>NC_136070.1:130346451-135193951 GCF_964261635.1 Lissotriton helveticus | reverse complement strand
GACATCTGCTTGAACAATTTGCATAATAAGTGATAAGGTGAATAAAAAAATACAGCAAGTGTCTGGGAACGATGAACCAATTTTGGACTTGCCAGCTCTAGACTTAAGGCAGAATATTAGGAAAGACCCACTGTGATTCTGACAAACATTCTTCCTTTGCTCAACAGACATTTCTTCTGGTACAGGATAAAGATATTCTGCCATTTTTCTAACTATTACGTTGTCAGAATGACACTGTCAAAAAAAAATGCATACAGAAAGACATTTAACTCTTTCAATTTAAACTATTCGTTCAGGAACCTTTTAATTTGTAGAGGTTTCGCGGTTTAGAAGCTTTTTTGGTTGTGGATTTAGTTTTGTAGCTTAACCAAAATGTTGCTCAATGGTCTCCACACAGTGCCCATACTAAAGTGTTTACATCACACAGTTCGACTTACTCTTCAGCCATTCTTATGTTCTTCAGGACGTGGACATAAATGACAAGAGCATGTTCATGTTTCCCCATGCGGCCCAGTAGGAGAGCACGTTCTTCCAACAATCCTGTTGAATAATACAAAGAAATTAAAATATATCACTTAAATTAAACAGAGATGTAGTAAAAGGAGAAGGGGTGGATACAGTAAAGTAAAGACTCTTCAAGCAAGATAGAGAAACAGAGTATCTTTCTAAAAGTCAGAAGGGAAAAAGACTTAAACAATAGTTTTTCAGCAAGACCATCCTTCCCTAATTTAAAACTGACGCTCACAGTCAGCTCTAATTGGAGGATATGATGGTGTAGTCAACATGGGACATGGGTCATGGGTCATGTCTCTGCCTTCTTTTTGTTTTTATAGAGCGGTGCTTCTTCCCCTGAGCCGCAGCCAGGTGAGGTGAAGCTATGAACTCCTGCTAAACGGGTAAGGAGGAACAGTCCCACACTGTATGCCTAAGTCACATACTGTATGCTATAGGCATCCCTTGACAATTGAACCAACAAATGAATGTCTTTTGTCTCATTGTTTTCCCTTTTCTTTGACATGTAACCAACATGATTTCTCTACAGTGGTGAAAACTTGCCACCCAGGAGGAGGAACTGTACACCTAGGATTCCAGGTGAAAGCGTTCATTATTTTACTATGTTTTTATATATTCACATTCTCTTTGCAGTAGCAATATATTGATTAAGGTCCTGACGAAGGCAGGGGATAAAAGTGTCCCACTTTCCGCTGAAACATGTTGACCACATAAGACCATATGAATTATATTGGCAGATATTAGTTACAACTGCCATTTTTTGCACTGTTTGTAGTCTTGGGCAATTGAGCGATAAGAATAAACTCCGGTTTCTCTCATTTACCCAATTTTAATTCACCACTACTTCACTGTCTCTATGCACTGCAATTTGTCTCTATTTCTTACCCATCTCCTGACATCTTTTTTCTTTATCTGATAAGTGACCCTGGGTCTCATAATTAGATGTAGGACGCATCCATCTTAGTCCTTGTATACATCTCTTATGACTCACTAGAAGATGGTCAGAAGCCCAGATGATGACTAGGGCGGTATCGGATAGTGACTGATGGGTATCCTTACTGATTAGATATATCTGTGTGGCACGTTGTTACACACTGGCTCTGTTGGTTCATGTTCTTTGGTAGGTTGATTGGTTACATATAGACCCGTGGACACTCTGATGTTATTAGTTTATGGATGGGGGCTGTGTTCACGCTAGGTCGGTAAATATGCCCTAGGACCCTTCTTTAACTGTTTGTTTTTGGAAGTCAACATATGCCCTGAAAAGTTTACAGCAGATCTCCGGTTCAGGCAAGACTGATGACATTAGGTCTGCTGCTTACCAAAGTTTGCCTCATTTCTTTTCAAATAAGCGGTTCAATTACCTGGTAGAAATGTGAGTCAGTTCTGGATTGATACAGGGTGAAGCAAAAGGGTGAAAGGGTGACTAAGGAGTAATTAGACCAATAACGATCTCCCAAAACCTAGTCTGTGGTCTAGCAATGTTTGCTTTTGAGAGCTTTATTAGTAATCGTGTGTGATGGAAATCTGGTTTGTGTTGGACCTTGGCTTGAGTTTTGGAGTTGCTAAGAACTCCCAAACGGTGTTTGGGTGTAGGTGTTAAGTTCATCTGGTCGTTATAACGGTGCTGTGGGGGGAAGGGGGGGGGGGGGACTGGTGGGATGATTGACAGCAATATTGTGGATAACCAGCCAATTAAAGTCATGATAGTGACTTTTGTCAAGGCTCAGAGATGCATTTCTCCTGCAGTACCTGAAATTTCGGTCATTGGCTTGGGTGTTGATAGTGCAGTTGGAGTAGATACTGACTGTATGTTTTCTGTTGAGGGGATATTTCCATTAATGTCAAGTGACAACTCCACCCTCATTGGATCTGTATAGTCTTCGAGTTGGTGAGGTAATATATGAATGTTTATTTCTAGATGTTTGAGGTGTGGGTGAAGAAAAGGGGACCTGAAAAGATGAATTTTTTTTGCAACTTGTATATTCAATCACGGTTTATAAGATCATCTTCCCAAAGTGTATTTGAATAGCTTCTATGTATACTTTAATGCAGATGTGGGCACGTTAATGACAGCAATGCGGTCTGTGCCTGATTTGCGAGCGCTCCTTGAGATTTCCTGCCTCCCAAACTCCTGTCAAATTACTAATCCTAATACCAATACCAATACCAACTGGGGGATACTTAGAATCCAAGGGTATCCACAACAGGGATGTGAAAAGGTGTGCAAAGAGCTCTAATGTTTAAAATCAACATCAGTGATAAACAAATGTACATTAGAACATGAAATAATACAAACAGTGAGTAAAACTGGTAAAATGACAATTATTTACTTTTCAACATTGACTTTTACTGTTTGACCAGTACCCCATTCTTTCAACTTGCATCTTTCTGTAAGCGCCGTCCCCTCACCATTAAATGGGAAGTCACTGATGAGGCTGTCTGGTTCATAGAAGTTTGATATCTCCAGAAAGGCAAGGAGTTTACTACGGTATTCACCCAGTTCCCCTCCCTCGCTTCCAGCTGGGGCCAGAGGCAGACCTGTGGACAAAGAATAAGAACAATAAACAAATGGCATCACAATGACATATGACAAGATGAGAACAGAACTTATGGAATCATGTCAAGTTGTTCACTTTGAGTCGCAAAAACCATTCTGACAGAAAGTCAAGAACTACAATCTTGGAGCCGAATGGGAATGCTCGTTTTGTACTAGGTGTGGGGATTGGAGAAAATAGACACTCGGGGAACAGATGACCGCCCATTTGACAACTGAAGAAGTAAAAAATAGGAGGTATATTATGCATGTCAATTCTATGTGAAGGAGATTCAAGAATAAAGGTTTATTTGCCCATGATAGAGAAAAGTGAAATGTCTCCCAGAATGAATACAAATATTTGTCAGTATCTGGCCACCATATTGTCCATTTCTAGAGAGAAAAGCTTCTTCCACTCCATAATAATCTAAAAACGTACTAAAGCTTGCTTCAGCATAATACTTCTGTTTTAATGACATGACTTCTATGACTATGGTTAAGAAAACTTGTCTATATCCTTTATGCTGAGAAGCACACGTTCTGAAGTTTGGAAATGTTACATTAAAGAGTATGCTGCCGCCAAAATCTGGCAAAAAGAGAAAGGCAGTGACCCTAAACGGTTATGGGTTTAAATATTCCTTTGGCTGGTATTGAAATTTTTCAGCACTTTGATATGTAGGCTGGCACTTGGATCGCATTTATTGTTGCTGCTGGCACAGGTGGTGGGGAGCAATTAGCACCCTCTAAGAGACTGTCAATCCTAGGCACCATGTTAAATATAGTCAGAGCTTTGGAAAATACACTGGCAATAAAGGTTTGTGCCAATACATCTAGAGGAATACAGAGATACCCTATTTAAGGATTGATCAGGATACTGTTCCATTAAGTTGAGCATCAGATTCTAAAAGTTTACCTGTTCAAATGTTTCACATTTCTCAACCTAGGGATCTAGGTAAGCAATGCTAAATTTATAGAGCTAAGTTTGTGATGTAGGATTTGCCTGTACCACTGAATCAGCAGTCGTGTATATTTTCAATTAAATGCATTGCTGTAGCAACAGGCCAATTAGGTTAGGGAACAGTCCATCTGTGGCCTACATAGAGAGCATCTCGTCTATTTCAGGCTGCTGATGATAGAATACATAGTTTCAATTGGCATGAAATTAGAAAGTAGTGTGTAATCAAATAATTTGTTTTTAATTATCCAACTTAAATATATCTAACACGAAATTATTTAGTTTTTATATCTAAATGTATCTAGAAAGTTCATAAAAATACATTCAAATGAATACACTCTCCAATCAGGTGTAACGGGTGACTAAGGAACAAGTTACTTTCCTTCGGTAACGATGTATCTGTAAGAAACATTAGTTATAGATTCCTTACCTCAGAATTACCCCCAGGCGTCAGACTGGATCCGGAAAGTTTTTTCGTCAACAGTACCTATGCGCGTTGGAAGGTGGCGTCGGTCGGCTCGCTTCAGTCGTTGGTGTCATGGTCGCTGGGATGATGTTACAGTAGCTACTGAAACGCCAGTTCTGTACACAACTTTCCGCGCCAGAAACGCAGAGCCATGCAAGACAATGACCACAAGCACACAAAACTAGGGCCCTGAAAGGACATCCTTAACCCTAGAAATCAGTTCGCAGAACGGGGAGGATGGGTGGGGTGGTAAGGAATCTATAACTAACTAATGTTTCTTACAGATGTATCGTTACCGAAGGTAAGTAACTTGTTCATCTGAAAGAAACACGTTAGTTATAGATTCCTTACCTTAGCATAGATACCCCAGCAATACCAACCTCGGAGGTGGGTCTGAGAACCAAGATCACACCAGAAAGACCTGGAAAACAGAATGGCCAAAGAAGTCGTCTCTCCGGACTGGATTGTCACAGCAGTAGTGTTTGGTAAAGGTGTGCAAAGAAACCCACGTAGCTGCCTGATAAATGTCATTCAGAGGAACTCCACCTCCCAAAGCAGTAGATGCTGCCGTCGCCCTGGTGGAATGGGCACGCCGCTCCACTGGAGGCTCCTTCTTTGCCAGAGAATAACAGGCTTTAATACACAAAAGGATCCATCAGGAGATGGTCCGCTTGTGTACGGCCCAACCTTTTTTTGGCACCCACGCAGCCAACAAAAAACTGGTCATCCACCCGAAACTGTTTTGTGCGATCCAGAAAAAAGGAAAGTGCACGTTTTAGGTCCAGACGGTGGAGCCTCTCCTCTTCTTTTGAAGGATGTGGAGGCAGAAAGAAGGTAGGCAAAGTGATGGTCTGCCCGATGTGAAAGGCAGTGACAACCTTGGGCAGGAAGGATGGACGAGTCCTGAGAACCACAGTGTCCGGATTGACAGACAGGAAAGGAGGCTTAGAGATAAGGGCCTGGAGCTCACTCACCCGTCTGGCAGATGTGATGGCTACCAGCAAATCAGTTTTAAATGTCAGAAGTATTAAAGGACAGTTGTGAAGAGGCTCAAAGGGAGCGCACATTAAAAAAGTTAAGACAAGATTCAAGTCCCAGTGAGGCATAACGAAGGGGATAGGAGGAGAGAGATGAGTTATGCCTTTCAAGAAACGATTAGAACCTGGGATTTGAAAAGAGAAGGCTGATCAGGAAGCCGAAGGAAGGCAGTGATGACCGAAAGATCGCCTTTGATTGTGCCCAGAGCAGAGCCCTGCTGAACTAATGAAAGGAGGAACAAGAGAACTTCAGAAAGAGGGGCAGAAAGGGGATCCATAGCCTTTGCTGTGCACAATGCCACAAACTTGTTCCACCAGCAGGCATATACCGTCTTAGTGAAGGGACGCCTGGCTGCCAAGATTACATCGCAAACTTCGGGAGGCAGGTCAAAACACGTCAACTGCTGCAGCTCAATCTCCACGCAAGGAGGTGGAGGCTGGACAGGTTCGGGTGGGGGACCGTCCCTTGCTGCTGCGACAGATCCTGCCGAAGAGGCAGTCTGATTGGAGGATCGATGGCCATGTTGAGCAGCTCGGAATACCAGACTCTTTGTGCCCAATCCGGAGCCACAAGAATGACTTGGGCCCGGTCGAGCCTGATCTTCAGCACTCTGGGTAGAAGTGGTATAAGCGGAAAGGCGTACAACAGAATGCAACTTCACTCGCGACGAAAAACGTTGCCTAGTGAGTGCCGCCTTGGAAATTACAACTAGCAGAATTGCTGACATTGTGCGTTCTCTTCGGTGGCGAATAAATCTAACCAAGGCTCTCCCTACTGTTGAAAGAGACCTTGCACCACCTCCGAAGACACCATTTGTGATCCATCATGCACCTGCGGCTGAGTTCGTCCGCCCTGGCGTTCAGGGAACCTACCAGATGTTGAACCACCAGGGATATGCCAGCCATGTCCAGAGGAGGAAGGTCTCCTGACATAAGGTCCACGACCCCACCCTGCCCTGTTTGTTGCAGTACCACATGACAGTCATGTTGTCCATAAACAGCTGCACTACTCTTCCCCGGACAGAGGGGAGAAATGCCTTCAGTGCAAGACGGATCGCCCAAAGCTCCAGAAGGTTGATGTGGGGCCCGGACTCCACCGGAGACCAGTGGCTTCTGATCTCCGCCTCTCCCTTGTGGCCGCCCCATCCCAGAAAGGATGCGTCCATCACCACCGTGTGCTCTGGTTAGAGAAGGGAGAGGGATCTGCAGTTGACCCAATCCTGGTTTGTGAGCCACTATTGCAACTGACGAGCAGTTGCTTACGAGATCTGGACACAATCAGACATATTCCCCTGATGCTGCGTCCACTGGAACTTTAGATCCCACTGCAGAGCCTGCATATGCCATCTGGTGTGATTGACCAGCAGCCTCAGGGTCATCCTAACGAAACCCGGGATAGAGGCTGAAATATCGGAATCATAGCCCGAATATCCCGGACTCGCTGTTCGGGAGGATAAACCCAAAACCGCGTTATGTCCAGAACCGCTCCGATGAAGAGGAGTTTCTGAGAGGGAATCAGGGGTGACTTGATGGAGAACCCCAGCAAATGCAGGAGGTCAGCCGTAGTCTGGAGGTGGGAGACGACTGCCTGGGGCGAGCCCGCCTCAACAGCCAGTCGTCGAGATAGGGGAAGACTGGAACCCCTGATCTACGCAGATGAGCTGCGACCACCGCCATCACCTTTGTGGACACCCGAGGGGTGCTGATAAGGCCAAAGGGGAGCACGGTAAACTGAAAATGCTTGTGGCCTACTGTGAACCATAGACCACGTCGGTGGGCCGGCAGGACGGGGATGCGAAAATAAGAGTCATGCAAGTCCAACGCTACCATCCAGTCTCCAGGGTCGGGGGCATACAAGACCTGAGCTAGTGTCAACATCTTGAACTCCTCCTTCCGGAAGAAGCGGTTGACGTCCTTAAGATCCAAGATAGGACGCAGGCCCTTGTCCTTCTTGAATACCAGAAAGTAGTGGGAGTTGTAACCACAACCTACTTCTGGGGCAGGAACGCGCTTGATGGCTCCCCAGGCGAAAAGAGACAAAACTTCCTGTTGGAGATGTGCCAGGTGAACCTCCGACATTGCAGAGGTATTGAGGTGGCATGGCTGGAGGGGTAGCCTCGAAGGGGAGGGAATAGCCCCTTCGGACTATTTGCAAAACCCACCTGTCCGACGTGATGATGTGCCAGTGGGGGAGGTGATGGCGAATCCTGCCGCCCACTTGCATTTGATGGGCCCGAAAGGTCAGACTAGGAGGGTTTGGAGGCTGCTGCAGAGGGGGGTTGGTGAACTGGCCCGTCTTCTGGCCCCCTGAACCACTGCATTAGTTCTCACGTCCCCGGCTGCGTGAAAGTTGGGAAACTTGCTGTGGCCTGTGACTCTGGGCGGGATGTGGTGGGGCACCCATTCCATAGCTCTGAAAGGGGCGAAAAGCAGACTGCGCTCGGTGGCTGGAGAGGCCCAAGGACTTGGCCATAGCCCGTGAGTCCTTGAAACGCTCTAGAGCGTTGTCCGCTTTGTCGCCAAAAAGGCGACGGCCATCAAAGGGCATGTCCATTGAGGTGTTCTGCACATCCCCCGAAAAGCCAGTCGATCTCATCCAGGCGTAGCGACGAAGGGCTACAGACGTGGAAATCGTCCTGCCTAGAGTCTCGTCGGTATCCAGTCCACAACGGATGGAAAACTTAGTCACATCCCTTCCGACGGCGACAGCCTGGGAGATCACTGTCCGGGCCTCCTCCGGACACTGAGGCAGCACCTGCGCAACCGTATCCCACACAGAGTGAGAATAACGCCCCAATAGACATGTGGTGTTTACCGACCGGAGTCCCAAGCTGGCGGAAGAGAAAGGAAAATGCTCTTTATCAGTATGCATCTGTTCTTGACATGTAGAGCTGCAGATTTCTACACTTTGCATTAGATCGCCACCTGGTGTTGGGCTCGGATGATTGCATGTTGTTGTAGTCTTGGAAGAAGTCTTTGTAGTCACGAGATAGGGGACTCCTCCCTTGGACGATAGTGCGCATGGGCATCGGCTCCATCATCAGATTGTTTTCGCCATGATGGGAAATGATGGAGTTAGTAGAAATAAAGAAGGGTTGTCTATGCGTATGTATCTAATTAAGATGAAAACTGGAACAGATACAAGTCCCGGGGAGGCGGGAGGGCGTGTAGAAATCTGCAGCTCTACATGCCAAGAACAGATGCATACTGGTAAGTAGAATTTTCCGTTCGAGGCATATGAGCTGCTGATTCTACACTTTGCATCGATTGTGCAGCAGTGTCTCCCCTAGCGGTGGTCACCTGTATCTGTTGCAGCAGTTTGAAAGAGAGTTTTTAGGACAGCTTGGCCTACTGCAGCTTGCTGCTTAGCTTGCACAACAACACAGTAGTGTTCAGTGAAGGTGTATGTTGTAGACCATGTTGCTGCCTTGCAAATGTCTTCTAGGGGAATGTTCCCTAAGAAAGCCATGGAGGCTCCTAGTTTGTGTGTGGAGTGCGCTCTAGGAGGAACTGTTAATTTCCGTTTTGCTTTTTGATAGCATATTTGTATTCATTTTACAATCCACCTTGCAATTCCAGTTTTAGAGATGGGGTTGCCTTTATGTGGTGGAGAGAAAACTACAAACAGTTGCTTTGTTTTGCGAAAGGATTTGGTTCTATTTATATAATAGAGAAGAGCTCTTAACGTCTACGGTGTGTAGAGCTCTTTCTGCCACAGAGTCTGGGTTTTGGAAAAACACTGGTAACTCTACAGATTGGTTTAAATGAAACAGAGTAATGACTTTTGGAAGGAATTTAGGATTTGTTCTGAGAACCACTTCATTACGGTGTAATTGTAAAAATGGTTATTGTATAGTGAAAGCTTGAATCTCACTAACTCTCCTAAGAGAAGTAATAGCTACTAGAAAAGCTGTTTTCCATGTGAGGAATTGCAATTCACATTTGTGTAGAGGTTCAAAAGGACCCACGAGTGGTCCCATGAGTCTGGTCAGAACAATGTTTAGGTTCCACACTGGAGAGGGTGGTAACCTGGGAGGAATGATTATTTTTAATCCTTCCATAAATGCTTTAATAGCAGGCACTCTAATTAAAGACAGATGTTGTCTATTTTGTAAATATGCTGCAATAGCTGCCAAATGTAGGCGTATAGATGAATATGCCAAGTTACATCATTGTAAATGTAGAAGGTAGCAAATGATATTTTGGATGGAAGCATCTAGGACATCAATTAGGTTATTGTTGCAGTAAATGGCAAATCTTTTCCATTTAGCAGCATAGCAGGCTCTAGTAGTAGGTCTCCTGGCTTCTTTAATGATATTCATACAGTCTGGTGGTAGGTTAAGATAACCAAACTCTAAGACTTCAGGAGCCAGATCGCCAGATTCAGTTGGCTTGGGTCTGGATGTCTGATGTCTCCATGGTTCAATGTTAGCATGGATGGTGTCAGACCTAGCTTTTGGTGAGGAACTAGGGATAGTTCTAGCAGTGTTGTATACCACGGTTGGCGTGCCCATGTGGGAGCAACTAAATTCAGTTTGAGCGACTGTTGTCGTAGCTTGCGCACTATTAGTGGTATTAGTGGTAGTGGCGGAAAAGCGTACGCAAATCTGCCCGACCAGTTCATCCATATCGCATTGCCCTTGGATAATGGGTGTGGAAACCTGGCGGCGAAGTTTGGGCATTTTGCGTTTTCGTGTGTGGCGAACAGATCTATGTCTGGATGACCCCATTTGTGAAAGAATGGTGTAGTTCCCATTGGTGAATCTGCTATCTGATTGTGAACTCCTGGAAGGTGTTCTGCTAACAGATATATGTTTTGTGGAATGGCCCATCTCTAAATGTTCTGTGCAAGCTGGGACAGTTGTAGCGAGTGTGTCCCCCCCTGTTTTTGTATATAGTACATGGCTGTCATGTTGTCCATCCGGATTAAGACAGCTTTGTATTGTACTTGGAAAGTTTTGAGCGCTAAGGATATTGCTAGTAGCTCTAGGTGGCTGATATGGAGCGATCTTTGTTGAGTGGTTCATTGCCCTTGAGTTGTATGATGTAGGAGATGGGCTCCCCATCCTGTGAGAGATGCGTCTGATGTTAGTATTATTTGTGGAACAGGTTCGAGGAACGGCTGCCTTTTTGTCAAGTTTTTGGTGTTCCACCACGGCAGAGAGCGATGTGTGCGGCTGTCCACCAACACCAGGTCTGTTAGTTGTCCTTGAGCCTAGTTCCACTGTTGTGCTAGACATTTCTGTAACGGACGCATTTGCAGTCTTGCATATGGTACAATAAAGATGCAAGATGCCATCATGCCTATTAGTCTCATGAACACTCTGGCTGGGAGAGAGTGTTGATGTTGAAACTTTGTGACTAAAGCTTGAATGCTCTGTATCCTTGCTGGACTGGGATACGCTAGAGCTGTAGACGTGTTTATTGTAGCCCCTAAATATTGATGTACATGAGAGGGCTGAAGGTGCGACTTGGTGTAGTTGATTGTGAACCCTAATTCGTGCAATGTTTGAATTGTCGGAGATGTGTGCTGGTCACACTGATTGAATGACTTGGTTTTTATGAGTCAATCGTCTAGGTAATATCTAGACGATTGGCTCATAAAAACCAAGTCATTCAATCAGTGTGTCCAACACACATCTCAGACAATTCAAACATTGCACGAATGTTGTCTTCTGAGATGTGCTGCTACTACTGCTAGGCACTTTGTGAACACTCTTGGTGCAGGTGTGACCCCGAATGGAAGGACTTTGAATTGATAATGCTGTTCTTCCAGTACAAACCTCAGATACTTCCTGTGAGAAGGATGTATAGGAATGTGGAAGTAGGCATCCTTTACATCTAGTGTTGAAAGGAAGTCGCCTTGTTGCAGCAAAAGCAGCACTTGTTGTAAAGTGATCATATGAAAATGATCTGAGTGTATATAGTGATTGAGGGGCCTGAGGTCGAGAATTGGTCTTGTGTCCCATCCTTTTTTGGTATTAGAAAATACAGCAAGTAAACCCCTGTTCCTTGATGTTGTAAAGGAACCATTTCTATTGCGTCTTTTTGGAGAAGTGATAGGACTTCTTGTTTGAGCAGTGTAAGATGTTCAGCAGACATTGGACGCTACCTGGGTGGTATGTGTGGAGGGGTAGCTATAAGTTCGAGGCAGTAGCCATACTGGATAATTTGTCTTAGCCACTTGTCTGTTGTGATGGAATTCCAGACAGGTAGGAACTGTGTTAGTCTGCCCCCCACATGAGTGGAATGCTGTTGGGGGAGCAGAGGGAAGTCACTGTTTTGTGGTGGAAGAGGTTCGATTATTGTTATTACCTCGACCTCTACCTTTATTG
Source organism: Lissotriton helveticus (assembly GCF_964261635.1). NCBI lineage: Eukaryota > Metazoa > Chordata > Amphibia > Caudata > Salamandridae > Lissotriton > Lissotriton helveticus. The sequence continues at coordinate 135,182,109 of NC_136070.1, read as the reverse complement.
TTGTTGCCTCTATAGCCTCCTCTAGAATATCCTTTACTGGAGGATGTCTGTGTATTGGATTTGAAGGAAGCTGAATTGTCTGCTCCAGTCTGTTTGGAGCCTCCTCTTTAGAAGTAGCGACGAAAGGAGCCTCTAGCTTGTGTGGATTGCAAAGCTCCCATAGATTTGGCTGTATCGGTGTCTTTCTTCGTTTTCTCAAGTGCTGTGTCTACCTCTGGCCCAAACAATTGATGTTGGTTGAATGCATGACGTCTAAGTAGGACACTAGTGTTTACAGCTCTAGATACTGTGACTGCTACATCAAGTGCGCACTTGATTGAGGCATTTGAAATTAACTTGCCTTCTTGTATAAGGTAGTTTGCCTGCGTCTTATATTGGTCAGGTAGATGTTGTAGTAGTGTCTCTAACTGGTCATAGTGAGCCCTGTCATATCTTGCAAGGAGGGCTTGTGTGTTAGCTATACGCCATGTATTGCTAGCTTGTGCAGCTATCCGTTTGCCTGAAGCATCTATCACCTTAGATTCTTTATCAGGGGGTGGTGCTTCACCTGATGTCTGTGAGTTTGTTCTTTTTCTAGCATTTGACACAACTAGGGAATCCAAGGGTAGCTGTCCTTTAATGTAGGCAGGATTCCCAGGAGCGGGCCTGTACTTTTTCTCAATTCTAGGGTTTAGAATCCTAGCACGTACAGGATCTTTAAATATTTCTGGAGCATGTTTGATGACTCCTTTAATCATAGGCAGAATTTGAACTGACCTTTGTGATTGTTCAAAAGTATCTAATAAAAAGTCTTCCTCTGCCTCATCTGAATGCATGGTGACCCCATGATAGATGGCAGCCCCATTCAGTAAGTGTCCAAAACCAATATTGTCTTCTGGGGGAGAAGGTTTTGATGGATATGAATGTGGGTCAGGAATATCTGGCTCATCCTGTGGGTTTGGGTACTCCCAATCTGGATCATCAATAGGGTAGGGAAAAGGCTCATCTGGGTCTACCCCTCCCCCTATGCTGTACTCAACATCATTTGGAGGTGTATGTGGTGAAGAATGAGGAGGAGAGTTTTCAGGAGAATTTTGAGGTGAAATGTTAAGAGGAACAGGAGATGAAGGAAGTATAGGAGAAGAAGGGTGCATAGGAGATGTGGCAGAGTCTTTCTTCTTGACAGGCACTGCAGGTGTAGGTGCTGTGTCTGATTTCCTCTTCCTTTGTGGTGTAGTGGATACAACCTGTCTTTGGGTCAATGTAGATCTTCTTCTGTAGAGGATCAGGTTGGAAAAGGTCTTCTCCTTGGGGAGCTTTTGCCGGCGCCGATTTTTTCGGTTCCGGGTGTGGTTGCTGCTTGTCTTTAGCCTTAGGAGTGGTTATTGAGTCCTTTGGCGTAGACTTCGGCACCAAAGGTATCGTTTTCGGAGTCGTAGGCTGTTTCGAGGGCTTGCGCACATCGGAATCAGGCCTTGTCGGTTTCGGTACCGAAAATATTGGCTTCGGAGTAGAAGCTGGTCTCGTCCGCCTCGAGGCGTCAGACGCTGGCTTCATAGTTTTGTCCTTAGAAGTCGACGGTTTCGGAGCCGGGACTTCTTTCGGTTTCGGTGCCAAGGGAGCTGGTGGGATCGGCACGTGCGGTTTGCTCGGTAAGAAGCTACCGGAAGGCTTGAGTATTTTCTTCGGAGCCGGGCTCGATGGCGGGGCTTTCGAAGTGTTTTTTCGGTCGTGACTGAGTGTTGACCTTTGCCTTCGATTTAGGTTCTGGGTATGGGGCCGGGGCAGTAGTACTCACGGGCTAACCCGATGGTATGGAGTCATCGGAGTGGTCTGCCCCATATACGATTTGGAGATCGTCTGAATCTTCTTCTGGGACGAGCGGAACTTCTTCATCGAAGATATCCACCTGTTCCGGAGCCGATCTCTGCATGTCGTGTCGACGGGCCCTCCGATCTCGAATGGTCTTCTTGGATCGAAAGGATACACAGGCTGTACAGCTGGATTCGTCGTGTTCTGGCGATAAGCACATGTTACAGACCTCGTGATGGTCACTGTGTGGAAACTTTGATCCACACTCTGAGCATCTTTTGAATGGCGTCCTTTCCATGAGTTGTAGGCCTCACGGCGTGGATAGGCCCAACGGCCCACGTCGACAACCGGAATCAAACAGATGAAGTCGAGTCGATGTTTGTTGATATCGGAAGTTGTTTGTAAAGTTTTTTCGCATCGAACTACCATTAAAGGTAGATTTCGAACCGGAGCGGAAAAGTTACATCCGAACCCAGCGGCGGAAAAAAACAATCGGAGGATGGAGCCGAGGCCCATGCGCACTATCGTCGAAGGGAGGAGTCACCTATCTCGTGATTAAAACATGCAATCATCCGAGCCAAACACCAGGTGGCGATCTAATGCAAAGTGTAGAATCTGCAGCTCATATACCTCGAACATGTTCTTCCCAAGATGGTTCAGCTTCTTGAATTCCCTTTCCGGTGGAGCGGTAGGAAATGTGCTCTCGGAAGTGGAGGCTTGGACCACCAAGCTCTGAGGGGTGGGGTGTCGGGAGAGGAAAGTGGGGTCGCTTGGAGCCGGGCAGTGACGTTGGGCAATCATCTGATCCACTGGCGCCCCCGTGTTGGACCTGGACCATGTGCTCCGAAGAGCTCACTGCTGGCTGAACCACCTCTGTCAGGAGGTTAGTCCTGACAGACACCGTAGGAAGCTCAAGGTTGAGGGCCTCGGCCACCCTACGCAACAGCACTGCGTATGACGCTCTCTCCTCCATAGCCACGGTAGGAGGAGACAACATGCCAAGGTCAGATGATGTGTCAAGACCACTGGCATCCCCCAGTTCCTCTCTCCAGTCCTGCTCAGATTCCATCTGATCAGTTAAAGGGTCAGACACCTGACCACTCCCAGTCCTCCTCAACATCCCCAGCTTGCCAATCTGGCCAGAAAGGGCCCCAGGAGTGAACAGGGGCACAAAAACCCCACTCCGCGCCGGTCCGACTCGGGTCCACATCGGGATGGAGGACGGGGTCGACGCCGGCCAGGGACATGACCGGGGTCGGGTGCGGTGTCGGAGGAAGTGGCGCCGGTGGGGGTGTAATAAGTAAGCCTGGGCGTAGTGGGGGTACGCGGAGCGCCACGGCGCTGAGAAAAACAATCTGTGGCGCTCCGTGTAGCTCCCCTACGCCACCCGCCCTATTTACAATTAATACAACTTTTTAAAAACGCCTTTAAAATAAATAAACAGAACCTTACCATAAGCTGCGGCTGCTTGCGCATGCGCAGTTTTCACGGAGAACGTGATGAAGACGAGGGGGGCTGCCCGGGGACGCCGCAGCTTAAGGTAAGGTTCTGTTAATTTATTTTACAGGCATTTTTGAAAAGTTGTAATAATTGTAAATAGGGTGGGTGGGAGGCGGGGGCTGGCAAGCTTCGCACCGCCGCGGAGTGTGGAGAGATTTGCCTACCCCACAGAACGCAGAGTAGGCAAATCTGCGCACACTCCGCGGGCAGAGCGGAGCTCTCCGCCCACAGTTACCAATAATGCCTGCATACGTTGTGGCCGGAGCCAGAGTGGCGGAGAAGGCCTAGGCCCCCCAACCGAGTCCGCGGGGCCCGAAGGCGCGCCAGCGGGTTTGGGCCGCCCAAAGATGACATGCATCGCCTCGTAATACTTACGGGGTTGGGCGGGAGTCGCTCCGGAAGGGAAGTCCGAGGTCGACTCTTCTGGCTCCGTTACGCAGAACCGCGGGAGGGGCACCGCCCGCATCCCTCGTCCCGTCAACCCGGGACCACGCGCACAATTCAGCGAAGACATCGCCGACTTCATCAGCCCACACGCCCTCCCCTCCACCGACTACATCCTCCTCGGGGACCACAACTTCCACCTGGAGAACAACAGCGACCGCAACACCACCACCCTGCTGGACAACCTCGGACTCGAGCAACTGGTGACCACCCCCACCCACTACGCCGGACACACACTCGACCCAGTCTTCTCCTCCAGCAAGGACATCGCCTTCAGCCACACCACCGGACTCCACTGGACGGATCACAGCTGCGTCCACTTCAGCTTCAGAAGGACCACGTTCCACCATCACCAGCAACAGGTTCCCCGCAGAAGCTGGAACAAGATCACTGCAGACCAGCTCGCTACTTCCTTGAGCATGAACCCTCCTACCAGCACAACGAACCCCAGCTAAGCGGCCACCAACCTCACGAAATGGATCAGCGACTGCGCAGACAACCTCGCCCCGCTGAAGACCCCGCCGAGCCGACCCGGCAGCAAGAAAGCACCATGGTTTAACGACGAACTCAAGAGCTCCAAGAAGAACTGCAGAGCACTCGAGAAAACCTGGCGCAGAGACCAAACACCGGACAACATGACTGCCCTCAAGCTCGCCACCCGAAAACACCACCAACTGATCCACACCACCAAGAAAACCGCATTCAAGGAACGACTGGACAACAACGCACACAACAGCAAGGAACTCTTCAACATCGTGAAAGAGCTCTCCAACCCCAACGCCGGAAACAACGACATCATCCCTTCGCAAGACCTCTGCAACACCCTCGCCTCCTACTTCCACAACAAAATCGCGGACATACACAACAGCTTCAGCACTCAACCGACGCACACCACGACCGAACCACCGCCCCCCACAACCACCCTCCGCGCCTGGACCCCGATCAGCACCGAAGACACCGTCCGCACGATGAACTCCGTTCACTCCGGATCTCCGACAGACCCCTGCCCTCACCACGTCTTCAACAAGGCCGACGCTGTCATCGCACCCCACCTCCGGGACATCATCAACACCTCCTTCGACACCGCCACCTTCCCGGAGAGCTGGAAGCACGCCGAACTCAGCGCCCTACTTAAGAAGCCATCAGCCGACCCCACCGACCTCAAGAACTACCGCCCCATCTCGCTGCTCCCATTCCCGGCAAAAGTCATCGAGAAGACCGTCAACAAGCAACTGGCCGCCTTCCTCAAGACGAACGGCTCCCTCGACCTCTCGCAGTCTGGCTTCCGGGCCAACCACAGCACTGAGACCGCCCTGATCGCAGCTACCGATGACATCTGAGCCCTGCTCGACAACGGAGAAACAGCGGCCCTCATCCTCCTGGACCTATCCGCGGCCTTCGACACTGTCTGCCACCGTACCCTAGTACAGCGCCTCAGCAACGTCGGAATCCAGGAGAAGGCACTGGAGTGGATCATCTCCTTCCTCGCCGGAAGGACACAGAGAGTCTGCCTCCCCCCGTTCAGATCAGAGGCCACCGAAGTCATCTGCGGCGTCCCTCAAGGCTCCTCGCTCAGCCCAACACTCTTCAACGTCTACATGAGCCCCCTCGCAACCATCGCACGCCAGCACAACCTCAACATCATCTCCTACGCCGACGACACCCAGCTGATCCTCTCCCTCACCAACGACCCCGCCACCGCCAGAGCCAACCTACACGAAGGGATGACAGACGTTGCCAAGTGGATGATGAACAGCCGCCTGAAACTGAACTCGGACAAGACGGAAGTCCTCATCCTGGGATCTTCTCCCTCCGCCTGGGACGACTCCTGGTGGCCCCCCGCCCTGGGCAGCGCACCCAAACCCACAGACCACGCACGCAACCTGGGCTTCATCCTGGACTCCTCCCTCTCCATGACCAGACAAGTCAACGCCGTCTCCTCATCGTGCTTCAACATCCTGCGCATGCTACGTAAGATCTTCCGATGGATCCCCACCGAGACGAGGAAGACGGTCACCCAGGCCCTCGTCACCAGCCGTCTGGACTACGGCAACTCCCTCTACGCCGGAACCACCGCCAAACTCCAGAAGAAACTCCAGCGGATCCAGAACACCTCAGCACGACTCATCCTGGACATCCCCCGCCGCAGCCACATCTCCGGGAACCTGAGAGACCTGCACTGGCTCCCGGTCAACAAGAGAATCGCCTTCCGGCTCCTCACCCACGCACACAAAGCCCTACACAACCAAGGCCCAGGATACCTCAACAGCCGCCTCAACTTCTACGTTCCCAAACGCCAGCTTCGATCGACCAACCACGCCCTCGCCGCCGTCCCCTGCATCCGAAGAGCCACCACAGGAGGAAGGTCCTTCTCCCACCTGGCCGCCAAGACGTGGAACTCCCTCCCGACCCACCTGCGCCTGACACAGGCAGCAGGAAGCAGCTCAAGACCTGGCTGTTCGAGCAGTAGCAGACCCCCCCCCCCCCCCAGCGCCTTGAGACCCTCCGGGTGAGTAGTGTGCTATATAAATGCTGGGATTGATTGATTGATTGATTGATGACAGTGTAAAGGTGGTGGCGTCCACAGCAACTGGATTAATCGACGCCAACAACCCTGTGCAGCGAGAGGGGACTGAGACTCTGATCTGCAAATCAGCTAATGGCTATGTGTCGGACGTCCCTGTTGTGTTGGCTTGTTCAGTATCGACATTGACGGAGAGAAAATCGCGCCGTAAAATACATCTGAGGGCTCGTGTAAGGACTCAGGAGTGGTTTGACAAGGGTACCCCTCTTGCTGTTTTCGAACTCAGTTAAACGTAACTGGCAACAATGTCGGGAGTTCCTGACGGAGCGGATGGGACCCAGTGACAATGTGATTGAATGTTCCGTGATGTTTCCAGCTCGCTCCTGTGTTCAGCACTCTTCCAAGATGACGACAGTTTGGGTGGAGAACACTTGTGTACCTGATCGAACTGGCCAGGGCTGAGACCGGCTTATCTTTCAAGACTTTTGTTCGAGTTGTGGCTGTATGGGACTCACTATATAATGTTGATACCGAGAGGCGATGTAGGCGAGTAATGAATCCCCCGATTTTAGCTCGATTGTGTAGCCGTTGAATATCCTTACTGAGGGGGAGGCTTAGAGTTAGCGGGAGGGGAGAGGCCGGGAGCCTGTAAGAAGGCCCTCCTCCATTTCTTTTATGGGTTATAGTTTAGATGGGGCGACAGGCACACTGCTAGTTGGGCTTTGGCGTTAAGCTGCATGCAGGGGTGCAGGGTGGGGGGGTTACGCGCTTTGCGTTTTTTGTTTATTCTATTTTTCTTTTCTTATATATTTAATTATCCTGACCCCCCTTTCTCAGTATTATGGTGCTAATGCGAGCGTTATTGTTTGATCTGGTGTATCTTCTACATACAAGGGCTGCAATGTATCCTGTTCACGATCTAAGTATAAAGTGATGTTGTGACCGGCGGGACCGAGGGCCAGCACCCTTCGATAGAGCGAACACTGTTAATTTCATAATCCTGATTGTTTAGGGGTGTTGAGTCCCGGTATCCTGTGTCTTATGTCGCTACTATCCTGACTTTTCCATGATACGATACTTGTATGTATATAATTGCATTGCACCTGATACGTTCTCATTGATATTAGATTTATAAAAAAAAGAAAAAAATCGGAGTCTGTGCGTATTTGTGAAACAAGACTAGAGACAAAGAGAATATAATGATGACTGACATATTACTGCTAATTTAAATACGACAGAATTTGGCCAATTTAATTGAGATATGAATGTAAAGGTTGCAAGAGTAATACAAAGGGATTCCAGAAGTTAATTATTTTAAATCAGAGCTACCCTCTCTTCCCTCTACCCCCACATTCCAGTGCATTCAAGTTTCATACCATCAGATGACTCAATATATTTCTTCATCAACATCTGCACCTTCTCACAGTAAAGCTTGATCAGGCAATTATGGAACTCCGGGCCAGTCTCTTCCCAGATATGAATGATGTGCTCCTGAAAGGAAATACGAAAAGACAAGAAAAATTACTCTCATCACTTCATTGTTCTCAGATCACGACCATGATACTCCGATATGTTCCTGCCCACTGGCTTTAAAATCTTTGTTAGAAATGGGGGTTTCTAGTTGGCAGTCTGAATGCACCCTGTCCAAGTAGGGAACCATACTCTAGTCAGGGTAAGAGGATCACACAACTAAGAAAAACCCTGCTACCCCCTTGGTAGCTTGGCACAAGCAGTCAAGCTTATCTCAGAGGCAATATGTAAAGCATTTGTATATGTATACAAAGTAACAGTGAAAGCACTAATAATTGAGTCCACACCAGTTTATACCAATAGCCAATATTTAGCTGAACAAAACAAGACCAAAACGACAAAAATCCAAAATACACCAGTAAAGATATCACTCTTCAAAGGTTAAGCAAATGTAGTCCACGGAACTCTATGGGTGTGTCCCTTTTAGCACAAAGTCCCTGGAATAAGTCAAAGATTCAAAGACGAAAACAGGCGCTGGGGATGTGAGGCACTGGAAAAACAAATCGATGCATCTGTTCCTTACTCCCAGGGGAGGTGATGCGTCGGTTCCTTACTCCCAGAAGAGGTGATGTGTCGATCTCCAGACACGCAGCTTCGGTTCCTTACTGCTGGGCAACATTGGTGAAGAGACAGCGAAGTGAGATGCGTCCAAAATCTAGACACTGTCGATGCAGCGAAGTAGGCGCTGCGTCGAATTCACAGCTGCAAGGTAGGGACTGCTACGGAGTGGGAGTGAGGGAAACAGTGCATGGGATGCGGTGATTTTTCAGCCGCACTGGATATGGCACCACTTGGCAAGTCAGAGCGCTCAGCAGAAGAGCGCAGGCAGTGGTAGGTTAAGTCTTTGATAGCCCAGAGAATTCTTACAGAAGGAGAGCATGCACAACCCCTTGGAGACCCTTAGAAGCAGGCTGTAGAAAGGATAGTCAAGTCCTTTCACTCCCAGGACAGAAGCAGCAGGCCAGCACAGCAAAGCAACAGGAAGAGTGTCAGTCGCTACTACAGCATCCAGCTCATTTTCCTGGCAGAATGTCCTTTAGTCCAGAAGTATTCGGATTTGAGAGTGTCAGAGGTCCAATACGTATTTGCCTTTCTGCCTTTGAAGTAGGCATGCTTCAAAGGTATGTCTTTCTAGTGCGCAAGACCATGCCTTTCCCTGACCTGGTTCCAGACACACAACGTGGGGTGGAGCCAGCTTTGTGAGAGGACAGGCACAACCCTATTCAGGTATCAGTGAGAATTCCTCCCACCACTCTATCTGATGGCCCATCAGCAGGGCCGGACTGGTAATACAGGGCACCGGAGAATCCCCCGGGAGGCCGGAAGGGGTGGGGGCTGGTTTCTTCACAGGGGGCCGGTTTTGTTACTGGGTCCACTGATTTTTAAAAATCGCCCCCCAGCAACAAAATCAGAAGGACGTCCTGCTTCCAGGCCTGTGTCTGACGTCTCTGCCCGTCGTGGAGCACTTAACGTTAGCACCTCTTCGGACTGCCAATCTCTTAGCTGGCAGATTGCATCAGACTTACTTGGGCTCAGTTCGCGGCTGGCAGTGTTGTGCAAGTTTCACAATATACCGCGGAGTCAATATCTGACGTCAGGTCGCAAGGCCTCAGTGTCATTGGCCAGGGCCAGCGCAAGCGGGAATACGTGGCATAGTTTACAGTTGCTCCACCTTCGTAATGGCCCCGTTCACATCGCAGTGGCGCTCAGTTTGAAGAAAACTCTCACGGCGACAGCATCGCACTTGCGAAAAGTGGTAGTGGTAATACTGAAATATGCAACACATCCGAATCGTTCATATAGTTTATTGAGGTCTGAACGCTTGAAGGAGTAAGATCAATGTTAGCGTTTTGGGACAACGTTTTTAACTAAAAAGGTTATTTCACCTTGCTGCCCGAAAACACTACTAGCCGATCGATCTGGGCACCCTTCCACGGACACGCGCTGATTGGCTAGCAGCAGACCTGCCAAGGACCGATCGGCTGTGAAGTCCAGGCTCCTATATCTGAGAAGCAGGCTGTTAGAAGCGGGAATGGAACACAGACGAAGTGACGAAAGGGAACCGCCTTCCAATCCGGTGCGGTGTAATATTTGGTATCCCGGAACACCGGGTACCTGCTAGTGTCCAGACATGGACCATCTCACTGTACTACAGACGGAGCCTCGACCAACTGGGGCGTCAGAGTGAGGTGCAGGTGAGTGGCTGCTCTATTGCAGTGGGAGAGCATAGCTGAACACCGCTGCCGGGGATTATGGCTCTCAGCAATTAAATTATGGCATAACAAGTGGCAAGTGTTTCTTTAAGAGGTCAAATACTGCAGCTGAGCTGTCTCTTTCACTTACTTATGATGCAGGTGCCGTAGCCGGTGAACTGGGTTGGGTCAGGCGAGGTTGACTGAAGCACACATACAGCCTGCCCCACCGCAGGCTGTATTATTTGAAAATTCACTGACAACCGCACCGGCCAGTGTGGGCGACTCAGGACTCACTGGTCTGCGACACAAGTCAGCCAGCCGCGGAAACTGACAGCTATAATGTGTGACTAATGCATTTCAGTGCGGTGATGCGGACAACCACACTAAAATGCATTAGACTAACACCTGATGCATGGTACTTGGCAAGACTGCACCTACTGTCCCCAGCACCACCTCTGGTTCCCCGAGAGAGGGGCCGGTAATGAGGGCTGATAGAACCAGAAGTAAGTGACCTATGTGAACAGGGTGTGACTATGAAAGAAGCTGGAGGAGTCGTAAAGTGGGGAGCTCCACTGCTGAGGCTGGCTCAGAGGGAAGGGCAGTCAAGGTGGGACAATTAAAACAAGAGAACTTGGGGAAGCATACAGGCCTGTAGGACTGAGGGGGAATCCCGAATTGCTCCATGGAAATGCACAAAGAAATAGGCATAACCGCCTAATGAGCACGCTAAAGCTGTGTGGGGCCTAGGAGCACTGAAGTGTCCTGAGGGTGCCCATGCAAGGCATGTATATAAATAACCTACAGTGTCCTGACCTCACCGCTCTCCATTTGTGTGCGTTAGTTATTGGCTGTTTATGCTTTTATTATTAGTTTTAAATCCTTCACTTCTTCAAGGTGCTGTGGGCATATTCTATTCTCTCCAAGGGTCTGTCACTGTGAAAGGGGTCAGGCGTAAGCCGTGTAAACACAAACCACAAGTTGCTGTTTGCTTTTTGCCTGAACTTCTTGTATTGCCCTGCCTCACTTTAATGTTTTATTTAGAATTAATATTTCCCATAAGCATTATGATACACTTTTGGTGACTGTATTTATTTGTGAACTTTTTATAGCACTGTGCTGGAAGCTAAAAAGCATCTGGGCACTTTTCAGTTCATTTCAGAAATGAAATCCTGGAAATTTGACAAACCATTGGTCTGCATAGCTTTACAGCGCTCCACTAACTATAGCCGCTATCATACAAGCTGCAATTGTCAGTATTTTCAGACCATGCTATTCTTTTTATATTCTATTCTTTTGAGACCACTAGAGCAGTGGGTGGGTTGCTTGGTGCAATCACAGTCTCACACAGAGCCACTTAGATGGAATTTACCAGCAGCACTAGTGCAGCAGTTTAAGATCTTAGATAGTCTGGTTGCTCAAATAGGTGTAATTTCTGATATTTATATGTTTCCCTCATGTTCATTGCTTGATTTTTGCTCGCAAGAAAGTGTCACTCAGTCATTGAATGTCGCTCATAATTACACTGAATTTATGAAAATGTCACACATAGCAATCTGAAACCTTGGCAGCTATGAACAGTGCAGTGTGCACTCCTGCCTCTGCAGAGAAAAAGCACAACTGCCATTGGTGAGGTGACCTCTCACTCACGAATGGCAGTGGTACTTTTTACCCACACAGACAGACAGAGGTGCTGTGGTGCAGTAGTTGGGTTGAATTTATTAGTGCGTGTGCCTCGCACAAACACTAATAAAGTCAACCCAAGTTACCATACCAGTCCACCCAACCACTGCACTGTGCGTGCGCAGGGACAGGGTGACGTGCGGCCGGTGCGTGCAGGCCGCGGCCCTCGCACACTTACTATCGGCGCCACAACGCCTGTGACCAGGCAGACACTGAGGCACCTGACCGGCCTTAATTGTAGGCATAATGACTGGACAACCTGGTGCTCTTTAAGGTCATCATCTACTATTTACTGTGCTTTAAAAGTTAATACAATTAGATTTGTAATGAAAAATGTGCTGTAAAATGCACCATTTTGGTCTGTCTTTTTCCAAAATTTTCTAGGGGGTGAACCCTCCCCAAACCCCCCTAGTATTGGTCGAGCTAGTTCGCTACGCTCGCTCGCTACGCTCCGGATGGGGGCTGCTGTGGAAACATTTATCAGGGCTGCTTTCAGTTCCCAGTCCGGTCCTGCCCATCAGGATATGCACGGCACACCTCAGATCCCTTTGTGTGACTGTCTAGAGTGAAAGCACAAGAGTCCAACTGTCATCCAGACATGGATTGTACAAACAGGAAGGGGCACAGAATGGTTAAGTAAGAAAATGCCCACTTTCGAAAAGTGGCATTTCAAACGTGCAATTTAAAAACCAACTTCACCAAAAGATGTACTTTTAAATTGTGAGTTTAGAGACTCCAAACTCCAAATCTGCATCTGTTCATAATGGGAAATTACACTTCTTTCAAGGTAATACCTGTGATACCCTATGGATGAGATTGTCCTTGCAATATGAAAAACGAAATTATCAGTATTTCACTATTAGATCATGTAAAACACAACAGTACATAACCTACCCATGGGGTTGCCTTGGGCCTACCTTAGGGGTGACTTGCATGTAGCAAAAGGGAAGGTTTGAGCCTGGCAAGTGGGTACAATTGGCAGTTAGAAATGTTAGTTCAAAACTGCACACACATACACCGTAGTGGCAGGCCGAGGCATGTTTGCAAGACTACTCATTTGGGTAGCACAATCCCCGCTGCAGGCCCACTAGTAGAAATTGATTTACAGGGCCTGGGCACACCGGGGGCACTTTACTAGGGACTTACTAGTAAATCAAATATGCCAATCATGGATAAACCAAACACAATTACAATTTACAAGGGGAGCACTTGCACTTTAGCCCTGGTCAGCAGTGGTAAAGGGCCAAGAGTCTTAAAACCAGCAAAAACGTAATGTAGCACACAGTCAAAAAGACAGACAGAATCACTCCAAGAGAGGACCGGTCTAACAATCTTCTGGGCTCACTGGCTCAAAATTAAATATCTTAACATTCCTATATTCAATTAATGACACAGATAAAGAGGTCCGTACATGCAAAGAAAGTCACCCCAAACAAGACACAATTGAAAACTTTTCATTGTGAACTATCTAAAACATATTAGGAAATATAATATAGGCACTCACCAAGTATGGAATAGCTAGTGGTCTGAAGTTCTCCATCAAGAAATTAAGTACCTCTTTGCGTGGTAGAACTTCCACCTCGGGGAGATCTTCCGTAAATATCTGCCAAAGACAAAGAACAGTGCAACCTTGAAGCTTCTAGATAAATGTCCTGAAGAAAACAGTTAAGTAAGAACTATGGATTCCCATTTAGCTACCCTTGTCCTAAATGAGGAAGGACACTGTAATAAAATTTTCGACTGGGATAGGATTTAAATAAAAGACATTTAATACTAGTAAATCAACATATGCCTGTCAAACCACTGCTGTATATAGTGGATACAAATCTTTACTTCATACACATTATGAAGTACACTTATGAGTGTCTTCTGAATACAAACAAGTGCAAAGCAAGCACTGGCAATGTGCCATGAAAAAAAGAATGGGCGAAGATGCATGTGGCTTTCAAACTTTAAGTCAAACCAATTGAAACAGGTGATTTTTTATTTCTGTTTTCAATAGATAAGTTTGTGGAAAGTTTCAACCACAAGTAGCTAAAACACCCGTTTACATACAAAGCCACTATTTTTGTATGATTTTCTGACTTGAAGCTAACAAATTGCTCAAGCCTTTCCACAAGCAATGAGGTACTGTGAATATTGGTTCTTGTAGGCTAGCATTCGCAGGAAAAAAGCGCAAATGATGTTGTAATTCTTTGACCAGATGCCATAAAATACCAACAAAAAACCAAGTTATTTACCTTCCGTAACACCTTACCTGGTAAAGACTATCTAGCCGCAGAATTCTTACCTTAGGTGTCACACTGGATCCTAACATTTTTCAGCAGTACCCTTGCGCGTCGGTAGGTGGCATCGTTCAGCTTAACGTCAGCGTTGTCCGAGCCGGAAATTACAGATGCGTTACCCATATAGGCACCCCCAGCATGCTGAAATCAGTTACTTTTGCGACTCTCCATGCCAGGAGTGATGAGCCACAATGAGAGCTGATATGCTAACACCCTGAGATGGGTGCCCCTTGAAGTGCAATGGACTTGTAGGGAAGGGAGGATGGAACAGTCAGTAAGGTAATCTGCAGCTAGATAGAGTCTCTACCAAATAAGGCGTTACTGAAGGTAAGTAACTTGTTAATTTAATGACTGATTGATTGATGCTTTATTTCGATATGCACATATCATAAAAGCAGTACAAAAAGATAAAAACAGCATGTCGAAATAAGTAAGACTGTACAAGTGGAATGGTAATTAAAACACGGTATGTCAGCATAAATTAGATAAAAAAGAATTAAATTGTTATGGACAGTCTTCTAAGTCTTATCAACCAAGCCCATTTTAAAAATTTTGCAACAGCACAAACAATAGGAGGGGCTGTGTTAGTTAAAAGAATCCGAAGGGCAACAGAGTGCTGACGAGTCCCCAGTTCTCTGCAAATGGGGCCAAGCCAACGCGATCTGGGGCGACCATAGTCCTGGCATTCGAAAAGGAAGTGTGGCACCGTCTCAGGTTTGTCCGGACAAGAGGCACAAAAGCGTGATGTGGGCTGGGCTTTATTCCACCTTGAACAGAGATCCGCCAAGGGCAAGGTTCCTAGCCGAAATTTAATGTACAAGGACCTATCCATAGCCACTGTTATAATATCCATATATGGCTCATACAAGACAACGTCTTTGAACAACAGGAAAGCTGCGGTGGTTTTGCAATGCTGCTGGCTACTAGAGCGCTTCACGTCAACCCACTCCCAGAAAAGTTTTTTTAGAATCTTCTTTGGTGGAGCGGAGTGACTATGCCAGCAAGAAGCCAAACCCAGTTCCCCTAAAAGATGTTTTATGTCCTTCAGCCATTTGATGCTGCTCCAACCATCAGCATGCATCACTTCTGCCAGACCATTGGCATACGATTGTAGCTCCGGGACCCTCCACAAACGTGCCCAGAGCAGAAGGGGACGAAGCCGAGCCTGGTCCCTTATGGCTTTACAGCCAGTGTCCAAGAGCATTGGGATGGTCGGGCTGCTCGATGGAATAGCAAGTAGATCCTTGATAAATTTATTTTCGGCCTTACTCAATGAGTCGACTTTGCCCAAGCCCCACAGTTCCGATCCATAGAGAGAAGCAGGGACTGCACGAGCTTTATAAATCTCCAGTATGGGTGCAACACAATGTTTTGAGGAGTTATTGTACTCTTTAAGAAGGGCGCCCCCCACCCTTTTGTGGGCCAGAGTCATTTTATCGATGTGGGCAGTCCAGCTCATTGCATCATTCAGACGGATCCCCAGATAATCAAATTCCGCCACTCTTTCTAGGGGTATGGAGTTCAGGATTGGAGGGCGACCAAGTTTGCGGGGTGGGTGCATGACTAGGTACTTGGTCTTGTCTATGTTAATGACGAGGCCTTTAGTGGTACAGAAATCCTGGAAGCGGTTCAGCAAAAACTGTAGACCTTGGGGGGTTTTGGAGATGAGGAGGGTGTCGTCGGCGAACAACAGAGTTGGAATTTTTACTCCACCCAGGCTGGGAGCATCTGATGGTTCGCCCAGTAGATGATCTACCACCCCGTTAATATAGAGGGAGAATAAGGTGGGGGCCAAAACACAGCCCTGTCTTACTCCCCTCTCGACCCTGATTTTATCGGTCTTTTCCCCATTCAGCCCCCATCTAACCTGGGCATAGGTGTTGGTGTGCAGGTTAATGAGGAGGTTCAGTAGGTACGGGGGCATCCCTAAACCATGAAGCACCCTCCAAAGTTCCTCCCTTGGTACCAGGTCAAAGGCAGTCTTAAGGTCAATAAAGGCCAGATAGAGACTGCCTTTGCCCAGCACCACCACCTTCCAGTGTAACAACAAAAGCCTAAAGGCCTGTTCAATAGTTCCTGTACCCGAACGGAACCCAGCCTGCATGTCGGACAGAATGTGATTGTCGTCCACCCATTGAGTAATTCTCCCCAAGATGGTTTTCCCGGCTAATTTCTGGCTGGAGTCTATTAGGCTTATAGGCCTATAGTTCCCGGGTAAATCCCGACTGCCCTTTTTAAAAATGGGGACCACCTCTGCACCTCTCCAGGAGTCAGGCACAAGCCCTCCCCCCATGATTGCATTGAGGAGTGCAGAGATTAGAGCCCCCCATTCTTCCGGGTAAGCACGGAGGATATCCCCCGGTAGGCCATCCGGGCCAGCTGCTTTCAAGGGGACCAAGGTTTTGATCTGCTTTGTTACATCAAGGGGGGAAAACAGATCCAGGTCACGGTCTAGAGTAAAGGCTGGGATGTTAAAGGGATCATTAAGGGGGCCTTCAACAGCAGAGTACAGATTTTGGAAATGGGAAAACCAAGTCTGGGCATTAATCGCACAAGTCCTCCGGGAATCGTCGGGACGATTCCTTTTGCCCACCATGTCCCAAAAACCTTTAGCATCTTTCCCTCGGCTGGCAGCCAGGAGGTCCTGCCAGAAGTTATCCTCCCATTCCATCCTTGCATTTTTCTGGCAGAGTGTGTAGTGTCTCCTGGCCTCCCTAGTCCTAAGCGGCAATTTGGACTTGACTGCCTCAATAAGAAGTGATTTCGCCTCCCTACACTTTTGGTTGTACCAGCCCTGACCCGGTCGTAGGCTGGGTTTCCTTCCGCTCGGGTGGGCTGGGACTACAAAGAGGTCGCCAATGGCCTGAGTTATGACACAAAACCTAGGTGCCACCTCCATCAGCCCTTCCTCTTGGCAGTCAAGATTGGCCAGGGCTGAAACCAGAAGCTGCCTAATCGCGGAGGTTTTCTCCTCTGAAAGAGCCAGCTTCGCCCACTTTAGCCTTCGCCCACAGTTCGTGACCACTGACAGGTCTGGCGCGGGGTTACAAGGAGAACCACTCACGGTGCTGTTGACGCACCTGTGGGACAGGGTGAGGGACAGGAGATTGTGGTCACTCTCCACAGAAGGTAAAACTACCATGTCCTCCACCATGCCCCACAGGTGTATGTCAAGAAGGAAATAATCAATCCGTGACGTGTGTCCTGGCCTATTGTAGGTGTGCGCCCCTACTTTGTCAGACCTGGTTCTGCCATTGGCAGCTCTAAGCCCAAACTCCATAACTAGGGAGTTAATCTGGAGGGCCACTTCTGTCCATTTTTTAACAGGGCCAAGCTCGAGGTGAGGAATCCCCCACCCATTGTCAAGTTCCTCTTGATCTGCTAGGATGTCCAGATCCAGAGGCTCGAAAGTGCAGTTCAGATCACCTGCCAACAGTGTACAAGACCTGTATGGAGATGAGCGGAGCTGCGCTTCCAAGCAAGCTATAACTGGGGATTCTCTTCCCCCCTTAGTGCCACGGGCATAAATGTTAAAAATATTTAAAATGACTCTGCCCTGGGAATTTCTAAGCAAAATGTTTAGGAGGTCGGGGCAGTTAGTGTCCTTCTCCTCCACCCTACAGTTAAGTGCGGTGGCTACCCAGATTAACAGACCGCCAGAGGGGCGGCCCCTACCAGTTACACTTTCTGCTGCCGGCAAAAAGTGGGTGGAATAACCCGCCTTGTGAAGGGGCACCCGACTCCAGGTTTCCTGGAACAGGCATATGGAGTATTGCTCCACACGCTCGCTCCAATCCGGCAACGCCAGCTTCCTCTCGAGGCCCGCAACATTCCAGCTGAAAACCCTAATCTGGGGGTCCGTTACAGCTGCAATGCTACAACCCTCGACAGGGGGTGACAAGTCCGCAGAACCCACATCAGGGGGACCAGGCGGAGAATTATGGGAAGCCCCAGTCTCCCCCTTCCCCTCCACAGACCCGGCCGTAGCCGGAGTCTGCGGTGGGGAGGAGGAGCCATTGGATTTGGGGTATGGTGTTGACTCAGCGACAAAACCCGGGGCCACAACGACCTCCCCCGGATCATGACTGAGTCAACAACTCCCAGGTCCCCAGTTTGGTATCACTGGAGCTGGGGGTAGCTGCTGGGAAAGAACCCCCGGGGTCAGAAGGCCGTGGGCAGTGTTTTCCACCAAAAATTGGCCCCCTGGGCTGCCAATGAAGGAGGGTTGTCCAAGGTGGATGGAGGGGGTGGTCATAATAGACCGTGGGTAAAAAAATGTCAAATCGACTATGTCGATACCCGAACCAGCCGTGGGTTGACCTTGAGAGCGTATAAATTGGGCAACCCTAGCATCTTGGAAATTTACAACCACACAATCCCCTTCAAGCGATTTTTTCCCGTGTCCAATCCAACCCACCCGGCGTACACCAAGAATAATTCCATCCACTCCCGCAGGCAAGGGCCTGTTGGCTTTCAGCCAGTGGATGACCTTATTCTTTAGTGACTGATGGTTTTCCCGCTGGGTACTCCCAATAGGGGGGACTTTCGTAAGGATGACAACATACGGGTGGCACTCAGGGGGGAGGTTAACTGGGGGGCACACGCGTCTACTGTTCTGGGGAGGACCCAAAGGGAGCCGATTTGTAGGTGGGACGGGAATAGATGCAACCTTAGGGGTTGATGCAACACCACCAGTTGCATCAGATATAGCAACCCCAGGCTGCGAAGTAGGGCCCGTCCCTCCCTTCTTGTGTTGCCTTGGGGCCTGGGTAGCCACCGGGGATATTGCTGCTGGGGGAAGGGTAGCATGCACGTGGGCAACATAAGTGGGAGCCTTCGGCTTTATCTGTCTAGGACCAACCTTAGGAGCAGCCAAGATCGTATTCCCAGGTGCTGCGTGCTTGGGCGGCTGCATCAGTTGGTCTCCCAGGGGGGGTCTCTCTGGGACCTCTATCCTATTGGACTCATCTGACCTATCAGTCCTATCCTTACTGGGCTTTGGCTGGTGCTTGAGAAGGGTCTTTAGGGCAAAGAAATTGTCCCTAGTAGCCTGCTCAAAGCAGTCAAGCCTTTCCCCCAACCTCTTGACCTGGTCTATAAGTGGCAACACAAGAGACTTGACCATCTTCTCAAACGCCTCCATAGAGTGACCCACGTTGTCCTGAACAGGCGTTAGTGGGGCTGACAAGAAGGGTGGTACTGTATCAATAACAGCCGGAGCGCAAATGGCTGTCCCTGTGGATACCGGTCCTGCGGTGCTCTCGGGGGAGGGACCCCTCAGGGGCAGGTACCTGGGATGGTTAGTGGTCTTAGATGGGCAACCCTTTCTAGTGTGATTTGCCCTTTTCCCCTTCCTTTTGATAGGCTCCTGGATGGGTTGCTTTTTGGTCGGCGCTTGTGGGACGGGAGCAGGAACCTCAGGGCAGTGTAGGGACTGAATGCCAGGTGCACCTACTAGAGAGAGCTCATTGCATGGATCTATAAGCACGGCACATGGACTGGTACCGTGGACACCAGTCAATGAGCTTTCTAACCCCTCTAAACCACCCATTGGAGGTGCAATAAGGGAATCCCCAGGTAAATCCCCAAGCAAAAGTGCAGGGGGAGTAGGATTTAGAGGGGACAACACTATTGCAGGCGATGGACTTTTGGCAGGAGGGAAGTCAAGTGAAAGGCGCCGTTCAGATATGGCAAGTTCATTGTCTATGACAGCCGCAACCCTTGTCAGGAATTTGTCCATAGAGCCAAACATAGCACCCCCGGGGGCACTCTCCCCGCAACCCCTCAAGGCCTTACCGGAGCGTGTTGACATGCTGAGATGCGGCGCCTCAAGTTGAAACCGGTACAGTAGATGGAAATGGGGTGGCCCTGCCCTGCCTCCTCCTGCCCCGGACGGCCACAGACGGCCACAGACGGCCCGCCCTCTGCCCGGGCTCAGCCCGGCGTCGCCCGCGCGCGTCCCGCGACGCGGGAGGAAGGGCTCGCTTTTCACCGGCTCCCTACGGGAGCCCCAGCAGTCAGTCGGCGTCCCCGCCCAGCAGGGGACGCTGGGAGATGTAGTTTTGCTGAGACGCCTCACTCGGCGGCCGCGTGTGTCCTGCGGCGGCGGAGGCGCTGGGAAACCCTGGTGAACTGCCGGTAAGTATCTTGTTGCTGCCGGTATGGCCCTGGTGCAATTTGGACCCCCCGCTCCACCGGAGGAAGGGCTCGCTTTTCACCGGCTCCCTACGGGAGCCCCAGCAGTCAGTCGGCGTCCCCGCCCAGCAGGGGACGCTGGGAGATGTAGTTTTGCTGAGACGCCTCACTCGGCGGCCGCGTGTGTCCTGCGGCGGCGGAGGCGCTGGGAAACCCTGGTGAACTGCCGGTAAGTATCTTGTTGCTGCCGGTATGGCCCTGGTGCAATTTGGACCCCCCGCTCCACCGGAGGAAGGGCTCGCTTTTCACCGGCTCCCTACGGGAGCCCCAGCAGTCAGTCGGCGTCCCCGCCCAGCAGGGGACGCTGGGAGATGTAGTTTTGCTGAGACGCCTCACTCGGCGGCCGCGTGTGTCCTGCGGCGGCGGAGGCGCTGGGAAACCCTGGTGAACTGCCGGTAAGTATCTTGTTGCTGCCGGTATGGCCCTGGTGCAATTTGGACCCCCCGCTCCACCGGAGGAAGGGCTCGCTTTTCACCGGCTCCCTACGGGAGCCCCAGCAGTCAGTCGGCGTCCCCGCCCAGCAGGGGACGCTGGGAGATGTAGTTTTGCTGAGACGCCTCACTCGGCGGCCGCGTGTGTCCTGCGGCGGCGGAGGCGCTGGGAAACCCTGGTGAACTGCCGGTAAGTATCTTGTTGCTGCCGGTATGGCCCTGGTGCAATTTGGACCCCCCGCTCCACCGGAGGAAGGGCTCGCTTTTCACCGGCTCCCTACGGGAGCCCCAGCAGTCAGTCGGCGTCCCCGCCCAGCAGGGGACGCTGGGAGATGTAGTTTTGCTGAGACGCCTCACTCGGCGGCCGCGTGTGTCCTGCGGCGGCGGAGGCGCTGGGAAACCCTGGTGAACTGCCGGTAAGTATCTTGTTGCTGCCGGTATGGCCCTGGTGCAATTTGGACCCCCCGCTCCACCGGAGGAAGGGCTCGCTTTTCACCGGCTCCCTACGGGAGCCCCAGCAGTCAGTCGGCGTCCCCGCCCAGCAGGGGACGCTGGGAGATGTAGTTTTGCTGAGACGCCTCACTCGGCGGCCGCGTGTGTCCTGCGGCGGCGGAGGCGCTGGGAAACCCTGGTGAACTGCCGGTAAGTATCTTGTTGCTGCCGGTATGGCCCTGGTGCAATTTGGACCCCCCGCTCCACCGGAGGAAGGGCTCGCTTTTCACCGGCTCCCTACGGGAGCCCCAGCAGTCAGTCGGCGTCCCCGCCCAGCAGGGGACGCTGGGAGATGTAGTTTTGCTGAGACGCCTCACTCGGCGGCCGCGTGTGTCCTGCGGCGGCGGAGGCGCTGGGAAACCCTGGTGAACTGCCGGTAAGTATCTTGTTGCTGCCGGTATGGCCCTGGTGCAATTTGGACCCCCCGCTCCACCGGAGGAAGGGCTCGCTTTTCACCGGCTCCCTACGGGAGCCCCAGCAGTCAGTCGGCGTCCCCGCCCAGCAGGGGACGCTGGGAGATGTAGTTTTGCTGAGACGCCTCACTCGGCGGCCGCGTGTGTCCTGCGGCGGCGGAGGCGCTGGGAAACCCTGGTGAACTGCCGGTAAGTATCTTGTTGCTGCCGGTATGGCCCTGGTGCAATTTGGACCCCCCGCTCCACCGGAGGAAGGGCTCGCTTTTCACCGGCTCCCTACGGGAGCCCCAGCAGTCAGTCGGCGTCCCCGCCCAGCAGGGGACGCTGGGAGATGTAGTTTTGCTGAGACGCCTCACTCGGCGGCCGCGTGTGTCCTGCGGCGGCGGAGGCGCTGGGAAACCCTGGTGAACTGCCGGTAAGTATCTTGTTGCTGCCGGTATGGCCCTGGTGCAATTTGGACCCCCCGCTCCACCGGAGGAAGGGCTCGCTTTTCACCGGCTCCCTACGGGAGCCCCAGCAGTCAGTCGGCGTCCCCGCCCAGCAGGGGACGCTGGGAGATGTAGTTTTGCTGAGACGCCTCACTCGGCGGCCGCGTGTGTCCTGCGGCGGCGGAGGCGCTGGGAAACCCTGGTGAACTGCCGGTAAGTATCTTGTTGCTGCCGGTATGGCCCTGGTGCAATTTGGACCCCCCAAATTTAATAGAGAAGTCTAGCTGCAGATTCCTTACCTTAGAATAGATGCCCAAGCAACGCCTCCTTGGAAGCGGGGCTGCAAACCCAGAATAAACCAAAAAGTGCACCAGACTGATCAGACAGTACTGTTTGGTAAGTGTATGCAAAAATGCCCACTTTGCTGCCTGACAGATGTCGAGGACAGGGAATCGGTGGGTTAATGCAGAGGCCACAGCTTTAGCGCTGGTGGAATGAGCACACAAACTCTCTTGGCCAATAAGTAGAAGATTTTGATGCAGAGCACTATCCATCTTGAGATGGTCCATTTCTGCAGAGCCTTCACTTTCTTAGATCCTATGTACCCCTTGAAGAGTTGATCGTCCACCCAGAATTCTTTCGTGCAATCAAGGTAGAACGCAAATGTAGTTTTAGGCCCAGACGGTAGTCTCTCCTCCTCTTTGGTGAGATGAGTCGGAGCAAAGAATGTAGGCAGGGTGATGTTCTGGTCTGCACTGAAGGGAGGCACAACCGTTGGAAGGAAGGAGGCAGTTGTCCAGAGGACCAGCTTATTCGGGTAGAAGGTGGTATAGGGAGGGTGCACCGCGAGTGCCTGCAGTTCACTGACCATCCTGTTCGATGTTATAGTCACTACAAAGGCAGTTTTGATGGACAACAACCTAAGAGGGCACTTGTGCAGAGGCTCAAAGGGTACACACATCAACAAGATAAGAACAATATTTGGATGCCACTGGAGCTTGATGAATGGCCTGGGAAGAAATATGTGCCATAGGCCGTTAAGAAACCTAGCCACAAAAGGTGACCTGAATAAAGAAGGTTGGCCCAGCAACAGAAAAATTGCCGATAGATAAGCCATAACTGTGCCCAGAACAGAGCTCTGCTGGGCCAATGATAGAACAAACTGAAAAACCTTAAAGAGAAGTGCATAAAGAGGGTCGATGTTATGAGAAACACACCACATCACAAACTTATTTCAACAGCAGGTGTAAACTGACTGGGTGGATAGATGCCTGGTTGCCAGAATAACATCACAGACTTCAGGAGGAACGTAAAAAGCGGTCAACTGTAGCTGCTCAGGTTCGGGTGCAGAAACAACCTTTTTTGCTGCAACAGAAGGTCCTCTTGAAGAGACAGCCTGATCAGAGACTAATTAATGGTCATGCTCAAAAGCTAGGGATACCAGACTCTCAGTGCCCATTCTGGAGCTACAAGAATAACTTGGATCCAGTTGTTCCTAATCTTGAGTATTCTGGGCAGGAGTGGTATAGGCGGAAAGGCATTCAGGAGGACCAGAACTCCACTCAAGACGAAAAGCATCTCCAAGCAAGAGTTGCCTTCGAAACTCTAGTGTGCAAAACTGCAGACACTGGGCATTCTCTGCAGTGGGCAACAGAGCTAACCAAGACTCTCCCCACAGCTGAAAGATGCCTCGCACCACCTCCTGGTGGAGACTCTATGCATGATCTGCAAGGCATCTGCGACTGAGTTGGTCTATCCTGGCGTTCAGAGAGCCTGTCAAGTGTTGAAAAACCAGGGAAATGCCCAGGCGTTCTAGCCCATGTAAAGAGACACAGAGCCTCTTGATGAGTGGTTTATGTACCAGACCCGCCCTGTTTCAGGATCACAGGGCAGTGGTGGTGTTCGGGAACACCTGCATGACCTTCCCTTTATCAAAGGAAGAAAGGCTTTCAATGCCAAGCAAATTGCCTGACGCTCCAAGTTGATGTGGAGCCTAGACTCCATCCTCTGATCTCCACCTCTCCCAGATGGCCGCCCCATCCCTGAAGTGAGGCATCTGTCACCACAGTCAGCTATGGCTGGAGAAGGGAGAGTGGTCTGCCACTGACCCAATCGTGGTTCCTTAGCCGAGATCAGGACCATGTTGGAAAGATTCTCCTGAGGCTGTGCCCACTGGGATGTCAAGTTCCACTGCAGAGCCTGCATATACTAACATGGGTTACAAGCAGGATGCAGGAAGCTATGCATGCAAACAACCTCAGGGTCATGGTCACCGAAATCCAGGATAAAGGCTGAAATATTGCTATTATAGCCTGAATACCCGGGGCGTGTCGCTCGGGAGGATAGGCCCGGAATGGCATGTGTCCAGAACAGCTCCAGAACGTCTGAGAGGGAGTCGGGAGTGACTTTGACACGTTGATAATGAACCCCAGAAGAAGGGTCACCAGTCTGGAGGTGGGAGATTACTGTTAAGGGCGAGCCACACTTTAACAGACAATCATTGAGGTAGAGAACGACTGGAATCCCTGACCTCAAAGTAAGAGCTGCAACCACCGCCATTACTTTTGTGAACACAAGAGGAGTGCTGGTAAGGCCAAAGGAGAGCACAGCAAACTTAGTGCTCCTGGTCCACTGTGAACACAGGTGACTTCAGTGGGCAGGCATGACGGGGATGTGAAAATATGCGCATGGCACGTCCAGTACTCCCCTCCTGTCTCTTGGGTGGAGGATAGACAGAACTTGCTCGAGAGTGAGCATTTGAATTTCTTCTTTTTTGGGAAGGAATTGAAAAGGCGCAGGTCCATCCTTTGTAGGTATCAGAATGTAGCTAGAATAGCAACCACAACCTCCTCCTGATGGTGGCATCCTCTCAATGGCCCCTTGGGCAAGAGAGCCAGCACTTCCTGAAGGAGGAAGAAGAGATGGTCCTCCGTCAGCTGGCTTTAACTGGGTTGCATGGGTGGAGGGGTAGACACAAACTGGAGGGAGTAGCTTGTTTGGATGATTTGCAAAACCCAATGGTCTGAGGTTACTGACCACAAGTGGGGCAGGTGATAGTGTATCCTGCTCTCACTGGATGCCTGGGATGTTCAGAGGGCAAACTAAAGGAATCTGGAGGCTGTGGCAGCTGAAGGAGCATGGGGGACTGGGCCGACCTCTGGGCAACAGTCTCATGTGGTCTAGTGGGCTTTCGTGGTCTGCCACAAAAAGGCTGGGAAGCCTGTTAGACGTGGTCGCTAGGAAAGTATGGATGTAGTTGGAGGCCCCCTTTCAATGGCCACGAAAAGGGGAGAAGACGGACTGGGAATGATCTGGGACAACACACAGGTCCAAGGACCTGGCCATAGATCTGCTATCCTTAAAGTGCTCAGTGCAGATGGGAGCCAACAAAGAGCACATAAATGTGAGGCTTAAACATACCCTGAAAAGTCAGTGATTCTCAGCCAAGCGTGGCGTCGTAAGGCCACCGGCGTTGAAATTACACTACCCAGCAAGTCAGTCTTGTCCAAAACATATTGTATTGTAAACTTTGCTGCGCCTCTCCCATCAGCAATAGCTTGGGTGAGTATGGCTCGGGCCTCCTCCGAGACCACTGGCAACACTTGCCTAACCAAATCCCAGATCATACAGGAATATCAGACCGCAGCGCAAGGTTGATGGAAGAGAACAGTTGCTTGCCAAAAGGTATCAAGCCTCTTGGATTCCCTCTACAATGGAGGAGCAGGGAACGCGCTGGGGTTGATCTTAGAGGTGGAGGCTTGGACCACCAAGCTCTCCTGGGTGGGGTGCAGGGTAAGAAAATTCGGGTCTCCAGGAGTGGGGCGATTGCAGCGGACAATTGTCCTATGCTCAGGAGCCCCTGTGCAGGGCTTGGACCAGGCACAGAGTAGGATGTTGTTAAGGGTGTCATTCATGGGGAGAAAAGGATCGGAAGGGGCAACTCACAGCTGAAACACCCCCATCAAGATGTTCTTCTTGACTGCCACTGAGGATAGCTGAAGGTCCAAGATCTCAGCAGCCCTACACACCATAAGGGCATAAGAGGCTCCCTCCTCCGTAACCACAGTTCGAGAGAGCAAGCCAGCGTTAGGTGAGATGTTAACCTGCTGGCCTCTGCCAGTTCCTCATACCAGTTGTCCTGGTTATAATCTATGGGATGCTGGTATCCATAAGGGTCGTCAGACCCCTCCCATTCATCTCCCTCTCCAGGCCTGTCAAATACAAAAGGCACTAGCTCCGATCCAGAGAGCATGGACCCGGTTGGCGCTGGAAATGATAATGAAAATGACGGTGACGTGGGGCGACAGCACTGAAGCAAGTGCTGAGGAAGGTCTTGTCTGCAGCTCCGTTTCAGATCCAACTTGTGATCTCTGGGGCCTGACTGGCGCACAGGTCAAACCCACCAGCGAGGATTCAGTGGAGGCCAAACTAGAGCCCGTTGGGCCTGAAGGCACTGCAGAGGGCCGTGCTGCCCAATTAGGAGGTGCATGGCCTCATAATTCCTTAAACTAGGCGGGGTTTCTCTGGCTCCAGGAAAGTCAGGGATGTATGGAGCGGACACTGACTTAGGCTCTGAAGTGCGAGAACAGGAGCGCCTCACCGGAAGATTTTAACAAGCACGGCAAAGTCAAATACCTCTTCGACTTCTTGTGTTTGTGGGACTTACCTGATGACTTTGAGTGTGCAACGATCCCCGGGTGCGGCTCTGGGGCCGGTCCCAGGACCGTCCACGCAACTAGGAGCTTGAGCATCATAGAGTCGCCTAAAGCCAAGTGGCAAAGAGCTTGAGGGATCGCTCCCTGATTGCCTTCAGCTGCATGGCGCAGTAGTCCTCGCAGGTCTCAGAGTAATGGTCTCTTTCCAACCACCATAAATACACAAAGTGTGGGTCTGTCACAGACACCTGGCTGGGACACGCACCATATGGTTTGAAACCAGCCAGTTTCATAAGAGCTATCTTGTCACACCAGGAAAGAAAATCTCTCAAAATAGTGTCATCAGAAAGTAGAGAAAAAAGCGAGTCAACGACTAGGGGTGGCTCTAACCGTATCAATTCTATCTGGCACAGACAGGAGAGGACGGATGTCAGCGATCCAGGGTGGCACCCGTTATAGGTACCACACGTCAATTCTGGCCCGGATGAAGCAGACGTAGAGTCGGACAACACCACCTACCAGCACGCAGGGTGTGAGAAAGTGGCTCTAAATATACTGGACCAAAGTAAGGTACAGTGTGTATAAAGACTACAAGCCCCAGAGGTATAACAGAGGTTAAAGTTAGGGATGACCTTACTCTCAAAAGTGGTACCTTGGTCGAGCAGTAAGGCAGTACCAGAGGACAGTGTAAAGCATTTGTTGTACACACTCAGTCAGCAAAAGAATTCACACACTCAAGGACTGAACTCCAGGCCAATTGTTTTTATATCAAAAGATATAGTGGTTTTATTTTAAGAACCAACAGGTATCAAAATATACTTTGCTCAATTATGAGTGATCTCAGATAATTACTTTGCAGAAAGGTAATAACTTTGGAAACCCGATAGGTACAGGGGTTGCAGTAGGCAACACAATTCTAAACACAATTTAACATTGAGCTCAATGGGTTTTTCTACAAAAATGCAGTTGATTACTTTGTAGATTACTTTTGTAATTCCAGGACTGGATCCTAGATTCAGTCCCGGGGTCTTAGCTGAAAACAGTTTAGTAAAAACGTTTTGGTTATTGCAATGATTCTTAAGGAATATAAAGGTATTTTAAAAGTTCAAACTTTTAAGTGAAAATCTAGCAATGTTATCCAATGGGAGAAAATTCAGGTCACAGGTAAAGTACGTTCTTGTGCCTTTTGAAATCCAGTACTGGGCTCCTAGGTCCAGCACTGGGATCGCTACTTAAGAAAGGTAAGTAATTACGTTTCAGTAGTTGGTACGATTTTTAAGGAATATTTCAAGTTTTCAAAAGTAGACACTTAGAAAAAATTTCACAGAAAAGCAGACAATAGATTCCTATGGAGAAAATTCAGGTAACTAGTAAACCCGGTTAGGAATACTTTTGCAGCTCAGTACTGGACTACAAGGTACAGTACTGGCTTCTCTCCTGATCACAGGTGAGTAATTCAGAATTCGGTATTCGGCTGATTTTATAGGAATATTTTAGAGTTTCAAAACTTCGGGCTTGAAAGATTTTTCTAGTCAAACCAGTCAATGTTATCCTATGGCAGGAAAGTGAGTTGCCGGTTTCCAGGTGAGTACTCGACTGGTGAAGTTCGGGTTCTGGGCAAAGACTCAGGGGTCCCCCAGGTTCAGGTAGGTACAGTTGGTACAACCTCAGCGACACAGGGGCAGCCGGGTGCAGAGGTAGTTAGGCCCAATGTTATCCAATGAGAGGCAGGGGGCCTTCGGCTGCTGGCTAGCAGGCCACGCGGCTGTGGGAGCTGGGCTCCTGGTCACTTGCTCAGGGCAAATGGGGAAGTAGGATAGGACACAGGGTGCACGGCCAGAGGCACTCGGGCGGCTGGGTGCAGGGTGCTTTTGAGCCGGCGGGCGCTCAATGTTATTCAATGGGAAAGGTAAAAAGGGAACAAAGGCTGCAGACTTGGGGGTGGTGATTCTTCAGGTGTGACCACCACTTCGAGAGGTAAGTTGGGATCTTGGAGAAGAGGAAGGTACCCCAAGGAAGGCACAGGGAGCCGCAGGGCGCCGGGTGCAGGGGTGTCTTTGGGAGTCAGGAAATCTTACCCTCAACTGTGGAGGGGTCCCTGGTTCGTCGGGGAGGGTCTTTAGGCACTGGACTTCGGGTCCCAATCACCGGGGGGACGTCCTCGTGGTCTTGGATCACTCAGGCACGGGCCGGGCTCGGTGGGTGCAGAGTGGGTTGGTCTTGTGTGGAGAAGTGTGGCTCAATGGTTAGAGCAGGCAGAGCTTGATGCAGAGCTCTGGCCAGGGACCAGGGTTCGATTCCCGCCTCGGCAGGTCTCCGGCTCATTAATTCCCCTGACTGGATATTCTCGCCTCAGTGCATGTTCTGATCATGGGTCCCACACTGCAACTCTGGGCAATAGCTTGCTTAGTCTCCACAACGGCCCCAAAAGCGCTGGGATGCCTGGCTGCACCTGGGGGGTGCCCAGGAGTGGACATTTCCCAGGAAAGCCAGGAAGGGTTCCTAAGCGGTATACGGACAGCGCCGGGACACCTCCGGTGGAGGTAACTGTGCGCTTTACAAATTCCGACATTTATTTGTGCTTCCTGGCTGGCACCAGGGGTATGGTTGTTGAAGCAGAGCCTCTGCTTATGGGAGTACTAGAGGGTCAAGGCAGGCAGGTCCTCCGGGTGTCCCAAGATTGCAGTCCGCAGGAGTCGCCGTGATTAAGCAGGAGCAGGATCCAGGATCGACAGGCCGGTAGGGCTGGGGCCAAGTCAGTTGGTGTCGTCTGGTTGTTAGCAGCTGCACAGCGGGTCTTCTTCTTGATCTTCTTTCTTCTTTTCTCATTCGGTTCTGAGGAAGGAAGGTTCAGGGTGCCCCTAAATGGAATATGCTACTTACCAGTATGCCATTACAAGAATGGGGTAACCCAATATGGTTCGTGGACCTGGGTGATCAAATAATATCAAAAACAGTGGTCCAAACCAATACTTTTGAATCAACAAAATATGTACTTACAATTAAACAATTGTCATTATTGAGTGAGCCTTCGAATTAATCCACTCTAAAGAATCAATCTGTAGTTCATTTTTCAAAACAATGCAACTACCTGACAAAACCCATGATTATTCAAAAAGGAGTTTAATGAATTACTCCATCGCACAAGGTTATTTATATACATTTATACATTTTAAATACTAACGGTAAAAAGGAAGAGCAATAAGCTACTAAGAAAGTGCAAGAAAGGAAAAAAGGGTAGTGATTTTGGAAAGGGGTGCAAGCCTCAGAGAAAATGTGTCACAGAATTAAACAATTTCAATTAATTAAATGGAAGCGGATATTAAAAAATCCCAGCTTATTCAGCAAACGACCACTGCTTGTTTACACTATTTTTTCATTTATACAGTTTTGAATAGCATGTATAATGTATTTCCTGATGATTAGTGGTCCAATTTGCATATAAAGAAGCGTCGACGTTTCGACCCGTCTTTTGGTTCAGGGGTGACTGGGGGCCTCGACCTGCGGGTCTTCCTCAGGACATATATGGCACAACCTTCAAACCGTAGATCTATCAAGGACATGTACCCATGAATTTTCAGAGGGTGACCTTTGTCCTCCTACTTCAAAAATGGACGATATAGATTTTGGACCGTAATTTACCCACCATCCAAGCAGGGGGTAAGGGCGTGTCGGACTCTATCCCAGATGTTTCAATTGTCTACTAGGGCAGTTAATGGTGGTTTAGACAATTCCCACCGAGGCATCAAATGTCGCTTTCGAAGTTATGCGCCCACTGCTCCACGGGACCGCTGTGCAAAATCCAGCT
Source organism: Lissotriton helveticus (assembly GCF_964261635.1). Classification (NCBI taxonomy): domain Eukaryota; kingdom Metazoa; phylum Chordata; class Amphibia; order Caudata; family Salamandridae; genus Lissotriton; species Lissotriton helveticus. Next base: position 135,151,738 of record NC_136070.1, on the reverse strand, counting down.
GGATTTTGCACAGCGGTCCCGTTGAGCAGTGGGCGCGTAACTTCGAAAGCGACATTTGATGCCTCGGTGGGAATTGTGTCTAAACCACCATTAACTGCCCTAGTAGACTATTGGAACATCTGGGATAGAGTCCGACACCGACACGCCCTTACCCCCTGCTTGGATGGTGGGTAAATTACGGTCCAAAATCTATATCGTCCATTTTTGAAGTAGGAGGACAAAGGTCGCCCACTGAAAATTCATGGGTACATGTCCTTGATAGATGTACGGTTTGAAGGTTGTGCCATATATGTCCTGAGGAAGACCCGCAGGTCGAGGCCCCCAGTCACCCCTGAACCAAAAGACGGGTCGAAACGTCGACGCTTCTTTATATGCAAATTGGACCACTAATCATCAGGAAATACATTATACATGCTATTCAAAACTGTATAAATGAAAAAATAGTGTAAACAAGCAGTGGTCGTTTGCTGAATAAGCTGGGATTTTTTAATATCAGCTTCCATTTAATTAATTGAAATGGTTTAATTCTGTGTCACTTTTTCTTTGAGGCTTGCACCCCTTTCCAAAATCACTACCCTTTTTTCCTTTCTTGCACTTTCTTAGTAGCTTATTGCTCTTCCTTTTTACCGTTAGTATTAGAAATGTATAAATGTATATAAATAACCTTGTGCGATGGAGTAATTCATTAAACTCCTTTTTGAATAATCATGGGTTTTGTCAAGTAGTTGCATTGTTTTGAAAAATGAACTACAGATTGATTCTTTAGAGCGGATTAATTCGAAGGCTCACTCAATAATGACAAATGTTTAATTGTAAGTACATATTTTGTTGATTCAAAAGTATTGGTTTGGACCACTGTTTTTGATATTACTTACCAGTATGCATCTGTTCTTGGCATGTAGGGCTGCTGACATTCATATCTGTGCATAGATCGCCGCCTAGTGTTGGGTCCGGATGATTAAACATTGTTGTCTGGGAAGAGTCTTCGAAGTATCACGAGATAGGTGGCTCCTCCCCTGGACTACAGTGCGCATGGGCATCCTCTCCATCCTCAGATTGTTTTTTCCGCCATTGGGTTCGGATGTATTTCTAACTCCTGTGGGAGGGGGGCAGGAGGCTAGCTGTGATTGGGCAGGGCTCCCCATCTTCAAGATGGCCGGAGCCCGGGGTCGTGCTTCACCTCGCCTCTCCTACCTTAGGGGTGGGGTTGGGACAGGCTGGCACACCCCCCTTCCTGACGTAGGGTTTCCCGCCAGAGTGGGGGTTAGAACTGGTGGGGGCCAGTTGCTGAGTACAGCAAGTGGCCTGGAGAAGCTCACAAAGGCGGCATGCCTTTCAAGCTTCCCCCTGCCCATCCTGGGGGAGGAGGCCTAGGACCGTTCCCAGGATGTGCATTTTTTAAAGGCCCAGGAGAACGGGGGCTCTCCACCCAGGGGTCCAGCAACATGTCTGCTGTGTGGCAGCCTAGGCAGCCAATCAGACCAGACGTGGATTGTAGATTAGGTTTTCAGGGGGCATCTCTAAGATGCCCTTTGGTGCCTTTCAGATTAATCCTACACTGGCATCAGTGCGGGTTTAATGTGCTGAGAAGTTTGGTATCAAACTTGTCAGTCTTCGGTGTAGCCATCATGGTGCTGTGGAGTTCGTAATGACAACCTCCCAGCACCATATACTCTTAATGGCATCCCGGCACTTACAGTGCCCAGGAATGGCCCTGGGCACTGTAGGGGCACAGGGCTCATGCACCTGTGCCCACACCCCTGGCATAGGGCACCCAGCTACAGGGGGGACTGAGGTATGCCAGGGCAGTGGGTCTTATGGGCATGGCACACAGGGATGTGTGCCAGGTCGACTCTTTGTTTAGTTCTGTACTTAGACACTCAGCCTGCAAAGGCAGTGTGTGGGTGTCAGGGTACAGGGCCCCTAAAGGTGGCACAATAAGTGCTGCAGCCCTTAGGGGTCTTCTTTGGTCACCATGCCCTGGGTACCTAGGGTACCATTTACTAGGGGCTGACAGGTGGCCAGAGATGCCAATTGGGTTTTATTTTCAACATAGTTTTAGGGAAGGAACACAGGCCCTGGTTGGCAGGAGCCCAGGGCACACACACAGTCAAAGCACATCAGCAGTTCAGCAAAAAGTGGGGGCATACCAATGCAAGAAAGATGGCACTTTCTCACACAGGGGTACTGTGCAAAAACATTCAGATCCAGTCTGACGCCTTGGGAATATTCTATGGTAAGGAATCCGTGGCTAGAAGTCTTGATCAGATAACAACCATTAGAGACTGTAACCAAAGGTGCAGATAGGCAAGTACAAAAAAAAAAACAGAAATTCTGTGACAAACCTTCAAACCATCTTCAGGAAAGTCTCGAAGTACCCATACTGAATAGGGGAACACAAGGGATAGATTTTCTGACCCTGGAAAAAGAAAAGGGGAAAAAGCAATCATACAATAGCCCAAAAGACCAGGGATATTACAACACTCATATGTTACATCTTCCATGCTAATACCAAACAGGTTCCTCAAAACTGAATATAATGCTGCTGCCAGTTGTAGTGACCTAACCATCACTACCATTAGAAGACTTGATGGTGCCAAAACTACACATTACGCATTTGCAACAGCTGCCATGTTAGTTAAAGATGCACTATCTGTGCTGCAGTCCAGGAAGTTTAGAACTGCATCAACTGATTGACACGAGGACTATGTGCTAAAAAAAATGCTGCAGACAGTACAAATATGGAAATAACTTTAGACTGAATGAATTTCAGAGCTTGCAGAAAAAAAGTATTGTTTTAAAGAAGCTTACATTTATATTTTTAAGTCTTTGCTTATTTTAACACGAACAGGGACTCGAGAAGTATGGACAGGTAATGAGTAGATTAGGTAAATATTGTTAAAAGAACATCATTTTGACGACAGTGACAAATGTGGTATGACCTTATTTGTGTCTATAATATTGTGTGTTCCTTTGTATGCTAAACAGCTAAAAAGTGCAACTGTAACTTTACCACACTATAAAATACTATTGCAGAGCAAATGGAGTTTGGGCATTGGTACTAAGTGCTATCCCAAGTGTGGCTTCGAAGTGGTGTCTAGTCCTAGTCTGATTTACTGTAAGTGAGAGTTGGCAATCTCGACTGGAAGAGTGCATGGTTGCAGAGTGACCTTTGCGGGAAACACTGGATGTTGTGGTTCAGTAAATTAGGTTAGATCGTATCTTGTGGCAGCAGCATGGTTTGGCAAATAGGTGAGCTTGGATCATTGAAGAGCATAGGCCCCTTCCCCCCCCTTTTGTATCGCTCTGTTTTGTTTGGCAGTCAAGTGCTGTGAGCCACTATGTGTGGTAAAGCACTCAGCCATAAATACCTAAGACACTACACTTGGCTGATTACCAAACAAGTCTTCTTGCTTAAGCACGCTGCACTTTGTCAGAAACAAACGCTAGCATTTTAACTGTTTGCTGAAGGGACATGCAGCTTCACTTCCAACCACACAAGCTATAGTAGAAATGTAACTTGCCAACTGGCTCAATTTCAGAATCAATTTGATACTTTGTTGGACTGAAAAAGGGTTTCTAATTGGTCAATCTGACAAATTCATATAAGAATATATTTCCCTTTCCGGTCCAAATCTACTTTATTTACTCGTTTATATGGTTTTAGAAAGTGAAAATATATTAAGTATACAAAAGCACAAATTTACAAAATCCATAACCAATCAAAAATCAGGCTCCTGGGGGAATCCGACCATTCCAGAACAATGCGTAGGAACCAGAGAAGGAAAGGAGGAACTGGTAAACAGAACATCACACGTTGCTATTACAATATAGCATAGATCAAACATTAGACTGAAGACGAGAGTGCCCCTGCTATCATGCCAGCTATTCACCAAGTTGTACTATTTGGACACCGATGGATGCAAGTGAGAATGATTATGATGACATTGATTTGGGTCCATTTAAATCAAGTTAAGGCATTTGCCTGGAAAATATAGAGAGGTTGGTCAATATAGAGGCTTTAAATATAAAGCCAAATATAAATTTAATTGGGATGTTTCCAAAACAGATGTTTAAGAGTCTACACACGCATAAATAATGGAGCTCTGCAATATGATGGGGTCCATTCACTAATAATTGTGACATGAATATCCAAACTTGGTCAGAGCATACCCAGGACAGCAACAAATGGCAGGATACAAATGTACGATGATAGCCAGCAATAGTCTAATTAGATACAACAGAGCCCTTCATCCTGTTGTCGTCCTCACCACACATCTTAAACTAGCGCGGAGTCAAAATGTTGCATACAGGATAGTCTGTATTGTAGCAGCAATCAGGTTAATGATACAAATTGATTCAAAGAATGGTTGAGCTGGGCTCAGAGAGTCTACATGCCTAAGGAGTGGGTGCCAGTTATTGGCAGCAAGAATGCAATCACCCAAGAAATAAACTGCACAAAATCTTTACGGATGTGCTGGAATGGCAGACTTATCAGTGATTAATAGAAAGTATTTAATTACCATGAAGATGACAATGGTCACCAGAGGAAACAGTTTATATAGTTCTCTAATGAACTCTTTAATCCTACAGGAGCAGGGTGATTATAAATTAGGTTGTTTCCTATATCAGAAAATAGCTGCCACTTCACTAAGCTGATGAGTCTCCCTTCCATCCATTGCACGATTCAAATTTTTTGATAGATAGGTGACCCCAAGTTAAATGTGATGAACATGCACTCCATGCACTGCGGTGTACTGTGCAGATGAATACTTCAAAGAAAAACTGGTAATTATATCCATCTGTTAGGAAAGAATACTTTTACCTCGATGTTCAGTCAAGGGCAAACATTGCACATGTTATAATTGTATTGCACACAAGCTACTGTAGTAGGCTTTTTATTGGTGCTTTAGACCATATTTATGGCATAGAAAATGTAACATGATGCCACCAGACAGTCTTGGGGTGTAGCAAGTTCGAATGTTTTTGCCCCATCTTCACTGGCAAATGTTTAGGGCCATGGTGTGCGTGCACAACCCCCAATCATTGGTCTAGCATGACCACTTGGTACAAGCAAGTACCAAGACACTGGAATGGGAGCATATTTCTAAAAAGTGAAGGTCTAGTCTGTGGTCGAAACAGCCACTAATTGATCAGATTCAGCAAGAAATAATCTTAAGAAAATAAATCCTGAATTACTTATATATATATATATATATATATATATATCAGCAGACAGTGCAAGGGAGAACTGAAGATGGACTGTCGGGACCAGTTGAAACTTGTGAAAGCCCTGGTGCTGCACGCTGAAGATAGGTGCACCCCACCTCTGCCTAGCCAATATCAGGATAGGCAGAGACACTTATTCCTTTGAAAGGTGTATTCCTGGTGTTTGTCTGAGCACTGAAAAGGGCTCAAGTGAATAGGTGTACTGAGAGTCCAGTTTGGCAATGCCCAGTGGCTTTTTGAGGGGACTGATGGCATGCTTCAACATTGGAGGAGACAAGCCTCCTGCTCATTTCGCAGCAGGGCTTTCTGCTTGCTGAATGGATGGTGCTCTCACCTGTCTCTTGTAGAGCATGAGGTCAGGAGCCAAATCTACCTAATCACGGTGGAACAGCAAGATATAAGACCCACCGGAAGAACTGAACTTGACACCCAGGAGGAGGTCTCCAGGGTGAAACAAGACTTTGTCCCATGAATATCTGACAGGGAATGACCAAAGTGCAGATGGCCTATAGCACAATGCTAAGAAAGAGGGGCTGGCTAAAAACACAGTACAACAGAGGCTTAGGAAATCCATGCCCAGAAGTACAGCAGTCTTGACTCAATGGTGCAACGCAAGTCTCCAGAGCAGGAGAGGGTTTGTGCCCATGAGCTAACTCAACTCCAGGGTGCTTCACACTTTTCCTAAACTGTGGTAATTGGGTGCGACTGAAGCAAGTTGTATTGAGGCTAGAAAATGTTGCATTTCCCACTAGTGTACGGTCAGCTAGAGTAACCTCTAGGAAGGGTGAATTAGAGGGGCTCTGGGTGGATACCTTCTTATCTGATAAATTATAGGCAATACCACATCAGTGACCAAGTCACTGGACTCGCCTTGTGATTCAGCCATCTCTAGTGGGTTCAGTTCAATCTTACTTTTTAATCTTAACCTTATGGAATATTACTCGGCATACAAGCCAGGTATTACCGGGGAAGCCTTGGACACATTGCAGTGCATAGACCCCAGGCATGCAACACAAGACTGTATCCCAAACAAGACAAGCTGATCAGTTGTGGCAAATGGTCAGTAGCATGACATGCACAATTTAAAGCCAGAGCACAGCAGCATAAGCTAACCAGTTAAATTACGAACAAATGGAGTGAATAAATAGAAGAAAAACTGATCCATTAGTTCAGCGGGGAATATGGCCCTGCATTAGGAATATGCCAAGTGCTGAAAAGGTTACAGTACCCACTCATGTATGTGTGTGAAGCAGTGAGTATGTCAAAGTGCAGATGATGTAGGAAGGACTTTTTTGCTTTCTGTCGGAGGACATCAAATAAGGATAAAAAAGAGATGGGTGAGGAAAAACCTAATTATGCTGAACTTACCACTAGAGAGAAACCAGTCACAAACGCAATAGTAGAATTGTACTGTGGGGTGGCAGGGAGGATGCGGGCATTGTGAAGGGGTGAAGAGTAAGCTTGAGGACATCATTGGTAAAGTACAGGAGGTGGAATATGAGTTGTGGAAGGTGACACAGAGACTACAGTTGCCTCAGCTGAAGAGGATTCCACCTAGCAGGGAGGTGAAGCCTTTCAAAAGAAATGTGGTGGATGGAAATCTACTCCTGCATTTCAAGCTCAACTGTTAGAAAAATCTGTGGTGAGGTCCATGACAGTGCTGGGTGAACTGGGGTGGTGTAGGGATTTTGGCATGTGGGTTTCTTTGTTGGGGGGACGGGGGAAGAGTTTTCCAGGACCTACAGAGGTTTATCAACTTCCTCCCAGGGAAAAAGGAGGGAATATGTCTGAAGGCGATTCAGGGATGATAACATTACAGTAAGACAAATTCAAGGAGGAGTGAGGGGGATTTTGAGGTCAGTAATTAGAAAAAACTAAATCGGTGTAAAAAAGAGGTACAGTTTTCTCCAGTTTGTTCCTTATCTCAGCTCTGTCACGTTGAATGAAGAGAGCATTTATGGACATGAACTGGCAGGATCAATCACGGAAGCAGCCTGCACCCGCAATGCAAATTTTCTGTTTGACACTGAAATATCAGGAAAATCATTTTACCTTCCTCCAAGTAGACTCTGCTGCAACATTCCCTAGTGTCTTACCTGGGACAATGAATCGGACTGACTGTAGGAAAGTGCCCCATTTTTTGACATGGTCACCCCGACTTTTTGTCTGGTATTTGATGCAATTTTGACTGAAGTGCACTGGGTAACCCTGGTACCCAGGGCATGGGAACTAAAGAGGAAACAATGCCTGCTCTGGAAGAAGGTGTTCACACCTCCTCCAGCATGATGGCTAGTGATTTAGGCATATTAAAGAAAGCCCCTGCAGTCTTTAATATGCCACCTGGCTTACCCCAGACCTGGGACATGCCATCCGCTGCCATGAGGACCATTTGGAAACAGAGAAGGTGGGAAGTTAGCTATGCAAGGAGGCGTAGTGCACTACCAGGCCAGTCAGACTCCTAAGTGGGCAGCCTGATGTTGCTTCACGAAAGACGGGTTACACCAGCTTGATTTTGGTGGCATTATGAACTCTGAAACAGGGTATGCCCACTCCCCACATGAAGTGGTCAGATACCGGGCAGTAGTGACCATAAGGGTAATTCGCCCATTGGCAACTACCCTTCACCCCCCCTTAGCGCCCCTAAATTCAGCATTCAGTTGGCCCCCTGACACCAGGAACTCAGACCCACCTAACAAAAGGAGGACAAAGAAGAGACCAAGAAGCGAGAACGGTGTACTACCATGGACTTTGGGGCCAAAACCTACCTGCCTGCTCCTCTCCAGACAATCGAGACAACCCAACTCGTCCTGCAGCTGTGCATCCTCCAAAATCTTCAGAAGACCAACAGCTTTTCGCCAAGCCGACACCATCTCCCTTGAGGTGGAGGAACCACTTCCCTGCACCGTTCTGCTGAGCACCGGGTACAGCGAAGCAGCAGCTGCCCAGGAGGCCACCGTGCTCCAGAGGGTCAGATCCGTCTCCCCTCCACCCCCCAGTCTGGAGACGCCTGGAGCTGCCTTGCAACAACACCCAGGGTACCGGACCCCTTGCAGCAAACAAAAGCTTGAGTGAAGTCCAATCTGGACTCCAACACCGCAAAGACCGACAAGCCAACGAGGGACATCAGCATTGCAGAGGCCAGCACAGAGAGCGGCCTAGCTGTCATGTTTTGCCCCCCTCTGTGGGTCTGACGAGAACTAAGAGTGCCTTCAATGAATGGCAACAGCTGACCAAAATACTCTCCTCCCGGGCTCCCCGGGCCAGATCCATGATCACATATTGAGCCTCGCTGCTCCTAAGACCCTCACGAACTGAGCCCCTCGCTGGGAACTTCTAGACGTATCCCCTATTCCCCCAATGCAGCCTGTTTCTAGGTGCCCCCGCTGTGCCTACGGTGTATTGCGTAAGGCCGCCAACCCATCCAGCATCTTTGCACCCGGACACCTGAACTGCTGGTGGATCTTGTGACCTTGACACCCCTAGCACCTTAAATCCTAGCGGGACCCCCGAAATGCGATTGCAAATACCTGTATGGAGTATATGTTTTTCTCCATAGGAAAGCATTACCGCATAAAAATGCATTTGTGTGACATTTTTACTTCGCTGTAAAAATGGATATCTCAAAAAGTGCTAACCCAATTACGAAGTTCTTAGTGTTAAAAAAATATACAAAAATATCACATTTTCAAAATTGGTCTTGAGTATGTGTATCATTTGACAAAATGTGTTCAACAAATGCTTAACACTACCCTCTGATCAGCCTAAACTGCTCGCCCACACTTCCACAAAAAACAGCATTTGGAAATATTAGTTTAAGCCCTGTAAGCCAACAAGGGTTGTCTGGACTTTCAACAGTGTACCTCATTTTGGTACACTACATAAAAAAGCCAGCTTCCTACAATGACTAGCACATGCATTTGGATCTCTCTGGAAGTTTGGTGGAAGATTCTAGATGAGAAGATTAAATAGGGTCGGGGTTTATCCACAGGGGTGAAGAGTGATTGGGAATTCCAAAGCAGTAGATATTGCTTCTAAACTTTGTCTCGGTTTTCGGTTTTAACATGTGGTGAAAAACGTTTTCCGCCTTAAGTCTGTTATGCCACTTTCACTCACCTAAGGGAAATGTACAAGATGGAGTGTAATCCTCATTAGAACACTGGAATGTTGGGAGCTCCACTGAAAACAATGGAGTGATCCGGGCTTCTAATGACTGGTAGAAGCCCATGGATCCAACATTCCAATGTTGTTGTTCACAGCTGTTACTGCGAACAAAGTCCTCACAGAGACCAGGAGTAGTTCAGTCCCCTCTGGCTCCGTGAGGCCTTTGCTTCATTTATTATAACATTCTGTCCTCTAGTGGTGGAATGTTCCAATAGCCTTATAGCCCTCCTTAACTAGGCTATACCAGCTCTAAAATCCCACTCTCTTGTTAAAGGCCCTCGCTTTCGGCTCGAGCATTTAACGCTGGAGTGGGCTTAAAATAGCCGGTATAGCCCGCTACGGCAGGCTATAAGGTTATAAGGCTATATTAGAATACTGGAATATTAGGAGTTCCATTCAAGACAATGATTTGGCTCCGGGCTAATAATGGCTGGGATACACCTTCTGCGCCAACATTCCAATGTCTGTCTTGCTGTTTCTCCTTTTTAATTCAGAACATTCTCCCCTCAGTGAGTGAAATGTTTTAGTAGCCTTTTAATACAAGCGATTCTGCTTTCCCGGAATTAAAAGCCAGTCTCCAACGTATTTATAATAGGCGACTTGCGACGCACTCAGTCAATGATCATAAAGAAATCATTTCAGAAGTCAACTTCAATAAAAAATCATTTCAGAAGTCAACTTCAATAACTTATTACAGTGGAGTTCTGATGTCACAATGCCTGCTGCCAAAATCAGCAGCCGAGGTAAATGACAGATCAGGTCACGGGGCAAAATTAAAGCAGGTGTTTAAACAGCAAAAACTAAATGTCACTTTACTTCAATCTGACAAGAGAGATTTATGGCAACATGTTTATTTTTTACACTCCTAAGGTAGTGATAGAAAAGGTAGAGTCTTTCGTTTTTGCGTGTTTAATTTTGCTCTAGAGATTTTATGATTCTATTTTATTGTTCTTGTTTGAAAACATGCTCTCTCTTATATACAAGAGCTATGCACCAAGCATTTAAGTGGTTTGTGGGAAAAGGTGATGATGTGACCATATATCATAAGCAATAAAGTACCCCCTGCTGTATAATATAAGGATCTTACAAATCACCTAGGAGTTCCCTAACCTTATAAAGGAACTCAACATTTGGCCTCATTCCTCTGTAAGCTTTATCCTTAGAATGTACAACAGGGGGTACTTTACCCCATACAAAGCCCATCTGTTTCTGGTAATGCTGGTTGTTAAAGGCCCTCTCCCTTGTTATAGGGGCCTTTAACAATCTGTATAGGAAACAGGCTAAACGGCTATATTCCATTCCATAAAAATACATTCATCATGATCCTTGAGTTATTTTTGTCATAAATAACTTTTCCCTGCTATGTCAGAAAAGTCCAATGGCAGAATTATTTTATATTAATTATAAGATCCCCCAAAATTAAGGAAGAAACACATCATCCTAATCAGTGATTAATAATCTTATTAAAGCTACATGATTTGATGTGGGACATTACAGAAATATCTCTTACTACAGTTTTATGTCCTGAAGACAATGGTTCATCAAAAGATCTTTAATTTACCGAAACATTTGAAGTTTGAATGAAATGTTCACTACTTAATGAGCAAGCATGATTTTGAAAGTGTTGGACCCGTCTGCTTCTGAGAGTCCCCTCACCACTATAATTTCTTTTGTTCCCCTGTACCTCCCAAAATTTGTCGCTTTTCATTTGTCTACCAGGACCTTTTTGTGTGTTGTTTCATGGGGCTAGGTGTTCCTTGACACCCAGTTGCTCACAAGGTTTCTGGCACCTATGTAAGAGGCGCCTGGAGAAACCTGTGGCCATTAAAACTGAGGTTGGCAACCTGTGTGTGTTTAACCTTAAAATGGTGGACACATATTTTCCTCATGAGAGTGACTCCCATTGGAGCATCCTTGAACCCTGACCTTCTGAGGTTTTGGCGCCCTTTGTGGTTGGCGCGCTTTCCTGACAGGAATTCTTAAGATTTCTTCAGGTACACAAAATGGCCGCTCCAGAGCCCCAGTACGGTGGCTGTGAATGACCATAAGACACCTCAGAATGTGTCAACCCATTGTCACCAGCCAGGGAAGGTTCTAGAACCTTCTGGCTGGTGCCAGTACCTCAGGGCTCTGGCTATATAAAGCCCAGACTCTGGCGGCCATTTTATTGAAGAGAGAGGGGAGTTGATTAGACTACTACACCTAGATGCTGATAGCTGCTGAAGAGGTGTGACCCCTATTCCTGACTTGACACCAGAGAAGACACCTGCCCTGCTTACCCTTGAGGTGGCTGAGAGAACAGGCAGTAGTGTGGCAAGGGTTAATATTGTGGATACTGACTGGCGTTCCAGTCAGGCGTAATTTTGAACCCTTGCGCCTACAGCGCCTGCCCAGCTAGCACCTCTGTGCCCCAGAAGACTGTGGCCGAGTTAGTGTGCCTCCCCGCCCCCCCCGGTGGCGTCAGACTGAGGAAGAAGTCGGGTCGCGAGGCGTGTGGCCGATCGCCGTGACCTCATCCTGTGCCCCCTTCACGTGTAGCGCCAAGCGCGGGGGACTCGGTCGTCTCCGAGCCCCACCGGCGTTGCGCGCTTCCTGGTTGGTGCCCAAAGTGAGAAGGTGAGGTGGTGCGCCGGGGCGGGGAGAGGCCGGCCTTTACTGGGCGTGATCTGCATCCCTGCCCTTTCCGAGACCCGGGAAACTGTTGCCGTGGGCGGGACCAGCCCCCGTGTGAGGAAGTTGGAGGGAGGTCCCGGAAGCCCGTGAATTCCCTGATGCTGGCGTAGGAGAACACTGTGCCCGACTGAATCGCTAATCGATCCAGCCGTTGTGAGGAAATCTGATTCCCCTGTTGGTGCGCCGTGGTAAAGTGGAACTGTGCCCGACATTGAGTTAAGTGAGCGCTGAAGGCAAGAACCCCTGTGTGCGGCCGTTCGTCCGTCCAGCGACGTCGAACTGAGCCGCCTAGGAGCCCGCAGTAGCACTGCAGGCTCGAGTCAACCCCCACCGGCAGCAGACATCCTTCCCCGGTGGCCGCGTAGGGCCGAATGAAGGACTTACTGGGTTTCCTTGTTTTTCCAGTCATACGTGCATAGTTCCCGAGTGAACTAAAAGGAGTCCCCGCTCACCGTGTGACCGCAGGCAGTCCTCAGAACTCCACAAGTACTGTAAACAACCATTTACTAAAAGTGTGTTACTTACCAGAGTCAACTGCATGACTTTCTCTAATTGGTGGCAGCGTTATTAAAATGGAAATGTGGCTTTGAAGACTAAATGAACTAGAAAGTAATGCGCTATGTACAAGTGGTATTTAATTCATGTAATGGTGACAGTTGAGCCTGCTATTTAATCTATTTATTGAACAGAGCTAATCTCAATATTTATGCAATACCAGTATTCCTGAATTCCTATGTATTGTATTTATTCCCTGTATTTATTCTTAACCTGAATCCCAGAGTTTTGTGAAAAGTGAAATGTAACTGTGCTTTCCAATTGATCCCTATTCACAAGCAGAGAACTTTTACATAAATGAATCGCATTTTTCTACAGCAGTGGTGTGGTATCCTTCTTAGTGTGACTGTGCAGGGGGTTATTATTGGGACAGAGCCGGCTTAGCACTACAGCCTTCACTGCCTTGACACTTGAGCCAAGCTACCCCCCTTTGTGCTGGGCTTGCCCATCGCAGGTCCAACAGTAAGACACAGTGGTGATCGTAGATTTTGGATTCAGAAAGAACTCAAATGTATGTAGACTTTCGCATAAAATAAACAGAATCATAAAATAATGAATTTCTGAGAATGATGCAGACATGGCCCCCCTGCTTGTAAACTGAATAAGATTTCTGAGTGTGACTAAGTACGCTACGCTAAGTAGGTAAGAAGAGATTTTGCTTGCTCGCGGATGTCAGTAGACACATTAGAAATGAAGAGCGTCTTATTGGACATAAAGAAAAAAATTGATGCCGCCTGGGATGATTGCTTTAGTGATTCTTTCGGCAAATTTGAGAATAGAACAAGAGGCGAAGTGTTTTACCTTCTGCCAAGCGGAATCTGCTTTGGCCTGCTTAAGTGACTTATGTCGGACAGTGGGTAGGACAGAGAGACCTGTCTGAAGCGGGGGAACAGAGGATCACTCTAGGTGTTTGGTGGAAGATTCCAGATGGGATAAACCAAAGAATCTTTACAAAAGGAGGGTTTAGGAGTGCTAAAGAAAGAATTAACATTAGTTATTGTTCAGGATGCTTGTGTTTCTGCTCCCCCCATTGTCTCTTTAGGGGCCCACGTGATGGATAATGTGGTGTGTTTGAAGCAATAGCTTACTTGAAATAATTGTAATTGGCATAATATGGTGAAGAAGCGATGTTCAAATGTTTGATGATTGTTATTGTATCTTGGATTCTGTGATGATACCAATAACCAATCCAAGATACATGCCAGAGACCAAACTGAATTAATTTCTGTAAAAATAAATTAAATGGTAAGACATCAATAAATGAGGTAGTATAAAATTGCATTCCAACCAAGAGAGCTGCAATAAGCACTCTGGCTGATTCACTGTAGCTCAATGATTCATTCCCATGTTTTACATATCGAAGAGATGCCTCTAACGCATTTCTATTTACTACTCACCTAGCCGCTGAAGATACTGAACAGTCCTTTCGTGGCCCTTCAATGGAGAGTTCGCTTTTTTGGACTGATCCACCAAAACCTGAAGAGCTGCAAATGACAGAAGGAGTATTTCAATTGGTTTCTTATTTAGGTTCTTCATCATTACGGTTCTTTCACCAAGTCTGAATGCTGCACTGGGGTAAAGAAAATGTACTAGCCAGCGTTGACCCAGTTACTCTCAAAACAATAGCTGCCCTCCATTTATCAACTTATGTGAACTTAACTTTGCCAGCTTTAAATAATGCACTGAAAGCCAAAGAACGAGTCCCTACCGTTCTAAAGAGTACCTCAAGAGATCAAAGATAATCACTGCTGTGTCAGAAGCAAGATCTAAGTGAGCAAACAAGTTGGGTGCTTTTTGGGGATGAACAAATACACCTGATACACAGTTCAAGCAAAAAGTTTTGATTATCAATATGCTGACATTTGCCAATCAACTGTGAAGTAACTGTAGAGCTTTATGGGAGATTTGATCAACTTTAGCTAATTGGGGAAGATTCAAAATGTGCATCAAATACACCGTTTATCATATTTGGGAGACTCATTTGCCCCCAAGTAACTCTGGCTCTCTCTAACAAAGAAATACACAAAACACCCTTACATTTTTATTACATGTTGGAAGGTACAGAAAAAGTGTCAGATTGTGTTCTTACTAGGAACTAATTTTATGAAGGTCAAACTTGATTTAAGAGCAAGAAAGGAAAATGATACTTACCCAATATGCATCTGTTTTTGGCATATAGCGCTGTAGAGTCAAATGCTTTAGCACAGATCGCCATCTGGTGTTGGGTCCGGATGTTTGCACTTTGTTTTTGTTCGAAGAAGTCTTGTAGCCACGAGGTAGGAGACTCATCCTTTCGGTGATAGTGCCCCTGGGCATCGACTTCATCCTTAAATTGTTTTGCCATAAAGGGTGATGATGGAGTTAGTAAAGTAATAAAGGGAGATGTCCATGTAAATTGTATCTATTTAAGATATCACTGCAACAAGTAAAGGTACCCAGGCGGGTGGGCGCATACGACTCTACAGCTCTATATGCCAAGAACAGATGCATACTGGGTAAGTAGCATTTTCCGTTCGAGGCATATGAGCTCTAAATCATATGCTTTAGCATAGACTATAAAGCAGTTATTTCTGAAGCGGTGGCTAAACCTGTAGCTGTTGCAGTGGTTTGAAATAGTGTTCGTAAAACTGCCTGGCCCACACTAGCTTGTTGTTTTGCTAACACATCCACATAATAATATTTTGGGAATGTGTGAGGTGTAGAACATATTGCAGTTTTGCAGATGACATCCATGGGTATGTTTCCTAAGAATGCCATAGAAGCCCCTAGTTTGCGTGTAGAGTGCGCTCTAGGGGGAATTGTTAATGTGCGTTTAGCTTTGATGTAGCATACTTGAATGCACTTAACTATCCACCTTGCAATGCCTGATTTTGATATGGGATTGCCTTTATGTGGTGGAGCAAAAGCAACAAAGAGTTGTTTGGTTTTGCTAAAAGGTGTTGTTCTTTCTATGTAGTATAGTAATGCTCTCTTAACATCTAATGTGTGAAGGGCACGTTCTGCCACTGAATCTGGTTGAGGGAAGAACACAGGCAACTCAATAGATTTGCTGATATGAAAGGCAGAGAGGACTTTAGGTAAGAATTTGGGGTTTGTCCTGAGAACCACTTTGCTTTGATGTATTTGCAAAAATGGTTCCAACATGGTTAGTGCCTGAAGCTCACCGACTCTCCTTAGAGAAGTGATGGCTATAAGGAAAGCTACCTTCCAGGTGAGAAATTGTATTTCACATTTATGCAACGGCTCAAAGGGTAGACCCATGAGTCTTGTAAGGACTATGTTGAGGTTCCACACTGGAGAAGGTGGAAGTCTGGGAGGAATAAGTCTTTTAAGTCCTTCCATAAAAGTTTTAATAGCAGGCACTCTAAAAAGAGGCAAGTGCTGTCTATTTTGCAAATATGCAGCTATTGCAGCAAGATGCAAGCGTATGGATGTGTATGCTAAATTAGAACATTGTAGGTGTAATAGATGACAAATGATGTCTTGTATTGAAGCATCTAGTGGATCGATCTGATTGCTGTTACAATAAAACGACAGACCTCTTCCACTTTGCTGCCTAGCATGCTCTTATGGCAGTGCGACTAGCCTCTTTGATAACATTTATTCAGTCTGGCGGAAAATTAAGGTAGCCAAATAACAAGGTTGAGCTGATTGGGATATGGATGTCTTATCTCTCCATGGTTCTGCGTAAGAAACTTGGGGAGAGGTGTCGTTTTTCATGGGGAACTACTAAAAGCTCCACCAGGATGGTGAACCAGGGTTGTCGGGCCCATGTGGGAGCAACTAGGATAAGCGTTAGGTAGTGCTTTTTTGAGTTTCAAACCACTAATGGGAGTGAGTGGGAGAGGTAGAAAAGTGTAAGCAAATATCCCTGACCAATTCATCCATAGTACATTGCCTTTGGACAATCGGTGTGGATGCCTGGATTTTGCGACCTCAGTGTCTTTTTTTCATCTTTTCCAGCAAGGTATCAACAGCTGGGCCTAAAAGATGCTCTTAATCAAAGGGTTAGTAATGTATGGAGGTTTGTACCTCTGGCTTAAATCCAGAAATTCTGAGCCAAGTGCATCTGCATAATAATATACTGGTGTTAATTGCACGAGATGCTGTGTCTAGTGCACATTTAATGGAGGTGTTGGTAATGAGTTTACCTTCCTGAATAAGGTCATTAGCCTTAGATTTATATTGGTAAGGCAAGTGTTGCATTTGTTTTTCTAGCTCATCTTAATGAGCCCCGTCATAACGGGCTAGCAGCGCCTGGGTGTTTGCAATGCGCCAGTTGTTTGCTGCCTGTGAAGCTCCTCTTATTCCTGAGGCATCAATAAGCTTGGACTCCTTGTCAGAAGGAGGGGTCTCTCCTGTGGAATGCAAGTTAGCCCTCTTGCATGCATTGGAGACTACAAGAGAGTCGAAGGGCAGCTGACCTTTAATATAAATAGGGTCGGTAGGAGCGGATTTGTATTTTTTGTCCATTCATTCAAGGGGTATGAGAGACAATATATATACAAAGTAAATCACAAAGTCTGTGTTTAGAGACAAAATGAGTCCACGTTGCTGTTTGTAGCCTTGGTGCGTCTTAAATACAGATATGCTTGGTTTTCATAGATGCACAGCCAACACATTTCATCCAAACATGGGCTTCTTCTTTGCGATTTGAGGGTGCTGTAATCTCGCCAGGGGAGTACAGTAAGGTCCGCAAGTGTTCGTGTCTGTGTCGGGAAGTAGGTAATGAGGATGTTACCTCTTATTGAGAAGAACTAAGGGTCCATTAATATAGAGATCATAGGTCTCTGTCTCTGTTGTTTGGGTCCATGTCAGAGGCCAGAGGTGTTTGTGTCAAATGCTTTGTGTGCGGGCTGTGTCCAGTGGCGTCTGGTCCTGGCGGGAGGGAGTGATCTGAAAAGAGTTAACTTCCTCATTACCTACGCCCCTACACAAACAATGTTTAACTTTATGGTCAAGTGGCAGCTGGCCATCTGAGGTGGGCAATAATTTGGAACCTACGTGATTTGACTGGGCTGTGCAATCCTCCAGAACCCAGGTGCCTTCATCAAATATTAGTATTTTTTATCCACTCTAGATGTGATTATTCTTGCCCTTACAGGATCCTTAAAGACATCTTCTGTGTGTTTTGAAATGCCTTTCAGCATTGGCAAGGTATGAGTAGTACTTTGTGAGGAAGAGAGCGTCTCAATGAGGAAATCCTCTTCTAAAGGCTCTTTATGAAGTTCTACCCCATGATAATGACCAGCTCTGTTAAGAAGCTCGAGATAGCCAATGTTGTCATCAGGTGGGAAAGGTCTGGAGGGATAAACATCAGGGTAATTATCTGCATTTGTATCTATGTGGTAATCTTCCCAGGCGTCAGTGTCCTGATCCTCATCCTCATCCCAATCCTCTTCATCCTGTGGGTCAGGTGTAATAGGCATTGGTGGTGAAGTTAATGGTGTAATAATCAAGTTAGGATTAGAAGAAGGAGAAGGAGGTGGAATAGAAGGAGGAGAAGGGTTAGTGCCCACATTCTTCTTCTTAAGAGGGATATGATAGTCCTCTGGCAAATCAGTTTTCTGTTTTTTTTGGAAAGGTTGCCTGACTATGTCCTGTCACAGGGTTTATAACCAGCTTTTTCTGTTTCGGGTCTAAAGTTGGTTCATTAGATGGAGGCTCTTTGTGGAGAGTCTCTTTCTCTTTGAGTGGAGATTTCGGCGCCAAAGGTTTCAGCTCCGAGCCTTTGGGCATCGGTGGTTTTGGCTCTGAGTGTTTGGACTCGGAGGGTTTCAGCTCAGAGTCTTTGGCCTTTGAGGATTTTGGCTCCGAGTCTTTGCCTTGGAGGATTTCGGCTCAGAGTCTTTGGCCTTGGAAGGTTTCGGCCCGATTCTTTGGGCTTGAAGAGTTTCGGCTTCGAGCCTTTTGGTGTCGAAGGTGGAATCTTCGGTCCCGAAGGTATTTTGACCGATAGATCCTAGGTCTTGTGTTTTGTTGCCGAAGGTGTCTGTATCAGAGCCGGGCTGGCTCGAGCCCATGCCAGAAGGCTTCTCTTTTTGTTTCGGAGCAGGGCCGGAGGGCAGGGCATCGGAAATGTTTTGTCGGTGCCGACCTGAACCCGAGGGCGGAGGAGAGACCAGAGCCTTTGTCTTATGTGGAATGGGCACAGGGGCATCTGTACACTCGGTACATTGACCAGCAGTGAGGTCTTCCTCTTCTTCCATGTTGGAGTCAGCCTCAGACACGGAGATCTGCTGTTCTTCCTCTGGCTCTTGAGCTGGATGTTGGATACCGGAAGCTTCTCCGAAGATGTCTGAAATAGACTAGCTCCGATTTTGCATTTCCTGGCACCGAGCCCGATGTCTTTTTAGATCAGAATGATTGATACACGTCGCAGTTCTTTTCGCCTTGTGCTGGGGACAAGCAGAGGTTGTAAACATTGTGCAAGTCGGTGCGTGGAAATTTAGCACGGGACATAGCTTAATGGAGTCCATTCCATCAACTGCTAGCGCGGTTGGCAGGGAGGAGCCTGCCTCGAGTTTTCAGACGGAAGTTTTTTCGAAGTGAGATGATGCGCGTCAAATGAGGTACTGCGATCGATAACAATACCGTCGAGGGTAGTGAATTGAGCATCGAAGGGGTCCGAAAACGGTACCGAACCGGAGCGCAGCAATACACATTCGAACCCAATGGCGGAAAAAAACAATCTAAGGATGGAGTCGATGCCCATGCGCACTATCACCGAAAGGAAGAGTCACCTACCTCGTGACTACAAGACTTCTTCGAACAAAAACAATGTGGAAATATCCGGACCCAACACCAGATGGCGACAACTTATAATTTCTAGATATTTTGGCTCCTGTAAAAATGTTTGGATAGTGGTGGTCAATGCCCCACTTTCAGACCCAAATATGCATGCACCACGTGCAAATCTAATGGTTAGCATATGGTGCCTGCAGGACAAACAAATCTACTGTTTGACACCATCTTGGGAACAGGAGGTTTGAGACAGAAAGAAGTTAGCTTTGAAAACCACAAAAATTACATCTGGGCTGCTTTGGAACCTTGTAATACAGTTAATATGATTTCTTATCCATTCAATACAGATACATCTTCAGCTCTCACTAGTTTTAGTAGATGGCAAATTATCATTATTAACATGCTGCAGCTATGGCAAATTATCATTATTAACATGCTGCAGCTACTCACTCAGGGTCAAAAGATTTTCAACTGCACATTAGCTTTCTCGAAGCTTTTGGTAAAAGGATGCAAATGAGACAACCATCATTCATTATGACAGCAAACAATACTCATAATGTTGATCTGAGCTGCAACTCCAGCTTGAAAGTAGTAGAGACAGGTCCTCGAGGTATAAGGATGGTTTTGAGACTATGACTTCTTAGCAAGCAATAAGAGGTTGAGCTTTACAGTCTCAAGAAGATTGAGAGTATATATCACTTCTAAAATAGCAAAAAAGTAACTTAAAGCTGGAGACACATTTAACTGAAACATCATTGCTTTAAGATGGAAATGAATAGACATTACATTTTGTTAATGATCAATAGGGAAAGAAAACTTCAGAGGTAAACTTTCTTTATTTTTAAAGGTCCTGTGGCCCTATATCTTCAGCCAGTAATGTAGCACCTGAAATAAAGTTTGCATCAACTAATCATTATCTCATATAGTTTGTTCTGCAGTACAGAATTACAAATGAAAAGAAGCAGCTTCAAATCTCTGTTCTCTCAAACTAGCAGCCTAACAAGGAGAAAGTGCGCTCTAATTTGAAGCCTTGTATTTGATATTCAAATAAACATTAGATTATCTGATTTTAAGAAATGCTTTTTAAAAAGTTTACTGGTCACCTAAAAACAAATGGATGCACATTTAAAAGAGGTTTCTCGGTTTAAAAAGAAAGTAGCCACACAGGTAAACCTTTATGTCTCTGGTTTGATTCCCGATATTTAGGGACCATCTATGACAATTAAAAAGACCTAGAAGTGGGGGGAGGAGCCAAGATGGCGATCGGAACGGTCGCATAACCGCCTCGCTCCGTGATCTATTCCTCCCCGCCACCTATCCTGTATTTCATCCTGTTCGGGGTGTTCCGAATTTGGTCACTGAGGAAGAGCCGTCACTTACCATCCTTTTCCGGGGCTCTGGCGTGCAGTGATTCCGGCGTTCTGCCCTGGTCACTTTGGTGGCCTTCCCGGCCCTGACGCCAGGGCCTCGAGTGCTGTGCCTGCCCGGAGATGTTCGGAGTGCCGGCGGTCCGGAACCGGTGGAGAGACCCGATGGTGGGAGCCTGAGAGCCGCGGGCCGGGACCCCCGGGGCAGACCCGCCCCCGTTGGTGGGCCACCCCGCATGTCCGTTCGCCTACCGGCCCGAAGAAGAGAAGCCGCGCTGTCCGGCACCCCTCAAGTGAGAAACCCACTCCTGTTGTTAGTCCCGCCCGGGATCCGGTGCTGGGCTCCCCCCGAGTGCTGTGGGGGGCACGCCCGTTCTTCTGGTGACTCTCCTTTCTCCGCCGAGCGCCATCCGCCGCGGTTTGGCGGTGAGCCCTGGGGCCGCCGGTGCTCCTGATGGACTTGGAAGAACCTGCGGCGATGGCGGAGGGTGCTGTACTTAAGATGGCGGATGGCCCCTCGGGGTGTCTTTCTCCTGGAGACAGGGGGGTTGCCGCTTTTGCTTTCTCCAGCCCTCGTTTGGTTTCGGCGGCCCCTACTCGGAGTGCTATCTGGTTTGCCCTGTCTGCTCTGCGGATCGACCTGTCCTTGAAATGTCGAGCCTTGGAGTTGCGGATAGCTGCCATGGTGGCTCCGCCATTTTGTGACGAAGTGTCGTCTCCCCGAATTGTACTGCCTGAAACTTCGCCGGCGGCTGTGCTGGGATCTCCGACTGGGTGCTCGATTCTATGGGATCTAGCGGACCCGGTGCCGATGCTGCAGTGTTTTCTACATCCTGTTTTCTTTGCTTCGTGCTGGACGGCCCAGATACTGTGCTTGACCACGTGGATCTTTGAGGAACTTTTGCATTCTGACTGTTGCCGAGTTCTCCTGGTTGCTTCTAGTTTGCCGGGACGGTGTTTTGCGGAGATCCCACCGGCTTTTCCTGACTGGTATGGACCCACTGTGTTCTGCTGTTTTTTGGCTGTGACGGGGTTTGGAAGCTCGACTCTTCATAAAAGTGGACAGGGGTGATCGTGCCCGGATGCCTGTGGGACCCCTTTTTACATGGCATCTCCGGGCCTCGTTATTCTGGATGGTTCCTGTTTACATCCTGGTGTAGGCTTTTCTTGACTCTCCTTTTCGACCTCGATTAGTGCATTATTGTTGCGGGGGGGTAGTGTTTTATGTCTCGGTCGCTGGCTCCTCTCCTCTCTCTTTCTTCCTTTTCCTCTCTTTCCTTTTCTTATTCCCCTCTCTTTCTTCGTTATAATTCCCGTTCTCTTTTTCTATATTTCGGGTGACTCTGGGCGACAGGCACGCTGTTTAGTGGGGTAGGCCGTAGCCATTACAGTGATGTAGGGTGGGGGGGTGTTTGTTATTTTAGTTTGTTTTATTCTATGGTCTCTTTTTTGCCTTTTTCCAGGGGGTGGGCTATGTCCCTTGGTGTTTACTCCTCTGTTTCGCTAGCGTCTGCACTTTCTCCTTTTTCGGGGCGGGTGGGCTGTACGTGTGGCGTCCACTTTATTTGTTTGCTGGTATTCTTCCTCTATTCTGCACCTGGTATGGGCTTGTGAGGTCTTTGGGCTTTGCCCTACTGTGGTCGTCTGCTTGCGTGGGGGGCTGCTTCCCTCCCGCCCCCCCCCTTTCTTTTCTGTATATATTGCATGACGCGCTGGTAGATATGGTTGCTGCCTCCTTTATATAATGTAAAATGAAACCTCTTTTATCCTGGCGCTGGCGATGTAACGACTTTATTTGCATCCATCCTGTGTTCACCCTATCGTATACATTGCTTTGTTATTTTGATTCTCCTGACTTTGCGGCCGGCCCCTGTGGTTGTAGGCCAGCGCTTGTACTTATATGTGTCTTTCAATAAAGGTTTTCAAAAAAAAAAAAAAGACCTAGAAGTAATGGTTGGAACATTAGATATCACTTTTCACTTTATAAGAATGAGAATGCTGTAAGGACACGCTCCTCATGCTACCTCAGGAGGGGAGAAGAAAACAAGTTACTTACCTGTAACTACAGTTATCCAGTATTGGTATCTTTCATAGATTCACATGCCTGAATCATTCCCCGTCGCCGAGATGGGAGTTCCATGGTAAAATACAAAAGTAGTGCCATAAATAACAAATTGGCCAAAAGGCCATATCTTACTAGCCGATCTACGTCCTTATAGGAAAAGGACCAAAATTTAGCTCCAACCAATCAGCACCCTCTAGAACAACATAAGCAGTTCTCCTCAGATTTTTCCAAGCACAAGTGGGAAGTAAATATCCCTAAAATCACTGAGAACTGGTTCTATGAGGAGGAGGTGGGTGCATGTGAATCTATGAAAGATACCAATACTGGATAACTGTAGTTACAGGTAAGTAACTTGTTTTCTGATCCAGTATTGGGGTATCTTTCATAGATTCACAAGCCTGAATCAGATTAGCAAGTACTACCCCAATTGTACTGTCGTTTGCGGACAGTGGAAGACATGTAATTTAAAACTCCCAATCTACATCCAAAACCTTGAAGCATTGCCATGACAATATATAACAGTAATCATCATACAGTAAATATCCGTATGAGAACCGTATAACTTTGTGAAAAAGTAGGAGCATGAATACTGTAAACAATGCAACAGTAAAGAAAGTTAACAATAAACAAGTATTTAAGAAATGCTAAGAGTCTGACCTTAATGAAAGAGATGGCGCAACACGGTTTGTCCAATCACTGCATCCTCCTTTTGTGCAGATTGGAGGCAGTAGTGTCTTGTGAACGTATGGACATTATTCCATGTAGCACATCACAGCATATCTTGTCCAGTATAACTCCAACAAACAAAGCTGGAGATGCAGCAACAGTTCTAGTGGTGTGTGCTTTCCCCTTTACTTTAAGAGGTTTATTGGCGTTTTCGTGACAGAATTGAATGGCAGATGCGACCCATTTGGCTATTGTGGCTTTTTTTACAGCTGTTCCCGGTTTCCCTTGACCGTCGGCCACTAACAGTTGATCCGTTTTTCTAATATACTCTGTTTTCTGAAGATAAAACTTCAAACACCTTTTTACATCCAATGAATGCAAGGTCCTTTCAGCTGGACTGGATGGATTCAGGAAAAAAGTTTGTAGCATTACTGGCTCATACAAATGAAATTGAGTAGGTACCTTTGGAATGAATTTAGGATTTGTTCGCAGGATTACATAGTCTTGTGTAAATCGTAAGAATGGTTCTTTGATAGTGAACACCTGAATCTCACTAACCCTCCTTGCAGAAGTAAGAACCAGCAAGAGGGCTACTTTCCATGTGAGGTATTTGAGTTCTGCTTTATGGACTCGTTCCAATGGACTTTTCATCAGTTGAGCTAAAACCACATTGAGCTCCCACTCCACAGGAGGTGAACGCACTGGAGGGAAAGTGCGAAAAAAGCCTCTCATGAATTGTTTTACAAGAGAAGAGGAACATAAAGAAGGAAGCTGTGGAGATTTCCTGTATCTTGAAAGAGCAGCCAGGTGAACCTTGACTGACGAAAAAGTGAGTCCAGACTTAGCCAGTGAGAGTAAATATGGTAAAATCTGTTCAGCAGGGGTTTGGATTGGATGAACCTTATTGGTTTCACACCAACAACAAAAATCTCTACCATTTTAAACGATATATCTTGACAGAGCTTTCCGCGCAGATTTTAAACAGTATGTCCCGACAGTCCTGTGAAATATTAAGATCCTTGAACTCTAGGAATTCAGGAGCCATGCGTGTAAGTGCAGGGATTGCGGATCCAGATGGACTACCTGACTCTTGTTCTGTGATAACATAGTCGTTGTTGGATGAAGGCGAATGGGTCTGTCTTGTGACAACAGAAGAAGCTCCTGGAACCAATACTGTCTGAGCCAACGGGGTGCAATCAGAATCCGGCGTCAGCCCTCCAGTTTCAGCTTTCTGAGCACCCTGGGAATTAATGGAATGGAGGGGAAAGCGTAGGCATAGATCCCGGACCATCTCATTGAAAGGGCATTACCCCTTGACCCCGGCTGAGGGAATCTGCTGGCATAATATTGGCATTTCTTGTTCTCTTGCGATGCAAACAGATCCAGAGCTTGTTTGCACCACGTCCGAAAGATGTTGTTCACCTGAGCTTGTTCTAACTCCCACTTGTGGAAGCCGGATTGGGACCTGCTTAACAAGTCTGCTAGGGTATTGTGCAGGCCCTTGACATTCTCTGCCCTCAAGGATATTCCATGAAACATTGTCCATTCCCATAATTCCTGTGCGTCTTGGGAAAGCGTCACGGACCTTGTTTCTCCTTGTTTGTTTATGTAGTACATGCTGGTCGTATTGTCGGTTCGGACCAGCACTGAGGAACCTGCTATCCTTGGAAGGAACGCCTGGAGAGACAAAAATATGGCACGAAGCTCCAAGATGTTGATGTGCTGCTGCTTCTGTATCTGAGACCATATTCCTTGGATTTGTAAATCCTGCAAATAACCTCCCCATCCTTCCATGGAGGCGTCTGTTGTCAACACAAAGTCTGGGATGTTCTGCAGAATGGTGAGACCTTGGGCAAGATTTGTTGTTCAGGACCACCAACGGAGTGCATCCACCATACGTGAAGTTATTTGGAGAACATCTTCGAAAGAACCCAGTGCTTTTTGCCATTGTTTCTGTAACTCCTCTTAAAGGTCTCATTTTGAGCAGTGCAAAGGCACCAAGTTAATTACTGAAGAGCACATCCCTAGGAGTGATTTGAATGTTCGAACAGAAACGGACCTTCTTTTTTAAATTGTTGTCGCTACTTTTTGAAGGCGCACCTGTCGATCTTGAGACAAGAATGCTTTGCACTGGACGGTGTCCAGAGATGCTCCTAGGAATAAGATGTTTTGAGTTGGCAGCAAGTTCGATTTGCCCTTGTTCAAAGTGAGTCCTAGCATATTGAACAGATGGATACAAGCTGTTGTGGCAACATTGGCTTCCTGTTCCGACAGAGCTTTGAGCAGCCAATAGTCGCGGTATGGGAAAACTTGGATCCCCCGGGATCGTAAATTCGCTGCTAAGCACTTGATGAAAATCCGCGGTGTTGATTTTAGGCCAAACGGGAGGACCTTGAATTGATAGTGGGTGCCAGCCACTGTGAATTGCAGATACTTTCGATTTTTAGGATGGATAGGGATATGAAAGTATGCATCTTCCATGTCCAGAGAAGTCACGAAATCTCCTTTAAGCATCCCAGGATAATCAGAAAGTGTTACCATCTGGAGTGTTTGTTTCTTGAGAAATGTGTTGAGTTTGCGAAGATCTAGAATCGGTCTCCAGAATAGAAACCGGTTTATTTCTGCTTTGGTGGTACTTCCTCTATCGCTTCCTTTAGGAGCATAATCAAGACTTCTTTGCGCAATAAGTGAAGGCGAGGGGGAGGGTAGTAGGTGGTTTCTGGACATATTCCAGTGTGTGACCATTGGTGACAAGGTCCAGCACCCAGCGGTCTGAAGTGATCTCGTGCCATCGCTGTGTATAAGCAGAAATGTTTGCATCCACGGGTAGGGAAGGAATGTAGACTGGCCCCCTGAGAAGCTCATTGCTTTCTGGCCGAGTCATGGCCTTGATGCTGTATTCGCATACAGCCGCCCGGGCTAGAGAAACCAGCCATTGATGATTGACGGTATGAGGACTGATTGTGATTCTGGCAATATTGATGCTGGGATTGACGGTACTGTTGGTTTGACTGATAGCCGCCCGATATGTAGTGAATCCTCGTCCTCTGGCTCCTCTGAAAGATATGCATCTATACTGTAGAGCACCTAGAGATTTTGCGGCATCTGTGTCATTTTTAATTGGTAAGCAATCATCATCAATATGTTTCCCGATTAGTGAATCACCATCGTAGGCCATGTCCAGAATCTTCGTCTGAACCTCAGGTCTAAATCCAGTGGCTTTAAGCCAACCTTGGCGCCGAAGAACTGCTGCCCCAGCTAACTGCCGAAAACTTGTGTTGGCGATGTCCAAAGCACAATCAATTGTTTCTGAGGCAGCACGCTCACCCTCTAATAAATCCTTCTGGGCCTCATCTCCTCTGGGATAAAGTCCATCAATGCCGCTATATCAAAACCACATTTGGCGGTCATAACGGCCAATGATTGCCAATGCATTAGCTGCCTTAATTGATGCTGCAGCCATGGAAGAGAATTTTTTATTCAAAAGGTCCATATGGCGTTCCTCTTTGTCTGGAGGAGTGGTAATGGGTGTTGCAGGGCTCTTTGAATGCCGCTGTGCAACCTGAGATATGACCGAGTCTGGCCTCGGGTGACCTAGGAGGCCAGATGGACTGTTCTCTGGAGCGTGGTATTTTTTCTCTATACCAGGTAGCACAGCCGTTATGGATGCCGGTGTTTTCATGATTTTCACACCTTCCTGCCAAATTTAATCAATGATTGGGATAGAGCGTATGATCTTTCTAGTATTTTCCTTGAAGTCATATAAGAAACAGTCTGTTTGTTTGACAGTGATAGGGAGCTGGAACCTAGCGGCTACTCTCTGCATCAAATTATGAAATCCTCTGATGTCTTCAGGAGGAGAATCAGAGGGTAAATGCGGAGGCGGAGATGGTGTTTCGATGATATAATCATCCCACGGATCTGGAACATTTGCCTGGTTAGGTAATTCGCCTTCCTCAACTTCTTCATCCGATGAGGAAGTGTCTTTGTGTCCAGTGTCTGGTGGACCTTGTGTAGGAGCCGGCGTACTAGCTAGAGTAGGCTCTGGAACAGGAACCTCTACCTGCAGAAGAGGGTTTTCTGTTGGAACTTCTTGAGGAGGAAATCTCTGACAACAATCCGCCAACATAGCCTGCAGGTCCTGAATAAGAGCTGGAGGAAGATTCCTCCTGTAATGGAACTGGTATGTATGACGTGGAGCCATGTATAGCTCATGGTAATAATGCTCCTATTGGTAATTATCGTCCTAGTCAGTGTCTTGGCACTTAACGTTGAGCTCAGATGGACTATGAGCCACTCTATATGGATCATCATCCTCTTAGTCATCATCATCCTCTTAGTCATCATAATCCTCGTCCTCCATGAAGCTCTCTAATAGATGGGATGGTGGTAGAGAAGAAATTTCACTATAGTCCGAAATGGCCTCTGAATTGTCTTTATTTGATAAACTCTCGTCGAGTGAGGCGTCGACGGTGCGGAAATATGGATGGTAGGAATGTCTCTCGTCGACGGTCCAGTTGTAGACTGTGGTAGGATCACAGGCATGCTCATAGGCAACGTCATCTGCGGTATTGTCGATGTCTCTCCAGTCTACGGTATCGTAGTCAACGGTGTCGTTGTTGATGTCTCTGCTGTCGACGGTGCCGCCGTCGTAGTTTGAATCTTCGTCGACGTGCTTCGATGATGGTCTCGTCGAGATAGTAATTCTCGTTGACGAAATAGGAGATTAAATAGCCGTCGTCTAAATAGTCGCCGTCGAAGTATGGTAAAAGTCGTCATCGACACAGATTTTTTGTGTTTTTTTCTCACAGATTCTGAAGATGATGATCTTGGACGCTCTGTGAATGGAGTAGAAGGCGGAGATGAAGCTGGCTCAGAGGAGTGTTTAGAACCCCTCTCTTTGTGAAGAGATTTTTCCTGGGAAGTTTTCTGATGTTTTCTTCCCTGACCTGAGGAGCCTTCTGGAGATCTAGCCCTCTTCCTAGATGTGGAAGCTCGGTCCTCTTCCTCAGCTGAAGAAGATGGACGGTCATTAGATTTGAGCCATAAAAGTAATCTTGCCACTCTGTTCCTCAGAGTCTTGCTGGGAAAGGTACGGCAGATTTTACAGTCTTAAGCCTCATGTTTTGGGTAGAGGCAATAAAAACAGTCTTTATGAAGATCATCAACATGGACCCTCTTCTTCCCACCGGTCCTGCAGGAGCGGAACAGGACCTTCTTGTCAGACATAGTTGCTTGAAGAGAAGCAAAATGAGTAGCACTCAGGGAGACTACATTCCACACACCGTGCGGTGAAAAACCTGAGGAGAACTGCTTCTGTTGGGAGTGTTTTAGAAGGTGCTGATGGCTGATTGGTTGGTGCTGACTTATGGTCCTTTTCCTATAGGGACGTAGATAGGCTACTAAGATATGGACTTTTGGCCTATTTGTTATTTATGGCACTACTTTTGTCTTTTACCGTGGGACTCCCATCTCGGCGACGGGGAATGATTCAGGCATGTGAATCTATGAAAGATGCCCCAATGCTGGATAATACTCAAAACAACCTGATACCATGAGGTTTACTGATGTAGTGGATAAAGAAGAACATCTTTGAGATGAGAGGGAAGGGATGGGAGAGGAGAGAAGTAGCTCAATGTACTGGAAGAGTTCCTGAAGAAAAACCCACATGCACAGTGTAGAGCACTGTTGAAGTGCCCAATCTTTGCCAATGAGATAGCAACCCAGTGCGTGTCCAGTATAAATTTCTCGACCCAGCACTGTAGGGATTAATAGGTGGAAGGCAGTATTTCACTTTAACATGATCAATCGTACAGGTTGAATGTAACTATGCTCTGATCACTTTCCTTGTGATGACTAGCATGTTTAAAGGTGGCATCGCCTTTTTCTAAGAAGACTCCTGGCTTCTTCTGGGCATCACTCCCATTACCTTTTTCATGCAACCCCTTCTTCTCATACAGGATTATCAACTCGCTGTATTTGTGTGCCTTCTTCAGAACATGCTCACTCTCCTCAATGTGACAATGGTTGTTCTCCAGCCTTAAAAGCGGTGCCACCAAAGCCATATTGGTCTGTGAACAAAAAATAGCATGGGTTACATTGTATTGTGTTTTACTAGGATGATGCAGGTTTATGAGAACATTTACTTTGTTTAACAAAACAATGGCTCGGACAGCAAGAGTCTAGGAATCCAGGTTATCAGAGATGGCATCTGTCACAACAAATATCAACAAAAAGAATATCAGGTTGCTTCATTATAATAGTTAATGGAAAGTAAACAACTGACATCGTGGCAAACACAGACTAAAGCAACTACACAGAATTAATAATTTAAACCGTAAACACAAACTCACTTTCAAAGACCTTGGCCCAACAACGTCACTAGAGCTGCTAACATACTGTCTCAGATTCTCACATACCGGAGACAGCTGCAGGGTTGCATGAACCTGCAGCTAACCACCATAGAATTACAGGCTGGCCATATATACTTCATCATGTCAATGCATGATATAAGCTCAATTCAAGTAAACACTTTCTTAACTGAAAGAGGAACTGTGATCTGTGGTGGGCTAGTCAATATAGCAAGAAAACTCTTCAGCATATAGAGAATCTAGTTAAGTAATAGAATAGCCCTCATGGAAACAGCAGGTGTGTGTGCCTTAACAGTCATAAGAAGGTAACACAGCAATGTGGTGTTGTCAGTCAAATACTCACATGAAGATAGCACTTCAGAAGTGTGGTGTCAATTATCTGGAGCAGCTTCTTCCTGGATTTGATGGTGGGAGTTCCTTCCATTAAGGGTGATGTACTCGAGTGGTGGTCAGTGTCATTCAGCTGCTTTACAAGGTGACTTCTCTTCTGCAATGTTAACATAGCAATAAAGGACACAGTAACAGTTTACCTCTTAAATAGAAGTTATAGAATAATGTACAATTAAACCATTTAAGAGGGCTTTGCACCAGGATAACGCAACACTGTAGGGGATTACAGCACACTTAGACACTATTTACTGTTAAACACAGCAGCACGTTTATAATGTATTTTGATAAGTGGTTACAGTATTAATCAGATTGAGGGCTTCCCTCGCACCACAACTTGGTGGAGTACTTGCTGCAGTCGGTAAAAAGAGTTCTATTCCCCTTCTGCCCCTTCTTCCGCTCCCGATTTCCACATTGACTCTCCATCTTTGCATACCTCATCCTCAACTATCTTCTCCTCATCCTCTTCTCTACATGCACCTCCCATCATTCTATTTGTCTTCTATCCAACTCCAGTGCTACATATCTTTGATCTGCTCTTACAGAGGATAGACCAAAAGGGTACAACATCATCTTACTCTACCACTTTACAATACCTTAAATGATTACAGTCCTACAAATAAAGGATCACAAAGTCGTTCTCTTGGGTTCTTAGCTTTATTTGGTTATTCTTCTCCTGGATATGTTCATATTAATTAAAACATATTGCAAAGTACCTGGATTATGAACTTTCATACATGCAGGCACCATGAAACTGCCATGGATGGACTTACACCTTCAGTAAATTGTCTCAAGCATACTTTGCTAAAACCATCTGGTCACGTTAAATACAATGGTTAGTATGGCGAAATAAGCTACAGTCCTAAATTGGCGGCCAATGCTAGATTATCGTCTAGATATTGTAGCGTGGGATCCATTAGAGGTGATCTGGAGGTTAATGAGAACTTGCGCTGGGTCAAACTGCTCTGGGAAAGACATTCCTGACCAGAGTGCAAAATGATTCTGAGGAATCAGAGGTAAGGTACACTTAAAACTTTATTTTTGTTATATTATTAGCTGTGAGAAAATGAAAGATAAAAGGCTTAGAGTTTTTGGCACATATTTTGCTCTTGGCAATTAGTGCTTGCTTGTTCAAGGTTTTGCAAAAATATTGAATTAAGAAAACCAAACTGCCTAAAATCAAACGTTTGTGCCGCAGTATTTTAGGTCTGCAAAGTGGTCCTATGTTTGTAAACATCTGTGATGTTGTCTACTCAGTAGCGAGATGGAGAAAAAGCATGTCTTGGCAACCCTGAAGCCATTTCTATTTCCTTCCACATAACCCCTCAATCATGAATTGCAATTCAGTATAAATTTTAAACAGAGTTTATGAAAAGAAAATCATATTTATATAGTGTACTTGTTAGGAACAATAAGTTACATTTCACAATTAATAGAGGAAAGAATTTCTCATTTGACGACAACCAGTAGAAAGACACAGGAAGTAGTAAAAACAGCTTGTGTGTGTGTACCTGAGCGAGGTAATCTATGAGTGCCAAGTGTGCCTTCTCCAGCTCTGCCCCAGACAGTCCGGGCACTGGGTTGGGATATTGAATTTGCTTCTTGTATTCTGTGGGCAGCAAGTCAGGATACAGACCAATCACATGAGTAGGATCTAAAAAGAGAACAATTAGGTTACAAAATATTCTTACAGCAATGAAGAATTGCAAATCCCACTGCAGATTTATACCTTCTGGCTGAAATACTTCTCTTAAAATATCTTTTCCTTATAGTTTTTTTTTCAAATGTTTGGCTAATATTCCAATGGTCTCTTAGCATATCCCAATGGTTGTCATGTTATGTTATAATGTTATGAACGCCAGTCTAACATTTTAATATATAGAAATAGAGGTTTTCTATGATGTTACTGTATTATACCAATGTCAAATTAGCTTCGGAGCAATGGAAACAAGTTCACAAACTTTCAATACACATTAATTCGAATTCCAACAGTTCCTGACACACATTGTGAGAACCATCCTTTCAACAATATATGGAGAAGGCGGGGAAGGAATATAGGCACTCATCTGCACAGGGTCATGACCAGGTGAGATCCCAAGATAAATGTCAATGTGGCACAATGTAGCAACCAGCCAACCCACTAGGGATGGGTGTGCATGCAGTTATGGACTAGTGGACAGAATCCTGGAGGAAGGGTGCCAGCGTGTGAAGAAATGCCTCTGTCCGGTCCTGGAGGCTGTAGATGACCCTGCTCATAGGAGGCTGTCTGATACATTGACGAGAGCATTCATTGTGGGAAGAGTGTATGGGGGGGGGGAGGTAACGCCAGTGGCAGAGAATGCAAATCTAAGCCACTGCGAGTCCCGTATGCAAGAGACGGCCCTGTAGATGGGATCGGTCCGGGAGTCCGCGAGGTCATGTAAAAGGATCAGAGGAATCGCAACCAAAAGAATCTCACTCAGTGTAATTCCAACCCCTCCAAAACAAGCATTTGCAATACAATAGGTCTCGCAATTGCGAGAGTTTGAGCTAATGGCATTTAAATGATAATGCCTTTTATTTATGTTTTAAAAACCAACACATAACTAAAAAGCATGGTCATTTACAATGTCAAAAGCTCAAACTCTCGCAATTGCGAGACCTATTCATTGCAAATGCTTGTTAGTGACTGTTACTGCTAGCATGGACAAGCGACAGAAGCCTGCAAACCCCTCACTAGTGAAAACCTGCAAAGAATAATAACTAATAACTCCAGGAACTGCACTCTCAATGCCATCGACCATCTGATCGAGGAAATAGAGTCTATATTAAACGTGAATGCTACTAGTGACAGAATTTGACTAAAATCCCCGATATGTTCAAAGCGACCTAAAAACGGGCTCCTATACCATAAGTGGTGCTCCACATCTGGGGCCAGGTGTCACTTCACCCACAACCGGAACGGAAGAGACGCCTCTGGAGCAGGATGCACGTTGTTTGCGTGGTAGTAAGCTGGGGTTGCTGCGCTCGAGCTCTTTCTACAGAGCCCTTTGAATTCTGTTCTGGCCTCACTTGGGAACCATTGAAGAGTTTTGAAGTGTGTGGGCCCCTCTTGATGTTTTTTTCAAGCCTACCATCACTCTGGCTCACAAAACAATTTTTCCGCAGCAACAAAGTGGGAAAAAAAATGCACTAGAACATTTAAAATGTTAAAAAAACATTCATCTTCACATGGGCCGTCGGCGATACCAGCCGGAAATTGCATTGACTGTGGCTCAAATTAGGATGAAGCCTTCTCAAATTAAAATGTGCATTAATGTTAATTTTGATCTTTTTTTTGTGAAACGTTGAGTTTTCTGACTGGTGGTTACCTCACATATTATGTAGCCATCTGGCCAGGCTCAGTGTCAGCCATTGGGCAGCCAGGAATGCATGTTGTGTGCTAGCATGCACTTTACATGCGTGGACAGACACATATTCTGGTGAACATCACACCTCATGGGGTTGTGTAGTTTCTTTAGTTTCTAACTATTTCCCTGGCTGGCGGCCAGGGTCCATTACAAAGAAACGAGCTGTGGTTATTTGTTTGGCGCTGATCAGAACCTTTGTCGACAGTTTTTAATCATGGGACGCATCAAGACATTTCTATAGGGCGTGAGCAGGACATTCATTTGACCAACAAATGGCGCAGTTGCATTAGAAACGTTTTTCTCAGAAGCCGCGCAGAGTGCGACATGTTCACTTTACTGCTGCGCATTTGTCATTTATTAACCCAAGTAAATAGTCAATTTCCTGTGCTCTACTCCGTTTTATATTTGACAGAGTACCGTTAATTAATAGGATAGTGGTTTTTGACACTGTGCCCAAGACTCCAAGCGTGGTTTCTTATTATGCTGCCGCGTGTCATCCCCTCTGGTGTTAGAGTGAACAAGCTGGACAAAAAGTGCTTACCGATTAATTTAAAGGAGACTGTATATCGCTGCAAGGAAACGATCCAGTCCGGATGGGCCGTCGCAGAAGGAGACAGTGCAGTAACAAAAAAGCCTCACTTTCAATCGGAGGCCAGCGTTTACCATAAAGTATGACGCCAGCCAATGAAAATTATGGGCGTGGCTTAAAGTCCCCTTCCGAAATCATCTCGATCACAATAAGCCCGGCAGAGCGAGGAGTGCATGCGCGCTACAGCGCCGGTCTGCGAGACCCAACAATGACGTATTATGGGGCAGTCACAGAGGTTGTGCAGCAGGTCAGTCAAGGGGTCAGCGCCAGCAATTTGCGTGACGTAACAGGCCCGCTGGACATAACTTCAAGAGGGATGCACTGGCTAGAGTTGCCCCACAGTGCTGCATGGTCATGGAGAAGGGGGGTCTACCCCAAAAGAGGCGGGCCCATTCCTAGGATTTTACCATGGCTTGCAACATCAGGTTGGCGGAGCCCAAAATGCGCAAGCTATCCTTGTAGAATAGGTGCAATCCCTGCGCACAATCCAACAGTGCACGCTCCGCTAACACCCACTGTGTCGAGTTCGAAGTCCCAGGGAGCATGTAAGCAAGCTGTGATAAGTGAAGGGCTAAGGGGTAGTGTTTAACCGAGGGAAGACCCAGGCCCCCACATGAGTGGTGAGCCAGGAATTTTGCCAAGTGAGATCAGGAGGACCCCTATACAAAAGACTACATACTCCAGTCCACGGAGCGCAGTAAGGAGAAAGGGACCAATAAGGGGAGCATACCGAGGACGCAGATATAGGTGGCTGTGTCACCATTCTCTCCGCCTGTACCCTCCCCCATGATAAGTTCGGGGTGTGCCCACTTCTCAAAATCTAGCTTTATACGTGCCAGTAGGCCACTATTCGCTCTGAGCCTCTCTTTAGATAGACTTCCTGTAGCAAGCTGGCTCTTTATATACCTCTGACCCTGCTCGCAGGCAGGTCGCTCCCCACGCTGCTGCACGGCTCTGCCTGCATTGTGTTTGCCTAATCTTGTATTTTTCCGCTGTGCCTAAATTGCTTTCTTGCCCAGACTTGTTTTTATTCATCTGTGCCTGTACTTGCTTTCTTGCCCAGACTGGTTTTTATTCCTCTGTGACTTGTTTATCCTTCCTGTGTCCAGTACTCCCGCGGCCCCCGCCGTGTGTCCCGCCACTGCGTCCCTACGGCCCCGCCCCCCTGCAATCTCATTCCCCGCCCGCCCCGCCTCCCAGCTGCTCCTCCCTCCCACATCCCCTCATATGGAGGCATCGCAGAGGGCGAGCCTAAGGCAAGCCTGTCTTCGTCCGTCTGCACCTGGACCGCGCCCAGCGCCAGGACCTCTGGACCCCGCGAACACCACAACGCCCGACACCGCTACGATGCCAGAACCGTCCACACACTCAACACCGGACCATAACACAGCCACGCTTCCTGGCCGCCCCAAAGCGCACCCACAGAACTTTCACCTGCCGGAACTGCAGCTTCACAAGCATCCACCCCACCATGCTGCCGACAGGAAAGAACCCAACCACCTTAGATGAATCCTTCTCAACACCCGCTCCGCCCGCAAACATGCTGTTGAACTCTGGGACCTACTCGACTTAACCTCCCCAGACGTCGCCTTCCGGATAGAGACCTGGCTGAACCCCGCCTCGGCACCTGACATAGCCATAGCTGTCCCGGAAGGCTACAAGATCACCCGCAGGGACCGAACCAACGGAGCAGGAGGAGGATTCGCCATCGTCCACAGGAACACTTTGAGAGTCTCGAGCAACATCGACGACACCCTCAGGAACCGCCGAACACCTGCACTTTCAGATCCACACCGACCCAAACACCACCCTCAGAGGAACCCTCATCTACAGAGCCCCCGGAACCCAACCACAGTTCAGCGACTCCATCACCGACTTAGTCAGCACACACGCCCTCACCTCCACGGACTACATCCTTCTCGGGGACCTGAACTTCCACCTCGAGAACAACAACGACACAAACTCCACTCCCCCTGATAGACAACCTAGCCAACCTCGGACTCAGACAACTCATCACCACACCCACCCACTCTGCCAGTCACACGCTTGATCCTATCTTCTCCGCAAGCCCCCACGTCTCCTTCAACCACACCACCGAACTCCACTGGACCGACCATCGCTGCATCCACTTCACCTTCAAGAAACCCATCATGCACCACTGCACCAAACAGATGCCTCGCCGCTGCTGGAGCCAAGTCACCAAAGACCAGCTAACCACCACCCTCGCCCATAGCCCACCCGCCGACCCCACCGATCCAAACACCGCCGCCTGCAACCTCAGATAGTGGATAAACGACTGCACCAACACCCTCGTCCCGATCAAGGAACCCTCCAACAGTCCCACCAACTAGAAAGCCAGCTGGTTCACTGAAGACCTCCGGACCTCCAAGCAAATCTGCCGTAAGGCTGGAGAAGATCTGGCTCCATGAACGAACACTGGACAGCCACCCGGAGACACCATCACCTCATCAGATCCGCCAAGAGGGCCTCCTTCAAAGACCGCCTAGACGACAATGCGCACAACAGCAAAGAGCTCTTCAACATCGTGAAGGAACTCTCCAACCCCAGCTCCAACACCAACGACATCCCACCCTCGCAAGACCTGTGCGACTCGCTGGCCACCTTCTTCCACCGCAAGACCGCCCTGACAACCACGGAGAGCTCCGCCCCCATGACCACCATCCGCACCAACCGCCTGCTCTCCTGGACCAACATCAACGACGACACCACCATCAAGATCAGGAACACCATCCACTCCGGATCTTCGTCAGACCCATGCCCACACCACATCTTCAAAAAAGCCAACACAGCCATCGCACCCCATCTCCGGAAAGTCATCAACACCTCCTTCGAGACAGCCACCTTCCTGGAGAGCTGGAAGCACGCCGACATCAATGCCTTACTCAAGAAACCCAAGGCAGACCCCCAAGGGCCTCAAGAACTTCCGGCCCATCTCCCTGCTCCCGTTTCCAGCAACGGTCATTGAGAAGACCATCAACGAACAACTGACCCGCTACCTCAAGGAGAACAACATCCTGGACCCTTCCCAGTCGGCTTCCGCAGTAACTACAGCACCGAGACTGCCCTCATCGCCGCCACCGATGACATCAAGTCCCTGCTGGACAAAGGAGAAACGGCGGCCCTCATCCTCCTGGACCTGTCAGCCGCCTTCGACACGGTCTGCCACCACACACTACGAACACGCCTCCACAACGCCGGGATCCAAGAGAAGGCACTGGACTGGACCACCTCCTTCCTCTCCGGCAGAACACAGAGCGTCCACCTTCCCACCTTCTGCTCCAAAGCCACCGAGATCATCTGCGGCATACCCCAGGGCTCATCTCTCAGCCCAACTCTGTTTAACATCTACATGGCACCGCTCGCTCACGACGCCTTCGGCACAACCTCAACATCATCTCCTACGCCGGTGACACACAGCTGATCACTCACCAAGGACCCCCACACTGCCAAAACCAACCTTCACGAAGGAACGAAGGCCGTCGCTGAATGGATGAGGAACAGCCGACTGAAGCTGAACTCGGACAAGACGGAGGTCCTCATCCTCAGAACCACCCCTTCGGCTTGGAAAGACTCCTGGTGGCCGAACGCACAGGGAACCGCCCCAACACCCACGGACCACGCACGCAACCTAGGGGTCATCCTCGACTCCACCCTCTCCATGACTAAACAGGTCAACGCCGTCTCCTCTTCCTGCTTCAACAAACCTCCGCATGATCTACAAGTGGATCCCCACTGAAATGAGAAGAACAGTCACCCAGGCCCTCGTCAGCAGCAGGTTGGACTACGGAAACGCCCTCTACGCAGGAGCCTCGGCCAAACTCCTGAGACTGCTCCAACACATCCAGAACACCTCTGCACGCCTGATCCTCGACATCCCTCGCCGCAGCCACATCACACCGCACCTGAAAGACCTCCACTGGCTCCCGGTCAACAAGAGGATAACCTTCAAGCTCCTCACTCACGCACACAAGGCACTCCACAACACCAGACCAACGTACCTCAACATACGACTCAGCTTCTACACCCCCACCCGCCAGCTTCACTCCGCCGACCTCGCCCTCGCCCCATCCCCCGCTTCAGAGGAGCGACCTCTGGCAGCAGATCCTTCTCCCACCTCGCCGCCAAGACCTGGAACACCCTCCCCATCCACCTACGGCAGACCCAAGACCTGCTGACCTTCAGAAAACTTCTCAAGACCTGGCTTTTCGAGCAGTAGCAGCATTACCCACCCCAGCGCCTTGAGACCCTCACGGGCGAGTAGTGCGCTTTACAAAGAATATGATTGATTGATTGATTATGGGATATATAAATAAGTTGATATATCACGTAAAAAGCCCAGGGGTTCCCTTATGGACAGGGGCTTGCAATGCAAGTGCTCTAATAGGGGGTAGTGTGGTCAAGCAGCCTTAGGCTTAACACAGAGGAGTGCAACACATCCAGGACATGCAGGAGATCCACATCACCTTTATAGAAGATTTGGCACCAGAGAAAAATCACTCAAGTAAGTAAGTTTTAAATATATATTCTTATCACTTTAAAAGGTGGACACTGCAATTTCTGACTTCTGCAATGTTATCCTATGGGAGGAAGAACAAGTACTGTAAACAGGTACAGTACATCGACCTACAGTACCAATCTCCAGGAGTGAAGGTGAGTGGTGAGCAAGGTCCAAGGCAGAATCAGCAGTACACCACCAGAAGTACGAGGGCGGTTGGGTGGAAATCAGCAACAAAAGCTCAATGCATTTCAATGGTGATTGGTCCCTGGAAAAAGAGGCTACAGGCTCTGGCTAGGAAACCAGTCGGGCTGAAGCAGCAAGTGGGCTCAGACCTTGCAATGCTCGGGAACCGGGGGACACCTTTGGTCTTCTTCTCCAAGGCCCAGAGGCGACGGGAGCAGGGGTGTCCTTAGGCGCCGGGTTTTTTCTTGCCAGAGCAGTCACGGTTGAAGGATCAGCATGCAGAGGCTGCAAGCAACATCAGGGAGTCTAGGAGAGGTGAAGCCACGATGGATCCTAGTTCTGGAGGGCTGGGGAACCTTGTTGGCACTGGTGGCGCACTTACACTCAGACCG
Organism: Lissotriton helveticus; assembly: GCF_964261635.1. Lineage (NCBI taxonomy): Eukaryota > Metazoa > Chordata > Amphibia > Caudata > Salamandridae > Lissotriton > Lissotriton helveticus. Next base: position 135,112,448 of record NC_136070.1, on the reverse strand, counting down.
GAGGCAACGGGTGCAGTGGTGGCATCGGGTGTCTGGTTTTGGCACTTCCATCGGCCTCAGAGTCTTCTCTTTTGGAGATTCTTTATAACAGGTCTGCAGCTCACAGGAGGTCTTGAGTCTTTTTAAAAGGCAGGCAGTCCTCCCACATTTCTAAAGTCACAGCTATAGGTCGACTTTGGCGTCTTTTTCTACAAGGGATGCATGTAGGCCAGCAGGGTTGGTACAAGGTCAGGTGCTGCTTCTCAGCTTTTGCCGTTCTTTGGTGTCATCTCTCTTCTTAGGCCATCAGGATTTGTTTCTTTGGTGCCAGGGACTCCCCCTAAATACTTAATTTAGGGGTGCTAGGGGAATGAAGGGTAGTATCCAAAGGGCTACTGACCCTTGGGGGCACCATGCCTCTTATATGACTTCTTCCTGTGATAAGTGGGCATAACACTGTCCCAGAATTCCTAAGTATGCCATCACAAAGATGGCTACTTCTGAAACATTAGGTTTCCCCAGGGGTGGTACTAGCCTGGAGGTGGCATACTTACAGGACTAGCTGATTTTCCTGCCTGTACAGGTGCCAAGGGGGCTCTGAACAGGGGGGAGGGTGGTTTCCTCTCCTTTGAGGGGAACCAGACGCTCCCCTACCCACCCCCTCAAAGAGGCTAATCGGCAAGTCATCCAGTGGGAGAGTGTGTTACACCCTCTTCCCGGACAGGCTTTTGTTCTGGGAGGCAGGCTGGCAAAAACCTGACAGCAAGGACACCAGAAGCCAGTAGGTTTTCAGGGGGCGCCTCTAATGTGCCCCATGGGTGCATGGATTGGTAAATGCAACACAGGCATCAGTGAGAGTTTACCAATGCAAGATGTTAGATACCAAACACCACTATTTTCAGTGAAGCCATCATGTAGCTGGGGAACTTGTTTTAAACAGTGAACGGCACGTTTTAAAATGGCTTCCCTGGTCTCTTGTAGTGGCAGTAATAGGACTAACCAGCACAGGGGCATATCTGCTCATGGAGGTATGCCCTCACATGCAAGATTCAGCACCCTGCCTTAGGGCTGTCAGGACTGCTGTAGGGGTGACTTACAAATATTACATGCAGTGTTAGGGAACATTGAAGAAACAGCACTGGGTGTGGGCTTCCCACAGTAAGGCCAAGCCTTATAAATAGAACAAAACAACCAGAAAGCCAGTACTGGGACCTCTATTTAACTAAAGTTACCTACGCGCAAAGAATAAAACTAAGTGCGGGGCAGTGACACAGTTCACAGATTAAATATCTTTTATTTTTTAATACATTTTGGGGAAAAATTAGTTGGTTCAAAGTTTACCAAAGATTCAGCACAATTTAGAACACAAACAATACAGGGAACAATATTCATAAAAATGACATTTTCTTAAAACAAACATTGATAGCACAACAGTTAGTGAAAAAACATACAATCATACCAAGTTGATCAACATTTATAAACGTAACTCACTTTCTCATACACACACACACTCAGGACTTTCTATACAATTGTAATGTCACAAACTGATTAATTAAATGGAAATGAATAAGGAAAAAAGGGGGGAGCACAATAGACAAAAGCTCTAGAGAAGCAAATCAGCTTCTTTTTAGAAATTGCAAGAGGAGTTTTTTAATTAAGGCAGTCTTATGGTGTTGTAGAATGGTCTACGCGTTTCGAACCCTGTATTGTTTGTGTTCTAAATTGTGCTGAATCTTTGGTAAACTAATTTTTTCCAAAAATGTATTTAAAAATAAAAGAGATTTAATCTGTGAACTGTGTCACTGCCCCGTACTTAGTTTTATTCTTTGCGCGTTGGTAACTTTAGTTAAATAGAGATCCCAGTACTGGCTTTCTGCTTGTTTTGTTGTGTTAGGGAACATGAGTGACAGGACATGTCTTAATTTTTGTCTGCGCCAAGACAAGCTTGCAATGGAAGTCTTGCATGTGCTTGATGAGGGATCCCTTCGGGTGGCATAATTTGTGCTGCCACCATTAAGGACCCTCTTTAGTACCCCAACCCCCTAGTAACAGGGTACCATTTCCAGGGACTTCCAGAGGGTGCTAAAGGTTCAGCCAAGTGGGGCAACAATTGTACAGTTTTGTGAAAGAGCTCTGGAACTGGGGAGCTGGTTTGCAGGAACCGAGTGCACTTTCAGTTGAAATCATATCATTTACCCAGCCAAAAGTGGGGGTGAACATGTGAAAAAGGGGCACCCCAGATATTTAAGGCGCAAGGACTTCCATTGGTAGGGTTAGGCAGACAGTGCTGCGCAGGTGGTCACCCGTGACATCAGAAAGAAACCCTCCAAAATTAACTTGGGGAGTAGGCAAGTCATAAAGCCAGAAGACTTTGGCTGTTGCACAACTCAGATAAAACCATACGTCAAGGATTGAAGCCTTCACAGGCCCAAAGGCTGCCATCCATTCTATAATATCAAAAAAACTCAGCTGAAGTACCGCCCAAACATCATCAGCAAATTGATTGATTAAATAGGCAGAGGCGGAATCTGTGGCAAGAGGAAATGCGTGGGTTGCATAGGCGCCCCATAGCGGTGGCAAGGGATGAACTTATTCATGCACTCCGGACTGACTCAAATGGTGATACCTAATCACTGTAACCCTGGATGAGGGATCCCCATGTGTCTCCCCTTCCTCCATAATGTTTAGGTCTCACCACTGTCTCTCCGACACATGTTGTATTCAGAATATGGGGTTTAGGCTCCACCCATTTCTCGCCCATGTTTTTACTTGGTTCTTTTAACTGTGTTTTGAGAATGCTCTTTTTTCTTTTGCACTATTTTGTTACAGACTTTTTTGTTAGCTGGTGTCGCAGGCATGACATATCCCAACTTCCCCGACAGCAACATATTTGCCTGCATGATAGCTAAGCACTTCACAATTATTATTACTATCTACTGTTGCAGGCAGAACAGCTCTAGACTAAGCAAAGTATTTCCACAAGTATAAGACAATAGCTATAGACTTCACAGTATTACATCATCATAATTGTTTAGCTACAGTTGCTGGCAGATTAGCTTCGGACTGTATTGAGAACTATGATCAATTTATTTTCTATTTCTTATTTCACCCAGGTCACCGCTCACCGCTCTCCTTCAGGGCCATCGATGCTGCCTCAGAGCCCCACCAGCACTAAAGCTGTTTGGCATGGCATGCCTATGCAGACTCAATCCTCCATACCCCCAGCTCCGGCTTCGACATCCTGTGAGCCACAAAATGAAGCGCCATCCTCAAAACGCACCACAGGCCGCTGTTCCCCGCTCTCCTCTACGGCAGTCTCCGCTGCTTCAGAGCCCTGCACGACCAAAGTGACTTAAGTGCACAGATGACACCCTTCAGGCTCAACATGGCACAATAAAATAACTGATTCTGAGCACTTGAAATGAGAAACCGAATAGAAAAACGCCCTGGATAGACTTCACAACAAAGATGCCATCATTAATGCTGGATGTTCATTATCATAATCAAAAGACAAGAAAAGCCTACAAAGAAATCTCGCGTACATTGCAATACTTGAAACAAGAACTAAGGAAAGCGGTCAGAAAAACAAGATCAACAGAAAACAACAAAACAGCATGGGAAAAAGTACGTCTTCTGAAAAAAGAATACAAAAGAAATTATGGGAGGAAAAAAGAAACAGAAAAAACACATTTTGGACCAAGCTACTTTTCAGCGCCAGGCAAACCAACTCAAGCACCTTCTGGGAAACTATAAATAGGCCCAATAACGTTTCAACATCAAACATTCAGGAACAAGACTGGGTCGTTTTCTTACCAGTAGGTTTCTGGGGGAGCCAACTCCAGAACTACGTCGAACCAGCAACAATATAGCTCAAACCACAGAGACCATGAAACAGGAATGAAAACAACAATAAAACCAATCATCTACAAAGAAACAAACATCCTTCTCTGAGGATACGAAACAAATGCTCTGAAAAGTTCAGCAGAAGTAGTAACATATTTAATATGTAAGGGCAAACGCGAAGGAGCATAGGGCCCCAACGGCATTCCTCAGGCCATCTTTAAATGTGGCCCTTCTTTCCGGAGCAACCACCTATCCACACTATACAAAGAAGTAGCGTTATTAAGTTGTATACCACCTAGCTTGCAATGCTCAATTATTACACAGATCTCTATAGGTGGAGAAAGATCAAACCCAGCAAATTATAGACTAATAGCTCTACTAGACGCCGAAGCAAAGTACTACGCCTCCTTGATTCTAGCAGAGCTGGTCAATTGGTCAGACAAGCTGCTGGTCGCTACCTATAAAAGGGTCTTTCAACTATCACAGTCACTTGCGCCAGCTCAGATATGCTTAGAATTTGGGCTAATAAACGAAACAGTAGGGAGAATGTACTCCACAATAAAATGCTTGTACAAAAGAAAACTAAACTCTGTACACACTAAATTCAATAATGCGCTATAGGCTGACATTGAAAAAGATTTTAAAAAAATCTATATACAGTCAATACCTTTAAGAAGCCCTAACAGCAACCAACACAGCACAGCTATGGAACAAGAATTTATCATTCCGAGCCTTCAAACAGATAAACAAAGCTGAAGAATTGCACTCCCTGCTGTTAGATAAAAACAGCTTTAGCCTTAGATCACATTGTGATTAAGAACTACAAAATCTTAAAATCAGCTCCGTACTTGAGCCTAACATTCCCAGCACATCTAAACAAGCATTAGAAATGCAATCGGGCTCGGATTTATTTGAGTTTGAGCTAATGGCATTATAAATGCCAATGTATTGTTGCTATGTGTTGTGGAGTGTGTTCATGTGGTGTGTACTGCCAGTGATCTCACCACTCTACTCACTACTCTACTCACTACTCACTACTCTGCACTCACTACTCACTACTCTGCACTCACTACTCACTACACTACTCACTACTCCAATCACTACTCTACTCACTACTCTACTCACTACTCTACTCACTACTCTACTCACTACTCTACTCACTACTCTACTCTACTCACTACTCTACTCACTACTCTACTCACTACGGCTGTGCACACATGCACTGTGGATTAGTATGTCAAGGAAAATGCCTAAGTATTATTTCTCGTTAAAATACTTTTATTAAAATGTTCACTTCAAACAATGTAATATTCTTTCCAGTCTTTAAAAACAATAACATTGCATTAGTTTATTTGACAATGTTATGGCCCATTGCAGTGAAATGTAACGACTGTGATGCATGTTAGAGGACATTTTGATGTAGACTGAAAGTCAAATTTAGGCATAAAACCAACTTGAAATATTCTAATAAACTAGAGAACTTCGCTTTGGTCTTATTCTTGCCAAAATAAACGGTGTTTATGCACACTGCTCTATTCATAGGGGTTAGACTTGTGTGGCTTAAAATATTCTCAGCTGCGGCGCTGCATGTTATGTTCTTGAGTGTGCGAATGATGTATTTACTTTTTAATTCCACTCAAACACTGCGGTTAATATATATTTTTTTCGATTCAAAGTGAGATTCAGTTTAAAAAGTCTGGCTCTAGGTTGCTCTTCTCTTTTATAATTTCTCAATTTTTACACTTCATGTGGTGGCGGAAGGTTAAAAAATGTACAATGCATTTTTCGTTCTTTAAAACGCACCTGGGACTCTCTCGCTGTGTGCTCTTGGACAGACCAGGATGCGGCCATCACATCGCTGGTGTGTTCGAGGCTCCCTTCTCGCTTGCAGTATCTGTGTTTGACCCCATATGAGATCACAGCTGCAGGGAGTTTGATGGGAGAGGCCTCGGTTCAGGGACATCACAGGATTTTGGGGGCTCTGGGCCAAACGCATCTTGGGGGCCGCTTTTTGGAACAGCTTTGAATTTATGATCCAATTTCATCTCTTTCATGCCCTCTTTGGCCAGGCCACTGACAGTGCACAGTCCCACGTCCAGATTATAAATGTGTTTACATCGAATATTCTTGGATAATGTGACCCAGCAGCGGCCCACTAATATTACTGCAAATAATCTGAGCGAGCCCCTCCCATTTCTCACACATCATGTCCTATTTTGATATAAATAAAACTTTTTTACGGAGGTTGCATTAAACATAAACACATGACTCTGCAGAATATCTGTAATAAGCTCACACATCACCCACATTAAAATAAATTAAAGGAAAAAAGTATTTTAAACAATTTTAGGGGAGAGGGTGTAGCCTTGTGGCCAGAGCGGCGGACCTCGAAGCTGGGGGACTGGTTGGAGTCTCGGCAGAGACGCTCTACGTCCTGTGATTCTGGGCAGATCAGGTCATCTCCCCGCACCTCTCAAAAATGAATGTGTCTGTAACGAAAACGGTGCTATGTAAAGCGCTCTGATACCCGATGCCTCGGGGCTAGTGCGCGCTATATAAAGCTCTAAAAAAACCTTACCAAAAGAAATGTTTCAGAAGGGAATTCACACTGATCGGCTGTGCCTGTCAGAAGCAACTACGACGCTGGGCGCTAACTCGCGCTGGGAAAATCAGATTTACGTCAAACCAGGGCAGGGGGGACCCGGGACCCAGGAGGGCGGAGAGGGGTGTGTGTGCTAATCTGCGCCTGTCTACAGCCTGTCTACCTTTAGTCATGTAAGGAAGAGTGTCATAATCTTGTCTCGGCAACTGGCACATTAATGACCCGCTGGCATCGCCTGCATGTGGCCGGCGCTTCCCTCGCACGCCTTTGATCTGGTGAATAAAGAGGCTAAGAGGGCGTTGGACAGGTGGGTGACTGACAACCGTTTATCTGTACGTCTGTCTGTCTGTCACCGGCCCTCATCCCTCTGGATACGCGGACCCCTTCCTGTGTTGTTATCTTATCTCATACCCTACACTCCTGTCAGCTGCTTAAATGACGCTCTCGTGCACGTGTCACTGTCCGGACGAGGAGCGCCGGCCGGATAAATAGGCCGCTCGCCTTCCCTCGTGAGCACCACAGGCCCGAAGCGCGCGGAGCAGAGCACGGGCCGGATACGTAGGAGTAACCGTGCTTTATGCGCACGGGACGAGGGGCACTGAGGGGGGTGAAAGGGTGCCCCACGGCCGATGCTCGTGGCGGGTGCCACCAAACGCGAGGAAGCCCCCCGTGGCACCCTGAAGCCTTTACGTGTGCACTAATGTGCGTGCACACCTCCATTTGCACACCTGTAGCAGCGTTCTCTGCACAACGATGAAGGTGCGCCTAGCTCAGGGTGTTTCGCTCCATTCACAGTAACAGCTTTATAAAAAGTGCGCAGCCAAAGGATGAAAAACGTGAGGGGGCTTATTTACAAGTCCCTTGCGCCGCCGGTGCCTCACTGTTAATATGGGTAAAATGACGGACCAGCGGCGCAAGAGCCTTGTAAATAAGGCCCGAGATGACCCACTGCGAAATCCTAAAATTGGGCCTGTGCGCAAGCTGACCATTGGGGATGGTGCGCCAGGGGGTGCGCGCGCCCGGCGGTGCACAGCGCAATGCGCGTTACACGGTCCTTGGAAGGTGATGCTGCGCCGAGGATGAAGGCGCTATGCTGGCTCGTGCGACCAGTGCCACCGCCGCGTATCTGTGCAGTTAGTGCACAGTCAGAAGAGGTGAGACACGGGGCCTCTGCTCCTGGTGAACTGTGACCTCTGTGCACACCCGGGGGCCTCCCTGGGCTGTCCAGCACCAGGTGCCTTGGGGCACAGGCCCAGCTGTGTCCCGGGGTGCACGCACAGCTCTGCACATGCGGCTTTAACCTACGACCACCTGCACCGTATGGGCGCACCCCCCTAAAGTGTGCCAGGGGAGTTCTGTGCATTTGAAGGGCGCGCATTTCCTCTCACCGGCTTTGAACAGGAACGCGTGCTCCTGTGCACAACAGATAGGTGCAACTGCACCTGTGAACTGCACCGAAACGCCCCAGGTTTCTGGGCGCCCCGGGGGTCACGGGAGGGCCGCTCCGGCGTGAAGTGTCGCGGACGCGCAGTGTGCAGGGGAACGAGGCCGGTACACACAGCACAGCAGCGCCAAACCACACATGCGTGACGTGTGCACACACGAGTCACTACCAATGGACTTTGCTTTATGAAGTTTCACTGAAACGCCAGGAGCTGGGATGAAACATTGCAGTCCTGCTCAGGGTCCGTGCCTGCATTCCGGCCGGAGAGGGGGGGCCCTCAGGCAGCGGGAGGGGGGCCAGCTTCCAGCAGCGACGGCGGTGATTGCGCGCTCCTCCCCGTGCGCCCGGTACTGTGAGGCGAGGCGGCGGCAGGCACCCTTCCCAGGCTCACTGCCGTGAAATGGATCCAAAACAAAAATATCCAGAAAAAAAGTGCTTCCGGGACCTAACAAGGAAGCTGCGCGCTGAGCGCTGCAGAATTGTGAACGCGCCCGGCCATCTGCATTCACTAACGGAGGCACCCTGACAGCTCCTAATTACAATTTATGTACTTCTTTGCGCGAGCACGCACGAAATATGCCTCAAAATGGCGGAACAAAACTACATTTACCCTATCACTTCAAGCCTATTAAAACGAAAACACAAGGAAGACGAATCACTGACCAGATGACAGAAAACGCTAAGGAATGTCTGGAATTTCTCTCTCCAAGGCCCGAGGAGATACTTCTTCTTTTTTTTCTCCTTTAACATTAGTTCTCGAAACTCGAGCCCTAAAAACAACTAATGGCAATCCACTTTGGTCAGTTACTGTTAACTGGTGGCCAACTGACTTGGAAGCACAAAGGACCTATAGCATGCAGACTTGTGGCAGTAAAAAGGATTTTATTCACCTTCTATATGTATGCCCCTACCTACACATAGCATGTGTTACTTTACTAAGGAAAGTTTTTATCGCAAGAGGAACAAGGACATGCAGAGCTGAAATTATACAAGGCCTAGACCGGTCAGACCCAGAAATGAACAGCAAACTGGTAAAATACTTCAAACACCACGATCTTGCTCTGAGAATTCTAGCTCAGCAGGAACACTGACTTTGACAAAGACTAGAAAACCTCAACTTTACAAGGCAGAAAAGATGACACACAAAAAAAAATAAGAAACTGACACAGGACTATTTTCACGCAAAAAAAGAAAGCACACATCAGAAGAATAACTAGATTTTGCAAAAAAGGACGAGCGTTTTAGGCTCATTTAGCACAAGAAACCTAATCATCATGCAGTTTTATAAGTGTCAATAATAAGATGGCCGCCTGCGCTAAGTACTTTTGTTAGCACTAAGCACTTTAAGCTTTTGTGAAGCACACTTTTGCAAATGGATTTTGAGACTAGACGCAGTACTAATTGTTTCAACCTTACCTGGCTCATTTGTACACAGTACCGATTAGAAAACAAAAAGTGCATCATGCTCTTATGCAGGAATTCGAGGACACGGTTAACTATTCCCTAAATAACACCTCAGTATTACCAGATACAGTAGAATCGTCATTAAGTATCACTTTTAATTATCTGTGGCGTCATGCTTATTTATTTTACTTATGTGTGTAAATTGTTATGGTTTTAATTAACAAAATAATAAATAAACATAACTTACCTTACCTGGTGATGACCTGTGCGAACCACGATATACCCATAGTATTCGTTAGCCAGATTATTATCTGTGTGCTTGGTGGGTGTATTTGTGAGGGGGATGACTAATGCATATGCAAACAAATCACAGCGTCTGTGAACTGGACTGCAACTGCAAAACCTTCACATATTTGCACAAGTCAATCACCACCTGAGGTTGGGCTAAAATCCATGCATCCAACTAGAAACAAGCATTTACAATACAATGGTTTCGCCTTTGTTAACGTTTGAGCTTTTGGTATTGCTTTTGACAAATGGTCTTTTCTAACTTCTTTGAATTATGTGTAAAACATTGATGTGTTTTACTTTACACAGAAATATGGAGTGCCTCTCTGGAAAACACCCTCTCTGCACACGCCCTCTTTACACATGCCTTATCTTCACTTGCCCGCTCTACACACGGCCCTGTGCAGAGAGATCATATGGAGAGAGGCATGTGCAGAGAGGCCGTGTGTTGAGAGGCTGTGTGCAGTGATAGCGCATGTTGAGAAGGCATATGCAAAGAAGAGTGGGGAGGATACAGAGGTAGGTAGGAAGGCGAAAATGCAAGGAGGAGTGGGAGGTCAGAAAATAGTGGGAGAGCAAGAGAGGACAGAAGGGAAAGGGAGGGTGTTAGACCTGTCTTCCTTTGGGTGGTCCAATTAATTATTTATTTTGTCCCCTTTTTGCCCCTCAAACCTTTCTTTATCTTTTCATGTTCACTGACTTTTTGAGGTGTTAACAGGGGTTAGGTGCTCTTTGTCCTCATAGTCTTTAGAGGCCTAGGCGCCTTTCTGACTGGATTTACATGACACACAAAATGGTGGCTATTAACTGCCACAACTGGGACTGGGCCCATAGGGCACAATAGGAACCTTCTAGAACCTTCCGGTCTCTTCTGGACCTTATGAGGTCAGCCTATACAAAGGCTGGTGAGAGGCCGGCCATTTTGTAATGACCATAGAACCTGAGGAGTGAGGCTGTGGCCCGGGGAGGGTGGCGCACAAGTAGTGGTTACTTTCCTTTAAGGCTGACAACCTTCTCTTGGGGACGCCCCCCCTTGAGCCCCTTTGACTGAGCCGTGGTATGGTACATGACCCCCTGAGGGAAGTGGCCCTTTAAGTTCCTGCTGGCCCCCCCTCGGGTCCCTCCTGATCATTCCCACCCCCCTTTTCAAGGCTTCTAAAAGACTGACTTACCAGCCTCGTGGGAAGAGAAGCGCGAATCCACGAAGGGCACTGGGGAGGCATAATAGTGAAGGAGGCACTGGGACCCTGCGTGGGTCTGAGGAGGTGCATCACCCTCCAGAGTGGTGTGGAGAATAGCGCCGACTGAAGCGGGAGACACCGCTCCCTCGCGCATGCCCAGAGGCGCGGTGATCGTGAGGAGTGTGGAGGCGGTGCCGAGTGGAGACACTGCTCCTTCGCGCCTGGTTCTCAGCGCGGCCGCCTAAGAAGTGAGGTAGGCGGCGCTGGAGTATACGCAAGAGACGGCGCCCGGCGGAGACATTGCTCCTTTGCACATGTGCGGTAACGCGGCTGCCCAAGAAGTGTGGTAGGCGGCGCCGGAGGCAGCGGTTGAGGCGGCGCCCAGCGGGGACACTGCCCCATCGCGCCTGTGTGTAAGCGTGACCACTCGTGAGGAGAGAGTGGAGGCGAATGGTGTCACCGAGTCTCCGGTGACAGCAGGAAATCCTCCCGTGTTGCGAGGTTGCTGGGCAAGTGACCCAGCCCATGTGGGAGGCACCAATCCCGAAAGAAGCTCCGGCTGCAGTGGCAATGACATCCAGCCCAAGTAAGGTGGAAAAGGGGGCTGACATTTGACTGGGGAACACCCGTGTGCCACAGAGGAGGGGTGGTTCTTTTTAGCCTGCCAATACTTGGGTAATTGAGTGGCACGAGGAGAGGAGACTGTGACTGAGGGCTAAGTGAACCAACAAAGAGAGGAAACAGTGAGACTAAAGGGGGCAACTGCCCAGTAAAGTTTACTTGAACCCCTGTGAGGCTGACAAGAGTGGGGATTGTATTATAGTCCTGCATTCTCTTTCAGAGGCGGGAGAGAAGCTCTGGGCCTGCTTGTTTAAGTGCATTAGGCTGCGATACATTAGTTGTGTAAAGCATTGTTCCTGACCTAGGAAATCCTGGAATATTCACCTGCTCGAGGGGAGAGAGTCACCCTTTGGGTGCCAAGGTGCCAACCTAAGTGTATGATACCTAAATGTTCACAGAGTGTAAAGTAAAGAGGGTAACCAATCAACTGCAGAAAATGTTTAATGTAAAGTCAAAAGTACAGTAATAAGTTAGATAAGGAGAGAAAAAGTTTACAAGATTAAGAAGTGTATTCCCTAATTTGCATTGTAAATGTGATACTGAAACAGCAAATGAGCCCAAGATATAAGTAACTGACAACAAGAGAAAATATAAGGCTTTTTCTACTTTTATAAAAATTAAGGTGTAGTGTCATTTTTGGGATGGATGTGCACTGAGTTACTGAATGGGTGGAACGCAAACTTCACACAAATGCCCTGAGATGAGCCTTACTGCTTAGTGTCAAGCTACCCTAGGTGACTTGGTGACCCCAGGTCCAACATGATTGGTGTCTAGCGGTGGGATCGAGACTGTGTTTGCGTCCACTCTTTTAGTAACTAAGTGTAATCCATAGACCTACACCTGGAGTTTTCTCCTGGTGGACTCCCCAATTATATCTTTTTGTTTTTCCAAATTTACTCCTGGTGGTGGGTGGAGGAACTTCCAGTTTTCCTTTAAAACCAATTCCTTCCAAGAGGCTGTCCCGGACTCTCATTGGCAAGATGGAATTTGCTTTGGAAGAGTTAGAGACCTATACTATGGCTCAGCTCCGAGAGTTTTGTCAAAACATGGGAGTGTTCTTCAAGCGTGGTGCTAAGAAGGGGGAGCTTCAAACCAGCTTGAGGGCATGGGTGGCAGCTCACCCAGATGGGAAGAAGGAGGAGGAGGAGACAGACAGGGATACGGTCATCGGCGTAGATGGGTTATACCAATCTGAGGGGGGAAACTTGTTAACAGGTCCCAGAACACTCTCAAGAGAGGGCAGCAGTGTCTCCGCGAGAAGCTTGACTGAAGCCGAACTAGCAGATAGGAGGGAGGAGAGACAGTTAAGATCGGAGTTAGCGAAATTGGAGAAGGCAAGAGAGGAGAGTAGGTTGGCTCACGAGTTGAGCCTCAGAGAATTAGACTTTAAGGCCCTGCAAGTAGGGACTTCCAATTCTCAGAATGGTGGCAGCGAACCAAGGGAGTTGAGCAGGGAACCCAGACCCTATTTACCGAAGGACGTAGTTGCCAGCTACAGCCCAGGGGATGACATTGCCAAGTGGCTGGCTGCCTATGAGGTCTCCCTAAGAGCCCATGGGATCCAGGAGAAACACTGGGGGGTGGGTTATACAAGTACATGCCACCTACTGGACGGGACACCTTGTTAGCCCTGAAACATGAGGAGCAGACCCACTACCCCACCATGAAGGTAGCATAAATTAAAAAGTTTGGGCTAACCCCGGAGAAGTATCGCCAAAAGTTCAGGGGGAGCCACAAATTAAGCACCCAAAACTGGGTGGATTTCCTGGACTATGCTAGGAAGGCACTAGAGGGATGGATACAAGGCAGCGAGGTGAAGAACTATGAGGGGTTATATGACCTTTTCCTCAAAGAGCACCTACTCGAGAAATGTTTTCCTGAGCTGCGTCAACACCTGGTGGACAGCAAGCTGACCAACCCCCGGAAGCTTGCAGAGGAGCCGGACATCTGGGCAAGTACCCGGGTGTCGTCGAAGGGGACTGGAGGGGATTCCCAAAGGGCCGGACAGGGCGCCCCCCAGAAGAAGGAGGGGGGGGGAGATAAAAAGCGGGAGTTCTCAAAAGGTCCCCAAAATAGTTTCCAGGGAAAGGGAACAGGATTCCCCCCTAAGGTTAACCCACCCCGGAACCCTCATCCTGGCCAAAGCCAGCAGCCAAGGGTTGTCCACTGCTTTGAGTGTGGTGGTGTTGGACATTATAAGGGAGATGCCAAGTGCCCAGAGACCACCCCCTCCCACTGGAGGAAAAGCCCCAGGAGTAGCTAGTGTAGTGCTCGGGGAGGAGTTGCCCTTAGATAAGGGGGTTGAGTGGGCGGGTGTCACCTTAGTGTCCCTGGGAGATCGGGAGATGGTTCCTAAGATCCAGGTGCCCTCAAATACTGTAAAGTATGGGCAATGGGTCACCATCAATGGCCAGAGAGGGGAGGCTCTGAGAGACACAGGAGCCAGTATGACTATGGTAAGGAGTAAACTGGTGTCTCCAGAGCAGGTGATTCCACATGTACTCCACATGTACTCCACATGTACTCCACCCCGCCGCGATGGCTGACGGCAGATTGGGCCACTACCCTGTGGCTGAGGTTCCATTTGAGTGAGAAGGGGTTGCAGGTTCACTTCGAGTTGCCGTAAGCCCTGCCGTGCCAGTGGATTGTCTGTTGGGGAATGACATGGAGCACAATGCGTGGAAGGAGGTGGAATACCGGACTCATTCAAAGATGCTGGGTACACCTGACTGGGCCTGCGCAAGCACAAGGTCTGCGACTAACCAGAGAGGGAGTTCACCTGGGCTGGAGCCTGGAACAATGGCCCAGCCCGCTGCCAAAAAGGGAAAGATCCGGAGACAGGAGAAGCCTGCTTCGGCTTCCCTGCCCCATGAGACAGATCGGCCACCTGCGGTGGTGGACCAGGAGTCCATAGAGGGGGAAGTAGTCTCCCTGGAGGACTTGCCTATCCCTGCTGAGTGGCATGTGGAAGGAGGGCCTACCAGGGAGGAGTTTTGTACGGGCCAGAAGGAGTGCCCTACCCTTGAGGGACTGAGGCAACAGGCCGAAGCCCAGGCAGCAGGGAACGTTGCAGGGAACTACCATATTTACTGGGAGGAAGGACTCCTCTACAGTGAACCAAAGGTACCTTTGCCCGGTTCATCACGGGCCCTGGTAGTCCCTCAACGGTACCGAGCCTTTCTTTTAGAATTGGCTCATGAAATTCCCTTGGCAGGACACTTAGGACAGGACAAGACCTTTGCCCGGCTTGTCCCCCACTTTTACTGGCCTCGGATGAGAGTGGCGTCTGACACATACTGCCGGACATGTGTATCCTGCCAAGCTAGTGGGAAAACAGGGGTGAAGCTGAAAGCTCCCCTGGAACCACTTCCCGTCGTTAGCACCCCCTTTGAAAGGGTGGGCATCGACATTGTGGGGCCATTGGATCCACCAACTACGGCTGGTCACAGGTTTATCCTGGTACTGGTGGATCATGCCACACGGTACCCAGAGGCAATTCCTCTGAGGACTGTCACTGCACCTGTGGTGGCTAGGGCCCTAATGGGGATCTTTACCCGAGTCGGTTTCCCCAAGGAAGTTGTGTCAGACAGGGGGACCAACTTCATGTCAGCATACATGCGGGCAATGTGGAAGGAGTGTGGGGTGACCTATCGGTTCACCACTCCTTATCATCCACAGGCCAATGGCCTCGTGGAAAGGTTCAACAAGACCTTGAAAGGCATGATAAGAAGTCTGCCTGAGAGCCTGCGGAGGAAATGGGACGTCCTCCTACCCTGTTTGCTATTCTCCTACAGTGAAGTGCCGCAGAAGGGAGTGGGCTTCAGCCCCTTTGAGCTACTGTATGGGCACCCTGTACGTGGACCTCTCAGCCTGGTGAAGGATGGTTGGTAAAAATCTCCCAGGAAACCTCCTCAGGACGTGGTGAGCTACATGCTGGCTTTCCGGCGCCAAATGGCAAAGTTGTGGAAGCAAGCTTCTGACAACTTGGAAGCCAGCCAGGCAGTAATGAAAGAGTGGTACGACCACAACGCTCACCCGGTGGAATTGGAGCCTGGCCAGAAAGTGTGGGTGATGGAACCTGGAGAGTTGAGCGCTCTCCAGGATCGCTGGACAGGCCTCTTTGAGGTGTTAGAGAAGAAGGGTAAGGCCACCTACTTGGTGGATCTAAAGACCCCTCGACAGCCCCTCCGGGTGCTGCATGCTAACCGCCTCAAACCCCACCATGAGCGGCCCGAGGTCATCTTGATGATGGTGACTGACGGAGGAGAGGAAACGGAAAGCGAACCTCTCCCTGACTTGTTTTCGTCTCAAGAGAAGGATGGGTCGGTGGAGGGAGTGATTCTCACCCCATCCCTCACTCCTGAGCAGCGGGAGGACTGCCGCCAGGTTCTGGAGCAGTACTCCTCGCTGTTCTCCCTTGTCTCGGGAAGGACCCACCTGTGTACCCATGAGACAGCCCACCAGTGAAGTCAAAGACCTACCGGCTGTCAGACAAAGTGAAGGTCAGTATCCACGATGAGGTCATCAAGATGCTAGAGCTAGGAGTTATTGAACCTTCCAGTAGCCCCTGGTCCAGTCCGGTGGTGCTAGTACCAAAAGCTGCTCCACCGGGCACCACTCCAGAACTGAGGTTCTGTGTGGATTACCGGGGACTGAACTCAGTGACTAAGACGGATGCCCATCCGATCCCTAGGGCGGATGAATTAATTGACCGGCTGGGAGCGGCCCAATATCTGAGTACCTTTGACCTTACTTCTGGGTACTGGCAGATCTCCCTTACAGATGGAGCAAAAGAAAGGTCAGCTTTCTCCACGCCTGAGGGACACTTCCAGTTCTGCGTGATGCCCTTTGGGCTCAAGAACGCCCCTGCCACTTTTCAGCGGCTGGTGAACCAGGTCCTCTCTGGAATGGAGGCTTTCTCCGCTGCTTACCTGGATGACATTGCCGTCTTCAGCAGCAGTTGGGAGGACCATTTGCGTCACTTGCAAGCTGTTCTCCAGGCCCTGAAACAGGCTGGCTTGACAATCAAGGCCAGTAAATGTCAGATTGGGCAGGGGTCGGTTGTGTACCTAGGCCACTTGGTGGGTAGGGGAGCAGTGCAGCCCCTCCAGGCAAAGATTGAGGCCATCATGGCCTGGGAACCCCCCAAGACACAGACTGAGGTCCGAGCCTTCCTGGGCTTCACAGGTTACTACCGTCGCTTTGTGAAGGGGTATGGCACTATTGTAGCGCCCCTCACAGAGCTCACCTCTAAGAAACAACCTCGACGGGTAGTCTGGACTGAGGCTTGTCAGCAAGCCTTTGAGAAATTGAAGCAGGCAATGTGTGCAGCACCGGTCTTGAGGGCCCCAGACTTCTCCAAGGAGTTCATTGTCCAGACAGACGCATCAGAACATGGCATTGGGGCAGTGTTATCGCAACTCAATGAAGAGGGTCTGGATCAGCCTGTAGTCTTCTTGTCCAGGAGACTGCTTCCCCGGGAACGGAGGTGGAGTGCAATTGAGCGTGAGGCTTTTGCGGTGGTGTGGGCTCTGAAGAAGTTGCGGCCATACCTGTTTGGCTCGCACTTCCTGGTTCAGACTGACCACCGACCCCTTCGTTGGCTGATGCAAATGAAGGGGGAAAATCCCAAGTTGTTGAGATGGTCCATCTCCCTACAGGGAATGGACTTCCGGGTGGAACACCGGCCTGGAGTGGACCACGCCAATGCAGACGGTCTCTCTCTAGGTATTTCCGCCTTAGTGATGAGGACTCCCAAAGGGTTGGGTAGCTCTCCCCACCTTCAGCTGGGGGGGACGCGTGTTAGACCTGTCTTCCTTTGGGTAGTCCCTCCTAATTAATTATTTATTTTGTCCCCTTTTTGCCCCTCAAACCTTTCTTTATCTTTTCATGTTCACTGACTTTTTGAGGTGTTGACAGGGGTTAGGTGCTCTTTGCCCTATAGTCTTTAGAGGCCTAGGCGCCTTTCTGACTGGATATACATGACACACAAAATGGTGGCTATTAACTGCCACAACTGCCAACACTGGGACTGGGCCCATAGGGCACAATAGGAACCTTCTAGAACCTTCCGGTCTCTTCTGGACCTTACGAGGTCAGCCTATATAAAGGCTGGTGAGAGGCCGGCCATTTTGTAATGACCATAGAACCTGAGGAGTGAGGCTGTGGCCCGGGGAGGGTGGCGCACAAGTAGTGGTTAGTTTCCTTTAAGGCTGACAACCTTCTCTTGGGGACGCCCCCCCCCTGAGCCCCTTTGACTGAGCCCTGGTATGGTACATGACCCCTGAGGGAAGTGGCCCTTAAAGTTCCTGCTGGCCCCCCCTCGGGTCCCTCCTGATCATTCCCCCCCCCCTTTTCAAGGCTTCTAAAAGACTGACTTACCAGCCTCGTGGGAAGCGAAGCGCGAATCCACGAAGGGCACTGGGGAGGCATAATAGTGAAGGAGGCACTGGGACCCTGCGTGGGTCTGAGGAGGTGCATCACCCTCCAGAGTGGTGTGGAGCATAGCGCCGACTGAAGCGGGAGACACCGCTCCCTCGCGCATGCCCAGAGGCGCGGTGATCGTGAGGAGTGTGGAGGCGGTGCAGAGTGGAGACACTGCTCCTTCGCGCCTGGTTCTCAGCGCGGCCGCCTAAGAAGTGAGGTAGGCGGCGCTGGAGTATACGCAAGAGACGGCGCCCGGCGGAGACATTGCTCCTTTGCACATGTGCGGTAACGCGGCTGCCCAAGAAGTGTGGTAGGCGGCGCCGGAGGCAGCGGTTGAGGCGGCGCCCAGCGGGGACACTGCCCCATCGCGCCTGTGTGTAAGCGTGACCACTCGTGAGGAGAGAGTGGAGGCGAATGGTGTCACCGAGTCTCCGGTGACAGCAGGAAATCCTCCCGTGTTGCGGGGTTGCTGGGCAAGTGACCCAGCCCATGTGGGAGGCACCAATCCCGAAGGAAGCTCCGGCTGCAGTGGCAATGACATCCAGCCCAAGTAAGGTGGAAAAGGGGGCTGACATTTGACTGGGGAACACCCGTGTGCCACAGAGGAGGGGTGGTTCTTTTTAGCCTGCCAGTACTTGGGTAATTGAGTGGCACGAGGAGAGGAGACTGTGACTGAGGGCTAAGTGAACCAACAAAGAGAGGAAACAGTGAGACTAAAGGGGGCAACTGCCCAGTAAAGTTTACTTGAACCCCTGTGAGGCTGACAAGAGTGGGGATTGTATTATAGTCCTGCATTCACTTTCAGAGGCGGGAGGGGGGAGAGAAGCTCTGGGCCTGCTTGTTTAAGTGCATTAGGCTGTGATACATAAGTTGTGTTAAGCATTGTTCCTGACCTAGGAAATCCTGGAATATTCACCTGCTCGAGGGGAGAGAGTGTCACCCTTTGGGTGCCAAGGTGCCAACCTAAGTGTATGATACCTAAATGTTCGCAGAGTGTAAAGTAAAGAGGGTAACCAATCAACTGCAGAGAATGTCTAATGTAAAGTCAAAAGTACAGTAATAAGTTAGATAAGGAGGAGAGAAAAAGTTTACAAGATTAAGAAGTGTATTCCCTAATTTGCATTGTAAATGTGATACTGAAACAGCAAATGAGCCCAAGAAATAAGTAACTGACAACAAGAGAAAATATAAAGCTTTTTCTACTTTTATAAAAATTAAGGTGTAGTGTCATTTTTGGGATGGATGTGCACTGAGTTACTGAATGGGTGGAACGCAAACTTCACACAAATGCCCTGAGATGAGCCTTACTGCTTAGTGTCAAGCTACCCTAGGTGACTTGGTGACCCCAGGTCCAACAGAGGGCATGTAGGAGGGCGGGAGTAAGAAGGAAGAAGAAAGAGAGGTCAAAAGGAAGAGAGGGCAGGAGAGAGAGGGAAGGCAAGAAGGAAAAGAGGCAGAAGGGAGAGGGAGGGCAAGAAGGAGTGGGAGGACAGGAGGGAAGGTAGGAGTGTGTGAGAGGGCAGAAAGGAGAGGGCAGCAGGTAGGAGAGGGAGGGCAGGAAGGAGAAGGAGGGCTAGAGGAGGAGAGGACAGGAAAGAGAGAACAAGAGAGAGATGGAGGACAAGAAGGTGAAAGAGAGCAGAAGAGAGGTGGAAAGGGAGGGCAGGAGGGAGTAAGAAGGCAGAAAAGAGGGATGGCAGAAGAGAGAGAGAGCAAGAAGGAGGGCAGAGGGAATAGAGTGAGAGAAGGCAGAAGGGATAGGGAGGACAGGAAAGAAGGAGAGCAAGAAGGAGGGCAGGAGCGAGAGAGTGTGAAAAGAAAAGCTAAGGAGTGCAGGATAGAGAGTGAGGAGAAAATGGGGAGGTAGATGGAGAATGAAAGGCAGGAGTGTGAGAGATGTAGAGGGAGGGTAAAAGGAAGAGAGATTGAAACAGAAAGGAGAGAGAACAAGAGAGAGATGGAGGACAAGAAGGTGAAAGAGAGCAGAAGAGAGAGCTGGAAAGGGAGGGCAGGAGGGAGTAAGAAGGCAGAAGAGAGAGGGATGACAGAAGAGAGAGAGAGCAAGAAGGAGGGCAGAGGGAATAGAGTGAGAAGGCAGAAGGGATAGGGAGGACAGGAAAGAAGAAGAGAGCAGGAAGGAGGGCAAGAGCGAGAGAGTGTGCAAAAAGGAAAGATAAAGAGAGAAGGATGGAGAGTGAACAGGGTTCAATGGGGTAGATGGCTCTCAACGTCCATTCCCTACTTCACAAATCCTTTGTGGTGGCTTAGTGGACTATTGCTTCCACTGTAGGGAAGTTTGTTCAACTTTATGGTCACAGGTTCAAATCCCGGTGGGTCCACTCAGCCTTTCATCCTTCTGAGGTCGATAAACTGAGCACCATTGAGTTGGGCAACAATAAACATCTGTTATTCAGCACTAAAATACCCTTGGGTGAACGTGTGCTTCACAAATGGAAGTAATGTTTCCAGCTTTCACCCATCTACCGCACCGAACGGAAAATCATCTTTGTATACATAATGGATTAACAAAACCAATGCTGGTCAGGCTCACTCACAAAATTAGGTTAGGAGGCCTGACGCCTTCTCCAAAACAATGTTGCAAAAAGGCTTACCACTCAAATATTCCACTTATAAAACTATTTTAATGCATCTCCCACGCCCACGTACCAACAACACGATGGAAGGGTTAATATTAATGGAAACACTGCCTAATTGTTCAATTATATATCTGATCAGTTCGGTCACAATTTAACGTATCCAGTTTGAAGCCAAACGCTTTAACTAGTTCATCAATACTTTCGAGGCAGGAGAATGATCACGACGGATCCATTCTGTAGTGCCGCTTCTGCCAGCAGCATCGGGCGTTCAGCTTTCATTTCCTGTTCCTCGACTCCGGGCTTAAAACACTCCACAAATCCAGACTATGTCGGGCAGCTATAGGACAGGCCATCGCCACACATAAATGCAATTTTATACATATAGACCCCGCACCCACCCCATGCGAAAAGAACACGCCGGGGCATCAAGCACTGAGAAATATTTAATTGTGAAGTAAAAGGGAACAGCTGATCATGTATGTGTGGCTCCAACCAAAATCTATATTCCGTCTTTTTCTGCAATTAGACGGTCATCACCGGACTAAGCTACATTAAAATGGGTTTCTTCTCATTCAAATGTTGCCACAAGCAGATAAATTCCTCCTCTGTACAGAGAGCCACAGTGGCTAATCTAGGACGTTGCTAGGTAACAGCCTCACTGCTGCCTCCACAAGTGCCATACCGAGTCAATTTATATTGTTTTGAAATGCATCGCATGCCTATGGAAGCAAAAAGCGAGCTTGCGCTGCTTCGCTAGCTGCCCGCTGAGAGCAGTAATGCCGCAAAAAATCACCACATACATATCTGGCCAACCGTTGAGGGCACCGTACGGAGGTAACGTGCACTTTGCAGAAGGTCGGACAGTGATGTACATCAGGGGTCGCTGTGCTCGGCGCTGAGCAGACATAAATCACAACATAGTACGACGCCAGCATACCCCGTGAGCTTTCACTGTGGGATAACATCTTAGCTGGGGACCAACGGTGTAGACTGTCCATCGGTTATCTGGTTTCGGATTGAGATACCAGACATTTTATAAAAAAGCTTAAAAAGGTTTTTTTTTACTTCGAATACCCTTTGGAGAACGCCATTCTCTGGTTTCTTTCACGTACTTTAATAAGGCAGACAAATCCTCGACATGAAGATTTTTTTTTGTGTGCAAGATGTATTTTCCTCAGATATGTGAACACGTTTTAGCTATGTTCTTTCTAAATGGACCTCATAAAAACCAAAAGAAATAATCGAAGGCATGATTGGTTAGTCCAAATACAGACCATAGCGTTGAGGGTTCCCACTAACACTTTGGCGAGTGGTGAAATGTGCCCAAAAAATGCCTGTGCGGAGGAAATCTCTTTTTCCGGAAATATCCTAATTGTGAACAAGCCACATGTAGAAGTCAATAGCTAAACATTGGTTGTTACGGATGTTGATGGTTGTGTTGGGGGCACAAGGCCATAAAAGATCGAAATGACTGCCCCCATACCCCCCCATCTTCCAAACTGTAGGCGTGATTACTGTTCATGTTAAATATCAATTGTTTTAGCGTCAGTATAAGCAGACTGGCCCAGCACCACCGAGGTGGAGAGGGGCAAGGCCCCTGTGTTCAGTGGCCCCGGAGCGGTGGTGTGGCCGCTGTGGCGGGACCTGGAAGCCTCCACGCCGCTTGGCCTCAGACAGCAGAGCCAGCGTCTCACCCAGGAGTAACAGCTGCATTGCAGACATAGCTCAGTGCCTCTCATTAGGATGGGGAATCCCTCAGGTCACATCCAAGCCCACCTCCTCCAGGGAGGGGGCGAGCCCGCGATGCCTGGCGCTTCATTGGAAACTAATGAGAAACAGGGACTTCTCCACAGAGGGAATGTGCAAGGCACGAGCCTCTGCACAGGGAAGAAAGCTGGGATAACAGCAAAATGGTGGAAAGCAGGATCGAAAGTGCGAGGAAAGCAGCGGAGACGGGTTATGCGAGGCTTCGCGATGGCCTTTTATAAGCAGCAACACAGGCAGAGTGAAGGATGGAAGTGCGGAGCTGTTCTGACCCATTGTACAGATGTATCTAGTCTGTTATCTGCGCCAAGGGACAACAGTTTGCAGGGAGGTGTACACACAGTCCGTGACAACATGGAAATCACGCAGCCCACCCCTGCAAGGCACAAGTTGGTAATGAAACCAACATGCCGATACGAAGAAGAAAAAAAAGCACCACCCACCGCCGCATGACGTAGGAAAAGGGGTGGGATGAGTAAAAATCGCAGGAACGCCCACGAATCTGCTCCGTCAATGACGGACATATGTCTGTTCCAATGGCTAGCCTCCATTTATGGAGCTAGCCAATGGAACAGAGGGGCGGTACTACACACACTACTCTAGAACTAAAGCTTTCGCCTTGCGCAGAAAGTCTGCTGCGCAGCCTTTCGGCGAGGCGAAACCTAAAAAGCTACTAACAGCAAAACTGTGCACTGCTTTGCTATGGTTTCATATTTCCACTATGTAAATATACTGCACAAAAGTGGCCACGTCGATTTTTCTCTCTTTTTGAAAATGCGTCGAACACTTTAACAAAACTAAATAACAAAACAGTCTCACCTGTTCCAAGCATGGCGAACACTTGCATAGAATCATCAAAACGCTTTTGGCAGAAAAGGTTAAAGGCATAAAGATTCTGAATGTGGTTAATCTGATGATGCTTTTCGCTGTCAGAGTCATCTTTCATTCTCTACAAACAGAAAAAGACATAGGTACCTCAGAACAAGCATTCTCCGACTGTCATTGGGAAGAATTGCAGTTTTTAAAAATCAGAAATTAATTATTGATTCTTTGAGAATACAACTGTTTTACACTCACACTCCACTAGATAGGCGGAAGGATAGTGAGATAGTGGACCATGTTTCCCATTACTTTCACCAAAGGCTTAGGTCATTGTATTTGCCTGCTCCAGTCAAGCCCTGGCTGGAAAGCTAACCACCCACAAGAATGGAGATGTGGCCTCCCACGGGCTGGTAAAGTCACAGAGGAGGATACTTCATCTTAAAATGCTTGACACAAGTCATTAGTATCCATAAGTAGTGAGGGGGCTCAAGCCAGGCAGATGAGAGTACTGTATGTTCAGCAAGTAGGCTGACCATACAGTACTCTCACCTTCCTGCCTTTTAGGCCCTCCGCCAAGCTGGCTGTATGGCTTGAATAGTTCACTGTAGTTAGACCTGTGAGCTAGGTATGCTGTGCTGCTTCTGCCATAGGTTAGTCTGGCACGACTAGTTCTGCGGCAGCACATCACAGGGGCCAGCAACCAACCTCTCCTGTAAGCCAGCTGAGTTTGGGCAGGAATGGCTTTGTTTGGCTTAGTCTATTACAAACCACCGTTAGGCACTGCCATGCTCCAGGTCCAGGGCATACTCTGGCAGTAGCTGTCTGCTAGACCCTTTCGACTGTGTATTGTTTGACTGTAGAATTTGTGAACGCTGGGTTCCTTGATGTACTTAATTAGGGCGACAGGAAAATGTGGGAATGTTTTAATCCGCCAAACTTCATGATAGGATTGGCAAGGACACACATTACTATTATTAATATATTCTCAAAGTTTCTTTGCAGTCGGAGAACAAAAGAAAAGGGGGGGGTCCACGTCCACACAAAACGTGACAAAAGTTCCAACTCTCACCAAACAGGAGACTAGAAATTCTGAAGACAGCCTGATGCAAAGGAAAGTTTACAAATGAACAAATATGGAGGTTTACTAGTGTCCAATTAGTTTCTATATGTGGGGACACAATTTTTATATAGAACCAGTGCACAGACGGACGGAAATAATGCTCACTGACATCTATAAAACATATTAGATATCAGTAGACATTCCCAGGTAGTGAGCACATTCCCAGGTAATGAGCACAAACTAGTCTCTTACCAGTATTTGTTAAATTATTGCATGAAACAGTTTATACTAACACACATAAGCCAGTATCACATTCTTGGTATGTGCTATGCTTTGGGATACGTACCGCAAGCTGGAGAGCAAGTTCAAACTGCTTGTCCTGAAGAAGCTGCTGAATCTGTGTTGCTATAGAAACAGGAACTAGCCGCCACACAAAATGGTTGCTGGCCACGTACACAATGTTCGTGCTGAAAATCAGAAAATATGGGTTACAATTAATTGTTCTGTTCAACAATGCCCAGCATGACATTTCAGGCATTACAGAAGCCTTTGTGCTCCTAGATAGAAACCAACTACAATAACTACGGATAAAGCTTACAAGCATGTCTCAAGTTAATTCAACTCTTCTATTAAAACAAAAAAAAACGCGAGGTCCAAACCATGGGTAAAGCACAAGATTAAGGGCTTAATTTCAAGTTACTCTGGAATACTGCATCAATATACTTGCTCCAAAAAGAACTCAAACCATGGGTTATAAGTAATTTTGAGGTGCAGGGAAACTGCTATATTTCAAGCAGCGTCTCAAGAGTGCTCTTAGAAAACTTAAAGTCCTCCTGTAATTTCCAATTTTCATTCCGTTTCCCATCCAGAACTTTTGCCAGATTTTAACTAGTGAAATACCGGTTGGAGACGAGGGATGCAGAACAAATGTGTTAATCTTGTATAAATTGCAATTCCTTTAAAGGGGTAATATAAAGAATGCAGACCCGTCTCAGTTTTAACTAACTCGATCTAAAGTTATGTCTGAAACAAAAAGACAACTTCCTCTGCACTGATCAAGGAAGCAGTGTTCGTTTATAGCATACCAACACTGTATGGTCATAGCTTCAGCCAAAGAAATAACTAACTCTTTCACTGCTGGGAGTGTTAGTAATACCAAATACACATTAGATTTCTAGGGAATGTAGTCTGCACAATTATGTAATATTAGTGCAGGTCACACAAAAAAACAAGCATTTGCAATGCAATAGGTCTTGCATTTTTGTGGGTTTGAGCTATTTGCGTTGTAAATGCCAATGCCTTTTCTTTATGTGTTTTAAAAACCTGCAAGCTGTGCGTAAACACGCACTTTGCACTTATAGTCTTTGCTTACGAGAAGCAAGGCTGGCAGTAAAAGAAACGCAGTTACTGCCAACATTGCTTCTCATAAGCGACAACTATAAGTATAAAGTGCGTGTTTACACACCGCTTGCTGGTTTTTAAAACACATAAATAAACGGCATTGTTATTTAGAATGCCAATAGCTGAAACTCTCACAAACGCGAGACCTATTGCATTGTGAGTTAATGTGTTCAATAGGGTGTAATATGTAAACAATTCATGTCCTCCTTGTCGTTAAATAAATAATGTCCAGGTACATGTCCATATGAGTTGATTAATTGTAACATTACATTTCTGTACCAAATAAGCAGACATTAGCCATGGTCAATATGTCACGTAAATTTGAGACTAAACCTGCAGTGCCATCATGGTTCTGACATATGTTGTTTATATGCTATTATCTATGGCATTTTTGTGTTTTTGAACAATGACTGTATGCACAAACAAAATGACCAAGACGGCTGTTCGTAATATTTTTTCCAAAAAATAGTTTTATAATTTGCGTATCATTTTGATTAAAAGCACTGAAATAGCTCCAATACAAGTAACACAACGTGTTGGCTGTTGTTAGCTGTCTTTTTATACACAAACATATTTGGAAAAATTGAATAAAGAGTTTGTTTGAAGAAAACCAACATATCCTTGAAGAAACCAATTAAAGAAATCTAAAGAAATTCACCAAGGTTATGTTAAATAATTTTTTCAAGAAACTGAAATTAACTTATTGAATAAACAAATAATTCCACATAAGGTAGGCACCGGAGATGAAGTGATTTGCCCAGAATCACAGGGTGGTGAGCCGACACCAAGGCTCGAACCTGGTTCCCCAGCTCCAAAGTTGGCAGTTCTAGCCATGAGGCCACATCCTTTTGAGAGATAGTAACAGGAGGTGTAGCAGTGGTAACATTTTGAGTTCCTGGGAACTAGCGATCGTAATGGAAACCCATGTGTAACGGTCCTCCAGATAAACACGTTTTCTTGCTAAACACAAATATCTTGCTAATAAAAGTAGACACATTTAAAGAAAATAGAGCCTAAAAACACATTACGGACCGTGTCACTGGAATGTGATGGAAATGGTTTTATACAAGCCTGGATGTGCACCGATCTCTGTACTCCCACCCACAGCCATCTCCAACAGTACAAAAATGCACCAATCCCACGTGGTGGCAGATGGGCTTAACAAATGAGCACAGCAATTTTAATTAGCCCATATGAAGATATTTATTTACAATGGTGGGCGTTCCCAATAAAATGTCATTGACCAGAATCAGTGGTTCTGGCTTACAGCAGTGGCGATAGAAGCTGGCTAGTAGATCTCGGCTTGTACTTCCCACTTCACTGAGCCGGAAACAGGTTAAAGTGGCTCCAAAAATCCCTTCCTCACTGCCTGCAGCAGTTTCAAAGCTGCAGTATAGATGCTTCCAGAGCTAGGTTTACAGGAGCTTGGCCTGCCATCTCTGACAGCAGTTTCAGAAAGAGCCTTTGGAGACCACGCTTATTTTCAAAGGCAACTGATTGCTCATATTGGAGGAGTCAGTTTGTTTGCAGGCATTTTTGTCAGGAACAAGAAAGCCTGTGCCACGATCAGCTGGCAGCAATACACGCACTAGAAATAACAAGCATTTACAATGCAATGGTCTCGGCATTATTAAAGGTAGAGCTATTGGCATTGCTCATGACTTTTTTTTAAAAATCCTAAATAAATAGCATTGTCATTTACATTGCCAATAGCTTAATCGCTCGCATATGCATGACCTATTGCATTTACACCCACACAGAGCCACACACACACCCACCCACACAGTCATTCACATAGAGCCACCCACACACACACAGAGCCACCTACACAGAACCACCCTCACACACATAGAGCCACCTACACAGAGCCACCCCTTCACACAGACAGAGCCACCCACACATAGAGCCACCTACAAAAAAAGCTATCCGCACAGAGCCACACACAGAGCTACACACACAGAGCTACACACACACACACAGAGCCCCACACACAGAGCCCCACACACACACACACACACAAAGCCCCACACACATACACAGAGCCCCACACACAGAGCCCCCACACACACACACAGAGCCCCACACACACACACACACACACACAGAGCCCCACACACAGAGCCCCACACACACACACACACACAAAGCCCTACACACACACACAGAGCCACAGAGCCACACATACACAGCCACGCCCACACACAGACAGAGCCACACACACACACACACACAGCCACACCCACACAGACAGAGCCACACACACACAGACAGAGCCACACACACACAGACAGAGCCACACACACAGACAGAGCCACACACACACACACACACACAGACAGAGCCACACACACACACACACACACACAGACAGAGCCACACATACAGACAGAGCCACACACACACAGAGCCACACACACACACACACAGAGCCACACACACACAGAGCCACACACACACACACAGACAGAGCCACACACACACACAGACAGAGCCACACACACACAGACAGAGCCACACACACACACAGACAGAGCCACACACACAGAGACAGAGCCACACACACAGAGACAGAGCCCCACACACAGAGACAGAGCCACACACACAGAGACAGAGCCCCACACACACAGAGACAGAGCCACACACACACAGACTGAGCCACACACACACACACAGACAGAGCCACACACACACACACAGACAGAGCCACACACATTCCACTACAAGGCCATCACATTTACTGAACTGAGCCCTGAGGCTTTCACAGTCTGCAGAAATTGATTCATTACAATATGAGTGCAAGGCTGGCTACCTGATAGCGTGCTCAGGGTAGCCGGTTGGGCACAACAGCCCCCTCTTTGTCATACTGTCGAAATGGCAGAGAACCACATTAATTTTATACAAAATACAAAAAGTAGGGTCCAATATCCCTTGCGTGTTAGTGGTCAGATTAGGGTCGTACACTAAAATTCTCTCACCGCTGGAAGCTTGCTCACTGTGCATTATTGCCCAAGTCATGTCCATGAACATTTATATTTAAAAAAAGCATTTGCAATGCAATAGGTCTCGCATTTACATTATTTTGAGCTATTGACATTGTAAATGACAAGGTTTTTTTTTTCTTTTTTAAAACATAAATAAAAGGCATTGTACAATGCCAATAGCTTAAACTCTTGTAAATGCCAGACCTATTGCATTGCATTTATAAGAGTTTGAGCTAGGACAACTTTTCGAGGCAGAGAGGGAGGGGGGCTTATTTGGGGTTGTCAAAACAGCTATAAATAACAGGAATACCTCAATTATTTAAACACAAGACTACGAGCGCTGTTTTGCCCACCCTGCATGGAGGTGGGGGAGGGGAGAAAAGAGACGGACGTTATAGATGACAGACACAGTCCATGATGTGTTCAATTAAGTTAAATATGCAGATTTCTCTTTAAAAACTGCACGAAATTGCACTGCATTCAATTTGTCTCTAGTTATTTTTGGCCTTCCCTGGCAAGTGTACATTTTGTTTAATCACATACACAATCTCTCCTACTGCAGAGATATAAAGGGACAGGCTGTAAGTAACTTAACTAAGTGGTATTGGTAAAGAGGCGGTTTCTTGTGTTTGCTTGGATAGAAACGGAAAGCATAAAATATTATAAAAATAGAGTACCACGCGCCAAAACCACCGTAGGTGCAGCATCCGCAGACACACAATAATAAGCAGTATACATTGATCATTTAACAACTTGTGTGAATAAGTGCAAACATACAACTGAAGCAGCATCATGCATTCCCTATGCAGTAACTACTCATGTCTTCTGCTCCGACCCGACCCAGCCCTTCCCGCCCCTCTCCCTCCCCGCCCTGCCCACGCTCCTCTGCTGTCCCATCCCGATCGCCTGCTAAAGAAATAAAATAAAGGCATGGCTCACCGAACTTTTTCCCCCCAATATATTATACTTTTAGTAAGCAGGCAGCACGTTGTCTGTGCTGCGCTGCTTATTAAAATAATAAAATATTGAAAAAGTAGAGTTTGGCGAGCCATCATCTGATTGTGACGTCCTGCGTAATCTGTACGTATCTTCAAGGTTACTGCCATTCTCTTCAAACGTCACACCTTTCCATTGTCCAACCTAACCACAGGACAAAGAATTTCAGTCACTTTGTGAGCCTCAAACAATGGTCTCTCACTTCCGTGAGCC
This sequence comes from Lissotriton helveticus, assembly GCF_964261635.1. NCBI lineage: Eukaryota > Metazoa > Chordata > Amphibia > Caudata > Salamandridae > Lissotriton > Lissotriton helveticus. The sequence goes on along the minus strand of NC_136070.1, from coordinate 135,082,826 downwards.
TTCCAAGGTTTCTTCAGTCTGGCCGCTGTCCAACAGCAAGGTCAGCCGTACTGCTGCCGTGTCCATCATGATGCCTCTTAGTCAGCTCTTGCTCCACAATATGCGCCCTGACGTCATCAACAGTATGTTTACTGCACCCGCCTCAATTAACTAATCAGAATTACCCATCAGCACAATGCATTATCTTTGGGGCAACCTTAAAGAAATAAAAATAGACTCGGAATCTGGCCACAGTTCGCAGGTTTAATGGCCATAAGATACAACGCTCACATATGACGGCCACTGGATATTGAGGGAGTGTAGTTTAGTAAACATTTGTAATAACATCACCAGACACTTCTTTTTTAAATTTAGCAGAGGCATTAATCCCACAATTTCAAAATTACTGTGCAATTTCCAGCAGGACTCCGAGCTGCTCACATGTTTCTTCTTCCTTTCAGACAGGTATAGCTTGGTTCCAATGTACCACGTCTAGGTATACCCACCGCACTTAAAGAGTCAAATGCAAATACAACACAGTGATGGGTGGAATGCTTAAATTAATCTCAGCCACTAGCAATCACTCGGACCGCATCCCAATCCACATTTTTTCGCCCACCATGCTACCTCAGTGGCTGAAATTAATTGAAACCTTCCATCAATCACTTTTTTGTATACTTTAGTGTGGCAACAACATCAGCAAGTGGGGCTGCTGTCTATCATTTCCTGGTGGGCTAAGGGGCCAGCACTACTCACCAGTAGGACTGCCCGTTTGAGACACCTCACAAGCAGAGCTAAGTCTTTAATACTAGTCAGCTGCAAAGTGTGTCACATTAATAATACTCAATTGTAGGGTTGCAGCTCTAACGCTGCTTGACAGCAGGGTTACCATCTTCATATTACTGCCATACCGAGACATCACTTAGCTATTACTATCGAACACATAATAATAATAATAAATATAGGTACCACTGCATTTACTATGTTAATTTAATGTATTTTTGCCGCAATTATCCTCTTGCAGTATCACTGTTTTAGAACTTTAACATTACAGCTGTAATAATACTTTATGGCTGTAATGGTGCTGTAGTGATACCCGCTGGCATCACTGCTGCTTTAGTTGTACTCTATGGCAATGCTGCTATGGTAGTTGCACCAGCAGGAAGTTTTAGTGATGTTTCAGTGAGTGTCTATGCCAGCACTCCTGCTTGTTACTTTATTACTGCTGCTGTTGTAATACAACGATGTGACTAAAGTGCTTCTTTAAGCTTTGCTTGAGTGTCTATCTTTCGATCCCAACTGAGACCTGTCACTTTAATACTTCCTGGTGGAAGCTATTCTCCAGCGCTGCAGCTGTTTCACTGGTTTTCAGACAGTGCTGTCACTTTCATGTTACTACTCTTCTGCAGCAGTGCTCTTTTTACTCAACAGTCGAAACTTTGTGTTTCTTACTGTGTTCTGTGAATGGGTTTTCACGGTGTACTTACTGGGGTCTTAGGGCATGTACATTTCCACCTTGGGGGTATTTGTGAAGGAGTGGCCCAAGTCTAGAACAGCTGTAAACAAGGATGGACCTGTTGAGCTAATGACCGGGCCCATCCTGGTACGAAGTGGGTCGCGGAGCTACTAATTTCTGGCTACTTGGGACTGTCACTTCCAGGAAACCGTGGACATCGGATAGTCATGTCTAGGATCCCCAGCCTCCCCCTGTCAGGTGTCCGGAGCCTGAGTCCGGCTGGAAGACCAATGCCCGCAGCACCCACTCACCGACATCCTGATCGAAGGGGTTGGATCCGAAGAGCGGCATGGTGCCGACCTTCGAGCCCGCTGGTCCAGGCACTGCTGTCCGCCCTCAGGCCTCTCTTAGCACCTCTTTGGGTGTAGGTTAGAAGAGCAACTAGGAAGCACCGCGGACGTCGGAACTGGAGACTCACGTGACCGTACGTCAACGCACCTGTGCAGTTCCAGCCTCAAGCGCCGCCCTCCTGTGACTGATGCTAAGAGAGGCATTTCGAGGCCTTGGATTCTGATTGGCCACGTGTGGTGACGTACGGCATTGAGTGGAAAGATGGGAAAATAAGTGTTACGGAAGCAAAGTCCAGGTCGCAACCAGATGAGTGTTTATCATATGGGGTGCGTGTTGTCACTGGCTGGAGAAGCTGCATGTGTTAGCGAAACTGTGATGCGTACTGTCCAGGACTGTTGTGCCTGATCCCGTTGTTGAATGAATCTTGATATTGCGTTGGAAGCAGAGGTCGAAGCGTGTTATACAAAACAACAAGGGGGGGGGCGGGCGGGCAACAAAGCACAACGAAGGGGGGGGGGCGGGCAACCAAGCACAACGAGGAGCGGGCGGGCAACAAAGCACAACGAGGGGGCAGGAAAGCGGGCACACAACGAGGGGGGCAAGAAAGCAAGCACAACGAGGGAAGGGGGGGCAGAAAAGGGCCTCTCACCTGCATTGTAGAAGCAGGTCCAGCACGCCGGTCTCCCCGAGGAGCGCTCCACACCACCACGTTTCTCCGAGGCAAAGCAGAAATGCCTCGGAGAAACCACCGCCATTTTCGTGACTGGGGGGCGTGTTTTCGTTCTCTCCTCTTCCCATTGGCTGGAATGTAAAATTCCAGTCAATGGGAAGAGGAGAGAAAGTAAATAGAAAGAAAGTTAAAAAAACACGCCTCCGAATCGGAAAAACACGGGGCTTGAACAGAGTGACGCCCCTCTCCTCCAATGACAGGCCAGCATTTACTAGGCCAGCCAATGGAGAAGAGGGGCGGGTTCCAAACCCCCTCTAAGAAACATTAAATCTCGGGCTCCGCCCACTGCTACGCAGTGCGACGGTCCGAGACCTAAAAATGTTAGTGCGTATCGTTGCCAGCTGATTGAATGAGCGTGGCACAGGCCTTGCTGTCACGAATGCTGCTTGTTTAAAATGGTGATGGTGACCGGCAGCGCTTTCCATGATCACCAGTTATATTATACTATGACAGTTAAATATTTTTTGTAGACACTGGAAGATTAATCGGCTGGTCTGGTAAACAAATGTCCTGAGCTGACGATTAATCTCCCCGTGCCTACAAAAAATATGAAACAGTCATTGTGTAACGTAACTGGTGCTCGTAGAATCGCTACAACTAAACAAAAAGCTAGAGTGCGAACTGCTGCGAATGTGTGGCTTGAGGCAAACAAAGGAAGACTCTAGGATGGATCACCAGAGCGAGAGAACGTGGCACAACAGTCAGAACTGCGGACTTCGGAACTAGGGTTCCGTGTTCAAGCCCCAGTCTCGGTTCAACATCCCGAGTACTGGTTTAAAATATATTTTAAATGCAGTTTACACCTTGCAGGGAAGAGTTGGAAAAAAAAATGGATTACACACCCACGCTCGGCGAACAAAAGAAATGTTGGCGCACCCAGTTGCTGAGGGGCAGCCATTATTTCTGTTGCTGATATTACGGAGACAAACACCCTGGAGAACTGCTCTGATCTTTTTTTAATGGTCTGCCTTTAAGGCATGTAGATCCCTGCTGAAAACATAACTAATTAAATGAGCGTCTTTTAGAAAAATTGTTTAGCTACAGGTAAAAGGAGAGAGGATGTGGCCTTACGGCCAGAGCTGCCGACCTTGCAGCTGGGGAGCCAGGCTCTAGTCGCGGTGTCTTCACTCAAGGCCTTATTTATGAAGGCCTTGCGCCGTGGGTACGCCACTGTTTTCCCTTTGTAAAAGCGACACACCGTTGGCGCAAGGCCCTCATAAATAAGGCCCTTAATCTCCCCGTGCTTACCAAAAAAATGAACGGATGTGTAACGAAACTGGTGCTCATGTAAAGCGCTCGAATACATTTGTGTCGAGTTCGCGCCATATGTATCTGCACAAAACAATTATGCTGGCAAATGGCTATACCTCCTAACATTTGGAGCCAGGGCCTGCAGCTGTTAACACACTGCAGGCCCATAGATTCATAGCCGCCAAGTGGCCCTATGTGACGTGTGATATATACCTTCAGACTGTCTTTTTTTATGTTGCACTTGCAAGCTGCAATTTTTGAGCCCGTACTTGCAGCGTTAAACATAAAACCGCAAGTCCCACAATGCAATGAGCTATAGAATATGAAAATTCAGTACTGGCTGATGGAGTCACGTGTAGCATTAGGCCTCTTAGCAGCTATGCATAGATCAGAAGCTGCACTCCCTTGTAAAGTTAATCACAAGTTTTACCCTCATTTTTAGTGACACAAATATAATTTTGCTACGGTCGTCCACAAAAATGTTCAGCCATTCAGCCCAATGCATTTCATACGGAGAGTAGCCAGCAAGTGAACCCATCTCGCAAGTGACACATTGAGCCACTTCCGGCTTTTTAGTCAACAGCTCTTTGTATGCTGGAACTTTCAGGCACGTTATAATAATAGACATACGTTAAACTGTACATTTCTGTATGTAAAGTAAAGTGGTGTTGGCTAAACTACCAGGACATGCTGCGCGCAGCCCACTTGATATGGGACACTTGGCAATCGTGTTGGGAATTTTACACTGGGCAGCGTTTAAATGTTATGAACTTTTTTGAAACTGGATATCTGGGAGCTGTACAATCTTGTACGGGAGGTCACACATAAAAGGGCAGGTTGTATGTCAAAGTCATCCTGAGCCAGACACCTATGCTCTGGTTGGACTACAAATGCAAAGCGAATTAATTTTCTTAAATCCTCATCACCTTGTAATGGCTGTCTTGACAAATTGCGTAGTGCGCATGCGTACCATAAAACGCATGCACACACGCCTGGAAAAGGGGGGGAGGGGCAGGCGGGGAACTGGAAACTGACTAATGCGACCGAGGACTGGCGAGATCAGCAGCACGATACCGAAAAGTAATGCAAAAAGCTTGGCGAGAATTACCAAGTATACTGTAGCGCTTGTCAGAAGCACAGCGCTCTTAAAACAAAGTACATACAATGAGAGAAATGCGGCAAGGAAAGCGTTCGCTTTCACTTCCGCTTGAAAAACAAAGAAGCCCGCGAGTGATGCACGCGCCACTGCGAGCCATGTGCTTTCAATTATCGCGCCCGTGTCTGGGCACGATAATTGAAACCACATGGCCTATTGGTGTCTATTATGCGCACCAAGCGCGTAATAGACATCAATAGGCCATGGGCGGAGCAATGCATCCACCTTTGGCCAATTGCGTGCAGTCTTTTATAAGAAGACGCACGCAAAGGCCAATCGGGTAGCACAAAAGGAAAAGCACACGCACGAGCATGTGCGATTTTTAGGTCAGTGCTAAAACCCTGTTTTTCCCTTACTAAATGTCTCGCGCGATGCAATGCTGCGCAATGCAACGCTAGGTGCGAGACCTAAAAACGAAGAGCAAACTCAGGACTATACAGAAGTTATTAAGACTATGTATTTTCTAATTCTATATCACTAAAATAAGCTAGCAATGCAAGATCGACCTCCTCTACTCTAGCTTGCTGGCAAGTAGACCATGCTGTACATTATATTGTTAGATCTATAGCATTTTTCCAAAACATGGTAATTCCCTACAGTCTCACTCACACAGGAACATATCTCTGCGAAGGCTTGACCCACAATCTTGTTCCTCTGGGTCTCTGGAGCGAGGAAGTATCAGTCATTTTAGAGGTTTTAATGGTTTTGAGTTGTCCACACATGATGAACTGACAGCACGGCATTTTGGAAGTTAGGAAATCGAGTGAAATGTTAATTTAAGCTACCTTTCTTGGTCGCAAGTATTACCTCTGGGCGGGCGGTAGGCAAACATAAGAGAATCATACACTATTAATATCTACACAGCGTAAGGTTTCTATCGCTGGGTGCCAGACCTCACTGGTCTAGATTGACTGGCTGGGGGCAGAATGTGGACAGCTACTGCAAACAAAATCCTGGTATTCTGCTTTTCCCTGGTTCAGTGGGCACATACCAGGCATATGAAAATGGGTTGGAGCCCTGGTTTCGGCACTTGATGAGCATGTAAGCTATTGTAATGTCCACTTTTAATTCATTGACATAAATAGGACAATGGCTAGAGGCATGTGCTGTTCGCGTCTCTATGCATGATCTTCTAGGGATCCATATAATTTCTCGAAAAGGCCAAACCGGTCACTTTGGCATAGGGGTTATGCTATAAGACAATCTTATGCACTAACGGTGGGAGAGCATACCAATTTATTTTACTGTCTACCCCAGGGGTGTGATGAGCACACAGGTGTCCTCCATTGTTCCGCACAGTCCTCTGGCTTTCTCCAGATGCTGAATTCTTACTTAGTCAAATACCTCCAGCACTATAGGATTAACAGTTAACATAAGCAATGCTGCACGGTTCACATGCCATTCTAGACAGATTCATGCTCAGTTTCGCTTACTGGGGCCCTGGTTAACCATTGTAGTTGACGGTTTATGTAGGAACAAGTGCAGTGTAATGTATCACCTGCCTCGATCTATTATGGAATGGAGCGGGGGAACTGGAGAATGGCACCTGAACAGAATCCTCATATGTACACGATGAGTACACTGCTACAAACGGTGTCAACCCATCTGGCCCGGAGTTTAGTATATGTCCGTGTCAACAGGTGTGTCTCTTGTATGAGGCACACATCTATATTATCTCTTTACTTGTAAAACAGCACTTGTCTAATTTTCCTGGAGTCGTTAAGGCCGTGAATGTTTCCAGCCAAAAATCTCAATGTCCTCACGGCGGCGGCTTGAGAGTTGTAGCGTGTAAGTGGCAGGATCCCATGTATGAAGTATGTGCCTCCGTGTTGGGCTGCTGGATGTGTATATACGATTGATGATTTTGTGAAGGTCAACAAAACCTCTCTGTTCTCCCAGATGTTTCCCATCTCCCTCCCATTCCAGCTTCCCCAGTGTGTCAGAGGGACCATCACTTCCCACCGCCACCCAAAACGTCCACAGAAAAAACATTCAAAAGCATAACTGTGGGGAGGCGAGGGAGCACCAACCGGTCGATTTAAAGGACATTCTCTGCAGTTACTAACCAAACATTCACAAATCTGCCATTGCTGCGGTGCAAACCATACTGTGGGACTTCCCAATTTGCATGGGAGACGCTGAGCCCAGCTAACAACCGATCCTCCAGGGAAATTGGTAGGTGGGTATTGAGGGACGCAAGGCCATAAACGTATCTGGTGATATAGGTCACTCAATATTGTCCTCAGGTGTGACTGCAATCATCAGTTAAACTAAATGGTTACTCCCTGATCTTGCATTGTAGTTGTTCTCTGGTGCTCAGAAGCACGTAGCCTGGCTGCTAGTCATGTTCGTTCATCAGATCAGCAGCCTCATACTGAAGGCTGTCCATGGGTGGTGAGTGACGGCTAAACTTCCGACTGATTAACCGATTAGGATTTAGGAATTAGTGTGGCTTGCCATCCAATAGGATGCGTAGCTTAGCTGGGTAAAGTAAGTTGTATTGAATGATGACCTTCTATAGAGTATCCATCGAGCATGTCTGCCGTCCAGGAGGTGAGATCTTTTTTGTTTCTAATGTTTGAAAACAAAACCAGCATGGAGAGCACGAAAAAAAAGACCCTGGCTGGTAAAAAATGTCTTCAGGTCACCCACTGCAATTTTGGAAGGGCTGGTGCCCGAGTATGTAGCTCTCATACCTTACATCTTTTTAGGTCTCCCCTACTAGACATCACAAGCAGTCTGACCTTTTGTGGACTTACCAAAAATGTACATTTGGGTTTTGCTTACCACTGGTAGGCTTTATGGTCACTCTTGCTTGCTTTGTATGCAACAGCTTGCTTTTGTCTTCTTGTGTTTGTCTCTACCGAGGAGCATATACTCTTTACCATCCTTTTGATTGGCTTGCTTATATCCTTTCCCTGCTCACTTTTAAGAAACGACTTTTTCGTTTTGGTTTAGCACTTCATGAGAGTGCATACCTTCTCCAGTTCTCTCCCTTATGTGCGTCTACCTCGTACAAAATACCTGCCCCGCGCTGCTTACTGCTCTCTTAAGCGCATGTGATGTTAGCTATCTTCCTGGTGTGCTTTTCCCCAGCCACTGCGACAGTCATGTATAAAATTACATTGATCACTAACTTCTGGGAGAGGTGCTGAAAACACACAGGCTTGGATGAGTGGCCAAGATTGGCTGGCCGTGCCCAAAATGGCTGGAGTGAGCTAAACTCCTTTGACTCTCTGGCTTACCTCTTCCGAATGCCATTTGACACAGTAAATAGGCAAAATGCCATCCCTGTCAATGTCTGACATTTCAACCACGAATGGCTTCTCTGTGGGGTGATTCAAAATAGAATTGATACTTCAAACGAAGCAATGCTGCTCGTTTGGGCGGACCTAAAACATGAATGTCACTCCAACAGACCAATGGCTTATGGTATCTGACCAAATGGCCCTTTCTATTAGTGATATAATTATTATCACATGTTGCAATGTGAACCTTTTGTAGGTGGTCACACATAGTTTTTATTATTTTCTTTGGTTGGTATCTCAGCATATGTGATCCGACGTATACAACATGCCAAAACGGACTTCAAACCGGATGCCTCTAGTGGACCGCAGCACCTATTGTGTCATCCACTAGAGTGGCAGGAAAAACATGGCTTCATGCCTATCCTATGTGGTCTGACAGCAGTAGCATGAACCCTATTGCAAAACCAGATTTTACACATTAAATAAGTCACCCCCAAGCGAACCTTGCTACCCCACCAGAGAGGGTGCATAAATTGTAAGATTGGAAAAAGTGTAACATTAGAGATGACAAGTTCCCCCAGTGACTAGGCCCAAAGCAACACTGTTCCTTGCCAGGATGTAGCTAGAATCTAGGAAAAGTCAAAGTGTGGATTATACACTTTAATCTAGAAATTTGACCTGTGCTACAGAAATATTCCATTTTATATGTAATAAAAATCCAAAATAATGGGAACGTTGGATTTTTATTTAATATATGAGAAATGTAACTTTTAGAATGGCACCTTTATTCTGACTGAAGCTGCTGGAGCCTGATTTGCCTCCAGCAGCTAGGTAGCCGGTGCTGGGCCTGAATTAGGTGTGAAATACGTTTCAAAACTGCTCCCACGGTAGAGATAATGGCATGGGAGTGGAGAGGAGTTTTCCTCCCCTGACAGGAAGTGCAGTTGGGGTGAGCCCAAGAACCTAATTTCACTTCAAAGGGGCCTCCCCTGTCACAAGTAAGCATTAAGTGACAACTGTAAAGCCCCAGGTTTCTGTACACCCCTAGTGAGGCTGGCACCAAATGCAGCGGGAGGAAAACTACCCCCCAAAAGTGTCTTTGAATGACCACACAGGAAAAGACTTCTCATTAATTTGGTCACACCTCTGCGTAGGCACACAGACTCTGCACAAGGAGAGAAGGATTTCCTCATCTTGGATTTTGAGGGTGAGGGGCACTGTAGGACTGTTTGCAGTAGGGCACACAGGAACTGCAGAAAAAGTGAGTACGGTTGAACTCAGGATATTTCACCCCATTGGTTAAGGAGTGCCTAGGAGTCTTCCCCACCCACCCTTCAAAGTTGGACCCTCACAAAGATTTCCTCAGAATCCGTCCTAGACCCGAGGAAGAACAGATGAGGACTGCAGCTTCTGTCAGTCTCTAGGACAAAGCAGTGGACTCCAAGGGTCAGTTCGCTGACCTCCTGTATGGCTACAGGGACACAAAGCTGCCAGAGACCTTTGTCCAACAATTTCAAGCTAAACAATGACAACTGGAACTTAGACTGGACTTTGCTGGTGGCCTCTGCCTGGTACCCTGAGAGGATCTAGGTTACCCCCTAACCCCAGAGGGTCCTTTGGCTTAGAAGTGTGCTCCTGTGGTTGCTTGGGTACCAGGAAAAAGTTTGGAAACTTTTGAAAGTGTTTGCTCCACAGCCAAGGGGACCTACTCAGGCCTCAAAAATTCTACTCGCCCACTCGCTATTGTGAGTAAGATTTTATCAGGTCAAGCTACTTATAGGACCTACTCCTCAGTTTAGGTGAGTGAACTAAAACTGGAAAGTAACAGGTATTCTGTTCATTCAGAAAATGAATGAGCAATAATGACACCTTTAAATCATATTTTTATCTTGACACGTTTGCTGTCTGTTCAAGGACAGAGGTCAAATGGCAGTTTGTCTTTTCACGAATTACTGCCTATCTTATCCTGGAAAATGTGTTTAAGTTCCTTTCTCTTATTACAGTTAAAGGTTTTTGGGAAGTGATCTATCTGGCAATCATTGTGAAACAAAAGGCTGTAGGATGTCAGTTTATTTTCTAACACACAACATTTAAACAGCTTGTGAATGACTAGTACAAATATTTCAAAATATATCAGGAATTACGAAGGCACATTTGTTTTGCAATTCAGAAGTGTAATGCAAACAAAGATTTACATTGGAGCAAAATAAATCAGAATACTTTCCTTGGTGATGTGCAAATGACAAATATATACAGAAACTCAATGTCTAAACATTGTTTGTACACTATATAGTTTTATCAATAGGTAGCATGTGCGAAATCGTGTGGCAATTTCAATGGAAAATCTGCTGATTGTAAATGAGAGTGCTAACACTCCATGGTTTATCTAAGTATTTATTAAAAGTGATAGTTTTTAATCATGATTTAAGAAACATTCCTGCCCCGCCTTGATAACAATGCTGTTAATGACTTAAGAGTCAAGTCAACAGTCATGTCTATCCTATATGTGGCTAGATTTGCATTATATATGGAGGAAATGTTTAGCCTATTTTTCCTAATGAAAGGCTGGAGAATCTTTGAAAAAAACAAAAAATCCCTTTCTATTTTGGGACTCAAAGTTTTTCACGAAAAATGTTTTTCTTTAAAAACATAACAAAGTCCCTTTTTACATTAATACTTCGGATCGTTTTCAAACTTTTTGACCTCCAGACTGTCACAGGGACCAATTCACTTGGTAAATCTGCCCAGAGCTCTATCGTGGTCAACTTCAAATGGCACATTGGTCCCACTCGATTGCTTCTATAGACTACCATTCACTCTTTGTGTTTCTTGACACTATTTTCACTTAAATGCTTTAAGATTAATATATCCCGCTCCACTTATTGGATTTTTGGTCCTATTTTACTCAACACATTCTTCTCTTTAGTTTAAAGTTGGCTGAGTTTTGTTTGACTTTTCCTAGTGTGTATGGATTGCTTAAATACTCTGCACACTGCCTTTCGCTTAAGTCGGACTACTTTGTGCCACGTTACCAGGGGTAAAACATTGGTTTATTTAATTTGTGCGACATCTAGCAGGTGGTGGCCTTATCCTCAAAGGAGGACACTTGTCCACCCCAAATTATAATCCACTTTCCTACATCACTATTATTATTATTCTTATGTAAAAAAATGTATCGCTACCAGAGGCTGGCTAACAGCTCTAGCTGTCTAAAGTCGTAAAAAGGACCAGATAAGCTACTCATAGCCAAAAAAAGACTAGTTTAAATCTTTGCTCATTCAAAATGGTTTTGTTTGCCAAGGAAGCATAATTTTACTAAAAGTATTTACGATTGCTGCCTCTTGCAATGATAACGCACAATCACAACTTATTACAAATCAGCCTATAATCCAACAGACAGTAATAAGCTTTCGCCCCAGCATAAATGGGTGAACTATTATTTGTGAAAATTGTCAACTCTATAATACACTCTCTGCCACAGAGAATTAACTGGGGGTAGAGGGCATGGTAAACTGTGGTGGGAAAATCATTGAACAATAATGTCCAACTGCAACCGATAAGTTATGTCAAAGAAGGAAAAACAAAAAAAGCATGTGCCACAGAGAAGCTAGGAGTGAAGATGCTATCATACCCTCCAGAGGAGATGAAACGAGGCCTTTGCAGTTCGATGCTCTGTACAAGTAGCCGTGGTTCAAATGTACGAATTTCCACATATCTTGGCAGCACAGCAACAATGTAGGGAGGCTGATGTTCTAATGGTAAAAGGAAGATATGGGTTCAAATTATCAACCAGTAGCAATGTGCGACCTTACTGTCAATTTAACAATATGTTACTAGTCACCCCACTATGCTTCTCAGTTGCCTTACATATATAAAAAATGTTTTAAATGTAAACTGCTATATCAACTTGTTATTGGAGTCTGCACTGTCAGACATGCATGAATGTAATATTTATGAACATAATATGGATAGTTTTCTACTTCCCAAATGTATATGTATTCCTAGCCATAAAAACCCAGAATAAGATGCATCAAATGCCCAGACCCTACAATAGTAGCCCTCGGAATTCTTAGAAAGTGGCACAAAGTTTCTTCATACGTCAGAGAACCAGGAAAGGCGATCCAATGAATGCTGAAACCACCATGATGATGCATTTAATTGCTCACTAACTTGCAAAAGGATGCTAGTATTTCAACGAGGGACAATGCAGTGGAAATGCACGATTTGACCTATGTCGTTGGAGCCCTTCAGCTTAAATGAAGCATGCTTGGGATACTGTGATCTTTTCCACCTCCGAACATTGCGCGAGCCTCAAAACATACAAACTACTGCTGTGAGTGATCTGCAATTGAAACACTTGCAAAGCAAATTAAAATAAATGTTAACAGCAATGACAATGGAGCACGTGTCACATTCTCTAGAATATATCAATATACATGGGGAGCATTCTGCGTGCTTTGAGGAAAAGTATTGCCACTTACCCATAGCCATGGGAATATCAGTCCAGTTTAAGGCACATTTCTGGGTACACGTCCCTTCTTCATTCAGCACCACAGTAAGGTCATCCTGGCCAACTGCTACCTTTCGGTCTGCCAAAGGAGCCACCAGAGGTTCCAGCTGTTTCCCAGTTGGGAACAGTTCTTTGATGGAGCCTTTTCCATCGACCTGTCAAGTTGTGAAACAGAATGAATGAGAAGAGCTGATACATATAAAAATAAAATCTTTTTTAAAAACAGTACTCACATTCTTGGTGTGATGCACCACAATTCATACAAACAAAAATTGTACAAACTCACCAGTGTGGCTGCTGCTTAGCATGGCTAAATGTAAGTGGCATAGAAGAGAGTGGAGTACAGCAGCATAGATAGGAGTAAAGTGGAGTGATGTAGAGTGAACTGTGAGGAGTGTTGGGACGCAAACGAGAGGGGCGCAGAGGGAAAGGGCGCAGAGGGAGAGTGGAGTCAGAGTCAGTGGTGGAGTGTGTCAGTGGAGTGGAGTCAGTGGTGTCAGAGTGAAGTGGTGTACCGTGGAGTGGTGTAAAGTGGCATGGGCCGTCGTAGAGTGGAGTGGTGTAGATTGGCCTACAGTGCAGTTGCCTAAAGTGCAGTAGATGAGTGGAGTGGTGTAGATGAGCGTGGAGTGACTAAGAGTGGCACGTCTTAAAGCAGAGTAGAGTGGTGCAGAGAGGAGGGGCGCAGAGTGGAAGGGGGACCGAGTGGAGTAAAGTGTTAAAGATTCGAGTGGAGTGGTGTAAAGTGGCATGGAGTGGCCTCGTGTGGAGTGGCCTACAGTGTAGTAGAGTAAAGTAGAATGGAGTGGCCTAGAGTGGAGAGGCCTAGAGTTGAGTGAAGTGGAGTAGCTTAGAGTGGAGTGTTGTAGAGTGGCGTATTGCGGCATGAAGTTGTGTTTGATGCGTCTCTTGGCTAGAGCCTGGGCTCCCCACGGGATCATTCTGCCCCCCCAGTCTGAAGACCTCTGCCATAAAACCTCTTCAAAGCTTTTGTGATAATTATGAGATGTGATTATGTGTCGTTATATCAGATCCTCTAAGCTCACCTGTACAGTGGCAGATTTACTGCCGATTTTACTATGCGAGTCTCAAGAGATTACTGGGGAAAGGATGACTTATCCTATGATATTCAAAGAGGTGAACTATACAACACCTGCTAATGAGATTGGCGATTCGTCTTAACGAAAGCATGTGGTCTGATGCAGAATGTTTTTTATAAGTCTAATGCAATAGATCAAGCTCAGAATCAACGCTGCACTTGTAATTTTAGTAGTTGTTCCAGGTGTACTAAAGCCACAGCCGAAAAGTAAAATGTAACTTTACAACAACAACTTCAGCTTCACTTCGATGACAGGACAAGTTTCATAACGCCACTTTGTTTTTCAAAATAAAAGTGTCCTTTATAAACAGGAAAGTATGAAAAGGCAACAAGAAAGAGTTCAGTCCTCACCATAGAGCCTAACACCGCTATGTAATCCCATGTCAACATATAGCACAGCAATAGGTCACTTTCAATTAACACAATCACTGGGCCACCTTCCAAGTGCTTTGTGCAAACAACCACAATCACACAAAATGACAGTATCCTACACACATGCACACAAACAAGTGTTCATACACCACAATGCTATGTGCAATGCTATGAGTGGAATGTGCCACATAAAATAACTGTTTGCATGACAACAGCTTATACAAAAAAAGATGGGCAATTTTGTACACACATTCAATATTCGATTTACTTTTGAGAACACATTAGGAAATGCATACAAACATGTATGGTGAAGACCCTCATTCACATTAAGCATACTGTGTGGTATATCTTGATTCTCCGCTCTGTTCCTACAAATAATGAATAGTATCGCACTTCTATCGTAATGTAAAAATTGTATCCATGATATTTTGTCTATAATGTCTTTCATTCCTCCCAGTTATAGACAGTAGTACCTTCTATAACCCATACATGAAGATGAGCGAATGGGCTCTGTGCTGAAGCAGGGCGAGTAAATTTGCCTACCCTCCATAAGGAGTAGTTTCTGTCCTGTAACTCCAGTTCTGTAGTAGGGGTATCTCTGTTATAGTCATAATCTAGTGAATAGTCCCGCCCATGTGCGTGGACCCCGGAGCAATCAAAAATAATCTCTTACAGTGTCAAAAAATGCAGAAAATGCATAGACACTTAAGAGAGAATTTAAAGACAGATAATGCAGCCAAAAGGCTACACTGTCCAGTACTTCAACTAGAAATTTCCACCATAAAATCCACAAAACAGCAAAGCCTGTACAGATTTCCCTTGCTTAACAGCAAAATCCCTCAGGAATGATAGAGAGAAGAACCTGGACAGACAAGCCCCATAGGCTGCCATTATGTGGCTTAATTAGGATACTGTGCCTTTAAGAGAACCTTCCAGAACCTTCTCTCAGTATCCCAGAATGCATAGCAGGTCCAACTTAGCCTCAGTTCTTTTCGAAGGCGTAGAAAAACGCCAGACCTGTAGCATTATGATCATGAACAACACTCCACCGGGGAGGCGGGAGGGCGCTTATGACTATAACAGAGATACCCCTACTACAGAACTGGAGTTACAGGACAGAAACTACTCCTTCTGTAGTAGGGGATCTCTGTGTATAGTCATAATCTAGTGAATAGAATGGCAAGCCCATCCCCACACCAAGCGGCGGTGGAGAGTAAAATAACGCCACTACTGTGCGAACAGATTCCGCAGCGAAGCCTGCCCAACCTGAGCGTCTGCCCTGGCATCAGAGTCCAGGCAGTAATGCTTAGCAAAGGTATGGACCGACTTCCAAGTGGCCGCCTTGCAGATCTCTGCAATGGGAACATTACGGAGCATAGCTGTCGTAGCAGCCTTGCCCCTGGTGGAATGAGCCTTAGGTTTGCCCCCTAAGGTCTTATTAGCTTTGCAGTAACACAACTGAATGCAGGACACAATCCACCTAGAGATGGACTGTTTAGAGGTAGCAAGACCCGTCCTGACCGAGCCATAATTGATGAACAATTGGTCCGACCTACGAATATCTTTAGTCTTATCAAGATAAAACTTCAGCACCCTCCGCACATCCAGGGAATGTAAAGACCTTTCCGCCGGAGAGGAAGGGTTCTGAAAGAACGTAGGCAAAGTGATAGTCTGATTGATATGAAAATCAGAAACAACCTTGGGAAGAAACTTAGGGTGAGTACGCATAACAACTTTAGCATTATGAAATACAGTATAAGGTTCCTGGCAACACAATGCCTGAATCTCACTCACCCTGCGGGCCGATGTAATGGCCACTAGGAACGCCGCCTTCCAGGACAGGTGCTGCAACGAAGCCTTATGAATGGGTTCAAAAGGCTCCTTCATCAATCTGGACAGCACCACATTCAAGTCCCATGAAGGCGAAGGAAGCCTGACAGGAGGGAACACTTTCTTCAAGCCTTCCAAAAAATCTTTGACCACAGGGATCTGGAAAAAAGGAAGTCTGTGAAGGGCCTTTCCTGTAGGCAGTCAAAGCAGCCAGATGAACCTTAATGGAATGGACATTAAGGCCCGACTGCGCCAGATGAAGCAGATATGGAAGGATGACATCTTCCTTGCATGACGTAGGGTCATAGTTCTTAGACTTGCACCAGATGCAAAACCTCTTCCACTTGTAAGCATAGGAAGTCCTAGTGGAAGGTCGCTTAGCCTCCTTCAGTATGCCCATACAATCCTCTGGGAGATTCAGATGGCCATATTGCACTATTTCAGGAGCCATGCCGCCAAACTCAAAGACGAGAGGTTGGGGTGCACCATCCGCCCCCCGAACTTCGTGAGAAGGTCCGGCCTGCACGGCAGCTTCATGTGAGGAAGGAGAGAACGGTGAAGCAGGTCCGTGAACCACCACTGTCTGGGCCATTCCGGGGCAATCAGAATCATTCTCGCCCTGGACTGGGACAGCTTGATGAGAACCGCCGGAATCAGGGGAATTGGTGGAAAAGCGTACAGAAAGCTGTTCGACCAGTTGATCCATAACGCGTTCCCCAGCGTCCCTGGCTGGTAGTACCTGGAGGCGAAGCCTCGGCATTTGCTGTTTTCGGCGGTGGCAAACAGATCTACGTCTGGAGTTCCCCACCTTGCGAAGACTTCTCCTAGTACTTCGTCGTTTATGACCCATTCGTGGTTTTCCTGCACGATTCTGCTCAGTTCGTCTGCCTGAACATTCTGCACACCTGGCAGATGGGTGGCCGTTATCGACAGTCCTCGAGCCAGAAGCCAGTGCCAGATCGCCTGCGCCTCCTGCGACAGAGTGCGCGATCTCGAGCCCCCCTGCTTGTTGAGGTAATACATCGTTGTCGTGTTGTCCGTCTGAACAAGCAGAGAGTTGGTCTGAAAGGACGGATGAAAGGCCTTCAGTGCCAAGTGAACAGCTCTCAGTTCCAGGAAATTGATGTGGTACGTGGACTCCGTCGGGGACCACGTCCCTTGAATTTGCAGGTCTCCGGAATGCGCCCCCCAACCTTGGAGAGACGCATCCGTCACGATGGTCTGTGTGGGAATGTCCTTGTGGAAAGGAACGCCTCTGAGGAGATTCTCCTTCGAGCACCACCACTTCAGAGACTGAAGAGCATGTAGAGACAGTCGTATCCTGTCGTCCCAAGAACCTCTCCTCTGGTCCCACTGATCCTCCAAGCACTCCTGCAGAGGTCGCATCTGTAGCCGTGCGTGAGGAGTGAGAAAGATGCAAGAGGCCATCGATCCCAGTAGAGAAGACACGGTCCTCACAGTCGTAGACGGAGTTTTCATGAGAGCCTGAGCCTTCCGAACGAGTGATAAACGTCGCTCTTCCGAAGGAGACACGCTTGCTGACAGCGTATTGATGGAGGCCCCCAAGTACTGGATGCACTGCACCGGAATCGGGACCGACTTGGACATGTTGATGTGCAACCCCAGCTTGTTCAAGAGAACGCACGTCTTCTGGAAGTGTGCTCGAGCTTCCGAGAAGGAGGAGGCTTTGATCAACCAATCGTCCAGGTACGGGTAGACAAACACCTTGTTCTTCCTCAGGTGTGCCGCTACCACTGCCATACATTTTGAGAATGTCCTTGGTGCAGACTTCAGTCCGAAGGGTAGCACCGTGTACTGATAGTGATTGGTGCCGACTTGAAAGCGCAGAAATTTTCTGTGTTTGCATGCAATGGGCACGTGGAAGTATGCGTCCTGTAGATCTATGGCACACATCCAGTCTCCCCGTTGCAGCTGAGGGTAGATCTGATGCAACGACAGCATGCGAAACTTTTCTCTGCGAATCCACTTGTTTGCCTGCCGCAAATCCAGAATGGGCCTGAACTCGTTTTTGTCCTTCTTGCGGACAAGAAAGAACCGCGAGTACAGACCTCTTCCTCTTTGAGACAGAGGTACGTCTTCGATCGCCCTTTTCCGTAGCAGAACGTCCGCCTCCGTCTGAAGCTCGCGCAGTTGATACTGCGAGCTGACGGGAGGAATCGATGGAGGAGGGCTGGTGAAACGTAGACTGTATCCATTGCAAACAATATTCAGCACCCACTTGTCCTGAGTAATTTTTCTCCACTCTGCCAGAAAAAATTGAACGCTTCCCCCCCACCGGAGCGGGTAACGGACGAGGGGGAAGTAACAGCTCAGGGACGGGACCCGGCCGGGCCCTTGGTCGCGGTAGAGGACTGTTGACGACCTCTACCACCCTGTCGCTTCTGGAAGGGCTGCCTGTACTGCTGCTGCTGCTGCCGCTGTTGATGTTGACCAGCAGACTGCCCCCTTCCACGACCCTGCGCCCCAAACCGACGTTGGTACTGTCGGAAGGGTTTCTTTTCCTTGGGCTTTTCCAGGCCCACTGCCGTCAGGGTCTCCGCTTCGGCCTTCATCCTGGCCATCTCATCATCCGCGTGCTTCCCGAAGAGGGTATCTCCGGAAAACGGGAGAATCGCCACGCGTTGCTGAGCCTCCGGTTTCAACGAAGTCAACCTGAGCCAAGCATGGCGTCTCTGGTGAATCCCGTGGCAATATCCGTGCGCGGACAGCAACGATATGTCTGCTGCGGCGCCGATGGCCTGATTAGAGACCAACATCCCCTCCTTGACGATCTCCACAAAGTCCTCCTTGCGGTCTCGAGGGACGAGGTCTGCGAACTGCTCCATCGAGTCCCAAAGGGACCGGTCGTACCGTCCCAGCAAAGCCGAGTCACTGGCTGCCTTCATGGACGAGGCGGAAGTCCCACACGCCTTGCGACCAGCAGAATCGATCCACCGGCTCTCCTTGTCCGGAGGCACCGTGGACGCAGGGGAGGTGGCATGAAGTTTCCGAGCAGCAGTCACGATGACTGAATCCGGTACCGGGTCCTTCCTCAAGAAGGCTGGGTCTGAGTCCGGAGCCCTGTACTTTTTCAGTATCCTGGAAGGTACAGATTTCACCGTCGCCGGCGTCAGGAATAGCTGTTCGGCGGGCTCAAGGAGTCCCGGCACCAGAGGTAACAGGGGGCGAGACAAGTGCCTCTTGTGTAGAGTCTCAAAGATTACCGAGGTAGAAGCCGTAGGCGCTTCAACCTCAATGCCCAACTTCGCCGCACCACGCAGGAGAACCTCCTGAAATGTGCTAATATCGTCTATCGGAGACACCCTAGTCTCCGGCGAATCGGACAGCGTGGGCGAGTAGGAACGGGTCCCAGACGGAGAACGTGACCTGGAACGACGTCTCTTGTGATGATACCTGGATCGTGATGAAGATCCGCGGCCACTCCTCGACTTGTCCCGTCTCCCCGAGCGAGACCTCGACCTCTTGGGCCTCGGACGCTCCTTCGGCCTCCCAGGGTCAGGAGCTCCAGGCTTCTTAGGAGTCTTCTTCGGAGGCGTCGGGAACTTAGGCATCGACACCTCCCTCGGTGGGATCGGGGGTGGAGGAGCAACCGGACGCGGGTCCCGCGGAGCCGGCTTCGGAGGCGGGGTAGGGGCCTTCGGAGGAGGACCCTTCGGCACAGCCGGCCGCGGAGGAGGCGTAGACGGCCTCATCGGAGTATCCACCCCGGAATGCGCCGGTCCCGGCGAGCCATCACCTCTACCAGAGAGTGGGGAGCCCCCCACAGTCCTGGGCCTGTCCTTAGGACCTCCAGACGCTGAAGACCGGTGTCCAGACGACGACCGGTGTCCCCTCGACGTCGAACGGTCCTTCGGCGTCGACCGAATCACACTCCTCGACGTCGAACCGTGTCTCCGTCTCGACGTCGACCCCGACCAGATCGACGAGCCACGAAACCTCGACGACGGGCGATGGTGCCTCGACGGCGACCTCGACCTCTTCGCCGGTCTCGACGTCGACTTCCTGGATCGCTTCGACGGCGACCCTTTGGACCTTCTCGACGTCGACCTCTCCGACCTTCTCGACGTCGATCTCCTTGACCGTCTCGACGTCGGCCTTTTGGAATGCTTCGACGTCGACCTCTTCGGCGCCGGAGACGCCTTTCGTCTCGACGGCGACCTTGACGACGAGGATCCCCTCGACGACGACGTCCTCGACGGCGAACGGCGGTGTCGCCTCGACGGCGAGCGCCGACGCCGGGCCCTCCGATGTCGATCACTCGACGCCGACAGCGACGACGAGGATATCGACACCGGCTTCGACGGCGGCCGGAACACGTTCCTCGACGTCGACGGGCGACGTTTTCTCGACCCAGAGCCCTGGGGAGACCTGGAACTGGCCGTTGACCGTCCCCTCGACGTCGTGGTCAGCGCAACTGACCCAGACGGAGACCTTGGGCGAGGGCTGGTCTTCCTGCCCCTGGGGAGCCCCCCAGAGGCCTCAGCATGGGTAGAAGGAGCCCCTCCTGACCCACCTCGTGCCTTCAGCTTTCTCTCCTCAAGTCCCTGAAGCCTGATCTTCTTCCTCTCCTTCAGGGTCCTCCCAGAGAAGCTTCTGCAGATCCTACACTCCTCAGGGATGTGGGAAGAGGGAAGGCAGAGAATACAGACCTCATGGGAGTCTGTCTTGGCCTTCTTTCTTGAGCACTCAGGGCATTTGTCGAATAATGCAGGCATTATGGACAAAAAAGAGTGCAGAAACACAGAAAGAAAGTCACCAGAGTACTTTAAAAGTACCAAAAATCGAAATCAGTGTAAAACACTAACAAAAACCCTTGAAAGGGAGAGCTCAATGCTCCAGGGTCCTGCTTGCAGGAGCCGGAAAAAAGAACTGAGGCTAAGTTGGACCTGCTATGCATTCTGGGATACTGAGAGAAGGTTCTGGAAGGTTCTCTTAAAGGCACAGTATCCTAATTAAGCCACATAATGGCAGCCTATGGGGCTTGTCTGTCCAGGTTCTTCTCTCTATCATTCCTGAGGGATTTTGCTGTTAAGCAAGGGAAATCTGTACAGGCTTTGCTGTTTTGTGGATTTTATGGTGGAAATTTCTAGTTGAAGTACTGGACAGTGTAGCCTTTTGGCTGCATTATCTGTCTTTAAATTCTCTCTTAAGTGTCTATGCATTTTCTGCATTTTTTGACACTGTAAGAGATTATTTTTGATTGCTCCGGGGTCCACGCACATGGGCGGGACTATTCACTAGATTATGACTATACACAGAGATCCCCTACTACAGAAGCTACCTCTAATGTACCTTACTTCAATTTGGTCCTGTGAGGACTACCAAGGGGGTGAAACATGTCGACTTATTGAGACCTACAATGAGGCGCAGTGGGACACTGACACTTCCACTACAGCGCCACCAATTCACCTTTTTAACCTTGCCCCATCCCTCGCTGGTAAATAAAAGATTTAACTGAGGACAGGAGGCAATTTTAACCTCACTCTTCACAACACACCTTCGCACTTACTTTTCACAACTGTCGCAAAACCAGAGGGTCTACCTCCTGGTGGAGGATAAAGAGATCATTTGGAGAACCAAGCACTCAAGTGATAAGAGACAAAATGATGATACTACTCACTTTAACAACAGAGCGGAGAATCAAGATATACCGTACCGTATGCTTAATGTGAATGAGGGTCTTCACCATACAAGAACCCTAGACTCCAGCAACGGGGCAAGCAACACTGCGCAGCGGGATAGGGGTGGGAGGAGACTATCTACACAAAGATGTACTCGTATGAAGTGCTGCAACTAAAATAAACAAAACTCTTAAAGTGCAAGTACAGAAGAACCCTGGGTGCCGCAAGGAAGCAGGACTTGGGCCATGTTCCATGGTGAGGGAAAACACGTGAAGTGAAGCCAGCCTGCGCTGGCCAAAGAGAAAGAGGGAAATAAGAGGGACGATGAAGCCAATCAATGGTAAGCAATCGGCTGGATCTAAGCTCCCTGTAAGTAAACAAAATGTCTCACAAGCAACACCACATGCACTGCCGTAGGCAAAACCTAAAAAACGATATGAATGCTATAGGATTTTGATACAAGAAATATAAGGGCTCTTTGTTAAAGCATTTGTGACCTTTTTTGGGGCCGATTCACCCAAAATGTTAAGAATGCTTCAGAGTATGCTTAAGTTTTTGTTGCCGTTTCCCCATCTTTTGGGATTTCCAAACCCACACACAGGAAGAACCACAATTGTCTTAGTTTTCCAGCACTAGCACATCCTGGAGTGTAACTTTAAAATTTAATCAGTGAGGGAACCTGTCCTATAAAGGTTAGCACATATGTATAAATATACTACTTTGAGAGTATTCAACACAAATGCAGTGCCTATTCCCATACCACTATGCTGTAATGGAAGGACTCTCATATGGGCATCATAGAGGACAGCTGAATGTCCAAGTTCCATGAAAGTTAAAGGATGTACCACCAGTAGCACCACAAAATTTGTGATCAGCCGCCTCCTGTTACGGTCAAAAATGGTTCAAAGAATCCATTATGTCAGTTATGCAGATAACAGAAAAAAATATGCAAACTTATTTTTAAAAAAAATTTAAATAATCGGGAGGTTCATTTCTATATTTGTCAAATGGTGTAACCACTATATATAATGAGCAGAGACGAGAAGATCTGAAAGAAAAACCAGAAGAAGATTCACAGCTCGAGCTAGGGAAAAGAAATTACATTTGATCAATGATCATGTGTAAACAAATGGACATTTTAAGTACATCTCCAAATTAAAGAATATGTAAATAAAAATATGCCAAATTCAAATTGTGTCACTTTAAATTTTAAACTCCTCACTTTACAACTGTGGTTATTGTTCAAAAGCTTAGAAATGCATGGCGACCTAGCTGAGCGTCTAACAAATCTCACAAAGATACATGCCATTAGGTATAAACAGGTATTCTTGATCAGCAAGCCATGCTTTTAAATGTTTCTACAGCTGGAAATAGAGGTGATAGCTGTATATTCTGTACAGATTTATTGTGCTTTAATGCACTTCTCCTAATTGAGGCACACAACAACCTCTCTAATCAATTGTGTGAGAGTTTTAACTGAAGAAGAAAATATCTGCCTAAGAAAAGGAAGGAGACTATGAAAGTACAGTCAGCCCTTCTCTGAGACGAAGTTACTGGAGACACTCAGAAAATGTGCTGTACACTCTCGCTACCCAACTCCTTAACTTAAACAGGTTGATGCAATCTGCGTCAGTTGCTTTCAATAAAGTTCTTCTGCCTTGCAGGTTCTCTCTATTACCATCTCATATTAATTATCCACAAACTACAGGTTTCAGCCTGAATCGCTTTTGAAAAACATCTATTACACAGATCTTAACAATATGCAGAGAATACTCAGTGATCTTATATCAATTCAGACTATATCATTGTGGAGAACAACTTTCTGCTTCTAGTACCTAGAAGTCAGCAATTTTCCCATATCCAGAGGTTCCAAGTAGCATAAACTTCCCACAACTTTCTCAAACTCAGCAACGTACTAAGAAGGTGTGAAAAATAGATCCTATCCTTGTAGTTCAGCCAGTAAGCATACAGGCAGAGGTGCGCTTACAAACTTAATGGAATGAAAGAACTATTTCACAGCAATGAATCACACAGTAGGATTACCAGAATCCATACAGTAAGAAAACCCAAGGTGCACTTTATGAAAGAAAACAGACGTTAGTTACATCAATCCACAAAAAACCCAGGCCTCACCCTTATTAGGTAATAGTCCCTTTTGAAGCCAACACAGATGGAGCTCTCACACCATGCCATGGACTTGGGCACATCCGGCACACTGAAGTCACCCTAGTGAAAGAAGAGAAAAGTTATTATGTGACTTTAAGAAATTCAAACTGCAGCAACCTCTTTCGTGATTCTCTGCTATTCATACTTTCTCTAGTTGATTCAGGCCAATGGTTTGGACAAGCCTCTATGCATGGACCTAGGCAGCCTGTTTTATTTGTGTCCCTGCGGCCTCAAATTCACTGTCCTGCTTTTGTTTAAACACGCACAAAAAATAGGGACTTTTAATTTTTTTTATTCCTTCTCTTTGTATGATTTTTAGTACACAAAATAACCGTTTGATTACAAGTTCCTTCATCATCACAGACCTATAGGCAATATAGAGTGACCCTGAGATGCCTTCATTAATTTCCTTCAGTTGCAAATGCATATAAATATATGATCTCAACAAGGATGCTTCTGTCACATGATGACACAGAGCAGCACATCTAATGCCATGCGGGACTACTTTTCCCATAAACCAAAAGACGCACGTATGCATCACATGAATACCGAACTAGCTTGATGCATCAGTGATTTTGATCACTCCTTGTTTGCAGTGTTGCAGGTTTTATATATTGCATGCAATGTATAAAACATTTAACGATTTGTTTTTATATGCGTATTGCCTTACCACATATGATAGAGTGTTACTGTACATGAAAGTGAGGAGTTGTGTAGGTTTGAAAAGTATCCCTTAACTTTCATTTTTGGACGAGTTTTTAGAGCATTTCAAGCCCAGGCACGAAAGGAAACATGACAGCGTTGTATTCTGGAAATGTATTTGAAATAGTATTGTTCAGTGCTGTACTCTGACTTCGCTTCAATCTGACGGGGTCTTCCAGTGGAGCAGCAATATACAATTCCACTTCTAAAACACCTCTATCAGTAAGCTATGGGTCAGCATGGTCAATTTGTTTCTGATAACAGTTGCTGGAGTATTGTACAAATGAAAGTAATTTACAGTAATACAGCGATGCCAGATGGCAGAAAGGTCATGTGTCAAAACCGTATATGCACCAGACCATATTTGTTAATAATTCATCCTTTCCGGACACTTCTGAGTCCACTGATGCCTTGATATGGCAGCGCAGCAATAACTAACATGTAATTATGCTCACGCCTTCATTTTCCTTCCCTCTTCTGTACTATCCTACCCTCTTTCTTTTACCTCTTGTTCACCTATTCTGTATCTTCTTCACTCATTCCATCTTTACCTCTTGTATTTAGTTGTATTCCCTCCTTTTGCTTTCCTGTTCCTTTCCTTGCTTCTCCTGCTTCATAATTCCCATGTGTCGTTTTTTATGGCGTCCTATCTTTTCCTCTCCTTTTCCCCTTATTTTCTCTTGCCTGTCTACTTATAAACTCCACTGTTAATATTGCATTCTCATATTCCCTTGTTCCTATTATTTGTAATATAATGAAGTTATTTATAAAGCATCAACTGCCACTCCAATGGAGCATCCTGGAGCTGGTTAGAGGGAAAGGTGGTTCCCAGCGACTAGATGAGGGACAGGCAAAATTAGTCTGTGGAGCTGAATATCCAAGTGTTTCACAATCTCTTGAATTGGGTTTCATTTTTTTGCAGTCTCAGATGGGTTGACACCTAGTTCCATGCCTTGCTTCCCAGAACGGCCACTGTCTTTCCTCCTCTGGTTTTACATGTAAAGGCAGGTGATTTAAGAAAGTTGGCTGATGAGGACCTGAGGGTTCTTGCTGTGATAAAGGGAGTAAATCTCTCCGAGAGGTACTTCGGTCCTAGTTTGAGAGAGGCTCTGAAAGTGATTAAGAGGATTTTAAAAAGTATTCTTTTGTGGAGTGGGAGTCAGTGAAGGGCTTTCAAAGCTGCCGATGCCAAGGACCTGAGAGGCAGCTTTAGCACTAAGCGTGCTGCCGTGTGTTGCACCACTTGGAGTCTTTTCAAGGTTGTCCACTCATTTCCTCTCATTGCTTTCCTTACATTCCTGCCAACCTTCTCCATTTCCCTACTCCTGTTTTCTGTTCCCCTGTCCGCTTCCCTTTCTCTTGATTTCTCATTTATTTCCTGTTCGCTTTATCCCTTTCTGTTTCATTTTTATCTCTTCTCTGTGAACTCCTTTCCTGTTAACAACACACCCTTTCCTCTTCATTATTCCCTTCCATCTCTCTTGTTTTCATCTCTAACAAAGAACACTTTTGTAAAATAAAAAAATAAAATAAAAAAACAATGTACCTGTCCTGCAATCATTCATGTTGAGGAAGGCAAATGCCACTGATAAATCATTCATTAAGAAATTAAGTGGAAGGCACTCTAGGCAAATAAGTAAGGTCAATGTAAAGCAAAATACAAAGATGCAGTAATTTATATTTTATGACCAGGAAAAATAGAAGGTATCATCATAGCAACAAGGATTTTGTGTAAATAAATGCTTTAATCTGTACCAGCATGGAAGACTTTAACATGGAAAGTGCCAATAATAGTGGTCATAAAGTTTTAAAATGTTATGTTAGACTTATGAATGTAGCACTTAATCTGCCATTGACATATCTCCACAGTGAGATGGGGTCTGACACAGCACTCCGTTCTAAGTCCTCTAGACAGTGCTGCAACCGGGTCTCTGTTCCCAGTGGTAATTCCTCATTCTCAGTCCTCTAGACAGTGCTGCAGCTGCCTCTCCGGTCCAATCAGCAATTCTCATTCTAAG
The DNA here is from genome assembly GCF_964261635.1 of Lissotriton helveticus. Classification (NCBI taxonomy): domain Eukaryota; kingdom Metazoa; phylum Chordata; class Amphibia; order Caudata; family Salamandridae; genus Lissotriton; species Lissotriton helveticus. The sequence goes on along the minus strand of NC_136070.1, from coordinate 135,056,316 downwards.
TTCTCTAGAGAGTGCTGCTACCTGCTACTCTGTTCCGGTCTGTAATTCCTCATTCAAAGTCTTCCAGACAGTGCTGCTGCTCTGGTCCCTTCAGTAATTACTTCTTCTAAGTCTTCCCGGCACTGCTGCAGCTAAGTCTCTGTTCCCAGTGGTAATTCCTCATTCTAAGTCCTCTATGCAGTGATGTTAGCTGCTTCTCTGGTCCGATCAGCAACGCCTCCATTCTTAATCCTCCAGGCAGTGCGGGAGCTGTGTTTCTGGTCACAGTTTTAATTCCTCCTTCCTAGTTCTCTAGTCAGTGCTGCTAGCTCTGTCTCTGTTCATACATCCACTACACTCCGAAGCAAAACACATAAATCATTGATCTAACTCTTACAAACGCAAGACCTATTGCATTGCAAATGCTGGTTTATAGAAGGGTAACATTATTGCACCCTTCCAGGATTCGGGAAAGAGACCCTGCTGCAACGGCACTGGCAGTGGCTAAAATATAACGGGCCAAGCTTCCATGTCAGTTAAGAATATATTGGCTAGCACACCATCATGGCACTCAGCACGGCACATGAATTTGGTATTTAAAGACTAATGTAATGTAATGTCAAACATTGCCATGGCACATGATTGGGGCCGGAGGACAACAGTAACAGCCTAATTTAAGATGGTAGGGTGAGCATAATATTTTTTTAGATAACTAACCCAATCAGATGGAAAAGCACTATTTGATGGCTGTAGTGTGGCTGACGAGCCTCCATGTGCGACCACGAGACAAAATGTTGACAGGTCGCTGGCTGAACATGAGTCCAAAGGGCCCTCCACCTCTGCTCACCCCAATTCCTTATGGCATTGGTAAAGGCCATCGTGTGGGCCTTTCTAAGAGGGGAGATACCAATCAAACCCTCAGATTTATTAGCTGTAACTAAGAAGTGATTACGGTCTCTACATTTCTTATTAAACCAGGAACTGTTCTTACCAGGGCCTTTCCTATGGAATACATTTGGGATGGTGAAATTACCTAGTATACGCTCAAAGAAGGCACTGTGGGTTGACGTTGGTTGGTCTGCAGTGAAAAAATGTAAGGAAGGACGTTGTTAGGCTCTTTAACAACAGCAGATAGTATATCAGGAAGGGCAGCCACCTGGTTCCATCTTAGGCGGTGTTTGTCAGATGTCATAGCAATGTCCCTTGTATAAGGGGGCAAACTAGGGTCAAGGGAAATACTTTCAAAGAATGCCTTAGCAGTCATAGAAAGAAGGTTGTGGTCACTTGCTGAACTATCTAGAACAATCGGATCAATAACTGATGACTACAGCCTTAGGTTAACTAATATATAATCGATTTGGCTTGTATGATATGGCTTATTAGAAGTGTTTGTGCTCCTTTTGAGTCAGATTTAGTTCTACCATTCAGGGCCCTGAGCCCATACTCTACTGTCAGTGCTTTTAGTTGAGGAGTGGCTTGTGTCCATCGATTGAAGGAAGGAATATCTGAAGGGAGGAATATCTTAAAGAAGGAATATCTAAAAAGAGGAATATCTAAAAGGAGGACAGCCCATGCAGTATCCCAATCCCTAGTTAAGCAAACCTCATTGTTATCAAGAGGCTCAAATGTTAATTTAAAATCAACCTCCACAATGAGGTAATATTTGTTAGAGCTCTGTTCAATGATGTTTTCATGAGACTATAGAGTTCGTGATACCATGCCACCCGTAACCCCTCTAGCATAAACACTGAAAATGGTTATATTAGAATTACCTCCATTGTTCACCAGAATACCCAGAATATTGGGAGTTACAGTTACTCTCCGTGCCAGGGAAGTCACCTGTTTGATCAGCTTCCTGTGACGGGAACACCATCCTCTGTTTTTATTTTGGCTCCCAGAAACTCCAAATCTTGTCTTGGCTCCATATTTGACTTCTTTGTATTTATTGCAAAGCCTAAGTGCAAAAGAACTTCCTTAGTTAGCGTGGTTATCTTTCTGCCCTTTTGCAATGTGCTTGCCTTTGAAAGTCAATCTTCCGGGTCTGGATGCACCATGATCCCCTTTCTCCCTGTGAACGCTGTTACTGGAGCCATACATTTTGTAAGGACTTAAGGAGCGAATTCAGCCCAAAAGGTAGGACTTTGAACTGATAGTGTTGACCTGGCACAATAACATTTAGATATTTTCCATGTTTTCAGTGGATGTGTATATTGAGATATGAATCTTTAAGTCTATTAAACTTAGAAAATCTCCTACTTTTATAAATGGATGGCTTTCCTGTAATGTGACCACGCAGAAACTATCTTTTTATAACTTTGGTCAGTGCCCTTAAATCTGGTATTGGATGCCATTCTCCAGATTGCTTTAAAATGATAAAGAATCTGGAGTAGAATCCCTCATTATACTTCTTTTAATAGCACGCTTTCGATGGCTTTCTTCTTTAATAATTTCACGGTTTCTGTTCTTAATGCTCTCAAATGTCTGATTTTCTTTTATTGGCGGAACCACTGACGGTTCTTCTACAAACTCCAGACCATGACCTTGCTCTGCAACATCCAATACCCATTTGTCTGTTTTGATGTGCGGGTAACTTTTGAAAATAAACTGCATCCCTCCTCCGACTGGCACCTGAATGTCGAAGGCACCAGGTAGTCATGACCTTACCCCTTTGCCCTCAAACCTTGAGGGCGGACTCCCTTTCCTGACTCTTCCTTGACTCGGTCTGGAGCCTTGTCCTCTCTACCTCTGCTGCCTTGCCTGCTGTCCATATGAACCCTGCTTGCCATATGATGCACTTTGTCTGTAGGGTCGAATATACGCCCCTTCTTGTCCTTGAGCTGGCCGAAAATATGGTCCTTTAAATCCTCTGTATGGCTGCCTACTCTGTAGTATACCCATTGAGTGTGCAGTCTCTGTGTCCGCTTTAATCGCTTGAAGGGCCTCATCAACTTACTTTCAAACATTATTGCCATCAAATTGCATGTCCATCATGCGTGCCTGGCGGTCCGGTCTAAAAGATGTGCTCTTCAACCAGCCATATTCTCAGCATGAACGTTGCTTTCCAAACCTGCCTAAATGCACAAGTTGGAGCTTCTATGGCAGCATCTAATAATTAAGCTGATGCTAGTTTGCCAGGTCTCCATTTCAACTTTGCTTTGCAGATGAATTAGCAATCTTATTCGAATCTCCGTTTATTCTTTTCCCCTTAGAATCCAGTTTTCTACCTTCCTTATCTGTTGGTGCTGTACAGGGGGAGCAATGATTTTTTCATCTCTGTTGTGCAGCTGCTGATGTTACAGAATCAGTACACAACGGATTTAAAGTACATCCTGCTGTGTCAGCTGCTGCTTTATATTTCTTTTCAATTCTGGATATATGTACTGATGCACTTGCTGGATTTTGCATCATTGTTCCCGCAAATGTTCTAAGATAGGAATCGATCGTGTGCCCCTGTATGTTTTTCCTTAAAATCATACAGAAACCAAGTTTTTTCTAAAACAGAGACTGGCAGACTGAAATGTTCTGAAGCTTTCTCTATTAGAGAATGAAACATCACAATGTCATCTGGAGGCAAACTCCCTCCTCCCGGTTCTGGACTTGCATCCTTCTGCAATATAAACGATTCCCTGGAGAGCCAGGATGACTGGAGAGCCAGGATGACTGTGTGTACTATCTCGGTCATTATCTACTACATCAATACTATCATTATATTTACCACTAAATGGGAAACCTACTCAGGTGCCTAGACACCCTCAAGTATTAGTGTGCGTTACAAATTAAAATTTTATTTCATTTTGTTACAACATCTTCTTCATCAGCTCTGAATTTATAGCAACTGATAATGTATGTTTTTGCTATATTTCCTGTGTTTGTGCATGAGCTGGTTGCAAAATTGAAGAGAGGGGTCTTTGTTAGCTCTAATTTCTGACCCTACTCTGCTGACTGAGGTGGAAGTCTTTCATAAATATCTGCACTCATGTCTTACAATTACATCAACCTGCGAATTGGTACCTGTACCAACTTTTCTGTCACAAGCATCCCCTGAACTTTTATCTTTATAAACGATCCTCGTACTCCATCTTATCCTCTTCATCAATGTATTGGATAGTTAAGTCCCCTTTCCCCTTCCTCTGAGAGATCTTCACAAAAAATGCCTCAATCTGATCCAGATCATGCTCAGAGCCTTCCTGATAAAATAGTAATGGACTTTAACCCTCAGAAGTGTCCTGTAGTAAACGATGTAGATGTTATAGAGGAACTGGCGACACCGGCATGGTCTCCAATATTGGCACCACTTCACCAAAACTCATTTAGACCAATAGACTTTGATGTAGTGGGTGCTAGCAATGATCGTTTCTTTTCAATCATCACCTTTCCACTGGTCGACTGCAATATCCACATTGAAAATAAATTCCTCGTCAACGGCAAACATCTCAATGAACTTTGAAGTAGTGGGTGCTAGCAATGATCATTTCTTTTCAATCATCACCTTTCCACTGGTCGACTGCAATATCCACATCAACGATAAATTCCCCGTCAACGGCAAACCTCTCAATGGTACTTTCTTCTGTTACAATACCTCCCTCATCAATGGCTTTTCACCCATTGACAATGTCTCTGTGCCAAAGATGTCTCTTTCAAGGATAGTGAACCTGACCTGGTCCACTCTATCATTAATTTCGCCTTAACACTGGTAGCTACTGTTATCGGTGTTCTCATCTGCGACTTCTGATCTTTTCCCATCGTCGACAACTTTTGTCTTGTCGACCTATTCTCATCACCTTTCTTCAATGCTGCTTTGGCATTTGACACTGCGGTTACCTTACAATTTTTACAAGGTATCTCTCCTGCAAGATCACCACTCTACTTTGTGATTTTTGTCTCTCACCAGAGTACTTTTGTTGTAACGTCTGTTTATTGAAAACAAAGCGAGAAGAAAAACAGAGGCCAAGCAAATAGAAGGCACCTATCTCAAAAAGAAAAGTGGTGAGATAACATCAGTGAGCAAGCTGTACACTGAAACATCAATATAAAATCAACCCACCAAATACAGAGGTCTGACTGTGTAAAAAAAGCAAATCCGTCCCTACAAAATATAGTAGACTGAGCAATATAAAGGGTGGTACCCACCCAGGCCACAAACAGCGTAGCAGTAGTCCCAGCTCCAAGGGAAAATATATGGGAGGAACTAGGGTACAAAAGTAAGTCCAGAGTCCGATCATCCTGTCGAGGAGTGCCGCAGCACCATAGCTGGACGTACAGTAGAGACATGTTAGGCTCAGCCTTATCAACGATGAGACCTTCACATCATGGAGAGGACATACTTTGCACTGTGGAAATACTAGACAGCTATCTCCATGTTTAATATTCACAAGAACACACAACAAAGAAAAAGCCAAAAAGAACTGCCTGCTATTCCAATTGGGTCGTTCCAGGGATTCTGGTATCCGACCCTGAGTGAAAGGCTCCAAGGGATCTTCGAACAGCTGTAGGGCGCGCAGTTGGGGGTACCAGTCAGGAGTGCTCAGTCTTGGTGAGGTGGTGTTGAAGTGGCTGCCAAATGCAGTTAAATCGAGTATATGTGTAGTTAATAAGGCTGTAAGTAATTCTAATGCCAGGACATCCAACAACCGAAGAAACCAAGTGGCAATGGGGGGCGGGTGGGGCCTCTTCCAACATAAGGCAATGGACTGTCTAGCCGCTCCTAGTAGATGGAGGATCAGATGCCATTCCGCGTTAGTCATGGCTTTCAGCGTGCCGGGTTCAATGCCCAAAATCGCCAATGACTGGGTAGAAGGAACCGGGAAACCTACCCCTTCTTTAATGTGACGGAGGACCTCCTTCCAAAATAGCGTGAGACCGGGGCAAGACCACAAAATGTGCAGAAAGTCCCCTCTATCGCTCTGGCATCTCCAGCAAAGCAAAGGGGATTTTGGGAGCATCTGGTGGAGGAGAGTGGGGGTATAGTACCAATGTGTCATCAGTTTGTATGCTGATTTGCGCTGTGGTGTACTGCAGTACACCTTAGGGATGTTCCTCTACAGACGGGCTCACCCCTCAGGGGGGATGTCCTCACCCAGGTCTGAGGCCCAATGCGTCTGATAGCCTTGGGGCGTGGGTTGTTGTGTGTTGTAAAACAGGATACGTTTTAGAAATCAGACCCTTTGACCCCTCAAACCTATGAACCAAAGATTCAAAGGGGGTGAGTTGTTGAGTAGCCTCCTGGACATATGTCAGGGAGCTAAGCCAATGCCGCAACTTGCAATACTGCATACGTGCGACTTCCGAGAGGTGAAAGGTTTGTCTGCATTGTTCAAACTTACGGAGGGCGGTGCCCTGAAAAAAGTCCTGGATAACTCGCCATCCCCCTACTGTCCATGCATCAAAAGCCTGAGGCTCTAAGGCAGGGGGAAACATAGGGTTACGCATTGGAGGTGTGTTGGGGGAGGGAAACGTCATGAGGCCCCGAGGTACTGCCAGTCTATCCCAGATCTCCAAGACCGTTTTCGTAGGGGTAGCAATGCAAGCGCTGCGGGGCGAGCTCCACATGGGAGCCAAGCTAGATCCCACAAGGGTCTAAAAGTATACTGCCTGGTCCAAGTGGAACCAATTCTTCTCACTTTCACAAACGATCCATTCCAATATAAACCGAAGGGGACAGGCCCAATAGTATTTAACAGATTGAGGCAGGCAATACCACCCCCGGTTTCTGGGAAGCATAAGGATCTTATTAGAAAAGCGAGGGCGAGATTTCCCCCATATAAATTTGGAAAAGTCCCGCTGCAGGGCCAGGATATCCGCTTGAGGTACTGGGGTGGGAAGTGTTTGAAAAAGCTAGAGAATTTTAGGAACAAGAGACATTTTATTGGTGTTGAATCGTCCTTACCATGCCAGGGGAAGGCCTTTCCAGTGACGCATTTCCTCTTGTATGAATTTCCTATACCTGGGCCAATTAGACGAAAGTGTAGGAGTCAGAACCAGGCCCAGAATTGACACATCGGTCCACTGCACCGGAATTGAGTCCCGCAGTTCCTGGACTTCCGAGGCCGTAAGTGTAAGATTAAGGGCGTGGGATTTAGCAAGATTGATCCGATAGCCTGAGGTGGCTTCGAAGGACCCCAGGAGTGTCCCCACTTCAGGAAGGGAGGTCGGTGGGGAGGACAGGGATAAGAGGAGATCATCAGCGAAGAGAGAGGCTTTATGCTCATAACCACCCATGGGAATAACCCGTTCATCCTGATGGTGACGTATAGCAATAGCCAGGGGCTCCACCACGAGTGCAAGTAGAAAGGGGGAGAGCGGGCACCCCTGTCTAGTGCCGCAGTGGATAGGAATAGGGGCCCTAAGATGTCCATTAAAACAAATGCGAGTGGTGGGCTTCGTATATGGAGCCATCAGTTTAGAGATTATCCCAGGTCAACTTTCTGGAGGACCACCCCAAGAAAGCCCCAGTCCAAGCAATCAAAAGCCTTTTCTGTGTCGGGGGACACCAGACACGCAGGGATATTTCTGAATCGCGCTTTCTCCACTACATGGGCTATCCAGCGGATATTGTCCGCACCCAGACGGTGACGAATAAACCCCACTTGATCGGGGTCAAAGAGACCCGAAAGATGAGTTTCCAAGCGATTCGCCAGGATTTTCATATATATCTTGGCGTCCGTGTTGAACAGTGCAAAAGGAAGCGGGCAGGATCAGATCCTTTCCTGGCTTAGGGATAAGCACTATTTCCGCCTCGTTCATTGTGGGGAGACCCGAGCGTTCAGTGAGGCTATTAAGGACATGAAGCATTTGGTTCCAAAGTTGCAGGTAAAAGACCCGATAGAAAGTAACTGGCAGGCCGTCAGGTCCCGGGGTTTTGCTTATCGGAAGCTGTTTCAGTGCCTTGGCTATTTCGTCATGAGTAATAGGATCATCAAAACAGTGTACTTTTGACCTGATTTCTGACTCTTAACAGCAGAGTCAGAGGGTCCTTTATCCTGCTTTCCTAATGTATTTCCTTTTTCTTTCCAAAATTGCCAGATGCCTCTCACGATAGTTTAGGCTTTGTGGAAAATTTCTTGCAAATACTGTAATCCACTGGCGTATGCTCAGGTTGAAGGCAATATACGCACTTCGTATGTGGACCCTTCACATACATCTTTTTTTCACATGATTTATATACCTTGAGTACGTTTAAGTGCTGCCTCAGCCATACCATCGTAAACTGCTTTCCTCTCTCCACGGAGCAGTCAGATAGGTTTCCTCACACCTGAATGTGCGGTTTAAAATCTGACAGTTTGAAGCATCAGTAAGGGAACAGTTGGCTGGTTTAGTACATTCTGATTGGCTGGAGTTTGGATGATTATAATAATGTGAATAGGTTAGATACGGTTGCATTAAGTGTCCATGTAAAGGAATGCTTATATGCATACTGCTGTTTATAATGTTACATGAGATTTCACAATCTGATGTCTAGGAAGGATTCACGCATGTGAACCAATGAAAGATCCCATACTGGAGAAGTTCAGAAATTTCTAGGCAGTATTAAGGCTGCAAAAATATGTTTAAAATTATTGCACAATGACTGTGTGACAGAGAGTGTTCTTTGTTTGAACAGTATTGAGCTGTAAATACTGACAAGAAGACTACAGATGCCAGAATGCCTAAGGAGGCTTACAGGTGTAGCTAGTAAAGAACAAGAGCTGGAGTTCTCAGGGAGTGTCCAGCCATAAAATGTTATGTCTTGGGCTTTTGAAAAGTGTTTCCCAAATATCTTAATTTCATGAACTTAAGCCTTTTCAGCTACAGGTGTAATCATGATACTTCACACTCATTTAGTATACCAGTAGTTAGTAGCTCCCAGGCCTAGTCGGTAACTGTTCTCCTTGGTCACCTTCGCTGACTACATTCTTGCAAGCCCCCTAAGTTGATAGGCTTAGCCCCTGTCCTCTTTCCGTATATTGTGTCTATACTGCTGACACGCCGGAGGCATTTATTTCATCCCATGTCACATGAGACTACTCAGGGTTCAGCATCTGTGGTCCATTCGCTCTTGGTCCCATTATTAGATTTCTCATTAATGTTACTACCAGAGGAAAGTGGGAAGTATGTCCCCAACATCTTGGCTATTACTCTTGCCATAGGTACTCATGCAGCCCTCAGTTAGGTTCATCGTCCAGCCTATTACTTACTTCACTCTGTGACCACAGCCAAAACTGAAGGATGGAGGGGACAAGATGGGGGTCTTCCTATGCCTGTTCCCAAAGGACTGATGAGCAAAATGTATTTCTTCTTTCTTTTGTTACATCCTGCCTTGGCAACCCTACTCTGCTACTTTTCAGATGGTTATTAGTATCCTATACATGGCAATGACCTTGATTGCACACAAACATTTAAAATGTGACTTACTACTTCTAGTGATGCAGATCTATATATTATACTACTTAAAACAAGTGTACTTAATAGTTAAAAGTCATAACACAATCTTGTTTGGTTTTCTCTGTAATTTGATGCATTATGAGGCCAACTCACTTGCAGTTCAAGAAAATCCCGGTCCTTCCAGAAGTAAAGTTGCAACTTCTTTCTTACTGCAACACACATCCGTAAAACTTCCTCCCCAGTGGGAGTATGCTGCAGAGAGGAAAAACAATAAAATGATGTTAAAGAAAACACACACAAACAAGCAAGCACTGGCAAAGCCAATAGGTCTGGTATAATGTATATGTATAGTATCTTTGCTGCAAAGGCTGTACATAGAGATGTGCTTGTGTTGCAGTAGTGGTGTGTGAGATAATGGCAGTGTGCGTAGACCATGAGTTAGAAGTAAGGTCTGTGCGACAAAGGGCAGACACATATAAGTAGAGAAGACATCAACTGACAAGAGTTATGATGTTGGGAAGATAGGCACAGAATGGCTTACACATCCAGTATTAGGGACTGGTGATATATGGAGCGGTGGAATGCACTAGAAGATATGGGAGGGCATGAACATATAGTTAGCTTCTCTTGATAAACCTACAAGTAATTGAAACCTTTAACAGCACAATGTTACAATTTTTTCACTTAAGAATTGCTTTGGCAATAATAATTTGCAATTGCTTAAAAAAATGACGAAAGTTGTGATGTTCTTAAAATGGTGACTTACAAAAGCAACTGAACTTGTTGGTATTGAATAAAACAACTGTTCGGCTAGAGACATAATAGTGTAATTTGGTTACTAGATAAGGACAATTTCTTCCATCTTACAAACAAGAAATACTCATTATGTTATGCCCCAATGCCCATTTTCTGAGAAGCAACAACGGTCTCCGATACTCTTTGGCTAAACATTGCACTATTGTTTTAAACATGCAAAAGAGAAAGGGTTTAATTCATCCCTTTATGGCTGAATATTTGTATTGCTATTAACTTCTTGCCCATCAGCTGACATGCAGTCAATACCTCTCAAATCAACTCCTCTATTAACAAGCTAAATCCAATGGGTGATCTCAAATTAAATGGATTGTACCTATAATTGGAACAAATTAACAAAAGCCTGATAGGGCCATAAGGACACTTCCACAATTAGCGAAAGGTTCAATGCATACATGCTTTCCTGTTTGCTGAAGACAACCCCAAGACACAGATATAAAGTGACAGTGAAGAAAACACTGCCAAAGCCAATAAGTCTGGTTTCTATTTGCTGCTTGTATTTCTTTCTTTCAATGTCTGTCATATTATATGTTTTGATGGGCAAACAGAACACACAACTAGAGCCCCCCATATGCATACAAAAATTACATATTTGTGCACACAATACCCAGATTTTTTATACATATATATATATATATATATATATATATATATCAACCAAACAAGTTTGCTCAAAAGGAGATGCCTCTCACGGAGTTTGTAACACCTTTAATGGCGGACTGACGAAGTGGCAGCAACCAAGACTCCCTCCATTAAAATCAAATGTCCGACGCGTTTCGAGCACGGCTGTGCTCTTGTTCACGAACTTCATAGGTGAGTAACATATTGTAACATTGTGCTCGAAACGCGTCGGACATTTGATTTTAATGGAGGGAGTCTTGGTTGCTGCCACTTCGTCAGTCCGCCATTAAAGGTGTTACAAACTTCTCCGTGAGAGGCGTCTGCTTTTGAGCAAACTTGTGTGGTTGATGTTTTGCGGCTTGCTCGGCCGCGCAGACGCCCCGGCGCTGGAGTGCGGATCCTGTGTTCGGCAACCGCCGAGCACAACAAGGAGCGGAGAAGGCCGTTTGGCTTGACTTATGATGAACAACGGAGTTGGCGGTGCATCTTTCCCCCCCTTACCCACTTGGGGAACACAGAGGTTATTGGAGGCATATCGGCACCCACCAGGGAACAACATACAATGGACCACAAAGACCAGCATGCTTTTGGGCATACGCCCACTAGGGCGGGACTTTTTCTATCAGTTTAAAAGTGCCACTGTTACTTGCCGATATGTTACTCACCTATGAAGTCCGTGAACAAGAGCACAGCGTGCTCGAAACGCGTCGGACATTTGATTTTAATGGAGGGAGTCTTGGTTGCTGCCACTTCGTCAGTCTGCCATTAAAGGTGTTACAAACTTCTCCGTGAGAGGCGTCTCCTTTTGAGCAAACTTGTGTGATATATATATATATATATATATATATATATATATATATATATATATATATATATATATATATATATATCCAAAACTAAGGTTGCCCCAAAAGGAAGAAGCCGCAAGGTGGATGTATGCTTCACCACATTTATTGCTGGCAGCTGCATACAGGAAACAGCAAGGTAGAATTCATCATGTCAATAGCCAGCCAGGTTTCGGGATTCTGCTCCCTTTGTCAATGGCATTCTGCTGACTCGAGGCAGTGTTCTTCGCGCACTTTGGTCTTCAAGATCCTCCCTGTGTGGGCGTGGCCGTAACGACGGCCTTCTGGGTCTTGTAGTGACTCGAAATATTGTTCTCCAGTGAGTCTGTCTCGCACTTCCAGCAGTGAGTAAAAGGCATTAAAAAACCCATGTGGGCTGATGAACAGTCCCTCTGCAAGCGCCTGATGTCTCTCTCTTTGCTGCCAGCGTGAAACCACCTCTCGTTTCACTAATGGCACCACCGTGGTGTCACAACGAGTCTGCACTTCCGCAGCAGGCTTCTCCCGCGGCTCAGGCTCAGCCGCTCATATCCAAAACTAAGGTTGCCCCAAAAGGAAGAAGCCGCAAGGTGGATGTATGCTTCACCACATTTATTGCTGGCAGCTGATTACAGGAAACAGCAAGGTAGCATTCATCATGTCAATAGCCAGCCAGACCGGTTTCGGAATTCTGCTCCCTTTGTCAATGGCATTCTGCTGACGCGAGGTAGTGTTCTTCACGCACTTTGGTCTTCAAGATCCTCCCTGTGTGGGCGTGGCCGTAACGACAGCCTTCTGGGTCTTGTAGTGACACGAAATATTGTTCTCCAGTGAGTCTGTCTATCGTCTCTATCGTCTCTCTTGTTACATCAGTAGCTGAAGAGATCACCTAAAGCCACCAATTGCGTAAGAGCATTTACCCAATGCTCACTCTTTGTATTTTTTCAAAACAAAAAGGTCTCCGCTGCACCAGGTCACTACAGAATAGGGCGGTCAACCTCAAATCTGGGGAACCGGGTTCGAGTCTCAGCAACGACGATCAACATCCTGTGATTCTGGGCAAATCACGTATTCTCCCTGTGCCTAACAAAAATTAATGTGTCCTTGTGTAAAGCAACTGGTGCTCCTGTAAAGTGCTGCGATACCTTGGGGTCAAGTTCGGGCTATATGAAACTCTGAGAAAAAAATAATTATGCAATAAGCACAACTCAAATGAGCCAAACAAATCTGACTCTTCTCCAGACATAGCAGAGCAAGCTCCAGGGAACTCCAAAAGACCAACGGAAGTCACTTCTTCTGTAACTTGATGTCAGCCAAGGCTTATCTGAAAGGCTAAACCCAAACTGCCCACAATGTATTCTGCCCACGTTTAAGGTCATCCTCACTTTAAGCTTTAAGTACATTGTGGGGTATCTTTGCGTTCAGCTTTGCCTCCCTGGTTGTTCGGGATTCCTGCATTATGAAAGTGACCTCATGATACAGGATGGCAGTATATAATGGAGCCTTTTAATCATGGACTGTGGAAGTATAAGAACCCAAGGGACATTGCTGAAGCCAATGCCTGCCATTCCTTTGGGAGCACCAGATCTCACCTTTACCTGGCCATAATTGCTATCCATTTTCCTAAGCATGTTTTTTCCTGTACAGTTCAGTCTTCCTTTAAGTGCAGGAGTTGCTCCCTAGAAGACCTTAAGTTACTTTACTTTGCATTTCTGCCACAATTCCTTATGTTACCTACCTTGTACCAGTCTAATTTCCCACGGTCTGGAAAAGCGACTTCATGCACTAATCATTGCTACTGAACTAAGTGTTACTGATGCCACCAAAACTGACCACTAACTTTTCCAGCATTGCCACGCCGTCCACAGGCAAAGTGGGCACACTTTTTTGTATTGCAGACAATGAGCTAGTGTGATCATATGCCTTCCAATCTCGGTTACTGGACCTGGTTAACTGGAAAATTTACAATTTATCAACAACTGCCCATTACCGTGCCATCCAAGCCTATATAATCTGGAACTTTCTGCAGTGCACCTTTTGGCCACAGATTCTTTTCAGGGAGCCAGTAGCAGACCAGAGGCATCTCAAAGACCAGCCAGTCTGCATGTTATAGCTATGTTATTCCCCCCCCCAGCGCCTTGAGACCCTCGCGGGTATGTAGTGCGCTTTACAAATGATTGATTGATTGGAGCCGTGTGCAAATTGCACAGGTCATAGGGGTTTGGCTTGAATATACCGCAATGTGTAACCTGGAGGAATTTATATGGCTAAAACACTGCAGAAGTAACACTGTGTGGCAATACCAGCCACATAGACTAAGGACACACGTCACTCCTCATTCACACTGGGTGCATACAAAAATACAAGGTACATAGGATTTCTGCTCAGGTTATGTTATTTGAGCTCAAGCAGCCTCAAAATTGCTTCAGTACCATATGGAACCAACACACACAGTATTGTTCATACAAATGTGGAAACAAACGTTGGATGAAATGTTAAAACTACCGTAAGACACATATCTCTTCCACACTTAAAAGAAGAAAAGAGCTTAGAAATCACTCCTGGAGAGACCATTCTAAAGTAAACACCAAGTTTCCTTGGTTAGCACATTAAAATTCAGCATTCTGTACTGCATCAAATCGGGTCAACAATAAAATAAAATACAATACAATTTCACAAAATACAAACCCTGAACCCTGAATTCATACACTTAAAATGGGCCCCTACATTTAATGCTTTTTGTCTCTCCCCACCTGCATAAAAACAGATGGGCACGGATCTTAATTTGCAAGTTCATCTATAGTTTTCTTTTCGGGCAGCCTTCCCCGCAGAGGACTTACTCTATTATTCTTTAGTGGAAGGATCGTGCCATGCCATTATCCAAAAACAGGAACTGTTTCTCCCCTCACAAGCCATGAAAAGGGTTAGCTTCAATACGATCACATCAAGACTCCATGTTCAAAGGTGGGAGCACCACTATCTGGATAGTAGCAGCTCAACATCCATTTTTCAATGTCTCTAGCATACTGTCCACCAACATGAAGGAACACTGCATTTTGTTTGCATGTTGTCATCTCCCTCCTGTTCGCTGGTGAGATCTAACTAGGCAGTTGGGCCACTCAGGCTCGGGCTATGGGCGTCAGGAGCAGAGGGGGCACAAGTCGCGGATCTGTCTGGATCCGGAGTCTTTGTTGTTGATCTTTACTGGACAGGTCCACTGTCCACAGGTGAGTGGAGTCTTTGTTGAAGGCAGCAGTCCTCCAAGGGGTTTTAGAGGTCGCGGGCTGCAAGACAGGTTGCAGGTTTGTCAAAAATGGAGACAGGCCGGAAGGGCTGCGGCCAAGGCAGTCATCGTCATCAGGCTTATTCTGCAGTGTTTTTCTTTCTTTGTATGTCATCGCAGGTCTAGTTTCCAGGTAAGGGGGAGCTACCTAAATACCAGCTTTAGGTCTGTTTTAGGGTAAGAGCAGTTAGGGCCAATGGGCACCTTACCTGGGGTGACTACACACCCTTTCATGCCACCCTCATGAGGGAGGGGTCATAGACCTATCCCTGATTGGAGGGGTCTCCCCATCTTCAAGATGGTGGGGACTGAAAGATGTGCTTCTCCTCGCCTCCACCACCTTAGAGATGGAGTTGGCAGAGGTGGGCTCACCTCCAATTCTTAGGAGTTTTCCCGCCCAAAGTGGTGGTGTAAACCAGGGACTACCATCTGCTGCTAGAAGCAGACGCTGGGGGTGGCATTGCAAAGGCGGCAGACCTTTGAAGCTGCCCTCTTCGAGCACTGGCCCATCCGGGGGAGGAGGTGCGACACCTCTGCCCAGGATCTGCATTGTTTCTGGTCCCAGAGAGCAGGAGATCTTCACCCAGGGGACCAGAAACAAGTCTGTTGGTGGGTGGCTGCCCACAGCAGGACAGTGATACCACCAGGGTTAGTAGTTTTTCAGGGGGCACCTCACATGGTACAATGAATCACACACTGGCATCAGTGTGGATATATTGTGAGAATGATTTGGGTAGCAAACACTACTGAGTTCAGTGAACCCATCATGGTGATGTGGAACTCGAGTGTCAAGTTCTCCGCCTATGTACTCTCATAGGCTTCCTTGGCACTTACAATATTAGGAAGTAGACCCTAATACTGTAGGGGCATATCCGCTCATACAGATATGCCCACTACTGGCATATAGTGCACCATGCGTTAGTGCTGGTAATGCCTGCTAGAGGGGCGACTTACCTATATCTTAGGCAGTGCTAGCTGGCATGGCTCACAGGCAGTGTGCCATGTCGACTTGGTCATGTTCCCCTGACAGGGGCATGGCAGCTGCAGTGGCAGTGGCCGTGGCAGGGTCCTAGTGATGGGTTGTAGGAGACCCTCTTCAGCCTCCAGGCCCTAGGTACCTAGGGTACCACTTACTAGGGACTGACGGGGGGGGCATAAATATCAATTGTGGACATGTTTTTAGGGAAAGAAAACTAGTACTGGGAACCTGGACAGCAGGGACCCAGTACTCTACCGTCAAAGATGCATTGAAAGCCAGGCAAAAAGTGGGGGTACGGCAACAGAACCCCACTTTCTGACAACTAGTTATTTATTTGCTTGTACAACATAATCAAGCAAGTGAAGGAAATGGAGCACTTTGCATTTTTGACATGTGTAAGAGCTAACAACTAAAACAAAGCATGCAGTGCATTAAAATGAAAAGGGTTACAACTCTGAACAAAAACAGAATATATAGAACAAGGAAAAAATGAAGATGCTCACATAAGAAATCTGCATTTCATAAGGTAGAGTATAAATCAAATGTAACCGCAAACTTGTAATTGGCATTCCTGAAAGAAGGACCAAGTATCTATAGAGAGGGTCTGGAGCACCCAAGATTCAGAATCCATGAACATGTGCTCACCACCCTCTACACTGTCTATTGTATCTCTTATCCAGTTTTGTGATTCAATTTTTCCATGATGAATCAGGTTGAAAGACTGATTACATAATCTCTGTGACAATAAAGTGTGAGGAAGTGCAATCACTGGACGATGCTTCGGGACAATTTCCACCCTTTCTCTCCCCGTCTCCCCTTATGTATTCACAGACCAGGCAAGGAGAAGACTGGCCCTTTAAAGAGTTCGACGGGGCATACCAGGTGACAGAGTCACATGGTCCGGAGAGCAGCTACTTCACGGAAGACGCGAGGAGGTTACGGCGTTCATTGGGACCACACCAAAACGCGAGCCAGGAGGAGACGCCGGTGAGGACTTTCCTTGTACCGCCGTGGGAGAGCACAAGGACGGAACGCGAGGACCTGAAGGGCTCGACGTCGACGGAAGCCGACGACGCAGGAGGAGCGAGGACCGGAACAGACGGGCAGCCAGACCCTACCAGGCAACGCGAGCACGCCAGCCACGGCCACAGGGGGTCGTGGCTGCACAAGGTACGGGGTCGCTTGCACATTCCTTGGGGTCGCGGAGCGGCGGAGGGAAAAGGACGGGGTTAAGGGGGCGGAACCCAGTAGTTTGTGGGCATAATGGCGCGCAGAGGGTCGTTTTGAGAGAAACCGCACGCTCACTGGTGAAGGTTCGGTGGCAACTGTTCCCCCACTTACCTGGCTTCCTGCGCCGTGTACCCTATCAGAACCCCCACCTTACGGCTGTTCTTGTTCTTGTTTTCTTTTCCCTTCCCGGTATCTGCACAAGCCTATCAGTCCTATAAACCAGTCCAGAAGGCCATTTGTTTGGAATCCCAAGACAGAAGAAGGAAAATCGAGAGGGACAAACTACATCACCCCGAATCCCTTTTTTGTTTTTGGACTTGTGCCACTACAACTCATTGAATCATTGGTTTGTTTTGTTTTCTTTGACTGTAAATAAACCTTAGCAAGCACAAACCACCCCAATAGTCCTGGTCTGCTTCTCCACCGCACTACATAAAGCCAATTGTAAATCAGGGATTTGGGTCCATGTGACCATTTCTCTCATTTAAACCAATTTTGAGGTCTCATTAGACAAAATTTTTGCAGGGCAGGATGCAAAGAGTACAGTTGGGAGATTTACTTTCCACCTCTGCTCCGATCACCTGCGGGGTTCCACAGGGATCTGCCCTGTCACCCCTACTTTTTAATATCTACCTGCAGCCATTAATCGCTCTCCTGAACAGGATGGATTGCCTGGTGTACAATTACGCCGATGATACTCAGATAATCGTTCGGCTGGACGATGGTTTGGGAGCGTCCACCAGGTTGCAGGACATACTAAAAGCTACGGTCAATTGGATGTCCGAGAACCATCTAAAAGCCAACCCGGACAAGACGGAAGTGTTGCCCATTTCCATCTCGGGCAACCCCTGGAGTGAGAAATTTTGGCCTGTGGAGCTGGGGGTGCCACCGAAACCGGCGTCCGCAGTTAAAAGTTTAGGCCTTTATGTGGATGACAAATTATCCATGAACAAGCAAGTCACCTCGGTAGTGGGCACCTGCATTGGCCTGCTACGACAACTAAGGAAGATCTCTGCCTTACTTTCATTCTCCACTCTGAGGCATGTGGTCTCAGCCACAATTTTGGCTAGGCTGGACTACGGGAACTCCTTATACATAGGCCTACCCCAGCGGCTGCTGGACAAACTACAGGGGGTTATGAACGATGCAGCCAGGTTGATCTATAAAAAACCCAGATCTGCCCGTTCTTCCCCCCTGATGCAGGAGTTACACTGGCTCCCGATTCGTCAGAGGGTTGTCTTTAAAGGAATGTGCATCGTACACAAGGCGCTGTATGGCAAAGCACCAAGTTATGCGAAATCCCGCCTATTCCCTTACATACCTGGAAGGACTTTGTGCTCGTCGGATGCTACCCTTTTGTCCCAATCCCGCTTCAAATTGACTACGGTGGGGGGTCGTGCTTTTTCTAACACACTCCCAGCCCTGTGGAACAAATTGGCTCCAGAACTTAGGAAGGAAAGTAATTTACTATCCTTCAGGAGAAAATTAAAAACTGTACTTTTTAAACAAGCATGGAGCAGTTCCTAGGCGCAGAAGTGGGACCAAGTGAATGCTATACCTCATTATGTAAATCTGGACAAACAGCGCTTAGAGACCCCTGTGGTTATAACGCGCTATATAAGTTAAATAAATAAATAAATAAATAAATAAAAGGGCACTTTTTTGCACAGGAAGTGGATGATCCATGTCATGATCCAAAAATTAGCAATGAAAATTGAAGCAGTGGGGTACAAACAATCAATGCTTACACAAGTTCAAACTGTATAATTCACCTCAGGTGACTTTAACAGGACAAATCGGAATACACCATTTTTGTACTGAACTGGTGTACGACCAGCTGTTCGCTACACATTTATTTTCTGAAACAAAGTAATAAGAAATCTGTACAGATTGTAACACACACTGAACTGTGGCATTCCTAAATACATCATAATTACCAGAATTGCCTAACAAGGTTTTCCAGACTGTGTGGCTCCAATTAATTCTGCATGTTTTGTAATGTGTGCCCTGAACTTAAGCAGCTGCCACTGCAGCTGTAGTATTTAGTTCAAGCTAGTAAGCGCAGCTGTCTGCGGATACATTGTTACAGTTTAAAAAAAAATACATAGTGTGGCCTTTGGCCCCACCCAGAACACTATTTCTCCGTCATTTATTCATTAAGTGTACCATTCTGCCCCCTGAGGAGTGCTTCCATTGCAATTCCGGGGGTAGTACATTGAATCATTACACATTTAATGCTCATTTTATACTAATCACAACTACAATTTAGTCGAGTTAAAAAGAGGACTATATGTTTTGCTTTCAGTCAAGAAAAGTGACAAAGACGTCTGCTTGAGCCAGTTATTGTGGCTCCCGCGGTTTATCACATTTCATTTTCTCTATCCACTCAACAAACTCTCACTTTATTTTGCATCAAAGCACATTATTAATACTTGAATGTGTTGTGCCTCTCAAGACCAGGGACATACAAAGCTTGTCTGGGACTGTGGATGCAGAAGCACTGGCGAGGCAGGCTACAGTTCTTGATGCACAATCAAGCAAAGATTGACTGACGCCCAAATACGTGCAGCACAGCGAAGCACATAAGGTCTCCCACACGGTGCTGCAGGAGAGTTCTCCATGAACAACCCTAACCTCTGCCGATCTGAAGGGCCTGGAGACATGAATTCGCACAGAGCCCTGCGGTAAGCACAGTAGTAGCCGTGGGCGCCAATCGGGCTGCAGCAAACTTTTGGCTGCCTTCCTCAGTCTCTTTTCAGGTCATAAACTCCTGTAGTAATCAAGAGGTGGGCATTAAACACATTTAGTCGCAAACATTTGTCAATGTAATGCAGTCTGCTGGATCGGAAATACCAGAGTCAAGCAACTACAATGGATTGAAAGGGAAATCCAAGTTAACCAAGTTACTAACTCTGCAGTCACTGCTGGCCACTCAAACTAACTCTTAAAGGAATATTCATTTAGAACACTGAAACGTGAACACTGTTGTCAGGACCCTGGCTTCCTTGTCGGTGTGAGCTCTGCTTATACATCAGAGCTAAATGAGACCGAGTTCTGTTTAGATTAAATTTCCTTTGATTGATTCAAACACCGCCCCTTCCTTCTGATAAATATGTATTAATGCTTGTCTTGCTATGAAATAATGTACTCTCAGTCATGTGATAGAAAAGTATCCATAACTGAAGAGCTCTCTAGTATGCATTAAGGAAAAAAAAGCTGAAGCAGAGAGAGAATAGTGAACTGCCAAGAGTCCTGTGAATATATCAGCGCCAAACATAGCCTTTGATGGCCGCCAGTGCAAATTGTGCATGGGTACATTACCATTCATCTTTCTAAAACTCATCTGCCAGGTCTGATAGAGGAATTCGTGCAATACTCATTCCGTTTATGTGCCTGCTGCAAAGGTCTGTGTGCTCCATAAAGGACAAGGTTCAAATGTTAGTGGTCAGACTCATCTTCTAATC
This sequence comes from Lissotriton helveticus, assembly GCF_964261635.1. NCBI lineage: Eukaryota > Metazoa > Chordata > Amphibia > Caudata > Salamandridae > Lissotriton > Lissotriton helveticus. Next base: position 135,035,763 of record NC_136070.1, on the reverse strand, counting down.
CTTCTAAGGATGACAGCATTCCTGAACGAATAAAGCCCGAGCATAGGCCTAGGCACACAGAAATTAGATGTAACAGATTGGTAGTGTAGACATACATGGTACATTATGCAAGCTAACAAATACGGAGATGATCTCTTGATGAGTTTTGAATTTGTTCAGTCTTTAATTTTCAAGAAAAACCAGCTGACATGTGTTTCGTCGCATGTGGAACAATCTTTCCGGGACTTCCTCAGGGCTGTATGCGAAGAGAATAAATCAATGGGCTATCGCTCAGCCGGTGATAATTCCAACCCGGCCGGGCCCAAGACCAACTGGTTAGCTTCAATATTTAAACAAAGAAATCGGAGGACCCGTATCGAAATGTGTAAATAACGCTTGTATGCGCTCAGATTTCTGAAAGGAATCCAATGGTATCAATGGGTTGAACCGGAAATGGCATAAGTATGGCCGAAGCCGTATATGGCAGTTGGTCTCGGTGGGCGCTGTGGGAGAGAATAAAGAAGAGGAACGGATAACTCCTCTTGCGTCGGTGATCTTAGAGTATGCTGCCTCAGTATCTTGCCCACAACCAGGAACACAGTGGCCCGTGGGCAAAGTTCAATGTTCCTCGCAATCATATACTGTATAAAAATGAACCAAAAATCAGAGATCTTAATTATTATGCAGTTGGGGATTCTGTAACTCCCATTAGGACTTGTATTTAGTTCCTATACAATGTGTCTTGTAATCTTATACCTAAATTTCTGTGTGTGCATAAAAGTATGCACAGGTTTTTGATGGTGTACGTTTGTGTGCATTTGTAGATCTGGCATTAGACAAAACATTTTGGGTTCACTAAAACTATATGTATAATACTCATTAGGGGGTTTCACCCAGCCCTATTGATCCCATAGTCTGCTAATGCATCATTCACATTTTCTTCCAACCACTAAAGGATAACGGGTCAGTTCTCTTCAGTCATTGGCTAACATCAATGTGTGTGGATTTGCTCCTTGTAAAAGGGTCAAATGCTCTCACTCATAAAGAAGTTACCATCGATGCTAGGGTCTACTATTCCAATGTGTACTTTTAGCGACCCAAAATCAATTTTTGCTTCTTTACACTGACAAGGGCTCTGTAGCACCCCTAAAAAAAGAGCCCTGAAAAACAATTGACAAAACAAAAATATGCATCGATAAATCCAAAAGGCTAGCAGCCAATTCCAGACCTACTGGCTTTGTCCATGCTTAGCAGGATGTGTGCGTGTGTCATGTTTTGATCTTTCTATTTATGAATCCAAATGCGTAGAAGCCTAGGTGTCTTTGCACTAGTCTATTCTTATATTTGTCTTTTGGGGAGTGCGAGTATTTGTGCGCAGGTGCGTGCATGGATATGTCTGTTTTTTATACAACTACAGTTTTATATTTCACTGTTCATATTTAGTTTTAATACAAACTTGGTTTTTAGCTTCTCACCTCATTAAAGATTGAATGGGTTTACGGAATGCTTCAGGCTAACCATATATATGTTTTCAAACACTAAATCAGGCACTGACTCAGCAAGTTCAATAGATCTGACTTTAATGTGCGAACACATACACATAGCATTAGTGCAAGCCGGAGTTTCCACGTGGTTGCCATTAAAGCCAGGCGTATCGGCGTTGTCAACACTGGTTTCAAATTAATAGAACTATCATTTCACTATTTATGCATTCCATTTCTCTACATAGCTCATTTTGTGCACCATCTTGGATGGTACTTATTGTCTCCCAAGGTCCTGAAAAAGCCTCAGATAGAGTACACACGATTGGGCGGAAGAGGTTAAATGGATTGGTAAGTTTCTATTGTACGTGTCCAATGTAGTACAACAGCGGTGGCTCCAGGTATTATATATACTGTTGAAACAAAGTGATCCACACGACTTATTAATTATGCACAGGTTTCATTGAGAGACCTTAATTAATCTTTGAACTCGTCAATTCTCCCTTAAGGTGAAGGCAGCAATAGCTGCTTAGTGCTATGGGTTGGACAGCAATGCAGCCCCAGGCCCGTTAGTCTGCTCTGAAGCAGCTGTATTGGAGAGCTCAATCTATGAAGCATAGGGTCCTGCATAGCACCACGCTGCTACCGCAGGTTTTGCTTCAGAACAATCAGAAACCAAGAATAGTTTAGAAAAAGAGCAGTTCACAATCTCCTTCAAATGGATAATACAAAACCAATATACGGTCTTAAAACAACCAATTAAAACTGCATTCACAAATCACAACATGCCTTCAAATACTATATTTGGGGGAAACGTATGATGGCCACACTGGATTTACCATAAACTGCTTCACATTATAAAATCCCAAACAACTTACAGAATGTACATTGAACGCTTTGCTACATATAGGAGTACATCAATAGTTACAAGGGTCTTCAAACCTACTTAAGCGGAGATGCAGCTAAAAAACATTGCAATCTTTCTCATACTTGCCTGTAGGTCACATGCCAGCAGAGATGCTCCCTTTGCTTTGGAGACTGTGGTGATTTGTTGAAATGTCAGCAGGTCATGGACATACACATTACTGTCTGAGGTAAAGAAACAAACAAAACACTTAGGACTGGAAAAGTGTAGTTGAGGGTTTCATCAGAAGGTTTTACTCAACTGCAACAAAGCTACACACAATTACTGCTGAAGTGATGTTCTGCATCTACAGTACCAAGACTGCAGAGGTGTAACTGCTGATTTGCCCAGAATCACAGGATGTTGAGCATCGTTGCCAGGACACAAACCTGGTTCCTCAGATTAGAGATCGACCACCCTAGCCGTTAGGCTACATACTCTACCGATCATTATGTTTTTAATATATTTTTGTATGAATATATAAAACCTATACAGTCTTTATTATCGCTGCACTGGAACAGGTTTTATGTTTAGAGATTAAATGATCCATATAAACAGCATGAAGTACTCAGATCATCCTCTCATCTTAAGCATCAATCCTAGAAACATTAGGAGAGGTTTTATGTTAAGGACTGGCACTTTCACATCAAACTCAGATAAGTTCGCCACTGGGAGTAATCATCATCTGGAAGAGCGAGAAAGAAGGAGAAAAAGAGAGCGAGAGAGAGCGAGAAAGAGCAAGAAAAAAAAGAGAGAAGGCTTGAACTACTATCAATTAGCTGATTTCAGTGTTCTGCCAAGTAAAGCTGAATGGGTGAACGTGAAACCATTCAAGGGGAAATTACACAAGGCTTAGAACCTGTGGAACCATGAGGATGTTATGTAAGGTGTGCTGCAGGAACAAACGTAAGCCTCTTTTACATACATTAAAGGCCCCTGTAAGTCTGGAGTCTTCAATGGCTCTTATGAACTAAATTATGTTTGTTTGAGAAAGAATTTTGCATAATTAAAAGGTTAACATCAGACGAAACAGGATACTAAGCCAGAATGAATGTGCTAAGTTTCAAACTGGACCTTTACCAGCTAGAAACGGCCTGGACAAGGAAGTTAATTTTTTGGATTCTTAGGTAAGCCACCTCCATTAAAACAAGTTTGATAAAGACTCATTAAACTGCATTCTGTGTATGTTTCATGCTGAAATGACTATAATGAACTGGAGATTTTGTCCATGGACACAATTTACCAAGAAGTAAACGTATGTATCCTGTAGGTCCACTGAGTCATAGTGTTGTCCAACAAATAAAATCAGTAGCAAAAGTTATCCATACTCTTGTCAGGAGTCAATTCAATTCAATTCAAATTGACTTTATTTCGGATATATTGCAATCCATAAAAGTACACACAATAGACAATTCATAATAAAACATCACAGTGATCACAAAGTCAATCTTAAATTGCATAGAACTCAAATGTATCATAAAAAAGAGTGCATTGACAGAGTCAGAATAAAAAATGCAAGTAAGGTCCATATACAGAATATACGAAATAAAGTGCGATAGTGCCATAAACTGCAGTTAATGCACATTTACTCATCCAAACAATTTCTTAGTCTCATGGTCATTTTTAAAAATTCTAACACCTGGAGGACACTGTCAGGATGCAGCAACTGTAAGTACATAAGGGCGGGTCTAATTTGGTTAAAATTTAATTTCTTTAAAAGAGTAACCAGATACCGCTTTCGGGGATATTCATAAAATGGACATAAAAATATAAAATGCAGCATATCCTGTGGAGACTTCCCGTCGCAGCCACAGGGAGCTGCTGGTTTCTTAAAAATGTCCGACTTGGGTCTAATTAAAAGCTGATGAAAGATGTTAAACCTGAAACGGGTCAGCAAAAAATTTTCATGGGTGGAGAAGGAGCATGTTAGATACAATTCCATTGAATTACAAGTTCTCAACATGATATACATTCTAACATTAGGTTTCTAGAGCTCTACTTCATCTCTTACAGCATTACGGTTCAGGAAAAAAGCTCTCTTAATTGCAGCAACATCACCCTTAACTATATCCCCCGGGTTATCAAACAGGTTCAGGCGACCAAGCTTCAAAAATTGGGACTTCAAATATTTAAGCCAGGGTACACGCATTGCGTGGTCAAGCGATAAGAGATCCTCCACTATCAAGTGGGTCAGAGGGATTGCATCACTTAACAACCATAGTTTTACCCAGCACAACAACGGTTTCAGTCCAACAATGTCCGATAAATGCAAACAGCCAAGTTCTTCATGAGCAGCTAAATTCGGTGTGCTCCCAGGGACACACAACAGACGCTTTAAAAATTTATTTTCAACTATTTGAAGTTGGTCATCGTTTGTGTAGCCCCATATCTCGCTTCCGTATACTGCAGTGGCTATGGATTTAGCGTTATATAGTTTCATCATAGCCACATTTGGCTTTTACCCCAATTTAGAGGCAAAATTGAAGATAGAAGCATTTACCCTGGACATTTCCCCCTTCTTCTTGGCCAAATGTGGGGCCCAACACATCTTCGTATCAAATAAAACACCCAGGTAGGAAAACGACTGGGTGATGGGTATCGGAACATCATTCAGTTTAAAGTTGAACTTCTTCTTAGGTTGACGGCCAACATGCATTATAAAAGATTTTGAATTGTTGACCGTGAGGTCCCTATCAGACATAAATTTATTAAAACCATTCAAAAGTGCCTGAAGACCTAATTCTGTTCGTGAAATTAAGACCGCATCATCGGCATATAAAAGCAGAGGAATACCCCTCGCACCCGCCCTAGGACAATCAGATTGTATCTCCTGTAATTCAGCCTCCAGGTCATTTATATAAAAATTAAAAAGGTAAGGGGCCATAATGCACCCCTGACGTACACCTTTATTAATTGGAAAACAACCCGTGGTTTCCCCAGTCGAAGAATACCTCACGTTGGCTCTTGTTTCATTGTGCAGATCCGCAAGGAACTCCACAATACCCCCATCTATTCCCTTGTCCTTCATGGTCCTCCACAGCCTCCCCCTGTTGACGCAGTCAAAGGCTGAGGAGAGATCCATGAAGGCAAGATGAATTGCTCCCTTCTGAACTACAGTATATTTATTCAGAATAAGGAACAGGTTGAGACACTGCGTTATGGTTGAGCACCCCTCACAAAAGCCATATTGAGAGATTGTCAAAATATGGTTCTCATTCGACCAACTTATTAGGCGTTGAAGTATAACTCTCCCCATGATCTTAACCATTGAATCAATTAGGGATATGGGTCGATAGCAAAGTGCACTTCCCCTATCTCCCTTCTTGAATACAGGGACTATAGTTGATAGTCCCCAAGATTCTGGACAACCCACAGTGGCCGCAGCATTAAATACGGCGACCAGAATGGGAGCCCAAAAAGCTGGATCAGACTTGTAAAGATCGGGGGGTATTCCGTCAGGCCCTGGCGCTTTATTAGCAGTGAGGCCCATTATGGCTGCCAAAACCTCACTTTCGTAAAAAATAATAGGGCTAACCCTGTCACAGGGGGCATCAGTCATAGATCCAGAATTTTCAGAATAATATAAACTTTTAAAGTGGCCTTCCCATTCCTCTTTGGTTATACAGCAAGCAATTCCGTCACCAGGGTCCTCGGTCAAGAAAGGTTTCTTAACCAAAGCCCAGAATTTGGTGCTGCTATTCAAGGTAGAGGGGTCAAGCAATTCCTCCCACGCCTCTTTCTTCAGTAGCTCCTTACGGGAGATAGTAATAGCCTTATATTCCTTTCTACAAAGTTTTACAACCTCCCGATCCCTCGGGGAAGCTGACAAAGCAAGCCTCAGCTTGCGAGCAGCTACAGTGCAATCATGGCTAAACCATCTCGGTCCTACTTTTGCGTGGGTTTTATTAGGAACAGATAGGAACGCTGACACCTTCTCCGCTATATTTTGATAAGCCTCTAGAACCGATTTAGGTTCACCTCCCCCGTTAATACAAACGTCAATGTCCTCTGCACACCCTTCAGAGATGTTTTTATAGAGTGCATCCGCGGAGTCAATTGACCATTTTAACCGCCTCCTCCCATCTGTTGTGCCCAGACTTCCTTGGACAGTATTTTTAGGACAATTTTTCCCCCATGGACAGTTCAGACAGATTGTGACAGGATTATGGTCACTAAATTCACTAGGGAGGATACAAAAAGAATCTAAAAAAGTTTGCATAGTCCTCGAGACAAGTATATGGTCAATGAAGGTACCCCTGCCATGTCCCTTAAAAGTAGGGATATCAAAACAGTATGAAGGGTCCTTTAAAGACATAGCCAAAGAGAGGTCAAGGTCATTCATTAAGTCATTACACATTTCCCCCTCTAAGGTGTGCTCCAGATGCAGACAATCTGCACGCGCACAGATCATTTCTGATAAACACTTGTGCAATGGATCGACACATGGATGCAGATTAAAATCCCCCAAAATCATGAGGTTATGGCCCACTTTTTCCATAAAATTAGAGACAAAGGAATTAAGAACATGGATATGTTTCGGACCTGCACTATCAAGAGCAGCATTGTAAAAATTCACCAGTCCCACAAGAACATTACCACCAGATAGAATTAGTCCCATGACCCCTGTGTGCTGAGCTTCCAATCTCCGTACTTCACACGGTATCAGTATGGAAACAAAGACTACAAGACCCCCCTTGGGCCTTCCCCGCACTGAAGGCAAGGCCGGCACAAAGAAGGCCCTATACCCTTCTAAAAACAGATTACAGCCCAGCTCCCAGGTCTCTTGGAGACAAATGATAGAAAACTGCTTGATGTAAGTGACGCAGTTTACATCAGACATTTTGGCCGCAAGACCAGCAATATTCCAGGAGACAACAAGGATTCCTGAAGTTCTACCCACCGGATTCAAAGAATTTGTAGTTTCACCTGAAGCCCTAGTAATCTGAGCCGCAGGTGCCCCCAGTCAGTCACACTGCTCAAGACCGGATAACACTTCGAATCTATTCTGTGTATTTACATTCGACCCATATCGATAATGGCCGTTACTTGGACTCCTGTTATGAGTTCTAATGGGCCCACCTGACCCACAAGGATTAGTAACATTATAGAAAAACTGAGACTCCTGCGCAGGAGTATAAGGTTCAAGCCCCCGCCTGGTTAAATTCTGTTGTGGTGTAGGTTTACACAGATGCGCATAAAAACAACCCAAGGGACGTACACAAATACTATTCGTGTTATATACCAATGCAGAAGCTCTCAAAAGGATAGTTGCCACGTGCTGGGGGTGTTTAAAATTTACGACTATACAGTCCCCTATCCTAGTCTTTTTAGATGGCCCTACCCAATTTACACGTCTTACTGTCATAATTTGTTCCGAGTATGACACAGGGAACTCACAATTTTTGTTAAGCCAAGACACAGTCTTATTTTTCAAAGAGGATTGGGATTCATCAAAAGGAGATGCTGGATGTGTCCCGCAGGGGGGCACATTAGTTAATACAGCCACAAACGGAGCACAATCTGGTGGTAAATTAAGATAGCGATTGTACCTCGGGGGTCTGGGCGCTCTACTGTTTATTTGCTTTGTAGATGGTATCAAAGGAGCCGCTGCCACAGGGATGTCTGGACAAATAGGGGTTTCAGAACCAGTGGCCACTGCAACAGCAGCATTCCCCCTTGCCTTATTACATATATCGTTGATATCGGCAAGTTCTCTACCTTTCCTCCCAGAGTGTACACTTCCACTAGATGTAACACTATTCTTTGCTGATAACAGACCACCCAGCCTTGTCACTTCCTTTGCTAGGTTATCTATCTTACTCGTTAATGGTTTAATAAGCTCCTCCATTTTAGTTGTCAAAGAAGCTTCTAGATTTTTTATAAGCGAAGCTAGAAAATCAGGGGTTATGCTTACACCATTATCATTACCATCATTATTAGTGCCCGTAAAAACAAAAGGGGTTGGTATTACAGGGCTAAGAATAGCCTTACCATCCTTTTTTTTTTTTTTACTTATCTTGCTTCCCATTTACCTTTTGAGACAGTGTTCTACAAGTTCTTATGGCCCTGGTTTCTGGTTGGGGCTCATGTAACACAATAGTATCAGGACTAGTATCAGGACATGACAGCACCTGAGGGTCAGAATGAGCCTCCACATTAACTAAGATGGGCACTGGAGGGTCAATAGAAATGACATCAGACGAGTTAATTGCACATCCTTGTAACAAACTGATAGGGGAGTTTTCCAATGACGTTTCCCCTACCACAGTGCTTTTCCCCAATGCTGCACGTCTGTTGTTATTTATCTGGCTTACTTTCCTAACCAGGAAATTATCAAGAGTAGCAGGGCCCACCGGCACCTTGTCATTTTTGGGTTTTGACATTGTAAATATAAATGGAACTAATACTTGCAGACAGGTACCCTTCAATCTAAGCACTCTATACTAAAACAACCTATAAAACACAAAATTAAAAGTTAATCAGATATCTTACACGCTCCAGGCGCGAGATTGGTCCGAAAGGGAAATATAAGGGTCCAGGCCCAGTCCAGTCTCCTTCAGTCCCCTGAGGGCCACAGAGGGCCCGCCCTTTGCCCGGGCTTAGCCCCGGGCTTAGCCCCGGGCGCTCCCGCGCGCGACTCGCGGGGTGAGAGGGGGTGTCAGCCTTTTACTGGCACCTCCGGGCGCTCTCGGCGCGTCACGAGCGCGCTGCCTGCCTCAGGGGCCGCTGGGAAGTGTAGTCCCTGGTCGCGGTTAGCGTCCGCCAGCTACCGCCGTTCCCCTCACGGCTCCGCCCGATGGCGAACTCTCAAGTGAGTCTCTGGTGTTCCTCCGCTGGCTCCCGGGGGGTCAGCCTTTTACTGGCGCCTCCGGGCGCTCTCGGCGCGTCACGAGCGCGCTGCCTGCCTCAGGGGCCGCTGGGAAGTGTAGTCCCTGGTCGCGGTTAGCGTCCGCCAGCTACCGCCGTTCCCCTCACGGCTCCGCCCGATGGCGAACTCTCAAGTGAGTCTCTGGTGTTCCCCCGCTGGCTCCCGGGGGGTCAGCCTTTTACTGGCGCCTCCGGGCGCTCTCGGCGCGTCACGAGCTCGCTGCCTGCCTCAGGGGCCGCTGGGAAGTGTAGTCCCTGGTCGCGGTTAGCGTCTGCCAGCTACCGCCGTTCCCCTCACGGCTCCGCCCGATGGCGAACTCTCAAGTGAGTCTCTGGTGTTCCCCTGCTGGCTCCCGGGGGGTCAGCCTTTTACTGGCGCCTCCGGGCGCTCTCGGCGCGTCACGAGCGCGCTGCCTGCCTCAGGGGCCGCTGGGAAGTGTAGTCCCTGGTCGCGGTTAGCGTCCGCCAGCTACCGCCGTTCCCCTCACGGCTCCGCCCGATGGCGAACTCTCAAGTGAGTCTCTGGTGTTCCCCTGGAGGGGGCTTTGCTAGCCAATTTCTATTTAATGTCCATATTGGCCGAACAGGGTTTTAATAGTGTATGACTTTAAGTGGCAAGATGTATGGATCAGAACACCACAAGGTTCACATTTTCAAAACAACTGAAGTTCTCATCCTAATGAGCATCTCCTCTTTATAGTCCGTTTCATAATGGCCCTACTCCATGTGTCGCACTGCATAACTTCTAAAGACAGTAAGGAAATTGGATTTAGTTTTACAAGCACACGCTCATGTAAGCTCCAACTCGGTATTCCAACCTCTTTTTGCTACAAAAAAGTAACTTAGGCAGTTGCGTCTTCCTTCATCACAAATGTTATCCTTTTTTATTTCTGAAGGAAGAGAAACTAATTAAGATAGTAGAGCTCACAAGTGGGTAAAAGCAACCGTTTTTTCCCATTATGAGATAAAAAGTAGGAGGAGAGGTGTTGACCTTTCAAAGGCAAAGATTTTAACTGTGCTTCAAAGAAAAGACATCTGGACTTCAATCAGTAGTTTTAGTTATGCGCAATCAGATGAGCTAGTCTTTACAGCAGAGGCTGGGTCGGTTGCAAGTATAGCTACCTCAATCAAAGCTGTTCTACAATTAAAGGGGGGAAGTTCCACTGGTCTGGTTGACGGGACTGATGAGTAGAGAGAACACATAACGAACCACTGACAAGGCCAAGTGGCGGGCTGTTAGAGGGGACTAGGATGGAGTCAAAGTGTCATGTGCCTCCTCAGTAAAATATCGAATTATTTTTCACTTATTGCAAGGCAGGAGTGAGAGGGAAAAAGCAGTCTACAAGAGAATGTACCTTATCCATATGCTAATAGTGTTTGTGCTTTTGTGCGGTCCTCTGGAGTCTACCATAACTCTCTAATTAAACCACTCTGTCAGCAGATGGGGTGGAAGGCAGAGAACATGACTCATAACATGGCTGCGGTGGGAGAAATTCTGTACTTTTTAATGCAATCATAGAGTATGCCCACTTTGTATTGTCTTAAACACTTTCCAGAAGCTACCGTGATTTGCTATTTGGCTAACAGTCACTGGGAGACTGTAAGAACGCGTTAAGGCAATGAGAGGAAAAACCCTCCTAACACCCATCCACTCCCCCCAAAGAATAGCTTGCCTAAAAAGAGGATCTAACAGGAAAGAAAGTGATTTTGTACTAAGGGGCACAGTGGGAAAAGGTACATCAACAAATAAGAACAAATCAACAAATAATTGCTCCGATACACATGGTGAAATAATTTTAGAAAGCACTGAATGCCAGGCAGATTAGCTTGAAAAGAATTTACTGTGACACAGGAAACTAGTGAAGGGTACAGTAGATCTCTGAGACCCAGACAAAATTTCGAAGATGGTAAAGCACCCGAACTGTCACATTTGGCACCAGCGGTTACCTCATGGTATTTCCTTTGGGTAGTCCCAAAAATCAAGCATTTACATCTGGACAAGATGACAACATCCACCACTAAAGTGTATGGATACTGAGGAATAAAAAGAAGAATCTTACACAGCACATCATCTAATGGTAACATATAGAGACCACAGAGCTTAAGTGGTCACATAGAGAGCAGCTTATCAAAATGTAAAGCAAGGCTTTTGCTCGTGGACACTTGGAAGAGTGAGACCCCATCTCACTGTGCCTCATCCATTATGGGAACCTCCATCTCTTGCCACGGACCTTCAGCTTGTTGCTGTGCATTCAAACAGGAGTGAATCATATGCTGAAGCTTCAACAGGGATTGATCAAATAGAAGTTGGCTTAACGGCTAGGGCGTTCGACCTCGAATATGGGTTCGAGTCTCGGCAAGGACACTGAACATCCTGTGACTCTGGGCAAATCACTTGATCTCCCCATGCCTAATAAAAATGAATGTGTCCTCATGTAATGCAACTGGTGCTAAGTAAAGCACTCTGATACCCGATTCGGGTCAAGTTTGCACTATATAAAACTCTGTAAAATAATAAATAAATAAAAGCATAGGACAAGCTGGATATCACAAGCATTTACAACTACACTCGTTCCAAAATCAAATGACCTAACATTAGCCCTGGTGAACACCTAATGATGCTTAAAGTAAAAAAAATTAAAACAAAGTCGAAGAATACTGTGACACACAACAAGAGACTGGTATTCCTACCAGTGATTTTAACCTCCTGTGCAAGTTATTTAACCCTTACATTTGGAGTGTAAATTTTAAGTAGGAGAAGGGAGGTCCAAAGGTGGGTGTTGCCTCGGTAGCACAATAGACATGGAGAAGCAAGGGACGAGGCCAGGTTTACAAGACCTAAACTTCCTGTTCACCTCCTCAAAATAACATTGGAGGTTCATGTGCTAAAGGCATCACCTTGAACATCATACATGACACACATTATTTTAAAAGGACCACAACACAGAGGTCGCACACAAGGAGCACCCATGCATCAACTTTTCTTTCTTTAGACAGTCCAGACTAGATTGCGTTATAAGCTTCTGAAACCAGATTGTCCCAAAATCTACATTATTTTAATATGCAGCCTTGCATCATTGGCTGCCCGACCTGGAGAGAAACAGGAAGAGATTTCAGAAGTACACACAGTAGAAAATTATTGAGCAAGAGGGAAGCATGTTTCAGTCTACACCAAACAGCAGAAAAAAAGGGAACATGTGTAAGTGCAACCCCACATGGCAAAGAAGACTTAGATGCACATTTATGAGTGGCGCTGGGCACGTTCCTAATTGAAAAGAAGTTTTGGGCCCTTTCGCAGGCAGTAGGGTATCCACAGATTTAAAGCAGACAGCCAACGCATAGAAGTATGCATAAACAAAGAATACTGGAGAGCAAGGGAGAGAGCAAAAGACACAGGCAGAAACAGACAAAGACATTGAAAAGCAGTGGTAAGTAAGGGAGGAGAAAATCTCCTAGCTAGATTTCTAATGACTGGAATGAATTGCAATAACATTTTGCAGATGTCTTCAGGCCAAAGATCACTTAAACATTATGCATACTCACCAAGTAAACTGACAAGAATTTTAAAATTTGGAACAACGTGAATCTGAAACAAATAAATTAAAAAAATGGTAGAGTTAATATAGAAACTTTCTGTTATGGGGGGGGGGAGAGGGAGAACGAGCGAGCGGAGGCACACACACACACAGAAGCACACGGCACCTAGGTCAAAACTGGAGAGGGCAAATACATTAAACAGGAGCTAATGTACTTTAACTCTTCGCCTTTTACTCTTTCTTTCAAGTATTCTAGTTCCCTTGCCCCTCTCCCTCCTCTACTTTCTTCAATTCTTTTCTTAGAAAGGGTGGCAGTGCTGTTTTCCTGAAACAGTCTTTTATAAAACTTACAACTACCCTTTATTACCCCAGTAGCTTCCCACTGCCCTTTCTCTACCAATCAGATCCCCTTTCACTGCTTTCTTTATAGCGTCCCATTTATTACTAAATGAAGTTCTTAACCATTTGATTCGGACTTCATGTAATTTACGATTCACACTACTTAATCACATGACATGAACAATGTTTTGCGGAATAGATTCAAAAACAGAGAAATGTATTATAATCAAAGTGCTGTTTGCAGGTAATTTCATAGGTTTATACACACACTAAGAAATGTTTCTCTGAGCAACTAAAACGTGTTTTAAGGAATCTGTTTGAATTCGAAAATTTTGCAAAATGAGGCATAAGCAAGATCACAAAGATGGAAATTATATAATCAAGTTGTGTCAGTTAAAAACCTTTCAGTTGAGTTTTTAAACATGGATCAATATATTCAGGAGGATTTCAAGAGTTCTCAAAGAGGTATCAAACAGCAAGTAGAGATCCTAACTTTCAGGGCTGAAAGCTGACACGCCTGAGGAATAAGTAAAGCAAGGTATGAGAGAAGTTTAGATTACAGGATCATAACGGGTGCATCAATGTGGTGCTATTAGGAGAAGGGGGAATTATTCAACTTTCGATTTACTTAGTGAAATATAGAAAAGTTACAAAGCAAGTCACTTAACCATTTGAGAGGGAAGGTACTCTTCATGACGAGTTCCTTTCGAGGCAAACTACAAGTTCCCATTTGTGTTGAGAATTCAAAATATTGCTGAGCAGGTCAGTTCAGAAAATTTGACTGCGATAGGCTATGAGATGGTCCCAGTAACATGATGTCGCAAGCATCCAATTTAGGTTTTAGCCACCGCACTCCACATAATAACCTCACTCTACCTGTATCAAAAGGCTAAGGTGAGCACGTATGAGGAATTTGAAATGCAACTGGTGCTTATGTAAAGCGCTCCGATATCTTTAGGTCTAGTTCGCACTATATAACACTCTCTCAAATAAAAAAAGTTCATATCAGACCATACTAATTTGATTGGACTCAAATGAACCCAAACCCCTGTTAGTTACAAGGGTTACGAATACTTGGACCATCCATTAATGACTGCAGAAGGATCTCTCCAACACGACCTACATTGCATACAAGATATTACTTATGGGGACCAAAAATTCCCTGTTGAACTATATTACCATCTCTGGGCAATGAAGTGTCATAGGCAGGAACTTATCTTTATACCTCAAGATCTCAAAGTACAAGACAAGATTCAGCATGTAGGGTGCTGTCTCAGGTCATATAACAATTTTTTTAACTCCTTTTTTAACTCCTTCCTTTATAATAAAAAAAAAAACATGCATACTTGGCTGCTCCTTTTCAACAATCAAAACCAGACTTAGGCATTATCTACAGTCACCTGCTGGCTCGATTGAGGTAAAACAGGAAATCGCAACCAATTATAAATAGCTTTGCATGCATTCTACATGTAACGGTTATAATAAGTTTGATTACCACTGTGAAATTGGTAAATCTCCACTTTTGCATGCAAATTTACTGAATGCTGAAACATTTTTCTCCAAGATGTTAAGCGCTCTGCCACTCTTCTGAGGGTCATGAGTATACTATACAACAAGCATTTGCAATGCAATAGGTCTCGCATTAGGAAATTTTGAGCTATTGGTATTGTAAATGTCAAATTTTCTATTTGTGTTATTTTTAGAAAATAGCAAAATGAATAGCTTTGTCATTTACAATGCCAATAGTTATAGCATGTGCTGGTGTCCCCGAGTGATGTGGTGGTGTCCCCGAGTGATGTGGTGGTACCCCCCCCCCCCCCCCCCCCCCGAGTGATGTGGTGGTACCCCCCCCCCCCCCCCCCGAGTGATGTGGTGGTACCCCCGAGTGATGTGGTGGTACCCCCGAGTGATGTGGTGGTACCCCCAAGTGATGTGGTGGTGTCTCCTGAGTGATGTGAGGTGTTCCCTGAGTGATGTTGGGTGGAGTTGGAGGGTGGCGTTGGAGGGTCAGGGGGTGTGAGGGTCAGGGGGTGTGAGGGTCAGGGGGTGTGAGGGTCAGGGGGTGTGAGGGTGATTGGTTGAGGGTGTGAGGGAGGGTGAGGGTGTGAGGGAGGGTGAGGGTGTGAGGGAGGGTGAGAGTTTGCGAGGGTGAGCGGGTGACTGAGGTTGTGTGAGGGTGATTGGGTGTTTTAGGGGGTGTGAGTGTTTGTGATGGTGTTTGAGGGTGAGTGAGGGTGAGGGTTTTAGGGTGAGTGAGGGTGAGGGTTTTAGGGTGGGTGAGGGTTTTAGGGTGGGTGAGGTTGTGAGGGTGAGTGAGGGTGAGGTTGTGAGGGTGAGTGAGGGTGAGGGTTTTAGGGTGGGTGAGGTTGTGAGGGTGAGTGAGGGTGAGGGTTTTAGGGTGGGTGAGGTTGTGAGGGTGAGTGAGGGTGAGGGTTTTAGGGTGGGTGAGGTTGTGAGGGTGAGTGAGGGTGAGTGAGTGAGGGTGAGTGAGGGTGAGTGAGTGAGGGTGAGTGAGTGAGTGAGGGTGGGTGAGGGTGGGTGGGTGAGGGTGGGTGACGGTGGGTGGGTGAGGGTGGGTGAGGGTGGGTGGGTGAGGGTGGGTGGGTGAGGGTGGGTGGGTGAGGGTGGGTGGGTGGGTGAGGGTGGGTGGGGGTGGGTGAGGGTGGGTGATGTTGAGGAGGTGTGATGTTGAGGAGGTGTGATGTTGAGGAGGTGTGATGTTGAGGAGGTGTGATGTTGAGGAGGTGTGAGGGTGAGGAGGTGTGAGGGTGAGGAGGTGTGAGGGTGAGGAGGTGTGAGGGTGAGGAGGTGTGAGGGTGAGGAGGTGTGAGGGTGAGGAGGTGTGAGGGTGAGGAGGTGTGAGGGTGAGGAGGTGTGAGGGTGAGGAGGTGTGAGGGTGAGGAGGTGTGAGGGTGAGGAGGTGTGAGGGTGAGGAGGTGTGAGGGTGAGGAGGTGTGAGGGTGAGGAGGTGTGAGGGTGAGGAGGGGTGAGGGGTGTGAGGGTGAGGAGGTGTGAGGGTGAGGAGGTGTGAGGGTGAGGAGGTGTGAGGGTGAGGAGGTGTGAGGGTGAGGAGGTGTGAGGGTGAGGAGGTGTGAGGGTGAGGAGGTGTGAGGGTGAGGAGGTGTGAGGGTGAGGAGGTGTGAGGGTGAGGAGGTGTGAGGGTGAGGAGGTGTGAGGGTGAGGAGGTGTGAGGGTGAGGGGGTGTGAGGGTGAGGGGGTGTGAGGGTGAGGGGGTGTGAGGGTGAGGGGGTGTGAGGGTGAGGGGGTGTGAGGGGGTGTGAGGGTGGTTAGGGTGCGAGTGTGAGTGAGGGTGTGTGATGGTGAGAGGGTATGATGGTGTGTGAGGGTGAGTGAGGGTGGGTGATGGTGTGAGGGTGAGGGTTGTGAGGGTATGAGGGTGAGGGGGTGGAGGGTATGAGGGTGAGGGGGTGGAGGGTATGAGGGTGAGGGGGTGTGAGGGTATGAGGGTGAGGGGGTGTGAGGGTATGAGGGTGAGGGGGTGTGAGGGTATGAGGGTGAGGGGGTGTGAGTGAGGGTGAGGTGAGGGTGGTTAGGGTGTGAGGGTGAGGGAGGGGGTGCGAGGGTGAGAGGGTGAGTGAGGGTGAGTGAGGGTGAGTGAGGGTGAGTGAGGGGGTGAGTGAGGGGGTGAGTGAGGGGGTGAGTGAGGGGGTGAGTGAGGGGGTGAGTGAGGGGGTGAGGGGGTGTGATGGTGAGTGATGGTGTGTGAGGGTGAGTGTGGGTGAGGGTATGAGGGTGAGGGGGATGAGAATGAGGGTGCATGAGGGTGTGAGGGTGAGGGTGTGAGGCTGAGGAGGTGTGAGAGTGAGTGAGAGTGAGTGAGGGTGAGTGAGGGTGAGTGAGGGTGAGTGAGGGTGAGTGAGGGTGAGTGAGGGTGAGTGAGGGTGAGTGAGGGTGAGTGAGGGTGAGTGAGGGTGAGTGAGGGTGAGTGGGGGTGAGTGGGGGTGAGTGGGGGTGAGTGAGGGGGTGAGTGAGGGGGTGAGTGAGGGGGTGAGTGAGGGGGTGAGTGAGGGGGTGAGTGAGGGGGTGAGTGAGGGGGTGAGTGAGGGGGTGAGTGAGGGGGTGAGTGAGGGGGTGAGTGTGGGTGAGGGTATGAGGGGAAGGGGGTGTGAGGGTGAGGGGGATGAGACTGAGGGTGCATGAGGGTGTGAGGGTGAGGGTGTGAGGCTGAGGAGGTGTGAGAGAGTGAGAGTGAGGGTGAGTGAGGGTGAGTGAGGGTGAGTGAGGGTGAGTGAGGGTGAGTGAGGGTGAGTGAGGGTGAGTGAGGGTGAGTGAGGGTGAGTGAGGGTGAGTGAGGGTGAGTGAGTGAGGGTGAGTGAGGGTGAGTGAGGGTGAGTGAGGGTGAGTGAGGGTGAGTGAGGGTGAGTGAGGGTGAGTGAGGGTGAGTGAGGGTGAGTGGTGTGTGAGGGTGAGTGGTGTGTGAGGGGGTGAGGGGGTGAGTGGGTGAGGGGGTGATGGTGAGTGATGGTGTGTGAGGGTCATTGGGTGAGGCTGTGAGGGTGAGTGAGGGGGTGAGGGTGAGTGAGGGGGTGAGGGTGAGTGAGGATGTGAGGGTGAGTGAGGATGTGAGGGTGAGTGAGTATAAGTCTTTTGTAAGTGTGTGTTGTTGTGAGCTTGTGTGTGTGTTTCTGTGTGTGTTTGTATGTGTATGCGTTCTGAGTACGGATATTGGCCTAGCCTCTTAACCCCTTCGATGCGGATGACAAAGCCAGCTCGTCATGGGCGTTACCTGCGCTACGCGGATGACGAGCTGGCTTTGTCACAAACCGCGCGTTTTTCAAAATTCAGCGCACAGCGGGAAAACCCGCTAGCGCGGTAGCGGTTAAAGAATCAGGAGAATTATGTTTTGCCCAGGATAACATAGTTCAGTCAAGAGTTGGAGTCGGGACAGGAACCTAGTTTTCTTGACACTACTCAATACTCAGACAAATCCAACCCATTTGTGGAAAAAATAAAGAGGAGCTGGTGGGCTGAAAGCATCAGCAATGCAGTTATTCAAGTAAAAAGTTGTTCCACAAATACAGAACCTCTCAGAATAAATGACAAAGTATTGCACTTTATGGTCTGTTTAGTCAGTTTCTCATCTCTCCCTGTTTTGCCAAATAAAGAACCTGGAGTATTATGTTTTGCCCAGGATGACATAGTTCAGTCAAGCGTTGGAGTCGAGATGGGAACGTCGTTTTCTTGACACTACTCAATACTCCGACAAATCCAACCCATTTGTGGAAAAAAGAAAGGAGGAGCTGGTGGGCTGAAAGCATCAGCAACGCAATTATTCAAGTAAAAAGTTGTTCCACAAATACAGAAACTACAACCAGACCAGCACTGAGCATCATTTAATGTGCACACGGCATCATGCAGGCAACTGCTCCGTGTGTTGAGGCCAGGGGGACGTGTAATAACAGAGCAATACTAAAACACAAAGCGCATATTGCCATAATTGTGCCGTTTTCAAGCGCACTAAACAACAAATGCTATTATTGTCCAGTTTAAAGGTGCCCATGATGGGGGTGACATGTCCATCTCTCGTAAAATACTACAATGTATAATTTATTCTGTGAGGCACCTCTCAGAATAAATGACAAAGTATTGCACTTTATGGTGTGTTCAGTCAGTTTCTCATCTCTCCCGGTTTTGCCAAATAAAGAACCTGGAGAAGATTTTGCCCAGGATCACATAGTTCAGTCAAGCGTCGGAGCTGGGACTGGAACCCCGTTTTCTTGACTCTACCCAACACTCGGCCAAATCCAACCCATTTGTGGAAAGAAAGGAAGAGGAGCTGGTGGGATGAAACCATCGGCAATCCAGTTAGATGAAACTCGGAGAAGACGGGACAAAAATCGATTTTTATGCAAATATACGGTAAATGATTTAGCTGCCAATGCTGGTGGCGGGCTCTTCTGATTAGAAAAAAAAAATTCTCACCAGTTACAAAGTGAGCAGCAGACTTCTGCAAGTGCAATAAAAGAAGCAGAAAATGAGCAGCTCGGCATGATGCTGTGTGTAAGCCAGCATCACACCACTGCACTCTCTTTGAAAGTACAGGGCTCTGAATGTACGGATGTTATTTTTTTTTTTAGGATTAAGACTTTGGGAAATGTGCACTGCTCCCGCATCAGAGGCAGTTTACATGCAATCGCTGTGCCCAAGGGAGGGTTTCCGTGACTTCCTGCCTTTGTTGTACTGTATCAGTGCTAAAGGGAAAGCATGCATATCGTGTGAAGGGGAGGCTCTAAATGCGAAGCAGCAGGGGTGTGGGGAAATAACTTCACTGAGCATGCAGCGGCATGCAAAATGCTCCTAATGTGAAGCAAAAAATTCTCTCAATGTGAAGCAAAGAAATCCCGACGGGGTTGGGAGGGGAGGAGTGGCACTCTTAATATGAAGCGGCGTGCAAAACAAATGAAAGGCGGCACCCACGTCATGCTAGGTGAAACCGCCACGTATAATTTAAAAGTCAGCAGCAAGTTGAACAAGTCGGATGGGGGCGGGGTAGAAGGGGAATGAGAGTGGGAGGGAAGCGCTGGGGAAGCGTCGCGCTTCAAGAGCCTGGTGGGGGGGCAGGGGAGCCAGCGGGTGGGAGGGAGGGAGGGAAGGAGCATATGGGGATGGGGTGTGAGTGAGGGGGAGCAGAAGCCTTTGATGTGGTGTGCGAGGCCAAGCGCTTGCTGGAGAAGCGTCACGCTTCAAAAGTTAACATGCATTGTAGGAAATCCGCCTTGTTCTAGAGAGTTTGGTCACAAGTAATAGGTTTTGAGCAATAAATTCCTCGACCTAAAAATAAATAAGGGGCCCACCATTCTACAAGCTTTTCAAGAATGCAGACCATGATTAAGTCGTGGACAGGACATGTGTAACAGCCCAGTAATTCAACCCAAATGACCCCCAACTCAACACCCCTTTAAAAAAAACACAAATAACATGAAAACTAATTCAAACATTCGCTCTACTTAAATAAAGTACTGAAACTCCTAGTTTTCTAGTGTGTGATAATGTGAAACATTCTGAACAATTTGTTCTATTGGAGCTGGGGTAGGTGTGATTCGCATATAGCTGGGCACATGAGGTGGCATGGCGTGCAAAATTATAATGGGCAGGGATGCTGCCCGAGCAATTATCAGTGGGTGAAGTTAATTGAAGCATTCCATCCATCTCTTTTTTGTATACTTCAGTGAGTTTCTTGGTGGGTAGTAAGTGGGTGATGAAAAGTGAATATCTTCTAAGGGCTACCAACACCCCTGAGAGCAACCTATTGTTCTAGAGTAAGCACATACTTCCAAATATGTGGTATCTTCCCCAAGCATTGCTCCCAGCCATTGCTGTGCACCTTTGTCTTCCTAGACAGAAGGCGTTGGTACTAGCCAGAGTAGAGATGTAGGACATGTCTGTACCAGACTAATACTCAGGGAGTGTCTAAGTACCCTGGCCTGCTATGGAGTGGGAGAGACGAGTGGCCCAGTAGGGCACATGCAACAGAGGAATGTATGTATGTCTTCATGTATATAATGTAACCTATATGAGTATGTGCTAGGTGTTCAGGAGTGTTGTGTTTGTGCTCTCTATAATTCTGCTGTGCTGCATCTGGATATTATAAATAAACATTTAAGTATGATATGCAACCATCTGTTGAATGCGTTTGTTTATGTAATGATTGAAGGTTTCTTCTGGGCCTGCATTTTAAAATGTATGTTCTTGAATTTACATTAAGCATATCAAGTTCCATTAGTATGTATAACAGATAGACCAGGAAGTGCACCAGCTCCTGTAAATGTATGCTACACCATATTAATTGACACCTGAGGGGGCTTGAAATGCATATAGTACACAAAAATGTTTGTGTATATACTGCTTATGTCAAATAAATAGTTTAACCCTATGTGTAACATACAAAAATTGTTTGGGCGTTCCTAGACCCAGGTGATTCACTTAGCACTGTAGATTAGTCTCCTTTGAAAGTGTTTAATTTTGGTTTGCAGCATTTTTAAATATTCTGGTGAGGTAGAACCTTCTATTTTGTAAAACCGTAACGCAGACGCACCCTCCTTAAATCTAATAAGGACAGTGGTTGTGCAATTGCACTGATTTAAAATACTCTGTTCAGTGCAGCTTTCTGTTAAGTTATTAGGACTTTCCAAAGCGCTTGTTCACGGAAAGGCTTCATGGTCCTGGGAGCACTAGCAGCGGGGCGGAGATACAATTAATTGTAGGCTTGTCTGAAAAGCCATGTTTTTAGCAGGGTGCTGAATTGCTTGTAAGAGGTGGTGATCACAGTGGCTTGAAATGCCATCTTCTAGAAACCAGGGTCAAATCTGAGAAATATTATGAATTGAAGTGCATAATAATGTACATTTAGTGGGCTTATCTGTCATGTATTGGACAGCTTCTAATCTATCTGTAATAATTTAAATAAAATGTCCTTGCATGTTTCGAGAATGTATCTGTTATGACCTGGCCACTCATTTGTTTTTTGTTTTTTTTAACCTGTGCTGGAATGTAAAGCTGTGTAAGATATACCACCACTTTTTAGAATGAGACGTGCTTTGAAAATCTGACTAGGGTTGTTAAGACTGACCTTCACTTGAGAACCAAGAGTGTACCAGCTTGTTCCTAAGTGACATCTATTCAGAATTAGACAAAGGCCTAGAAGGATCGCTATTGTATTAGAAGGACTTGACCTACACCTATCAATGCATCGGAGTATTCTTACTACTGAAACAGCATGCATTTTTATACCAAATTTAATAAACCAAGTGCCACCTCCAGTAGTGTAGTTCCTATATTCCCAATAGGCTCTGAGCATTGGAATAATATGCACTACAGATTTGACATAGGACTGAGGTCAGTATATATCTATTGAGTATACTAAACTTAATTGTGAGTGTCAGCTAGCTCAGAGGTCACTAGAAACTTTCTCGAATACACAAGAAGGGATTATTTTCTGACAACCGCATACACATGACAACTTTGCTTCCCAAGAATAAAACGTATCTTCAGAGTTGTGGTAACAATAGATAACTATTTAACTCAGTCAATCATGCATGCTTCATTTCTACAGAGTTGCAGAGAAAATAGAGAGACTGGAGTTTCAATAAAAGGGGTTTATTGAACAGTCTTCTTTCTCATGCAAGAGAGGTGAACTGCTAAAATCGTTAGACAAAATGCAAAGTATAATGCGTACAGCGTAAACAAATATAAAATAATACTGTTATAGCATTGTCTGGTGCTAGGACATATAAAAATACATACATACATTCCACGGGTTAAAATACTCAACTGGTGCTTCTAAAATATGCCTACCTCAATGTACCTAACCTAGGTCTAGTACGAGGGAAGAAGTAAGTGTGGTCTTTAGCATAGGTTTAGTTTTGCCAAGAATTGCCAAAGATTTCTCTAGGTTCTAATCAGCTCCATACCTTAGATTGAGAGAGGTTGGTATCTCTTTCACGGACTTGATTTCCCAACACCCCGCAAAGGGAGTCAGAAACACTGGAGCTGGATTTCTCGGCAGAGGACAGCTTCTGATCAGTGCATCAGCTGGAGAGTTGGCTTCCTTTGGCACTTGCTGTAGCGAGCTGCGTCGTGCAAGTAGGTAGTCCAACTGCACCAGACCACACCGTGCTTTGCCATAGCAAGTGAAGGTATATTTATACCTTGAAGGTGTTTAGGAATGCCAGTTTTGACGTAAAGTTGGGCATATGAACGTCATGAATGAACGCCTAAGGAATAGATGTTCATGTATAATAAATGAGTTCTTGGAGAAATCAATATTCAAGCAAAGGGGAATCCCTAACGGCTTAAGAGTCTGGTTTTCCAAGAAATCGTTGAGATGTAGATGAACGGATGGAAGTAGCCATGCCTGTATTTGGGCTGCATGGGCTATGCCTAAATAAGGACTGGATTCCTATGCCTATAGAAGCGCAACGCAAATTGTACCTATATAAGGGCATGAATCAGGAAATTCAATCGGAATCTAAAAACACCCACCCAAATTTCTTATGTACGACTTCTACTAAATACTAAGTCCTAAACATGTTGAAACATATCCAAAATATATCTACACAATAAGTGTTTAAAACCCACCCAAAACACATAAAAATGCATTGGTGCTGGTTGTACATAAAAGAGCATTGGTGCTGTACGCATTCAAAGCAATGTTGCATTCTAAGCATATAGTTGACATTTTAAAATGCTATCTGATTGAATCATGAAAATTTACATTTATGAAACGGCTCGTAAAAACAGAAGAAAAAGGTGCCGAAGCCATTTCATGTCAGATTACATAAAAACTGTTTGTATGTGGACAAGGTCAAATATCGTCTCTGGAAGTTTTTCAAAGAATTCTTGTTCTCTATGAACAGTTCTACTATAAGCAGATTACTTAGTGCCAAAAACGAAAAATACAAATTTGGAAGAAAAAATTTATCATAGAAAAAAAAAGTCGCAAAGTTAGAACTTTGTTTTGAAAAAATGAAGGTCGAATTCAAAGTCTCTCAGAACACTGCATGCTAAATCAAAAGTCAGTGTCAGGGCTTGGAGAAAACATGAAATCTTCTAAGTCTGTTGACAAAAATGTGTCTACCATTGTAGGTGAAAGTTGGATTACCTTGTTTAGAAGATTAACCGCACATAGATGTGAAGCATCGCCGTCAGCATTGGTCGCATTAGCAATGTTCGTAATGAATGGTACCTGCGCGCTTGTTTCATATCGTACCTCAGCAGATGCAATTTGCGTCTGAGATCTCAATGAATGTAGTCATCAGAATTGGTAGCCACTGGGGACAACACAGTGCATGGGCCGTTACTGGTTCAAGCAAAGTATCAACATTCGTTGGCATGACTGATGGGAATGTGAGACATGTGTCTAACACGCATTCTTCTCCGCATAGTAGGCAAGATGCAATCTTGCCAAATTGGTCTAAATGACAGAAACCATGTGGTATTTAACTCTCGTAGACGAGGTAGTCCCAAAAGTTGGATGATGCGCTCACAACACTTCATCGCCAGTAGAGTTGTCTCCATGGAGAACTGGGTGTCTCTGGTGAATTGGCTTGCCATATCGCAGCAGTAGGAGCAAAAATAGTATCCCTGCAGCGAGTCCCAAAATGAGGGGCTGTCCGCCAAACACAGAGTGCACGAAGTTTGGAAATATTCCTAGGACCGCTTCAAAAGGTGCTAACAGTACAGAAAATACGGTCTTAAATACATATACAATACCGCTTGTATTAGACATGTTTAAGATACGACTTAACATTTCCGAGAAATATATAGGGCAGTTTGTAGTTAAGAAAGCATGTATCTTGGTAGAAGTCCTTGCGACTTGTAGATCATAGGTTTCTTCGGCCGCGGTCAGTGGCACAGTTTTTTGCAAAAGAATGGCTTTCATTCTGGTTACAGTATCAATTCATATAGAAGTGATGTTCAGTGAAGGCCATAAAGGTGACTCCTTGTCGGTCTTGGTTTTAGGAAAAAATACTTGCATACAGCAAGTGACCCTGGCTGACACAGTTACTAGATATGGTATGCTGGCAACATGCCAAAGCAGCTGTGATCGTTCAACATGAGAACTCCCATTCGAAAGTTGTCAAAAAATTGGATCAATCTACGCAGCTGGTGAACCTTGCAGGTGGCAGGATAAATTGTTAGAGGAATCATCACAGGCCCCGTGTAAGTTTATACCCGGACAAAGGAGAGAACCGCTGAGTGCGTTTTCACAGTTTTTCCTGCTAATAAATACTTCACGTCCCCCACTCCAACATCTATGTGTGTACGGTAATTCCCGGGATGTCTTGATGTATCCTTTACCCAACCTTTCATATGTGCCTGCTGGTATGTGTTTTAGGCAATACTGAAAATGGAAAATTGTAACAGGCAGAGTGATTGTTCCATGTATAATCCATTCACTAGCTGTTTTTTCTGCTACTGAAAATGGCAATCTTTCCAGTTTTTCAATGCTCAGCACCGTATAGTCTGCTCCCCTTAATGCCAATTTGATCTGTTTATCAGTGAGATTGAATTCTGAAAACAGTGACGTAGTATTGATTAAACGCCAAGGCACATAGCCTCATTGAAGGTTTTGCAACGTCCAGCCTAATAGCATGATAGAACGTAGTTGCGACTGACCATGTTGCAGCATGACCAAGTCCTGTTCCATGATGTCTATGGCAGAAGACACTATGCTGTCCAATGAATATATCCTGGACAACAGAGTTGTTAACCCACTGTCAACCACAGAGAGAGTTCTCTCTAAATGAATACGATCAATTTCTCGTATTCTTTCTGCAGTCTCTACTTGCGTAATCTTCCATGCTTCATTATAAGCAGCATAGATACTGGCATATATAAAACGTTTATGGCAAGGTGTTCTTGGTCCTAGCAAGAATTTCCTAAGATCAGCGCGATCTTTATGTAAAGATAAATGTTGCTTTACATCCTTAAGTGTAGATCTTTGTAGCCAATCAAGGCAAAGCTTCCCTACACTGTATGTTGTTACTATTCCAGGATGCTGTCTTTGAACATATCTTGGGTCTGGCCTATTGAATGTGAAACCCTGTGTTCTGTTCAGGAATCTATCTTGACAGTTGTTTGTGTCTGTGGGCCAGATCAACCATTTATTCCAATCTGGATCTGTTCTGTTGTGATGCAAAATAGTATGTAGGTCGACCTCCCCCTCTGAAGTGTTATAATAATAATAATCCACATTTGTAAAGCGCACAATCACCCGTAAGGGTCCCTAGGCGCTGGGGGCCGTTATCACTAACAGGTGTAGGTGAGGTGTAGGTATGAACAGGTTGTTCAGGTCTTGGCTAACCCAAGGCAAGACGTCTGTTGGACAGTGTCATTCAAAAACATAATTTGCTCGGGGATTATACAGGCTCTAAACATAGCTTCTATACCCTGGACCTGCCAACCTTTTGTGCCCCAGACAGTTTTGGTGTCAATGTTGTCTTTCCAAAAGTCCAAACCAAGTTTAGACAGTTGGGCATAAAAGGCTGCAGAATAAATCTGTTTGGTATTTGTCAACATACTTTTCATCCCCGTTTTGTTTACATTTTTAAAATGAAATGATTCTGGATTTGAGACATTGAATCCTGAAAAGTACGGAAATTTTCTCGCAAATGTTTTTGAGCTACCCTTTGGTGGTGTAGGACAATGTTCCCAATTGTTATACATTAATACCTTTCTAGGCATTGTTGATTTGTGCAAGAAATGACGACCATAATGATTATAACAATACATTTGTTCATAGTCAGATGAACCTTCTAAATATTCATGATTTGTAAATACTGCAGACATTTCTAAGTCTGACATCTCGAAGTCCCAATCATCAGAAAAGGTACTAGATAAAACAAAGTCACTTAATGAAATCTTGAATAAGTGTGGAATCTTCAACAGCTCCGACGGGCCAAAAATGTCATAATCCGTTTTGTCCCAAGCTATACCACTAGGTATAGGAACGGCTGTGATGTTCACTGATGACAAGTCTCTTTGTTCACGATGGGATGATTGGTGTGGCTTGAGTAGTAAGTTAATGTTCTTACTTGCTGTGCCCATTTTGACATATCTTCCATTTATCAGCATTCCCAAAGTTATTTCCAGAGTCAACAAAAGTAGAAGAAAAAATACACCCAACACACTCCAAAGTTCAATCCATGGTGAAACCAGATAAGTCTTTTCCAGGTGATGAAAAAGGTCTGCTTGTTCTTTCAAAGTTATTTTTACTGGTGTTGTTTCAGGCTTGCTGGGATCCTCAGAAAACGTGTCAAAGTGAATGAAATAGCCAGAGGGCAGTCCTATCAGTTGTTGGGATTGCATCAGGATTCGTTGAAATCGCTGTAACCACAGAATCACTTGTTACATTTGTGTAGTCAGATGCTACTTCATTGTAGACCGCTTTGTTGCTTAGTCCTTCATTTCGCACTGCAGATTCCTCAAAGGTGAGTAGTCTCTCAGTTTGAACCTCTTGGATAGTAGCTAGAGAAGGATGACTGCTGCACTGGGGGAGTCCGCTTGGCCTACTGCTTATTATCGGCCACATGATGTGGTTTGACCAGGTCGATAGACACAAACCTGCTCTCCTTTTTACCAGCGAGTTTACTCTGCTTGATCCATGGATTGCTAGGACAGGTACTGGTTGTCTGTAAGAAGGCCCACATTCCTTCTTGTTTGTGATCTTTTCTCTGACTAGATCACCAAGCTTTGGGATCCAGACAGGCCTTGCTGGGACGGTCGTTTTTTCCTCAGTGGTGGTGGGTTTCAGGATCACGTTACTTTGTTTCGTTCTTATTTCTTTCAAGTCCTGTAAAACAGCCAAACGATCTTTGATATCAAAATCGTTCTGGTCCACCACTGATGTCTGACAATCAAGGTCTGAAACCAGCATTCTAGTTCCAAAAAGGACTTCATATGGAGTGATACCCCCTAGAGAACTTCTTGGCAAGATGTTAAGACTACGTTGGACACTTATTAGAGGTTTGACCCTCCCGTCTTCCGAACCTAATACCCTAGCTGCTGTAGATTGCTTTATGTCCTGGTTTTTTCTCTCCACTACTGAATTTCCTTCAGGATGGAATGGACTAGAGTACCGCAATGCAGCGCCCAAATTGGCCATGGCCTCTTTGTAAGCTCGAGAGCTAAACGCAGGACCCTGGTCAGAATGTAGCGTGCCGACTGCGTATTTGCCGATAAAGTCACGCAAAGCTTTTATAACAGTTCAAGCGTCAGCCGAGCGCTGAGGCTACAACCAAATGAATCTTGTCTTAATATTTGTGGGATCGCATTTGTCCACAAGGACGTCTGCGTATAGAAAGTCTAATGCGGTCTAACAATGGTGTCTGTACTGGGCTGGCTATGCTATAGTCAGGTATCTGGCGGTGTTCTGTGCTGCGATCTCTATTGCAGCCTATGCAGTCAATGACAAACATATGAATGTGAGCATTAATTCCTGTACTACCAAAGAATAACTGTGGGTCTAGAATAACAACTAACTCTGTATTCAATCAGTGTCTAATCTGCAACTTGTACCTCAGTGAACTCAGTGGAATACATTGGGACTGATCACAATGTGATTTTGTTCCCATCAGTTACACACTCTGAACCGCCCTTTTAGTCCTCATTTGGGCCATTTCACAAAGTGGTATGTCCACACTGTAGACATAAGTATTTTAAATAGTATCCAATGATAAATCAATTAAACACATGAACTATCAGGGCAGTTAGTAGATGGTAACTGGAAGCAGTGCTAAACAAAAAATGTGAGTGAGTGCTCTATTAAAATTGGATAGTGGGTGCAAAACAATTTTATTAGGAGGCAGACCACTTCCAAGGTTAAAAACATGGAGTGCAAAGTAACAGTAGTTCATAACAAATATCTACTGCATGTATAGTAAGGTCGACATGTTTCTGCAGTTTATAGATCCTAACGGTATCTCCTGCTTCCTCAGGACCAATATTATACTTTGCTACTGCTTCAAAACGGGTGAGTGCATAACAAATAAAAAATATCACCTGATTCAGTCCTCTCACTCCTCTTTTGAGGTGAAACAGACATCCGCACACATGAGGTACCATGTAGAAAAGGCACAATGAAAGAAAAAACAGGGAAAGTGAGATAACGTTTAGATTTATAAAAAGAAAGTGATCTCTCAATCATGAGCTTTATTCTATCATAATAGCCCATCATAGGTATGTTTTTTTTTTTTGTAGAGTTTTATATAGCGCGAACTAGACCCGAACCGAATCAGGTATCAGAGCGCTTTACATAGCACAAGTTATGTTTTTTTTCACATGAGGACACACACTTTCATTTTTAGGCACGGGGAGATTAAGTGATTTGCCCAGAATCGCAGGAGGTTTTGGCATCGTTACCGAGACTCGAACCCAGATCCGAGGTTGAGCGCCTTAGCCGTTAGGCCAACTCCTCTCCCCTAAAAAAAACATATAAAAAATGTTAAAAAAACATTACCCAACCCAATCTTATTTGGGCACACTCTCACTCACCTTGAGTGTGAGAGGCAGGCGCCGCTCCTCACCTGGCTACAGCTCAGGAAATGGGGCACCGCTCTAATAAAAAAACAAAGTCGATAGTAAGAAACTCTCACGACTGCTGCCAAACAATCAATCTGTCTACGCAGATACTTCCATTCTTATTATTCAGTCTTATATTAGTGAGCTGAAAGGTCCTACTGTTTTCAGAAGGAAAACACTTGTGGTGCCAATTTGTGATAAGGCACTCGCACGCTTGCACAGATGTTATTAAAAAAAATCACTCGCAGACGTGTGTGAGACAAATAAGCAACATTTGTAATTTATACGGCTCCTGAGAATTGTAGGCTGCACACATTTCTTAAAAAATGCTTTTCATAAAAAATGCCCCTTCTTAAAATAGTTTTACTTTTAACGAAGAAAGGTCGAGAACTAGACAGATACTCGAGGGGACAAGTGAGCGTAACACCTCAAAAAAGCATACATCAGCATTATGTGCAGTAGTATAGCCAGTTCGTTAGGTCTGTTGTGGTGCCTACCTGTCCGTCGGTACCCCAAACAGTCATCTCGGCTGTTCGGGGAGGTACCGCGGTGCAGTTCCGTGCCATATTTAAAGATTATTCAAAAGAAAAAACTCATTGGATCCCTCGTCAGTCCTACGTCTTACTGCGCATGCTCCACAATGCGCAAACGAATACGATAAGCCCATTGGCTATTTCTTAGTTGTCATAGAAAAGCGTCGGCTTGACTACTTGGGAAATGTAGTTCAGTAAATCAAACTCTATATGCCGAGTTCGTCGACATCAAAGTTGCGTGTCACATACTGGTGGGTAGTGTAGTTTCTGCCGTTTGCTTATACGATATTTCTACTTCTAGAAAAAACCTTTTCTATTGTCGCTAGGCGCTCGTATGATCTACACAGAGAATAAAAGTTTACTGTCTAAAATTGATGTGCCGATAAGACAATATTCAGACTGGATGTTATCGGGGATGGTATGTTTCCCCTCGAGTCATGTGAACCTAGAATTAGTTTATTATCTATAAGTAGTAATTGGGTACACCGAGTAGAGAGATGTATCTAGTGTATGCTTGAATGTACCTTGCGGACATAATTGGCAAACCGACTAATTGTTTATATAAAAGATACACTGTACTGGAGGTCAGCCCTGTTGCTCATTTTGTTGCAATATTATAGCGCCATCCATGGAATGTCCTCGTTCAGGCCGTTTTTACCAGTATTCAGACGATACACCCATTTCTGCTCCAATTTAAATAAGTGTTTCGTAATGTCTGTGACATGAGGGGGGATCCGTGGTTGTTCCAACACGGTCCAGACGAAGTCTGTTGGTTTATGCCCTACCTCCAAGAAATGGTTGGTAAGGCGAGTCGCCTGCTTCTTACACCTAATCGTGCTTTTATGTTCCGAGATCCTTATTTTTACTTTCCTCGTCGTCATCCCGACGTATTTCAGTAAGCATGGGCATGTGATTAAATAGATGAGGTTGTTGCTGTTGCAATTGGTGAATCGTTTTTGTTCCCAGCGCCGCGGTGTGCCAATGTCAATGCTCATAGAGCGAGTGGTTTGTGGACAGGCTGCACAATTCCCGCAAGGATGATGTCCCTCAACAGGTGGTAAGTCTCACATTGTGCCCAAGTTGATGGATCTTCTTCACTGCTGGTCTGGTGTGTACTAGGCGATCTCTCATACTGGTGCTTCTTTGAATGCAAAGAGAGGCTCTTGTGGTGTGTCAGGACCGGTGTTTAAGATCTTCCAGTGTTTTCTCACAATTTTTTGTATAGCATTAGACCTCGTGTTAAAGGTGTTAACAAACGCTATCCTTTCGTTCTTAGGTTTGGGTAGAGTCAATTCCAGAAGTGACTCGCGATTGTTGTTTGAGGCTCCTTTTTTGGATTTTCGAATCAGCTTTTTAGGGTATTTCTTCTCTAGGAGCCAATTCTCTAGAACTCCTGCATGTTTTTGAAAGCTCTCTTTGGTGGTACAGTTGCGCTGAATGCGCAAAAACTGCCCAAAGGGCAGGTTGTCTCGCAGAGCTTTTGGGTGACAACTGTCATATTGAAGCAATGAGTTTCGAGCCATGGACTTCTTATATAGCTCCGGTACCAAGCCTCCAGGTGTTGTAATGATTTTGAGATCTAGGAAAGCCAAGGTTGACGCTCCTACCGTGAAGCAGCAGTGGATTGCTGAAGCCTCCTTGTCTCTGCCTCTGACACCGGACCTGCTTTTTACCTCGCCGGACCCGCTACGCGGGTCCCGCAGCGGGGTATTCTTCAAAGGGCTGCTGACTTTGGGACTGTTCTTTGGACCGGCAGGGTTGCGAGCGAAGCAGGGACTCCGTGGACCAGGAGCCCCTGCGAGCCCCATTACCATCAGCTGGGCTGCTCTCCCTGCCGGCCGCGACCCCGCCCACAGTGTTTTTAACAGGCGGGATCTCCCGCGTTCAAACGGGACGCTCCTACCGTGAAGCAGCAGTGGATTGCTGAAGCCTCCTTGTCTCTGCCTCTGACACCGGACCTGCTTTTTACCTCGCCGGACCCGCTACGCGGGTCCCGCAGCGGGGTATTCTTCAAAGGGCTGCTGACTTTGGGACTGTTCTTTGGACCGGCAGGGTTGCGAGCGAAGCAGGGACTCCGTGGACCAGGAGCCCCTGCGAGCCCCATTACCATCAGCTGGGCTGCTCTCCCTGCCGGCCGCGACCCCGCCCACAGTGTTTTTAACAGGCGGGATCTCCCGCGTTCAAACGGGACGCTCCTACCGTGAAGCAGCAGTGGATTGCTGAAGCCTCCTTGTCTCTGCCTCTGACACCGGACCTGCTTTTTACCTCGCCGGACCCGCTACGCGGGTCCCGCAGCGGGGTATTCTTCAAAGGGCTGCTGACTTTGGGACTGTTCTTTGGACCGGCAGGGTTGCGAGCGAAGCAGGGACTCCGTGGACCAGGAGCCCCTGCGAGCCCCATTACCATCAGCTGGGCTGCTCTCCCTGCCGGCCGCGACCCCGCCCATAACGCGAACTAGTATTTTAAGCCCTTAGCACGCCCGCTGCGCGGGAGCGCGCGGGAGCGTCCCGGGAGAAGCCCGGGACAAGGGCGGGGCCGTCTGCGGCCGTCCTAGGCCGGAGTAGGCTGGGCTGGGCCCACCCTCTTGGTTGTGCTATTAGGCGCTAAATTTTGGCTCCTGTCACAGTGTTTCATACACTTCACTACACCTTAGACGCCATGCCATCCCCGATTAGGGAAAGCACTCCTAGGAAACAGGGTGGGCCAAAAACCTTAGATAATTATTTTCCCCGGGTTGTGGGAGATGGGGATAAAGAGGGCACCTTAAACCGGCTGAGGGTTGAACGGAGACGTTCAATAGATATCTTGAAAAATAGACCCTTGTCTGATGATCGTACCGCGCCTAATGCAGAATTGCCCCCAATAGATGATGTTCCCATCCTGTTGAGAGAGGGTAGTAAAACTCCGGTAACTTCCCCAACGAGCCCTACCCCTGCGAGCAGTACATGCTCCAACAAGGTGACTATTGATTTAATTTCTCAACGTTCCCCGATTTTGCAACCTAGGAAAGCCAAACCGAAGTTTGTAGCTGCACACGCAGCCTTTGGGCCCCCATCAAAACGTAGGAGAAAGGCGAAGGGGCCACAGGGGAAACATAGACCTAAACCCCTTATTTTTGAGTTTGGGAAGTCATCTAAGCCCATTTCATCACCTGTGTCAGTAGTGGAGGCGTCACAGATAAAACCTGCTGCGCAGACTAGTGCGCCCACCGGTGTGTTGGGAAACACAGCAAATAATATTGTTAATGTCCCCCTTTCTGTTGTCCCGTTGGGAAACTTGGAATTTCTACTGAGGTCACTATTGCTACCCATCAGTGAAAGCATAAAAAAGGTGGAAATTAGATTAACCATCCTAGAGGCCACACTAAATAGCCTAAAACTTCCAGCTACATCTCAAGGAAGGGTATCAGAGCCCACCGCCATACCAATAGCCCCAGGCAAACAATTGCCAGAAAAAGGAACGAACCCTGTACCTACGCAGACAGTAATGGTGGCCGCACCCCTATATCCCCAGAGTAACAACTCGACCCGAGTGGAGATATCCAACCCTAATGGGCCTACCCCTCCAGTAAAACCCACCACACAATCACAGCCTTTGGATAGAGCTGTGTTAATGCCCCTAAAGAAGCCTCCCCCTAAGCCACGTAGACCTAATTTACCCCCAGAGTCAAATGACTTTACTGTAGTGATGGCGGGTGTTCCCCCGTTAGAAGAAGGTGAAACAGAGGATTTTTGCATCTTAAAAAGTAGGGTAATTAAATGGCTTAACTTGAACAGACCCCTACCAGAGCACTTAAATAACGAAATTATTATGGTCAGAAGGGTCCCTTGGGTGGGGAGAAGTCGTAAATCTATAAAAGGGGACTGCATATTGGTCAGCTGTAGGGATGCGAGAACTGTTTCTTATATATGCCAGGGAAAGAACAGATCGCTAGAGTCAACCATCCAAACCCTGCATGTGTCCTTTTTCTTTCCTCCCACCAATGTACCTGCACATGTGACCCGGCCATATAGCAACTGGGAAAGAGTGGGTCAGAGGGGTGTTCATTATAAGTTCAACCCTAGACCATTATTTAGCCGCCCAGAGTTACCCTTCCACACGTCAAATCGGTTTCATTGCCTGGATGGCCTTGAGGGGGTAGATTGACAAATAAATGAGGGCACACGGGGACTAGGGGGTAGAGGGGCTCTGTATGATGATCAGGAGAAGCACAGTTCCGAGGCAGAGCAAATTCCATCAAGCTCTGCCCGGATACAGCGGCCTGATGAATGTAGGCCTATAGATACTGCCTGTATAGGCGGGGTACAGGGGTTGGAAAAGGAAAAACAAGGGTGCGATCCAGTAGGAGGGCTATTGGGAGGAGGGGCACAAGGGGGTGAGGCTTTAAGGATAATCTCATGGAACATAGCAGGCCTTGCCGGGAAATTCAATAACATGGAGTGGCTTGATTATATTAAAAAATTTCATGTGATCTGCCTGCAGGAAACATGGGCCCAGGAGAATAACTACCATTTGCAAGGGTACAGGTGTTTCTTTGTACCGGCTCAAAAATCAAGATCAGGGAGGGCAATGGGAGGATTAATTATATATATAGACCTGTGCCTCCCGGGAAGTCATACATGTCTGGATTGGAACTCCCACAGGATTCAGGCAGTGATGTTCTCTGGGAAAGGCCTCAGATTCGTTGCAGTTAATATCTACAACGATGAGACATTAGGATCTAATGTCTCTTTGGCTGAGGAATTAGATAACAGGTTGGGCCAGGCTATTTCAAATCAAAAAAAGGGGCAGCCATATGGGCTGGTGGTCATGGGAGACTACAACTGCCACCTGTGCCCGGTTTTGGTCCACACAAATATTGATTGGTCACGATGCCCCAGGGAGAAGGGCCCGCATTTTTCTCACACACTGTTGGGCTCTGCACTTAGAATGCTACGGCTTAAGTATGACTTAGAACATACTATTAATATGATAGGGACGCAGTTGGATGGTACACTCCCTCCCACATTCAAGGGACGAGGATGTTCTTCTTTTATAGATTACATTCTGGTCTCAAGGTCCCTAACTAATAAGATTATCAGTGTAAGGATCGAATGGAGTGGTTTCAGTGACCATAATCCTCTTGTCCTGGATCTGTCGCACAGGGTGGGCCCAAGTACTAGAGTCCAAAGTACATTCTCTGAAAGAGCAATAGACCAGGGCAGGAGATTAAAATGGGCAAAAATAGACGGGGAAAAGTTCTACAAGGGCCTGGTGGACGCAGGGAAACTCGCTATTAATGATTGTCTGGACACTGAGGTCCAAGGGTCAAGGGTATTAGAAGCCTTTGATCAGATTGCTAAACTGGTCGACGGTCTATTAAAGACCAGTGCGCCTCTGAAGAACCACGGAAACCCGCGATGGTTCGACAATGACTGTTCTAAAGCTTTGAGGGAGCTGAAAAACTGCCTTAAAATTAAGCCAAGGGTCCCCCAAACAGTTAAGAAGTGTAGGGACACTTACAAAAAGGAGATCAAACGGAGGAAACTTGCTTTGCAGATGGAAGCATGGGCAGATTTACGGGAAGCAGGGGAAAGAAAGGATTTGGCAGGGTTTTGGAAAATAATTAATAACCCAACGTTTCAGGAAAAAGATGCCCCGGATATAGGGGCTAATGTTCTCCCAGAGCAGTGGGTTACCCACTTTAGGAGCCTGTATAATTATGAGTCTGGCTCTAGTGAAGAGCCGTTGGCCATTTCAACTGAGGCTCCATTAGTAGAATTTTCCATTAGGGAGATCACTGTAGGGATGGAGGGCCTGACCAGAAATAAAGCCCCGGGGCCTGACGGAATCCCCCCAGACTTGTTCCTGAGTAATATCGAACTTTGGGCCCCTTTAATGACAAGGGTTATTAATACTGCCATTACCTGTGGCCTGCCCCCGTCTTGGTCCACGGCGGTAATCGTGCCAATTTTTAAAAAGGGCAGTAGGGATGACCCGAAGTGTTACCGTCCGATCTCCCTGATCGATGTGTCGGCAAAACTTTTGGGAAGGGCAATTCTTAATAGACTGTCCGAGTGGACCGAGGAAAATAACATCTTCTCGGACACTCAATATGGATTTAGGACAGGGAGGTCGACTAGCGACCAGTGCCTGAACCTCTATATGCTGACTGCCAAGTATACCATGGCTAGTGACGATTCCGTCTACATGGGTTTCATGGATCTGGCAGCAGCATTTGATCACGTCAACAGGGAAAAATTGTGGGGTATGATGCTTAGTATGGGGATAGAGAGGGGTTTAATTAATATATTGAGAGAATTGCACAGCGACACCACTGCAAAGGTTCGTTTTAACAGGGAGGGGGGACTGACTACCTCCTTTCCCTGCATGAGTGGAGTCCGGCAAGGTTGTATCCTTGCCCCCTTTTTGTTTTCCCTTTACATTAATAATTTGGAGCAGTTTTTGTTAGGTCTAAAGGCAGATTGCCCAAAGGTTGGGTCGCGTCATATTCCTGTTCTGCTTTACGCAGATGACGCGGTCCTGATCGCACGCACACCAAGGAGCCTTCAAATCTTGATAGATGGATTTGTTAGGTTCATGGGCGCCCTGGACCTTTTTGTTAATCTAAGCAAATCATATGTGCTTTTGGCGGGGAAAACAAAGAAAACCTCCTCTACATTCACATACACAATAGGAAGTCATATTGTGGAAAAGGTTAAAACATTCCCCTATCTTGGTGTAACATTCGATGGTGCCCTGAGGTTCGATACCCTGGTCGAGGAACGACGTGGTAAAATGATTGCTTCTAACGGGGCAATTGCTGGCTATGGCAGGAGGCTAGGAAGATGGTCCCCGGAACAGGTGATAAACCTGTACAGCTCTGTATCATGCTCCAAGGTAATCTATGGGGCAGAAGTATGGGGCTTTGTTAATACCACTAGTATCCAACGAGAGGAAAATAAATATCTGAAATCTCTCTTAAGGGTACCACAAAGTACTGCTGGTATGATTGCCCACAGGGAGTTAGGTAGACCCTACATAGAAGATCTGATAAAATTGAGGCCAATTATTGCTTGGCTAAAAATCTGGGTTAATCCCGATGCGACACTGAGCAGAGAAATTTTATTGGACTGTCTTGAGAGGGACAAGTGTATGCGCATCCCCTGGCTCTTTTATGTGAAGAATACCTTGGAGGAGCTAGGTTTTGGGAATTTGTTTACGCACCCCACAACTATTGTAGCCCAGAACAAACTGCAGGTAGGGAGAATTTTTCTAGAGCGGAAAAACCTACGCAGAGATGAGGCTGAAGGGTGTAAAAAGACAGTAAGGGCCCATTTCCTGGTGAAGAGCAGGGAAGGTATGGAGCCTTACTTGTACCTCATGTATAATGCACAGGACAGGTTCTTGATGTGCCGTTTCAGACTGAACCTACTCCCATTTATGTTGGCATCACCAGCGGGGTTCGCTACGTCAATTGAAGAGAAGGGGTCCTGCGGCTGCGACAATAGGTCTCCGCAGGACTCCCTTCACTTTGTTTTACTCTGCCCTTTTTATTCAATGCCCAGACGTAGATACCTTGTAAACCTCCTGAAAAAAGCTAATTTGGTCCACGCGAGGGAGGCACTAGTATTTTTACAGACAGCTGTGGATCCGTTAACACTGTGTAGCATTCTGAATTTTATCAAGGTAGCTCTCCGCTTAAGGCTCACCAGAGGAGAAGATTGAACTGTTTTTACTGTAACTTTTAATAGTGCCAATAATGGATACCTGGTTGTATTATGGTATATATTTTTTGTACAAAGAATCATGAAATGTTTAATGACTTTTTACTATGTATATTTGAGTGTGCTTTTATGGTGTTTTTTTAATCACCGAATAAAGATTCTTGAATTGAATTGAATTCTAGGTTCACATGACTCGAGGGGACACATACCATCCCCGATAACATCCAGTTTGAATATTGTCTTATCGGCACATCAATTTTAGACAGTAAACTTTTATTCTGTGTGTATATCATACGAGCGCATAGCGACAATAGAAAAGGTTTTTTCTAGAAGTAGAAATATCGTATAAGCAAACGGCAGAAACTACACTACCCACCAGTATGTGACATGCAACTTTGATGTCGACGAACTCGGCAAATAGAGTTTGATTTACTGAACTACATTTCCCAAGTAGTCAAGCCGACGCTTTTCTATGACAACTAAGAAATAGCAAATGGGCTTATCGTATACGTTTGCACATTGTGGAGCATGCGCAGTAAGACGTAGGACTGACGAGGGATCCAATGAGTTTTTTGTTTTGAATAATCTTTAAATGTGGCGCAGAACTGCACCGCGGTACCTCCCCGAACAGCCCAGATGACTGTTTGGCGTACCGACGGACAGGTAGGCACCACAACAGACCTAACGAACTGGCTATACTACTGCACATAATGCTGATGCATGCTTTTTTGAGGTGTTACGCTCACTTGTCCCCTCGAGTATCTGTCTAGTTCTCGACCTTTCTTCGTTAAAAGTAAAACTATTTTAAGAAGGGGCATTTTTTATGAAAAGCATTTTTTAAGAAAGGCATTTTTTAAGAAATGTGTGCAGCCTACAATTCTCAGGAGCCGTATAAATTACAAACTTTGCTTATTTGTCTCACACACGTCTGCGAGTGATTTTTTAATAACATCTGTGCAAGCGTGCGAGTGCCTTTTTACAAATTGGCACCACGAGTGTTTTCCTTCTGAAAACAGTAGGACCTTTCAGCTTACTAATATAAGACTGAATAATAAGAATGGAAGTATCTGCGTAGACAGATGGATTGTTTGGCAGCAGTCGTTTGAGTTTCTTACTATCGACTTTATGGTTTTTTTATTAGAGCGGTGCCCCATTTCCTGAGCTGTAGCCAGGTGAGGAGCGGCGCCTGCCTCTCACACTCAAGGTGAGTGAGAGGGTGCCCAAATAAGATTGGGTTGGGTAATGTTTTTTTAACATACCTATGATGGGCTATTATGATAGAATAAAGCTCATGATTGAGAGATAACTTTCTTTTTATAAATCTAAACGTTATCTCACTTTCCCTGTTTTTTCTTTCATTGTGTCTTTTCTACATGGTACCTCATGTGTGTGGATGTCTGTTTCACCTCAAAAGAGGAGTGAGAGGACTGAATCAGGTGATATTTTTTATTTGTTATGCACTCACCCGTTTTGAAGCAGTAGCAAAGTATAATATTGGTCCTGAGGAAGCAGGAGATACCGTTAGGATCTATAAACTGCAGAAACATGTCGACCTTACTATACATGCAGTAGATATTTGTTATGAACTACTGTTACTTTGCACTCCATGTTTTTAACCTTGGAAGTGGTCTGCCTCCTAATAAAATTGTTTAGCACCCACTATCCAATTTTAATAAAGCACTCTCACTCACATTTTTTGTTTAGCACTGCTTCCAGTTACCACCTACATCTACTAACTGCCCTGATAGTTCCTGTGTTTAATTGATTTATCATTGGATACTATTTAAAATACTTATGTCTACATACAGTGTGGACATACCACTTTGTGAAATGGCCCAAATGAGGACTAAAAGGGCGGTTCAGAGTGTGTAACTGATGGGAACAAAATCACATTGTGATCAGTCCCAATGTATTTCACTGAGTTCACTGAGGTACAAGTTGCAGATTAGACACTGATTGAATACAGAGTTAGTTGTTATTCTAGACCCCCAGTTATTCTTTGGTAGTATAGGGTCTTGTTTAGGGGGCTATAACTGTGCACTGGTCTCTAAATATTCCCCTTGACCCTACTCCCCCCTTGTTTGTTATTATTAGCATTAATTCCTGGCCACCAGTACGTCTCTAACAGTTAATATCGTTTTAGAGATCCCTTGATGCATCAAACCCTCTCCCAAATGTGCTTCGTATATCAAAGCTACTCCACGTTTCCTGGTTGGAATCACTCTACCCCCACTCATGGGATTCGAGCAAAAGGAACGCTGTTTGCATAAATTATATAGGAGTATTCGAGTGGAAACTTATTAGGTAACGCTGCACCGCTGCCTTTGCTTGTGGCATTGACAGCTAGCATTATTTCGCCGTCTATTTTCGTATTTGAACGAGTGATTGCAGCTATGGAAGCCGTTTGCACAGCTGCCTTCGCTGCTTCATCAGCCAATGAATTCCCTTCACCGTGAACGCCATCACGTTGATGACTCCGCGTATGTATCACGTGAGTGTTTTGTAGTCCTTGTCGTAGCTGAACTACTTGTTCCCAAAGCATTTTATGCTTGATTGGGCCAACTTTTGCATTTTTGTAACCGTTTTGAAGCCAGTTTTGCAAGTATTCATTGTAAGATTGAACACAATAATACGAATCGCACACTACGAGTGTGGGGAATTTGCTGTTCGTATTTTCAAGTGCCATCTTGAATGCTTGTAGTTCAGCTCGCTGAGCTGTACAATCTCCTAGAGATTGTGTTTTAGTGACCATTGGTCGGAATTTGCCATTGCGTCAATGACCTTTAACGATCGCGCACGCCGTACTATAGGCTTGTTTACCCCCATAGCGGGTTGAGCTGATCCCTCAGTATAAATTATACATTCATACTGCTCTAGAGGCAGAATTTCAGTAGGCAGAGGACATTCTTGTTCATATTGTAAAAATGCTGGTGTTTTTAAATAAGGATCAAAAACGTATTAAACGTCTATTGCAGCAAGAGAATTAAACAATTGTATCCATCTCGGATGTAAAGCTTTAGCATTTGGAATGCTCGCTTTTGTCACTGCCTCTAAGGTCGGTACAGGTGTAATTACTATAATGCGCTTACCCTGTGCGAGGGCTCTCTCTTTTGCTACAGCAGTTTGAACAGCTGTCAGAATTTTTTCTGTAGAAGTGAATTTCATTTCTGCTGGTTTGTACAAATGTGATTTGTAAGCTATTGGTACTTTTTCAACTTCGTTAAAAGTTAAGCACGTGAATCTGCATTGTCCTGGAATGATTCGGATCACTAAGTTGCGCAAGTTTACGCGTGTTTGCAAAGGTTTAGTTGCTAACATATCTGTTAGCAATGAACGCAAAATCTGTGTGTTTTTGTGTCCAATTAACTGTTTTAAAATTAGGTTTGATTAATTTGTAGAGAGGTTTAACCCTTCCTGCGTAATTTAGAATGTAAGTTCTTCCGAAATTCAGGAAACCTAGAATCTACTAGGTTTTTCAGCGTTTTTGGAGGTTGGAGCAGCGCACATTTTTCTAAAATTTTTGGCTGTCAGGCTTTTGCATTCACTTGATAATTCATATCCTAGAAAAAGGACGTTGAGCTGGGCAAAGTGAATTTGTACCCTTCAGAAGCGAAGCCCAATATAATGGTGTTCACTCTGTTCAAGTGCCTGTCCAAGTCATTGTCTGTCAGATAGATGTCATCTACATATGATAATGCTTCGTCATCATACGTTTGTAGTAACTGTCACCCTCACTGAAATTAACACAGGACTAGTCTTGAATCCCTGACAGAAGTGACGCTGTGTGCCCATAATTGAGGAAGCGGTTAAATACCTACTTTCCAGTGCAATGTTTTGGCAGAAGAAACCGTTAGAAATATCTATTGTTGTTTTATATTTTTTACGCACAATGTTATTCATGAATGCCGTACTGTGTGCATTTTGTACTGCAAATGTTTTGCAACAAGAGTTTAAATGTCTGTAATCCAAAACTAGATGATATGTATTGTCTGGTTTGGAGACAAGGTGCATGTTTCAATCACCCCTTGGTATTCAAGTTGATCTAAGATCTCCCTGACCTGTTCTTTAGCTTCTTGCTTAACTGGATACTGCCTTTGTGCAGTTTGTTGATTTTTTTAACTGGATTTTATGGTGAGGAGAATCCTCATTCCATCCTACATGATTTTTGTATAATGCAGGAGCTTGGGCAACTGCCCATTTCCTGGAATTGGAATGTGGTTGGAGAAGGCTGGCATAATGATGTCCTCCCCATGTGGGCACTCCCTGACATATTCTGGTGGCCAGTCTTGTTCAGCGAGAAGAATGTCATAACCCTTAGAAAGACGCTCCCAAAAGAGTGCTCTCACTTTTCTTGGTATGTCTCCCTCCATCCGGAGTGTTACTTCATATAACTTATGTGGAGAACTAACCCTGGTATCTGCAGTTTCAACTTGAATGAATTCATTCAAGTTCACTGTCTCCAGATGATCATTCAGGTTCTGGCGAGCTATTGTGATCTCTGCTTCGCTGTCCAACAATGTCTGAGCCCATTCTCGAGTTGTGTCCTCAGGATCCTTGGCAGGTCTGATTTTTAGACCTGCTACCTTCTTTTTGGTGAATTGAGGTTTCTTGTTTTTCTGAACGTGTTGATCGTCTTTGGACTTCACACGTTCTTCCTTGTTTTCTGATTGTCCTCTTCTTTCGGATTTCTGTGACGAAGTCTGAAAGGTACGAGAGGAACGTGCATCACTATCATGATATCTATCAGGTTTTCTCAAATTACCCCCATTCCTGAGGTTGTACCTCCATTCAGAGGACTCCTTTTGAGGATACCTACCTCCGGAACGAGAACGCTTCTCTTTAGAAGTTTGTTTAGTGTTTTCCCACTTTTTTAGAAGGAGTAGGAGCGTTTTTAATAAAGACCTTTTCAGGACTTTCAGACAGTTGGGATTTCACTGGTTTCCCACCCAAGCTGTCTCTACCTAATTCTTCATAAGATTTTTCAATTATTCTGGCTAATTCTTGCGTTTGCTCAGTTACATCAAATTCCCTTAATTTCTGGCGGATCGCCACGGATGCTGCTTCACCTTTAGTATTAGCTAATATTATTGTTGAGACCCGTTTGAAATCTTTCAGTAGTTTCATACCCAAATTTAAAGCAGGCTCTGCCCCGTATTCGTTTTGAATCTGTTTCAGGACGTCTGGTATTACCGCCATGGACGGAACACCATATGTTTTAGTGTAAATAGCAGCAAAGACTACCCCAAGTGGTGCAGTCCTCCAGATGTGGTGTGATCCCCATTGCTAAACAGATTGTTAAAATTCTGTGTTTCTCATGAGGGTTAGTATTGGAAAATACTGCTTCGATTGGAGTAATTTTTTGAGCTATCCAGAATGGAATTTGTTCCCGCTTTGCAGGTAATTTACCAATGACTGCGTGTAGTCTGTGGTGTTATTTTTAGTGTGTTCCCCTGGTGAGGGGTAGGTTGTGGAATCATTATCGCAGGTTGGACTGTAAGAGTCCGCATGACATATTGAACGAATTGTCTATAAATTTTGATTAACTCTTTTAGTTGAGATCGTAGTTCTACATCTGACATTTCATTAATGCCGGGATGTGGTGTATAGCTGGCTAAGACCGGCCATGTTGCTCCTGGTCTACCTAGTGGACCGAGCCTGGTAATGGGATTTAAATGTTTTAGGGCGCCTTTAAACCAGAGCTCATGCTCCTGGTATGCGAGTGGAATTTCAATATCCTAAAAAGGAATGTATTCCTCTGGTGGTTCATCTTCTTTGTAGAAGTGAAACACGTGTTGCTGGATTTGCTTCAGGGAAGAACATCCATGAATAGAATACCTCTGTCTGGTGATATATCATGTGCCTCTATCACAAAACTATCCTACCACCTCTTGATGTTAGGCCATGTTTTATAAGTTTTATAGTGATGGCTTTCCTTAAATATAGAGGTATGGCGTGTGTGAGCTTTATGCAGTGGGGGATACCATCTTCTGACTGAGCACAATTGTATATAGTGGTGATGACATTAGTTATGTTCCTTTTTTTTCTTTGTAGAGATCGTTTTCCTTCCATACGCAGAAGTCACTGAACACTAACCGCAGTATATAATAGGTGGGCAAAATACGGAATGGAACAGACTGTGAAATGTTGGCCTTTATGCTGCTATAGGGAAATTCTATGTATCTCATTCTTCTTTATACATTGTGTATGATATCCCTGTACACCATTCAATCCTGACAATTAACCGTTTACGCAGCCGCCATAACACAATATGTAACGGATACAAGCAATGAACATGTTGAAAATAACTTCTGCACCAATTTGTCAATAAAGTTTTCCAAAAAAAAAAAAATATAGAGGTATGGCTGTAGCATCCTCATCGGTTTCTTGGAAATCTGAATAGTTTAAAGCTGGATCTGGCACAGCTCCACCGGTTTCGGTGTTGAAGGAACACTGTATCCTTCAACGTTGAACAAACAAAAAAGCTAATACATAGGCTTTTCGTCCTACTCAGCTACGGCGGATATTATCCCTTTACCCACTCCAGACGTCTAGTGGAGTATTACGGAAAAAGGGGTCTCTGAGAAAAGCACGACTGAGTTAAATTAGTGCCTTACCAAACGTTGGGCGCCATGTAGTGTAGTTCCTATATTCCCATTAGGCTCTGCGCATTGGAATAATATACACTATAGACTTGACATAGGACTGTGGTCAGTATGTCTCTATCGAGTATACTAAACTTAATTGTGAGTGCCAGCTAGCTCAGAGGTCATTAGAAACTTTCTGGAATACACAAGAAGGGATTAGTTTCTGACAACCGCATAAACATGACAACTTTGTTTACCAAGAATAAAACGTATCTTAAGAGTTGTGGAAACCATAGATAACTATTTTACTGAGTCAATCGTGCATGCTTCGTTTCTACAGAGTTGCAGAGAAAATAGAGAAATGGGCGCATCAATAAGAGGGGTTTATTGAACAGTCTTCTTTCTCATGCAAGAGAGGTGAACTGCTACAATCGTTAGAATGCAAAGTATAATGCATACAGCGTAAACAGTAATATATAAAATAATACTGTAATAGCATTGTCTGGTGCTATGACATATAAAAATACATACATAAATTACACAGGCTAAAATACTCAACTGGTGCTTCTAAAATACGCCTACCCCAATGTACCTAACCTAGGTCTAGTACGAGTGAAGAAATAAGTGTGGTCTTTAGCAGAGGTTTAGTTTTGCCAAGAATTGCCAAAGGTTTCTCTAGGTTCTAGTCAGCTCCATACCTTAGAATAAGAGAGGTTGGTATCTCTTTCACGGACT
Organism: Lissotriton helveticus; assembly: GCF_964261635.1. Classification (NCBI taxonomy): domain Eukaryota; kingdom Metazoa; phylum Chordata; class Amphibia; order Caudata; family Salamandridae; genus Lissotriton; species Lissotriton helveticus. The sequence goes on along the minus strand of NC_136070.1, from coordinate 134,991,058 downwards.
GATTTCCCAACACTCCGCAAGGGGAGTCAGAAACACTGGAGCTGGATTTCTCGGCAGAGGAGGACAGCTTCTGATCAGTGCGTCAGCTGGAGAGTTGGCTTCCTTCAGCACTTGCTGTAGCGAGCTGCGTCATGCAAGTATGTAGTCGAACTGCACCCAACCACTCCGTGCTTTGCAAAAGCAAGTGAAGGTATATTTATACCTTGAAGGTGTTTAGGAATGCCAGCTTTAACGTAAAGTCGGCATTATGAACGTCATGAAAGAACCCCTAAGGAATAGATGTTCATGTATAATAACTGAGTTCTTAGAGAAATCAATATTCAAGCAAGGGGAAGTCCCTAACAGCTTAAGAGTCTGGTTTTCCAAGAAATCGTTGTGACGTAGATGTACGGATGGAAGTAGCCATGCCTGTATTTGGGCAGCATGGGCTATGCGTAAATAAGGACTGGATTTCTATGCCTATATAAAAGGGCAACGCAAATTGTACCTATATAAGGGCATGAATTGGGAAATTCAATCGGAATCTAAAATCGCACACAACACTACCCCCCAGATGGTCCACTCCAGGGTCTTGAAAAGGAACGCCTTCTTTCTCATGCAAGAGAGGTGAACTGCTACAATCGTTAGAATGCAAAGTATAATGCATACAGCGTAAACAGTAATATATAAAATAATACTGTAATAGCATTGTCTGGTGCTATGACATATAAAAATACATACATAAATTACACAGGCTAAAATACTCAACTGGTGCTTCTAAAATACGCCTACCCCAATGTACCTAACCTAGGTCTAGTACGAGTGAAGAAATAAGTGTGGTCTTTAGCAGAGGTTTAGTTTTGCCAAGAATTGCCAAAGGTTTCTCTAGGTTCTAGTCAGCTCCATACCTTAGAATGAGAGAGGTTGGTATCTCTTTCACGGACTGATTTCCCAACACTCCGCAAGGGGAGTCAGAAACACTGGAGCTGGATTTCTCGGCAGAGGAGGACAGCTTCTGATCAGTGCGTCAGCTGGAGAGTTGGCTTCCTTCAGCACTTGCTGTAGCGAGCTGCGTCATGCAAGTATGTAGCGAACTGCCCCCAACCACTCCGTGCTTTGCAAAAGCAAGTGAAGGTATATTTATACCTTGAAGGTGTTTAGGAATGCCAGCTTTAACGTAAAGTCGGGCATATGAACGTCATGAAAGAACCCCTAAGGAATAGATGTTCATGTATAATAACTGAGTTCTTAGAGAAATCAATATTCAAGCAAGGGGAAGTCCCTAACAGCTTAAGAGTCTGGTTTTCCAAGAAATCGTTGTGACGTAGATGTACGGATGGAAGTAGCCATGCCTGTATTTGGGCAGCATGGGCTATGCGTAAATAAGGACTGGATTTCTATGCCTATATAAAAGGGCAACGCAAATTGTACCTATATAAGGGCATGAATTGGGAAATTCAATCGGAATCTAAAATCACACACAACACTACCCCCCAGATGGTCCACTCCAGGGTCTTGAAAAGGAACGCCTTCAGCAAAAAGTATAAGACAGATCATGGTCCCAGCTATCACCACAAAATGTAGGAGCTAGAACAATTTCTAGACTAGTGATAACTATCCACGTAGAGATGGTTGCAGTAAAAGAGCTGTTCAAACAGACCAAGGGTGACATTGGTCAAGGAGGTGGCCATGAGGAAACTCTGTAAGAAACTGAAAAGTCACCCTATTAGTGCAGTCCTCGGGGCATTATTGGTCCACTCCAGTTTGGTTTTAACACCACCCACTGCCATCCTAATGGTTATAACAACAAAAGCAGCTGAACTGACGAACTGTCATTTTTTGCTTGGGCGATGGCACAAAAGAGCTTGAAAAGTATGGCCATGATCCACTAATATGAAGTCTATCCTAGATTGATGCCCATACTTTTTATTATGAAAGGTGTACTCTCAAGATGCTGTTAGTTGATCTATCCAGATTATTGTCCATAATGGTACTGAAGTATCCAGCCATAATGACAGGAGCAGAGAACGCCAGTAATGTTTGAAAGACCACTTTGAGGAGCTCAGTGTCCTCCAAGTTGGATACCTTTAGTATCCCACCAGGTATATCTTTTACTATATAACCTTAAGTTAGCAATAACCCATCTGCCCATCTTGTCTGTCTCATTCTCCTCTACTGTTGCCTTGAGCTGTTTTACTAAAATAGGTACCCCTTTCACATGAGAATTTTGATCAGTGCAGACAACTTGTCAGACCCACTTCTGATTACTGAATAAATCTAGACACTTCTTCCTGGTTAAATGAAATTCTTGAAAAACTATAATTTGAGCAGTTGAATCCTCTAGATACTAAATTAGTCTAGCACATATATCTGTCCTTAGCCCATTAACATTCCATGATCACAGTTAGACCGCCACCACTATCCACCTATCAATAAGTTTATTGTAGTGCTGGACTGTATTTTGAGAAAATAGTAAGAGATTTCGGAGGGCTTTTTTTCCCTTTTCCACTATATGCCCCCCACCTAGTGCACCCCACCACTTACTTCTGAAGCCATGAGAAATCTCATGGCCTAAAAATAGCCATTTTAGTGCTTATTATTAGATGTACATATACAAATTCAAGTAAATACCTAATACGAAGGAAAGATTTATAACAGAATGACTCTTGGTAATTTCAACAGTACCCATGTGTGCTAATCTTCCTGTGAAGTGTCCTCCCTCCTAATCACCTATATCAACTCATCTGCTTCCCTATGATCCCTTAGGTTGTGCATTTTGTTGCTGTGCAATACCCTTAACGAGACGGGGAATCTGAATTGGGCTGTAGCAGCAAGTTTCTTAAACTCCTCCATCTACTTCCCTAACTCCCACTGTAAGGGTAATATGGGATAATTCCAACCGGACCCCCAATGTAAGCCACTATCCTTTTAGGGATTTCTGTTTCAATGCTTTGGCCAAAATCAGCTCTTTTATGGAGTACGTTAGGAAGTTTACCAAAATATTTCTTGGCTTGCTTCTACTGGGGTGTTTACTACATAGATCCCGGTGTGCCCGTTGGATATCCCTGGCAAGGACCACCTTTGAGTCTTCCGACACCCCTCCTAAGATAATTAAGGCTACAATTAACTTCTTGCTAGCCTTCCCCTCGGCACATTCAATACTCTTATGTTGTTTCTTCTCGCACCTCTAGCATCACAAATTTATCCTGGAACTCTCTCTCACTCTGGTTATGTTGCTCTAATCTCCTCTCTGTTCACTGTGTTCTTAGTCAAGTGACTCCACATTTTACCCCATGCTTTCGCACATACCTTGGATCTCCCTCTGGTTTGTTGCAGAAATGTTAAACCTGTTTTAACCTCTACTGCCAGAGACTAACATATTTTCAGTTTGAGTCCCCACTGGAGGACGATGCCCCATATGACAGTTTCTTGGGGTATAATTTGTGTTGCTCTTTCAATCACAGGTACACCGTCTACTTAACTCCCTCTACGGCCTCTTCTGTAGATTCTCCTGGGTTTTTGCAATCATTGCTTTCGGACTTGATATCTATTATTATCCTAAAATTATCAGCTAATTGATGGACGCGAACACTATAAAATGTGCTTGTGTTACAACACCACACCATGCAAGTTTGCGGGGGGATAAGATATTTTTAAAAAGTAGGTGATCAATGACAGAAATTGTGATTGGAGTAAACCCACAGGGTCTACATTACCACATGAAAGCGGACCATAGTGGATCTCATCTCAAATTAAAGGATCCATATGCAGGGTAATGGTGCAGCGTAAATCAAAGCTGTGCCCTGATCTACAAAGTTTAAGATATATCTTTGTAGGTAGTCTCACAAACAATTCTTCCCAGTAACACACAATAATCATGACTGCGGATAAGACTACTGGGGAAAATACTCTACAAAGCATGACTGACTCATTGTCACTTTGCTTTCACGCCCCAGGAACACATGTCTTACTTGGTTAACTAGAACTATCTTTGAATGGAGGTTTCCTACCCACCTGTTGTATTTTCTTGGAAAAGTTCTTGTTGGATTTTTCCAGTGTCACTTCAAACTTGTTGCACCCTACTGAGCACAGTAAAAGGCATTTAGGAAATTGCAACACAGCAAAACAAATTAAGTATTTCTTATAAAGAGCATATTAGGTGAAAAAATATTAGAACCATAAACAATACATCACAGTAATAAAATGTTGTATGATTTAGTCCAGTCAAGGAATTATTACATACTGAAACAGAAAGCCACATTTTTCAAGTAACCAAAATGCGTTCATGTTCCCCAATGGGTGGTCAAAAAAAATGCTGTTTTAGCAGGACATGACTCAATTGAGGGACTTGTAATTCTTACCTCAGGACTGTGGGCTTAACAGACATTGCAAGCATCAGGAGAAGATGGTGCATTCCTCATGTAGTCTTGCAGCATGTTAAAGGCACTGCATCCAGTGCGTGCTTAGGCATCCTCGCTGTTAGGACAGCACCAGTGTTTGAGATCGCAGCCACCTGGGGGTCTCTAGGAGCTGTGCAGAGCATTGAGCAAGAAGGGCCGGGGTGAGGCTGCAAAGTACAGCGGTGGGCAAAGGATGTCAAACTTGGGCTTTTTCTTCCTGTGCTAAACAGATATCACGCGGTACAAGTAACGGGCATGGATGAGCATTATAAACTGCCCTTTGCAGGATGATGGTAGCTTCAGAGAATTCCATCTGAAGTTATCAATTCAAGATGAAGTTATTTTTCCTCCAATGTGACATTCTGATATATTAGGAGGCATCTACAAGTGATGGGTGCATCACATTTATTCCCATGCTTTTCATTACATTCTTTTACCCCTTGCTGCTTTTTTTTGCCCCTAATTTTGATTCTCGATTTTTGCTTCTTGCAATTGGAACTTCTGCTGGATCTACTACTACTTGGCTCATTCCTCTTCCCTGTGGTCAGTGAGAGTTTAGTGCTTTGCTATTAGTTTCTGCCTTGATCTTCATCTTCAAGATTTCCAATGAGTCAATTTTAACGTCTGTGGTCTTTCCTCCTAACTGGGATCCTCTTTAAGGAGACACTTGAAACCGCTCTCATGCACTGTTAAGTGCAGGGTGGTATGTGGCTAGAGAGAATTCACCCTTTCATCTGGCAGTCAAGCCGGATACTCAATAGTTCCTTATCAGCATCCAAATCCTGGACAGTAATAACAGTGGAAGACTAAGGAAAACTACCATCAAACGTTCTCAATGACATGCCACTAAGCAAATCACTGAAATTCATATGGACATTCGTCAGGAGAATCAATTTATCCATGTTATACCACCATATGACAGCATTCTGATCCATCACAATTCATTGCCAAAAGTATAAACTTAGCATCTGGCAGATTAAATGATCCATCTGATAATATGCACAGCCCCATTTCCACAGCATACCTTGCCACGCTCTAAAAGTCTTGACATGATTCACTGTGACAGAATTAACTATTTGCAAAGAACCATCAATTCTCGGCCTCTATAAAGTGTTTCAATCTGGTTCACTGTTCATACATTTTTACACTGAAAACAGTTATAAACGGCACATGTGAGAAATCCTAATGTAATGTCGTGGGTCCCTTGTAGACAAACACCCTAGATCATCAGTGGTTCTTAAACTTTTTCAGACCACTACTAAAATGCTTCATCGCCAAGCTACACTAAGATGATTATATTGGGACAAACTCAAACAGTAAAAAGCTTTCTCTAGGACCAATGCAAGCACTACGATACTTTGAATGGAACCAATTTAAGGACTAAAATCATCCAGTCATAACCAATCAAGCACTTACCTTGACAAAGCTTTGTCTAAAATCAATTTAAGCTCTAGAATGAATCGATTAGGACTAAAATGGTTTCTCCAGGACCCACTAAAGTAAAGCAAGAATTGGTCTATGAATAATTCAAACGCTAAAAAGCTTTATCTATATTCAACTCAGCACTATAATGCTCCGTCTTCAAAAAATTCAATGAACGATGTGCTTTTAAACCTTAAGAGTGGATGGTGGAGTCAGTCAACATAAGATATGAGTAAATGAATTCTGAGTGGTAACATGCCTTTATTCTTCCAGAATTTACTTTTGAAAATATTATTTTCTACTCGAACCAAATTTCTAATATGAACTTTTTCAGATACAGGAAGGGGGCACTTGACTTCATGGATCAGCCCTGAAAATTCCCCTTTACGAACGAACTCCCGCACACACGTTTTAATCAGGTGAAATGAGAAAGACTTATTAAAAAAGGTACAAAAAAATTGTATGACCAAGACAGCCAGTCAAGCATCAAGTGCAAGTTTTACAAGTACCAAACGTTACCGCATATGGGGGCCATCTATCTATTATACATAACAGCACACATCCTTGGAGGACCAAAAAGGCTGGATTACTTTATTCATTCTCTTACTGGAAGATGTGGCACAAGTATTACAATATCTGTGTGTCTGAAATACATACAAGGTTAGATTATAAGTCTATTAAGGGGTGTGGTGGGTCAGATTGTCTTCTGGTGCTTTCTGGTCATAATGAGTGACTAGCCTAACTGTCCCAGGTAAAAGATAGAGGTGTAGCAGTAAAATGTAATGTGGGTTACAACTCACCTGTCTCTTTCTTGATCCTGTACAGAAGGAGATGACCTTGCTTGGTACCAATAAGAAGCCATTCCTCTGCAAGGAAAAATAACCAATATTACTTATTATCATCTTTTTTTAATCTACTTTCGTCACTTTGAAGTACATTAATGTGTTCCTATTTCCCAGTAGCCAGTGGTAAGGAGTTCAAAGAAAAAAAACAGGAAAAAAAAAAAAAAAAAAAAAAAGGTACGTCTGTCAACGACCAGCAAGTCACAATTTGTTCAAGATAACTAAAGAAAATGATCACATACATGCACAGAAAAGTTCTCCAAGATCGCAGGAGCTATTTGCGATATTGTTCACGTAAACACATCACTTCAGAGGTTGTTCCGATATGGCCCAAACACCTTTGTGTCCTGATCACCGACTCATTTTAAATAATGCTTGCCAAATACTTTGTGACCCAAAAAGTGTTCTATACCATTTCAGGAGTTGCTAGCCTTTCTTACCTTTGCTACAAAAGGCTTCATATGCTAGAGTGTAGCCTTCCTTACTGTCTGCTTCCCATAACCCGCAGTTGTGCCTAGCCTCCCTTTCATCAAGCTCCCCCTCCTTCCTAACCACTGTTCACACATTTAACAATGCATTTGAAGGACCTCTGTTACAATAATGATCTTTGTATCTTTTTACTAATGCCTCGTCTCTGGTATGCGGTAAATTGTAGTCAGTGATGACCTACGATTAGGTCATAGTGGCAATGCTGGTGCTACGTGAGATGCACTAGGGTTCTTGCTGACCCTCGTTCTTAGGCGCCCCAGGGCACACAAGGGCTACTCGACCTCAACCATAGTGGCTGTGGCCAGCTTCCCTTTGCAACCTAAGGTCTGTCGTCCTACATGGCTTTGCAAACTTGGCTATATACACCACCTCTGCACTTGCCTCTCAGGGTAGAAAAAGTCAGCAGGCAAAGTCTTCAAGGGGTATTGTAAATGTCTAGATGCCAAGTACTTAAACAATATGCAGAATAACTTGCTGTCCAACCTAATGCTTGTCATAATAAAAAGATAAGTATTTCAATATCACAGTAAAACCAACAATTACTACACTGAGTAATGGAGAGTTCGGGTATAAGGTTTGACTAAATACCACCACAGGGCTCTAGCCAGTTTCTACGGTTTGAACACCAACTACTGTGTTATAACAGTTGCCACAGTTCCCACACCCATACAGTGATCTAGCAGCGATGAACAAATAATAGGCAGGAATCAGGCTCATGTACAAGTTCATGAATCAGCTGTGTGAGCAAATACTATGTTCAATAATTCATGGGTCAGTTTGCGTCATAGCCTGAACTGTTTTTTATTCAGGCTATCAATCATTTATCCCACTAAAATGCAGATGTATTCAAAATAGTCTCTCAGTCTTCCATTACAGGCCTTGTGTAACCTGTCCACTGGGATGCAGTCCCACACAAGGATGGTTGTGCATTCTTCAGGGTCAGCGCCTCACCAGCCGGTATGGGATTGCAGGCTATGTGGCCCCAGCTCTCTATCCAGCCACTAGGAAAAAAACAACATGCCAGCCACCAGCAGCGTCGTCACTTGTCCATATTGTGGGGGGGGCCTCTGCTACAGTGGTCTGAAGGCAGAGGGTAGGGCAGGATAGGCCTTCTACTCATATCGTTGTGATGCCAGACAAAATGCAGTCGCTTGGCGAGGGGATGGTTGCTGATACTTCATGCATTTTGCTACTTGAACTACGCAAGGGGGTGCGGATTCGGTGACCTCTTCACAGCTCAGGTCAGAGCCAGTTACCTCCTGGTAACGAGAACACTCTCACTCTCCTGGGAAGATGGCTGGGCTTTTCATCCTGGAAAGTTTCTCTTTTTGGAGTGCCAGACACTTTATAATTATTATGCATATTTTGTAAAGCGCATTGACTACCTAAAAGAAGGTTTAGCGGTAAGCAATACAATACATGCTTTAAAAAGGATCAGAAGAATAGAACAGCCATGTCTTTAGCAATCTACGAAACAGAGAGAGTGAAATGCGATCTATCAGTGACAAAGGTAGATCAATCCTAAGTTTCGGTCCCAGAAAGGAACACGATGGACCTCCTTTTTGAGATTTCCTGATTATAGGAACTACAGCCAGACTGAGGTGGCTAAAGTGTAACGAACGGTCAGGTTTATACCAAGACACCAAAGCTCTAAAAGGTAGCCAGGACCAGTATTTGGAGGCATTTGTGCATATAGCTGAATGCCTTAAATTGCATGTGCCGTTCAATGGGCAACCAATGTAGGTTCCTTGTCATGTTGGTAATGGCGGTATGCTTGGGAGGGTCGAGCAAAAGGTGAGCAGACACGTTTTGTATAATTTGGAGGTGTTAAAGCAGCGTTTTTGCCACCTCCGGGTACATATTCCCATTGTCCAGCCAAAAAATAACCAGGGCTTGGACTATGGTTCTCTGGGCAGAGAAAGGGAGGCAGTGAAGGATCTTCCTTTCAAAATCCCAAAACATGTAGCTGCCACCTTATTGATCAGTTGGCGCATGCTGAGTTTATCATCCAACCATACCCCTAGGTTCTTCACAACTGGCACAAGGCTCTGGTTGAAGTCCCATTGTTGTGGGCCACATGTACAGTTCCCCAAGGATTGGGGAGATTGCCTGCTCGCAGGACCTCCGTCTGGTCTCTGTTCAGTTTCAAAGAGTTAGCACTCATCCATTGTGAGACTTGCAAGACACAGGAGTTGAGGGTCTCTACATTCTAATTCTCTAAAAATGACAGAGATACCACAAATGTGTGCATCATCCGCATGTTAGAAAAGAGTGAGGTCACAGTTTTCTACTAGCTCAGCTAATGGATGTCCGTATAGATTGAAAAGCAAGGGACTCGAAAATAAGGCACCCCTGACATTAAAGGATGGGTTTTTGACCTGTATTGGTTGGTGTGCCCCTGAAAAGAACAGTCCTGCAAGAAAGATTTTAACACCAAGAAGAGCCGATTCGGGGAGAAGCTTCGCGGGCATCCAAGATGGTCGCGTGAGCACAGAGCTCCCGAGACCCGCGCCGCCCTTTCGCAAATATCCTGACTAAATCCGGATTCTGAAGATGGGCTTTTGATGGCGAACTTTGGCTGACTTGAATATTCTTCTTACAATTATAATCGGAAGTCGGGAGCCGCTTTTACATCGACTCAAACTTTTATGGCCTGCCCTGGGACGAGGCCGGGGGATCTGTTGCTTTGCAGGCTGAGGAGTAGTTGAACAACAACGGCCCGAGGGGTCCTCCCCCAGGCGGCCCCACTTTAACTTTCAGTTTAATTTTCCTACTCCCGGCTCTGATTGACTGGCAATCTTTCAGATCTACCCCCGATCCGGCTGGGCTTTGCTCTACTGCTGAGTGCCACCTTTTGCGAGGGTTTGGCCTCCAGCCCTCTTGGAATTCCCGTTAATTTGGCCCATTTCCGTCTACTTTTGGCCTCATTGCGGTCGGCCATTTTCACCAGGTCTCGAGGCCACCTCCGGGGCACTTTTTCCAATATAGGCACCAGACCGGACACTGAGAAGCGCAAGATAAAGACGCCTCTCCGAGGGGGTCAGACTCAATCCAACGTGATGGATCGATACACCCATCCGAAGGGATCCCCCAGTGGTACCGGCTGTACTCCTGAAGACCCTAAGGTGGATCCTTCTGCGCCTACAGAAGTGTCGCTTCAAGATGTCATGAGTGCCATCACCAGCATGAAGGCCTCCATGGGACAACAATAGGAGACCCTCGCCTCCAAGATTGATACGGTGGCTGTCGAGGTCACGCTGATTAGAGCGGACCTGGCGAAGACTAATGAGAGGGTCAAGGCGTTGGATCTGAAGACTTCCAGCTTGACTACTGATGTTACGGACGTACAGGCTGAGATCGGCAACTTGCATTCTTCACAGGACTCGATGGCCCGTCGGCTTGAGGATTATGAAAATAGGGCCCGGCGTAATAATGTACGCATCATAGGTGTTCCGGAAAACCCAGAGAACTCTGCCACCGACCTCCTGGTGGAAGATCTGGTCCTGAATTATCTTGCCCCTGCCGGACTTAGTAAATTCTTTGCTGTTGAACGGGCCCATCGATTCCAGGACGGGAAGCTAAAGCCGGGTGCGCCCCGAGACCCATTCTTGCCAGACTCTTCTACTTTCGGGATAGAGATGCTATCCTTCGAGCCTCTCGGGAGAGCGGCCCTGTGAAGTTTGAAAACACCACTGTGAACTTCTATCCCGACTTTACTCCACTGGTTCAACGGCAGAGAATGGGGTTTCGGGGAGTGAAGCGACGGCTGCGAGATTTGGGCCTTAAGTACGCCATGTTGTTTCCAGCCAGACTTCGGATCGAATATGAGGAACAAACGTTTTTCTTTGATCGTCCGGACAGTGTCAGTGACTGGCTTGACTCCTTGCCAAAAAGAGATGATCGAACTGAGCACCCCGGTGGCGCCGACGGTGGCTTGCCGGAGCAAGAGTGACATTGTGGCTCCCGACGTCTGAACTTTCCATCTGTTTGTCAGCTGAGTTTGGATATTTGCTCTTTCGTTCTTATTCTAGGTTGGCCCGAGGGTGGCTGGGTGTAAGGGGACTCTTCCTCCTCCTGGGGTCTTTGTGTAGATTAGTTTTATGATTGGGCGACAGGCACACTGCAAGTTGGGGTGGCTTTTGGCAGGGGTGCAGGGTGGGGGGTGTTGTAACGGGTTCAAGTTGGGGGGTGGTGGGGGGGTGTGTGTGTGTTTGTTCCTTTTCACAAGGCATCGTATTGTTTTCTCATCTGTGTCGAACATTGTGTCTCGTGGGGGGTGGGCTCTGATTCTTTCCCGGGGATGGGGGGTAGTGAGTTGAGGCTGCTGTCCTGGAATGTTAATGGGTTGGGAGACAGGATAAAACGAGGCGTTGTGCTGCAGTTCCTTAGACGTCATTCCCCCGATATTGTTCTTTTGCAGGAAACGCATTTAATTGGTAACGCATGCCAGGCTATGAATAGACGCGGATACCGACTAGTCGCTCACTCTGGGTTCACTTCCGGCTCCAGAGGGGTGGGCATTCTGGTCCGGTCCTCTCTCCCCCTTGAAATTGATGAGGTACTGCTCGACGACAGGGGGCGCTACGCTGCGCTCACTGGTAGATGGGAGGGTACGACACTTTCTATACTCGCAACGTATGTCCCTCCGGGCCTGCAGGCGTCCACCTTTGCTGACCTTGGGCGCCTCATACTGGGGCTTCCTGAGGGTCTTTTGATCCTGGGCGGAGACTTTAACTCGGTGGTCTCTGGCACTTCAGATCGCCACCCTTCTAGGGATTTAGCCAGGTCTCAAATGTGGTTGGGTGATCTGATGGATACCTTTGGGCTCATAGATAGTTGGAGGTTGATGCACCCTACGCAGCTGCAATACACTTTTCACTCGGGGGCCCATGGTAGTCCCTCCAGGCTAGATTATTTCTTAATGCCAGCAGCCCAATCCTCCTCCATCAGAGAGATTCGTCATCTCCCAGGGGCATTTCTGATCACTCCCCCCTGTGGCTTTGTGTTGAGGCTGGAGTGGGTAGCGAGGGTAGAGTGGCTCCCATAAACCCCTGGTATCTCCGCAATCCTAAAACCCGCTCTGAACTGATAAAATCTGTTGACCAATATTTTAATGAAAATGTAGGGTCTGTCTCTTCCCCTATTTCCTTGTGGGAGGCCTTCAAGACGGTCCTCCGTGGACATTCTCTGTCGTTGATTGCTGCTGCCAAGAAGGCTAAATATGAGGAACTTGTACGCCTCGAAACCGACATAACTTTGCTTGAGAGTGATCTTGAAGATGGTGTTACTCGTTCTAAATTGCATTCCCTCAGTCTGAAACAAGCTGATTATAGAGCCCTTTTGACCGACGCGGCGAAAGTGTTGAACAGAGAGCAACAAGGCAGGATGTATGATGTAGGCGACAAGGCTGGTAAACTGATTGCGTGGCTGGACAAGAAGGAGAGAGTGAATCGTGTCGTCCCTGTGATTGAAAGGCTGGATGGCGAGTGGGTCACTGACCTGGCTGGTATTGTTGAATGGTTTGTTGACCATTTCCGAACTGTGTATGCCTCGGTCAGCGATAGGGCTGAGGCGGATTCCCAATTGGTGTTGCGGGACATTGCATTGCCTCGCCTTTCTGAGGATGATAGAGATCTAATGGATGCGCCTCTTACGACAGATGAAGTTGCTGTCGCCATACGTTCCCTTCGTTCTGGTAAGGCAATGGGCCCCAATGGTTTGCCCATTGAATTGTACAAGCTGCGACCCGACAAATGGCGCCTTACTTAAGGGGTATGTTTCTTGAGGCTTTAGACTCTGGTTCCCTTCCCGTTGATCAGCGCTTAGCTACCATTGTTGTAATCCACAAGGAGGGTAAGACGCGCGATCGCTGTGCCTCATATAGGCCCATTTCATTACTTAATGCTGAACCCACAATACTGGCCAAATTGCTACCTAACCGATTGATTAAGGTGATTAGCGATTTGATTCGTCCGGATCAATCTGGTTTCATTCCACACCGAAATAACGCCCTTAATCTTCGGAGACTTCACGGAGTTCTCGCGAGAGCTGGGACTCTTACTGAGCCTGCCATTTTGGCCTCCTTGGACGCCACTATGGCTTTCGACACTATAGAATGGCCCTATCTTTGGGTGGCTCTTTGCAAATTTGGGTTTGGTCCGACATTTATCGCCTGGGTGAAGCTTCTCTATGAGCAGCCTCTGGCCCAGGTGGTTGTTAACGGGATGGCCTCCGGTGTTTTTTACACTTGGGCGAGGTACTCGGCAGGGTTGCCCGCTGTCCCCGTTGCTTTTTGCCCTTGCCTTGGAACCATTGGCGGAGTGGCTCCGTTGGGAGCCTTCGATGAAAGGCATTCGGTGGACTCCCGACTGAGGATCGAATCTCGCTATACGCGGATGGCATCCTCTTATACCTCACATCCCCTCAGAAATCCCTTAATGTGCTTTTCGATGTTTTGACCTCCTTTGGTCAGAACTCGGGTCTCATTATTAATTGGAGTAAATCATGTGTCTACGTTTTGGCAGGAGGTCTTCCTCCTCTGCCTCGTAGATTCCCAATTCAAGTAACTGAGACTGGCTTCAAATACTTGGGGATGTATGTTACTTTGGATCCCACAGTTCGCTATGAACGCAATTTGCTACCCCCTCTTCAACGGCTCAAGCTTGACCTTGCACGATGGCGTCAGCTGCCTCTGTCGCCACTGGGTCGGGCGGCTCTTTTTAAAATGAGGTCGCTGCCCAGATTCCTATATGCACTCCAGAACTCTTTTGACCCCATTCCTTCGGGTTATTTTCGGGAAGTGGAGAGCCTGCAGATGCGGCTGATTTGGGACGGGCGTGCACGCATTGCTCTGTCTAAACTTACGCTTCTGTGGTATGATGGAGCCATTACCCTCCCAGATATCAGGCGCTATTATTGGGCTTCTCAATTAAGTGCAATCAACCACGCAACTTACGCTTCCGGTCCTGCCACGGCCTTTGAAATGGACAAACACCTCTTGCCAGGGGGGAATTTCAATAGTGTGCTATATTCTAAGGGGCTTTATAGGACATTGGCCGGGCCCACTAAAAATCGCTGTACGAGTGTGGCATGATGCGAATGCGGCCTTGGGATGGTGTGATAGACTGACCCGCGCAACTCCATTGTACGATTCTGAAGGTTTGGGCAATTTGTGGCGGATGAAAGGCTTTGACAAACGGGATATGATCGGTCTAAGCAAGGTGGGCGACCTCTGGTCTAAAGGAAATGTTAAGACCTTTGAGGTACTTAAGACGGAATACGAGCTTGGAGACAGGGAATTCTTCAGATACGCTCAGGTACGTCATGCCCTGCTGTCGGTCTTTGCTGTGGGGACTGATATTCCTGAATCCTCTCCTCTCGAGGACCGTATTCTAGATGGCTTATGTACCTGATAGTAAAATCTCATTGATCTACAAAAAGCTGATCAATAATAGAGCTGACCTGCTTGTGCGCCTCAGGGCTCTATGGACTGCCGACGGATTGGAATTGGATGACGAGGACTGGCAATCCGCACTGTCCTCGCCTAAAGAGGTTGCCATACCTGCCCGCCTTCGGTTCGTCCAACTTAAGATCCTTCATCGTGTGTATGTCACTGGTCAGAGTCTGGTTCGAATGGGTTATTCTCTGGATGGGCTGTGTAAGCGCGGCTGCGGCATGATTGGTACCTTCCTTCACGTTCTATGGGAATGTCCCGAGGTGGCTGAGTTTTGGTCCGGAGTGCATGCAGTTATGGAGAGGGTCACGGGGGTTTCGCTTCTACCCGAGGCCCGGCGCTGTCTCTTGAATGTGTGGGAACCAAATGATTATAATACTGCACAGATCAGTTGGGCTACCCTCGGCAACATGATTGCAAAGAGGGATATTGCACAGCTATGGGGCTCCCATAGATCACCCACTGTATTGGCATGGAAGGAAAATATGGACTGGTGCATGTTTAGGTAAAAGACCGTGTACCCGTCACGGGGCAGACCCAAAAAATGGAACAGGATTTGGTCACAGTGGAATGCCTATCGTGGAAATGTATGTATTCCCCCACAGGATCTAACCCTTGATGTTCCCTTGTCCCCCTGAATGACATTCCAAGTATTTTGCACCAATCGTATATATTGCATTGTCTCCTCGCTGCCCCCCTCCTCGATTTTAACTATACCTCACGTACTGTACTGTTCGGAGCTGCGCCCGCACGGACTCATGATCACCGTTACTGTATTTTTGCCTTGTGGAATACGTTATGTTGTTTATTGTTAAGTTTCAATAAAAATTCTCAACAAAAAAAAAAAGAAGAGCCGATTCAGTGCTATGAACTCAAAACCAGATTGTGAGGGGTGGAACAGACCATTGAGATCAGTGTACACCGCAAGTTGGTGCTTAATTTTTTTCCAAAACTTTAGTGAGCACAGTAAGCAGAGATATAGGTCTATAATTTGACCAAGTAAGAGGATCAAGGTTTGTTTTTTTCAGCAAGGTGGTGATCAGGGCCAATTTCCATGATTTAGGAACAATGCCCTCTAGCAGAGATGAATCCAAAAATTTGATCAGTTGCTTCAAAACTGGATGGAAGGGCCTGTCACGCAAACTCCGGAGGACAAGGGTCCAATGGAGATCCTGATGTAACAGACACCAAGGTAGCATTAAACGCGGACACATCAAAGGGCTGAAACAACTGCCGCAGACTATTCCCATTAGAGGGGGTGTCCATATCGCCAGCCGGACAGATTGCCGGAAAGTTAGACTGTATTTTGGGAACTTTTTGTACAAAGAAATCAGCTATTTTATCGCAATGGGATTGTGTGAGGGGTGACTAGTGCGATGCTAATAGGGTCTGAGAGAGGTTTGACTGCATTAAAAAGAGTTTTAGGGCAATTTTGGTTAGCCTCAATTTTACTTGTATAAAATAACACTCTAGCCTCGCGACAGGTTATTTGGTAGTGCTTTAAGGCAGTTTTGTAGTTTTACACCACACTGTTTGCATTGCTTCTTTCTACTGTACAGAGACTCATTGTACTATGGAGCAGAAGGGGTGGGGGGTGCGACATTCTATGATGCTTTTTCCTGGAGATAGGGATTAACTATCCAATGCAGATATAAGTCAAGAGTCTATCAAGGGAGTGTCTGCCACTATTGAATCCCACAATGCCTGGAGATTCGCTTCTAGAATGGAATTCTACAGAGGGGTGTCTAGTTTTGCCCAACTCAAAAGAGACCAAGTGGTTCCCGCAACTCTATACACTATTTCCTAAAGGGAGCGAGAATGGGACTGCAAAACGGTCAGACCACAAAATAGGAACATGAGGGTCAGATTGCAGATTCCTCAGATAAGAGAAAAACGATTCTAGCAAGTGTCCAGCTCAATGGGTGGGAGCATTCACACTCAGATGGATATCTAAGGCCTGAAAATCATAAATTAGGGACATAACATGACTGCAGGTTTTATCCTCCAGATGGATATAAACATTTCCCAAGATGGTAAAATTGACGTATTTAAGAATAATGGGGGAAAGATATTCCATAATACTAGTGCACTATCTGCTAAGAGAACCCAGTGGGCAGTTGATTAGAGCACTAGACATGGTAATCTTGTTTGACAGAGAAATGGAAAACAACAGTGACTAGCAATCCTGAATAGATAACTTGTCTATTTTGTGCATAAGAATCTTTTAAAAGATAATGGCAATGCTACCACCCTTTCTATCCGGACGGTCTATGTGCAATATTCGATAGTCTGAAGAGGTGCACTGTGATAATTAAGGCACTGAAGAGTCATTAAGCCACTTTTCAGTCAGGAACATAGTATCAGGAATATGATCAGATAGAAAGTCTAAAACATCCCTTTGGTGTCGAACCAGCGAGCGAAAATTTAAATTTAAAAAACGGAAGCATGGGAAATTAAAATCATGTAGGAATGCTACTGTAACTGTGTGAGTGTTCACAGGAGTCAGAGTTCTCAAAAACTCCATAGTCGAGACCAGAGGCTTGTTCCCAGTTTGAGCAGGCAGGCTCGCTATTAGGCACTAGAAAGATTGACAGCTATCCAGTAAGTTGTGCAGACTTCAGGTGATATCTCTGACCTCCGAGAGACTAGTTGTCAGGCAGACAGTAGACCAGGATCACAGTAGCTCTTCAGTTATTCTAAGCTGCACAATTCTTCCTTGGTCAAGAACAACTTGGAACAGGGTCACAGTGGGATGGTTTGGGTCACAGCTTTATAAAGAAGTTCCAGAAAGGTGATGCTAATCAACTACCAAAAGTTCAGGAACCAGTTTGGTTGGTTTGTTTTCCCAGACACAGCCTTTCTGCGATGTGATGGCTCTCAATGCACATAGAAAAGAGGCTGGCTGCAAGCACCATATCCAATACATTAGCACAATGAAGTGTGAAAACACAGCACTTGGATGCCATCAGCCTTCCTGGAATAGCTTTCAGAAAAAGACAAAAGAGCAGGCCCTGCCTAGTAACTTTCCTGCCTGTAAAAGCAGACTGTCGACTCACCCACATTCTTCAACCTAATGACAATGATCAGGGAGGACAATTAGCACTCCCCTACAAAATGGTAGCCCTATCTCCATCCTCCCATCACACTTAAGTGTCTGAGGCTCCTCCGTTCACCTTCAGGAATTCCAATGTCCAAGGACGCTGTACTCCATCCTCATTCTTATACCATGTCTAACCAGGGGCAATCCAGAATTGATCCTCTGATTCTAGTAAACACACTATCACCACAACAAGGAGTCTTGTTACCATACATAAAGGTGCACTGGATGTCTGCACAAGGATCCATCTGGGTCTCATATATAAATGGAACCCGGAACAAAGTGGGACAAGTAGGCACTGTACTCAATTTGAACAAGGAAAAATGTATTCATTTATTTATTTGTGTGTCTTATAAAGCGCACTGTCACCTTGGAGGCATCCTGGCGCTGATGGCTCAAAGAGGACGGAGTGTTAGACAGAACAGGACAGACGGGCAAGTTACACATACTAAGGAAACATCCAGGTTTTAACCTTTTTTCTGAACGGGAGAAGCTCCTTAATTTGTCTGATTTCACACGGGAGCGAGTTCCAAAGCTTGGCCGCGGCCACCTGAAAAGATCTGCCCCCTGATCTAGTCTTCCTAAACCTAGGCACTCTCACCAACCTAGCCGCTGAGGAACGAAGCAGCCTGGTTGGGGAGTATCACGCAAATTTGGCTTGCAGGGGTAGGGGGCCTATCCCATGTCAGGCCTTGAAAACGAGGCAGAGGGCCTTGAATTGTACCCTCCGTCTCAAAGGGAGCCAGTCCAGCTTCGCCAAGGCCGCCTGCGCATGTGCTCTCCTAGGAAGCCCCAACACCAACTGATTGCAGTCTTTGGAGCCTATCCAAAAGGAAGCCAGGGGACTCCAGTAGCAAGGCATTACAATAGTCCAACCTACTGAGGATCGTACACCTTGCCACCAGAGCAGGCGCCTGAGATGGTAACAATGGCATGATCTTCCGCAAAGACCGCAAAATAGCAAAGCAGCAGGAGGTCGTTTTTTTGACATGTGTCTCCATGCTGAGCTTCTGGTCCAGCATGACCCCTAGGTTACGAACTGATTCCACTGGCCGCACTTTAGTCTCTGTCTCAGGAGGCCAAAAGTTCTCTGGAAATGGCAGAGAGATCTTATTCCCAGTGCTAAAAAGCACATCCGTCTTCCCAGCATTAAACTGGACCAAAAAGACCTGCTCAGTACTTTTAGCCCCCAAAAAATGGTATGCTGCCATCACCACTTTATTTCAAAAACTCAAAATGTAGGCAGTAGTCCCATAACAAGAGGGCACACTTGGTGCGCCCCTCTAAATCACAGAATAGGTTCTGGGCAACAGATTCATCATGGACAGACCTAGGCCACATCATTCATATTAGATTGGCATGTTAGCTGGACCAAATGAAAGTAAAGATACCAGTTTCACATGCAGTTGGATCACCAGGGTACATGCCCAAAAACCATGCAGTGGACATTACCAACAAAATGGGGATGAAAGACAGTGACAATAGGTAGAGCCAGCTAGATTAGAAAACTGAACAGTGAAGTCTTCTATGCACCTGATGGGCATTTCACAAGAAACGTGAGAGCGAACATTGCATCATTAATTTGCAAGCTTTTTAAATACTGTATTGGCGATGAGATACATTGGCACGGACTGCAGCAGGCTGAAAATAATAAAAGACTCAATTGTAGTGCTTTGGAACTTCAGCCAGAATTTAATCACAAAGCATGTGTGGTGGTGATGCTAGGAAAGGTTGTATAAGATAGGTGAAAAGAAACAAAACGGGGCTACAATCAAGTATGCCATCAGACTGCGTACAGGAGAAAGAGAGCAGCAGGAGTCATGGAAAGGTCTGTAGTCTTAGGAGAGCGCCGCAGCTCCTATTCCCAAATCTGCAATCCAACATTAGATGTATATTCTGCAGGGCTGGAGCCCAGAGCAAAAACCCCCAAAGATAGCAAAGGACAAGCTGAGGACCTGTGTGGTTTGCTTCACACACTGCTTTAAAGATCTGAAAGCTACTACTGGTCATTAGGAAGACTTGTTCAAAAATGTGTCACTAAGATAATTTGCTAAGACTTTATCTTGGTTGCCAAACTTATGTTCCAAAGGTGTAAAGCAAATGAGTAATGGTCCATTTTTTATCATTCATGAGTGGCATCACTGGGTTATGGGGTCATTACACTGTCAAATGCCAATTTGCCATTACTGTGCGTGACTTGATATCTGTCTATATCTTCTTCTGTGTATTCTTCATTTGCCACCATTAATATTGCATGGTCTATATTTTTGGCTGTGGTGTTCTGTGTTTGTGTGCTGCTTATGGTACATCGGCCGTTAGTGTAGCTGTAATTTTCTTTTTCTGCCTTCTAAGCAATTTTATAGCTGGCCGTTAGCGCTTGGACGCCCCAGGGCAGCAACTGCGCTTTATAAATTGACATTTCATTCATTTCATTTCATTTCATATCATTAACCTCTCTCTTCCCCTGATACGAGTGAACTCCCCATTCTCCTCCAATCTAAATGAACCTCATTTCTATGTGCACCCATACCCCTACATTCTAAGTAGCTCTGCTTAACGCATACCTGCTCGCTCTGTTTTCTTTCAACCACTCGGCGTGCGCTTAGGCAACCAGGAAATTCTCGCGTGCCGGGCCGTGCATTCGAACCCACTTATAAAGTGTACATGCTCCGCCCCCCTCGTGTAAAAACCAACTAATCACCTGAATCCCCTCGTGCTTCCCTATGAACTACACTACCCATCATGCACTTATGTATAATTAAAAACAACGCTTGTCTGCACTTGAATTTTAATT
This sequence comes from Lissotriton helveticus, assembly GCF_964261635.1. Classification (NCBI taxonomy): domain Eukaryota; kingdom Metazoa; phylum Chordata; class Amphibia; order Caudata; family Salamandridae; genus Lissotriton; species Lissotriton helveticus. The sequence continues at coordinate 134,970,582 of NC_136070.1, read as the reverse complement.
CTTATTGTTGGAATGTCCTGAAATGTTCTACATGTCGTACTGATTGTTTGCTCTCCCAATATAAACCAAATTGCTTCTCGGAACTTCGAATTTTCCCTAATGTAGAGTCTTCCATTTATTTCGCTCTTCATTCAAAAATTTCCTTTTCTCCTGGGTGTAAAACCAACAAAGGGCAATTGTATTTGTAACATGAAAGGGGTGGTATGCACACCATGTTTTTCAAGAGTTCATCAGTTGCAATCAACCTTCTGCAAATTGCGTGCGAGACTGGGAAGTGCTTCGCCCTACTTGCACTATATATAATATACTGAAGTGGGGAGCGCAGAATCCACGCTCCACTCCCAGGCGCACAATTACAGGAAAGTTGTTGTTTTTTTAATCGTATTTCTGATGAAGTCCGGATGGGCACACGAAAATATGAAAAGTTTCCAAAACACATTATGTTGCGCATGTGGAGAAGAGGAGGAAGATATTGGAAATATTGTGGATAAACTTAGATTAATTTTGCGTAATGCTGAATAGTGAACAGTTGGTTGGATTAAGTATCCAGTTACGCAGTGCGCCTGGGAGTGGAGCGTGCATTCTGCGCTCCCCACTTCAGTTTATTTGCGTTTAGGCAGAGCTGAGTACTCTGGATATTAGTACGGACTATTTCAGGTTACTGCCTATTCTGGAATGGAAATTCTGTTTGTCCAGTGTACTGTACAACATGCGCCATTATTTGCTGTAAACCATCACCTACTATTGTGCACATGGGTACAGAAGTGATTTATAGAGGTACGTGGTTTGGAAAATGGCAGGACAATTAGTAGCATGAGCGAAACTGGTGGTGGTTCGTGGTTTTAGCAAGCTGAAAGTTTGATTTAAAAAACTGCTCTTAATAGAAAATGTTGTTCTTTTGTTCTTGCTGTTTTTAAAAATACTGTGTGCCTTGCTTTTTTTGCACATCCCTTTTTCCACTTACCCTGTTAGTCGTCGGTCCCCGGTCCGTCACGGCTGCTGGTGCCGGTTGAACGGAGGGACGCGACTCCTCCCCCTCATTCGCCTCACTTCCTGTTGTTGCCTGATAAAGTGATATGGGGGCTCGGCCGCGCTGGTGTGAGTGAAACTAGTGGTGGTTCGTGGTTTTAGCAAGCTGAAAGTTTGATTTAAAAAACAGCTCCTAATAGAAAATGTTGTTCTTTTGTTCTTGCTGTTTTTAAACATACTGTGTGCCTTGCTTTTTTTGCACATCCCTTTTTCCACTTACCCGGTTAGTCGTCGGTCCCCGGTCCGTCACGGCTGCTGGTGCCAGTTGAACGGAGGGACGCGACTCCTCCCCCTCATTCGCCTCACTTCCTGTTCTTGCCTGATAAAGTGAGATGGGGGCTCGGCGTGCCGAAGGCAAGTCCGTCTGCGCCCGTCCGCGGCCTGGTCGCGGCCAGCGCCAGCCATGCTGCCGGTGTGAGCGGGGAAATTAAGAGGGTCTACTGGTCGAGGACCGAACTATTGGCTATGAATACAGCCAGGCAGTGTAAGGCAACTAGAACTAACCTGGCAAGCACTGAGCTGCGCCCGGAGTGCCCACTATGTGGCAGGGTAATGGGTACCATCCTCATGGCAGCTTGTCCGATTATACATCATAAGACCTACCCGGCTGTAGCCCCTCACAAGACACTATTTCAGGCAGGCTTATTGAATTGTAGATCTTTCCCCAGGCATGCTGATGACATTTGGCTGATGCTGGTGGACTCAGAGTGGTATGCCTTATTTCTTACAGAAACATGGCTGAAAGATGATAATATGGCCTCTATTTCTTTAGCTGTCCCTATGGGATTCAAAATGAGTTTCTCTAATAGGGAGGGAGATAGAAGAGGGGTGGGGTGGCTCTTATTTTTAGAGAAAGCTACACCTTAATGTCTTCTATGCCCATTACTATCAAAGGCATTGAGGGTCTTTACTTTTGCCTTCGAGTCAACCCTCAGCTATCATTAGCCGGGCTGATTATTTACAGACCCCTGGATTGCTCTCTAGAAAGCAGCTGCGAGCTCTCTGATTACATTGTTCAAAGATCTCTAGCTCACCCTCACTTTGTGGTATTGGGTGATTTTAATGTTCATGCAGATAGGCCCAGCTGCTCCCAGGTCGCCCAATTAATTACAACTTTGGAAGCAGCCAACCTAACACAAATAATCTCTGCTCCCACTCATCAGGCAGGACATACGCTCAATTTGATTTTTTCAAATATTCAGGAAACAATAGCAGAGACTCCTCAACCACTGGTCTGGTCTGATCACTACCTGATCTCTTTTTCAATAAAAATACCCTCTCATAAACAGGCCATTGGTAGACGTTCTTTCAGGCGCAGACAATGGAAGTATCTATCAGCTGACACCCTAGGCCCTGCCCTGGCAATTAATGCTCCAGCTCTGACTACAAACGCAAACACAGACGCGGTGGCGATGAATCTCTGGATAGAAAAAACGATGGATGCTATTGCTCCAGCAAAATTGTCCATGTCACATAGAGAATCATCATCAGCCCCTTGGTTTTCCAAAGCATTGATGGAAGAAAAGAGTAATTGTAAGAGATTGGAGCGATTATGGCGTGCAAACTACTGTGAGACAGCCAAAGCACGATATAAAAAAAGCCCTTAACAAACTTCATAAATCAATCAAAACGACCCAAAAATATTTTATTGCCACTTCCATCCAGAAAGCTGAGCAATCGAGCAAAGAAGTCTTTAGGATAGTTCAGTCCTTTTTCAAACCAAGAGTTATCGAGACAGAAGTTACCCCATCAGTGGTACTTTGTGAAGATATCTCGGATTTCTTTGATAATAAAATTTAAAAAGTGTATGACACCTTTTCAGACCCTGTGGCAACAGTTAGGTCGGACTCGGTTGAGGCCAGTGCGCTCGCTCCGTCCTTAGCACAGTTTTGTCCTATTTCACAAACAGAGGCACTGGAAGAAATAAAATAAATGTAAATCAGGTGCCCCGGATGATCCTTGTCCTCCCAAATTATGGAATGGGATGTCATGCTTCCTAGCAAAAACACTCTGACACATCTGGAACACCTCTATTTCTTCAGGGGTGTTTCCCGACTGCTGGAAACATGCCACACTTCTCCCCTTGAAAAAAAAACCTAACGGAGTCTCAGAGGACCTTATTAATCTTAGGTCTATCTCTCTACTAGCAGCGCCAGGAAAAATGTTGAGAAATTGGTACAGCTTTCAAATGCAACACCTTCCTTACTGATGATGTACCCTAACCACAGGACTGATGAAACACTGCACCATTAACTAGCCCCTCCATAATGACAGTCTTCATGCACCACATAGCCGTACCAATGTTTCCCTTAACTCCCTATGACCTTATTCACTTCTAGCCCCCATCGCTAAGCACAATCTCTGTCTCCGCCTGTAAATCGTCGTGTCCAATACACCAGTTTCCCTTTGCACACAATTCAAGGTGGACACACCACACCAGGTCATAATGGACACTGTTTCTAGTCCTGGAATTCTCACCTGGAGGTGTTAGTTTAACTAGGTAAATAAAATCCAACCAAGGTTAGTACAGCCAGAATTAATTATGTTTACCTGCTCTTTGAACACTGACGTATATTATATAAATTAGCTTTTATCACTTCCTAGAGTGGAGGTAGGTTTTATGAAGACATCGTTTTCTTTAGCACTATTAAGAGAGTAGCCCGAAAGATGTGCTTTGAAAGCCGCTTTGTTAAGGCGTGGAAATATTACAACTAGGAATCTATGGCTAATTTGTATTCAAGAAGTAAACATACAATCTAAATTCTGCTGCAAATCTACCATCATAGAAAAGTGCTATATACAGGATCTCCTAAAATAAGACTTCACAGTAGGAAATACTACTTAAGAAACATAGCTTCTGAAGTGTTCAGAGATACGCTACCTCTCTCCAAAAGTTGAATGGTCAAACATTTCAAACCAGAATACACAAACATTGCCCTGCACGCGTTCAGAGTAACAGTTGACAGTAATTACAGGTATTCCCAATGAGAATGGCAGAAATACATCTCCATTAGGTAGCACAGATAACACATGTTCTTTTAAAGAAACATAGGATTGCCCTACAGTACCAGACAACAAGATTCTTCTGTTAGGATTTCGCTGTAAAACATGACTCTCCTGACCTTGGATAAAACATTGCACTGTACTCAGCTGCCTCTTTAATAGCCAGCACAATACAATGTATTCCTTTCAAAACAAAACTGAGACCACACTCGCCAGGTTACTGTCTAGTTGTGTATGGTCAATGGCCTGTAGCAGATATAGAGCAGGGCAGCAATACTCATTCAATAGAACACCTTGGATGACTGCTACAGCTCTTGCCACTGGGCTGCGACCAGTGTTTTAAATGGGAGAGTATTGTCAGGAACTAAGTAGCCGCACTACTTTGTTTGTGAAGGACAGTGCTTGCACTTTTGAGTAGACGTGCAATACTTTCAATTAGAGAGTACTGCCAGTTCTCAGAAACAAGCAGATACTTTGGCATTAGGTGCCGGCACTTCTTCTCTTCCATTTCAAGCACTGGCTACAACTACTTTCTTGAATTTTCAGATGTTTTTGGAGACCAGGTACTGAGGAGTCATACAACTCATTTTTCCCTTGGGCTTCTTACGTGTTGCTTTGGTACAGGTGTCTCCAACCAGTTGATTGTGAGCTACCAGTAGCACGTAGACACCTTCAAAGAAGCACAGGATCAAATTTTTCTTTGAACGTTTATTTTACATTATTTTCTTCAGGTTGCAGATAGCAGGGCCTAATAATGAGCAGTGCTGCAGTCAGACTTTTGACCCAGGGCAGAGAGGTGAAGAACTGACACGGAGGTATTTAACTCCTAAATAAAAGTCCTTGTCAACTCAATGTTAGAGTGTGAGAACAAAATTATGTTTCTGAATGCTTTTAAAATGGTGAAAAATGAAAAGTTACTTTAATGATTAAGTTAACTCTTCATTTTAATTTTTCCCATTTCAAAGTGTCACATTTACAAACAGCAGGCCTCTTGCTCCCAGTAGCCACTGTGCCATATTTATAAATGAAAAATATAGTCCTCTTTTTTAAATAGGAGAGATTTAAAGTGAAGAAAAATAGTTCTAGGAAACATTAAGTCTTAATGTTTGTCTCCACTTTCAATTATACCAATTACATCTTAATGTTTTATGAAGCAAGTTTTTGAAACCTTGTGTTTCTAAATGTGGCACTTGTTAATGGCATTACATTTCAATGACGGGTTTAATGGAATCCATATAAACATAAAGTTAACTCTTCAGTTTAATTTTTTCCCATTTTAAAGTGTCGCCTTTACACACAGCAGGAATCTTGCTCCCAGGGGCTGGTAGACACGATGCCATATTTATAACTGAAAAATACAGCCATTATTTAAAGTAGGAGACATTTTAACTACAGAAAAATGTACAATATAATGAACATTTTTGCAGTACTATTTTCTGCATTTTAAATTGCTTTCATTTAAAATAAAGTATTATATGTTTGTATTGCACATGTAACTGTGCAACATATGATGAAAGGTATTCCAATGCCACAAGTACATTCGACATAGGTTCTTAGTCACCTATACACGTTTATCCTAGTCATACGCACACATGTTCATACATCCCCAAAGACCACACTCTCACTGACACACATGGGAGTCCTGTCATAGGGCCCCCTAGTCAAAGCATTTTGTTCAAAAAAATGGTATCTGGTTCTCTGGACATTGGGCTTAAAATCGATGGAGCTGAGCGTGAGGTTGTCTGGTAACAATACGCGATTTGCTTAGCCTTGAGTAGCTCATGATGATTTTCACTGATCAGAAGTAGCTCTCACTACAGTAAAGGTTGGAGACTCTTGATACTTCCAGTACCAAGAGAATATCAATTTGTAACTTTTTCCCAGTGCTGAATCTAAGTCAGCAAGCCCCCAAATGACGACTCGACCCAGGTAGCAGCACAAAATGTCAACCCTGCTCTGCATCATTAGCTCCCCAAAATGATATCGTGGGGATGCAAATTCAACGTATTGAAAACTAACTGCCTTGCTGATTCCATGCTGAAAGAGGAAGACACACAAAACAAGAAACTTAACACACATAAGACACAATATCATGATCATCAGCCACAAGTAACAGCTTATATCCTAGGTTGATCCTTTCAATGAAACTCAGCTGGCAAAGGATACCACAAGAGACCCTAGGAATGCCCTGCGATCTAAATGAAATGTAATATGCTTCAGTAATAGATGAATGTACATCATACTGAGGAAAGCTCTTGAGTATCTCACAGAAAAACATCACTGGCTTCCTACACGTTCCCCTGCTACAAACGTGAAGGGCCGTATGGTAAAAAATTGACAACGTGTTGTTTTGACAGACAGATATGCAGAAATGTTATTTGAATGGGTTAGTGCATTAAAGCCAGTTCGATTGGCTCGGTCATAGCCTGTATAGTATGTAATGAAGTGTCAGGTGCCAGTTGTTTGGAACCGCAGCCTATCCCGAGCCTCTCATATTTTACTATGAACTGTTTTTCTTGCTACAGTGACACTCAATCTAATGCAAACGTGTACAGTAAATGATTTTAAATCCGTACAATAATACGTTTCAGTACAACTGGTGCTTGTGGTGTCAGGCAAAAATCCAGAAGAGGAAACTGTGTGCGTGATAACATGGTGGTCACTATGAGCTTAGTCTCCTCTATCCTCACTTACCTGCGGCTGTCCTTTACTAACATAAACTCCAATGCTCCTCAGCCCCCCCGAGTCTCCCAAAGCCCTACATAAACCTTACACTCTGTTCTTACCCTTCCAACACTACCCCCTAACAACCTACTCCATAAACTCCACTTACCCCTATACCACGGGTTCTGTTTAACTTACCCCAGGCTGCCATACATTCTATCTGCAGCGGCAGTTTCTCTAGGATGGGGACCGGATCGAAAGCGTCATGCATGATGAATCAGGGAGCGGGAACTGAGTCTCCACCGGCGAGGGAGCTCTAAGTACCCCTAGATGTCAGCTGTCGCCTCTTCCTCCTTTCCCGACTCCGCCTTCATGGGGGAAGCCAGCTTTCACAACATCCACTAGCTCAAGAGCTGGCGCCGTAGAAATAGGAAAGGGACTACTGTTTGAGAGGCAAAAACAAGCGCCCTTGACATAAAAGAAGGACCACCAGCCAGAATGCCAGCTCGAGTGACAGTTATCATAGAACATAAAGAAGGACTATATCTCGTACCGCAAAACTGTAGTCGGGGACAAAAAAAGAAAGACTCCTTCCTAAAGCAAAACAATACATTCCCTCGCCGTGAATCGGAAAGTGGCCTGCCGATCACATTGTTTGCGGCGTTTAGTATAAGACTGGAACATACAAAAGGTCAAAGAATGAAGTACTGCATCAAAGTACTCCCATGGTTGGCAATCAGTGACATACAAGCCACGGTTTCTGTATGCGTAATATTTCTATTGTATTGCTGTATCACAACATTTTATATAGTGCTTTACCAGTCCTCTGTGGGACGCCGAAGTGCTACATGGGTAGCACCCTCCAACATTTATTTTTTATTTTTTATTTTTATTTAATGCGATTTTATGGAGAGCGCGAACTTTACCCAAAGTGTCAGAGCGTTTTACATAAGAACCAGTTGCAAAACATAAGGATTACCTGCGTTGACTGACTGACTGACTGAAACATTTATAAAGCGTTCGAATGCCGCGGCGTCTTGGCGCTATAGTACAGAGAAAGCGGTGAGGGCAAGTTCTACTGCAGAGAGAAAAGCCAAGTTTTCAGTGCCTTTCTGAAGCACATTTTGGATTTTTGTGAGCGCAGTGCGGGGGGCAGAGAGTTCCATAATCTGGAGGCTTGGTAGGAAAAGGATTTTCCACCGCATCGAGCTCTCCTTATTCTTGGTTGGCATACTAAGTGTTGGTTGGCTGATCTCAAAGTGTGTGCTGGCAGGTACCGAGGAAGGAGTTTGGTAAGATCATCAGGTCCCTTGCCATACAAGGACTTGTGGACCAGGCAGAGGGCTTTGAACTGTATTCTGCTTCTAATTGGCAGCCAGTGAAGTTCACGGATGGCTTTAGAGGTTGGATGACGGCGTGGTAGGTTCAGCAGGACCCTGGCTGCGGCATTTTGAATTGCCTGTAGTTTGGTCAGCTGTTTTTCTCCTGTGCCCAGGTAGAGTGAGTTGCAATAGTCCACTCGGGACATTACCAGGGCACCCATCACCGTCTTTTTAGGTCTCGTGACCTATCAATGCGCATGCGCATTGAGAGAAGCGAGACTATAGGGCTTTAAACAAAGTTTACCTAACTGTGGCGATTTGGTGCTGTGCCCGTGCGCTTTTAGGTCAATGCGCAAGCGCATTGACCTAAAATGCGCGTGCACAGCATCAAATCGCCAGCCATCTGTTGCCCAGCTTGGTGCCCCTCCACCCCCTGCGGCATCAAAGGCTTTCACGGCCGGCCGGCCGTGCTTTCAGTTTGCCGCTCCACCCCCTGCGGCATCAAAGGCTTTCACAGCCGGCCGGCCGTGCTTTCAGTTTCAGGAGCCTGCATTGTTTTCACGGCCGGCCTCCGGCCGTGACTCGCATTTCTCCTTCCTTCCAGCGCTGCCTTGTTTAGGATTTGTGCCCTGCATTTTCATCAATTTGAACATGAAATCCCGACGCTAATCTGTGTGAATTACAAACAAAGTAAGGGCTAGACAGAAACGGCCCTGGAAAAACGGAATGCCTGCTTCTCACCGCGTTATAGATATTATGCAGACACTCACTGGGCTTTCCCGGAGCTGCGCGCGTTCGAGGGCCATCGTCAAATCTCGAGATATTTTATACATATTAGCCTCCGAGATGATAAACTGGCAGCTCTTGAAATACTGCACCTGAGCTCTATTGATGTGTGTGGTAGAATTGCAAATGATTTCGATGAAAAGGAGTTAGGTTGTAGCGACCGAGTATGTACACAAGCACAGCCGATTGCCGCACTAGCACTCAGATGAAAGTTGGAGCCCTTTACACCCGCACTGATCGTTTAAATGATTACCAAATTCAGAGGTACACTGTACCTGAGCCAACCGTTAGCCACATATGATATGATGTAAACTTGTTCTATTCCAGTCTGTGGCGCCGTTTATTATGACTATGTACTTTATATGTCACGAATGCATAGTTGGATTCGGTAATCACATAATACAATATAAACTTTTTCAATGCTAATGTGCGGTGCGTGCAGGCATGGTTTAGTTGAATTGTTATTATGACTCTGTACTCCCTATGGTAATTAGTCCAGTTACGAGCGTTTCCTTTTTGAGCTCACTGATGCTCGTTCCTGACTGCTCTATTTTTTGGACGCTTACGGAGTTCATAGGAGTGAGACCCATTAAACTATACATTCCATTTCCCCCGTAATAAAATTGTCACATACTGTATATTATTTTAAATGGTATGGTGAATTCAACTCAGTTGGGACTCTTCACCCGACTTTACATACACCGACAATTGTCTTACTCTACACACAGTGCCTCTAGGTGCATCTTTGAACTTTGAAACTTGAGTGGTTCCCAGATCATTTAACTTAGTCTATTGTCCCGGTCCATGAGAATCGGCCCGCCGTGACGCGGTTCCTCGCCAGCACTTAGCGGCTGCAAGCATTCGCGTGTCACACGCACGCGCTCATAAGCAGAGTTTCGGGACCGGCTTCTGTTCCTACGATTTATTCAGTGACTGGCAGCACCTTCCTCGCGGTAAGCCCATCTATAGCGCACGTTAGGCTGTGCATTTGTTTAAACTTTTCAATAGTGCCATCATGTTTCTGATGACAAATAGGTAACGCGCCCTTTTGTTTCAATGATAACATTTTAGATTCATGCACGGGGCTGCCAGCCTGAATATAACGGGACCGCAGAGGAGCGTTGAGTTACTGTTTCACTTTTGTAATGTATATACCATACCTTGCTGAATAGCGGGATGGAAGAGTGATGCTTCCTTTCCTCTTTTTCCCTTAGATTGTGCGCCCTCGTGCTTTAACAGTGAACTTACATCAGATCGGGTATTATGCTGTCGGATATTAAACTCCTTGCCCTGCAATAGCGCCAATCGCTTTATTTGTTGGATTTACTATTTTCTGTCCTTATTAATTTACTCCCATCTCCGTTTTTAGATTTCTTAATTGAATGGCCAGTCTTTTAAATTACACGTGCCACTTTTCACGGTGTTGCACTTTGAGCTATTGGCATTGTTAAATGACAACGCCTTTTATTTATGTTTTTAAAATCAAAACATGAATAAAAGGCATTGTCATTTAAAATGCCAATAGCTCAAAGGCATAAATGCAAGACCTATTGCATTGCAGACTTTAGTGGTGCCTTTTGTTACTTTAACAACCTCAGCGTCCTGCTGTCCGTCATTTGCGTGCCACAGATGCTGCAGACGAAAGATTACAATCTTTCTCACTCAGCTACTTCACCCTTAATTAGCCTGCCTGGTTTCCTTTCTCAAGTGTAGGGATTTACACATAAAGTCACACTCCAGTAGACTTTCAGTCTGCGTTTTTCCCCCAAACAATTTGAGTTTAGTTGCAAACACGTAGCTTCAGCTTTCCTTTTAAGAAAAGAAGTGCTGGTGTTGTAAATAGACAGCAGCTTTACATTGTATATGTATTTTACAACAAACATGCATGTAACTCTACATTTGTTGTTTTGTTTCTTAAATAAAAAGGTTTTTTGTGTGCTTCTTACTTTAAGGGAATAGCAGTACTTAGTAAAAAATGCACATGATCCAAAAATATCGCCTTTAGTGGAGCCACAATACCAATTCTATGTATGTGTACTGTCATGTATTCCTATCGGTTCTGAATCGATCCCCCTATTCCTGACCCTATTCTAGTTAAACAAACCAACAAGTTAACTAGCAGTCAGCCCATGAGGCAGAAAACCCCCATGATGCAGATACCGTTATCTGACGCAGTCACACTACGGCACAGGAACGTGTTATCTGATTAGGTCATAACGCTTGCGATCTAATTAGACAAGCGATATTCCTCCAGCCCCTGATAAGGCATACGGAGTTCTCATAACAAATCAAACCTATGACAACCTGGGCAAAACCCTGCGGCCATTGTTTTGATTTCACCGAGAACTTTAGTAAAAGAATGTGCTAACGAGCAAATCGTATGACATCTTTATTGACGTATCTATGTCCATCCTTACGTCAATCTCGGCACCTTAAAGGTATAAATATTACCGATCTTGCCATATGCAAACACACGCGTGGTGACGAGACGGAGCAGCCATACTTGCCGAAGCCGAGAGCAGAGCAGACCCCGCTGGCAGCAGCCCCGCCTTCCTGACGCGCTGAGAGACGCGCTGCTTTCTCCTGCCGAGAATCCAGCCCCGGCGTTTCTGGGTAGCCCTCGCAGGCAGCCTGGAATATCGAGGCCAGAGAAAGAGATACCATTCCTCATTCATCCTAAACTTCCAGGTACAGAACTGAATAACCCCTCACAGAGAATTCTTTAGTTATTCACTTGGCAAAAACAAACTTAACTTAAACTGTAACTTTCTATTCCCGCCCACGTATCAGACTTAGGTCAGGTACACGGGGTAGGCGTATTTAGAAACACCAGTTGAGTACGTTTAGTCAAATATATATGTGTATGTAAATATATTTTATTCATTTTAAAACATCATATGGCTTAGAAACCATATCAATGTTTTTACAGTATTACTTTATACTATTGCTTTTAATGTATGCACTTTACTTAGCTATAAGTATTGCAATAATATCGATCCATTTCTCTTGTATGAGAAAAGAGACTGATCAATAAATAACACCTTTTTATTGAACACGCCCGTCTCTTCCTTTTCTCTACATTCTGATGAGACTAAGAATGCACGTACTGACTGAGTAAAATAATTTGCCTTTTGTTCACACGACTCTCGAGATTGACTCTTGATTAGGGGAGAGCAAAGTTGTCATGTTCTATGGTTGTCAGAAACTAAATCCCTTCTTGTCTAATCAGGGAAGTTAATTCCTCCTTGAACATTCGAGAAAGTTTCTAGCGAACTCTGAGCTACGCTGGCAAACCCAAAACTTAAGTCTAGTATCGACAGTAGTAGACCTAGTTAACGCCTGGCCTAGGCCTTTACTGCTGTAGGTATTATTCCAATGCGCAGAGCCTATTGGGAAGATAGGAACTACACTACATGGCGCCCAACGCGTTTGGAAAGGGCGATAAAACTAACGTAAGACATTTAGAGTAACTCAGTCGTGCTTTCTCACTCAGACACCTTTTCCCATTATACTCCAAAGACGTCTGGAGTGGGTGAAAGGTTATATCCTCCAAAACCTCGCAGGAGGGAACTCCTATGTATGGTTCTTGGTATAGTCAACGTTGAAGGATAAACAGTTCCAAAATATTGTGCATCTAATCTTTGTTTCCATAAGAAACCTGATCTGCAAACAAACAAAATAACCATCCTGACAGTAAAATGTCAGACAATAAAGAAGAAAGAGAGGCAGTTAGATTAGCAGCTGAAATAGCAGCAGCTGATACTGCACTACAAGACGCTGACCCGGAGATAATACTCATCCCGGTCATCAAAAGGAAATCTATAACCTTAAAGCTTATAGAAAATGGACTGACACCTAGAGGTGGCACAGTCATATTCGTAATTGAGGCACACGAATATCGGCAGACAGAGGTATACTATTCATGGATACATTTTCCAGCAGCAAATGCTGTAACAAAGTACTTCCACTATTACAAAATAGAGGAACCTCCTGAAATGTACACTCCATTCGAGGAGGTGGAAGTACCACTCAAATTCCAAGAGCATTTGCTCTTATTTGATGGCGCCCTAAAACATAATAATCACATCACCAGGCTCGGTCCTTTAGGTAGACCAGGAGCAACGTGGCCGGTCCTAGCCGGATACACACCACACCCAGACTTCGAAAGAATGCCTGCAGCAGATCTTTTAGTACAACTAAAACAATTAATAAAAATACATAGACAATTAGTTCAGTATGTGATGCGGACTTCAACAATTCAGCCAGCTATTAAACTTCCACAGCTGACCCCTCACCAGGGGAACACAAATAAAATTACACCACAGAACATCCAATCCTGCCTAGGTAAAGTACCGGCTAAACGGGAACAAATACCATTCTGGTTGGCACAGAAAATTACCCAAATAGAGGCGGTGTTTCCTGACACCACCCCGCTAGAAAAACACAGGATTCTGACTATCTGTCTTCCAATGGGAATCGCACCACACATTGAGGACTGTGACACTTGGGGTACAGTCTTTGCTTCCATCTACACAAAAACGCACGGTGTTCCATCCATTTCGGTGATACCAGATGTGCTAAAACAAATTCAAGACGAATATGGTCCAGAACCTGCTTTAACTCTTGGTATGAAATTACTAAAAGACTTCAAGCAGGTCTCGGCTATACTATTAGCCAACATAAAAGGTGAAGCAGCAAACGTGGCGATCCGCCAGAGGTTAAAAGAGACAGATATAGCAGACCAACCAGCTGAAATTGCCAGAATCATAGAAAAATCCTATGAGGAACTAGGTAGAGACAGTTTAGGTGGAATACCAGTAAAACCGCAACTGACTGAAAGTCCAGAAAAAATATTTTTTAATAATAATACTCCAAAAAAGAACTGGGATGGAAACAAACAATCCAATCCTAAAGAAAAGAAATTCCAGTCCAGAGGAAGGTCTCCTAGGCGAAGAGAGGAATCTCCGAACCAGAGACACAGGTCACCCCAGAGTGACCCCTCTGGGAAAAGATATAACCTTAGAAATAGGGATAATATTAAAAAACCTGATATATATCAAGACATTGATACGCGTCCCTCTCAATCTTTTCAGAATTCCTCGCAGAAATCGGAAAGAAGAGGACGATCAGAACAAAGAGAAGAGCACGCCAAGTCCAAAGACAAGGAACCTGCTCAGCTAAAAAAGAAATTACAATTTCCAAAAAAGAAGGTAGCCAGTATCAAGGTAGTTAACAATGCCGAGAATACTGAGGACACAACTGAAAAACGGAGAGTGGGCTCAGACAATGCTAGACAGCGCAGCAGAAGTGAGCATAGCTCGCAAAGTCCTTATGAATCATCTGGAGACAGTGGACACGAATGAATATCTTCAAGTGGAAACTGCAGACACCAGGGTTAGCAAACCCCACAAAATATACGAAATAACATTACGTATAGAGGGAGATAAGACTAGAAAAATAAGGGGACAATTTTGGGATAATCTCTCCAAGGGCTATGATATCCTTCTAGCTGAAAAAGACTGGCCACAAGAGTTTGTCAGGGAGTGCCCTCATGGCGAAGAAGTAATTATGCCTGCCTTCTCAAACCAAATTCCAATTCATAAAAAATACACACTTGCTAGAAAGTGGGCAGTGGCTCTAGCACCTGCTTTATATAAAAATCATGTAGGATGGGATGAGGATTCTCCTCCTCACAAAATCCAGTTAAAATCACAACCTACTGCACAAAGGCAGTACCCAATTAAGCAAGAAGCTAAAAAACAGGTAAATGAAATACTAGATCAGCTAGAATACCAGGGGGTGATTGAAACTTGCACCTCACAAACGAACAATCCTTTGTTTCCGGTCTCCAAACCAGACAACTCATATCGTCTAGTTTTGGATTACCGACACCTTAACACATGTTGCAAAACTTTTGCAGTGCAAAACTCACACAGTGCTGCACTAATGAATAACATAGTGCGCAAAAAATACAAAACAACCTTGGACATCTCCAATGGATTCTTTTGTCAAAACATAGCACCAGAGAGCAGATATTTAACTGCATTCTCAGTAAATGGCACTCAAAAACAATTCTGTCGGTTAGCCCAGGGGTACAAGAACAGCCCGGGGGTATTCTCAGCGAGAGTAACAGAATTACTACAACTATATGATGATGAAGCATTATCTTATGTCGATGACATTTACTTAACAGATGATGACTTGGATACTCACTTGAAGAGGGTGAACACCATAATACTTGGGTTCGCAGCGGAGGGTTACAAATTCAACTTTAAAAAATCCAGAATTGCCCATCTGAAAGTCCTGTTTTTAGGATATGAATTATCAAGTGAAGGCAAAAGCCTGGCTGACAATTTCCTAGAGAAATGTGCCGTAATCCAAGCTCCTAGAACACTAAAAAACCTACAGTCAATTCTAGGCTTCCTAAATTTCGGAAGAACATACATTGCAAATTACGCAGAAAGGGTCAAACCCCTTTATGATCTAATTAAACCAGATTTTAAAAGATCCAATTGGACTCAAATACACACAGAAATTTTGAGATCCTTACAAACAGACATGCTAATTAAAACAAAATTAGAAACACGTGATAACACACGCAATCTTGTGATTCGAGTCATCCCAGGGAGATGCGGATTCACATACCTGACCTCTAATGAGGGAGAAAAGGTACCAATTGCATTCAAATCACACTTATACACAAAAGCTGAACAGAAATTCAACAACAAAGAAAAAATTGTTCATGCAGTTCAAACCGCAATAGCTAGAGAAAAAGATCAAGCGGACGGTAGACATATCACAGTCAGAACAGCAAAATCAGCCTTTGAGGCACTAACAACACCGTGTAATTTACCAACAACAACATTGAATCCGGAATGGATACAATGGGTGAATTCTATCACAACGGACAAAGTATACTACTACTTTGATCCAGAACTAGAAGAATTAAAAAATCTACAATATGAAGAAACATATCCTCTGCCAATCGACATTCTGCCTTTACGACATTACGCCTGTGTAATCTATACAGACGGACATGCTCAACCGTCCGTTTGGGGAGAACAAGCATACAACCCCACATGTGAGATTACAAAAGAAGTGTGGCGCGGAGGTAAACTAAAACCTCTATTAACAAAATCACACTCAGTAGAAACTAATTCAGAAAAACAAACTGAAATAATAGCATTGAAGATGGCGCTAGATAATGCGGATCGCGAATTCCCGACACTTATAGTGTCAGATTCATATTACTGCGTCAAATCATATAACAGCGATTTGCAGGCATGGATTCAAAACGGTTACAAAGATGACACAGATGCACCAATAAAGCAGAAACTGCTCTGGGAACAAATAGCTCTTTTACAAAAAGAACTACCAAAGACTCACGTGACTCACTCACTGAGTCATCAGCGTGATGGCGTTCAAGTTGTAGGGAATTCATTGGCTGAAACAGCCGCAGCGGCAGCCACTAAATCGGCTCCCGTAGTTCGAAAAAAGCGTACATTAAAATACATTGACGGTGAAACAGTGCTGGCGGTGAAAACGTCATCAAAAGGCGACTGCTCAGCGTTACCGATCAACTATCCACTCAATTATACATACATAATCGATGCAAACTCCGTCCCTTTTGCTCGAATCCCTGGAGTGGGGGATAGAGTGATTCCAAACATGGACAGGAGAAACTTGTTAATCGCAGACGCACACATGGGTGAGGGTCTCAGACACCTTAAATTAAAAGATTCTCTGGAAGAATTACAATCACGGTACTGGTGGCCAGGCATGAGCCTGCGTCACACCATGTTTGTAAAACGCTGCCCAAACTGCAATAGAGATCGCAGTGGGGAGAGAAACAGTTTGATACCTCGTCGTATTACAGCAGATAATATTACCAGTAAAAAGAATGGCTTGCGATTAACATATACAGGCTAGTTTCCACTTATAATGTAAATCACCAGCACTCGGCTGACGTCCGGACTGTTATACAAAGATTAGCGAGTCTAAATGGCATATACGCTAAGAGCATGCTACATTCGACCATTGTTTTCGCTCAAGCCCACAAGCCTGGGGGGAACCATGGCCGAATGAGCACAGTCCAGCGGGAATCTTCTCACTTCCTTCCTGAGGGTACGGGATGGTGTAAAGAAAAAACCAAGGCATAAAGCAATCTATAGCAGAAAGGATATTAGGTTCGGGAGCTGGGTGGGTCAAACATCTAATAAGTGTCCAACGTAGTCTCAATAACTTGCCAAGAAATTCTCTGAAGGGATTCAGTGCGTACGAATTATTATTTGGAACTAGGATGATTATCTCTGACATTGATAGTCAGACTTCAGTGGTGAAAGAAAAAAGCTTTGATATCAAAGACCGTTTGGCTATTTTGCAGGACTTAAACAAAACAAGAAAAGACCTGAGCAACATAAAGTTGAAACAACAGCCAACAACCACTGAAGAACCACCACCTGTCCCAGCAAGACCTGTCTGGATTCCAAAAGTCGGGGATCTAGTCAGGGAAAAGATCGCGGTAAAGAAGGAATTTGGGCCTTCTTACAGAAAAGCAGTTCCTGTCTTGTCTGTCAACGGGACAAGATCAGTTGTACTACCGCCACTTGCTGGTAAAAAGGAGAACTGAGTTGTATCCATCGACCTGGTAAAACAACAACATGTGGCCGATAACAAACAGTAGGCCAAGTGGACTCCCAATAAGTAGCAGAACACCAAGGTTTGCTACCAGTACAGAGGTCCTAACGAAGAGGCTCATCACATTCGAAACGCCTACAGAAGAACAACAAGGACTATGCAACAATGCAATAGAACTCAGACCTCTGAAAACCCAAATAAAAACATTTAGCAGAGACACACCAATCTATACTGAAGTACCAAGTGAAAATGCAAGAAACAAAAATCCTGAACCAATTGGAACAATTGACAGAACTGCATCCGGCTACTTCATAAACTTCGATGATTCCTCTGAAAACCTCAGTGAATCAAAGACACAGCCATCATCAAACTTAAAGACAAAGCTAAGGAACTTTTGAAACAACTGAAAGAAACATATCTGATTTCTCCATGGATTGAATTTTGGGTGGGTTTTGGTGCAATTATCCTCATACTTTGGCTCATCATGATACTAACATTGGGACGCTTCATTGAGGGAAAATATGCTAAAATGGACACAGCAAGTCAGAAAATCAACTTGATCCTCAAACCACACACATCTTCACACGTCGAGAAAAGAGAACTTTCTTCAGCCAACTTCACAGCCAATCCGATACCTGGTGGGGTAGCCTGGGACAACACTGACTATGAAATTTATGGTCCGGTCGAGATCCTGAAATATCCACACCAAATTAAGATCTCCTTGAGTGACTTTGCAAAACCAAACTCATTTGCTGATGATTGGGACTTCGAAAGCATTAATAATATGATGTCTGACTTAGTAATGTCTGCTAAATTTACCAAACATGATTATTTGCAGGGTTCTACAAATTATGACAGTATGTATTGCTATAACCACTATGGTAACCACTTTTTACATAGATCTGCACAACCTAGAAATGTTTTAAATTATAATCAATGGGAACATTGTGCAACACCTCCGAAAGGGAGCTCAAGAACCGTTTACGACAAATATTCATATTTTTCAGGTTTTAACACAAGTAATGCTGAAACATTTTATTTTAAATTGTCGAACAGGACAGGAAGCAAAACCATGATAACCAACACAAAATTGTTATATTCAGACTCATTTTTTGAACAAATGAATACTTTTGGATTTGATTATTGGGACAAAAATGTTGAATTGAAAAGTGTTTGGGGTACAAAAGAATGGCAAGTACAGGGTATAGAAGCTTTGTTTAGAGCCTGCATGATCCCAGAACAAATGATATTTTTAAATGACACTGTTCAACAAACCACCTGTCTTGGCCTAGCCAAAATCAAAGATTTAAATAAACCGTCTATTCCAAAGCCAACAATATTTAGCAACACTTCTACAGATGAAGAGATAGACGTAAACCATATATTAAACCAAAACAGAACACATCCTGATTGGAAACAGTGGTTGATCTGGCCAACAGATACTAATAACTGTCAAGACAGATTCCTGAACAAAACACAGGGGTTCAAAATGACCAGGCCAGACCCTAGATATCCCCAAAGACATCACCCAGGGATAATAACCACCTACAGTGTGGGCAAATTATGCCTTCAATGGCTACAGACCTCCACACTGGCAGAAATTAAGCAACACCTAACTTTACTTACTGATGGTGCTGACTTGCGTGATTTCACTTTGGGACCACACAAACAGCGTCAAAAGCGTTTCATAGCAGCCTCTGTATATGCAGCATATAATGAGGGCTGGAAGGTTACTCAAATTGAAACAGCAGAGAGAATACGGGAAATTGACCGTATTAATTCGGAAAAATCACTTTCTGTAGTGGACAATGGGTTAATGACTCTGTCCTCCAGAATTTTTTCTTTGGACAGCATTGTGTCTTCAGCAATCGATATATTATCGCAAGACTTACTGTTATTACAACACGGTCAGTCACAATTGCGCTCTATTGTACAGCTTGGATGGACGTTACAAAATCTGCGTTCAGGCTATGTGCCTTGGCGTTTAATCAACACAACGTCACTATTCCAAATCTTTAACCTTACTGATAGACAAATCGGTATGGCGCAAAAGGGTGCTGATTATACAATCTTGAGCATTGAAAAACTAGAAAGATTACCAATGACAATGTCAGAACGACCTGTCAGTGAATGGATAATACATGGAATCATAAATATTCCAATCTCAACCTTCAGGTTTCAATACTGCCAAAAATATATACAGGCTGGCATGTACGAGAAATTGGGAAAGGGGTACCTTAAAACAACATGGAACCTGCCCTATTCACATGCATGTGTCAGTAATAAAGGACAGAAAGTGTTTCTTAGTGGCAACAATTGTGCGATGTCACTAAGCGGCACGCTTCTGTGTAACGGAATTAGTTTGCATGGAGCCTGTGAAGGGAATTCATACAACCTTTCATGTCACCAGCAAGGCGCACCTGCAACAGAAATAGAACCATTCTTTCAAAGACTCTATAATGGGAGTTACATTCTTATTGTAGACCGCAGATGTTGTAGTCTTATGCCCGGGACTCCTTATCTAGTAACTACCACTGCGAAGGTCAAGTGCTGTGGACGCTCATTGTTCCCCAGCTCCTTTCCAGACAAGGAGGCAAGGGCATGGCCCGATTTGAAAATTACTTCTATTCGAATAGATACTTTAAGCAGAATGAAAACAGTCCTTCTTCAGACGCCTACCAGGCTCTCGTCATCAAAAGAAACGTATGATCTACAAGTCGCAAGGACGACTGCAGAGATACATACATTATTATCAACTAATTCCCCCGTACATTTCGCGGAAATCCTGAATGAAATCTTAAATATTTCTGATACCAATGGGGTCTCAAAGGTATTTAAGACAGTATTTTCGATGGCATTAACACCATTCAAAGCCATACTGGGTATTTTTCCAGATTTCGTCCATTCGATTTTTGGCGGACTTCCCCTGATCCTGGGACTAATTGCAGGAATCCTATTCTTAGTCCTTATTTTTCGTTATGGCAACCCATGTCACAGACAAAACTCTTGCGACAAGGGAAGAAACAATCCTAGCCATTGGATACCGGGACCGGATATCAAAAATCCTGGGACTCTCCCGGCTCAGAGACCTGAACATGACTTGGTTTCTATCATTTCGACCAATGTGGCAAAGATGTGTTTTACCTGTATTGAGGTGTCTGCTATGCGGAGAAGAATGCGTGTTAGACACCTGTCTGACGCTACAATCGGATGCGCCGATGGATGCAGAAACATTGTTGAGCCCGATCAAGGTTCATGCTTTGTGCTGCCATCAAAGGCTACCAATCCTGATGACGGCATTCGTGGAAGCTTCACCACTACGATTGATGGGGGGTAGTGAAGTTCAAGATGAAAGCAGCATCGAACAGGTACGACCTTCTGTCAGTAATGCAAATCAGAATGTCAATGGAGACAATCATGCGCAAGAATGCATGATTACACCTATTTCCGAGTTAGTGGAACTTTCCCAGGAAGCTGTTGACAGTTTTTTCGAAAGCCTAAATGATATGATGTTCTCACCCGAACAGAAATAGAGACTTTTGAGCAAGCTCGCACGCGGCGTTCCCTGAATTCGGCCTTCAACTTTAAAAATAAAGTCACATGAACATTTTCGCTTCAGTTCACGGACAGCAGTTTTTTCAGCAGCCCCAAATATTTTTGCATATTTTTCGGGACACTATCTTCTGCTTAAAGTAAGAACTATTCTTAGAGAACTAAGGTTTCTAAATTTTAGATAGCTTATAGACATTAGCTGCCCGCTGGCATGTTCATAAAGATATTTTATTCTGTGATGGAATGGTCTCGAAACTTTTTTCTGTCAGAAACCATTTCATGTGTAATTCTCATATACCAAATAAGCAATAATGTATACAAATGCAATTACTTTGGCATTTTTCTACAGCTTGAGTGGATACAATATATATGTTTGCAATTTTCCCGTATATTTGAAAAAATTTCAAAATGCATTTATGTATTTTGGGGTGGTAAGGTATACACACTACTCTATAGTATGTTGTACTATGTTATACTATGCCTAGATTAGTAAATATGTCCATAGTTAGCGTGGAGTGGGTGTCATGTATTCCTATCGGTTCTGAATCGATCCCCCTATTCCTGACCCTATTCTAGTTAAACAAACCAACAAGTTAACTAGCAGTCAGCCCATGAGGCAGAAAACCCCCATGATGCAGATACCGTTATCTGACGCAGTCACACTACGGCACAGGAACGTGTTATCTGATTAGGTCATAACGCTTGCGATCTAATTAGACAAGCGATATTCCTCCAGCCCCTGATAAGGCATACGGAGTTCTCATAACAAATCAAACCTATGACAACCTGGGCAAAACCCTGCGGCCATTGTTTTGATTTCACCGAGAACTTTAGTAAAAGAATGTGCTAACGAGCAAATCGTATGACATCTTTATTGACGTATCTATGTCCATCCTTACGTCAATCTCGGCACCTTAAAGGTATAAATATTACCGACCTTGCCCTATGCAAACACACGCGTGGTGACGAGACGGAGCAGCCATACTTGCCGAAGCCGAGAGCAGAGCAGACCCCGCTGGCAGCAGCCCCGCCTTCCTGATGCGCTGAGAGACGCGCTGCTTTCTCCTGCCGAGAATCCAGCCCCGGCGTTTCTGGGTAGCCCTCGCAGGCAGCCTGGAATATCGAGGCCAGAGAAAGAGATACCATTCCTCATTCATCCTAAACTTCCAGGTACAGAACTGAATAACCCCTCACAGAGAATTCTTTAGTTATTCACTTGGCAAAAACAAACTTAACTTAAACTGTAACTTTCTATTCCCGCCCACGTATTAGACTTAGGTCAGGTACACGGGGTAGGCGTATTTAGAAACACCAGTTGAGTACGTTTAGTCAAATATATATGTGTATGTAAATATATTTTATTCATTTTAAAACATCATATGGCTTAGAAACCATATCAATGTTTTTACAGTATTACTTTATACTATTGCTTTTAATGTATGCACTTTACTTAGCTATAAGTATTGCAATAATATCGATCCATTTCTCTTGTATGAGAAAAGAGACTGATCAATAAATAACACCTTTTTATTGAACACGCCCGTCTCTTCCTTTTCTCTACATTCTGATGAGACTAAGAATGCACGTACTGACTGAGTAAAATAATTTGCCTTTTGTTCACACGACTCTCGAGATTGACTCTTGATTAGGGGAGAGCAAAGTTGTCATGTTCTATGGTTGTCAGAAACTAAATCCCTTCTTGTCTAATCAGGGAAGTTAATTCCTCCTTGAACATTCGAGAAAGTTTCTAGCGAACTCTGAGCTACGCTGGCAAACCCAAAACTTAAGTCTAGTATCGACAGTAGTAGACCTAGTTAACGTCTGGCCTAGGCCTTTACTGCTGTAGGTATTATTCCAATGCGCAGAGCCTATTGGGAAGATAGGAACTACACTACAGTACCTACAAACACTCGGCTACAGCCGCTGTCCTAGTACATAACTTGCAAGAAATAAAAGGCCGGTGCTTTTATGAGGCAGCACCTTTACACTGTATTTATTTTTTAATTAGCAGAACGAAGGGCATATAAGCTAAAAATGTAAACTATATTAATTGCAGTGTTTTTTCTACTGCGTAATTTGAAAGGAAACCTGTGCGAGGGCTATTATCAGAGGGCAACTGTCTGCTGCTGCTGAGCGCCACAACCCACCAGTTTATATGTAGCATTGCGCGATCTTTGTTTATTTTGAGACGGAAATGTGCTGTGGCTTTGGACATGCAGCAGCTTCACGCCAAGTATTTTTGCCTGTCTAGAAAGACGACCATAGATAGACCTGTTTTACCCCATCCTTGTTTCATGTTGGGTTAAGTCTCCACAAGGACGTCAGGCTTAAACCCGTGCCCCCTCTAACACAGCAAAGGCCGCATCTGTGGTTTCTAGAAATGGGTTCCATGTATAGGATTCATTGTCTGACTTCAGCATGCACCTTCTCACAACCCCTTCGAGCACTGTTATCTTAACATTTGTGTTTCTCTCTCTTACGATGTCTGCCCTGCCACTATTTACTTGGTACCCTCACACCTCCTCACCCTCACACACCCTCAAACCCTCTCACCCCCTCACTCACCCTCACACCCTCACTCACCTTCACCCCTCACACACCCTCACACCCTCACTCACCCTCACCCCCACACACCTTCACCCACCCTCACTCACCCCCTCACCCACCCTCACTCACCCTCACACATCCTCACACCCTCTCTCACACCCTCACCCACCCTCACTCACCTTCACAGCCCCTCACCCACCTTCACACCCCCTCACCCTCACACCCTCATACCCTCAACCCCTCATCCTCACACACCCTCACACCCGGACCACCCTCACAACCCTCACCCCTCACACCCTCACTCACCATCACACCCCCTCACACCCCCTCACTCACCATCACACCCCCTCACACACCCTCTCACCTCACACACCCTTTCACCCTCACACACCCTCACTCACCCTCACACACCCTCACTCACCCTCACTCACCTTCACCCCTCACACACCCTCACTCACCCTCACTCACCCTCACCCACCCACACTCACTCTCACTCACCCTCACTCACCCTCACACATCCTCACACCCTCACACACCCCCACCCACCCTAACACACCCTCACCCCCCTCACTCACCCTCACACCTCCTCACCATCACACACCCTCACATCCTCACTCACACCCTCACGCACCCTCACTCATTCTCACACCCTCACACCCCCTCTCACACCCTCACACACCCTTACCCTCACACCCTCACACCCTCACCCTCACACCCCCTCACCTGCACACACCCTCACCCTCACACACCCTCACTCACCCTCACCCTCACACCCCCTCACCCGCACACACCCTCACACACCCTCACTCACCCTCACACCCTCACCCTCACACCCCCTCACCCTCCCAACCCTCTCACCCCCTCACACACCCTCACTCACCCTCACTCACCCATACTCACTCACCCTCATACACCATCATCAGCATAGCATAACAAAACATAGCATGGCATAACAAAAAAGCATAGGATACACAACCTCACAACCCTCTCACCCTCTCACCCTCGCTCTAACACACTCACCCTCACTCACCCACCCACCCACCCTCACTCACTCACCCTCACTCACTCACCCTCACTCACTCACCCTCACTCACTCACTCGCCCACCCTCACCCACCCACCCTCACTCACCCTCACCAGCATAGCATAACAAAACATAGCATAGCATAACAAAACAAAGCATAGGATAGGAAAACATAGCATACCATAATAGAGCATAGCATAACAAAACACAACAAAACATACCATAGCATAACAAAACATAGCATAACAAAACAAAGCATAGCAAAACAAAACATAGAATAGTATAACAAAGCATAGCATTGCAAAACAAAACAAAGCATAGCATAACAAAGCATAGCATACCAAAGCATAGCATAACAAAACATAGCAAAACAAAACATAGCAAAACACAACAAACCATAGCATACATAACAAAGCATAGCATAGCATAACACAACAAAGCATAGCATAGCATAACAAAACACAACATAGCATAGCATAACAAAACAAAGCTTAGCATAGCATAACAAAACATAGCATAACAAAACATAGCATAACAATGCATAGCATAACAAAACATAGCATACCAAAACAAAGCATAGCATAACAAAGCATAGCATAACAAAGCATAGCATAACAAAACACAACAAAACATAGCATGGCTTAACAAAACATAACAAAACATAGCATGGCTTAACAAAACATAACAAAACATATAATAGCATAGCAAAACACAGCATAGCATACCAAACACAGCAAAACATAGCATAGCATAACAAAACATAGCATAGCAAAACAAAGCATAACAAAGCATGGCATAGCATAACATAGCATAGTATAGCAAAACATAGCATATCATAGCATAACAAAACATAGCATAGCATACCAAAACAGCATAGCATAGCATAACAAAACAAAACATAGGATAGCAAAACAAAACATAGCATAGCACACAGCATCACTCGGCACCACCACAGCATCACTCTGTGCAACCATTCAACAACAACTGGTTCAAATATGTTATCTCAATGTTTCAAGCTTTATTACAAATGTAACAAAAAGATGTTAATATTTGACATATGTTCTTGGATTTTCGTCACAATAAAATACACTGAACATAATCTTCACAAATGTTATTTACAAAAGTTTAAGCTATTGCCATTATACGATACAATAACTTTTATTTAAGTATTAATTATTTTAAAAAATTAAAAACCATTGTTATTTCTAATATCAATATATGTAAGTCACGTAAATACAACACATATTGCATTACAAATGCTATAGGTGTCACATTTGCGAAAGTTATAACTATTGGCATGGTAAATGACAAAGCTATTAATTTCGCTATTTTCAAAAACAAAACCTAAATAAAAAATTTGTCATTTACAATACCAATAGCTCAAACTTTCCTAATACGAGACCTATTGCATTGCAAATGCTTGTTTAATGTTGACGGGATGTATGGTAAGACTTTCCTGAGAACCTTGATGGTATAAAAACAGGTGGAAGTCACCTGATTGATTTGCGCCTTACACGAAAGATCTTTGTTTAGTATGAAACCAAGATTCCTGACCTTGTCTGCAGGATCAGGACATGAGCCCGCCTCAGGAGGCCATCAGAGGTCGCTCCAAACGGAAGGTTTTTGGCCGAACTCAATTATCTCGGTCTTATCCGTGTTTAATTTTAGAAAATTACCACTCATCGAATTTTTTACACAAATGAGGCATGTCTTGAAACGCTCTGCTGTTGCTTCAATTGACTGGGATATTAACACTACAATTTGAGTGTCGTCGGCGTACAACACTAATTGTAGGCCATGAGATTGAATTAGGGCGGCCAAAGGATTGACATACAAGTTAAACAATGTAGGTGATAATGCCGAGCCCTGGGGGACCCCACCTGGGAGGGTGAATTCATCAGATTGAAAGCCTTCCCAGTGCACCTGCTGAATTCGAGAATCCCAAAAAGCAGGGGCGTAATGTAGTGGCGCGCTCTAGTTTACGCACGTCACGTTGCTACGTGACGTGCGGCGGCCATTTTGAGGGACTGCGCGCGCAGCGCATTAGGGAGCGCGGCAGCCGAGGAATAGGAGCGCTGGCCCGGCGCTCTTCAGGGAACTTTGTAAAAGAAATAAAATACCTGTTAACAAGCCACAGTGGGTCCTTGGTTATTCACAGAGTGCAACATTACAGTGGCGACGAGGACGGGATGCGACCAAAACCTTCAAAAAAAAAAAAAAGGAAAATAACGAAGGGCATCACACTCACCACGTGGCAAGGGGGTCACAGCTAACCCAAACCCACGCCAGCACGTGGTAACAGCGGAACCCCAGGCGACCTGTGCAGCTAAGGAAGAAGGGGACCGGACAGCTGAACAGCAAACCAGCGCTGTGTCCCTGGAGAACCACCAGGACTGCGGTCACCGCAGGAGGTACTGTACCCTGAAGAGCGCGGCAGGGCCATCGCAGGGCACACAAACAGATGAGAGCTGTGTGACCCCATAGCAGCCAAGCAGAGCGTCACAGTTGGCCCACGTATCCACGGAGGAGCCAGACCTGGCTACCATTAAGGAGGGGGAGGGGGCTGACGCAGAAGGCCCCCCAGTACAAATTAAGGAGGAGGAGACGGACAACACCCCAGGGAGCCCCACAGGGAAAGGAAACAGAACGACGACGGTCAAAGAAGAGAAAATGAGCGCCCCAGCGGGATATGCCATTGCACCGGTCCAGTTCCTCCCGAAGCCAGGAGAACCACTGATGAAGTGGGAGGACTGGCGCGACTACATAAACAACTTCATAGAGGTCCTAGAGGACGAAAATGAAGAGTCCTTCAAACCCAACAGGAAAAAACGGATCCTATTACTTAACCTAGGGCCTGAGGGACTTAGAATATACAAAAGCCTGGTACCCAAACCAAGAGATGACTCGGACGATGATGTATACGCCCATGCGATCGACGATTTGAATGAACACTATCGGCCCACAGTATGTGTATCGGTTGATAGATTCAACTTCCAGCAGAGGAAACAACGCGCCGGAGAGTCGATTGAGGAATATGTAGCGGCCCTGAAGAAACTGGCGGCCACGTGCAGGTATGCCCTGTGGGAGGAAGAGTTTATCAAAGACCAAATAGTTATGCACACGACCAGCACGAATGTCCAGGACAAGCTATGGGCAAGTGGGGATACCACACTCAAGGACGTAATGGTCATTGTCAAGAGGGCTGAACTAGCACGGAGGTGCGCTGACGCAACCAAGAAGGAACCGCCAACAGCCGCCATCGTGAACAAGATACAGGGAGAGGAACCCCGCAGGGACCTGAGTTACAGAGGCGCTACATGGAAGGGTTCCAACAAATGGCAGGGCAACTCTGGAGGGCAAAAGAAACTGGAAGGAAGTGGCAACAAGAAAACGTGCTACAGGTGCGGAAGCTGGTCCCATGAGGCACACGACAGAAGATGCCCTGCGTTCAGGGCCAAGTGTCTGCACTGTGGCATCATCGGCCACTACGAGAAGGTGTGCCGGAAGAAAATGTCCAAAGGCGTGGTGAAACATATAGACCAGGATGAAGAAAACCAGGAAGAGACGGGAGAAGAAGAGGTCGTCACCGTGTTATGCATATACGACCAGGTCATGAGTATAGAAGGGAGAAGGACGACCAAACCCGTGCTGGAAATGAAGATGGGAGGAGTAACCATCAGCGTAGTGGCAGACACAGGTTCTCCTTTCACGATAATACCAAGAGAAGTGTGGGAGAAAACATTCAGACCAAAGATCGGATCGGAGCTGGAGAGATTGGACATCAGACCAGTCACATATAATGGCGATCGTATCCCAATGGTAGGATACAGACTCTTGAAGTTTGAGTTCAGAGGCAGATCGGCGGAATGCAAGTTGTACATCTCAGAGAGAGGACCGTCCGTCTTAGGGTGGCTGGACCAGGGCGACCTGGGAATCAAATTAGACCCGGGAGGCAAAGAACAGATTTTGCTCACAGAACCAGAAACCTGGCCCAATCTCGAAAAATGGAAAGAGGAATACCCAAGAGTGTTCGGAGGCACAGTAGGAAAGCTAGAAAAGTTCCAACATAAGATCATACTCAAAGAAGACGCTGTTCCAGTTGCCCACAAGGTGAGGAACATACCCATAGCGGTAAGAGAGGCGGTCCAGAAGGAGCTTCAGGAATTGGAGAGTAAGGGGATAATTGAGCCTATTACCTGCGCAGAGTGGCTTGCACCCTTGGTGGTAGTCATGAAGCCAAACGGAAAGGTCAGGCTCTGCGTCGACCTAAGAGAGTTAAATAAGAACATTGTCGTTGAGAAATTTCCCCTCCCAAGGATCGACGAGATGCTAGCGAAGACCCGAGGAGTCAAATGGTACTCCACCATTGATTTGACCTCCGCGTACCACCAGGTGGTATTGCACCCAGACAGCAGGAAACTCACGTCTTTCATAACCCCATTCGGATGCTACCAGTTCCGCCGCATGCCGTTCGGACTGGCCTCGGCGGCTGCGGTATTCCAAAGGTTGATGCACCAACTGTTTAAGGACTTAACCGGCATCCAGTATTTCCAAGATGACATTCTGATAATGGGGCGAGACAGAATGGACCACGACCAGAAACTAGAGAAAGTGTTGAAGACCCTGGAAAGCAAAGGCCTCACGGCAGAATGGTCCAAATGCCGCTTGGGACTAGAATCGGTGACTTACCTAGGTCACGAGATAGGGGTGCATGGCATTACACCCAAAGCAGACAATGTGAAGGCAATTGCTGAAGCTCCGCCCCCCACCAACAAGGAGGAAGTCAGGTCGTTTCTGGGCATGGCGGAGTATTACAGTAAGTTTGTGGTTCACTTTGCCTCCAAAACGCACAATATGAGGATGCTGACTAGAGAAAACACCACTTTTGAATGGACGCCAGAAGCACAACAGGAGTTTGACACCATTAAGAGAAACGTCACGGGAGCAGTGCCACTGAAAGGTTATGACCCACAGGGTGCCACGGTCCTCACCACTGATGCCAGCGACAAAGGTTTGGGAGCTGTGCTTATGCAGGAACGAGGACAAGGTCAAATGGAAACGCTTAGTTTTGCATCTAGGGCATTAACAGCCACCGAAAGCAAGTACAGCGTCATCGAAAAGGAGATGCTGGCGGTTGTGTGGGCCACAGCGAGATTTAGGCAGTTCCTATGGGGCACCAGATTCTTGCTCAGAACAGATCATAAGCCACTAGTAAAAGTGTTAACATCAAGTGGGCATGCCAATGCCACGCCCAGGATTTCGAAGATGTCCCTAAAACTACTCGAATTCAGGTACGACGTAGAGTACCTCCCAGGGAACCGAAATCGAGTGGCAGACTACCTGAGCAGGGCAGCAGCAGTGGAGCCTGGGGAAGAAGACCCCGCGGGCCACACAGAACTGGTGGCTTTGGTGGGGGATCAAGACAAAGTCATCGAATATAATGAGTGGGTTGAAGAATACAAGGCAGACAGAGTGTTGGAGGAAGTGAAGAAATACATCGTAACGGGTTGGCCAGAAAAGAGACACGTGAGTGAAGATGTCAAACCCTACTATGAAGTCAGAGAAGAATTATCAGTGGGGGATAGAGGAGTGTTCACATACAGAGGGGACAAGGTAATCCCCCCCAGGACACTTGCAACCAAATTACTGGACATGCTACATGAGGGCCATCTAGGCATTGGGAAATTGAAGTTAAGAGCCAAACAAAATTACTGGTGGCCAGGCATGGACATAAGAGCGGAGAGGCATGTCAGAGAGTGCCCACAGTGCCAGGGAGCGGACAAATCACTTAAGCCCCTGCGCCCTGCGCTGGGACAGTTCGAGACTCCACAGAACCCGTGGGAGGAACTGTCTATAGACATTTTAGGACCCATACTGGATAGCCAGGGCACGCAGAAGTATGTCTGTGTCCTCATAGATAGATACTCTAAATGGCCTGAGTTGAAAGTGGAGGAGACCATGGATACGGAGAACATCCTGAAGTTTCTGTCAGACACCTTCGTGAGGGAGGGCATACCCAAATCCATCTTGAGCGATAATGGCCCCCAGTTCACGTCAGAAAGGTGGAACAACTTCATGCAAAGGAACGGCATAGCCATTAAACACACAGCTATCTACCATCCCGCAGGGAACGGCTTGGTAGAAAGGTTTAACCGAGTGGTGATGGGTGCCGTACAAGCAGCGATTTCCTGTAATAAGGATTGGGAGAAGGCCATAGAGAACATGGTATGGGCTTACAGGATCACACCAACTGGAACAGGATACAGCCCATTTCAGATCCTGAGAGGACGAGAACCCTTCACCCATGACAATCGGGTTTGGAAGGAGAAAGTAATCACCAGCGAATGGTCCCCGGCAGTGGTACGGGCTAACCTAGAAAAGGCTCAATCGATATACACCAATCATTACAACAAACGGAGAAATGTGAAGGGGACAAAGTTGGAAAAGGACGAGTGGGTAAGAGTAAAGTTGGCAACACTACAGAAGAAGGGAGACAGCAAATACAGCAGGCCCCTGCAAGTAAAGGAGGTGTACGATCGTGCGGCCTTGCTGAGTGACGGCAACGTGTGGTCCCAAGATCGAATGGCCAGATGTAACAAAGTGGTACAATGGAATCAACATGGAACCGAGTGGGATGAAGGAGAAGAGCCGAATGCAGAAGAAGAGCAAGGAGCCGGCGAGCAAGGTGGAGAAGGAAGTGGTGGAGACGAACCCAGAGAGGGCAGAGAGAGCGTAGAGGAGAACATGGCGGAGCAGAGAGAGGAAAGAAGCGATGAGGTACCGAGTCAGAGGTCCCAGGGAGGCTACACCCAGGTAACCAGGAGTGGAAGACCTGTGGTGAGACCAGCAAGGTTCCAAGATTTTGAAATGGACAATTGAACTGTAAGTGACTCTTGAACTGTTTGGAAAAAGGGGAGATATGTAGTGGCGCGCTCTAGTTTACGCACGTCACGTTGCTACGTGACGTGCGGCGGCCATTTTGAGGGACTGCGCGCGCAGCGCATTAGGGAGCGCGGCAGCCGAGGAATAGGAGCGCTGGCCCGGCGCTCTTCAGGGAACTTTGTAAAAGAAATAAAATACCTGTTAACAAGCCACAGTGGGTCCTTGGTTATTCACAGAGTGCAACATTACACGTAACACAGGCCCCCGCAGCCCCCGCGTTGCGGGGGGGCCTCGTGCTCCAGGGGGCCCCTCGGGCCCCCTCACTTCATAAAGAAGAAGATTTAAAACACGCCGGCCTCCCTCTTAATAAATTAATTGGTGCACTGCACACTGGCACTGCACACGACCTGGGGCGTAACACAGGCCCCCGCAGCCCGGGGGGCCCGCGCTCTAGCCTGAAGCGGGGGCCCGTGGCCTCCAGGGGGCCCCTCAGCGTGCCAGCAAGCAAGCCTCTCCAAGTCTTCTTGGTTGCGCATGCGCACCCCCGGGCCCCAGTCGGGCCTCTTCATAATTAAATAGTGAGCGGTGGCGCGCAGTTGTCTCTGCAGGCACGTCTGCACGTTCTTCAGGGTGGGCCGGGCATTCTGGTGGGGGCCATGTGACCATTGAGCAGCTCAGTTAAAAGTGCATGTGCAGCGCGACTTGTGAGGCATCCCAGGACCCGGCCAGCCAGAGACTCCGTACTGAGAAGGACTATCACTGTGCGGTCGGCGGGCATAATTTAGCCTTGCCCAGGTGCCTACTCCAAAGAAGTTTGACGACTTTCAGACTGATGTTACACGTAAGTTGGTTTTCAAAATTCACTTAATGGAGTGTGTTTGGAAACAAGTAGCTGAGCAACAAAGACAGTCTCAAATGTCAGGTAATCCTTCTGGGCTTTCTTTTTTTTTGTTTAAGAAATTTTTATTAAGCATTAAAGCAATAATACACGAAACATGTCATAAAAAATTAGGAAAAAGTACATATGAGTATAATAATAAGTGAAAGACATCAATCTACAGAATTTTATAGAGAGAAAAGAAAGGTATGAAAAGATAGAAAGGAGAAGGAAGAAAGGAAAGAAGCGAAAAGGAGAAAAGAAAAGGAGGAAAGTAGAAGAAAAGGAAAGAGAAGAGGAGAGAAAGAGGAAGAGAAGGAAGTAAGACTAAGGGATCATGAGGAACAAGAAGCACGCGGTACGGGAGAAGGATTAGAAGAGAGATAGGAAGTAAAGGGAAGCCATAATAAATCAGATTTAATTTTCAAAGGGATAGAGGTAGAAGAGGCAATAGAAATTCTATGTTCATCACATATATAATTCCACCATGTGTGGACCGAGAGTTTAGAATTGTCTTTCCAGCACGATAAAATAACTTTAAATGCAAGTGCAATAAAAAGGTCTAACAACTTAGCAGAGGAGGGTGTACTAATATCAATATCATCAGCCAAAGAACCTAAAAATATGTGTATAAAAGACAATTGTGAAGAAAGAGATAACATTTTCATACAAATATTCCAAACTTCAGTCCAAAAAGATAAAACTGGGGAACAATAATAAAGTTGGTGTTGTAGAGTACCAGGGTCTTTAGAACAGGACCAACATAAGGGAGAGGAGGTTGGAGAAAATTTATGGATAGTAACCGGTGTAATAACAACTCTGTGATAAATAAAAAGTAGGGATTGAGTAATGCGTGCAGCAACAGAAACTTTAAAGAGTCGAGACCATAAACGATCCCACAATGCAGTGTCAAAGGAGACATCCAGATCAGTTTCCCAAGCAGTCTCTACTATAGACTTAAAACGGACAGAACAATCAGATAATAAAAGTGAATAAACAAGGGCAGCTTTAGGTTGTTGAGTGGAAAAAAGAGGATAAAGTGGGGAAACAGGAGTAAAAGAAGAAAAAGAATCAGAGAAAGAGGATAATGAGGATAAATGAGATTGAATAGCAGAGATTATAATAGAATATTCAGCAAGAAAAGAGGCGGGTAAGTTAAACTTATTTTGTAGATCCACAAAAGAAAGGAGATTAGAATCAAGAAAAAATTGATGTACAAACATAATATTCTTTTCTTTCCAGTGTTTAAAGTAAAATGATTTACCTTTATATCGAAGAAATTTGTTGTACCAAACTACGGATGATAAAAAACATTGTAGGGGGGAAAGGGAAGAGGAAAAAACATTTTGCAAGGTAGATTGGCAATATTTCAAAATAGGATACTTGGATATAAAGGTACAGTTTGACATGAAAGGAACATGTTGAAATGAGAAATCTTTCAGAAAAGAGCGTTCCAGAAGCACCCATTTAGGAACAGGAGTATCAAGGAAATCATATGCCAAGGAGAAGGATTGTTTGATAAGGAAGGCAGAATGATAAGAGCCAAAATCAGGGTAACGAACACCACCTTCATTTTTAGGACGAACCAACTTATGTAATCCAATGCGGGGATGTTTATTGTTCCACAAAAATTTTGTGCATAGGGAATTAATACGAGAAAAATAGGATTTAGGGATTTTGAAGGGGAGCATAGAGACTGTATATAAAACATGAGGGGTAATCATCATTTTGATAGAATCTAATCTGCCCCACCAAGAAAGAAATAGGGGAGACCAAATCTGTAGGAGGGATTGAATTTTCTTAAATAACGAATCAAATGTTATCTTAAGGGTATCTTTTAGAGAGGAAGAAAACCATATGCCGAGGTATTTAATTTTAGAAGGACACCATGCAAAGTCAGTATTGTTAAACATATATTGAAAACACAAAGAATTAAGGGGGAGCACTTCAGTTTTGGATAAATTGAGCTTATATCCTGATATTGAGGAATATAACTGAACTTCATCTAAAAAGGGAGGGAGGGAAGATTCAGGATTGGACATGTAAATGAGGACATCGTCAGCGTATGCTGAAAGTTTGGTTTCGACAGAAGGGAATTTCAAACCTGTAATGTGAGGGTTGGAACGAATACGTTGCAAAAAGGGTTCAAGGCATAGGATAAATAATAACGGGGAAAGGGGACAGCCTTGTCTTGTACCTCTTGTTAAAGAAAAAAATCTGGAAAATTGGTTGTTAACAAAAATACTGGCACGGGGAGAGGAATAAAGAAGTTTGATTAACGCTATAAACTTTGGTCCAAAGCCAAACCAGGTGAGGGTGCGAAACATGTATTGCCAATTAATACGATCAAAAGCTTTTTCAGCGTCAAGGGAAAGGGCTGCTAACGGGGTTTTAACATTTTTGCTGTGAGAAAGGACATTGGAAAAAAGACGGGCATTATCCGCAGCAAGTCTGCCCTTAACAAACCCCACTTGATCTGTATTGATTAGGCGAGGGATAATGGAATCAAGGCGAGAGGCAAGGATCTTAGTGAAAATTTTACAATCATAATTTATTAAGGAAATGGGGCGGAAATTCTTACATTGGGAATGATCCTTATCAGGCTTCGGAATGATGACAATGAGGGCGTCCAAAAACGACCCAGAGGCTTTAGCGTCAAAAATAAAAGAATTAAATAATTGAAGGAGCTTGGGAGCAAAAAATGAATGAAAGGAGGAATAAAATTCAATCGGCAGGCCATCAGGACCAGGGGCTTTTGATTTCTTAAGGGAATGAATAGCTGAGGTAATTTCTTGGAGAGTAATTTCACGTTCTAGGTGTGTGAATTCAACCGGAAGGTCAGGGGGGGGGGAAGGTCTTCAAAAAAAGTTGTTAAGTTAGCGTCAGAAGGGTGAGTATCATCTGTATATAAGGCTTGATAATAATTGTGAAAAACTTCAGCAATGTCTTCATCGGAGGTAACCAGCTTGTTGAGTGAATCATTAAAAATTGGGCCGACAGCTTTGCGTTCAGATTTGATTTTCAAGTAGTTGGCCAGCATTTTACCTGCTTTGTTCTGACCCCCATGATACTTAGATTTTATTTTAAGGAGGGTATGACACGCTTCATTAGTTATAATTTTATTGAGATCTGTTTTGGCATGAATTAGGTCCTGAAGGGCAGATGGGGATTTGGAGGAGAAATATGAATGTTCAAGGGTTTTAATATGTTGAAGTTGATCTTCATATTTTTGCTTGTTAAGCTTCTTTTTGGCAGAAACATATGAAATCGTAAAAGCACGAAAAGAAGCCTTAAAAGCATCCCAAGTGTTGGGAATAGAAGTATCAACAGGGTCATTAAAGGAAAAATATTCATTAAAAAACTCAGTACATTTTTTCATAAAAGTGGCATCAGATAAAAGAAAAGAGTTAAATTTCCAACGACTAAAATTGGAGGGACTAATGGATAAATCCAGGGTAGTGTAAACCGGTGCATGGTCAGAAATAAAAATAGAGCCAATAACAGATTTTTGAAGGGAGGGAAGGAGAGACTTACTGATCATAATGTAATCAATCCTTGAGCGTGTATGATGGACATTAGAGAAAAAAGTATATTCTAGTAAATCAGGATTACACACTTTCCATGAGTCATAAAGAGGACGAGAGGCAATGGCAGATTGGAAGGCCTTATGGGTTTTGTCAGGTTGGAATTTACTTGAAGACAAACGGTCTGAAAAAGGGTCTAACCACTGGTTAAAATCACCAGCAATGATGAAATTAGGACAGTCAATGGATGCAATAAGCAATTTAATGTCTTTCCAAAATTTGGGATCTGGACGAACAGGGCCATAAATATTCAGTAAAACCATCGTTTTGTTATGGATAACCACCTTTGCCATTGCCCAACGACCTTCATCATCATTTTGGGAGGAAATAATTTGTGCATTTAAAGACTTGTGAAATAATATAGCAACCCCTCCTTTCTTGTTGACCGCAGGGGAAAATACAACCTGACCCACCCATTGTCTTTTCAATTTAAGAGAATCAATGTCCGAGCAATGAGTTTCTTGAAGAAATACAACCTGTGAATGAAATTTGGTTAAGTGAGACAATACCTTCTGACGCTTGACAGGATGACCAAGACCACGAACATTCCAAGAGACAAAATTACACATGTCGGAAGGAGGAAGGGATGGACGAAGGGTGGAGGCAACACACAGCAGGGAGATCACTATATAAGGGGAGACAAAAAATAACGGTTAAACATTGGAGTGTGAAAACGCTCATGTCAAGAAGGGAAAGAGAGATGAAATAGTGTGGAATAAAGAGACGGAAAAGTAAATAAAACAGCAGAGGTAGCTTGAGAAGAAGGAAGAAAGGAAAGAAAGAGAAGAGAAAGAAAGAGGAAAGATACATAAAAGAAGGAGATAGGATTAGAAAACAGGTCAAGGCACAAAGGCTTGATCTGAAAGGAGAACAGTAACCAAAACGTATGAGACGCGGGTACACCAGAGAGAGGACAGGACCCACGAGCAATCCATAAACGGACAAAGTAGAAAGGATAGACACAAGGATGTGAGAAGAAAGTCTAGAACAAAATAGAAGGAAGAGATATGATAAGTGAAAATGTAGAAATTAAAGCAGTGACGGTGGAAGAGAAATAACATTGATAGAAGAAAAAGCATTAGCTAGCAGTTTCCATGTTGGACGGTGTGATGCTCATCAAGTAGTCTCGAAGTTTCTGTGGATCATCATACGACTTGGTACGACCATTATGTGTGATCTTACAGAAACAGGGATGAAGAATGCCATATTGAATGTTGAGTTGCCTCATCGTGGGACGAAGGTTCAGGAATTCCTTACGTCGAGCATTGGTAGCAGAAGAGAGATCCTGGGAAATAAAGATGTTGTGGCCAGACCACTGGAGACGACGTTTAGCCCTGGCAGCTTTTAGAACAGCCATGAGTTCCGTGAACTCCAAGAATAGCATGATGATTCCACGTGGTTTGGAAGCGTTGGAATTGATACGACCAAGGCGATGCGCTCTCTGGATGTTGAGAGGATGAGACGATGGAGAGAGTTCCAAAAGTTCTTGAAGAAGTTTCCTAATAAAAGAAACCATGTCTGACCCCTCCAAATTTTCCGGAACACCATAAACGCGTAGGTTGTTGCGTCTATTTCTATTTTCCAAATCCTCGGTGTGCAATTTGAGTTTGTGGATTTCTTGTTCCAAAAGTGGAATCTTGGTTGAGAGGTCTTGGACATCGCTGACACGTTGCTCTAAGTTCAAAACCTTATTTTCCATGACCACCCAGCGTTCCTCGATCTGCTGAAGTTTAGCGTTGGTAGCAGTCATAAACGGTTGAAGACCACGCACCTCCTCAAGGATTGAATCCAAAACAGGATTAGTCGAAGAGTGTATGGGGGAGGGTGGGTCATTCTTATGTCTTTTGGGTTTCGTTCCTGTTTGTGATACCTTCGGCGAAGGTGAGAGATTTGCCATGTTGCTGCTTGAAGAAAGGAAGCTTCGTCCAGTAATGCAATTGAATATGAAATAAAACGTGGATACCCAAACGTGAGAGGGGCACACCTTGTGGCAAAAAAGAAGGCACTGAGACACACTATTTATCAGTGTGCGAGTGAGGAAGCAGCCACACGAGGACAAACAGGAAGCATCCACTAACTCAGAAGCTTAATATTGCGGCAAAACAACATGGCATGATGGAGTAGCAGAATAAATGAAGTAAAACACCAAGACAGTCACATGGAGGCATAGATAGTGCAATAAGTCATTGGAGGAGACTGATGGTCATTAGGAGTGAGAAGAGTAAGAAACCTGTAGGGGCGCTGAGGCATTCATTACATTCCTTGAGCATGAGTAGGATGTCAGGCATCCATAGGCACAAAATGGCGGTCGGTCCACCTCAGAGAAAAAATTGCGCTTTTAAAATGATAAGCGGTAGTGGCATCAACAGTAAAAAGTAGACCACAGCAACTCAGGAATGAAAGAAGATGGTATGTAGTATTAGTGTCACATTAGCGCTAGAGCGCAGGGGGGAAGAGCAGAAATATTGCAGAGAGACACGTCGGATCGGCAACATACAAAATGGCGGCCGTACGCGTTGCGCAGTGAAGGAATTATTACCAAGGCAAATCGTCACTGCAAATGCGCTCTCTCCGGCCAGCAAAGCGCTTCATTGCGGAGTCCCCACCTTCCGATGTTAGTAGCTGTGAAGAAAACCGCTCAACAAGCGGTTTTGACGGTGTCTCACGGCATCCGCGGAATGTCCGAAGCGGAGCTCACGGAGAACACGTCCTCGTTCGCCGGCGCGCAAGCCACGCCCCCCCTTCTGGGCTTTCTGTGCCTATATATTGCCCAGTACATCAGGTTACACACTTCCTCTTGCCCTTGTGCATTACACCGAATACCGGGAAAGGGTGAGAAGTTTTCTACTAAAACGTTCGCATTAAAATAAAATCAAGCGAACCTGGCAAATTATAGCCGTTTAAAAAAAAAAAAAAAGATTTGTGTTTTGTTTTCGTGTTTTAACAGATAGTTTAAACAGATAATTGCAGTCTCTTAGCATGTCAGGGCGGGGCCTGGGGTCTGAGGGATGAGGGTCTGAGTCCAGTGAGGGTCAGGGCGGGGCCTGGGGTCTGAGGGATGAGGGTCTGAGTCCAGTGAGGCCCAGGGCCCGGCTTGGGGTCTGAGGGATGAGGGTCTGAGTCCAGTGAGGGTCAGGGCCGGGCGTGGGGTCTGAGGGATGAGGGTCTGAGTCCAGTGAGGGTCAGGGCGGGGCCTGGGGTCTGAGGGATGAGGGTCTGAGTCCAGTGAGGGCCAGGGCCTGGCTTGGGGTCTGAGGGATGAGGGTCTGAGTCCAGTGAGGGTCAGGGCCGGGCTTGGGGTCTGAGGGATGAGGGTCTGAGTCCAGTGAGGGTCAGGGCGGGGCCTGGGGTCTGAGGGATGAGAGGTCTGAGTCCAGTGAGGGTCAGAGCGGGGCCTGGGGTCTGAGGGATGAGGGTCTGAGTCCAGTGAGGGTCAGGGCGGGGCCTGGGGTCTGAGGGATGAGGGTCTGAGTCCAGTGAGGGTCAGGGCGGAGCTAGGCCTGGGGTCTGAGGGATGAAAGGTCTGAGTCCAGTGAGGGTCAGGGCCGGGCTTGGGGTCTGAGGGATGAGGGTCTGAGTCCAGTGAGGGTCAGGGCGGGGCTAGGCCTGGGGTCTGAGGGATGAGAGGTCTGAGTCCAGTGAGGGTCAGGGTGGGGCTAGGCCTGGGGTCTGAGGGATGAGAGGTCTGAGTCCAGTGAGGGTCAGAACGGAGCCTGGGGTCTGAGGGATGAGAGGTCTGAGTCCAGTGAAGGTCAGGGCGGGGCCTGGGGTCTGAGGGATGAGGGTCTGAGTCCAGTGAGGGTCAGGGCGAGGCCTGAGGGATGAGAGGTCTGAGTCCAGTGAGGGGCGGGGCCTGGAGTCTGAGAGATGAGGGTCTGAGTCCAGTGAGGGTCAGGGTGGGGCCTGAGGGATGAGGGTCTGAGTCCAGTGAGGGTCAGGGCGGGGCTTGGAGTCTGGCTGAGGGATGAGGGCTCTGAGTCCAGTAAGGGTCAGGGTGGGGCTTGGCCGGGGGTTTTGCTGAGGGATGAGAGGTCTGAGTCCAGTGAGGGTCAGGG
The DNA here is from genome assembly GCF_964261635.1 of Lissotriton helveticus. NCBI lineage: Eukaryota > Metazoa > Chordata > Amphibia > Caudata > Salamandridae > Lissotriton > Lissotriton helveticus. The sequence goes on along the minus strand of NC_136070.1, from coordinate 134,930,621 downwards.
CGGGGCCTGGGGTCTGGATGAGGGGTCTGAGTCCAGTGAGGGTCAGGGCGGGGCTTGGGGTCTGGATGAGGGGTCTGAGTCCAGTGAGGGTCAGGGTGGGGCTAGGCCGGGGGTCTGGCTGAGGGATGAGAGGTCTGAGTCCAGTGAGGGTCAGGGCTGGGCTTGGGGTCTGAGGGATGAGGGTCTGAGTCCAGTGAGGGTCAGGGCGGGGTCTAGGGTCTGAGGGATGAGAGGTCTGAGTCCAGTGAGGGTCGGAGCGGGGCTAGGCCGGGGGTCTGGCTGAGGAATGAGAGGTCTGAGTCCAGTGAGGGTCAGGGCCGGGCTTGGGGTCTGAGGGATGAGGGTCTGAGTCCAGTGAGGGGCGGGCCTGGGGTCTGAGGGATGAGAGGTCTGAGTCCAGTGAGGGTCAGGGCGGAGCCTGGGGTCTGAGGGATGAGAGGTCTGAGTCCAGTGAGGGTCAGGGTGGGGCTAGGCCTGGGGTCTGAGGCATGAGAGGTCTGAGTCCAGTGAGGGTCAGTGCGGGGCCTGGGGTCTGAGGGATGAGGGTCTGAGTCCAGTGAGGGTCAGGGCGGGGCTAGGCCTGGGGTCTGAGGGATGAGAGGTCTGAGTCCAGTGAGGGTCAGAACGGGGCCTGGGGTCTGAGGGATGAGAGGTCTGAGTCCAGTGAGGGTCAGGGTGGGACTAGGCCTGGGGTCTGAGGGATGAGAGGTCTGAGCCCAGTGAGGGTCAGGGCGGGGCCTGGGGTCTGAGGGATGAGGGTCTGAGTCCAGTGAGGGTCAGGGCAGGGCCTGAGGCCTGAGGGATGAGAGGTCTGAGTCCAGTGAGGGTCAGGGCGGGGCCTGGGGTCTGAGGGATGAGGGTCTGAGTCCAGTGAGTGTCAGGGTGGGGCCTGAGGGATGAGGGTCTGAGTCGAGTGAGGGTCAGGGCGGGGCTTGGGGTCTGGCTGAGGGATGAGGGCTCTGAGTCCAGTGTGGGTCAGGGTGGGGCTAGGCCAGGGGTCTTGCTGAGGGATGAGAGGTCTGAGTCCAGTGAGGGTCAGGGCGGGGCCTGCGGTCTGAGAGATGAGAGGTCTGAGTCCAGTGAGGGTCAGGGTGGGGCTAGGCCTGGGGTCTGAGGGATGAGAGGTCTGAGTCCAGTGAGGGTCAGGGTGGGGCTAGGCCGGGGGTCTGGCTGAGGGATAAGAGGTCGGAGTCCAGTGAGGGTCAGGGCGGGGCTTGGGGTCCGAGTCCAGTGAGGGTCATGACGGGGGTCGGGGTCTGGCTGAGAGATGAGGGTCCGAGTCCAGTGAGGGTCAGGGCGGGGCTTGGGGTCTGGATGAGGGGTCTGAGTCCAGTGAGGGTCAGGGCGGGTCTTGGGGTCTGGATGAGGGGTCTGGGTCCAGTGAGGGTCAGGGCGGGGGTCGGGGTCTGGCTGAGAGATGAGGGTCTGAGTCCAGTGAGGGTCAGGGCGGGGCTTGGGGTCTGGCTGATGGATAAGGGATCTGAGTCCAGTGAGGGTCAGGGCGGGGCTAGGCCTGGGGTCTGAGAGATGAGAGGTCTGAGTCCAGTGAGGGTCAGGGTGGGGCTAGGCCGGGGGTCTGGCTGAGAGATGAGAGGTCGGAGTCCAATGAGGGTCAGGGCGGGGCTTGGGGTCCGAGTCCAGTGAGGGTCAGGGCGGGGGTCGGGTCTGGCTGAGAGATGAGGGTCCGAGTCCAGTGATGGTCAGGGCGGGGCGTGGGGTCTGGCTGATGGATGAGGAGTCTGAGTCCAGTGAGGGTCAGGGCGGGGCTAGGCCCTGGGGTTCTGGCTGAGGGATCGGAGTCCAGTGAGGGTCAGGGCGGGGCTAGGCCTGGGGTCTGGCTGATGGATAAGGGTCTGAGTCCACTGAGGGTCAGGGCGGGGCTTGGGGTCCGGAGTGTGGGGGGCCCCCTCCATGTACATTGCAGGGGGGCCCCCTCAAGTATCGTTACGCCACTGCAAAAAAGATGTTAAAAGGGTCAGTGCAGTGCCGGCGAAGCCTAAGGCTCTCAGTCTGCTTAGCAGGACCGGATGATTAACGGTGTCGAACGCCGCTGTGAGATCCAGTAAAATCAGGGCCGTTCTGCCACCCTCATCCATGTCCTACGTATGTTTTCCGTTGCCATGATCAAGGCGGACTCTGTTGAATGACAATGTCGAAATCCATGTTGTGAAGGATCTAATAACTTATTAGAGTCTACATATCTCATCATTTCATTATTCATAGCTTTCTCCAGAATCTTGGCTGGTAGGGGCAGGCAGGATATAGGCCGATAATGTTTGAGTTTGGTGGGATGCAAAGTGTCCTTCTTAAGGATGGGGCGGATACAGGCTTTCTTCCAATTGGTGGGGAATTCACCTGAGATGATAACCGTGTTTAACAGGGGAGTTAGAACAGCTGACACAATCTCTGGAATCATGTGCAGTACATGCGGTGGGCAGGGATCTAACGGGGAACCTGATTTTCATCTGAGAAGTTGGGATGAGACATCATGGCGGTACATAAAAGATACAAACAGAAAAAATTGCAAATGTAAAAGATGTAAAGTCACATAAGGAAGATAGTGTTTGTTGACCACAAATATGTTTATCGTGTTATATAGGATGCAGTGCTTATCTGTGTGGTAAATGAGAGTTGTGAAAGTTGAGAGGTTTCTGATTACAATTCTATGGCAGGACGGAGGCTCTGATTATGCTTTCTCATTTCTTTACTGAGAAAAATACAGCAGCTGATCAAGCAAGGTGAAGAACAAGATTTTGTTCAAACTTGTGAAGTTAATCTCCCATAATAGTAATCAAATTAATAGGCTTGTGGTGAAATTACTAATCAACTTAGTTTAAGAATACATTCATCAATACACGTGGGATAAACTAATGTGCTTTATGTTGCAAACGCAAAGAAAAAAATAATAAACTAGCCCTGTCTATTGTCTTTGTCAGTATTAAATGCGGCTGTTTAACTAATGGCATGTTCTAATTTTGTGTGCTTATGTTATGTCTTTTCTGTGATGAAAGCTCAAGGAGTTTGTGCAGTTCCTAAAGGAGAAGTAAATATAATGCTGCCTGAATGTGCTTTTGCTAGGTAACATAATTAACAGGATTAATTAGTAAAGGGGGTGGGTAACAGAATGGGTCTCAATTCTTTAATTAATTGATGTCTTGTGTTTGTTTAATAATAGTTTCCAAAGTGAGGCCTAAAGGTGGTTCAGAAAACATGACTGACAGAGCTGCAGACGCAAAACCTTGTCCAGAGTGAAGTCTTTGCACATGTGTAGCTGTGAAGATTTTTACTGCACTGTCATCGTTAATTGAAAAAGCAGTTCTTTGGTTGAGTTGAACGTGCTCATGAAGAAAAGGCTCAAGGACAGGAACTTAAAGGGGTTGATTCCGATCCGGTAAAAAGCGCTCCGAATCGTCGTACGGAGCGGTTTTTCCCCGTACGAATCGTACCTGTAAACGTCCCGTACGTACGACGAAGTACGATTCGTACCAAGAGCCGTACTCCGTACGAGTCGTACAAGACACGTACGACTCTAATTTCCGTACTATTCTCCCTCGGAACCCGCTGTACGCGACATCTGTACGGTTCGCGGCTGGTTTTTACGACCCAGCAAGTACGATACGTGTCGGGTACGCACCGTACGACCCTTTTTCTACGGGAGCTGAAAACAGCCGTAAAAGCAGTGTTCGTGCCAAAACAGGTACGGAACGGCCCCCCGGGTACGGTCGTACCCCCCATGATCGCAGGGGTACGCACCGTACCCCGGCGATCATGGGATGTACGAGCCGTACCCCCATTGTACGATCGGTGTACAAGCCGTACCCCATGTACCATCGGTGTACGAGCCGTACCCCATGTACGACTAGTGTACGATCCGTACCCCCATTGTACGATCGGTGTACGAGCCATAACCCATGTCCGATCAGTGTACGAGCCATACCCCCATTGTACGATCGGTGTATGAGCCGTACCCCATGTACGATCGGTGTACGAGCCGTACCCCATGTACGATCAGCGTACGAGCCGTACCCCCATTGTACGATCGGTGTACGAGCCGTACCCCATGTAGATCAGTGTACGAGCCTTACCCCCATTGTACGATCGGTGTACGAGCCGTACACCCATTGTACGATGGGTGTTCGCGACTCGGACGGGCGGGTACGATTCGTATGGAGAGGGTTCCGGATACAAATCGTACGGACGTTTTTTTTCTTGAATCGGAATCGACCCCGTAGTGTCTGCCAAGGCTAGGAAGTAAATGTTCAAAACTCGAGGAAAAGTAACATTCTTGAGGAAGCTGAAAGATGTGGAAATGAAAGACAATAGGGCTTATGTGAAGCCTGGACTTGGTCAAGAATCGGAGATGACCTAATCATGGACTAACACAGGACAGCCAATGAAAAGCTCGGATTTGCTTAAAAGAATGTAAAATGTAGAAAGTTTAGCTAGAGAGAAAGGTATAAAACCTGACACCATGAGCAGGGAAATATTCGCTGCTGCTCGCTGCTTCCGATTCCTGAATGACGTGACATGCTGTTGGACTTTTGGCGCATGTAAGGACAGCAGACTTTAATTGATTTTTCCTTTCTAGGTGAAGTGAGAAATAGACATGGAAATAGAATTAGGGAATGGAAACTGTTATTCTGCTAATATTTCATGTTTCTGAGCTTGCTTTGAAAATATCAGTTTATTAGTTCATTTCCTTATTAAAATGCTGCTTTCTTATTTGCTTATAAAATAAAGATTTTAAAACGTAAATGCTATTTTTCTTTATAAAAAATAAAGTTAATAAAATTAGATTTCAAAAAGACAAGCTGGTCTTGTTTATTCATGGTCTAGTTTCCATCAGTTGATCCAATCGCCTTAAGTGGTCTGATTGATAATATTAGATGTTTAAAACCATGGTGAAAATAGATAAACTGCAGTTGTATATAAAAATGTAAATAAAATGTGAGTAGTTTTTATTAATCACACCACCAGATTCAGTTGCTCAAAAATTGTCTCATTGGTGTTATGGGCCTTTATAAGTGATTCATGATTAATGGTGAGTATTGTGGTGATAGGTAGCGTTTTTGAGACAGTTTTCTGATCTGAGCGCTGGATCAATTACTTGGTAGCAGAGTTACGGTTTCTATGGTAACTAGTATGTTACATGGTAATACATAGGATTAATGTCTAAAACATGTTAAGTTTGTTCAGTTATATGTAGTCGAAAGGTTTTTCCAGCAGTGTGAAAATTCCTGGTTTGTGCCGGCATGAGAAGTGTGACAGGTGAAGTTACACAGTGCATTTGTTCTGTTTCAAAATAGTGGTATCGCCGTATATCACAGGTGTTGTGGTCGTACAGCACAAGTTTAGAGATTTTAGGTGTGTAAGGTAGAGTGCATAGTGAGGATTGTCCATGAAATCGTAGCTTTCGAATATAGGGACTTCTGTCCTGTTTTAAAATTCACTGTGAAAAGAGTAGTAGAATTTATCTAAACTTGAGTGAAGGGTAAGAAAGCGTTGTCTATCTTACTGGTGAGTGAGGATTTCTATTAGTGGGTTAAAGTCCTACTAAAGATTTATATATGCATGGTTAGGGATTTTTCTGTATGAATGTGCGTAAATGAATTTGTAATGTACGATCGAGTGAAACTCTGAATTGTCTCTACGGAGGTGTAAAATATCTCTGTATGTGCATTTAGAGAGAAACGAGTTCGTAATACCTGCTAGAAGGGTAAAGTAGCCTTACTTTATCAACGAATTTAAATATTCTGTGAAAATAGTTCACGTGAAAAGAATACTTGGATGTTTGGGAAAGCTTTACTTTAGTGAAACAGACAAATGGTTTGTTTTTGTGGAGTTATTAATTGAAAGATTTGTAAATATGGCGCATTGAAAACATTTTTTGTAAAGGAGGTGTTAGTTTAAGGAGTGGAGTGAGGGACAGAGCAGCTGCAGTGGTAGCATACGTCACAAGTGTCGCGCTGTGATTGGCTAACATACGTCACAGTATTCGCGCACAGATTGGTTCATGTGACTAAGGCAAGCTTACAGCTGATTGGCTCATCCTGAAAAACAGTAATTCTATTGGTTGAGCAAAATAGTGACGAAGCTTAACTTGATTGGTTTGTTGGTAAGTTTCGCGTACGGATTGGTTGGTGTTGTGGAATAACAAGGAAGTTGTTACGATCTTTACCAAAGTAAGGGAAATTGTCTAAAAACATGGATTACTATTACATGAAGGAGAAAAAGAAGCTTTCATGGTTTCAGAAATTGAAAAACAAAATTAAAACTGACAAGAAAATGTTAACGCGGGGTGGAAGATTACTTCATAAGTACAAAACACCTGCAGCTTATATGTTGGGTGGATATGGTTATCATACTTGTCTTTGGATTGAGAATTGGATGAAGTATACTGAAAATGATGGTGTATTAGCATGGCCGGAAGATGGATCATTTAACATAGCGGTTTTGAAAAATTTAAGAGAAAAAATGATGAAACTCATACCAAAGCCTAGACCTACTCAATTTGAAGCGTTAGTTGAATGGGAAGATGAAATGTTTGAATTACAACGAGAGAGTAGAGAAATATCAAGTAGAACAGGATTAGGTCTTGGTAGAGAAACACATGAGGATAGAATGCGTCGATGGAGAAGTGCAGACATGTGTGATGGCTTGTACCCAGTTAGACTAATTGATGAGGTAACTGGACAAATGAGAGCCCAAAAGAAAAAGAAAAATAGTGAAGAAAGTGATTCAGAAGATGCGGTATTAGAAGAAATTTATACTAGAAGACCGCCACCTTATTAACCAGTTTGTTCATGGACTTCTCCAGGTGCCCCTCCAAGAGAAATCATTGATGAGACATCTCCTAAAACAAATCCGAATTATAGAAAAACACCTGAAAGAGTAGAAACAAGATGTAATTCAAATATATCAGGAGAAAATAGAAATTATGCTGAAACGCCAGTTCAAAGAAATGAAACCCCAAGAAATGAAAAAAGAACAGAAAGAAATGAGGAATTACCAAATACCTCAGAATATATTCGTTCAACAAATGAATTAATACAGCAGTTAACTAAAAGCATGGAAGCATTAACAGTACCTGTAACGATTGGACCTGTTCTTCCAGTATTTGATCTAAAAGAAGTTAGGCATTTAGCTTTAACTGTTCCATTAAATTCAGAAATACAGAAAGTGACTGAAAGATTTTATTCAGATTTGTCTGAAATACATCGAGAGAAAATAATGATGCTTGATTTAACTTTTAATCAAAGTTTGTCAAGTAAAACTCAATCTGGTGCAGAATCTGACTCTGCAACTCCGGAAAAGAGTCTGAGTAAAATAGATTGAACACAACACCCAGAATGTAAATTACTTGATGTTCCAAAATTGAAAGCAGATTTAGAGGAATTAATAATTGGAACGATTGGAACTGACAGATTGAAGGCATATCAGGATGATGAATTATTATTTATTTGCAAAAGCATAACATGGAAAACAAAAAACAAATATGATCAATTAGAGGATATGGCTTTTGAATTAGAAATAGATTTAAGTAAGCAGAAGAATTTGCAGAAAACTTATAGGGTGGATTTCTCTCAAAAAGATATTGAAAATATGAATACCACAGGAAGAAAAACTCATATAAAAGACTTAATTGTGATTTTGAGAAAATGGGGTGAATTAAGTAAATGGAGAATAAAATGGGCAAAGAAAAGAGATGAGGACAGAACAAGTTTAGCTTTTCCTATCAGAGAAAAGGAAGAAGTAGTAAATGAGTGTCCAATGAGAGAAATACCGGCAGGAGGGTATGTGCATGTCCCATGGACAAGACAGGACATTTTACTGTTTACGAATTATTTTCCTCGATTAAGAGAAAAACCTATAGAATGGTATCGACAGTTAGACAGATTTGTGAAAGATTCAAAAGTTTTATGGGTTGATCTTGATGGATTCTTTGACATAGTTGTCCCATCAGATTTATGAACAGAATGTAAAACTACTATAGATTGGCCTAGAGAAGAATACCCACGACATAAAGTAACAGGTGCTCCTTCACCAGAGATAATGAGAAAGTACAAACAGGTAATTGTGTTTTTGAAAAACAAGATTCCCCCAAAAGAGATATATTGGGTTAAAATAGATAGAACAACCCAAGAGCCAAAGGAATCAGTACATTCATTTTATGAGAGATTACTGCTTGTATTTAAACAATACAGTGGTTATGAAAATTTAAGTGAAAAAGACATGAGCCATTTCATATACAGATTTGTATATGGCTTGAGACCTGAAATTAGTGAAATGGTAAGAACTGGAATAGTTGGTTGGCAATCAAACACAGTAGATCAGTGGTTCCCAAACTTTTGACTCCTGAGGACCCCCATTGAGTCACCACTGGAAGCCGGGGACCCCCAAGCAATTTGTAGGATTTAAATTTCTAACATTAAAACAGTAATTCGAAAAAAATTAACACACGTGTACACACAAAACAGATACTCGAATTACTAAAGATTTTAGGGACATATTTACAAGCCCCTATCACCATGGGAACATCACTTTTTGAGATGTTCCCGTGGCGATAGGGGCTTCGCCTTATTTACAAGGCAAAGCTAAGCCACTTAACCTGGGTTAACGGTGCCTTGTAAATAAGACCCCTTTCACCCAATGCTTAGCGTGAAAGGGGTGGGCAGTGGGTGTTGCGGTGGGCGTTTCCCCCACATCACCCTTTGATTTTGACACTGCCCCCGATTTGCAAGGGCAGCGTAAATGGGAGGCAGCGCCAAAATTAAGGCCAGGGAAAACCTGTTCTTAACTTGGCGAAACAAGGTGAAATTCTTCATTTCTCCTCGTTTTTGCAAAACGCCTTGGATTGATTATGTTCAGGAATGTGATCCTTCCTGCACATCAACAATCTTTTAAAAAAATGACATTTTGTAACTTCCATGTGTGCTGCATTAAGCAGCACACATAGAAGTGACAAAACGACATTTCAAAATTGTTTATGTGCAGGAAGGGGGACCTTCCTGTACATAAACAATCTTCCCCGGTTAAGTGTAGCGCCAGCGCAAGGGAAACGCAGAGTTGCACCATATTCTTGTACATATGGTGCAGCCCTGCGTTTCTGAAGTGGCGGAGTGTGTTGTTAAGCCAAGGAGGCTAACGACACTCTCCGCTACTTCTGTTGTATTTTATATGAATTTGCAAGAAAACGAAAAAAGGTTAACGTGAAGGTTGGTGCTGCGTCTCCGTGACTAACTTTTCAATGGTTGGTTTTATTTCGCAGTACGATGCTCCTGCCTGGGCCAGACTGGAAACCCAAAGCAGCCCTGGCAAATGATTTCAGACCAGTTCCCATACGGTGCACACCAAGTGCAGTGAGTGAGCCTGACCAGTACAAAGTGGGCTTTGGGAGGCTCTCCCCCTAAGAAATTTAGGAAAGAATGGTGCAGTCTACAACACATTTATCATTATATATTGAATTGTATTAGCTTTTAAAGAATAGTAAATGAAGACCTGACTATGTATCAGAAAACAAAAATCTTTCTGGGGGTTCTTCAATGATTCCCCCACTATCACCCTCCAACAGTGCTTCTCATCTCTCCATAGCCCCTCTGTCACGTGTATTTAATTTTTTATAGCATCTCTCATACCATTGTAGGATGTCAGAGCAATTTACATCACACTCATATAGAGAGAGTGAATCATACGTGTAAATAAGTGTATAGCAAATGTTACATAAGTCAAAGGGGACTACAAGGTGTAGAATTCACGTCATTCATACTGGGAGGCATTTTTAAAGAGTGCTTGGTCTTTAGAAGCACAAACTCAGGATTCAGAACATAACACAGTGGTTAGCATTGACTTTACCAATAAAAATGCATTTCCACCCAAATAAACCTTTTTAGCAGCATCAGGATAATGAAAGACTGGGAAAAAACATAAGTTATGAACTTGTACCTTGCAGTTTGCAAGCAGCTCTTTGATGACAGTCTATAGGTCACTGTGCTAGATTATGACTTTCACTTATGAACCGCACTTTAACAAAAGAAGCTCTCTGACAAAAGTCACTGGTGTTATCCTGACACTTTTATTGTTCTTTGAAACTGCTAATTAAACCAGATACTTTGCAGTTCTTTTAAAACTGCTGCCTGCGGACCCCCTGGGTATGTGTCAGGGACCCCTGGGGGTCCGCAGACCACAGTTTGGGAAACACTGCAGTAGATGATATCTTGAGAAAAGCAAAATACTGTAGTGATGAAATAGATGCTAAACAATAGAAGTTAAAAGAAAAGGCTATGTGAGAAAAACATCCTCTTGAAATATATGAAGCAGTCATCAATAAACAGTTTAAAAAAAAAAAAAAAAGAAAAGGCTATGTGGGCACAGGTAAAAGTGGCTGAACAACAAATAGCAACTTTAGGAAATAAAAATGTATCAGAATCAAGGAAAATTTAAAAGTAATTATAATAAACCAAAATTGATGGGAAATATAGAAGAGTTAAAACAGAAACTCCCATGTTTTAATTGTGGCGAAATTGGACACTGGAAGCGTGAATGCAAGAATCCGCCCAGAAATTATTTTAAAAATGCATCATTAAATCCACAGATGCAGAATGAGATAAATCAGCAGCAACAGCTACAGAGACAGGTAGTGATTCAGCAAAGTCAGTTGCCACAACCGCCAATTCCAAACTGTGTAAATGTGCAGAGATACAGTGCAGAAACAGGATTCAGCGGAGGTGAACAGGTAAACAGATCGCCAAGAGTGAATGTGTCGAATGTGTCTCAACAATATTGGTTGAAAGAAGATGGAGGGAGTGAATCTGAAGATTACTTCTGACGGTGCCTGAGAGAGGAGGAAGAGTGTGTGCTTGGAGCCACTCTTGAGGTAGATCCATCTGGTCCATTTGTAAATGGTAAAGCGAATGCTGTAGAAATTACTTTCCTAGTGGATACAGGTGCTACCATGATTGATTTTGTTCATTAGGTGACACAAGGTTGAAGAGATTGTGTTAGGTGACACAAGGTCGAAGAAATTGTGTTAGCTGGAAAACACATTGATGTATAACATAAGGTCGAAGAAAAGCTGTTAGAAAATAAAATTATCTGTTAAAAAAAAAGAGGGGAGTATATTTAGTAATTTTTCATTTTTCAATTTTTTTTAAGGCTCTTGTTTGAAAGTAAAGATGCATTCTATTAATAATAATTTGAGATGCTCAATTTTCAAAAGATGTTGCAAATTGTCTTCAATATGTGTAATCTTGATAATTTTTGTTTGGTTAATTTTAGCTGTCATTTTTCCTTTTGGAATAGATAAAGAGATGTATAAAACTAACATGACTAGTAAAGTTGTGGTTACTCATGATAAAGTTGATAAGACTGATAAAATTATTGTACATAAACCAGAGATTCATCAAGATAGATCTGTGGGAGATTATTCTAGTCATACCCTTTCAAGACTTTTATCTGAATATGTTAAGGTGATGGACGCAAAAGACTGCTACATTTGTGTGAAGTTACCTACTTCTGTGTCTGAAGGTGTTACGTATAATATGCTTCCTCTTACTTATGGCATAACCTGTAGTGTAATAGCTAGTTTGTTTTATCAAACTGGACCTTTGGAATATTATTATTCAGATTTTAATGAGATTTTTGCAAATTTAAAAGTTGAAGATAGCTTGAATAAAGTGAAATATGCTAAACAGATGAGGGAATTTTTCTTAGTAACTAGTGAACTCACTTATGAGTACGCTTTTAGAAATAATTTAACATGTAAATTGAGAACAGACAAGAAGACGTTCTTAAATATGGTGGAAGAGAGAAGGGCAATTTACAAGCGAAATGAGATGCTGAAACAAACTAAGTCTAAATTTTGGCAGATGGAAGATGAAAAGCTCAATGGTATAAATGAAAATGTTGCAATTTACATAGATAAACCTGTTAGTGGAAAATTTTGTATAAGAAGAGATAATACTTTGTTTGATAATTATTTTGTTGGTGCAAGTCAATGTGAAGACACTTATCGTATTATAGGGGGTTGGGGATTTAAAGGAGGCAAAGATCCAATTTTTCCTGGAGCCACTCTTGAGTTAGATCAAACTGGTCCATTTGTGAATGGTAAAGTGAATGATGTAGAAATTACTTTCCTAGTGGATACAGGTGCTACCCATTCTACTGTTAGATCAGTGGAAATAGAAAACCTTCCTCTCTCTGGAGATAACATTCAAGTAGTAGGTGTAGCTAATCAGCAAATAAAAACAGATTTGACTGAACCAGTTGAAGTTGAAATAGGTAAATTTAAAGACATGCATAGATTTGTAGTTTGTGATAGCAGTCCTGTAAATCTATTAGGAAGGGATATCCTGTGTAAAATGAATTGTGCAATATATTGCTCACCGGATGGTATAGAGCTTCAAACTCCAGAAGAAGATGGGCTTTACAAATTAACAATGTCAATGGTTGAGGCAGAAGAAAGTAAATTATTTCCTGTGTTTGATAAGAATAATCTGCCTGAAGAATTAAAAGACACAGTGAATGTAAACATTTGGGATTTCACTGGAGATGAAATGGGTTTGATGAAAAATGTAGACCCAGTAAAAATATCAGTAAAACAAGGAGCAGATTATCCAAATATTCCTCAATATAAAATGAAAGCAGAAGTGATTGAAGGTGTGTCACGGGGCGGGTCTCCGGGGTGTTGACTCCGATGTAGACCCCGAGGCGGGCATGGACTGGTGGTCGGCTGTTCCCCCCTCACTCCCCTTTCTGTTTCCATACTGCAGTCTACCTCCTGGCCGGAGGCATGGTCCCTGAGTGACGCTAGCGCCCAGTGGAGAAACTGGGAAGAAGACCCTGCAGCATGCGGCTCCTTTAAATTTGACAGCAAGGAGAACGAGACTCCGCCCCCCTGGTGCGCCACGGAATCAAAAGGAGACGCGACCCGGAAGACGACGAACGGCGTTTCCCGAGGAGAAGGCGTGAGAGACCTGAATGTGGAGAGCGAGACGAAAGAAGACGGAGAAGCAAGTTGGACGAGCCCAGCAGCTGACGACAAGCCAGGAGGCCACCGGTTCTGCGAAGCGCCCCGCTACGGTCCCACGGGAGGAACGTGGCTCACAAAGGTACGGGGCAAAGTGGCGGGCTGGGTCTCTCGAAGTGGCAGTTCGTATGTGTGAATAGACCCGTGTATATAATCTCCAGTCTCCAGAACCTCCCCCATCCCTCACGCGCACTTACAGCACAGGAGCGGATGGTGTTACGACTGCACAAAAGCACTAGGTGTCCTTCACTCCCCTGGCCCCTGTATTGAAGTGGGACGAACAATGGACTAAAACCCCTTTTTTTTGTTGTTTTCTCTTCGCCTCCCTGCACCGAGAGAGAGAGAGGGAGAGACCCCAACCTCTACGTGACCCCGAGAACTTGAGGACTGGCGGGCTCCCACAGCTGGAGGGACCGAAACACCCTGGACCGGCCGGTGTTCCCAAGTGGGGTCAAAACGGAACCGGACGAGTTTACCCGACTGCGGGTATCAAGTAGAAGGCGTAAAGCCTATCTCAAAATAAAACCTTCATTGAAATCCCTATTTCAGGTGTCTGACTCAGTCCCTTCCACCCCTACACCTACCGAACCCCTAACATTGGTGTCAGAAGTGGGATTACCATCACAGTCCATCTGTACAGCCGAGATGGACGCCCTCATTCAGCATCTGGTGAAGGGGCAGGAGAAACTGGAATGGGCGGTGGAGCACCAGATCACGACCTCGCAAGCAGACATGGACTTGTTCACCAACACCATCACGGCCCAATTGGAAAGCTTTCAGAACAAGGCAGCCCATCCAGGAAGCAACGTCATGGGGGAGACCCGGGTTCACGTCCCCAACCCTTCAGGGATAGCCCTCCAAAAGTACGTACATGGGGAGGACCCAGACACCTTTCTCATGAACTTTGAGCGAGCAGCCAGGGCGTTAGGATGGCCCGAAGAGAAGTGGCCTTTCTTCCTGGCCCCCCTTTTGACTGGCGAAGCACAGTTCGCCTACCAGGTGGCCAACCCTGCCGGCACGGCCCCCTATCACCTGATCAAAAACGTCATCCTTGACCATTTGGGTCTCGACCCCGAGGCATACCGGGTCCGATTCAGAAAGGAGAAAGGGGTACCCGGAGAGAACCCAAAGACTCTGTTCTTCCGGCTGAAGATGATGGCCGATAAATGGCTTAAACCGGAGGCTTGCACCAAAGAAGACATCCTAGCTAAAGTATACTTGGAGCAGTTTATGGAGGCTCTCCCGTATGGGTCCCAAAGATGGCTTCGACAACATTCCGGGCTTTCCGTGGACCAGGCCATAGAGACGGCTGCAAATTACGCAAGGGCCCAACCTCGAGGGATAGGATGGGAACCCGACAAGTATCCAAAGCATCCGCCCCAGACCAAACCATAAAAAAAGAACAGAATGCCAACGGAACCCCCTAGACCAAGACCATTGCGGATGGAACCACACACAAACAGGGGACCGCAATGTTTCGAGTGTGGGGAATGGGGCCACATAGCCCGTCTGTGTCCCTGAAAACACCCACCCGAGGAGCCGATGGAGGTCGGTTATCTTCCCAGAACGGTGCTATACTCGGCAGAGATGGGTACCTCGTTCCATGTGAGTATACAAATAAACGGACAACCAGTGAGAGCCCTCTTAGATTCCGGGTGTAGGCAGTCTGTAGTTAGGAAAAGACTAGTCCACCCCAGTCAATACGTACCCGAGACCGTTGTCCATATACGTTGTGTCCATGGGGACGTAAAACCGTATCCCGTAGCTGACATCACCCAATCCCCCCCCGACAAGCCGGAATGCGAGGTTAGGGTAGGAGTTGTGGACACACTGCCAGAAGACATGATACTGGGGGTGGATAACCCGAGGTTCCTTGCTCTTTTCCGTGAGACAGTGTTTGCGGGAGTCAGGAGCATAGGCGAACCCAAGGCAGCTTTTCTCACCCCTGATCCCTGGGTTCTGGACCGCAGCTTTAGACACGCCCAAGCAGAGGACAGAACACTCTTCAACGCCTGGGAGGCTGCTCATGCCGACCAAAACGCACAAAACCCCACGTTTCCCAGGTTCGTGATTCACAAGGATCTTCTGTACAGACAAGAGTCCGTAGGAACCCGGCAACAGCTGTTAGTACCGTTGCCCTTCAGAGAACAAATCCTCTTCTTCGCCCATGCACACCTAACAGCAGGACATGCGGGCAAGGAAAAGACGACGGAGAGCGTGTTAAGACATTTCTATTGGCCAGGCATATATCGAGACGTACAGGAGTACTGTAGAAGGTGTGACGTCTGCCAGAAAAAAAACACACAGACCTCCAGCCGCTCCTCTACAACAGATGCCCCTGATTGGCGTACCCTTTGAGAGGGTTGGTATGGATTTGATTGGACCCCTGCCATCCTCGGCTAGAGGTTATCGCTACGCTCTAGTCATAGTGGATTACGCCACTCGCTTTATTGAGGCTTTTCCACTACGGGCTCCTACAACAGCAAATGTGGCCGAGAAGATAGTGGAACTCTTTTCCCGTGTTGGCTTTCCCAAAGAGGTCCTCACCGACCAAGGGACCCCGTTTACATCCAGATTGATGAAACAAGTCTGCATGTCCTTGAACATCCACCAGCTGAAGACGTCGGTATATCATCCCCAGACCGACGGCCTGGTGGAAAGATATAACCAAACCCTGAAAGCCACCCTGAAGAAAATGCTCGCCTCGGAGGGACAGTCCTGGGAGCGCCTGCTTCCACTCGCTCTATACGTGATCAGGGCACAGAAACAGAGTAGCTTGGGCTGCTCTTCCTTTGAACTGCTCTATGGCCGTGTTCCTAGGCCCCTCTTGGAAATAACAAAGGACAGTTGGGAGACCCAAGAAGCTCAGGAACAGACATCCCTCCTGGAGTACACCCTACAACTACGGTCGAAACTGGGAAAATTACGAGGATTGGCCCACACGAACTTGGAACAACAGAGACATAAACAAAAGGCCTATTACGATAGGGGGAAGAAACTGAGGAAACTCCGGGTCGGTGACTGGGCACTGCTCCTCTTGCCTTCAGTGACCCATAAGAATGAATGGATTGGTCCATACGAAGTGCTCGAGACGATAGGGAACACTACATACAGGCTCAGGCTGTCCCGCAACAAAACGCAAAGCTATCATATCAATTTGTTGAAGAAATGGATTGGACCCAGACCACTAAGCAACAATCTTGTTCTGCCTACCTTACCAGAACAGAGCTCTACCCTCGAAGACCTGGTGGTGAACACGGACCTTAGCCCCGAGAAGAAAGCAGACTTGATGGGAGTCCTACGACAAGTGTACCCGGTGTTTTCTGACTTTCCCGGGAGAACCACACTGGTGGAGCACCGCATAGAAACACCACCGGGGAAGATCATCAAACAGAGGCCGTACCGTATACCTGCGTCTAGACGTGAAGACATCAGAAAGGAGGTGTTGGACATGTTGAAACTAGGGGTGATCCGCCCGTCGAACAGCAGCTGGTCCTCCCCCATAGTAATGGTGCCCAAGCCTGATGACTCGAAGAGGTTCTGTATGGACTTCCGAGCCCTGAACGCCATATCCGAATTCGATGCATACCCCATTCCTAGGGTTGACGAACTGGTGGAGAAACTGGGGGATGCAGTCTATATCACCACCCTTGACTTAACGAAAGGGTATTGGCAGGTGCCCCTCCGGGAAGAGGACCGTAAGAAAACGGCATTTGTCACCGAAGAAGGACTATACGAGTTCACGGTACTCCCGTTTGGTTTACACGGGGCTCCTGCCACGTTCCAGCGCCTAATGAACCACTTCCTGAAGCCCTACCCTTCGTTCAGTTCAGCATATCTGGATGATATAGTCATCTACAGTAAAACATGGGAGGAACACCTACAGCATCTGAGGATTATACTAACAGCATTGCGGCAGGCAGGGCTCCATGTCAACTCGAGGAAATCCAGAGTCGCCTTCAACTGCGTCAAATACCTGGGCTACGTCCTTGGGAAAGGGACTATAGCGCCGCAAGCCGAAAAGGTGACAGCTATCAGGAACACTCCGTTTCCGACCTTGAAAAGGGAGCTACGGGCCTTCCTCGGCCTTATAGGCTATTACAGGAGATTCATACCGAGATTCGCAGAAGTAGCCGCTCCCCTCACTGGTCTACTGCGACAAGACGTTAAACCCAGGGAAATCAGGAGCCCCACAAAAGAAGCGCAGAGGGCGTTCGAGGACTTAAAAACCATCATCACAACCGCCCCGGTGCTGGAATCCCCCGACTTCACTAAAACTTTCATTCTTGCCACCGACGCCTCTGACGTAGGGATAGGGGCTGTCCTGTCTCAGGTGGGCGACGACGGGGTTTAACATCCCATTCTCTTTACCAGCCGCAAGCTCTTCCCCAGGGAAAGTAGGTACTCCACAGTGGAACGGGAATGCCTTGCCATCAAATGGGCAGTAGATAAACTACAGTACTATCTGGAAGGGAAGGCCTTTGTCCTACAGACCGATCACGCCCCACTTAAGTGGATGTATCAGAACCACTCCCTTAATGCCAGAGTGTTGCGTTGGTTCCTGTCCCTGCAGCCCTACTCCTTCACTGTACAGCATAAAAAGGGCACTGACAACGGGAACGCGGACTTTTTGTCCAGGACCTTTCCTCTCCCCGAACGGGAGAAACCAGGGGGGGAGGAGTGTCACGGGGCGGGTCTCCAGGGTGTTGACTCCGACGTAGACCCCGAGGCGGGCATGGACTGGTGGTCGGCTGTTCCCCCCCTCACTCCCCTTTCTGTTTCCATACTGCAGTCTACCTCCTGGCCGGAGGCATGGTCCCTGAGTGACGCTAGCGCCCAGTGGAGAAACTGGGAAGAAGACCCTGCAGCATGCGGCTCCTTTAAATTTGACAGCGAGGAGAACGAGACTCCGCCCCCCTGGTGCGCCACGGAATCAAAAGGAGACGCGACCCGGAAGACGACGGACGGCGTTTCCCGAGGAGAAGGCGTGAGAGACCTGAATGTGGAGAGCGAGACGAAAGAAGACGGAGAAGCAAGTTGGACGAGCCCAGCAGCTGACGACAAGCCAGGAGGCCACCGGTTCTGCGAAGCGCCCCGCCACGGTCCCATGGGAGGAACGTGGCTCACAAAGGTACGGGGCAAAGTGGCGGGCTGGGTCTCTCGAAGTGGCAGTTCGTATGTGTGAATAGACCCGTGTATATAATCTCCAGTCTCCAGAACCTCCCCCATCCCTCACGCGCACTTACAGCACAGGAGCGGATGGTGTTACGACTGCACAAAAGCACTAGGTGTCCTTCACTCCCCTGGCCCCTGTATTGAAGTGGGACGAACAATGGACTAAAACCCCTTTTTTTTGTTGTTTTCTCTTCGCCTCCCTGCACCGAGAGAGAGAGAGGGAGAGACCCCAACCTCTACGTGACCCCGAGAACTTGAGGACTGGCGGGCTCCCACAGCTGGAGGGACCGAAACACCCTGGACCGGCCGGTGTTCCCAAGAGGGGTCAAAACGGAACCGGACGAGTTTACCCGACTGCGGGTATCAAGTAGAAGGCGTAAAGCCTATCTCAAAATAAAACCTTCATTGAAATCCCTATTTCAGGTGTCTGACTCAGTCCCTTCCACCCCTACACCTACCGAACCCCTAACAAGGTGTTACCCCTGTAATAGACAAATTCATAAAACAAGGTGTTCTAAAAGAAATTGAGAGTAGTCCATGTAATTCACCAATTAAGGGAATTAAAAAGCCAAATGGAACTTTCAGGATTGTTCAAGACCTGAGAAAGGTTAATAAAATTGTTGTTCCATGTTGCCCAGTTGTACCAAATCCAGCGGTAATTTTATATCAGATTCCGCATGATGCAGAATGGTATACGGTTATTGATTTGTGTAATGCATTATTTACTGTTCCATTGCATCCAGAAAGCCAACAAATTTTTGCGTTCCGGTTCAAAGAGCGTATTCTAGCATGGTGTCGAATCCCTCAAGGGTACCCTGAAAGTCCATCTATTTTTAATCAATTGCTAAAGAAATCATTGGAAAATCCAGATTTACCTGGAAAATCTACATTAGTGCAGTATATTGAAGACCATCTTGTGGCCACAAAAACAAGAGATAATTGTGTTACAGATACCATTACTCTTTTAAATCATCTGGCAGATGAGGGACATAAAGTATCTCCTGCAAAATTACAGTTTTTATAAACAAGAAGTAAAATATCTTGGTCACAGAATTGCAAAGGGAGTCAAACAAGTGACAACAGAAAGAATAAAAATGATTCAAACAATGCAACCTCCAAAAACATAGAGACAGGTTAGAATGTTTCTAGGAATGGTAGATTATTGTCGTCAATGGATTAGTGGATTTTCAGTAATTGCAAAGCCACTGCAGAGACTGACAAAACCAGACATAAAAGACCCGATTAGCCTAACAGAAACTGAATTAGAAGCTTTTGAACAGTTAAAGATAAGTTTGTGTGAAGCTCCAGCATTAGGAATGCCTGATTATGAAAAAGAATTTGAGCTGTATTGCAGTGAAAGAGAAGGATGTGCATTATCAGTTCTGATTCAAAGACATGGAAGACTGAGAAAGCCAATAGCATATTTCCCAGCTGTTCTTGACCCTGTTGCAAAAGCATTACCAGGTTGCTTAAAAGCAGTAGCTGCAACAAGTGTAAGTTTGGAACAAAGTGAAGGAATAATAATGGGATTTCCTGTAAAAGTATATGAACCACACTCAGTTGAAATTCTCCTCACTAGAAGCAGAACACAACATTTGACAAATAATAGGCTAACAAAATATGAAAAGGTTATCCTTGGCTCGGATAATGTTTCAATTGCGAGATGTGTGAATTTAAATCCTTCCACATTATTACCTGACACTACTGAAACAGAAATCAGGGATGAGGTTGATCGTGAGTGCCTGGATGTATTAGAATATTGCACTAAACCAAGACAGGACATAAAAGATGTCCCATTAGCTGACTCAGATTATGTTTTATTTGTTGATGGTTCATGCTTAAGAACAGATGAAGGTGTTCTGAGTGCAGCATATTCGGTATGTACAGTTACAGATGTAATTGAAGCTTCCTGTCTCAAAGGAATTCGTTCAGCTCAAATAGCAGAATTAATTGCTTTGATTCGTGCATGTGAATTGGGAAAGGAGTTAAAAATTACCATAGTGACTGATAGTCAATATGGTTATGGTGTAGTACATGACTATGGCCAGCTCTGGTCTCAAAGAGGTTATTTAACTTCTGCGAGATCACCAATAAGAAATGCTCAGTTGATTAAAAGATTGATCGATGGAATTCAGCTATCAGAAAAAATTGCAGTAGTAAAGTGCACAGCACATAAAAAAGGTGAGGATTACATAACAAAGGGAAACTCATATGCTCACTCAATAGCAACATTCTGTGCAAAACATAATGTGTCTATTAATCGGGAAAAAGAAAATGAACATGTTTTGAACTCACTTATGCTAACATCTGTAGTTGAGACTTGGCAGGGAGTAAAACAGTTGCAAGATGAGGCAAATGATGAGGAGAAAAACACATGGTTAAAAGCAGGATGCAGACAGAGAGAAGAAGATGAGGTTTGGGTTTACAAAGATGACAGAGCAGTAATGCCAGACAGTATGATTTCTGACATGGCACGCATGTACCATGGTCCAGGACATATTGGTAGAGATTCAATGATTAGATTATTCAGACAAAATTGGTACAATCCAAAATTCAGAATAATTGCAGAGTCTTTTTGTCAAAGGTGTCTTATCTGTCAACAGATCAACCCAAATAGAAAAACTGTTGTGAGCATGGGAACAATAGGCGGGAGGGTGGTCCATTTACCAGATTACAGCTTGACTTCATTGACATGCCACCTCACAACAAACTCTGATATGTCTTGGTGATAATCTGTCTGTTTTCGAGATGGGTAGAAGCATTCCCAACACGTCACAATGATTACTGTGGCAAAATTGCTTTTGAGGGAAATCATACCAAGGTATGGATTTCCAGTGACGGTCGAGACAGATCGTGGCACACATTTTGAAAACAGATTGCTAAAATTGATTTGTGAAGCACTGGATATAAAGCAAAAATTACATTGTGCTTACAGACCAGAAGCATCAGGTGTTGTTGAGCAAGTGAATGGTACAATAAAAAACAGAGTAGCAAAGATGTGTTTAGCAACAGGAATGAAGTGGACAGATGCACTTTCACTTGTTTTGATGTCTTTGAGAAGCATTCCAGATAGAAAAACAGGATTGAGCCCTCATGAGATTCTAATGGGTAGGGTCATGAGGCAAGCATTTGTTCCAGTTGATAAACTGTTGAGCATTAATGATAGCGTCATTATGGATTACTGCAAAAATCTATCTGATGTGGTGACTTCTGTGTTCCATCAGGTGGGAACTGAAGTAATTACAAAAGAGAAAGAACAAGCTCATGATCTGTTACCAGGAGACTGGGTAAGGACAAAGTACATTGAAGAAGAAACTGCCTAGTACCAAGGTGGCAGAAGGCAAGACAGGTGATATTAGTCACAACAAATGCAGTAAAGTGTAGGGGATTGAAGAGATGGATTCAAGCTAGTCACACCATACGTGTGCCAGCACCTGAGAATCCTGACAAAGGTGAAACAACAGCTGATTCAGATTCAGAAGTAGAACCTGAAAGAAATCCAGATCCTGAAGATCGACATCTGGAAAATTTAAATGTGAATGAAGCATTGAATGGAGAAAATGAAGAAATTGTGATACAAGATTCTGAAGAAAATGAAAATGATGAAGATCTGCTAGAACAAGAAGCAGAAAAGGAAACTGAACAAGAAGTGATTCAAGATCAAGATCAGGAGAGTATTGAAAAGCAGATTGGAAGCTCTGGAAGAAGGAACGGAAATTCTGAAACTGGTGAATTGGAAGTAATTGAGGAAGAAGAAGAAGAAATTCCAGGTACCAGCTATAAGGATGATGTTCCTAACAGAGTGAAACTGCAGAGTAAAGAAGTACCTGAATCTAAAGAAGAATCTGATACAATAAAACTGATTATTAATGAATCAGCTGATAACACAGAAAGTGAAACAGATGAAAGTGGAGATGAATCAAAAGTGAAAAGATCAAGGAAAAGAGCTTGGAGAGTGGAGTATAATTTAGCGGAACCGAAAAGGAAATTATCAAGAAAAGGAGATAATTGGCCAAATGAAAATGAAGGCCTTAAATATAAATTAGTGAATAAAACAAAAGAGCAGGTGAATGAGATCACAAGTCAAAAGGAAGAAGACTCAAATAAGAAAAAACAAGCAGGAAAGAAAATAGAAGTGATAAACAGCAGAGCAAAAAGAGTAATAAAGCCAAATCTGAAGTACAAATCACCTGAGTGGACCTATATAATAATTCCACCAGTGGTAGAAGTAAATAGTAGTCAAAGAAATTTTGATGATGCAAGTGATAATGATTGATTTTGTTCATTAGGTGACACAAGGTTGAAGAAATTGTGTGTTAGGTGTCACAAGGTCGAAGAAATTGTGTTAGCTGGAAAACACATTGATGTATGACATAAGGTAGAAGAAAAGCTGTTAGAAAAAAAGTATATTTAGTAATTTTTCATTTTTCATCATTTTTCATTTTTTTTTAAAGGCTCTTGTTTGAAAGTAAAGATGCTTTCTTTTAATAATAATTCAAGATGCTCAATTTTCAAAAGATGTTGCAAATTGTCTTCAATATGTGTAATCTTGATAATTTTAGTTTGGTTAATTTTAGCTGTCATTTTTCCTTTTGGAGTAGATAAAGAGATGTATAAAACTAACATGACTAGTAAAGTTGTGGTTAATCATGATAAAGTTGATAAGACTGATAAAATTATTGTACATAACCCAGAGATTCATCAAGATAGATCTGTGGGAGATTTTTCTAGTAATACCGTTTCAAGACTTTTATCTGAATATGTTAAGGTGATGGACGCAAAAGACTGCTACATTTGTGTGAAGTTACCTACTTCTGTGTCTGAAGGTGTTACGTATAATATGCTTCCTCTTACTTATGGCATAACCTGTAGTGTAATAGCTAGTTTGTTTTATCATACTGGACGTTTGGAATATTATTATTCAGATTTTGATGAGATTTTTGCAAATTTAAAAGTTGAAGATAGCTTGAATAAAGTGAAATATGCTAAACAGATGAGGGAATTTTTCTACGTAACTAGTGAACTCACTTATGAGTACGCTTTTGGAAATAATTTAACATGTAAATTGAGAACAGAAGCGAAGACGTTCTTAAATATGGTGGAAAAGAGAAGGGCAATTTACAAGCGAAATGAGATGCTGAAACAAACTAAGTCTAAATTTTGGCAGATGGAAGATGAAAAGCTCAATGGTAAAAATGTTGCAATTCACATAGATAAACCTGTTAGTGGAACATTTTGTATAAGAAGAGATAATACTTTGTTTGATAAATATTTTGTTGGTGCAAGTCAATGTGAAGACACTTATCGTATTATAGGGGGTTGGGGATTTAAAGGAGGCAAAGATCCAATTTTTCCTGGAATTTATTTTGTTTGTGGGAATAAGGCTTATTACAATCTCCAAGACCATTGGTATGGGACATGTTATGTAGGTTTAGTTTTTCCAAAATGTTTTCATGTAGATAGAAATGCAAAAGGTTCATTTGAAATTAGCAATCACCTGAATAGATTTAGAAGGGAAAGCTTTACAGAAATAATGGGAGACATATTTGGTGCATTAATAACTATGGTAGGAATAACCCTGAATGCAGACAAAATCAGAAAAATGTCTACAATTGTTGATAGATTGTCAACAGATACTGCAAGTGGATTTCAATTAGTGAATACAGAGCTTGTTTCTATGAGAACTATGGTGATGCAAAATTGTCTTGCTCTTGACATTTTGCTGGCAAAAAAGGGTGGAGTCTTTGGAATTTTGCATGTTCAACATTGTTGTACTTACATACCTGACAAAAGTCAGAATATAGAAATGTATATAAAAAATATTATTGAATTACATAATGAAGTTGAACCTTTAGAAGACGAAAGTTTTTCAGAACGTTTAAGTAAAAGATTTGTAGCAATTGGTTTCAAGAGATTGGTAATTCAATTATAGGTAAAATAGTTTTTCCTTTAATAGTCATAGCTAGCTATAGTGATACTTTTGTTAAAAATTAGTTGCATGATACACAAGAGAAGAAATCATGTAATAGAAAAGAAAAGAATTTGCAAACTAAGAAAAGAAAAAGAAATAGAATTAGAAGAGTTTCGGAGAACACAATATGAAAAATGCAGAAAAACAGATGAATCAAAAATCTAGAAATACTAATATTAAGAAAGTCCAAAACGTGTTCAAGGGTTGAAAATTTGTAAATTTTGGGTATTATTTGGTGATTTAGAAATCACCAGATGAGGGAGTTGATGAAGCAAGGTGAAGAACAAGATTTTGTTCAAACTTGTGAAGTTAATCTCCCATAATAGTAATCAAATTAATAAGCTTGTGGTGAAATTACTAATCAACTTAGTTTAAGAATACATTCATCAATACACGTGGGATAAACTAATGTGCTTTATGTTGCAAACGCAAAGAAAAAAATAATAAACTAGCCTTGTCTATTGTCTTTGTCAGTATTAAATGCGGCTGTTTAACTAATGGCATGTGCTAATTTTGTGTGCTTATGTTATGTCTTTTCTGTGATGAAAGCTCAAGGAGTTTGTGCAGTTCCTAAAGGAGAAGTAAATATAATGCTGCCTGAATGTGCTTTTGCTAGGTAACATAATTAACAGGATTAATTAGTAAAGGGGGTGGGTAACAGAATGGGTCTCAATTCTTTAATTAATTGATGTCTTGTGTTTGTTTAATAATAGTTTCCAAAGTGAGGCCTAAAGGTGGTTCAGAAAACATGGCTGACAGAGCTGCAGACGCAAAACCTTGTCCAGAGTGAAGTCTTTGCACATGCGTAGCTGTGAAGATTTTTACTGCACTGTCATCGTTAATTGAAAAAGCAGTTCTTTGGTTGAGTTGAACGTGCTCATGAAGAAAAGGCTCAAGGACAGGAACTTAAAGTGTCTGCCAAGGCTAGGAAGTAAATGTTCAAAACTCGTGGAAAAGTAACTTTCTTGAGGAAGCTGAAAGATGTGGAAATGACAGACAATAGGGCTTATGTGAAGCTTGGACTTGGTCAAGAATCGGAGATGACCTAATCATGGACTGACACAGGACAGCCAATGAAAAGCTCGGATTTGCTTAAAAGAATGTAAAATGTAGAAAGTTTAGCTAGAAAGAAAGGTATAAAACCTGACACCATGAGCAGGGAAATATTTGCTGCTGCTCGCTGCTTCCGATTCCTGAATGACTTGACATGCTGTTGGACTTTTGGCGCATGTAAGGACAGCAGACTTTAATTGATTTTTCCTTTCTAGGTGAGGTGAGAAATAGACAGGGAAATAGAATTAGGGAATGGAAACTGTTATTCTGCTAATATTTCATGTTTCTGAGCTTGCTTTGAAAATGTCAGTTTATTAGTTCATTTCCTTATTAAAATGCTGCTTTCTTATTTGCTTATAAAATAAAAAAATTTTTAAATGTAAATTCTATTTTTCTTTATGAAAAATAAAGTTAATAAAATTAGATTTGAAAAAGACAAGCTGGTCTTGTTTATTCATGATCTAGTTTCCATCAGTTGATCCAATCGCCTTAAGTGGTCTGATTGATAATATTAGATGTTTAAAACCATGGTGAAAATAGATAAACTGCAGTTGTATATAAAAATGTAAATAAAATGTGAGTAGTTTTTATTAATCACACCACCAGATTCAGTTGCTCAAAAATTGTCTCATTGGTGTTATGGGCCTTTATAAGTGATTCATGATTAATGGTGAGTATTGTGGTGATAGGTAGCGTTTTTGAGACAGTTTTCTGATCTGAGCACTGGATCACAGCCAATAAGAACACAGTAAGGAAAAATAAGACTACATTTCCCATGAGTACCCTGTGCAACCATAGAGTATGCATGCTATAAAGGGTACCATAGAGGACAACACTTCCTCCTTCTTTGCTGCCTCGCAGCCAGTTAAGTGCACTTTTCTATTTATTACTGTTCTTTATTGAGTATCTCTCGTTCGGCAGACAGCTGTTAGCGCGCATGCGCAACAGCGTTTTATTGTTTACCTTTGCTCCGTGTCCTGTCAGAGAGCTCTGTTGGTAGCGCCTGGCGTTTGGGAACGTTCTGCATCGGATTAAGCTGTTTCTTCAGCGTATGCCCACTAGTCTGTCCGACTTTGCCTCACTATACGCCCTTTCAATATAAACTTTAAGGGTTGTAAAATTGTGCATAGGCTTTGCCTAGAGTGGCATTGATTCTAAAACAAGCCCTCCCTCCACACTTTATTTTATTTGTGTTATCAGGTTAGCGCCTGAACTTACCTTTGGCTTGCTTTGGGGTTCCACTCCCCCTGAATTGGCCTTGGCTGTTAATATTGATAGTTCTTCCTCACGTGGGCTTATTCACAACTTCTGGTTGCCATAATGGGAGACTATTATGATGAGGAAGAATATTATGACGAAGAGGAGCCCGCAGGCTCTGTGGACACAGAGTTGATGGATCAAACTTTGTTCCGCGCCATTGCACCGCTAAAGCTTCATTTATCTGATTATGCAACGCAACAAGGTTGGTTGCCTCCATCGTCGGGCATGCAAAAAAGTCTCCTAAAAATCCGCATCGCTCGCATTTTGCTAAGTTGGCAAAAACTCTGTCTTCTAACTCTCAATCTAAAAAATCTGCGAAGTCTGCACGTTCCTCCCCAGATTCTCCCTCTGAAGATGGTTCTTCCTCGGAATCATCATCTTCTGACCCTGTGATTCCTCCCCCTCAAAAGAAGGCTCGTAAGGAGCATTTTGTGGACGCACCTTCTAATCCTCCTCTGCTCACTTTTGATCCCTCGGACATTGTCCACCCCAATTCAACATCCTGGCTTCCCTCTCCGGAAGTGGCTGAATATATCCAGAACAATATTCGCCATCCTTTTGAGAAGGATGTTCGCGCCCGCTTGCGTTCTGAATGCCCGCGTCCAGATCTCTCCGATAAATTGGCGGATACGCCTCCCGTAGATCCAACCATGGTTACATACATGAAAAAGTATGCCAAAGACCCCTCAAAGGGTTTGGACAGGTCGTGGCGGTCCTGCCAGGACAAGCTATTGGATCTTCTTGGTCCCCTAACGAAGATCTTAGATTTGGGCTTCAAAGCCAAAGAGTCTGGTGATCTCATCGATTCGGATGAGCTAGTGGGCTGGTCGCAGAGGGCTATTTGTATGCTGGGCAATGCGAATTGCGTACTTTCGTGCGAGCGCGCTGCTTCATTCTGCTCAAGCTGGACCCAAAACTCACGGATTTGGCTCCTTCAGAATCTGGTTCCCTAGCCCAAGGTTTGCTCTTCGGACATCCTTTCTTGAAAGATCTTACAAAGTTTGTGGCCACCTTCAGTGGCCTTGACGAGGCACAATCAAATTTACGTCGGGTCTTTCGCCCGTTTTTCGGACGGGCCAGACGACGGGGGCGCTCGTCCGGCCGGGGATACAACCAGCAACATCAACGTGGTTCACAGTCCCAGAGAGGTGGACAAGATTCCTTTGGTTCAACCAAGTCAAACTTCTATCCCTCTCGCAAAGGGAGAGGGCAATACAAGAAAGGAGGATACGGCGGAACCCAGGGAGGTCGTCATGCCTCCTCTAATTCAAGTGAGCTTGCTTCTGGCTTCAGAGGTGGTTTTGGGGGGCAGGTTGCGATTTTTCCTCCCCAATTGGCGATTAATATCGAACGATGCATGAGTGTTGGAGACGGTGCAAGGTTACAAACTAGAGTTCTACGAACATCCTCACCAACACCATCTTCCACCTCCCCTTGTTTTTTCCCAACAAGATCAGGCGTTCATCTCCAAGGAGATAGAGTCTCTTCTGGCCAAAGGGGCGATCGTTCCCACATCTCTGCATCCCAACGAGTTTGTCAGCAATGTCTTTCTGGTGGAGAAAAACGGAGGCGGTGGACGTTTGGTCCTCAATCTAAAGGACTTCAACGGCGGGGTGGTGTACCGTCATTTCAAGATGGAGGGTAGCCATCTTCTACGGGACCTTCTTCAGGAAGGAGACTGGATGGTCCGTCTCGACCTGAAAGATGCCTATCTGTCGGTCCCGATTTACGGTCCTCATCAGCGCTTCCTTCAGTTCCAATGGCTCGGGGTCTGGTTCGAGTACGCTGTCCTGCCGTTCGGCCTCTCTTCAGCTCCGTGGTGTTTCACGAAGTTTCTGCGCCCAGTGGTGGAGTCTCTGCGAGCCCGCGGGGTTCGCCTGATAATATATCTGGACAACTTTCTGCTCATGGCGCAATGCCCTCTTCATTTGAATCGCAAAAACAACAAGTGATGGACTGAATGTGGATCAATGTCACACACTCCCCCAGTCAAAAGATCTGGGCCCAAATCCATCGTTTTTTTGCACTCCACACCACCCTGGGTTAGACAATGGCGATATGCAAATCAGCTCTGACCCTGTTGCCCCATGGGAACAGTCCAGTCCGAACTACAAAAGTCATGTCCTTCCCAGAACGGAATCAAGCATCCGAGGACCGGACCGGTTTCGAGGTAACACCTCTCTTCAGCCCGGCTAGCTTGACTCCAAGTGGTGTGGAGTGCCTGGGACCCACGTCTGGGCATCCCCAGCGCACTTAGGGCGGCAATTGCAAAAACAACAAGTGATGGACTGAATGTGGATCAATGTCACACACTCCCCCAGTCAAAAGATCTGGGCCCAAATCCATCGTTTTTTTGCACTCCACACCACCCTGGGTTAGACAATGGCGATATGCAAATCAGCTCTGACCCTGTTGCCCCATGGGAACAGTCCAGTCCGAACTACAAAAGCCATGTCCTTCCCAGAACGGAATCAAGCATCCGAGGACCGGACCGGTTTCGAGGTAACACCTCTCTTCAGCCCGGCTAGCTTGACTCCAAGTGGTGTGGAGTGCCTGGGACCCACGTCTGGGCATCCCCAGCGCACTTAGGGCGGCAATTGCAAAAACAACAAGTGATGGACTGAATGTGGATCAATGTCACACACTCCCCCAGTCAAAAGATCTGGGCCCAAATCCATCGTTTTTTTGCACTCCACACCACCCTGGGTTAGACAATGGCGATATGCAAATCAGCTCTGACCCTGTTGCCCCATGGGAACAGTCCAGTCCGAACTACAAAAGCCATGTCCTTCCCAGAACGGAATCAAGCATCCGAGGACCGGACCGGTTTCGAGGTAACACCTCTCTTCAGCCCGGCTAGCTTGACTCCAAGTGGTGTGGAGTGCCTGGGACCCACGTCTGGGCATCCCCAGCGCACTTAGGGCGGCAATTGCAAAAACAACAAGTGATGGACTGAATGTGGATCAATGTCACACACTCCCCCAGTCAAAAGATCTGGGCCCAAATCCATCGTTTTTTTGCACTCCACACCACCCTGGGTTAGACAATGGCGATATGCAAATCAGCTCTGACCCTGTTGCCCCATGGGAACAGTCCAGTCCGAACTACAAAAGCCATGTCCTTCCCAGAACGGAATCAAGCATCCGAGGACCGGACCGGTTTCGAGGTAACACCTCTCTTCAGCCCGGCTAGCTTGACTCCAAGTGGTGTGGAGTGCCTGGGACCCACGTCTGGGCATCCCCAGCGCACTTAGGGCGGCAATTGCAAAAACAACAAGTGATGGACTGAATGTGGATCAATGTCACACACTCCCCCAGTCAAAAGATCTGGGCCCAAATCCATCGTTTTTTTGCACTCCACACCACCCTGGGTTAGACAATGGCGATATGCAAATCAGCTCTGACCCTGTTGCCCCATGGGAACAGTCCAGTCCGAACTACAAAAGCCATGTCCTTCCCAGAACGGAATCAAGCATCCGAGGACCGGACCGGTTTCGAGGTAACACCTCTCTTCAGCCATAGATCTATTACAATCTCTCGGGTTTCTTGTGAATCCTCAGAAGTCCGCCTTCATTCCCTCTCAGTCAATGGACTTCCTCGGGTTTCGAATCGATTCGATCTCTTGTCAACTCCTCTTGCTCGGTCAGAAAATCAGAATCATCAAGAAGGAATTGAGGATGGTCCTCTCCAAACAAATGGTCTCGTTGAGATCTGTGTCTCAGATTGTAGGTCTGTTGTCCTCTTTGATCACAGCAATCTTCCCTGGTCCACTGCATTACCGTGCTCTTCAACGCCTAAAGATCAGGCATCTTCAAAAGGGTCTTCGTTATTCCGATCTCATTCCTCTTTCGGAGGATGCTCGTTGGGAGATGCTTTAGTGCTGGAACACATGGAGTCTTGGAACGGCCGTGTGCTGTTCGGGAAGACCCCGGATGTGGTGATCGAGTCGGATGCGAGTCTGTGGGGTTGGGGAGCCCGGTGCGGCCCTGTTGCAACGAGGGGCCGTTGGTCCCGAGAGGAGTTGAATCTTCACATCAATTGTTTGGAACTTCTAGCGGGTTCCTTTGCAATTCGTTGTCTGTCCCCTCAGGAGTCGAATTGGTGCATACTCCTCCGCATAGACAATGTCTCAGCGGTGAGATATGTCAACAAACTGGTGGGGACCAAATCCAAACTCCTAGGGGAGATTGCGAAAGACTTTAGGCATCTTTGTCTGCAACGGCAGATCACGGTTATTGCAGAATACCTTCCTGGTCGCGACAATCGGATTGCAGACTGGAATTCTCGCCATCTGTGGGATTTCAGCGATTGGAGGCTTCATCCTCGAGTTTTTCTAACGCTCTCCCGGATTTGGGGACGTTGCCACATCGACCTGTTTGCGTCTCGCCTCAACAAACAGGTTCCCCTGTTTTACAGTTGGCGTCCGGATCCTAGGCCTTGGCCACGGATGCTTTTCTCCAGTCATGGCCTCCTCTGCTGTGTTATGCCTTTCCTCCATTTGTGCTGATTTCCAGCGTCCTGGCACGAACGAGGCATTTCCTCTCAGAGCTCATTCTAATCACTCCTCTGTGGAGGGCTCAGGCGTGGTTTCCAGTTCTTCTGGAGATGAGTTGCTCGACGCCGCTTCTTCTTCCCCACAGGTGAAACCTGTTGCTGGATCCTCACCCCCTGGTTCTCTCGGGTCATCTCCGTCTGGTGGCGTGGAGAATTTCGGGGGACGCTGGCAAGTCCCAGGCCTATCTGACGACACTGCCAGATTTATCGGTGAGGCTTGGGTTTCCCAACACACACAAACGTTATGCGTCAGCTTGGAAACAATGGTGTGATTGGTGTTCACAACGGCAAGTGGATCCCGCTTCAGCGGATATAGCTTTGATCCTGAATTTTCTTGGGTCCCTTGCCTCGTCTGGTTTGGCTTATAGGACAGTTAATAACTTTCGTTCTGCCATTTCCGCTGGGCATGTTTCTATCGAGGGAAAGCCTATTGGGGAACATCCTTTGATTTCCAAGCTTCTCAAGGGTATTCGGATGGTGAAACCTCCTTGTCCTAAATATGTGGCTTTATGGGATGTGTCCATTGTTCTGCGTTTCTTGGAATCCTGGCCTTCCAATTCTTTGCTGTCACACAAGCAGTTATCGGCTAAACTGACAATGTGCCTGCTTTCCTGCAAGCGGGTTTCAGATGTTCAAGCTTTGGACCTTGCTGGTCGTATGTTCTCGCCAGAAGGTGTGACTTTTGTTATTTCTCGGCGTACTAAATGCAATACGTCTTCTGTGACTTATCCTTCTTTTCCGCATAATCCTCAGCTTTTTGTGGTTCAATGCATCAAAGATTACGAGGTAAGTACTGCACCTTTTAGACATGATTCACATGGTCAACTGTTAATTGCTTTGCAAAAGCCTTTCAAACCTGTCACCCCTGCTACGTTAGCGAGATGGGTGCGTTGGCTGATGCTAGAGGCTGGCATTGACGTTTCCCTCTTTGGTGCCCATTCTGCACGGTGAGCTATGGCCTCTAAAGTTTTTTCTTTGGGTGTCAGTCTCCATGATATTATGAAGGCTGCCAATTGGTCTTCGGAGTCTGAGTTTAAAACCTTCTATTTCAAACCTATTGTGGATGTTGCTTCAGTTGTGGTGGCTAAGCTTTGAACAAGCATAATCAGATCCTCCGTCCTGCCATAGAATTAAAAATTTGCTAACATTCGTGCCAAGAATTTTCAATTCTATTAAGGACAGGAGGCGAAGATTATCCCACCCTTGTTTTATGCCTGCATATCTAATGTTGTTTGCATATTTTGCTTTGTCTGCAATTGTTCTATGCTATGTTTCATAATGCTCTATGCAGTGTTTCTTGCCCTCCCTATCTTTGGTTTTATATGCTCTTAATCCATTGTGGGTGTGGTGTATTACGGCTCTGTTTTGCCTTTCAGGTTCGGTTCCCAAATGAAGTTATGGCTTCTTGTTCTCTGTTCTCTGAGGACTATGGTTCAATCCGGAGGATCTTCAGCTTCTGTTCCTTCCTTCTACCTTCCGGTGGCCTGTTCCTCATGATGTTCTTTGTGGATCTTTTGGTTCAGTTGTGACTTTGCATTTTTCTTATTGAACTGTTTTCTGGACAAAGAAAGAGGAAGTGTTGTCCTCTATGGTACCCTTCATAGCATGCATACTCTATGGTTGCACAGGGTACTCATGGGAAATGTAGTCTTATTTTTCTTTACTGTGTTCTTATTGGCTGCTGTATTTATCTCAGTAAAGAAATGAGAAAGCATAATCTTTGCCTCCTGTCCTTAATAGAATTGAAAATTCTTGGCACGAATGTTAGCAAATTTTTAATTGTGAGCTGTCAAAAAGTGGTCATAGTAGTATGTAACTTGTGAAATCATGCAGTGGTGGACTAAAGTACTCAATTGGTGTTACATTGATTGCAACAATGGGAATCAAGCACTGGTGGAGTTTTTTCAGGTTAGCATGGGGGTTTCAAAGCATCTTCACTTATATTTATATATATTCACTGAAAAACCAAAGGTTACAGGGACATTATAATTAGGTCCAGATTTCACTCGTACAAAACCATTGAAATTCAGCAGTTTTAGTTACCTGAGCTAACTATATCTTATGCCCCTGCAATGCACTGCTTATGAACTCATATATTACATAACTCATTACATGGTCAGTGACATCACTGATGACATCTCAAATGATTTCTGACATACTGGCTTCTCACTGCAATTGCATGGCTCTTTATAAGACAGTAGAGGCATTTCTGGAAAGCTGATGGTCTTGTTTTCAGCTTGTGGCACACTTTCCCACAAGCACGAGGAAAGGGGTGCTTTTACACACTCTCAACTCCCACGTGGAAACCAGGAAGTGATTTTCAAGGTGCCCAATCTCTGATGTGTTGCACAATGCCACGCCCTCCTCGGTCGGAGAAAATAGTCTTCTGCTCTGGCCAGGCAGGTGTGCTAAGGTGTGGGGGGTAACACACCAAACCAGTCAAAGACATTTAAAGGCATGGGCAAAGTATGAAATTGCCCAGGGCCCACACCTTTCAACTGGCCCTCTGCTAATGTGAGTGGTGTGGTAAATAAATAAATAATACCCTATTTTTGACTAGACTTATAGCATAACAGATAGCTCAATAAATAAGAGTCAAGATTCGAGGTAGTAGGAGTTTCTGCAGGTTTATTACAGCATAAGGACAGGATCAGGACAACCTGCATAGGAACAGAATGACAGGGCCCAGCAGGACAACTGGGGCCCAGCAGGGGAAAAGAGGCCCAGCAGCTGCTGGGGCTTGGTCTGGGATGAGCGCGCCAACTTTCAATAACAAAACATCAACTTATATACATAGCGCAAACACATAGCATTACATTGCAGTAGGCGTAACAGTGGGTGGAGTAGAAGGCGTGACATGTAACAGTCTCGAGAGATAACAGTAAAAAGAGGTGTAACTGGGAGTTTACTTAGACATGTGATGCAAACGTAACAGAATATGTCATGAATGGGCGGAAACATAGGAGGGGGCTACCTAAGGAGCCGGGACCTCTAACCTAATGGTGCGCGAAAACTAGCAATGACGTGTTACTAGGAGAAGCTGGGGGCTTACGAACTCTGTTCTAGGAGCAGAGACTAGAGTCTAGAGGGTCGGAGCGACATGTACCTAAACCCTATCTGGTATCTAATGTTTAGGGAACATGTTGATATAAACTAGAAGTCATGAGGGGAGAGGCTAACCTGATTCTAAGACTGGACCATGCATTATTCTACATGTAGTGCGTGAAGAATATTAAATGACTATTAAATACAGTATTTCTCTAACGTGGAGACGAGAAGGCTAGACAATGATGGAAACTATTGATGCAGTTCAGTAGCTTAGGAATGCAGAGGAGGAGGACTGAACTGATAGCAGGAACTATAACATACTTTTGGTAGACTCGGAGGCAGGGCCGGGCTGCACCGGGCACTGCGAGGCAGGAAGTAAGTGAAAGGTCGAGGATACAGGTGGGGGCTGTACTGCTCCTCAGCGAGGCTTTCAGGAGACAGGAGCTGAATCTGATGTCCGGGCCCTTTTGAGGCCTGGAAACGGGGACTTTATTATGGAATAACGTGCACACTGAGAAACGTGGCAACATTACTTACATAGGCCTGATATTCGTAGTATTCACGAGGACTGGAAACTAACATACTAGAGGTGGACACAACTGTAATTGCGTCTTTAATCAGAAATGGGGAATAACATATGCATATTGGTCATGCACACATAACATATGATGGATGAGGCGTAGGGACACAGAACATGGCAAAATTTACTTTTCCACATTCCCTCCTTGTCACTACGTTTCCATCAGGAAACATCAATATTCATGATACCGTCTATCATTTCATACAGTACCATTTGCTCGTCTCGAATTGTTTTGGCACGGGATTTAGAACAGGGCTTGGGACTAGGAATACAAGAGGTAGCACACATGCTGCAAATCGCAGGGCCACATTGTATACAGAGGCAGCAGCTAAATATAATCGCTACTGCAATACCTAGAAAGGACAGGACTTTCCATCCCCAGGCAGAAATTATATTCCAGAACCAACCGGACCATGTCCAGGTGCCTGGATCTTGGTGTAACAGATGGGCAATTTTATGGAGTCTGGTTATAGCGGAATAAACAGACGGCGCGTTATTTGGAATGAAAATGCAACAACTGGATCCGAGAATTCTACAGGCCCCGCCCCTATCGGCCAGTATGACGTCAAGGACGAGACGATTCTGTAAAACGACAATTCTCATAAAGGATTGTTCTTCAGTTAAGTTACCTAGAGCGGAGGCAGTCTCATCTACTACTGCTTCAAGGGTTCTTGTTAACCTACGGATTAGCTTACTATTTACAACTGTACCTAAATAAGGGAAAACTCCTTTATCTATATCAATGAACTGCTCTGCGGCGGTTTCAGTATAATCGACAATCGGGAGATTTCTCTTGTGTCTAGTGTGTACTAAGAAAGAATTCCTATGATAGTCAGGTGGGGCTAGAAAAACAGGTGGCAGTAGGAAAGCAATGTAACAGGTTCCCTCCCAATCGAGGGGCAGACGAACATATGCAGTTTGACCACAAACAAAATAAGAATGACGTGAAGCTTTAAAAATAGATTTCCTACTGTCACTATACTGGATAACAGTAGTACATTCACTATGACCTATATGTACAGAACCATAACTACGGACACATAATTCGCCTTTGACTGGTAGTACTGAAATAGCGGGTGAGTCTGGAGTAGTATCAGACTGAACATTCAGGACCATGAAATTCGACGAATAATTTCCTAAATTATATACTTCATTTTCTAGATCTAAACCTGTTCTGTGGGGAAAACCTTGCTTGTCTGGGTAACATGTACTGTTAAGAAAAGACATATCTGTTGAAGATGACGTTAACGTGGACCATGCTCCACACGAACCATTGTGTGAGAATGGATAAGGAAAGAGTGGCAGAACTCCCTTCGGTGTCTGAAAAGGGGGGAGTCGACCACACACCCAACAATTAGTGGCATTGCTGGTCTGGTGTGAATAATGTAACATACGGATAAATGTGTTATTACGCATGGCGAGGCGGTATGAATATTCGTGAGGAGGCAGATCACTAAACGTGTGCTCTACTGTAGCATGAGCAGACATATTTACATGAGGAACTGGAAAACACAGATAGAAAGCATAACTGGTGCAGGAAATCATTATGCTAAGAAACAATATGAAACTTAGAAAAACGATGCATTTAAGTGAACTTTGACTGACTCTCTCACTATGGGGGTCTATTTTATACATGTCAGAAACAGTCTAACCGTTTCACCTAGGGGAGGACTTATACAATCAAACTGACTGACTTATTAGACCTGAGCTTTAACTTATACTCCTGTTGCGGAGTTTTCTCTAACAAGGGAGGGGTTGTAATAATGTCCGGTGCGGGACAGTCCTTTAAAACAATATTCTGGCAATCCTTCGAATCCTGGGAAATGTTCTTGGAAGTGTTTT
Organism: Lissotriton helveticus; assembly: GCF_964261635.1. Classification (NCBI taxonomy): domain Eukaryota; kingdom Metazoa; phylum Chordata; class Amphibia; order Caudata; family Salamandridae; genus Lissotriton; species Lissotriton helveticus. The sequence continues at coordinate 134,894,115 of NC_136070.1, read as the reverse complement.
TGAAGACTGATTTCGGTCCTTTGAAAAGTTTTACATGAGAAAGATGAACCCACCCCTTCCTGCCTTCCAACTTGACGGCAGTTCGGGTGGTCAAGAGGACCTGACGTGGCTCCTTCCAACGTGGTTCCAGCGGACTTGATCTGTCAAAATTTCTGATCATCACCAAGGATCCTGGAACGATCTCGTGCGGTGCCACCTCGGTATTGTCTGGAAATGCGGCGGCAACCTGTGAACGACATGAGTTGAGGGCAGACATCAAGGAAGCTAGGTAATCTGTCAGCATATTACATGAAACATCGGTAATACTTCGGGGTCTAGGAGTACCCCACATATTGGGGGGGCGGCCGAAAACGACCTCATACGGGGACAGACCTGATCTGGAATGTGCGACCATACGCATGTAAAACAGAGCGACTGGCAAAGCTACTAACCAGTCCACACCCTTGTCTTTACAGACTTTTGCTATACGGATTTTCAGAGTCTGATTATGCCTTTCGACTAGTCCAGCTGCTTCTGGATGGCGTACACAATGGAACCTCCACTGGTACCCTAACAACAGGGAAACGTGTCTCATGAGTTCTGATGAGAATGGTTGGCCGTTGTCAGAATATACGACTCTAGGGAGTCCATATCTAGGGAAGAATTCACGAACCAACTGCTTGGCAGTGGTCGCGGCTGTGTAATCTGGGACTGGATATGCTTCTGTCCATCTGGACAAAGCGCATACAACTACAAGGACATACTTGAAACCTCGACATCGCTCCATTTGAATATAATCCATCTGGAGGACCTCAAAAGGGTGGTCAGGGGGCTGGAAACCACCTTGTTCCACCGGGACACTTTTACCTGGATTAAACTGACAACATATCATACAGGTACGGACTTTCTGCTTGGCTGCAGCTCGTAAATGCTTGTTAAACCAAATGTTCTGGATACTGTCTAACATAGCTTTTTCTCCTAAATGTGCTGGACTATGTGCGGTATTGATGATGACTTGAACCATAGAATCGGGGAGAAACCATGTGGCTCTACCCTTCGTTAACCATCCTTGATCTGTCTGGACCCCTCCTTGTACAGACCATTTCTTGATTTCATCGGGAGTAGCATGTGACTGAATATCTATGACATCTTGAGTAGGGTCCTTAACTGTCATACATGTAGTCGGATCTGGAATATGTGTCTGATTAACTGGAATGTCTGGAGTCTGTGCTGTAAGCTTGGCTGTGCGGTCTGCTAAATCATTACCTTGGGAAATAATGTCAGTAACTTTCGTATGTGCTTTGCACTTCATGATAGCAATAGATGTCGGTAAATGTATGGCATCTAACAGAGCTTGAATAAGGAGACCATGCTGAATCTTGGTTCCATGAGAAGTCATGAAACCTCTCTCCTGCCAGAGCACTCCAAAGTCATGTACAACTCCGAATGCGTAACGTGAATCTGTGTAAACATTAACTTTCAGGTTCTTGGCGTGTATGCAGGCTTGTGTCAGAGCGACTAGCTCTGCTGCTTGAGCGGACAGGGTATCAATACGGTGTGTTTCAATAACTTCAGTGTCAGTAGTCACTGCATACGCGGCGACTAGTTCTCCTGTACTAGTTCTCATACATGAACCGTCCACATAAAGTGTCAGGTCAGGATCCGGTAACGGAATATCTGTCAGGTCTTGTCTTGGCTTTGTCGTAATGTTAACTACTTCCATACAATCATGTGTGTCTGGATTTGAACTAACTGATGGTAACAGTGTAGCAGGATTCAGGACGTTGCAGCGTCTAATTTCTATGTGTGGTTGGAACAGTGTCAATTCATAACCTGTTAAACGTGCAATTGTCAAGTGCTGAGTTTGTGTTCGGTTTAAAAGAACTTCTACTGAATGTGGGACTTGTACTGTCAGGAAATGTCCTAAAACTATGGAATCACTTTGTCTGATAGCCAGTGCTGTGGCTGCAACTGACTTGAGGCACGCAGGCAACGCCTGGGCGACTGGATCTAATGTGCTCGAAAAATAAGCACAGGGCTTGTATTGACCTGCTTGATCTTGTGTAAGAACAGATAATGCTGTACCTTCGCGTTCTGTAACGAAAAGTGTAAAAGGCTTACTGTAGTTCGGTGTAGCTAGAACTGGAGCTTGACATAGGGCTTTCTTTAACTCATTGAAACTAAGTGTATGTTCAGATGTCCAAGGGAGGACAGTCGATACGGCTGCCTCCTGTGTCGTTAACTGTATCAGTGGCTTGGCTAGAAACGCATACTGGGGAATCCATTGTCTACAATAAGAAGTAAGGCCGATAAAAGCACGTACCTCCTTCTGGGTTGTGGGCTGGGGAAGACTCGCTATTAGCTGGATACGGTCGGGTGTCAACTGCCTACCCCTCTTGGACAGCAAGTGTCCTAAGTATACCACTTGCTGGACACAGAATTGAAGCTTCGAAGGTGACACCTTGTGCCCCATCTCGGCTAGGAAATACAGAACTGTAAGTGATGCTCGCTCGCAAGCACGTTCAGAACGGGCAGTGATCAGTAGATCATCGACATACTGGAGCAGGGCAGTGTCAGTTGGCATGTGAATGTTGTCTAGTTGTCTCTTGAGTGCTTGACTGTAAATACTAGGACTTTCTGTAAAACCTTGAGGAGCGCGTGTAAACATATAGCTCCTTCCATTTAAACAAAATCCGAAAAGAAACTGGCTGTCCGGATGAATGGGAACACTAAAAAATGCATTCTTGAGGTCAATAACAGTGAAAAACATGGCTTCGGAATCAATGGCAGTTAACAGGGAAGAAATGTCTGGAACAACTGGGTACTGAGGAATAATACATTTGTTAAGCTCGCGTAAATCAATCACTAATCGATATACTGGGGGTACATTTGGATCAGTACGTTTCATGACTGGAATGATCGGAGAATTGCATACATTGGAGTCAGTTTCTACAACTACTCCCTGAGCCATGAGCTCGTCAATAATTTTGGATAAGGCTGCTACAGCCTCAGGTGGCAATCTGTACTGTCTGATTCGGGGTAACACTACACCTGGTTTGAGAGTCACACGATAGGGTGTGATTTGCATGTAACCTACATCAGTTGGACCTTGCGCCCATAAATGCTGCGGAACATTAGACAATCTGGAATCAAAATCTCGCAATACATAGTGACCCTTAAAGTCACGTAGGAACAGACGTATTCCCTCTGGGGAACAGCAAATAACTGCACCTAATTCTTTCAATGTCTTAATTCCTAATAGATTTTCTGGACATGACTTAGTAAGTAACAGATCAGTAGTACGGGACAATGGACCTACTTCTAGAGTAACTGGCTTTGATATCTCATTAACTATGGGTTTTCCTGAAAATCCAAGGGAAACATTTCTTGAGCCTGAGAGCGGAGCCCCTGGAACTTCGGCGTGACTAATTGTGGTCCTACTTGCCCCTGTATCGATCAAAAACTTTCTGTCTTTCCCTAATACTTGACTATGAACATAGGGACCTTCTTGGTCTACAGGTATCTCGATGAGAGGCAAGCCTACCTCCCTCTCTAGGCTGTTTCATGAATATGACTGGTACTCTGGATACTCGGACTGTGCATACTGGTACATCTGCGATGTAACGTGCTGTGTTGCAGCAATAGGCTGCGGTACTGTAACTGTCTGTTGTGCATTCTGTGACTGAGGAGTCTGTGAAACTTGTTCTTGTCTTGGCGGACGTGGTCTTTCTTTGGTCTTACCAGTAGCTATGTTGTGTTTCAGAACTGCACACTCGTTTATAAAATGACCTGGCTGTTTACAATAATTGCAGTTCCCTCTAACGGGAGCCGCAGGATGACTGGCTTGATTCGGACCCTTCTTCTGACTGTCTTGAGGAATAGATTGTGCAACTAGCACTTTCATTTTCGTGTCTTTCATACGTTTTCTTTCGTGTTCTTGCTCTTCTCTGATTCTATTCTGGTGATACTGGAGCATCTGGAGCATCTGGGACGGAGTATTGGCTTGCCAGGTGCTTTCGACTTTCAAAACTCGATTTTTAATTTGTGGACTTGAATTCTCGACTAATTTAGTAACAAAAAGGTGAGGGTATGACTCACTACTTGTCTTGAGACCACTATTAATACTAAAACATTTTTCGAATCTAGAATAAAAATCACTAATATCCTCATCTTGTTTCTGTTTACAGGCTGAGATTGCATCCCAGTCTTCTTTTCTTGTTGTCAATAATCTGGGTAAAACTTGAATCAATAATTCTGGTAATTCTTTACATTTATCTCCAAGACCGGTACCTGGTACTCGTGCCTTGTCTTCAGCTTCTAGAGCTGTCCAATCGATCTTTTTCTCTCCCACCTCCCATTCTTTTTCCTTTAACTTTTCATACACCCCTGCGGGTAGCAGAACCTTTAACATTTTAATGACATCTGGGTAAGTGTATTCTCCCATACGGAGCATGTCTTTTAATTCTCTATGGAACCCCGCTGGATCTTTGTCATGACAGGGAATTAATTTCTTCATTTCGAGAAGTTCCATCTTTGAAATTGGAGTGTATACAAACACTCGTTGCATTTCGCCACCCGCCCCTTGGACTGGGTGGACTTCTCGTAACGGATGCTGTCTGTCTATGTAGAAGGGTTTACTTTCTGGGGGTGAGACATGAACAAAATGCGGGTTCAAGAACGTTCTATACTTGTGGCGCTGTTCTAGAATGACACTAATTAAATCGGTACCTAGACCTCTCCATCTGTACTGGAGTAACTCGTTCAGGATATCATGTAACGGGCCTGGATCAGAATGTTGACCCTCATACAGAGTAATGAGGTGCTGGATCATATACATACCCACCAGTCGCTGCTCGGCTGGGGGCAGTTTCAGAAACATTTGTGCCACTATTTCGTCTGGAAAAGTGGTAGAATCAGTAATCCATCGGACTGCTGATCGGGCTAGTTCTTGTTCGTGCATGGTACTTAATTCGCTATAACCGACTCGTGATTTCAGAATGTGATCGATAGCTTGAAATACTTGTTCTAGAGAGCAAGGCTCTCGTTCTGGTGCTGGATGATGAAAAATAGACTTAGGTTCTGGACGTAAATGGCGATCTGGAAATCTGGATTTTCCTACATACGCTATTCTGACGGGATTCTCGTCTTCCTCTTCAGGATCAGAGATACTTTCTTTCTCGCTTACTTGTGCTGCTTTACGCTGTTCGTGTAACCTTATTATTTCTTTACGAATTTTCTTGTACATACTTTCCATGGCACTAATGGTCTTGTGCTTACCCTCGGCTATATTATCACTCCACCTTGTTAGGATTCTCATCTCGGCGGGATCTTTAGACGGGTAATCTTGTTCCCTTATTAGACAATTGATCAGGAACTTTAATATCATGAGCTGAATCTCGGCTTTCCTTTGAGACATAATCTCGCCAATACTTTCTGGATCATCCCCTGTACGGATGAAACGATATATTCTGTCTAGATCTTCTTTCATATTCGGTAAGGTGACTAGATACTCGGTCACTCTCCTTACACGTAAGGAATATAAAACCATAGTATATTCGCCTGGAACTGGATCATAGACACATTCGGCAAGGGCTTGTCTGATTTCTGCAACAGACTTATTACTTTTAGGAGTACGCTGTGATGCTTGAGCATGTAATTCGAGTGCTGTTAAACGCTTGTGTGGCGGCGGGGTTTGAGGAGGACCTCCTCCTGCGGCCCCTAGACTAGAATCGTCGACTGACATTCTTCGTGCTTGCAGAGTCGGTAATTGTAACGTGGGCTGAACTTGTACGGCGGGCTGACCCGGGGGTACCGTAACAGGTACTCCGGTGTCTGGAGGAACGGGAAGTGCCTGATTTACAGGGACTGGCGGAGCGCGAACAGGATTTGCATATTCTGGAACTGTGTCGTCCAAATAGGACGAAATAAAAATATCAGCTGCGGTCGGTTTGTGACGTAGCTTGGTCGGAACTAACGGTGGCGGGAAATTACTGGGTGCCTCTGGGGTCGCTTTTGGCAAGCCTTCGGCAAGGAGAGGATACATACCCTTAATAAGGGCATGCCTCTGTCTGTCTGACTGTTCGGCTTTGACTTGTTCACCTATCTCGATTAATTCTCTTTCTTGGGCTCGTTCTTGGGATTCTCTACTTAACTCTGACTTTCTGACTTCCTTTTCCGTTCTTCTATGCGCTTCCTTACGCCATAACTCGATGGCATCTTTCTGTGACTGTCTGGCTTTCTTTTTCCATAATGCTTCTTCTACTCGCATGATACATTCGGCATCCCATGTACCCGATACGGGCCATCTATACTTTTCTTCTAACTGTTTGGTATATTCTACCCATAAATCTAGATACAATATGGCGCTTATGCCATGTTTCTGATACATAAAGTGACCTGGACTGTCCCTAGGCGGAACAGGAACTGCTGCTTCCAGCAGACCCTTTCTAGTTTTTAACTGACGTAACTTGGAAAAGAGCGGCATTCTAAACTTGAATCGGAACACAATACAATACACGAAAAAACAGTAACAATTGGGAAAACAATTCAGGCATACCACGACATTGAAAATACATTAAACAACATTATAAATAACAGTTCGAACAGAATACTACCTGAAAAAACTGAAAACAGAAACAGAACAGAATTCTCGAGAGCAGAACAGACTAGAGTTACTGGATGCACTGCTGTAACAGTACGGAACATACCGGTCCCATAAAGGAACACATCAAGACCCGTATCCACCTAGGTGAACACTTCGTTTGTGGGCTTGGGTACCACCAACCCACGGACCAGGAGTCAATTTAGACTGACCCTGTCTAGACACTACCCCAGCAATGGTACTCACCGGGCAGCACGGAACGGAAGGCCTCGGACGGGACTGGACTACGACGACGAACTTCGGACTTCGGACTTCAATTACGGGTGGACCTCCGGATACCTCGGACCTTGGACTCTCGGCTTGGGCTCTGGTCGGGACTCGCCGCGTTCCTCCACCGTCTCGTTCGGATGCTGGACCGCCTCCTCCGTCTCCTCCGTGGGCCTGAGGGATACTTGAAGCAGAAATATCTGCACTTGGCCAGTATGGTTCCGTCACGACTGCAGAGGGTCAGGGGGTCGGCGTGGCTTCACCGACGCGTGGGGAAAGGGCAAGTCCCTGTTCGGGCGCCATTATGTGGTAAATAAATAAATAATACCCTATTTTTGACTAGACTTATAGCATAACAGATAGCTCAATAAATAAGAGTCAAGATTCGAGGTAGTAGGAGTTTCTGCAGGTTTATTACAGCATAAGGACAGGATCAGGACAACCTGCATAGGAACAGAATGACAGGGCCCAGCAGGACAACTGGGGCCCAGCAGGGGAAAAGAGGCCCAGCAGCTGCTGGGGCTTGGTCTGGGATGAGCGCGCCAACTTTCAATAACAAAACATCAACTTATATACATAGCGCAAACACATAGCATTACATTGCAGTAGGCGTAACAGTGGGTGGAGTAGAAGGCGTGACATGTAACAGTCTCGAGAGATAACAGTAAAAAGAGGTGTAACTGGGAGTTTACTTAGACATGTGATGCAAACGTAACAGAATATGTCATGAATGGGCGGAAACATAGGAGGGGGCTACCTAAGGAGCCGGGACCTCTAACCTAATGGTGCGCGAAAACTAGCAATGACGTGTTACTAGGAGAAGCTGGGGGCTTACGAACTCTGTTCTAGGAGCAGAGACTAGAGTCTAGAGGGTCGGAGCGACATGTACCTAAACCCTATCTGGTATCTAATGTTTAGGGAACATGTTGATATAAACTAGAAGTCATGAGGGGAGAGGCTAACCTGATTCTAAGACTGGACCATGCATTATTCTACATGTAGTGCGTGAAGAATATTAAATGACTATTAAATACAGTATTTCTCTAACGTGGAGACGAGAAGGCTAGACAATGATGGAAACTATTGATGCAGTTCAGTAGCTTAGGAATGCAGAGGAGGAGGACTGAACTGATAGCAGGAACTATAACATACTTTTGGTAGACTCGGAGGCAGGGCCGGGCTGCACCGGGCACTGCGAGGCAGGAAGTAAGTGAAAGGTCGAGGATACAGGTGGGGGCTGTACTGCTCCTCAGCGAGGCTTTCAGGAGACAGGAGCTGAATCTGATGTCCGGGCCCTTTTGAGGCCTGGAAACGGGGACTTTATTATGGAATAACGTGCACACTGAGAAACGTGGCAACATTACTTACATAGGCCTGATATTCGTAGTATTCACGAGGACTGGAAACTAACATACTAGAGGTGGACACAACTGTAATTGCGTCTTTAATCAGAAATGGGGAATAACATATGCATATTGGTCATGCACACATAACATATGATGGATGAGGCGTAGGGACACAGAACATGGCAAAATTTACTTTTCCACAGTGGAACAGTCAAAATTGTTACCATAACTGTGCTCATAAAAACAGCTTCTTTTTCTAACTTGACAGCTGTCTGCATTGCGTGAAAGGGAGAGAGCTGGATAGCACCACATCTATTGAGAAGTGGCACTGCTGCTCTCTTCTCAAATGTGGGCACACAAATTGGTCATAGTGCAAAGGTGTGTGAGTTTAGCATGGGTTTTGTTCTGGAAGGGTAGCACAAACCACTATTTTTAGAAAAATGTTAATACTTTTCTCACTTTGTATTTGGGCTGTACTGTGCAGCATACATGCAATTTGAGAGGAAAACAGTTTTGCTCCTACTTTGCGCCTGCCTCAAGGAGGCATATTTTTTGGTGAAAAAGCTTGTTTGCAAATGTTAGTTGATAGGGCTTTGAGTGAAAAAAGGATGGCAGCATGAGAATGCTAATGTACAGCCCATGGAATGCCCCCTAAAGTATTTCATTGCTTTGCATTATTTTTAGGCAAATTTCCAGTGCAAAAGAAGCTTTGCACTAGAAAGTAAATCCCAAATCAACGCTTTGCATCAATCAATCAGCATTTGTACAGTGCAGCACTGTAACCCCTAGGGGTATCTGTGCACTGAGGTTGCCATGTCTCAGTTGAAAAGCTAGGTCTTGAGTCTCTTTCTGAAGTGCACCAGGGAGGGTGCTGGTCGGAGGTGGAGGGGCAGGCTATTCCAAGTCTTAGCTGCAATGTAGGAGGAGTTGCCCCCACTGCAACAAACACAGAAGCAGGGAATGTGTGTGTGGGCGACTGAGGAGGACAGCAGGTTCCTGGAGGGCAGATGGAATTTCAGTCGATGGTTGATAGGACGGTCCTTGATCGTGTAGAGCTTTGTAGTTGTACTTGAGAATCTTGAACTGGCATCTTCTCTGGATGAGGGGCCTGTGGAGGTTTCTTAGGTGGAGGGTGATGTGGGTACATTTGGGGAGGTCCAGGATGAGTCTGGCCACCGCATTCTGTATGGTCTGGAGTCTTCTGAGGAGCTTCTTGAAGATGCCGGCATGGAGAGCATTGCTGTAGGTGGCTGATTATGAGGGCCTGGGTGACGGTCTTTCTGGTGTTGGCTGGGATCAATCTGAAACTTCTGCGGAGCATGCAAAGAGTGTAGAAGCAGAAGGAGGAGATTGTTTTGGCTTGTCGTTTCATGGTCAGTTGGCTGTCAAGGATGATGCCAATGTTGCGAGCATGGTCTGTTGGTGTGGTTGTTGGTCGGAGATCTGCTGGCCACCAACTGCGGTCGCAGACTGGAGTTTTCTTCCCGGAGATCAGTACTTCTGTATTGTTGGAGTTGAGTTTGAGGCAGTTGTTTCTCATCCATTTGGTTATGTTGGTCATGTCATTGCAGAAGTTGTTTTTGGTGTTGGCAGGGTCATCGGTGAGCAAGAGGATTAGTTGAGTGTTGTCTCTGTAGTAGATTATGTTCAGACTGTGGGATCTGACGACGTCTGCAAGGGGGGTCATGTAGGTGTTTAACAAGGTGGGGCTGAGGGATGATCCTTGGGGTATGCTGCATATGATATTCTTGGGTGGGGAGGTGAAGGAAGGCAGCCGGATTCTCTGTGGAGGTTTTGCTGTATGCCGATGTTGTCGAGTCTGTCGATGAGGGTGAGGTGAGAGACAGTGTCAGATACAGCAGAGAGGTTGAGGAGGATCAGGGCCACAGTTTGTCCGCAGTCAAGGAGAGTTCTGATGTGGCTGTGGAAGCAATCAGTGCGGTCTCAGTGGTGTGCTAGATATGGAATCCTGATTGTGAGGCGTCAAGTATGGGGTTTTGCTCCAGATATTCGGTAAGCTGTTGGTTAATGGCTTTCTTGAGTACTTTGGCGAGGTAGGGAAGCAGGAATATCGGTCTATAATATTTGAGATCGCTGGGGTCAGCGGAAGGTGTCTTTAGGAGGGGTCTGAAGTTTGCCTGTTTACATGTGTTTGGGAAGGTTGCTGTGGAGATTCTGGAGTTAAGGATGCTGGTGAGTTCCGTGCTGATTGTGATAGTTCCGAGGTTGAAGAGGTGATGGCTGTGGTGGTCTGAGCAGTGAGAGGAGACCAGGTGGTAATCATTCGTCTGGTGTTCAATGGTTGGTTGTCGTTGAGGAGAAGGATGGTGGGTTGGAGGTCAAAATTGTTGTAGGTGGTGGTAATCTTGCTGTGGAAGTAGTGCGAGAGGGTATCACAGAGTGCTTTGTGTCCTCTGTGGCTGTCAGGTTGGAGAATTCCTTGACTATTTTTAAAGGTTTCTTTGTGTGGTTGAACGTGGTATCAATGTGGACAGTGAGGGCTGCTTTCTTGGCTTCCTTGATGCGCAGGTGGTAGTTGCTGAGGGCTGATTTGTGAGCGGCTCTATCACAGGGGTTCTTAATGACGCGCTATTGCTTCTTGAGTTCAAAGCAATTGAGCTTAGTGGGTCTGAGCTCTGGCTTGTATGGAGGTTTTGTTGGCTTTTGAGGGTTTCAGCGGGGCGACTCTGTCAGTGCATTTGATGATCCAGGCACGGAGATTTTGGACGGCCTGGTTGAGGTCTGCTGAGGCTTCTGGTTTGGTGGTGCTGAGAGCCAGTGTCCACTGAATTTCGGTGACCTTGCCCCAGCTGCTTTGGGAGTAGCTGTGATGCTTGGAGATGGTGCGCTGAGCGTCTGAGATGATAAAGTGAATATTGTCATGGTAGGTTCATGTGAGTTCTGTGAGGGGACTGAATTTGCTTCTGTCGCTGGAGGTGAAAATGGAGTTGAGTATGTGTCCGGCCTTGTGCCTGGGTTTGGTGACCAGTTGGATGAGGCCGATGTTGTTCAAGTTCTCCAGGAGGGTGATGGAGATGTCATTGTTGGGGTTGTCGATTTGGAAATTGAGATCACTGAGTAGGACGTAGTGCAGGGAGTCGATGGCTATGGGGGCGATGAGGTTGGAGATGATGTCATAGAAAGCTGGTCTAGGTCCCGGGGGTCTTTAATTGAGGGTGCCTCTTATCATGGTCTTAGCATTGGTCTGTAGTTGGAAGTTGAGGTGTTCCATGAGAGGCGTGGGATCATCATTGGTGACAATGCATCAGATGGTTTCCTTGAGGATGATGGTGATGCCTCCACCTTGTTTGTTGGTATGGTCTCCGCGTATCATCTTGTAACCATCAGGAGTGTCAGTGTCAATATCAGGGTTTGAGGAGGGGTTGAGCCACGTTTTGGTGATGAAGGTAGCGTCAGGGGAGAGGGTGGTGATGGTGTCATAGATTTCCGAGGTGTGTTGCAGAGAAAGCGAACATTGGACAGGATGCTTTGGAGCGGTTCCTTGATGTTTGTAGTCTTCTGAGCATCAGTGGCACGGGGTCATTGTGAGCTGGTGGTCCTGTGTAACAGGAGAAGCAGCAGATCAAGGATCTTTTGGATGATCACGGGGGAGGACATGAAGCAGTCGTTGTTCCGGTGTCCGAGGTCCAGAGCCAGGAGCTCCTTGGTGGTGTAACGGCGGATGGTGGGAAGAACATGGGTTTCGGCTCTGGCCGTGGTCCAGGCAAAGATGGGCACAGATGGGCTTTCATTTGGCACGCTGGCGGTGCGGCCACGCAGTGTCTTCCATTAGTAGTCTTGGGAGGTGGGAGGGACTGTCAGGTAAAGCAGAAACAGCGTGGGAAAAATGGCAGGAATATGTGAGGTTAAAACCAAACGAAGGCTACGGGCTAAAAATAGGCCTCAAACTAACATACCCATAGTCAAAAATCTAAATTACCCAATCAAGTTAAGACAACCCAAAAAAATAAAGCTAAAGATGTAAAGCCCAAACCCAGCATACATCCGAGCAGCAGTCTCGAACTGGAGGCAGTAGGGAACTATGAGCACAGTCCCAGTCTTGTGGAGATGGCACTGGAATTGTATAAGCAACAGGTTTGCGCGGTCGTCAATTTGTAACGAAGCTGCGCGGTATGGTCTTCACCAGCGGGCTGGTTGAGCCAAGTGACGGTCCGATAACCTAGGGGAGGGTGTCAAGGGTTGGGCCGTGTTTGGGTGAGTGAGATTAAGAAGGAGCGGCGCAGTGAGCACAATTACCTTAAGGGGAAGAGAGAAGGTTCTATCTCGATGCTAGATTACAGTACAGCCGTACTGTCATGCTTCTAGGGTGGGGAGCTGTATGAAGCGCCCGGTGAGTCCTCGAATGGGCCGCGTGGATGGCGGTGCCCTGATAGGATGAACTCTGGGAAAATTAAGGTGGAGCATAATTAGGGCCAATTGTACCGATAATTCGGGTTACTAGTGCCCACAGGTCAGCGAGGAGTGAGGCTTACCTTGTTTCAATTTCTTGGGGATGGTGGGAGGAGATGACACAATGGTCTCTCCTTCTTCCTGCACCAAATTGCGACTGCCCCACCTAGGCGGTACTCAGGGTAATATAGGATTCTGTGAAGTGAAAATAGAAGGGTGGACTAAGGATGGGGAACCAGTGATGGTCGTGATAGCGGCCATATTTGCACGGTGAAACGAGTGGCGGCCATCTTGGAACGGTGTTGTGATAGTGTGTCTTGTGCCGTGACTGTGGTGTGAATGAATATTGGGCTCCCTATAATTCCATCCCTGTGAACAATAGCTCCATATTTACAGATGAATTTGGAATTATAGCAAGTACAGTTGATTATCATCAATTCCACCATTCATAATTTTGTACATTACATGGTCACATTCAATGATAGGAGAGGGCTCATTTGTCTGCAGGCGTACATTAGTAACTCAGTTTACAGCAAAGTGGTCCAATCCTCTGTTCTATTGAGGCCGTTATTCATTGAGTCAAACAGGATTATGCATTTCAGTTCTTCTCTTTTCAACAGGTTTGACATGTTGCCACCTCTTTGTGGTAATTTGAATGCTTTCAACACTGTCCAGCAAATGTAATCCTCATTGTGATTCACGTCAGTGAAGTGGTCCACCAGTGGGGCATTTGGTGTTCTGCACCTGATTCGGCTTCTATGTTGACAAATGCGTGTTTTGACCTTCTGCGTTGTTTGGCCGATGTATACTTTTTTACACGGACAATGAATCAAATAAACCACATTACATGTGTTGCAATTGGAGAAGGTGTTACACTTAAACGTAGTGTTATTGAATGTCACAGATTTGCCCTCAATAGTAAAATCGTGTACATTGCAAGCACCACATTTAAAATGTCCAACAATGGGGGTCAGACCCCATATAGATTAAAGAGTAGTAGATTGATTCAGAGTCGGCAGGGCAGCTCGGACTAGGTGGTCCTTCAGATTTTTGCTTTTTTTGAAGGCAAAAAGTGGCCTATCGATGTTTAGGACCCCAGCATTAATGATAGGCCAGTGGTGCAATATCATTTTGCGTAGTTTGTTGGACAATGGTGAGAACGTAGTAACACATGCTATCCTCTCTAGTTCATTCTTAGGTTTTGGGACTAGCAGTATTTCCCTCGGGCAATACCATGCCCTTTTCAGTGCATTTCTCACAATTCTCCTTGGGTAGCCACGTTTTTTAACTTAGATGACAAGATGGCTCCCTCTCTGAAGTAGTCCTCCCTACAAGAACAATTCCTCCTGATTTTAAGGAACTGGGAGTAAGGGAGTGAGTCACGTAGGGCCCTCGGGTGGTTGCTTGTGTATGCCAAAAGCGTATTTCTCTCCTTAGGTTTCCTAAAGAGACGTGTTTGGAGTTCCCCGTCTTGGTGGAAGATGGTCAGATCCAAGAAATCTATTGAAGATTTATCAGAAGTGATAGTGAAGCCCAGGCCTAGGCAATTGTTGTTAATCCAATGGGGGAATTGGCGTAGATCATTGATGTCATATCTCCATAAACTGAAGATATCATCAATGTATCTACGCCATAGGAGAATCCCTGGGTAAAATGGGTTAGATGGTGTCAGAATCACATTTGTTTCGATCTCGTCCATGAAAAGTATAGCCAGATTCGGGGCAAAAATAGCGCCCATGGAGGTCCCTTTTATCTGCTGGTAGAAAAGGTTATTGAAGGTAAAAAAGATTCGAGTGAGGCAGATCTCAAGGAGTTGCAAGATGAAAGTGGTGGGTACTGCAAGTGGACGGGGACGGGAGTCTAGAGTTTTTTGTATTACAAGTAGAGCAGCTGTTTGGGGAATGTTTGTATAGAGGGACTCCACGTCCATAGTACATAAAGTGTCTGTTCTGGGATCAAAGGGGTGATGCTCTATAAGATTAATCATTGCCATTGAGTCTCTCACATAGCATTTGGTTGGGGGAACAAATTCCTTGATGAAAAAATCTACAAATGCGCCTAGTGGTTCTAAGATAGATCCGCAAGCCGAGACAATGGGCCGGCCAGGGGGGGTTGGTGGTATTTTTGTGAACTTTAGGTAGCGTTTAGATTACAGGGGTACGTGGGCTTTTTACATTAAGAAAATTAAATTCCTTTTTTGTAAGAAAACCTTCTTTCAGGGCATCAGATGTGACCTTCAGTATCAGACCCTGAATTTCCTTGGTCGGATTTGATGCTAGTCTCAAGTAATGGTCTTTATTATCCAGCTGTCTTTGGATTTCGATGGAATATGTATCCCTTTCCTGTATCACTATCCCTCCACCCTTATCTGCGCTTTTTATCACAAGGGTGTCGTTAGTTTTTAGTGAGTTAATTGCTTGTTTTTCTTTTAGAGAGATATTGTAT
Organism: Lissotriton helveticus; assembly: GCF_964261635.1. Lineage (NCBI taxonomy): Eukaryota > Metazoa > Chordata > Amphibia > Caudata > Salamandridae > Lissotriton > Lissotriton helveticus. The sequence goes on along the minus strand of NC_136070.1, from coordinate 134,879,067 downwards.
GGAGTGAATCTTTTTTGGTTTTCTAGACTTGATAGGTCTTTAAGAACCATTTTTTCAAAAGTCAGAACTTCGGGGGGTATCATTCCTGCAGATGGCAGAAAAGTTGATGGTGGGCGTAAGGGGGTGTGTGCTTTGGTTTCAGGTGTGGGGTGAATTTGAAAAAAGGCTTTCAAACGGATGCTTCTGAAGAACCTAAGGAGTTCTGTATGGAGTTCCATGAAGTTTGGAGGGATGGTAGGCACAAAGGACAGTCTCTTTTTCGGGTCCTCATGAAAAGCAGTCTTCAGTCTGGTTCCAGGTACAGTGGTTCTTTGCTATATACCTCTATGGAGTGGTCATAATGCAAGATACTGAAGGTATTGTGTGGTCAACGGGGGTCATCATGAGGCTATTCTTTAGTCCTTGGTGAGGCGAATTTGGCTACACTGGTTGACATCCCTCAAAGTCCTCTCAGGCTTAGCAAAAGTCCAGTCACCTTTGGGATACCAGTTACCCGGCACATCTGAATCAGCAGTTTCATTCTTTTGCTGATAACTCTCCTTTTGGGTGACCAAACTACACTCTGACAACTCTCTCAGTCCTGCGGAATTGGGTTCAACTTTTGAGTGTTGGGTGCAGATCTCTTATGCAGCACAAGGAGATCCCGTGATCTTAGCTATCAACTCACCAGGCAGGCTACTACACATTTTGTGGCCGTGTGCTGTGAGCAGGAAGTCAGCCAACTGTCTCTCCTTCTGGCTGGGGCCCAGGAACGCCTTTTCCTCAGGCAGGGCGCAGCAGGCATGTGTGAGAAGTTGGCCTGATATATGATGCTCACTAGTTCTAGTGTTCACCTTGTATCAGTCCAAACAACCCTTATGGTGATTGGTTGTAAGTCAACCTTATAGACCAACTATCCTAATGGTAGCATGGACAAAGCAGTCTTAGGCTAAACTCTTTTGGCATGTGAAACCAGCTGTTTTACCACAATATAACCCCTTGAATACCAGATGAAAGGACACCACACAGGTTGTTATGAAAATAAACAGTATATTTATTAATAACAACACCTCTGAACTCTTTATGAGGTCAGAGGGCTAAGCACATGACAATCTCTTAAGAAAAATACGATAAGTTGCACGAAATTACAATGGTGTCCTAGGGGTACGACAAACCATATACTAAGTAAGTGGAATGTGGAAGTCGATAGAAGGAATGGAGCTGTCCAGAGGCTGTAGGATCGATGGGACCACGCTACACTAACTCTAGGTAAGTAATAGGCGGCCCACGGAACGCGTGTACAGAGTGTGAACTCACACGCGAGATGCGTAACAACGTCTATGGACAGTACAGTTCAAGTAAAAGGTAAGTACGGACAATCCTGACTAGTTAGGACTAAAACGACTGTGGAACTGGACAATAGGAGAGTCAATCTACCCTTGAGCACCGAAATACTCTTGTTACCTCACCCACGGGCTGCGGGTGCATAGGTACAAAGTCGTGTCGGGTTCCGGCGTTGAAGTCTATGGAGCCTTGAGGAAAAGCTGCTGCAGGCAACCAGGAGGAAGGTGTCCGGTGTGATCCCAGGGAGGATCAGAGATGCTGAAGACCTGAAAGCAGAGGGGACAATGTTCACAGTCACTAGCCAGTGACTGGAGTGGAACCAGGAAGGAAACAGATGTCGTCGTCATGATCAAGTGAAGAGTGGACGCTTGACTCTGCAGCCACGTGGACCAGGAGGTGTCTTCGACGACCAGGATGGAGGCACGAGCTGTCCCACGCAGGCTCTCGCTGTCGGCGGTGTCTGTTCCGGAATCGGTGTCAACAGGCCTTGGCAAAGGCAACCCACGCGGTGAGTGGAAAAGGTGTCTGGTGCGGACTAGGAGAGTCCGGGGTGCCCCTCTTTTGGAAGGAAGCAAGGGCCAGTCTGGAGCAACCAGACCAACAGTGAAGATTTCAAGGTTCGTCGTCTAGGAGGCCACTAGCCAGCCGGCAAGTGACCAGACAACGCGTCGAGCAGCAAACAAGCAGAAGGGCCCCACGCAGATCTCGTGGAAGCTGGAGGGCTGAGCTTCGGTGCAGGGGCTGCTCGGGGCTGGGGCTTCACAATCCCCAAAGCACTTGGTCGAGTTTACCTCGGGAGTCGTCTTGGAAGCGACATGCAGTTTCTTTCAAGATGGCGGGTCCCACGTGTCTCGTCGCACCCACGGGTCTCAGCTTTGCTGCAGAGGTGAGTTGAGGTCGGAGAGGTCTGGGAATCTGGGTCTCGTTGGGCTCTGAAGTCTGGATCCTCGAGGGAAGACGACAAAGTGAAGCCGCTGGATGCTTGATGGTGCCTGCAGTTGCAGGGTGGACACTCCTTGCCCACAAGGGAGATTTCTTCAGTCTTCTGTGGAGCAGAACGTTGAAGTCCAGAGTTTCTTCTTGTAGAGTAGTTCAGAATTAATCTAATTTGGAATGGGACCAGCTCCTACCTTTATCCTGCTAAAGGGGGCTGCACTACTGACTAGGTCCCTCCCCTGGGTGGGACCAGGAAGGGGGGTGGTTACACCCCCTATCCTTTGTCCGAATTCCACGCCAGAGCTGGGGCTGGAGTGCCCCAGCAACCGGTTTGAACCGGTGTATGCACAGGGCACTTCTGTGCCCCAGGCATGTCTCATTCCTTTCAGGCCTCCCTACCTCAATACACAAAATCCTGTCTGGGGTGGTGCTAGCACCTCCCAAGGCAGGAAACCCTTTGTCCAAGCCTCCCTCGCTGGAAGGACTCCCAGCAGCAGGAGGTCAGACTTGTGTCTGTGGTGGCAGCATCCATTTTGTGATGCCAAGGCTCGAGTTAACTTTAACCGGGGTTCACAGTTACATACATGTCATGTCCCTCTAGAAGGGTTGAATGCTACCCCCGTCGCCAGAATTGGCGAGGGGGTAGTATTCCAATTCATATGACACCTTACTCGACATCTTTTGATAATGTTATACCAGAGTTAGCATTTAACCGCGAGGATTATAATGCACTTAAGAGTATATGGTATAGCATTATCATGGAACAGCTGTTAGGACTTGGTTCCGCAAGCTGCAGACGGGCTCAGCTCATGCCAGAGCACCATCTCACATAATTCCAGGCACTCTGCCTTCAGGATTGCTAAGGCCTGCCATAGGAGTGGCTGATAGGAATCTATGTGTCCATTTTAGGGTTAGATATAAGTATACTATATCTATAGCAAAGGGTGATTACACCACCTTGCCCCAGCTGTCATGCAGCCAGTTGTGTCAGTTTTTGATGGCCAGCCAGGGGTGGCATAATACATGCTTCAGCCCCTGGTAGGTCCTGGGTACACCTATGCCCTGGATACCTAAGGTACACTGTACAGGGACTGATAAGTTGGCCCAGTACCAATTGGTAAATGCACCTAAAGTACATGGTTGTCAATTTAGAGAGAGAACAGCTAGGCTGTGGGTCTGATTAGCAGGCCCACAGCCAGGGAAAGTCGTAAACCAGTGAAGCAAATAGCAAAAATCTGGGGTGACCATAGGATTGCAGACCCCACTCTCCTATATAACCCCCCAAACTTAGGGACATTAAACTAACCTTGACCAGGTGAGTCTTCCTGTTCTAAGTGGAAATATCTGGAGAGGCCATCTGCATTGCCATGGTCAGTCCCTGGTCTGTGCTCCACTGTAAAGTCCACCCCCTGTAGGGAAATGGACCACCTAAGAAGTTTGGGGTTTTCACCCTTCATCTGATTTAGCCATAAGAGGGGCTTATGGTCGGTCTGAATCTTGAAGTGAGTTCCAAACAAGTATGGCCTCAACTTCTTCAGGGCCCAAACCACAGCAAAGGCCTCCCTCTCAATAGCTGACCAACGTTTCTCTCTAGGGGTCAGCCTTCTGCTTATAAAAGCAATGGGCTGGTCATGACCATCAATATTCAGTTGAGATAGAACAGCTCCCACACCCAACTCAGATGCATCTGTTTGGACAATGAAGGTTTTGGAGTAGTCAGGACTCTTGAGAATAGGTGCAGTACACATGGCCTGCTTTAGGTCATCAAATGCCTTCTGACAGCTAACTGTCCACTGAACTTTCTTTGGTATTTTCTTGCTTGTCAGGTCATTAAGTGGTGTCACAATGGACCCATAATTCTTGACAAACTTCCTATAGTAACCAGACAGGCCCAAGAAAGCTCTGACCTGTGTCTGGGTGGTTGGAGGAGCCCAGTCCTTTATGGCCTGTATCTTGCTCTCCAATGGTTGAACCTGGCCTCCACCCACAAGGTGGCCCAGGTACACAACCTGACTCTGCACTATATGGCACTTGGTGGCCTTGATAGTGAGGCCTGCCTTTTGCAAGGCCTCCAAAACTGTAGGATTAGTTTTGGAGGCCTTGCAAAAGGCAGGCCTCACTATCAAGGCCACCAAGTGCCAGATAGGGCAGAGTCAGGTCAGGTTGCCTGTAGATTTTACTCTTGACAGGCAGTCTGTCACCAGTGTCCACCTCATGGGTGCACCAGTTTGTCTGACTGGGGGTCAGTGAGAACATTTGTCTAAAGGATTGAAGAACCTGTTTACAATCCTCTTGTTGATGTTCAGAGAGGCAGTCAGAAAAGACTACACCATCTACTGACCCATCATCAGGGTTCTGAGTGAGCAGGTCTGGGAGAGGGTCACTCTCTTCCTCCTGCCCCTCATCTGTGGCCATGAGCAAGCCCATGTCCTCCCTGTTGACAAATGCCTTGAGCCTGTTTACATGAAGCACCCTGTGGGGGCTCCTGGGAGTTCCCATGTCTACCAAGAAGGTGACTTCTCCCTTTTGCTCAATGATGGTATGGGGTCCAGACCACTTGTCTTGGAGAGCTGCTGGGGCCACTGGCTCCAACACCCACACCTTCTGTCCTGCATGGTAAACAGTTAGGACAGCCTTTTGGTCATGCCAAGCTTTTTGAAGTTCTTGGCTGGCCTCAAGGTTTTTGGATGCCTTCTCCATGTACTCTGCCATCCTGGAGCGGAGACCAAGTACATAGTCCACTATGTCAAGTTTAGGCTTTTTGAGAGGTAACTCCCATCCTTCCTTCACAAGACATAGGGGTCCTCTTACAGGATCCCCAAACAGAATCTGAAAAGGGCTGTAGCCAACCCCCTTCTGTGGGACCTCTCTGTAAGCAAACAGGAGGCAGGGTAAAAGGATGTCCCATCTTCGCCTAAGCTTTTCAGGTAACCCTTTTATCATCCCTTTTAGAGTCTTGTTGAATCTTTCAACAAGCCCATTGCACTGTGGGTGATAGGGTGTAGTAAATTTGTAATTTACACCACACTTCTTCCACATTGCAGTCAAGTATCCTGACATGAAGTTTGCACCTCTGTCAGAGACAACCTCCTTAGGAAACCCCACTCTGGAGAAAACTCCAAGTAGGGCCCTGGCCAAAACAGGAGCTGTAGTGGTCCTAAGGGGAATAGCTTCTGGATACCTGGTGGCATGATCCACTACCACCAGTATAAATCTGTGCCCAGATGCTGTTGGGGGGTCCATTGGTCCAACAATGTCTATCCACACTCTTTCAAAGGGTACCCCCACCACAGGTAGTGGTATAAGGAGGGCCTTTGTTGTGCCACCTGATTTGCCACTGACTTGACAGGTGACACATGAGCGACAAAACTCTTTGCTGTCTTCAGACATATGAGGCCAGTGAAAGTGCGGGGCAAGCCTGTCCCAAGTCTTGTTCTGGCCTAAGTGACCTGCAAGGGGAATCTCATGGGCTAAGGTGAGAAGGAAACCTCTAAGAGACAAGGGGATGACCAGCCTCCTGGTAGCACCAGGCTTGGGGTCTCTTGCCTCAGAGTATAGGAGTCCATCATCCCAATATACCTTATGGGCACCTGTAGCATCCCCTGCAGCCTCAGCAGCAGCCTGCTGTCTGAGGGGTTCAAGGGAGGAACAGTCTAGCTGGGCTTGCCTCAAGTCTGCCCTGGAAGGTCCCCCTGTCCCAAGAAACTCAACCTGTTCAGGTTCAAGCTCTTCTAGGACAGTTCCTTCTGGGGTCTTGGGGTCAGCCTCCTGTGAGGGCTGATCCTCATCCTGAGGCAGGGGGGAAGGCTCAGCCTTACCCCTACTGCTCTTCCTCTTGGTTAGTGTCTGGTCCATTCTTCCAGGATCCAGCACTAGTTCAGCTGGGCATTTCTTGGCCTGTGACCTGGTCACAGCAAGGACATGTGAGGAGAGACCTAGCATTTCTACATGAGTCCTGTACTCCACATCTGACCACAGTGAGGATTCCAAATCTTTGCCCAAAGACAATCTACTGGGAGGTCTGAACTAACTACAACCCTTTTGAGGCCAGTTACCTCTCCCCAGGAGAAATTAACAACTGCCATACTGTGATTGGTAGTGACATTGCTAGCATTGGTAACTAGGTAGTCTGAACCTAGCATGATCTGGTCAGGGTCCACAAATGTTGGAGTCACCATGGTGACACTGGCACATGTGTCCCTGTAGGCCTGAGCCATATTTCCATCGATTAAAGGTGTTTGCCTGTATTTGCCCAGAGTACTAGGACTTACAGTAGGGGTCATATCCATGTCCCCAGTACAAACAAGAACTGCCTGAGTAGGAATTCTGACTAAGTCAGAACCCACCTCAGTTCCCAGGGTTAACCCAACTATAGCCTTGGGAGGTACACTACCACTACTAACTGTACTAGGGGGTGTAGGTGTCTTAGGGACAGGAGTGGTAGGAGTTTGGCCTTTCTTGGTGCACTCACTAAACCAGTGAGTCTTACTTTTACAGTATTGGCACCATGGTTTCTTAGGACCATCATTCTTCTTCTTTTGGGAATTCTGGGACCCACCCTCCTTAGATTGTTGGGGCCCTGTTGAAGACTTCTGGTCATTTTGCTTATTCTCATTATTACCCTTCTGGTCTGCTTTCTTCTGGCCACCACCCTGGTTCTGGTTCTGCTGCTTGACCCTTGTCCTGACCCATCTGTCTGCCTTCTTTCCCAATTCTTGGGGAGAGGTCAGATCTGAGTCAATCAAGTGCTGATGCAACAACTGGTTCTGACAATTATTTAAGATTTGCCCTCTCATTTCATTTCATTTCATAAAGCTTTATTCGGAACATAAAATATGTCCATAAAAGCACAAACAGTTACATATACAGACATTTCATTGTAAGGAAAAAGTAAAAATAAAAAGACACATAATACATTAATCATCCAGTGCGGGATGGAATAAATATTAAAATGATTAAAAACACATGCTTTTCCTAATACTAATGGCCTTAAGTACAAAAGTTGCTGTGAAAAAACAAATGTCCGGAAAAAGCAGTTTCATCGAGTCAATAATTGTTCTTACTCCAAATCTATTTAGGATGGGCTTTAGATAGAATTTCCGTAGTTCGCTGTACAATTGGCAAGACAAGAGAAAGTGCATAGTGCTCTGTTCAGACTTGTTGTCACAAGCACAGGGACCAGTAGGGCGTACTTTTACAATTGGGCACGCAACCAGATAATGTACAATTCCCATCCTTATTCTGGTTAGTACAAACTGGTGCGAGACTCTGGTCACCTCTGTCAAATAAGGATGAAATCCAATGAACTCATTCATGCTATTGTACAGTTTACATGTAGATTGGTTCAGTTCTTCCAAAGCACGCTTCTCCGCACAACAGTTCAGAAACGTAGTTTTCAAATTAGACTTGGAGATAACGGAGGCACAATACCGATCATTAAACACATTGAAACCAAAAACATTTTGAAAATTAACAATGTTATATTTAATCCACGGGATCATCAGGTGCTGGTCCAAAGAAAGGCAATCCTCTATAATGGCTCTATTCAATGAGGTGCCTTCATTCAGCCAAACGGAGCGCCACAATAAAAGAGGTCTTAACATGATCAAATCATTAAGAAAGTGAATCCCTGTTTCTTTATGAACCAGAATGTTAGAGGTAGATTTGGGTAAGCACAGGAGCCTTTTCAGGAAATTGTTCTCCTCCACCTGAAGGCACCCGGCTGATGTCATACCCCAAACTCCCGCCCCATACAGGGCAGCAGATAGGCATCTGGATTGGAAATTTTTTAACATTTCCAAGATGCGTCTACTCCCCAACTTACTGGCAAATACAAAAACCCCATTGGCACTCCTAATCATCTTAGTTTTAGCTGCTTTATGTTCAATATCCCAGCTACCATTTTTTGAAAAGTTAATGCCTAGATAGCAGAAATTATCAACTTTTAAAACTTTTTCGCCTTCGATGTAATAGTGAGAATTAACTTTCGGTTTAGCTCGGCCCGACCTACACTCCATCACATAGGTTTTAGACCTATTGATCACCAACTTCCTGTTTTTGATGAAATGCACAAACTTATCCATCAAGCGTTGAAGGCCCAACGGGGTCCTGGACAGCAGCACAGCGTCGTCCGCATAGAGTAACACCGGAATATTCAAATTGTTAACTCTAGGGGCGTCAGCCGCAACTGTCTTCAGGACAGAATCAACCTCATTAATGAAGAGAGTAAAAAGTAGGGGCGCTAAAACGCACCCCTGCCTGATTCCTCTCCCAATGCCGAATTTACTCGTGCACTCCCCATTGGGTCCATACCGTACACTGGTACTAAGTTTCTCGTACAAGCGGGCCAAGAAATAAACTATACCATCGGGGGCACCTATTTCAATCAGTTTAGCCCACAGTATGGCGTGGTCTACCATATCAAAAGCACTGCTTAAATCAGCAAAGCAGAGATATAGAGACCCTTTCTTAGCCTGGGTATATTTCCCGACTAAGAGTTCCAGATTCAGGCACTGTTCGATTGTGCCACGTCCTTTTCTGAAACCAAACTGACTATTGGTTAAAATATCATTGGTCTCTGCCCATTCCTCTAATCTGACTAAGAGGACCCGGCTCATAACTTTAACCGATGAGTCCAGGAGGGATATTGGACGATAATTTTTTGCGTCACCCCGGTCTCCTTTTTTATAGATAGGGATAATTATTGATTCTACCCAAGTAGATGGTATTTTAGAACTAACTGCTGTATTGAAAATCTTGACCAGCAGTGGGCCCCAGATCTCCGGGGCAGTCTTATATACGTATATGGGTACCCCATCAGGTCCTTGGGCCTTCCCTCCCTTACTGGCTTTTATGCTGGCCATAACCTCGTCCACAGTAATATTTAAAGCAACAATCGGCCAGCCATTCTCAACGGAAACTAATTTTTTGCCTGAGTCAAATATATTGGAAAAATGTTGGATCCATAACTCCACACTCACATTGGATGTGAGCTCTGGAGCCTTCTCGTCCTTGAGGAATGGGCTATTAACCGTAGACCAGAACAATGTACAATCCCTTAATTCCGCGGCTTGGCTTAGCTTTGCCCATGCTTCCTGCTGTAATTCAGCCTTTCTGCGTTTAAGGACCTGGTCAAAAACCTGCCTAAGTTGAATCACAAGACTCTTATTTCTTGGTTTAGCTGCTAGAGCTTCCTTAAGATTACTCCGGGCATTTGAACAAGCATGATCAAACCACCCCTTATTTTGTTTAATCTTGCGCCCTATCTCTTTTGTGAATTTCTTATTGATAGATAAGTTAATACTATCAAAGTGGGCAATACTGGCAGCCACAATTTCCTCTTGTTCGAGGATTGCCGAAATATCCATCAGACAACTATTGATAATAGATTCTGATGTGACAGCGGCTTTTTCTCCTTTCCACCTCAGCCTAACTCCATTTGACCTATGGGGCTCGATGTTAACAACAACAGTATCCATATTGGATGTGGTGGTAGGTTTCCAGAATCTAGTTTCGGTAATTAAACAGTTGTGGTCACTAAGCATAACATCAACCACCTTGAGCTCAGAGCACATAGGGATTAGATTAGAAGACATGCATATAAAATCGATAATCGTATTTGCCCCCCTCCCTTTAAATGTTGGTATACTTTCTCCTAGATCATTCTTAGCAATTTCCATGATTTCCATATCATGATCTACCAGAAAGTTATTCAGGGTTTCACCGTATAAATGATGAGGGAAATGAACCTCAGCCTCCCCTGAATAATTATACACCTCACATAACTTCTGGGAAGACAAAGGGCAAACAGCTACATTAAAATCCCCCACAAAAATAAATTCAAAAACACCATTAAAATTTTCCACAACATTACAAACAGCTTTATCTAACTCATTAATGACTATATGCCTTGTGCCATCAAATATGTTATTGTAGAAATTGATCAAAAGTATATTTCTACCCCCTTCTTGTGATAGCCATAGGATTTGGGAGTGAACCCCTACTTGTACATACTTCTTCACTAAAACTGGTAATTTAACAGAGATCAATACTAGCAGCCCTCCTTTGGATCTGCCATGTGGTGAAGCCATGGCGGAAAGCTCGTAGGTTACAAAACCATCAATGCCCTTGACATTTTTGCACCAAGTTTCTTGTAGGCAGATGATGTCGAATAAATCAATGAAATCCTTCCATCCCAGCATTTCCACCTTGGCCATCACCCCTGCAATATTCCAGCTGGCGATATAGTAAGTTTCCCTATCCCTATCATGATTGACGGTAGGCATTTCGTCATCAGTTACGGACATGTTAACATCTAGATTAAAAAGCTCTATGTCATTAGAATTTTCCTCCGCTCCCTCCATAATCATACAGTCCACTGTCGCATTATTATCCAGTTCATTTACAAAAATAGAAATAGATTGTCCTCCAGTATCACCGCTCCCATGTACTGGGTTACTCTTATGTCAGTCGTTTTGATCCAAACAACTCAGCGACTGGTATCTATTTTGGATTGGAACTTGGTAAAACATCCCATTAGCTGGTGACAGGGTACTTTCACATACAGAAGGGAAATTAGGGGCATGTGTTGCAAATCTATTCCCCCCGGGCACCGAGTTCAGCATATACATCGGTGAAATAGGTGTTCCCTCATGGGGTCCAAGACAAAACATAGGTAACCCGGGTCTATTTACAATGGGTTGGCGATTATTAAAGATCTGTAAGCCCTCCCCATTATTTACAGATGTAGGCCTATTGAGATGATTATAAAAATATCCCAATGGCCTAGCAACAACATCTGTCTCTGACTGCGTGATTGAGGCCGCTCTAAGTAGGACCGTTGCAACATGTTGCGGATGTTTAAAATTAATAATCACGCAGTCACCGACACAGGTCTTTCTTGTGTTACCTATCCAGTTGACTCTTCTGATAGAAATAATCTGGTCAGAGAAGCCCACTGGATAACCACAGTGTCGGTGTAGCCAGGAGATCGCTTTGTTTTTTAGTGATTCCACCGACTCCTGGGTAGATTGGCTCTGTGTAATGGTCGGAACATTCGTTAATACTACAACATAGGGTACACATTCGGGGGGAAGTTCAACCGGGCGCTTACTAATCCTCACTGGTGCCCTGTTTATTCCCCCAGTAGCAGCTGGGATAGCTGACGATACTGGCCCCCGAACAGTTTTCACCCTACTTATAGAAGACAATGGTCTAATTGTTTGATTTGGAATAGCCTTGGCTACACTAGTTAGCCCTGCTCCCTGCAACTGAGATGGTTGACCCATGCCCTGAACTAATGGGCTTGTCGATGCAGGTAACTCTATGGGTGGTTGCTCACTAGTAGTAGCAGTAGCATGGAAACCGTTTGTGTTACATGCTTGTGCCCTTTCCTGTGTAGATACTATATTTGGGCGCATTGAATCATTAACAATTGACAAGGCTTTACCCAATGTGACAGACTGCTTATCCACCATATCTCGCAATCTCAGAACTTCTGCACACAGACCCTCAATCTTGGATATCAAGGGCTCAACAATCATTTTTAGTCTATCATCAATATTATTTGCCAACAAGTCTATTTGGTCTGACTTAATAGTAACACAACTTTCTCTCATTAATTCCCCTATATTCTCATGTTCTCCTTGTCGATAATATCCTTTTTATTTTTTCTTCCAGGATGATGATTTCCCCGTTTTGGAGCTGTTTTTCTACACGCTCTCATAAGTCTTGTGGCCCTGATAGACTGTCTAGGTGTACCTTCATAGGTCTCACTCTGGTCAGCTTCCGATACGGTCACACTTTCAGATGGCTCATTGGTCTCAGCATTAATGATAGTGATATCAGGCTCGGATGGTGTAATAGTGGCCACAATGACATTAGGCGTGTTGGTAGCATCAGTATTAAAATTCAGGGACACATCCATTGGCTGATCTTGCATGGGACTTTTCCCTAGCGATTTCCTTCTGTCCGTATTGATTCTGTTAACCACTTTCAATAAGTAGTTATCTGGTAGGGTGGATTGGATAGACATAATGGATGGTAGTTCAGAGGAGACGATAAGCAGATATAAAAAACAATGGGGTGACCACCAATTTGCAAAGTTTAGGTGTACTCACACGTTGCGCCAAGGGGGGTGGCCCGTCCCGTCCCTGGACGGCCACAGACGGCCCGCCCTCTGCCCGGGCTCAGCCCGGTGACGCCCGCGCGCGTCCCGCGACGCGGAGGGAGCGCCCTGTTCAAATAGCGCCTCCGGGCGCGCAGCGGCAGGAAGTGGCCGGAAGTGGCCGCTAAGCCCTCTGGGAGCTGTAGTCTCCAGCCGCCACCAGCCGCGATGGAGTGGAGCGGCAGCGGCGAGACCACAGCGTCAGGGCCCCAGGGGTGAAGTAGCGTCCAGCAACTGCAGCAGGTAAGGGCTCCCCTGGCCGGTCCGGTTCAACTTCGGGCAAAGAATGACCCCCGCTCCACCAAGGGAGCGCCCTGTTCAAATAGCGCCTCCGGGCTCGCAGCGGCAGGAAGTGGCCGGAAGTGGCCGCTAAGCCCTCTGGGAGCTGTAGTCTCCAGCCGCCGCGATAGAGTGGAGCGGCAGCGGCGAGACCACAGCGTCAGGGCCCCAGGGGTGAAGTAGCGTCCAGCAACTGCAGCAGGTAAGGGCTCCCCTGGCCGGTCCGGTTCAACTTCGGGCAAAGAATGACCCCCCGCTCCACCGAGGGAGCGCCCTGTTCAAATAGCGCCTCCGGGCGCGCAGCGGCAGGAAGTGGCCGGAAGTGGCCGCTAAGCCCTCTGGGAGCTGTAGTCTCCAGCCGCCACCAGCCGCGATGGAGTGGAGCGGCAGCGGCGAGACCACAGCGTCAGGGCCCCAGGGGTGAAGTAGCGTCCAGCAACTGCAGCAGGTAAGGGCTCCCCTGGCCGGTCCGGTTCAACTTCGGGCAAAGAATGACCCCCTCTCTCATAATTAGATTATACAATCCTGTGTAATCAGTAACTTTACTTCCCAGTAACCAGCCTTCCAAAGCCTTAGTGGCACAATCAACAAAGTCAGTCCAATCTTGAGCCTGAGTTTTCTGGGTGTCTCTGAACATTAACCTGTACTGTTCAGTTGTTAAGCCAAACCCATCAATCAGTGCAGTTTTCAAGACTTGGTAATCATTAGCATTCTCATCTCTAGCAGTGAGGAGCTTATCTCTACCTTTACCTTCAAAGGAGAGCCACAATATAGCTGCACACTGATTCTGGGGTACCTGCTGTACTTTGCAGGCCCTCTCCAGAGCAGTTATCCACTTGTGGATATCATCTCCTATCTTATAGGAGGGCACTATTTTACTCAGGTTTCTAGTATCAAAACCCCTTTCTCTATCCCTAGGGATATTGCTGCCACCAGTGGGGACTACCCCACTCAACTGTTGCTCTCTAGCAAAGGCAAGCTTCTCCTTGGCAAGGGCAAGTTCTTCCCTTTGGATCCTCAGATTAGCCTCCCTCATCTTTGCTTCATGCTCTCTCCTCTGAGGGGAAGTCATTCTCCTCTGAGCAGATGCATGAGAGTGCACAGATCTATTGGAGTCCCTAGAAGGAGATCTATCTCTCCTAACCCCAACGTTAGGCCTGCTAGTGGATGGCACTGGAGCTCCCCCAGTTCCTTCCCTATGTAGGTCTAAGTTAGCCCTTGAAAGTCTGCTGACTAAAGGTTGCCCATTTTCTGCCTCATCCCCAGATACATCCCCTTCTTCCCTATCTTCATTCTCTGATTCAGGGAGGTTGGAGTCTGGATCACCAGGTGTACCTTCTAAGGGGGGCATGCTCCCATCTGGATTAGAGGGGCCTGCAGTAGCAGCCCTTCTGGCATCATATATCTCTAAGAGACCTAACAGAAAAGGAGTGGTAGGGTTAGAACCCTGTTTCAATTTCCTGGAGGTACACAATTGTCTCATCTCCTGGAAACTGAGAGCTGCATATCTGGAAAGGACCTGTGGAGGTTCACTAACCACTAGGGGAGTCTCTGAAGACTCTCCATGGGTAGACATGCTTTCTAGTGAGGTGTAAGTGATGCACCTACCTACACTATGGGTTTTCCTACTGATCCCTTGCTAAGAGTTGTAGTCAGGGTGTGCTAGGCCCTTTCTACTACAACAGCTGGTTCAGTAGAACTCAGAGTATTTCTAAGCTTGTTATATGTACCTAGAGTACCTTATGTGATCTTTCAAATCAAATGATATTTCAAGATTATATTTGGTAAAAACAACAGCAAGCTCAAATCCCAACCGCTGCACACCAATGTGAGAAGTTGGCCTGATATATGATGCTCACTAGTTCTAGTGGTCACCTTGTATCAGTCCAAACAACCCTTATGGTGATTGGTTGTAAGTCAACCTTATAGACCAGCTATCCTAATGGTAGCATGGACAAAGCAGTCTTAGACTAAACTCTTTTGGCATGTGAAGCCAGCTGTTTTACCACAATATAACCCCTTGAATACTAGATGAAAGGACACCACACAGGTTGTTATGAAAATAAACAGTATATTTATTAATAACAACACCTCTGCACTCTTTATGAGGTCAGAGGGCTAAGCACATGACAATCTCTTAAGAAAAATACGATAAGTTGCACGAAATTACAATGGTGCCCTAGGGGCACGACAAACCATATACTAAGTAAGTGGAATGTGAAAGTCGATAGAAGGAATGGAGCTGTCCAGAGGCTGTAGGATCGATGGGACCACACTACACTAACTCTAGGTAAGTAATAGGCGGCCCACGGAACGCGTGTGCAGAGTGTGAACTCACACGCGAGATGCGTAACAACGTCTATGGACAGTACAGTTCAAGTAAAAGGTAAGTACGGACAATCCTGACTACTTAGGACTAAAACGACTGTGGAACTGGACACTAGGAGAGTCAATCTACCCTTGAGCACCGAAATGCTCTTGTTACCTCACCCACGGGCTGCGGGTGCATAGGTGCAAAGTCGTGTCGGGTTCCGGCGTTGAAGTCTATGGAGCCTTGAGGAAAAGCTGCTGCAGGCGACCAGGAGGAAGGTGTCCGGTGTGATCCCAGGGAGGATCAGAGATGCTGAAGACCTGAAAGCAGAGGGGACAATGTTCACAGCCAGTGACTGGAGTGGAACCAGGAAAGAACCAGATGTCGTCATCGCGATCAAGTGAAGAGTGGACGCTTGACTCTGCAGCCACGTGGACCAGGAGGTGTCTTCGACGACCAGGATGGAGGCACGAGCTGTCCCACGCAGGCTCTCGCTGTTGGCGGTGTCTGTTCCGGAATCGGCGTCAACAGGCCTTGGCAAAGGCAACCCACGCGGTGAGTGGAAAAGGCGTCTGGTGCAGACTAGGAGAGTCCGGGGTGCCCCTCTTTTGGAAGGGAGCAAGGGCCAGTCTGGAGCAACCAGACCAGCAGTGAAGATTTCAAGGTTCGTCGTCTAGGAGGCCACTAGCCAGCCGGCAAGTGACCAGACAACGCGTCGAGCAGCAAACAAGCAAGGGGGGCCCCACGCAGATCTCGTGGAAGCTGGAGGGCTGATCTTCGGTGCAGGGGCTGCTCGGGGCTGGGGCTTCTCAATCCCCTAGGCACTTGGTCGAGTTTACCTCGGGAGTCGTGCTGGAAGCGAAGTGCAGTTTCTTTCAAGATGGCCGGTCCCACGTGTCTCGTCGCACCCACGGGTCTCAGCTTTGCTGCAGAGGTGAGTTGAGGTCGGAGAGGTCTGGGAATCCGGGTCTCGTTGGGCTCTGAAGTCTGGATCCTCGAGGGAAGATGACAAAGTGAAGCCGCTGGACGCTTGATGGTGCCTGCAGTTGCAGGGTGGACACTCCTTGCCCTCAAGGGAGATTTCTTCAGTCTTCTGTGGAGCAGAACGTCGAACTCCAGAGTTTCTTCTTGTAGAGTAGTTCAGGATTAATCTAATTTGGAATGGGACCAGCTCCTACCTTTATCCTGCTAAAGGGGGCTGCACTACTGACTAGGTCCCTCCCCTAGGTGGGACCAGGAAGGGGGGTGGTTACACCCCCTATCCTTTGTCCGGTTTCCGCGCCAGAGCTGGGGCTGGAGTGCCCCAGCAACTGGTTTGAACCGGTGTATGCACAGGGCACCTTGTGTGCCCCAGGCATGTCTCATTCCTTTCAGGCCTCCCTACCTCAATACACAAAATCCTGTCTGGGGTGGTGCTAGCACCTCCCAAGGCAGGAAACCCTTTGTCCAAGCCTCCCTCGCTGGAAGGACTCCCAGCAGCAGGAGGTCAGACTTGTGTCTGTGGTGGCAGCATCCATTTTGTGATGCCAAGGCTCGAGTTAACTTTAACCGGGGTTCACAGTTACATACATGTCGTGTCCCTCTAGAAGGGTGGAATGCTACCCCCGTCGCCAGAATTGGCGAGGGGGTAGTATTCCAATTCGTATGACACCTTACTCGACATGTTTTTATAATGTTATACCAGAGTTAGCATTTAACCGCGAGGATTATAATGCACTTAAGAGTATATGGTATAGCGTTATCATGGAACAGCTATTAGGACTTGGTTCCGCAAGCTGTAGATGGGCTCAGCTCATGCCAGAGCACCATCTCACATAATTCCAAGCACTCTGCCTTCAGGATTGATAAGGCCTGCCATAGGAGTGGCTGGTAGGAATCTATGTGTCCATTTTAGGGTTAGATATAGGTATACTATATCTATAGCAAAGGGTGATTACACCACCTTGCCCCAGCTGTCATGCAGCCAGTTGTGTCAGTTTTAGATGGCCAGCCAGGGGTGGCATAATACATGCTTCAGCCCCTGGTAGGCCCTGGGTACACCTATGCCCTGGATACCTAAGGTACACTGTACAGGGACTGATAAGGTGTCCCACTACCAGTTGGTAAATGCACCTAAAGTACATGGTTGTCAATTTAGAGAGAGAACAGCTAGGCTGTGGCTCTGATTAGCAGGCTCACAGCCAGGGAAAGTCATAAACCAGTGAAGCAAAAAGCAACAATCTGGGGTGACCATAGGATTGCAGACCCCACTCTCCTACAGCATGCTCCTTTACTTTGCTAGCCCAAGGTGCCGCAGATGGAGTCCAACTTCGGTACAGCCTCTCCTTTGCTGAACCCTTGGTTCAGTAGTCTTTCTTTGGCCCTCTTCTACAGTCCAACGAGAACTGAGTTCTGGGTGCCAAGGGCGCCCCATTTATGCCCATAAAGTGCCCTCAAAGGAGGTCGCAGTCACTAGCCAATGGGCTACCAGGTCCCCTCCCACCTGATGACTATGTGGCATCTATCTGTCCCAAAAGGCTCTATCCTACCCACTGCCAAGATGGCGAGACCCTTCTCTCGTGTGTGGAGCTTGGCAGCCCACCCTAGAAGTGAGGCTAAGGGAGTGCTCACAGACATGGAAAAAACTGTTTGGCCACTGGTTTTCCTCCTCTGTCCCTGCTGCCAGCCTGTCTACCTACACAAAGGAGCAGCCCGTCTCGAGTGTGATCATCATCTGCTCTACAAAGGTGGATTCCCCTTTGAAGCTCAACTTTTGGGCTAATTCTCTGTGTTGCTTTCTTCCAGGAGGAAGGCCCCTTTTGTTAATCGTCTTGAGACCTGTTTACATGTCTCCCCAGGCACACAGAGGGCTGTCTCATGCCCAGCCCCAGCAAATGGCTACTATAAAATTCTGGCAGCAGAGTGGCAACTTTCTAAAAGTTGCATGTGCCAACAAGTTATATCAATTTCGACTTGGGCTTAATGTAACACATCATTTGATAACGTAAAGTACCAACTTTGGTATTCCCATTCAGAAGTTACTATAGCTGAGGTGTCAGCATGTACCTCTGTACTCGCCAATGGGTCTACCAGTCTCCCTTACTGTAAGAACACCAATTGCAGCGCTTTACTGTCAGAATACGTTAAACACATGTTCTAGTTTTTAATATGCTGCACTGTACCTTAGGACTCAATAGGCCTGCTGTAGGGGTGACATACACATTTTAAAAACAGTGTGGGGGCGTAGCCAAGATGGCGGCGTGATAGGACGTGGAATCCTGTCCCTCCGGCGCTGCCAAACTTTAGCCTTGGGAAATCACCCATCTCTCGTGCCATCTGCTCGTCGGCGGAGTCTGTGTGGCCGTGCTGCCTTGTCCTGCAGTGGCGGACCGAGTCTCCCGAGCTGGGACCCTCTTTTTGTGGGTCTCGGCAGTGGCGAGGAGCAATGGCCGATCGTGTAGGAGAGGGAGCGCAGTTCCGACGGAGGGCCCAGAGTGGCGATGCTGCCCGACTACGAAGAGCTGGGGCATGGGCTAGTGAAGGGCCCACCCGCAAGCTGCCCGCTGACAAGAGGCAAAGTACGACAGACTGAGCTGGCGTCATCTTGAGGGGTTGGGCCACTGGCCTGTGAGGAGAGGGCGACCTGGCCCGATGGTCGGGGCGAGCTATGCAAGTGGAGCTCTGGTGCCTGAGTGCTTTGAGGAGGTGGATCGCGCTCGCTTCCCCTGCTGTGTAGCGCAGTGGTGCGATTGATTGGCCCAAGTACCACCTACAGGCTGTAGGAGTGCAGTAAGCAGCCTTGTGTGTTGTGTGGAGCGGCCTAGTGGGGGCAAGCTCAGTCCGTAGGTCGGCGGATGGAGGACGCCGGAAGGTGGTGCTGGGACGAAGCTCGAGGGCCGCATGCTGAGAGTCACCGTAACCAGCGAGACAGGGGGGCTGAGGCTGTGGGTCCCCCCTGCGGTATATGGACTTCCGTGCACCTGCAGCTGATGGACTAATGCACATATAGCGGGCTTGATTAGGCACGCAAAGAAGAGGCTCCCCTGACTGAGAATACGGGTGTCTTGGGTGCAGCTGACACGCCGATGGCTGGTCTGGTCCGCCTACGGGCTGTAGGAGTGCAGTAAGCAGCCTTGTGTGTGGCACTGTGCGGCCTAGTTGGGGCAAGCTCGGTCCGTAGGTCAGCAGACGGAGGACGCCGGAAGGTTGTGCTGGGATGAAGCTCGAGGGCCGCATGCTGAGAGTCACCGTACTCAGCGAGACGGGGGCTGAGGCTGTGGGTCCCCCCTGCGGTATATGGACTGCTGTGCCCCTGCAGCTGATGGACTCATGCACATATAGCGGACCCGACTGAGAATACAGGTGTCTTGGGTGGGGCGATTAGGCCTGTTCTGGCCTGGGGCAATGAGTTCCGCAGCCATCTGGGTCAGTGGCACAGCACTTAGTGTGAGGACTGTTGGTCTGGTGCTCCCTAGGTGCCCGAGGAACCCCGGCAACTGTGTTGGTGGTGGTGCGGGCCGGGAGGCCTCAAGGGACACGTGTGTTGGGCGGTGGCACGGTCAAGAATGCTCAAGAATGCTCAAGGTTGAGGAGGAGCTACGCTAGCAACCAAGATGGCCGCTTAGGCTCCCGGCTCTGCCGACCTCCGTCCCCCGCCAGATGATCCTGCTACTAATCCTGAATTTACACCCTGCCACCGGGCGTGTGAACTGCTGTGCTGTACTTTTGGAGCGATCCCGGGACTTTTACCAGCTTGGTGGACAGAGTTATGTCGAGTTTCAGTTTGGGGCCTACACCAGCTTGTGAGCCGGGGACTCGAGTACTGGCCCAGCCGGGTTCCAGTTGAATAACATCGGCCGTGGGTGATCGACAGGGTCCGGTCCTTGGATGTGGAGAACTTTCTAAGCCCGATTTTGAAGGCGGTTGTTGCTCTGGCCTAAAAATCGACGGAGGGTTGACGAGGCACGATTGTGGCTGTGGGTGGAGGTCCGTGACCCGGAGACCCGGTTTGCCGCCGCCGGTGTTCGCTGAGTCGGGGTCTTCGCTTGCGGTAGCGGAGCGTGGATTTTGGCCTTGGTATGCCCTGAGTCTCCCTCCGTGACAGTCCGTCCCAATTTTGCCGGTTCCCCCGGGAAAGTCCAGTGCCTCTGGGGGATGCGATTATGGTTGACTCGGAACGAAATGTGGTGGGACGGACTGAGTCTGAACCGTCGATGCGCACTGTACTGGCAGCTATCGGGGCACTACATTCCCATGTGGAGTCCATTGTCCAGAAAATGATAGCGGTCACATACCGACATGGGCATGAGGGACCGGACCCTGATCCGGTGCAATATCCTGATCGGCCTATACCACCCACGGAGGTCCTTGTAACGGCAGTGGGCCCTGTGCCACGAGGGGTGTGGGAGCTTCATGGCAGTGTGATGGCCGACGACCGTGTACTCGGTGCTCTCTACGGATTGTCAAGCCCACCATCATTGCCTACTGTGTGTGGATTAATTGCTGCTTCCTTTCCGGATACTCTTGGTGGGAACTGTCTACGGGATGAAACAGCGTTTTTCCCCTCTCCGACACCTTCATTACGATCGCAGAGACAACGACGTTGGGAGCTCATGGCGGTGAGGGACATCGTCGATGGAGTTCCCAGTGATTTTAAGGAAGGAACTTTACTGAACTGTTTCGGCATTTTGACTATCCTGCGGAGGCGACAGTCCGTCCGGAAGGGGCTTGCACGACTGATCAGAAGGGTCAAGGATGAGACTGATTGTTGGGGCTTGGCACCGTGGACTTGCTGAAGTGGGATTCGCTACCATTGTATTTACGGGAGGTCGGGTGATGTTTACTGTTTCCCCTGTTTCGTTTTATATCGCTCTAATAGAGTTGTGGGTTTTATCCTGGGGGATTCTTGGTTCTGGAGAGGGGGAGGGGGGAACGGGGGCCCGTACTGGGGTGTCCTCCTCCACTTTTTCTACTTTTAGTACCTAGTTAGATGGGGCGACAGACACACTGCTAGTTGGGGACAGGCGCAAGCCATATGCAGGGGTGCAGGGTGGGGGGAGGGGTGTTCGTCTTGTTAGTGTTTGTAGTTTTTATGTTTGAAATCCTTTCGAATCCTGATATAGGTGGTCTTATTGAGGCGCAAATTTGTGTTTTGGTTGGATGGGCTCTGGTGGGGGTATTATTAGCATAAATTAGCCAACTGTTGCGTCATCCGTTATTGTATTCGGGATGCGGCTGTAGTCTCGTAACGTTTTTACTGCTGCGCCCCCCCCTCCCTTCTACTCTGGACTGCTGCTCAATGTTTATCCTGTTTCCAGGGGAGGTGGGGTTGGTGGTTGGCATTTGTTTGATTATCCTGAATGTCGTGCGGCCGCATACCTGATGTAGCTTGTGAGTAGGCTTTATTGATAGTTCTCCATCCATTATGCCCTGTATGTATATTGCTCATCCTTTCATTCCACGATGTAAGTCACCTGTTATTGGTTTTTCTTTTTTTTTTCAATAAAAAGATGTTTAAAAAAAAAAATGCTCAAGGTTGACGGCCTCAGTGGAGTAAGGCAGAAGAGAGGGCATGCCGGGGTGAGATCGGGTCTGGGGCATGTCTGGTCGGTCCGTGGAGCGACGGACGGTCTGTGCCTGGACTGAGGTCCCAGAAAGCCCTATAGTCTGTAGTTTTGCACACTAGATGGCAAGTGCCAAGGGCCTTGAAGTTGATTGACCCCCGGATGATGAGCAGAGAGGCTGGAGAGGGATTGGGACTGCGGTGAGGCTCCTCGTTCCGGGTCTCGGCGGACGGGGCGCTTGCGTTACGGATTGGGCGGATGTAGCGATTGCAGATGCTACGAGTGCTAGAAGGTTGAAAAGCCAAGTATGGCGTTTTCCATCCAGAAACTACAGGTCCCAGAAGGCTTTGAGGCGCTGGAGGTCGGGCAGGAAGGAGACACATTCATAAGCACCTCCCATGCAGAGGAAAGGTGCTTGACAATTGTTTTGAGTGGTTGTGATGGCGGATGGTGTGTCCCCGCCGGATTTCTATGTTTCCTGAAGACGACGACGAAGAGCCTGCGTGGTCAGAGAACTCGAGTACCCTGCACGACGACGAAGCGCCTGCGTGGTCAGTTTCCTTGTTTTTGATCTCTCAAAGAAGAAGTGCCTGCGTGGTCAGTTTGCTGCTTTGCTCCCGACGACGAAGTGCCTGCGGAATCAGTTGCAGTTTTTTACTACTTCAAGCCTGTTTAAAAAAGCCTGCTGCTTTTTTCAAAGATGTGCAAGTATTGTTTATTTCTTACGTTTTCCTTACGCGACTTGCGTAACCCTTGTTCCTGCCGAGCCTGGAAGGGGGGCATTTCTGACAAACACTGAGCATTCTGTGCGAGACCTGCCGCTGGATGCAAACGTGCAGGTTTCGTTTCTGTTCCAGGGAATATTGCGCATTGCACCAACTTTGTTCTTAACGTGCAAGTGGCATTTCGGGTTAAGGAGCCCATGAATATTGTGATGACGAGTTGGTTTCTCTTTCTCTCATAACTAGACGACCAAAGGAATCCTGATTCCGGTTTCAGAAGCTAGTTACCACACAAGATGTATTGTGGGTATTGTGTAATCCGTGATATTAACGGAGTATCAGATGTTATAGCCTAATTCATTTAAGCGAGGAAGGCAGTTGAGGGAACAAGTTGCCTATAAAGACTCCTCGCAAGGCCAATTCCAAAAGGAAGAAGTGAAGCAACTTCTCTGTTCTTTTGTTAAGTAGGAGTAAACCGAAGTCTGAAAGTACCGAAAATAGTATGTTGGTGTCCCATGTATCGGGAACAACCCATGACCAGATCTGAAAAGGAGGTTGAGAGGACATTGCATCACATCGTCTCTGCTGGCCGCCTGAATCAGGTTAGTGGCGCTGGCGTGTTCTTGCGCTGCTTGTAATCGCGACAGCGGAGGAGAAGAGACAATAGAGAGCCAGCCAGCCGGTTGGGCCTGAAGAGGGGCATTTGCGGTCTGCACTTCGGCGGACGGTGTGTCCTGGAGTGGCTCTGTGTGAGGGGGCTTCTGGAGCTTCGCCGCCGGGAAGGCGCTCAGGTTTAGGGCAGACGGCTCTATCACTGCGACTGTGTGAGGCGGCTGGGATCTGTGAGGCGGCAGGTGAGCGCCATGGCTGTAAGGAGAAATCTCTAAAGGAGCTCCTCCTGAAACATCCCCGTCACTCTGCGGCCGAGGGAGACAAGGTGACCTGCTCAACGGAGGGCGACGACTCCCCCTGCGACCAAAGCCTTTATGGTGGAGCTCTTCTCTGCAATAAAAGAGGACATACAAGACCTGAGATCCCAACTGGCCTCAAACTTAAAAGAGGTGTGTCGCGATGTAGATGAGATTGGGGAGCGGGTGGCATCCCTCGAGGAGCACGACCTTACTAGTGATGAAGAGATCCACCCCTTGCAGCAAGAAATGTTGTGCCTCAGCGAGCAGAACATCGATCTCTAGGCCCACGCTGAGAATCTGGAGAACCGCTCCAGGCGGAATAATGTGCACATCAGGGCGGTCCCATGGAAGGAGGAAGGAGACGATCTCAGAGAGTATGTTAGCACACTATTCCAGCAGATCCTAGGAGAGGAGGAGGTCTCAGACATTCAAATTGATCGGGTCCATCATGTGGGCCTCCCGCGAGGTAATAAAGCGCCTCCCCCTGATATTTTAGTGTGCGTATACGACTTCCAATTATAAGAGCGAATACTTCGGAAAGTCCGAGAGGCTCAACCTATACACTTCTGTGGCTGCCATCCGGCACTTTTTCAGGATCTGGCAGCTTCCACCCTCATCAAGAGACGGGCGTTCAAACCGGTGACCACACATTTACGAGCGAATAATGTTCCTTATGCATGCGGACATCCATTCTGTCTAATTTTTAAACATCAGGGCAAGTTGCTACAGCTCAGATTGCTGGAGGAAGCAATGGGAATCCTCAGCCTTGAGCATACCACTCACACGGAAGACGTAGATACCCTGGTCGCAGCATGCACATCGTGCCTCTGGTTGGCAGCAGGTGGGTAGATCGCCCCCAATCAAGAAACCTGACCAGGCCAAGAGAGAAAAAGAGAAAGAGGCAGTGCTTTCCTCCTTAGCGCAGGCTTCTGACCACCCTGTCACCCCGTGAAGATACCAGCTGGTGGCATGGGAGTGAGCACACTGAGGGGCATCTGACGGGCGGAAAGCAGTGACCTGTTTATCGTTTGGATGGTTCTTCACCGTTGAGGTGGTCACGTCTCGAACTCTCCTTGGGTTGGACGTTAGTCGCAGCCACGATCTCCTAGATTTTACCCATTAGGACGAAATTTGGTCACGTTTTGTCTGTTACTATTTTTTTCTTTAGGTGCTGTATTGTTTTGGTGTTCTTGGGGTTGGGGTTTGTTTGGGCTGCAGTTGGGATCCTCCGCATCAGTTATTGTACTAGGGCGTCCTATCAAAAGAAGAGCCAGGGCTGTGGTTCTGATACACTTAGGGGTCAGACACCAGCGTTCGCCATGCAGAGCACATATCAGGTTGATATACGAGCAGGGATCTTAAAGTGGTAAGCCTGAATGTTCGTGGGCTAAATAACCCGGTAAAACTGGCTGCAGTGCTCTCCCTCCTTGAAAATGCTGAAAGTGACATTTGTCTACTCCAAGAGACGCATTTGCTCACCAAAGTTGTTATGCGCATGTGTGACAGGTGGTTCCCACAACAAGTATGGTCTGCAGGGCCGTCCAAGAAAAATGGGGTGGCTATCTTAATAGGGCCTGGTGCCAATGCCAGATAATATCAACGGTGGCTGAAATTAAGGGGCGGTTATTGGCTATAAGGTTGCAGCGGGGGGAACGCATCTTACTATTGGGTCACTATATGCCCCGAATGAGAAACAGGAACCCTTCCTTCTCTCGCCTTGGCAGCGGTTCTCACTTCACAGCATGCTGCGATTCTGGTGGGTGGGGATTTGAATCTGGTGATGGATGCAGGCGGGACAGGTCAGGGCAACGGAGGCATCATACTGGGGCTTTGTCCTCGGCAGGAAGGGAATGGCTGGTCTATAGTGGTCTGCATGATGTGTGGCGGGTTCAGCATCCCATGGACCAAGACTATACATATTACTCTGCGGCGCATAAAATATATGCGCGCCTTGATCATCTTTTGGCCTCTACCTCGCTCATGTCTAGCCTCTATTCCTCTGCCATTACTCCCCGCTCTCTTTCCGATCACGCCCTAATTTCGGTCTTCCTCCCTGCACAGCATACAAGAGCCTTTCTGCCTGGATGGCGGCTTAGAGAGAGTCTGTTGCACTCTGAGGATGTGGTGACGCGCATATGAGACACTATAGTACATTATTTCCAAGTGAACGATGTGGGGTCCACATCATTGTCATCGGTTTGGGAGGCCCTGAAGCTGATAGTGCGTTGGGAGTTCATCGCCATTGCAGCAACCTACAATTCCATCCGCAGAGAAAAACGCGCCACGTTAGAGAGGGAGGTAGGGGAGCTAGAGTCGATTCATAAGCGCACCGGGGCTCAGCGGGTGTGGTGGGAGCTAGAAAACGCAGGCGTGCACTGGAGCACTTAGATCTGGACAGAGCGGAGCATACCCTCCTCAGGTTGAGACACACATTTTATCTTACTAGTGACAGGTGCGGGAAAATGTTGGGTCATAGGCTTCGTGTTAAGACGCAATCATCACTGATTCAATCGATCCATGATCACACGGGGGTAGATCAGTGATGATGAGCAGATTGTTGACGCCTTCCGCAGTTTTTATCAACTTCTCTTTTCAGATCACGACTCACCACCACAGGACCCACACGCATATCTGAACTCCTGTGACATAACACCTCTCCCTAGACCCGTGACAGAGGAACTTGATTCGGCAATCCGCATTGAAGAAGTGATTTCCGCTATCTCTATATTGAAGCTGGCCAAATCACCGGTTCCGGACGGATTCCCAGCATCTTTTTACAAGATGTTTTGTGTGGAGCTGGCTCCCTTTTTAACCCGCCGGTTTAACTTTTATCTTGATTCTGGGTTGGTGACCCCCTCTATGTCGGAAGCGGTCTTTTCTGTTATTTTGAAACCGGCAAGGGCGCCCTGGCATGCAGGTCCTACAAGCCTATTTCGCTTCTTAACATTGATGCGAAGCTCTTTGTGGGAATATTAGCGGCGCACCTTTACCCCCTTATGGCTTACATCATTGATCCAGACCGATCGGGTTTTGTTCCGTCCAGGCAGGGAGGTGATAATGCCAAACGTCTGATGCACATCACGATAGCACACAGAGATCTAGAAGACCGGCCTTCCTCTTATCCATAGACGCTGAAAAAGCCTTTGACCGTGTGGGGTGGGGCTATTTATTTGCAGTGTTACGCAGATATGTGATCGGT
Source organism: Lissotriton helveticus (assembly GCF_964261635.1). Lineage (NCBI taxonomy): Eukaryota > Metazoa > Chordata > Amphibia > Caudata > Salamandridae > Lissotriton > Lissotriton helveticus. Next base: position 134,852,679 of record NC_136070.1, on the reverse strand, counting down.
GATAATGTAAATGGATTAGGTGCATATACCATTCTCCCATGGCATACGTCTGGGTCAATGGGTGAAGGTCCAACTTCTTTTCTATTGCACGGGGGACGAGGCAGGGTTGCCACCTGTCACCGCTTTTATTTGCGCTCTACATGGAGCCTTTCGCTCAACAGATTCGGGCTAACCAGAGTGTGGTGGGTCTTAAGTTTGGGGCTGACGTCCATAAAATTAGTCTGTACGCAGACGATGTGATTCTATCGCTTACACAGCCCAGGGCGACTCTTCCTGTTCTACTCGACGAACTGGCGTCATTTCGGGAAGTCTCAGGTTTTAAAGTTAATTTAGGGAAATCTATGATCCTGAATCTATCCCTTCCCTCGGAGGAAGTGGAGTCCCTACAAAGGGATTTCATGTTCCACTGAACGCACACAGACATAACATATCTGGGGTTTAAATTGAAGCTGACTATCGGGAGGATTGTCTCGCTCAATTACGCCCTGTTATTGGAACACACGACCATGGCGCTGGACGCCTGGTCGTGGCTGCGTTTGGCTTGGTTCGGGGAGGATTGCGGCGGTGAAAATTACGATACTTCCGTGCATTTTATACATCTTCCAGATGCTGCCGATTACACCTCCGCCGGGTATGCTAAGAAAACTGCAGAGCCTTATTAATAGATTTGTGTGGGAAGGGAAAAAGCCATGACTTTCTCTCACCCAAAAGACATGTACAAAAGCGCAGGGTGGTTTGGGTCTCCCGCACATTGGGGGCTATTACGAAGCAGCATGTCTCCGCTACTTAGGGGAATGGAACAGGCCACTGTCCAGTAAACATTGAAATTTTATGGATCAGTTAGTTGCTGGGGCGAATATATGGAGGGAACTGTGGTGACCCCGCAAACATAGGGCGTGGGGGTATATTCTTTGTCGGTCACCTCGCCTACCCTCTAGGTTTGGGATAGAGTAGTCTTGAAGAAAGGATGGACATCATTCCGATCGCCTATGTCTCCCATTGTTGATAACCCTAATTTTCCGCTGGGGCAGAATGCAGTAGTATTTCAGAGGTGGCGAGAGGAGGGCTGCAAGCGAGTCGAGTCCCTCTTTGACACGGAGGGGTTGATACCCTTTGCGCAACTGCGACAGGACTATGGTCTATTGGCTCAGGATGCATTTCCATATAGCCAGGTTTCTCACTGGGTGACTTGCCCCGCTAATTTTGCCCGCATGTCCAGACCCCTGACTGCATTTGAAAAATGGTTAGTGCGCAAGGCAGACAACCGCCGGTTCATTTCCGAATTATACTCCATGCTCATGGCGCTTCTCTCTGGTCAACGTACCAAAGCGCAGGTGCGCTGGGAAACTTAAGTGGGCAGGCCCTTGGCACCTAAAGAATGGGATCATATCATATACAGAGCCCGAATTATACTCCATGCTCATGGCGCTTCTCTCTGGTCAACGTACCAAAGCGCAGGTGCGCTGGGAAACTTAAGTGGGCAGGCCCTTGGCACCTAAAGAATGGGATCATATCATATACAGAGCCCATCATACTGCACATAACACTGCGGGGGAGGAATCCGCTTTTAAAGTAATCACATATTGGTACTACACTCCTGCTCTGTTGCATTGCTGGGACAAGAATAAAACTGAGCTCTCCTGGAGGGGGTGTGTGTCTACTGGAACCCTAGCGCACCGATTATGGCAATGTCCGAAACTTGAACGTTATTGGACTCAAATCCTGAACGATATTGATGCTGCATTTCAGATTGCACTCCCCCGCTCCCCAGAATACACACTGCTAAGACTTTCCCACCCCAAGGCCTTCCTGTTGTGATTCCTCAGAGGTAGGCAGATTGCTCTGGCGCTGCTGGCGGCCCGCCAGGTTATCCTAGCCCTGTGGGGGACTACAACGACACCTGATGTTCTAGCATGGATACATCGCTTATGGCACCTACTAGCAATGGAGCGCATGTCGCTCAGCGTGGAAGGGAAGGGCAAAGATTTTGCGAAGTTGTGGTCCCCCTTTTTACACCTATTGACAAAAGATCTGAGAGAAGTGACATGCCCGAAGTACTTACAGATTCTCTGGCTATTGCCACTAGAGCCCCTGGGCTCCACTCTGAAGCCGGAGGGTTGAGCAGATATCAGGGCGCAAGCGATAGCGTGAGGGCTGGTATTAAGGGGCTCTATAACAAGATGGAACTGGTACGGAGGAGGGTGGGGGAAGCGAATGGGGTTGGGAGGGAGGATTGCTTCTATCGTTATTTTTCAGTTTTATTTTAGTTGTATTCTGGTTGTTTTCAAATTGGAAGTCATTGCAGAAGTCCTACACGTCTGATTTTTGCGCGGTCGGCCTCTGGGCTGCGAGTCTGAAAGCTATATATATATATATACTAGCAGCCCGTCCCGACGTTGTCCAGGTATAAATTGCTGCCGGCCAGTAGTATATTGTTTTGTAGGATTTCGTTTTGATAGCATTTGTTATCTGTGACAGGCCTGTGAAACGCTCCGATTCACAGTGCACTGCTGATGCACTTAAGAGTGCGTGTTCAGTAGTGTGTGAACTCGAGTTTCCCTACTTTATTTTTCCTTGCAATATTATATAGCGCGTACTCGGCAACATGGCATGAGCACAATTTACATTACAGAAGAACACATTCATTTGTGGTAGGCACGGGGAGACAAAGAGATTTGCCTGGAATCACAGGATGTTGAGCTGATGCCGAGATTCGAACGTAGCTCCCCAGCTCTAAAGTTCGCAATTCTAGAACTTCTGGTGGGAGGTGTGTTTAAAAGTGTATGTTGGTGCTGGCCATCAATGAGAGAGACCTGTGCATTTTTCAAATGGGTGGTGAAAAAATATGAGAATGTTGCTGGAGATGTGGGCCGCCGTGCCACCAATGTACTTACCGGGGGAGGGTAAACACCCATTATTCCGCAAATTTCTTTCCGCATACCATCACTCCGCATACTTTCATTACGAAAGCACCATGACTCCGCAATGTCATTATAACGCATGGCATTACATTTTATATGCTTTTACCACGCATACATTTACAACGAAATTCGTTTTAAATGCATGAATAGTAAAAGCATGTTTTTAAAAAGAAAAATGGTTGGATTAGGTAAGTATGGGTATAGGGGTATTTGTTTTGGGGTACTGAGGTATATGTTTTGGGGTGTTTGGGTATTTTAAGGGTTCAGATATAGTTTTAGGTTATGGGGTACAGGGGTAGTTTTAGGGTTTAGGGATAGGTATGGGTTTTGGGGTATAGGGGTATTTTTAGGGTTCAGTGGTAGGTTTGGGTTTTGGGGTACAGGGGTATTTTAATGGTTCAGGGCTAGGTTTGGGTTTTGGGGTACAGGGGTATTTTAGGGTTTAGGGGTAGGTTTGGGTTTTGGGGTAAAGGGTTATTTTTAGGTTTCAGGGGTAGGTTTGGGTTTTGGGGTAAATGGTTATTTTTAGGTTTCAGGGCTAGGTTTGGGTTTTGGGTACAGGGGTATTTTTAGGGTTCAGGGATAGGTTTGGGTTTTGGGGTACAGGGGTATTTTAAGGGTTCAGGGCTAGGTTTGGGTTTTGCGGTACAGGGGTATTTTAGGTTTCAGGGGTGGTTTTGGGGTACAGTGGTATTATTAGGGTTCAGGGCTAGGTTTGGGTTTTGGGGTACAGGGGTATTTTTAGGGTTCAAGGGTAGGTTTGGGTTTTGAGGTACAAGGGTATTTATAGGGTTTAGGGCTAGGTTTGGGTTTTGGGGTATGTTGGGAATTTGGTAGCTTAGACTCCCAGTGCATTATACCCTTTCTGTGTCTTTCCAGTCCTCTCTCTATGTGCATGTAGATGGTCACACCCCTCTCCCTGTTCTATCCCTGTGACGTTATTTAATGGAGCCTGGCTGGGTATTCCTTGCTTGGTTTCTAAACGGTCACGTTGTCCTTTTGTTATTTCCGTTCGTGATCTCTGCGTTGGATTTCCTGCCTTGTGGGTGTTATGCCAGAATTCGGACGCTTTTGAGTAAGCAAAGCGAGGCTTCGTTTTGCGCTGCGCCATGGATGTGTTATTGTGACAATTAACTGGGATTTCGGAAGCTTGGATAATGCGAGCAGAACTTGGACCTGCTTTTGGAATTTTTAGAGTCTGTGCGCGGCTGCGTGCAGACTGAAGATACACGTCGGAGACGCTACATCCGGGCATTGTGTTTCCTATCCGCATCCTTGTGTGTTTTTGAGATGCATTCTCAAACTGGCTGATAGTCGGTGTTTGTTTTTCTCTTTTTGTGGCCACAGTTTTGGGTTTTCGGGTATTGGGTGTCTAAAACGCACCACGCATGGATTATCAAGGGTTTTTTTTCTAGCCTATGGACTTTTTTCCCCTCATTCCACAAGAAGGCAATTCACGTGGTATTTTCACTTTCGGATGGCTCAAGTCGTTCCAGCTTATGACAGTTCCCCTTTGTGAAGGTCTCACATCTTGGACTACTGAATCCCTAAGACGGGTAAGAAAGCGAGGAGGGGTTGTTGTATTATGCAGGTATCTCATGCGCAAAGAGAAAAGACATATCTGTAGGCTGTTTTGTTTGTTGATCTGTGTCCTGTTTCTTTTCTCCCCTCTGCAGTGTGGGAAGTCAGTTTGTTGTAGAAGTCGAGACTAAAGGGAGCTGGAGATTACCTGGGTCCATCGAAGTCATTTCTTCCCCCTTGTTTCTTTTTACCCTTCCCTCTCCCCGGGCTCAGACTGTAGTTGGTTGTGTGTGATATCTGGCACACTGCAGTCTGTGTGGGGTAGACGGTGTGGGAATATCATCGCTCCTGCAGCGTGGTTCCTAGTGGGTGACAACTTGACAGAAAACCAAGCCCACGAAAAGTTACGCTGCCCGAGTGAGGATGGATGTTGAGAGGTCAGATAGTGGTCAGGAGGAAAGAGTCCCTACTATGCAGGAACTTATGGGGGCCATTACGGCCTTGCAGATGCAGTTGCAGGATTTAAAACAGGAGAATCAGGGATTGCGCCAGGAATTAAGTACGGCTAGGTCAAGAGATCAGGGAGGATGGGGGATGGGTAAGACTGTGCTTCACCCTGCAACGTTTCAGTATGATAGGGGAACCGGAAGTAGCGGCACCCCTATGACTGTTAATGTCACTACTCCCACTCCTGTTCCCTTGGCGGTTCCAGAGCGCTACACAGGTGACCCCAACAAATACGCGGTCTTTATGAATCAGTGCCATCTTCATTTTATGTGTAGGCCCACTGCCTTTCCTAACGACTCTGCAAAGGTGGCGTTTGTGATCTCTTATTTAGCAGGGACTGCGGCTACGTGGGCTGTACCATTAGTCGATAATGACGACCCTGTACTGTATAACTATAATACATTTAAGGAACAAATGCGTAGTCTATTTGCCAAACATGCATTTATGCAAACTAGTGATGCTGAGCTGCTGAAGCTTAGACAGGGAAAACAAGATTTGTTAAACTATGTGTCTACCTTCAGTAGATTAGTGTTGGAGACGCATTGGCCAGCGGACAAGAGAACCTCATTGTTCTATCAGGGGTTGTGTGAGGAATTAAAGGATGTGGTGTCCCAGGTGGTTAACCCTCCCGAAGATTGCACGGAGTTTATTGATTTGGTTGTAAAACTGAACCATAGGTTGTTGGAAAGGAGGGGGGAAAGGAATAGATTCCCTTCGTCACGACCCGTGCCATTTCGGAGTGAGTTACGAGGCTCTGGGGAACAGAGACAGGTATCGGAGCCGATGGAAATAGGTGGTGTATTTTTAGGATTTAGGGATAGGTTTGGGTTTTGGGGAACAGAGTATATTTATAGGGTTAAGATGGGTTAGTGTTTAAGGATGTTGGGGCATTTTAAGGAGTAAGGGTGGGTTATGATTATGGGGTGCAGGAGTATTTAAAGGGAGCAGGGTGGGATTAGCACATGATATGAGACATGGCATGAAGGGCGGAACACCCCCAGCGTTTGTCACGCCCCCAGCACACGCCCACAGCACAATGCAGACATGCCCACAAGGGACTACTTTTCTGGCATGGTTCTTTTACCTTTTAAATGTATATGGTGGGTGTCTGCATAGCCTATGTCCTTCTGATGCAACTGCCCTTTCCAACGCTGTATTGGGTGTTGTGATTGGTGCTGTGGTTCCTGAGATTACCCGCCTCAAAAGTTTGGGCTCTCTCTTTATTATATTAGTATAGATATCGCTGTGCAGGCCGTGAGATGTAGGCAGGAAGCTGTGTACATTGATTTTCATTTCCACATAATAAAAATGATTGATTCTAAAAAAAAGTGTGGCTCTGCCATGGTTTAAAATGGCAAAGTCGAGCTAGCAATATTAAACGGCTCCACAAGTCTGCAGTGGCAGCCTGGGATTCATGTTTTGCTCGATGCCACTCAGGCTAACAGAATAAGTGGTGCATCACTGAGGGGACACACTAACTTACAACGCCTGGGTACCCCTGGAACGATATACTAAAGACTTACTAGTTATTTAGCTGGTGTCAATTGGGTATAGGCCAATCGAACATAAATCTTTTAGGGTCAGGGCACTAGGACTGTGGCCAGAGTTGAAAAACCACCAGCATCAGTCCAAAACTTTGAGGAGTGACCATACAAAAAGAGGCATTTCCTTACATCATCCCTCCTTTTGTACCTCAGTGCTCTTTTTCCATCAGACCTCCATAGTCCTCCAGCTTATGTCACTTCTCACACAACCCCATCTCTATCTTTGCCTCACAACTCTGTCTCTCCCTCTACCTCTCTAATAGCCATTTCTTTAATTCACCACACCCTCACCTTCCAATCTAATTTCTCTCTCTTCCTCACATTCCATTCATTACCAGATCTTTCCCAACTCACAGCTTACTCTCTGACTACCAGACCTCTCAATTTACCCCACCATTAGCTCACTATCTCACATCTTCACATCCCCTTTCTGTACTTCTTTCCCTTTCCTTCACATCCTTAAATATCATATTCCTTTCTGGACAATTCTATTCCTCGACCTCTTTCTCATTAACTCCTCTCTTGCTCTTTCTAATCCACTCTCACACACACACACATGCACACACACAAACCCATGTCTCTCTTTGGACCTCTTGCTCCATTTCAACTCCGCCCATTCACCTCAACTGCCTTTCTCTAACTTCTTCTTTATAGATCTCTCAACCTCATGGTCTCTTCCTCTTTTTATGTCTCACAACTATTTCTACCTCTGTATGAGCCAGACATCTCTTTTGCTATTTCACATATGCCTCTTGATTTCTGTTTTTGGTCTGTACCCCATTTCTACCCTTCTCCATTTCCTCTGCCTTTTTCCTTCCCTACTCTCTTTTCCTGACTCGTTTTTTCTATACCTTATCTCATTTTGCTCTCTCTCGCTTGTATCTCTTTGTATTTCTTCACGCCTCTTTCTCTACCTCTACTTAATGCTGTCTTTAACTTTCTCTAATTCACATCTTTTATATATTGCCTGCCTCTCTACCTCACACACTTGGAATACTGTACTCCTCTCTCTCTACATTTCCTTCTTCCCATCTGTATCTCTGCGCATCTCTATCTCACTCAAAAACCTTATCTATTTCTCTACTAGTCTAGATACAATGCCCTTTTTCTACCTCGCTTTATAATTTCTGGCTACCTCACCTTTCTCCCTGCCTTTTGCCACCCCGAGTTTGGAGCTTTGACAGGGGTAGGGGAAAAACTTTCCAAAACCAATTGGTTGGTAAAGGCCTTGTCCCTCGTTATAGGCCTGAGTCACTCAGGTTTAGGGCCTTCAACAACCGGTAGAGTACTGGGCAGCGGGTAATAAGACAATATTACAACATTAGAATGCTGGGACCTCCAATGATGACAATGAAGTCATTCTATTTCTCCCTTTTTAATATAGAAAATTATACTCTTAGTGGGTGGAATGTTCGAATAGCCTTATAGCCATTCTGTCTTGAGATATACCTGTTGTTGAAGGCCCCCACTGGATTTAGGGCCCATAACAACCGGTATAGCGGTTAGAAGGTGGTTATAATATATTGCTTGCTTAGATACTGCAATTCCTTTGGAAGATAATCTTTAACTAACATGCCTATATATTCACTATTAACCTACTATGAGTTAACAGTTCAATGGACTTTAATTATCCAAATTTTGGAACCTTTTTTTCTGCATTATATGGAGGAAGACCAATAAATACATGAAGTGAAATTACGGAGTAACACACAATTCTGTGATAGTTACCTTATGGCTGATCATAACATGGCTCACCCTCCACCCCAAGGCAAAGTCTATCAAGTAAGTTGTCTATAAAAACATATAAGTAAAGGAACAACAACGTTAAGTCTGAAAAGGAGAAACCAACAAATGGGCCCACCTCCAATCAAATCCTAGTTACTTAAAATGCAAAGTTCTTAGTTCAAAGCATACATATCCCCTTGAAGGTAAAAAAGCGGCTTGTAAGGACAATTTCTAAAAAGTGCCAAACTTCCGACAAGCTTCCAAGGGAATTAAACTTGATTAGTCTTTGAGGGATAAATATGTAAAATAATGTATACTACTTTAGTGACGTTAGTTCATATTGTAAATCTGGGCGAACGTTTTTTGAATTGTGAATTGGTGTATTTTCTATAATCACTAAAGGAAAATACAAGGAAAAATAAAAAGTCCAGATAGAGCCATGAAATAAACTTAGAGCCCAGACTTAGACATGGACTGTGCACAAAATAAAATGGTCACTACAGAAGATTAATTTTTTTTTTCCCTGGGTTCGATATTTCTAAACCTAGGCCATTTAAGAAATCGAAATCTTCTTCTGACACATCATGTCCTTATGCTCTTGGGTACCATGGTGACCTGGATACTGAATCCTGCATCCTGCATCCTTTTAAGGCAAAAGAATACAAGCTCCTGCCAGTTCCAATTTCGGTATAAACCACTATTGGTATACGTTTGTGTAGGTGCAATAGAGGAGCTGTCCTGCCATTTCATATGTACCTTGCAGTTCATTCCCTGAATTGTGCCAACCATTTACCTTTAGTCCCTTTCTTGAACTGGCCTTCTTTAAAAAAAATGTGTCTCATATTTTTGAGCAAGTCTTTAATAAATCTATTCAGAGCATTTGTTCATGGGTCTTTGGTGCATAGTTCTTTTTGGTAGCGTCCAAGTGGCTATCCGAAGTAACAATTCCTGATAGATTTTGTAATGCTGTGAAGGAGCTGGTAGGAACAGAACAGGGTCTAGGCTCCTCTACAGTAAGGCTAAGCCTATTTAAATCACAAAAACAAAACAACTGCCAGTACTGAAAGTATTATTTCTTTTATTTTTCGAAGATCAGCTATGAAATAAAGCATAGCAGTCTATACTTTCTTTTATTATTAATTTTTTCTACTCATTTCTTATTAGATGAATCACAGTTTTTTAGAATTCAAACAGTTTAACTTAAATTCTCTATTATTCTAGTATCTCTAAACTCTTTTTAAATTTGTTGACAAAGACCATAACAGATCTGTTATGGTCTCTGTCATCTAATTTGTCTAAACTTCTTGGAATACAAATAATTTTGTGTTTGACATTGACCTATACCTCAGGTACTTTTTGTTATATGTATGAATGCGACTAGAGTGTTTGCAGTGTGAAAGGTATGGTATGGATGTGTTGTGTTGAAATTAGAAGACATTTTTTGTAAATTTTGTAAATTTGTATATCGTGTATATTTGTATATTTGTAGAGTTTGTATATGCACAAAAAATTGTTCAGAAACTGAGAAAATGAAAAAGTGTTCTGACAATAAGAAATGAGTAGAAAAAATTAATAATAAAAGAAAGTATAGACTGCTATGCTTTATTTCATAGCTGATCTTCGAAAAATAAAAGAAATAATACTTTCAGTACTGGCAGTTGTTTTGTTTTTGTGAAGGAGCTGGTGGCATTGTTCTGTAATGGAGTTGCTAACAAATCCAAAGAACGTGCTATATGTCCTGAACCTTTATCTGAGGATAAAGCATACCATACCATTTATTGCCAAACAATGTATCACTCTTCAACAGAATATCCAAACTTTATTCTGAACAACTGCTGCAGAGCAAGGCAACTGTAATCAAACAAGTCTTGTCTTATCACAAGAGTTGATGTTGCCACCACATTTATAGTAGCATATGTGAGCAACGGGTTTTGATATTTCGAACCATTAGGTTTGAAACCACCTGTTTCAAGGATGACCTTGTCAACAATGAAGGAGCCAGTCGAACTGTGTGAGAATGAGAAGCTCTGCAAGACTTCTGCCAGTGACCAGGACTGGGGACCAAGGCTTGCTAGTCTCCCAGCTGGGTGAGGGGACATCGCTCAAGACCCAAGATCGCCTGCCCTAGTGCCTGGAGGAAGAGGAGAGCATTGGAAGGAGTGAGGTTCAGTGGGGAAATCCTGGTGAGTGGATCAATGTAGCGAAGTGAGAGGAGGTGGTTTCTACACTGATTGAATTGTTGCCCATCTGAAGGGAAACGTCAGTGGCCATTTTATGCCAGAGGAGGGCCACCGTGACTGTTGCTACACCAAACGGATCATCGCGCACATGCAGTGTAAAGTCGATGACCCCTTATGCAAGGTGGGAGCCACCCTGGAAATTGCTGCCATGATGATCAGGCTGTAGCCCGTGTGTGGTATCAAATCTGTGACTTTGTATGCCAGGTGGGCCGCCGTGAAGATTGCTGCTGTGCTGATCAGACTGTAGTATTGTGCAGTATGAAGCCGGCGACCCCATATGCCAGGTGAGGCCGCCGGCAAAATTTGCTACAGTGCCATCAGGCCGTAGACCATGCTCAGAGGAAGAACGGTGACCTCATGTGTCAGAGGGGGCCACCGGAATTAAGCAAGAAGTGTGGCCTGGTTGAGACCGTCGACATAGGAAAGAGGCCGCAGTGGTGACCCTAGTGGGCCTGTGCTGTGATTGAGGACCAGGAGCAGGACTGTCGCACCTCCCCCTCTCGGTGGAACCAAGGAACTTACCCAGTGTCGGAGGAACATTGAGAACCCCTGGCAACTGACTCGTGAACACCTTTGACTTTAATAAAGAGTCGAAGTGGGACTCCTGAGACTCGGACTACTGTTGAGGCTTAACCTAAATGTCACCTATAGGGAATGGGAAATACCCATTACCACTAGCTTGAGGGAAGTGTGTCTCAGGGACCCACCTATAAAACACTAGAGCCCTGACCTCAAGGGACCGTATGTTTTGTTTGTGAATTACATATTTTACTTTTTGGTCGTGTATAAATACTCCTTTTATCATAAAAGCAAGTATTTAAGTGGCCAATTATTTATTCCTGCTTCGCATATTTTGAGCTGTGAACTTTTGTTCACCCCTTGTGCCTACCTCCCCCATGAAAAGCCTTGGACTGCTCGACCCGCGCTACCACTGAGACACAAGCCCTGGTATTTTGCCCAATTGCTTATGGTCCGTGGTAGGTCATGCCGTGGGTATTCAAGAGTAAAAGGCCTCAACCTCCATGATTGGGCCCAACTTGCCCCATGGCTTTGCAATATTAGACCAGTGGCTAATAAGCAGCAGCATATATTTGATGCAATCAATTAAGTGGGCATTAACACTATACTTATGATGTCCTAGATTGTATTCTAAAATCAGCTGACAGAAGAAAGCAACTTGGGGCACAATCAGAAAGTTCAGTTATTATTATTATGTACCTTTGTTTATACTATAACTACTGCACATTAAAAAACATGACTTTCTTATAGTCATTCCTAGAACTGAGCCAAGATCTTAAAAGAGATCCTCCATGGGCCAAAAGGGAAAGAGCACAGTTCAAATTGTCAGGGGTCGTGTTTTGAGAATGTGGCTAGAAGTGTCTATTAGAAGAACAAGTTACTTGCCTTTGGCAATGCTCTTTCTGGTGCAGACTCTATCTAGCCACAGATTCCCATCCTCCCCATTCTGTGATTGGATTCTAATAACATCCCAAGTCAAGGAATCTGCACACTGGCCACGCCAATTTTCCTTGGGGCTCTAAGTCTGGGGGTGCAAACAGTCTCAAAAGCAACTGGTGTTAGTGTGCAGGAGTGACACCATTTAAGCTCCGCACATCATTTCTGGAGCAGAACAGAGTCAGTGCAGAGTCACACTGCTCTATCTACCGGCCCACAGAGGTAGTGCTGAAATATTTCCAGATCCAGGCTGACATCTGGGGAATACTTCTAAAGGAGAGGAATCTGCGGCTAGAAGTCTCTTTCAGAAAGTAACTGTGGGGAAACATACTTTTGTATTTTCACCCCCAGTTTTCCCCCATTTTGGCTACCTAGCATTGGTGTAATGGCTCTGAAATGCCCTGAGCCTTGGTAATCAGGACTCAGTGCATGGGCTCTGACCCTTAAAAAGGTACATGTTTATTTGGCTTACTCCCAATTGGCATAACTTGACTTACTTGTAAGTTCCTAGTATATGGTGCCATGGGTACCGAGGGCCTGTAAGTTAAAGTGCCTCTTGTGGGCTGCAGTGCTACTTGTGCCATCATTAGTGTGACAAGGCAAAAGCATGCCTCCCAGTCCACCATTGCTGGCTGGCAGAGCAGTTTTAAAGTAACTCAATTTTGCCATTTCAAGCCATGGCAAGGCTCAAGCCTTCCTTTTTAATGTTTGTAAGTCACTCCTAAAGCAGGCGTTTTGAGCCCTAGGGTCCATTATATTAAAAGGTTGGACATGTAGTTTTAAGGTCCAAACAGTAAAAACCAACATTGTCTTTTTACTGTTGAAAGTCTAGCAGCCCAATTGGCAAGTGCAGAGTTACAATCTGACAACTCAATGCTGCTAACGTCTGAAGGGGACTACTAAAGTTGGTACTTCAAGGTATCAAAAAAATCAGTGCATTAGGTCTGTTTAAATAGTTAAATCGAATTTAATGTCACTGGTGGGCAAAGTGCAACTTTAGCAAGCTGGCACTTTGTTGCGCAAGGTTTTTCATTGCCAGTTTACTGTTGCACGTATATGACTGTCCTCCAGACTGCCTTCTAACCTCCTGTGGAGGAATGTAATGACTCCCAGGAAAGCCTATAAAGGGTCTGTCAGAGGAGGGCGTGTTATCTCCTCCTGCCAGGAGCAGCCACACAAGGTGTTAGCCCAATTGGTGAGCCTCAAATGGGAAGCCTTGAGCTTACTCCATATCGAGGTCCAAAGGAGGAGTGGGGCAAGCCCTACCAGGACAGCCACATAGGGTAGGCCCAGTTCCTTATTTAAAAAATAATGTGGACTACCTGGGCCTTCTGCCAACAGGCACCTGCAGAAACAATTCACCTCCTGGTGTCACCTGGAGCAATCACGGAAACCCCATATTACAGCTCAGAACAGGTACACATTTCATTTTTTAAATTTCGAAATGCAGTAAAACAGGTTTGCAACCAACATTTCGAGACAAACTATGTAGAGCCCCCAGTGAATGGCTGAAACGAAGGCAACAATTTGAAATGCATGGTAAACAAATACTTCTAAAGTCAAAGGTGACCCCGAGGATTCAGTTACCCTTGAGATGAGATTGCCCTTTATGGATATCAATCAATCAACTTTGATTTGTAGAACGCAACTTATCACCAGTGAGGGTACGCAGTCATTGTGTTCTTGCTGGGTCATTTAAAAAGCCAGGTCTTGTGTCCCTTTCTGAATTTGGGGAGGGAGGATGATGTTTGGAGGTGCATGGGAAGGTCGTTCCGGGACTTGGTGGTGAGGTAGGAGAAGGAACGTCCTCCACTGTTGCTTCGGCGGATGCGGGGGTGTGAGCAAAGACGAGGGAGAAGGAGTGCAGCTGTCTGGAGGGTTGGTGGAAGTCAGGCGTGGTTGATGTATGCTGGTCTTTGGTCGGGGAGGACCTTGTAGGCATGTGACACCATTTTGAATTGGCATCTCTTCTGGATGGGAAGCCCGTGGAGGTTCCTGAGATTGGATGTGATGTGGGTCTGTTTGGAAGGTCAAGAATGAGCCTGGCAACTGAGCCTCATCTGGAGGATCTTTAGGAGTTGGGTGGGTAGACCTGCATAGAGTGCGTTGCCATAGTCCAGTCGGCTGGTGACTAGGGCTTGAGCTTACGGCTTTCTTTGTGTTTGAAGACCTTTCGGAGCATGTAGAGGGTGTGGAAGCAAGCGGAGGTGTTGGCATTGATCTGGCGTTTTATAGTGAGTTGACAGTCCAGGTTGATGCCGAGGTTGTGGGCGTAGTCTGTTGGTGTGGGTGTGGGCTCGAGTTCGGAGGGCCACCAGGTGTTGTTCCACAAGGAGATGTTGTTCCCAAAAATCAGCAACTTTGTTGAATTTTAGGCAGTTGGTCTTCATCCAGTCTTCAATGTTCGTCATGGAGTTCTGGAAATTTGTCCTAGAGGTGGAGGGGTCTTCTGAGAGTGACAGGATGAACTGGGTATTGTCTGTGTAGGATATGATGTTGAGGCAATGGGTGCGGATGATGATAGCTAGAGGTGTCATGTACGTGTTAAGCTGGGTGGGGATGAGCTTTGAGGGATGCCACAGATGTTGCTCTTGGATTCCAAAGTGAAGGGTCGAACGCAGATTTTCTGGGTTCGTCCTGTGAGGAAGGATGCAATACATTTGAGGACGTCTCTCTGGGTCCCGATGTGACGGAGTCTCTCAATGAGGGTGTGGTGGGATATGGTGTTGAACGCTGCTGAGAGGTTGAGGAGGATCAGTGCCACTGTTTCTCCCTGGTCAAGGAGCGTCCTGATGTCATCAGTGGCAGCAATCAAGGTGGTCTTGGTGCTGTGGTCAGCGTGGAAGCCTGTTTGGGAGGTGTCCAGCAGGTTGTTGCTCTCCAGGTGTTCGGTGAGTTGATGGTTAGTGCCTTCTCAAGGACGTTGGTGGAGAAGGGGATCAGAGAGATAGAACAATAGTTCTTGAGTTCGCTGGGGTCGACAGAGGGTTTATCGAGGAGTAGTCTAACTTATGCTTGTTTCCTTTGGTCTGGGTCTGACCATGGTCCTTTGTTGCCCATACACCGTCTAATGGGTTTTAGAAATACTGGTTTCAAGGTCTAAATTGTTCAAAAAAGGACAAAGTTCTTATTAAGGCACTGTAAACCATTGGGTGTGTGGGAAAGTGATACAGCATCATCTGGATCTGCGATTTAAATTACCTTATGGAGGTCTTTTCCCTTAGCCGTCGCTGGACTACCCAAGGGTATCAAAGCACTCCCCTCTGTACCATACCTAACCATAGCTGACACCCCGCAATGTAGTGCATATAAAAAAGTCGACTAATGCTGTGGGAGACCCATCTCAGCTAGGATGAATCACATTTGGAACGATTCACACGATCAAAAGCACTACTTCGGTTCTTTAATGCGAGAAATGTTTCAATTGTATCCTTTCCAGTCAAATTAAGGCACTGTTCCTGTTTCCCCACTTGTTCTCTAAATCCATAGTGCACCCTATTGATAATACCAGACTGCTGAACCCAAGACTCTATCCTGAGCTGGATGATCCTGTGGTATATAAATAAATAATACCGGATCTAGGTTTGTCTGGACTTAGCAATAACAGATAGCTCAATAAAATAAGAGTCAAGATTCGAGGTAGTAGGAGTTTTTGCAGGTTTATTACAGCATAAAGGACAGGACCAGGACAACCTGCACGGGAACAGGATGGCAGCGCTGCCGGGGGCAGAATCGGGACAAGGACCAGGATAACTTTTTAATAACAGTACATGAGCATATATACATAACGCAAACACATAGCATTACATTGCAATAGGCGTAGCAGTGGGTGGGGTAATAGGCGTGACGCGTAGCAGTCGCGAAAGATAAGGGTGAAAGTAGGTGTAACAGAGGCGTATACATAGACATGTGATGCAAACGTAACAGAATATGTCATGAATGGGGCGGAAACATGGAGGGGGCTACCTAAGGAGCCGGGACCTCTAACCTGGTGGTGCGCGCAAACTGACAATGACGTGTTACTAGGAGAAGCTGGGGGCTACGAACTCTGTGCTAGGAGCAGAGACTGAAGTCTGGAGAGTCAGGGCGACATGTACCCAAGCAGTATCTAATATCTGATGTTTAGAGAACATGTTGATATGAACTAAGAGTCAGGAGGGGAGAGGCTAACGGACTCTAAGACTGGAGCATGCATTATTCTACATGTAGTGCGTGATGAAGAATATTAAATGACCATTAAATGCAGTATTTCTCTTACGTGGAGACGTAAAGGCTAGACAATGACGGAAACTATTGATGCAGTTCAGTAGCTTAGGAATGCAGAGAAGGAGGACTGAACTGATAACTGGAATCATAACATACTCTTGGCAGACTCAGAGGCAGAGCCAGGCTGAGCCGGGCACTGTGAGGCAGGAAGTAAGTGAAGGGTCGAGGATACAGGTGGGGGCTGTATCGCTCCTCAGTGAGGCTTCAGGAGACAGGAGCTAAATCTGGTATCCAGGCCCTTTTGAGGCCTAGAAACGGGGACTTTACAATGGAATAACGTGTACACTGAGAAACGTGGCAACGTAGCTTTACATAGGCCTGATATTCGTAGTATTCACGAGAACTGGAAACTGGCATACTAGAGGTGGACACAACTGTAATTGCGTCATTAATCGAAAATGGGGAATACATATGCATATCAATCATGCACAGATAATATATGATGGATGACGCGTAGGGACACAGAACATGGCAAAATTTACTTTTCCACATTCCCTCCTTGTCACTACATTTCCATCAGGAAACATCAATATTCATGATACCATCTATCATTTCATACAGTATCATTTGCTCGTCTCGAATTATCCTGGAACGGGATTTAGAACGGGGCTTGGGACTAGGAATACAAGAGGTAGCACAAATGCCGCAAATCGCAGGGCCACGTTGTATACAGAGGCAGCAGCTAAATATGATCGCTACTGCAATACCTAGAAAGAAAAAGACTTTCCATCCCCAGGCGGAAATTATATTCCAGAACCAACCGGACCATGTCCAGGTGCCTGGATCTTGGTGTAACAGATGGGCAATTTTATGGAGTCTGGTTATAGCTGAATAAACAGACGGCGCGTTATTTGGAATGAAAATGCAGCAACTAGATCCGATGACTCTACAGGCCCCGCCCCTATCGGCCAATATGACGTCAAGGACGAGACGATTCTGTAAAACGACAAATCTCATAGCAGATTGCTCTTCAGTTAAGTTACCTAGAGCAGAGGCAGTCTCATTGACTACTACTTCAAGGGTTCTGGTTAACCTACGAATTAGCTTACTATTCTGGATAGGTCCTATAAAGAAGAAGAAACCTCTATTGAAATCTGTATACTGTTCTAGAGCAGTTTCAGTATAATCGACAATGGGGGACTCGATCTCCCTTCTATGTCTAATGTGTACTAGATGTGTGTTTCTATGATAATCAGATGGAGCTAGGAAAACAGGTGGCAGTAGGAAGGCAATGTAACAGGTTCCCTCCCAATCGAGGGGCAGACGAACATATGCGGTCTGACCACAAATAAAATAAGAATGACGTGAAGCTTTGAAAATAGATTTCCCACTGTCACTATATTTGACAATAGTAGTACAATCGCTATGTCCTACATGTACGGAACCATTATTTCTAACACATAATTCGCCTTTGACTGGTAGTACTGAAATAGCAGGTAAGTCTGGAGTGGAATCAGACTGAACATTCAGGACCATGAAATTCGAAGAATAATTACCTAAATTGTAAACTTCATTTTCTAGATCTAACCCTGTTCTGTGGGGAAGACCTTGCTTGTCTGGGAAACATGTACTGTTAAGAAAAGACATATCTGTTGAGGATGACGTTAACGTGGACCATGCTCCACACGAACCATTATGTGAAAATGGATAAGGAAAGAGTGGCAGAACTCCCTTCGGTGTCTGGAAAGGGGGGAGTCGACCACACACCCAACAATTAGTGGCATTGCTGGTCTGGTGTGAATAATGTAACATGCGGATGAAAGAATTATTACGCATAGCGAGGCGGTAAGAGAGTTCATGAGGAGGCAGATCACTAAACGTGTGCTCTACTGTAGCATTAGAAGACTTATTTACATGAGAAACTGGAAAATACAGGTAAAATGCATAACTGGTGCAGGAAATCATAATACTGAGAAATAATATGAAACATAAAAAAACGATACATCGGATTGAGTTTTGACTAACTCTCTCACTATGGGGGTCTATTTTATACATGTCAGAAACAGTCTAACCGTTTCACCTAGGGGAGGACTTAGACAATCAAACTGGCTGACTTATTTTACTAGACCTTAACTTGAGTTTATACTCCTGTTGCGGAGTTTTCTCTAACAGGGAGGGTGCAGTATCATTGTCTTTTGCGGGACAGTCCTTAAGAATAGTACTTTGGCAGTCCTTTGAATCCTGGGAAATGTTCTTTGAGACAGGTGCCAGTCCATTACATTTTTTAATATGCGAAAGATGCACCCAGCCTTTGCGTCCCTCCAACTTCACGGCTGTACGGGTGGCGAGGAGGACCTGTCGGGGCTCCTTCCAGCGAGGCTCCAGCGGACTTGAACGGTCGAAATTTCGCACTAGGACCATGGATCCGGGAACGATTTCATGCGGTGCCACCTCGGTATTGTCTGGAAATGCGGCAGCAACCTGTGAGCGACAAGAGTTGAGGGCAGACATCAAGGAAGCTAGGTAATCTGTCAGCATATTACTTGAAACATCGGTAATACTTCGGGGTCTAGGAGTACCCCACATGTTAGGGGGGCGGCCGAATACGACCTCGTACGGGGACAGACCTGATCTGGAATGTGCGACCATGCGCATATAGAACAGGGCGACCGGCAGAGCTATGAGCCAGTCCACACCTTTCTCTTGACAAACCTTTGCAATTCGGATTTTCAGGGTCTGATTATGTCTCTCTACTAGACCGGCTGCTTCTGGGTGGCGTACACAATGGAACTTCCACTGGTACCCTAACAAAAGGGACACATGCTTCATGAGTTCAGATGAGAATGGCTGGCCGTTGTCAGAATATACGACCCTAGGGAGTCCATAACGGGGGAAGAACTCACGAACCAACTGCTTGGCAGTGGTCGCGGCTGTGTAATCTGGGACTGGATATGCTTCTGTCCACCTGGACAAAGCGCATACAACTACAAGGACATACTTGAAACCTCGACATCGCTCCATCTGAATGTAATCCATCTGGAGGACTTCAAAAGGGTGGTCAGGGGGCTGGAATCCACCTTGTTCCACCGGGACACTTTTACCTGGATTAAACTGACAACATATCATACAGGTACGGACTTTCTGCTTGGCTGCAGCTCGTAAATGCTTGTTGAACCAAATATTCTGGATACTGTCTAACATAGCTTTTTCTCCTAAATGTGCTGGACTATGTGCGGTATTGATAATGACTTGAACCATAGAGTCGGGGAGAAACCATGTGGCTTTACCCTTTGTTACCCATCCCTGATCTGTCTGTACCCCTCCTTGTTCGGACCATTTCTTGATTTCATCGGGAGTAGCATGTAACTGGATATCTATGACATCTTGAGTAGGGTCCTTAACTGTCATACATGTAGTCGGATCTGGAGTGTGTGTCGGTGTCTGATTAACTGGAATGTCTGGAGTCTGAGCTGTAAGCTTGGCTGTGCGATCTGCTAGATCATTACCCTGGGAAATAATGTCAGTAACTTTCGTATGTGCTTTGCACTTCATGATAGCAATAGATGTCGGTAAATGTATTGCATCTAACAGAGCTTGAATAAGGAGACCATGCTGAATCTTGGTTCCATGAGAAGTCATGAAATCTCTCTCCTGCCAGAGTACTCCAAAGTCGTGTACGACTCCAAATGCGTAACGTGAATCTGTGTAAACATTAACTTTCAGGTTCTTGGCGTGAATGCAGGCTTGAGTCAGAGCAACTAGCTCCGCTGCTTGAGCAGACAGGGTGTCAATGCGGTGTGTTTCAATAACTTCAGTGTCGGTAGTCACTGCATACGCGGCGACTAGTTCTCCTGTACTTGTTCTCATACATGAACCATCCACATAAAGTGTCAGGTCTGGATCTGGTAATGGAATATCTGTCAGATCTTGTCTTGGCTTTGTCATGATGTTAACTACTTCCACACAGTCGTGTGTGGCAGAATTCGAAGTAACTGATGGCAACAATGTAGCAGGATTTAGGACGTTGCAGCGTCTGATTTCTATGTGTGGCTGGAACAGTGTTAGTTCATAACCTGTTAAACGTGCAATTGTCAAGTGCTGAGTTTGTGTTCGGTTTAAAAGAACTTCCACGGAGTGTGGAACTTGTACTGTCAGGGAGTGTCCTAAGACTATGGAATCACTTTGTCTGATAGCTAGTGCTGTGGCTGCAACTGACTTGAGGCACGCAGGCAGAGCCTGGGCTACAGGATCTAATGTGCTCGAGAAATAAGCACAGGGCTTGTATTGTCCTGCTTGATCTTGTGTGAGGACAGATAATGCTGTACCTTCGCGTTCTGTGACGAAAAGTGTAAAAGGCTTACTGTAGTTCGGTGTTGCTAGAACTGGAGCTTGACATAGGGCTTTCTTTAACTCATTGAAACAAAGTGTATGTTCAGATGTCCAGGGGAGGACAGTCGATACGGCTGCCTCCTGTGTCGTTAACTGTATCAGTGGCTTGGCTAGAAATGCATACTGAGGAATCCATTGTCTGCAATAAGAAGTAAGGCCAATAAAAGCACGTACCTCCTTCTGGGTCTTGGGCTGAGGAAGACTCGCTATTAACTGGATTCGGTCTGGTGTCAACTGCCTACCCCTCTTGGACAGTAAGTGTCCTAAGTAGACCACTTGCTGGACACAGAATTGAAGCTTCGAAGGGGACACCTTGTGTCCCATCTCGGCTAGGAAATACAAGACTGTAAGTGATGCTCGCTCGCAAGCACGTTCAGAACGGGCTGTGATCAGGAGATCATCGACATACTGGAGCAGGGCAGTGTCAGTTGGCATGTGAATGTTGTCTAGTTGTCTCTTGAGTGCTTGACTGTAAATACTAGGACTTTCTGTGAAACCTTGAGGAGCGCGTGTGAACATATAGCTCCTTCCATTTAAACAAAATCCGAAAAGAAACTGGCTGTCTGGATGAATGGGGACACTGAAAAATGCGTTCTTGAGGTCTATGACTGTAAAAAATGAGGCTTCGGAATCAATGGCCGTCAACAGGGAAGAGATATCTGGGACGACTGGATACTGGGGAATAATACATTTATTAAGTTCTCGGAGATCAATCACTAAACGATATACTGGAGGTGCATTTGGATCAGTACGTTTCATGACTGGAATGATCGGAGAATTGCATACATTGGAGTCAGTTTCTACAACTACTCCTTGAGCCATGAGCTCATCAATAATTTTGGATAAGGCTGCTACAGCCTCAAGTGGCAATCTGTACTGTCTGATACGTGGCAGGACTACACCTGGTTTGAGAGTCACACGATGGGGTGTGATTTGCATAAAGCCGACATCAGTTGGACCTTGCGCCCATAGATGCTGCGGAACATTAGACAATCTAGGATCAAAATCCCGTAATACATAGTGACCCTTGAAGTCACGTAGGAACAATCGTATTCCCTCTGGGGAACAGCATATAACTGCACCTAACTCTTTCAGTGTTTTAATGCCTAATAGATTTTCTGGACATGACTTAGTAAGTAACAGATCAGTAGTGCGGGACAATGGACCTACTTCTAGAGTAACTGGCTTTGATATTTCATTTACAATAGGTTTTCCTGAAAATCCAAGGGAAACATTTCTTGAGCCTGAGAGCGGAGCCCCTGGAACTTCGGCGTGACTAATTGTGGTCCTACTTGCCCCTGTATCAATCAGAAATTTTCTGTCTTTCCCTAGTACTTGACTATGAACATAGGGACCTTCTTGATCTACAGGTATCTCGATGAGAGGCAAGCCTACCTCCCTCTCTAGGCTGTTTCATGAATATGGCTGATACTCTGGATACTCAGACTGTGCATACTGGTACATCTGCTGTGTAACATGCTGTGTTGCAGCAATAGGCTGCGGTGCTGTAACTGTCTGTGGTGCATTCTGTGACTGAGGAGTCTGTGTAACTTGTTCTTGTCTCGGCGGACGTGGTCTTTCTTTAGTCTTACCGGTAGCTATGTTGTGTTTCAGAACTGCACACTCGTTTATAAAATGACCTGGCTGTTTACAATAATTGCAGTTTCCTTTAACGGGAGCTGCAGGATGACTGGCTTGATTTGGACCCCTCTTCTGACTGTCTTGAGGAACAGATTGTGCAACTAGTACTTTCATTTTCGTGTCTTTCATACGTTTTCTCTCATGTTCTTGCTCTTCTCTGATTCTATTCTGGTGATATTGAAGCATCTGGAGCATTTGGGACGGGGTATTAGCTTGCCAGGTACTTTCGACTTTCAAAACTCGGTTTTTAATTTGTGGACTTGAATTCTCGACTAATTTAGTAACAAAAAGATGAGGGTATGATTCGCTACTTGTCTTGAGGCCACTGTTGATGCTAAAACATTTCTCAAATCTAGAATAATAATCACTAATATCTTCATCTTGTTTCTGTTTACAGGCTGAGATTGCATCCCAGTCTTCCTTTCTAGTTGTCAATAATCTGGGTAAAACTTGTATTAATAATTCTGGTAATTCTTTACATTTATCTCCAAGACCGGTACCTGGTACTCGTGCCTTATCTTCGGCTTCTAGAACTGCCCAATCGATCTTTTTCTCTCCCACCTCCCATTCTTTTTCTTTGAGTTTCTCATATACCCCTGCGGGCAACAGGACTTTTAACATTTTAATGATATCTGGATACGTGTATTCTCCCATACGGAGCATGTCTTTTAATTCTCGGTGGAACCCTGCTGGATCTTTATCATGACAGGGAATTAACTTTTTCATCTCTAAGAGTTCCATCTTTGTGATCGGGGTGTAAACAAACACTCGTTGCATTTCACCACCCTCTGTCTTAACTGGATGTACTTCTCGTAACGGATTCTGTCTGTCTATGTAAAAGGGTTTACTTTCTGGGGGTGAGACATGAACAAAATGTGGGTTCAGAAACGTTCTGTATTTGTGGCGCTGTTCTAGAATGACACTAATTAAATCGGTACCTAAACCTTTCCATCTATACTGGAGTAACTCGTTCAGGACATCATGTAACGGACCTGGATCAGAATGTTGACCCTCATACAATGTAATGAGGTGCTGGATCATATACATACCCACCAGTCGCTGCTCGGCTGGGGGCAATTTCAGAAACATTTGTGCCACTATTTCGTCTGGAAAAGTGGTAGAATCAGTAATCCATCGGACTGCTGATCGGACTAGTTCTTGTTCATGCATAGTACTTAACTCGCTATAACCGATTCGTGATTTCAGAATGTGATCGGTAGCTTGAAATACTTGTTCCAGAGAACCTTGTTCTGGTGCTGGATGATGAAAAACTGGCTTGTGTTCTAGACGTAAATGGCGATCTGGAAATCTAGATTTTCCTACATACGCTATTCTGTCGGGATTCTCGTCCTCTACCTCTTCAGTATCAGAGTTACTTTCTTTCTCGCTTACTTGTGCTGCTTTGCGTTGTTCGTGTATCCTTATTATTTCTTTACGGATTTTCTTGTACATACTCTCTATACTACTGATGGTTCTGTGCTTACCCTCGGCTATATTATCACTCCACCTTGTCAGGGCTTTCATTTCGGCCTGATCTTTGGTCGGATAATCTTGTTCCCTTATTAGACAATTAATCAGAAACTTTAATAGCATGAGCTGGACTTCAGCTTTTCTTTGGCACATGACATCACTAATACTTTCTGGATCATTCCCGGTACGGATGAAACGATATATTCTGTCTAGATCTTCTTTCATATCTGGTAGGGTGACTAGATACTCGGTCACCTTTCTCACGCGTAATGCATATAAAACCATACTATCCTCGCCTGGGACTGGATCATAGCCACATTCGGTAAGGGCTTTTCTTATTTCTGCAACAGACTGATACCTGGGCGTACGCTGTGACGCTTGTGCATGTAATTCGGCTAACGTTAAACGCTTGTGTGGCGGCGGGGTTTGAGGAGGACCTCCCCCTGCGGCCCCTAAACTAGAGTCGTCTACTGATGCTCTTCGTCCTGGCAGAGTGGGAAATGGAAATGTAGGCTGGACTTGTATGGCGGGCTGGACCGGGGGTACCGTAACAGGTACTCCGGTGTCTGGAGGAGCGGGAAGTGCCTGATTTACAGGGACTGGCGGAGTAGGAACAGGATTTGCATATTCTGGGACTGTGTCGTCCAAATAGGACGAAATGAAAATATCAGCTGCGGTCGGTTTGTGACGTAGCTTGGTCGGAACTAATGGTGGCGGGAAATTACTGGATGCCTCTGGGGTCGCTTTTGGCAAGCCCTCGGCAAGAAGAGGATACATACCCTTAACAAGAGCATGCCTCTGTCTGTCTGACTGTTCAGTTCTAATTCGTTCACCTATCTCGATTAATTCTTTTTCATGTGCTCGTTCTAAGGATTCTCTACTTAATTCTGACTTTCTGATTTCTTTTTCGGTTCTTTTATGAGATTCTTTGCGCCATAACTCAATGGCATCTTTCTGTGACTGTCTGGCTTTCTTTTTCCATAATGCTTCTTCTACTCTCATGATGCACTCGGCATCCCATGTACCCGATACGGGCCATCTATACTTTTCTTCTAACTGTTTGGTATACTCTACCCATAAATCTAGATATAATATGGCACTTATGCCATGCTTCTGATACATAAAATGACCTGGACTGTCCCTAGGAGGGACAGGAACTGCTGCTTCTAGCAGACCTTTTCTGGTTTTTAACTGACGCAGTTTTGAAAAGAGTGGCATGACTGAACTATAATCTGGACACAATACAATACACAATGAACACGAGAATCACTTCGCACTCATACCACGACATTAAAATACATGAAGAACATTATGAATAACAGTTCGAACAGAATACCACCTGGAACACGGAAAACAGAATACATGAATTTTCTCGAGAACAGAACTGACTAGAACAGGAACTAGATGCACTGCTGAAACAGTACGAAACTTACCGGTCCCATAAAGAGACACCTCAGGACCCGCATCCACCGAAGTGGACACTTCGTTTGTGGGTCTGTGTACCACCAACCCACGGACCAGAGTCAATCAGATTGACCCTGTCTAGATACTACCCCAGCAACGGTACTCACCGGGCAGCAAGAACGGAAGGCCTCAGACTGGACTGGACTGCTTCGACGCCGGACGGACGAACTTCGGACTTCTGTTACGGGTGGGCCTCCGGATACCTCGGACCTTGGACTCTCGGCTTGGGCTCTGGTCGGGACTCGCCGCGTTCCTCCACCGTCTCGTCTGGATGCTGGACCGCCTCCTCCGTCTCCTCCGTGGGCCTGAGGGATACTTGAAGCAGAAATATCTGCCGGTGCGCAGAAGAGTTCCGTCACGACTGCAGAGGGTCAGGGGGTCGGCGTGGCTTCACCGACGCGTGGGGAAAGGGCAAGTCCCTATTCGGGCGCCATTATGTGGTATATAAATAAATAATACCGGATCTAGGTTTGTCTGGACTTAGCAATAACAGATAGATTCGAGGTAGTAGGAGTTTTTGCAGGTTTATTACAGCATAAAGGACAGGACCAGGACAACCTGCACGGGAACAGGATGGCAGCGCTGCCGGGGGCAGAATCGGGACAAGGACCAGGATAACTTTTTAATAACAGTACATGAGCATATATACATAACGCAAACACATAGCATTACATTGCAATAGGCGTAGCAGTGGGTGGGGTAATAGGCGTGACGCGTAGCAGTCGCGAAAGATAAGGGTGAAAGTAGGTGTAACAGAGGCGTATACATAGACATGTGATGCAAACGTAACAGAATATGTCATGAATGGGGCGGAAACATGGAGGGGGCTACCTAAGGAGCCGGGACCTCTAACCTGGTGGTGCGCGCAAACTGACAATGACGTGTTACTAGGAGAAGCTGGGGGCTACGAACTCTGTGCTAGGAGCAGAGACTGAAGTCTGGAGAGTCAGGGCGACATGTACCCAAGCAGTATCTAATATCTGATGTTTAGAGAACATGTTGATATGAACTAAGAGTCAGGAGGGGAGAGGCTAACGGACTCTAAGACTGGAGCATGCATTATTCTACATGTAGTGCGTGATGAAGAATATTAAATGACCATTAAATGCAGTATTTCTCTTACGTGGAGACGTAAAGGCTAGACAATGACGGAAACTATTGATGCAGTTCAGTAGCTTAGGAATGCAGAGAAGGAGGACTGAACTGATAACTGGAATTATAACATACTCTTGGCAGACTCAGAGGCAGAGCCAGGCTGAGCCGGGCACTGTGAGGCAGGAAGTAAGTGAAGGGTCGAGGATACAGGTGGGGGCTGTATCGCTCCTCAGTGAGGCTTCAGGAGACAGGAGCTAAATCTGGTATCCAGGCCCTTTTGAGGCCTAGAAACGGGGACTTTACAATGGAATAACGTGTACACTGAGAAACGTGGCAACGTAGCTTTACATAGGCCTGATATTCGTAGTATTCACGAGAACTGGAAACTGGCATACTAGAGGTGGACACAACTGTAATTGCGTCATTAATCGAAAATGGGGAATACATATGCATATCAATCATGCACAGATAATATATGATGGATGACGCGTAGGGACACAGAACATGGCAAAATTTACTTTTCCACAATCCAACCAACATTTTTTACTAATGAGTCCAACAGAGATATTGGTTGGTAGCAGCAGAGGTCCTTTTGTGTTGCCTTTCTTAAATTCTTTGACAGCGAGCTGCCAGGAGGTCAGGATCCTGTAGAGTACCGTAGCATTCAGAACATTTGTAATAAAAGAGGCCCACAAGATGATAAAGTTCCATTGAGATTCCATCAGGGCCCAGTGCCCTCTAGAGGCTAGACGAGATAGCTAAAGACACCTCTTCAACAGCAAATGTAATACCAAAGGGAAATGTAGGGGGTTGCCTGCCTGATGCTCAGTCTGATCATGCTGAAAAAAAGTAGCTAAGCTTACAGGGAATGGTCCAGCTGTTGGCACAAATGTTTGTACCTTACCCATTAATCTTAATACACATTGCCCTTCTCTCTTTCACAGTATCCCAAAAGCCCTTGATGTCCCTCTCTTTACAGGTTCTGATCAGGCTTTCCGAGATATCCTCTTTGAGAATATACTTTCTGTTTTTCAATGGCTGACTTGTACTCGTTCCTTGCTAAGGTTATGGCAGTACTAACCCTAGGATTACGTTTAATCTCAAGGCGCAAGCGTTGGTTGGCTATCTTACATTCCCTGTCACACCAGCCACTCGTATTCGGTTTATTATTTTCCCCAGGGCCAGTTAAAAAATCTTGTAATAGAACTGTTTACATTTTCAAATGCCTACATCGTATCAGCTAGAGGGTAATCGGTGACTAAAAGTTGATCAAGAATCAGACCATGCACTGTAAAGTTTGTATCTGTTGTTGCATGCTCTGAGCCCTGCTTTGATCTGGTACGAAAATACGAATGATGCTTACACTGTGATGTACACCATTGTTTTGTCTATGGAGTTAATAAAAATGTATTTAAAAAAAAAAAGAATCAGACCACGATTGTAGCAATCACTAAAGTATTGATATTCACTGCCACCCACCTTAGCCTAAAACTGCTGTCCTTAGGAGTCAGATCAGATACACCTCTGCAAGCCAGTGGTTCTGGGCCTTCCTGGAGGTGTTGAACAAATTCATTAGGATTTTGGTCGCTAAACTCATGTTCCACTGTGCTCCACACACTCTACAATACCCTTGGTGTGGAAGATATAATCTATAATGGTTCCTTGCCCCACAGCCTTAATAGGTCGGTGTTTTTACCTGTGGATCATCCACGATTTCGGCCAGGTTGCAAAGGTTAATCCGTGTTAGATTATGCAGTAAGAGCTGGCCCCTACGGGCTGCCTTTGGCTAGGCGGAGTAATGTTTGGAACCAAGAAGGGATCACATTGCATTAAATGATAGCCTATATTTGCGTTGAAATCCCCTCCAACAATCACATGAAATTCATTCAAAGTATGTCTGGCCCTGGCTAGTAAAATTTGCATAACGTCTAATATGATCGAGATTTCCCAACCCATCTCCACCACAGGGTCATAAAAGTTCATTAGGAAAAAATGTAATATGTTCGGCAACACCATTCGTAACAGTTGAATTCCAGGTTGAGTATAATCAACTGGAAACACCTTAAAATTTATGGAGATTCGAACCATATTAGCCAGCCCTCACTGTGCTTTACTCCCAGCCGAAGGAGTAGCGGGCATGGAAAGAATTTCAAACCATCCCAAAGAATATAAACTTTATGCCAGGTTTCCTTTAATACTACAAAATCAAATTTGGAAATAAGGTAACAGCAGCTCAATTCTGTCCATGTGGCACCTAAACTGGCAATATCCAAACATATCAGGTGGGCACGTAAGTCCATGATTTTCCGGGCCTTTGGAGGAATATACATACAAGACCTACCTATTTTCTGCAAAATTCATTTAGGCCTGCTTCTACTGCGGACGATGGACAGGCACTAGATAGGTGTTCAGAATCGTCCAAGCTTGTTAGGGGTGTAAGCCTATTAGTTTTGGGGATATTTGTATAGGCGATTGATTCGAAATGCTGGGGGAGGGGGGAGCAATTCAGACATAATGGGCTGAGGGCGAGAAAGTGGTCTATAAAAGTAGCCCAGGAGTAAAACAGTAATGCGTTTGTTTTGAAGATTCCACTGAGCCAGCCAGCGAAATGCAGGTAGGTTCTTACAGTTATTCACCATACAATCCCCACTAGTGGGGGTGTAATCACCACACAGTCCCCGCTACATTGTGTAGTTAGGGGACCAATCCACTTAACTCTCTGGACAAAGAGAATGTCCTTAAACTCCGCAAGATTGAAGTCCGAGTTACCTGTTCGCCAGTGACACGCTTTATTTTTCAAGTCACTGTGTGTTTCTAAGCGGGGTACAGACAAGCAGAGAACATTTGTCAAGACCGCTTTGTAAGGCCAACACTCCAGTGGAAGGTTAAGATGTAGATTAGGGACATCCTCAATTGAAGACAGCTCTCCTGGTATAGTAGCAGGGCCACAGTTCCTAATTTTCAGAGCATCTTGCTGGAATTCCCTTGCTCCGGAGGATGGAGTTCTGCTTGTGGGGGTGGTAGTATCTAGAGATGAAGTATGAGTCACAATAGATACTGATTCCTGTGCATGGGTCATCACATGTGCTACTGTTATAGGGGTATTGTTTGCTCCCGCCAACACCCCCAGCCTTATCAGATTTAGGGAGTGTATTGATATGGCCAGTTAACTTTATAATCGTTTTCCCAACTGGCAATAATCTCCACCAAGGGAAAGATGCAAATATTGAGCAGAGTTTCAAACTTCCCCCTCAATGGGACCGAATTGAAGCTATTTGTTTCCCAGTTACATTCACCGGGGCCTGAGCATCATCCTTGGTCCTGGTCGATAAGAACTTTGCGTAAAGTCTACTTTGGTCCTAGGTGCCCCATGTTTCCTATTAATGGCACCCTTACCTTTTCTTTTTCTCTTAGCAGGTGGGCACCTCCTTCACTGGTGTGCGAGGAGTCAAGTTTCATTATCTCGGATATGGAGGTCGTAAGCATCCTGGTGGGATCTCTGTCCGCCGTAACAGTCTGAACTTTAGTGGCGTGGGGTGTTGGGAAGATGAGAGGATGAACTGGTCAAATGATCGCTTATATCCATAGACAGCCGCCTTTCACCAGATCAGTCTCTTTAGAGATGACCCCAACTGCTCTGGCTATAAAGGCATCCAGGGTAGAGCCTACTGGAGCAGCTTTAGTTTTATCCCTAC
Source organism: Lissotriton helveticus (assembly GCF_964261635.1). Classification (NCBI taxonomy): domain Eukaryota; kingdom Metazoa; phylum Chordata; class Amphibia; order Caudata; family Salamandridae; genus Lissotriton; species Lissotriton helveticus. The sequence continues at coordinate 134,822,806 of NC_136070.1, read as the reverse complement.
CTCCCGGCAGCTTCCATTTCCCCATAATGCACACAAGCTGTTCAATTTTTGTAAAAAAAACCCCTGAAATTTACAGAGAAAATGTTAGACCTGGCACGGAATTACTGCCATGTCGTCTCTGCATAACAGCCAAGTAACTGTATTAAAACAGGGAGGTAGTACCTCTTTAGGGAGTCCATAACGTCACCATAGTAGGGAACCACAACTCACGAGACAGCTTAGCCCTCCCGCCAGGAGCAAGAAAGAAGTGTAGGAGTGGGTCCCCCTAGTCAAGCTCGGTGCTGCCAAACGTGCCACCCGGTGCAGTCTAACCAGGCATGGTCCAAAGGAAAAGACCAAATTAGCTATGCCCAGACTGTGGAACTTTCTTAATCGCCGCAGATTAATTTTTGTAATAAATCTTTAACAATTTCTATTATCTGTTTTAGAACTCAATTATTGAGTCTGTCTTTACCTAATTGACAGTATTTTGACATGCTGTAAGGTGCCTTATCTTGAGGACAGATTACCTCGTGAAACTGAGATTTAACATTGTCTCAGATTCATCAAGCCCTGGGTGTGCTGATGATGTAATATTTTGGGGCGTTCAATTTCAGGGGGTTCCCGCGACCAAAAATGCTTTGGTGACAAACTGGTCTGCTGGAATGGGACATTAGGAAATGTAATTTTGAGTTTGGGACGCCTTCACAATGTGTTTACTTTAACCTCGGATCCTTTCCTGTTTTTCCTTGTGTTGAATTTACGACAAGGCCTGTAGACATACACATTTATTTATCAAAATGATCTACCTCTCTTCATTGTTTTTCCATTAGATGCTAAAAGAAGTTGCAACAGGTAAGACAAATATACAAATAAATGACTGTGTTACACCGAGGTGCATAATAACTCCAAATATTCAGTAAAACATACAAAATAGCTCAGGTCAATTAGGCCAGTTAACTCGGTTGTCATGTATGCAAGAAGCAATTTTCCAGCCCTACCACAAGGGCAAGTGTTCAGCTGAAAGAATGTTTTCTTGATTCATACCCTGATAAGGTCTGTTTTTCAATGGCTAACATACCTTTCATCTACACCAACCAAAAGTAATGTTTCTTTGCTATCTTTCATTTTACATTACCATCCTACATTTAATTTGTTGTACCCAGTACTTAAGGTAGCCTCGTGACGCCAAGGGAATCCTAGTGGATAGCCAGCAGCACCTCTCGAATACCAAACTTTGGGTTTAAAAAACACACAATTGCACCACTAACAGTGGTACTTATTATCAATGTAATGCAATATTGATTGTTTAGACTGGATCATGAGTAGCGTTCACATTGTGGTCTAGCTGTAGATGTCCTTAGCTCAAATCCATTGCAAGTGTGCTCCATCTTCAAAGAGGAATCCAGATGATGTGAAGGGAATTCTGGGAAAAGACCAGCGTCTCCAAGTTCTGATGCTGGTTTCCCTGTTCTTGGTGGCTTTGTTCATTCAGGTAGCAGCGTTAATTTTCTGATCTATGTCCTGTACCCCTATTTGCTGTATACTGGAAGTTTCAAACCCGAACTTAGAATCTGTCTGTGCTCACCACGCCAAATAGTCATTGGTGGTAAGATTAGAGCAAAGGAGAGAAAAAAAATTGTTTTAGCCGAAACATAGATTTGTTGTAGTCACCCCCAGCTTTCAGAGATTGTGCTAATGAAAAGTGCCACATGTAATGAGTAATAAACATGTAGTACCTCTCTAAGTAAATGTACGAGTGATGGTATGAACAATGTGTAGGAGCATTACCGATGTCAAGGGAGACTAAGGATATTAAGAAATTACTCCATGGTGCTGAAGCTCCAAACATAGTGGTGCTGTAATCCCAGATCCTCTTGTCAATACAGACGCGGTGGGGGTTATAGCAGCAACTTGTTATTTGAACAGAATAAACATAAGTAAGATGTCCTCTCAGAAAATCTAAAGCCTTTCTCTGAAACGGGAGCCGATTTCCAATACGGTCTTCTCCACAACTCTATATGTTGCAAGCTCTGAGGCTTGGATAATGCTTTGTTTATGCCCAGTGTAGAATTGTGGTTGACAGTGTGTCCTTTTTTCTCTGGAATGGACATGCTTCAAAGTGTTAATGTTTCTCTTTAGAGTGTTTCACCTTCAAGGTGTACTGCAACAGGTCTCGCAGCTGTGCCAGCACCCAAGATCCCACTAGTACCTTTTGTGACTTTACACAACTGCAGTTGCCCCAGTATGAATGTTAACATTTCATGCATAATCTGAAACTCCTATTAGCCATTAGAACTGCATGCTGATGGAATCCAGCCCACCTTCATTACAGAGAATTAGCCAGAGCACGAATTCTGGCACCTCCGATTCAGTGAAGGAAATCTAGATTGGAGGAATTCCTTATAACGACTGGGCTGAGGTACTCTGCATTAGCAAAAAAAAAAAAAAAAAGCTTAAACAAAAGGAATGATATTTAAAATGCCCAGAATTGTAGATTAAAAAAAGGCATTGAGAAGCTTCAGGCAAGCACTGCATAATGTAGGTAACCAATATAAAATTGCACATTTAAAAGAATTTGCCCAATGAGTAAAGCATTACTGTATTGTCATTACAATATTGTGTCAAAAGATCAAAGGGTCGTGATAACTCCTGCGGTCTTCCCTCTACCCCTGCCAAACAACTGATTGGTAGGATAAAATTGTAAGAGACGATGCATTGTTTTTTGTCTGTTAGCCTGTAAATATATCGCAAAATTACGCCCTTCAGTACATGGGAATACATGCTAGCCTGTACACATATTACAAGATGGTACCCTTGACAGTGCAGCATTGCTTAAGAGGTAAACTAGAGCGAGATCTGGTTCATCTCACATCTTCGCCAACTGTGGACTACCTTAGCTTGTGGGGCTTTTCCAAGAGTGGTGTGTCTCATATGTACCAAATAATTATTGATAATTTATAATCATGTGATACTTGCTTCGTGGCTAAATCCTACTGGCAGGAGCGGTTAAGAGTGGAATACTCAGAGGGCAACTGAAAGGAAATCTTAAAGTGCCATGATTGCTCGCTCAGAGAAGCACTCTTGAAGTTTGCATATGTTAAAATTCTACATAATTGGTACTGGTCTCCTTTCAAATTGTATAAAGCTCATCTAGTTCGGAATATGGCTTGTTGGAGGTGTTCTAGCATAGAATGTGATCTGTATCTCATACTTTGGTCATGACCTGCATTAGAAACATATTTATTTTATTTATGAGTTTTATATAGCAATAGCTAGACCCGAGGGTATCAAAGAGCTTTACATTGATGATTAGGTTTACAAGACGTATAGGAGGAGGGGGGAGGGGGGAGGGGGGGGGGGTGGATTCATACGAGTCAAAGTTAAAGAACAATCCAACATTAAGTGGTTAGAAAGTCACACAAGCATATCGCAAGGATGCATTGGGGAATGGCACTGGAGGCAGAGTAGGAGAATGAAAGAGTCATGTGACCGTATTGATGAAGCCAGTCAATGAGGGAAATGTAGAATAGCTTGTGCACGTATTGAAGTAGTTGTTCAGCAGTAGAAATTTAAGGTCCTGTTAGAAATAAGGAAAAGAGGGATTGAGGCAGAGATCCTTGGGAAGTGTGTTCCAGATCTTAGGAGCATTTCCTGGAGCGTGCCTGGGATGATTTCTTCTCCTGTTTGGGAGGAATGAGAAGAGACTTGGAGCTTCTCAGTGCCCGGAGACCTCCTGCTCTTGAAATTTTGTTTTCTGAGTATTTGAGCTATATATGGGATAACACTAAGTTCAACTAGTTTTATCCCATTTGAGGAATCAGACAAAATGGCTCCGTTACATGACTTTGTCGATTTGGATAATACGCCTTCCCACTGGTGTAGATGGATGTCGATGGCCCTTATAGTGGTTAAGATCTGTTTTTTTGAGACATTGGCGTACAGCACAGGTGCCCACGCTTCAAGAGAGGACAGCTGAGCTTTATAGGCTAGCTACGTATGAAAACCCAATTTACAAGGTCAGGTTCAAATTCATGTTTTTGATGAGGTTTGGGGTCCTTTTTTGAGACTTTGTGCTCATTGACTGTTTTCCTTTGGCATGGGACTACTTCCTTTATCCATTTAATTGAGATAGCATTTGACGTTCTTTCATTTTAGGAATAGAGTCTGGAAGGATTTGTTTGGGGCTTGTGGTGTTATATGGTTTATGTGTGGGAGGGTTTCCTTAGGTATTGCTTAAACTGTGTTTGTTAAGCGTGATGGCTCATCTGTTTCTTATTAGGGTTTATTTTTCTTGTCTATTTCTCTCTTCTTTCTTTCTTATCATCTCATTATTACTCATTGGGATCATATTTAGTCTAGTTATTTTGTTGAAGTGAGGTACTTTGTTGGGTACTTTGTACTTTATTATAGTTGTTTTTTCGTGTATTATAATTAAAATCAAAATAAAGAAATGTATTAAAAATAATAACTTGGTGCCCTTGAATATATGGGAGTATGTGCTAACTGGTAAACCTATTACAAAATGGTGCCCTTCCATTCATTGAAATACAGTGTGTGGAATTGCACTGGTTGCCCCCTAGCCTGAAGGCCATTGAGATAAGCCCGGTCTGTCCTGTAATTGTGGGGGTGGGGGTAAAAATTACAGCCTGTCTACCCATGGGCGACTTCGTGCAGTGGGACAGGCCACATGATTGGGAGATAGGGATAGGCTAGGGTATTGGAAGGGGCAAGTTTTTTTTTTTTTTTTGGGTGTCGGTATATATAGGTGACATTTAAGGGGAGGTCGAGTCTTACTGCGGGCTCCGCTTTGTGTGCTGGGAAGCCGGTCAGAGATTCCATTTAGGTAATGTTTAATGGTTTAGTACAACCTTTTCCCCAAACTTAAATAAGAGCTTGGGTCCTGGAGCGAGATAAATGTGTGGCAGGGCGGCATGACCTTATAAGGCAGGAGTGCTAGAACAGGCATGGGTGGGCACGAGTAAGCCCAGAAGAACAGCAGCTGTTGGTTGACACATGCTCACCTCCCAGGAGTAGGGGCCTTTCCCGAAGGTTGTGGCAGGCACACAGCACAGATGCAGTGGGAGATTTTAAAACTGGAGCTCAGAGGGACATGTGATAATGGGGGCAAGATATGGTAAAACCGCTGTAATGATCCCAATGAAAGAAATGGATGATGGGTGGGTCAACGCTGATACTGATAAGGCCACTGGTTTTGTCCCTTTGAATGATACTTCTACCACTCCAGTTTTGGTACTGGGTTTAGACGGGCATAGTATGCAATTGGAGTCTAGAGATGTAAGCAAGGGCACATGCATTTGGATCAGTGAGGAAGAGGATGGGAGGTTTATGCAGGAAGCTGGAGTGGGTTTTGGGGTTCGCACAGTGGGAGATCCCGTATATAGGTGCGACCTGGCAGCAGCAAATGGGATCTCATCACCGCCATTAGCAGCTGCCATTAAGCGGAAGAAAGTGGAGCATAATACGGCTCCTGGACATTGGTCTGAAGGCCTAGGGAAGTCTTCGGCGGCTTTACTATCTACGAGAGATTGCTTTGACAAGCAGCAACCCACCACTTCAAGAAGATGGAGAGAATATGTGGGTGATGGTGCAAGACTGAGAGTGAGTGATTGGTATGGGTCAGTAGTGGATGATGTGGTTTTAGATTATGGTGATGACAGTGATATTTTTAAAGAGAGCAAACACTGCAACGCTGATGGGTTAGATAACCAGTGGGATTTCCACTGCCAGTAACCATAGTTTTAACAGGAGGAAAGAGGGGATTTGGTGACTTTCAATGGTCATGTGTGTATGAATAGAACACCATCGGAGGGTCAGCACAACCAAGGAGGAGGAAATTGGAAAGCAGAGCGGAGGCTGGTAGTCATACAGTGAAGTTGCCTAATGATATATGAGAGTGGTGGTTGGGTTTATTTATTTATTTATTTATTTATTATAAAGTTTTGTATAGCGCGAACAAGACCCGTGGGTATCAGAGCGCTTAACAAGAAATAAGCAATTGCAGTGAGGTAGATGACATATATATTCGTACCACATATGACGTTAACGTAAGTAAATATTCTATGATTAAATAGTAACAAAACATGTATATATAAACAGATATGAGGTAGCACGGTATAAGTTCGAGAAAGATGCTGTTATCTTGTTCAATCAAGTATTCATTCCTGTCGGCCTTTGGGTTGTTCTTATACGTATTCTGTTATATTATAGTCTGTGCTTCCCATTTTAATATCGTACTTGATCTAAACTAAGGCAGTAGTACAGCAGATCCATGATCAGTGATCTCCACTAAGTAATGTACCTATTCATCAGTAGGCTCTTCACTTCCCGTTTGAATGTTACCAGGTTCTGGATTTTCCTGATGTTTGGGGGGAGTGAGTTCCATATTCTGGGGGCCGCTCCTGAGAACGCTCTTTCATAGGTTTTTTTCTTTCGGAAGAAGGCTGGTCGTAGTAGCAGCTCCTCAGCACTCCTCGATGGTCGCTTGCCACCGGACAACTGAATTTTCTTTGCTAGATATCTTGGGGTGTTGTCGTGTAGTGCTTTATGTGTGATACAAGCTATCTTCATTTGGATTCTTGCTTCATATGGTAGCCAGTTTAATGCTTTCAGGTGCGGGGATATATGGTCATATTTCCTAGTTCCGGTGATAAGTCTTGCAGCAGCGTTAAGACAGGCTTTCAATGGTGCTGTGGACGTTTTTGGTAGACCAGCCAAGGTGGTGCACCCATATTCAATTCTCGAGATAACCAAGGATTGGATTGCCAATTTGAGGTCTGACTCTGTGATGAAGGGTTTCAATTTTCTTAGGTAGTTCAAGTGAAAGCGGGCACTTTTCGCCATTGAGTTAATGTGGGCTTTCATGTCTAGATTCTCATCTAAGATGATTCCTAGAGATTTGGCTGAGTTGACAAGGGTTGGGGTGCAGTTTAGCGCAGTCATGACTTTCATCCATTCCTTTATTTCTATGTTGCTCCTTGGTGGAGAGATAAGTAGGAACTCTGTTTTATGTGCATTCAGCTTCAGGTGGTTAGCCGTTAACCATTGAAGTGCCATTTTTATTGTCTCATTCATTAATTCCAATTCTTTTATGGATCCGATCTTTACGTAAATTTGCGTGTCATCAGCATACATGTGATAGGATATTCGGGATTTTTGGAGAATTTTTGTGAGTGGTTCAACGTATAGGTTGAACAGATCTGGGGATAGTGTCGATCCTTGAGGGACTCCAATTGCGTTAGGGCTAGGAGGTGAGATTGATTGGTTAACCAGGAAGCGCTGTGTTCTGTTCTGTAAAAAGGACTCAAACCATTTCAGCACTATTCCCGATATTCCCATCCTGTCCCGTAGTCTGGTCAGTAATGCTTCATGATTTACCGTATCAAATGCCGATGACAGGTCTAGGAGAATAAGTAAGCATGCTTGGTTTTGGTCAAGGGCCTGTAATGCGTCATCAGTAATGTGGAGAATCGCTGTTTCAGTGCTGTGCCCTGCTCTGAATCCTGATTGGCATTCATCTAGCAAGGAGAATTTCGTGATGTGTTGGGTCAGTTGGTTCTGCACACATTTCTCCGTCAGCTTGGCCAGTAAAGGGATGTTGGTCACTGGGCGAAAGTTATTAGGATCTGATGTATCTGCTGTGGGTTTTTTGATTATGGGAACGACTTGGCCTGTTTTTAGGCAGTCGGGAAGGATCCCTTGTGACAGTGACGCAATTATTATTTCGGTCCATATTGGAATCAGGATGTGATTGATCTCTTTTACGCATTTTGCAGGCAGAGGGTCTTGGTAGTGGTTGTTAGGTTTGATTCCAGAGAGCGTCTTGGCGATCATGTGTTGGTCGTACATTTCGAATGTTTCCCAGCTCGCCTTGTTTTTTGTCATGGTGCAATCCGTTGTAGAGTTGGCGTCGTTAGTAGACCGAGGATCGTTGGGGAGATTCACCGCCGAGTTTTTAAGCTCTATTTCGAGGGCTTTGGCCTTTTCCGTGAAAAATGTGGAGAACTCATCACAGCTTAGCGGTGTTTTTGAATTTTCTTGCACTGTTTTGGCTAGTTTGTTTGATTGCTCCTTTAGTATTTCAAATAGTTTTCGTGGTCTGTTTTTGGCATTATCGAGTTCTGCTCTTATAAATTCCTTTTTTGAGTTGATGATCTTTTTATTATATTGTTTCCTTGTTTTTCTGAGGGCTTCCAGTTCAGGAGATGATGGGTGTTGCCTCCATTTTCTTTCGGCCATTCTCAATTTGCGTCTATCTTCGTTTAGAGCTTCGTCGAACCACGGGTTTTTGGTCTTTTCAGAGATTCGTTTCAATTTTAAAGGCATGGTATTATCAATGATATTTTCAACAGTTGCTATGTAGTGTTCCGTCAGCTCATTAACATGTTCCAGGTTGTTGGGTGGCTTTAATTCTCTTTCACATCTTTCGACCAGTAGTTCCATATTTGTTTCTTTTGTGTCTCGAGTCCATTTTTTGGTCTTGAACGGTTGCCTGGTCCTACCTTTTCTCGTTGTGGGTATCATGAATATTATGGCGTGATGATCAGACCAGTCACATGGTGTTATGGAGTGGATTGTTGCAGCTTTGTTTCTTGAGATTATCCAGTCTAACGTCGCTCCTTTAGAATGTGTGGGCAGTGTGCACGCTTGAGTGAGGTTTAGTTCAGTGAGGAAACCTTTTAGCATGTTGACCAGTTTGTCATTGCAGTTCTCCCAGTGCAGGTTGAAGTCGCCTAGAAATATGTTATTGGCAGCGTCATTAGAGTTAGCTGTTATGATCTCCATTAACTCTGCTATAAACTTTGTGTTATCTCCTGGTGGGTGGTAGAAAGAATGCAGGTTGCACCATTGAGTGTTAGTTGATCTTATGTTAAGACCAAGATACTCACAGGATTCAAGTGGGTCGGCCTGAATTTGTTTAACCTCTATGTCAGATCGATGAATACAGGCTATCCCTCCCCCTAGCTTTCCGTGTCTATCCAGTCTCAAAACGTTGAATTGCGGTGGTATCAACAGATCCATGGTTGGGGATGAGGATTCCGTGAGCCAAGTTTCTGTAAGGATTGCCAGGTCAATGTCCTTGTTGAGGATGAGGTCCGCTATGTCCGATGCATGTTTGGTTGCTGATCGGCAGTTGAGTAGTAGGCAGGATAGATGTTTTTCATTTTTACTAGCGTTCTCGTTTTCGGCTTCATTTGGTGTTAGCTGTATGTGCTGTAAATTGTGGGGGTTGGATGTTCTGTCGTTTTTTCTCACTGTTCTGTTAGCGTCTATTGGGACTGTTTTGATTCTTTCATCTTCCTTGTGGTCCGATAGGTCATATGTTCGGATTAGGTCACGCAATTCCTCTTTAGATAATGATTTCGTCCTGTCTGGTCGGTTGTCTCTCTGTTTTAAACGCATGTCCGCCTCGTTGCTCTTTCTATGTGAGGCATGAACAAGATTTTGGATATCCGTGACTTTGGCGTGAGTATTCGCCGTCAACTCTTTGATTTTTTCTAACGCCTGTACGGTATTCATAGTGGCTTGTGCTAGCTTGCTCACTATTTTCTGAAGCTTATTAAAGTCCTTCTTGTTCTGGTGAGATTTCTTTGGGGCTGCCGATCTGTACATCCGCTCAACTCTTCTCTTTTTTGGAACGTGATGTGAAGAGAGGTTGATGGAGTTAGATGAGTCCTGTGTTGTTGGGAGTTCGTTTGTTGCTGGAGGTGTGTACGAAGTTGGTATAGTGCTGGCGAGGGTTTGGGATGTAGGAAGGCTGATATCTTCTGTCTCCTCCAATTCCTGGTTGTTAGGTGGTACTATCCTCACTGCCAGTGTATGATCTACTTGATGGGCCTCATGGTTCGGGAGTAGGGACGAATCTTCTCTTGGGCGTTGGTAATGTTCTTTGTTTGTTTGATGGGTAGACCTCTCAGTTCTTCTAGTCGTGTTCTCTGGTGATGTCCTTACTGGACCAGTTAACTTTACCTGAGTAGTCGCTGGTGTTGATGCTGGCGCATGATGGCTCCTGGTTCTAATTGCGTCTCTGATGATGACACCGTGAGTGTCTAGAGAGTCTACTGGTGGGGTTAGGAGAGGTTGGTTGCTCGGGTCGTCCATTGAGTCTTTTATCGATAGGAAAGTCTTGGCAAATCTCTCTAGATCTCGATTTGCTGCTTGTATCAGCACTATTCCAGATTTATAAATCGTGATGCTAAGTTCGGCTCTGCATCTTTGTGACGTTGTGGTTGACATTTTTAGGCCGTGAGGAATGTTTTTCGTAGTTTTTATGGTAAGCATCCTTGTGAAGGCATTGCGCCATTTAGCTGCTCTGAATGTATAGAATATGAGGTCATTCATTTTCGTACCATTAGTTGCATTAAAGTATAGGTCTGCGAATAGTATATCCGGGTTTTTCCTCAGGTAGTCGTGTTTAAACTTCTTAGCTGCATTCTTGGTTAAATTATTGGGGTATTTTATACTCTGGGCACTCAAGCCAGTAGATTCTGGGTATCTTTCGCTCATTTTCGCTTCGTTCTGCATGTATTATGGAGTTTCTTATTCCGTTTTATTCTAGGTAGCCACACTGCTGAATGTTATTTCTTGCTTCTTTTAATCCCTGATCTAGAATCGTGCATTTATAGTTTCAATAAATAGTACTGGAATGGCTTCTCTTTTGCATAATTAATTCCTCATTTACCTCCAGAAGTTGTACTTTCAGGGTGCTTATTAATTATTCGCCTGTTGACATTTGTTCTGCTCTTTATATGGTGTAAAAAACAGTCCTTGTAAGATGGCTGCCGTTATGTTTGTTTATGTCTGCAGGCAGGGAGTCCTTTCTCACTTTTCACTTTTTTCTCTATTCCAGCTTCCCTCGTTGATTGGTCCAACTTCCCTGGCTTTCCCTAGCTAGTTAGAATGACTGCCGATGCATGTAAGCTTTCAGAGACTCCGCTCCTCTGTAGTTGCACCCAATCTAGCCGAGTTCCGCACTTCACACAAGTGTGTGGCTACTTGTGTCTGCCCCTCTGCACTGTATGCCAAATGTTTATTGTTGATTGTCCGCATTGGCCGCCATTTTGAGGTCAGGCGGGGCGGACTGCAGACTATTTTCCCTTTCCCGGTCCATCCCGTAATGCGACGGCGGGGGGGGGGGGGCGGCGAGGATTGGACGCTGTGGGGCTGCGCTGTAGCAGCGTGAGTACCTGTCCTTCTTCGACGCGGAGCTCGACCTCCGATCCCCGTCCTGGGCCCCGGTGAAGCCGCCTCGTCTCTCTCAAGGGTCGGACCTTGCTCAAATCGTCCCGAGAGTCTGCCGCTCTCTGCCAGCTCCGTCAATCGTCTCCAAAGTGTCAGCCGATGTCGTCCCTGCCCGGGCGCCTCCAAGTCCCCTCTCAGCCTGGACGCTGCAAGGCTGCTACTTCACCTATGGAGGTAATCTTGTTAACTTCTTCTTCATTCGTCTTCCGTGTCCTGGGTCGGCAGTCTTGGCGGTCTAGGGCTGTAGGGTCGGGATATTCAGGGATTTCTGCCAGTATTGGCGATCCCAAATCCCGGAGCCCTTGCCTAGGACTCCTGGTCAGCGGCCATCTTAATGATTTTGGGTTGGGATTTGAAAAACAAGGGGTATGCTATGGTGGATAAAAATTCTGTGGGGGTAGAGGAAAATACAAGAAAAAGGGCAGGATGCGCTTTGTGGAAAATCTGTTGTGAATAACAAAGGTCCGTTCTAAAGAAAAGGAATAGGAATTGGCAAGGTGCTGTAGAGTACTGGTGACTGTAGATAATTGAACGTCACCTTTTTTTATTATTGTTAGTATATATTGTGAGAAATACAGCAACAGGGCAGTTGCTCTCGAAGTATATGGATACAATACGCAAGTCTCAGATTCATTTTGGGGATATGCCTGGTTTTGCTATGACAAGTTGGAACCCAGAAAAGCCATGAGGTGACAGAGACTCTGAGTTATAGCTACACTGAATGTCTTCTACACACCCCTCAGTAACCACGGAAACTGTGAGCGGTTTGTCAATAACTTAAAGCTCTTTCAATACTGGCCCAACACAGGGTGGGTTCACTGGATATACAGATTCTTAAATCAGAAGCGTGCTGTGGATTTAACAGAGGTTTTAGCCCTAGACAGTTCGGTGATTACAAGCATGATTGTTCAAATTGCAGGGGGCATCACCGGCTGACACAATGTTTTGCCATGGCCGACAATGGAGAGCAGCGGAGACAGGCGACCCTGAATTGGCAAAGAAAGACATTGAATTGGATTTCTGCCTGCTGCTAGTACACCCGTCAAACATTTAATTGTTGGGTATGCAATTTAGTGGCAGCATTTATGTTGACAAAGTGCTTCCAATGGGGAATCTCCTGTTCAATTTTTGAGATATTTAGCACTTTCCTGCAGTGGGCTTTTAAGGATTTTAGCTGTCACAATTTGGTTTACCACTATTTGGATGATATTCTGTCTGTAGGTAAGAGCAGGACAGGTGAGGATCAATAGGCTAAGTGTTGTTATGAGAACTTGGAGCAAGACTTGAATGTCCCACTAGCAGCTGATAGGACTGAGGGTCCGACTACTTCCTTGACCTTTTTATGAATAGAACTGAACACACTATAGATAATGGAAAAACTACTGGACACCAAGGTGCATGAGATACAAACTTTTCTGGATTTGGTTATTGTTGAACGGCAAGTGACTTTACGAACGGTACAGAAAGTTCTTGGTTATTTGAACATTACATGTAGAGTGGTCGGAGCAGGGCAAGCCTTTTGTAGAAGGTTCGCTTTTGCAATGGCGGGGGTTTCTTTACTGCATCATAGATTGAGAATTTCCATGCCGGTAAGGGTAGATTTGTGCATCTGGAGAACTTTTTTGGATGATGTTAGACCCCATTGGTTTCATGAAGGATGAGACTACTTGGCAGGTCCAGATATATTCGGATGTCGCAGGCGCCAAAGAATTTGGGATCTTCTGGGATGGCCGGTGGTGTGCGCTGAAGAATGGTGAGCACATTGGTTGGAGCTAGGTAGAAGCATAGCCTTTTCTGAGTTTTTGCACTACTGGTGGCTCAGAATGCCTGGGGGAAGAGAATTGTAAAACAGAACAGAAATATTTCATTTGGACAACAGGGCAGTGGTTGAGTTAGTAAACTACCAGAAGATGAAGGATTTGAGAGTTTTGTGTCTGCTAAGGAAACGTATGCTATTGAGTCTGCAATGGAACATTGTATTTCAAGCTAGACATGTACCCACGGGCGGGCAATATTATAGCAGAAGCTTTGTCTCATTTGCAGTGGTGGAGATTTTGCAGTCTGCCAACCAGAGCGGAAGACAAGACAGAAGTGCCATTGACTATCTGGGTGGGGGTGGCAAGGGAGAAGGGGTAGTTGAATTGGGGAAAAATCAGTTTCAGAAGCTACAAAAAGAAGCTATCTATAAGCATGGCAGGAGTTTGTACAATTTTGGTGCCATAAGCGTGATGGAATGGGAATTATGCACAAAGAAAGGTAGAGGGACATTGTCAGATTTGTTCTGAGTTTCACACAGTACAATTGCAAGTACACTGGCAGGGGTATCCTTTAATGGGAAGCTATAGTGGGGTTATGACCCAGTAGAGAGTGAGCTTGTTAGGAGGATGTTGAGCGGTTGGGAAGGGAGCTGGGTACTAGGGATAACCTGAGGAAATCAGTAACTGTAGAGTTATTAGCACGGTTGTTACTTACAGAGCCTAGTCACTGTTATGACTCTTTCAAAGTGAAATAGTTTTGTTTGGCGGTGGTGTGGATGCTTTTGGTGCATTTCGGACTTTAGAATGGTTTGATTCCAAAGTAAGATCAGGATTGTTGCATAGTGACGTTTTTTGCGTATCGGGGTGTTTGAGGATTTGGCTGAGAATGTTGAAAACAGACCAAAAGGGAAGAGGCAGGTGGATTTGTTTGCATAAGGGTGATATGGCAGACCTCTGTCCTGTGAGAGAGTGGGAGAGTTTCTTGGTATGGCTGGGATGCAAGGAAAATTAGATAGTCCGTCATGAAAATGGGTCCAGAGTGACAGCATCCAATATATTGACTGGCATGCGAATGGCGGTGAACCGCTTGGACAAAGGGAGATATGGCAAACAGCCCTTTAGACTAGGCGCAGCAAATGAGACAGCAAGGTTGGATGTTTCTTGGCAGACAATTAAATGAATTGGTAGATGGAAGTGACAATGTTGTAAAAGATATATTGTGCAGAAGGCTATGTTTATGGTGTATGTTTGTATTTATTGACATTTATGCTAAAGGTTGTATTGCTGGGCCAGCGAGGACCAAATGGGCACATGGATAGCAGGTCACGCATTTGTTTGCTGGTCGGCACAGTTTGCTGGGTCTTCCAAGCAGCACACACGGGGTTTTATGGATGGGTAAGAGTGGCATGAGGTACAGTGGTTTGCTAACATTGCTATTATAACTATTTGCTGCCAGGGAATGCCCGGACATGTTTATCATACACCAAGGTGAGAACAATCTGGTTCCCCTTTACGGATTGCCTTTATTGAAGCGATGAAGGAGGTTTTACTTCTACTAAAAAATATGTGGGTGGGAACAACTGTGGTCTGGACTGAGTTTGTACCACTGTGTCGTTGGAGAGGTGCTCTGAAACATGCAACTGTGGATAAAGTGAGCCGTAAGTTAAATAGAGCAATGAGAGTTTTTTGCTAGTCTATGGGAATCACAACTTTAGCCCACACCCATATCAAGGAAGAAGAGGTTTTCTTGTTTCAAGATGAAGGTGTCCATTTAACAAAGTTTGGGAATTCCTTTTACTTATTGGAACTTTTGGATTTAATGGCAAACATGTGATAGGAGAGTTTGCTGTGTGATGGTCGGTAGTTTAAGCGGGCAGTGCAGTGTTGAAACTTCAAGGGTGGGGCAGGAAGACATCTATTCTGGGGTTTCCTGTTTAGCACTTTATTTTAGCGGGTGGAGAGTCGGGTACCGGTGTAACCACTCCTCGGGGGAAGGGGTGCCTCGGGGGGTGCGGGAGTGTTTGGAGATGACTTGTAGGGTGTGTGACAGAGAGATTGGGTAATGCAAGGGAAGGACAGGGACTGGAAGATGAAAGTTTGTGGTGGAAAGGGAGTTGATTTTTTCTAAGGAAATGTTGCAAAGTCTACGGTTGTTAAGGGACGGAGGATGTCAGGAAACATGCATTAGTGAGGATGTTTCTAGTTCAAGTATTGTCTTTTAATTAATGAATTTCGATTACTACAAGCCTGTCTTAATAAAGTTGCTTTTTGTCTTGGGTCTGGGTAATTATTGCACTATACAAATATTGTGTTGAGCCTTCTCGGGTAGAACACAAGTTGCTTTAACACTAATAAAAATCAAATCATGAGGTCAACGTGTAAGACATAATGTATTTTTATAACAAAAATTGCACTTATTAAATTGCTTACAACAAAAAAAAACATCAGCGAGTAAGACTTCCTTGTGTATGTTTATGTCCTATACGAGGTGCCATGCGAAAGGACCGCTTCCATCACTAAATGCTTTACCCTGTAAAGAACAGCACAATAAAAAAAACATTCGGGCATGCCCGCGGTAGGTACTTGGTCCAGTCCTCACAGTTCTCTGTCAGCAGCCAAGGGGTTCTGTTGGTTTAGTTACTTTAAAAACACATAGATAAAGGGACCGAAAACATAAGAAAAATAGAGCAACTTCCAGGTCCAGAATTCTGGAGGTGGTGCACACGTGAAATGTTTTATTTTGTCCTTTGTGTGAAATATTCCTGGCTCAGCCGCCACAAGGCTCTGCTGAAGAAGCACTCATGTAGGTAAGTAGAATGCAAAATTTCAGCTTGTTTTCCAGTCACAAAGGAATCCCATTAGGTTGATCCACTTTCCAAAGGGAAGTATTTGTTCTGCCTTCATTCCATTTTCGACCTCTCAAAGTGGGTTATCAGCCTCTCCTGAAAGAAAAGTACGAACATAATTAATGCATTGCCTTCCCACTCACCTTACTCAACCCAGAGCTCTATAATAAGGCTCAGGTGTACACGCGAGGAGGCACTAAATTGAGCCAGGAGTCATGGCTTCTCATCCTGGTGTCAAAGTGTGTGTGATACACGGTTGCTTTTAAATATTTATGTAGCACAAACCGATTTGTTCCCTGGTGAGCAAATAACAGCATTTTTGTCAATTTCAATGTTACTCATTTCATCATTGTACGAAGACTGAGACTGCCTTATGGGGACTGAAACCTGTGGCCAGCAGGTTCTGCACAGACCACTTAGCAGGCACCCCACCACAGGTACTTAGCATCTTCTTACTGATGCAGGTGCAGAGTAGCAGTTTCCCTTGGATGAGAGAGATTGTTTTTTGCAGAATGCCACACGGCTTAGTGTTGACTTCAAAAATCATTTCTTACACCTGGGTGAGCCACAGTTAACATTAGTCCGTGTGCGATCTAATCTGCACATGACGTGGTTACAGCAGAGTAAATTCACAAAGCCAAGCTTTAAAAAGACATCCAACCGCACAGTGAAATAAATGTCCTTAGAATTGTAGATTTCCAGTTGTGCTCATACTGACCTGGCTCGTGCAATTATTTCCACTCATTGAAGATCTGCTTGAGTAAGTCATGCACACATTTATTCTAATCTTTTCCTCTGCAGAGAAAATAGTTTTCTCTTTGGAAAATCCTCCCCAAACATTGTCGAGACGTTTGAGGAAGTTAAACATCCATTCCCTCCATGAATACATCATTACTCGAACATATTTTAGGAATAATTTTTAGGTGCGTTTTTGCGTTCTCAGTGTCAGAATTGCCAAGTACATGTTCAGTCCTGCCAAGCATCACGCATCCGGCGTGATACTAAAGCATTTGCGTGTGGTGCTCCGCATCACCGCACTGAAATGCATTGTCACGCATAATTAATGCATGTCTCAGCTGTCACTGAAGAGCTGCAAAGTGTGTGTGACAGCTCTGGCAGTGTGCTGCCGGTGCGCGCTAATCCAGCGGGGGCTTGAGGCACTCCCAGGTGAGAAAAGGCCTGGCAGTCAGCCCATTGCGATTAGCTACAATGTATTTTTTTCATCAATTTTCCAGGGCGCCTCGGGGCTCTGAGTCATTCAGACCACCTGCCGACGTCACAGCTGGGGTCCGTCCGGTCAGGATTGTCTGTATGACACAAAAAGCCGTGGCGCTACGGAAGACGTCACTTCCTGTGCCAGAGAGCATGGAGTTTGCGGCAGCTGGCAATGCTTGGTTTGCAGCGCTGTTGCTCGCACCAGCATGCCCACACTGTTTGCAGTGGTGAGCCCAATAATGGCCGCCAGCCGGTGAATTCATTGGTGCCATTTACGAGGGAGAGTGCTGTACAGATAGAGGACGGGGCGGATCATCAGTGACGGAGTCATGTCTGACCGTCACTGGGTTGCAGCGGCGCTAGTAGCTTAGGAATCACTGCAGCCTGGATCGATAGGATTGCCCTGAAGTGGTTCACTCGTGACCTGAGGTGAGCCAGATGAGATGCGTTGAAGAGAGTCTCCACCGATTTGCCAGCCATGCAGCGATGTCTAGCGGAGTCAGATCATTCAAAACTGAAGAACGGCAAGTGTTGTTGTTTACCAGCTACTTGTTGCCACCCACCCCGAGTGTGTGACAGACAGTCCGTGTAATAATAATACAAATTAATGGGAGTGCGCGATCAGGTAAGGCTGCAGTCTCAGACAGTGTGCGTGCTTACTTAGACAATCATCCGTGACTAACAGTCCATGATAATGTTTGTAATATTCCAGCGTGTCCTGAAAAAAAATGAATATTCTAGAGATTAAGCAGGTGCCATTGTTTGAAGTCGGGGAGTTTTGACAGGACGCAATGAGGGACAGAGGAAAGGGGTCGCCGGGTGGAGCTGGGGTGGTAGAAATGTACCCCTCGCCAAAAATGGAAAAAAATGAAATTACAGACTCAGAATGTCTGCGCAAAACACATCAGAGGTTAGATAAACCTGCAAGTTATGGCTTTAGACAGCAGAGCTACCCCTATAAAACAGCCATTCCAGGTTTTAACAACTGATTTAGGGTTTTAATTCACCATAAAGAAATTCCCCTCAGCTTAAACAACTCTAATAGGAATTAGATTACAGAAAGCATTTGGAGGATTCGTACTCCTCACAAGCACACACCAGAGTCATACTTTAAGTGGCCCTAGTAGCAGCACTATCTGCCAAGTTTACATAGATCGTACAAGTTCTTGGTTTAGGGGTTATAACTGTCCCACAAAAGTTTGCACATGATGTGACAGCACAGAAGTGAGCAAAGCTTTCTATCCAGCTTTCTACATAGAACTTAAAAAGTCAGATATCTGACAGCTGAGCTATCGCTCAGGTTATATAGCTGTAACATGCAAGACCATAGACAGCAGAGCTGCCTGTCATCCTACAGAGAATTTAAAAAGTCAGGCCTAAAGGTCTTCATTGACTCTTACTGAATATCAGGTGCGATTTGTTTATTTAACCCAGGTACTGCACTGCATTTATTTAAAAAGATTATTTTTGTACCATACATTTTCTTAATCCACTGCTCGCCATAAAGTAACACTGAAGGTGTCAGACATAAGATTTAAATGTCAGTCATAGGTGCCTTTGAAACATATAAACGTAACTCATGCACATGCTGAAAACTTGGCAGCTATGTTTGGTCCGCTCTGGTGACTGTCCGGTAACTCTGGTAAGTGGTGACAGAGATAGTGTCACTCATAGTCGTTGAGATGTCACTCATAATAACACTGACATTCTAAAAATGTCACTCATGGCAATCTGAAACCTTGGCAGCTATGCATGTTGTGAATATCCATAAACCTATGAGTTTTGCGTCTGCGTGTGCACGCTGCTTTAGAACTCACACACATGAATGGAGGGCGCAGTCTCGCAAAGCATTTGAGACGAATGCAACATCACACAGCCTGTATTGCACATACCGCCAGCTGCTAGGCGTATTCAATCAGTCTATCACCACTATTAATATCACAAGACGAAAACGCAACATCCCCCCACTCCCTATGCAGAGCTGGCGCGCGACGCTAAGCCTCACGTGATTCACGTGCTCGCTCACGAGACTCGAGTTTGTGTCTAGGATTTTACTGACCTCATCGGAGTCCAGAAGGGCTGGGAGGGCGCTGCAAAGGGAGGAAACGAAAACAAAACAAGTTAGTCAAATACAGACCAAAGCATGCGTTTTTTCAATGCAAAAACAGAAGGATTATAGTTATAATATTTATATTTTAATAATAAAGTAGCCGCCAAGTCGTGTTCATATTTCACTCCATCGGACTGGAAATGGTGCCCACGCTGCGTGAACCACAGTGGCCGCCTTTAAAGGACTACAAGAGACAGGACTTAACACATCTTCATGATTACCACGGACTATGTACGACTCACATTTACATTAACTTTATGTAAATCATCCTGTCGAGGCTCGAAATGGCAGCCCACTCACATGTCAAAGTTTTATGTGTACAGTAATTTAAATGTAAATAGGCATTTAAACAAATATACATCCATTGTGGTACACTGTAGAAACTGAACACTCGCTAGTGATGCCAGTGGGTCAAAGGTTCCTACAACCCTTCGCAAGGGCCCACTGCGGACCTTCTTCACTCGGAAATAGAAGTACCACATATCCTCATATAATATCCAGCGAGAATCATTAAATATAGAAATCCCTATTCGCTGGTGAGGGTTGTAAAACTAGTCAGGTCGCCTCTATTACTCGATGACAGTAGCTGCATATTATAGAAACCCAAGCAGGTAGTAAAGCAGGCCTGCGCAGTGGTATCACCACAGTTGGGTGGGAATGCAAGGGGAACTCCTTGGATGATCCTCTCTGCTACTGCACTCGAAAAACATTACAAAGAATAGGACCAGCAACAAGCTAGATTTATTTAAGCGTGGAGGAAATCAAATTTATTTTCCTTGCAAAAATCTGTGTGATGTTTGCCAAAATTAGACGTATCAAGTGAAATACGCATGGGATTTTGCCTACGTGAAACTGCATACAGTGTATGCCCTGACATACAGAAGTCGCGGAAGATACCTTCTCAGTGTATCTTCCTTTCGGTTTCTAAAGTAACAGGGAATGAATGTTGCTTTCGCAGCAAGTGTTCTAGTAGCCTAAGTCCAGTTTCACAGCTCACACATAACATTTTGTGCTCGAAAGTGTCTCCCGCCATAGAACATTAGGCAAAAAACAAAAATTTGAGAGAAAAACAAAAATGATACAACGGGGCCCATGGCAAATGATACAAAAATGTGCCCCGCACCTGCTCTTGTCCTTGGCACTTACCACAAGACTAGAGGTATCTGGTGGTACTGATTTGCTTGGCCAAACGGACGTCCACCTAGCTACAGTTTTATCACTGGGAGAGTTTTCCGCTGCATTCTGCTCCTCCTTATTCAATCAGCGGTGTTCAGTGTCTGGTGATATACTACCAACTTTCGCATAATGAGGATTAGACTTATTTCCATCCCATCAATCTCTCCCTCTCTGAAGAGGGCCCTTCTACTCAGAGTGCGCTCTTAAAATAATTGTGTCCTGCAAGAGATATGTTACTGGTTTTATTCTCTTAACATCATGACAGCACTCCGGCTGTCATTGCAAGTGTGGTGTGTTTTTCCAATCCCTGCACACGATTCTAAGTCATGAGTTTAGCAGTAAGTATGGTATCCCTGCAAATTTACCCAGGTGAATTTTGGCATGCCCATTTGAGGACATTTACTAGGGGAAAATGCCCGGTACACACCTGTACATTCAAATTTTTCTTGGCAAATTCCTCATTTTGAAGGGCACAACTTGTAATAGGCGATAATAATCACACCTTTTCAATCAATCAGGCGTTTGTTAAGCAAAACTACTCACCCGTAAGGGTCTCAAGGTGCTGGAGGGGGTGTTTGCAGGTTCCAGTCCATCAAGGAGGGGGTCTGTCGAAGAGACAGTTTTTGAGGTTTCTTGCGAAGATGGGAAGCAATGTTTTCTGTCTGGGGTGGAGCAGAAGGGCATTCCAGGCTCTGGCTGTGAGGAAAGAGAATGAGTGTGTTGTGCTGGGTCCGAGTTCCTTGCGGTGCTGTAGGTTTGTGGGCAGCGGTGACAGATGAAGGGTCCGTGGGTGTCGGCTGGTGAAGCTAGCTTGCAGTTGTTGTTGTAGCCTTGGTTGAGTGCGTGGAGTGCTGCATTGGTCGTAGCGTTGGCAGTGCGGAGGTCCAGGGTTCCTGGCGCTGGTCACGGTCGGGTTGCGGACAGGCGCTGACAGGCCTTCCTTTGGTGCGCCTTTGGTGCGCCAGCGGCGCACCCGCTGCGTGCGGCCGCCATTAAGTAGGATTCGGGGAGGGCTGGACAGCTGGGAGGCGGGGAGGGGAGCTGGATTGAGCAGGTCGCGCTGGTCGTGCTGGGGGGAGGGGCCGCAGGGGGCTGCAGCGGCGGGGAAAGCGGCAGGAAAGGGAAAGGAGGAATAAAGGAAAAAGGAAATAAAGTGGAAATAAATCAGAAGAGTGCAGAAAGGAGAAGAAAATGTGGGTAGTAAATGAGTGAAAAACGGAGCAAGAAAAAGGAGACAGAGGTCCACTGGACCACCAGGGATGAGGAGCAGGTAAACCTGCGGGTGGAGGAGGGCCTCGAGCGTGCACTTGAGAGTGCAGGGGCAGGCCTTACTTAATGGTGGAGCTGAGAGGGTGGGAGAGCAATTTCACGGACAATGACACGTTTTAAATCCTGATCACCGGGTTTTCAGATTTTAAGAGGTGCTAGAATTACTGCATCTACTCCTGGGTCACTTGTAAAAGGACCTGGGTGTTCTGAGGCTTGGAATGCAATGATTAACTTTACTTCCATAGAATCACTTTTCAAATGTATATAGGAATATGTTTTTTTTTTTAAGTACACACTCCACTTTCTGCTTGTATCTTACTTAGTTAGTTCAGGGGTAGACCCAGTGATAAGGAGTGGCAGCACTGTATCCATGGGAAACTGCAGGAAATTATGTGGAACTTGTTTGTCAGAGGAGGAAGGATGGTGAGACAGGTTCGATTATGGGAATCCCTATTATCAACCATAATGCACAAATCAGATGACAGACACACCCTAGTATCAGTCCTTCACTTATAGTCCCCTTACAAGTTGACCATATTTAGGTGCGGTGACACAGCAGCCCAGAATCCCTGACCCTAAATCTGGCCATTATAAGTTTTTGTTCCCGGAAGGGGAATAAAAATTGAGGGTCAGATGTACAAAGTCTTTTTCTGATAGATACATCTGCCTTGTGGATTCCTCACCTTGTGAATATCCCCCTTGCGTCAGGAACGTTCGGAAAATTCTTCGTAGCACGCCGGCGTGGACGACGTCATAGGAGCACGGCATCGCGCGCGACTCCGTCTGACGTCACCGACTCCTTATTAGACCCATGTCGGCGTGATGACGTCAGTTCCCTTTTTTCCGCGTCGTCGGCGCTAACGGTTACTGGGATCTTCTGTGATTCAGATAGTAATTTGTTGCTATTTTGTGTTACTGTTTCTCTGTCGAGTGTCTGTTCTTCGTCGAGGATGTCGTCGAGGAAGACGGGGTTCAAGCAGTGCGGATCGTGTGCCCGAATGATGTCTATTACCGATCCGCACGACGATTGTTTGTGGTGTCTTGGATCGGACCATGATGTCAAGAACTGTCGATCCTGCTTCAAAATGAACCCAAAGGCTTTACGTGAACGTGAGGCGAAGCTTCTGCTTGCGAAGGTGAAAGGAAGTGCGGCTGGAAGGTCTTAGAGGTCAACATCTAGACGTTCGAGGTCGAGGCAGAAGTCGCGATCGAAGTCGAGGTCGAAATCGGCTTCGAGGTCGAGGTCCAGAGTGAGGTCGAGGTCCGGATCGAAGTCGGCTTCGGGCTCCTCGAAGAAGAAGCACGAGAGGAGGAAGCATAGCTCAAGACATCACTCTGGTAAAGAGTCTTCATCTCGAAAACATCACAAGGACTTCGTGTCACCTTCACCTATGCGATCTTGTGAGGGTTCCCCGATTCCAGAGCAAGAACCGAATCCGGAGTCGCTCCATTCTTCGGAGCATGAAGGAGATGGGGAGATTCCTCGGACACCGACTCCGGTGGAAGTCCCTGAGAATCAAGAGGGCCAAGATCAACCGATGCCGGAACAGCCGATGGGTTCGTACCCTCCCTTTCCTGTTCTAGGACAGGACCCCTTGCATTTCCTTAATGCTATATTTGGCGTTTATGTGAGGGCAATGTACCCCACTGATGTATCGGCTGGTCCCATGGGTCCATTATCTTACAACTTGGGCGTCCCTCAAGCTTACGCTACGGCACCTTTTATGCTGTTTATGCCGACGCCTTATACACTTTGGCTCGGTACGGCGCCGCAGAGGTAATCGATTCCGCACACGGCTTCGCCGGCTCCGGAGCGACCTCGTGAATTGGATCGAGGTGTGACGCCGGTTCGAGATTCTCGTCCTTCAGCTGTCCCGGCTCCTCATTCGACGCCGGTTCCGGCTCCGTCGGAGTCGTTACCGGAATCCGTCGACTTCGATTCGTTTGGAGGAAAAGGAGTATGAAGATCCTGAAGTAGAGGAAGGAGAACTTCTGGATCAAGGGGACTGTTTTGAGGACCTGCATAGTGCTAGTGGCCTGGAACTCTCTCCTGAGTGGGGTTTGCCATCAGTTTCTGATGCACCATCTAAGGACGTGGCACCCTACCATGTTGTCATTAGGAAGGCTGCGGATCTGCTCAATCTGACTTTACCTACCGTTGAGTTCAAGCCTAACATCCTCACGGAGGTTTTGCATTCGCCTTCATCTATTATAGAGCCTACTCTCCCATTCACTGAGGCTTTGACTGAGCCAATAATGGAGGTCTGGAAGAGACCTTTGACTGCTCCTGCGGTGTCCAGGTCGGTGGCACCTGGTGACCCTGAGTTTCTCTCTTCGCATCCTTCTCCCGAAAGTCTGGTTGTTCAGGCCGCTTGTTCCAACAGGTCTGCAGGTTCTTTTCCTCAGGTGCCAGCAGATAAAGACTCTAAAAAATTGGACCAGTCTGCAAAAAAGATTTTCTCCTCGGGTAGCATGGCTCTAAAATCTACCAATGCTACTTGCCTGCTAGGGAGATATGTTCATGCATTGATGGACTCTGTGAAACAGTTGTCAACTAAGCTTCCAGAGGAAGATAGAAAGAACTTCAATGAGGTAGTCTCTGATACTCAGGCTGCAGCCCGCTTAGTAATTCAGAGTGGCATGGACACAGCGGACTCTGTGGCCAGGATAATGGGCTCTACTGTTGCCACGAGAAGGGACGCATGGCTAAAATCTTCTGAATTTTCAGCAGATGCACAATCTACTTTAATGGACTTGCCATTTGACGGAACAGGCCTCTTTGGAAAAAAAGCGGATGTAGCCTTGGAGAGGTTCAAAGATAGCCGGGCAACGGGTCTTTGGGCCTGCAGGCTAGAGGCTCTGCCACTAGGATGTTTAGGGGATTTGGTAGATCCACTTTTCGTTCCTATAAACAAGGCCAGCAGCAGCAGCAGCAAAACCCTTTGTATAGATCATACAGAGTTAAACAAAGGGGTCGTGCTCGTGGACGCCAAGGCTCCTCCTCCTCTACTTCCTCCTCTAACAATCAACCCCCACCCGCAGCAGCTAGATCCGCCATTCCGGATCATGCGGGTCCGGTAGGGGGTCGGCTTACTCATTTTCTACGGGATTGGGAATCGGTTACATCAGATCTTTGGGTTCTCAATCTCGTAGAAAATGGGTATGCACTTCCTTTTCAGGAGTTCCCTCCCAATTACCCTCCTTGTCAAGGTTATTGTTCGGAGGACCACCTGCTTCTCCTGCAGCAAGAAGTCCTGGCACTGTTCCGAAAAGGTGCGATAGAGGTGGTTCCAGAGCAGGAAAGGGGTCAGGGGTGCTACTCCCGGTATTTCCTGATCCCCAAGAAGGATGGCAGGTTACGTCCAATCCTGGACCTCAGGATTTTGAACCTCTATCTCAAACAGGAGAAGTTCAAAATGCTCACACTTGCACAGGTTCTTCAGGCGCTAATGGAAGAAGACTGGATGGTGTCGATCGACTTGCAGGATGCGTATTTTCACATCCCCATTCTGAAAACGCACAGAAAGTATCTCAGTTTTACGGTGGGATCGCAACACTACCAGTTTGCGGTCCTTCCGTTTGGGCTTACTAATGCGCTTCGAGTTTTCACCAAGGTGATGGCAGTGGTGGCTGCACCTCTCAGAAGGTCAGGGGTTCCTGTGTTCCCCTATCTGGACGACTGGCTGATCAAAGCAGAGTCACCGGAGAAGGTGCTCCATCATCTGCAAGAGACAACTCAGTTGTTGCACAGGTTGGGTTTTTCGATAAATGTACCCAAGTCTCACCTGGTGCCCTCCCAGCGCAACCTGTTCATAGGGCGGTACTGGACACTTCTGTATGTCGTGCATTCCCTCCTCCTCAAAGGATTCGCGACATACAGGAAATGATTCCTTTATTCTACAATGGAGCGGTTGTTCCAGTCCTGAAGGTCCTTCGTCTGCTCGGTCTGATGGCTTCTTGCATTCTGTTGGTCAACCATGCACGCTAGCACATGAGGGCACTCCAGTGGTGCCTCCGCAGGCAGTGGTATCAGCACAACGGAGATCTCAGGGAGTCTGTGAGGATCTCCAGGGAAACTGCAGCGGATCTGTCATGGTGGAGCGTGGAAGGCAATCTGTCTCAAGGAAAGCCTTTCCAACTACCTCCATCGGTTGCCACAGTGATAACGGATGCATCCACTCTCGGGTGGGGTGCTCATCTGGGGGATCTGGAGATCAAAGGTCTTTGGTCTCCAGAGGAAAGGTTGCTTCACATCAACCTTCTAGAGTTGCGGGCGATACGTCTGGTGCTCAAGGCCTTCCTCCCTTCCCTTCGCGGTCGGTCGGTCGGTTCAAGTCCTGATGGACAACACAACCGCGATGTGGTATATCAACAAGCAGGGAGGAGTGTGGTCGCAGTGTCTCTGCAGAGAGGCTCTGCGTCTCTGGTCCTGGGTTCAGGACCATCAGATTTGTCTGATGGCAAATCATCTGGCCGGAGTTCTGAACGTTCGTGCAGACGTTCTCAGTCGACAGTTCTCTGCCGATCACGAGTGGAGGCTCCATTCGGAGGTTGTTCACGACATCTTTCAGATGTGGGGGACTCCTCGGGTGGACCTGTTCGCCACTCGCGAGAATGCTCACTGCCTGTCATTCTGCAGTCTCCAGTATCCGATGCAAGGAGCTTTGGGGGACGCGTTTCAGTTGAGTTGGGGAAGTCAACTCCTTTACGCGTTTCCTCCCATACCCTTGATTCCTTGGGTTCTGAGGAAGAGTCACCACGACCTGGCCCAAGTCATATTGGTCGCCCCGGATTGGCCAAGAAGGGTGTGGTACACGGACCTTCTCCACCTCTCCTCTCACCCGCCGCTCCGTCTCCCTCTCAGGGCAGACCTCCTCTCTCAGATGGAGGGGCAAGTTCTACACCCCCACCTCCAGACATTACACCTTAATGCCTGGAGATTGAACGGGGCAACTTGAATTCCTTTGCTCTCCCTCACAATGTGGTGGATGTCATTCTTTCTGCCAAGCGTGACTCCACTAAGTCCATCTATTCTTATAGGTGGTCTAAATTTGTCTCTTGGTGTGGGGAGAGGGCTGTTGACCCTTTGAAGGCTCATTTGTCTGACATTTTACAGTTTGCTCTTTCTCTGGCGCAGCAAGGATTTGCTGTTGCCACAGTCAAGGGGTATCTTTCGGCCTTGTCGGCATTTCTCTGTTTGCCGGATCAGCCCTCTCTTTTTAAGTCTCCTGTGGTTTTAAGATTTTTCAAGGGTCTCACTAATAAGTTCCCTCCTACTCCTTTTGTTGTTCCTCATTGGGATTTAAATCTTGTGTTAACCTATTTGATGGGTTCTCCCTTCGAACCCTTGCACAAGTGTCCTTTGAGGCTTCTATCTTTTAAAACGGTCTTCTTGGTTGCAATTACCTCGGCAAGGAGGGTAAGTGAGCTTCAGGCTCTTGGTTCCAAGCCCCCATTCTTGACCATTCATGGTGAAAGAATGGTTCTCAGGACCAGGGATGCTTTTCTCCCTAAGGTGGTAACTCCCTTCCATCTAGGACAATCCATTACCCTTCCTACCTTTTATCCTCCCCTCACCCTTCCAAGGAGGAGGAGAGGCTTCATCGCTTGGACCCTAAGAGAGCAGTCAGTTTCTATCTTGATAGGACTAAAGACTATTGTGTTGATAATAAGCTCTTCGTGGGTTTTGCTGGCTGCAAAAAGGGCAGAGCGGTGCACAAGCGCACACTTTCCAGATGGATAATCCTGTGCATCAAGATTTGCTACTCTCTGGCGGGTAAGGACCCTCCTGAGGGTATCAGAGCACATTCAACTAGAGCAAAGTCTGCAACATCCGCTCTGTCTAGATGTGTTCCTGTTGAGGACATTTGCAGAGCCGCGACTTGGGCCTCCCTCCACACTTTCGCGAAGCACTACTGCTTGGATACAGAGGTGAGGAGGGACGGCCACTTCGCGCGCTCTGTCCTTCAAGATTTCCTGGTATAGCAGAGTGGACACCCTCCTCCGGGAGTGGGGTTTGCTGTGGGACGCTATTCACAAGGTGAGGAATCCACAAGGCAGATGTATCTATCAGAAGAACAAGTTACTTACCTTCGGTAACACTTTTTCTGGTAGATACAGTATCTGCCTGTGGATTCCTCACTGACCCACCCGCCTCCCCGTTGTCCGCTCTGCTATACCTGGGTTTATGTATTTATATTTTGGGTTTTTGATACCTTTGCTACGCACTATGTGTACAGTTTTGATTTGTATGTACTGTGTACACTGTATATATGTATATTTACTGTCGTTGGTCCGTCCGGGTGCCTCCAAGGCACGGAAAAAAGGGCGGAACTGACGTCATCACGCCGACGTGGGTCTAATAAGGAGTCGGTGACGTCAGACGGAGTTGCGCGCGATGCCGTGCTCCTCGGACGTCGTCCACGCCGGCGTGCTACAAAGAATCTTCCGAACGTTGCTGACGCAAGGGGGATATTCACAAGGTGAGGAATCCACAGGCAGATACTGTATCTACCAGAAAAAGTGTTACCGAAGGTAAGTAACTTGTTCTTTTGGTCCATTTGCGACCACAAAAGGACTTTTGGTGTCTACAAACTATGTTACCGAATAACAATTTGGGTTGCCAACCAAAGTTTAAATCGGTATTCGGAAGGGGAATCAAGGCGTCCCTTTCAAATACCGATCCACAGTGATATGTATAATGTTTTGCAACCCAATTCTGGTGGCAAGAAAAATCTTTTACAAACTACTGACAAGGGACCCCCTTCCCCATTGAGAATATTGAAAAGAAAATGTAGAGTAGGCAGTGGTCCATGTACTCTTAGAAAAAAATGTTAGTTACACTTTTTAAAACATTTTTTTTAAACACATCCAGGCTTGGGTAATATAAACTCAATGTCGGATAACAGTGCCCACAAGGGATTCTTTTGAATGTAGAAAATCTTAAGTAGTCGTTATAAATGAATTGTTTTAAGCCCTTTTTAGTGGCTTGTAAATATATTTCAAAATTAATTATTACACTTTATAGCGAATCTATTGTAATACTGATGCACAGCAAAAAATTAACAATGTGAAATGGGTGTATACGTTTCAAAATACAAATTTATGTAGAAAAACGTGTTGTTCAAAAGGGTACAAAATACAATCCACATAGACAAAAGCGACTGAGATAGAGATTTTTCACTATAGTTATTTAGTCTCATGGGCGTGCCCATAACCCATTTCAAACATTAGAAACAGGCAGATCATCATTGGTTATACAATGAACAATTCCTGAGATGATAGTTACTATGAAAATGGGTTTAATTGTCGGTCTTTGCTGTGATAACATCTATAAGACCATCTTCATATGCAGACTGAAGACCCTGACAGACTGAGAAAATAATTGTGTGTTCGAGTACATGGAGCAACAACGAGTTGAACATATTCCGAAAGTCAGGTGTAGTGTAGTGACACCCTTCTCTTAGCAAGTGCACACTGCAAAACTGTAACATCTGTTCGATACACGTCCAGAAACAAGTAATGTTGCACAAGGCCAACCCTTGCTTTCATCAAGAGTTGTAGGGGTCAGCCGGGCTGCTGTTACTTCGCAGGTCTGAATGAACAACACGTTTTTCTACATACATTTATTTGAAAGCAATCAGACAGTGTGGCCTGATGATCTCAGCAGGCACCAATCCTGTGATGGCTTCCTTTTATAGTGGGTTGCAATTTGCGACTTACCTCTATAATATTCATGAGCTAGGTCGAACTGTGACCCATTATGTGTCAGGTTTTGCAAGCCGATCTATTAGTAAATTGGCTGGTTTGCAATAAACTGAATTTGGTTAAAGTTGGTAAGAAAAATTCAACCCCTTCTACTGAATCCTTTTTAGCACATCTGGCCTATTGATCTCTAATTACCAGGTTCTTTCTGGTGGTTTTCCCTGATTGCAGGGACGATTTGCTGTAATGTATGACCTGCTGTGTGCAGATGGCAAATGTAAGTGGGTCAAGAAGTCTGGAAGGGAAGGCATTTGGGTGATTGGAGGATGTGGACTGGCTGAGGGCGCACAGTCTGCTCCCTTCTTATGCTAGCATTAAAAACTATAAGTAACTGCCGTTACCGGCCCAATCCGTATTATGATATTTGCCATTTCTGCAGGTGTTTATTTTCAGGCACAGATATTTGCTGCTGAAATCTCTGTGTGAAAATCCGAGGGGAAATGAGGAATAACCAAGGGAATCAGACATGGACTTCGATTCCCTGGTAATTCCTAATTTCTAAAGGGACTTTCAGGGTCCCGCATATAATGGTTCGGATTTTACCCTTGGTATCGGTACCCACAAGAGTGGAGAAAATCCTTGCCACTCATAATGACTACACATACCATAGAACAGGAGGGGTTGGTGGGAACTGGACTGTGACCCTGCCAACATCTCCTGCCACAGTCCATATCCTGTAATTCAGCATTATCTACTATCAGAGCTAGAAAAAGCTAAGGTGAGCTAGTATCATTCTAGAGCGCATGAATAATAGCTGGTAGACATGTCAAAGACAGAATAAATCTGCACCTTTATGTGAGTGTACAGTTATAACTTTCTGAAATTTACAAGCATTCCCAGGAATAACCATGGAAAACCATGCGAAGTGTAGGTTTCCTTGCATATTCGTTGACAGTCATTTCAGATCACCAGTATGATCTTATTCCTGCCATGCAGAGTTCTACATAACAGAACTCTGTACAGGGCGAATGGGATCAATTGTACAAACGCACATTTTTTTTCTCCTTGGGAAACTATTTTCCCCAAAGTGAAACCGTTTCACCTAGAGCCCCAGCAAATCTGGAGGTAATCTGTTCCCCTTTCTACCCTCGAATGGGAGTGAGACAGCCATAGCTGGAGAAAATCTCCAACACTTTTCAAGGTGAAATGTGGAAGTAGAAAAGTTTGTGCATGCTGACAAACATGTTTGTCGGCATTCACAAGCTTCCATGGCTAACTATGCCTTGCAACAGAAGTATTTATGGGTGTGGAGTGCTCTGTACTAGAGTCAACCTCCTTACACACATAAATGGACTTAAATATCTGCCAGGTAACTCTTTGTGAAATCCTGGCATGCATAAGTAGGGTTCATTCTGTCATAAACATATGTTTATGACCAAATTTACCTTTGTGAATAGGCACGTGAGTCGTTGAGACCTGTGGGGCTTGGAGACAGTGAGTCTTATTTAAATATGACAAACCTTTACCAACTGGCAATTGCCAATGCGCCCCGATAGTAGAATACGGTCCCTGCTATGAGTTTAGCATATGGAGCGGTGATGGAATATCCACTATTTTAACCAGAATATTTTTTATCTGTGTCACTGGAGTGTAGGCCTACTGACCCACTAATGTAAAGTTCCACTTATATGTATGTATCCATCTACTAGTGCTAACATCCCAAGTATGTTGTATGTGTAGCCCTCATGGTACATGCATGGTGTGTGCAAGTGAACCAGAGTAGTGGAGGCCTTTGGGGTCCATTTCGGACACCTTGGCCAAGTATTTTGGAAAAATTGGAAGTAAAGTAGTTTTCAATGACAGTAGGAGTGTATTTCTGACATTCCCGAAGGTGGAAACCTAGAGAAGAGGAGACAAGGTACCTTTGGAAATGCAAGTATTGCTGATCCAGGGGCTGCATTGCAGACTCTGTTGTGCAGGTGAAAGGGATCGTTGAGGTGAGGTCTAGCCTGATCACACTTGTCAGCTGGCTGATGACAGCTAGGCGCAGAAATCTCATACCTCTTTAGGTCACTGTTGTGGGCACCCCAGGGTGGAGACTACCCTGCTGTGAGAAGCATCACTGGACAGTTTCCCGGAAAGGACACTTGGAAGGAGAATCACCTCGAACAGGTTCTGAAGGTGAAGACAGCTGATACACATCTCCTGTTCTATGTTGACGTAGAAAAGGGGACCTTACCACCCCCTTGTTGTTCCATTACCAAGTTCTCTATAACCAAGGAAGGGAGTGTTGCGCAGAGAACTCAGAGGACTGTTGTGCAACCAGAACTGGTGTTTGATTGACAGCCAGCTCTTTTTGGAAGAGCTGTTTACCTGATCTGAAGCACCTAGAAGCCCGACTGCCTGCAGTGAGATGGAAAGAACTTGCCAACCCTGCAAGAGGAGCGACTGTCCAAAAGGGGCAAGATGCCGTGTGATAAAGGTGCTGGTAGTGTCCGCCAAAAAAGGAGGGTTGCAGTGAGTCATTTGTGTAACATGCTGTCAGCAGGTAACAGGAGAAGAGTGGCTTGTAACTGGCTGCTGTGCCCAGAAGAAATTGGACCCTGACTTCAACCACAATGCTAGAAGAAAACGCAGCTTGACCATAGCTGCCACTCAAAAATAAATTGTGGCCTGAACCAAACTGACTTACCGGTACTAGTGATGTTGGTGAATCGTCCTGCGGCACATGCACAATACTGTGAGAAGCATGTGGCTTCTAACAATTGCTACCAATGAAAGTCCAGTGCTGAAGGGCTTGTACTTGGCCCAGTTTGCAGAGCCATAATAGCATGGACCTAAGAACATTAGAGGCAAACAACCTCATCCCTCTCCTTGCCACATGACCCCCCCCACCAAAAAGGGGTCTGATAGGACTTTTTGTAACTGTTGAGAAAGGGATACTTACACATCGGTTACAGACGATGGAACATTCTCATCCACCCATTTGAGATCATCATCCTGTTAGAGAAAGGCAACATAACATTAGAGAAAGCAGAATAAAATAAAATAACGAGTGGTGTAGGATCTATTAAAACATACTGTTGGTTAAATCAAAAAGGAAGAAAAACAGTGTGTACATAGACTCCCCACCTCAAACATGCATTTTTATAAGATTCATGTTCACCAACAGGGAATACTCAACACAAGCAGCAAATAGCAAATTGATAAATTTGTTTAATGTTTAACCTTTCTGCTCCATACCTACTCCTGGCGACTGTTGCCAGAGATAAAAATGCCGGGCACATCCATTAGCATCTGTAACTTTGGAATTGTATTTGTGCGGAAATTAAACATGCGGATAAGGCAATACAATAATGTTTTGACAAAAAGAGCCTTATTCTTGCTGACTCTTCTGACAGAGACATTTGCTGCCACTCAGACTGTCTATCATCACAAGAAGATTGTGGGAGGCAGTGGAACAGTAAAATACAAATGACAGAGTACACAATCAACTTCTAGGTTAAACGTGGCATTGAGTATGCTATGTAAGCCCCAGAGGTTCAATATAATGTTCAAGGAAATTGATCATCTGGCAGCCAAGTAAGTAACAAGCAAGAGTATTCTTTTAATGAAGCTAGGACGGGATTTAAGGTTAAAATATTTCTTAGGCCTGCATTCTGGGATATAAGTTCAATTGGCAGAACATAAGCTTGTTGCTATTCCGTCTAGCAGGGCACACTATGACAAAGTTCTCATGAGAGAAATCCAAATGTGCATTTGTTATTTTTGAAGTACCCTTGTCATCAGTTCATCAATAGAAAACAGGTGCGAAGAATCAACTTCCCACTGGTGGGCTGGACGTCTGTCACCTGAGTAAGAATGCAGTTGTTCTTGGGACGAAATTGAAGTTTAAATGATTCAGAAATTGCATGACCCTTGTCAAGAGTTTGTTGAATAATGGGAACAAAAAGAGAGTCATAACGAAATGACCCTGAGCAATTCAAGTACAGAAATGTATTAAGTTATTTTATATTCCGTACTCTGGGGCCAATTTGTGACAATGAAAGTTGTTCTGAAAATCTGCTCAATGTAGCTGGTGCCACATTCTTCTTCAAAAAACTATCTTCGAGTGTAACAGAACTCTTAAGCCCTGCGTACTCTACCCGCTATGCCAGTTGCCCCTCTGGCACAAAATTTTTAAAGACTATACCACTGGAATATGCGGAGTACTGTTTATGACAAGGTTCAAGGTACAGAATTTTGATCACTAGTTATGCGACTCCCAGTGGTCTTTGTAGGACTTTGCAAAAGGATCAGGCTGCTATAGAAGTATTGCTTAAGGATTAAAGACTGGACACTTCATGCTAATTTCAAACACTACTTTTTGGAAGCAGGCTCTGACAGGATTTTGATTAAACAATGGACTAAAGAGCTTTGTAGCTAAATGTATTTTCATTATTAAATCATGTGGAAGTGGAATTTTGATATAATATGATCTGAGTTTACCAATTTGTAACTCTGTAAGAACTTAAGAACGAGCAAATTAGATATATAAAGACCATATTGAATTGATTTTATGTTGTTATATGTGAGAATACTGGCTTTCTTGCTGATCACAATTCTGTACCACATTCGTCTTCCTTTTTAGATGTGACACAATTGAAACAATATTTTTATTGAAGGGCTATCCTACTGCTGAGCACATGACGAAGTTTAAATAAAGCAAAGTATATAATGTGTCTGTTAGGACTTGAGCAAGTTAGATTTTGAGTACAGCAAAGGTGGATTTAAGCCCCAAAAATATGACCTTGAGCTCCAGGTGGTTGAGGTGATGTCTTTGGCTTGAACTATCTAGAGTTCATGAGTCTGACTAACCAGACAATGAGCTCTCCAGCAGTACTTTGAATTATCTGTCGTCATTGTGATATAATTCACTGGAGGCTAAAAAGTAGAAAAGTTAAAGTGGTCTGCTGCTTGTGGTAGTGTGTAAGGTACTCTGTTTTGACTGCTGACTACAGGAATGATCCCAACTCAGAACCAGGAGTGACTGGTGACTTATCATCAACCAGGGCAAAGGGATAACTTAAATTCAGAAAGCCAATGGGCTTAGGAGTCTCTGAAACCACCAAGCTGATAGTTGAGAAATACTGGTTTGTTCTAGGGCACGACTCTCTTGTAATGGACGAACCACGACCAAATAGTCGTCTATCACTACTATTGTAACCTGAAACCTAGGAGATGGCCCCAGATAGAACTTCAAGATTTATAAATAAAAAAACAAAGCCTTGAAAGAAAGTAAAGGAAGGTTTGCCTGGCAGGCATTTGCAGATTGAACATTCTGCAAACAGCCATTTAGATAAAGGAAAAGTTCAGGTCTACAGCCGAGAGACCTTTTGTAAAGAGTGAAGTTTAGATCAAAAGGTAAGTAGTTTTACTGATGGCAAACCTCAAGAAGAGTGATGACCTCCCTAATTCAGCATTCTGGATATAGACAGATCGAATGAAGTCTTCCTTCTGCTTAGTTTCAAAGATCTGGAAGGATCCCACAAAGAGAAACTGGTTCAGATAACAAATATCTAAGATTGACCTGTTATATGTTTTTCCTGGGTACGAGAAACTATCTGTAACTCTGCAGGAAACATTGTCCTGCTACCTAGTCAAATGATCAATCCTGTTCAATAGGGTGGCTCAAAACGGAGTGTGGGCAAAGTCTAAAACTTATGGCCATTGATTCGGGGTAAATCAGATTAATTTGGGTCTTTCGCCATAACACGTGGGTTAAGATCAGTTAGGACAGAGGTGAAGTCCTTTCTGGTGAGCTGCCTATATGCAAGAGGTTACAACAAAGTTGCATAGTGGCCCCAAACCTATATAACATGTATCTGAAGGATGTCCCGGACAATCTTAAACAATCAGATTGTTTTCCACCAAAACTGGCAGAGCTACTTGTGTGTATGATTATTTCTTTCTACTGGCTGAAATTCCGATTGAGCTTTGAAGGCTCTAGGAACAACTTGAAATATTACAATTGAACCAGTTTTCTGGCGATCAATATGGGAAAGCATGATGTAGTTTGGCAGGGGATTGGTGGGAATCGTACATATTAGTGAACGATGAGTGATGCAATTAATTTAAATGATACAAATATTTGGAAATTGTTATAACTTTGTTTTAAATGAAAATAACAACTGACACAATTAATAGCAAGGGAGCTGGCATCTTCATTTGTGGATTACAATATACTGTGTTCAAAATCGGAAAACTTTTGCCTGCTCGATCTAATTAATTTAAAACCTCAACGTTATTTCATAGATAAAATGTGCTTTGATTTTATGCATTACTGCTTTAGACAAGTTTTGATCTTGGGCATTATTGGCTCTTAGTCAAGGCTGAGTGAAAGCTTGCTCCTGTTTCTTGTAAAATCTGCTCAGTTAGTAATTATCGCACATTATATGTCTGCTCAGGATTGACTGATTTGAGATAGTATTTTCCAAGCCATCGAACCATCGCAAATGCAACGGATTCTTTTTTTTATACAATGAACTGTCAAACAGATTGTGTGACAGTCATATTCGCTTGTTATACCTAATGCTAAAACAAATTCTTTTATAATATTCTGGTTTATAGGTAGGTGTCATTGCAGCATATGAACAAAAATGTTAATTAGAGAGTCTAACTATGAATCTGTACAGGAATTGCAGCTAAAAAAGATTGCACTGTTTTAAAAAATGAGGAGGCAGTAACTAATAGTAACTTAACTTTATGCCTTTTAGGGCCAATAAATGATAATATTGTATACTCTTACCTGTTAAATGTTTGCATTTATTTTAATACGTGTGCATGACTGTTTCCTAGAATAGGTTTTTACCTAAAGCAATATAGATCATTTGATCTATACCACTGTTGCCGGTGAAGCATGCACCAAGATACTGAGAGCAGCTAGCTTCATCTACATGAAGACATTATCCACAAATCTCAGAGTAGGGAGATGTGTATTTGCAGATGATGAGACTGCCATGGACATGCCATAAAATTACCAGTATTTGCCCAACACAGATTGTTTCTCTTAATTGCATTCAGACCAAATCATGTTTGAAGGCGTGGACCTTGTTTTTCAGTATTTTATTTCTAATAGCACTCAAAGACTTTGCTAGTACAATTCCAGTGATGCATTTCTGCAAGATTGTGCCGGTAGATGGAGAAAAGAATGTTTTACTGTAGGAATGTAAGTCTGCTTCTTTCGTTCAGAATGTTACTGAGTGGACACAAATGATGTAATATCTCATCTGCACCTGTTCACGGCTCAGAAGGTAGTGTTGACTAGGTCTTTATGTATTGTTGCTGTAAAGGCTCTTTTCCTCTTACAGCCGATAGGGAAAACTCTGCAGGATACCAAGAAACCAATTCTTCAAACATGCAGACATTGCTTTTTTCTCCTACTCTCCCAATTTGACATGTTGTACCAGAACATAGCATTGATCTATAGTATGGGACGAAGCATTCAACCATTACATTTTGCTAGAAATTCATATGCTTTTTCTTTGCAAGCATATGGCAGTCATGTTTAGCTGGAAGCATGTGTTTATTCTTTTAAAAAAAAAATACCATTGCAACACCTTGCCTAGTCCGGTTATTTTGGGTTTGTCCATGCTTGTTTTATGCTTTTTGTCAATCGCTTGTCTTCAGATCATAGTAATCCAGAGGCAATAGCACATTTTTCTGCAGCAGTAAAAAAATTCTATGCATTTTTTTTTTTTTACTTCAGAGCACATGGCTACTAAGTTCAGTCGGACCTGTTTTTTTTTATTTCTGCCAACTTATGACGTTTGAACTGTATTCAGCTAGGGTCTTGTATGCTTTTTAATGTAACCTCTTATTGCTGCTCACCACTTCCCACAGTCACACTACCCCCTTCACACTTATGCAGATTTGGGAAGAAGCATCAATTTACGTTGCAATATATACATACAAAAACACATTAAAAAAAATGTACAACTACAGTGTAAAGTTCCAAAGTTTTGTTATGCCGCCTTTCCTCTCCTAGTGAGCAGCAGTCACCATCCTGACATCCACAGTGATCATCATTCTGACATCCACAGGCACCAGGAATCCAGAGCGGTTACATTTTTCTGCTGTGCTTCATATGCATGTTTTGAGGTTTCAGATTCCGAACCCTCTCATTCCTAACAAGAGCTCGTTGAGAGCGAAACACGTCAGGAGCTGTGTTACTTACTCCTGGACACTTGGATGGTATTATACTAATCCAAAGCTGTAATACTGTGTCTGGAACGGTTAGATGTCTTTGTCATTTTCTGCTCGACATAGATAGCAACAGCTTATTCTATGCTTAAACACTGGGATGTAAAAATGGCAAGGGCTTTGTCAGTTTTCTAGGTCGGAATATATAGCCCTGTGCTATCCAATTCTCAAAAAATCTGCTACAAAAGCAGTCATCTGAGGGGTAGATTTCGAGTGTTGCTCGTACCTCTAAAAGTCCCTAACTGGTGTTATCTATTGCTCACTGCTATAGCAGAAAAAGATTAATAGATTTACATCAAACTTGGCATAAACATAACACATCACTGCTTTTGTTGGTTTGGTGTAAACCAGTTCAGTTGTTTTAGAGATATTATCATTTGAAAAATGTACCAGGTGGGCATGAAACACTTTTCATATACATCTTGACAGCTGGAAAAACATTTTTTGATGTGCTTGTATTGTTTGATGAATATGCATGAAAGTTTGCAGACCCTTAACATCTTAGTTTTACTCTTGCTATCTTCAAATTTGTACAGCTCCATCAAGGGAGATCTCCGTTAAAAATGGTGGGGGGAAAAGCGTTAATTTTCTAATGACATCGGCATTGTGTGAACAATCTGTAAAAAATGTCGTGGGTTTGAAGAATTCGATTTCTAGCAATATGTCAAGTTTAGTTTCCATCCATCAAGGCGCTGCAAAGTTAAAGGCGGTGGGAGAGTTTAACAAAATGTTATTTTGCTAATATTGTTGCAACTGTTTGATGCACTTCCATGAAATGGGGCCTGCAGTTAGCAAGGTAAATCCAGGCCAGAAATGTCAAGCTTCGTGCCAATTCAGTAAAGGTGAATAAATTACATTTGGGCGTTTCGTGCCAATTCAGTATAGGTGAATAAATTACATTTGGGCGTTTCATGGATCTGCATGAAATTCGACAAGACTCAGCATTATTAGTGCATTCCTTGTGTTTTGAATTTAAAGCAGGCACGTCAAGGGGCTGGAAGTCAAAGAAGTGTTTATATGCAAGTGTAAATTTGACAGCGGTTGATGAACCTGCAAGAAATGCGACATTAGGACGTTTATTATTCTGCTACTATGTCAAGTCTTTAGCAGATTCAACGGGGGAGGGGGGGGCAAAAATAAGTAGGGGTGGGGGCAATGAAAGTTTCATTCACTATTGTTGGACTTGGAACTCTCTGAAGGGTCACTCCAAACGTTTTGCCTTCATTCCCTTCCTTTGCTCAACCCAGTTTTGTCAGGTTTTAGAACTCTGTTAACTTTACCACTGCTAACCAGGGCTAAAGTGCTTGTGCGCTCTCCATAAAACATAAAATAAGACTACAAATAATTGGCACACTTAATCTACTTGTAAGTCTCAAGTTAATGCTACTACCTGTACACAGGACCTGTAAATTTAAATCTTACACGTGGGTCCGAAGCATTCATTGTGCTACCCACTAAAGCTGCCTTTTAAAGCTGGTCTCAGGACTGCCACTTGACTGTAGTGCAGTTTTAAACTACGATTTCGACCTGGCAAAATACACTTTTTGCTAGACCTACCCCAAAGGTAGGCCCTAAAGACTCATAGGACAGGGTGCATTGTATTTACAATGTAGGAAATGTGCCCCAACAGTGAAAATCTCCTGAAGTCATTTTACAGAGTTGCATGGTCAATTTCTCCCATTTATGAACAATGGATTACCTTATTAAATTTACTAAGACATAACTTTAAATTGGGAGCAGATAGAAATATGTTGTTTGCGCTCAATTGCAATTTTAAACCCTCTTTAATGGCAAAGTCAGATTGTAGATTACAATTCTGAAAATTGAACTTTTAGAAAGTTGGCTTTATGTTCTTGCTCTAACCATTTGTGGCTTCTGCCAGCATCCAGAGTCACATGACTGAATGGCTCTTCTGTTGGGTTTGTGTATTGCCACACTTCAGAACACTCCCGGACATGTGGACTATTAGAAATGGGGGTCTCTAGTTGGCAGGTTGTTACCCTGTCTAAGTAGGGACCCTTCTTCTTAGTCAGGATTAGTACACGTCTAAAATAACCCCTGCTCACCCCCTTGGTAGCTTGGCACGAGCAGTCAGGCTTATCTCAGAGTCAAGTGTTTAAAGCATTTTCACATAACATACACATAGCTGCCAATGTTTCAGATTGCTTTGTGTGACATTTTCATAGTTCCTCAGTTCTAGTATAGCTATGTAGACCTAGGTATCTTCTCAGCCCATTTAGCCTTTTAACAATGTTGTGTCCCTTTGGTATTTTCAGCTATACATTGATCTGCACTGCATAGCTGCCAAGGTTTCAGACTGTTTTGTGTGACATTTTCATAATTTTAGTGTAATTACGTGTGACATTTCAATGACTATGAGTGACACTATATATGTTACCAATGACCAGAGTCACCCGACCCTCACCAGCGCGGCCCATTCTACAGCTGCCAAGTTTTCAGTATGCACATGAGTGACCTTCAGTGGCACTTTATAACTGGCGGTGGATTAAGAAAATGTATGGTACAAAACGAAATTCTTGTTTTAGTAAAAGCAGTGTAGTACCTGGATTAAATAAACCACTCACACCTGACATGGGATACCTTGAAATTTGTGTAGTTGCCCTGCACCCTTTCCTACCGTACCATACCTTCCTGTAATATTTTTTATTAGCATTAAATAAAATGCAGATGGTAATCTATAACAAATAACTCATCTCAGTTTCGGCCTGAAAATACGCTTTGATCTGTAAGTTAGAAATTCATTTTTGTAGTAAAAAAATGTACACTACTTTGGTATTTCAGTGTTGCAATTGATAGACATTACCCAAATTAATGACCGCGGTTTTCTGAAGTACTTAGATGTCACCAGCCAGTGCCCTGCACATTTATCTCTGCTCGTTGCCAAATTGTTGCTACTGGCTGTCCGCATCCTCCCACTACGATGGTGTGTCTCCCAGATACAGTATAGCCAGCCTTCTTTCTGGGATGTGGGATGGCAGAAGCCTCGACTAGAGTCGTAGACAGCCTGGGCTAGACAATATCACGCTTAAACATTTCTGCGGCTTGCCAACCGAAAAACGCTCAGGATAAGGAGAATGGACAAACACTATACCCCCTTTCCCGAAGCCACATGTGATTGGATGGAAAAAGCTGCATAGCTGACTTTTTTACACCAATCTGTGGCAATATGTGGACAGATTGGTGTGGGGGCTTAGGAAAGCATGAGCCAAGCAGGGGGCAAACCAACACCCTGCACCAGGATCCTCCCCACAACACTAAGGGGTCGGACGGCACAGAAAGCACAATATGTCTGCTGATGGCGGGCGCTGCAAAGACAAAGCTGCCGCCCACCATTCTGTCTACCTGGGGCCAATCTGTGAAGTGCGTGACACTGCTGGTCATCATATGGGTGGTAGCTTTACAGAAAAATTGCAGGCAAGGGGATCACCCATGCCCAGAGCAGACTCGGAGACAGGTCTGGCAGGGCTCGGCTGATTGAGCTGTAAAGCCCTGGCCTCCCTGTGTTACAGTTATGGTAAACGCTCAGTACGGTTAATGATTATTTCAGTTCCGACACTGCACAAGTTATCTGAAAAATGAAATACTCTTTAGCTCAGTCACTCAGTGTTAGAAATGGGATTTCTGGTTGGCTAAGGCTTGCGCCAAAGCCAGGCAGAAGCCACCACTCTAGGCAGGGCAAGGGAGTTACACGCCAAAGATAACCCCTGCACACCCCCTTGGTAGCTTGGCACGCGCAGTCAGGCTTATCCTGGGGCCATGTGTAAAGCATTTGCGCACGCACACAGCAACAACATCCCAGACACACTGCAAAAGGAACTCCACACAAGGTTATATCAAAAATAGCCTTTGTATTATCAAAACACATTAGAATAGTAATCGCACAATATACACTGTGCCAACTGGCACTAGGCAATATTTACAAGGGATTATATACACCTGACAGGGCCCACTGGACCACTGTCAGAACCGTCACAAAGCAAACTTAGTAAAAGTAAAACATTTCATCAACGTACAACCAGTAACCACTGGTAATCACTGTACTTAGCATCAGCCTGCAACATAAACTACATTATGCACAGTATCACATCAGGCGCAAATTACATTCCGCGCCAACCTCACCAGCATAACCACATTATGCAATCATCTCACAAGTCTAAACGCATTAGACCCTAACCTCCTAAGAGGAACTCACATTAGGAGCATAAATCACAAAGTGAAACATAATCTCACTAGCGTAAACCATAATATGCAAAACAACCTCATAATCATAAAACTACATTTAGAGGTATCAAACAGGGTGCGTAAAACATAGTACATACATTACATTTCCTAGCACCAACATAAATCACACTAGGGCCTGGCGCCCTATAAACCTCCCAGCCCCCCTCGGCACACTGGCCATCTCAAGAAGGGGGCTCAAATGCCCTATGTCCCAAGAGTCAAGGCGCGCTGCCAATACAGCGGAAGTCCAGGGTGCGCCATTTGCGCAAACCTAAACGTAGCAACTGCCCACCACTTGCTGGGCAGCTGGGTAAGTCAGGGGGCAAAGGAGTGCATCTCACTCCTAATTCAAAAGGTATGTCCCCAAATAAAGTATGGCCTAAACGGTGCAGCTGCCCACTACTTGCTGGGCAGCTGTAATTATTAAAATGCGGCCTGGACACTCCTGGTGCCCTTTGAATCAATCTGCCAACGTTGCAGCTGCCCGCACTGGTGGGGTGCAGCTGTGAGTAAGGAAAGGGCCCTGGCACCACTATACCCTCTGGGCCTCGCTGGGGCTCTCTACAAACATGCCCTCTAGCAAGTGGGTCAGCTGTAGAACAAATGGCCACCACGGGGAACAGCACTGGCCCCTCTGGGCCCTCCCAAAACAAGATATGCACCTCCTAGAGCGCACTGTTGCTTAGAACAATCATGCCCCCCAATGGAGCTTCTCTGGCTCCTAAAACAAAGGATGTACCATGTTGGAGCCACCTGGGCTCGAGAACTAAACATGGCACACGTTGGAGCGGCCCGCTGCCAGACAGGGCCGCTCTGACTCTGCCTCTCCCAACAGGGACTGCCTCGAGCTCCACTCACCGGCTTGGAGCTTCTCTTTCGCCGGTCTTCCTCCCTCGCTGCCAGCTCTTCTCCAGTGTGACAGGGGCAGGCTTCCTCCAGCCAGACGGGCGGTCAGGGGCTTTCACTTGTGCGGCGGGGTAATGCACCTTCAAGGTACCTCGGGCCCCTCGCCTCCAACTCCACGGCTGCAGGCTCCTCCGGTCAGCGCGGCACACGCGGGGCTCTCCCTTCACCATGGGAGCCCCACCAAACTACCACAGCGCTTCTTCTTCCAGAGTTAGCTACGCCCCGAGTCAGGCGGACATGCCTGACTTCCGCTTTTCGCCCAGGGCTGCCGCGGTTATCTCTCTCAGCCAGTATAACCAGTAAAACGCGGGGTGGGCTCCCGCGTATAAAATAAATGAAAAGCGGCCATGTGGGGTGGGCATCCACTATTCCAAATAGCAGGAGAGCGGGGTGGGCACCCACTAACCATAAACTGCAATCAGCAATCCGCAATTCAAACGCGGGGTGGGCAAACGCGATTGCAGGCAAAACGCGGGGGAATGCATACGCCAGGGATTCCCTCCTGCACAGGCAGCGTTGCGCTGCGGAGCCCTCGCGCTCCTTTTTCCTAGGGGGCCATACAATGAAAGCGCTCCTCTTTAGGACAATTACAGCTCTTTGCTGTAATGGAAATAAAGCCCTCCCAGGGCGCTAGGAGAGCAAAAAAAAAAAGGTCCTGTAGAAAGAAGAAACCGGCAAAAAGGGTTCCAAAAAGTCCTTTAGGCATCAGGGGGCAATGCAGGGCCCAGGGGCCAGCACACAGGGCCCTTCAGCAGGGAGGCAGCCCCAATGGCAGTCCCTCCTGGACCCTACCAGCAGTAAGCCCCCCTCTGGCAGGAACAGAAAAGGAACTGAACAATTTTATGGGGACACAGCCTCTATATTTATATTAGTAAAACCCTTGTTCTAACAGTGTAGGGCATGGGAGAACCAGATACAACTGGTCCAGGGGAGCTGTGGAGCACTTTGTTTTGCTCAGCTCTTCTCTCTTTTGTCAGGTGGGGCTCACTGATTAGACACACCACAGGAGGCGGAACCGGCATTGTGAAGGGAAGGCACAGTCCTATTCAGGTCCCAGGTGCAACTCTTCCCTCCCATCTACATGCAGATCTCCCTATTCACCACTGGGCAGACTCATCCTGGCATGAAAGATGGGACCCCCTCAAAGAAATAATTTGCGACCAAGGAACAGAGGGGAAGAAAGAAATTTGTTCTAGGAAGTTGTTCCTTCAATGGTCATATGTATCCATAGACAATATACAACAAATAGTTAAGAAAGGTGACAGAATTATATAAAAGTGTTTACTTTATCATAGTTTTTCTTTTCATTTTAATTAAGTATTTTTCATTTCAGTTTTTCATATACAAAATACATGATTCATCATAAATACATTTTTCAAACTCGAATTTTTTTGCTTTTTAGAGCACACATTATTAATAACACACCAGTAATAGAAAAAGAT
Source organism: Lissotriton helveticus (assembly GCF_964261635.1). Taxonomy (NCBI): domain Eukaryota; kingdom Metazoa; phylum Chordata; class Amphibia; order Caudata; family Salamandridae; genus Lissotriton; species Lissotriton helveticus. Next base: position 134,778,657 of record NC_136070.1, on the reverse strand, counting down.
TTTCTTATACACGATTATAATAAACAATTAATTTTTAAGAAGGCCACCTGATATTTAAATACTCAACTCAATTCGCAAACATACACACATGCATACCACAACCACACTACCAAAAGGGGAAAAAAGGGAGAAACTACGTATTGATTGACAAGTTCACAAGTTGTCAAATTCTAGGGTCTCAGAAGAACTTGAGGCTCTCGCACATAATCGGTCGACGCGCGTTTCGGTGGATAAACCACCTTCCTCAGGACCTTTTTTTCTCTTGTGGATCAAAGATATCAGGGGACAGAACAGATAGGCCGATTTAAGTTCCTCAAGTGCTCAGTTGCTAAATTTTAGGACCGGATACTTGTTGAGAGACACCGATTTTCATTGCAAGACAGGGTACAATTACTCCAACCTGTTCAGAGATGGTTATCCGTTCTCCAGGGAGTCAATTAAAAACTTTTAGTGGCTGATGATGCCCTCAGCGGTACAATACGGATCGATAAGACGTGGTCTCAACAGCTACGGTGTCTTGTTAGTGGCACAGATGAGGAAACCCTAGAATTTGACAACTTGTGAACTTGTCAATCAATACGTAGTTTCTCCCTTTTTTCCCCTTTTGGTAGTGTGGTTGTGGTATGCATGTGTGTATGTTTGCGAATTGAGTTGAGTATTTAAATATCAGGTGGCCTTCTTAAAAATTAATTGTTTATTATAATCGTGTATAAGAAAATCTTTTTCTATTACTGGTGTGTTATTAATAATTTGTGCTCTAAAAAGCAAAAAAATTCGAGTTTGAAAAATGTATTTATGATGAATCATGTATTTTGTATATGAAAAACTGAAATGAAAAAAACTTAATTAAAATGAAAATAAAAACTATGATAAAGTAAACACTTTTATATAATTCTGTCACCTTTCTTAACTATTTGTTGTATATTGTCTATGGATACATATGACCATTGAAGGAACAACTTCCTAGAACAGACTCATCCTGGCTCCTGGAGCCACCCACATCATCCAGCACCTGTCAATCACAAGCCAGACATGCAATTCACATCAGGCAGGCAGACACACAGCACACAGAAATGGCAACTTCTAAAAGTGGCACATCGCCACCAGTCACCATAAATCTGCACACACCATTGCGCAGCATTTATTCTCACGAGTTTGCACATACTAAACTCACCCTGCATACAGATCTGTAATTTTAAGAAGGGAATCCCTGGTAAGACATCTAGTGGCCTGGGGAAGCCCATTATGACACAGAGTATTGAGTGGTGGGTTTAGAGCAGCCCTGATCAACTGCAGATCGCTACCCAAGCACACTGATGACATTTGGCTTTTACTAATGGATAAGGATTGGGATATAGTGTTCCTTACAGAAACTTGGCAGACAGAGGACACCCTTGCAGCACTAACATTGGCAATCTATCAGGGTTTCAGGATAGTATGTGTCAACAGGACTGAAGAGAAGCAAGGGGGTGGGAAGGCAATACTTTTAAGGGAGTCATGGGACATCTCTTCTGAATTAAGTGGCTTCGGAGCCATAGAGGGCATGAATATTTGCGTTAAGTTCTCCCCGTCCTTTCTTTTGCTGGCCTATTAATATATAAACCTCCAGACTGCCCGAATCTTCATCTCTGGGAACTGAGCAATCTGTTTGTGCAGAAATCTCTACAACACTCTAATTTCATGGCGTTAGGTAATTTTAACCTCCATGTGGACGATCCCTCATCTCCCCATGCCTCGCAGCAGGTACAGTCCCTTAAGGGTGCAAACCTTATGCAACATATAACCACGCCCACACATAGAGCAGGCCACAATCTCGACCTCATTTTCTCTAACATCCTGTCTACTAGAGTTGAGGACCTTCAATGTATGATGTGGACAGACCACTATATTATCTTGTTCTCGATTTAATATAGGTAAAACACAGCAGTTGGGCCAAAAACAATCAAAGGTGGGTAGGAACTGGAGTGAGTGCAGATATTGTGGGTCCACTGATTATTAATGGTGACCTACCATGCTCAGAGGATCGTAACAAGGACGCAGCACTGTTTAATGCGAGGATCTCGGCTTCACTTGATGTGGGGGCACCAATAAAAACTCTCAAATCGCAGAGAGAGTCCCCCTCAGCCCCCTGGTTTTCAGAGGATTTCAGAAGGGAAAAAAGTGGATGCAAGAGATTGGAAAGGCAATGGAGGAAGGAGTATACTCCGGAAGCAAAGCAGGTGTATAAGATAGCTCTAAAAAACTGCGTAAAATGATGGGAGTGGCCAGGAAACAGTAATTCGTTAGACAGATTGAGGGTGCAGAGCACTCAAGCAAAGAGATTTTCAGGTTTGTGAGATCCTTTACTAACCCAGTTGCGGCTGAAGGGAAAATGTTGTCCTCTTTAGAGTTATGTTCGAACCTATCTAACTTCTTCAAGAAGAAGATTCAGAATATATACTCTTCTTTTACATCAGAGGTATTATTATTGGCTCCCAATAACCTGCAAGACTGATGCTACTTTTATGGAGTTTGCCTATATATCCCCGCAAGAATCCTTGAGTGAAATCTTGAGGTGTAAGTCGGGATCTCCCACTGATCCCTGTCCTCCCAAGGTTTTCAGATAACTCACGCACTGGATTAATCCAGCACTGAATTTTATCTGGAATACGTCACTCTCGACGGGCATCTTTCCTGATGTCTGGAAACAGGCCCTCCTCTTACCTCTCTTGAAAAAACGCAGACCCCAAGGTGCTTGGGAATTACCGTCCTATATATCTCTGCTACCTGCACCTGCAAAAATGTTGGAAAAAATAACTCCGCACCAACACACCAAGTATGCCGACTCCCATACATCCTTCATGACACTCAGTCAGGTTACCGGACAGGATACCGCACGGAAACCGCCTTGGTGGAGGTGGCAGAGTCTATAAGAATGTCAATGGATGCGGGAGCTTCTGCTATGCTGATCCTGTTGGATTTGTAAGCGGCCTTTACACGGTTGCTCATTCCATACTGCTAAATAGCCTTGAACTGATTGGTATCCTTGCTTGGATCCCGTCCTACCTCCATAATCGCAAACAAAGTGTATTTCTTCCACCACACCATTCATCACCTAAGCCGTTAAGGTGTAGGGTACCACAGGGCTCGGCACTAAGCTCTTTAATATCTATTTTGTACCACTCTTCCATCTGATTGACACCTGGAAGTTAAAGGCTGTTTCCTACGCAGATGATACACAGCTGATATTCCCCTTTAAGGATCAGTCAAGGGATGCATTTGCTAGATTAACGGGCTGCCTGAAAGATATCACCAGCTGGATGAACGACAACAAGCTAAAGCTAAATTCGGAGAAGAAGGAGGTCATGTTCTTTGGTCAGCCATCTCCTCCGCCCGCAGGACTTTGGTGGCCAGCTGAGTTGAGAACTCAGCCCTGTCCGGCTAAGAAAGCTACAAATCTGTGCGTCAAGTGTGCCTCAGCTCTATGTTTTGAACCCCACATACACCATGTCTCATCGGTCTTCTTTGGCATACTGAAAACTTTAAAAAAAAATCCTTTACCTCTTGCCAGAGGACAGTAGGAGGACAGTAGGAGGACAGTAGTCCATGCGACAGTGACATCCCATCTAGATTATGCTAAAAGTCTGTACCTGGGACTACCCAGGTATCTAATTCACAGACTTCAGATGATTCAGAACGCGGCAGCAAGACTTATTCGCAGAGTGCCTTTCCGTCACCACATTTCCCCTCACATCAAGCTCCTCCAATAGCTCCCGGTTGCAAAGCACATTGAATTCAAGGCCTTGAACCGTGCGTTTCGGGCAATGCACAACATAGGACCTAGATACCTTAGAAAGAGACTCCTCCAGCATCAATCGGCATGCTCTCTTAGATCTAACTCTAAGCACCTACTGTCGTTCCCCGGTTTTCCACGGCCAGAAACGGAGGCCAGGGCTTCTCGGTCAGGACAGCTATGCTATGGAATGCACTTCCTCTACATCTTCGCATACTGGACTCTGAATCCGACTTTCGCAGGCACCTGAAGATGTGGCTCTTCAGCTAGGACAGTTCCTTATCTGTTCACCCGATTACTGCTCAGCGCCGGGACACCTTTGTTTGAGGTAGCTGTTTGAGCTATAGAAGTAACACTATTATTATTATTATACAGTATGCGGAAGTCATTGAGCAGCTGCAGTCATAGATTTTCGCGCATATTCACAGAAAGTTCACAACCAGGCAGACAGACCGGGCACCCAATGCGGTTTTGTTACCATGCAGGGCACATCATTAAGCATACGCAGGCCCTTTCACGTCATGTCTGCCTGCCTGGAGACTCTTCCTGGTGCGGGTGTGTTGGACCTGGGGTCTCCAGATCACACTTGATAGCTTGGCCCGGTGTAAGACAGTCAATCTTAGAGGCAAAAGTGCTAAGCTTGCGTCACACCCTCACAGGAACCCAGCGTCCGTCCGCTCAAAAATGACACTACACCAATCCTTTTAGAAAAGTTGAAAAGCTTTATCTTTTCTTTCAGTTAGTTTTTCAGTAATCTCACAATCTGTCACATCTGCATTTCAGATACCATTATTAATATTTGACATACTTTTGTGAATTCCATGAATTAGAACAATGAATTCAGTTCATTAGCAGACTTTACTCATTCCTAACAACCTAGTACTAATAGGAATAAGAGTTTCTTTGCAAGTAGACCATTCTTTTTTTTTTCTGTAAGTGCAAACAGATTTACATCACCATAAAGGACACATTGGAATTACAAGTGGTTTACAGGTTCCAGAGGTAGCTCTGTAATATTTGTACCTAGAAATGGAGTCCAATAGTAACTTGCCTAGAAGGACAACATTTAGTTGTGTCTTCAATTCTTACCACCATTGGTTACACTCTACAAGTACCTCAGTAAGACAAGATAATACTTTTGGAATAAATAGACTTTACATTGAAAGTGTACACGCTCCCTTTAGACCAACAAAGTTCCACTTCTAGCATTGCTGTAACGACCATGCTCTTAGTCAAGTTTGATTAATTAACAAATCTAACCTAACCTTTCTCAGGATTGCTGTGGAGGGTTAATATTTTTGAGGGTTACCATCCTCCACTAGAACCCCGGCAAATACACAGAGCTTTGGTTGAATTTTACAGTCAGGGCTCTCAGTTGCCAGTCTCCTCGGCTCAGCAGCCCGACCACAGTTACAACCCTGCAGGGATTTTGGTAGTGCTGAGTCTTTCCCCTCCCTCCAGGACAGATTTTCCAGCTTACTTGATGATGACGAGCTTGACAGGAATCCGGAGGGTAAAAGAACACTCGACGGGGCTTCCCCGCTGACTGTAGGACTCCGACGGTGGTTCTCTCACCAAAGTCCTGTCAGCGAGTGGGGAAATTGATTCTTGCCTCCCCTCCTTTTCGTTTCCACGCCTCTCTCCCTCCTTTTCCTCCTCTCGTGGAAGAGCTCCGCTTCAGCTCGGTCTTCTCTCGTCCCGCCCCTCACCTTCCGGTGCCTCGCCTTCTCTTCACTCGACAGGCGGAGCCTTGCAGGGCCTCTGCTACCTAGCAACCAACGCGGAAGACGCTCTCCTACCTCACATCGACGCCGGTCACCCACGAGCGCCAGGAAGCACAGTTTGCCTGCTTCCCCAGCCGACTTCAAACAATGAGCGGTGAGTGCAGACAAGCGTGGATGATGCTACGCTGCTTAGGGTCCATTTTTCTTGGACCTTCAATTACACCTATTCACAAGTAGGCTTCGGGGGATGGCCAAGAGACAGTTCCATCTGATTTCTCAGGGTTTCAGACGGTATCCTCACTCACCCTCTAACTCCTGGCTCAATGGTTTTCCGCTACCCAGACTGAACCAAGGTTATTTTTAGATAAGAGGGGGGTACCACAGAAGTAAATTGCGACAGGGTCACAGATTAAGACAGGGCAAGGTCATCAGATAGGGGGGGCGTCAGCAGAGAAGGGGAGCAGGCCTGCAGACAGTCAATTTCCCTACCCAGTGCACCAACCTCTCCTCCCAGAAGTCTTAACTCCTGACTGACCCCACTCCTCACAAGATCACCTCTCTTCTCCAAAATGGCCGCCCAACATTCCGCCTTATATAGGCAGACCCTAGAGTGTCCATAGAGGTCCAGAAGGTTCTGGAAGCCCTCATTATGTCCTATGGCCCTAGACCCTGAGGTGACAGTTATGGCAGTTACTGGCCACCATTTTGTGTGACTGAGTTTTCACCAATTTTTAAGAGTCACCTAAGCCTAAGAAACTATAGGGTCAAGGAGGACCTAACCCCTAGGTCAACACCTAAAAAGTCCAGTGGACATAAAAAAAAAAAAAAAAACAAAGGTTAGGAGGCAGAAAGGGGCCGAAAATAAATAAATAACAGGAGGGACCACCCAAAGGGCTGACAGGTCTAACACGTGTCCCCCCCAGCTGAAAGTGGGGAGAGCTACCCAACCCCATGGGAGTCCTCATCACTAAGGCGGAAATACCTAGAGAGACCGTCTGCATTGGCGTGGTCCACTCCAGGCCGATGTTCCACCTGGAAGTCCATTCCCTGTAGGGAGATGGACCATCTCAACAGCTTGGGATTCTCCCCCTTCATTTGCATCAGCCAACGAAGGGGTTGATGGTCGGTCTGAACCAGGAAGTGCGAGCCAAACAGGTATGGCCGCAACTTCTTCAGAGCCCATACCACTGCAAAGGCTTCCCGCTCAATTGCACTCCACTTTTGTTCCCGGGGAAGTAGTCTCCTGGACAGGAAGACTACAGGCTGATCCAGCCCCTATTCATTGAGTTGCTATAACACTGCCCCAATGCCATGCTCTGATGAGTCTGTCTGGACAATGAACTCCTTGGAGAAGTCTGGGGCCCTCAGGACCGGTGCTGCACACATTGCTTGTTTCAGCTTCTCAAAGGCTTGCTGACAAGCCTCTGTCCAGACTACCCGTCGAGGTTGTTTCCTAGATGTGAGCTCAGTGAGGGGTGCTACAATAGTAATATACCCCTTCACAAAGCGACGGTAGTAACCTGTGAGACCCAGGAAAGCTCGGACCTCAGTTTGGGTCTTGGGGGGCTCCCAGGCCATGATTGCCTCAATCTTTGCCTGGAGGGGCTGCACCGCTCCCCTGCCCACCAAGTGGCCTAGGTACACAACCGACCCCTGCCCGATCTGACATTTACTGGCTTTGATTGTCAAGCCAGCCTGTTTCAGGGCCTGGAGAACTGCTTGTAGGTGACACAAATGGTCCTTCCAACTGCTGCTGAAGACGGCAATGTCATCCAGATAAGCAGCGGAGAACGCCTCCATTCCAGAAAGGACTTGGTTCACCAGCCGCTGAAAAGTGGCAGGGGAGTTCTTGAGCCCAAAGGGCATCACACAGAACTGGTAGTGGCCCTCAGGCGTGGAGAAGGCTGACCTCTCCTTTGCTCCATGTGTAAGGGAGATCTGCCAGTACCCTGAAGTAAGGTCAAAGGTACTCAGGTATTGGGCAGCTCCCAGCCGGTCAATAAGTTCATCCGCCCTAGGGATCGGATGGGCATCAGTCTTGGTCACTGAGTTCAGTCCCCGGTAATCCACACAGAACCTCAGCTTTGGAGTGGTGCCCGGTGGGGCAGCTTTTGGTACAGAACCACCGGACTGGACCAGGGGCTGCTAGAAGGTTCGATGACTCCTAGCTCCAGCATCTTGGTAACCTCACCGTGGATGCTGGCCTTCACCTTGTCTGACAGCCGGTAGGTCTTAGACTTCACTGGTGGGCTGTCTCCTGTGTCCACGTCATGGGTACACAGGTGAGTCCTTCCCGGAACAAGGGAGAACAGCGAGGAGTACTGCTCCAAGATCTGGCGGCAGTCCTCTCGCTGTTCAGGAGTTAGGGATGGGGAGAGAATCACTCCCTCCACCGACCCATCCTTTTCCTCAGACGAAAAGAGATCAGGGAGAGGCTCGCTTTCCGCGTCCTCTGCTCCATCAGTCACCATCATCAAGATGACCTCGGGCCTCTCATGGTGGGGTTTGAGGCGATTGGCATGCAGCACCCGTAGGTGCTGTCGAGGGGTCTTAAGATCCACCAGGTAGGTGGCCTTACCCTTCTCCTCCTTCACCTCAAAGGGGCCTGTCCAGCGATCCTGGAGGGCACTTAGCTCTCCAGGTTCCATCACCCACACTTTCTGGCCAGGTTCCAACTCCACAGGGTGAGCGTTGTGGTCATACCACTCTTTCATCACTGCTTGGCTGGCTTCCAAGTTGTCAGAAGCTTGCTTCCACAACTTTGCCATTTGGCTCCGGAAGGCCAGCATATAACTCACCACATCCCGGGGAGGCTTTCTGGGAGACTTTTCCCATCCGTCCTTCACCAGGCTGAGAGGTCCACGCACAGGATGCCCATACAGAAGCTCGAAGGGGCTGAAGCCCACTCCTTTCTGCGGCACTTCCCGGTAGGAAAACAGCAAACGGGGTAGGAGGACGTCCCATTTCCTCCGCAGGCTCTCAGGCAGACTTCTTATCATGCCTTTTAAGGTCTTGTTGAACATTTACACTAGACCATTGGTCTGTGGGTGATAAGGAGTGGTGAACCGGTAGGTCACTCCACACTTCTTCCACATTGCCCGCATATATGCTGACATGAAGTTGGTCCCCCTGTCGGACACAACCTCCTTGGGGAAACCCACTCGGGTAAAGATCCCCATCAGGGCCCTAGCCACGACAGGTGCAGTAACAGTCCTCAGAGGAATTGCCTCTGGGTACCGTGTGGCATGATCCACCAGAACCAGGATAAACCTGTGACCAGCTGTAGTTGGCGGATCCAATGGCCCCACAATGTCGATGCCCACCCTTTCAAAGAGGGTGCTAACGACAGGAAGTGATTCCAGGGGAGCTTTCAGCTTCACCCCTGTTTTCCCACTGGCTTGGCAGGATACACATGTCCGACAGTATGTGTCGGATGCCACTTTCATCTGAGGCCAGTAAAAGTGGGGGACAAGCTGGGCAAAGGTCTTGTCCTAAGTGTCCTGCCAAGGGAATTTCATGAGCCAGTTCCAGAAGAAAGGCTCGGTACCGTTGAGGGACTACCAAGGCCCGTGATGAACCGGGCAAAGGTACCTTTGGTTCACTGTAGAGGAGTCCATCCTCCCATAGATATGGTAGTTCCCAGCAACGTTCCCTGCTGCCTGGGCTTCGGCCTGTCGCCTCAGTCCCTCAAGGGTAGGGCACTCCTTCTGGCCCTTACAAAACTCCTCCCTGGTAGGCCCTCCTTTCACATGCCACTCAGCAGGGATAGGTAGGTCCTCCAGGGAGACTACTTCCTCCCCCACAGACTCCTGGTCCACCATCGCAGGTGGCCGATCTGTCTCATGGGGCGTGGAAGCCGAAGCAGGCTTCTCCTGTCCTCGGTTCTTTCCCTTTTTGGCAGCGGGCTGGGCCATTGTTCCAGGCTCCAGCCCATGCGAACTCCCCCTCCGGGCAGTCGTGGACCTTGTGCTAGCCCAGGCCCAGTCAGGTGTACCCAGCATCTCCGAATGAGTCCGGTATTCCACCTCCTTCCAAGCATTGTGCTCCATGTCATTTCCCAACAGACAATGGCACGGCAGGGCTTACGGCAACTCGAAGTGAACCTGCAACCCCTTCCCACTCAAAGGGAACCTCGGCCACAGGGTAGTGGCCCAGTCTGCCGTCAGCCATCGCGGCGGGGTGGAGTACATGTGGAATCACCTGCTCTGGAGACACCAGTTGACTCCTTACCATAGTCATACTGGCTCCTGTGTCTCTCAGAGCTTCCCCTCTTTGGCCATTGATGGTGACCCACTGCCCATACTTTACAGTATTTGAGGGCACCTGGATCTTAGGAACCATCTCCCGATCTCCCAGGGACACTAAGGTGACACCCGCCCACTCACCCCCCTTATCTAAGGGCAACTCCTCCCCGAGCACTACACTAGCTACTCCCGGGGCTTTTCCTCCGGTGGGAGGGGGTGGTCTCTTTGGGCACTTGACATATCCCTTATAATGTCCAACACCACCACACTCAAAGCAGTGGACAACCCTTGGCTGCTGACTTTGGCCAGGATAAGGGTTTCGGGGCGGGTTAGCCTTAGGGGTGAATCCTGCTCCCTTTCCCTGGAAACTGTTTTGGGGGCCTTTTGAGAACTCCCGCTTTTTATCTCCCCCCTCTTTCTTCTGGGGGGCGCCCTGTCCGGCCCCTTGGGAATCCCCTCCAGTCCCCTTTGAGGACACCCGGGTACTCGCCCAGATGTCGGCCTCCTCTGCAAGCTTTCGGGGGTTGGTCAGCTTGCTGTCCACCAGGTGTTGACGCAGCTCGGGAAAACATTTCTCGAGTAGGTGCTCCTTGAGTATAAGGTCATACAACCCCTCATAGTCTTCTACCTTGCTGCCCTGCACCCAGCCCTCTAATGCCTTCTTTGCGTAGTCCAAGAAATCCACCCAATTCTGTGTGCCTAATTTGTGACTACCCCTGAACTTCTGCCGATACTTCTCTGGGGTCAGTCCAAACTTTCTTATTAGCGCCACTTTCATGGTGGGGTAGTGGGTCTGCTCTCCCTGCTCTAGGGCCAAGAGTGTATCCCTTCCTGCAGGAGGCATGTATTTGTACTAGCCACCCCCCCAGTGTTTTTCCAGGATCCCATGAGCTCTTAAGCAGACCTCATAGGCAGCCAGCCACTTGGCGATGTCATCCCCTGTACTGTAGCTGGCGACTACGTCCTTAGGTAGATAAGGTCTAGGTTCCCTGGTCACATCCTTAGATTCGCTGCCACCATTTGGAGAACTGGAAGTCCCTGCCTGTAGGGTCTTGAGTTCTAACTCTCTGAGTTTCAACTCGTGAGCCATCCTCTGCTCCTCTTTCTCCGTTTCCAACTTGGCTAACTCCCACTTTAGCTGTCTTTTTTCCCTCCTATCAGCTAGTTCGGCTTCAGTCAAGCTTCTCGCTGAGACACTGCTGCCCTCCCTTGAAGATGTCCTAGGACCCGGTAGTAGGTTCCCCATTTCAGGTTGGAACAATCCATCGACCCCGATGACAGTGTCCCTGTCTGTTTCCTCTTCCTCCTCTTTCCCCTCTAGGTGCACTGCCACCCACGCCCTCAAGCTGGTCTGAAGTTCCCCTTTCTTAGCACCACGCTTAAAGAACACTCCCATATTTTGGCAAAAGTCCCTAAGCTGGGCCACAGTATAGGTCTCCAATTCTTCCAGAGCAAATTCCATTTTGCCAATGAGAGATAGGGACAGCCACTTAGAAGGAATTAATTCAGAGGGTAACTAGAAGCTTCCTCCACCCACCACCAGGAGTAAATTTGGAAAACAAAAGTATAATTAGGGAGTCCGCAAGGAGAAAACTCCAGGTGTAGGCCTGTGGAGTACACTAAGTTACTATGGGGTGGACGCAAGCACAGTTCTCATCCCACCGCTGGACACCAATTATGTTGGACCTGGGGTCTCCAGATCACACTTGATAGCTTGGCCCGGTGTAAGACAGTCAATCCTAGAGGCAAAAGTGCTAAGCTTGCGTCACACCCTCACAGGAACCCAGCGTCCGTCCGCTCAAAAATGACACTACACCAATCCTTTTAGAAAAGTTGAAAAGCTTTATCTTTTCTTTCAGTTAGTTTTTCAGTAATCTCACAATCTGTCACATCTGCATTTCAGATACCATTATTAATATTTTACATACTTTTGTGAATTCCATGAATTATAACACTGAATTCAGTTCATTAGCAGACTTTACTCATTCCTAACAACCTAGTACTAATAGGAATAAGAGTTTCTTTGCAAGTAGACCATTCTTTTTTTTCTGTAAGTGCAAACAGATTTACATCACCATAAAGGACACATTGGAATTACAAGTGGGTTACAGGTTCCAGAGGTAGCTCTGTAATATTTGTACCTAGAAATGGAGTCCAATAGTAACTTGCCTAGAAGGACAAAATTTAGTTGTGTCATCAATTCTTACCACCATTGGTTACACTCTACAAGTACCTCAGTAAGACAAGATAATACTTTTGGAATAAATAGACTTTACATTGAAAGTGTACACACTCGCTTTAGACCATCAAAGTTCCACTTCTAGCATTGCTGTAACGACCATGCTCTTAGTCAAGTTTGATTAATTAACAAATCTAACCTATCCCTGGATTGTAACCTTTCTCAGGATTGCTGTGGAGGGTTAATATTTTCGAGGGTTACCATCCTCCACTAGAACCCCGGCAAATACACAGAGCTTTGGTTGAATTTTACAGTCAGGGCTCTCAGTTGCCAGTCTCCTCGGCTCAGCAGCCCGACCACAGTTACAACTCTGCAGGGATTTTGGTAGTGCCGAGTCTTTCCCCCCCCTCCAGGACAGATTTCCCAGCTTACTTGATGATGACGAGCTTGACAGGAATCCGGAGGGTAAAAGAACACTCGACGGGGCTTCCCCGCTGACTGTAGGACTCTGACGGTGGTTCTCTCACCAAAGTCCTGTCAGCGAGTGGGGAAATTGATTCTTGCCTCCCCTCCTTTTCGTTTCCACGCCTCTCTCCCTCCTTTTCCTCCTCTCGTGGAAGAGCTCCGCTTCAGCTCGGTCTTCTCTCGTCCCGCCCCTCACCTTCCGGTGCCTCGCCTTCTCTTCACTCGACAGGCGGAGCCTTGCAGGGCCTCTGCTACCTAGCAACCAACGCGGAAGACGCTCTCCTGCCTCACATCGACGCCGGTCACCCACGAGCGCCAGGAAGCACAGTTTGCCTGCTTCCCCAGCCGACTTCAAACAATGAGCGGTGAGTGCAGACAAGCGTGGATGATGCTACGCTGCTTAGGGTCCGTTTTTCTTGGACCTTCAATTACACCTATTCACAAGTAGGCTTCGGGGGATGGCCAAGAGACAGTTCCATCTGATTTCTCAGGGTTTCAGACGGTATCCTCACTCACCCTCTAACTCCTGGCTCAATGGTTTTCCGCTACCCAGACTGAACCAAGGTTATTTTTAGATAAGAGGGGGGTACCACAGAAGTAAATTGCGACAGGGTCACAGATTAAGACAGGGCAAGGTCATCAGATAGGGGGGGGCGTCAGCAGAGAAGGGAAGCAGGCCCGCAGACAGTCAATTTCCCTACCCAATGCACCAACCTCTCCTCCCAGAAGCCTTAACTCCTGACTGACCCTACTCCTCACAAGATCACTTCTCTTCTCCAAAATGGCCGCCCAACTTTCCGCCTTATATAGGCAGACCCTAGAGTGTCCAGAGAGGTTCTGGAAGCCCTCATTATGTCCTATGGCCCTAGATCCTGAGGTGACAGTTATGGCAGTTACTGGCCACCATTTTGTGTGACTGAGTTTTCACCAATTTTTAAGAGTCGCCTAAGAAACTATAGGGTCAAGGAGGACCTTATCCCTAGGTCAACACCTAAAAAGTCCAGTGGACATAAAAAAAAAAAAGGTTAGGTGGCAGAAAGGGGACGAAAATAAATAAATAACAGGAGAGACCACACAAAGGGCTGACAGGTCTAACAGGGTGCTTATCTATAAACCTTCTCCAGGCCTTGATACACTGGGTTGGGACTACATGTTTACCACCTTACAGAGGTTTGGGATCCCCTTTAAATTTATTCAGTGGATAAATTCCCCAACAGACCCAGTGCATACTGGGGCCATATATCGCAGGCCTATCATGTACAAAAGGGCACGAGACAGGGATGTCCCCTCTGATCTATGTTATTTGTACTCGCACTAGAGCCCCTCGCAGATCGTCTGTATGCTGATTCAATAGACTGGGGTATTCCTTTTAATCACATGATTCATACATTGTCACTATACGCGGACTATATAATAATCTACACTAAAGATACATGGGAAAACGTACACACAGTAGCTCGCACCATTGCTCAGTTCGAATTTCTTACGGGACTTGCCATAAACATTGGAAAGTCGCATGCATTCCTCTTTAGGGACGATCTCCATCTGCGAGCCATCCCCTTTGGTGAGCATGAGATAGCCACGGCCCCCATCACTTTCCAGTATCTTGGGATAGAAATATACAAAAACCCACACAACTTACTCAACGGGGATATACAGAAGACAATTGGTTCGTGGAGTTCTCAGGTTGTTTCTTGGACATCCCTTCCTCTTTCGGTTGCAGGCTGGGTGGCAATTTCTAAAATGGTGATGCTTCCACAAATCTTTTACTTTTTTCACAAACTTGCCAGTAGTGATCCCTAGGTTAAATTTTCATGCATTCAGCACACTTTTGGGTGATTCAATATGGGGTTCAGATCTTGACGTATTAGCTTAGCGAAGCTGCAGCTTGCATCTGATGCTGGAGGGAAGGGAGGCCCTGACTTCCGCACGTACTGCCTAGCAGGCAGGCCCGGACTGGCCGTTGAGGGCACCGGGCAATCCCCCGGTCGGCCGCTTGGATGGGGGCCGGTTTTGGGCCCCAGGGGGCCGTTTTTGTTTCAAGGTCGTAAAAACGGCCCAGTAACAAAATCGGCCGAAACCGGCCCTGGCAAAGTGCGCGGTCGCACCCCCTCACGCCCAACCCAGGGAGGGGGGCCGGCCGAGCACTTTGCCAGGGCCGGTTTCGGTTCCCAGTCCGGCCCTGCTAGCAGGGTAATTACAATGGCTTTCAAATTGGTTGGCGGGATGAAACCTGCAAGAAATAGATTACACGCCCTGGATGATTGACCACGGAAAACTTCATGGATTATTATGTCCAGGGGTAGCAATCCCCCGGCATCAGCCCCAATGTAACTTAAGACTGCACTGACTTATTGGAAACAAGCCCTGAAATATACCGTACACACCACTGCTTATGCCTCCAATATACCACTACTCAGCCTTTCCACCCCCATGAGCACACTAACGCGACATGTGCTTACACCGTGGACATGGGTAGGTGTATCGGAAGTGTGGGCACTGGTCAGGGATGTAACACTACTTACACATGCAGACTGTATGCATGAACAGGGGCTCAAGGGGGTGCTTTTTATAGTACATGACAGTCTGGTATAATACATCAAGCGACACTGGGCACCAAGTGGGATAGAATCAGACACCAATAAAATAATACACTCAGTATACTTAATGGGGACTGGCAGATACCCGATCCGTAGGTTTTACCGAGGAATCAGTTGGGAAAGAGATATCAATAGAATACGCTCAGACAACGAGTGGAAGACTATATTAGAATACCCAAAGCAAATATCCCGAAACACACAACTTAAGTTTATACAATATATGATAACGCAGCATGCATACCTCAAACCACACAGGTTACACTCCATCTTCCCCAACACCACAGTGGCATGTCCCAGATAGCCTCAGCAGGATGCAGATTTGCTTAACATGATCTGGGCCTGCCCTAATCAAATGTTAGAACCAAGTCACAGCCGCCCTGAGGGAAGTAATGGGGAACACATCGTGGCATACGGCTGAAACTTGACTTCTGGTCCTCTTGAAGTTTAGGTCAAATTTGCGGACCTGGCTTTTACTTAAGCTTACATCACCAGGAGGTGGAAATCAGCTGCACCGACTGGGACACTGGCATGGAAAGAGGAGGTAGAGCATTGGGGACTAGCAGAAAGTGGTGCTTTTTGCAGGGACGAACGCAGGGATCTAAGGAAGAAACCTATAGCAATGAACTGGGACTTATTACTAGAGTCCTCAAAGCTTCAGACATATTCAATATCTAATGACAGGTCACTTCGCTACTCTCAAGGCCTTAGGCCATGTCATATATGGCCTGACTATTTAATGTTGGCCATTCCCCGTTGTCCACATCACGCTCCTTACTATCAGATATGAAGCCACGAACCTGAAGGGTCCCAACTGCTTTTTCCTGATGGCCACCGGCCCATGAACATGAATAAATAGGAACACTTGCCACTCCCTACCACTGGGAACAATTCACCTAAGCAGGTATTTCCTTTACTAAGTGTTTATCGAATTCACCCTTCATTAGGGGGGGGGGGGGGAATTTTCATAGTAATAGTTTTAGTTAATGGTTCTCTTATTAAACCAAGTTGAAACAATATAACAATATCAGCTACCACAACCATACAGACATGATACATGTTAATATGCTCTCACTGGTGTACTAGAAGCAAATGTTACTATTTGTTATTAAATGTGGCTGATGGTGCTCACTACAACTATATATGTATGTTGCTATATGCAATGCTGTAATTTGAAAAACACAATAAAATTGGTTTAATAAAAAAATAGACATTGAGATCACTACGAAAAGACACCGCAAAAGGTGTTAGAAAAATATCCGCTATTTTAACTGAGCAAAACAAGACCGAAAATGATACAAATCCATAATAAAGTTCTTAGAAATATCAATAAGCAAAAATAGACTTACAATTCAATTCCTTGAAGTCAATAGCATGGTCCTGGGCTATCACAGCATCGTGAACAACAAATCTAAACAGTTTTGGCTGACCATAGCATTGCGGGCCAGGTATGGTGTAGGGAAGACCTGAAAACATTACCGTCAGTGGCCTCACGATGAACCTTGAAAAGCTGGTGTCGGCAGGCGTCGGTTCTGGAGGTGAGTGCAGAAGTCGTTCTTGCTGAAGCACTGTCGGCGGTAGATGCAAGGCTGCTGTGCGCGATGGGGCAATGTGGTGTGAGGGGCCCAAAGGTCGCGGTGCAAGCAGCAGCGTCAGTTGACGCTCCAGAGTCAATGAATGGTGCTGGGGTCAATTGGCCAAGGCTGCAATGTGGGATGTGGCAGTGCGTCGATTAAGCTACGAGAGGTGCCCCCAAACCATGGTGCTGGCAACAGCGTCTAGGTCAGCTTGGAGCGGCGTCGGTGAGACCAGGGCTGCGGTGCGCAGTAAGACGGTGCTCTATGTTCTCCACGAGAGGTGTCCACAGGTCACGGTGCAGGCAGTGGCGTCAGTAACGCCGCTGTGGTGTTGTCGTGGATACCAAGGCAGTGGTGTGAAGCGAGGCAGTGCGGAGTGTGGTGCCCTCAGGTCATGGTGCAAGCAGCGGCTTGGTGGGGGCATTGGACAGTGTCATTGGTGAGACCAGGGTTGCGATGCGAAGTGCGGCGGTGCCCTCTACGGTGCCTTCAGGTCACAGAGCCGGAATCAGGGCCAGATTACCTTTTTCGCCTCTGTGGGAGCTGAAACATCGAGTTCCAGAAGCCGGTACTCAGAGATGTTGAAGTCTTTGACTTCCCTGAGACTTCCAACAGAAGGCAAGCTCTACATCAAGCCCTTGGAGATACTGAGACTTCCAACAGGAGGCAAGCTCTACATCAAGCCCATTGAGATACTTAGGATGTAGAAAAGCACAGTCCAGTCCTTTCCCTGCCCAAGACAGAAGCAGCAAGTGGAGGCCAACCCAGAAAAGCAACAGCAAGTTGGTAGTCTCTCCTCATAGCTTTCATACTCTTCTTCCTGGCAGGTACCTTAGTCCAGCAGTCATCTAAAGTTCTGGAGTCAGGGCCCCAATATTTATACCACATTTTCCTTTGAACTTTGTAGAAACAAAGTTCCTTTGGCACACTTACACCAGTTCAGCCTGGCTCGGGACAGGTTCACAACAGGAGGTGGAGACAGCTTTGTGAGAGAGAGCCACAGTCCTTTCAGGTGCAAGCAATAACTCCTTCCCCCTACTCTAAATGCAGCCAGGTCTATTCAGTCCTGCTATGAGTCACCCAGGAAAGGTAAGGCACACCTCACCCCCTCTTGTGTCTGTCTAATGTGAATGCACATGCCTGCTCCTGTCATTCTGAACCCAGACGGTGAATACACAAAAGGCAGAGGCACTCAGGATGGTTAAGCAAAACATGGCAACTTTGCAAAAGTGGCATTTTCAAACAAACAATCAAAATCACCTTCACTAAAAGATGTATTTTTAAATTCTGAGTTCAGGAATACTACACTCCATTTCTCCATCCTATCCAAATGGAGAGTTATGCTTGTAAACTGTTATAAGGCAACTCCCATGTTAAGCCTATGGGACAGACAGCCTTTCAATAGTGAAAAAAAGAAATAGACAGTTTTCCACTATCAGGACATGGCACACACACCCCAGTACATGTCCTACCTTTCACATATACTGCACCCTGCCCATGGGGGTACCTAGGTCCTACCTTTGGGGTGCCTTACATGTAAGAAAAGGGAAGGTTAGGTCCTAGCAAGAGGGGGCCCTTGCCAGGTTGACATGGCAGTAAGAACTGCACGCAGACACTGCAGTCGCAGGTCTGAGACAACTTTGAAAGACTGCTTGTGTGAGTGGCACAATCAGTGCTACAGGCCTATCAGCAGCATCTGATTTCCAGGTCCTGGTTACACACAGTACACTATACTAGGGACTTAGTAGTAAATGATTTAAGCCAATTATGGAAACACCAGTCCATAAACACAATTTACACAGTGGCGGCTCCTCCGCTAAAGCAGAGGAGCGTGCCCTACTGCCAGGAGCAGCAAAGCAAGGAAAAAATTAAATGATAATAACAGATTGATATTTTATTTTGTCCTCCTGCTGTAACAGTGCGTGAGGGGGCAGAAGCTGCAGGGGAGGAGTGGTATAACACTCCTGTGTGCAGCAATGACTGTTAGGTTGGCCCTCTTGGGCTGCCCAAACCAGTCATGAGCACTTCCCGGTTATCCATGTAGGCTGTGAGAACATGCCCACCCCTCCAGCTCCTGGCTGAGCGCCGTGTCCCGGCACTCAGACCAATCACAACGCTGCAATGCAGCATTGTGATTGGCTTAGGGGTGGGAGCCTGGCAGCATGCTTCCTGTTGGGACCTGGAGTCGGACACAGGCGAGCAGGAGAGAGGACGCGGGCTCCTGCGGCAGCAAGGTAAGTTTGATTTATTTTCTTTTTTTTTTTTAAAAAGCAGCCCGACCAGTTGTGGGCAAAGTTCACTGGAAAGGTAAGAAAAGGCAGTGCCTATTGCTCACAGCCAAAGGTCTTGCTTATGCTGAATTTCTTCCTGCGAGGCTGGGGTATTATGTGTGGCTGAAGCAATCAGCCTCTGGACAGCAGAATGTGTAAGCAGAGGGGCTTATGTGCGTGTGGTAGTCCTTACGGTCAACCTCCAACTATGCAAGTCCTACAATGCAGGTGACTGCAGTATATTATAAAAAGCCCTGAAATTCATAAAAAAATCAGCTTAAGGTCAGTTATGGTTAAAACACAAAAAGCCCTGAAATTCACCAAATATAGTAACAAACGCACAAGATAACTCATACCTCGCTATGCTCAGCACACCGATTTGCTGATTTGCATGTGATAAAAGAATCCTACTCAGAAGGAAACAGCGCGTGCATGAGTTAAACTGTGCACTACCATCACCCCTCTTTCCAGACACTCACCGAATTACACATTTTCTGGCCCATAACCATTCACACAGAACTGCAGAAAAGTCACCATGCATATAGATTTAGTCAACTCTTAAACTGAATTTAAGTCCAATTGGTTGCACACTGCTTGTCCTATCAGCGTGTTACCCCAAAGCATTGTGGTCCATGAAGTAAGCATCAGCGGGTGCGCCTCTGCCAGGGTCCTGAGCAAAAATTCATTGTCGTGTTGGCCATCCCTGGACACGTGTTTCGAGGTGGTTACCTCTCGTCAGCAGGGAATAGGCATATATGTAGGGGTGCTGCATAGGCTGCCAAAAAATATCCTCAGCACCGGTACCACTCGTGGCACGCAGGTGCGTAATTCGGGCTCGTCAGCCCCACCAGCTCAAGGGAGCTTGAATATAAAAGAAAGTCCAATTGGTCGCACACTGCTTGTCCTATCAGCGTGTTGCCCCAAAGCATTGTGGTCCATGAAGTAAGCATTGCTCAGTGATTTTTTGCTCAAGACCCTGGCAGAGGCGCACCCGCTGATGCTTACTTCATGGACCACAATGCTTTGGGGCAACACGCTGATAGGACAAGCAGTGTGCGACCAATTGGACTTTCTTTTGTATTCAAGCTCCCTTGAGCTGGTGGGGCTGACGAGCCCGGGTTACGCACCTGCGTGCCACGAGTGGTACCGGACCTGAGGATATTTTTTGGCAGCCTATGCAGCATCCCTACATATATGCCTATTCCCTGCTGACAAGAGGTAACAACCTCGAAACACGTGTCCAGGGATGGGCAACGCGACAGTGATTTTTTTGCTCAAGACCCTGGCAGAGGCGCACCTGCTGATGCTTACTTCATGGACCACAATGGTTTGGGGCAACACGCTGATAGGACAAGCAGTGTGCGACCAATTGGACTTTCTTTTGTATTCAAGCTCCCTTGAGCTGGTGGGGCTGACGAGCCCGGGTTACGCACCTGCGTGCCACGAGTGGTACCGGACCTGAGGATATTTTTTGGCAGCCTACGCAGCACCCCTACATATATGCCTATTCCCTGCTGACGAGAGGTAACAACCTCGAAACACGTGTCCAGGGATGGCCAACGCGACAGTGATTTTTTGCTCAAGACCCTGGCAGAGGCGCACCCGCTGATGCTTACTTCAAGGACCACAATGCTTTGGAGCAACACGCTGATAGGACAAGCAGTGTGCGACCAATTGGACTTTCTTTTGTATTCAAGCTCCCTTGAGCTGGTGGGGCTGACGAGCCCGGGTTACGCACCTGCGTGCCACGAGTGGTACCGGACCTGAGGATATTTTTTGCCAGCCTACGCAGCACCCCTACATATATGCCTATTCCCTGCTGACGAGAGGTAACAACCTCGAAACCCGTGTCCAGGGATGGCCAACGCGACAGTGATTTTTTGCTCAAGACCCTGGCAGAGGCGCACCCGCTGATGCTTACTTCATGGACCACAATGCTTTGGGGCAACACGCTGATAGGACAAGCAGTGTGCGACCAATTGGACTTTCTTAAACTGAATTTGCAGTTATAAACATCTTCAAATCCTTTACTGTCAATATGAATAAAAATAATTGTGGTGGATATCACATTATTCACATGTAAAGCACAATATCCATAAAGGTTGATTTTCTACCATGTTCTATATTCTCAGGCAAAATTATCATACAAAGCAACATAAAACTGATGTACTAATTCAATTAAACTGCCAGCTCCCCTAACTGCTGCAATTACACCCACAAATATTCACCTCTGCCAACTTCTGGGGTTTTATTAGGATGGCAATATTAGAAAGCAATATCCATGCACCAGAAGTGTAAAAAAGAAAACTGAATTCCCTCGATAGCAGATTAAACATCAAAACTATATTTCGCATGTGAGCTTAATTTGATGGTATCATTATCACAATATGTATCTGTTTCCATATAAATTAGATGTTCCTTTTTACTTTTGCTGAATACGGAGAGTGTAAAATGCAACTTAAGAAAAAAGGTGGATTGTGGCTGGTGCCTCGAAAGAAGGCCATCTAAGGAAATATAAATGTGGAGCCGCCGTGAAACAAAGGCCGGCTGTAAAGGATCAGAAAGACACGAGAGAGGATGAAAAGTGCATTGACAGGAGTGGGCTGCAGAGCCCTGCACACTGAACTTTTTTAATCTATACGCCCAAAAGTTGTTTTAATCCACCAAACTGTGCCCTAACAGCTTTTCACTGTTGGATTTCTACACGAGATTAGGCTTACCCAGCAGCGACAGGCATCTGAAACAATAGAACATTACAGGGATCACTTCGCAATTCATGTCCCTGATATTCTGCATATCATAATGTTAGTTTCAGAAGTCACAAAGCAAACGAAAAAATAAGGTTCCTGCATTTCCTTGCGCACTAAAAGCAAACATTTTTCCCCAATATAGTTTTCTATGGCATAGTTACTCCATAGCTCTCTTTTGAAACTCGCAGCCAAAGTAAGTTTAAAGCTGAAAACTAACAGTCCAAGGAGATGCCTCCAGTTACATTCTCTGCACCCTTCGACAGTTGTAGCCAAATCAGTGGGACTCTTACTGAGAGGCTCTCTTACTGCATCTACATCAACTGGACTAACATTTAGGTCATCCAAACAAACTACCCAACTCGGTTTTGTTTGATTATCTTCAGGTTGTCCTGGTAAATCAGTCCTGAAGTTGCAAAGGCAACTTAACATGATATCTGGATGGTCGGATAGAAGCTGCTGATCGGATCATTTGAGTTAGAATTGGGGTCAGCTCTGGGGTGTGGTGGTAGAGCAGAAGTGGATGTAGAGGTCAGGGGGAGGAGGAAGCTTGAATTTCAGCTATGGTAACAAGACTGTAGCAGTGACAAGAGGGCAGGATGTGGGGTAGCAATTCTGGAAAGGTGTCATTCAGATCGAGGCTGCAGAAAGAGATAGATTTGATTTTAATTTATAAAGCGCAACAATTGTCGGTAGGCGTCAAGGTGCTGTAGACACTTCAGTCTGGCAGGAGATCAAACACTTATGATGCTAAAAAGGGTCTGCCTATATGTTATGTTAATGTTATGTTAATGATATTTTTATAGCGCACAGCTGTCCCAGCAAAGGGGCGTCCTGGCGCTTAGACAGGTACCACAACATAACACACAAAATACGAGATAGACGGGGGAGGGGGCTACTAGGAAAGAGGAAACAGGAAAGTTTTAATAGTCCGCCTAAAAGTGGACAAGTCGTTCAGAGCTCGAATGTGTACCGGGAGAGAGTTCCACAGCCCCGCAGCAAGAACCCGGTAAGAGCGGCCACCCATTCTACTGAGTTTAAAACGGGGGCAAACTGCCAGATGAAGAGCCTCTGATCTTAAAGATCTCAACGGGATGCAGGGAATAATCAAATTGGCAAGAGCCGGCGGCGAAGACATTTTTAGGATTTTAAAAGCCAGACAGAGTGCTTTAAACTTGATCCTCTGTCTGACCGGAAGCCAATGTAGGGCCAGGATGGTGCCCGAAACCGAGCAGTGCCTGGAAAGACCAACGATGGCCCGTGCTGCGGCATTTTGAACCCTTTGAAGCCTGGATGCCTCAGCCTGATTGACCCCTAGCATCAGCGCGCTTCCGTAGTCCAGCCGGGATAAAATCGAGGCTTGGACCACAAGCTGCCGAGTAGGAGGGTCAAAATATTTCAAAATCGGTCTCATGCCACGTAGGATACCGTAGCAGGTGGCTGCAACCTTCTTCGTGTGCCCTGTGAAAGTGAGCGTGGGATCCAGCCAGATTCCTAGATTATATATAGTGTACTACCAGGTCTTTAATGCCTTACTGAAAGGCAGGTGCCCGTTAACTGAAGTCAAAGACTGGGGGAGCGAGTTCCAAAGTCTGGATACAGGGATCAGCGGGTCAATTTAAATGAGAAGGTAGTCTTTTTGTGTTGCTCCATCATGTAGTGTGGTGTATCATATTTGTCAGTGCTGTTAGTGCAAAAGTGATGAGCCTGTGCTGAATGCCACTAAAATAATTATGAGTCTCAAAGGATTCGGATGTCCAGGCGAACTTGCAATGACAATCCACATTAAACAGCAGCATCAAACACATCCATTTGCTTTGAAATAATGAATAACACACTGAACACCCAACACTACAGGCCCCTGGGAGGAGAACAACTAGAGTGTAAAGGAGATTTTTAGTTACAACAGCATACTCACAGTTTTGTTGGGCTTCACATTCCCATTTGTTTCTTGTTTTGAATTTCGCATTTTCATTCCCACTACACAAAAAGAGAGAAGACCGTCACTGCAGCAGCTTCTACGTCAGCACACGTTGAAACAAAAATAGTATACGCACCAACATCAAGGCAACATACTACCCAAAAGCTACCAGTTTTACCTTTTACTTAGGGAGCATATTTTAAACATCTAGAAATGTGGTTATAATGCTGTGCATCCCATAAATATTTGGGATGTATTCAAAACATGAATGAAAACGAACTAAATAAAGTTGTGGAACCCACTACATTCAATCGATAAATGCTTCGATACCGCTGGCTCCTGACACAAACAAGATGACGATCGGAGGAACCCGAACGGCCAAGCAGGCTGCAGCAGTGAAACAATGATAACCCGGGGACAGCAAGGAATTGGACTGCTGATGGCTATCAAAGGAGCAGAGATTCAGGACCCTACTACCGGGGGAGTTCTATGCAGCGTGTGAATGCCAGAGGTCCCAGGATACTACTGGGATCTGCTCCAATAAATACGATGGCAGATGGCTAGATGTTGACCGTGGCCCTCTAGAGACCAGTGATCTGAGCCAGCCAGCATTGAAAAGAGGTACACGGTTATAACATGAAAATGAATAGGCCAGAGCACAACTGAACAATGTATAGAAACCTCACACGGAGATAGCAGAATTTAAGCGGGTACAGGCTAAGTCCCTGACATATGCTATGAATGAAACAACTATGTCTATTTCTTCTCCCTGCCCCACTGCACATCCTACTACAAGGAACAGATACAAACCTGATGATATGTGCACTATAAAAAGAGTGTGAAAAGAGCTGGTGAGTGAACACGGGTTAGTCTAAATGTATGCTCCAATTAAAGTTTGAAGTCCTGTCAAGTACCACGCATCAGGTATTAGACTGACTCGTTTTAGTGTGGGGTTGCTCATCACCGCACTGAAATGCACAGTCACGCATTATAGGCACAGCGCCTCAGTTGTCAAGCCATTAGCGTTGCCCATAAAAACGATGCTAAGCTAAAACAGGACTGTTGGCAGCGGGCAGTGGTTTGTGCGCTCTGCTCCCGCAGGCTTGAGGGTTGGCTGGCTGAGCTAGTAGCAGCTGGCTGCTACAATGTATCAATATAGAAGATTCCTGCCACGTCGCAGCTTTGAGTGATGTCATGGCGAGCTAGTGCCCAGAGACATCAGCCGACTCAGGTTGATACAGTCAGAGACTTTAGGCACTGTGGGGACATCAGGTCCTGCTAGTGCTGCCACCGGCTGCTGCTGTTTGTGGGAGGCTGGCTAGGTGGTTTCGGCAAATTATGGCAGAGATGCCTGCTGCTTGCACCGCTGCGTGGCTGAAATGTAAAATCATGAAGATGACCAACCACTCGCTGCAAATTTCTGAGGAAGTGACGTTGCAGCAGCCAGAACTGGACTCTGTGGAGACGGGAGGCCTAGCCATCCTACCACCGCAGTAAACCCATTGCCATGGCTCGCACACTCGCAAGTAAGTGAGACAGACAGTGCTGCCAGACGAGTGTGCTAAATATAATTACAATTTGCTTTTTTAGCCGAAGCTGCAGCGCGCTATCAACAGCCTGCAGTGCCGGGCATTTTACTGCTGAAGATATGCCCTGGGCATGGCTGCAGGCTCAAGGCTCAAGAGGAATGGTTGCTCCTAATTATGAGATATATCATGTAGCAGCTAATCTCCAGCGGATGATTAAATGGATGGCTTATTAGTCTGACTTGGATGGTATGCGCTGTCTGGCGACTCCTAACAGGCACTCAATATATAGCGGATTACTGGGAGAGTTTGACTCACTACGCAGATACCATAGAGCAATTTAAGTGACTAGATAAGGAAAGAGGAAATTTCAGAAACTATTAAAAGCACATACAGTTTATGCAACCGAGATTCCTCTTTGGGGTATGCCCAGATTCTGAACTGTTGCAAATATACATGGCAAACGACCACGGCTGGAGGTGGGCATACAAAGTGTTGGGGACCTATATGCAGCAGGGACTCTTTGTATGCTTGAAGCACTCAGGGAGGGTTATGGACAGGGATCTGGTAAGTTTATTGTGTATACTGGCCTGATGAGGGTTGTTCGACTGTAGCGGATAATGAGCCGAATGAATCTTGCGATGGTTTCTAAGATTTTAATATATGGCAGTGTTCAGTAAGCAGTTATAATACTACATAAAGGGCTGGCCCCGTCTACAATGTTGATATCTCTGAAGTAAAATTAAAATGGGACGAGAAAGTAGCAAGAGAAATAACTGTGACCAAATGGTTTACTGCTCATGAATACCATAAAACAGTAAGGAGAAAGACAGAAGCTGAATACATGCAGTTTAATTAATACATGCAATTTAATTACTTGCATCAGACTTATTTCTCCTCCTAGTATAGCAAAAATGTTCCCTGGCACAAGAGACCAGTGCACCTAATGACATACACTCCAGGCTGAGGTTTTTCATATGGTGTGGGACTGCGGCATGATACAGCAGTATTGGAGCGAGGTTCTAATACGGATTTCAGAAACTACTTGTAGAAGACTAGAGGCGTCCCCTTTGTTGTGCTTGGGCAGATACACAGAACCAAGGACTTAAAACAACTATGCAGATTTGCAGATTTCTTGATGGTAACAGCCAAGAGAAACATTGCAGTGCACTGGAAGGCAAACATACCCCACACCTCCCCGCAATGAAAAGCAGACGGTTTGAACTGGGTGAGTGCAGGGATGGCAGCCGTGAGGGCTCAGCAGAAAAGAACTGGCAAAGGCACCTCGCATAACGAATGGGATACATGGGTGGTTGAGTTAACTGCCAAAACAAACACCATAAACTGATATGTCTTTCTCACAGACAAGACGTTAGTTCCAAAAAAGGGACGGTGTGTAATTTTCTTATATACAAGCGGAGTTGTGGTTTCTCCATGTAACAAATGCTATCGAGCTCCACAATATAGTCAAATGTAGAGTCAGGGATTGATAACAAGCCATTCCCTTTATTTAAAAACAAAAATATAAGAAGAATATTAGAAAATCTTATGACTTTTCCACAAAAAAAAAAAAGATATAAAGGATGAATATTTGTGTATGGTCGAGTACTAGTGTTGATATGTTACTGGTGTATTAATTGTAATAAATGCTATATAAAAAGGTGCTCCACTTCGACATTGGATGTCTACCAAAGATGTATTTCTAGGTGATACTAGAAAGTAAAGCTTAAAAACCTAACCTACATTAATTATGTCAATGTATGTCAATTCTGCCACACCTACACTCACTGACAGCTTTGACGTCTAAGGAGGTTAATCCCATTTATTACCGGGAGGCATTTTCGGTTATGTTCAGACAAATTCCAGTGAGCTCAAAGAAACCAATTTAACAGACCCCAAAACCCATAACTGGTACGATGAGGAATACAGAGGAGAAAACAGTGGCATATTCCCTTCCACTAACGGTAAAAAGTGTGATGATGGAATTATCTTTGGCAAACTTTGGTGTTAATGCCGGCCATTTTGTGTAGCTCTCCCTGGACCTAGTTTCCAGAGGGACAACCACATTAACTGCACGAACTGGAGAGTCTGTGGTTTGTAGACAAGGTGTCCTGTGGCTGTTTGCCTATTTCTCTTCTGTGCTCGGCAGAAGTGTATTTCTCAGAATTTCTTCCTAATTTGTTTTTACATACTGCAGAACAGAAACAATTATAGTAAAAAAAAATGGTAAGGTCTTGGCCTTGGCATGACCACCATAAACCTTTTCAGCTATGATACTGACCTATGGCAGGTCCCTTCTGCCATCATGGCTCAGCACAAGTTACTCATATTTTTAAAAGAGGAGATCCCATGTGTCCAGGAATTATCTCTACTTGAGTAAGTGGTCAAAATCTTCAGACAAGTGTTGGCCAACAGAGTTCAGACACATAATGGTCAAAATGTATGCCCTGTAGGTTGTCAGGCAGGCTCTAAGTGAGGAATTAGAACAATTGAATGCGGTGTGTACCTCACCATTTTAGTTATACAATAGGTTAGCCTCTAGAAGGGGAGGCTCTTTTTGGTCTTCCTGGATGTGAAAGCAGCACTGCAGAAGATGGACAGACGCCGGTGGACAGACGTCTGTTGAGGGAGGCCCTTCCTCAATATGAGAGCACACAAAATGATGGACGGAATGTTGCACAATGGCAAAACATTCACCCCCAGTCACAGGTATGGGTTTAATCCATCGATATTTTGCTCGCCAAGCCACCCCAGTTCAGACGTGGCCATATGCAAATCAGTCTTGACCCTGACTTGCATATGGCCATGTCTGAACTGGGGTGGTGTGCAGTGCAAAAAAACGATGGATTTATGCCCAGATCTCTGTACTGGGGTGAATGTATGACATTGTTCTGCATTCTGTCCATCAACTGTTGTTTTTGCACTGGTCACCCCGAGTAGGACGGGTATGCTCAGACATGAGTCCCGTGCTCTCCACACCACTAGAGTCAAGCTATCCTGGTTGATGACGGCTGATAGCCAGAAACCGGTCCTAGGATGCTTGATTCCGGTCCAGGGAAGACATGGCTTGGCAGTTCGGGCTGGACTGTTCCCATGAGGCACAGGGTCAAGGCTGATTTGCTTATGGCCATGTCTGAACTGGGGTGGTGTGGAGTGCAAAAAAACGATGGATTTAGGCCCAGAACACTGTACTGGGGTGACTGTAGGACATTGTTCTGCATTCTGTCCATCAACTGTTGTTTTTGCACTTCCTCAATATAGGCATCCAAGCGGACATATGTGAGGCTATTTTACCTTTATATTCTGAAAAATATGCTGATCGGCATAGGGGAAATAATAGGAAAACAATTGATAGCGTTACAGGGATGCTTGGCTGCTCAAATTTTCTTTAAAACTCAAGTTAGCAACCAAGAGCTACATTTCAGATTCATGCATGCAGAGCGCCTGATAAATACAGTAATCTCAGTGCCTTGTCTGATTTATAGAGATGGGATGATTCTCATGACAGGGACAATGCTGAAATTTTTTAACAGTTTACTGTGAGAGGAAAAAGTTGAGGAAACTAAGACAAATTTAAAGTCATGATCGCTGGCTAATCTTGCATCCCCAGTAGGCTTTTTGCCCTACCCAGACACCAAAAACAATTAATATTCTGTCCATTTCAGCTCATGTTGGGAGGGTGGTCACTCCTGATCAGCTCAAATTTGTTAGGCCAAATCTCAGACCGATGCATTATAAATCAACTGGCTTACCCTCAAAATAACTTCTTGAGGAAAAACAATGTATATTGCCCAAATCCACACCTTTCAGACTGTTTAAATATGATCTAGGGATTAACTGTTGTGTTAAGCAGGTAGACTTATGCCTGGTTTGTATGGGTTATAGCTCAGGACCAGCATGGGAGCGGTTATATTATAGATAAGCCTGGAAACGTTGCCCTGGACTGGCAGTGTATGAAGCATATTTTTGTACTTTAGATGGAACTGTGAGTGGGCTGCTGACCCTGCTAATATAACCTTGAAAAGCATTCACTAAGAAGCTGAAATATCCACCAAGTGATATGGAGCTTTGTTCCGCATAAGGTTCCGCACAAGGTGTTGTCAGCTTAGCAGAGTTATCTAGATGGAAAGGACCAGTCTGGTATGCTGCTTTGTTTGCGCCTCCTCATGATGCCGGATAATTCCCCAGCCTCACTTAACCACAGGATGAAAGAGGGCGTGTAAAGTGGGTATGAAACTATAAATAAATTACAAAATATACAGTGAGGGACCCTCATCCAAAAACTAGGGGATATAGGGCTGGTAATCATAAAAAATGCCATGGAAATGGGAGCAGACGCAGACATTGCCTCACTCAATGGTGATACCGCCTTCCGGGAAGGCAAAAGGTTTCAGAGAAGAACAGCTTAAAATACCCATAAAAAAACAGGTGCAGGAAATGGATAAAATAGTGAAGCAATGGAGACTTGCTGATGGAAAGGGCCGAGATATCCTGAGCACTTACCTGTCCCACAAAAAGCATAGCCATTTAAGGCCCATTTTAGAAATAGCATTAACAAAATATTGTTATGGAATTGCACTACACAGCAACTAGAAGTTCTACACATGGATGAGCAATCTATAGATGTATTTAAAGTAGTTTACCAAAGCTGTCGTTCAGCATGGGCTCCTTCTGCTCATCGTCTTCCTCTTCTTCATTCAGTGGCGAAAAGGCAAACCTTTTTACAGTGAAAAGAACAAAGAAAAATTGTACATAAGTATTGTTTGGAGATACCTCCAATTGCTCGTTGAGGTGATGTGATGTGGGAGTGCTTGGAGTTTGTTAACTTTGACATTGTATTGTGTCGGATTGATCTTTCTTAAATGTCTGGGTTGATGGCTTGCAAATAGCAGTAAAACAAATGCTACAAGGGAATGGGGAAGGATTCAAACATCTTCCTACCAGTGACGAGGAATCCAACATACAAGAGGAACCTTTCAATTGCTTGTTTGGACGCAGAGAGAAAGAATAGGAGTGTTACTTTGTCATATATGAAAATATTGAATTGAAATTGAATCTAATATTTATCTGAGGAATACAAAAACTAAACAAAAGATTTTTAGTTAACAAGAAAATCATAAAATTCTTATTAAAATTGTGTTCAGGTTGGGTGGCCCTGGTAGAATCTAGAAATATCACAGGGAATAACAATTTAGATAATCACATGAGTCCAGGCTGAAAGAGTCAGTGTGTCAGTGCGGTTCAATTCCAAGTCTTCATAGTGGCAAAATTACCTCCGGAGGACCCTATGCCTTACAGAGTGAACGCTCAGACAACAACACAGAAAGATTTACACTTAATCCTGTGCTTTATAGGGAGCCAGTGTCAAGAGATCTGTTCTGCAGTCACATGCTCAAATTGTGTACGCTTGCGCTGAAGACTTGGTGGGCCATTACTAATTTGCTGCTGAGGGCAAGGCACATTTTAGTGATAGTTCAAGATGAAAACTATTCCTATAGCCCAATCATGCATGAGCAAAAGTATTTACTGCACTCAATTGGCATAAAAATAAGAAGATGCTTTTCAAAAGCTTCATCTGATCGAAGCAACTATGAATCACTGCACTAACTTGCTTCAAGTGAGAAATCACAGCCAGTTAGAATCCACATATTTCACACCACCGGAGAAGAGGAGCCGGGGTTGGGTAAGGACTAATGGAGGAAGACCAAAATGATATATGTGCAAGGCAGGGAAGGGGAGAAATGAGTCTGAGTTAGTCAGGTAACATGCACTTAATTGGGATTAGTCAGGAGAACATGCACTTTATTGGGATCATCAGATTTTCACCATTTGATCATGGAAAGATATAAACAGTAATAAAAGACAAAATCCAGACTCAACTAGATGTGGATTTTCTTTAGCTCGGTATGGATGGCAGGTAATAATCCTATTCTTAAAGACTTTGTGTTAAAAATGTGCGAAACACGTGTCAGGGGTGGGTTTCTGTTATTCATTCCAGGTTGGCTTGGACAGTATTTTACCAATCCAAAGTTGTAATACTGTGACTGGAGTGGTAAAGGTCTTTGGTCATTTTTCAACTCGGCGTGGCTGCCACTGTGCTAATCCTATGCTTAAAGATTTTGCTGTAAAAAACAGCAAAATGCTTTATACCTTTCTAGCTCGGAGTGGATGTCACTGTGATAATCTTATGCTTAAAAGTGCCAGAAAAACAGAGATTTGAGGTGAGCAGATTTTGAGTATCGTTGGTGCTGTAGGGTGCTCCATATAGAGGAGCTGCACTCCTTCTAAATGTGGGAACTACCCAAAGTTCTTTGCTTTTTGTTTTGAATGATTTATTCGGCACTCCGAACCTGGAAGTGTATTGTATATATGTATGTATATATTTGGTGTTGCTTGTTGGTGGAGGAGGGATCTCTTTTAATCAAAAAGTAGGCTTCCCTTCTGCTGAAAAAAAAACATCCTTTCCCTCTCTTACTTTATTGACAGTTGTCATGAAAGCTATCTGGCTTTGTATCAGCAAAGATACCACAAGCTCTGACTAGTCTGACCGCATATTCACTATTTCAAAACACTTCAAAACAAGACACACAAGTAAGCTGCACTTCTCCTTGATTGGAGAAAGTCTTGAACGTCATAAAAAGTGGCCCTTTGGCTTGTTCAGGTTTTCTCCCTGGCCACTCCAGTGAGAAAA
The DNA here is from genome assembly GCF_964261635.1 of Lissotriton helveticus. Lineage (NCBI taxonomy): Eukaryota > Metazoa > Chordata > Amphibia > Caudata > Salamandridae > Lissotriton > Lissotriton helveticus. Next base: position 134,746,944 of record NC_136070.1, on the reverse strand, counting down.
ATACTGCCTCCTTTCAGTCATTGTTTCCTACATGGTTTAGAATTCAATGCACCAGTATATGGCAAACACATTCCCAAGACCTCGAAATCCTCTACACTGCAGTTCAATCACCTATGCTGGGACAAGGCCTGGCCTCTTTGCAGAAGCCTTGCTAATGTGATCTGTTTACCAAATAAACAGAAATGAACAGACCTTCCCTGCAAAGGGAGGAGCTGAATAGTCTTTCAAGAAGATAACATGTCTTGACCCTGCAAAGATTAGCACAAGGCCCTGCGGAGTTACAAATCTGTGCCAGTGACAACTCAAGGAACAAAAACCACCAAGGAGCTACAAGAACCCCACAGCTCAACTGGTTTAGAGAAGTACACATAGAGGTAAATATCACATTTTAAAAGTGAACTGGTGAGTAAGATCCATCCCTAGCACTCACTAATCCCTGCCTGCTTTACCCTTCTCCAGTTCCACAGTCACCAGAAGATCTTGTGCCTTCAGACCATTGACATGAGGCCCAATTCAATTTGTTGGAGCAGGGTGCCCTGATACAAGAACCATTTAAACCGGCTCTTTAGCCTGTATGGGTCTGGAGATATGGCCCCAAGCCTCAAAGTTTAGGACCTGGTAGAGACTTGTGAAGCATTAGGGGCCAATGGCTGCTTCCAGTTATGTCAGTGCCTATGTCCCCTACAGAGCCAAACCACTTTTTTATTTTAGCCTTATCTGCCACAGCCCCTACTATCCCTTTTCATTGTTTCTTCTTTTGAGCACGTTCATCATGCGGTAACTCTTAGAAGCAGCTTTACTGCACCTCTTAAAGCTTTGCATTTAAATAAATAAGTAGAATCAAAATTAATTAAAATGTCCCAAGTGCAATAAGCAAAATTCGGTGAACTATGAACGCTAAAGTGTGAACCTTTGGTTGTTGGCAGATGGCCTCCAGAGAACCATGATGACGAAGAGTATCATTGAGAACAGCAATCGCCAGATGGCATCATCTACCCAGAGCTCCTGCCAGTCCTACAAAGAAAGACACATTAAGTGAATGTCTGAAACATATCCAACGTTATACCAGTACAGAGCATCATGAAACCAGAGGAATGTACTTGTCCAAGTAGTCACTAAATGGGCATATACATAATATGGCAATGCTATTCCTGCCCTCCACCCTCAAGCATTAGTGTCTGCTATCAATCAGACTACATTCATTGTCTTACTATACATATTTCCTGCTGAATTATCTGAATTACAAGTGTTGCATAAAGATACAAAAAGACTGTAAGCAGTACGTTACAGTGATATAATCGGACATCAGTATTTTCTGTTTAGCGTTAAGGTTGCTCACAAAACACATGAATATAGAACATGTGTAAATACAGCCCAAAGCAATGATCATTTGGCAAAAATATATTCTGGTGGCCCTTTCCGCTTCAGTTTATTGTATTCTGGGATTTGAACGTGTCCACAGCCACTTTATGAATTCTTGTCCTGAAATGTGTAACCAACTACATGTGTTTGACAATAAAGCATCTGAGGCTGTACCATGATACTGTGTACTGCACTCCGTTGCTCAGACGATACCTGTGGCTTTCTTATTGGGGTCTTTAGCACATACATGAAGTTGAAACATCTCTGAGTAAGTGCATGTTTTGCTGACAACAAAGCTCAGAAATTCTGGGCGTCAATTGTCCCTTTTGGTTTCTGAGGGGGGCCTTGGTGCACTTGTGTGTGTGTGTGTATGTGTGGGGGGGGTGTGTCTGTATGTATGTGCGTGCGTGCATGGGCGCTTGTGTGTGTGTCTGTGTGTATGCGCATGCGTGTGTGTGTGGTGTTTCGAGCTTCCCAGGATACAGCGCCTGGCCACAGCGCGCGTTCGCGTGCGCGTGGCAGTTTCAAATCGCCATGCGCGTGGCCAGGATTGTCTCCTGGGAAGCAGACACGGCAGCAATAGGTTCTCGGCGGAGATGCGCTTCCGCGCCTCGCGGCTAGCCGAGACCTAAAAAGAAAGACATGTTTACTAAAGTCATTTGTCACTTATTTCACTCCAAGCTAGTCAGCCTCTAAAACTGAAAAAAGGTTCCTCAATATGATTCCTCTTCATGGGACTCCTCACATTCATGATTAACAATACATAGCTCCACCTTGTGCACGATCCCAGAAAGCTTTACATGAGAATCGAGCATTGACAAAGCCAATATGTCTGGTGTTGCCCATCAGCCTCTTGTCTTTGTCAATGCTTGCTAAGTTTTGTCATTGTTTTTGTTAAACTTTAATGCTGGGAGGGCTGCTGAGCCATCACTAAAACAAAAAACAAAAAAGCTGAAAGCATAAATATTTTTGGCTATCAAGAAGCAGACATTGCAATAGTAGTCCCTCGAACAGACATGAACTACTTTGTGAATGAATGCTGTCACGCAAAGTGAAAGCAGCCCATGCCTGAAGTGGGCTGACTCATAGTCCCATGTCATATGCTGTAGTGGGAGGAAATCAAATGTGAATAATGCAATAACAGACCAATGGCTTTTATTAAAATCAAAAGGTCTTCTCTAACGCCAGACCTAGAAAACAGTAGCTCAATAGAGTAATTCCCTTGATACAGACTCTTGTTATCTGGTTGCAAAAAGATACATCTGACAATTAACCAGATGTAAGCTTCAAAAGGCATAGGGCTAGACAGCACAGCCCAAGAGGTTTTGGGGTACGACCCACTTAAAAAAAAATGTAACAGTTAGGTTGCTTGTTTGATCACCCTTTCTTTTCCATTTAAAAAAACAAACGATGGTAAAGTTCTGAGACTGCTGTCTTAATTACATCAGTTTTAGAATTCGACATTCTCCCAATGAACATTGGCAAAGCCAATAAATAGGGTTTACCTTCGGGACCTACTGGCTTTGCCATAGTTTTTTCCCCATACCATACAGCATTTCTGATGCTGTACAGCGTGGGTAAAAGAAGCAAAAAATGTGCTATGATGTAGTGGCAATGCCATTTGGTAGGTGTGTGCACCACCCATGCACGTGCGTAATAATGATCCTAGTATTATTTTTTATTTACTGAGTTGGAAACTGTAAAGAAATAAATTAGTAGGTATTGGAAAAACAGTTATTTTGTGGGTGTAGGAACAGCATGGAGAGCATGGGTGGGGAGGAAGCATCAAAAGGACGTGGGCGGGGGAAACAACATGGAGGGTACGGGTAGCGGGAAGCAACACAAAGGGAGCAGGTGAAGAAAGCAACACCAAGGGTGGGGCGTGAGCAACACAACAGCAGGGGTGGGAGGAGAATTAATGAGCGAGAGAGAGCAATGTACATCGGTTGAGGAAGAGGCACACAAGCAGCAGAAAGCAACACGGATTAGGCCTATGGAGAGAAGTACACGAGGAAGACAGCTGGCAAACACATGCACTCCCATGGAGTGTTTAACCAAAAAGCAAAAAGTAGTGCTTGAAAAGCAATTAGTGGGATGACATATGCTCCAGGGGAGATAAAATACAAGTAGAGTATGGAAAGCTCACACAAGCTAACGCGTGAAGAGTAGGCAAATGAGAGTGACAGTAAAGCCAAGCAGTGGTAAGCAAAGGGTGGGTTCTAAGCCCACTTTGAAATGTCAATACGTTTTTTGCATGTCTAGTGTGTAAGACCTAAAAAAAAAAAGGACGAAAGCATTACATTACATGGGCATGCAGGTTTAAAAAAATAAATCTATTTTCTCTTCTAAAGGCTTTCAAGATCACCTTAATTACTATGCTGGTGTCCCTTTTTAAGTAGAATTCAATTAAGTAATTCATGCATCCTGATTTAATAACAAAATACAGCATGTTTTCAATTTCTTTCTAATCTGGTAATCTTAATGAACATTTGTTGTCCACTTCCCAGCACTCGTATGATGCTGCAACATTCTTTTGCCATTGAGCATATCCGAAACTTCCAAATTAAGAACTCTTAAGTTTTAAGATGCTCACACACTCTGGATTACAATTTAGTTTTGCCAGTAACAATTTTGTCAACTTACAGTTGGGCAGTCTGAAAGGCGGAATTTCACGGTGGTCCAGATGATGAATGCAACGGATGCTAAAGGAAAGATAATCAGAGACAGAAACATTGGATTACAAGAATCTGATATTCAGATCTGGCTATACACCTTTACCAATAAGCCAAGTGCAGGTGGTTACGAAGTGAAATAGAGATTTTCCATAAAATCATGGTGAAAGTCTTGGAGCACTGCTTTTTATTTTTTATATGCACGGTCATTAGATTTGGGTCCTGTTAATGTTGAGAACCTCAATTTATTCCCAACTCATTTTAGGAATGGCTGGTGAATCCCGTGCAAGAAGCCTAATATTCATCAGCCATTGATGTGGATGTCTTTTTTCAAGCACTCAGTTGGACTTAGGCAGACTAAATGTAATATACCCAACCTAGTAAAAGCATCTTATGCAATAAACGTCTAATTGCACCATTAATCTTTACAGAGTAGATCATCTAGGCACTGAACATTTTACTTTAATGCCACTTTTCTATCAATATGCACAAAAGTAAGATTTGAATTCCTTTTCACAGTAAACGTGTGTATACAGGCTACAGCTTGGCTGTAGGAAATATATGCACTTTGTAGAAAATAAGCACTTTACATTGTTTTACATTTTACAGTGCAAGTGGGAAGGTATTGTCTTCTTTGCAGCACACTGTAACTTCACTCAACAACGTTGCATGACTTCTGCCTACAGATAGTAACTAGAGTTCTACCAAACAGTTGTCTTTTTTTTTTTAAAGCACGTGACTGAGGTCCGTTCAGTGGGTTGAAGCGAGTGCAAGGGCCCTGCAAGCGTTAAAACAGTAGATGTCCATAGCAAAAAATAGCAATACAAGGCAAACGATGGCTTTTATCACCATAAGTCAATTACAATGTGGTTCTGAGGTAATGCATTATAAATGGGTAAAATAAGGATGCAGCACATTGTGAGAGACGACAATTTGGCCACTTAGGTGATTGCAGACTCTAGTCCATTAGTAATAGATATGCTCATACAGAGGGTCCCTAGCTACATGAAAGACACCAGAAGAATAAAGGAAGTGCACTCCAACTAATGGATGAATGTGTTTCTGTCAAAAGCCTCAGACATTTCCGGAGAGGACTGCATTAAGGTTAGTACTGTCCACTGTCATGCCAATCAACTGTATCGCCTTCGAAGGAAAGAGGGAAAATGTTCACTTATTGATGATAAACCATAACCTCAGTAGAAAGTAAACTCTGGCTTTGAATGAACATTCTAGGATCAGTAGCAGATTTATATCTGATAGCCATCAAAGTAAATGCATGAGCAATTTCAACCCCTTTCCCAACCACTTTCAAGTAAAGTTGTGAACAGCTGCCACTTGCTCAACACTCATACAACTGAACGGTGCTGAAGGGAGGGACAGAAAATTAAAACGTCTGGGGCCAGATGTAGCTCGCCAAATACCAGTCGGTAACTGCCGATTTCGGCCGTTACCGACCGGTATTTGGGATTTGTAATGTAGGGGGCCATTGATTTACAGAATCGGTAATTTTACAGATTCGGTAAATATACAGAGTCGGTAAAATACCGAATCGGTAAATTTACCGATTCTGTAAATCAATATGTAGGTGGCACTGTAATCAGTGCCACAGGCCCTTACCGAATCGTTATTTACCATGGAATACTATTCCATGGTAAATAACGAATTCCTGTGTACATGCACATCTGTGCATGTACACCTGTGCCATGTGGCACACAGACATGCCCTAAGGGCATGTCTGTGTGTCACATGGCACACAAGCCAGTAACAAAGGTGCAACAGGGTGTCAAAGTGACACCCTGCCCCCCTTGTAAATTCGGTATTATATCTGCCATTGAATCCTATGGGCTTCAAGGCCCATAGGGATCAATGAAAAAAATACCGATTCTGTAATTACAGAATCGGTAAATATCGAATCATACCGATTCGGTATTTGTTACCGAATTTCTACCTACATTTGATTTACCGATTCATGAATACCGAATCGCTAAAATTCGGTATTTATGAATCGGTAATTCACATTTACCTACATCTATGCCCTGATCTCCAAAGATAAATTTGAGGAATCTCCAATTTTTCTCCATAACTAGTAAGTGTACGTAGGATATATTGTTTATTAGGTTTTGCCTGGCGAAAAGATGCGCTCTGCGCATCTTTTTCGCGCAGGCGAAAACCTGATGAGAACTGTAGTGTGGCTTTGGGTCGGCCCTCGTCATTCATTGGCTGGCTCCATAAATGGAGCCTAGCCATTGGACGAGGGGCCTGTCCGTCAATGCCGGACCAGATTCGGGGGCGTTCCCGAGATTCTTTGGCTTTTGCCGACGTCACGCGACGTCAGCCGGGAACGCCCCCGAATCTGTGCTGGCATTGACGGCACCCGCCCTCATTGCACTCCCTGCCAAAGGCACGATGCCGATTTCAGCCGTACAACCTGGCCGTCTCCAATCTTGTCACCAATTGTCTGGCCTCAGTGGCCGGAAGTCTCGGCTGCCGGGTGAGGGGAGGTTGCAGCATTTCTGTCAACCCCGTCATCTCTACCTGTGGGGGTGTGGAGCAGTGCAGCGCCCCGGACCAGTTGTCAGCCTCCGTGAAGCTTGTGTGCACACGAGGATTGCGCTGCAGCTTGTGTGCACACGAGGAGTGAGCTGCGGCTTGTGTGTGCACACGAGTGTGCACTTCCTGTGCACACCTCGACTCCGCGGGGCCTCCTCCCTCGGAAGGCTGTCAGATGGCTGTAGAGTTGCTCTCCCTGCTGACAAAGGCATCGCGCATAGAGAAGATCGAATAGGCGTCTTGCGGGACAGTGGCGTGCGTCGGAAGGGGGCAGGGTTGCCATGGTGCGCAGGCAACAAAAAGGACAGCAGAAGGGGTGAGGCCGAGCACATGTGGGTAGGTGTGAAGTCGGGGATAGGCGAGTCCTCGGGACTTGTGCCAGGGAGGAGCGCTTGGGAAAGGGTGCCTGCATGTAAAGTGTAGGGGCGCAGGGCGTGGTGCGTGCGTGGTGGGGGTCGGGAGCAGGAGGTGGCTTGGCCGGACAGTGGGCAAGGGTGTTCGGTGGGGGGTGAGGGGCGGGCGAGGGCTTGTGGGCGGACCTGCCGACACGGGGTGAGGTCGCGGGGTGCCGCGCAGACAGTGGCCTCAACAATAAGAAATAATTTTTACTACCTCATGTATTTTGTTTGATGACAAATGTCACTATTACCTTTTGTAACGTAACGTACGCTTTTGTAAGGTTTCTCATTATGTTTCATTTCTGTTCCTTTTGTGAAGCGCTCTGACACCTTCGGGTGAAGTCCGCGCTATATAAAAATGCATAAATAAATTAGATAAATAAATAAGGGGAAGGAAATAATTAACGGCGCGAAGGGTTGGTGGTCAGGGGGGGGTCAGGATTAGGGGTGTGCTCTGCCACGGGGCGGGTGCTTACGGTTGCGGCGGGGGCTCAAGGGCAAGAAGGGGGTGTATGGAGATGCAGGCCAGGTGGGGGAAATGTAAATGCCGGTGGGGTATGCGAGACACGGAGGGTGTCAGGTTTGCAGGAGGTGTGATGAGAAGTACGCAGTCGGGGGGGGGGGGGCAGCTCTCGAAGCAGTGGGGGCTCCGTTTCGAAGGGAGGTCTGGGGGGGGGAGACAAAAGGTGGATGGGCGCAGGGCGGGCGGCGGGACTGCGGGGGTCAAATGAAAGATATGCTGGAGGGCTGATTGGAAGGACGGAGCGGTGGGCGAAAGTCAGGGGTAGGGGGGAAGGCTCTACGGCTAGACGGCGAGTGCAGTCTCAAGGGATGGGTGTGCAAGCGCTGCTGAAGGGACGGGTATGCAAGCACTGCTGGCAGAGGGCTTAGTTGCGGCTACGCGGAGAGGTAGCGTCATTCGAATAAGAGGGCGACGTCGCCTCTCAAACATAATAATAGGAAGGTAGAGAAGGAAGGTGCGGAGTGAGTATGGGATGAGCAGTCAAGGATAGCGGAAAAAGCGCCAACGAGATAGCGATGGAGGAGGCATAAGGGGGTCGGATTACAGGGTAAAGGAGGGAGGCATGGGGTGGATGGGAGGGGGCTGACCAGGAGAAGGAACGCGGGGAATAGGGTTATGGGCGAGGGTTAGGGAGGCACAGTTTAGTGCCATTCGGAGAATAGTCCTCCGATGCAAAGGGAACAGAAATAAGAAGGGATTTGTACATGCGTAACATGAGCATATAGTTTGGATGGCACTCGTGGTGAATAAGCACTAAAGGGATGCTGCAAGAAGTAGGCATAGAGTGTGTCGGATGGAACTTGCGGCCATTAGGCGGCTCCTGGCAGAGGAACAAGAACAAGTTTCAATTCTGCCAGGAAGGGGGGGGGCAATAAATTGCACAATGGATGCTTAGAATGTCAGGCGCTGTCCGGTGAAATTCACGGGGGTTTGGGCTGGGGGGAAGGGGGGGGGGGGTGGCAGGGCGTAAATAACGGAACAGGGGGGATGGGAGACGGTAAGGGCGCCAAAGGTAGGGGGCGTAGTGGAATGCCACTGGGGCACCAACGCAGGCAGCCAGGGAAGTAGGGGGTAGTGACAGGAGGGAGGGAATGGAGAAAGGAATTTGTAAGATGAGGAGGGGGGGGGCGCCGATGGTACTAAGGGCTGGCGGATTGGGGAGGCAGGGGCAGAGCCTGCCCCACCAGGCATGGCAGGGAGTGGCAGATAAGGGAGGCGGGGGGCGAAAGGTGGAAATTGCCCATCCCCCTCCCCCGGTAGTAAAATAAGAAGGCATGGGTCAGCGCAACAGGGAGATACGTATGGCTACAGAACAAGTGGGGAGTAGGAGGTTCAGGTGTGATTGGTTAGGGACAGACCTCGGCCTCTCAGTAGAGACACGATCGCACTCCTGGCATCTGCGGGGCGAGCGCAATAGACGAAAGTTGAACTCGGAAACATTGTTGCCATGAAGAGGGACAATGGCACGAGCAATATGCCCAGGGGGCGGGAAAGAGGGGGTAGAGAGAGGATAGGCAAGCATGGCACACCGCTGGCGGCCTCAACGCTTCATTGCTCCGTTAGGGTCCTGTGCCGCACACAAGTGAGGAATGGGCTGGAGCAGGCGGCTGTCAACACGTGGGGTACAGGCCGGGGCTCCGGGCGTCCACGGAATAAAGAAGGGATAAGGTGCGAAAGACGGAGGACGGGGGGAATGGGGGCCTCGGAAAGGGGATGGGTCCAGGCAGAGTTCCGGAGTGTCTAGCTTATTTGGCAGTAATATACTTCTATTGGTACTTTGTTTTCTCTTGTAACGTGCACACTCGTCACTTTTTCATCATGGCACCTTTGCTATCTCGTGTATTTGTTTTGTCGCTTTTGCCTCGGGTAGCTTAGCGCCTGCTTTTGTAGTTGTTCGCGGTAGTGTTCTCCTCATGTAACAGTTCTGTTCCTTGTGTGGGGCGCTCTGGCGCCTTCGGGTGGAGTCCGCGCTATATAGAAGCGATAAATAAATAAATGGATATAGGATGAGGCCCAAGGAGGGCTCAGGAAAGGACGTCGGGCAAGACGTATAAGGGCTGCTAGGGTGTCTAGAGCAACACAAAGAGGGGCAGTAGGGGTGAGGGTGGATCCGAGAGTGGAGCTGCCGACGGGGTGCCGAGGCTACGGTGCCCAGGAGCAGTGGTTGGGAGGGGGGGATGGGCGTCGGCACGGGCCCTTCATCCTTCCTGTGCAGATTGTGTTGGTGGTTCAGTGCTGCGGGCGCTGGAGGGGGGGGGGGTTAAGCGGGGTCAGGCGCTGTCGCAATGCCTTCTTTGGGCCACTGTCAGGGTGAATTGATGCATATTTATTTAAGTGTCTGTGAGGTTTCAACAGCGGCAGAGGGGAGGAGGGTGATCAGAGGATGGGTAGGGGCGAAGTCGTGGATAGGGCGTACACGTGACGGCTTGGACGCGCCAACAAGAGCTTGAGAAGGGGGGGCCGGATTTGAGTTGTGGGTGAACAGGTCGAGGGTTTGCGGATGCGGGGAGGGCGAGGCGCGGGAGCACAGGGGTGGCCGGTAATGATGGGGGGGGGGGGTTCCTCTGGGTGAGCCAGGCTGGGGGGCTGGAAGAGATGGGCGACTGCTGCGTAGCATGTCTAGCACTAGGGCGGCCTGGCCGATGAGAGGGTCGACTAGGGGGATTCCACGGGGGTCAGCAGGGGGGATTCCACGGAAGCCCAGCGCATGGCGAGGGTTGGTCGGTTAGAGGTTGCACGTTACTCGACGAGATGTGCGGCAATTAATTTATTGTTTGTGCGTGATGGTGTGGCGCGGGCTTTGCCCGGGGGCGGCGCCAAGAATAAATAAAAGAGGAGAGTATTGCAGGGTGCAAATGATGGGGGTACAGCGCGGGGTTGCGCGGGGGCGACAATTGTGGGCGGATGCGGGAGGGGGCAAGGGGTACAGTACTGGCGGGACAGGTTGCAAGAGGCAAGAGTGAAGGGGATTGTCTTCTGGGGGGGGCAAAGGGTAGCACAGGAATTCTGGGGGGGAGGGGGTGAAATGGCGCGGTGAGGGAGGGCCACGGTGGGGCGCGTCCTCATGGTGGGGCGAGCCACACAGTAGAGCCACTACAATTGCTTCCAAAGATACACCGAAATAATGAAGGACTTTCCCAGCAGCTGTGTCTGTCATCGCGATTACTCGGTAATTCTCGGCAGGTTAATATCAGCCGAGCAAGGGCTGTAATTTTAAGTAAGAGGCAGAGTGGAGCCTCGGGCCTCTTAGAAGGGTTGAAAGAACAGAGTATACACGAAGGCTCTGACCACATTTGAACTTTAGTGGCCGTCAGTGCATTAGAAGCGAGAAGCCTTTGTATGCTCTTAAAGGAGCCGCCGACCATTCCCCGGAGCCCGGGGCAGAAAGTGGAACTTGAACCCTCGGCGGTGAGAGAAATGCGCTTGTTTTAATTACTACCGAGCGCGGGGACACCATGCTCGGTTTGGCAGCCTCCCGATGTATATATAGCAGGCCTGTTCCGCAAGATGCCCGCGAACAGCAGGGATGGCTCTCAGGAGGTCGGTACAACAGCGGCACAGTGAGTACAGGCGAGGGGGGAGGACCTCGGTAGGGTGAGGGTGAAGTGTGTCTGGGAGAGGGCTCCGGGAGGCAGCAGGGAGCACCGGGCAGTGTGGAGGTGGCGCTCTGAGAGGACAGGCCAGCGGCGAGGGAGGAGCAGTGACTGTTACTTGAAAAGCCGCCCCTTTCCGTAAACTGCCCGAAGTGCAATGGTGCGAAAATTAAATAGAAGAGGGAGGAAAAATAAACTGTGCCCATTGTCGTTTTGGGATTCCGCGCAGTTACGTGACTTTCTTTGCAAGAGGCGCGCTCTGGAGTAAGAGCAATAAACGAGTCCAGTACTTTACTCTAATTGGTTGTGTGGGCTACACAAACAGTCCCAGGGCCTATCTCAGCTGATCGTTTCGGAAGAGGGCGGGTTAAACGCAGAGGGTCATTGAGGATAGCTCATTCCTGCTGCTGCTCTCTGTCCAGCTGCTGTTACCACTAATCAGCTTAAACTCCTCTCCCTTTCCAACAGGTAAGAAACTTCACTCTATGCCGATGGACGATGCGCCACATTACCCTGTATTGGGATAAAGCCAGGAACCACATTTTCCTCTGACTCCCAGATGAGTTACTCACGGCGAACTGCAGCTGCTTCAGTGGAAGGGAGAGGAAAGCGTGTTTCGTGTCAGACAAAAGTGCCCTTTAAGCTTAACTAAAGAGAGTGATGTTTGGGTTGGGGCCACTAAAGGTTCCTCAAAATCGCTTCTAGTCTGGCCCAACTGAAAGCGAAAAAAGGCTACTCGAATTAAAAGCAAAAAAAACAAACAGTCAAGCAAGCACTTGCTCAATAGACAATCTTCTTCACAACAGACGAAGGGCGAGGGACGGGTGGGAAGAGTGTAGTGTAAGAGGAGGAGACCGTGTGGGAAGAGTACTAGGGGAGGGAATTGAAGGACGAGAGTGTGCATGAAGAGCAGTGCTTGAAGAGTGCCAGGGCATTCCCCGGTAAAGCCAACAATGAACACTGAAGCAGACCCTATGGGGCACTCTACTTCCGTCATTTGCCAGCTGAAAAACACGACCTTCTCGTATGTCACAGGCTAGTGATGCAACTCGATGTCACCACAAGTCACCACACATTCATTTCATTATTGGTACTTCTGTGAAGCGCTCTGACACCTTCGGGTAAAGTCCGCGCTATATAAAGTCGCATAAACAAATAGATAAAAACACAGGGACTGAGACAGGCGGCTACGTGTGTTTACCATTGGTGTTCCAGGGCCTAAAGCATTATTTCATGGCAACTGAATAACTAATGTACTGAAACTTTTAAATGCCTCATGGTGTTATTGCTTCTGGTCCTGCGTAAAGGTGCTATGTTTGTGGTAAATCCATGAATATTTGGGACTTGCATTTTTTAGGTTTTGCCTGGAGGGGGCTCGCAGTGTGTGGGGGGGCTCTGTGTGGGTGTGTGGGGGGCTCTGTGTGGGTGTGTGGAGGGCTCTGTGTGAGGGGCTCTGTGTGGGTGTGTGGAGGGCTCTGTGTGGGGGGCTCTGTGTGGGTGTGTGGAGGGCTCTGTGTGGGTGTGTGGAGGGGCTCGCAGTGTGTGTGGGGGCTCTGTGTGGCTGTGTGTAAATGTAAATGTAGTTGAGCTTATATAGCGCACAGCTACCCGCAGTGGGTTTCCCGGCGCTTGCTTAGGGAACCCTTCCTGATATTCCCCTGTGAGATAGCAGGGTATCCACAAGGTGAAAGTCAGGCATCCCGCCGCAAGGGGCCATTGTGGAGATTAAGCAAGCTATTGCCCAGAGTCGCAGAGTGTGAACCCGTGAGTCGAGGAGGCACCGGGGCGAGAATTATCGAGTCCGTGGAATTTTTGGCCCAAGACCCGCCGAGGCGGGGAATTGAACCCTGGTCCAGGACCGATCTCAGCTTCCGGGTCTGCTGCCTCTAACCCCTGAGCCACACTTCTCCACTGTGGGGGGGGGCTGTGTGTGGGGGGAGCTGTGTGTGGGGGGCTCTGTGTGGGGGGGCCCTGTGTCTGTGGGGGGCGCTCTGTGTGGAGGGGCTCTGTGTGGGTGTATGTGGGTGGCATTTGCGAGAGATTAAGCTATTGGCATTGTAAATGACAATGCCATTTATTTAGCTGTTGTGCTGTAGCTATCATGGGACAGCGAACGTGATCATTTGTAACTCGTCCATGTATTTTAGGTAGTGTGAAGTCCTTGCTCCTGTGTTCTACTGGGTGCCACCAACTCGAAGAGTGCCACTTTGTTTTCAAGGTGAAACATTATAATAGAGGCGAAAGTAGAGCTTTACGGCGACAAGTGAAATGCATGTAAAGAATGCCAACATCTATTGCTGACATTTCTGCTTACCGGCATCAGGATATCAATTAGAACTGAAGTTCCATGGGTCTCTTAAACACAAGTGCATTCACATTTTAGCCTCTTGCACTCTTACATGTAGGCACATTTTCAGAACAAAGAAAGGGGCGTGGCAGTTATTTTGATGAGGAGAAAAGATAATGGGCCAGAAGGTGTGTGGGGGGGCTCTGTGTGGGTGTGTGTGGAGGGCTCTGTGTGGGTGTGTGTGGGGGGCTTTGTGTGGCTGTGTGTGTGGGGGGCTTTGTGTGGCTGTGTGTGTGGGGGGCTCTGTGTGGGTGTGTGTGTGTGTGTGGGGGGGCTCTGTGTGTGTTTGGGGGGGCTCTCTGTGGGTGTTTGTGTGTGTCATTTGCGAGAGATAAAGCTAGTGGCATTGTAAATGACAATGCCATTTATTTATGTTAAAAAAACCATAAATAAAAATAATGTCAAGAGCAATGCCAATAGCTCTAACTTTAACAAAGGCAAAACCATTGCATTGTAAATGCTTGTTAGACATATGTTACGTCAAGGGATCAGACCTTGCCCTGAAAAGCCATCATTCTCAATTTGTATATTGTTGTACATTTGCTGAAACTGTAGAAAGTTAACAGTTTGGTTCCGCAGTCCTGTCTTTTTACCACATAAGGTAATGAAAGTAAAACTCCTAGAAATAACTAGTACCAGATGCGTGGCACCTATTTTTGAATCATTTTAGGATTTATCAAAGAGGGTACAGTATACATATACATACCAAGAGTGTAATATTAAAGGTTCCTGTGTCATAAGATGACAAACCACAAGTAGCTTGAAACCAGCCCTCAAGTAGCAGAAACAAAATACAGAACAATATATGGCAAACACCAGATGATACAAAAAAGGCACATCATCATACCTCAGCATCGCTCATATCACGCCCACCCAACAAGAGAGATAATTCAGTCAATAATTTATCTTAAGCTTTGAAAGAACATGTACAAACAACCACAAATAAACCATTTGATAAAAAGCCCCTTTAAGCAAATTGGAATGTGCCCCCATGCCCAGCATGTTGCAGAGTACCGCTCTCACGAACCATCAGAAAATACAGAGATGGGGAAAGGGGAGAAAAGCACATCAAACAAAAGAAAGAAGAAAATACAGGAAAGAGAGGGAGAAGTAAGTGAAGGCAAAAGAGAGAAAGACACTGAGCTAAGGCATGACAAAAGCGATAACCCATTGACCTATTATAGTGTATGCACATTGTGATCTGAATGGGACACGTTCTTTGCAGCAGGCATATTAAACTTCCTCTACCAGACAAAGCTCCGGTCGCTCTCCAGGAAGAACATTAATCACTGGAGTTATTGTGACATTTTTGTTGATACTTGAAAATTGCTGGGACAAGGAACGTGGCATCTGGGGCTTTGAAAACAATGAATATGGGGCCCCCGCCCCAAGTCAGCGCCCGGTGCGGTGGCACCGATCGCACCGCCTAGAGCCGGCCCTGGAAAGAATCATACCCAGTTTGGAGGCTTGCTACACAGGAGTGTAAGCACTATGTACACAGTGGTATTGCCAATCTATATGATGATAGCTATACCCAATAGTGTCTTTCTCTCTCTCTCTCTCTCTCTCTCTCACTTAGAAGAAATAACTCTGAACTCCAAACCAAAATCGCTAACGGACTGCCGCTTCTCTTTCTAACTCTAGTTGAACCTCAATGGCGTACACCTACACAGTGATAAGATGGAATCGGGATTAGTTTGGATAATCTTGTTTAGCCATTATACAGCAGACTTAGAGAATAACCTACAAATGGGTAGATCATTTTCACTGAAACTTGAGTCAAAACATACGCAAGTATTGCAGTATGCTGATGATATTCTGATAATGGCTAGAACAAGCATCTGCGTCTTTGAGCTTTGAAACCTCCGACACATATAACAAATCCAATTAGCTGGCGGCAGATACAGGTAAAACTAAAAAAATATTATCTGGTAGAGGATGGAAAAAAGCATACATGGCACATGGTTGACACAACCCTGGCAAACACAACTGAGTTACAATTATTTGGAGTATGGATAGGAGAAATAGGTGCCACTTATTACCAACTGACCACAATAAAAAAAAATAAAAAAAGAAGAGCCTTAATCATATTTGCACTAGGCAGAAAATATGCAAAGCTTGAGCCAAACCATTGAAGGGATCATTTTTTAATTATTAATTTCCTTCTCTGATTTTTTGTCAAGGAGCTTCTCCAATGAGGACCTCAACTTACCTCGACTCAATTCAATACTACACCTATAGGAAAGTCTTTAAACTGCCAACTAGCACAAACTGCAATTAAATATGGTTAGACCTTGGTCTAGTAAGACAAGACACGGCCTCTAAGGCAGTTTTTGTAAAACGTTGTAATTGAATTAGGAACGCCTATCACAGCTCACTGAAATGAGTGCAATGGCATATGTTTGCGGGAAGGGAGGGGAATGGTCAAATCCAGAGGCCACCAGCTTACAAATTAATCAATAAATGATTTGGGATGAATAAGAATCAATGGAACAATGCCCTTTACACAGTCCTTAAGCAGCTTGTCAGAACTCATTAAGAATAATTCATGAGCTTTGGATAAGTCCGAATTCTCCTAAAACATATCTACCTGGTTAGAGAATTTTATAAGCCAGCATGTAATGAAAAGTATTTGTCTGTGGCATGTACTGCCAAAACCGGCGAAAATGACTCAAAGGCAGGCCCAGCATTCTCCCTAGTTATGACTTGAAGAATAATTGGCAAGCTTTTCAAAACCATAGTGGAAAATGTAGACTATGTGACTATAGTATGAATCACTACACCTATTTTACGCTGTTGCAAGGGAGTATTAGGAGAGAAAAAAAGGTTCTTACTGCAAGTGTTTACAGAAAACAATTAAGGAACATGCATTGAAGCTGTTGAATAGTGTTTTAATAGCTGCAATCTAGTCTGAAAAGAAATTAACAGAAAAGATATATGATAAATCAAGTATACTTTTAAGAAATAAAAATTATAGCAAATTTGGTAACGCCTGTGAAGTATTTAATGTTTTACCTGCTTACCTGCAACCGCCAAAATGAGTGTGTTGGTGAAGTGTCTGTACAGGGAAAGCTTGACTACGTTCCTTCGCAGTCTCAGCTGCTTCATGGTTTGAGTCAAACTGATGAAGATGTGCAGCAGGTTAAGGAATTCAAGAAAGCCAAAAATGACCAATTTCACTAATGCAGCCTCCTACCATTACAGAAATACCGATCTTACGCAAAGACAGCAGGTGGTGTGCAATAGAGAAGTCATCAAGACAGGCAAATTAAAGCAGAGGTTAAAATGCTGTGGATTTTCTTCAGTCAGTGAGAAAGGACTGTCAAAGTACTGTGTATAATACAGTAAACAGCAATTTCAATTTCTGTGTGTAGACAAAAATTCTAACACTGGAAATTGGCAAACATTTCAGGATCACTTTTTGCAGTAGAAATAGAACGAGGCAGCGTTTCATTTACAAGTAATGTGGTTGGAAATTCATAATAGCTTATCAAGTAGAACCAAAAACTTCCTAAAAGTAACATCAACAGAGCAGAGACTTTTGCTTAAAACATAGTCTTAGAGGTTTTTCATAATGCAGATGGGAATTAGGCTCTTTTTTATCTTGGACCTGCCTATATAGGTCATGGTTCAAGCACTCAATGAAAACCCAGAAGGTTACATTAATTGTACTGCATCACTGCATGCTTTAGATTCAGGAAGGTACGTGTTGTCAAATGTATGCTTTGTACTGGCATTTCGAGTGGTACCTCATTTCCCGATACTGAGATTTTCTTTCCCATCACATGCATAATTTCCTCTTATTTTGACTTCCAGGAAAAGAGAAGATCCTCATCTAGAAGATGGATGGTTGTGTGATGCCACACTCTTATTTTATTTAGAATTTGTATACAGTACTTGAGGTTTTTGTGTAGACTATATTTTTGTCCCATCTGCACAGACAAAAGAATACAATAATTAGCTTTAACCAAGACAGTGCCAGAACCCTGAGGAAGGTATCAGGCCATATCATGGTCAATCTTCCCAGGGTATTTGGTGGAGGATCATCAAATATACCACGGGAAGACTTTGATATAAGAATATTAGATAGAAGCGTCCATGCTCTGCACCTTTCATACCAGATCTGATGGTCACACTAAGAATACATTGAAGGTTTTATGTCTGAGAGATGATCAAGTCTCCCTGGGGGTAAATTCATTACTTTTGGACCACAGAGTTGCCCTTCTTAATAAACCTGACAATTTCTTTTTAAAAAAGGGAATGTAAAACCACGACCAAGCTTCCTCTCTCTTCCAACAGACAGTGAGGTCAATGGTCTCCCGTTGAATATAAAATATACCTTTGTTACGTGTCACTACAATGTCTTAGTGTGTTAAGGGCTGTCTAACAATATCTGTGAGATGTTTGAGTCAAGAGCTTGATTCCCACCTTGGTCAAATCTAACTTTCATCCTTCTGAGATTGCTAAATTAAGTATTATTACTTTGGCATTGTAAATATCCATTATTTGCTGCAATTCCCAAAAGGAAAAAACTGTGGTATTAAGTGTTATATCAAAATATGTGTCCTTCTGCAACGGAACCTGTGTGATTTCGGTGCAAACTGGGAATGTGATCATTACACCATTGTTCTTTAGGCAGGTAGGACAGAAAGAAATAGCTGTTGCATATCACAATTGTTTTAAACTGGGCTATCTGGCGTGGGACAATCGAGTAGCTATTGGTAAAAATAAAAGGTAATAACCGATTAAATGTATGTATATTATTTTTTGCAGTTGTATAGGACGGCAGGAGAGGCTACCACGTGCAAAGGTTCACAAAAAAATTAATTTAGTGGTTAATGATACCAGGGATAGATAAGGACAGTCACAAAATGCAAAAAGGCCAGGTGATAGCAGCTACTAGAAGAATAGAAACTTGGGAGGTGAGTGGGAAGTGGGTTGGACCGACTATATGACAAAACACAGGGGCATTATCCATTAGAAGCAGTTCCTTTGGGTTAGTACATTTAATACAAAAATCTATCACTAAGGAAATATTCTGTCTGTAAATTAAATATCTGATTCCCATGGGTTTAAATATCAATTCAATGCAGTATTAATGTGTGCAAATTTCCTGCCAGTGTCGTTATTCGATTAAATATAATTATAAAAGAGCAAAAAATATACATCACGTGAAATATACATCACGTGAAAAAAGTCAATAACTACATTAAAAGCTCAAAGAATAAAAAACACATACTATAAAATCACTTACAAATATTTAATCTGCCAACTAGTTAAAAAGCTGAAAATAACATACAATGCTAATCAGAATTAAAAACATACTATAAAAACCACCCTCCCACAATTGTTTTATCAGTCTTGTGTGCTAACAAATTAAAATAAATTCTAGAGAGATGCATAAAATGCACTAATACCTAAGCAGGAACTAAAAATCAAAGGCATTACGCCAACATATGGAGTTTTTCAGGAATCCTCCCACGGAATAGCATAAGAGCAGGTCAAAGAAAATAATATGCTGGTTAATATTGATAACAACTAGGAGTTTTAAAAATAGGAACCAATTATTTACATCTAAACGGATGATAACATTTACAAAAAAAAGAGAAAATGGACCAACGTTTGTGGAGAGGATTCATCACAGTGGCTAAGAAAATTGCATTTGAGTCATATTTTTCCTTAAGGGAAACAAAGATTGCTCCTTATGGTGCCCAGGCGGAATTTGATCAAAAGTGTCCTTTCCCCAACATGGATCACTAGAGATAAATATGGTTCTGTACTGGTGCCAGCTTTGATGACTAGGTTCCTCAGAGCTGACTTAGCCAGTTCTCTATTGACAGCTGCAAGCCCCATAAAAAGCTTGTTCACTTTAGTGCCTTCTCCTCTATCAAGGGCCTAGGGTGATGTTAACAATTTGGTTCTGCCCAGTGCTTCCGCTGTTTTCTTTTCCATAATTTAACCTGGAATTCTACCCCTGACATCACAGACAAGGCAAGCGGATATAACTTCATGACTGAATGACGCTTTCTGATTTTCACTTAGTGCAAATCAAAAAAGGAGTGGGGTGACCCTTATGTAGCTTTCCACATTGGCTAAACCAAACTCCTCATGTAAAAAAGAAATAATGGGGAAATGCCCGGACCGAAAGCCAGCAGATGCCTTCTCCTGTTGTAGGCTGGTGCAGTTGCGAAAGCCCAATATTGCAACACCATACATCAACAGAGGCAGGCATTTCAGCTTATAAGTTTCTAGCAAAGGCAAAACAGGTCTGCTACCTAGTTTTAGATACAATTCATAAAAAGCCTCAAATGCATGGATGGTTAAAATGAAGGCAATGATCAGAGAGGCATGGCAACCAGCTACTACGGGTTCCAAGGTCACCCAAAGGTAGGAAATTCGCACACCTTTGAGATATGTTTGTCCTTAATAGAAATAGGCCTAACTGTGCAACTTTGTGGGCCAGACACACACCATATAATGAGTGTTATCTGTATTGGTTTCAAGAACCAAGCTATCCATAAAAGAAATAAAAGTGTGGAGGAGCGCAGTGATACATATGGGTTATCTTGAGGCGTGCTGCAGGCCAATGTCTTGGCACTGATCCTGTTTCACTTCTTACGACACAGGAGAAAGATCTACCCAAGTTGAACTCCACATACATCCAGCTTTTCTTTATACCAATGATGCTGTCCTGCTTTCACGCACGCCCAATGATTTACACAGTCCTCTAAGCTTTCACAATGAACCGTGAACCTCCTGAGAGGCTTAGTCCTCCAGCTAGGAGGAGTGGCCAGTCAAGGCTTTTCCAGGCGATGACGGGCAAAGATGGGCCCGATCTTGGCCCAGTCTTCACCCAGGCACGTTCCGCGCTGCGGTAGATGTTGGGCACTTAAAAGCGTTATGTGCTTGTGTCCCATGCACATCAGTTTGGACCTTGTACTCTGTGCCCCTACTCCTCTCCTATCCTCACTCGTTTTGCGACATCCCACTCCGTCTGTCAAGGGTTCGGTTGCTCTGCCATGCGTCCAGTCTGTCAAGGGTTCAGTTTGTCTGTCAAGGGTCCAGTCTATCAAGGGCTCGGTTGGTCTGTCAAGGGTCTGCTCTGTTCGGTTGGTCTATCAAGGATTCGGTTGGTCTATCAAGGGCCGGCTCCGGTCTGTCGAGGGCCGGCTCCGGTCTGTCGAGGGCCAGCTCCGGTCTGTCGAGGGCCAGCTCCGGTCTGTCGAGGGCCAGCTCCGGTCTGTCGAGGGCCAGCTCCGGTCTGTCGAGGGCCAGCTCCGGTCAGTCGAGGGCCAGCTCCGGTCTGGTCCTACACTTGATATCCCTGCGTTAAGGCTGCAACACTCATGGTTGAGTGGCTCAACGATCCTAGCTACCTTCAGCATATTTCAGTGAAATGTCATAGGATGGAGTTACAAATTAATCATCTGTAATCCTGTACCTCAGTAAAAGAAGCTGGATGTGACTTCGATGGTTGTACCTGTAGTCACAAGACCTTTTCACTGAAGGTAACCAAGTGAATTCTGATTTAAAGATAAACACCACCAAGCAACATCAGGGAAACACAATTGCATTACATCCCAACACCAAGAATTGAAGCTGAAGAAAGAACACGACTATAAGCAAAAAAGCCCATGAACACCAAAGTTTTGCATCAGTAAAGAAGGATATCCACCAACACAGCGCAGTATCTAGGAAAGTCAAGGGGATGAAAGCCAAGGAGGCAAGGTCGCTCTGTGCCTAGAAACATGAAAGAAAAAGAGTGAGACAGAGTGACAAATTCATGCATTCAATGCATTTAATCAAGTAGTAATCTAGAGGATCACATAAGACACTGCCACCTAGGCCAGGTCATCAACTCTATACAGCTCCATGCATACCTTTTTTAATTTCACATTTTTAAACAGGAACTTGGACTTTAAGCTCATTGCGAAGCCCAGTACTGAAAACAGCGACTTACCTACACATACATTGCCCGATTCATATAAACCTGAGCAATTTACTCTTGAATGCAATTTCCACTAACGTTCTAACCGAATAATAACTTTTGCTAATTTTCAAATATTTGCAAGAGTTACATGCGTAAAACATATGTGGGGTACATTCCTCTAGCAAATGTGTGCGGTTTACAGAAACAAAGAGCAACTGGCCACAGGTCCAGCCTCTAGCTAAAAGAGTTTATTTACCTGCAAAGTATGTTTTTGGAATATAAAACATTTGAAAAATCAACAATGCTAATACCAGATTTCTCCATGTAAAATTTCTGACGTGTCAGGTTTAAACTGGACTTTTTCATTGCGAAGAAACCAGGAGAAAAGCTTGTGATCTGATTTAGTGAATCAGAAAAGCAGCTTTGGAATTAGTTGCAGTCTAACATTTGCATTGCCTACCCTTGATCAATTCTTAGGTACTTCCCTGAATTTGCCCACTTTTAACAGTTTCATTAGAAAATAAACCGGATTAATTAACAATTTAAACTGTGTTTTACATTCTGTCTTTTTACTTTAAGCAGGCACATTCTACTCATGTGATAATGGTTCATTCATAGTGGATGTAAGTAACTCTGTGGGCAAGTTTCCCTATTGCAGATCTGTCTCAAAGGCTCTAAACTGTTGCCAAGAACTTGGCACATAAAAAACGTCTAGAAGGTATCCAATGTACCTTATTCTGTTCACTCTGAAAGCACCATTTCACATCTATATTTCAACAAATGTTATGATATTTGGCATCTTGATTAGCGGCATTTGGTGGGAATAGAACCATTTCATGGGGATTTGTCATTAGTATCAAGATTTTGGGGATACCTGTTCAATGAGTGAGACTATGGGATCCTGCTTATTAAAGCAGACTGGAGTGGTCATATCACAAAGGCTCCGCTATACAATCTCTTTCCAAAAATGTCTGTATTTAACTTACTGGGCTACGAAACTAAACTCAGAATATCAGGAAATAAAAACTATTTTGCTTACAAATGAATAGATAAGGATGTGTCAGATGATCAGAGGGGATGACGACAATGGAATGTCAATTTTGATTTAACTGGCATGTAGATGTCAATTTCTATGGATGCACATCTGCTCTAAATGTTTGTGAAAAACAAATTTAACACAACAGGACATCAACCTTTGGGCTGCATTTTTTACAGGGTTTCTTTGTTAAAGAGAAGCACAGCAAAGCTGTTTTTTATTTTAAACGCATCGATGCGGCGCATTTTCCCGCTGTGCGCTGAAGATTGCATAATCCCGCGGTTCATGACGAGCTCACCTCGTCATGAGCGTACGAGAGGTGTACCTCATGACGAGCTGAGCTCATCATCAGCGTTGATGTGGTTAAACATTTAATTTATATTTTTGCAAATCTGCTATTAACCAACAGTGTAAAGGCAGTAAGTGTGTACATACAATTAGTGGATCATTAACTGAACCGAATAGGACGTCTGTAAGCAAGCATCTTCACACTTGTTGATAATTCAGCCTAACAATTACAACAAAACAAACACGTGTGCCCAAGCCCCACATCAATATGTCCAACCTTGCCGTACCTGTTTCGAATTAGCAGTATCCTCATCAATACTGTCATAGCCCTAGCCATCATGCTATTATAATGTGATTGCCCTTAGCTGCAAGTCGCCCCCCCCATTTGGTTCCCATGCATAGGAAAACAAACCCATGCAACATGTATGTTAGCCCCCCGACTTAACATGTAGGTTCCAGGAAAGACTTGAGTATCTCCATCCAAAGAGGTGCCATCGTTTTTTTTCCAGGGACCCTGCCGCTCTTTGTTATGAAGAGCGGCCCCTTAAGCTATTACCCATTTCTCTACTTCCCTCTATCGACTATGCGGTTAGACTCCTTGGGACTGCCAGTGCGTTGCTACATCCCTTTGTGCTACATGGCTAAGCTGTTTAATGTAGGTACATCACTTTTTCTGAATGCAAAATACACTATCTACTTGATTTCCCAGAAGCAAATGTGCATACTTTTCAGGAGAAGTAGAGGCTACCAGAAAGCAGTCGCATGCATTACTTCTAACCACAGATTTGTTTGCATTGCAATATTGTTAGGTCCAGGCACGTTTTGTGTTGCACTGGCATAATGAGATTAATTTCACATTGTGCAAAATTCCTTAAATTTTGCTGATATGCCCCGAGGTAACAAAGACATTTTCAGAAATTATTACACAGGATTCTCTACAGGTTTTCAAAGGATATCCACAATAGAATGCAGGCATCAATCACAGAAAGACCGAGGTTTGCTACCAGAGCCACCATACCAAAGAATAACTACGGAGGCAATAGACAAGAAGAAAGTCAGAGCGCTTTACAGGCTTAGGTAACACAGGCTTTGGTAAAAACAGAATTACAATAGGTCTTTAGTACATCCGGGTCTAGAGACAATTAGAAGATTAGAGACATTGTTCTTTTAAATGGAGAGAAATGAGCAAGGAAGAACTAAGTTGAACAGCACATCAAAGATAGTGGGACAGGAAGAAAGCAAGGTCAAGTTAGTGGGAGCGGAGGGGGGAGGGCGAGAGAGTGAGGGCAACTGGGGAGGAAGAGGGGAAGGAGAGAGCAGGGGTTGGAAGATGAGGATTATCCTAAAAAGTAGAGCGGGGGTGGCCCAAATGAAAGAATAGGATGGGATGGGGGTAAGGAGGTGGCACACAAAGAGGTCAGGAAAGGGTAGTGACAAAATATTAAGGACCCCAGTATTTATTGAGAAGTAGCAGCTTGAGGTCATTTTTGAAGATGGAGTAGGAGGAGTTGCAACGTAGTTCTTTAGGGAGTGCATTCCAGACGGAAGATGCGTTACCAGAGAATGATCGAGATTGTGTTGAGTTCTTTTTTAGTAAAGAAGGGACAAGGACAAGAGTGTTAGTGCTCCTCAATGTTCTAGTACAACCAGCTTTGTGGAGTTTGTTGGAGAGGTAAGATGGGGTATTTTGATGGAGGGCTTTGTGAGTGATGCAAGCAGTCTTGTAGGTGGATCTGCCTTCAACAGATTACCCAGTAGGCATCTGTTCTTGGCATGTAGAACTGTGGATTCACATGCTTTGCATACTCCTGCTATCTAGTGTTGGGTCCGGATGTTTACAAGCTGTTTATCTTTGAAGTTTTTCCTAGTCACGAGGTAAGGTGACTCCTCCTTTCGTGATAGTGGGCACGGGCATCGACTCCATTGTTATATTATTTTCGTGCAAGAGGGTGAAAATGGAGTAAGTGTAGGACAGAGATTGTAATGTAAATAATGAAAACTGCAACAGCTACAGTTTCCCGGGGAAGTGGGAGGGCGCATTTGAATCTACAGCTCTACATGCCAGAACAGATACTTACTGGGTAAGTAACATAATCCGTGCGAGGCATAAGTGCTGTAGATACACATGTTTTGCATAGACTATATAGCAATATTCTCCCAAAGCGATGGTTAAGCAGTAGATGCTGCAGCTGTTTGAAAAAGTGTCTTTAGCACTGCTTGCCGTACATTGGCTTTTTGACGTGCTGACACATCCATACAGTAGTGTTTGGTAAAGGTGTGTGGTGTGGACCATATTGCTGCTTTACAAATGTCAACTACATGGATGTTACCTAAAAAGGCCATAGACACTCGTATTTTATGACTGGAATGCACTCTAGGGGTATAGGTAAAGTTCATTTCGCTCTAGTGCAGCAGGTTTGAATGCATTTAACAATCCATCTTGCAATTCCAGATTTAGAAATCGGATTGCCTTTGTGAGGTGTAGCAAATACAACAAACAATTGTTTTGTGAAAATCCTTTGTTCTTTCAATGTAGTTCAATAGCACACTTCTGACAGTAAGACAATGAAGAGCTCTTTCTGCTACTGAATCATGGTGAGAAAAGAACAGAAGCAACTCAACTGATTGGTTAATATAAAAAAGCAGAAACCACTTTGGGAAGGAACACTGGGTTTGTGCGAAGAACTATGGGCCAGATGTAGGTCGCCCAATATCGGTCGGTAACGGCCGAAATTACCAAATTTTGTCCGTTACCGACCGGTATTAGGCTACTGAGTTGTAGGTGGCCTAAATTGCAAATTCGGTAATTTAACAATTCAGTATTTTAAGGAATCGGTAAATTACCGATTCCTTAAAATACCGAATCGGTAAATTACCGAATTTGCAATGTAGGGAGCACTCAAATGAGTGCTTTTCCCATTTTAGGATTCCTTATTTACCACCAACTATAGGTGGTAAATAACGAATACCTTTGAAAATGCAAATCTGTGCATTTTTAACTGTGCCATGTGGCAGACATACATGCCCTTAGGGCATGTATGTGTGCCACATCTGCACACAAGCACGATTCAGGGGTGCAACAGGGTGTCAAAGTGACACCCTGGCACCCTTGAATGTGTCTCCCATTTTACCGAATCGGTATTTACCGATTCAGTAATTGCCATTCATTCCTATGGGCCTCCGTAGGAAGGAATGGCAATTACCGAATCGTTAAATACCGATTCGGTAAATACCGAATCTTACCAATTCGGTAATGTTTACCGTTTTTTTTGCTACATAGCATTTACCGATTCTAAAATACTGAATCGGTAAAATTCGGTATTTTAGAATCGGTAAATGTACTTTACCTACATCTGGCCATATGTCTTTATGAAGTTGAAATAAGGGTTCTACTAAGGTTAAAGCCTGTAGCTCACCAACTTTCCTCAATTAAGTGATCGCAATGAGGAAGGCCACTTTCCATGAAAGAAACTGTAGTGGACCGTTGTGTAATGGCTCAAAAGGTGGACCGATGAGCTGTGAAAGCACAATGCTCAGATTCCAAACTGATGCTGGAGGCACCCTGGGTGGTATTATTCTCTTAAGTCCTTCCATAAAGGTTTTATTTACTGGAACCTTGAACAAAAATAGATGTTGTCTGTTTTGCAAATATGCGGCTACTGCTGCAAGATGCAAACAAATGGATGTGTAGGCTAGACCAGCGCGCTGTAAATGCAGAAGGTAACAAATTATATTTTGAGTAGCTGCATCTAGTGGATCAATATTGTTTTTAGTACAGTATAAAACAAATCTTTTCCATTTTGCTGCATAGCATGCTCTGGTAGTAGGCTTTCTTGCTTCTTTAGGAAAGGTCATACATTCTGGTGGCAAGTTAAGATAGCCAAACTTGACTTCAGGAGTCAAATCACTAGGTTGAGCTCCATGGGATTAGGGTATCTGACTTCTCCATGGTTCTGCGGGAGAAGACTGGAATTGAGATGCAGCTTTTGATGTGGAACTACAACAGTTCCGAAAGTGTTGTGAACCACGGTTGACGGGCTCAAGTGGAAGCAACTAGAATCAGTGTGAGGGATGTTTGCCTGAGCTTCCGAACCAGAAATGGAAGGAGAGAGAGAAAGGCGGAAAAGCGTAAGCAAATATTCCTGATCAATTCATCTATAGAGCATTGCCTTTGGATAAATGGTGTGGGAACCTGGAGGCAAAGTTTGGGCATTTTGAGTTGTCCACTGTGATAAACAGATCTATTTGTGGGAATCCCCATTCTTGAAAGTATGGAAGGAGAACCTGGGGATGAAGCTCCCACTAGTGTATTTGTTGCCGCCTTTTGATTAGGAGGTCGGCAATCTGAATGTCCACTCCTGGGAGGTGCTCTGCCAGAAGATAAACTCTGTGATGAATTGCCCAACACAAAATGGTCTGAGAGAGGCGTGACAGTTGTAGAGAATGTGTCCCCCCCCTCATTTTTGTACATAGTACATCGCTGTCATATTCTCGGTTCAGACCAGGACAACTTTGCCTATGACGTGAGACTGAAAAGCTTTCAGTGCTAGATATACAGCTAGAAGCTTTACATAGTTGATGTGCAGAGCTTTATACTTGTTGTCCCATAGACCTTGAATTGTCAAGTTGTGAAGATGAGCACCCTAACCTGTGAGTGATGCGTCTGCTGTTAGCACGATCTGTAGAACAGGGTCGATGAAGGCCTGCCCTTTTGAGAAGTTTGGTGTGCTCCCCCACTGCAGAGAGCGATGGGTGCGGCTGTCTACCAACACTAGATCTGTTAATTGACCCGGAGACGGATTCCACTGACGTGCTAAGCACTCTTGTAGAGGACGCTTGTGCAATCTTACATGATGTGCCATCACAATGCATGATGACATCATCCCTACCAGTTACATGTGAGTCCTGACTGCTAAGTAGTGACTGGCCTGAAACTGTATTAGCAGAGATTGAATATGTTGAATTCTGGCTGCATTGGGAGAGACTACAGCTGTGCAAGTGTTTAGAGTCACTCCAGATAGGACTGCATTTGTGAAGGCTGAAGGGGACACTTCTGCGCACTGACTGTGAAACCCAATTGGTAGAGTAGTTCTAATGTAGTCTGTGTGTGGTGTAGACACTTTTGGTGTGTGCTGGCTTCGATGAGCCAGTCATCCAGATATGGGAAGGCATGAAGCTGTTGTCTTCCGAGAGGTGCCGCCACTACTGATAGACATTTTGTGAACACTCTGGGAGCAGTAGTTACTCCGAACAGGAGTACCTTGAATTGATCGTGTTTTCCTGCTATCACAAATCTGAGGTATTTGCAATGAGCTGGGTAAACCGGAATATGAAAGCAAGCGTCTTTTAAGTCCAGTGTGGACATAAAATCGCCTTCCTGAAGCAGTGGAAGGACCTGTTGAAGCGTGACCATGTAGAAATGTTCTCAAAGTATGTACAGATTTAACGTCCTTAGATCCAAAATGGGTCTTAAGGAGACGTCCTTCTTGAGATTAGAAAGTTCAGAGAGTACACCCGTGAACCTTGGTACTGTAAAATAACTGGTTCTATAGCTCCTTTTGTTAAAAAAGCTTGTACCTTTTTTTTGAGGAGCTGCAGGTGCTCTGACTAGAGTTTGTGGGTACGAGGTGGTATATTGGGCGGATTACTGGTGAGCTTCAGGTAATAACCATTTCGAATAATGTTTAACACCCATTTGTCTGATGTTATGGATTGCAAAATGGGGAGAAATTGTTGAAGTCTTCCCCCAACAAGTGTTAAATGATCGGGGGAAGTGTAGGCAAGTCACTGCTTATTAGGGGAAGGGGAGTTACATGTTGGCGTGCTCTTACACCTACATTTAAAATTGTTTACTCTGTACCCTCTTATAGAAGCCTCTACCGGAAGAGGGTTGTGTGTTGGACTTCTATGAGGAAGTGTCAGGGTGTGAGGATGTACTTTTAGACCCTGCTCTATAGAATGAAAGGCAAAAGGAGCCTCTGCTAGAAGAAGTTTGAAGTGCTCTCATGGATTTCACCACATCAGTGTCTTTTTTCATCTTTTCTAAAGCCTCATCAACCTGAGGTCCAAAAAGATGTTGCTTGTCAAAATGAATAAATAAAAAACTGCTGGACGTCTGGTTTAAAACCAGAAATTCTAAGCAAGACATGCTGAAAAAGGAGAATGCTGGTGTTAACTTCTCTCGCTGCAGTGTCAACATCTAATAGAAGAGTTATTTACCAGATGCGTAATAAGCTTAGATTCTTTATCTGGGGGAGGTGCATCCCCAGAGGTCTGTGAGTTCACTCTTTTACGAGCGTTGGAACTACTAGGGAATCTAGCGGGAGCTGTCCTTTAATAAAAACAGGATCAGAGGGTGATGGTTTATATTTTTTATCAACCCTGAGTGTTAAAATACATGCACAAACACGGTCCTTAAAAATGTCATCTGCATTTTTCTTCATGCCTTTTAACCTGTGTGTGAAGACCCTAGTGTTTAAAATAAAAAGTCGTCACCTCAGGCCTTTTTATGCAGTGTAACCCCATGATATGCTACAGCTTGGATATTCACTCTAGGTAGGATACATTATCGTCTGGGGGTGAAGGTTTTGGAAGGTATAGGTCTGGATCATTATCCATGGGTGGATCCATATTATATTCATCCCATGGATCTGTTGGCAAAGGAACATTGTCGTCATCATCATCATCATCATCATCTCCATTTCCTAAATCAGGCTGTGTATAACGAGACCTCTATTGTGTTATATGTACTGGATCTGAGCCTGGCAGTAGTGGTAAAGGTGAACGTGGTGGAGGTGGTGGAGGGGATGGCAAAGTAGGATGGATAGGACTTGCAGCAATGCCTTTATTCTTCTTAAGAGGGATCATGTATCCAGTGTCCTCTGAACTGACTTTCCTCTTGGAAGGAGTTTTGGCTGATATATGCCCAGTGTCTGGATAGATGAAAAGCTTTTTCTGCTTTGGATCTAATCTGTCCTTCATAATATCCAAGATCGGTTCTGGGGAATGTGAAAGATCTTCTTTTGATTTCTGCGCCGAAGGTTTTGGTGCCGGATTGAACTTATCCTTCTTGTCCTACGAAGCGGAGGATTTCAACTCCAAACCATATTGGTCTTTCGGAGCAGAATGTTTCGGGTCCAAAGAGGCTATGTCTCTGCTCGCACCCGAACCAGAAGTCTTGACCACTTGTTTCAGTGCCAGGCCAGAGTGCAGGGCGCCAGAAACATCGTCTCGGTGCAGACCAAGGTCCGTAGGCAGAGTGCTGCAGAAGCCTTATATTTGGTGGAAGATAGTTTATAGGGTATGGGGGTTTTAGTACTCATGACACCCTGTCCCGCTGGAATGTCTTCGGACTCCAACTAGATCTCGAGGTCAGAATCAGATTCTGGGACAAAGAAAACATTTTCTTCTGCACCTGCAGTTTCTTCCTGTTCAGATTCTTCTCCGAAGATATCCGGAGTCTGTTGAGTGCCTTGGCGCTGCATTTCTCATTGTCAAGGCCAAAGATGTCGAAGAATAATTTTTTACCTGAACGACCGACAAGCCTCGCAATCTTCTTCCCTGTGCTACGGTGATAAGCACAAGTTGCAAACCTGGTGTAGATCGGTGCAAGGGTACGTGGAATGGCACAGAGGAGAGAATTGAAGTAGAGTCCGTTCCATCGGCAGAGAGGTGGATCGGCACGGCGAGGCCCGAAGTCCGTCCAAGATATTTTCGACCGAAGATGAAACTTTCCGATCGAATGTACAAGCGGAAAGAGGGAAAACGCCTACGATACCAATACCGTCGAGGATAGAGTGGATTGCGCATGGAGGGAAACCCAAAGGATGGTTTTGAACCGAAATGCAGCAATACACGTCCGAACCCGATGGCGGAAAGAAAACAATCTAACAATGGAGTCGATGCCCATGCGCACCATCAACGAAAGGATGAGTCACCTTACCTCATGACTAGGAAAGACTTCTTCGAAGAAAACCAACTTGCAAACATCCAGACCCAACACTAGATGGCAGTAGTATGCAAAGCATGTGCATCTACAGCACCCATGCCTCAAACATATTACTTAGCATGTTTTAGTAGGCACAAAGAGAACCTTTGAAATGTTAGTCTATCCCAAATTTTCATCTCTGTGGACTGAGGCACACACAAAAGCACACTCTGGTCAACTTCCTTTGTATTTGTGGCACACAAGTCCAAATAATATAAGCACTTGTTACTAACCCCAGTGACTCTAAGGACACCTTCCAAGCCAGAGAACAATAAATAGAAGGCTCCGGCCATGACCACTTTGTGGAGCGTGGCACCCAGACGAGGTCTGTGAAGACAAAAGAAGGCTGCATTAAAAACACAAAAAGGGATAAAATTCAGGAGGTACGGACATTATCCTGTGGTGTCAGAATCTAGATGCATATTGAGTAATATGCTGACACCACATG
This sequence comes from Lissotriton helveticus, assembly GCF_964261635.1. NCBI lineage: Eukaryota > Metazoa > Chordata > Amphibia > Caudata > Salamandridae > Lissotriton > Lissotriton helveticus. Next base: position 134,715,810 of record NC_136070.1, on the reverse strand, counting down.
TCATGCAGAAGCTCTTCTTTCTAAAAATATGACAAATGGAGGCAGCTTAAAACCACAGCAAAACACGTCAAATCTTGACCAGCTACAAGCAGAGGCTGGTTTTGTAACAGGGTTTTGTCCAGCCAAGACAACTTCTGCTATAAACAGTTGCAAGCAGAAGGTCTCTATGTTGCGCTCTATTCCTCTAACACCTTTGATGAAAGGGGAGGAGGACCTGACCATCCTGCTGAAAAGGTAGATCCATCATGTGTGGATGATTAAGAGGGCCAAATGATTAGCATATTGTGCCCTACTTGCCCAATATGGGATCATCATGATCAGTTGAGCCTGGACCTCCCTCACATTCTGCAGGACAGACCTGAAGCGCTAACCTTAGTGCCTGATTAACCTGTCATAAACCATTATTAAATATACTCGCTGTTTGAACTTAACCCTTTATAACCAATTTGAACACAGAGTTGCCCCTTATTGGATCTGTCCTAGTTCAACTATCCTGTACCCAGAATAACCAGTTGCTTAATCAGACAAGAATTAAACTTTCTCAGATTCTTAAGTGGAATACTCAGTTTTTGACGCAGGACTATTTGAACTATAGAAGCTAATCATATCACACAAATATTTGTGCACAAAATGAGAGAATCAATTACTGAAAAGAGATTATTACTCACTTGACAATTCCGTAGCCCAAGCTTACGATGATCACCAGGATGCGAGCCAATGATCGTTTCAGCGCAGAGAGCAACTCTGCCAGAACTGCTGCTCCTTGAACTGTTGGGCAACGAGTAAAACAGATTTGCTTTAGATGGTCAAACTTAGGCACCAGTTGTTAAAATGAAAAATATACAGTTCTACTCCAAATTATATGGCTATCGGGATCTCAACTGGTTTGTAAAGAGAGTGCAGGTTATCCAAAAAACAGTCTCATCATTGGCACCTCCTTGAACAACCATTTAGTGCTTACCCAATGGGGCAGTGTTTCAGGTGTTTGGGAGGAGGTAAGCCTTGCGTGCAAAGGTTCTAGAAAACATTTTTTGTTTGGATTGTAAACCACATCTGTAATTTGAATGTGATCTCTTTGTTTATCACCAAATTCAGAACACCGAATGATGTGTTTTTCATGATTTATTGTTGAATAAGAATCTGCATAAGACACAATATAACAGAGTTGTTTTCAAATGAATTAATTTGATGTTTTTAGATTTAACTTAAGAAAACTGTGGAGTAGATATTATAGAATGGTTAGTTCTAAGTGAACAGTGCACACTGCATTCAGGGTTTTGATCCTGTTAGATCATCTGATTGAGGAGAAGCTCATATCCGAAAGGAAGCATGATGGTAGAAAAGGGAGAAAGAGCATGGAAATGAAATGAAAAGGAGAAAATAATTATATAAATTTAAGAGTTTAAAGAAGGTTGGAAGGAAATGATTACGATTCAGACAAGTGACTCAAAGAGAGGGAGTGTAAAGAGGGCATCAAGTGGCATTCATTAATGTTGAAATACCCAGAAATAATTAAAGAAGAGTGAATATAAACGTACTTATGCCTCGAGTAAAAATCAAAAGTTAAGGAGACAGGATTCTTAGTTGACAGACATTTGTGCAAGCTATGATATGACAATGCCTCTCTACTGCTGTGGTGTATTGCTGCTGGTAGTAGCAGTATTACAGGGACAGACATATAATGGCACCTCCTTGTCCTTGGCATGAAATATATTCGGTACAGACTATGCCAACAGAATATCTGGTCTAAAATGCTTAAAGAATATCCACCTTTCTTAAAAGCTATACTCCTGTGCAAAAGAACAATACAAGTCAAAATATTCTCCACCATGCTGCATGGTCCTTGTCCTGCCTACCTAACGAAGGCTCAGAGTGTCTATTAGGACATACCCTGTCTCTGACAAATGTACAAAGGCCATATATCTAATGGCCCAAATAGGCTTGTCTGGCCTCTTTCACTGTGGTGCAATAACTCCAGGAACTATCTCGACTATGGTTATGTTGTTCAGACAGTGCATAAATCATCTGTATACTCTTGCCCTAGTCAGAGGAATGCCAATAGTGTAAACTTGACTGCTCTCAATGTCTGAAGATAGATGCGGAGACTGTCCTGATCAGGAGCCCAGTGATTGCTGATACCGTTCAGCCAGCCGCATCCCTGCATTCAAATAGCGAGGAGTCCGTTAACAAAGTCACGAGAGGCCAAAGCTTGTCAAAAGACTCACACAGAAGCTGGTTGTTTAGAACTGACAACCTCACAATAGAGACTTGCAGAAAGGGAGAGAGGGAATTTTCAATGTAATCTGCAGGACAAAAAATTGCACGTGATGCCATGACCTGAAAGAGAACCCCAGAAAAAGTCTCATATGCACGTGTGTTGGCGCAGGACAAAGCAAGCTTGATGACTATCATTCACCCCGACAGTGAAACACTCTCCCTGCATAGACGTCCAAAATGGTAAAAATGAATACACTTTAGAATGTTGGAGTAAGGCAAAATTTTTGTAATTCAAGGAGATGCCCAGAGAATGAAGTAGGGTGCATGTCTTCTGCAGATGGACCCTCTCTGAAAGACTCCCTTCAGGAGCATGTACTACGATAGAAAACATGTCAATTTTCCACGTGGATGTGTGCTACTGTGACTATTGAATACTCGGGCTGGTATGAGGTAGAAGACAAAATGGTAAACGGTTATTTCCCATCTTTGACAACAAACCTACGGAAAATACTGGCATCATGAGTAGACTGGAATGCAGAAATAAGTGTCCAAGAGGGAGAACATTCAGTCCTCATCTGACAGATGCACAGAATTTAGGCCAAGCAGGCCACCTTGAATTTCTCTTTTAGTAAGAGTTTGTTCAGTAATTTAAGGTCTGCAATACAACAAAACTCAACATCCAAGATGTTGTTTCGAAAAACGGTTGGGGTAAAGGTGAGCACTGAGGAATGAAGACAGTATGGGAACAAAACTATGTAAAGGGCCCACAGTTCTGACACAAGCTCCTCACACTCCTCACAGGAACACCTCAATCAATTTCTTTACATGTTACTGAATGATTGGAGGTTGTGGCATAGAAAGGCAGTGTGGAAGTAGAAGTAGTTTGGCTTCTAAGGGACTTCTCTACTTGGTGGGAAGAGAATTATTCTGCTAGGAATTTTCAGTTTCTCCGATTGCTGATGCATCAGCTTCAGTGGGCACACCACATTGTGGCCCTCCTAAACTTGACCTTTTCAAGAAAGGTATCAGCCTTTCCAGGTCCACATTGCAAGTTTCTTGGAGAGTCTGGTATTTGTGGGCTGGAGGATGCTTCACAAAATAAGTTGAGATCGGAATGTTGGCTCAAATATTTTCTTGCCAGTGCACCCTGCTTTATCTTGGCTCCTCTTAATCTTTCTAAAAACAATTTCCCCATTGATTGTAGAGGCTGACTTGCAATGTTAATAAAGTGATGTGTTATATTATCAAGCAGGTCTTTCTTGAGGTTCTGATTTAGTATGCAACACCATTGTAATTACTTAATAAACTAGAGAATTTCTTCTTCTGGCTTCTGTATTATGCTATTAATCAATAAAAAGACGGAGATAAATCATAGACTATGTTTTTTGTGCCCAGCAAACTTTGGGCACCCAATTGCAGTTAAACCATATAATGTCTGCAGTGCTTATTTATTTATGTGCAGATTTCAACACCTGTATATATGAAAATGCGAATTGGTGCCATTAAACCACCAAGACATCTGAGCCAAGAGATAAAAGTGTTCTTTAACGGGTTCTAGTCCATCTCCCTTACATGGGTGGAGGCCGTGTGGTGACTGTGGGCTCCAAACTATCGAAAATATTTTCTTGCTAGCTCAAGCTCAATATCCTCCATTATTGTCATTCACCAGGCAGAACAGCATCTAGAAATGGTTTGTTCTGTAAATGCCCTCTTTCGGTCTTCTCTATTGCTCACAGCTTACAAGCTCTATAGGGAGGATGGACTGGCTCAAATGTAGAGAACTTTCCTAAAGCTTCTCTTAATGAAGGAACCCAATGTATTAGAAGTACACAAGCTTAAAAGAATATAAAACATGCTTCATTTGGTGAAATAGGAATACCACACTCCATAACTGAATTAAACGTGGTGCAGATAGATTTGGATTGTTAGGCTGTGAATTGCCAGTTTTTCGCCTCTCCAGAGACATAACCAATATGAACCTACCAGATTCACCCTTGTAGCGGATGTTATGGAATTCTGCGTAGAAGACAGCCTTCTCCAGCATTCCTAGGAAGATGACGGCACCAATCCAGAACTGGATCCTTAACAGGTTTCGCCAATAGCAGACTGACCACACCAACCAGACGAAACCAAACAGTGTGTATACAATGCACATCACCATGAAAAACTAAAGGGCAAGAAAAAGCGTGAGAGGGAAACTGTATGATGAGTAAGAAAAGCAAATGCTACTTACGAAAAGAAAATCAACATCACAACTGAAAGCACCAAACAATATAGGGTCCTATAAACACACACATCCTTAAATCTATGAATCATAGACTTTGATATAGGATTTCTATAGATTTACACGAGTCAAGCAATTTATTGTTTGATTAATTAAAATCATTAACAGTGAAAACATCCAGACCATCACCATAAAAGCAAATAGAAAACACATATCATAGGCTAAAAAGAGGCTCAGGGAAGAACCTGTATAAGCCCCAGAAAATAAATAAAAAACAAGTCTTCATCTTAAGATTTTAGTCTCTATGAATCAATAAGTTAATAATAATAATAATAAATCTAATTTATAAAGCACATGGTTGCGCCCAAAGGTGTGTTCCCGTGCTGGAGATAGATAGCCCCAAAAGCCTACCACCCAACAGTCCTACCTACTAACAGATACGAGAACAGCAAGCATTCTACCACCCTGAGTTCCCGACATGACCCTGTCCCTGAGCCAATTGATACAGCCAAATTTTAAGCCTCTTATGGAAGACTATTTCCGAAAGGTCCAGCCTCAGCTAAAGAGGCAGAGAGTTCCAAAGCTTCACCACCAGAAACCCAAGGGAGCAACAGCCCATCTTGGCTTTTCTCACCTGAGGAACCACCGCCATGTTGGCCCCTGAAGACCCCAGACTGCGGCTTGAATGGTGGCCTTTCACCAGTGATGCCAAGTATCTTGGGCCTCTGTCATTGAACAGTCTATGGCAAAAGCCCATAGCTTTGAACAGAATTCTCTTGCTGAGTGGTAGTCAAAGCAAGGTGGCAAGGGCAGGACCTGCGGGCACCTGTCTAGGTAAATTCAACACTATGTTATATGTTATGTTATGTTATAAATGAATTTGTAGCGCGCACTGTTAGTCAAGACTGTCCTGGCGCGTGGGAGAAAAAATGACAGAAAGAGCTGAGGAACTAAACTACTTGTTGAAACAGATGAGTTTTGAGGAGTTTTTTGAAGATGGCCAATTCAGTCGTATGTCTTAATAGGTCTGGTAGGTCATTCCACATGGTGGCAGCTCTAACAGCCAGAGACTGACCACCTAGACGTGATTTCCTAAACCTGGGGACCACCAGATGTCTAAGGGCCGCCGAGCGGAGATGGCGCGTCGGCTGATAGAGCGTAAATCAGGCCCTCAGATAAGATGGACAAGGGCCATGAAGGGCTTTGTGAGTCAGGACCAATGCCTTGAATCGCACTCTTTGAGCCACCAGGAGCCAATGAAGATCGCTAAGCTGTTTGCGAACACTTAGTCTCCTGGGGATGTCAAAGAGGAGCCGAACAGCCACATTTTGAACCACTTGAAGTTTGCCGAGGAGAATGCCAGGAGAGCCGATGTAGAGGGCATTGGCGTAGTCCAAGCGCGAGAGTATAAGCGCCCTGGCAACTGCCTCGTTGGCAGCTTGGGGCAGAAGGGGGAAGAACTTCCTTAGGGTTGTTAGGGTACCGAAGCATGATCCCGCCAATCTCGTGATTTGCTAGCGGAAGCACAAGTCAGCCCCAAACTATACCCTAGGTTCTTAGCTATCCCACAGTCACCCTTGGGACAAGGGGATCCTTTGGGCCAAAGTGATTCTTTAAAGGTCACCGGGAATTGGCCATAGAGGAGTATTTCGGATTTATCCTCATTGCATTTGAGGCTGGCATGGGCAAGCCAGGCAAATACTGAGGACAGACAATGTTGGGCTTCATCAGTGCGTAGGTCACTACCCTTCCAGGTGAAGAGGAGTTGGGTGTCATTGGCGTAAGCCATAATTTTTGCACCCAACCTCTCTGCTAGGTAGATAAGGGGGGTCAGATAAACATTAAAAAGCAAGGGGCTCAAAGTCGACCCCTGCGGGACCCCTGTTTCTACTTTGTTATCTGATGAGTGGAAGGGCGGCATCCACACTTGCTGGAAACGGTCTTTAAGAAATGATTCAACCCAGCTTAGAGCAGTGCCCGTGATGCCAATGTCCAACAACCTGGAGAGAAGCTGAAGATGGGGTACCGTGTCCAACGCGGCAGAGAGGTCTAATAAAATCAGTGCCACCCTGCCGCCCCCATCCAGGCATTCTGTAATGGCCTCTGTGATCTCCACGAGCGCCGTCTCAGTGCTGAAAGATGTTCGGAAGCCGGATTGTGCGGGATGCAAGGCACCCGAGGACTCCACAAATATTTCCAACTGTCTGAAAGCTACCTTCTCACAAACCTTGGCTAATGCTGGAAGAAGGGAAATGGGACGGTAAGTAGATGGAAGTAGAGGGTCTGCCATAGGTTTCTTGATCAGAGGGAGGAGTTTTGCGTGTTTCCATTGGGGGGGCATCACACCTGACTGCAGAGATTCGTTGACCAGGGTCCCTACAATGGGAGCTATAATTTCCGCCACCCCACTTAAAACCCTCGCTGGATAAGGATCCGTTGGTGACCCTGATTTTAGAGATTTTAAAATGGTCATCACGTCCTTCACCTCTACTCGTTCAAAGCATGTAAGGAGCTGAGACGGTTCAGTACTGGCCTGAGCCAGCAGAGTGGGAGGAGGATAAACCAGGGCCGGTAGCTTAAGGCTGGCCTGAATTTTTTGGATTTTCTCAATGAAAAAGGAAGACAGCTAGGCATGGGACCACATTTTGTACCCTCTACAACTTCTGTAGTCCCCCTTTATTTGCCCTAGGTAAATTACATTGCAATGATCTAACTGTGCAGTCACCAATGCCTGAACAAGGGTTTTCCTAGCGCTTACAGGGAGGAGGTCTGTGATTTTTCTTAACACTTTAAGGATTTTAAAAGCACTTCCCTGCAACATAAGTTATCTAATGTTCAAAAGACAGCTTCGGATCGAACCAAACTTCCAAGTTCTTGACCTTTGTCTTAGGGGCTAGAGCAGGGCCCATTACATCAGGCTACCAGGCTGGTTCGCAGATATAGGGAGAATTACCAACAATGAGGACCTCGGTTTTATTGGCATTAAGTCTGAGGCAGCTATTTGTCATCCAGTCAGCCACCTCTGCCAGACACAACGCAAACTGGAAGCTGTACCTCCTGCCCCTTGGAAATAAGGTGACAATCAGCTGAGAATTATTTGCATAGGACACACAGCGGATACGAGGAGAAAGATTTTTGAGCAACTTGAAAAGAGCGGTCCTGGAGAAAGAAGGCCAGCTCCTCAGAGCATATAGCCCCCTACACAGCAGTCCCCAATCCGATCTAATAGGAGGCCATGAGACACGGTGTTCAAACCTGTGCTCATGTCCAGCATTACTAATTCTGCCATCTGACCTCCATCGCTATAGCGCCAAAATTATTCTAATATGATTTAAAACATAACCAGCAGACAAGTGATCCATGTTCAGATCATAGCCTCCTTAAATCGTTCAGATATTCTAATGTCATTTAAGACAGCACAAAATCCCTTTCTTAAATGAACTTAACATTATTTTTAAACAAGTCCCATAACAAGCCAGAACCGTTTTATCTGAAGAGGTAAGACATAGTGATATGGCGTCCTTGCAAGTTTGGTTCCCATGTTATAAAAACAGAGGTTTCAAAAGGATACAGGAAGCGTTCCCAGATTTTGGTCAACAGAGGAGCAACTGGGTTAAAGATTCATTTTTATAACTGCAGAACCTGCACTTTGAAGTTGTTGATTGTGCCTCCACTGCAGTTGAAGGTCTTTAATTGGAAGAGCCAGGAATAGTGCAACCAAAATGTTTCTCCTGCATTCCCTGCTTAGTGCAACACTTGAATAATGTTGTTGACACTTAGTTTCATAAGAGGGAAGGATGGGATTAAACTGTTACACATTTCTGGTGGTTCACAAAATGTATGAGGAGTTTGCATGGAGGTTTTCATGAATAGTCATCTTCAGATTCACTCCCTGTCCACCATGAGCATTTCAGTGGACAGTCCACCTGACATACAATTCCTCAAAGTACACATTAAGGAAATGTGCCATAGCATTTTTGTTTTCCATCCATGGAGAAAAATGTTATCATTTTAAGAAAATCCTTCAAATACCCTATGAAAAATGAGGTGAAAAATTATTTTCCAACCTGGAAGAATCCAAGCGTCCACAGGAGATAATTTAGCATGTGTGCTTTGTACGTGTTACAGCTTGAGCTCCCATAAACACAACTTTATCATGATCCCTCAAGCCCCTAAATTTCCTCAGCCACCACCTCTACAATCATGTCAGAAAACAATCTGCCAGTCAATTTTGAGACACTGTCCCCATTTGTATATTTCATCTAACAGTAGAAATTTCCACTGGGATCTGAAAATTTCCAACAGTAGATCACTTTTTGTGCACATTACGTTGCATACACACACGTAAAAACCTCTGAACTATGCCTGTTACCTAACAGTTCCGTACTTCCCATATCCAGGAGAGACTACATTTCCTACTATAGTTTAAAATATCTGAAGGTAAACCACTTAGTGCTTCAATTTTACACCCAATTTTTGGTCAGCAATCAAGAGATGAAAAAAGTGCACTCCTCATACACGGTTAATATGCTTGCTATGCACTGAAATAGTCCACAAATATTATTTAAACTTACATTGGAGATGTGCAGTCCTGCCCTAACAGTTTGTTTCCTTAACAAGCAACATATAAGCAAAGAAAGCTATCAGAATATACCACAAATATCCTTGGATAACGATATCTTCTGCTTGGATCCTGGAATGAGAAATCTTGAGAATATTCATTTGTATATTCTGTACCCCAGGCGTTTTTGTTTTTAATGTCTTTGGATCCACTGTTTTTTAAACATCTTTTTATTAAGCTTACAGCAAGCAGTGAAGAGAGAAAATATACCGGAGGGGATCATGTGGACAAATAGAAGTAACAATCTATAATTATAAGGTCGCACTCGCCACCACCCAATTCATACTATACCTCTCAGGCACCAGTGGGGCCACACAGGGATTGGCGACTTCAGCAGTAACTGCAATTAGGGCGACATGGGGACTGCCTCTTTGGATAATCCATTTACCCCACATCTGCTCCCATTTCCTGGGGCACCCACTGCTTTCGTAAACTGTTTTCTCAGCCATCATGCACTAGTCCATGTCCCTTTTCCAATCTTTCAGGAGTGGTGCAGACATAGCCTCCATAAGCATGCTGTGCTGTGTTTGGCAATTGCCATGGCCAAGGTCATCTAGATCGTTTCCATTTGGTTTAAGTTTGTTGCATCCCATAAATTGAGAGAGCACTACTTGGCGGAGATCAGCAATTTTGTTTCTATTGTTGCATGTTTATTATGCCCCAGCATGCCGCCAGGCTGAAGGGACCTTTTTCGTGGCATGAGAGACTTGCTCATAAGGCACACATTTCAGAGGAAGGTGGCAGTTATCACTGGGTGATATTGACATGACTAGTCCTGCTCTGTGGCTGTTTACATGTGACCAGGTATCCAGCTTCATAGCAGCATTCCTTGCGTGCCCTTATTGTGGGTTTCGGCAGGGGGTGGCTGCAACCTGTGTCAGATTGACTACGAAGCCGAAGACAGACCTTATTAGCATTCCAAAGGTCTCTGCACCTTGCTTCTTATTTGGTTTGAATTGTGCCCCAATGCTAGACCACTGCTAATAATTCACTGATAGGTGCCATGCCAGTAAGATTTTTTTTTGAAGTGAGAGGATCCTACTGGGAATGTAGAGGGTAACAGTAGATTTGCATATTGAAGAACTAGATCTTCCATTGGGCCTTTTTTAGTTTTTTATGTCCCCTAATCTCAGTCCCATGGAAGAAAAGGTTTTAGGGTCAAATCCTGGAAAGAGCCCTTGAGATTAGCCACTGCGTCCCCTGAATTGCTGTAGCCAGTCAGGAGACCCTTATGCATTCCCTTCCCTCAATGTGTGCCCTTGTATTTGGTGAATTCACACCATGTAGGAAGCATCCCCTTGTTTGTCCATAAGTTCAGCCAAAATATCATTATCGACGGATAACATCTTTTTGTACATGAAAAAGGGTCCTTAAATTGTTCCTTTTTCCTGAGAAGATGAGGGTGCAGCTTGTCTCTAGCAGGCTTTTTGATAGAAACCTGCAAAGGTTTCCCAACATAATGTGACAGTGGTACAGACAGTTGTCACCAAGACAACATTAATAGCAGTGCAACTGCGCATAACAGCCTCTTACCAGGGGCCCTGTCGTGGTAAGAAGAAAACAAAGGCTTCCTACACCTGAAGAACATCGGTGGTCACCTATGTGCCAGAATACAGTAGAAGGATGACGGCTCATGCTCAGCACCAGGAAGACGGGTTTTGCTGTTCCTCTCGATCAGCGTGAGAAGAATAGTACAGGGGAGTAGGAATCTTTTCTAGTGCCCCCCTTATGGGCAAAACAAACACTGTGACGGTGCATTGTCAGGCAGCGTAGCAAAACAATCCAAATTAGTTTTAAAAAACACAGAGCTGATCTACCTGTTGCTTTTGACATGAGCAAGACTGGTGGTGGATACACACTTTCCAGATCTTCAAAATACTAAATTCAATAAACTAAACGAACATTTGAAGGTAAAGCTCTGTGAGTACTTATCTAGTAAGTTCTTGCAGAATTGTTCAGCCACTGGGAAGTCTTTGCGATCAAGTACCCAGAGCCCAGTTCAATAATAATAGGCCACTGATGGACTGATCAAACTGCTTTCTTTATAATTTTGTTACAACAGGAACTCTGCCAAAGCTGGCACTCATTCTAAAACAGCATATAGTGAAGAGGACTGGTGACACCAGTGATCGTTTCTGGACCACCCTCTCTCATCAGAAAAACCATGACGGAGACTTCTAAGCAGACTGAATCTCCTTTATAAAACAGACAGGATACTAAACCACACCCTTCCATTGATGAATGGCTCCATCTGACTCCAGCTTATTGTCAACATAAGTAATGGAAAATCGTCAGCAAGACAGTCAAATCTAAAAATCAAAAACAAAGAAGATGTGGCACTCCGTCCAGGACATTGTTCTTCAAGCGTTTTAAATTTAATTCAAGAAAATACAGCACAACAGGAATGCTGAGCCCAACAAATTTGACACAGGGCCTTGATTACAGACAGTTCATGGCCCCCACCACACTCTCTTTTACCACCCTCAACATATGCAGAGAACCAGAAAAGCTGAGCGTCATGGTCACCTTAACAATGATGAAAAGTTTAAATGGTTTATGAAGAACAAGAGGTATCATGCCTTGAAGAGGCAATACTCCCATATTGTCTGTTTGGCTAGTTCTTGTCAAAATACTTTGCATTGACATTAGTACCGTAGACGGCAAACATTTACCACAACAAATGCTGATGCCTGCCATCTTTTTCACTTTTCTAGAAGCTAGGATAATGTTATTAAAACATCCAGTGTGGGGACCATCTTCTTTTAGAAGAACATAGCTCTGTCAATGTTAGTTGAACATATGCTTAAGTCTAAACTTCAATGCCTCTTACAAAAGAAAGGTTTTGGTTCTCACATTAATTTTATGCAGTACTGGATCATAATAAAGTTTGGTAAAGAACCCATTTTTCAGAAAATCATTTCAGATATTCACATAAATTAGGCTATCCTGAACAGATACTCTCCAATGGGCAGCTTGCTTCAAGAAAAACCTGTTATCAGGTTTTATTTAACTAACACCAAAACCAAGTGTAAATTGTAACAGCTCACTATGAACGGCGAGGCTACTCATGCTGGTTTAGCCCATTCAAAATAACTCATAGCTAGTTAGACAGTGTCGGCCATCACTGCTTGTTATCACAAATCTGATAGGCTCATTTTAGGAACACCTAGTGTATATTCCATTACATGTAAAGCAGATATGCTGCTCGAATGAGAAACGTGCCGGTAATTGAGATTAGTTCAAGTCATTGGCAACTTTTACTGCTTAGATTCTGACTACAACGCTGATACCCTTGGTAGGTCAGTCCTCTAAGCTCAACTTATTTGCATAACTGATATTTTGATGGATACTTTCTCCTTAGTTCCTAGTTTTACATAGCCCATGCAAAGAAGTACATTTCTATTCCAAATATTTACAAATAATAACACAAATTTCATAACGGAAAAGCTATAGATAAACATGTTGGTCTTCCAATTAAACTACCTGTGAGACCCTAGTATACAGCACTAAGGTGTACCCAGGACATGTTAGTTCAATATCATAAGTGGACTTCAACATACATACCATCCACTACAGTGGCAATGTAAAGAGGACTACCACTAGCCGGCCTCTGCAGGTTTTAACAGCAAATTCGACCTCTCAAAATTAACTCCATTTGACAGACTTAAACCTCCCTTTTAAATATTTAATTTATAAGTCATCCTTTTGAAGGCCTTATTGACCATAAGGTAATGTTGATGCTTAGAGGAAAGAAAGAGGATTGTGCTCACCTGGATAGAACTCCTTTGCCCAGAACAATAACGACCCTGGAGGCTGACTGCCCACACTTAGGAAAGCTGGAATCTAGGGCCTCAAGCCATTTCTATACAAACATTTACATACTGGATAAGGTAGTCTATGCAGTATTACATAAACTCAGCTGCATGGGGGAATCTTGAAAGCTCATGCTCACAATGGTAATTTTAGTAATTGAGGCACTGCAATTAAGTTCTGGATAAATCAATGGTAAAGGCATGCCTAAATCGTGATCATAGGCACAAGAACTGGCAAAGTATATGTTTTTGAGTTTCAAAACACATGAAACAGCTAATGAGGCAAAACATGGCAAGCTGCCTCTCTCTTTTGAGCTGTGGTATGGCTCCCACTTCGAAGCAAGTTCAAGTGGCAAGGGACACGAGGAGGCTCCTGAAACAAAGAACTGGTTTACTAGAGCTTCGAAAACATGAACATACTGCTATTTGAAGACCAGAAATGGACTCTTAAGCCCATAAATTAGGAGTCAGAAGCACACATTCTGTGCAGCGATCTAGCAGTCAAGAGGAATGTTGGGATGCCTTGAACCATGGTTGCGGAAGCCCCCAGAGCCTACAAATCATGGGACAGTAGTGCACTCCATGCCAAGATCCACCAGTCAAGATGATACCGGTGAGTGACTTGGTGGTTTGAAGCATGGTTGCAGAGAATTTTGGGAATTGCAGTCTGTAGAGAGGCTGTCAGGATGTTTTTGTGGTTTCATGACTTACATATTTTAAATAAAATAGTAACATATATTAAAGTGACATTAACAAGCAGAGAAAGGAACCAAACTCCTTGGAAAATCTAGTGTCCCAAATATATATAACAACAGACACAGTTATAGATTAGTGGACTGCATCAATGTGGATACATTTTAAACTCTGAATTCTTTTTAAAGATGAGAAACTTAAGTTCATGCTTACTCGCAGTCGATCCAAATGGTAAAATACTTAATCCTCCTTCCCATAAATGGGTAGGCATCCTTATATGTTGCCACATAGTTATGTGACAGTTACCTAATTATAAGAGAAGAGTCGTTGCAGAGATTTCTAGCTTTGCAAAAAAAAAAGTAGGGAAGTAATAGAAGGATAATATGATCATTTGTAAGGTACCTCTAAAACTGAATAATTGATTCAAATTATTATTTTGTCATATTGAATATCTCCACAAATAGCACTTTGCTCTATGAATTTACGCGCTCTGTATTTTGAATTTTACCTCTGCTTTTATTTTTAGAAAGTGACTGTGATTATGCTGAAGATCTTTTATAGTTTTTAACAGAAACAAATACAATTTAATTGATTTGGACAATTCTGAACTAAGCGAGTTATGGCACATGTTCCATGGTCAACCCTAAAGATCCCTTCAGTTTATACCAGAGTTTGACCCCAAACAACAGGGAGCTAGAGGGCTCTGAGGGAGCGAGGCCCATCAGAGAAGTGCGCCAGAGGTAGACGAGCGGCCATAGACCGAATCAGCCATACGGAAACTGAGGCCAAAACGAGGCTGGGACTTGCTTTAAGATGACAGGTCCTAGTGCTGGGCCACAAGAGAGGTGCTCCTGGGCGGTGTGGCGGCAAGCTGCAAATGTGAAGGCAGGCAGACTCTGGGATGCCACGACCGCCCTATAATGAAGCAGTGGCCCAGAAGGCAGTCCTGCAGTGAGGAAAGGGGATGAGTTTTGGGGGGATTCAGGTGCACATGCAGCGAGGAGACCACCCCCTGTCTTCGGTCAGTATGGCAGGACCCCCAGCTCTCTCAGCCTGGGACTGCCCATCTCCTCTTATCTGGACCCCGTCTCCGGCTGATCTGCACTGTGGCCCATGTTGGTAGTGAGGCCCTGAGCTGTGCACTCTGCGGGTCTTAGTTTGGCATGACGTGGATCCCTTGCTCACTGTGCCACTGAATTCAAGCTAGCCTGGCTGATGAGGGGACTTCCGCAGAAACTGGTCCCAGGATGCTAGTTTCTGGTCCAGGGAAGACCTGGCTTGGCAGTTCGGGTTGGACTGCTCCCATGAGGAGCAGGGTTAAGCTTGATTTGAATATGGCTGGGTCTGCACTGGGGTGGTGAAGTGAGTAAAAGAACAATGATTGATTTAACCCAGATCTAATAGTGACTGGGGGGTGAGTGTCAGCGCTCCGTCCATCATCTTATTCTGTTTGCTTTTCTCTGCATATTAATGTGTACCCATCACTCATTTGGCCCAGGCTACCGCCAAGCACACCACCACGTCCAAATATCAAGAAACTATTAAACTACTGAGACTGGCACAAAATCCTACAACTGACGAGTGAAAGACAAAGCATCCAATGCGACTGAAACTCACTGTCATTATTCAAGGATTTTACACAATTGGTGCAGGATTATTCAGTCCAATCAAAATAAACCTGCTCGACCTGGGATTCAATATTCCATATTCCATCAGCCAGACTAAGACTGTTGCTAGGGCGCTATATAAAACTCATAAAATAAAACAAATAAATAAATAAATAAACCTAAGTGACGCACACTCTTTCAATAACATCCAAGCTTGAGCTGGGAATAGTGCGTCAGAAGGTTTGGCGTAATCATCTCATGCTCGCTGCAGTGAAGTGGAATAAAAACAGATACCTGGGGAACCTTTTGTGGTTGCAGTGAATATCTTGTCACAGACATGCAGGATTCTTCAAAAACTCGTAGGCTGGTATCCTGGGCTGGCGAGCACTAGATTATGGTCACATCTGTGACATGGCCCACCTCTACAGGAATGTGGCTGTGTAACCCTGTGGCATGCATGGCTTACTGCACTGCAAATTGGCTCTTGCATACTTTTAATAAAGGCCATTGATCCTGCAGTGTGCTCTAAACCCTAACCTGTATACTACTAACCTCCCCCTGAGGGCATAAGTTAATTACCATCGTTTGAAACTTATTTTGTATTTGGTATTATGTTTTTTGTAATTGGCGATTGCTATCTGGGGTACATAAAGATGTTTGGAGGTGGGGGTGGTGGTGGTAAAGGGACAAAGTAAATTGTTAGATAGGCCAACAGTTTGCAAATTCTATAAGCATGGCAGGGAACTGCAGAGAAGTGGTAGGCAGCCATTGGATGGCAGGTGAGAGCCCACCTGGCACACTGCAAAGCATCCTGTACAGGTGACCAGTACAATATGCATGCTAACATGGAATGCCAGGGGAGCTAATGATTGCAGCAAAGACCGACTGATACTCGACTATTTTATGATCCAGGAGACCCACTTGTCAGCTACTGGCTCGGCACATATGCCAGCAAATGGAAGGACTATCAATATGTCTCTTCCTACTCATCATAGTCTAGAGGGGTGTCAATCTTGATTAAAGGTAAAGTCCAATTTCAGCCTCCTCTGATGACCAGGGCAGACTGCTAATTGTCCAGGGTATATTGGGAAATGAGCATGTAGCATTGTTAATGTTAATAGAATTTATACAGTGCACGATACCCTCGGGTGTCTTGGCGCTAGCGGAATCAAAGTGCTGTGCTCAAATTATACAACTGCTGAAATAAACAGGTCTTCAGCAGTTTCCTGAATTCCAGATGATGGGTAATTTTTCTAAGCTATAGCGGGAGAGAGTTCCATTCTTTGATGGTATTGAAAGCAAAACTCCTCCCATCCCAGTTCATCTTATTGATCCTGGCTGGCTGCATAAGATAAGCATTTGCTGAACGCAGCACTCTGTTTGGGGAGTTCCATCTAAACACGTCCTCTAAGAACTTCGGCCCTCCCATGTGTAGTGCCTTGTGAGCAATGCAGAGAGTCTTGAATTGTATCCGCTGGCAGACTGGCAGCCAGTGGAGTTTTCTCAATTCAGCTCTGATCGATTGAAATTTTGGAATATCCAAAATCAGTCTTGCAGCCACATTTTGTACTGCCTGTAACTTCCTAAGCAGGGTAGACTGAACCTTGATGTACAAACTATTACAATAGTCAAGTTTGGACAGGACTAAGGAAGTTACTAATGATTTTCTGCAGGATTTACGAATGTACGGCAAAACTTTCCTAATAGTCTTGATCATATAGAACGAAGGCGATACTACCTTAGAGACCTGAGTCTTAAAATTCAGCTTTCCATCTATGATGGCCCCAAGATTTTTTGCTTCGTCTACGGGTGTAGGGGGAAGTCCAAGACTGTCTGGCCACCAGGCTGGGGACCAGGATGGAGAAAGATTTCCAAATATTATCACCTCTGTTTTACTCGATTTCAGCTTCAAGCAGTGAGTACTCATCCAGTGGCTAAGAGACAGTATGTAATTGTGAAGATTAAGTGAGAGATTAGTGTCTTTATCCACTGTGGAAATCACCAGCTGAGTGTCGTCAGCATATGACTTTGGAGTAAGATGAAAGCTTCTGATCAGAGGCGCTAACTCCGCTACATAAATATTAAAAAGCGCGGGGCTCAATGAAGAGCCCTGTGGAACCCTGCATGGGAGAGAGAAAGTTGCCGACCTAAAATTCCCCAGGTGTACTGATTGAGTTCTCTCAGATAAGAAAGATGTCAGCAGGGTAAGGGCTTTACCTCTTATTCCAATCTCTTTTAAACGCTGAACTAAAAGAGAGTGGTCCACCGTATCAAATGCAGCGGATAGGTCCAGCAGCACCAAGGCTGCTGACCCCCCACTGTCCAATGATACGGTGTATTTCCTCTGTGGTCTTGATCATAGCAGACTCAGTACTATGACTCGCTCTAAAACCAAACTGGCTATGATCTAAAACTTGATTAGCCGCAATAAAAGTTGCCAGTTTGGCATTCATGATCTTCTCCATTATCTTGGCTGGGAGGGGAATTCTCAAGCTCGGTCGGTAGTTAGCAGTGTCCATTGCGTCTAAATTACTTTTTTTTTAAAGAGGCAATATACAGGCCTTCCTCTATATAGCGGGAAAAGATCCCTGTTCCATCATCTGGTTAAACATTTTGGAGATATGGGGGCCATTAAGATTATTAATAGTTTGTAAGATTTTGGGAGGGCAGGGATCTTCTGGGGAACCGGACTTAATCATAGTTATTAATTCGGTAATTTGCGTCGGTGAAGTCCGCAAAAAATAAAACCCTAAAGTATGCTCAGTAGCATTCTTTACAATTGTTTTATCCTCTGCGATCGAGTGAGTAAACTGCTAATAGATATGTTCAACCTTGGATCTAAAAGAGCGAGCCAAGGCGTCACAAAATTCTTAATTAAAGGTAGTGGAGTCATCTTTTTTTACTGTAGTTACATTTTTCACAGTACGAAAAAGTTATTTGCTTGACCCACTAGCTTTTTCTATCTTTGTTGTGTAATAGAGGGTTTTCTTTTCAATCAGCTTTTTCTTAAAAACTGAAATCATAGATTTATATCTGTTATGTTCTGTAAGTTCATATTTTTTTCGCCAAATCCTTTCCGGTCTCCTATATGCCTGTTTGTTTATCCTTAAGGCTTCTGAGAACCAAGGGGCCGAGGGTAGTTTCCTATTTTTTTATTAATCTGGGTATTGGGGGCTAGCTTTGCAAAGTTCGTTTGAAGCCAGAGGGTATATTTTTTGGCTGCCATGTCATCATCTTTCTCCACCTCCTCTTCGCTATTACCAAGCTCATTGACCAAAGTTCTATAGTCGATTGGTCATTGGTAATCATTTATGCCCTAAACTTTGATGATCCAAAGCTCTTCTCAGAAATTGGGAAAAAGCTGGTTGCAGTGAACCCTCGTATTGTTATCTGGGGTGGAGACTACAATATCACCCCAAGTTGCTCAAGGAGTCCAGATAAGGGCTCCAAGGAATTCCAATGAGCACACAGAGTTGGCTGGCATTATGCTACACAACGCAGTAGCAGATATTTACCGTACTATTAACCTGTACATGAGTGAATAGTAATTTTACTCAAATATACAAGGGTCAAACTAAAGGATCGACTATTGGCTAGCTACCAGAAATGTCATGGGCTAGACGGAAGCATTGACTTACCTACCTATAATAATGCTCACATGCCTGGATGACAATACAATCATACAAAAAGTCCACACCGGCAGCCTATTTAGGACTTGCCTTTTCTTCATATGTCAAACTCAAATACCTCAGCTTAACACCTTCGACGCTCATGACGAGCTCAGCTCGTCATGAAGTACACCTCTTGTACACTCATGACGAGCTGAGCTCGTCATGAACCGCGGTTTTTTGAATTTTCCAGCGCATAGCGGGAAAATGCACCGCATCGATGGTGTTAAGGATGGGCAACCTGCCAACAAATGCCGATCAACCTAATTGGAGGTCCCAAGTCTCCAAGGAGTGTGACTTATGTGGTGCCGCAAAACAAGATTTTATCCACCTGATTTGCATTTGTCCCGCATTGGACCAGGAACGCCAGAACAGGCTAAAAGCGAAATTCAATGAACACGGAATTCGCACCTGCCGTTCTGCGATCATACAAGTCCTGTGCTCAGCGGACCCGCAACTCATTCGTAGATCAGTTAAATTTATCACCATGTTTAAGAAAAAAAGAGGAACTCCTGCAAAGATCCAACACAAACCCTGATCTTGCATCTTTGTAACTGCTTCCTCTATAACTGACTTGGCTTTTCGAAGTTCAAAGGATATCATACCTTACCCTTGGTTTTAATCCTTAATTATGTATATATCTTTCGATCAGTTTTAAATATTACTGCATTTTATTTTTTGTAATGGTTTTTATTAACTATACAATAGAATTTACAATCTATACTGTTTACTGACCACTACCTGGTCCTTATCTCTCAGAATGTATCAGTACATGCCAGGCATCATCGGCTGTGGAGATTCCATCCCACTGCCCTATTAGACTTGGATTTCAGAGCTGAAATTCACTTGTCACCTTTTACATGCTGTGGGAGGCTTTTAAGACTGTAATTAGGGATGAATAACATAACATAACATGTGTATTTGCAGAGTGCACGTTAACCCCAAACGGGGTATCATGGAGCTGAATAACAGATGTTTATTGTTACTCAACTCAATGTTACTCATTTTATCAACCTCAGATGGATGAAAGGCTGAGTGGACCTGCCGGGATTTTAATCTGTGACCGTTAGGTCGGACACAGGCTCCTGTAGTGGATGCATTAGTCCACCAAGCCACCAGACTTGGCATTTATAAATCCCATGGTGTCCTTAAGTCAATCCGAAGCCACTTATTGAGGTTGGAGGCTGAAATTAAGGTCCTGGAACGCAGTGATGATGATCCATTGAACCCACGAGAACAAGTACATTCAAACCAGAAGAAGCAGATATGGAGTAGCAGTTATGGAGGTAAAGTTTCTGGGGAAATATACCAAAGCAGGAGAATTTGAGGAAGCCAATAACACAGGTAGCACACTTGTAGGTCTGATTGGTCCACAGAATTTTTGGACTACTATAGGAGATTCTCAAATATCTTGACAGGGCCACATTGGCGTGGCTGGTGATTCACCTGTGGGTCCCTCTCTGTGCTCCTATTGTGAAAAAGGAAATCAAAGTTGTGATTAAAACCATGCAGAATGGGAAGACCTCAGGTGGGGACTTACCATTCCTCATGCTTTTAATGGTTTTTATTCTGCATATAAAGTGTATGCTGCAACCTGGCCCTGTTCTTACTGGTGGTATACGACGAGGCATTTGAGAGGGAGACACTCCCGCCGACACTATGGGATGCAGGGGCCATTACACTACTGACACCAGGTAAGCAATCACACTCATGCGAGTCCTATCGTCCCCTGCCCCGATTAATATTGACAACAAAATACTGGCTAAATAGGCTTCTACCCCTTTTGCCCACCTTAGTCCATCCAGACCATCATGCAAAAAAAGCTTTTGATTCTATTGAATACTCCTTTATCATAATGGTGCTGAAGGGTATGGGAATAAGTAAAGCATTATTAAAATGGGATACATTGTTAAATACAGAGCCAACTGCCAGGATCATTGTGACCTCCTTCAAAATATACCGTGATAAGAAGCAAGAATGCCCATTATCTCCAATCATATTTGCTATAGCAGTGGAGGCCTTGGCCTGCCTCCTAAGGGAATTTGATCGCCACTGTGGTATCCAGTTTGGTACCCGCAGAAAAGCTCTCTTGATGTACCCAGACAATATCTTGTTATTAGCAAACGACCCCAAGCTAAACCCAAACCTAATAATGGATGATTGATTACATTTGGTAATTGGTATGGGCTCCAGATCAACTGGGTTAAATATTTGATGATGGCCATCACCACTTTTATCCATACCCGCGATGCCCAGCACCCCCGTAAATGGCAGAGAGAACATATCTGATATTTGGGCACAAAACTCCATTGGGACTTACCTATGGTAAAAAGCAAACACTTTGGTACATGCATGAAAGATGTTGCCAGCCTGGGTAGAGATGGATTAAACTATCATTGTTGATGATGGGCAGAATTGCACTCATGAAAATCATAATCCTTCCCACGATGCTAAACATTCCAATCCCTCTTAACAAATTATTGTTCTCTCAACTTCACTCCTTGATGGTGCAGCTATCACGAGCCAACCCCAGACAACCTGGCATAAAATCCAAATGCCTTATTGTCAGGGAGGATTTGCTGCACCGGACTTTGAGATTTACAATCTCGTAGCACAGGACCAATTAACATATGGGTGGATACTAAACAAGAAACAAACA
Source organism: Lissotriton helveticus (assembly GCF_964261635.1). Taxonomy (NCBI): domain Eukaryota; kingdom Metazoa; phylum Chordata; class Amphibia; order Caudata; family Salamandridae; genus Lissotriton; species Lissotriton helveticus. The sequence goes on along the minus strand of NC_136070.1, from coordinate 134,694,309 downwards.
CCTCTTCGAGATCTTGAGGCAGTAATGAGTCAACGGCTGACAATACTGATGCAACACAATCGCCCAACCAAGTAAATACATATGGTGCATTGTACTGGGTGGGTATGGACTAGGCTGGCCAAGAAGGCTGAAGTAACAGAGGTGTACTCGCCACTTCTTCCCCTGATTAAGCACCTTAAACGTGCCCTGACCAGCGAGATAGGTATTGCCAGACAACTTTGAGCCCAAGAACTAGCTTTGGTGAAACAATTGTTTATTGACAAGTGTTTTTAACAATTGGTGAATACCTTAACAGTGCCCCTCCCAACTCCTTGAATATACTAATCTATCAATGCCTCCGCTCCTCAAGAAAATAGGTTTACCTGTCCTTCCTAGATGAACCACCTGAGTGGCAGCTTTTGACAATGACTGTAGCAGACACTTGCCCCTATAAGTTAACTACAAAAAACTACAACTGCTTTGTAGATTCTCAGCAGGGTGACACAAGGACTCTGAAAAATAAGTGGGAACAGGACTAGAGGCATGACATTGAAGACACAGAATGGTTGTATTGCTGTTATCAAACAAAGGGGGGTTCATATAATGGCAAACAGCACCTATTGCACGGGTATGTCTACAGATTCACAGTGTGTGTTGGTGGTGTAAGATGATGAATGCTGACTTTCTTCATATGGTGCGGACATGCCCCCGGGTTAGGATCTACTGGATGAGCTACATATAATGCTAACTCCAAACTTGCCAATGGACTTAATGGTGGTAATGCTGGGCTATATTAAAGGAGTTCTCAAACCCCTCCGTAAGTTCATAATTTTCGCCCTTCTGCAGGGAAAGTGCAGAGTAGCGAGGCATTATAGCAATGCTTTGGGCCTGAAAAGTATGACTGGTTGAGAGACCTTACAAGTCACAGCAAAAATGCAGAGTTATATAGCTTCTTATTGCCACTCCCAGCTCTTCCCAGAAATCTGTGGGAACCTCTGCAAACATATCTCCACAGTAAAAGGAGTGCCACACTCACGTCTTAAGGATCTGATACCTTAAACCCTCTGATTGAATGTGTAATGCAGGGACTAATGAGTCTAATCTTTTAAGTTGATGTTTGTAACCCTGATTGCCACAGTGCTAATTATTGTACCTTACATACTCTAATATATGCCTCAAAACGTCCATAGCTCTGTAACTATGCCTGTCTATGTTTCAAAACTCAAAATAAAAGTTACAAAAAAGATATGTAGTGTTGGAGATAGATGAGCTCACTGGAAGTGGCTATGGACACCTAAAGCAGGTGTGTGAGACCTTTGTTTCACACAACTTGAATTTGCAACACAGATCCATATCTAAGACGTGAGATGTTATTCCCTCTTAACATCACATATTATTTAAGCATTAAAAATGTCAAGCTCTCTTAACAATGCCAAGGCAATAGCAAATTGATGTGTAATGTAATGTCTTTTTTTTATTTTAAAAGCACAGTATAAAATCATATACTAGCAGACTGTTTAATTGAGTTTGTAAATGTAAGATGCTTTACTTACAATCATAAGGGGATAATCGGAAAGAGGTAGGTATTCATAAGGACCCTTCACTTCCACAATCACTACAAATGCAAAACACAATAGCTGGTTAGTACAGGCACTACAAAAGCGCAATGAAATTCAATCATTAGGAAGTGAACCGTGATCAGGATTGCATGTCTATGAATCTAGGATTCCAATTATTTTTGTGGAATAACTATGTACAGTCTAGAGATAAAGGAATGAGCCCAGTGGGGCACAAGAAGTGGGTTATATACATAAATGACCCTTTTCACAAACTCGGAATAAAATTGTTACGTATCTGTAGCAATGGTTCTTCTGCAAGAATATACTCCGCATAGTGATAACCATACAGTATACTTCAAAGTTCACATGGGCAGATCAGTGTACTCCAAATCAGTGTTCATGAGGTGCACATCTGTCCTGCCTGATTACATGTGTGCCAAGACTGACTATATGAACTACTGTATGGTTCTTATTGCGCACTGCAGATAGCAGTCAAATCATTGTGGTTGCTTAAATCTCCAATTTCTCTAATGAGTACCACTGAGGCAGCGGACACATGTAGCTATATGTGTTGCCACCTACTTTTACCCACTCGAAATATTAGTTTCACCAATCATTAGTCAAAGAGTAAATCATGGAGTTTCAGGCAAGACTTGCTACTCTCCAGACTACGTAGGTGTCGAGATTTTAAGCAGAAGGTCTCTTACCTTCCACACATGACAACAGCATCATTATCACTAACCATGTCAGTCGTAGTGCGACAGAACTTCTGTCAAGCATATTCATTTATTGTTGTTGTGAGTTCTAAAGGCAAACCTTGGCTACAAGATGCACACCCACACAAGAAAGCCACACTTATGTTCCAAGCCCTTATTAAAAGCCAATTTTAGTGCAAATTAAATTAAACAAAATCATATGAGAAATACGTAAAATCTTAGTGATGACATAATCACGGAAATTACAAATACAAGATGCATTTTGTAAGAATCCCTCAAAGTCTAATACATAAGCATCAAAGGAATTGACATTATTATTATTATTATTATTAACGAATTTTGTACCGCGCACGGTTACCCAGAGGCATCCCAGCGCTTATAGAGAATCAGAGCAAGTTGCCTATGCGAAACAGAACAGATTTAGAATTATTCTGGAAATAGATAAGTTTTCAAATGTTTCCTGAACCTGAGCAGGTTTGGTTCAGAGCGTAGTGAGAGTGGGAGGGAGTTCCAGGCGTGTGCAGTATGAATAGAAAAGCTCCTGCCACCTGAACGGGCTCTCCTAATTCTCTTTATCTGAAGGAGGTGTTTATTATTGGAGCGTAAGGCTCTGGTGGGCTTATATGGCTGAATCATGTCCTTCAGAATAGCAGGTCCTTTCCCCTGCATGCTCTTGTGAGCAATACAGAGGGCTTTGAAGGTCACTCTCTCTTTGACCGGGAGCCAATGGAGTGCCTTTAGAGCGGGCCTGGCTGATTGCCTGGCCGGAACGTTCCGCAGCAGCCTGGCTGCCGCGTTCTGCACTTGTTGCAGGATTTTGAACGTTGATTCCGGTGCTCCGAGAAAGAGTGCATTACTGTAGTCCAGGCGTGAGATGATTAGACCTTGGACTAACAGCTTCCGGGAGAGTTCAGGTAAGAGGGGGAGAACCTTACGGGCCGAACGGAGCAGTCCATAACACACGCCAGCGATCTTCTTGGCGTGTGTCCTAAAGGACAGATCAGGCTCCAGCCAGACCCCCAGGCTCTTAATCTCCTTCTTTGGGTCAGGCGGAGTGCCCATACAGTTGGGCCAGCTGCTCGGCGAGAGGACAAAGCTTGAGTGGCCCAAGATCATCAGCTCAGTTTTTGAGCCATTCAATTTGAGCGATGACCTGGTCATCCAGTCAAACACCTCTCTTAGGCATGAATGGAGCGTTTCAGGCTGTTTCTCCAGCTGTGTCAGACCCACCACTAGCTGAGTGTCGTCCGCATAGCTTATGGTCTTAAAGCCAAACGGAGACACCACACCCTCCAGGGGTGCCATATACACGTTAAATAACGTAGGGCTCAGGGATGAGCCCTGAGGCACCCCACATGAGTATTTAAGTATTTTGATAGAATCGACACAGGTTTGAACATGAATTTCATATGTTCTATATATTGTTGTGTCTCTTCTGGAAAATGCTATGAGGCAAATAGTCCCATCTGACCTTGGGTGGCTCAACTTAGAGCTATGCTGCTCTGCTATTGTGAATGTCACTGAAGTCCTGATCTCTCTCTCCCTCTCTCTCTCACACAGAGGACTGAGAACAGCTATTATATACTCTCTCTGTTCTTTATTTTGAGAAATTCCATTGCCAACACTCATGTTAAAGCCTAAAGATATTATAGTTTTTCATCATAGGTGTCATCTATTCAAATGAACACATGAATATATGAACGAAAAGCATTCTATCAAATCACATGATAAATGTAATTGTTGCATAATAATGAAAAAAATGCATCAGGTGTTGCAAATGAATAACAAGTTATATAGCCCAAGCAGATGAGTAAATGTACAATACATGGGGCTCCTAAAATACATGCAAGGCACAATATATGGCATTTAGATACCAGCTCTATATTTAAAAAGTCGGGCAGCATAATAATCAAACATACTATGTTCTTCTCCATGAATACAGATTTCAGGTCTACAGATTAGCACCTAAAACTGCCCTGAAGTATTGATATATACGTTTTCTCAAAGCCAGAAGAAGCCAAAGGGGTGGCATGCTCAATTTAAACTTCGTTGAGTACTAAGGACATATTGCCCAGGTGAGGGCAATGAGAATGATCTGTGATGTGTGTCTCTTTATATTAAGGAGTAATCCTCTAATCAATGACAAAAGGGCAGCCTACTTGGACGGAAATGTGTTGACGAGAAAGGCGGATATGTTTTACTGAGCCACATTAGGAATAGGCCAACCAGTGAAGAACACACGCTGAGAAGACCTTCCAAAGAGTTTACAAGTGAAACTCTCATTTGTACAGGAATTAGAGTTGCTGTACCTGCATACGGAGACTCTGTGAAGCCCCACTTGGACTCTTTGCCCTTTGCTGCCTCACGCCTTGCGGCCCCCGCTTCGCGGGTGCCGCTCGAGGCATTTACTCTGCCGGATTTTCTGACCGCCGAGGGACGTTAACACCTTCAGGGACTGCGAGGACCAGCGGGCGCTGCGTTACCTGACTCGCCGCAGCTGGTCCTCTTCCCACCCCCTCCCGCCTGGATTTGAAGAGTGGAGGGCTGGGTGTGCTCCGTGCTGTACCTGCATACGGAGACTCTGTGAAGCCCCACTTGGACTCTTTGCCCTTTGCTGCCTCACGCCTCGCGGCCCCCGCTTCGCGGGTGCCGCTCGAGGCATTTACTCTGCCGGATTTTCTGACCCACGAGGTGACCGCCGAGGGACGTTAACACCTTCAGGGACTGCGAGGACCAGCGGGCGCTGCGTTACCTGACTCGCCGCAGCTGGTCCTCTTCCCGCCCCCTCCCGCCTGGATTTGAAGAGTGGAGGGCTGGGTGTGCTCCGTGCTGTACCTGCATACGGAGACTCTGTGAAGCCCCACTTGGACTCTTTGCCCTTTGCTGCCTCACGCCTCGCGGCTCCCGCTTTGCGGGTGCCGCTCGAGGCATTTACTCTGCCGGATTTTCTGACCCACGAGGTGACCGCCGAGGGACGTTAACACCTTCAGGGACTGCGAGGACCAGCGGGCGCTGCGTTACCTGACTCGCCGCAGCTGGTCCGCTTCCCGCCCCCTCCCGCTATTTACAGATAGCCCTTGACGCGCTAGCGGGACGCGCGCGGAGCAAAGCGCGGAGCGAAGCCCGGGCAAAGGGCGGGCCCTCTGAGGCCCTCAGAGGCCTGCAGAGACTGGACTGAGCACTAGACGCCGGTGCTCTTGGGACTTGGGACTCTTGACAGCTAGGTACTCTTATTGACAACATCTGTCATATTTATTTAGGACAAAGGCACGGACACTGAGTGTTGTAGCCGTGTTGTTTCGTTTTTTTAAAAATATTATTATTTATTTTAACTACTTGTAAAATCGTTTCAGAATCTGTTTAATTTTAAGCTAGTAAAATGTGTAAGGAGAAATTAGATAAAGGGCCTATGGGTAATTATTTAATCCAAAAAATTACTCAGATTAATTCTAATAGACGTGCCTCTCTTGGACAGGGGAACTTTTCAGTGACGCAGGAGGAGGCGCTCTTAATTGACATATCCTCGCCTAAAAAACCTCCTATTCCCGGTGGTAAGGTAGTTACTGCGACCGCACAGGTCCATGTTACAAAACTTTCTGACTATCCAGATATCGTGGAAAAACAAAATCATACCCCACCTGTAAGAATATTTAAAAAGGCAAAAACACGAAAGAGAAGGGGGAAGCTAATGCACAAAGTACAAGTACAAGCACCTAGAAAAAGCTCACAAGTGGTTAACATGATAAGTAAAAGTACTTGTGTGGGCAATATAGGTTCAGCCCCATCGGGATTGTATGTACATAGCAGTGTGGAAGAAACCAGGTCTCCCAATTTAGGAAAAAGGGAGGATAAAATTGGTGTATCTGATTATTCCACAACTGAGTTCTCCATATTAACAACTCCGGTTAGTTTGAAACCTCACCACATGAGTCCATGTGGTACTTATGATGACGACGGGCTTTCTGACTCCCCCAGATTTTCTCCTGCTCCACTTACTAACTTAACCCAGATGTCACCATTGAAAATCACTACTAATATTACTAAAAAAAGAGGGGGTTGTCCTATGCCTACTAGGGAACCTAAAGTACAGAAGAGGAGTTCGACCCCAGTTGTGACTGATGCGGCGACCTTACCATCTCTCCCAATTTTACCTCAATCGATAACTGATTTTTGTTCCTGTGGTTAGACTGGCTTATTTGCGAAATTAGAAAGTTTGTTAAAAGGCCTAATTCAGCCACTGTTGGAAAAAATGATTTTGTGTAATATCAGATTTGACCAGCTAGATGAAAAAGTAGGGAGAAATACACAATTACTAGCTGATCTAATACAGGGGGTGAATCTAATGAAATCTAGTGGTTTACCTGTGTCAACGGCGACTGCTCCTAAATTAGCATCACCTTGCCCAGTCCCCCCCACAAAAACTGCTCAAGAAGGGATAAAATTGACTGGCCCTATATTCAAAAGTGTTCCACCTGTAACCCTGTTAAAAAAGAAGCCTGACATTAAACCTGTGAGTAGATTAGGCGGCCAAGGAGAGGGAAAAATGTTGGTAGAAGAAAGGCCACAGATACCCCAATCTAAGGCCATTAAGGAGAATGGCACCGCAAATCCTTATAATATAATACCAAAAGAGAACGGTTGACCTACTGCCTGAAGCTGCCCCCTACACTATAGTTATGGCAGGCGTCCCCGAGTTATCTATGGATGCTAGGGAAGATCACCATGCATTAAGAAATAAAGTAACACATTGGTTATATAATAACAGACCCCTGCCAGCGCATATCAATGGAGAAATCTTGACTGTGAGGAGATCAGTTTGGGTGGGCTCTAGACACAAAGATAAGAAAGGGGATGTAATTTTTATAAATTTCAAAGACCACAGAGCAGTTCGCCATATAGGAGATTGGTATGAGTCAAAAGGCAGTGACTCTATCTCTACTCACTATCTTAGTTATTTCTATCCGTATTGTCCAGGACAAAATCCTGGAGATAGGGATAGAGTAAGACATCCTGTAGATTGGTTTTCTTCAAACCAATGTGGATATGGTTTGAATCCATTATCCCAACCTGGGACACAGTTTGCTATTAATCGGAGGCAATTCTTCACAACCACGTCTGGAGTGGATTATAGGAATAACAACCTATTCCGGGAGAATAGAGATTTTTTGTGCCCAGCCTATAATCTTCCAACCTACAACAGATTCGATGTATTTTCGGGCCATGATTATGTCGATTGACTTGAAAAGGTTGCCGATCAGACAAACACTCGGAGTCTAGAAGAGGTTGATGTACCTAAATGTAACCCTATAATGCCCTCCTTAGGGGAGGGATGCCGAATAACCTTATTCTCAGAACCGACCATAAATATAAATTCTGGTGCTGGTGAGGAGCTTCCTTCTAGTACTGCTATAGCCCAGAAGGTTGAGGCCGGGGATAACAGTGGAAGAATAAGCCCCCGATGTAAGGAGATAGTTTGTGATATCTCGACGGTGGAAGAGGAAGGAAGTAACAAAAAAGGGAATTCCTGTACATTCCTATCTTGGAATGTAGCAGGTTTAAAAAATAAGATAGACAATCCATCACTGGAGATAATCCTAAATGAGCGGGATGTTGTGGCCCTCCAAGAAACGTGGACCACAGAACCCGTGTATTTAAGCGGGTACAGAACTTTCTTTACTTCAGCTGAGGGTGGTCTACATGGCCGTGCGAAGGGAGGCTTAATAACATTCCTCTCGAATAAGCTTAAATATGAGAAAGTATCTTTTAAATCTAATTCAAATTACTATCAACTTATAACCATATGTACAAAGGGACTTATTGTAATTTTGATTAATTTTTACAATAATATCCCGAAAGATGAAACACTGAATACCTTAAGAACACTTAGGGAAAACATACAACATGAAACAGAAAAATCAAATAAGCAAATGGCCTAATGTTAGAACAAGATATAAATCTAACACATTTTGAACATTCCTTGATCGGGGATTTACTTAATGAACTAGTATTTATGTATGACTTGGGTTTTGTGAATGAAATAGCTCAGAACCCCACTTCCTTTCAACCGACATTTGTTGGCAGAGGAGCCATGTCCACTATTGATTTTATTCTTGTATCAAATAGTTATGGAAATAGAATCAATAGTTTAACGATCTTAGAGTTACCCCTAAGTGATCATCTGCCCTTATCATTAGAGGTCGAGAATCCTTTTTATGGCCACTCCGAACATATTCTCACCCCAGATATAGCCTCTGATTTGATTCTGGGTAGGCAAAATGGGTATACTCTAAAATGGGGCAAGGTCACGCCAGAAAAGTTTTTGGCAAAACTGTTAAATACCTGTTCAGATAGTTTTTCTATTTGCCTAGGGGAGACGGCCTGCTCCATTCAGATCTTAGAGCATTTTGATAAAATAGCCCTTGAAATTAAGAAAAGTCTGTGGGTGGAGCTAAGAAATAAGACCAGGCGTACTAAAAGCTGGTTCGATACCGCTTGTACCAGGGCACTAAGTGATTTGAAATATGCCATCCATAGATCACCCCGGGATCACTTAGTAATATGAGGGTTAAGGAATACTTATAACAAGGCCCTGAAAAATAGGAAAAATGCTATGAAAAAGGAGGCCCTTGAAGAACTCTGCGAGGCTGCACAGTCTAAAGATGCATCCGCTTTTTGGAGGGCAGTTAACGCCCCTTTCCTCTTTGACAGTCATAAGGCTCGTATTAAGACGGTGATTACCGAAGAGGAATGGGTGGGACACTTTTCAACTTTATATAGCTCGCAGGATGCTCCTTGCTCGACTAACGTTTTTAAATATGTGAACAGTGCAATGGGTGAGGAAAAGTTGGTGATATCCCTGGAGGAAGTTTTAATCGGATTAAATGCAACTAAGGGTGGAAAGGCTGCTGGCCCAGATGGGATCCCTGCAGATTTATATAAAGCAAACATGGAGATTTGGGGTCCCATGTTGGTACAGCTTTTTAATGCCGCCCTAGCCAATGGCCTGCATTCATCCTGGTTTACCTCAATAATCGTGCCGATTTACAAGAAGGGCGAGAGACAAAATTGTGCATGTTATAGGCCAATCTCCCTTCTTGATTCATCTGTAAAAATTCTCGGTAGAATAATTTTGGGAAGACTCCAGAACTGGGCTGAGGAAAATGACATTTTGAGTGACCTACAGTACGGCTTCCAGAAAGGTTTGGGAACCGTGGAACAATGCCTAAACTTAATGATTATCCAACAAAAATATACTAGGGTTAAAGGGGAACGGTTATATTTTACGTTTGTTGATTTGTCTTCGGCATTTGATTGTGTATCGCATACTAAATTGTGGGATATTTTGCAAGGGTTAGGCGTCGACGATGCCATAATTTGTTTCCTGAGAGATTTATACTCAGGTGCCACCGCATCAGTTCGATATGGCCGCGGGGGAGAATGTACTAGAAGATTTGGAGTGGGTCGCGGAGTACGCCAGGGCTGCGTTCTGGCCCCGTTCCTATTTCTTCTTTATATTAATGGACTTGAACATCGTCTCCTGCAAGAGTGCAGGGACATGCCTAGAGTGGGGAAGAGGTTGATCCCTGCGCTCATGTATGCGGACGATGCCGTTCTAATGGCTCGAACCCCCTTGGCCTTACAGAAACTGTTAGTATCCTTTGAAAAGTTCATGTTGTGTTTAGACTTGAAAATTAACTGTGGTAAAACATACTCCATGAACTGCGGCACAAAATCTGGTAAAAAGTCGAAAAGTATGTTTTTAAATAACGTTCCCTCGGAAAATATTTCGTTTTTTCCCTATTTGGGTATTTTGTTTCATGAACGGGGGGGATGGTTAAGTGCCATAAAGGCCAGAACTCTTTTGTTCCAAAAAACCATAATGGCCGTTAAGACTTTCTTGAAAAAGCTGGGGAAAAAAACAATAAAAGAAATCTTGACCATATATAATGCCACATGTACATCCGTAGCCCTCTATGGTGCGGGACTTTGGGGCTTTTCTAATATTGACCCACTACAAAATGTTGAAAACAAATTTATATGGGATGTTTTATCTGTACCGCAGAGTGTATCAACTTACATTTGCCATGTGGAGTTGGGTCAACCTTATTTATCAGATTTAATAAGAATACAGCCCATTCTCTTGTGGCACAGGGTATGGACTACTAATGAATGTGTAGTTAACCGGGCTGTGATACAGGATATTTTGAACATGGAAAATACGGCCAATGTCGAATGGTTAGCATATATTAAGCAATTTATGTTTGATATTGGACACTGTGAATATTATGAGGATCCATTATCTATGGGAACTATACCCAGAAGATCTTTGAAAAAACTGAGCCTGGAATACCTCAAGGATAAGAGAAGAAGAGCAGAAGCCAGTAAAAAGACAGTTGCTTTGCATAACCTGATACTGACTGGAGTAAAAATACAGCCCTATTTGACCCTGTTGATGTCAAATCACGATCGATTTCTTTTAACCCGCTTTAGATTGAATCTTGTTTTTAGACTTCTGTCCTTCCCAAAGATGAATTTATGGTTGCAGACTTTATCAACCTCCCCTGTGATGATTCCTCGTCCCAATCTGACATTCACATTTTATTCTGTTGTAAATTTTATACCATTCCTCGCCGAAAATTTTTAATCCCCTTTCTCAAAGACATGAATTTAAAAAGATGTCGTTTAGCTTTCCTAGAATGTCAGAGAATGGATACTGTTTTTACTGTTGTGGTTCTTTTAAACTATTTTAAACATGTTTTGAAATTAAGGAAAACTATTAGTGTAAATGAAATATAATGAGTATGTGTATTTTTAGTTAGCTTCTTTATATAGTATGTTGTTCATGTTGTTACTTTCATGGTTAATGATTTTAGCCGAATAAAGTACTTTCTGATTCTGAGTTGCCTATTGAACTGCACCCACGTTCACTTCAAGTATCCCAGCAAGATTAGCTCTTTGACTATAGACATTGCTTTGCATTAGACCCGAGCCACACAACATTGTTGTGTTACAACTGTGAGCCTACTCTTTTGCTCATGCATCAGCCAGCCAACATCATTATCAAGTTGTCCATCCGAATCTCAACCTGAATCCTCTCCAAAGGGGAAGAAATGCGATTGTGGCTCAGCAAACTGATCTCAATTGTACCACTTTTACGGTAATAATTCTCTCCTTATAACAACAGAGGCCACTGATAGTTGTGAATCCACGCAGACACAAGTGTCAGCCACCAATATGGTCTGAAACAAGACGTCTGAAAAGTAAGTCCTTGGACTATCATCACCATAGAATACGCTGCACCAGGGCAGGGGCTATCCAGAACTGGGTACACACATCTAAATGCCATTGAAGGGAACTCCTGCAGAGACTGACCTGGCTCGACAGGGACATTGTTTTTTTTTTTTTAAGTTTTTATTGAAAATTAACAGAAACAATAACAAGTTACACAAGGCAAGAAAAATTGGAAATACAGCCATGAGTCCATGTACTTGGCGCTTTAGCATTATAACGTGCATAACACAGTCGCGATGTTTCGAGGGGGGGGGGGCAGCAAGGAAACCAGTAGTAATACAAGTTAATTAATAGTCGGAATGTCAATCAGGGAGACAAAGTATCATCAGGAGACAAATCTTGAGGGGGAGTGCATATATTACCACGGTATACATTCCATTGTGACCAGATTCTGCCCCACTTCCTGGGCCTTCCACGCGACAAATACACAGTCTTCTCGCGAAACATGCACCAGTCCACATTCTCTGCCCACAATGTTACCGTCAGAGGCCTACGGGAGCCCCAGAGCTGTGCAATGTCTCTTTTGGTGATCATATTACCAAGGGTCGCCCAGGTGATCTGTGCCGTATTGTAGTCATTGGGCTCCCCGACATTCAGGAGGCAGCACCTGGCCTCGGGCAGTAGCGCCACCCCGGTGACCCTCTCCATGACGACATGAACACGGGACCAAAACTCGACCACCTCCGGGCATTCCTATAAAATGTGGAGGAAGGTACCAGTCATACCGCAACCACGCTTACACAAATCATCAGAAGAGTAACCCATGCGCACCAGACTCGGGCCAGTGACATACACACGGTGAAGGATCTTAAGTTGAACAAATCTAAGGCGTGCGGGTATGGCAACTTCTTTTGGCGAGGACAGAGCGGACTGCCAGTCCTCATCATCTAATTCTAGACCGTCGGCAATCCACGAGGCCCTCAGGCGCACGAGCAGGTCAGCCCTGTTGTAGATCAGCTTCTTGTAAATTAATGAAATAGTGCTGTCAGGCACATATGCATCCAGAATACGATCCTCAAGGGGTGAGGATTCAGGGATATCTGTACCCACCGCAAAGAGCGACAGGAGGGCATGTCGGACTTGAGCGTATCTGAAGAATTCTCTGTCCCCAAGTTCATATTCCGTCTTAAGCGCCTCGAAAGTCTTAACATTGCCTTTAGACCAAAGATCCCCCACCTTAGTGATTCCAATCATATCCCATTTGTCAAATCCTTTCGTTCGCCATAGGTTACCCAGACATTCAGAGTCATACAAGGGGGTCGCGCGAGTGACTCTATCCTTCCATCCCAAGGCCGCATTCGCATCGTGCCACACACGTACAGCGACTCCAGTGGGTCCAGTCAGTGCCGTACAGAGCCTCCTGGAATACAGCACCCTATTGAAGTTTCCTCCGGCAGAAGGTGTTTATCCATTGCGAAGGCGGGGGCGGGACCGGGAACATACATTGCGTGTTTGACCGCACTTAGTTGGGAGGCCCAGTAATAGCGCCTGATGTCGGGAAGGGCGATGCCACCGTCGTACCACAGAAGCGTGAGCTTAGACAGAGCAACGCGTGCACGGCCATCCCAAATCAGTTTCCGTTGCAAACTCTCCACCTCCCGAAAGTAACGAGAGGGAACGGGGTCAAACGAGTTCTGGAGCGCATACAAAAATCTAGGCAGCGACATCATTTTAAAGAGAGCCGCACGACCAAGCGGTGACAGTGGCAAATGACTTCAGCGTGTAACATCTAGCTTCAGCCGTTGAACAGGGGGCAGCAAGTTGTGCTCATAGCGAACAGTGGGGTCCAAAGAGACATATATCCCCAAGTACTTAAAACCGGTCTCCGTTACTTGAATCGGAAATCTACGGGGCAATGGGGGGAGACCACCAGCCAAAATGTAGACACAGGATTTAGTCCAATTAATAACAAGACCCGAGTTCTTCCCAAAGGAGGTAAGAACATCGAAGAGTACGTTTAAGGATTTATGAGGGGAAGTTAGGTAGAGGAGAATGTCGTCTGCGTACAGCGAGACACGATCCTCGAAATCGGGAGCCCACCGAATGCCCTTTATAGAAGGCTCCCAACGGAGCCACTCCGCCAACGGTTCCAGTGCGAGGGCGAAGAGCAATGGAGACAGCGGGCAGCCCTGCCAAGTACCGCGTCCGAGTGCGAAGACACCGGACGCCTTCCCATTAACCACCACCTGGGCAAGGGGCATCTCATAAAGAAGTTTCACCCAAGCGATGAACACGGGGCGAATCCAAATTTCGAGAGGGCCGCCCAAAGATAGGGCCATTCGATAGTGTCGAAAGCCATAGTAGCATCAAGAGAAGCTAAAATGGCCGACTCAGGGAGAGTCCCAGCCTTCGCGAGAACTCCGTGAAGTCTCCGAAGATTAAGGGCAGTATTCCGATGAGGAATGAACCCTGACTGGTCCGGATGGACCAAGTCACCGATCACCTTAATCAAGCGATTAGCTAACAATTTAGCTAGAATTTTGGGTTCGGCATTAAGCAAAGATATAGGTCTATACGAGGCACAGCGATCCCGTGGCTTACCCTCCTTGTGAATTACCACAATAGTGGCGAGTCGCTGATCAGCGGGAAGGGAACCCGAGTCCAGGGCCTCAAGGAACATATCCTTCAGGTGGGGCGCCATTTTGTCGGGTCGCAGTTTATAAAGTTCGATGGGTAATCCATTGGGGTCCATTGCCTTGCCTGAGCGGAGGGAACGTATGGCCCCCGCTATTTCGTCCGCCGTAAGGGGTGCATCTAGGAGGTCTCTGTCATCGTCGGAAAGGCAGGGCAACGCAATGTCACGAAGCAACAACCAGGAGTCTTCCTCGTCCCTATCGCAGACAGAGGCATACACCGTTTGAAAGTGGTCTACAAAGCACTCAACAATCCCAACAGGGTCAGTGACACACTCACCATCAGCCTCTCAATCACGGGGACAACGCGGTTCACTCTTTCTTTCTTGTCCAGCCACGCAATCAATTTACCGGCCTTGTCACCCACATCATACATCCTGCCCTGTTGCTCCCTATTCATCATCTCAGCCGCGTCAGTGACAACGGACCTATAATCGGCTTGTTTCAGACTGAGAGAATGCATTTTCAAAAGCGTCACTCCTGAATCAAGGTCACTCTCTAGTGCAGTTATCTCAGTTTCTAGGCGCACCAGAGCCACATTTTTAGCCTTTTTGGCAGCAGCAATCAGTGAAAGAGAATGTCCACGAATGACAGTCTTAAAAGCTTCCCACAAAGATACAGAAGAAGAAACAGACCCACACATTATCGTTGAAGTAGTGATCCATGGCTTTGACAAGTTCAGAACGGGTTTTCGGGTCACGAAAGTACCAGGGGTTAATAGGAGCCCCTCTGCCCACACTACCACTGCACCCACTGCAAGCCGAAGCCACAAGGGGGAGTGATCAGAAATACCCCTGGGAAAGTGGCGAACCTCACTGATAGAGGAGGATTGGGCCGATGGCATTAAGAAATAGTCTAACCTAGAGAGACTACCATGTGCCCCGGAATGCAAGGTATACTGGAGCTGTGTAGGGTGCATCAACCGCCAGCTATCTACGAGCCCAAAGGTCTCAAGGAAATCGCTCAACCACATATGGGATCTAGCCAAGTCCCTGGGGGGAAAACGATCAGCAGTACCAGAGACAACGGAGTTAAAATCCCCTCCGATGATAAGAAGACCCTCAGGCAGCCCCAATAGGACCCTACCCAAATCGGCATACGTGGCGGCCTGTAGGCCCGGGGGGATATATACCGTGAGTATGGACAGTGTCTTCCCTTCCCATCTACCCGTGAACGCAGCATAGCGCCCTCTATCATCAAGTATAACTTCATCAATTTCGAGGGGGAGAGAAGACCGACTAAGAATGCCGACCCCCCTGGAGCCAGAGGTGAAACCGGAGTGAGCAACTAGGCGGTATCCACGTCTGTTCATGGCTCGACACGTATTCCCTATAAGATGCGTCTCCTGTAGAAGAACCACATCGGGTGAATGGCGCCTAAGAAACTGCAACACCACCCCTCGCTTTATCCTGTCTCCCAGCCCATTAACATTCCATGACAACCTACTATAAAAATATAAAACATGCCAGGAAGAACAGTCTCACCCAACAACTCACGGAGGCGGGTAATTGCCCAAGGGAGTTGTTCAAAATATTACAGAGTTTCGTAAAGCCTACAGCTTGTGAGAGCCCCGATGAATTCTCTCAGATCCTCTGTGATGAGATTTCAGTGTTCTTTGAAAACAAAATAAATCTTATTTACGATAAAATAATGGCCTCTAGTAGTGTTGGGAACAAGGACTTGCCCCCATCTAATTCATCCATACAAAACGAAAACCAACTGTTATCCTTCCTGGCAATCTGTGACACAGACCTTTCCCTTCTTATCAGCCACATAAAATCTGGATCCCCCAATGACTTCCTTCCTGCTAAAATGGTTGCCCCTCTGATCACCCTTTTAGGACCTCCTATTCAGTCTGTGATAAACATCTCACTTAGAGAAGGACAGGTCCCTATGGAATGGAAGAAAGCGGTGGTGAACCCAATAAGGAAAAAAGCGGCATTCCCATGGACAGATCTTTCGAATCTTCGGCCCATCTCCCTCCTGCCATACATCGGTAAAATGACCGAGAAGCACGTGAACACCCACCTATCCAAACATATCGAAGCAACGGGAGGCCTGGACTATTCACAATCTGGGTTCAGGCCCAATCACAGCACCGAATCAGCCCTCCTAACAGTGACCGACAACATCAGGATGACGCTGGATGGAGGGGGGTCCATGATTCTGGTGCTGTTGGATCTATCCGCTGCTTTCGATACGGTGTCACATGAGGTGCTTCTCGGTCGTCTGAGGGAGGTGGGACTGGGGGGTGTGGCCCTGTCCTGGATGGAGAGCTTTCTCTCAGGCCGCTCTCAAGAAGTCAGGTTGGGCCCCTACAAATCCATCTCTAGGGAGCTCACCAAGGGAGTGCCACAGGGCTCATGCCTAAGCCCCACATTATTTAATGTGTATGTGGCCCCCTTGGCTGACTTAGTAAGATCTTTTGGGTTCACCCCGGTGTCGTATGCGGACGACACACAACTTCTGTTCCCTTTTAAGACCTTCACGCCTGCACTAAAAAAATCATTTGCAGACGGAATGAGGGCAGTATCAGAATGGATGGCTAGGAACTGCCTACAATGCAATGTAGGAAAAACTGAAGTTGTGTTGTTTGGGGAAGCAACGATACTGTGGTCCCCTGAGTGGTGGCCTCTGGAACTGGGGCCTGTCCCCAGCCCTAAACGGACCGTTAAAAACTTGGGGGTGCTATTAGATCAAGCACTAACATTTAAAGATCATGTGGACCAAGTGGCCGGCACCTGCTTTCGTGTCATTGGTTTGCTGAGAAGGGTCTTTCCATACCTACCCGACAGCCATAGGAAGACACTGGTCCAGGCGTTAGTCATCAGTAGATTGGACTATTGCAACGGTCTTCTCTTGTCAGCGAATGAAGAACATCTTAACAAATTTCAGATAGTCCAAAATACTGCGGCGAGGCTTGTCCTGAATGCTCCACCTAGGACTCCCTCCCGCCCTTTGCTGACTAGACTTCACTGGCTCCCAGTGCGGCAACGCATTAAGTTTAAAATCCTAACTACAATTCACAAATGTCTGTCAGGTACGGGTCCCAAGTATCTGAAAGAAAACTTCTTACCCTATGTTCCTGGACGTTCTTTACGTTCCAGCAATTTGCAGTTAATACAGGTACCCAGAATTAAAAGATCTAGACAGGGAGGCCGTGCCCTCGCCCATATGGGACCTGTCCTCTGGAACTCACTGCCTCATATGCTGGGACAAATCACTAATCATTTAACCTTCCGAAAGTCCCTTAAAACCCATCTATTCACAAACATGTAACTAACTTAAATCAGAAGTCTATTAAATCCCTCTGACCATGGACCAGCATAAGCTATATTCTTCTAAAGGCACAAGCGCGGAGATACCCCTTCGGGGGTCGAGTCAGGCGCTATATAAGAATATAAATAAAATAAATAATAAATGATAGTAGTCTCAACTCACCAGCCCCCATCCCCAAGGAGAAGCAGAGCGCCCCACACACGGAACCCGAAGAAAGAGACAGTTAGAGAAAACATTTGGATGCCTTGTGAACGAAAACAACAACACCCCCCCACACCCCCAACTTAAGCCCATTACAACACCCCCCACCCTGCACCCCTGCGTTAGACTCGAAATCCACCCCAACTTGCAGTGTGCCTGTCGCCCCAAGAAGAAACTAATCTACACAAAGAACCCCAGAGGAGGAAGAGACCCCTTCACCCCCGCCACCCTCAGACCAATCCAAAGGAAGGACTAAAGAATCATTGTCCAAACTCAGCTGGTTAAGTCGGAAAGTTCAGACATCGGGATCCACAAGCTACTCCTGCTCCGGCGAGCGACCGTCGGCGCCGCCGGGGTGCATAGTACTATCGTCTCTTTTTGGCAAGGAATCAAGCCAGTCCCTGACACTGTCCGGGCGATCGAAGAAAAACGTTTGTTCCCCGTACTCAATACAAAGTAAGGTCGGAAACAGCATGGCGAACTTGAGGCCCAAGTCCCGTAGACGTCTCTTGACACCCTGGAAGCCCATTCTTTGCCTCTGAACAAACGGGGTAAAGTCCGGGTAAAAGTTCACGGTGGCATTCTCGAATTTCACAGGGCCCTTGTCCCGAGAACCTTGCAGGATGGCATCTCTATCCCTGAAATGGAATAGTCTAGCAATGATAGGTCTCGGGGGGGCACCCGGCTGGGCCTTCCCGTCAGGGATTCGATGTGCACGCTCGACCGCAAAGAATTTAGTAAGTCCGGCTGGAGCAAGATAGTTGGAGACCCGATCTTCCACCAGGAGGTTGGTTGCAGAGGCCTCGGGATCTTCAGGGACCCCAATAATGCGCACGTTATTGCGACGGGACCTGTTTTCATAATCCTCCAGACGACGGGCCAGCACATCCCGGGAAGAACGCAGATTCCCGATCTCGGTCTGAACGTCCGTTACATCAGTGGTCAGGCTGGAAGTCTTCAGATCTAACGCCTTGACTCTCTCATTAGTCTTTGCCAGGTCCGCTCTTATCAGCGTAACATCCACGGCCACCATGTCGATCTTGGAGGCAAGAGCCTCATATTGCTGCCCCATGGCGGTATCCATACTGGTGATAGCGCTCATTACATCTTGCAGCGACACTCCTGGTGTCGTACCGGAGGCTGCCTTAGGGTCATCAGGCGTGCGGCCAGCAGTACTGGGGGACCCCTTCAACTGAGAGTAATGATCCATGATGTTCGTCTGGGTCTGTCCCCCTCGATGAGGCGTCTTGATCTTACGTCTCTCCGTCTCGGGTTTGGTGGCCATATTGGAGAAAGGACCCCGTGGGGGCCCACGCGACCTGGTGAAAATGGCCGCTCGGAATGTGGTCAAAAACAGTGAAACCGGCCAAAATCAACGTAAATGCCGATAGTGCGGGGTAAAAGGCGAGACACCAGGAGGACACACCACGTTGTGAGGGCACCAGACAGGGCCAAGGGTAGATCCAAGCAGCGTGTTAGCCAATCCTCGCTGGGAGTAGGAAAGCGAAACTAAAAGTTAGGCAGGGGATCCGTGGAGGAGAGACCCCTCCGGCCGTTGTTGTTCAACTACTCCCCGGCTGGCAAAGTAACCAAAGCCCCGGTCTGGTCTCGGGGCAGGCCGCAAAGTTCGAGACGGCATAAAAGTGGATCCCAACGTCCGATCTCAATTCTTCAAAGAATGTTGGGATCGGCAAGAGTTCGTCTTCAAAGGCCCATCTTCTAAATCAGGATGTAGGAAGGATATGTGCGAAGGGTGGTGCGGGTCTCGGGAGCCCTCTGCTCACACGACCATCTTGGATGCCCGCGAAGCTCCTCCTTCGACAGGGACATTGTTAAGGCCCTGAGGTGCAATAGTCTTAGACAAACTAAGCTTTCTACAATGTGCTTGGTTGGAATTTCAAAACAAGATGCTGAATATGCTGGATTTCTAACTAGAGGAAACACTAGCTCTCAGATAACATTCAGGACCGCAACAGTAAACTTCACCTGCTGGGCTAGAATTAGAAACTACTGCCCACGGTTAATGAAAACTCCTCAGCTGTGCAAAAGGAAACTGTAGTTCAACAATGCCTGGTAACTTCCTCTGGAGATCCTGTGGGAAGTAGACATCCTGGGGAGCTAAGAGCACCATTCAATCTTAATGCTAAAGTTCCTAAGGATACAGGAGGCCCTTATAAAAAAAATGTGCTTTTCCAGAAGTAGAGATCAAAGATCATGAATCGGATGTAAATCTACCCCTTTTTCTTGGAACTATAAAACATCTGGAGTAGCTACCCCTTCTTTCTGAGGGGAACTCAATTCTTTCAACATTTTTTGCAATATTATTGTGACCTCGACATGGTAATGAATGAATGGGAAAAGGAGGTGGAAGAGGGGGTAGTTGTGTTCTGAAAATAGGGGAAGGCACCCATCCCCCAATAGCCACGGGCTGTAACATTTCAATATCAGGTCCTTGAAGAAGTTGTGGCACTGAAGGAGTGAACCAGAAATAGAGCCATTAAGGCTCCCTTAAAAGGCACATGCCTGCTCTTGTGACGACCAATGAGGCACAAACCGTTAGTAGGATGGCTTAGGATACAACCTGGCTCTAAAGAGGCAGACCACTCTACTTTAGACCTCTTCTTGTAGTATTTACATCACCTATCTAGAAAGAATGAGCACCTGTTTTTTGTGGTGCTGTTACAGAGATTCCTCAGTATGTGGTGGTGGGATGGAATCAAAGACAGAAAAAGTCTTCCCTAGAAGGCGCCCCAGTTGGTACTGTGGATTCCTCCTTCAGTGAGGCCATGAAAATAAAATCTACTGTTTCTCTGAAGCAATTTAGGGCTCATGAAGGCACAGATTGTATCCATGCGCACCTCATGGTCAAAGCCCGCGCACCACAGGCAACATGAATGTAGGTGAGTCACAAATATAAGCCTTTGACAATAAAGCTTAAACCATGAGACATTTGTGTGGAAAACTCGACAAAAGAATTTGCAGTTGGCCAAGCAACAGTGATATCTGGTGCCGGGTGACATCACAGTGCTGAACATGTCAATGTACCCAGCAGTCTAGAAAGAATGTTAATTTAAGTAATATCTGCAGGCCTTCAACCCCCCGGGTATTGGGGCGGCCGAGCACTTTGCCAGGGCCGGTTGTGGTTCCCAGTCCGGCCCTGAATATGTGGGAAAGAGTATCTATTATAATCTAGATACAGAATATAAGAAATGTTATGCATCATTTGTCTTAAAATACAGTAAGAATAATTTCCAAATAAATGTAACAAAACCCTCTATTACTATTAAATATGCAGCGCTGCAAGACTGCCTATCGATAGCTTTGCATTTTAGATTAACACTCAAATCACTGACAAAGATCATGGTTACAGTTATACTGTACTCAAACCCTCTACTAGAAAAGAGACATCTAAAGGGAATAGGAAAATAAAGGGACATGGACAATGACTTTTTGAATTATGTGCGCAACCCGCATAACACCCATGTTTTCTTTCTACACAAAAGATGGTTAAATCTTACCTGTAAAGCATTTAGCCCAAACACACATTTTGTAGCCTTATCAAATATTTTCTCCACCAGAACAAAATTAACTTACTTGAAATGACATTATTATCCAGGAGACTGGCCGGGGTTACTGCTTCTTGCATTGCTGTACTGTTCACCGTCTTGCTTGCCACAGGACTGACTTTCACTATGAAGATGTAAGGACCATCGTGCCAGGTCTTCATCACAGCATTCATTGTCTGTAAAGCAAAGATGGCAGAATGTGGCAAGTGAAGCAGAGAACAGATGGCTGGATATGCTGGAATTCACCTCACACATTTCCAACCTCAAACTGTAGTTCTGGAACTCACCACTGAACTACTTCCACTCACATATCTTGCCCTGCTACAAATTAGATACAAAGATATTTCAAAAACTATACAACAGAACTATTTTTAACCAAAAAAAAGAAATTGTGTGTAATTGCAATAAACAATACATATTGTGACATATCATGCTTCAAAAGCAAAAATCGCATGGTATGGGCTAACAATGATTTCTGGTCTAAAGCTACTCTGTACTCTACTACTCATTTTATTTATTCCATAGAGTATAAAACACTATGGCCCTGATTATGAGTGGGTCATTGTTTTCTGACTCCTGCACAAACTCCTGTTTTCTTAGGGGTCGGAGTGTTATTTAACGCACCCAGTAATCACTGAGTATGATAAATATCTCACCCTTCATTACATTTGAGCTTGTCGGAATGTAGTAGGAGAAAAGTACACTGAATTTTCCGTACCATACAGATTTTGGTCCGTTAAGCATAGAAATACATGTTACTCCCAAACACATGAGTGCCCACATCCCAATACTTAATTGCTAAATGCTAGGTTGGTATGGGTGTGTGACTAAAGGAAGACACTCAGTATACATCCTAGTGTTTGAATAGGTTCCTCACTCTTTGGGTGTCACAAAAAATGCAAGTGGTAGGTGTAAGGTGACAAATCGACACGTGTAAGTTTAAAGATCATGAACATTAGACCATTTAACTTTTTTCTCCATGAAGAAACAAATTTCTTGTACAGAAATCCACTTCCTCACCTACATCTAAAGTCTAAGTTGTGCTCAAGGACCCAGTAGTGGGTTTTATAAAAATTACCCTTTATTGTTTACACTGCTGTAAATCGTGTACAACATGACTAGGGAATTTTCTCTGTTTCGCAGGATGACTGTTTTGTAAGAGTTCAGACAACTGGATGTTAGCTTAGAGCACTGTTTTTTTTGTCTAGAAGGTTAGGCCGGAGGTTCTGCTGGTCCTTTCAAGATCCTGACAATACAGCCTAATGTACTTCTAGTCCATAGTTCCCCTTACTTCATACTGAAAGGATACTCCTCCAGGGCATGGGAGGGACACTCCCAGCACCTTTGAGCATCCTGGACAGAAAATCATGCCCATGCCCATGTCTGGCTCCTATCCGTAACCAGGTATATATCAACATCAGAGGTACAGGACTGGATGGTGAGGGTATTATTAAGAAGGTGGAATTTGTAATAAAAGTACAATTGTCACATCGGTGTGTCACTTGCATTTACATCATTGTTCCAACAGTCTTCCTCCAGAACAAAGAAACATATAAAAAAGGAAGTCTGCATAAAGAACAGGGTTAAAATAGCCAAAAAGATCTTAACCAAGGCTCAGTCACTATTGAGAGCTGACTAAGATCTTTGCGGCCAGCACACAATATTTATAAAAAGCATGTTCAGTAGGCTATGTAGCAATCTTGCAATTGACGCCAAAAATCAAAAACTGGGTTTGGCTTGTTAACTGTGTTAAACAGTTAATTTTATATTTATTGTTTTCTTAAGTTTAATAACAAGGAGCACGACAAACATAGTCACGTGGAAGCATTCTCCATTTCTGCCAGTCAATGGCCACAGAGGCACAGCACATAAAATGTAAACCATAAGTAGATATCAGGAATATCCAGTTGCCCAAAAACCACCAGGAATTTGTAAAGTAATAATCTATGTCTATGGTTCAAGGACAGGGAGCCAGTTTGAGTGCAACAGTATTTCCAAAGAGTGGCGGTCATGGGCAGTCCTAGCTACCCGAGGGTGAGACACTAAGCTATAAAACTTTGAGACCCACTGAGCAATGTCCGGTGACGGGATGAGCTGTAACAAGGGGAGGAATTTAGCTGGCTCATGTGGGAACTCTGGCTGAGGGTTAAACAGTTAAAGAACTCCATATCAAACGTAGGCATACAACACAGGCATTTCATAGGAACAATCATTCATATCTGTTGTTCCTGTATCTTTGTTGGAAATGCCTTAAAGTATACTGTCCAGTGATGAGGGTTGAACATGTTCTTTAGTTTCTAGTTGCATGGTGTTAATCAACAAGTCCCAGTTTATTATTGCTTTTACCCCATGATTGATTTTTATCAGGTTTGCTGTGCTTATGTACTACATTTGTCCATGAACCATCTTTGTATGCCCTGAAAATATTTATCTTGCTACAACCTACATTTCAACACATTTTAACCCCGGTAAGAGGGCACACAGTGGCAAGGGGATGGGCTGGTGAACAGTTCCATGCATGAAGGGCAGGGGCACAATCGAGCTAGCACCCTAGGTTTCACATGAATGGCCTCAACTCTGCCATACAGGTGATGTGCATTTAATGATCTCCTCTCTAAGGTGCACAAATCACATTTGAAGCAAGCAAAGAAAAACACACATTCCCAAATCACACTAAAAGTACTTACCGGTTTCTCTGACTGATCTGGCAACACAGAAATATGTGTTGCATTCTCTGCATCTTTCAATCCCTTGAAAAAATAAAGCAAAGTTATGGTAAGTGTTTCGTCCATGCTAATTAGGCAGAGGTAGGTGGCTGCACTAACTCATGATTACCTGCTGTTTCTCCGAAGTAAGGGCTGCCGGGTGGACAAACTCCTTGTAGTACTCCTTAAATAAAGAGAGAGATAGGGAGACAAAGGTAAATTAGAAAACCTCCTAGACAGCATCAGTTGTCAAATTGAACCAAGATACAAAGTTTTTACCCTATATCCATAATGTTTATACAGAGACGCATAGTGCGCTGTACTAATTATTACTTTTCTGGATATTGTGGGATGGCGGGCATGATTGAGGAGAGGCAAAGACTCAAATGAGTCATGATGCTCTTCTCTTTTCCTCAACAATGTTAATAAATAGCATATTCTATTCTTTGTGTTTCCATATATGGGTTATGGTTTATCCCATGGCATTTTTTCAGGTGTGCTTATTTTATCAAAAGTTATTTTTACCAAATGTGCTTTGATATTAAACTTTAATTTGATCTTTGCACTGTATTAATAAATGTTTGAATGCATGTTTATTTGTACAGTTGCTCCAAATAAAATGCGTTTGTGTGCCACATCTATGTTCACTGTCCTGGAACAGAATATATATTTCACTGAAAAACGTAGGTCAAGAGAAATTATTGTTTCCTCTGCTCATATCACTATAATGTATGTTTACAAACCTCTGACATTCCATCACAAACACACTTAACGCCTTAACTACGGGCGTTGTAAAGGGTGGGCGGGGCTCCATCGGCCGTTGGCAGACGGCAGCACTAGGGAGGTAGTGCTCCCGTCGTCCAACGGCCGACGGCAGCACGCAAGGGGTTGGTTACAAGGTAAAACCTAAATACCACTATAAATGCCCAGCTATGGTTCGGTACAAGCACAATGACTCAACCCTGCCAACACTACCAAACTGGGGTGGCGTAGTGGGGAAAAGAACGAAGAATGTAACCCAGATCTTTTGACTGGGGGAGAATGTTTGCATTGTCAGCATTCTGTCCCTCATGTATTTGCTGTAACACTACCTGCACAGCACATTGGTTGAGAAAGCAGTAGTATTAAGTGTTCAGAGTGCAGCCGCAGTAAATAATACATCGGATAGGGATCTGGCTTGGAGAACTACTGTGCTCTGTTAAAGTTAAACAGTATTTTCTCAGCTTTTGGAGGTGGGGGAATCGATATGTCTCACCCTGCTAATGGCAGTGTGTAGAGCTTAATGGCCATGCATATTCTGATCTGAGACAGTCGGAATGTGAGCCACTGTACTGGCTGAATAACACCAGCTTTCTCCAGCTTCTTCAACTCCAGATCTGATAACTAGTGGTTGTGGAAAGAGACCCACATGTGCTGAAGCACCAAAGGCTGAATAATATGGCATATACCTTTGTTCTTGTGAATATCCTTTATTACTCCATGGAAAGGTCTTCTCCTTCAGATTGGCTGCATGTCCTTGTTGATGCTGCAAGTCATGTGTGCCGAGAGCCTGTCTCTATGACAAAGAGGGGGGATTGTACTGTACTTCCTCTGAGCAAATGATACATTCGAAAATCCCTCAAGTGGGAGCATTTCTGGGCTTCATATGCCAGCATCTACCCTGGTAAAGACTCTAAAATAACAATTCTTTTTGTTTTATCTCATCAAAGACCATAATCTAAGCTGGGGTGTGTGAAGATTTAAAATAATTGTTTGAAGTATTAAACATGCTTACAGCAATAACACCTACAAACTGTACATTAATATACAGTAAAAGTTTCTATACTTCTACAATCTCTACCAACTATGTCCAAAATATTCGACTAAAGATGTAAATGTGAGTTTAAGAGTGGCAGCTTGGATTGTATTGATATGATATTAGTCAATATTATGCGTTTAATGCCTATATTCCATGTCTTGGAGCTTTGCATGTGCAGGGGCTATCTTTATGAAGGAAAGCAAACATATTTGCTTCAGAATACTGACTATTAACCAACTTTTCTGCAAGGAATTAGAATTCCGTAACCAACTAAAAACCTGGATTTACAACCTTCCAGACATAGTTGCCAGAGCACTAGTGTGAGTCCGGCCTCGATCAATTCAAGCAGTAATGGCAACTTTGACATCAGGTTGACCTCTTATTGGCGCCAAGATGCTCCCTGGAGCGATTGTTGCGCGGTATAAATGGGCTATCATATCATATCATATCAAGAGCAAACAAGCCTTTTTGAAGGCCCAGACACGCTGTACATATCAGAATGCTTTTATGCACAGAAATGGATCTTGACTTTTACTGAAGGTGACAAAGGTTACATACCTTGAGAAGAATAAACCTCAGCAACCTCAACCCTTTTGTGAGGTCACTTCTGTTGCTAACTTAGAGATTTGTTAACAGGGGCCGGTGTAAGAACTCCAGGACACGGTAATGCAGAAGTAGGTACACTTTATTGGAGCAAGCCGGTACGTCCTACGGCTTCTGTAGCTGCCTTCAACTGCCACCCACACCCCATCATTCTAGAATCTGTACAGAACCTGTGGTATCCTGTTACCGAGGAACCAGTAACCAAGATACCACATCTCCCTTCTTTACACAAGTGAAACCCAAACTTTATTTATTTTAAATGCAAAGAACCATTGCACCTAAATCATCAGTCCTACAGGAGGTGCAACTTCCATGGTATAACTTTACATAAAGATACAACACCTAGAAATGCTAACGAAAAGGTTTTTACAAATACTAACAAAATAAGCTAGAATACCAACAAAAAGTGTTTTCAAAAGGTAACCAGATGAGCTGGTTAGAACAATTAAAGGATGTCCAAGTTGAATACAAGGCCTAACATAGATTCACATTCTCAAATGTCAATAATTGCACCCAATCCTTATCCTTAATAAACAAGCACTGGCGTTGCCAATAGGTCTCGCAGTAGGAAAGTTGGAGCTATTGGTTTTGTAAATGACACATGTTATATTTATGTGTTGGTTTTGAAAATCGCGAAACTAATAGTTTTGTCATTTACAATGCCAATACTTTTTTACACATGAACATTCAGAGTTGCACAAAGTTTAGAGTTAAAGCAAAAAGATGGTTAAATCAGCACTAAAATAAAATACCTATAACAAGGGAGAGAACAACACGAGTGGTGGGGGAACGCACGCACGGAGACAAAGTGAAAATCACCAACACGTACCTGTTAATGCAGAGAGGCCGACAAAAATATGCATTTGTTTAGCATATGCGTTTAAAATACTATTTGCCTTCTTATTATCTCGAAGTTAACATTGGCCCTGAAGGTAGGCTGAAAGCTAGTTTTTATTCTTGACCTTTAAAAGTTGGGAGGCGAGTTATTTGGCTTTGTAATGCGAACCCGGTTTAAATTTTTAACGGCAAGGGGTGCAACACAAGAATGTTCTGGACAGGCACAGCCCACACCGGCCTTTGTCATCGCGGAAATGGCGACAAAGAAGGGCAGGATGGGTGCTTGATAGCAGCAGAATGGCTGCAAAGGGCACCTCATTATCCGATGCTCAGTTTAATCGCCTGGCGCCAAGCCTGCCTCACATGCCGGTGATATGCTAGGACTGTTCTGAATACCAAAGGCGGGATCCGACCGAGCAGTATTAAACTTTTTCGTTTCCTCGCAATTACTCACTGAAATGTACATTTTGCAGCAAGATGAACACATGTACATTCAGAGTTGCACAAAGTTTAGAGTTAAAGCAAAAAGATGGTTAAATCAGCACTAAAATAAAATACCTATAACAAGGGAGAGAACAACACGAGTGGTGGGGGAACGCACGCCTGTATAAATAAAAACAAGCAAAAGCAAATGGTGGGGGCCTGAAGGAGGAGGGGGTGCGAGGGATGAGTGAGGATGGGGTAGCAAGGGAAGGAACACGGCCTGGGAGGTGCTGGAGCTGAAAGTACGGCCGGCCGGCCATCCAAGAATAATTAGGGGAGGAGAAGCCGAGAAGCCGCAGAGCGCACGCTGGGCGAAGCCCTTTGATGTGCTGCGAAGATGAGCGGCCGGGAAACTGAAAGTACGGCCGATTGGAGAGAGGGAGGCTGATGCGCGTGCTTGTTTGGTCACGTGGTTCACGTGAACTTCAAGAAAACCGCAGCAGAAAGCCCTTGGTTTGACGAGGATTTTGGCTACTTGAATTCTCGCTCCCTCAATGCGCTTGCGTGCATTGTAGGTCACGAGACCTAAAAAGAATTACATGAGAAAACTTGTAAATCTCTTGGGTAAGGCCACTGGTGTGTCCTTGCATGTAATTGTCACACCACCAGACTGGTCAGCCGATTGTAACAAACACTCACTGGCTGCACCTTCCTTCAAAGCAGAAACAGGTACAACAGCATTTCCTGTATTAGTATTTGTCACTTCTTCCCACACCCATTCCATAGATATTGATGCATCAATTCTTTTGGCATTTTCCTAACCCAGAATCCTATTGCACTTTGCCATCCAACTGTGATGCAACACATTTTGTCACTCAATTTTGCTGACTTAGAATATGCTTCAATTACTTGAATTGGTACGGAAAACTTGCTTTGACCCTTTTTAGGTCTCGACCTGCCAATGCGCTTGCGCATTGCTGGCAAGACATATAGAGGGCCACCAGCAAATCCTACCAAGAGGTTTTGGAGTGCGGATTCTGCCCAATGCATGTGAGGCATTCAAGCGTGAAGCTTCGCCAGCGCACTCGGCCTCACTTCTCACTCACACCCCGTATGCTCGTTCCCTCCCACCCTTCCAACTTCAAAGCAACGTCGCTCCCCTGCTCCCCCGCCACGCATCACTTCCTGCTCCCTCTCTTACTTTTGTTATCGCTCACACCCCATATGCTCGTTCCCTCCCACTCTTACAATTTCAAAGGAACGCCGCTCCCCTGCTCCCCCGCCTCCCTTGCCACGCAATGCCGAGAGCTTGTTATTCTATAACCCTAGCTTGCAGCGTTACAAGCATGTGCTTACACAACTCGAGGTACTTGCAAATACATACAGTTCAACAGTTTATTCGATGTCTGTGCCATTCCAGAGCTCCCACCCGTACTCCGCTGTCCGAGCCATTCCGCCCCCCTCTCCCCCACCCGCACTCTACTGTCCGTACATTGTTGTTTTTTAACATTCCGCACCCCTCTCCTCCTGCCCGCACTACGCTGTCCCTGCATTGTGGTTTTTGGGTGAGTGTCCTTTAAGTGTTTGTGTTTTTTTTTAGCATTTATGTATTTAAACCATGTTCTACAGCAGCGCAAATGCAGTGCAGCTTGGCTGAAATTAAAAACAGCTTTCAGCCAGCATCCCCGCTGCTGTACAACATGGCTGAAATAACATTGACAAAGGCAATAGATCTTGCACAGGCAGGATCTTTCTGCTTCGCTAATGCTTGTTCTGCTTGTTTTTATTTAAAAGCACCCGCTGCGACATCACACTTTAAATATTATATTTTTGTTTACAGTGCTTCAAATTTAATAAGGCGGTTGTGCGCCTTTCTTTTGCGCTCAGTGGCTCGCCTACGTACACTTTTACAACTTTTTTTCCCCCAACAGTGCGCCATGCTGCACCTTAACTTTAATAATGGCGCTTCATCTTGAACAACTTTAACTATGGCAGCCGCGCACCTTTCTTTAGTTGTGCACAGCTCGCCTTAAAAAAAAACTGAAATGGAAATTAAGTCATCACAAACAAAGCATTACTGCTTCCTGCCGCCATCTTTGTTCTCCAGTGTCAAAGAAGCCATGTCCGGGATAAAAGCACAACGTTGTAAACCAGTTTATTTGCTTTTCCGCCATCTCTTTCAAAACTGTTCACACTTCACAATAACTTACAGCTGAAAGTAGCATTGATTCTGGGCAACTATCTGTGCCTACCAGCTGTACAGCACATCCCTGCAACATTTTTGTTTCCAACAGCGTGCCATGCAGCGCTGTAACTTTAATAATGTCGCTTCATCTTGAACAACTTTAAATATGGCGAGCGTGCGCTTTTCTTTAGTTGTACGCAGATCGCCATAACGCTTTACTGCTTCCTGCCATCATCTTTCTTCTCCAGCTTCACCGGAGCCAGGTCGGGATAGAAACATCATTTGCAACAGCAATAGCTTTACCTTTTCCACTGCGACACCTATTGCATTGCAAATGTTTTTTTTTTTCATGGTGTCCACTGGTTTATTTTTCCTGGGATTTAGTACTTGATGCTTTCTTCTTTATTGTTTTGAACCCCAACTTTACTCTCACCTAATGTCCTGGATTTAAATATACATCCTTCGTATCCATGTTACTTATCAAAATACGATTGATAGACTTCTTGCAATTTCCTCAAATTGGATCTCACCACAGCAGGGGACCATTTCCCACAAACCCTCATTATGTTCCACACAATATTGTTGTTAGAATTGGGGATCTCTAGTAGGCAGAGGTAGGTACCTTTGTCCAAATAGGGACCCTTGCTTCAAGTCAGGGTAAGGGGGATACACACTTTAGATAACCCCTGCTCACCCCCTTGGTAGCTTGACACGAGCAGACGGGCTTATCCCAAAGGCAATGTGTAAAGTATTTGTACCAGCACACACGGTAACACAGTAAAAGCACCACAAAAGGACACCACATTAGTTTAGAAAAATAAAGTATCTTTATCTAAACTCAACAAGACCAAAATGGCAAAAATCCAACATACAAGTATTAGGAAAATGACTTTAAAAAGCTTTTAAGCAACTGTGTCCATAGAAAACAACCTGTAGTTGCAACAAAATTCCGATGGCCAATAGCTGCAGAGATGAAAAGCATTGAAAACACAAAGAGATGCATCCGTTCCTGAGACCATGTGGAGGCGATGCAACAGTTTTGCTGCACGCAGGAGAATTGATGTGTCGTGTCCGGTCTGTAGGGGGAAGTGATGTGTCGATTCCAAGACGATTCTGGTCTGCGGGTGATGCGTTGGGATAACTTGCAGCACCGGTACGACGCGTCGAAATCCGGTATGCATTGGCGATCGATGCGGGGGCGTCGAGCGGCACTGCCTTTGTTTCTTAAGTCGTGACCCCTTGATGCATCGCTTCTAGCAGCGGCGACAGGCGCTGCGTCGGTTTTGGCAGCGGGGCGGCGATGCGTGGAGAATCTTTTCGCACCACAGTGCTGCGTCAGAAAAACTGACGCAAGAAGAGCGATGCGTTGATTTTCTTGTAGTTGCGTTGCTTCTTGAGCTCACAACAGCAGACACAACCTCCAGGGGCCCAAAACAGTCACAGGTGCCTCCTGGCCGGTCAGAACTTCCAGCAAGGAAGTTCAGGGGAGCTGGGGTGAAGTCTTTGTATCCCTGACACTTCAAAACTGGGGGCACGCTCTACTCAAGCCCTTGAAGATCTTCTTCAAGCAGAGGACACAGCACAGTCCTTCTACTTTCCTTGGCAGAAAGAGCTACTGCAGGCCAAACCCAGACACACAGCGAAGGGGCAGGACTTCTCAGTTTCTCCAGCTCTTCCCCTTGGCAAAGGTTCCTCTTGATTCCAAAAGTAGTCTAAAGTTGTGGGGTCTGAGCCCCTCTTTTTATACAGCAAATTACTTTGTTCTCTTTTGTAACAACAATTTACACAGGGAGCACTTGCACTTTGACACTGATCAGCAGTGGCAAAGTGCCCAAAGCATCTAAGCCAGCAAAAAAGAAATCCAGCACAGCATAAAAAATACAGGAGGTAGAGGCAAAAAGTCTGGGGAAACCACGTCAAAGAGGCCAAGTCTAACAATTGTCCTTAGTGAATGGTTCCCCAACTCTCAGAATCCTAAATGGGCTGTAACCTGTACCAGTGGGTGTTATTCTATATGCCCAAATAGTGCTATGGAGTGCCTTTTCCCAATCCTTACCAGCATTTATGGAAGCACTAATGCTACCCATGGTAACTCTGTTAGAGCATTCTACAATGCCATTACCAGCTGGATGATTAACAGGTGTTTTCTTCCCACTTATACCCTTCCTGCTTAGGAATCCTTCAAATCTGTCTGAAACAAATTGGGGACTATTATCACTGAGGATGGACTGAGCAGTACCTTCCTGCAAAAACAAATTCTCAAGGAAATTTACCACGCACTAGCTGCCACAACTGTCAGTTACTTCCACCTCGGGCCATTTAGAATAGTTGTCGACAGCAACTATAACATGTTTGTGTTCTCCCTTGTCATCCAAAATGGGACCCAACAAATCTATGCTTAATTCCTCCCAGGGACGCTCAGGAGTCTGTCTGCATCTTAAAGTTGGTCTTAACATATGTTGTGCTTTGTCTGAATTGGTACACATTGTACACTGTTTTACGAACCTCTCAATATCAGCATCCATATCTGCCCACCAATATAGTGATTTGACACTCTTTTTCAATTTGAAAATACCCAGATGTCCCTCATGATTTATCTCTAGCACCCTTACCCTTAAACTCGTTGAAACCACCAATCTCTCACCCCTGAAAAAATAGTTGTCATTGACAGACAACTCATCCTTGATTTCCAATACTGCTCTCAACTCCTCTTGTAACTCACTCTTACCAGGCCATCCTTTAACAATACATTTCGACACATTGCAAAGCATGGAGTCTTCGCTGTATTCGAGATCCCATTCCTCCTTCAGAATTGCATTGTTTTTCTCTCTGATTAAAGCCGCTCTAAAATCTTCCCAATCCTCCTCAATTACATCACTACACAGTAAAGGAGATCTACTTAAGTAATCAGCTACTTGATTCCTTTTCCCTGGTAGATACTCCACTTCATTCATAAATACAAGCAATTTTAAAGTTATCTTTGCAATTCTTTGAGTAGCTTTAACTATTCCTTTAAAAGTCAATACTTTCACCAAGGGTTTGTGGTCAGAGCGCAGGGTGAATTGGGACACCCAAACATATTGCCTGAATTTCTCCATGGCCCAAACCGTGGCTAACATTTCCTTTTCTATAACACAAAATTTCTCTTCCGCCGGAGGTAGAGATCGAGAAACAAATGCTACTATGGCATCCTCACCGGAGTTAGTCACTTGCCTTAGAACTGCCTCATATCCCTTCCCGCTGGCATCAGTGGTTATAATTCAATGTGTTGTAGTGTCACAACCTTGTAAAGAGATAGCAGTACACAAATCTTGTTCTATCCTTTCAAAATCTTTTTGCAGATTGTCATTCCACAAAAATTACTGTTTTAATTTCAATAATTGCCTCAGTCCATGCGTTTTCATAGCAAAATTCTGTACAAATGTAGAATAGAATTCAGCTAATCCTAAGAAAGATCTAACTTCATCCTTGGAATTGTGAGCCGAAGCATTGCTGATTGCATCAATCAAACCTTTCTTGGGAGAGATGACGCCACCTCCAACCTCATGGCCCAAATAGGTGACAGCCTTCATAGCAAATTTGCATTTCTTCAATTCTGCTGTCAACCCCTTCTCTGCTAATCTTCTTAGGACAGCTTATAAGCTCTCATCATGTTTGGATTTGTCTCGACCCATCACCTGGATATTATCTTGGAAATACGTGACCCCCTTCATGCCTCTAAACATCTTATACATTAAGTGTTGAAATACAGCGGCAGCTGATGCAAGACCAAAAGGCATGCGTACAAACCTGTAGCAATCAAATTTCCTACTGGAGGGATGCAACTGAATCTGGTGATAGGCCGAGTTTAAATCAATAGTGGAGAACCATTTTACTCCTAAAGATTTTGCAAGCAGCTCATCAATCCTGGGCAATGGGAATTTATCCACCAGAATACTTTTGTTTAAATCTCTGAGATCAATCCATAGATGCAAACGACCGTCTGATTTGCATGCGACGACCAAAGGAGCCAACCATTCTGCACTTTCAACTGGTTCAATTATGCCTTTGCTCTCCAATGCATCCAACTCTGCCATCACTCATACATGCTAATAGGAATGTTTCTAGCGTTATGACACACTGGTACTGCACATTCTTTCAGAACTATTTTTGTACAAATCTGCACATCTTCCCCACCTTACCTAAAAAGACACTTGGAAATTGCTCCACGACTTCCTTCACAATACTTTCATCATGTTCACTGAGTAACATGAATTGTCTCCCTCTGTTGGGATCAAGGATAATCCCTAATGCCCACTGATCAACCCATCCCAAAACTGATGGCCCTTTTTCTGCCACATACAATTTCCCTCTGGCATGCTCGTCTTTGAATCAAAATTCCTCCTCCACAAACCCAACCATGGTAATCTCCTCACCTGTGAACATAACTGCACTTTCTCAAATTTATCCTCTCACACAGATCACTGTATTATAGTGTAAGGAGACCCAGAATCAGGAACAATTTGCATCTGAACTCCCCCTATAGTTATATCACACATTGGTTTCTTCTTCGATTTGGGACATGCATCCTGTACCACTTTCTCAGCGCTCCACATATCATAGATACACAAAACCCCTTCCTCGCTCAATGATTCACTACCCTCCTCGTCATCCACGCACTTCACATATTTCTTGTTCCGTTTGTTCAACTTCTTTCTACAAACATTCGCAAAGTGGCCTATAATCCCACAAAAAACACTTTTGGACTTCATAGCTGGACAACACTTATCTCTGCCCATATGACCCTTATTACCACATCTAAGACAATTGGGCGATTGTCTTCCACATCAGATGTTTTGACTTATACCCTTCCAATCTGAACCCTTTTAAGTGCTTTTATCACTCTTCCTCCCTTCTACCTTGGAACTGGACACATTACCAATCATTTCCCCCTCACTATTGTTCTTTAGAGATGCTATAGCACATCTCTTAGACATTTCTACCTTTTTTACTATCGCCACAATTTCATTCAGAGGAGACTCTCCACACTCTCACTATTTTTCTTGTATCCCTGCATTGTTAGAACGCATCTCAAGTTGATCTCTTATAAGATTGTCATGAAAAGCACCACATTTGCAAGTTACAGCTAGTTTCTTTAATGCCACCACATAATCTTCCACAGATTCTGTTTTCATTTACTTCCTTTGGAAATAAGAGTATGTGTCAATGGCTACGCAAACAGTCGGATGGTAATGAATATCTAAATATCCAACGCTTCCAAAAAAACATTTGCATTCTCTGTTTGCCTTGACTTTTTCTCCATCTGGTTATATACTCATAACCCTTCTGGCCCTAAACTTTCTTTTCCATTGAAGGTGTGAACTCCTCTTTACTTTTCTCCTCCATAGCAGATGCATAATTCAGGAAATAATTCTCCCACTCAGGTCCTTTCAATAAAGGCTCACCAGGACGAGGAAGAAATCGTACCAGAAGTCTGCAGCTTTGAGAAGCCATTTTAAGTAGATAAATAGGTTTGCTTAAAATGTTGGCTAAGAAGCAACACCTAACCTTTGAATGAAGAGAAAAGAAAAAAACACCAAAAAACACCTTGAATGTGCTATAACTAATAAGAAGTGAATAAATCTGTTTCAACCAGCACCTTGGGCAGATAGTGTTCTTCTCAACCCCCCGCCCCACAAAAAACTAGTGCAATAATACTATCTTGGTAATAACATTACAACATACAGGTGACTGCCACCAAATAGTAACCTGCTGTGGTGTGCTCATCACTCAAATACACACGCAGTAATATTGAGGGCGATTACCTCAACAAAGCACTTGTCTCAGCCAACCACATATGCGCCAGCACTGCACTCAAAACTCAGTATGGCCAAACACTATGGTGTGCGCCTCACCGAAATGCAAGCAGCATTAATGAAATTTAGACGGTAAAGTTACCGCTCACAGGTGTGCGCATCACCGAAATGTGCATTGCAGACTCCTTTTTCGATGTGGCCGGAACAAGCTGGAACAGAGCGTATATGACGGCTTGAGGAGACTAAGATGGTGTTGACGTTACGTAATGTGTGTAAAGACGCTTCCCAGAAGGCTGTATGGAGCGTTGTCAGAGCAACCAGCACGATGATGCTCCAGTCACGAGCCGGCCACAGTTGCGCATGTGACGACTGGTTGTTGAGCTACCAGTCAAGCACGCAGAGCTCGCACACAAACCTCTCGCGCCGACTCTCGCATGGACTTCTCGGACGACTCCCACATTTATTCCGCTTTTACAGCAATGAGTCCTCACAGTCATGGCCCCTTGAATCACAGCTCGTGAATCCTGTTCACACCAGCTCCCTTTTCTGCACACTCTCCACGTTGGACCGGAACCAACGCCACCAGAGGCAGCACGCTGGTATCATGTGTGGCCACCAAAACAACTTCCAGTTACACTCGTCGCCACTTGTATGAACTCCAGGACACTGTCATGCATGCTAGTACCCTGGTAACACATTATTTTCCTCTGCCATGAGCCACATTGGAAGCAGGCCAGTGTTTTTACAATGTCAAAATTGGACACTTTTTGTGGACATAGGCCACCGTATTTTATTCGATTTATAGAGTGCATTTGTGTGCAATTTTGTATTTGTGCAAGAACAACAAACATGTCTCTGTGTCTGGCACAAGTGGCTGCCAACATATTACTAAAATATTATGGTGGAAAATACATGAGTTGATCTCAACCTCTGTAGACATTCCATAATGTTGTGTGCCTTTGCCATTACAGGCTCTGATCCACCAACCATTTCCATCTATCACTTGTGTGCTAAGGCCCCAAGTGCAAGAGGGGGCTAAATTCCAATCCCATTTGCACAGGGATTGGCATTCCAAGCTGCCTAATAATTAATACACCCTCTGTCTTCCTTCACAGATTTTGCAAAGTCAAACCTACTGAAATGTAAGGACAGGCCTTAAGGGAGGTTAGTGGGGGGAATCTGTATATGGTGCTTAAAATAATGATTCTGCATGTTATACATCCCTTTAAAAGCAAAACACATGTACTAGGAGTTAACCTTGGCCGTGGTAATAACATTTACCGGATGCAGTATATACCCAATCCCCATCTGGCCAACCTGTAATTAGGGCTTCAGCGAATTACCCAAGTGAGAAGAAAATACTCAGATGTGGGTCAGTGTGCCATAGGATACACCAAAGGACCAATGATGTTCAGCAAGGCTAAAACCTGTTAAGAGTTACTTGAATTCCGGTTCAGTGGGCACATGGTTTGGCACTTTGAACTAGAATATCTCTTCTACAGAAGGGCCAAGATTAATCAATATTGACCCTTAGAAGAGGCAGTCCAGTTCAATAAGCATCTGTAGTCCTATTTGAATGGTTCAAGCACTTCATAGCCGTTATTTCTATTCTGCCACTGTAAATGCTAAACCACTTGGCAACCACTGCAAATACCTGTGGTTTCAAGAGGTCCGTACAATCAGGGAAGAAGAGCGAAGCCATGGCGTATGACCCAGACCTGCCTGGTTGTTTTTCAGACGTGGACTCGAAATAGTGAAGACATTTTTCTTCCTGTTAGAAAAATAGAGTGAGATTTTTTAACACTCTGGTATAGTAAATACCCAACTATAACTATCATGTACTAGGTAACCTGCTTAATGACAGTAATAGATAGCATTCAGGACAGATACACCACAGATTGCATTAACCAAAACAAATCATCAGTGAAGACAATACATTGCTAAAATTGGCTTTATAATTTTCTTCAGTTTCAATTTAAAAAATGTTGGTCAGAAAGCTTGCTATGTGCACGACGTTTGAAAATAGGAATCATGGCACAAATAAAAAGTCTTTTATTAGAAAATAAGGCCCCCATTTCATACCCGGAGCACACTTCTACTCAAAGACTGGTGGCTCTGCTTAGAGCTTAATAAAAGGCAGAATACCTGTTCTAGTATGTCTCATATAAGTTAAGGCACGTCTGTTTTGAAGTGAATCCTGGTTGAAATATTTGCTAAACTTTTCTTCCCAAACAAATGTAACATACGAGTGTCATGTGGGTTTAATTAAGTTTGTTTTCCCAACCCTATCTTTGCACGTGAAGCACTAACTAAACACACTAGATATAGGAAATGTCACATATTACTAAACTAAGTTCAGAAATATCTTCTTACTCCACCACCACTTATGTATACTGCTGTGAACTGTGCTCCTTCCCAAACTTTCTAATCACTCCTCTGCCCCATCCCTGGAGACACCCTCAAAGAAAAAGGAAGGGTACATGATGTAGGCACATGTAAGTTATGTCTCCAGCTTACAACAGTTCTAGAATGTGTATATACACAGCATAACTTCCACAACTATAAGTAACACTATTAAATCAAGGTACAAGGCCATCATAAGTCTGTAAACAGGACCCAACACCTTTAGCAGATGATGTACGTCTACCTACCAGTCTAATAATGGCTACTATTTTCAGAGTTAACACTACTCTGTTTTGAACTGCATTGACAATATGGACTACTTTGGCAAAGTGAAGATGACGGAAATGTGACAGCTAGCACCAACACCAAAGAGCTTTCAGACTGATTTTAAACTTTCCCAGTGTGGGGTTGGAACACAAAATGAAAGAGAGAGGTCCTGTGAGGACGGTGTGACCAGGCATCCGAAGGAATACAAATGTGTGTATTTGCAGCTCCTTTCTGTGATTCTAATCCAGGGAACAAATGAGTAAATTGTTAGAGTATAGGAGGATAGCAGCTGATGGTTAAGGTTCTTGAATCCTAACAGCATTAGAGAGCATCAAGTGGACCCCAAGTTGACTGACTATATAGGGCTTTTAGCTGTATTGATGACCTCCACCCCACTGGTCTCGAACGGATGCTGAACAGAGAAATGCCTGCCCATAATCACATGATTGTAAAGGTTGCAGACAGTTGCTATTGTTGTGAGGTTGGGCAATATGCGGTGTACGGAAAAGAGATGTTTCTGGACTATGGTGACTAGTGGAGATCCAGTATGAAATGCTGAAGTGTGATCAGTAACCTCAATACCTACTGACGTGTTTTGTTTCTCTGCAGCCTTTTCCTGTAATTGTTCTGACAAAAAGGTGATGGAATTGGTAAGGTCGAGTGTGTACAGTACTGGAGGAATGGTACAGGCAGTGACTCATGGAAAACCAACTAGCAGAGGTAGCAGGCGGTGAATATGATGGGGGTCTCAAAGTAGTCAACTGCATCTGTCAAAAGAGAAAACCCAACCGGGTCCTCTCCACTACAGACTGGAAATGGAGTGTAACAAATGCCACTGCTGGGCCTCTGTGGGTAAGCTGGTACCAAAAAGCAGTAACAGGATAAGTTATCACAGTAAAATGGTTTAAAGTGTAGAGTGAGGAACAAGAGTTTTATCCTGAAGCTGTGCCCTGGGATAGCAATGCACTCCATATACTGAGTTATGTACAAAGACAAGTGCAGGTGGAAGACCACAAGAACGAAACAAGCAATGGCAAGGCAGAGAGATCTGGCTCGTTTAGGATGCAGGTGTTCTTTGTGAATATGGATATAGGTTGTTGTGATCAATTTGGAAGCAGAAAGAAATAACACATAAGGGAACTCTTACATGCAGACCACAAACACACACAAAAAACACAAATGCATTCAGACAAACTTATATGGGCACGTACAGACACAAGAAATTTGGGCAAGGTGCATAGTCGGACTGATGTGTAGGTGTGCACAAAGACGAATAGATGATTAGACATAAGTGAACGCGTGCAATGATAGTTGGAAGGTGATTTTGTACAGATGTATGGACACAGGTCTAGGTGGGTTGCACATTATAGTTTAATGGATGAGGGAGCTAACTTGCTTCGGTGGATAATGGACGTATGAGAATGAGTTGATAAAAGCATAGGTGTGGGTAGATTTGTGTGGCGGGTATGATGTATGTCTGCGGACAAGAGGATAAACACAGGAATGCATGGGTGGATAAATTTGAATAGAGAGTGGGTGGGTATAAGTCTGAGGGTGGATAAACGAGTGCATAAGTGATAGTAGAAGGTTCAATGTCATTGCAAGGAATAAGAAATGAAAATCCAATTACAAGGATTTGCTAGTAAATAATACGCACTTAATGAACAAGCAATCCACATGTATTCTAAGACTGAACTTGTCAAACACAAGTTCATCATGCAACTTCCTGAGCCCACCCTAGGAGCATTTCAAATAGAATTTTATATGGGCTGCTTGAACTGTCCATTGAGTCCTTTGCAAGTGCACTGCTCTTACTATCCTCACTCCCTCCCACTATTCACAGATGGTTGTGGCATAAATGTGCACGGAAAGTTGTAAGTTTGCAGAGGATGACACTGCAGATTTATTTTCTTCAACTATGTATCAGCCCAAGACTTTTGAGGATAAGTTGAACGAACCAACTCCAGAATGTTGCACACTACTTTGTCATGGCAAGGTCCGATGACTACCAAATCTGCGCCCAATCTGCCAATAGAAGGGTTTTCTAACAAAAGATGGTGAATGACCATTAAGAATATATGGAGATCACCTATAGAACAGAAGAAACAAGCACTTGGGAGCAAAACACAAGACACACACATTCAAAGCAGAGCTAAAGATTGCTAACTTTTAGGAAAGCCCTAACCGGGAAAGCGGATTAGAAATAATCCCCTTTCAATCCACAATGCACCGAGCGAGCCCAGCACAGACAGACAAAACATCAAGCACTATCAGTGTAGCACTTTATTTTATCCAGTATGATTGTCTTAAGGAATAATCCAGCCTCAGTCACAAAAGTGAAAGTGAAGGGCATACAAGAGTAAGTGCAAGGAAGCAGGCATGCATTTGGAATTTTATAACATTCAAAGATTTCCCATTTTCAAGGGATTCATAAAACTTTCCACTTTGAGCGCTTCTTAACACTCGTCAGGTTCCTTCCCTGAAATAAGAAGCACACTCTGCTCTTACTGCACATACGTTTGGCTAATGACTCCAAATAATGTAAATGAAGGAAGGGTTTGAGACTACAGAGACATCTTACTTGTGAACTTTCACATGGGGATCAAGGTGGAGTCACCTGTCAAGGTGACTGGTGAAAGACCAATGATTTAAGCTAATTTGTCCAGTTTGTGATAATACTTGCCATT
Source organism: Lissotriton helveticus (assembly GCF_964261635.1). Classification (NCBI taxonomy): domain Eukaryota; kingdom Metazoa; phylum Chordata; class Amphibia; order Caudata; family Salamandridae; genus Lissotriton; species Lissotriton helveticus. The sequence goes on along the minus strand of NC_136070.1, from coordinate 134,653,382 downwards.
TGTTAATGGAAGAAACTATGACTTCAGCAGGTTCAGCTTAAGTGTTATATCTGTTGTCCAGGTTTGAATTTTCTTAAAGGAGAAGATTAAGGCCTTGAGGCTGTTTGAGTATACAATTTTGAGAAGTTGCTGGGTGTCATTAGAATACTGTAGAAAAGAGATTGCCTGATTTATTAAGGCTTTCCCTAGCTGTTCCACATACAAATTAGAAGGAAAATGATGAGGTGAAGGGATGAAGGACTCCATATGAAATCTTAAAAGGCATATAAAAGGAATTGCAAATTTTGATGCATTGTGTCTAATTGTTAGGACCTGGTCTAACTAAACACTGATTTTGTGGTCAATGTGGTAAAAGACGTATTAAAAGGTAGAGCTGGACCTGGAGGTAGGAGCTTTCATTGCTGAACAGATAAGAAGTACCAGACCCAATTGACGCAGGTTCAAAGCTGTGCTTAGATATGAGCCAATATTGGAAACCTTCTATGAGTTAATTGTTATTAGTTGGGTGGTGAAAAAGCTTTCCAGAATCTTAAAGAAGAAGGGTCAGGGAGGAAGGGGATTCGATGGGCCTCTAGTTCTCCAACACTCCAAGGTCAGTATTGGGTTTTTGAGAAGAGGACCAACATAACACATCTTATGCAGGTCTCAGGGAGGCAGCCCTGGAACACTTATGTTTTTTAACCAGAGGACACATGAGTATCCCCTGTCTGGAAAAGATGGGATGGATTCTAATGAATTTCTGCTCTTAAAACCACTAGATTCAAGAAACAAAAAGTGCTATCGGTCTGTAATAGCGAGAAAATGTTTCTAGAATCTGGAACTCAAACCCGCCTGATACAGGCACTGGTCGCTCATTCAAAACCTTCAAGGAGAACTTAAAACATCTTCTGATTGAGAAATACCAACTAAATGAATCCGCTCTCACTCATTATCGGTTTGGTCTTTGGTTTATTTTAATCTTTGATTTCAGTTGCTAACGTCTGGATGCTTACCGACCAAATAATCCACTTGTATGACAATCGTGCTAACATAGTTCCCAATATTCATTATGAAAGGCTCTAAAATCTTTTGTTGTGCTACTTAAAACAAATATTACCAAATGAAAAGATTCAAGTTTTAGAGTTCAAATTACTTGCTTTTGATGAATTTGAGATAATAGCGATGTAATTGAGATAAGGGATTTTTTGGGTAAAACTGCAACTTTCTGCATCTGAAAGGTGCACAAGTGTGCTATATATTCCCTGATTGACATGTATCAGGGTGATCCCTGACGTAAGGAGGATCTGATGGGGAAGCATTATGCTTTTTGTCCATTCTTGGAGTGACCACCCTGGCTTTGAACAGCTCCTTGATTCTGTCAAGAGTAGTCTTCAACATGCCCTTGAGCATTGGTAAAAACTGGAGGGAGCGCAACATGGAGGAGAGGGTCTCTACAAGGAAGTCCTCATCCTCTTTGACCTCATGCAAGTCCACCTTATGAAAGGTGGCGACCCGATTAAGGACCTCATTGTATGAGGTGGTGCCATCTGGAGGGGATGGAGGGGGTTTGTGTGGGTTGTGGTTGTTTAGCATGGTAGAGGTCAGGGTCTGTGTAATCAGGTGGATTTATATTGTAGTCATCCCAGGGGTCATCGTGAGGCTGGGGGTCGAAAATAGCCTCAAACGGGTCCACGGGATAGGAAGAACTACCCCCCTTGAGTGATCATTTTGGGGAACCCCCCAGATGAGTGTGGTGAGGGGTGACTCTGTAGTGAAGGAGACTATATGGTGAAGGGTGGGGAAGGAGGAGAAGGAGAAGGAGGGTGGGTCTGGCTGGAAGCGGGTTAGTGCCCTGATCCTGGATCTTCTTCTACTTGGCTGGTGGTTCGGGCTACAAGCTGAGAGCTTCCTCAAAAGTCAGCCTCCTCTTGTGAGGAACAGTGTCCGGAGTCTTGGAAGGAGGCTGCGTGAGCATCCTGCCAGACTGCAGATGGTTTAGGATCTGCTTTTGTTTACCTTGAGCTCCTGCTACAAAATTGGCTGCTCCTAGTCGTCAGAGGCCTCGGAGGATGGAGCTTTCAGCATCTTACATGCCAAGCATGGTTTTTGCCCTGCCGGAATCAAAGGTGTTTTCAGGGCTGAAGGAGTCTTTGGAGGTCATTTTTAGGTCAACCTAGGGGTAGCATGAATGCGCTGCTCTGCGAGGCATGCTGTTATTCCTCTGTGGGCCTTTGGCAAGTCCATCACTTTCCATTCAGTATTTGTGTGATGTGGTAAAATGCTGGCTTCTCATTGGTTGAATTTGTCCCTCCTTTGTGTACTTGGTTCCCTCCCATGGTGATCGGGCCTCTTAAATGAACTCTATCTGGGCTCGTGTTTGGTTGGAAGGTGCGGAGGTTGTGGGGGATTGACCTTCCGAATGCTTGTATTTTTATAATTTAAATGTACAGCACGTATAGTCAGAGGTAGATAATTAAGTGACTCTCAAGAAAATAGGACAAAGAACAAACAACGCTGGGGTGCAATTACTGATCAGTTAAGGCCCGCCTGCCGTAGCCTCGCTGGATGTTCCAATTTGGCCATTTCCTCTCGAGGACTCCTCTACTCTGGGCTTGCATTCACGCCCCTTTCCCGGGGAAGGAGTGCTGGGGTAGTAGCTGCTGTGGGGTGCAGCCCCCGGACGGCCACAGTCCTTTTCTTGAACTATGGACTCTGTGTGCGCTCTAAATTGCTTCAGAACCCTCAGTTTGTTTTCTGTGCTACACACACACACACACACATGTGGTGGGTGTAGTTGCTCTATGTTCAGTGTGTGTTAGGCGCTTCACTTGTGGCACCAATATGTGAAGTGCTTCCCCCATTTTGGAAGAGACGTGCAGCTTGGGGAAAGTGATCCCCCCTTCAAGAAGGAGCACTCTGAAGAAGGCGCAAGGTGAGCACTTTGCTTGGTATGCCTCGGACTGGCCTCATTTCGAAACGTTCACTCCCTGGGGCCCCCGGGGCACAAGCAAGTATCCACTTTGGGTCAAGTGCGTTCAGAGTTAAAGGACGGCCGGTGTACACAAATACCAGTGTCCACTTTTGTTTTTCTGCCCACAAGTTTCCCACTCCTTTTCAGTGGACATTGGTTGTTAGTGCTCATTAACTTGTGTGTTTTTGTTTGCAACGAAGTGATCACACAAGGGTAAAAGACATTGCCATTTACAATGGCAATAGCTCGAACTCTAAAAAAATTAGAGACCTATTGCATTTCTAATGCTCGTTTACATTGATTTCAGGGCCAAGGGTGTTGTCAGTCCTGAATGCAGAGCCCCAACAGCGCTTTCAGTGCCAAAGGCTGGGTCGGTGTCATATCCGAAGCCTTATGCTGGTGCCGACCATGGCCCTCGGGCAGTGGAGGACTGGAAGCTTGGCGCATGGCCTCTGGACACAATGTATGACCCCTTCAAGGACCATGCCCTGCCTGAGTGGGGTTTTGAAGTGGAGGAATGGTAGTTATATTCACGGTTAATGTCTTCAGATGGACCGTGACAACCTGAGGTTCCTCTGCCTCCACATCCAACTCGAATTGCGAGCTGGTCTGTGGGCTTAAGTGGATAGCTTACTCACTGGAAGGTCCAGGTAGTTCTTCTTCCTCGATGTTAGGTTTGCAGAAGAGTTTGGGGGTATCATCCCCCTGTAACTGCGTTATGGTATGCCGAGTGCGTCGGCTCATTACAATTTTTTTGTAGTAGAAGGCAAGACAGGCCGCACAGGAGGCCTTGTCGTGCTCTGGAGATAGACATTAGTTGCAAATCTGATGGGGGTCTGTCCAGGGGTACTTTACTCGACACTCTGGGCAGTAGTGCAAGGGTGTACTTTCCACATGATGATTGTATTCCCAAGAACCAGAGATGGAGAAGGAAGACCCTAAGGGTGTGGGGAGTAGATTGAAATCCAGTTGTCAAGTTTGACAAAACGAAAGATTTTGCAGAAGAGTTTCTTTTTTCCAACGGGTACAGAAAAGTTCAAAGGCGACCCACGACGACTATCACAGAGAGGCATCGACCCGAAGCTCTATACAAACACATCAGAACAAGACGGCAGAGAAAAAATTATTTAACAATGGAACCAATGCCCATGCGCATTACCAGTAATAGGTGGAGTCACTTTACCTAGTAAATGGAAGACTTCTTCGAAGAAAAACAAGCTGCACATGTCTGAGCCCAACACTAGATGGCAGGAGTATGCACAGCATGTTTATTTGAAGCTACACTAACCACAAACATTTATTTTTTTAAATACACTGGACCAACGTCTTAAAAGGCTCAGTGCACATGTTTAAAAGTGACCCTCTTCACCACTAGAAGCCAATGTAATGAGACCAATGCAGCAGATGAAGAAGTACGTCAAAGAAATCCAAGATGAAGTTTGGCTGCTGCATTTTGGATGTGTTGAAGTTCCTTCAACAAACCTGCTGATACACCCAGAAAAAGAGAATTGCAGTAGTTCAGACAACTCAAAATGGTTGCTTGGACCTCTACACTGTGAACTGACACTAGACAAAAGTGATAGAATTTTCTTCAGCACCCACAGCAAGAAGCATGTGGACGACAGATTATTAACTTGTCTTTCCAAGGACAGATCAGACTCCAAACAAAAGCTCAAATTTTTCCACTGATTGCACCGCGTCAGGAGAAACAGATTTGGATTGGCACAAGATATTTGATGGAAGGGTCGTGAATGAAGACTCTGGTGTATCCCGAGCACCTTTGTCAAAATTAAACTTTAGTGCATTGGTACACAAACAGGACGTAACTGCAGGCATACATATATGAAAATATTTGATGGATACAGAACCATACACTGGTGAGGCAGTCTCTGGAGCAGATTACAATTTTTTGACTTTCCAGGGCAATTCACTGTGGACATTCTGCGCTTCTCCGTTCTCCAATGAGATTGCTATCTGATGGCGATAAGGGGAGTTTATTGGCACAGGAGAGAAATGGCTTTGCAAAGCAGTAGTGCTTGCATGGATGAACTTTTCCTGGGTGTGCGGTCCCTTTTTTATGTTAATAAGTGCAATAATTTGTTTCCTAGGTCGACCAGGTGGAACAAGGAATTTGAGAAACTAATTGCTTCCATTAGAGCTGAGGCTATAGAGATGAAAAGGCATGATGATGCACCACAGTGGTCTCTACAATCTAGAGTTATTCCGAACTATTGGAGACTGACACCTAGAGAGAGTTTGCTGCTGTATATTTCAACTCCAAATAATGTGGACTATGATCTCTATTTATTCTACTCCGATAGGCGGAATCCTGGTAAAACCATTTACTTGTAACTTGCTTGAAGACATACAAGAATGACTGGAATTGTGACAAGTAAAATTGCGAAGAAATCTCAAGATTTTGGTAGGTGCGAGTTATCTTAATTTTGAAAGAAGCTTCTGCAGAAACAGATAACTAAACAACATTCTGAACAGAGCTTTTGCTGCAAACTCTGCTGATCTTCACGAAGAGGCAATGGATTGCTCTAGTGGCCTTATTACACAAAATTCCCTAGAGGCCAATGGCCCTTTGCACTTATTTTCTGTGCTACTGGGACCCTCCGGTATTACAGAAGGGGCTGCAGATGCGTGTGCGGCTCCTTCTGCAATATCGATTACATATTGTACTGCGGAGGTATTACCTCACTTAAATGACGTCATACTCCGCTGCACATGGGGAATCCTTATGCCCCTGTGCCTGCACCTTAATATAGGCATAGGGGCAAACGCATTTGGGGTGAGCCCCAATTTTATGCCACATAGATGTAAACACAGTCCATGCACACCTGAATGTCACCCCATGGGAGGAGGGTACAGAGTCCCATGGACCACCTCAACCAAGGTATTGTGCCACCAGGGCCAGCATCAGACCTTTTCCCCAGTGGGCTGGCTAGGCGGTTCCTGGTTTCACTGCTAGTGTAGGCCGCTTTTGTTGCTGGGGATAGGTTGGCCATGTTTCCTGCCTGCTTAAGCAAGGGAAAACAAACCGTTTTTAAAGTGTGCTTCAAAACCATATGTTTTTGCAATCAAGTGGTTTAAGTCTCCTGCAGAGTTGCTACGAGCAGCGCTGACTTCAGGGCTTTGTGGGATTAGGTGTAATTTGTCTGTTGTTGTTTGGCTCAGAGAGTTCAGTACATAAATGATAAAGACTATTCAAAACTGGGTATTTCTTTATAATGTGATCTTTGCAAAAATTTCAATTTAATATATTACATTTTATAATTGCATTGAGTGGCAGTGTTTAGAAGTGACAGATTCTAATAATGAACTTAGAAACATTCATGTGCCCACCACCTCTCTGACGACAAGTCTATTAGTGAACCAAGAGGAGAGCGGTCTTTTTCCCTCTATACATGGCCCAGGGTGTTACTACTGATGGAGTAACATTAGTCTTTTGTGGAGCATACACCCCGAACTGGTGTATTTTAAGGTCCTCTCATTCTCATATGATAATGAAAGAAAACAAGGATTCCACGAAAAAGTAATTGCCTAAGATCACAGAATGTGGTCAAGTGGAAGGGTTAAGCAAAAGAAGGCCCCGAAAGATGCTAGGATAGGGATTGTTTAGTTTGATAAAGATTGCAGGAATTTAAAAAGGCTGATAAGGGAAGCAAGGTATAACCTCACAGTAAAATATGATTATGAGAGGTATACAAATCTCCAGAACCTAAACAGAAACTATCAACAAAATGATAAATGACAAAAAAGAGCTTTCCAAGGAGAGCTGTTGGAAAAATATGTTTGATTCTATCGAAACAAATAATACAAAAAGGATTTGGGAGCTTGTTCAACAGGGTTGCGGAAAGGAGAAGGGCTCCTTAAGATGTGTAGTGGTAGAAGATGCATGGGTCGATTATATAAAGGAATTGTATGGAGCATCCCAGGAGGAAGAAAGAAGACCAGCTTGGTCTGATATACATTAGGAGATTAAGGCCAGTTTTCCCAACAAAATATTATAGATGCTTTAGTGACCTTGAAACTACCTAAATGGACTGGCTCAACAGGAAATCTACCCACCATCATAATTAAAACTAAAGTTGACTGGTGAGTGAAATTCTTCCATCTTTCATTTCAGGGATTCCTGTCTACCGGCAAGTTCCCTGAAACGTGGAAGGGCTCAATCATCAGACCCATACATAAGAACAAAGACAGAAAAAATCCTAAAACCCATAGACTGATTAAACTCCTTGATGTGAGCGAGAACCTGGTTGGAAAGATCATCCTAGGTAGCCTTAAGGATTGGACAGAACTTCAAAGAACAATCCCACTTGAACAAGGATTTCAAAGAAGATCAATCAATGACTGAACATTGTTTCAGTATGTGGTCATGCACAAGTAAGGCAGTGTAGTAAAGGTGCAGATTGTCCTGTTACTGTACTGACTTTCGTGCAGCATTCACTTCAGTAGATCAGATATGCCTAAGGGAAACACTGATTAAAATGAAAATCCCTCCAAGTCTTCTATCAATCATACAGGGTCTGCATTCACAAAATTGGGCCCATGTAATCATTAACCAAACAGCAAAAAGACCTGATCAAGAAGGCTGAATCCACTTTTACATATAGGATTGGGACTGGGTCTTCAACTTGTATTGCCCAAGAACTTTCTCTGTTATCCACAATCTTAATAGCCCAAATTAAATTATTGTATTTCTAAAAAATCTTTAGGGTTGTCAGTCACTGGCTCCAGATATACCCCCCACTTAAACAGATGTATAAACAACAACCGAAAATTGTGTATAGGCGAGATAGCACCTCACGTGCGCTACACCAAAGGAGCTTACTGGTTGTTTCTCACCAGTTGTGCCCATGTTTCTCATCATAGGTAGCTATCTCACCACTGAGGCCCACAAAACAAATTAAATATGTTTCTGGAGTACTGTTATAACAAAAAGCTACTGATAAATATGGATAAGTACTAAGGTGTTTAGTTCGAAAAGAGTCTAATATGGAAAGAACATTGCGTCTCTTAAATGGAGAACCTTAGAGTCAATAAGTGGCCTAAACTTTTTTTTATTACGGAGACATGTCTTTATAACGTTCATTGGCTGCTTATATGGCTATGGTTCGTCCGAAATTCCATGACAGTGCAAAATGCTAAATTAACTGGGAATATGAAGAGGGAAAATCCCTGAAAAGCTTGCTGTCGCTAGCGAGAGCAGCAATAAACCAGGCAATTAGAATGGAAACAGGAATAACATCCTGGAGCTTCTTAGCATATGACGAGACAGTAAGATTCTGGCTACGCCTAGAGACAGAAGAAGGGCAAAAGATATCGCTGTTGTGTAAAAATGAGATCCTACACAGTGAGCTGAAGTGGGCCAAGAGTGCCAGATGAAACATGGGTAAAATATGCAGGATCCTGGGTTTAGATTTTTCATACGAGAATCTCCAGATAGGGATCACAAAGGACGGGCTTCGCATTTTGGTAAATAATAAAGAGAACAGGATTTGCAGTATCTTTAGGTGAAATCCTCAGTTCAATTCATGTTAACATCCTGGCAGAGCAGAGAGTGGTTTCCCTTTGTTGACGCTCTACCAAATCCCAGTCTAAGAGAAGTGTTTTTAAGACTAAGAATTGGTATGAACCCGTGTCACATTATCAGCAAAGTGAAGTCAGCAATGATGGATGAGCAGGGGAAAATGCATTTGTTGGTTACAGGTAAAGTGTGACTACCTGCATATTTTGTAAGATGGTTTAAAGTTGCAGACAACTCGGAAGGCAATCTTAAAGCCACTGTTAGAATTGGGGGTCTCTGGTTGGCGCAAGTATTCACTTGTGACAAGCAGGGACCCACTCCTCTAAGTCAGGGCGAAGGATGACCCCTTAGAATTACCTAGGTGCGTGGTGTGAGCAGCCAAGGCTATTCTCCAGGCGTTGTTAGTTAAGCATTTGTAATAACACACACAGTAAAAATACCAATCCCCCCACAAATGGTCACCAGGCTGTGGTTATATAAAAATACGTCTTCTTTATGTAAAAATATATATGCAGTCAAGTATTTATCACAAGACCATAAGTAACGCTTTTCTTAGCCACAAGGTTGAAAAATAGGCATGTGTTCTCTTAACTTATAGTTCAAAAATATTTCCTCTTAGTCTTTTAGTTAGTTCTTTTTAGCCGCTTTGGCCAGTACGTGATACTCCTCTCACCAGTGCTCCTTCTGTACTTTTTAGGTGCCCAGGGCCAGTTTTAGGCCTGCTCAATGCTTTGCAGCGCTTTCGTGTGCTCAGAACAGGTGAATTCGGGACACTCTGTCAACACTCACGCACCTCGCGTGAGACTGGGTGCGCGACGTACAGCTTCAAGCAAATGCAACACAATGGTAGGAGCCGTACCCAGCTTGTGCGGCTCGTACTGCGGGGGGGATTTCAGCATACTGGGTACCTGTCAGAGGGCTAGGGGCCCAAGTTGGGTGACGGAGATAATGCACTCGACTCCCACTCACCCGCAAGGACTCTCGTGGGAGCGTAGGCTTCCTCCTCCGGCACTCTGATGCGCACAGCCTCGATGACGGGGAAATAACACGTTGCGTGCCCGAGCCCGTTTACAGGAGTCTTTGAGGAACGTTGCGATTTCTTTGTGCGAGTCGTGCACGGGTAGTGCGACTCGGTTGATAAAGGGGGGCCTTCGGATCCTGACGTCAGCGGGTGCGTGCTCACAGGCAGGCATGGCCCACGACCCCCAGCACGGCGGTGCGGGAGTCTCCACAACGGGGGCGGCACGGCCTGTCAAGACTCTGAGATAATGAAGCGGGGCAACAGGGCACGGCCCGTGCAGCTGTTAGCCCGGCGTAGATCAAGATCTTTAGAGAAATTCCGGCGGGAGGGGGGAGAGCGCTTCAGCGCGCTCCTAATGACAGGCGGGGGCAGAGGAGCAGGCAGCCTGGCCCGAGGGCAGAGAGCGACTCCAAACGGAGCGAGGCTCTCACGGGGAAAAAGGCAGGCAAGCTCCCGAGTGTCACAGCCTTAGGAGGGGGCGATGAGGGGCGCAGTCTTACTCCAGCGGGATGCACACACAGCTCGAGTTTCAAGACGAGCAAAAGGCACCAAGAACCCACTAGTCCTGGGGTTCAGGTCAGGGGGCAAGCTCAGACAAGCCCTGGGAGAATGTTTCAAAGCACAAGTCTGCAAAGTCTTTTCAAAGTCTTTTCCTCTCCTTCCTCAGCAAGGCAAGCAGCAGGCCAGTCCTTCCAGCGTCTTCTTCTCCTTCTAGTTGGGCAGAGGTTCTTTATGGGAAACAGGATTCTGATTAACAAGGAGCAGGGCTCCTACTTTTATACAGCATTTTCTTTGTTCTCACATGCCAGGGGGGCCTCTGCATAACTTCATTCAGTCACTGGGTACTTTGTTGGGTGTACTCTGGCTTCTGCTTTCAGTGTGAGGGGCAGGCACATCAGACGCTCCACAGGAGGTGGAGCCAGCATTGTGTGGACAGGGGCAGCCAGGAGTACCTTGTTGACAGTGCTTCGCCCTTCCTGGGCCAGATGCCGGCTGAGTCATCAGTCGCTCCCCAGGGGGCGGAGACAGCATTGTGGTGGCAGAGCACAGCCCTATTCAGAGTCCAGGGGCACTCCCACCTCCCACCAAGGTGTAATCCTTGCATTCACCACCTGTCATCCCCCAGCCCTGTCACTCACATATCCCAGACAGTCAGATACACATCCTAGAAGAGGCGGGCTGAAATGGTTAGGCAAGCAAATGCTAGCTTTCTAAAAGTAGCATTTGAGAGTCCAACAGCCACTCTTTCTTAAATACGGTACCTATGACCGCAGGCAAACAGTAGACCGGTTAATCGAAATGGGCTTTTTGGACGGGACATGCGCCATAGGAAGACTTGTTGTGGTTGTTAAAAGCCTTTTATCCGATTCTTAAAGGGGGCTTTTAACATGATCTATGGAATGTAGAAAATGTTATGTCTAGTTGTGTGAAGTGATTTTAATTGTTTTTAGATTTTAAAATGACGATTTATTTTTATATAGTGTGGTTTTTGTGATGTTTAAAGACTAAGGCAAACATTGAGAATTTGGATGTGAAGATGCAAAAACAGAAACTAAACTGAATGCATCAAGAGAGGCACACCAGTAGGACTTTGTATATTAAACCACTAAACGAGTTCTGAGACGGAATCTATTGTGGAAGAAAAAATGATTAATTTCTGTCTCTAGATGAGGCCACCAGAACGTTTATGGTCCAGATCTGTGCCTCTATGAATTCCATGATACTCGTAGAATTAAGGGATAATGTCACAGTAGTGAAAGGGAGGCCCAAGGTTTACGTTAACTATGGAGTGCTTGCAGCAGATACCCTGCTTTCTGGTAGAGAGTTTACCCTGATATATCAGTTTCCTCAAAAGGCCTAGAGATCTCTAGACACAGAAGGCGGGCCACCACCAGAGCAATGAATTTCATTAAAATGCTGTTTTGAGGCCAACAGCAATAAGTATATGCTGGCAGTGCTCATTTTAGACCATGAACCAAAGGTACTAACAGTACTTTGGGTGACTAAAGATAAAGAAATATGTGTCCTGTAAATCTACAGATTGTTTGTCAATCATGCAGGAACTTGTTTTTTTCAGGTAACTTGTTTGTTAATTAATTTATTTAATTTCGTCAAACTGACTCTGGATCAAGGTAAGAATGCCGCTTTTATATTATTGGATCTTTCAGCTGCATTCCATATGGTTTCTCATGCCATTGTTTTACAACATCTGTCAGAAATTGGGGTGAGAGGTTTGGCATTAGATTGGATCCGCTCTTTCCTAGATCACAATGAACAGTCCATTTGAATGGGCCCTTGCTCATCTGCTACCAAGACACTTAACTTGGGAGTATCTCAGGGCTCATTTTTGAGCCAGATGCTGTTTAATGTTGATATGTCCCCATTGGCTGCATTAGTCGAGTCCTTTGGTGAGATACTTTCCTATGCACATGACACACAGCTTCTCCTCTCATATGAGGTCAGCTCTTTGGCTGCACAAAAGTCTTTTAAAGTATATGTGGGAGCAGTAATGAATTGGAATTGGATGTGGCCCAAAAACTTGCAATGTAACTCGAATATAACTAGAATATAACTGAAGTCCTTTTGTTTGGCCCAATTTCCAGTTACTGGTGGGACAGTTGCAGGCTAGCGGTGTTGCCTCAAAACCCCCTTCTCCTGCTGCAGTGCCCAGGAATCTGGGAGTTAAATTTGACAATCGTCTTTCCTTTCAACAGCAGGTATCGGAGGTGGTCGGATCCTGTTTTGCTATTATGAGGGCACTTAAGAAACGTCTGAATCTGCTGCCATTCAGGGCCCAGAGAAAGGTGGTCAATGCTTTATTTACAACTAGGCTGAATTACGCAATTGCACTTTATCTGGGCTTCCCAGGCTCTCTTATCAAGAGCTTGCAAGTTGTCCAGAATGCAGCTGCACGCCTCTTATTCAAACTACTGTGCTGTGCTTTCATCTCCACCGGTCTTAAAGAGTCGGACTGGTTGCCGATTAGGATGAGAATCTTAATTAAGTCATAGTGCTTTTCATGAGTCAGATCCCCAGGACTTAACTGGGAGTTTTAGGCCATATCATTTGGCGACAGCACTTCCCTCTGACTGGGCTCTTCTGACAGTAGTTCTGCGCCCCTTACGTGCTAGGAGACGGCGGCTCCTTTTTCTTTTGGCCTCACAAGCTTCGAATAGTCTTCCATTTTGAAATTAACTCCAGTTTCAGAAAGCTTAGAAAACTTTCTGTTTACCCCACTCTGAGCATTCTTGCTATTAAGCTACCAGGTTTCCTAGCGTCGGTACACTCTTTGAGTAGCCATGCTCTATATAAGCTGGTTAATTTATTCATTTGTAAAGCATGTATACACCACTCGGTGGCCTCCTAGCACTAATGACATACTGCACATAGAATGTAACATAAGAGACGTCTTAGCTGTTCAGGTAATTGGTCATAGGTCTTTGGTCTAAAATTAGCCCCCACCCACTCGACTATTTGCAAGAACCTGAAGTGCTCCTTCTGACAGCTTCCCTAATAGCTTCTACTTTAGAGATGATAGATGCTGGTGATACAAATTCTTTCTCAAAGAGTGTCTGTGTTTTTTAAATAGGCAGTCTGGTCTAGAGACGTTTGTGTTTCCAAGACTGGGTTCATCAACCCTGAACCTTCGCCAAGAAGATGTCTTTACCTAATCCGAAAATGATCTAACATTTTGGATAAGGTCAGCACTAATAAATATGTTAGTGCCTGTGTGTGTGTCCATGTGTGTCCATGTGTGTACATATATGACCAGGCATCAATTCTTTTAAAACCTACATGTCAATGGACTGCATAAGCAGCAGAATTGGATGTGGCCAAATATTAACACTACTGTTCGAGGACAATGTGGTGTTCAACAGAACATTTCATAATGCTTAAATACAATATATATGTGAATACAATTATTAACTAAATAAATGACCCCTTAATTTATGATCAAAGCATGGAAAATGTTAAATATTATTATTAGTTAGATGTTTCGCTTACTCAAAATAAAATCATGCACATTATCTCCAATATAACAAAGCAGTATTCAGGTTCTAACCACACGTTTTTTTTTTATAAATGGACAACTGAGATTAACGTATTTGCTGTTAAACACATAAATAACACCAACAACCATGAGGTGGAAATCTGGAAGCAGGAGAACAGTATGGTGTAGAAGCAGCAGAACTCATTTTATTCATGACAGCAACGTTTTTGTTTCACAGCAAATGGACTTACTCGATAGGAATTGCACACACCATGCTTTGGAGTTTACGTTAGTTTCTTTGAAAAGCTGCATCTTTTCCTCAGATGTTGCTGAACACGACATTTGTGTTTTAAGGCGCGGCGCTGCATGTTTAGGAAAATTGTGTGCAGTCTCATGACTATGTTGGCAACATCTGATCCAAGAAACCTGGGCACTGATTGCATATTCCCACTTCATGACACTGTGTGATGCTTAACAAACTAAATTACATAACAGATATGCATTCTAGTGAATAACATGCTTACTGTATCAAAAATTTGAAAAAGTGCAAAAGCCTTATGACGTTTTTAGTATTACGAGGAGCATATCTGACAAAGCAAATGCAACACACATTTTATCCATAAAACTACAACATGAATATGAAGGACAACCTGAACAAACTTTACATCCCAGCTTAAACAGCAAAAAAAAAAATCATATAAAGAAAGTGAAACTCATTCGAAGTTAGATTAGCATGCAGGAGTGGACCACAACTTCTGCAGAGCGGATTGATATCACCCAGAAGAGCCTTTGAAAAGGGGCTGGGATGTAAAACAATGAAATGTAATGGCAAGACATGGTACACAAACTGGATGGTGCACAATTCTTCTCCAACATCAACTCCATCAAAGGTCATCATCAGTTCAAATAAAATGTAACTTACCTGTATCTACAGTTCTACAGATTTGATATATTTCAAGATTTCGAGGACAAGAGATGCAGACTTACCTCACAGCTGAAGACCTCGCTGTAGCAGTCAGCATACCGCAGGTACCAGGTGACATTGTAACTCCAGGAGGGATCGCATGTCTTTGCATCTCCTTCGACTGCCAAAAACACAGGAAGACAATGTAAAAATGCAAGAGTCTATAATCCAGTTGGACCAGGGACTGCCTTATTCCAATTAAAAGCTTGTGGATCCCAAAAACCAAACAAAGGTAAAACTACTCATGGAAAATGTAATATAATATGAGTGAGTGACAGGGGCTGAGTAAGAAGTGGGAACATGAGTGAGAGAAGGGAACATGAGTGAGAGGAAGAAGCATGAGTGAGTGCGTTTGAGCAAGCAAATGAGTGTGAGTGAGGGAGGCCTGAAAGAGCAGAGTGAGCTAGATGCGTGCAAGTGTTCTCCCGTCCATCCCCATTAGATCTAAGGTGGACCCAGAAGCAGGTGCCTGCATTCCTTACATGCAGGTTTTCCTGCCAGTTCTTCAACTAGTATAAGAGTTTTCTAGCAGTTCAAAAGGGCGTTGAGCTAGGGCACTTTTGCCCACAGGCTGGTCCCACACAACACGGTTCATTGCCTAAATATATTTTTGAATGTATTTATACTGGTAATATGGGCTCAATTGAATATGAATATTTGCAATTTCATTGCCTCTCCTTGTGCCCTATTCCCACGATCAATGCAATACTCAAGACCAAGCAAGTTTTGTGACTGTAAATTTTTATGCCAAGTTAATTTTGCGTGCTATCATGGCAAAATCTTTCCAGCCAGGGACCACGTGTAGACAATATAGCACTGGCAAAGTATCAATACTGGTCTCCTACAGCACTGTAGATGATGGCCTTACAATGATGCCAAATGTTCATCTAGTCCCAATCTAGCGGTAATGCAGGTGACTTTGCTTACCACTTCTCTTTAAAAACAATGTCAAGACCCCACTAACTGCAGTTCTGTCTGCCACGCCTCCTTCATACTACCCCATTATAAATGTTTGTTTTGCCAAGTAAGATTAATTGTTCTTCACCAGCTGTACTTATTCCATACGTATTTGATTATTTTATTATTTGTAAGGTGCTCTATACAAAACGACTCACATCATGGCACCGGTAGAGAGAAATAAATACTGTCAGACTTAAAAGTCCCATACTGTGCTAAGCAGGAGAGAACTGGGAGTCAAGAACCAAAAGCAGAAAATACTTGTATGATGTTTTTAGCTTTTCCCGAAGCTTAAGTGTGACAGTCTCTCAAAACATTTGTCTACAAAGTTCTACAGATGAAAACCAAGGGTTGTTCACCTTTGCCCCTCTTTTCACCTCAAGTGCATGCATATGACTAACCGCAGATCATGAATATTTGATTGTATTCCCTGGAAAGGAAAGTAATAGACAATTTCTTCCTGGAGATCAACTAGTGCAGATCATTCTATACATATGTATAGCGTACACAGTATTCAAAGACAATTTGTACATTCCAACTCAGTCAAAACACTGGCATACGTATTAAGTTTAAGGATCATATATACAGCAGTCAGTAAATCTCGAGTAGTGCTCTCACAGTTGAATTGAAATGGCTAGCAGAAGATGGCTCTTTTTACCCAACTACCTTCCCATCATCCAGCTGCCTCTTTTCTCTCCTCCTATCACCCACTATAATTGTTCCAATGCGATCACTAACATTATAAACCTCATCATTTATGCTCACCATACTCAAATCTCCATTTTAATTCTCCTTGGCTTTCTCTAGAATTTGACAGCGTTCATCATGTTATGTCCTTATGTTTTGTCATTGTTATATTATGATGTTATGTCATAATGTTATGTTAATATGTTATGTCATCATGTCACTGGGTTGTTATAACATTGTGACATAACATAATTACATAACATAACAACCCAGTGACATGATGACATAACATATCAACATAACATTATGACATAACATCATTACATAACATGTTAATATGTTATGTCATCATGTCACTGGGTTGTTATGTTATGTAATTATGTTATGTTATATTATGTTACTTTATGTTATATTGTATTATATAATATTGCTATGTTCGTTTATGTTATATGATGTTATGTTATATTATGCATATTATGTTATGTATATTTGTTAAGATACACCTTCACTGCAATGGTATCCTGGCACTGAGCAGACGCCATGGTCAGGGTGGGTTGGTTATTTGAAAAGTCAGGTCTTGAGCTTCTTGCAGAATTCAAGAAGAGAGGAAGAGGTTCCGATGTGAAGTGGAAGGTCGTTCCACACTTTAGGAGCAACCATGCCCTGCCATGGACCCCACAATGCTAGCAACCATAGTGTACCTGTGCGCTACAGGTGAGGCAAGAAATGGTTTGACTCCTGTTTCTCCGATCACTCTCTCCACTACCAGGTGCTCCCAACTTTAACCACAGAGTCCTCTACATCCTAGGAGCCTTACTTTCTCTTCGCACTACCGATGTCATAGACGCCCTCTCCATCTTTCACTTGTCACTTTTATGTTTATATGTTGTTTTCCTTTCAGTCTTTCATACTTATCCTTCAGTCTAGAGTATTTCTGTCATCAGGCACTAGATGTCCCTTAGCTACTAAATCTTCAATTCCTCCAAAGCCAAACTTATCTACTTACTAGCTGCCTCAGTCCTGACTTCTCTTACTTCTCCCATGTCATTTATGCCACAGGTGTAGCCACCCCTGTCACAACTCTAGACTAATATGTGACTACAATATATTCTTGCAATAATTCATATTATCCACTGCGACAAAACTATTTCTTTTTGGGAAGATTAGCTTTCACCTTTTCTCTGCAGCCCCGACACTAATAAACACTTTAGCGAGAAGAGAATGTCATTGTCCTAACGGACTTCCCTCAGGTATCCATATACATGTCTTCTCCTTCCCGGATAAAGTCATACACTTTCAAAACTTAATATTATACAACATACTGGATTACTCAAATAGCGCATAAGGCTCCTTCACCAAATACCAAGCTCATTACAAACTACTCTTTCTTGTATTCAAGGCCACCAATGGCATGGACCCAGTTTACCTGTTTCAACTATTTCCACATCACACTCATGTGGGGCAAGTATGAGATGCCAGCTTTTTCCTACTAGCTCCACCCAACTGGCCTTCGTACTCTAGTACATTACAGTTCTTTCCAGTTGCTTAGAACACTACTGTCAAATAGCCCATATCTAAATAAAAAAAACCTAATGAATTACTGAAAAGAGTGATGCAAGCTCATTTGACCACCCAAACTCTCCGTTCATCATCTACTCATGGGTAACCTCACCTGCTCCACCACCCTTCTTTTGAACACTATGGAGTGAAAAAAGTGTAAATAGGTGTCATCATTAAATACATTACTGTCCATATTTACCTGATTAGAGTTGGCGTTTGTGCGATAACTCTTCGTATCTACATTCCCACTATCCAAGACATGCATCACCAGATTCTACGCCTGATCTTTTGACACGCTTCTGTTAGAAGTCTCCCAAATATCCATCCATAAAAGTATGAAAAACTCAGATACAAATTTTGACCACTGCAGCAAAGTTTTACCTCTTGCCAGCAGGTGGACCTGCGTCTGATTTGGCGGCCTAAGATGGATATACTAGCGGAGGCCACATTCACACGAACTTCCTCAGAATGAAGGGAGCCGTTAAACATGTCACAAAACGGGGCAATCAAGATCGGGTGATGCCTTAGAGAGAATAAATTCCAACATCTTTTTTAGTTATAAAGGTTCCAAAACCATGAAACACTGATTTAATTGATAGCAGTTTAAATTTTTATTTGAAATTACTTACATTTGATGTAAACAGTGGAATTCTTGAATAGGATTCTCCCAAAGTTAAAGAATTTGCTCTCCTATAAAGAGAAGAATAAATAAAACAGAGCTGTTATGCATAGTTAGAAATATTTATAATAGTGTTGTGCAGTTGTTGCCCACTGCTACCTTCTTTCTCTACTACTACTGTGAAGTTATGTTATTCAACTGAAACAGGTAAAGTCTCTGATAAGGTGCTAATCACCCAATGTCAGCAACACTATTTGCTTTTCTATCCTGGCGTGAATTCCATTTACAGGCCACTCCCCAACATTAGGCTAACATAGGAAGGCCACGCAAATACTAACAATCATTTTTGCTCTTCAGCACAGACATGTTGTTGGAGCGAGGTCATGGTTCCTCACATCATGTAGTAAATGTAAATGTAGTTGAGCTTATATAGCGCACAGCTACCCGCAAAGCAGGTGTCCCGGCGCTTGCTTAGGGAACCCTTCCTGATATTCCCCTGTGAGATAGCAGGGTATCCACAAGGTGAAAGTCAGGCATCCCGCCGCGAGGGGCCGTTGTGGAGATTAAGCAAGCTGTTGCCCAGAGTCGCAGAGTGTGAACCCGTGAGTCAAGGAGGCACCGGGGTGAGAATTATCGAGTCCGTGGAATTTTTTAGCCCAAGACCCGCCGGGGCGGGGAATTGAACCCTGGTCCAGGACCGATCTCAGATTCCGGGTCTGCCGCCTCTAACCCCTGAGCCACACTTCTCCATGTAGTGAAGATGCTGGCTCCAAGCCAGAGTACCCACACCATGGGTACAAGTGGTGGGCAGCTCTGCAAATTGTTCTCATCACACTTCCAGGATGGGCTACTCAAAGGAAAGCCAAAGACTCAGGTTCTCCCCAGAAACCACTTTTTTAGTCATTAACCAAATGGCAGTGCTAAGGAAGGACTAATCACAACCACTTGCTAAAAAGGTCGAATAGAATTTCTAAATGCAGTCCTTTATCCATCCCTCCACATTTCAGTGTTTAGAGTTACACCATACTCCTTCAGGAATAAAGACAATACATTTCAACTTTCTTGGACCTGTTTCACAACTTCCATTTTGTGCCATCTTGTCAGACCAGAGACAATACAAAATGGATATCACAGGTAACAGAGTACATTTGTACTAGCAACCAGTATGGAATCCTGTTCCTTTACTCCACACAAGCACATACACTCAATATTCACCCAGGGACGTCAATGCAGGGTTTGGTCATGACTTTGAGCGGAACTTTACTTGAGTGAGCCTGTAAGCATCAAACTCATAGTGGGTTAAACGGGTAAAAAGGTTTTTTCAGCTCCTAATCACTCAAACAAAAGGTAGCCTCATCCCCCGCAAAGGGCAAGCTTTTTGTCTGCCTCCTTGACCTCAGACCCAGGCTATGGCTCTTAAAGTAATTTTCGAGCGTAGGCCTGCAGAGCACATGCAGGAATGTGTGTGTACTGAAACAAAAATAAAGTCAGGATGAGAAATTCGCTTGCAATTGGATTACTCACGGCAGGGGTACATGTCCTTTACCGTGCAGTGGGACATTCCCGTCCCAACAAGAGGCAATAATACGCTGTCCACAGAATTGGCCCCGTCATCCTCTAAAACATCCCTAATAGCTGCAACCAAATATCAACCTACACTGCAGCAAATACAATGGGATCTGAGCATTAAAACACTCTATATGGTGGGTCCACATCCACCGAGGCCCTGGGATTTCTTGGTCGATATAAAAAACAAACAAGCATTAGGAATGCATTAGGGCTCGGGTTTGTTTTAAGTTAGAGATAATGGCATTGTAAATGGCAATGTGTTTTAGGCACTCTGCACTACCAATCTGCACTCTGCACTCTGCACTACCAATCTGCACTCTGCACTACCAATCTGCACTCTGCACTACCAATCTGCACTCTGCACTACCAATCTGCACTCTGCACTACCAATCTGCACTCTGCACTACCACTCGCACTCTCAATCTGCACTCTCAATCTGCACTCTGCACTACCACTCGCACTCTCAATCTGCACTCTCAATCTGCACTCTGCACTACCACTCGCACTCTCAATCTGCACTCTCAATCTGCACTCTGCACTACCACTCTGCACTACCACTCTGCACTACCACTCTGCACTACCACTCTGCACTACCACTCTGCACTACCACTCTGCACTCTGCACTACCACTCTGCACTACCACTCTGCACTCTGCACTACCACTCTGCACTACCACTCTGCACTCTGCCCTGCCACTCTGCACTGCCACTCTGCACTGCCACTCTGCACTGCCACTCTGCACTGCCACTCTGCACTGCCACTCTGCACTGCCACTCTGCACTCTGCACTCTGCACTACCACTCTGCACTACCACTCTGCACTACCACTCTGCACTACCACTCTGCACTACCACTCTGCACTACCACTCTGCAATACCACTCTGCACTCTGCAATACCACTCTGCACTCTGCAATACCACTCTGCACTCTGCAATACCACTCTGCACTACCAATCTGCACTCTGCACTACCAATCTGCACTCTGTACTACCAAACTGCACTCTGCACTCTGTACTACCAAACTGCACTCTGCACTCTCACTCTGCACTCTGCACTACCACTCTGCACTACCACTCGCACTCACTTTGCACTACCACTCTGCACTACCACTCTGCACTACCACTCTGCACTACCACTCTGCACTACCACTCTGCACTACCACTCTGCACTCTGCACTACCACTCTGCACTCTGCACTACCACTCTGCACTCTGCACTACCACTCTGTACTCTGCACTACCACTCTGCACTACCAATCTGCACTCTCAATCTGCACTACCACTCGCACTCTCAAACTGCACTCTCACTCTGCACTACCAATCTGCACTCTCAATCTGCACTACCACTCGCACTCTCAAACTGCACTCTCACTCTGCACTACCACTCTGCACTCTGCACTACCACTCTGCACTACCACTCTGCACTCTGCACTACCACTCTGCACTACCACTCTGCACTCTGCACTACCACTCTGCACTACCACTCTGCACTACCACTCTGCACTACCACTCTGCACTACCACTCTGCACTACCACTCTGCACTACCACTCTGCACTACCACTCTGCACTACCACTCTGCACTCGCCAACTGACACGGCGGACTCGTGGAAAATTAATGAAGTGACCTAGAGGGTGAGGATGGGATACTCCGCTACCATCGAGTTCGTAGAAGAACAAGATTACATACGAAAAACAAGCAGCACAGAAAGCATCACTTTCGCGATCGCAATTGTTTAAACAAGCAGCACAGAAAGCATCACTTTTGCGATCGCAATTGTTTAAACAAGCAGCACAGAAAGAGATCACTTTCGCGATCGCAATTGTTTAAAAAAACCAGATCTGATGCATGTGATTCTCTACATTGCTGGCCGGCTGTTCATGCGCGCACACAGAGCTGAAGGGAAAAAAAACACAGCAGTGCACACGCTCCCAGCACCATCTGCCTTCAATTACCGGCACCTCGGACAGCTGGTAATTGAGGATTTATGTATTCTTCTGCACGTGTCCGAACATTTTATGCAGGAAGTGGACATTGACAAATTCCTAAGTCCTATGGCGTGCTGCCTTACTTAAAGACAGCCTTGTCTGGACCAATTACCATGCACATGGCAAAATACCACACGCAAAAAACGCGCGCTTTCTGGAATGTGGCAGCCCGGACCCCTTTCAGAATTCTTTTTTTTTCTAATACATAAGAGCTCGGAAACTCCGCCCCCACTTTGTGGCGACGTAGGCCCGAGCCCTAAAAAGAACGCTTAATTTACCCAAAGGGAAAAAGTGCACTGTTGCCTCAGTAAGGTGATTGTTAGAAGGAACAAAGCAATAACAGTATCTTGAAAGACCAAGTCTTTCCATATATATAATAAACTAGGGAGCAGAAATTAACTTTTGTTAACATACAATTCACAGAGGTTTCCTACATAACTAAGCAGTCTCCTAGCCAATAGGAACACCTTATTGCAATAAGTATCCCTGCTGTCTGTTTGGTCAGCTCAAGTGATATGGGTTCCGTAAAGTTCATAAAGTTGTTTCAACCATAATAAACCTTTCATAGGAATATTGGTAGTAAGATACCTTGGACTAACAAGTAGAACAAGCATTTACAATGCAACGGTTTCGCCTTTGACAAAGTTAGAGCTATTGGCATTGCAAATGACAAATTGTTTATGTACGTGTTGGTTTTGAAAACAGATAAATAAATGGCATTGTCATTTACAATGTCAATAGCTTAATCTTTCGCAAATGCGAGACCTAACAAAAAAAAATTACATTTGGATTTGAGGTGTATGTGGGGGGGGGCAAAAATAGAAACTTTAGCGTTTGATAGTGTGCGTATTACAAAGCACAGTTAAAATGTGGAAAATAGTTGAATTACTCTAATGTCAAGAGTTCTAAAACGCTCTTCGACCCGTAAAGAATGGCAAAAACGCCAAGACATTGAAATAATAATGATAGAACAAAAGCAGTGATGTAATTCTTAAGCAGTCAGAAGGCAGGTGTGAGCAGTTAGCCAATTTGTTTTCTATGTTATAAATCTCGGTGTCGTCAGGATTTTCTCCACTTTGTTACCGGTATTTATTTATTTATTTTTTTAACTACAGGTACCAGAATGCAAATGGCATCAACTCAGACTGGCGCGCGGGGTAGGCACTACATACCTACTCGAAAAAGCGAGGTACATAAACAGCCTCTGCGAATGTAAACACGGTGTATCACAAAGGGAGAGGGGATTAAACACCGCGGTTCTGCAGATTAATACATACTTTTTTTTTTTTTATTTATAAAGTTTTCTTGACAAACAGCAAGAGAAAACGACATTCAAGTGGGTTACACAGGTTCACATTGCACTCCTAATCATACACATAAATAACTATGGTGGTCGGTTAATCCGAGCAGGCCGGAACAATGTAGGCATCATCTCTCAGGCAGTTACTACATCCCATGGCCTACTCAATTCAGAACAGTAAGACAGTACAACATAGGTAGTCTTTTCTAATGGGCATAGCGAAACAACAGACAGGAATATTATATACACAATCAGTCATGCATCAGAATTAAACTGAGTCCGGGCTATTCCAAGACCCACATCCTGTCTCGCATAGACCCCTGTACGTAACACATAGCAAGCAGCTGTTAGGCCGGGGATATCCCCCACCCAGGCTTAGATGAAGATAACGTTCCACAGATGAATCCATTGAGTACCTCCCATCGTGGCAACGAGAAACAGGTCACAGGGGAGCAGCTTTTGTAGCCCTCACTCCCGACTCTCAGTGTCTGAGCCCGCAGCTGCCGCTGCCTCTTTCAATAAATAGTTCTGTAGCGGACCCCATATATCATTAGGTCTGCTCCGCACAGGTATCAAATCAGCATACACATTGTTTTGGTCCTGGCAATAAATCATATCAGCCATCCATTCCTTAAACTTTGGGGCCCTCCCTCTACCCCAGCGGCACGCAATACGTCTCTTGGCCAGTAGTAATGCAACATCCATAAACCTGCGAACAGCCTTAGGTATATCTCTTGTGTATCCCAACAGCATTATTAACGGATCTTTATCAATCACCCCTCCAGTCATAGTCTGTAAGGCTTCCGGTACTTGCAGCCAATAGTCATACACACCTGGACATTCCCACGCCAGGTGAATGAATCCCGCCCCTTCCGCCCTGCAGCGCTCACATCTATCATTGTACGCCAAACGAAAGCGTAACTTTCTAACAGGTGTATAATAAAATCGTTGTAAAAACTTGAAATGAATTATCTTCAACCTGCTACTAGGCGAAATTTTAGCAGTAATGGCACAGCAATATTTTCATTGATCGTCAGTTATATCATTGCCCAAATCCTCACTCCAATGGCTACGAGCTGAGCTCTCAATCCCTTGGCGTTGCACCCTGATATTGTTATATAATCTGGAAACCAGATGGCGGCCATCGGACGTCAGCATGGCATGCAGTGGCAAAACCACATCAGGTTCCTCCGGGAAGTTAGGCAATACTGCTCTCAACCCTTGTCGAAGCCTGACGTAATAGAAGACCTCCAGAGGAGTAGGCACAACTCCCTGAAACATTTGTTCCCTGGTACGGAACTGCCCGTTGACGAACAGGTTCCCCCACGTTGCAATCTGCAAGCGTTTACACATCAACTGAAAGCCCGCCTCCTGTAGGAGCGATATACCAGGGTGATACGTGAGGGGCAGCACAGGTGAGTACAGGTGCGTGGTATTAAGAAGCCTCGCAATTCGAGTCCAGGCGTCTATGGTGCAAGTCACCGTAGTAAACGGCGTATCTATGTTCCGCACTGAGCCTTGTATCAGGCCGTTGAGCGGGAGAGGACGTGCGATCCAGTCCTCCACAGCAATTTGCGGCATAAAAGGCGTGGGGTTAATCCAGTGATAGGCGTATTGTGCCTGGGCAGCAATATAATAGGTATCAAAATCAGGCACGTCGAAACCCCCTTTCTCATAAGGCTGGGTTAGAATGTTCCAACGCAGCCGCGGCTGTTTGCTCCCCCAGAAAAGACCAAGAAGTTCTGACCTCAGTTGCTTAAAAAAGAATGTGCCAGGGAAATAGGGTATGTTCTGGAATAAGTATAAAAACTGTAGCAACACCACCATCTTTATCAGCGACGCGCGCCCTGCCATCGATAACGGCAGCGTTTTCCACCTCGTAACATTATCCGCCAGTTTCGATATGGCTACCCCGTAATTCAACCTCAGCGTCTCCTCCTTATTCAGGGATATCACTATTCTCAGATATTTAAGATCGGAATCACACCATTCTAGAGGGTAGTCTAATTGGAATTTCTGAACAGCGCCCGTGAGCGGGAAGAATTGCGACTTTTCCCAATTTATGTGCACCCCTGACAGTCGGCCAAAAATTAGAAACTCACGCAAAATAGGGTTAAGATTAGTTTGCGGATCTTTAACATAAATCGTGATGTCGTCCGCATACAAAGACACACCAATCTGGCGTTGATTACAGCGAAAAGCACTGTCTCTGTGCAATTGTCGGATACGACATGCCAGTGGCTCTATCGCTATAGCGAAAAGCAGTGGGGAGAGAGGACATCCCTGTCTAGTTCCTCTGGTTATCGGTATCGGGGCAGACAGCAGTCCATTAATTATCACCCTGGCCGTCGGTGCTGTATACAAGAGTTCCACCCAGCTGACAAATATTTTCGGAAACCCCATTCTATGCAACATATTAAATAGATACGGCCACTCAACCGAGTCGAATGCCTTCGTGGCATCTAGAAATATTGCAGCGACTGGGATATCCGGGGCAATCGTCTGTATTAAAGAGAACAACGTCCTGAGATTATGTGAGGTTGCACGGCCCGGCACGAAGCCAGCCTGGTCCGGCAGCACCAATTTAGTCATAATCAGCGAGAGGTGTGTTGCGAGGACTTTGGCTAGAATTTTCGCATCGCAGTTGATAAGCGACAGCGGCCGATAAGAGTCCGTGTCTGTCGGGTCCTTCCCCGGTTTCAACAGAGAGGTAATGACCACCTCCCTCATCGATCCCGGCAGCGCCCCAGCTTCAAAAGATTCTACATAGACCTCCCTAAGAACCGGTGCCATTATTTCTATGTAACATTTATAGAACTCCGCAGGGAGTCCGTCCAGTCCCGTCGCCTTGCCATTAGCCATCGACATAATCGCGTCGCGGATCTCATCAAGCTCCAGCGGCGCACTAAGGAATGCTCTATGCACATCGCTGAGCCAGCACAGTGCAATGTCGTCAAGGAAGTGTCCCATGTCCTCTACATGTGTCTGCCGCGAAGTATAAAGGTGACCATAATGCATCAGAAACTCCTTCTGAATCGTCTCAGTGTCTCGAAACCTTTCCCCTTCCTGCGTGACAATCTCCAATACATTGGAGCTAAAGCGTGGATTTCTCGTCATCGCTGCCAACACTTTGCCCGGCCCCTGAAGTTGACTTCCCTTGCCGCTTCTGCTTCATACTCTGTTAGCTTATCTTTAAATGTTTTATGCAAGCCCACGTCCCGCCTCGTTGTCATATCAAGTTCTAAGTCTCTCAGTTCGTGCTCTAGCCTATTCAGTGTCGTCTGTATATCTCTCAATACTCCTCCTCCCTTGGATATGCAAACCCCTCTGATCGTAACTTTGAATGCCTCCCACACCGTTTCAACACTATCTACTGAATCCTTGTTCCTGGGAAAAAATTCCTCAATTTCAACCCCTAACTCAGTCTTAAACACCGTATCTAGCAGCATAGATGGTAGCATTCTCCAGGGGGGCCTCTGTCTATCATGACCCGGTACAGCGAGGGATAACAACACTGGACAATGGTCAGAGTAAGTTCTGGGCAAATGTAACACCTTCCCCATCCCCTCACAAAGTCCTCTCGTCACAAAGCAGTAGTCCAATCTGGCCCATGTATTAGTGTGTGAAGTAAAGTGCGTGCCCTCCCTGTTTGTATGATGTGTGTGTCTCCAACTATCCACCAGCCCAGCCTCCTCTATAATGCCCATCAGTACATCTCGTGCTTGTCTGTTATATTGCACGCATCCGTCTGATCTATCCATACCAGGAATCAATGTAACATTAAAATCCCCCCCCCAAATAACATGAGTGGCGCCCACCCCCAATCTGTGTCCCCAAAGTGTCGTAAAGAACTCCGGAGTGTCAACATTAGGAGCATAAGAGCTCACAATCACAACAGTGTCCGTACCCAACATCCCCCATAGTAGCACAAAGCGACCATTAGGGTCCAGGATCTCTCCCATTAGTTGAAACTGAATGTTTTTTTTGATCAACACAGCAGTGCCCCGCGAGTAGGAGGAATATGATGAAAATTTCCTGATCATAGCCCATTTTCTAGCAAATGTGGGGTCCACTCGTGGCCTAAAATGTGTCTCCTGCAATAGTGCTATGTGCACATTATGTCTATCCAGATAAGCAAGTATATTCCTGCCTTTCCTAGCATCATTAATGCCACGCACATTCCATGATAATATCAATAGTGTAGTCCCAGACTTACCAGCCATGAGCATTTGTGACAGATATAACAACACACTTCCCCACCTGCTCCAACCACCTGCCAACCATCTCATAGCAATCCCTCCAATGGACATGCAATTTCCTGTGTAACCAGTGCCCGTAGTAACCAACCTCCCCAACCACACCCCTCAACCCCCACCTCCCCCCACCCATTCTAAGCCTCCCATCAAACACCCTCCTTCCCCAACCATGCATTATCCTAGCATTTTCAATCCTCAACCTACCCAAAACCAGTCTAAACATACATATCGTGCTCACTCGTAGCCCACCCCCCTCCCACTGAAGCAACCCCAACTCTCCAGCAACCCTCCCCCCCACCTCCCTCATCACCGCTAGCAAACCCCCAATTAGCTGCAGTGCAAAAACCAATGTCAATGGGGTACTCCCTAGTGGGGTCATCCAGGGTGCGCACTTCACCACCCCCTTCGCCCCGCCCTTCGATCCAAACCTCCCCACGGAGGGTTCTGTGAGGGAAGGGGGTGTCGCCTGGCATACATTACCACCATTAGTCCAAACACCGATTTCAGCAACATCTTGTATCTACAGTAGCAGTGTCCATGCAGAGTCCCCGGTTCGGCAGCACAGCGGATAATGTTCAAAATGACCCAGTTTTGTCACCCTTCAGGCAGCAGTAAAGGACAATAAGGATCACTGAAAGTTTAGTCTCCTTCTTCCTCCGCTTCTTCTTCTGCTTGACGTGGTCCTCGCTCTCTCCTCAGCCTTTTCAAGAAGTCCTCAGCCTGTTGTGGATTCAGAAAGAAGTGTTGTTTCGCCTGATGAGTGACGCATAGCTTCGCAGGGTATAGTAAGGCATAGTCAATTTGTAGGGCTCTAAGTTTCTTTTTCACATCCAGAAATTTCCATCATTGTTCTTGCACCATTGGTGTGAAATCTGGGTATAAGGAAAAATTCACTCCCTCACATGACAGCTGTTTTGTGTTTCTCGCAGCCCGCAACGCTGTATCCCGGTCTCTATAATTCAGTAGCCGTGCTATGATCGGTCTGGGCGGTGCGCCTGGTTGTGGCTGAGGGCCCAGAGAGCGGTGTGCCCTCTCGACGATGAATTGCTGTGAAAAGGCGTCCTCCCCCACCGCTGTTTTTAGAATCCGCTCCACATAGTCCTCCATCCGCCCTGTGTTTGTCGATTCCGGCACACCAACCACGCGTACATTATTGCGACGGCTGCGCGCTTCCAACTCCTCGTTCTTAGCAGCTATTACCCGGAGGATGTTGTCCATTCTCGTCAGCCGCGTAGCATGCGACGCCGTGGTATCATCATTTTCCGAAATTCTCCTCTCCGCCTCCGTAATGAGTTCTTCGTGCACGTCCATCTTTTGTACAATAGCATCCATTCTGGAGGATAGCCGATCTACTTTGTCCACAACCGCCGCAAACCCTTGCTTCATTTCCTGCAGCAAAAGGTGCATATCCGGCATATCTGTGCCCCTGCTGTGGAAGCGCTGTGAGACCCTCCAGAGTCCGACTCCACTCTCGTGGTTTTTGCGGCGGTTGAGCCGAGTCAAAGGATATTTTCGGTTGCCTGGTGTCTTGCCGCCCCATGGAAGCGCCTTTAGCTGATCGAACTTTGGTGACAGAAGTCCCCTTACTCCTTCCGCCACTGGGCGATCCAGAGGCCTCCGTCATGGACTAGCGCGAAAAAGAAAACAGACCTTTAACGAGCCACCAAGCCAGCACCGAGTCCGCTAAACGTAGCTGTGGCCCCTCAAAAGCGCTTCATCGGCACTATTACACGTGTCCGCAATTCTCTGAGCTCACTTGTACGCGTCAACACGCTATGATATAACCAGCATGCAAGGTAGAACTGGCCAAGTCTCGAAAGTTCACAGCACACAAGGCCAGAGAGCAGTCCCTCGGAATCACTCAGCCACCCTCGTAGCGGCCAGCGTAGTGCAATGGCAATCGGGTTTCAAATAGTCCCCAGCTGTTCACCCTCACATCTACAATCTCTCCTGCAAGGACCTCACCAGCATGGGCATTCCACTCCGTGCAGCAGTAGGGGGAGCGCCTTCTCCGTGCCCAGTTCCACGATATTGCAATGAATAGAGTACCATGCGACTATTAGTCGCTGTGCATCACCGACCAGCACATTGTGTGTCTCACCAGTATTCCAGCACTATCTGACCATTGAGCAGGCGTACAGCAAAGTATCATGACTCTCACATTCCTCACTGGTCGTCTCCGTCGGTATAGTTCTTGCTCCCAGCCCACAAGCAAAAAAAAAAAAAAAAAAAAAATGTCTGCCACTCAAAGCACGGCTACAGTGCCCCAGCCATGTCGGGGAATCCAACGCTCGCTGTCTCTCACAGCGCGATCCAACCTATGTTCGGCGCTAATGCGTCTCCAACAGTATCATCTGAAACAGTACACTGTGGGAAGCAGCCCACCCCGCTCCCTCCAGCGGGGGATCGAAAGGGCCGGTAGTAGGAAATAGGCCGGCAAGGCAGATGAAGAAGTGCCCCTCCAGCTCGGTGACTTTCCGCTCCTAAGTCCTGCCCATGAATGTTTCGAGCCCCAGGCAAGCTACACAATTTTGTTTCAGACCTGGTCGGGCATCAGCTTGCGCCGCACTACTCCCCAGCGTCCCGATCTGTAATTGGGGACGCTCGCACAGCCTTCCGTAGAACGGGGCCTACAGACCACGTGGGCTCCTCCAATGTTGCGTAGTCGTGGCGCCCAGCCTCACGCAGCGCAGGCTCCACCGCAGTAGCCGGTCGGGTATTCCCGCTGCGATAACTCCGCAAGCACGGGTCCGTTTCACTCCAAATTTTCACCGAGCGTCAGTCCATCGGTTCTCAGCAATCCCACCAACTTTCATCGGCGTCGGAGGTGGTAAAGGAAGGATTATAGCAGGATATCGGCACAGGCTGCAGGAGCCTCACACAAGTGCGGCCATGCTGCTCGTGCGCCCTCTAGCGCCCTAGATTAATACATACTATAAGCTCTAAGATGCCACGTGCGTGGCAAAAAACTGTTTACAACTGGCGCCTGTAGGAGGGTGACCAGATTTAAAAAAAAAAAAAACCCGGGCTATTTTGCAAAAACATTAGAATGACTATCATTTTACATCAGTCGAGGGTGACAGAACGGCAGCGCTGATTAAAAAACAGACAAGGAGGCACTAAGGAAGTGAAATGCAATTTCTAAGCCCAATATCTTACCTGTAAATTGAATTGCTTTTTGATAAGAGTTGCTTGCTAGTCCAGCTTTGGAACATATAAAAAGTGCCTCCCACTGTTTTAGCCGGGCCATGACCAGCCGCATTTGCTGAAATCTGCGGTGTAAAATCGGGAGTGTCCCGGAAAGTCCAGGTCGCATGGTCACCCTCCTAGCCTGTAGCAAAAGTTCAGTACCATACTTATTTATCCCGTAAAATCACAGAAAGAGTTTTTTTCAGTTATTTTTAAGGTGCTCGAACCTTAAGGAACAATCATCCAGTCCCCACTTGAGGGCAGCTAAAAATCGCCGTCCTTAATGAATTACTAATTAAATTAACCCCTCACCCTCCTTATTGTAAATGCATTAATTAGTAAAGAAATCCAGTCCAGTTCTTTAAAGGTAATGTACATAAATCCACATACGAGATTATAAAAAATACTTTTTTGCTTTCATAATTATATACAGTAGGTGAGTGAGTGGCGGCAACTCCAAGCTCCCGCGGCACGTTTTACAACTTCTAACAGCACGTGCTCTGGTGCGGCCAGCAATCCACGCGCCAAGGAAACACAAGTTCACCGACTCCTTGCACGTTTCTCATAACCGCTGACGATGCACGGAACACAAGTTCACCGACTCCTTGCACGTGTGTCATGACCGCTGACCGTGCACGCACGGAACACAAGTTCACCGACTCCTTGCACGTTTCTCATAACCGCTGACGATGCACGGAACACAAGTTCACCGACTCCTTGCACGTGTGTCATGACCGCTGACCGTGCACGGAACACAAGTTCACCGACTCCTTGCACGTTTGTCATGACCGCTGACGTGCACGGAACACAAGTTCACCGACTCCTTGCACGTTTGTCATGGCCCGCTGCCCGCGCAGATAATTTCCTAACCGGAAATGGTGTAGACTCACCTTTAGTGTTAACTTGTCGGCCTATCATATATAATGTGATCTGTGTCACCGGTATTTCAGCCTGTCAGTGGTCAATGCAGTCTGTAATATTTTCATTTGTTTTGCAAAATGTTATTTACTCAAATAGATCTGTTACAAATGTACAAATTCAATATATGGTTCTGGTGTCGATCGCACGAGCAGAGGGTGTGGCTTAACGACTACGCGGCCGCCTTAAAGCTGGGGAAGCAGGTTCGAGTCTGGCGGGAGGCTTAAGCATTCTGTGATCCTGGGCAAATAGCTTAATCTCCCGTGCCTAAAAATAACGTGTCCGTCTGTAACGAAACTGGTGCTCATGTAAAGCGCCCTGACCCCCTTCTGGCGTAGTTCACGCTGTATAAAACTGTAAAACAAAAATCACTCTAATTTACTGCTGTAAAAAATTCAATAGCACCTTACAGTTGATAAATTCAAATAATGCCTACAATCTTTACTCTGTACGACCAATACACCTAACAAGCTTGAGAAAAAACGCATACCCCAGAGATGCATATACAATCTGTGATCCTGAAACTGCAAAATAGTTCACAGATAGCTGCAGCGTGTATCATCCGGCACTGTCAACATGGCTCGGCTCCAGATAGCATAATCAGGGCTGACGAGTGGCCTTGTCACACCGGTTTGAAAGTGGATTACCGCCGGGCTGGATGAGGCATCGAGAAAAGAAATACTATGAAAACACCAGCGAGTAACAGGCAAGAATGAACCTGGTACCGCATTGTGTCGCCGCAGAAACAAGTTATTAAACATGCTAACCGAGTCCCACGGCTCACTGAAACACAGGGGCAGAAAATCCGCTCCAATCGATGTCGTGTCTGCTTTTAAGAAACAAGTCAGGTCCCGGGCCGGCAGCCAATCACAGCGCGGCCCGGGGAATGACGTCACGGGGGTGTCCCGGCCGCAGATTCGGGGGCGTGTTTTTCATGCTCTCCCCTTCCCATTGGCTGGAAGGTCAAATTCCAGCCAATGGGAAGAGGAGAGGGCGGGACTTAAAAAAACACACGGAAACGCCCCCGAATCGCGTTTTCAGGGGGAAAGCGTGATTGACAGCCAATCTCTTCCAATGCTAGCCTCCATTTATGGAGCTAGCCAATGGAAGACAGAGGCGGGACCAAAGCCCCATATGTAGGACATAAGATTTCGCCCTGGGCGGAGCATACGGCCAGGGCGAAACCTAAAAACGATAATTTATATAGCAAAAATGTGGCAAAGAAAGAACATCTCTAATATCAATCCCCGACAAGTCTGCACTGGCATCATCTAGGAACAGCAGGCACTTACTTGCTTTAAAGTATGAAACCGCTTTTGTCAATGAATTCATATTTATAGGTTAATGGGAAAAGATAACAACTGCTTGCTGCTGGCATCCTTACTGACCACGTCACCACACTAAGGGGTTCATTAGAATGTAGGGCGGATCGCCACCGCCCGCATGGCGAGGTGGCGATCCGCCATACATCATACCCTGCCCGCCACCCATTTTCCCCCACCATATTAGTATGGCGAGCAGCGGACAGAAAGACCGTCCACTGGTTATCCGCCTGGTCGACCAGTCGACCGGGCGGACAAGGGGCTTTATATGGTGGCGGTGTCTGCTAGACACTGCCATCCATATTAGTATGGGCAGCGGTGAATGGAAAGCCATGACGAGTCTGCTTTCGGGGGCCCGTTGTGGGCCCCCAGGGTATTGGGGGCGTGCATATGGGGTATACCTATGGTACCCCCCTACATGGTCATGGACAAGGTGGCAGGCACTGTGCGGTGCCTGTCACCTTGAAGATCCTGAAGGAGTGTTGGGAAGTCCTGCTACCCCCCCTCCTTGAGGTGATGAATCGTGCTTTGGAAGAGGGCATTTTTCCATTATCTTGGAAAAAGGCAGTTGTAAAGCCTCTGCTGAAAAAGCCGACTCTTGATCCGGAGACTCTAAAGAATTTCCGCCCAATATCCTTGGTACCAGCCCCGGCAAAAATGCTTGAAACCTACCTCAATCAACACCTTACTGCCTTCCTCGATACCTCTGGGTTTCTGGACCTGTCACAACATGGTTTCCGGAAGCTCCATAGTACCGAGTCGGCTCTCACTATGGTTGTAGATAACATCCGTGCGAACGTCGACCTGGGCCAGACCACCCTTCTGGTCCTGCTCGACCTGACAGCAGCCTTTGACACCCTGTATCCCTCTATTTTAACAGCTCGCCTTAGGGAGATAGGAGTGGAGGGCTCAGCACTGAGTCTACTAACCTCTTTCCTTAATCAGAGAGAGCAGAGGGTTAAACTAGGAGAGTACCTCTCCCCTGCCACACCTGTGCAATGTGGGGTCCCGCAGGGGTCGGCCTTGAGCCCCACCCTTTTTAACATCTATGTGGCCCCACTTGCCAGGCTGGTAAGATCGCATGGGATGGAGGTGGTGTCATACGCCGATGACACCCAAATTATGGTGTCTCTCTCCCACTCTGAGTTCCTCGGCTATCAGCTTCAGGAACTGCATGGAAGCAGTTTCAGAGTGGATGATTCTGAACTCACTGAAGCTGAACGGAGAGAAAACCGAGGTCCTGATTTTCGGCAGAGATCAGGACATATGGTCAAACGACTGGTGGCCCTCTTCTCTCGGAGCCTGCCCGCTACAAAATCCGCCCGGAATTTGGGCGTGATGATTGACACCTCGCTTGATATGGCCCAGCAGGTTAATAGAACGGTCTCTACCTGCTGGGGGGTTATCAGGATTCTAAGGAAAATCTCCCACTATCTTTCCCTGCAAGCACGCAAACAGATCGTGGTTGCTTTAGTCACCTCCCGGCTAGACTATTGCAACGCGCTCCATGCGGGCATTAATAAAGGCCTGATACAGCGCCTGCAGACCGTTCAAAATGCGGCAGCGAGGTTTGTCCTTGAGGTCCCCAGGCTCTCCTCAGCTATATCAGCCAGGAAGTGCCTACATTGGCTCCCGATCCAGGCCAGGATCTCTTTTAAAATCCTGTGCCTGGTTTATGGGGCCTTGTTCGGCGAATGTGTGGAAAGCATAAGATCCCTGGTGGTCCCATACACCCCTATCAGAAACCTGCGTTCCTCCAGTAAGAATCTCCTGTCTGTTCCTCGAGTTAACAGAGTCAGGTGGGGAGGAAGGGCCTTTTCTTTTGTGGCCCCTATGTTGTGGAATACCCTCCCTCCTGAATTAAAACTGCAACCTTTTATTGTGCTGTTTAGGAAAGCTTTAAAGACATGGCTCTTTATCGAGGCATACCAGTAAACTCACACCTGACTCCTTTATATTTTTGTTAGGCGCCTTGACGCCCGTTGGGCTAAGTTCGCGCGGTATAAGTTGATTTTCATTCATTCATGACCATGCACACAGTGCATTCCCAACATGGTGGCAGGCAGTGCAGTGAGCACCGCCCGCTGCAATGCTGGGAATAGAGGATGCCACCGCCATGGTGGCGGTGGCATCCTAATTGCCGTGCGGGACTGCCGCACCACTGGCGGCTGGTCCCAGCAGCGCTAGGGTGGTGGGCGGACGAAAGTCTGCCCGCCATCCTAATCAGCCCCCAAGCGTCAATCAATCAAACAGCATTTGTAGACCACAGCACTGTCACTCCTAGGAGTATCTGGGCACGGAGTCTCTGTCGAAGAGCCAGGTCTTGAGTCTCTTTCTGAAGTCTACCAGCGAGGGGACTGTACAGCGCTGGAGGGAAGGTTGTTCCAGGTCTTGGCATCGATGTATGAGAAGGAGCAGCCACCACTGAGACTGCAACAGATGTGGGGGGAGGTACAAAGGTGAGTGAAGAGCAGCCGGGGTCCGTGCAGGTAACAGCGACGGGCGGTGGGACCAGGTAAGGGAGGATTTCGAGGAACAATATGGAGAAAAAATGTATTATTTATTCAATTTTCCTCATCACCCCACCGCTGTTACCTGCACGGACCGCGGCTGGTGAAGGGGAGCGCAGGTGTCTAGAGGGTTGGTGGAAGTTCAGTCAACGGTTGATGTAGGCAGCTCCTAGGTCATGGAGGGCTTTGTAGGAGTGTGTGAGGATCTTGAACTGGCATCTCTTCTGGATGGGGAGCCAGTGGAGGTCTCTCAGGTGGGGCGATGTGGGCTCTTTTGGGGAGGTCCAGGATGAGCATTTGCAGAAGATCTCTTATTCTTAGGTTTAAGCCAGTTTTTTGTTTAATTTGACAGCTGCTGCATCTCTGTTACTGTAGAAAGTTAGCTAAATGCTATTACACTGGTTAGAATACTCAGACCCTCCAGGATATCGCGATTTCGCGATTTCACGATTTGCCGCGAAATCGGCACTTTTTAAAAAATGCCGCGATTTTTACAAAAATGCCCGCGAAAACGGCATTTTTGTAGAAATCGCAGCATTTTTCGCTATATCCTGGGGGGTCTGCTTTATCCAAAGACATGCACCGGTTGCCCCACACCTGTAGATGATCTACAGACACTGGGGTCAGAGGGTTAAAGCAGCTCGGCTGCAGCTGGCAGTGTGAAGGTCTAGGCTCTTTGTCATTCAGAGCTGCCCGGGACTGCGCTCGTTCGCACCTCTTCCTGGCCCACAAGAATGACAATGGGAGCCCTCACCTTGCACATCAACAGGAGGGGAGGGGGGGATGGGTTGTTGTCACAGAGGATCGGCCTATTTTTGCAAGGATTGTAAAGACACTTTTTTTAAACATTGTGGAACGAACAAAAAAACATGGATTGTTTTACTAAGTTTTGTTTTTACTTTTGGATGAAACCGGGTATTTTGTTTTCAAAGTTTCCTCCGTTGGATTTGGCGTTTCTTTTGCGCTGTACTTGAAAGTGGAGGTTGTGCAGCAGAAGGGGGGGCTTGTTTTGAACCATGGCAGAGGGGGCGGCCAGAGGGAAGTACCGCATCTACAGGAGCGTGTCCTTCAAGCGCCTGGAGATCAGGAGCGCCCCGGCGGAGGGGGCTGGGGAGCCGGAGGGTGTCGCCCGAGCCTCGGGTGAAAAAACTCCCCGGGCTCCTCTCCGCTCTTGGAGTGTGTCCAGAAAGCTGTCCAAAATCTCCACTGCCGGTGCCAGCAGCACTCCCAGCCCGGAGCCCAGGCGGCCCGCCTGCTCCCATTCGCCCTCCGTCAGGCAGCTGTCGGAGCGCTTCAGTGCCGCCCCCAGGGGGGCAGAAGGGCAGCTCCGGGACGGAGGGGTTGTTCATGCTGGGACCCCCGAGCGCAGAGGACCTCTGGGGGTGGCCCCCGAGCACCCCGCTTCCTGCTCCCCAGGACCAAGCGAGAAGGCCCGAAGCCCCGAGGGTCCCTTGGATGATTTGGCCCTGGAGGGCCTGCGCAAGGCGGACCCCAGGGAGCAGACCCCCGAGGCCTTGGCTCTCTGGCCCAGCGTCACCGAGATGCGCAAGCTGTTCGGGGAGAGCTTCAGCAGGTACCCCAGGGGCCCCGAGGAGGGGAGGGCCCCTGGGCAGACCTGGAGGGACCCCCTGCTAGCTGGCTACCCCGAGCACTTCAAGCACCCCTGGGCCGAGGGCCCCCCCGGCCACCACAGCTCCTCGGACAGCTTGCCTGGGGCGCCCTCCGCCAGGCGCACGAGCCTCGGGAGTGAGGGCAGGCCGCCTTCCAGCAGCAGCACCCCCGAGGGCAGCCTCTGCACCTATGAGGATGAGGGGAAGGATGGATGATGAGGGGAAGGATGGATGGATGGATGATGAGGGAATGGATGGATGATGAGGGGGTGGGTGAAAGGATGGATGGATGATGAGGGGAAGGATGGATGGATGAAGAGTGGGTGGGTGGATGGATGATGAGGGCAAAGGATGGATGGATGATGAGGGAAAAGGATGGATGGGTGATGAGGGGAAGGATGGATGATGAGGGGAAGGACAGATGGATGGATGGATGATGGGTGGGTGAAAGGATGGATGGAAGGAAGGATGGCTAAGTGAAAGGGTCGATGGAGAGAGAAAGGGAGGATGGATGACTAAAATAGTGGATGGGTGGAAGGATTAGTAAGTGAAAGGATGGCTGGATTGGTGAAAGGGTAAATGGCTGAATGGATGAGTGAATGGATGGATGGGATGAAGAGTGGATGGATAAGTGAACAGATGGATAGGGTGAAAGGGTGGATGGATAATGGAGATGAGTGAAAGGATGGATGAGGGGATGGATGAAGGGATGGATGAAAGAAATGATAGATGGAAGGATACATGATGGATAGGTTTGCAAACGGTTGAATATGTTTGGAAATGGCTGGGCTTACTTATATAAAATGCCGCTAAATTGCCGCTAAATTTCCATATTTGTGCCGCTAAATTTCCATTTTTGTGCCGCTAAATTTGCTATTCCATGCCGCTATATCCTGGGGGGTCTGAATACTGTGGGGGGTGAAGGGGAACAGGCAGGATGCTAAAGATGACATGTAAATAAATGCTTCTGGAAACGGGCCAGAAGAGGTATTGTTGTAGTTATATAGTTGATTCGCGGTGTGAGATCCTGCTTAGCAAGTAAGGAATAAGGGGACCCCCTCTAAGGTCATTTCTTTCAGGTCAGGGAGAAGAGGGGAAACATGAACAATTACAATGGAAAGAACTCCCTCGTCACCTATTGATTTTTCAGGGTAAATACTCCGCTTATACAGGCATAATCATTGCAATACAACACATTTATTTTTTCATTATTTTTATTCTTTAAATTACTTCTTCATTTGGTATTTTCCTTTTTTCATGATTTAAAAAAAAAAAAAAAGATTTATACATCAAAAATTGCTCAAAGTTCACAATTCATTACTTCAAAACTCCTATACATATAACATCAGGTAGAGAACAATACCACACATACAACTTTCACTCCAACACATTCACAACTTCACATATCTGGGTTTTATAAACACGTCTTATTAGATGTTATCTCTGTTACTCAAGTATATAACCACTTTAGTTGGTAGAAAAAAGGGGACTTGGTCCTGCTTCGCTTCTTTCAGTGTCAATAATTTTCATTTAATCCAAAAGGTGTCATTCAATTCTGCCACTTTAATAACACGAACAGCATCAAATGCTTGGTGTGGCAAGCAGCAGAGCGTGTTGGCCCACGCCCACCTTCCAGCACCTAACATCCTGGTTCCGGCTGGCACTGTCCTCCCCAGGCCTGGCTGTGCTCCAGTACCGCCAGCCAGTGAAGGGTGCGGCCCTCGGCTGCAGGCGGCGCTAACTGGTCCTAATGAGGTGCAGAAACCCCGGGCTGGAGCTGGAAATGTGCAAGTACAGCGAACCGCTCGCAGAGTACTAGTTTGCTATTTACAAGAGCCGTCCTGCCCAATTAAAAATCTCGCCCTCACGCTGAGAAGGTATTCTGCATTTGGAAGTACAGGAACTCGGAACCTGGCCGCGCTGCCCCGTTAAAAGCACTGGTGAAAACCACGTGGACTAGCTCCATAATGAAGCTTGCTCCTGTTTTATCACAGAAAGTCAAAAAGTGTCCCGACTGAGATGAACTTTGACTAAAATATAAAGAGCTTCTCCGTTATTAAAAGCTATTTTTGCGGACCACGTGTTTCTTAATTTACTGTTTGCACATTTTTATTTGATTTACTAAAATGGCAGGACAGATGCAACTATTAATGTGCATTACTCGGTGTTGATCTGAGTGGAATGACTGCTATGTACTCTAGGTAGTGCTCCTTCAGAGCCTAGTTTGCTCTGAAAAGTTTCCTTCTCGAGAGCAGAAAGTACATTATCTATCACTAGCTAATGAAGACTGCTCTGCCACTAAAAAGGTATGGGCAATTCTTTTATTTGGGTTCGCAATACTGCTCCTACCAGTTTCTTCACAGCTTCTCTCACCACAAGATTTTATTTCACTGTCGACAAGATTTAGATTTTCGGTAGACAATGAAAACTTAAACGCCCCAAACTGTGCTTCTATAAAGAGAGAGATTCTCCCAGAATGTTCTACAACAAATGTTTACCTGCCAATCTACATTTCACTCTCCATCTGCCATACTCTTCTCTATGCACACTGCCCACTCTTTCTGGAGCCCAAGCTGAGTTACCTGCCTGACCTGACCATAGAGAACATGTCAAAGGTACACTGGGCCAAATCCGAGGAGTAGGAAGGTGTGGTTGGTGGGCTCATCCTGG
Source organism: Lissotriton helveticus (assembly GCF_964261635.1). Taxonomy (NCBI): domain Eukaryota; kingdom Metazoa; phylum Chordata; class Amphibia; order Caudata; family Salamandridae; genus Lissotriton; species Lissotriton helveticus. The sequence continues at coordinate 134,613,770 of NC_136070.1, read as the reverse complement.
ATTAAAGGACGATCTGACATTATACATTACTGCTGTTCTATTCATCACCTACTACAGCGCCAATGGTAACGTTATGTAGCAAACTGTGGGATTTTCTCGGTTTTCGAAATGTATTTTTCGTACATACTAGTAGAACACTTGCATGCTAACAATCAAGAGGTGTGTGTATATATATCATGCACTCATACAACTAAATTAATTCGGTTCATCAATTCACAACATGATCACAATGTCTACCACGACACAAGATAACCCCAAACATATGCCTCAAGGCCATCCATGAGGGGTCATATTAGGAAGGAAAAGACTACCCTACCCATCAAAGACAGCTCATCCTACATGGAATGCCAGCAACGGTCAAGCACCCCAACGATGCCCCCCCCCCCCACCCTCCCAAGTGTTCATTCATGGCCTCCATGAGTGATTTATTAAATATAGTTGTTAATTAGAACTTGCTTCGAGCACAATCTGCCATTAGTCTGGCATCATAGGGCCTTTTGGTAGCCGTGGGTTTTACTTTTGAAACACTTCCAATGCAGACCAGAGTGTGATTTGGGTTTGTGGAAGCGTGCAGCAGTGAGTGGTTGACTATGTCAGTTTTCATGAGGTGTGAGTGTTCAATGAGTGAGACTCAGGCCTGTCCCAAATTGTTTGTGGGTTTTCTCAGTTAGACCGATTGCTGGCAAATGAATTTGTATGACAAGTAGCTGATGGTAGCAACTGATGTTTTGTGATTCAACGATCAGTTTGTGGCATATTTTGGCTCTCCTGGGTCTATGTCCAGAGTTCTGCTTTAATATGTGAGTGGTGTGTCTTTGTGGGCAGCACTATAGTAAACGTGTTGACAACCATCTTTATGGTATGCTTCAAGTGTACCACTGCTGGACATACATGTTGCGCATCCCACAATTAGATATAGTGATGCAAAAAACAGTAAGTACACTTTTAGGACTCTGTAGTTTTCTATATTAACTTATATGTTTATTGGGCCTTCATCTAGTTCTCAGTAAGTCCTAATGGCCGATAAATCTACATTTGTATGATAAATAACACGCACCTATTTCAATTTGTTGTCAGTTATTAAAAAAATAATCATCTAACAACATTCAGTAGCATTGTATGAAAAAGTTAAGCGTAAGTTCAAAAAAGTCAAGTGTGCTTTCACTGCTTCCTTATCAGTTGAGAGGGTAATTAGATTAAGGCACTGTTATACAAATTAATATGATTATTTGACCATCGGGGAATGCTGATACAGTTTCAGTTTGATCTGAAGCATCCAGGTTTGTGGAAACACACCATGCCTCAGTTAAATGATATGTGTGACAGTCTCAGAGAAAGAATCAATCCTGCTCATCAGTGAAGTGAGACTACCAACAAATTCACCCCAGCATCAGACCAAAAGACGCTATTAAGAGATTGCAAATATCCCTGAATCTAGGGATCTCCAAGCGCTCTCAATACTTTGAACATTAAAGTTAATGAGTAGAAAAAGACTGAATAAGTACAGGTTTCACTGATCGGTGGCCTATAGAAAACTACTTGTCTACAAATAGTCTAGAGAACTTTACTACACAGCCTAGGTTTGCAAAACAATAACGGAATAAACAACAAGCCTTCTGGAAAAATGTCTCTGAATAATGAAACCAAGCTAGAGCTGTTTGGCTATAATACACACCAACATATTTGGCGAAAACCAAAGACTGCTTATTGCCACAAGAATCACAAACCATCTTTCAAGCATGGTCGTGGATGATAGATTATTTGTGTGTGCTTCGCTGCCGTAGGTCCAGCACGTCTTGCAATCATTGAGTCCAAAAGTAAATCTGACCGAATAGCTTAAAAAGGAAAGAATATGGATTGTTTGAATAGCCCAGTCAAAAATACGGAGACTCTTGTTTTAGATACATACTTCTGCACTAACAAGGGCATTGTTGCTAACGACCTTATCTTCCACACGAATAAACATGCCCAATGGAGAAATACCTTCCACGCTATGCTTAATATATCCACAATGAAGAAATCCCCGTATGAGATCAAATTGACGGTCATTGCTTCAGACCTTCATTCTCTGAATGCCACCATTACTATTTATATTAATGGTAATATTCTTATTCAGTCCACTGACGCATATCTAGATATATTTGATAGGCTTTTCCCCACTCTCAAGAAAGCAGTAAATAATAGCACCACACTCTCGGCCTCCTCCCATCGACAAAACTCCGACGTCTCCTTAACGCCTCCCTCTGAGTTTACCTGTTCGGACTCTCTAAATCGGACAAATGTCGCTTCTGTCTTGGGACCTATCTCTCCTGATATTTCGAATTTACCAGACTCTCCCAATCGGACACGTATCGCCCCGGTCTTGGTGCCTTTCCCCCCTGTTACTTTTATTACAGGTTCTCATGGGTTCTCTGGACCATGTGTGTTAGGTCTGCTCTCAGCCCCTTTCAGCAGTGGGACTGAACCCTCCAGTAATCACCGCCAACTAGCCTGCCTGCCTGAAACCACTCCTGGTCCAGTCAGACCAGAAGACTCACACTTAGTCCTCGATACCGATGAGTCCACTTCAATGTCACACCTGAATGGATAGCACAACATTGGATGTCTCCAATATTGTCCACCTCCTGCACACACAGGGGATAGCCTAGTCCCCACTCACCTATTACCCGCTGCAGAATCTGAGGGAACTCTCACATCTGCTTCACTCATACCACCTAGACATTCGCACATAGAGGATGGTCCAGACTCCACTCACCTGCTACCTACCACAATATCTGAAGGAACCCCAACAGTGGCTACACTCTTCTCGCCTATCCCATCTTTGAACCCAATGACCCTTCCCCAACCCCAAGTGGGGCGCTACTATGCCACTCCTGGAATAGACATGCACACTGATACCATGGACAATTCGACTCCCCAAACAGTTCATACACCATCACCTATTACTTATTCTCCCATTTCTGTCCTGATTGACCAAATTAATGAGCTAGCATCCAGCATATCTCATTTTAAGGCTGATATGCTTAATCTTTCAACCATCACAAAAGATCTTCTTATCCTACATAGAGCCGTCAATGACACAGTGAATATGATCAGTCTCCAAATGAGAAACTATTGCCCCACTAATGTTCCCATTGACAACTTTATTCAACACAAACAAAATTATGGCCAACCTAGTTTACCTACACCCTATGTCTCACTACCAATTAACACAATTCCTGTTAGTTTACCCTCCGTCTCTGGTTCAAAGAGACCAAGCGATCATCTTTGTGACAGCGACATTGATGACCTTCTGATATCCTATGCCCTTGATTCTGACAATAGTAAGTCTCTATTCAATCCATTGTATCCAACCCCCTCAGAGAACCTACACTTAATAACAGAGCTGTTAACAGAGATAACCTCACAAACATCAATTTAGGACGGACCGCTCCAATCCCCTCGTTCAACAAGCTGATGCGTGGGCTTTTAAATTGTAGATCTGCCAATAAACATGCTACTGATATCTTCAATCTCATTATAGATGACAACTTAGACATTCTGGTCCTCACAGAAACTTGTCTAAATAGCTCCTCATCTCCCATTCTCGACCTACCGGTTCCTCCCTCCCATGATCTAATTCGACTTGATAGGATTAGGAAAATTGGTGGAGGGGTAGCCTGCATTTATCGTAACTCACTTTCAGTGACCAAGCGGACTCCATTGAACTATCTTCGTGCGATTATCTTTGCATCAATATCTCAGATTCTAAGCGCATCACTTGCAAGTTACACATAATTTTCCACCCCCCCAGGTGATAATTTGACTTGTATTGATGAGATTATGGAGATCATGGCATCCAATTCCAACTCCCTAGCTCCTCATATTTTCCTAGGTGATTTCAACCTTCATTGGAATAATGCAAATTATCATATTGTTGGCTGTTTTAAAGAATTTCTATCAGAGCAGGAATTATCCCAATTCTGTGACAGCCCAACGCATAACAAGGGAGAGACTCTGGACCTCATCATTGCAAAAGCTAACATCATTCTACTGGAATCTATCACACCCTGCGATTGGTCTGATCATCACTGCATCCTCTTCTCCATCAATACTGAAGTTATGCATAAAAGGGGACAACCATCAAAGTTAAAGCAATGGAAACGGAATATACAAAATATCAATCCCATCTCCTTAGTAAACGAGTCCAACTCCGCTCTGACCCTCACGACGGACATAACTGATGTACATGAGCTTACCTTCTACAATGACAAGATACTTGAAACTCTGGACTCCACAGCGCCGCTACAGGAAAAAAATGTCTCTACTAAGATTTCCAAGCCTTGGTTCAACGAAGACCTGAACTTGGAACGTAGACAGCTTAGAGCTGCTGAACGTCTTTGGAAATCGACTCCTACCTCTCTCAACTTGGAACATCTCAGAAAATTAAGGAATTCGTACAATAGGAAGATTCTTAAGGCGAAGGCAGACTTTTTCCGAACCCAGCTGAACACAGCAAGTAACCGACCAAAAAAACTCTTTGAAATTATCAAGCAACAATCTTGCAATACAACTAACTACAGTGAGTTAAATGACCTGGCCACTCCTTCATGTGACGAGCTTGCCAATGTCTTCCCTGAAAAGACTAGAGCTATTGAGCTAGACAACCAATCAAAGTTGACCCCCCGCCAACCTATGACACTAAACCCCAAACCGGGGGGTTTATTTGAAGCTCATTCAACATTTAATCAACCCAAGGGAAGTTGCAAAAAACAACGCCTCCTGGCACACCTTCGCACCAATCTCTCAACAAACTATCTACAACACTCTCCAAGCAATCAACCCTTCCAATAATTTCTCGGATCCCTTGCCACCTGCCCTTTTCAAGATCTTAAAAACTTCTATACTACCATTATGGTCTAAAATTGTAAAAGCCTCCCTCGCTCTAGGTGTCAATCCAGACCGTCTTAAAATAGGACAGGTCATTCCTATTCTAAAGAAGGCTGACGCTTCTCCATCTGATCCTAACAACTACCGTCCTATAACCAATATCCCCACCTTGGCTAAACTATTGGAGAAATGTGTTCAAATACAATTATGTAATCACATTGAGAACTTCAACCTCTTAGACAGTCATCAATCGTGCTTCCGAAGTGGACACAGCACAGAATCTGCACTCACGCATATTATGGATGATATACTAATCATGCTTGATCGAAATGAGTCATGCCTTCTGATACTTCTCGATCTATCGTCAGCCTTCGATACGGTCAAGCACGACAAGCTCCTAGTCCTATTGGAAAGAAGGATGGGCCTCTTGGGCATTGTGCAACAGTGGTTCTCCTCCTTCCTGAATAACAGATCTCAAAGATTTAAAATGAAGAACTCACTCTCGCAACCCTCCATGGTCACTCTTGGTGTGCCCCAGGGATCTCCCCTCTCACCCATTCTCTTCAATTTGTTAATGGAGCCCCTGGCGAATGCTCTGAAGTCTGCGAACATTCTATATCACCTATATGGGGATGACACCCAGCTATACCTTAAAATCACCTCACCAGATGACTTCATTGTTCTTAATACTACGCTTCTGAACACGCAAAGCTGGCTTACCAACAACCATCTGATGTTGAATACCAAAAAAACAGCATTCATTCTCATCTCACCACCAAACTACCCTCCAAAGATAGACCTCTGGTTAAAACACCTAACCTCCTTTGACTGTGTCCCCCACATCATAGACTCGGCGAAATCCCTAGGTGTCACCATTGACAAACATTTGAATATGCAGTCGCACATCTCTACGGCCACCAAGGGAGCTAATCACAAAAGGAGTATACTAAGGAAACTTAAACCCTTCCTCCCTCAGGCTGACTTAAAAGTTGCTGTACAAGTTCTTGTACTTCCTAGATTAGACTATGGAAGCACCACCCTCTCCTGTCTCCCTAAATACAGGCTTGCACCGCTGAGAGCAGCTCTGAATGCTGCTGCCAGACCGGTATCAGGAACCAAAAGAAACAGCCACATCTCACCAACCTTGAAAGCACTGAACTGGTTGCCGTATGAAGCAAGAATACACCTTAAAGTGGCGTGAATGACGCACAAAGCAATCCACAACAAAACACCCAGCTACTAGGCACTAAAGTTGGAAAAATCTGGAGGCTGCAGACAACTACGAAGTGCGAGCACTCTACTTCTGAAACCCCAATCCTTCCGGAAGAAGAGAACAGGCTGTAGAGCTTTCTCAGGGATTGCTCCAAAGATTTGGAACTCTCTACCACCCCTAGTGTGTGGAATTACCCCCCTTACTGTATTCAAAAAGGAAGTAAAAAGTCTACTAATGAACAAATTCATATCCTAAATTTAAGTATGGGTTGTATTTGACTGTATGTCTATTCATCACATCCCCCACAATTGTTGCTGATTAATGTTTTCGATGGATGTGGATCTGTTTTAGCTCTCTCACTTTTATATATCTACCTTTAAATCGATCTAGGAATTTGATTGGCTGACTTCATAATGTCTAATGTACGTTGTTCTGCAGATGCTATTGCTGGTCTTTTACCTCTTATATGTATATACTTTTCATTTATATCTCTATTATGACAAATTGACATTATGTTTTTGTTGATTACCTCTACCACTGTTATGCTTCTATTGTAAAGCGCTCTGATACCCTCGTGGGTCACGTTCGCGCTATATAAGACTTTATAAATAAACAACATAGAGATACTATGGCAAAAGCTAAAGACAGCTGTTCATAAACAAAAGCACTCGGACATCAGAGGCCTTTTGTAAGAAGTGGGACAGAATTCCTCCTAGAAAGTGTGAAAGTCTTAAAAACACTTACAGAACATGTTTATGCTAGGAAAGGGGTTCCACGCTTTACTGAACTGTGGAGAGTACTTATTTTTTCACAAAAGGCTGCAGAATGGTGTGTGACTCTTTTAATAAACTTTGATACAGAACTATTTGTGTGTGCTATTTGTCATGCACGGTTAGATTTATCTACTGTTTAGACTTGGAGAGGACTAGATGGATGTCAGATATAGTTCAATATGTAGAATCTGAGAAAAGTGAGAGGGTGAACTTTCTCTGACACCACTGCAAGGGATATTCTTGACAATCAAATGTAAACAGTTGCATAGGCCATGGGCCTGACCAGAGTTAAAACCACAGCATCCTTCTCCTACAAACTGTATTGGGCTTGGTAGTCTATCAGAGCACATACAGTGTGTTTTTTCCTGGTCTTCAAAAAAGTGTAAATATTATACTTTTTTTTTAAACACTTTATTTTTCAAATAAAGGATAATGTTTACATTGCATTGCATAAAGTCTCTTGATATTTAAAACAAATCGATCCTGTCATTTGGCGATATTAAAATGGACAATATATCGACCAGTGCAGAGGTAACATTTATCAGTCGTCAGTATCTGCCCTTCCTCCCACATCCCCCACAATCCCACTCCAAGCCGTAGTACTAAGGCAGTCAATGTATTACAAGCATAATAAACAGTGGCGCAAGTATTCTAAACAACGTATCCAGTATCAGTCCCTCAGCCCACACATTCCGGCACTATGCCGTTATATACCTGTGCAACGGCAGTTTGCTTGGTAGCGCCCAGATATACCCTGAGCGGTCACCATATGTCTTTGGGTCGGGATGTCGGTGGCATAAGACTGGCGTACAATTCTGCATTGGTGTTGCAAAATACTAAGCTATTCAGCCAATCTTGTAGTTTGGGGGCTGACTTCCTGCCCCAGTGAATGGCCACCTCCCTCTTTGCTAAGAGTCGCCAATCTCCTTACTTTCTTGGGAATCTGAAATGTGTAGCCAATGAGGGCAATTTCAGGAAGGGGGACAAGTGGAATCCCAATTATTTTCCCTAGGGACTCATGCACCACCGCCCAGTAGGACCGTAGGCGAGGACAAGTCCAGGCAACATGTAGAAAGTCGGCATGTGGGGATAAGCATTTTAAGCAATTGTGTGACTTAGTAGAATCTATCTTGTGGGCCTTGACTGGTGTAAAATAGGCTTGGCGGAGAAATTTGAAATGTAGTAACTTATGGCGACTGTTAAGCGAGACGTCTCGGGTGACCCTGCAACACTTCTCCCACTGTTCATCTTTGATCTCTTCGCCCGTATCGGATTCCCTCCCATTCCTGTCTAATCTTGGAGTCTTCAACAGGAAGCATCTGGGTGCTTGCCTTGTACATTTTGGAAATGAGGCGTGCACCATTCGTACTCTCCAAGACCAAACTAAGCGGGGGGAACGAGTCCGGTTCGACTGGATATGAGGGGAATGCCGCACGCAAAGCGGATTTCATTATGTTCATTAAGAAGCGAGTCATAAAGCTGCAGTCTGTGAACCTGTCGTCTTCATCAATGGAAAAGATATGACCCCCTGGAACAAGTCGCCTATCTTCCCAATGTCAGCTGCCGCCAGAACACGCTGTACTATTCCTTCCCCAGTGAGTGGGAACCATTTGGCATTGGGCAATGGCAGCGCAGCAGAGTATAGGGATGTAGCACCCATATGTATCCTCAGATTGTCCCAAGCCCAAGCAGTAGTCGACACCGTCTGAATGTCCCGACTGTCTTGTGGGAAGCCAACCAGCAACACATCACTCAATTTGCTTGGTAGAACTAGGTCCGCCTCTGGTCTCAAAAATGTGATACGGGCGTCAGGGTGAAACCAGGTATGTGCATAGCGGCATTGGGCCACCAAATAGTACAATTGGAAATCTGGGACGTTAATACCCCCTCTGTCATATGGCAGGGTCAGGACGGACCAGTGCACGGGGGGGCTCTTACCACCCCATACCAGTCTGATCATGAGTGTCCGTAGAGTGCGAAAGAAACCGCCTGACAGAGGCACAGGGATATTGTTAAAGAGATATAAAAATTTGGGGAGCACCACCCTTTTTAAAATGGCCACCCTGCCAGCTAGCGACAAATGTAGCTTCAGCCACCTGTCCACCTGTTCCTCCAGCTTTTGAAAGGTCTGTCCTTAATTTAAGCGTATGATCTGAGAGGTGTCCAGGTGGATATGGATGCTGAGGTACTTCACTGAGTCCTGGCACCATTCAAGAGGGAATTCACAATCCCATTTGACTGTGCGGAAATATGATGGACTTATGCCAATTGATGCCCAGCCCCGAAAACCTACCAAATTTCACGGATCAGCGGGGCAAGGTTTAAGTGGGGTTCATGGACATACAGGGTTGTATCGTCCGCGTAAAGGGACGCTAAAAGGGGGCCCGTCTTGAATTGGAGGCCACTGTGTAGATGACGCTCTTGGAAATGTCTAATTAGTGGGTCAATTGCTAGAATGAACAATAGGGGGGGACAGGGGGCACCCCTGACGGGTCCCACGGTGCAACCGAAACGGCCTTGACAGAGTGCCATTCAAGCGTAGGAGCGCAGATGGGCCGCTATACAATAAGGAAACAGCTGCAATGAAGCCGTAAGGCAGACCCATTCGCTGCATAACCTCAACCAGGAACGGCCACTCCAAAGAGTCAAACGCCTTTTCGGCGTCAAGTAACACCGCCGCCGCTGGTACTTCGGGCTGTATTCTGTGCAGCACAGTGAACAATGTTCGGAGGTTCAAGGATGTGGAGCGTCCAGGGACAAAGCCAGACTGCATTGGGAAAATTATGTATTGCATCAGCTGTGAAAAGTTTGTTGGCGAGTACTTTCGCTAAATTTTGTAGTCCAAGTTTAACAGGGACAGTGGCCGATAAGAGCCGCACTGTTTGTGGTCCTTTCCTGGCTTTGGTAGGAGGATAATGACAGCTTCATGTATTGTGGGGGGTAGACTTTGCCTCTCCAGAGCATCCGCATATACCTCAATTAGCTGGGGGGCTAGGATGTCCTTGAACTCTTTATAGAAGTCTCCAGTAAAGCCATCTAATCCCGGGGCAGTAGATCCATGCAGGGTATCTATGGCTAGAATGACATCAGCGACGGATATTGGTTCGGTCATGAAATCTAGCATATATTTTTCCAAGAATACCAATGCAATTTCATCTAGGTACGCAGTCTGGGCCGTACCGCCTGGATCCGCTCTAGAAGTGTAAAGTGTAGTATAGTAATCTAGGAATTCATCCCGTATGGCCACCGTGGATGTGAGAGTGTTGCCGGTTGTGGAATGCGGTTCAGTGATTAAGTTTTGACCATAAGGCGGTCTCAGCATTTACGCTAAAACTCTGCCAGGCTGTTCGCCCTCCCCGTACCATCTAGCCGTGTGGTATTTACCCCATGTACAGAATTTCGCCATCTGCTTTGTCTCTGTAGTCCGCCAGTAGGGCACGTCTCGCTGCCTGAGCCATCGTGTCAGGGAGGGTCACCAATTGGGAGTCCACCTCTGCTAATTCACGTTCAATACGGGACATCTTCTGCCTCAGTTCTTTGAGCACACCCGCTTGTTTGGAGATGCACACTCCCCTGATAACGGCCTTAAATCCCTCCCACAGTACAGCCACCATGTCCAGTGAGCCGGTGTTAAGATCAAAATAGTCCTCGATCGCTTCCCGGATCTGAGCCTTGAACAGGTAGTCTCGGAGGGCCCTTCCAGGGAACCGCCACTGCCTCTCGTACCCTTACGGCCTTGGAATCTTTAAATGCAACACGATCGGTGAGTGATCAGAATATGTGCAGGGGAGTGTAGTATGGGAGTCAAACCAGTCCGCAACCACAGGAGAAATCAGCCAATAATCTATCCTGGACCAAGTACCGTGTGGGCCGGAGTGATGAGTGTACGCCGAAAGGGTAGGGTTTTGCCTGCGCCAAATGTCAATTAATGTGTGGTGTTCACAGAGGGCTCTCAGTGCGTGCCGCACTCGCGGCTTGGTGTCAGGTGCCTTAGAAGTGCTGTCCAGGCCGGGGTGTATTAGCAAATTGAGGTCTCCCATGAGCAGTGCGTGGGGGTCATGTTTTATGATCCGCTCATTTAGAACATGGAAGAACTCAGGGGCATCGATATTTGGAGCACAAACATTTGCGAAGGTGCATTTTTGGCCAAAGAGGTTACCTGTGACTATCACATACCTGCCCTCAGGGTCCTGGGACGCGTCTATGAGTGTAAACTGGAGTCTTTTGTGGACCAATATAGTAGTGCCCCTGGTGTAGTTGCTATAAATTAGCAAAGAATCTGTGTGCACCCCTGCTAGAGCCAAAACGGGCCGAATATGTAGTAGGAAGGTGTGTCTCTCGTAGAAATGCTATATCGACCTTATGGCGAATAAGGTAATGGACAACCTGCCTACTCTTTCGGGTATTATTAAGCCCTCTAACATTCCAGGACATGAAGGTGACGTCAGAGGGTCCCTGCATGTTACCTAACCGCGACATCTGGCCAGTGTGTAGTCTCTTGATTGTCTGGACCTGTATGCAATCGTGATGTGATAAGCAATGCTATAATAAAGTGTAAACAGTAATTCAAATAACACAAATGGCCAAGCCCTGCCCCCCCCCAGCCATCTTCCACCCCGAAGGTGGCCATCCCCTTCAAAATTTTCCAGCCTGTGAGGCTAACAATTGAGGCCCAAGAAGTGGACTCCAATATTGCAATGAACCAACACAAAGGATACACCCAAGTGGGGGTGGCCACCCGCCATCAGACCTGCCAATTGATATATATCAGTCAAGTACGTTAATCAATACGATGTCCCCAAAGCGTAGTAGCCATGCAAACCAATACGATCAAACCATATCCCCGTCCCGGGGTTTGAAAATAGTTCAGCGCTAGCGTCCGATCCGCTGTGTGGTGGAGAGGCGAGCGCGCCATCCGCAGAGTTCTGCGTGTTCCGTGTCTTGTACGTGTGACAAAATTCCTGGGCTTCCCTAGGAGTGTCAAATATTTTGGACCTGCGGCCGAAGTCAACCTTCAATCTCGCTGGATATAGCATTCCTTATTTGAGACCCAGGTTACGGAGGGTGGCCTTCACCCCCGGAAATTTTCATCTCGCCTCCTAGACCATTGGAGTAAAGTCAGTGTAGAAGGACAGTTTCGATCCCTGCCACGCAAATACTCCACGTTCTCTCGCCAGTCTCAATGCTCGCGGTCTCGGAAGTTCAGAAGTCTCGCAATGATGAGTCTCGGGGGGAGGCCTGGATTCGGTCTGGGGCCAAGGGACCGATGTGCTCTTTCAACAACAAAGCCCGGCGTGAAGGCTGCGCTGCCAAACAGGTCCGTAAGTAGCTTCTCCATGAAGAGGTCCATCCGGCCCGTGGGCATTGTCTCCGGGACCCCCATTATGCGAACATTGTTGTGTCGCCCACGCACTTCTAAATCCTCGTTCTTGATTGAGACTTCTTTTAGCAGGCGTTCCATACGTTCCAGCCTCTTCAAAGATTGGGCAGTCCCATCTTCCAGGTCCTACACACGTGCTTCCACCACATCCAGTCTGCGGTTGTGGGCCTGGACTTTGAGGCCCAAGGACGCAATAGTTTGATCCAGGGAGTCAAAACGGGAGTCTAGCGCCTTGAAACCTGCCCTCAATTCGAGCAGTAGTGATGCAACCGAGGCCTCAGGAGGCTCTGGCGCCCCACCAGCAGGTGCCCTCTCCATCATCTCAGGGGGCAATGCCGCCGTCCCGTCAGTCGTCTTTCCGAACTGCAGGGAGCTCTGCTTAGGGTCCCTGCGACCCATATCTTCGAGGTGGCGCTATGTATAGAGAGGGCTCAAACAGTCCCGCGAGCACCAGGTGGAGCGTGCAGGAATTACGCCAGCTATGCACGACACAAGTGACTCAGGGTCACAGAGGCTGAAGGCAACAGTTTTGCATGCAGTTTTAAGCAATGGCCCCCAACAGCAGCGGAGTTTAAAAGGACTGCAGATGCAATTTCTCAGGCGTCTGGGCAAGTGGAGCAGATTCCCAACAGGGCCGGGTCGCAGATATGTGCCACATAGCAGGTGGCGAGCAGGCAACACAGGGAAGAATCAAATCCCCCTCAGTGCACTTCAGGCGTCACGCTATGTGTTGCAGGAACTGTGGCTCTGCAGGAGAGCCCCCAAGGGCATGCAACGATGTCGGGATGCAGGGCAGCAGACGGGCACCCCAATCCCCCTCCGCAGGCCCGCGCGTCACTCCAGGCCAGCGCCTCAGCCCCAACGCCACTGGCGTGTGGGCCCTGTCCCCACCGCACCAGGTGCAAGCACTCTGTTCCTACGGGGATGGGGCCGCCAACCACAGCGCAGACCGCGGGCGCTGGCAACCAGGAGGGATGGGGGAAACTCAGCGTGCCGCCCAACTCACCCGAGGCCTCCCAGCGCAGCTCTCGATCTCGGGCCGTAGTCGAGGGGCTCTGCGATGTACGGGCCCGCCCAGGCGCACTACATAGCAGTGCCGGCAGGCCCGGCTCCACGTCGCTCGATGCTGCACCAGTTTAGGGTGGAGCTGGAGCTGGAGCGTCGCCGATGATCCTGCCGGGTCAGCGCAGCCTCCGCTGTCTGCGCCGCTGGGGGTGGAGTAGGCTACCACGCTGTGTACGGGGATAATCGTCGCTGGACCAGGCTGATGTGAAGAGCCTCTCTAGCTGGCGGCCTTCTTTGCCGCCGGCTTAGCCACAACCCCCATTATAAGTTAAGAACTTTGTGAGCTCAATGGACTTTTACATTACAAATGTATGCCTAACGCTGCACGGTGGTTGTCCACCTCTAGTGCACAGGTGTGCACTAGAGCAGGGATGTGGAATTCCTATAGCCCGATGCCCAGGACATATTGTTTGGGGTCAAGGGCAACACGTTTTAATGTGTATTTTGTCCTTGGGACAAGTAAGCCCAACCCCCTGCAGCACATACACTTTGGCTGCCAGTTTGCAGTGCCACATTAAGGGTCAGGGAAGGGCAATGCCTGCAGTTAAGTTAATCTGTGTGTGTATTTGTTAATGCTGTTCAAACTTGTATTCATGGTTCATTAATTTAAAGCCTTTATTATTAGGGTGAGCGCTGTAAGTAAATGTAAATTTTGACTGCAATACTGACAGTGGTTCCAGTATAGAAGTGTCTACACATGGTTTCAAAGTTTAGCAATATGAGGCTATGCATAAAGCTGCCAGAATGCTCTCTGATTAGATGCAAATATTTGCAGAAGCTTGAAAGCACGATTAATGATCCTTGGCTTTTAATATAAAATGTTCCTAAAAAATGAAAGTAGAGAAAAAAAACATTTTGCTTAACTACTGAACATTTTCAGGTACCATTTCTTTGCAGCATCATTTAGTAAAATGTGTTGATGCATGCTAGTATTTACCAAAAATATTCATTTTGGAAAATCAGTGTAACCAGTTTCAATAAGATTATAGGAAACATAAAAATAAACAAGCATTGGCAAAGACAGTAGGTCTGAAATTGGTGGTCAGCTTTTTAGTTTTGGCAATGCGTGACTTGTTTTGGCATGGTTTTTGTAAAACCATATTGATGTGAGATCTGCCAGGCCTTCACCATTATAACAAACATTGGCAAAAGCAAAAAATGTTTTTGGTCTCAAAAAAGCACGGACTGCCACATTAGTTATTGGCGCTGAATAAAACTACTTTGTGTGCCGATATGCTCCTTGTGAAAGGTGCAGAATGCGGTCACTTACAGTGAAGCCAGCCGATACAGAGAGAGAGAGAGACAATTTTAATAAACACAAATGGTCATGGTTAACGCCAGACCAAATTAGTGGCCCAATTATTAAAGAAAGTCTCAAAACTGCACCCTTGTTATATGTCCTTGAAATAAGTGCAGCTATATGGCTTTCGTGAATTCACAAGAATTTATAGTAGTAGGGCAAGAAATTGTATTCCTAGAAAATATTTGTGAACTGAATTTTAGCATGAACAAATATGCATGTGTAGATTTGCTCATGCGAAAACCTGATTGTTTGCAAGTTCATTTTCCCTCCAACCACTGTTTCCCCAACTCTGGAAGAAGGTTTACGCTTGCCATTATCAGGAGTAAATTTCCAACATTTCTCAGTATGGAGAAATATTAGAGAAGAGTTGCTGAACACCCTTAAAACATGCAAGTTAGTAGGTTTGCACAGACTCAAAAGGGCATTCCAACCCTGGAACTATTGCTTACCACTACCTTCAGTCCCAGTATGTAGATCTGCCGAAACGTGGCAACATAAAGGGATTGCTAGTATTCAAACACTACTATGGTATGAGCCCTGGCATAATCCAAGAGACTATATAAGAGCTCTTATATAATGAGATTGCTGCCAAAAGTTTGTCACCAAACTACATGGCACCAAAGGGACAAGTGGATTTTGTTACAGGACAAGTAGATTTATGAAGCAACCTGCCCCATGGACAAGTGGATATTTTAATTAATTCCACACCCCTGCACTAGAGGTGGACAAGCTACCAAATTAATTATCAGAGCTGAGGCAGAGATGAGCCAAAGCGTGGCTCTAAGAGCCATTACACGAGCCGAGCCATCAACGTATATGGCTTTTAAATCGCTCAACAAACTCCATGTAAAAACAGGAATATGGCTCTTCGAAATTAAAAAAAAGTGCACTTTGTTAACATACGGAACCATTTCATTTTAGTACATGAAATAGTATCACTTGATGAAGTGGCATTTTTAAAATGTGATAGTTTCTAAACATGAACTTAGAAACATTAATGTCCTGACGATGACGCCCTTAATGAACATATAGACAGGTCAGTTGTCACGTGTACTGTATATGGGCCTACGTACTTATGCTCGGGAAACATTAAACTCCTTTAAAACATATAATAGTGAGGTTTTCGGACAGCATACATCCTGAACTGGCATATTTCAACGTGATGTCAGACGTGACGATAAAGGAAAAGAAGGCCCAGTGTAATAAGGTAATTGATCCTGAGTTTCCTCGTTTCACTTTGCACCATTCAGCCACTAGATCGGTATCTCTTTCTCCCATTTCACATCAAAGATTAATGCTTAGTCTTTATTTACTTGAGAAGCTACATCAGTAAATTGTGTCAAGTAAATACATGTATTGCATGATACATCAAGTTGAAACAATGAGACGTTCTAGAAAAATTGACAAGGTAACTGTCCTCTTTTTTAATGCCAGTTTCACCTGCTTTCTCTGGCATAACAAAGACTAATTTCAGGAGTGGCTCAAACACCTTCATTAAAGACAATTAAACACATTAACAAAACAAAGGTATGTGAAACCCAATTCACATGGAAGAAGCGGAGTGTTTAAAAGAAGTGCAGAGTTCCGCTGTCAGCAGACTTTCACAAACAGTCTGCACATGCTGGCTTTTTGCATTTGTCATAACCCTCTGGGCGGTTAGGGATGGCATAATGGCATTTAAGGACTGGCCATCAAGACCCTGCAGAGTGCTGTGAAAGTGTTTGGGAAAATCATTAACATAATATTCCTCTCAGAGCACTACGACTGTACTCTGCACGGTCTTCACTATCAACTTCTTTGCACAAGGAACGTGGTGGTGCCCTCAGCAACACTCCTCTGCTGCAGGACCGGCGGAAGCGAAGGGGCTTGGTGATTGAGGTCAGAAAGCAGGCGGCACAAGCCACATGAAAGCTAAGCTAGTTTTAACTTCAAGGTTCCAAAAGCACATTGAACTGCGCCAGAACCAAGCATCTGGCTCAAGACTGTCTCAAGCCTTTAATGGCTTGCCCACCTCTACTATGCAGCAAAAACAGGCAGCTAAGGTAAATAGTTTATGGTAAATCCAAATGTTGTAGAGATTCTACCAAGCAGCGCCAGAGGAACAACCCAAAGGTGTGCACTGACAGGACACAGACCACCAGTATACTGGAGCTGAGAAGTCCAGTTAGGGTGACAGATGATCAATCACAGCTGGGCAATGTAAAAGAGTGGCCAAGGTACATGCTTTACAGCCAGTCCTTGAGTCACTGGGGGTTAGCATTGGTGGTAGTAGTAGTAGTAGTAATAGTAGAATGATGGAGAGGAAGCAATGAGATAAGCAGTTTAGGTAAAGTGAATTAAGGGTGAGTTTATACCAGGGAAGGTATGGGATGAAGCAGAAGGAACTGTGGGTCTAGCCAAATGTACTTTCTAGGCACCAACAGGCTCAAGCAGGGAAGTCGATAGAGGAATTTTCCTTTAAACACTCTGAACTTCAATTGTATCCACTGCTCAACGCCTAACAGGAGCACCCAACTCAAGGTGGTGGAAAGATGGAGAAGGTCCCTGCAAGATCCTTTTCTTTGCTGGGGTTGCTTGCATATCCTGAACCACACCGTGACAAGTATCCTCGTCCAGCAGACTGCTAGGGCCACAATTACTGTGCTGTGTTCATTGGATCCACTCAGAAATCGGTCCCAGGAAGCTTGTTTACGGTTCAGGGAAGACCTGGCTTGGCAGCTCGGGCTAGACTGTTCCCATGAGCACAGGGTCAAGACTGCTTTGCATTTAGCGGGGTCTGAACTGAGGTGGCGAAGTGAGCGAAAGAATGATGGTGGAGTCAACCCAGATCTGTGACTTGGGATGAGTGTCTAAAACGTTTCAGTGCTCCGTCCATCATCTCCTTGTGTTTGCTTTGTTCGCCCTAAGTTGGCAGAGTATGCCCAGACATGGGTCCCTTGCTCACTTTGCCACCGGATTCAAGCTAGCCTGGCTGATGAAGGGCGTTACCCAGAAACCAGTCACAGGATGCTTGTCTCCAGTTCCGGGAAGACCTGGCTTGGCAGCTCGGGCTAGACTGTTCCCATGAGCACAGGGTCAAGACTGCTTTGCATTTAGCGGGGTCTGAACTGAGGTGGCGAAGTGAGCGAAAGAATGATGGTGGAGTCAACCCAGATCTGTGACTTGGGATGAGTGTCTGAAAAGTTTCAGTGCTCCGTCCATCATCTCCTTGTGTTTGCTTTGTTCGCCCCAAGTTGGGAGGGTATGCCCAGACATGGGTCCCTTGCTCACTTCGCCACCGGATTCAAGCTAGCCTGGCTGGTGAAGGGCGTTACCCAGAAACCAGTCCCAGGATGCTTGTCTCCAGTTCCGGGAAGACCTGGCTTGGCAGTTCGGGCAGGACTGTTCCCATGAGGCACAGGGTCAAGACTGATTTGCTTATAGCTGGGTCTGAACTGAGGTGACGAAGCGAGCTAAAGAATGATGAAGGATTCAACCCAGTGACTCTGGGGTGAGTGTCTGAAAAGTTTTCAGAGCTCCGTCCATCATCTCCTTGTGTTTGCATTGGATCCCTGTGCCATACATGCCAACACTCCTGGTTTAGGTGGGAGATATACTTTTAAGCAAACATCGCCCTATTTGACCTTTTCCGTCTTGAAAATTCATCCAGCTGAGCGTCAGTTGACGGGAAATTAACGTACCCCAATCTTTTCCTCCAGGTTCCCCTCTCTGGTGTTTCTAAATATTGGCATATATGTTACACACTACTCCTTCTCAATAGGCGATTGTATTGGTCCCTGGGGCTGCCCATGACAACACTCCTGGTTTAGGTGGGAGATATACTTTTAAGCAAACATCGTCCTATTTTACCTTTTCCTTCTTGAAAATTCCTCCAGCTGAGTGTCAGTTCACGGGGAAATTAATTTCCCCGGATCTTTTCCTCCAGGTTCCCCTCTCCGGTGTTTCTAAATGTTGGCATATATGTTACACTCTGCTCTTCCTCAATTGGCGATTGTATTGATCCCTGGGACTGCACTTTCTGCTTCATCAGCCCCCTTGAATCTTTCCCCGTAGAACTCCCTCATCATCCTTCAGCTATCATGACGAACGTCACGAACCAATTGCAAATTAACTCCCTGTACCATTATGCTCCTTTCTGTTGTCTTACCAGCACCCTTGTGATCCACGAGTGCACCCTCTACTAAAAAAATGAATGCTATATCAGCCCACTAAGGATTCGATTCAGGTTGCCTCTCGCTATAGCATACATGCCAACATTTTAGAACAGTAAAGTAGGAGATTTTGAACAAAAACACTTTTTGAAGCAGGCGGTATTTCCAATCCGTCTTGCCTAGTGACGTCCTACTGTCTCTGCCTGCCTGCCTCTTACTACACCCTCGAACCCCCATGCCTACAAAGGCCCCAGTAGTTTCCCTGCCTCTGGTACATCCATTTGTTCACTGAGGAAGGGGATGGAGGGGACTGCAGTGCAGGTCCCCATGTCTTTGGGACGTCTAACTGGACCCTTCATTCATTCCACTGCCTGGTTCATTAGTCCTCGGGATTTTCTTCAATGGGTCTTTCACTCTGCCTTAGCCCCTGAAAGAGTAAGCATCGTGTTGACATTGATGGCACCCCATTTGTGCCCATACCCTTTGTCCCTTACCGTCAGCACTGTAACGTTCCACTTGGACACCTCAGCAGCGCCGGTGGGGCACGGGGGTAGCAAAAGGAGCTGTAGAAGAAGAACAGCTGGCAGCCAGCACAGACTGCTGCGTGCAGCCATGGTGAAGAATGACAGACCACTGCCCCACCTCCTGGGGGAGGAGCGAACGACGCAGGCAGCTGCGAGGACTACGCCCACTCCAGGACAACATGTGTACTTCCGCCTGACCTACGCGACGGTTCGAGTGTAGAAATAGATGAAGGCGTGTCTTATTATGGCTAACACGGCGGCCACCTTGCACAAGCTCCTCTTGTAGTTAATACGATGTATGTTAAACGGTCTATGTTAAACGAAAGATTTAAAAGGCACTACGGATGAAAACACTCCTTCAAAATACTTGTAAGAGCTACCAAGTATTTGTTTTTTTTTAAACTTACAAGTTTGCTGTTTTTTTTTGGCTCAGTTACATTTTCCTAAAAACGCTTGAAGTTTTATTTTGAACGGTGGCAGACGTTTTGGATGTGTTTTGTTGGTTGGTATGAGTCTGCCACAACAAATGCTAAAATAGTACTTTAAATGTACCGCGATGCTATAAATTAGCATAAATTGAGCTTAATTCAAAGACTTTAGACGCCCGAGTAACCCTTTCGCAGGAAGCTGTCCTCAGTACATTTGTATGGTTGCTTTCTTACGAATGTCCCTCCATGTAACTGAAACACACGTTCCGATTAAAACAATCGGATTAAAATAGATAGTTTAGCGTTATTTTTAGATGACTGCAGAATTTTTTAATTTTGTGCTATATATATTTGGATTCAGTCTAGGAATGTTTGCTCGTTGAAAAGAACGTCGATACGTTTCACCACTTCGTAATCAGGCAATACAATGCTTCGGAAAAATGAATCTGAGGCAACAGAATATAAATCGAAATAGCAACCTTTCTCCTGACGCTTTTCCCTAACCCACTCCACTCGGCGGTAATATTGCGGAAACGCATAACCGCAGTACTTACAAAATGGTTTTGCACTTAGCAGTGGAATTGGCTTGCCAAGTCTTTTTTCTCTTTTCTTAATTCGTTTGAGTACCTCCCAGTGCCGTCCCTCTGCTTCCTGACTGGGAGGTCAGGTGTGAGGTTGGTACATTGTGCTGCACATTCATTTATTTTTCGGGAGGAACTTTGTATAAAGTTATTAAGATTGCATTGATATTTTTATAACATGCAGAGTTTAATGAACACCTGATACTTTCTCTAACCCGTAATGTTTGCATACTTTTCAGCGCAGATTTGATTGGCAAGTGTCTTCTCCGTGACCTTATAAACAAGCATTTACAATGCAATAGATAGATTTCCCCATTTGCGAGAGTTTGAGCTATTGGCATTGTAAAAGACAATGTCTTTTATTTATATGTTTTGAAAACCTACAATCGTTGCATGAACATGCACTTTGTACTTTAGTCGTTGCTTATGAGAAGCAAGGCTGGCAATAACTGCGCCTCTTTTACTGCCAGCCTTGCTGCTCGTAAGCAGTGACTAGAAGTACAAAGTGTGTGTTTACACACCGCTTTCAGGTTTTCAAGACACACAAATAAAGGGAATTGTCATTTACAATCAGTGCTTTAAATAGGGGTAAAAAAGTGCAGGTACTAATTTAAATGTGGCGAGTGGGCGGGGCTTAGAGGAAGACATGCTTCTTAACTTATATACTACTTGCAGCACATACATTAGAAATGTCTTTCAATAAACAAAGAAGGTGTGTTTACTCATTACACAACGAAAGCCAAACGAGGTGATAATTTCAAAGTTCCTTGTTTTGTAATATTTGCAACATCACTCCTGTTAACGCCTTAACCGCGGCGGTTTTTCCGCCGCGGTGCGGGCGTTCTAAAGGGTGGGCGGGCCCCGTTGGGCGAGCACAGCACCAGGGAGGTAGCTCGCGCGACGGCAGCAGGGAAGGGGTTATTTGCTGTTGCATGGCACAATACCATATATTCTCAAGCGACACAGAAAGAAACAAGTAGAGGTGCATACACAAGCATTCCACACATTTCCTTCAATATACCTTCAAAGAGTGTGTCTATTCTCTTCCCCGGTCTCTCGTATTTCTCTCACAGAAAAACAATCACAGGCAAGCAGACAAACAATAGCAGACACTTACACAAAAGTATCAGGTTGTATTAAAGCTATTTGAATCTGGTTACCTCCCACGACTTTCTGAATAGCGCTGTCACCAGGCTGCCTCAATTTCTGTGTTTGCAGTACAGCATGATGGTGAACACCCAGATGTATGCAGATGAGCCCAAGATGAATAGTTCAGCAGGGGCTCGGCTGAGGTCTACATTAGTGCCTTGGCTGTCAGAGACAGGCCGCCAGCACCAGGGCTTCGTGAGTACCGGTACTCTCCTCGGCAGTGGAGAAATGCCGGTACTCAGAGTGATAAAACTAAGAAGTGCCGGTACTCAGTACCGGTGAGTACCGACCCATTTAAAGCACTGTTTACAATGCTAATAGTTCAAACTCTTGCAAATGGCATTACAAATACTTGTTGTACATTTGGTTTTGTCCCATTCTCTGTTTTCAGTTGGTTTGTTGCAAATTTGTGTAAGTGCTAACTTCCTGCCCCAGTTTCTGCTGCTTCCTGTCGCACTAGGTCGTCTGTTGGAACAGAATCTGTGGAAGTGGGGCACGCTAATCTCATGCAACTGACACCAAAGTGCACACATTTTCCTGGAGGCCAAATGCTTTTGGTTTCATTCTCAGTGCTACCAAGAGGTTTACTGTAGACTGCAAGTATCTTAGGCTATGGGGTAGGCAGACCTCGGGTGTCATCAGAATGGAATCCAGTGCTGCCCCGAAGCTCAGTTATACATGGTCTAGGAAACACCAACCCTCCCACTATCCAAATTGATAGCGGAAACAGTTTCCCAGTGCTGCAAGGGGTAAGGGTTATTGACATGCACATGCCACCACTGAAGTAAACTGAGGCAGGCAACGGGTGAGTGCTGGTGGCAGGGGGTTCGCAGTGCAAGGTTTTGGCGTCGGCTCTCCACCGTGAGAAACCCACAGCTGTGTTTGTGCTTTGAGGGTTGAGGGGGGCTCCAAATGCGAGGAGGGAGAGGGAAAGCCAAAAAGAAAAAGGCAGCGATGGAAGGGAAAGTTCTGGCGACATAAACATAAAGGCCAGAGTCTGTGAAGCCATGCTGATAGAGAAGCGGAGGGAAAAAAAAAGAGTGCGCAGGAACAAATATATATTAAAAAACAGTAAATATCGCAGTAACAGGGGCTGTTGCCTGGGAGGGACCAAATTGCCAAAAGGCGGGACTAATTTACCATATCCACCAAACAAAGATAGGCATTTAAGAAGGGCACTAACAGAAGCCAATATGGGAAGTTCTTCAAACACACTTACCAGATACAGCATGTCTCACACCCCAGAGCTGCCTTTGAGCTTGGACGGTAGGGGAGGGCTCTGAACGCGCTGAGGGAGGGGAAAAAACAAAAAAACAAAGGAAGCGACGGAAGGGAAAGTTAAGGCGGCATAAACAATAAAGTGTGGTGTCCCTGAAGCTGTGTCGATAGACAAGCGGAGGGAAAGGAAACATGCATTGGCATAGCCAATAGGTCTAGCCTTTGGGTCCTTATAAGTGATTACACAGAGGTTTTGGCTTGGCCTTTGTTTTTAGGCTATGTTGTAGAGCAGTGTGGCTGCTGTGCAGCATGTTGAAAAGTTATAATGAACAAGACTGGCCACATTATTTTGTAGGCACGTGCATGCATTACCACGTGAAATGACACAGGCGCGTTTTTTTCTTTTGTGATCCAAAAAAGGAATGCAATAGCTATCTCATTTGCTTGAGTTAGAGTTATTGGTGTTGTAAATGATAATGTATTTTACCCATGTGTTGTAGAGGGTATGTATGTGGTGTGTAGTGGAATTATGTGGGTTGGATTGGAATTGCTAGTTAAGTAATTGTGTGGCATGGAATTGTGTGGTGTGGAGTGGATTTGTGTAGTGGAATTATGTGGCATGGTATACAGTTGAACTATGTGGATAGTAATTATGTGGTATTGAGCATATTGGAATTATGTGCAGTGTGTGATGGCATGTCATTATGTGGAATGGTATTTTGGGGTGTGGAATGGTATGTAGCGGAGATTAATTATGTGGTGTGCTGTTGAATTTTGTAAAGTACAAAAGTAGGAAGCGCACAGCTTCTTTTGAAATTTACACAAAGTTTTTTATGTAGAGAGTTCCTTAAAAGATTGGGTGCTCCTGTCAGGTAACGTGTCCGTCCTTAACACGTCTCTTAATAATACATCATGTGCCACCATGGGATCATGGCGACATCCCTGAATGTAGGGCACTCCTTTAGGTTCTCAGAAAATGAGATTCCAGAAACGAGTTCGAAAAGAATTTTAATCATTCATTATTCGATTTTCGATTTTTTACGAAGTTCATCAGTTGAGTATTTCACAATAAATGTATCCAAAGAAACGTATTTCCATGCTCCAATGCATTTCGGGCTATGGCAAGCCCTTCATCGGGGAGCCTCTGCAATTAAATCAGACATAGCAATAGGTATCATGTACTAAAAACCTAAATAACAATAGTCTACTGATTAAAATGAAATCTGAGTGAAAGTGATCGTGAAAAAATAAAATCTGAGTGAAAGTAAAAAAATGATAACCGTGAGAATTACGTGCGCATCAAGTGCTCCAAGAAGAACCTTAAAATCAAACAGTATGCATGAGTGAGGGTCAAAAATCATTAAAGTGCGAAAACATGAATTGCAAGCATAATGTGCCATTGAAAACCAGACTCATGAGAGTGCCTGAACGATATGCAAAGTACAGACCTTAAGGGACGCCTAATGGTATCCGCTGTTAGAAAACACGTGAGTGAATCTTACAGTGCCTAACGAAGTATAGGTATCAGCATAGCGTGAACAGACCTTACGGGACGCCTAGTGGTATCCGCTGTTAAAAAACACGTGAATGAAGCTTACAGTACCTAACGGAATATAGGTGTTAACATAGCGTGAACAGACATGCTTACAAAATGAGGCGCGTGTGGGGCGGTTAACGATGTGGCGAAAGAAAGGCTATGGGTACTCACGGTAAATCAGGATCATAGCGCTTGTAAAAAACGCCGATATCAGTAGCCCAGGAAGTGCAGTGAGATTAGTAAACAGAAAAATCAAAAACGGACTAACAAACGGTCAGCCAGAAATTCAACAAAAACGTGGTGGCCATCTTAAAGTGGTGTACCAGAGGGTAAACAGTGTGGGTGAATTAACTAAACATTAGCTAGGGATGATAATTTACAGTAGTTGCATATAACGGAACGGTGTATATTTAAATAGTGATGATTACACAAAGCATGCAAATTCCAAACGATCATTGAGACCAGCCGGTCTCATGGTTTGCATACGATAAATCCAGGCCATCTCTCTTTGGAGTAAGTGCTTACTGTTATCAATTCCTTCCCTTTTTCGCACTTGTTCCAAGATTAGAAATTTTAGTTGAGAGACATTATGTCTGTGTTCATTAAAGTGCACAGCCACATTGGATTTGGTGTTTAGAAGTCTAATGTTCGATTTATGCTCATTGATTCGAGTTTTTATCTTTCTCTCAGTCTTCCCAATGTAGCACTTACCACAGGGACATTTAATTAAATACACAACATTTGTTGAGTCGCATGTAGCGTCTACACACAGTTTTATGGGATTGCCTCTCATTGGGTGATTAACTGTAGTTCCAGGAATTATGTTATTGCAGTTTCCACAATTTTTACAAGGTCTAGTTCCTTTAGGAAGTGTTTTCTCTTGGTGTTTGTTGGTCAGGAGTTCCTTAAGGTTGGCACTACGAGTGTATGCGAAGAGAGGTGGTTCCTTAAAAGTCATACCAAAATCTGGTTCAACACTCATAATGGGCCAATGTCTCAAAATTATTCGTTTGTATGTGGAACTCATATTAGAAAATTTAGACACAAGTACCATTCTGTTGCTGGTCTTAGGAGGAACCTTAACAAACAATGATTCTCTTGGAGTGTCAATGGCTTTCTTTTTAGCACTTTCAATGAGTGTCGGGGGATACCCCCTAGCTAGAAATCTCTCACCCATTTCATGTAGTCTAACCTGTGTTTGTTCTGGGTTGGAGGTAATCCGTCTGATTCTCAACATTTGTGATGCAGGCAAATGTGTTTTCAATGAGCCTTGGTGGTGGCTTGAGAAATGCAATGTATTATTGCGATCAGTTTTTTTACGAAAAAGATCAGTTTCAAAACCATTCTTAGTGACGGTGACTTTAACATCCAAAAACGTGATGGATTGGTTGTCAATCTCCCAAGTAAATTGTATACGTTCGTTAGCTTGATTCAAGCTTGTGAGGGCCTGGGATAAAGATTCTTTAGTATCTTTCCATGCGATGAAAACATCGTCAATGTACCGTGCGTACATTATGGCATTGTTGGTCCAAATAGGGTTGTCATAGATGTGGGTCTGCTCAAAGTACTTCATGTAAATATTGGCGTAGGTGGGCGCCGCGCAATTACCCATCGAGGTTCCAGACAGCTGTAGGAACCAGTCGTCATCGAGTTGAAAGTAACTCTGATATAGAGTAAACACGGTGAGTTCCATGAGGAAATGTTGCATGTCTGGTGCGAAGTTGCTTTCCAAAATTGATTTCTCCATAGCTTCAATGCCCCCAGCATGGGGGATTGAAGTATATAAAGAGCGGACATCCGCAGTGCATAGTAAGATCTGTTCATCTCCCACGAGGTTCAATTCTGACAGTTTTCTCAAGAAGTCGGCAGTGTCCTGAATATAACTTTGCATGTTCCTGACGCTCGGTTGCAAATACCGGTCAATGAACTTTCCGACCGGTTCATGGAGTGAACCTTTGGTAGAGACGATAGGCCTGAACGGAGGGTCCTCCAGGCTCTTGTGTATCTTAGGTATAAGATAAATAGTAGGACTCTTAGGAAATGGTGCAAGTAGGTATTTCTTTGTTCTATCATCCATGGTGCCGTTTTCATATGCTTTTTGTACAATGTTAGTCAAGATCTCCTTAAATTGCATTGTGGGGTTCCCTGGTAATTTCATATAGGTTTGTTCATCTTGTATATGCTCTAGCATTTTGCGATGGTATAAGGATGAATTCATTATCACCAAGGCGCCGCCCTTGTCAGCCTTTATGCATTTGATTTCTTTGTTTGTTGAAAGTCTTCTCAAGGTGTCCTGATCTTTTCGGGTGATATTTTTTTGATTCTTCTTCTTATAGTTTAATTTCAGGATGTCTTGGTTCACCAAACTCTCAAAAAGATCAATACTCTTATGGCTTGTAGGCGCCTCAAAAGTACTAGAAGGTCTGAGGCCCATGAGTAAGTCTTGTTTAGTCGGAAGTGGTGGTAAAACGTGATCAAAGTAATGGCGTAGCTTAAGTTTTCGTGTAAACTTATACGTATTGACTTGAAGCTCAAGAGGGTTGGTTCTGTACGTTGGTACAAAAGATGTGCCTTTAGATAATAGATCCATTTCATGTTTGCTCAAAGTAACATCGGAAATGTTAATGATCAAGTGTTCTGCTTCTTCTTTTCTTTCTGTGTGCTCCGAGTGCTTGGATGAGTAGATTTTTTCTCTTTCTCTTTTTCCTTTTCTAAGACCCCGCCTGGGTCGTTTATAGTGTCTATACTTTCGACCAAAAAAGGAACCGCAGTGGAAGGACCTGGTTGTTGACTTGAATTAGTTGGTTTGCTTATAATGATGGGTGTTTTTCTAAATGTACGATTGGATGTGTCACTCTCAGAGGAAGATGTATCTGTTTGAGAAGTTGGTGGCTTGTTTCTCCTGCGTTTTTTAACAGCGGATACCACTAGGCGTCCCGTAAGGTCTGTTCACGCTATGCTGATACCTATACTTCGTTAGGCACTGTAAGATTCACTTGCGTGTTTTCTAACAGCGGATACCATTAGGCGTCCCTTAAGGTCTGTACTTTGCATATCGTTCAGGCACTCTCATGAGTCTGGTTTTCAATGGCACATTATGCTTGCAATTCATGTTTTCGCACTTTAATGATTTTTGACCCTCACTCATGCATACTGTTTGATTTTAAGGTTCTTCTTGGAGCACTTGATGCGCACGTAATTCTCACGGTTATCATTTTTTTACTTTCACTCAGATTTTATTTTTTCACGATCACTTTCACTCAGATTTCATTTTAATCAGTAGACTATTGTTATTTAGGTTTTTAGTACATGATACCTATTGCTATGTCTGATTTAATTGCAGAGGCTCCCCGATGAAGGGCTTGCCATAACCCGAAATGCATTGGAGCATGGAAATAAGTTTCTTTGGATACATTTATTGTGAAATACTCAACTGATGAACTTCGTAAAAAATCGAAAATCGAATAATGAATGATTAAAATTCTTTTCGAACTCGTTTCTGGAATCTCATTTTCTGTTGAATTTTGTAGCATGATTTGAAAATATGTGGTTTGGAGTGGATGTATGTGGTGTTATGCAGTTGTGTTGGTGAGTTGAATTATGTGGTTTGTTGGTGAATTATGTAGTGTGGAATGGAAATGTGTGGAGTTGAATTGTGTGGCGTGGAACTGTGTGACATTGAGTGAAAGAGCAATGTGATAGAGAAATAAGGAAAGGAAGGGAAGAAAGGAGTAAGGAATTAAGAGAAGAATGGTAGGAATGATGAGAGGATGTGAGAGAGGAAGGGACAGGAAAGGATGAGTGAGAAAGAGAAAAAAAGGATAGGAGAGAAAGCAAGAAGAAAAAAGAAAGAACTAGGTTAAAGGCGAAGGGGCGAGATATGAGTGACTGGAATCAGTGAAGTTGAAATAAGGGTTGAGGAAATAAGGTTGGGTATATGATTAAAGAGTGAAGAGAGGGATTAAGACGGGCAAGAAGGAGGAAAAGAGATAATGAAGAAATATAGAGAGACAGAGAGGATTCTAGGCAGAAGGGACATTGGAAGTAAATAGGAAGGAAGAGTTTGAGGGAAGGAGGAATCGAGGAAGGGGGAAGAGATGGTTGAAGTAATGAAGAGAGGGAAAAGGAGGGAGGGTTAGGAACGAAGGAAGGAAGTAAGGAAAGAAGTCGGGGGATTACGGAGGGCAATGAGGAAGAGGGAATAAGGAAGAGAGAGTGAAACTTTGAAATTAGGTCTGGGATAGGCAGGCAATCAGTCAGTGCTGGAGTGCAGTGGTTGGAAATGCAGCCACGTATTCTTGATAAAATAAAATGGCATATATCAGTTAATGTGTTGCTCAGACTGTTACTGCTTAAATACGTCTCTTATTGCTCTGTATTGTCATTGACCAAAACACATGCTTGTAATACTATCAACATTGATACCGAAAAATAACCTCCCTAAAATATAATGATGAGTTTATATGTTTCACTGATGCAGGTGCTACTTGAGGTATTTATGAACAAACTGCATACTCTTTTCTATTCGTTTGCGACATAACTGCATAGGTGCTGGGTGATTCTCTCCCTAGAGACTATGTTAATTGCTTGTTCTGCTGTGGCAACTATTTAGGTTTGTCACCAAAAGCAACAAAGAGCTCGAAAGATTACTCATTTATGTTTTCATTTCCACTTCACTACTTTTGAAAGTACCAAAGGCCACCAGTCACTTCATTATACAAGATTACCATTCACCCACAATTAGATAAAAATAATTGCTCCAGTTTTGCTGTAAAATTCATGCTAGGCATGTAATGCTGCCCCCCCCCTCGGCGTCTGCACATTTCTGCGCTAGCTGGAGTGGAGCCACTTGATACTCGTTTCCTCTACCCCTCCACCCCCGAAAGAAAAAAAAACATCATCGGCCCACTCCTCTCAAACCCCAAAATGCATTTAGAACTCCCCTCCTCTCTCTGTAAAACTAAAATGTCAACGTGCTTTTCCTAAATACATTTTGAAATAAATCAAATGAAGCTAGCAATGTGATTTAAACAAAACAGCGCGACTGCGTGGTTTTCGTATTACATTGAAGCAAATATTTCCCAGTCACTTTCCAAATCATTCTTTGTTTCAGAATAAGCCAGTGGATACTTTGCATACTGGAGAGATGCACATCGGCAAAAGCAATCAACCACGCCCTGCTCTGGAGTAACGTTAGCAATCTTGTAATCACTGACTTTGACGCTTTGGAAGATTCAAATAAATAAAACATAGGCTCTGAAGCCTTTTTAGGTCTCGCCTGTCGATGCGCATGCGCATCGAGCAAGCGAGACTATAGGGGCTCATCGACTCTTTATCTAACTTGCAAGGAATCGTGGCGATTCCTTGCAGTGCCCGTGACTTTTAAGCTCAATGCGCATGTGCATTGAGCTTAAAAGCGCGTGCACAGCCGCCCGCATTCCTCCGACACCTTTGAAGTGAAGCTTAGCTTCACTTCAAAGGCCCGGCTTCTTCACACCCACATGCCGCTCTGCCCCGCTCCGCCCCCTCCCCTGAGTCATCCTGCCTGCCCAGACTTCTCCTCCCCCCTACTTACATCCCGCTTTCACTTGTTTTACTTACTCTTGTCCCATATACACATATTCCTTTGGATAAGCTATGTAGCGCCCGCCTCCAACAGCCCCACACGTTCTCGGGGGGAAGCTGACATTATCTCCGCTCTTTGTTTACACTGGGAATTCTTGTTCCCATGGTTATCATGACTCGCCACAGGCCCGTCAATCGGCATGCCGAACGTTCTTTGTAACACGCAGACCGACCAGCCGATTTGAATCGTGTATGACGGGGCACGTCGACGGGAGTCTCTCCTCGTTTTCACCATTGACATTTTACCCCATCACACGTTGCTTTCCATTACTCTTCCAATATAAAGAATCTCCCTACTGAGCCAATGGATGACACACCTCTCCAGAGGCGACACGCTCACACGCTTTGGGATCTGCTAACACTGCAGGACCCGGCGCCCACCAGCCCCCTCGCACCCCTTGTGAAGGGATATGTTGGGCATTGCTGCTGGTTCGTTCCAGCATTGACATGCCTTACTTTGCACTCATGCCCAAGTGCGCTTTTTTTTGTTTGTTATTTACCGGCCCCCGTTCACGCATGCACACCATTTGGTAACGTGCATTCCGCAATGTGTGCATTACTTTTGCATCATCTCCCATTGTCCCCATCTCCGGCCCACCCCATCATGCACACCACGAAGATCGGCTAATCCGTTTTAAATTGTACCACCTTTCTTCATACTTAGATCTCTATTATGTATATACCTTTCCCTGTTCACCCATGTATAACGTATTGAGGGCGTTTCTCGGCTAGGACTTTAGACCTACGGAGTTGCCGGCCGCTCTACACTCATTGTCCTCCACTTTTTGATGTCTCTGATATTCCATATGTATTATCATGCCTCTCTTACTATGCTTTAATACTATTCAGACCAATTTTGAGCGCATCTCCTTCTTTCTTCTGACATCATTTCAACACCCTTTTGAGACCTTCCCACATGCGCCACCTCTGTTAGCACCATGATTCGAGCTCCCATCTATGCTCTTTTTTGTTGCTCAAGAAGCTCTCTAGTACCATGCTTACACATCTTCCTTGTTCCACAACAGTTCCATGCATGAGGCCCTTATCAAGGCGGCCCTCCAGAACTATTGGATGCATCATTACTCACCGCTGCTAACCCAAGCATAACGGGTTCCGTCTAGAGATAGACCTACCACGTATGGTTCCTCACCACATTGGACATTTAGACACACACGGAAGATGGGATGCAGCGACCCTCAACCCCTCACTCACCCTCAACCCCTCACCCTCAACCCCTCATCCTCAACCCCTCATCCTCAACCCCTCACCCTCACCCTCACTCACCCTCACTCACCCTCAACCCCTCACCCTCACTCACCCTCACCCTCACTCACCCTCAACACCTCACCCTCACTCACCCTCAACCCCTCACCCTCAACCCCTCACTCACCCTCAACCCCTCACCCTCACTCACCCTCAACCCCTCACCCTCACTCACCCTCAACCCCTCACCCTCACTCACCCTCAACCCCTCACCCTCAACCCCTCACCCTCACTCACCCTCGACCCCTCCCCTTCGACCCCTCCCCCTCAACCCCTCACCCTCCCTCACTCACCCTCACTCACCCTCACCCCCTCACCCTCACTCACCCTCACCCTCACTCACCCTCACCCTCACTCACCCTCAACCCCTCACCCTCACTCACCCTCACTCACCCTCAACCCCTCACCCTCACTCACCCTCACCCACCCTCAACCCCTCACCCTCACTCACCCTCAACCCCTCACCCTCACTCACCCTCACCCTCACTCACCCTCAACCCCTCACCCTCACTCACCCTCACTCACCCTCACTCACCCTCACTCACCCTCACTCACCCTCAACCCCTCACCCTCACTCACCCTCACCCACCCTCACCCTCACTCACCCTCACCCACCCTCACCCACCCTCAACCCCTCACCCTCACTCACCCTCAACCCCTCACCCTCACTCACCCTCAACCCCTCACCCTCACTCACCCTCGACCCCTCCCCCTCGACCCCTCCCCCTCAACCCCTCACCCTCCCTCACTCACCCTCACTCACCCTCACTCACCCTCACCCCCTCACCCTCACTCACCCTCACTCACCCTCACCCTCACCCTCACTCACCCTCAACCCCTCACCCTCACTCACCCTCACTCACCCTCAACCCCTCACCCTCACCCACCCTCAACCCCTCACCCTCACTCACCCTCAACCCCTCACCCTCACTCACCCTCACCCTCACTCACCCTCACCCTCACTCACCCTCAACCCCTCACCCTCACTAACACTGAAACCCTCAATCACCCTCACTCTTACTCTCACTCACACTCTACACCTCAGCCTCACCCTCACTCACTCACCCTCAACACCTCACCCTCACCCTCACCCCCTCAACCCCTCACCCCCTCACCCTCACTCGCCCTCACCCTCAACCCCTCACCCTCAACCCCTCACCCCCTCACCCTCAACTCCTCACCCTCAACACCTCACCCTCACTCACTCTCAACCCCTCAACCTCACTCACTCACCCTCAACACCTCACCCTCACTCACTCACACTCACTCACCCTCAACCCCTCACCCTCAACCCCTCACCCTCAACATCTCACCCTCAACCCCTCACCACCTCACCCTCAACACCTCACGCTCAACACCTCACGCTCAACACCTCACCCTCAACACCTCACCCTCAACACCTCACCCTCAACACCTCACCCTCAACACCTCACCCTCAACACCTCACCCTCAACACCTCACCCTCAACACCTCACCCTCACTCACCCTCACTCACCCTCACTCACCCTCACTCACCCTCACTCACCCTCACTCACCCTCACTCACCCTCAACCCCTCACTCACCCTCACTCATCATCACTCACCCTCAACCCCTCACCCTCACCCACCCTCAACACCTCACCCTAACTCACAATCACCCTCACTCACTCTCACCCTCACTCACTCTCACTCTCACTCACCCTCAACCCCTCACTCACCCTCAACCCCTCACCCTCACTCACCCTCGACCCCTCCCCCTCGACCCCTCCCCCTCAACCCCTCACCCTCCCTCACTCACCCTCACTCACCCTCACCCCCTCACCCTCACTCACCCTCACTCACCCTCACCCTCACTCACCCTCAACACCTCACCCTCACACAGTGCAATAGGTCTCAGAGGATTTTTAGTTAAAGCTTTTACAATTGTTTATGGCTTTTTTGATTTGTAATTCTTTAGCATTGGCTACAAGAAATAAAAATGCTAAAGATTTACAACAAAAAACCCATAAACAATTCTAAAAGCACTAACTCTAATGCTGCGAGACCTATTGCATTTCCAATGCTTGTTACTAATAGATGTTTTTCTTTTGTTGGACTATAAGAAATCGTAAAAACTGGCTACCCCTGTAACAGATAAACGCATACTGACATTCCACAGTACTTGCCGGTAGCTAATGTAATTTTCTGACACTACAGAATTAATAACACTTCAGTGGTACGTAAAGAGACATTGGGCTAAACAAAGTATGCTTAGCATTGGTTTCATCTCTTTTCCAGCAACCTCCGCTCTCCTTCCATACATTTTTTTTCTGTCTTCAGTGAGTGCGTGAATCCGCCTTTAAAAGCTATGCAACTCCGAGAGCCCACAGAGACAACAGGATACTCACCAATAAGTTCAAAGGGTGTGTTTAACAAGCCTGAGTACGGCTGCTTGGAAATAGGCACAACCAACACAAGATACATTTATTAGTTGTAGAGCAGCCTGAGAAACCAGTGGAAGCAGCGGATGTCGGCCTCAGTTTGCTGTGTTCCCAGTAACATATGGTCCTAAATTAAAGAACAGCGTCCCGCGAGTGGTGAGCAATGTGCGCACGCTTTATGGGTGAAACAAGCAAACGTGAAAAAGCTTGTTGTATTCCCAGTAGCATATGGTGCCTAAATTAAAGAACAGCGTCCCGTGTCCCACGTCCCGCGAGTGGTGTGCGATGTGCTCGTGCTTTAAGGGTGAAACAAGCAAAAGCGCGGCGCGTTGTGTGTAAACTGACACACAAGGAATGCAGATGCTACCCTGCACACCCCTGTTTGCTCCCGCAAGCAAAATGCTGTGGGAGCGAACATTTGCAAAAGAGGTGGGACATACACCCGCCTTTGTAAATTTGCGTGCGTTCATTATTGAAAGACACACGCAAAGGCCAATCCGATATGTGGGAGGAGTCAACCCCACACAAAGGAGTTTAAACTGCTCACAAGAAGCCTCCCATAGAGCAGCGCATCAACAAATATAAATATTAAAAAAGAGTAAATACCACAGTAACAGGAAATATGGGTGGCTCTTCAACCAAACATACCAGATACAGCATGTCTCGCAGAGCAGCGGTTGCGCGCTGCGTTAGGCTTGACCTAAAAAGCGAGAAAGAGAGGCAGTAGTCCTTGTATTCAAAGATGCCTTCTTTGCCAGGAGGCACAGATTTTAAATGTTTATTTTCCTCTTGTTTAGAGACCCAGTCTTTTATTGCCAGGGCCACTGGAATTATGGGGAAGGGGAAGAGCTAATTATGCAGCAGGGGTGACTAAATTATGCAGCAAGAAAACCCAAATTATGCAGCATAATGCATCATAATTTGTGAATAAAGTACCTAAGTTTATTTTGTTATTTTTGGACGTTAACACTATTTGTGCAACGGTTTCACCCCATTACCATTGATTTGGGAAACAATAAACATCTGTTATTCAGCGCCAACATACCTTTCTGGGTGAACATGCACTTCAAAAGTACACATGTTATGTTACTAGTACCAGTTTGACACCCATATACGCAATAGGCAACTGAAATGTGATTAGTCGACATTTACGAAAGGTATTCTACTGCACAGCAGCACTTAATGCTATATTTTTAGTAGTTTTGAGAAGTTTAGGCTAGAAACAATTGTTTTTGTTGAAAGCAGATTATGCAGCGGTTGATGGATTATGTGGCGAATGAAGCAAATTCATAATTCTGCAGAAAACTCCACAAAAGCACATAATCCCAGTGGCCCTGCTTATTGTTAATCTCTTATTAGAAAGGACAGTTCTTAATGTACATCCCCAATTAAGCAGCCCATTAGTTTATCATGTGTAAACAATGCTCTTCCCTTGTTATTCATCCCTTAGTCAGAACCAGCGATCCTTGTGTATACACTTTATAATAAAAAACCCAGGGGTTATTTTGACTTCGACAGATGCAGGACAGCCACCAAAATTGTCAGTTGTCCTCTTTGTCATATTTGGGCCCTCGTTTTACATAACCTTTTGTGGAATATGATAATTATCGCACCTGTTGAAATCCAATATCCTAGAGATTATAATTAATGCTCCCTGTTTTCCATTTTTACTAATTTTTACAGATAAATACAGACAGAAAACGATTTATTTTCCTATCTGTATTTATTTTTACATGTGGCAAAAACAGAAATTGCATTCTTTTTTGAGTGATTCTAAATGCTGTCAGTCATGACTGCCAAGCCAATAGCTGTGCAGATTGACAGGTAATGGGATAAAAAAGAAAGGTATTTTAGTAAAGAGGCTTAAACAGCAGTAGATATGCACAACTGTGATACTAAAATGTTTATCATCTGTAGATGTTCATATCGTTGAAACCTATTAAGCGTTCAAGCATGAATGCACATTTATCAGTTACATAAATGTGGAACTATACTAGTTTCAACTAAATTTTTTCACAAAACCCAAAATAAATATGGCTAAATACAGATAACGTAAACTAAAAATAAATATAGATAAATACAGACAGAAATGTCCATAAAATAAATACCGGAAAACCGGAAGCCCTAATTATAATTTAACTGGTGCAATAATTTATCATAACGAGTTCAGTCTTGTAAAATGCTGATTTTGGTGATTACAGCAAAAACAACAGTTGATGGACAGAATGCAGAACAATGTCATACGTTCACCCCAGTACAGAGGTCTGGGCCTAAATCCATCGTTTTTTGCTTACCATGCCATTCCAGTTTGAGCCCAGCCATATGCCAAACAGCCTTTACCCTGTGCCTCATGGGAACAGTCCAGCCTGAACTGCCAAGCCAGGTCCTCCCTGGACTGGAAACAAGCACCCTAGGACCGGTTTCGGGGTTTCACCCCTCTTTAGCCAGGATAGTTTGATTCCAGTGGCATGGAGAGCACGGGACCCACATCTGGGCATACTCGTCCCACTCGGGGTGACAAAAGCAAAAACAACAGTTGATGGACAGAATGCAGAACGATGTTATACATTCACCCCAGTTCAGGGATCTGGGCCTAAATCCATCGTTTTTTTGCACACCATGCCATTCCAGTTTGAACCCAACCATATGCAAATAAGTCTTGACCCTGTGCCTCATGGGAACAGTCCAGCCTGAACTGCCAAGCCAGTCCTCCCTGGACTGGAAACAAGCATCCTTGGACCGGTTTCGGGTTTCGCCCCTCTTCAGCCAGGAGAGCTTGATTCCAGTGGCATGGAGAGCACGGGACCCACGTCTGGGCATACCCGTCCCACTCGGGGTGACAAAAGAAAAAACAACAGTTGATGGACAGAATGCAGAACAATGTCATACATTCACCCCAGTACAGTGATTTGGGCCTAAATCCATCATTCTTTTGCTCACCATGCCATTCCAGTTTGAACCCAGCCACATGCAAAGCAGTCTTGACCCTGTGCCTCATGGGAACAGTCCAGCCTGAACTGCCAAGCCAGGTCCTCCCTGGACTGGAAACAAGCATCCTAGGACTAGTTTCAGGGTTTCACTCCTTTTCAGCCAGGATGGCTTGATTCCAGTGGCATGGAGAGCACAGGACCCACATCTGGGCATAACCGTCCCACTCGGGGTGACAAAAGCAAAAACAACAGTTGATGGACAGAATGCAGAACAATGTCATACTTTCACCCCAGTAGAGAGATCTGGGCCTAAATCCATCGTTTTTTGCTCACCATGCCATTCCAGTTTGAACCCAGCCATTTTCAAATTTGCCTTGACCCTGTGCCTCATGGGAACAGTCCAGCCCTTTGGTTTTGCTTTGTTCGCCCTAAGTTGTCAGGGTATGTCCAGATTTGGGTCCCTTTCTCACTTTGCCACTGGATTCAAGCTAGCCTGGCTGATGACGGCTGATTAGCCAGAAACTGGTCCCAGGATGCTTGTTTCCAGTCCAGGGAAGACATGGCTTGGCAGATCAGGCTAGACTGTTCCCATGAGACACAGGGTCAGACTGATTTGCATATGGCCATGTCTGAACTGGGGTGGCGGAGTGAGCTAAAAAATGATGGATTAAACCCAGATCAGTTGACTGGGGGTGACTGTTTGCAATGTTCAACAGTCCGTCCATTATCCCCTTTGGTTTTGTTTTGGTGATTACTGTATCACACTCCCCTTTTCTGGAAACTTGCTTAGTGTTTTTCCCCATGTTAAATTTGAGCAGGTTTGACCTGCCAAAATATAACTCTAGGGTTTGGTAATCTCTGATAAACATATAATTGCTACCACTTAGCAGATTGTTGTTTGAGGAATTTTGAGTGCATAGTCATCTATATATACACTGTGAATAGAGCAGTTGTGACATCTGACTACTTTGAGTAACCTTGCGAGTATTATTATTCAGTATCAGTACCAAAATGCCTTTTATTTCGGTTACACTAAAATCTTGCAAACTTTCTTTGTTTCATAGCATATCAATAATCGGAAGACATACAAAAGTTAATAATGTTCAAACCTACAAAAATCTAAAACGCCTTTAAAGCAAATTATGCTCGATGAAGCTGACATAATAAGTCAATTGTTATAACCCAATCCACAAAGGTATTTTTCACATCAAAGTTTGAGCTGGCTGCTCTAATACCTGAATTTACGACTTTAAACTCACATTTGCTTTTCACACAAAATGTGAATTTGCACTTGTAAATATGCTGCTTTTCAGGAGTCACTGCCCCTAGTTTGTAATCTTTGTAGTCAAGAGGTATGGTTCTGATTTTCCAAGCTTTATTAGACAGCACTGTCCTCTAGTCAGTCTTTGTTGAAAGGGACAGTCTTCCATTGGCCATTGTTCATGCTATTAAGAGGCACAGTCCCTTTCAGTTCATCCCCTATGAAGATACGTAGTCCTTTTTGTGAACCCAACTTTTCTGTGGAGCACACCTGGGTAAATCTCCTAAGCTTCAAGAGAAAGAATATGTAGCATACACCCTTTGAAGAAAAGTAGATAGGGCAAGTGTTTCTCACTCCACACCACAATGTGCTTTGCTCACAGAGATAAGAACTGTTAGGAATCAGACAACCCTGTCAGAGTAACTCTCATTTGCAGGAGTATTGAATGAATATGGATCCTCAATGTAAACCCTAGAAGCAATAGGAACGAACACTTGTTATCATTTTATAATAAAAGTTATTTATTATGCACTATTCGTACATAAATCTTATGTATCCGAAGGATGG
Organism: Lissotriton helveticus; assembly: GCF_964261635.1. Taxonomy (NCBI): domain Eukaryota; kingdom Metazoa; phylum Chordata; class Amphibia; order Caudata; family Salamandridae; genus Lissotriton; species Lissotriton helveticus. The sequence goes on along the minus strand of NC_136070.1, from coordinate 134,575,534 downwards.
TAATTATAACAGTAATCTCAGCAGTCATAAAGCAAGGTGAATATCAGAACTACCTGAAATATATGACACCACACATTCCTATTCTCTCCATTAAATTATTTCCATTAAATTAGCCCCACCTGATATATCCATATTTGTTTTCAACTTCGTGGGTATTGCATTGGATGAGTGGTTATTAGAATTCCCCAACTGTTTATATGTCGAGCCATGTAAGTACCTCTGCACACCCTTGAAATCCTTTCGGGTGTGCAGTCGGATAGCGGTACTTCAGCATGTTCCTCTAACAATCATATCTGCCCAACCCAAAACCTTGATACTCTTTATACCTTGTATTCCAATGATTTTCAATGGAGAGGGGAAGAGAAATTTTGCAGCTTCCCTCATCACCTCTCCAGAACACTAGCAAGATTCTGTAACAGAAGCACATAGAAGCAGACACATGTTGCCATTTTATTTCCTTGAGCCTGAGTTGTGCAAGGCTACATGTAGTTTTAATCATTGCACGTAGTCCTGCAGCTTATTAGAGAATAGAACATTTTAGTTCTCTTGTTTTGGTAGCGTGACTAATGGCAACTTACAGCTCTGAAAACATTTCTTAAAATAAAATTGAGGTCTCACACATACCTTTAACGACGTTATCATTCAAAATATTAGTTTTCTTAGACCCAAGCCTGAAACTCATACACCTTCTAAGGGGTTAGTGTTCTAATGTTTGCATGTAGTTAAGCCTGGTTTGTATGCAAGTCGTGTGTATTAAAAGAAAAGCCCTAACACACTTGACAGCCTCCTATTTTGTTTCTTTACTATAAGACACAGTCTCATTCATACTCTTCATCACCTAATAGGAGAACAGTCCTTAATTTTTTCTTTCTTACTTTCCTATTAGGTACTGTCCTTTATAGCCTACTCCCTACTATGAGGCAGAGTCTTGTATTTATCATCCATTATTGTGAAACGGAGCTCCTTATTGTTTGTTGCTTATTAGTGGTTATGAGGCATTGTCTCTTTTTGTCCATTCCCTACCCTGAAGCACAGCCTCTGTTTTTCTTCCTCTATTAGAGGCTCAGTGCCAGACTGACATACAAAGCCATTTCAGATTCGCCAAATCACATTGGCCTTCAACCACAAATGTACTTTTGTTTCAAAGTACTAAACCCGTTTTACGATTCAGTCACAGGTTACTGAATCATAAAATGCGTTAAGAAAGGCATAACAGATCGCTGTTTGGATGGGGCATGTTTAGAGCATCCCTTCCAAACCTCAATTCGTTATGGTATTTATCAATGGTTTGTAACGCAATTTCGGTAGCAAACCATTGGTAGCTTACCGACTCCTCAAAGGAACCCCATCTCCTTTGTGAAGTAAAGAAAATAGGTTGTTTGGGAGTGGCACTATCAACTCTTCAACTTTTTCTTTTTAATGTAGTGTTTTTAAACAAAGCCCTGTTTCTTTTAACCCCTTGCATGCTGGTGACGAACCCAGCCATCACGCTCCGCGGTGCTCGTGTGCGGATGACGGCTGGGGTTCGTCACGGCCCCGCCCTGTTCGTTTGTTTACCGCACAGCGGCGGAAACGGGCCAGCATCGAAGGGGTTAAGACAACAAGCAGAATTGTTTTCAAAATACTTTATTTAAATACGGTCACAGGCAGGCCATCATCCCTGTGTTGGAATCAAATCAGAGCAAGTCACAATTTGCTACTCACCCCACAAAAAGTGAAAAGTAATGAGGTAGGTAGATGGTGACCCTCTCTGAATGAGGATTATGAAAACGGACATATCAGTACTGCGGTACGGTCGCAAAATACATTCCCCAAAAGTCAGCACACTATATGCAACCACTTTTTGTGCATCGATTCTTCGTACATCTAGCCCACTTTCCTTTATTTATTTTTTGTTTACCCTCTATCTTGAAGCTGTGTCTTATCGTTCATCGCCTATTATGATGCACAGCCCTTAGTGTTCATCTCGCCATGAGTAACAGTCTCTTAATATCCATCCTGTACCATGAAGAGCTTGGTTGTAAATGTTGGACCGTAAGGGGCTTGACCAGAGCCATGGAAGCTTTTCAAGACAGCCACTTGATTGTGACAGAAGGAGCCTGGCGCAGAAACCATGACCGCAACTTCAGTGACAAATACAAAGTCCAATTAAATTTATACAAGGGCAGTATCAATGCAATGTATGGCCTTCTATTCTGATAAAAATTGAAACAGCTGTAAATAAAAAGATATATTCAGAACAATTGACAAAAGAAACTATCTACTTTATTATCTCTAGTCAGATCTAGACAAGGAAGGCTGTGACAAGCTTGCTAGTTTTTGTAATAACAAAAATAACAATTTGGAAATTAATTGTTCAAACTTCCAACCATCTCTCTGAATCGATCCTCATTTCATCAGTCTGAGGTTTGTTGATAGACCCACCTCCTTGCAAAATTAAGTAGCTTAAAAAAGCTGCAAATTGGTCTCCACATTTGATCCTCTCCCAATTCAACCGGTCCACCTTCTTGCTTCTCCTGTGAGTAGTTCCCTGACCCCCCAATTTAACACCATCTTATCAGTGGACAATGTTCCCAGTTAACTAAAAAAAAGTCTGCGTAGATCACCTTCCGGTGTCGAATATGGTACCCCACACAGATCCTCCCTGCCTCCATACTGTGGTAGTTGATTATATCCTTTATTTGAGTCGATGTGAATGTAATGTCCAATCAAATTGTATAACATGCTTATGTCATAGTTAGAATGTAGTGATGTAACTTAGAATGTTAAGAGCTTGGTGTATTGTGGTGAGAAGGCGGTTGGTTTCTGGAGAGTCGGGACGTTTGCCCAGCTGCTCCGGTGGGTCTATGGTTTGAGAAATTAATAAACCATTCTTTGACCACCTTATCCGCCTCAGTTCCATCTTTACATTGGCGACGAGGGAATTGGTTCAACTAGACCCACTGGATTGATCGGCGAATTTAAATTTTCGGTAATTTTTGCCACCGGTTACCGGACAATCGAGCCCAAGACTCTTTCTTTCATCTGAAAATTTTCATCACTTCAGCTGTATTCTACAATTTTCCAGGTACTGTTACTCTCTTTTATTCTGATCTGGGAGTCTCCTACCTGCTTCGTGGGATCAGTTAACTTCGTTAACTTCAAATCGAGCCCGGAGTTCCAGCGCGTGAGTAACCGCCACAGCTTCTGACAGCGTCATCATTGACTCCCACTGTGCGTTTCAGCGTGCGTCAGTGACTTGATAACGTCACTACGCTGCTTCCGCCATTTTGTGGGTGTTTGCTGTTTGTCTGCGTTTCAGTGACGTCATCACGTGCTCACGTTTGGCGGCCATTTTGTGCAATTCACCGAGGATCAGTCCAGCTGCCTCGCGTAACTATCCGGCTGTCATTAACGGTGAGACTCTTCAAGTTTCTCCGGTCGATTTCAAAGTCAGCAATAAACATACGCACGCTTCTGTGCATTTGCCGATTAGCGCATTTTCAGTGATGCGCACACTTTCATCTCTGCGCACACTTTCATCTTAAGTCATTGCTGTCTAAGCAATTTGTTGCTGCATGGCTCATACCACTTTCTTCATTTGCGCATTTTCAGTGATGCGCGCACTTTGACATCTTACTTCAAATTCAGGGTGTCAATTCATGTGCTGTTCCTAACCAGTGATGCGCACACTATTACTTTCTTTTAACAGCGCGTTTTCAGTGATGCGCACACTTTAACAACCTGATGACTTTCACTTAAGTACATGTTCAGTTTTATGCTCAATGTAATTGATGTGCTGGTCTTCCGTAGTAGCTATTTCTGTGATCCTACAGTGTTTTTTCTGAGTAATTCTGATTTAGTTCCTGTCACGAACACGGTCTCTTTAATTTATAATTCCTTAGGAGGTGGGTGCCACTACTAACTTTATCTCTTTATTCAGAGTTTCAGAGACTTGTAACATGGCTAATGCTCAAATCTGCAATCAGCCCACAATTTTTCTACAAATTCCAGGTAAGCCTAAATTGGAATGGAAGAAATGGTTTGAAAGTTTCGAAAATTATATTGTGGCTATTGATGGGTCCAAATTCTCAGCTGAGAGATTAAAAGCCATTTTATTCAGTTTTTTGGGTTCTGCAGCTATTGAGATTTTTAAAAACTTGATTCCCATTCCTCCACCCAGTGGTGGTGGTGATGGTTGGAACATTTATAAAGAAGCAGTAGCCAGACTCGAAAAACAGTTTCAGGATGAGCCTAATGTTCTTATTGAAAGGCATGCATTTCATAAGAGGAAACAATTTCCTGATGAAACAATTGAGGAATATGTGGCTGCTTTAAGAGTGCTAGCTGCTAATTGTGACTATGGGGCAACTGTGGATTATTGTATTAGAGATCAATTGATTTTTGAATGTGAGTCAAAAAAGGTCCAAGAAAGACTTCTGGCTTGTCGAAATCCCACATTAAGTGAAGCTGTTGATCTAGCGAAGGGGATTGAAAGATCCATTTTATCTTCTAAAGTCATTTCTGCTGAGAATGCTAAGTCTTTCAACTCTTCATCTTCTGCTTCATCGGTATGTGCTGTGCAATTGTCCAACAAAGGAAAGTCTAATTCTAAACAGGTTTCTGTCAATAAATCTGCCTGTTATAGGTGTGGTTCCAAAGCACATCTAGCCAACAATGTCAACTGTCCTGCTGTAAAAAAAAGATGTGTTAATTGTGGGAAAGTTGGCCACTTTTCTTCTGTTTGCCATGCACCTAGGAGGAGTTCTAGTTCTTCAAGCTCAGGTGTCAATAATGTTGACGTTGTTGAAGAAGACTTACAGAACATGTTGTTAACCATTTATGACTGTGTTTTTGACTATTCTGTAAACAATGTCAGTTTTCCGTTTAAAGCACCGTTAGGCATGGTTTTAGTTGGTGATATTTCTTTTCAAGCCATGGCTGATTCTGGCTCACCGATCACCATCCTGTCTGATGTGTTTTTCAGGGACAATTGGAAAAATGTTGTTCTCCATAAATCTGACATCAATCCCAAAGCATTTGGGAATTTTGATATCACCATGCTAGGTTACTTTGAAGATTCCCTTGAGTTTGAGTCTAGGAAAATTTTCACCAAAATTTATGTTGCCATTGATGGTAAGAATTTGGTTGGGTGGTTTGATTTAGGAAGGCTGGGAGTAATTTTGTGTCCTGGTTCTGATCGTCCCCTGCAACTCAGAGAATTTGATGTTAATAATATCTACATGGACAAGTGTAGTTTAGATATGATTATAAAGAAACATGCTAATGTGTTCAAAAATGTTGTAGGCCAAGTGAAAGGTTATATGCATAAAATTAAGCTAAAGAAGGATGCCATTCCCATTCAACATAAAGTGCGTGTTGTTCCTCTGGGCATTCGTGAGAAACTGAAGGTCCATCTAGACAAGTTATGCTCAGAGGGCATCATTGAGACTACTGATAGTTCTGAATGGGTGTCGGCCATAGTTTTGGCACTTAAAAAGAATCAAGATTTGAGGCTATGTGTAGATTTGAGGTCCCTCAATAAGAACATTGTCGTTGACACGCATCCGTTACCTCGCATTCAGGATATGTTGTCAGCGGTCAATGGTGCCAGGTATTTTTCTATCATAGACCTCAAATCTGCATACCATCAGGTACCCCTGGATGATTCTTCGAAAGATCTTACCACTTTCACTACTCCCTTTGGGTTGTATAGATTTAAAAGAATGCCATTTGGGCTGGCATCTGCAGCCAGTGTGTTTCAAAAGCTCATTGAGAATTTTTTTCAAGGCATCACTGGTGTTCAGTCATTCCAGGATGACATTTTAATTTTTGCCGAGACTGGTGAACAACACAATGTTATTCTCAACAAAGTTCTTAATATTCTTGGTAGTAAAGGCATGACAGTCAGCAAAGAAAAGTGTAAATTCCTGGTTGAAGAACTTAATTACCTTGGGCACAAAATCACGGCCGATGGCATTTTTCCAAAAGAAGATTTAGTCAACACTTTAGATAACATCAGTACACCCCAGGACAAAGATTCTTTGCGCTCTTTCTTAGGTTTGGGAGAGTATTATTCAAGGTTTGTGAAAGGGTACGCTCTAGTGGTGGAGCCTCTTAGACAGCTTCTTAGAAAGGGGGCTCAGTTTATTTGGGACAAGAGCCATGATGAAGCTTTTGTCAATGTAAAGAAGCTTATTTCTAAAGCACCGGGCCTTAAAACCTTCGATCCTCAGGGCAAATCCTTCGTCACCGTGGATGCCAGTACTGTTGGTCTCGGTGCTGTTTTTTCTCAAATGGTTGAGGGTAGAGAGAGAGTAATATCTTTTATTTCAAGAGCTATTCGGGGTGCTGAAAAGCATTACAGCACTATAGAAAAGGAGGCCTTAGCGTGTGTCTGGGCCGTTGAAAAATTCAAGAGTTTTCTGTGGGGCAGGCCTTTTGTACTTGTCACGGATCATAAACCGCTGGTATTTATGATGGATGGTGTAAAGAGCGGCAAAGCATCTTCTAGACTGGTGAGGTTGATTGCCAGACTTCAAGAATACAATTTTGAAACGCAGCACATTCCTGGTGGGAAAAATTTCACCGCTGATTGTTTGTCCAGGCTTCCTCCTAGTGAGGAAGATAACAATGATATTTTGGATGAACATGAATGTGTAGTGGCACTGGTCAATGCTGTGAGTACGTTTGAATCAGGCATTTCAGAGGAAAATTGGATTGAGGCCATGGACAAGGATCTGGTACTCAATAGAGTTAAAAATTTTGTAGGTAATGGTTGGCCTCCCATTAGGAATTTGGAAGAGTGTTTAAGGAGTTTTGCCCAGGTTGCTGATGAGCTTAGCATTGAGGGGAATATTTTGTTGCGTCAACACTTGTTTATTCCTCCTGATGGTTTAAGGAGTAAACTCATCAAGCTTGCTCATGTTGGTCATCCTGGTGTTTCTGGTACTAAGAAGATTCTCAAGAACCACTATTGGTGGCCTGGTATGGATGCTGGTATTGAGAAGGTCATTGACAACTGTTCCGTTTGTGTCAGAGCGGATAAGCACTGGAAGGTCTCAACCCAACCTTTGTCTCTTAAAGAAGGAGCTGTTGGCCCTTGGGATAGAATTTCTATTGATTTTTCTGGCCCCTTTGAATGTTTGGGAAGGGAGAGAAGATTCTCCATTGTATTGATTGATAATTTTTCCAAATGGATATATTACACCTTTGTGGAACATCCCAATACTGATTCTGTTATTGATTTTTTGAATTTTGTTTTCAGTTTGGAGGGTGCTCCAAATTTTATTTTATCTGACAATGGGGTACAATTTGTTTCCAGGTAAATGAAAGGATTTTTGGAAAAGTTCGGAGTAAAGTCTGAAACCACTCCTTTGTATTGTCCCAGGGCCAATGGCCAAGTGGAAAGGGCCAATAGATTTATTAAGGAGGGCATTCAGGCTGCCTTAGAGAGCAAGTTGGATGTTTTGCAATTCTTGAAGGAGAAATTATGGAGTTACCACATCACTCCAAATTCCTCCACGGGTTTTTCTCCCTATCTATTGATGAGAGGCAGACAAGCTAAATCTGTCTTAAGGCCCAACTTTGTTAAAAGTGTTGGGGAGGAAGTTAACATGAAAGTTATCATTGATGAAGTCAAACAAAACATTCTAGAGTCTCGCATTGCTGGTAAAAGCTATCATGATGCTTCTCTCAAGTCCAAAGATAAATGCATCAAGGTTGGTGATTGGGTACGTGTGGTGAAACCTACTATATCTTGCAAAGGTTCTTCCAAATTTTCCAATCCGTTTCAGGTTGAAAGGGTAACTGAGTCTGCTGTTCTGTTGGCTGAGAAGGGTTGGTGGAGCAAGGGTTCAGTTATTCTTCTCAAACCTGGGCAAGAACGTTTTTTTGCCAAAGATGAGGATGGTGGTTGCACTTGGAATGACCTTGATTGTGGTGAGAAGTTTCATGCTGCTGATGTGGCTGATGTGTTCTCTGATGACTCTATTCACGATGCTGGCACTGGAACTGTTGTTTCTTCAGAGAGTTCCAGTGTTTGTGAGGGTGGTTCCAATCTTCAGGAGTCTATTGAAATATCTTCTCAGGTTGATCATTTACCCCTCAAGAGGATTCCTAAAGTTCCTAAGAAATTTGACGATTACATCTTGGATGTTTGATTTATTTCATTCTGTTACTTTTGTAAAAAAGAGACATGTGGTAGTTGATTATATCCTTTATTTGAGTCGATGTGAATGTAATGTCCAATCAAATTGTATAACATGCTTATGTCATAGTTAGAATGTAGTGATGTAACTTAGAATGTTAAGAGCTTGGTGTATTGTGGTGAGAAGGCGGTTGGTTTCTGGAGAGTCGGGACGTTTGCCCAGCTGCTCCGGTGGGTCTATGGTTTGAGAAATTAATAAACCATTCTTTGACCACCTTATCCGCCTCAGTTCCATCTGTTCCCAGTTAACTAAAAAAAAGTCTGCGTAGATCACCTTCCGGTGTCGAATATGGTACCCCACACAGATCCTCCCTGCCTCCATACCTGCTTAATGTGTATGTTCAACCCTTAGCACTGCTGATTGAAACTTTTAATATGACGTTTTACACAAAAGCGGATGACACACAGTTATTTTTTCATCTCATTTGTCTACCTCATGCTTCTCTGACCATACATCAGTACCTCCTAGAAATAAAACTATGGAAGAATGATAGCTGGGCTTAACTTAACTGATAAACATAAGGTGGTCATCATTGAAGGTAACTGCTTTATAAGTAGTTTAGGCAAAGTTAACTAGAGCAAGCCCTACCTGCCTCAACAACTGTATAGTGCCTCAGTGGTAAACTAGATGACAACGTGCCTAGGTTTCCTCACTGATATCATCCTGCAAGTTCCAGTTGTGCACATTTCTCAAACTGACACAATTTCTATCGAGAGGCAGTGAGCTGCTACGGTCCTGGTAGTTTAACAGGCTAACATGGAAACCTGGAGGGGCTGTGATTCACAAAGACTATTGTTGACTATTGTTGTCGTCCTAGGCCTAAAGCTGGCCTTAGAACACAGAGGGCACCTATTACATATGTAGTCAGCATCAAAAACCTGAAAAACAAAATGCTTTCACTCTTCTGTAAGTGGAAGTAATCCTAAAGGCAGGATATTTTGAGGCCTACAAAATTCCCAGAATACTCTCTGGACCTGATGTATTTTCTACACATTAACCCTATCAAACTCCAGAACAAGCCTAGCCTCGGTTCTCTCAAATTATTGCCATCATCCAAGACTTCACCAATACATCATACTTTTTTTTATTGCTCTTCCCGGTTCTCTCGCGTAAAAACTACTGAGTTAATATCCCTTCTCAGAGAAGCCAGCCTCTTATGCACACAGTGGGACGCCCCCTCTACACTCAGATCACTAATCTCTAGCCCTGTGCTTGCATGTTGTAGCCATTCTGACATCTCTCTAATAACTGTTTCAAAACAGCCACCCATCCTTCTCGTTTCAGATCAGCAGAAGTCCTGCCCATAAAAACATGTACTGCTGACACAGCGGCCTCATATAACTGTTGTGCCATGTCTTCTATTCTTCTCTAAAATTCTGCTTAGTTTTTAATCGCCTCACAAAAACCGCTATCACCCGTATACCCAACTTTATAACTCATGCACTCCTCATAATCGTATCTTCTGTCCTCACATCACTCAACCCTTCTGTGGGTTTTATTAATGTTGAACACTCCACTTTACTAGCCTCCCTAAACAACCTTAGTACCACCGGATCCACTATCAAATAGTTCTAATTCTAACTCTCTGGTCCTTCTTAATTCTTACTTTGAACCCTTGTATCCAGGCTCAGATCTCAAAATGCTCCATGCCAATCGCCGCTGGATAGCAGATTGCTCATTGATGTTAAATCCAACCAAATTGCAAATAATATACTTCCTTACCACCTGCCTAACTAACATATAATTTCCCCCATGACATAATAATCACAACATTCTCTGCCAGAAACCTAGTCGTATATTTCAACTTTTCAGTGAACACGGATACGTTCTTAACCAACAGAGCCATTGCAACTATATTTCAATTATCGACTATTGGGAAATACACTGCAGCATTTTTCTTTTTGCTCAGCCAAGACACTCCTCACTTAACTATTGTAATTTTCTGCAAGTTGGCCCCCTCATATTGTCTTTAACACACTGGGTAAAGTTCTAGATTTGAGTAGAATAAACCACTTATGTATTCCTATACACACTACGAAATCAGAGTACCACTAGCAAGTTTAGCTGGTTTCAGCTGCTGAAATTAGGACTCCATCCAAACTAAAGATCAAGGTCTTCAATCCACTAATATCTCCTCTGCGAACTATCTCTCTGCAATCCTGAGTCGATGCTTGCCTAATTGGAAGGAACACCATGTTTTAAGTACCACATTTACACACTATTCTGTAACTGTCATTTTCTAGTCTTGTTTAGGTGATAAATCAATCAAATAAGCATGTGTTCATGGTCTATCATCCACCAAATTCAACCCCCATATGTATGTACACACCCTAAAAGCTAAAATGTTCTGTGCCGTGTTCTGCTGCTGTGTAGAGCATTTCTTGTTGAGATGCTATGTGGTCCACAAATTAAGAAAATAAGTATGATCTGGAGTAGTCTATAGCCCTTTATTTGAAGATTCCGAAAGACCACTGTAAATAGCATCACATGCTACCCCAAATCTAGAGGACAGACCTAGTCCCGGCTTAGTTCAAAATGATAGCCACTAAAAGGAATGTTGACGAGGAAGCATTGGTTAAGATACTCCTGCTGACAGAGAGGGCCATGTACTTGATGAAGCAGAGCATTCTCACATAATCAATGATCTCATGAAGGACGGGAATCAAATGTCATCATACATTCCACCTAGAACAAACCTGGAACCTCACCCAGTTTTCCCCTGAGAACTGTAAAATAGACGCTATATACCCGAGGTACTTAGAAAATGTCAGACCTCGTGGAAGCTATGTGAAAACTAATTTTAGAAGTCATATGTTTATGACTAATGTTGGAAGGATTAACATTTCCGAGAATAGAGTTCAAGAGAATAATGGGCCCCTTTACCGACATCTCTGCTCAGAAGTAGGAACCCTATTCAGGCCTCTAGAAATCTACTCGCCCACTCACTATGGCAAGTCCAGTTTTACCAGGACGAGCTATTTTTAGGACCCACTGGCCCGTTTTGGAGATCGAGCTCGAGTTGGTAAAGAACAGGTGTTTTGTTCATTCACAAAGTGATTGAATAATAAAGATGCCTTCAAATCTTGTTTTTTTATCTTGTCACATTTGCTGTGTTCAAAGACAGAGGTCAAATGTCAGCTCATGCCTTCTTATAAATTCTGAAGTGTGATAGCAACAAATATTTTATTAGGATCAAAATAAATCGGAATAGTTCACTTGGTGATGTGCAAATGATAAATATTTGCTGAAACTCTGATTTCCAGACAATCGTTTATGTGCTAAACAGTTTTATAAGTAACACTGTATGCCATTGGGTCAGTGTGTAGCCATTTCAATGGAAAATGTGCTGTTTGTAAATTACAGTGCACTTCCACAACATGCGTCAGTACTATATATTTATTAAAATTGACAGTTTTTAAAAATGAACTCATAAGCTTTCCTGCTCCTACCCTTAGAACAACGCATTTAGTGAGCAAAGAGGCAAGTCAGTGTTCCTGTGTACCCTATATGTGGCTAGATTTGTATTATATACGAAGCAAAAGTTTGGTTTATTAACTCAAACAAAGGAGTTTTTGGTAGAACAGACATGCTGAACTCACATATTTTAAGGTGCTCTCATGTGATAATGAAGGACAAGGTGACTCAGTGAAGTAAAATATTTGTGTAAGATCACACAATTTGAGACCAATTTATTCGTCAAGCATATTATACTTAGGTCGAGTAGATTATTCAAGTCATAAGACATATAGGCCTAGTAAGATTTTTATGATTTTTCAAGGCCTGAGATATTTAAAAACAGACTTCAGTAGTTAGGAAAGTCCTTTTTTTGTAGTTTAGAAGTGAGTTTGAAACAAAGATTTAACCCCTTCCCTGCGCATGACAAAACAAAGCCATCATGAGCCACGGGCAGCGTGTGCTCATGATGGCATGGTTCCGTCATGCTGCGGTCACTCTTCCCATGTGGCACTTATTCCCCGCATGTGCGGGTGAATTAGTGAGTGGGCGGAGTCGTGACGGAACCACGCCATTATGAGCACAGCTCGCCCGTGACTCATGACGGCGTGGTTCCGTCACGAGCATGGCGGCGCGGCGCTGGGCGGGGTGGGGGTGAGCGTGGCACCTGAACTAGCGCAGGGGCTAAGGGGTTAATAGGATCAAAACAAATCAGAATGCTTTATTTGGTGATGTGCAAATGATAAATAATTGCTGAAACCCAATTTCCACACATTATTGTTTAGACAATATAGTTTTATCAGTAAAACTGTCAGTGGGAAAGTGTGTGGCCATTTCAATGGAAAATGTCTGTCTCTAATTGACATTGCGCTACCACATCATGCTTTAGTAAATTATTCTTTAATAGTGAGAGTTTTTAAAGATGAAATGAGAAACATTACTGCCCCACCCGGATGACAATGCAATTGGTGTACTAAGAGGCAAGTCAGGGGTTATATGTACCCTTTATGTGGGCTTGATGTTGTAGCACTGAGCAAATGGTTAGTCGATTAAATCAAAGAGAAGAGTATTTTGTACAGTAGACATGCTGAACTCACATATTCGAAGGTGCTCTCATATGTGGTAATGAAGAAAAAGGTAACTTAGTGAAATAACATATTTGCCAAGGATCGCACAATTTGAGGCAAGTTTATAGGTCAAGCTTTTCACTGTTGTGTCTAGTTATTCAAATCACTTGACCTGCTAGTCTGGTAACGTTTTTATGAATTTCTCAGCCATGCTACTGCAAGGTGGAATCTCTGACAGGCTCAGGGAGGGGGTGAAGGGTACAACTAATGGTAAATCTCATCCAGCAGAGCTTCTCACCCATCATCTCAGGCAGACAAGTAACCAGGTATGGGCTGCTTTGTTGAGAGCATCCATATGCAGATCAGGCATCACCGAAGAAGGCAGTGATTACCCGGGTAATAAGGGTCAATATGACCTGTATTAGAAGAAACACTAGGATTGATGTATGTGTTATGCAGCACTAAGTTGTGATGCTTCTCATAGTAAAAGAGTTATGAATTACTTTAGGGAATGGGCCAGTTTTGCTTATTTAGTGTCATTGTTCATAACTAAGCTGATCATCTGAGGAAAAGAGAATGTAACAAGGTTCTTCTGGCCCTCTCACTCACATTGTAGCCTTAGAGGAGCTGTTTGGAGGTTTTCAAATCGAGCTGCTTGTGGGGACTCTTTTTCAGTAAGTGGTAGTGTTGAATTCTTGAAGTAAGACTCTATACTCAGAGGGGCTGTGAACTGCAGGTTTATTCTTTGTAGAAGATCTCATCGAGCAGCCAAGACCCACAGAATTAACTGACCCTCAGTTTCAAGTATAAACATGTCTATCCACAGTTTGTACTATGACATAAGCACATTCTAATAACTGATCTAGGCAAGAGCATACAAGTAGAAGATAAGTGATGATAGAACATTACCATAGAGAGGAGAACTACACAATACCACAGGTAGCTAATACTAATGGCCCCTAATCTGTCCCAGCATCTAAAGTCTATGTAGATACAGACAGGGTTTCCAGTCAGTAAAAAGGGGTAGGTTAAGGCCATAAATAAATATACACACAGACAAAATTGCTACTCAATCCTCAAAGCCCCTGATGGAAACAGAGCGTGATGGTTTACTCATCTTTCAAAAGGTGAAATGGTGTTTTTTCTTTTCTGCAGTTAAAGGATTATAACGGACCAAAGTCATCATCTCTGTGCCACTTCCATTCATTACTGGAGCCAACAGGCCTTGCTAAATACCCCCATTCACAGAGTAAACCAATATACAGTTGTTCTTTTGTTGGCAGGATGATCAGCTAAATTTACCAGAGCTTGTAGCGCTATGTAGCGCTGTGTCGGTAAGCAGGGATGTTTCTCTTCCAGACAACCTAGTGACTAAGGAGTTCTCCTCGGTGTCCTTATGCTGTCAGAAAGGCTATCCTGATTCTACCCTCCATGGGACACTAGTGTCTGAAAGAGGCAGACCTACTAATTACAAGCGGGAGCATATTGGTGAATTTGTCTTGCTTGGGCTTGCCATTATTGACACCTTGCAGATTGCCCTGTAAACTGAGCAGAGGATGCAAACAATTTATGTACTTTACAATATACACCAGACCTGGATAGTTTTAGAATGGCCCCAGCCAAGTAGCTTTTACTTATCTCCTAACGTATTCTTGATTGTTTGCTACACAGGTCTTTCAATAGTACACTGTCCTCCAGAAGACTACTGCTTTTGGTCTCTGTTGGACAGCTTGCTTTTATTTTTAATAAAATATTTCTTAACAGAAGAGATAGCCGTTTAGTATTTTCCCTTATTGAATGAACCTAGAATGAAACATGTCTCAATAGGCAGCCATGGACATCATCCACCTTCGTGGGTTTGATGAAATCCAGTGGGCAGTCCCAGTCGTATCCCTATGTATGAACTGTACCAGATGGTAGCCCAATAATTCTCTTCTGAAGGATTCAAAGGAAATGACATGCTGAATAGTCTCCTGTTCATTCTCTGATGCTGAGGTTCACCTTTTGGCTCATTAAGAGTGAATCGTGTATGGTTCCTGGTGAATTTCCAAAGATGTTCTAATGTAATGGAGAAATCTATGTGAAAACAGGAAAAGTAAATGCTAACACCCTTAAAATTCAACCTTAGAATCCTTATAGGAAAGTAGTATAAGCCACTAGGAACACCACAAGGCAGGGCAACGTGTTAGTATCCTCTATGAATGAATAGTAGCGTAACAAAACTTGAGGGGGTCCTCCTGCAAAGCTGCCTCCCGACCCAGTCAGAAGCGCTCAGGAGAGGGGCCCATGCACAGTGCCGCAGGGGACCCCCTGGAGCTCGGTCACTCCCCTCCCCCAACCTTATATTTAAAACCAGTAGTTGTATGGACTCAGCCTACACATATACTGCTCCGTATAGCAAGCCAAAACGTTTGTAAGTCTGGGCAGGTTTCAAAACCTCAACTCTAGCCTGAGTTTATTCAAACAAGTCTATGTTATTTACCCATCAGTTCATGTAATTAGATGTTTCAAATATTTGATATGTTGTGGTCCTTCTTCGGTAGTGTCTAGGCATGTTATTAAATCCTACCACACCAAGAGCCTGGGGGAGCCTTAAGTCCCTTTGCAAACAGCAGAGATGTGGCGCCTCAGTGCTGTTATTTGCATAATAAATATTTGCAAGTTGGCCAACGCTGCAAAACCTGACTCCAGTACGCTAAATGTGGTCCTATTAAATGCACCATACAGTGAATTTCGTACACCTTTTTTAATTACTATACCCCTTAACAAAAACAAAGACATTTGTTGTTGTTGTTGTTACTGAATTGGATTGGCTCTTTGCCCCAGTGCACCCACAATCCTTCACAGCATTAAAACTACCCAGAAAGCTACTACCTTGATTTTACTTGTTTTTTGGATTGTTATTCTTTCTTGTATGACTTATGTTTATCTGAGTTAAAAGTGAGAATGTGATCTCCTCGTGTTCAGAACAAACTCAAGAACTAGGAGATAAGTTAGCAGTCTGCCTTTTACCTGCACTGACCTCCATTGTTTCCTACTCAGCTTCATTCGTTCTTTGTTGGTGTCTTAAACTCCCCATTTTACTATCCCCATTTCTTATCTTTACAGTTTCAACTGTCGGTCTCTTTATCTGCATGAATATTTTACAAATGAGCAACACAATAAATACATTCATCCCATTTGCACCATCCATTGCTCTGTTTAGATGACAGGTATCTTAATGTGTGTCGATCAGGGCTGGATCCAAGAAAGAACCTCAGGATAAACACTGACTGTGCAGATGGTTAACATTTATATGCTTTATTATATGTTGATGTATCCCATATCCACATATTGAACATCTTTCCTGCTTTGGTTTATTATTGGACTGCAGGGCATTAGCGCCTGGACACTTTCAGATATGCAGTCTTCAGCACCTAAGTTAACCAATTGTTTTAATTTGACAGGGTGAATTCTCTAGAGGTAATGATTCAGCATTTTGTGACTTACCATGTAAGGGTCAGTAGCTTTAGATAGAATACCATCTCCCTAAAAAGGGTAGACTCTGACCACTAGTTACTTCTTTTCGAAGAAGGTTTATATTAGCTTGCAGATAGGGCTCTGTTTGCAGATAGGACTCTGTGAGTCAGCAAAGCAAATGAGCAGTGAAGACCTTTCATGTGAGAACCCACTGAGACCTAGTCACAGAGGCATTTTGGAGTATGTAAAATAGCACACTTGCAGTCTTGTGTGCCTTTGTGAATTGCCCCCAAAACACTTAAAATGGGAATATTCAGAGAATGATCATATACAGTTTGTTCAAATATAAACAACTCTGCTCTCTGTGCTTTTTTCACTAATAGGGAGTTGGATGTTTCATAGACGACTGACAAAGGCATAAAGAAGTAGGCACAAGAGTAGTCCTGTAGTAAGTACTACTTCCTGTACTCTTAAATTCTGTTGTAAATCAGCGCCATTATCTTTCCCCTATTCCCGAGTCGTATTTTTATCATGGTTATTTGAGCCGTAAATACAACTAAAAATGTTTATTCCATTTCTTGCATTTACTGGTAAGTGTGGTTATGGCCGGGTGAACGTAAACCAGGCCAAATAATGGTTATTTCTCCGCTATATTCCGTTTCAGATCTCCTAAACGATGCTACTTTGTCGACAAAGAGCCCATAAATTAACCTTGGCCTTTTAGGGAGGTGGGCGGGGCTTCCCTAGCATCTTTATTCTGTGGAGCTCAAAAGGGTTATATTTATACTCAATGATGAATACCTAAGTGGTATCAATATATGAAGCAAAATGGAAGTGGTAGGTGAGTGAGAACGTTTCATAAAACCCATGAGAAAGTGTACAGCTTGTTAACTATGCTTTTCTTATTATTATGTTTTGCAACTGCATTCTGGTAGCTGAATGCGATAAATATATCAGGTTCTTTAAAATGATTGGAAAACAACAAAAAGAGTAGTTGTAATACTTTCTGGAAGTTGTTTGTGGCAATGAGGACCAAGTTCTGTAAATCAGTTCACCGTGATCACATGATGTGAGGGAACATCAGATTTCCGGGGCTGGGTCCTGCCTTGGGACTAAGGTTCCTCAGCATCTGCTTCTACCCATCACTCACCAGCTGCAGTAAAGCTCCAGAGACGCCTAACAATATTATGCAATAAGGCTCCAGAGGTCGACTTCCGAACAGGGAGGACAAAGCCGACCTCTCCCACAACATGAAGCAGGTCAAAGGTTGTAAGCATCCCGAGTACTTGTAACCAGCACCGTTTCTTTCTCCTCACAAACCCCACTGTGTCATTTGCAGCAGAGGCGCGGAAAGCGCCGCCTGTATTTTGACACTTCAGTTCTCAGCGTGGCTACACGGGAAACAACCTTTACAACGCAACTTTTACAATGCACTACCATTACAACAAAACGTTTACAACGCAACATCCATTACAATGCATGCCATTACAACGCAGCCATTACAACGCATGACACTACAACGCATACCACTACAATGCATGTCATTACAACGCATACCATTACAACGCATAACATTACAACGCATAGTACCCTTACACTATCCAACACTTACCCTACTGTTGCACCCCCTGGAGTTAGAATAGTAATTTTTACCCCTACACTATCCAACACTTACCCTACTGTTGCACCCCCCTGGAGTTAGAATAGTAATTTTTACCCCTACACTATCCAATACTTACCATACATGCAATGTAATGTTATGCGTTGTAATGGTATGCGTTGTAAAGGTAGTATGCGTTGTAGTGGAATGCGTTGTAAAGGTAGTTTTAAAAAATGCGTTGTAATGGCATGCGTTGTAATGGAATGCATTGTAATGGATGTTGCGTTGTAAAAAATGTGTTGTAAAGGTATGCGTTGTAAAAGTATGCGTTGTAACGTCATACATCCGGCTACACAAATCACACAAACTGCATGTCTGAAGAGGTTCAACCTAGCGCTGCTCCTACACTGTGTTGCTCTGGGTTACGAGTTCCAAAGTTCATACGTTGTGCTCAAAATGCCCTTTGTACTTGTCAAGGCCACATTTGTCAGTCCATTTTATCTTGTGTCTCGGTTTTAATAGACTATGGGCCAGATGTAGGTCGGCAAATACCGGTCGGTAACGGCCGATTTCGGCCGTTACCGACCGGTATTTGCAAATGGAGATGTAGGGGCCTTCAAATTTACAGAATCTGTAAATTTACCGATTCGGTAAATTTACCGATTCTGTAAAATACCGAATCAGTAAATATACCGAATCGGTAAATCCAGATGTAGGTGGCACTGAAAACAGTGCCACAGGCCATTACCGATTCGTTATTTACCATGTAATTCTATTGCATGGTAAATAATGAATACCTGTGTACATGCACATCTGTGCATGTACACCTGTGCCATGTGACACACATACATGCCCTTGAGGCATGTATGCGTGCCACATGGCACACAAGCCAAAATCAGGGGTGCAAGAGGGTGTCAAAGTGACACCCTGTCACCCTTGCAAAATCGGTAAGTTTACCGAATCGGTATTTACCAATTTGGTAAATGACATTGATTCCTATGGGCCTGTAGGCCCATAGGAATCAATGGCAATTACCGAATCGGTAAATACCGATTCGGTAATTACCGAATCATACAGATTCGGTAAAAATTACCGAATTTTTACCTACATCTGATTTACTGAATCTAGAATACCGAATCGGTAAAATTCGGTATTCTAGAGTCTGTAAATTAGATTTACCTACATCTGGGCCTATGTGTGTTGTATATTGTAGCTCCTGTCTCAACATATCAATGTCCTTGACCTGTTGTGTTTGAATTTCAGCTCCAACATTATTTACAGAAGAACTACGTTTTAACACTGACTTGGGAAGAGTTGGAATGTTCAGGAACTGCCTTGCACCTACATCTACTTGGATTTTTGTTTCAGCAGAAAAGCGACAAAGTATAGCGCACGCCCAGCTCAACAAGGTGAAAGAAAAGGGGTCTCGCTATGGACCCAGTAAGCAGCGAAGAAGTCAGGTAAGTACCAATTGTTGCTCTCAGGAGGCTGGATTTAACATAATGGAATTTATTTTACTTTCTTTTGCTATCCTCGCATTTCTAGCGGCGCGTTGAGTTTTTTCCCAAATTCTTTTGGCCAATCAAGTTTAAAAAAAATGTTGGATAAAATTGGTTGATCTTTTATAAACTGTCAATTGTTTCTTGTTTGGCTTTTGTTATTGTTTTTGTGGATTAATGTCATCCTATCATGAATAAGTAATGTTTAAATGTGGGTAGGGGTTGGTGTTGCTGGAATGTGTGTGATGTGGAGTTGATGGGTGTCTGATAACTTTGATTGAGAGTGATTGAGAGCTTTGGGTATGAAAGAGAAGATGTTATGGTTGAAGGATGTTTTAGAAATGGTGTTTGTGGGAGTGGTTAATGCGGTATTTGTCAAATTATTTTAAATGTTTTACATTTTATTTGTTTCATATATGTGAGGTTTTGAATAAATATTGATTAACTCATATGGAAAAAGAGGTTTTTGGTGACGTTGTTTCAACTCAATGCGCTGCTAGAAATGCGAGAATTGTGTGTCAGTACTGGCTCTTTGTTGTTTTCGATTTCAATAGTGCTCAGCCTTACTGATTGGAGCCCAAACCCCCTTTGTTCCTTGTTCTTTTGCTATCCGGCATCCTTGTTTAAGTGACTGCCAATATCTTCCCTTGCTCCCAATATCCCCCAATCATAGTTAAACAGTAGGTATTGGCACAGTCTTTGATGTCTTTTCTGAGATCCTTACCCATGCGTATTGGGTTCTGGCCCCACAGATGTGAAAACAAAATGCAGTTAGGAGTTGTATGTATTAGATGTACAAATGTTAATATGTGGGCACTTTATCACACCCATCAATACTACATTTCAGATACTGCAACCAATAGAACCGTGACCAATACCACCTGCACCCATACTCGTACTACCAAAATCATCCCTATCAATCAATCAGACATATAGTGCGGCTAATCACTCGTGAGGGTATCCAGGAGCTATATGAAAAGCGTGCGGCCAGGATCAATTAAACAACCAGGTCTTGAGTCCTTTCCTGAATTCCAGCAGAAAGGATGCAGTCCAGAGGTGAAGTCGGAGGTCGTTCCAAGACTTTGCTGCGAGGTAGAAGAAGGAGTGTCCTTTACTGTTGCCTCGGTGGATATGGGGAATGTGAGCGAGTGAGAGGGAGGATGCTCAGGTGTCTAGAGGGTTGGTGGAAATTCAGGCAGTGGTTGATGTATGCAGGTGCTTGCCTGTAGAGGGCTTTGTAGGTGTGGATTAGCAGCATGAATTGGCGTCTCTTCTGGATGGGGAGCCAGTGGAGCTTCTTGAGGTGGGGGTAGTGTGGGTCCACTTAGGGAGGTTGAGGTTGAGTCGTTCAACGGGAAGGAGTTGTTCCCGAAGATCAGTACTTCCATTTTGTCACTGTTGAGCTTTGGACAGTTGTTCTTCATCCAGTCTGCAACACTCGTTATGTACTTGCAGAAATTGGCCATTGTTGTGGATGGGGTCTTCTAGTAGTAAGAGGATGAGCTGTGTGTTGTCGGCATAGGATATGAATGTTAGTCCATGGGTTCCGACGATGTTGGCTAAGGGGGTCATGTATGTTTTGAACAATGTAAAACTGAGAGGCAAGCCTTGAGGGATTCTGCATGTGATGTTCTTAGGTTTGGAAGAAAAAGGTAGTAGGTGGATTTTCTGTGCTCTTTCGCTGAGGAAGGAGGCTATCCATTTGAGGGAGTCTCCTTGGATTCCAATGTGGTGAAGCCTCTTGATAAGACTGTGGTGGGATAAGGTGTTGACCGCTGCTGAGATGTCGAGAAGGATCAGGGCAGTCATTTTCCCATGTTCGAGGAGGGTTCTGATGTTGTTGGTGGCTGCGATCATGGCGGTTTTGGTGCTGTGGTTGGTATGAAATCCAGATTGGATGGTGTCCAGAAGGTTGTTGTTCTCCAGGTGTTCTGTGAGTTGGCGGTTGATGGCTTTTTCAAGGACTTTAGTGGGAAAGGGGAGCAGAGAGATGGGAAGTTAGTTCTTGAGTTTGCTGTGGTTGGCGGGAGGTTTTTAATAAGAAGTGGTTTGACTTCTGTGTGTTTCCACTCATCAGGGAAGTTGGCCGGGGTGATAGATGCGTTGAAGATTGCGGTGAGCTTATTGCTGATCTTGCTCCCGAGGTTGAAGATTTGGTGTGTAAACAGGTCTGTGGGAACTCCTAAGTGAATGGAGTTTATGATGTTGGTGGTGTCTTGAGTGGTTGCTGGTGGTGAGCAGGTGGTCGGGGTTAGCCTCTCTAGGGGCAAGGAGGTTGAAGATGTCAGTGGCGGTGGGTTGAGGTTTGAAGTTTTTGTAGATGGTGGAGCTCTTGTCGTGGAAGAAGTCCGCCAGGGTGTCGCAGAGGTCCTCTAAAGGGGTGATGATGTTTTCGGTGGCTGAGGGGTTGGAGAACTCTCTGATGATGTTGAAGAGTTCTTTAGTGTGGTTCAAACTGGCTTCGATTTGGTCAGTGTATGCGCTGTTTTCGTCTCGTTCAGGAATTGGTGGTATTAGTTGAAGGATGTATTGAAACTGGCTCGGTCTGTGAGTTCCTTGCTGGTTTGCCATTTCCTTTCAAGTCGTTTGCAGTTGCGTTTAATGGTTGTCAGTTCCATGGTGTAGCAACTGGCCTGCTTGGATGATCTCTTGAGTTTGGTGGCCTTGATGGGGGCGACTTTTTCAGTGCAATTGGTGATCTAGGCGAAGAAGTTCTTGATAGCCTGTTCCTGGTCGGT
Organism: Lissotriton helveticus; assembly: GCF_964261635.1. NCBI lineage: Eukaryota > Metazoa > Chordata > Amphibia > Caudata > Salamandridae > Lissotriton > Lissotriton helveticus. Next base: position 134,553,529 of record NC_136070.1, on the reverse strand, counting down.
AGCGGTGTCAGGCTGGGAGGTGTTGAGGGCATCGGTCCACTGGCTCTCTGGTACCTTGTTACAGCTGCGGTGTGAGGTGCTGGGTGGCTTGGTGTCTGTTCCGGTGGATGCTGTGATGGTGAAGTGGATGATGGCATGGTCTGTCCGGGTGAGTTGGGTAACATGGCTGTACTTGATATTTTTGCTTGCCGCGAAAGATGAAGCAGAGTGTGTGTCCTGCTTATGTGTATGGGGTTGGTCAATTTTTGAGTGAGGCCAATATTGTTCATGCAATCAAGGAAGTTGGCGGTATTGGATTTGTTTGGGTCGTCAGGGTGACAATTGAGCTCTCCGAGGAAGTCTGAAGCAAGAACAGGGTACTAAGCTGAAGGGAAAGATTGCGCACCACAGGATATTGGTTTGGTTTTCAGGAATGGTTATGATGAAGTGGTGCTATTAGGAAACGAGTGACCCTCACAACCCCTTGACAATGTAATACTTAAGCATACATTTACAAATTGTAGGACAAAATACCTATGCACACACAACCTAGATACAGATATTTGATATTTTTTTGGGTCTTATTTCAAAACAACAACGAGGGGCAGTTGGTGTATGTAGCAATTGCATTTATTGCGCCAGCCGACACGTGTTTCATTGGAGTGGGGTACACTCCAAATCTTCAGGGCTAGATCCTAATGGAAAAGAAGGGTAATCCCCCACGACTGGTGATAATTCCAACACAGTCTGGGTATCGGTGGATATTCCGGTGAGACACGCCAAAGGGGTCTAGGCGCACTTTAGTTAGAAGTCGAAAGAAATGGTCTTGCGCTGGTAATGGGCCAGGAAAGGTAAGGGCGAGGCAGGTAAGAATTAAAAGTTCTTTGTGAGCGAATGTTCAGAAACTGTCCAAATGTTCCACAATTAATACTGTAACAGTGTCCCAAGATAAGGTGTTCCTTGATAGGGGTGGTGCCGTCTGCAGTGGTGGTGCAGTAGATGGTTTCTTTGCGGATGATGGCGATACCTCCTCTGTGTTTGTTGATTCGGTCTCAGTGTGCTATCTTTTAGCCGTCAGGTGTTGCTAAGGTGATCTCGGGCTTGGATGCAGAGTTGAGCCAGGTCTTAGTGAGGAAGATGATGTCGGACTGAGGAAGGTAATGGTGTCCCAAATCTCGGCATGCTTGCAGAGTGATTGTGCATTGAGCAGGGGGCAGTGGAGTTGTTCTGAGGCAGTCGTGCTTGGTGGCGTTGGTCGTTGTGCGTGCAAGTGCTCCAGTTTAGCAGGAGAAGAGACAGTGCTGACAGGTGAAAGGCCCTGCCGTGGATCGAGGTGAGGTGTGGCAGCAGTTGTTGTTGCAGAGTCCGGGTTCCAGGGCTCAGAACTCGCTGGTGGTGTAATGGTGCGTGGCGAGAGGGCTAGTGTTCCTTGCGCTAGGTGTGGTCCATGCCAGACAGCGTTCCAGCAGCGCCCCTGTTACGCCGCCGCGCTGCGGCCTCCATTAAGTAGGCCCTAGGAGGAGGGAGGCAGGAGTGGCGGAAAACAGGCTGGAAAGCGAGAGGCGAGGCAAACCAAGAAAACAAATGAAAAGAAAACGGGGGTCACAGGAGAAGTGGACATAAATACTAGAGAATTACAAGCAGGAAATAAGGCTGACAAGTGAAATAACAGAACACAGAAACAATAAGATATGAGGAAATGAGGCTCCGATTTAAAGCAGGAGAGAAATATACTGACTATAATGGAGTTAACAGGCAATAAGGCAGCGATTTAAAAACGGAAGACAAAGACACTGACAGTAACGTTAAACAGGCAGTAAGGCTACAATATACAGCAGTAGAAGAAGATACTGACAATAAACAGGCAGTAAGGCTAAGCTTAAAACAGGAGAAACAGACATTGAGCAAATGAGTTAAAAGAGCAGTATAGCTGCAATGGGTGGGAGTGGCGGCACAAGCAGGGAAGTAAGATACGAGCAGCAGCGTCGGGGAGACCTACTGGAAGGGCAGCGAGGGGGTAGCTGGCAGAGGGACCACTGGGCCCTGGGACCTGCTCACTACAACCACCTGTGCCACAACCTTCAGTACCAACATAACCGCAATTATCAATGCCACAGTACATTTAGCAACAGTAACAATACTGCCAACTCCTCCACAGCTCCAGCACTGCCACCAACACTATGCCCCAACCAATTACACCACTATTACCTCCCCCATTAATACCTCTACCGTCCATATGTTCACCATTACCACCAACACCACTAGCATGACCTAGGCCATAACCATCAATACCACCTCGAATATCACTAATAATATTCTCAGAACCACCTGCTCCAATAAAATCACCACTAACACCAATACCACCACCATCAATTCTTTCAAATTGTCCACCAATACCACAACTATTACCACCCCACCATTAGACACTCCACCACCTCCTTTACCAGTTTCATCAATATCACCACCCCAATACCACCTAAACCACAACCTACAATAGCACTGCCACCACAATACTGCCAACAGTAGCACACCACCACCAATACCATTCCATCACTACCAAGCATTGCAAAACCAGTAGCGCTGGCTTTAGTTTGCAAATGTAAACACTGTACTGGCAAAGTAATTTTCCCTGTGTGCAGAAGTGTAATGGTGGTTTGCTCAGTTGTGCTTAAGTCAATCATTAAGTTGACTTTCAGGAAAGCGACAAAACAAGGTGCCACTCCAAAGGGAGTGCAATAAGGTATCTTACCCAGACAAAAGGAAAATGGGGCAAATTGGATATTTTTTAACTTATTTAACTCCTGGCTAGGTACCTGATTCTGAATGTAATAAGTAACTTAACTCTGCGGTGTACTTATTTTTAGAATTCACAAAGCTTAGCTGATTGCAACTGGAAACCTGTGACTGTCACAGGTTTCTGTGTGCACTCCTGTAAAACGTTTACGGAATTCAATTTCACGTGAGCTCATAAACTTATGTTTCTTCTGAATATCTGCTAAAGAAGCGCAAAAGCATTTGCTAACTTTTTTTTCCTCACACGGAAACCCTTTTCTCTACACCTTCCCCATTTTTTGGGGTAAACAATGTAACCAAAGATAACAAAGTACTCAATGGATGTTCAAACAAAATCAGCCCATAAAGTAAGGATTCTTGTAGATATTTCAAATCTGTAATTTATTGTAGACAGAAGTCAGCTAAGTGTAATCGTCTGTACTTGTGTATTGAGAACAGCAGAAAACACTTGCTTTGTCGCAAAGTGTCTTCTTCAAGGTTGTAAATATGTATAAATAAATGAGCACTCAGATGTATCCTAAAAACATATACACATGTTGGAAATACAAATTACAACTGTATTCAGGTGCCCTAGAAAAGAAGGTGCTCTAATGCCCATTCTCCAAAAAGATAAAAAGAATTGAAGAATTTGAATACTGTGGTGAGTAACGTTATATCCAAAATTGCACAAAGTAGGTAGAAGTTATAATGATCCTATAGATATCCATGAGTAAAGGTGAGTTGTCATAGAAGTAAGAAAAGAAATTGCAGAAAGCGTGGAGTCCAGAGTTTTCAGATTCATAGTCCCACAAAAGTAAAAACGGACACCAGTATCCACCCAGTGCTCAGGTAAAAAGTAAAAGATGCCCGGTTGTGCGCAGAGGAAAAAATGTACTGACCGTAGCAAGTAATAATATCTTGGTAAACAATTAGCAGGGAGAGGGATTTGGAGAGCCATGGTCTGGTTGTCAGACAGAGCCTGAAGAGGTATAAAATAGGTTACTCCACAGCAGGAGAAGATAAACTAAAAGTTATCGCATTATGTTGAATACGTTGCAAGACTTGCAAGAGTCGCACAAAAAATTGCCCCCAAAAATAGGGCTAGAAGCGCTAAGCTGCCTGTGGCTTTCCATTGTTATGAGACTACGTTCACAATGGAACTTTGTCTCTATAAATTGCCAACATTGGATGCAAGAACCGATCCATTGATATCTGAGGGTTTGAGGCAATTTATTGCGTGACTCTTTAAGTTTTGCAACGTTTTCAACATATTATGATAACTTTTAATTAATCTTCTCCTGCTGTGGAGTAACTTTTTATTACTCTTCATGTTCTGTCTGACAACCAGACTTTGACTTCCCAAACCCCTCTCCTTGATAATTGCTTACCAGAATATTATTACTTGCCTAGGTCAGTACCTTTTTTCCTCTGTGTCCAACTGAGCATCTTTTACTTTTAACTGTGCAGAACTGTGGGAAGCTGGTCTTGTGGGGTCAGTTATTCCAGGATCCAACTCACAGAATGTTGTCTCCCCTTGCCTCCACATGCAGCACTTATTACCGGCTGTACCCAGCTACAACCAGCCACACAGTTATCAGGGATAAAGCAGGTGACCACGACCGCCAAAAATCAGTTTATGTGGATATTTTTACTTGCAGCAGAGCCTTCCACAATTCCCATTGCTTACCACCAACAATTTTTTGCGCCTTGTACTTGTGAGTTAGCTTTCTCATTGTCTGCTCCATGTTTTTCAGTTTTCTTGATGAAGCGGATGGCAAAAATAACTTCAAAACCTGCAGCCAGATTGCCTTTTACAGGTAATGATATGCCTTCATTTCTATATTCTGTGTTGTATCTGTTTATTTCATATTTGAATCAAAAGTACATATTTTACAGAATATAAGCACATGCTTGAAAATAATCAATGCTGATGCAAGAAACTTGACGATTCTCAGCACCACAAACCTTGTTCTTTACTTGTTTAGAGTAGGGAAATTGCTGACTCATAGCCAGTAGACCCACCACCTGCTCCGCCTGAGGCAGCATCCTGTCCACCCCAGGCTCGTCACCTATCAAGTAGGGGGCATCATCTCTATTTAGAGCAGGCACCCCAGTGCATATTTTCCCTAACAGGGTGTTTCGTGAGAGGCACGACAATCTTGGACAGGGAAAATATGCAGGAAGAAAACTTCTTGTGTTTAAGGACCAGCTCTGAAGCGTCTCCATTGGCTCCCGGTAAGAGAACGGATAATGTTCAAGGCTCTCTGTCTGGCACACAGACTGCTTCAAAACAATGGCCCCCCATCTCTAAAAAAATTTATCAAACCTTACAAAGCCCCTAGATCCCTCCGGTCCGATCAGGAACATCTCATCGTCACTCCGAGAGTCAAGAAGGCCCGAACAGGAGGGAGGCGCTTCTCGGTCCACACCGCAAGCCTTTGGAATGCCCAACCTCACTACCTGAGAACCGAACCCAACTATTTAAGGTTCAGGAGGCAACTGAAAACCCACCTCTTTCCTTAAACTGCCCCTCACTGCCCATGCTGATCCCCCAGTCGTACGGATCCTAGCGCTGGGATACCTACGGGTGACTACGCGCTCTATAAAATTAAATAATAATAATAATAATAATAATTTTAAATTTGCTTTTCAGAAATAAAACCTATTTGTGTATGCCACGCCTGCTTCATTGGCTCACTTCCTGCCAAGCTTGATTCTCTCTCATTAAACCAGTGGCGGCTCCTCCACTATTGCGGAATAGTGCCCCCCCAAAAAAACACCAGAAACGGAAAAATAAAACTATAGTAAACACGCGTTTAATTTTCCTTTCCTGCCGAGTCTTGGTGGGGTGGACAGGGGGATGCGATGAGGAGCGGTAGTGCACTCCCTTTAGTGCGCATGCCAGTTTGGCTGGCGTCTCAGGCCGGCCAAACCGCTATGCGCATTAAAGCTCTCTCCAACTCAGCTGTGTTGGAGAGAGCAGGCACCGACTCCTAGTCTGTCTTGTGAGTGCAAATCAAGGGCACTCAGGTCAATCCTGAAGCTGTTGTCATGCATGAGAGCAGCTTCTGGATTAGCTGCAGGGCAGTCTGGGAGGCTGTGCCTGCGAGAAAAGGAGCAGAAGAGCTGATAAGTTAAAAAAAAATATATATGATTTTGTTTTAAATGTTCTTTTTATTTATTGAAGAGCCAGGTTTTAAGAGCTTTTTAAAAGGACAGCTATTGCAAGGTATGCTTTCTGTATTTTCCATCCTGTGGGACAGGATAATGACATGAGAGCCTTCCTCGGAGGCTTGAGGTGTTTCCGCAATAAGCATTCATGTCCTAGAGAGGCAACTGAGTGCAGAATGTGTGCAGTCTGTCAATGTATAAAGGAGGAATATCTCGAGCCAAAAACATTCCACAGAACAGCCCATCCATGATTTCTATCCATATCAGGTAGAGCAGGGTGAACCAGTCCTAAAACTGGCAACCAAAGTGGGATGAATTGAGGACAATAGGTTCTCAGTATCCTCCACAGAACACCTCCCTCTCCTTCCCGGATAGGAAAAGCTAATCTTTTGTTCACATTCTTTGCTGAAGAAAAGAGCAGCTGCCACCAGACTCTTAGGTAGCCAAAGGGCAAGTAGAGGCTACTGGCCCTCAACCATAGGGGTATAGGTCATTTGCATATGATGTCCTTTGGTCAGTCCTACTATGGATTTGCAAAGTGGGCTAAATACAGCCCCTTCAGCACTTGACTTTCAGTGGAAGTGTTGGTAAACAGTCACAGGCTTCTTATGGAGGTTGCGTGCTTGTTCGATCTCAATACTCAACACGTACACATTAGTATCATAAATGATTGTCCAACTTAGTGCTTCACTTTCAATAAAAGTACTTTACTGCACATTAGAACTAAATACTACACATAGGAAAATGTACACAATGCAATCTAGTGCCCAGGCACTAGAGTAGATTGTCTTCTTTTCCAATTATTGACCCTGGTCCCCCTTCTATGGTCCATGTGGTTCACTCCTTCATCTGCTTCTAGAGTGATCAGGCTTGGGTGAAAATTACCCCTGTACACTGCCGTGTCCTGACAATAAACTACAATGCCCACCAGGCAATCAACTTGTGCGTAGTCTGGAGAGACGGTGGGCATCTTGGCTATCTGGGTATAGATTCCCTCATGGCCCATGGCATCTTTTATAGCATTTATTTAAATGCTTCTAAGACTGGAGGTTGTTGTATTTTCTAAGGATTATCCTGTAATGGAACAGATAGGATTCTTAGCCACCTGAACTATGTTGCTCATGATGTGTATGAATGTCAAAGTTTAAAGTATGAGAGTTCTTGTATGTACACACACATTGCTAAGACTAGGGAATAGCTGAACATTAATATTGTTGCTTATCTTGCAGTTATACAAGAGACAAGTAGAACTATAGCTCATCTTCCACAGAGAGTGCATAATGACAAAGCTGGAGGTAGTTTTTCAAGTCAGAGAGAGAAAATATATTGGAGGTACTTATTCTTAGTATGTTTACTTTTGAACAACTAGAAGTTCCTTATCAAAGTACAGAGAGTTAGTTACACAGAGATATTGATAATTAAGTATAGAACAGTCTATGGCAAGTTACTTAAGATTTCCCTTTGCCTTAGATATCCACTACATCCTGTAGACATCCTTGATCAATAGAACTGACAAGTCAAAGTGGTTGAGTCCAGTATCTCTGATTTCTCTTTTATACCTTTCGCAGTTTTTACTACGGACCATCATATTTTCTTGCATTTGGAGATTATGAGAGGCAGAATAACGCATCTGTCCCACTGGATTCCAAGCATAGGTTTAGTGCATCCTGACAGACTTTTGGCAGGGATAGTGTCTGATTGAATGCTTGAGAAAGATTTCAGGTTGGGATTCCTCAACTCCCTCAGAGAACGCCACAACTCACAGGTTACTGTGCCTGGCTTAACCCTCAGTGTCTTCCATCTGATCTTCCACAGTTCTGGATGCTGTAGTTAGGCAACTGACAGAAGTTTGGAGAGCAATTACTGTGTCTTCAGGTTCTGACATTCTGCCCTCCGCCTCAGTGACACTGTCCATGGCATTCCGGAAATTCTCGTAGAGAAGTGATATGTCAAGATATGTCAAGTCTCGCTTTACCAGTTTTTGTCTAAAATGATGTTCGGGAGGGTTGTATCACCTGTAGGATAAGATCTTTGAATGCTGAACAATTAGTCAGAATTTCTACCAGTGTCAAACAATTTACAAAGCAGCTGGGTAATTAACAATACATCCATCCATAATTACACATAGGTGCAAGCCAGAACAGTACCTGCTGCTCACAATACTGCTGCCAAAGCAGAAACATAGACAAATCAGGGAGCACTCTTTTGGAAAACCACAGTCATCAAGTCTAATATCCATACTAATATTATAAAGAGAGAGCCAAACCTTTGAGTCGGGTAATCTCAGGAACCACAGCACCAATCACAACACCCAATACAGCATTGGAAAGGGCAGTTGCAGGAGAAGGACATAGGCTATACAGATGCCCACCATATACATTTGAAAGGTAAAAGAACCTTACCAGCAAAGTAGTCCCTTGTGGGCGTGGGTGGGGCGCGGCAATGCGACAAAAAAATTGCAATTGCGCGGCACCAAGGGGTGTGGCCAATGGGCGCGACAACCGGCAACAATCGCGCGGCACATTCCCCCCCCAAAAAACGGGCCTTGAGGGCGTGTGGAAAACAAACGTGTGTGTTGGGCCGGGGGCGTGGCCAAGACCAATGGGTGCGGCAATTGCGCGGGAGCAAGGGGCATGGCCAATGGGCGCGGCAATTGCCGGGGCTTAGGCGGGGGCAGACGCGACTGATCGTGCCTGCGGGGACAATAACTGCACAGTATCCTGCGCGCTGTCAGCCAGTCAACTCTCTGCATAAAGGACCGTGCCTGCGGGGACACTAACTGCAGCGTCTCTCTGCGCGCTGTCACACACTCAACTCTCTGCATAAACAAATTGACACCAGGCGCACAACATCAACCAGGGGTGGAGCCGGGCTCAGGCGGCGGATGACGCGACTAAGCGCGCCTGCTGGGACACTAACCTTTGAACTGACTGCACTTTCCCACACCACAAGCACAACATCAAACAAAACTGGAGCCGGCCCTCAAGCGGGGGATGACGCGCTTCAGCGTGCCTGCGGGGACACGAAATTTACAACTGAATGCACTTTGACACACGCTTACCTACGGAAGTGGAGTACATACACACTAGAGACATCTGCTAATACTTCTTACTCCGAGGTACACACAGTATCTGCACACACATGCCTAACTATTGCGACACTTCATACTAAAAATGTTGTCTACCGCGAGATTTTAAAATAAATTTCCCTTGCCTATTACACACATTGCACACATTCTATTTCATACCCAGACAACGTTGGGACGGGCTGCTAGTGTTTAATAAATAGAGATGAAGCATCTTGGTTGCATGAATAAATCCTTTTTATTTCAATTCCAAAAAAGCCCATTCAGCCAACACATTTTTGTTTAAACATACTGCTTCCGGGCTGAAGATAACAACATAAGCATAACAATATGCCCACATAATTACAATATATACAGAATGTAAACAAACCACAATATCTAAAATGAACAAAAAAAACTTAAAAGACTACAAATGTCAATTTAATTAGATCACAAAATCAAAACCCAAAGTTAATGAGGTTTAAGAACTCCAAATGTGTACCGGTTATGAAAACACTTGTAATAGAATCATATAAGTTCTTCATAAATACAAACTGGTCAAGTATAATAAGATATTGAGATCCAAAGAAAAAAACAAAAGAAAAAAAAACTAAAGAAAAAGACAGGAAAAGGCACATTTCTACACTTGTCTGTGCATCACTGCTACAGTGGTAATGCTTTTAGTGAACATAAAACTTGGTCCCAAAGGATTACTTTGGCTCAGCCACTTCAGAGTCAACCTGTAGAGGTCCTGTGTGTCTGGTGGTTGAAGGCCTGCAGCTATGTACTGCTTCATGGATAAATTCTAAAATATTGTGAAAGTCTGCCAAAAAAGCAGCCTCTGTTAACAATATATGCAGGTTGTGGAGATTACAGTGCAAGAAGGGAAGCTTTATTATACCTTGCACAATGAAACATGAAAGCAGGTTTTGTAATGCTATCCAATTTATGCGGGTCATCTATTCCTCAACTCAAGTGAGGATGTAGAAGGAAATGTGTAATATGTTTTGTAGCAACCATTAAAGCTAGTCCTTGGGTCACGGATATGTAATATAAATTTCACTCAAGGTATCAGAGTGCCAACTACAGCTAATGTCTCCCCAGAAGGCCCCTTCCCCAGATGGGCATCAGTCGCAGAGAGCTGCCATCCATGTAGAGTCCTGAGTCCTTACTCAACCTGTTCCTTCTAAATGAAACCTACTGTTTCATTTGGTGGGAGGTAGAGCAGAAGCATTAAATGGTGTCAGCGCAGCAGAGGTCACGGAAGGGGCTTTAAAGCCGGTCCATAGGCCTGTCTGCTGAGTCTAGAATAGTCAATGGGTCCTCAATTACTATACATCCTGAGGGCCACATTGATACCACATCTGCAGAAAGGGCACTTAGCTGTGTTGCCTTTATCCTGTCCAACGTCAAGAGAAGTGGCCAGGAACAGTTTGATAGTCCCGGCTCCTCCAGTGCACACAGTGCAACAGAGAACTGCAGCTCATAGTTGCTGCCAGTACAGGGTCTGAGTTCTTCCCTTTTGCTCTCTCCCCATCAGATGACTTAAGTGTCTAGAGAGCAATTACAGGTAGTTGATGCAGCAGCTCTGTTGCTCCCAGAAGGCGGGATGAGGACAAGATCTTGCCTAAAATAATTGAACGGCCAGATCTAGATCAATCAGTGGGTATTAATGGCTCCGTCTTCTGGGGGGCTACCCCTGAAGTCAGTGAGCTAGAGATGTGTTGGTAGGGCACCAGTGTTCAGACTCGAGCAGGAATATACCACTGGGGACCACGTCCAGAGCCTGCAACAGTCTCCATCTATCTGGTGTTGTTGCAGGTGGTTAAGGCCCATGGTACACGACCAGGAGGGCAATCAGGGCCGGATTATGCTGTGGGGTGCTACTAAAGAGAAGGCTATATAACCAGCCCTGTATTACAGCTAACATAACCCCAGGCTGATATTTGTAGGAGAGTAGGATCTGCTTACTATGGTTACCCCCACTTTATGCTGGTGTTTCACTGTTTTTCGACTTTAGTCTGGCTGGGGCCCTGCTATCCAGGACCCCAGCCTAGCTGCTTCCTCTCTAAATTGATTGCGTGTACTTTAGGTACACTCCAGATTGGTTACTGGGTTACCCTTGTGAGTCCCTAGTATATGGTACCTTAGGTACCAACGGCATAGGTACCCCAGAGGCCTACCAGGGGCTGAAGCATGTATTGTGCCACCTCTGGGAAGCCTTCCAAAATGGCACCACAGGTCTGCTACTGCAGCCTGGGTAAGGTGGTGCATGCACCCCTTACTAAGATATAGGTTACCTATATCTAACTTTTAATCACTGACACATATAAACCTATAAGTCCCTCCTATGACAGGCCTTATCAATCCTGAAGGCAGAGTGCTTGGTTTTGTGTGAGAGTGTGCCCTTGCATGAGCAGGAACTCTGCAGCATTCGGAATCTATTCTCTGATGCTGTTTTGTGATGCAGCCAGACCATATACTCTTAAGTGCATTATAACCTCGCGGTACATGCTAACTTTGGAATGACTGCATGAAAACATGTTGTGTTTGGTGTCAAACACTTTGGAATCCTACCCCCCGCCAGTCCTGGCGGTGGGGGTTGAATTCCACCCTTCTAGAGGGAGAAAACATGTACACACTAACCTAACCGGTAATAGTTTAAAAGAGCCCCGGCATCACAAAATGGATGCTGCAGCCACAGACACGAGTCTGACCTCCTGCTGCTGGACGAAACTTCGGCAGGGGAGGCCTGGACAATATGTTTTCTGTCACAGGGAGGTGTAACCACCTCCCAGACAGGCTTTAGTGTATTGGGGCTGGGTGGGTGCATTCATAGAATGCTTTTCAACAGTGCTGGGGGACACTTCATGTTCAAACCGGTTGCAGAGGCACTCAGCCCCTACTCTGGCGTGAAACTGGACAAAGGGAATAGTTGTAACCACCCCTCTTTCCCTGACCCTCCCATAGGTGGGTCCCCAGAGTATGTCCAGCCCCCTAACTTAGTATAAGTATGGGAAACCCAGTCCTTAGGACTTCAGATTACACCTGGACGAAACTCTGCAACATATATCCTGGAACTTCGACATTCTATTTCGACTAGAAGACGGAAGAATCTCCCTTGGGGTCAAGTAGTGACTCCCTGTTCAAACAGGCAACAACGACGCCGAAACCCGACATCAAAAGACACCTATGTACCCGGCTTCCCTGGGTGAGGTAACTCGAGTACTCCAGTGCTTCCGTGGGTATTGACTCTAGAACTGCCTAAATCTAAAGCAGTTTGCTCCAAGTCCGCTTCCAAGTGTCCTTAATCTGTAATTTTCCAACCGCGACTTTCCCCATAGAGGTTAATGGTGATTTGCTTCTGTGTTTAGACACTGCATGCGTCCCCGTGGGTCCCCTGTGTCACTACCTTGGGTGGTTCCTGGTGGCCCCAGTGGTTCTAAAGGCTCTAGGCCTTGTATTTATGTCAGTCGTGGTTCTTATATCACTTTCTTAATATATGGTTTGGTACGCCCCTAGGGCTCAACGTATATTGTGCTAATTTACTGTGCGCTAAATAAGTTTACTGTATGTACTTTTGCCTATAGCCTCATAAAGAGACTAGAGGAATGTGTTTGGAATAAATACATATATTTTATGTATATACCTGGTGTGCTTCTCCTTTTATTTGGTCATTCATGAGATTATAGACTGGTAAAACAAGCTGCTTTACATTCCTTCAAGACTTAGCCTGAAGGCTTATCTACACAGCTACCACTAGGATAGCTTCCTATATAGGTTGTATTTAAACCTACCATCAATAAGGGTCGTTTGGACTGGTGCAAGGTGCCCACTAGAATAGTGGACAGCATATGCCAGGCCAACTTCTCACAATATTGCAGTCACAAGGCTCAGGTTTCCCATCTGGCTGCTGCCATCTTGTCAGTACCGTAGGTACTGGTGGTGGTAACTGGCCAATCAAGTTCACCTATAGCAGTGGGCTGCCCTATGGGAGGTCAAGGGCAGTCACTAGCAGCTAGCGGAGGCTGAGCCAAGCCCTGTCATCACAGCTGGTTAAGTAGAGCAGCCCTCCTGAATAAGTGTGCCACCAACCTCTACTGAGAGTTAGCTGAGTACATAGCAGCGAGAATGAGCAGCAGGGTGTTCAAATGACACTTTTCTCAGTACACCCAGCAAATGCAGGTGAAGATCCTTTGATACCTACACTGAAGAGGCTTTGAACAGGATTCTCTATGCCCTGAAACCGTCCAACCACCTCATTGATCCACTCCCCGCCAACGCTGTTAAAGACTTAACCCCTTGGCTTCTACCCCTATGGACCAAAATCATCAATAGCTCACTGCAATAAGGCCGTATCCCAGACTCCCTCAAGGTCGGACAGGTCTCACCCATCCTAAAGAAACCAACAGCGGACCCCCTGGACCTTAACAACTACCGTCCTATATCTAATATTCCTACTTTGGCCAAATTACTTGAAAAATGTGTGCACCACCAACTGTCTAAATATATTGATCACTTTGACCTTCTTAACAACCACCAATCAGGCTTCAGAGTTGGGCATAGCACTGAATCAGCCATGACACACATTATCGACGATGCGCTACAAATCCTTGACCAGATTGGTTCATGCTTACTCATCCTACTTCTCAAACTTACAATAGGTCTTTCAGGGTCAGTGTTAATTTGGTTTACTTCTTTTCTCCATAATCGAACACAAAAATTCTTGGTCTACAACACCCTATCCAAACCAGTACCAGTAAGGTTGGGAGTCCCGCAAGGGTCCTCATTATCCCTGATGCTGTTCAATCTGTTAATGGAACCACTCACCAAAATTCAGCAGGCCTCCAACGTGCAATACCATATGTACGCTGACGATACACAGCTGTATCTTAAGATCAACACTCTAGAACAGTACTTCCCAAACTTTTAACTCCTGAGAACCACCAATGACTCACCACTGGAAGCCGGGGACCCCCAGCAATTTGTATGATTTAAATTACAAACATTAAAGGAGTAATAAAAAAAAATAAACACACACGTGCACACAAAATAAATACTCGAATTCCCTAAGGATTTTAGTATTTTATATTGAAAGAGTTTGCAAAAAACTGAAAATTTGAATAGGAAGGTTGGTGCTGCATCTCCGTGATTAACTTTTAAAGTGCCGGAGTGGAAACCCAAAGAAGCCCTGGCAAATGTATTCGGACATGTCCCCATACAGTGCACACCAAGTGCAGTGAGTGAGCTTGACCATTACAAAGGGGTCTTTGGGAGGCTCTCCCCTAAAGAAAATTTAGGATACAATGGTGCATTCTACAACACATTCATCATTATATATTGAATTGTACTAGCTTATAAAGAATAGTAAATGATGACCTTACTATGCACCAGGATACAACAATCTTTGTTGGGGTTCTTCAATGATTCCCTTATTATCACCCTTCAACAGTGCCTCTCATTTCTCCATAGCACATCTGTCACATGTATTTCATTTGTTTTATAGCATCTCTCCTACCATTGTAGGATGTCAGAACACTTAACTTCACACACATATAGAGACAATGAATCATACTTGTAAATCAGTGTAGAGAAAATGTTACATAAGTCAAAAAACTACAAGGTGTAGGATTCACATGTCTTTCATACTGTTAGGCATTTTTAAAGAGTACTTGGTCTGGAAAAGCACAAACTCAGGATTCAGAACATAACACAGTGGTTAGCATTGACTAACAATACAAATGTATTTCCACCCTAATAACCCCCTTTAGCAGCATCAGGACAATGAAAGACTGGGAAAAAACATAAGTTACTAACTTGTACTATGCAGTGTGTAAGCAGCTCCTTGATGACAGGTTATAGGTCACTGTGCTAGATTATGATTGTCTCTTATGAGCTGCAGAGTAACAAAAGAATCTATGTGACAAAAGCAGTAACCCACTGACCTATGCACATAAAATACTGTTTTTTAAAATGCATGGCACACGTTCTTGGTTGCAGGCATATTAACCCTCTGTGCTACATTAGATAAGTCAAACTTGCCACTGGACAAAACTCATCTCTCTCCAGCAGGTACATTCATCACTGGTGTTATCTTGACACTTTTATTGTTGCTCTAAAACTGCTAATTCTACAAGGAGCTTTGCAGTGCTTTTAAAACTGCTGCCTGCCGACCCCCTGGGAATGTGTCACGGACCACTGGGGGTCCATGGACCCCAGTTTGGGAAACCTGCTCCAGAAGACATTAAACAGCTTAACACCACACTCATGATCACACAGTCATGATCACACAGTCACGGCTGGCAGAAAACCATCTCAAATTAAATGCTCAAAAAAACAAATTCCTCCTTATCGCTCCACTCGCCAAATTCCCCTCTATACGTGACTTGATCCAACATCTGACTGCACTCAATGTCCAACCCACCATTGTTGCAAAATCGTTGGGAATAACTCTAGACAACAATCTCACCATGCAAAAACACATTAGCAACGCCACAAAAGGAGCAAACTTCCAGGTAAACACTCTGAGGAAGTTGAAACCCTTCCTACCAGTCAATGACTTCAAGCTGGCTGTACAAGCTCTAGTTATACCTCGTGTGGACTATGGAAGTGCATCTTTATGTGGCCTTCCAAAAGCTTCGACAGCTCCGCTTAGAGCCTCACTAAACGCAGCCGCGAGACTCATCACAGGCTCGAAAAGAAGCTCCCACATCACCCCTGACTTAAAATCCCTGAATTTGCTCCAGTTGGAAGCAAGAATTTATTTTAAAATTGCGTGCATGACACATAAGGCCTTACACTACAATGCTCCCAGCTACCTCGCACAGAAATTGACAATCTCAAGATCCTCAAGGAGTGCAGACAACCTACTACTGAAACCCCAAAGATTCAACAAGAAGAAGACATATAAACAAACCTTTTCTGGAATGGCCCCAAGGATTTGGAATACTCTTCCACCAGAAATCAGATTAAATGTCTCCACCGTCTCTTTCAAAAAGCAAGTTAAAGCGATTCTCATGGCAAAATTCACCTGATTACAGACTAAATAACGCTGAAAATGCATTAGTACCCTTTCTAGTATTCCACCCTTATGCCTAAGACCCAACTAAACATTCTGTCACATGTTTCTGATCCGATTTGTATCAACCTGATGTTCATGTTATGTACTCCACGTTTATTATCTATTATGCTATGCTAGACTTCCCCCTCATTTATTGTTATGTACACCCTGCGTGTTTATTGGAAAGCGCTCTGATATCCGCCAGGATTTTGTCGCGCTATATAAAACCTTCAAAATAAAATAAAAAAATAAGATGCACCCTTCTTCGAGGCAGGCAGTCGCCAAAGCTCAATAGAGGGGCAACCACAGTCTTGGCTGCCCTGGCAACACCCAGCAATTTTCTAATATTTGACCTTGAGGGGTCATAGAGCTATGCAGTGTCTGATGACAGTGACCCAGATAAACACTTGAGTGTGGAACAGAGGTGTGAAAAATGACTTCTGAAACAAGACGCACATCACGAGTCAATCTATCCATGTATTCATATTGTGTTTTGATGTTTACAGACGACAGAAACAGTTGAGCCCTGGCAAATCCCTGTACCACGCCCTGCTGAACTCACTAACATTGCATGAGGACAATGTCAAGCTCCATATCATTCATGAGGCTACCAAGGTAAGACCGAACCTACGCCAATTGGTCCTTGAACAGCAGTAGTGCATTATTGGAGTACTAAGAGGCTCTTCTGGCTTCTAAAAAATTTTCTTTTTTTCAAACAAGCTCCCTGCTCTGTGTGGGAATGGAGAACGATTTGTGTATATATTGGGACCAAGAACAATTTTCTTCGCTTATTTATGCACTTGAGAATCTGCATTTTCAATCCTTGTACTTATTCTGAAAAAGTCATAAAATAGCCAAGTTGGAAGTTAAAAGAAATGTCACTGTTAAATTTATCATCGAGCACTAATACAAATTAAGACAATATGCATTTTATTAATAGAGTTATCTCTTGATCCTATTATCTGTTGGTTGCACTACCCTCGTCGGTGCACCTTCCATGTATCCTGGAAGAATGGAATTCTGGGTCAGTTCCCTTAGTTGTTGTATATTGTGAACCTACAGAATGGAAAATGCAGGAATGTGGTCTGGTCTCTGGGTTCATGATGTAGATCAGCAACAAGAATACCTCCCATACTTTCTAGTCATATATCCAAAATGGAATACAGTCAAAATGTGAAGTAAATCTAGACCTAAATTCATTGTTGTAATCTACAAGTGCTGATCCAAAAGTTTTGAGGGTGGTTCATTGTTGTCTAAGCATGTGGAAAGTAAGAGCATAATTAGAGGAAGGCGGTACTGGGCAATCCATCTGAAATTTACCCTTCCTGCTTTCAGTTTGCCAGCCTGTTTTAGAGTGCTTTGGAATGTTGTTTCCTAAATGCAGAGCTGTTCTTGCACTGAATACTGGTTGGAGTGGCATCAGAGGGGCCATCCTACTTGGGGCGGCTTCTTAAGCTGCCATACCTGCTACCATCCATTCTGCGCTTTACAGTGGTTGAGGGAGGTGGGGCTTGGTCTAGTTAACTTTGTGAAAACCACTCACAAAGCAGTTACCTCCAATGATGACCACATGAGGAGGAGTTGGCCTAACGTCTAGGGCGGTCATCCTCGAATCTGGGGAACCGGGTTCGAGTCTCAGCAATGACGCTCAACATCTTGTGATTCTGGGCAAATCACTTAATCTCCCCATGCCTAACAAAAATAAATGTGTCCTCTTGTAACGCAACTGGTGCTATTTTAAAGCGCTCTGATACCCAATACCTTAGGGTCCAGTTTGCGCTATATAAAACTCCGTAAAATAAAAAATACCCCACACCCTGGTAGAAAAACTCAAATCTTTTGAGGGACCTTAGATATGTCTTTTCTTAAAATGGGCCCTCGATTTGGGGATCTTTCTTCAGCAATGAAATAAGTGACAACATGTTTGAAATGCCAAAGCTACTACCGACATGGAGGGAGGAGGTGCTTCAGGGAAAACTGTCATCCAAACCAACAGACCGCTTTAAATTTGGCAGGCTGGCCACCGCTGGGATGACTTGGGTGCTTCTTCCATTGCTCCAGATGTAAGGCAGCTAGCTCACCATTCTTTAAATGACCCCCTTCGATTGCCAAAAAGTTGTTTTCTGACTACAATTCCAGAGCATAAACAATGTAGTCCTTCTACTGCAACTCATATGTCAAGCTAATGTCACAAATGCCAGAGCTTGATGACAAACCTCATATAATGTCACATTAATTGCTTTGCTTCACCATGCCAATACACAGTTCGCCCCCTCTATAAAAACAATAACAATAACTTTGTTTATGTAGTGCTTCATACCACACTACTTCCATTTGTTGTAAATAGCAGGTGCTGCTCTTACCCAATTTAATGGGTGTGCCCTCGAGTATCGAAGCCAGAATTTTGTGGTATGGAAATATCAAAGATAAACTATTAAAACTGAACTATCAAAAGATAAGTATAGATTTTCTTTTCCTAACTCTCATGTATGTAACTTGACTATATATATATATCCTCTAGAGGCACTTAACCTTATCTTTCAATATCTTGGTTTTTGATAATTTGCCCATGATAATCTTGTATCACTGTAGTCCTAATGTCGATATTCAGAAGTGCACTTATTAATGGACTCAGTTTACCACCGTTGGGAATATAGAAGGCTAATTATACTTTTTCCAGAATCATGTTTCTGACCTGCAGATCAATGGATTTCTCGGCAGCAAGAATTCAACACACTACACCAGTCGACCGACCTTCAAAGGATGCACAGTTTTACCTTCATAACCTTTGGGGGCTGCTTGCAGTCCAAGAAATAACGCCCAAATCAATGTGCTTACGACACTGTACCCTACCTCTGACAGATGGCCAATATTCAGCATATGATCCTCCCTAGCTGTCTTCGAAAATTGATTCCTGCCGTTATACTTATTTTATTTTATTTATTTATTATTTATTTATTATTTAAGTTTGTATAGCGCGACAGCTACCCCAGAGGGTTTCCCGGCGCTAAGATTGTGCGACTAATAGAAGATGGAAGAGGCCAATGCAGTTATTGGTCGAAAAGCCATGTCTTGACGGCTTTGCGAAAGCGATTGTGGCTGTCCACCGACCGAATGATCAGAGGGAGAGAATTCCATAGCTTAGGCCCCAAATAGGCAAAAGAACGGCCTCCCATCCTGGAGAGTTTGACCCTAGGCACAGAGAAGAGAATTTGGGGGGAGGAACGAAGGGAACGGGTAGGGGAATGCACTTTCACCAAGGTCTGTAGATAACTAGGTGCCACCTTCTGCCTGATCTTATGCATATAGGTAAGCACCTTGAACTTCACTCGGTTTTCCACCTTCAACCAATGAAGCTCTTGAAGATAGCCAGATATGTGGTCGGTTTTGCAGCAGCCGCTAAGAAGGCGAGCTGCAGCATTTTGCACCAACTGTAGGCGTCGCGTGGCTGCCTTGGCCGCCCCCCAGGTAGAGTATGTTGCCATAGTCCAACCGGGAGGTGACCAAGGCATTCACCACCGACCTCTGGGTGTCCTCTGGCAGCATCCACAAGATCTTTCTCAACCAGCGTAAGATGGTGAAACATGTGGATGATACCTTGCTGACTTGGCATTGCATTGTCAGGTTCCTATCAATAACAACACCCAGATTTCGAACCTGTTCCACAGGTACTGGGAGAGGGCAAAGTTCTACAGGCCAATGTCTTGAAGTCCATAGGTCAGGTTTATGCCCCAGGACAAGAACCTTCGTCTTACCCCCATTCAACTTGAGAAGGTTATAGTCCATCCACTTGGCGATTTCTCCAAGTCCAACCAGAAGGGGGGAGGTGGAAGCTTTGTCAGACTTAGTGAGTGAGAAAACAATCTGCGAGTCATCAGCGTACGTAAATAGGGTAAGACCGACGCTGTCTGCTATATGGGCCAAAGGGGTGACATACAGATTGAAAAGTAGGGGACTAAGAATGAAACCTTGAGGGACACCGTGAGGCTGGGGATAGATAATGGAGGTGGCGGCTTGGGAAGAAATTTGAAAAGTGCGATCAGCAAGAAAGGAGGCCAGCCAGCCCAGGGCTGATCCTTCCACGCCCACGGTGGCTAAGGCTTCCAGGAGGATTCAACCAAAACCATGCTTGTTCTTCTTTTCCCGAAGTAACTCATAGCCATGCAACTTGATGACGCCTCAATATTGCCTACTAACTGAATGTCCCAAATGGTCTGGCTTCTACATGGGCTTCAAAGAACATGTCATTAAAAAGCCTGAGCTCTCTCTTTCACCTCAAGATTAAACCAAACTGATTCCAACTTCCTAGCGATCACATTTGTACATTGAAGAGGGAAACATCAAATATTTCATCCCGTCTCCAGTACCTCTGAATGCAGACTTCCTTACAGAGGTCTGCCTGATCATATACCACAAGAAATGTTACCTCATTGCAATCGCCCTTTGAGTTGTACACAGGCTAGCCTCCCAAGCATACAGTATTTTGCGATTTCGATTGGATCATCTTCAAAGATGCATTCTCAAGAAAACAGGTTTGAGATGTCATGAGTGATGTCACTGACCATGTCATGAGGGATGTAATATGTGAGGTCATAAGTAGTGTATTGCGGGGGCGTAAGTAATATTTAGCTCAGGTAACCATAACTGCTGAATTTCACTGGTTTTGTATGCCTGTAAACTGCGATGTTTCCAGTGAGAATATAGATATATATATATATATATATGTATATTCACTAAAGAAAACATAGGTTCTAGGGGTGTTATAGTTAGCTACACATTTCACTCGTATAAAACCATTGAAATTCCCCCGTTATAGTTAGTTGTACTAACTATAACTCGCGCGCCCGCAATCCACTGCTGATGATGTCACATATTACATCATTCATGACATGGTCAGTGACATCACTGATGACATCACTGATGACATCTCAAATGACATCATATATACCACCAATGCTGACCTCAGAAGGAAATAAGCGGGACACATGCTCCGGGCTCAAATGAAGGATTTATTTGGCTAATTACAAAACGCTTTCCTGTAGTCTGTGAAACGCTATGGCAGACGCGTTTCTGGCCGCAATGGCCGTCATCAGTGCCAGTCCCACAGGCAAATGAAATTTCGTGGGCTCCAGAGACCACTCCCTTAATAGCAGTCCCTCGACTCCTCCTCCCACAGGTGAGTATGTATGCACCTCCCAGGAGCACTGCATGATGGATGTTGCAGTCCACGAGGTCCCGCATACAGGTGTATGGGACACAGACCCAAATTAATGTCCCCAATTTCTTGGCGCTTCCTGCATTCCACAAGGATGAGGATGGAACTGGCACCGCTGGTTAGTAAAAGTGTGCTCCTGGGGTAATGGGGTAATTTTCCTTTCAGTGAAAAACATCACACAGTAACACAATTGAAATTTTTGATATTGGAACAAATTAAACCAGGCAGAAACAACAAGAACACGCTATTGAAACGCGAGAACTTTTGGATCCGTTACATGGCCACGATGCAACCGTACGGACTTAACGATCGGATGGAATTTCTTTGCTACCTGTAATATTGTTAATTGTTTGATATATCTGTAATTTATCATATCCTCTTCACTGCCTTTACTTATATTCTATTCTCCTTGGTAAATAGCCCATACTAACTCATTACCACCCACTATTTCACCTCCCCACTCCAATATGGCGCCCGTTAATACTGAATATAGCTTAGTCCTTTCACTGTTTCTACACACGTGAACGCTAGTTTAACCACCACGAGCACCAGAGTCCTCAATGCCTCCAACCACACGGACGTGTGCGGCAGCCTTCATCGTCCTAAGTAAGTACCAGCATAATGGACCCATAACGCTAATGCTTATGCCAGACTAATCTGCATGTTTTAGTTGATGCTTTGTTTAGAACCCGTAGCAGTGTGTATGCATTTCACCTGTCTGTATTCGGACCGGAGGCTGAGTCACCATCTTTAAAATATTATCGAGCACCGAGCACTCGCAGGAGTAAAACTGCACATCCATCTACGGATACTTTTAGCCATAAGCCTTAATCCTGGGCACACCCTGGTTCATAGAACACACGTCACACGTTAACCGGATCCCCTATTTTTGCACAGAGTGTAATACACACATTAATCACGTCACAGACGAGGGTTGTAATTATATTTCATGTCACTGATGGACGTTCATTTTCTTTAATTGTAGAGCAATCCCCTGAGGAAGGGCTGACAGAAAGCCCGAAATGCATTGGGATATGAGATGCTATTCTGATTAACATGAGGAGGCACTAAGTACTATAACCATGAAATGAAATGAGTTATATAGACTATTGAATGAAAAGAAATAAACGCTTTGATGAAGTAATAGCCAACATGTTGGATAATTGATTGTTTAAACCCTAACCAGGGTCAAGATCAGATAAATTAAGACTTTGTCTTCAAAAGCAGTGCACTGAGGAGTCTTCCCCTCTGACAGGGGAAGCCACGTACTAGTCTTATTGCTTCCTGCATTCCACCTCAGGGGTCCTGGGTATGATGGTCCGGCCAATACCTTCATTTGAGCCCTTATCAGGCAGCGCGATGATATATATATCAATCTGCCTTGAAGACTGAGTGGATGTATAAGTGTGTGAATGGAGGATTTAGTACCAATGTGATTGACTGTCTAAGTGAGGAATGTTAAGTGTCTCACTAAATATATGGGATAGTGATTAAACTGTATGAATACCTGTATCACTCTATCTCTTGTTGTGTAAACTTCTACATAAGTTGGTTACTACCTATATGAAAGTCTACATTAGTTAATAATTAGTTAAATGCATATTTGTATGGGATAGTGAATGAATGTGTGTGTGGATGGGTGGGACGTGTGTGACTGGAAAGATGTATAAATAGTTGATTTAGTAAGTATATGAGGTTAAGACTGTATGTGGAAACAGTTGTTTGGGTGATTGAATCTCTTTATGGGTGTGGTGATGAGTAAATATATTTCTCAATGATATATGTCCAACAAACTAAAAATATAAAAGGCAGTGTATGTGACAGTTATTGTATATAAATGAGTATACATAATACTCAGTGATTGTATGATTTATGTATGGATAACTGTATACTTGTAATACTGATTTTATAACACACTAAGTGTGAGTTACTATCTATATGAATAAATAAAGTGGTGTTTGTGTAAGTGAGTAGCTTAGTAAATATAAGTATGATCAATTGTTTGCATAAGTGAGTAGGATGTCTGCATAAAGGAACAGGATATGCGCTGGTGTGTAATGTTGATGTAGGTATATAAGTATATTTAATTGTGTTCTATTGATCTTTGTTAGCATGTATGAGTGAATCTATAGGTAAGTGTTTAGATGTGTGTGTAGATGTAGAAATCACTGAGTGGGTTTTTAGAAACTTGTACTGTTGTGTCAATGTTTCAAATATGGTACTTCATATTTTATAATGTGTGTTAAAAGATTATGCTACTGTATGATCAGGTGTATCAGCTTGTCACATGGATGATGCCATCAGTTATGTCATCAGTGATGTTATTTGAGATGTCATCAGTGATGTCGCTGACCATGTCATGAATGATGTAATATGTGACATAATCAGCAGTGGATTGCAGGCGTGCGAGTTATAGTTAGTACAACTAACTATAACGGGGGAATTTCAATGGTTTTATATGAGTGAAATGTGTAGCTGACTATAACACCCCTAAAACCTATGGTTTTTTCAGTGAATTTGTAAGGTTTTTTAAATGCTAATTCCTAACTATAACTTATCTGAAACCTATGGTTTTTTCCGTGAATTTCAAAGGTTTTTTAAATACTAATTCCTAACTATAACATGTCTGAAACCTATGATTTTTTCAGTGAATTTCAAAGGTTTTTTAAATGCTAATTCCGAACTATAACATATCTGAAACCTATGGTTTTTTCAGTGAATTTCAAGGAATTTTAACATGCTAATTTATAAATATTTTTATTGTTTTTTTTATATTTTCTGACTACTTTTTTTAATCTTTTTATTTTTAGATGTTATTTTTTAAATACATTACCCCTTTTTTCACGATTTTTTTTTACATAAAAATATTTTTTTCCCATTATTTTATATTGTTTATAATATACTTAAATTATTTGTATTCTTTTTTCTTTTTTTTTGCAGTTGCGCACCCTACAAACACCCTACTCATTTACTGCGCGAAACGTGTCCCCCATTTTAGGGTCGCCGTCTAGGATCCGCGAAGGGTGTGCGACGGGTACAACTTTTCCCACGCGGTTGCTATGCGACTTGTGCGCGATGCCTTGCGCATACGTGAGATGTACGTATAACGCGACGTGCCGGACACGCGGTAGCGCGTGACGTCGTACACATATCAGATGCGGTATGTGCGCGACTTCCGCGATTTTTTCAATCTTGAAAAACTTATTTATATATATTTAATATAAACATTAAGACAAGAAATTATCTGAGGTAATTATTTTAATAATTTTCTTTAACTCTCTTAAAAAGTACATCACTGTTATCCTATGGGTAGAAATTCACTTAGCAGGTAAATAGTGTTATCGTTACCTTTTCTTACTCAGTGGTGGATCCTGGATACAGCACTGCTGCATCTCCTCTAAACAGTTGAAAGAATGCAAATTACCAAAGACGCGTGGAGGCCCACGTCTTTTTTTTTTTAAATGTGCGGATCATACGCGCACCCCGCGACTTTTCCCAAAAAAAGAAAAAAAATTAGGGGCCCTGGGAGACCTTTTGGGACCACCTGATGAGACCTAGAGGATCAGAGAGTGTCTACCCTCCCCCTTTTCACGTTTTAAACACACATTTCACATGCTTCTTCAGCCTCCCTTGTACCGAGACATAAAATGACTGCCAACAGTTTCTAGTTTCGAATGTTGACAACCACTTGACATGCAATTAGCCTTCAGCGCTTGATTGGAAGGGTGCGCTTATGATACGATGACAATAAGCGGAGTATACGTATTAAATATTTTTATGGGAAGTGGGCCGCGTGGCCCCCCTCCCGTGCCCAATTCTGGGCACCGGGGTCCCCAGCCACCAGGGCATGGCTAATTATTTATTATTATTTTATGGAGGAGGGCTGCAAAGCCCCCCTCCTGAAGCCACTTCAAGACCACGGGGACATCCGAACTCCATCTATGTATGTACCCCGTAGGAGTTGCCGTCACTTTGCGCATGCATGTTTGTGGTAGCGCATGCGTGTTAATGTTACTCATGCGCACAATACGTCCCACCGTCTGGATGTACACCTAACATATTTCATTTTATTTGCGCATGCTCAATTACAACATGCCCAATCACAGCTCTACCACCCAGTGACATCATGCTAAACCAATCATCTTTCTGAAAAGCATTTATACGCTGCCAACCTTCTTGAACTTTTCCTATTCCGCAGTCACAGCCATTGAGAGTGTTCGTATCCACTTCTTCATTGGTGAGCACTTTTTTTAAGAGTAATTAAATTAATTAATCTGAACAATCTTTAAATACCGCGTAAATGCAAATTTATGTTCGATTTGGCAATGCTGTTTTTAAGCACGCTTTCCTGCTTTTTTATATCATTAAAGTTGATGTCGTAACTTTTGTTTCTGTGCAAATCACTTAATCCTGGTGCGTTTGTTTAATTTGCCAAGCGCCACGTGGCCGCTCCTACAGTAGTGTGCTACGTGCAGTTCAAGTGAATGCAATGTAGCTTTTCTCGTGTAAGTAGTGCGTCACTTGCCCCATGCATTGCAAAAGTAATGTTTTCGGCAAAAGTGTATTTTAGCACGGTTTCCATCTCTTATAACTTAAATATTTTGCCTTGGTAGGCATTGTTTCTGGGCAAATCATTTAATCCTGCCGCATATAATTTTTTAAGTGGTGCGTCACGTGCTGCTTCCTCCCCATGCACTGCACATGTAATTGATTGGTCAATGTTGTATTTTAGCACGCTCTCCATGTTTTTTAATAACCTTAAACTTCATTTGTCCCCTGTTCTATCTCATTATACAGATATCTCAACCATGAGACGTACTGGTCGCCACAAGCTGTCCTGCCCATACACTATACCACGTGGTGGTGAACAACTCGACACACCAGATCCACTGACTGCTCTCCATATGTTATCAGCCGAAAATTGCAATTGACCTAATGAAGTTATCAGGTTTGTCTTCAACATTTCATGATCGAAAACCATTCTGAGATAAGCATTTGTGTATTTCATGTGTTTGCAGACGGATAACTGTGTTATTGTCATGTTTTACTAGAATTCGTAGGCATTCTGAAATCAACCAAACATTAAAAAAGCATGTCCACCCAATTTTATTGCCTAAATATGTGATTTAAAATTGAACAATATATGAGTTATAATTTTTATTGTTTCTATAAATATTTTTATAAAATATAAATCTGCAATGTGATAGTCTTATAGACGTTTCTTTCTGAAACCCATTTCTCATTTAAATGGTTGTTACACGTTTTCAGCCTGTACTTCAGATACAAAGTAAAAATGTTTTTTTTTTTTTGTTGAAAACTTGTCTTTTAATTTTCCTTGCTATTTATTTCTGAATTTCTAGATCATGGAAGTCCAAAAAGGGTTCTATCAGATCAAGCCCAGTAGTTTGTGAATGAAGTGAGTGACCAATCTCGGCCTAACATTTGTATAATGCAATACTATTTCCTACTTTGCTGTCCAAATATAACCTCTGATGATTACTTTTCATCCCCAATCCTATTCAGAACAATTGTTTCTATGAACATTAAAATTAAGCTTGGACATATGTACAACATATAAATTTTTAACTCTTTTTTTAGTTACCACAATGTTACATAAGTCAGCAGTAAGTTACCAACATTGAAGAAAGTATATCCTCCTGTTCCAGTTCATTTCACCGATGTCTCAAATATGGCATGAACTAGTTGTATGACGCCAGAGAGATTCACAAATTTTTAACGGACAACTTTAAGGTAAATACTCACAATACGACTACTCTACGAAGTTAAAAAGTAACGGATATAAGTACTTGAGGGGGTTTCGGTGGCATATAATCTCCAATTCACACTTGTATGGATAGGTCTGATACAGGGTAGATCTCTGTATAACTAAAGGATGATTAGGTATTAGGATGGCATACAGAGCTCCCAACCTTCTTACTTTTTTTCTTAAAGGGTTCCAAATTGGGGACGAATATTAGGCTGTGCAGTAGAGGTTGACGGTGTTGCTCCACTGGTACTTGGGCCTCCTCATGAAGCAGGAGGAGCCTCTCTCAATCTCCTTAACTCTTCCCTTGCAAAGTTGACCGGATTCTTAGTCTGCAAGTGCTTCCGCATACTTGCAGTTCCACACCAGTCCTCTTTATTGGGGTCTCCTCTTGAAAGCAGTCTTGCATACGCGGCAAGTAACTTTTCTAGCATTCACCTTTTTTAAGGCTTGTGAAAATTAATTTCAAAACATTCAATAAATACGGTGTCACTATGCATTGTATCAAATGCTTTATTAAAAATATGCAGAAAATATTCCCTTTAATTGTTGTTAAGGTCTTTACAAGAGAATTTGAAAGGAGAAAGTAGGAAATGAATAACAGAGGTAGGACGTTATATCTCAAACTGCAAAAATTGATAAAAAGGGTGGACCAAAGTCTGCATATACAATGCCAGTGGAAGCGTTCCAGACACACTGCAAACATTTTAAAAATATAATATCGCCAAGTGTTACTTTGACTTGTAATGTTTGACCTCATTTAGTCACATCAATCTAATTTTAAACACTAATTTTCTTTTTTGGTTTGCAGATTAACTACAATACTTTTTTGGAGTCCATATTATATGTTGTTTATTATATTGTTTTTTTAGTTATAGTTATTTATTGTATTGTTATCTTTTAGTTATAGTTCAAGTTATTGAAAAGTTAATAAAAAAAGTACATACGTCTGTTTTTTTTGTGGGGGTAGCAGTCATCAATAGAAATTATATTTATAATTTGAAGTATAATTCTGAGGTAACTCATTAGCAACATAGTGTGGTGAACTTTTAACCTCTGTGCTCACGTAAGTGTTCCATGAACTGTTACTATGGTGACAGGCAGAAAGCCATTTGGGGGTAGGGTTAAAAGTTACTGGCTGTACAAAAACCGTTATATTTACCCAGGATCTTCTACATCACAGAAAGGAAAGCAAAGTAAAATAAAACACTGTGTACCAGATTTACAACCCCCTTGCACCACTTTTGCGTCCAACCCCCCCCTTACAACATTACAAGTATGTGGGCTTCAACAACCCCCCTCAAGCACCGGGAACCACCACCCCCTGAAATGTGTGTATTACGGGAGGCAAACTGCGTGGCCTATGTTTATATTTATTCACATGGCACCTTGCGTGATGCAACACTAGGATGCAGGAGGCCTTCAGCTCCAGGAGCCGCAGCGTCAACCTGACCGAGACCCGGGATAAAAGCTGAAAGATCAGAATCAGAGCCTAAATATCCCGAACCCGCTGTTCGGAGTGAAAAACCCGAAACTGCGGCGAGTACAGAATTGCTCCGATGAAGAGGAGCTTCTGAGAGGGGCACTGGTGTGACTTTGGCACGTTGATGGACAACCCCAGCAGGTGCAAAAGGTCGACCCGTAGTCTGGAGGTGGGAGACAACTGTCTGGGACGAGCCCGCCTTCAACAACCAGACGTCGAGATAGGGGAAGACTGGAACACCTGATCTGCGCAGATAAGTGAATAAACATGTGAATAAATCTTTCTACTTTTCTATGAGACTATAGAATATTGTCCATATACCACAACAATCTGCGTTTCAATATGCATGGCATCTATTAAAGAGATAGTGTACATTTTACAGATGAAGGAAACCGACTCTTCCTCATGAACTTTAGACTCTGCATCGGTACTTACTTGTAATTACTAAAATCTCTCACTAAACACAAGGGCTCTTTGTAGAACCACCCATCATCAATATACATAAGCTTGATATATATCTCAAAAATACATGCTTAGTTTTTTTCAGCGACCAAATGCGTGGATCCTACGCGCATCTCGCAACTTTTGTTGTTAAAAAATGTTCTTAACAACCCCCAAACTTTCAGGGAAGGAGCGGAACTGAGCTGGCCAAAAGTTTGGAGAAATTTCAAGAAGATTCATCAATTGACGCCAAAGTTATTGGCAATAGAATGTTGCGGTTTTCCTATGGATAATAGGTCCTAACTATAACTACCCACTGGCGACCGGCAGTAGGTAATATATATATATATGTATATATATATATATATATATATATATATATATATATATATATATATATATATATATATATATATATATAGATAGAGAGAGAGACAATGGTCAAAGAATTTTTGTTTAATTACTGGTGTCGAGCAGGGAAGACATTCTACTATTTTAGTTTGAATGGACCCACTTGACAATATTTAAATACCTAAAGATAGCAGCGCTCTTATCAGTTGAAAAATCCTGCAAGGACAGCCGAAACGCGTCCTGAATTAAAGCTGCTACAGTTTAACATCACCGAATATTGTTTGTTATTTTATCAACTATGACACTTTCACCCCGAGTGCAGACCTCTTCAATAGTTATTTGGAGGAGATTTCTGGATCTCAAGGACGCCAGCGGTGATGTCGTTAGCTGCACCCCCACTGATTTGGAGCATTGAAATAAAACCGCATCTGCTAAAGGTCACTACTTGTGTAATCGGAATGCCCCCGAAATACAAAGGAAGGCAAGTGTGCGTTTCTAAAGTTTTTGCACTTGGTAAAAGGACCAAGGACGGCATTTGCCGCGTGGAGAGGTGAACATAAAGAGAATTGCAGCGGCTCTTAATCAATTTTAAAGCAGTACGTTTAAAGAATGCTGGGTTTTGAAATCTTCATTTTTGCACAGTGTTTTTTTGCTACTGCTCGCACCAAAAAGGCATTGGATGATGTATTTAATGACAATGGTCAGAGAATTTTTGTATAATTACTGGTGTAGAGCAGGGAAGTATTTCTACTATATTAGTTTGACTGGACTAACGTGACAACATTTAAATATATATATATATATATATATATATATAATATATATATATATATATATATATATATATATATATATATATATATATATATATATATATATATATATATATATATATATATATATATATATATATTATATATATATATATATATATATATATATATATATATAATATATATATATATATATATATATATATATATATATATATATATATATATATATATATATATATATATATATATATATATATATATATATATATATATATATATATAATATATATATATATATATATATATATATATATATATATATATATATATATATATATATATATATATATATATATATATATATATATATATATATATATATATATATATATATATATATATATATATATATATATATATATATATATATATATATATATATATATATATATATATATATATATATATATATATATATATATATATATATATATATATATATATATATATATATATATATATATATATATATATATATATATATATATATATATATATATATATATATATATATATATATATATATATATATATATATATATATATATATATATATATATATATATATATATATATATATATATATATATATATATATATATATATATATATATATATATATATATATATATATATATATATATATATATATATATATATATATATATATATATATATATATATATATCCAAAAAAGAGTTGTCCTCAAAGTCAAGAGCCATACCAGCCGGAGATAGAAATAAGGCCTTTATTCAGCAATAATTTTCGGCACTTCCAAGACCAGAAGGCTGCTGACGGCGGCCACGCCCACTGAGGCGAGCGTCACGAGGATTCCAGGTGCCGATATTTAAAAGCTTGAAGTTCCTGTATACACAATAGCCCATGATTAAGTGCGAGGAAGAGCACGAAACGCGTCGGGTGATTTATGTTGTAAGGACTTTTGCCCTGTCTGCATGAGCTGCTGTTTTTCCCTGAATAAAGGCCTTATTTCTATCTCCGGCTGGTATGGCTCTTGACTTTGAGGACAAATCTTTTTTGGATATTTGAGCGGCTTGTCCGGCCGCGTTGAGAGCCCCGCCGTGTATGCGGTCTTTGCTAGCGCCAACCGACGCTGGCATCTATGAGCAGGAGAGGCTGGGAACAAGCAGAAGTATGCAGCTTGTAAAAAACGGGACACTTTGCCTTCAGCCCACAGTGGTTTTTATATGTGACATTTGGTGCATTCAAGCGGCTCACTGCAGCAATAATTTTCGGCACTTCCAAGACCAGAAGGCTGCTGACGGCGGCCACGCCCACTGAGGCGAGCGTCACGAGGATTCCAGGTGCCGATATTTAAAAGCTTGAAGTTCCTGTATACACAATAGCCCATGATTAAGTGCGAGGAAGAGCACGAAACGCGTCGGGTGATTTATGTTGTAAGGACTTTTGCCCTGTCTGCACGAGCTGCTGTTTTTCCCTGAATAAAGGCCTTATTTCTATCTGTGGCTGGTATGGCTCTTGACTTTGAGGACAACTCTTTTTTGGATATATATATATATATATATGCAGCAACAGCAGTTTTCAAAGGCTCCGCATTACATCGACCCAGGAAAACCACATGAATCCAAACGTAGATAAAGGCACAGAGTTTATTAAAAGCTTGAGTCCAACAAAATCTAATATATATATCTCTCCCAGTGGGAATGCCACACTTGAGGGGGTTAAAACACACGTACCACCGATGGCAGCCTTGCAGCCTGATAAATTCAATTTCCTTCGATGCCATACGCGTTTCAAGGGTCTCTGCGCCCTTGTTCACTGGCTGACAAACGGAGAAACAGTGGCTTAGTTTGATGCACGGCGTTTATTTAAATGTTCCAGTCCCGCCCATACAGGCTGCGGCAGAGCATTCTGGTAGTTGCTGTTCATTCTGCCACCACTCGATCGTGCAAACCCCAGTGGAAGTCACTACTGTTCCATTCAAAATAATTCCTAAGTGGGTGGAAATTAAAACTTGAGAGCACCGCTCTGCTCCCAATATTTACCAGTGGCTCAGGCCCCCCTCACTCTCGTCGCTGCTCAAATGGTGTGAACAGCTGAGATCCGCTTAGTCCAGCAGCGGGGCATTCCCGTGGCTGGACCAGCCACATGAATTTATAAAGAAAAAAGGTTACCCCATGGTGAGCGATGCACGCAGATGTTGAGTAATGATCAGGGAAAGCCTGGGTTGCTCAGCGTGTCTTAGCCAGTCCTAATGCGTTTCAAGCTGTCGTTCTTTATCAAAGGTTTAGGCTGTCTAAACCACCGACACTTGCATTTCCGTTACCGTTCACTTTTAATGGCTTCTACAATCAGGCTCAGGTGAGAATTTCAAAGCATTATGGGTAAGGAAGTTCATTTTTACTCCCGAGTGGGCTGCCGGCAAGTTTTTCAGTGGCAAAGTCCAATAGAAAACGCGGTGAGGAATTCAGCACTCACCCCTGTGCTAACAATCCGCATTCTGCACCGTGATCCACTGAAACATTCCGCGGAGGACCCGCATTTCAGCGGTGGCATCTGCTCACGACCAGGCTAGGCCGTATTGATGAGAAGAAAAAAGGTTGCCCCATGTTGAGTGATGCACGCATATGGTGAGTAATGATCAGGGAAAGCCTGGGTTGCTCAGTGCGTCTTAGCCAGTCCTGATGGGTTTCAAGCAGTCGCTCTTCATCAAAGGTTTAGGCTGTCAAAACCACTGACTATTAATGGCAGAAAATCTTGCTGGCAGCCCACTCAGGGGTAAAAATGAACTTCCTTTCCCATAATGCTTTGTTATTCTCACCTGAGCCTGATTGTAGAAGCCATTAAAAGTGAAAGGTAATGGAAATGCAAGTGAGAAACTCTTTCACCCAGTCACCGATCCACTTAGACGCTCATACACAAACCCATAAGTCACTCAGACACTCAGTTACAGACCCTCTTAGAGATTTATGCACTCAGTCATTCACTCAGACACTCGCACACCCACTCACAAACTCACTCAGATATACACACACCCACTCAAAGACTCACACATCCACTCACAGACCCAATAAGGCACTTGTCCTCCCAGTCACAGACCCACTCACAGACCCACTCGGACACTCACACACCCCCACAGTCACTCACACACCCACTTACAGACCCCGTCAGAGACTTAAACACGCACTCACAAACTCACTCAAAGACTCATGCGTCCACTCAGAGACTCATGCACCCAGTTTCAGACCCCACCGAAGGACTCATGCAGCCAGACACACACTCTCTCAGAGACTTACGTGCCCACTCACATATCCACTCAAAGACTCATGCACCAACTTGCTAACCCACACGAAACAATTTTTGGAAACTGCTCTTTTTGACAAATGCGTAGAGAAAATAAACCAATATGTTTCTAAACAGGTACACTCAAACTTTTGTAAATATGTCTATATGTCAGCTCTGTGATTCCTAAGGAACGGTTTGATGCTAAAAATGGGTCCACCTCTCGACATTCCCAACCCTGAGTGCTATGATAGCGCAGGTATTTGGGATGATCAAGCGGGGGAAGGAAAGGGAAGGGATCAGCAGGGAGGGAGATCTGAAAGGCAAACAATATTGGTAAGAAGTGGTTTTTAAGAATATCCCTCCTAATGCTATCAATATTGGCTTTCCTAACCTGTAAACAAAAATAACAATTGCCAGTCCTATTTCGGAGGAAGGGTTAAGCGTCAATGCAACTAGGTCAGCAATGGTAGGTTTTGCACTAAAAAAGGGGTTTGCAAACAAAAGAGAGTCTTAGAGCCTGTTCTACTGTATGACTGTATAATGCAAATAGTGATTCTCTTATATCATTTATACAGGTAGCAGATAAACATACACACCAGCACCAGTAGGTTAGGGTCCGCTTCACAGGGGAAGAGCAGAAAGCCGCCTCTTGAACCCCGTGTTAAGAGGAAGCAAACAACAATAACCACAATGCCCCTTTAGCGTCAACGTTTTGAGTTTACAATTTTTGAGACAGATGTGCCTCCAAGAATAATAACACTCTTATTCCAAAGTACCTAATCACTGAATCCCTTAATCGCTTTCAGGCAGCGTAATCCATGACATGTGTCTGGTTTGTAGATATTCTGCCGTACTGATAAGAACTCGGCAGCAGACAAAAAGCTAAGGATTAATAGTCTTGCCACTGCTCAAGAGAAGGAGGTAGACCTACCTCCACAATACTAGGATCTCATGGATGTAGTCGATGAAGAACAGGCGAACGTATTACCCCAGCATCGAGTGTACTACTGCCGAATAGACCTAACCCCTGGGGCAGTGACACCTTGTGGAAGAATTTGTGCCCTCATAGAGCTGGAGAATGAGCACCTGCGGGAGTACCTGGATACCTATCGATAGAACGGATTTATACTACTTTCTGACTACCCGGCGGCCTCGCCTTCATTCTTCATACCCAATGAGAATGGCGAATTGCAGGCTTGTGTGGACTTCAGAGCCTTGAGTGTCACAGTAAAGAATCGGTATCCGTTGCCTCTGATTCCAGTTTTATTAGACCAGGTTCGAGAAGCCGACGTATTCAGGACACTGGACCTCAAGGTGGCGTATCATCTGGTGAGAATGTGGAAGAGAGATGAGTGGAAGACGGCCTTCCGTACAAGATAGGGGTTTTTTGAATATCGAGTCATGCCATTTGGGTTATGTAATGCCCCTGCGGATTTCCAATTTTTCCTAAACTATGTGCTTAGCGAATAGCTAGACGTATTTGCCATCGTTTATATTGACTATATCTT
This sequence comes from Lissotriton helveticus, assembly GCF_964261635.1. NCBI lineage: Eukaryota > Metazoa > Chordata > Amphibia > Caudata > Salamandridae > Lissotriton > Lissotriton helveticus. The sequence goes on along the minus strand of NC_136070.1, from coordinate 134,518,621 downwards.
GATATACTCAAACAAAGAAGAAGACCATACCTCGCATGTTCGAGCTGTGCTACAGACACTCCGAAAGAATCACCTATTTTGTAAACTCAGCAAGTGCAAGTTCTATGTGGAGAGGGTGGAGTTCTCAGGAGTCATACTATCAGCCGAAGGATAAGAAATGTCACATTGTAAGATACAGGCAGTGATGGATTGGCCCCAGTCCAAAAACGTGAAGGATGTTCAGTTTTTCCTAGGTTTTGGGAATTTTTATCGGTGATTCATTTATCAATTCTCTCGAGAGGTGACTCCCATCACAAGGCTGTTGAGGAAGAATGTTTCCTTCCAAAGGACTGAAGAGGCCCTTCTTGCTATTGAAACAAGCCTTCACATCTGCCCCCACCCTGGCACATCCCGATAACGAAATGCCTTACATAATAGAAGTAGATGCTTCTGAAGTAGCAGTAGGGGTTGTATTGTCTCAACAGAATAAGAACACTGGACAGCCTCACCCAGTTGCATACATATCCCGGAAATTGAATAAAGCTGAATCAGATCATACCATAGCAGAGAAAGAGCTGTTGGCGATTAAAGAGGCCTTCAGAGAATGGAGACATTACCTGATGGGAGAAAAACATGTTATTACCAAATATACGAATCACCAGAACCTGCAGTTCATGAAATTAGCTAGATTACTCACCCCTAGACAACTACGATGGATGCTCTTCTTTGCCGAATTCAATTTTGTTGTAACATACCCCCCTGGAGTGGACAACAAAAAAGCAGATGCCCTTTCTCGGCAGGATTCAGCAACAAAACTTGTGGAACCGAAAACGCAGGTCATTATTCCCTCCAGTAAGGTAACAGGCCTCATTCAAATGGATCACTTCTCTGATAAAATAAAACAAACTCTTCAGAATCCCAAATGGAAGATTGGCTGCGTAACAATCCTGCCTGGCAACTGAAGAAAGGGTTACCTATGAAAGGAAAACAACTGTTAGTTCCTTGCACAGAACTACAGAAGCTGATATTCCATTGATGAGAATCCCTGTGCAGGCCATACAGGAATGGATAAAACCCTGGAGAAAGTATTACGTTAGTTCTGGTGCCCTACAGTTCATAGAGACATACAAAGACAGATCAAACATTGTGAAGCCTGCAGTTAAGCAAAGACGGATCATGGAAAGCCTCGAGCTTTACTTCATCCTTTACCTACCCCCGGGAGACCATTGTAGCATATGTGTTTGGACTTCATAGTAGGGTTACCCTAAGGCCAAGAATATACCACCGTACTAGTCATTATTGATAGCTTCACGAAAATGGGTCACTTCAAAGCATGTCCGGCACTTCCTTCATCCGCTCAGCTGGCCCAGTTGTTACTTACAAATGTACACTTACATGGTCTGCCAACGGTCATTGTATCCGGCAGGGGTTCACCAGCCAATTCTAGAAAGTAGGGTGTGTCACTCTTCAGATCTCTGTTAACACGTCTACCGCCTTTCACCCTCAGACCGATGGTCTGAGAGTGAAAGGCCCTTGAAGCAATACCTTCGTTGCTATGTGGTCAACACCAAGGATTCATTGGTAAACCTACTATTGCTAGCAGAGGTAGCGTACAACAGTGTCCATTACAGTTCTATCAAAATGGCTCAATGTTTCTTAACTTATGGATTCCATCCTAGGTTTATAACTTTGGTACACCCTATACTTACCAATAAGATTCCAGAACTCAAGAAACGAACACAAAGATTACAAAACACCTTTATAGTTGCGCGAGAACATTTACAAGAAGCCAAGCACTGATTCAAGACATATGCGGATAAACACTGATGACCCGGCCCAGAGTATAAAAAATGGGACTTTGTATGGTTGTAGACTAAAAACATATGCTTTAAGAAATATAGGGCCAGATGTAGGTGAATTCAATTTAGCGAGTCCTTAATAGCAATTTTTATCGAATCGCTATTAAGGACTCGCAAAATTGAATGTAGGTAGGAATCACAAAAATATTTGCGATTCTTAATATTCCTTAATTACGAATCGCAAATTGAGAGTCGCAATCAAGGAATACCATCCCATCCATTCCTATGGGCCAAAAGGCCCATAGGAATGAATAGGATTTGTGCCCTCAATTTGCGAGTAACCAAGAGGCACTCGCAAATAGCGGGCACAATTTCAAGGGTGCAAGGGTTCCAAAAGGACACCCTGTAGCACCCCTGAAATGTGCATGTGTGCACATGTGTGGCACATACATGCCCTAAGGGCATGTATGTGTACCACATGGCACTCTGTAAAAAGCCAAAATGTGCTTTTTGAAATGAAATTGCAAAATACCACCAACTTGAAGTTGGAGGTATTTTACGATTCCTTAAAGCAAAATCGCAATTTGCAAAGCCTACCAGCTTAGCATTTAGGGAATCCTAAATTGCGATTCTCTAAATGCTTGCTCAAAATAAGCAATCGCAATTTTTGCCATTTCTTATTTTGCGTGCAGGTATTTGCCTACCTACATTGCTCACAGCCAAACTGTGATCGCAAACGCTGAAATTCTGCGAATTTCAGTGTTTGCGATCGCAATTTGGCTTCCTACATCTGGCCCATAATGTATTCAATCCAAGGTTCATTGGTCCTTACAAAATAATGCGATATCTCAACCCAGTGGCAGTGAAACTGGCCCTACCCTCTAATATGAGAATTCATCTGGTGTTCCACACTTTATTATTAAAACCTTCATGTAAACCTGTCAAGAAAAAAACTATTAAAACACACAAGATGACGGACGGAATGTTGCTCAATGGCAAAACATTCACCCCAGTCACAGATCTGGGTTTGATCCATTGTTATTTTGCTCACCAAGCCACCCCAGTTCAGACATGGCCATATGCAAATCAATCTTGACCCTGTGCCTCATGGTAACAGTCCAGACCGAACTGCCAAGCCATGTCTTCCCTGGACCGGAATCAAGTATCCTAGGACCGGTTTCTGGCTATCAGCCTTCATCTGCCAGGATAGCTTGACTCCAGTGGCGTAGTGAGCACGGGACCCACGTCTGGGCATACCGTTCCCACATAGGGTGAACAGCAAAACACACAAGATGATGGATGGAATGTTGCACAATGGCAAAGAAAAAAACTATTCCCATCTGGGTGGACAACGAACCTGAATGCGAGGTAAAGGCAATACTGGACTCGAAAAGAAGAAAGGTTCTCTGTGGTATCTTATAGCATGGAAGAACTATGGTCCAGAGGAAAACTCCTGGGAACCTGCTACAAACGTTCCCGCCCGTTCGACTAACAGCCGCATTTCATAAATGAAATCCTGAAAAACCCAGACCCTGTCTGCGCTCCTTAGAGAAGGGACACACACTCAGCAAAATAGAGCACACACACCGAATAGCAGTACAGGGACCATCACTGACTCCACCCCGTCTTACCCGATATGGAGAAGCATGGTACTGGTTAGTGGGGTGGTGGACATGATGCGGTATATACAACATGTCTGTATATCTGTTTAACACTTTGCCAAAAACATGTGCTCTTTGCGAGTATCGGCGCCATTGCGACTTCCGTGTTCCCTCGAAGAAAGAAAAAGCATTTTAGGTGTACTTTTTTCAACAAATCTATACAAAGGAAAAAGTTAAATCAGTACCTTACTAAACAACGAGACTCAAATTTTAAATAAAACATGTCTTTGTATATGTTTAACACTTTGTCAACGACTACCGACATCAATACGAATTCGGGTGTCGCCGTGAATAAGGAAAATGGATTTTGATGTTTTTTGAACAAATTAATACAAAGTAGAAAGTTAAATTAATATTTTAGTAAATGACTAGACTGAAACTTTATTTTAAATATGTCTATATATGTATTTGACACTTTGTCGAAAACACACGTTATTCGCTGTGTGTTCTGGGGGATCGCAACATCATCACAAAAAAGCAAAAATATCTTGAAATAAAATGATTAATGTACTTTTTAAGTAAAATAGTTGACAAATACAACAATAACTGGTGCACCATCCACATGTAATGTTCAAAATCTAATTATAGAAAAATACAAGGACATTATAGTTCTGAAAGAGAATTTAAAAAATCCATAGAAATTCACTGAAAAACCAAAGGTTACATGGACATTATTTTTAGAAAATGGAATTTAAAAAACCTTTCAAATTCACTGAAAAAAAACAAAAGTTACAAGAACGTTATAGTTAGGCGGACATTTCACTCGTATAAAACCAGTGAAATTCTACAGTTACAGTTAGCTGAACTTACTATATATACCTCGCTACCCTGCAATGCACTGCTTATCTCCTTGTGTTGGCTTTGTTAGCCCTAAGTTGGCAGGGTATGCCCAGACGTGAGTCCCTTGCTCACTTTGCCACTGGATCCAAGCTAGCCTGGCTGATGAGGGGTGTTACCCTGAAACCGGTGCCAGGATGCTTGTTTCCAGTCCAGGGAAGACCTAGCTTGGCAGTTCAGGCTGGACTGTTCACAAAAGGAACAGGGTAAAGACTGATTTGCATATGACTTGGTCTAAACTGGAGTGGCCAAGTGAGCTAAAGACCGATGACAGATTCAACCCAGATCTGTGACTGTGGGTGAGTGTCTGAAAAGTTTCAGCACTCCGTCCATCATCTCCTTGTGTTTGCTATGACCTCACATATTACATCACTTATTACATGATCAGTGACATCACTGATGACATCTCAGGTGACATAACTGATTATATCATCACAGAATCTCTGACGCACCCACTCACACCCCATATAACCTTTCACACACCGCTCCAACTTCCACACTACCCTTCTCAAAACCAGTGACATTCACATACCAGTCCTTATACTCCCACTCACTGATTTATAAGTCTATACACACATCCACTCAGTCACCCAAACAACCAGTCATAAGCCAAATCACTCACAAATACAGCCACTGATATATCCTCTCATATCCCCATTCAGCTACTCACATACTGTCACAGACTATAGAGCTACTCACACACCTACTCAGTCTCCCATACAGTCAGTCACACACTTACTCACCCATACAGTTACACACATGCACCCACTTACTTACTGATACAGATACTAACACATACTCACTCACCTGTAGTTACTGATACAAGCACACACTCACCCGTACGGCCACTCCCACAGTCACTCATATATTCCAACAGTCACCTATACTGCCTTTCATATATGCAGTTACCCATATACCACTAACATCCATTCACTCACCGACAGCCATAAACATACTCAGTCACCCATAAAGCCTCTCGCAGATGCACTCACAAACCCATTCAACCACTGACTCACCCACCCACTCACTCATCTATGCAGGCAGTCACACACACCCTCATCCACCCAAACAGACCTTCATACACCCATACAGGCACTCCGACAACCAATCATTCACCCTTACAGCCACTCACGTAACCACAAACCCATATAACCACTTAGACACAAACTGGCAGACTGATACAAACATCCACACAACCAGTCACTCACCCATACATTCACTGAGACACCTAATTACTCATTTATACAGTCAGTCACACATCCACTGAATCATCCATACAGGCACCAATACATCTTGGAATATATGTTTAACACAACAGATCAGAAATCCCCATGAAAAATTTCAATGGAAGTTGAAGAGAAACAATGCTATGAAGTAAGTCGCTGCTAGTGCAAAATGTACGATGTTTCTCTTCTTTATTATCCAACTCATAGCCCTATGCACAGCAGTCAAGCGCTGTGCTTCAATCACACCAAAACTGACTGGAAAAGCTCACTCCTGATATCGGAGCTTTGGGAGCGTCTGCCGCTGTAGGCGGAGGTTCCCCCAATCCTCTTTGTTGCTGTGAAATCAGCTGAAATCTTGCTAGGCGATCGAGCCTCAAATGGCGCAGGAAGCGGAGCGGACTCGCCTTTTTGTATAACAGAGCGGGGACCGCGAAAACAGGAGTGGCTCCCCGAAACCTGGAGCTCCCTTCTCTGCATCCCCGGTGGGCGCCTATAGCAGAAGTGGAGCAGCCGCTACCGATGGTTTCAGGCCTGCTCAACCCGCATGAAAACATCCACTAAACCAGAGTACAACCCAACGAGAGAGGAAGCATCATCCGGCGAGGACACTGGGAGCCCGCCCCACACACCTTTGCGGATGCGCTGCAGGGGCGGAGAAGTGGTGAGTGAGGGAGCGGAGTAAGCCTCAGGAGACCAATTTGGGGATTTTCGAGGTGCCTGAATCTATCTCCCTTAAAATAAAAACTTTGCTAATATTTTCTTAGAGGAATACTCCTTGCATGATTCCAAAATGGTGCCCGACAGGGAAATACCATTGGTGAAGGAGGATCCTGAGGTTTTTAACTAGACAAAAAACATTACTGAATAAAGAATATCAGTACAAGAGACAAGACAAACTGCTGAGTCACGGGGTTAAGCAGTCCCCCTTAAGCATCACTCCTTACCTGGGACTTGCCTGACTCTAAAATGGCACCCAGACTCAATTTATGACTATGAGAGCCCATCTAAGCGTTTGGCCCGTTTACACTACCTTCTTGGGCCCCCACGAGGTTTTTCACTCCCACTGCTGATTTGCCAGTTCTGACCCGCTTCCCAGCCCCCTGTCCCCCCTTCCCCCTCCCTCTTTCCTCTCCTGGGGACTTGTTTCTTCTGTTATTGGACTTTGCAACTGTAACTATTGTACCCATGTGTCCTTTACCAAAGCATTTCTTCTCCCCTTGTTGGGAAGGGATCCAGTATTTATACCCTGGAGTCTCCGAGACCCCTCTGAGAGAGTTCACAGCGTCAAGGGAGCCACACACAGCGAAGGTGTGGGATTGGCACCCCTTGCCAAAGCACTCTCTCTCCCCTTGTTGGGAGAGATCCTGTATGTATGCCCTGAAGTCTCAGAGACCCCTCTGAGAGAGTCCACAGGGTAAAGGGAGCCACATACACCGGAGGTGTTGGAATCACACCATTTCCACTGGGATCACAGCACACCGGACGTTGGACACTTTTTTTCCTCGTCTCCCGGTTTGTGTTTCTTTCACCCTCCCCCACCTCTTTCCCTCTTAAATTCTTTGTCTACCTCCCCTGTTCCTATTCTGTCTCCACTGAATCTCTGCTCTTGCCTGCTTATTCCCTTATATATAGGTTTTTAACGTATGTAACCACGCTCCAGCAACTTGTAACTATGCTCTGAAACTGTGTAACTTATAACTATGTAACTTGGAATTATGCTCTGTAACAATGCTCGTCCTCATGTAAAGCGCTCTAATACCTCCGGGTCTAGCCAGCGCTATATAAAACGTTTCAAATAAAATAAATAAATACATAAATAAAACACTCATGAACTTTTTAAAAACACTCACAGACATTGGATGATGGCATAAGTGATGTCATTTGAGATGTAATGAATGATGTTAATGAACATGTCATGAGTGATGTCAAGTCAAGTCAATAGCACTTTATTTCGATTAATAAAAATCATAAAAGCAGTCACAAAAATACATTATACAGAAATATTAAAAACTTTAAAATATTTCCAAGATTAATACACAGTATTATACATAAAACGTATATAAATACACAGAAGCAAATGTTGTTAATGGGCATATCACAAAGTTAAAAACCTCAAAATTCATTGGCAGAGGGATATAATCAATTCTCCAAGGCTCTAAAAGCCACTTTCTTATTCTTATTGTGTACAGCAGCCACCAGGAAGCTTGCAACCCCAAACATCACTTTCGGAGTGCTTAGCAATTGTAAAAACATCAGTGCTGGTTTAGCTTGAGTGAATCCTGCTTCTCTTAATAGAGGCACTAAATGTTGCTTCCTAATATCAGAAAAGTGCTGACAAAACAAAATAAAATGCAAAAGGGTTTGGGGCGAGGCATTATCACAGCTACAAGGCGGTGTAAGGTCTGGTTTCCCCCACACACATGAAATGCCCAAAGTATACTGAACAATGTTTAATCTAAATCTAATTAAAAGATGTCGATGATATGGTATTGATACCGTTCTGAGGTATGGTTCTAAATGTGGAGTAGTCTTTAAAACATAATTAGATCTAACAAGAGGTTTATTCATTTCCACATATTCCCGCTCTTGCTCAACCATCCTCATAAAATTCATCATGAGTGATGTAATATGTGAGGGGATAGGCAGTGCATTGTGGGGGCATGAGTTATAGGTAGCTCACCTAACTATAACTGCTGAATTTCTCTGGTTTTGTACGAGTGAAATGTCAGCCTAACTATAACTTCCCTGTAACCGTTGTTGTGTCAGTGGGAAAAAAAATAATATATATATAATATATAGATCGATATATGGGCAGTGTTAGGGCAATGATTCTATAGGAAATGGATTTTTTTGTGCGATATAGGAAATTGTGTGATAATAACTTTGGCTCTGTTTAACGCATCTTCATTAAACATTCCAACAAAAGTCTCATCCACGGTAGCTCCTTCCTGGAAAGTTTTGGGGTGATTCAGCAAGCAGGGTAGAGGAAAAAGAGGAGGAGGATGAGCGGGCCAATAGGCATTTTCCCCCATGCAATTTTCTGTAGAAAAATTGAACAGCGATTCAGAAAAATGGTTGAATGGATTTACACCAAATTTGGCAGTAAGCTAGAACTATAACCAGAAATGGCATTTTTTGTGATTTTGTGCAAATCTGTTTGGTAGTGTTTGAGAAATGAATGTTCAAACGTATGCATATTTCACCCGACAGCACGTTCTTGGAGGATCTGCAAGTCCATACTACAGGGTCTGATTGGCTGGCCACAACCTGAACGTAAAAGTTGTGCCCCCATTTTAGGACTCGCTGATTCAGCCTCCGTGTCGTAGGAAATAAAAAAAACATACAAGAGTGCAAAGTAGGGGTACCCTGAACCTCTGGGCCTTGTTGCCGGGGCCCAGAAAGACTCTGGAGTGATATTTAAATTAAATATTGTTTCTGTGATTCTGTGAAACTTCAGATCTACCGCTACACCAAGAGCGACCCGTGTAAATTCGCAGGGGAATAGCTGATCCAGAGCGTCCCGAAAAAAGAGGGAGGGCCAGGACGTTGCTCAATCATGGGGTTGGTGGCTCATGAAAGATTAGGCGCAGGGCATGACCTCAGGCTAGGCCCTGTGCCCAACCTCACGCTGCTCATAGCTAAAGGCCATGCACAGCGCAGTGGTTGATATGGTATGGTATGGTATGGTAATAATCTAGGTTTTATGATGGGACAATGAGTCCTTAAACGACACATGCCTTAACCACGCGGTCTTAACAATGACCGCGTCTTTACCATGCATGCCTGTACATTGAATTTCGTTGTAAAGGCATGGTTGTTAAAGGTATATGCATGGTAAAGATCACACCCCATCCCCCCTGTTCTGAACCCTAAAACCCGGCCCCCAGCTCTGCAATCTGCCCACCCCAGCCCCAATAACTACCCCAACTCCCTAACCTGAACCCTAAAACCTGGCCCCAGCCCAAAAAAACTACCCCAACCTCAGTCCCCTGCCCTGAGCCCAAAAACTGGCCCTCAGCCCTGAAAACTGCTCCTTCCCCCAAACCAGAAGCCCTAAACACGGCCCCAGCCCTAAAAACTACCCCAAACCATCCCTCTGTCCTGAGCCCTAAAACCGGCCCCAGCCCTAAAGACTAGCCCCTCCCACCCCCTGGTCCCAGCCCTACTTACCAAGCTACGTGCCGGTCCTTCCTGTTCCGATACTTCCTGTTCCGATACTTCCTGTTCTTCTCCCTGCCCATCCGCTCTGCATCTAGTGCGCTGACTGCCTTAACCATGCATATGTGTGGTTAAGGCAACCATTGTTCCGCTTGCAAGGAAATGGCATGCATGGTTAAATGTGCATTGTAAATGCTGTTTCCCAATAATTTATTACTTTACGTTACAAACACCCCAGAAATTCCCTGAAACAAACAAAAGTTAAAGTGACCTTATAGTCACGTATGGTAATAACATCTTACTTGACATTAAAAGAAACTCTTAGACATTCACTGAAGAGAGCCAAAGGTTAAAGTTATAGTTTGATGAAAATGTAAGTTAAAACAAAACGTTTTAACATAATCCCCTGAAATTCAGCAGTAATAGTTTTACTGAAGAAACTATAAATCGTGCCCTCACCATGCACTACTTATGACTTCACATACTACATTTTTAGGAACCCCAGGGCCCTATGTATTTTCAAGGGGAGAGAGTTGCCCAGTGGTCCCTCTACCTGAGCCTTATTAGACCATGGGGACTCCGTTCTCCAGGTTCTTTTTTTAGTTTTTTTTAAAGAGGAGGGGGGCAGCGGGCCCACCTCCCTTAACCATTATAGGTCCTGGAGAGCCCAACCCAGGGCCAAAAGTTTCAAAGAAGGGGAGTCTGTTTAGGCCCTGGAACCACATATACAAGGGCCTTCTAAAAAGAATTAAAGGTACCTGCACCCTCCCTGCGCATTATTAGGCCCTGGGGACCCTATCTTCCAGGGCCTTTTTTTATGAAACGGGGGGCCATGTGGCCCCCCTCTCCAAGCCTTATTAGGCCCAGAGGACCCCATCCTCCAAGGCTGTTTTGTTTTAATTAAAGGGCTGGAGGCAGCATGGCACCCCACCCTGAGCCTTGTTAGGCCGTGGACCCCATTTCCCAGGGCCATTACTAGAAATAAAAGGTAGGGGTCCATTAGGCCCCCTCCCAGAGTTGGAAACAGGGAGGTAGCACACTCCTGACCTCTCAGCCGGGTCGCCCCTTCGCATTCTGGTACATGCAGTTCACACGATTCAGGTCAAAGTTGGTAAGTATTACACCAAGGTTGGTGCAAGCAGGTGCTTAGTAAAAGGTGTCTCTAGACACGAGACATGGCTCGTGTTTCTGGATAGTATCCTTCATCAGTAGAGATCAGTTTAAGGTGCCTAAGAGGCTGCCAAACAATCCAGGCTTCGTTTCCTCTCGGGCCCGGAGGTGCTTCGCCTATAGCTCGTCAGCTACGGAGGCTCACGGGAGCCCTAAACAGGAAACAGGGAGGGAGCAGACTCCTGACCTCTCAGCCGGGTTGCCCCTTCGCATTCTGGTACATGCAGTTCACACAATTCAGGACAAAGTTCGTAAGTATTACACCAAGGTTGGTGCAAGCAGGTGCTTAGTATAAGGTGTCTGTAGACACGAGACATGGCTCAAGTTTCTGGATAGTATCATTTATCAGTAGAGATCAGTTTAAGGTGGCTAAGAGGCTGCCAAACAATCCAGGCTTCGTTGCCTCTCATGCGCGGAGGTGCTTCGCCTATAGCTCGTCAGCTGCGGAGGCTCATGGGAACCCTAAACAGGAAACAGGGAGGGAGCACACTCCTGACCTCTCGCCCGGGTCGCCCCTTCGCATTCTGGTACATGCAGTTCACACGATTCAGGACAAAGTTCGTAAGTATTACACCAAGGTTGGTGCAAGCAGGTGCTTAGTAAAAGGTGTCTCTAGACACGAGACATGGCTCGTGTTTCTGGATAGTATCCTTCATCAGTAGAGATCAGTTTAAGGTGGCTAAGAGGCTGCCAAACAATCCAGGCTTCGTTGCCTCTCGGGCGCGGAGGTGCTTCGCCTATAGCTCGTCAGCTACGGAGGCTCACGGGAGCCCTAAACAGGAAACAGGGAGGGAGCACACTCCTGACCTCTCAGCCGGGTCGCCCCTTCGCATTCTGGTACATGCAGTTCACACGATTCAGGACAAAGTTCGTAAGTATTACACCAAGGTTGGTGCAAGCAGGTGCTTAGTAAAAGGTGTCTTTAGACACGAGACATGGCTTTTGTTTCTGGATAGTATCCTTCATCAGTAGAGATCAGTTTAAGGTGGCTAAGAGACTGCCAAACAATCCAGGCTTCGTTGCCTCTCGGGCGCGGAGGTGCTTAGCCTATAGCTCGTCAGCTACGGAGGCTCACAGGAGCCCTAAACAGGAAACAGGGAGGGAGCACACTCCTGACCTCTCAGCCTGGTCGCCCCTTCGCATTCTGGTACATGCAGTTCACACGATTCAGGACAAAGTTTGTAAGTATTACACCAAGGTTGGTGCAAGCAGGTGCTTAGTAAAAGGTGTCTCTAGACATGAGACATGGCTCGTGTTTCTGGATAGTATCCTTCATCAGTAGAGATCAGTTTAAGGTGGCTAAGAGGCTGCCAAACAATCCAGGCTTTGTTGCCTTTCGGGCGCGGAGGTGCTTCGCCTATAGCTCGTCAGCTACGGAGGCTCACAGGAGCCCTAAACAGGAAACAAGAAGGGAGCACACTCCTGACCTCTCAGCCGGGTCACCCCTTCGCATTCTGGTACATGCAGTTCACACGATTCAGGACAAAGTTCGTAAGTATTACACCAAGGTTGGTGCAAGCAGGTGCTTAGTAAAAGGTGTCTCTAGACACGAGACATGGCTTGTGTTTCTGGATAGTATCCTTCATCAGTAGAGATCAGTTTAAGGTGGCTAAGAGGCTGCCAAACAATCCAGGCTTCGTTGCCTCTCGGGCGTGGAGGTGCTTCGCCTATAGCTTGTCAGCTACGGAGGCTCACAGGAGCCCTAAACAGGAAACGGGGAGGGAGCACACTCCTGACCTCTCACCCGGGTCGCCCCTTTGCATTCTGGTACATGCAGTTCTCACAATTCAGGACAAAGTTCGTAAGTATTACACCTAGGTTGGTGCAAGCAGGTGCTTAGTAAAAGGTGTCTCTAGACACGAGACATGGCTCGTGTTTCTGGATAGTATCCTTCATCAGTAGAGATCAGTTTAAGGTGGCTAAGAGGCTGCCAAACAATCCAGGCTTTGTTGCCTCTCGGGCGCGGAGGTGCTTCCCCTATAGCTCGTCAGCTACGGAGGCTCACGGGAGCCCTAAACAGGAAACAGGGAGGGAGGACACTCCTGACCTCTCAGCCGGGTCGCCCCTTCGCATTCTGGTACATGCAGTTCACACGATTCAGGACACAGTTTGTAAGTATTACACCAAGGTTGGTGCAAGCAGGTGCTTAGTAAAAGGTGTCTCTAGACACGAAACATGGCTCGTGTTTCTGGATAGTATCCTTCATCAGTAGAGATCAGTTAAAGGTGGCTAAGAGGCTGCCAAACAATCCAGGCTTCGTTGCCTCTCAGGCGCGGAGTTGCTTCGCCTATAGCTTGTCAGCTACAGAGGCTCACAGGAGCCCTAAACAGGAAACAGGGAGGGAGCACACTCCTGACCTCTCAGCCAGTTCGCCCCTTCGCATCTGGCTCCCCTCCCCGAGCCTTATTAGGCCCACAGGACCCCAACCTCCAAGGCTGTTTTGTTTTAATTAAAGGGCTGGAGGCAGCATGGCACCCCACCCTGAGCATTGTTAGGCCGTGGGGACCCTATTCCCCAGGGCCATTACTAGAAATAAAAGGTAGGGGTCCACTAGGCCCCCTCCTAGAGTTGTTACTGGTTCTGGAGACCCCATCCCCCGGGGCCTCATTACTTAAAGGTGGGTGTCCCCAGTCAGCTCCTCCCATGCTGCAGGAGCCAGAATTGCTCCCTATGCTGCTCCCTCTGGGTAGGAGCAATATCTTTATCTGTTTCCCAGCCCGCATCAGTGCGGGCATGAAAATAAATCAAATGTCTGCTTCCAGCTGCAGGAGCATTTTTAAAGCTCTAGCCGGCTAAGAGCAGACTTTGTGTTAGCTCCCGCATGGTGGGAGACACAAAAATGCTCCCTTCGAGTGGGAGCAACCCCAGGTTTCTCTGCCCACTCCGGTGCAGGCAGGGAAACTGCTATGTACGGGAGAGGTAAGCTCCCCGGGACATAGCTAGTGAGCCAGTTCCGGGGGGAGGACATTAATGGGTCAGAGATGGGGCCACTCCCTTCTAATTTGCTCTGCGGCCCCTGGGGATGGGGTCCCTGTGGCTTTTAGAGGCTTGGGTAGGCAGGCCATGTGGCCCTCTCCCCCTATTGAATGCGGCCCTGGGTGTTGGCTCCCCAGGGCCTATAATTAATGAATGCGGAGCGGCTGCCATGTTTAAAAAAAAAACAATTTTTGCTGATTTTTTGTTTTTGGCCCAGGGGGTCAATCCGAGTGCCTTCTTCAGGGGAAGTCGGACTCCCGCAGGAGCGCGATGGCCCAATCGAAATAAAGCTCTCTGGGCCAATCAGAATGCTCTGGTTTTAAACTGGAGCTCTCGCTAAAGTCGCTTGAGCATGTCGTGGACCCAACTGTCTCGATATTCGATTATATTTTATCCATAATTTTTCAAAACCTACTGAACTGATTTACAGCAAATCACAAAAAGCCCAATCTGCGGACCAAGATTTAACTTCCTGCTAAATTTGGTGTAATTCAGTTCAGCAGTTTTTGCTGAAGCCCTGCCTTAAGAATTCTATGGAATATGCATACAGGTCCCCCTCTTTTTTCCCGCCCCCCTGCTCGATGGAACACAGAAACTTTCCATGCACAAACAGGTACTTTTTGGAAAGTTTTGTGGAAATTCATCAAACGAGGACAACGTTATTAGCAACACAAAAAATGCTTTACAGCTGACCTAACTATAACTACCCAGTGACTACCGCCAATGGGTAATATATATGTGTGTGTGTATGTGTGTGTATATATAGGTGTGTGTATAGTATAAATAAGGTTCACTGAAATTCACCAGCTATACATAAATGACCTATGGATAACTTGCACTGCCTTAGATTTCAGATTGCATCAGTGATGTAATATGTGAAGTCATAAACAGTGCAATATTACATTGCAAGGTCATTTACCTCTAACTGGTGGCTTTCTAAGGTTTCTGTTAATGAGCATAGTATGTTGGTCTTCCCCAACTGTTAGACCTTTTCAAATGGATACCAACTCTCCTGCATTGATTACATATTTTACCAGCTGCCGACTTTACCTCATTGATGAATGTTACCTTGCAGGGATAGGAAGCCAGCCATCACTGTCCAATGCAGTTTAACCTTTCGATATAGAAACTGATTAACTTGCTTATATATTCACCCACTTTAAGCAGAACACCCTTGCAGTCACAGCAAGTATCAACATATCACACAAGCAGAAGCAATCCATCTGAAATCTATAAATAATGCATTTCAAGCATGTAATGATAAACTTAAATAGTATGCAAAAAATAGGTAATGTTGTTACTTGGTTGCAGATAAGCCTACAAACAGGAAATTGTAATAGAGGAAAAGGGGCTATTTAACTTGCCCTCAAGAAGCGTGATCCATGGTCAACGAAATGAACAAAATATACCCTGGTCAGTAATGGCAGGTGTTCATCAATTGATTTTTAAAAAAAAAATAAGTTAGCTAAGAAAGAAAATGTAATAAAAATGTCTCTCTTAAGTTAGAAGGAGCCTACCTTAAGGTAATGATTGTGAGCGAGAAATGTACTCAGTTGTATAAAAAAATCCTTAGAGCTCAACAAAAAATGTAGGTTGAAATGAGTGCAACAGACCCATTCCTGTCTAATACCCATCTAAACTGATCGGCCCTAAACTTATCAGTCAAAAGTGATATTGATTATTATTAATATTATTATTATGAGTATTAAGAGACACCAACAACAACATTTGACCAGAGATCTGTTTTAGTTAATGTTCACTGATTTTATTTTGTTATAATGATGATGAGGATGGCAGCGATTAATATTCTTTTTATAATTTTATTATCAGTCAAATATTTTCTAACTATATGTGTTAATATGCTTTTACTCAGTGTGTGTTCTTGCATACATTCAATTCCACTTCTGGATTATTTGTTATAAATTATTCCTACAACTCCAATGTCAATATTTTTTCATTATTTTACTTTGTAAACTTGTAGTTATGGCCTTGCTTGTTTTTTCATGGAAATTGGTTTATTGGTTTTAGATTTGAGATTTCCAAATCATTAATATTTCTCAAAGCGTTTTACTAATCTGTGTACTCCTGTGGCAGATGTTAACTTCATAAAGGTCGCCAGGTGACAGGAACCAAGACATTGAACACGAAAGAGATAGTCATGCCCAGCAAGATAAAAGGAACACAATTTGCTTCTGCCCCATTCCTTTGAGCTAAAGCTAGTTAGGCAATAAAATGACATTTATGGCTGCCATTCCTTGTTTCTTAACATATTTATAGAGAAACTCATACTTGTGGCATTTATTTGTTTACCATTTAATTTTCCATTAACTAAATATAAGAACTTTTATAGCAAAAAAGATGTGATTGCAGTACAGATTACAGCTTTGAGAGTGGAAATAGATGTCACAGGTAAACAAACATAGAGAACCCGAGTTCATGTGGAATAATGTGTTGCTGTATAGCGAGTTGTCAATGCATAAAGTTATGTTAGGTTCATTTAACAAATGATTGCAGTATAATACACCTCTGTGAGTGACACATGTTTTTTGACAGGTCCCTCTTCTGCTTGAGATTTCTGGGATAGAGAAGAACATATTAAGGCTAAAAATTAATGAGGTCTCTCCGCTTAAACCAAGATATGAGGTCCCCGATGTCATACTACAAAGACCGTCAACCCAGAGGTAAGATATTTTAAGAAGTTGTATTGACAAAATAGGAGGTGCATGTATTGTATTTGAAAGTACTTATTATTTGGGTTACATTTATCTAGTCAGGCATCACTAAGACTTGAGGGCCTGTTGTATTAGCATAAGTCACAAGTAGATTTCTAAACTCTGAATTCAGCTCCCATTCCTTGGGAGTGTACTGGTAGTAATACTGGTAGTAATATGGGAGTAGATGACAATATGATTCATCATCTTAATCAATTTTTTCAGTGGTCAATATGCTTCAGAATGATTTTTGGAGCTGAGAGCTTTGAGATCTGAACATTCAAACACAGTCTTGCTCCCATTCAATTATCCCTTTTCAACCAGCAGCGACTGCATCGTGAGTCCATTAAAGTAGGTTGATTTATAGGCCACCAGCCCTATTATCAGAGCCATGCGGCTTAAGCACAACATTGTTGGGATGTTCTAGAAAACGTTGTTCTTTTGTTAATTAGAGATTGGCTGGTCAAATTTCATTGACTGGTGACATTGGTCTATGTTTCTTACTCATGGGTTAAGTAAATTTGGTAGAGACTAAAGAATCTGTTCTGCTTTATCCAAAGGTAAACGATTGAAAGGTAGCATGATTCTTTGACTGAAGTGGAAATCACAGGAGACTTCAGGAAACTAGGTGCCTATCGTGAGCGGGCAGATCCGTGTGCGAGTGGACATGGCCAGCATAATCGCTTATGCAGTCTACTTCTCCACTCCATCCCCAAATTATTCGCAGCTTTCGGGGAGATGGCCCTGGCTTGTGGAACCTGGACTGCATCTGAGGGCTATTGAATGGCAGACCACCTCCGTGCTGCAATCCTTCTGACTCACCATTGAGATTGCTTGCAGATGAGGTCAGGTGCGTCTAGCGGGTCCAGAACTAGGCGTGGTCCAACCTCTCCTATGCTGTACCTCTCCTCCCTCCTCTCACCAGCATTTAAAACCTGGCCTGAAATTCCTGTGCCAAGGCCCCTAACTGCACTTCAACTTTACCGCCAGATCCATATACAGCAAGTAGGATCAACTGTGAGGCAGAACTCCTGATGGCCTGTGTGAGGCTGTGTAGGAGTGCGGCATTACAGGCCCAGGGAAGAGTCTGATGTAAGTGCTGACAAAGCATTTACAAAGTGAAACTTTATGGGTGTACCATGTTTACTGGCAACTACAAGCAACTTAGAACGCATAATCCATACAGCACAAGTCTCTGAAAATTGTATATAATGTGAGTACTGATGAGCTGTGATTAGTGGGAACTGAGACACCAAGAAATGAGGAGGTAACTAGGAGGGGAAATTAGGAAGTTTCCACCGGCTCCTTTAGCAGCACTGTATAATTGAGAGCAGCTGCAAAAGCAGTGCTAAACCAGTGCTGCACAAGTGTTAACCAGTGTAACTGGTGTCACCCGTGGCAGTTAATAAACAACTGGGTGAAAGAGCTTGACAGTGCTGGACAGCAGCAGTAATAGTAACAAGCAACAGTGGTTTTAAGCAGACCAAGAAAATCAAAAGTATCTCTGAGTGGGAGTGCAGAGTTACATTCTGTCATAATGCTTTAATAGTTAATCTTAGTCACTACTTATCTTCTTGCCTACCACTTGCTTACTATTTGTCTTTTGTCCACTGCTTATCCACCAATCTACTGATCGGCCTGTCCACCTATCACTGTCTACCGACCTACCTGCTCTCTACTGTCCAGTGCCCTGCTACATCTATTCTTACATGAAGTTACAGCCCCCATGCAGGAAGATGGCAGGTCCTATGCTAAGTAGCAAGTAAAAAATCAACTGAAACATGACCCGATCTGAAGAACACCTAATGATCTCATTTACAATTACAGTTCTCTCTACAGCACTCTCAACAGTTGCTTCTATTGTTCCCCCATTTCTGCCCCATATCAAATACCTGCAAGCTGTATGCTCAACATGCCAGCTATTACTTGAACGAACTGCATAGGCAGGGGGCTGATGCAATGCTGAACCTCGAGCAAAACATCATACATTTGTGCCACAACTAATTCTAACTCTGAGAGCGAAGCAGGCATGCGTGTATCCACAGCTGCCCTGACTTCAATCAGGACCATAGACACAGTCATAGATTAAACATCACCCGAGAGCACTGCCATCCAAAAGCAATCAGTGAGTGGCAGGTACACATGGCTGCTGTGTACATTTCCAGCGACGGCCCAAAAAATAAAAATAAAAAAACAAAATTGTGCACACAAGCAATTGTAAAGGAAACACATACCAGCATACCATCAACTGGTTCACTGCGTACGAGAGGACACAATGTACTCAGGATGTGCTTCCCTTCCTTTCAGAACGACAAGCAAATAAGACATTGCTCTCCCCAAACCCACCGCTGAAGAGAATCCAGAGAAGATAAAACAGTCTTTAACCTCATGTTCCACTTGCACCAAGAGCAAAAGCTGCACCAGGAAACCTTAGTAAGCCCTGGCGGCGGTTCCTCTGCGCATCGCCTCCCCACCAGCAGACAAAAAACTGAAAAACAAAACAATATTAAACACTTGTTTATTATCATTTTATTCTGCCTGTTGGAACTGGGGCTTGGGGCGGGGCCAGGGACGACAGGCTGGTGGAGGATTGTTTTGCACAGTGATCAGTGGCCATGGCGGTTTGGCCGGCCGTCTCAGGGCGGCCAAACTGACATGCACACTGAAGCTCTCTCCAACCCCAGCTGCGTTGCTGGGTTGGAGAGAGCAGGCACAGGCTCCCAGTCTACCTGGGAGCGCAAACCCACGTAACTCAGACTAATCCTGAAGCTGCTTTCATGCAGCGTCAGGATTGGGGGCAGAGGATTCTGGGGGCCTGTGCCTCCAGTGCACAGTCAGATGGGAGCGTCGGAGCCTGATCGGAGAGTGGGTGCAGGTAAGTTATTTTTATTTTTTATTTTCTTTGTCTGGCCCTGGTTTCCTCCTCCCCCCGCCCGCCACTTTGCCCAGGTACCGGCCACTACTGGTAAACCGAGTCAACTCTCCAAACAAGGGAGCTTGAAATTTACAAGAGTCATTCTTCTGCTGGAAGAGCAAATTGGGGCGG
Source organism: Lissotriton helveticus (assembly GCF_964261635.1). Lineage (NCBI taxonomy): Eukaryota > Metazoa > Chordata > Amphibia > Caudata > Salamandridae > Lissotriton > Lissotriton helveticus. Next base: position 134,499,058 of record NC_136070.1, on the reverse strand, counting down.
GGAATCAATAGGCAATCAAATCACAAATCAATAGAGTACACTACAATATGAACTGGTCAGACTTATGAACCTTAGATCCCACAAGCAGTCGCAAACTCAAAAATGTGTAAGACAAGCGTAAGAGGAATAACCTTTTTGTAATCATTTATCCATAAGGTACATGAAAATGTAAAAAATTTCAAGAGGATCCTTGATCAAGAAGTGGCAATGGAAGGGAGTAGTAATGAGCTTCATGATCAAAAAGAGACGACCGAAAAAGAGCACAAAAAGCTTGAATCTAGAAAAGGAAGGAGCAGGCAGTAAAAGTCAAAATCCAACGTAGCACACCCCCCACATCTGCTTACAAATAACTATAGTGTGTAGAAAATAGCTCAAGAAAGATAAGTTGGAGATTAGAACCACACAATAAAGTGCAGAGGAATTCCAAAGTCATAAAATTAACTCTGAAGGACTCTTCTGAAGCCCCAAAAACAGCAGCTACAATCAACCAGCTTAAAATGAATAATGGGCCTGTTACTGCTCAGAAAGACCAGGGAAGGTCATCTACTCCAGCAGTAAAAATAGCAGGAGATAGACAAAAATGTTTACCACCAACAACCAACAAAGAACCAAAAAGGAGCATACCCTTAGCCCTTTGATAACAAAAGACCAGCTGTGGAATAACAGAACAAGAGGTGCTGAGGATACGGGATCCCCATGTCCGACTACCAGACATAACGGAGACAGATATACAGTCCACTGAAATATAAATCCCATTATATCCTATGGGATTTATATTTAGGCGGACGCGATATCTGTCACTCTTGTGTCAGAGTAACCTGTCCACCGAGATCTAAATCAAGCCCAATAACTGGATTGCAATGTAATCAGACCCCAAAACAACATCATAGTACCTCCAGAGCAATGGGCAACATAAAGGATGAACATAATGATAAAAGGGACAATACTAATGGCAATTAGCAGTTTTGAATGTGGAAACAACAATCCAAGAGATATTCTATACACACAGAAGTACCACTAAAAGAGTCACTTTGTTCTCACCCTTTGAACCCATGATTGGATGAATACCACAAAGCAACATGAGCCCTTGATAAGCAGATATCAAACATCAACACAAGTAACAAGAGTAGCACACAAAATAAATAATGAAGGTAATACAGAAAATGTGTCTAATGTGGAGAACTTTAATGAAAGGAAGAGGGCAGAGTAACCTGTCCACCGAGATCTAAATCAAGCCCAATAACTTGATTGCAATGTAACCAGACCCCAAAACAACATCATAGTACCCCAGACCAATGGGCAACAGAAAGGATGAACATAATGATAAAAGGGACAATACTAATGGCAATAAGCAGTTTTGAATGTGGAAACAACAATCCAAGAAATATTGTATGCACACAGAAGTACCACTAAGAAAGTCACTTTGTTCTCACCCTTTGAACTCATGATTGGATGAATACCACAAAGCAACATGAGCCCTTGGTAAGCAGATATCAAACATCAACACAAGTAACAAGAGTAGCACACAAAACAAATAATGAAAGTAATACAGAAAATGTGTCTAATGTGGAGAACTTTGATGAAAGGAAGAGGGCAAAGCTTGTGCCAATAGTGCCTGGGGATATTGTGACGGTCAAAATGCAAGGTGTGCATCGTCAGAGGCCTCAACATGTGTGACCCACCCAGAAGGGAGAACGCATGCCATGGACCATGGGTGGAAATAAAGAATATTGAAAGGTAGAAGGTATCAAAGAATAAGAGTTGTGATGCTGGTCCTGTAAACGTAATGAATAAGAGGAAAAAAAGGTTTCAAAGAAGATATCACTCCACAAGAATACTGGAAGCAACAGAACAATGGGCCGCAACAAGAATGGAATGAATTGCCTCCAGAAAGCTCAACACATGGTGAAAAGAAGAGAGATCTGTATCCACAAAATACTTGTGGTCCATCCGCAATCCAATTAGAAATCATTGTAAATTGATACTTGTATAGCGCACTACTCACCCGCAAGGGTCTCAAGGCGCTTGTACGAATACCGCTGTGGAACCCATCCTGGCTTTCCCTGTGAGGTGTCCACTCCTGGGCACCCCCAAGGTGGAGGCCAGGCATCCTTAGCGTTGTGGGGGCCGTTGTGGAGATTAAGCAAGCTATTGCCCAGAGTTGCAGAGTGGGACTCCATGATTAGAATAGGCACCGAGGCAAGAATTATCCGGTCCGTGGAATTTTGAGCCTAAGACCCGCCGAGGCAGGGAATTGAACCCTGGTCCTGGGCTAGACCATTAAGTTTATGTGTTTGAACTTTATGTTTTTGTTAGAAAGGAGGGGAATGTGTTCCATGACTGTGGAACGTTTGTTAAGGCGATGGTTGGGTGTGGCTGCTTGGTGCTTTTTTGGCTGATACTAATGAGTTTTGGTTGCTGGCACATTGAAGGTCTCCCTTTTTTGCATATAAGTTATTACATTTATTTTTCGCTTATCTCCATCTCCAGCAATCAAGGTCGCTCCATGTTGAAGAACCGTTTCAATGCATAGAATACCCAGAGTGGTAGAAAAGCAACCTTGGTGCGGAAAGCAGGATACATTGTTACCAGAGACCCTGCGCAGTATTCTTAAGCACATCTCTTGTTGCCGATTTGTTAAAGCTTATGTCTCTTTGATGAGTGAAGGTTGCGAGGGAAGCCAAATACACCTTTAGAGCCTTAGATCAGGCATGCAGTAGTCCTCTGTGTGCAGGTAAAAAAGCTCCATCCAGGTACTGGAACCAGTAGTATTAACAATGTCAGGCTATTCACTAGATTGTTCAGAGCTACTGTTTGAGCTGTGTGGCACTGGAATCTCATATGTGGTGTTCCTGTGTATTTTGTAACTTGCCAATAAGAGCCCATTGGTTTTAAATCTTGCAAAGCAACACATAAGTGCGGGATCATACAAAAAGGAGCTTATCTCAGGTGGACCACCTTTAAAGTGCAAAATAATATGTTGCCAATTATGTGATTGCATTGCAGATATATTGTCCATAATGTCCAAAAATAATCTGCAAAATGTGTAACTACAATATTCAATTTTAACAGTTACCTGCTGGATTGTTTAAGCGTCACTTAAATAATACCTCTTCTTCATCTAGACTGCTTAATAATATTGTTTTATTGATCTCTAACACAAGTATTTTATTGGTCTAGGCTGACTAAAGTCCAGGAGGACAGTAACTGTGTGATATTGGTATGTGAAAAAGGGGAGCATAAGATTAAGATCACTGCAAATCCATTCCAGATAGATGTATTGTCAATGGATGACATCTTGCTGAGTATAAACAGCCTTGGACTTTTGTACTTTGAACATCTGTTGCCGCCACTCAAAAACAGGTATGTTCATGATGTCTATGGCACTGTCCAGAAATGCTGTAATGGGTAGGAAAGCAGCAGTACATGAGCAAAGATGGAAATCCAGTGCCCTCTGAATGTTTTTGCAATCTATGAACAACTCATTTAGTGTGCCTCTTTTCTGCCCACCCCTCCCAGCCATACACAAACTTTGATCTTTTCCCTACTTGTCTTTCCTATCAGTTCTCATTCTACTTTGCTTTTAATTAACTTTTTTGCCAAGCAGGTTCTCACATGTTGTTTTGAGCAACGGTTAATCCCTAGAATTTTGCCAGAAACCTGTGTTGCTTAAAACTGTAGCATTTTGAAGTTGTAGCTCCTAATATATGAGATGAATTATTATGCTTAGAGTAACATTGTTGAAGAAAGGGAGGGAATTTATGGCACTCTCGGGACCTCGCTTCAATGTGTCATGATAGTTACAAAACAACGGGGGAACCCAGACAACCACCGGACCCGGGTAAAGTACAGTACAAAATGAAATGGTCACAGTGGTAATACATTAAACAAATACAAAAAATAATACATCATCACCTTCAGTAAATCAGATTCACAAATGTATTCATATTAGAAACATGATAGTATTCATATTCAATAACTGGAAAAATATCAACATTGTTGTGAAGGGGTGCTCCAAATAGTGAAGGGAGGGAGTGCTCAAAGATGTGCATAAGTTAGGGGTTTTTTTCAGTTTTTTTTATTGACATTTTCAAAGAAATGTCATTTTACAACACAACTGGCCAGCATTGTATCAAAACTGCACAAGGGGTTAGCCAGTCACAATCTACACATTACATAATACATCTGTAATTGCGCCCACCTCTCCCATCCACATCCAATGTAAAAATACCTATTTATCGTATATTCACGTAGTTGTAAGCATCAGCTGAAATAAACGAACAAATTGAGTTCTCAGTCCATAGAATCACACAGGAGGTCCAATATATCTCCAACTCAGTCTAATAACTCCGCGTTCTCAGAGTTTTTAGGAAGGGGAACAGACTCAAAAGCAGATGACAAACTATATCCCATCACTGCGGTGCCTCAGTCTGAGTTTCACCCACACTTGCCTCCTCAGTAGCTTCTTATTGTTGCTGCACTCATGTCAGGAATGGTTCCCAAATATTTTGAGGCCTAGAAGTAGAGGGCATAAGCTCCCAGAATGTGTTCAGCTGCGTGTGACCATATGTAACATCTGCAAGCCACCCCTTGATGGAGGGCACCCTTCTCCTGCCCCAGTGGACCGCGACTTGCCTTTTGGCGAACAATAAAAGGAGTGCATTCAGTTTACGTAGCTTAGGCGGTGGGTCCTTAACATAACCTAACAGGGCTATTATGGGGGACGGGGTGTTTGTCGTGCTTAGAATTTGATTTACTGAGGTGAAAACATGTGACCAGAATTCAGCAATTTTGGGACAAACCCATGCTACATGTATAAATGAGGCGGGAGTGTATCTGCAGCGGTAGCAGCTCCCATCGTCTTTGATGCCCATGCGATATAGACTCACAGGTGTTTTATAAAATCTATGTAAAAATGTAAAGTGAATTAATTTAAGCTTATAGTTCGGGGAGAGCTCTGTAAGCTGCCCACAGCAGAATTCCCATTGTGCCTCCGTCAATACAATAGGAAGTTCGCTGTACCAGTTCTACAGGGACTTAGGTGTCACCAACCGGGCAGTGCTTTGCATGTGTGTGTACAATCGTGTAATGAGTTTTAGGGGAGCTGGGGATCTCAACAGGTTCTCCAATGCGGGCAGCGGCAGAGAGGCCAACGGGAATCCGTCTCAAAGGGCGCGGCAAGCCGCTCGTAGCTTATGATATAGGAAGAGTTCGGCAAATTACACCGCTTGCCCCTCAGTCTCCTCGGGGGGGGGGGGGGGGGGTACAGATCAGCGAATGTGTGGAGTCTTTCATTCCAGTGTTTTACTGACGCCATCCTAGATGCAAGGCAGCATTGGATTCTGCACTAGGGGGATGGAGGGGGCATACGGCACCGGAATGTCTGCTCTCTTGCGCAGCGTGTCCCAAGCCCAACGCAGTATACCAGCTGTATCGATATCTCCGCGCGGGCGATGTAATTGTTGATAACTCGCTACCTTCAGTGGGATAGGAGCCATGGCATCAGTTTCGAAATTGAGCCTGGGCGCATAAAGCATAAAGATCCATATCCGGGGCACCCAAACCTCCCTGCTTTAACGAAAGCATAAGTTAGAGTTGATGGAGAATGGAAGGACAGTGTGCAATATATACATGGTCATAAAATAAAGCCTGAAAAAGGATGTGTGCCTGTGTATAAGATAGCAAAATCAATCACTGGGTACTCTCCATCAGTTTCGAGATGTCCCCATCAGAGTCCCAACCTGTACCGCCCTACATCATTTGGGAACCAGTCACACAACAGATGGGAAGATATTCCCAATGTAAGATTTGGCCAGACTTAGCCGAATCTAACATCTAAGTCCCAACGTGTGTAAAAATGTTGGGAAAGGGAGGTGCCTATTAAAATATTTTTCCTCCTTCTTACCCAATTTTATACCTTATCACTTTAACACTGTTTTGATTTTCACTATTTAGCACTGCTCTTCAGCTCCCGCCTGATACCAATTCGAACATTTTTACACACGTTGGGACTTAGATGTTAGATTCGGCTAAGTCTGGCCAAATCTTACATTGGGTATATCTTCCCATCTGTTGTGGGACTGGTTCCCAAATGATGTAGGGCGGTACAGGTTGGGACTCTGATGGGGACATCTCGAAACTGATGGAGAGTACCCAGTGCTTGATTTTGCTATCTTATACACAGGCACACATCCTTTTTCTTCCTTTTTCTAGTTTGACCCCTTGCTACTAGTTAGTCGGTATTCATATAAGTCATAAGGGTTGTAGCACTGATTGGTCGTTAAATATTCCCTTGGACCCCCCTTTGTTATTAAACATAAAATAAAGCCGTCAATGTTTCGATCCCATAGGATTTGAGCAGGAAATTTGTGTTCTTACGAGGGAGGCTTCATCACCACATATAGACAACAATGATTGCTTAACTGTGTCATTACAATACTATAGTTTTTCATGTGTGTTTAGCCTACGAAGTGGCTGGATAGGTTTCCAATCAGTTTTGATGTATATATTGCACACTGCCCTGCCTTTCTCTATCAACCCTTACTTATGCACATCTTTGAGCACTGCCTCCCTTCCCTATTTGGAGCACCCCTTCACAACAACGTTGCTAGTTTTGCTGTTAGTGCATATGAATACCATCATGTTTCTAATATGAATACATTTGTGAATCTGATTTACTGAAGGTGATGATGTATTATCTTTTGTATTTATTTCAAGTTAATAAATGGCACATTGATTGCTTTTGGAGCTTCTGCAAATTCTGTCTCTCTATCTATCTATCTACCTATCTTCCTGTTTGTCTGTTTAGCTATGCATACACTGTTTAGACTACTGATAGCACGTCTTCACCAGCCGAATTAAACTGCGTTCTGGGCTGGAAACATCACAAATATTTGGAAGTCCATCTTAGGGCTAGAGAAAACTATTTGGTTCAATATCGATGGCAAATGAGTATGTGGTACTTGGCCTCCAGTACCCTAAACTTAAAACAGATCTCCAGGTTCAACTGTTCCACATGGAACCCTAATAACAGTGTGCCCTCAAACATGTCAAGGCAGAACCATGGAATAATTCTATAATAGAAAGACTAGACAGATTATCCCAGATACCACACCCACACTCCATAGCAGATGAATAAGAACAAATGAGAGCAAAAACAAATACAGAAAAATGAAAATATAGATGAAAGAACATAGATAAAAGCAATTTTCCATAAAAATATATCAACATAGATAATAATATTCTGTTTAACACTGTGTAAAAGGTTAGCGATCTATGACAGCAGAAAGCTTATTATACCATGAATATTTGATTGAGGTTCCATGTCTTCCAATCCTCCAGCTGTACTGCTCCTTTGAAAAGTTTAATCACCTTGAAAGGATTACTACTCTTCGAGATCCCAACATGGGCATTAGGAAATTTTACTCTCTCCATGTGTTCAACTTTCACTGTGACCTCAGAGACCGCTTTCCACTTGTCAAAATGCAATTTTCTCTTCACCTGCTAAACCAATTTTCTTTTCAGATACTCAGCCCCAATATTCTTACTCCACACAGTTTGTGTAATCTAATGCCAGGGGGCTTCGTTTTGGCCAAGGTTTCCTCTTGCTAAACATCTCAAAGGGAGTAACCACAGTAGCGGCATGAGGAGTTAATCTGTATTCTTCCTCTCTTGTTCACCTCACTCCTTGATAGTTGTATGGCTTCTTTCAATGTTGTGTTGAACCTTTCAACCATTCTGTTAGTCTGACGATGGTACAAGAACACCTCTTGTGGACAATTCACCCTTTCTTTAAGAACTCACCCATGTCTTTAGAGGTCAGTTGAACTCCATTGTCAATCAAGATACCTTTGGGTTACTTTAGGGTCTAAAAACTTGAGTCAAAACTTTAAACATGGATGAAGTGTAAATTTCTTGGACCATAGCTATCTGGGGCTACCTAAAATGCAAGTCTCGAAGATCAAGAATGTATAGTGGTACTATACCAAATGCCAATATCCCAAGAGTATTAAATGCTACCTCCTCCCACATCTCTTGGGGAATCTCTCTGCAAACCAATGGTGGTTTTTCCAACCTTTCTACCTTTTTCACTTATGCTGCACTCAATACACTCTCTCACCTTTGTTTCAACTTGAAAATCCATAGCAGGCCACAAAAAGCTCATTCTCAGTCTTTCCTTTGGCTTGAAAATCTCATGATAACCCTCATGTGCCATCTCCAACAAATAAACCTCAAAATCTCTGCAGGCACCAGTCTTGAACTCCATTCTGCAATGAAAGCTCATTCGCAATCCTGCCAAATTGCTTTAAGTTCACATTGTGACTGTCCTTACACGTCCCAGTGCAGACACTACTGCACACTTCTAGCAGTAATGAGTCATTGCTCATTTCCTGTGACCCCCTCATTATTCTTAATTCACCCATTAGTTGCAGCACAAACCTCGACTTCCTCATCAATCCACAATAGAACTCTTTCTTCAGCCATACATATAGACTCACTCAGCAGCCGTGAGAGACAACAGCTTTGGTCGCAAAACCCTGGTAAATATTTAACACAAAAACGGTAATCCTCAAGACCACTACCCACTTGCATGTTCTGGAGGCACAGAATCTAGGCCTTTCCTAAGAAAGACTTTGATCAGATCACGCTTCAAATCTAATCCACCCTTTCTAACATCTCAGAATATGGCAAGAGCCTCCCTTTTTATTGTGGAATAGTTGTATTCCACCCATTTTAAAGCTCTCAAAGCAAAGTCTGTTATGACTTCTTTCTCCTCCTGCGCTTGTTTTAGTACAGCACCTATGATAGAAAACAAAATTCTGCTATTCCCAAAAATGTCTGAACATCTTGTTTTTTCTTGGGAATGGGTAATCAAGGACTGTTTTAACTAGATCTGCTTTTGGACGAATACTATTTTCTGAAATAACATGACCCAGATAGCTTAGCTCCAAATAACCAAACTTGCACTTCATGACCTTGATAGTAATACCACTATTACGTAATGTATCCAAAACCAATTTGACTATCTTGGTATGTTGTTCCAAGGTAACACATGTATTAACATGTCATCCTGAAATAAATTGACTCCAGGCATTTCACTTAATACATGGCAGATGATGAACTGCACCGGAGTGGGAACACCTCTCAGAGTGAGGTGCTTGTGGGTGTGTACAAATATATATGTATATATATATATATATATATATATATATATATATATATATATATATATATATATATATTACCTACTGGCGATAGCCAGTAGGTATATATAGTTAGGATTTTTTTCCTATGGGATTTTTGAAAATTCTATGTCGAATAACTTTGGCGTTTGAGGACAGAATTGGCTGAAATTTTCAGGAAAATGGAACATTTTGTTTCTGAGCAGCCCCTGAACATTTGGGGGGGTTTCGTCAAGGGGGGACCGAGAAAAAAGGGGGGTCCCAAAACGTGTTTTTCCCATGCAATTTTCCATAGGGCGGTTGGCCTCACTTTTAGCCCGAACGGCTGAATGGATTTACACCAAACTTGGCAAAATTGTAGGGACTGGTAGCCCGATGTGCCTTTGCTATGTCTCAAGATATATGCTCCAGTGGTTTTTACGAAAATTAACTTTGAAAAATATATATTGGGCTACATTGGGCTATATATATGTTGGAGCCCAAATGTAGCCCAATGTAGCCCAATGTAGCCCAAAGATGGCCACCAGAGACAAAAAAAACAAATGTAGCCCAAATATCAGCCAGATGTAGCCCAACTATAGCCCAATGACAGAATGTCCCAGAGTGTTCTAAAGAACAACTAGAGTGCTAACAGTCCTACTTATTACAAAGGTATGGCACACCTGAAGCCATCTTGATTGGAATAAAGTGGTAACTCTTAAAACATTTAATTTAAAAAGGAACAAAATGAGGGGGTTCATTTTGCCATAGAAAGTATGATTAGCGAATATATGACGAAATCCCGCATACCATCAGTCCGCATACCATCAGTCCGCAAAAAAAATCCCGCATGTACTATTAGGCCGCAAATTAAAATAACGAAAACTTTTAGAACGAATATGCCTTTAGCATACACTAGACACCTAAACTACCCTAAACCCTAAAACACTACCCCCAGCATGACCCTACACTACACAAACACTACAACACTACCCTAAACCCTAAAACACTACCCCCAGCATGACCCTACACTACGCAAACACTACAACACTACCCTAAAACACTACCCTCAGCATGACCCTACACTACGCAAACACTACAACACTACCCAAAACCCTAAAACACTACACCCCAGCATGACCCTACACTACGCAAACACTACAACACTACCCTAAACCCTAAAACACTACCCCCAGCATGACCCTACACTACGCAAACACTACAACACTACCCAAAACCCTAAAACACTACACCCCAGCATGACCCTACACTACGCAAACACTACAACACTACCCTAAACCCTAAAACACTACCCCCAGCATGACCCTACACTATGCAAACACTACAACACTACCCTAAACCCTAAAACACTACCCCCAGCATGACCCTACACTACGCAAACACTACAACACTTCCCAAAACCCTAAAACACTACCCCCAGCATGACCCTACACTACGCAAACACTACAACACTACCCTAAACCCTAAAACACTACACCCAGCATGACCCTACACTACAACACTACCCTAAACCCTAAAACACTACCCCCAGCATGACCCTACACTACGCAAACACTACAACACTACCCAAAACCCTAAAACACTACACCCCAGCATGACCCTACACTACGCAAACACTACAACACTACCCAAAACCCTAAAACACTACACCCCAGCATGACCCTACACTACCCAAACACTACAACACTACCCTAAACCCTAAAACACTACCCCCAGCATGACCCTACACTACCCAAACACTACAACACTACCCAAAACCCTAAAACACTACACCCAGCATGACCCTACACTACGCAAACACTACAACACTACCCTAAACCCTAAAACACTACACCCCAGCATGACCCTACACTACGCAAACACTACAACACTACCCTAAACCCTAAAACACTACACCCCAGCATGACCCTACACTACCCAAACACTACAACACTACCCTAAACCCTAAAACACTACCCCCAGCATGACCCTACACTACCCAAACACTACAACACTACCCAAAACCCTAAAACACTACCCCCAGCATGACCCTACACTACGCAAACACTACAACACTACCCTAAACCCTAAAACACTACCCCCAGCATGACCCTACTCTACGCAAACACTACAACACTACCCTAAACCCTAAAACACTACCCCCAGCATGACCCTACACTACGCAAACACTACAACACAACCCAAAACCCTAAAACACTACCCCCAGCATGACCCTACACTACGCAAACACTACAACACTACCCAAAAACCTAAAACACTACACCCCAGCATGACCCTACACTACGCAAACACTACAACACTACCCAAAACCCTAAAACACTACCCCCAGCATGACCCTACACTACGCAAACACTACAACACTATCCTAAACCCTAAAACACTACCCCCAGCATGACCCTACACTACGCAAACACTACAACACAACCCAAAACCCTAAAACACTACCCCCAGCATGACCCTACACTACGCAAACACTACAACACTACCCAAAACCCTAAAACACTACACCCCAGCATGACCCTACACTACGCAAACAATACAACACTACCCAAAACCCTAAAACACTACCCCCAGCATGACCCTACACTACGCAAACACTACAACACTATCCTAAACCCTAAAACACTACCCCCAGCATGACCCTACACTACGCAAACACTACAACACTACCCTAAACCCTAAAACACTAGCCCCAGCATGACCCTACACTACGCAAAAACTACAACACTACCCAAAACCCTAATACACTACCCCCAGCATGACCCTACACTACGCAAACACTACAACACAACCCTAAACCCTAAAACACTACCCCCAGCAAGACCCTACACTACGCAAACACTACAACACAACCCTAAACCCTAAAACACTACCCCCAGCATGACCCTACACTACGCAAACACTACAACACAACCCAAAACCCTAAAACACTACCCCCAGCATGACCCTACACTACGCAAACACTACAACACTACCCTTAACCCTAAAACACTACCCCCAGCATGACCCTACACTACACAAACACTACAACACTACCCTTAACCCTAAAACACTACCCCCAGCATGACCCTACACTACGCAAACACTACAACACAACCCTAAACCCTAAAACACTACACCCCAGCATGACCCTACACTACGCAAACACTACAACACTACCCAAAACCCTAAAACACTACCCCCAGCATGACCCTACACTACGCAAACACTACAACACTATCCTAAACCCTAAGACACTAGCCCCAGCATGACCCTACACTACGCAAACACTACACCACTACCCAAAACCCTAAAACACTAGCCCCAGCATGACCCTACACTACGCAAACACTACAACACTACCCTAAACCCTAAAACACTACCCCCAGCATGACCCTACACTAAACAACCACCACAACTCTACACTACACTAACACAACACTACACTACACAACACTACACTACACAATCACTAACCCACGAAAAAATTAACACAAACCCACTTACCTCTCTCGTCATCGTGGTTTTCACAACGCAAATGCATTTACCATACATGCCTTTAAAACGTAATTCTTTGTAAAGGCATGCGTGATAAATGCACATGCGTTTTGAAAAAATGCGGGATAATGGTATGCGAGGTCAATGACCTTGCGGGATAATGGTATGCGGACTGAAAGTCCGCGGGATAAAAAATGCGGGAAAATGGCTGCAAACCATGATTAGCAGCAGACTTCCCTGGTGAGCACTAGCTTTACTACAGTGATCTAATGAGCAACTAGAGTGCTAACATTCAGAATTTATGGCAAATGTGTGACACATCTGAATGCCTTCTTGATAGAACCAAAGTAAACAAGCATTGAAAATGCAATAGATCTCGCCCTCGTTTTAAGTTAAAGCCATTCTGTTTGTAATGAGGTGGCTTTTTAGCTTTGCTTTTATTAGTGTTTTTAAAACTTTCATGTAAATAACATGCATATGTATGCATATATGTATATGTATGCATGCATTTATATTTATATAGATATGCAGATTATATATGTTTATATATGTATATTACCTACTGGCGATAGCCAGGGGTATATATAGTTAGGATTTTTTCTCTATGGGATTTCTGAAAATTCTATGTCTAATAACTTTGGCGTTTGTGGACGGATTTGGATGAAATTTTGGGGAAAATGGCACATTTTGTTTCTGAGCAGCCCCTGAAAATTTGGGGGGGTTTCGTCAAGGGGGGGCCGAGAAAAAAGGGGGGTCCCAAAACGCGTTTTTCCCATTCATTTTTCCATAGGGCGGTTGGACTCACTTTTAGCTCGAAAGGCTGAATGGATTTACATGAAACTTGGCAAAATTGTAGATATGGTTTGCCCGACGTGCCTTTGCTATGTCTCAATATATGTGCTCCAGTGGATTTTGAGAAATTAACGTTTAAAAAATATATATATCTGTGACAGCGCTCCGGTTAGCGCCCCGGTTCGTGTACCTGACGCGTAACGGAACTTCGCGAAGCGAAGCTGATTGGCTCTCCGGTGTCTGTCAACATTCTAAACAGTCCGGAGCGGCCGCCATCTTGTCTCTCGGTAGGATCGAGAGACAAGATGTGGTGAAAAACGAAGGGGGAAATGAAGGAAAGGGGGCAAGGTAGACCCCTCCTGACCCCCTAGGATTGATGAGGGGGATATTAAAGTGCCCCGCGGGGCAAAAAAATAAATAAATACATTTTGCGATTTTACGCCGTAGAGGCGCGTCCCGGTACGCGAACCGGGCAGCTCACTGGCAGCTAACCGGGCAGCTAACCGGCAGCGTAGCTGTCAACATTGTAAACAGTCCGGAGCGGCCGCCATCTTGTCTTTCAATAGGTTCGAGAGACAAGATGTGGTGAAAAAAAAAGGGGGAAATGAAGGAAAGGGGGCAAGGTAAACCCCTCCTGACCCCCTAGGATTGATGAGGGGGATATTAAAGTCCCCCGCGGGGCAAAAAAAAAAAAATTGTTGCGATTTTTCGCGGTAGAGGCGCTTCCCGGTACGCGATCCGGGCAGCTAACCGGCAGCGTAACGGTAGTCCGCCATCTTGTGTTTTTGGAGCGTCCGGTTTGCGTACCGGGTAGCGTCCCGGTAAGCGTAACAAGGGGAAAACCAAGAGAAACAGTAAAAAAAAAAATTAAGGGAATAGATTTCCAGCAAACTTGGCAAAATTGTAGGGACTGTTTGTTTGATGTGCCTTTGCAAGGCCTCAAGATATGTGCACGTGTGGATTTTGTCTAATTAATGTTAAAAAAAATATATATATCTGTAAGCGTGCTCCGGCACGCTTACGTTACGGGTTTTGTTTGCGCTGCAGAGCCGATACGTCACGGTTATGCAACGCGTCATGAGGCGTCTCACGTGGCTACGTGATACGTCACGTAATAAAGAATATATTTTACAGCTATAGATATTAACTTTTAAAAAACCAATGAAATTCACTGAAAAAACCATAGGTTATAGACCATATATAGTTAGGAATTTGCATTTACAAAACCTTGAAAATTCACTGAAAAAACCATAGGTTAGAGACCATATATAGTTAGCTGGACATTTTATTGACATAAAACCAATGAAATTCCATATATAGTTAGTTGCACTAACTATATATCGCGCACCCGCAATCCACTGCTGATGATGTCACATATTACATCATTCATGACATGGTCAGTGACATCACTGATGACATCACTGATGACATCTCAAATGACATCACTGATGACATCACTGATGACATCTCAAATGACATCACTGATGACATCATGACACACCAATACCAGTTACTACATACGCACTCACTGATTCCTACGTCTACACACACATTCACTCATTCACCCATACAATCACTCATACATACAGTCACTCATTATTACAACACTATCATATGCACTCATACACCTATGCAGACACTCACACACTGCCACTCATCCATGGAGTTACTCACACACCTAGTCAGTCCTGTAAAGAATCAATCACACTTCCATTTCCTCATCTATACAGTTAAACACAGAACACCATACTTCAGTGACATCACTGATGACATCACTGATGACATCTCAAATGACATCACTGATGACATCTCAAATGACATCACTGATGACATCATGACACACCAATACCAGTTACTACATACGCACTCACTGATTCCTACGTCTACACACACATTCACTCATTCACCCATACAATCACTCATACATACAGTCACTCATTATTACAACACTATCATATGCACTCATACACCTAGTCAGTCCTGTGAAGAATCAATCACACTTCGATTTCCTCATCTATACAGTTAAACACAGAACACCATATTTTTTCACACATATACTAACACATACTTACTCTCTTTTACAATCACTGATACAAGTACACATTGATATGCACAGAGTCACACACCTCCCAGCCAGCCACACACACACTCAGTCTTCCATACATCCACTCATTCTTCAATATGTAAAACATATTTAAACTTTACAAAAACACACAGACACTAGATGATGTCATCAGTGATGTCATCAGTGATGTCATTTGAGATGTCATCAGTGATGTCATCAGTGATGTCATTTGAGATGTCATCAGTGATGTCATCAGTGATGTCACTGACCATGTCATGAATGATGTAATATGTGACATCATCAGCAGTGGATTGCGGGTGCGCGATATATAGTTAGTGCAACTAACTATATATGGAATTTCATTGGTTTTATGTCAATAAAATGTCCAGCTAACTATATATGGTCTCTAACCTATGGTTTTTTCAGTGAATTTTCAAGGTTTTGTAAATGCAAATTCCTAACTATATATGGTCTATAACCTATGGTTTTTTCAGTGAATATATATATATATATATATATACACACACACACACACACTTTTTTTTACTGTTTTATGTAGTGCGAACATAGCCCAAGGGTATTGGAGCACTTTACATAAGCACCAGATTACAATACACAGTTCAGTTCAAGTTAATTTTGTTGTTTTAGTACATTAAAACCATAGCAATTGTACAGGAATAACAGTGGTCCATTACATTACAATTGATTAATATCATTTTAAAATAGGTTTGAAAAAAAACTTTTGGCAGATCATGCAGCCTATTTCTATTAGGCTAAAATATTACAGATGTACAAGAGAAACAGGGTTAAGACGTTTTGCCAACTTAGGATGTAGTTAAAACAAAAGTAATGGATCAAATTTATTACATGTTTATGCAGAGTAATTAAGCTTTATAATTTGTGGAAGCTACCTGCCACTTTCGGCAGATCATGCAGCTTATTTGTATTAGATATTAAGTTTAAGATTAAGAATTGAGATTATTAAGATATTATAATAAGCATATATACAAGATAGAACAGGATTAGAACTAGTTGCCAACACAACAGATGTTTTAAACAAAGTGTTGGTTTTAATTGATCACATCTTTGTGCAACGTAAGTGAGCATTATAATGTGTGAAATCTACCATCCACCAATCAGTGTATCTGATTTGTCTGTTGTGTGTTTCCTATTGCATTACATTACACAAGGTCAGATTCATTTTATTATAAGCACTGTAGAATAAGTGATATGCCCAGAATCAAAGGATGTTGAGCCAACACCAAGTCTCAAACCTGTTTTTCTAGATTAAAGTTTGCCGCTACAGCCATTAGGCCATATCCATATTTCTCAATTTACGTGTCCAAATCATGCACGTGGTATGGTTGTGTATCAAATCTAGTGAGCACATTCTCTTCTGAAATGGTTTTGTGAAGTGAAAAACACACCAGAAATGCACACTGGAAGGTGCACCCGGAGGCTTGATTGGGAATATTTGCATATATATATGGGCTTGTTTTAAAACTCGACTTAGGGACATAGTTCTGCACCTTTGCTGTGCGGCAGAAACAAGGCTAATTATTTTAAATATTATTTACACATAGACCAGGACTTTAGAGGCCCACCTAAAACAGCTCGCAATCCACTAGTGGATCCCGACACACAGTTTGAGAAACGCTGCCCTGATGGATGTGTCATAAGTCTATGAAACACTTATGCAGCTGAAGATACCCCAAACTGCATCTGATTTAACTGGTAAACTACAAAAGGTTTAATAAAAGATGTCAAATATTTTGCTTTCCCACATAATTTGACTTAATGGTATGCATACGTAAGCTCTCTTATGGTAAAGAATTTCACAATAAAATCTTGGACACACTATATCTTGTCAGGAAAATAACTTTGGGATAATCTCTGCATAATGTTTCCTTCAAGCTGTCTATTTCAATAACCATGACTTGTGGTGACAAATTGGGATCAAGCGAAATCCAATCCTCGCCAAAGTGTACTAAGAGATAAAATTTAACTCTACAGTTTTTATCCAAAGCAAATCAGAAGTTTGTTGCAAGAAATGAAGCTCCAGCCACCACAAACCAGCTCTCAAGCCCCCAAACATTCTAAGGCAGAATCATGTATTGATTTTATTCCAGAAAGACTAGACATTTTACTCAAGATACCACACACTGCTTAGTCCTTTTTTAACCATAAATGTGTTAACTGGGCGCAAAAGCACACCTAGTGCTTGGTGCAGATGTTTGCACAAGGGTGTTTTTGCTCCTCCGAATAAGACGAAAATTTACAGAAAATGACAATGTAAGGCGAGTAAAAAACATTATGATTCAGCCCATATTAGATTTCCTTTTTTTATAACACACTTGTTCACTGTCATCTTTTACTCCTTTCCTTTAGCAGGAACACTGCAGAAGTAAGCAGTCGGAATGACTCTCTGGACTCCTTAAAGGTAATATGTGGTGAACAGGATCTCAAAAGACGTTTACCTCCGTATTTCCTGTTACACAAATGCATTTATTCTACCCAGGGCATATGTGGAAATTATTGTTTGTTACAAAATCATCCTCTGAAAATATCCTCAAAGTACTTCACCTTCCTTTTAGGACAGCGACGAAGGTCTGTGGGAGGAGAAATTTGGTCATGCTGTAGATGTCAAAGCTAGCGGTAAGACTCATGTATAATTATTCACCATAGGCACAAATGTCTACCGAATTCAGAAAATGAAATGTTAATTATATCGCAAAAGTTCAAAAGCATATTCAGTGTTGTGCAACACTGCGCATAAATGGTTGACCCATTCCCTGTAGCAAATCAGTATGTGTATGAGTGGAGTTCTCTTGAGCAAACCAGTTTTTAATGAGCTCAGATGCTGCATGAGGGTGATTTACTAGTCTGATCTATAAGTAGAGTCAACTTAATCTTCAAAAACCAGAAATGTGTGGGTAGGAGTGTGCAGTTCAGGCCAGACTAGGGCAGCCCACTTACAGGCACCCTAGATGTCATGGCCGGCAATTCATGCTACTACGTAAGACAACTGTCAAGTTTGCCTTTCTTTATCCCTTTTGCTGTGTCTGCATACTTTGCTTCTTTTCTGGTTGGTGCCTGCATACTCATACTGTTCTTTCTCCTTTGCGTACCTTTGTTTTCTCTTCTCTACTCTCCTTTGCGGGTACGTCTCATCTGTAGGGCTCACTTCAGCAGTTTTCTTTACTTAACTGCTCCTTTCTATTGGGCCCCTCTTAACTCCATCCACTTCTCTCTAATAGTCTCCAGTCAGCTCTCTCAAAGTACTTCTATTCTCTGCCTCCCCTTCCTTTTACTGGCTTCTATTCTCTCCAGTTATTCCAGTCCCTTTCATGCTCCCATCCTTTAAGAATTGATTTCCTCTTTTTCTTTTTCTCTATTTCCTTTTCTCTTAACCTCTCCCTCCCTCTCTCTCACTTTAAAAATTACTCTAATTTTCTTAGCTGTTTTCTTTCTTTCTTAGTCTCTCTTTCTTATCAATTTCTCTTTCCCTTCAAATGTCTTTCCTCTGTTCAGTTTCAAGCATCCTTTTTGTATCTCTCTTGACTTCACTCTTTTTTCTTTCTTGCATTCTCTTTGCTTTCTTTATCTCTCTATCTCTCCCGCTCTGTCTCCAACTATCTTAAAATGTCTCTCCTCTTTTTTAAATTGCATTTATCTTTGTCTCTCCATCTTTAGCTTTCTTTCTCTCAAACTTGTTATCCTTTCCTCCAGCTGTCTTTCTCTCCTCACTGTCCTAGTCTATGACTGTTGCATACCTTGCATCTTTCTACCTCATTGTAGCCGAACCCTGGACTTCCTGCCTCACTCCATGTCTGATTAATGTACAGTTGTTTCTCAATTTAGCAAATATTACTTTGCCGCTTGACTTGGGGGCATCAGCGGCTGGTGGTATTGTAGAATTTGATAAAAACTGGTGTCGGCCTCTCTGCCAGACTGGTGGAACTACTTAGTTTCCAAAAGCTCTACTTCAGTTCATTCTGAAACAACCCACTGTCAGGCTAGTTGATGCCTTGATTGTGGTGACAGATTACCCAGTCTATTTAGAGTGCACCCTCCGACATTATTTCCTGTTTTTATTGCCATGCAAGGAATGGCAGTTGCAAACAAAAAAAAAATGTCAACCACACACTAGGAGAAATCATTTCATGGCATTCTTTGTTTGTTTTTCAGTAACAACCCCAGCTATGGGGGTTTCTTTCTGGAAAACATGAAAAACAATGCTAAAAGGTTGTTTTTGATAATCAGAACCCGCGTTTAAGCTCAAGGAAACAAGGTCACCATTATTTGATAACCCGTAAGCATTGCATTTTGTGATTCCATGTAACTACATAATAGCTAGTGGCTGCACATGACCCAGGTAAGGGTTTTGGAGCATTTTGTATGACCTCACTGTCACGGCTGATGTATTTTGGCAGTTGCTCTTTGTGACAAATTGGTTTGTTCGTTGAGGGGGGTATCAGCCCTTCTCAAGCAGCAACATCCACAATCCTTTACAAGATTAACCACAAAAGTCACTAAATTAACCTGTGCTTAATGCTCTGCTAATTATAGGACCTAAAAGAGCATACTCCACTCTTGATTATCTGGTCTTGCAAGGCCGGGTGAAAGTCACAAGTTCAAGCCAACAGCAATGGAGCACAGTCCGGATACAGGGACCAGTATTAACTGAAAATATTGCCTTCTCAAAGTCTGGTGCAAAGAGTCTAGTTCGTGGTGGAGGCCGTGAGGAGCTGGGAGAACATCACAGATGGTTTTCGCTGTAGTACGAAGAACCGTCCGAGCGTCGCAGACAGCATCGATGTAGCGTGAAGATCATGTTTGCATCGCAGATGAACATTGCCCGAGCTTTACATTGGCGGTCATAGCTGTCTGTGCTGTAGTGCAACTCTCGCGTTGCTGGCGGCCATTGCAGTACGGAGATTCGGGTTCACCAGAAATTGCTGGCGACAAGATTGGTGCAAACTTCAGGATTTCTCCTCTTCTTCCAGGAGGAGCTCAACTCATGCCAAACCAAGGATTCAGGTCCTTAGAGGCACCTCTTGGGGATCAGGAATTCACCCCAGCAGAGGCCAACAGGGCTCAAGCAGGTCCGGTTACAGGTCCAGGCAAGTCAGATTGCAGCAGGTCAACTAGGCAGTTACAAAGATGCCTCTGGAGCTTGCTATGTCCATATAGCTCAGAACAGGAAGTCAGTCAGCTGACCGATGGAGTCACTTCAGCCTGGGATTTAGAGAGCAGGTCCAGTGTTCCTTCTAAGACAGCATGGCAGGTCTCCAGCAGGTCCGGTTGCAGAACCAGGCAGGCCCAGTGCAGCAGTTCTGCTGGGCAGTCCTTCTTCTGTAGTATCCACAGGTCCTGGAGTATACTAAAGAGTGGGTCAGCTTTGAAGTGGGAGAAGCTTCAGTAGTTTTCGCTCCACAGAAGTGTCTGGAATTTCCTGCTTCCCTGCTCTGGTCCCATTGGTTCTGGGGGCACAGTATGCTAGTATGAAGTTCTTTGTAGATATTGAGGCATTGTCTTTGAAGTGCAAGTGGGGCTTCTGACAGCTCCGCCTCCTCTTCAAGCCGAGATGGCCCATCCTTCCAAAACCCAGTCTCTCTCTTGTATGGCTGTCTGAGAGGAATACACAAATGCCAACTATGACTAGTCACGTGACCCAGGAACAGGCTGCAGGCACCAAATCATTTGTGACTTAAAACCCAACATTACCATTAAAGAGGACTTTAATTTGCAATTCTGTAGACACTAAAAAACGACATTCCTACCGCTCCCAAACTAAGGATATCACTTTTTAAATGTAATACGGTAAACCAGTTTTATCTTATGGGAGAAGTAGGCCTTGCAGTAGTGAATAACTCATTCAGAGTTTTTAACTACCAGGACATGTAAAACTTAAAAGTACATGTCCCACTTTTTAAATACCCTGCATCTTATCCCCTGAACTTTTTAAGGCCTATCCTAAGGGGTAACTTATATGTATTACAAAGGAAGGTTTAGGACTGGCAAAAGGTTCATTCTGAAATTTCAGTTCAAAACTGCACACTGGATGCAATGGCATACCTGAGACATGTTTAAAAGGCTACTTAAGTGGGTGGCACAACATGTTCAGTGGACCCGCTAGTAGCATTTAATATACAGGCCCTGGGTACATGTAGTACCACTTTACCAGGGACTTGCAAGAAAATGTAATGCACCAATTTGGTGTAAGCCAATTTTACCATTAGTCCTAAAGCTAACCAAAACGAATTCAGCAAAGCTGTAGGAATTAAGGCAAAAAGTTTGGCGGTGACCCTACAGAGAGGGCCAGGTCCAACCAAATATGAAATAAAGTTGAAAGAAGGGGCTACAGAAATCCGACGTGATGATCAAACTGCAGTAAGAAGACTGCCACATTTCAAACTGTAATTGAGAGCTACTAATATTGTTAGTGTTCTTTCATTTTAATTTCTTTATATGTATATTAATTCAACCAAACAAAAGTTTTCTAATTTAATAAGCTGGGCTGCACACAGGTGAGCTACTCAGAGGTAGCTGGAGAGCTACAGTAGCTCAAGAACTACTGGTTGGAGACCTCTGCTGTAGACGATGTCCTACTGACCATAGGTGGAAATGACCGCTGTCTCCTGATATTGCTGGACCTCTCAGGTGCTTTTGACAGAGTTACCATCCCACCCTCATAGAGTCCTTGAGTCTTGATTGGTATTTGCCACCAATGTCCTCCATTGGTTCTCCTTTTACCTTTCCAACAGACAACAGTTTGTTCACATGGGCACCTCCAGGCCCTGAAAGATCCTGTCATGTGTGGAGTCTTTCAGGGTTCTATGCTGCCCTCAGTCGTATTCAACCTCTACATGGATCCCCTTGGTGCTCTACTCACAGATAACAGCATCACAGTTCACTAAGATGCAGATGCTAAACTACTTTACTTGAAAGTCTCCTCTGGTTCAGTCATCCAACGCTGGAAAACCTTTGCACATCATCATTTCGAGCACCTATCTGAAGCTAACCAAACAAAATCTAAGTTCACAGAATAAAACTGGTTCAATGACATTAACCTTGACACCTTTGAACCCTCAACTTTCCCTGAATGCCGTGTCAGTTACATTCACCCTGTACACCAACCTCACCCTCAAGGGGCCTGTGGAAATATGATCACATCACCCCATCCTGATGGAACTCTATTGGCTCTCCTTGTTGGCCTGCACCATCTTCAAAACCAGCTGCATCAAATGACAAAGCATCATGATCAACAGCCTTGCTTAATTTTTGACAGGCTCTGTGTTGTGATGTCACCTTTTTCTTTAATAGACTGTGAGGTGTATGGCATTCCAAGGTTGCCAATTGCTGCTGGCATCTTGGTGCAGGCTGACACCAGGCTGTTTGTTCTGATTAAACTTGATATAAACCAATCAGAGGTGTGACGGAGTAAACTTCCTTCCCAACAGTCACCATCCCATGATAGTTCTTGCCACACTCACCACCAGGATACCACCAAACTGCAGGCCAAAAAGTGAACAACAAAGCAGCAAGCCTTTTTCCATCTATGCACCCTGGATCTGGAACAACATCCCTTTACCCTTCTGGATCTCCCCAACTCTGCTCAAGTTTAGGAAAGAGTTGAAGTCTTACCTCTTTAAAGAATGTTACATCACAATGCTGTAACAGTCCACAAACCAACAACCCCTCCTATCACGTTTAACCTTGAATAAAGAGGCAAATAAACTGAAATGCATATGAACAAGATTGGTTTTTAATTAGCAAAGCCACGTTTTAAAGAATTTTCTAAAAGTGGTGACATTTTGACAAGTGCAAATCTGAATCTGCAACTTGTTCTTGTGAAATGGTGTGAGATGGAAAAAGGACGGTGCCCATTTCCAGCCGTTCTATCACAACGGCGAGTGATAAGAGTAGCGTCTGAATCTCTGAAACTTCTAGCTGAATGATAAAAGAAGATTTTAGAGCCGAGGGAGGCATTGCCTTACCACAAACTGCACTATGGGCATGGCAAAGGTCATACTGACTTCAGTTTGAATGAATTAATTTAAAGTTTTAAAGATTTCTTTAGCAGAGTTACCTGACTTCTAAATCCTAGCAGCCTGGAGACTTCTATGAGCCTTCCTAAGATGTGTATGGTATTTCTTTAGAGCTAATTTGAATTTTCTTTTATCTCGGGGCCCGTGTCACATAAAGTTAGCCCGGCATGTGCGAATTTAAACACAGCCTCTGCCACTGGTGCGAGCTGCCAGGTTTCTTAAATAGTTGAAAAGCCAGAGCTCGCTATTCCCCCACTTTTGTCAATGGTAAAATGGTTGCTTGCCACTGAAACTTTAAAGATGTGTACTTCTTTTGGCTGGATATGTAGCAGCATTTGTTGAGAAATCTAAGTAAACAACGGGATCACAAAACAATAAAATACACAAAGCTACATAGTAACACAAAACCGTACAGAGCACGACACAACAAAGCAGTGAAAACAGAATGCAACTCAACAAATACTGAAGAGGACAACAACACACAATAAAACAATGCGCACAGCGGCCCAAAGAAACAACAGAGTACATCACCACCACAGCAACATGTCACTCAACAAATGTGCACAAACATTTTTGTCAAACATTGCCACCTCTAGAAACTTGTGTTCATATCACAGTGGTTAAAGGTGTTTGGACCAAGCACTACCTTAACTTACAATCAAGGACATGAACGAGATCCAGTCAAATATGTTTTGTGTTTCTTGTGGCCCACGTGTCCTAAATAGTAGAAAAACAGCACTATTTTACCTAAGACATTAATAAATGGTTGTTTGTCATGGGACTTTTAAAGGCAGGGACTGCTTTTGAATGGAAATGTAGTGGCATTTGTTGACATAAATAACAGGAGTGGAATGGGATGGCGGCACACCCTCTGTACAAATTCAGCAAGGTCAACTTAAATGGGATCGTACATGTATCTTCGGGTGCCCAGGAAAGAGTCCCTCCTGGCCAGGGGGCTCCGGATTTGAACAATGTAAATGGGGGAGTACAGGAACCTCCTGCACTGTTTCCTCTGGCACTCCAGTTGGAGAAGGTAACTTCTTCAAGGAAAATTCAATGAGTTTTGGCAAAGTCGAAAATGAAAATACACTGTTCATCAATGTTCCATTATAGGTAGAATTTATTTTGAGAGTCACATATTAAATCATAGTGACTACGTCAAAAAATAGTATAAATTCAATGTTCAAAAAAATCCAATTGCATAATTAGTGTCCCTATGCATTTCGGGACTGCGGCCCTTTGTCAGGGGACAAATCGCAATCTGAAAGTAAAAAGTACAAGATATCAGGAAGAGGACCTGCCTCCAAGTAGAGCTAGCATAAACGAAGTGGGGTCAAACGTAAAGTGAGTCGGTAAATCAAGGTTAACACGGGTGTAAGTGTAAAGAAAAACATGCAGGGACACGCGTGTTAGACGTGAGGTGCCTGAAAAAGTGAGCGTAAAAGGTGAAATGACCAGAGATATGAATGACGGTCCCAAGAGGTGTAACACCGAGTGACACGAGGTCCACGCCGGTCAAAGAATACCTAACACATTGTAAACGAGTTACGGAGACAAAGTGAATGTATAAATCACCCGTGTGGTAGAGGGTAAAGCAAACGAAGTGTTCTTGGCTTACCGGATGAATCCACGGAATAACGCGTGGTGTGTCAGTCGGCAGAGTATAGAGTGCCGGGGGTGAGTCCGGAAGTAAATAAAAAAGACGTGGGGCATAAACATAAGTAACGGACTACGGGGAGAATGAGTACCGGCGAGTGAAAAAAGACGATGAACTGCAAAAGTGAACATGAAAGCAAGCATTAATCAAAGGGAATAAGTATAACGTGACTGATGAAATAATAGAAGGGCAATTTAACAGGGGTTCAGAAAACGGAAAAGGAAAACGAATGTAAGCTGGGCAGCCATCTTGGAAAGGGAAACAAACAAAAGGGAATCATCAAATCAAAGATTATACAAAAGTGTCAGGAAGGTACCAACAGATAGTAATGAAGATATAATGAGAGAAAAAGGCCAATATGCAATTCACAGTATAATAAACCAAAGTAAAGAGAAAATTTGGTGAAGGTAAAGGGAAACGGAGGGAACGTAGAATGTCAAGGATGAAAGTAGATGAGTATCAAGGAAAATAACGTAGGAGCAAACAAAGGGATAGTCATGAAAATGTAGAAGAAGAAAAAGGCGGATATACAAATCACAGTATATTAAACCAAGAATAAAGAAGTGGATAAGTGTCAAGGAAAATAAAGTGAGAACAATAGAATGTAGAAGTGGAAGGTAAAAGGAAAAGGTACATGTGGGTAAACAAAGTCAGCAAGTAAGACAACGAGTAGATCAAAGTAGGAACAATAGAATGTGGAAGGTGGAAGGTAAAAGGGAAAGATAATCAGCAAGTAAGACAACGGGTGAATCCAAGGAAGCAACTGTATTCCGGTCATTAAGGCCTTTAGGCTGGCATGCATCAAGTCTCTTTATCCAGACGGTTTCTATTTGAAGAAGTCTTTTTCTGTTCTCCAAGCCTGGTCTCAACGGAACAACCTCCAAAACCAGGAACCGCAGTTGTCTGATATTGTGATGGTGTGCGGTAAAATGAGCCGCAAGAGGTGCTTTGATAGTCTTGTTCCTTATGGTGCTCTTATGTTCAGTCAAACGAACTTTTAATTTCCTTTCAGTTTTGCCAACATAGGGTAACCCGCAGGGACATTTAAGTAAATATACAACATTTTTAGAATCACAAGTTGCGTTGGTCAAAAGTTTGATGGTTTTTCCAGATGCTGGATGATTGATGGAATTCCCTATAATAATATTGTTGCAGTGACTGCAATTTAAACATTTTTACTGTTTACTGTCCCTTACCACCACTTTTTATGCCACTCTACATCAGGCCAGCGGTGTATAGACCAACCCGTCGGAGGAGTATGTCTGCGACGGAGATGGAGTAGTCTTCATTGCTGACATACTTTGGTTTTTTTATATTTATTTTTATTGAAAATTTTTACAAAACAGCAAGGCAAGAGGAGATATCATTCACAATACTGAATTCAGGACGGGGAAGGAAAAACACACTTTATAATCGATAATCAATGTAGTTGAGGAAAGACGGGGGGGGAGAAGTCAAAGCAGAACACATATAAAACGACAGTGGAATGTAGGCTCAGAGAGATAGAAGAACATCCGGAACCTCTAATACAGGTGGCGTACACATATTTCCGCGGTACTCATTCCAGGGTCCCCACACCCTACTCCATTTCCGGGGTTTACCTCGAGCCAGGTATACAGTCCTTTCCCTAAACATGCACCAGTCCATGTTTTCCTTCCACGCCGCAATCGTGGGTGTCCTCGGGGATCCCCATAACTGGGCAATGTCCCTCTTGGCAATCATGGCCCCCAGGGTTACCCATAGCGTCTGAGCAACATTATGATCAGTTGGTTCCCATATATTCAGTAAACAACGCCTGGCCTCCGGTTGAAGGGTGATCCCCATGACCTCATCCATCACATCATGCACCTTCCTCCAGTAGGCAGAGACTTCACAACATTCCCAAATAATATGAAGGAACGTCCCCACCTGCCCTCAACCACGTTTACACAGGCCATCAATAGAGAAACCCATACGAATGAGACGAGGGCCTGTGACGTAAACTCTATGCAGTATCTTAAGCTGGACCAACCGGAGTCGAGCTGGGACCGCGACCTCCCTTGGGGAGGAGATCGCAGATTGCCAGTCTTCCTCATCCAGTTCAAGGCCGTCACGGGTCCACTGCTCCCGGAGATATGTGAGGAGGTCTGTTCTATCATTGATCAGTTTCTTATAAACTAGGGAGATGGCACTATCAGGCACATAGCCATCCAATAACCTGTCCTCAAGCTGAGACGACTCCGGAACCACCTCCCCGGCCTGAAGACCGAGCGCAAGGCATGACAAACCTGTATATAACGGAAATATTCAGTGCTATGCAATTCAAACTCCTCTTGTAGCGACTCAAACGATTTTACCTGCCCCTTAACCCAGAGGTCACCCACCTTGCTGATACCGATGAGGTCCCACTTATCGAACCCTTTGGTATTCCAGAGTTTACCAAGCCTATCAGAACCGAAAAGCGGGGTCACCTGAGTCAGACGGTCGGTCCACCCCATCGCATTAGTCGCATCTCGCCACAAGCGTACAGCAATCTTCGTGGGGCCAGACAGCACCCCAGTGACAGATTTAGAATACAGAGCCCTATAATAATCGCCACCAGGCAATAGCCATCTATCCGTTGCGAAAGCGGGTTGTGATGCATGACCATATATGCCGTGGTTTATAGCGCTCAGATGGGACGCCCAGTAGTAGCGTATTATATCTGGAAGGGCTATACCCCCGTCGTACCACGGAAGCGTCAACTTAGCAAGAGAGATTCGCGGTCTACCGTCCCAGATCAGCTTTCTTTGAAGGTCCTCAATCGCTCGAAAGTAGCTAGCGGGGATAACATCATAGGCGTTCTGAAGCGCGTAGAGAAAAGGAGGCAAAGACATCATTTTAAAGAGCGCAGCGCGACCTAAAGGCGAAAGTGGGAGGCGTCGCCAGCCCGCGACATCTTGTTTTAATCGCGACAAGGGAGGAAGAAGATTTTGCTGATAGCGAATTGCCGGGTCCAGGGAAATGTAAATACCCAAGTATTTGAACCCTGTACGAGCAATCTGAATGGGACAGTTACGCGGGAGTAGGGGACCATCACCTGATAGGACATAGATATAGGATTTCGCCCAGTTAATAATAAGGCCCGAGTTTCTACCGAACGAGGCCAGGACATCACACAGTACCATCAAAGATTTCCGCGGAGAGGTCAAATACAATAAAATATCGTCCGCGTAAAGTGAGATACGATCCTCAAAGGTAGAAGACCACCGAATACCCTTCATCGAAGGCTCCCATCTAATCCACGCGGCAAGGGGCTCAAGAGCAAGGGTGAACAGGAGTGGCGATAACGGACAGCCCTGACGAGTCCCCCTCTCAAGAGAAAAGGAAGCCGACACACGGCCATTGACAACAGTCTGCGCAAGGGGGTCCTCGTAAAGCAGCCTAACCCAACCGATAAAACCCGGTCCGAATCCAAACTTAGCCAACGCGGCCCACAAGTATGGCCATTCAACAGTATCGAAGGCCATCGTGGCATCCAAAGACGCCAAGATGGCCGGCTCACGCAACGTCGATGCTCTCGCGAGAACACCATGTAAACGCCTAAGATTGAGAGCAGTGTTTCTGTGCGGAATGAAACCGGACTGATCCGGGTGAATCAAGTCTCCGATAACAGTGATCAATCTGTTCACCAGGGTCTTTGCCAGGATCTTAGGTTCAGCGTTCAATAAGGATATGGGACGGTACGACGTACACTTGTCTCTGAGCTTTCCTTCCTTGTGAATCACCACAATGGTTGCTAAACGCTGATCACGAGGGAGCGAGCCACACTCACGGGACTCCGTAAACATGTCTCGTAGATAGGGAGCAACTCTATCAGGCTTCAACTTGTAAAGTTCAATGGATAGACCATTGGGACCCATCGCCTTCCCCGAACGCAGCGAACGAATCGCCAGAGCCACCTCGTCAGCCGTTATTGCAGTGTCAATCAGCTCTCTATCCTCGTCAGAGAGACGCGGCAAAGAGATGTCACGTAGCAAGAGATGCGAGTCCTCCTCCGGTCTATCAGACACGGAAGAGTATACCATCTTGAAATGATCCGCAAACTGTCGAACAGTCTCTATAGGGTCTGAAACCCGTGTACCACTAGTCGTCTCAATCTCGGGTACCACTCTATTGGCCCTCTCCCTCCTATCAAGCCACGCGAGTAGTTTACCAGCCTTATCTCCGACATCATATAGGCGTCCCTGCTGCTCTCTACTCATGGCTTTAGCTGCGTCAGTGACCAATGTTCTATACTCAAGCTGTTTTAACCGTAGTACATGCGTCACAGCACCGGTGACCGCACGCTCAAGCTCAAGTTCCAGATCAGAAATCTCTGTCTCAATTTTAACCACTTCCTCATCTCTCCGTTTCTTGACACTCGCTATCAGTGACAGGGCCTGGCCCCTAAGAACCGTCTTAAAGGCTTCCCAGAGAGACACAGCCGAGGAAACCGAACCCTCATTCTCCAAAAAATACTGATCGATAGATTTCACCAAGGCTGTGCGAGTTCTGGGGTCCCGAAAGTACCAGGGGTTAATCGGGGCCACACGACCCTCAGTTTTGGAGCCCAGCTCCATTCTAAGCCATAATGGAGAGTGATTGGAGATACCACGGGCCAAATGCTTAATCTCCGCGACAGAGAGGGCCTGCCCCGCCGGTACCAAGAAATAGTCAATCCTGGAGAGGCTGCCGTGTGCACCAGAAAGGAAAGTGTATTGGCGCTGCGTTGGGTGTAACAATCTCCAACAATCGACCAAACCCAGGGTGTTTAGGAAATCAGATAGCCAATTTTGTGCACCCCCAAGGTCCCTGGGTGGGTGCCGATCCATAAGACCAGAGACAACCGCATTGAAATCCCCACCAATAAGCAATGGTCCCTCCGGAAGAGCCAGAAGAACCGGTCCCAGGTCTGCAAAGGTGGTTGACTGAAGACCTGGCGGAACATATACAGAGACCAAGGAAATGGTCCGGCCCTCCCACCTACCCGTGAGAGCTGCATAACGCCCTCTGTCATCGAGTATACTGGTGTCTATTTCAAGTGGGAGAGAAGTCTTAATCAGGATACCCACCCCCCTGGAGCCAGAGGAGAACCCAGCATGCACAACTAGACGGTACCCCCTCCTGTTCATAGCACGACAGGTGTTGCCAATCAAGTGAGTCTCCTGAAGGAGAACTATATCTTGAGAGAGACGTTTCAACAGCTGCAACACAACACTACGTTTTATCCGATCCCCCAAACCATTCACATTCCAACTCATCAATTTCAGCTCCCTACCCCCCATCCCGGAAAGGAAGAAGATCCAACCCCTGGTAGAATACAGCACCTCTTTCAAGAAGAATAGATAAATGTTGCCTTGCAAAATGAAACAAACTGTCCCCAACAAAACTCTCAACCCCCCCCCAGCAACAACCTGTTACAATACCCCCCACCCTGCACCCCTGCGTAACACCAGGAAACCACCCGAA
Source organism: Lissotriton helveticus (assembly GCF_964261635.1). Classification (NCBI taxonomy): domain Eukaryota; kingdom Metazoa; phylum Chordata; class Amphibia; order Caudata; family Salamandridae; genus Lissotriton; species Lissotriton helveticus. The sequence continues at coordinate 134,468,365 of NC_136070.1, read as the reverse complement.
CTTGCAGTGTGCCTGTCGCCCCCCCATCTAACTAAACTACAAGAAGAAACACAGAGGAGGAAAAGGACCCGCTACTGACCCCACAACCCCCGGAATATAGAAATTCAAGTCAATTGTCAAGGTTATCGAACCACAGTTCGAGGTCAGCAAGAGACCTCAGGACATCATCCGCTGGCACTTATTCTTGGTCTGTCCGTCCTCCCTCCGCTCCACCAGGTTGGCCCTCCGGAGTAGTCTGATTCAGTAAAGTATCAAGCCAGTCAGCCACAACATCTGGAGGATCGAAAAAATAAGTCCGCTCTGCATGTTCAACTCGTAACTTGGCCGGAAACAACATGGCGTATTTGAGACCCATATCTCGCAATCGTCTTTTCACACCCATAAAGCCAAGTCTCTGTCTCTGGACTGATTGAGAGAAGTCCGGATAAAAACTCATCGTGGTGTTTTCAAACCGCGTAGGGCCATCAGTCCGTGAAGCCTGCAGCACAGTGTCCCTGTCTCGAAAATTGAGGATTCTGGCTATTATAGGACGTGGAGGAGCTCCCTGTTTTGGACGGCCACCCGGGACCCTGTGGGCACGTTCAATAGTAAAGAATTTACTCAGTCCCTTGGGTGCCAGGTGGCGAGTGATTAAGTCCTCCACGAAGAGGTCCGCGGCCCGATCCTCCGCTTTTTCCGGAACCCCTATGATGCGGACGTTGTTCCGGCGAGCCCTCCCTTCATACTCTTCGAGACGGCGTACAATGAGATCGCTGCTGTTCTTCAAGCGATCGACGTCTGTCTGCAGTTCCGTAACATCACTCGTTAGGCTGGACGTCTTAATGTCCAAAGACTTGACTTTTTCATTGGTTTTGCCCAAGTCCACACGGATCAGATTCACATCAATCGCCACGGTATCGAGCTTATGGGCAAGGGCCTCAATTTGGTGTCCCAATGAGGATTTGATGCCATCAATGGCGGCCATGACGTCTTGTAGAGTCGGTTCGGTCGATGATGTAGGCTGCTCCTTCGTGCCGGCCCCCCCGGGAGAACCCTTCACCTGGGTATAGCGATCCATATTGTTAGATTGCATGGAGCCACCTCGACGAGTGGTCTTAGACTTCAGCTTGTCCCCATCAGGTTTCCCCGCCATTGGCGGAGACGGGTCACTGTGGTTCTGTGGAACCGGACAGGAAAAATGGCGACCCCGGGTCCCGTCGGGCAATAAGAACCCAAAACTGTGGGCACGAATCAAAGGTTCCGCATATCTGGCGAAAACAAGCGGTATAACAGGTGCAGTAGGCCCAATCGTTCTCTGCGAACCCAGGGATAAGCTTATTCGCGGTCACCAGTCACTCCGGAATCAAAACCGAAAGTGAAACCAATCAGACCGGTCACACCCGTCTTCTGTAGGCCGCTGTTGTTCAATTACAGATCGGGCAGCATGGCAACTCCACCGCCGGGCATCATGGAGGGATAGGCCGCGATCTTCAAGGCGCCACAACTTCGGATCCCGAGGTCCAATTTGGAATCCGATTGCAGATTTTGCCTCATGCGTGGTTCGTCTTCACGAAGATAGCAGTGAGAAGCAGGATAAAAGACAGGATAATTGCGGGAGGTTGCGAGGGTCTCGGGAGCCCTAAGCTCACGCGGCCATCTTGGTTGCGCGCGAAGCTCCTCCCCCATTGCTGACATACTTAAGGTCTTGACCAGATTTTATTCTGACCCAAATTTGCCTAGTGACCTTTAAATCTCACATTTTAAAGGGCATTATGGAGAATAGTTTACTTGTCAGACTTAGGGTAGTTTTCTCCTAAATATTTTGCATTCAAACTCCTATGTTGCTGAATTCGTTTATGTTGGATTTAGGACTCTGTTCACTTTACCTCTGCTAACCAGTGCTAAAGTGCTTGTGCTCTCTCCCCTAAACATGTTAACATTGGCTTTTTCCTGATTTAAATATTTAATTTGCTTATAAGTCCCTAGTAAAATGATAAACCCTATTCCCAGGGCCTGTAAATTAAATACTACTAGTGGGCCTGCAGCGCTCATTGTGCCACACACTTAAGTAGCCCCTTGAAACAGGTCCGAGGTCTGCCATTGCATCTTGAATGCAGTTTTAAACTGCCAATTCGATTTGGTAATATAATTCCCTTGGCAAGCCTTAAACTCCCCTTTTATTGCAAATATATCACCCATAAGGTACTCCCTATGAAGCCCATAGGGCAGGGTGCATTGTAATTAAAAGATTGGACATGTACTGTTAAGTTTTATATGTCCTGATTGTAAAAAATGAATACATTTGTGAGGCCTACCTGTCCCAAAGGATAACATTGGGTTGCCCTATTATGTTTAATAAGTGCAAACTTTTGATTAGGAATAGGTAAGCATTTTGTCTTTGGTGTCTGAGAAATTGTAATTAAAAATCCTCTTTAATGGTAATGTTAGATTTTATATAGAAATTTTGAAAATGCCACTTTGAGGAAGTTGGCATTTCCTACTCTATTTGGTGTCTGCAGCCTGCTTCTGGATCACATGACTGGGTGTAGTTGGCATTTGGACTTTGTTTATTCCTCTCAGACAGCCACACAATGGAGGGATTAGGTGTTCCTGGATGGGCCATCAACTGGCAGGATGGGTGAGGGTAGAGCTGGACACAGCTCCACTCACAACGGCATAGGCTGAGCCCTGCCTTCATTCACCAGGTATAAATATTGGACTCTCAGACACAACTCTTTGTTCACTTTCTGGCTGCAGAAGGATTCTAAGAGGACTGCCTCCTGCTGTGTACTCCACAGGACTGATTTGCTGCTGGGAACCTGCCTTGAATCTTCAGAGGCCGGTCCTGCTTCTTGAGCCCTGTATCATCACCATCACCCAGGACTACGAGAGTGACTACCAGGGCTAGTTTGGTGACTTCGAGTTCCGTGCCTCAGGGACAGAAAACTTTCCTTCCATCTGAAACCCACACCTGGACCCATCCTGAGTGAGTCCTAACCCTCCAAATGGTGCCACTCCGGTCTTAGACCCTTTGCAGTGGTGCTAGAGGTGCCCAGATAGCCAAAATCCAAAACTCGGTTCTTAGAAAGTTTTTGGCTAAAATCCGTTTTTGAGAACCGAGTGAAGACAGGGGCAACCTGCTCATCTATCTGCCCTAGGTGCCTCGCCAGTCGGCCCATGCCGATTGAAGGAGGCTGCCCGCCCTGCTACTTGCCTTCGCTCTTACCATATTTTTTTATACAACTGAACAAGGACCATCATTCACTTGAATACAGCATTTCGAACCGTATTCTTACTCGCTCTGTGGACTAACCACGGGAAAACACCTTTAAAAAGCCCCAGGCTTGCAAGTCAATAAGGGGCAAAACACTTTTTAGGGATTCTGTTATACTAACAATCTCCTCCAACCCTTGAACTTTGATTTTGCAAAATAAAAACCAGATGTTTATACTACAAGAATTTTTCCGATTTATTATGAATACACCCACTTGTCCTGGCACATTCTCGCAAGTTCTAAATTAGGCTCTAAGTGCAAACATAGAAAGCTTCACCACAACTTCATCCATCAGCTCACGACAATGACTTTCCCTCCTCGGACACAGCCTGCAGTCTTGCTCCACTGAACTTTACTGTCACAGTACATTTTCTTCAAAATGTCTTCTAAGTCCAAAGGTAAGTGCCGACTGGGCCCAATCCACTATTTGTATCCAAACCACGCTCCATCGCGGGCGCCATATTTTTCGAATATGTGACTAGATGTCTGTGGTTAGTGCTTTGATCTTTCCAGCACTAGACTTTACCTAAAACTTTCAAAATTCATAACTCTGGTTCTGCTTATTGGATTTTTGTTGTTTTGGTGGCAATTTATAAAAATGTATTCTATTTGTCTAAATTGGTGTGGGATTTTTACTGCTGTTTGTGTGCTGCATAAATACTTCACACATTGCCTCTAAATTAAGCCTGATGGATTTTGTGCCAATCTACCTGAGGGATAAGCACAGGTTAATCTAGTGGTTCACCCTGACCAGGATTGTGGCTGTTGCTTGAGGAGAGATCATCCTCCCAACCTCTTCAACTAACAACTCCATTTCTCACAGAGAGTTCAAAAATGGGTCAAGGCATCGGTTAATCTCAAACTTTAAAGTATAATATTGGGAGTACTAACATGGAATAAGCTATCATTTAATCTACACACTTTAAAGCATATTATTGGGAGAAAAAATACGATGCAAGCTATCAGATGCATGATCTTCAATAGAATATCATCATCCTTGTTTGCAATGCACTCTGGTTTTCCTCTTTATTTTGCTGAGAAAAGAAGAGAGTGCTGATGATTCCAATTGGGGTAGCTCAGTTCCTCACAAGAGTCTAGGTTACCCTTTCCTCTTAGAGGCCGAGGACATGAAAACTGTGTACCCTGTTATAAAGTAAACTCACTTTACTTTGTCACAGGCTTAATGTTCGAGTGCATCTGGAAGCCCAACCTTTTCATTCCCTGTTCTTCTGAGACAGTGCTGGTACTAAAATGGATTCTCGCTTCAGACCAGGCCGCAGAAATGTGAAGCACCATTAATTGTGACGGTTTATGCAGAATCAGCAAATAATCTCTTAATTGTGCTTTTTCCTCCTATTCAACAGTCATGATCTCTCACCAATATGATTTTCACATCGAATGCCTTATATAAGTGTTACGAGGTCATAGAAATTGCAGAAAATGTGCCTTACCAACACCAATAACATAAGACATTTATGGTGCTGCTAGTGTAATATGTTCTCTGCCACAGGTCCTACTTCCGTGGGAATGGATTTCGCCTTACATGGATTTGAGCATGTGTACGGGTTACCCCAGCACACAGAAACACTTCAGCTTCAAAACACCAGGTACCTAAAGACCCATCAATTTTGAATTCCTTGTTGGAAAACATTTCTTTGAACGCCCTGCATGTGTTTTCTGCTGAATTTGATCTAATCAAAAATGGTTTTGTACAGGGGGTTTTCCTATACAGTTTTAAAGTCACTTATGTTGTATATGACTTTATGTGCAGATGTAGTAATGCTCAGGTCTGATCACACAGGCTGTGCTCAAGCGGTGTCTGTGATACAGCTCTAGCATTGATTCCACTGCTCTGAAAGTCCTGGCGAAGCACAAAAAGACTGTTTGCCAATAGTCACAGTAGTCCTACGCCATTAATATCCATGATTTTGGACTCTCTGCAGATCATTGTGACCAACACCCTAGGCAGAAATGGAGGTCTGCAAGATATAATAGACCTGCTGTGAATTCACATTTGCCACGTGTTGTTGTAAACCCTTTCTCTTACAAAAAACAATTTGGCACAATCCAAATGAAACATCAAGGGGAGCATGCCACAATCTGCCGCCATCTCTTTCCTCTGCTGCCCAGAGATCCCACTTTGCGAATGGATGCCGACTCCTTTTGACAGTAGGTCATCTGTCAGTGGTTTGCCACTGCAGGAGTCAGCTCAAACCATTAATACATTTTTTGCTAGTGTTTAGTAGGAAGGAATGCCTCTTTATCATCCCATTTTTCTTTCCGATTTGAAAGGTTTTGTGATGTTGGCACAGTAAGTAGCACATTAGTACCTTATAAACTGGATTTTTTGGACTTGCAGAGCTTGCCAGTTTGAGAATAGTTTGCCCAGACCAATGGTTGTGTGAGTGCTGAATCTCCAGTACATCCGGCCCTTTATCCTTAAAGCATTTCAGGAAGACCCAGCTAATGTATCTTTAATGGGAGGTCATAGGTGGCACTCCATTCATGTACCTGTGCAGGTCCAAGGCAATGATCTAGAGGAGACTGACGGTCGTCATTAGTGAACTTCTTGGGGAGGTCTAATTATGGTTCTGTTACAGTTCTCTTTTTGGTTTTGTGTTATAGTCATGCCGGATACAGACTTTCCAGGGGCGCAGCGTTTATGGGACCCTTGCTTCACCGCAGTAGCGTACCCGTACTGATTGATGCATTTTCTTGCACTTGCTTGTTGGCTTATTGAAATAAGGGCTGGAACAGGTCAGACCAGGAGTGCCTTGAAGGCATTTGCTCTGAACTAAGACTTGGTTTGTTCTTGCATGCTTGAGGGTATGGGTCCTGTTAATGTATGGAACTAATTGGACCGCTCGGACTACTGCAAGGTTCAGTCTTGGAATCAACCTTTTCTTTTCTGATGGTGCTGAGAAGCCTGGAGGTTCTAGGTGTTTTAACTCCTGGGGTAGGTAGCTCCACAAACATGCTGCTGATGTGCTGTGTGTGCCTTGGCTCCGGCTAGAGAAGCCGTATGAACCTAGATACGAGTAAACAATAAGGAAGCGTGTAGAAAATGATTTACTGTGATAGGACAGGAAGGTAAGTATCCGAAAATGACATACACCATAGCCGGGAACTGTGACCAAGAAGGCAGGCAACTGTTGTCACTGTCAGCCAACCAGGCCTTCTCATTGGCTATGTCGCCAGATACATTTCTTAAGGGTGCTAATTAATTAAATGGTAAGATATCTGCTCACTGCTTACACCATTATTATGTCTGGATTTTGACAGTGCAGCTGTCAGACAGACCTATTGCTTACAATATACATAGAGTGGACCCCTCCCTGTCAACCATTTGTTTTCTTCGTCAAGTCTGTTTTAGTCATTGGCTTGAGACTTTGTCTATCACCTCTTGGCTAAGCTCAGTGTTACAGTCATCTCTCACCTAATGCTATTGGCTTTTTGGACGAAGCCTTCTACCTCCACTTGTGTGCTTGCACTATACTACAAAAAGGACTATTTTACATCAATACTCACCTGTGTCCACTCCTTCTGGCTATAATGTAGTATACTTACAGTGGATACGTTTGCACATTAAACCCAGACCTATTGACTTTACCAATGCTTGTGTCTCCTACGTTCATTTTTCTTGAACCTCTAGCCTCCTGTTTATCAGACCTTTGTGTACACCCAGGTCCCAAGTCTTAAGCTGTTTGCTTTAAGTAACAAAACTATGATCTAGGTTCCAAAGGTGGTAAATGTTTTATTTATGGTTTTCGACCTTGAACCAAAAAGAGTGCCTGGATGGACAATGTCAGATGCTATTTAGAAAGCAAGATAATGTTGTTGTCTGTTTTAGAAGCAAACACAAACAAATTTGAACTGGCGATCCAAGGGCGCTTCTATTGTAGAATCTGTTTGATAATGAGTACAAATCATTTGAAACCTAAAGATGCCTCCCCGTGAATCCAGTTACTTGCAAGGGTGACTTGCATGTGATAGAAACCAGGGCCATCACTTTGAACTAAATTCGTATTCCCTTCCAATCAATAATCATAGGTTGATGAGAGATTTGATGAGGTGGCAATCCCTGGCAGAGATATATTTCTAGAACACATTGATTGAATATGGAAAAGGTTCCTGGTGTTGTGGTATTTATTTGTTATATTTCCGTCTGTACTTATGTCTGTTTATTGTTTGCACAGCTTTTGAATGCAAATGTATTTCCTTGTTTGCTCTGTTGAATCTAGTTTACTTCCACGTGTATTTAACTCTTGGATTTCAGTGCTCAGGTGCCACATACAATACACCCCTGCACTCATCTGACAACGTTAGCTTTCAAGTACAAGCAAAGGTACACTTGCGGCACACAAGTTGGATTCGTAGTCACGACTCACAACACTTGGTGTCTCATAAAATAAGTCATTTTCTATTTTCACATTTAAAAACACATATACATAGTTAATTATTTGGTTTTCAATCTGTATGGATATATAAAAATCAGTAAAAACTGAATCAGCGGAGCCTTCATATGTATTTCTGTCTTTTTCTAGCGATAATGATGCCTATAGACTATACAACCTGGATGTCTTTGGGCACAAGCTTCATGACAAAATGGGTATTTATGGGTCTATTCCCCTTCTCATGGCACACAAGTCTGATAGGACCATCGGTGTATTCTGGCTGAATGCTTCTGAGACATTGGTGGAGATCAGCACAAAAGCCACAGTAAAGGTAAGCATTATTAGGTTATAAGGTAGAGTTTACTGAGAAATGTTAAAATGTAATTAACAATTATGTACTACATACTATAGAGTTGTGTACCCACGATGTATGGATACTAAAGCAAGCAAAGAAAAGTATGTTCCCACCCCTGGGTGGCATTACATAAGTGGGCTAATATTATAGGGTCCAGGTGCCACTCTACCGGCTGCACCACTAATAGCTACACTCTTGCTTCTATATCACACATACCAGAGGACATAGAGGTTGGACTGGAAATATTATGCCATTCACAGCCTCACTTTAACCCAAAAGAAGAAAGAGAAATGCTGGAAAGGGAGACAGAAGGAGGAACAGAAAAATAGGGAAACATTTATTAAGCGGGAACGCAGGGTTGGAAAGTAACCTGTAAGAGTGAGAAAAAGAGACAGGAAGTGTAGGGTGGTGGAAGATACAGACGTAGTTTAGTCAAGCCTGGGAAGCTTCGTAATGTAGCCACCCTGGTATATGGAAGCACTGGTAGTGGGCTTCTAAGAAAAGGTGTGGTCCCTTAGACATGGCACCGTTCAAATGGATCTCTCCTACTATTATTTTTTAACCCCTCTTATTCTATCTTAATCCATCGTGATATAGAGTTAAACAATGATCATCATCTTTAATCCACAAATTCCACTGTTGAACCTGGATTTAATGAATACACCTCAGATTCCAGTTCTCCTCTTCCTAATCTTTTTGACCTGGCCACTTTTCCTGATACCTCCATCAAGGGACATTTGCTCCCCTTGGTTATTAAGTCTTCCCACCTCATGCCAGTAAGAATAAAACCCAATAAAACACTACTCACTTCCTGTGTTCTTGGAAGACCTCGGGCTTGATTTAAAAGTTGGTGGTATGTATACTCTGTCGCAAAGGCGGCAGAGTATACATACCGCCAACATAATGGTCTGTTCGCCTAATTTATATGCCAGAAGATCTTAGGTTATAAATACCTTCCTAGATACTGCTTTTACTAAAAAAATCAACATATATATTTCTATACTAATGAATACATGTATAGCAATTATTATTTATGGTTTAGGAGTAGATTGTTTTATTGAGAGGAAGCACATATTTCACACAGTTGCAAACATTGTTCATAAGGTACCAAAAACTCTTCACAGAAATAACCTAACTAAAGGGGCCACCATTATCATTATATTCTCAACCTCTGTGATATTACACCTAATCAGGGAAGCAAGGGAAGGAATTAAGGAGCTGATGTAGGAATAGGAAGGGAGACAGGGTAAAGTGGAGGGCTGTCACCACAATCAGGAGCATACATTTCTTCAAAGCCGCCGGCCAGCCTTTGTCAAGTAGGGCAAAAAGTAAGAAGCTGCAAATTGTAGGTTTTCTGTGAGATCCATCTAAATAGAAAGTCTAGGTCAACTTTCTGATTTAAGTCCGTCGATGATGGATTGTATGGCATTCATATAAGAAAAAATGTGCATATTGTCATGCCAGACCTTCATTCTCGCGGGATTTCTCATAGCTGCTTTTAAGTCCGAGTCAAGTCATAAAGCTTTATTCGGAACATAAAAAACATGTCCATAAAAGCACATACAGTTACAAAAGCAAACATTTCATTAATTAAAAAAGAAAGAATAAGAACACATGATACATTAATTATCCAGTGCGGGATGGAATAAATAATTAAGAAGAGAATTAAAAACACATACTTTTCCTAACACCAATAGCCTTTAGTAGGAAAGTACCCGTAAAAAAGCAAATGTCCGGATGATGCATATTAAAAAGCAATTTCATAGATTCAGTAATTGTTCTTACTCCAAATCTTTTCAGGATGGGCTTTAGATAGATTTTCCGTAATTCACTATACAATTTGCAAGAAAAAAGAAAGTGCATAGTACTCTGTTCTGTCTTGTAATCACAAGCACAGGGTCCTATAGGGCGTATTTTTACATTAGGACACGCAACCAGATAATGTACTATTCCCATCCTCATTCTGGTAAGTACAAACTGGTGTGAGACTCTGGTCACCTGTATCAGATAAGGATGAAATCCAATAAACTCATTCAAGCTATTGTACAGATTACAGGTAGGTAGTTTTGATTCTTCCAAAGCACGCCTCTCTATACAAAAATTCATAAACATAGTTTTCAAATTTGATTTGGAGTTATCAGATGCACAATACCGATCATTAATCACATTGTATCCAAAGACCTTTTGAAAGTTTTCAATGATGTATTTAATCGAGGGGATCTTCAGGTTCTGGTCCAAAGAGAGGCAATCCTCGATAATAGCTCTGTTCAATGAGGTGCCTTCATTTAACCAAACAGATCGCCACAATAATAGGGGTCTTAACATGATTAGATCATTCAAAAAATGGGTTCCCGTTTCCTTATGAACCAAGATGTTGGAGGTAGATTTGGGTAAACACAGGAGCCTTTTCAGGAAGTTATTCTCCTCTACCTGTAGGCACCTGGTTGGTGTCACACCCCAAACTCCTGCCCCATAAAGGGCGGCAGATAGACATTTAGATTGGAATTTTTTTAGCATATCAGCTATGCGTCTATTCCCCAACTTCTTGGCAAATACAAAAACCCCATTGGCACTTCTAATCATCTTGGTTTTAACTGCTTTGTGTTCAATATCCCAGCTACCATTTTTTGAGAAATTAATCCCCAAATAGCAGAAGTTGTCTACTTTTAAAACCTGTTCGCCTTCTATAAAATAATGAGTCAACTTTCGTTTTAGCTCGGCCTGGACCACACTCCATCACATAGGTTTTAGACCTGTTGATCACCAGTTTCCTGTTTTTGATGAACTGGACAAACCTGTCCATCAAACGTTGTAGGCCCAGGGGAGTCCTGGACAGCAGCACAGCGTCGTCCGCATAGAGTAACACAGGGATGTAGCTGCTTTTAAGTCCGAGTCATTCTTACAGATGCCTACACCTGAGCTTTATTGTGTTTTGTCTCCACCATCTAGGAAGAGTAGTACCCTCCGGTCGCCCCTTTATAGAGAACCCCTCAATGAGGCTGCTGCTCGCATGCCTTGGCTCATGGCGATTTGGATCTCAAAGGACTACTGAAACCAAACCATACCATTGATAGAGGGAACACCTCTGGCTTTAAGCATAGATGCCTTTCACACCACCTTGGCGTGGACAGAGCCATGGTGCTGCCCAAACAGCATGAAGCTCTGATCACGGTGGTGTCAGTAGCTACTGAGGGGAATCCCAGGATGCAGATATTAGCAGCTCCTTCCTCATTATCAAGCTTTTAAATCTTATTGTCCAGTCGAATTATATCTGTCTCCTTGTTCCTATGCAAGAGTTTTGGGAGTGTCTATCTTATTGTGGGGATACAGCACATTGTTTTCCACTGTTTTCACAGCTGCCTCCCCACCAACAGCCATGGACTCCACTTTCACAAACCACACTTACAATACAGAAGTTGATTTTTCCATTTAGTCTAATTTCATTATAATTGTTTCAAGGGCATGCAACATCTCTTTCAGTGCTTTAGCCAAATCACTTACAAAAGACTCCTCAATTTACTTCCTCCTTGATTGAAAAAAACATGTTCTCTTCATTTCATTGCCCAAACAGCCATCTCCTGATAACTGTTCCTTTCTGTTGAACTTAAAACACAGAAATTAATTTGATGTAAATTAAAACAATGTACTGATTGGAGACTTCAAACCTTGGATTATTGTGTCTTTACTTCAAGTCAGATATACAGTCTTTAGCAATGTTACTGTAAAATGAAGATTATATTTTTATCTAAACACCTCAAAAAAATGTTGTCATAGTTTTGTACTTGTAACATGACTTTATTAAGTATTTTTTATAATCCTTTTCATTGACATTTCAACTTTAAGATTATAACAATATGGCTCAAGAATACTGTTCCATTTATAGTTATAACTAACGTCTTACTTCTTAATATACATCAGTTTTACACTGCACAATCCGGTCATATTCTGAAAGCTCTTGGTTACTTATCTCAGTGAAAACTACAAAACAAAACTATTTGTTAAACCTATGCCAAGTGCTCATGAGAACTTGCAATCATCAAGCCTAAGACAGTGCATGTACTGTACAGTCAGGCAATGTATTTGAGGACGCAGCACTTAGTGCATGGATGGGCGCTCTGAAGGCCTGTACCATGCTAGGGTTTCTGTGGTCGCGGCCAACTTGAGTTGTGTTACGCGATCAGTGTGGATGGTCATACAGGAAACGCAGAGACAGGACTGGAGGATTCTGTACTTAGCAAAGAATGTGAGACTTTGACTTAGTCGTGTGATAAGCTGATGCCATGAGTAACAGGAAAGGGAGTTGCAAAACATGGTTTGTCAGGGAACTCTGCCTGAGGTCCCCAATCTAAGATGGAGATGGGTCTTATCCTTTCTTGTCACTACCTGTATGAATCACGTGTAAAGAGACTTTTACTTGTAATGGCTACATTACAACTTATTCATTCCTTTATTTTTCGTTGCATTCATCGCCGTTCTGCTACTATTGTTGTCCCTGATTTTGCTCTTTACAGTTAGGTCTTCTTTTGGATCTCCTGCTGGATGTTTTTGCTTGGCTTTTTTTCCTTACCTGATGTCATGGGAAGGTTTGTGCCTTGCTATAACATTTTTCCTTAATCTTCATCTTCAGTCATCAACTAGAGGTCTGCCAAGGAGGTTTTTTGCCTGTATGGCGTATTCCTCCTAGGTCCTGGGTAGCTGTGGCACAGAGCAGTCAGGCTTAACTCAGAGGAAAACAATTGTAAAGCATTTATCAGTGCCAAGACAGGCAATAAGTAAGAAATGCAACACAATAAATGCCACTACAATTTATTTTACAAAATAGCCTTTATTTATATCTTTAATCAGACACCAAAACTACAAAAATCTGATGAAGGCAACGAGAGTTATGTTTTTTTAAAGGTTTCCATAAATCACTGCAATTGCCTCATAAAGTTTTGTAACTCACTACTTTCAACTTGTAGCGGTAGTCTATGAGCCTCAAAAGCGAGGGTCCTGACCAGAGTCAAAGTTTCAGGCCTACTATGTTGGATGCAGGGGCTGGGTTGGTCTCAGTCAGTGGGGTCCTCTGCAACTTGGTTCCTGCGTTGGTCTCAGCGTCGATGGACAGGTGCAGTCCAGCAGTCAGGTGGGAGCCTTGTTTTTTTACTGGAGTTTTAGATTACCTACGAACTATTGCTAGTGTATATGCCTGTGATTCTGTGCCAAAAAAGTTATCCTTTAGCTTCAGGCTCAGACGTTACAGTTTTGTTGGAACAAACTGCACCAGCAAAGGGTTCAGGACGTGGGGGCACTTTTTGTTGGCTAGGACTCAATCTCATGGGCTGCAGCAGCTGAATCCAGGGCAAGTCCGGTGGTAGCTGGCCAGCTAGGCCCTTTGCAGATGCAGGGTTTCTTTCTATTCTGAGTCCCTGAACCTTAACAGGAGGCTACCCAACTAGCCTTAGGAGTCTACTCACTGGTCCTTGGCACGTGTGAGGAGCAGGTCCAGCCCTTAGGGTTCTCTCTCTATTAAGTCAACAGCAGGAGCAGTTCTTCTCTTTCTGAAGGCCTGTCTTGGTTCAGCAGGTGCAGTCTATCGTAGTGCAGACTTTTGTTCTAGAGTCCACAGGTTCAGCGGGTGCAGTCTTTCCTCTGTTCTTTCAGAGCCCAGTAGTGTTCGGAGTGTGGTAGCCAGGGGTGCCACGTTTTTGCTAAATTTGAGTTTGTGGGGAGGAAGGCTTCCATAAACATGAGGGCAAAATTCCCACGGGAATTCCTATCCCCTCTTACATCACTTCCTTGTGGGTCTGGAACTAAACAATCTCACAGGGCATCTCTCTGCCAAGATCCAAGATCTGGTGGGAGTTTCCTGTTCCTGGCTCCACCCCGAGTCCGCGAGTCTGATGGCGATTATCGTTGTTGGCGCGCTGCTGCTCCCTGCTGAGGCGGCTCACTGCGCTGGGGTTTCTCACCGGCGGCTGCAATTGCTGTAATGCCTGCTGCGGTGACTGGCCACGGGTGATTGTTTACGGGCTGCCTGCTACACCGGTGTTCTTCGATATTTGGGGTGCCGCTTGTTGTTAACTGCCGGATGCGGCGTTTGGTGAAGCAGCGCTGAAAATCCCCCGTCATTCCTAACAGCCGCGGAGATTCACTGCTGCGGAGTTGCTTGAGCCTGAGCCTTAAACTGTTGAGGTGAGGAGTGCTGCTTCAGACTTTAGAGACGAGAGACGATAGACGAACTGTGCACGGGTACACTGTCTCAGGCATAGATACATTCCTCTTTCATCCCTGATAGCTTTGTTCCACACTGAAAATTGGCTAACTTCACGAGTGTCTATTGACAGCTGCACGCTTTCCCCTCGTTTTCCTCACTGCAACGCCTGAACTGTTAATATTGGCATTCTGACACTTACCTCGTCATTTCATATAATTTGTGCAATACTGTATGACAATTCTAACTCTAATTTCTACAATTCAGCAAGCCTGCAGACTGGGGGAACCTTACGTTTGCGTAATGTCTTTGAATTTTGGCTTGGGTTAGCTTTATTAGCTGCTTGGTGCACAGCGGATAGACAGTTCACACAATTGTGCGCCTTCGGATGAACTTTGAGAAATCTGAGAGAGGTCCTGCTGGCTGATTTCTTCTCGTTTTGGGGGGAGACATACTTACTTGGAGGGGGGAGGCGAGGAAGCCCCCATTGCAGCCGCCACCGCCAGGAGTCAATCTTTGCAGCCTACAGCGCCGCCGCCTTGGGACTACATCTCCCGGCAGCCTCAGCGGCGGCGCTGCACTCTGACTGCACGAGAGCGCCAGGAGGCGCCTTAAAGCAGCGCTCTGCTCCGCTCCGCGGGACGCCGGGCGAAGCCCGGGCAAAGGGCGGGCCCTCTGTGGCCCTCAGAGGACCCAAGGAGGACGGGACGGGCCACCCCATTTGACTCTATTACTGGTGGAGGTATTGTGATGCTTCAATTTTATTGACTTTATTGACTATTGTTGCGATTTCATTACAATCATAGACATCATGTCCATTTGGAAAGAGCTCAACGCCCTGTGTGGCACAAAGTACGTCCCTGATGCAATAACCTCCCCTATTGCGGCCACTTACTGTGTTATTTCTAATGGCTCACCACGGGACCTAGCTCCTCCTGTAAATAAAGTCCTAAATCAAGTAAACGCTTCGCACCTGGGTCTCAACATTAGAGAGAAGCACGCCAGCGAAATTGACAATGGGAACTATGCAAGTATACCAAATCTGTGCACCAGCGCAACATCATCTTCCTCTAACTTAAAAGCATCAACGGAGGACCCGGCCACTGGCAAATTAGACGACCCTGTCTTGTCCCCCATATTGACCTTTTTGGCCCAAATTGAGCAACTGTTGTTAGCTGTCGTCTCACCCTTGGTCATAAAAATCAACGATTTGGGGGAAAGACTGATCAGCATCGAGGAAGTAATTAAAAAGTATTCCCCTCCAATTAATACAATGGCCATATCTGTCTGCCCTAACCCTCCCATCGTCCCCGAAAAGCATAAGTCTGGTATCTGTAAGAACGGTGAAACTCAAATACAGCCTCCCTGTATACTTACCCCAACAGGCCCCAAAGTAATTTTAAAACCTGCGCTAAAAACTTATACAGTGGCTAGACCCGCTCCGGTAAGAATGCCACGCATCAACTTACCTCCCGAAGCCGCCCCATATGTGTCTGTCCTTTCTGGGGTCCCTGCCCTCAGCCAGGGTACACACGAATCCCAGCAGGACCTGCTAAATAAGGTCATTTTTTGGCTACAAAACAATAGACCTTTGCCACCTGAGCTAGATGGTGGTATCCTGAGTGTCAGGAGGGTGGGGTGGTTAGGCACGTTGCCCAAAGACATTGCTGGGGACCTGGTGCTAATTAAATTTAAAAACAGGAATGTCGTCCCCTATTTACGTTTTTCTCCCTCCAAAGAAAGACTTGGCACTATTCGCATTTGGGATCTGTACGATTTTTACCCGAGCTCCCCACATATTTTCGTCACATAGAACTAACCTTTTAGCCTTTAACGGTTTTGAACCCTTGACAACATTTTTTATTTTTAAGACCCCACCACTTAGAGGCCACTCACAAGTTCGAGCTAAACTGACAGGGTAAGATGTAATTGACAAGTATCCCCAGTATGTATGTATGACTTTTTGTTTTAGAGTTGTTTTACCGACAATGAAACCCTTGGATATTGATTAGCTGATTCGTTATACCTATTTAATATTGTTTTATTAACTTTGTAATGAAATGTTACGGTGTTTATTTTTGCATTGTTGATGCTTTTATGATTTTTTTTACACTAAAATCGAATAAAGCTTATCTGAATCTGTAAAGATCTGAAGACCCCATCTCCTTTGGTCAGAGCTATGGGCACACTCTTGAGATGTGTCCAGTATAATGAGCCTTCCCCTTCCCCCTCCTGGAGAACCAGTTCTTCAACGGGTGCTACTCCTTCTCCAACCAACAGGCCTTTTTTCTCGTTCCTGGAAGCACTTTACATCTCCTGGCAAGAAGGCGACTGGCTGTCTCCAGTGACAACTGCTGTAGTTAATCAGAAACTGCTACTAGAACTGAATGGGTAAACATCGTTGACTTTCTAGAGTCATCTTTATAATAAAAGTTACTTTAAATCCAACTTCACCACAATCTCAGGTTTAATGTAACAATTAATGTATTTGATCACTGAAGTACTGTATTAGGTGGTCCCAAATGGAAGGTATCACTTACTGGCTTGGTTAGTGTAGCAAAGAAAAACCAAATGTGGTGATGGACGGAGCGTTGACAATACAAACACTCACCCCCAGTCAACTGATCTGGGTTTAATCCATCACCGTTCTTTAGCTCACTCCGCCACCCCAGTTCAGACATGGCCATATGCAAATCAGTCTGACCCTGTGCCTCATGGGAACAGTCCAGCCCGAACTGCCAAGCCATGTCTTCCCTGGACCGGAATCAAGCTTCCCAGGACCGGTTTCTGGCATTACAGCCGTCTTCAGCCGGGCATGCTTGACTCCAGTGGCAAAGTGAGCAAGGGACTCACGTCTGAGCATACCCTGGCAACTTAGGGCGAACAAAGAAAAACCAAAGGTGGTGATGGACGGAGCGTTGACAATACAAACACTCACCCCCAGTCAACTGATCTGGGTTTAATCCATCACCGTTCTTTAGCTCACTCCGCCACCCCAGTTCAGACATGGCCATATGCAGTTGCATACCCTGGCAACTTAGGGCGAACAAAGAAAAACCAAAGGTGGTGATGGACGGAGCGTTGACAATACAAACACTCACCCCCAGTCAACTGATCTGGGTTTAATCCATCACCGTTCTTTAGCTCACTCCGCCACCCCAGTTCAGACATGGCCATATGCAAATGCAACTGCATATGGCCATGTCTGAACTGGGGTGGCGGAGTGAGCTAAAGAACGGTGATGGATTAAACCCAGATCAGTTGACTGGGGGTGAGTGTTTGTATTGTCAACGCTCCGTCCATCACCACCTTTGGTTTTTCTTTGTTCGCCCTAAGTTGCCAGGGTATGCTCAGACGTGAGTCCCTTGCTCACTTTGCCACTGGAGTCAAGCAAGCCCGGCTGAAGACTGCTGTAATGCCAGAAACCGGTCCTGGGAAGCTTGATTCCGGTCCAGGGAAGACATGGCTTGGCAGTTCGGGCTGGACTGTTCCCATGAGGCACAGGGTCAGACTGATTTGCATATGGCCATGTCTGAACTGGGGTGGCGGAGTGAGCTAAAGAACGGTGATGGATTAAACCCAGATCAGTTGACTGGGGGTGAGTGTTTGTATTGTCAACGCTCCGTCCATCACCACCTTTTTTTTTTTTTTTTTCTTGGTTAGTGTAGCCCCATGTTAGCCAGTAAGACTACCAGCCTTGCTATATAGAAAATAACAATTATTTTTTCACTGTCACAACATTTAAACATAAACGTCCTTCTTTTTAATATTGAGAACTCTGGCTTATGGCTTTGTTAGGCCTTCCGTAGTGGTGACTTTGAAAAAAGGGTTATTTTGCCATGTCGAGTTTGCAGTTCAAAAGCGGTCCGAATAGGCTGCGTTGGCAGACCTTGAGCCATGTTTTCACTTTCTCACTGCAAAGGTGGCACAACCAGTGCTCCAGCTCACTAGTGACATGTAACTTACCAGCCCTGGGCTCACCTGGTACCATATGCTAGGTACTCCTAGGTCATTTTCTCATGCCAATTAGGTGTTAAAACAATTGCACATACATTTTGAGGGGGAAAGGCACATGCACTGGGGCAGGGAGTTGAAAAGCCAACAGCACCAGTCCAAATATTTAAGGGGTGACCATGCAAAAAGAGTTTTTTCCTTACAATTACTATCCTTCATTTTCTCTATTTCTGCGGGAAACAGGTTTTTATTAATGCTGTGTTTTCAAAGTGGTAAATTGCTTGGTTTTTCTTTAAACTTCCTAGTCTTCAAAAACCTCAGAAAAAGAGCTCAATGGCTGCACTGATCTTGGTTCAGTATCTGGTTGTTCAGTATCTAAAAATTACGCTTCACCCCACGTGGTTCCACTGCTGAGGAACCACAAAACCCAAACTGAAACCAATACACATAAGGGGAGCGAACCAATATACAAGAATTTTCCTAAAGGTTCATTTCATAAAAAGTTAAACAATTTCACTGACAGTTCTTTTCATCAAATATTCATTACTGCCCATCAAGTACGTACATTCTTTTTTAAGTTCAGTACGAGAGAAGAGCCCTAATGCGGTATCCAATTTTTTTATTTTTCATTCTTCAGGTATCGCAATCCAGCCCAGCCAACGTGTTTCATCCTGAAAAGGACTTCATCAGAGTTTATGTAATCCTGTATCTACTTAATGGATAATAGGGGCCGAGACAAGTAAAGTGGTGGAATAATATTTCCCTCCCAAATGGCTCTTTATATAACCCTGTACCTTCCTACTGAACAATAGTGGACCAAAAAGTAAAGTGTTTGAACAAAAAATCACTCCCAAGTGGGTCTTGCACAATTTAACAGTAGAGTAAAGCGGTTGATCAAAAAAATCACTCCAAAGAGGGTCCTGCGCAGTTTAGCAGTCAAACATGTCGTATCACCAACCTGAAAATTCCTCGAATATTTGATAAACAATGTATTGTATGCTGCATTCTGCCTGCTGCTTAGCGTAAGTGCAATGAATTGCAAACACGCATACAACCAAATTCTACCACGTTTTACGTAATGTACACTCAGAGTTACTACACAACCATCTCCCCCTCCATCCCTCACAGTACAAATGTTTTGTGCTAAGGTCCCCACTCTATAAAGACTGATCATCCCTTTGGAATTCGTGGTTCAAGGGACTTCTGCATAAGATATTGTCTCTTAGTGTACTCCACTTGTAAGTGCACCATATTGCATTTTTCTGTATGCAATTAAAGTTGACCTGCATGATCCATTAAGGTCTAAACGGTATTAACCTGGTACTTACAGTGCACTGTGAATCCTCAAGTGAGATTATCACCCAATGGTACTCAAGACCGACCTGCCTGAGTTTTTCTGGACCTTTTCCTGACTGAATAATGTAGCTCCTCTGCTCAGGCCACACTTCCAGATTTACATTTTGCTCAATTCACCTCTTCTGTGCCCAGTGCAGCAGAAAAACACATGTATAAATTGATCAATAGAAGCCACTTTGTTTGAGGGTGATGCTGGGATAGTCACAGACATCGGTCAAACTTGATTAGCTAAATGCTTTTAACTCCAGCACATTGTTTTTTATGTGGGAGGTTCGTCTGCTTACATAATATTTCTTTCACAGCATACATTGTCCAGTGATGCTCCAGAGAAAAAGAAGCAAAGAGTTGTTCCTGAAACAGACGTGCGCTGGATGTCAGAAAGCGGCATCATTGATGCCTTCCTTCTGCTAGGACCTTCCCCTGTGGATGTTTTCAAACAGTATGCGCAGCTTACAGGTAACGAAAAGGCAATGAACTATCACAGCTACGGTTTGTCACTTTTGCATTGAGACGTATTTAGCTCCAAAAGGTTTGGACTATAATAATGGAAAGATGCAAACGACTATCTGGTCGTCAGTCCACACTATGCAGTTTTACCAGCTAAGATTTCTAGATCTGCTTGCTAAGCATAATCAACATTATGACCTATGAAGTGGTTGGAGCCAGCTTTCTTCTTTGTAATCCATCATCATGTGTAGTGTTCTTAGATAGTGATGCAAACAGCAGCTATGTGGTCTTTTACCCCTGACAAGTAGTAAACTTCCTTGGTGGAAAGGAGTGGGAAAGGGGTTTGTGAATGCCCACAAATATGATTGTTTGTAGGTGGGTGTGCATCCAGGGCATTCCTGCCCTCGAACGTTCAGCGCCCACCGCAGAGTAGATTTACTCATAGACAAACCTCTGTGAGTAAGTCCATTTATGAGTTCAATACCAACGGGCGGTCCCTAATATGATCTAAAATATAATTAGATCTAATCCAGAAACTGCATGTTCCTACTCATGACAGGAGCATGTCAGCAAATATACTCTAAAAGTTGTTTAACGCTGGTAAATCAGGCTACTTGTGCATGGGCCCATAGTTTTAAGAATGAGACCTCAGGTATTTGAGTGTTTCAATTGGCAATGGCTTATTGCTCATGCTTGACATGTCTTCACAGCCATTTGACGTAAATGGTATCTAGCATCGGTATGAGCCTGTGGGACCTTCATTTGCTGAACTCTAATGAGTATGACTCAAGTGAAAGATGTTGCTTTCAGAGCCTCTTCCCATCTATGGAAGTTGTGGCATCTTCCATGGGATCCTCACAGTGTGCCCCCCAGAGAGCTGCTCCTAGGCACTCTCTCAAACTCTTTCAAGCCTCTCCGGTTTAGGCTCCCCACCTTCAAGGGCAGATAGTTTAGTGAAGTTGCAGAAGTTCACTCAGCCACTTGATTCACAATGGAAGCCCGGAACTAGGGACAGAATGTACTAGCCGGCAGGTCGCAACTAGTTGCGCACTAACTTTTTGTGACCTGTCTGTCATTTTGTGATGTGACCTAAATAATTATTTGTTCTGAAGTACTTGTGTTCTTTAATTAGTCCAAGGATGTTGCGATTAGCTAGTTGAATTTCTTTTATTGTGTTTTTTCATTTCTTTAAGGGTATCACTAAGTCACCAGGTTCAAGTTCTCTGTGATTTGCCATTGTTTTGTGCTCATGCATCAAAATAGAAAGAAAGAGTATGAATAGAAAGACGGCTGAACCTGTTTATTCTAAGATCAAATCTTTTCTGGTCACAAGCACAGTCCATTGCTTCTCTTGAATTTGTGACTGGCAAGTGATACATTCTGCCAGTTGTAATCAAAGGAATATTTAAACTTTAATCAAGTGGGGCTCAAAAGTAATAGAAGGTGGTTAGAAAAAGAGAGAATCATTTTAATTGCCTATCATTGTATGATAGTATGGAAAGACACAAGGCTCTTATGTATCAATGTATTTCCCTATAGAGACAGAATGGGTTAAACCCTTCGATACATCCAGCCTCAAGAATCATTAATACATCCATAAATGCATCACTTAAGTATCATCACAGGTATCACAGTGACCCTGTATATGTTCAGGATTTGGCTGTACACATGTCAGTGGTGGAATTGGGATTACAATTTTTGTGAAAAGCAGCCAAGTTGTTTTTTCCACCGACATTTCCCCAGGAAAAAATGACGAAATGATGATCATTTATTCCCATTGTAATTCCAAACATTTATTCCCTTTGTAATTCCCTGTTCCTATGAACTAAAACTCAGAACGCAATAGGAACTTTGCTCCCGGGAAGTATCCATCTTTGTTGTAGTGGTGCCTCCCTGGCACGAAATTCTAAACTGGTTTAACTGCACACATGTAATGAGCT
This sequence comes from Lissotriton helveticus, assembly GCF_964261635.1. Classification (NCBI taxonomy): domain Eukaryota; kingdom Metazoa; phylum Chordata; class Amphibia; order Caudata; family Salamandridae; genus Lissotriton; species Lissotriton helveticus. Next base: position 134,446,473 of record NC_136070.1, on the reverse strand, counting down.
CCTTATAGTACAATTAATTGAAATGTAGGTTTAGATAATAAAATCCTGTAGTCTTTTGCTACCATTTTTAAAATATTTAATTTATTTGGAAATAACATGTTTTGCTACTACCTAATGTAATGGTACTCAGTTTATTGGTATTTGCTGAGAAGCATGAAGAGAGCGGAGAGTCCTGCTGAGATTTGCACTTGTGACCCAAGCTTGATACAAAGATTTTAGCTTTAAGGGCTTAACTCAGCGAACCATCTTGTTTCTTTTGTGGAAAAATAGTCAATAACACATGCACACCTTTGAAAACATAAAAAAAGACCAGAGATGCCTTGAATTAATCATCTGTTATCTCCATTACAGATGGTTGTACTGGATAACAAGTGTGATTGATTGGTGTAATTTAAATTTCTTACTTTTATGTTAGGTACCCAAGCTCTGCCGCCATTGTTCTCCCTGGGGTACCATCAGTGTCGCTGGAACTATGAGGATGAGGAGGATGTGAAGGCAGTAGATGCAGGCTTTGATGAGCATGACATCCCCTATGATGTAATATGGCTGGATATAGACCACACAAATGACAAGCGATATTTCACCTGGGATAAAGTTACATTCCCCAACCCCAGGCAGATGCAAGATGCGCTGCGGGAGAAAAAGCGGAAGGTGAGCGTTTGTATTGTTTATAATCTTTTGTTAGACGGGAGAGGAGTTAAAACATAAGTGGTCCAAAAACAAGAATCAATACTTATGCACAGTTTCTTCTAATTGTTTTAAAGACTTGCCTTGCATCATCATCTATAGTATAGATATCTCTTCAGAGCGCTGGTTTGGCATAGACAACATATTTAAAACACTTACTGGGTGCAGGACTTACTGACCAGATATAAACATCCAGAAATAACAAGAATGTGTTCAACTAACAGGTTGTGAAAGAATATTATCATATCTGAGATTTAGATATTGGATAGGTATAAGAATGCACTACCCTGGATTTCTGAACCAGAGGGAGCAATGAACTATTCCTCACTTCTATGTCTCCTCGGCCAACCATGCACAAATTATTATGATGAATAGCAGGAGACCCCGGGAAAGGGGAATAGGATAAGAGAGAAAACAGAGACACTGGATAGTACCACTCTGACTCATCACTCTGGTAGGTGCTTACATCTAATGATTCGTATTGTATATCTAAAAACAAGATTGATGTCTTTAATACCTCGTCTCCATATTGAATCATTGAACACTTGTTATTGCAAATTATATCCCTCAGGTATCACTATACCTCAGACTCTCTGGGGTATTGGAGGAACTCTGACATGCTTGGAACTAAAACATAAATTATATCTATGTAATTGATACTACTTGGGTTTTGCATACACCTCACTCACTGCGTTCAAGATTGTTTCTCAAACAGTAATATAAACAAATATTCATAAGTCTTATACACGGAACCAATTAACCTTTTTCATAAGATCATATCACTACCTTAAAAACATATTATACATTGAGAATTAACAACAGTCTTTAAAGATGATAAGGATCCTTTACAATCCTCACATAGCTTTAGAACCCACAAATTTGCCACAAAATGTAATTTGATACACTTTCTCTTGAGCTGTACTCTAAATCACTTTCCCTTTGTTTCTGAAACATGACTTAAATCATTTGAATACTTCACTGTGTACAGCTTCAACTTACTATACTAAGCCTTCTCTCTGGCACTCCAAGGAAGCTGCTGTACCCCCTGACTGACAAGTTTCATATATCCTGCCATCCAGAGCCACATTAAACACCCCACTTTTGCCGAGATTACGCCTTGCAAAGTTTACAAAACCAAACATGCCACTTGTGTTTCACTGAGATCCATCAAATGAAACAGCATTCTAAAACACAGACAGGTTCCAATACGCCACACCTTCTGAAAACATAGTGGTTGTTAGGATAAAAAGCTCTCTGAATACATGTAGTTGTCATGTATAACTGCATGGCTATTCATTTGGTTGACTCATAAAACAGAGCGCTTCCAGGCGCTTGAATGACAGATTTTATGGTTACAGGACTGAACACGTTATTGACCATGTATGGACATTTTTACCATTTCACAAATAAACAGCATTTCATGGGGATTTTTTCAAATCAAGAACTTCTCACAAGTTGGCCACAAACTGGAGCCAGGAACCTTATGCCTGTGCTGTGGTATTCCGCGACAAAAAGAGCCAGTCAGAGTCCTAGGCCTTATAATACAGCTCCCAGTTAAAGGCTGCCGCTCCAGCCGAGTAGGGTTGAAGTGCTGCAGTTGCTGATAGGCAATCTAATATTTCTCGTGCCGGGCCTTTTTCACTGACATCCCCCTCTTCATGCCGCCTGCCAAGTTCATTTATGCTAAAGTGAGCAGCTGCTTTGGGTGTGCAAGTACTACAAAATGCCTTAAACCAACAAAACAATAAGACAAGCCTCATTTACTTTTAATCCAGGCATTAAAGGGCTCTAAAATGGATATTGGGAGCCTCGAGCTACTCAGAGTAGCTCGCTATTGACCAGTTGGAGACCCCTTTTCTCTACCATGCAGAAAAGTATACTCCATATTGCCGAAGTGTATGCTGTCATTTCCATACATTATGGGACTTATATGGTTTCATGGGAAATGTAGTTTCTAGATTTTCGTTCAGTCCTCTATGCGTAGTGTGTCCTACAGAGACATGAAGCCTGTCACCCAGCGGCACCAATGTTCTGAGTGCACAGCCAGCATTTTCTTCCCCAGAATGTCCATAGCCCTCGTGAATTCAGAGTGTAACACTTGGTAGATATGCAAGTGCAGAAAGGTGAGTTGGAGCCACAGATTATAATGCTAAGGTGCTCGGAAAATATGGAATAAGGAGTGCATCCAAGAAGGAAGGTTGGGGTACTTCTGCAAATCTCAAACGAGGACCTGGTCAACCCCCTGGTATCATTCAACTGGCTTGGGGCGATACCTTCATCCTGCCTTAAGGCTATGTAAGATGTGAATTTCTTGTATCGAGTAAAAAAGAACAGACCTGCAAACACTTACTGGACCTGGTTCTTGGGAGGATAGAGAATCTTGTGTGTCAGCTGGATGCACACCAGTGTACTGTATCAATCTTTTAGATTGATCTGTAGACTGGATCCTAATCCTTCTAAATGTGCCTGTTAACTGAATCATGATCCTTCTAAATTGGCGACTAGATTTGATTCAGTGGCAGGGACAGCCTAACCATAAAAATGTCACTTGTTCTCCTGGAAGCTTAATATTATAAAACAACAGTTGTCATCAGCCAATGACTAATATAGAAAACATTATTGCAAAGGATTCCTTTGTAGATCTAGGTCTGGTTACCACATTGCCTTAGCAGCTCCACAGGCCAATCACACTCTCTGGCTGTTCACTCTATCATGGTATAGGGTCTCTTCCCTATCTCTCTGACTCTTAGCATGGTAAATAGGAGTTCATGCTCAGGCAATTCGAAAATACAGTTGGACCTGGATATTCCAGCACTACAGGTTTGAAAAGGTCCTCTTCGTTATTTGTGCAGAGATAGATTTCAAAGTAGAAATCTCTAATTAACCCAGTTTATCTTCCCATAATATTATTTTAATATAATATTTTAATATGTAATGCTTTTAATATTTAATACTGTGTCCAGTAGCATTCCTTAAGCATTTCCAAATGAGGTCGCACAATGCTCGTCCCATCAGCGTGTGACCCCGGAGCATGATGGTCGATGTAGTAGGTATCAGCGGGTGCGCTTCTACCCGAGTCTTGAGGGTGTTCACTGGTGTGCTTGCCATCCCTGGACACGTGTTTCTCGGTTGTTACCGCTCGTCAGCAGGGATTAGGCGTGTGCACGGGGTTGCTGCGTGGGCTGCCGAAAATATTTATAGGTCCAGATACCTCTTATGGCGCGCAGGTGCGGAATCTCTTAAGCATTCCTTAAGCAGATAAAAGCACAAATAATAAAATTGCTAAGAGAATTATTATCTGATTAATCCTGTAGGATACATAAGGGCATAGAACGATTAGCTCTAGCTATTGAAATTTAGTCTTTTCATGTATACGTCAGTTAGTATGCTTTCTCCCTTGCAACTTGCATTTTCTGTTTTATCATAATGATTTTTCAAATTAAGGTGGTAATTCTGTAAAACAAATTCTTTGCACAGTTACCCAAAGAAGCGTTCTTCAAAAAGGAGAAATTGACAATCTGTGCTTGTTTTCAGCTCGTTGTTATTTCAGATCCTCACATCAAGGTTGATCTCAAGTATTCAGTCTATGCTGAGGCCAAAGATAAGGGTTATTTTGTGAAGGACAACAAAAACAATGACTTTGTGGGCATCTGCTGGCCAGGTCAGTTATTTTTCTGTTTACTGATTGTGTTGCTTTTTGGAGGAGTAGTGGTTGTATTGAGAAGTGTGTGCAAACACATAGTGACATGTTTTGTTTGATGAATTCAAAGGACTTTAGGTTCCTTCGATGTGAGTAAGACAGACTGCTAGAACAGACTACAGATCCTATTTACTTACTTGTATTTAGAACACCCATACTGTATGGCTCTATCTTATTATTCCATCGAAGAATGATTTGCAGTAAGCTGGTCATCTTCTTTAATTTAATGAACGTGCACAAATAATGGAATGGAATGCCATTCAGACTAATTCCTAGTGGTTAAGATGGATTCAGGCATTGATCACTGCAAGTGTTCCTTGGTAACATATTTTATTTCACTTAACATTTCATATATATCACTGCTCTACCTACAGTAAATATTCAACTTGTATCAAAATCTGGAGAGTGGTTTAACTAGTACAGCAAATAGATGTGAAGTATTAGGGGGCTATATAAAGCAACTGATTAACATAGATATTTGTTAAATAAGATGTATTACTTTAATAATAGCAGCATACTGCAGTTGAAATGTCAATTCTCTATTCCTCTTTAAAAAGTAATTTATAGTGAACAAGATGTTAAATAAATGCGATAATCCCAATAAACACATCTTGCTATAAAATACTTTCGATAAATATTTATTCCTTTCAATTACAATGCTATCTGAAATCATTACCAATGTTTTATAACCATTTTTGTTTTCTGCAAAAAAAGTCATATCATCTCAGAATTAAACATTTCAATTTACTTAACTGAACTACCTGGTAATGGAAACGAGATAATGATATTGATGTATTTATTATTATTTATTTAGTGCACTTATAAAGTGCACTATCACCTTGCAGGCATCCTGGCGCTGGTGGCTCTTGAGAGGTAGGGGGTATGTCAGGACAAGACCGAACAACTAGGACTTAGGAAACAGCCAAGTTTTTACACTTTTTCTAAAAGGGAGAAGCTCCCTAATTTGCCTAATCTCCCATGGAAGTCTATTCCACAGTTTGGCCGCTGCCACCCCAAAGGATCTTTCCCCTGACCTAGCTTTCCTAAACCTAGGAACTCTCACCAGTCTTGCCGATGAAGAGCGAAGCAGTCTAGTTGGAGTGTACCAATCAAATTTTTATTGCATTGCTGTGGGTCCTATCCCATAAAGAGCTCTAAAGACGAGGCAGAGGGACTTAAATTGTACTCTCTGCCTCAGAGGAAGCCAATGGAGTTCAGCCAAAGCTGTTGACGCGGACGATCTTCTGGGCAGCCCTAAGACTAACCTGGCTGCAGCTGATTGAATTCTTTTAAGCCTATCCAGCAGGAAACTGGGGGACTCAAGCAGGAGGGCATTGCAATAGTCAAGCCTACTAAGGATTGTACATCTTGCCACTTGAGCACGCGCCTGAAAGGGTAATAATGGCAAGATCTTCTGAAGGGATCTGATGATTGCAAAGCAACAGGTTGTTGTTTTCGCAACCTGAGCTTCCATGGTAAGCTTGTTGTCAAGCATGATGCCCAAATTGCGGACTGTTTCTACTGGCCGAACTTTGGTCGATGTTTCAGGAGGCAAGAAATTACCAGGAAAATGATGAGGAATCCTGTTCCCTGCACAGAAGAGCACCTCAGTCTTTCCAGCATTGAATTGAAAGGAGTTGTTCTGTAGCCAGCAGGCTGTGTCCCGCAGACACCTATGAAACACCTCCAACGGTGTCGAACCCTCTCCCTCAAAGGAGAGGATCAACTGTGTGTCGTCCGCATAGTTTATAGTGTTGATCTTATAAGATTTAATAACCGTGATCAGGGGTTTTAAGTATAGATTAAATAAAATAGGGCTAATTGCCGATCCCTGAGGAACCCCGTGTGGCACAAGGGAGAAAGCGGATTGAAAAGGGGGGAGGGACACCGCCTGCTGTCTATCCTGCAGAAAAGATCGAAACCAGCGCAAGGCGCAGCCTTTCACCCCAGCCTCACTCAATCTTCTCAATAAGATTTTGTGGTTAACCGTATCAAAGGCGGTAGACAGGTCAAGCAGGATCAATGCTGCTGCCTGTCCCCTGTCTGCTCGCCTTAAGAGAAAGACAACTATATTAATTCAGAGCCTTAGTTGTTGGCTTTCCATTAACCAAATTTACTTAGAATGTACCTGCCAGAATGAATCTTTTAGAACAATCAACATTGAATATCCTATAATTAGACCAGTTGAAACACAAGTCTAGACTGGTGTAAACATCAACTATATACATGATGTACAATTGTCACAATTATTTTTCACAATTAACCAAAGTTGACAGAACAGCATTGCATGTGTAGAATAAAAAATCTCCTGGTGTACAAAATTGAAAGACATGTAGGCTTGCATTGTGCATACACAATTCTGTTTAATGCTAATCCCCAGCAGCTACAGTCAAACAAACAAACTGCGATTTCAAACAAAGATCAAGTGCCCAAAAACAGTATGTCTGCTGTATGTTAGATACTTCTTCCACACTCCAAAGGCATATCAATCTCCCCTACACAATTACTAATTACGGTTACTTGCTTCTGGCACCAATTAGCCAACCTCACCTCATTCTTTTCAGATTACTGCATACCTGAAAGACTGCCAAGAGCCTTAGCAGCACATGCACAGTGAGAACTATTTTCTCCTACTAGCTCTGGAATCCTAAGCACACTGTTTAACACAAAATAACCAAAGATCTGCTCTTAATTTACATCACATTATCTATTATACTTTCTCAAATCTCCACTTCTACAATTCCATTAATGGGTTTTTTTTATTGCAAAGCAATTTACTAGCCTTTACCTAGAGGGATTGGGGGGAGAATGCTAGCATCAGTGTTAATAATAAAATTTTAATTCTCCTTTTGTTTACTTTGAAAATCGTAAATGTGTACCAAGGCCAGAGGCGAGCATTATGCATGTTTAAGATCTGCCTTACAGTGAATGAAGACACATGCTCAGCTGGCTTCCAATAATAATTTGTAAAAGTACCTTCTTTACTCTAGTCTGTGGCCTTCAGAATCTCTTCCATTCTCCCTCTATTCATATGTACTCTCCTTGCCATCGCACTAGAGAGTCAATGGGTTGTAATAACAGTCATATCTACACACGCTTCGTCCACCACAGATTTTAGCCATCTTTCCAATGCTGGTGATGATACTGCACTTTAAGGTTTCCTAAACGACATCGAAAGGTGTGTTCACCCCACCAGGTTGCACTTCCACCACTCTCCTCTTATATGCTTTCCTTGATTGATTGAAATTACCATCAGAAATTGCAACCAGTAAAGAGATATTTAGTTACCTGAGAAACAGAATTTGAAAGAAGAAAGGGTCTAGAATGTTGCACACAGCTGTATTGTTTTGCTGTGATTTCTACCTATTTTAAGTCTGCGGTTGTTCATTTAATCGAAGCTGCTGAAAATTAGCATAAAAGGTAATAGGACATGCATCCCACTAGCCTCCGTCTTGACATAAGATTGGTAATCCTAATGAAATTAGGAGGCAGGATATCCTTGAAGTGTATTAAAATAAGCACTGTGTTTCATCAATTCAATTTAAGGAGACCTTGATACAAATAAAGTTTCCACATGACAAATGACTGACTTTGAACAGTTGACAATGATTTCATACTAAATGTCATGTGAAGGAAATAATGAGTGTTTTGGAATCATCATCAATAATATGATGGATCATTTTGAATAGAACAGTAGCGTTTTCGTTGTGAGTGTGGCACGAAAAACATCAAGGATATTCAGACTTTTTTTTATTGATGCACAAAAATTATCTTGTTTTGAAACGCCTCAACTGGGGATGGGAAGATGGCTTCCCTAGGCCAATCAGTAGTCATGAATGGTTTGAGAACCTCTAAAATAGATCTAAAAAATTAAAGTCATATGCAAAACAGCAGAAGTAAAGAGAATGAAACTTTGATGCTGTGCCGCAAAACATCAGCACAGTGATTTTTGGCAGGTATTCCTTATGGTCCTGACCATGACATTATACATTAGTGACATTTGTAAAATATTTGTTATCATTGATGATGAATGATCAAGCTGAAAAAAATGCATAAAAACATGTTGAAAGATGCTTATGTTTTGTCACCATCTCTGTGTCATCACTGATCCCTGCCAAGTTGTCCTGCTCTTCTCAAATCTATGCATTTTGGAGCTGATCCAGTCATTGCTCCCTTTAGGTCTTTCCTGACATTATCCTTCACCTCCCATTTTGATTACTTCCATTCACCACTTCTTCCTACATTTGTGCAACCAAAGCATATCCTGCTTTTAAGGTGCAAACAAGCAGTTGTTGTCGTTATAATCTTGTCCTGTCTTTGTCTTGGCATTAGGGTCCTCCTCTTACCTGGATTTTACAAACCCTGATGTACGAAAATGGTACTCTTCGCTGTTTGCTTTCGAAAAATACAAGGTATGGTGTGGGTCACAGCTGGTGCTTTATTGTAGCTATGTAATGGGTCTAGTGGTTTTATTGATAACATTGTACTATTAGGGACTTGTAAATATTGTATTGAGTGTGCTTCACCACATGAAGGCTTACTGAAAAAAGAGAAAAATTAGAAACACATACCAGTGCCTTATTTATACACGCATTTCAGTAAAAACTGTCATTGCATATTTACTGTACGTCATACATAAATGCACTCCACTGGAGATAAGGATAGGATTATAAGGTGACTGGAAATACTACATAAAAATGAAAGAGTGAACAATATCTTCCCACTCCTTGCCTCTTTCTTGGCAATCTTTTCCAGTTTTTTCAGTTTCAGAGAGAAAATGAATATGTATGTATGTATTGGTGCTCTTATATAGCGCAATGACTGTCACCCATCGGGTATCCTGGCGCTTAGACTTAGATGACACATCACAGTGTACAGACAGTTGCGAAGCCTACAGAAGGGGTTTTAACAGGTTATGGGAAACAAAAATGTTTTCATCATCTGTGCGGCGTAAGCCAAGAGGTATAGAATTCCACAATTTTGCTGCAGTGAATCTAAAGGAACGGCCTCCTAACCGAATCCTCAGAATCTTGGGAACTGTCACCATACATGCCGAGGCCGACCGAAGAGATCTGGCAGGAACGTACCAGGAAAACAGGTTCTGCAAGGAGGAGGGGCCCTGTCCATGAAGGGCTTTATGTACCAGACAGAGGGCTTTAAACTCAATCCTCTGAGGGATTGGAAGCCAATGGAGCTCCCTAAGCGCTTTTGTTGAGGAGTCAAACCGGCTACGTGAGAGAGCCAGCTTGGCGGTGAGATTTTGCACTCGTTGCAGTTTTGCCACCAGGGTCTTTGGGGCCCCTAGAAGTAGTGAGTTGCAGTAGTCAAGTTTACTTAGGATGATACTTCTGGCCTGGACTGTGCCGGGAGCATCGGTAATATTTTCCGCAGCATTCGCAGAAGGGCCATACAAGTGGCCACTGTTTTATTTACCGACCCATCAAGCTGCATGCTGGAGTCAAACATCACCCCCAAATTTCAGACTGATTGTACCGGCGTACCGGTATCCCGAGAAGTTGGAGGCCAGAAATTCGATGGCAAAGTCCTAGGGGAGCGGTCCGTGGAACAGTGCAACACCTCCGTTTTAGAACCGTTAAATTGCAAAGAATTACGGCTCAACCATGCCGCCGTCATGGACATGCACTGGTGGAAAGTTTCTTGCGACACTGCCTCCTTGCCCTCAAACGCGAAGACAAGTTGGGAGCAAACAGTTCTGCAAAACTGCTATTAGAAAAGTCAATACGTTCCCTTGCGATGACCTGGTGCAGGTCTCAGCAGCTTCTCCCGTTGTTTTTTATATATATACTAGCAGCCCATCCCGACGTTGTCTGGGTATGATATAAAATATGTGTAATGGGGTAGGGCTATTTATTTTAAAATCTCGCGGTAGACAACATTTTTTGTTTCATTAGAATAGGGACGGAGAAGGCCCAGCTGCAGCCCTGGTTGATGTTAGCAGGCACGTGTAATTGGTGTAGTGATCCGCCGCCTGAGCCAGGCTAGAGCCCTGGTTGATGTTAGCAGGCGCGCGTAATGTCGTTGAATGAGAGAGTTATCAGCCGCGGGTTAATCCGTTTAAGGAGAGAGTTGAGTGACAGCAAGTAGGAGAGGCTGCAGTATTTGTCCCTGCAGACACGCTCATTTGCGTGTTCCCCCGCTTGAGGCCCAGATGCAGGCCTGTTTGATGTTAGCAGGCGTGTGTTCCCCCGCTTGAGGCCCAGCTGCAGCCCTGGTTGATGTTATCAGGCGCGTGTAATTAGTGTACTGATCAGCCGCATGAGCCCGGCTAGAACCCTGGTTGATGGTTAGCGCCTTGAGACCCTCTGGGTGAGTAGTGCGCTTTATAAATGCCTGAACTTGAACTATGGTAGCAGGCGCGTGTAATTTTGTTGAATGAGAGAGTTCAGTAACAGCGCGCAGGAGAGGCTGCAGTAACGTAACTTACCAGCGCTCCAGGTGAACGCGTTTGTCATGCCCCCAGCACACGGCCACAGCAGACGATCTTCAAATTAATGTACGACCCACATGACATGAAGGGCGTAACGTAGCACACGCCCCCAGCGTTTCTCATGCCCCCAGCGTGCCCCTTGATGCGGCGCAATTGCGTTCACATGGCATGAAGGCCGGATACACGCCCCCAGCATTTCTCACACCCCCAGCGTGCCCCTTGATGCTGCGCAGCAACGTAATTGGCGCTTGTATGTACGACTCACATGGCATGAAGGACGTACCACACGCCTCCAGCGTTAGTCACGCCCCCAGCCCACGCCCACAGCACAACGCAGACACGCCCACAAGGGACTACTTTGCTGGCACGGCTCTTTTACCTTTTAAATGTATAGAGGAGTTGGCCTAACGGCTAAGGCGCTCGACCTCGGAGCTGGGGATCTGGGTTCGAGTCTTGGTAACAACGCCAAACATCCTGTGATTCTGAGCAAATCACATAATCTCCCCGTGCCTAACAAAAATGAATGTGTGTCCTCATGTAACGTAACTGGTGCTATGTAAAGCGCTCTGATACCTGATTCAGTTCGGGTCAAGTTTGCGCTATATAAAACTCTGCCTGCAAAAAAAAAATATATATGGTGGCCGTCTGCATAGCGTATGTCCTTCTGCTGCAAGTGCCCTTTCCAACGCTGTATTGGGTGTTGTGATTGGTGCTGTGGTTACTTAGATTACCCGCCTCAAAGGTTTGGGCTCTCTCTTTATAATATTAGTATGGATATGGATATATATGTGTGTATTTACTGAAGTCGTATTATATATTACATCATGTGGAATGCTTCTTATGTTTCTGATTGGGAGTTTTCTGACTAATTTATACTATTTGCACCTAAGAAAAACAACATATAAATACTCCGTAAAGTAAAAAATACCACTTACAAAAAGTTACCAATTGTATGGGTATGTACTCAAAATGCATACTGTTGGAAGTGCCTTCTTTGAAGGAGCAACATATGCTTTTTGCAGTTGGATTGTACACTTTTGTATAGTTGCTGTGAGCTGAAGCAGTAAAGGAGAGCACAATATTACCAATAAATTCAAATAATGTTTTATATGCTCTGGTGATTGGCCAACGAATGTCACAGGTACACCCTCACTTCCTGAAAGTTCTACTGAAAGCTTACAAATGTTGATAACCTTCTGCAAACCCACAGTGACATCTTTACTCTTCCACAGGATTCCACAGACATCCTCTTTATTTGGAATGATATGAATGAACCTTCTGTCTTCAAAGCACCAGAACTCACAATGCCAAAGAGCAATATCCACCACGGCGGCTGGGAACACCGCGACGTCCACAATCTATATGGATTCTATCAGGTAGGTTACCCTCTCTCTCTTGCACACCACCAATTCCCCACAGGTGACGGCTTTGCATTAGGAGGCCATAATAAATAACTTACTATGCTTTACAAAGAACTGTAACATAACCGTAACAAGGTATACTGGCTTTAAAATTCAGCCATGGTTGTCTTGAAATACATCCCATATGCTCTAGCCCATGAAACCTTCCACTTTGTGTGTACCATCAGGAGAAGGACATAGGGCATCCAAATAGGCCTTGACTGAAGCCTTGGAACACCATTTCCTGGAAGGAAATTCCAGTCTCAACCCATTATGAGTGATATTGTATCAAAACCTTTATTTCAGCTACAATAAAAGAACTGCACAAAAATATCACAAAAATACTCAAAACATTCTATTCTTCAGAGGGCACCATAAAAAAAGAATTGATAAAAACTGCATAATCCAAAAAATAACATAAGCACGATAACTAATAACTTTATATAAAATCTCATTAAATCAAGCAACACTGGTGGGACCGGTTCAAGACAATTTGCGATCATCTGACTCATCCCTCGGGAGAAAGAGGTGCAATTACAAAATAACAAGGGTTAACAAATACATCACGAGACAATCAAAGGCTAAAATAAATAAAAACCTACGAGTTCATCGAACCCACCTAAGAACCTGACCCAAGTTGAACAACTAGTGAAATGACCCTGATCCAGCGGAAGCCCAGGGATGAACACTTCATAAACCAAATGTCTCAATGGGGCCCATACACATTTACCCAAATGCTCATCCACACTCCCTGGTAGATCCGCTGGGGCTCAAGTTTTGTAATTCTCCTAAGTTCTGATTAGTTAATTCCATGCAACCACAAACAATTTGTAATAATATTCAATGCCTAACTAATCTTTCACAAATCAACACTCTTTCCTCTGGTCGATGGACCATTAGTTGAGTTAGTTGATGGTGATATTACCAGTTAACTAACTAATTCACAGATCTCAGTGAAATAACCATAGACTCTGGGTAGGATTCATAAGTTATATCTAAAGATTTTCAGTCATAAATTGAACACTCATTAATACAAATTCACAATGCAAACTCCATCATTCTTCATATGGGAACGAAAAATTAATTTAGAAAATACATTCATTGACACAAACTCATTCAACAAATCAATGCATAAGAGTGGATAGATGAAGAGACAAAAGATACAAATCAAAATATCTTTAGAAAGAATAATATTTACCGAATAGGAATACTGAAAACCACCCCTCTGGCCAAAGGACTGGTGGGGGTCCCCTGAATTAGTATCAGGAAACAAAGACTATAGGACAAGATCAGGACATGGCAGATACTTACTAGTCTCCTCTACAAACCTGACGCACCAGAGCGCATCCCTCTCTTACTCTTTCTTCCTCCTCGATGTTCTTCCGCAATCTTCACTAGTAGACTAGTAAGCTCTCTTCTTCGTTCTCTCGGCCCAGCAGCAGCAGCTCTCTCTTAATTCTCTTCTCTCTGGGCTCTCGAATACCACTCTCTCTCTAAGTTACTCTAGTTATAGTCTTCATTTCAACATGTCCCACCCTCAATAGTTGCAAATATTAGTCAAATACGAAATGTGATCGGATAAGGCTAGGAGAGTCTTCATCACACTCTGCTGACATATACATTTTTAATAAGGTACTATTGTCTTGCAAACCCTTCCCCTTTAGCTCATTGATGATTTTCTCTTCCCATACATATATGGTTGCCATTTACATAATTTCATTCAATTAAGGCTTCATAGACGAGTGATCCACGTCTTCTTTTTCTCACTTCTTCTGTCCTTGGTGTTTGGCAGCTATTCAGCTTTTCGGTCATCGGGTCATCTCACGAATTCACTGAGCATGCGCGACTCGTTTTTATCCAACGCCATTTTCCTCCCTCTGTCGTAGCCATAACAGGCTCAAATGGACACTATTAATAAAAGAATCATAAACAGATGTTATTTTCTTAAACTTATAATTCTCACTGTTCACCACCCACTTCTACTCTATCCCATATTATTATTATTTCTCTGAGCAAAAGCATTAACAACCGCAGCTTTCTTTTAAGTTCAAGCAAGCATATGCCGGGCACGTGGTGCCTCACAACCACATGTTAGTCCTTCTTGCGCATGCGTGAAAGTTTATCCCTCTCAAAGCGGGTTAGTCCCGTTATCTCTACGTAATTCTAGTTTGCACATGCGCAAAGCGTTTTTCCGAATTAAAGCGGATCTTAGTCACGTTGCATTTTATTCCACATTAATTAAGCATGCTTTTTTTGTTTTTACTTTGTTTATTGATTTAAAAAAAAAACACAAAAAACAAAAGGCAGCATCACACAATATGTAGGAACGTAGTGGCACATGTCACTTAAGGTTACATCATTTCTTCACAGTATAACCTAAAGGGAAAAATAGACATAAATCAAAAAAGGGCACATTCCAAATACAAAGGACCAGGTGGAACTTTTTTTTTATTTTTATTTTTTATTGGCATTTTCAATACCGCATACAACAGTAAACAAACTCAATTTTTCCAGTCAATATACATTTACAATAATGTAACCAAGTGCAGACATTATATGATAGTTAGAAATAAAAATCACAGCATAACGTTGTGTCATCATCGGGAACACGTTATATACTGTCAAATAGCTGCATTTGTCCGCAGTCCATACTACAGCAGTTCGTCAATTCACATAACGAAAGCCTCAGCAGAGTTCAGGGCAAAAATTGCCAAAAGTGTAAGCCAACCGCCCAAGCCCCACCCCACACATCCCGCTCAACAGGGAGCCCCCACCCAGCTCAACACTCTTTACAATGCGGCACAAAGTTAATAAATGATCCGCTCAATCACCAACTCTTCCATCAGGCCCACTATCACATTGATTTTCCCGCTGCCACTGGAGGAACGGTTCCCAGATGTCACGTGGTCTGGAGGTGGGCGGCATCAACTCCCAAAAGGTGCCCAGCTGCGTGTGCCCCTACATGACATCAGCCAGCCAGCTCTTGACTGATGGCGCTCCAATGCATTGCCACCTGTCACTTAGCATACAACAATAGCATAGCGTGTAATTTCCTGAATTTGGCTACAGTTTGTTTCACATATCCCAGGATCACTAACTCAGGGGACGGGGCATCGGCGCGCCTCACAATCCTGTTAATGGACTCAAACACCGATGACCAATAGTCCACCAGTTTGCTACATGACCATGCCACGTGCAAAAACGTAGCGGGGGAGTGCCTACATCTCCAGCAACAATCATCCTCCCGGAGCCCCATTCTGTGTAAACTGACCGGAGTCCTATAGAATCGGTGCAGATATTTGAAATGTATCAAACGCAGCCTGTAATTAGGGGACAGTTCAGTGAGTTGCCCACAACAAAAGGACCACTGCTCCTCAGTGAGCGGGAGGTCTAGCTCAACGTTCCATTTTTGCAGGGCTGTGATCTGTACTATGGGTGCACTGTTCTGCATTTGCCTGTATATTATAGTTGTCAATTTGCATGGAGAGGGGGAGCTCACTATCGTTTCTAACTCTTGAAATGCTGGAGGAGCCCGTGGAAATTCACTGCTCAACACTTGGCAGGCCGATTTTAGTCTATGGTACAGAAACAGGTCTGAGAAAGGAACCTCAAGTCCCTCCTCAGCCACGGGGGGGGGGGGGTGTCATAAACTCATCATTGGGAAACAAATCAGCAAACGTGTGGAGGCCCAGCTTTTGCTGCACTGACTTACCCATGCCTCCCTCAATGCAGGGCAATAAGGTATTCTGTACCAAGGACAACGATGGTGTATACAGTAGCGGCACACCTGCCCTTTTCCTCAGCTCGTCCCATGCCCATTTTAACGTCTCAGCTGTGTCAACCTCCCCTCTGGGACACCTTGCCTTCGCACAGACTGCCACCTGGAGCGGGATTGGCGACATATTGTCCTGCTCTACAGCTACATGTCGTTGGAATGGGGTGGGGTGCACCCAAAAATGTAAAAACTGAGCCGGAGCGCATAGTGCATATAGGTGCATGTCCGGGGCCCCCAAGCCACCCTGTTGCAAAGGCAGCGATAGCACTTCCCAGGCTGCCCTGGCTTGCCCACCCGCCCACACCAGTGCGACAAGCTGCGATTTCAGCATAGCAAAAAAATGGGACGTCCGGGGGATTGGGACATTTAGAAAAAGGTACAAAAATTTGGGTAACACAACCATTTTTACCAAGGCAATCTGCCCAGTAAGAGACAGGGGTAGTCCCACCCATAACTTCACTTTACCCTCGAGCCAAGTCATAGCACGCCCATAGTTCATATTCCAGATTTCTTGAAAATTCCTGCTTATCCAAATCCCCAAGTATTTCACCTCATCTGCCTCCCACCTCAACGGGAACTCTGAGACACGTACAGGGGTGCTGTCTGCCAAGGGGAAGACAACTGACTTGGACCAGTTTATGCAGATACCTGCCAGCCCTCCAAACCGGATAAACTCACGCAGAACCAGATCCAAATTCACCTCGGGATCCACAAGATACAGGGTCACATCATCCGCATATAGTGATATTAACAGGCTTCGGGAGGTAAAACCAATTCCCCGCGCAGTGTGGTGTTGCCGTATACGGGCCGCTAGGGGTTCCATCGCTATAGCAAATAGCAGCGGGGACAGAGAACATCCCTGCCGCGTGCCCCGCGAGATGGGGAAGGGATCAGAAGTCATCCCGTTAACTTGTATCCTGGCACTAGGGGCAGTGTATAACAGGCGAATCTTACTTATGAAAAGCGGGCTAAATCCCATATTAACAAGGATCGTGAACAGATATGACCATTCTAGGGTGTCGGAACGCTTTCGTGGCGTCTAGAAATACCACGGCTGCATGTACACTCGGGTGTAGATAGTGTAATGTAGAGAAAATGGTACGCAAATTATGCGACGTTGCTCCTCCTGGGATAAACCCCGATTGATCGGGGCGAGCTATGAGGGGCACCAAGGGCTGCAAGCGGTCAGCCAACAACTTGGCAAAAATGTTGGCATCAACATTAATCAACGAGAGGGGTCTGTAAGAGTCTAGTTCGTCCTCTGCTTTGCCCGGTTTAAGCAGTGTGACGATTAGGGCTTCTCTCATTGACTCAGGCAGTTTGCCCACCTATAACGCTTCTTCGTACACAGCCATCAGTCTGGGTGCAAGCACCTCCGCATAGGTTTTGTAAAAGGCAGTAGTTAGTCCATCAGGGCCTGGCGCTTTATTTGGGGGCATACTTTTTATTACCATTGCTACGTCTTCAGTTGTGATCGGGAGGTCCATATATTTCCTATACGAATCATTAAACCAAGCTAGTTCTATAGATTCAAGAAAGAACCCCCAACCCCTCTGAGCAGTCACTTAAGGTGGCGGTATATAAGTTGGAGTAGAACCCAGAGAACGTGCTCAATATCTCATCCTGCCCTCTCACCACTTTACCAGACACGTCCTTTATCTCGTGTATGTGTGCCGCTGACCTGGAAGGCCTGATCATGTTTGCCAACGTGCGCCCTGGTCTGTCCCCCTCACCATACTTCCTCGCCTCTGCATATTTCCCTAAAAACTTAACCTCGCGCTGCGCCTCCTCTGCATAATCTAACAGTTTAGCTTTCAACAACCCCAAGGCATTACAGTCCTCCTCGGCATAATACTGCGTCTCAAGTTTCTTAATGTCAGCTTCCAGGGAAGCCAGGGAGCCCCTTATTGCCTTAAGCACCCCTGCCTGTCTGGAGATGCACTGCCCCCTTATGACCACTTTAAAGGCCTCCCACAGCCCGCTTTCGGTATCGACTGACCCTGTGTTGTTCTGAAAATAATCTGCAATGTCATTACCTATCTCTGCCTTAAAGGCCTCGTCAAGTAGGGCATGTGGCGGTAGCTTCCAATTAAATGCGCGCTTATTCATAGTGGGCAGCGTCAGCCGCAGCAGGCACGGGGCATGATCAGACAGGGAACGGGGCAAATGTTTGACTTCAACTGTGCAGGTAGCCATGTCCCGGGACAGCAGCCAATAGTCAAGACGAGACCAGGCATTGTGGTGTTCTGTGATACTGGTGCCCTCCCTTGGCACGACATTCCTATGCCTCCAAATGTCAACCTGATCTCCCTCCACCATTATCTCTAGAAGGGCCGCACTGGCCGCCGGGTGCAGGGACCTGACAGTACCACGTCTATCGAGTTTGTCGTCAAGTATGGCATTGAAATCTCCACCCTATATGATCGTGTCACAGCCAATGGTTTTGATTTTGGACCAGAGTGAAATGAAAAAATCAGGAGAATCGGTGTTCGGGCCGTATACACCCACAATTAGGACGGACACACCGCAAAGGAGCCCCTGCACCAGGAGATAACGGCCCTCCGGGTCTGCCTGTGACAAGCCCTCCTTCCAGTCCAACCCATGACGCAGCAATACCGCCACCCCTCTGGCATAGTTAGAATAAATCGCGGAGTATATATTTCCCCACCTGTTGTGGCAAAGACTGCATGATGGTGCATTGTTTAGGTGCGTTTCTTGCAGTAAGCATAAGTCCACATTGTGTCGGGTTAGATATGCATGCACCAGTCTTGACTTTCTGCCATCATTTAGACCACGGACATTCCAAGTAAGACAGGTCAACTGATTAGAAGCAGCCATGTGTAACTACATCAAAGAATACCGTAGCACCCCGCATTCCCGGACACAACCTGAACATAAGATGGAACAATCTGGCACCATAGAACCAACTGACTGGCATTACATAACAAAACTACCCCTCCCATCCGCCCACCACCCACTCCAACCCCCCAAACAGGTTGTACATTACCCCACCCTACATCCCCAAATGCAGCCCACAGAACCTTTAACATCAAAAGTGGGAGCCTTCCCTTGGAGGCGTAGCAATGCCGGCAAGCTACCTTGCATCACACAAGGTGGTCGGAAGTACAAAGGAGACCTCAGCGTTCCCCAAACTGTAGCTAATCAACATACAAGGAAGGACTGTATATGAAGTAAACATTGGATCACTCAAAATATAACAAATAGACCATCATGGTCCCCTGAGTGAGAGTTAAGACTCGATGCACATAGTGACCATACGATACCCCTGTTAGTCATTATCGATCATAGCACCGCCAGACGCCTCTGGGTCTATCTGCTTCTTCTTGGATGGTTTCCCCCCCCCCCAAATGTTTTGCGAATTTGAGCACTTATTTGACATCTGTGAAAAAGTGAGGCTTCCCATCCACAGACACTTTCAGTTTTGCGGGATACAGTTGAGAATAGGGTATCTGTGCTTGTAGCAAGATGCGCTTTGCAGGGAGGAACTCCCGCCTCGCCGCCTGCACCGCCGGTGTAAAATCAGGGTAAAAGGACAGGTTATTCCCTTTGTGCATGATTTGGCCCTTCTCCCTAGCTAAACGCAGGATAATGTCTCTGTCCTGATAGTTCAGACGTTTGGCGATAATGGGCCTCGGTGCAGTCCCCACCGGAGGTCTTGGACCCAGCGAACTGTACGCCCTCTCCACCACGAACACCGCAGAGAGGTGTGGATCAAACAACTTGTAGAGGAGGTCCGTCATGTATGTTTCCATCTTGGTGATATCGGTCGTCTCCGGAATTCCCGTGACGCGTAGGTTACTGCGCCTCGACCTGGCTTCCAAGTCCTCATTTTTGGCGCGTATGATGCCCAGAAGTTTATCCATTTGGAGCAGTTGCTCCTTCGTTTCAACTTGGAATTCGTGACATTCTGAGTGACGGTTCTCAAGCACATCCAAACGCGTCTCATGCGTGGTGGCCTGCGTTTTTACCGCGTCAAGTTGGGATGTCAAGTTTGGCATCTATGTTACGGAGGCTGGTGCGCATATCTAACATAAGTGTTCGGAGGTCCGGACTCCGGTCATCCGTATCCTGTTCTCCGGATCCATTGGTCTGCGTTTCCGACTCCGCGTCACCCTGCTTAGCGGCACGTCTGTTCTCGAAGGTGAGTTTTGGCTGCTTGGCGTCATGTCTCCCCATGATGCACTCGTCGAAGAGCGCTAGGTCTGGGGGGCCACGCAGCCCCACTCTAGTAAAGCTGAGGGTGTATAAGGAGCACACCAGTGGACTGCACCGTAGGCAGCCGATAGATCCCACCCCAGCAGACTCCGGGGTGTATAGCCGAGGGGCACACACTCCGTTGCCACCTGCCACACGTCTCACAGAGGTGGATCACATCAGACACTCCCAGCTCCAGTACCGGCAGCGGGGGCGATACCTCCGCTCGCCCGTGCACACCAAGTGTTTCCAGAGAGTGCGATCAGTGGACCTTCAGGGCCGTCCCATGGTGCATGCTGCCCCCGGTGCACAGCGCCTCCATTTTGTACAGCGCGCAATTTGGCATATGGCGGCAAAATAGCAAGGACAGTACCGCTGGTGCCTGGCAGATCCCCCCGTTTGCTATGGTGGTGTCAGGGGTGAAGAAAGGAAGCAGTCAACCCGCCTGACCTGCTCAGAGTTCTCCAGGAGCAAGTGCCCGGCTGCCCTCCTCAGTCATCAATACACCACAAAAGGAGCAACTCAAAATGGCGGCCGCCGTGATCCCCTTTCAGCCGCAAATGGTGGAGTACCACCCTGGTGTCACAAACGTCCCCGGCTCGCAGGAGAGCACGCGGCACCAACAGACAGGCAGTCCAGGTATCAGCAGTGCAGCGCCGCCTCCAGGTGCAATCCGCCAGCGCCGCAGGTAAGTGCAATCACCTCCTCCGTTCCGCAGCTGCTGCATCCTCGCACAGCTCACGGGTCGTCAGCAAGACAAGGAGACCCTCCGCCTCACCGTTCACGTCAGCTGCAGTGCACCCGCGGGGGAACCGGCCCTCTCAGCTGCCAAATCTCGATCCGGCCGCACCGTCGCAGCAGATCAAGGCCTATGAGGCAGCGGGCTCAAGTGAGACAAATGCCGACCTCCGAGCTCCGCACTTGCTCACGGGCAGCCCGGCACGGCACTCCGTCTCCTCCGATTTCAGCTCCTCAGCACCCTGGCACTCAGGATTTCGCCGAGTTGATCTCGGCTCACTTCACCACCGCAGCATGAGGTTTGGGTCGCGCGAGGGCACTCCCAAATGCAGGATAAAAGTAGGATAATATTCCGACCGGCGGAGCTCACTTAAGAAGTGGCCATTCCGCTGCACTGCAGGCCACGCCCCCCAAGGGCCAGGTGGAACCTAAAGTGCGGTGTTCAGGGGACTAGAGAACAAGGGAGGTGGGGAAGGTTCAGCAGTGGTGCGACCAGTAGTGGATAATGTGTCTCCAATGGGGGAGCCGGGTGAGGAGCTGTCAGTGGCATGTGTCCGATGAAAATAAGAGACAAGAGGGGCCCAGATATCGGGGGCGGCTAGCAGCAGACATCAGGTCCCAAAATATGCCCAATAGTGTTTGACAATGGGCAGCATCGTCCAGCCAGCCACTGTGGGCGCTGGTTTACGCCCCCAGTGGAGCGACACTCTACGTTTGGCAAGGACCAGGAGCATGGTGATGAGTTTGTGGTTGACGTTGGAAACATGTTTGACATAGCCAAAGAGACATACCAACGGATCAGGAGTGACATGCTCAAGCGTGATGGCGCTGATGGTCTCGCACACAGCCAGCAAGTAGGCAGAGACCTTAGGACAGAGCCAGGCCAGATGTAAAAAGTTAGCAGCGGGGGCGGAGCAGCAGATACACCTATCACTATTGAGGAGCTCTGTTCTAAGGAGTGAAGCAGGAGTGCGGTATAACCTATGTATATATTTAAAATGTATGAGCCACAAGCGATAGTTAGGAGACAAGCGCTTAATCTGATTGCAACAGTACAGACAAACGTCCTGGGAGAGGTCCCGGCCAAGGTCCGCGCTCCACGCGGTGCGAGGCCTGTCAGTGCTTGTGGGGGGGGCGGCAAGCGAGAGAGCATAAAGCCGGGTGACCAATTTGCGAGCTGAGCTAGAGGTATGGACGAACTCGAGGGCAGCCAGCGCTGGGGGGGGGGCCTAGTAAATGTGGGGTTGATGTCCTTACATGTTGCTCATATCTGATAGTAGAGAAGCCGATCCAGAGGCCTCACATCCCCGTGAAGGTCCTTGATCCTCTCAGAATTGTTTATTGTATTGTACTATGGTGCTGCACTTTTGTATTTGCTTGGACAACTCCACATTTGATTCCAAGCCCTTGTAAATGCCTGAGCTTTCTTCTTCTGTTTTCATTTTTCACGACAAAATGTGTCCCCACTTATTTGTTCCTTGTGTGTGATTAATTTCATATAAAGACATTAAAAGATTCTTTTGTTCGGATGGACAAAATTTGTATAGACCTCATTGTATGTCTATATCATCTCACTCCTCTATTCTTGTTGTTAGCAACCATTGTTCATAAAGAATTACTACGCCCAAAGGTCCCTGACCAAATATTTGGGTCCATGTTTGGCAGCACTGGGGATGCCACAAACTGTAAATATTCCTGCATGAACTCCCCTGCTCCTAAGGGCCTTAGCCGCAGCGACTTTCGAAACAGAGCACACTACATGTGAGAGGGAATAAAGGCAGCCGCAAGAGAGCAGGCAGCGTGGACAGGAAAGGGGGAAAATAGCACACCGTTCACCACCTCCTGCTCGGCCACTATCTTGCCCAGGCACCGCTGAAACCGCTCAGAGCGTGCCTTGCACCTGCAGCACCACAACAACACTAGCCATTCTGGAACTTACCTTGCAGCCTGCAGGAGCTCATTCACCGGTGCCCTGCAAGGAGCATAGCCGGAATTGCCCTGTTGGGGGTACAGTTTGAAAGTGCCAGTGGTGGGTGCAAGGCGGGTTTTTCTGGTGCTCCAGACTTATGACAAACGCTGCACATTTGAGTAGTCTGTGGTGCTAACTTGTGCAAAGAAATAGTGCAAATAAAAAGCGGTCAACATTGTCTTCCGATTTTAAAGTAGACTGTGCACAGAAAATGCGTCGCTTGAGTGCGAAGGCTTACTCAAAACAAATACACACATTCAGTGATGTCGGCTTGCCTGCGTCATAGACACGTTTCACGGTAAAGCAGCAGGAGTCCGCTCTCCGATATCACCTCAAGCTGCCCAGTAGTTAGAAGGTAGTAAAAGTGGACAGGGTGAACGAAAAGGGGGGACACAGGGCTGGCTAGGAGCAGGGAAACTTGGACAACACGATGCGAGCGGGTAATTTACAACTTGGACAGCATGAGGAAGGGAGGGAGCGGCTAAAGACAACACAACATGGGTGAATGAAAAGCCGCAGGTTAGGAGCAGGCAATATAAGAAGCTGAGACAAAATGAAAAGTAGTGCAGGACAGTAATGTATACGGCCCATTGTGAACTTATGCATGTAACGGGGGCAGTCTCCAGGGCTTGACCAACAGAGCAAATGGAGGTACAAATTTAAGCTTTTGACCAATGAAAAGCAAGGCTTTTTTGAAAACACATGAAGGAACCAATCACATGCGATGGGCTTGGTAAATGCCTATACACCCTATACAGCATGTCTCGAGAGACAGCGCATGTGCTGCCTATGTGAGATTTAAAAAGGTGGTGGTGGTGGGGGGTGAATGCTTGCCAGGCTGAGCCGCCATTGAGTTCACTTGATTTTGTATAAGCAGTAATTAGTAGCACGTCTCTGGTGTCTTTTGAGAGGCAGAGAGGTCTTTGGCGTGCTGTGTCTGTATCTGCAGACTCCTTGGGGTAGCTGTAGGCTTAAACACAGGCAAGGGTAGCAGCAGTATCGGCAGGGTACGCCCGCCAGCAGTGTGCCAGTGTGGCTTTCGAGGTTATTCTCAAGCAGGAGAAAACGAGTATTACTCAACTTCTCATGTTGGAAGGCTTCAACTTATAGGTCCATGTTATGGCACATTGGTCATGGACCGATACCAGTCCAACTGAGTACATTTTCCAAAGTCAAAGGGTCCAGCCAATCAGGTGTGCGACGTTTCTCTGGTGATAGGATGCTGATGAGCTTCTGACAAAGGCATCTCTTTTTCTCCTTCCGTAATACCTTCCAATGGCTTACGCCTATGTGCAGCTGTACAGGTGCATTCTCCAAGGCCTTACAGTTTTGCAAATTCTTGTGTATTCTCGAATATAGTAATGGAAGCCCAGAAAAGGCAGGTGAAGAAGAATAAGTAGGAGATGGGACTGTCCTTGTCATCCTCTGTGGGCAGCATTAATCCTCCGCAATCAAGACGCATGCTCATAAACGTATCGATATTGTGATCTGCAACGTTACAAATGGTAGGGTGCCATGAATCCTGAGTTTGTTGTAATGTGGGGAGACAGTACATCTCAGGGTGTATACTCCATTATTTAGGGCCTGTCTCTCCAGGTCCGGCACAATGGAGCATTGCAGACATGTATAAATAAAAACCCCAATGGATGGATGCCAGGCTTAGACATATTATAGCGCTCCTCATTCCAGACCGCATTTTGTTTGTTTGTCGTCAAATTTGTGCTCTATTTCCCAAATCAGTGAGTCCCAGTTAACCACATGTTTGTCTGTACCTGCTCTGAGCCTCAGGCGTCTTCCTAAGGTGGCCTCTGCTTGTGCCATTTAATAAAGTTCTGCTTACCAAACCTCGATGGCCGGACTTTTCGCCACCTTCCAGTTTTGTGATATTGCTCGTTTGTCCAGCAACAAGGCAAGCTCCACAAATTTGCAGTATGACCTGCCTGTTTTAAGTCTGACAATTATTCTCACGCAGGACGCTCTTTACGTGCAGATCTTATGTTTCAACCAATGGGAAGTGAGACCGCCCAAATGAGTTACTGCTTGGACATTTAATTTTTTCTTTTTCCCACTTCCTCTTACAGTACTTGCACCTACCTGCATGAATGAATGTGTTCTGTTTCCAAAGTAATGTTTATTTTGAGTTAAGTATCAGCAATGGTAATCACATTTATAAATATATATTTATTGTCTATAAAAATTCTCTTTGCATTTATAAATGACTTCTTTCAAGGACAGCTAATTATAAAATAAGTATCATAGTAAGAGAACAATGAAGCTGCTTTTTAGAGCACTATAAAACTGTCACGGACTGCACAATTTTCACAGACTTGGAACAATGTAAATTTGTAACAAAAACAAATTAATATGAAGGTTTTGAGGGACTCGTTTATTTCTTGAACTTGTAGCAGCAGAGACAAGACATACACTCATATGCATATTTATCCATCTGCCCAAGGAAGAGACTGGTTCTAAAGCTGTCTCCTCCATCACCATGTATCCTAGTGCAGGCACATTCTCTGAACTAGGTAAAAATTCTAGATCTTTATTACAACTTTATGATCTTCAGAGGCAGTTGTTAGGTGAAGAATGTTTAGCAATACGTGGTTTCATCCCATACTAACTATCTCTAGGGTACATATCGATGAGATAGGAGACAACAAAAGTGCAGCATTTTGGTAGTGTACAGTTGTGTGATTTACAGTAGTAAATATATACTTACGTTGGCGCAATAGTAGTAGGCAATGGAGTGGATACAACTTTTTTGTTGGACGATATTGTTGTCCTTGATATAGTGTTATGCAAACAGTCCGTAAATCAGATGGCCTCTGGACATCCTGGACTTATATAAGAGCCATTCTCTTAACTTACATTCCTTTTCTTGTGAGGTTGATGGTTACACCCACTACACCCATGATGCATCGATTTTTGTGACGCGTATGATTGAGTTGTATGCATTGTAGATGATGTAGTTTGGTATTTTTTCCTCTCTTCCTATGATTAGCATCTGTTTTCTGCCTGCAGGGTCCTGCGAAGGGAGAGTAATAGTCAGAGCTCTCTAGAATGCTCATGCTGATCATATTATTTTATGTATCTTATAGCAAATGGCGAGTGCAGAAGGGCTGATCCGACGCTCTGGAGGAAAGGAAAGACCCTTTGTCTTGACGAGATCTTTCTTTGCTGGTTCTCAGCGCTATGGTAAGTATTATGGATAGTGAGTCATTTCTGAAACGATAACTGCAGGGTCCCAAAATTTGGCTTGGGAGCCTCCCACCTGCACAGAGGGATGCCATTCTTGTAGAATTCCAAAGCTGCCTAGTCTTGCATCCACCGCAAGCCTCTTTCTTTCAGACGTGACGCATCCAGTCTCTTTATCTCACTCTAGCATGTTTTTTATCATCCATTCTTTCTAACTGGTTTACTATTTTTCTCTTTTTTTCCATGTTCTGCCTTTCTCTTTTCGCTCTTGATCTAAGTGTGATGATAAAAAATACGTCCAGGTCCACACAATTTAGGGCGAAGCATGAAGGATTGTCAATGGTGAGGTATCTTGTGGACACAATTGACGCAGTGCGATTTGCAGGAAGCCTTGCATCCAACTGCTCAGCAGACAAGAGTTTCCTTTTAGAATAATGACCTGAAAGCTATTGTATAAAAACTTGATGAAAAATTCAGTATCGAATGCATGTGGCGACAACTCATCTCCTGAAAGACTGAGCACATGTTCCATGTTTAAGGATACGCAACTGGACTCTTGATGAAACAGAGCTGTGGATCCCTGTACACCTATGGATGGAAATAGGTGTGTGGTGCAGCCCTAACAATCAACTATATATGTGTGTTGCAAAACATGTAATGTACATGTTTTTGACAATCCTTCTAGAAATCTCTGTTTTGTTTTCAAACTCGAGGAGAAGTGATAGTAAGTCCTAGGTGCTGCAAGTTCCTTCTGCACAGGATACCTAGTACACCTTCGCAGAAATGTCACAGGGACACCCAGATTTGATCTGAAACGCGTTAGAGTCAGGCCGAAATAAAGACATTTTCAGCCAGCTACACAAGGCGTCGTCGTTATCCTTTGCTGAAACAGAGATAACATGGAGTGAATGAATATATATATATATATATATATATATATATATATATCGCAGCACAGGTCAACTCCATCAAGTTGAAAAATGGCAAGCACACTGGTGTCCGACTTCAAAGATTGTTTATTGCAAACCCCCCTTCACCCCAGACAGACGCGTTTCGCTATACTAGCTTCGTCAGTGTCAGTTTGTGTACAAAAAATAATCGCCATTTTAAACCCTGCCCGTCATTACTTTTTTCATCGACATAGAAGAAGATTTCAATAGTAAAAGCAGTGGCCATCTTGTAGTGTATATGATTTCATACATTTCATTGGTTTTTGACGGCGATTGATAAAGTGCTTAAGTGCTCATTTAAAAAAAAAACATTGGTTTTGGAACAACAAACAATTCATTTTCGAGTACATTCCATAGAAACATTAATCATGTGCATAAATGCAAATACAGTCACAATTTTATATCTTTGATAAGGTTGCTGTTGCCCTGAATGGGCATTGTTTTCATTTTTATCGATGACCTGAACTGTTCTGTCTCACATTGGATATCTAGGAGAACCAAAATTGCAATTACTATTGTCTGTTAAAATTGCATTTACAGGTTGAAGGGGCTTTAATTGCACATGATCCCATGTGCAACATTACAGGTGAACCCACATCTCCTCATCATTATTAAGACCCCAAGGTGTCATTGTTTTGAGGTCAATAATGTATCTAGACTCTAAGGTTCGGAGTGCCTTTACCCTGTCCCCCCCACGTTCTGAACTATCAATACAATAGTAACTGAGGAGGTCCCTATTGCTCTGGTGGTGTTCCGAGAAATGGTGAGCAACCGGATAAGATCTATCCTTATTCGCGATCGCTCGCATATGTTCCAAGATCCTAAGTTTTGTGGGGTTGATGATGCTCCCTATATATCGTTTTTTGCAGGGACATTCTAGGCAATAGATTGTATAGTCCGAATTACAATTTAAGAGTTTAGTTATTTTTCTATTTGGTTCACCTGTCCCCGTTCTACCTGGATAAACAGAGGCTTTTTTGCTGAATTTACATGCTTTGCAGCGGAGACAAGGAAAGAATCCATTAACACCTGCTAGATTCTGGGGCTGGGTTCTTGATGTAAAGTGACTGTGGACGAAATGATCCGACAATGATTGGCATCGGCGGTATGTTATTAAAAGTCTATCTGAAAGATGTTTCTTCAGGACATTGTCAGTGGCTAAAATATGCCAGTTTCTCTTGAAACTCTGGATCAGCTCACCAGATTTTGTGTTGAAGTTGGTGATCATTCTGACCTGTTCTTCCTCTTTTTTGGCATCTTTGACCAACAAGAGATCCCTCCTGTCCACTGTTGCTACTTTCTCCGCAGCAGACTTGGGTATGTTATTGGAGTACCCTCTATTTTGAAATCTTTTAGTGGCCTCTATTCGAGCCTGTTGGTAATCGGTGTTTGCTGAGCAGTTTCTTTTTAATCGCAACAATTCACCGTATGGTAAGTTTTTGATCAAACTCTTAGGATGATAACTAGCCGCATGTAACACGGTGTTTCCCGCTGTGGGTTTCCTATAGAGTCTAGTCTGTAGGGTATTCTCTTATATGAATACCTCCAAGTCCAAATAACACACACTAGTCAAACTGATTGTACTGGTGAATCTCAAGTTTAGGTCATTATTGTTCAAAGTGGCGATATACTCCTCAACCGAGGTTTGATCGCCACGCCACACTATAAACAGATCGTCTATATATCAAGCCACAGTAAAATCCTATCACTCCATCTATCATTGGCTGCTCCCCATGCCTCGTGCTTCTCCCACCAGCCTACGAACAAGTTCGCATAGCTGGGGGAGAAGCACGAGCCCATCGAGGGACCCCTGATTTGCTTGTAAAGTTGTCCTGAGAAAGTAAAAATATTGTTATACAAGCAAAACCGCATCATGTTTAACAGCATACTACTATGTGTCCTATATTTTTCTGGTTTTTTATCTAGGAACCACTTCATAGCCATCAAACCTTCTTCATGTGCTATACAGGTGTAAAGATTTACCACATCCAATGTTATCAGGAGCATGTCCGGTTCCCAGGAGATATTGTCCATCATACGGAGGAAATCCTGTGTATCCCTCACATAAGAGGACAAATCCCTGACGAATGGAGCCAGATATGAATCTATGAAGCGGGATGTATTTTCCAAAAGACTACCAATTGCTGACACAATAGGCCTCCCTGGTGGCCTTTTGGCATTCTTGTGGATTTTCGGCAAATGATAAAAGGTGGGAAGTACTGGTGATTCGCATTGGAGAAACAAGAACTCATCCGAGCTGAGCATGCCTTTGTTCTTCCATTTAATCAGCATTGCTTGGTATTCCATCAGGCTATTGACATACTCAGCTCTCTTTATGACAATATAGCATTTCGTATCTTCCAATTGTCTGAGGGCTTCTTGTTCGTAGTTTTCTTTGCTAAAAATCACTATATTCCCCCCTTTGTCCGAAGGTTTTATTTCTATAGATTTATCATTTTTGAGGGATTTAATTGGCTCCCATTCCTTTCTTGTGATGTTGGACGTTCTCATGTCCATCTTGTCTTTTGCCATTTTTTCCAAATCAGAAAACACCGCTTCACTGAACACATCTATAGCATCTTGACAAGCATTTGGCAGTCTTTTTGATTTATTCTTCAAGTTGCTCGGATCTCTTACTTGTGTTGCAGATACACTGCCATTTTCCTCAGTTAGTGTCCCTCTTTCTTGGAGCTCTTATGTGGGAGTCAACAGTACTTCTAATAAAGTATTGGAATGTTCTTCAACAGATTCCTCCGTGGCGGTTTCTGAATACGTTCCCACAACCGTATTTTTTGGATTCAAGAGAAAGATTTTTTTGAACTTGAGTTTGCGTATGTATCTGAACAGATCTATCTTCGTATCAACAAGGTTGAACTCACTTGCCGGACAGAAACTCAATCCCTTCTTTAATACCTTGATTTCATTCCCTGTTAGTGTTCTTTTTGACAGGTTGATGATGTTGTTATCTTCTTGTGCTTTTATCTTCTCTTGCGGTTGGAAGCACTCCGCGTCACCCTCGGCGAGGTTGTTTGTTGTGTATTTTCTTTTGCCCCTTTTGCCCCGCCTTGTCCTCCTTTAGGGCTTGTTTGGGGAGGGTGATTTCTTTGTTGTGGCCTTTGGCGGGTCTCCTTCATGATTTGGTATTCGTCGAAAAAAGGTTGTTTTCCCTTTAGCAAGCATTGGAGGTTGTTCTCCATCTGATACTTCCACCTCCGATTCTTCAGTGTCCACAGCATTTGCTGCCGCATTGCCTTGGGCAAGTCGTCTCCTTGTTGCATCAAATCTCCGAGCAAAGGTTAGGATTCAGCCTGTTAAATAATCCTGCTCATCACGTAAACATTTTGTTTGTTTCCTTTTCCTGATGGCTAGTTCATACTCCTTCAGTCTTATTACCATGGTGGTTCTTAATTGTTCGCTTGTCTTTATATCTTTATCTTTGACAATGAGGTCCTCCAGTTCCATTATTTCTTGCATGCACTTTTCCCGGTCACTCCATGCATATTGGATTAGCATGCGTACCATCCCTTTAGAAGACTCAGCTGTATATTCCGCCCAGTCATTTAAGAGCGCTGGGTCAGGATTTTCATAAGATGGTATGATGAAGATCCGAAGTCCTCTGGGGATTCTATTGCACTCGATATACCGCTGGAGAGAGGTGGCCTCCCACCATTTCCTGACCTCTCTCTCTTTTAGCTTTTCCAATTTGGTATACAGTGTCTTTAAATTATTGTTCACTACGGATATTATCTCTGGATTTTCTGTGCTTGTCGGCCTCTCTGTGGTGGGCCTGAACATTGCTTTGGCAGCTGCCTCTCTCTCGCCTGTGATATCCTCCGTGTTTGACATGTCAGTTCAATTTGGAAAGTACTCTTCCAATACTATTTTACTATGGGTGGTGGTTAAACCACTTGCTTCGTGGGTTTGCAATTTTTAGAGCGCGGTACCAAACGGGACAGAGGCAAAGCAGATAGTGTTCGTGAAAACGATAATGAGCGAAGCTTCACTCACCGCTACCGGCGCTAGGAAGAGGTCGGCCGACGTCTCCCCTGCAGCTGCTCCTGCGCGGCGGGAAAAAGCTTCGTTTTTCTCATGTTCCTCTCGGAGACCGATATTTGTCCCTCCCGTAATCGAGTTTGCTTACAACGCCTCGGGGCAAACGGCCATATTAACTTCAGGCACAGGTTCCTCACCGCCGTCGCTCCTCCTTATTCCCGGGTGCTCTCAACCAGCGTTGGTGAAACGCTTACAGACCGCAGCACAGGTCAACTCCATCAAGTTAAAAAATGGCAAGCACACTGGTGTCCGACTTCAAAGATTGTTTATTGCAAACCCCCCTTCACCCCAGACAGACGCGTTTCGCTATACTAGCTTCATCAGTGTCAGTTCGTGTACAAAAATAATGGCCATTTTAAACCCTGCCCGTCATTACTTTTTTCATCGACATAGAAGAAGATTTCAATAGTAAAAGCAGTGGCCATCTTGTAGTATATATGATTTCATACATTTCATTGGTTTTTGACGGCGATTGATAAAGTGCTTAAGTGCTCATTTGTAAAAAAAAACATTGGTTTTGGAACGACAAACAATTCATTTTCGAGTACATTCCATAGAAACATTAATCATGTGCATAAATGCAAATACAGTCACAAGTTTTATATCTTTGAAAAAAATAAATATATATATATATATATATATATATATATATATATATATATATATGTGTATATATATATATATATTCACTGAAAAAAACATAGGTTTCAGGGGTGCTATAGTTAGTTGGACATTTCACTTATACAAAACCATTGAATTTCCCCCGTTATAGTTAGTTCAGCTAACTATAACTCACGCGCCCACAATGCACTGCAGATGACGTCACATATTACATGACTCATGACATGGTAAGTGACATCACTCATGCCTTTTTAGGTCGAGCAGAGTCTGCTCGAGACCTATTGCTGCCCGTTTCTGGGAATGTAGACACGAGAGGGGCACGAGCGCAGATTTGACCTCGTGGGCGCGCACGGCGCCGTGCCCATCTCGTGCCTCATATTCCCGTGCGCACACAGCCAGCCTCCACACCCCTGCACACACACCACACAGGCACACGTACACACGCTGCCGCCCCCCACCACACACACACATACAGACACGCACAGACACGCACGCATACACACGCCGCCGCCCCCTACCCCCCCCTGCACGCACACACAGACACACACCCCCGCCCCATGCATCGGGAGATCTGCCATCCCCCCGAATCTCGGTACTTACTAGTTAGGCGCCGGAGTGGTCAGCGGAATCAACACCTCTTCCTCCTCGTACTCCGGCCCGTCTAGAGTCAGGCTCCTCTGCAGCTCCGGAGGCTCCGGGTGGAGGAGGCAGTGGTGGGAAGGCGGGCCCGGCTTCAGGGGAAGGACCGAGAGTGGCTGCAAAACCGGCAGCTCCCCCCAGACCGGGGGCGCATCCCCGCCAGCCTCCGCCAACATCGCAGGAAGCGGCGGTTGCAGGCCCCCAGCGTAGGAAACAGGCCCCCGCGGTGCGCACACTGGGAAGAGGAAAAGGGGACGAGACCCACGGCACAGGGAGGCGGTGCGCGCCAGGCCTCCGTCGCTGCCTGGAACCTGTGCGCGCGCTCCCCAGCCTGTCACGAGCACGCCTCCTTCTGTCTACTAGCGTGTCCCAGCCGCCGCGGTCACAGAGCAAATATGCCCGTGAGACTATTGGCGAGTAAATTAATTTTAGAGTATAGATTTCGAGTTGGGGCCCAGTTTACAGGACGTGGGCGGTGGTGAAGTGTGTATGTATGTATGGTTTCAGTTTACACACATAAATAATCCCAACATTTTAGTTTTAATCCAAAAATAACAATACATCTACGGGTGAAGTTCATTTTTCCCCCCAAAAGAATCAGGCTTCCAAAAATTGAACCCCGACGCTCTCTTTATGATTGGGACAAAAATCCCTTTTTGAGCTGGAGCAATATTACATATCGCATTATATAGACATCCATTATCGTGTTTTGCAACAGGGAAAACTTGCTGCACGTCACAGGAACATATTGCTCAAAATTCGATCGTACACAACTTGCAATCGTTGGAATCGTGCGCATTAAAACCTCTTTATCAGCGCGATTGGCTGATGTTGAAGTCTGGTACGCAACAACTGGTTCAAATATGTTAGCTCAATGTTTCACGCTTTATTACAAATGTCACCAAAAAAATTTTAATATTTCACTTCTGTTCATTGTATTTTATTGTGACGAAAATCCAAGAACATAATCTTCCCAAAAGTTATTTACAAAAATTTAAGCTAGTGCCATTATAAATTACAATAACTTTTATTTAACTATTAATTATTGTAAAAAATAAAAGCCATTGTTCTTTGTAATATCAATACATCTAAGTCATGTAAATACAACACATATTGCATTACAAATGCTAAAGATGTCACATTTGCGAAAGTTAAAACTATTGGCATTATAAATGACAAAGCTATTCATTTCGCTATTCTCAAAACCAACACATAAATAAAAAATGTGTCATTTACAATACTAATAGCTCAAACTTTCCTAATGCGAGACCTATTGCATTGCAAATGCTTGTTGTTAAATGGTGTAAATCCGTTCAGTAGTTGCTGAGAAAATCAAAAGTAAAATCACATATATATCTATGGCCTCGCAGGATCCGCGCACCCTGCCGAGCTGTATGCTAATTGGCTGTCAACACTCCAAACCAGGAAGTGTTGGCAGCAGAAAAAAAACCTCACAAAACGCAAAAAGAGGGCAGGGTAGAAACACCCTGACCCCCTAGGCCGGCTCAGGGGGTCCCACAAGGACCCACAGGGCCAAAAAAAGCATTTCTTTAAAAATAAATCGCCGAGATTCATGCACCCAGCGCGAATTTCGGCCGAAATGTAAAAAAAACGAAGCGCGGGTTCCCGCACTTCATTGGTAATTAGCCCCCGGGGGGGCCAAGTCCCGGGGGCATGATCAAATGCATGATCAATGTTTTTGCTACGGTTTAAATCACATAAACAATGTGTTTTATCTTTTATGCAGTGCTTACACTGCACTTCTGCCGTTTGTAAGCACTGTAAATAAGAAGTGCTTCTAATACCCAATATAATGGTGCCCCAAGCGGATGCTAAGTATTCTATAGAGAGAGTCTGTGGCATGTCCAGATCTCCTCCCGGTGTCTCGGCGCTGCTGCAGACAGACACACACCGGCTGCCCTGGCACGGACGGCTGCTCGGATTTCCATGGATTTTTGTGAATGGGCTCCTGTCACGGCTGAGTCTGTCGTGTCCCGGGGAGGCGGTGATTGGTCGGGTGACGTCACCAGGCTCTACTTGTAGAAGATTGGTGTGGACTGAGCCTCGCGGCGCCCGGTGTTAAGAGCAGAAGGACCAGAGAGAGACGAGCAGGGAGGAGAGTTGGCGCCTCAGTCTGCACTGAACCAGAGCCGCGGAAACAGCACGTCCAGGAGCAGCGCACGCCTCATCGAACAATCAGTGCCACTCCAGGGTCAGGACTTCTAACAGCACCAGAACTGCAGAGCGCCAAACCCTTGCAGCGCTAGATCCGTGGGGCGCCAGATCCACACTGTGCCAGGTGATGATCCCTGCTGCATCTGACCGGATCTATATAACGGCAGTTCACACAAAAACAGTTCCCTAAAGCACAGGATCCGTACTACACTAGATCTATAGAGCACCAACCTGACCCATGCAGCACCAGATCAATAGAGCACTACACCATGGACACAGACATTACCAGATCAAAACAGCGCCAGATTCAAACAGCACCGCATTAATCCACCACCAATGCGATTAGTGAAGCACTAGACCCACAAAGCTCCATCTCAGCAGAGCAGTAGATTTGGTAAATGGAACTGTCTATTTACAGCACTGTGTCGACAACAGAACCAGATCAATCCAAAAGGTACAACCAAGATTAGGAAACCTCAATTTACGGAAGAAAATCCAGGTTTGAGACAGCACTCTTGCAATCCGGCACTAAATTCAGAATCAAGATATCAACAGGTCAATAAAGTATTAAATCCAAAACCGCTCCAGACCAGCACAGCACTAGAACCAAGCAAATACAGCGGCAAGTCCAGGACAGCACCCTACCAAATCCACACTGCTCTAGAATCAGGACAGCTCTGGACCAGGTCAACACAGCACCAAATCCAGAACAGAGCAGCATCAGACCCACCCAGGGCTAGTACCTGGACCCGAGCTGCACCAGGTCAATACAGCGCCAAGTCCCGGAAAGGAAAGCTCCAGATCCACACAGCGCTAGAACCAGGACCGGCGCTGGACCCTGTCAATACAGCACCAAATCCATAACAGAACAGCATCAGACCCACACAGCGCTAGTACCAGGATCCGAGCTGCACCAGGTCACTACAGCACCGTACCAGCACAACACAAGTTTAATAAAGCATCAGAGCCCGGACCAGGATAACTTCATATCTGAGCTAGTTAACTCGCCAGATCTCTCATCCTCACAAAGCTAAGGACCGGATCCCGACGGTGCAATATCACCGCTGCACCAGACCCCGCTCCAGGAGCTCCTCAGATCACCGGATCGAAGCACCGCTGGATTCGGCCCCCCACACCTCGGATCTATAGACGGCTCTGCCGGTGCCCATGACGCCCTGCCTGCCCTGGCATTCTGCGGAGCCGCGTTGACCTGCCCTCCGGCCGGGAGTCTGCTCTTCACAGGTGAGTGGGGCGAATGTGCAGCAGGTTTTAAAGTCCGCTATGTGTATTGATTTCCGGAAAAGGTGAGTTGTCCAGGATCACACCATTGGTTACCAGACCCTTTAGTGTTATGGGCTACTCGTAATGAGGACCCTCAACCATTTGTGTACTCGCCCCCTCTGTCCCCGAAGTTGAGGCAGCTTTCGTCTCTACTGGCTAGGGTGAATCCCTCAGATGGGGAAGCTGCACTTTGACTCTTTCATACATACAATTTATGTCTATAAGAAAGTCCAGTTATATTATGTACATAGTGCTTATGACGTGGATTTAAGGCGTTTACACAGTGGGGAAGGGAGGGGACGGGGCTTGAGGCGACGTGTGCAAACACGCCCTGTGGCAGGTTTGAAGTTGGGGAAATAATTCCCCTTCAATTTTGAGGGCCCCTGGGGGCCAACTAGCCCACCAGGTGCTTCCAGTAACTGGAAAAAGGCACGTAACAAAAAGACACGACTCTGAACCAAGGGCTACCTTTTTGCCAAATTTGGTGTAATCCCGTTCAGCAGTTCGGGCTGTAGCTGCGAGTAAAGGTTCCTATGGAAAATTGCATGGGGAAAACACGTTTTGGGACCCCCCTTTTTTCTCTGCCCCCGCTTGACGAATCACCCTGAGACTTTCAGGATAGGAGCGGACCGAAGCACCCCACCAGTTTTGAAAATTTTGCGAAGATTCGTTAATCCTCTAGTAGAGACAGACCTGCCCGGGGCAAAGAGCTTTGCTGGGCCTCTTTCCAGTTTGTAATCTAAGGAGCACTACCTAATTTAATAAATATTCCCTGGGGAAAGAGAAAGATATAATATGTGTGTTCTTGGAACCTGCATTAGCTACATCACGAAGGAATCTTCATAACAGGAGAGCAGAGTCCATAAAAGCACGTACCCAGGGCAAAGAGTCCTGGCTACCATCTTGTTTGACGGCCCTGGATAGAGAATTTCTATGTATGTGGCCTGCCTGTGAGGTGGCCTATGCCAGCCTGCCTATGTGTGTATGTGTGCTTGCCTATGTATGTTACCTGCCTGTGAGGCCTCTGGAGGGTGAGCTTCTGTTGGACAAAAATAAAGACAAGAGAGAATCAATGTCTCATACCTGAGGCAAACACCACCAACTAGATGAAATGTGTATGTGGGAATTCTACCCTTCACTTGACTCAAGAAGCCGAGTAGGAAATAGGACCTTCCAGGCTGATCAGAAGGAGCTCTAGGCCCCATGAAATTCACTGTCAAACTTCTCATTGTTCAAAGGCTTATTGTTGTGTGAGTTCCCCCATTCCCCTCTAATGGTTCTGACGTGTTATTTAAATATATCCTGCATTATATTTAATCATTATGTAGTGTCTCTTCTTCGAACAATATATTTATGTAACAGTTCCCCTATCTTGAAGCAAACTCGCATCCTACAAAAACCATAACAATGGTGGTGTGTTTATAAGCAGATCCGAGCTGTGTTTGAGCTGCACTTTGTTGTCAAATCAGGTGGTCAAGGTGACTGAATTCTGCCAAGAGTTTCTTAGTCACTGTATTGCATTAAACAACGGCATTAGCAGAGTTTCCTTTCCTATTAATGTGCAAAAACAAATCAAATGAAGTAGCAGGATCTCCTAAGCCAAATGTGGAAACTGTTATGAACCTAAATTGAGACTTTAAACACCTTTTAAATAGGCATATTAATACTTCATGCATGCAAATAAATAGTCTGTATCAGAGGGATAGAATGTGTTTGTCTGGTGGTTATATTGTGATATTCTGCCTAATGCTGCCCCTTATTCATGGTTATCATTTGGTTCTCTGACTTGCTTCTAGGTGCTATGTGGACTGGAGACAACACCGCCGAGTGGGGCTATCTGAAAATCACTATTCCAATGTTGCTCACAATCAGCATTTCAGGAATCTCCTTCTGTGGAGGTAAGGAACTTGCTACGTACTCCGCCGCTCTTTCTCCTGTTTCCCCTGGACAAGGTGATGCCTGGCCTCACTTGTGTCCGCAGAACCCCAACTTGCAGGGGTTTTGTAACCATGAAAGGCACACGCTAGCAGAAGGGGGTAAAACTAGTCTGACAACTCATTGTGCAAGAGAGGGGGGCTGCATGTGTGGTGCCACATGGAGCTGTGAGGTATTGGGTTGTACTTTAATCTCAGTGCAGGAAAAAGGGCTGCAAAGTGTGTACTATATTCCCGAGTTACTCTTGAATTGCTGGAGTAAGACAGGAGTACTACGAGACTAAGGACCTAATTTAGATCTTGGTGGAGGGGATTACCCGTCCGCTGTATTGCAATCCAATTATATCCTTTGGAGATCGTAATATAGCAGACAGGATATCCGTCACGTTTGTGATGGATAATTCCATTGCTGAGATCTAAATAAGGCCCTAAGTCACACATGTGACAAGTAAGTCAATCATAAGCCATCCTTGTGAGTCAGTTTTGAAGGAGACCTAACATTTTAGCCTTGATAATAACATACATTTTTCACTCATAGAAGCATAGGCTATGGTAACTGTTTGCCTGGCAGTAGCCATCAAACAAGACAAAAACAAGAATGGTAAAATCGAAATAGTCATGAATGAAAAGCCTGTGAAACAGAAAACGTTGCAAGCTGCAACCAAAATCCCACAACACAAGTGTGATCTATAACCAGGTAATCCCTCACAATCACATTTGCTTTTATTCCTTGGCAAGGGACAGGTAACTTGTTGCATTTCCTCTACAGCGACAGCCTTACAGGCAATTTCACACCAAATTGCCTACAATCTGCCTCCTAATATGGCACACCTGCTATTGAGATAAAAACTCCTTTGGGTTAGATATGAATATGAACGCTGCTTCTACCACCAGAGCATCCTCCCTTGCTGGAAAGGGGATCATACAATTTTGCAGAGTGAAAAAGAAGGAGAAACTTACATAGGTAATAGGTCTGACATTTACATAGTGCACATTCACAAGCAACATAGGTGTCCATATGGACATGCAGAGCTTGCACACAGGCCATCACACCTACTAAGTCCCATTTTTAGAAAGTCCACCTGACATACAAACACTCATTCACACTAACCTACAAGCGTCAATGCACAAAGATTAACACTCTCTGCAGAAAGAACCACGTGATGATGTGCAGCTTGGGGCACAGGGTGATGATCACTATGAAAGCAATAGTGATACACCTCAGGGAATAATGAGGTGATCTGCTATGGGAAAGCATTCGGTGATATACAGGCAACATCCAACCTAGATGGCTGCCAGCAACCCCTCTGCTGATGAAATTGCATTGGCTCCCTATTCCTCAACGCTGTGCTTTTAAGGTCGGCTGCCTTATATTCAAATCCCTGCACGGCAATAACCCCAAATTCATTAACAGCCCGATACTCAGACACACTTCCTCTCGTAACCTGCGCTCTGCTCACCTCTCACTCCTCACCATCCCCACATTCAAACAGGTACGACAGGGAGGTCGCAGATTTGCCACACTTGCCCCCAGACTGTGGAACTCCTTCCCGCTGGAGATCCGGACCTGCACTGACCTCCTGCAATTCAGGAGGTCCCTTAAAACGTGGCTATTTGCACAAGCCTATAATTATTGTGTCCACTGGTAGCCTTCACAGACTTTCACAGCACCATGAAACCACCCGGTGTGCGTGCGCTTTACAAGGCATTATTAACATTAACATTAACATACAGGGCAGTATGCCCGGGGGTACACAATGATATTTAGCAGGGACCACAGAGTGGTGTACAGTGGGGACACATATTGAATCACAATTGAGTGTCATACATTGTTGTCAGTACCTGGGTGGAAGATGATGTGATAGATACCACATATTGTGCTATACCATGTGCAAGCCCTCATCTAGTCCTGTTTTAGTTTTTTTGCATTCTGGAACTGGTAGTATTTTCCCCATTGCAATTGAAGAACTATAAATACGAGAATGCCAATAAAACATATCAGGGCCAGGTATGCTACTAACTCCTCACATTTTGGCCATTTTGAGTGATTTGTTTAGATGGGTAGCAAATGCTTGATTGGGAAGCAAATGTTTGATTGTAAAGTAAAGTAAAGTAAGTATACTTGTAAAGCGCACTGTTACTCCATCTCGGAGTGTCCTGGCGCTGTATACCGCTGGGGAACCCGTCCTGGCTTTCCCTGTGAGATGGTCCCTCCCTGTGAGATGGTCCCTC
This sequence comes from Lissotriton helveticus, assembly GCF_964261635.1. Taxonomy (NCBI): domain Eukaryota; kingdom Metazoa; phylum Chordata; class Amphibia; order Caudata; family Salamandridae; genus Lissotriton; species Lissotriton helveticus. Next base: position 134,406,461 of record NC_136070.1, on the reverse strand, counting down.
CTGGGCACCTCCAAGGTGAAGCCAGGCATCCCCGGCTCTGATGGGGCCGTTGTGGAGATTAAGCAAGCTATTGCCCAGAGTTGCAGAGTGGGACCCATGGGTAGCGTAGGCACCTCAGCGAGAATTATCGAGTCCGCGGATATTGACCCAAGACCCTGCTGCGTCGGGAATTGAACCCTGGTCCCGGGCCGATCTCTGCTTCAGGGTCTGCCGCTTCTAACCAGTGAGCCACACTTCCCCATTGTGGGTCTATCAAGCATTTATAAAGCGCAGCAAATCACCCATGAGGGTCTCCTGGTGCTGAAGAAGTAGGCTCCTCATAGAGATTAATCAGTCAAACATCCAGGTCTTGAGATCTTTTCTGAATTGCTGGAGCAAAGATACGGTCCTGAGGTGCAGAGGCAGGCCTTGGTTAGCAGATGCGAGAGAGCGTCCTCAGCTGTTGTTGGTTTTGGTGAGGCAGAGCAAGGCTTATCGGAGATGTCTGGTGGGTTCGTGGAAGGTCAGGCTTTGGTTGATGTGTTTTGGACCTTTATTTTACAAGGCTATGTATGTGTGGGTCAACATCTTGAAATGCCATCTCTTCTGAATAAGTGTAGTTTCTTGAGATAGGGTGTTGTTTGGGTCCTTCTGGGGAGGTCGAGAATGATTCTTGCTGCTGAGTCTTGTATTATCTGAAGTCTCTTGAGGAGTTGTGCAGTGATTCCTACATAGAGTGTGTTTCCGTATTCCAGTCTGCTGGTAATGAGGGCTTGTGTGACAGTCTTTCTGGTGTTGGCTGGGAGCCACCTTAAAAACTTGCGAAGCATTTGAAGGGTGTAGAAGCAGGTGGAGGCAATTGCGTTGACTTCTTTCTTCATAGATAGCTTGCTGTCCAGGATGATTCGGAGGTTGTAGGCGTGGTCTGTTGGTGCAGGGGTTGGGCTGGGGTCCACGGCCACCATGCTTTGGTCCATGACGAGGTGTTGTTCCCAAAGATTTGTTCGTCATGCATCTGAGGAAGTTGGATCTGGCGGTGGAGGGGTTTTCAGACAGTAAGAGGATGAGCTGGGTGTTGTCAGCGTAGGTGATGTTGAGCCAGTGCGATTTGACAGTGACAGCCCCATGGCTCATGTAGGCGTTGAAGAGGATAGGGCTTAGGGACGATTCTTGGGGTACCTCGTAGATGATCTTCTTTTCTTGCGTTTGAACGGTGGAAGCAGAATACTTTGGGTTCTGCTGGTGAGGAATGAGGCAATCCATCTGAGGGCATCTCCCTGGATCCCAATGTGGTGGCGCCTGCTGAACAGGATTGGGTGGGAGATGGTGTCAAAAGTGGCCAGCAGATCTCTGTGGTCCTGGAGGGTTCTGATGACATTGGTGACAGCTAAGAGGGCTGGCCTGATGCTGTGGTTAGCTCGAAATTCCAGATTGGGAAGGGTCCAAGAGTTTGTGGTCTTTTAGGTGTTGGATGAGTTGCTTGTCGATGGGGTTCTCAAGACCTTTTGCAGAGAGATGGGTCAGGAGTACTTTGGTTCGGCTGTGCCAATGGTTTCTTTCAGAAAAGCCCTCACTTTAGCGTGTTTCCAGGCCTCAGTGAAAGGCTGTGCTGATGGAGATGTTCAGAAACTTTCTCAGCTTGCTGCAGATTGTCTTTCTTCTGCGTTGAAAACGTGGTGGGGGCATGCATCTGAGAGTGCTCCTGAGTGTGTGGAGTAAATGATGGAGATTTTATCTTGCGTGGTGAGGAGGTTCCAATGGGTTAGCCATTGTTTGGGGTTTGTGTTTGTGGGTGTGAGCTGGTTGATGCTGTCTGTAGTAGAGGGTTGGGATTCAAAGTTTTTGTATATGGCTGAGATCTTGTCATGGAAGAAGTCAGCGAGATTGTCGCACAGTTCCTGGTAAGGGGTAATGTTGCTCTTTGTGTCTGCGGGGTTGGAGAACTCCTTCACAATGGCAAAGTTTTCCTTGCTTTTGTTTGCTCTGGCTTCAATGTGGTCTGTTAGGGCCTTCTTCTTTCAGGATGCATTGGTACTGGTTGAGAACAGTCCTTAATGCGGTGCTTTCTTTCGTTTTTCCTGCTGATGCATTTTTTGGGAGGTTTTCTGCTGATGCTAATGTTATATTTACAAATGCATAGTTTTTAAGGCACCAATATGCACAGTTAACAAACAGGACAATGTATATTGAGATGCACAACTTACATCCAAACCTATGAATCAGCAAGAGGCCCCATGTGTGATGCCTGGACCCAACCCTGAGCATTTGGCCAGCGGCATTTTGCATGCTGGGATTTTTAAGCCTCTACACAGAATGCCAAAAGAAAAACGTCAATTGCCAGAATGCAACATTCTATGGCAAAAAAAATCAATAGTCGAGTAAGTGCGTCATAGTGACCTGGATACCTCCTTGCGACTACATACATAGACAGATGAATGGAAAATAAAAGGAAACATATATTTCCTCTTAATGATGTTGAACATTTGAACTTTCGTTTTAATTTTAATTCTTCTCTGTGTGGGGGCATGGCCTGGCTAGATGGCCAAGCAAACACTTTAAGTCTGTGCTTCTAGAGGGGAACAGCCATTACAACGCGGGTTTTACCACGCGTTGCTTTTACATCGCATGCGTTACAATGCATGCGATGTTACAACGCGTGGTAAAACCACGCATACCATTACATCGCATGCGCTATTACTACGCATGCGATGTAATGTGTAATGGCGGGGGCGACTATCCAAGTCGCTGTGAGGAAACTTAGGCTGTTTCCTCACAACGACATGAACCAAGCAAGATGGAGGAAGCAGGATCCGATGGCGACGCTGGAGAGGAGAGATGTAAGGGGGTATGCGCATGGGGTGGGGGTTACTTTTGAGGGTTTAGGGTAGTGTAAAAGTAGTGTGGTAATGTTTGTGTTGTGTGTGTTTTAAAAAAAAAACGTTTTAGTGTGTGTTGTAGTGTTGTCGTGTTGGTTTAGTGTAGTGTATTAGGGTTTAGGGTAGTGTAGTAGTGTTTATGTAGTGTAGTGATTTAGGTTTTAGGGTAGTGTAGTAGTGTTTGTTTAGTGTAGTGTATTAGGGTTTAGGGTAGTGTAGTAGTGTTTATGTAGTGTAGTGATTTAGGTTTTAGGGAAGTGTAGTAGTGTTTGTGTAGTGATTTAGGTTTAGGGTAGGTGTAGGGGTAGTGTTGTATTGTGGTAGTGTTTTTGGGTTAGGAGTAGTGTAGGGGTGGGAGTAGTGTGTTGTGTAGGGGTAGGGGTAGTGTTGTAGTGTTATAGGGTTAGGGGTAGTGTAGGGGTGGGAGTAGTGTGTTGTACAGGTGTAGGGGTAGGGATTTTACTTACCTTGCAAACTTTTACTGCGAGTATGGCTTTACCACGCATGCCTTTGCGTTGTAATGGCATGTGTGGTAAAGACATACTCGTTGTAAAAGTATGCGATGTAATGGTATGCGATGTCATTTATATCGTGTAGTAATACCCGTGTTGTAATGGCACGCATGGTATTAGTATGCGATGTGTTGACATACATCCCTTCTAGAGTACCCTTAGTAGTCCAAAAGAATCCTAGTTTCACAGAGGCAAAAAATGCCCTCTGATTAGGGCTATGACAGTTGCTGTGATCCAGTAACCAGTTTTGCAACATGGCCACTGAGCTGCTGGGATTTCAGCAGGGGAAAGGCCTGGCTGGAGAAACTTAAGATGGCGCACACGGCCTCTGGGTCAGCCCAAGTAAGGTGAGAGGTCAGGATTGCCTTCAGACGGTGGAGTGGGCTGAGATTTCTGCCGGAGGCAACAGGAACCCGAATATTACTAGATATTATAGGACTAGACGGAGGCTCAAATTAAACAAGGCAAAGAGGTTTTGAGGCCAGGGCATTGAAGGACCACCTTATTACCACACAGGAGTGTGCAAGAGAAAAGGAATGGGGGACCTAAGGGAGCACTAGAGGCTTGTTATACCAGTCCATTGAATGGTGACCCCCTATGCCTATGAACTGTGGCCATACATGTGGCCTATCTGCCCACGCACCAAACAGATAGAATGAAGGTAATGCCATGTCAGTAGTACAAGAGTGCAGGGATTAATAGTGCCCAATACGCCCGGCAGAGAGTTGACCACATTCTGGGTGGATGAGTACATTTGTGTTTGGTGCTTACAGGGTGGAGGTTCACATCCACGCCCCAGCTGGACACAACCAGACCTCCTGAGGACAACTGAGGAGGGGGCCTAGGCACTAGTATGAAAGATCAAAGGGGATACTCTTTTGGGGATATAATTTTGAACACACAACATCACCTCAAATAAACAGAAGCTTAGGACCATGACCATTGTTTTCAACAAAATTGAGAGCGATAGGGGAAGATCCTTACTTACCACGAGCCCTGAAGAGGTGTGGGAATGGTTGGAGGCCAGTGATAGAGTCAGAATGTAATCATCCTCTGACAGAGTTGGTGGGGCATAGTGAACAGAGAAGAACTCAGCAAACAAATAGGTCCACTTCTGGAGACAGGTGCACCGGGAGATTATCAGATGAAGTACAAAGCAGCCAGACAGAGATCCAGCGGAGCACACTCCAGTCTGTTCTGTTCGGATGCCTTATCTGCATCCTTCTTAAGAAAAGACAGTTCCGCCTGCCTGCTCTGTGTCATAGCTACCAGGGTATTGACTTCAGATCAATTCAGAGACTTTAGGATTCATTCTAAAAAGTTACTGTTATTAGTCCTTTCAGTGGGCGACCACTCACCCAAAATAAACCACTTTCATAGGCCTTTGAATCAAAATTATACTCTCCCACAGGATATTTGTATATTTCCTGTGTTATATATTTAAATAGCATTAACAACACTCCGGGCCACCAGTGAAAGTCTGAGAGAAATAAAAAAAAAAACATCATGAAAAAATGCCAAATGAGCCAGCTGCACAGAAAAATCTATGAAAACAAGGAAACAAATTAACAAAACAATTAAAGCAGAACAAAAAATTGATGAAAAGTATGTGCCTAACAAACCATTTAATTTGATGCAGTCAGTTGCCTAGGTATAGAATGAATCATAGAATTAATGATGTAATAATTCATGTGCCAAGTGAGATTTTAGTGGTAAGGCAAACGTCGATGCTAACAAATGTATCTGCTTTTTTGAATGGTATTACTTTCTTTTCTATTGAATGCACTTTTGGCAAAAACATTTAATGATAACAAACAATGTTCATAAATAGAATATATGAAAATACAAATTGGTAGGTCTGATTTTTTGCACCCTGATAATACCTGTTTTTTCCCAATGGAAACAGCGGATGTGGGTGGTTTCATTGGCGACCCCGAACCAGAACTGCTGGTGCGCTGGTACCAGGCTGGAGCCTACCAGCCCTTCTTCAGAGGTCATGCCACCAAAGATACCAAACGGCGCGAGCCGTGGCTCTTTGGGAAAGAGAACACGCGGATCATCCGCGAGGCAATTTGTGAGCGCTACAGACTGCTGCCCTATTTCTATCTTCTCTTCTATCGAGCTAATGTGTCTGCTGAACCAGTGATGAGGTAACAACCATTTCCAACTGCATTAGAAGTCTTTGTGAAGACCACATGTATGAAATTACTGAATTGTGTTATCACATCAAAAGTTCTTACATGACTGGAAGACAACACATCAATGCTATGGAAAAAGTCACAATCAATGATAAATGAATGGGGTCAGATTCCCAAAGATATTTGCATGAAACTGCTGTTGCAATTCACATTGGTAGTTTTTCAATCTTAAAAATGCAAGTACACTATGATCTTTGTATGAAAGTTTGCACATACCCCAAATGTCCTGGTTTATGGGCCTTTCTCCAACCGATTCCCACCCAGAAAACTGGAAACAGTCAGAGTCATATTCTTGTCAAGGGCAGGAGTAAATGTCTTTCCAAGTTGTGGCTGCGTGTAGAACACCCCCAAAATTGGTGGGGTGTAGTGAAAGGGATCTCTTAATGGCAAAAACGAATTTCCCAATAGAGAATTGTTTTTTTTTACAAAATTACACTTACACAATCTACACACAGGAAAAGGTATTTCTCCTTGTGCAATTGTACACTGTGTACGCATGCGGCAATACGTGTCCCTGGTTGTATGTCAGAATTCACAGTAGTTTTCAAGGTTTGGTGAAACCTACAACTGTCACAGTTTTCCAGATGTTCTTTGGGAAGAAGTAGTAAGTTCCTAACACTCAGAAATTTGCAACTATGGGAGGCTGTGGGTGCAGACGTCGTTAAGAAGCAGGTCCATAAACCACCTATTAATAGTTGTTTAGTTTGCTATTGTGTATTTTCAGTGCTGAATAGCTACTCAGTGTTGCAAGTCTGATCGAAGTCCAGGGCCGTTAGCTATCAATAGTTCAGTATGTGGCACAGGGTGCCAGGGGTGTGAGGGCCTCTTTCATCCCAATCAGTATTTGCCTTTTCACTCCCAAACTAGGAGATGGGTGCCCAATTTCCTTGCTTTCATTAAAGCCCATTGTTGCCTTGCTACGCCACTGTTCAAGATCTGATATGTATGTTATTTTAAGGCAGGGATAAAGTTTATATCATTAGAATGAAACTAAAACAAGTTATTTATTTAATACCTTAATTTCTATGAGTGTGTATTGATTTTATTTTTGTTTGAAGGGTGAGCCTGTGTATCTCAGCATCTTCCCAGGGACCTGACCATATGTTTCATTCCATTGGCTAGTTTGGTACTCTCCTTTTGGAGAGTAGATTCTCTTCCATACTAATATGGATGTGTCCAGGGACAGTGCAGGACTGTCTCTTTGACCATTAAGGCTTTCCCTGTTTTCTCAACATCATTTTACAGATTCCTTCTATAGCTGCTTGCAGCGACCTGCACTGCATATTTGTGTTTTACCATGTCCTACCCCTTCATCCAATGGCATAAGCCTATTTTGCCTAATTCAGGTTTTTTTTCTCTGTGGTCGCAGACCCCTGGGGGGCCTCAATGCCTACGGAGGAGGTCAACGACAGTTTAGAAAATTAAATAGTATTAGCAGATTAATAAAGAACATATCGATAAAAAACATAATTGAAAATGGAAAGTTTTAAAACTCAGTAAATTTGAAGGAATTTTTAAATTGGAAGCTAGAAATTAACTTGGTACCCTTATCTTGAGCCGTGGGAGCAGCAAAAGGACTACAAAGGAATCTAATATGCACGATTGAACCAGCTGAATGTTCGGACAAAAAGAAATCATGCATTAGGAGATGGAGTGATATAGAAAAATCTAGATTACTGCTTAGTCTTTCAGAAATAAAACGACAATTTGCATGTTTGCATTAAATTTAAATGTTGTTTTTCACATATAAGTTTGTGAATTAAATATAATATTTCATAATTGGTGTATTTGTTCGATGTATGCTTGTTTCTGTATATTTGTGTATTGGTTTAAGGTTTACATCGTAAGAAGTTGTTGGGCTGGTGTCTCTGGCTTCCAGGATTGATTCAGTGGGAGTAAACAGATATCAAAAGGTTAAGAACCACTGAACTAATCCATTTCACCTCTTCTGAACCATGCGCCCATGTAGAAGACATATTTCAGTTGTTCTCCCTTAATGAACCCTAGTAGTCCAGGACAGATCAACCTGTAAGCTATGTGTGACACTTCCATTCCAACTCTCTTTAATCCACTCAAAGATTTAAGAATTATTCCTAAACCTCGACAAAAGGGCCACACGATTCTGGCCCAGTCATTAGAGTTTGTTTCTACTTTGTGAGTGATTAAGATAGTTCTTCTTTAAATCCCTATCTTTCTTTGGCCTCCCTCAAGTTAGTAACAGTCAACCTGTTTCCTAGCTTCTTTAATAAAGATGTCTTCCTTCCGTGGAGTTTCATGGCTCATCAAAGTGTATGTCCTGCGTTTCAAACAGAGCTTAATCCTGGAGGTAGACTTTTTCAAAGTGCTTTCAATGCCAGCGGATAACTTAGTCGAGTTTCAGTGGTATACATATCCATCTGGTTCCATTATTATCAACTTAGCTACCAGACAACAACTACTTCCCAAAAACATGCTTTTGCTTTAAGTTTTGGTTGGACACTCACCTGCATACCAGCTTGGCCTTTCAGTTTCAGGATGATTAACAGGTTAGCATCAACAACTTAGTAGAATTAATCACAGGAAATCTGTTTCTCACTTGGCTGATACACAAGAGTTCCATGTATGCAGATGTTGTGCTGATTGTCCTATGCACATGATCCACTTGAGTTTTATCGTCAATCAACCCAAGTACCAGAGTGCCTCTGCACTTCTGAATGCTTAACAGGGCATGCACTAAGACTAAGACTGAGATCATTTACTTTCCCCCATTTCCCCCATTTACTGCTCAGAGAATCATTGCATTGCTGTTCTCCAGTTTTCCTCCCCATTTGATAGGAATATCTAGGCCCAGCTCACCAGTGAGAAGAAAGCCTCATCTGACATCACCTCAACCTCAAGTACTTTCCGAGACCACCACCTCAACATCGTTAGACGATGTCCTCCTTTAACCTTCTACTTGGCCAACACTCACATTTACAGGTGTATCATTTAAGAGTTAAATATGTTTAAAAGATAAAGACCAGGGCCACTGTAATTCTGCAGCAAGGGAGGGCCAAATTATGCAGCAGGTTTGAGTAAATTATGCATCAAGAAAAGTCAAATTATGCGGTGTAACGCAGCACATTTTGTGATAGTATTACTTCATATGTTCAAAAATATTACAATTGTTAACACTGTCTGGACATTGGTTGCACCTCATTAGTAAAGGTGTAATTCCCAAATATAGTAATAAGCAATAGAGCGGTGATCAGTCAACCTTTGCAAAGGGCCTTCCACTACCAAGCAATACATGTTGCTGTGTTTTTAGTAACTTTTTAACCTTTTGAGTTAGAAACAATTTTTTTGATGAAAAACAAAATTATGCAGCAGATGATGAATTATTTGGCAAATGCAGCCAATCTACAATAATGTGAAAAACTCCACAGCCGCACATTCATGTAAATCAAGTGGGCCTGGGTAAAGACCTTGGCATTCAAAACTGTGAATTGCATACTTGATGGCTGCATTATGAAATGCAGTGTCAATGCACCAATTATATGACTCTAGGATTTACAAATATGTTGTTTTAATTGGCTTTGAGAAATCAGTTATGCTTCTTGATTGATGTCAGTATGGAGGTGCACCCTAAATATTGACCATAAAATATCAATGCGACTCAATATCGCAGACAAAATATCAGTCTAGATTTTCTATATCTAACTCCAAATATATGTACCTACGTGGTACATACAACTTCAGGGTAAGTAGCTGTGGAGTTAGGAACAGTAAATCTAAATTTCCCTATATGCACTTTCCTATTAATATTTTGTCCCTCAATATTCTGTCCGCAATATTCTTCTACAGCGAGATTCTGGGTGTCGATAGTCAGTAATACAATCGTCCGTATTCAATTAGATTCCCTTTGGTTCAATGTTTTATCTTAATGTATGTCCTTTGAGCTACATTGATTTCATAGCAGTTGAATAATAAACCACTTTACGTGACCTTATCTTGTTGTTTTTACAGACCTCTCTGGGTAGAGTTCCCCAAGGAAATAGAGACCTTTCATGTTGATGATGAGTTCATGCTGGGTAAGCAACAGTTTGTGAAATCCCCAACCCTAAGATTCATGATTAGAACATGACAGTTGATGTACATTGTCTGATATGTCTTAGAAAAGTCCTTCAACTCAGAAAATGTTAAATTGGATTATGTAGGAATGGATATCTGGTGTGAGTAATACCCCTGTAGTGTATTTCAAGTCTGAACACACTTCATAAGTTACATAGTGCAAAAAACACAACAAGCTGTCAAAAAATATATAGCCTAATAGGAAATCCGTGGCTGCTGGTGAGCTCAACCTGGCACATTTGATATTTTTTCTGCTTAGTGTAGGAAGCTAGCTCTTTATCTAGTGGACCAAAACAAGGTATTCTGTGTAAAGAGTTCAGGCAACCCTTATTGGTTTACAGAGGCAAAAATGATAACACTAAGGGCCATATGTATCATCAAACTATTTTGCATTTCCTAAATAGCAAATTTTAAGGAATCGCTATTTAGGAAATGCAAAACGGTATGTATGTACAAAATCCCTTTTCAATAGCGAATCCTTAGCATTCCTAAATTGCGATTAGCAAATTGCTAATTGCAAATTACCCATTCATTTCCATGGGCCAGGAGGCCCATAGGAATGAAAGTGCAATTTGCGATTAGCAATTTGCTAATCGCAAATTAGGAATTTTTCCAAGGGTGCAGGGGTGTCTCAAGAACACCCTGCTGCACCCCTGAAAAAGACATTTGGGGGCATATGGCGCACATACATGCCCTAAGGGCATGTATGGGCGTCATATGGCACCTTTTGTTTTTTGGAAAAAAGCTTTTTGAAAAGAATTCGCAAATTACCACCAACTAGAAGTTGGTGGTAATTTGCGAATCCTTAATGGCATTATTTGCATATTTTTTGTTTGATATATTGCATTTAAGGAATCGCAAAGTTTGCGATTCCTAAAGTGCAATCGCAAAATAAGGAATAGCACATTTTGCTATTCCTTATTTTGCATCAAACATGTTTGATACATACCATTTGTCTAATTAGCATTCGCAAAGGCCGAAATTCGCAGAATTTCGGCCTTTGCGAATGCTAATTAGCTTGATACATATGGCCCTAAATCCTCTCTTTTGTGTAGTGTAGGCGAGCAGTTTAGACCTATTAGAGGGTAGTGCTAAGCATTTGTTGTACTCACAGAAGCAATAATCGACACACACACTTAAAAATAAATCCAAGACCAATTTAGAAAAAGAACTCGTATTTTTATATACATTTTGATATCAAGAACTTTGCTATCAAGTAAGTAATTTTTTTATATGAACTTTAACAGGTAAGTAAATATTTCACTTAAATGCGTGTTTACACAGCAGTGCTTCCCTATGGGAGTAAAGGCATTTGTTGCATACAGTTATTTCGATTGGTTTCTGGGGGTTTCCTTTGGGACTGAGGACCATAGGGGGACAAGGTGCAAAGTACCACCAGCAGTTACTTGTTTCCTGCCCCGGGATTACGGGTTTAGAGGTGCTGGTCAGGTTGGTAGCTGTGCTCTCTATGCCAAAAGTGACCCTATTTTAAAGAAGCATTTTTGTGAGGAAGTCAGGGGGGTATGACTGGGTGAATGAATGAATGAATCAATGAGAAGGTTTATATAGATAAATGCTATGAAATGAATTGCCTCTATTCACTCTCTAGACCTAGTCCAACTGGTAGAATGTGAGATTTTGTATGAAGATCCTGTGAGTCAGGGCTAAGCTTACATGTGCTGCTACTGTACTACATAGCATAGTGCCTTAGACTGGTACATTTTAGCATTCTTCGTGGTGCGTGTCTTTTCCTTATTTCGCTAGATTGGAGGCTGCAGGACTCTACTATATTAAAAACAGCTTAATCTGTAGAGAGTTATTTTCATAATATATATTTAGATTTACTTTTGGGTTTGAGGCACAAAAATTACTGGCAGCAGTCTCCTTAACCTAAGGTTCTTCAATCTTTTGTGTAATTAGAGCTACTTATGTTCAATGAAAATCATCACAAGATACTATTATTACTAGTGACCACATCAGACAAGATTACATTAGTGCCCCCATATGCAAGATTACTGCAGTGATCACCTCAGTGCATAAAGCTGGCTTGCAGGCAGCAATGTAAAAAAGGCATTATCAGTTTGGAATGCCTCTATGTAGGTAGAGCTACCATATGCCACCCACAGCTGCAGTGCCCCGTCACTAAAGTAATAATATTACTAATGTTTTCCCACATGGTTTATCACTCAAAAATCTGTTTTACATATATTTTTGAAAATGTAACCATTTTTCTTCAAACATCAGCTTATGAGTTCTGCAAATACACTAATTCTCGTCTTGAATATACACTTTTGGCATACATATATTAATTTAACGAAGCGAAAGGTTTCTGATTTAGTAGACTGGGCTGCATACAGGAGAGTTAATAGTAGCTCATGAGCTATTCGTTGGAGAAGCCTGCTTTAAACCCTTCCTTTGCTGAAAGAGTAGCATTCAAACTCCAACTTTAATCTGTAGAAAGAAACAAAAGCTCTGCTGTGTTATTCGAGCTAGTGACCGGTCTCGCATGTTAGAGTAATGCAAACAGCTGAGGTCTGTAAACTCTCTCGGGAGTATTCTCTTGAGCTACACTAGATGGCAGCACTGGCTTAGTGAAAAACGTCTTTGGCGCCCACTAATAATTCTCCAGCTGCTAGTAATACCTTTTTGTCCAGTGCTACGTTGCTATGTAGCTAAATTCGTGCTCTATAAATCCACACACACCGGCTTGATTCTCTCACAAAAAAGCATTTAATTGTCAGATCTTTTGGATTGTTTATTTGACTGATTTGTAAAGTGCTGACTTGTGACATGTCACCTCTTCGCAGCGCTAGAGCTTTCTTAGGCAGGTGGATTTCTCATGCGATGTCAGCTGGAGGATTGCAGAGAAAAGCTCCAGAGGATCTGAATAGAACTTGCAGTGTCTGCTGACAGATATCTGAAGGGGCCGCATGGTCTAGTTAAGGGAGATGTGGTCCCTCTACGACTAATAGGTGGGCTAGACCTCTTTTTCAGGTTTATCTTGCAGGACATCAGGGTCGGCTGATGTCTTGGGTCTGTACTACTTGAGTTCCGTACTCCCCACACCTAGAGTTCTACGTTCTCCAAGAGATTTTTTTGTGAAGCTCTGTTGAACAAACTATTTTGCATTGCTTTAAAGGACAAAGTAGGGTTTTGAAGGACCTTCAGGCCTGATTCCTCCAGAGATGTGAAGACCATGCTTAGGAGTTTGAATTTGAACCTTGGTACCACCCTGAGCCATGTTTTGAAGCTGGTTTGATGTGCTCCGACTCATTTAGGATGGGGCAGATTCTGGCTACTTTGTTTTGTGTCCTCTGCAGTTTTTGTAGATCCTTTTTGTGCGCTCCTTTGTGGACTGGCCTGCAATAGGTGAGGTGAGCTAGAATCCGTGCCCTGGTACGTTCGATGCAGTGTCTTCACTGGAGTAGAGGGTCAACCCTTCTGATCACCTTGATGCGTTGGCTCCACCTTTTGACAACTGTTGTGATCTGGTGTCTGGAAGGAAGCTCATGCTCAAACCAGATCCGAGGTTCCTCACTGATTGATTAGGAGTTGGGGGTGGTCACCAAGTTCCCCAAGAATCTGAGACCCTACTTGTTTTGGACTCACTTCAAGGTTTAAACTGACCACAGGCCTCTCAGATGACTGATGCAGATGAGAGGAGAAAACCCCAAATTGTTAAGGTTTCCCTACTGGGTATTGCCTTTGCAGACTGATCATAGCAATGCAGATGGACTTTCCAGGTTTTTCCACTTAGACAATGAGAACTGCCAGGGGATAGGTTAGTTGCTCATCTTCTTTCCTATGGAGTGGGGTCTTGTAGGAAAGTGCCCTTTTTATACGGTCACCACCGAGACCACTTTTTGCCCAGTGCGGATGGTTATGACTCTGAAAGTGCAATGGACTCTGCCTCCCAGGCCCCAGTGGGATCCTGCATGTTGTGATCCTGCTGGTTATCATGTTTTTGGTTTCTGAACCATGTAGGTGGTGACAGCAGTCCTTCATCCAGTATTAGGTATGTTTCAGGTGTGTTGTCATGTTCCTGCTCTAGTTAGAGGTTGCCTCTTTGGTGGTGGATTTGAATGTTCTCTTCACCCGTTTAAAATTGAATGTGGTATTGGGAGATGATCCGAGTTAGGGGGTCTCGTGTAAATGTTAAACAGCGATGGGGATGGCGGGAAGAAAATGCTGATGATGGGTTTAGTGGTCGAGCGGGACTACACCACTGGTTAAAAGGTGTGCTTTGTAAAGCGCTTTTTAGCCCTGCTTTACTGCCCTTACTTGTCAGCACACCAACTAAACGTCCTTGGTGGAATTTTGACAGGTCTGATTCTCTCACGTCATACATAGCAGGTCTCCCAAACTTCATCAGCTGCCACTTGTTACAGCAAGGTTGTGTCCCACTCCCTCCAGTTTGTAAGTTTTAAGAGTTGCCAGTAACCATGCTGCCCCTTGACGAGCATTACAGCCCCTTGCTCAAAAGCCTGCCTTTGGCTTGTTTGAGTGGAAGGTAGACAGCTAGGCTGAGGGCCAGCGGCACCCTCACTTTGCACCCAAAATGCAATCCCGTATACACAAACATACACACACTGGAGAATCATACTGATGTGGACATGCACAGTACCAGAAATAGAGAGGAGCTCGCACAGCAATGTTAATCTGAAAAGGTAAAGAATTTTGAAGATTTGTGGTGTGCTGCTGAGGGAACACTGTCTGGCCAGGCAGTGGGACGTGATAAAGCAAATAAAGCTCCCCCGCCTAGGGGGAGAACACCTCCGAGCACAACCTAGGAGGACCAAAGGTCTTATTCCATAATCAAATGGTAATCATCCAATATTGATCCAGAATTAGTTATCCAACTTTAGGAGTTTATTCAAACAAGAAAATGTCTTAATTTCACGACATGTGAAAAGGGATGTTATTCCACATCCAGTTCAGAAATAATAGTTCATGTGTTATAACATGAACTATTATTTCTGAACTGGATGTGGAATAACATCCCTTTTCACATGTCGTGAAATTAAGACATTTTCTTGTTTGAATAAACTCCTAAAGTTGGATAACTAATTCTGGATCAATATTGGATGATTACCATTTGATTATGGAATAAGACCTTTGGTCCTCCTAGGTTGTGCTCGGAGGTGTTCTCCCCCTAGGCGGGGGAGCTTTATTTGCTTTATCACGTCCCACTGCCTGGCCAGACAGTGTTCCCTCAGCAGCACACCACAAATCTTCAAAATTCTTTACCTTTTCAGATTAACATTGCTGTGCGAGCTCCTCTCTATTTCTGATATTCTACTTTTCTGACCACGGACCTCAGCACGCAAATATGATGAATTTTGACGCGGTCTCTGGTATGACCGACCAAAAAGCCAGTACATTTGCTTATTCTATCGAGGATGCAGATAAGATATATGGGTTAATTCAAGATGACATCAGCACCCCTGGCAACACTCGAAGTGTGGAGAGTAACCTTCGACAATTACTCTACTTAATGAAGAAACAATGTAATCAAAAATTACACGCTAGTACCCTCATCCGGTACCATCGTGTCCAACGGATCCCCCGTGGCCTACGGGTCCCCTTGAAACCTTTACTATGTAAAAACAACGTGAAATTTGTTGAACGCTGGTACTCTATTTTAAACAAATGCTCGCTTGATCTTATTCTCCTAATTGTTGAGGAACTGTCAAAGACACTCGATGAACTATCTCAGGAAATCACTAGCGTAAAAAAGGAGCTGGATGATGCCGTGTCTGCAGAAGATCTCAAAAAGATGTTGGAGGATGTGAACATCCAACTTGATAAGCACGCTCGGGAGACACAGGAACGGAAATTAAGAAAATTCAAAAGAGACACAATCGATTATAAGCTCGGCGAGGTGTACACCTGGGCAGAGGTGTACGCCCGCCGACGACCTAACAAACCTTATAATCCATTCTCGGCCAACGAAACTTCTTCTTCTGAAGAAGAACCAAGACAACGATCGACTACAGTTCGTACTGATGTCGAATCACAGATGCCTGGGCCCTCAACTGAACCTGCGGTTCATTTTTTAGAGTCTGGACCAGACCAACAAAAGGATCCCGGAAAGGAAAAACCCGCCGAGGAAACAGAAAAAACTCCGCCGACAGCCAAAGGCAAAAAACCGAAAACGAGGAAGTAAATAAGATGGATAATTTGGTGATTAACATCTCCTCTACCACATTGTCTACAGAAGATATCAACACCTTACAAAAGGGGCTATCATTCGTTCCAACCACTAGGACCAACACACTGGAACTCGAAGTTAGTACCTTTAAATTGGTACGTAATATTCGATTGAAACACTACTTTAAGAACATTAGCCCTATTACCGTTCAAGAAGAAGACATGCTTCGAGGACTACGACCTCACAGTAATTTCATGGCACCCCAAAGCCATAAAATTATTGATGCTTTTGAGAACTTGGTGAAACAAGATATTTCGAAATTACCTTTTACACAATCGGAGAGACATGGAAACCTCACCCGAAAAGAGAGAAACATCTTAAAAAAATTAGCGGACAATTCTAACATCATGTGCCAAAAAGCTGATAAAGGCGGTGCCCTGGTCATCATGGACACCTCCTTTTATGAACAACAGGTCCAAGCACATATCAGTGACTCTAATACTTATGACATCTTACCTGGCGACCCGACCAGGGAATACACTGACAATCTCATCAAGATCATCACCAAGGCATTTGAAAATGGTACTATTACTGACAGAACAAGAAGATATTTGACACCTATGAACCCGAGAGCTCCCTCTTTGTACATGTTACCTAAAATGCACAAGCATCCGACCAACCCGCCACTTCGTCCCATTGTGTCGACAATTGGTAGTATCCATCAAAATATATTGGGAAGTTTTTGGATAAATATCTGCAACCTATCGTGCTTACTACAGTATCACACGTTAAGGACACCATTGACTTTCTACTTAAAATTGATCCCATCATGAATGAATTGAGAAACACCCCATTGATCATGTGCACAGTTGATGTGTGTTCTTTGTACACCTCCATCCCCCATGATGGAGGCATTGAAGCTATTGAGCAGGTTTTGATTCAATCGGATCTTGATCAAGATTTGAAAGTTTTTTTGATGGAACTCACTATGTTTACCTTATACCACAGCTATTTCACGATCTTTGACAAATGGTTCTTACAACTAAATGGCACAGCCATGGGAAATTCGGCAGCTCCTTGCTACGCTAACATCTTTATGCGGATTTTTGAAACACAACACATCTTAAGTCACCGAAGTTGGCAGGAACACGGCAGGTTATACCTGCGTTATATAGATGACATTTTCTTACTGTGGGAAGGCACCACAGAAACACTCTTGACCTTTTTGACTACCTGGAATACCTTTAACCAGCGGATTCAATTCACATGGGATTATAGTGAACAATGCATCCATTATTTGGACGTCAAAATCATGAGAGATTTAGGAGAATGGTCTACCACCGTTTTCCGGAAGCCCACGGACAGGAATTCTACCTTACATTATCAAAGCTTCCACCGCGTTGGATTGAAGAACAACTTACCATATGCACAAATTCTCAGGATCAAAAGAATCGTGTCAAAAAATGATGAATGCAAAAAACAGATTCAGATTGTTCTGGAAAGACTTAAAGCACGTGGATATCCCACTCCTATTCTTGATCTGGCAGCCGAAAGGAGCGAGAAATGCACGAGATTATCTCTCCTGCAACCCAAGGTCAAAACTCCCACTGACCGAGGAGGAGCTTGGCGGGCATCCGAGATGGCCGCTTGAGCACAGCGCTCTCCGGACCCTCGCCGCTCCCGACATTTTATCCTGGCTGAATCCTGATTTCTTGCAAGAATTTGTGTAGGGGACGCTTGGCTGATTACCCTTGCACTTTTCGGGAATCGATTTGGATCTCGTATTCCTGAGTTATGGTGCTCTGAACTTTTGGGCTCCGCCCTTGAGGTGCGCCCGGGACGGGGTGCGGTACTGTAGCCGTCCTGCAATTGAACAACAACGGCAGGAGATCTGGCCTTGTGGGTCCCCCCTTCCTAGGTTTCGGTTTCGATTCTGTTCCGACTTGGGCCACGGCTGTGGATGTCGTGTTGCGACTGAGACTTGGAGGCGGATCGGCTGTTGGGCTTTCATGTGACCTATTTGCTGGTTTGGCGACCTCCACCCGAGTTGTGCCCCCTTTTTATGTACTTTTGATCCTGTACTTTGGGTGTCGGGCCCGTCGAATCTGGTGGCTCGTCCTGTGACGCATCTTCAAAATGGCGGGCAGAGGGGACAGAGAGACGCGCAAGACGAAAACACCTCTGCGCGGAGCTCCAGTTCAATCGAATGTCATGGACCGTTATACCCATTCTAAGGGGTCCCCCGGAGCTGCCCTGCCTGGTTCTAGTATTGCGTCCGAACGAATTTTGGAAGAATCGGCGGAGCCCTCCTTACAGGATATCATGGGCGCCATCTCGGGTGTGAGAGAATCCATCGGCCTACAGTACGAGGCCTTGGCCCACAAACTTGACACCGTGGCTATTGAGGTGAATCTGATTCGTGCTGATCTCGGCAAGACGAATGAGAGGGTACAGTCACTGGATATTAAATCCTCTAGCCTTACGAATGACGTCTCGGAGCTCCAAACTGAGATTGGAAATCTCCGTCGGGGGAATGACTTCATGACCCGTCGCCTGGAGGACTTTGAAAATAGGGCGCGTCGCTGCAATGTTCGCCTGGTTGGTGTACCGGAAAACCCTGAACCCCACTCGGTGGATCTCCTGGTTGAGGATCTGGTCTTGAACCATTTGGCCCCTTCTGGTCTCACAAAATTTTTCACGGTGGAACGTGCACATCGTGTTCCAGGGGGCAAAGTCAAGCCGGGAGCCCCGCCGAGACCCATTGTAGCGAAGCTTTTTCACTATAGAGACCGGGACGCTATCCTGCAGGCCTCGCGGGTGAAGGGCCCGGTGGCCTTTGAGAACGCTACGGTGAACTTTTACCCGGACTTTTCCCAACAGGTTCAGAGACAACGTATGGAGTTTCGTGGTGCCAAGAAACGTCTCCGGGATCGGGCCTACGTTACGCCATGCTCTTTCCCACTAGACTCCGGGTTGAATACAATGAACGTACCCTTTTCTTTGATCGGCCAGATGCTGTTAATGACTGGCTGGACTCATTGCCTGACCGTCCTCCTGAGACAGACTCCGCCGCTCACCCTGGGGGTGCCGAAGGTGGTGTGGAGATCTAACTGTTCGGCTCTTATGTCTTATTTTGAATACATTCTCAGGGGTGTTGGCCGGCGTCCCTCTACATTGCGATCATTCTGTCTTTTCGTTTGTTTTTTTTTTTGTTCTTGCTGAGGTCGGGGGGTGGATGGAACGGAGACCTTTCCTCCTCTGGGGTCTTTGTGTAGAATAGGGGTTCTTGGGCGACAGGCACACTGCAGGTTGGGGTGGCTCTTTAGCTTTTTGCAGGGGTGCAGGGTGGGGGGTGTTTCTCTTCAGTTTGGGGGAGGGGGGTTGGGAAGTTTTTTCTTTTCTGTGTGTTGTTTTCAAGGCGATTTGCTCCTGTGTTTGCTGCTGTTTCTGATGTCTAGCTCATGGACGAGGGGTCTTGGCTCGGGTGGTTGGGATGGGGGGTAGAGGGTTGAAATTTCTTTCCTGGAACGTTAATGGCCTGGGTGATCGTATTAAGCGCAGTGTGGTCTTAAAATGTATTCGACGTTTGTCACCGGACATTGTTTTCATGCAAGAAACCCATTTGATTGGTAATGTTTGTTATGCGATGAATAGATGGGGCTACCGCCTTGTGGCGCACTCAGGGTTTACCTCCGGATCTAGGGGTGTGGGTATTCTTGTTCGAACCTCCCTCCCCTTGGCTATTGATGAGGTGATTCATGATGACCGTGGGAGATATACTGTCCTGGTGGGTAGATATGAAGGCCGCACCCTATCTCTCTTCAATGTTTATGTTCCCCCGGGTTTGCAGGCCTCTACTTTTACTGACTTGGGCCGTGTTCTGTTGGATCTCCCTGATAGCACTCTCTTTCTTGCCGGTGATTTTAATTCGGTGCTTTCCGGCCTTCACGATCGCCATCCCCCTAGAGATACCCCGCAGGCTCAGCAGTGGTTGGGTGGGTTTTTGGATACCTTTGGCCTTGTGGACTGCTGGCGACTGTTGCATCCTACTCAACTCCAATACACCTTCCATTCTGGGGCCCATGGCAGTCTGTCCCGGCTGGATTATTTCCTGATGCCCGCAGCCCAATCATCGGCGGTTCGTGAGATTTTACACTTGCCGAGGGGTATTTCTGATCACTCGCCGCTCTGGCTTCGTTTTGAGGTTGGGGTGGAGGCGGCGGGCCGAGTGGCTCACATTAACCCTTGGTATCTTTCCTCCCCTGAGACTCGTACCCTCTTGCTCAAGTCCATGGATTCATATTTCCTGGAGAATGAGGGGTCGGTCTCTTCGGCTGTGTCCCTGTGGGAGGCTTTTAAAACCGTGATTCGTGGACAGGCCCTCTCCTTGATTGTTGAAGCTAAGAGGGCAGGGAGGAAGGAGGTGGTGGAACTTGAGGGGGAGATCTCTGCTTTGGAGGACGAGTTGGAATCTGGTGTCACGCCTGACAAACTCCATGCCCTGGGTCTCAAACAGTTTGCGTATAAATCTCTGGTCACTGACGCTGCAAAGGTGATGTTTCGTGAGCAGCAGGGCAGATTGTATGATGTGGGTGACAAAGCGGGAAAACTCCTAGCGTGGTTGGACAAGAA
The DNA here is from genome assembly GCF_964261635.1 of Lissotriton helveticus. Classification (NCBI taxonomy): domain Eukaryota; kingdom Metazoa; phylum Chordata; class Amphibia; order Caudata; family Salamandridae; genus Lissotriton; species Lissotriton helveticus. Next base: position 134,386,024 of record NC_136070.1, on the reverse strand, counting down.
AGAAAGGGTTAATCGTGTGGTGCCCGTGATTAAGTCTGCGAGTGGTGAGAAAGTGATAGATCCGACCGCCATTGTCGATCGTTTTGCGGAATATTTCCGTGTGGTATATGCTCCCGTGTCTGTGAGGGATGTTGACGACTCCCGCCTTCTTCTGCGTGATATCGCTTTGCCCTGTGTCACCGACTTGGACCGTATTGCTTTGGACTCCCCCTTTACGAATGATGAGATAGCCAATGCAGTTCGATCGCTCCGTTCGGGCAAAGCACTGGGCCCGAACGGTTTGCCTATTGAGTTGTACAAATTATGCCCCGATAAGGTGGCGCCGTATCTCCGCGCCATGTTTCTAGAATCTCGTGAGCGGAACAAGCTTCCCTATGATCAGCGTCTGGCGACAATCGTCGTCATTCCCAAAGAGGGTAAACCACGTGACCTCTGTTCCTCGTATAGGCCCATATCCCTATTAAACGTTGAACCTAAGGTGTTGGCTAAACTTTTGGCGACCCGTCTCCTTTCGGTTCTTGGAGAGTTGGTCCATCCGGATCAGTCTGGCTTTATCCCGCATCGCAACACTGCTCTGAATTTACGTCGCCTTCACGGCGCGCTGGCGAGGGCGGGGCTTTTGACTGAACCGGCCATTTTGGCGTCCCTAGATGCCTCCATGGCCTTTGATACTGTGGAGTGGCCCTATTTATGGGCGACACTTGAGAAATTCGGATTCGGGTGCGAGTTTGTTAGCTGGATTAGGCTGTTGTACGCGGAACCTCTGGCGCAAGTTGTAGTGAACGGTAGAGTGTCGGCCCCCTTTTCCTTGGGCAGGGGTACCCGTCAGGGCTGCCCCTTGTCCCCTCTCTTGTTCGCGCTCGCTCTTGAACCGTTGGCGGCCTGGCTCCGTTGGGAACCGTCCCTTAAAGGTATTCGTTGGGCCCCGGACTTTGAAGACCGCGTCTCGCTTTATGCGGACGACATCCTCTTGTATCTTACTTCCCCTCGCAAGTCTCTATCTGTTTTATTTGACGTTCTAGCGTCCTTTGGCGCTAACTCAGGCCTCGTCATCAACTGGTCTAAATCCTGTGTATACGTTTTGTCTGGTATCTTGCCTCCGTTGCCGAGTAGACTTCCTCTTCAGGTGGTCCGGGATGGCTTCAAATACTTGGGGGTGTTCGTTACCTTGGATCCGTCCCTTCGTTTTGATCGTAATCTCCTTCCCCCGTTGCTTAGGCTCCGTTTGGACGTTGCCCGCTGGCGCAAACTTCCCCTGTCTCCACTGGGTCGGGCGGCCCTGTTTAAGATGATGTCACTACCGCGGTTTCTCTACGCTCTCCAGAATTATTATGATCCTATCCCCAAGACCTATTTTCGGGAGATTGAGAGCCTTCAGAGGCAACTTATTTGGGATGGGCGACCGCGCATTGCTCTCGCTAAACTTTCCATCCCGTGGTACGATGGGGGCATGGCGCTCCCCGACATTAAGAGATACTACTGGGCTTCCCATCTGTCCGCTATTAATCACGCTATGTTCTCTCCGGGTCGTAATCCGGCGTTTGAGATGGATAAACTTCAGCTTCCGGGAGGTGACTTTAATAGAGTGCTCTATTCCCGCTCCGCTGGGCGCCATCTTGTGGGACCTACTTTGACTGCTTTGACTGTGTGGCGTGCTGCGAATGTGAGCCTGGGCTGGGAGGATCGCTTGACGTTGGCGACGCCGCTTTATGCTTCAGAACGTCTGGGCGGTCTTTGGTCTTCCAAGGGTTTCGACCGTTGGGACTTGATTGGGATCTCTAAAGTGGGGGATGTATATTCGAAGGGTTCGGTGCGCCCGTTTCAGGCCCTCCAGGCTGCCTACGGCCTGAGTAGTCGGGAATTCTTTCGTTATTTACAGATCAGGCACGCTTTGGTTTCGGTGTTTGCTCCTGGTGAGATTCCGCCTGACTCTTCCCCTCTTGAAGACCGTATCCTTGACGAACATCTTCCTGATAGCACTATCTCCCTGATTTATAAAAAGTTGATTAACAATCGGACTGACTTATTGGCCCGGCTTCGGGAACAGTGGATGGGAGATGGGTTGGAACTTGATGATGAGGATTGGCAATCGGCCCTCTCCTCTCCGAAGGAGGTGGCTATACCGGCTCGACTCCGTTTGGTCCAATTGAAGATCCTTCATCGGGTGTACGTGACGGGACCGCGACTGATGGTGATGGGCTTTTCCTCCGATGGACTGTGTAAGCGTGGATGTGGTTTGCGTGCCACTTTCCTGCATATTCTTTGGGAGTGCCCGATGGTGGCTGCTTATTGGGTGGCCGTGCTTGATCTGATGACTGTGGTGACGGGGATATCCTTGCGACCGGAACCTCGTCGCTGTCTTTTGAATGTTTGGGAGCCCACGGACTATTCGGTGGCACAGACTAGATGGGCCACCCTGGGCTATATGATCGCGAAGCGAGATATTGCGCAACTCTGGGGGGCCTCCAGGCCCCCTGCCCTCTCGCAATGGGAGGATAATATGGATTGGTCCATGTTCCGTGAGAAAACTGTTTATGTGGCCAGGGGTAGACCCAGGGCATGGGTGAAGGTGTGGGGTCAATGGAACGAATACCGTGGCGACATTTGTACTCCTCCCCTTGAGGACACTGTCGAGACTACTCTATCTCCCTAGGCTGGCGTTCCCGGAATCTTCATATAGGGACTGAGCTGGTGTCACCGGCTCTTCCCCCCTTCTTCTTCCTGGTCTCTGCCCCCCTCCCCCCCCCGCTCCATGCTCCTTAGTGCTTAGGATACTATTATTGCACCTCCGTTGCTGTCCCCCCCTTGCGTCCCTTGGGCTGACCTTCAGTGATACACTCTCGCCTTTTTGTATGTTTGTTCTTTCATTTATATAAAACCTGTTTTGGTCCTGTATATAATGTGGAGTATTGCATTGTTGATTGACGGTTACCTCTGCGGGCTTATGTGATATGTCTCTCCTCCTTTTTAGCGGCTGGCCCGTGTGGTTGTAGGCCCATCCTTGTACATTTCTGCTTGCTCAAATAAAGGTTTTTAAAACAAAAAAAAAAAAAACAAAAAAAAAAACTCCCACTGACCGGATGGTCGTGGTATCAAAATACTCTAAGTTTTCGCATCTTTTCCAGCAAATTATTCGCAAACACTGGAGCATCTTGTCCCTTGAACCTGATTTTAAGGGTTTATTTGATCAACCGCCCATGTTTGCATTTTCCAGAGGCAAGAACCTTAAGGAAATTCTCAGTCAACCTAGTGGGAATAAAAAGAATACTGTCTACACGGGCCTCAGACCCTGCTTCAATTGCAGCAACTGTAATAATTGTATCCTTGGTAATACCATCAACCACCCGATGAAAGGTAACCCTATTAAACTTAAGGTCAATGCCACCTGTAACAGTATGAACGTAATATATGTTCTCAAATGCCCCTGTGGCAAGTGTTATGTGGGCCATACTGAGAGGAAGATCCGCGTGAGGATCTTAGAACACAAGAGCAACATTCGGACACAGAACCTTAAATCTACTGTTGCCACGCATTTCCTGGAGAATAGACACACTGTTGCTCAACTTAAATTTCAGATATTGGAACAAGTTGAAATCACGTTCAACAATAAGAATACCTTGTTAAAACGAGAAAATTTCTGGATCCGTTTTCTCTCCACGATGGTCCCCCATGGGCTCAATGACCGAATGGAATTTCTTTGCTACCTATAATGTACTATGTTATTTTCGACTGTATATCCTTGTTCTGTGAATTTCCCACTTTATTACTTTCACTTTTTCATCTTGTTTCATGTTTTCTATGCTACCCTCTTCATTTTTCACTTATCCAAACTTTATTTCTGTTTGTTTACAGAATTACTAGCATTTTGACTGTCTTTAACATGGCGCTCGTTTATACGTGCATCTTTTGCACTTCCTGTGACTTAGTCCGTTTTTTGTTTTGATTATGATGGCTTTGCCTTTATAGTGGTTTGTTTCTGCTCCCGCGGTTGATCCCTGTTTGTGGAACACCGCGTTGACCACACAGTTAACGCACTTATGTAAGTACCCCTCTGGGGACTTTTCTACTTTCTTCACCGCTCCTTCACGCTATGATCTTACCGGGCTCCTGCTCACGCCGGTTAACTAATGTTTACCGCGTTTCTCTTTTATTTTAACACGCGCATGAATCTGTTTGCATGTCTCCTACTCTCGGCTCGTTCCGGGCTTCTTCCTGTTGGTTACATTCACAAACTCGGTGTATGACTTTTGGTGACCGGCGCTCTTACTATTTATGACTCTTGTTTCATTTCGGTTTAAACACTTTTTCAGCACCTGGGCTGACTACAATTGGTTCTCGTAATTTGGAATGCCCATTTTATTTTTATTTTTATGTATGATATGTTTACAGTAGGATGTTACATTATATTATAGCTTGGTGTCTGTTGTTTCTTTTGTAGAGTAATCCCCTGACGATGGGCTCTGCCCGAAATGCATTGGGATTGGATGTGTGTTATAACATGAACTATTATTTCTGAACTGGATGTGGAATAACATCCCTTTTCACATGTCGTGAAATTAAGACATTTTCTTGTTTGAATAAACTCCTAAAGTTGGATAACTAATTCTGGATCAATATTGGATGATTACCATTTGATTATGGAATAAGACCTTTGGTCCTCCTAGGTTGTGCTCGGAGGTGTTCTCCCCCTAGGCGGGGGAGCTTTATTTGACATGCACAGTACTTCAGGCATAAAACAGGCAGAACACATCCCATGAGCTATTACAGTGTAGTGGCCACATGGTGATTGGGCCATGTTGCCGGCTTCAGTTCTGTTAATCGCACTTTAAGTGAGCATGGGGTCTGGCTTTTTGGCAGTGCGTCTGAAAGGTAGCATTTACCATAGGTATAAAATTGTCTTTGTGAGTGACTGTGGCAGGTACATAAATAGAGACTCACATATGTTCTGAAATGGAGCTGGGTGGGTGGACGCGAGCCTGACCCTCTCCCTAGAGCCGCCACTGATTCAGAATGATGCCATCCAGGCAAACTCGCAGTAGATCCTGGCCTGCTGTGGAACACCGCTCTTCTTTGCTACCATGTGGCTTGTGCCGAACAATTTCTTTGGAGGCACTGCCCAAAAGGATGTGGTAAGTCCCATGAGATCACACCACTCAGGGACTATATGGACTTTAGAAGGCCCCTAGGACAGGAGGGCTGCAGTACATAGCTTCAGTCTGTCCACAGGCACACTTTCTCCCTGGTGCACTTGGCGCAAAGAACGCCAGTCAAGCAGTGAGAGGCATCGCCCAGGTTGGCTTAGTGAAATTAGCTTTTTAGACTCTACTGCAGGGAAGTAACATTTACTGTCCACTGCCCAGGTGTACAAAATGTCTAATGCATTGTGACGTAACGGGTATGCATACCGGTTTCCATGCTAGTGGATTCTGCCTCTGGAAGCTACCGGTTTACTCTTCTAGAAGTTCCCGTCATGAAATGCACCAACTTTTCAATTGCTGTGTTTGTATTTCACTGAGTGTTTTTCTTTTCCAGGACATGCTCTGCTGGTGCATCCAGTCACTGCGCCCGCGGTGTCTGCAGTTGGCGTTTTGCTTCCTGGCCCAGATGAGGTGAGTGGTGCCGAACCCTTTTCCGAGTGTGGCCACTGGAATCACAGGGCTTTTGAAAAATGTTGGTGTTGATGTACTAGCGAGTTTAGCAAAGGAGAGATCTCACTTCAGTTGGAAAGTGTAAAGCACGGCCCGTATCCAGGGGTGTATGTTCCATTGGTGCAGCGTGTGCAGTAGCACCGGGGCCCAAAGGCCTTATGGGCCAACTAAACTCTTATTATTGCTGTATTTTATAATTTGTTCTACAGCTGGGGGCCCTTGTACTTCCTTGCACAAGGGCCCATGTCACGCTGAGTACGCTACCCCCTGTGCCGTTGTCTAGCTTGGGGAAGCTGGGTAGGGAAACCACTCATGGAGGGAAACCACTCTCTACATGTCAGTGCCCTTGCTTTGGGATTTACTGAAGCAAACTCCCGCTTTATAAACTCAGTACTTGTGCAAAGCAGCGCTAATTATTTTTTTAACTATTTTGATGCTTCTTTTTTGGGGAATGCAGCAAATGCAAAAACAAGTTTGCAGCAGTGAGGTAACAGAGTAAATACATACTTGTGGATCTGTTGCTCAGCATCTGTAACCCATTTAGTGCTCGTGTATCATTTTGTATGTGCAATAGAGATCTTGAAAAATAAATACCAGACAAACAGTAACCCCTTTAATCCTTAGTACTTCCTGTTCCCTGTACACATTTTGATTTGAAATGTGTAAACATTAGAATTTTTAAGCCTTTTGTGTTTTGGGGAAACGCTAACAAACAAACTGGCTTTTATCCTCTCCTGGCTCCATCAGGAATGTCAGTATTGTTAGGTTAAAAGTGGCCACCACTTTGGAAATAAATGTAAAACATTGTTTCCTGGCCTCTTATATTTGCATTACTGACATCCCAGCCCCTGTGGCCCCGCTGGTTCTAGCATCACCTGGAGGTAACTATTAACTAACTTCCCATAAGTACCAGCATCATGAGTTACATGTCTGTCTCAGGCAGTTCCTTCAAAGTGGAATGTCCTTCGAATAAAATGCAGTGTTTCTTCTTAAGGTTTTAGGAATAACTGCAAATATACATTTGATGCTGTTTTTATCTTTATAGTTTTTGTCTTGCTTATCGCTTCGAAGGAACCCAATTTAAGAACAATATAAGACATGAAGTTACAGTTTCATGGGGCGACCTGTCTCTACACATAAGAGTCTCCTCCTCACTTTATTTCTGCAAGAAGTTGAAGACCCGGCTTTTCGAGTAGTCCCTCTGGGTCTTAGTTGTGCCTAAACTCACAACTGCTCAGCGAGAGGATACAGTCCCTGTGGATAGTGCGCTCTACAAATCTGCATAATATAACATAACATTATGGGGCTAATAAAAAAAATTATGTTATGTCGTAAGTGTCCATTTACTTCCAAAAATACCTCCATTTACGATTGCATGATTCCCAAAACGATTTCTAGGAGGCTTAAATAGTTTTACTACTTAAGGTTTCTCTACCATGAGTCCGGAGAAATCCGCGGTAGTACATTCCACACAAGAGGTGGAAAATGGGTGTAACAAGGTGTGAGTTACCCTTTAGGTTTGGGAAAAGCCACAAACTTATACATATGTGGGCAACCCTACAAATTTCCCAAATCTTTCCCACAGTGGAAATGGTCGGAAAATTAACTCCTCTTCCAGGATGGGAAAAAGAACCGATCAAGACAGCACGGGGAAAATGATTTCCTTGCAGAAATGAAAATAAGGGGGAAAAGTGTGCATTCGTACATCACTCCCCATTCCCCTCTATGTGTAAATCTGCACTATTTAGAAATACAGAGGGCTAATGGGAGTCCGGGAGAGATGCCACATGATATTCCCAGTAGTATCCCTGGAATGCTGCAACTGGCTGAGCTTTCCAGGTTTATTACTGGGAATGTTTGTGAATTTGAAAAATGGTAAATCTGCTCCTTTTTGGAGGCGTACTTTTAAAAGTGCAGAATTACTACTACTTTTTAAGCATGAGCCTATCGTAGATACAGACCAAATCTGGGCTCCAGCTACAAACAGCTCGTTAATTTCAATAAGTCTGCCTGTACTGTTAGTGCGAGGTTGTTACCTGCAGGTCGCCCACAGGGCTGGACTGGCCGCAGCGGGCACTGTGCGTTCTCCCGGTGGGCCAGAAGGGTGGGGGCTCGTTTTCGAGTGGTGGGGGCTGGTTTTGTTACTGGGGGGCAATTTAGCAGCAGTGCTGCAATATCACCCCCGGTAACGAAAGCAGCAGCAGTGCTAAAGCGGCTGGCCCCAGTGCCAAAGCGGCAGAAGTGCTAAAGCGGCTGGCCGCAGTGCTAAAGCGGCTGGCCGCAGTGCTAAAGTGGCTGGCCACAGTGCTAAAGCGGCAGCAGTGCTAAAGCGGCTGGCCGCAGTGCTAAAGCGGCAGCAGTGCTAAAGCGGCTGGCCGCAGTGCTAAAGCGGCAGCAGTGCTAAAGCGGCTGGCCGCAGTGCTAAAGCGGCAGCAGTGCTAAAGCGGCTGGCCGCAGTGCTAAAGCGGCAGCAGTGCTAAAGCGGCTGGCCGCAGTGCTAAAGCAGCAGCAGTGCTAAAGCGGCTGGCCGCAGTGCTAAAGCGGCAGCAGTGCTAAAGCGGCTGGCCGCAGTGCTAAAGCAGCAGCAGTGCTTCTGGCTAGCTTAGCCCAGGCCGTTCCAGCTGATTTGCCGGGGCTGGTTTGTGTTCCCAGATCGGCACTGGTCTCCCAGTTAGTGCCTGAGTTACTATTAGGGCATAAATGGAAGCGTGCACCTACATGGGGATTTACATTGGACCTAGAATGGGGGACTTAGAGGCTAGACAGTGCTTCCTAGTATTCTTTCGGATGATCTGAATATCTTTTGTAAAGGCTTCAAAGGAATTTCAACAATTGCAGAAGTGTTGGTCTATGCATATATTTCTAGTAGCACTCTTTTATTGCATTTTTAAAAAAAAGGTGATCTTGCACTGCTAGACCCTGAAGAGTGACAGTGTTTTACAACAAATAGTAATATCCTAAGAACATGCACAATGGATGTATATCAGAATATTGTATACAGAAATATCGCCTGACATAAATACCATGTCCTAAATATCGTTTATAACAGTACAGACCTATTGGAGGAGATTTCCTATTATTAAACCCAATGGAGTGTTGTTTTTGTAAACAATATGTAGGACCTGATGTTTGACAACATTCTGATAGTGGTGTACTGGTACCACACCTGCCCAACATCTGCATGTGGTAGAGAAATTAAATAATGTATACAACAGAGAGGCAAGTAAAACCTATATACTGTTGTGATTGGCACCAGCATAACCCTAAGGCATTGAGTAGGCAGTGATTGAACGTGTCTAGCGAGCGAGCAGCAGTACAATACTAAGGTATTTAAGGCATACACATCAGTAGTAAGCAGTAGGGCTTGATTCGTAAATGAAGGAGACATTGAGGTCGATTGAGCGTGCGTGGTGCAAGTGATGGTTTTATACATTGGCGGTCAGCAGCAAGACAACTGTAGCTCCACAAGGAGAAATTTGTGTCTTCATCAGAGTTTGAGATGACCAAATCATGTGATGTTAGGGCAGATTTAGTAGGTGTTCTCTTAGTTTGGGTTTGAAGATTTACAACAAAAAAACAAGTCTTACATCTAGCCAAGTGACAATTTTAAGACAGATCTATTTATAGCAGAAGATGAGCGCATTAGAAGCATTTCGCCTATCGCGGCCTACCGTATACCAGGACAACTGGCATCAGTCAACAGAAGGACCCTTCATGGGCTAGCGCTTTGCTTGTAAGATAGACTCTGCTGGCCTTGTTGCCTTAAATGGCTGGTGCTCAGGCCTTATTGTGCCAGCCTCATTTGCACACTCATCAAAAAATAGTACTGTTGTTTCTGACTATAAATATGTTTAGGCTTGAAATGTTCACCTTTTCTTTTAGAATTGTCAGAATTTTAAATAAGACTCTAATTAGGGCGTTATCAATGTCCACTCTTGATTGAATTAAAAATGCGAGGAGTGCACATGATACTGCGGAAGTGATTCAGTCCTCATTACGAGTTCGGTGGACTTTGCTGCAGAGATACGGAGGAAAGGGAGAATTTAAATCAGCGCCCTAGTTTCTCCACAGCAAATTTTTCTCCTAACCGAGGAGTAGCCGCTCGGATCCAGATTTACCAGTGCTTTACTGGGCAATTTTTCACCATTAAACAAAAATAATTCAGACATTTTCTGCCTGCAGGACAGCTAGTGGAGGGCTCAGATGGGGATAGTTGTGAAGTGTACCCTTGAGACTGTCCAGGGAGAACATTATCTGCTCCCCCCCCATCCTGCTGCAGTAGGCATCGGCTGGCGGTAGCCCCTGCCCTGCAGCAAATCTTACAGACCTGATGTCTTAAGGCTCGGATTTGTCTGGTTATTTCACACAAATTTATCAGTCTTGGGGATATAACCCAACTCGTAATGCCCTATGTGTGTTATTTTCTAATATTATGAGACTTGAGTTTTGCCACCAATTTAGAAAGCTTAGTCCTGTACCCCATCCTCAAAAAGGGTAACACCTGTAATCCAGCAAATTATAATTTTGTTGTCTTAATGAATGCAAATGGAAAGTAGTTTAGAAGAATGTTCGCAGGTTTTTGCTCTCAACAGAGTTAGAAAGTACATATTGTGAAGTGCATCACTGAGTGGATTGCACGCTTTTCCCTTTGATTGCGACTACTGCTGTGAATTCATATATTGGTGCAGGTATGGGACAACATGTACCTTTGGAGACCATACTTTAGAATGTGTTGTCTGAGCTGACATGTCTGTGGTACATGGAACTATCTAGTGGTAGGTATTATTTCTGTGTTCCTGCTTTTGTGCCGTATTTTGTGATAAAAAAATAAATAAATATATAATCAACAAAGGAAGACTGTTGCCTTCCAGATTAAAGCAGTGCATTTTACCATTGATACACCTAATAAACATTGAACGCATGAGTTATTGAACTCTCAGTGGCTGTTGTCGTGTGATGAAGACACTAGGAACCTGCAGGACTTGGTTCGCCCAAGACACTAGACATCCCTTCCTGTCTTAGCAACTGGACAGGAAGTGTGGGGTGGGATGAAGGCATGGGGTATTGGACATAGGGCAATGCAGGGATAGCATGGGTGGAGGTAAGGCGCTCCCACAGTATTAGAAAACATGTAATAGCAAGGGCAAGTATAATAAAGCTTAACTAGTTAATAGCGGTGCTCTTGTGATCTGTTACCCAGCACTGAGGACAATACATCGATTACCCAGAAAAATGATAAATAATGAAGTAAAACGGGTGCATCTTATCGTCCCCGTTATTTTCTCTTTTTTATGTCTGACATGGTGTATACATCTCATCTACTTCCATATCACGTACTCCGAAATGGCTACTAAAGCCATTAAATAAACTCCAGCCGTAGGACAAGGATAACTCACTGCGGATATATCGCTCTATGACTGAAATGATCGTCTACTCGCTGCAGAAACAGATATTACCAATGGTTTATTGAAAATTAGTTTGTTGATATTATACATGATTATCAATACCTTGGAATACGGTATGATGATCAAGTAAATTGGGGCCTGCACGCCATCCCACTGTAGACAGATGTTTGACATCTGCATATGGGCGAAGAAGTTTAAAAACCTACAGTGGTGCAGCTTTATTCAGCAGGTAATAGCTTCCTATAAAATACTCAGATTCTGTTGCATGGGGCACAGCACTTATGGGAGAATTAGACCATATGCTACACATATATATCTCAACATGCTTTGGAAGATCTTTAACCTGAGGCAGTCGCCTCTTCACGCTTTATTAGACTAGAGTTTGGTACATGAGCAGCCTTCACTTTGATAGATCTGCTGTGTATGAGTTACTTTGTCAGGTGCACCATGGCCGAGGAGTCTCTAAAGTTCTTTAATCAGACAAAACTGGAAACGGAATAGCACATCAGCACCAAGATTATTCCTTAAACACCTATCTGAGGCCTTTTCTTTTGACCTTCAACTTTGCTTGATTTGCTTTTACTGCAGGCATCTAAGAAGGTTGCTCCTGGCAAAGGAATTTCTGTCAGACCTAAGTTGGGTAAAAATATAAGGCTTCAACGTCTGTCATGGATTCGTATAAAATACTGGGTAAAGAAACTTGGATGTCATGTTGGACTCTGGGATAAAGATGGTGTGCATACTAAATAATGAAGTTAGACTATTGAGGGTGTTAAGTATCGACGACGAAATAGCGAAAAACAAATATCGACAGGTAAGTATTGGTTTTCTACATTTAACTCCACATATCTGTACCTTCGCAGTACATATATCTCCACGGTGCGTAGATGTGGAGTCAGGAGTCTATACTTCCCTTTATGCACTCACCTTTCGATATTTTGTCCCGCGATAGTGTGTCCCGATATTCTTGTACCACGATATTCTTCATGTCGATATTCAGGTGTACAATCGGTAAGACAGTATTTCGGCACTTTCTGTAGACATCACTCCATTGGTTTCACTGGACGTGGTGGTATCCAGATGGATGTACTGATGCGAGGAGCAGACTTTGCCGCAGCGGCAGGAAGCTTTAGAGCACAGGCCTTGCATTTGCCCATGCTTACTGGTTTTGTGGTACAGATACTTACGCCCCATATTCCTGGCTGCTGGTTGTCGAATGATTCTGTCCGCCATGAATTTATGCTTGTTTGCTGGTGCAAATAAGGATGTTTACTGTGTTGTAACATTCTGAAACGAAACAATGAGTTTATGTGGCTGTTGTAATATGCATGATGTAGTAAATACTATCTTCACTGTTCCTCTCTGGCTAGACAATACTACTATACGTATGACATCATAGAATGCCAGGGTATCTCTCTAGATGATTGTACCTCTCTATTCCCTGTGGTGGCAGTTGGTCACCTGAGGCTGAGCTAACAACAGCGAGCTCCTGGTGGGGTTTCCTATCTATTTACATTATAAAGTAACTTGTCTGTCTAACCTGGAAGGAACTTGAATAAAGGATCTTAACTACTAAGTGGACTTGGCATCATTCATTTATTACAGCTTGGCGACGATTTTTAAAAGGAGGAACCTACGCATGGTAAAGACTACATAAAGGACTTTTCAAGTTAAAGGAAGGAACTCAAAGAATCAAGAATTAACAAGAAAATCTATTTTCAGACAGAAGGTAACGCCCAGCTGACCCCACCAGTGTCCTATCACACCTGGACAGCCTACACCCTGGGCGTGTCTTTTATTTGGTATATACTCGTGATGGTCAACCTGTGGGACATTACCATCAAGTGAGTGAACTGTTTCAGTTGATCTGCAGTGTGTCTGGGCAAGCGTAATTACGTGGAGGAACAGTTTTTTTTTTAATTTAAAGTCGAGGTGTCAATTGGTCCGTGCCTCCAACAACATCGATGAACAGAGAGCTGTTTTACATGATTGCCGTGATGCTGAGAGACTGATTTACTGTGTGCAGTGAAGATCGACACATCCGTTACAGTTCGTCTTCTCAGTCTGCCAAGGTTCACAGGTGACTTTATTTTAGTATCTCGGTCGCTTACCCCGTTACGAGTGCTTCAGCTGTAACCCTGTGTTTCCGTTGGAGAACCTCGTTCTTCTCCAGTCTCTTCGTGCCTCTGTCCGCTGTCCGTGTTGTTCTACCCTCTCCTTCTTTTGTTCTGATGACGTACTGGAATGTACAGAAGGTGTTGGTGAACTCCTTCGTGACGCTTCAGCCCACGGCCAATTACAGCGCTTCTCTTCTTTTCTGACGCGCAAGTTGTTTTCACCAGTCTCCTGGCAGTTTTCATACATGCGTCAGCGCGCAACGCACGAGAAGCCATTTTTGGTTGCCATGACTATACTCCTCAAGTAGAGTAACCGATCCGTGACACATTTCTTTGCGTGAGCATCTAAATAAGTCTGCTTCTTCAGAACTATGTCCACAGCTGTTCTCAATCTCGAAATTTGAATAACTTTTCCACGACGATACACACGTTGGGTTGTTTAAGTCACATTAGCAACAATTACCACTTGTAGCGTTTGCAGTCAATGCACAAGACTCAGCGCGTTTGTATTTCCTTCGGTGATATACACACCTATGTATATTTGGAAATCTCTGCATTCTCTTCATGGTCCTGACCATGACGTTTTATTTAAGAGAAGTGTGGAGCAACGGAGTAGAAGGGACTTTACTCTTGGAATTCTTCACTTTCTTTTTGGCTGATGTAAGTCCACAGCGAATGCAGGGAGCAGAGTACAAAGACCCCGGGTGAGAGATCGCTCACCGGAGCTTATGTTATTAACGTATTTATGTAGCAGTTCTTCACGCATAAAGTGTTTCTTTTACATTTAAATGTGTATCGTCTAACACAGTTTTGTTTTGTTTAGGAGAGTATTTCTAGCATGGTAATATCCTTGTGCTTATTTACAAAGTGTGTCGTAGTATGGTGTAGTGGTAGTCAAAACTGGTTGTGGTGTCTGAGTGGGTAGTCCATTTCCCACGTTTTGGTGTATTCTCTTCTAATGTCAGGACTGGTTTTCTGAAATGTACTCCTTCTAAGGGAAGTAGTTTCTGTCTGGGTAGTCCATGCTCATGTTGTAGGGTGTCTTCTTCTATTTTGTCAGGACTGGTATACGAAAGTACAATGTCCCGTCTAAGTTGGTACTTGTGGGTAGTCCAAATCCCATCGTTTGTCCCAGGGTTATGGTCTTTATTCTAAGCTGTACCCTCTCAAGGGGACGTTAGTGTCTGTGGTTGTTCATTGGTTGTTCAGACATTTTGAAGGGTAGTCAACGCCCATAGTATATTTTATAAGTATTAAGGGCTACTCTATGCCTATGTTCCCAGAGATATTTAGTCTGCTCTGTGGTGTAACCTTTTTCAGGGGAGGTTATGTGTTCTTTTTGGGTAGTCAACGCTCACAGTATGTTTAATAAGTATTAAAGGCTACTCCATGCCTAAATTCCCAGAGATATTCAGTCTACTCTGCGGTGTACCCTTTCCAGGGGAAACTTTGTTTTATGTCATAATTCTGATGTCATAATGCTGAATTTTTGTTCTTTTCTCAAATAATACCTCATGTTAAAGTCATCTTTTATTGTACACTACTACTTTTAGTTATTCTAAAATGTGTACTTCCTTGCTGTTTGAGACATATGAGGTATTGTTGCTGATTATTCCTTTGTTCTGATATTACTCCATAAAGAGAGAGGATGTGTAGTAAATACTATCTTCACTGTTCCTCTCTGGCTAGACAATACTACTATACTTATGACATCATAGAATGCCAGGGTATCTCTCTAGATGATTGTACCTCTCTATTCCCTGTGGTGGCAGTTGGTCACCTGAGGCTGAGCTAACAACAGCGAGCTCCTGGTGGGGTTTCCTATCTATTTACATTATAAAGTAACTTGTCTGTCTAACCTGGAAGGAACTTGAATAAAGGATCTTAACTACTAAGTGGACTTGGCATCATTCATTTATTACACATGAAACAGGAGTTTTTGGATTATGTTTATTTGACCCTGTTCTCTGATTACAGAGATTTATTCATTTATGTAGGTTATTTTAAGTCCGAACTAAGTGGCTATCAAAGTAACTTTACGTTTTACTGAGTGTTTAAGCTATATGTTTTGTGAGAATGCAAATATGTTCTAAAAAGAGGTATATCTGTACTTTTATGTATGGCTCTCACTGAGAGCGTGAGCCTGAATGTCACATTCTAAATGTGACATAATACTGATATGACGTAGCACTGATGCATTACAGATTACCGAGGGAAGGGAAAGCACAGAGAATAGTGGTTGTAGATGATAGGAGCTCACTCACACACACACACACACACACACACAAATATATGTGTGTGTGCGTTTTTAATTTGGGACAGGGTGGAGAGTAGGTTGGCTCATTACTCCTCTTGAAAGCAAAGGCAGATGATTTTGTGGGGCATGCATAATAACATTTATAGATGGGTTAAAAGTGAATTATGGGAATGTTTTTCACCTCAGGGTTCTGAGTGACATCATAGACACTCGTGCTTCGCTCTTGTTGTATTTCATGTCACTCAGATCCACTTGGTAAACAACATCCCCATAATTCATCGTTACCCAGCTATAATTCTACAAATTATATCACATCATGCCCTACATGGGTGAAAATGGAGGTCCTGATCTTCGGTACATTCCCAGAGAGGTGTGTTTGATAGTGAACATCGTTTTGAAAGAAGATATTTTGAGAAGAAGTCTAGATTTACTCAGGTATTTGTTTTTAACCAGACAGTTTCAGTTTTTGTGCGAGCAAGATGGGGACAAGGTCATTCAGTCTTATCACGTTATGTGTGATACAAGCTGTTTTACAAGGGGAGTGAGGTTCCAGTGTAAGCCGCTTTGGAAAGGGAAACTTTTTGTTGAATTTCTGCAAGGTGGGGGTGCCTTTGGAGTGATTTAGGTGGGATCCATGTAGTCTGCTTATTGAATTCTTGCTGCACTCTGTGCGAGGTATCACCAGTGCACAGGGGCTTTGAAGTCACTTTGGATTTAAGGTTCTCATGTGTGAAAGCCCAGTGGTTTGGAGCTCTGTATATTCAATACAAAAACATTAAATTATTCTTATCAAATATTCATAGAGCACATAAACAGATGCGACTCCATACCTAACTTTTTTTTTATTATTTTTTTTTTAAATGAAGCTGTGGGTGGACATAAGGGTTGTACATAGTATGCTTGTGGTTTGTCGCCTGCTACACGAGGAACATTTAAAAAATATTCTGTTTCTTGTAAAAAACAAAGTTGATCAATCACCGTCCTGGTGTGTGCATTATCAATTTACCTTCTTAAAGGGTTCACTTTAAAAATGTAGGGTTGCAGCTGCTGCTGGCCTCCAGCCTTTGGCGAGTACAGTGCACGCATTTTTGAAACCCCAGAAAGAATATTTTGTTGTTTGAGGGTGTGCATTACCCCCAGCAACAAAAACATTTTTTGCCATTTTTTCGCTTATATAAGCACCCTGTGACGATTTGTAATTGCTTCACAAGGTGTCAAGAAGGCACTAGCATCCTTGCACTTCACTGAGCCCCATGTCAGCAAATATCTTGTTACAGGTGTTGTTACAGGGATAAAGGTCGCACAAGGGGGATATGTTTGTGGTCTCTTCAGCGGTTTGTGGGCCAGGCGTGGCACTTCCACTGGCAATTTAGTGAATCACGATCTAGGCACTGTTGATTAAAAAAATAAACAATGTGTGTGCATCTGTGTGTGCACGTGCATGGCCAAAGATTTTTTCTTAGGAGTTTGCCTCTGTCGTTGCCGAATGTTGAGTTTGCCGAACACGAAGGCTAAGTTGACTTGATTCCACCTCATGCATCTTTCTTCAATCAACCTACACTTCCTGTCTCTTTTAGGATCTGTTTAATTCCTGCTGTCACCCTTTGTCATTGGTTTTGCCACCCCATCCTCCACCTTTCTGCCTTTTCTGTCTTTCTCTCTATTGCTCTTGGTCAGAGTCTCATGGTGAAAAGTCTATCGGCCAGATTTATCAAAGTAAAATCGGCTCGCAAAGGGCCAGATTCTGAGAATCCGGCCCTTTGCGAGCGCTATTTTTGCACTTGGGATTCATCATCCCAAATGCAAAAATCGCAATTACAGAACTCGCTAAATTGCGAAGAATCGCATTTAAGGAATCTCAATTAGAGATTCCTTAAATGCTATTCATGAACCTTTTAAAAATTGCGAATTCGCAATATGGGGCCGCTATTTACCGTGAAGTGTAACTTCGTGGTAAATAGCGAAAACTTAGAAAAATGCACTTTAGTGCATTTTTCTAAGTTGTATGATACACACACACATGTCCTTTTGACATGTGTGTGCGCAACACCTGTGTACATTTGTATTTCAGGGGTGCTACAGGGTGTCCTTTGGACACCCTGGCACCCTTGAAATCCCTTCCTTATTTGCGTTTAGCTAATTGCTAATCACAAATAAGGAATGACTCCCCATTCATTCCTATGGGCCTTGAGGCCCATAGGAATGAATGGGAAAGCCATTCCTTATTTGCGATTAGCAATTAGCTAATCGCAGATAAGGAGGCAGTAGAAATCGCAAAATTAATTGCGATTTCTACATGCATCCCGTTTTGCGAGTCTTTAATAGCGATTCCTTAATAATCGCTATTAAGGAATCGCAAATCGGGACATTGATGAATCTGGGGGTTGGTCTCCAAAAATGAGTTCATGCGCCGACTATTTGCAGCTGAAGGCACACATTTAGCATTGACTCTGTAGCTTCTTACAGATTGATCTGTGCTCTATCAAATGCATAAAATATAGTGTACATAGAGAGGTCTATTAGATCTGCTAATGTCAATGTAATCACTTTCCTGCCTGAATCATAACATCAAAACATGTTTTTATTTTTTTCCTTATATGCTTTTCTCCATTTCCTAGGTTTGGTATGACTTTCGAAGCTTTCAAAAGTTTGAAGGTGCTTCAGCTCGAAAGATTTCAGTCACTTTGGAGAATGTAAGTATTTACCTGGAAATATTTGTTGCAAGTAATGTAGAAAATATTGCATTAAGTGTATTTCAGTAGGTTCCTTTGGGGGTTACTTTACATGGTTTCATTCATTATGATACAGCTGCTAAAGGAGACAGCAACGATTATTAGTTTCCTTATAGATCGATGTATTTGAACAATGCTGCACTTACAGTTTCACTGGTGCAAGCTCAGCAGTGTTCCTGGATTTATTTTTAACGTTTTCTTGACTCTGCAGGATATGTTGCTTCACATATTTTGCCTTGTCTGCCTTCTTGAATAGGTTTCATCCAGAAAATATTTTCCTTGCATCAAATTTGGTTTATTAAATAAATGTTTTAATAAGTAGACATCTAAGACATTTGATTCGCGAGTGCAAATGGCTGGATGTTCTAGTAAAAAGTATTCACAGGAGGTGAACTTGTAATCATAAATCCTTTTACTACTGCAGAATATCACACCACAATCGCACATTATTTTGCCAGACTAAGCCTTATGCAATGTGTGGGGTTGTGTGTTCAAGTCATGTTCAGCCTTGAAGTATGTGATTAACTAGAAATGTCAGTTTGTGATCATTCACAAATTTCTGCTAAACGTTCTTGTGATGTAGAAAAAGGGAAAGGGGTTTCATCACATTGGCAAATACATTCCCTGTGGAGAAACAAAGGAAAATAAAAATATATTTGAAAAAATGGTAATGGAATGCGTTATGTGTGAGTCAAGGCATTCTGATGGATACATCTGCCGGCGGATTCCTCACCTTATGAATTTCCCCTGCGCCAGCATTCCGCTGAATTTTTTCCCTAGCTCTCTACGCCAACGAGGACGTCACAATGCCATAGCTCCACTCGCGACTCCGCATGATGTCACCGGAGCCATAAGAGAGCCTGTCTGCGTGATGACGTCAGTTCCCTTTTTTCCGCGCAGTCGACGGGTAACGTTTTTCTGGCTCTCTCCATATTGGTCGAGTTACTTTGTTGTTCGTCAATCTTTAACTGTTGCTGTTGGGATGTCGTCTTCGAGGAAGTCCGGATTCAATCCCTGTAGTGAGTGTGGAGGTCACATGTTCATCATTGACCCCCATGAAGATTGTTTATGGTGTTTGTCGTCTGATCAGGACGTGGAGGACTGTTCCAGTTGCAGGAAGATGAACCCAAAGGCTCTTAAAGAACGGGATGCCAAATTGTTTATGGCTAAGGCGAAGAAGGAAGGAAGAGGCCCTAAAAGAGCAAAGTCGAAGTCGTCTGCTCGCATTAGTCGAAGTCGAGGAAACACAAGAAAAAGAGGAGACATGGATCTCGGCGCCGTTCATTGAAGGGTAAGGCTTCGAGGTCGCCTTTGCCAGCCCCTCGACATCATCAGCAACAACTTGGGTCTCCTTCGCCTTCACCTTCTACTCGAGTGACTCTGGAGAGATTTTCCTTCTTCAAAAGGCACGCCAGCACAGTCTCCGGCGTCGAGGGGTTCGCCGGATTTGGAGGTGTTACCCGTCCAGTTTGATCCTTCTCCTGCTTCTCTTGTGCACGAGGTTGATCCTGTGGCTCCGGTGGATCCAGCTGTTCTGGCGCTGGATGCTCCTCGTTTGGAAACTGGATCGAATCCATTTCCACAATTTCCTACTCCAGGTTCAGATCCAATGCATTTGTTTTTTTTTTGCTTTTGTGTTCAGGCCCATACAGGCCACATTTATTTATCTGAAACACAGCGTTAAGCCTACAACCTCTTGTAGAGGCCGGCCGCGTTTGCAATAGTTCTTATGCTTGCGGAGCAACTGGAGCCGGCTCAGAGCCTTAACACAGCGCCGTGCCTACAACTCTCTCAGGAGAGCCGGCCGCGAGGCTTATGGAGGAGTAGACAGAGCTCATCACACGCGGGCATACGCCCACTAGTCATAGGAGGTATATAGCGGGCAACGAGCCCAACCATAGTAAACAGCCCAACAGGGCACAACTGTCTCCAAGCGAGACGAAGGCCAGAGCGGCAAGTAGGAGGAAAGAAAGTATAGAGAGCAAGAGAATCTGAGGTCAGAGAGTAGAGAGAGGGGAAGGGATAGTGGCTGTGGGTGGCGTGTCTGGGGGCAAGGTGGGGGGGGGCTTGCTCTGCAGCGCGGGACACCGTAGCGTGTCTAACACTCAAGGACACAGCTTGGTAGGGTCCGCAGGTACAATGGCGTCCTCAAAGAGGCGTAGCGTGCGGAGTCTAGGGGGCATGTGTCGTGCATGTTGTATCGAACAGAGGTATCGCACTAGGGGTTTCCAAACTGCTGTAAAGCGTGTGTCTCTCAGCTGCAGCCTAGCCGTGAGCAGTTCCAGCGCGAGTACCTGCCAAAGGCGTACAAACCAGGATGCTATGGGCGGCGCTTCAGTGCGTTTCCAATATAAGGCTATGAGCTGCTTAGCCGCACCTAGCATGTGGAGTGCAAGTACCCAGTCGCTGCGGGTAAGTGCCTTGAGTGTGCTAGGGAAAATGCCGAGTAGTATTGTGGACACTTCTTCAGGTATGGGGAACCCCAGCACCCCTCTGATATGGCTAAGTACCTCCTTCCAAAAGATTGTCAAGGTTGGACACGCCCACCATATATGCACAAAGTCACCAGTCGCAGAGCTACATCTCCAGCACATCGGCGAGGTTTTAGGGAACATTTTACTAAGGCGCAGCGGAGTGTAGTACCACTGGGTGAGCAATTTATAGGCATTTTCCTGCTGCGGGACGCTGCGGTAGATTTTGGGGATATCGCGCCACAGCCTGCTCCACTGGGAGGGCTCGATGTCCGCTCCCGCCGTCAGTTGCCATTGCTTCTGATACGGGTGTGCGGGGGTTGACTTAGGGTGCTGCAGTATGTGGTATATTTGCGAGATTAGTCTCTTCAGCCCCCCGAGAGAGCGCGCCAGCTTTTCGAAGGGTGTGAAAGCCCTGGTGGCCGCCTGATATACTTCATCACCCGCGGTCCAATGACGTAGCTGGGTGTGCTGAAAACCAGCCGACGGGGGGAGTCTGAACTCTTCCCTGCAGTCCTCCCAGGTCTTGGGCAGGCCCCCGAGGAAAAGGTCCCCAATGACTCTGCATTCTCCATGCGTCCACTCTTCAAACGCACGCGTTTTGTGGGCCGGAGGGAATTGCGAGTGACCCACTATCGGCGTGTGCGGGGATGGGAACGTTGTGAGACCTCTGGGCACGGCAATCTTGTCCCATATATCCAGGACCGTTTTTGTAGGGACTGCTATGTAGGCGCTCCTGGAGCGCGCCGCCCGCGGAAGCCACGGCAGGTCCCATATAGTGCGTCCTGTGACCGCCCGGTCCATGTGAAACCAGTGCTTGTCACTTGCACGAGCACCCCACTCTACTACGAAGCGCAGGTGTGCTGCCCAGTAGTAGTGAACCAAGTTGGGGCATGCCAGGCCGCCCCTGTCCCTCGGTTCCATAAGGATTTTCTGCGAGAACCGGGGGCGTTTCCCGCCCCAGATGAAGGAAGTGATCTCTCGCTGAAGGCTCCGGATGCAGTGAAGCGGGATCGGGGTGGGCAGACACTGAAAAACGTACAAAATTTTGGGCAGAATCGACATTTTGACCGCGTTTAGGCGCCCCAGCCAGGAAATCATCAGAGGCCTCCACCTCCGGAGGTCCTCCAGAACCGCTTTGCGACACTCCGTCCAGTTTACCGAAGACCAGGAATCCAGATAGGGGGTCAGCGTGAGGCCCAGGTATTTAATTTGGCCCTCCGCCCATTGGTAGGGCACCGCCGCCTTCAGCGGTTGAAGCTCGTCAGCGGGTATAGTGAGGTTGAGCGCCCAGGACTTGTCGTGGTTTATTTTGAGGCCTGATGCCTGTTCATATAAACACAGTACCTCGTGAAGCGCGGGCAAGGATTCACTGGGGTGTGTGAGAGTGAGGATCAAGTCGTCGGCAAATAGCGCCACTTTGTTGTCCCTCCCCCCGTGGGCTATTCCATGTATTCTGTGGTCGCGTCGTATCAGTGCCGCCAGTGGTTCCACCGCGAGGGCGAACAAGAGCGGCGAGAGCGGGCATCCCTGCCTCGTGCCCCTATATATCTGCAGCGGCAGTGTTAGTTGGCCGTTCACTCTGACCCTGGCTTGCGGCCCAAGGTACGGGGCCATAATGCTAGTTATCATTCTAGGACCTAGACCGAGCCTCCAGAGCACCGCTCTCAAGAAGGTCCAGTCCACCCGGTCGAAGGCCTTCTCCGCGTCAAGCGAGAGAAGGCAAGCCGGAATGTCCCAGTGTCGTGTCTTGCCCACCAGGTGTGCCAGTCGGCGTACATTGTCCGCCCCTTGTCGGTCCCTAATGAAACCCACCTGGTCCGGGTCCACAAGCCCTGGCATGTAGGGGTCTAATCGCTTGGCCAAGATCTTGGTATAGATCTTCAGATCCGTATTTAAGAGGGCGATAGGTCTGTAGGAGGCACAGAGCGCAGGATCCTTTCCGGGTTTCGGGATCAATGCAATCTCCGCCATTCCCATGTCGGAGGACGGGCCGGACGTATCAGAGAAGGAGTGGTAAAGCATGAGCAGATAGGGACGGAGCTGGGTTAGGAACATTTGATAAAAGATCAGCGGGAGGCCATCCGGGCCTGGGGTTTTCCCGGAGGGGAGTTCCTTAATGGCCGCCGAAATCTCCTCTTCCAATATGGGTTCCTCCAGTTCCGCAGCACAAGCCGGCGGTAACGGAGTCCCCTCGTAATCATCAAGGACCGCCGCTCGCGCCTCCTGCGATGTGGGTGCCCCCGCGTACAGTGAGGTGTAGTAAGCCACGAAGGTGTCCTGTTTTGCCTTCTCCGTGACGGCCGTGGAGCCATCCTGACAGTGGAGTTTAGCGATATGGGCTCTGGCTGTTCTCGCTCTCAGCCGTCCGGCCAACACATGCCCCACCTTGTCTCCACCCTCGTAGTACTTTTGTTTCAACGCTAATAAGGAGAACTCTGCCTTGTTAGTGCGTAGGAGACGCAATTGTCCCCTGAGGTTAGCTAGCTCCCTTCTGGACGCTAGGGAAGATCCAGTCCTGTCCCGTGTCTCCGCCTGTTTGATTTCGCCCGTAAGCTGAGACTCCAGCTTGAGGGTCTCCCGTCGTCTAGCGATCGCTAGGGACGTGATGTGCCCCCGTATGGTGGCCTTAAAGGCGTCCCATACTACCGGGAGGGGTGTCTCAGGCAGATCATTGACGGTGAAGTACGAGTCTATGGCTTCGCGGATGCTATTCACATCGTCCGGATCCCGGAGGACACCCGGTGGAAGGGTCCAGCGTCGCTCCCGAGGGCCGCACGCCAGGGGGTCCTGCAACGTAAGTTCCACATGTGCGTGGTCCGACAGTGAGATATCCGAAATGGCAGCTTGCAGCGTGTCCCGAGCAAGGTCTAGGGAGGTGAAAATGTAGTCAATGCGCGAGTATGTCCGGTGTGAGTGGGAGTAAAAAGTATAGTCTCGGACCTCCGGGTTGTGGTAGCGCCACGCGTCGACCAGTCCCAAGTCCGCTAGCTGTGACCTGAGCGCAGAGGACATTGCTCCCGCGCCGCCACCCGCGCTGTCCCCGCGATCTATATCTGGGTCCCACACTAGGTTGAAGTCGCCACCCAGGATTGTACGCGGTTCGTCAGACTTGAAGTGGGTCCTCAGGAGTGACTGGAGATATTTGTCCTGCGACTGGTTGGGTGCGTATACATTACCCAGGGTGTATTGTAACCCCCCCATCAGCACCGCAGCCCGGATGAAGCGCCCATCACTGCTCTTGTATGGTTTAGTGGGCCCCTGCCTACAGCCCGCTCTACACAGGATCGCCACCCCTGCCGTCTTGGTGTCAGCCGATGCCCAGAACTGTGTGGGGTATCTAGGGTGTGCCATGCGCTTAGTGTCCCCCCATAGGAGATGCGTCTCCTGCAAAAATATAATGTCTGGGGAGTGATGGAGAAGGTAGCGCCATACCTGGTTCCTCTTGTTGGGGGAGTTCAGCCCCTTGAAATTGAGCGATAGGATCTTTAGGGGCCTGGGTACATTCACCGCCATAACACTAGGGGGGATACAGCTGCCTTATCACCCAGCACCCTCCACCCCGCATGAGTGGGAAGAATCACCCCCCTCCGCCACCACTGCTGCAGCTCCAGATATGCATCTGCAAGGGTCTCGGGACTGCCACCCCACCCAAGGGCAGAAGAGGGGACAGCATAGGGACAGTTCAGAAGGAAAGTAGGATAAGTAGGCAGAGTAGGAAAACAAAGAGAACAGAAAGAGATAGGTATCACGACGGACCAACAGGGCCCTAGCACAATGTCCCATGTTCCGGACATCCTCTACCCGAAGGTTTGGACGATCTCAGGAATGTCACTTCCTACGGGACAGAGTGGGGGGGGGTTCCGTTGAAAGTGAAGGTCCCGGTAGCCACGGAGCCCGTCTGCCCCGCTGCCTCAGGGCGGGTTCAGGGGAAGTGGGTCCAGTGTAGCTCAAAAACGGGGAAGGTTGAATAACTTTTACAGGAGTACCTGGATCCAGCGACGGGGGCAAAGTCCTGCAGCAAAGGTCCGCCATGGCGTATTCTCTCGGTCACCCCAAGGGGCCCAACCGCTGGCCATGGCCTCGACAGCCCCTCCGAGCCGCCTCCATTGTTCAGTTGACCCCCTGTAGAGATTCGGCAGGGTGTAGGGCCAAGCATGCGCTTCCCCCTTGTCGCCGGGGTGTGGGAGCACGCGCAAGCCGCAGGAATGCAGGTGGTGCCAGAATGCCCATCAGTGAGCGTGGGGACGCAGAAGTCCCCATTCCCGCACAGGTGGTTGCAGTGGCAGTTCCCACGGCGATCGGTGGTCATCTAGACGTGGAGACTGGCCCATCAGGGGTCACGGTGTACGAGGTTTTGCGGGGTGCTCCTCGCGGTCGCTCTCAAGGGAGCGAATGTGGTCAATGATGTCTTGCTTGACCTGGGATGTGGAGAGGTCGTCCTTCGGGGTCGTCCGGCGACGCCGGGTCACTGTGGTCCAATCCGGTCGAGCCGGGGGTCTCTCCTGTTGCTTGGGGTGAGGTGGGCTATGTTCGGGGGATTCCGAGAGCCCAATCAGTTGCGCCGCCTCATTGTAGGAGCGGAGTGTCCTGCGCTTGTCACCCCAGCGAAAGATCAGGGCGAAGGGGTGTCCCCACTGATAGGGGATGTCGAGAGCCCGTAGTTTTTCTGTCACAGGACGGAAGACCCTCCTTCTATGTAGCGTGTTAGGTGCCAGATCTTGGTAGATTTGGATCTTATGCCCTCCGAATTGCAGGTCCTGGTTGTCCCTTGCCGCTTTCATTATAGCCTCCTTCTCCGTGAAATAGTGTACTCGGGTAATTATATCTGGGAGAAGGCCCGTCCTGCCTCCCGCGCTGAAGACTCGATGTGCGCGGTCCAGAATTGGCAGGGAGGCCCCCTCCCCGCCTCGCACCTCGTGTAGGAGCTGAGCAGTGTAGGCCAGGATGTCAGTCCCTTCCTTTCCGAGTGGTACGCCACGGATTCGGAGGTTGTTGCGGCGCCCCCTATTCTCAAGGTCCTCCTGCTTGACCTGGAGCTCGATGTTCTGCTCCTCTAGAGCCGCCACCCTCTGCCACAACTGCTCGACATCTTCAGTGCGTGTGTCGACAATTTTTTCAAGTCCATCGACCCTGTCTCCCAGTTCTGTGACTTCTTTGCGCATTTCCTTGACGCAGGTGTGCACCTCCGCCCGCAGGGATCCTATCTCGGATTTTAAGTCTGCCATAAAGGAGGACATGAAGGCCTGGGTCACCGGGGGAGAGTCGGCGACAGGTGGCGGCGTGTCTTCGGTTGGGGCCGACGCCCCCGCTTTGCCCCACATGGCCACTACCGACGTGCCCTTAGATGCCGTCGCCGGGTCCGCCTTGCCCCCTCCTCTGCCTCGGGTCATCGTCCACCCGGAGCGCAGTGTCCCTCGTCGCGGGTGCAGGTCCTCGATAGCGTCGCCGGGGTGTGGAGATAGTGCAGAGCGCCACCAGACCTTCACTCCCCACGCAAGCACTCCCCGGTGTGCAAGCTCGCTCTGTCCGCAAGTC
Source organism: Lissotriton helveticus (assembly GCF_964261635.1). Taxonomy (NCBI): domain Eukaryota; kingdom Metazoa; phylum Chordata; class Amphibia; order Caudata; family Salamandridae; genus Lissotriton; species Lissotriton helveticus. The sequence continues at coordinate 134,359,856 of NC_136070.1, read as the reverse complement.
AGGGTGCAGGCCCGGGTCCTCTCGTCGCCACCAGCATGCCTCACAGGTCAGCCCCCCCCTCGGGCTCCGGGTGGCACTCCTTCCGTCCCTCGGGGGATGGCGACGCCTGCGGGGAGTAGCTCTGATCACCCCGGGGCCCACAGGCAGCGCGGGGGTACTCACTGGTATGTCGCAGCCCTGGTCCCTCGCTCCAGTCCGGTCGGGCCGGCCCCGGGGGCACAGATGTCTGTGGTCGCAGCGGCCGGAGGGGCAGGATGCCAAGCAGTGCCCAGTCCAGGAGCCTCACAGCAAAGTAAATGTACCTCTTGCAATGAGTTATCAGCCTCAGGTCGGCAGGCGGCGTGAGTAGTGTCCCCCGCCGCAGTCCAGCAGCGCCGGGCAGCAGTCCCCCGTCCCCCGTCACCCTCAGTCAGGTCGCCAGGGCAGGTCCGAAGGGCTCCCCTCCTCGCGCAGGGTGGGCCAGAGGGGCGTCTCGCTGGGTTAGAGGCGCTAGATGCAGCGCTGCAGATCACCGCGGGCCTCGGGAACCGCCGCCATCTTAGGGTCAGGCAAGGCCAGCCGGCTCCGGCCCTCCGCTGCAGCTCACCCCAGGGACCCTCACCTCAGGGACGGGTGGAGGTGCTGGCCGGACGCTCCTCTCCTCCCCGCAGTCCCGCAGGGGCCTCCCGCTGGCCTGGGGGGTCCAGTCCAGCCCTCGGTGTCAGGCTATGCTTCAGCCACGGGGCGGCGCCATCTTAGCCTCATGTGCTGCCGGAGCGCGAGGAGACTGCAGGTCGGCTCCCAGGCATGTACGGGCTCAGGCCCGGTAACCGGAGGGCACCCCGCGGGGTGGGACAGCACAGTCCGCGATCCCCAGCCGCTGCCAGGGGTTAGGGCATCCGCTGAGGCGCAGTCACCTAGGCGCCGGTCCCCTGTCACAGGACCAAGATGGCGGGCGGATCCGCCGGCGGCAAAACTTCCGAGCCCTCCGGTCTGTGCTCTCCGGTCTCCCCCGCCGGGTCCGTTTCGCCAGTGACTGTCCCACGCTTCAGACGCCAGCAGCTGGGCAGGTACTCCGTTCGATGGCCCCCAAATGACGCTATTAGAGGCTTATGCAGGCAACGGGGCGACAGAGCTCGCCCGTGGCACGTCCGATCACATTGCGGTCTTGGCCACGCCCCCCCAATGCATTTTTTAAATGCAATGTAGGGAGTATTTGCTAAGGCAGCCTTCCCCTCCGGAGCACCTTCGGGTCCCGTCGGTCCGCTGGTCTTCAACTTGGGCATGCCTCAGCACTATCCCCAGGCACCCTTTGTGCCTTTCATGCTGACGGCACCGTCATGGCAGTTTCCGGCTCCGAAGGTTTCGACGCAATTTATGGAGTCACCGACGCCGACTGTTGAGCCTACCTCTCAGCCTCGTATAGCGCCAATTCCACCTTCTGATCCTCCGACGCCGGCTCCAGAGATTTTGGCCCCGTGTGTGGCGCCGCCGGTGCCGTTTCCAACGTTTCGATCAAGGAGAGAGGTGCAGAGACTGCTGGAGGAAGAGCAGTATCAGAGACAGGAGGTTGAAGAGGGTGGGATAGATGATTCAGTTGATGATTTTGAAGGTATTCTGGATGCAAGTGGACTGGACACCTCCCCTGAGTGGGAGCTTTCTTCCACAAGGGCTTCTCCATCTCAAGAGGTAGCTCCATACCATACTGTTACAAGAAAGGCTGCAGAGCTTTTGAACTTCCAATTACCAACTGCTGAATATAGGCCAAATTTGCTCACTGAAGTTTTACATTTGCCTTCTCTAATAGTTGAGCCCTTGTTACCTTTTATTGATTCCTTGATGGAGCCTATTCTTGAGGTGTGGCGTAAACCACTCTCTTCTCCTCCTGTGTCTAAATCTGTGGCAAGAAGATAGAGACCTGCTCCAGGGGATCCACTTTTTCTTTCTTCCCATCCTTCTCCAGAAAGTTTGGTGGTACAGGCGTCCAGCTCTAAACAATCTTCAGGCGCGTTTCGGCAGGCTCCTGCTGACAGGGACTATAAGGACCTGGAGCGCAGTCGGCTAAAAAGGTCTTTTCATCTTCTAGCATGGCTCTAAAATCTACCAATACTTCCTATTTGTTGGGCTGTTATATACATGCCTTGATGGACTCGGCTAAGCAATTGGCACCCAAGTTACCTGGAGGTTCAGTCAGATGCTCAGGCTGCAGCTAGACAGGTTATTCAATCCAGCCTGGATACGGCTGATTTGGTGGCCAGAGTTATGGGTTCCTCCATTGCTACCAGGAGACAAGCGTGACTTAGATTCTCTGGATATTCCCCGGATGTTCAGGCTACCCTTCTTGAATTGCCCTTTGATGGTTCAAAGCTTTTCGGGGAGAAAGCGGATTCTGCTCTTCAAAGGTTTAAAGATAACAGAGCTACAGCAAAATCTTTGGGACTACAAACTCAGTCAAGGGGGTTTGGATTTAAAAAGTATTGTGGATTTTGAAGGTCTTCATTTCGCAGCTTGCGACAGCCTCAGCAGCAGCAGAAAAATCCACTCTATAAGTCCTGTAGAGGAAGAGCCAAGTGTCGCCAACGTGGGTCTACTCGCAATTTCTCCTCCTCCTCCTCTGCCTCCCCTACTCCCCCTGGTAATGTAGGAAAGCAGCCCTAGATCCCCCATCCTGGATCATGTGGGTCCTGTAGGGGGTCGGTTGTCTCACTTTCTACAGGGTTGGAAATCGGTCACGTCAGACCTTTGGGTTCTAAACTTTGTGGAGAATGGGTACGCCCTTCCCTTTCGGGAATTTCCTCCTCCTTACCCTCCTTGCCAAGGATTTTGTTCAGAAGACCATTTGCTTCTTTTGCAGAAGGAGGTCTTTGACTTACTACAACAAGCATTGGCATAGCCAATAGGTCTCGCTTTTAGTTATGCAGCACAATATCCCTGGTGCAATAACATCAACTGTTGCATGGCAAAAAACTTATAAGGTCCCAAAGGCGAAACTTATTGGCTATGTGATTGCTTGTCTAATTAGGCTTCTTGTAGCCCTGCTTGATCCAGTGCCGAGAAACCCTGTGGGGCAGCTGTGCACTTTTTAAGTCGCAATAATAATCATTGGATTGTAGCAATAGCTTTTGTTTGTTTGTTTATAAGTTGCACTGTGACAATAACTTTTGTTTTAAACCTGCTTGTACTGTAGCAGTGGCTTTGGTGTGAATTATGCTTGCTGTACTGTAAAAATAGTTTTTTTATAACTATGCTTGTTGTAGTGTAGTAATAGCTTTGAGTTGGAGTGTTGAAATGAGGCAGAGTGACAATACAGGGAGGAAGTAATCCATTAAAGGACCCAGGCCCACTGTAGTGTTTGTTTGTTGCTTGTTGTACTGAGGCAATACCTGTGATTGAACCGATAACCTGAGTAGAAGAAGCAAACTAGCTTTTAATGCCAAACCTTACATTACATGCGAGGAAGGAAGGGAACTTTGTCGTCTCGACGTCTGAAGGGGCTGTACACCAGCACTGCACTTGTTTAGTTGGTGAAGAAGAAAAAACAACGCGAACAGCGACAATCTCGACGTCGATCTGCAAAGATACACCCCCAACCCGTGAAACGATTACTTCAGCTCTCCCATGGACGCCACAGTTTCAGGCATCCATGATGCTCTTGAGTGTTCCGTGCTTCTGAGGAGCACGGGCAGATGAGCTCATTCCATCTGAGATGTATTGCATCAACTGTTGCCCCGATTGCAGCAGCTAGATCTGCCTGGCAGCTCTGTGCTCCAGGGAGGCTTGCTCCTTGTGGGACCCTGACTGCGATGCTGCTCTGCATCACTCTGGGACAATTACCCCTGGATGACTCATGGCCTAGTCATTAAATTTCCAGCTGTTAATCCAGAGGCCCCAGATTCCAATCCTCGCTCTGCTACTTGACCGCGCTGTGTGATCCTCAGCATATTGTTTTACCTCCCAAGTTGTCTGAGCAACCAAAACTTGTAGTGCCTGGCACAATGTACCACTTACTAGCTTTAAGCACTAGATTAAACCCGGATGTAGGCATCGCAAATCACAAGCGTTTAGGACCCGCACTGTTTTGATCGACTGTCTAGAAGTGCACTGATACAAGGGTATGTGGTGAAACATGCACACCCTTTGTAACTTAGAAAGGCCAGAACTCTTTCTGCTCAAAGTGCGATCACGAATGGCTGTTCCAACATTTTCTATTGCTCTCCGTAGATCCGAGCACAGATTGAGGAGCCGTCGTGTAAATTCTTCAATCCAAAGTGAGCGGTGCGTCCTAGAACGGAAATGAGCACATATCACATACATCCTCCGATGATGATCATGATGGTTAATTAAACGTCGAGTAGTTCGATGCTGTCACCACGGGGTATTGAAAGGGCTTGAAATGCGACAGGCAAGAAAAGTCAGAGACCCAAAACTCTGAATGCGTGTATGAATTAAATCATTAATATTTCATGGACTCAATGTGGGCGCGCAGAAAACAGCAGCAGAGCTGCTGACTCGATGCCGAGGGTCATAGGTGGCGTGTGCCATAGCTGGGATCTTTGGCTGTAAAGTGTCCACGCCATTTGCACTGAAGTGCGTCAGGACACCTGGAGCACGTCCTGGGTTAATAAAGACAAAGAGGAACCCCTTTAAGCCAAAGTAGTAGGGCACTATACAGTAAAGAGAAAAACAGAATCCTTTGGACTCAATACAACAATATTGTGATGGGTGGCAGAGGGCAGGAATCTGCAAGGGTATGGTTTTGTATTCATTGCCCTGACTGTTTAGGACACTGGCCTGGGTGTCTTTATGTGTTGAGTTGTACACTACTGTATTGCCATTTGTATAGCTCTTAAATGCAAGTTAGGAAACCCGAAGCACTTTGGGGAGAGGTCGAGTAAGAAGCAAGGGTTGGTTTGGCCACGCAAAAAAAAAACAAGCTTGCGCGCGGCACTAGGGAGAGGGGAGAAAGGAGGGGGCCTGTGCTGGATTCCCTTGTGGGAAGGAGCAGCAAGGCACGATAACATATGACGCTGCTGCTCGCTCCCGCAAGGGAATGACAAAACGTGCACGCGTTGCCATTGAAGCAATGGAACGCGTGCATGTTTTTGGCCTCAAAACCAACTCGACGGCTAAAGGTCTTTTTCCTAGGCAGCGCAAGCGTGCTGCTAGGCGAGACCTAAAAAGGTGTGATAGAGGTGGTTTCAGAGAAGGAAAGGGGTCAGGGATGCTCCACCCGGTATTTCCTGATCCCCAAAAAGGATGGCAGGTTACGTCCGATTCTGGACCTCAGGGTCTTGAATTTTTACCTGAAATTCAAGATGCTGACCCTTGCTCAGGTTCTTCTGGCATTGCAGCAAGAAGACTGGATGGTTTCAATCACTTTGCAGGATGCGTATTTTCACATTCTCATCCTGAAGTTGCACAGGAAGTATCTCTGTTTTACAGTAGGGTCGCAGCACTACCAGTTTGCGGTCCTGCTGTTTGGACTTACTACTGCACTTCGAGTCTTCACAAAGGTGATGGCAGTGGTGGCGGCTTATCTCAGGAGGTCGGAGATTCCAGTTTTCCCTTATCTGGATGATTGGCTGCTCAAAGCAGGGTCGCCAGAGATGTTGCGTCATCATCTGCGAGTAACAGCTCAGCTGTTGTTCAACTTGGGCTTTTCGATAAATTTGCCCGAACCTGGTGCCTTCTCAGTGCAACGTGTTCATAGAGGCGGTGCTGGATACTACTGTGTGTCGAGCTTTTCCACCTCCACAAAGAATTCTCGACATTCAGGAGATGATTCCTTTGTTTCACGATGGAGCGGTTGTTCCAGTCTTAAAGGTCATTTGCCTGCTCGTTCTGTACGCTTCCTACATTCTGCTGGTCAACCATGCACGCTGGCACATGAGGGCACTCCACTGGTGCCTCCGCAGGCAGTGGTATCAACACAATGGAGATCTCAGGGAGTCAGCCAGGAGAAGCTGCAGCGGATCTGTCATCGTGGAGGAGTGTGCAGGGCAACCTGTCTCAAGGCAAGCCCTTTCAGCCTCCTCCCTCGATGGCCACAGTGATCACGGATGCCTCTACTCTAAGGTGGGGTGCCTCATCTGGGGGATCTAGAGGTATTTGGTCTTTGGTCTCCAGAGGAAAGGTTGCTTTGCATCAACCTTCTGGAATTGCGTGCAATACGTTTGGCACTAAAGGCTTTCCTTCCTTCCCTTCGCGGTCAGTCGGTTCAGGTCCTGACAGACAACACTACCACAATGTCGTACACCAACAAAGAGGGAGGTGTAGGGTTGTATCGTCTTTGCCGAGAGGCTCTGCAACTCTGGTCCTGGGTTCATGACCATCAGATTTGTGTGTTTGGAAATCCTCTAGCCGGTGTGCTGAATGTTCGTGTGCTGTGGAATAGTGTGGCTCACTGGTTAGAGGCGGCAGGTCCGAGAGCAGAAGTCGGCCCGGGACCAGGGTTCAATTCCCGACGCGGCAGGGTCGTGGACCTTGGTCAGCGGACTCGATAATTCTCGCTTCGGTGCTTACTCTAATCAGGGGTTCCACTCGGCAACTCTGGGCATTAGCTTGCCTAATCTCCACAACGGCCCACCAATTCCGGGGATGCCTGATCCACCTTGGGGACTCCCAGCAAGGGACCATCCCACAGGGAAAGCCAGGACGGGTTCCCCAGAGTTATACAGCGCCAGGAGACCTATGGACGGGTAGCAGTGCGCTTTACAAGCTCAAAAACATTTACATTTACATTTACATTTCGTGCGGACAGTCTCAGTCGGTATTACTCGGCCGATCACGAGTGACGGCTTCATCCGGAGGTGGTCCATCACATCTTTCAGATGTGGGGGTCTCCTCGGTTGGACCTGTTTTCCACTCATGAAGCGCACACTGCCCGTCGTTTTGCAGTCTCCAGTATCCGATGCAAGGGACGCTGGGGGGACGCGTTTCATTGGATTGGAGCTTGCAACTCCTTTACGCGTTTCCTCCCATACCCTTGATTCCTCAGGTTTTGAGTAAGATTTGCCAAGACCGGGCCCAATTTATATTGATTGCCCCGGATTGGCCAAGAAGGGTGTGGTACACAGATCCAATTCACCTCTAATCGCACCACCGCTCCGTCTCCCTCTCAGGGCAGACCTCCTCTCGCAGTCGCAGGGTTAGGTTCTACACCCCCACCTCCAGAGCCTCCACCTTCATGCCTGGAGATTGAATGGGATTTAAATCTTGTTTTGACTTTCTTGATGGGTTCCCCATTTGAACCTTTACATAGTTGTCCTTTGAGACTCTTGTCTTTTAAAAACGGTCTTTCTTGTGTCTATTACCTCAACAAGGAGGGTGAGCGAGCTTCAGGCTCTTCGTTCAAAACCTCAGTTTTTGACCATACATGCTGAAAGGATGGTCCTCAGGACCAGGGCTGCTTTTCTGCCTAAGGTGGTTACTCCCTTCCATCTAGGGCAGTCCATTACCCTTCCTGTATTCTATACTCCCCCTCACCTTTCCAAGGAGGAGGAGAGACTTCACCGCCTGGATCCTAAAAGAGCAGTGAGCTTTTATTTGGACAGGACTAAGGACTTGCGGGTGGATGATCAGCTCTTTGTGGGCTACATTGGACACATGAAGGGCAAGGCTGTGCACAAGCGCACTCTATCCAGATGGATCATCTTGTGCATCAAGATCTCCTACGCCCTGGCTGGTATGGAGCCTCCTGAAGGTATTAGGGCTAATTCTACTAGAGAAAAGTCGTCAACTTCTGCTTTGGCCAGAGGTGTTCCTGTAGGAGACATTTGTAAGGCAACGACTTGGGCCTCCCAACACACTTTCGCAAAGCATTATTGCTTGGACTCTGAAATGAGGTAGGAGGGCCACTTTGCACGCTCTGTCCTACAGAACTTTTTGGTATAGAAGGGTTAACACCCTCCTCCAGGAGTGGGACTGCTGTGGGAACCTATTCACAAGGTGAGGAATCCACAGGCGGATGTATCCATCAGAAGAACAAGTTACTTACCTTCGGTAATGCTTTTTCTGGTGGATACAGTATCTGCCTGTGGATTCCTCACTGACCCACCCTCCTCCCTGTTGTCCACCCTTATATACCTTAAAGGTGTTTTTCTTTAACATGTTTGTTTAATATTTGGTGCTTCTTTTTGCATTGTGTGATTTATAGGAAATGCTTATATTCTTTAGCTTTCCTTTTGATTTTATACTATGTGTATTTGTTTGAATATTGTGTACTGTGTATACTTTGAATCTGTTGTCGGTCTACCTGTTCACCTCAGAGGCATGGAAAAATGGGTGGAACTGACTTCATCACGCCAACGAAGCACTCTTATGGCTCCTGTGACGTCGTGCGGAGTCATGAGCGGAGCCCTGGCATTGACGTCCTCGTTGGCATAGAGAGCTAGGGAAAAAATTCCACAGAATGCTGGTGCAGGGGATATTTATAAGGGGAGGAATCCACAGGCAGATACTGTTTCCACCAGAAAAAGCATTACCGAAGGTAAGTAACTTGTTCTTTAGGTTACCACTGGTTAGCATGAGTAGTCAAAGCATGCTCTGGGGGTGTGCAGTTGATCTAGTAGGTACCATCCATTTTGGTGGCAATTGATTATTTCAGTAAATCATTCAAAGTTGGAATCTAATAGTGCTGGAATGTATGGTCAGTGCAGATGGTATCCAAAAAAGTCTCAAGGCATAGAGGAATTGTTCAAGGATCTAAGTGTGGTAGATGTATCAAATATAAAATGCAAAAGGGATGGCATGGGAATGGGTCACAAGGATTAGATAATGAGATACATGTGGGTATTTTCTGCTGCCATGAATACTCACCACTGGGTTATCTATCTTTGGTTTAATGAGAGATGTGCTAACGCCAATATTAATGTTCACATGGATTTTGTCTAAAAAGAAGTAAAATGGTCTATGGTGGAAGTATCGAAAAATAAGTGAAATTTTGCTAGGAACATTGTGGTGAGAGCGAAATTAATGCAGGCGTGGGCGGCCAAACGGTGACAAAGATGCCAGCACACAGGGGGTCATTCTGAGTTTGGTGGTCTGATGGATTGCCAAACCCACAGTGGTGGTGTGGCTACCGCTGCATCAGCGGTCCGACTTCCGTATAAGGAGTTGGGCAGTCAGACTGCCCAACTCCCAGGGTTCCACAATCCCTGGTGGTCTTGCAGCGGTTTGAGGCCCGCAGTATGCTTGGCAGTGCCGCTGCAGCACCGCCAACCATATTATGAGTTTCCTCACTGCTACAGTTTTCAGTCTGGTGAACCTGCCATGAACAGTGTGGCTGTAAGGAAACTAAGGGGGCTGTAGGGCCCCCTGTTGCCTTAGGGCCTGTCGATGCGTGAAGCGGGGCACTTGTGTCCACCTGTATGTATGCACCCCCAGTCCCTGCACGGCATGGACATAACAGTCCATGCCATGCAAGAACGCCTGTTAGCGGTCTCACAACAATTTCTTGCTAAGGCCACATGAGAGCCTTAGCACGGCACTGCTATGGGACTGACAATGCAGGACCGCCAAAGCTGTATTCCAGTTGGAATCTTGCGGGCGGTCTCAGTACAGGTTTGGCGGGGCGCTGACGTGGCGGTCCGCTGCCACACGGCCAAACTCTAAATGAGGCCCTAAGTGTGCTCCCGGCCAGTCATCTGAAATGTGACATAAACAGGATGGCTAAACGATTGCAGCGACTCCGAAAAGAGACTGGCAAGTTACCTATCTGATCTTTGTCAAAGATTCATGCTCCAGGCATAGGACTGGCTGGCAGACAGTGCCTGACACAGCACCAGGGCCTAGAGGCGTGGCACAACCCTCCCTCAGTGGTAGTGTTTTGCCGTAACTCTAGAGGCCCAGCTTCTGAGGTGCTTTGCAGCTAGGATTCGGGCAGGGTTGGAGGGCTGAGCACCCACCCAGACTGACACTGGATGGCGGGGCAATGGGTAAGGACCATACAATCTGATCTCAGCAACAAAGTATGCAGGAAATTATGACACATGATGACTCTGAGTCCTTACGCCAAGAAAAGGGGATAACATAAATATAGGTGATAGCGAAACAGTAATTCCGGCCTTAGGATATACGGGGACCGTACGGTGCCTATCTCTTCCAAAACGCATTTGACGACCCCCCAGATCAGTCATCGGAAGAGTCTGCGCAGTCACCAGCTCCAGATTTCCCATCCCAGCACTACGACCCATCCACACCTTGCAGCCTCCCGGATCATCTTTTTAACTGACCCCTCTTTACCTTGGGTTGATATTGCGTGTACACAGTGGCCATTCTGGGTATCTACCTGTGTCTATTACTCATTGTTCTGTACTCTCATTCTTTGATCTGTGGGAAAGACCACGAGAATCTTTTTTTTAGTTCACATGATGTTTACTGTTTTATTTGTCATAATCTCTTAAATCACAAGCAAAATAATCTACACAAATTCTGGTACTACAAAAAATGTCAAATTTAAGAGTCTAACGCTCACCACTACACAGATGGCTGGGTGCGACGTTGATGACGCTCCTGCTCCAGATCAGGTCAGTGTGGCCCCCGGCGTGCCTGAATGCACTTTTTAATCAGACCCCCTTCCACTTGGCACAATGCATGAGCCTCGTGACTACTCAATTAATACACATCATTGACTGATGAGAAGGCCACTGCTCTACAGAAATGGGGGCATTGCTTAGAGTCCCACCAAAGCGCCACCAGGCGCTAGCGCTGCGAAGACTGCGAAGCCCGACTTGTAGTGTCTCCCCAGTAGTACCACAATTCAATTCGTTTCAATTTATTTTTTATTATGAATTAGAATTCCGCAGAATTCCACATAAAAATACATTTTAAGACACAATTCATTCCACAAATAATTTCAAGTTATCATTTTCATTTAAAAACACGAATGAACTTAGCAGTAGTAGTCAATCTTAGAATTACAAAGACGAAAAGGGGTGAACTTTAAACAATCGAATTGTCATACATGAATTCTTACTAATTTATACGAGTTTCTAATCTAATACTATCCTCAAAACATTCAATAATAAAACTTATTGTAAAATACCAAAATATAAAATGTACTATACAGTACTGAATCATGGGCATAATAAAGGTAATTTATCTATTCACTAAACTGTGTTGTGTAACCAGCAGCATAATAACAGAGTATAGTAGTTCACTAACATACACTCGCCTATTTCAATATACAGTACACAATAGTTTAGCAGCAAAACAAGGATTTTAAAGTGCATCAGATCCAAAATGTCAGTAACTAGAAGACGAAGTTTATAATGAAGTCCATGCTTAATTCCAACCTAATAAATTGAGCATAAAACATCTAATACATGATGACTTAGCAGCTAAACAAATTTAGTGCAAAAGTTGTAATCCTAACAATAAATGACTAGCAGCAAGAAATGTTTGAAAATGTGCACATGCTTAATTGTAAACGCAGTAAATCGACCTTGAGGCCCAAAGGGTCAAGAAGAAAGTGCAAGTGCTCTGTGCATCCTTTTTAAGAAGATCATTACCAGCCAATAACTAGCAGCAGGAACATTTTAAGTGCACAAGGTGCACATACACAGTTGTAAACATAATTAATCGGTCAAAATAACCGGAGGGTCAAGATAAGGTGCAAGTGGTGTAAACATACATATTTCGGAAGATCTTTAAGACCTTAATATATGTTTAAAAACTGTTTAAAAAAGCTAAAGATTTTAAAACACATCAGTTCAGATGGAGGGGGACAGCAGGCAGTTTCGGGCCTGTTCTGCTGTGGTAATATTGTACTTTAAAAAGCAAATCCATAAATATCTACGGCATATTGAATGTAATGCGGGACAAATAAATAAAACATGATTCAAATCGAAGCCCGACTCGGACTCGTATTGTCTCCCCAGTAGCACCACAGACTGAAGACGACTACGAGTGACTCCCCCGCTGCTCGTGGTGCACGCGTTCACACTCCTACTGATGTCAGCACCGCCTGTCACCCTGAACACCCCAATACGCCTCGAAGTGATGACGTGTCCCGACCAGCTGGGCCGAGATACGGCTGGTAAATATTAGCGGAGGGGTGGGGTCCATCCTAAACCCCCCCCCCCCACACCAAGAAGTTACGCCACTATTGAAAGCGTGTTTATCGTGAGAAAATATGTTTTCCCTGCAGAGAGGAGAGAAACGAGAAGTGCGTTTGCACAGGGAGCTCCATTCCCCCTGTGAGGACCTCTCCTATAGAGAACGGCAGGGGGCGCAGTAGCCCTTGTGAACAGTCGCCTGACATTCCCAGTTTTATATATGCCTGCTGACTTGCGCCTGACGGCTCTGCACTGCAGGCGTACTTCTGGGATGTTTGTCAATTGCACAAAGTACAGAATCTGCACCGCTCGTTGATGCATTTGTGCAAACGTACTACTCGTTTCGTGAATTGGGTCCTTTCGGAATACATTTTTGAGTGGTTATGCCTTGATTGCGCCTGCCCGAGGCCACGCAGTGGCCATAGAGAGGGCGGGCCACTAGTCTCGGAGGGCTGTCCCGCCCCCAGCAGGATGTTCAGCTTCTCCTCCTCACTGGTTGGAGGAGGCGGCTGGCGGTGATTCTCTTCCGGGGCGGCGGGGAGGGGCCTCCATGGGTACTTAAGTTCCAGTACCCCGTTGGAGTGCCTCTTTGCCGCTCCGGACGCCGTCGCGAGCTCGTCGGGACACTCTTTTCGTCGTAGTGTCGTCGTCGGGGTGACACACTTTTAGGCTCTCTGGGAGCTCGTCCAGAGGCCTGGTCTGGCGTCGGGTGCGGTGTTTAGGCCGTGGATGTTCGTTTTATTGCGGTGAGTCGGGTGATGGGGTCGTGTACTATTGGTCTGTGTCTCACTTCATCGGCGCGCTCTTGGCAAACTCGGACCCGCGGACTCTGGTTAGATACCAGGGTCGGGTGGTGTTATGCTCGGAGTGCTCTGCAATTTCGTTTGTGGGACTTACGGGTTATGAACGTGCAGATGTGAAGGGTTATTTCGGTCAGTCCGGGGGGGCCTACTGAGCGCGGCAAAAATCTTTTGACATCTGCATCAGGTCCTGTGTTTTCTTTGTGGCGGTTAGCTTAGGTAGCACTTAGGTATCGGATGCTATTATGCGCTGGTACGCATCGATGTTTTCATAGCGGCGAGTCTGCCGGGCTCCAGTGCCTGGGCGCGGGTATCAGGGGGCATGTGTGCTCACGTATGTGGGCCCGAGTTTGTTGTGTGGGCGCTGGTGTGGTATCCCACGGAGAGGCCCCTGAAGGCGAGTATTAGCTTGCCGCCGTACTGGAGCGACAGATGTCGTTCGTTCTGTGTGTAGGGGCCGTCGTTGCCCTGCCCCCACGGGGAGGTACATCCGCCATGTTTGGGGGGATTGGGAGGGGTCACCTGAGCGGGCCCGCGCCTTATGCTTTGAGTGTGCGTTGTGCCTTTTCATCTGTGAGGTCAGGCTTGGCGCGAGGGGTTTTTTCCGGCCACCATGAGCGCAGACTTTCTGGGTTGTGTGCGCTTTGACCCCCCCCACCCGCCTCCCCCTTGAGGACGGCAGTCCCGGGAGGTTGCTGGCTTGCTAATCTAGTCTCATCACGCTTTCAGCGAGGACGCTGTCCTTTCTCTTGGACAGTGTCTGCCCTACGGAGTGGGGGCTGTGTATTGATTTTAGCGCCGGATTTGCACTTCGGTACTAGTTCGGATAGCGCTGGAACTTTTAATCGGCTTTTGTTTTGATGTTTGGCAATAGCGATCTGGATGTTGTGGCACTTTTCATCGGCCCTGCCACGATGTTACGCAACAACGGCCTGTATGCTGTGTCATTTTCCTTTGGCCCGGCTACGAGGTTATGCAACAGCAGTCCGTATGCTTTTCGTTTTGGGGATGTTATTAGCACTGCAGTGAAGGGATGTTGCACTTGCATGGGATCGGCTCTTCTCATCCGAGCAGTTGTCTTTTATATGACCACACCAACACCTCTGTAGGGCTGTTGCACGTTGTATGGGACAGTATAGGCACTTCTTTAGAACAGTGGTAGCACTTCACAGCAGTGATACGTTTCTAGCAGCTAGCTTACACCACTTGGGGCGAACGCAGCGATTGTTTCCTTGACTGTAGGGTTACTCTATCTTCCTAAGTTATCTTGTTTTCATTTTGAAACCGGGAGTCCACGTTTCAAGCTGGTTACCTAACTGGTGCAGAGGTGGCCCGTCACAATATTTGGACGAGCATTTTGAGGAAGTCTGCGGCATGTTGGCTCCTTCAGCCATGCTTAGAGATTCATGTTTATAAGTTTTGTTGACTGACTTTCCTCTATGTACCTCTAGACGACTAGTTTATCTATCAGGGGGCTAATCAGTCTGCATGTCCCGTCCCTGGGACATGCAAGATTGGTGGATTTGATCCGGCTGCGCTATTAACGATATTAGCAAGCGGGGGTCAGTTAGCAGTTGCGGTCTACCTGATGATTGAAAGGGACCGCTGCATTCTTTGGGTCCCCAGGCAGGCTGACCACTGTACATAGGAGGGGAATGCACCTGGAGTTAGGGTGGCCCAGCACCACGTGGTGGTGGCCATCTTGGGCCAGTCCTTGTGCAAGGCCACCGGCCCCGCTGCAGGATGGGCTGTGGTAGTGGTGTACGGGCTGGTTGGCTCAGTGAGTTTTTCGATGGCGGAAGAGGAACACGGTGATATTTCACCTGGTGTTAGTATTCACGCATTACTTGCCCTTCCCTCTTTCCGAGCCCCGAATTCAGTCGTGGTGCCGGGCAGTCTTAGGCAGCGAGCGGAGCATTGTAGGTACATGTAGACCTTTAGGTACTAGGGATGTTAGATGCTGTTTGCTCGTGCATGGGGGTCACCCGGGGTGCAGTAGGGCATTCAGACCACAGGGTGGCACTGCTCCTCTGCCTCGGTCTTTCCACAACAGAGTTTTATTATTAGCGTTAGGGGTTCCCGGTTTGCAGACACTGGGTCATTGTTCTCGGGGAAATCAAGGAACATCTCGTTGGCCAGCTATGCTCGGTGCTGGCCAGACTGGATTTGCGTGTTCAGTGGGAACGGGCCTCGTTTTGGCGCGTAGCGATGGCTGCTGACATGGCTAAGTTACGGTTGGCGGGGCTTGTGTGTGAACCTGGCTTTTATCCCCCTGTTTCGTGTACACAACAGGCCTTGCCCTTGGAGGCTGGTGTGGGGGCCTCTCGGACACGCACGTGAGGGCACTTCGTCTCGGGCTCTCTGCCCTCCGTGGCCCCACCGCTACGTGCCTCTTAGTGTCTGTGTTTGCTCAGGGTCACCGTGCTTTGTCGGCAGGTCAATAGGGTTGGTGGCCTGGGCTGCGTCCTCCACGGGCAGCTAGTCTTGCCCGCCCCCGTAGCTTGTAGCAGGGCCATGGGGATACAAAAGGACTGTCGGGGACCGTGCTGCCTTTATATGTTCGAACTACCTTGCTGTAACTAGTGCAGGCGTTCCCATCTTTGGTTGGTGTTTCTGTGGAGTGTTGGATTATGCCCTCGAGGGAGGCAGTTCTCGACGAGCGTTAAGTTGTGGTCAACAAGTAGGAATTAGATATTACGCCCTTTGAGCAGAAGAAAGATGTAGAGTAACGTGTCCAGGTCAGAACTGCTTTGGGTTCACGAACTTGTCATGTGTAACTTCAGATATGTTTGCTTGGCCGATAAATATCGGAGGTGACTTTCACGATATCGATGCAATTTTTAAAGCGGGTTTCTTTGGCAATGTATAATGTGATCACCCCACTGTCTGCCACGTGTGTGACTTATTGTACGCATTGTAATATCGCGCAAAACTCGTTTGTAACTAGGGATCCATATCACGCGGGGCCGCCCTGCATTGCGGGCAAGGTCATAGAGCCGTTCGTTCTATTGAGAGAGCACTAACCCGATCGTGATCGAGGCACCGGTATGTTTCGCGGCCCCGCCGGGCACCCGGCTTGCAGACTGGCCGGGTCACGAGGAACGCTTCACCCGTTAGTTACCTTTCCGGTACCTAGCCAGCTCCCTCGGCTGCTGGCTCCGCCCTCTTCGCCCAAGGGGACAGGCGCTTGATCTCCAGGTCCCCGGGTTTGCGGCCGCGGGCCTCCGCGGTAGTTTCCTCCGGGTGTCCCTTCTTGGAGGGAAGTGTTCAGCGTCAGTCGGGTTAGAATTATACAGCTCCACCAAGGTCGTGAGGTCTTGGCCCGGTGTTTTCCGTGGTCAGGTTGGCTAGCGAGTTCAGGGTCCGCGACCCAGCGGGGCAGGTATTTGATGTAAGTAGTATCTATGAAGAGGGCCCCACCCTGGGCCAAACCTATTTCGGGGCCCCCCTCTCATATTTCACATCGGCTTCCTGGGGAAGCCTCGAGCGCCAGTGGCCAGGGGCTGGCCAACCCCAGCTGGGACAGCCGGAATTGCGGGGCATGTAAGCCTAGATAATTAACTTTGCACAATAAGCTGGTGAGCATCCGAGCACAGGCTGGCTTGTGCCGGTAGACGCCCTTGTTAGCCTTTGGAAGGCCCCCGGCAGGCCACATACTCTGTGTGATCTGCATCATCACCCGATGTATATCCTGCAAACTGGATATGGGCGAGAAGTACGGAGTTAATCTACCGCACAGTTTAGTTCATCCCAGTGAGGCACTGGGCAACTGAGATAGGCGCCAATCCCTCGTGCAGAGGGTATTTACAACTGTACTCATGCGGTCGCCCTCCTGCTTTTAAGTCAATAAGGCGGGCGTTATTTGAGTAGGACAGATGTGTCTTCGGGTCTCCGCAGAACATGACATGTGGGATCCAGCACCCTTTCCACGCGGCGCTAGGAATCTGTAGCTGCCGGCAAGCTTTGTTGGGAACTTTACGTTCACACCCAGTATAAACGATAGCATTGTAACAACCTGACACCTGGTTGTTAAAGTGATCATTTTTGATTGTCCTTAGATGCCACTCGTTTACCCTGTGCTCTTAACTCCCTTCCTTCCCCCGCATAAACCCAATGTTGGCCGCCGAGCATGCCTTACATTTGAAGTCTTGCACGTGGTGCACAAGGGCATGATGTTTCTGGAGTGTGGGCTGTAACACACATTGTATTGTGGAGGCGCTGTAAGTGCCATTCTTTAACACCACATGAGGTCGGTTAGGTCGGTTCATGGCTGGCACTTACGTTGAGGTGTTGCTGGTCTAGGGAAGGCTGGGATATCACTACTGGCATCGTGGGCTTAATATAATTGCCAGCACATCTGTGTTCCGACAACACTAGTCAGGCCTTGCCAGTTCAGATCCCTAAATCAATCCCTTATGTCGGCGCACACTTAGAGATATTGAAGCGGTCACGCGAATGTTTTGGCTATCATAAGCAGGGTCATTACTTGGTCTAGTGTGAACGTTGTTACACGTAGGCCAGCAGGGACTGAGTTCATGAGCGGCGCAAACGGAAGCTCTAACAGTCTTCTTGGATAGTCAAGAATGCACTATGATTCGTTGTGTTGTAGCCAACGTTTCCTGCGCTTGTTTTGAAGTATAGGCTCGAGCAAGTCTGCTATTCTCTAGCCTTTAGGTTCTGTTTGGAATAAGCACATAGGCCAGCTGGGACTGAGTACTTGAGTGGCGCAAAAGGAAGCTCGAACAGTTTTGGATAGTCAAGAAGGTATTCGGATTATTTGATGTTGCTGCCAGCGTTTTCGTGTACAGGTTTTGGGTCAAAAAACTGCTGGCTTGCGCGGGGCGGTCAGTTTATGCCACGGTAGGTTCAAGCCGCTACATGGCAGTATGTCGAGGTCTAGTAGGTGCTTGTTTTAATCCTTCCTCCTGCTTCTTTCGAGTGCATGTCAGGTTGGGTATCTTCCTTTATCTGGAAGTATGGGTGCGAGGTGGTTTGTTGTGCGACTGCGTACGTGTGGTACGGAAGCTCCAATTTTGTCCGCACTATCCTGGGTCAAGGGGTGCTTTTAGCCTTGGTACCTTGGGTCGTCGCTCGGGACATCTTACTGTTCGTCAAGGCAAGGTTGGCCTGTAGGGAAGTCAGTTCAGGGTGTGCTAAGTAGGATTACTTGCATGTTCTAATCCCACCCCTAACGTATGGGAATATCCCCGGGCGCGTTATATCTCCTGGGGGCCTCAACCATGAGGTTTGGCTAGTCCTGTTAATTTTCATCCTGGGACTCGTACTGTGTTTAATTGCCTGGAGTAGGAGAGGTCACAGGACAATTGTCAAGGCAAGGTTGGCCTGTAGGGAGGTCAGTTTAGGGTGTGCTAAGTAGGATTTCTTGCATGTTCTAATCCCACCCCTAACGTATGGGAATATCCCCGGGCGCGTTATATCCCCTGGGGCCTCGACCTTGAGGTTTGGCTAGTCCTGTTAATTTTATCCTGGGACTCGTACTGTGTTTAATTGCCTTGAGTAGGAGAGGTCACAGGACAATTGTCATTTCTCCCCCTCCATTCTACTACTGGCATCTTTCTGTCATCCAAGGCTCTGGAATAAGTAGGCAGCCCTCCCACTGCGCCACCAGTCCGGGAGCTCCTGCTGCCCCTCAGCAGATGGTAGGGTCAGCAACCTGCAGTGTTACTCCACCTCATGCCGAAGTGTAGCATCTGGTGCTACCATTGCCTGAGTTTGGACTGTTAATAACGCCAAATAAGTGGCCTCCCCTAGAAGCCTTGGTCATATTCCTGTGGAGGGGTCGTAAGTCATCCTTGGAGACAAGTCATCCTTGAGGTGGCACTGGTATTGCAGCCTTTTGCTAACTTAGCGTCAGGGTTTCCGGCTGTTTCTTTGGCAATCCTGTATACTCACGTATATTGCATGAAGTTCTCCGCGCAAGCTTCATACCAATATGCTTGCACTCTCTATTGGACTTCGGTATCTTCCCGAGTTGAGTTGCACAAGCGTTACAGAGCAGTTACAGTTGAAGGTAGCACTGCGCCTTTGCTGGAGTCGTACATCATTGGGAGTGTTCGCTGATGCTTGTGTGAAGTGGTGTTGTGAGACTCAGTGACATGCGCGGTTTCCCCTGTTTCTTTCAAAGTTGTGGGGGATACCAGCAAGGGAGGCTCCCCATCTCCTGGTTCTTGCCAGGGGTATGACCTCACGTACCTGGGAGAGGCTTCGCTATTGCGGTAGAGGGATTTTTCCTGGGTGCATATGCCGATTAGCGTCAGAGGGGCATTCGTGTCTCAGGCGGGTCTTCATACAGGTCGGGTGCTTATGGGGGCAATTGGTTTCTATCCGGCTACCCCTTGGTGGCGGTCGTAGGTCTTCCTACAGGCTAGCCAATTTATTGGCCCAGGCTCTAAGCTGCTTCCAGACTACATGAGTGCGGTTATGCATGCAGTAAGTCTGGTTCTATCCCATTAATTTAGTCTAGTAGTGACACCCCCCCCGTATCCCCCTGTGCTCTTTGAGGATAGCAGCACAAGCGTGTCAAGTGGGCACTCCTTCTGGCTGACGGTGGAGAGGTCGGCTCACACAGTATTGGTAACTTCTCCGGGGATGGTTACCCTATTGGGGAAGGTTTGGTCCCGGGGGGATCTACAGATTGGTGGCAGAGGGGCCTTTTCATTCCTTCCGGCATGTTAGGTTCATGTCAGGAGCTTTGGTCTCCTCAAGGTGGATAGGGTCCCCCGCATTTGTCGTTGGGTCTTGTTCATTGGACTGACGAGAAGCTCTGCGGAGCTAAGGTTAGGTCGGGGATCCTATGCGGCTGATGGTGTCATCACGCTTATGGGCTTGCCCTGTTCCTCCTCTATCTGAAGGAAGCCATTATGTGCGTAGGTTGCAGGAAGAAAGTAGTAGCAGTGGTGGGGGGGCCCGTGCGGCAGCGGGAACCACCGCACGGGCTGTGGCGGAGTTACTGGGCGATCCGGAAGAAGAGAGGTACAAACACTGTACTGCAGCGGGCACATAGGGGTGCCAGAGCATTACCTCAGAGCCTAACCTGTAACCTCATGGGAGGTGCAGGAATTCGTGTCGGCGCCCCAGTAGTCCTTCGGGCGGTTGTGGGCCTGTGCAACCGGGGGTTTGCCTAGTCACGCCCCACAAGGGGCGTGTCAGTATTTATATTCTAATTGTACAGCAGTTGGGTGGTTCGCCACTGTGCTGTTCGGCTCAACAGGCGGGCAGGTGGCGAGAATGCAGCCGGCCCGGGATCGCCCGTAATGTTTACCCACCGTCATTACATATGTTGTATGTAATAAACCTGCAGCAAAAATTTTTCCCAAACTAATACGTTGTCTGTGTATTATTTTGCACGTTTGGGGAATGTGGGGGCGGAGGATTTCCTGTGGCCCTGATGTGACTATGAGCTGTATCCTTTCTCTCTGAATGGCCTTTGCTTGAACACGTGATACATTGTGCTGCCAGCCCGACCTACGTGTAGTGTCAGCAGTGAGCCAAAATTAGAAACATCACAACTCAGAAAAAGACAATACAATTTTTTACTGTGCGGTAAAGTGTTTCCAGACAAACCTCTTTTCCAGGCTAATTTTTCTAGCAACAAAAGAGATAGGTTGTGTAACAATGGCATTTGAAACAAAACTATCAAGTGTAGAAACAGACACATCTCTAGCACACGGTTGTAATTGTACAGCTGCAAGAGAAAACATTTGACATTTCCTGATCTTATTTCGTGCACAACAAAAATATACATAGACAGAAATTGAAAGCCATATCATGATCAATGTGTGTCTGTGCAAAACGTTGGTCTGTTCACGTTTGCACCTCTGTTTGCACCCATGCAGCTGCGTTACTGTCATTTATATGTCTTAACGATGAGTTTGCCCATGTCCTTAGTTTTGAGAAATAAATGTGCATACATTAAATGTTTCATCATTTAGTGCTCATTATATGATATTGTTCCTAACTAACATGATAGCACAAACCATGTTTTGCATTATTTAAAGCAGTGGTTTTCAATCAGGGTAACATTTTGAATGTTTTCCTTCAGGATAAATTTGAATGTGGAAAACACTTATCTGAGACGCTACTATACAGGAAAAAACGCCTGGTTACGCGCACCGGCGTGTCCCCGCGCTGTGACAAGTGGAAGCGACAGAATCAGGCGGCCAATAGCAGTGCAAGTCTAGCGCATAAAGAGATAGGTTTTAAGTTTCCCCCTGAATCTAGATTCAGATGGCTCCGACGGCAGTCCATTCCAGCTTCTGGCTGCCAGATACCGGAAGGACCTGCCCCCCATCCGAGCCTTTCTTACTCAGTAGACCAGCACCGGTGGAGCGCAGGGGACGAGATGGCTCACAGCGAGAAATCAGGTCCTGCAACAATTCTAAGTTTGCTGCTCTACATTCCAGCTCAGGCCTCTATCTCCTCTAGGTTTTCAAGGTCCTTTACATTTGTTATTATGCCTTGCACGACGCTGGTACTCTTTTCATTAATCAAAGAAGACCTTTTCAGGTCACTTTTCTAATAACAAGTTTAGAGTCAGTGGCCGTTCACTCTTTCAAATTATGGGCAAGCACTGGAACTCATTACGTCTGTCCCTAATCAGCAAAACGACACCACTTTTAGGCACACTTTGAAGACATAGGCGGGCCTGATGTACAAAGATTCCAAATAAGAAGTTGTAAGTTGCATCAAATAACGGTTTGCCATTTGTGATTTCTTATTAAGAATCTATTAAAATGGATTCAGTAGAAGTGGGAGCAATTTGCACACCGATTTCTACCGAATGCATTGCTATTTGTGAACCAACCTATGTATTAATAGGCTGGTTCACAAAATAATGATTTGTAGTGGGATGCGATTCGACCTACCTCATTAATTTGCATTGGGTAGTTTGCGAATTGAGACCCACTATGACCCTTTCCCTGTCCCTGTCACCAGGCAGGTCGCTCCCCTCATCGCCGCACAGCCCCCCTGTGTGCCCTGTGCCCCGCCGCTGCTGCCGCTCGTTTCTGGAGTGTGACGCTTTTTAGGTTTGTGCCTGTTTCCTCCTTGGCCATAACTGTGTAATCTGTGCTGTTGTTACTGTCTTGTTGTATTTCTTGCTGCCTTGCTCCCTTTATTTTATATCCCCCTTTTGCCTTCTGTAACCTCCGCTCACCCCTCCGTGGTTCCCGCCGCTGCGTCCCCTGCGGCCCCGCCCCCTGTACTCCCATTGGCCACCCCGCACCCGCCTCCCAGCTGCTCCTCCCTCCCACATCCCCTCATGTGGAGGTCGCGCAGCGGCCCGCCGATGGCGCACCAAAGGCAAGCCCTTCTGCGCCCGGACCATGCCCAGCGCCAGGACCCCTGGATCCCGGAGATGCCACGACGCCCGACTGCACTACAGCGCCAAGCACACCCAATGCCCCTTCACCTGCCGGATCTGCAACTTCACCAGCATTCAGCCAGCCAAACCGCCCACCAAGGAACCCAACTACCTCAGATGCATACTCCTAAAACACCTGCTCCGCCCGCAAACACGCCCTCCAGCTCTGGGACCTCCTCAACTCTACCTCCCCTGACGTCGCCTTCCTGACAGAGACCTGGCTGAACCCTGCCTCCACACCCGACATCGTCATTGCCATCCCGGAAAGATACAAGATCACGCGCAGGGACCGCACCAACGGAACAGGAGGAGGAATCGCCATCGTCCACAGGAACACCCTCAGAGTATCAACCAACACCGACGACACCCTCAACACATGCACTTCCAGATCCACACCGATCCCAACACCACCCTCAGAGGAACCCTCATCTACAGACCCCCGGACCCCGACCACAGTTCAGCGACTCCATTGCCGACTTCGTCAGCGCGCACGCCCCGCCTCAACGGACTACATCCTCCTAGGAAACCTGAACTTTCATCTCGAGAACAACAACACCACCAACTCCACCACCCTGCTCGACA
Source organism: Lissotriton helveticus (assembly GCF_964261635.1). Classification (NCBI taxonomy): domain Eukaryota; kingdom Metazoa; phylum Chordata; class Amphibia; order Caudata; family Salamandridae; genus Lissotriton; species Lissotriton helveticus. Next base: position 134,337,057 of record NC_136070.1, on the reverse strand, counting down.
ACCTCACCAACCTCGGACTCAGACAGCTCGTGACAACACCCACCCACACCACCGGCCACACACTCAACCCCTTCTTCACCGCAAGTCCCCACGTCTTCAAACACACCACCGAACCCCACTGGACCGACCACCACTGCATCCACTTCACCTTCAGGAAGTCCACCACGCACCACCGTACCCAACTGCTGGCCCGACGATGCTGGAGCAAAGTCACCGAGGACCAGCTCACCACCACTCTCGCCCAGAACCCACCCACCGACTCCACCGACTCCACCGACCCCGACACAGCCCCCTCAACCTCAGACAATGGATCGACGACTGCGCCAGCACTCTCGCCCCACTCAAGACACCCTCCAACAGCCACACCAACAAGAAAGCCACCTGGTTCACCAAAGACCTCTAGGCCTACAAAAGAATATGCCAAAAACTGGAGAAGAACTGGCTCCGCAAACGATCACCGGACAGCTACACACCCCACAAGAACGCCACCAGCAGCCATCACCAGCTCATCAGAGCCGCCAAAAGGGCCTCATTCAAGTACCACCTTGACAACAACGCACACAATAGTAAGAAGCTCTTCAACATCGTGAACGAACTCTCCAACCCCAGCTCCAATGCAAATATCATCCCGCCTTCGCAAGACCTATGCAACTCACTGGCTACCTTCTTCCACCGCAAGATCACTGACATCCACGACCGCACCAACCACTACCGCCCCCACCACCACCACACACACCAACCATCGACTCTCCTGGACAAGCGTCAATGACAAGGACACCAGCGAGATCATGAAGACCATCCACTCTGGCTCACCGCTAGACCCATGCCCCACCACATCTTCAACAAAGCCAGCGCATCCATTGCACCCCATCTCAGCAAAGGCCATCAACATCTCCTTTGAGACAGCAACCTTTCCGGAAAGCTGGAAACACGCCGAGATCAACGCCTTACTCAAGAAACCAAAGGCGGACCCCAAGGACCTCAAGAACTTCCGGCCCATCTCCTTGCTCCCATTTCCGGCTAAGGTCACCGAGAAAATCGTCAACAAACAGCTGACCCGCTGCCTCGAAGACAACAACATCCTGGACCCATCCCAGTCCGGTTTCCGCAGCAACCACAGCACCAAGACCGTCCTCATCGCTGCCACAGATGACATCAGGACCCTACTAGACAACAGAGAAACAGCAGCCCTCATCCTCCTGGATCTGTCAGCCGCCTTCGACACGGTCTGCCACCGCACCCTACACACACGCCTACACAACGCCGGAATCCAAGGGGAGGCCCTGGACTGGACCACATCCTTCCTCTCTGGCAGAACTCAGAGCGTCCGCCTCCCCCCTTCCACTCCAAGGCCACCAAGATCATCTGCGGCGTACCCCAGGGCTCGTCGCTCAGCCCGACGCTGTTCAATATCTACATGGCACCCCTCGCCCACGTCGCGCGTCAACACAACCTCAACATCATCTCCTACGCCGACGACACCCAGCTGATCATCTCCCTCACCAACGACCCCCACACAGCCAAAACCAACCTCCACGAAGGAATGAGGCCGTCGCCGACTGGATGAGGAACAACCGACTGAATCTGAACTCAGACAAGGCAGAGGTCCTCATCCTTGGGTCTTCCCCTTCGGCCTGGGACGACTCCTGGTGGCCGACCACACTGGGTACTGCTCTGACACCCATAGACCATGCATGCAACCTAGGGGTCATCCTCGACTCCATCCTCACCATGACTAAGCAGGTCAACACCGTCTCCTCCTCCTGCTTCAACATCCTCCAAATGCTACTTAGGATCTTCAAGTGGATCCCCACTGAAACAAGAAGAACAGTCACCCAGGCCCTCGTCACCAGCAGGCTGGACTACGGTAACGCCCTCTAAGCAGGAGCCTCGGCCAAGCTCCTGAAACGGCTGCAACGCATCCAGAACACCTCGGCACATCTGATCCTCAACATCCCCCGCCGCAGTCACATCACTCCCCACCTGAGAGACCTACACTGGCTCCCCGTCAACAAGAAGATAACTTTCAAGCTCCTCATCCACGCACACAAAGCCCTCCACGACAACGGCCCAGCGTACCTCAACAGACGACTCAGCTTCTACACCCCCACCAGCAAGCTCCACTCTGCCGACCTAGCCGTCGCCGCTGTACCCTGCATCCGAAGAACGACAGCCGGAGGCAGATCCTTCTCCCACCTCACCCCCAAGACCTGGAACACCCTCCCCACCAACCTACGGCAGACCCAAGACCTACTGGACTTCATAAGACTACTCAAGACCAGGCTCTTCAATCAGTAGCAGCACCCCCCCCCCACCTCCCCCTCCAGCGCCTTGAGACCCTCACGGGTATGTAGTACGCTCTACAAGTGTCCTGATTGATTGATTGATGATTGTTTAGAGTCACAGGCTTGGTAGCCGGCTGGGGTTAACAGACCACCCTGTCTGTGATTGCTTTTAAATACATGTTGGACTTGGCCCTTTTTGCAGGTCATCCCTGAACTTTTTGCCTTCCTCCTATATATTTTTTTAACTGTTGTTGGCTATTTAATGACTCTGGGCACTTTAGCACTGCTGATCAGTGCTGAAGTCCGTTTGCTCTCCCTATTATAAATTGATGTATGGATTGGTGATTCCATGATTGACTATTTGGTTTACTTGTCAGACCCTAGTATAGTGCACCAGGAGTGTCCAGGGCTTGTAAATTCAAATGCTGCTAATGGGCTTGCAGCACTGGTTGTGCCACCCACAGAAGCAGCCTGTAAAAATGTGTCTAGGTCTGCAATTTCAGAGCCTGCGTGCAGTCTGGTACTGTCATGCTGACTGGGCAAGTGCACCCACTTGCCAGTTCCTAAACCTCCCCTTTTCTTCATATCGGACACCCCTATGGTAGGCCCAAGGGCAGGGTGCAGTGTAAGTATAAGGTAGGACAAGCCCTGATGTGAGTGGCATGTCCTAATAGTGAATTACAGCCATTTTTGTTTTTCGCTATTGCAAGGCTACCTGTTCTCCATAGGCCAGAATGGGCAGTTAGATTATTACATTCCTATAATCCTAACTGACTCAGAGAACATGGTGGAAATTCGAGTTTAGTATGCCTTGACTCAGAGTGATAAAATACATCTTTTAGTGAAGTTCGCTTTAACATTCTGTGTTTAAAAATACCACTTTGCGAAAGTAGGTATTTTCTTGTCTAACTATCCAGGCCTGCCTCTGCTAGGTTGTGTATTCCTTGTCTGGAGTTTGAGGGACAGGGCTGGGGGATTCCAGGAGACAGAATGAGTCAGCCCAGTGGTGAATAGAGAGACCTGTATCTAGATGGGAGGGAGGAGTTGCACCTGGGACCTGAATAGGACTGTGCCCGCCCCCCACAGTGCTGGCTCCACCCCCAGTGGTGAGTCTGATGTCTCTGCCCTGCACTGTGAAAGAAGAGAAGGAATCATGTCATCAAAGTGCTCCAGGGCTGTGCTTGCCTTCCACAATGCTGGCTCCACCTCCTGTGGGGCGTCTGATGTTTCTGCCTTGCACTGTGAAAGGAAAGGAGAAGTCTGGTAAACAGGGTGCTACAGAACTGGTTTGGACTGGGCAAAGGCCCCTCTCCCCTCAGAGAACAAAGGATTTTGGGGTATAAATATTGGAACCCTGATCCCATGAAATTAGATCACTTTGGATTACAAGAAGAAACCTTTACTGAGGAGAGGAACCTGAAGAAACTGAGGAGAGACTATTCCCAAGCTTTAGTGCTGCTTGGGGAATTGGCCTGCAGTGGTTGCCTTACTGCCAAAGGAAGGAGAAAGGAACTTACTTTACTTTCAACTTGTGAAGGATCTCCAAGGGCTTAGAAAAGAGCTTGCCTCCTGCTGAAGTCTCAGGGACAACAGACTTCAAACCCCAGCTCCCCAGAGTTCTTTGGAAGTGCCTGCTGCTGTTTTGGGCCTTCTGAGGAACTGCGTGTCACAAGGAGCTGGAAGCGCGACTTATCGAGAAGAAGCGTGTCGCTGTGCCTGCCATTGCAACTGAGAAGGAGGGTGTCGCCGCTGGAACTGTTGCACTGCACCGCATCGGAGAGAAGCGTGCCGCAACGAAAAGGAAGCGTGTCGCCGTCGCTGCTGCTGCCGTTGCAACTCCGAAGGAGGGTGTCGCCGCTGTAGCTATCGTATTGCACCGCATCGAGAGAAGTGTCTCGCAATGAGGTCGGAGCGTGTCGCCGTCACTGTGCCTGCCGTTGCAACTCCAAGGGAGGGTGTCGTTGCTGGAACTGTTGCACTGCACCGCATCGAAGAAAAGCGCCTCGCATCCCCGAGAAGCGCACTGCTGTCGGAGCTGCTGCCGTCGCATCATGGATGTCGCTGCTGAAGTTGTTGCATCGTGCTGAAGCTTCACGCATCGTGGGAGAAGAGTGTCGCAGTTGGAGCTGTTGCCGTTGCATCGCTGAATTAAGGGTGTCGCCGCTGCAGTCCACGCATCAAACCGAGAACTTCTCGCATCCCCAGAGAAGCGTGCCGCATCTGGAAGATCTTCACGTCTATATTTCTTTGTACTTGAACTTTGCCGCATTTCCCTCGCTGCGACATTGCTTGTCGTGGAAGCGCAATGCAACCTAAGGTACATTGATGCAAAGTGTCACATCTTAAGAACTGAACTTAACTAAGCTAAATCTACCATCTTAAAGTAACAGTATTGTGTATTTTTGTACTTTATGGTCTTGTGGAAACTTTATATAAAGTATACTTATTGTTGATATAAAAACTGTGTGTGGTGTCCATCTGTAGTGTTGTCACTGGGTTACTGTATGTGGTCACAAATGCTTTACACACTGCCTCTGAGATAAGCCTGTCTGCTCGTGCCAAGCTACCAAGGGGGTGAGCAGGGGTTATTTTAGGAGTGTAATCCCCTTATCCTGACTAGAGGCAAAGGTCCCTATTTGTCACAAGTACCTACCTGTGCCGACCCCCAAATCTAACAATAAAGCAATATATTTTTCTGTAACTGCAGCCCATTTTCCTGACAGAAAGAAAACAAAAGAAAAAAGAATATAAATACTTCTACAAAAATGTTTTCGGAGCTTTCAGAGGTCATATGATCCTAAAATCTTTTTTCCCTACATTCACAAAAGTCTCTTGGAAACCGCTTCCTCTTTGCAAATGGTTTCCACCAATTTGGATTTGGTGCTGAAATATCTGTATTTTGCGACTGGATTTTGATTGAACAACTTTATTACATAATTAAAGGAATCGGTATTTAGAAAGGACGCCCTTCACGTTCCTCTTCCAAATGCTAATTCTGTATTGAGTCTGAAATCCAAATTGCGATTCTGTAACATGTTACTGATTCTCGGGCTGGGTTTTATACATTTAAAAGAGCCATTTTGTTGTCACAAATGGCCATAAAATAACCTTGTACACTAGGCCTTTATTTATTCTGATGCTGTTACCCTCTTTGCTTTCCACGTCTGTCTTCCTTGGGCAGCAGGACACATCGATGGGTAGCTGCTGCATTTTACAAATGTGTTGCTCTCATTCATTCGTATCCAGTTGACCTGAGAATTCCATTTGTACAAAATGTAGTATTATTTGACAGACAGAAATACCCTGCTAAGGACAGTAACAAATATGTAGGACCGTGCCTTGGAGTAAAAGAAGATTAGGTGATGCATTTAGAAGATCTAGTATGAAGTCATACTTGAATCTCGGGCGGTTGATAATTGCACACCTTCCTGGGAAACATGGAGCAAAACTGTCCAAAGATTGGAGGGGTGTAATGTTCCTGTTCACTGGGCACCCCCCAAGTTTTTGTGCTGAATGGTACTGCTGGTAACTGACTCTGACTGACCATGGGCTCTGCCTAACCAGGCCCCGGGCCAGTGCTATGCTGAAAGAGAGACATTTAGAATACAGTGAAAACATCTACAAACACTAGGGTACACTAAGGATTGGGGTACTCCTGTGTTTGGCATGGCCTACCCTATCAGACCCTATTAAATATTAGGGCAGGAGGATTAAAACTACTTAGAGGTCCCTAGCCCACAATAGAGCATAGCAGTTTAGAGGCCAGCAGCTTTTTCTGCACTTGCATGTGTGCACTGCTTTAGCCTGAGGTCAGTTTAAAAGTAGCCCTGGGTCGCAGGACTGCTTTTAAAAAGTAAATTGTGCTCAAATTCGACTTTGGGGCACTTACAAATGGATAACCCACAGTATTCTGGCATATTAGGAACCCCCAGGACCTCCCCTTGGTGTCCCAGGGGTTGGGGGGTCAGGTATTTATACGGTAGGCCCTTATAAAATGAGTTTTATATGCCCTGGGTTATGTGAAATTTCACATTTCACTCCCCACATTGTGATAAAATGCTGCCCAAATTCGCCTTTGGTGATAGGAGCCCTGTGGATGGAGGATCTGCAATATTTCTACAGATTCATTACCCCTAAAGTCTACCTAGTTGTCCCATGGGGTCGGGCCCCGTCGATATAAGCGAAGTACTTATAAAATATGTTTTTGTAAGTCCTGGTGATGGATAAATGACCCAAGTCATTTTTCCCATTGCAACTCCCCTGCCACATAGGTTAACATAAAGAAAAACAATGGTTCTGTCGGAAAACACAGTTTCATTGAAAATATACTGTATAAACAATTTAAGAAACTGAGAAGAAATAAAGCTGATGTTAATATTGTATATATATATATATATATATATATATATATCACGAGCAAATGTCCCGGGCGATGGAGCGTCCTGTTAGCTGGCGCTGGCGGCGAGGATCGGGACGCCCTCGCTACAATTGTTTAAAACAAGTTTTCTTCTATCCAAGAAGACGCCGCACACCACTTCTATTTGATTTCAAGTATATTTATTCTCCAGCAGGCATTCTCCACCTACGCGTTTCGGACTGTTGCAAGTCCCTGATCACGATCATCAAACGTTAGTCCATCGTTTGTGTTATGTATTTATACTAGTAATCCTACACCGCAAATTAGGATGAATTGTGGGATCAGTATGCAAAAACAGTTTCATGTTATTTTAACTGACTTTGTCAATACGGTCCTGGCTCGCGAGTTAAGCACTCTGCAAGTTTAATTTATTGGGTATGGTAGTGGTGATTTACAAACGAGTTGTGAGGCATGTCATGTTGACATTAAGTATGTCATTTAATATTATTATTTGTGCCTTCACATCAATTGACTAAAAAGTCTTGGGTAATTTATGGCTGAGTGCCTGATTTTCTTCCTAACACTGCATATGCTTTTCTCACATGCCTGCCACGCACTGACAAAGAGGAAATTAAGAAAAATAAATTAAACTGTTTTTCTTCAATCGCATGTTTGGCTTATATTTCATTATGACATAAGGAATACCTAATCTTCTTACTTTTCAAAGTGCATTTTAGACGACTAGACTCATCAAGGTTACAGTTCATTTTGCAGTTACATATCCGATGTTAATACAGTTTATAAATGCACATACATTTCATCATCCACATTAAGTCCCATCGGGGTTCTGGTCTTAAATCTGATTATTAATTTGGATTCAAGGCGTCTTAGTTGAGTCACTCTGTCACCGCCTCGTTCATTTTCATTTATAATGGCTAGGCCTGCGTATCTCACATCCTTCCAGGTTTTTCCGGGGTGTGTTTTCAGATGTTTAGCAATGGCATAACTGTAATCATTGTTGTTAATCGATCTGATATGTTCAAGTATTCTTTTTTTGAGTGGGCAAGTTGTTGACCCAATTATTTCTTGCCACAGTAACATTGAAGTTGGTACACGACGAATTGTGACTCACATGTTATTTTGTCCTTGATTTCAAAGTTTCGCCCTTTTGGGTCTTTCAGATTTTTCATATTCTGACCAATTTTACATGCCTTGCATGTTTGGCACTTTGCAAATCCGTGCTGTCTTTTCTCTAGCCAGGTTGGAGGCTTGATTATTCGGAAGTGACTATTGACCACCGTGTCTTGGATTGATGGAACCTTGCGAAAGACTATCAGTGGCCTCTCTCCAATAATTGGTTCAATTTCCGTGTCTTTCTTTAGTACTCTCCAGTATTTTGTCAGTATTTGTCTTATTGTGAAACTTTCTTTCGAGTATGTGAGTATCAATCGTGGTTTTTCATCATCCAAGTGTGGCTCTATTTTTCGGTATTAGTGTTTCAGTCCTCGTTTTGGTTCTTGCTCTTTGTTCCCCTTGGGCAATGTCTGAGTATTTGTATCCACGAGCAGTGAATCGTTCTCTGGTTTCTTTAAATTTGGTTTCCATCTCTTCGTCCTCAAAGCAGTTCCGTCGCATGCGGAGGAACTCTCCGTATGGGATGCTTCGTTTCAGAGATGTTGGATGAAAACTTGTCCCGTAGAGAACACTGTTTGTCGAGGTCTTTTTTCTAAAGACGGTTGTCTCTAGTTTGTTGTTTTTTATATATACCTTGGTGTCTAAGAAGTCTATTGTTTTCTTCTGAATGTTGTAGGTGAATTTAAGTCCTACATTGTTGTTGTTCAGAATTTTGATGCATTCAATTAGTTTTTTCTTTGGACCCTTCCAGAGGAAAAAGAGGTCGTCAATAAATCTGAGCCATAACATCACATCCGTGGTGTATTGCTCATTTTCCTCTCCCCAAGCTATGTTTTTCTCCCACCATCCCATGGTGAGATTGGCATAGCTTGGGGAAAAAGATACACCCATTGCACAACCGCATGTTTGGGCGTACATGTTTTTATTGAAAAGGAAGATGTTATTAGTCAGGCAAAAGTTATCATGTCGAGCAACATGTTTGTATGTCTGATTTCTGAAATAGGACGTTGTTGCAAGAAATATTTGATTGCATTCAGTCCTATATCATGTTGTATCGACGTGTAAAGAGATACAACGTCTATTGCTGCCAGCCAATATTCCGGATGCCACTCTGTGTTCATTATATTTCTAAGGAAATCTCCAGTGTCCTTTATAAATGAACTGAGCGATGGAACAAGGGGTGCCAGGAAATAGTCTACATATGATGCAACATTCTCACATAAAGAGCCACAACTAGAAATAATTGGTCGGGCTGGTGGATTGTGTAAAGTCTTGTGAATTTTCGGTAGAAAATAGATTGTTGGTGTTATCGGGTGCAAAACTGTCAGAAAGTCTTTTTCTTCTTTAGTTAGTAAGCCCTTTTCATACCAATCACAGATTTGTTTGTTTAGTGTTTGCATCATCATAGCAGTTGGGTTGATCTGCAATAGTTTGTAGTTCGTCTCATCATTAAGTTGCCGATTAGCTTCATTTACATAGTCTATTTTATTCTGTACGACTATGTTGCCCCCTTTGTCTGCCGGTTTTATTTTGATTAGGGGGTTCACTTGAAGGGCTTTCAGAGCTGCTCGTTCTGATTCACTCACATTTTCTTTAGTGTTATTTACATTACTCATGGTTTCAAGTTCTGCCACTACCAAGTCATGGTATACATCTATTCGATTCCCTGGATAGATTATTGGGCAGAATTTCGATTTACTTTTAAAATTCATTCTTGAATGCGAAGCAATTGGGATTCCCATATCAGTGATTACTTGAGTGTTTGTCAAGTCTGTCTCCTCTATCTGGTGTGTTAATTGGTAAGCAGTTTGTAAACTTCCAGCATCCGCTATTGTGAAGGGTTCAGCTGTCATTTGAGATGTCACTCCTTCTGTTGTTTGATTTATTGATGTTTCTCGTTTCTTTTTTGCGCAATGCTTCTTCAATTTCAATTTACGTATATATTTGTATACGTCAATCCGCGTTTCAACGGTTGTTGGAGAACATCAGTGACACGCCCACGAGGAACATGGCGGCGGGCTGAGAGCCGGTCGCGGCAGCACCAAGGCGTTTCCCGAGGACCGAAAAGAATGCAGCGCAGTAGCGAGAGACCGCAAGCTTCCCTCTGTCCAGGTGAGCGGTAGAGGCACTTCTTTTTTGTAACCATCGAACGCTGGGCTAAGCCGGCTCCTCTGTTCCTTTTCATCGAGGGTTAACGGTCCTAGGAGGTACAGCAGCTGGCGGCGCTAAGACCTGCGCTAAGGATCAGCGCCTACTGGGTCTCTGATTCAGATGTGCTTGGCGCGAGTGGAGACGCCTGCATCGGGTGAACGCCGATGAGCGCCGCCGGCGGAGGCAACGGGGGTGCCGGTCAGGTCAAGCATCTCCAAGCATCTCCATAACTCCCACTTGTGCTTAGGAGATCGGCGAGTAGTAATCAGCAACCAGCGGTAAGGAGGCTTGCATGGGGGGATAAAAGTAAGTCCCCGGAATACTACAACACATTAAAGCAAGTCAGAAAGCTACAACCTGCCCTACCTTATTTTCCATTGAGGCTGCAGAGGCTGCAGAGGCTCAGGTGATGTGTCACAACTTGTATATCTGAGGTGCAGTAGAAATGGAGTTAGTTGTAGTTTTTTAAGGTTATGAGGCTGCAGAGGGTTACACGTACAGAAAAAAAGATAGCGCTAGGGCCCCCACGGACCTGCGTTCATTAGTATTCACGCTGGAAGAACGCCGACGATGCCTATGGAGCAGACTTCGCTCCGCATTATTTAAACTTAAATTTGGAAGTTTGGTAACACACATACTTCAACAACAGCCTACCAAAACGGACCTTGCGAGAAAGAAGCTCTACTCTCTGCTAGTAAGGGGTGAGGAGAGGGGGAGTAAGGTGGTAGCGACCCACGGATCTATTACTGGGAGGTGGGGTTGCATGGATCAAACGCAGCTTGGTCTCCCAGCATATAAGAACACTGAAGTTCCAGCACAAGAGCCGGCTCTGTTGAAATGTTCTGAGTCAGGAGGGCAAAAATTGACAGAAGCTGCCACAGCTAAGAATACTAAGTCAGTTAATGTTGAGATTAGCTCAATACATGTAAAACAGGGAGATATCCTTCCAATAAGAAGAAATAGGTACCAGCTGAGATCGAGGGTAGAGTTAAGAGAGAAAGGGGCCTTAGAATTTGAAGAGAGGGAGCGACCTATGCCATTAACCCCCTGCAAAAGCAAAAAGAAAAGGACTACATTAGTTAAAAAACTTAAAGGGGTATCTCACGAGGGCCAAGCGGTGAAAAGTACTCCATCCCTAAAATCTTTTTTTAAGGTCCTACACCAGGCTAAGCGTACTTCAGTGCCGTTGGAGGGCAACATTGGCGCTACACTCCTAAAAAACCCGCTACGAGGTCCTAGAAAATTTGGGAAACATGGAAAATGCGGAGGAGGGAATATGTGCTTCGGCTAATTTAAATAAAGTACCCCCTGCAGACAAATTAGGGGGAAAACTAGACGCTAGACCCAAGAGTCAGGCTGCAATGGCTAAACCTGTACAAAGCAATCCTAAGGAGCCGGGTGAGAAGACCAGGGGTGTGGATGTAAGCAAGGATAATCATTCAGATCCCGCTCAAATAAATTCAGGAATAAGGAGGAGTTCTGAAGACTCAAGCGAGCGTGAGAGTGACCGGTTAGGGGATCTTCTTCGATCCTTGAGAGACGATATGATGTTGAAATTTGAGATATCGGAAACTAACCAAAAAACAATAAAGGACAGATTTGATGCGTTATAATCGAAACTAGAAGAGGTCACTCTGCGTACAGGGAATCTTGAAACAGAAGCCGCTGCTCTGAACAAAACTGTACATGGGAATCAAAAGGATATAGAACATCTTAAAGCCCAGAATAGATCATTGGTTATGGACATTGAACGGCTGGAGACCCAAGCTAGGAGGAACAACCTAAGGATCCTGAAAATACCAGAGGGGGAAGAGTTGGAGGACTTAAAGGGATTTGTCTGTAAACTCCTGAGAGACTGTGTTTTAAAAGACCGTCCGGATATAGACTTGGAGGCAGAAATTCAAAGGGTACATAGAGACCCTTACAAGAGGCGCACGGACAGGAAAACACCTAGGAAAATACTTGTAAACTTTCAGACATACAATGTCAAGGAGCTCATTCTAGGGAGATCCCTTGCAAAAACAGATTTACGCTATAAGTCCAGCCCTTACCTCATCAGGTCTGACATTGGTGCAAGAACTGCACAAAGACAATGGGAACTGGGCACTAGAATGCCGGATCTAAGGTCACTGGGAGCACATGTCCAGATGAGATTCCCAGCTATGCTCAGGATCATGTGGAAGAACAAGACATATAGCTTCACACAGCCAGAGGAGGTAGATAACCTCTTAGATCGAATAAAGAGTGAGCAGGAGATATAGAACTGGGCAGATAAGATGATTACTTCAAGGAAGAAAATAATAAACTGAAACAAAAAAAAAAAAAAAAAAAAAATGGGGAACGGTGGAGGGGAATTTGAGAAAGTAAACTTGTATTTGCAGGCTGTATGATAAAACAGGGGGACATGATGATTTATTTGTGACTTAATTTGTCTCGCTAGAATACAGTAAACCGGTCAGGGGCAACACTTGGCTGCTCCGAAAGGCGAAGTCATCGCCAGGTATGTGGGGGGGGTTCCTCAGGGGGGAGGGGTTCAATGGGGGGGGAGTCAGGAAAAAAAACAAACCAATCCTCATATATAAATAAATCTTTGATGCATAAAGGTATGGATGGGCACGAGCATATATTAGACTCATGATTAATTCATATAAGCTTAAGGTTCTGTCATGGAACATCAATGGTATAGGGGAAAAAATAAAACAGAATAGAATTTGTGAATTTTTAAGAAATTTAGACGCTCAAATTATAATGTTGCAAGAAACACATTTGGAGGCAGCAATATGCGATTCTTTCTTTAAGAAGTCTGGGTGGGTTCAAGACATAATTAGCTCCAGGCAATTAGGCGTCACAAGGGGAGTATCCATCATAATTCGAGCGAACAGAGGGATAAGTTTGAGAAGTTTTGAGACAGATCAATCGGGAAGATGGTTAATCGCGGAAGTATATATTCTAACCATCCCCTACACAATTGCAGTATACTATGGCCCAAATGAGGACAATCCAGTTCCGTTGTCCAAACTTGAATTAGCATTATTCACGACAACTGGCCCTCTAATTTTAGGTGGTGATTTCAATCTGGTCTTTGATCAAAAATTAGATAGAACCTCTAGGGCTAAATACCATGCTCCCTCAAAATCACTTGTCATTTTAGACGCCTTAATGAAAGACTTTACTCTAGTAGATGTCTGGAGGAAAAAGTATAGATCTCAACCAGGCTTCACTTTTTATAGTAAAAAATACAAGAACTATTCTAGAATAGATCACTTTTTAGTCGATCAACACCTTCTCAAGGATATCAATTACCTTTCCTTCACGCCTACAGGATTATCAGACCACGCTGTTCTGGAATTGGCAATCAAACTAAATATAACTCCATCAAAACCAAGGTGGACACTGGAGAGATCACTTTTATTAGATAATCAGATAAAAGTAGAAGTTAAAGATAAAACACTAGAATTCTTTATAACAAACTTAGGATCCTCCTCTCCCCAGGTAGTATGGGAAACTTATAAGGCCTACTTGAGGGGTGTTTTAAGCTCTTTAATGCACTATAAGAGAAAGAGTATAAAAATAAAAAGAAGGGAAGACCTGGCAGCAATAACAAGAAAGGATCTTGAACTACAAAATGCAATCTTAACGAACTCTAGTAGAGTACATTTGATAGAGAAGGAACTGTTTGACTTACAGCTTCAGTTAAAAGTTTCGGATGAAAGAACTCTCAAAGAAAAATGGGAGTCTAGTAGATTAAAAAACTTTGAGTATGGAGAAAAGTGCGGAGCCCTCCTCGCCTGGAAAGCTAGAGAAGAGAGAACGAGAAATAACATTAAAGTCCTACTACAAAGACAGACAGGAGATCTGATAGAAACAGATGCAGAGATAAGAGAAGAAGCAAGGTCCTTTATGAGGAGTCTTTATACGGAAGATAAAGATCCTAAGGGGGAGGATTTAGAATCCTGGCTGGTAACAAAACATCTGCCGCAAATGTCTGAAACGGATAAAGTATATCTGGAAAGTGAGATAACAGAAGGGGAAATTCTAGGTCAATTGAAGAAAATGAAAAAAGGGAAAGCTGCAGGGTCAGATGGGCTGCCAGTGGAGATTTATTCGGACAGCAAAGATCAATTAATAGCTCCATTAAGGGAACTCTTCAATCTTTTATTGATTCATGGCTATTCCACACCTTCCTCTTGGGGAGAAGCCACTATAACACTGATACCAAAACCAAATAAAGATTTAAAAAGAATAGAGTCTTACAGACCCATTTCATTGCTGAATACAGATATGAAAATTTACTCTGGTATTCTAGCCACTAGACTATCGAAAGTCATAAAATCTATAATTCACCCTGACCAGAGAGGCTTTATCCCAGGGAGACAGTTAAACGAATTAACATTTCAAGCAATAGGGGCCATAGACTACGCTAACGCTAAAAATCTCCCACTGACCCTGGTTGCCATAGATGCGGCCAAGGCCTTCGATCAGGTAAATTGGAAGTACCTATGGGCCACAATGGCGGCTTTTGGGTTCCCTCAAATTTTTATAGAGGTGGTTAAATCCTTATACCACAATCCAAAGGCAAAGGTCTTAGTCAACGGAACTCTATCTGAGTGGTTCGATATATCTCGAGGTACTAGGCAGGGTTGTCCTTTGTCTCCCCTTTTGTTTGACATTTATATGGAGCCTTTTGTTTGTGGGATTAGAGAGGACAATATTATTCAACCATTTCAGCTTGGAAACTTGCCACTGAAGGTGGCGTTGTACGCAGATGATCTTCTCTTATATACCTCGGATCACTCGGCAGCCATTCCAAGGCTATTTTTGTTATCGGAAGAATTTGGGAAACTGTCTGGTTACCAGATAAATAAGGAGAAAACGGAGATTATGGGATGGAATAATAACATATATATACCGGGTGTAAAACAAAACATGAGGTACCTGGGAATCTACCTAACTCAATCAATAAAAGATATTACATCATTCAGTTGGCAAAAGGTGGTTAAAGATATTAATAAAACTTTAACAAGATGGGGGAATTTGCCATTAAACATATATGGTCGGGTCAACCTCATTAAAATGACAATCCTTCCAAAATTGACTTTTCTATTTAATTGTATCCCCTTATCATTTTCACTGAAAGACATCAATATTCTGCAAGGTAAAATTGGATCCTTTATATGGGCCTGTAAGTCAACAAGAATTGCATGGAAGAAATTGAGGAGGGGTTTAAAAATAGGAGGGCTTGCCCTCCCTGATCTTTTGTCATACTGTCATGCATTTCACTTCAAAAACTTTAGGCTTCTTGCAAATAAGTTAGATGCATCATCACAGGGTCGCTTGTTTCAAGCTTTATTAACCGATTCACCTCACGACCATGATTACTTTATATTTAAGTTTGGAGACCAGAAATTTTTTTTAAAAATTTGCCTTAAAATTTTACAGACTGCACTAAAAAAATGGGGGTTTATCAGGAAGACATTTGATATTCCTTATTATCATACACACTCCCCAATATGGGACTCTCCTGGTACTCCCCAATGCCTCCAGGACCAACTGTCACAACCCTTGAAAACAGCTGGGTTAAAAAAATGGGGGGATCTCTGGGCAGATTCGGGCCTAATAAGTTGGAACTCCTTAGCACAACTCACAGATGGACAGGTGACAAGGTTTAAATACTATCAACTATCTGCCTGGTGGTCCAGTCAAAATATGCAAAGGGAGAAAGATACAGATATTCTCGATGCAATTGGCAGAGGGGGGAAATGGGTAAAAGAGCTTTCATTTTGGTACAATTTGATGATTAAGGAAGAGGAGAGTAAAATGCATTCAGAGATAATAAAGTTATGGGGAAACTGTATATCTGAGCCCCCTGAAACGGTCAGTAAAGGATGGTTAGATTCCTTTTTTCTTTCTCAGAGGTTAATTAAACCAGCCAATTTAAGACGCAACCACTTGTTTACCGCTTATAGAGTTTATTGGACACCGGCCAAATTGCATAGGATTACACGAAACAACTATTATTGTCCCCGTTGTAATCATAACGCAGCTGATGATATCCATATCTTTTTGGAATGTCCAATTATTCAAGACTATTGGAAAGCGATAATGGACTTTTTGGGTGATGTACTTTCAATAACTATTATTTGTTCTCGCAGACTTGTCTTTTTTGGTCTATTGAAAGATTATAATATCAAG
Organism: Lissotriton helveticus; assembly: GCF_964261635.1. Taxonomy (NCBI): domain Eukaryota; kingdom Metazoa; phylum Chordata; class Amphibia; order Caudata; family Salamandridae; genus Lissotriton; species Lissotriton helveticus. The sequence continues at coordinate 134,320,938 of NC_136070.1, read as the reverse complement.
AGTTTGGATACTCAGTTCATCTTCTACACAATAGCTATTGCAAGGAGACAAATTTGTATGGATTGGAAGTCAGCGTCTCCTCCGAGATTTGCAGCATGCCTGAAGTATATAATGGAAGTATGCAAAATGGATCTGGCTGGCCGTAGTGCGAACACTGAGAATGTCTGGTCTAAATTGATGGTCTGGATAAATAGGTGAGCGGTCCTGTGATTATGCCAGAGGTTGTGTCGGTCCTGTCCTCCACCAGGCCTAGGGTGCCTAAAATAGGCCTGGAGGAGTAGGATAAGGAAAGCAGCCTACCTCTGGGGATCCCTGTCTGCTATGATACTGTTTCCATGGCGGACTCGAAAAACAATAGTATAAGAGGCAACAGTGAGGCCCATCTAGAGTACATATATTCTGGTGGCATATATGAGGACAAAAAAAAAAAAATCCGCGTTTCAACTTCATCCTGATGTTTATCAGGACAAAACGAGAGTCCTTTGCCTAAAATCGCTGTTTCTGATTGTGTTAGCTGATAGTTGGATAGGTTGACGATCACTTTGGGATCCTCCTTTTTTAGTTTTAGTTTTCAGTATTTTTTGGGAGCAGCTCTGTTGCGCATTGGATATCTTCGGCTTGTTGCTTCTCCTGGTTTTCCTCCTTGGCCTGTATTCGTCATTTGTCCTCTTCCTGTTCCTCGTGTTGACGGATTTCCTCTGCCTCTTCCATTTCCTTTTGGAGTTTGTTGGTCCTGGTAGAGGATTTGCATCTCCTCTAAAAAAGAACATTTTTTGATTCCGATTGCTGCTTGCTCTCCATCACTGACTTCTGACTCGGGCTCACTTTGTGATGTTGTGCTATCTGAGGTTTGTGGCCATATTTGTTTTTGTTTTTTTAGAACCTCAAACCTTTTAGCAAAGGTGAAAATCGTGCCATTTTCAAAATCCGCTTCATCACGCCTGAATTTGCGTTGTTTTCTCTCTTGTATTTCGGCATCATGTTTGTCAAGATTTCTATCCATTGTTGCCCTCAGATTCTTGATTGTTTCTTCACTTTCTCCCAATGATTGTATTTGTTTTTCCAGTTCATTGATTTTAATATATAGTTCATCCACATTCTTTTTGGCATGTTTGATTATAATAGGAATCATTTTCTTTGACCAATCCATATTGTTTTGTCCCCATTCCTCGAGCATTTCCGCACTGGTGTCTGGGCGATTGGGCAAAGTAAAGATCCTGAGTCATCTTGGCACTAGACCTAATTCAGAATATTTTTCTAGTGTGATTATTTCCCAACTCCTCGAGATTTCTTTGCGTAGTAGTTTTTCTAATTGTTGAAATAGTTATTTAGTCGTTGGATTCTTTGACTTATTCTCTATTGTTTTATTTGATGATTTATTCCTACTATGCGTTTGTTTAGCAAACATATTTTCCGCTTTCTCCAAGCGTTGGGCTGCTCGTTTTTCCATGATGGAGGTTTTTCAGCTATGCCGTTATTTTCAGGTTGTTTTTTTATTTTCATGTATCGTATTCATGCAATTGTTAATCTGAGTGTGACTCGTTTGTGAGCTACGGGAGAATGTTTTTGAGTGCCTGGTTCAAGGAGTTGATGCTCCCTTCTACTCTGGAGTACACGTGTTAGAAGTGAATGTTTATATATCTGGCTCTCAATTCGAACGCAGTGAGACTTAGGCTTGTAGTCAGACGCAAAAAGTCTCTTTAACATTCGCTACAGCATTCGGCAATATTAGAGGCTGGTGGACATTTGGAACACAATGCGTGCACTTACCGGGAGACTCCCGTTGCTCTTCGTGTCCTCCGACACTTTCAGTCGGCGCTCGACCGGTTGTCTTCGAAGTCCTTTCTCAGCCTCCGTTAGCAAATTGTATCTTCAAGCGTGGTCCGCCCTGTGTTTACAGAACTGTCGGCATTTTTTTCAAAGAACAGTTCAACTTCGCCGCATGTTCCGGGGCTTGCAATGTCAATATCAAATTTGAACACATCCACGTTTGTTGATTCAAGGAACGCTGGGCTCTCCCCCGTGTATAATTAATCACGAGCAAATGTCCCGGGCGGGGGGAGCGTCCTGTTAGCTGGCGCTGGCAGCGAGGATCGGGACGCCCTCGCTACAATTGTTTAAAACAAGTTTTCTTCTATCCAAGAAGACGACGCACACCACTTCTATTTGATTTCAAGTATATTTATTCTCCAGCAGGCATTCACCACCTACGCGTTTCGGACTGTTACAAGTCCCTGATCACGGTCATCAAACGTTAGTCCATCGTTTGTGTTATGTATTTATACTAGTAATCCTACACCGCAAATTAGGATGCATTGTGGGATCAGTATGCAAAAACCGTTTCGTGTTATTTTAACTGACTTTGTCAATACTGTCATGGCTCGCGAGTTAGGCACTCTGCAAGTTTAATTTATTGGGTATGGTAGTGGCGATTTACCAACGAGTTGTGAGGCATGTCATATTGACATTAAGTATGTCATTTAACATTATTATTTGTGCCTTCACATCAATTGACTAAAAAGTCATTGGGTAATACATATATATATATATATGTATGTTCATGGTTATGTTTGTTGTTTAATTTTCTATTGAGCACCCAGTCACCAGTCACGACTCACTTCCTATGTGTACAGTTTGTTTAATTATTGTATGTTCTGGACAGCTTTATTTGATTCAAACAGTTAAGAAGGCCATAATACAATAATTTATCTACACTTTCTCTCTTTTTTGGTCAAGTGTTTGGTTTTCACGATTTCTTCTCAGTTTCTTAAATTGTATATACAGTATATTTTCAATGAAATTGTGTTATCCGACAAAACCATTGTTTTTCTTTAGCTTAACTACCCAGGTTCTGAGGGTTACTGGGTTACCCCATTACGTTTAATGACATAGGTTAACATGGCAGGAAGTTATTAACTAATATTTCCTGATAGGAGAAGGCTAAAAGTACCATTCAAAGACTTCCCAGAATGGTATTAACACCCTCGACGCTCATGACGAGCTGAGCTCGTCATGAGCCACAGCGCTCTGGTGCTCATGACGAGCTGAGCTCGTCATAGCCCGTGGAACGCTCAGGTGCAGGGAGAATTCTCCTCCTGTGCTGAGCATTCCACCGGAGTCAATACACCTGTGACGAGCTCAGCTCGTCATGAGCACCGTAGCGCCGTAGCTCATGACGAGCTCAGCTCGTCATGAGCATGGGGGCGCTGCGCGCTCCTCCCCCCCCCCCAGCACAGTGGGGGAATAGCGCCCGCAGCGAAGGGGTTATTAAACTCAAGAATATGATGTGGTTGAATTTCTCCTAAAGTGTACATACAAGGAGTTATAAGACTTTCTTGTTTGTAAGTCTAGATTCAGCCTTCCAGTGGTCTGTCCTGATTGTTCAGAGTTAAGTGGATTAGCCAGACTGTTTTCAAGAGGTGATAAAGAGCCCCTGGGGTTAACCATCTCTTCTGGGAGGGCAGTGTGCTGTTCCACAGGAATGCCAGGGCAGGGGGAGGAGTCGTAAACCATGGTCTTCAAAGAAAAGCGAAGAAACTAGTTTCATTTCCAACTCTAAACTTTTCACCTCAGCCAGAGCTAGGCTTATGGAATGAATGCACAGATGCAAGGGGGGGAGTTTATGAAAAGAAGCCATCCTAGGGGTGGGTTTAGCCAGCTCTGAATTCCCTCCTGGAAAATCCGCCATTATGAATTGGAGGAATTGGGGCATTCTGGGACAAAATAATGACACGCTATACATGATGTGGTCATATTCTTAGAGAGTTGCCCTGCTCCCATTGGTCAGCAGTGACCTCCTGATTGACCCAGAGAACTGGGAATAAGTATCTGAGAGGAGCAGAGTCTCTCAGATCTGCTGCTTGAAACTTAAGAAAACAAGACTTTGCCATGCTGAAAAGTTGGGGTGCAAAATTCTAAGGTCTGCCCTCTGAAGACTGCACCAGCTGAAACTACAGCCCTGTGGATTGCCTTGCTGAAGCAGAACTAAAGAGTGAACTCCCTGCAAGCTACAGGTTAACAGAGCTCACCTGGAACATCACCACCAAGGATCCTCAACCTACAGAACACCAGTGGATTTGTAAAGGTTTTGTCCAAGTAGATTTTGGAGGTCCTGAAGTCCTCAACTTTCAAGGACCACCTTGGAGCTTCCAGACCCTTGGAGTGAGTTCGAGACACTTTGGGATCCCTGGGGGAACTTCAGGAAAAAGTTCCAGGAGCTTGGAGAACTTTGGAGCAACTTTAAAAAAAGCTCCATGGGGGACCGACTCAACCCGGCCAGCCAAGCCGCATGCCTTCAACCACGAGCCGGCCAATCCTCCAAGGTTCGTCCTGCTAAAAGCTCCGTAGGTCCGACTTCCGGAGTTTGACTGGGAGTAGAAAAAATCAGAGGCCGGCGAACCATTACTGTATCCGGCTTGGTGAAGAGCATCGAGGGACCCCGCGAGAAAAAGCTTCAGAAAAGTTTCTAAGTTTGAAGGTAAAAACTGTGACTGGGACCTTCCGCGAGTGGTAGCCGCGACAGTTTACACAACATTTATCACAATATACAATACCAACAGTTTTCACAAACATTAATTTGACATAAATAACCCAATCACCAAAGGAATATAGTGTGGCTGTTGCATAAATCAAGCATTGTAATTGATTAGGATACTAGGTTCCCCCCTTGTTTTTGCATTTATAAATGGCCCTACCTGGGTCCTGTCCTATGGGCCTGACCCCTGTGTTTATTCAACTTTTAGAAGGTTGGCATTTTCTTGTCATAATCATTTATGCCTTCTGCCAGTATATTGGGTCACATAACTGTGACTAGCTCTGTTTGTGTATTGCTTCCAGACAGTGGCACAAGGGGCTTAGGTGTGGACAGGATGGGCCATCCTGCCAGGATGACGGGGGAGGAGCTGTACCCTGCCGTGCTTGAACTTCAAAGGGCTCTGCTTCACAGATGCACAAAGAAAGCTGATACCAGGCCTGCCTGCTTTTTGTTATGCTCAGACAGTTTGGAGCATAGACAGGGGAAGGGAACAACTTTCCAGAACCAGGTGTGGGGTAGGAAAGCGAATCCGCCCATACAAAGGCTGGCATCAGGTATAAATATTGGACATCCAGAGCCACTCATTAGATGACTCCTGGACCTGTGGAAATTACAGAAGAAGGTGCGCCCTGCTGCTGGAGGACTGCCCTGCTGCTTGAAGGACTCCTTGATTGTTTAAATGTGCTATCTGTATGCATGTTTGGTGTTGCTGAACTGCACTTTTATGGCTGTTTGGCTGAAGTAAAGTAATTTGATGATGATAATGACTGCCATGCTTTCTGAGAAGTAAGCCTGCAGGCACTTGCCTTCGCCCCAGGTTACCCAGGGTTACTCTAAGGGTCAGTTGGTTGACCTCCTGGGTGATCTACAGAGACACCACAAGCTTCAGAGAACTCCTTTCAACTGCCCGGCTGACCTGCTGCAACTGGGCAAGCCTGAACCTGCTGCTAGACCAGCCCGAGCCTCCTGCTGGCCTCTGCTGAAGTGAGTCCTTGATCCCCCAAGAGGTGCCTCAAGGATCCTGGATCCTTGGCTGGCTTTAGAGAGAACTGCTCCTTGCCTTACTGATGTTGCATCAAATCAGGCGCGAAGCGACACAAAGTCCCTCAAAGTGCTGCAGCACAGCTGAGAGCCTTATCGGAAGCAACGCTGAGCGACTCAAAGCCCCATAAAGCCTTGCCACACAAGTGAAAGCTTCATTGAAACCAATGCCGAGCGCTGCAAAGCCTCACCGCACAGCTGAAAGCTTCATCGGAATCGGCATCAAGTGATGCAAAGCCCTGTAGAGCCTCGCCGTACAGCTACAAGCTACGTAGGAACCGACGCCTAGTGACACGAAGCCTCACAAAGGAAACCAAAAACATAAGGTAGAACTCTCAGTGGGCCAAACTTGATCCTTTACCCAGCCTGTGTTCCATCACGGTCGGCCTGAACTTGTTACTTTGTCCTGGTCCAGTGCGACCAGACACCCATAGTTGGCGAACTTCTAAAATTGCTTATCTTTGGCTCTACTTATTAGATTTTTGTTGTTCTGGTATAATTATATTCATTGAAATTTACTCCGTTTTTCTAAATTGGTTTGGGTATTTATTGTGTTGTTTCTTCACTTTAATACTGTTTGTGTGCTGTATAAATAATTACAATCCAAAGAGAAACCCAAACAAGAAAGGATGGTATTTGTCACTAAATTTTCCACACAATCAACACAGATTAAAACCATAATCACTAAGCGTTGGGAATTGTTACAAACTGAGGATGATTTCAAAGGATTATTCAAAGATCAACCGCTGTTTGCTTATGAACACAGTAAAAATCTCAAGGAGTTGGTAACCAAAACCAAATTTACAATACCTCAAATTCAAACAGCACAGCCAGGAATGAAAAAATGCACAAATTGCAACAATGTAATTATCGGTAGTTCTGTACAACATCCACAAACTGGCAAGAAAGTGAAAATTCGCAATTCAGCAAACTTTAACTCAACCCATGTAGTATACAGCATCAAATGCCCATGTGGCAAACTATACATAGGCAAAACAGACAGAAAAATCAAAATTCGAATCTATGAACATAAGAGCCGCATTCGCAACAAATCGACAACATCCAGTCTTGCCTCACATTGGACGGAAATGAAGCACACTATTCCTTAACTAAGATTCCAAGTTTTGGAAGTTATCAATCAAATACCAGACCGAGATAACATAAAATGGTTATCACAAAGAGAAATATGGTGGATCAAATACATGGACTCCATGATACCTAAAGGTCTCAATGATAAACTAGACATGGTCTGCTTCTTGTAACTGATTCATATTAGTGTATTCACCATTATGTGCCATAGAGGGATCAATAGTTTAGATTCATCATTGAATATCAGTCACATTGTACATACACACAGTTGACCCACTTACCTTTCATGACATAGATTCTAGAGTAACTTTTTACATCAACATCTCATACAGGTTCCCATCTCTATAAAATCCCAGCACAGGTTTATTATTTTTTACAATCTTTAACATATAGACCTTAATAAACTTTTACTAATGACAGAGAATAGCACGTTCAACATTCAGAAATGTAACCATGATATCTTATGTATACTTTAAACCAGACACAATACCATTGTAATAGGTGTGGCTTGTTATCCTAATTCAAGTTCAGGAAACTTCAATTTTCTATGCATGATCTATTTTCTATTTTCTATTTATTTTTTTCATTAACATCACATATTGGGTGAAGTTCCTTTTCATATCAGTGGCACATATTTCAGCAGACATCCAGTTGCCTTTTCATAAACTCAGGTATTACGCTATCATTGTTTACTCTTCCAACATGGCCGCTATTTCCTTCGATCCTTTATTTGTGTAGAAATCTCGCGCAATCTCGTTTTCACGCTTGCGCGTCTTGCATCTTTCTCTTAAACCAATTTGATTCTTTTAGAAGCCACTCGTTCTCATCTTTCCATTTTTATAAATTTAAATGTCTCCATGTTGTTCGTTTTGTTACACCGTTCCGATCTACCAGTTAGCTATTCAGTATTTTGACCATTTCATCATGGCCGATACTACACCAGACTAGACTGAGTCCGCCTTCCATATTCATGGCAGACACGAACACGTAAATACTTTATCGGTATGAACCCCGGCGTGTTCCAGGATATGCGAGGCTCTCACACGGAATTCTCATTTTCTCGTAAAGGTAAAACTTCGCCATTGCGGTATTTAGAGTCACTCCACTGACGAGTGGATATAAACTTCAATAGCTTTTTTTTATTTCTCATTGTTTACAGGCGGTAATCTTGTCGCATTTGGACAGCGTCATTGACCATTTTGGCTTTACACTCCTGATCTACAGGTATTGTTTTGTTGTTTTTGTGCAACTTGTCACAAGTATAAGCTCTAGAGTAACTCTCACGCTTATATTGTTTTAGGGAGTACTTTCATCCTTCAACCACAACTTAACAGCTGTACATTGCTTTGAACTTCCACAGGTACGCTCCGCAGATGTGCTCCGCAGATGTGACAATATTCATCGCTTGGCCCCTTAGGATATACATAATCTAGATGTTTGATACTGAGTCCATCTCTGTCATTTCCTTTATACTCCATTTATTGAAATGGTAACTTTATATCATATTTGCTCTAGTCTTCAAATTTCAAGATTCCACGTTTTCATAATCTATGGTGACAATGATGTTCTTTTTTCTTTAGCGCTTATAGTCCCACACTCGTGGGATTTGACCTTACGAGAACCGCGTTATAGAATACTAGTACACTGTTGGTAAGCGCTATTCTATATTACATCAGCTTTAGAAGCTACGGCGTCCTTTATCTCTAACTACAGGGTCCTTTCTTTAATTTAACACCAAATACTAACCTTTGGTATTTCTACACAATTAATCATAAATGTTGAGCTACAAACAGCAATTAGCACTTTATAAGCACATGAAGAAATGTACTTGTTGTAATCATTCTTAGTCATTAATAGAAATTATTGTTCCACTTTGTTTGACAACATAGAGTTCAATTCAATTCAATTCATGAAGCTTTATTCGGTTCATACAAAATAACCATAAAAGTACAGACATAAAATACAGATATTAGAAATTCCACACACAGTTTTTAAAATAGCATACTTTTACGTGCCTTGATGGACCGATTTAAAAAGGTAGCGGTATAAAAAAAAATATCAGCAGACTCCATATTAAATAACAAACTCATTGCCTGGTTAACTGCACATACACCATATTTAACAAACATGGGTTTCAGATAAGCTATTCGAAAATTCTTGTACAGTTTACAGATCAGTAGAAAGTGCAGAGTGCTTTGTTTAGTGACGCCATCACACAGGCACGGCCCAATTGGATGTTTCTCAAGATTTGGCAGGGCCACTAAGTGATGTGCTACACCAAACCTCAGCCTGGTTAGCACAAACTTGAGAGATGGCCTAGTCACCATGGCTAAATAACGTGGAAAACCTTCATACATATTGTATTTGCTGTAAAACATAACAGTGGACAAAGATCTATGAGCGGAAACCCTTATCGCTGCTTTTTGAGCCAGGAATGTAATTTTCAGCTCAGCTTTGGAGATCTTAGAAGCGGCACTAGGGTCAGTCAATACATTTATGTTAAATATTTCTAAATAACAGTCAGCAACATATTTTAACCACGGGATATTGCGAGATTTATCAAGTAATAAACAATCCTCGATTATAGACCTGTTAAGACTTTTCATCCTGAAGCCAGATAGATCGCCATAACATAAGAGGCCTCATAGATAATAGATCATCTAAAAAAGGGATGTTCGATTCCCGATGGATCAACTCAGTCGAGGCGGATGTGGGTAAACATAGGATTTTTTTAAAAAGGAGTTCTCCTGTGATTGCAAATTATGATAACATGCATGACCCCAGACCCCCGCTCCGTACATTGCAACAGTGACACATCTTGCCCGATAGATATTAAGCATGTCCCTTGTCCGCCTGTCGCCAACTTTTGCCGCAAATCTAAAAACACTATATGTGTTTTTAGCCATCTTGTTACTAATATTATTAAATTCGTTAGACCACCTTCTGTCTTTCGAGAAGGTTATACCAAGATAGCAAAATCTATCCACTTCTTGCACCTTTTCACCCTCAATAAAAAAGGCATTAGAAGTTTTACTTCTGGTCCCACAAGTCATTGTATGCGTTTTCCCCTTGTTGATAGACAGTTTTCTATCCTTAATAAAGGCAGAAAATCTATCTATCAGACGCTGTAGTCCAAGAGGAATTCTTGAAAGCAGAACAGCGTCATCAGCGTATAATAACGCTGGTACAGAAACGCTTTTAATTTGGGGGGCATTTTCAGCATTAACATCTTTTAAAATTGAGTCTATTTCATTAATAAACAGTATAAAAAGTAGGGGGGCTAATACGCAGCCCTGCCTAATCCCACGTTTAACCCTGAATTTCAGGGTACATTCCCCTTTAGTGCCATAGCGCACGCATGTTTCTAGTTTTTCGTATAATCTAGCGAGAAAAAAGATTATATCCTCTGGTGCACCGAGCTGTAACAAGGTTGGCCACAATAAGGAGTGGTCAACCATATCAAAAGCACTGCTTCAATCTGCAAAGCAGAGGTATAATGAACCCTGTTTGGCTTCAGTGTATTTACCTATCAGTAGATCAAGATTTATACACTGGTAGAGTGTACCCCGACCCTTCCTAAACCCAAACTGACTATCGGCCAGGACGCCCTCTAGCTCGACCCACTCTTCTAGTCTAGCCAGCATAACTCTACTCATGATCTTAACTGAGGAGTCAAGAAGAGAGATGGGGCGATAATTTTTTACATCTGATCTACTGCCCTTTTTGTATATCGGGATAATGATGGATTCCCCCCAGGTTTTTGGTGCCACTGTACATACTGCTGCGTTAAAAACAATGGCCAAAAGAGGTCTCCACAACTCTGGGGCTGCTTTATAAATGTCTATAGGGACCCCATCAGGTCCCTGAGCTTTGCCCCCCTTACTAGCACCAATGCCAAGCTCGACCTCTTTAACGGTTATGTCCAGTGGGATGGTTGGCCATCTACCCAGATTGTTATCAACACAGTTAGAAGAGCCAAAAATGTGAGAAAAATGCGATACCCAGTCATCACTAGGTACATTAGATGTTAGCTCAGGTATATTTTCCTCCTTAAGAAATGCAGAGTTGACTTTAGCCCAAAACAGTGTACTATTGGATAACTCTGCTGCTTCATTAAAGAGTCCCAAGCTTGGTGCTGCAGCTCGCCCTTCCTTCTCTTCAGGGCTTGCTTGTACTCAAGTCTTAATTTAACTATAGAACCAGGGTCCCTTGGCTTTATTACAAGAGCATGTTTTAACATGGTTAATAAACTTGTACATGTATGGTCAAACCATCCCGGGCCTTTGCTATATTGGGCTTTTTTAGGTCTAGTGAACCTGGCATCAATGGATTTGTTAATACCATCAAAAGCAATTAAAATACGTTCATGATCTTTGTCATTATCCAGAATAAGGGTAATATCCAACAAACTTTCTTTGACAATAAAATCTAACTGTTCGTTAGCCTTCTGCCCTACCCATCTTATTCTAACTCCATTAGGTTGATGTGGCTCTATGTTAGCAATAGTGGTACCTGCCTCGACGGTACTACTCCCCCACAGGGTACATTCCAAAATTATTCGATTATGGTCACTTAAAGAAGTGGCCTCAATCCTCACTTGTTGTTTTTTGCAATTGCCGCCCTAAGTGCGCTGGGGATGCCCAGACGTGGGTCCCAGGCACTCCACACCACTTGGAGTCAAGCTAGCCGGGCTGAAGAGAGGTGTTACCTCGAAACCGGTCCGGTCCTCGGATGCTTGATTCCGGTCTGGGAAAGATATGGCTGTTGTAGTTCGGACTGGACTGTTCCCATGGGGCAACAGGGTCAGAGCTGATTTGCATAAAGCCATTATCTGACCCAGGGTGGTGTGGAGTGCAAAAAAACGATGGATTTGGGCCCAGATCTTTTGACTGGGGGAGTGTGTGACATTGATCCACATTCAGTCCATCACTTGTTGTTTTTTGCAATTGCCGCCCTAAGTGCGCTGGGGATGCCCAGACGTGGGTCCCAGGCACTCCACACCACTTGGAGTCAAGCTAGCCGGGCTGAAGAGAGGTGTTACCTCGAAACCGGTCCGGTCCTCGGATGCTTGATTCCGGTCTGGGAAAGATATGGCTGTTGTAGTTCGGACTGGACTGTTCCCATGGGGCAACAGGGTCAGAGCTGATTTGCATAAAGCCATTATCTGACCCAGGGTGGTGTGGAGTGCAAAAAAACGATGGATTTGGGCCCAGATCTTTTGACTGGGGGAGTGTGTGACATTGATCCACATTCAGTCCATCACTTGTTGTTTTTTGCAATTGCCGCCCTAAGTGCGCTGGGGATGCCCAGACGTGGGTCCCAGGCACTCCACACCACTTGGAGTCAAGCTAGCCGGGCTGAAGAGAGGTGTTACCTCGAAACCGGTCCGGTCCTCGGATGCTTGATTCCGGTCTGGGAAAGATATGGCTGTTGTAGTTCGGACTGGACTGTTCCCATGGGGCAACAGGGTCAGAGCTGATTTGCATAAAGCCATTATCTGACCCAGGGTGGTGTGGAGTGCAAAAAAACGATGGATTTGGGCCCAGATCTTTTGACTGGGGGAGTGTGTGACATTGATCCACATTCAGTCCATCACTTGTTGTTTTTTGCAATTGCCGCCCTAAGTGCGCTGGGGATGCCCAGACGTGGGTCCCAGGCACTCCACACCACTTGGAGTCAAGCTAGCCGGGCTGAAGAGAGGTGTTACCTCGAAACCGGTCCGGTCCTCGGATGCTTGATTCCGGTCTGGGAAAGATATGGCTGTTGTAGTTCGGACTGGACTGTTCCCATGGGGCAACAGGGTCAGAGCTGATTTGCATAAAGCCATTATCTGACCCAGGGTGGTGTGGAGTGCAAAAAAACGATGGATTTGGGCCCAGATCTTTTGACTGGGGGAGTGTGTGACATTGATCCACATTCAGTCCATCACTTGTTGTTTTTTTCAATCCTGGGGGGGGCACAGTATGGGGAAATATTGGTTGAAATAATTACATGATCAATAACTGAACTGCTCTGCTTGTTCTTAAAAGTAGGGATAGTCTGGCCCAGATCATCTTTAACAAAGTCTAGGATTTCCAGATCATAGCAGCCTATGAACTTATGTAATAATTCACCATAACTGTTGTGTCTGAAATGCAAGTCATCCAAACCAGCATTATTAATAACCCCACATACCTTTTTGGTTGACAATTCACACAGCGGTAGGCTAAAATCACCCACCCAAATAAAATCAAATGAACCATTTAATTCTGAGCAAAAATTATCAATTACGCTGGCCAGATTATTGACTACTGTCGTCCTGGAATTATCAAACACATTATTGTAGTAATTAACCAGTAATATATTACGCCCTTGGTCCGCTATGAGCCAAAGGATTTGAACGTGCGCACCCACGCTCAAATACCTTTTTACTACAATTTTCCGCTTGATAGAGACCAAGATCAAGAGGCCACCTTTGGCTCTCCCTGAGGTTGAGTCTTGAGCCACCAAGCTATAAGAAACAAACCCCTCATAATTTACTTCTTCCCTACACCACGTTTCTTGAAAACAGAGAATATCATGACTATTAATAAAGTTTTCCCAGCCCAAAACATTCCCCTTGGACTTTAGTCCAGCAATATTCCAGCTAACAATTGTAATACCATTAGAATACATTGTGTTTAAAGCGGCTGGTGAAGCTGAGGCATGTGTACCACCCCTCCGTCCTCAGGTTACAATTTAGTTTGTCCCCACAGTCATTTTGCACTATTAAATCACCCGTCAAAAGTTGGTCTGTGACTGTAAGCAGGACGTAGGGTTCGATTGCCCGACCATTTGTATTCACCCTTACAGGTAACCCACTACCCCGATCATGTCAATCGTTAGAATCCAGGTAGCTTAAAGCTTGTTACCTGTTTGACAATGTTACTTCAGGAACAGGGCGATGAATAGGTATAAAAGGTCTACTTCTGCTGGTGTCGTTGTTTGCTTTAATAAGATGAGTGTAGAAGTAGCCAAGTGGGCGATCACATATGCTATTCACGTCATATACAAGAGAGGCTGCTCTTAATAAGGCTGTTGCAAAGTGTTGGCGATGTTTAAAATTAATAATAACACAATCACCCCTACAGGTCTTTCTAGAGGTGCCAATCCAATTGACCCTTCTGGTAGATAATATTTGATCGGAGTAGGTGATAAGAAAACCACATTGCTTGTTCAGCCATGAGACTGTTCAGCCATGAGACTGTTTTATTTTTAAGTGATTCGTGCGATTCCGGATGGGGCTGAATGGGATGATGATCAGTTGGCGGGACATTGGTTAGAACAACCACATAGGGTGCACAATCCGGTAGCAGGTTAATATAGCGGCTTTTCTTTACTTCTCTAGATCCCAATGTGCTCTCTGGTGGCGCTATAGCCTGCTTATTCTGGCAAGTAATTGGTATTGGATCGGGCATAGCAGTTTCAATTATGCTGAATCTCTCACTAGGTGTGTTTGATAAACATTTGCTAGTTCCCCGTCCCTCTTCAGCGGGGCCCTTAACAGCAGCCTTAGATCTTTCCGCCAAGGCCAGGTGTGTTTCCCTAAGACTTCCTAGTCTTTTGACTTCTAGGGAGATAGTATCCAATTTAGACACTAGGGGTTTAATAATCTCTTCCATCTTGGCTTCTATCTTGGCTTCAATAACACTGACTAGAAGATTAAGTTGCTCAGTATTTTAGTTAACAGCGCCACTTCTTTCCAATTGCTCGGATTCACCCAGGGGGCTTTTTTGGGGTGTTTCAACTCTTTTTTTACTACGATTTCCCCCACACTTAATTTGTAGTTTCCTACAGAGCCTCATCACTCTAGGGGCCGGTGGGCACTGCTCTGTTATCTCATTGGATGTATCCGGGGTGTCCTGATCAAGCTCAGAGTGGACCTGAGCTTCAGTGGTTACAGCTACCCGATTGCCTAGTTCAAAACTGTCTCAATGGTTAGAGTGGCAGACCCTGATGCAGAGGTCTAGCCCGGGACCAGGGTTCAATTCCCCGCCTCGGCGGCTCTTGGGCTCAAAATTCCACGGACCTGATAATTCTCGCCTCGGTGCCTATTCCAATCATGGAGTCCCACTCTGCAACTCTGGGCAATAGCTTGCTTAATCGCCACAATGGCCCCCACAACGCTAAGGATGCCTGGCCTCCACCTTGGGGGTGCCCAGGAGTGGACACCTCACAGGGAAAGCCAGGATGGGTTCCACAGCGGTATTCGTACAAGCGCCTTGAGACCCTTGCGGGTGAGTAGTGCGCTATACAAGTATCAATTTACATTACATTTACATTTACATTACATCTATAATGAATGCGGCCAATGGGGAGTGAATGACTAGGGGTACCGCAGGAGGACTCCCCCGTCCTAGCGAAGCTCTCCAGTCATTATTGATTTTGTTGACCACTTTCACTAGATAATTATCTAGGGTAGCTAACACAGGTGCAGTTTTATCAAGTTTATGTTTAGACATGGTCAGAGCAAGTGATAATTCCTTAGATGCTCAGTTAAAATTTAAAAGAACAAAGACTATCATGAATTACAGATTACACTAATGCCGAAATTGGCTCCCAAACATATATTCATAAATAAATATATGGTAACTAGAACAAAACACTGTCCATAGTCACGAAAATTAATAGTCTCACTTGAGGGAATTTACAACCTCAGCTGCAGGATCAAGGTCCGTGGCCCAGCCCAGCCTCGACCTGCCCCGGACTGCCACAGACTGCCCCGCCCTTGTCCCGGGCTTCTCCCGCGCGCGACTCACGATGCGAGAGGCGTTCCGGCTTCTTCTAGCGCCTCCGGGCGCGCTGCTGTCACAAGTAATATGCGCCACCGCCCCAAGGCCTGCCGGGAGTTGTAGTTGGATGACCGCACTATAGCCGTTCCCCTCACGACTTGCAGGTAAGTTAAAAAATAAGGCCCCCAGGAGCTCAAGGTGCTCCGGCTTCTTCTAGCGCCTCCGGGCCCGCTGCTGTCGCGAGTAATGTGCGCTGCCGGGAGTTGTAGTTGGATGACCGCACTACAGCCGTTCCCCTCACGGCGTTTGCGGCGTAGTGTGGAGTGCCGTTGCCCTCACGGCTTGCAGGTAAGTTAAAAAATAAGGCAACATAGAGTTGATATGACATCATTTTATTTTTTCAGTTCCCCTGAAGAAGAGATCCAAGGATCTCGAAATGCATTGGGATTAACAACTATATTGTAAATTACAAATGATTGTTATGTCATGTAATTTTCTCACGTTATTGGATGAATTTTTGTGTTTGGAACATAAATGTGTCAATATTAATGTAAATAAATACTGCAAGAGACACTGCAAAGTACACACTGTGGAGTAAAATCATTAAGATTATCGTAAATCCTCAGAGAAGAGATAGAAAAAATAGAGCTGAACCAAAAGGTCAGCACTAGCTGTGCAGGAAGGGTTCAGTGATTAATGTGTCATTCCAATCATATTCTAAATACATAGGAGAATTGCTCCCTCCTCCCAACCTTGCACGCCCTGTCTTAAAATAGTTTAAACATTAAACGTAACAGATTAAACTACAACAAAGTGTGCACAGTACATCCCCCCAAACTCATGGTATAAATACTTTAAACCTTGCCTCTCAGTTAAGTCTAACTGCGTTTGTGGCAAGCTACCAGAGGGTTAAGCACATTAATTTAGTGACTTTTGTGGTTCATCCTTATAAGGATTGTGGTTGTTACCTGAGTGGGGCTTCCACCCCACTCAAACAGTAACCCAATTTCTTACAGCAAGCATCTCTATTGAGATATTCCTTCTATCACACGTAAGCCTCCTGGTGCCCGGTTGACTCTCCTGCAACATAGCGCCGTTCAGCCAATCACAAAGCATGCATCATTTAATCAAAGTCCAATTGTGTCTCATCATCGGATATTCAAATACAGGGATCATCAGCAAAAATGGCAAATATTTTTTCATGGTATTACTGTATTGCAGCACTGTTCTTACTGTAGGCATCTCACCACTGCCTTTTTTAGATGCCTTTTCCTATTAGGCCAAGCAGAATGAATGCAAGTCTTGCACGACTATGCAGATTAAAGAGACCTGGCTCCAAGTGTCAGTCATCAGTTAGATATTGAGAGGAACAAGTCTTTCTACAATGTTTATTCTTGAGAAGATCTTTGTTAAATCCAAGAAAGATTGTAAAATCGTTTGATATCCTATGCTTTATATAAGGCTTTATATAAGGTAAGGTCCAAATGTAAACACTAAAAAATAGGTCTATCTCTCAAACTTTTGGCAAAGTCTCACGTCAGATGGCTAAAAGCCAGATTAACCACACATACATATAAGCAGTTGGTGCATTAACTCACAGAGCTATTTGTTCTTTTATGACAGAAATGTCCACTTCACTGTAAGCACACCGACTACTATGCATAGAAAAAACATGAACATCAGAACTTTCTGGCATCTTTCCAGACATTTTTAACTATTTGTGGCTTAACAATCATTTTTTCCATCGATTGTGATGGCATGATAGTGTTTTTTAATAAATCTAGACAAGGAAGCTCAAATGAAACGACTAGGTAGAATGAGGTTTCAGCTCACAAGCTCTGTGTGTACACTATCTGTTTAACTAATGGAGAAGGTACTTGGAGGAGGAGAGCACATTTGTACCCAAGCCCCCCCCCACACATAGAAATTAAGAGACTTTGCAATTTTAGCTAGACATAAAAAAGACAGTTGTCCATAATGACCTCTAAGGCCTTTACTCTGAGACATGTTAAATGATTTCATTTAATTTACAGATTCCCGTTTTCCAAAGAGGTGGTACCGTAATCGCCCTAAAGACTGCAGTGGGAAAGTCCAGTGAATGGATGAAGAACATTTCCTATGAACTGCGTGTTGCTCTGGACTGTAAGGTGCGGTATTGGAATAAGTCATTCTTAGTAAAGAGCTGTTGTTCTCTTTTGATTGCCTTATGTGTTCTGTGATACCTGCATGACATCCTACAGAGAGCCGTTCAAAAACACAAAGCAATGACTTGAAATGGTCAGATTTACAGCCAGAAAATGGCTAAGAAGTCTCACCACCTAGAGATGCCAATGCAGAATAACCTTGGGTGGGTCTAGAACAGAACTATGGTGCTATAAAGGAGCACTCTGTATGTCTGAGAGCACTAAGGAATGAAGATTACATTTAAAATAATTAAGATTAAGAATTGAACATTAAATGACATTTAATTTAGTCTACTTAAATTAATCTATTTTCAATTAAGATTAAATAGTTGTTTTATGCCCGAATCTGAGTTTGTGGGGTCGCCACCATCTACCAGGATAGCAGAAGTGATTACCTCTGCCACCCTGGCAGACTTTCGCCTGTCATGCTGAGAGAATACCACTGGTTCAAGCAGCGATCTCCATGCCTTCGGAGGAACATCTATCATGGTGGTTCCTTTGAAGCCACTGCAACTTTGTGCGCAGATGCTGTGTTTCAAACATCTGTGCACCAAACGTTTAAAAAAAAACTAAAGCGAGAGGTAGTTTTTGAAAAGCAAAAACAACGAATGCACCTCTCACACTGAGATTTCTCTCTCAAAGTGTGTGGTGGTTATATTTCTCTATCTGCTACCACCAGGTTTTTCTGGTGGTGACATACAGAACAAAAATATAAATCTGTCCACGCTATATAGGGCGGCTGTGTGATGTCCCTACTTAGGCATTCCCAAATCCATTGACCCCTCTGAGTAAACCTTCTGATGGCGGAGCCTGTAGGGGCTCCGGCATCAGAAAGATGATTATCCGTCTACATCTAAATAGAGCAGGTGGACCTAAGGTTTGGTGGACAGGGTTCTCCGCCATGTTTATGAGAGCATACCCTGTCCATCAAACTCTAAATTTGCCCATTAATGTTTAATGTCATAGAATAAATGGTGGTGGTCCTCAGGGATTTAGCTTGTTTAAGGCACAGAGAGATAACCTGCAGGGGCACATCAGAGATTGAATTCTAAACTGGCACAGAGGATTTCCCCAGTGGAAAAAAATGAAACATTTTGTTTGAGGAATTTAATGTTAGGAAGCCTAAGTCCATCCATAATTTACATGGGTAGAGTTGGGTGTCAACTGCATTGAGTTACATCATTCTTCAATAGCAGATCTTCCTGCAGAAGAACTGAGCTGCAGGGGATTCAACATGACAGGGAGAGGAATTGTGATTGGAGGCATAGTATTTATGAAATTGTATATATTCATCTGAAATTAAATTCTATATATCCACACTGTGGATACCCCTTCTCAGCTCTGGTGTTGTATTACATAATCTATTGCTTTTTCGAGTTTGTGGTGTTAAGTCATATAACTTGAGCAACTTAAATTTGTGTGTGATTGAGGGTTAGGCGAGGAGGCAAAGGGAGAGACGCTACAGTCTAGATGTCGGGTATTACTAAGCTCCCACAAGGCCCAAGTAGTCTAAGTCACAAAATTAAAGAGGTTTCTTTGATCCACAATTGGCTAGTATGCATAAGCAGAAAAGCCTTTCCTCTGAGAAAATGATTGTGCTATACATGCAAAAATCAACACTTAAGTTGCAAAAAAAAGAAGGTGAACAGTTCAAACGTCAAAAAGGCAAGGGATTTATATGCAGAATGTTACAGAAATTAGGTAATTAGATGTATGAATCATGGCAAAACAGACAAAATGTTCAATGTTATTTTGTAGGAAATGCAATACATTTCAAAATAAATGTTCTTCATCAGACTTAGGCACTCTTTGTGGATGACCCCCATGTGAGCACTGTGAGATAGACATTGATGACTGGCATATTAAAGTTTGTTACATTGGAGTTTGAAATGTTTCTAGTCACTAGGATCTTGACAGAAGCCGTCAATCTTTGATAATATGGTCAGAAAGAGACCCTTAAGGTCAGATACAGGGGTTAAATAGTAATCTTTCTGAAAAACTCACACACGTGGAAAAAACACAAAGTTGGAGCCATCAAAATTATTTCAGTTTCAAGGAGATATAAAAATGTGTCCTAGTTGTCAGGAGCGGTTCAGCTGGCATGTAAGGAGGGTGGTGAGACGGGAGGACAAAAATAAAAGTAAAAAATAAGTGAAAAAAATAATAATTCTTCTTACCCTCCTGGCGCCACGCCCTCCGCGCTCGGGTCTTCTCCAGGTAGGTACACTGCTTGGTCCACTAGAATGTACAGGTTCAGCAGGTTCACTGTAATTCCTCCTGGCTCCTAGCTTCCTCTGTCTCAGGACCTTCTGCGTGCTGCAACCTAAGTAGGGTAGTTTCACTGGAAACCTTTACCACCTTCAGCTTAGTGAGTCAGTTGGAAGCCAGTGCCATTAGTTCTGTATCAAATGTTAAGTGCAGAAGTTCAGGATATAGCCAACTGGAATTTTCCCCTTTGTTCAGGCAGGCTTATAAGAATTCTTCTTCTTCCTCAGTACAGCAGGCAAAGGTGCATTTTATCCTCTTCAGATCCAGGCAGATCAGATTCTCTCCTTGGTAAAACAGCCAGGCTTTTCTTTTCCAGGTTAGTAACAAGCATAGACTCTCTTTCTTCGCTTCAGGGTGTGTGACATCAAAATAAATCCAGAGCTCCATGCACCCAAAATCCAATATGGTGACTCCCTGTCTAAGCTGTGCAAAGCTCTCAACTGCCTTCCAAGTCCAACTGTCTTTCTCTGAGTTGCCCCTATTATATTACAACGCAAATATTGTCTACAGCAATTTGGTAATAGAAATGTATTTTATTTAAGGTTTTTGTAGAGCGCAACAATCATCCACAAGGGGCTATCACAGCGCTGAGTTACTCCCTATCATTTTGGAGGTTCACTGGATCGCACAAAAAAGTCCTTAAATCCTAAACAGCCAGGTTTTTAATTTGTTCCTGAACCTAAGATGTTCTTCAGTGAGGCAGAGATCTAATGGTAGCATGTTCCACTGAACAGCTGCCAGATATGAACATCCTCCTGCTGTGACTTTCTTTATTTGCTTTGTTTTAGCCAGTGCAAGGTTGTGTGATCTCAGTTCACGTGCTGGAGTATAAAATATCTACTCTAGCTTGTAGGATTTGTGGACCTATTTTGTAAAGTGCTTTGTGCGCATGATAAAGAAGTTTAAACGTTGTTCTTTACCGCGTGGGCCACCAGTGCAGGATAGGTAGACAGACAGATGCAGAAATATGTCTGTCTTTATTACAGATCAATTTGGCTGCTGTGTTTCATATCACTTGGAATCGTGAAAACAGATAGTCCGCCATGCCCATATAACGTGCATTCCCATAGTCCAGTCTACTGGTTATGAGTGCCTGGATTAGGGTCTTTTCCCATTTGACTGGTATTCAGGTGAAAAGTCTCCTTAAAAGTTTTAGAATGCCGATATACTGCCACAAGTGGCCTTGACTTGTTCTTGCATCAATAGAAAATTATCTATGAGGACTCTGAGATTCTTTGCTACTTTCTTGGGCTCTGGAGCAGCACAAAGTAGCCATGATGAATCCCAGATCAAAGTTGCCCCACCAAAAATTAGAATCTCAGTCTTTTCGCCGTTCAGTTTAAGACAGTGTCCTGTTATCCAGTTTGCAGTCTTCAAGAGGCGGTTAATCGGTTTGTTTCTGGTTTCTGCCTGGATTTCTCCTGTTGATATCACTAGTTGTTTATCATCTGCGTAGGAGCAGACATCAAATCCCCATCCCTTGACGATTTTTGCATGGTGGAAAACATAGGCGTTAAAGAGTGTCGGGCTCAAAGATGAGCCTTGTGGGACTCCATAATAGAAATGTTGATCTTTTTAACCAGAGGATATGTGGGAAGGGTGGCGCAGAGAGCCTTAGTCACTTCAGCGGTGTCAAAACACCAGATATCCATAGCAAAGGCATAGAGGACATATGACAAAGGGTGTATTAACTTGGAAAGCTCAGTCTAGATTACAGTGGTTTGTAAGCCAATCCTAAAATAGCACCACAGCCCTTCAAAGTTGCAAAAGTGGTTGGAAACGTCACATAGTCGACTACATCAAAGATCACCCTGAAGTCCAGGATTAACAGGTGACAGGCATTTCCCAAACGAAGAATATGCAGGACACCATGAAACAAAAGAGGATCCCCATTCCATTGTGCAATTTCAACCTAAAGCCTTTATGTTAGCAACAGAGGGAGTTGGATTAATCAATAGGATTTTGGACCTTAAATGTGTTTTTTCAGTGAGTTTGCCTAAAACAGGGAGCTTCTGATTGGTTTTCAATTTCAGACCTCAGACAGGTCCAGTTTTGATTTGAGTAAGTTGTGGCCCCCCTCGGATATTTTTGTAAGCCTACACCTATAACTAATATAATGAACAGGAGTTTTACCGTGCAATATTGCTGGTATTAGATCTAAAATATAGGACAGTTGCTGGGTCTCCTTCATTTCAAATCACCAGATTATATGCCTGCAGGAGACCTGGTCACAAACTGTTACTCACATAAATGGTTTTTTATCAATATATACACCAGCAATGCCATCCCCTAGTGGGCACCATTGCGGTCTTTTAACATTAATAAGCACTTATGGGCAGCTAAAGTGGTGAAGACTTTTGTGGACTCCGCCCATTTGCAACAAATTTGCTGCTTCTTGATGGGGGTGCCACTTGGTCCTGATAAATCTTTATCATAATAATTTTATTAGCAGCCATGACAATGTAATGAGCTCATTAGCCAATACTGTAGATGTGCTTTTATCAAGCCTGAAAGATGATTATGGGGAGGGGATTTCAATCTTAAACTATGCCCCACTGATGTTGATCATGTTTGTGGATTGATGACTAACAATGATCTTTCTCGCCTTACGCATTTCATGCATAACCCACTTGGTGATAAAATGTATAGGCCACTCATGCCCTTATTCTTGGTGTGGACTTGGCAACAGATGGAATTTGTCACGAAGTAACCTTCTTAGGGGAGGCAGGCAGTGGTTCTACAATTGATTTTATTGCATTATCTAAATCATGGTTCAAACAAGTAAATGACCAGATCCTAAATGTAGCGATCAGTGACCCTAAACCACTGATCTAACTCCTTATTATGGATCTGAGTATGCCTCCTGCCGATAGGATGAATTGCGCAATAGAATATTCTAGGAATAGGGGGATTCAACAGAATTGGAGGGATGTGGATGCAGAGGACCTTTCAGCCCAACTCATGCTGAACCATAGGGTCCAGATTGAGATCTGCCTAAGCGACCCCCCTGGACCTAGGGCAGCTTTCGGAGTTTGTTTAGAAATCTGCGCAAAGGAGTATTTATTGGCACCTATCAGCATGCGCCCTCAAAAAACACAAAAAATGGATCAATAAAACCTGCTTGCGAGCTCACTCGGACCTTTGTAAAGCCCTCATACATTTCCCCAGGATTCCATATGACATTAAGCATTGTAGGATGCTCTACAAGGAAGCTCTTAGGACGAGAAATTAAGAGATCAGGAGGGATGATTGGGAGCAGTTGGTCTGTGCCTCAGCTATGAAGGATGGGGAGGAGTTCTGGAAGATAGTTAATGTCCCCTTCTTTTTCAGCTGCCCGAATATATTTTTAGAGGTGATCATTCCATTGCACGAATGGGTTAACCACTTCTCCAAGCTGCATAAGCTTAATGAACACACATCTACTGAACCAGATGCCGCATTAGATTTTCACAGCCTAATAGATGTAAGTGTAATGGATACAACTCTTGCTGATGTTATTTCAGCTCTAAATAGATGCCCCAGCCATAAGGCTCCTGGACCGAATGGGGTCCCAGTTGACATCTCTTTTTGGGCCCCAGTGCACTGAATCTTTTAAAATGTGTGTCTAACTCATTACCTCCTAAGTCGTGGTCACGGATAAGGATTGTTCCAGGTTTTAAAAAGGGAGATAGAAGTGATCCACAATGCTATTGGCCAATTTCCCTAATAGATGCCACAGCCATGATTTTAGGTAGAGTCCTGCTTGATCAACTAGAAACCTGGTAGAGAAAGAAAGTGTAGCCAACTTCAAGGGCATCGATAATCCCTAGATCAAAATCTAGACATAATGATAGACCCTCCACAACATTCAAATAAACATGTACAGAAATAGTGAGTTTATATAAAAATTCTTCAATCTTTTTATTTTGATTATTGTATGTTTTCTTGTTATTTTTGTCTTTTGTTTACATTTCATTTATTTATTCATTTCGTTCTTCACATTTAAAAAAGACATTTATAGATAATACAAAGTGTTCAAACTAAGGCAAAGAATCGATTATTTACAACTAAAGACATACAAAGAAAATAAGTGAAAACAGAAAAAATTACATATCCACAATTTCAAAAAACAAATAAACCCAGTGATATACGAGATATTCAGTCGTTGGAATAATTGATGAAGGCAATGCGGTTGAATAGAACTACGCGCGTTTCGGCCCAAGGCCTTCGTCAGGTGACCGTCATTCGTACATTTTATAAAAAATAAAAAAAGTGATATAACCTAAACAAACGAAACAAAGACAAAAAAAATGTATCAACAACTCATACATACACATTAATTACAATTATTTACAATACAATTTCAATTTTTGTATTCGAGGGTCTATAACATTTCTAGTGCGAATGCATATATATACATACAGTGTTAACATCTTAGTGCAGCCACTCAAATTAATTTCTAGCCAGACCATCTGATTATTTACTTTTTGCCTGTTAGATTTCATTATGAATCCACATTTATCAATGTTGGCTAAACTCAGTATACTTATATAAAGTCATTGTCACTTATAGTATATACATTTTTATTGCACTCCTAACTATGATAGTTTATCTGAAGGGTTCCCAGACCAACAGCTCCATACTATAGAATGGTGCTTCAAGAGAGAAAAAAGAATTTAAAAGAACATGATAGATGTGAATATAGCAAAAAGTCCCTATACACTCTCCCTAAAGTTATCCTTACTAATAAAATAGGATTCCTACATTTTACTTACATAATTGTAAAGGTGTCGACTTTATAAGTGAGAGGCTTCGCTTCCTATGGCGACAGCTTTTATTGCGTTCGTGTATCGAGTCTGATATGCTGAAAAGTAGATAAGCGACCTTTATTAGATACTAGAGTTTTACTATATTGAATGCTCTCTTAACTGCCCTACATCAAAAATATATACCTGATTTGTTTCTGTAAGATGACTTACAGCGCACTTAGTCACAGCGTGATTTTAATGAATTTGTTTTTTCGGTGATAAAAACGTATCTTTTCATCTTTATTCCAGTAGCCTAATTCTGAAGTAATGAGAGCAAAAGAGATTATTCTTTATATGTCATTTCACCTTTCTTTAATTTTAGTTTAGAGTCTGTTCACACTCTATATATTTAATACGGTGAAACCTATGACAGATTTTTATTATTATAGCACACACCCCTTCTTTATCAAATAGGATCCAGTCCAAACACCTAGGAGAACACAATTACAAATTCTGCACCAGAGGGATATTCTAATAATGTCTATCCTTATTGCCTCAAAAAGGATCGTGCTTATTACAAGGCGGCGATTATATAAAAAATTATACTCTAATTGTGCATTCAAAGTAGGAGAGCAGATCAAACATAAAGATAACACCAATAATAAATCATTGTAAATATGGCTAAATGACCACAGGTACATTATCCAAAAATGTCCCATAAGGGCACTTTGCTGGCGATAGGTTCCTACCTCAAATATCCTGCAATCATTATTTAAGATATTTCATAGCAGCATCCTATTTTCCTAGGCGTTTTCCAAACTTCACTGTCAGGTGCCGTAATCCGTTTCTCAGTAAAGTGTACTCACTAAAAAATACAACGACACCATTGTACTACACATAATCATAACGTAAGAGACCTCTCTATTCCTGTCCCTCGAAACCATTACCTTGATGCTGAGACGCCGTTACATATGTTGAATATCTTAATGTTTAAACACTGTAAAAAGAGTAAAGAGAAGCCACTATTATATCAAAAAAAAAAAACCGTAATTTTAGACAGCCACTCTTATCCTGTCTGTCTGCTCCATTACCTTGGCGTATTGATGTTAATTAATCCGCCAAATGTTGGATCCCGTGGGGCAGGCTTCCCATAACCTAAGCGAAAAAACGGATGCAAAGGAATCAGACCCAATCCCTTCTCTGAGACCAAAATCTTATACGGCTGGAAAGGGTTTCGCTCGCATTTAAAGCCTACCTTCGTTTTTAGACTCTCATGCGCTCAAACAGGGGTTCCGACCGGTCGGTGCTTCTGATATCCGCGATCCAAACAGCCTGTGTGATTTCCGGCTATATATACAAAAAACGCGCGCTCTCATTAGCCCGCACTGCATGACTGACAGCTGTTACCAATTGCCAGAAGGCGCCGCTCGATGACAGCTAAAGAATGAGTCACAAGTCTCACTCACTAACACTAGATATCGAAAACAGACTGCTCAGGGATTTAAGTTGTTGCATATAAACCCCCCGGAGCAGCTGAAAAAAAGAGACTTTTACTTGTCTTTTGGTAATAATATCACGGGATATATCGCATAATTTGAATGAAAATAATTTTTGAAAGCCATCTAATTTAGCTGACAAAACATTACTCTTATTTTTTTACATAAACGTGAATTAAACATGATATGTTTAAAACCAAACGATATTTAATGTTTGGATAAAACGGCATATATATTC
Organism: Lissotriton helveticus; assembly: GCF_964261635.1. Lineage (NCBI taxonomy): Eukaryota > Metazoa > Chordata > Amphibia > Caudata > Salamandridae > Lissotriton > Lissotriton helveticus. The sequence goes on along the minus strand of NC_136070.1, from coordinate 134,294,612 downwards.
TATGCATCGACGTAGTGCGTGATGGACATTATCGTTACAGGATCACACATTGTATTTATGATATTAATCACTATAGGTGTGATACCAGATCGTCAAAATGGGTCACATAGTGGAACTCCATAGTTTCAGATACATAGCTATTTTTAGAATCATACCCAGACAATATTATTAGAGGATTGCTTGCTGCCATGGAATTTCGGAATTAAGGCCTGATTTAAAAGTATCCAAAGTGAAAATCCAAAACACTTCGCGTTTGCGACGAATTTTGTCTATGTTAATGCCTGCTTTAGCTGTAATTTTTTCTAAAATTAACCACTGGATATCTTCAGGTTTATGGTCCATATCTAAATAATGTGACACCAGAGGGGCATTTATTTTTCGTGTTCGAATCGCTGACTTATGTTCCGTGATTCTTGTACAAACAGAGCGCGAAGACTCACCAACATATCCTTTATTACAAGGACAGATTAAAAGGTAAATAATGTTGGTAGTTTTACAATTAGTCATGGTTATCAGGGGAATAGTTATATTGTTGAACGTAAATTCTGCAGTTTCAATCGTTAGTGGGCAAATTTTACAAGTTCCACACCTATGGTTTCCAATCACTGGAGCCCCAGTGATGATATCTCTTTGGCTTATGGCCTTCTGAGTAGGCATCCTAGATCTGACCACTATATCCTTGATATTTTTGTTCTTCTTGTAAGCAAAAAGAGGTTTATTTATAATCTCATTTCCGCTTTTGTTGACATTAAGGATATGCCAATTCGCATACAGTATTTGTTGGATTTGTTTATTCAACATAGAGTGCCTCGTCACGAAGACTAAACTGGCATCCCGTTTAGTATTGGTACCTGTTAGAAGATGTTGACGGTCGTAATATCTAGCTCTTTTGAAAGAGTCACGTATCAATCTGTGCGGATAGCCGCGTTCTAAAAACTTCTCCTTCATTACAGTAGCCCTCTGGTCATAGTCTGTCAATCTAGTACAATTCCTCCTCAGTCTCAAAAATTGACTGAAGGGAATGCTGTCTTTTTGTGATGACGGGTGAAAACTACTGTAATGAAGGAGAGTGTTGCGTGCTGTTGGTTTAGTAAAAAGGTCCATAATCAGTTTTCCTTCATGGTGTTTGATATTTAAATCCAAAAACTCAATTTCTGAGTTACTCATTTTCTCAGTGAATTTTAAGTTGGGATCACAGGCATTCAACCAAGACACAAATTCTTGTAGAACATCCTCGTTGTCATCCCAAATGAAAATAATATCATCAATAAAACGTGACCAATAAAAAATCGATTCAAAAAAAGGTGCAACCTCATTGAAAATAAACTTCTCCTCAAACAAAGCTACATAGATGTTAGCAATCGTGGGTGCACACGAAGCGCCCATACTGACTCCTCTAGTTTGCTTGTAGAGTTGCCCTGCAAACTCAAAGATGTTATTATCCAAAATAATTTGGAGACAGTCCAGAATAAACGACATATTACAGTCGATGTTAAAGGACTCCATGAACCACTTAGTTGCTTCCATCGCCCCTTCACAGGGAATATTAGAGTAAAGGCTCTCTACGTCCAGTGTTACCATCCACTGACGATGAGCATTAAACGAGGTGCCTTCAAACTGAGTGATTACATGTCTAGTATCTTTAATATGACCTGGAATTTTCTCTATATGGGGGCGCAAGATAGCATCTATATACTTTGAGATGGGTTCTGTCACACTTCCGATGGTTGTAACTATCGGGCGAAGAGGGGGATCTTTTTCGTTCTTGTGCACTTTGGGGATTCCATATATGCTAGCCATTTTCGGATTTCCTATATTCATATAGTCATGCTCTTTCTGACAAATGTCCCCATTACCTAAAGCTTTGGAGATTAATCTAGTAATTTTGTTTTTGATAATACTTGTTGGATCTTTAGTGATTCTAGAATAGTATTTTGTATCACTGAGCATGTTTACCATTTTTTCAATATAGTTGGTGGTATCGAAAATGGCTATGCCCCCTCCCTTGTCACAACTTTTCACAATTGTTTGAGTTGATTCTTTCAATTGTAGTAATGCTTTGTGTTCATTAGTAGAGATATTGTAGGGGGTGTGTGGTACATACTTAGTGATATTTTGTAATTTGGAGGTAACAATTTTTTCAAAAATTCCTATTTCCGGATCAACTTGATCCAGAGATGGAGTAAAAATCGATTTCGGTGACAAACCAGATCTATTAAGTTCTGGTAATTCACATTCTTGATGAGAGAAAAAGTTTTTTAATCGTACTTTCCGAAAAAAACTCATCATATCATTGAATAATTCGAACTTATTCAAACCAGAGTGGGGGACAAAGGAGAGACCTTTCGAGAGTACTGCAAGAGTCGCTGAGTTGGTATTATGGCTACTCAGATTGAAAATAGGTATTGTGTTCATTGTCTCCAATACCTTGCATTTCTCGTTTCTAGGTATCTCTCCGTATTCTGCTGATTGTCCTGGAATTGGGGCTGATAGGGACCCTGTGGTTGGTATGGTTGATTCGGTGGATATTGTTCTTGTGGTGGATATTGTTGGTTGTATTGATATTGCGGCCGATATTGGGATCGATAATTCGTTCTCCAATTTCTTCTCGGCTGACGTCTCCCTAAAAAAGGTCTATACCCTTGATTGGATCTGAAACGATTGCCCCTCGGTTGAAAAGATGGTATACTTGAATTACTTCCTGAATCCGAGGAGTTGGAAAAAGTAGAGTAGTTTTTTGATCTTGGATCTGAAGGGGTGTTATATTCTAGGTCATTATCACTTACTTGGGCATAGAAATTATCGGCCAGGTATGGATATACTTTTTCCATACTAAAAAAGCGTAAATCTTTTTGTAACTTATCCATTTTGCGTTTAAACAGATAGTCACTGTATGAATTAAGGTCCATCTCTACATCTTCTAACTTTTTTTTAATATCGGTGATTATTGTAGAGTTTTTGATCTTTTCTTCAAGCTCTGAAATTTCCTTCGCTAATTCATCTAGGACCTCTCTGACCGTTTCCACTATAAGCATCATGTGGTCCCTCGAGCATCTGTTAGAAATGAGGGACCAACGTTCAAGAAAGTGCTTTAAGTGGACAAATAAACCAGGGATGTTTTTTATCTGGAGACCCTGTGGGATAACTCCTGCTTTTAAATAATCTAGAATAAATTTTCCATGTAACTCAGTTCTTTTACTTTTCTTTTTAAGGGCCAATAGTTTTAATAGATCTTCACGCTGGGGGTCGCGTAACTAGTTAGCATGGAGGAGTCTATAAGGATAGACATTATTAGAATATCCCTCTGGTGCAGAATTTGTAATTGTGTTCTCCTAGGTGTTTGGACTGGATCCTATTTGATAAAGAAGGGGTGTGTGCTATAATAATAAAAATCTGTCATAGGTTTCACCGTATTAAATATATAGAGTGTGAACAGACTCTAAACTAAAATTAAAGAAAGGTGAAATGACATATAAAGAATAATCTCTTTTGCTCTCATTACTTCAGAATTAGGCTACTGGAATAAAGATGAAAAGATACGTTTTTATCACCGAAAAAACAAATTCATTAAAATCACGCTGTGACTAAGTGCGCTGTAAGTCATCTTACAGAAACAAATCAGGTATATATTTTTGATGTAGGGCAGTTAAGAGAGCATTCAATATAGTAAAACTCTAGTATCTAATAAAGGTCGCTTATCTACTTTTCAGCATATCAGACTCGATACACGAACGCAATAAAAGCTGTCGCCATAGGAAGCGAAGCCTCTCACTTATAAAGTCGACACCTTTACAATTATGTAAGTAAAATGTAGGAATCCTATTTTATTAGTAAGGATAACTTTAGGGAGAGTGTATAGGGACTTTTTGCTATATTCACATCTATCATGTTCTTTTAAATTCTTTTTTCTCTCTTGAAGCACCATTCTATAGTATGGAGCTGTTGGTCTGGGAACCCTTCAGATAAACTATCATAGTTAGGAGTGCAATAAAAATGTATATACTATAAGTGACAATGACTTTATATAAGTATACTGAGTTTAGCCAACATTGATAAATGTGGATTCATAATGAAATCTAACAGGCAAAAAGTAAATAATCAGATGGTCTGGCTAGAAATTAATTTGAGTGGCTGCACTAAGATGTTAACACTGTATGTATATATATGCATTCGCACTAGAAATGTTATAGACCCTCGAATACAAAAATTGAAATTGTATTGTAAATAATTGTAATTAATGTGTATGTATGAGTTGTTGATACATTTTTTTTGTCTTTGTTTCGTTTGTTTAGGTTATATCACTTTTTTTATTTTTTATAAAATGTACGAATGACGGTCACCTGACGAAGGCCTTGGGCCGAAACGCGCGTAGTTCTATTCAACCGCATTGCCTTCATCAATTATTCCAACGACTGAATATCTCGTATATCACTGGGTTTATTTGTTTTTTGAAATTGTGGATATGTAATTTTTTCTGTTTTCACTTATTTTCTTTGTATGTCTTTAGTTGTAAATAATCGATTCTTTGCCTTAGTTTGAACACTTTGTATTATCTATAAATGTCTTTTTTAAATGTGAAGAACGAAATGAATAAATAAATGAAATGTAAACAAAAGACAAAAATAACAAGAAAACATACAATAATCAAAATAAAAAGATTGAAGAATTTTTATATAAACTCACTATTTCTGTACATGTTTATTTGAATGTTGTGGAGGGTCTATCATTATGTCTAGATTTTGATCTAGGGATTATCGATGCCCTTGAAGTTGGCTACACTTTCTTTCTCTACATAGTTTACCTTCCCTACGAGTAGCTAACTGAGTACATTGTAGGGGCCCCCCTTTTTTCCAGTCAACTAGAAACCTGGGCCAGTGAAAAAGCCATTCTAACAGCAGCTCAAACCGGCTTTCGGCAGGGTTTAAGCACTGTTGATAAATGCCTGAATCTACACCTAATAATGAGAAAGTATGTAGCTATTAAAGGGGGGTGTCTATTTTTGGCATTCACGGATTTAAGTGCAGCATTTCATAATGTATTAAGGGAGAAATTGTCCACCATGCTGCTAGCTTAGGGTGCCAACCCCAAGATTGATTACATTTTTGCCCAGCTGCATGCAGATGTGAAAGGCAGGATTAGGTAAAAGGCAAGTAGGGAGTGTTCTACCTAATTAGGATTATAAAGAGTGTAAGGCAAGGCTGTGTGTTGGCACCCTTTCTTTTCAGTTTTTATATCAACAGCTTAGAGGCTTGGCTGATTGAAGTCACAGCCGAACCACCCTGGGTGGGGACACACCAATTGCCGGAACTTATGTACGCAGATGACTGCTCCTTATGGCAAATGCAGGGAGGGAGCTACAGATTAATAGTTTTGTGAGTTTTATGACTGATCTGGGACTCGCCGCCACATGAATCTAAATCATATGCAAAGGTTTGTGGTCAACCGCGAAGTAGGCTATCTCCCTTTTTTATTGATAGAACAGCTCTTAAATGTGTTTCCACGTTCATGTTTCTAGGAGTAGCATTTGACAACAAGAATTGCTGGTTACACATTGAGGGGGTTAGGGTAACACAGTTTGAGCAGGCAACTGCATCCTTATGTAAATGTGCTACCAAACTGGGATCCATGCCCTCAGAAGCAGTGTTTACCATCTACAAAGATGGTACGAATTCTGTTGCCACCTATGGGGCTGGGGTCGGGGGCACACTGATCCTTCGCCCATTCAGGACAGTGAAAACCAGTTTTTACGCAAGTTTATGTCAGTCATTGCCTCCCAGTATCCCTTCCACAATGGTCCATGAGGAGCTTAGACTAAACTTTTATAAGTGACGTAGTAAGGATGGCTCCAATTCTTTGTGGCTGTTGAACTGATGCAACTGGTCAACACTAGGGTACAAAAGATTATTTGCCTCAAGATCGTGTAACAAGAGCTTGATGCCATTGGTAGGTCTGTCTTGTTCCGAAATCTGAAGTCTATAGAATCTAGACATTCCGCCATGAGAAATAGAGAATTACTAAGCCGAATGAGTGAATGAGGTGGGAGGCTGATTCATAGATTGGCATGATGGTGGCCTACCTCTCCCTTTGTACAATCCCCTGGATTGAGCCCTATTTGCTAAAAGTCCCACAACATCAAAGATTTTATCTGATAAGATTTAGATTGGGTTTGGCTCATCTTTTGGTGTCCTACTTCTATAAAATGTTTGCTACTAAAGACCTGATACCCATGTGACTCTATTGCTACGCATTCGCAGTTACATATATTCTACTTCTGTAATCTTTATAGACCGCAAATAACTCGTGTCCTCTAACCCTTTACAGAGTACACTAATATATTCTGAAGCGTAAGGAGGCTCTGACTCATCATATGCAATGGCTCCAGATGGACCTAGGGTGTATAATAGTTGGATAATTGTGGGGAAATAAGAGCAGTACATTCCTTGAAGGTTTTTAGTTCCAGTGTTATTTATGAATTATCTATTGTTTTTTAAAATGTTTTTAAAAACTTGGCTTGAGTATTATATTCTAATCTTGTAATGAATTGATGATTTGTGTTGCATGATTATGCACATGGACTAGTAAGTATGAGTTGAGGTCATTAGCTTTTTAGTGTTTATGATGGGTTTATATCACTGCCAGTATATATGTATAAAGTGCAAAATTTAATAGAAATTGTGACATGTAGTACCTTTTAAATGGAGCTGTGCATTTAGATTGAGGGGCAGCTTCTTGAATATTAGTATATTCATTGTCTGGAAATGTCCTTTTTATATGCATCTTTCTGATTGTATGTATTTTTACATGTTTGTATGCTTTTATGATTGTTGCATAACCAAATAATGCTTATTAACGAAAAAAGAAAGAGTGAGTTGTGTGTGTGATTTGGCCAGGTTGAAGGGAAGCTCTTGCTCAAGAAAACTATTGATAATGTTTTGAATTAGTGGAGATGGCTGGAACATCGAAAATATGCTCTTTAACCGCATGCGTGTGGCGGCTTTCTTCGCGCTGTGCTGCATTTTTTAAATAACCGCGTTACATGACGAGCGGAGCTCGTCATGAGCATGCGAGCGGTGCAACTCATGACGAGCTCAGCTCGTCATGAGCATGGAAGGGGTTAAGTTCACCAGGGATTGGACAGAGGCAGGTATCTTACTGTACCCTAACGCTTCAAGATAAGTAGATCTTTGCCAGTTGACCAGAAGGTTGTTAAGGAGAATTAGGTTACTTGGGAACACTGAATGACATACCATTTTTTTTCATTTTGATGGCACTACTAAACTTGTTCTTTTCAATCTGAGCATATCGAGTCCAGGTTTGCGAGGCATTTATAAGCAGCAGAGAGAGAACTTGTTGGAATGCTGTACCATGAACCTGAATGAGCCTCGATTCTCCTGTGATTCTCCATTCATATTTTTGTTGGAAAATAAATAAATAACTTGTTTAAACGATTGGTGCAATGTAATATATGAGATTACTTATCTTTTAAATACTTCCAGAGAGCAGCTGAAGAATATTTTTCAGCAATTTCCTCGCACCCTGGCAGATGGCGTCATGCAGCTCCTTGTTGACTTCATCCCTGCCTAGAAATGATGCTGGAGCCACATATAATTGTCAATTGTGTGGGCTGTTGTCAGATACTTTCTGTGCCCTTGGATGCAGATTCAGAGGTCACTTCCTCTCTGTTTTGTCGAGATTTGTGTCAAACGTTTTCACACTGTGCAAAGGATTATGTCCTCTCCGAAGACTACAGGATTTAAGCCCTGCATGGACTGTCACAAACAGATGTCTGTGACAGACCCTCACCATGTCTCTGGTGCCGAGGCTTGTCGCTTAGCTACAGGTTTTGCCTCAATTGTGCCAAGATTAATCCAAAGTTCATCCGAGACTGCAAAGACAAGCTCTATGTTACCAAACACCTTTAAAAAGCCATGTAAGGGCGGGTTCCAGTCAAGGACGTGAACACGTCCGCATTCTTGTTCTGGAGAAAGTCCTCTTCATATTTAAAGTCATCAGATAAGTCCAAATCAAAGAAAAAACACAAGAAGTCTCTTTCTTCTGGTCACCCTTGTCAGGAGGAGTTACGTGAATGTCAGGTTTCCTCTCGGTCTCCTTCCATGGAGCCAAACCCACAAGTTAATCCAATCCTACATAAAGTCTCAGGCCCATCTGTGACACCACTGCAAGTTATAGCCTTCAAGGAGGCTGTAGTGCACATTTTTGGTACTCTTCCTGATCTCTTCTGCAAGCCTCAGGGCACCAAGGATCCAAGGAGGCCACCAGTTGGACTACTATAAGTGGATCTGTGCCTCTTGTCATGGCTGCAGGTCCTCCCCTTGGGCCAACATCCATCTCGACATCCGCTAAGAATTTTGCCAGGTCCCAGTGCCTTGAGTACAGCGCCGATGCCAGAGGGAAAGCCCGTTATCCTCTTGAACTTGGAAGTAAACCCTACAGGGCCTCGACCGAAGTTCAGCCTAATTCTCACTCGGATGGAACCCTGCATTTATATCGACCACTCGATGTTCCCTTTGCCTCAGATTCAGAGAGTCACCATGATGGAGATGACGGAGATGATGGAGCTAACCTTTTACCATGCTGAAGAGAACTTTCCATAGACCTTCGGAAGGCCATTCGACTAAACACTTCCCCAGATACTTGGTTAAACTCCTCCCGGTACCATCCACAGTGGAATCCGTCTCATTCACATTAGTAATTAGCAGGGAGGCTCAAGTTCGAGACCTTCAACTTTTATCTGTTGAAGTCAAGACTAATGTTCCCATAGAATTCCTGTAACCTGGACAGATGTCTTTGGAACCACTTCTACTCTTCAACAAAGCCCTGATAGACTTATGGTTACTTGGCCAAGCCTATTTGTCCACCAGCCAACAGACAGGCTGCCAGACATCATAGACCTATGTCTGGAGATCCTCCTTTCCTGCTGCAACAAATTATACCTGAAAATCTGGTGGTCCGGGCATCAACCAGTATACTCAACCCAAACTAATTTTGTACTACGCCCACTGATAGGGAATTCAAAAGTATGGAGGCATTCAGAAAGCAAATATTCTCCTTTGCCTGCTTAACCCTGTGTTCAGTGAATGCAACTTGCCTCCTGAGATTATATGGTTCATGAGATATTACCGACAGCCCCAGAAGAATTCTGCACTAATCATGCATAGATCATACAGGATGGGCAAGATGTCGCAAAATACATCATTCGCTCTGGGCTAGACACCACTGACTGGTTGGGCAGTGCAATTAGTGCCAGCGGGGTGTTTTGCCGCCACTTTTGGATGAGATCCAATGTCTTTTCAGGCAACATTCAGGCGTTGCTAATAGATCTGCCATTTGATGGCATTATTCTCTTTGAAGACAAAGCAGACTTGACCTTAGAACGCTTCAAAGAAGGCTGAGCCACAGTGCACTCACTCGGCCTTTATGCAACTCTGTGGCAGTATCGCCAACAGTTTTGCCCCTTTTGCGGCTTCAGAAGAGACTTGGCACAAAGACAACACCAATGTCCATCTCCACAACAACAGACCCCTTGGTCCTTTTAAGGTTGGGAATCAGTATCCAGGACATCAGAGGCAATGTATTGCTCAGTCCCCTGCCCCTTCTGCCATAACCTCCAAACCACTTTAGCTTGTCCTCAGTGGGACATAGCCATGCCGTTGGAAGCAGCATTTGGTATTACATCTTCTGGTGTCAAACCATCAAATCCAACTGATGAGAGCTTCATATTGTTATGTTATGTTACTGGGGGTTTTGTAAAGCGCTCAGCTGCTCCGAAGAGCGTCCCGGCGCTGTAGATCATTACACAAATACCAGCAACTAACAAGACAGCCAAAGCGGCACTAAAAATCCACAAGAACAACTTGCAGGGCAAAAAGATATTGTTCAGCAAGTATACACCCTCGCTTTCCTTTCTACTCCACCACATATGCCATGTATATCAAAGCGGTCAAAGGATCACTAGTCCATCTTTCTGAAGAAATTCCAAGCTCTTCTGGAGAAAGGGCCCATTGAGAGGGTCCTGGCATCGTAAATAGGGACTGGATGTTACTTCCATTATTTCCTGATTCTGAAGAAGGATGGAGGCCTTCGTCCTATTTTAGACTTTTCCATCTCAACTTCCTTCTCAAGAAGGACACATTCACGATTCTCATGCTGGCCCAAGTTCTATCTGCCCTAGTTCCAGGTGACTAGATAGTGTTGTTGGATAGCAGGACACCTGTTTTTAAGGTAAGCCACCATCATTTTCATTTTTTTATGCTCCCATTCGGCCTCACAAGCACCCCTCAGGCATTCACGAAAGTGATGTTGGCAGTCAAAGCACATATTTTGAGGTTGGGTATGCCAGTCTTCCCATACTGCTGCTAAAGGTGGGCTCGCCACACTCAGTAATAGACCACCTTCAGACAACAGTGAACATCCTCACATCTTTGGGGTTCTCAATCAACGTGCAAAAGTCATACCTGACTCTCTTCAAAAGACTTCCAATCATTGGAGCTGTTCAGGATACAGGACTCTAGAGCCTTTACACCAGGGGCCTCCAATCAGTAGCTTGTGAGCTACAGTAGCTCTTCAGCTACCTCTGAGTATCTCACCTGTGTGTAGCCCAGCTTATTAAATTAGAAAGATTTTCCTTAGTTGAATCATTGTAGATATAAAAACATTCAAATTCTACAACACTAATAATATTAGTAGCTCTCAATGCGTTTCATTGAACATAAGAAACTCTTAGTACAGAAAAGTTGGAGACCCCTTCTTTACACGGTCTCAACGAGTCTAGGGAATTAAGACTATAATCCCAATTTTTCAACCTCTATCCTGGGTCTCAGTGAGAGAGATGCTGACACTTTCTTGCCTTTCCTGTCTCCTGCATCCTGCTTGTGAAACACCCCAAATAGCCATGGAGGCTCTACAGTGGGATTTGAAGTCTCGATGGGCTCAGTTCCAGCCTTTCAGCAAAGAAAATTGTGGTAGAAAATAAAGTTGTTAATTTATTTGTTAGAAGTGCAGAGTAATTTCTGCACAGTTTATAGTGTTAATTATGTAAGAGTGCCCTACATAACTTTATTTAGTCATGAGCTGAAGAGAAGCCAGGTGGGGCTGCTTCTGCCAGTGTTATTACATTGTTGCCAGTAAGCAGAGGAGGCTTCTTTGGGAAGCCTGTGCCCTCAAGGCAGAGCTTACTGGCAGAGCTGCATTAGATGTCAGCAGAAGGAGGGACCTGCTAAGAATAGTGATGGCAGTGTTCCAAAGGCAGTTGAAATAGTTTGGCGTTCCAGCTGGGAATAATAATTTAAAGGCCATCGTTGAGTGGCTTGGAATTTCCCAATTACAGAGTTACCAATAACACGGTACTGGTAACTTGGGTGTTTGGAAAATCTGACCTATTATGGTTTGGAACGTGAGGGTCTACTAGTAAATGAGGAATTGACAGGTGAAATCAGAAATTCTGGGTCCGATTCCCACTGTAACGTTATCATTTTACGCTGTCCTGTCACACGTAGATTTCTGCTGCTGAGAGGCACATGTTTTAGCTTACTTTAGGAAGGTCTGGAGAGTCCCCCTGAAGATGTGATGAAAAAGATGGTGGTGTTCAGGAGCGGATCGGGTCAGGGAAGGAGCCAGGGCTGCGGGGGAGAGACGATGGAGAGAGATAAAAAACAAATGATACAAAAGAACGTACCTGCCGCCCTCCAGCATTGCTTCATGCTCTTCTGCTCCTCTCCTCTTCATTGCAGGAAGGCAAAAGCTCCCAATATGCCCTGTGTCCAATCCTGAAGCTGCTCTCATGCATGAGAGCAGCTTTAGGATTGGCCTGAGCCCCGATGATTTGCGCTCCAGGACAGAATGGGAGCCTGTGCTTTCTCTCTCCAACCCTAACAATGTAACTGAGGTTGGAGAGAGGTTCACTGCACATGTGGGTTTGCCCTGCCTGAGATGGCCGGCCAAACCCACATTCGCAGTGAAAAGTAGTGCCCAACACTCCCCCTCCAGCCTGTCATTATCCAGGTTCTGCCCCCAAGCCTCGGCACAAGAAAAATGAAATGATAAAAGAACGGGTTTTAAAACTGTTCTATTATCGTTTTCTTTTTCATGTTTTTTAGATGCTGTGGGGGGGGGGGGGCGCTCCTCCACCATAGCTGAGGAGTAACTGAGAAATCTTTTGGGCTCTCTCTGTAATCATGACTCTTGATCCTGGCCTAGAGGTGATAGAACCTGCTTACATTGTTCCCACAAAGGAGACATATCCCAGTAGAACTCATACCTCTAGAACTCTCATACAGATAAACAGACTTTAGAGCCTTCTGAAATAAGGCAATGTACACCTTGACTTGAAATTGCATTTTTGCTTTTTGTTTTTAGGATTTTCATTTGGGCCTATAGGACTCAAGTGCATATTTCATGGGGATTAGTGGGGTCTCCCTTACAGTACACTATTGAATGGGGTCTGTAGAAGAAGTGAAACGAACAGTCAGTGCACTTGCTTTTGTCTTAGGCATCTTTAACACAAGAAACACTCTTTTGTGGGGTTGATTTGAGAATGTGAAATTTATATTGTACAATTACTACATAGTTCACTGTAAAGTTGTCTTCAAATCCCACATTTCACTACACTACTTGTGTACAAGGAATGCCAAGCCCATCCACTGGTAGTGAACAATTTTCAAGCAGAACTTCTGACTGAATAAACAGAAATGTTCTTTAGGCCAGGAGGAACTTTTTTAATGCTCTGTGAAGTTGAGAAGTGGCACTGGCCAAATTGGATGGAACTGGGGTGTCAAAATGAGCTAAAGAACGATGATGGATTCAACCCAGTTCTCCGACTGGGGGTTAGTGTCTGAAAAGTTTCAGTGCTCCGTCCACCAGCTCCTTGTGTTTGCTTTGTTTGTCCAAAGTTGGCAGGGTAGGCCCAGACGTGGGTCCCTTGCTCACTTTGCCACTGGATTCAAGCCAGCCTGGCTGATGACGGGTGTTACCCCGAAACCAATCCCACGATGCTTGTTTCCGGTCCAGGGAGGACCTAGCCTGGCAGTTTGGGCTGCACTGTACCCATGAGGCACAGGGTCAAGACTGATTTGCGTATAGCTGGGTCTGAACTGGGGTTGCGAAGTGAGCTAAAGAACGATGATGGATTCAACCCAGATCTGTGACTGGGGGTGAGTGTCTGGAACATTTCAGTGCTCTGTCCATCATCTCCTTGTGTTTACAAATTGGATGTATATCAGGAAAAAATCAAAAGAGTATTAAACATGATTTTTTTTCAAAGGATACTAAAATGAGAAATTGCCCCACGCTGCCTAATTTGAGAGAAACTCAAAATCCTTAACAATTTTTGCAGCCAGTAACAGAGGTTTTTTTCTAAGGAGACTGTGGTGCAATATACTCCATGTAGGCATGCACTGTGGAGTAAATGCACAGCAAGATGTGAATTAGCCCGATGGTCAGAGACATATGCCGTGCACTAGTAATACTATATCGTCAAATATTTTGTAATCGAATGCCTTAATCAGATGGGGTCTGTCAACAGAAGACCCTGGACGTGATGTATTGTACATGTTGGAATAAAAGCCTTCTCTTTAAGGTCTCAGTTTTCAGGTTATTCTAATAATCTATTTGAAAGACTGAGAAGAAAGAGGTCACACTCTATCACACTCTAGATGTCTATGTTGTCCCGAGCATCATGGTCCGGGAGACCTGCTGGGTACACCATTCCTTCCACTAACGATATGCTTTGTCTCTACTTTGTGGCTTGGTTGAACATTACACCTTTTGTTCAGAGATATGCAGACCTGTGCTGGAAAACATTGTAACCAACGCAATGAAGGGATAAAGACACTTCATATCCAAACCAAAGTTTACTAGAAAGAATAATATTTGCTTTATGTGAAACAACAAAAACATGAAAATGGACATTACAGGATAAAAGATTACAAATATGTGCAAACATTCCCAGAGAAAACGGTGGGACCAAGCAATTACGTAGGAGTCGTTGAAGAATGTAAAAATCTCAGAGAAATGACCAACTCCCCTTCTGGGACTCTCAAGAGGGCGTATAGCTCATGTGAGGACAATGAGTCAGTGTACATAATCGAAGAGAGCCTTGGATGAACACTGGTCAGAGATTCTGCCTTCACAAACAGTTTTCAGTAGGGAGTAACATTCACCCCTGTGGGACAGTGTTGAAGGCTTTTTCCAAGGAGACTGCCAGTATGCTGAGTGTGAGCTCTTGAAGGAACCTGTTGGAAGCAGTAGTTTTCTGGTTGGCTAAGATGATGATCCAGCCAAGTAGAATTTACCCTCCCGTCAAGGGCAGGTCATTACACTCGCTGTATAACCTGAGCTCACACTTTGGTAGCTTAGCACTGAGTAGTCAGGCTTAATTTAGAGCAAAACACACAAGATGATGGACGGAATGTTGCACAATGGCAACACATTATTCACCCCCAGTCACAGATCTGGGTTTAATCCATCGTTATTTTGCTCTCCAAGCCACCCCAGTTCAGACATGACCATCAGTCTTGACCCTGTGCCTCATGGGAACAGTCCAGCCCGAACTGCCAAGCCATGTCTTTCCTGGACCGGAATCAAGCATCCTAGGACTGGTTTCTGGCTATCAGCCGTCTTCAGCCAGGATAGCTTGACTCCAGTGGCTTAGTGAGCAAGGGACCCACGTCTGGGCATACCCTTCCAACATAGGGTGAACAGCAAAACACACAAGATGATGGACGGAATCTTGCACAATGGCAAAACATTCACCCCCAGTCACAGATCTGGGTTTAATCCATCGTTATTTTGCTCTCCAAGCCACCCCAGTTCAGACATGGCCATATGCAAATCAGTCTTGACCCTGTGCCTCATGGGAACAGTCCAGCCCGAACTGCCAAGCCATGTCTTTCCTGGACCGGAATCAAGCATCCTAGGACCAGTTTCTGGCTATCAGCCGTCTTCAGCCAGGATAGCTTAACTCCAGTGGCTTACTGAGCAAGGGACCCACGTCTGGGCATACCCTTCCCACATAGGGTGAACAGCAAAACACACAAGATGATGGACGGAATGTTGCACAATGGCAAAACATTCACCCCCAGTCACAGATCTGGGTTTAATCCATCGTTATTTTGCTCTCCAAGCCACCCCAGTTCAGACATGGTCATATGCAAATCAGTCTTGACCCTGTGCCTCATGGGAACAGTCTAGCCCGAACTGCCAAGCCATGTCTTTCCTGGGCCGGAATCAAGCATCCTAGGACCAGTTTCTGGCTATCAGCCGTCTTCAGCCAGGATATCTTGACTCCAGTGGCTTAGTGAGCAAGGGACCCACGTCTGGGCATACCCTTCCCACATAGGGTGAACAGCAAAACACACAAGATGATGGACGGAATGTTGCACAATGGCAAAACATTCACCCCCAGTCACAGATCTGGGTTTAATCCATCGTTATTTTGCTCTCCAAGCCACCCCAGTTCAGACATGGCCATATGCAAATCAGTCTTGACCCTGTGCCTCATGGGAACAGTCCAGCCCGAACTGCCAAGCCATGTCTTTCCTGGACCGGAATCAAGCATCCTAGGACCTGTTTCTGGCTATCAGCCGTCTTCAGCCAGGATAGCTTGATTCCAGTGGCTTAGTGAGCAAGGGACCCACTTCTGGGCATACCCTTCCCACATAGGGTGAACAGCAAAACACACAAGATGATAGACGGAATGTTGCACAATGGCAAAACATTCACCCCCAGTCACAGATCTGGGTTTAATCCATCGTTATTTTGCTCTCCAAGCCACCCCAGTTCAGACATGGCCATATGCAAATCAGTCTTGACCCTGTGCCTCATGGGAACAGTCCAGCCCGAACTGCCAAGCCATGTCTTTCCTGGACCGGAATCAAGCATCCTAGGACCGGTTTCTGGCTATCAGCCGTCTTCAGCCAGGGTTGCTTGACTCCAGTGGCTTAGTGAGCATGGGACCCACATCTGGGCATACCCTTCCCACATAGGGTGAACAGCAAAACACACAAGATGATGGACGGAATGTTGCACAATGGCAAAACATTCACCCCCAGTCACAGATCTGGGTTTAATCCATCGTTATTTTGCTCTCCAAGCCACCCCAGTTCAGACATGGCCATATGCAAATCAGTCTTGACCCTGTGCCTCATGGGAACAGTCCAGCCCGAACTGCCAAGCCATGTCTTTCCTGGACCGGAATCAAGCATCCTAGGACCGGTTTCTGGCTATCAGCCGTCTTCAGCCAGGATAGCTTGACTCCAGTGGCTTAGTGAGCAAGGGACCCACGTCTGGGCATACCCTTCCCACATAGGGTGAAAAGCAAAACACACAAGATGATGGACGGAATGTTGCACAATGGCAAAACATTCACCCCCAGTCATAGATCTGGGTTTAATCCACCTTTATTTTGCTCTCCAAGCCACCCCAGGTCAGACATGGTCATATGCAAATCAGTCTTGACCCTGTGCCTCATGGGAACAGTCCAGCCCGAACTGCCAAGCCATGTCTTTCCTGGACCGGAATCAAGCATCCTAGGACCGGTTTCTGGCTATCAGCCGTCTTCAGCCAGGATAGCTTGACTCCAGTGGCTTAGTGAGCAAGGGACCCACGTCTGGGCATACCCTTCCCACATAGGGTGAACAGCAAAACACACAAGATGATGGACAAAATGTTGCACAATGGCAAAACATTCACCCCCAGTCACAGATCTGGGTTTAATCCATCGTTATTTTGCTCTCCAAGCCACCCCAGTTTAGACATGGCCATATGCAAATCAGTCTTGACCCTGTGCCTCATGGGAACAGTCCAGCCCGAACTGCCAAGCCATGTCTTTCCTGGACCGGAATCAAGCATCCTAGGACCTGTTTCTGGCTATCAGACGTCTTCAGCCAGGATAGCTTGACTCCAGTGGCTTGGTGAGCAAGGGACCCATGTCTGGGCATACCCTTCCCACATAGGGTGAACAGCAAAACACACAAGATGATGGACGGAATGTTGCACAATGGCAAAACATTCTCCCCCAGTCACATATCTGGGTTTAATCCATCGTTATTTTGCTCTCCAAGCCACCCCAGTTCAGACATGGCCATATGCAAATCAGTCTTGACCCTGTGCCTCACGGGAACAGTCCAGCCCGAACTGCCAAGCCATGTCTTTCCTGGACCGGAATCAAGCATCCTAGGACCGGTTTCTGGCTACCAGCCGTCTTCAGCCAGGATAGCTTGATTCCAGTGGCTTAGTGAGCAAGGGACCCACTTCTGGGCATACCCTTCCCACATAGGGTGAACAGCAAAACACACAAGATGATGGACGGAATGGCGCACAATGGCAAAACATTCACCCCCAGTCACAGATCTGGGTTTAATCCATCGTTATTTTGCTCTCCAAGCCACCCCAGTTCAGACATGGCCATATGCAAATTAGTCTTGACCCTGTGCCTCATGGGAACAATCCAGCCCGAACTGCCAAGCCATGTCTTTCCTGGACCGGAATCAAGCATCCTAGGACCGGTTTCTGGCTATCAGCCGTCTTCAGCCAGGATAGCTTGACTCCAGTGGCTTAGTGAGCATGGGACCCACGTCTGGGCATACCCTTCCCACATAGGGTGAACAGCAAAACACACAAGATGATGGATGGAATGTTGCACAATGGCAAAACATTCACCCCCAGTGACAGATCTGGGTTTAATCCATTGTTATTTTGCTCTCCAAGCCACCCCAGCTCAGACATGGCCATATGCAAATCAGTCTTGACCCTGTGCCTCATGGGAACAGTCCAGCCCGAACTGCCAAGCCATGTCTTTCCTCGACCGGAATCAAGCATCCTAGGACCGGTTTCTGGCTATCAGCCATCTTCAGCCGGGATAGCTTGACTCCAGTGGCTTAGTGAGCATGGGACCCACATCTGGGCATACCCTTCCCACATAGGGTGAACAGCAAAACACACAAGATGATGGACGGAATGTTGCACAATGGCAAAACATTCACCCCCAGTCACAGATCTGGGTTTAATCCATCGTTATTTTGCTCTCCAAGCCACCCCAGTTCAGACATGGCCATATGCAAATCAGTCTTGACCCTGTGCCTCATGGGAGCAGTCCAGCCCGAACTGCCAAGCCATGTCTTTCCTGGGCCGGAATCAAGCATCCTAGGACCAGTTTCTGGCTATCAGCCTTCTTCAGCCAGGATAGCTTGACCCCAGTGGCTTAGTGAGCAAGGGACCCACGTCTGGGCATACCCTTCCCACATAGGGTGAACAGCAAAACACACAAGATGATGGACGGAATGTTGGCCAATGGCAGTGTGTAAAGCATTGGCACAGCACTCATGAGAAATACCTAGCGCAGTACAAAAGGGACTTCACATGAGACGTTTGTAAAAATCATTTGTATTCAAAAAATGTAAATAATCAATGCAATAGGAACATCATGTACTTTTGGGTATGGATCACATTTGGAAATATAACTAGCAGTACTAGACCCACTCGTGTAGTGATAATGTGAAGAATATGCACACGCGGGACAACTCCTAATCTAACCCCCCACCTAGCATACAGCACCCTTATGCTGTGCAGCACACTATCTATCCCGGGCCCACACCTACAGTTGGTTTAGTTAAATCCCGCACAGTTATAGAGGCCCCCCGGGTCACAACAAACTCAGAGACCACTCTTAGCAGCACCATGGGCCGGGCCATGCAGGTAAACCAGTATCAAATGTAAAGTGCTTTTGGTATGAAATCAACATAGAATCCCTCACCGCCGGCCAATGTTGTGAAACACCAGCAGTGCACACAATGTCGCGTTCTCACACTTTCACTCACTCCACAGCTCTATGTGGTGCCACTGATGCCAGCCTAGTCTATACGGAATGTTCTTGCACCTGCATGCACTCAGCACTTTAAAGCGGTGCACTGATACTCAGCATTGCCGGATCGCTGAACTCTGTGGGCAGGGCTGCCGAGCAGAGCTACGAAGTTGCCTGCGGTTGCTGCTCCTTACTCCTCACCAGTGCTTAATTTGAGCAGGGGCTTTCAGGTGCTCAGCACCTACACTTCTTTCACAGGACCGGGGCTAGAGTTTCTGAACCTGCAGGTTGTGGTCTCAATATCAATTGTTCATATTCAAAATAAAAAGAATAACATACATTGCATGGTGACTGACTGGTAAATGTTCATAGGCAGGCCGGCATACGCCTGTCCAGGAAGGCATGATTGTGTATCAACACATTAGTGATGATGTCATCACGCTGATCACAAATCCAAGTAGTCATCGACAAACTATGGCTTGCATTCTATTCCCCTAGTCTGCTGCACTTTGCCACTGCCTGAGCCTTTACCTCCCATTGGATAATTGTAGTTGGGGGCTGTCTCATGACGGAGTTGAGGCAAGGAAGCTGCAAGAGCGCATATGGAACTTGGGAGTGAGGGCTCTTGAGGAAGAATAAATCAAAGTAAGCATGGACTTTCCACTTGTTCCTTAGCCAGAGTAGCATATCCGGCAGCCCTGCATTGCTGCTATCCTCAATGTGCTTGATGCGGCTGTGGCCCAACACAGCTTTTGTGCGCCATGGCTTCACCTGTAGAATCTGTACGCTGCACCCCAGCAAGGTAATTGCTGAGCCCAGTAGGCACCACAGCCATACTTACCGGCATTGGCAGCATTACTGCTAGAGACAATACCTGTGCTGTAGCAGGCAGGGTCACAGCAAGCTGAGCAGTGGATGTCGATGCCGTCGCCATCCCTGGACCTACTAATTGCAGGCAGCACTAGCAGTGACATGACCTGCTGTGCTCAAGCAGTCGCCTGTTCTGCAAATACACTGATTAATATATGCAAAAAAGCATTTTCATTTGATGTACATTTTGTTTTTGCACTCGGTGTAGGTAAGAAAGTAAAACATGTCATCTTCCGCTTCTTTAGGAATAACAACAGGAAAACACAGAGTTCAATATAGCAGGGACATGTACAGGCTGACGACAGGGGTCACAGGCAGCAGCAGTGTTAGAGATGAGAGACAGCAACAGTAAAGAGGAGAAGAAACAACAAGAGAGGAGAGAGATATAACAGGGCAAAGTAGAAAAAAAGGAGGAGAGCAAATCCGATACAACGAGAAAGCAGCCAAAAGGTGAAGAAAGCATTAAGAAGAGAGAAGATAGAATGAAAGGATGTCGAGGACAGGACAGAGAAAAAAAAGCAGACAAATGATAAATTGCTGCTAGAGAGTGATAGTAAAGAGCCAAGATTGAGGGGAGAGAGAGCAGAGCATGGATGAAAGTGAAGAGAAAAAAGGGCAGGGCTCAAATGAATAGAGGGCAAATCAGAAATTCAGGGTGTGACAAAGATGATAGACAACAATTAGAGAGGCGAGAGGATAGACACTTAGAGCAAAGACTTAGGGGGCAGACAATAATACGTGGAAATAACGACACCCAGTGCTGATGAGAATATGCAAAGCACAGCACCTGTCCTAGCTTTTTCAGCTGCGCCATCCACTTATGGTACCTCAAAGGTAATACCACAAACATCTTACAATGAAGCGCTGCAGTCTAGGATACATATTGCATGTCCTACTAACAGCCAGAAATATATTCAAACCAATTCTAATCTGTCTTTATCGCAAATCAATGAACCTGAGCTACTCAACTAGATCATGGATGATGTAGCCAGTATATCAGAATCACTAGATGACAAGCCCTCTGATTTACCTGCTTCTGCCAATTCAAGCCCTTCGCATGCAATATTGGAAGCATACGAATCCTCAAAATCGAAATATAATGGAAGTTTCTTTCACCTACAACAGAAAAACAGAGAGCAGGCACGGATGACGGCCACAAACGGTTTAAACCAGTGAACTAACGAGTTGTCTGCCAGTCAAGAGAAGTACATAATAGACTTTACTCTATCATATACATCTGAAGGTCCTCATGACATATTAAATCGTCGGAACAGATTTGATTTGATGATCTAAAAGATCTTGACTCACACTCTCTGTTATAAGTTGGCTTTATCCTCTGTCACAAAATTAACTTGGACTTTGAAACCACTAAAACTACCTAGTCCACGAAAGGTGCGGCCTAAAGGATATAAGAGAGACCTTAGCAGACTATGGAATCATGGTCACACAACCTGAAAAGTCAAAATATCCATAAGTGCTTAGGAATTCATATAGGCATGCTGTGACCCATAATCTCTCATCGATAATTATACTGCTTTATAAAGGCTCAGAGACAACTCAGAGATTTGAAAACCTACAAATCATGGCAAGAGAAACTGCACCCAACATGCGATCAACCTCATGGCCAGCAAACCCTTGACCAAGTTATCAATCTATGCTTCTAACACGCAATCAGTATACATAATGGGCAGAGAACAGTGGACTTGGTACAATTAATTTTCGATTATACTTTGGAATATCGCAGGTTACTACTCGCAATCAAACTTAATTCAAGATCATTGCATAATATGTCTTCAAGTAACATGGCACCCTTCTACCTTATCGGTCTTAAATTACTCTATGCATGAAATAAAAGCAGAAATAAATGTCCTAGGGAGACCGAGTGGACGGTTGGCAACAATAATCAGTACCAGAATTCGGATTATATATTGGCAGTCTTACTCAAAAGCCAATCTGCCGCAAAGTTACTGATTATAAACATTTGCTTTACCCCAATCTTGTAAAAAATAAATACAGGTATTACAAAATATTAGAAGAGCTGGAGTTATTAATGGAAACGTATGGACAGCTATTTGTAATCATTACTGGGGACTTTAACCAAACTTTGTTCCCACCAGCGAATTACTCTCTAGTCACGGAGGACCCAGCCTTAAGCTGTAATATCCCTCAGCCAAAAAGAATACAACGGAGAAAGCAGAAGGGTTCAAACACCCAAACCAGATTCACTTACAACCTTCTGGTGGATTCCGGATATAGAGCTGCACCTACATTCTGGGATCCAATGACATCCAATATCATTGACTACACCTTTGGCCATCATACCTACTATCACCTCTGCATAGGTTATGCCATTATTCCGAGGCCTGAGAGTGACTACAACCCTCAAAAGATAGTTGTTAGCATCAAACTAGATCAGCTGGAAACTTAAACAATCGCGAACTGCAACCCTATGATCGCTGTTAACAACAAGAAGGTCGAATGAAACAGCAGTTTGAAAAAGAAAGCATCAAATCTGAGTGGAGTCCTGCAACCACTTCGCTCATTTCTGAAAAATTACCATTCCAACCTCAAGATAAGTGACAACTGTATGAACACCTTGCAAATTACATTAGATTACATACTGTCTGTACCTGGTAAATTAGATATATATATATTTTTTTTTTGTTGCATATTTATATAGCGCGAACTCGACCCGAAGGTATTGGAGCGCTTTACATGAGCACCGTATTTACATTACACATTACACATTCAGGCACGGGGAGATTTAAGTGATTTGCCCAGAATCACAGAATGTGGACGTGACCCCGAGGCTCGAACTCTACCCAAAGGTATTGGAGCGCTTTACATGAGCACCGTATTTACATTACACATTCAGGCACGGGGAGATTAAGTGATTTGCCCAGAATCATAGGATGTGGAAACGACCCCGAGGCTCGAACCCTGGTTTCCAGCACCAAAGTCGGCAGTCTAGCCGACGGACCACAGCTTCCCCCTTCAGATTACATACTGTCTGTCTTGATGACAATATTACAAAATATACGGCAAAACACTTCTTATTCATTCAGTGCCCAGCAACTAAGTGAGTCAAAAATAGTCTATCTTAAGACATTGCCACACACTTTAAAATTACCTGCATCCAATGAACACGAGGCAAGAATCAAATATCAATTCAAATCAATTCAAATAATCTTTATTCGGATATAAATATCCAAAAAAAGCACAGTTCATCACCACCAGCAGGAAAAATACAATATAAGTTTAAAAAAACAGCACATAGATACATATCATGATCCAATATAAATACACAATTGCAACACTAGATTCCACAATAAAAATTGTAAAATCACATTAAAAGGGTTGAACGGGCAATACAAAGTCAAGCAGCGTTAACGACAAAGTGCAAATATAAGATTTAGATCAATGTGCAAAATCAGCAGCATATTACAAATAAAGTGCGGTAACCTGCAATAAATCTGATAGCAATTCGCAACAGGGTGTAGATATAAATGATTTTAACCCCAATCCCAGTTATGCCAATGCTAGCAACAACATGCTCAAAATATAATGCTTTGTTTGCGGGCAATAAATGATGACCCCTGAGGAAAAAGTAACAGTAATAAATGCATTTCGCTAAACAGTATTACAGAGGTTTTTCTCACGTTTAATATTCATTCATGGAGGCACGTGAACGTACCGCAGCTTGTAGAAACGTGCTTACCCGAAAAATCAAATCGTCACTTCCAAGCTGTAGGATTTCAAGATATGCTAGTTTAAGATCTAAGATAACCCATGCCTTAAAGTACGGAATCAAATACTGTTTTGTATATTTTTCATAAAACTTACAAAAGAGTAAGAAGTGTAACACTGTTTGTTTGCTTCCAGTGCCTCAAGGACAGCACAACTGCTCAATATTACTGTTAAATCCAATCGGTAAGCAGTGTGAATATTTTATGCTGCCATCCCTAAGGCGAAAAAGCATGCTCTATTTCCATCTCCCTATATTTTTCCTGAGATAGTTGTGTGGCATATGGTGTTGGATTCCCGGTGCCTCCAAAGGGGCATATACCTGACAAACAATGGTTTAAGGCGCTCACTATTATGCCTTTCTCTATGATACAGATCATACAGTGCCCCCCTAAGCGATTTTACGCTTATGCCCTCTACTGCTAGTGGACATAAAAAAATATGTTCCAACTTTACACTGGCTAAACTTTTTTTAACCGCAGCTAGCCAGATTATGCTTCCGCCCTTGTCACACTTAAGGCAATCTGTGATTATCTCTTGCGTTAAAATTGCACGGACGGGACCTGATGAAATCCTCTACATAAAATAAATTCAGTTCCTTATGACATATCAAGGTCGAGGATGAGATTTGGGCCCCCAGAATTTTTCTGCAAAATCTGTTTTCTTCTATTTGGATCCCGCTACAATTTGCATGTCCCCAGACTTCCGCGCCATAAGTGGCCGTTGGAACACATTGCATTTTATAGATCTGGGTTAGCGCTAATACCACCTCTGCTTGTTTCGGCTGCCGGAGACTAATAATAGAATTGACCGCTTTGGAAAATTTACATCTACTATGGGCCGCATGAGCTTGCCAAGATCCTGTATCTGAGAAGACTAGGCCCAAGTAGGGAAAAGTGCTTGTGCATGTAAGTTATAGAATTAATGCAAAGTTTTTTCGGGCCACAGGGCATTATGTACGATTTCTTAAAATTAGTGCAAAGTTCCAGATCAGCCATGAATGTCACAAACCCCGTAACTAAAGTGCGAAGTGCGTTAGGCGTGCGGCCCATAAGGACCGCATCGTCTGCGTATAAAAGCGCGGGGAGTAATTTACCATTCATTTTGGGAATATCGCTGGTCAATTTAGACAGGGAATTATGTAATTCATTTATATAAAGAATAAAAAGTAGCGGGGCCAGAACGCAACCCTGTCTGACCCTCTACCAATGACAATATCCCCTGAGACTTCCCCATCCTTGCTAATCCTCACCCGTGCCTTCAGAACCCTGTGCAAATGTGCCAAGAAATAAACCAAAGCCTCGTCCAACCCGTAATTTAAAAGGACCTCCCACAATCGTGATCTATTAACAAAATCAAAAGCTGATGTGAGGTCCATAAAACCCAAATAAATTGGTGACTTTTGAGCGATCGTGTATTTGCCCAGGATGAGGTTTAAATTCAAAAACTGTTCCACAGTTCCAACATTACTTCTAAAACCAAGCTGACAACAATTTAAATTGTGGTTGTCTTCGGCCCAAGCCCTAATCTTATTAAAAACAACCCTGCCCAAAATCTTCAGAGTATTGTCTATCAAATAGAGAGGGCGATAACAGCTGGGATTGGATCTGTCTCCTTTTTTGAAGATAGGCACAATAATGCTGGTCGACCAAGTGCTCAGGATACCTGTATCAGTCAAATTATTAAAAACGTTACATAAAAGAGGGGCCCAGAAATCCGGTTCGTGTTTTATAAGATCGATCGATAAATAGCCCATCCGATCCTGTGGCTTTATTCCCTATACTCTGTTGTATGGCATCCTCAACTTCGATTATTGTTATAGACACCTTAGGAACTAACGGGCTGATGTTATTATTAGTGGTCGTTAAGGGTACTGTGTAGATTCTGGCAAAGTGTGCCTCCCATAACTCACTTGTTATGTTACAGCTTATGGGAGTAATATCCAGGCCCATAGACCTCACAGCTTCCACTGCTTTCCAATATCCAGTTACATCCTTCAGTGAAGCTGCACTAGCAAGATTGACCCAGCGTTCTTTCAATACTTCGTCTGAGCGTAACTTGGTTGCTTTCTTGTAGCAAGCTCTTAGTGATCTAACTAGAATTGTATCCCTGGGTGTAGCCGCTAATGCTACACGCAGATCTCTGTTAGCCCGAGAACATGTACAGTCGTACCATTTGGGGTTCTTGCTAGTGTTGATGGCTGGTCTCGAAATTATATGTTTGCACATAAGGTACTGAATGCCTCAATGATCTCTGCACCAAAAGTGCTACTTGATAAGCATGTCTCTATGAGTGAGGAATACAGTGTTATCATGTTTACAAATAAGGCTTTATTATCTATGCCCTTCCAGATCACTCTAAGTTTATCAGTGGATGCCACTAAGTATTTAGCCCCTATTTCTCTTTGGGTGGAAGGCTTTGGAGAGAATCTGATAATTGTCAGAATTGGGTTATGATCACCTTGACTTGTGCATAGGACCTCTGCCCTAAGTAAAAGATTTGCCAATGAAGATGATATAAAAACATTAATCTATTATGGATGAGCAACCACGTCCTCTGTAAGTGGGTAGCGGACTATTGTTTGAATGTATTCCAACCCGTTCCATTACATTAATTAGATTACGAGAGGATAAATGGCTGTGAAGTTCTACCCCTCTTTTACATGTGGGCTCCCTAACCGGGGCGACAGTAATAATGTCAGAACCACTAGATAATCGTGCATTAAAATCCCCACCTAGGCAAATTCCATCCAATTTCTCGTGCGTGTTTTCATCCTCTAATTTGTCAATGAACTCAAACAAATGAATAAAATTCCTGTTTGGTAATGATGTAAAATCATTGTTATAAAAATTAATTAAACAAATCGAAGCCCCCCGTGAATAAATTGTGGCTTGGAAATTCTCGTTGTTTGTCACCAGGGGTTTTATGCTGCCCCCGGCAGAAATTTTTATCCATGTTGATAAACCCCCACATGGGTGACCTCTTTTTGGACTAGGAACTATACTGTTATAACACACAAACCCTTCTAAAAACAATTCCTTTGTACACCATGTCTCCTGAAACATTAAAATGTCATATTTACTAACCAAATCAACCCACTCCGTGGAATTTAGCTTGGCTGCTGATCCTGCAATTTTCCAACTAAGCACGCTTAGGTTAGGAACTTGGGATCTGGGTTCAGCGACAACGGGACAAGCTATTAAAGGTTCCTTGGGCTCAGGTGCAACAATCGGTAATTGATTTGATAGTCAGTCCAAGCACTCCAGGCTGGACAGAACACCAAACCGATTCTGTGAAGTGTGTGTTGGAACCGAAGGGTTACATAGGGCCAGAGGGGGTTTATAAAACCAGCCCAAGGCCCGTGAGTGTATGAGGCTTGGGGGTTATTATGAAATGTATGTGCTCGGAGTAGCCATTTAACCAACGAAGGACGTCTAAAGTTCACTACTATGCAATCACCTATGATGTTCTTTTCAGAAGGTCCCACCCATCCCACTCGTCGAACCATTAGTATTTCACTAGCATTTGCCAACCCTAGGCCTTTATGCTTGGCTAACCAGTCTATGCTCTTATTCCTGAGTCGGTCCCAAGACTCAGATTGGTCTTTCTGTAGAGGGGGGACACCAGCTAAAAGTACAACATAGGGGCAAGCCTCGGGTGGCAAATGCACAATGACTGCAGATGGACTATTATCATCTTTATTCAAAGTGGGAAGCGTGTTTGAGGCAGTTACTGTGCTTGTGGGTGATGGGACAAGTGGCGCAGGAATAGCTGATGCTAAGTTGCAAGACAAACCATTACTGGTGGAATTATTGCCAAATACTACGCTTGGCGAAGGCTAGGAGTAGGTTTAAGAAAGGAATTGCTCTTAAGGTGACCACACACATCACAAGCAGTATTACCCGTATTAACAGTGGGAAGCATACGATCACCTTTCTGCTTTGGCATACTCTGATTAGTTATTTCCGTTGGTTTTGGGTGCTGCTCCCCCCTAATTTAACTGAGTCATTGGAGTTGGATCAGGGCATTCCACCTAAGCAGAGAGGCACAAAAATAACGTACTTGACCTACACCGATGACTTGGTGAGACTATCACAAATGCCAAAAGGCCTACACCATCAATTAAACCATTTGCATAAATTTAACTTGGAAAACAATTAATTGATAACTTTGTCCAAAATTAAGATCATGCACTTTGGAAAGAAAACTTTATTTGTGGTAATGCTACAATCAAAATGGTCAAACAATATGATTATCTCTGGTGATATTTCACAGCAAGATATCATGGTCCAGCCATCCAGCCATTAGAAAGCTTAAGTCAACTATAACCACCAAATTGGTGCTAAGATTTGCTGATCTATTCGTCGGGAAAGCAATCAGGCATCATTAAAAGCATTAAAGATTACACTGATCCTATACTTGCTATATGCATCTCCCGCACTGAACCACAAGACCATTTTCAGTCTTGATAAAAATTTGTATACAGCGAGTACGCAATCTGCTACATCTCCGTACAGCTACCCCTCACTGTGTCATCAGGCTAGAATAAAGTCTAAAATCTCTAATATCATTCAACTACAGAAGCACCATGAATTATTTCTGTGGCTGTGCAAAAGCGGATCCAACATAATTAAAATATTTAATTTATCAGGAAGTAAGCAACACTAGGTACAAGGACTTGCACACCTTTCCCGCAATCGAAGACATTTACAATCTTCCTGATCTACTGACACTGGCCCAGATAAATTGACCGGACCAGAAAAAGCTACTCCGTGGAGCATTTATTCTCAAATAGAGGGACTCTGACTTGGCACAGGCCAAACAATACAATCGTATGGACTTAGTGTTTGACACCTATTCCTTGCAGAGTCAAGAATATCTAGGGTCAAATTTGCCTGGGTATGTTAAAATGAAATCTTTAAAGTTCAGATTGTTTTATATTCCAATTTATGAATTCGAGGGGGAATGGAACCCAGTTTTTAAGGATTAAACAGCTTGTCTACTTTGTGGGCATGCAACTGAATGCCTTCTGCACATTTTTATGTATCTGCCCTTAAAACTTTCATTTAAGAAAAAAGCATTTGTGACGGATGTTCAGTAAGGCAAAATTAAGATCAAATATGGAGGCGGTCAGATACTGCTTCAGTGTTTGGGGAAACAGTGCAATAATAATGCTAACACAAGTTGTAGGCTTACAAAGCCCTATCTCCATGATTTTATTACTTATGTATATACCCTGGTTTGATTCTTTTGTACCTGGATTCAAGCAAGCTGTTTTTACACATTTTATCTTAAATTATATGTTTTCTGCACGCTTTGCTCCTTTGCATCACATCTGCGTATTTAAGAATAAGATCATCTGTAGAGGCTGCTCGAGACTGGAATGTGTCCGGCACAACAGTGCAGTAATAATACTAGTTATGTTATCGGACTAGATTCATAAAGTATCTCTTCTGCAAACATGTAAATGTCTGTACTTTGCTTTGATCTTGTATCAAGATTTATGCAAACTCTTCCTTTATACTGATTGCAAACCATATCTTTCTGGACATCTGTGCCTTGCCACAAAAACATTGTATTCCGGAAAAGGCATGTGCCAGGGATTTTCAATAGGGCAAAAACCCTAAACCGCTTGAAACTGTGATAGTCTCAAGGACAAAAGTGCAATAATATGCCAATGACATTTTTAGACCAGGCATACAAATCATCAACTCTGTGATTTAAATATATTGCCTGTACTGTCAATCAATCAATCATTGTATTTATAGAGCGCACTACATACCCGTGAGGGTCTCAAGGCGCTGGGGCGGGGGAGGGGGGATGCTGCTACTGTTCGAAGAGCCAGGTCTTGAGAAGTTTCCTGAAGATTAGGAGGTCTTCGGTTTGACGCAGGCGGATGGGGAGGCTGTTCCATGTCTTGGCGGCGAGGTGGGAGAATGATCTGCCGCCGGCAGTCACTCTTGGATGCGGGGGCGATGGCGAGGGCGCGGTCTGCGGAGCTGGCGGGTGGGGATGTAGAGGCTGAGTCGGCTTTTGAGGTACGCCGGTCTGGTGTTGTGGAGTGCCTTGTGTGCGTGGGTGAGTAGCTTGAAGGCTATCCTCTTGTTGATGGGGTGCCAGTGCAGGTCTCTCAGGTGCGGTGTGATGTGGCTGCGGCGAGGGATGTCGAGGATCAGGCAGGCCGAGGCGCTCTGGATGTGTTGGAGCCGTTTCAGGAGTTTGACCGGGGCTCCTGCGTAGAGTGCGTTGCTGTAGTCCAGTCTACTGCTGACGAGGGCCTGAGTGACCGTCCTTCTCGTTTCGGTGGGGATCCACTTGAAAATCCTGCGAAGCATGCGGAGTGTGTTGAAGCAGGAGAAGGAGATGGCGTTGACCTGCTTCGTCATGGAGAGGGTGGAGTCGGGGAAGAACTCCAGGTTGCATGCGTGGTCGGTGGGTGTATGGGGTGCTCCTAGTGCAGTCGTCCACCAGGAGTCGTCCCAGGCCGAGGGGGTGGGCCCGAGGATAAGGACCTCTGTCTTGTCCGAGTTCAGCTTCAGTCAGCTGTTTCTCATCCAGTCGGCGATGGCCTGCTCTCCTTCGTGGAGGTTGGTTTTGGCGGTGTGGGAGTCTTTGGTGAGGGAGACGATCAGTTGGATACTGTGAATTGTATCCATCTGTGTCCAGGTGCAAGTAAACAGTTTTTTAAACCTTGATTTTCATATAATATTATCTTAGAGGTTTTTTTATCAATTTCCCAATACTTGTACTGATCATGATGTTTTAGATCTTTTTATTGTAATCTTTTGATTAATCCAATAAACTTATATTACTACTAGTTCTACTCAGCAGGTCAATTGATAACACTTGCAGGCCCCACAACCCAAAACCTCCCTCCACCCTCCAGTTCGTTCTCTGTCTGCATGATGACCCTGGATGGAAGGCCCTGCTTAGTTTGGGTTCTTGGAAACAGATGGAGAAAGTAACACGTTTTATTCAAGGTGTAGACATAACAGTGGGGTCTGGCTGCCACTCAGGAAGTTCACCCACAGGTCTCAAAACACAGGGGAATCATGCAGTCACTGTCTTGACCCGCTTCCGAACTGTCTCGGAAGAGTCCTTCCAACCCAGTCATTCTCTTTCGCTACTACCTGGTGCCACAGTGTCTTCGGGAGGGGCCCTGTGAGGAGAGGCCAGTGGGTCTAGCGAGAAGAGGGTCAGAAGGGGAGCAATGATGAAAAGGGGATATAATGCAGGGCAGACTCTCGGATGCAGTAGGCAACCCCTCAGGTTCACATTGATCAGTGTCATACCCAGCTAATTCGGATACCAGGCCTGATGTGCGTTGATATTAGTGGCACCAGACATCTCAGGTCTCTGACGCAGTGAAGAGTTGCAAACTCTGTACCTCCCTGGAAATGAGGCACAGTGACCGGTGCACTTTGATATGGGTTGCATCAGGCAATTCCGGTCACACACAATAAAGAGATGTAAATTCCGTACCTCCTTGGAAATGAGGCACAACGTCCAGCGCCCATTGATTTGGATTACACCAGACCAGTCCGGTCACATGCACAGGCGCAAGTTCAGCAAAGCCACATGAGGTAGAATGTGGCACTAATACGGGTACACCCCACCTCCAAGAGTTGTATCCAATGAATCGGTCACTGCACGCAATGAGCATGCAGTCACCGAGACACGCAAGAGAGATGCGGCATGAACAACCAAACGGGGCACGCTGGGTCCTGCAACAGATGTATCTGCTCACCATCAACAAGACTCTTATGAATGTCGGGGTTCCTGCAGTACAGGAATGACACAGATGCGGGCGAGATATTTGGGGCCCCACACAAGGCAATGCGATTTCCAGTCACAATTCTTAGTCCAGCGCACACGCCTCACTGCCTGATGGGATGCAGCAGACGAAGTAGACACCACTTACAAGGGCACCACTCTCCAGATGTCAGGTAGATGGTGCAGGCACCCCACCGGAGATCTTGATATCCCTGAAATCTCCAGGAGACCAGGAGGACCTCTTACGGGTCCTTAGAGAGCACACCTCAGGGCGCCATACTTCAGAAGTTCATCAGCCCAGGCCAGCCACTATTCGGACAGTTATCCTCCATGTGCACAACAGGATTCCTTCTGGCAGTGTGCACCCTGCAGTCCTGGTTTTCCGGTTCAACATCCCCTCCCTGCAACCGTATCTCACCCTTAGAAACAAAGATGTCTCCCCTTAATTTCATTTGTGTCTGTAATGGGGTCATGGAATACAGATCCTAATCTTTAGTGGGGCCATGATCCGATCCCGAGAGGCTAAGTGACAAAACCTCACCTACCAATCAGTTCCACTCACCCCTCAAATGGCAGAGGTCTATTGTTCCAGGGCATTCCCATGGTTTATAGCTGCAGTTGGGAAATGTACAGATGTGCTCTCCTGACAACCAGTATTGCCTGGAGCCAGGCCCAAAGACACACAAAGAGGTTTAGAACATAGAAATGCCAAATTCTTGAAGTAGCATTTCTAGTCGAGCTATGCCTAAACCACCTTTACCTTTGGAAAGGGTTTGGCATTGCAACTCCATTAATAGGAAACACCATGAGGCTGCTATACTGCACCCATGGTATCAGCCCAAGGTAATGTCAAATACTTCCCTAAGTTGGCCTAAGGGAAGAGCAAGTCTCATAGGTAGTGAAAACACGTGGGTATTCTATAGTATTGGAGTTCACTGCGCAATTGAGCACCCAGGCCTGCGCTGCAAGCTGGACACATGGACCCAGGCACCATCGGTTCCAGTGTGCTCACAGAAGCCTGCAAAGGC
Source organism: Lissotriton helveticus (assembly GCF_964261635.1). Classification (NCBI taxonomy): domain Eukaryota; kingdom Metazoa; phylum Chordata; class Amphibia; order Caudata; family Salamandridae; genus Lissotriton; species Lissotriton helveticus. The sequence continues at coordinate 134,262,380 of NC_136070.1, read as the reverse complement.
AAGCTGGCTATAGGTTTAACCATCCCAGGGGCAAAGGCACCCTCACAGGCCTGTAGGCCAGACACATAGTCACAAATACCATATGGCCGGAAGTGAAGACCCTAGCGGCTAATGTATGAATGCGTACAAACAAGTCTGCAGGGCAGACTGGACACGAGTCCCTAGCACCATTGGTGCAAGTACGAATGCACGCCCCTGCACTGGCAGGCTGAACACGGGTTTACCCCCTACTGGGGCAAGTTTGCTCACACAAGCCTGCGATGGCAGGCCAGACACGGACACCAAGGGTGCATGCGCGCACACTCTAGCCAGCAACAGCAGCCCTGACCCGGGTCTGGGAACATCATAAGTGGGGGTATGCACACATCAGCCTGCCATAGCGAGCCTGGCACCTAGCCCCAATACCGCAGCTACAGGTGCACACCCAGCAGCCTGCAATGGCAGGCTGGACACACAGGTCTGCAACAGCAGAACACCCCTTGTCTCAGAACATAGAGTTGGTGCCACTTCCTAACAAGTGTAGGAAGGCGCTTGCACTTCCCCACCATCTTTAAGGTGAGGAAGTGCCCCGGGTCCTGATGCCACTCAAGCGCATCAGCAGCACCCCTTGAGCACCCCCTGGGGAGTCACTCCAAGGCAGGTGGAAACCATATGGATGCTCCTCACTACTTGGATGGGGGACATCCATGTGTCCTCGCCCTGCCTTCAGCCTACCACCCTGTGCGCCCCTCAGGCCTTCCCTGGGGTGGGGTCCTCATGGTATCTGAAGGCCCAGTCAGGATTGACTGAGCCGTGCGCATTGCCAACTTAAGCAGGGGCGCAATGGCCCATAGCCTGTGATGACATGCTCAATACATGGCTGGTTGGCTCTCCTGTGGGTGGCAGACTGTACCCACCCCCGAATATTTGAGGTACCTTTTTACGGAGCAAACATAGACACGGTACCGAAAACAGCAATGAACGCACCCCCTTCCTGGTGCATGCAGGACAGGCATGCGCACCTTCCCTCTGCAGTACAGCGGAAGGTTTCCAGAGTCCTAAGTTCATCCTGAGAGAGTCGGCAAAAGCTAGCAGGAAAAACAGAAAAGGTTTTGGGGCAATTTCCATAAGAAGGGCCATGCCCAACAGAGCCCTCAGTGAAATGTCTTTCCACAGTTGAAATGGTTGATGAAAAGGTTCCCTTGGTTGGTTATTGCCTTGTAGATTTCCTGGAGCTTTCACTCAACCAGGGCATTATGCTAGAGGGGTGTATTTGAACATGGCTTCATGAACCTGTATGGCAGACACAAGAGCTCTCCATTGACAGGCTTTGCAAGCCTGATTTCATTAAAGTGGAGTGGGACATGGCACATGGATATTCTTTCTTTGGATGGGTACTGCTACATCCCCTTATGCCCACAATGAACCTTTGATTTTTTTTTATTAGTATCAGTCAGTTATACCAGGTGGTATTATCAGTACTCTGTAAATTCTGTTTTGGAGAACTTCAGAACTGGATGTGAGAAATCCCAGCAGTGGCTGTGTGATATTTATCACCTTAAAAATTACTACAGTTTCCATTATCAGTGTATGATTTTAATTGGAATGCCATTTGTTATCACTCTATTAGTATTCTCCCCTTTCAACCCTCTAAAACAGGAATTTGCTTCAATGCATTTCAATGAGAGCAATACTCGGGAGACCAATCAACAGGCACAACGCAACAGTTACCTTCATGTAAACTTCCACCTACATGGAACCTTGAAAAAACACCCCAAGTAACAAATATTCATGTAGATTACACCACAGATGTTAAGTTTCAGATTTACTGTAGCAATATTGTTCAAGAAGGAGGACACTCCCAGGGTGTGATGTACACCTCAGGCCCTTGACTCTACTCTAATCAACCTGGGAGTGTCCAATTATGCAGATGATACTATGATCTGTGATCACTTGCCAGGAGAACTGTTGTGAGCTCTTGTCAACGTTAGTCAATAGACAGTGAAGAGTAAGTTGAATATTAATGCAACTAAAACTTGGTGATTACATTTGGAAAGAGCAACTATGATAGGAGGAAGTTAATTGCTGAAACAAAATTGAAGGAGGGGTGCATATAGATGTTTTCAAATGGACAAAAGATTGGCTACTGGACTGAAAATCAAGACTCACCCAAATCCCAGTCAACACCCTTTCCTGTGTTAACGGTAGGTATGGTGGATAATCACCTAAACCCCTGCTAAAGTCTTACAAAGCCAGAGTACTACTGCTGTTGATGGATATCATGCTGGTGTTGTTTGCCGATATCAGTTAGCCATTTGATAGTTGGAAGCACCAATCTGAAGATGAATAGTGTGTTTACGACAAAGTATCTCCTTGGAGGTAGTCTTTTGCTCCTCCTAATACCTGCTTTTAATTAATTTAAAATGAGCTGCTCCAAACAAGATGTTGGAAAGACACCATTTTCTGTACCTTAGAGGAAACATTTTTTAAATTGAAAAATAGTAGGGAAACCCTATGAAAGAGACAGCATAAGACTCAAGCGAAGAATAACAGTACCAGGTGGCTATAGGGTTATTCAAGATTTGAGGAGCAGAAAAACTAAACCAGACAGCCCAGACAACCTGGAGAATGCTTAGCGTAGCAGCGGAAAGAATGCGTGTGTAAGGAGCACCCAGGGCTGCAACAAACTGCTGAGCATGTGTGAAAAGGGTTGAGGAGGAGAACCCACCATGTCCATGCCAGACAAACTATAGAACTCCCAGCGCAGCACCACTAAATTCCTCTGGCCAATGGCTCTGCTGCTAGACCAAGCAAATGGGTGGGGATGAGGAAAGGGAAGGATACTGGGTTGGGGGCTGGGCAAGAAACAAAGAACCAAAGTGTCCAAAACATTTAGAATACTCCACGAGGGGTGAGTGAATAGCACAGAAGGGAGCGGCAAGGAGCAAGCCAGTAAAGACCAGCACGGGGGTCACTATGCATTATCCAACGGAAATTTGGACAGCCGAGCAGAGGTGGAGGAGCGGAGGGGCTAAGAGTCGCGGGGCAGCAGAGCTGCCAGGCTGTCAGAAGGCAGGTGCGTAGGCACTAGGTGGCAATCTGTGGCTGAGCGATGGCAGCCGGAGTTAGGTCAGCCCAGCTTGCTCACAAAAGGGAGCTGCCAGTTTACTGGCTGTTCCTTCACAACTGGCTGATTCTTCATCTGCTGCCGCCTATTGCAGACCATACTTGTTTTTTTACATGACTCCCAGTGGACAGTTGTTGATACTTTGCCTGACTGCCCCCACACTTTCTCATCTTTGCTGTACCTCTGCCCCATTATACATTTCTGCTTCATGGTGGCATACTTGTCACCACGCAGGCTTCCATTGAGGCTGCCGTTCATGGATCTTGTCGTACTGCTTCAACTACATCCATTTTGCTTTCACTCCCTGTCACCCCTTAAAGGACTTTTTCAAAGAAGGCTGTGCTGCCTGCAGCATGTATAAAGAGATGATAACCCTACAGCAGCATCTATTAGCATGCTTGTGGCCCTTCCCACTGGTTCATTAGGTTTGTGTAGTGCCACTAAAGGGAAGGTGAGGTGGTGCTTTCGCCTCTTTTGGCAATTTTGGCTGCATTACCAAGTAAATAACTTAGCTTAACCAAATGAACTCTAATAATGCATTACCTACAATATATTAATTAAATTTACTAATAGAAAAGGACTAAGGGCCTATCCATGCAACAACAGGGCTCAAATTGGATTGGAGTTATTGATAATGGATTACTCTCTTTTTTTATCCAGTACTTTGTATAGTATCCCCCTGTGCACTATGTTTACAACTTCAGCCGCCAATAGCAGTGGTAGATGTAGATATATAAGGCAACATGAGCAGAGCAGAGTAAAACTGCTGGGGTGCTTGAGCCTTGATCGGCTACGGTGATTGTAATCTATAATCAGAACGTGTCCGCTTCTTGCTGCTGGGAAGCTTTTTGCCTATAAGCCCTGCCTAAAGCTTCAGTCACTCTGCTCCACTTATGCTTTTGGAGTAACTAGTATGAAAGTACGGAAGCTCTGCTCAGGTAGGCTAATTAATTTAAGGACCTGTTCAAAGACCAAATTAATTCGCTCAGGTATAAGGCAGCATATCTAAATGCAATGAAGGGCTTTCTAAACGAGGATGTGGAATTTGGTGATATTGACCCAAAGTTGACTAATCAGGAAGTCTCCGCTGCAAAATACAGAGTTAGGAGACGCTACAAAGTCTATCTCCCTGTTGCTTTCGCCTCCGAATGTAAGGAGCCTAGTGTCTGGGAAGGATCCCAAATATCACAATAAGGAACTTACTTTACCTGATGTTGATACTGATTTGAGAAATCAATTGTCACATAAGCTAATCCTCCCTGCAGCTTTTTCAGGTCAACCGCAGAAAGCAGATATCTGCCAAACCTGATTTGGGGTTACTCTGGAATTCATCTTGTAAATACCCCCACAAACCCCCCTCCCCTCGCCCCCCTCCACCCGGGCCGCAATGAGTAATTTTCCAAATTTCTTAAATGTCTGGAAAACTTTTTATCCTCCAGCTTAGCCATGCTAGAAAAACAGTTAACGACGCAGACCATATTCAAGATTCCTTATTAACAGTTCTTAAGGTTCTGGTGGGACGAAAGGGAGAGGAGGCTCTTGTAAATTGGGTTACACAGTTGATGAACAATGGGAGGGAAGGAAGTAATTCTCCCAATCTGGCTACAGACACCCCACCCGCTACATGTCTCAGGAAAAGTCAGTGTCCAAGAACTGTGGGATACAAATGGGTAAATCGCAGTGTCTGGGTGTAGATGCTTCTCCCCAGTCCCCATGGGCAAAGATTTGCATAATGATTGTGGGACTCAAGCTGGCCATCCTCAATTTAAGAAGTCTTCTAGGTTCATTGAGATGCAGCAGAATGAGGAAAGTCCCATTTATTCTCTAAAATAATCTTTTTTAATCCTGGTTTCCTGAAATCGGCAGCCACATATTCTTCAGAGAAAGCCTCTTGTTCCAGGGTTAACTCTTTTCCTATTTTTAGGTTTTAAAAATATGCCAAAGGGAGCTAGGCTGATACTCCTAAAGAGAAGGCAAAACTAAAAAAAAGCGTCTTTTTTTTAAGGAGAAATTTGAGGCTGTTTCTATGGAGGGCAAGGTGAATAATACAATTAATGACAACATAAATGATTTAAGGACTAATAATGTTCACTTCTCAAAGAGAGATCTGACTACAACCGGTCCCCTGGCAGGAAGGGTAGAAGATGTACATTCTGCCCCTAACATTCCCCGCTCTTCACTGCTAACTGATCTTATTCCAGCTGCTGAACCATTTTGTTTTGATTCAATAGATAATACAAATATTGTGTGGGTAGGTGGATATGATGCTTCTCTCTCCTCCCAGACTTTAGTCACTTGTATGTCGTATTTTGTATCCTTGTTTGAAATTTGAATCATTAATGTTTTAGGTCAAGCCTTATACGCTGCCCTGCGAGGCATACTGTATTGAGGTATGGTAGAGAAGCTCCGCCCATTTCCTGCCCATCATTTCAATTGACTCCTGTTACTCTTTATCGAAGCTGTGAGCACTATTTTCTTTAATGATCTAACACTATTTTGCCCTCAACGTGCTGTCCTACAACGCAGCATGCCGCCCTCTTTTATATTTTTAATAGTAATGTATTTATTTAATTTACAGCGCAGTCCACTTTAACTATAGCAGCAGCGCTTATTTATTTATTTAATGTATCTGCTTTCCCTTTAACTGGTGTGCTTAACTGGTGTGCTTATTTCATTATTTAATTCACAGCCCAGTCCGCTGTCATTTTAGCGGGCGCGCTTATTTATCTATTTAATTTACAGCGCGATTCACTTTCACTTTAGCCGCCGAGCTGCAGAACCTAAAATTATTTCTATTTGGGTGAAAGCGCCACATTCAGCGCTTTCACTTTAATGTTGGCCAAACCCCTCTCTTTAGATGCTGCTCACTGTACCATGAATACGGCGAGCAGCGTCTAAAAAAAGGGGCGCAAGTTTGAGCTATTTGCATTATAAATAACAATGCCTTTTAAATGTGTGTTGCTTTTAAAAACATATAAATAAAAGCTATGGTCATTTACAATGCCAATAGCTTAAACTCTTGCAAATGCGAGACCTATTTCATTACAAATGCTTGTTATTATCATGTTTTGTGGCTATTGAGAACCTTAAAATGGTTCAAAGCAATGCTATTTCTCTTGTTACCTTATTGCCCTCTCCGGTAAGTAAAACCAGGGTTTTGTTGTACTTTAAAGTAATAGCTAATTTGATTAGGCAAAATAGAGATTTCCCCCAATGCAGAGTGATCAATGGAATTGCAGTACACTGAGAAAATAAAAGTTATGAACAACAGCATGAAAACTTGACTTGCTACCTTTCTGAGAGCTATCCCTTGGCTGTGATTGATATTTCCAGCGAAAATTCAAAGCTCCTACAGGTCTCGATAGAGAATGGAGAAAGATATGTTGTTAAACAAGAACCATAGGGTCCATGCCTCCTCTTCCTATAATAGAGAATGATCAATCTAAATGGAATTGGTTGGCCGGTACACCTAAAGGTGCCCATAGATCGGGCCCAAGGATTACATCTTATAGTTCATAATAACTTACAAGTGGTTTCCTGGAATGCAGTGGGTCTATTGAATAAACCTGGGAAATTGGATTTTCTAAATAGTTTTAGATGGATATTTTGTTCTAAGCTGTAGTGATGCCCCTTCTCGGAAAGACCATGCAAAGGGAGGTGTAGCCAATCTTTTAAACAATAATTTTCAATGGAATTTCAATAGTATCTCAGATACTTCTACTTTTATCAGGCTGTAAAATCATCCAAATCCTGGGTGAGAGCATGAGGCGAGGGATCGTATTTTAGTTGTAAATGTTTATATTCCCCCATACTCACATAGACTTCTACCTCCCCTGTTTTCTTTATAAATGAGGCCATGGATCAGGGGTATGAACTCCAGATTATTTCCAGTTACTCTATCAGATTATTTGCTGACTTTGAAAGAGAACGTGCGTTACATATTTACCCAATCCACTTCCTGTTAAAAATAAAAATAGATAAGAGAGGATAGCTACTCCGAATCCTAGCAAGAAAAATTAGTGTGTAATTACAAACAGCCAATTTAACAATGACTCTCCTGCACAATTACTCTTAAATCTTTGTTGGGCTGTTCAATAATTGATTATCTTATTGCTTCTTATTCTGTTTTTAATCTTACACCGGATTTGTAAATTATTACAGCCCACTTCGTGATCTTAGAGCCCTTGTCTTCTCTACAGAGATTAGTTTGTCAATAGTGGGTTTGTGGAAAAGTGATGGATCCAACTTCAAGTTAATAAGAACTCTGGTAGAATGCAATCGCTCTCTGGGAGGCTTTTTAAGTTAAAATGGCTTATAGAAAGGGCAGTTAGTGACGTAGGCATTTGGAAAGCTGATGCATGTTGCTTCTATTGTGAGTTAATGAAACATATTGTTAGTAGAGGTTGCTGGAACCATACTCGGTCTTCTCATAGACATCTGCCTTTTTTCTTTCTATGAATAAAGAAATAAATAGACTGACTAGAATTTAATTTATCTCTTTTTCAAAGAAAAAAGACAGGTTAATAACCCTACTGAAGAGGAGAAGAAGATGTTTAAAGAATGGTTTAAAAAAACAGAATTCTGAACATAAATGGATTGACTTCTCAACCAGGCCTATCACTCTCACTCCCCCCAGGCCCAGATGCTGTCCGGCAGCTCTGTCCTGGTGCCAGTCGCCGAAATTGTCACCACTGCGTATGAGACAGAACATCCACAATGTCATTACTTACCCCTAGGACATGCTTTTGCACGAAATACTACTTTCAGCTGTAGGCATTTTAGCATAAAACTTAACAGTCGCAAAAGTCTCAAATCCTTTCCTTTCTGTTTGTTCACTAGCTCCACCACCGTCATGTTGTCTACATGGAACAGCACCGACCTATTCTGAAATTTCTGGCCCCATACCGCCAATGAAACCAGCAATGGGAAAAATTCCAGGAACGCTATGCTCCTCCCTTGTTTCAACCAGTGGCCCGTCCATTGCTCGGCACATCATTGCCCATCCCAAAAAGCACCAAAACCAGAGGCCCCTGCTGCATCAGAGAAAAGTTTAATTTGCCAGACTGTCCAGTCTTCCACAAAGTCCAAGGCCACACTATTAAACTCTGTCAAAAACCATACCCTCGAATCTGCCCTAACTCCCATCGAAATCCTGACTCTGTGGTGTGGTAAAACGCCCCAAGACATGGCCATGCCGAGGTGTCAGCAAAATGTTCTTCCAGCTCTCATCACCGGGCAAGCAAAATTCAGAAAAACCATGAGTTGTTGAACCCTTCGCAGGTCAATCTTCTTTTCCCCGATCACCCACAACAGAAAGGCCTGCATGTCTGTCACCTTACCAGCGGGCAACCTGGCCACCCACTGGACTGATTCCAACTCAATGCCCAAGAGCGTCAATCTGCAGCTGGGCGCAGTTGTTTTTTCTGGCTAGGGGAACACTAAAGTCCTGCAACAAAGCCTGAAACTGTTGTAGCGCTTTCCCTCAGTCTCCGTAATTTCCTTTTCCTATGAATAAAATGTCATCCAGGTAATGAGACACTTCCTGATGATCACTACTCTTTATGAAAACCCACTGTAGGAATGTGCTGAACATCTCAAACAATGTGCAAGAGATCACGCACCCCTTTGGCAAGACCTTGTCTACAAAGATGGCCCCTTCAAACTGCATCCCCAGCAAATGCTTAAATTTACTGGGGCGTCTTGAACAGAAACCCTTGCTGAAATTCCAACAGGCTCTCGTAGGGCTGCCCCCTGCTTCAGAGATGGACCCGCACTCACTGCGCTGACATTAGCCCCTCCCACCCTAGTCTGGGAGGGACGTACTGGAAAGGACCGGTACGTCACTGGCAGGCCGCTGGCTGTATGTGTGGATGCTGACGACTGAGTGGATGACATCCATTGCATCCACAGTTCCTGGTCCATCTCCCTTATCAGGGTTAATACTGATTCTAGCCCTAAACTCCTCGTCATAGCTCAACAATGCAATCGCTCCGAAATGCATCTGCTCCTTTCAGGTGATGTCCAGGTATTTTAATAAGGCTATGGCCCTGTCTAAGTGCTTTTCACGATAAATACTGGCGTATAAGAGAAAAGCTGAGGTACAGTTTTCCATGTTAATGGGCACCCTGGGCTTACTCATTAGCTCCCACTCTTCTTTCTTTGACCCTTCCTTTGCCTGGATCACCCTATGTACTAGTTTAAAGACATCCACGCATTCATGCCTCCAAATCATATTTCTCGTTTTGTCAGATATGTGTGACCCCAAGGGAATAGCCAAACCCATATAAAGGAGTTTTTTGTGATGTTTGTCATCTCCCTTTTCTTCCTTCCCCTCCGTCCCTTCTACTTTGTCCGTCTGGACGCTTGCGCCAACCAATTGTATAGCCCCATTCTGCTTTGCCCCCGCCGCTGCATACATTGTTGCGCCTGATGTCACCCCTGTGTCCCTTACAGACCCATCCCCCACACCCACCGGCTGGGAGGCTTTCTTCCATCTCCCTTTTGGACCTCCGTCCCAAGCAGCCCACCAGTCACTCTCACCTGATAGGTTTGCTTGTGCCTCTCTGCCCTTGCCCATGGTGCAGGTCTTCTTCTGACTGACCGTCTTTGTCTTGCCTTTGGCCGCACCTGCCTCCTGCAAACCACCAAATATTCTGGTTGCCTTCCCCAAACGCCAAATCCTCATCACCCCGTACTTCGCCTTCCTCCAACTCAACACTTTCATCACCATAGTCTAACTGCAACTCTGACTCAATCTTTACCGGCGCCCACATCACTTTATGCACCGTTGTCTTCTGCCCTTTTCCCTTCTTTACAGAAACACCACTACAATCCTCTAAACATGCCGCCGGTGCCCGATCCCTCGTTGGAGACGAACCCCCCTGCTGCTTCTTGCCAGCATCTCAAGGCCGTTTTGCACCTCACCGGCGCCCCGTCAATTCTACCGTCCTCTCTTACCGGTTTGTGCCCCCCAGGCTGCTCCAACATGAGGAGGCCCCTCAGGTTGGAGCAGGGGCTGTCCCTGTGCCTGTCCTCGTGTGACTCTCCTCCTCTACCCATACCCATTTGACCTTGACGCCCTCAACCCTGGCATCGTCCTCAACCCTTGCTTCCTCCTCCGGAGTGGGACTAAGCGGTCCATTCCCCCAGGGTTCAAAACCACTGCCCTCCCTGGCTGCGCACATGACCTCCCACCTCTGGTCAGACTCCTGGATGATCCGGCGTTGTTCTCTGATTTTTTCTTCAAGGTCCATCCCTGCCCATCTAGGGAATATGGGTGGGGTGCTGTTGCCCCTGCTGCCCACCTCCCTCACACCCGCTTTTGGAAGGGTAATGCTCGCGGGGCCCTCCCCCCACTTTTTGGCCTTATTGTGTATGAGCTGCCGGTCCCCGACCCCCAAACTGCTGTGTGGCCTGCAGTGCCGGCCTCCACGTGAGGTCCATGGGGGTCTCATCCCACTGCCCTGCCTCCCCGTCTGAGGTCCTGCCTGTTCCTGCCATGCACAGATCATGCCCATCTCACAGGTCCCCCGCCCCCCTCCTCGCCCCCCTCCTCCCTCCCCTCCTCCTGGCATGCTAGTTTCTGGCCTTCCACCAGCCCCAGCGTACTGCTGGGCCGGATCTACAGGGCCCCGCTCCCCTTCCTGCTTCCCTCTCGCGATCCTGGTACACTTGGAGGATGAGAAGGAAAAGTGGAGAGGCATAACAAATTGAACCCATAGATACCATCTAATAGGAGCCTACACCCACAGGTGTGTTCAGGATGAACAGTCTATGGCACACATTAGTAGGAGAAAAGTTACCACATAATATCCAACACTCTAATTATAAGTTCGAAAAACATCTTGTCTCCTGACAGAATGTCGTGTGCATGATACATTCTGTAACAATCCCAGCGCTACACCTGTTTGATACCGAGCAAGCTGAGGACTACGAGATTTACATATGACTTGTTCATAGCAGGGGTGGCGGGCTCCCGAAAGCCCTTGAGTGGGGTGTGGACTGCCATGGGAGTGAATAATAGTTGGGTAAGGTAATGTATAGGTTTTGTACTTGTTGATCTAATTAGGTTAAAACATTTAATTTTCATGTTGTTAAAATTGCAGGGCAACAGCCTTCTTTGAACCATGAAAAGACAATAGTTTGCAGAAGGGGGAAATTACACTATAGCGGCACTATATGCTGATACAGCCAGCACTACATATCAGTACTGTGTATAACGTTTGTAATTCTGATTGACCTAAGTGTGTAAACCTTGTGCTCTGCAAACTAAATAAAATGTGTTATTTAAAAAACAAAAAATCTAAATTGTTGTGATTAGCTGTTGACTTTCACCTTAAGTAATTAATAGGATTTAAAAAGTCAAAGGTTATTTCTGTAAACAAATTGGTTATTGCTATGTTGAGAAGTCTGTTCTTATGTGCTAGTGTCCTTAATAATTGAGTTGAATGTTGTATTGATAACAGTTCAAAGTATATATGGTTTCATTCATTAACCACAAAATACCATATTTATTAATAAAATGCAATACAGGAAAATTATTTTGTAATTCAAATCACCTGTTGGAGCAAAAATGTGTAGGCAAAAAACCAATGTTGCTACAACACACCCCTGGTTAAACTATTTATTTTTAGTGCTAGTTTTCCTAGAAAATTCCATACCATCCACAGTCACCCAATATTTGCTTATAATTCTCAGTATGGGATAAGAACCCAGCTGGGTGGAGTAAGGTGGGGCCCCTACAGTGGCTTACTCTCAGCACTGTACATTTCAAGTGACCTACTATAGGGAAGCAGAACATTTGATGACAAAGTATAGTAGTGACTTTTTCTTGACCAGTTATTTTTGGATTAATGTGGATCAATGTACTGCCCTTATTGAAGCCAGTTAGTCTTAAAGGGAGATTGTGTTTTGTTTTATTTTTGACTCTGGAGATTTGAAGAATGGAGTAAATCTGTGCAACAAATGTTCAGTGGTGACCAGAAGAGCAATAAATCATGACTGAGCATAAGCCCCTTTCTGCAAGATGAGGAGTATGTGTTCCTTCCATAGTAAAGAGATAGCACTAGGGTAAGAAATTACATCTCTCAATTGTATCACCCAGATTTTGTGCTTTTGTATCCACTGTGATTGGATTTCCTCCAGGGTCAGTGGTTTCCTGAATAGGCATAATAGCACATACGCTGATTTAAAATGGCTGCCCTTCCTCTTCACATCGTGCCCTCCTAACACGGAACTGGCCTGACACTTGTCAAGTCGCTAGGATGTTAATGGGAGGTGTGACTAGTGTATGACATGTGGTCTGTACTCTGACTGTTCTTTTACGGAACAGGTGACCATCCCACAGTTAAGCTTTTCCTAAAATAAGGATTGTACTAACTTTTGAAGGGTGGTATGTAGGGACTACTTTTAGAAGCAATATGAACCGGGGAATAAATATGTGAAATCCAAATTAAAATAATTGTATTGGAAATATAGTTTTAATAGGCTAAATTCATTATACTCTATCAAGTCACTGACTGAATACACATAAGGCAAATTAGTGTCTGGAGGAAATGATCAAATATAAAATGCAGATGCACTCCTTGGGGAGCACAGGAATGCATTGCTTTGTATATTGGGCCCAAGTGTATGTGGGATGTTAGAATTTGTAGTTAATATACTCAATCCAAATGGAACTAATTCAACTTGAACTTTGCCTTGTTTCATTTGGCTCTGTGTCACTGGTCAATTTATATCTTAGAACTTGCAAATCTAAGCACCATATTGCTTGTGATGAAACGACAAATAGGGTTCACTCAAAGGTGTCATCTCATTGCTACCTGCCTTTACAGTTACAAGCAGTTTCAGCAGGTTTGTGTTTCTGCTAACGCATTCCATGAGTTCAGTTTAAATTTCAGACTAACGTTTCCCTGGGATATTGAGGCCCTGATAAACCCCATAGCGTGTCCCTATATCCAACACCATAACCCGGATCCTGATGATAAGTCTTGTGTACACTGCCTTATTTTGGTTCTCATAGAAGGGGCATGCAGTTTGTTCTTGGACTGGGTCCTGTGACGCAGGTAGAATAGGTTGGTTTAAAACTCCAACAATAAATGAGATTAGGGAAAATATGCAGAGGCGGGTTTGATTCTTGAATCCATTTCTAAGTGTAATGTTGTGCGACAAAAGTAAAAATTACCATTGATTTAAATACATTTTGTGTTCTAATGACAGTGACGTGAAGGGTTTATTCAGGCAGGTCCTGCAAAGTCTCATGCACTTGAGAGGTACAGGATTTTTCTATGTATCAGCTTGGAAAACATTTATTAGAATGTATCATGCTAAGTAAGTATCTAAAAAGTGACACATATATACATACATATATATATATATATATATATATATATATATATATATATATATATATATATATGTCATGATGTTCTTGCTCTTTTAGCATATGTAAATAATGTCAATTTAATTTGTCTAGAGTGAACTACTTTTAGACTTTCTTATATCGTTTTCTATGGCTTTTTTGCTAGAATTTTGAATTATGTCATGATGTACTGCTAATAGTAAACAGACTGAAGATGTGTTAAAGTCTTATTGTTTATTTCCCCAATGCTTGTAGGGATCAGCGGTAGGAGAGATTTACATTGACGATGGACATTCATTTCAATACATTCATAAGAATGAGTTCCTTCACAGAAGATTCACGTACCACAACTTTGTGCTTTCCTCCGGGTATGACTGCATGAGGATCTTCTATATGTAACATATACATTGTTTGTGGGTAATCACTAAAAAGGAAACTTTTCTCAGGTTCAGAATTTTGTTGTGCAGATGTCACAAATGTCTCTGCATGTTTCAACTCGATCATTATGTTTCTGTTTGAGCAATTTAATCCTCAGTCTCCCATTTAAAAACATTCATAGAACATGGTTCACTAGTCAGGGAGTCTAGCTTTGTGTATCTCTCTTGAATGCCTGAGTTCCATGTAGATTGCCTGACCACAGCGTCACATTTGAGACCTAATGTTTATAGCAACTGTGCCTTGCAACGTAGAAACAAGAGTTGGACACAAAAGGTAGATGCGGCAGGCAATCAGAAGACTTGTGACACATGATCCAATTGAAAAAGTATTGGTAATAAATAAATTGGTGTTCATCTTGTCTTTAAAGTGGGTACTAGAGAATGACAAGCTGGTGTTCACATCCAAACCCTTCTTACAAACCCATCACCAGTAAAAGAAGCAGAATCATATAGACATCCTGGGATACAAACAACACTCTAATCTTGACAGAAGCAAGACAGGACAGGGTTCCCTTGCTTGCAGCAAATACCACACAGAAAACACCATCAGCTAACCATTCTATGTAACTACTTCATAAGGGTTTACTTAGAAATCCCTACACTTAACACTAAGTAAGAACCCAGAAAACCCATTTATTGTCCTCCTTTCTATTTCCTCCTAGTTTAGCTCTGGCTCCATCTTTCCCTTTCTCTGTGTTTCCTTCTCCTCCATTCTTTCACTCTCCTGCCCTCTCTTCCTAGCCTCCAACCCTTCTCTCCTCCATCTCCCTCCTTTCTCTACTGATAACTTTAATTCTTCCTTCTCTCATTTTCTCCCTCTATCCTCCACCTTTTTTCTCTCCCTCTCTTCCACTTCTCCTGTTTGACACATGCTCCAAACTATTGTCTACCTGTACTTCTATTATTCTTTGATTTAGTTGTGCAGCTGTGTACAGGGTCAAAACAAGCATAAAGTCAATGATAGGATAGATAGCTGGTAACTTCTAGCAGAAGAGTTTCAACTTTACAAGTCCAGAGTAACTGAGGTGGAGTACCATAAAAGGGACATGTTATGAAAAGCCATGGTAGACAGGAATCACCATCAGCCATAAAAAATTTAAAGCAGCACATTGTTCCAGGAAATACAGTAGCTATTAGACAGACAGATATTTATGTTCCATTTCTATGACAATAAGGTGTTAGCCCATTCTTATAGTGAGCTTCACCAAATACCTTTGTGTGTGGAGACAAATTCTAACCTCTGTGTATGTTAGCAGCAGAACATTTCATAAAGGTCTACCTGGGCCTTTCTTTTCGTCCTGATCACTGGAATGCAGTGAAGTTATGTAAAGGCCATATTATCTATTGTGGAGGCAGTGGAACCATAACCTGGTGGGGCTTCTGTGTTTTGAGGATAGATGAAGATAACATTCATAAATAAAATCACCCTTAATGTTTTCCCAGTGCATCAGGTGATTCATATATATCCCTCCTGTTTTGTTCTTGGTACAGAAGTGTCGGGCAGGAACAGATCACACTGGTCGGCTCTAAACCCTGCACAGGTGGATAATGCAGCATATGCTATCGTAGGCTGATTTTACTAGGTGACCCTTCTGTTTCCAGGAGAGATGTTCAGTGTAGGGACTTCTTCAGACTTGCAGCACTTGTTTATCCATATGTAGTGCTCAAGGTGGACACAGATCTTAAATTACAGCAGCTCTTTTATTCAGAAGAAGTTCTCATTAAAGATCCACAATAAAGCACCTTTTAAGCAGAAGAGTTGCCTAGTATTAGGACAGATCTAACTCTGCCTCACACATTGATGCAGAAGAGATTCAGAGATAGCCAATATTTCAGCACCTCTGTATTCATGAGAGGGGCTCAGGTTTGTGGTACCCCAACCTAAGTATCTAGTTATCCAAACAAGGTGATTTTTATTCAGGAATATTACAGTGCAGGTACAATTAACAATTCATGATATCTCTATCTAGGAGTCTAATGAAAGTGCAGGTGATGCAGCATTAAAATAAAGTACTTAAAATGGAATAGTCTATGATGAAATGTAAGATCTCCCCTTCTGTGAACTGGTAGTAAAATCCAAGTGCATCCCTTTGGGAAGAGCTGCTGTCTTCCCATAATAATTGTAGCAATCCTTCAGAGTAAGAATTGCCAGTACTTCTCTTGAAAGTGTGTCACCTCCTGTGAAAATGTACCTGTAATATATCTGTGTACTTGAATAGCAGCTCTCCAGAAATGTGTTGTGACTACATAAAGGTGGCTTCACAATTTTAGACATGAGGTAAGCAACTCATTTAATTGTATCAAACAGCATGAAGTCCAACCCTAGATACATCCAACGACACTGTACGTATCTCGTTTCTGGCATCTATTGACAAGAGACGCGTTTCGGCTGGTCAAAAAGCCTTTCTCAATTTGACCAATCGCCATTTTTTATCCTTCATTATATACTCATCAGCCCTTAGATATAAACAACGTACTTCGGTTTTAACCTTGTTGCAGCACTTATATTTTCACTTGCTTTATCCTATTATTTCAAACACTTCCATGGCCCCAAATATTACTTATATCATAATTAAAATATTAAAAAAACAAGGTGTATTTCAGATCATTTAATTCTTTAGCTTACACAATATTATCTTTTAACATATATTAATTCATAGCTGCAGCGAAGGAGTTCTTATTGTATCAGTCTCTCAGTACAACTAATGTATAACGGCTATTTGTGAAAAACCCAGTGCCGCTTCTGTCCCAACATTTCGAATCATTCCACCAGTGAAATGTCAGTTCCCGTCTTTACCGCCATGCACCACCTGCGTTAAGGTGCAAACCTGTGAACCGCATCCTTCTTTGTTTTTTGTTCACAAAAAACAGTTAGCCCCTAGGTACAGAGGAAGACTGGAAGATGGAGTGAGGGCTGGGGCAGGAGCAGTTGGTTTGTCGCTGAGAGTCGGTGGTCTCTCTGGGCAGGGACTAAGTCTTCTGCAAGAAACCTCTTTTCTCCTGGTAGATTATGCTGATGCCAGGATCAGGGACCGTAGCAGACATTTGCCTGGCAGTAAAGATGTGGACGGACATTCTGTTGGCGGATCAGATGTATAGCTGCCTTGCTGAGAAGTGTTTGTGGCAGTTTGTATAAGTTTTGAAGCACTGAAGTTCAGGGTCAACGCTTATCTCCACATGTACCCACGTTTTACCAAGACTGAAGCCTAGGTGGTGCAAAAAAAATAACTATTTCTACAGCAGGAAAAGTAACCATCCATACTGTATTTTACCAACGGAGAAGGACAGTAGTAGTAGGGCTTGAGCAGTCTCAATCAAAGTTAAGATGTATCTCTTGCCACTGCTCTAGGAGGTAATAAATGGGCAATCCTATATCGAAAGCCATAAGTTTTTTATTTGAACATTGCCTCCTTCTTAAAGGCTGTGGGCTTTGGACAGTAATGTTCATTTACTTATAAGGCATGGGAGAGGTAATGAAAAGTGCTGGATTGAGAGTACTTTGATTAGATATGTTCCACAGCAGATCAAGCTTTTGATGCTGAACACTACCCGATCTGAAAGGTGAGAGAGCTGTTCAGACTGTGAACATGAAGTTGTGTCAACCAGCAGTTGCAGGTATTGAAAGATATAGCATCCCTTCTGAGAAGAAGCATTAGAATATAGAAGTGTTATATTTTCTCATTAACCGATCTCCCTACCTGATGATAAGTAGCCTCTCTCTCCCGACCCATTATACATTTTTTGGCAGCCCTACTGACATTGAGGCTATTTTTGCTTTAAGGGAGTTGTCAGTACGGGTTCTGCGCCTTCAGAAGTATTAGAAGGGGTCCTTGTGACAAAGCGTATTAGTGTCTCTGCTGAGAAGTACTGGTGGTACTTATTAAAATTATTTCACTCCTCCCAAGAAGACTGTGAAACTGGCCCCTTAAAATTAGAACAGCCCAACTGATAAGCATGAGTAATGTCCCTTTAAGTCTTATACAGCAAATTAAAAATGTCCTCTTGAAAACTGCTCTTAGCTTCTTTTAGTGTCCATTAATTTACTTCATATATTAGAGAAGAAATTGAAAAAGGTATACATTCAGTTAGTCATAAGTCTTTAGTGTTTTCGCTTCTGCAGCATCAACTGCTAGCATATGACTGAATTCTCGAATATGTTTTATTGCTGGTACTGAAAGGTTGGTTGTGGTGGCCTAATGGTGCACCATGCATGTCCCAACACAAATATTATTCCCATCTCCTCAACTTTCATCCCACCCACTTCCTTCTGACTCTGTCACCTAGCCCTATATTGGTTCTCTCTCTGTCTTCTAGCGACACACGGTCTTCCTCTCTTTCCTAGAGAAACAGTAGCTTCCTTTCTTTCGCGTCACTAAAAATTCCTGTTCTATCTCTCTTTGTCTGTCTTCCATATCCATTGAGATCCAGCAGCAAGTCTTAACGAATCCACATGTTTTCTTTTCAGCTCTGCAGATGAAAAGGGAACGTACAGCACTGAGTGTCTGCTAGAGAAGGTGCAGATCCTGGGGATCAGTAAATGTCCATCATCTGTGGCAGTCATTGAATCAGGTGAGCAAAAGTTCTAATCACTGTCCTCCATAGGAGCAAAGGACTGCTGGTCTAAGCTTGGGTAAATACCAATTTGGTTTTATGTGGGCACCTATTGTCATGGGAGCATACTCTAAGTGAAACATACATCTGTGGTTCTTAGGTAAGACATTCTGAGTAAAGGCAGACCATCAGCTTGTGCAAGATAATAAATTTCATATTCAGAATCCTATTTGGAAAAACTCTAGACTTGAATTATGAAGAGGAGTTGTACGTTCTGCATGGCAGTGGGAGTTGCCCATGGCTGGAAACAAGAGAATGCCTATAGCTGAAATGCTGTGCAATAACTGGTAGATGTTCAGTCATTAGAAAATCCATGTAAATGGGGGCCTCAGTGCTTAATTTGAGTCGGTGGTTGCTGGCGGGGACCATCGGCACTTATTCTTGGGTCCTGGCACTTATTGATGGAAGATGGAAATACACACAAAGGGAAAAGACAGAGGAAGAGAAAGACGGATACCCGGCGCAAAGGGAGAAAGCAGGAATCTGCAGGAGAGAGATAAATGGGCAGAGAGTGTCTGGTAGGGGATTAAAGAGTCATGAGGGGATTCAAGATTACGCAGCCTTTGTATACAGGACATCAGCATTTAATTGCACCAGCTTTTTTGCAGAGCTTTGAGCACTGGCATGCATTTGTTTAGCAAATTAAGCACTGGCCAGACTTCCACTAGTGTTAGTCGGCAGGTGGGCAGCAAGATTGGGTCAAATTTGTGAGGGTGCATCCCTATACAAGTTAGATCAAGACCCCTTCTAACTCCCAACACCAGCTCCTTCTACCATTTTGGCATTACAACCCTGCATTGGAATGAAGAGATTGTCAAATAGTAGACCAGCATTTTGAAGGTTATGGCTTGGCAGTTTGTGAGTGGCACTGGTGAGTTTGACTGAGACCCCTGTAAGTGTGAGGTCTTGCCCTGAAATGCCTCATAAGGGGGCCACAGAATCCCTCTCCAAAGCAGGAGACATTCAATTGGCGGCTCCACTGAGCAGCAACTCTGCCACCAGCCACCTTTGTGAAGGGCTGACAGCATATAGGCTTATGGGTTTGGGAATGGGTTGCTGAGACTGTTATTGTATACTCCTGGGTGGAGAGAGATTGCTTTGTGTAACCTCTCCGTGCTTCTGGGAAATCACGGGTGGGGTGGGGGATCTTACTTGTTTCAGTCAGTACTCTACCATTGGGAGTACTCTACAACTGTGGTTCTTAACCTGTGTTCCAGGGGCCCAAGGGGGTCCACGCTTCCTTATGAAATGAAATCATTCTGTAAATGTGAAGGAATTTGAAATTTGAGCTAAAAGTTAGTACTCTGAGAATGATTCGTGGGAGCAGTGCAAATGCATCAAAGAGAATATGGTATGATGTTGAGTGCCCTCAACTAGAATAGAAATCTCCAACCGTGCCATTAAAATTAAAATAATAATATTTGTTTGTGAATATTTATTTATTTGTGTATTCGATGAATAATTGTTTCTGTGTTTTTAGTGTATTGTTTTGCTGTTCAAATCATAGAAAATGCTTAGGCCAGGCTTTCCGGCTTCCATTAATGACACATTGGGTCCTCGGATTCCAATAAGGATTCATTGTGGGGTTCCTGAGCTCTAGTAAATATCATGGGTGGAGTCCACCAAAGTCAAAAAGAACCACTGCTCTACAATACACCCCAATTATGACTCTGTGTTTCTTTGGCCAAACACTCATGGTCATTGTGAGAAATTGGGTTGTTGGTTGAGTGGGGTGTTAACCCTGCTCAAGCAACAGCCACACTCCCTGTCAGGATGAACAACAAATGTCACTAAATTAACCTGTCCTTAACCCTCTGGGAGCTTGGCAAAAAAGCAGCCAGGCTTAACTTAGATACAGTGTGTAAAGTATTTATGCAGCACACAAACAGTAATAAAGTGAAAACACAACACAAGAAAAACCCCACATCAAAATAGAGAAAACGTTAATTAACTGTTAAACACCAAAATGACAAATGTCCAATCAGTGGAACCAGTTATGAATTTCTAAAGTTTAAGGAAAAAGACTATCACCTAAAAGATCAAAACACCAACCGCAGACATCTAGTTGCTCAATACCAGGTCAAAGTCAAAAGATAAGGCCAACCGTTATGCAGCGCAATTTGTGTACAAAAAGTGGATTGGGCCCGGTCGGTGCTTACCTTCGGACTGAAGATAAAATGTCTCAAAGAAGGTAGAAGTTCAGCAGGCCAAGGCTTCAGGCAGTGTCCAGTGAGGAGGAGGAGGAGTCATCGTGAAGCCGCAGGATGACGTCGCAATGAAGATTTCTACTATTGGACTTAGTCTCATTTTTAGAAGTTGAAAATCCCCAGCGGGCCAAAGGTGAAGGGTGTAGCCAACAAGAGTTCCACACTGCCGGATACCGCTTTGGCGAAGGACCGCAGTCCTGGGGTCAAGAGGTGGAACAGGACTCAAATAGCAAACAGGCCTCTGAGGGTTCAAGGCAGGCTTCAGGCAGCAAAGCAGTCCTTCCAGGTACAGCAAAGCAGTCTTCTGAAGTACACTATAGGCCACAGCTGAAAGCAGTCCTCTGAGAGTCAGGTTCAGAAAGTGGTATAAAGAGTGGGTCCGAGGGTCCTCTTTTTCTTCCTGGTGGCATCTTTGAAGTATGAGAAGTTTTTAGAGAATTCCCTTTGAAGTGCTCAAAGTTTTCTGCCTTCCTTGGCTCCAAGCTGGCTACTTGAACAATTCAGTGGTGACAAGTCCTTTGTGTGACAGCATTGCAAGGGGCCTCTTCCACCATCCTGCCAGGGATGGTCCATCCAGGCAATCCTAGTCCCTCTATTGTGTGGCTGTCTGGAAGGTAAAACAAAGTCCAACTGCCAACTACATTCAGTCCTGAGACCCAGGAATAAAATAAGGCAGGACACTGCCAACTTTCTAAAAGTTGTAATTTTAAATCCGAATTTACCATTAAAGAAGGTTTTAAATAACAATTTTTCAGACACCAAACATGAAATGTTCACCTGTTCCCATGGGAGAGGTAGGCCTCCCAGTAGTGAAAAAACAATTTAGGATTTTTTTTACTTCTAGGACATGTAAAACTTAAAAATATCCAACCTTTTAGTTACAATGCACCTTGCCCTTTGGGCTGCAAGCGGCCTACCTTATTGGTGACTTCTACATAATAAAAAGGAATTTTAAGGCTTGGCATGGGATTCATTTGGCCAAGTAGAAGCGGCAGGTAAAACTGCACTCAGGCTGAAATTCACATATTTTAAGGGGCTACTTAAGGGGGGTGGGCACAAAAAGTGCTGCTGGACCACTTGCAGCATTTAATTTACAGGCCCTGGGTATATGGTATACCACATTACTAGGGACTTAGAAGTAAATTAAATATGCTTATTGGGTGTAAGCCAATTTAGGGAGTGAGCACAAGCACTTTAGCACTGGTTAGCAAATCCATTCATAAAGAAATAGGAGGGATGAAGGCAAAACGTTTGAGACTGACCCTGTAAGAGAAGGCCAAGTCCAACAATCATTTCTAAGTTTAGATGGTCCACTCTGGGAGTGAGTCATTCTCAGAGGTGTACAATAAACTCTGGGATGGCTTGTCTTGAGCGCCTACTTACCAAAGCTTGTTTCCATTAAGGAAGAAGCAAAAAGCTAAGCCTTGCTGAGACTAGCTATAGTTAATTTTGTTTTAATTTGAGGCCCTGATCTCTAATCATCTTTGATCATTTCTGTAGTCTATTGAGCTGTCCTTATGTTGATATTTGCTGGTAGACTGCTAAAGCTAACACAGACCTATACAAAGTATCTACATAATTAAATTAAAAGAAAAAAGGTGCAGCTCGATGGTGCAAACTTCGTTCATGCTGCACAATTCAGTGAATTCCTGACTTCTTTTCCCATATTATTCCAATATCTGTCCCCCTTGCAGAAATATGTACCAATGTTTAATTATCAAGCGAGTGTGAGTTTGCTCTTCAGAAAAGCTGAGATTGGCAGGTTGTTTTGTGTTTTTGAGAGTAGTTCTGATGACATGCCTTAGGTGATTGTTGTTGAGTTTGATCCTAGATGCACTAAGTGCATCACAGAGATCTACCTTTATTGATACAGTTCTGAATTCTTTTCACATAGCAATCCGCAGTGTGTATTTATAATGCCGTGGTTCTACTACAGACAGTATCGTAGCAAGGATTCCATAGACCCAGGAGAAAGCAAGGAAAACATTCCCTCTGACTGCTGCTGGGATAGTAAATACAGTAATTATCTGATAGTCTTCTAGCTGAAGATTCCTTACCTTATAATAACCCCAGGCCTCAGACTGGATCTGGAAATTCTTGAGCAGTACCCCGCGCGATGTTTTAAAACTTTTTTTAGCATTCAGCTCCTAGTGTGCTAGGGATGTTCCTGAAGAAATCAGTGGGTTGTAAACTATGTGGGACCTGTCACAGGCAACTGTCACTGGTGCCTTAAGCCTAACCATGACTCTAGGAACTGTCCCGACTGACGCACTATGAATTTGAATGCAATGTGGGAGCGGGAGACAAGCTCCTGGCAGCTTCTCATTGGATGACTCTGCATCGGTCCAGGTCCCGGTTGCATGGAAGGTCTCAGACCAGCTGTCGAAGTTGTTCCCGTCGGTCATCGTTGCAGACAAAGTTTTTGTTGGGTAAGTCCGTCAATTTAAAAAAATCTAGGGCTCTTTAACCTTGCTGTGTCACTCCAAGTCATCGGATGAGATGTGGGAACAAGGCCACAAGTGGAGCCCACCCTTTCGCACTCCACCCGCAGAGCCTGGGCCTGGCTCTGCTTAGCAACTCCCTGAATTTCCTGGAGCTGGAGCAATCTCACCCAACTCAAAGAGTTTTATGAAGTTATGCGCCTCATATTTGGGCAGTCTCACCTTTTTGGAGTGTCTTTGGGCCCCACTGAACTTCTACCAATGGGTTTACCCTAGGGCCTCTAGATCCATTCCTAGATCCGAACTGAGTCTGGTTGTAAATCCATGCCCTACACAGGGGTTCTGTGGTGGTAAAGACCAATATGTTGACAGAGGTGAATGAGCCAGGGTATCCTACCAAGAACCCATATTGCCCTTCAAGGAAGCCCTCTCTGAAGCCCTGCTCGGGGCATTGGCCAAGCCCTGCACGGGCACTCCCATGCACAGGACATTTGCATGTCTTCACCGCCCCGCTCCTGAGGATCCAGCTTTCTTCACCCGGCACCCCATGCCTGAGAGCCTGCTGGTGCTGGCCTCAACATCCAAAGTGAATTCCAACACTTTCCCTGCCACGTAACCAAACAGGGAATTTAAGAGGCTGAATACCTTCAGGAAGAGGATTTTTTATTCCGCCAGCCTTGCACAGCAGTCAATCAATCAATTTGCTTGGCAAATCACCAGTGAGGGTCTCAAGGTGCTGACATTGCTAACTGCTTCGTGGTGATTTGTACAATCGAACAGCCAGGTCTTGAGTCCTTTCCGGAATTGCCGGATCGATGAGGCGGTCTTGAGGTGCAGGGGAAGGTTGTTCCAAACTTTGGCCGCCAGGTGTTAGAAGGAACGTCCTCAGCTGTTACTTTGGTGGATCCGGGAGGGTGTCTGCGAGGAAGAGAGAGAGAGTCTCAGGGGAAAGACCAGTTGTGTAACGTCCATGTACGATATTAATGAAATCTTAAAGGGGAGGACGATATCTACCATAGGTTGTATAAATTAAAAAGAGTGGGCTGAATGGGCCCTGTGGAAGGCCACATTTAAGTGATAGGTTGTCAAAGGCACAGTTACCCTTGAAAATCTGAAAGGTCCTGTCTTTCAGAAAGGACTTAAGCCAGGCTAAGGCTGATCCGGCAATTCCAGCACTCTGTGATCTTTCTGCAAGAATGTTATGAATTACGGTGTCAAATGCAGAGCTGAGGTCTAAGAGGATCATTGCTGCCGAACCCCCCTGTTCTAAGAGCCTTTTGGCTTCTTTAACTAATGCTAGGAGAGCGGTCTCTGTGCCATGATAGGACCAAAGCCAGTTTATGTAAAATGCTAAATATCTTGTTTTTCTAAAAATACTGAGAACGCAGCATTTGTGCCTCTTTCAAGTATTTTGCTTAGCCCAGGCAGAAAGGGTATTGGGTGGTAGTTTTCTAAGTTGCGAGGATCCAAATTGGACTTTTTGTCAGAAGTGCTTTAACCATGGCGTGTTTCCATGCCACCAGGACAAAGCCAATGTTTAAGGAAAGATTCACCATTTCGAGCAAAGTAGGGAGTATCTCTTCTGCCCCTTTGGCTAAGATACACAGGGGGGGGGCTCGATGTTTGGGAGAGCCTGATTTTATTTTGCTCCAATTATCGAAAAGCGGTCAGGTTGGTAGAATAAGCTCATTTTGCTTTGGATAATTGATGTCGGATTGAGAGACAGTTGCAACGAGTCAAAAATTGTCTTATTTCCCTCTTAACAAAGTATGTCATGTCGTTGCACCGAGCAGACCAAACTCTCGGATTGGGACCAGGAGATGAGGGCACTAAAAGTGTTATCAGTTCGCAAAACAATTTGCGCTAGCAAAAAGTGGTCTGAAAAATATGCAGTTTGAGCTTTTTTTGATGTCATCGTGGTAGATTCTGATAGTGTCTTGATATTTCTTATGGAGGGCTCTCCATAGTATCTTCTCCACATCCTTTCTGCCTTTTAGCAGACTTGCTTGAATTTCTAAAGTTGCGGGGAATACCAGGGAGCTCATTTATCTTTTGCTCTTCTGGTATAGGTTTTCGGGATAACTGAGTCAAGAGAGGACTCTATTCATGAGTAAACTTGGGCACTCACTATGATCTGGTCTGCGAATAAAGATAGTCTGTAATTCTTGAGTTCCGTTTTTTTGCTTCCATGGGCAATTTAGACCAGGCTCAGTCTTTCCGGGTGGAAGGTGGAGGGTTTAGAGGAGGCTGACTTGATTTCGAGAGATCGAAAAGGAAAAACAAGGGGACCCTACTCACAACGGAACCAGGGTATTGAATTATTTTAAGAGGAACAGCGGTTCCTGTGGAATAGATACTAGATAATGAATTAAAAAAGAACGTAAATTACGTATATTAGAACAGGGGTAGGGTGAGATGTCAAAGAGAAAGAATTACCAACACACCAATATAGTTGTTCAATGAGTTGTATTGAAAGAATGAATTGTAGTAAAAAAAAAAAATAATAAAAAAAAGGTTTCATACATAACGCAAAATTATTTACAGTTGTGTAAAAGTGTCCCAAGTGAGAGTAAGAACCAAAACATTAGAATAACATATGTGAAACAAATACGTGCAAGGTTTCAATAATTTGTTGTTCATAAAAGCGACCACTTTCTTTCATCAAAATACCGATGTGCAGCAAGCTTCTTTCAATTGGTATAATTTCCGAAGGGCGGGTGCTTATGGGCAGTGAACGTGTTTCCAGGGCGATTTCTTTAGCGGATGGCTGGTGAAGGACTGCATCTGTCAGTTCTCTCCTAGGTTCAATGACCATTGACAATGGTCATTGAACCTAGGAGACAACTGACAATGCAGTCCTTCGCCAGCCATCCGCTAAAGAAATCACCCTGGAAACGCTGTCACTGCCCATAAGCACCCGCCCTTTGGAAATTATACCAATTGAAAGAAGCTTGCTGCACATCGGAATACAGCTTCCGACAAGGGAAGGACAGCCATTGTGCCCCGATCTAGATCCGCTAGACCCACGCCCTCATTAGGGAACCCGGCTGGGTTGCCTAGTGAGTACTTTTATTTCACCATAACACGGTTTGCACATACCTCACCAGTATTCTTGCGCCTCTGGCAAATTAGATGTCCCACATCTTATGTCCTTAAGAGATCCTATACCCATGCTAGGGTCGAAACGCCGTCGACAATTAAGAAAAGCGAACCTTTGGAATATAGCACTCTATGATTGTATAGATGTTATGTATTTTGATGAAAGAAAGTGGTCGCTTTTATGAACAACAAGTTATTGAAACCTTGCACGTATTTGTTTCACATATGTTATTCTAATGTTTTGGTTCTTACTCTCACTTGGGACACTTTTACACAACTGTAAATAATTGTGCGTTATGTATGAAACCCTTTTTTTTTATTTTTTACTACGATTCATTCTTTCAATACAACTCATTGAACAACTATATTGGTGTATTGGTAATTCTTTCTCTTTGACATCTCACCCTACCCCTGTTCTAATATACGTAATTTACGTTCTTTTTTACTTCATTATCTAGTATCTATTCCACAGGAACCGCTGTTCTTCTTAAAATTGATTTCGGGATAAGCAAGATCGAAGATTGATCAGACAATGTGACGGGTAATGGGTCTGGAACCTGTAGCTTGTTGTCCGTAGTAATGAGCAGATCAAGTAGGTGGCCTTTTTCATTGGTGGGTCCCAACACTCTTTGTTACAGTTGGATGGCTATCAGATCCTGTAAAAGGCTGACGGCTTGGGCATTGGCTGATTCTTCTAGGTGAAGTTTAAATTCTCCTAATAAGGAGAGGTTTGGCCTAGTGCAGGCAATATTTGCTGCCACTTCCGGAAGGGAGTGGAGATAATTGATGCTTGGCCAAGGAGATCTATACAGCAAGATCCCAGAAAATGTGGGTGTGGGGGAAAAGGTAATCGTAAAGATGACACTTTTGCCGTCTGAAATATATGTGGGTACCAGTAGACAGCTGAATTCTTCATTGAGAATAATTGCTAATCCTCCCCATTCTCGTTCTCACGGTCTTGCTGTAAAATATATTATCCTGGGGGCATAGCCTGAACAAGGTATGGCCTAGGTTTCCATCAGGGATACGGCATCTGGTTTCCTATTGTCGATGAAAGCAAAGAGTACACGTTTATGAACTGGGAGCGATCTACAGTTGACCAAAAACATATACCAACTGACTCTATTGTGAGTGGGTTTCCTAGAGTCCAGCGCCTTGGAAAGGAGCAAAGAGCAGTTTTTACAGGAGGTTTCTCCCGCGATGGGATCGATTAAATGAAGGCACTTTTGGCTGACACTTTCAGATGTTCAGCAGATATTTCTATGTATTCTCTTCTATTACCAGTTCTTAAAATTGCAATTTTCTATTAATTGTTTACATTTGTTGTATCTAACATCCATTTATTTATATTTAGGCAGATTGGTACAATTATTCAAGTACTGTTTAACCCATAGAGAAAAAAAAATATTGCATATTCTTAAACAGCCGAGCCATTCCATGGTTTTGAATTGTGGCCCCTTGATCAAAGTAGAATGTCACTACAGAAACATTCTCATGAAATGCCATATTTTCACCCCATGAAATGTCTCTGATTTCTTTCAGGAACTTTTAAATGCAGTCTTTCAGTCACCAATTCTTTTTTCTTTCTGTTGGACTTTAGGCAAAAAGAAGAACGAAGTGGCTTTTGTTTATGACACCAAGACTTCAGTATTAATGCTAGAAAAACTGTCCTTAAATGTCGCCACCGACTGGGGGATCTACATCAAGTAACAATATGACCATACTTTCTTTGAAACAAAGCCAAGAAATCTCATGTTTTTGTAAGATTCAAGCCTCTGGTGATCCTCCTGGGGTGCCTTTTCTTATGTTCACAAGCAAATCATGGACCCACAGTTCGTACAGGATGAACACGCTATGGTTTACATTTTTATCTGATTGCACATTTGAACGGGGTTGATCAGTCCGCACTGAATAGTAGCTGGTGAATATCTGCTCTAATGTGAAAAATTACACTCCTCTTAAACCTGTTCTTTCAACGTCAGTGTCTTCCAATATCCTTCAGCCCCATTAACTCAAATTGGGTTTTGTAAAACTCTTTAAATTATATATATAATTTTGTACATGATTTATATCACATCAAATCTCTAAATTGTAAACGTACCCTGATGAGTATAGTGTACTGTATAAAAGTGTAAATTAATCTCTTTTTATTTTGATACCAAGAAAAAGCCCGGAACAGATTCCTAGAACATTATCATGTTATTTTAATCGTGGTGAAAAAGCAGACTCGAAGAAACAGACCAGAATTAATGCTCATTTATGAAAATGATTTACACCTAAGCATATTTAGGAAGATGAACTGACAAATTGCATGGGAGTTAATAGATTTTAGAGGTTTTGGAGTCATTGTAATAGAGTTTTAAGAGGTTTCAGCAGTAAATACAATGGTAAAATACTGTAAACAGTGTTTATTTTAAAAATAAAACATTTAAAAACTTTGAATAGCAAATGTAGGTAATTCACATATTTTAAACCTGTATATAGTTATTAAAATTAATAATTTGGGTGTTGGGGAGAAATATGTTAAAAGATCATAAACATGATTATTCCTAAACTCATCAATATAAACGTAAAACATAATATGAAGGGCTCATCAACTTAGCATAGTAACATCAAGTCAGTCAAGTTTTCATGTTATCTGTAATGAGTATGTGGTTAGTTTACATTTAATGAATTTAATTGGACAGCATTTGCATATATGTTGGTCATCCTGAAAACTCACTATTTGATGGCTCTTATAAATTTGGGAAATGACAGAACTATCTGTGGGAAAGCATTGACACATAGACCACTGGCAAATGTGTTCAGATGCGTTTCCTGTGCTATTCATTTGGGCAATTCAGGAAAAACAACACTGTTTGATGGACGGGCAGGTGGTTGCCATTTTTGTGGCTATCGTGGGAAGATCTTCATAAGCTTTGCTTTTGGACAATGTTTCTTCAGAAAAGAGAAGCTAGAACACAGCAGGAACAGTGAAGTTATGTCTATCGAGGGCTAATGAAATGGTGATTGAAAAATGTATGGATGGGGGTTTTAAATTGTGTAATTTTGTATGCGATTTTAGGATTTTTTATGCTAGAGAGGGTACCGTGACTGCCGTTTTTTTACATTCTCTAAATAGCGCCAGTACAAACCTATTTTATGGTTATTCTGTGTTGTTGTATATAACTTTAATTAATTACACAACACGTTTTGATGATCAGTATTTGGTGAGCGAACAAGCCAGGTCCGATTTAAAGCTTGAAACTACCAGTAAAGATATTGAAATAATTAGAAGTATCCTTAATGTACAGTAGTCTTTTTCTTTCCTTAGGCTTGTTGAATCTTCTCCCTGCAGTCCAGGAACTCTTCTGTGTTTTTTGGCCTGTAGAGATGATTTTTTCCCTATTAATTTCTAGACATGTCTTTGCTGGATGTATCCTCTAAAGTTTCGTCTTGTTTTCCTGGCTGTTTAATTTGGGCTTTTCATTGAGAATAAATACTGTTCTGTCATTGCTGGTCTGCATAAATGTTTGTTTTCTTTCCCAAAAATTTGTTTTTCTACCTACATTTTATTTCTCCATCTCTGCTGGAAATTTAGGGCCAGATGTACGACCCTAAATTGCGGTCGCAAACGGGCAGTCGGCCCGTTTGTGACCACAATTTAGGGCATGGCCATGTACAAACCTCATTTTGAGAATCGGAAAATGTTTCCGATTCGCAAAATGAGGTTTGCGACTTGCTATTAGGAAGGGGTATGCCAAGGGCGTCCCTTCCTAAGAGCGACACGCATTTGTATGTGTAAATGTTTTACGACCGCAGTTGCGGTCGCAAAACACTCACAATACACCACCTACTTCAAGTAGGTGGTAAACCATTCGCAAACAGGAAGGGGTCCCCAAGGGACCCGTTCCCCTTGTGAATGGGTCAAAAAATATTTTAAATGGCAGGCAGTGGTCCCAGGGACCACTGTTTGCCCTTAAAAAATGAAACTGATAAGTTTAATTTTTCTTTTTTTTAAATGCATCCCGTTTTCCTTTAAGGAAAACGGGATGCATTTAAAAAAAAAAAATAACTGCTTTATTCAAAAGCAGTCACAGACATGGTGGTCTACGGACCCCAGCAGGCCACCATCCCTGTAAGTGCAAGCCATTCCTAAAGGGGTCAAAAATTGTGCCTGCCTCATTTATATTAATGAGGCATGCAATTTGCCCCCATTAGGAATCACAAACAGTGTCTGAGACAGTTTTTTATATCCCAATTTGCGAATCGCAAATTGGTGGGCCGTACATCTGGCCCATGGTCTCTTCCCAAGCTCCTCATCCCTAGAACCATCTAATGAGGAGGGCACAACAGGTTTCTTGAATTCTGTATCTTGGTCACCCATGGAAGCTCTTGCAGACTCTGCGGATGTTTACATACAGGAAAAGAACACAGCAGGGTCTGAGAGGATTAAGCCACACAAATGGAGGGATCTCATGATACACTTCTCCACTTTCCACCTGAACGTTTTGAAATCTGCTTAGGGTCTTTATGCATTATATCTATAACCCAAACAAATAACAAAATAAATAAACTCAGTTCTGTGACTTACACCGCAATGCATGACACCTGAGCCCCTTGGAATGCACATACACCATCATTATATATACCACTGATAAGTCATACCCACCAGCCATAGGCATACATTGGGTACCACACCCTACACACTTCATCACATCAGCCACAACAATCTCCAGATGTACAGATGGTAAACTAAAGCCATACCCACATTACACAGGGGTTGTCATATATTTCGCCTGAAAATACATGCACTCGGAGTAGACTACAGACATAAGCACACCTTACACAGTTTGTCATATTACTGAGAGGAGTCTTCATACATTGTAGGTAGACCACACCCCAGCACTTTCACTGCTCCCACTGGGGCACCCAACGCAATGCCTACAGAGCAGACAAGTGCACACATCAGCCATATTACAAACTCTGTGACGGGTAGTTGAGTTCCCAAACATGAGCCAACTGCTATGCTTACATAAAATAGCATATTAAAAGGAAAAAATTTATACATCAGAATAACAATTGCCTAAGCACACCATCAAGTATTGTAGGAAATAAGAAAAACTATGGCACAATCTTCCGAGATGGGCTTAAACATAAAACCAACTACCTTTCTCAGCTGTATGCTTCATAGACTTGCTTTACTTATAGGTATCGGTAGTTCTTTTCTCTTGTGTGAAGCCCAAACTACTCACCCGCTTTTATGAGCCAACAATACAAGATTTACCGCCAAAGCACGTGTATCTATGTAAGAGCAGATTGAATCACGTGCTGACACAGCCGATGAAGTAAGAATACATCAGTTTGTGTGTGTAATTGATATACAGTACACATTATGCACATCTCTGCAAGCCCAACTAGTTGTGCATTCTGATCCTCGATCGTGACACCTTGGGCCCTATTACATAAAGGGCGCACTTGATGGCGCACCTTCAACCAGATGCACCATGCACAAGCAGGTAAGTGCACCTTATTATGTTAAATGTGCTGCCCTCAGGGAAGCCACAAACTGGTGCTGCCCTGGGGGCAGTGCATTCAAGTGAAATTCAGAGCAGCTGGTTTCATAACAAATATGCAGTTAACGGCTCGTTGGCCCCAATCTGTGTTAACCCAGTTACTGTTAGGGTCATGTAAAACACTAGTTATCCTGCAGTAGAGGGTATCCCCACATGTTTGTCTTGTAGAAACAGAGAACATGCCAACTCTGTCTTTTCTCTGCCTTTCGCATCAGACGCCACGCAAGAATGAAATTCCTTGACTACCTATGCAACTCTACCATCCCCACTATTTCCCCTGTGTCCATAGGAAGGGGCCTATGCAAGAGCTATTGATTTTGCCAATGTATTTTAGCCATGTTGTGCATCAGCGTGGCTGTTGTTCAACATAGTAAAAGTTAGTGGCTTAGCGGAGTGTGGCATGGAGCGGAGTTTCATAGAGTGGAGTGGAGAGTCATGGAGATGAGTTTTGTGGTTGGAGTGGTGTAGTGTGAAGAGGCTCAGAGTAGAGTGGCATACAGTGGAGTGGTGGAGTAGAGTTGAGTAGTGCGTCTTAGAGTAGAGTGGCGCAGAATGGAGTAAAGTGGCTTAGAGGGGGTCACGTAGAGTGGAGTAGAGTGGCGTATAGAGGAGTAGAGTGTTTTGGAGTGGCATAGGGTAGAGTCGCATAGAATGGTGTACAGTGGAGTGGCATAGAGTGGACTCGCGTAGAGTGCAGTGTCATAGAATTCAGTGATGTAGAATGCAGTTGCATCCCATGCAGCGGTATAGAATGCTGTGGTGTAGCTTAGAGGGGAGCAGAGTAGAGTACAGTGGCCTAGAGTGCATCGGCGTAAAGTGCAATTTTGCAGAGTAGAGTCAAGTGGCACTGAGCGAAGTGGTTTAGAGTGCTGTAGAGTGGAGTGCAGTGGCATAGAGCAGATTGGCGTAGAGTGTAGTGGCTTAGAGTACAGTTGTGCAGAGTAGAGTGCAGTGGCGTTGAGTGGAGTGCTGTAGATTAGAGTAGCGTAGAGTGCAGTGATTTAAAATAGAGTGGAGTGATGCAGGTTAGAGTGCAGTAGAGTGGTGCAGAGTAGAGTACAATGGTGCGGAGTAAAGTGGCATAGAATGCAGTATTGCAGAGGAAAGTGTCGTAGAGTGCAATGATGTAGAGTGGCGTAGAGTGCAGTTGAGCAGAGTGGAGTGGTGCCGAGTAGAGTGCAATAGAGAGCAGTGGTGCAGAGTAGAATAGAGTGCAGTGGCATAGAGCAGAGTGTTGCACAATACAGTATAGTGGCGTAGAGTGTAGTGGGCAGAGTAGATTGATGTAGATTGCAATGGTTTAGAGGATACAGTGGAGTACAATGCAGTGACATAAATCGGTGCTGAGTAGAGTGGCTCAGAGTGGAGTGGCGCAGCATAGACTGCAGTGGCGTGGCTTAGAGTGGAGTAGAGTGCAGTAGAATAGAGCATATTATTTCAGAGAACAGTGAAGTGTAGAGTGGAGCAGTGCATTGTAGAGTGCAGTGGTGTAGAATATAGTGGCGCAGATTGAATTGGTACAAAGTAGAGTGCATTGGCAAGGAGGGCAGTTTTGCATAGTAGAGTGGTGTAGAGTACTTCAGAGCAGAGTAGAGTTGTGTAGAGTGCAGTGGTATAGAGTGGA
This sequence comes from Lissotriton helveticus, assembly GCF_964261635.1. Lineage (NCBI taxonomy): Eukaryota > Metazoa > Chordata > Amphibia > Caudata > Salamandridae > Lissotriton > Lissotriton helveticus. The sequence continues at coordinate 134,228,940 of NC_136070.1, read as the reverse complement.
GAGTGGAGTGATGCAGAGCGCAGTTGCGTTAAGCAGATTGTTTCAAGTTAGAGAGAAGTGGTGTGGAGTGTTGCAGAGTATAGTGCAATGCCATAGAGTGAAGTAGAGTGCAGCTGATCAGTGTGACATAAAGTGGATTAGCGTAGAGTGGAGTAGTACTGTGTAGAGTGCACTTGCATAGGCAAGAGTGATGTTGAGTGCATTGGCAAAAAGTAGAGAGGTGTAGAGAGGCATAGAGTGAAGTGGTGTAAAGGGGAGTAGTGCTGAGTAGAGTTTAGGGACGTAGAGTGCAGTGGCGTGGAGTGGTGCAGAGTAGAGTGGAGTGGCATAAAGTGGAGTATGCATGGTGTGGTAGTGCACATCCATTACAGACATCACATGTTCAATTGAAATAACCATTACATTTGCACAGACACATTTTACTTATAAAAATATATAGCGCACAGATGATAATGCGTGGAAATGTCATCACCTGGGGCCATATGTATCAATGTTAGGTTTTGCGATTCTCAAATAGCGAATTTTTGAGAATTGCTATTTGAGAATCACAAAACGCTATATATGTAGGATTTGCAATACATTTTGCGAATCCTACATATTCCTTAATTGCGAATTGCAAATTGCGATTCGCAATTAAGGAATACCTCCCCATTCATTCCTATGGGCCTAGAGGCCCATAGGAATGACTGGGAAGACATTCTCAATTTGAGATTCCCAATTAGAGAATCGTAAATTGAGAATGCAGTTTCAAGTGTGCCAGGGTGTCAAAAGGATGCCCTGTTGCACCCCTGAAATGAGCATGGGTGCACATGTGGCACACATACATGCCCTAAGGGCATGTGGATGCGCCCCATGCCACTTTACAAAAATTCCAAAATTTGCATTATTGAAAGAAATCGCAAATTACCACCAACCTGTAGTTGGTGGTAATTTGTGATTCCTTATGCCATATTCGCACATCTTGGGTGCTTCATACATTCCATTTAAGGAATCTCAATTTGAGATTCCTTAAATGCATTCACAAAATAAGGAATCGCAAACTTTGTGATTCCTTAATGTGCGAGGCAGTTGTGCTTTCATACACAGCACTAGGCCAAATTGCGATCGCAAACGCTGAAATTCTGCGGATTTCAGCGTTTGCGATCGCAATTCGCCTTCATACATACGGCCCCTAGTGTTTGGATTTGTTTTGATCATATTAAAATATTTGTTTCCACCACACTTCAGAATTACAAAAAAGTATGCTTCATTTGTGCTTCCCTAATTCTGATATATTCTTAAATATCTGCACAGTTCATTTACAGACATTGTGTTGTGTGCTAGAAAACAGCCTTTCTTTTCACAGCAAGATTGTCACATGAATCTTCTCACTTAGAAGTCAGAGAAAGCTAAGTAAACACCCAGCTCTCTCGGAAGACAGAGCCTGACATTTGACCTCTTTCTTTGAATGCACAGTAAATCTGACAAGGTAAGAACAAGATTTAAAGGAGGCCTGTTTACAGAAAGCGAGCACGACTGGAAGAATACAAGGAGTGATGGTAAACGGGTGAATGGCCACATGATAAACAAAGACATGCTGGACAGCCTAAAACAAATTAAGCCAGCAAATAGAAAGAAATGAAATGTGAGTTACAAACCTCAAAGCCAATGATAAGCAATGGGTGGAATGCATTCCCATGGAAGCTTTCCGAATGTCCACAATATGTCCTCTGCAAACCAGACAGTTGCGCTTTCTGGTAGGCGTCCACCTAAAAAGGCGGCTAATAACACTCCTGCTTCATCTTGGCTGTGTATGTTGAGAGAATAATGTTGGCAGGATGGAGGTCCAAATGTCTAAATGCAGCAATCTATATACTAAAATCCATAATCTATAGAAGTAAAAATATATGTGTGAAACAAATGACTATTTACCATGTACATAAACTAAAATGAATGTTAGTGGTTGCTTCCATATATTGGTAATCAAAACTGTTGCGGCACTATGTGATTTTATACACAAGTAGTATGGTAAAATAAACGTAAACATGTCAAACCTTCGTTAGGAAGCAATTTATAACATAGATTATGTTGTAAAACAAAAAGCATTTACAAAGCTGGTAGGTTTGAGCTGTTTTTTTTCTGTCTGCACGAATGCAGGCACAGCATACATGACATATGACACATGCATGTAAATATGAAGGGCGGGTTACATACCTACAGAAATTCATGCACACTGAAAGTCCCCAGGCACATAAGCCAGCAGACACAGACCACCTGAAATTTATCACCCACAAACATAAACACAGATAGAGAGGTATGCGTTATGTTATGCAGGCTATATGTTCAGCATATCTCAAAATCCTAAATGTGACAGGATACTGAAAAGGGAAAAAAACAAGAAATTGAATGTTATGATCTTCCCCAAACCAAAGCAGTAGTTGGTAGATGACCTTAGATCATGTAGCTGGCAAGGAAGAGGTGGGAAATGGAGGTACCCTGCAAGTGAGGCCAGCAGGAATCAGGACATAGGAGGTTTAAATCAAGAGGGGGCAAACAGTGTGAGGATTTGGGACTTGCACAAGAGTTAGGAACAGCAGGGAGTCATATAGAGCAAAGTAGAGCAAGGTACCTATTTGTAGCGATAACAATTTTAGAGGCCTTAGCAAGTATCCTCCAAACTTAACCAAAGGACCAGAGGCTAACTTGATGAGTTGAAGAGGAGGAGTGCATATTCTAGTTTTTTTCTGCACCCAGCACATAACACACAACACATTACGTCCTGTCCTCCCCAACATCGCTGTCCATTACTGGCCATCAAAAGGCAGCACAAACTATATGTTTAGTGAATGTGAAGCCAATGTGACTTTCATGGGAATTACACACAATGTCCGATCTTTATTCCCCAGGGTGAACCAACTTGTCCAACAGCATCAACAGCCAGTCTTCTACCGTAAGTTTATCAAAAAGCTTGAAAAAAGGCTGTACACCACTCTAAAGGCCCTTATCTCCAGCCCAACGCTCTATGGCAAAATGAGTCACCTCTACCAACAGAGAATAACACTCAGAACAGCACCCCACTCACTCTCAGCTAACGCACTTTGCTCCTTGACATCCACGTCCGTAATCAAACAATTCTCGTACTCTACTTCATCCTCAGCTTCATTTTCAACCTGGAGAGGAATCCTGGATGGATAGTCCACCCTGCAGTTCTTACCACCAGCAAATGATTTATGTCAAACTGTATTGAAGCTTGGAAGACAAACATGCAATATAAGACGTCTTACATTTACCATTGTCACCACTGGGAGTGTAAACATGTGATTGTGGTCAGTGAGAATATGAAATCTCCTTTTCTACAAATAAGCTAAGAATTTCTCAACAACCTTCAAACAGCCCAACAATTCCCTTTGGATCACACAATAGAGCATTTTGACCTTTCTGAGACCCCGATAAGCGTAACCAAAAGTGAATTCACCCAGCCCTGACTTTTGTCAATACTGGCTTCGACTGTGACAAAGCAAGCTAAAGATGGCTCATAGGACCTAAGAACCTTGACCATCACTAAGTCCTCCTTCACCTACTCAAACACATAGTCACATTCTGGACTCCATGCTGAACAAAACATCTTTCTGCAACATATTGGACAAGCAACGCATGTACAAAGCGTACTCGGGCAAAAATCGTGAATTCTTAAAACGATTTCAAATCAATCATTTCAACAGGAGTAGCAGCATTTTTGATGGGTTGAACCAACCCAGGATGTTGGAGTATAGCATCTTTTGAAACTTCATGACCCAGGTACTCCGTCTCTTTCTTCAACAGCTCACATTTGTCTTTCTTTAGGACCACTGCTCTCGACTGAAAAACCAAAGTACATGTTCCCAAATACCATTATGTTCCACTAATGTGGGATCAAAAATTAAGAAGTCATCTTGAAAAACAATGACACCTTTGATATATTTTAGCATGTGATCCATAATCCTCTGAAAAGCATGCGCCTCTGACGACAGCCAAGATGGCATCCAGTAGTATTAAAACAACCTGAACCAAGAAAAAAAAGCAAAGCATGTGTTTTATTTGTACTTGGTGGTAAGCAGAAGCCAGATCTAACTTGGTTATCCACACAACTCTTCCTATACTGGCCACAATCTTACTCATTTTGGGTAATGTATGAGAGTCAACCCAAATTCTCTGTTTAAACTGTGTAAAGCGACACAACCACTGAGCTCCCCACTGTTGTTTGTGCACCCACACCAGGGGAGAACGCCAAAGGGAAGAGTCAGACGATTCTGTAATGTTCTGCTTTCACAACTCGTGAGGTTCATTATTCTGTTCAGCCCTGATGCTGAAAGTAATACCCTGCACTTCATGCTTATTTATTATTTATTTATTTAGTGTATTTTGTATAGCGCGCAGCTACCCCAACGTGGTGTCCCGGCGCTCCTGTGTGATTGTGGACTGGATCTGACTCAGGTGGAACTAACAGAATAGAAATGTTTTCAGGGCTTTTCGGAATGGAAGCTCTTCTTGGATCATTCGGATGGAGATAGGGAGCTTGTTTCAGTGGGAGGCAACGCATGCTTGGAACGTTTTACCTCCAGAGCGTACTTTTTTGAATCTGGGGGTGATAAGAAGATTTTTTGAACTGGATCGAAGGAGTCTGGCATTGCTGTAGGGACAGAGGCAGGAGGAAAGGTATGCAGAGCCCTTTCCCTTGACTGCCCGGTGGGCTAGAATTAGGGCCTTGAATTCTGCTCTTTTTTGGATTGGTAGCCAGTGGAGTCTTCGCCGGTGTGGCGAGATATGCTCACGTAGGGAGATGCCACAGACCAGCCGGACTGCAGCGTTCTGGACCGTCTGAAGTCGGTGACAGAGGCCAGAAGCAAGTCCAATATAGAGGCCGTTAGTGTAATCTAGGTGGGACGTAATCAGTGCCTGGACAATTGTTCTCCTGGTGTTACTAGGTAGGAAGTTGATACATTTTTTGACCATCCTGATTTTTGAAAATGCTTAGTTGGAATGGCATGTCTTTGGTTCTGATCCTGTATTTAAAACCAGTTATAGTGCCTAAAAAGCCCCTGAGAAAACTTTGAGGAATTGGCATGACAAACCTTAAACCTAATTGTACAAAAAATGGGGCGACCCTGTGTCCCTCAGAACCTGGGTATATCGTAATAAACAAAAGTGGTTCTGTCGGGTTTCAGATTACTTCTATTAGCACATTCAAGTGTCACAAAAGTATCTAAAGAATGCCTAGATGTAGAAAAGTATTTTACAAACAATAAGGCACATGACTCAAATTGATGTCCGCTGTGTAAGTTTTATCCAAATTGTAGCATTCACATTCTTTACACATATATCAATGGCTGTCCACACAATAAAAATTAACAAATAGGTGGTGATAAAGTGACATTGGTGCTCAGTGTTCAGTGATATTCAATATGTACAGGGTGGTGAACATTTTACAAATCCTGCCCTGATGAAGAATCTTTTTTGACTACCCAAGGGAGCATACATTGGGTCCAAACGTTGTCAACCATACTAGGCCCGGATCGTCCAAAGGCGCTGCCCAGAGAAAGAATCATCATCCGGCAGCTCTATTGCATTTCCCTGTATTATCTGGCCCTTTACCCACTTGTAAAAAATTTCACCACCCTGTATATACTGCACATCACTGAACACTGAGCACCAATGTCACTAGATCACTACCTATTTGTTGATCTTTATTGTGTTGACAGCCATTGATATATGTGTAAAGAATGTGAATGCTACTATTTCGATAAAACTTACACAGCAGACAGCAATTTGAGTCATGTGCCTTATTGTTTGTAAAATACTTTTCTACATCTAGGCATTCTTGAGATACTTTTGTGACACTTGAATGTGCTAATATAAGTAATCTGAAACCCGACAGAACCACGTTTGTTTATTTAAACCTTAAACCTAGTTCTATTAATGAAATAGCTAGTATTTGATAATTCACCCAGGCCTCAAAACCATGTACAAAAGCCCATATTGGAACCAACCTAAAATATTTAATATTTTCAGTGCAACATAAATCTTTCCTTGGCTGCGGCACCTTCTAAACTCAAGAACATCCTCAAAAAAGTCCATCAAATCAATGCTCCATCCTTCAAATGAAATGGAAGACCTGTCTGGTGGATGACGTTCCCTGTCCCCAAACGTTTGCAAAAAGGTAACGGGTGGTCATGGTAATTATTACTCCAGAATCAACAAATAGATGAAGCATCTTGTCGCGATTTTTGATTTCAGCATACGGATCAACACACTCCAGAGGATCGATAAATCTAATCAAATCTAAATCCTTTACAAGTAATACCATATCATGCACCTCACTGTGTGCAGACTCAACTGTGGTTGAGACAGCTTCCATTTCATACAGCACTTCACCTTATCCACACCAAGTTTAAGACTTTGACATATGTTGGGAAAAGGAGAGGATGTAGCCTTACGGTTAGAGCGGTCGATCTCGAAGCTGTGGGAATGTGTTGGAGCCGAGGCAACAGCGCTCAATATCCTGTGATTATGGGCAAATCACTTAATCTCCCGGTGCCTAACGAAACTGGTGCTCATGTAAAGCGCTCTGATACCCGATGTCTCGAGTCTAGTTCACGCTATATAAAACTCCCCAAAAAATCTAATGGTAGCATTCCTGGTAGCGTATGGTTTACCCCTCTTATTGTTTGGGAGAAACCAAAAAAATTGTTTTGCTTACATAAGATTTGTTCATACCAATAAGCTCCTTCAACGCCTTATTAGTCTTGGTACTAATAGTTTTTACAGTTTCTGAGTGTCTTTCATTGAACTGTTTTCACAGAAATATGTGAAGTCTCAAAACTTTCAGGAATGCAAATAGTATTTTCTAATTACAGAGTCCCCATGAATAACAGGTTCGGCTGAATCTCTCTTTAACAACAATGACTCACAAATTGGTCTCTGACTAACTAGACATTCTCCAAAGTGGAACTCTAGAACATGTTGATGAAGTGCAGTGGTGTAGGAGTCAATGTTTTCTCCCTGACTCTGAAATCCCTTGTAAAACCTGTTCATATTCAAAGGGGAGAGTGTGAAAGACCCTTCAAAATATCTATTGATTTGTCGCTTAGATGTTAAGGTCAAATAGTTTGCTAGACATCTTTTGCAAGACCTGCTCTCCTGGGCAGTAGAACAAAAAATAATCATGAGGCATCAAATCCGTTTTCAACAAGGTTTGGGAACCATCTCAAATTGGATAGCCCTATCCTTAATGATGGATGAAACTTTTGTGAAGTGAACTTCATTATATCATGGACTTTAAGGCTGCATTCGACTGAGTATCCAGAAACATCCTATGTTAAAAACTCTTGTTTGGGGATTCCACCAACCCTGCTGAAAGGGATTGAGTTATTATAGTATGATAACAAGGGTACACATAAAAATTGGTGACAGCTCTGCCCTCTCGCAAAAAATACCAACTGAGTCTGGTGAGAAGCAGGGCTGCGTTCTAGCACTACTTTTATTTAATCTATATATTGTTGACTTTCTAACTGAATTGGATAAGATGCATGGTCTTTCCCCAAGGTTGGGAAGAGAGTCGTTATGTCTATTGTACGCCGATGATGATCTTCCCACTATTGCATTAGAGTACGATGTAGTAGGCTCTCCTGGCCATTAAAGGTCTGCTCCAGCGTTAAAGGCCCGAGACGAAGGCGGGGGCCTTTAACAAGGGAGTGGACCTTTAATGGCGTGTACAGCCTGCTACGAGGGCTCTAAGGCTATCAAAACATTCTGCCACCAGAAGGCAGAATGTTCAAATTTGTAAAAACAAAGGCCACTGGAAGCCCAAGGGGGTTTAAATCCCCTCCGGCTCCGAGAGGCCTTTGTTTGCAGCAACAGCTGTGAAAAGAAAAAAAAACCTTGGATTGTTACTCTCCAGACTTCTAACATCCAGTAGAAGCCCGGAGCACTCCATTACCTTTAATGGAGCGGTCAACATTCCAATGTTCTAATTCTTAATAAAACCAGGGTTGGGTTGCAAAGGCTTCTTGTAGAACTGGATGAGTTTTCTGCCACAAATAAAATGGAAATGAATTGGGGGAAAAAAAATCATTTGCGAAAAGGGGAAGAAAGAAGACAAGCGGTTCATCAACGGTGATCCAGTTGAAAGAGCATTGGAGTATAAGTGACTAGGAGTTATTGTGAACAATCAAGGGAATCTGCGGGCCATTAAATCAGAAGCTAATGCCCTGCTGCCAGCCTTTCTTTCTATTAACAAGTCCTTGAGAAGAATGGCGCTTGAGCCAATGGTTAAAATACTGAAATTCAAGCATCTTCCAACTCTAACATACAGCTGTGAAGACTTTGGTGGCAGAATTGCAAATTTCCTTGATACGATCATCACTAAAATATATAGACAGGTTTTTTACCTCCCAAGAAATGCTTCATCTGCCTAAACCTACTTGGAATTTGGCATAAATGGCCAGGTGGTTTCAATCTTAGCAGCATTTATAAAAGCATGCTCCAAGTTAAAGGTAGCTAAGCCCGACACCTGGATGGAAAAATCCAGAGTGAATAACACAACCTCTTTTGGAAAATATTTGCATGCAGCTTTAGATTCTTTACAAACAGACTTGTGAGCTCTGTCTTTTTCATTTTCAGAATTTAAAAAACAGGTAAATATAGCTATTCAGCTGTTAACAAGAATGCAGGACAAGTATCTCCTATCAAAACGTTCTCATGCATGGCTGAGTCTAGATAATTATACAGTGCAAAATAGACATTCCAATTTGGGAGTATGTTATTCAATCTTTTTAAAAGCTAAGTTCATGGTATTATAGATTTGGAGGCCTACCAACAAATGACCATGTCCCACCATGGATCCAAGCAAAGCAAAGTGATGACTGTAGATTGTGTAATGCAGCAGCCAAGACTATTACCCATAAGGTCTGCATCTGTCCTAGTTTACTAGTCAAACAGAGATCTCTGTTGAGAAAACTGCTAATAGAAAAGAGTATTCGCTCGTGCCGGTAGACAATTATTATGTGCCTGAACCAGAACTACTTGCAACTAAACATAGCTTTTACACATTTTATGATGCTGGTGGAAAGATTAGTGAAAGCTAGTCATTGGTGCAGTCAATTCGCCTAATATAGCCACCTGTATGAAATATTAATTTTCCACATGATTAGTTGTAGTGTTTTTATCAGTGTGTATGATGTAATGTTTTATCTGGTCATTGTTGTCCTGCTGCTGCATTAATTAGTGTTAGTTTCCTCAAATGATTGTTTTTTACCGATATTTAGTCACTGCTTGATTAAATGTTTTATTAAGCCACTGCTGTCCCACTGTCGCTGCCTTCATTTTGGCTAATGTTTTGGACACTAAAAGGAAGAAGGTGAAATTAACTTTTTGCACTGTAAAGTATTTGCCTCTTCATTGCCAAGTCATTTTAAATTGAAGGTCTTTTATAGTACATAGCTGGCTGTTGGTCAATTGACAGTAATGTATTCAACTGTTGTTGTTTTTATCTTGATAGATTTTAGGGTTCGGTAATGCCGCATTGTAACGGTTTTTATTAACCAAATACAATAAAGTTACACATACATAGAAAAACCTGTGCCTCAAAACTACCAGACTGGGCAAGACATTAAAACGAGATTCCAGTTTCTCTACCAGCTCTTGATAGCCGTCCAATTCCTCATCAGCATCATAAGCCAGCTCTGGTAAATGTTTGATAATTGCCATTCCATCGAACCCTAATGAATGAAGAAGCTAACACTTCTTCCGTTGTGGTCTGAATCTACATACCCCTAAGTAGGTTTCGAAGGCATCAAGCCAATGTCTTCAACTAATATGTGGTTCTGTCAACATTCCAAAAAGCAGTGTCGGTGGGTTTATGCATTGCATAATAACCAAAAAAACACTATAACCTTACTGTACTTCAGGTAAAGAGAAACTACCCGAAGTGTTCACCCACTAAAGCACACTCAAAAAGAATTCATACATCAATCAATATACTGAAGGTCAGTAGGTCTTGGGTCTGCCGTAGGTTGGTGGGGAGGGTGTTCCAGGTCTTGGCGGCAAGGTGGGAGAAGGATCTGCCGCCGGCGGTCGTTCTTCAGATGCGGGTGACTGTGGCGAGGGTGAGGCCGGTGGAGTGGAGCTGACGGGTGGGGGTGTAGAAGCTGAGTCGTCTGTTGAGGCATGCTGGGCCGGTGTTGTGGAGAGCTTTGTGTGCGTGGATGAAGAGCTTGAAGGTTATCCTCTTGTTGATGGGGAGCCAGTGCAGGTCTTCCAGGTGGGGTGCGATGTGGCTGCGGCGGGGGATGTCGAGGATCAGACGTGCCGAGGCGTTCTGGATGCGTTGCAGTTGTCTCAGGAGCTTGGCTGAAGTTTTTGCATAGAGGGCGTTTCCGTAGTCCAGCCTGCTGGTGACGTGGGCCTGGGTGACTGTTCTTGTTTCGATGGGGATCCACTTGAAGATCCTGCGGAGCATTCGGAGGGTATTGAAGCAGGATAAGGAGACGGCGTTGACCTGCTTAGTCATGGACAGGGTGGAGTCGAGGATGACCCCCAGGTTGCGTGCGTGGTCGGTGGGTGTCGGGGCTGTTCCTAGTGTTGTCGGCCACCAGGAGTCATACCAGGCTGAAGGGGTGGAGCCGAGGATGAGGACCTCCGTCTTGTCAGAGTTCAGCTTCAGTCGGCTGTTCCTCAACCATTCGGCGTCAGCCTTCATTCCTTCGTGGAGGTTGGTTTTGGCGGTGTGAGGGAGAGGATCAGCTGGGTGTCATCGGTGTAGGAGATGATGTTGAGGTCGTACTGTCGGGCGGCGCGGGCGAGGGGAGCCTTGAAGATGTTGAACAGCGTCGGGCTGAGGGAAGAGCCCTGGGGTACGCCGCAGATGATTTCGGTGGCATTGGAGCAGAAGGGGGAGGCGGACGCCTTGAGTTCTGCCGGGGAGGAAGGATGTGGTCCAGTCCAGGGCCTTCTCTTGGATCCCGGCGTTGTGTAGGCGTGTTTGTAGTGTGCGGTGGCAGACCATGTTGAAGGCGGCTGACAGGTCCAGGAGGATGAGGGCCGCTGTTTCTCCGTTATCAAGCAGGGTCCTGATGTCATCGCTGGCAGCAATGAGGGCGGTTTCGGTGCTGTGGTTGCTGCGGAACCCGGACTGGGACGGGTCCAGGATGCTGTTTTCCTCGAGGTAGCGGGGCAGTTGTTTGTTGACTGTGACCTTCACTGGGAACGGGAGCGGAGAGATGGGTCGGAAGTTCGTGAGGTCCTTGGGGTCTGCCTTGGGTTTCTTGAGTAAGGCGTTGATCTCGGCGTGCTTCCAACTTTCCGGGAAGGTTGCTTTCTCGAAGGAGATGTTGATTACTTTCCGGAGATGGGGTGCGATGGCTGTGCAGGCTTTGTTGAAGATGTGGTGAGGGCATAGGTCTAACGGGGATCCGGAGTGGTTGTTGTACATGATCTCGCTGGTGTCCTCGTAGTTGATGCTGGTCCAGGAGAGCAGGCAGTTGGTGCAGGTGGTGGTCGTGGGGGAAGTAGTTGTCGGGGTGGTCGTGGCGTTGAAGCTGTCATGGATGACGGTGATCTTGCGCTGGAAGAAAGTAGAAGAAGGTGGCCAGTCTCACAGATCTTGCGAGGGCGGGATGTCGTTGGTGTTAGAGCTGGGGTTGGAGAGTTCCTTCACGAAGTTGAAGAGCTCTTTGCTTTTGTGTGCGTTCTTATCTAGGCGGTCTTTGAATGAGGCCCTCTTGGCGGCTCTGATGAGTTGATGGTGTCTGCGGGTGGCGTTCTTGTGGGCTGCGTAGTTGTCCGGTGTTCATTCGCGGAGCCAGTTCTTCTCCAGTTTTCGGCATGTCTGTTTGGAGGCCTGGTGGTCTTCTTGCTGGTGTGGCTGTTGGGGGGTGTCTTGAGTGGGGCGAGGGTGTTGGCGCAGTTGTCGATTCATTGTCTGAAGTTGCGGGCGGCATTGTCGGGGTCGGTGGAGTCAGCGGGTGTGCTCTGGGCGAGGGTGGTGGTTAGCTGGTCTTCGGTGACTTTGCTCCAGCAGTGTTGAGGCATCTTTTGGGTGCGGTGGTGCGTGGTGGGTTTCCTGAAGGTGAAGTGGATGCAGTGGTGGTCGGTCCAGTGGGGTTCGGTGGTGTGGTTGAAGGAGACGTGGGGGTTTGCGGTGAAGATGGGGTCAAGCGTGTGGCCTGCGGCGTGGGTGGGTGTTGTCACGAGCTGTCTGAGTCTGAAGTTGGCGAGGTTGTCGATCAGGGTGGTGGAGATGGTGTCGTTTTTGTTCTTGAGGTGGAAGTTCAGGTCCCCGAGGAGAATGTAGTCCGTGGAGGTGAGCGCGTGTGTGCTGATGAAGTCGGCGATGGAGTCGCTGAACTGTGGTCAGTGTCCGGGGGGGTCTGTAGACGAGGGTTCCTCTGAGGGCGGTGTTGGGTTCGGTGTGGATCTGGAAGTGCATGTGTTCGGCAGTGCTGAGGGTGTCGTCGGTGTTGGTCGAGACTCTGAGGGTGATCCTGTAGACATCACAGAAATGTTCCTTCACCTTAACATAACAATGCGGAGAGGTAGTAGTCTTTCCAGCACTGTGACTCACAAGGATTGTCGGTTGGATTACAATTTGTGCTTAATTTGAGCAAATGGTTTCTGGTGCTCGGCACTGGCACTTAACCCGTTTACTGCGGCCCTTATTTCGGCGCAGTGCGGGCATTCTAGAGAGTGGGCGGGGCCGCGTCAGCCGTTGAACGTTCACAGCACCAGCCAGGTAGTGCTCCGAATGTTCAGCGGCCGACGGCAGCACTGATAGGGTTAATTGTCGACACCACCACTTGTTATGACGCTACCACCTGGTGGCGCTGTTTGTATTATTCAGAGATGAGCAGAACAGCAATTTTTATTAATTCAGTGTGCATTAAAAACAACTAATACCTATTTTATAGCTTTGGGGGCTTGAAATTGGCTGAATTGTAACGCTTGTCGCAGTGTGCTGGTTAGTAGGTGTTTAGGTACTGTCATTGGCAAACCTGGCAGTGGCAATGGGTGGTGCAAGCTGCAGAGGCCTTCTGACCAGAACCCTGACACTTATTTTTTTACAAATTAAGCACAGCAATTGTAGTTCTGAGAGTACTATTCATGTTAAATCCAGACAGTGAGAGATAAAAATATGTTTATTGGGACACTTGTCTATAAAACATTCTAAAACAATACAACATTTACATTATAACGTCAACTTAAAAAACCCACAGACAGACTCAGAAATAAGAATAACGTATCTAGAAGTTGTGCCGGAACAGCGAAAACGCCGGCCAGATTCAGTAAATGTGAAGAAAAATGATGAACAAGTCTGAGAAGATCCTCCTTAATTGAGTAAATGCTATTGGAACAGAAGTGTGCACATCACCGACTTACACAGCATCAACCATGGGTGTGCATCAGGCTCCTGGAAACCTCAACACTGGTGTGTGCATCACCTATTCCTGTTGCGTGGTCAGTTTCTGCTTGTGATTGACTGGTGTCCTTCCTGATCAGGCACAAGGTTGCTTAGTAACAACGCACGGTGCCAGGCCTCATTCACAAATCAGGGCCTGGTCGTCGTTCTGTAAGATGGAGGCGTGAGGGTTTAAGCGCACCCTAGGTTCCACAGAAGGCCTCAAGGTCTGGCTTCTCCTAGCATTTTAGGCAGTGAGGATCTATGCCCGATGAGCTAACGTGCAGCAGGCTCAAGGGTGTGGCAAGTTAAATATAGGATCAGGGATCATGTAGAAAGAAACCTGATGGCCCTAATCAAAGCTGGAATCCAACAGTCTGCAGCGCAAAATGCGAAAATTGAGGCATGCAGGTTCCAGACAGCCCAGAGACTGGTAGTTGCCCAAAAAATCTATTGCGTTATCCCAAGGACATGAAACAGCTGCAGCCTCGTGGTGAGACAGAAGGAGTTTACTGGAGGTAGGAAGAGCAGCAGGCTGTCTTCACACCATGCCTCATACAGGTAGGATCCAACTGTCTCATAAAATCTAATGACCGTATTCTACATTACTTCATCTACATTCCTGATGGAAGAGATTGCTCTCAGTTGAGCAACATTCTTGCGTGACCTTCCACACCGAAGATACTATACCATTTCCAAAAATCAGCACAGTATCACCCCACAAACAATACAATGCAGGCACACAATCCCAAGACAGGGCACAATCAGGCACACATGGCAAGAAAGAAGGACAGATTTATGATTTACCGTAATATTTAAAGATTGACATCAACGCTTCATCAATCATTGGCCTCTCATTAAATAAATCAATTCTACTGAGTGATAGAATACTTCAGTCTCCACACTTTTTAAATCACTATTATTTGTGAAATGCTGACTTATCAGCAACATTGCAATGTTCCCTGAACACCCATTCCATAAACTGCCTATATGCTACACTCAAACATGAATAGCACAGTAATTCATTTTTTTTGTCAAACTATCTTTATTGAGTTTTACAGGTTACCATACAGGCACAGTGCAGATGAAAGAAGTCATCAAACATGACATATAGAATGCTAATAATATAATCAGTAGCTGAAGAAACGTGACATTTCCAGTACATTAATCAATATCAGATGCATCTCTGTCAACAGGTTGGCTTTTTAATGAGTAATTTTGATGCCTAACTTATCCCCCTCTAATGATCCCAAACAATAATCCATGAGAGAGTGCAGTGAAACCTTGTAACGTGCAATGAGTGGAAAGTGAGCCAGCGGTCATGGGGCTTTGTAGGAGTGATCACATCACCGGGGAGTGACCATCAGGTCCTTTGAGAGGATCAGAATTGAAAGAGGTGAAGTGCTCTTCGGTGAGTGGGACAGGCTGAGAGCGCGAGATCCTCCAACAAGAAAGTGACTAGTGGCCCCCCTTGATATTCAAACTTCTTATAGTTATCTTATAGCAACGGACCCCAGCGCCGAGATACCCCTTCGGGGGTAATTTGTGCGCTATACAAGTACTGGATTTACATTTACATTTATCCTCTAGGATGTCTTCAATTCTTCCATTGTCAGAGCTTGCCAAAGACTGACCTGCAATTGTGAAAGTAAGGGTGCTGTGGTTTTCTTCCAAATTGCCCTAAGGGTGTATTAGCCGTTCCAAAACATAGCCACATAATGGAGCGGTCACTGGAGGTTTGGCGCTGAAGGAGCTTGTCTTACAAACCCAACATATCAAATCCTGGGGTAGATGGAAGAGTATAACCCAATATTGTTTTAATTTGCACAAGGATTTCTGCCCACAAGGGTTGAATGATCGGACAGTCCCACCAATTGTGTTGGAAGTCACCAAGTAGCCCACACCCTCTCCAGCATAAGTCAGATGTGTTGGGGTAGATTGTTTTGAGTTTGGGGGTAGCAATACCAATCAAACTACATTTTGTAAAGAGCCTTAGTCATCCCCAGTGAGTGATTACATCTGGGGCTGCCTCCCCATAGCTTTTGCATTGTTTATCTGGTATTGGGTCACCAAGAACTTTAGTCCAAAATTGTATGTGGTGTGGTGTGGATGAGGGAAAGGTCTCAGGCAAGTGAGCATAGAGGAAGGAAATAGAGCCCGTAGCTCTTCGTACACATCTTTAGACAGGGGAGAAATCCCTGATAGCCGCTAGGCACATATCTGGATGGAGGACCCAGTGGTTCAGTTGAGTATAGTGATATCATTTGGAGGTGGATAAGACAAAATCTCATTGGCAGTGATCAAAAGTAAGAATGTCCCTCCAATGGAACAGGTCAGAAATGGTGAGGCATCCCCCTCTCTCCACAGATCAAAGGGGCCCAGTGTGAGGGCAGGAGGGAAGGCATGGTTAAAGTTAATGGGAGTGTAAAGGTAGAGGAGAGGTAGCCCATCCCGTCTCCCAAGTCATAGAGTCCCACACCGTGAGGGTCTTTTAGGTAGGTGTGCTTAGGTATGCGGGGTCAATTAATTTTCGGTTTAATAGGACATCCCACACATTAGCGGCCAACCACTGCTCTATTCAAAAGGAGCCACTATTTGTCTGATTCCCTCAGCACCCACTCGGATATTACTGTTAGTTACGCTTCCTTATAATATAGGAGAAAACCAGGCAATGTCAGGCCACCAGCCTTTTTCGGGAGCCGCAATTGTTTATAGGGGAGACTGGCACTATGCTCCTGACAAATTAGTTGTATCACCAGGGAGCAGAGTTCTGAAAAAGCCCTGCTGCAGTTCGATTGGGAGGCCTTGGAAGAGATATAGAATCCTCTGTAAAACAGTCATTTTAACTGTGTTAATGCGCCCAGCCATGAGAGATACATGGGTGTCCATCATTTAAGGTCCACTTTGAGTTGGCGAAGAAGTGGAGGAAAGTTGGCGCAGTAGAGCTCAGAGATCTTGGGTTTGATCCCCAAATAGGTGATATCCTTCTTGCCTACTGCCTCCATCTCTGGTGTGGGCAGGGTCAGGTTTAAAAGAAAGATTTGTGGAGGTTTATGCAGAAGCCTGCCATGTTTTCATAGTGGGCTAATGCCTGTTGCTGGGCTGTTAGTGACATGAGAGGGGCTGTAAGAGAGAGTAACACACCATCTACAAAAAGTGGGATTTTGTGGTCTATAGAGCTGAAGTGGATGCCTCAGGACACATGCATGGCCCTTAATTTGGCAGCAAAGGGTTAACAGAAGTTGTGAAAGGGGCACCCTTGATGCGTGTCATATCCTAGTTTAAAGAAATCTGAGCCCACTCCGTTAACCAACACCCGCAAAAGAGGATTCGCATAGTTCAACTCGACTATGGCTTTGGGCCTATAAGAAGTGCAGTAATGAGGGTCCGTCTGTGGTTTAGGGATGACCAAGAGCAGTGACTTACTCATTAAGGGAGTAACCATTCTAGCGGATGCCACATGGTTAAATAGGAGTGTGAGATGAAGTATTAATTCAGAATTTAAGGTTTTGTCAAATTGGGCTGTAAACCCATCAGGTCCAGGAGATTTATGCGCTTTAAAAGCATTGAAAACCATCTGAACATCGTCCCGTCAAATCAGGCTACCCAGTTCCTCATTTTGATCACCTAACACTTAGGGTGCCTCAACCCCCTCCAAATATTCAAGCTTTGTCTCCTCCCTTGGCGCCTTGGATGTGTATAGGATTTTGTCAAAATCACAGAAGGTATTTGCCTTATCTTGCTCGGACGTGGCCACCTCCCCGTCTCTTTGTTGATGTGGCTAATATAGTCTTTCTCGTGTTTGACGTGTAACTGTTGCACCAAGTGAGTGCCCACCATGTTCCCCCTATCATATGTCATGTGGTTAAGGCGTAGCTTGATAAATTCTGCTCTACTTGTGTATATCGCATTTAGTTTCCCTCTCAGAGCTATGACCTTTCTCTGAAGTGTTAGGGTGGGGGTGTTTTAATAGGCCCATTCTGCTATTTGAAGCTCTGCTTCCAAAGCAAGTCTATCTTGGGCTTTTTGTTTGTTTAACGCCAATAAGCGTGAGATGCGCTTGCCTCTAATTACCGCATTGAAGGCATCCCATGTGGTAGATAGGTTAGTGTCCTGGGGGTCATTCAATTAAAAGAAAATCCCGGATGGTTTTGCGTATGTTGTCTCAGAAGAGACGATCTCTGGTGAGAGACCCTGGGAAGAACCTGCAATGGCATTTGTGTGTGGAGGCTGCTCAGTCTTGTGTTAGTTCCATAAGGGTGTGGTCGGATAGTGCAATAGGATGAAAATTGGTTGCCATAATAGGATGTGCCAGATATTGGTTAATAAATGTGTAGTCCAGTTCTGAATAGGAGCAATTGGAGTATGAGAAGAAAGTGTAATCTCTAGTGGCAGTTTGGGCTGTCCGCCAAGCATCTATTAAGCCCACAGATTGAATGGATTATTTTAGAACTTTAGTGAAACTTCCTTTGTGGATGCGCTGTGGGTGGGTGCTATCGAAGTCTGGATCCCAAGTGACATTAAAGTCTCCCAAAAGTATCACTCACCCTCTGCAAAGCCTCCCAAAAGAGTGAGGAATGAGCAGCGAAAGAAGGCCTGTGCAGAATTTGGGGTGTAGACCGATGCTATCGTGAAGGTCCTGCCCAGTATTGTCCCCTTCACCAATATTATTCTGCCTTTTTTGTACGATTTGCTGCCCAGGGTTTGAAACTTGAGAGAGGAGTGGAAAAGAACGGCAACCCCGTTATGTTTGGTGGGCACAGAAGATCGATATATCACAGGGTAGGCCTTATGGCGTAATCTTTGTTTGTAGCTGCATTTGAGGTGGGTCTCTTGTAGTGCTACTATATCGTATACTCTGTATCGATAGGGTAGATCGCGTTAATGCGTGCGTGAAAGTCATGAGAAATTTAAAGCATTCGTGATAGGGTAGCATAAGGTCAAGGTAACAAAGGGTACACCGGAAGCTCTAAGTAATCGTCATATTTCCTAAGGCACAATGGACATTATTTATTTTATTTATTTTATCAATTTATAGGGCGCAACAGCTACCCAAGAAGGGTTTCCCGGCGCCTAGACACAGCTGGAAAAAAAGGACAGAAAGGAGGGAAACTGTGTGAGGTGGTTATTGTTCATACAGCCAGGTCTTTACAAGCTTTCTAAATCTACAGTAGTTTTCTTCCTTCCGGATGCCTGGAGGAAGCGTGTTCCACAGGGAGGGTCCAAGATAGGCAAAAGATCTGCCCCCTGATCTTGCCCGTTTAAACCTAGGTATACAGAAGCATGCTGCTGTCTGGGACCGGAGGTTTCTCTTTGGCGTGTAGAGGCAGGCAAGGGATTGGAGGTATTTTGGAGCTACTCCTGTTTTTATTTTGAACATATAGTTCAAGGCCTTGAAGCGAACTCTGCTCTCTATCCTGAGCCAGTGAAGATCCCGACGATGGTTCGAGACTCCAGCGTTCTTAGGAATCTTACATAGGAGTCTGACCGCAGCGTTTTGCGCTACTTGCAGTCGTCCAATGACAGATTTATTTGCGCCTAAATATAGGATGTTGCCGTAGTCAAGCCTTGATGTGATAAGGGCATTGACTACGGTCTTTTGTGTTGACATAGGCAACATCCACAGGATTTTCCTCAACCATTTAGCTATGGTGAGACACAAGCCAGTAACTTTACTGGCCTGCTTGTCCATGGATAAGGCATTGTCCAGTACAAAGCCCAGATTTCGAGCATGGGACACCGGGGTAGGAAAGATGCCCATCTGGTCTGGCCAATGCGCGGGGTTCCAGAGATCTTTGTCTTTTCCCAAAATCAGAATTTCCGTCTTGTCGCCGTTCAGTTTTAACTGGTTTGCTGTCATCCAGTTCAATATTTTTAGTAGTCCTTCCTTAAGTGACGACGGGGAGTGGGGACAAAAATCAGACAGGGAAAAAAATATTTGGGTGTCATCAGCATAGTTCATAAGCGTTAGACCTAGCTTTTCAACAAGTTCTACCAGCGGTTTGAGATAGATATTAAAAAACAGAGGGCTCAGGATGGACCCCTGCGGCACTCCATGAGCTGCAGGTAGGGTGTCTGACATGGCCTGTGCTGATGCGATCTGAAAGGTTCTGTTTGCCAGGAAGGATTTGATCCAATCCAGAGCCTTTCCTCTTACGCCATTAGTGTGTAGCTCTCTAATAAGTGTTTCATGAGAGATGGTGTCGAACGCCGCACTTAGGTCCAATAGCACAAGTGCTACCGTCTGGCCTTGGTCAAGAAGTTTTCTGATATTTTCAGTGACACCTAACAGGGCGGTCTCCGTCGAGAACCCAGCCCTGAAACCAGATTGCGAAGGATGGAGTAAGGAGTTTTCTTCTGCAAAAGTGGCTAACGTGGAGTGAACGTGTCTCTCGAGGCACTTTGAGAAAGCAGGGAGTAGAGATATAGGCCTATAATTGGCCAGTATTTCTGGGTTAGCATTTGGCTTTTTCAAGAGGGGTGTCACCATGGCATGCTTCCATAAGGCCGGGACAGTGGCGAGGTTGAGGGACAAGTTTAAGAGATTGGCTATGATATTCAAGGACTGGTCATCCAGTTTTTTTATAATTTTAATAGGGATGGGGTCCCTAGGGGAACCGGATTTAACAGTTTTTAGGATTCCTTTGAGATTCTCTAATGAAAGAGTCGGCCAGGATTCCAGTAGGCTTTCGCCCAAAGCAGTGGGTTGAGGCAGAATAGGGTCCGATGGAGGGGGTGGGTCAGAGTCAGAAATTTTAGTATTGATGTCTGAGATAATTTTGTCGATTTTCTCAGTAAAGAAACAAGCTAATGCCTGACATTGTTGAGCGCTTAGGGGGGGTGCAGTGGCTGTAGTATGTGCGCCCGCCAGTTCCTTAACTTTAGAAAAAAGAGTTTTAGGCATGTTGGTTGCTTCAGTAATTGTTTTTGAGACGAAGGCAGCTCTTGCCTTTGTACACGCCGCATGATAATGATTTCTGGCTTCATGATAGCATTTTTTGGCATTAAGGTCGTACATTTTACGCCATTTACGTTCTAGTACTTTGCATTTTGATTTTTCGGTTTTAAGGCTGTCGTTAAACCATGGGGCCGGGGGACGATGCCTACTCCCTTTGGTGTGAGTAGAAGGCAGACAGCTATTTGCTGCATTTATTAGCCAATTTTGTGTCTCAATTGCTACGTGGTCCATATTGGGGTTAGGGCTTGGAGGGTTATGTTTGAGTGCCGCATTTAAAGCATCGATGTCGACTGACTTCCAGTTCCTTCTATTAGTGGCATCAGTGTTTTGTTTCACACTGAGGGAGGGTGGGAAGGAAATGCTAAAGCTGATGAGATGATGGTCGGACCAGCCAGAGGGTACGGTGGCGATGTACGTGAGTTCCCTGACGTTAGATATTATGGGGTCCAACAAATGGCCAGCAATATGAGTAGGGCTAGAGTTGATAATAGGTAGATTCAGTGCAGCTAGATCTTCCAGCAAATTATAACATGAGGGGATGGTGGGATCTTCCAGGTGTAGATTTAGATCACCCAACAGGGAGAAATTGCTAGATGACATATAGTAAGGGGTAATAAGATTTGCAAAGTTTGATACCCATTGAGAGGGGTTACCTGGTGGACGATAAATCAGAAGGCCTGACATTGTGAAATTGGGGTTCAAAGTGATTTTAAAAAGACCCGCTTCACAATCTGGAAAATGTACAGATTCCAAAGTGCATTTGAACTCTCTGTTAAAAATGATGGCTATCCCGCCCCCTACCTGTTTTTCCCTATCAATTCTGGCAATGGCATAGTTGTCAGGGAGGGCAATAGCAACATCTGGGCCGGCGCTGTCATGTAGCCATGTCTCGGTTAGGAAGACAGCGCTAGGACATTCTTCAGTGAGGAGATTAAAAATTTCATGCTTATGCTTGGGCAGTGATCTACAGTTTGTACTGTAAAATACGTATGTTGGCTGTACATTTTTTCGTAATATTTTACATTTCCTGTGTCTCCTAGGTGGGTCGGGGTAGGGTTGATATACGTTAGTGGATAGTTTACACTCGGAGCAAACATGGGTTCCGACTTTGTGGAGGTTGGACAGAGAGCAATTCGGCTTAGGGGTAGGGCGCAGCGCTCTCAAAGCGGAGGAAGTTCTTACCAATCTGGGAGGTGCAGTGGGAGTGAGAGCCTCGGCCTCGTGCCCCGTCCTGACACGGACGGGCACAGACGGGCTAGTCTTTGGCGTGTCTTCGGCGTGCTGAAGGTGTGCCCGCTGCGCTCGACCGCTGCGCTGTCGGGTAGTGAGCATAGTAATGGGAGGAGAGAGGAGTGGGCGTGGCTAACGAGGGTGGGCGTGGCCCCGTGTCACGTGGTGCAGCGACGCTGAAGAGGGAAATTGAGGTCTTCCCCTTCAGGCGCTGTTTAAGTGCGTTTTGGCAGAGATCAGATCGAGCATAAAAACATAGACAAAGTGCAAATGAGCAAGGTTTTAAAATAAACGGAGGTTCTGTAGCAGCCCAGTCACCCCGGCTTTCCGCCTCAAGGTACTAGCTGGTCAACACCGGCTTCAGACGAGCGCGGCGATTATATGCTTCCTGGAGTGGGCGTGGCTAACGAGGGTGGGCGTGGCCCCGTGTCACGTGGTGCAGCAACGCTGAAGAGGGAAATTGAGGTCTTCCCCTTCAGGCGCTGTTTAAGTGCGTTTTGGCAGAGATCAGATCGAGCATAAAAACATAGACAAAGTGCAAATGAGCAAGGTTTTAAAATAAACGGAGGTTCTGTAGCAGCCCAGTCACCCCGGCTTTCCGCCTCAAGGTACTAGCTGGTCAACACCGGCTTCAGACGAGCGCGGCGATTATATGCTTCCTGGAGTGGGCGTGGCTAACGAGGGTGGGCGTGGCCCCGTGTCACGTGGTGCAGCGACGCTGAAGAGGGAAATTGAGGTCTTCCCCTTCAGGCGCTGTTTAAGTGCGTTTTGGCAGAGATCAGATCGAGCATAAAAACATAGACAAAGTGCAAATGAGCAAGGTTTTAAAATAAACGGAGGTTCTGTAGCAGCCCAGTCACCCCGGCTATCCGCCTCAAGGTACTAGCTGGTCAACACCGGCTTCAGACGAGCGCGGCGATTATATGCTTCCTGGAGTGGGCGTGGCTAATGAGGGTGGGCGTGGCCCCGTGTCACGTGGTGCAGCGACGCTGAAGAGGGAAATTGAGGTCTTCCCCTTCAGGCGCTGTTTAAGTGCGTTTTGGCAGAGATCAGATCGAGCATAAAAACATAGACAAAGTGCAAATGAGCAAGGTTTTAAAAAAAACGGAGGTTCTGTAGCAGCCCAGTCACCCCGGCTTTCCGCCTCAAGGTACTAGCTGGTAAACACCGGCTTCAGACGAGCGTGGCGATTATATGCTTCCTGGAGTGGGCGTGGCTAACGAGGGTGGGCGTGGCCCCGTGTCACGTGGTGCAGCGACGCTGAAGAGGGAAATTGAGGTCTTCCCCTTCAGGCGCTGTTTAAGTGCGTTTTGGCAGAGATCAGATCGAGCATAAAAACATAGACAAAGTGCAAATGAGCAAGGTTTTAAAATAAACGGAGGTTCTGTAGCAGCCCAGTCACCCCGGCTTTCCGCCTCAAGGTACTAGCTGGTCAACACCGGCTTCAGACGAGCGCGGCGATTATATGCTTCCTGGAGTGGGCGTGGCTAACGAGGGTGGGCGTGGCCCCGTGTCACGTGGTGCAGCGACGCTGAAGAGGGAAATTGAGGTCTTCCCCTTCAGGCGCTGTTTAAGTGCGTTTTGGCAGAGATCAGATCGAGCATAAAAACATAGACAAAGTGCAAATGAGCAAGGTTTTAAAATAAACGGAGGTTCTGTAGCAGCCCAGTCACCCCAGCTATCCGCCTCAAGGTACTAGCTGGTCAACACCGGCTTCAGACGAGCGCGGCGATTATATGCTTCCTGGAGTGGGCGTGGCTAACGAGGGTGGGCGTGGCCCCGTGTCACGTGGTGCAGCGACGCTGAAGAGGGAAATTGAGGTCTTCCCCTTCAGGCGCTGTTTAAGTGCGTTTTGGCAGAGATCAGATCGAGCATAAAAACATAGACAAAGTGCAAATGAGCAAGGTTTTAAAATAAACGGAGGTTCTGTAGCAGCCCAGTCACCCCGGCTTTCCGCCTCAAGGTACTAGCTGGTCAACACCGGCTTCAGACGAGCGCGGCGATTATATGCTTCCTGGAGTGGGCGTGGCTAACGAGGGTGGGCGTGGCCCCGTGTCACGTGGTGCAGCGACGCTGAAGAGGGAAATTGAGGTCTTCCCCTTCAGGCGCTGTTTAAGTGCGTTTTGGCAGAGATCAGATCGAGCATAAAAACATAGACAAAGTGCAAATGAGCAAGGTTTTAAAATAAACGGAGGTTCTGTAGCAGCCCAGTCACCCCGGCTTTCCGCCTCAAGGTACTAGCTGGTCAACACCGGCTTCAGGCGAGCGCGGCGATTATATGCTTCCTGGAGTGGGCGTGGCTAACGAGGGTGGGCGTGGCCCCGTGTCACGTGGTGCAGCGACGCTGAAGAGGGAAATTGAGGTCTTCCCCTTCAGGCGCTGTTTAAGTGCGTTTTGGCAGAGATCAGATCGAGCATAAAAACATAGACAAAGTGCAAATGAGCAAGGTTTTAAAATAAACGGAGGTTCTGTAGCAGCTCAGTCACCCCGGCTTTCCGCCTCAAGGTACTAGCTGGTCAACACTCACACATTATACACTCCCAAATGAGGGTAAAACATGGTATAAATTCATAAAGAACATAATCCCATATTGGGGCCTACCATCCAAATGCACAACAGGTAACGATAAATTCACACAGGTACATAAGGTTGAGTCACTGCTCTAGAACAATCATCTCACTAGATTTAAAAGCGAGGGTGAACGTTTCAGCCTGGAGCCCCACGTTTACTCTGCTGACGTGGATGTCATTGTGAGAGCCACTGTCTTTGGTCTGTACCAGTCTTAAAGCTTGTGGACCACCCTCTGAGTGTCCCTCAGGGTTACTGGCTTGGAGATCGTCACTCCGAGCAGAGCTGTTGCTTTCTGAAGGTCAGTGAAGTGATATGCTTTGTTCTGATAGTTGAAGGCCAGGCCAAAATGGTAGGCCCATCTGTATTTGATGCTCTCATGATTTGGTTTGTAGGTAACTGGCCTGAATTGTAGTCGCCGGGCTTGGAGATCGTCACCCCGAGCAGAGCTGCTGCTTCCTGAAGGTCGGTGAAGTGATATGCTTTGTTCTGATAGTTGAAGGCCAGACCAAAATGGTAGGTCCATCAGTATTTGATGCTCTCATAATTTAGTTTGTGGGTAACTGGCCTGAATTGTAGTTGCCGGGCTAAAGTTGGTTGAGCAATGTTTGAAAAAACTGAGAACGAAAAGACACCTCTTCCACTTTCCTTGCCGCTTGCGGAATTGCATCTTTCACTTTGGAAAAATTTAACTTCGCTAAGACATCTCCGGGTCGCTTCTCTTCACCATGGATCAGTGGGCCAACCTGATGTACCCGGTCTTTGGGGCCACTCTCCCCCTAGGAGCTCTGAGAACAGACCCAACACGAAGGCCCACCAAGTCCGCCCCCTCCACTCCCTCCTCCAGGTTTTGCAGCCAAATGTTGTTGCGTCTTGAGCGGCTCTCTAGGTTCTCGCATTTCAGTAGTGTGGCTTGAAAGTGCTCTTTAAGGTGATCGGTAGTGCTCTCCAGACGGTTCAGTCGTAGTGCCAGGGTCTGGCATGTAGTATCAAGGGTAAGTGTCTGTGCTCCAATAGAGTCAATGTCCTATTGCAGAGTAGTGAATTGGAGTTGAGATCCATTTGGAGAGCCTCCAGAGAGGTAGCTAGATCTGCCTTAAGTTGTTCTCGCAAATCGTTTTTAAAGTCCTGAAAAGAGGATAGGAGATCCTCCTTAATTAATTCCATTTTGCCTTCTGTTGTTGCAAATGAGTGTGAGTCATCCTTGGAATTATGGTGACCCATGGCGAACCCAACAGAATAGGGGCAGGGAATGGGTACCTCGCCCCCGGTATTCCAACAATAGCCATTATGCAGATGGCGGGTGGCAAGAAAAAAAAAAAAAAAAAAAAAGACATCCAACAGATTTGACTGCCTGGAGATGGTTGACTGACATCATGTCCCATCACCATCAAAACAACCAGTCAATAGGCAGTCAGGATCTGGTCTAAGTGTGCAATCTGCCCTTACCAGCATGCAAGCAGTCCCCATTGTGGCACCTGCACCCCCAAGTGGACATGTGGTTTTACAGAGGGTCTCCGTTCCGGAAGGTACCTCCATCCAATCCCTCCCTTTCAGTCACCATTCCACCGATACCCAATCCCCCACTAGGAGGTCAGCAATTGGACAACCTAGGACTATAGTCCAGGCTACTAAGTTTGCCGATCTTACCCTGATCTCCTGGAACATTGCAGGTATTGCAGGGAAATTAAACACCCCTTTTTGGCTCAGGTTGATAGGAGAAGGGTTTGATATAGTCCTCCTCCAGGAGACCTGGAGCCAGGAGGATATAAACATAGAAGGCTATTCATCTTATTGTCTCAATGCTACTAAATCCAGCTCAGGCAGGGCAAAGGGGGGACTTTTGATACTTCTATCTATCAGATTGAGTAATTATAAAGTTAGAAGCAGCTCAACTGTGGGAGCTCATAGCCAGGTATTAAGGATTGAATGTGGCAAGGGAAATGATCTGGTCCTTGTTAATTTCTATAATAACATCTTCGATGCCACCAGAGGGAGTATTCTGTTCCCTTTGGAAAAAGAAATCGCCAAGGCCATGGGCACTTCTCACAAGACGACGGACATCCTTTGGGCTGGGGATTTCAACCTGCAGCCATGCCACTTATCAAAGGGGAATCCCTGTGGCTTTGGGATGGAGCTGGATATCCTTAGCGGGGGCACTGACAAGGGTGAGGATTTTCCACATTGCCACTATGGCTCTGTTTTAAACAAACTGCTACTTAAATTAGATCTACTCCTGTTAAATTGTAATAAAAACAACCAGAATGCCAGCTGCCCTACTTTCACAGGGAGGGAAGCTGGGACTTTTATCGATCACATCCTGTTTTCCAGCAATGGTGATTACCTAAACTTGTATGTGAGAGAAGAAAGTCTCAGTGATCACAATAGCATCTGTGTAACCCTTCCTGGTAGAGGTGCCATAATAGAAACCGGGGAATCATGTACCACCGAAATTGTTTCAAGCAGACCTAATGGCCCGAGGATTAAATGGACAGGGGCCAATTCTGCGGCCAAACAAAGGGAGGTCATAGTTAGCTGTAAAGCTGAGATCAGTTACTGCTTGAATGATGTTATGGATCCTGATCTCTTGTTATCACAATTCATCAGTATCAATGTTGTTATTGAGGGTATTTTTAGAAAGAAATTGTCAACTAACAAAACTGTAAAACTGGGTTGGTTTGATAATTCTTGTGTAGTAGCCTTACGGGATCTGAAGCTTGCCTTAGGGTTCAAACCCCGAGATAGCAATAGAATTAAACAAGCAAGGGCCAACTACAAAATGGCTATTTCTAATAGGAAAAAGGTCTTACAGAGAGAAGCATGGGACAAGTTGAACGAAGCAGTTGAGACTAAAAATAGTAAACTCTACTGGGAAATAGTCAACAGCCCATTTTTAAATACAGAAGGCATCCCGGAAATTACTTCTCATGTTGCATGTGAGGAGTGGATTATCCATTTTACTAATATTTTTAACCCTGAAGGGATATTATTAATTCTACCTCCTGTTGAGTGGAGGAGCCAAGATGGCGATCGGAACGGTCGCATAACCGCCTCGCTCCGTGATCTCTTCCTCCCCGCCACCTATCCTGTATTTTATCCTGCTCGGGGTGTTCCGAATTTGGTCACTGAGGAAGAGCCGTCACTTACCATCCTTTTCCGGGGCTCTGGCGTGCAGTGATTCCGGCGTTCTGCCCTGGTCACTTTGTTGGCCTTCCCGGCCCTGACGCCGGGGCCTCGAGTGCTGTGCCTGCCCGGAGATGATCGGAGTGCCGGCGGTCCGGAACCGGTGGAGAGACCCGATGGTGGGAGCCTGAGAGCCGCGGGCCGGGACCCCCGGGGCAGACCCGCCCCCGCTGGTGGGCCACCCCGCATGTCCGTTCGCCTACCGGCCCGAAGAAGAGAGGCCGCGCTGTCCGGCACCCCTCAAGTGAGAAACCCACTCCTGTTGTTAGTCCCGCCCGGGATCCGGTGCTGGGCTCCCCCCGAGTGCTGTGGGGAGCACGCCCGTTCTTCTGGTGACTCTCCTTTCTCCGCCGAGCGCCATCCGCCGCGGTTTGGCGGTGAGCCCTGGGGCCGCCGGTGCTCCTGATGGACTTGGAAGAACCTGCGGCGATGGCGGAGGGTGCTGTACTTAAGATGGCGGATGGCCCCTCGGGGTGTCTTTCTCCTGGAGACAGGGAGGTTGCCGCATTGTCTTTCTCCAGCCCTTGTTTGGTTTGGGCGGCCCCTACTCGGAGTGCTATCTGGTTTGCCCTGTCTGCTCTGCGGATCGACCTGTCCTTGAAATGTCGAGCCTTGGAGTTGCGGATAGCTGCCATGGTGGCTCCGCCATTTTGTGACGAAGTGTCGTCTCCCCGAATTGTACTGCCTGAAACTTCGCCGGCGGCTGTGCTGGGATCTCCGGCTGGGTGCTCGATTCTATGGGATCTAGCGGACCCGGTGCCGATGCTGCAGTGCTTTCTACATCCTGTTTTCTTTGCTTCGTGCTGGACGGCCCAGATACTGTGCTTGACCACGTGGATCTTTGAGGAACTTTTGCATTCTGACTGTTGCCGAGTTCTCCTGGTTGCTTCTAGTTTGCCGGGACGTTGTTTTGCGGAGATCCCACCGGCTTTTCCTGACTGGTATGGACCCACTGTGTTCTGCTGTTTTTTGGCTGTGGCGGGGTTGGGAAGCTCGACTCTTCATAAAAGTGGACAGGGGTGATCGTGCCCGGATGTCTGTGGGACCCCCTTTTACATGGCATCTCCGGGCCTCGTTATTCTGGATGGTTCCTGTTTACATCCATGGTGTAGGCTTTTCTTGACTCTCCTTTTCGACCTCGATTAGTGCATTATTGTTGCGGGGGGGTAGTGTTTTATGTCTCGGTCGCTGGCTCCTCTCCTCTCTCTTTCTTCCTTTTCCTCTCCTTCCTTTTCTTATTCCCCTCTCTTTCTTCGTTTTAATTCCCTTTCTCTTTTTCTATATTTCGGGTGACTCTGGGCGACAGGCACGCTGTTTAGTGGGGTAGGCCGTAGCCATTACAGTGATGTAGGGTGGGGGGGGGTGTTTGTTATTTTAGTTTGTTTTATTCTATGGTCTCTTTTTTGCCTTTTCCAGGGGGTGGGCTATGTCCCTTGGTGTTTACTCCTCTGTTTCGCTAGCGTCTGCACTTTCTCCTTTTTCGGGGCGGGTGGGCTGTACGTGTGGCGTCCACTTTATTTGTTTGCTGGTATTCTTCCTCTATTCTGCACCTGGTATGGGCGTGTGAGGTCTTTGGGCTTTGCCCTACTGTGGTCGTCTGCTTGCGTGGGGGGCTATTTCCCTCCCGCCCCCCCCCTTCTTTTCTGTATATGTTGCATGACGCGCTTGTAGATATGGTCGCTGCCTCCTTTATATAATGTAAAATGAAACCTCCTTTATCCTGGCGCTGGCGATGTAACGACTTTATTTGCATCCATCCTGTATTTATCCTATCGTATACATTGCCTTGTTATTTTGATTCTCCTGACTTTGCGGCCGGCCCCTGTGGTTGTAGGCCAGCGCTTGTACTTATACGTGTCTTTCAATAAAGGTTTTTAAAAATAAAATAAAAAATTCTACCTCCTGTTGAATCGTCCTTATGGACACCTATACCCTTGGGGATAACCCTGGAAGAGGGACTTGAAGGCCTTGCCAACAGTAAGGGGGGAAAGGCCCCGGGCCCCAATGGGGTCCCTATAGACTTATTAAAAGCTGTACCTGACCTGTGGGCCCCCATTCTGGTGAGGACCTTCAACTGCGCAGCCGAAGGTAACATTCCCCCTTCTTGGGGCCAATCGGTTATTATCCCCTTATTTAAAAAAGGTAGTAAAACCGAGGCCTCCAATTATCGACCTATTTCTTTATTGGACGCCTCAGTAAAGGTTATGAGCAGAATTCTGCTCATAAGGCTAGAAACTTGGGCTGAAGACATGAATATTTTAACTAAGGTGCAATATGGCTTTAGGAAAGGCATGGGCACTCTAGAGCAATGTGTAAATTTGGACCTTTTATTCAACAAATATACAGTAGCTAAAAAGGGCAACTTATTTTTATGCTTTGCTGATTTGAGCAGCGCGTTCGATTTAGTCGATCACGGTATTCTTTGGCAGGTTTTATTGGAGTTAGGGGCACCGAAAGAAATAGTCCACTTTTTGGCAAGGCTCTACGAGAAACTTTCTTGTAAAGTCCGATACGGTACCCTAGGTGAATGCACACCATTTTTTAAAGTGTCAAGGGGCATCCGGCAAGGATGCGTGTTAGCCCCTCTTTTATTTTCCCTTTTTATTAATTGTGTTGATCGCACTTTAGCCACTATACCGGCAGACGCTCCGCTGATTGGCGGCAAACCTGTCACAATCTTATTATATGCGGATGACGCTGTCCTTTTATCCCGCACTCAGATAGGTTTACAGCGTCTCATTAACAGTTTTATGCTGTTTATCCAAAACAGGAGACTCTGTGTAAATACATCTAAGACCTATGTCATGCTGTGTGGTCAGTCAGCTAATAAACTGAAGTCCAGTTTTTATCTAGATAATGACAAAATTCTTCAAGTCAAATCATTTTGTTACTTAGGAATCACCTATGCCAACGATGGGTCTTGGAAACCCGAGCTTGATAATATCAGGATGAAAATGTTGCGAACTACCAGCAGCGTATTTCGCTTTGCCTCCAAGCTCGGATCAAGAAGTATCCGAGATATGATCAATATATACAATATACGCTGTGTTCCCTCTGCATTGTTCGGGGCGGGTGTGTGGGGCCACATAGATGGCACTCTCCTACAAAAAGATGAAAACAAGTTTTTAAAAAGAGTGTTATGTGTCCCCCAGTCTGCTTCTGTTCAACTAATCCATGACGAGGTTGGGGTCGAGTTTATTTCTGACTTAGCAGCCGTCCGCCCACTTTTATTGTGGCGCTCTATTTGGGCTAAGTCAGAGACTCGATTCACTCAAGAAATTATTCTTGATTGTATAGGTTTGGACTTCTCATCACGCATCCTTTGGTTGAAATATATCCACTTTTGGTACAAAACTCTGTTTGACATCGATGTTTTCCTTGACCCTGAATTGGCGGTTGAAATACCCAAAAAAGAAATTAAACAAACTTTTTTAAAGTATAAAAAGAAAGGGCGAGATGAGGTGTTCGGCAAGTTGGCTACTGTGAAGTTTTATAAGGAACTTAGTTTACCATCGGGGTTCCAAGTCTATCTCTCAGTGGTCAACCATCCATCTCATCAATTTGTCCTAACTCGTGTTAGGTTGGGTATCGTACACCATCTTGTTGCGTTTCCAGTACAGAAACTTAAATCAGAAACTCCCTGCCCATGTGACAACATTTCACGCCAGAGCTGCTGCCATTTTTTACTTTTTTGTAAATTTTATCACTTTTTAAGACTAAAGTACCTAAAACCCATTTTCATCAAATACAATATACGGTCTTTTAAGAATGCCCTTGTTTTATTATCAGCCCTAGAGAGTGTGGATATTTGTTTTTTTGTTGCCACTTTTATTCTGAAATGTACAGCTGCCAGGAAATGTATTGTATTGCCATAATCTTATATGCTCCTGTCTGTACTTATTTGTTTTTATATATAGTTTGTGGCAAATCATTATGTAATATGTCTTTTTACTCTGGGTTTGATTCAAACTGTACAGCTGCTAGGAAGAGTATTCTCTGCGATAACTATTTTTAGCCTTGTTTGCACAGGTATGCTCCCCTGCCTTCTAGCCTTTAATGTTTAATTATCATCCAACGTATATATTGCACCTCAAGTCAATTTTATTCGATAAGTACAGCTGCCAGGAAGTGTCTAGAGTTGCCATATTTTTACACTGTCCTGTCTGTACTTATCTGTCTTTTAAGTTGACTTTGTAATTTATAATGTTCCATGTCCTTGGCTTGGGGTTTGTTTAAAATGTACAGCTGCCAGGATATGCACTCCATGTGATAATTACTTATTCCTGTTTGTACGCGTATCCCCGCATTTTCTAGTTTACTACCATATCTCCAAGTACGAACTGATGTCTAGTGTTGCCATTATTTGTTCTCTCCTCATATGAAATTTCCCGGAGTTCTCTTGTATAACTTTGCCTTCTTATAATAATTTTAATGTAATGAATTGTATTATAAGTTTTGCTTGTATGATTTGTACTTACAAATCGAATAAAAGCTTTGAAATTGAATTGAAAAAAATTGAGTGTGAGTCTCATGCCTCAGGTCGGTTGAAATTATCTCAACACTGTATTTTTTTTCGGAGGCATGTAGAATATGGCTGGCTACGCAAGTAGAAGGTTGGCGAGTTGGTTGGTCAGCGCGGACCTGTAGGTGCTCTCCATAGCACGCTTGTTGTTCTGGGAAAGTTTCACAAGCGCCTGGTTGGATGTGCACAGTAGGAGGCAAAATTAGCGGGAATGCTGCAGGCCTCTTTATTTTAAGATCCCCCTAGAGCGCCGGAAAGGGGACATCCGATGCACGCTCTTTGCCTGGTCACCAGATGTGGAATCGGGGCACAGCGGCCCCAGAATAGGAGGGGAGCCCTGGGTACTTAGTGTAGCTGGAGAGGCAGAGGTACAGTGCAGCTAGTTGCGGGAGAAGCACCTGCCATTTGTTATGTAGAGCACTCAACTGTGGTACCTGTTCCAACATCACTCCTCATATGTCAGTACCTGGGCAGTCTTGAATCCACAGTGGGTGCACTGCCAGTGCGTAGAGCATTGCCCCGGGCCGTCAGTGCGGTATCGGTGGAGTTGAGTGCCTCCTCAGCGGAGCACTACATGATGCATCTAGCATTTTGAAAGCAGGCCGCAGGCCTACCCTGGAACTACAAGGCCTCTGTGGGACGAGACACGTCACCCTCTGGCGACTGACAACCCTGGCACCTGTGTCCTCAGTTGCAGGTGAGAGTGGGTGAAGGTGTGCGATTGCCTGAAGAACCCAGGCCCCTGGAAGCTGCACGTGTACATCTTCGTGTGCCTCGAGCTCTTAGCTCTCAGGCGCTGTGCTGAATTAAAGTTGGTGGCCTCTGGGAGGGGGGTGTGGTATTACTGCAATGTTCATTGCAGCTCCTTGAGTCCAGTAGCTCGAGGTGAATAGTGTCCGATCTGGCTTGTACCCTCGGCAGGTCGCCGCGTCTCCGTATAGCCCCCTCGACAATCTGGAGTCTTGATGTAGATGTTGCCCTCAGGGTCCCTCCTCGGCGCCTCCAGGGGTTACTCTGCAGCCCCCCATTCTTGTTTTCCTCTGCATCAGGATAGGGCTTAAAGGGTCATTGATAGGTGCTCGCTACCTTGGTTTTCCAAGTGAATGCAGTGGAGCTCGTACAGATCACGTCCATGCGACCATGATGCTTGGCCACACCCCCAATTCATTCATTGTATGCCTACATATGACACAAGCAGACCAATCCAGCTACACGAAACATGGTGTGTCCAATGGTGAACTCCCCTTCTTCAAATCATTTTGATCAAACTTCTTTGTTAATTTAAGCAAATGAAGACTGAGAATCTCAGAATGCACTGCTTTGTTAATTGAAACCCTAGGACCAAATGTACCTGTAGCAAACTAGCTAAACACCACATTTTCGTATACCTGGTTGAAAAACTAATTCGTCTCGTATTTCACAAGATGAAAAACACCAGGTAAGGCTACATATTCATTCAAGTAATCTTACTGTTTTAACCATATTTTTGGTATTTCCATTGTTTTATTTTTGTGTTCCTGCTTTTTACGCAAGTTACATTTTTTGCCATTTGCAGCCACTATACAAGTTTTTAAATGATTGCTTCCAAGCTGTTATTGAGCAGAGGAGAGCCCTGCTTTTAAATCAAGGATATTACCATCATCCAGCCACGGGAAACAGCTTTTACACCACGGCTCGAACCACGCTGTGCCTTAACAGCGCGGTCCAAACTACAGATGTGTCTTTGCAACGCATTCCTTTACCACACAAGTCATTACAACAAGTTGCCTTAAGGAAAACGTTGTTGGATTAATGTTGGACTTTAAGTCCAACACTTTCCCTATTTTTGCACAGACTGCAGTTGGAATAGTAAATTATGCTATTTCGACCACAGTGCTTTCCCTAACACAAGTCATTGTAACGACTTGCGTGCAAACAGAATGCATTGTAAATACTCATCCGTTGTTCGGACCTTGTTAATGCAGGCGTGATTAACACCTTTGGTGCTCATGACAAGCTGAGCTCATCATGAGGCACAGTGGCGCTGTGCTCATGACGAGCTGAGCTCGTCATAACTGCCTTGGAATGCCCACACGGGGATAATTCCCCTGCTGCGCTCTGCGGTCCATGAAATGGGCGTGGTCATGACGAGCTCAGCTGGTCATGAGCACAGCGCCACCGTGCTGTATGATGAGCCGAGCTCATCACAAGCACCGCAGCGCCGCGCGCGCCCCCCGCCCCCCGCGTCGCGAGGAAATTAGCCCCGCGGCAAAGGAGTTAAAGCCTGCGTGCGTCCAACATACAACCCCCAGCCACACATTGAAAGAGGCCATGCCTTTATTATAAGTAATGCTACTCAAAGTACTTTTTCTGCAACCTCATTTTGATTCAATCAGTACTGGTATGGCACCAATGAAAGTAAAAGATAATGAGCTAACATGATTGAAGGCGATGTAAACTATATTCCTGAGCCATGACACTTGCATACTTTTCGCTCCAAACCAATCAATTCATCTTTACTCTGCTATAAAATAGCCATAAAAGCACACAATATAATAGACACTGTGCAGAGAAGACAAATACACCATATTACATAAGCCACAAAATATTAAAATATATAAAACCTAATAATAAAGTCCATCCTCTAACATCGTTTTTCTAGAGGATGAAGAAGTTTGAAAAAACATAGCTACACAGCAGCAAGATTCATCATCAGTCTGAGTGCGTACAAAACGATATCCCTGCATGCAAGCCCTTATCTTTCTGGATCTGATAAGGGGCATACACCCTTTTCTATTATAAAACACATAAAAACCACAAAAAAGAGAAAGTGCAACATAGTTTGTTTGGACTGGTTATTGCCTGGGCATGTCCTTAGATCAAGCTCAAGTTGATGCCCGATTGGGAAGCATTAAAGATATTTAATTGTACCCTCCCTAAAACAGATCAATAAGAACATTACTGCGCTCCTGTTTGTATTCCACAAATAGTCTGAGCGAAACTCCCCTAAATTAAAATGCAAGTAGTCTAAAACACACATTTTCTTACTCTCCACCTGCAGTCTGCCTGTTGCAGCTTTCTCCAATAATAAGTACTTCACTTGCTTCCTATAACCAACGGTCTGTGGTACTCTATCCAGAAACATATCAATTAGGCCTACACCTTCCAGAGATGTTTTAACATAGGCCAGTCAGGGGATGGAAAGACCCCAATCACAGGCCAGACAGTCATTAATTATACTCTTTGTTAATGTAGCACCTACTGAACTCCAAATGGATAACCACAGGACGGCCGGTCGACTCTGACTATACTCACTCAAATATCCTATGCCCAACTTGCTGTACAGGAAGTGAGAGGAGCATACAGGGCCTGATAATAATCTTCTACAGAAACGATCCTCCTCCCTCTGGAAGTTTGTAGGGTCACCCAGACCCCATACTCCACTGCACTTTTGGTCGCAATAGGAACGCACTGTGCAGAGTATATTTTCAATAAGTGTTTCAAGGGCCTCCTACCCTTTGATGATGGCAAGCTAAGCAATGACCCAATTGCTCTTGAAAACTTTACTCTACACTGTACAATATTACACTGTACAATATTTTGGGACCACGAGTCCGAGAAGCTAAAATTAATCCCCAAATAGGAAAAAGTGCAGTGCTGGATAAAGTGCTCATGCCTACAGTAATGGAATGAAATTTTGAGTGCTTCGGACCACACTCTCCAAACCAATCGCGAAGCAGTTCTATAGACCACCCCCTGTCCCTTGATATAGAGTATTGTACGTAATAATTTACTGTGAATGGCACCATTATTTCCAATCTTCAAACAAGCACTGGCAAAGCCGATAGGTCTGGCAGAAACTGAAGTATATTTTTGGGATTCGTGATTTTGTGAATTTTGACGGGGCGGACTTTTAAATGAATGTAAAGATGATTTAAAGGGTGGATCACTCGATGGATGTATTTGTGTGCAGATAGATAAATAGATTATTCTTGGGAGGACTGCGCATCGAAAGAGTAAAAAAGTTAAGTCACGTTTTGCGTCCCTGGCGCTTCTTCTAGCTAAGCGGTGCATAGCAATGCACTGGAAGACACAGGGGGGCCTCTGCTGGCTGCATGGGTGGGGGCAGTCAAGAAATGGGGCACTGCAGAGCAGGAGATGCTCCGGTCAGAAGAAGTCAAGGGAATCCGCAAGCATCCTTTGTCCATGCCGTGTGCTATAGTTCTCAATTCCTTTGCGCAGGAAACATCAGAGGTGCCATTATTCCAGGTTGCCCGTTCCCCATGGCGCATGTGCAGCATAGGGCAGACCCCGGCAGTCCCACCATCGAACAGACACCGGGTGGGTTGGGGTTAGAGGCCGTAAATGGACAACACATAAATCGCTCCCAGCAGTCCTTACCAGCTCCCTCCCCTGCGCATGACAAAATCGTGAATCAGCTAGAATGTAGTGGCTTGCGGATTCCTACCATGCAACATGCCATCAGATACAGTGTACCCCAGTTATATCCCCCTGGTTTGTACAGTTTGAATCATTAACTGGTGCATAGCCCCACACAAAGCGTAGGGTTGACGATGAGAGCCAACACTCGACTCCCAGTACATCTCGTCAGATGCCCTGTAAGGCTACATGACTCACTTCACACCTCTCTCTACGTTGACATTACTACTTATTGAAATGGTGAAGGTGTCGTACTGAGACAAAACTCTACCCCCTGATCAGATGTATACTTGATCAGAATATGTTCTACCAGAGTTTGCTTATGATGTACTGTACTTTCAAAATACAAATGCCAAATAAAAATTATTTTACAAAAAAAATAAAGACGGATAAATAGATGAATGATTGGGTGCCTGAAAGGATGGATAAGCGAACAAACCAATGAGTTCAGTTGCCCTATTACTCACGGATTCATCCTATCACAATCACCCACATTCACCCACACATATATTCCCTACATTACATGACTTGCCCAGTCATTGAAACCCATACAAACACCCAAATTCGCCATCAATTACTAAACATGTTTATTAATAAAAAGCCAGGCCTAATGACTTTGTCAGCGTTGGTTTCTGAATTGACATTCCCCTGCCAAAGTTCTATGAACATCAATCAAATTCCTTTCAAGATAAAAGCAAATGTGACGCAAATGAACAGGGGCGGCTGGCACATATATGAGCTGGTAGAGCAGGTGGGCAGGCAACTAAGTGGTGGGTGAGTGGTTGAGTGTATGTAGGCAAGGCAAGTGGCAAATAATAAAAAAATAAAGTCACTTTCCTTGCCTGCTGCATGTCCGACGTCCTCCTTGGTCCCTCTGTTGGCTCTACAGGCTCCAGCCTCCAGGAAATTCCCCTAACCAATCCTGGTGCTACTCTCACCAGCAGGACACTCCTTCAGGCCCCTGAGGCCTGTGCTTGGTCTCCACCCAGCTGTCTAAGGCAGCTGAGTGGAGAGCTGCAAAGTACGCATGTCAACTTGGCTGGCTCAAGAGAGCCGGCCAAACTGACATGCGTACTTTGGAGGCCTCTATATGCTGCCCATCGGCAGCAGAGGAGGACACGCCCCCATTTATCCTGGTTAGAGGCTGCTGTGCGCTGAAAGTGAAAAAGAAAATGGCAATGAAATTATTTGATTGCCATATTATTTTTCACGTTTAGCGCTGCTGCAGGGGGTGGAAGGGCGACACCCTCTCGTCCTCACAGAGAAACCGCACTGAGAGGCAAAGGACTTAAAAAAGCATGAATGCATCAGTGAAAAAGAACCTACTTAAACATTAAATAGTAGTCATACAGTACGCAGGAACTTGGAGTTGACTGACTGGAAGATTTCAGGCCGCTTGTAGGAGATGGTTGGGCTGATGGACAACAGTCCGTCAGAGCAGCCTCTAAATGCACAGATGTGATTTGCTCTTGCCCAAACCTTAAGCTCCTTAATCCTGTGGGAGACGCTGAAGTATTGAACATTACAAAATGTGGTCTCATGAACGGCCTGTATTTGTATTTGTATTTGTATTTGTATTTGTATGCGGTACTTATAAAGCGCTACTGTCGCTTCGAAAGGGGCATCCTGGCAATGAAAAAGTGTACAATCCAATAGTAGGAGCTAAATGGCAGCCATTACGAGGGCATCTGGAAGATTGAAAATCCAGGTCTTTAAGTGTTTCCTGAAGACGTTCTTTTGTTCCAGGAGTCTAAGATCTTTGGGCATTGCATTCCAGGCCTTAGAGGCCAGGACCATCAAAGTCTTCCCCCCCTTGGTTTTATAGTGGAATCTAGGGATGTTAATCAGATTTCCACCAGATGACCTGAACTTTCTTGGGGGATTATAGGGGGTGCATCTCCTGGAGAGGTATCGTAGACCTGTATTGTTTAGAGCTCGAAAGGCCGTCACCAGGATTTTAAACAAAATCCTCTTATGCAAAGGTAGCCAATGCAGGTTCTTAAGGGCAGCCGATGCAGATGATTTCCTCGGGAGTTTCAGTACCAGTCTGGCAGCGACGTGTTGCACACTCTGGAGTTTCTTTAAAGTGGCCTTTTTTACCCTGACCATCAGACCGTTACAGTAGTCTAGACTGGAGAGTATTAGGGCAACCGCCACCGCCTTTCTAGAATCAGTAGGGAGGAAGTCCAAACATTTTTTTAAGGATTTAATAATGCTAAAGCAGCTTCCAGCCACATTTCTCACGTGCTGGTCAAAAGAAAGCTCGGAGTCAAATAAGACTCCCAAGTTTCCTGCAGATTCTACTGTATGTGGCGGAGCGGGAGAATCGTCTGGCCACCACTTGCTGGGGCAGAAGTAGGCATTTTTCCCCACGGGCAAGATCTCCGTCTTATTAGCATTGCATTTTAGATGGTTGTTTTCCATCCACTGAAAAGCATCCGTCAGACAGTTCTTTAGATTCTGTTCTGCATCAGTGGAGTTCCTATCAAGGGGTACAATTAATTGGGTGTCATCGGCATATGATGTTACAAATATGCCGTATGACTCAATTAAGGTAATGAGAGGCACCATATAAATGTTAAATTATAAAGGACTCAAAATAGAGCCTTGCGGTACTCCCGATGGGACCTTTTTTTCATTGGAAAGATAAGGGCCCAAGGAGATAGTTTGAGATCTGTCTGACAGGAAAGAAATAATCCACGTGAGGGCCACATCTGTAATACCGATGTCTCTCAGCCTACTAATCAATATTGTATGGGAGAGGGTGTCGAACGCCGCTGTAAGGTCCAACAAGATCAAAACGGCGTTCTTCCGTTTGTCCTGCAGAAATTTTATGGAGTCGGTAAGCTCGATAAGGGCCGTTTCCGTCGAGTGCCTTGGGCGGAAACCCGATTGCTGAGAATGAAGGATGTTGTGTGTTTCCATAAATTTTTTTAGCTGTTGGTAGACCATTTGTTCTGTAACCTTGCCAAGAACAGGAAGGAGGGCTATTGGACGTAAATTAGAGAGGTCTGTAGTGGATTTATTGAGTTTTTTCATGAGAGGTTTAACTATTACCTTTTTCCAATCAGGGGGGACCTTGCCTGCGCTAAGTGAAGCATTGATGATCACGTTAATTGTGGGATTAACCACATCAATTATCTGGTGGAGTATCCGTGGTGGGCAGGAATCAGACGGGGATCCCGATTTGCAGGCCAAAATAGTTTCGCGCGTTTGAAGCAGAGAGACCGGTTTGAAGGCAATAAAAGTGTGAGCCTTAGTCTCCGGCTTACCCTGACAGTCATACGTGGGGAGGACGAAGGGGGGGCGGGAAATCCCTCTGAATCAGTTCGATTTTCTCCTCAAAATAGTCTGCTATTTGGTTACAAAAGCCTAAGGACGACGGAATTTTGGGCTGGAGAGCTTTGGGGTGTATGAAAGTTTTAACAATGGAGAAGACCGTTTTTTGCTTTTGATGGACTTCTTTGATGGCTTTTATGTAATAATCCTTCTTCGCCGATTTAATGCTAAAGAGATATAATTTCCTTTGTTGGATGTAAAAGGTTTTAGCTGAGTGATCGTAAGTTTTTTGCCATTTACGTTCACTTTGTCTACACAGTAGATGATTTTCAGCCAAAGCTAGTGAGAACCAAGGGGCATTGATCTTTCCTCTTTTCTCCTTTCTAGAAGGGCATTTGGGAGAAACCCGTTCTTTAATCACTTGATGCATCCAAGTGTGAAATAATTTGGAATCATGGGCCACTTCACCAGACAAACAAGCAATCTGTGACTGATGAATTGGGTTGCGCTTAAAGCTATCTTCCACCACCCTCCAATTCAAGTTGTTAGCGGTTTGTTGACTAGCCTTTGCTGTTTTCTGGGGGCGAGGGATGCAGATATTAAAAGGAATGAGACTACGGGCGGTCCAGATTTGCGGGGCAGGAGCCTGAATCATCAGAGAAGGAAAGTTGGAACATACCCCATCTAGTGTGTGTCCGGCAACGTGAGTCGGCTGACTCACTTTTTGGTGAAGGCCGAAAATCTCAAGTGTCTGAAGGAAATTGAGCGCTTGTGCATCAGTTTTAGATTCCAACTGGAGGTTAAAATCACCCAACAGAGTAAAATGGGGATACCGGAGTGAAAGCTGACCTAGAGAATCACCCAGGGAGTCTAAGAACGTGGTGGCAGTGCCTGCGGGTCGGTAGACCAAGCCTCCCGAGAATGAGGAAGATGCGTTTAGCATTATAGAGAACCCGATCCCTTTGGCACCTTTAAGGGGACCTAAATTGAAGGTGTGGCACTTCAAGGTACTTTTAAGAACTACGCCGACCCCCCCTCCTCTTCCATTCTACCTATCCTGCCTAAGAATGGTAAAACCGGAGGGAAGGGCGATTGCTAGGTCTGGGTTACTAGAATCATTTAGCCAAGTCTCAGTAATGCACAGGAAATCTAGGTCGAGATCAAGGATTAAATCCTTGATATCTTGGCTGTGGCGACACATAGAACACGCGTTAATAAGCCCTCCTTTAAGATAGGGATTACCAGCGGCGATTCTGTTTAAATGAGGCGTCGGTCCCGAGACTGGCCAAGGTATGGGCCATTTACAGGTCCTGCATGAAAAAGGACCCCTTATTTGACCTATGGAAATACTACAATTACAGTTGTTTACAATATTAAGCCTGAGAAGGTCACTAGCCTGATAGGTTGGTGTAGGGGATGTCGGTAGGGTTTGGCCTGCGCCTGTCGCAGCCTTGGCGCGGACGGGCGCGGACGGGCTTGCCTTTGGCACACCCGCTGTGCCTGCCCGCTGCGTGGACGGGAACCGGTGTTCCTTTTATGGTGGAGGAGGAGGGTGGGAGGCATCCAACAGCTGGTGCGCTACCCTGCTTTCCCACCTAAGATGGCAGCACGCCCTGTCTCCAAACGCGTCAGCTCCTAATCGTCTGCGCGTGTAGCAGGGTTCGAGGTGCGGCAAGGGACAAAGGTAAATTGCTATTAAAATCAGAAATTAAGTTTTAAAAAGTGCAACTCAAATCACAAAGTATTTAAAAATTCGTAGCAGCCCAAGCCCCCGGCTTTCCGCCTCAGGGGAGAGTAAGTACACTAAGGGGCTCATTAGGATGGTGGACGGAAGAGCGACCGCAGCCCTGGAGTACGCGGAAAATGCCTTTTCCGTGTCTGCCAGCCGCGGACACTCCTTCCGCCATATCAGGATAGGAAATAGTGTCAAAATTCCATCCGCGACAGAAAAGCACGCACCGCCGCCCAACTACACCCGACCACGCGGCGGACGGAACGAATCCTGAGACTCCGCCGTATGTACTGACGTCTAAGACCGTCCCCCAAATCAAGATGGCGGAAAATACACATAAAACTTTTATCTTTTGACTGTCCTTGTCCCTGTCTTTGGGAGCAGCCCTTTCCTCTGTTGTGGGCCTGCCCCTTAGGAGGTGCCTTTGTCTTTTGACTGTCCTTGTCCCTGTCCTTGGGAGTGGCCCTTCTTCTGTTGTGGGCCTGCCCCTGGGACTCTCCCTGCTTTTAGGAGGTGCCTTTGTCTTTTGACTGTCCTTGTCCCTGTCCTTGGGAGTGGCCCCTTCCTCTGTTGTGGGCCTGCCCCTGGGACTCTCCCTGCTCTTAGGAGGTGCCTTTGTCTTTTGACTGTCCTTGTCCCTGTCCTTGGGAGTTGCCCCTTCCTCTGTTGTGGCCCTGCCCTTGGGACTCTCCCTGCTCTTTTGAGGTGCCTTTGTCTTTTGACTGTCCTTGTCCCTGTCCTTGGGAGTGGCCCCTTCATCTGTTGTGGGCCTGCCCTTGGGACTCTCCTTGCTCTTTTGAGGTGCCTTTGTCTTTTGACTGTCCATGTCCCTGTCCTTGGGAGTGGCCCCTTCCTCTGTTGTGGGCCTGCCCTTGGGACTCTCCTTGCTCTTTTGAGGTGCCTTTGTCTTTTGACTGTCCATGTCCCTGTCCTTGGGAGTGGCCCCTTCCTCTGTTGTGGGCCTGCCCTTGGGACTCTCCTTGCTCTTTTGAGGTGCCTTTGTCTTTTGACTGTCCATGTCCCTGTCCTTGGGAGTGGCCCCTTCCTCTGTTGTGGGCCTGCCCTTGGGACTCTCCTTGCTCTTTTGAGGTGCCTTTGTCTTTTGACTGTCCATGTCCCTGCACTTGGGAGTGGCCCCTTCCTCTGTTGTGGGCCTGCCCTTGGGACTCTCCTTGCTCTTTTGAGGTGCCTTTGTCTTTTGACTGTCCATGTCCCTGTCCTTGGGAGTGGCCCCTTCCTCTGTTGTGGGCCTGCCCCTGGGACTCTCCCTGCTCTTAGGAGGTGCCTTTGTCTTTTGACTGTCCTTGTCCAAGGGACTGTCCATGGACTTGGGAGTATCCCTTGCCTTGGGAGTACCTTTTGTGTTGAATGCCTGTGTAGCATGGGAAGGCATGTCCCCCAACACCACTTGTGGATCCTGTGTGTGTACTCCAGTGTATCTGACGTTGTCTTTGTGAACAGATTTTGCTGACCTAGGGGATGGTGTCTGTGCCCTCCGTGCCCTGACGTGCTGTCTGACGCTGCTTCTAGTGCAATAACCTGTATTAGAGTCCTGGTCAGAAAATTCACTACCCCCTGAGACATCCAGTGGTGTAGATGGGGAAACAGAAGTAGCACCCTGTCCATGCGACTGTACTATGGCAGACGACACACTGCTTGCCAATGACTGAACTGTCCTGTGTAGACCAGCAAGATCGCCATGCATCCCTTCCATGAATGCCACCACCTGCCCCAACTTCCTATCATGGTCTTGGAAAGCATTTGTCATATTGGTCTGCCCCACACACAGCTGTCGCAGCAGATCAACAGCCTCAGCATACAGTGCATTTTGGCTCACCGTGGCAGGGGCAGCGGTGCCTGCACCGAACGCCACTCTGCTCCCCCTACTCCTGCGTGCACAGTACATGGTGCAGTTGGCGGAAGTGTGGGCCCTGTGTGCTGTGTCCCGACAGAAGGTGTTGATTGCCCACTCCCAGTCTGTGACAACAGTGCTGGCTCACCAAGATTTTCCGAAGATGAGGACGATGGTGTCTCCACATGCGAGTCCTCA
Source organism: Lissotriton helveticus (assembly GCF_964261635.1). Lineage (NCBI taxonomy): Eukaryota > Metazoa > Chordata > Amphibia > Caudata > Salamandridae > Lissotriton > Lissotriton helveticus. Next base: position 134,185,591 of record NC_136070.1, on the reverse strand, counting down.
GGGACGGTCCTGTCCCCCTCTGCGGCGCTGCCCTCCTCTGTGTCAGTCTGTGTGTGCGCGAAGTCTGACCCGGATGCATTGCCTCCACTCATCTCTGCCGTCTGTGGCTGAGTGCCCTCTGTCAAAGCTGAAATGCACAGAAAAGAGGTGTAAGTCATGGGCACACTCACGTACAGAAGGCCAAGGATTCCCTAATTCCATAACTGACAAAGTTCTTCTAGCCCCCATCCTGCACACGGCCCACCTCTACCAGTCATCCTCACATTACATAAGCGTTGGTGCAGAGTACGTGCACCGCCATGGTGGCGCCAGTGATAGAACATTGTTGCAACTGAAGCATCCATGCCGGAAGCTTGCACGTGCGGTTGCCGATGTGTGACCGTGACGGTCCGTGCACATGCAGCCAATGGGAAGAGGGCCGCGGGCCGCGTATGGCCATTGGAAAATAGCGGAAGCAGTGCACCGCCATGGCGGCGCCAATGATTTTATATTGTCAGACGCTGCACCGTGATGTGTTGTCTGCAGTTGCGTCATGAGGGTTGTGAGCGTGATAGGGAAACTTCATATGTCATGCACTGTTCCATGTGTGTTCATACTATGCCCATCGGTGGGCACACACGGTGCAACAGATGTGCAGGTCGACGTGTTGACGTCGGGTGTGACCCTACAGACGTTATTACATCTACACATCTACACAGTACATCACGGCTATATGGCCACATTCTGATTCTGTTGTCAGTGTGTGGTTCAGGCGAGGTGACTACAATGGTGGGGGTACACATGCATTCAGTGTATGTGTGTTGGCTGTTGTGTCATCATGCATGTAATGACCGTATGCTCACCATTATTGGTGTTGGCATTGGTGCATGATGACATGGTGTGTGTGTATCATTATCGTTTGTGTGCATGCACTTGCATGTGTGTCTGTGATGTGGCTTCTACACATTAGGGTCAAGACACACGTATTGTCAGTAATGTTGACATGTGACTAAGTTGCGTTGTACGTGTTGACACACTTCCTGTTGCAAGTGGCTGCACATTGTTAAAGGGCCACTCCGTATTGTAGTAAGTATCAGAGATGTCACACATATGACCATTCTCCTAAACATTTTTCTTCTTGCTAATGTTTGCTTACATGTGATGTAGTTGCACACGTATGCGTCGTTTGGAAGTTGACTCAAGTTACATCTCTCTCCCACACAGGAGGGCTCCAAATGTGCATCGGCCATACACTGTGCTTGAGGATATGGTTGACGAGGAGGTGATTAGGAAATTCCGGCTGGATCGACGTCGGTTGATGGAGCTTGTTGACCAATTGTCTCCTCATCTGCAGCCACGAAGGACGTATCCTGGTTCCATTACAGCCACAGCAAAGGTTATGGCGGCACTACACTTTTTTGCTACTGGCACCTTTCAGTACACAGTTGGACATGCCGAGGGGATGTCACAGTCCGTGTTCAGCATGGTACTTCGGGATGTTTTAAAAGCTATGATGCTGTACAAGGATGACTATATCCATTTCCCTCGGCCGGAAGAGTTGCCAGCAGTCAAAGCAGACTTCTATGCACTGGGCCAGATACCACACGTAGTGGGTTCCATTGATGGCACACATATCGCTATCATTCCACCACGGGCACGTGAGCAGGTTTTTAGGAATCGGAAGCACTTCCATTCGCTGAACGTGCAGGTGGTGTGCCTGGCCAACAACATCATCTCCCATGTGTGTGCAAGATTTCCAGGCTCCGCACATGACGCCCACATCATGCGGAGCAGCATTGTCCCCCAACTGATGGCAAATCTGCGTCCCGGTCAAGCGTGGCTTGTTGGTGAGTCTGGCGTGGGGACTTTTGTGATCTCTGTGTGGCATGGGGTACCCACCATATCTGGTTGTGATATTTGTGTCTGCCATCCCCCTACATAGACGACTCGGCGTACCCACACCGGCCCTGGCTCCTGAGTCCCATACGTAATCCTACAACAGCGGGTGAAATGCGCTACAATGATGCACATGGAAGGACACGTAGAGTGGTTGAACGTACCTTTGGACTGCTAAAGTCTAGGTTTCGGTGCCTGGATAAGACCGGAGGGGCCCTGCCTTACTCACCAGGCAGAGTATGCAGGATTGTGATTGCCTGCTGCATGCTCCACAACCTGGCCGTGCGCAATGACATTGAACTGCTCTTGGACCCTGAAGACCAACAAGTTCCTCGGCCTCCCAACCCACCCATGTCGACTGATGAGGATAGTGGTGAGGAGGAAGGTGTGGACCAGAGGCGCCAGCTCATTGATCGCTACTTCCCTTGAATGTGAGTAACTACCTCTTGTGCCGGTTGACAATGCCTTATGTATGTTTGCTGGTGTTGTGTGGATGTGGGGGGCATCAGCTGTGTGTTCTGGTATGTGATGGTTGCATATGTGTGTGTCCATTTATTTGGACATGCAAGTCTCCATGATGTGTGTCCTCTCATCCAATGCTTTTGTGATGAGTGTAGTTTGTGGAATGTTGCTGTGCAGTGTGTTGTGATGTGTGTGAATCTGTTACCTGACATGTGTTTGCTGTCTCTGAATTTCCCTAGGTCACTCCCGCAGCGGCATGATTATGTACGACTTGGATCCCTGCACCTGGTTACGTCTGTTTCTGAGGCAATCATGTGATTAAACATGGAGGCAACACATCATTGAGTGTGTAAGTGGCATTTATTTACAGGTTGTGCATTTGTGCTGGTGAATATTTACAAGTGTGGGGTGGGGGAGTGGGAGTTGAAGGTAATGGCAGATGAAATGTCCGTGCTGACACCACATTGGGTGGTGTCAGGCTAGTCCAGCAGACCTGTGCCAATGATTGGCTATGTGGGACAGGATACTTGGCAGGGTGAATGGCTGGCTCAGGCAGTGTCAGAGTCATTGGCGGCCCCTCTTGGAGCGTGTGGATGGCGCACCCACACTGCTCTCACCCACTTCCAGCCTCGGACGGCCCCTCCGTCTTTGAGGTGGAACAGAGTCAGCTGGGGGGGCAGGTTGTTCAGGGGCCACATCCGTCGCCAGGGGCACAGGTGGTGGTGGTGGTGGCGGTGGGGGTACGCGGTGGCGGTGGTGTTGCTGGCCGTGGCGCCAGGACAATTGGTTGAGGGGGGGTGGGGTTGTTCCGGGCTATCCATTCCCTCCACATTGTTGTCTGCTGGCCCATGATGTCCACTATCTGGCCAAGGTAACCTGAAATTTCACGCAACATGTTCGTGTTGTCCACCGAGTCCTGGTGGGCACGATCTGCCTGTTCCTGGGCATGGTCGTATGAAGCCTGGCACCTGGCTAGGGCTTCAAGGGACTCTGCCACAGGAAGGGGTGGGTGTCCTTCCTCAGTGCGGCGGAGTGTGGATCTCCTGATTGCCTGATGTGGCCTCGCCTCTCTCCTCTGTGGCCCAATCACCCTGCTTGGGTGGGGGGCCGATGGACCTGCGTCGTGCGGTGGGTTAGGCAGGGTGGCACAGGCAGGAGTGGTGGTACTGGTGGTGGTGGTGCTGGTGGTGGTGGTGGTGACTCTGCAGATCACTGAGGCCGGTGTCGCTGGAGTTACACATGCGACGGTTGTCGGGCCGGGATTCCCTGTGAGCCAGATGGTCCTGGCTGTCTGCTTGGGCCCGCAACATCCTCCCCACCGGAGCTGCCTGTGTCATCGTCCCCAGAGAGTCCGGTATGGGTGTGAGGCGAGTCTTGCGGCCGGGTGCTGGTTTCCCCAGTCAGATTACGATCACCTGAGGGACAAGATTGTGCAGGTCAGTAATGTGGACATTACATGTTCATATCAATTTGTATACATTTCAGTGTCCTGTCACACACACCCCACCCACCCTACCCTCCACCACCCTCCCTGTGGACATGGGGGCATGTTGGGAGTTGTAGTTGTGACCTCTCACACACCCCACCCACCACCACCACCCTCCCTGTGGACATGGGGGCCTGTTGGGAGTTGTAGTTGTGACCTCTCACACACCCCACCCACCACCACCACCCTCCCTGTGGACATGGGGGCCTGTTGGGAGTTGTAGTTGTGACCTCTCACACACCCCACCCACCACCACCACCCTCCCTGTGGACATGGGGGCCTGTTGGGAGTTGTAGTTGTGACCTCTCACACACCCCACCCACCACCACCACCCTCCCTGTGGACATGGGGGCCTGTTGGGAGTTGTAGTTGTGACCTCTCACACACCCCACCCACCACCACCACCCTCCCTGTGGACATGGGGGCATGTTGGTAGCCATTTACATTTTGGTGAGTATGTGTCCGACGTGCATGGGTTGGGGCCTGGGAGATGTGTCTTCTCAGTTGTGTGAGGCTGACCATGTCGTACTGATCGTGGTGCTTGGTTTGTACTTACCAGCCTCTTCTCCTTCCTCAAGTCCGTCTAGGCTCTCTGGGTGAAGTATAACCAGCACCTTCTCCTCCCAATCGGTGTAGGGTATGGGCTCCGGGGGTGTTCCGCCGCCAGTGTGAATGGCTCTCGCATGGTTTTTGGCGCGGATGCCCTTCACCCTGGTTTTCAGGTCATGCCACCGCCTCTGTATTTCGTGCTTTGTCCTTGGCACGGTCCCTGACGCATTCACCCGACTGACGATTCTGTCCCACATGTGATTTATTTGCGCCACGGTGGTCTGCTGGACTTGGGCCCCGAATATGTGGGGCTCAACACGGAGAATTTCATCGACCATTACCTTCAACTCGGTCTCCGTGAATGTAGTTTTTTTTTTTGGGTGCCATGGTGTGTGGTGCTCAGTGTGTGAGTTGGGGGGTGCAGGTGTGTGGTGTGTGGTGTGTAGGAATGGTGTGGTGGGTGTTTGTGTGGTGGGTGTGGTAGGGTGGTGGTTGTGTGTCTTCAATTTGAGTATGCTGTAGATCGTATAGGGCCTCTTGCTAGCAGCAATGCTGTGATGCAAAGGATTGTGGTAGTGGGTGGGTGTCATTTTATAGTCGTGTCTCAATGGTTGTTGGCAGTCAGGTGGTAGGTGGGTGTGTTGACTAGTGTGCATTATTGGGTACTTGGGGGGGTGTCATAGTGGCTTGTGATTGGTGTTGGTGTTTCAGTTGGGGGGGTTGTCCTTTTTCGTGTGTTTGCTATTTACTGGCGGCACACTTTTTGACATTGGTTTGACGTTAGGAATGTTGTTCGTGTTGGCCTTCCACAGTGATGCACTGTTTCTCGTTGCATTCTTTCCGCCGCGGACGTGGATGGCTGTGCGTACCGTGGTACAGGCGGCGTTATCCTAATTGCGGAAACTGAGTTTTCATAGGTATGGCGGTAAATGTGGCTGTTTCCGCGGTCATGTCCGTCCGCGGCGGTGGGTGTTCATTTGGGTCTGTCCGCCGCGGACGGTGTTAGATGTGTTCCGTCCACCGCGGACGGTGTTTGATGTGATCCGTCCGCCGCGGTCGGAGTTTCTTGACATGAACATCCTAATCACAACCGTGGATTCTCCGCGGCGCTGCCGGGAGTAAAATTTCCCCGAACATGGCGGACACTACCCGTTTCCGTCCGCCATCCTAAACGACCTCTAAATCTGTAAAACCTATGGCCCTTCAGCTGATGTCTATGAAGTTTTATTCAGTGCAATGAATTGTTTGACTTAATTTTTTTAAGGAATTACTTGTGTGAGGGCTCCAATCTCAGTCTCACTTGAAGAGGATGAGGCAGTATGGGAGCTGGGAATGAAAACATATCCAGGGGTTATTTGAAACAATGTCTAGCTGAATGTTAAGGTGCCAGTAAGTACAAGAGCACACACCAAAACTAAATATCTGGGGACAATAATAATAATGTCAGTACTGACATCAGTAGGATGAAAGGCTATTGCACAACTGAATAGTGTTACTCATTTCTGAGGAAATGTGTACAAAACAGAAATACATTCACCGAGTATGGAAAAGTAATAATTAATTTAAGTATGAGTGATTGGGCATTGGATGCTAGACACACAGAGGAATAAACATGTGGAAAATAAGTGATGTGTGGTTTTGAGTCCAAACCATGCCTAAAACAGAAACGCTGCAAGAAGCATCAGTTAATAGAACTAAAAGTTTGCGGTATTACTATGAAGGCAAGAAGTAACTGACACAGGCAGCTGGTTTCCATAGGGTCGTGGCAGGATAGAAACTGTAGTGGGACACTTTATTTTCTGCCAGACAGGCAGGTAATAAAATAAATATGTCTTTTCGCTCTGCTATGGTATGTCCCAGCATTGCAGGTGGTCTATTAATAGTGGGGGTATGTGACTGCCATCAAGGGCGAAGTTATCCAGCCCCTATACCAGCTTAGGGGGGGTGATAGAGGAGCAGGTTAAATTGTTTTATGGCCCTTCTTAACTTTTATCCCGGGCTCGCAGGTTATCATCACAAGTTTGGAGAAAGTAATGCATCCCATAAGAATAAACCACAATAACACAGCTGTGGGGTGAGAACTAAAAGAAAACCTAAAGGTGGCATAAAATGGTGACATGCTGAAAAATTATTAAAATGCCACAGAAAAGATGAGTCAGAAGCAAATGGAGTGAGACAGCATAAAGGAAAGGAATTAAAATACAAATGATGATGGACGGAAAAAGAAGCATGAAGGAAAGAGAGCACAGAAGAACTCGGGAAATAAGGACAAAAGATGTGAAAGAAGAAAAGAAAGAAGGATGAAAAAAGGCAGGAACAAAAAAATAAGAAGAAAAGGAAGGAAGAAAAGAAAGAAGGATGCAAAAGAAAAGGCAGGGACAACAAAATAAATAAGAAAGTTGAAGGAGAGGAAGAAGGAAAGCAGAGCATATACTGAAATAACAAAGGAGAAATGTGAGATGAAAGGATCAGAGTCTGAAGGAAACAAGAGAACAAGCATTTACAATGCAATAGGGCTCACATTTGTGAAATCTAGAGCTCTTGGTGTTGAAAAAGACAATGTTTTTTACTTTTGCTTTTTTGTATGCAGTGGAGTGATGATATTTGCATAGCGCTATACCCATTGGTATGACCTTGCGACACTGAAGAACCATAAATGGGAAATAGATTATGAGGGAGAGGAGACGAGTAATATGCTGGCTGGAAAAAAAAGTAACATCCTGGAAATAGCAAACACTCATAGGAATAGAAGAATAACCCCTTAAGCGCAACGTAGAATCCACGCGGGCGGGGCCGCGTCGGCCAACAGACGCGCACAGCAATACGGAGGTAGTGCTTGCGACGGCCGTTGGCTGACGCACGCAACGAACGGGTTAAGTAAAGCATGTGAAATGTAAGCAGGAGCAACAAAGTTACGTTAACGCTTTTACACTTATTGAGAAATCATTGAGTGTTTTTGCCTGAAAAGTTAAGAATATGACTAGAGGGTTACAAGGGACCTCTTCAATGTCCATTGCTTATATCCTTACAAAACGTAAGCAGTATGGTTTAAGAAGTGACTAGGCAGGGAATCCATATATAACAAGCAACACTTTGAAGTCCGACAATTAACATTAAACAGGGCCACTCAAAAAAAAACGTGATATTTGTTCTCGGTCCTTGAATGCGCTGCAATGTGACGAGAAAGCCACCTACCCTGGACTGCAGTGTGCGCTGCCGTGACAGTAGCTGGGTGACATTCCCTTTCCCGCAGGTGTGCAGTAACAGTTTTTGGAGGCAGAGCACACATTTTTTTCACATTTTTGGGGGGTGGGAGCACACTGCCTCACACTCCAGCACTCAGTTTGCCCCGATGCATCATAATAAATGCAGTGCATGATAACACTTTCTTCGGTGTCAGGCTTTAGTTTTTCCCCTTTGTTGGTGCAGTCAGTGCTGTGTATCTCTAGAGACATGTTTCAGGATAATTGTCCTTCTTCAGTAGGGAGCAACACTTTTTTGGGGTGCTGGAGATGCTGCCCAAAGTCTTCTCAGGTCTCAGTACCACTCGCTGGGCGCAGGTGCATCAACCAGAGCTCGTCAGCTTGTTAGCTCAAGGGAGCCTTTTCAAATAGAAGGGGGGTGGGCGCACACTGCCTCACACTCCAGCACTCAGTTTGCCCCGATACATCATAATAAATGCAGTGCATGATAACACTTTCTTCGGTGTCAGGCTTTAGTTTTTCACCTTTGTTGGTGCAGCCAGTGCTGTGTATCTCTAGACACGTGTTTCAGGATAATTGTCCTTCTTCAGTAGAGAGCAACACTTTTTTGGGGTTGCTGGAGATGCTGCCCAAAGTCTTCTCAGGTCTCAGTACCACTCGCTGGGCGCAGGTACATCAACCAGAGCTCGTCAGCTCGTTAGCTGAGCAGAGCAAATCCGCTATTTAAGAAAATAGTGCTCCGAGGCTTTAATTAAAAAGAATGAGTAACAATACATGTAACAGAGTGTGTCCCCATTGGTAGGTTACAAGAAGAAAAAGGTGGTACTAAGGAGGGACTACATAGCCTATTTACCAATGAAAAGCCACTATTTAGAAAGGGCAGGGACAGGAGCCAATTTAAAACGACAGGAGCCAATTTAAATGATGGTCGGAAAGTGGCAGAGCTTCATGCCCATATCCTGAATAGAGTATGTCTCAAAGAGACCTGAAAAATAAATAACAAATGGACGGAATATAAAAAGAAAAAAAATGGTGCAAAGGAACAACATGAGCATGATAAGAATAAAGGGATATGAAGAAGGATAGAAAGCTAGGAAAAGGCAAAATGGAATGAGACAAGAATGGACGGAAATAAAGAATGATGGAAAGACGTAATGAAAAGAAAAGGAAGATAATGGAAAGAAGGAAGTGAAGAAGCATGCAAGGAAAGCAAGAAGATGGAAAGGATGAATGAAAGATATAAGCCAGTATTGGTAAATGTGTAGTTTTTGGCCATATTCCTCCAAAATCTTTCTGTAATATCTACAATTTTGCATCATTTTCTGAATAATTTCCCCTGGAGTACAATTCCCAACGTTCTTCATAATAAGGGCAGGGATCACTCACTTTTCTCTTATATTTATTGCTATATATGGGTCAAAGTGGAGGGTATTTTCTTTTTCTGTCTCCTCCCTTACCTGCCATATATGAGCAGATTGTCCTCTCATAGAGTAAAGACTTGTGTGATACCCACTGCTTTCGCTGTTTTAAAACCTGATGATTGTGGAGCAGCAGTATGCATAGGACCACATCAAATCCCATTATTCGTAAGTTGAAATGATTAACTTTCTGTATAGAATGTGTCATTTAATACGGAATTGGGTTGGCGCCTGTCCAATACTTTTCTATATTTGACGAAATGTTATTATCAAGACTGCAATAAAATGAGAAAGTGAGCAGAAGCAGGCATTGTCTCTCTCTGAAAAATACGCTTAAGAAGCAACTTCAGAAGGAAATCAAAAGTATTTTACTGCTGTCTAAACTACCTCTAAACGGTTAATAAAGGAAACAAAGGCCGACAATATCTATTTGATTTTACTGATAATCTCATTCAGTAACCACCTCTTGGGCCTTCCAGAACCTCAAAGAGAGTGCAAATGTCTGGTACTGAGCTCTGAGACAGGCGACAATCCTAATTATGAAAGTCTGGCAGTATATTTCAAGGTAAAAAAAAAAAAAAACAAGTGCCTCCAATGTCCATTGGAGGCATCCCTTGGCGCTCCACTCTCAGAGAGTTCAAATTATTTCAAAATAAAGATCCATGCAACGTTTTGATTCCATCTCTTATATTCAACAACTCAGGAAAATTCTTATTGAATCCATCAACAATCGTTCGTGTCAAATAACCAATTCATTGAACGATATCATACTAACACAAATCACAGTCCAATGCATTTCGGGCTGTATGCCCTTCATCCGGGACAATGGCTAGAAGCAAGACAAAAATAAGATCTATAAGTCTCCCACATAATATGATAACACTGCATGAAACATGGTAACGAAAATAACGGCATCAATGCACATTCAATATACATTCAGTGCTCTCCCTTCAAGTGTATGCATGCAAAGAAAATTAAATAGAAAATAGGTCTCACGTTTTGTGGTTGAAGTTCTACGAAGTGAAACACTGTTCTGTGAGAAATCAGAATAAATGCGGACGCTGTTACTTAGCGCTAACACAGAAGAGTAACATGATATAAAACATAGTAATCCGCTGTTGTTGCTTACTTATAAAACGCAGAGCGCGTTAGTGTACTGTTCGTGACCGGATTGTCCTTCCTATCTGGCGCGAAAAAGTTCGAAGAAGTGTGAGCCAATCACAGTGGATATTAATATCATTGAGTCTAGGTTCATTTGTGTGACTCGGTTTGATACGTTAAATTATCCTGTCACGTGATCGGTAAACACACCAATCAGCGGTGAAAGCAGATTGTTTACAAACAAAAAGACGGAGGACTCTCTTACCTGTAAAAACAATAGTAAAACAGAAAAACGTATACAAACCATGATTCATGTAGATGCTAAGTATGGATAGAGCGACCCATACGAACTATCCAACAAAACTAAACAAGTTTTCAGAGATAACACAGAAATTCAATACGCTCATTAAGCCCATGGGGCTTACTCGAATTAAGTAGGTAAATCCAATGGTTCTCTCTTTGGAGGAGAAAACGATTATTGTCTCTGCCTTCGATTTTCTCCACGGTTTCAAGTACCACAAATTGCAGTTGCGAAATGTTGTGGTTGGCCTCTAGAAAATGAGTAGCTACAGTGGACTTCAAATTCTTTGTACGAATATTTGACTTATGTTCATTAAGTCTTGTCTTTATCTTACGTTCAGTCTTTCCAACATATGACTTGCCACATGGACATTTCAGCATGTAGATCAGATTCGAACTGTCGCAGGTTGCATTAACTTTGAGGTTAATTTTGCTTCCCTTCATTGGATGGGTTATGTGGTTGCCTCTTATTATGCTATTACAATTGCCACACTGTAGGCAAAGACGAGTACCTCTGTATTGTTTGTTGTCCGATGAGGTGTGTTTGAGCATTTCGCTAAAGTTCCTATTCCTAGTGAATGCAAAAATGGGGGGATTTTGGAAGGACTGTTGGAAATCAGGTTCAGCTTTAAGTATGTTCCAGTGATTCTTTATGATCCTTTTGAAGTTGAAACTTGCAGTAGAATATTTGGAAACAATTGTCATTCTGTCTTGTTGAGGTTTTTGTTTGACAGTTAACAGATCTTTTCTTTGCATGTTCTCAACTTTTTGTGCAGCTTGCTGTATGATAGGTTCTGGATAGTTTCTGTTTCGAAATCTCTCTCCCATTTCTTTGATGTTGGCTGAGGCTTTTGTAGGGTCTGACGTGATGCGTTTCGCTCGCATCATCTGCGATACAGGTAAGTGTCTCTTCAGTGATTCTTGATGAAAACTGTGATAGTGAAGGGTGTTGTTTTTATCAGTGCTTTTCCTGTACATTTCTGTTTCAATCTTTCCTTCATTTAGATTCACTCGGACATCCAAAAAGGTCAATGATTTCGTTGAAATTTCCCAAGTAAATTGGATTCTTTCTTCTTGTCTGTTCAGTTCATTCAGAGCAAGTTCTAATGATTCTGGACTGTTCTTCCATAAAATGAAAACATCGTCGATATAACGTACAAACATTTTCAGGTTGTTCTTCCACTGTGCTTTGCTCAAGATATGTTGGGTTTCAAACGCTTTCATATACAGATTAGCGTAGACCGGGGCTGCGCTATTTCCCATGCTCGTTCCAATCAGCTGTTGGTACCACGTATTATCATACTTAAAATAACTATGATAAAGCGTGAAAATAACGAGTTCCATAAGAAAGGACTGGAGTTTGGGATCATATTCTGTCGATAAGATTGCTTCTTCCATTGCTTCAATGCCCGAACCATGCGGGATAGAGGTATACAGAGATTTAACATCTGCTGTGCACAGTATCAAAGATTCTTGATCGTCAAGATTTAGAGCATTCAATTTGGACAGAAAATCCGTGGTATCTCGGATGTAGGTGACCATATTCTGGACTGTCGGTTGCATTAGTCTATCGATAAACTGCCCCGTAGGTTCGTGAAGACTTTGCCTGGTCGATACAATAGGACGTAGTGGAGGATCAAGTAGGTTTTTGTGAATTTTAGGCATCATATAAAATGATGGACTCTTGGGATGAGTGGTCCTCAAAAACTTCCTGGTTCTGTCATTGATGACTCCTTCACTGAGCGCTTTATTGATTAGATTTGTGAGTATCGTCTGGTATTCATTGGTGGGATTATACTCAAGAAGCGCATAAGTGTTTTGATCGCTGATATGTTCCTGCACTTTTTGTTTATACATGGTGGCATTCATGATAACCAATCCTCCTCAGCTTTTGTGCACACGATGTCTTTATTGGCTGATAGTCTTTTGAGAATACTCATATCTTTTTTAGTCACATTGTTCTTCTGTTTTTTCTGACAGTTAATTTTGGATAGGTCTTGTCTCACTAAAGTTTCAAAAAGATCAAGCGCTTTGTGGCTCGTAGGTGCCATGAATGTACTTTTCGGTCTCAAGCCTTTTAACTGATCTTCATCTTCATTGGGTGGTTTGTTGGATACTTGATTGAAAAAATGTCGTAATCTTAACTTACGCATTAGTTTAAAAAAACTAATTTCCAATTCTAGAGCATTTGTTCTGGTGGTCGGAACAAAAGAGGTGCCCTTCTGTAGTAATTTCCATTCTTCTTCTTTCAAGGTGTAGTCTGAAATGTTTATGACTAGTTGATTTTCACCTGGGCTGCAAACCTCATTAACATTTACTAACTTACTACTTTTGTGTGTTGAACTGAGTATAGAACTTTTGCTGTGCGACAAATCAATTATTTTTAGTATATTTCAAGGTGACATTTACAATCCTCATAAATCTTGGATTCTACACCCCCAACTGGGAACTCTTGGTCCTAAGTAACAAGATCTCATTTTATGAAACTTGTTATAAACGTAAAGGGTAAAGGGTAAAATATTCCCATGCACTCAAAATAGCAAACACTTTCAAATGTGGAATTCGAGCACAACGCTCAGCTGAACGATTCTGTATGCATCTCTTTCTGACTCGCAACTACATACACTGTTGGAGAAGTGGTACAATCCTGGCAGCACTAAAGAAAACTAAAAAAATAATGCACACATTAATGAAACGAGCATTGGCAAAGCCTATGGGTGTCTCCTTTTGGGACCTATTGGCTTTGCCAATGTTTTTTTAGCTATGCCGCACAGCATCCTCGATGATGTACATCATGGCTAAAGAATTAAACAAAACAAAAAAGCAGTGACAAAATGACACAGCTTCTTTTTTAGGGTTGCGCCTGCGAATGGTGCACTAGCAGTCTCTGTAATGGATAAGGGCTCATTCCACCTGAGCCAAGACTGCTACCACAGCGTTGGCACGCGGAGTTCCTGTCCTAAAATTTGTCAGGTGGCTATGTGGGAGTCTCTGCGTACATTCACAAAGCACTACTATCTGGATAACCAGGTTCACCTCAGCGTTCTAAATGACTTTTCTGGTTGAGCCAATTCACAGGCCCACCTCAGAATAGGTATTGATTTGGGATCTATACAAAAGGTGAGGAATCTGAAGTTAGAAGACTTTATGAGAAGAAAAAGTTACTGAACCTCGGTAGCACTCTTTCCGGTAGAGATTATTTAATCCCAGAATTCTCACAAACCACTCAGATCCTTTCTGTTCTGTGAAATGGGCCCTTACCATTAAAAAAGACTCATAGTCTAGAACTCTGCACACTGTCCGAAGCCAATTCGCTGTTAGGACTCTGCATCTGGGGGCGCAGACCGCCTCAAAAGCAACTGACGTCAGCCATTGGTTATTAGCGCCTATATTGGCTCTGTGCGTCAGTGTGGAGTTCTACGGCGTGATCTGTTGGTGTGCAGATGTACTGATAAAAAGTTTCCAGATCCTCTCTGACACCTGGGCAAGTTTTCAAAACAAGAGGAATCTGCGGTTAGATAGAGTCTCTACCAGGAAGGGCATTACCGACTCTAAGTAACTGTTGCAAAGACATCCTGTGCACTGGGCACCCCCAACTTTCTGCTGACTGATACTGGTGGTAACTGACTCTGACTGACCCTGGGCTCTGCCTAACCAGGCCCTGGGACAGTGCTATGTTGATAGAGACACATTGGAATTCAGTTAAAACACCTACATACACTAGGGTACACAATGGTATGGTGGGGTACCCCTGTGATTGGCATGACCTCCCCTATAGGACCCTAGTATATAATAGGGCAGGGGGATTGAAACTACCTAGTAGTCTCTAGTACCCTAGGGCATGGCAGTTGAAAGACCAGCAGCTCTTTTTGCACTTGCATGCGTGCACTGCTGAAGCCTGAGGTCAGTTTAAAAACAGCACTGGGTGCCAGGACTGCTTTTAAAAAGTAAATTGTGCCCAAACTCGACTATGGTGTTTGGGGCACTTAAAAATGGATAATCGACAATGTTTTTGATCCCGTAGGTATGCCAGGGGTGGGGGGGGGAGGTATTTAGAAGGTACACCCTTATAAAATGAGTTTTCATATGCCTGGGTAAAGTGAAATTTCACATTTCACTTCCCACATTGTGGTAAAGTGCTGCTTAAATTCGACTTTGATGCTAGGAGCACTGTGGAGGAAGGATCTGCAATATCTCTACAGATTCAGAACCCCTAAAGTCTCCCCTAGTTGCACATGGGGTGGTGTTCCTGTAGATATAAGACAAGTACTTATAAAATATGTTTTTGTAAGTCCTGGTGCTGGAAAAATGGCCCAAGTCATTTTTTCCATTGCAAATCCCCTGTTACATAGGTTAACATGGTAGGAAGTTATTGATTAATAACTCTTGGTAAGAGAGGGCAAGAAATGCCATTCAAAGACTTCCCAGAATGGTATTAATACATCCAACAATATCATATTGTTGAATTTCTCCTAAAGTGTAGAAGAATTTATAAGACTTTCTTGTTTGTAAGTCCAAATTCAGCCTTCCAGTGGTCTGCCCAGATTGGTCAGAGTTAAGTGGATTAGCCAGGCTGCCTTGTAGAGGTGATAAAGAGCCCCTGGGGTTGACCAGCTCTGCTGGCAGTGCAGTGTGCTGTTCCATAGGAATGCCACGCCAGGGGGATGAGTCTAAACCATGTTCAAAGAGGAGAGCAGAGAACAGTGTCATTTACGAATCACTGACAAAATATCGACCTAGAAAATATCGACCTACAGAAATATTGATGCTGAAATATCAAAGGCAAAAATTTCGACATCCTATCTACAACATGGTAAGTACAAAAATATTGAAATAAAAATATAGATGTTTAAAATATCGATGTTAAAAATATCGTTTTTTCTGTAAAAATATAAATGTAAAATAAAGTAAATAACACTAATAAATAAAATAAACATAGTTAAAAATATCTAATAAGTTTTAATATTAATAAATAATACATATATAATAATAATACATTCATTAAAAATATACAGAAAATATATAATATATACATACTTAACAATAAGTTGTAATAATTATTTTAATAATTTATAAATTAATAAAACATATAAATTTCAAATACATTTATTTTCAAACATAAAACAAAAACATGAATAAAAAGTAAATATTTATGTTTAATAAATAAAAAAATTAAATATACTTTTAATATTTTTAAAATTATTATTATTATTATTATTATTTATTTTTGTAAAGCGCGTAGTCACCCGGGGGTATCCCAGCGCTGGCAAGATCCTATCTCCTGAAATAGGAGGAACAGAAGAGAAAAAGGGAAAAAGAGAGAGGAAGGGAAGGGAGGGCAAAGAGGATCAATGTTAAGGAAGAAGTAGGATTCACTGGGGAAAAAGGTGAGTTTTAAGCCGTTTTCTGAAGCGGAGATATTGTGGTTCGAGTCGCAAGTCGCGGGGAAGCGAATTCCAGAGTCGAGCGGTATGGATTGAGAAACGTCTTCCTCCAGACCGGGCTTTCTTGAATCTGGGGATAGCGATGAAGTTTTCCATGTCCGATCGGAGGGATCTTGAGGGTTTGTAGGGTGTGATGAGTTTCCTAAGGACAGGAGGGCCTTGATTTTGTAGTAATTTGTGAGCTAAACACAGGGCCTTGAATTTGACCCGCTCCCTCATGGGAAGCCAGTGGAGGAGTTTGAGGGCCGGTTTGGCCGAAGCTCTGGCAGGGGTCTTTGTAAGAATCCGAGCCGCGGTGTTCTGGATTCTCTGGAGCTTGTTCAGCGTCGCTTCGGGGGCGCCCAGATAGATCACATTGCTGTAATCAAGCCTCGAAAGTACGAGGCCTTGAATTAACAGCTTTTGGGAGTTGGTGGGCAAGAGGGGCAGGACTTTCCTTAGCGATTTCATGAGCCCGAAACAAGTCCCGGCTACTTTCTTTGCCTGCACGGCAAACGTGAGGTCGGTGTCGAGCCACACTCCCAGACTTTTCACTTCTTCTTTTGGTTCGGGAGGAGGGCCCAGGCAGGCTGGCCAGATATTCGGGGGGAGTGTGAGTCCTTTCGAGCCGAAGAGCAAAACCTCCGTTTTCGAGCCATTTAATTTTAGGGCTGAAGTGTTCATCCAGCTTTGGACCTGCGCCAGGCAGTTATATAAGTCTGCCGGTTGTTGACTGGGGTGGGATAGTGATACAACTAATTGTGTGTCGTCAGCGTAACTGACGACGCTCACTCCGAATGGGATGATGACCTCCTCCAATGTGGACATATAGATATTAAATAATGTGGGGCTCAGGGAGGAGCCCTGGGGCACGCCACATTGGAGGGGAACTTCGGAGGAGCGGGCGTTATTCTCCCAGATCTGGTATGTCCGTTGATCCAGAAAAGATGAGAGCCAGGCCAGGGCCGAGCCGTCTATACCAGCTCCCTTGAGTCTTTTAATGAGGAGTTGGTGGTTGACGGTATCGAAGGCCGCACTTAGGTCGAGGAGGATCACTGCCACTGATCCTCCTCCGTCCAATAGCGCTCTGGCCTCCTCTACCGCAGCTAGGAGGGCGATGTCCGTGCCCTGCCCTGGACGAAAGCCCGTCTGGGAACTTTTTAGTATGTTATTGGCCTCCAGGAACTGGGAGAGTTTTTTATTAACCAGTTTTTCAGCAATCTTGCTGATTCCTGGGAGTAGGGAAATGGGCCTGTAGTTAGCCAGATTTTCGGGGTCAAGCGAGGTTTTTTTTAGCAGAGCTTTCACAACTGCCGCCTTCCAACTCGGGGGTACAACTCCCTGTTGGAGTGAGGTGTTGATCAGATGGGTCAAAGGGGGAATAATCGTGGGGGCTACCTCCTTGAGGATTCGGAGCGGGGCGGAATCCCTGGGAGAGCCGCTTTTTATGGATTTTAACGTATTTCCCACTTCTTCGGTCGTGACTTGACCCCAAGAGGAGAGACAGCTAGTTGTAGGGGGGTGCAGAAGAGTGTTTACTTCGCACGGGATCACGGGGGGAATTGAATCGAGAATTTTTCGTATTTTTTCATGAAAAAAATCCGTCAATTGTTGGCATTTTATCAGGTCATCTTTGGGGTCTGTGAGGTGTCTCGGTCCGTGTACTGGAGTTTTAAGAAGATCTTTTAAAATGGCATAGGATTCCTTGCTGGAGCATACTGCTTTCTCTATTCTTTCCTGGAAGAAAGAGCTCTTAGTTTTTCGGATAGCAGTTTTATAATTTGAGAGAGAGGTGGAATAAACGTCTTTGTTTATTTTCGATTTGTCTTTCCTCCAGGAGCGTTCCGTTCTCTTACACTCTTGGCGCAGGGCTTTTAGCTCAGGAGTGTACCATAGGGCCGAGGAAACTCTTTTAAGATGTTTGAAGGAGGAAGTTTTGGGAATAAGTGCATCCAACGAGGTGGTTATCCACTCGTTGAACTGCTTATCTGCTGTGACAGAGTCGATAGAGAGTTCAGGAGAGGAGTCTGCAAGGGCGGCGGCCCATTCACCGGATGGGAGTTTGTGCCACCGTCTGTCAGTGATCTGAGTTTTGGTGGTTAAAGGGTTGGTGGTGGGTATTTCCCAGGAGATAGGAACAAGAGAGTGGTCCGTCCATGGGAGGATCACAGGTGGCCTGGTCGTGATGGTTGTCACGTTAGTGAGGACGGGATCCAGTAGGTGTCCCTTCTCATGGGTGGGCTCATTATTGATCAGTCGGATGTTGAATGACGATAGGTCTTGGAGAAGGTCGGCGGCTATCCGGTCCGTGGTATCATTAAAGTGTAGGTTTAGGTCGCCTAGGATGAGGAAGTTGGGGACGGAAAGTGCCAGTTGAGAGGCTGATTCAGTGACGGCGTTGAGGAATTTCCCAGGGGTGCCCGGGGGGCGGTAGATCAATAGTCCTGACAGGGAGTGAGCTGGGGAGGATTGAATGGAGAATTGACAGCTTTCGCAGTCCTCGATATCGGCGTTGGAGGTTCTGCAGATAAGTTGCTCCTTAAAGATAATGGCTACCCCCCCTCCCCTCCCTTTGGGTCTGTGTTGGGCTTGACAAAGGTACCCTGGGGGGAGGGCCGCGACAATGTCCGAGTCAGTGCTGTCAGATAGCCACGTTTCCGTGAGAAAGAGCAGATCAAAGTCATTATCTTGAATTAGCAGATTTGTTTCGAGCGCATGTTTTGGAAGGGAGCGGCAGTTAAGAAGTCCCATCTTGAGTCCAGGTTTTGTTGGGCTGATGGGGGTCGGAGTGCAGCGTCTACAGTTAAAGAAGGGTTTACCTTCGGTGTGCGTGTGGTAGCAGGCCGAGATAGTCTTCGGTTGGAGTGCACGAAGCGTGTCACCGGTATACACTATGCGGTCAAACGGGATATCCGGGATACATGACAGGGTCTCTGTCCCTAGGTCCGTCTGGGCCCGGACGGGCCCAGACGGCTTGCCCTTGGCGCGCCTTCGGCGCGCGAACGGCGCTCCCGCTGCGCTCGTCCGCTGCGCTTGCGTGGGAGGCACATTTGGGGAGAGGAATTGTGGGCGTGGCCTGTCCGGTGGGCGTGCCCTCGCTTCTGCTGCGATGGCGATCGTGAGAACAAACAGTGTCCCTAGACAGCGCTAGTTCCGCTGAATAAGACTGCCTGAGTGGCGGTTTAGCCCAGAGTAGAGCTCTAGTTAAGGTAGCAAGTTTTAAAATGTGAAAGACAACAGAGAGAAAATTGTTGAAAAAAACGAGTGTAACCTCCGGCTTCCGCCTCAGAGGTGCAGTTTCAAAGTGGGCGCGCTTTTAGTCAGCGCTGGTTTTTATTGGCTGGGATTGTGGGCGTGGCCTCGCTTCTGCTGCGATGGCGATTGTGAGAACAAACAGTGTCCCTAGACAGCGCTAGTTCCGCTGAATAAGACTGCCTGAGTGGCGGTTTAGCCCAGAGTAGAGCTCTAGTTAAGGTAGCAAGTTTTAAAATGTGAAAGACAACAGAGACAAAATTGTTAAAAAAACGAGTGTAACCTCCGGCTTCCGCCTCAGAGGTGCAGTTTCAAAGTGGGCGCGCTTTTAGTCAGCGCTGGTTTTTATTGGCTGGGATTGTGGGCGTGGCCTGTCCGGTGGGCGTGGCCTCGCTTCTGCTGCAATGGCGATCGTGAGAACAAACAGTGTCCCTAGACAGCGCTAGTTCCGCTGAATAAGACTGCCTGAGTGGCGGTTTAGCCCAGAGTAGAGCTCTAGTTAAGGTAGCAGGTTTTAAAATGTGAAAGACAACAGAGACAAAATTGTTAAAAAAAACGAGTGTAACCTCCGGCTTCCGCCTCAGAGGTGCAGTTTCAAAGTGGTTTCAAATTAATTATATACTACATTATCTAAAATTATAAAAAAATATTAAATAGCTAAATAAATAAAAATACTATTCTAAATCCTTAAGTAAAAAAAATACAGTAATAAAAATTTTGGATAGTATAGAACTCAAAATTACCATTCCCACTCCAGAGAGCGCAACAGTACAGAAACCATTGGATAGCGTAGGGGTAAAAATTACTATTCCAACTCGAGAGAGTGCAATAGTAGGGAAAGCGTTGGATAGCGTAGGGGTAAAAATTACTGTTCCCACTCCAGAGAGTGCAACAGTAGGGAAAGCATTGGATAGCGTAGGGGTAAAAATTACTATTCCCACTCCAGAGAGTGCAACAGTAGGGAAAGCGTTGGATAGCGTGGGGGTAAAAATTACTATTCCCACTCCAGAGAGTGCAACAGTAGGGAAAGCGTTGGATAGCGTAGGGGAAAAAATACTGTTCCAGCTCCAGAGTGTGCAACAGTAGGGAAAGCGTTGGATAGCGTAGGGGTAAAAATTACTATTCCCACTCCAGAGAGTGCAACAGTAGGGAAATCGTTGGATAGCGTAGGGGAAAAAATTACTATTCCAACTCCAGAGAGTGCAACAGTAGGGAAAGCGTTAAATAGCGTAGGGGTAAAAATTACTATTCCAACTCCCAAAAGTGCAACAGTAAGGAAAGCGTTGGATAGCGTAGGGGTAAAAATTAATATTCCAACTCCAGAGAGTGCAACAGTAGGGAAAGCGTTGGATAGCGTAGGGGTAAAATTACTATTCCCACTCCAGAGAGTGCAACAGTAGGGAAAGCGTTGGATAGCGTAGGGGTAAAAATTACTATTCCAACTCCAGAGAGTGCAACAGTAGGGAAAGCGTTGGATAGCGTAGGGGTAAAAATTACTATTCCAACTCCAGAGAGTGCAACAGTAGGGAAAGCGTTGGATAGTGTAGGGGTAAAAATTACTATCCCAACTCCAGAGAGTCCAACAGTAGGGAAAGCGTTGGATAGCGTAGAAGTTAAATATAACATACTTAGGAATAATTGTTGTAAATAAAATAATTAATCATTAATAATTGAATTTTTAAATAACTCTACATCATTTGCAAATACCCATTAATAATTACTGAAAACATAATTACAATTGAATAATTAATTAACAATAAATTAACAATAAATACCAATAAATATTAATTAATAAATATTAATTGCCAAATAATAAATAATGAAGACTAAAATATTTTTCAAAACAAAAAACATATTAATAATTAAAAATTGATTAACAATTAAAAAATGGTAAACTAATTTTCAATTAATAAAAAGTTATCAATAATTAAAAATATGAATTACCAGTTAAAAAATTAATTACCAATTAAAAAAATTAATTACCAATTAAAAAATGTAATTACCAATTACAAACATTAATTACCAATTATTTTTTTTATTACCAATTAATAATTATTTAAAAATAAAATAATTATCAATACCAATAAAAGAAAATCATTACTTAATTACAATTACATTACTTCCCACCCAATTCTCCTATAAACCCACAACCCGCTACAGAACTTAAACGCAAAAATGAATTAAAATTAATTTACAATTACTAAAAATTAATAATTAATTTACTATAATTAAATTACTTCCCACCCTATTCCCCTATAAACCCACAACCCGCTCCAGTACTAAAACATAAAATTAAATTAAAAATAACATTATTAATATATAAAAAATAGTACACATATAATTTAAAACAAATTAAATACTTAACAAAAAACATATAACACATATATATATAATACATAATAAAATACATAACAACAAACAAATATCGATATTAGTAACATTGAAATTAGTAACATCGATATATTTGATATCGATATTACTAACTTCAATATTACTTACATCTATATAAAAAAATCGATATTACTTACCTTAGGGTCGATATTCTGTCCAACGATATTCTTGACCTCGATATTTCCAACTCGATATTACTGTAGGTCGATATTTAGGAATCGATATTTAGACTGTGCACCGTCATTTACAACTCTGAACTTCCCACCTTAGGCAGATGGCAGGATTAAGGAAGGTATGAGCAGATGCAGGGGGAAGAGTCTAAGTAAATTAGCCATCCTAGGGGTGGGTTTAGTAAGCTCTTACCTCCTTGCTGCAAAATCAGCCATTATGGATTTGGAAGATTTGATGCACTCTAGGACAAAATAATGCCACACTCTACAGGATATGGTCATATCTTGGAGGATTTACCCAGCTCCCATTGGTCAGAAGTGACCTCCTGCTTTACGCAGAGAACTTGGAATAAGTATCGGAGAGGGGCAGAGCCCTCCAGATCTGCTGTTTGAAACTTACTGAGAAGTTTTGCTGTGCAAAGATTTCTAAGGCCTGTCCTCTGAAGACTGCACCATCGGAAACTACAGCCCTGTGGATTATCTTGCTGGAAAAGAACTAAAGAGTGGACTCCCTGAAAGCTACAGTTTAAAAGAGCTCATCTGGAACATCACCAACTAAATCTACACCTTGGAGAACCATCAGTGGATTTGTAAGGGTTTTGTACCAGTGGATTGTAAGAACTGATGTCCTCATCAAGGACCATCTTGGAGCTTCCAGACCCTTTGAGTGAGTTTGAGACACTTTGGGACCCATTGAGGAACTTCAGGAAGCAGTTCAAGAAGTTTGGAGAACTTTGCAGCAACTTTGAAAAAAAGCTCCATAGAGGGACCGACTCAACCTGGCCTGCCAGGCCGCCTGTCTTCCACCGCAAGCCGGCCAAGCCAACCAGGTTTGTCCCGCTAAAAGCTCCATCGCTCCAACTTCCAGAGATTGACCGGGACTAGAAGAAAACTGAAGCCGGCGAACACTCACCGGATCCGGCTACATGAGGAGCATCGAGAGACCCCACGAGAAAAAGCTCCAGAAACGTTTCTAAGTCCGCTTTTAGAAAAGGTGACCAGGAGCAACCACGATAGCCAAGCTTCCTGCCTCCCTTCGCGTGCAGCCTGGATTCCTGGGTTGCCTGGCTGAAGCAATCTTGAGAAATTTTCTAAGTCTGCTCCAGGGAAGTTGACCTTGGACCTCGTCACAAGTCAATTTGGTGAACCCTCACGGAATCCTTACTGGCTGGGAGCTTCAAGGGGCCTCGTGAAGAAAAGCTCCAGAAAAGTTTCTAAGTGTGAAGGTAGAAACTGAGACCAGGACATGCTGCAAGCTGTAGCCGCTCAAAGCTCCATCGCGCCCGGCCTGAAACTTTGAATTTGGCCCAGTCTATCACGAGCAGGTATCACAATATGGTGCTTTAATCTTCTAAGTGCTATAGTTTATTAAATCTTTGAAAATTCATATCTCCGGGCACCTACATTGGATTCTTGTCATTTTCATGTCGTTTTAAAGATAAAAATATTTCCTATTGTTATAAATTGGTGTTGGATTTTTATTATGTGTTGTGTCTTAATTATTTACTGAATGGATGTTTTTAAATGCTTTACATCACTGTCTTTGAAGTTAAGCCTGTCTGCTCGCAGCCACGTTACCAAGGGTTAAGCATAGGAATAGTTTTCTAAGACTTATGCTGAGTCCTATCATGTGTTAGTGGCCTTATTGCCAGTGGCAGACCTACATTTGCCCCTACCAATAACCCACTTTCCAACAGTAACTTGTTAATAGAAGTGAAAAGAAATAGAATATTAAGAATAACAATCTCCTTTGCTTATACTATCTTATCATATTAGGAGTGCTTAGAAACGCGCTTAGTTAAGGTAGCGTGTGCTATCAAAAAAATTCTGACCAAGACCCCCTCAACAAGGTGTGAAATTCAAAGAGATGGACAGACACAAACATCTAACCTTCACTGATAAATGTGGTACAATGGAAAAGTTTATGTCATAGCATTAGATGTTTGAGGTTTAATCCCCGCTTTACCGCTTTGCCAAAATATGCTGGTATTGAACTCTGCATTAAAAGTCTGGACAGGATCCACAACAGAGCGGCATTTGCATGGTGAGAGTAGTCCCTAAGTATCACCATTGGAACCACTCACACCCCAGTTGTTGTGTAATGAGCACCAAAATTATGAACAGGTAAAACCTGGTCTTAAATTGGCAAAACATGGAGAAATGCATTAATTGTACTTGTTTTTGCTTTCAAGCACACATGGAAAAAGCAAAATGCCATGGATTGTTTATGTACAGAAAGGGACACCTTCCTGTACATAAACAATCCTCCTATGCACGCAGACACCCTTGGACTATGGTGCCTGCGTTGGTGCTAAGTTGCTAAACTTAGCACCATCGCAGTGGGAAGCATAAGGCTGCATCATATTCTTGTAAATATGGTGCAGCCTTGCGTTTCAGAAGCGGCGGAGAGAGGCGTTAAGCCATGACGGCTAATGCCTCTCTCTGCCACTTCCTTGTACATATCCCGCTAGCGTCTTAGTCCTCTCACTGAAATGTGTAGTGAGGAAGTTATGGACCTTGAAACAGGGAGTACCGGGCCATGGTATTAGTACTCCTGATTCACCAAATAATTCAAGCCTTCATGTGGCATCTGTCTGACACGCTCTAATATGACACCCCAAGATTTCAAAATAAAGGATTTAATTTTGATGTAAAATGAAAGAGCGGAAGAGACACCTAGCTAGAGGATGAACTGCACAATATGAAACCAGAAATCATGAGGTCAAATCCGACTTCACTGCTTGACAAAATTGTGTGATCCTAGGCAAATATTTGAATTCATCTTGCCTCCCTTTTCTTAATTATCACATATTAGAGCACCTTGAAAAACATGCATTTAGGATGTGTGCTATACAAAAACGTCTCTTGCGTTTGATTTATTAGACTGTTCGGTGTCCCAGTTAGGACCAGAAGGAAACATTGCCATTTTACATACACACAAGTTGCCTTCACTATCACCTAATGACAATTGACACACATTTGCGTCTATGACAGTGCGGATTAGTTTACGTGAAACTATTCTTGCTTACAAAGTCAGCTTCGCAAGAAAACTATCTTGATATTTTGAACATCACGTACAAGGTCTATACATACATTGTGCAAATGTGATGTGATTATTTGTTTTTCATCCATGCGGCGACACAGCTACCTTTAGTACATAAACAACTGCAGCATGACTAAAATCTGGGCCCAAGGCAAGGATGTTTTCTGTTATAAATAAACAAGCATTTCCGGGTCAGGCAGAGGAGCACTTGCTGTCATTTGCTATGTCGCTACACACTGAAACCTCAGATCCAGCTAATAGCTGATCCCTCAACAAGAGATGTCCAGATCATAACATGACGTGAACCTATATTCTTTCCCTTCAGGTAAGGGCGTTGGATCATCCGATGGGGTATTTCTGGCAGAACATACATACACCCTAGACGTTTTTGGTTAGGGAATGCATCGTAGAAGTACGCTATATATACATATGGGAGGGCCACGCCCACTGAGGCTGGGTTTTTGGAATCAATTTATGTGCCGCCAAACATGTCCTGCTGCTGCCTTCATTTGCCATGTGCCCCTGAGGAAGTTAACAAACGAAACGCGTCAGGACTGGCCTTTCAAATTCAAGTGAACTGAGACTGCTCACGCTACCTGGTTCCAGCAATAAACAGATGTGGCATAATTTTACCTGTGGTGAGGCGTCATCTTTAAACAGGCAAACTTTGTGGTTGATATATATATATATATATATATATATATATATATATATATATATATATATATATATATGTATGTTGTCTTAGCAAGATTGTGGAACTTTTCATCCTGTTCACAGTCCTGATATTACTAATCCCTTTCATCCGCTTCTGTCTATTGATCATTGCAGCACATACATATCATACAAGAATCACTTTGGTTCAATAAATATTGAAATCGCCTCACTGTGTATTCCTTGTATATTTCTCGGAGAGAAAGAGAGCATTAGTGACTGGGCAAGAGGGTTCTAGATATTTTATCACGATATCTGGGGGAGCTCAGTGTTGTAATTTTTATGGTTGCCAAAACCCTTTTGCTACCTATCTAGGTGTAGGGGTGAACATAGTGGCACTGTGGGCTAGCTGGTGTTTAGGACAACATATGCCAGACTGGCACCATCCCTATGTTTATGTTGCCCAATAAATGAGCAGTTCCTACTAGGAAGTGGAAAACTACATGACATGGTGCTGCCAACATTGATAGAATTGGTTCTTATTTATGGACCAACTGAGTAGTTCTATCGTGCTTTCTCAGAGACCCCTACTTACCTCCTAAGCAGAGACGTCCGTGGTGGTAGGGACAATCCTCCTCAGCTGAGTAGGTAATCCTTAAGTATTGGCTGTAGCCTGTTCAAGCTTAAACGTATCAATGGATCTATTTCCCAGTGTGTTACACTCTCTGTAATTCATTAGTACATTTTTATATTGTCTTCAGATATGAAGATGCAGCAACACTTAACATCACTGAGAACTGCAGACATGCCATTACTCAGAAATTACTACAACGTGGTCTAACAGCTACAGGCGCAGACGTAATCTTCGTGGTTGAGGCTCATGAAGCATTTAGGACAGAAGTATTCTATTCCTGGGTTACATTCCCAGCTGCAAACTGCACCGCACGGTTATTTCACATTTACAAAGAGAATGAAGTACCAAACAATTATACGCCATATGAAGAAATAGAGATACCTCTCATGTACCAAGAACACATAAATTGGTTTAATGGCGCCCTCCCACACACACCAGCCAACGTTAGACTTGGTCCTCTCAGCAATGAGCGAGTAATATGGCCAGTCTTAGCCAGCTACACATCAAATCCTAATGTTGAAAGACTGCCAGCAGCAGAGTTACGAACACTACACAAAGATTTAGCAACAATATACAGATGTTTTACACAGTTTGTTATTCGAACATTAACTCTTAAACCTTTGCAGACCACTCAAGCTGTACAACCACAATTGGCTACTCCGGGCATCAGTCCACATCCACTAAATGCAGTCATGGGAAAAGTTCCTGTCAGTCGGGAAGAGATTCCGTTCTGGATTGCACACAAAAACAAGCCAGCTTGAGGCATTGTTTCTCCATACGGGCCTGTAGGAAAAACACAGAATACTGACTATTTGCTTGACAATGAGGATGGCTCCCCTGTGGAAAACTGCACAAGTTGGAGTACAGTCTTTGCTGCCGTATATAGTAAAACACATAGTAACCTTTCATTGGCAATTGTGCCTGAAGTGCTAAAACAGATCCAGAATGTGTATGGGGCAGCACCTGCTCTAGACTTGGGGATGAATCTGATGGGCAGTTTTGCCACAGTATCCGTCATTATGTTAAGCAACATAAAGGGGGAAGCAGCAGTAGTGGCTATATGCCAGTGCATACAGGATTTGGTGGGAGAATATGAAAAACAAAGATAAGGCTAAGTCACGGGATGGGTCTCCTTAAAAGGAAGCCATCGGCTATAACATACTTGTTATGTGGCGGTCGGTATGTCCGCCGCATTTGTGATCGAGTATCCTGTCTGCCAAACTCTAAAAAAGGCCCACAATCTCATGTACTAAAGTGAAACACTTCCATGTGTTAGAGAAATATGATTTTTGAATTTTGAAGAGACTTTATTACATCTTTTCATGTTTGTAACATGACGTATTTAAACATGATTTTGTTCCTAAAGATGATTACAGGACACCATCTGTGCTTCTTTTCCTTTTCTTCAGTCAACATGTACATGATTGGACTTTTGTTTAACGTATTGGAAATTCAATAGATGCATCTAGAAATGATACTTACTTACAAACGTACCTGCTTGGGAAAGGCACTACAAATGTAAAAAGAAATCTATGATGTAAGGGTAACCCCAATGCACTTATCTTCATTAAATGAAGGTTGACAAAGTAACGACTGCCAGGACTGGAGAGAGAGGAATATGTAAGTGGAAACTGAGGAACTTAAAGCCTACACAGCCTCTCAACCCCATAAACCTTCAATCCAGTGATTAGAAAGGAATAAAACACCATTCTCTCAGTGAATGCCACGTTAAGGTATGTCTGAAGTCAATATTGGAAAGGAAAGGAGGAAGGGGGCAGGAGGTGGGGACTGCAGTTCACTCATTCATTCTTACTGGCCGGCATACTCCCATCCGTGCACTCAAGCCAGGCCTAAAAAATGTTAAAAATCAAGGAAAACACCACTGCATGATATTTTCTGCTATACAGTGTTGCCACTTAGAGGCAGTATTGAAAAATGCATGTGTGTATGCCAGAAATTGATTGGTACTTGTAGGTTTTGTGACACAACGTCACTGAAATTAGAGATAAATTAGCTATTCACAGAGATGTATGCACTTTAAACTCTTTATCGGCCAATAAAACTAAAATTACAAAACTGTTAGTTATGACCATCAAAAAGTTCCAGCTTCAAGATCTGGAATAGTCTTCACACACTATCCTTCCTGTTAAATGTGTTAACCACCCATAGGATTAACAGGCCTTTGCTACTCAATGACTTGTATTGCCTTCCTTGACATTGTTATTTGACCTTGGTGATACCTATACTTCTGGACGTATTCATTGCGGAAGGCATGGCTCTAGTACGTCTCCTGGGAAAGGACACAATGCATCTGCTGTGCATTGGAAGGATGAGAACTACTAACCAACATTGAAGGCTTCAGCATGGTGAATCTCTTGTGGTTCTGCACATGTATCAAAAGCTTCTTACTCAGAAAGGGGCAGTTGCATGCCATGGTAGTGTTCGAGGAAGAGCAATATGCATCCGCCATGATACGCATTAGGGTATCCACATGTTATGTTTAAATTTCACCATCCGTGCACTGCAATGGAAAGACTACATACATCATGTTCAAGTAAACAATTGGACTGACAATAACCAATGGGTGAAGGAGGACGTTTTACCCCTCTTTTTCTTTGTTGATCGTGTTAGCCTCAGGAGACAGCTAGTACTGTATTTAGCAGCAACCTAAAAATGATCAGGAGTTTGTCAGAAGAATTTTCCTGATCTGTGACAGTCTTTGAAAATAAATACAAGAGTGGAGGGACTAGGGCTTATATGAGGCCCAGCACCCATGCCCCTATATCTATAAGAACAAGGAGTGTGCAGTTCCAATGTGGGGATATAGGTCTCCTGTTTTGGTGAATCAAGGGGAGTGCTCATTTTAGGAGCAAGGGTCCTCACACACCCTGAGGGGCGTAATGCTTCATCATTGGGCAGCTCCTCGATGGGCTGGCGCTGCAATACCCGGTGAGCCCCTCAAAGGGGCTCTTTGCCGAAGTTCTTTTCTTTTTTGCCCATATGGGGTGTGAGGTTGAATGACTTGATGCGAGTAGAATGGAAAAAAAGTTGACTATTAAAAATGACTAAAGGGATCCAAAGGCTATTTAATTATTGGGTCCCTTTGTCATGGTTGAAACCATGGATTGAGCATATAATAGATGTAATGGTCTATTTTAGTTACAATACGTGTAACCCAAGGATCAACATGCTTCATGCCTGTTACTGTCCAGGAGGATCATGGCATTTCGTCAGGACCGCAAAATCCTTTTTCTTCTCAAACAGGGATGGACAGGAAAAGTATGTGCAAACCATGCCCTGTAAATATTACATAGATATGCAGTATATCTCCTGGGGTCAGACCTAGGTTGGGGAGGGACGAGGGTACAAAGAAAAACATGAAAACATATATTTATGTTGACAGTTTTCCAAAAAGTTGAGGAGAACCACCTCATTGGGATGTTGAGTAAAAATATTAATTCAGGGGTTAATGCACAGGTTGATAGTTCGGTGTGAGACTGTGAAGTAGGTATGACTTCAGATAGAGGTTTGAAACAGAGGCCAGAAGACATGGAATCTCTTTTGAATGGCCAAATAAGGTCGGTGATGCGTAGTCAGGCCTTTCAATAGAATGCAGACACATTTATGCTTTGCTTTTGTGGCTTTTGTAAAAGTGGCATTAGCTAATTCTGTAACACATGCATTAGACTTTTTAAAAAGAATGTTTCATTATGAACACATACAAAAGGGTTTGGTAACCGAGATTGGTGTACAATTGCATTCAGTGCGATAAAAAGTCTGACATGTGCACTTTAAACCTCTCTAATTCGAGCTGTGCTAGATAGCTGGTGAGAGAAGCCATAGGACCCCAGTGCCTAAAGGAGCACTCAGACAGCCTGCTCCAACCAATCCTGGTGCGTCTTGCATGCTGGTTAATATCATTCACAGCATGAGAGCAGCATCTGGATTGGTTAGAGGAGTTGGCTCTGGGACCTTGCACTCAGTTGACTGGAGAAGACCACGAGGAGCTGAGGGAGTCCAGTCTGCAGGTAGATAAATATTTCATTTTCTTTTCAGATGTTTAAGCAATATAAACAGCAACTAAATCAATGACATACA
The DNA here is from genome assembly GCF_964261635.1 of Lissotriton helveticus. Taxonomy (NCBI): domain Eukaryota; kingdom Metazoa; phylum Chordata; class Amphibia; order Caudata; family Salamandridae; genus Lissotriton; species Lissotriton helveticus. Next base: position 134,155,532 of record NC_136070.1, on the reverse strand, counting down.
TTACATTCCTATTTTAAAGTTAAACATTTCCACTTAAAAAAGTTAATGTAATACAGGTCAGCAATTCAGCTATTATTTATTGCATGCATTTTATTTAATTTTGTTAGGGTCAGCACCTTTTTGACCCACTGATAGGGACTGTGAGAAACTACTACTACCTTCAGCCTCAACTCCAGAGCTCTCCGTCGTAGCTCGTTTAAAAACTGTTTATATCAAGCCACGATTGAGGGCTTTGGCATTGGACTTAAATGCATTGCTGTTTTCTCACTGTGCCAGTTTGCTCGCCAACCACTTTTAATTGCTGCCAGCTGTCACTACTGGCCATGATTCTTAGTTAACCTTTACATAAAATTGCCTATATTAGTTTTTATTGATATTGTATTGGAGTATGGACTTGACGCCCCGCCCACTCTCTGCCCATATTATCATTGGCTTGTGTCACTGTCCTTCGTAAATACTGGCTTCTGACTCGTTAATAGACTTGTTAGTCCCTCCTTAGTACCACCTGGTCTTCATTGTAACCTCCCATGAGGCCTCCGCCCCCCACTTCGTGGAGCTTCCCGAGGACTTATGCGTTAAAAAAAACAGAAGAATTCAGAAAGGGCTCCGGCTGGCACATTCCTTAGTTTTTTCTGGCATGTGCGTAGTGATTCGTCTTCGCTGTGCTGTGTATTTAGTAGCGTTGACGTGATAGGCTGTATGTAATGTACGCGTGCCCGATTTGGCATATTCTGTGCGCGAACGAGCACGGCAGAGTGATTAATCTTAATTAGGAGCTGTCAGAGTGCCCGTGTAATGCAATCCAGATAGTGCGAGCGCGTTCACCATTGCATTGCATGTATCATGCGCGCGTTTAACATTTACCTTTCGTGCACGGCAGTTCATTCAGGTTTACTCGGCTAATTTCAATGTTTGAATAGCTGAAATGCATTTACCGAAATTTAAAATGTTTGTTTGGAATAAAAGGTTTACAGTTTTCAGCTAGCTTGCACCTCCTGCGTAGTGCAGAGTGGTAGTGCGTAGTACAGAGTAGCAGTGTGTAGTGCAGAGTGGTAGTGCGTAGTGCAGAGTGGTAGTGTGTAGTACAGAGTGGTAGTGCGTAGTGCAGAGTGGTAGTGCGTAGTGCAGAGTGGTAGTGCGTAGTGCAGAGTGGTAGTGCGTAGTGCAGAGTGGTAGTGCGTAGTGGTAGTGCAGAGTGGTAGTGCGTAGTGCAGAGTGGTAGTGCGTAGTGCAGAGTGGTAGTGCGTAGTGCAGAGTGGTAGTGCGTAGTGCAGAGTGGTAGTGCAGAGTGCAGAGTGGTAGTGCAGAGTGCAGAGTGGTAGTGCAGAGTGGTAGTGCAGAGTGCAGAGTGGTAGTGCGTAGTGCAGAGTGGTAGTGCAGAGTGCAGAGTGGTAGTGCAGAGTGCAGAGTGGTAGTGCAGAGTGCAGAGTGGTAGTGCTTAGTGCAGAGTGGTAGTGCGTAGTGCAGAGTGGTAGTGCGTAGTGCAGAGTGGTAGTGCGTAGTGCAGAGTGGTAGTGCGTAGTGCAGAGTGGTAGTGCGTAGTGCAGAGTGGTAGTGCGTAGTGCAGAGTGGTAGTGCGTAGTGCAGAGTGGTAGTGCAGAGTGCAGAGTGGTAGTGCATAGTGCAGAGTGGTAGTGCGTAGTGCAGAGTGGTAGTGCGTAGTGCAGAGTGGTAGTGCGTAGTGCAGAGTGGAAAGTGCGTAGTGCAGAGTGGTAGTGCATAGTGCAGAGTGGTAGTGCGTAGTGCAGAGTGGTAGTGCAGAGTGGTAGTGCAGAGTGGTAGTGCGTAGTGCTGAGTGGTAGTGCGTAGTGCAGAGTGGTAGTGCGTAGTGCAGAGTGGTAGTGCGTAGTGCAGAGTGCAGAGTGGTAGTGCAGAGTGCAGAGTGGTAGTGCAGAGTGCAGAGTGGTAGTGCGTAGTGCAGAGTGGTAGTGCAGAGTACAGAGTGGCAGTGCGTAGTGCAGAGTGGTAGTGCGTAGTGCAGAGTGGTAGTGCAGAGTGCAGAGTGGTAGTGCGTAGTGCAGAGTGGTAGTGCAGAGTGCAGAGGGGTAGTGCATAGTGCAGAGTGGTAGTGCGTAGTGCAGAGGGGTAGTGCGTAGTGCAGAGTGGTAGTGCGTAGTGTAGAGTGGTAGTGCGTAGTGCAGAGTGGTAGTGCAGAGTGCAGAGTGGTAGTGCAGAGTGCAGTTTGAGAGTGCAGAGTGGTAGTGCAGAGTGGTAGTGCGTAGTGCAGAGTGGTAGTGCAGAGTGCAGAGTGGTAGTGCGTAGTGCAGAGTGGTAGTGCGTAGTGCAGAGTGGTAGTGCGTAGTGCAGAGTGGTAGTGCGTAGTGCAGAGTGGTAGTGCGTCGTGCAGAGTGGTAGTGGGTCGTGCAGAGTGGTAGTGCGTAGTGCAGAGAGGTAGTGCGTAGTGCAGAGTGGTAGTGCGTAGTGCAGAGTGGTAGTGCGTAGTGCAGAGTGATAGTGCAGAGTGGTAGTGCGTAGTGCAGAGTGGTAGTGCGTAGTGCAGAGTGGTAGTGCGTAGTGCAGAGTGGTAGTGCGTAGTGCAGAGTGGTAGTGCGTAGTGCAGAGTGGTAGTGCAGAGTGCAGAGTGGTAGTGCAGAGTGCAGAGTGGTAGTGCAGAGTGGTAGTGCATAGTGCAGAGTGGTAGTGCAGAGTGGTAGTGCGTAGTGCAGAGTGGTAGTGCAGAGTGCAGAGGGGTAGTGCAGAGTGGTAGTGCGTAGTGCAGAGTGGTAGTGCGTAGTGCAGAGTGATAGTGCAGAGTGCAGAGTGGTAGTGCGTAGTGCAGAGTGGTAGTGCAGAGTGCAGAGGGGTAGTGCAGAGTGGTAGTGCATAGTGCAGAGGGGTAGTGCGTAGTGCAGAGTGGTAGTGCGTAGTGCAGAGGGGTAGTGCGTAGTGCAGAGTGGTAGTGCGTAGTGCAGAGTGGTAGTGCGTAGTGCAGAGTGGTAGTGCGTAGAGTGGTAGTGCAGAGTGCAGAGTGGTAGTGCGTAGTGCAGAGTGGTAGTGCAGAGGGGTAGTGCGTAGTGCAGAGTGGTAGTGCGCAGTGCAGAGGGGTAGTGCGTAGTGCAGAGTGGTAGTGCGTAGTGCAGAGTGGTAGTGCGTAGTGCAGAGTGGTAGTGCAGAGTGCAGAGTGGTAGTGCAGAGTGCAGTTTGAGAGTGCAGAGTGGTAGTGCAGAGTGGTAGTGCGTAGTGCAGAGTGGTAATGCAGAGTGCAGAGTGGTAGTGCGTAGTGCAGAGTGCAGAGTGGTAGTGCGTAGTGCAGAGTGCTAGTGCGTAGTGCAGAGTGGTAGTGCGTAGTGCAGAGTGGTAGTGCAGAGTGGTAGTGCGTAGTGCAGAGTGGTAGTGCGTAGTGCAGAGTGGTAGTGCGTAGTGCAGACTGGTAGCGCAGAGTGGTAGTGCGTAGTGCAGAGTGGTAGTGCGTAGTGCAGAGTGGTAGTGCGTAGTGCAGAGTGGTAGTGCGTAGTGCAGAGTGGTAGTGCGTAGTGCAGAGTGGTAGTGTAGTGCAGAGTGGTAGTGCGTAGTGCAGAGTGGTAGTGCGTAGTGCAGAGTGGTAGTGCGTAGTGCAGAGTGGTAGTGCAGAGTGCAGAGTGGTAGTGCGTAGTGCAGAGTGGTAGTGCGTAGTGCAGAGTGGTAGTGCAGAGTGGTAGTGCGTAGTGCAGAGTGGTAGTGCATAGTGCAGAGTGGTAGTGCGTAGTGCAGAGTGGTAGTGCGTAGTGCAGAGTGGTAGTGCGTAGTGCAGAGTGGTAGTGCGTAGTGCAGAGTGGTAGTGCGTAGTGCAGAGTGGTAGTGCAGAGTGGTAGTGCGTAGTGCAGAGTGGTAGTGCGTAGTGCAGAGTGGTAGTGCGTAGTGCAGAGTGGTAGTGCAGAGTGCAGAGTGGTAGTGCGTAGTGCAGAGTGGTAGTGCGTAGTGCAGAGTGGTAGTGCGTAGTGCAGAGTGGTAGTGCGTAGTGCAGAGTGGTAGTGCGTAGTGCAGAGTGGTAGTGCAGAGTGGTAGTGCAGAGTGGTAGTGCGTAGTGCAGAGTGGTAGTGTGTAGTGCAGAGTGGTAGTGCGTAGTGCAGAGTGGTAGTGCAGAGTGGTAGTGCGTAGTGCAGAGTGGTAGTGCGTAGTGCAGAGTGGTAGTGCGTAGTGCAGAGTGGGAGTGCGTAGTGCAGAGTGGTAGTGCAGAGTGGTAGTGCGTAGTGCAGAGTGGTAGTGCAGAGTGGTAGTGCAGAGTGCAGAGTGGTAGTGCGTAGTGCAGAGTGGTAGTGCAGAGGGGTAGTGCGAAGTGCAGAGTGGTAGTGCGTAGTGCAGAGTGGTAGTGCAGAGTGGTAGTGCGTAGTGCAGGGTGGTAGTGCGTAGTGCAGAGTGGTAGTGCGTAGTGCAGAGTGGTAGTGCGTAGTGCAGAGTGGTAGTGCAGAGTGCAGAGTGGTAGTGCAGAGTGGTAGTGCGTAGTGCAGAGTGGTAGTGCGTAGTGCAGAGTGGTAGTGCAGAGTGGTAGTGCGTAGTGCAGAGTGGTAGTGCGTAGTGCAGAGTGGTAGTGCGTAGTGCAGAGTGGTAGTGCGTAGTGCAGAGTGGTAGTGCGTAGTGCAGAGTGGTAGTGCATAGTGCAGAGTGGTAGTGCATAGTGCAGAGTGGTAGTGCAGAGTGGTAGTGCGTAGTGCAGAGTGGTAGTGCGTAGTGCAGAGTGGTAGTGCGTAGTGCAGAGTGCAGAGTGGTAGTGCAGAGTGCAGTTTGAGAGTGCAGAGTGGTAGTGCAGAGTGGTAGTGCGTAGTGCAGAGTGGTAGTGCGTAGTGCAGAGTGGTAGTGCATAGTGCAGAGTGGTAGTGCGTAGTGCAGAGTGGTAGTGCAGAGTGCAGTTTGAGAGTGCAGAGTGGTAGTGCAGAGTGTAGAGTGGTAGTGCGTAGTGCAGAGTGGTAGTGCGTAGTGCAGAGTGGTAGTGCGTAGTGCAGAGTGGTAGTGCGTAGTGCAGAGTGGTAGTGCGTAGTGCAGAATGGTAGTGCAGAGTGCAGAGTGGTAGTGCGTAGTGCAGAGTGGTAGTGCGTAGTGCAGAGTGGTAGTGCGTAGTGCAGAGTGGTAGTGCGTAGTGCAGAGTGGTAGTGCGTAGTGCAGAGTGGTAGTGCGTAGTGCAGAGTGGTAGTGCGGAGTGCAGAGTGGTAGTGCGGAGTGCAGAGTGGTAGTGCGGAGTGCAGAGTGGTAGTGCGTAGTGCAGAGTGGTAGTGCGTAGTGCAGAGTGGTAGTGCGTAGTGCAGAGTGCAGAGTGGTAGTGCAGAGTGCAGTTTGAGAGTGCAGAGTGGTAGTGCAGAGTGGTAGTGCGTAGTGCAGAGTGGTAGTGCGTAGTGCAGAGTGGTAGTGCGTAGTGCAGAGTGGTAGTGCGTAGTGCAGAGTGGTAGTTTAGAGTGCAGTTTGAGAGTGCAGAGTGGTAGTGCAGAGTGCAGAGTGGTATTGCGTAGTGCAGAGTGGTAGTGCGTAGTGCAGAGTGGTAGTGCGTAGTGCAGAGTGGTAGTGCGTAGTGCAGAGTGGTAGTGCGTAGTGCAGAGTGGTAGTTTAGAGTGCAGTTTGAGAGTGCAGAGTGGTAGTGCAGAGTGCAGAGTGGTATTGCGTAGTGCAGAGTGGTAGTGCGTAGTGCATAGTGGTAGTGCGTAGTGCAGAGTGGTAGTGCGTAGTGCAGAGTGGTAGTGCGTAGTGCAGAGTGGTAGTTCGTAGTGCAGAGTGGTAGTGCAGAGTGGTAGTGCGTAGTGCAGAGTGGTAGTTCAGAGTGGTAGTGCAGACACTCCTTCACACATGACGAAAACACATTGCCATTTACAATGCCATTAGTTCAAAATTCAATAAATCTGAGCCACCACCACCAGTACTAACACTACCAGTACCACCACCACCACCACCACCAGTACTACCAGTACTACCACCACTACCACCATCAGTACTACCAGTACTACCACCACCAGTACTATTACTACTACAGCCACCAGTACCACCACTACTACAGCCACCAGTACTACCACTACCACCACCAACAGTACTACCACCACCACCAGTACTACCAGTACCAGTACTGCTACAACCAGTACCACTACCACCACCAGTACTACCACCACCAGTACCACCACCAGCAGTACTACCACTGCCAGTATTACGGGCAGCAGTACCACCACCACCACCAATGCTACTGCTACCACTACTACCACCACCACCAGTACTCCCGCTACCAGTACCACCACCACCAGTACCACCACTACTACCACCAGCAGTACTACCACCAACAGTACTACCACTACCAGTACCACCACCTCCAGTACTACCACTACTACCAGTACCACCACCGTCAGTACTACCAGTACCACCACCACCAGTACTACCACTACCAGTACCACCAACACCACCAGTACTACCAGTACTACCATCACCAGTACTACCACTACTACAGCCCCCAGTACTACCACTACAACAGCCACCAGTACTACCACTACCACCACCAACAGTACTACCACCACCACCAGTACTACCAGTAGCAGTACTACTACAACCAGTACCACTACCACCACCAGTACTACCACTACCAGTATTACGGGCAGCAGTACCACCACCACCAATGCTACTGCTACCAGTACCACCACCACCAGTACTTCCGCTACCAGTACCACCACCACCAGTACCACCACTACCAGTACTACCACCACCAGTACTACCACCAACAGTACTACCATTACCAGTACCACCACCTCCAGTACTACCACTACTACCACTACCAGTACCACCACCAGTACTACCAGTACCACCACCACCAGTACTACCACTACCAGTACCACCACCACCAGTACTACCACTACCAGTACCACCACCATCACCAGTACTACCACCATCAGTACTACCAGTACTACCACCACCAGTACTACCACTACTACAGCCACCAGTACTACCACTACTACAGCCACCACTACTACCACTACCACCACCAACAGTACTAACACCACCGCCAGTACTACCAGTACCACCACCACCAGTAGTACCACTACCACCACCACCACCACCACATTAATAACACTTAGCAAAAATACATTACCATTTACAATGCCATTAGCTCAAACTCAAATAAATCCGAGCCCGATTGCATTTCTAATGCTTGTTTATTTCGGTTGTTACACGGTACGTCTTATTTAACCCCTTCCATGCTCATGACGGCCCCCGGCCGTCATGAGTCACGGTGGGCGTATGTGTACGACGGCCGGGGCAGACCGAGCCACGCTCACGATCGGACTGTTGAGCATTGCGGCGGAATAAGCGCTGCAGCCAAGGTGTTAATCAGTAAGCACTATTTTATTTAGTGTGTTTCTCTTACTCCAGGCACTACATGCTTTCCTGGAACATTCAGCGCACCATGCGCGCTTTCACGGGGTGCTTTTACAAAAAAAGCATTTGTTTGTCAACTTGACAAACAAACGCTTTTTTGAGTAAAAGCGCCTCATACTGTACTTTCACTTTAATAGCGGCTGCGGTCCTTTCTTCAGACACAGCTTGACTAAAGCAAGGGGAGTGGCCTCAATCAACGTGAAAGCGCAGCATGGGGCGCTTGTAAACAGCAAGCATTTGAAATGCAATAGGTCTCGCATTTTGGGAACTTTGACCTATTGGCATTGTAAATGAGAAAGCCTTTTATTATTGCAGGTTTTTAAACACATAAATAAAAGACATTGTCATTTACAATACCAATAGCTCAAAATTGCAAGACCTAGTGCATTGCAAATGCTTGTAATAAGGCCTTTTTGTCCCTGTTTACTTACATTTTCGGTCAGGTGTCATTAAGACAGCTGCAGAACATATTCTAACCTGTTTTCTTCTTCATTTGCTGTTTAAAGTATGTACAAATTAGAGGGGAAATGCAGTCTTTTGGTGATTTTCCTAATTTTTAGGTCTCGCCTAGCGTCGCAGCGCGAATGCGCTGCTTTTGCTTTGCGAGAGATGCAGTATACACTTTAGTGTGGAAGCTTTGTGGAAGCTCCTCCCATCTTCTTCATTGGCTTGGGTTATAAATGCAGCCTTCCGAATGGTTTTAAGCTAGTTTGTCCCTCCCCATGACAGCCATGTCAGTAATTTGTATCCTTCCATGGCTACTGGCCCCTTCACTGCACAAACTACTTTCTTCCCGTCCCTTCCTACCCCCCTCCCGCAGTCCATGACTTCTTGGGGCCCTACCCCGCCCACGCACTCCTGGTCGTGCTCGTGCCCGCCCACACTACCGTTTTCAATGCAATAGGTCTCGCGTACATGCGATTCCTATTGCATTGCCAATGCTTGTTTGGAGTGCTTCCTTTGGGCCACCGTGTTAGGAAACACTACTACGAGAGACATCTATAAGCTCCTGTCAACTGACACCAAAGTAAGGAGGCAAAGGTAACATATTGCTCGGCTGCAACAGGGCACACCTCGAAATTAAACGCAGCGCATGTCAGATATAGTGTTGTTTCAACAAGCGAGGCTCCTCAAGTGAACTGAATCCCAAAAGAGCGACCGCGCAGTGTGTGCAGTGAAAATCAAGAAGTACATGCGGAGTCAAAGGAAAGAGCGGGTGGGTCCCGCACCTGTTCCTGCGGATACGATGAAAACCGTGCTTATTCACACAAACCCACCAGAAAACAGCGGGTTGTACAGGAAAATATGTAGCAGGGACGTGATCGCAAAAGAGGTCGGCATACAATCGGTTTAGGTTGTAGCTAGTTCTCTCTTTTTATCAAATCATTTCCCCCTTCTATTTACAGTTTTCCTCCGGTCACAGGCTTCCCCCTTTCAAAATGCTCACTACATGTGATGAGACAATAGATTGCATCTGAATTAATTGGATTTTCAGTCAGGCATAGTACTAGCCTGCTATGGTTGGCCTGTGACCCGCAATCTCATTCCAATTGTTCGGGTTGAGAGGACCCTGCACGTTTCAGAGGCAGTCATAGCCGACACATGGAGCAAGTCTGTGCTGTTCGTGTGCCTGGGTAAAATGGGTTGCGATTGCAGTGATCGTTCGACATTCAGATCAGTTTTCATGGGTCGGATTTTCAGGAATGCACGATATAGACAGCCTAGGCGCTGACATAATTGGAGAATCTTCTCCTTCAGATTCATTGAAAGTGTTAACAACTGTAAAATTGTTCCATTTTTGTTTATGACAACTCTGTTCGTTTTGTAAGAAGGGAGTCGGTTGGAATGCAAACTGCTAGGCTTGCATTTGGGGTTTCGTGAGAAAGGAATATCGCTCGCCACTAGTTTCGGAGTGCCATGTTATATCAGCGACATAGAGGTCATGTGCCTTTAGTTGTTTGTGTCGAACCCTGATTCATAGGACCGTTATCTAAACGAAAAAACCTTGGAATGATGACACTTCCCCCTCACCCCCAATCCACAGAACCGAGCAAAGGTCACTACTTAATTGATTTGTCTAGTCTCAACTACCTAGCACCAGTCACTCAGACTGGCTTACCTTAAGCCCTGAAAGCGAGGAATAAGCCCCACAATATGCCGTGATGGCAGGCTCGGACTTGCCTATGGGCATTCAGGCAGTGCCCGATGGGCTGGCAGACAGACTAGTGTGTGGCTCTGTTTCTTAGCTATTTGTGGGCAGGGTTGGATTGGGAATCAAAATCGTCCCGGGCATGCTAAAAAAAAGTGTCCCACATTTGCATAATGCCTTTCCGCAAATTCTCTTGGGGCTAAACACGCTTCCTTCCAATCATCTTCTAGTTTGTCCACCCAGCTCTCCCATTTCTGTCAGAGGGAAGCAAGGCCGTCTGGTGCGTTAATAATTAGTGAGCGATAGATTGCAGATATGACCCCCTTGTCTAAGTGCCTCATGAAAAGTTCTGCTTCCAGCGGACTACTTTCAAGGATCTCAACGTCAATGGGGAGATGAGCCCGCAGGGCATGGCACAACTGGAGGAAACTAAAGAATTGCTTGTGGGATAAACCATATTGGTCTCGTAATTCCTGAACAGACAAAGCATGCCTCCCCGGCAAACATCTCCAAGATACGTAATTTCTATTTGATCCCAGTGGGCAAAACCCCCAAGACTCGACACCTACTGAAGCCAGGTGCCTCGCCAGAAAGGTCATATCTGTCAGACGATGACCCTATCTAATTAAATGAAGAGCTGCCCTTCAGCACTGCACTGCCACTTGGGTGCAGGAGGGAACTGTTGGATGCAGCTGGTCTCTATATAGCAGTCCAAGAAGCCTCAATGTGAGCCACCTTTTTACCTTCTTAATTCACACTCTTATATTGACCCTATTTGTATGTCCCTAGTGATGGCCCTTCTCTGTAGGAAGCGATAACATTATCTGTCATTCACTTGAAACGATATGGGTTTATTTTCTATGCTAAGCCAAAGTATTAATTTTGTTAGATATATGTGCATTGCAGAAAATGAAAACATTAATTCTGGGAAACCAGATAAGGGTTGGGGGGAGGTGTCAAGGTCTGCCAGTAGAAAAAAGGTGGTGTCACAGGGGGATAAGTTACGAGAAGTAGTTATTAACAGTCAATGTAAACATTACTATTTTTAAAAGTTCTTCTGCAAAGTATTTCACACCAAGGACTAATATAAAAGTAAATATGTTCTGGCTTCCTTATTTGTTCACAACGAGTCTGCATTAAAAAAATCTTACAAGGTTAAAGCACATGCTACAGAAATCTGTGTGGCCAGCAATTTTCTGCAGGTAATAACAGCAAGATAATTCTGGAGAGATCTGTTCTTTGGCTACTCAAAGTAATATAAAAGGTTAACACGCCTGCTGCAGATCAGTTTTGTATTTAATGTAGATGAGTGTATTACTGCTTTTGACAAAACTCGTTTTGGTACTTGCAGTCACAGTTCTCAATGTAGCACAGTGAGCTCTGAACCAGCATCAAGACACTGCGTGCAAACTGCAAGGCATGTATTTAGAACCGTATTAGGTTTTTTCTCAGTATGTAGTTTTTCCCAATCTGTAGTAAAGTTGTAAAAAGGATTACTTTGGGCAGTAATAAAGTCCTATTAAGAAAGATAACCCCAACCATGCGTTACATTTTAAATCCTAAACGCAAAAACAACAGTTGACGGACAGAATGCAGAACAATGTCATACATTCACCCCAGTACAGAGATCTGGGCCTAAATCCATCGTTTTTATGTTCACCATGCCATTCCAGTTTGAACTCAGCCATATGCAAATCAGTCTTGACCATGTGCCCCATGGGAACAGTCCAGCCCGAACTGCCAAGCCAGGTCATCCCTAGACTGGAAACAAGCATCTTAGGACCGGTGTTGGGCTTTCAGCCCTCATCAGCCAGGATAGCTTGATTCCAATGGCATGGAGAGCACGGGATTCACGTCTGAGCATACCCGTCCCACTCAGGGTGACAAATGCAAAAACAACAGTTGATGGGCAGAATGCAGAACAATGTCATACATTCACCCCAGTACTGAGATCTGGGCCTAAATCCATCGTTTTTTGCTCACCATGCCATTCCAGTTTGAACCCAGCCATATGCAAATCAGTCTTGACCCTGTGCCCCATGGGAACAGTCCAGCCCGAACTGACAAGCCAGGTCCTCCCTGGACTGGAAACAAGCATCCTAGGACCGGTTTCGGGCTTTCAGCCCTCACCAGCCAGGATGGCTTGATTCCAGTGGCATGGAGAGCACGGGACTCACGTCTGAGCATACCTGTCCCACTCTGGGTGACAAATGCAAAAACAACAGTTGATGGACAGAATGCAGAACAATGTCTTACATTCAACCCAGTACAGAGATCTGGGCCTGAATCCATCTTTTTTTACTCACCATGCCATTCCAGTTTGAACCCAGCTATATGCAAATCAGTCTTGACCCTGTACCCCATGGGAACAGTCCAGCCCGAACTGCCAAGCCAAGTCCTCCCTGGACTGGAAACAAGCATCCTAGGACCGGTTTCAGGCGTTCAGCCCTTATCAGCCAGGATAGCTTGATTCCAGTGGCATGGAGAGCACGGGACTCACGTCTGAGCATACCCATCCCACTCGGGGTGACAAATGCAAAAACAACAGTTGATGGACAGAATGCAAAATAATGTCATACATTCACCCCAGTACAGGGATCTGGGCCTAAATCCATCCTTTTTTTGCTCACCATGCCATTCCAGTTTGAACCAAGCCATATGCAAAGCAGTCTTGACCCTGTGCCCCATGGGAACAGTCCAGCCCGAACTACCAAGCCAGGTCCTCCCTGGACTGGAAACAAGCATCCTAGGATCGGTTTCGGGCTTTCAGCCCTCATCAGCCAGGATAGCATTTTAAATCCTGACATAGTTTCTCCCAAACAGATCTCGATAACATATATTGACAACCAGTATGGACCATTGTAACCCTAATTTAAACATTCCTTATACATTAATGTGGACACTGCTATAATTTATCGTGTCTGTATAATGTGTGTGATGTAAAGTAGGTTCACACTACATTTTGATGAGTAGTGCTATAAAAGAATTAAATAAAAAATAAGTAACTTCTATTTAAATTGTGATTTATGTGATTACTTATACAGACAGATACATACAGCTTTTTTACAGAGCATGCACATGTATTACATATAGGGGTTCAACAAAGTCTAACGCCTCTTCTAACATCATTGTTTCTCTTATGTATATGCTAAATTATAAGTTGTGTACCTTTGTTTCCTATCTTTGCATTGCCATCTAGGCATTAGTCTCCAGATTGCTCCCAGCCAGGATAACTAGTATGAATTTTCGAACAAAAGAAGGGTAGATGGCCATTTAAATCAGGCCTTTGGTTTGGACCCACCTAGAAGTGAAAATTAAACAAGCATTTACAATGCAATAGCTCTCGCCTTCGAAAAAGTTAGAGCTATTGGCATTGTAAATGACAAACTTTTTATTTATGTGTTGGTTTTGAAAACATAAATAAATGGCATTGTCATTTCCAATGCCAATCATGCAAAAACTGACATTTTGCACCTGACTCACATTTGCATACTACGGCTAAGAAAAAGAAAATAATTGCCCACACAAACTGAGCCACACACACACACAGAGACACACACACACAGAGACGGACACACACACACATAGACACAAACACACACACACACACACACACAGAGACACACACACAGAGACACACACACACAGACACACACAGAGACACACACACAGAGAGACACACACACACACACACACAGAGATACACACACACCCACAAGGTTAAAGTACAAGAACTCGCCGCCATGACATACATGCAACCACTTTAAGAGAGTCTGGTTACTGGGAGAAAACCAAGTGTCTCCGAGGATGAGAACTGTAAGGCATCAAAGTGCCAGAGTGAAATGGAGACAGGGAGATCTACTAACAGAGAGGAGGAGAGCATGAGAAACCAGGAAAGAGAGGAGGCGGGATGTAGGTCCCTTTTAAGTTTATATTGAAAACAATAGATTTCTCAAGCACAGGCAAGGGATTGTGCAGGTGAAACCTAATAAAGGAAACCAAATAAAACAACCCAAAAATGCTATCAGGTGCATTTCACAGAAGGAATTTAGCGGACAAAAGGTCAGAACACAGGGTTGTGGGGAACACTAGTAATGGGGTCTAATCAATAAAGTGGACGAACAATAACCCAAGATGTGGTAAATCAATGAAACAGATGACCTACTGCAAAACAGTGTATCACCTAAATCTAACAGCTACAATTCGTCCTACTACTTACACGATCTAATCTATACTAATATAATAAAGAGAGAGCCCAAACCTTTGAGGCGGGTAATCTCAGGAACCACAGCACCAATCACAACACCCAATACAGCGTTGGAAAGGGCAGTTGCAGCAGAAGGACATAGGCTATGCAGACGCCCACCATATACATTTAAAGGGTAAAAGAACCGTGCCAGCAAAGTAGTCCCTTGTGGGCGTGTCTGCGTTGTGCTGTGGCCGTGTGCTGGGGGCGTGACAAACGCTGAGGGTGTGTGGTACGTTCCGCCCTTCATGCCATGTCTCATATCGTGTGCTAATCCCACCCTGCTCCCTTTAAATACCCCTGCACCCCATAATCATAACCCACCCTTACTCCTTAAAATACCCCAACACCCTTAAACACTAACCCATCTTAACCCTATAAATATACCCTGTACCCTAAAACCCAAACCTATCCCTAAACCCTAAAAATACCCCTCTACCCCAAAACCCAAACCTAGCCCTGAACCCTTAAAATATGCCTGTACCCCAAAACCCAAACCTACCCATGAACCCTAAAAGTACCCCTGTACCCCAAAACCCAACCTAGACCTGAACCCTAAAAATAACCCTGTACCCCAAAACCACCCCTGAACCCTAAAATACCCCTGTACCCCAAAACCCAAAGCTAGCCCTAAACCCTAAAAATACCCTGTACCCCAAAACCCAAACCTAGCCCTGAACCCTTAAAATACCCCTATACCCAAAAACCCAAACCTATCCCTAAACCCTAAAAATACCCCTGTACCCCAAAACCCAAACCTAGCCCTGAACCCTATAAATACCCCTGTACCTCAAAACCAAACCTACCCCTGAACCCTAAAAATACCTCTGTACCCCAAAACCCAAACCTAGCCCTGAACCCTAAAAATACCACTGTACCCCAAAACCACTCCTGAACCCTAAAATACCCCTGTACCCCAAAACCCAAACCTAGCCCTGAACCCTTAAAATACACCTGTACCCCAAAACCCAAACCTACCCATGAACCCTAAAAATACCCCTGTACCCCAAAACCCAAACCTAGACCTGAACCCTAAAAATAACCCTGTACCCCAAAACCACCCCTGAACCCTAAAATACCCCTGTACCCCAAACCCCAAAGCTAGCCCTAAACCCTAAAAATACCCCTGTACCCCAAAACCCAAACCTAGCCCTGAACCCTAAAAATACCCCTGTACCCCAAAACCCATACCTATCCCTAAACCCTACAACTACCCCTGTACCCCATACCCAAAACTATATCTGAACCCTTAAAATACCCAAACACCCCAAAACATATACCTCAGTACCCCAAAACATATACCCCTATACCCATACTTACCTTATCCAAACATTTAAAAAAAAAACATGCTCTTACCATTCATGCATTTACAACGAATTTCGTTGTAAATGTATGCGTGGTAAAAGCATATAAAATGTAATGCCATGCGTTATAATGCCATTGCGGAGTCATGGTACTTTCGTAATGAAAGCATGCGGAGTGTGGTATGCGGAAAGAAAGTTGCGAAATAATGGGTGTTTACCTCCCCCGGTAAGTACATTGGTGGCACGGCGGCCCACATCTCCAGCAACATACTCCTATTTTTTCACCACCCATTTGAAAAATGCACAGGTCTCTCTCATTGATGGCCAGTACCAACATACACTTTTAGAAACACCTCCCGCTACAAGTTCTAGAATTGCGAAATTTAGAGCTGGGGAGCTACGTTCGAATCTCGGCATCAGCTCAACATCCTGTGATTCCAGGCAAATCGCTTTGTCTCCCCGTGCCTACCACAAATGAATGTGTTCTTCTGTAATGTAAATTGTGCTCATGCCATCTTGTGGAGTTCGCGCTATATAATATTGCAAGGAAAAATATAGTAGGGAAACTCGAGTTCACACACTACTGAACGCGCATTCTTAAGTGCATCAGTAGTGCACTGTGAATCGGAGCATTTCACAGGCCTGTCACAGATAAGAAATGCTATCAAAACGAAATCCTACAAAACAATATACTACTGGCCGGCAGCAATTCATAACAGGACAACGTCGGGACGGGCTGCTAGTTATACATATTTGGTTACGCCCTGTCATATAGAGGTAGGGACAGAATGGTAATCGACCATCACGATGCAGCTGTGTGTCACTCGTGGGATATACAGCACCCAGCGTGAGAGCCAGTAGAAGCAGATGGGACTTCACAGTGAAATTGCTAGTTGCAATCGGGCTAGTATCTCCTATTTGCCCCTACTGGCTGCGGAACACTTTAATAACAGACAGGGCAATATTATAACACGCGGTCAGAAAGAGAAAGTCTTGCCACGTGTCCCTGCTCATGTGCTTCAGCCAATGAGGAGCACACTACACTAGCTACCAAGGAAACGCCAAGAACATTTGTAAAAACCCTTCTCAAGAATTTAATCATCTCAGTTCCCATGATTCAACATGCAGACATTCCCAAGTAAACTATGATCTGTCAGGGAATCAAGCAGCTTCACATAACTTCTGTTAAACCCCACCAGTGGCCGGTATACCTCTTCTGGCAGATGCCTGCAGTTTAAGGTACCCTCCACTACACACCGCATCCGGACAGTTGAAACTTGCTTGTCACAGGAGCGCTGCCAAAATCAAATCTGATGCAGTCAAAAATTAGATGGTATCATTTTCGAAAATAGACACTTTGAGGCATTTACCACAAGAACAACAAATGTACTCTTACAAGATCGAAAATTCAAAACCATATCGACTCATTTCACGAAAATAACATCGAAGTGCATAGTGGGTGCCGATTTGTGAATAAAGAGCTTAATTTCACCATTATCCACAGGGATAGGTGAAGGGAGACCTTGAGACGTCGACATAGCATAAATCAACGGAACAGCATTTCAGAAATAAGAAAGTAGGTCACCACCAGGAACGAGAACACTCTGGGGGAGGGGTTGGGTGGGAGGAGGAGAAAAAAAATCTGCACCGTCACCCGAGGCTTCCTCAATCTTTTGCGGTGCCAGCGAAAAGGAGGCAGTGGGGAGAGCACGACGCAGTACCGTACGAACCACCTGCCTCGCTCCAGAGAAGGCTGTCATTTGTATTGGAAAAAAACCATTACTAGTAGGAAGAAGTGGCCATGCAGCTCAGAGGGGAAATAGAGCAGCAGCATCATTGGTGTAAGGGCTATTGTCAGGTCACACCGTGCGCCCACATCTGGGCCAGGATGGGATCACCAGGTAAGCAGCACCACAAGGTATTCCCATGCCTTGAATAGCTCCCGGTTATAAGACAACCAAAAACAGTTCTGGTCACAGCAGCAACAATGGGTAACCTCATAAAGGCCTCTTTCTAGATTTGGTACAGAAAGCGAGCCTCCTGGACCAGTCATTACAGCGTCTTAGGTCTGTGTTATGCCATTTACGGTGCTGGGTGGCTCTTATGAGAGCTTGATGTCCACTGTGGACTGGTAGTGCTGCTTGCCGGTGGCTCAGATACTCAAGTATTTCTATGGTATAGCGGCTCGAGAGTCACGGCGTCTGCTGCAGGTTCAGGGCTGAAGGTAGTGCGCCGTGCAACAGTGTACTGCTGGCCCAGGGTCTGGTCTGAAAGCGGTGTTCTTCAGGGAGCATGGCCTGCTTTCCATGAACTGCTGCAGATCCCACCCATCTTGTTGGCTGTGCTGCTGCACGACTCGTGGTTAATTGGTGTTGTGCTGTGCCTCAGGCCATAGTAGGGCGAGGTGGCGACAGTGTGCTGAAGGGCTAGGTGGTAACAGTGTGCTGCAGGCCTCGAGCACTACGGGCAGAGGCGGCGACCCTCGGGGCGAAATTAGACGTGACGAACCATACGGGATCGCTGCGCCCGGATGGGGTTTACAAGGACATAAAAGCAACGTAAACATGCCATGTAAATGACATGAAACTACAGTACGCATGTGCGCGGTGTGGAGCGCATGCCTGTCCGTGAAAGTTACAATCCACGACGGATGGACGCGTGGCTGGCTGGAAAGGCGAGCCAACGGGCCAGTAAAAATACTTGAAAAACAGTGCGTCCTGCGACAGCTCTACATGTGTTTACCTGACAGCATCCTGCTCCCATTTGTACGCATTCAAAAACACAATTAAGCTCCTGAAAGGTTCTCTGAAAGTAATAAAGAACGAGGGACGGTAACAGCTGGGGGGAAGTCCCCCAGCGCCGGGACAAGGCACCGCAGCAAGACGGAGCCTTGGTGTTGATGAAGTCACGTGCCGCAGGTATGACGAGAACGGGCTCCTCTGAGGGCCTTCCCCACAATCAGGCCAAGGAAGCTCCTTTATGAGTCGGAGCACTCACTGTTACCTAGAGAGCCGGGCGCTGCACCCACGCTCCCTGACCAAGTTTACTCTGACATTATTAGAACATATTCGGCAATAACCGGCAACATGCCTGCAGCAGGAAGCGGCTCCAGAACCTTACTGTATAAATATGCAACACGTCTGGGAGAGGCGTTTATGTATTTAACGAGCTTCGAAAAAGCATTTAATTCAAATTGAAACACAGATAACAGAAACAGTATTTTCAGAAGCGAGCACTGCACGCTCGCCATGACACAGCCTTTTCTCTTTTTGAGCCGTCCCACTTGGACGGGCACGGGTTGACTTGCTGCTGGCGTAAAAGGTTTTTATTTTCTTTATGGGGCCATCTGTTTGGACCCATAAAGAAAATAAGAAACCTTTTACCACAGCAGTGAGTCAAGGAAGCCAGTCCAAGTGGGACGGCTTCAAAAGAGAAAAGAGTACGTCACTAACACCTCTTTTCCAATGGCTGGCCACCGTTTAGCATGAACGGTGACGCCAGCCAATGGAAAAGAGGGGCGGGCCTTAACCTTGCTAGTGAAACTTACTCTATCTCATTAAATCTCACTAGCGAGACTGCGCATGTGCGCAGCCTACGCTAGCCGAGACCTAAAAACCTCTGAGGTTGCAGCTCCAAACAGAAAGCAGACAAGTGTAGGCACTGCTGAGTATGTCATGCCGCCGACAAGTTACACGGGGGCAAATTCAGCCTACTTCACTGGGTCTAGCGCAGATCGTGCTCAATTAGAGCTGACTGACCCCTCCCTCTCTTCCTAAACTATGGATGTTAGTGTGCATACAGTATAAGTTCATATATATAAACTATCCTGTCATGTCTTTCTTCTGTTTTGTGTGTTAGTTCAAAAGCTACACTATGTTTTTACGAATGCTTGATCCAACATTTAAAACCAGAGTTGGCAAAGTCAGTTGGTCTTACTTTTGCTACTGGATGAGTATCTATTGGTTTGACTAGTGTTTATGCCCCAGTGCTTGTTGAATAGCAAAGCACAATAGCACAAGCAACATTTGGGGCTAAAAAAGCAGTGGAAGGAGGAAAAGAAGTAATAGGTTGAAAGGAGGGCAGTGGTGTATAGGGGAAGGACACTTACAGATACACCTAACAGTAATATTCTTAGGGAAGGATGACATTAACAAGAATGGGGGATGGCCAGCAAAAAGTGGGGGAAAGGCAGTGGCAGCAGTGCACCAAGGTATTAAACACTGGCCCCTGAGATTGCGATGCCAATATGCATCCTGAGTTGGTGCTGAGACTCTACACCTGGGGGTCCATTAGGATGGCGGGCGGACTTAGTCTGCCCGCCATCCCAGTGCAAAACGGGACTGCCCGCCATAGGAGCGGCAGTCCCGCCTTGACAATTAGGATGCGCCCGCAACACTGGCGGGCGCATCCTGTATTTTTACCGTTGCGGCGAGCGGTGCAGAAAGCGCCCCCCCGCAGCAATGGTAAAAATGCACGTTGTGCATTTCAAAGCACAACATGACAGGCACCGCGCAGTGCCTGCCATGTTGCACCTTGAAATGCTGGGGTGGTACCAAAGGTACCCCCCATGTGCACCCCCCACCCCGTAGAGTCCCAGGGGGCCCGCAACGGGCCCCCACGGGAGTCTCCGCATGCCTTTCCGTTGCGGCTTTGCCGCCACGGAAAGGCATGTCTGCAGGCCCATCCTAATATGGCTGGCGGCCGCCACCATATTAAACATTTTCCACCCCGGCCGTAAGGCGACCGTGGCGGAAAAGCGGCGGACGGTGTTTACGTCCGCCGCGGCCCCCCTGCCATAGTAATATGGCGGGTGGAAATGGGTGGTGGGCGGGCATTAATGTCGGGTGGATCCCCACCGCCACGATGACGGTGGCGATCCGCCCAACATCGTAATGGACCCCCTGATGTGTTTTTGAGACACTGGACTCTGAGGTAATAATGATACACTACAGTCTTGGGTGTTGGTGACCCATTACATCATCATATGTTGGGGAGAGACTACACTGTGGCATGCTTCAGGGGCATGTCCGCCTAAGATATGCAGACCACTACACCGTGGTACTATCTCCAACTTCGTTGCACACGCCAGGCCTCTGTTGTGAGTTGTGTGTAGGGCAGAGCCTTACTCAACCGAACCGAGATGTGAAAGTGCCCTACTCGTCATCCCAGCAGAGAACCCCACTAGATAAATAGATGGCCTGTATATCATGCAGTGATTTGAAGGAGCCCCGAAGAAGGCTTTTGACCCGTTAAGGGCAGTATAATAGGCTGAAATATGTTGGCAGAATAATAAGGATTTTGAATCCTTGTTATTTGATTAACATCTGCTTTATAGTATTTGATTCATATCCAGGGTCTCCATCAAATAAAGGTATTCAACAATATGTTTTTACTAAAAAATTCTGGATCGTTGCTTATATCCAGTAAATATTTATCAGGAACTCCCTTAACTGGTTGAGTCCGTCAAGGTGGTATCTGCCTTCCTTGATGTGGAAATTTCGCTAATGATGAAGTGTGGTACGATATATTGTGGGTGAGCTGATTTTCCCAAATATTGTTGGGCACTTGCAAGGTGGAAGAGGGTCCAATAAGTGAAATCTCTGTTTATTAGACCTAGGCTCTCGTTTTGTTGAGCATTTTCCTAATGATTGCAGCAGTCACATGCCGGATAAGTAGAACACATTTGCAAGTTACGCGTTAGACAGTCCTAAACGTTTCTGTACTCTGTAGATTTTTAAACAGGGAAACATTATGCCTGGACTGCCTTTTATCGTTTACAATTTGTTGATCGATTTTTCAAAACATTTCTTTCTCTTGGTAATGAAGAAAATAGTTTAGCTAATGCACATTTTATTAAGCCTATCTCTGTCAAATATTGCACAGCTCTCTTTTGTTTACCATGCAAGAGCTATAGTATGGAACGATTGTGCTTCACCATGCAGATTGCTTTACTGCATTGTCTGCGTGTCTAGGCTATACACATTTTCTTTTAGGGGGCAGGCAGCCAAGGACTTAAAGTGTTTCTGAGCATCCTCCATATAGGATCAGTGCAAAGGCTTGTTGTACACAGACCTAAATTGGCAAAGACTATCCTTGCAGCAGGGAGCTTTGTATCTCACACAGGTTCCTGGCTGTTGCTGCTCTTTCTATTCTCCATTTCAACCCCGTCCCCGCCTTTACCCTACTTCCTCCCCCACACACAATGCCCAAGGTCGGTTTCTAAATGCTCCACCATAATCTGCAGGTCTGTGGCTCCCAACAAATGTTGTTAGGTTAAACTGAGGGAGTAGAAAATAGTTGTGGAGTCTGATAAAGGAAATAATTGAAAATATAGAGCAATACAAGAATCTTCAGAATTGCGCTGGCATTTCCCTACAACAAAGTTGTCATGTGATATAGATATATCCGTGTGACGTTTGAGTATTGAACAGGTTGTTTGGCAGTGTTTATTTCAGAAACGTAGGTGTGTGTAATGACTACTACTTGGCACCAACATAGAGAATATACTTTATTCACACACAGCCTCAACAGTGTGCAACACAACCTCTCCGCTGCTCTGTTCCCTCATCTCTCCCAGCCCTCACAATCCTTCCAGAATCCCTAACACCCAAGGTTCCAATAACATCATATGAGTAATCAGTGTAATATCACAACATAACATTACAAAATCCCCCCATTTTTTTTTAAACAAGAAACTGAAGAGGAGCATTGAGTATGCATTTGCAATGTTAGATAAAAATGGTATAACACCAATGGAGAAAAACACAAAATAAGAGACATATGATGGTACACATGCATATTGTAATCATTATATTTTGTTGGTCTCTTAACTCTACCAAACTTATTGGTTGGCAGCATGAGACCAACCAAAAGAATTTCTGGTCGCAAGGAACAAGCGCCACCTAATACAGTGAGGATCAACGGCAAACCAAAGGAAGAGAAGAGCACCACCGAAAATACTTACCTTCCACAAGAGTTCACACTAAGGGAGTGCGAAGTCTCAATTCATGCATATCCCACAGAGCAGTATATAGCGTTGGTCACAGCATCAGGCATAGACAAAGGTCTTTCGTGGGTTCAATCTGCGTTGTAGAGTGAGGCTGTGTGTGTCAACAAGAGCTTGTAGCAAATTCTATAATGAGGGTTTCTTGACACCAAAGAAGCGAATATACTTTATTCCACAAACAGCCTCAGCAGTAGGCAAAACACCAGTTTTTCTGCTCGGCTCCCTCATCTTTCCCAGCTGCCACTACCCCTCCAGAACCCCTACCACCCCAAGGTTCCAATTACATCTCACAAGTAAGCAATGCAATATCACAGTGTACATTACAGTGTATATTTGTGGGAGCTAATAATGAGCAACAGACATGAGCCTTGTAGACTTTATAGCCATGCATATTATATTGTGAGATAACTCAGGTTGTTTACTACCTGTAGGCATAGTTTTAATTCCAACCGGTGCCCATAACCGTCATGCATCTAAAGTACATGGCTCAGGATGATTAAAAAAACTGTAGTTTACAGTGCTTTAAAAGGTACATGCGTCAACAATGAATAAATATAACATTTTCGTTGTCTTATCAGTTGAGCTTGAATGTTCCTCTACTGAATGTTACATTTGAACTTTATAACGTTTCAAAATATCACAAACGTGGTGTTTTCATTTTTAGAATTCGTATAGCCGCTCTCCTGTCTCTTGAAACTTTTCCATAGATTGATGGTGTCCTAAGAAGAAAATACACTTCTGTCCATGTTCCTGTGAACTTTGAGGAACACATGCTGAGAAAGAGAGATGGTAATTTATTAGGTTGAGCATTCAAGACCTCTTGTATATACTTTAGTATATACTTATATACTTTCGTATATACTTATATGCGAATGTACTTTGTGGATTCTGGAGATCAGCCCTAGGATCTGTCTGCTTCCGCTTAGGGACTTTTTTCTGTTCAACTGCCTTTATTTAACCCTTGTATATACTTTAGTATATACTTATATACTTTACTATATACTTATATGTGTATGTACTTTGTGAGCTCTGGAGATCAGCCCTAGGACTTGTCTGCTTCCGCTTAAGGACTTGTTTTCTGTTCAACTGCCTCTATTTAACTGTCTTGATAGAAAACGAACAGCAGAGGTCAGTAAAATACCAGAATTGCTTTCTGCTGAGGGACTTTCTTTTTTTATGTTTTCTGGCAACTGCTTCTATTTAACTTTCTTAATAGAAAACGACCAGCAGAGGTCAGTAAAATACCAGAATCACTTTAGCATTCTCTAGATTCCAGTCCATTGAAATTCTCTTTCACAAGCACCAGTAGACAATGATTATCTTTTTTAATCTAGTATTTTCAGTGATATGACCAACGAAGGCCCAGATTTTATATTAAAAACAGCTTTGGACTATAACATTACCTGCTGAAAGGCAATATTTCTCTCCATGTGTTCCTATACCTGGTGTGTCACGCATTTTGGTGCTTACATTCCCTCCATGTTAAAGAACAGTAGATGGTTCAGCACCCAGGTTAATGTGCTGCATAGTTAAATACATATAAGGTCCCAAAAGCGAGACCGATTGCATTGCAAATGCTTGTTGTACTAGCAGGGGCATTAAAATACCAGGCATGTTGGTATACAACCTGCTAGGGGGCAGCCCTAGGTAAGACATGTAACCACATCTGTGTACAATCCCCAAGAGAATGACCTAGTAGAGGGGTTCAATAAGGTTGTGAAGGAAGCAATCTAATTGGCCAGGGCTCAGGAACAGATTGGTACAAGAAGTATATGATCAAGTGTGGATGTATTGTGTAACACCAAACACAGCTACAAGAGTGAGTCCATTTGAGATAATGAGGGGTAGAAAGGTTGTGTCACAGGTTTGTCCTTGGTGGATTGGAAAACAGGTAAAGGATGAGGTTGGGTCGAGGGTTCTGGAGTAAAGAAGAAAGTGAGGAGTCCTGAGACATCGAACCATGTCAGGTCTAAGTAGCCTGTCGGGTGCTCTCATACATTTATTTGCATTTTGTTACACACAGTCTTGCAGCTTTACTAGACAAAAAGAAACTACAAGTACAGAGAAGGCAAACAAAGAAATACCAATAAATCAACTACCTCTATTTCCAGTGGGACAATCTGAATTGTGCTCACATGATTTTATACAGCAAAAAATAAAATGTTTAGCACATGCACCCACAGGCGGACATAAACACCCCTAAAGGACACCGTTATATATCTACACACAAAACTTCGTAGCATGACGGTTGCATCGTTCTGCGTCACCGGAGAATCCTTACCTGATACCCATCCCCTATTATTTGTACTTTTTCTATGTCTATTACTTGCAAAGGAATGTGTAGCAAACACTTATTACGAAGCGCAACGCAGGTATTTGGTGTGGAAAAGCGGTCTGCATGAACATGCCCCAGTCTTGGCAGACCCAGTCAGGCGAGGAAGACGGTATATATGTCCGTTCCGTTTCTATTTTTAGGTGCCTTGCCTGCGAGCTCCAACACAGCTATAGCACGCCCGCATGGCTCTCAGCTGCCCCAGCGGATATAAAGTTACGCCCCTGCCCTGCAAGGGTCGGAGTCTCATCACCGCCAGTGGCCGAGGCGCTCCACGGTCGTCGCACGCCGGAGTGAGGACCCACGGACCGAGAGGTGCGCACTTTCGGGAGCGCGGCAGCCAGCGCGCAGCGGCAGCACAGAAACAAACCACTTCAGATTCCTGTCACCGCAGTGAGCTGTTGGCGGAACTGGCGTGGTTGTGAAATCTCTTTCGGGAAGGAAGCAAACCTCGGGGAAGGGAGAGTTTACTGTTAGAAAAAAAGGGGAGGGGTGTTTTTCGGGGTAGAAGGTTGTGGCTAGTGAAGGACAGTGTTTTGGGGTGTTTAGATTGCAAATTGCATCAGTTGGGGTGCAGCCTTTTGGGGTACGAAACGATTTATTTTTAAGGGTGCAGGCCATTTGTATTGCGAGGATGAGCACCACTGTTCTGTGGTGGTGGAATTTGTAGAAGCACAACAATAAAATACAGGGTGGCAACTTTTTGCAGAAGAAATCCAGCTTTCTTTAGTAATTTGAGTAGTCTATTTTTTAGGGAGTGTTCAGAGTACAGGAAAGCTTTGAGGAGTCAGGGTGGTTGTTTTTTGGTAGATTATGTGGATGAGAACACTCGAGAATGTGATCCTAATTTTTGGCCTAGGAAACTTCTTTTGGTTGGTGTAAACAGACCTGTTTCTTTTGTAGGAGGAGACTTTTGGTTTTAGAGCAGAAGGCAGCTGGAGGGGAAGTAGGAGAGGGCCCTCTGTAAACCCATCATGCCTTCCGCGGTGACACCTCAGGTGGCCCAGGAAACTGGAGCTGGGCCGCCGCCAGCGGAGAACACAAGCTCTACAGCGGCCACTGCAGTAGGGGGTGGTGCTGGTGGCATCTTATCCGCCATCCTCAGCCGCAATCAGCCCATCAACCGTGGTCGGGTGAGGACCTTCGAAGAGCTACTGAAGAAATGCGTGGACAGGAAAATTCTCTACCAGGATCCTGATTTCCCTGCGAATGACAGCTCGCTCTTCTACAGCCAAAAGTTCCCCATCAACTTTGAGTGGAAGCGGCCAACGGTGAGTCAATGATGGCGAGTGAAGCGCGCATGGACAGATCTGAGGGCTAAGGAGAGCAAGTTGATTAAGGCTGTGCAACAGGGCGCGCTAGACAGATAGGCCTCAAATACCCATGGTTATTCTGATGCCTACTATATTATCTAATTTCAGAATAACAAATCACCGTAAGTACAGAATCATGCAACTAATTCCACTAGAGCCAGCATTAAACTGGCATGAGAAGGACTTAGCCCAAAGCTCCTGAAACAATATTGTCAATTGACCCAACACTATACCTGACTTACAGTCCACATACCACCCAGCACTAGAGTGATGGCACGACCGAACCCATCTTTGGACTCCATTGACACTATGCCTTAGACAGATCAGCACCAATTAAGAGATCAACACATGTCAATGGCTATGCCATTTGTCATTTCTAATTCACATGTTTAGTCAGACAAGCTCATTACCACTGTTTGTAGACCTAGTACCCCAGTCATTACACAGACTGCACAACTCCCATCATCAGTAATCAAGGTCCAGTGACAATAACATTACAGTGCATGCTTCAGACAACCCAACCACAGATTGCAATACCCATGGAGAAAACTAAAACCTTGATTTTCTCAAAGCGAAAACTGGAGTTCGCTTGGTTTCTGGATAATGTCCCACTAGAGCAGGTTTAAGAATAAATATATCTGGGGACTACTTTAACTTGGAACTTGGGGTGGAACAGTTATATGAGGAGGGTAAAAGCTGGGCTCCTAAGTATGGTAAATGTGTTGAGAAGGTTTGATCCGAGGTATGGTGGTCTATCAGAAGAGCCTTTGAAAAAGGTAGTGGTAGGGAAATTAATTTTGCAGGGTCTTTATTGCGCAAAGTTGTTGGCTTTGGATCGTCGTGTTCGCTTCGACTCGCTGGAGGGCCCTCCTGGGTCTCCCAGCGAGTACGATAATACAGGCTCTCAGGCTGGAGTTGTCTCTTATCTCCTAGGCTTTGCTGGCCAGATCGCATGTGGTTAGTTTGTGAGGCCTGTCTAACGCATGAACTTACCAATGGCCCTTTTTTTGGGGGGCAGTGAAACAAGACATTGGGCAGGTCGCAACTCAATTATCGAGAAACTTTTTAGTGTCAGCGGAAAAATTGGTGTAGGGCTTTGGTATAGCCTTGTTTGAAAAAACTCTAAGGGCAAATACCCATAAGAGGCTCTAAGTTGTGGATAGACACTATCTAGCCTCCAAAAGCTCAGTGCCCATTCTTTGGAGTTTCTAGGAACAGAGACCTCATTCCCACATTTGTCCCAGGTTCTGAAAAAAGATGTTTGCGATGTACTGTCCTTCAGCTTCGAGTAGGTATTGACCTTGGCTGGAGAATAGCTGGTTTTAAAAATAGAGTTTTGGGGTAATAATAGCTACTGTTTCTGCACTTTAAAAATTAAGTATTCTGTTGTCCATTTGCTGTTAGATTGTACCCTCTTTTAAAGTTAAAGAAAAAAGATCTACACCCTCTCTTTTTAGGGCATGGAGTGAGATCACGTAGCGAAGCTCTCTTCACTTTATTTGCAATGTGTTCGTTGCTCAAAACATTCAACTTATACAAAAACAGCAGTTTTAAAGGCTCGTATATATTGATGTGGCTTATATGTTAAGGGAGATCTGTGGTATCGGAGCACAAATATTGATTTATGTGCGGTTTCTTAATCTTGTAATCTGAATTAATTATTAATATGTTGATTTTGTGTGTTAAGGGTGTTTTATTTTTTTCTGTAGGATTGCATTTGTATGCATATTTATCTTCTTATAAAGTATTGAAATTGTAATGTATCTGTTTGAGAGGTTACTGTTATGTGTATACTCTGTTTATAAAATTAATACATTGTAATGTGTATATTTCTATGAGATATATGTCTTAAAACTAAATAAATATATATGGACTGACTGACACAGATTGAAAAGGTTTTAAAACACCCAAAGGTTTAATGCTGAGCTTTACATCAACCAACATCTGAGTCACCGGCTGCACTGCAAACATCACTCAGCTGACAGACCTCAGTTTTAGCCAGCTTGGAATGGCAGACTTCACTATAGCTTTGGGCTGGCATTATCTATGCATTATTTGGATAGGTCAAACTTAGCTGAACGGCATTGGTGCATTGTCGTGGATTGAAGCCAGAGATGCAGTCAAAGAGTGAATCTAGGGGGAGTGCTTTGATATAGGTGAAATATTTACCGGGTCACAATGTATGGCTCTTCAAAGAGGTGTATCTTCAGCTATTTCCTTAAACCACAATGTTAACAACACTCACCGCTGAACTGAAGGACTTCACAAGAATCAATGTGAGACTGAATGCTTATACAAATAAAAGTCAGACCACAGTCTATACAGCAACCAGGCATCAAGCTGATGCACTGCACATCACATGGCCCTAGAACTTGATCTCTCTTAATGTCTGAGGACGTTCACTGTCAAATCACACCCTCTACCATCTGTGAGCGTTGACGTCACATACTATAGCACCAAGATACCTGTTGGGTGATAGCTGCGCTTTATAAATATTGCATGCAGTACAGTATTGCATACAAAACCCAACCGAAGCTTCTCCGGTTCCGGAGCACCTAGCATCAGCTAGATGGACTCCGCATCTGGTAGGCTTCACACCCACAAACATCATCCAAACAGTACTCTTGAACAGCCATCTTTAAACTGACACATGTCACAACACTTAGCACCACACATAGCATTCATGGTACCAAGAAAGAGACAGCCAGATTTCACAGCCATCAACCTCAGACTGCCATGCTCCACACTACCCAGTATTCGACTGACATACCTCACAACATCCATCTCTAGACTGAGAGTCTATACCACACCCAACATTATAGTGAAAGGCTTTGCACCAACCAAAATCAGACTGGGAGACTTCACAAAATCCAGCATTAGTCTTACAGGCTTCACAACACCAAACATTAAACTCACAGACTCTACTTTTCTCAACAATAAACCAACAGATGACTCAGAGTCCAACTTATGGATCTGAATTCCTAGCACAAATATTGGCCAGGCAATAGAATAACAAGCATCAAAATTATTTATGACACTATACCATTCGCCAACAGCATCCTGACAGATTTTACAACTATCAACATAGACGGAATCCACAAATGTCATCACACGACACTGGCAGGGTTCATAAAATTCAATATAAATCTCATCCCCTCAAGAACATTCAGCGGAGACTTATAAGCTATAACACCCCCTGTTG
The DNA here is from genome assembly GCF_964261635.1 of Lissotriton helveticus. Classification (NCBI taxonomy): domain Eukaryota; kingdom Metazoa; phylum Chordata; class Amphibia; order Caudata; family Salamandridae; genus Lissotriton; species Lissotriton helveticus. Next base: position 134,126,660 of record NC_136070.1, on the reverse strand, counting down.
AGACAGACAGGCTTGTTAGCACCCAGCATTACAGAAGCGGCCTCACAATGCCCATCTTCAAACCGACAGACTCCAGAACCCCCAACATCAGACAGGCTTACTATTAGCAGTGATAGAAAAGGCAGTCTTAAACTATTGAGGGGATGATTACGTTATTATAGAGACTTGAATACAAGTATCCATGTTTAAAAGAGGACTGAAAACAACACATTCACAAATGAGTCTGTGAATCATTATTTTATTTGAACATTTCCTTTTGTAGTTGTTTTGAAGAAGACCTCATGTAATAAATTATTCAACAAAATACAGTAAGAAAAAGTATGGAGCGAGAGAGAGCTTTGGGTCAGCCCCATCCATCTATTGGCCCACATATGTTTTTCATAGTTTGCCATTGCTTGCATGGGCTGTCCATCAGACTTACGGCTTTTCATGGATTTTTATTTTGTCTTATTTGTCTTCCATTTATGTTTGGTGATTTGGCATCAAGGGGCCCTTTTGTTAGACTGCAGATGGATCATAATGTTTACCGTTAAAAATGAGACCCAATGTTTGTTGTTTCATGTATTTCCTTTCCTGGCACAACAATATTTTATTTGCTGATTTATGTTTTTATTTGGAAATGCCATTGGAATGTCTTGGCCTGTCATAAAGAGACAGTGCTATCCACTAATATCCATCTCATGTTCATTTGTTTTACTCTGCTGTCAAGTAACATGTTGTTGTATTTAAAGCTTATTTTGTCCACGGGCGAAAGACAGGAGTAATACATAGGCTTTTTTTTAAATGCAGTGAAAAATGCTGACTGTTTTGGTAAAATTAAGGAGGAGTTTATGGAGGGAGAGGCTACTACAAATACCCACACACGAAGGAGTAAGCACATTGCTATTCAAAAGCGACACTTCTAAAGTTACTAGAGCCCTCAAAGTGACAAAATAGCAGTGCATGTCCTCCAGCCCAGTCTTGTAGTAGGGTAAGCACCACACATGGCTACTCACATGAACTGCTACAAATAGAGGCAGAGACTTAAAATAACACCGCTTAGAAAAAATCTTCAATAAAATAAATCCAGCTTTTTAAAATATATATTTTTTTCATGTGAAATAAATATATATATATATATATATATATATATATATACATATATATCACTCACAAGCCGTCCTGTCGCAGAGGGAGCACTTAGAAGCCGGTGCTGGAGTCAGGACCAGGACGGGGTCCCGATATTGATCTTTCACAAAATAAAGATCCACCACTCCGCTCGTTAGTTTTAGTAGATTTATTAACACACTGCTAACAGCCTACGCGTTTCGAACCGAAAGGTTCCTTCTCACGGCAGTGTTACACAGTTGTCCTTCTTTACTTTTTCATTTTAAAGGATGTGCAAGAAGAAATGCATTGTGGGACATGCAGTTTCTAAGCGAAGCTATTGCAATCAACCATATTAATATTTTACGCATTATAGACATTTAACGTATTCTGAGCATTATCTGACTTGTAATCTCATTGTTTGCATACGTTATTTAAGTCTCTACATTTTTATGACAATCCTATTCCTATTGTCTATAGGCTGAGTGCCCATGTTTATCAAGCATGTCCCATTTTCTCCATTGCGGTGAGGAGGCAGTGATTACGATTAGACACTTGCTGGAATGCGCTCAATTCTCTTTTTGTAATCTAGTTCATTGTTTATATGTGTCAAATCCGAGTATCTAGGGCTGAGTGCCCTTGCCACTGCCCATTGTTCTCACCAGAAATCAAAAATCAAATCGCCCGATCAAAATTAATACTGATAAAGAGAGTCCAAATAATCCACAATTTGTAATCCATATCTTAACTTTCTACATACTATTTGGCAGTCTTAATTCAGTGATGGTGTTCAAGGAATGCATGCAATTAAAGATGGAAATAAAGTACTTCATCCCCGTTTAATCCTGCAGGCTGTTTTGTTCTGAAGCGCATGATTAATTTTGATTCAAGTCTTCTTAGCTTGAGTTTTCTGTTACCTCCACGTTCGTGCTGCTGGATGGTGGCTAGTCCAAAGTACTGGACGTCCTTCCATGTTTTGTCTTTGTGAGTTGTTAGATGTTTAGCCATTGCATAAGCATGGTCTTTCTTTTGTATTGCACGAATGTGCTCCAAAATTCTTTTCTTGAGACAACAGGTAGTGCTCCCAATGTACTTTTTACCACAGTAACATTGTAGCATGTAGACTACAAAGCTCGTCTCACAGGTTATATGTTCTCTAATTAGAAATGTTTTGCCTGCAGGGTCTTTGATGTTGTTCATGGTTTTCCCTATCTTGCATGCCTTGCAAGTATAGCATTTCACAAATCCCTTTTTCTTGTCAGTTAACCAGTTATTAGTTATTTTATTTTCAAAATGACTGTGAACCAAATGGTCCGAGAGGTTGGGGGCTCTCCTATATGTTATCATTGGTCGTTCTCTGACATTTCTTCCTATGTCCGGATCTTTTTGGATCAGGTGCCAGTACTTGCTCATTATTTTTTGTATTTTGTAGCTTTCTTTGGTGTACGTAATGATCATTCTCGGAGGTTCAGTTTCAGAATTAATCTCATTCCTATTCTGTCTATTCTCCTTGTCAGGTTTGGATAACAATGTCTCAGCTCTTGTTTTCTTCCTTGCTTTCATTTCTCCATTCATAATGTCATGGTATTTGTAACCGCGTTGAAGAAATCTCTCCCTAGTCTCATCAAAGTTTTTCTCCATTTCACTATTCTCGGAACAGTTTCTTCTCATTCGCAACAGTTCCCCGTACGGGATGCTTTTCTTGAGTTTCCCTGGGTGAAAACTGTGTCCGTGTAGTATGCTATTGGTGGCCGTCTTTTTCCTGTGCACTGTTGTTTGTATTTGATCATTATGTACATATACTTTGGTGTCCAGGAATTCCACTTCTTTGTTACTGATGACGTGGGTAAATTTCAGGCCTACTTCATTGTTATTGAGTTCATTGAAGAATAATTGGAATTCTGATTTGGTCCCCTTCCACAGTAGGAAAAGATCGTCAATGAAGCGTAACCATAACGCCACATTGGCCATGTAATGATCGTTTTCTTCTCTCCAAGCCACGCTCCTCTCCCACCAACCCATCATGAGATTCGCATAGCTTGGAGAGAAGGAAACTCCCATTGCGGTACCGCACTTTTGCATGTATATCTGGCTGTCAAATAGGAAAACATTGTTGTGAAGACAGAGTTTTATCATGTCTGTCAACATCTTGGAGTGTTCGCGTTCTTTCACTGGTCGTTGCTGTAGGAAGTATTGGATTGCTTTTATGCCTATCTCATGTTCTATTGATGTATAAAGTGAGACGACATCTATTGTCACTAAATAGTAGGTAGATTGCCATTGTGTGTTCATTAGTATGCACAGAAAATCCCCAGTATCTTTTATGTACGAACTGAGAGTGGGTACTATAGGGGATAAAAAATGATCAACGTATATTGATAAATGTTCATACAGGCTGCCACAGCTGGAGATGATGGGTCTCCCTGGAGGTTTGTTCAGAGTCTTGTGAATCTTGGGAAGAAAATATATTGTAGGCGTTATTGGATACTCTACCATGAGGAACTTCATTTCATCCTCAGTTATCAATCCTTCTGCTTTCCAAGCAAGTAGTTTGATGCCTAGTTCATTCTTGAACCTAGGTGTTGGATCCTTAGTCAGACACTCGTAATTTTTTGTGTTGCCCAATTGTCGCATTGCTTCCTCCACATAGTCGGATTTTTCCATAATTACTATGTTCCCACCCTTGTCTGCTGGTTTTATCTCGATTGTTGTATTCGCTTTCAAGGATTGTATAGCCATGCGTTCCATTATGGTTAGATTTTCTTTTTTGCTGTTCTCTGTTTGTTTGAAATTTTCTAAGTCTGCCAACACTAGTTCATAGAAAGTGTCAATTTTGTTTCCCGGATTCATTATTGGACAGAATTTCGATTTGTTCTTAAATTCTGTGGCTCTCCTTTTGTCTGTTGTTACATCCATTTCCTTCAATATTTGTGTGTCAGTTATTTGAGTAGCAGACAGTTCATTTGCTAATTCATATGCTGTGCGTAGACATGGTATTTCACTGGTGTTGAATTCACATGTTGAGTCGACTGTTTCTGTCTCTTTTGAATTCAAAGTTGTATCGCATATTATTTTGGGATGAGGGTATTTTTTGAAATGCTTACGAAGTTTCAATTTCCTCACATACTTGTAGAGGTCAATTTTGGTTTCAACGATGTCTTGGTGCGTTGACACATATAAACAATGAACTAGATTACAAAAAGAGAATTGAGCGCATTCCAGCAAGTGTCTAATCGTAATCACTGCCTCCTCACCGCAATGGAGAAAATGGGACATGCTTGATAAACATGGGCACTCAGCCTATAGACAATAGGAATATGATTGTCATAAAAATGTAGAGACTTAAATAACGTATGCAAACAATGAGATTACAAGTCAGATAATGCTCAGAATACGTTAAATGTCTATAATGCGTAAAATATTAATATGGTTGATTGCAATAGCTTCGCTTAGAAACTGCATGTCCCACAATGCATTTCTTCTTGCACATCCTTTAAAATGAAAAAGTAAAGAAGGACAACTGTGTAACACTGCCGTGAGAAGGAACCTTTCGGTTCGAAACGCGTAGGCTGTTAGCAGTGTGTTAATAAATCTACTAAAACTAACGAGCGGAGTGCTGGATCTTTATTTTGTGAAAAAAAAAAAAAATATATATATATATATTAAAATGTAATAAACTTTACAAATAAAATGTAAGTTAAAAGATGATGGAGGCAAGATGGCGGCCTTGAGTACGGTCGTGCGAGCTTGATCTCCCGGAGCGTCCCCCCTGCTCCACTTACCACGCTATTGATGCAACATTGGCTGGGCTTCTCTGCTTCATGCTGGCTCTGAAGTGAAGCGGAGGTGGAGCTGGTATGCTGTAGAGCGCCTGCTTGGGCTCCGGTTTGGTTGTCTGCCGGCTCCTGGTGCTGGCGAGGCGGACTTCCGGGTGTGCGCAGGCCGCCCGGTGCGGAGAGTGGATGGTGCCGGCGAAAGGAAGGCTCAACGCTGAAGAGAACGTGCTGCAATGCCCCTGAAGGCTGGACGTGGCAGAGTGCGAAACAACATGGAGAACTCTCACACCACTGAGGGTAGAAAATGACAGCACTCGCTTGGAGGGCGGAAAGAAATCTGTCCCTGCTTTAATTTTGACGGGGAAAGTTAAGAAAAATATTCCTACCACTCCTGTTAATCTTGAACTTGAGTTGAGTATGGGTGCAGACATACAGGGGGAGAACTCTCCTTCGAACTCTCTGGCTAATGAGGAAGGAGCGACAGGTAGCACCCCCAGATGCTCATTAAAAGACGGGGAGAATGGACAAAAAAATGCAGAAGGGGCTGCAGCATGGGACATCTCTCGAGGGTCATTTAAGAAGGAGCAGAAGGGAGGAAACAGCGCAGAGTCAGCCCCGGACAGAGGGGATAAGGCAATCAAAAAAAGAACGATTGAACAAGATTAAAGGAAAGAGAATGATTCTGGAGACCCTCCCTTCTACTCAATGTCTGACCCCTCGGATACCTCCGGGGATGAATCTGACCTGGATAAACATAAGGGAATGGACATTCCAAAAACCGTGCGCAAGCAGGGGGATGTAGGTCTGGGCGCAGGTTACAATTCGGCTGAGAGTGCAGATTCCTTCCAATGGTATTATTCGTTTATGGCAGAGACTGAAATTGCCAGCGGGATACAGCCTAATTTTGATGCTGTTGAGAAACCTGAGGATATCTCCCTGGCTGTTATTTACGAGAGAATACTGACCCATAGGGAGGAGACCCATATAAAGAGCCAGCGCACGCAAGGGGCTTGTCGCAAACTCCAGAACTCGGTACGGAGGATTGCGAAATCTTGCTCTGAGTTTGTTAACAGGTTTAATGAGGCTGAGACCCGCATATCAAATTTGGAGGATGAACTTGCTGCGCAGAAGGCAACAACAGAAGCCTTGCGCTCCGCTAAGGATGACACCCTCTGGAAAAGAACTGATTTGGAAAATCGCCTCCTGCGCAATAATTTCCGAGTGTTGGACATTCCTTAGGGGGCTGAGGGGCAAGATGCATGGAAATTCATCATCAAACTCTTCTCTGAAGCCTTTCCAGGGTTAACCCAATGGGATTGGAGCGGGGAGATCCAGAGGGCATACAGATTCCCCATTGTTCAGCGCAATAGGCCTGGCCAGAACTCTGCCAGACCAAGAGCGATTTTAATATCAGTAAACAGCTTTCTGGCGAGAGAAGCAATATATGATCTGGCGCGCCCAGACTAAAAGAAAACCAGGAAGGGGACAGAGTTTTTTGTGCGTCCTGAATATTGCCCTCTAACTGTAGAAAAGAGATGGCAATTACGCCAGCTCATTACTCCATTTCGTGACAAAGGGGCACAGGCCTTTTTGCTGAACCCAGCTAAGCTCAAAATCATCCACAATGAGCATGTGCGGTTTTTTACAGCTGAGTATTTGCAATACTTGTAAAAGAGGAAAAGTGGTAAAGAAAGGAGGAAAAAAAAGAGGGGAAGAAAAGGGAAAAAGAAAAGAAGAAAAGAAAGACATTTTTGGATGTGATACACAAATAACTGCTACTTCAGAGGCTGCGTGGATGTTACTGGATTTTTCGTGAAGTCCCTCTTTCAATCCATGCACTTACTGTATTGTTACATTGTTTCTTTAAAAAAAATGTATGCATTGTGGTGGGGGGTGAATATTCTAGTGGTTAAAACACTGGGTGGGGCAGAGGGGTCCGGGGGGCGAGAAGCTTGATCCATCTCGAAGACTCTGTGTCTCCAAGCCTCCAGTTTGGGGATGGGTGCGAGCGGGTCACGGCTTCGGCGGAAGCTGTGTATTAGAGAGGTGGGGGGTCTGGGGAGGTGGGTTGTCGGGGTTTAGGGGGTTGGGGGGTGGCACTAGTAAAAAATAATCCATGATGGTACTTTGAAGAGAAACAGGAAACTCAATGGTTCTAAGCACACAGTCTATAAGCACAAAGCTACAGGGAAGATGGATGGGGTATAGTGGCATACATGGTGGTATTCGGCTTTGCTCCCTGAACGTAAGTGGTATGAATGATCACAATAAAAGGCAACGGGTTGCGAATGAACTAGTGGTACTCCAGACTGACCTGGTATGCATTCAGGAAACTCATATCCCATGGGTCAAAAGAAAATTTTTGGCGGAACTTGGTCTGACAGCATTAGTATGTACTGAGCAATCCACCACCACACGGGGAGTAGCAATTTTGGCCAAGAATCATGTACAAGGGACAGGTAGAGCATTGGCAGATAAACAAGGGAGAATGTATGATCAGTAGTCAGAAGTTTACGATATGCTCTATATGTGGCTCGAATTTTGATGAGGCCCTAATATTTGAAGGTTTGAATGTGGAATTGGCACTATGGCCCACAGGTTAATTCTGTGCGGTGACCTAAATATACACCTTGAGACCAATACACTACAAGATGATAGCAAACCTTCCAAAGGGAGGAAACCTAGGGTATTTAAGGCGCTGCAGTCTTTATTGATTAATCATGAACTATGAATAAGAGGGGCGGATCCTGGGTATACTTTTTATTCATAGCCACACCAGAAATTAGTAAGCCTAGATTATTTTTTCTTATCGGGTCTTTTACTTTCTGGAGCTAAAATCCAGGTGTACCCATGGGTGTCCTCAGACCATGGACCTTTAGTGTTGAACCTCAGTATGCTCAGGGCCGGAATGATACGCCAGTCTTACTGTAGCAGAAGAAAAACTTATGCAGGACATACATGCTGGTCAGGAGATTACTGCTTTGCAAACGAAGTAGCCTGGGGCAAGGCCAAAATAAATCTGCACTGGAGTAAAGAGAAAGCCACAAAACACTCTATTAATAGGAAACAAAACTATGAATATGGGGAGGCAACTGGGCGATGTTTGGCACAGAGGCTGAGATCTAAAGAAGCGGCTCAGAGGATTAGCTCAGTGGTGGACTCCAGGGGCAATATTTTAGAAACTGAGGTTTGGATTTTAAATGTGTTTCACGATTTTTATGAGGCGCTTTATACTGGGGAGGGTTACGATACACGGGCTGGGAAAACCCTGCTACAGAACCTTAACTGCAAGAACTTGGATTTGCAAGATGCTGAATTGCTTGAGGCCCCTATCACTTTTGAAGAGTTGGAAAGAGCTATCAATAGTTTAACCTCAGGCAAAGCAGCAGGGCCCGACAAACTTCCATTGGAAGTATATACAACTTTTGTCGGAGTATTAAAAACCAATATGCTTGCCACTTTTCAACAGGCCCAAGTAGGAGCTGCGCCCCTAACGTAGGATGAGGCTAGCATTATTGTTTTTAAAAAGAAAGATAAACCTGCTGAGCAACCAGGCTCATACCGTCCCATATCGTAACGGCCGAAATTCGGTAATTTCAGCCGTTTCCGACTGGTATTAGGCTACCTACATCTGGCCCCAAGGGTGGTGACTTGGAGATTCACAACACAAAATGGAACAATAGGCTAGGGTGCCTCGGCACTCGGGTAGAAGCCTCCATTGAATTAGCGGGGAGGCTGTTGATATCTGCTAATCTCCGGGCTCAACATTACAAGACCGGTTTAACCTTTATTATACCCCAGCCAGGCTGTCTAAATGGGACGGGACAAATGATGGAAGATGTTTTCGTTGTGGAACAGAGGACGCCGACATTGTGCATTTCTTTTTTACATGCAGGCACTTAACTAACTTCTTTGGGCATGTAGAGAAGTTTTTAGTGGAAATCTTGGGAGGTCCAGTCAAACTGTCAGCTGCTCAAATATTGTTGGGGGTAGCTGAGAGAGATGGATCTGATCAGCTGGTTTATAAATATCGATATCTGATTTTTCTTGCCACAGCCGTAGCCAGGCTATGTATTGCCTCAATGTTGCTTCAGAAGGATGTACCATCTTTTGAATTATGGAGGGCTAGATTTCAATCCATGTTTAACATGGAATATAGTTTATATGTACTGAAAGGTATTCGGAAAAGGAAAATAGGCATGGAGATTTGGGGGCTGGTGGTGTCCTATATGGATGAATGATGTGTTAGGTTGGGGATACATCTTGATGGTCCTATGCACTTGCACTTTAAGGAACTTTCAGGTATTTTAGATCAGCAATGTAATTGTATGTACCGCTAACTGCTTTTTAAGTTTGTGTATTGTAAACTATTGAATATTTTAATGCATTGTAATGTATTGTAACTATCATGGATGAATAGAAATATATTTAAAAAAACAGAAGATGAGGGAGGCCCAAACCTGCGAGTGCATCCTTCTGATATTTGGTCGACCTGACACAAAGTTTGTAAAAATGAAAGCATTTACATTTAAAAAAAAAAAAAAAGGTTTTGTTAAAAAATAATTTAGTACATAACTTTGAACAAAATGTAACATATTATTACATTAATTCTTGCATATAAAATAAAAACTTTACTCTGGGTGGGATTTTTTATTTTCCATTTTATATTAAAATATTTTTATTAATTGTTGTAAAGAGTAAAAGATGTAAAGAATTGTCCCTATACTTTCCCATAAGGAGGTCATTGCCTACATGTGAAAAGCTACTAGTAGTGACTTTACACTAGTAAATTCAGTCTTAGATGTCTCCTTCCCATAAACTGAGGAGGGAGATATGTAAGTTTGCATCTAAATGTGACTCTACCCCTGAACTGGGGAATAGCATAAAAGTGTAGATTTGCACTTATATGCATAAGTAGACTTACATGTGAGTACATTTACACATTTCAGTTTGACTTTGTGAATATCCAATATCCTCAGGAACCTTGCCAAACACAGCAATTCTGTCTGACGTAGGTGAACTGAGTGTAGGGATTCAACATTAAAAATCCATCACCATTGAATATAACACACTGAAATTGCCCCTCTCTCCATTTTTCAGTTATTAATCACTAGGCCTTGTGCCCTCTGTCAGAAATCCTGCAGAGCCTCATGGAAATGTGTTTAATGTGTTCACAATCAGCTTTGTGAACACAATAAACATTTTGACCTATTAGATAAGCACCAATCAGGTTTCAGACCGGGTCATAACACTGAGGTCGCCATTCTAAATATACTTGATATCCAAACATCACTTGACCAAAACTAATCCTGTCTCCTTATACTCCTGGATCTATCAGCAGCAATCAACGCAGTCAGCCATAAACGACTCAGAGAAACTCTTGAATTCAGAATGGGCCTACCAGGAGCAGTCTTTAAGTGGTTCACCTCCTCCTTGCAGAACCGATCACACAGTGTGAAAATCGGCAACACCTCTCTTATGTAGTGGACATTGACAGGGGTGTTCCACAAGGATCTACAATTTCACCAATGCTGTTCAATCTATCCATGAATCCTCGTGCAGAAATTCAGAAACAATCAAATGTCTTGTACCACATGTATGCTGATGATAAGCAACTTCACATCAGACTCTCCTCTGAAAAGAATATCTGGAGACTGGATGACACCCTGAGGAAAACACAGGACTGGCAGGCACACAATCATATAAAACGAAATCAGCTGAAAAACAAATTTGCTCTCTTCACCCCACCCCTGAAACTCAGCAACCTCAACTATGGTCTTATAACCTCAATTCGCTAAACTGCACCCCAACCATCTGCGACTCCATAAAATCAGTAGACATCACACTAAACTCTAATCTTAACATGCACGCTTACATACAAGCAGCAGCCAGAAGCGATAAGCGACACTTAAACCGGCTGAGGAAAATAAAACCATTCATACTGCTTGGAGACGTCAAAACGGCAGTCAAATCTCTATTGCTATCAAGACTTGACTATGGTAATTCCACACTCATAGTTATTCCCAAAGCCAAATAACCACATAAGGCACCAAAACACACACAGTCCAATTAGTATCTCTTGATCTTGTCTTTGTTTGATGTTAAGTTTTAAGTGGTCGATTGAGGTACCAATAAAAATGGTACGAGTTTTCTTGTTTATTACAGGAGCACTTCTCAATGCATAATGTATTACTGAAACAGCAGACACTAATTGGACTGTGTTTGCTTTGGTGCCTCATGTGGTTATTTGTATTAAGCTGCACTACTTTGTAGTGTAGTTGATTTACACCGAATGTGGCTGGGTGTTGGTACCATAATAGCCCCATCAAGTTTAGCAGCTATCATACTATGTTTTCTTCTTGACTATTCTAACTGGAGACAGATGTGCAACACTATAGCATAGTCACCGCATGAGAGATTTGTATCTTTATTCCCAAAGCCAGCCTTGCCCCAATGAAAGCGACATTAAATGTATCAGCAACTGGCTCTCAATGGATGCTTGGATCCAACTGAAGGTTGCATGCATAACACACAAAGCTCTACACAGCTCTGGTCCTAAGTAAATGGCGAATAGGATCAAACTATCAGGAGGCGGTAGGGAGTCTAAAGAAGTGCTAAATCTCTAATATTAGTACCTGCCAGATTTAAAAAAGGAAATCACATAGTTGCACTTTGGCCAGATATGCTCCAAAAAAGTGGAGCACCCTACCACCCCCCAACGAGAGCAGTTACCCCCCTCAGACTGTTCAAGAAGTAAGTTAAAGCCTTACTACTAGAAAAACATGTATCATAAGAGAACATTTATAACTGCAATTCACACTAGTTAAATTTGTATCTTATAGGTTTGTACCATGCTCTCTGATTTCTATGTACATTGTATCATAAATGTTTGGTGCTTACTGTAATGCAACCCTCATCAGCTCTTTGTTCGGCACTTTGATACCTTGATGGTCATTGTTTGTACTATATAAAACACTATAAATTAAAATAAAATCTTTAAACTGAACTAACAAACTGAACTCTTTATTCAGAAAGAAGTTCCGTAGGCAGCTGTTACCCAGGTCAGTTAGTTGCAGCTGTGTTTGGTACTGAGTGGAATGGCTGGATTATCCATGAATGGGGCAACGTATGAGAGTATAATGTATGATGTCTTATCCAGCGTAAAGTGAGTTCTATTGGTCTATATAGCAGTTGTGCACCAAGGTTTTCGGTCACACTCAGTGGATTGCTCTTAGCCCCAAGGTAGTGTAGATACACTGACATACTGTGTGGGACAGGGAAAACAGAAAGGATCCCCTAATTCCATCTTCATGTCTTACCTGATAGATGGTCCATTAAGGGAGAGCAAACAGTCCTGCCGGAGACAGGACAGATTGTTGGCAACTTCGCCCCCAGTTTACTCTCCAGGTTAGCAAACTCCCAGAAGCATATGGATGGGTAGATCAAAGGCTTTTACACACTAATCTAGTGCATACTGTTTAAAACTTGTTCCATCAAGCCACTCTAGAGCCTTCCCTGGGCAATCACAGTTTTGACCTCTTCTACAGCAACAGGTGAATGCCAGGCTTGTCATCAATCCAATCAATGGTGGTGGGACCTAATAGATATTTTATAATGTTAACCAGTATAACTGCAGACCTAGAGGCACAGAATTCAGTGAAATAATCTGTAAAGGAGTGAACGAGTCCTCAAGTACTGAAATGTACGTGACCCCTCCTATCTGTCATATCCATGACCTTATCCTTTGACCACGGTGGCTTGAGCAGCCAACTAATGTCCTGTCTGGTCTTTCCCATCTTATTGTCTGGGTATGTATGCTTCTGGGGAATACAGAATCATGAAGGTTTGCACAGGTGATATTGAACTTCTGGGATCTGGAAGTGCCCATGAGAACGAAATGGTGTTGATTGGATAGGTAGGTCAGAAATATGTTGTCTACGAATTGTAAGGTAGCTGACTTCATTGCGGGCATGAAATGAAATTTGATTGCTAGCTGTACAGAGATATTTGCCATTGATGATGTTTTGTACATAGGCTGCTTTCTCAGTGATCTTAAAGGTAGGCCCGTTATGCAACAGTAATTGGCAAGATCATCAGGGTCTAATGTGGGGTTCTTAGTAAGCGGGAGGATCAGGACTTTCTTGAGAGCTTTCCTGAAGATGCCTTGAATACGGGAGGCGCTGACGATGGTGAGTGCAGGAGAAGCAGAGCATCTTCATAGACGGCTTTGCTGAAGGGTGAGGATAAAATATCACCTTGATGGGAAGGGGTTTTGAGGGACTTGAGAATGTTGATGAGAGACAGGGGTCTACAAGAGGACAATTGGGGGGGAGGGTACTACATCATGGGTGTGTGTGTTAGGGGGAAGCAGGCTTGGTCACTGTGCTTTTGAATCGTCTGTATTTTTTGGGGTTTTGACTGAAGTTGATGACATTGCACCCTTCTATGGATTGTGGAATCAGAGACTTAGGGAGGGTGTTGATACAGTGCTTGATTGTCTTGTGTAGCATTCTGCTTCTGTTAGCAGATGTATTGATGGTGTAATGATCATCATCAGTGGACCATTATTGACAGACGTAATGAACTGTCTACTTGTTCCTCTGAGGGACTTCAGTATCTTAACCGCTTAACCGCAGCGGTAATTTCGCCGCGGTGTGGCGGTTTAGCGGAGCGGGCGGGGCCGCTTCAGGCCAGCAGACGTTCGCAACACTAAGGAGTTAGTGCTCGTGATGGCCCTTGGCCGACAAACGCAGCGAAGGGGATAAGGTCATTGAGGGTTATGCTTTTTTTCCATTTACTTTTCAGTCTGCCAATGGTGCGTTTGTTTAGTTTGTTGTCAGCAAGATCTTTGTAGTTCCAGGATGCTGAAGGATTCAACAAACACCTGCTTGTTTTAGATAGAATATTGGTGTGCTATAGGTTTCCAGAAATGTAGTTTAGTTGTTTAGAAGGGTGCTGACATCATTCGGGGAGGTGGCAGAGGAAGAGATGGATTTGAGCTTCATATTTTCAACAGAGAATCGCTTGAAGGTAATGAAGGTTTGTTGTTGTCTTTTGAGTTGACCTTAGTGCATTGGTTTGATGTTGAACAGAGTGATGATTCTGGCGAAGTGGCAAGTTACATAAAGCTGTATGGGAGTTTCGCACTAGCGGATTGGTTCTGTCAAATATTTGACTTTTTCAGTGAACTGTTTGGGAGAGATGCTGTACCCACACAAGCTAGTACCTTTCAGTGCTAGTGTTTTTATGTTATAATTACATAGCGTTGCCTTTTTTAGCCTGATGCAGTGGCAGGATGCTTCTGATGCACATTCCAACTTTATTAGATGCCATCTTCTGCCAGTGCTGCTGTAAATTCCTTTTGGATTGTTTTGCTTTTCTGACTGCTGCTATATCACAGTATTCCAGATCAGCTTGTGTCCATTCGAAACTTTTCTGTATTAAGATATCCTTTTTTCTTTCTCTACTATCTTTCCTAATGTATTTCCATCTTTCTTTTCTTTTTCTTATCTTTCCTTCCTTCTCTCTCTTTCTCTCTCCTTCTTTTATCTTCTTTTTTTCTTTCCTGTTTTCCTTCGTTTCTTTTTCACTTTCTTACCTTTCTTCATGCCTTCTTCTTTCTTTCTCTTGCCTTCTTTCATTCTTGGCATCTTTCTTTCTTTCTTCTCTTCTTTCTTGTTCTTCTCTTCTCTCTCTTTCCTTCTCTTCTTCTTTCTTTCTCTTTCTTTCAGTCCATTTTCCTCCTTTCTTCCTTTCTCTCATTCCTTCTCTTTCTTTCTTTCTTTTTCTTTCTTTCGTTCGTTTGTTCTTTCATTCTTTCCTTCTTTCTCTTGTATCCTCTTTCTTTCCTGCTTTATGTTCTTTCTTTCTCTTTCTTGCTTTCCTTCTTTCTTTCTTTCTTTCTTTCTCACTCTCTCTATTTGTTTCTGTCTGTCTTTCTTTGTTAAAGGCAAAAGGCTTGCAGCCAATGCCAGACTGATTTACCTCTTTGGGTCTGTGTTAACCAAGAACTTTTGATTTTACTAGAATTATACGGATAACATAGTTACTTATAGGAGTTGCAGCCTGACTTCATCCATTAGTTTGTGGTTGGTGTAATTTACATTTTTCTTCCACCCACTCCAGCCTACATTAAGGACAATGTAGCAGACCAATTCAGCCACTGGCTGACTTCACTACGAGTTACGGCATGCCACCCTTTCAGAGGGAACATACAACACACCAAGTTTTTCCCATCAGTGCCAGGGAGTACTATGCTAATGTGTGTTTTTTAGAACAATGAGTGCCTGGCATATTCCCAAACAATAAAGCTTTGCCAAAGCCATGACAATACAAAACAAGAATTACTAGAAGTCGGGCAGCCAGAGCCAGGTCTATTTTGTTTTTGCCAGTGTTTGTTTACATTACTGCTGACAACCATGCCTGATGAGTTGAGGTGATCACTGCTCATATCTTGCATTTAGTTGCCACTGATGTAACCTTGTCTGTCTGATGTGGTAACTGTTAGCATCTCTGGATTATTTTTATTTAACATGTGTAGCTCATATTACTGAAAAGGTTGGAGACCCCTGCACTGGACAATTACTATGGAAGAAGACAATCTCCCCCTCTTCTTACCTCTCTACATGCTAGACCAGAGCCCCTTGGAAGGCCTTCCAGTATCCGCACTACCCCCAGTCAAGAACAGCCACACAGAATGAAGTAAAACAGTGTGTGCTCAAGGAAAGAGGAGCAAAGCAAGGACAATCAATCCAACACATAATGCAATGTATCAGGTGTCATTATTGCCCATATTAAGAGGAGCAATATCACCTCATTCTTATCGTTATTAAATGTATAACATAAAAAGCAGTGTTGAGGGCTGCAATTTTAACAGATTTTGGTGATAGAGATTTACTGTAGTTGTGTACATACATTTCTAGCCATTGTCAACTGCTGTGTGTGGATCCGTGAAGAAGTGTACTCCGCCCTTGAAGCTTAGCTGGGTATAAAATAGGTGCCGCAAAGTTGGCTGTCATGCTGTAGCAATTTATTCTTCACCCCAGTGAACAACATCCCTGGGTCATAGACTGTAACCATGAAGCCTTGGTGAATTTATATAGTCACACCTTTCTATCTTAAATCCAGATTTTGACCTTCTAGTCTTAGGGCTGTATCACAATCAGTAAAACTGAGAAAGTGTGCTCTCATATGCCCCATTGAAGCCTCAGGGGTAAGTCTCCGAGCAAGAAACCTAAGGCCCCCATCTATGATTAGCAGGTCAGAGAAATTATGATATGACTAAAGTGTTTGCCAACATGTGCACAACATAGGTTCAAATTGTGGTTTTGTTCATTTGAATTCTGCACACCCTGCCCAAATAACTCTAATATTAATGTAGGTAGATCTTGCTTTCAAGATTCTTGTGTTCAGTTCTGTTAACTTCTGTGACTTTCTAAATCTGGAGAGGTTTTTTTCTCTTGCAGCCAGTGTCTTCCTCTACCAGTGATATGTCCTTCAGTTATATTAATTTGCAGTAGTTTCCTATTTATCAAGTCTTTCTTTCATGTGATCCATGCGCATACCAAAGGTATCTACTATGCCCTCCATGGTATGCAGGCTTCTATTCTTTTTACCGTGACCTATACTGGGTCTGGGCTTACGGGCAATAAGGACAAGCCTCACTAAATGCAAAAAACAAAAACAAGCACCAATATTGCCAAAAACTTAGAATAGGGGCCTGGAAGTGACCACAAAACCTACTCAATTAAACAGTAAGTTTTCAGACAACTTTTTTAGTCCAGAATAAATCAATTATTTTAATTTTCAATTTTTTTCAAAGACATATTTAGAAAACATTCAAAAGTTTATATACAAAAATTATTACACTCCACATGTATTTACAATAGCACTTCTTACACTCATTCTCAACAATTACAAACATTCACACATGCATACACATTATAACACATATAGAATCAATTCACATTAGTTTGTACCAAATATATTCATGAGATAAATTTTTAACAAAACAACACAGGAAATCAGATCAATTGTTATGAAAATTTCTTATTTTAAAGAAAACATCCTAGTGCTGTACAAAAAGGTCTACGCGTTTCGAAAACCCTTTCTTCTAGGGAATTCTCTTCAGGACCACGTAGCTCAAAGATGCTTGTTTTTCTTTATAATCAGGGATTATCCATCCATTCTTAGCCGGCTTCTATTCTAATGGAATGTGAATCTCATGAATATATTTGGTACAAACTAATGTGAATTGATTCTATATGTGTTATAATGTGTATGCATGTGTGAATGTTTGTAATTGTTGAGAATGAGTGTAAGAAGTGCTATTGTAAATAAATGTGGAGTGTAATAATTTTTGTATATGAACTTTTGAATGTTTTCTAAATATGTCTTTGAAAAAATTGAAAATTAAAATAATTGATTTATTCTGGACTAAAAAAGTTGTCTGAAAACTTACTGTTTAATTGAGTAGGTTGTGTGGTCACTTCCAGGCCCCTATTCTAAGTTTTTGGCAATATTGGTGCTTGTTCTATTCTTTTTAAGCAGCAGGGCATTGACCTCCACCCCATATTGCTTTCCACCTTGCTATGGTGGTACATGTATGCAGTATCCTTCTCCCTCTCTGCTGTTTTATTTGTTCTATTGCGGCCAGTGATGAACTTTGCCTACCTTTGATCACCCAGCCACATCATCATAGAACGTCTTGTTTGCCAGCCAGTTGCAGTGTCCTGACAGTCACTCCATCCACAACAGGAGTGGATCGCACCAAAGTTGAAGTCCTGTTGTCACATTTAGCTCATCCTGCTGGTCTATGCTGATGGCTCCAGAAGCAAGGCCATCACTTACAATCTAGCCCACCAGCTGGGATATTTTAACACCCCACAGAGAGTACAACAGACGACTCCAGTTCACACCTTTACATTTGTGTTGTTGATTTAATCAAGAATCCCCCCCCACACACACACAAAAAATCGCAGATCCGAGTGTTGAACCATATGCTTTTGATGCCATGTAGGCTGCAGTCTGTCTCCACACACAAAGGCGGTCCCCAAGGTGGTGTTTGCACCTCTACTGTTCTGAATATACTTGGTGACAGCAAATCCAGTCATAGCCAATCCAGACACCGCACTTAGCCTACTGACCATAGTCAGTGGCCTGCCCAAGATGAAGGCCCAGCAAGGCCCAGGATCCAGCGCACACCCTTAGATGGGCCTTCTCTCCCCAGTTCAGAAGGGCTTTCGTCGTGGTCATTCACCAAAATAAACTTTACTTTCAGTTTCTAACTGAAAGATTCATGCTTGTCATCACAAACACTCTTCACTTATTATTCTTCTTGACCTTTCTGCTGCGTTTGACACAGCGGATCACTCTTTCCTTATCTACATGTCAGGTCTCTAGTACTACTCTTAACTGGTTTCATTCTTCTCCTGCTTAGGTTCCTGGAAAAAAACAGCATCCTCAGCAGGCCAGTAGCACACTCTTTTTCTAAGTTGTCCCGGGGGCTTGGTTCTAGTTATCTGGTCTTCTAATTGTACACTATTCCTTTCATTTCTGTCATTTAATCATTTGACTTTCTTTTCCAGTTCCATGCTGATGGCTCTCAGATCTGTTTCTGAGTTTCTTCCTTATCTGATATTCTTCTTGACCGTATTTATGCTTGTTCATCGACTGCTGAAAACTGGATTACTATTTACTTTTCAAAAATGTAATCGTAAAAAAAATAAGATCCTCTTTTTCCCAGCTTCAGCTGCTATTACCACCCATTGTCATATTGTTATATATATATATCACTATTCCTACTCCTCAGTGATAAATCCTTGTGTTATGTTTAATTATTCTCTGACTTTCTCAGGACAGTTGTGTTCTGTGGTCACGTCTTGCTGTTTGCATCCCCATAATATCCAGAAAGCCAAATCTTTTCTTTTTTCCACTTCTCCTCCATCCTCCTCCTGATCTAGTGTCTGGCCCTTTCTCGAATCAACTACTTTCCTTCTTTTTATGCTGACCTCCCTTAATTGCTGCTCTCCATACTCCAAAGCTACTTTAAAGTTTGTGTTCGCCTCTTCATTTTCTTAACTATCTTACTCCGACTTCTTATTTAGCTCAGGTTCTTTGCTTGCTGCTTTCCTTCCAGCTTAGATTTTGTTATCTTTGTGTTATCTTCAAGGGTCTTCACTCTCTTGCCTCATCTAACTTACTTGATTTCTCGGTGTACTCCATTCTTTCTCTTAATTTTGGTTCCACTTCTATGTAGTTTCTATTCTATTTGCCTCTTCACGCTTTCACGCTTTCACGCTTTCACTTCTTCACATTGCCACCTCCTAATCTGTTAAATAATTGTCCACTTTCTATTCGGTCTGCTCCTACCTTTTCTGGTTCTAGGGCAATTTCCAGTCCTTCCAGATACTGCCTGGCCCTCCAACACTGTAGCTCTGAGCATCTCCAAGACCTGCAGGCTTGCCAGCGTACCCAGTCTCTACTGGGCCTCTGCAGGAGGGGATGCAGTGGTAAGGGTGTTTTGACCCATAGCAAATGGCAGACCCCAGTGAACATTTCATGCACAGGCAGCAGTGGTGCACAAACCCTCTGATGATAGTCAATTGGCGATGCGCAGGTGCGGGCAGTTAATTTTCAGCATAGCTGACTGGGTCAAAGGAAGTCTTCAAACTGCAGCATTTTTGTAGATGGCTCACAAGTGCCCCCAACAGGCCTTCTGTTCTGACAATCATCTAGCTCCTTGCTGTATTTATAAAAGTAAGTAATCAAAACTCTTCTATATTTGGCTGGTGACCTACCTTCATGCTCTCATCGTCCACTTTCTCTATTTTTTTAAGAAAAATTTGCTTAAATTTGAGATGGGGAATGAAACTCTGTGTTTTGTGACCACAAAACTTCTCCAGGAGGGCCTTCTCGATTCCATCAGAGTATTGAAATTTTGTGTTCTTTTCAGATTTATGTTGTTGATGCAGTGACGTATTTATGGAGCCCAGAGACACATTCACAGTATTTCAGTGTAATCTGGGTAAACAATATATATTATGTGATCCACTCCTTAATTCCTTTTACCATCTTCTTAAAAATAGTGTGCAGGGATTTCATTATGGAGCTAAGCCTCATCAGATTCCAGGGGGAAACATCCTTTACAACGCAACTTTTACCACGCAGTGCTTTTACATCGCAACTTTTACAACGCAAACCATTACAATGCATTGCGCTGGAGGGGGCTCTAGGATAGGGAATAGATTTAATTTACTATCCAACACCTTCCCTAGTGTCCACGGGGACTGGAGTTGGAATAGTAAATTAAACTATTCACTATCCAGCACCCCAAAGCGCTATGCGTTGTAATGGTATGCGTTGTACAAACTGCGATGTAAAAGCATGCATGGTAAAAGCATGCGTTGTAATGTCATACATCCGATTCCAGGTCTTGGCCTACTCGTCGGTCACAGGAACTCTAATTTTTGTGTCTGTCAGTAGACAAAACATTTAAATTTTAGTAAAACTATATATAAAATAATACTTGCTATAAGACACTTTCAGCCAGTCTTCTTCAACCATTGGTCTCTTGTTGCATCATTCACATTTTTCTCCCGCCCACAGTTGCATACAACATGAGCCAATGGATCAGCCCCCTGAAGCCATTGGCTAACTTCAGTGTGAGTGACAGCATTCTACTCTTTCACAAGAGCACATTCACACCCAAAGTAGTAACCTTCAGTACCAGGAACTAGTATAGCAATGTGTGCTTTTTGAGACCAAAAATTGTCTGTGCTCTTAGCTATTGTTTTTTTTTTAATATTGTCCTGTGCCCAGCAGCAGCTCCACCAACAATAAAGTTTTACAAAAAACCATAACAAAGAATAATTGTTTACAGGCCCTGGCACAAATGTTACTCACAAAGTGGCAATATTTCTTTGCATGTTCTAGTTGGTACTGAAAATGGTATGGGTTGCTGTATGGGTGGAAGTCTCTGGAACTTTGGTGCTACAATTGTCAGGGCCCAATTTTATTGTGGCACGTTCCTTGAAAATGGCTTCACCCAAGACCCATTGTGGGGGTAAGTATAGTGCAAGATGGAGGATTGTGCCCTCAGGGCCGGCCTAAGGCACGTGCAAGCTGTGCACCTGCACAGGGCCGCCAAACCCCAGGGGCCGCCACGCCAATATATATCCTTAGATACATATTTGCGTGGCGGCCCCTGGCAGGGATTTGGCGGCCTCGGGCCCCCTACCTACACTGCCTGCTCAGGGCCTCCGTGAGCCTAGAGCCGGCCCTGGTGCCCTCTTACAATGTTGATCCAAAGAAAAGTGAATTCTCAAACGTTCTTTTAAGGTTTTCCGTGCGTGGTTTTTATTTATCATTCCTTATATGAAAGAAACGGCTGTTTTCTTTCATATATGAAATGATGAATAAAAAAACACGCACGGAAAACCTTAAAAGAACGTTTGAGAATTCACTTTTCTTTGGATCAACGTTGTAAAAGGGCACAATCCTCCATCTGGCACGGTACTGAAAATGGATATGCCCTTATTTGAAACAGGAAGGATTTTGGCGATTTTTATTTGTTTCAAAACAACTTGAAGGGGCCTAAAGCTGCAGATTTGAGTGTGAATATCCACATGCAGATCGTGAAAATTACTTGACTAGTAAAGAAAAGCACGACAGCCATCCGCACACCTTCACTTGGTAGTTACTAGCGTGTAGGCTGCCACCAATACATACAAAGCAAAGCAATTCTGAAATTCACTTAGACCCGTTCTGATCCTCTGCTTTTCATCGCAGTAAACCTGACACCAGGAAGCTAGTAGAGAACGCTGACTCCTAAGTTATGAGCTGCTGACAGAACTCACTAAAAACAAAAAAAAAGAGTGAGTTAGAGACAGGCATTCACCCAGCAAACGAGTTGATACTGCAAGGAGCAAAGGTCGAATGGCTGAATGAGAATAGTTGTACACACGTCAGCCCTCTGACTAGCATCTCTAATCTTTAGTCCTTGTTTTAAAACAATATGTGGGCGGCTTAGAGCAACAACAAAAAACAATTTGCATTCCATTCTTTGTTTTTGGATTCATCCTGTTCGAAGTTAAGTTCATCTCCCTTTTGGAATTATATTTTCGGGGAAATGCTATTAACTAAAGATTAGTACTGAACAAAGGTGGTCTCCATGTGTCCGCTTCCGCTATATGTCTGCTGCCTCATATGCTCCTTCGGGTCGGCAGACCTTTCTTCTTTTCACGTTTTACAACTATCCCTTTGCTGTCACCTTCTTGTGATTGGCCTAGGCCTTCCCAAAGTAATTCTAGTTTTGCCGACCTTACCGCAGTTTGATGAAAAAAATCATAAGGAACAACAGTTTGACAAACTCTGCCTGATGACTCTTAGGTATGGTGAATTACCAAAATGGGAAAAAAATATTTTGAAGACAGGGTGTTGATTTTTGTTTCAACAGTACTGGATTCAGCAATGTTTGAAGGATCGGGTAAGAACCCACAATTCCTTCAATGTAAAAATAAATGTTTTTAACTAAAAAAAAGGAAGCAATAGAAAGATTCAAAGGGCAGCAAATTCCACATTAAAGGTGTTCCTATCACCGCCTTCACTCATGATGGTAGAAATGTGATGTAGACTAGAGACTGAAAGCGTGTGTCATATAACATACAACTTGGACCAGTGGCCCATCCCTTCTGGTTTTCGAGCTGGGGAAGAACCGGACGTATAGGCTGTTGAAATTTCCTGAGCAGGAAGCTAATCCTGGCGGGTGGGATTGTTTGATTGTGTCCAGTCCACCTCTGACTATGCCTGTGCATTGATTGTTCTGTACCCGCTCCCTTCACGATTGTGATAACCAGCATGGACAAGTTTTCTGCCTGATCTCCTTGGACTGGCTTGAGCATATATACATCAGGATTTGCTGTATATTGAAGCTTTGCCCATTTTGAAGAAATAAAACGGCCAACTACTTGGCTGCGGTTGGGATTACCAACTTTTTGGATATGCCACATTCCATGTTGGATTAACAGAGGGACGTCAAGTTAACCAAATAGTGACAACCTTGGATTGAGTATTATTTACTTAGACTCCTATTCTTCCGGTTGTTCCCATTGTGACAATAGATGTTTTACCGCATTTTCTTAGATGCGCTCAAATGTATTGCTCTGTCCTGATGATGACCATCTAACTACATTATGGTCGAAACGCCGTCAACGCACATATGTGGCCCTAAATGAAGAGGACGCATTTATGCTTTGTGTTGTTTCTGTTTTGTCCTGAACTTCTGCCTTTTTTGTAAAATTTCTCCCTCAGCCACTTTGTTCGATTACATACTGTATTGTTTGCCTTGTGGTTTGTGTAACCTGTTGAGCGCCACAACTATATTATATATGTCTTTGACTTAATTTTTTAATATCTGTTAATACATTTTCTGCAAATGTAGTTAGTTTATACATGGGTATCTTTTATCTTTTTTCAAAATAGCTTTTGAGTTTCTCCCTCTTTTGTTATTAATAATTATCTGTTCCTTATTTCCTTTTTTTTATGCATTCTTTCAATAATGTATGTTCTGATAATTTGAATGTTATACTTGAACCATTGTTAGGATTCCAGTATTGCTGCCCCAGGTTCAGGTCTTAGGGTTGCCCCTGTTGTCGATAACCATCCCTTATTGGTCCATTGATCAAAGCACTTATTGCGATTCATTCCGATTAATTGAGAAGAAAAAACTTCTAACGTGTCAGGGCCGTTCATTTTTTATTTTTCACGTACACATTTCTAATTTGAGAATGTCATTTTAAAAAACAGAACTTTTCTGTAGGGTGTATGGAACATGGTGCCCGCACAGAAAAGCTTCAGTGCCTTCTGCTGCTGAGACTTTACCGAAGAAACCAGGACCTCCGACTACCTGGTGGTGATTTCTAAATCAGAGCTGTACTACCCCCATGGTAGCGGATCACGTCCCTCCACTGTTCTGGTGGAACAGAGTACAGCCTGCAGGGCCAATCCATGAGTAAGCCCGCCTCCGTGTTTATTTGACTTGCGTCTTGCCTGGGGATAGCTTTTGAATGTTTTGGTTTTACCATCAGCAAGTGTGCACTTAGGGGCCTAATATGATGTTGGTCGTAAGTCCTCCGACCAGAGGTCGGAGGCCTTATGACTGACATCGTCGGTTTCGATTCCAACCCGCTGTTTTTTTTTCAGCCGGTTGGAATTGAAACTGGCCGGTCAGTTCGGCTGTCTTCCGACGTTGAGCACGTCGGCCAATCAAAACCGATATGTATTCCAAAATGGAAAGTGGGTTACGCTGTCCGGATTACGATGCACGGTTTCTGGCACGGTTTCCATGCCTACCTTTCCGACATGGAAGCCCTGTCGTAAAGCATGTTTTGGGGCTCCTAGCAGGGCCCCCTTTCCCTTGCAACCTCTGGTTAGGGGCCGAGGGGGCACCTTAAGCTGCCTGCCTTGGGGTGAAGGGAATAAGACCACCTCCCATTTCCCTATCGGAGCATGTACTATGGTCGGTTTACGGACGTAACACATGCTTCCATAGGGAAATGTCGAAAGGCGTCCGGCCGACATCGTAACGACACTTAAGTCTTTGATGTTACTTTTTTTGGTATTACAATTCTCTCTATTTTTTTTTTTTTTTTTTTTGAAAACCTTTATTGTAACATAAGGCAGATACAATCACCAGCCAGCAGAAAAATAGCCGGCTATCATCACAAAGACGGGCAGAGCAAATCAATGATGCAAACCATATACAACCCGCCTCGAAAAGTCCAGAGCAACAACAAGGACACTATCGCACCATAACGGCGCTAGGATAAGAGAGGTTTCATTTTTCTATGAGAAGAATCAAAAGAAAGGAACAGGATCCGATGACACACAATGTAGTAACGCCAAGCTTAGGGGACGTCAAAAAACAGGATATGCACCTTCGGGATCACTGCTAGCGGGGCGCATGCAAGAACACGCAGCAAAACAGGATAAACAATAAGCATTACAGCACGCCCACCCACGCAGCACCCGCCCACTGGATCTAATAAAAAGACATTAGAACATCCCCCGTACTGGTCGAAAACACAAAAGCATACGGTAAACCGCCCATCATTCGGAATCCCACAGAGAAAGGGGGAAAAAAGGAAGTGAAAAAAAGCAAGCAGAACAAGAAGAATTAGAGGCCCTAGAAACTGAAAAAGAGAAAGAAAAACGAAGAATACCCCCCACCCTGCACCCCTGCCTCCAGCTACGGCCTCCCCCTCAGCAGTGTGCCTGTCGCCCCTGTCTTGAAACCCGAAATGTAGAAGATAGAGAAAAGAAACTACCACCCACCTAGTCTAAAGAAGGAACCCAAGCGAGGGAAGAAAAGAAGGAAATGGAAAATGGAGGGGAGCCCTCTAACAGTCCCCCGGCCCTCCCTCAGCAAGGAACGAATGTAGACAGGACATAATACACCCCCGCATGAGCGCAACAGAATAGAACAATGCACGAGGCACAGGAGCAGCCCAGCATGATAACAGAAATTAAGCAATACGTCACACATCCCCCTTGAACCCCGCAGGCAGGAAATATCGAAACGGAAGAAACAGCATTTGTCTTTGACCCGTCCTGCGCACATCACAATGGCCCAACGAATCATCATACCCCAAGTCAGTAATCATAAGGATGAAAGATAGCGGAGAAATTCGGAACAACATCAAGTCTGTAGTGTCACACTGCGAGCAGACCACATCCGCGCCCGCTCCCCGCCAGCGTGGTGGATCAAACCTGAAACAGCAATATGACCGCTACGTCGCAATCAAAAAGTCAGATCAGGGAAAAGAGCGTCAAAGTGTAAAGAGAGGGTGGAACAGAACCAAGTATCTCAACAGCATGGCGTGAAAACAAAGTCCCTAATTCGGTTCCAGGCAGGGGCCCACGGATAGTCACAGCTCACAAACGTCACCCACTGGAGATAGCTCGAAAGCCCAGGTTACAGGATATCAGTACCGGCGCCATCTTATCGCGCCTGGATAATCAACGCACCAGTCGGGCTCAATAAGTCCATAACAAAGAGAACACGCTCCAGCATACCACACAGTGAACGGGCATCCTGCGAGCAAAGAAAACGGAGATTAGCTTAGGCAGCAGGGAAATCGCCAAGATATAGGTCTGCTCCATGTCCCCCATGTCGTCAAACGCCCTTCCTCCATAGGACAGGAATCAGGCCGGGGAGCAGTACGCGGGTGCGGCACTCTGCCCCCTTCATTACGTTCCGAGGAGGTACCATCCGAAATCAGGTCCAAGGTATGCGCAGCCGGGCATCAGGCGTCCTGGGACAACGATCAGGGCACTGAAACAGCGGAGACTCGACCAAATACACACCGCCGCCGGGAGAGCCGCGCCACAAAATGCAACTGAGCTCAAGTTCAGGATTCTCCCGCAATGAGCGGGACAGGATCAGCCACGGTCCCCGGCGGCAGCCGAGTAAAGTTCCAAAAACCAGAAGGGGGGAGGGGAACAAACGACCCAGGGAAACCAAGAATAGTCGGTCTCGTAGGCATGTCCCCCATCAGGTGGGCAAGCGACCCGAAAATCGGCCGACCCGTTTCAATCCGGCGCCGACCGGCCCTCCTTGCAGCCGGCGGCCGTTGTTGTTCGACTGGCGGTCGGATCAGCTTCCAGGCGAGTCCCCGGTCTCCACGCTGCCACAGGCCGCAAACGCCATCCTCCGTTTCTCCCCTTGTGGAGGTAGTACAGACCTCGGGGACGCGCCATCAAGATCCGGAGCTGCTCCTGCGCCCGCTCGCGTCCACTGTCATTCGGGACAGCAGGCGGAAGGCGTCCGGAGGAGGAGATGACACACGGAGCCGGGGGACTGAGCGGCCATCTTCGATGCCGACTTGGCTCCGCCTCCTCTCTATTTTTTAATAGGTATATTTGATAGTTTTGACATGGTCATTTTTTGCAAGTGGCTGTCCTTGAGTTGCTGGTTTTAGCATTGCTCTTGTATTGTGCAATAGTCTTTCTGTAACCTTGTTTTCGCCATGTGTGTTTTTTTTATAGCAAATCAGTGTTTCTGCAGCTACATGTTTCATATATATTGCGAATGAGTGTACAAAGGCTCTTTAGCCAAAATCTGTCTTCGGCCTTCTGCGTTAGGTGTTGGAGGTTGTGCTTTACACAACCGGCATGTACAGCACTCTGGTCATTTACTTTACTGCTAGTTTGGTAAGTCATTTATCAATAACCTTCAGTACAAGGCTTCATTGTTATTGCTGTTAAATTGATTTTGATGTTTTGTAGGAGTTTCTTATCTCTGCTGGTAGACCTATAGTACTCTATTGTTACAGTGGTCTTCAGACTCTAGTTACCTCTCTGATATCCTTACTTGCTAGCAACCTCAGATCAACTAATCAGCACCTCCTGCACCCCACCAAAATTGCCATGAACCACTTCCTTTTGTTAACTCTTTTTTTATTTAGGTTTTCGTTACATCTCAGCAGCCATTAGAGTCTTAGGGAAGAAACATCTGACACAAGCTAGGTGCAATACACTGCAACGTAGGTACTGTGCAAAACAACATGGCTAACTCTTGTGGAGGTAAACATCAAGAGAGTGAGGCCGAACCCACATTGAGACAGCGTGTGTTGATATTGCTTGTGCATGTTGTGGCCGTATCCGGTGTGACTTGTGGTCTCTGAGCTAGGTAATGAAGTTTGTGAACCTCTTAAAAATAGGAGGGGAAAGGAAGGAGAGGGAAAAAAACTGTTAGGCAGGGGGACAACTAAACACCAGCACGAGCAAGGGCTGGTGGCGGGGACTCCTGGGGCGGTAGCACCCGTGGCTTCAGCTTGAGCCACTGGACCCGCCTTGTGAGGGTTAGCCTAAAAATGTAAACGTATCGCACGGTGAGTCTGCGGGTCAGGTGTAGGGCAAAGCATTAGTCAGGCTGCGAGTTTCATGGAGGGGGGAGTATCACGCACCAGTTCTTGAAACTCAATGCTCATGGCCTATATCCCCGGCTGCTGCAATAGGTCGTTTACGGAGATGGCGTGCTTCTTTATAATGTAGGGTGAATCGCTCGGCTTCCTCCCAACAAATGAGTGCCTTATGCTATTATGAGACAGCTTAGGGGTTGGTTGGCTCTCCAATGTAATGTGAGGGTCCATTTGTCTAGCAGTAGGGCCAGGTTTGCGAATCGTGCTCGCACTTTGTGATTTTTCCCTTGTGTGTGAATTCCCTATGTATCGGGACACCGGGACAGAAGTTAAACTAGTATTGGTAAATGCATTAGGTTTCACCTATAATAAGTTGTTTTTGTTGTTGTAAGTTGTAGCTTGCTGAATATAAGTTGCTGAAAGTCTGTTAAAGTATTATGACTTGTTTAGGTACAAAAAGGCAATATATTGTGCTGTTACTAGTGGTATAGTGTGAGTAAGTAATTGCAAAATTTAGAAAATTTAAAGAGGGAAATAAAAGAATTAATTGATGTAATAGCAATATTATGTGTTTAGAGGTGTTCTGACAAATTTTGGGCCTGGTGCCAGTGCACCTGCTGTACCATTCAAATCATGACCCTATTGTCTGCAAGGTAACTGCACTTGTGGCTGTCTGTTTAGTAGTAAAATATTGCACTTTTTATTGTTTCAAGGGGTTCTTTGAGCTTTGGGCCTCGGTATCACTGCACCTGCTGCACCATTGAGATCATGACCCTAGTGCCTGCAAGGTAACTACACTTGTGGCTGCTTATTTAGTAGTTAAATATAGCAATATTTGGTGTTTAGGGGAGTTAGGATATATTTTGTCCCTGGTGCCACTGCACCTGCAGCACCATTGCAATCATGACCCTAGTGCCTGCTAGATAAATGCACTTGTGACTGTCTTGTTTAGAAGTAAAATTTAGCAATAATCTGGGTTTAGTGGACTCCCTAGAGCATTTGGCCCCAGTGCTACTTCACATGCTGCACCTTTCAAATCAAGTCTCTTTTAACTGCAAGGTAACTGCAATTGTGACTGCCTATTTAGTAGCCAAATATAGCTATATTATGTGTTTAGAGGCCCGGTGCTACTGCACCTGCTGCACCATTCTAATCATGACCCTATTTTCTGAAAGGTAACTGCACTTGTGGGTGACTGTTTAGGAATCAAACATAGCAATATTAGGTGTTTTGTGGGGTGCCTGGAGCTTTTTGTCCCAAGGCCACTGCACCTGCTGCACTATGGAAATAATGACTCTAGTGCTTACTAGCTAACTGCACTTGTGATTGCCTGTTTAGTTGTAAAATACAGCAATATTTGGTGTTTAGTGGAGGTATGTCAACTTTTTGGCCTGGTGCCACTGCATCTGTTGCAGGATTCAAATCATGACTCTGTTGTCTGCAAGGTAACTGTGCTTGTGGCTGCCTGTTAACTAGTAAAAAAATAGCATAGCTATTGTATATTAACTTTATTTTTAACGTGCAATGTTTATTTCAACATTTAGAATTTGATCATAATGACCAAATAGATTAAGTTGAAAAAATTAATCCAATAATGCCTAAACAAGTGCAAAGAAAGGTAGTGAGGCAAGAATAGGAAATGACACAAATGTTCTAAGGCATCTGTTTTACACACCTAAGTAATGAAAAGCAAGCATTCCAGCATATTAATTCAAAGAAAAGAAAAAAGGCAGTAAGGCTGCACGACAGTCGGACTCGTATTTATCTGTATTGTCAGTAACACAATCTATATGCTCAACTGTTTGTGATCCTACTGCCCATGAATCACCACATAGAAAAACGTATTTGCACAGATAGAGCAGGATCATCTATTATCTGGACATATATTATTCTTAATAGTAAAATACTATATCTGAATAATCTCATCAGTTTCTTACACAATATTTCCATCATCAACAGTATCCAAACATAATAACTTGTATCAGCAATGTATATAATTAATCCAACCCAGATCAATGGGAGGAAACACTAGTAATACACATGAATCATGTGGTCTCGATGAAAAATTATTGATTTATTTCTATTCTTTTGTACATACAAACAAATAATCATCCCAGCCAACATTCTTTTAGTATGTCATTCATTCTTTAGTTCCCCCCTCCTAAGCATACCGCATGGGGCACTGGGCAAGCCCAAAATCGTGCGCGGCTCGCCTTGCTCCGAGTCATTTAAATAGCATTGCCTATGTAAGAAACTGCATCATTGTGATAATAGCCCGCTTTACCTTCCAAGTGCGTAGCCTGATTGTGCCAGTGCTCCTGCCCACAGCGTTACCCTGTGTGTGCCCCATCCAGTAGTAGTTTCGCTTTTGCAGCCATTTTGTTGTTGTTGTGAATCCGAGCCCGCCCCCTCCACCTCGCTCCCGCCTCCCAGCTGATCCTCCCTCCCACTGAGTGCTAAGCCTCTCTCCGTCCTGTGTAGCGCTGTGTCCGCCCTGATTACATCGGAAGCAGTCGCTCCCCACGACCCCTGGTCTCTCCTGGGTCTCGTGATACTGCTGCTTGCCCTGCTGCATTGCTTCTGCTGGGTATCGTTACACTGCTGCTTGCTCGGCTGCATTAATTTCGATCTGGTGCCTGCGCTGCTCGCATACTCGCTCTGATCAGCTGAATTTAAATCGTGCGCTGCTCGCCTTGCTCCGAGTCATTTAAATAGCATTGCCTGTGTAAGAAACTGCATCATTGTGATAATAGCCCGCTTTACCTTCCAAGTGCGTAGCCTGATTGTGCCAGTGCTCCTGCCCACAGCGTTACCCTGTGTGTGCCCCAACCTGTAGTAGTTTCGCTTTTGCAGCCATTTTGTTGTTGTTGTGAATCCGAGCCCGCCCCCTCCACCTCGCTCCCGCCTCCCAGCTGATCCTCCCTCGCCCCTCCCCTTCCTCATATGACAGATGTTCCCGCGCGCAGCGTTCACGCGCAGCGGTGGCGCCCCATGCGCGCCGAAGGTGCGCCAAAGGTAAGCCCGTCTACGCCCGTCCGCGCCCAGCGCCAGACACCCTGGCCCACGCCTTTCCCACTCCGCCCGCATTACCTATGGCGCTGCAACCCTCTCAGCCCTTAACCCCGGCCGACTCCCTAACTGCTACCAAGCCGCACCAGGCCACACCCATGGACCCCTCGCCTGCCACTCCTGCAAATTCGCCTGCACCAGGACCCACACCAAACACACCAACTCCAAAAACAGCCCCAACACGAACCACCTGAAGTGCATCCTACTGAACACCAGCTCAGTCCACAGACACGCCACTGAACTCTGGGACCTACTCAACACTGCATCACCGGACGTCGCCTTCCTAACAGAAACCTGGATGAACACCTCATCAGCGCCCGACATCGCCATAGCCATCCCGGACACTTACAAAATCATCCGTAAAGACCGCACCAACCAAACAAGAGGAGGCATCGCCATCGTCCATAAGAACACCATCCAAATCTCGACCAGCTCCGATGATAACCTCGCTACCGCCGAACACCTTCACTTCCAGATCCACACCGACCCCAGGACCACACTCAGAGGTACCCTCATCTACAGACCACCAGGTACCCGCACACAATTCAACGAAGATATCACTGACTTCGTCAGCCCACATGCCCTCACCTCCGAGAACTACATCCTACTGGGAGACCTCAACTTCCACCTGGAAAAGAACAACGACAGCAACACCACCACCCTTCTGGACAACCTGGCCAATCTCGGACTCAAACAACTTGTCAACACCCCCACCCACCTTGCCGGACACACACTCGATCCTATCTTCACCTCCAGCAAATACATTTCCTTCGACCACACCACAGCTCTCCATTGGACGGACCACAGCTGCGTTCACTTCAGCTACAAAAAGACCTCGACCCACAACCCCCCACAACCCATTCCTCGAAGAAACTGGAATAAAATCACCACCGACCAACTTTCCACATTGCTTAACAAAAACCCTCCTGCCATACCTTCGGACCCAAACAAAGCTGCCTCCAACCTCACACAATGGATCACCCACAGCGCTGACGAACTAGCACCCTTGAAAATCCACCAGAACAAACAAAATAGCAAAAAAGCCCCCTGGTTCAACGATGACCTCAAGAAATCCAAGAAGTTGTGTCGTACCCTCGAGAAAACCTGGAGAAAAAACCCAACCACTGACAACCTGACCACCCTCAAGGACGCCACTCGCAAACACCACCAATTGATCCGATCGACTAAGAAATCGGCATTCAAGGATCGACTCGACAACAACGCCCACAACAGCAAAGAACTATTCAACATCGTCAAAGAATTTACCAACCCCACCGCCGGCACCAACGACATCACTCCCTCCCAAGACCTCTGCGACTCTTTATCCTCTTTCTTCCACAACAAAATCGCCGACATACATAACAGCTTTGAAAACCAGCCCGAAGAACAATCCACTCCTCCCACTCCCGAACGTAAACAACACCCTCACAACCTCTGCGCCTGGAACCCAATCACCACTGAAGACACCATCCGCCTGATGAACTCCATCCACTCAGGATCGCCTACTGACCCATGTCCCCACCACATTTTCAACAAAGCAGACTCCATCATCGCACCCCATCTCCGCGATATCATCAACTGTTCCTTCAACTCCGCTACCTTCCCAGAAAGCTGGAAACATGCCAAACTCAGCGCCCTTCAGAAGAAACCCACAGCAGACCCCACCGAACTTAAGAACTACCGCCCCATCTCGCTCCTCCCATTCCCTGCCAAAGTCATTGAGAAAGCCGTCAACAATCAGCTCGCCGCCTTCCTTGAATCCAACAATTCCCTCGACCCCTCACAGTCCGGCTTCCGAGCCAAACACAGCACTGAAACCGCCCTCATCGCAGCTACTGACGACATCCGAACGCTACTGGACAACGGAGAAACAGCTGCCCTCATCCTACTTGACCTCTCCGCCGCCTTCGACACAGTTGGTCATAGCACCCTCATACAACGCCTCAGCAACGTCGGAATACAAGGAAAAGCTTTGGACTGGATCATCTCGTTCCTCACCGGAAGAACCCAGAGAGTCCGCCTCCCACCATTCAAATCAGACGCCACCGAAGTCATCTGCGGCGTACCACAAGGATCTTCACTCAGTCCCACCCTCTTCAACGTTTACATGAGCCCCCTCGCATACATCGCACGACAACACAACCTCAACATCATCTCCTATGCAGACGACACCCAGCTGATCCTCTCCCTCACCAAAGACCCAAACACCGCCAAAACCAATCTACACGAAGGAATGAAAGAAGTAGCCGAATGGATGAAGAACAGCCGCCTAAAACTAAACTCGGACAAAACGGAAGTCCTCATCCTAGGATTATCCCCCTCTGCCTGGGACGACTCATGGTGGCCACCGGCACTGGGTACAGCACCCATACCCACAGATCACGCACGTAACCTGGGCTTCATCCTGGACTCCTCCCTCTCGATGACCAGACATGTCAACGCCGTTTCATCCTCATGCTTCAACATCCTTCGCATGCTCAAAAAAATCTTCCGTTGGATCCCCACCGAAACAAGAAAGACAGTCACCCACGCACTGGTCACTAGCCGACTGGACTATGGAAATACCCTCTACGCCGGAACCACAGCCAAACTACAGAAAAAACTCCCAACGCATCCAAAACTCCTCAGCCAGACTCATACTGGACATCCCCCGTCAAGCCCACATTTCCGGTCACCTGAAAGACCTCCACTGGCTCCCCGTCAACAAGAGAATAACGTTCCGTCTCCTCACCCACGCACACAAAGTCCTCTACCACATAGGACCCGAATGCCTCAACACACGAATGTCCTTCTACACACCCACTCGCCAACTTCGATCATCCAATCAAGCCCTCGCCGCAATTCCTCGCATCCATAGATCCACCATGGGAGGAAGGTCCTTCTCCTACTTAGCAGCCAAGACCTGGAATTCTCTCCCCACTCACCTCCGCCTTACACAGAACCACCTCTCCTTCAGAAAGCAGCTGAAAACCTGGCTATTCGATAAGTAATGCTCTCTCCCTCCCTCAAGCGCCTTGAGACCCTCTGGGTGAGTAGTGCGCTATACAAATGCCGAACTTGAACTTGAACTTCAGCCATTAGATTAGGTCTCTGTGAGTGACAGCTTTTCGGCTCTTGCACAATGTGCACTTTGACACAAAAAGTAACCCCGTTGCACAGTTTTACAAAAAAACATTCACAGCCATTAGCAAAGCCAAAAGTCAGCAGTCAAAGACAGATCTATTTGCTATGCCAATAATTGCTGCCTTTTGCATCAGGATACCATTATGTTGTGATAGTGCTTTCAGTAAACTATTGTTTTGCTTAATTAAGCATTATACAGTGCTCTGCCCAAAGGGGCTTATCAGTTAAATTGAATGGAGAAATACGTTTCTGGCACCCTGCCTTTTAATGAGATTCAAACTACTAAATTTCAGAAAAGGTGTACATTCAGCTAGATTGGCCCAGCTGGGCTCATTGATTCACCCTACTTATGTTTATCAACACAGACATCACAGCTCTGGGAAGCAACTACTTTATAAACACCAGCCATGCCAGCGCTGAGATATTCCCACTACCCACCCTACAAATCAAAGCAAGCTATGCCAGCTACGCCGGTCAGACCGGGCACCCTGTGTGCGCATGGATGCTGACATTTGAAAGATAATTCCTTGCGCGTGATGTAAACTTGTAACCCAAGTTGCCCTATGAACTACTGTAACTGTCTTTAGGTCTGGCCTAAAACCAGCTTTAGCTGTTTTGCTGGCCACATGTTTTGCAGGAAATTCGCACTAAAAATAATGCATGCATACATATACACCGAGGCTTATGGTTAGCCCTCTTCATCCATTGGCTTGTTCAAGTGTCCTACACCTTTCACTTCCACCCATTGGTCAATGGATCAGCTCACTTGACTCTCTTGCACTATTAGTGATGACATTTTACCAGATCACATTTGTACAGCTGCCTAGAAAGGAGTGCACTTCAGTGCCCGAGCTGGTGTGCCTGGGCTACTGGTCCACTCTTTTATTTTATGTTTTGCTAAATTGTTTTCTATATTGCATTTGTGTGCACAAAAAATAAACAACAAATGCCAAATTTGCTAAGAACAGACCTTTTAGCTTTGCCAATGTTTGATTTCTTTTTTAGTAAGCAACTTTTTAAACATGGTGTACTTTAGAAAATAGCAGTGAGTTGGTCGTAGCAGAAATGTATGGCCCTTGCCACCCACCTCTTATAGCTACGGTCACGTGGCTCAGCTGCACTGTGACAGCTCTTTACAAGATGGCGCCTGTCCCATGGTGCACCCTTGTGCTGTCAACAGATGCTGTGTGATCTAGTTGCTGCTGAAGGCCTCCGGTCCATCTGATGGGAAGAGGCAGCTGCTGTTTATTGCGGGAATTCACCTGGCCTCCAGCCACAGGCCTCGTTCCTTAGACCAGCCAACAGGCCTTTGGTGGTATCAACCAACCATCTGAGTCGGGTTTCATTTCTTAAGTTTCTCTGCTTTTATCTGTTTTCCATGATGCATATTCTTACATTCGGTGTACGGCCTAGGTACTTTCATATGGAAATGTTACGTTTATAATTTAAAAATAAAACAAGTGGCAAAGAGAGGGTTTATAGGAGCGCAATGAATTATTCAACTATGTGAAAGTCGTGCACAGAAGCAATTTTGTAAAAGCAGATTGAGCATGGAGCATGGATGTCAATTCATCAAAATGTCAGGGGTAGCAGAAGTGACATCACATGCCCTTTGACCTTTAATGCCATAACAGGAAGTGAAGTGACATACTTGGGCCCTGGTTGCAAAGTAGGAATAGGTACATGACCTTTGACTCTTTATGATATAAAGTGACATCACTGAAGGTAAGAAAACAAGCTAGTCTAATTGGAAAACTATACATTCATGATTAATAAAAACTTATATTAACTAAAAATTGATGCAAGCTAATTATCAATATACTTTAGCTATAATGGATAATATTAGGTTGCTACCATGCTATTTCAGGAATGCAGTTATCTCATACCAAAGGTCAGATGTTGAATGCCAGACATGCTGTGCCAATTATAGTATAAAATTTCGGGCACACCCCAAAGTACCCAGGTACAGCTACAAGTGAAAGCTTCCCCTGGCACACTGTGTAGGAGGAGCATGGGCACTACAGAGGCAGCAGCAGTGTGTATTTTCTTCACCACACAAAATAGATACACAGTGAGCAGCAGTGTCTGTAAGCACTCCGGTTGGGGTGTAGACTATGGCTAGTGTGTTGAGAAATTCTGCTTCAGTTTATGCCTACCGTAGAAAATACTCTGTGGCAAGTTGTAACTGAGTGCCACCAGGGTTAGAAACAACAGCAGCAAACGGCCTCAACCTACTAAAATCAGAGGGATCTATTGGGGACCACTAACTCATGTCATACTTTGTGTACATACACATGCAAACATATAGTCAGATAACTTTGTACAAATATTTTTTAATAATGAAAGCACATCCTATCAGGGCCGCCAGTAAACATCATGGGGGCCCCTTTGAGGCTTAGCTTCTGCATAATTTGCTTTTAGACGAGTGGTACAAGAAGAGGACATAACATGCACGTTATGAAACCATTGAGCAACGTGGCATGTACATTTGTGCAAGCTCTATTCTGGAATACTTCAGATCTCCGTCTCTCCTGAGCCTCAGCTTCCCCACCTCTTTAGTTATTGCCTCTTTAGTCATTAAACAAGGCTTTGTTAACTGGAATTTGAGCTCAGCTGCGGAGTGGGTCAATGAAATGTAACATTTACTGACCACATCCAAATTAATTCTTGCAAGAGTGGCATCTGGGGCAAGATGCAAACGAAGGCAGATTACAGTCCATGGGCCTCTGCTGCTCTAAACACACATACTTTCAATATAAATATGTTATGTGTAATATATATTTATATGGTGTGTAGTCTACCTGTGTATGGCCGTGCAGCAACAATCAGGTTTGGTAATATCTTGTCTGGTTTCAAGAATTCCATTGCATACTTGTAGGAGGCTGGCTTAGTATGTGGTGTACACTTATTTAAGTGAAGCACCCTGTACTAATCCAAACAAACCTTTTGGTGATTTTAGTGGTCTTTGACAACCATAGAAACAAGCATTGAAAATGCAATAGGTCTCGCAATAACGCGAGTCTGAACTATTAGCATTGTAAATGATTATGCCCTTTATTTTTGTGTTCTGGTTTTTGGAACATAAATAAAAGGCTTTGCCATTTACAAGGCCTATAGCTTAAATTTGCGTTAAAACGAGACCTATTGCATTGCAATGGTGGTGGTGCTGCTGAGTTTTCTCTGAATCTGCACCCACAATCTGCACCCGTGTGTGAGTGGCGTTGCGCGTGTGAGTGGCGTTGCGTGTGTGAGTGGCGTTGCGTGTGTGAGTGGCGTTGCGTGTGTGAGTGGCGTTGCGTGTGCGAGTGGCATTGCGTGTGCGAGTGGCGTTGCGTGTGCGAGTGGCGTTGCGTGTGTGAGTGGCATTGCGTGTGTGAGTGGCATTGCGTGTGTGAGTGGCGTTGCGTGTGTGAGTGGCGTTGCGTGTGCGAGTGGCGTTGCGTGTGCGAGTGGCGTTGCGTGTGCGAGTGGCGTTGCGTGTGCGAGTGGCGTTGCGCGTGTGTGTGGCGTTGCGCGTGTGAGTGGCGTTGCGCGTGTGAGTGGCGTTGCGCATGTCAGTGGTGTTGCGCGTGTCAGTGGCGTTGCGCGTGTCAGTGGCGTTGCGCGTGTGAGTGGCATTGCGCGTGTGAGTGGCGTTGCGCGTGTGAGTGGCGTTGCGCGTGTGAGGGGAGTTGCGCGTGTGAGTGGCGTTGCGTGTGTGAGTGGCGTTGCGTGTGAGTGGTGTTGCGTGTCAGTGGCGTTGCGCGTGTGAGTGGTGTTGCGCGTGTGAGTGGCGTTGCGTGTGTGAGTGGCGTTGCGCGCGCGAGTGGCGTTGCGCGTGTGAGTGGCATTGCGTGTGTGAGTGGCGTTGCGTGTGTGAGTGGCGTTGCGCGTGTCAGTGGCGTTGCGCGTGTCAGTGGCGTTGCGCGTGTGAGTGGCGTTGCGCGTGTGAGTGGCATTGCGCGTGTGAGTGGCGTTGCGTGCGTGAGTGGCGTTGCGTGTGTGAGTGGCGTTGCGCGTGTGAGTGGCGTTGCGCTTGTGAGTGGCGTTGCACGTGTGAGTGGCGTTGCGCGTGTGAGTCGCGTTGCACGTGTGAGTGGCGTTGCGCGTGTGAGTGGCGTTGCGCGTGTGAGTGGCGTTGCGCGTGTGAGTGGCGTTGCGCGTGTGAGTGGCGTTGCGTGTGTGAGTGGCGTTGCGTGCGTGAGTGGCGTTGCATGTGTGAGTGTGGTTGCGTGTGTGAGTGGCGTTGCGTGTGTGAGTGGCGTTGCGTGGGTGAGTGGCGTTGCGTGAGTGAGTGGCGTTGCGTGGGTGAGTGGCGTTGCATGTGTGAGTGGCGTTGCGCGGATGAGTGGGGTTGCGTGGGTGAGTGGTGTTGCGTGGGTGAGTGGTGTTGCGTGGGTGAGTGGTGTTGCGTGGGTGAGTGGGGTTGCGTGGATGAGTGGGGTTGCGTGTGTGAGTGGTGTTGCTTGGGTGAGTGGCGTTGCGTGGGTGAGTGTGGTGTTGCGTGGATGATAGTGGGCTTGCGTGGGTGTGAGTGGCGTTGCGTGTCTGTAAGTGTTGCTGTGTGGGTGAAAGTGGCACAGAGCCTTTGATGTGGCCTGGCGCAGGAGAAATGCTGCTGCTGCTAATTAAATTAAAGAGCGGCCGGGAAGCGGCCAGGAAACACAAGTACGGCCGGCCACATAATTAGGGGAGGAGAAGCCGCACAGCACACGCTGGGAGAAGCCCTTTGATGTGCTGTGCGGCCGCGATGCGCGCTCTGTGCTGGGGGAGGGCCATTAGCCTGAACTCGCGGCAGGTCTGTGGCCAGAGAGTGGGCAAGAGAGAGCGAAGGCGTAAAGGCAGGAGCGTGTACGGGGCAGCGTGAAGGGCTGACTGCACACTGAAGCAGAAGCACACAGGCATACCGCCGTGTGTAGACAGAGCAATCAAATGCGCTCATAAGGTTCACGTACTGGGACAGACCCTATTCTTCAAAGTGGGTATGAGTCTTGGTAGGACAACATCCAGTGATTCTGGACAAATAAATCACGTAACCTCTCCGTACATAAGAATTAATGTGTCCTTGTGCAGAGCAACTGATTCCTCAGAGTAAAGCGCTCTGATACCTTCGGGTTGGGTTTGTGCTCAATTAAAGTGCACAATTTAAAAAAAAAAAAATGGAGACTGAGTTTAAACAGAAGAACTCGTAAGGAGTGGGGGAGGCAAAGATAATGGATGTGGCGTAATGGCTGGAGCCGACGTCTGTGAAGCTGGGGAACCGGGTTCAAGTCTCAAAATACACAGCTGCCAGTGAATGAACATGGGTGGCACCACAATACCCTAGCACAGCAGAGCATGCTGGAGGAGCGCCCACCGAGTGCTGGCAATACAAGTGGTGGTGCTGGTAAATTTCAGAAAAGCAGTGAGGCCTTCGCAATGGAGTGCGATGGGTGGAAGCAAGGGATCATGGAATGAAAGAAGGGAACTGGAAAGGTGAGGAAGGAAGGAAGACAGGAGATGCCCTTTCATGGACCTGATGGTGGCTGAGGTGTGGGTGCCAGCTCGAGAGGTAGAGATTCCACATGGCACTGCTGTCTGTGTGCCAAGCCTGACTATGTTTGCCGTGAGTGGGTACAAGGCAAAGATGGAAGGATAGAAGCGCGGATGGGAGTAAGTGAAGAAGAAAAAGAGGTGGCGAAGCAGGAAGTGGAATAAACGTGCTGGGAGGAGAGCTGGGGGGGAGGGGTCTAGAGGCCTCGGAGCACGAGTGTGAGGGCTGGGGAGGGGGAGCACAGGGAGAGGGGAGAAAGCCTTTGATGCAGCAGGGGGCGGAGCGGATACCTTTAAAGAGCTACTGGCGGCACATGAAGTGTGAAGCAGTGGGGGGGGGGAAGCTCTTGGAGGCAGGAGCAAATGGTAAGGGGAGGAGAAATGCAGCTGGAAGGCTCGGGCAAGCTTGTGCACGAGGACGTGCACTTGATGAAAACGCCGCTTAGTTTAGCTCTTGGTTTCACCCCAATAGGGCTCGCCTATTATATCCCTGCGGGATATTAATAGGCGAGCCCTAAAAATGTCTAAATGGTAGTTGTCGCAAGCAGCCTTTAAGCTTAGTCCAGAAGAAGTGTTAAGCAGCTTGTTGTACCTGTACTAATCATATAGTGTAGGTTAAATGAAAAAGAACCACACAGTATAGTTGTAAAATTAGTGATATTTATTATACACACTCACTAACACATTGGTATATCTCCTACCCAGAGATATCAAAACAATACACACAATATTTCCAAAGGAGAACAGGTAAGAAGCACAAATATACAGTGGTCTCCAGGGGAGACCAAACCATATACTAATGAAGTGGAATGTGAACTGCGACCGAAATAGAGATTTGAGCCAGAAGACTTAGAAGAGCTGGGGACCCGTGTGCAGAGTGGAGACACAGATGCATCCTCAATACAAGTCAATGGGGAAGTCCAGTTGCAGTTTTCAAGAAGAAGGACCCTGAAGAAACCCTGTGGAAGATGGAAGTCACCCCACCTGTGAATACCCCAGGAACCAGGATGCCTACACCAAGGAAGTGAGGTCGGAAACCGCCGTAGACCACAATGGAAGGCTTCAGTGAAGATGCCGCTGACGAAGAAGGTGAACGAGTCCGGTGGAATCCAAGGGTGGATTCTTGAAGAGGAGTACAGGAGATGAGAGGCAACACATAAGCAAAGAAGAACAATTTAACTTCAAATCAACTATCAAAATCTTTTCCAAAATCATCCATAGAGTCCAGTGTTGCTTGAATGTTCTTTTTTATGTCTTCTCTTTCAATCTTGAAAGTATAATAAGCAGACACAACCAACGCATTTCGTACCAGACAAGGGCAACTTCAGGGCAAAAAAAAGTCTGGTGCTGGTTGCACTATAGTTTATAGACAGCAAGGTCATACCAGAGTCCCAAATCCTTTGCTACCCACTTCTTGTTATCAAGCCAATGTTACAGATGGTCAACAGCATTTAGCAAACCAGTGTGTGTTTTGGTTTGCACAAACAGATATTTAATTCTGGAAACAGTAGTCCCACCCAGGTAAGTACTTTGTTCAGCAAAGCATACGTAGACAAAGATGCGGTGGGCCGGACGGTGTTGCCGAACAAAGTATTTAACTGTTTCCGGAATTAAGTATCAGGTTTTTTCACACCTTTACAATGCACGTTTTTCTCTTCTTGTAAAAGGTTGGGATAAGTGCTTTTTAGGTCTCGGATAGACAACGCATGTGCTGGTTAGAAGAGACGTGCTGTGTTTAAGCGATGGGCTTCAGGCCACCCACAGGCTTCCCATTTGCTCGCTTCATCGTCTGTCTCATATTCTTTGTCACCATTCGTCCATGGCATGCATGGTGCACGGTAATGCCTCTTCATTTGTTTAGCCCCCCTCCCACCCTCAGAGCACGGGCAAAGTACTTGTAATCATATGCTGCTCCCAATTTTAGAACCTACTTTTTGCTTTGTTTTTCAGCACTCTACACAGTGTTTGCGCTTTTACCAGCTCCGTCTTCTGCCACCCACTCTCACCCCTCCCCCTCTCGCCCAATACCATTCCAACTGTATGGAGCGCTTTACTGCTCCCTTGCTTGTTTTATTTACGATCGGCATTGGCCATTAGAATGTTGTTTCCATGATATCCGGTTGTTAGGTTTAGCCCTCGATCGGGTGTCCACTTTTGAGTACCTGGGGTGACTCTAAATGACAGAATGGATTGGCGGACTCACATTGCCAAAGCTAATTTGAAGCTTGCCCAATCTTCGGGCGGTATTTTAAAAGTTTTTAATGAATCTTCCCTTAAATTGATGGCGCCGCCTGTTGAAATATATAAAGCCCAGGCGAGAGGTGGCCCACTGTATGGAGCGGACCTTTGGGGACATGCCAGCGCGGCCCCCCCTCTCCCTTACCGAGAATAGTTTTATGAGGTGCCTTTTGAGGCTACCTCAGAGTACACCCCTCATTCCACTAAGGCTAGACTTGGGCTTGGTCCCTATCCAAGATGTCATTTCGAATCGCCCTCTGTTTTTCTGGAGACGACTATGGGCCACCCCGGAACTTGAGAGCTACAGGCAGGATCTACGGGACTTGTTAGCAATCAGGGGTGCGGGTAACATTCCATGGCTAAAGCACATCCAGCACCTCTCTAGGGCCATTGGCAGGGGGGAACTGTGGTCATCCCCTGAGGAGACCTGCTCTGTGGTCTCTAAGAAAACTCTGAGTGTGGCAGTGAAAGAGCATGGTTTGGCTCTCTTAGCCTCAAGCCCTTCCCTGGGTAGGCTGACTGACACCTTCCTTGAGATCAAGGCTCACCCTTTCCTTGAGAGTTTTTTTGATGACATCCAGCCCCCCCCCCTGGGATAGGGAACTTTATACTCAGTTCAGGCATGGCTCTCTCCCCCTCAGGGACGTAACTGCCAAGTGGTCAAAAGTCACATCTCCAGTAAG
Source organism: Lissotriton helveticus (assembly GCF_964261635.1). NCBI lineage: Eukaryota > Metazoa > Chordata > Amphibia > Caudata > Salamandridae > Lissotriton > Lissotriton helveticus. The sequence goes on along the minus strand of NC_136070.1, from coordinate 134,084,255 downwards.
CATCTGCCCAGGGTGCCAGGGAAGCAGAGAGACAGATCTGCACGTTTTGCTCTTCTGCCCCTCGTACTCTCGGGCTAGAGCGAAATGGATAATCCAATTTTGTAAGTCCAGGAACATGAGGGATTATAGCGAGATTTATAGGATACTTAAAGCAGACACTGCCTTCCTGACAGTTTTTGTAACATCCAAATTCCTTCTGTCCATGTGGTTTACAAGGTGTGCAACACTAAAAAGGGGTAATCTCACCAACTACTCCCCACGGGGTAACCTGTTGTGTTAATTGGATGGCGAGCGCTTCTTTTCTAAAAAGCAGACTGGGGAGCCGGTGGGAATTTTAGGAGCGCCAATGAGACGTTTATACATGTAATTATAACATTTTAATCTCTATTTATAAAACTCGATCCTTTGAGGTATTTTAATATTTTTATTATGTATAACCCTACTTAATTGCATTGATGTATGTAAATATGCCTTTTTATGGTTTTTAACCGAAATAAAAGCTTTTGACTGACTGACTGTTAGGTTTACTGTTCCAACCATACGGTACGCTTTACTGCTCCCTTGACTTGCTCACCCTCCTTGATAACAGCTACACATGTGAAGGTATCATGACAGCGCTGCACTTCTGCAACACACGTCATATTTCAATGCACGATCCTTAAGTCTGATTTATGGCCAAGGTACGATTGCTTCAACAATTTAAACTTTCACCAAGGATGCCAAAACTACGTTTTGTTGATGTAATTTTTTATAAATGTAAACAGTGGAAAAGCTTGCCTCCGAGTTTGTTAAAAGCTTTAATCTCTACTGCTCCCCTATACTTCATTTTATAAGCAGTGGGGGAAGATGTGGCGTAACTGCGTGATCAGCCAACTTTGAAGTTGGGGAACTGGATTTGAGTCTCAGTGACAGGCCCAAAATCCTGTGATTCCAGAAAAATCCTGGCTCGTTTAATATACTTGCAGTGTTTGCTGCTTCCTACCACCAGTTTTTATTTTCACCCAACATGGCCAGAGGAAAAGCTTGACCTCTAAATTGTTAATAGCCTTTTTCTTTACTGTTTTGTTAAGCGTCCTTTTATAAACACTGGGAGATGATGTGGCGTAACTACTTGAGCGGCCGCCTTTGAAACTGGGGAACCACACTCGAGTCTCTGCTCAACAACCTGTGATGCTGGGCTAATCACTTTCTTCATTCCTAAAAATGAATGAATGCAACTGGTGCTCATGTACAGTGCTCTAATATCTTTGGGTCCAGTTTGCGCTGTATAAAACTGCAAAAAACAATAAAGGTGGTTTCTTGCTGAATACTCTGGAAAGCATCTTAAAATTGGCATGATCTTTTTATTTGTTGTAACGAATTTGCAATTAAAACTTTATTACGGACCCTTTTAATTCACACTCCCCCCAACAACCATTCTACACGTCTACAGGCTCAGGCGTCATGCTTCTTAGGTCTTGCCTAGGCAGCGATTGTGCTATCTCTTCGAGACATGCTGTATTCCGGATATGGGCATAAAGCTCCTCCCACTGTCCGCCCTTCTTTTTACTTGGCTTCTGTCCTTCTCCTTTGTAAATGGTGGCTTTTCATTGGTCAATAGACTTAGTAGTCCCTCCTTAGTACCGCTTTGTCTCTTCTTGTAACCTCCCATGAGGACCCCCTCCCCCATTACATGTGGTATTACTCCCTAGGTTTTAATTACAGCCTCAAGGCACTATTTTCTTAAAAGGCTTCAGGCGGGAAACACACTTGGTCCTAAAGTAGTTTGGCAGAGGGTACTTCATTACAAGATCATCTCACATGTACATGAGAGTATAAATTTTCCTTCATCAGGTCCACACAGAGTATATCCCAATCCCAAATTAATGTTATAATTATTTTGTCACATTTCAAAGCTACAAATTGTATATATGGACATAGCTATTTGAATGTACTCGTAGTACTGTCTTGCATACAATGCATTATGGGTAGGGTGGATTTACAATATCTTCTGCAGGGTGCAGTACCATATGTAGCCGCATATGGTACTGAACCCTGCAACATGGCTAGGTAAAAAACATTGACATTTATAATGTCAATAACTTACTTTGTAGGCATGGAGTGCTAGTGTCTTGTTCACTAATGACCTCTAGGAGCTGCTTGCTGTACTGCAGCGAGACATGCAGTGCTGGTGCCTTGCTCACTAGGGACCTCTAGCAGCAGCTTGCGGTACTGCAGCGAGACATGCAGTGCTGGTGCCTTGCTCACTAGGGACCTCTAGGAGCAGCTTGTGGCATTCACTGAGACATACAATACTGCTTCCTAGCTTACTACGCAAGCATCTGCTATCCACTAGGTCTCGCATTACTGAAAGTATGAGCTATTGGCGTTGCATTATTATTTGCAATGCCAATACCTCAAACTATCAGTAATGCGAGACCTTTTGCATTGCAAATACTTTGTTTACTTCACTTTCAGCCATGCTGAACAGCAGATGTGCTGCTATTCAACATGGCTAATAGACCTTAACATGGACCACACCAATAGCTCTCGAATTGCTGAGACCTATTGGCTTTGCCAGTGCTTGTTTGCAGATGGGTTGAGGACATCACCTATGAGGTAATGCACCCGTGAGTTTTTCTATAGGCAAGAATATTTTCAGTCTGAAGAAAAAAAAGTCAAAAATAAGTGCCCAATTGCACATTTCCGCCAGGTGTAGGCCAGCAAATTGCTCACCATGATAACAGTTCTCAGGAGCTCGCTGGGCGAATAACAGTGTAACTGTGCAACTCGCATAGAATACCACACAGATTCCATGGTTTCTTTGTGAATTCCCCGAAATGTACGTATGTTTGCAAGACCTAAATCAATGATGCTTGGATTTCAGACTTTTCCCTCAAAGCATTCTAGCTCCCTAGTTCCAGCTGAACATGAGAAGACTATTATAATTGGGGTGCAGGGTGCTCTTATACCCGTGGGCCACTACACATACTGGGCCATTTATAACTACGTCCTTACATAACATATAAACTTTAAATATTAATGAAAACTTTTTGAAAATATTCCGAGTGCCCCTATTTTGTCAAACAGTGAATACCGTGGTATTTTCAGGTGCACGGTGCAAATGCTCAGAATTTGTCTCAAAACAGTGCAATACCCAGAGACTGATACTACCTCATAAGGCGGCGACCAAGAGAGCACAGTCCTGACTTTGCCAAGGTATGTTCGTGGGATCTGGTTTTGATGCCAAGCCGGATGGGTTTGAAGATTCCTCGCAGCGGGCGTGGGGATAAGGTTGCTGGTTTTGATCCTGTGAATGTAGCGCTAAGTTAAATGACCCTTGAAATTTGAATTTGGTATGAAGGCCACGAGGTAGGAAATAAAGGTGTTGGGAGGGGGGGGGGTGATGAAAGGAGTATTAATTTTTCGTGCTTTCAGTAGATGGTCATGGGAATAAAGGCATGTTTTGAACTTGCCATCTTCTTGATCAGCCTGTGTATGTGTTTGTATTCATACCGTTCGAACCCAGCTAGGGAGCAGTGGAGTGCTGAACCCCAATGGGGAACAGCCTTTACAACGCGGGCATTACCACGCGCTGCCATTACTTCGCTGGTTTTACAACGCAAGTCATTTCAACGACTTGCGCTGGAGGGTGCTGTTGGCAAAGGAATAGTTTAATTTTCTATTCCAACACCTTCTCTACTGTCAACGTGGGCTGGAGTTGGAATAGAAAATTAAACTATTCCACTATCCAGCCCTTACAGCGCAAGTCGTTGTAACAACTTGCGTTGTAAAAACAGGGTTGTAATGGCACGCGTGGTAATAGCCCGCGTTGTAGTGACATACATCCAACACCAATGGATGATTGGAAGGTAATTTGAAATGGTGTTCTTTAAGTGGACCTTACATATTTTGCATATTTACCATCCGTGGCCCAACCATAGAGGCAAAGGGGCCACGTCTCCTCGCCTTTTTCCAGAGAAGAAGAGTGTCTGTCGGGCTGAGAAAAGGTCAGTCTGACAGACACTCTTTTTTCTCAGTTGAGGCAGTCAGAGCTAGAGATGCGCTACATGCGCAGGCTCCTGGCTGCCAGAGCTGAACTTTGCCAGACTGAGGATTTCTAAGCCCTGTGGCGCGTGACCTCCTGCGCCAAGCAAAAGTGCCTTGAGGACCTTCCCTCGTGACTAGGGGGAGAGTCATTGATTGCCTGGGGCCTGGGCGCTTCATTTTTAAGCCGTGAAGGGGCGAGTGTCAATCAGTGACATCTCGTCACAGAGTGTGATAGGGTCAGAAGTGCCACTGACCTCATCCCACTCTGTGACGAATAAGAGACTGCTACCTTCCCTCGTTGGCTTACCTATGATCCGCAAATGAGGGAAGGCAGCTGTCCCAACCCTCCTTAAACCTCCAAGTCAGGTAAGTTTTATGTTTTTGAATCTTTGATGTGTTTATGTATAAATGCATGAATTTGTGTGCGTGAGTGTTCTGAATGGGTGCTTGTAGGAAACTGGCTCTATATATACTACACCAAAATGAGGTATAGTGTGTATAGAGTCCAGGTAACCCCAGAGGTAGGCAGGGTTTAAAGTTAAATAGAACCTTACTTTCTATTTGTGCTAGAGTGGTCGAGCAGTATCGGACAGTGTTAAGCATTTGATGTACACACTCAGTCAGCAAATGAATTCACACACTCAAGAACTGAACTCTAGGCCAATTGTTTTTGTATAAACAAATATACTGTTGTTTATTTTTAGAACCAAGCAAGCCTAGCACAGGTAATTATTAAATACTTTTCAGTATCAAGTTAAAAATGCAATAGAAATTGTACTTTGTTTGATTTACAGGGGATGTAGTAGGTTGCAACACTTAGCAAATACAGTACATTGAAATGAATAGGCTTTTTCAGTAAATTAGAGGTAAGTCACTTTTTACGTTACTTTTCTAACTCAGTGCTGGATACCTAGATACAGCACTGGGACATTTCCTCCAAACAGATAAGTAAATACGTTTTGGTTATTTGTGTGATTTTTAATAAATACTCCACACTTAGAAACTTTTTGGAAGAAAATTGTCAATGTTATCCTATGGAGGAAAAAAAGGTTATCGGTTAACAGGTAAGTAATCGACTGTGGGAGTTAAGGTTCTGGGGTTAGACTCAGGGGTCCCCCAGGGTCAGTGATGCACTGTTGTTGCACCGTCAGTGGCACTAGGACGGCTGGGTACAGAGTGCTGTTTCGACGTTGGGCGCCCTGTTGTTTTCTATGGAGAACCTCCGGTTTGCAAAAGTACTGCAGGCAGGGAGATGAAGGACTTCTGGGTGAGACCACCACTTGGAGAGGTAAGTTGGGAAGTTATGGGTTGGTTAGGCACTGTCGTTTGGGCACACAAGGCCGTGGGGCGTCGGTTGCAGGGATGCCTTTTGGGGTCGGATCTTTTTACCAGCTCCTGGGCACGGTTAGGGGGGGCCTTCTGGATTTAGGCTGAAGGCATCGGCTTAAGGCTTGAAGCAGGTCAGGGGTCGCCGGATCTCGGGTCAGGATTGCCGGGGTGACCTCCTCGTGGTGTTTTTCCACTAGAGCTAGGGCCGGGTTCGGCGGGTGCAGAGTGGGCTGGATTTGCGTTTTCCGGCTGCTGCCAAAAGTTGCAGTTCAACAAATCCGGTGTTCACAGGAGAAGCTATCTTTGGAAGTGAAGGCAGGCAGGTCCTCCAGTGTTTCTGAGGTTGCTGGCTGCAGAACACACTGGGATTTCGCAGGAGCAGGTTCGAGGGGAGACAGGCCGGTAGGGCTGGGGCCAAGTCAGTGGGCGTCTTCCTCCTGTTAGCTGGCTGCACGGCTGTTCGGTCCTTCTTCTTCTTTTCTTCTTGTTGTCTGGATCTGAGGAAGCAAGGTTCAGGGTGCCCCCTAAATCCTAGATTTAGGGGTGTTACAGGTAGGTAAAGGGCAGGGACCAATAGTCCCTTCCCTGGGGTGGGTAGACCCCCTATCGTGCCACCCTCCAGTGGGAGGGGACAGGAGCCTGTCCCTGGTTGGTTGGGTCTCCCCATCCTCAAGATGGCGGGGACTCAGAGTTGTGCTGCACCTTGCCTCCCCCACCTGAGGGGTGGAGTTTGCAGAGGTGGGCACACCTCTTTCCCTCCCTTGTTCTTCCCGCCAGCTCTCCCGCCCAGATTGGGGGGTAGAACCGGTGGGGACCAGTTGCTGAAAGCAGCAAATGGTCTGGCGAGGCTCACAAAGGCTGTAATGCCAGAAATCGGTCCTAGGAAGCTTGAATCCGGTCCAGGGAAGGCATGGGTTGGCAGTTCGGGCTGGACTGTTCCCATGAGGCACCAGGTCAGACTGATTTGCATATGGCCATGTCTGATTGGGGTGGCAGAGTGGGCTAAAGAACGGTGATCGATTAAACTCAGATCTGTTGACTGGGTGTGAGTGTTTGATTGGTTCAGATGCTCCGTCCATCACCACCCCCTTTTGTAACGCTTTGTTCGCCATAAGTTGGCAGGATATGCTTAGATGTGAGTCCCTTGCTCACTTTGCCACTGGATTCAAGCAAGCCTGGCAGAAGGCGGCTGTAATGCCAGAAACCGTTCCTAGGAAGCTTGAATCCGGTCCAGGGAAGGCATGGCTTGGCAGTCGGGCTGGACTGTTCCCATGAGGCACGAGACGTTTTTTGACCATGTGCTGACGCCTACACACACCCGTAGCATTTTGTACCGGTTTTTATTACTCCCACGATCTCGTCGTAGGACACAAATGTACATGTTTATTTTTTATTTCCACAGCTCACCACTAATACATCGCTTTGAACCTTAGTCGAGCTTCACTTTTACCACATTAAGTCTTTTTTCAGTTGAGATAGCTTTCGCGTGACTCACTCCTGGGTCGCGTAGCCATTTAGATCCGGACTGTATAGCTGGCATACACACACACAACGCGATTGCCGTTTCATGGACTACGCTCCACTTAGAGCATTCACTGGTATGAGTTGTTACACACCACAGATTTATTTTGGCACGTTTCATTTGAACACCTTAGCATGTTAGAGTTACTGGTGCACTATCTTCACTTTTTGGAGAGAACTGGTTTTACTGTGGATGTTCACGTATTGGTAGACATTTTTGACGTTTCGAGTCAGTAATTTTACTTTTTACCACGCCAGGTTGGCTTTGCATCCCCTACTACCACACGTTTTTTTAGGAAACCGAACGCCACTTAGTTCACTTTTACACCAATGTTAAACAGTCACTTTCATTACACTGATGCACTGGTATTTAGTAGTCTCCCTGAGCACACGCGCTTTTATTGCACCGACGCACTGGTGTTTAGTAGCCTCCCCGAGCACACGCGCTTCTCGCTGCACATTTTCGCCATGTGGGCTACTCATCATGAGCAATTCATTTTTCAACCCCGCATGATACACTAAATGGTTGCCACTATTAACCATACTGTTACTAGACATACGCATTTGGACCCAGGGTCAATCAGTGTATTTCATTATAGGGAGAACCCCCTGAAGAAGGGCTGGACCCGAAATGCATTGGGGAATTTTCTTTGTTACCCTTGTGAATTAAATAACAGCTGATTTCAAATGTCATAACATTTAACTGCATCAAAGAAAGAATTCATAAAAAATTGATGTAAATTTCACTACTGGAATATGAAGAAAAATAAACCTAAGTGACATACGTTTAATGGAATGGTGATTGTTTAAAGCGATTATTTTCGCATTGGAGTGCTAACATGAGTTTGCCCTTCCAGAGGTGAAGGACTTCATATTGTAAGAATGGACTTAGACACTGTAGGGGTACAGGGCTCAGGCACCTGTACCCTCACCACTGGCATAGGGCACCCAGCTAGATGGGTGACTGATCTATACCAGGGCAGTGGGTTGTAGGCATGGCCCACAGGGATGTGTACCATGTTGACTCTTTACTTTGTTCTGCACCTAAACACGCAGCCTGCGAAGACAGTGTGTGTGTGTAAAAGTACAGGGCCTCTAAGGGTGGCACAATAAGTGCTGCTGCCCTTAAAGGTCTTCCCTGGTCACAGTACCATTTACCAGGGGCTGACCTGTGGTCAGAAATGCCAATTGGGTTAGTTTTGGGGAAAGAACACAGGCCCTGGGAACCTGATTGGCAGGGCCCTAGGAGACACCAAGAAAAGTGCATCAGTAGTCTGGCAAAAAGTGGGGGGTTATTGCAACAGAAACCCACTTTCCTACAGTGTGTGTGTGTGTTTGTGAATGCATGGGTTAGAGTGAGTGAGTGTATACATGTGCGTGTGTGGCCTGCCCGCCCTCCTCCCTCCCAAAATTACCAGCCACCACAGATATTTACAGTTTGTTTTAGAAACCGGGTTTGCTTCTGCTCACCAGTGATCAGCTTACATGCAAATAACATAATACCACATACAAAATAATGTGTGAGAGTAAAGTCACATTGCTGATTTGCGATGGTGGACATTTGCCCTTGGAAATATAATTTGACAATATATAAATTCTGTCATTTGTATGGAATCTGAACAGTTGCAAGCTCTGTGTTAGGAAAGGTTTGTGGGTATTTCTGGGTGGACCAACCCAACAGTCTGTGTCCTTTCATCTATAATTTGCATAGAAAATACTCACTTCTGGTTAGGGCAATAATGAATTTCCAGGGTGGGAATGATGACACAGAAGAAGGGGTTTGTGAAGTAACCACACCAGGCCAGGTAAGTGAGGTAACCTTCTGTTTAATGACCGTTCTTCTCCTCAGCTTTCAGGGAATCAACAAACAGTCCCTGGAGTTTCAAATGTCAAAATTCTGTAACCATGGAACTAACTTAAAGTAAGGGAAATAGGTTATCTAATTACTACAACATCTCCCTTCTTTGCAAAGAGAAAATAAAAGGAAGAAATGAGCACTAGCAGGAACAAGAAGGAGAATAGAAAGACATAGAGAATAGGAGAAAAGCAGAGATTTCACAAAAGCAATATACATGAGAAAATAAACCCATCTACAAAACTCTGCACATTACATGGGTACGTACGCACATTGGAAATTTACAAATAAATGCAAAACTTCATAATAAAACAGAATCACAAATTCATGCGTTTAGGTGGAACACTGTTTCTACCACTCCTCGGTGTATAGGGAGATTGAGAAGAGCCCCCAGGGTTGTTGGTACTGGATTCACTCCGACAAGGTTCTGAGGATGAATGCTCCACATCAACCTCAAGCCCCAATTGCCAAACAACTTGTTTGGGGGTTTTGTAGATTCTTGAGAGATTCAACCAACTCTTTCTATTGATTCTCACAGCAGAACAAGATGTGGCATCCACCTGAACAGGAGGACCGAACTTCAACAATCCCTTGGGATCTTTATGAGGAAGCTTAATTCTTACTCAATCACCCACCAGGACCTTGGAGCTCTGACCAGAGGCATCCTTGGCACCTTTAGAGGGTGACTGAACAAAGGTATTGCACGATGTACTAGCATTGGAATGCAGATAAGCAAACACTGCATTGTCCGCCAAACCAACCTTCATGCACAGACCCCATTTCCTCATCCAAGCTGGACACCTGTCAAACGTAGCAACTCTTCCACGCAGCACTCAAAAGGACTTTTCCCCACTGCTTGACTGGGAGTGGTACGGTGCTCCCACAGCATGCTCTGCACAGCTTCCTTAACCTCCACCCTGTTGGAAAAAGCCCACTGCACACACTCAACTAGAATGTGATTCATGCGCTCAATAAAACCGTTGGCTTGTGGGTGAAATAGAGCCAAACAGCGATGCACAGTACCAGATTTAGAGAGAAAATCAAACATTTCTCTTGAAGTGAATTGCACCCCATTGTCTGACACTTATTCATTGGGAAAACCTTCCCTAGTGAATAGACTTTGAAAAAATCTAATGAACCTCCTGGGTGTTGGAATCAACCATAAAATGAACCTCCAACCACTTGCTGTATTAGTCGGCTACCATCAAAGCCAACTTATACCTATTAGGTAAAGCATTGAAGAGTCCAACAAAATCAACAGCCAATTTCATCCACGGACCACTGGGAAGTCTTACCACTTGTACAGGAGGTGTGACCGTTTTGATAACCTTGTCACTTGAGCAGCAAATGACACAACCCCTGCCGGCATCATCAACCTGGCGATCCATGGATGGCCACCAAACGACTGCACAAATCCTCCTTTTGGTGCTTGTCTGCCCAAGATGGCCTTCTTGACCAGCGTCAATGATGCAAGATCTTAAACACTCGGGGGGAACAAACTTGTCACCCCGCATGATCATCTCACCACCTTCCAACGTGAGTTCAAGAGAAATCTTGGCAAATGGCTGGAGCTCCACATACAAATGCTGCTCTTTGGGCCAGCCTTGAACAATGTGTTCCTTGACTTTCTTAAGCACAAGATAAGCCTCCATCCCATCAAACCATTCCTTTTCATCAAAACAACCAACACTACAAACATCAACAGAAGCAATCAAACATTCCTCATCTTCATCACACTCTTCTAATTCACCCTCATCCAAAGGTCAAGGTGACCTTGAGAGAAAATCTGCCCTTGTGCTTCTCCCACCAGGAATATACTCTACCACAAAATTGTACTGTAACAGTTTTTAACTCAGTCTTGCAATCCTAGGGGTGTGCTCTTTAACAACAAGCCCATTGAGGATGGGAATGAGAGGCTTGTGGTTGGTCAAAAACGTGAAAGTCTTCCCCCATATAAAAGACTTAAATCTCTAAGCAGCCCAGCAGCAAGCCAACATCTCTCTCTCAATGACAGAGTAATTATTTTTTTACATAATGCTCAATAGGCAAATCCAACAGTATGCTCCTTGCCTTGCTTGATTTGTGTTATCGTACCACCCAAACCATCCAAACGCACATCAACCTTCAAAGGATCAAATGGAGTCAGAGTCTTACACGTCCCAAGCTCTTGATTAACACAATCAAGTTCATCCTGACACATCTGATCACAAAAACAAGTAACCCTCCTTTGGAGTAGTTCTTGTAAATGTACAGTTTTGGCAGCAAAGTTGAAAATAAACTTGGTATAAAATTCACAGACACCCAAAAATGAAGAAACTTTTTCTTTGGACTAAGGAAACAGAGCATTCACGATAGCATCAATCAACCCCTCTCTTGGTTCAATCCCTTCACCAGAAATACGGTGTCCCAAATACTCGATAGACTCCACACCAAACACACTTTTGAGTTTATTGGCCACAATGGCCTTCTCCTGAAGCCTGCTCAAAACTTCTGTAAGATTTCTGTCATGCAATGCCCTGCACTTCCCAGCAACCAGAATATCATCCTGGAAAACCACAGTATCCCCCATACCCTCCAAAACCTTTTCCATGATGCGCTGGAAAACAGAGGCTGCTGAGGCAAGCCCAAATGGAATCCTCTTGAATTGGAAGGTCCCTACCGGAGACACGAAAGCCGTCCAATGCTTGCAACTCGCGTCCAGCTTGACCTGATATAATATAATATAATAATATAATCCACATTTGTAAAGCGCGAACAATCACCTGTTAGGGTCTCTAGGCGCTGGGGGGCATCGGGAAGATTAAGCAAGCTATTGCCCAGAGTCACATGTTGCTGGGCTAATCTGCCACCGGCATCGGGGATCGAACCATGATCCCCACATTCCGGAGTCAGTTGCCCTGGCCGCAGCGCCACACCTCTTCCTGATGGTATGCAAAGGATAGGTCTATCTTAGAGAACAACTTTGAACCTGCAAACTTGGAGAGTATATCATATATACGGGGAAGAGGATGAGAATCAACCCTATTTCTTTGTTCAAACTGCGCAAATCAATGCACACTCTGAGACTCCCAATCTTCTTGCGGGCTACTACAAACTGAGACAAACATATTGACTACTCCACTGGTTCAATGACCCCTGACTCACTCATCCTTTTGAGCTCATCAGATAAATCATCTCCGACGCTTTAGGGCGCGTAGCACAATTTATGCTTGACTGGAACCGCTTGATCCTTCACCTTCATGAGATGTTTGAACCCTTTAATGTGCCCCAACCTGTCAGCAAACACACTTCCGAATCTATGAGCCCAATGAGTCAAACCATCACCCTGGATATGTTCATCCACTACAGACACCTGTTCCTTGGTGCCCAGTTTGAGGGTCATCCCAAACAGCCCCTGGTGGTACCACCCCAAAATATTTAATTCTTTCTTCGCTACAAAAACCTTTCCCCTAATGCACCTCTCCTCAAAATTCAAGCTAGTTTCAAAAAATCATTTTACTTCAATCCTCCTGCCCTCATAATATACTGATTTCTGTCTGTAGCTTCAAGTTGTTTATCCAACCAATTGCATTCAAACAATCCCTCTGTGATCATTGTCATACGAGCACCCGAATCAACCAACAAACTAAAGGATTTGCCATCGACAATAAAATCCACAATAGGATCCACACAATCATCAGAATCATCTTTGACCATAAGCATCAAATCATTCGTGGAACTCACCACATCCATTGACATGTCACCTTTGTCATCTTCAGTATTAACCATGCGGACGTTCCCCCTAGAGTTATAGATTTTGGCAAAGTGACCTTGTTTACCACACTTGCGACAGGCAACATTTCTCGTTGGACACAACCGAGTGTCGGGAAAATAAGAGAGGAACCCTCATTTCGTACATGAATTCCTTTGCTGCCCCACCCTTCTCTCAGGTCTAGCGACTACATATCTATTGCTCCTCTGCTCACCTTGTTGTTTTCCCCTTGGTCTTTAGCCTCTTTTACCACACCCACTACAGCTATGTCGGGTTTTAATTCCTTAGAAACGTTATGTGATAATTATATGCTTTTAACAATGGAAATTGTTTCGTGCAATGAAGGATTTTTCAATGTAAGAAGTTTCTCTTGAACTTTTTTATCTCTACAATGCACCACAACCTGATCCCTGATCAACTGTGATGTAAAATGTACAAACTTTCATTCTGATGCCAAAATGCGTAACGCAGCCACATACAACACAATGCCTTCATCAGCCTCTTGCTCTCTAGTGAACAATTTGTGTCCTTAACTTCTACATCAAATTGTTTTTCTAGCATAGCCACAGACTGGTCAAACTCATTAAGAGTTTCATTACCATCAGATACTTCAAGAAGCGGTAAGCGTTCCAACACAGCCTGTTCCTCTAGTCCAAAATTGTGCTCCAAAATAAACTTTCTGCGGTCTGCACTGAATCTTATCCCCCCCATGACCCCTAAATACTTGGTAAAAGCCCTATACCACACTATCCACCTGACCGGTGGGTTTCTGGAAGCTATAAAAATGGGGGAGGAGCTTGAACACTGAGCATATTGAAATATGAAACAACTTGTACTGGCTCAAAACAGATATTAGTAATAGAGTAGTCTTGTGAACACAACAAGCGTAAAGCACGCAGTCATTAACTTGTGGTGTTGCCGAACTTGCCACCAATATGTCCCTGTTGGACTTGGCCCATTTCCCAGAAATTTTTCGCTTTTCACCCCCCTATTTTAGGATGTCTCCCCCCATGGTAGAGAAATGTATAGGCCGTGTGTGGTGTGAGATACCATGTTAAATGTAATGCAATGGTGTGCGAACCTGTAATTCCCCCATCGCAAGAATGCACCCTGGTGAGATGTTGCTTTTAAAATGGATGCCATGACTGTGTGTTGTGCCACCTGGCTGTGGTGGGTTAGCAGTCTAGTTTTTGGTTCCCAGCCATCCCAGCTTTCGGAGGGAAAGCCTGGTACCCAGGGTGCTCTACTCCTCCCCCTGAGCCAGTTAGAACCAGTTCCCAGACACTACTAGAAGCTTCTGGCACTGTCTGGGAGGTGGGGTGAGGGGCGTATAAGTAGGGGGGCTGTGCCACCATGTGCTCAGTCAGAGCGTGGATTTGAGAGCGAGGGGACCTGCTGCCAGGGGGTACCGCCACATGGGCCTGTGTGCTGGACCCTATGCCCAACTGTAACCCCTTTACTGTCCGCAGGGCTAGTGAAAGCCCCACTGCAGGAGTCAAGGCTGCTGTACAGGAGGAGTGCCAGGCTACAGAGGAGGATGGTTCCTAAGACCCACCGCCCTGTCCTGATGAGTGCCCACTGACTGCTGACCTTGCCCAGTAGTGCCTGCTGCTCTGCTACCTGGTTCCTGAAGAAGGAAGGAGTGCTACATCTAAAAGTGCTAGGAGGAGAGGAGTGTCTGTCCTCTGCAACGCTGGGCTGAGAAGGCGCTATACCCCCATGGACTGTGCAGCGTTGTGATTGGCTTAGGGGACAGAGGCAGCCTGCTTCCTGTTCCTGCTGCAGCCTTCCAGCGCATGGTGAGCGCTGTAACTTACTCCCCCAAGAAGAAGAAGGTGAGGAGCGTGGGCGTCTCGTTATTGTGGGGGACCTGGACTGTACTGCAGCGCTGTGCTACAAGAGCGCTATATTGTATATGACTGGGCCCAGCTGCCTGCTGCTCTGCGCCTATCTAGCACCCTTCTTCATGACTCACAGGAGGTGAGCCCGAGAGAGCTGGAAAGTGAAGATACCGCAGGTGCCCAGCCCGCGTTTTGGCGCGCTTTCGCCTAATTAAAACGGCGGGTGCCTACCCTGCCTTGTGCAATTTTTGCCGTGTTGGTGTGCTTGATTAACCCCCGCGCGTGCCCACCCCGCATTGCCGCCTACAAAGGAGTGGAGCCGCCCAGAGGCGTATTTCAAAAGTGAGTGCCTACCCCGCGTGATGCCGCATGCTGCGCATATTGAAGTTAGGCAGGAGCCTACCCCGCACTTTGCCGCCACTGGAACTGCCCGGCAATCACCGCCACAACCCGGGATTCACTGAGGGCCGCCGCGCTGCCTACGGCGGCCCGGAAGAGAGAGGAGTGACCCGGAAGTGTGCGGGGCTCCATGTGTGCAAGGAGAGCCCCGCAGTGCCCACGGCTGCCTGGTGAGTGCGGAGGAGGGGCCTCGAGGCACATTGTCGGTGCCTGCCCCCTCCACGGTGAAGTACTTGCTGCCCGGAAGGTGTTGCCGCTAACGGGGCAACCGTGTGGAAAAAGGGAAGCCCCGCACCGGCCGCCAGTCCGCAGAGGAAGAAGCTGGGAGCTCGCCCCTAGGAAGGGGGCCAGGGTGAGGGCAGAAAGGAGCAGTGCGACGTCTGCAGGGCTCCAGAGGGGAGAGGAGCCCTGCGTGTCACCTGGAATGACCGGAGCCTCTTAGGCTCCAGGTGGAGGTCCCGCAGCAACAGCGAGGAGCCGAGTCATCCAGAGGAGCCTGGTGAGTGGGGTTCAGCTGTGTGGTGGCTGGGGGGGGTGTCGGGACACAGTCGGTGCCCGCCCCCCGGCGTCAGTACACCTGGGAGGGCTGCCCAAACTGGTAGCCAAGACTAGGTTGTACCCCCACGGCGGCCCTCAGGACAGTGCAACGGTCTTAGACACTTGGGCCTTTGTTCTCCAAGCCCCAGTTGGGGGGCTCCAGTGTCCCGTCGTTATTGCAGCATTTAGAGTTGAGAGCCCCAGAGGGACTTCCACACGCTCCTAGTACAGGACTGACTTTACACCAGTGCCCTGCTGTACAGTGGGCAGTGGCAACGGTTGGGGGACACAGAGGTTATACTCGCGAGGCCCCATAGGATTTGCAGGCCCACAGGATTATACCTAGTGCAGGAGGAGACCTACGCTCATGTGAATGCCTCATGTCAGGTAATGATGTTCTAGGTGCCCCAGGTTCGCCCTGTTTTTTTTGTGGTTACGCCCAATGAGGCTTCTGCTAATGTCATGCTTCATGATCCATGCCTAGGACAGGATATGCTGTTTGCCCCTACTGATTATGTGCAGGCGAATGTGATTTATGCAAAGGTTGTTAAGCTGTGGTTCTAAATGTGTTCCTTTCAGGCTTGTGTATATTGTGTTCATGGGCTGGCCTGACATCTTATGCGAGGCTAATGGTTAATGCCTTATACCCAGAGAAGTTATATGCCTAGGGGAGGCCAAATACCATACCAGGATATCTGCATTCTACGCCTAACTTTCTTTTTGCAGGGGATGCTGATGAAATGCATAATGTGCTTTTACGCCTAATGCTCCTACGCTGAGGATGATGTCCCCTGCTAGAGTATGTCCCATCTGATCCTGCTGCATCCAGGCCTATGGTGAATGTCATGCTAAGAGGTTTTCTTGCAGATGTTCCTGCCTAATGTGTTATGTCACTGTGATCTACGCTTCATTTTCCTACCTTATGCCAAATGTTAATGCTTTACGTTTACATTGCCGGATTGAGATGGATGGACTTACCTTTTTCACTTATCTTTTGTCCCTTAGCGATAGCTCTGGCAGCGGCCCGATTGGCCCTGCCATGTAAATAATCCCCTTGTACATATTGCCCTGGCGCCAGTTGGTGCAGTATAGTGACTACTGTGATTACTATTGCATGTTTGACCCAACACAAGAGTTATTCTTTTCACCTAATCTGGTGTGGTCTCTTTTTGTGGTGTGCCTTGTGTGTCGCCTGTGTGTACTGCGTGGATGCTTTGCCCATATCCTCTTGAGTTTGGCCTGCCCGCTCTGCACCATGCTTCCCCATCAGTCCCAAAATGTTTAGTCGAGAAGTAGTTGACCTTGTCAAAAGCTAAATATTTTACAGAAACTAACACAGTGCGATTTGAAGGATAAGACACTGTGTAGAAAAAACAATAGAACAGTCAGCACCCACTCACGTCCTTTACCGGTGCAAATAGCCTTGTACTAGCCTGTCGATATCCGTTGCCGGGTCCACCCCAAATCTCACTTAGTTTTCGTTGACCAAACAGATATGTGCTTGCCTCCGTCAGACTCCAAGACGTTGAGCCGAGTTGATAAACGAAATAGGTCCAGCCCAACGACTTCCGGGAAAAAAATAAAATTTGTGCGCACAAGGAAACGTAGCGGCCAAACGTAGATTACTCACACGCCTTTGCACGCACCAGGAAACACTGCAGCCAAATGTAGATTACTAACTTGCCAACCAGAGTCCGTCCGGAAAGTGCATAGCCACCACACATATAACGCTGAGCCCACGGCGTGCCTTGATTCCAAACGCTCTACCTCCAATGACATCCGGTAGCCCCAATGAGCGTGACGCCGTTACCAAAAGACTTGCATCGCGCTTACAGCATTCAATTGCATCACCAGAAGACAATCGACTGCTGATGGATACAGATTGCCACGATCTCCCAACCTATGGTGCGCAGGCACTTGCAAACAGGGATGGCTACTCCATTAGGGCGGAGGAACGTCGCACCACTGCTTCCTCGCAGTGCGAGAAGCAGAAATACAAAATGGTATTTGCGAGAAAGCAGAGGGTATGCCTGGTTGAGGCGGGCGGATGGCCGGGTCGGGGAGGAGTAGCTTGCCCAATGCTGAGGGCCCTGACTGTTAGGTCGGCTTTCTGGGGCTGACAGAAAA
Source organism: Lissotriton helveticus (assembly GCF_964261635.1). Classification (NCBI taxonomy): domain Eukaryota; kingdom Metazoa; phylum Chordata; class Amphibia; order Caudata; family Salamandridae; genus Lissotriton; species Lissotriton helveticus. The sequence goes on along the minus strand of NC_136070.1, from coordinate 134,066,866 downwards.
CAGTCCTGCGCACTCTGCATTTTCTCTATGTGGCTGCTGCATGCAGCCTACATAAAGAAAATGGCCTCCTTATAGGTGCCCGGCTGGGCGCTGTCCCCACCAATCACAACCCTGCCGTTTCAGTGTTGTGATTGGCTTAGGGGACGGAAGCTGCCTGCTTCCTGTTCCTGCCGCAGCAGAAAAAATCGCAGGACCCAGCCAGGATCAGAGGCGACGCGGAACCCAGTAAGGTAAGTTTTTTTTTTTTTAAATCCCTACCCCCCCCCCCCGTGTTACTCCCCCACCTGCTCTTAATCTGCCAGATTCTTATATCATACCATCAAAATGCCTTATTGATTTAAATGCTCACGTTAAGTGCCAAAGCCTGGGTGACACAAGCTGTAGTACCTGCAAGGCAAACTCTGCCGCCCATCCTTCCCATTCCCTCCCTGGGCACAGATTTACTGCAGCTCTCCTACCCATCCCAGGAGTAAATTACTGGGGTGAAATCAATGGCGGAAGGATGTAGACTAACGGCTAGGACGGTCAATCTCAAATCGGGGGAGCCGGGTTCCAGTCTCGACAATGACGCTCAACATCCTGTGATTCTGGGCAAATCACTTAATCTCCCTGTGCCTCTCAAAAAATGAATGTGTCCTTGTGTAACGCAACTGGTGCTCATGTAAAGGGCTCTGATACCCAATACTTTTGGGTCAAGTACGCGCTATATAAAACTCTGGAGAAAAAAAAACAGCTGGCTATCTCCAGGGTGGGAATGAGCTGTGCAAATTCGCAAAAATCTACAAACAATAGTTTGTTCGTTTGCACACTCTTTTCACCCTGGAATGCCGTCTCCATGTCACTCGGAGATGTACTCATTCGAAAAAGTATGTGTGAGTACAATTTTTACGAGTCTAGTTTCATTTCTAAAGAATATGAAATCTGCATAGAAATCAAGCCATTTGTGCACCTATCATCGACTTAACTGTGTAAATGTTTTTGTTTAGCACATTCTGCGTAGGAAATCGATCAGCTAGATTACATAGAGTCCCACCACTGCAAAACATGGAGCCAATAAATTTTGCACCCTTTTTGCTGCTAGTTTAAAAGAAAATGGAACAAATATCCTCTCCAGCTGCTTGTGCTACGAAAGGATGTTTGTAATGTGGCAAACATGTAGTGCGTGGATTTTGTTCAATTTCTACTTATTACATTATATAAAACACAGCAAACAAAACATGTTGTTCTACTTTAAAAAGTGGATGACGGGACTGATTTTAAGAAAATAATGTCATCAGCTTCTTATTATGTAAACGTCAAACAGCGGAAAAAATATTTCTTCCTTTTTTGCTGCAAAAATATATACCCATTATGGATTGCTAACAAATAATTTTGCTTCATTCTTTTACGAAAACAGTAGCAAGGGATGCGTAATGGATTTGCTGGTTCTAGAAAACAAATAAGCACCCACATCTTTGTCAGATTAGAAAGCTAAAGTTTGCTGCTGCTTCCGTTTACATGGAACCTGAGTGTTTTGCAACAAACATTAAACTCTTTTGCGGTTTCCTTTATTAAGCGGATCTGAGAATGCAGCACTGTTTACTTCCAAATAAATAACTTGTATTAACTCCCACACGCCTGGGTCCAGGGAGATGCGAGTGAGAGAGACAGCATGTACCGGAGCCAAAGCCAGCGGCATGCGGTTAGAGGGCGGATGGGCGCCGGTGCTCGAAGGCTTCGCTGGACACAAACAATGGGACAGTGGAGGGATGTCCCCTATGCATTCAGTCACTCGTACGGGATTGGCGTATAGAGTGTGCTGTGTGTTTATCTATGCCATATCCTATTGAGTGCAGGTTTTAAAGGCATGAATGCCTTCTGCTGATGCAGAGCAAGCCAGGCTGGGACCAAAACAAAAGCAAAAAGTTGGCAAAATGGTTCAGTCTTTGTGAACTCTTTCTCTGCCACACACATGCAGGCAGCCACTAACGTCCTGTGTGCGTTCATACATTGGCCTCGCGCACATTGGGGTTGCATCAGCTTTTGTTGACCCCAAGTAGGCCCCTTAACCCTTGGGTGGGAGCATCCACTCTGTGTGAGCTGTCCAGAGAGGTGAGGACACCGGCAGAGGCCTGGCTACAGGGGGGTCAGGCTTTTGGTCCCAGCCACCCAGAGCTGACCGGCGCCCCGTTTTCCGCGCCATGCCTTTCCCACCTTCCGGGTACTTCTGCGACCGCGTGATCCGGGAGCGCGAGAGGAGAAACGGCGAGGGCTCGCTGGCCAAGCCGCTGAAGTTTGAGGGGCAGGACTTCGCCGCCCTCAGGAAGGAAGCTCTGGAAAAGAAGAAGTTGTTCGAGGACGACGTCTTCCCTCCTGGGGTGCAGTCTCTGGGCTTCAAGGAACTGGGCCAGAAATCAAGCAAGGTGAAGCACATCGCCTGGAAGCGGCCCAAGGTAGGTCGCGTCTCTTTTTACCGTCACGTGCAATGCCATGATGACGCACAGGCTTTAGCACGCGACGCTGTGTGATAATGCACTGCAACGTGCAACCCATGCACAGTATACACGACAGAGAGAACTGATAGCGGGGACTAGGCTTACTTTTCACATTAACTAGTGCGAACTCTTAATAAGTATTACTTTGGACAAACCAGAATTGACTAGCCAAGCACAAATGGTCGGAAAAAAATCCCAAAAGTGCATGTTAAAAGCGCCCGGATTTAAGAAGCGCTACAGTGGCCCTCGAGTGGTGAAAGTCACGTGCACTGTACAGTTGCTGACAACCAGAGACGTTTTAAGGCATGGGCAAAGTGGGCTCTGGCCCAGGGCCCAGCCTTACAGGGGGCCGCTGATAGAGTCAACTCTCTTCTGCAGAAAGTCTTCTTGCCCTGATGACTTTGAGTAATTCTGAAACATATTGTTTCAAATACCGTATGCCTTTCATTTATTTTTAATGTGGTTGATACGTGAGAGTCTATTACGACGTTTTGCAGAGAAATGTTGCGTTTATGTTTCATGCAACATCCATACAAAAGTTTCTTTTAGATCAAAACAGCACCACTCCTATTCATATGTCACAGAGATTATTTGTAAGTAATATTAGTGAACTATCACAATATTGAAAACACACCTCACTATCCCTAAATATTAGATGTAAAAACATTTAGATTTTGGACCAGTGTGCCTGTGCACTGACAAAAGAGGCCAGGGAAGAGCTGAAATTGGATCATAAATTCAAAGCTGTTCCGAACAAGGGCCCCTAAAATACTTCTGGCCCAGAGCCTCCAAAATCCTTAAAATGTCCCTGCTGACAACATGACATAATGCCATGATATTGCACCAGGCATGTCCACTGCAGAGTAGCACGGACTACAAAATCAGTAGGCGTTTGATTGAAGAAATGCTTGATTGCCTCCTTTAAAAAGGGTTTCTGGGCGTTCTTATGAGGTTAGAGATCAGGCGTATGTGCTCTGGAGGGCCCCTTTGCTGCTGGACATATGTGTACTAGAGGGCCCCTTCGCTGCTGGACATATGTGTACGTGAGGGCCCCTTCGCTACTGGACCTGTGTGCACTAGAGGGCCCCTTCGCTACGAGAACTGATTTGAGTACAGAAATTATAAGGCGTACCATACATACTTATGTGATATTCTAGTTTCTGACCACCTTTGCTTTCTACGACCACATATGCTGGGTGAATTACACACTTTTTAAATTGCAAAACTACAAAGTTTTCATCTGATCGTGTTTGTAGCAGACAGATTTAAAAACTTCCACTCCTCACAGCAGTAGGAGCTTATATACAAAAGCATGCTGGAGGACGCTTTTATATAGTCTTACCTATAGTACTCGTAAATGCTTTGTGAATTGGTTCCCTGACTCCAATATGTTTTTATGGAGGGGGTAGTTAAGATAACCATTTAAAATTGTTTACTTTACTTACTCGATTGTGATCTCAACACTATTCCCTTGTGACCGAGCATGTAGACCATGTGACCATAAACAGATTTTGCCTGCTGTTTGAAAACCGATATTCCACTTGTCTACAGTGTTCCCAGCTTCCACTGAATTTTTGCATCTGAGTAAATAAATATACAGGGTTTACACAACTGTAAATATTGGTGTTTAACCCGTTCACAAGCCTTCACAGTTTTAGTGGATACAATGTCAAAGACAGACGTTTGCCTATTTTATTTTATCTCATTTTTTTATTTATTTTTCTCATTTTTATATAGCACGAACCATGGCAAGTGGTGAGAGAGTGCTGATTTCTTTTACTGCGTACCAATGAGATAAGAAAAGAGTAGAAGTCTAAGGCAGAACTGGGTTCAATTCAATGTAAAAACTGTTAAAAAGCATGGTTTAGTAAGTTGGAAAGAAACCAGGAAAAATGCCATCTGGTACAAACATATGGTAATGTCAGGAAGCACAGGTCCCCACTATCTTTGGTAACTACTTAGGGGTCAATTCCGATATAGTTCGGAAAGCATTCCTACTGAGCCGGTTCTCGAATGCTTTCCGGACAACTCGGATCGTGGTAGTCTGACAGAGTGATGTGGATGTATCTGGATGCTTACGGATACAATTTGGACGAACTCCCATTGACTTCAATGGTAGCCTGTGTTCCGAACGAGAACCCAGGCTCCCCTTGAAGAAAAGGATGTCTGGGAAAAACCTTGCACCCTGCAGCGGGCACCCTGTGGGGCCTGCCACACAGTGCATGGTTGGAAAGGGGGGGTCCCATGGGTACCCCCACAGGCCCCATTGGGAAGGCCCCGGTTGAAGGGGGGCCTGCTATAGGCCCCCAAAAACAGACACTAGCAGCTGATTTGTTCCAGAGAGACCGAATCGGAACGGCTGTCCGAATAGGCCATCGTACTCGCTCGTTCGGAGACTGAGTCCATAGAGCTGTACGATTCACCTCCGCACGATGCAACATATCCAAATGCCTTTCGGGACCGATTCGGCGCAGCCCTAATGGTTTCCAGGCACTGGAATTGGCCATTGGAAAATGTGTATGATTCAGTCGGAAGCAAGGGTTCCGGATTGGATTCGGCAAACTCAAATCCGATTCGAAGCCCTTCCAAATGACATCTAAATCGACCCCTTAGTCGCTAAACTGCATGGTGCTCTCAACACTAGTTGTACTTTAATTTTATGTGTACAAATCCCCTTTATTGGCAAAACTAGACTGTCGCATTAAATACAGATTGTAAATAAATGTCTGTGTTACACTTACTTAGCCACCCTCTTTGCTCTGTACAGACCCTGAGACCTGTTCCTTACTACTTTCCTGGAGTGCATCCCTTCCACCTTTTCCGACCCTTGGATATATGGTGCTTTTGTATATGTACTGAGTACTTACAATGGTTTAACTCCTCATTGTGAAAAAAAAGTCATACTCTTCTCCTCTCCCGCGGATATGTCACTTGTTGCTATGTGCTGCGCTTTCAATGCTGAATTTGTACCAGTGCTTGCAGGTGTTTGACACTGGCACTCACTTTTAGGGAGTGAGACTAGTTTATTTTCCATTTTCAGGTCTTGCCTCAAAGAAAAAGTGAAAACTAGAGTGAAGGTAGAAATAAGGTGGAAGATAAAGATTAGAAAATGGGACAATGGGAGCAAGTGGGATTGAAAAACACTCTGCACGAGTGAAGAGAAGAGACAAGACGTATAGGGTGCTGGAAGAAAGAGGCATGAGGCGGAATCAAGCATAGGCAGCCTAGATATTTAAAACATGTTGCTAGCACCAGCTGCTGGCTCCTAAGAAAACCTATGGTCTTTTCACGTTTTTATTTATTTATTACAAATTAGACACTAATGCTCCTCTGTCTTCCTAAACTACATTTATGCTTTTTGCACTCCTATAAACAAAAAATGGATTAAAAAATGGTGTGGTATGGAAGGATTGTGTCAGTAGTTAGGAAGCAATCAGCCATGTGTACCACAGGGCTGAGCACACTTCTATCTTTGCATATTTATTATTCCTGTAACAAATAGATGGAGATTGCCTCTGGTGTCCTGATATGTGGCTCCTTTCATCCAAATTGTGACTGCACCACCCATAGCATAGCTTCATTACAGTTTGGTATGATCAGGGCTGGCTTTAGCGCTGGTGGAGCCCGGTGCGACAATCCCTTTTAGCGCCCCCACGTCCTCTGACAGCCTCCTCGGATTCTCGGATTCTCTCACTACCACCTGCAAAAGTACCCCTCATCTCTCATATCATAAGAAGGCTATGATGAATGCAATTATTAAGAGAGAATCTGTTTATGAAAAATAAAGTGAACACTGCAACAAGAAAAATACACTCTGGACTTGGATACTTTTTCCTTATGTGCAAAACTTAAAAAAAAAATCTGTGTTTGTGGATTGTGACATGAAATATTAATAGTACTGTATAGAGTGCTGAAACCCTTTTTGTATTGCAAAATTTGTAGGACCAGTTCCTATATTGTGGGGAGTGTAGGGGGGAGTTCTCCCTGGTTTCGTGCACCTCTAGTTACCTAGGGACACTATTCACGTGTTGGGTGCGGATCTTATCAGTCCTCAGTTCTGTTGGTAACAGCGCGCCCCTAGGTCACAGCGCCCCCTCACAGGTCAGCGCCCTGTGTGACCACACCAGTCGCACTGCCCTATAGCCGGCCTGTGTATGATGCATCCTTGTAGCCCTTAGAGGAGTGTGAGAAAGGTTTGTCAGTGAAGGTGCTCAAGTAAAAGTGACCGTGCAGTTTATACCGAATGTGGGGCCGACCTGAGCTAGCAGAGAAAGGAAATTATCTGTCCAGCATCTGAGCCGCAAATACAACATAGGTTTTGGAGGTAAACCCTAGTAGGAAGAAAGACTATGAGCCCGAAACAGAGAAGGGGCTAATGCCTTCTCGGTCTGTACTCTGTTCTAGACCCGCGTAGAGGGAGGGAGGTCTTATGTCACACCAGTCTCACCCATTGACATATAAGAAATCCATTGTCACCTCAAAGGAATTCACAAGGAGTTGGTTTCATTGATAGTTCTTGGGTTATCCGAATGGAAGAAGTCTCCTTCTAGTTGTCCTATCTCCATGCGGATATTGTGAAGGCAATTCCTTTTCATATCAGAGCACAGGAATGCTGGGAGCTTCTTGGATCATGGGAGCCCCATGCTTTCGGCTGAAGCTATCCACTCTTTCTCATCCTCTATGATGTAGAATATTCTGCCCTCAATGGGTGCCATCTTCTGCTAGCATTAGCGCCCTTGTGCCAATGGCCCTGCCCATAATTGCATACGCACACTGAACTCACTCCAGTTATAGCCTAGAGCTGCAATGAAAGAGCACATTTAATGATTTATACATCCACCTAGTATAGCAGCGATCTCTACTGCTGTCATAAAACTATTTCCAAAAGTAGAATGGCTTATAATTTAAATTATATCAACGAAATTACCAAATTTCTCGAATTCTCTGCTTCGTAAAACTTCTCAAAATTTCACAGGATCCAAGTATGTGCATTCTTTTAAAGCGAGTTTTAAAGCAAGCACGCAACTCCTCTTGATAGATACCAGTGGGTGACTGGGAAACATTTTCTGCTAATTTTTACACAATGTGTGCATTCTTTTTTAAAAACAAAATCAGACGAGATACCAGCAAAGAGAATTTTAAAATGACAGTGTAATGTCACAAAACTTTCATGGAATTTGATTTACTATCCTGAGAAAAAATGTCATTTTGCACGCCCTCAAGCAATTTTAGATAAATAAATGATTTTATAATTGTACCCAAGCTTCAAACTTGTTGGGGGCGTTGTCTTTTGTAGCCTCATGGCAAGGGCGTAACATGCAGCCCTATGCATCCGAGTTTTGTCTGACTGTTACTACCAACCCTGGGGATGAGGTGCTTGCTCCACCACAGCCTCGTCGTTGCACTGGGGAAGCCCGGCATAGATGCGTCTGATGAGAAAGGGATTGAAGTGTTTTCCTACTTCTGCCTCTGACTGCTGGCTCTGTCCAAATGTGACACACATGCAAGCTTTTGGTAGTAGTCGTGCACTGCTTTGTTGAACCTAGTTTATGTTGTATCCTGTGCTCTTGGGAATCACTCCCCACTCAGGAATGTAGGTCCAAGTAGGCTAGTAGTAAAGTAGCACATCCGCAAGGTGGAGGTATATACATAAGGTTTCACAGAGATTTGAATAATCGTCGTTTCTTTCACAGACATGCCCCTTGATGAAGACGTACCACGCCGAAATGCATTGGGAAAGGAATAACTATAATGAGATGTACGTTGTGGCAAAGAAAGAATGACATATTATGGAACATGAAGTAACGAAATTTGATTGCTTGATGTGAATATAACATCGTGTATAAATAAAAAAGAAACTTGATAATTTAAAAACACACGAGTAGAGTAACATTTACTTTAAACTTAGCTGGAAAATCAGCATTTCACTTAGTGCCCAGGGAGACAGACCAAGGACCCTTGGGACACAAGCAAGCTTCACATATCAGAGCCTCCAGTGGCTGTGAAGGCCATAATGTTAAACTGAGCTGTGAATTCCATATTTTGCTATTGCTCAGATGGCCGCACCTATGCATTGTATCTAGTGCTTTTTCTTTTTTTTTTCATTTCAAAAGAATTTTATTGTTATAAAGAAGCAAATGAAGATACAGATTATAAGTAGAAGTGATACAATTGATAACAGATGAGTAGCAATCAGAAGCTGACAATCAAAAATGAATCATAGCAAATATATCGAAATATAGAAGCATTCTGCCAAAAACAGAAAGATTAATTAATAATATAAATTAATATCCTAGGCAGAGTCTACCACCAAAAGTATCACTATCAGTTGGTATAATCAGGGGAAGAGAGGACAGGAAAGCAGAAGGAAGAAAGAATGAAACAGAAAGGGGAAAGAGTGGAAAAAGAGATAGAAAATAGATAAGGAGGAGGAAAAAGAAAGAAAGAGAGAAGGATTCCCAACGAACAAACCCGACAAACACGACAAACAAGACGTCATTCATCCAGACAAGTCGAAGGGATATTGGTCAACCAGCCCCTTGGACGACAACTCCATATAGTTATCCAGAGCAGTCCAAACCCCACTCGCAATAGAGGGAGCCAGGTGAGCATGATCAACCGAGGTATGAGCACTTCGTAAAAAGGAAACCCAAGCCCACCAAGTATGATAAGAAACAGAGGAGAAGGATTTCCATTCCATAAGTATTACTTTCACTGCAATAGTCAACAGTAGATCCAACAGCTGTAATTCCAATGGATCCAAGGGTAGAGGGGTTGGAGCAGCTAATGGACCTAATAAAATGAATGGGAAAGAAAGTGGGAACTTAATATTAAAAATGAGCATTAGGTGTTTGTGAATGAGATCCCAAAAGGGTTGAAGGAGGGAGCACTCAAAAAACATATGCGGAAAGTCACCTGCCAATAAACCGCAGCTCCAACATAGGTTATCATCTTTGAGATTGAGCGAATGTAAGCGAACAGGAGTCCAATGAAGAAGGTTGACAGAGAAAAATTTAGATTGCATGAGTGATGGGGCGATTTTATTGCGAAGAGAAAATTTGCCAATCAACTGCCAAGTGTCTGAAGAAATATGTTCAGTAAGACCATGTTCAAAATGGTGCAACCATTTTGTCTGGGCAACTGTCTGCGTAGGCAGTGAAACAGTGGATAAAAAGTTATAGATTTTAGAGGCTACATGACCCGATTTAGTCCAGATATGAAAGAGAGAAACCGTAGGAGAAGTAGGATGAAGACGCACCTTAGCGAGCGCTACTTTGATTTTAAGAAAGGTATAAAAATCTAAGTTAGTTAAAGAATATTGTTGAGCTAAGGAGGAAAAAGGTAGTGGCTCATTGTTAGCTCCATAAAGATGTTTAACAAGCGAGACCCCCTTAGCAGCCCAATAAGATACCAGAGAGGGATCAATATTGATTTTAATTTTAGAATTCCGCCAAATAGACGACCACCTAGATTTGTGAAGTGGAATCGCCACTTTCTTGTCTATTTTCCTAATCGCTGCAAGAGTATCCAGAATAATAGAGCGGGAAAAAGGGATGGACAAGGTAGACGCAGTACAAAAGGAAGCAGTCGGTAACGGAGAAGCCAACTCCTGTTCGATTAACAACCAGGAAGGAATAGGAGTAGGGGGAGAAGAAAACCACAGAGCACCTTGAGACGCCAAAAAGGCAGTTTGGTACTTCTCCCAATCAGGAAGATTGCAACCCCCCATGTCATAAGGCTTCCGTAAGAATTTATAGGAAATTCTAGCCCGTTTATCATTCCATAAAAATTTAGAGGTTAGAACATCAATTTCATAAAAGAAGGAATCCGAAAGCTTCACCGGGAGCATAGAGGACACAAAGTTAACAATAGGTGTAATCATCATTTTAAGGGTCTGGAGGCGACCCCACCAGGAGATGTGTTTCGGGGACCAAGTGTCCAAAAGACGACGTACTTTAAGAAGAGTCTGGGATTCATTATAGGTAATTGTAGCATATAAGGTCGAACAAAAATAGATACCCAAATATTTTAATTGTTTAGACTGCCATTTAAAACCAGCAGAACCCATATGCGTAGAAAAACAGTAGGCATTTAAGGGGAACATCTCAGTTTTATCCCTATTTAAGGTGTATCCTGAGACCTTTGAAAAAAGAGAAATCGTATCCGAGATAGCAGGAATAGCCAAGGCAATATCTTCTGAAAAAATGAGGACATCATCCGCATACGCAGCAGTTTTAATACAATGAGGACCAAAAGAAAAACCTTTGATGTCTGGGTGTAATTCAATCAATCTGAGGAGAGGATCAATGGACAATAAAAACAAAAGTGGAGATAAAGGACAACCTTGTCGAGTGCCTTGGCGAAGATTAAAAAAGGATGACGTAGCTCCATTGACTCTTATGTTAGCTCTAGGTTGAGAGTAGAGAGCCATGACCATATTAATAAAGGAGTCTCCAAGATTATGAGCACACAAGACAGCACGAAGAAAAGGCCAAGAGACCTTGTCGAAGGCCTTTTCTGCATCAAGAGCTAGGGCCGCGGCTGGGAGATGAGAACGTTTAGCTGAACCGAGAATATGGCAAAAAGTACGTATATTATCACGCGCAAGACGGCCTTTTACAAAACCCGTTTGGGAGGGATGTACCAGTTTAGGAATAAAGGATTCTAATCTCTTGGCTAAGATTTTAGCAAAAATTTTTGCCTCCATGTTAAGAAGGGAAATAGGACGAAAGTTTTTTGGATCTGAGTGATCCTTTCCCTCTTTTGGAATTACTACAATGGTAGCATCAGCCGCCGTGCCAGACACAGACCCATTCTTAATGAAAGCGTCAAATACCAATTGAAGCTTGGGAACAATCACAGGAAGAAAAGTCTTATAAAACAGAATAGGGTAACCATCAGGTCCTGGAGCTTTGCCAGAACGAGTGGCTTTAATTGCGGCAATGATTTCTTCAGGAGTAATTGGACCACTTAAAAATTTACTATCTTCCCCGGATACCGCCTGCACCGGGACAGATTTCAAGAAGTCCTGACACTGCTCAAAAGAGGCCTGATTAGAAGGGGTATATAAATTATTATAGAAATCACGAAAGACTTCAAGAATTTCCTCAGTCTGAAATTTTTTAGAACCAAGGTGATCGTTAATAGAAGAGATTTGAGAAGACTTGAAGGAAGAATCCTGAAATTTTAGTGTAGCCGCAAGAATTTTCCCAGCTCGATTTTTGAACAACAGCCTTTTAGATTTCTGAGCCTGAACTCCAATATGAGCTCTTTTGGTAACTATAGTGTTATATGTGTATTTTAACTGCTTGATGGACTGTAAGCAAGATTTATCCTTAGACTGTCGAAAGGTAGATTCCAGCTTTTTTATTTCAGTTGCGAGATCTGTAAGTTCTTTTTTAAGAGTAGCATTCCTCCTTGACATACATTTAATGACCTGGCCACGAAAGTACATTTAAACGAATCCCAAAGGACAATTGGGGAAGAAACTGAGCCTTCATTCTCAAGAAAAAAGGTGTCGATTGCACTAGAGAACTCATCAATCTGAGCAGTATCATGCAAAATTTCTGTATTTAATCTCCAGGAGCGAGCTCTTGATTTAGGGGCAAAGGACAACAATGTAAAAGTGACCGCGGCATGATCAGAAATCAGAATAGGATGAATAAGCGGAGAGGAGGAAGACGAAACAAGAGAGGAGTGAACCAATAAATAATCAATACAAGAAAAGGTAGAATGAGGTGAAGAAAAGAAGGAAAAATCACTACCAGTAGGGTTGTGAAGACGCCACACATCCTGAAGATGATTAATGGAACACATGTTAAGCATTTGCTTATGGGATTTTGGAGGGCGAAATTGAAAAGCGGAATTCCTATCTAGAATGGGATCCATTGGTAAATTAAAATCCCCACCAACCATAATATTCCCAGAATGAGGTGTGTCATTTAGTTTTTTGGTAACCGTCTTCCAAAAGGACGGATCATCTTTGTTAGGGGCGTAAATGTTCATAACGTAAAGATCATTATTACCATCAGACAACTTAGTTAATAGCCACCTACCCTCAGTATCATGCTCAGAAGAGATTATGGATAGACCGGAATTTTTGGAAATTAAAGTAATGACTCCATTACGTTTGCCACAAGCGTCGGAACAGACAACATCTGAAACCCATTCTTTCTTTAGGAATAGCGCCTCTCTGGTAGAAATCTTTGCTTCCTGAAAAAGGACTAGATCCGAGGAGAGAGATTTGCAATAATCTAAGATTTTTCACCGTTTCACTGGATGATTTAAACCCTTAACATTAAGGGACAACACATTCAAGCCTGGCATAGACAGAAATTGAAAAAAATAACATAATCCATAGATGGCAAACAGAAAACAAGCAGCACAAATACAGGCATGCAGACGTCAAACATTAACGTCGCAGCGGGAGAGTCCGTGAGGGAAATCCGAAAGAAGAAAAAAGACAAGAGAGGAGAAGAAGGAAGAGAGAAGAGAAATAGCAGGGGAGGTCTGAAAAAGACCAAATTCATACCAGGGGGAACGTGGGAAGGCGAGCAAGGGGACCATCATGAGGAATGATTATAATTGATATGAACAACCCCAAAACAGTATACAACTGAATATACGTAATTAGGAGATAGGAACAACTGCGACATAAACCAATAACCATAGAATAGTACAAAAACAGTTCCTCCACGAATTTATAAAGAGAATACGCATATATCAAGTTAATTCACAAAGAGCATATCAAGTAATCAAAAAAACGCAAGATAAGCAGACAATCAATTGTCTTTAAATATAGATAACTTGTCATAATACGTGACACGAAAGTGCAGAAACATATTAGAGATATGAGAAGAGAGAAGAGGGTAAAGAAGAGACTAAAAAGTGTAATAAAAGTAGAATAACTTATTATACAGTATAAGAGAAGTGCACAGAATTGCAATAGCCTATTATCAATACAAGAAAATAGTAAATATCTGAGAAGCAGAACAAGCAATGAAACAGCAATGTAAGCATATAGTAAACCTAAATATACAATACATATTGAAAGATACTTGTAATCAATGAATTGACATGCAAAAGGTATATAAACCCCGTTATAAGTAACCAGGAAGGAACAATAAAAGATAAGAACGTCCTATATGATATTAGACAAGTAATAGTAAAAACATAAAAATGAGCCACTATCTGAGATCTCATAGACAAGATCATGTAAGACCAGTAAAGCAGTCTAAGCATTAAAACAATAACTAGGTAAGCATATGAATAAATGCAAGGTACAATAATCATAGCATGGTGAGCGCCGCTAAACGCAACTATAGAAAATACATAATACTGAGCCTATGACCAGCGCTTGTATCATAATACGAAACAGAACCAGACAAATTGAAGTCAAAAAGACTAAAGACGTACAAAAAGAATGATCACACACGACGGAATATCAAGTACAAATCAAGTGAGAAAGTAGACTACTCCAAAAACGATAAAGAAATAAACAATCCAAGGACGGGGATAGAGGCAAGAGGAAATATGAATACACATTGTAGCAACATAACCAAAAATAAATAGACGCAAAAATGGTTACCGGGAAAAAGATCATACAGAAGCAGACTACTACTACAAAACGTAACAAGGAAACAGATAGGAGATATGTCTAATATATCAATAAGGAAGGAGAGAACGAAGACTAACAACACAAACCATAAGGAGGAAGAAAACCATGTCAAATGACAACATCATGAAGACGGGAAAAAGAACACACCGACTCCGAAAATAAAAACATCATCGAAAAAGGTGACTGACAACCACAGTCACAAAAGAAAGCCATATACGCACCATCAACCACGGAGCACGCAGGTCTAAAAGGTAAACTCAATAGACCCGGAAAAAACAGAGAAAAGACAAGGAAGACAAAGAGTCACATCAAGTGCCAGAAGCACCAGGCAGACGCGAAGCCTCCATTTGAAGTTCCATCTGTAGCTCCATCTGATTGTCTAAAAAAGAGGCCAAGTCAGCAGGTTCATTGAAGATTCGAGAGCGACCTTTGAAGGTAATGCGAAATTTGGAAGGGCCAGAGAAGGAGAAAGGGATATTCATTTCAGATAGACGCTTTCGAAGATTAAGAAAACCTTTCCTCCTTATCACAGTGTCTCTTGCAAAGTCTTGAGAAATCGAAATACGGTGTCCTTCCCAAGAAAGAACTTTAATCTTCCGCATATGAGCCAGAATTTGTTCCGTGTGCTGATGACGCAATGGTTTCAAAATGACAGCCCGTGGTTGCGTAGCAGATTTAGAACGGAAAGTGGGGACACGATGTGCCCGTTCCAGCTCAAAGTCTTTTTGAAATGAAATTTGCAGAGTAGAAGGCAACCATTGATATAAGAAGTCAATCATAGACGGAGCACCTTTCTCGGCCTCTTCAGGAAGGCCAAAAATGCGTAGGTTGGATCTACGGTTACGGTCCTCCTGCTCAGTTAGATCCCTCCGCAAAGCCGCCATTGAGCGCTCGAATTGTACAAGAGATCTAGACTGCTTCTGCAGATTATCCTCAGCGCCACTGATGCGTGTCTCCGTGGCAGAGACACGAATGGAGAGAGCCTTAAGATCATTTCTGATGGCTGATACCTCCACCTGCAGTAAGTCTGTATTAGTTTTAGTAGACTGCGCAATGTCATGTACGTCATTGAGACGTGTCAGAATAGCTTCCAGAGTAGAATTAGTATCTTTTTGAGAGGATTCAGGTGTAGGAGAAAGTTGTTTAAGTCTCTTAAGAGAAGCTTTCGACTCCTTTGCATCTTTAGCAGTTGGCGACAAGCCCATATTTGCTGCCATAGAGCCTCCCAAAAAAAAAATAAAAAAAAAATAGAAGAGACAAACACTTCAGAGAGCTAAGGAAAACCCAAAGCCCGAGGAGAATGAGTCACTCAGGAGGCAAGGAAGAGAAAAAAAAAAAAAAAAGAAAAATAGTAAAAATATGCAGGCACACCTCTAGCAGGTAAAGCAGGGTATTAAAGAGCAGTTAATAGCAGTGGAAGGCACTGAAGACGCTCAGAATAACGTAGGGTAAAATGCAACCAGATTCTAGTTAAGGCACCACAGCATGAAAAACGATGGCTCTATAAGCTAGTAGGGGTTAATAGTAGTCACCAACCCCTATTTGTGGGCATTTGGTAGAGCTTCGTAGCCATAGTAGCTCCTTTGCTGAGGAGACTCGAAACTGCGTGGAAAGGCGAGGAAAGGCGACCCAAAATGGCGGCCGCCCACAGAAACATCGAGCGTCACCTTAAATCTGGAGCAGAGCAGGCATAATGAGGTTTTGAGCACAGGAAGGACGTTCCGCCGGCACACGGCACCTTCCGTCACCAAAGGCTCCGTTTGCTGTGAGTTCGGGGTCCCTGGAAGCGGAGACGAACCTCAGACGGCCCTCGCTCGTCCTGGAGCTCAAGCGCGAACCGCCATTCCAAAGCGGCGCGCAAGCCACGCCCCCCCGTATCTAGTGCTTTTTCTGACCTCCAGTGACACTCCACGTATCGGCGGAACACCGTGGGCCCGATTACTTTTGGTTAATTGCATTATGTGGGGAAACGTGCAATTTCACCTCTAATCCTTTATGGGTTTTCGGAGTAGCGTGCTACTCGCCAAAAAAAGCGCTTCAACACCCCATCAGGGTAGGGTGACCAGGCGTCCCGGATTTGCCCGGTCAGTTCCGGGTTTTCGCCAGGTGTCCTGGTACTTTTTAGGAAATTAAGCTCATGTCCCGGTTTTTACAGAGGGTCGGCTGAAAATGGTAGGAGGTATATTTTTTATGTTTTGCAAAGTAGGGATAGTTAGCAGCTGTTATAAGAAAGCAATTTAAATAACAGGCAGGGTACTGGCTTTAAAAACAACATTTTATGTATGTTCTTACTGCCTTTCTGTATTCTCTGCTAAGGAGCACTGTCATTCTGTGCGCTGTGTTGAAATTAAACTGTAGTCCTTCTTCTATTTTTGGGAAATGTCCAGTTTTTTGGCTTTAAAATTCTGGTCACCCTACATCAGGGGTAACAAGCGCTATCTAAATACAAACCTTTTTTCCTATTCTATCCTTCTGCTATCCTTC
The DNA here is from genome assembly GCF_964261635.1 of Lissotriton helveticus. Lineage (NCBI taxonomy): Eukaryota > Metazoa > Chordata > Amphibia > Caudata > Salamandridae > Lissotriton > Lissotriton helveticus. Next base: position 134,050,291 of record NC_136070.1, on the reverse strand, counting down.
CGAATTCCAATAACTGACTAACCTATCTACCACTCAAATTCCTTTCTTATTTCACTATACTAATTCAACACTACTCCTTTATGGGTCCCGGAGTAGTGTTCTACTCGCCGAAAAAGCGCTTTGATGCCTTGTCAGCGGTAGTAAGTGCCATATAAATTCAGTTACAATACAATAGAAGACACTGTTAGGCACAGGTATATCCAGATGAAATGAACTGCGGGGTAAAGCACGCGCTAAAAATGGGAGATGCGGATTTTGGAGCAAGACGCACCAAAATCCGCGTTATGCCCCATTTCCGGGCAGTAATCTTAATTGGGTGCTATTTATAACACCTGGTAAATTTCGAACCCTGTGGTGTCGGAATGTATCGCACCCTTTTCAAGGTTGAACTGGCCGTGATCGGGGCCTCTACACTGCTGCAGAGCGCTTCTTGCAGTGCAGGGCCGCCCAGAGAGCTGCAAAAAATGTAGAAAGGTCCGAATCACAAAAAGAAAGTTGTAAACCTGCAGCTGATGTGTTACATCGTCTCATTGGTGTAGGTTTATAATTCTTGGGAATTCTGAAAGATTTTCAGAAGTAGAACTGGAAATCTTTGATAGCCATAGGTTGCCAGGCAGACTTCTGAAAACTATTGTAAATTAGAATTTGCGACTGTGCAGAAGGACTCACGCCTATGTAGCGTCGCGCTCTAGTTGTTGAGCGCGGCGCGGTGACGTCACGCGTAGCGGCCATTTTGTGTGCCGACTCTCGTTCTGATCACGGAGAGCTCCGGACGTTCCCGGCGCTCTCCTGCTGGTAATTACATAAATACTTAGAAAACCTTCCCCTGCCTCCAGCGTTTCATTGGAGGAAGCTGAGAACATTACCGTGGCGACGAGTTGGGATCCGGAAAAAAAACGACAGAGACACAAGCCAGAGGCTGTCGGACCCACCGGGCACAGTGGAGACACCATGTGGAGCAGCTAACAAGGGGAGTGTAAGCAGCAGCAGGAGAGCGTGGCAGAGGGCAGTGCCAAGACGGGCAGGCAACCGAGGAGGAAAAGCTTCACCTGGCACTACATGCAGCACAAGTAAGCAGCAGAGCAGGGAGATACTCCCACTGGGACTCCTGCCGTCATACAGGCAAGGAGGTTGCAGAAAGGAGAGGACACCCCACCTGAAGGCCGTCTATCTCCGCAGGCATCCGGCAAACACCAAAGGCCCTGGCCGAGTTAGGGCAACATGGAGAAGGGGATACCTCAGCGCCCCAACTGACCCAGACGCACGGAGAGAGTGCAAGTGCGCCAGGCAGCCCAAGGGAACAAGAGACAGAGCCAGTAAGACACGCCGATATGTGTGCACAAGCATCCTCACTCACGACACCCAAACCGGGTGAACCCTTACTGAAGTGGGATGACTGGAGAAAATATTTTATGAATTACATAGAAGCCTTGGAGGATGAGAGCGGAGAACCTTACCCCAGCAGGAGGAATAGAAGGATATTGCTACACAACTTGGGCCCAGAAGGGATCAGGGTCTTCCAAAATCTAGTACCCCCCCCCCCCAGGGCAAGAGGCGGATGACGATGTGTTCCGTCATGCGATAGAGGATCTGAACAATCACTATCGGCCAGCTGCGTGCACGTCCATAGATAGATATAACTTCCAACAATGGAAACAGGAAATGGGCGAATCTATAGACGACTATGTAGCTGCACTAAGAAAACTGGCGATCACGTGCAGATTTGGAGTCTTGCATGATGAATTTATAAAAGACCAAATAGTCATGCACACGACAAACAAAGCAGTCCAAGACAAACTATGGGTGAATGGAGATGCAACACTGAAGGAAGTTATCGCCATGGTGAAAAAGGTGGAACTATCCAAAAGATGCGCTGACGCCGCAAAAAGAGAATCCACCCAGAAGCCCATGGTCAACAAAGTTGATGAAGCAGAACCAACGAAGAGAAACAGCCACAGCAACGGAAGGGAAAGCGCCAAATAGGGGGACAGTAAGACCCACACAGCAAAGAAGACAGAACAAAGAAAGCACAAACGCGTGCTACAGGTGCGGAAGTCGGTCCCATGCGGTGTATGACAAACGCTGTCCGGCGTTCCGAGCGAAATGCATGTACTGCGGGATAGTAGGACACTATGAAAAAGTGTGTCGCCGCAAGACGAAGAGACCACCGGTGAAATACGTGACGCATGAACCGGAGGAGGAAAGCGAAAGAGTACAGGACGAAGAGGACAACGTGCTGTGCGTCGAAGAACAAGTGCTAGGTATTGACTGCAGACGCTCCAGGAAACCACTATGCGACATGGTGGTAGGAGGGATACCGATTAAAATGGTTGCGGACTCGGGCTCCCCGTATACCATAGTCCAAAGAACAGTGTGGAGCGATAACTTCAAACCCAGTATAGGACCACATCTGGAACCACTGGACATAAGACCAGTCACGTTCACGTGAGAACCTATTCCGATGGTAGGATACCGAGTCTTGAAGTTCGAGTTCAATGGCCGCAGTGCGGAATGCAAGCTGTACGTAGCGAAGAAGGGCCCGTCAGTCCTAGGATGGATGGATCAAGGCGATCTGGGCATACAATTAAACCCAGGAGGAGACACGCAGGTACTGATGACCAGCGCAGAGCATCAACCAAACTTTGAGAAGATGAGAAGCGAATTCCCCAAAGTGTTCGGAGGAACAGTGGGCAAACTAGTGAAATTCACGCATAGGATAGATCTTAAGGAGAACACCTCTCTGGTATCCCACAGAGTGAGGAACATACCCATAGCGGTCAGGGAAGCAGTACAACAGGAGTTGCAGAGACTGGAGGAAAATGGGATCATTGAACCCATAAACTGTTCGGAGTGGCTAGCTCCGTTGGTGGTGGCCATGAAACCCAATGGCAAGGTCCGTCTATGCTTGGACCTCCGCGAGTTGAACAAGTGCATAGTCGTGGAGAAATTCCTGTTGCCCCGGAGAGAAGTAATGCTGGCCAAGACGAAGGGGATAAAGTGGTTTTCCACCATTGATCTCACGTCAGCCTATCACCAGATAGCACTACACCCTTCGAGCCGGAAGCTGACGTCTTTTATAACACCTTTCGGATGCTACCAGTTCCGCCGCATGCCCTTCGGTCTATCATCGACAGCGGCAGTGTTTCAAAAACTGGTGCACAAATTGTTTAAAGACATAGAGGGAGTACAGTACTTCCAAGATGACATATTGGTGATGGGCAAGGACCAAACCGACCACGACAAGAAGCTGGCCAAGGTGCTCCTAGTTCTGGAAGGTAATGGCCTCACGGCTGAATGGGATAAGTGCCGGTTTGGAATGGCATCAGTTACCTATCTTGGTCACGATATTGGGGAGCAAGGCATAACGCCCAAACAAGCCAACGTCAAGGCGATATGCGATGCACCAGCACCCAAGAACAAAGAAGAGGTGAGGTCCTTCTTGGGGATGGCCAAATTTTACAGTAAATTTGTGCAACACTTCACCACCAAGACGCACCACCTGAGGCAGCTGATACGGGACAACACATCATATACATGGACCAAAGAGGCACAAAAGGACTTCATCATGATAAAGGAAGACATCAGCAAGGCAGTACCCCTTCAAGGATACGATCCTCAGGGGCAATCCATATTAACTACAGACGCCAGTGAAAAAGGACTAGGAGCTGTCCTTATGCAGGAAAGGAAGAATGGAGAAGTGGCGACCCTCAGTTTTGCATCCAGGTCCCTATCCCCAACTGAACAGAAATTCAGCATAATAGAAAAGGAGATGCTGGCGGTAGTGTGGGCCATGGGGAAGTTCCGCCAATTCTTGTGGGGCACGAGGTTCAAGCTCAAGACAGACCACAAACCCCTGGTAAAAGTACTCACATCAAGTGGCCATGCCAGCGGTACACCCCGCATCGCCAAGATGACTCTGAAGCTGTTAGACTACAGGTATGACGTGGAATATATCCCAGGGACAAAGAATAAGGTAGCCGACTACCTCAGTAGAGCCTCCGCGATGGAGGAAGCCCCAGCAGGCCCTGACGAGAGAGAAGTCCTGGTGGCCTTCACTGAGGACCCGGAGAAAGTGATAAGTAGCTAAGAAGGGACAAAAGCCTATGAAGAAGATACAAACCTTGGAGAAGTTAATGAATTCCTGCTAAGAGGATGGCCAGAAAAGAAACATCTATGGGCAGCACTCAGGAAATTCTACGAGGTGCGTGAGGAGTTGTCCATAGGAGATCAGGGGATATTCCTGTTTAGAGGGGACAAAGTGGTTCCCCCAATGACATTGATACCTCACTTGTTAGCGATACTGCATGAAGGACACCTGGGTATCGTGAAAACGAAGATGAGAACAAAACAGATGTACTGGTGGCCAGGAATGGACATCCAGGTAGAGAGACATGTAAGGGAATGTGACCAGTGCCAGAGAGCGGACAAGACTCAAACACCCCTGAGACCATCATTAGGGAAATTTGCCAACCCTTTGAATCCTTGGGAAGAGGTGTCGATAGACATTCTGGGACCCATGCTAGACGCCCAGGGTACCCCGAAGTATGTATGTGTCCTCATTGACAGGTATTCAAAGTGGCCTGAGGTGCACATACAAGAGGAGATGGACACGGAAACAGTCCTTCGATTCCTCACTGCCACATTCCTCAGAGAAGGCATACCCCGATCCATCTTGAGCGACAATGGGCCACAATTCACCTAGGAAAAATGGCACAAATACATGGAACGGAATGGGATCAAGATGAAACATACAGCCATATACCACCCAGCCGGCAACGGCCTAGTGGAAAGGTTTAACCGTGTCATAATGGGTTCTATACAAGCTGCCATCGCGATGGGCAAAGACTGGGAAAAAGAAGTGCAGAGCATGATGTGGGCTTACCGTATTATGCCCACCGGCACAGGGTATAGTCTATTCCAGATCCTGAGAGGGCACGACCCGTTCACCAAGGATAACACGGCATGGAAGGAAAAGACTGTCACTAGCAAATGGTCTCCAGCAGTAGTGCAGCATAATTTGAAGAAAGCCCAAAGAATATACACTGAACACTACAATAGGAGTCTCAATGTGAAGAGAGTCTCTCTAGAAAGAGGGGAGTGGGTTAGAGTCAAACTAGCCCTGCTGAGGAGGAAAGGGGACAGCAAATACAGCCCACCCATGCAGGTAAAGGAGGTGTATGACAAGGCAGCTTTGCTCAGTGATGGAAACGTCTGGTCCCAAGACCGTATGTCCAAATGCAACAAGATTTTGCAGTAGACCAATGAAGAAAGATTGGACACTTCACAAGACCAAACCCCACTTACAGGCAAAGAGAAACGGGGTGGAGGAGAAGAGGACCCAGGAGCAGGAGGGAGCAGTACGGAGTCCGAGAATGAAGACAACATCATTGTAGGAGAATATCAGGAAGAGGCGGAAGAAACTCCGGGAAGATAGAACCCTCTGGTAATTGAAGGCAGGCCGGCGAACCCTACGGAGGTCAACCCTGGGAATGCCTACACCACTCCGGTAAGACGTACAAGGGCGGGCAGAGCAGTCGTGAAGCCCTCCAAATACAGAGACTATGAACTGGGAGATGGGAGATATGTATGATCATATGATGGACTTTAAAATTCTCCATTGTTATGTAAAGAAGGGAGATATGTAGCTTCGCGCTCTAGTTGTTGAGCGCGGCGCAGTGACGTCACGCGTAGTGGGCATTTTGTGTGCCGACTCGCGTTCTGATCACGGAGAGCTCCTGACGTTCCCGGCGCTCTCCTGCTGGTAATTAAATAAATACTTAGAAAACCTTCCCCTGCCTCCAGCGTTTCATTGGAGGAAGCTGAGAACATTACAGCCTACTCAACAGTACATGATGTACAATCGGGTAAGGGAGAAATGCCATTTAATTTCTGGAATGACATTCATGTTTTCATTTTGTTCGTGGGAAAAGCATTTTCCCCATTGAGAAACCCCTTACCCCAAACCTCAACCAATTTGGGGAGTGTTGCCTAATATTTCTCCCTTCCCCACCCCTCCCCCAGTGGAAAGGATATTATTTTTGCTCCTTACCGAGAGTTCATCTCTCACTATTTCCAGGTTTTAAAAGTCTGGATGCTGACAAACTAGTCAGTGGCTGCCCCTAACCTTACCAGGGCATCTATGTCCCTATGATGGGGGTAATATTGAGAATGAATGAATTAATACATTTATTTGTTTAAATTAATAAAAATTGTTGCAAAACTATAGTGTGGTCATACTAAAATGGACACATTATTAATTACCACATTTCCCTTCTAAAAGGCAAAAAAAAAGTTCATAACCCACCACTGTAACTCAAGTTTGTATGTATTCCAGCCTAAAGCCCTATCAGGTTTCTTCAATATTCATCGATAAACACGGGGAGTCCTATTCAAAGATTTTGAAGCTGACGTGCAAATTTGGCTAGCCTTGCCAGGTCCATTGGAGTTTTTAAGTTAAAAAGATGTTCCATTACTTCTTTGCAAGTGAGGGTGCCGTTTTTCAAAAATAAGGGTTTTAATAAAGTACAGCATACATTCATAATACTTGGGCAGATACAGAGGTAATGAGCCAGGGATGCGTCATATGATTTACACAGTCTGCAGGTGGTGGCTATCTACCAGCATTTCCAATGTGTGTTTGTGTCTTTTATTGGAAGCAACATAAACCAGATTATTAAAATGTACTTTAAAATTGGTTCATTCAGTACACTGTTTAAGTAAGGCTGGCATGATTCGTCCCTGTAGGAATTTACTAATTACCTGGATGTTACTTTCAGAGCTTTCTATGAGTCGGATGTCTTCTTGCCAGGATAGATGTCTGACTTGGTCCTTAAGCACTTTTTTTAGGATCCCAGGTTGATGGATAAATGTGCTCCAGTTTGTCATGTCTAGATGTAGTTTACTGCATGCTGTCCACAGGTGCTCTGACGAGGGGTTATATCTTCCATGAAGATATCCTTCAAAATGCCCTTCATGGTATTTGGGGGTGCTGCACAGATTCTGCCGTAGTATTGTACGATGGAAGCCCAGTTTTCATATATTTGTTTGTTCAATCCGAACTCCAGTCTTATCAGTGCATTCCGAGTGTGGCGAGGAATTTGAAAGCTCCTTTTAAAAAGCCATGCAATGTGCGGTTCACAAAGTTTTTACCAGAGCCCCTGGGAATGCCAGATGACCATATGCAATTGCAGGCAGTAGCTTGGCTTTCAACACTTTCGTATTGCCACAGTAGATGAGCTGTGCAGTTTTGCGTTTAATTTGCACATGGCATAGGCCAGCGCCTTGGCCTTTGTTTCTATGGAGGCGATGTGCTGGTTGGGCCAGCCCTTGTTCGTGAAGCACATGCCCAAATAGTTGTACTTGGGTGCAGTGCTTATTTTCAAGTTGCCCAACCTCCAGTGTTGCTTGACTTTATTAGTATAGGTTCCAGATATCACCACCTTTGTTTTGTTGGCGTTGGCCACTAGTTCGTTAGCGCTGTTGTATGTGCTTAGGGCATTTAGTGCTTTCTGCAATCCCATGCGTGTGTGGTCCATTAGGACCATGTCGTCTACATACTGCATTAAAAACAATCGCAATCACTCGATTTTGGAATGAATAAATTGGCAGCTGTTAAAAATGTACCTAGGTCTGCAGTGTACAGATTAAAAAGTAGGGGTGCCAGCACACAGCCTTGCTTAAGCCCTTGATCTGTGAACACCTTTTTTGTCATGGTGCCTGGCGTAAGTTTGATCCGTGCCCAGGTTTTTGTGTAAAGGGCAGTGATGGCCTTCAACAACATACTCTGGTTCCCACAGTTTTGTAACTTTGCCCATAAGAGATTTCGATTGACACAGTCAAATGTCTCACTATAGTCTACAAAACAGGCACAGAGAGGGTGTTGTCTTTCACGTGTAGCTTGATCAATTAAATAGGCCAGGACTGTCACGTTGTCCAGTGTTGACGCGCCAGCCCTGAAGCCTGACTGATATGCTGGGAGTATGTTTTCGTCCCTGACCCAGTTTTGTAGTTCCTGTAGAAGAAGGCTTGCGTATGCCTTTGCCTCAATATCCAGAAGTGCTATGTTCCTGTAATTAGTAGGATCTGATGTATCACCTTTTTTGTGAATTGGCTGTAATAGGGATCCTTTCCAGTTTTCTGGGATTGTGGCATTAAACGCGCAATAATGGATTAACGGGGTAAATATGGACGCCCAGAAGGAATAGTCCTCTTTAAATAGCTGACCAGGTAGCTCGTTCGGACCGGGTGCCCCATTGCTCCTGATGTTCTTTAGTATTGTAGAGTGAACAGGCAATGCAGCAAGGGATTTTTGATACATCGTCGGTTACTGTTCCAGTTTTTGAACTCGAGATGTTGTACAGGGCAGTTATTCCTGAGCATCTACTATTCGATTTACAGTATAGTAGGCTCACATGCTTAATCCATGTGGTACTTGAGACTCTGTTTCGCCTGTCGTGTCCATGCCTGTCAAGTGTGTTGACAAATTGCAAGCATTCTGCTTGTTTACTTTGTTTTAACCCCCCGCCCGCTCAATAGAATGCGCCGCACAGGCGTGTAATCAGCACTGCGCAGGCGCGCCGAGCGGGCCGTGACGATACCGCATCGTCACCAGCTCAGCCCACCCGAGGCTCGTGACGGAGCGGTTCCGTCACGAGCATGTGAGCGGTTAAAAGACTGTATACATGTATCCATTGAAGTTCTTGTTTTTTAAAGTACCAAATGTTTTCCTTGTGCGTTTTGCGGGTTAAAATCCACCTGCGTTGCACCGCTTCCCCCCAGTTGCTTGTAGCAGCGGTTTGCCTGGCTCATTACCCTTTTACTTTGATCTATTGTTGAACAGTTTGATTGATGGCCGCAGTATTCCTAGTCTTTGTGTCTTTTATGAGGGGTAGTTGTTCTACCGATCAGCAGTTGGTACAAAGTAGCGGTCATGATAGACCATTTTAGGAGTATGGTCTGCCCTGTACTGTAGATGCTGGATTACTGGTAATTATTTTTCCAAGGGTCAACCTTGATGTGTCGATTTTTCCCCACTTTAACCTGTGAAGTAATTTGTGGATTTTTTCTTCGGTTGATGCTCCCACCATGTTTGCAGGATGGGGGCTTCCAGCATGTAATGACATTTTTGCACATATGGCGAGGTGATTGCTTACCTGCTGCTGGGGTCGCGAGAAGTCCATTACTAATGGCTGGAGATGTCTGCTCATGAAGACGCAATCGATGGTTGCTTTTTGCCTGCCGGAAGTGCGGTTTCGACCGTCTGGAGTTATATCATGGGTTGATCTCATCCGATGTGCCTTTAGAAATGAATATAGCATGTTGCTGGCTGGATCCCTCAGCGAATTGGTGTCTTTGTCTGTTCCCAAGTTATTGGTGCTAAAATCGCCTGCCTTAATTATCTCGCAGTTTGGGAAGTTGATAAATACATTTTCCATTTTTCCCACCAGCTCTGTCGTTGTGCCCTGTAGGGGGCTGTCTTTACTATTAAAATAAACATTTAGCAGTAGAACCGTTGTTAACCTGCCATTTATTTTCAAGCCTTGTAAATATAAAGCCTAAACCATATCTGGGCTTGTAGGGGGTTTTACTACTTTGATTGATGTATTCAAATTTACGTAATTCTAGAATCCCTGAAGACCTCCCAAATAAATTGTACTTTTTGGCTGGGTGTTGAAACTCCACAAATCCGGGAATTAGCAGTGGTGTCATGAGCCAAGATCTTTGTAAGCAAACGATGTCCCCGGACTGCAAGAATTCAAATGCTTCTTGATTATTCAGCATTGATTTCAGCCCGAAGACATTCCAAGATATTATTTTTAATGTGTTTTCTGCTCCTCTCCTTACTTGCCCTTTTGTGGTAGAAGCAGGTACGATGGGAACCTCCTAAGGTTGATGCAAGCCAGCTCCAATCATTGGCATGATTTGCGTCCTTGGGTCACTCAATGATTCCATGCCTCGTGGTGGAATTTGTTGAGGCCAGACAAATCTTTAAATTAGAAAGTGGGTTTGCGGCTGTTGTGGGCAGCAAGCTTTTTAATATGGATTTTCTTTGTGTTTGTGTTGCTTTTGCTTCGGGGTGATCCGTTAGCATGTATGGGTATCTGTCTGCTACAGGTTCCTGGACATCCCTCAGTTGGCTAGTTGTTCGCGACAATAATTTCACCGGTGCGGGACGCGGAACGCCGGGAGACTGACGAGGGATTTTGCAGACAAACTTTATTTGGCAGGCGACTCATTTTGAATGCACAACTGTGAACTACTGTGACGGCTGTCAGACAGATCCGCCCTGGCAGGAATGGTGGCCGGTCTGCATGTCCCCCCCTTCCTCCTCCTCTTTGGTCGCCAAAAACCTTGGGGTCAAAATTGATAACACCCTTGCTTTGAAAACACAGATCACAGGTCTCACGGGTACCTGTTTTGGTCTGTTAAAAATGATGCGTAAATTCCTTCCTTTGCTCCCTCTAGCCCATAGGAAGCTGACAGTACAAGCTCTGATTTGTTCCAGGCTTGACTATTCAAATATCCTCTACCTGGGTTTGCCGGATTATCTTTTGCACAAACTCCAGGTTGTACAAAATTCTGCGGCCAGAGCCATCTTCGGCCTACCCCGGCAAGCCAGATCATCTGAGTTGCTTTCCTCCCTGCACTGGCTTTCGATTAAGAAGCGAATCACATTCAAAGCTCTTACACTGGCCCATAAGGCACTCCATTTGGTAGGGGCCTCCTACATTCAGAAACGGCTTTCTTTCTACAAGCCCACCAGATCCCTCCGGTCGGAAAATCTTGGCCTGGCAATGGTGCCTCCCATTAAGAAGGCCAGAATTGGTGGACGTTCCTTTAAACATCTCGCCCCCAAACTATGGAACTCCCTTCCCGTTGATCTCCGCCGCATCCCCAACCTGTTTGCCTTTAGAAAGGCCCTGAAAACTTGGCTTTTTAATCAGTAATTCTGTTATGTTTTTGTTGTCCTTCTCTTTTTTTTAGTAATGGGTCAGAAAGCGCCGGGACACTCCTTGGAGTAGCCGTGCGCTATATAAGTCACCCATTAACATAACATAACATACTGGGTTGCGCCTACCGACCCATTTGGAATATATTACTCTGGGAAAAGACCCGTACCCTAGAACCTGCATTATTTGAGCGTCTGATATACACATTCAAGACTTCTCTAACGGGTCCGGGCATATTGGCCGTTTTTACTGCAACTATCTTTATTCTGGACGCTTCTAGTATTACTAATATATTAAGCCACACTTGACATTGTGACAGGGACCTGGACGATTGTTATCCATACCGCTTTTGAATCTTGACTTCCGAAAATAGGACTACCGTGATTTTATGAGCAATCCCTTCATACAGACATTGAAGCCTTGAAAAAGTCGCAAATCATGACGAAACACGTGTCGGCTGTACCATTGCTGTAACAACCAGGCAAAAGTGGTGAAGATTTACATGCTGAACAAAGTGCTATATGTTACTTTATTTTTGTATATTAAATAATTTCCTTGACTGTATATAGTCAAGCATATACTTATTTTGGTTGTGCTCTGTCATTGTTTTTGGATTGGCTACTTGTTCCTTGGCTGTTATAACAGTATCGACTATTGTGCGGATTTTCCATGTAACTAGCGTTGATTCTCTAGTTGCCTTGTTACTTGGGGCCTTAAATTGTACGTGCAGTAGATCTTCTGTGTTAAGATGGATTAACTGTGGTATGTGATGAAGAATTTGTAACATATTTACCCTATTTAGAACATCCTTATTACCTCGGGATATGTATTCTGGGGTGAATATCGTAATGTTGTTTTCTGGGTTCCTTATCGTATGTTCTCTTGTCCTTGTACTGGGTTTGTGCCTTTTTGGCTCATGTTTGTTGTTTGCTTTTGGGCTGGCGTGCATCTGTGGGTGGCTAGTTTCTTTATGCCAGTTTATGTCGGTCTGAGCTGATGTTGTGTGAGATGACGTATGGCTCCTTGAGTTCTCCGTTGTTCATGGCCCCGTGTGGACTTGTGATTGCCCACGTATTTGATCCGCCTGGTCGCTATTCCTTCTGGGTTCCGTCAGGGAGGAGGGGGTGTGGTCATATTTAATTTGAGGAGGGAGTTTTGTTGGGTGCACCCGGATATGGGTGTATATTTTGTTTTATGCAGTCACAGTGAACAGCACAGAGCCCCCTCCAGGCTGTTGGCTTCCGAAACCAGGGCGGAAGGGTAAAAGTGGGAGTCATGAAGGTTCGATAGTGAAGCGATTCATTGTTTTTGGTATTAGAGTTGGATTGTGGGGAGGTCAGATCCGATAATATTTCAATAAACTCTGGTTCTTCCTGTGCCTGGACGGCTTCCTGTTGTAGCCCTGGAACTGCCTCCTGCTTATCCTGTTCTTTTGGGGTGGGGGTAAATTGTCTTGCGTCTGGCCCCTCATTAAATTCTCTGCGAGATGGGGGCTGGGGTAAAATACTTGTAAATTGTCGCAACATGGGGGCTGGAGGAGTGGTCGGTGTTGACTCGCTAAGGGCATAAGAGGTTTTGATTAATCCTTGTGAGGGGTAGACAATGCTCATGTTTTTCCCTTTGTCTTCTGACTCTTTTTTGTCATTGTCTGCCTCTATTGGATTCCTACTTTTTTATACCTCTTGTAGTGTTTCTTGTCTTGTAGCTTGACAGGTATTTCTAATTCAATTTCCAGGTGGATAAAGGACCTTATTTCTTTTGCAGACTAAAATCTTTACTACGTGTTTTTTGCGTGCTTTGTTCTTCCGTGGTAGAATTGATGTAAATTGTAATGTTGCTGTGCTGGTTTCTGTATTGTGCCAAGGGATTTGTTCTTGCTCGAGGATACAGGAGTGGGTCGACTACAGAAGAGACAGGAAGCTCACCCAGGCCACAAGCTGCACCTAGACCTGGCAGGGGCCGCCTCTGTGGACTGGGGCTCACCCGGGTCAGTGCCAACGCTTCAGGGTCTAATCCTGCGGCTTCCTCGCTGAGGCCCCCTGTCCACACTCTATTCTACCAAGAGCCTGGCTTGACTAACTGATTTTATTTGCACTTTTTCCTGGCTCACAAATTGAGCCCTTGTGTAGAAGGATGGCGCTCTTACACCTTGATATAGGGATCCTTCTTTTGCTTGATCCAGTTCATGCAAAAGAACAATTGCTGGACATAATGCAGAACAATGTCATACATTGACCCAAGTACAGAGATCTGGGCCTAAATTCATCAATTTTTTGCTCCCCATGCCATTCCAGTTTGAAACCAGCCATATGCAAATCAGCCTTGACCCTGCTCCCTATGGGAACAATTCAGCCCGAATTGCCAGGCCAGGTCCACCTTGGACTGGAAACAAGCATCCTAGGGCCGGTTTCGCCCCTCATCAGCCAGGCTATCTTGACTCCAGTGGCACGGAGTGCATGGGGCATACTCGGGGTGACAAATGCAAAAAGAACAATTGATGGACTGAATGCAGAACAATGTCATACATTCACCCAATACAGAGATCTGGGCCTAAATCCATCGTTTTTTTGCTCCCCATGCAAATCCAGTTTGAAACCAACCTCATGCAACTAAGTCTTAACCCTGCTCCCTATGGGAACAGTCTAGCCTGAACTGCCAGGCCAGATCCAGTTTGTGCGGCGTCTATTATTCTGGTGCTTGGATGGCCAGTATGCTAGCACATAGCTAAACTGTATTGGCAGTGTGAAGTAGGGCGAAATAGGAAATAGGAGGCCTAGGAATAAGCTTTCCTGCGCTGTGCAAGGCTTGCTGTCAGATGGGGTAGGGAGCCGCTCCGATGCCCCCCTCAAGGGGCCTTACCGGTAGTCCCGGTTCTTCCATCTTCTCCCCTCTGTGTTCTGCTGGCGGGGCCAGGAGATGGAGGCCGAGGGCCGGCCAATGAACTGTGGACAGGGGCTTTAAGCCAAAAATCAGAAGCCGGGCACCAGGTGTGGCCGTAACCAGTGCCCTTGTTACTCCTGGCAACCTCTCCTGGACTGGCTCCTCTCCCCGTTGTAGCCCCCCGCCGGGGCACCGCTCTCACCGCCGCTCTCTCCGAACCGCAACAAGATCTGAAGCAGTGGGGCTCTGCTCACTGCTTCGCCGCTCCGCTACGATTCACCTAAGAGCCTCAAGGATGCATCACTTCTGTTTCCGATTCACTGCTACTGACTGCAAAACATCTGTGTTCCTCTCCTTATTGAGAATAAGTAAATAGATTTACAACCACAAGGTTACCTTTTCTTGATTGCCTTACACTTGTTATATTGTGTAAATGTGGACTCATGTTTGTTGGGAGCATGATCAGGGCTCTCAAGGATAGGATATATGGACACATGAGGGCATTAAAAAAGCTGGACCCCAAATATCCATAGCGGTACACATAAGATCATGTAACACACAGGGACTACACAAGAACTTTGAGTTCTTTGGTATAGACCATGTGCCACGTGATCCAAGGGGAGGCAATAGAGAATTGACCCTTAGGAGACGTGAAGCAAAATGGATTTTGCACTTACAGACAGCTGTAACTCAACTTAACATGGATCATGAACTTCATTATTTTTTGGGAGATAGGTAAATGAGTCACACGATTTTTATGTCAAGATTAGAGTCTCTGAGCTCAGAACTCACCTAATGAATGATGTATCATGCAATTGACAGATATAGATATACAACTATGCCCAATTGAGTGTATTAAGGGTGACGTGTTGAGTGACGTTTGACACAGCTTTGACTGTATTTTATATGGTCTTTGATGGATTTCTTTTTATATATTTTGGATGTTTGTTATGTAACATCAATTTATACTGTTTAAATTTGAATTGATCTTCACCACATACCAGTACATATGGATATGATTTAGTTCTGTTTCTTGAGTAACATGAGGTATTTTTAATTGCTCCTGCTTACTCGGGACATCTGTGCATATCATTTAGACTGCAGGTTTCGATGTTAAGGTCACTCCATTTTGGGTATTCTATTCACTTATTTTTTATTTTTATTATTTTTACACAAGACGGCAAGTCTTTTTTCACCTTTTTGTTTTAATTCTGTTCTGATATTTTCCACCATCAATATCTGGTCGGTAATACGGGGCATAGCACAAATTTCTTTGTAATATACCATTGGGGATCGCTATCTTTAAGATGGCGGGTCTAATACATAAGATTTAAGAAATACATGCGTTGTGACGTCAGGAATGTGCGAGACCAATTATGGACTCCGTTACTATGCTTTGTATAAATATTTAGAGGGGTAGTATATTTTAAAACATGTTATTCCTTTTTGTGGAATTCAGTTGGGTTACGCTAGCTGATGTTATGCTATGATTATGAGGTCAATAGCGTTACACTATACCTACGTTTTCAAGCACCATTCAAAGATGGCTGGGACAATTGGTATTACGCTCTTCGAGTGTATATTTCCACATGCAGCCATAAACATAGCGTGTGAGCTGAAGCATCGGACACGGAGACGCTGTCTCAAAGGACGCTTGACCGTACTCAGGTGAGAATTTACTCAGTCGACTTTTGCTTCCTTTTGGTACTACTTGGGAAGTAATCCAATGAAATTCAAAGATTGGTGCAATAGGGATTTAGTTATATAGTAGCATTATAACTGTTGTTGCGTTGCGACGCATATACAGGAATTATATGGCATCCTAAATATGAAGCCTGGCTGACGGTGTGTTACTTTGCATTGTAGGAGGTGGTACTCCAATTTTGGATAAGTGGACTCTACATACTTTCACGCCTAGTTTCTCGTTGATTTTAACAAGAATTGGATAGCGTGGGTACAACAGCACATTGTTTAAGGTACGTCTTTAGACGGAGCACTTTTAGCTTGACCATTAACAACATTCACAGGCAATCCATATAATTGGTCAGGACATAATAACACCATGTCACAAATTTCTTTTTCTTTTTTTGTTTTTTGTTTTCGATTTAGAAGACGTTGAAACACTAAAGGTATCTATATTTTATTTCACTTTAGGTAATATAGGACTATAGAGCATGTCATCTGCTGACCTCCACAATGCATGGGGATATTTTCAGACAATGCACATTTCTCTCCGGTGGCAGTGGCAATTACAAAAACTATAAACTTTAATTATTGTAAAACAAAATACACAAAGTAAGTACGTTCTTGTCAAACATGTCTCACTTGGAGAACCTCTTTGTGATTATGGGCCATATGCATGAAACTGTTCTTTTTTGATTCTCAAATAGCGATTTTTTGCGAATCGCTATTTGAGATTAGCAAATATGTATCTAGGATTTGCAAATAATTTTGCGAATCCTACATATTCCTTAATTGCAAATTGCAAATTGCAAATTGCGATTCGCAATTAAGGAATACCTCCCCATTCATTCCTATGGGCCTAGAGGCCCATAGGAATGAATGAGAAGACATTCTCAATTTGCAATTCTCAATTAGAGAATCACAAATTGAGAATGCAATTTCAAGGGTGCCAGGGTGTCAAAAGGACACCCTGTTGCACCTCTGAAATGTACATGTGTGCACAAGTGGCACACATACATGCCCTAAGGCAGCAAAGTGCATTTTTCAAAGAAATTGCAAATTACCACCAACTTGAAGTTGCACTTTTCGGTGCTTCTTACATTGCATTTAAGGAATCTGAATTTGCGATTCCTTAAATGCAATCGCAAAATAGGGAATCGCAAATTTTGCAATTCCTTGTTTTGCGAGGCAGTTTTTCATTACTACATACCACTAAGCCCAATTGCATTTGCAAACGCCGAAATTTGCAATCGCAATTTGGAATGATACATATGGCCCTTACTCACCAAATAAGTATTGTTGCACTATTGGTAAAAAAGAGCCACTGGGCAAATCTGAATGTGGCAAGCACCGTAGTGGGTGTAACACAGGAGCACCTGGGTATGGTGTTGAGAATAAGTAAATTTGATATTGTAGTCTCTGGCAATGTTGTATCAATTGATAATTCCAGCCCTGAAGAAGTCGTAGGGTGACTAAACCAGAGGACGAAACACGTGTTGGCTGATGTGAGGTGGATGTCTATATTCAATTAAAAAGAAGATTTGATGAAAAGAGGAAGATGACTGGAGTACTTCTTTCTTCGGATTTTAATATTGCATGTGCTCAGAGCATCCATTCTCTTTATGTATTCTGGGGATGAAGGGTTGACATCCCTACTCTTGGAGCACTGCGGACTGCTGTGATTTAGTATATGTTGATTACAATGCCCTTTGTGTGCCTGATTTCCCTAATTCACCCACATTCTTTTGATATCTTACACTTGTCTTTTGAACCAAATTGTGCATGCAAGTCAATCTTACACGTGCAAATGGCTTAGGGCATTTAGCCCATTGAATGCAGTCCAGGCTGAGGTCCCACCTGCCATGCTTGCAGTGGGGCAACCAAACTTAAACTTTGAGTGGGAATGTGCCTAACAATTAAGATGTGATTACGTTTTCTCATCTTGGCAACGTTTGGAAAGTATTCATTTATTTTAAGTATTAGTCGTATTGACATGAAAGAATTACACACCTGTAGTATGTTTTTCTTGAAAATAGTTTAATTGCTAATTTTGTCATATTTCATCAACTCTTCTATATTCCCCAATTTAAACACCTTGCTCTGCATTCAGGAATTTAGTACTGCTAAATATTTGCTTAAGGGACATCTCCAGACAAACAGCAGAATGAGGTGTAATATATAGCTGTTGCATCTCATGAACGTTTCTTCAGAAATGTGCCCATGGGGCTCTCTAGGTCTGGCATTAGCCAAGACATTTTGATTTCACTAAATTAATATGTATAATACACTTACTTAAAGTGGCTTTCAGCCACCACTCTTTCCCATTGGTCTGTTTTTGTGCCATTTCCATTTTGCTTCTGCCCACTACAGCATAGGCCGATAGGTCAACCTTCTTAGGTATCTGATTAATGTCACTTTGAATGATTGTAATTTGCTCTTTTACAAGGTGGACATCCACATACAAGCTAGTTTCCCTTACTGCCATTGTTGACTGATGTGATAGTAGCTAGTATTTGAAGTGAGGATAGGGGATATTCCAGCTCTCTCAGTTCCTGTGTCCTTCCAATGCTGTTGTAAATTCCTTTTGAAGTGGACTGCTGCTATTTCGCATTTTCTATCATGTTTAATTTGCAGCACACTTATAATAGTTTTACTTAAACGTAGGTGGCGTGTAATATGTGCTTTAGTATTCAATATTTTATACTGTGAACCCTCTTTGCACTCTCCTTTCCGCCTTCATTAATTCCTTTTTTCCTTCTTTCATTCTTTCCTTTTCGATTTAGTTCTTTCTTACCTTCTTTCCGTTCCTTTCTTTCTTGTTCGTCTTATTTTTTCTTCCTTCATTCTTTTGCCTTCTTTTCTCCATTTCCTGCTTTCTTTTTTGCCTTTCTTTCTTGCGTTCTTTCTTGCGTTCTTTCTTTCTTTCTTTCTTACTTTCCTGAGTCTTTTATCCTACCTTCTTTCCTCCATTATTCATTTATTTTTTCCTTTCTTTCTCTTATGCCTTCTTTCATTCTTTCTTTCTTTTTTGCCCACTTTCCTTTTTCACTCTTTATTTCCTTCTATTTTGCCTTTTCTTTTTTTCCTTTCCAAATCTCCTTTCTTTTGTGGCTTTCTTTCCTTTTTCCTCCTTTTCTTTTTGCTTTATTTTTGCCTCTTATTTCTTGCTTCTTTACTTTTTTCTTTAGTTTTGCCTTCTTTCCTTCTTTATTTCTTTATGCCTTCTTTTTTATGTTTTCTTTATTTTTTTTATCTTGTTTGTTTCTTTCTTTCTGCCTTCTTTTCTTTTTTCTTTTCTTCTCTTTATTTTTTACCTTCTTTCCTTTTTCCTTTCTTACTTCTCGCTTTCATGTTTCCTTCTTTATTTCTTTTTTCCTCCTTTTTCTTTTTTCCTTCTTTCCCTCTTTATTTCTTCTTTCCCTTTTTCTTTCTTTGTTTTTTTCCCCCTCCATCCCTTTTCTGCTTCCTTACCTCATCCCCTCTTCCTACCTTTTTGTCTGCCTCCCTTCCTTTTTGTCTGCCTCCCTTCCTTTTGTTCTACCTATCCATCCTTTCTTTCTACTAGTCTTTCCTTCTTTCCTCTCTTTCTTCCCTTCTTTATTGTCTCCTTTCTCAAAGGCCAGGCTAGCAGCCGGTGCCAGACCCATGGGGTTTTTAGGTCTGTGTTAGCCATAGCATTTTGATCTTACTAAAAGTGTATATAACATAGGTACTTACAGAAGTTTTCAACCAGACTTTATCTATTAGTCTGTCATTGTGTCATTCACATTTTTCTTCCACCCACTCCAGCATGCATTAAGGGACAATGTCAGCACACTTCAGCCATTTACTGACTTCACAATGAGTTACGGCATGCTGCCCTTTCAAAAGCAGTACACCCAATCACAAACTAGTTCCCTTCAGGGCTGGGTGTACCATGGTAATGAGCACTTTTCTGAGACTCCAGCATGTATTAACGGGCACTGTCAGCACACTTCAGCCATTCACTGACTTCACTATGAGTTACGGCATGCTGGCCTTTCACAAGAAACACATCCAATCACAAGGTAGTTCCCTTAAGGGCTGGGTGTACCATGGTAATGTGTACTTTTTTGAGACCAGAAAACACTTTTGCCTTTAGCTAATGTTTCTTTTTTAGATTTGATGAGGGCCTAGCTGCTTCCTGAACACTGCAGTTTTGTTTAAACCATAACAAAACAAGAATTAACCAAAGGCTTGTGGCCAATGCTAGACCTATTGGCTGTGCCAATACTTGTTTCACTGTGTAGTTCTTTGTTGAGATGGTGCCCACAGACACATAATTTCATGGTGCACCAGAGTGTGGAGTGTGGTGCTTCCTGATTACTTCAAACAAGCAAAGCCCTTATTGCACATTAGACATGAATTTACATGTTTTGGGATGACCCACATTTTATCTTGTCAGTGATACAGCGTTTGATATCTATTCATAGACCACCCATGTGTATCTTTTGAAAAAGATAAAATAGGTCCAAACTCCCAAAGTGGTGCTGACAACTGTTCAGACAAAAATTGTGATGTTTTTAGGAAGTGCCTCGTGTAAGCAACAACCTGGGAGCTGTTGGCAGGTACTCAGCAATTTGCTCACTGTTTCATCATCTCCACTTTCCCAAATTGACACTGGCCTGAATCCAAACCACAGTCAGTGATTGTTCTGAGCACTTTGTGAAATGTTTTTTGTGGACATCCTTTCAGTGCATCTGAACAACTGCACATTGAAACCCCTCAAATTTGGCACATTTAGAAAATGATTTAACTTGTGTCTCCATTGAGGGATTAAGGAGGATTAGTGTTGGTAGAGGAAGCATGCCACCTTTTTCATTGCAAAGGACTCCCCATGTTTCTTTTATTCAGGCAAGTGATTCATTATTATAGTTGTTTTGTAATGTGCTGGCAAATGACGTATTGCCATTGCAATGAGTGGGAGAAAGATCCCATTGTCACCCAGAATGAGGCAAGAATGGCAGTGGTGTTATCATGGAGAGCTGGAATACCTCCCAGGACTGGCCATCTTTAGAAATGTCTAAAGAAAATTTGATCCTCTGCACACCTATTTTTTGTATAAATTCACTCTGTTACACATGTGATTCTATTTTGGGTGGTGCTGCACGCTCAAACTGAGTGGCTCACGTCAGTAACAAACTAAACAAACAAACAGATACTGTTTGAGAGCGGCGCACTTTTCACAAGCTCCCGTGGGCTGCGTAGTTCAAACACAATATTAGCATGCACTGTTTGTGCTCAACTTCGTAAATCAAATTGTTTCAAAAAACTGCATATAAATCCAACTGTCAGGTATTACCACAAAAACATTTAACAACAAGATTCAAATATTCAAAGACGTCATGTTTTTAATGACATTTTATTTCTTCTTGTTTGTACCTCTTAAGTACATTACATCATGTACATGAGTTCATCATAACATCTTGTTCAAGCAATCCCAATGCATTTCGGTATCACAATACCTTCGTCAGGGGAATACTGTAATGTAAACCAACATAACACTAATAAATGTTCTGAAGAAAAGGAATTTTTGGTCTCCACCTCATGTGTAATCAAAACCAAGTGTAATTTTGTCATAACGAGTCCCAAATCCAAAAACATGCAGAAACCTCTGTCTTACTGGTGTTCTATCCCAAAGTGAAGCCACCGGCATGCCACTCTACCAAGTCACACAGTGTAACGACATGCAGCTCAAGTATCAATGGTGTTCATACCTGAACTATTGAGACGATAGTAAACCACTCTATACGTTGTATAAATGTGCCAGACCTTTCGGGAACAGACCTGTTCCCGAAAGTTTTATGTATGAGAGACGTTCAGCAGACAGTGAGTGATGTTGAGGATGCAATGCTGGGAGTCAAAATCCACTGGCGAAGAGCTTGGGACAAAAGGACAGTCCAAGGAAGACTAGGGAAATCAAAAGATCAGGTTTTCGGAACTGAAGATATAGTTATAACAACAAAAAGCAGGGTGGAATGCTTGAATTAATTTTAGCCCCTTGCAGTCACTCGGGCCGCATCCCAATCCACCATTTCTCACCCACCATGCCACCTCTGTTTGGACCCACTCATATGCAAATCAGTCTTGACCGGTGTTGGAAATGGCCCTTTCTAGGGTGCCTTCCCTTGAATTTTTGCTTTTGTCCCTCATGGTTTTCTGCCAATATATGTGCTAGCCTTAGGACTTTGAGTGTTTTTGACACTGCCATTCAGTGCCAAAGCGCTGTGCTTTTCATAAACATACTGGTGATTGGTGTATACAAAATTGACTGATTGAGTTAGCTGTAAGTCCCTTGTCTAGAGGTAAGACATACACCTAGGGCATTTAACTCAAATGCTCCTCCATAGGCTTGCAGCACTGTTTCTGCAAGCCTATGGAGGTAGCTCTTCAAACGTGCCACAGTGGGGCATGTGTGTGCAGGTTACTGTTACTCGGCTTGGCATTTAAAAAGCTTCTTGCCAAGGTTCTGCATGTCTATTGTTATATTTAAGTACTCCAAGGGACAGGGTGCAGTGTCGGGAAGAGGCAGGTCGTGTGCTTTTGCTTTACTTGCAGTGGTAGTGAATGGCACTGGATGGAATGTTCGGTATGAGGAGGCCTGCTTCTCGTATTGGATTAGCATGGAGAATCTAGGGAAAGACTATTGAGCAGTATTTCTGTGTGCAGAATAGTAGTAGTATAGTGTTTAATGTTGATGAGTTTGTAATGGCGAATCCTTTCCGGTAGCGTGAGTGGATTCAACATTACAAATGTGAAAATGTCACTTTGGAAAATTTGCATTTTGGTCCTCGTGGCTCTGTGTGCCTGTCAGCCTGTCTCCAATCCACATCTGAGTTCTGGGGTGGAGACAGCTACATCTGTGCATTCCTGATAGAGGGCCATAAACTAGGGGCTCAAGGGAAACTGCAGACCTCGGACTCTGAGGGGCATTCCTGGGATGGATACGTCATGATGGAATTGGCACCTGCATTCCAAAGGGCAGGGTCCTGCCCCACTAAAGAAAGTGAACAAGTCTTCCCGGGTAGGATGGAAGGCAGGAAACAATTTAGGCAGAGCCTGTGCATCCCACAGGTAGCCTTTTGAACTGATCTCATCTTGAAACGCCATTGTGGGCATAACTACTGGGGCACTGCTCTCAGGAGTTAGAGACGCTTTTGGGATTGGAACCACACTATGCTGGTTTGACGCTGGGACATCCACAAGAGGAACCATTAGGGTAGGAGGGACTGTAACTGGATTATCCAAATGCTTGGGGTGGCCTGGAACTGGTCATGGTCCAGGAAGGGGACTATCACTTGGATTTTGCCTGGATGTTGCTGGCCTGCAACTAATTGCCAGCTGTCGTGGCCTGGGTCCACAGTATTCTCCAAGGGTTGGTTAACTGGCCTCCAGTCCATGAGATCGTAAGGACTGTGCAGTGTGTGGCAGAAATAGGTGGAAGTGATCATCAGTTGGGACAAGGACCGTCCTGATGAATGTCATTATCAAACTGTGCAGAGGAGTGTGCTTGTAAAGATCAGCAGGCCACCTGGGGTTTTGGAATGTGAGGAGTTTGAGGATTGCGGGGGAAGTTTGCCAAGTCTCAGAGACTCATGCTTGTGACTGGAGACATGTGCTGTCTTGCGCTCAGTAGCTTGTGGTGTCCGAGGGGTGTTAGGGGACATTTTGCTGAGTCCCCAGGACCCGAGCTGAGAGCTTAGACTGTCTCCAACCTCCTGATAGGGAGGATGACAGTGCCCGACATCGTGACCTCTGTCCAAGATCGCTGGCTCCCTCTCCCCGAACCCACACCACAAGGTACTCTGTTGTTGAGAAGATCGTGACTGGACCCGAGGGGGGTCTCGTTTTGCCTTGTGGGCACCCACAGCTAGCTGCCTGGAGCCATCACAGCTTGCACTTCCGCCGGAGGGGAAACATTTCTCCAATATGGAAGCACGCCAGCTTCTTGTGTCACAACATTTTTGCCTACGGTGGGGGATAGTGATCCTGTATTCATGAACGTGCCGCATGGTACGTGGAGGCCTAATTTGGATGACCGAAACTAAGTAACTGTTTCCTTCCGCTTTAGGTGTGCCAAACAGTCTAATCAATGTGGGTAATGTGTATCGTTGGCTGGTATAGTTGAGTGTCTCATTTCCTCCAGCCGGATGTTCTGTCCAACATCGACGGGACATCCAGCTGTATCGAACGGTGTTTCCCTGCAGTTCGTCAGGATTGACCTGACATGGAGTAGAACCAGGAAATACAATAGCCACTGCTAGGCACGTGGTATCCCCTTTCTCTTCTGCCACGAGTCCCTCTCCAGAGCCTCACTGCAGTAGGGAATTAAGAGGGACGTGCAGTACTGAAAACAGTGGTTACAATGCTGGCGGTCAGAAACTAAACCAGTCATTCCTGCTGGCTTCCGACGGGCTAAAGGAGCCCGTCAGCAAGTTGTAGGCTGACCCGTAGTCCCAAAGGGCGGTTTTTCCGCCCTAGGGATTACGGTGCATGGTCTCCAGCAGCAGGGTTTCCATGCCGGCCTTTCCCACATGGAAACCCTGTCGGAAAGCGTGTTTAGGGGGGCCCCAGCAGGGCCTCCTTGTGTGCACAGCCTCTGGTTGGGGGACGAGGTAGTACCTATGGTGCCCCCCTGTTAATCCCTGCACCCATGGCAGGCACCACTGCCCATTTTCCTATGGGAGCATGTACTACAGCCGGTTTACGGGCATAATACATGCTCCCATAGGGAAATGTCCGCAACCTAATCAGAAGGTTGGACCGCTGACCGGAGGTCGGTCAGTCGCAGTTTGAGATAGTATCCTAGACCCCTTGGTGTAGAAACCCATACAGCCATGTGACATATTCCACTCTAGCATGTGACACATGTCACAGTGGGTTGCAGATTATTGGCATATTGTTTCATACATAACAATGCCAAAATAAAAACCCTGACCATGTCAGAGGGCGATTTTTAAAGATAGTCATATCCAGTGCGGGCCAACACAAATAAAAAGTGGTGGCATGGGTGGAGGGAGCGTGGGGGGATCGCGGGGGAGGTGGTGATAATAAATAAATAAAACGTACCTGATGCTGCTGGCTCCCAGCAGTCCTTGTGACAGCATCAAATACTCCAAATCGAATCTCTGAGCTGCTCTTATACTATATTACCAAGGGTGGTGAGACAGAATATCAAGTAAAAAATATCGACTGACATTAATATCAAGTGAAAAATATTGTGGAATGGAACTATTGAGGTCAAGAATATCGTTGTCAAGAATATCAATATTAAGGTAAATAATTTCGATTTTTATTTTTTGTTATATATTTTGTTATATATTTTATATGTAATGATGTCGTTTTTTTGTTATTTTTTTTATTTTTTTATGTATTTGTAAAAACAATTTAGTAGGCATTAAATTGTATTAAAGTCCTTTTTATTATTTTTGGTACTGTGGCTGGTTGTGGGTTTATAAAGGTAGAGGGTGGATAATAATTTAATTCTAATAAATTAATGTTTTTTTTATAAACATTATTTATTTAATGAATATATAATAATGAATCTTAATTGTGTAATACATTTTTTAAACTTGTTAATTAATATTCATTATTTAATTGGCAATTAACTATGTTAATATAGTTAATACTATTTTTTTATTTCATTTTAATATGTGGGTTGTGGAGGTTATAGGGGCACCAACCTTTCATTCCCTAATCACCAACCATTCATCAGGGGTGGCTCCTCAGCTATGGGGGAGGAGCATCGCCCCACTGCTTTTAAGCAGTGCACTCCAAATTAAAGGAAACATAACATGATACTTTGATATTATCTTTGAATGTTTCCTGCTCCTCTGCGGGCGGGTTGGCGTGGCTGCTCTGCTCTCGGAGCAGGGCAGGAGTGGTTTGCCCACTCCTAAGTGCGCAATGACTGTCTGCCCTCTCGGCCGCCCAAACCAGTCATGCGCACTTTCCACTTCTCCATGCAGGCTGCATTACAGCCTGCATGGAGAACAAGCTCAGGCCCCTATTCCCTGGTTGATTGTCGAACTAGGATGCTCAAAACCAATCACAAAGCTGCTTTTCAGCGTTGTGATTGGTCTGGGGAGCCTGGGTATTTACCAATCAGAGTGCTGCATTTTAGCTTTGTGATTGGTCAGGGGAGCCTGGCTGAGCCTCAATCTGAGGAGGAGAGCAGGAGCAGGGTCGGGGGACCCAGCGTGGCAAGGTAATTTGTTTTTTAATTGTGCCCTGTTTCCCCACCCCAGCGCACCCCTCTCATGTGCCGGGACCCACCCTGCCACATGCAAACCTTGCCGGCCACACTGCCATTCCTCTTGGATCGACATCTCATCTTTGACCTTGAAGTATTGTCTTATACCTCTGGTATGGTACTCTCCCTCCTCACGTAATCATTTTCACCACACTCTTGAGAGTTTCATCTGGTTGCAAAGCTGTGATTCAGTCTTCCCTGGATATTGAACTTCCTAGACCTTCTGTAACATCATCCAAATTAGCTACCACTTCCTATATTTGTAGGTCAATGTGCTCAGCATATTTATCTGGAAACTTTGAGAGACAGTCAACCACTTTATTCCTCCATCCAGGTACATACTCTACACTAAAGTTGTATTACCGTAATTTAACTACGAAATGCTCCAATCTTCCAGAACAGTTTTTTTGTGCCACCAGGGCCTAAGGTTTTAAGGAATGGTTTATGATCTTTTTTCAAAGCAAAAACACTAGCGCACAAAAATACTTGGAAATATATATTGGCCCAGGCAGCTGCCAATGTCTGTCGCTCTATGAACGCATAATTCCTTTTGATGTCCATCAAAGAACGTGAAGTAACAACCAACGTTTTCTCCACTTTGCCATGCATTTGTGCTAACACAGCACCGATGCCCACTGCACTGGCATCCACAGTAAGTCTGGTCCTTAAGTCTGATTGAAACAGTACCAAGACTCCTGCTTGGGCTTTGTTTTCCTTAATCAATGTGAATGCTGAATGCTGTATTTCACCCCAAGCGAACTTCCTGCCTTTCCGTAACAACTCACTTATCAGTTCTGTTTTATGAGAAAAGTCATGCACAAACTTGGAGTGATACTCCACTAGGCCACTAGGCCCATAAAGGACCTCAACGTATCCCTGTTGTTTGGCACTGCCACATTGACAATTGCACTTTCCAAATTCTGTTTTGGTTTTAAAACATCCCAGGTGAATTTGTAGCCTAAATAGTCAACCTCTTGTATTACAAAGACACATTTTTGACTCCGCAATTTTAACCCTGCCTCACCCAATCATAATAACACTTCTCCCAAAGTTTTATTATGTTCTTCTTCATCCTCCCCAAAGACCAGAATGTCATCTTTAAAAAAACAAACTTTCGTGAGACCTGTTAAGATTTGAGTTATGAGCCTCTGGAAAACACTTGCTGCTTAGCATAACTCGAAAGGAACTCTGTTAAACCGGAATGTTCCTTCAGATGTTTTAAAAGATGCAAACTGTTTAGAGTGTGGATGAAACTTCCCCTGATGATATGCGCTTCTTAAATCAAGTTTAGAAAAATATTTCCCTGGACAACATCAACATTATTTTGTTTATATTGGGCAGTGGAAAATGATCCCTTATCACTTTCTCATTTATACTGCGCAAATTCACACAAAAACAAAGTGACCCATCTGACTTCTTGGTAATGACTGGTGCAGCCATTCTACTGCCTCCACCACCTATATGACTTTATCCTCCTACAGTTGTTGAATTATTTATTTCACCTGTGCTCTTGCTGCCATAAATTTCTTTCTAACAACATGTGTAACAGGGTCAGCATTTTGTCTTAATTTGATTTCATGCATGTAACCTTATGCTTCTCCCAACCTATTCTCAAACACCTGTGTACTTTGACTTAGAATATTCTTCAAGTTACTATCATCAATAATCATGACTTGATTTTCAACTCTAGGATCCAGTTTAATATGCAAATCATATTGATGTGCCCATCCTAGAATGGGTGGGCCTTCAGGAGCAATATATACTTTTCCAATTGTTTGTCTTCCTGCGAATTTAATGGATGGTGTCATATAACCCAACACCCCAAAATCCGCCCCTTTATATCATTTCAATACAACATCTGAAGAAATCAATTCTGGCCCATGCTATGTTGCATCATAGATTTGTTTTAGGTATTATAGTGTAGAAAGAGCCTGTATCCACCATCAATGACAGCATTTTTCCATTAACCTCAAAGTATGCCTTTGGACAGTTTCTCTTCTTTTCCAACTGTTCCGTATAGTCCTCCCCTTGATCATCAACACTCTGTGTTCAGACTCCTCTTCATCCATCATAGCTATTTCTTTACTACTTGTTTTTCAAATTTGTGCAAAATGTCCTTTCTTGCCACACTTATGACACTCTTTACCTTGTGCAAAGCAGTTTTTTAAATCTGCTAGATGGAAGGAACTGCAACCCCTGTGACTAACCCAAGAGGTATTCTTCCCTGATGCACTTGCAAAAGGGCTACCATTTGTAGTTTTATTCTTACTGTCAGTTCCACCCACTTTTTGGGATTTCTTTTTCACCACATTGAGCGATTGTCACAATGCTACCTCAGACCCTTTTTCTTGTGTAAGATTCTTTATCTCTCACATGCACTTTTCAGATTCTTCAACAACTTAAGCAATACCTATGGTTTCCTTCAGGGTAGGATTACTTGCAGCCCACAGTATTTCTTATTTCTTCTTAGTATCACTTTGAAAAATCAAATGGTCCCACATCATTTTGTCAGTCATTGGCCCAAACTGACATTTGGCAGACTATTCTCGCAGTCTAGACACAAATTCATATATAGTTTCAGTTGCGGCTGAGTATAGAACTGATGGCGACGCATAACGACATTTTCTTGCTTGGCAAATCTAGTCCGTAACTTCATAACTGCATCTTTATACACATCATCTACTTCTTCCCCTGCTGTCGCCGTAAGATACTTAAATGTGTGTTGACCCTCTTTGCCTAAAGCCCCCAATAATAATGCTTTTTTTCTTACAGATGGAATCTGGTGCCATCAAGAGCCACAAATAATTCTCAAAACGATCAATCCAATCTTCCACCTCTATAGGTGTATTTCCAGCTGTCATTAAGAACGGTAGTGTAGTGGTTATTGCTTTAGACACATTCATTTCTAGGCAAGTGTTTCTGTAGTTTCAGGCCTTTGTACTTGTACTGGATGCTTTCCTGGTGTTTAAACTGTTAAAATACTGTCAGCAAGATGTATTTCACCCTCTGCCAGTCAGTGTCAGCAACACCACAATGTTGCAGGCTTGTTCTTTACAAACTAGCAACCAGTAAGAGGCAGCGCCCTATGGTTGCAACCCAAACCACCCTTGTGCCTCAATTCCCAGTCTCTCTGAAGTGAGACGTGGTGAGGATGAAATCAGAACCTGTGATGCAAGAGGTTCACCGCTCTCTTTGCCAGCATAGGAGAAAACACCGCTGTGCTCATGTCACCCAATCCCTACGCCTGCAAGCACCAACAATGATTATCCTTTTGCTGCTGGGGTAAACCTACGCGCTATGTGTTCGAGCCTCACACCCTGGGAAATACGATCTTGCTCTCCTGCAGTGTTCCACGCAGGATACTGTTGATTGCACACACAAAGAATTCATGCCTCACGCGCATGTACTAACACACTTGATAAGGTGCTTAAAGATATACTGAATGATATGCACTGCCGATAGGTAATGTGGTTTTAGTTTGTAAAACCTCACAGCGTGAACAATGCGCACCACTGACATTTAGTGGTGTTTGAACATATCACGCCTCATAACACATTTATTGTACTTCACTCCGGCCCCTCACAATTACAAATTTCGCACGGTGTGCGCAGGTCACTGCCTCACAACACTTTTCCCACGACTAGATCATAGCCATGAAATTGTAGACCCTCCCTTCTCGAGTGCACCCGATACTGTGTCCTCCTTGACCACAGCTCGGAGCCTGTAACACTGGTGGGTGGTTTGTCAGGGTTGACACACTTCTGTGCTCATCAGCATCACTATGTTACACACGCCTCACTCCTGCGACAGCGTAGTCTCCTGCAGGCGAATCTCTTTCTGTCCACATTCCTGTGTTTGACACAACAAATCTTTGCCAACATTGTTGGAATATAATAAAGAGCACTCGTACCACCGTAGTGTTCTAGGGGGTTTATTTCATCAGAGATAAGAAACACTCAACTGCGTAACAGCCAGGTACAGCTTTGTCATGTTTCTTTCCGGCATGAAGGACACAGGACACAATGTCTTTTCTGAGGTACGCTTTATTCGCTTATCTGTACAGCCATACAATCCCCTGACCTCTCGCCCGAGGTCCTCCCTAGAATGTCCCTTGTCCCTCGTTGCCCCTCCCTTGCACTGGAGGCGGTGCCCGGGGTCCCTTGGCCTCTGACCTCTTGTCCAGGGTCCTAGTGCCCTTGTCCAGAGCATGACATCTCCCCCCTTGTTGCAAAACAAACATTTTGCCTGGATGCTGCCTGTGGTCATGGAGAGATGTGTTGGAGATTGATAGAGAGAGAGAGAGAGAGAGAGAGAGAGAGAGAGGGTGTCCACAGGTTTCCGTCTCTTTACATCTCCTCAATCAGTCTTTTGGTCTTCTTGCATTCTCTTTTTGGTCTTTGTTCTCTTAGGTCTTCTTGGGCTGCTTCCTCCTGGACGTCTTCCTTCAGTCCATGTTTCGGCAGCTCTTCTTCCTTTGTCTTCAGTTCTCTAAAGTGCAAGCTATTTCTGGTGATGTGGTATTGTCCTGCTGACGCCATTATCATTGGCCCTTTCACTTCTGTCACCGTCAGCGGGTCTCTTGAGAAAGTACTGTTTGACTTCCGTAGTTGTCTTTGCCGGACTAACACAGTGTCCCCTTCTTTCACCTTCACGTCTGTCGCATGTCTCCTCCAATCAGCATACTCCTTTATTTTTGTTTTCGCCTCCTTGTCTCTTTCAGCTATGTCTTTTTGTTCCACCCTTTCCACTTCTTTCAACTGTGGCAACCTCGTTCTACTTGATCGCCCCAACACCAATTCCGCAGGGCATTTTCCTGTGGAGCTGTGAGGGGTGTTTCGATAGTCTCTCAGTACCTGGCACAGTGCTTGTCCAATTGAGATCTGTGTTAGCTTGGCCCTATGTACTGCCTTTTTGATCGTCCCCATGAATCGTTCGGCCATTCCGTTTGCTTGTGGCCACAGGGGCGTTATTCGTTGATGGTGGATCCCAAGGTACTCCATGAACCTTTTGAACTCTTCACCAAAGAATGGTGGGCCATTATCTGTTTTCAGTGTCTGTGGTGAGCCCCAAGCTGCGAATATGTCATCCAGGACTGGCAAAGCTGCGCTTGCTGATGTTGATGCCACTTGTCTCACTATGGGGAATCTGGAGGATTCATCTATTATTACCAATAGGTAGTGACCCGTTTCCAAAGGTCCATAGAAATCAGCTGCCAGTTCTGTCCACACTGCTTTTGGAAGTGCGGACATTTGCAGTGGCTCCGGCTGTGACGAGGGCCCTGTTATTTGGTAGATGTGACAGTGCATCACAATTTCTTCCACCGTGTTGTCAAGTCCTGGGAACCACACTTTTTCTCGCAGCATTTTCTTTGTCGCCACAATCCCTCGGTGTGACTCATGGGCTAATTCTACTGTCCTTCTTCTCAGTGTCCGCGGTATTGCTATCCTGGTGCCTCTCATCACTATTCCGTTCTCGCTTTCTGATAGTTCTTCGCTAATCTTTTTGAACGCCAACAGCTCTTCCTTCAATACTCCTTTTTCACAGCTGCTGTTGTTGTTTACGTGCCTCCACCTTTGCTGGTTGGTCTGCATGGTGAGGTCTTGCTTAGTCTCTTGTTCTTGCTCTTTCATTGTTATTGTTGCTGGGGTGTTGTGTTTGAGTGCAAAGTATAGATATTCTTCCGCCATGGTTGTCGCTTGGGACACTTGTAGTAGGGGGTGTCTCGATACATAGTCTGCTGGGTTGTGTTCCTTTCCGGGCTTGTGTATTATTTTGAAGTTATAATCCATCAGCCTTATCCCCCACCTCTCTATCCTGGGTGGTATCTTTGCGTTTGGGTTTCCATATATTGTTATCAGTGCTTGGTGATCTGTTATGATTGTGAACGGCTTTCCGTAGATGAGCATGTGGTAGTGTTCACACGCCCACACTACCGCCAAGCTCTCCTTTTCTGGCTGGGAGTATCCTTTTTCTACGTCTGATAAACTTTTGCTCCCATATGCCACTATGTGTCTTGGGGAATCTTTGCCTGGTTGGTGTTGTGCCAATATTGCTCCCAGTCCCACTGGGCTGGCATCTACAGTCAGTTCAGTGCACAGTCTCGGATCAAAATACGCTAGGTGATCTACTGCATGTCTGATTTCTTTGAAGGCTTTTCTGCATTCTTCGGTCAATGTGGAACTTTTTCCTTGCTTTGTCAACTCCCTCAGGGGTGCACTTACAGTGGCGAAATCTGGGATGTATCTTGCACAGTAGCTTGCAAGAGCGAGGAATGACCTTACTTCTGCCACATCGCTCGGTTCGTTCGTTTTTTCCAGTGTTCTGACTTTGTTGCGATCTGGCCGCATTCCCATCTTGGAGAAGATGTGGCCAAAGAATACTAGTTCGTCCCGTTCTAGCTCACATTTGTCTTCATTTAGTGTTAGACCTGCTTGCTCTAGGTGTGAGCATACATCCCTCAACGCTTTGTCATGTTCCTCGTCTGATTTTCCAAACACTAGAATGTCGTCGCTGTAGTTTAAGCTGTTTTTCACTGGTCTGTCTTATGGTTTCCTGAAATATCTCCGCAGCGGACGATATTCCAAAACTCAACCGTTTATACCTGAAGAGACCTAGGTGTGTAGAAAACGTTGTGATGTAACGTGACTGAGGATCTAGATCTAGCTGGTGGTATCCCTTGCACAAATCTAGTTTCGAGAAACGTCTGGTGCTTGTCAGGCAGCTGATCATATAGTCGAGATGTGGTCCGGGATGCCTCTCACGTTCAATAGCCTTGTTTGGTATCCTCATGTCGACACATATTCTTATCTTTGACGTGTCCTTCTTTGGCACGGCCACGATTGGTGACACTCATGGTGTTGGTCCTTCTGCTGGTTCAATGATGTCTTGGCTGAGGAGTGCTTCAAGTTCTTCCTCCACTTGTGGCTGCAGGTGTATGGGCACTCTTCGATGGTGTTGTGCTATTGGCCTGACTGTTTCGTCAATGTGCAGCGTTATTTGCCGCCCTTTCAGTTTTCCTAGTCACTGCAGCAGCTTGGGGTATTCTTTTAGGATGCTTCTTTTCTCTGACATGTTGTATGTCATGGCCATGAGACCCATTATCTGAGCTGTGATGTTGCTCAATAAGCATGGCGCCGGGATGTCGCCCTTCAGCACATGAATGTCCTCTTTGATCTTTTGGTCTTTGTATGTCAGTTCTTCTGTAAATTTCCCCATGTTTGTCACTGGTTTCCGTGATCCCCACGTGAAAACCTCAACTCTGGACGGTCTCAACGTCGGCTTGATCTTCATCTTCTCGTATTCCGATACATGATGTTGCATGTTGCACCGCTGTCCAGGACAAACTTTGTTTTATGTGATCCTACTCCTATGGTCACAGACTCTGTCTTTTTAATTTTGCTTTTGTCTACCAGGCATATTCTTTCTTCTTTTTCATCTTCATCAGTTGATTCTGTCGTCACATTCGACATGAGATAGAGTCGTTAGGCTTTTCTTCCTCTTCTTCACCTGATTCTAGTGATGAGCTCCTTGTTCCTGTTTCAACATGTCTGACATGTCGGCTTGTTGACATTCGTTGTCTCCCTGTTCTTCCTCTGTCGTTCCTGAATTGCACTCCTTGACATACGTTGTCGTAGTGATTCCTCCCATTGCATTTCCTGCACGTCTGGCCAAATGCTGGGCATGGGCCTCGATGTGGAACTTCAAGTCCACACCTGTAGCATGTTCCTTCAGGTTGTTTCCTTGCGGCCTGTTCATTTCTGTCTTTTTTCCAGTTGCCTGCACGTCTGTTTGTTACGCGGTGTGCTTGTTTCACTCGTTTGTCTTTTCCTCGCTCCATTTCTTTAGCATGTGTTGTCGCTCTTGCCTCTGCTCTTGCTAGCGATAAGATATTCTCTAGTGATGTTGGCTCTTTCAGGATCCTTGCACGGAACTCTATGTCGCGACAGCCCTCAATGATACGCAGCCTGATTGCTTGTTCATTATCAAACTTGTCGAACTCACAGTGTGTCACAAGCTTTCTTAGTCTTGTTGCAAAGTCATCTAGCGTTTCATCTAGTTGTTGAAACGCGATCGTGAAGGTGTATCGCTCGAAATCGACATTTCTCTGCGGGTCGAATTTGGTTGTTAGGCACTTTTTTAGTCTGTCATAAGTGGTAGTTTCTTCATGCGGCAGTGTCACTAACAGGACTTCAATGTCATCACCTACGAGATTTAAGAATAATCCTAGTCGCTTCGCATCTATCACATCAGTCGCTTCCATGTATCTCTCGAAACGTCTGATCCACTTCTCCCATCTAATTCCTACTTGTGGCTCAGACAAGTTGAATGGTAGTGGTCTTCTGTACTGTGCACTTTGTCTTTCTGGTTTAGTTTCTGCCATCTCTTCCTTTTTGTGCTCTTCCTAGCACTCTTTTATTGTTTCCTGTGTTTTCTATATCTTTTGCCCTTCTTTCTATGTTGTTTCTCTTTGGTTTCACTTTATTTTCCTTATATTGTATTTGCCTGTGCTTTATTCCTTCGGTGCTCAAATCGGCACTTTTTTAACCTTTTTCGACTTTTTCTGACTCTAAAATGGCCGCCGCGCTGTTCTCTCCTCTCATTGGTCAGTTCGCCGGACTCTAAGGTGGCCGCCGGAGGTCTCGCGAGACTTCTCGTCCAATCAGCGCTCTGCCTGCTTCCAAAATGGCCGCCCGATTTTCCTTCGCTTCTATTGGTTCTGGCTGCCTGATTCTAAAATGGACGCTCTTCTCGCGATATCTCGCGTTCTGATCTCTCGATGCTCGCGCTTGCTTTTTTCTTTATTAGTCTGCTTACCCGGTGATGCAGATGGTTATTTCTTTCCTCGACGGCGGTTGGGGTGGGCTCCCGCGCCGTTTCCTCTTCTATCCACGAGACAGGGTGGGCTCCTGATCTCGATGAGATCGTCGATCTTCCCGACGTGCAGCAGCTCTTCTTTCCTTCGGTCCTGGTCACACGACAGCACGCCTCGTCGCCAGTTGTCGTGTTTCTTTCCGGCATGAAGGACACAGGACACGATGTCTATTCTGAGGTACGCTTTATTCGCTTATCTGTACAGCCATACAGTCCCCTGACCTCTCGCCCCGAGGTCCTCCCTAGAATGTCCCTTGTCCCTCGTTGCCCCTCCCTTGCACCAGAAGCGGTGTCCGGTGTCCCTTGGCCTCTGCCCTCTTGTCCAGGGTCCTGGTGCCCTTGTCCAGGGCATGACAAGCTTACATCAAATTTCCACCTATTTAAACTCTGGAATCTTCACATGTTCATTTATGGAATGTTCGCATGTCACAGCGTTCTCACCATAGCTGAGACTGGATATACACAGTAGGACAGTTACCTCCCTGTGGAAGATCGGAGGCGGAGCCTGAAGAAAGTTGCCAGACTGTCATGCCATCAAACTGCAAACTTGTCACCCTCCCTGTAACTGTGTATGTATGCAATTACATCGAGATAATGACCAGAGACTCAGCATCTGCTTCATGTTTGCAAAAAGCCTCATTCTGGGCCTATGCGTTCAGTCACCTCTATGGCCAACTCAGTGTTATTTTTATTTTTTTAAAGTCCTCATATATGACATAGGCGGGAGGTGCAATCTGAGAGCGACCTGACAATGCAGAATAACTACTATGCGTTAAACCTCCTTTATCTAGCCTCCTTCAAACAATTGTTAGATGGAATTTGCAGGAGCCACCGCTTTATTTTTCCACTGTTGAACTTTGTCCTTAATCCTTGGACTATCATAGTTAGGATTTACCCTCTTACCCGTAAGGGCCATTAACCCATCCCT
Organism: Lissotriton helveticus; assembly: GCF_964261635.1. Lineage (NCBI taxonomy): Eukaryota > Metazoa > Chordata > Amphibia > Caudata > Salamandridae > Lissotriton > Lissotriton helveticus. Next base: position 134,014,710 of record NC_136070.1, on the reverse strand, counting down.
ACTATAAATGTCTTCAACACAGGGGTGAGAGGAGAGGTTCCCACATGTTCTTTCTCTTCGCTGAACCATTTAAACAGTCCTGCCTACCGATATGTTTAGCAGAGTCCACCCAGTCCAGGCAAGGTGATATTTTGGAAACCTATTTTATACATATTTCTCTTTGTGCTATGATTATCAAGATAAAAAGCAGCTGCTTTTGTGTCTTCCCCAAAAATAATCAAAGGAAGGCTTACCTCTATGTCTTCCCGTAGGATTCCAGTTAGCACCTTACCCACTTCTTGCTCGAAGAGCAGGATACCTGGACACTGCCATTGGAGATGTACATCATCTGCATATTCCAGGGCATATTTTGGGCAATGGGGCACATGCATCAACGAAAATACAGATCGCAAACAGGCAGATTCGCAGAATCTGCCCCTGTGCGACCGGAATTTTTGCATTTGGAATGCATCAACCCAAATGCAAATTCGCAATTTGAGTAATCGTAAAATTTGCGATTACTTAAATTGCGAATGCTTTTAGGGAATCGCAAATTGCGATTTCCTAAATGCAATGCATGATGCAATTCCAAATTGCGAATTCGCAATTAGGGATCGGAAATTACCATCAATTTGAACTTGATGGTAATTTGCAAACTCTTTGAAAAATGCACTTAAGTGCATTTTTCAAAGTTTCATGTTACACACACACACATGCCCTTGGGACATGTATGTGCGCAACATGTGGTAACATCTCAATTTCCTTTTGGGACCCTTGCACCCTTGAAATTGCAAACGCAATTTGCGAGTACCTATTTGGTACTTTCAAATTGCGCATGCAATTCCCATTCATTCCTATGGGCCTATACGCCCATAGGAATGAACAGGAAGCTGCTCCTTAATTGCGACTCACAATTTGCGAGTCGCAATTAAGGAATTTGTAGGAATCGCAATTTCTTTTGCAATTCCTACATGCATAGGGATTTGCACATCCTAAATAGCGATTTCTTAAAATTGGCTATTTAGGGTTCGCAAATCCTGACTTTGATGTATTTGGGCCAATATCTCTTCTTACGTCTTCCCATCTTCGAGAGCTTCTAAGAGACCAGTAAGCCCTGTATAAGGTGAATAAATAGTTTCTCCTTAGGGATACAGATCTCACCGTTAGTAGTGTAGACATGGATACTTGCCATAGATGAAGAATTTCTGATCCCGGAATGTCCACCTTCCATATCTCCTCTGGCAGTATGGAAGGGCCATCTTCATCTTGCACCAAAGCCCAGAACCACTTGGACACTTCCTTTCTGTATGTCTGATCCCTCTGTAGTTCATCCTCCCCTTCTTTTCTGACCCCTATATTCAAATGTTATCGAGACCAACTCACAAACTGATAGTACTTGAATCTAGAGAGCCTTTACATTGTGCTTTTTAAAAGGAGTCCCCCGAAACCAAAGATATTTTGTCGAAAAGCTGAGCCCATAGTACTACACCCGCAGCTAACAGCGGAGTGGCTAAAACATCCATTAGGCACGAAGGGTTCCCCAGAGATTTCCATATCGGGCCATACTGCTGTATTATGGGATTCCCAAAAGTCTTCTAACTTGAACCCACACTTTACATGCTGCAATTGAGACTTTGAATTTGACCTTCTTGAACTAGTTAGGGAGCCCAAATTTAAATAGGAAATAATTGCCTTCCTCTGGGAGATTTCTTGTTAAAACCCTGAATCATGGAGATAGGTGAAAAGGAGCTCCATTGTAAAACTGGCAAAACCTTTGAAAATCCTAGTAGTGTTCCTTTGTGGTGCCTACCCACTGTTGATATGTAGCTAGTTATCTTTTTTTTAAATTTCATACGAGAACAATTTCAACAGGATTTGTTGTGAGAATTTTCCTTTTAGAATGGACAAAGTGGGATCAAGGAAAATTTGAAGTATTTTGCACTTAGTTTATGATTGTTTTATCTACATCACTGATGTCACTTCTGGAATAGCAATTGATGTAAAAGCGTGTGCGATGTTACTTCTCTGATACAACAGGGGGTTATGGCCCAGTGATGTCACTTCCTCTTGTATCATCTGGGCTAGAGTTTGTGTGATGTCTTTTCCTGCCACGTCACTAAGAGAAATGCATGTGTGTGTTGGCTCTTCTACTCCTATGAATTTGGTGAATATCTGCAAATATCTGCTATTTATTATTCATAAATCAAAAAATGTCTCTACTGCTCTAAGCCCCCCACTTTCTTTACCTTTATTACTCTCATTAGAAATCTGTAACACAGTTTATTCTTCATCATCATAATGCACATTCTGAAATGTTACAGCACCACAGCCTTGTTTTATACCAACATGCTTTTTCTTCACAGGAAATTTGCGAAAATCCCCAATTTGTTTTGGGTGGAGCCAACCGAACTGATATTTGCCAAGGAGATCTGGGTACGTAGCCACTTTAACTACCTTCATTAATTTTAATGCCCTCTATGGTAATTTTACAATATATGAATCTTTGCAGAGGGCTGTTCATTCGCACATGTAAAGGTGTGTATTCTTCTTCTTGAATTGGACGCACAGGATGAAATTGTTCCAAAATATATAAGTTGGTGTAGACAGTGATGACAAAGGTAATTAACAGGCTAGAAGCCTTTGTTCAATTAATTTTGGGCAAATGGAAAAAAACTAGCCCTGATTTTGTCAATCTGTATATTCACTTATCTATTTTCAAAGTAACCTTGCTGCCTTCTTCGGGATTGTTTACGTTTTTGTCTGCCGAACATTAAAATGATACGTATGTGCATGCTGCTTTGTGAAGTTAACCTCTTATTTTACTTAGACTGTCTTCTGGTTACCCTGACAGTCACCGTTTCAGACACAAGATTATATTAGACCAATCACTATCAAATGATTGGTGCTTCGACTTTGCACTAAAGGGAGGATAGACAGAAATGTGTGATGGTCAATTCCACGTCACAATTCACAGAATCAGGATTATTGGAGTGCTATATTCGCAAATTGCATTTACAAATATGTTAAATCCATCAATATTTAGAAAATTCTCCATTTGTAAATGCACAGTTATTAAGATGGTCATGCCAGGATTGAAAGGAATGGCAGTGTTTATAGCCACATACAGTTTGGGGGTAGTCTCCCCTCTTGCAAATGCACGCGTATATACTTTTAAGACATGAGTACGTGTCTTTACTGGGTGAAAAAAGGGGAGTAAAACCTTTATTTAATGGCTGTGTATTATTATTATTTTTTTTTAATCTCTTTATTATTTTCATCATCAACAAACAAGAAAGGTTGAGCACGGTATTACAAAGCATAATTGTCTTGCATAGCTGAACAGTTACGACCCCTCCAAGTCCATTATTCAGGAGTACTCAGCAGGTGTATCCCAAGTATCTAATATAGCCATCAGTATAATTTCCGGGCCTTCGCAGAATAGAAAGTAACAAGCGTTCTTGACAGAATATTACATGCAACAACCCATCCACCACCCACCCAGGTAACCCTCCCCTACCCTCCCCCCTGCCGGCGCGAACTATGATTGTAATCAGAGTTATGAAAGGTCTATTAGTACCAAGGGATCGATTATTGACACCATCATGGCGTCCACATAATTCCGTGTGACAAATTAAGGAATCGGGGAGACATAACATTGTTCCTATCCCAATCAGCTAGGTGTGCGGTCCACTAGTCCCCTTCCACAGACACATCATTCATCTCTGAGTCAGTATCCTCATCCTCCTTCTTCAAGTCCATCACCAATGCCTCCCATGCCCGAGCTGCTTCCAAAGCCCTATCGTTATGAGATCTATGAGCTTGCTGCAATCTCACCGCACTCTCACTACTGGCCCACTTAAGCATCTCCGCCCTCCATCTAAGATAGCTGGGCCCTACCTTATTCTTCCAGTGGGACGTGATTTCACGTTTAGCAAGGAGCAGCCCCAAGTCCAGGAACTTATTTGTCACCTTTGTTTTGCTCGTGTGTGGAAACCAATGCAAGAGACAAGCCCCTTTTTCCAGGTTAATCTGCCTCTCCGTCGCCTTGCAGAGCGAAGTGAGGACCTCCTCCCAATAGCTACCAAGTGTGGGCAATCCAAAAGCATGTGCACTAAATCTGCATTTCTCAATCTACATCTGGGGCATTGCGCAGAGTCTTTGTGAAAATACAGGTGGATCTTTTCTGGTGTGAGGTATGCTCTGTGTAAAATGTAAAATTGAATTAACTGGAATCTGGCGTTCCTAGTACCTTTCCATGCCGTCCTGGCTCCACAGAAGCGGTCGCTCCCTCACGCTGCTCCCTGCCAGACCTGTGGTATCATAGCGCTTCTGCCTAACTGCTTTGTGCCCTCATTGTAATTAGCTGCGCACTGCTCACTGTTCAGTATTGCCTGAACACTCGTTTAGCATTTCAGTAGCACTTTTCCGCTAGACGGCTGCGCACTCATTTCACAATTGTGTTCTGCCCGCTTTGCCTGAATTAATTAATTAATTTATTTACTGGGCCTGTACCTCTGGACATTTGCTAGCGTTTTTTAAGGCTGTGCCCCCAATCTCGCCCTGTTTCGCCTTTAGACTTGCTGCCATCTTGCTTATTGTTGTTGTGCCTGATCCCAGCCCGGCTCCCCCCACGCACCCGCCTCCCAGCTGCCCCTCCCTCGCCCCTCCCCCCCACCATCCCCATATGACAGATGCCTCCGCGCGCAGCGTTCACGCGCAGCGGTCGCGCCGAAGGCGCGCCAAAGATAAGCCCGTCTACGCCCGTCCGCGCCTGGACCGCGCCCAGCGCCAGACCCCCTGGCCCTCGCAAAACCCACTCCACTCACTCAACATATGACGCCGCTACTCTCCTTGCCCTTAACCCCGGACGCACCTAACAATGCTGCGTAGCCACCCCAGGACACACCCACGGACCATTCGCCTGTCACTCCTGCAAGTTCGCCTGCATCAGGACCCATGCCAACTCCTCCCCCTCCAAACACAACTCCGTCTCTAACCACCTGAAGTGTATCCTGCTGAACACCCGATCGATCCACAAACATGCCACTGAACTCTGGGACCTCCTCGACACTACTTCACCGGACGTCGCCTTCCTTACAGAAACCTGGATGAACGCCTCATCAGCGCCCGACATCGCCATAGCCATCCCGGACGGATACAAGATCATCCGAAAAGACCGCGCCAACCAAACAGGAGGAGGCATCGCCATCGCCCATAAGAACACCATCCGAATCACGACCAGCTCCGAAGATAACCTCGCGACCGCCGAACACCTTCACTTCCAGATCCACACCGACCCCAGGACCACACTTAGAGGCACCCTCATCTACAGACCACCAGAAACCCGTACGAAATTCAATGAAGACATCACTGACTTCATCAGCCCACATGCCCTCACCTCCGAGAACTACATTCTACTGGGAGACCTCAACTTCCACCTGGAAAAGAATAACGACAGCAACACCACCACCCTTCTGGACAACCTGGCCAACCTCGGACTCAAACAACTTGTTGACACCCCCACCCACATAGCCGGACAAACGCTCGACCCTATCTTCACCTCCAGCAAACACATTTCCTTCAATCACACCATAGCTCTCCATTGGACGGACCACAGCTGCGTTCACTTCAGCTACAAAAAGACCACGACCCACATCCCACCACAACCTATTCCTCGAAGAAACTGGAACAAAATCACCACCGACCAACTCTTCACATCGCTTAACCAAAACCCCCCCGCCATAGCATCGAACCCAAACCAAGCTGCCACCAAACTCACACAATGGATCACAGACAGCGCTGACGAATTAGCACCCTTGAAAAACCACCAGATCAAACAAGATAACAAAAAGGCCCCCTGGTTCAACGATGACCTTAAGAAATCCAAGAAGTTATGTCGTACCTTCGAAAAAACCTGGAGAAAAAACCCAACCACTGACAACCTGACCACCTTCAAGGACGCCACCCGCAAACACCACCAATTGATCCGATCCACCAAGAAATCAGCATTCAAGGATCGACTCGACAACAACGTCCACAACAGCAAGGAACTATTCAACATCGTCAAAGAATTTACCAACCCCACCGCCGGCACCAACGACATCACTCCCTCCCAAGACCTCTGCGACTCTCTATCCTCTTTCTTCCACAACAAAATCGTTGACATTCATAACAGCTTTGAAAACCTGTCCGAAGAACAACCCACTCCACCCACCTCCGAACCAAAACAGCACTCTCACAACCTTTGCGCCTGGAACCCAATCACTACTGAAGACACCATCCGTCTGATGAACTCCATCCACTCAGGCTCACCAACTGACCCATGCCCCCACCACATCTTCAACGAAGCAGACTCCATCATCGCACCCCATCTCCGCAATGTCATCAACTGCTCCCTCAACTGCGCTACCTTCCCAGAAAGCTGGAAACATGCCGAACTCAGCGCCCTTCTGAAGAAACCCACAGCGGACCCCTCCGAACTTAAGAACTACCGCCCCATCTCACTCCTCCCCTTCCCGGCCAAAGTCATCGAGAAAGCCGTCAATAGCCAGCTCGCCGCCTTCCTTGAATCCAACAATTCACTCGACCCCTCACAGTCCGGCTTTCGAGCCAAACACAGCACCGAAACCGCCCTCATCGCTGCTACGGATGACATCCGAACGCTACTGGACAACGGACAATCAGTTGCCCTCATCCTACTTGACCTCTCCGCCGCCTTCGACACAGTCGGTCATAACACCCTCATACAACGCCTCAGCAACGTCGGAATACAAGGAAAAGCGTTGGACTTGGATCATCTCGTTCCTCGCCGGAAGAACACAGAGAGTCCGCCTCCCCCAATTCAAACCAGAAGCCACCGAGGTCATCTGCGGCGTACCACAAGGATCATCACTCAGTCCCACCCTCTTCAACGTGTACATGAGTCCCCTCGCAACCATCGCGCGACAACACGACCTCAACATCATCTCCTACGCTTACGACACCCAGCTAATCCTCTCCCTCACCAAAGACCCCAACACCGCCAAAACTAATCTACACGAAGGAATGAAAGAAGTAGCCGAATGGATGAAGAACAGCCGTTTAAAACTAAACTCGGACAAAACGGAAGTCCTCATCTTAGGATCGTCCACCTCTGCATGGGACGACTCATGGTGGCCACCGGCTCTGGGCACAGCACCCATACCTACAGATCACGCACGGAACCTGGGCTTCATCCTAGACTCCTCCCTCTCGATGACCAGACAAGTCAACGCCGTTACATCATCATGCTTCAACATCCTACGCATGCTCAAAAAAATCTTCCGCTGGATCCCCACCGAAACAAGAAAAACAGTCACCCATGCACTAGTCACTAGCCGACTAGATTATGGAAACACAAACTTTGCGCCGGAACCACAGCCAAACTACAGAAAAAACTCCAACGCATCCAAAACGCCTCAGCCAGACTCATACTGGACATCCCCCGTCAAGCCCACATTTCCGGTCACCTGAAGGATCTCCACTGGCTTCCCGTCAACAAGAGAGTTACGTTCCGTCTCCTCACCCACGCACACAAGGCCCTCTACGACCTAGGACCCGAATGCCTCAACAAACGACTGTCCTTCTACACACCCACCCGCCAACTACGTTCATCCAATCAAGCCCTCGCCGCAATTCCGCGCATCAATAGATCCACCATGGGAGGAAGATCTTTCTCCTACTTAGCTGCCAAAACCTGGAATTCTCTCCCCACTCACCTCCGCCTTACACAGAACCACCTCTCCTTTAGAAAGCAGCTAAAAACCTGGCTATTCGATAAGTAATGCACCCACCCTCCCCAAGCGCCTTGAGACCCTCTGGGTGAGTAGTGCGCTATACAAATTACTGAACTTGAACTTGAACTATGCCCTCCTCAACACATGTGACCAGGCTGAGTCTGGGATCTCTCTGCCTATATCCGCCCCCCACTGCGCCTGTAGCCTTTGCAATGGGGTCAACCCTTCCCCCAGCATGCGTCTGTATAAACAAGTTACAGCTTTGAAGGTGCCTGCTGCCATCACTACATATTGACAAGCTGCGTTTACCGAAGATTCCGATAGGCCCGCCCTCCAGTGTGTCCGAATGGCGGTAACTAGGGCCACATGAAGTAGGAAGTGCCCCTGTGGCAGTCTGAAAGTCTCCTGTAAATCACTGTAGGGTAACAGTGCGCTGTCAGCGAATAAATCCCCAACCATCTGCAATCCAAGCGTCTCCCACTCCACTAGGGCTGACCAACCCCCCCCATGGGGCAGAGCCGTGCACATACCTAACGGTATCTCTGGGGCATAAGGTCTCTGTATCCCTATCCTGTTGTGATAGCGCTTCCAGCAGTGCCTTAACGCTCCTTCTTCGATCGACAGTCCGTCAACTCTCAAGCTTTGCTGTAATACCACAAATGACAAGACATGTTGCGGCACATCAGGTTCATATTCCCGCTCCGGTCCGCGGAATTCCTGTGCTACTGCCTGGGTGAAGCACTAAAACTGCGCCGCTAGGTAATACAGTTCGAAGTCAGGGACCACGAGGTCCCCATCCGCCCTAGGTCGTATTAGCGTGTCCAATGCCACCCGGCGCCTCCCCGTCCCCCAGATAAAGCCACTCATCGCAGAACGGAGTTGGCGAAACAATGCAACAGGTATTCGTATTGGCAGGGTACGGAAAAAATACAGCAAACGTGGGAGCACCACCATCTTCAGCAGCGCCACCCGTCTTGCCACTGAGAGTGGCAAGGTGCTCCAGAAGTGCATGCTACCCTTAAGCCCCCTAAGTGCCCTACCAATGTTACCCTCAAGCAAATCGTCCTGAGTATGGTAAATGTGCGTCCCCAGATAGGGGAGGCACAGGGATTCCCACATCACATCAAGCAAGTGCAAAGGCGGGTTGCGATCCCTGGTTAGTGGAAAGACACAAGTCTTTGCCCAATTGACTCGCAGGCCCGTAACCTCTCCGAATCGACCGAGCAGTTCCCGCGCTCCTACCAATGCCTCATTCGCATCGTTCAAGAAGAGCACCAAATTGTCCGCATATAATGAAATATAGTTCGTCCGCCCACGAAGCCGTATGCCCCGGTAAGCATTCCCCGCTCTAGCGCAGGCCGCCAACGGCTCTATAGCCAGGGCAAATAGCAACGGGGAGAGCGGACAACCCTGCCTGGTGCCTCGTCCCACCGGGCATGAGGCGGAAATGACCGACCCACCTTAACCCTAGCACTCGCAGCAGAATACAATATTTCTGTCCAACGGATGTATCCTTCTCCAAGACCAGACGCCCTCATAGCCGAAAACAAATAGGGCCATCCCAAACTATCAAATGCTTTCGCAATGTCCACAGAGAGGACCACTGCCTGGTCTGCATCGGCACTGTCTCCCCCAGCACTCGTATAAGCCTGCGTATACTGCCAGCAGTGTTTCGGGTAGGGATAAACCCAGCTTGATCGGTGTGTACCAACTGCGTCATAAAAGGAAGGAGCCGTGTAGCCAGCACCCGACGTAGGATCTTATAATCCGTAGTGAGCATCGACAAAGGACGATACGCCGCTGGATCCGTGGGATCTTTCCCAGGCTTTAGAAGTGGAACGATAATCGCCTCCCTTGCGGATGCCGGTAACACCCCCAGCAATTGGCCTCGCCATACATCAAAAGCAGCCTAGGAGCCAGCTCGTCAATGTAGGTCAAGTAGAACTCCGCTGGCAGCCCGTCTCCTCCTGGGGTCTTATTCCACGCCAGTTGTTTAATCGCACTGCGAATTTCGGCGAGCGAAATATCCCGTCCCAAGGAGTCTGCCTGCTCCTCCTCTATCATAGGCAGTTCCAGACCCGTTAAAAACGCCTGAATGTCAGTCTCCGCAACTTGCAGGTGACTCGTATAGAGGTCCGCATAGAAAGAGCGGAACCGGTCATTAATTTGATGCTGTGTATAAACTAACTTCCCCGTTTGGGATGTCAATGCCAAAATTGGGAGGCATCTAGATATCGGATTAGCCAACCATGCCAACAATGTGCCAACCTTATCTCTCTCGGCATGCGCACGGGTCAGATATGCTCTATGGTCAAAAGATCTTAACCGCTCTACTACCACCGCCACCGCTTCCTTCCCGGCCTGGACCGCATCTCGCTCAGCAGAGTTAGCCGATAAAGCGCGTTCAGCCTCCCTGAGGGCTTTCTCCGTGGCCTCAACGTCCTGCAATATCTGCTTCCGCACCCCGACCCATTTGGCAATGCAGAACCCCCGGGTCACCACCTTAAAGGCGTCCCACTCCAATACAGTCGTCCCAGCCGTGCCCTCGTTCTCAGAAAAGTAATGTGTGATGCCCGTACCCAGCTCTGCTCTGAAAGCAGAATCCTCCAACACCTCCGGACGCAGTCTCCAGGTCGGGATAGCCGGGCGGGGCTCAGTCCAGCTAAACCTTACCAACAGGGGATTGTGGTCCGAGATCGTGCGGGACAAATATTCGCTGCTTGCCGCCAAAGCAGCCAGGCCAGGACTACACAGTAGCGCATCGAGTCGTATGTGCAGACCATGGAAAGCCGAGAAAAAGGAGTAATCTCTCTCAGCCAAATGCTGTGCTCGCCAAATGTCCACAAACCCCCAATGCTCTTGCCATTGGGCTCTAAATTTAGCTACTCTGTGGATCGGAGCACCAGACAATGGCGGTTGTGATCTATCCATGTCCACGTCCTCAATGGAGTTGAAGTCTCCCCCCAGTAACACCGGCCTCGTAAAATAGCCCACCAGAACATCAGACAAGTGCTCAAAGAACGGTATCTGCTCCACATTGGGGCATAGACACTACAGAGGGTTACATCCCTTCCATTCAGGCGGCCTTCAACCACCACATATCGTCCTTCCGGGTCAACCAGCTGTGCGGTCATCTGAAACGGAACCCCGCTCTAACCTAAATCAAGGCCCCTCGCGCAAAAGCGGAATAAGTAGTGTAGTACAGTTGCCCTCGCCATCTTCGCTGCAGTGCTACCCCCTCTGCCTTAGTCAAATGTGTTTCTTGCAGGAACGCTATCTGCGTGCCCCTTCTAACTAAATAGGAATGGGCCTTATACCTCCGCTGCATTGAGTGTAATCCCCGCACATTCCAAGTCACACATTTCACGTCTGGCATTGGATCCACTCTATAGGTGTGAAATCTCCCCAGCACTCCTCCTTCCTCTGCTAACACGCCGGCAGGCGCTTCCCTGTAACCAGAACAAACCCTTCCCCAACAGACCCGCCCCACCCAATACTCCGCCCTCCCCCCCCCCAGAACAGGCACCAACATAGTGAATCCCATCCAAACCAACCCAACAATTGCCTCAATTAAGCTAAGGCAGATAAACTAGGACCATCCCGTGCGGCTGGATAGAGCCTAACAAGTAGTCTGTGGTAAATCAACGCATCGCCCTGTTTCCAGCTCAGAATCCCCGTAGGATCCCCCCCTCCATGCCCCCCCATTCAATAGCCCACATAGTGAATCATTATGAAAACCCATCGAGTCACGCATCCAACTGTTCTAAAAGGAACTATTGTGCCCTGTACCGTCCCTAATTAGTGCCAAACAAACCCCTTGCATCGCGCCAGAGTTATCGAGTCTACTCATCTAACAGACCATCCGCCGTCCCGGGAGTAACCTGCGGCAGATGTGCACTGTCCGATGCTGACGAGTCTGCCTCCGATTGCCCCTTATCAGTGTCCAAGTCCGATCCTTTCGGGTAGGACTGCAACAAGTCACCAGAGATCTCCGTCACGGCCTGCCATGCTCCCCTGCGCTCCAGTTCAGTCTGTGAAGTAGATGGTTTTTGCAGGTCCCTCCTGCGGCGCCGCAATCGCCGGGATCGACGGGGCAAGGAATCTCTAGCCAGTTCTTGTGCTTCCACTATCTGTCAATCTGTACGTGCCCTATAAGATTCCAGCCATGTCCATGCCTCCTCCGGTGTTTCACAGAAGTGAGTTTTCCCCTCCAAAGCGATGCGCAGCTTGGCTGGGAATAGCAAGGAATACTGAATCCCCTCCGCGCGGAGTTCCTTCTTGATGGACTGGAAGGACATACGGCGCCGCTGCGTTTCGATCGCGTAATCTGGGATCAGAGTGACTCTGCTGTTTTCCACCTGGAATGGGCCATCCACCCTGGCCTTCCGTAGCAGTAAGTCTCTGTCCCGAAAGTGCAACAGGCGCGCCACCACAGGCCGAGGTGGGCACCCCTGCTGCGGTGGTCTAGCGGAACTCGGTGTGCACGCTCCAGGGTATAGAAGGAAGATAAGCCCTCCGGGGCCACCACTGTCCGCAGCCAGGATTCCAAATAGTTCACCATATCGCATCCCTCAATCTTTTCCGGCAAGCCGACCACTCGAATATTATTCCGTCTATTCCTCCCTTCCGCATCCTCCGCCCACTTTTCCAGCACTGCAATCCGTTCCAGAACGCTCGCCATGCCATTAGTTAGTGCGGCTTGAGCAGGATCGATCTCCTGAATCTTGATCTCCGCTTGCTTCATCCTGTCTGCCAACTTCGAGTGATCTGCCCGTAGTAGGCCCAGTCCAGACCTGCGCAATGTCCTGTTGTAGGGCAGTGCGCGATTCCGATATGGCGGTCAGGATTTTATCGAGCTGTAGTTGCAGTCCCTGGTCTTGCGGTGGCCCAGCTGCGTCTTGCTCGTCTCGGACTGGGCCCTCCACATTGGAGGACGGCGCATCCCCATCTTTCTTCCCTCTGGGTTTGCCCATATCAGCGGCCTCCAGGGCCCCCCATAGCCGATCGAGACGCAGGGCAAGTTGATGCGTAGCAGGCCCTCAAAATGGCCGCCCAGTCCGTCGATCGTAAGCCCCGCCGTTCCAGCACCTCAGGCTTCCGGATGGCGCCAACCCAGTGACCACCGGGCACTCTCGCCAGTTATCAAATGTTTCTAGTCGGTCCTCGGAGGGATCCGTCCCACACTCCAGGCCAGCTCTTTCGCTCACCACTCCGCCAGCTCAGTGGGCACCGCCGAGGGCAACTCCGCCATCTGAGGTCTTCTATCCACGACTGGCAGTCGAAAATCACTCCTTATCTCCGGATTTTACCGTCCAAAGTCACTGGTTCCCTTCAGGGCAGCCACCCTTCGCTTTCATGTCCCCCGTGGCTACTCGGGGGGGGGGGTCCAGAGGGTCGATTTACAGGATAATTGCAGGGTTCACGAGCGGAGCTCGGCGCTCACGCTGCCATCCGCTTCGGCATCCAAGCCACGCCCCTTAATGACTGTGTATTATTATGGGAAGACAAATAAAATTGTGAGACTGCATCAGGTATTCATGCACAATTTTCCATCTGATTGAAATTTCACATACATAACATATGTATCTTCTTACTTACAACTCTGCTCCTCTCCCCATCTTGCAATCCTATGGTACTTTCCTGTACTTTATGACACCTGTGCCCTTTCCCGCCCTCTCACAGCCCTCACTTCTCCTCTAATCTCCTACACCCATGCTTCTTTACTTCCTGCTTCTTTCCTTCTTCTCACTTCCCTTCTTCTTAATCCTCCTCAGCTATCTCACAGCCCTGCCCCTACCCTCCCTCTCGCAGTCTTAGTACTTTTTTACATGTCTGTATGCTTATAAGTGGTGTTTGTGTAGTGCAAACATAGCTAAAAGTCAGCGAACACCAATGCCAAATATGCAGTCAATGAGCTATTGGAGGGGATGCAGGGTTTGAGAGTGCTGGTAGAGTGTTACTTTGTTGCTGTGAAAAAGTAGATTATTAGTTGGGGGGGTATGGAAGCCCAATAATAATAGTTCTATTCTTGCTAGGTCCAGTAAAGATTTAAATAATTTAAACCTGAGCTCAACTCCTGGTAGAGATGGCAAATAACAGAGAGGCCTAACATAAAAAATGTGTAACAGCTAAATAAAAAGTCAAAAACAGATCACAATAAAAATTTCACACCAATTTATAAAAATAGATAATATTTAATTTAACAAAATGGCACCAAAACAAAATGGCTCCAAAAAGTGGAACTGGAAATTGAAATTTTTGTAGTTTTAAATAGAAATAGTGCCAAAAAGAGTAAAGCAAAAAAAGGGAATTCAAGCATGCGGATAGCCAGAATTAAGAGAAGCAAAGGGGACCCACATTTCTTTCTTCGCTGACCCCAGTTGGCAGTCTAATCTCGCTATATGTCGTACGAAATTTATCCAGCCCACACATGTAGGGGGGAGTTCAGACACCCATTATATATATATATATATATATATATATATATATATATATATATATATATATATATATATATCCCCTACTGGTGGTCGCCAGTAGGTAGTTTTAGATAGGACCTAGTTTCCATAGGAAATCCACAACATTCTATTTGGAATAACTTTGGCGCTGGTGGACGAATCTTCACAAATTTCTTCAAGAATATGGCCTGCTCCGTTCCGCTCCTTCCCTGAAAGTTTGGAGGTGATTCGTCAACTGGGGCCGAGAAAAAAGGGGGGTCCCAAAAGGTGTTTTCCCCAGGAAATTTTCCATAGGGACCTTTAGCCAGGGCTACAGCCCGAACGGCTGAACGGAATTACACCAAATTTGGCAGAGAGGTAGAGTTCTGTTCGCAGATTGTGCTTTTTGTTAAATGGTGTAAATCCGTTCAGAAGTTCCTGAGAAAATCAAAAGTAAAATCATAGCGATATTTAGAGACGAAGTACAGCACGCGTACGGAAATCCGTACAATTATGAACACGAGCCTCATGCTGATTGGATGTCAACTGTGTCAACACTCCAATCCAGGAAGTGTTGGCAGCCATCTTGTGCCTCGGTAGCGCCGAGTCACAAAAAAACAGTAAAACAAAGTTGAAAAATAAGGAAAGTGGGTAGGGTAGAAGCATGTTGACCCTCTAGGCCTGCTCAGGGGGTCTCACATGGATGTTTAGGCACACATTTTTCATTTTTTTTAAATGAAAAAAACGCGTCGTACGCGTATTGTACTCCTACGCGGTGCAAAAGGAAAAAAAAAACGACGTTCGTTTTATTCCTAATTAGCTCCGGGGGGGGGGGGCAAATCCCGTGGCAATTTTTTTCTATAATGGGGGGCTTGGTAGTGTCCAACAGGAAGAAAAGAAAAGAAAGAAAGAAAAAAGTAATGTCGAGGACAGTGATGCTACTGCTTCCTGCGTTTTATTAGGTCAATAGACTGTTTCCCATAACACAAAAGTTTATTGCAATAAATGTATAAAATTTTTACTTGAGCAAAATCAGGATGAATTTGTGTGCGTGGACTGTTTGCTGAAAATGCTGGTGCAGCAGTTGATGTGCTTGGTGCAGTAGCAGGTGGGTTGTCCTTCAACCTCCGTCTTGCAGCTCGAGCAAAGTTGTTGGGGTGTAAGTTCTTTACGTGTCGCTCCATATTTGCTGTGCTAAAGGAGTATTTTTGAGATGGATCACCCCTTGAAAGAGTTTGGAAAATTTTACAGGTTACTTTTGGAGCATTAACCTTTTTTTGCCCTTCTGGAAAAGTAAAAAACTGCCAAATTAGATCTTCTTTACTCTTCTTTGGAGTTTCTTTAGGAATTAAATATTCTTCTGAAGAATGGCTGGAAGATGAGTCCATTGCTGTTAATATGGTAAACTTCGTTCTATTTGACAAGATTCTCAGAAGAGATGTTTCTTTTTAGAAAGTCAAAGTAGAATTTTTAAAATGGGAAGGAAGTTTCCCCAGTTGTAATAGGAAGTGATATGAACCAATGAAATTTCTTCTTTTAAAGTCACATGGCTTTGCGTACGGTTACGCTGTTATTACGGTGTTCTTAGGATGCGAGTACGCATGACTTTTCACCGCGATTGGTGTAATTGCTTTTAAAAATAATGTACTATTATTGGAACTTAAATAAAAATGTTTTCATATTTATCCTAGATAATGTGTTCTGTTAGTATGTTCAATAAATACATAAATATATGTTTTTAAACAATTAAAAACATTCGCGTCTTTGCGTACGGGGCGCCGTACATGGCGTCACACGGAAGCTTTGATGCGACGCGTAACGTGAAAGCGTATTCGTAGCGTGTGGTGAGAATGATTAGCAGTACAAACTATGGTGCGATCACTCTCTCACTGTCAAATCAGAGCACAGGGCGTGCTATGATAATGGTTACAAGTGGTCACTCATCGGAAATCCGATTCAGCTGTGTGGCTTATCCACGGTATCATAACTTTACATTTTAACCTGTTTAAGTTTGAGGTTTGCATGTAATAATATAGTATAGGCAGATATGGATGTTTAGGCAGCGCTTATCTCCATTAAGCTTGGTTATTATCATTTACATATAGGTGTCTGAGGGAGGGAAAAGAAGTCTATGTGAATGGCGAGGATTGCACAATAGCACCATATCACTCCTTAATTTGTAGACAAATACAATTGCATGGCTCTTGTAATCAAGATGCACCTAATTGGGTGTGAGTTTTGAAAGGCACTGCGACACCTGCTATCGTACCAACGTTCAGTTTACTGGAAACGTGAGTTATTTAATTTGAAATAATGCAGATTGTTGTGCAATGTTACCAGGCATCGGTTACATGATTATGGTAACTGAGCGTGTGGTTTGCTAAATTGTGTTTACCCCTCTGCATGGGAAGCTGGATGTTTCCATCTGGCCGTCGATTCCGACCTTGAAAGCAGAGTCAACCAAGTGAGCCGTATAAGAGCGCTATTGTCTCAAAAAGAGGTCGCTGTTACATCTGCTACAGAAACATTTGTCCTTCATATAGTAAATACCCGCACAGAAGTGTATGATTTATTAAATACAGACGTGCCTTTGTATTTTGGGGAGTTAATTCAGAGTATCCTTAATGCGTCCTTGACTACGGGGTTCTTACTTTTTTTAAGTTAGAAGCAGTGGTCTTGTGAGTTCTTTTCGAACTATAATTGGTGTCTTTTCGGCATTTTTTCATTCGATGTTTTCCAGCATCTTTGGTGGATTCACCTTAATAGTCACATTAGTTGCCGGTGTGCTTCTATTAATTTGTTTATTTAAATATGGATGCACATCCTCCAGCACCCGACAATATGTCCCGGCTGTTGCTGCTGCGGAACCGAATGCTTAGTTATTACGGAGCGCTGCCTCTGGCTACATTGAGTGCAGCTTATGGATTATCGTTTCGATTTTCCTTTTTCACATGCGTTCAGCCTGTCTTCCATTGCCTGAGCTCCGATTTCGACTGGGCCCTGGATTTGTGTCTCTGCAGTACGGTGTCTCCCAACGCGGATTATGACCAGCTGATGAGCCCCTAGTGGTTCATGACTTGCTCTGTTCTGGCGGCGGGATTATAGCCTTAGCAGCGATACATGGAATAATGGGACGTTGGAATGTTTTTGCAGAGGCGCTTGACTTCTTGGCACGCAGTTACATTGAAGATGACCCGAGTTTTCCTCCGATGGTGATAGAGGCTCCGGTCATTGTGGAACATGTATGTTCATTCTCACTATTGAATTGGATGGCTGAAATGTTTTCAGATGAGAACAATGACTTCCTCTTGGAGGCTGTTGCTACATACTGTGCTTATACACTGTTGGATTAAGACTCTTTGATTTTTCTACCTATTCTTTATTATTTAGTTACTGTTTTGTATCAAACAGTGAATCATTTTTTATGTAAATTTGAACTTGACTCTGCTTTTCAGGCTTGGACTCTGCGTTCCTAGTTCGCCCAGGTTTATATCACGTGGTTCTATCGAGGGAGGGTGTCGTCGGCTGAGCCTTGCACCCACACCGTGTTAAGTTAGCATGGGTTCATTAGAAGCTTAAATGCCATTTTTGCTTTCCTGCTCTGCTTTGCACACGACACGCAATTTTTATATTGTTTAGAGAAGGCTGAGTATTTTGTTTCACGTGAGAATAATTTGTCATGCTACATTTCTAGACTGCCTCGCTAGTTTAGTGGGTATAGTGAGAGCATGGAATATCAAGGTTATCTTGGATACTGTGTCTGTTATTTGCAATGATCGCCGCACGTTCGACCTATAACACATAAGCAGGTGTGGCCACGTCTGATACTGGCGTGCTTAATAATGCATTGTGGAGGCATATTTAGAGACAGTTGGAGAAAATTGGTATCCTGACAGTTTGTGCAGAACTCAATGTGATCCACTACTGCTGAGTACCAGAGGTATGGGACCGTCCATATAATCCTATGAGACCTTCTGTAGTTATAAACTAACCTGGTAGGTAGGGAGGGTGAAATGTAGGTATATTTTAAACCTGTTTCCCGTTAGCAATATAAGATGCTTTCTCACTTTGTATTTTATGGAATAGTAACAATGCTGACAATCTTGAGTCTGATAATATGTTTGGTTGTATTATCTAAGGTACTGTGCATGAGATTACAGCGTTAGAAATAAACATTTCAAACTTGCACGTGTCTTTATTTACTCCTTGCTTTGGACTGGTGTAAGGTTACAACGAAAGAGTGGTCTTTTTATCTACCTTACTTGAGGTAATCTAAGTCGCATGTTCTGAGTTGACTAGTCATTGGTGTTTTTGCTATAGGACGAAGAACCAATGAGTCACTGATTGCTAGTCTGGTAGGGGGTTTGGGTACTAAGGTGGGTTTTGGTACACCGTAATTCACTGAGGTCCTAAGTCTTTATGCACAGTTCTGTGTAGGAGCAGAATTCCTGCAACAGTAGTTACAACAAAAAGGCTCGATAAAGGGCCTTGAGTTTGAATCAGAATATGAGATTGAAGAATAATTGATAATCCCAGCCAAGAAAGGGAGCAAGTGTGCAAATTTACAATGTCTTCGGCTGGGGTACTTGTTACAATAAAAATGTTTGATAAAGGCCTGCACTTTGAATAGGTATATGAAATAGAAGAATAGTTGATAATCACAGCTAATGTATGCAGCAAGTAGTTGTGTGTATGTGTGGATGATGTGTTGATTGAGCGGAAAATGAATAAGGTGAAAAATAAGAGAGGCTGCAGAGATGCAAACATTCCATTTCTCTGTATTGGAAGTGGGTGTTTAGTTTCCCAGTGCATATATATATATATATATATATATATATATATATATATATATATATATATATTCACTGAAAAAACGTAGGTTTTAGGTATCTTACAGTTAGGAATTAGTATTTAAAAACCTTGCAAATTCACTGAAAAAGCCATAGGTTTTAGACTCGTTATAGTTAGGAATTAGCATTAAAAAAAACTTAGAAATTCACTGAAAAAATCATAGGTTTCACACATGTTATAGTTAGGAATTAGCATTAAAAAAACCTTGGATAATTCACTGAAAAAACCATAGGTTTCAGGCACGTTATAGTTAGGAATTAGCATTAAAAAAACCTTAGAAATTCACTGAAAAAAACATAGGTTTCACACATGTTATAGTTATCTGGGCATTTCACTCAAACAAAACCATTGAAATTCCCCCGTTATAGTTAGTTCAGCTAACTATAACTCGCGCGCCCGCAATGCACTGCTGATGACGTCACATATTACATCACTCATGACATGGTCAGTGACATCACTCATGACATCACTGATGACATCTCAAATGACATCACTGATGACATCATCCAGGGAATGTGTGTCTTTCTGAAAAATACATATTGTTTATATATGTATATCTAAAGGATGATGGAAGAATAAATGGGTAAATAAGTGTCTAAATGTTTTTTTTGTAAAATTGATTGTATAACTGACTTATTAAGTATATCTCAGTGAATACATGTATTAGCGACTAATGTTTAAATATGTAAATATCTGTATCAGTTTTTCAATTTGTGTATAAGTGGCTGCATGGTTTAGTGAGTAGCTACATGAGTGTCTATATGGGTTATTAGTTGGTTTTTTGAGTATCAGAATGAGTATCTGTATGGTTTGATGGGGGTATTACTTAGCGCACACATGCATGAATGTCTGACTCACTGTTTGTATGTGTTTTGAAGACAGCATGTGTGCAGGACTGTATGGGTGGATGAGTGTGTGTATGGGTGTGTTAGTGAGTGAATGACTGCCTCAATAGTGTCTTTATGAGAAAGTTCATATGTTTTAAACTAGCATATGTGAGTATTGATGTATATAAGTAAGGATATATGACAGTGACAGATTGGAAGAGTTCCTGTATAAATAAGTATGTGTTTCTATAACTAATTGTTTAAGAGAGTATTGTGAGACTCCCACATATGGAACACGTGACCGTGTACGTGATCCCAGCCGGAAGGATTTACTCCGTTCTGCCGCTGGTGTTCAGTGTTTTCGGGCAGCGGAAGTGTTACCTGACAGGTTCCATGCGAGGAGCCGTCGCCTGAGAAGTAAGTCGGAGGGGGCAGCGTGAAGTTTTGCCTTTAACCACTAACCTGGCTGTAACGTTACGATTATTTAAAACTTTCGGTTCTTGCTACATTGGTGCGCGACGTGAAAAATACCCCTGCCACGTCAGCCCATGTAGCGTTAAAATTCACCAGCTATGGTGAGTTCTTGAAAGGTCTTTTCGGCTTCCATCTTGGTAGTAAAATTATGAGCACTCTATGCCTGGCCGGAAATACCTTTGGGTGTTATTGTGTTTTCCGGTGGCATGCATGTTGGTATACAAAAAATAAGTTGTCTATGAAAATCTTGTTGATCCCCTAAGTATGAAGGGCAGTTGACAGCGCACCCTGAACTGAGCATGAAATAATGCTTGTTAATGCGCTGAGTACTGTAGAGAATGGATATTACTGAATTCTCTGAGGACATCTAGCATTATTTGCACATAATTATTGGGGCGATATATGCTGG
This sequence comes from Lissotriton helveticus, assembly GCF_964261635.1. Taxonomy (NCBI): domain Eukaryota; kingdom Metazoa; phylum Chordata; class Amphibia; order Caudata; family Salamandridae; genus Lissotriton; species Lissotriton helveticus. Next base: position 133,993,979 of record NC_136070.1, on the reverse strand, counting down.
CACGTAAGGGTGATATGATAAAACAAAGAAGCAGAATGTGACATATATTTTGGTAACGATGGTGGCACATGGAAGGCAACTAAGAGTGTGTGAATTATCGTTTACTGTATTATGTTTGCATTTTCCGTTTCCTTTTTTCCTGCAGGTCGTGGGCCCCGGTGAAGTCTGGTTGAGCACCCACGGAAATTCCGTGAGTTGCACCTATTTTTAACATATATATTCTCACGGGAGGGTGCGCCTTAGCGCACGCACACCACCGGAGGATCACAATTCTTGGTCCTGAAGAATGCTGAGTAAATAACACTCCACATAGCAGAAACATGTTGACCTTTTTATAGGACAACGAGTTTCAAAATTAAAAACTCTTTTTTGTCCGCCCACTTGTTTTTAACTGAAGTCGTCTGGCCCCTTATTAAAATTTGTATTGGGCATAGACGTTTTCTTTTAAATCACTTACACTAGCACAATCACCACTTTTTTCACAACAAAAAACTAGCTCCGCTGGAAAACAGGCGTTGTAGCACACTGGGGGGACACTTGGTCTCCCCAGTGGGAACCCGATAATGAAGCACGTCACCACTAAGTGGTGAGTGAGGGTTCTTCTTTTAAAAGAAATAAAAAATCATTTTTTCTTGTTTCTATCACCTTTTTGTGACATGGTTTTATCAAACACATTTGATTAATATCTGTGTGTTTTTCTGTTTCATAGGTTACTCTTTAGTTGTTGTTATTTGGTTACCAGAATATACAATTGTAGATGGCAGGGTTAATTTGCTATCCTCTACTTGGATACGTGTGTCCGTGTTGTTCACGGCTGCTCCTGTGTTCCATGCGTGAATACACTTTGAACAAATCTGTTTGCCCCAGAGCGGTGGGCCTTCCCCAGGAAGACAAGTCATGTTATTTTACATGCCCATGTTTTGGCCTTCAGCTCTAGACTCATAATGTCTGATGGTTGATTTGCACGCATTGCACCTCTGCACTGGTGTGGAAGCTGATCCGAGGCTGCCAGGCTCTCTGTAGCGAGCAAGAGATAACAGCTTTGTTTGCACTTCCTTTCTGTCACATTCATTTCTCACGCCCTTCTTTTGCACTTATTACAACTTTGGTAATCAACAATAACAGAGGCCTGGGAAAACATCTGTGCGAAGCTTCGCCCCACCCCCGTATTCCAGTAGGCGCTATGCCCCAAGCTCATACGTGCTGGTACATAATTCCAACCTATCTGTAGGATTTGAAAATACAGGGGAGTAAAAAAAATATTATCACCCGTCTGCCCATTTTTTTGCATGACGGCTTCATGCAAACACGTTAAAAGATACTAAGAGTCACCTGTAAATAATGTTTCCCCCAAAAATATTTTTTATGTACTTATTTTAAAGGTTTTGTAAGTTGAAGCTTGGCACCTGAGCCCCATGACCACCAATTTGGGAAGCCAGGTATTCTATTCCAATCTTTCTCCTTGGTATCCACAGCACTTTTCATGCTGTAGACTGTTGAGTGTGGGTGGGGCTCAGTGGGCATGCTGTACAGTGACGAGTGTGGGTGGGGCTGAGATGGCATGCTGTAGACTGGTGAGTGCAGGCGGGGCTGAGTGGACTTGCTGTAGAATGTTGAACTTGGGTGGAACTGAGTGGTCCAGCTGTAGAATGTGGGTGGGGCTGAGTGGTCCAGCGGTAGAATGTTGAGTGTGGGTGGAGCGAAGTGGTCCATCTGTAGAATGTTGAGTGCAGGTGAGCTAAGTGGACATGATGTAAAATATTGAGTATTGGTGGGGCTAAGTGGCCATACTGTATAATGTGGACTGTGGGTGCTCTGAGAGTGTGATGAGGCATGGAACGTTGGTTTCTGCATGCTGGGGTGAAGCCTGGTGGTTTAGGGATAGTTGGGTGGAACATTAACAGGACCTCGCAGGTTGAAACTGTAACCCAAGGTCCTACCATGAAATAAAGAACTTTCTTCCTACCTGAGCGGCTCCAGACTCTTGTGTGAAGACTCTAAGCTTCAACTACAAAACTGCCCTTGGTTTTAGGAGTCATGAACCAGCAGCAGGATCAGAAAGAAAATAGGAATGTAAGAGCTTGGTATACTTTCTGTACTTTACACCCCAGCAGCAGAGGGAACATAGTTGATTTCCCATGTTTTAAAGGGAGATTAAGATAATGCAAATAATTCCTTTACCTTTCCTAAGCCCACAGCAGCCATCAAAGCAAGCTGGAAAGGCAATTCATAACAGCATATTCATACTGATTCCTCGGACCATGAATGTGTTTCATGCCGTGTTGGCACTTGTTATCCCAGAAGGTGTTGGAAATTTCGGAGCACGGCCGGATTGGCCATTTTAGATTTTACCTGCACAGCGCTTGTGCTGTGCTTGTGAAATCTATTGTATTTAATGTAAATGTTAAAAGGGGCTTACGTCCCGCCCTTGCTGGTCATTTTTCATGTGCTTGCCACTTACTTTTCCTCCGGATTCTATTGGCTGTAGCATCATAGCTGCCAAGGTTTCAGATAGCTATGTGTGACAATTTTCTAATTTCAGTGAAATTATGAGTGACATTCAACGATTATGAGTGACACTTTCTCGGAAGTTAAATCAATCAATGAAGACAAGAGAAACATACAAATATCGGACATTACACCCATTTGAGCAAAAAAGAAACTCTAAGAAGATCTTTAAATTGCTGTAATCACCAGAAATGGAAGGCTATCGTGGGACCCCGGAGATCAAGCAACTGCTTACTGAGGGAGGAGGCCAGACACAGTGTAACTGTGTACAGTACAGGAGGCTCGGGGTTTGCAAGTCACAGTGTACAAAGGAGGCCCAGAGATTAACGATGGCTTGGGGTTTATATAGGAGAGCAGTGTGCACAGAGAAGGAACGGAGGTTACATTTAAAACGGTTATACAGGATGTCAATAGACTAAGTATTGAAGGTTACGGTGTTTACATGGGGCTCATGGCTTTCCTGTGGGTTCTGGACAAAATACCTGGGAGGCCTGGGCCTGCTTGGTGTACAAAAGACGTCCACGGACTCCACAGCCAGTGCAAGTGCACACAGAATGGATAGGGGTTATAGAATGATACTGTAAGGTGTACACTGGAGACTGTCTATTGTTCACCGTCTTGACTGCCTTTTGCTGTTTGGCCTTCCCTACCGGCGCTCCTCTCCCTCCCAGGAATTCTCCTTACCAGCAGGGTCTAGGGTAGCTTGAAGCCTTGCTCCTCTTTGACCGTCCTACGCCTCCTGCTGTGACCCTCAGCTCCACTCACTTTGGAACAGGTGATCGCACTGACCTTACTTCGAGGTTCTGTGCACAGGAAAGTGGGATTCACAGCGAGGGCCTTTCTGGGGCTTGTAGCTCTTCCATTTTCATTCTCCAAAGGAATCTAGGAAAGCTTGGACTTAATGTCCCAGAAAGCAACGAGGTAAACTGAGAAAAGATTCACGCCCAACACTTGTAGATAAAAAGCAGGCAGAAGTGACAAGCCGGTTATAATCTACTGTACGTTGTAATAAGCTGCACTCAGTGCTCATTCATGCACAGCGCTGTAATTAATAGCAAACAGAGGCTTTGTGTACTCTCTTGCCACAAATCATGTGCCACCCAAATGCGTCCATAACTCAGCCTAACCTGGACATGTGTCTGTGTGTGGTGGAGGGAGTGGGGGGCGGGGGAATGGTGCAGGGTGAAGGTCTCGTCTTGTGAAGCACCTGCAGTAGTGTGTGACAGCGAGCACGTGGGTGTCCGGACCGTGAATTAAGAGCAATTTTAAAATGTGTAGGATGCATGTTGGGCAATTCATTGTGGGAAATATGTGGCATTAGCAGAAGACGTATGAGTGACAGCGTTTAGGCCAGCTACAGGGGAGTCAAATGTACATCTACCGCCAGAGGCGTAACTAGAGCCAAATTTCGGGGGAGGAGGGGCGCTAAGAAAAAATGTCGGGTGGGGGGGGCTGATGCTTCTAGCAAAATGCAGAGTCGAGCTGCAGGAGTTCTTAGAATGGGGTGAAAAACATTAAAGCTTCATTAACAAGGAAAGGGTCTTTAAAAGACCTGTGAAGTGCTCAGCTGCAGCTGTGTGTGTGCCCGGGAAGCCGTGTCATCATCCCAGGCTTACACACACAAGGGGGGTGGGTGGAGGATGAAGCCCTTTGAGTCCGCCTCTCTACCGCTCAATTTTCAGCCAACCTTAGTCAGGGATCGTGGTGCCTGAAGTGAAATATGTGGCTGCACGTGCAAGCGTCATATGTGCGAGGAAGGAGGAAAGCAAGAAAATACCCGCAACATTAACTGAATATTTTTAATGTATGCCTCTGCTTACTTGCTTGAAGATGATTTGCAGAAACGGCCAACTGCAGCCAGCGAGAGCTGCATTTCCCGACGGGGCCGGCCGCTGGATTTACTGCGGCGCAGCGATCTAATTCATCACAGCAGCCTCTGCGCTGGCCTTTACAACACTGGTCACTCCCCTCGGCAAACTTGCACCGTGTTCAGCTTAGCAGCAGGCGCCCCTGCTACACAGTGGGCTCCACATGCACAGCGGTCCCGTGGGGCTGGGTCCGGGGGTCATGGTGACTGATTTTAATTTGCCACCATGATGCGCTTCTATGATTTGCCATAGCCTAGGCCTTAGGGCAGCCTCCCACAGACTTAAATGCAAGCCCGGGAGTTTGCAGTTGAACGTAACGTCGCGCCGACCGGCCGGCGCCTATGACGTCAGTCAAATTGCAACGTCTCTATATTGATACATTTTGGCACTAGCAGCTTCTAACTAAGCCATCGCACATGAAGCCCTGTTTTGTGAGCTGCAAGCACACCACGTTGTGATGCGCTGCCAGCCACTCGACTCCAGCTTAGTCTAATCAGTATAGCCGGTTTGACAGCTGAGGCGCTATCAGCCTATTATGCGTGACAAAGCATTTCAGTGCGGTGATGCGGATCACCACACTGAAATGCGTTAGTATCACGCCTGATGCGTGATACTTGGCAGGACTGTAGCATACTATTTCCTGTGTGTTCCTCTTGAGTTTCTCTTTTCAGTCTCTCAAGGCCAAAGTACTGTTTTCATCCGCTTTGGAGACCTTGTGATTCCAAACCCTTTTGTTTGTTTTTTGAGCTGTTTTACATAGCGTGATATCGACCTGAAGGTATTGAAGCGCTTAACATACTCAAAATGAGCACCAGTTATGTCACACATGGGCCCCTTCAGCAGGGCCCCACTCGAGTGCCTCAGAGGCAGGCGCTTGTTTAGATTGCAACGCACACTCACTCGTCCCATCGGGGCCGAAGCAGGGATCAACTCAAGTGCATCAGAGGCTGGCGCGTGTTTTAAATATTAATCTAGCACTCCATTGGTGTGCACGTTTGCTGGCGTCTACACTCCTCATTGTTCCGCCCACCCTTGTTGCTTGCTCTCGTTCCTTCCCCCTGGGCCTCATTCAGAAACATGCATTCTGAGAAAAAATACAACAACCACTGAGCGGCCGCTTGGGAGCAAGTGCTCGGATCGGTCGCCTGTCCTGCTTCTTGTCTCATTCCAGCCTCCCGCCTGAAGGATGGGGATTAAGTGGCATCTGTCATGATTCACATCAAATAATCAGATTCCACTTCTCATGATTAGTTAGCTAAAAAAAACATACATTTTCTTTCCATTGATAAAAGGCGGAGATGAAGGAAGATACCAAACTGAAACTTCTACATGTCTGTCAATGGAATTGTCCAGTTTTGATGCCAAATTTTAAAGTGTAGGTATTTATCTGTTCACTTAATTTGCTGTTTTTTGACTATATGATTCAAAAGCTCTGCAGCTGCAGGCCGGCAAAGGGAATCTGTTTATTTAAAGCACGTCTGTATTTTATAAGCTGTGTCTGTCTTTATTTTCTGAGCTTTCAACATTTGTTTTTTATGCCTCCTATTTTAATTGTAATCGTTGTTTAACCCCCACCGCTCAACACATGCAATGTAATTAATATGCCCTCACTGGTATGTATTTTACTTGCCTAAGGATGTTGAAATGTTATTATGTCCCAGAATCCTCTCAATGTAGTGAAATAGAATTCACAACTTCGCATCGCCGCCCAGTCGCCTTTATGTACCAGACAGTGGATACATCTTCCTTTCACAACATCACCTGAAGGTCACACAGAGACTTTGGGGGGAAACACGTGGGAATTGACGCGAAGAATGTGATTGCTGCATGTTATCCTCAAAACATGCAATTTGTTATTTCCTCGCACCTGAAATTCCCGGGACGCTGGTATCCTTAATTTGAGGCCCCGGAAATAGCTGGGATTTAAACAGGCTACTCGCAATGAAGGCTCTGTATGCAAACTTTGGGAATGGAATCATGGATTAAAAAGTCTAATTTTCTGTCAGTTGACATAAATACTTGAACATGTGTTACAGAAAGCTGCATCCTGATGACAGTCTATGGCAGTGCAATGTTTTCTCTTTAACCATTGACATCAACTCAAACCTGACACCTTGAGTGGCGCGCACACATGCAGGGGCGCATATCCGAGCCTTTAATTAATCCAAAATTTAAACAGTCGAATAATATTGAATAAACACCTAGGATCCGGGCAGAATCTTCAAGGCGCATCATCTTCAGGAATAGTAGACATATCGGGGTTGGATATTTAGTATTTTAGGCCGCAGTCTGTGAATGGAAAGTGATTAAAAATGATCATGTGAAATTGAAGACGGTGAGCACGCATGCGCGGGTTTCAAGCCCTGCAGCTGGCCATCTGCTTCCTTCCACCTGCTTCCAGAGACGAGTGAAACCTTTAATCCATTGCATAACTTGCTATGACTCAGAGCTAAAAATGGATTGCAATGCATAAGTGGCAGTTAAACAGTTTATGGTTACAGCTTTACCACAAGTCAGAATTTAGAAAAGGTTTTTTGCTATAGTTTGGAAAAATTGCATTAACTAATGGCCCTATTTATAAAATTAGATGTTGTAAAACCATACCAATGATATTCTTATTATTACTTGTAGTATTAGTACTAGTATGTAAACCACATAAAACGTGCCTCAAATAGAGGGTAGCTTTTGTTGGAAAGGGTGATATTGGGAGGGTGGCAAGCCACCATGTACTATTTCTTATATTTGAGCATGGGAGGTGAGGTCACTGCTGAGGGTGTTCTGGGACAGTTTAGCAATACAGGTATTTTTATACTTGGGCATGGGCGGTAATAGATGGTCAGATGGGGGCTGAGTGTCTTGAGGGAAACTATACGCAATTTTTAATGTGCAGTTCAGGGAAAGGCATTGAGGGAGTTGAGACCACATTGCGCATGCTTCTCCCATAACTGTTCTTCTAATTTTGGAGGGAGCCTGTTTATATGGTGATGTGGTGAGAGTAATTACCTGGACCTGGAGAGAAGCCTTCCACCTTCCACACAGAGTTGAGATGATGGCCACCATCTTTGAATGCTGAAAAAGATGATGCCCGTGTACGTGACAGTAACCATCCAAATTGACTGTACACCGGGCCCCCCTGCTGAAACTGCTTGTGAAGGTCTTGGGGGGGCGGGGGGGGGGGGGGGGATTGGCGAATGCTCCTCTAAGCAGGGTGGTCCTAGAGCTTCAGGTCACGTGTCTGGGAAGTATCATCTTCTCTTCTGGTTGGGGAATGTTTGTCCTCCTTGTTGTGCAGTGGGCAGGCTGGTGTGACTCTGGGATCATGCAAATCTCCGAAAAGCTCTCCTGCATTGAAGGTCACTTTCGGCATATGCTCTGATGGTACACAGGGTTGCACTACTATTTAGTGCACTGCATATGGGTGAGCATTGCATGCATCTGTCTGTAGATCCGGTGTGATATGGTGATGACACAAAAGGATGCCACCCTGTTGACCTATGGAATCGATGAAAGCAATCAAGAAGAGCACACCCGTCAGGAGAACATTTTCAAAAAAGAGTTCCTTGATGGAAACAGAAGAGTGTGGTGAGGATGAGTAAATCTCTGATGCGAGGGGAGAAAGTCTGTGCTGTCCCTGAAAAAAATTAAGAACAAGTGTGATATACTGGACAGCAGTTTGGTAGCCTTTGAGGCTAGGATCAAACAACAGGAAAGAAAGATGAAAGAGGATGGGAAAAGGGCAACCCAGGCGGAAACCAGAGTTGTGATGATAGTGTCATCATTGACACAGTTAGATGCTTCCATGACACTGAATATGGACGTTAAGCTGTGGATTCTCCCAGTGGTGGTGCATCTAGATGACAGAGTGGAGCGCCTGGAGAATACAAGATTTGACTGGAGTTTACAAATTATTGGGTGGCCCACGTTGGATGATACACAGAATCTTATAGAGCTGGTTGAAAAAGTTTGGCAGTAAGAGGTGAATCCTGGTTTGTGAGCCATGACCCTCCATGTGATGATTACAATGAAGCTGCCCACAAAGGATGGATGGAACAGTGTGGGTAAACAAAAGACTGTAGTGGGCGAGACAGGCAGAAAATAGCATCTTCTCTGAATTTAGCCTGTTGTCCCTTAAGAAACATTAGTTGCAAGAGGTTTTCTAGTAACTCTTGACTTTGGTCATGGTGCCTCTTTCCTCTCACCCACTCGATTGAGGGTATTATGTGAAAGAATACTCTTTCTGCTTTGCTGAGTGGAAGCAGCAGATCCCTACATTTCAGGAAGACACATGAAGATGGCATGGGCAGTAGCAGGTCCTGATGGGGTGGAGAAGCTAAAAAGGACAGTCAAACGCAGTGTTATAGCTCAGTCCAATGGATTACCTCCATGGTGTGACATCCCATTCTTTTTTCGTCATTGTTGTACTGACATAACAGAGTGCCTTGAAGACTTTTTCATGGTTTACTTAGAGCCTGATATAGAGTTTGGTGGAGAGGATACTCCGTCGCAATGGCGACAGTGCACCCACTCCGCCATACTAAAGTTCCACCTGCCTCACTCAGAGTCAGGTGGACCTTAATTATGTCAGCGATATTGGCGGTAGTTGTGTTCCTCTAGGCTGGCAGAGAGGGGTCCTCCTCGCAGGATACAACTGGTGGCGAGGAGAGTGGGTTGGATGTTGAAAGTGGGCCAGCCCTTGCCACGGAGTGAAAGGACTGACCTCAGTTATATGCACAATGGGAAGCGGTGCTATACCCCATGCTCCCTCCTCACTGTAATATGCTTTTGGATGCTTATGTGACCCCATGGTACCCCCCCCCCGGTTGCGACCATCTGTTTTACGTGCCATTGATAATATCAACAATATGCCTATGTACGCTATATTGATGCCGATTTGTTTATGTATTTGTATAATGCAAATTGAAAAATAAAGTAAAAAAAATAAAAGTATGTCAGCCATGGAGACTACTTCTCTGCCACAGACGTTACTCCAGTGACGGTCTGACAGAGTAAGGGCCAGTGGAGATTAGGCCATTTGTCCTCCATCCCTATAAGTGGGCAGACAATTGCCCAGTTTTTACTTTCACACACCGCCATCCCAAACGTGGCGTTAGGTGAAAATAAAAACATTTGAATGATTCCCATGCCATGGGGAAGACTCCCATGACGAAGGCTGTTATTGCTTTTTTTTATTTGCCTCTGTGATGGCTGTTACTATTGTTAAAATGTCCATGGGATACAAATATGTAAATCTAAAATTAACTTTCAGCCAATAGCAGCTTCATTTCAGCTAATTTATTTTCTCAGTGCAGATTCCACTGTTATTGACATATCTGGAACCATAGTATCTCTTCCATAAAACTGAGCTGGAGACCAAGGGTTTAAAAGAGATTGGGAGGAAGGGTGATTGGGTCCCCCTGAATTACAAGACATAAAATACCGCATTCCGACATTTGACAGTGTATTTGAGATCACCAATGTATTTGAGGTCAGGACTTTATGAAGGAACCTATCATTCACCCTCGTTCCTGCATATGATCATAGAATGTCTCTGTATCTTACTGGCTAATTATAGTATATAGTATTACATTTTTTATTGCTACTACGACTAATTATATTAATAATAAAAAATGCTAATGATAAGTATAATAATTTGGCAATACTTTAGTTATTAAATACTTAGTTTTTATTTACATGGATCTAAGCATAAGTGACCCACTCGGTGGGCTAAAGGTCCATTCTCCTCCTTCGCACATTCTCATGCCCTCCTGAACACACACCCCAGTAACTTTCAATGGTTCTAAGATTGTGATGTTCAATTTTACAGGTATTTAAATGATGAAAACTAAATATCGTGTAAGAATTGTCTATGTGCAGATCCTTCACTCTTTCCTTCTTTGAAACATGGTGGACACCTTCAGGTGATTAGTGTGTTTCAGATGCAAGTTGTCTAGTTATATTCAGGGCCACTGGAATTATGCGGCATTGGGTGACTAAATTATGCATCAAGAAAAGCCAAATTATGCGGCATAATGAAGCACATTTTGTGATAGTATTACTTCATTATTATTTCATCTTGACACTTGTTAACACTGGTCATTGGTTGCACCTCATTGGTACCAACTTAACACACAAATATAGCAATAAGCAGTTGAAAGGTGACTAGTCAACCTTTGAAAAGGCTTTCCACTAGGCAGCAACATGTTGTTACATTTTTAGTAACTTTAGAACTAGTTGTGCTAGAAACAAATGTTTTGTTAAACTCTGCAGATTATGCAGCCGATGGTGTATTATGTGGCGAATGCAGCAAATCCATAATTAAAAGAATAACATAGCAGCTGAACGTCTCATAATTTCAGTGGACCTGGTTATATTCCAATTTGGAAGAACTAAAATGGTTTTGGTGATATTTACAAACCCATTTTATTGGCATTAGCTATGAAGTAAAGCAGGTTGTAAATCTGTAGGGAATGTATACCCAACCTTGCATTCTAAGGGTGTTGCTAGTTATTGAGGATATCCATGATTGTCACGAGGCCTGGGGCTACTGAAGTTCTAAGTCAAAAGAGTGCACGGTTCGTGTAAAGTTGAAGACATCTTAGTCTCTATAATCAGGACATGTTGAATTATGACTCTGAGATAGTGGAATGACAAATTGTGCTGCAAAGTTGCTTAAATTATGCAGCAAAGGAGGAGCATAATTCAATTTATGCTTATGTTATGGAATTATTGTTATGTATCAGGGTAATGCTAAATTTGCGCCATGTTTTACTGATTAAATGACTAATTACGTGACATATTCTGGGGCGTTATTATCTAGCTATTTCTAAATGTTAACACTCATTGATACAAAAGGCATTGGAAAATATGTTTTTTTAAGTAAGAAACAGCATGGGTCTCTTAAAATACTGGATGCAATTAGGGACTTGTGATTAAGGGGTGTGAATCTCACATTTCTCGACTAAAAAAAGGTAGTGGGCTGCTGGATGATCAAAGTTCGAGATGGACTGCTTCCATAAGGAACAGGGCTAGGAATGACTTGCATTAGATGGTCTCTGTCTAGAGTGGCACAGTGGGCAAAAGATGAAGGGTCGGAATGATACCCCCAGCATTTGCCACTGGTTAAATTATTTGCAAGCATTCATCCCATCACTTTCAGGTGTTTGATTGTTAGTTGTATGCTTGGAAATCTGAGGCTGGGGCAGCTATCCAAGCCTACTACTGCCAATGTTTGTGCATTCTACAAAGTAGTACATTTTCGCTCATTTAAGGAGTACTTCCTTGTTCACTGGGTGCAGATCTACTACTCTTTTGGTACTCTGGGGGTGTCACACCCCAGACACCCTCCCTCCGCCGAAGCTAAGCCCTTCTAAGGCTCACCCGGGCCTACCAGTTCTCCCTGCTAACGCATGACTATGGTCACGTAGGCAGGGCTCCATGTTTCCAGTCCTCACATTTAACAAATTCCATATCAAGTGACAGAGGGACCCATGTGCTAACTGTGAGTAGCAAATAGATGTGGACGTGCCAGCATATTATTAGGACAAGCCGTGCCAGAGCCAACTCAAGGGTCTGGCTTGGCTGAAAGAGTTGGTGCTCAAGCCATGCCCTGAAAACATTTGGCATGAATGTCGTGCAACAAACATAATGTAAAAATATGATACAGTCTCTCTTTAAAATGCGAAACTGTTTATTTCTTTAACATTTGGAAGCGTTTCACCATAGTTCATCAGATAAGATCACAGCATAGACATAACTTTATTATAAAAAGTTAGATCTTGACTTACGGATATCCTGTCTGCCGAAACATAAATCCTATAGGATATAATGAGATTTATATTTCAGTGGACGGGATAACTGTCAGTGTTGTGTGACGGAGTAACCCGTCCACCATGATCTAAATCAGGCCCTAAGTTATTTGGGCCTGCCCATCTCTGGAAATGTGAATCATATTTTTTCTGATAATATTAGAACTATAATTGAGGAGTTGACATCAAAAGGTAAAATCATTTACATGTATCTCTATGTCAATACATTGGAACCATACAAGTTGTAGATCTGCATTAGTTGCTTTATTTCACCTGTAACTCTACACATTGATTTTTGTGCTCAGAAGGCATGAAAACAAAATCAACCAGGAGCCTACCTTTGAAGGAGGTTAGTAAGGAATGATTCAGATTTCCTAACTTCAGAACCTGATCAAAACTCTTTTAATTGCATGAACCACATTACTAGATTGAAAAACATAAAAAAGTAACTCAGAATAACAGATTGTAGAAGAGAATTGGTAAAACCTACAGACCTACTTCCTCTGTCATCAATGCATAGACATGTTGCTGTAGTTTGATGTCTCTACTACGACATACAGCGATGAATTTAAAAGTCTGCATGTAAAAGCTGAACAGCAGATATATCGTCAATGTTGAGGCCTCTTTGTCAGGGTAGCCAACAGGTCCCACTTAAAAGCAAGAATCAGTTCTGGGTTCTTTGGTTTTCACTCTGTTGAAACTTTAGTAGGCGTAGTCAGACCCAAACTGAGTAGGTATCAAGTGGCTGGTCACTGAATGAGCTAGCATGATTACCGATACAGTTTGGAAACTGATCTTGTCTGATAAGATATGTATTAGCTGGATTCAGAATTGATATGAACTATTCACAGATTCTACTAGGAAAATGTGTGCTAATCACGTTTTGCAAAACATTGGACCTGAATCTTTGTTATCCTGTTCAGTGGGTGCTTTTCAGAGTATATTGGTCGTCTCTGAGAATGTTTAAGTAGCAGCACTTAACGTCATCAGCTGCTGTGCTTGTGAATAAATACTGACACCCACCGTCACCTGTCCCAGAGCTGTAAAGCGCCGATTGATTTCTGGCAGGAGATGTTTCCCGGATCAAGATGACTTGCACTTCTTAGGCCGTGGTTACCGCAGTCTTGAATTACATGCCACTTTCTCTAAATATAGCCCTTTCACGTGACCAATGTATTCATACAGAGCTATCATTCGAAATGCAGAAATCAAAGCAAAAACCAGCTATGGATGCTTGAATGCCAGGTCTGTTGGTATTGGACCCATGTGTACAAGTTATGTTCTCAAGACAGAAAACTTAGCAAAAGTTTGATGAAATCTGGCCCACATTTCTCGATTATTGTATTTGGAAGTAAAACCATGTTATAGGTTGTGTAGTATTTACACTATGACCACTGTATCTTGCTTATTTCTGTTTGTGAGGTTTTCTTGGTAATTCTTAATCTCTCTTCCTTTATGAACTTTTGTTGTGTGTACAAGAAACATTGAAACAAAATAATATTAATGTATGTTTCTATTCTGTTAGTCTGTGTATCTTCATCCTTTTTCTGTGTATCTTGTCTTTATTATGCCTGTGCCTTGATTAGCACAGCCTGCATTATGCTGTGTAAAATATAACATTCTGAGCATGACCTTAGTTAATTGAGCAATGGCAGTACCTGACTAGGATATTTCATGAAAGAGACCTGTGCGTATAAAGTAACCCGAGCTATTACCTGAGTAGCCCTTTTTAGCCATGCCTTTTGGCAAAGGGCACTGTATGTCTTCTTCAATTGATCTTTACTCGGAAAATAGCAAGCCTGGAAAATGGAAAGAAGCGGGAGGTGGGAGTAATGAACACACTACAGAAGTAATAATAATTTGGAATACCCAGAGTATTTAGGCTGTCTACGAAATCTATGACTTTTTAGACAATTATTTTAGGAACGAGTGCTTTAATTTCAAAAGATTTTATTAGAAGAGGTTTTTACAAAACAGTACAGAGTAAGCCGATCAAAGGCAACACTGGTAAATGTAAACATGCGCATCGGTAATAATACATACAGGCTTGTTACGGCGCTTGTGTGCTGGTTATACATAGGCTGCTTGGGTCCTTGTCATTACATACTGGTCCTATGCATTGCCCACTACGGTCAGAAGAGATCTGTGTAGAGGTAATTAGGACGGAGACGAGAAGAAGAGAGAGAAACTACGGACACAGGTGCGGCTAATAGAGGTTTGTGTGGCCAGAGAGTTTGCAGACGGGTTACGCTAGGGGGGATCTGTGTGAGGCCAGATGGTGCATTCACGGCGGTTTCTGCGAGGCAAGGTATTTGTCCAGGGAGAGCCACATCTCATTGCCGCGTCCAACTTGTGGTGTTCGATTTTTCGTTATGTTGTCTGCTCCCCTTAGGAAGGTGACCCAGTTGAACCATACTTTGAAAGTGGCCTTCCCTGTATCCTTCCAGTTAGACAGCATTGTTTTGGTTGCCGCCGTGAGGAGCAGGTCAATGAGGCTCCTTTTTTGGCGGATTGAATCTCCGGCGCCGTGAATGTGTCTGCTATGCCGAGGAGGTCTGGTTTTGGAGTGTACCCAGTTACATTGTAGATGAAATCTGTTACTTTCCCCCAGAAATGTTTAACTTTGGGGCATTGAACAATCATATGTTCTAGGTCACCTCTCTGTTTCTGACAGTTCCAGCATAGGTCGTTGTCTGTGAGCCCGAGCGCTGCTAAGTGTGCCGGGGTCCAGTACGCTCTGTGTAGGAGCAAGTATTTTGTTTGTGATAGTGTGGAGGTGACTTTGTTCCTGCTTGCCGAGGCCCAGAGGAGGGCTTTTTCTTTTTCGCTAAACCGCCCAGCGTTTAGTGTTTCCCAGTGATCTATGACTTTCCTGTTTAAATTGGTTGTTTTGGCCCTAAGTAATTTGTATAGGTAAGATGTTTGGTGCCCAAGTTTGTTGAGATTTGACAGGTATTGGTGTATTGTTGGTACCTCTTTGCTTAATTTTGCTCTAGTGATTGCCGCTTTGATTTTGAGGAAGTTATATAATTCTATGTCTGGGAGGTCGTGCGCTTTTTGTAGGTTGGAGAAGGTGGACGGGATCCTCGTTCTAGTTGGGATGGGGTGTGGATACCTCGCTGGAGCCAGGAGGTTATATTAAGTACGCTGTTCTTGTATTTAATTTTTTGTGTTGAACCAAATGGATTCGTGTTTTGTGTTTTTTATACTCTTTCCCATTCTTTTGTCTACTTGCAGGAGGGCTTTTTTGGTGTTTCTGAGGATTGTGTTGTTGGCGTCCGGGTGTTTGTTAGCCGTGAGGAGGGCCGCCGGGTTCATGCCCAGCAGAGCTTTCTCTAGTTCTAGCCTAGCTGGTGTGTATCCCTGTTCCTGCGTGAGCCAGTATATGCCTTGCCTGGCGAGGCAGGCTGACTGGAAAGTCTTAAAGTTTGTGACGTTGAGCCCCCTAGGTCCTTGCTGAGTTTCTGGAGGCTCATCCTGGCTTTTTTACCCCTCCACAGGACCGAGTTTATCATTGTGTCCAGTTTTTTGTGGAATTCTTCCGTGACTATCAGTGGCAGCATGCTCAGCAGGTAGTTGCCCATGGGGGTTACCATCATTTTAATAGTTTCTACTCTGCCCCACCAACTGACGTACTTGGGGGACCACGTGTCTAGTCTGTCTTTTATTTTGTTTAGTATTGATTTTTCATTATGCTCAAGTGTTGACCTGAGGTCCCTGTCAAAGTAGATACCTAGGTATTTTAGTGCCCCCTTCTGCCAGAGTAGGCCGGAGGTTCCTATCACTCCCCTGGTGGTATGGACATTGAGTGGCTTGCATTCAGACTTGCTTCTGTTAAGCTTTAACCCTGCTACATTGGCATACACTTCGATGGTGTTCATTAGTGCTTCTATTGAGGGCTCGGGGTTCTCTGTCATGATGAGTATGTCATCGGCATATGCTGCTAGTTTGACCATATTCCCGTTGACCTCCACCCCCTTAATCTCGGCATTGTTCCTGATCATGGTCAGTAGGGGTTCTAGGGTCAGTAGGAACAGAGCCGGGGATAGTGGGCAGCCTTGTCTGGTTCCTCTTTCCAGAGATAGGGCCTCTGATGTGCCTCCATTCACCACATCTCGGGCTTTGGGTGCCTTGTACAGTGCCATCACCATTGGCTATACTTCTCGCCTAGGCCGAACTACTGCATACACTGGTCGAGGAAGGGCCATGAGACTCTGTCAAAGGCCTTTTCTGCGTCTAGCGCGATCATCACCACTGGTTTAGTGTTGGCGGAGGCGTAATTAATTATGTGGCAGAGGAGTCTTGTGTTGTCTTGTGATAGTCTGTTTTTCAGGTAGCCCACTTGCGTTTTGTGTATGAGGTTTGGAAGTTGTGTGTTGAGTCTTCCCGCTAGTATTTTTGCCTATATTTTGCAGGATACGTTGATTAGGGAGATGGGTCTATAGTTCTGCGGAAATTGCGTGTCTTTGCCTTCTTTGGGGATGACTATGATATTGGCCTCTGCCATTGAGTTTGTCATTTTCCCTACTTTGATGCAGTGTGCAAAACCTCTTTCAGTGTGTTTCTAATTTGGGGGAGGCAGTGTTTGTAAAATTTGGCTGTGTAGCTGTATTATCTTTTAGGGCCGCTACTGCCATATCTATTTCTGCCCCTGTTATTTCTGACTCAAGTGATGCACATTGTGACTCTGTTAGTTTGGGTAGGTTGATCTTGCCCAGGAGGGCTGCCCCCCCATCGGGGTTGAGGTCTTTGTCCTCTTTGTATAATTCCTCATAGAATTCTTTGAAAACTCTGAGAATCTCTTTGTTGGTTGTTTGGGATTTCTTGTTGGCGTCAGTCATGGCTGCTATGGCATGTTGTCTTTGCTTGCTTTTAAGGTAAGAGGCCAGGGCCTTGTCTGCTTTGTTTGCTTAACAGAGATTTATGGCTTTGTACCTGTTAATCCATGTGCCTGCTCTCTCGCTTAGAATCTTATTTAGTTCGTTTTTTTTCCTTGTCAGGGTAGTTAGTGTGTTCCTGTCGGCTAGGTTGACACTGTGGTACATCTCCAGGTCTTTGATCTGTCTCTCTAGTTCTGCTATTGTTTTGTTCCTGTCCCTGTTCATTTTGGCCTGGATGCTTATTATTTTCCCTCCTATTGTGGCCTTCATAGCATCCCAGAGCACTCCCTTGTCTATGTCTGGCTTGTTGTTAATTTCTAGATATTCTTTGATGGCTTCCTTTATGGCTGCTGCATTGGTTGGATCCTTAATGACATCTCTATTGAATCTCCATCTACAGCTAGTTTGTTCATTGTGGCGAACGCTAAGTGTTAGGCTGATGAGGGAGTGGTCTGACACTGTTCTTGGCGCAATCTCTGTGTGTTCTATGAGGTGAGTGTGGGTGGCAGATATCAAGATGTAGTCGATTCTGCTCTACGAGTTATGGGGGTGGGAGTAAAATGTGTAGTCTCTGGCGTCTGGGTTCTGGAGTCTCCATGGATCTTTGAGGTGGAGTTTGGCGCATAGGTTCCTAAGCGTGTGTTGGGACTGTGTTTGGTGGCTGGTCCTTTGTGGGTGTCTGTCTAGAGTTTTGGTCCAAAACCTGATTAAGGTCCCCTGCTACTATCAGTAGCTCCTCTTGGGGGAGGCTGCCAAGTTTGTATCCCACTTCTCCCCAGAAGGACTCGTCCTCCGTGTTAGGGCCGTAGATGTTGGCGATGTGTATCGTTTCCTCCCCCCGCTTCAGGCTGGTTATTAACAGGCATCCCTCCTCGTCCGCCTGGTGCTCGAGTAGGGGCAGTCTGGCTTTCTTATTTATTACCGTTACTACTCCTCTTTTTTTGTGAATGGCTGGCGAGCACAGGGTTAGTCCAACCCAGTTCGCCTTTAGGCGCTGTGCGTCCTCTTCGGAAAGTTTTGTTTCCTGCAGGACATATACATCGCTTTTTAGTTTGGTTAGATAGTTTATTATCTTCCTCCTCTTTATCGGGTGGTTGAGCCCTTTGACGTTTAGTTGGGGGTCACTGTGCATTGTCATGGTAAGTGTATTTTATCGCTCTTGTTTGGTGCTGTCTGTAAGGGGTTAGCTTCCAAGCGTTTTGGTCTGTCCACCCCTCTCCTAGTGCCTCCCTGAGTGCCCCGTCTGGACTGTCTGCGGTGCGTGATGGCTGGGAATGTGTGTCCGTTGAGAATGTAAGAAGTAGAGAAAGAAAGAAAAAGGAATATATGGTCTGTACTGGCCTACCCCGCCCCCCAAACCCTCACCCCCTCCTCCCTCCCTCCCCCCGCATTTCGAAAATTGGGCGTGCGACAGCAAAGTTCCCTCCCCCCACTCCTCCCCCGAGGGTTTCCAGTTGTCTACGGTATTGGCCCGGGGCTTGCCCCGGATCATCATTAAAGGATATACATTTGGTCCGTGCGGAAGATAGTGCCGTGTTGGGCTCCCACTCGTCCCAGGGTGGCTGAGGTAGGCGTGCTACCTTGAGGTAGTGTCAGTTTGCAGAGTTAATGACAGGGTCCACCCCGGGATGGAGGAACATCTTCTTTGTGAGTTCATGTTCTAGATAAAGGCTGTACCATGAGGTTGAGTGTTGCTTAAGGTAGAAACGTTGATTGTGTGCTTGTGTTCTTTTGTGTGCATGGTTATTGTCCATTGCAGGCCTGGTCCGCTGCACTCGTGTTATCCGATGATGCTCTTCTCTTCGCAGTCTCTGTGCTTTGCGACTCCATGTCCTCCACTGGGGGGCTGCGTAAGTGTCTTCTCAGTTCTCCCGGGTCATCGAAGATCGGTGGGTGACCCTTGTCCACGATTCTAAGTCTTGCCGGCCCTGCAAAGCTGAAGGTGATATTGTCCTTTCTCATTCTGTCTCTCAGGGCAAGGAAGCCTTTCCTTGTTTCCTTGTTTGGCGCGAGAAGTCTTGGGTGATTATTATTTTGGCATCTTTCCACTTTAGTGTTTGATTTTTCCTGGCCACTGCAAATATTGCCTCGGTCTGCTGCGATCTAAGGGGTCTGTAAATAATCGGGGGGGGGGGCACGTGCGCTATGGAGTTTCATCGCTGGTACTCGATAGGCCTTGTCTAGTTCCAAGTGTTTGGCAAAACTTAGACCTGTGATGTGTGGGATGAGCTAGGAGGGCTGAGCTGGATCCGGGTTTGTCCTCTTCCCCTTCTGGTACGCCGAGAAGTCTTATGTTGCCTCTTCTTGTGCGGTCGTCTTGCTCAGCCAGCTGTTTCTGTAGGCTGTTGGTGGCTTTGGAGACTGACAGCAGGGCTCTGCTTGATTGCGTGTTGGCGTCCTCGATCTCACTGATTCTCACTTCCGCTGCGTCAATCCTGGTGTTTGTCTTGCGTTGGTGTGCTCTAATGGCTGCTAGCTCAAGTTGCATGTTGTCGATTGTTTGTTTGGTGGATCTAGCAACCTCGTTGCCTTCATTGACTTTCCTGAGAATTGTGTCCAGAGTTGTGTCATTTTTGAGCTTCAAGGGCGAGTCAGGATTGTTTTTGTATTTCTTTACTTCGTTGGTTGCTTTTCCTTCTTGGTTAGACATCTCGCTGAGGCGCCTTCTGGCTAGGTAGCTGTCCAATCTGCCGCTCTTACGTTGTGTGGCCGAGCTAGAGTGTTCTCCTCTTGGACCAGGTGTGACTTTGCTCGTGTGCTTGCGATCTAGTCTCTATCTGCTAGGCTCACGGATGGCCCTTGTCCTTGTTTTTGCTTTTAGATGTTTCCCTCCGTTTTGTCCCCGGTGTTGCAGGCGCACATATGTACTTCTGTGCCTTTTCGCCGACCTTGTTGCTTCCGGCGGGTGTGTGCTGACCAAGATAGCCACTGCCAGTGTGCGCCTTCAGTTTCGTTTTGCCCTCGCTTGCTTATTAGCCTTTTAAAGCGGTTTGGTGCTCTCTTTTCGCCACCCTTTTAGCACTCACCTGGCTTGGTAGCTCAGGGGGGTGATATGTTGTCGGTCCTTCTCAATCTCCTCTTCGCGGGGCCAGATCTTCCTCTACCAGGGCTAGCATCGGTGCAGCGCCATTTTCTTCCCCTCTTCGCGTCTGTCTTGGTCTTGTGTTGAAGACCGTTTCTTGGCTTGCGGCACCCTTTGGCTGTGGTGGGGTACCGCAGTCTGTGCTCCTGATACTCCGACGTCCGTGCTTGTAGTTTGGCTGTTACGCTGATTTAGTTTCGTTCAATAAATCGCTGTTGTTCCCCTCGGGTTGATGGAGGTAACGGACTCAGGCGCCCGTCCTCATTGCTGTCCAAGCCACGCCTCAGGAATGAGTGCTTTAGAATACACTTTTAGCTCCATGTTTCTGAAATTTTCTCGAGAAGGGTTGGAGGGTCTGGGAGTACAACCTCCAACTCACTGGGGATAATCTGTCCTTCTCAGAATCTCTTGAACCATTGGAATATACTTTGAGTGCCCTTCAGAGTTGCTTGTACAACTTTTATCCTTGTAGCCAATTAATTATAAAATTGTGCTGCAAAATGCATCATTTGCTGCTGTTATTTAAAAATGTATGGACCAGGCATGATCTCCATCTCTGGCACGGAGTAGAGTAGCATGGCGTGGAGTAGTGTGGTGTAGAGTAGAAGGATATAGAATTGGGTGGAGTGGAATAGAGTGGGGTGATGTAGAGTGTCATGGAGTGGAGTGGTGTTGAGTTGGCATAGGGGATAGCGGTGTAGAGTAAGTTAGAGTAGAGTGGCATGGAGTGGCTTAGAGTGGCATTGTGTGGAGTGGAGTACAGTGCATAGGATAGAGTGCCATAGCTATAGTGTAGTGGCAAAGAGTAGATTGGCTTAGAGTGAAGTGGCATAGAATAGAGTGGTGTAGAGTAGAATGGAGTGGCATAGTGTGAAGTAGAGTGGCATGGTGTAAAGTGGCATATAGTGGGGTGGAGTGGAGGAGATTAACGTGGAGTAGAGTAGCGAAGAGTAGAGTGGAGTAGCATAGAGTGGCATGGCATGGAGTGGAGTGGAGTGGTGTGGTGTGGCACAGAGTATAGTTGCTCAGATTAGTGTGGAGTGGAGAGGCGTAGAGTGACGTAGGATATAGTGGGGTAGAGTGATGTGGCATAGAGTGTCCTAGAGTGGAATGGCATAAAGTGGAGATGAGTATTGTATGGTGAGATTGTGTGAAGTGAAGTAGAGTGGCGTAAAGTAGTGGGGCATGTAGTAGAATAGTGTGGAGTAATGTGGAGTGGCGTAGAGTGGAGTGGTGTAGAGTTGCATCAATAAATCAATCAATCAATCATTTGTTGCGCGCAGCAAATCACCAGTGAGGGTCTTGAGGTGCTGGGGCTGTTTTCTGCTGCGTGGAGGTGGTTACTCAAACAGCCAATTTGTCTGAATTGCTGGAATGATTGTGTGGTCCTGAGGTGCATGGGGAGGTTGTTCCAGGCTTTGGCTGCCAGATGCAAGAAGGCATAAACTAGAAGGATATAGAGTGGAGTGGCATAGAGTGGAGTGGCATAGAGTAGAGCGGCTTAGAGTACAGTGCCATAGAGTACAGTGGCACGGAGTAGAATTTTCTAGAGTAGAGAGACATAGAGTAGAGTGGCATAGAGTGAAGTGGCATAGGCTGGTGTAGAGTAGAGTGGCGTAGAGTGGCATAGAGTGGATTGGCGAAGAGTGGCATAGAGTGGTGTAGAGTGGCATAGAGTAGAGCGGCTTAGAGTACAGTGCCATAGAGTAGCTTTGATTTGATACTCTCCAGACTTGATTACTGTAATGGTTTAATGGCGGGAGTGAAAAAGTCCACCCTCAAAAAGCTGCAGAGCATACAACACGCAGCTGCTCGATTAGTGTTGGGACTTCCTAGAAGGTCATCAGCTTCAATGGCGCTAAACACCCTCCACTGGTTACCTTTACACAAAAGGATCTTCTTTAAACTTCTTCTTACCGTCTTCAGAGTTATGAAAAACTCAGGGCCCCTTTATCTTGCAAAGCGTTTTATACGCTACCACCCCTCGCGTTGTCTGAGATCCTCTGGCAAAAATCTTGTCACCATTCCAAGATTTAAGTACAAGACCAGGGGTGGGAAGACCTTTACTGTCCTGGCAGCCAGGGCATGGAACACTCTACCGGTCAATCTTAGATTGACGGACAAGGAGAGCATCTTTAGAAAACTTCTAAAGACATGGGTGTACCAACAATCAGACACCGCAGTATTGGCAGCCATCTAGTTTCAGCTTCTTCACTTTTCCTTCATCCTTTTTCACTTTTATGTACTCGTAGCACGCTTTCCTAGCGCCAAGATGCTCCTGTCGGAGCGAATGTCTGCGCTCTATAAATACACACAAATATCAAATATCAAATAGAGTACAGTGGCACGGAGTAGAATTTTCTAGAGTAGAGAGATGTAGAGTAGAGTGGCATAGAGTGAAGTGGCATAGGCTGGTGTAGAGTAGAGTGGCGTAGAGTGGCATAGAGTGGATTGGCGAAGAGTCGCATAGAGTGGTGTAGAGTGGCATAGAGTAGAGTGGCCTAGAGTGGAGTGGCGTAAAGTAGAATGGAGTGGAGTGACTAGAGTGGAAAGGCGTAGATCAGCACAGTTGTGGGTTTAAATAACTAAAGCGTCAATAGAGATGGCAGATAGATTGAAAGCAACATAAATAAGAAGCCATACACCTGTGTAAAAAATAGAAAAATACATTGCATATCCAGGAATAATACCAAAACACTTTTAAAATGAAAAAATAGAGCATTGCAAAAAGATGAGGAAGAATAAAGACGAGGAGGAACACGTGGTTGATCCTAGCTTCAGGGAGGAGCCAACACAAGAAAGGGAGGGAAGCCTATGGGAACTAAGCCATCGAAAGATTGGAATTCAGAGTGACGGCGAAAACTAGTAATGGTATGCTGCGGGCGAGTTGGAAGCCCACTGAATTGTAAGCAATATGCGTCTCAGAACAGTGCATGTGCTGCTTATGCGAGATACAAAATATTCTCTGTAAATAGTCTCTGTGCTCCTTGAGGCTTGGTGTGTGCCTTATCCAATCCCTAAAAAAAAAGTATGTGCAGAACAGAAAAAGGATGCTAACGGTAAACTATGGTCCTAAATATATAAATGCATTCTTATAGGTGTTCTCCCACATTTGGAGTACATTTCTTATTGTTAGATATTCACAAAGGTACGCAAGATTACACCTCGGAAACGGCAACTGTACTCCTGTAAAAATATGTGATTTTTCTACGACTATGTGAAGGTATTTCTGTGCATTTCACTTTACAACAATGCAAAGGGATTTCTTCTGCATTAAATGGGCATAATGTACATTTTGCGCATAGGAATGTGTCTCGCATTAGTGCACTTGTACTCTGTAACCATTTATTGCATATTTACTCCATGAGTGTATGATAGAAGATGAAATACTGCTCAGAACACTGTCTCCCTAAATACCGTGATTGGGCATTTAGGAAATTGAAGCTCTCTCCTGACCTAAACGTCAGCCCTTCTGTAATAAAGTCTTCTCCAAGACGAAATAAATGACTGCCCTGAATGACTTTTAGCCAGTCTCTTTGTAGTGGCTGTTAGAAGCTGTTGACTCTGAGCATATCTTATCTTTAATTTCAGAAGTGGAAATTCGGCTGACCAGAAGCCCCTACAGTGAACATTGATTGAAAAAATGATTAAATACATTAGTACTGGAAAAAAATACTTGGAACAGCAGTATACACCAACATGCTGCCATATAGGATTTCAGCTTGTATATATAACTTAATTTGCAAAAGAAAAAATAAGTTGAGAGGCCAGATTTTTTCTTGGGATCCCGTCACCGGTGTTGCCATATAGAAAGGCTGCCTGGTCTTGATTCCTCCTCTTGCCTCTTTCTTCCACCATCCTCCACTTCTTATCACTTTATCTCACATGTGCAGGTTCCTTTTCAATCCCTGGTTTCTTCCTTTGTCACAGTTTTCTCACATTTTCTCTTCTCCTTCCATACTCCCCTTTTCTCTATTCTCTCATGTGCTCTGTATCAAAGTCTGATGGAAAAAATAAATCCCGGGCCCCTAAAATGAGTACCGGTGTCCACCACCTGCAACGCACCAGCACAGCTCTTTGTCCATGGAAAACTAGAGTGAAGTTGAGTTATTCTGTTTTTAATACTTCTGAAAGAAGCAGTCAGTGTGGTACTTACTCTGAACCTTCTATAGAAAGTGGGGAAAGCTGCCATGCAGATGGTTTCCTGTTGAAGAGCAGAAGGGGCCTTCATCAGTGGGAAAAATCCTGTGGGCGACACGCCTCAACACCACTGGACTTTAGTAATGCGTGGCATCTACAACTGGAGAGCAGATGTGCACCGCCACAAAGTAGACATCACCCATTCATTTCATGAGGTTCATGATGCTTCCCTGAAACATGTTACCTAGTTCTTAATGAAGGTCCTGAGTAATTTAATGGACATGGGCCATAATTATTGAACCATGCTGGCACAGTGGGATTGTGTTGGGTATGTGTGCCCATCCACTTGTGTTTGCCACTCTCATCTGGTGGCTGTGCTTTAACTCTTACCTGTCTATTTGTTTACAGGTGACTGCTGGTTCCTAGCTGCCATTGCTTGCCTGACTCTCCATGAAAGGTTGCTCTACCGCGTTATACCTTATGAACAGAACTTCACGGATAACTATGCTGGGATCTTTCACTTTCAGGTACAGCCCAGATGAGTGGGGCTGGGTGGAGGGGGGCTGGTGGTTGAGGTGGTTTCTGGCAGGTGGTGAGGGGGGTTGTGTCTGTGCATGTTAGGGAGAGAGGGTATTGGGGTTTGTATGGCGTTAACCCAATAAAAGAACATGGTGTTACTGGTCTGCTCTATGAGTAAAATGTAGTCCCCAGATCATATTGGTTAGTCCTTTGAATGATAGCCTACTCAGTGATGACTTAGTCAATCTTCACACCACCCCCTTCTTCCTAACTATTACCAATCATTAAGGAGATCCTCAATGGGTATCGGTGGTATTCTTGTGAGAACAAGGAAAAGTGGACTTGACTGTTGTAAAGGAGGGCAAACTCTGACATCTGTGAAACTAATAACTGAAAATGTGATTTGTCAATGACAAGACGTTATAGGGGCTTATTCACAAAAGTATTTAAGAATGGAAAGTAGTGCTACAGGACTACTCTGTTACATGGTAATACAGGCCTTTGTGAATCAGCCCAAAACATCTGACTCCCTAATGGCAAATCGCGCAAAGAGGGCTCAGTCTTTTCTAGTTCTACTTTTTTATATATGAAGATTTTAAGTATATTGGGGCAATTCACAAAGGGCAGTCAGGGTATGTAAAAAAGTAGTCTACTGAAATACTCTTTTACTCACTCTTACGTGCATTTTTGAATCAGCCCAAAAGTTTTGCTCTTTCATTCAAACAGCAGATGGGTAACCTGTGGTGCCCTACATTGGGACAACGAATGACCCAATTAGTCACAAAGGCATTTTAGATTTTCCTTCTCTTTTGGAAGCTATGTTTTTGTACATAATTGTAATTCTAATTCTTGCCTAATTATGAATGTAATGTTGCACTGATTCTTTTTGCAACCTAAGAGACAGCAGGCTAGAGATGCTTGAAGTCTGTGTAGTTCTCTTTCTTCATACGTTCAAGGTGGGGTACATAGGGCCTTGCATTTCTTTCTTTCTCCCACCCATTTTTACTTTTTAGTCTTCTTCTATCGAGGCGATCTATGGCTTCTCTCCAATTGAGCTTATTTACATATGACAATTCTCCAGGCACGTATCAAGCTGTAATTCTACACTCTTCTTCCAGAAATCCTTTTACTTGGGGTTTTCAACTACAACAAAATAATTTTAAAAATCCTCTCTTCCATGAGGTTGTGCTCTCCTATAGCTCCTTACATAAGCCAAACATTGTCTATACAAGGTGATGCAATCTGGACGTAAGGTTATTGCTTGAGTAGGACTGGGTTGCATAGTTAAAGTAAGACCAGTGAGAAGATAACTGAATTCTGTTGAAATAGAATTGTTTGACTCTTGCACAGCATTTCCGGTCCTGAAATCTGTTGAACTTGGTTACCGAAACAGTGCTTAGCTAGATCTTCTCTGGAGTGAAGGTTTAAAGTATTAATTGGTAAACGGCCACGCCCAGCAGGGCCCATGATCCAAAAGCGGTCTTAAATTTATATAGCAAGATTTTACTCTCAATTTTGAAGTAGAATTCAAAATAAATACTCACCAATCTTCATAGAATAAGGTTTCTTTAAATGGAGAAAGAAGGTTGCTATTTGAATATTGCTTAAGTATTTCAACATTCTCAATTCTTTGTGCTCATCAATTGGTGTGTTGCATCTGTCCTACCGATCTTCTTAAGCAATAGGTCTAAAAAAAAATTTTTGTTTACATTTGCTGATGCTGCACTCCTAAGTATATGAACTCCATTATCTTTTTCTTTCTTGTAACTACTTTATTTTAAAATCTTATAGTTAGGATTGTTTCAGTTGATACTTTCAATGGTTTAGGTGACCTGAGTTGGTCAATGTTGTCCCTTCAGTAGTTATTTTCATTTGGATTTTCAATCTTTATTTACAAGGGAAATTAAATAATTAAACAATTAAAGCAGTTCAGTGTTCACTGACGTAATGCCCTGGCATCTTATCTCACCTTCATTAAAGCTATCTAGAGGGAATTACCCTTGCTAGGTGGTGCTGACTGTGAAAGCTGTGGGACACCTGAAATGTTAAAATACCCAGTTACCTGTTTCAACAAGGAAGTAACCACAGACCACTATTAGCCATAGAGGCCACAAACATCATGATGTCAGGAGGTTATGTAGTGGAAATTTAACTGCACTACTTGTTCCAACATAAGTTTTCATCATGGATGTGACCAATGCTCCCACTGAGAGGTCAGTTAAATGATGCCTATAGAATATGAGGAGTGTCACAACTGGGTCTCATGTCTGATACCATAGCACATGGCATTTAAGCCACCAAAAATTTCCATTGTAGGATTTCAAATTCCAGATTTCCTCATGTGTGTAGAGAATATCGAAACATATTCTGTAACAAGGTAAACCAAAGTGATCTGAGCTAAAAATACTGGGTTGAAGGAAACAGTGGCAAAAAATGCTATTCAGGGTGAGGGCACCTGGTACCTATATGCCACAGATGAGATGCCTTCCTATACCATGTGTGAGTCACAGTGGTAGAGTGAGAACAGTCAATGATAGCACTGAGTGGAAACCAGAGATTCTGGTTTTGGCAGTTCTTGAAGGTTGAGGTTGGCACCTGCTTATGCTCTCTCTATGTCGGTTGCAGCGTGTTGATATCATGACACCTGCAGCATTGACATCATACATTCATTGTGTGTGTATTGTGCATCAAGGGGGTAGAGGGCTATTATTGCGTTGTCCAATGTGGCCAAACTACAAATGCCTCACTTTAAGGAGAATCACTATTTACTTTAATCAGAGTTTGGGACGGACTTAGAGCTTTCGGAGGTCTTGCAGGGTCCAGTTGGACACTCACACCTTGCCACAAGACTGATCTGCCTATCAAGGGAAACATAGATACATACTGCGTGTCACATCACAACTTGCAAATAGATAACTGAGATTTTAAAGTCTTTCTGATTTTCTCAAGCAATGTAAGATTTGTAAATATGTTTTGGGCATGGATGTCAGGTAGGCTATGTTAAATGCATTTTTCATGTCACAGTCCCACCATTCGTATTGTCCTGAAGCAGTTTTAGAATCTGGCACCCTTTATGATTCTGATTTAACAGAGGCTAAGTGTTGGTACTGTATTTGTTTGTGCTTTATATTATTCAGAGGTGAGTCATATTGGAAAGCGGTGGTAAGGTTGTAGTAGGAACGTAAATAGTCATGATGGGTTATATTAGAGCACGAACCGAAAGATCCTGTTAAATATATGGTTCTGATGCCATTCTATGTGTATGTAGGGTTGGCTGGTTTAATTCAACTTCTTTAGGACTGCTAATATGTAGATTTGTGATGATAAGCAATAGATGTATCAGTATAACATGAGTGTATGACCATCGTGGCAGCAAATTCTTCGCCAACTTTATGGCTTATAACATGTTATGCACATGGTGGTACCATATGTTGTGCAAAATATGTTTTATTGGTGTATGCAAAGTGGAAGTATGACATCATATGGATGTGCGCTTGAGGTGGTATTTTTTTGTGCTAGGAGATGTATCTAATGTGTACTTTCATCGGGGGGGGGGGGTGATGTGTGAGCATAGCTTGGGTTGTGCTGTTGAAGTAGCAAACACTTAGCAAGGGTTGACTGGGATCATTTTGTGTGCAGGATGGTGCCAGGAGTTGTGTCTACAGTTTACGGTATGTGTGGTGTAGGTGTTCTGACCGCTTAAATGTGCTTGGTGGAGGGTTGTCCTGTGAAAAAGAAGCATAAGGACAAGATATGCAATCAGGGCGGACACAGAGACCTAGACAGATCCCACATCAGTCATTTATTTAGGCTCAAAACATAAGCAAACAGACTTAATAGACAATCTGCCATTGGCCCCCTTCGTTTTGATTGTGGTGTATTCAAGACAAGAAAACCCAACATGTATGACCAACTGTCGAAATATGAGTATCCAAGAACCCTACTGTTCAGAAATGCACCCCCCAAATGTGAGAGTCTGCTTTCGGCTGTTTCATTTTTTAAGAGCTTTCTGCACATATTTTAATGGTAACTGTATTTGTATGTGACTATTTTTCGCTAAGATTGTCTTCAATTACATTTGAATTGCAGGATGAATTGCTATATTGTTCGTATTTTCAAACTGAAAGAATAATTTTTTGATTTAACACTTTTTATATACTAATATGTGAAACAGAGGTTTTAATTGCTGACCTCAGTTGTAGCTCTAAATCAATTTGAAATCAAATCAAAGTGTTTAACTTTGTAATTGTATGTGTTTTAGGTGCTCCCAACTCTTACATTATCAACAAATTTGGGCAATATCTCGTTACCAAAGGTTTCAAAGTAAATGTATGACAAACTAAAGGTTTCAAATAATTGATCTGACTTCAGTCCCTTAAGTAGAGATAGAGGGATAATTGGATTACCACACATGCATTACATCCCACCAAGTTTAAGTAATATAGCTGGATTAAGGTAACACAACATTACATCACTGAAAAAACCTGTTGGTAATTACTCTGTAGATAAATGGGCAAAGTACTTCAAGTTATTTCTCATTCATATGCAGAAAAGGATAGTTATCATTCTGCTAACCTGGAATAACATGAAATGAGATAATATATCTATGGCATCACAGTATTACCCTATGGGGGTTAGTGCCAAAATAGTGCATGTGTGACATCAGTAGGTCCAGAGTTCATAGACCCTCCCATGGTGCCCATTGTAATCGAAGCATTGTATTTCTTTTTTAGCACAAACAGTGTTTTGGGCATATCACTTTATCTTATGGTTCACTTATCACCTAACATTTGTACGCAGAATCTATGATGGGTTTTTATAGCACAATGTAACTGCTTAATTTTAATATTGATTTAGATAGAAATAAAGAACCCTATAAATCAACAAAAATTAATGGCTAACAATAAGTTTATTAGCCAACTGTCAACCTTCTTTCTAAATCCACCAACAGTAATTAATATTGTTTTTTTAATTTTTTATATATAGTTCTGGCGCTACGGAGACTGGGTGGATGTTATTATTGATGACTGCTTACCAACCTACAACAACCAGTTGGTGTTTACCAAATCCTCTCAGCGCAATGAGTTTTGGAGCGCACTGCTTGAAAAAGCCTATGCAAAGTAAGAAAACTCAAAAAAGTTCACATCCGATAGTTCATGTCATGAGATGGCTTACTACTTTGAGTGAAAACAAAAGCTTTTCAAATGTAGATAAAGAAGATGATTAGCTGACAGATTGACAAGCCTTCCTGGTGCAGGCCTAATCGAAGAAATCATTTTTGTCAAAACATGTTAATGTAATTCAGATTCTGTGCATTTACCAGTAGGTAAGCCTAGGTGCAGGCAAGCTCTGCTGTATCATTCTGACTCTAATATTATTATTATTATTATTATGGAATTTGATTAAGCGCACGGCTTCCCCCACCGGGGGTGTCCCGGCGCTGTGGACAGGTACGGTAGTGACTAAGGCGGCTAGTAGGTGGAGAACAGGTATGTTTTCAATTTGGACCTGAATAGGGGTTCTGCTTCAGTGAGTCTGAGGTTAAGCGGTAGGGAGTTCCACGGCTTAGCAGTGACCACTGCAAAAGCTCTGCCTCCTCTTCTAGAGCGATGGAAACGGGGAGGGAGTAGGAGACGGAGATGGTTAGATCTAAGGGAACGGACTGATTGGACCTGCTTCAGTCTGACTCTGAGATAGCCTGGTCCATTCCCATTGAGTGCTCTGAAGGCCAGGACCAGGGCTTTGAACTGGATGCGATGAGATATCTGAAGCCAATGCAAGTTCTTTAGGTACGGGGAGATGGAGTGATGATAGGGGACGTGACAGATCAGTCTTGCCGCCGCGTTCTGGACAATCTGTAGTCGGTGACATAGATATGCAGGAGCCCCTACATAAAGACTATTGGAGTAGTCCAGGTATGAAGTGATGAGGGCGTGCACGACAGTCCTCATCGAGTCCCTAGACAGATAGGGGGAGATTTTAATCATTCTTAATTTGCCAAAACAGGCAGATGTAACCTTCTGGATTTGTGTTTTGCATGAAAGTTCATTGTCAATATGAAACCCAAGGTTCCGGGCTGAATTGGCCGGGATGGGGGGTGGGTTCAACTCAGGTGGCCACCATGTGGAGGACAGCAGAGGGGTTTTCAGATTAAAAAATAGCACCTCAGTTTTATCGGTGTTCAGTTTTAATGTATTAGATGTCATCCATTGAACAATGTTGGTGAGGCAAGATTTAAAATTATCCAGTCCTCTGTCAGAGTGGTCTCTAAAGGAAAAAATCAGCTGAGTATCATCAGCATAAGAGACCACTCTTACACCACAGGCCTCAACCACCCTTGCCAATGGTGACATGTAAACATTAAAAAAGAGAGGGCTGAGGGCCGACCCCTGGGGGACTCCACAGTCAAGGGGCATCTTATCTTTCGACATGTAGGGGCGACACCATACCTGTTGCGTTCTACCTGACAGGAATGATTTATCCAAGGCAGTGGTGTGCCCTGTATTCCTAAGTCACGCAGCCTTTCCAGTAGTATGGAGTGGGTCACGGTATCAAAGGCCGCGGACAGATCGAGGGGCACCAGCATGGCCACCTCATCTCTGTCCATGCTCTCTCTTATGGTCTCTGATACTTCTAGAAGGGCCGTCTCTGTGATATATCTGGATCTAAATCCGGATTGAGTGTCATGCAAGAGGGTGTTGGATTCCAGGTAGTCGGCCAATTGCTCCTGTACTATTTTTTCCAGAATTTTGGCAGATTTAGGGAGGAGAGAGATAGGTCGGTAGTTGCTAAGTACCGACGGGTCAGCATCCACTTTCTTCAATATGGGGATTAGCATTGCCTGTTTCCATTCCGATGGGAATTGGCCAGAGGAGAGGGAGGTATTCCAAATAGAGATTAGGGGGGTGG
This sequence comes from Lissotriton helveticus, assembly GCF_964261635.1. Classification (NCBI taxonomy): domain Eukaryota; kingdom Metazoa; phylum Chordata; class Amphibia; order Caudata; family Salamandridae; genus Lissotriton; species Lissotriton helveticus. The sequence goes on along the minus strand of NC_136070.1, from coordinate 133,962,268 downwards.
TGATAAGTGGGCCCAGCTGCGTGAGTATTTGAGCTGGGACGGGGTCTAGGGGAGAGCCAGATTTACATTTTTGCATTCTGTGTTGGACAGAATCCCTTACGATAGGTTTGAATGCTTCAAATGTGGTAGTGCAGGCCGGTAGAGGAGGTAGGACTGATATCACCTCACCATGCCCTTTAGACGGTGTGAAAGGAGAAAATATCCACAATCTTGTGGTGAAAGAAGTGTGATAGGCCATCACAGAGTTCTTGACTTGGTGAGAAGAGGCGGGTAAGGGCTGAAGGTTTTGTAAAGTCTTTCACAATTTGAAAAAGAGCTTTGGCCGAATTGTCAACAGAGTTAATCTTGTTGGCGAAGTATTCCTTCATAGTGGCTTGTTTTAATTTGTGAAACCTTTTTAGCGCGGCTCTATATATGTTTTTTTCGAGAGGATCATAAGTGCGTCGCCATTGGCGCTCAAGTTTTTTACATTTGCTTCTTTTCGTACGGAGCTCTGGGGAGAACCATTGGGCGGAGGGCTTCAATCTGGCAGAGGAGAGGGGGAGTAAGGGGGCGATCACATCAATCGCTGTGATAAGAGTGGAGTTGAGTCTTTTCACATCGGCGTCTAGATCCTTAGACGGGAGCCACTCCATGTTTGAGAGTACTGGTTCAAGAGCGTCGTAGGTGACTTTGTGCCATTTCCTACCCAGGTTAGGTCTTACACTATTCGTGATTAATGGGGGGGGATAGACAGGGTGAAAGGAATGAGCGAGTGGTCGGACCAGGCCAGAGGGCATGGTGCCAGAGTAGAAAGGGCTGACAGGCTCGAAAAGATCAAATCTAGGGTGTGGCCTGCCGTGTGGGTGGGACTATGAACTCTCAGGTCCAAGTTTATTCCAGCTAATGTTTCTACCAGGGACCTCGCTTTTGGACAGGAAGCATCATCCACATGTAGGTTGAAGTCACCTAAGATGGTAAAATGCGGGTGTTTTAGGGATAGGTCAGCAAGGGTGGACAATAACTCAGTGAGGTGAGAGGGCTGTGTGCCAGGGGGGTTGTAGATTAGGGCGCCCGCCAGGATCAGGTGAGTGGGGTCCGTGATACTGAAATACATTGCCTTGATAGGGCCTGAGTTAGGCAATTTCCTGGAGGTTATTTTCCATTGGGACCGATAAATAATGGCGACCCCCCCTCCCACTTTAGTCCCTGGTCGATTAATCCCTACAAAATGGTAGTCTGGGGGATTGCTAGCGATATGTCAGGGTTAGAAGACTCTTTGACCCACGTTTCGGTAAGGAACATCAGGTCCCATGAGTGGGTGGTGATAGATAGCCAGATATCACCTGCATGTCACGGGAGGGAACGACAGTTGACGAGGCACGCCTTGACCTCGCTGGGCAACGCACGGTCTGGTGTTCTGTCGCTTTCTTTACTGGGGCAAATGGTAAGTGCTTCTAGAGGGAAGCCGCAGTCTTTGCATACAAAGTGGTCAACAAGTAGCTGAGGGGGGTTGCATTTAGAGCTGCAGTTACTGGTCTGCGGCCTCATGGCCAGCGATTGAGCCCTGGACCAGCGTGTTTGCCCTGTTGTGTGTCCACCGGCAGCCTGCCTGGCGCTGGACGCTGGATGCTTTTGTTTATTCATAATTTTGTATAGCATGTACAATACCCAAGGATGGCATCGTGATTTACATAGTACACCCATCATAAAGTATAATGAGGTAACTGGTTTATCTATACGACACTGATCATAGTTGTGCAAGAAGTAGCTGGTCCACTGAGTAGAACACAGAACTTTTGCCATATTGTGCTATGTGACTAAGTTGATACAAGATCCTCTGCGTCACACTAGATAAATGAATGCATCAGTATTGGTCTTCTTGGAGAAACAAATCAGAAAGTTGCTCCTGTAAGAAACTCCTGTGGTCAGAGCAATTGGGCACCTTTTGCGGGATTGTTAGACAACTAATGAGGTCTTTTAGGAGAACCAGATGGAAATGGGCGCACACCTGAGTGACCGCTAGATATTGATAATCAAAAGTAGATGGTGTAGGCAATGGGGCGAGTGGTAATCCCTCACAACCACTCAGATCGACCAGAAGGCTGGTCTACAATAAATAAGAAACAACTGTGCCCCTGCACTCACACAATGCATAGAACCATGCCAAAGTTACAGAGTTAAGTTGTATACATTTGATAATAAAGTATAACATAACAATCCAAATAAGTAGTGGAGCTACGTAATTTAGTGTCCAAGAGCAGAGTGAGAGAAATATAAGTAAGTTGGTAGTCAGTTCATAGAGTATCCATTTTCTGTTTATTGTTCCTTTTCATGAGCCAACACGTGTTTCATCGCAGGGAACTACTGCGAATCTTCAGGGCTGGCAGGAGTGGCTCTCAAGCTAGGATAAGCTTATTTGACAAAAACAGACGAAAAGAGGAGCAGGAGAAGACCGGTCAGTGCGACGACTCTATGTGTCGGGAAAATCAAAAGTAGTGCTTATGATTTTTCTTGCCAAGGGTTTGGCCACTTATGGGACGTCGTCATCGAAACACGGCGCCGGGAAATCTCAAGAGGGAGAACTCCGTCATACCGACAAAGCCCTCTGTGGTCACAAGCGCACCCGCCAAGACCACGAAGACCCGTCTCCTCCCGGTTTCCATCCTACACAAAAAATACCGAGATCCTATCTCCTAAACCTTAAGTACGAAAAAATCCTACATTCGGATTCCCGACGACGTCCCATAAGTGGCCAAACCCTTGGCAAGAAAAATCATAAGCACTACTTTTGATTTTCCCGACACATAGAGTCGTCGCACTGACCGGTCTTCTCCTGCTCCTCTTTTCGTCTGTTTTTGTCAAATAAGCTTATCCTAGCTTGAGAGCCACTCCTTCCAGCCCTGAAGATTCGCAGTAGTTCCCTGCGATGAAACACGTGTTGGCTCATGAAAAGGAACAATAAACAGAAAATGGATACTCTATGAACTGACTACCAACTTACTTATATTTCTCTCACTCTGCTCTTGGACACTTAATTACGTAGCTCCACTACTTATTTGGATTGTTATGTTATACTTTATTATCAAATGTATACAACTTAACTCTGTAACTTTGGCATGGTTCTATGCATTGTGTGAGTGCAGGGGCACAGTTGTTTCTTACCTTTTGCGGGATTGACAATACATCCTTGTCATACTCCTGAAACAGTGCAACAGATAAAGTTTGGAATTATTAAATGCCTAAAATGTATATATGTGGAATTGCCATCAGAAGGCAGTTCTGTATATGGAAATATGTTGTTACTTTTTAACAATTTGTATTTGTTATCTTACTTAGAAAATGTGCTATACATCTGACAAGCCCTTTCCACTACACCCTGGTAAACTGGGGGGTGTTCATTCCTCATTCAGGAAAGACAGTTACTCCTTCCGTTGACAGAAATACATGTGCAGGCATTTCCGGGTGAGAAATCACCTGCAAGGGGTTGATGAATACCCAAAAACCTATAAATACTTGGGAGTTCAGCTGTATTTGTAAATATGACCCATCAAATATTTACACAATGCTGGCAGAATTTAAACCTAGATTTTTTTATGCATGCACATTGAATTTATCCAAGTAACATTATGAATCAGGCCCATGTCTTTTTCACTTTGAAGCTAAATATATCACGCATCGAATAGGAAGAAAGAATGTAATAAAAACAAGCATTTGCAATGCAATAGGTCCCGCATTCACGCAAGTTTGAGCTGTTGGCATTGTAAATGACAATGCCTTTTATTTATGTTTTGGTGGTAATACTGGTATTGGTGGTGGTGGCGGTATTGTTATTGGGGGTGGTGGTATTGGTATTGTCGGTGGTATTGGTGGTGGTGGTACTGGTATTGGTGGTGATACTGGTGGTGGTAGCGGTATTGATGGTGGTGGTGGTATTGGTATTGGTGGTGGTAGTGGTGATGGTATTTGTGGTGGTGGTATTGGTGGTGGAATTGGTGGTGGTGATATTAGTGGTGGTGATATTGGTGGTAGTGGTGGTAATGGTGTGGTATTGGTGGTGGTGGTGGTATTGGTAGTGGTGGTATTGATAGTGGTGGTATTGGAATTGGTGGTGGTGGTGGTGGTGGTATTGGTATTGGCGATGGTGGTATTGGTATTGGTGGTGGTGGAATTGTTATTGGTGGTGGTATTTGGGTGGTGGTGGGATTGGTGATGGTGGTGGGATTGGTGATGGTGGTATTGTTGTTGGTATTGGTGGTGGTGGTATTGGCGTTGGTATTGATGGTGGTGGTATTGGTGGTGGTTCTGGTATTGGTGGTGGTTGTATTGTGGTTGTGGTGGCATTGGTGTTATTGGTGGAGGTGGTATTGGTGGTGTTGGTGGTATTGGTGGTGGTGGAGATGGTAGTATTGATGGTGGTGGTGGTATTGGTGATGATATTGGTGGTGGTGGTGGTATTGGTAGTGGCGGTGGTTGTGGTATTGGTATTGGTGGTGGTGGTGGTGGTGGTGGTGGTGGTAGTGGTGGTGGTGGTATTTGTGGTGGTGGTATTAGTGATGGTATTGGTGGCGGTGGTGGAATTAGTGGTGATGGTATTTTTGGCGGTGGTGGTATTGGTGGTGGTAATGGTGGTAGTATTGGTGGTGGTAATGGTATTGGTGGCAGTGGTATTGGAGATGGTATTGGTGGTATTGGTGGTATTGGTGGTGGTAGTGGTACTGGTAGTGGTGGTGATGTTATTGGTGGTATTATTGGTGGTATTGGTAGTGGTGGTATTGTTGGTGGTATTGGTGGTGGTGGTGCTGTTGTTGGGGGTGGTATTGGAGGTGGTGGTATTGGAGGTGGTGGTATTGGTGGTGGTATTGGGGTTATTGGTGGTGGTGATGGTATTGGTGGTGGTGGTGTTAGCGGTGGTGGTGGTATTGGTGGTGGTGGTAATGGTGGTGGTGGTATTAGTGGAGGTGGTGTTATTGATCTTGGTGGTATTGGTGGTGGTGGTAGTAGTAGCATTGGTGGTGGTTTTGTTACAAAAATAGGCTTTTGAAAACAACTGGTCAGTTGGGTTTAGTACAGATGACATGTAAGACAGATGTGCTGTTGTCAGCTTCAGCCCTTTAGCGCAGGACTATGTGCTACCTGTAGTTCACATGACTTAACTCACTAATCAATTTTAAATCCATTTTACTTGGTGAGAGGGGTTGAAACAGACGCAAGATAATGGCGGTTTAAAGAGGATGTGGTCTCACAGCTAGAGCTGCCGACCTTGGAGCTGGGAAAGCAAGGTTCGAGCCTCGGGGTCGACTACACACATCCTGTGTCACTTAACCTCCCTGTGCCTACCAAAAAATGAATGAGTCCTTATGTGAAGTAACTGGTGCTCATGTAATGTGCTACAATACCTTTGGGTCGAGTTCGCGCTATATAAATCTGCAACAACAAAAAAAGTGCGTGAAAGCAGGCGCCCGTGTTACGGGGGCGGCTGCACTGCTTAAAAGAACACAAGCGTTTCAGCTGAAGCAGCGCATGTCCGGCCTGCAATAAGAGAATCTCAATAAAGTAAATAGTGCTTACAGACTAAACAACTGGTCCCGTGTAACAACTGAAGTAAAAGGGCCACTCGCCTTTGAAGGGTACAAATGAAGGCAAGGCCATACTAAGGAGGGACTAACAAGCCTATTAACGAATCTGTAGGCAGCATTTACGAAAGACACAAGCCAATGAAAAGTATAGGAGGAGAGTGGGCGCGGCTTCTCTTTCATACTCTACTACAGCAGTCTTGCAAAGCGAGCAGCGCATGCGTGCTGCCGCTAGCCTCGACCTAATGACATAGTACTAGAGACATGTGAAATAATGGCATCGTTGGAACTAAAGGCCTTGGGTTTCATCCTGATTATAGGTACCTTGTAAACAAGCATTTGCAAAACCAATAGTTCTAACATTTGCAAGATACAGCAATGGTTATATTTTATTTTTTATTTCAACCTAATGTCACAAAAATTAAAGAAAATTAAAGCAAATGCCATGTGGCTCCACTAGAAACTTTAATTAAAAAAAAAATAACCTTCGCATACAACATTTCCTGTTCACACCACGGTAAAATATAATTCTTACTTTTGCAGAGAAAGGGTCATACAGGCTTTGAATTATTGTAACCAAAGGCGTAGTTTAATATACAAGGTGACTGAAGAGAAACTAAAACAGAATAAGAATGAAAAGAAAAAGAAAAAGGCATTGGCAAAGTAACATATAAAGCATTGGCAAAGTAAAGTATAGGTGCACCACCTCAGTACTAAAGCACCCCTTTTTGTAAGCGACTGTGCGTAAGTGATTGGGCAAAATCCTGTCACTCACAGTGCACAAGAGCCAATAGCTGAAGTGGTCTGACTCATTGCCCCATATAGTGTGCTGTGGTGGACCGATGAAGGATGGTAAGTTGGACAGACCAATGGATGTAGAGGACTGACTAAAAGCCTCTCTTTTTATGTATCTATGTTTGTTTTTGTTATTTATGAAGTTTTAGCGCAAGAAGCTGGCGAGAGACTAAAACTGTCTCTACGTCAGACCAAAAAAACACACAGAGAATTGTTTTTATTCCCTATCATGTAAGCAAAGCAAACAGAGAGCCACTATTTAAGTGAACACGTTTTTAAAACGCGCAGAGCAAACAGGAACCGAAACGAGCACACATGACGTAGCTAACAATAGTATCATCCAAGAGGTGAAGTGCACCACGTCCTGGTCTGCTCCGGATGCATTTAAATGAACTTGTTTACAATGTTTTTGGTCAGAGCGGTTGATGGGGAAGGGAAACTCATATGGGGAGCCACAGTGAAGCTATGGCCTAGAATGCAGTTACAGACTCTATGAAGAAGAAGACAGCGAAAAGTAGGGGGGGGAAAGGATGAAAGAGGTTAGGAATAGAGAGACAAGAAAATAACAACAGTGTCGTTGAAGAATAAGATGATAGGAAGAAGGAAAGATGGCATGGGTAAAAAAAGTGAATAGCAAGTAAAAACGGGCCTAGCTATCATTGATGCAGCCAGTGCAGTGGCACCGGACCTAGAGCCCCGAGGGTCCCCTTGAACCCTGGAATTTGCTATATTTTACCACTAATAACAGTCAAAGGGGTAATTTTCCTTTCTTGCACCGGGGCCAGTGGCAACGTTGGTACGCTACTGAATGGAAAAGCGACAGGAAGAGAGAAAGAGAAATGAGGGAAGTTTGCAGGGAGTGTTAACAAATGGATGAATGAGACATGAATTATAAAGCATAAAGGAAAATAAGAAAAGACAAGGCGCGAAAAGGACCAAAACAAATAGGAAAGATAATGGAATGAAATCATTGGGCTGAGGCAATAGAAGAACAGAGGAAGAACTGGGGGTTTGAGCTACGAAGGGAGAACAACAAAAAGTGAGGACGGTTAAGTGTGAAATAGAGGTAAGAAAATAGAAGAAAAAAGGAAAGTATGCATGGAATCAAGGAGAGAGAAAAGTACTTGAAAGGGAAGGAGACAAGAAAGAAGAGCAGAACAAGCAAATGACTGACTTACTGACTGAGTGACATACTTATAAAGCTCTCGATTGGCGAGGCGTCTTGAAACTGTTAGGAGAAAGGAAAGGTGCAGAAATAACAAGAGCTGGAAGGAGGTAAAAGAGAGACCAAGGCAAGAAGTGGATAGAAAGACACAGGGAGGAATTAGACAGAATATAGGGAGATTAAAGGAAGGTATAACTAGAGAAGTGTAGGAGGGAGAGGAGAGAGAAGTGGTTAACTTGTCAAATAAAAAGTGCCAGGGCTCTCCTCAGGAGGCAGCGCTAACAGGAGAAATGACTAGAGCCCCAGCACTTATTATTTTGGAGAGGACTTGGCCTAATAGCTACAGCTGCTGATTTCAGAGCTGGGGAACCAGGTTCGAGTCTCGGCGTAACTCAACTTCCTGTGAGTCTGTCAAAAAATCACCTGCCTTCCAAATGAGTGTGTCCTTAACTGGTGCTGTAAGCACTGGTGCTGAGGATTAGGTGCCAGTGCTGAACACCGGGTCGCACCGGCTCATATTAAGCACTGGGAGAAGACTGGATGAGGAAGAAGTTGGGGGGATAGAGGAAAGGGTGTTAAAATAAGAACAAAGCAGGTCAACTTTACAGCCACAAAAAGCCCTATATATTGAAAATCCAAAACATAAAGGCAGGATGAAGCGCTCAGCACTAAAGCATGTAAATATTAGTCACACACTTGAAGGTACACATTAACATGCGTCTTGCTTCCAAGGACACATACATTATGTAGACAAGAAAGCAATTTGTGCGCAGAATGAAACAAAGGGGAACCAAATTGTAATTAGTTTAATTGTAATTAATTAAGTACTAGCAACAAAATGTGATTAAATAAAGTATGAAGTATAGTCTTTGGCTGTACTAACATTTGCAAATAAATAAATGTACAAATGCAGTAGAATACAAAGTTAAATGCTAAGGTTCTGACCAAAATTACCGTATAACAGTAGGCCAAATAAATATTTGAATCCAGGTGAGGAGGGCACAAATATATAGGGCAAACATTAAACCACATTGGCCTTCGTAATGCCAAGTTAGAAAATTACATTTGCAGTTCTTGTACTGATAACATCAATTGTCACTGAAAAGGATTGTCAATGGAAGGAGAAGAGTTTAGTACATGCACAACATTGTATTATAATTACATTTATATAGCGCTTACTACCGCTGACCAGGCATCAAATTGCTTTTTCGGCGAGTAGCACACTACTCCAGAACCCATAAAGGATTAATGGTGAATTAGTATAGTGAAATATGAAATTAATTTGAGTGGTGGACATATTAGTCTATTATTCGGATTGAAAAGGTTAGTGGAGGGATAGAAGACGGAAGGATTTAGAATTTGTTTTTTGTTTGTTTGTTTTGGAACTCATGGCAGTAGGAGGAGGCCTGGGATGGCTCTTAAAGGCGAATGAAAGAAGTCAGTAGCTGCTGGTGACTAGCAGTCTTGATATGTTTGTGGCAAAGGATCTACAGGAGGTTTATTGGCCATATTATGTATTTTTATTTTTTTATTACAAACCCCTATCTGACAAATAAGCCTTGCAGGCCTTCTGCAGAGCCTTTGGCATGTCTGATGTAATAATCAACACCACATCCTTGCCTACAAAGGTAAATTGTGAGATTTCATGTAACAAAATACATGTCTGCAGCCTTTTACATGATACAATAACAATTCACCCTTAAAGACATATTGGCTTTAATATATGTGTTTCCTAATAAATAAACGAGGCCCTTTGTATCTTTTATAAAAATAGATCAGAAATATGGCATCTTGTGTAAAGTTTTCCAATGAAGCAATCAGGCCTACAGCCTTTATCATTAGCTTGTTGTCATAACCAACTCAGGCCTACTGTATTGAACAAAGCTTTGACACAAGGCAACCATCAGGTACACAGTAATAAATTCACAAATATGAACAGCATTACAGTTCACCAAATCGTATAATATGCATATTCCTATTATGCTGGGCTAATAAGTAGTATCATATTGCACATTTTCTATCCCTATTGTTTGTTCAAGTAGGCCCCAAACACCAAAATCCTTGCCTACTACGATAACCTGTGGGATTCCATGTAACAGAATACATACCTACAGATTTGACCACTGTGTAATAACTATTGACCATTAAAAGCTTATTGCTTCTAGCACATGATTTTCTAAATAAATAAGTCAGGCCACTGGCTTTTGTATTACGTTTCATAATAAATAGATCAAACTTACGAAATCTAACTTAACCTCTACCGCGCTAGCGGGTTTTCCCGCTGTGCGCTGAAATTTAAAAATCGCGCGTATCGTGACAAAGCCAGCTCGTCATGCGCGTAGCGCAGGTAACGCCCATGACGAGCTGGCTTTGTCATCAGCGCTGAAGGGGTTAACTTTCGTGCTTAAGCTAGCATCCATCATGCATACAAAGCATGCTAATATGTACACAATTACAGTTAACAAAACAAAATACATCCTCTCTAAAAAGGGCAAAAGAAAAATTATCTCAGTAAAATCTTCTACATCCTAGGGTGTTTCACAGGGGATGATAACACCAAAACCCTTGAGCACTACGGTAATCTGTGCGATTCCATGTAACAAAATGTGTGTTCACAGCCTGTCGCACAGTATGATCCAATGTTAAAGAGCTATTTAGTGTTATATGCTTTTCACAATACATAAGCATAGCCTACTGCCTTTGTTGTACGTTTTATAATAAATAGATCAGATTTACAGCATCATATATACCATTTACCAGTCAACTTATCAAGCCTGTTGCTATTATTATTGGCTTGTCACCAGAATGAACTCAGACCAACTGTAATGAGCCTACTGTATATAGGCTTTGCCTCAAAACAGCCACCAAGTCATACAGTCACACAAGGATAAATGTAAACAGATTTACAGTTGGCAAAACAGCATACTTTTTCTCCTAAAGGGGCCTAACAAGGATTATAACGGTGTAAATCTTCTATAAGGACGGATTATCAAAGGGGGTTACCGATACGAAATCCCTTGTTCACTACACAGTAATAACAATCCAGCTTTAAATGCGTTTTGAATTTACATATCCTTTTCACAATAAATAAATCAGTCCAGCTGACTTTATCCCAACGTTTCATAAATAGATGTAGTTTCTAGTCGAGGTCATTGGTTCTCCACCATAACCACCCTTTCCCACATGACAACCAGAGAAGGACAAATAAATCATAATTATCTAATTATCTAGAAGTAGCTGAAGAGCATCACAGTGGAATGTGTGGTACCTTAAAAGGCAAGCACCATCCATAACAGTGGTTACTTGACAGTGGCGTATGTCCATTCTGTTAAAACACATTAGCTTTACTTGATAAATAGCCTCGATTATACAGCTGGGTAAACAAATGATCACAATAGTAAGGACTCTTTCTGTGGAACCGCACTGTTTTGTCTGCTGGGTCATTAAATGCATGACCCTAGGAGAGTTTACCATATTTGGCTGGAGCTCTTCAGCTGGAGACTTTACAGTTTGAAAAATGAAAAAAAAAGACCCAACAACATTGTGTTTTTTTTCATTAAACCGTATTACATTTTTTATGACAATCACTTTTATTAGGCATTGCTTTGCATGAATTATTGAAATATGCATCTCATTGTAATTATTGGTCATTTTCAGTAGGCACACTTTTAAAATTTTTAATTTCTGATCTGTTTGACAAAGTCAGGAGGTCTGCTTTACTTAAAATGTCGCCCAGGTCCTGAGCTCAAACCCCACTGTCCTTGGCTTGGCCTAGTGGAGGGGAATGGTTTGGTCACCAGCCTCGGTTTGGCGAAGGCTGTGCCCGGTGTAGCGCTTTGTGCCGGTGAACGGATGGATGCAGGGCCTGGCAGCAGGCCAAACTCTGCGGCCAATCACATGCCATGCACATTCAAAGGCAATGCACAGAATAGGGTTGGTAATATTTGTGGCAATAAAATATTACTTTACGTTAACAAAAACCTTACATTAGTGGGAAGGTCTAATCATTAGTGGGAAGGTCTAATATAGTAAAAATGATTATCCTTCCAAAATTTCTATATTTATTTAGGGCAATACCACTATTCTTTGATAATAAAATATTTAAAAAATTGGAGAGTATGCTAAATAGATTTCTCTGGGCAAAAGGAAAAACGAGAAGGGCTCTCAGATACATGACATTGCCAAGAGAAAGGGGAGGCTGGGGTGTCCCAGATTTAAAATTTTATTACTGGGCGGCTGCTCTACAGAATATGACTGGCTTGATGGGAGGAGAACAGGGTAGTGAAGTAGCGGAGTGGAGTAAATTCGGAACATTAGCAATCTATGGCCTAACTCTGGGAATGGAAGTGAAGGACGTTCTCCTGAAATTTACAGAGGCTAGTTATTACAAGAGGACAAAGTTCAAGATAATAATAGCAGCATTCGAAATTTGGAAAAGCTTTGCTAAAAAAATTGGGTTAGGAAAATTTAATTCTTATACAAGATTATTACATAATCCAACCCTCCCACAAGATATCTTCTCGGGATCTATAATGGCAGAGTGGGAAAATAGGGGAATTAGAACCATTGGAGATATTAGGGGGGAACAGTGTTTTCTCCAATTTAAAGATCTGCAAGACAGATATAACCTAGAAGCTAGGCAATTTTTCAAATTCCTCCAGATTAGGAGTTGTCTCCTGGGAAAAAAAGGTGGTGTTCTGGGATTTGGGCGTAATGCTATTATGGAAATCATTCAAAGGGGGCAGGATTGCACAATTAAAAGATTGTATGCTGAATTGATTAAAATAAAACAAGATGATCACCAAGAGTGGAGTGAAAAATGGAAGGATAATCTTACAATCAGCTCTGAAAGCTTTGGTATCTCCCTAGAAATGGGGAACTCATTACTATGTGCAGCACCATTACAGGCTCAACATTTCAAAACACTTTATCATCTGTATTATACACCGGCTAAAATAGCACAATGGGGAGGTTTAGTGGGTACTACATGCTCTAGGTGTGGAAGCTCGGATGCTGATCTGGAACATGTATTTGCTTTATGCCCCCGCTTAGATTTATTCAAAAAGGAAATCGAATGTTTTATAAGTAAAATTTTAGAAAGCGAAATTGTCCTAACCCCAGGAACCATTTTATTAGGAGTTAATGTCGAGGATGTACGCTCTTTTCGTGGGAGGGAATTTTTGTTTGTAGCTATGTCTATCATGAGATTATGTATAGCCTCTGCATGGATAGATCCTGTACCACCTACCTTCCATAAATGGCTGGCTAAGCTACTAATAACGCATAAAATGGAGAAAGAGATATATGCAAGGAAAGGAATAAGGGGAAGGAAGCTAGGTAATATAATATGGGATCCTATAACACGATGGAAGGAGGAATAATAGTGTGAAATGTTGGATTCCCTAAAGATAAGAAATATTAACTCGGTGCAATTACAATATCGATGTTTTACAATATGAAAGTATATTCTGCCTTTATTTATGCTATTTTGTGCTTTAATTGTTGCTTTAATTTGTTTCTGGTAATATCACCCTCGCCTGCTGATGATTTAGTGATTATCTTTTATTTTGATCTATGAACTATTGGTATATACTTTTTCTCCTTCAATCTTTGGTTTGTATTAATGATGCCGTGCCTTGTATATAAATGTAAAATATTTCAATAAAAAAATTTAAAAAAAAAAAAAAAACCTTGAACGTTACTAAAAGAAATAAAGGTTACAGAGGCCTTATAGTTAGGTATGGTAAGAGTATCTGACTTTGCATTTAAAAAAACCTTTGGAATTCACTGAAAAAAACGGAGTTTAAAGGGACGATATAGTTAGGGAAAACATACTGCTTTAAACAAATACACCCACGGATACACCCACGGAAATTTACCAGTTATAGTTATCTCAAGTAACTGTAACTCGAGCCCTAAAGTAACTATACCTCGAACCCTCACCATTCATTGATAATTAACAACTATATTACATAACTCATGTCAAGATTTATGATATCATTGATAACATAACTATAACATCTGAAATTACATAATGGAGGATAAGACTGCACATGGCAGAGGCACGAGTGATAGTTATTTAGGGATGTATGACGTTACAACGTATACATTTACATCGCGCTACATTACATCGCGGTTTTTACAACGCAAGTCATTACCACGACTTGCGTTGGAGGGCGCTGGACTTAGGAGTAGTATAATTTACTATTCCAACTCCAGTCTACATACAGTAGGGAAAGTGTTGGATAGTAAATGATACTATTTCTTGTCCTAGAGCGCCATCCACGCAAGTCGTTGTAACGACTTGCGTTGTGAAAACCGCGATGTAATAGCATTGCGATGTAATCCCCGCATTGTAAACAATGTTTCCTGTTATTTAGGGCTCAAGTTGCAGTTACTTTAAATATATAACTGGTGAATTTAAACTGTAGTGTTTGTTTAAAATTGTATGTTTTGACTGATATTTTCACCTAACTATAACATCCCTTTAACCTTTGTTTTTTTCAGTGAAAAAAAATAAATAAATATATATATATATACATATATATATATATATATATATTCACTGAAAAAACCATAGGTTTCAGGAGTTATATAGTTAGGAATTAGCTTTTAAAAAACCTTTGAAATTCACTCAATAAACTATATGTTTTAGTGGTGTTATAGTTAGCTGGACATTTTACTCATACAAAACCATTGAAATTGCTCCTATATAGTTAGTTGTACTAACTATATTTCGCGCACCCGCAATCCACTGCTGATGATGTCACATATTAGATCATTCATGACATGGTCAGTGACATCACTGATGACATCTCAAATGACATCACTGATGACATCACTGATGACATCATCCAGTGAATGTGGTTTGCTTCGTTATTTAAATATGCATTATATATATAGCAATTTGCATTGAAGAATAAGTGGATATATATAAATAAATATTTGGATGGAGGATTTAGTAGCAGTGTAATTGACTGTTTACTTGACCAATTTATAATGTCTCACTAAATATAGTGGATAGTGACTAAACTGTGTGAATATCTGTATCACTTTGTCAGTTGTTGTGTAAACTGATTCTACAGTTGGTTACTAGCTATGTGAAAGTCTATATTAGTTATTGATTAGTTAACTAAGTATTTGTATGGGAGTGTGAAAGTGTGTGTGGTTCGGTGGGGGGGGGGGGGTGACTGTTGTGGAAAAGTAAATTTTGCCATGTTCTGTGTCCCTACGTGTCCCCCATCTTATGTTATGTGTGCATGATTAATATGCATATGTATCCCCCATGTTCGATTAAAGACGCAATTACAGTTGTGTCCATCTCTAGTATGCTAGTTTCCAGTTCTCGTGAAAGCTACGAGTATTAGGCCTATGTAAAGTTACGTTGCCACGTTTCTCAGTGTGCACGTTATTTCATTGAAAAGTCCCCGTTTCTAGGCCTCAAAAGGGCCCGGACACCAGATTCAGCTCCAGTCTCCTGAACCCTCGCTGAGGAGCGATACAGCCCCCACCTGTATCCTCGACCCTTCACTTACTTCCTGTCTCGCAGTGCCCGGCTCGGCCTGGCTCTGCCCACGAGTCTGCCAAGAGTATGTTATGATTCTAGTTATCAGTCCAGCCCTCCTTCTCTGCATTCCTAAGCTACTGAATCACATCAATAGTTTCAGTCATCGTCTAGCCTTTACGTCTCCATGTAAGAGAAATACTGTATTAATGGTCATTTAATATCCTTCAACACGCACTACATGTAGAATAATGCATGCTCCAGTCTTAGAGTCTGTTAGCCTCTCCCCTCCTGACTCTTAGTTTATATCAACATGTCCTCTAAACATTAGATACTAGATAGGGTTTAGGTACATGTCGCCCTGACTTTCCAGACTTCAGTCTCTACTCCTAGCGCAGAGTTCATAGCCCCCAGCTTCTCCTAGTAACACGTCATTGTCAGTTTGCGCGCACCATTAGGTTAGAGGTCCCGGCTCCTTAGGTAGCCCCCTCCATGTTTCCGCCCCATTTATGACATATTCTGTTACGTTTACATCACATGTCCATGTATACGCCTCTTGTTACACCCACTTTCACCCTTATCTTTCGCGACTGCTATTGACCACACCCACTGCTCCGCCTACTGTATTCACTGTAATGCAATTGTTTTAGTATATATATGTTGTACATTGTTATTAAAGTTGGCGCGCTCATTCCCTGTCCCCCCTGCAGGGCCCTGCCATCCTGTTCCCGTGCAGGTTGTCCTGTTCCTGTCCTTTATGCTGTATTAAACCTGCAAACTCCTACTACCTCGAATCTTGACTCTTATTTATTGAGCTATCTGTTATTGCTATGTCCAGTCAAACCTAGATCCGGTATTATTTATTTATATACCACATAATGGCGCCCGAACAGGGACTTGCCCTTTCCCCACGCGCCGGTGAAGCCACGCCGGCCCCCTGACCCTCTGCAGCCGTGACGGAACCATACCGTGCACGTGCAGATATTTCTGCTTCAAGTATCCCTCAGGCCCACGGAGGAGACGGAGGTTGCGGTCCAGCATCCAGACGAGGCGGTGGAGGAACGCGGCGAGTCCCGACCAGAGCCCAAGCCGAGAGTCCAAGGTCCGAGGTATCCGGAGGCCCACCCGTAACTGAAGTCCGAAGTTCGTCCGTCCGGCGTCGAAGCAGTCCAGTCCAGTCCGAGGCCTTCCGTTCTTGCTGCCCGGTGAGTACCGTTGCTGGGGTAGTATCTAGACAGGGTCAATCTAATTGACTCTGGTCCGTGGGTTTTGGTGGTACACAGACCCAAAACGAAGTGTCCACTTCGGTGGATGCGGGTCCTGACGTGTCTCTTTATGAGACCGGTAAGTTTCGTACTGTTTCAGCAGTGCATCTAGTTTCTGTTCTAGTCAGTTCTGTTCTCGAGAAGATTCATGTATTCTGTTTTCAGTATTCCAGGTAGTATTCTGTTCGAACTGTTATTTCAAATGTCATTCATGTATTTTAATGTCGTGGTATGAAAGTGGTGTAATTATTGTGTTCATTGTGTATTGTATTGTGTCTAGATTACAGTTCAGTCATGCCCTTATTTTCTAAACTACGTCAGTTGAAAACTAGAAAAGGTCTGTTAGAAGCAGCAGTTCCTGTCCCGCCTAGGGACAGTCCAGGTCATTTTATGTATCAGAAGCATGGCATAAGTGCCATATTATATCTAGATTTATGGGTGGAGTACACGAAAGAGTTAGAAGAAAAGTATAGATGGCCCATATCAGGTACGTGGGATGCCGAGTGCATCATGCGAGTAGAAGAAGCATTATGGAAAAAGAAAGCCAGACAGTCACAGAAAGATGCCATCGAGTTATGGCGCAAAGAATCTCATAAAAGAACCGAAAAAGAAATCAGAAAGTCAGAACTAAGTAGAGAATCCTTAGAACGAGCCCAAGAAAGGGAATTAATCGAGATAGGTGAACGAGTTAAAACCGAACAGTCAGACAGACAGAGGAATGCCCTTATTAAGGGTATGTACCCTCTTCTTGCCGAGGGCTTGCCAAAAGCAACCCCGGAGGCATCCAGTAATTTTCCGCCACCATTAGTTCCGATCAAGCTACGTCACAAACCGACCGCAGCTGATATTTTTATTTCGTCCTATTTGGACGACACAGTCCCAGAATATGCAAATCCTGTTCCGCCAGCTCCTGTAAATAATGTAAATCCTGCTCCTCCAGTCACCGGAGTACCTGCTACGGTACCCCCGGTCCAGCCCACATTACAATTTCCCGCCGCGCCAGCACGAAGAGTATCAGTCGACGATTCTAGTTTAGGGGCCGCAGGAGGAGGTCCTCCTGGTACCCCGCCGCCACACCAACGTGTAACGTTAGTCGAGTTACATGAACGTGCGTTACAGCGTACGCCCAAATATAAGTCCGTTGCAGAAATCCGACGAGCCCTTACTGAATGCCGCTATGATCCAGTTGCAGGTGATGATAGTACAGTTATATATTCCATCCGTGTAAGACGGGTGACCGGGTATTTGGACACCCTACCGAATATGAAAGAAGATCTAGACAGAATATATCGTTTCATCCGTACAGGGGATGATCCAGAAAGTATTGGCGAAGCCATGTCTCAAAGGAAAGCTGAGATCCAGCTCATGCTATTAAAGTTTCTGATTAATTGTTTAATAAGAGAACAAGATTCTCCGACTAAAGATCCGGCCGAAATGAGAATCCTGACAAGGTGGAGTGATAATATAGCCGAGGGTAAGCACAGAACCATCAGTAGTATAGAGAGTATGTACAAGAAAATTCGTAAAGAAATAATAAGGTTACACGAGAAACGCAAAGAAGCACTAGTAAACGAGAAAGAAAATGACTCTTCTACTGAAAAGGTAGACGACGAGAATCCCACCAGAATAGCGTATGTAGGTAGAACTAGACTTTCCGACCGACATTCACGTCTAGACTACAAGAAAACTGTTCCTCATCCAGCACCAGAACAAGGTTCCCTAGAACAAGTATTTCAAGCTACCGATCACATTCTGAAATCACGAATCGGTTACAGTGAGTTAAGTACTATGCATGAACAAGAACTAGCCCGATCAGCAGTCCGATGGATTACTGATTCTACCACTTTTCCAGATGAAATAGTGGCACAAATGTTTCTGAAACTGCCCCCAGCCGAGCAACGACTGGTGGGTATGTATATGATCCAGCACCTCATTACTCTGTATGAGGGTCGACATTCTGATCCAGGTCCGTTACACGATGTCCTGAACGAGTTACTCCAGTATAGATGGAAAGGTCTAGGTACCGATTTAATTAGTGTTATTCTAGAACAGCGCCACAAATATAGAACGTTTTTGAACCCGCATTTTGTTCATGTCTCACCCCCAGAAAGTAAACCCTTTTACATAGACAGACAGAATCCGTTACGAGAAGTACACCCAGTTAGGACAGCGGATGGTGAAATGCAACGAGTGTTTGTTTACACTCCGATTACAAAGATGGAACTCTTAGAGATGAAGAAATTAATTCCCTGTCATGACAAAGATCCAGCAGGGTTCCACCGAGAATTAAAAGACATGCTCCGTATGGGAGAATACACGTATCCAGATATAATTAAAATGTTAAAAGTCCTGTTGCCCGCAGGGGTATATGAAAAACTCAAGGAAAAAGAATGGGAGGTGGGAGAGAAAAAGATCGATTGGGCCGTTCTAGAAGCTGAAGATAAGATACGAGTACCAGGTACCGGTCTAGGAGAGAAATGTAAAGAATTACCAGAACTGTTAATACAAGTTTTGCCAAGATTATTAGCCACTAAAAAGGAAGACTGGGATGCAATCTCAGCCTGTAAACAGAAACAAGACGAAGACACTAGTGATTTTTATTCTAGATTTGAGAAATGCTTTAGTATTAACAGTGGCCTCAAGACAAGTAGCGAGTCATACCCTCATCTCTTTGTTACTAAATTAGTCGAGAATTCAAGTCCACAAGTTAAGAACCGAGTTTTGAAAGTCGAAAGTACCTGGCAAGCTAATACCCCGTCCCAAATGCTTCAGATGCTTCAGTATCACCAGAATAGAATCAGAGAAGAACAAGATCATGAAAGAAAACGTATGAAAGACACGAAAATGAAAGTACTAGTTGCACAATCTGTTCCTCAAGACAGTCAGAAGAGGGGTACGAACCAAGCCAGTCATCCTGCAGTTCCCGTTAAAGGGACCTGCAATTATTGTAAACAGCCAGGTCATTTTATAAACGAGTGTGCAGTTCTGAAACACAACATAGCTACCGGTAAGACTAAAGAAAGACCACGTCCGCCTAGACAAGAACAAGTTTCACAGGCTTCTCAGCCACAGAATGCACAGCAGACAGTTCCAGCACCGCAGCCTGTTGCTGCAACACAGCATGTTACACAGCAGATGTACCAGTATGCACAGTCCGAGTATCCAGAGTATCAGCCATATTCATGAAACAGCCTAGAGAGGGAGGTAGGCTTGCCTCTCATCGAGATACCTGTAGATCAAGAGGGTCCCTATGTTCACAGTCAAGTATTAGGGAAAGACAGAAAGTTTCTGATTGATACAGGGGCAAGTAGGACCACCATTAGTCACGACGAGGTTCCAGGGGCTCCGCTCTCAGGCTCTAGAAATGTTTCCCTTGGATTTTCAGGAAAGCCTATTGTAAACGAGATATCTAAGCCAGTTACTCTAGAAGTAGGTCCATTGTCCCGCACTACTGATCTGTTACTTACGAAGTCGTGTCCAGAAAATCTGTTAGGTATTAAAACACTGAAAGAATTAGGTGCAGTCATATGTTGTTCCCCCGAGGGAATACGCTTGTTTTTACGTGACTTCAAGGGTCACTATGTATTACGAGATTTTGATCCGAGATTGTCCAATGTTCCACAGCATTTATGGGCGCAAGGTCCAACTGATGTAGGTTATATGCAAATCACACCCCATCGTGTGACTCTCAAGCCAGGTGTAGTGTTACCACGAATCAGACAGTACAGATTGCCACCTGAGGCTGTAACAGCCTTATCCAAAATTATTGACGAGCTCATCGCTCAAGGAGTAGTTGTAGAAACTGACTCCAATGTATGTAATTCTCCGATCATTCCAGTCATGAAACGTACTGATCCAAATGCACCCCCAGTATATCGATTAGTGATTGACCTTCGAGAACTCAATAAATGTGTTATTCCCCAGTACCCAGTTGTCCCAGATATCTCTTCCCTACTGACAGCCATTGATTCTGAAGCCACATTTTATACAGTCATAGACCTCAAGAACGCATTTTTCAGTGTCCCCATTCATCCAGACAGCCAGTTCCTTTTCGGATTTTGTTTAAATGGAAGGAGCTACCAATTTACACGAGCTCCTCAAGGTTTCACAGAAAGTCCTAGTATTTACAGTCAAGCACTTAAGAGACAACTAGACAATATTCACATGCCAACTGACACTGCCCTGCTCCAGTATGTCGATGATCTACTGATCACAGCCCGTTCTGAACGTGCTTGCGAGCGAGCATCCCTTACAGTCTTGTATTTCTTAGCCGAGATGGGGCACAAGGTGTCCCCTTCGAAGCTTCAATTCTGTGTCCAGCAAGTGATCTATTTAGGCCACTTACTGTCCAAGAGGGGTAGGCAGTTGACACCTGACCGTATCCAGTTAATAGCCAGTCTTCCTCAGCCCAAAACCCAGAAGGAGGTACGTGCTTTTATCGGCCTCACTTCTTACTGCAGACAATGGATTCCTCAGTATGCATTTCTAGCCAAGCCACTGATACAGTTAACGACACAGGAGGCAGCCGTATCGACTGTCCTCCCTTGGACATCTGAACATACACTTAGTTTTAATGAGTTAAAGAAAGCCTTATGCCAAGCTCCAGTTCTAGCTACACCGAACTACAGTAAGCCTTTTACACTTTTTGTCACAGAACGTGAAGGTACAGCATTATCTGTTCTTACACAAGATCAGGCAGGACGATACAAGCCTTGTGCTTATTTTTCGAGCACACTAGATCCTGTAGCCCAGGCTCTGCCTGCGTGCCTCAAGTCAGTTGCAGCCACAGCACTAGCTATCAGACAAAGTGATTCCATAGTATTAGGACATTCCTTGACAGTACAAGTTCCACACTCCGTGGAAGTTCTTTTAAACCGAACACAGACTCAGCACTTGACAATTGCACGTTTAACAGGTTATGAACTGACACTGTTCCAGCCACACATAGAAATCAGACGCTGCAACGTTCTAAATCCTGCTACACTGTTACCGTCAGTTAATTCGAATCCTGCCACACTCGACTGTGTGGAAGTAGTTAACACTATGACTAAGCCAAGACAAGATCTGACAGATATTCCATTACCAGATCCTGACCTGACACTTTACGTGGATGGTTCATGTATGAGAACAAGTACAGGAGAACTAGTAGCCGCGTATGCAGTGACTACTGACACTGAAGTTATAGAAACACATCGTATTGACACTCTGTCCGCTCAAGCAGCAGAGCTAGTCGCTCTGACACAAGCCTGCATATATGCTAAGAACCTGAAAGTCAATGTTTACACAGATTCACGTTACGCATTCGGAGTCGTACACGACTTTGGAGTGCTCTGGCAGGAGAGAGGTTTCATGACTTCTCATGGAACCAAGATTCAGCATGGTCTCCTTATTCAAGCTCTGTTAGATGCCATACACTTACCGACATCTATTGCTATCATGAAATGCAAAGCACATACGAAAGTTACTGACACTATTTCTCAAGGTAATGATCTAGCAGATCGCACAGCCAAGCTTACAGCACAGACTCCAGACATTTTAGTTAATCCGACACAGACACATACTCCAGATCTGACTACCTGTATGACAGTTAAGGACCCCACTCAAGATGTCATAGATATCCAGTTACATGCTACTCCCGATGAAATCAAGAAATGGTCCGAACAAGGAGGGGTCCAGACAGATCAGGGATGGGTGACGAAGGGAAAAGCCACATGGTTTCTCCCCGACTCTATGGTTCAAGTCATTATCAATACCGCACATAGTCCAGCACATTTAGGAGAAAAAGCTATGTTAGATAGTATCCAGAACATTTGGTTCAACAAGCATTTACGAGCTGCAGCCAAGCAGAAGGTCCGTACCTGTATGATATGTTGCCAGTTTAATCCAGGTAAAAGTGTCCCGGTGGAACAAGGTGGATTCCAGCCTCCTGACCACCCTTTTGAAGTCCTCCAAATGGATTATATTCAGATGGAGCGATGTCGAGGTTTCAAGTATGTCCTTGTAGTTGTATGCGCTTTGTCCAGATGGACAGAAGCATATCCAGTCCCAGATTACACAGCCGCGACCACTGCCAAGCAGTTGGTTCGTGAATTCTTCCCCCGCTATGGACTCCCTAGGGTCGTATATTCGGACAACGGCCAGCCATTCTCATCTGAGCTCATGAAACATATTTCCCTTTTGTTAGGGTACCAGTGGAAGTTTCATTGTGTACGCCATCCTGAAGCAGCCGGTCTCGTAGAGAGACATAATCAGACCCTGAAAAAACGCATTGCCAAAGTATGTAAAGAGAAAGGTGTGGACTGGCTGGTAGCCCTGCCAGTCGCCTTATTTTATATGCGCATGGTCGCACATTCCAGATCAGGTCTGTCCCCGTACGAGGTCGTATTCGGCCGCCCCCCTAACATGTGGGGTACACCTAGACCCCGAAGTATTACAGATGTTTCAAGTAATATGCTGACAGATTACCTAGCTTCCTTGATGTCTGCCCTACACTCTTGTCGTTCACAGGTTGCCGCCGCATTTCCAGGCAATACCGAGGTGGCACCGCATGAAATCGTTCCCGGATGTATGGTTCTTGTCCGGAATTTTGATCGTTCAAGTCCGCTGGAGCCTCGCTGGAAAGAACCCAAGCAGGTCCTCCTGGCCACCCGTACTGCCGTCAAGCTGGAAGGCAGGAAGGGCTGGGTCCACCTGTCTCATGTGAAAAAGTTTTACGGACTAAAGACTGTTTCCAAGAACATTTCCGAGGATTTTAAGGATTGCCAAAGTACTATTCTTAAGGACTGTCCCGCAAAAGACAATGATACAGATTCCTCCCTGTTAGAGAAAACTCCGCAGCAGGAGTACAAGCTAAAATTAAGGTCTAGTAAAATAAGTCAGCCAGTTTGATTGTCTAAGTCCTCCCCTAGGTGAAACGGTTAGACCGGTTTCTGACATGTATATAATAGACCCCCACAGAGAGAGAGTTAGTGAGAACTCTAAAAGTTGCACTATTATTTTATGTTTTCTGCTATATCTCAGCCTTATGATTACCTGCACAAGTTATGCATTTTATTTCTGTTTTCCAGTTTCTAATGTAAATGAGTCTGCTAATGCTACCGTAGAGCACACGTTTAGTGATCTACCTCCTCATGAACTCTCATATCGTCTTGCTATGCGAAATAATTCCTTTATCCGCATGTTACATTATTCACACCAGACCAGCAATGCCACAAATTGTTGGGTGTGTGGTCGACTCCCCCCTTTCCAGACACCGAAGGGAGTTCTGCCACTGTTTCCTTATCCATTTTCACATAATGGTTCGTGTGGAGCATGGTCCACGTTAACGTCATCCTCAAATGATATGTCCCTACTTAACAGTACATGTTTCCCAGGCAAGCAAGGTCTTCCCCACAGAACAGGGTTAGATCTAGAAAATGAAGTTTATAATTTGGGTAATTATTCTTCGAATTTTATGGTCCTGAATGTTCAGTCTGATACTACTTCAGACTTACCCTCTATGTCAGTATTACTAGTCAAAGGTGAATTATGTGTCCGAAAGAATGGTTCCGTACATGTAGGTCATAGTGATTGTACTACTATTATCAAGTATAGTGACAGTAGGAAATCTATTTTCAAAGCTTCACGTCATTCTTATTTTGTCTGTGGTCAGACCGCATATGGTCGTCTGCCCCTCGATTGGGATGGTACCTGTTACATTGCCTTCCTACTGCCACCAGTTTTCCTAGCCCCACCTGACTATCATAGGAATTCCCACCTAGTACATACTAGACACAAAAGAGACCTCCCGATTGTCGATTATACTGAAACTGCTCTAGAACAATACATAGATATCAATAAAGGTGTCTTCCCCTATTTAGGTACTGTTGTGAATAGTAAACTGATACGTAGATTAACGAGAACCCTTGAAGCAGTAGTGATTGAGACTACCTCTGCTCTAGGTAACTTAACCGAAGAGCAATCCTTTATGAGAATTGTCGTGCTCCAGAATCGTCTCGTCCTTGACGTCATACTGGCCGATAGGGGCGGGGCATGTAGAGTCATCGGATCTAGTTGCTGCATTTTCATTCCTAATAACGCACCGTCTGTTTATTCAGCTATTACCAGACTCCATAAAATTGCCCATATGTTACACCAAAATCCAGGCACCTGGACATGGTCCGGTTGGTTCTGGAATATAATTTCCGCCTGGGGATGGAAAGTATTGTCATTTCTGGGTATTGCAGTAGCGATCATATTCAGTTGCTGCCTCTGTTTACAATGTGGCCCTGCGATTTGCGGCATTTGTGCTACCTCTTGTATTCCTAGTCCCAAGTCCCGTTCTAAATCCAGTTCCAAGAAAATTCGAGACGAGCAAATGATACTGTATGAAATGATAGATGGTATCATGAATATTGATGTTTTCTGATGGAAACGTAGTGACAAGGAGGGAATGTGGAAAAGTAAATTTTGCCATGTTCTGTGTCCCTACGTGTCCCCCATCTTATGTTATGTGTGCATGATTAATATGCATATGTATCCCCCATGTTCGATTAAAGACGCAATTACAGTTGTGTCCATCTCTAGTATGCTAGTTTCCAGTTCTCGTGAAAGCTACGAGTATTAGGCCTATGTAAAGTTACGTTGCCACGTTTCTCAGTGTGCACGTTATTTCATTGAAAAGTCCCCGTTTCTAGGCCTCAAAAGGGCCCGGACACCAGATTCAGCTCCAGTCTCCTGAACCCTCGCTGAGGAGCGATACAGCCCCCACCTGTATCCTCGACCCTTCACTTACTTCCTGTCTCGCAGTGCCCGGCTCGGCCTGGCTCTGCCCACGAGTCTGCCAAGAGTATGTTATGATTCTAGTTATCAGTCCAGCCCTCCTTCTCTGCATTCCTAAGCTACTGAATCACATCAATAGTTTCAGTCATCGTCTAGCCTTTACGTCTCCATGTAAGAGAAATACTGTATTAATGGTCATTTAATATCCTTCAACACGCACTACATGTAGAATAATGCATGCTCCAGTCTTAGAGTCTGTTAGCCTCTCCCCTCCTGACTCTTAGTTTATATCAACATGTCCTCTAAACATTAGATACTAGATAGGGTTTAGGTACATGTCGCCCTGACTTTCCAGACTTCAGTCTCTACTCCTAGCGCAGAGTTCATAGCCCCCAGCTTCTCCTAGTAACACGTCATTGTCAGTTTGCGCGCACCATTAGGTTAGAGGTCCCGGCTCCTTAGGTAGCCCCCTCCATGTTTCCGCCCCATTTATGACATATTCTGTTACGTTTACATCACATGTCCATGTATACGCCTCTTGTTACACCCACTTTCACCCTTATCTTTCGCGACTGCTATTGACCACACCCACTGCTCCGCCTACTGTATTCACTGTAATGCAATTGTTTTAGTATATATATGTTGTACATTGTTATTAAAGTTGGCGCGCTCATTCCCTGTCCCCCCTGCAGGGCCCTGCCATCCTGTTCCCGTGCAGGTTGTCCTGTTCCTGTCCTTTATGCTGTATTAAACCTGCAAACTCCTACTACCTCGAATCTTGACTCTTATTTATTGAGCTATCTGTTATTGCTATGTCCAGTCAAACCTAGATCCGGTATTATTTATTTATATACCATATATATATACCAGATGTGTGAATAGTTGATTCAGTAGATATATGAAGTTAAAACTACATGTTCTAACAGTTGTTTGGGTGAGTGAATATCTTTATGGGTGTGGTGATGAGCAAATATATTTCTCAATGGTACAGGTCCAACAAACTAGAAAAATAAAAGGCAGTGTATGTGTCAGTTGTTGTATATAAATAAGTATACATAAGACACAATGATTGTGTGAGTGACTGTATGGATAACTGTATACTTGTAATATTGATTTTATAATTCCCTAAGTATGACTTACTATCTAAATGAATAGAAGAAGTGGTGTTTGTATAAGTGTTTTGGTAAGTAAATATGTAAGTATGATCCATTGTTTGCATAAGTGAGTAGGATGACTTCATATGTGAATAGGATGCGTGCTGTTGTTTAATGTCGATATAGATGTATAAGTATTTTTGATAGTGTTCTATTGTTCATTGACAGCATGTATGAGTGAATCCATAGGTAAGTGATTAGATGTGTGTATACATCTATGAATCACTGAGTGGATTTTTAGATACTTGTATTGCTGTGACAATGGATTTAAATATGATACTCTGTATTTTACAAAGAGTGATGAAAAATTGTAATAGTGTATGAAAAGGTGTATGTGATTGTCACGTGGATGATGTCATCAGTGATGCCATCAGTGATGTCATTTGAGATGTCATCAGTGATGTCACTGACCATGTCATGAATGATCTAATATGTGACATCATCAGCAGTGGATTGCGGGTGCGCGAAATATAGTTAGTACAACTAACTATATAGGAGCAATTTCAATGGTTTTGTATGAGTAAAATGTCCATCTAACTATAACACCACTAAAACTTATAGTTTATTGAGTGAATTTCAAAGGTTTTCTAAAAGCTAATTCCTAACTATATAACTCCTGAAACCTATGGTTTTTTCAGTGAATTTCAAAGGTTTTTTAAATGCTAATTCCTAACTATATAAGGCCTGAAACCTATGGTTTTTTCAGTGAATTTACAAGGTTTTTTAAATGCTAATTCCTAACTATATAAGGCCTGAAACCTATGGTTTTTTCAGTGAATTTCAAAGGTTTTTTACATGCTAATTCCTAACTATATAAGGCCTGAAACCTATGGTTTTTTCAGTGAATTTGCAAGGTTTTTTTAAATGCTAATTCCTAACTATATAATGCCTGATACCTATGGTTTCTTCAGTGAATTTCAATGTTTTTTTAAATGTTAATTCCTAACTATATAAGGCCTGAAACCTATGGTTTTTTCAGTGAATTCGCAAGGTTTTTTAAATGCTAATTACTAACTATATAAGGCCTGAAACCTATGGTTTTTTCATTGAATTCGCAAGGTTTTTTAAATGCTAATTCTATTAGCGGATAACGTTTTTATATATTAAAATGTATTTTAAATCTCAAATGCCTGCTTTGCTAACAGAGTTTTTAAGCACAGGCTCTTTTGTCTCTGGTGGCCATCTTGGGAGACTGCATATCAGAATTGTTTTAATGAAATATAAGAGGATTTGAGAAGTCACTCAAAATGTGCCCTAATTTTTCTTTCTTCAGCACTAATCATAATTTCTATGGAAAAATGAACCCCCTCATTTTGTTCCTTTGCAAATTAAATGTTTTAAGTATTAACAAGTTATTCCAATCAAGATGACTTCAGGTGTGCCATACTTTTGTCATAAGTAAGACTGTTAGCGCTCTAGTTGTTCTTTAGAACACTCTGGGACATTCTGTCATTGGGCTATAGTTGAGCTACATCTGGCTGATATTTGGGCTACATTTGTTTTTTTTTGTCTCTGGTGGCCATCTTTGGGCTACATTGGGCTACATTTGGGCTCTAACATATATATAGCCCAATGTAGCCCAATATATATTTTTTCAAAGTTAATTTTCGTAAAAACCACTGGAGCACATATCTTGAGACATAGCAAAGGCACATCGGGCTACCAGTCCCTACAATTTTGCCACGTTTGGTGGAAAACCATTCAGCCGTTCGGGCTAAAAGTGAGTCCAACGGCCTTATGGAAATTAACATGGGGAAAACATGTTTTGGGACCCCCCTTTTATCTCGGCCCCCGCTTGACGAATCCCCCCCAAACTTTCAGGGAAGGACCGGAGCGCCGCGAGGCAAAGTTAAGGGAAATTTCAGGAAGATTCCTCAACCGGCGCCAAAGTTATTCCCAATAGAATGTTGCGATTTCCCTATGGAAAACAATCCTAACTATATATACCTACTGGCTATCACCAGTAGGTAATGTACACACACATACATATATGTCAAGCAATTTATCTCTCTCTGTCCTTCACTCCTACTGTAGACTGCATGGATCCTACGAAGCTCTTAAAGGCGGAAACACCACAGAGGCCATGGAGGACTTCACAGGGGGTGTGACCGAGTTCTATGAGATTAAGGACGCCCCTAAAGACTTGTTCAAAATCATGAAAAAGGCATTTGAGAGGGGTTCCCTCATGGGCTGCTCCATTGATGTAAGTTAACCATTTTCTGTTGGGGTAAATTGAAGGACATGTTTTTCTGTGTGCTGATTCAAAAAGGATGCTGTGAAACAAATTGCCCATTTTTGGACAATGTGTTGTTTGGATAGCAACACACTGTGTCAAGGG
Organism: Lissotriton helveticus; assembly: GCF_964261635.1. Taxonomy (NCBI): domain Eukaryota; kingdom Metazoa; phylum Chordata; class Amphibia; order Caudata; family Salamandridae; genus Lissotriton; species Lissotriton helveticus. The sequence goes on along the minus strand of NC_136070.1, from coordinate 133,933,732 downwards.
TATCAGTGTGTTTTAAACAGAGAGACATTTAAGTGGTCACTCAATATTCAGATTCGGAGAAAATGATTGATGAGGTGAAAAATGCAGTGATAATTAGAGGGAGTGAATGACAGACTGAGCTAGTGATGGGCAAACAAGCACATGGCTTTAGAAGTGAATGAGTGAGTTGTGAGTTAGATATTGTAATAGAATAAGTGGATGAATAAAGAAGTGAGTCAGTACAGAGATGATTTTATGTATGAGCGAGTGCTGAGTGGAAGTGGGTGTGTGATTGAATAAGGGACTAAATAGGAACACACTTTGAATGTGTTTTAACCTTATGTCAATTTTTTCATACAGGACAAAACCTGCTTTGGTGCACTGCAACTACAATTTTTCCCCTGATAAATGTGTCCCACGAGGCTACCCCTGACCTCTCCCGTGTGAGAGCACAACCACATTTTCTTACTAAGGAAATATGTTGCCTCTTCAGGATGGACTAATTTAAAAAGTTACATTGGTTCATCTAATTTACTGCATTTTATGTCTCGTTTATCTCTGACCATACTTCTATAATGTCTAATGCTTGTTTCTATTTGATACATCTGGGGCTACTCTGAGATAGCAGCTCAAAGACTGCACTCGGTAGGGTTAAAAAGCTGCCTGTGTAGATGGAAGATCACAGCATTCACTACAAATGCAATATTATTAAACAATCATCAGGCCCTCTGCTTCTGCTGTGGCTAACAACCTCAACAACACTATACATATTCCATACACCTGATATGACTAACTTGAGTTAAACCAGTGTGCAAAGCAGCATAAACTGGATGCCTTGAGTGGCAAGATGTCAGCATACTTTTGCAGCAGTCACCCTACATGACATAATGCCTTCCATCCCATTGTTGGAGGCCCCACCAAAACATATGGAACCTAACGCATGTGCTCAGGTGAGACATCACCTCAGCTCTAACTCTCTTCTTACTCTCACCAGCCATTTCCACTCTGCTCACATATGTGGCACCAGTGACCTTAAGTCAGCACCCTGCTTCATCCTGTTTCCTTGTTCTTCTTAGTCTATTTGACGTTTGACTCTGTTAATCTTCTCAATTTACTCAGATCTCTACCTGCCCTTATTATGTCAGTATCTACTCTAGCCTTGCTGCATTCTACCTCTCCAACTCTACGTACTTGAATCTCTGGTCCATCCCCACCAATATCCCCTCCTTAACTATGGGATCCATCTAGTTAGTCTCTGTCCTTGCCCCAATCATGGTAGCTCGCCCAAAACTTCATTCAGGATACCTAGGAATCTCCCTCCTTTACCAAGGTAACCTCGGCCAGTAGATGTTGACTGAAGACTTCCATCTCTCATTATCAGTGGAGATTAAAATGATATGTTCATTCTAAGTCTCCTTTCATTTTGGATGCCTTAACTAAAGGTGACACCCTTCTTACTCCAAGTAAGGAAGCCCTGAAAATTCAAATAAACTAGCTTCTTGGTCTCCCTCTAAAATCAGTTGATCTGAATTACAATTTGATACCACCAACCCCATTCCATTAAATTGTGCAGTCTAAGGTAAATCACTTTCTGCTCGCTCACATCCCTTGCATCTGCAGAGCCAGAGCCGGATACCGCGTCTTCCTGTACCCAGTGGCGTCACTAGGGGGGTGCGGGGGGGTGCGGACCGCACCGGGTGTCACCCCATCTGGGGGGTGACACCAATTTACACTGACGAGTCTGCGTCCTGCTTTAGTGCAAGAAGCGCGCCACCACCGCACCCCGGCCCGCCGTAGCTACGGGCACCATCTGCATTCTGCACGTGCATGGAATGGATGGGTCACAGAAGTCAAATAGTCAAGGGTTTGGGTTTGCATTGTTGGTCTGTGATGAAAGTCGAAACGAAACCGAAGTCAAACCAAACCCAGTTATGCATATACCAGGCAGGCAGGCAGGCAGGCAATGGCATCGTTAACTTGCAGTTTGGTTTCACTGACACTTGCCCAGCAATTTGGGTCCCAGGGCCAGAGGGAGTAAGACAGCGAGAGAGGGAGACAGAGGGAGCTAGAGGGAGTAAGATAGAGAGAGGGAGCTAGAGGGAGTAAGACAGAGAGAGGGAGCTAGAGGGAGTAAGACAGAGAGAGGGAGCTAGAAGGAGTAAGACAGCGATAGAAGGAGCTAGACAGAGAGAGGGAGCTAGAGGGAGTAAGATAGAGAGAGGGAGCTAGAGCGAGCAAGACAGAGAGAGAGGGAGCTAGAGGGAGTAAGAGAGAGAGAGGGAGCTAGAGGGAGTAAGACAGAGAGGGAGACAGGGAGCTAGAGGGAGCAAGACAGAGAGAGGGTGCTAGAGGGACAAAGACAGAGAGAGAGGGAGCTAAAGAGAGTAAGACAGAGAGAGAGGGAGCTAGGGAGTAAGACAGAGAGAGGGAGCTAGGGAGTAAGACAGGAAGAGAGGGAGCTAGACAGAGAGAAGGAGCTAGAGGGATTAAGATAGAGAAAGGGAGCTAGAGGGAGCAAGACAGGGAGAGGGAGCTAGAGGGAGTAAAAGAGAGAGAGAGAGAGAGGGAGCTAGACAGAGAGAGGGAGCTAGAGGGAGTAAGACAGAGAGAGAGGGAGCTAGAGGGAAAAAGACAGAGAGGGAGCTAGAGGGAATAAGACAGAGAGAGGGAGCTAGAGGGAGTAAGACAGAAAGGGAGCTAGAGGGAGTAAGACAGATAGAGGGAGACAGAGGGAGCTAGAGGGAGCAAGACAGAGAGAGGGAGCTAGACAGAGAGAGGGAGCTAGAGGGAGAAAGACAGAGTGAGAGGGAGCTAGAGGAAGTAAGACAGAGAGAGAGGGAGCTAGAGGAAGTAAGACAGAGAGAGAGGGAGCTAGAGGGAATAAGACAGAGAGGGAGCGAGAGGGAATAAGACAAAGAGAGGGAGCTAGAGGGAGTAAGACAGAGAGAGAGGGAGTAAGACAGAGAGAGGGAGCTAGAGGGAGTAAGACAGAGAGAGAGGGAGCTAGAGGGAGTAAGACAGAGAGAGGGAGACAGAGGGAGCTAGAGGGAGCAAGACAGAGAGAGGGAGCTAGACAGAGAGAGGGAGCTAAGGGGGGTAAGAGAAAGAGAGGCAACTAGAAGGAGCAAGACAGAGTGAGAGGGAGCTAGAGGAAGTAAGACAGAGAGAGATGGAGCTAGAGGGAATAAGACAGAGAGGGAGCGAGAGGGTATAAGACAAAGAGAGGGAGCTAGGGGGAGTAAGACAGAGAGAGAGGGAGTAAGACAGAGAGAGGGAGCTAGAGGGAGTAAGACAGAGAGCGAGGGAGCTAGAGGGAGTAAGACAGAGAGGGAGACAGAGGGAGCTAGAGGGAGCAAGACAGAGAGAGGGAGCTAGAGGGAGTAAGACAGAGAGAGAGGGAGCTAGAGGGAATAAGACAGAGAGAGGGAGCTAGAGGGAATAAGACCGAGAGAGGGAGCTAGAGGGAGTAAGACAGAGAGAGGGAGCTAGAGGGAGTAAGACAGAGAGAGGGAGACAGAGGGCGCTAGAGGGAGCAAGACAGAGAGAGGGAGCTAGACAGAGAGAGGGAGCTAGAGGGAGTAAGAGAAAGAGAGGGAACTAGAAGGAGCAAGACAGAGTGAGAGGGAGCCAGAGGAAGTAAGACAGAGAGAGAGAGGGCTAGAGGGAGCAAGACAGAGAGAGAGGGGGCTAGAGGGAGTAAGAGAGAGAGAGGGAGCTAGAGGGAGTAAGAGAGAGGGGGCTAGAGGGAGTAAGACAGAGAGAGAGGAAGCTAGAGGGAGTAACACAGAGAGAGGGAGCTAGAGGGAGCAAGACAGAGAAAGAGAGGGAGCTAGAGGGAGTAAAACAAGAGAGAGAGGGAGCTAGAGGGAGTAAGAAAGAGAGAGAGGGAGCTAGAGGAAGTAAGAGAGAGGGAGCTAGAGGGAGTAAGAGAGAGCGGGAGCTAGAGGGAGTAAGACAGAGAGAGGGAGCTAGAGGGAGTAAGACAGAGAGAGAGGGAGCTAGAGGGAGTAAGACAGAGAGAGAGGGAGCTAGAGGGAGTAAGACAGAGAGAGGGAGCTAGAGGGAGTAAGACAGAGAGAGAGAGGGAGCAAGACAGAGAGGGAGCTAGAGGGAGTAAGACAGAGAGAGAGGGAGACAGAGGGAGCTAGAGGGAGTAAGACAGAGAGAGGGAGCTAGAGAGAGCTAGACAGAGAGAGGGAGCTAGAGGGAGCTAGACAGAGAGAGGGAGCTAGAGGGAGTAAGACAGTACCTAGTGCCGTACATTTCGACAGAGGTGGTCCATGCGGTAAGTCGTGAGGGGGTGACACCATGAGTTACCCGCACCGGGTGACACCAACCCCAGTGACGCCACTGCCTGTACCTCGCATCCAAGGCCCGGAACGGCCTCCCCCACCGCATATTAAAGCTGCCTCCTTAGCAGCTTGAATTCAACGAGAGACTGAAGATATGGCTCTTTACACAGACCTCAGACTCTTGCAATCAGTCTCTTCCTTATATGGGGCCTGGATACTCTCTAGAGTGAGACGCCCACTTTGCAAATAGCAATAACATAACTTGCTGTATTTGCCTGATTTCTCTTAACTGCCAAGAATGAGATCCTTTAGAGATGGGCCACCCAAAGCATTATGCCTTATGGCAAAAGCAGAGCATTTACAGTTACTGAAGAGAATTCCTGTGCTAGATACATTTCTTTTTATTCATTCATTTATGCATACAACTCTCAATATTTCCTACTGGATGTCCTTCTTTTCTGTTTTTACAACTATGTATTTCACCTTTTTCTTTCTTCATGAACTGTTTTCTCATCTCTTTAATATTTTCACAACCAGGAAAATATGGGGGGTACCTGTGGCACTTCACCTCCAAATGATTTGGAGAAAAAGATTGCTCAATTAATTGAGAGCGTGAATGACCCCCTGACTGCCAAAGATATAAACAACGAGGGCGCAGACGGACTGCCACCCCGGGTTTGTATGTTTGCGGCAGTGACCGTACCTCTTAACCACTGCGCCACGTTGAATGAATTTTTGACTTGATGACGTTTGACTGTCATTACTAGCCCTATTCGGGTTATTGAGGCTGCTGTTGCTTGTGCTTGCATGTTTTAAAAATCTTTTCTCACTGTTTACAGAGTACTCAGTGTGTACTAACTGCATGAATGTGCCAATAGACATTCATGCATTTAGTTTGAATGTGAATGCATGTGCTCCCATGATGCTCCAGTCAGTTCAAGATATCTTTAATACATCGAGGGCCAAATTGTGCAAAAAAATACCTATCAGCCAATCCATTTGCACCATATTGATTCTTGTGTACTAGGGATCCAACAAACGGCATCTGCACATGTACAAATATAATTCTTGCTATGGTTGCATGACAGGAAGAGGAAACAAGCAGTTGCAATGCAATAGGTCTCGCCTTTGGGACCTCATAAGTGTTTATCTATGCAGCATATTATCTATTACATTATATTAGCTATTAAAGACATTAAAGTTTGTGGTAAATCATCACAACCGAGTGCACTCACATACCACCCACTCTCACAACCCGAAGTCACAGTAATGTTAGTGAGAATGTGGTATTGCTTAGAAATGTTGGCAGAGTTCAAGCAGAAGGGTGCACACATTTCTTCATGTATGACATCAATGAATTAAGATATTATGAGTCCTAGGTAAAAGTCATTGCAGCTGATGCTATCTACAGAATTCAGATTAGAAGTGATTGACTAACAACTATCTGGATTATTAAGTGATTATCCACAGAGGCATGTGTTTCTATGAAGTGCTTCTGCCCATTCTTCTCACTGGAATAGCTTTTTCGACATAGAAAAGGAAACCTAGTATCATTAGATATCCACTCATTCATCCATCCATCCATTCCCCCATTCCAAAAACTATGTTCCACACTCATACAACCACCAATCCAAACCCATCCATCCATCCCTTGTTTGGAGTATATGCTTGCATTCAGTAAATATCTCCATCATTTTGCAAAGTAAGTGACTTTGTAATGCACTTGTAAGTATACAATTACCTGTTATTAAGTACAAGCAAACAGGCACTTGCATGGTTGTATGCTGGGCCATGCTATATAACAAATATTTTCATAATGTTTAATACAAAATGTATCAGCTGGATACATTTTGTAGTGACCTTGTAATGTACTTGTTAGTTTACAATGACCTGTTATTAAGGAATAGCAAACAGGCACTTGCATGTTTGTATGCTGGGCCATGCTATATAACAAATATTTTCATATTGTTTAATACAAAATGTATCAGCTGGATACATTTTGTAGTGACCTTGTAATGTACTTGTTAGTTTACAATGACCTGTTATTAAGGAATAGCAAACAGGCACTTGCATGTTTGTATGCTGGGCCATGCTATATAACAAATATTTTCATAATGTTTAATACAAAATGTATCAGCTGGATACATTTTGTAGTGACCTTGTAATGTACTTGTTAGTTTACAATGACCTGTTATTAAGGAATAGCAAACAGGCACTTGCATGTTTGTATGCTGGGCCATGCTATATAACAAATATTTTCATATTGTTTAATACAAAATTTATCAGCTGGATACATTGTGTAGTGACCTGTACTTGTTAGTTTACAATGACCTGTTATTAAGGAATGGCAAACAGGCACTTGCGTGTTTGTATGCTGGGCCATGCTATATAACAAATATTTTCATATCGTTCAATACCAAATTTATAAGAAGAATACATTTTCTCTAGCAAAATGTCACTGTTCTGTCTATATTCTTTGATTTTTATAAAAACAACTAACCATGAGCAGTCTCTTGCATGAGGCAGGTCTTGTTAATCTATTGAATCAACACATGGATCTCTAGTCTTAACCAAATGTCTCTCTCTGTGTTTCAGGGTCTAGTTCCAGCTCGGTTTGAAACCAGAATGGCCAGTGGGCTTGTCAAAGGACATGCCTATTCTGTTACAGGGGTGGAAGAGGTATGTTTGTATTCCATAGGTTCTTTGGACAGTTAATCCTGATCACTGATTACTTTCTGTAGTATTTGTTCATTTGACAAACTTGATAAAATTAGGTGACAGCAGAGGTATTTGATATCCCACATTTCAAAAAATAGTAAAGGTGTTCCATGAATGCACGAGAGGAGGTTAATTCTCAAGTGAACGCAACATGGGGTCATGTGAATGTAATGTTAGGCATTGAGACAGGAATGTACATTATTGCAACATATATGTAGTGTATAAAACTGACTGATTCGTCATATTTTAAAAATATTTACAAAAAGGAAGTGTGTGACTGAAAGCACACGTTCTGTTTTACATTAGTAAGACAAATTCCTAGTGAATATTGTGAAGGTGTTGATTTACAAGATAATATGTAAACAAACAGTGACTATTTTCCAGTCTAAAAATATACTGTTTTCCTAATTGCTTGCACTGATACACATCTTAAAGTATATCACTAGTGCATGGTTTTCAATGAAGGATAGCATTGCCAAGTGATTTTCAGCATTAGCAACATCTATAGTAGATCTTCTTCAGGGTGGGTGTTCCAGCTGCTGGAGGTGTTGTGTACTGAATGGAAATGCTTAGGGCCTGATTACGACTCACTGTTGTGGCGCCGGGTCCGCCCCGCTGCTGCACCACCAAAGCTGTGGTCCGATCGCCCATCAGATTAGCAGTGCCCTCCTGTCTGGTGGGAATTTTTTGTGTGTTCCCACGGTGGTGCCGCTAAAAATGCGCACCGCAATAGGAACACCAAAAACAGTTCCTGCACGGCATGGACTAAAAAGTCCATGCCGGGCAGGAACTGGGGTGCATGCACACATGTTGTGCCCCCTGTGTACATCCACAAGCGTGAGGTACCAGGGGCCCTGTAGGGCCCCCTTTGTTTCCTCTCTGCCAGGGTTTTCATGGAGGAGAAACCTCCATGAAAACCCTGGCGGAGATGAAACTCCTAATATGCTTGGCAGGACCGCAGCAGTCCTGCCAAGCATATTGATGCCTCTATACCACCGCAATCCGGCTAGGGATCGGCGGCTCCCTGGCAGCTGCAGCGGGGCAATGGCAGTCCTCCCACCGCTACTGTAATTGGGCAATCAGGAGACCGGCACCGCCGTCCTCTCCCCCCAAACACAGGTCTGTCAGTCCGTGGACCGCCAGACTCTTAATCGGGCCCTGAGTCTTTAGACTTTTGCTTCAATCGTGTAGTGTGTATGGTAGGTCAATGATTAGAAGAAATATGCTTTTCTCTTCACTCCACCTTCCACATTTATTTCAATCATTGATGTTTTAAATGTAAACTTCTCTCTGTGTCAGTTTAATGTGTATTTCCAGCAATGGTTGATCTGATGTATGTCAGTATATTGACTTTTAAATATCATGCTAATACAATATTAACATAAAAATATTGTTTACCAAAATATCAACTACATAAGTGTGTATAGGTATTACAAATTTGGTGTTCTTAACTGTATATCTATGTAGCTTGAAGGTATCCATACATCCATTCAACGTATGTAGATCTGGAGTTAAGAATTTGTAATACCTATATGCACTCATGTAATTGATAAACATATCTTCAAATAACATAGATGTGGAGTTAATTATATACCTATGAATATCTTATTGAAATTCTGGTTATTGGTAGGTTTGCTATGATATTTTGGTAGCAAGATATTTAAAGCTTGGTTTCTGGCATCATGCCAGTTGATTTTTACACATTGGGCGTCATATTAATCTCTAGACGTTAATCTGAGACCTTGGCAGAATTATATTCACAATGGTAAATTCATTATCTGTGGCTTTCCTTCCCGAGCGAGGAGCAACTTAAATGAGTGGCACAATGCAACATTTCTGGGATTGTTCCCCCCGTGAGATTCATACTTACAACCATTGATATTTGACTACTGAGTGTCTGGTAAAAAGTGTTTTGGTTCCTTACTCTATTCATACAAAAACAGAAACAGAATTGTTTGAAAAACTATGCACACGAGGAAAGAGATACACATAACTAAAAGATGGAATCATTTTAAATCTACTTTTTATGGATTTATTTAATGAACTTAAAAAATAATTTGGCTTTGTTTTCCATGGTAATAAAATAACAGTGCATTGGAATGCTAAACTGTCCTTTGTCTTTTCAAACCCTCAAAAACAGACGCCATTCAAAAAAGATAAAGTTAAGCTGGTGCGGCTCAGAAATCCATGGGGGCAAATTGAATGGAATGGACCCTGGAGTGATCAGTAAGTTCTGAATAATTTTGAGCCTCTACAATTGTTTTGTTGCTTACATTTGTCAGTGTATGGTTGCTTAATGTTACATACATGTGCAGTGTTCAAAGTGTCTACATAACATTCCAAGCATGTAGGATGACAAGGTTGTCAAAGTTCTATGGTATAATTGTTATTTAACTGATTAGATTTAACCTATGCCCTCAGATTCCCAAGGCTAATGCATGAGAAGGTTATGTAACAATGTTTTATTTTCATTTTGGTACTTCCAGCCTTGATTATCCCAATATAATTTCTACACTGCACATCCCAGATTGTAAAATAAATGCTTGTACTAAAAGGGCTTCTTATGCATGGACCTGGGAAACGTGAGAGCGTTGAATCATTGTCAATGGAGCAGATGCACACAAAAGACTTTCTGGATGTTCAGGAAATGTCTTGAGCAAAAGTAGATCCTTTAAAGAAATCTATTTAGCTTAGTTAGGAAGTAAGTTTATGCTTTTGCTTTGGTCTAATCACCTGTCTGTACATGCTACATTCCGAACAGTAAGTAAAGCAAGCATGATCTGGGTTACAGGTGCAATGATGTACCAGTGCATTGAAGAGTATGAACTGCTGCATTTGGCTGCTGCTAAATGAGCTATAATGGACCTATGCAGCAGATGTAACAAAATGGCGGTGGGAGGTAGTGATGATGGATATAAATTTGCGTTGTTTTTAAATCTATGATTGTATATGTGTGAATTTTTCCCTGTTCTCAGCATATATGTATTAAATGTGTTCTGCTGTTTAACTGCCCTGCAGTTTTTGCTTTGTGATTACCTAGTTTTGGACTTTTACTGTGGGTGAGTCTCACCATCTGAGTCTCATTCATGGTAACTTATGTGGAAATGGACTGAGAATGCTAACATCCGGTGTCCGCCTTTTGTGATAATGTCCTCAGCTGCGCAGCGGAATAAGAGTTTCTGGGCTGTGTGCGGGCAGAGCATGTGAGACTACCATCTAGTTAATTCAAGTATCTGTGCACCTATAGAATTGAACAGAAGAGAGGGATTGTTATTGGACTTATAATGTGAGTGGGAATGCATAAGGTACATCTGTGGTGATTACTGGAGAAGCTGTGTTCGACTGCATTATACCTTATGGGAGAAATCTGCACCACCACAACAGTTTCTTAAGATTCACTGTTTGCAGATCCATGATCACATTTGTGATAGCTGTACTCTTTATGGCACTTGAAGAATTACTATATTTCTCTATCTAAGCAATAATTAGATTCTAGGCCACTGTCCCCTAAATGGGCTAAGTTGATTCGTTTTCTGGCCAGCTGGAGGATCCAAGGCCTTCCCACATAATAACGCCATTTACTGTGCTTAGCCCAGTTCATGAGAAAGGAAAAGGTTGGGAGAAAATCTGCATATACTAATTAACTCTTTAAACTGCACCTGGCCTGGACAAGCCCAAGTAATGTGCATATATCTAGGACCCCCTGAGAGAATAGATACTATAAGTCAATGGTCAGGGATAAATAGCATGAGAAGTAACAACCAAGGCACTTAAACCAACCAGCTGTTTTTAACACAATAGAATAGTCATGTGAAACGAAATAGTGTGAGTAGGTCTAGTAATATTTTTTAATATAAATTATGTCAACAAAGAAAAATCAATCATACGAAAAATATAATACAAGTCTTAAAATCATGAACACAATAATTTGTAACAAATTAATAAAGATATAACAAACACAGTAAGTGCTATGCAGTATATCCACAGAGAAAATCAATCATAGCAACTATATCATGCAAATCATGAAAGTAAATGCAAGTTATTAATCCACGAATTATTAAAATATATGAACAAACAATCAATACATAAAAAAAGACATTTAATTCAAAATTTAAAAAGTGGCATAAAGGAATAATTCTCTACGCGCGTTTCGGCGACCAGCTCCTTCTTCTGGAGTAGCCACGTATGTCCTAAATGTAAAGGAAACAAGAAATAAAAAAAACAATTCTAAATAAATGTGTCAAGGATTATTGTTTAAAAAAAGTCAATTTCGTTTCAATCAGACTGAAAAATTACAAAAACATACATCACCTACAACATCAAAACTATTTCATATTGGCAGGACAGATTAACATCTTTACATTTCAAAAGTGTACCCTAGAATAGGGCCTTCATTTCTCTGTGCATTTCTCAGGGATAGTAATCAAACTGTAAAGATTGGAAATTCGATTTTTACAGTGAATGGGGGGGGGCATCTCATATTATCGTGACAGGGGAACCATTGACAGTTTATTTTAATTTATCTTATTTACAAATATTATACTTACACTCTTTAAAAGAGCACATCAAATTGAAAAACTTGCTAATTGATGTTGGCCGGATTAAAAAGCTGAAAAGAAGGACCATGATGTTAATATTGTGCATTTTATGTTATGCGTATAGATCGTACTAATAAGGAGATTACTCAATACTGATATCCTTATGAAGATGGGATCAATTCTTTATGATCTGATTGCGGAATCTTTAAGTTATATGTTTTAAAGCATTTATACTTTCCTGTATTCTTCAAATTAATATTCCTAATTTATAAACAAGGGAGGTAAATTCTCAACCGATCTAAATACAGGCCATAACAATCAAATATTTATATAACCAGTAGGTTAATGCAATAAAAGGTTTTAGTGATTACTGCGATAAACAGGCCTGATAGGGTAGCTCAAGGAAAACACATAACTGTTACCTGATTTGTATTGTTCACCTTCGTGTCTCTTACATCTACTGATGATAAATGTATTCTTTCAAAGAAATAATCAAATTCCTAAAAAATCAATAGATTATGTAAAATAAGAATATATGTTTTAATCATCTGAATGATACCCTACTAATCTAAAAACTATTGTTAAACACGTTTACCTGATGTAATCTTTAATACTCAGGCACTCGCTCCCTAGACCCTTTAAGTAAAGCGAACAACCTACAGGAAAATAAAGTAAAAAATTCCGGGTGAAGGACATGTGTCTTAGTGCTAAGAAAACAAATTACGATATTGAAGGGACATAGAATGTAATGTACCTCGTGGGTTTTTAAATATTTCACAGCCGGATAAAGCACAGGGGGCCTTCCTGATGTGAAGACCTTCCTGATCTCAGCAAATACTGCAATTAAAAATAAAACAAGAGTCAGCTATCTATCTGAAAGACAGAAGGACTCTAAGCTTCAGATAAACTAAATGGGGCAGAGTATGTACTTACAGAAAATAATCCTGTTGTGAATCCGGACGGTCCGGGAGCGAGGCACTGGCTTCTGCAATGTGGGAAGTGTGTATCCCGAATGGCGGTGACCACTTGCTATTTATACTTTAAGGTCCACAGTTAATTGTTTCCTAAAACGGCTGAACGGTCTCAGCTGAGTAAGTAATTTCAAAGGGAAAAAGCGCCGAAGGACTACGGATTTAGGCAGAGGAAGTAAAAAGCGCTGAAGGACTACAGGTTTGAACATCTTTTTAGGAAAAATAAATGACAGACTACAACCACTGTTATCCCGAGTGGCGGTGACAGCTCATTATTTGTACTTTAAAATCTACAATTAGTTATTTCCAGAGTAGTTGAACTGTCTCAGCTAAATAAATATTTACAGAGGGCAAAAACGCAAGAGGACTACGATTTTAAATTTAAAAATAAAGAATAATAGAACGCGCCGATGGACTACCGGTTTGGCATCTTTTTAGGAGAAATAGACGACAGACTAAAACCACTGTTCTGCAGGTTTTAATCAATCCTATGAGAAGAAGGACTACCAAATTAAGCAAAGGAAGTGAAAAGCGCTGAAGGACTACAGGTTTGAACATCTTTTTAGGAAAAATAAATGACAGACTACAACCATTGTTATCCCAGGTGGCGGTGACAGCTCATTATTTGTACTTTAAAATCTACAATTAGTTATTTCCAGAGTAGTTGAACTGTCTCAGCTAAGTAAATATTTACAGAGGGCAAAAACGCAAGAGGACTATGAATTTAAATTTAAAAATAAAGAATAATAGAAAGCGCCGATGGACTACCGGTTTGGCATCTTGTTAAGAGAAATAGACGACAGACTAAAACCACTGTTCTACAGGTTTAGTCAACCCTATGAGAAGAGATAGATGACAGACTTTATTCACTATTCTTGAACTGGTTTTTTACTAATAAATCAGTAGTGTAAACAATTGCAGCAAGATGAAAATAATAATAGAACTGCATACAAGTCATTACTCTGATTATAACCGACGAAATCATGACATGTTGATTTAGATTAGGCACAGAAATGCGATGTTCTATGCCTAAAGAAAGTCAGAAAAATTCAATCAATAAGTATACAATTAAAAAAGTCATGTCATCTATTCAAATCTATTAAAGTATTAACAGAGGAATCATGAATATTTTCTCTATCGGGTATGTATGAATGTTAAACCTGGGAAAACTAATGAAATAATTTTAATATTTTCTATATAAAGAGTAATCCTATATATATCTCTTTATATATTTTAAATTTACGCTGAAGCTGATCTAAAAACTTTATCAAGGCTCTATTGGATGGCGTTTTCCCACGGAATCTCACTGTTGAGACCACGTCGGAAAGTGTCAAAAACAAAAATCCAATAAACCTCCCTTTTCTTTCTTATTGCCGCACCACCTTGGGAGTCTGGAGTTCGAATTTTCTCTAATATGCGCCACTTTATTTCTTCAGGACCATGGTTCATGTCTGTAAAGTGTTTCACCATGGGGGCAATCATTTTCCTCGTTCTGATAGCAGAACGGTGTTCAGTCAAACGTGTTTGAACCATTCTAGAGGTTTCTCCCACATAACCTAAAAGGCAGGGGCACTGTACAAAATAGACAACATTGGCAGACTTGCAATTCCACATTTCCTGGGCTTTTGTGGTATGACCATTGCATGAAAATTCCTCACCTGTAATAATACTTTTACACGAGATGCAAGTCGAACAAGGGAATGTTCCTTTAATAGGATTGTTGGTTAGAATAGATTTCTGTACAAATTTCTGTTTGCCAGTATGATCAGCAAAGCGAGAATGTACAATAAAATCTTTAATGTTTTTATTGCGTCGGTGGGCGAATAAAGGCTTGTCCAATTTTGTTTCTACTGTGCAGTTACTATTAAGTATATGCCAGTTGGAGCTGATAATTTGTTTCACTTTAGCATTAACTGTGGAATGCTTAGTGATACAGACAACCTTTTTATTTTCATTTGGAGGTTATACTTTCAAAAGACAATCACGGTCATAGTATCTGGCCCTTTTGTATGATGTTCTTACTAGCCGATGTGGATAGCCTCTCTCAATAAATTTTGATCTCATGATCAGGGCCTGCTTATCAAAGTCTGCGAGATCCGTACAATTACGTCTGACTCGCAAAAACTGTGAGAAAGGAATACTGTCTTTTTGTGTTCTAGGATGGAAACTCTTATAGTGTAAGAGCGTGTTTCTCGCTGTAGGTTTCACATGTAAATCTAGTTTCAATTTTCCATGGTCTGTCATTATCACTATGTCTAGAAATTCCACCTTTTCAGCACTCACGTGTGTTGTAAACCGCAAGTTAGGGTCTGCCTCATTGATCCAAGCTGTAAATTCTGTTAGAGTGTCCCTCCCATCGGTCCAGACAAAGAATATATCATCGATATATCTGGACCAATGGGAGATAGACTTAAAGAAGGGGGCAATTTCATTTTGTATATGTTTCTTTTCGAAGGCCGCCATATAAATATTGGCAACCGACGGGGCTACTGATGCCCCCATACTAACTCCTTTGTTTTGGCGATAGATTTGAGAACCAAAGCCAAAGATGTTTTCATTAAGTACAATTTTCAAACAAGCTAGTAAAAAGGAAGAAGGACATTCAATGTTAAATTCTTCAATGAACCATGCTGTGGTTTCCATGGCTCCTGCAATAGGTATATTACTATATAAGGATTCCACATCCATGGTTACAAGTAAATCGTGTGTTGAATTAAAAGTTAGCCCTTCTATTTTCGAAATCATATGACCAGTGTCTCGAACATATGACTCAATCTTATGAATATGGGGACGGAGGTAATTGTCCACATATTTCGAAAGTGGTTCTGTTACCGTTCCTATAGTTGAAACTATGGGACGGTAGGGAGGGTTATTCTGATTCTTGTGTATCTTTTGCAAACCATATACACATGCTAATTTGCCTTGGTTGAAATTCAAAAATTCATATTCTTTTCTCAATATCTCTCTATTTTCTAGGGCCTGATTCGTCAAATTCCGTATTTCTTTGGTAATATTTAAAGTGGAATATGAGTTTACTGGGCTGTAAAATTTAGGATCTTGTAACATCTCTAGCATAGTGGCTTCATACTGTGCAGAGTCAATGATTACAATTCCGCCTCCTTTATCACATCCTTTTATTACTAATTTATTATTTGAGGAAAGGGAATGTAAGGCCTGATATTCATCTTTATTTAAGTTATATATTGGTTTTGGTATATAACGTAAGGCTTGATCTAGTTTCTTTAGAACAACTAATTCGAAAGTGGCCACTTCAGGGCCAAGCCCAAGACCAGAGAAACAAGGAAGGAAGACCAGACCTTTGGATTTAAACACAGTAGGTGCTGAGGCTCAGTTTAGGTCTTGCCATAGAAGACTTCAAGTCATCAGGTTTAAATCTCCAAGAATGCTGTGAGTGTAGAAGTAGAGATGGAGTGACAATATTGCACCCATAATCGGGCAGAGGTGCCTACCATACAAAACTTTCCAACCCACTCAAAAATGCCTACAGGAGAGATACATTTGAGACCTCACTGCACCTGTGAGCGATAGCCACCAAGGAATGCCCACTGGGAAGGAGAAGTTACCTGATGCCACAGCAACTATGGACTGAAGGACTTTGTCTCCAGCTGGCATTCAGAGACTGGGAGTTTTCTGATTATGCTGCCTGAGAACAGTAGTGGAAAAGTACATGATGAGGATGGTGGAGGGATCACCTGGTACTTATGTGCACTGGTTCCTGACTTTTCTGACACACCGGTGCTCTGCAGTACCCAGGAGGCAGTGAGGCATGGGTAGTGCAGTAGGAAAGGCGGTCTGCTTGTTGGCTGTAGGGAGGCTGTGGAAGATGCATGGATAGAGAATTGGGTGCCTAGGCAGAGGACCGGTCTGGTGAAGGGAGCCTTAAAAATGAATCTCTGTGAAAAAGTTTAGAGACCAAGAGGCCTGAATAAGCTGATCCTGGGGTCTAAAGCTCACAGCCAGGAGTAACCTCGGCCCAAGCTCCTTCATTTAAAAAGCCGTCACAGACATGGTGGTCTGCTGACCCCAGCAGGCCACCATCCCTGTGAGTGCTGGCCATTCCCGATGGGGTCGCTAATTGTAACCTGCCTGATGAATATTAACGAGGCAGGTCATTTGCAACCCCATTGGAATCGCAAACAGTGTCTGAGACACTGTTGTACTCTACATTTTGCGAGTCGCAAATGTGAATTGCAAAATGACGCAATTTGCGACTCACAAAATGGAAGGGTCGTACATCTGGCCCTAAGTGCAGATGTCTATTGTAGGCCCCTGCTATACAAATGTGTAATAAGTCATATTTATTACTGAAATCATACAAGCCACCCACAAAACTTTCCCCCCAACTCAATCTGGGGATTTGGGCAATTCATGCAAAGAACTTATTTGAATATATAAACAACTGACAGAATCCTCATTTCCTCTCACCCATCCCGCAGTGATTCCATCAAATGGCTCTGCAGTTGTATTATGGCATATATATCGTAAAAAACAAATGGCAACTCTTTGAGTCAGCATGTTTCATTGCCCCTTCTTAGGTAGTGAATTCATTATAGTCTCAGAAAAATCAAACGGTAAGTCAGTCGCACTGCTAAAAGTATGCCACTGATATTTGCAATAGCAGTACAAACTGAAATATGCAATTTGGGATTTCTTGTTTCATGCAGCTCATAATAAGGCAGTCAATGGAATCCGGTGAGGTCATCCTAAATTTCAACCGCGCCGTTATTGCCCTTGCATAAGAAACCTAATACAGTCTTAGGATCCTTGGTAAACCAGTGTACTTTGACCAGACTCCCATCTCTGGCACAGGTCCTAGAAACATTGGTGACCGCACATATTTCTGCTTACCTGGACACAGTTCAATTTTCAATTAGATGTCCATTTATACCCGAGTAGGGCACTGAAATTAGCCTTATGGGAAACTTGAAGAATAACTACATTACATATAAGATGTCCACGGGTCTAAACACAAAAAGCTACCTCGACAAAGATGTGATTCTAAAAAACAACAAGAATAAGGATGTAAGTATGTTAGTAATCCTAGAATTCTCCTAAAAAGTAAGGCTACCCATCAGTCACCACTCGGTACCGCCCTAGTCATCATCTGGGACTCCTTTTGACCTTCCCATTGTGAAACATAAATGATGAACACAGGACTAGATGAAATGTCCTACATCAAATAATGAATCACTAGACGGTCCTTCAGATGTTAACTGATAATCATATGTGATGGATAAAAAGAAATTGCAGTGTATACAAGTGTAGAAAAGTGAATTAAGATTGGGTAAGTGAGAAACACAGTATTTTATTCTTTTTACTCAATTCCCCAAGATTAAAAACAGAGCAAAGTGGAGCAGTTTTAACAAATATCTGCCCGAATTATTGTTAGGTCGACATGTTTGAGCAATATAAATGGACACTCCTGTCCTTGCCTTCCTCAGGACCTTCAAAAGTGATTGCTACTGCAATGTGCAAAGTAAACCAAAAAAGTGTGTTAGAAATAAGGAAAATAGTTTCACCTGAAATTCTAGGTGTCTAACGATTCCCTTCTGCATGTGGGCTAATTGGCCACTGAAAGAAATATATAATTATTATTGATTTATAGTTCGCATCTTCTAGAGGTCATAAGCAACACGTCAGGTGTCTCTCTACGTCGACATCCTGGTGTGACGTAAATGCCAATCATATATGCATTTCGCAAACATTATCATCAGTTACATCATGTGATATACTATTCCATTGATGCAATCCCACTCCTGCTTACCTATTTTGCAGGAGGAAAAGGCCTCACCTCACCTGGCTGCGGCTCAGGGAGAGGAAGCACCGCTCTAAAACCAGAGAAAAAGTAAACATTAAACAAAGATAAATGTCCTATTTCCTCTTATGCGCCTGTGTATTTTCAGATACATGTTCCTCATTTGTTCGTTATATTTTCATGTCTGGATGTATCCAATTAGACTAATTATCTCCTGTTCCTTCGTTCAGACACCCGCTGAAACCGGGAAACAGAAGAATCTGATATCAATTTTGGCATCACTGTGATATGGTGCCACCTGCTGTCAAGCACAGAAATTTTCTTATATTGCGATGGAGATAGCCATGACACCACCATCTTTATCAATTCGCTTATGTCAATAGGTCCCCAAAAGTAAATACTATTCATGCCGTGATGGCTAACTTACATGTTCTATTATGAGGCCACTGTAGTATATCTACACACAAAGGGGCCTATTATGATTGCGGTTCTTCAGCATCCTCCGGGCCGGCGGAAGCCACCGCCGGCCCAGAGGATGCGGAAAAACCGCAGCGGACCCACCAAAGACCCACCACCACATTAGGATGGCTAGTGGGTCCTGGTTTCCGTCCGCAGCTTTTCCGCCGCGGTTGGCTTACAACCGCGGCGGAAAAGCTCTAATATGGTGGCGGTGTCTCTCAGACACCGTCCACCATATTAGGAAGTGCCTGAAAAGATGCTTTTCCGCGGCGGATTTTCCGCCGTGGAAAAGCATGTGGAACTTCACTGCGGGGGCCCGTTGCGGGCCCCCTAGGTGAAGGGGGGGTGGGGGGTGCACATGGGGGGTACCTATGGTACCCCCCTGCATTTGTATGCAGAGATCGGCAGGCACCGAGCGGTGCCTGACGCTTTCTGCATACAAATGCAATGTATGCATTTTTAACATTGCGGCGGGTGCAGCTTGAAGCTGCACCCACCGCAATGTTAAGGATAGAGGATGTGACCGCCACCCTGGCGGTCACATCCTAATCTTCACGGGGGGAAAGCCGCTGCCCATGCAGATGTTCCCCCCTACTCTATGGTGGCGGACGGACTCAGGTCCGTCCGCCATCATAATCGGCCCCATAATGAGCATCTCGGCCCGTAAATCGCAAGATGCCAAGCCTTACAATACTTTGCACCGCAATGTTGTCATATTCCACAAACTATACATACTCATATGGTACTGATAAGCTAACCCAAGACAGACTTTCGACATGTGTTACAATATCGTCGGGGCCCCTCCTTAGCACTGAGGTTAGCTATTGCGAGACAAGTAAATATTCTGTCCCCCTCACCTGTCCCTCGGTACTTCTCGCCGGCTTCCAAGCCGTCTCGGGGAGGTACCC
Organism: Lissotriton helveticus; assembly: GCF_964261635.1. NCBI lineage: Eukaryota > Metazoa > Chordata > Amphibia > Caudata > Salamandridae > Lissotriton > Lissotriton helveticus. Next base: position 133,914,091 of record NC_136070.1, on the reverse strand, counting down.
GGCGGCATTGTTTAGCCTTATTTGCCTCCTGTGATTACGGCGGGTGAGTGACGCATCACGTGATAAGATCACGTGATATTGCGTCATATGTTTGACTGCTGGGAGTTGTAGTTCCCTTACTCTAGAGTCCCCGTGGGACGGCGTTTATTATGATATTAAACAATAACGACCTCTATCGACAGTAAGAGTGTCTAGTAAACAACAAAATCAACCATTTCAATATTATAATGAATTGTGAATATCCTGCTATTAGTTCAAGTCATTGTTAGATGATCCTGCATTCACATAGCTAGGCGCACTCTGCGACACATTCCTCCCTTTTCTGTTGGCGCCCAGGGCCATGCCGTTCTTATCAGCAGATTTAGACACCACCGTGTGCGTTGCTAGCATCAGTGTCAAAGGCTTTGTCCAATGATCTACACGCCTCTAATATGATGTCCCAGTCCATCGCTATCGGGGTCTTGCGCAACCCTCTGGCCTCTTCTCGCCTCAGTGCAGCACTCTCTGCAACACCCCACTGTGTCAGTTCACTGTGCCATGCATGGATAGTAGGTGGTGTCCTCGATTTCCATCGCATGGTGATCGCTCGCACTGCCAATAGGAGCGCCAGGTTTTCAAATCTAAATTGCACCTTATACTTAGAGGTTGCCTTCCGCAGTCCAAGTATACAGCCCCCAACTGTTGCCTCTATCTCCCTTTTTGTAATTTCCGCAGTGTATCGCCTGATCGAAGCCCAATATCCCCCGATCCGAGGACAGGACCATATCATGTGTACCAGGTCTGCACCCTCTAGCTGGCATCTAGGGCATTGGTGACACGTTGTCGGGTACATCCTGTCGAGTTTACGTGGAGTAAGTTACGCCCTGTGTAGGATCATAGTTTGAATATATTTAAAGCGCGCATTCCGTGATACTTTTTTAGGGTGTTCCGGCACCCTCTCCCACTCCTTATCCGCAAGGACCCTATCAATGTCGCCCTTCCAGGCGGTGTGGAGCGGTGTCATGCCAACTTGTGTATGGGAGCATAATCCTACATATAACCACCTAACGAGGTGACGTCCCCTACCCATGAAGTACAGCGTTTTGACTAGGTCATTAGTGGGGGGTTCCTGTCTCTGTGGGGCCCAATATTTCCGGACATATTGTAGCAGTGCTGCATGTAAGAGGTACAGATGGTTTGGCGCTCCTGTTTCTCGAACAAAGTTATAAAGGTCCAATAACATTCCCTCTCCGAAGAGGTCTGCAACTGTGGTGACTGCCACATCCGCCCAGGGTGTAAGCCTGCGCGTCGAAAGGCGTCCGCCCTGCTAGGGAATGCCAAGCAAAGGTATATTCCCAGCATAGGCCGCGGATGCTCTCGTATTCTGCAGCGCTGCCTTCCAACATTGCAGGTCCGTGCGCAGAAGTGGGGAGAGGTCCCGCGGTAACTTACTATGAGGCAGTAAAAGGGTGTGTAACGTCCCTTTACCTATATCTTGATCGGTCTTCCCTATCTCCTGCAAATTACGCCCTGCTGACCAAAAGGATAACCACTGTAATTGGCAGGCAAAAAATACGCCGGAAGATCAGGCACCCCTAGGCCCCCTCCAGACGTGCTGCGCTGCAATTTCTTAAGGCTAATCCTCCGTCTACCCGACCCCCAAATGAGTTCAATTAGCAAGGTATTCATTAGTTTAAAGGTATTGCACGGTAGCATAAGTGGTATGTTCGTAAAGTTATAGAGTAGCCGTGGAAGAACCACCATTTTGGCGATTGCTGCCCTGCCTGCCACTGACAGCTGTAGGGACTTCCAGAAGTTAATGCTGGACCGTAAGGTTCTCAGAGCTCTATTCAAGTTGCCCTCTAGCATATCTGCCTGGGTTCTATACACTTGGATGGCTAAATATTTAAACGTGTGAGGAACAACCTTGAAGTGTAGCGAGCCAAATCGAAAATCCGGCAGAGCCGCCTGTTCTTTAAAGAAGAAAACCGTTGATTTCGCCGGTTAAATGGCAAGGCCCGACAGCCTTTCAAAGGACGTAAACATAGCGGCCATCGTGTCCATGGGGGAGCAGAGGTCGCTCAGGTATAGAATGATATCATCAGCATACGCCGACAGCAAATGCGTGGTGCCGCCCACAGTTATCCCCATATCAGTCAGATCCGCCCTGATCTTTAATGCCAAGGGTTCAAGGGCCAGTATAAAAATAAGCGGCGAAAGCGGGCACCCCTGTCTCGTACCCCTACGTATCTGGTATTCTGCCGAAATATGCCCCCCGTCCGTGCTCGAGCTGTAGGAGCATTATATAGGAGCCGGATCTAATTAATGTATTCCTCCGGTAGTCCAAATCTTGCTAGGGCCCTAAATATATAGTCCCATTTAATCATGTTGAACGCTTGGCGCATATCTAATGAAACACAGCCCGGATAGTGTCACGGTGGGGGGCCTCTGCAAGAAGGTGGTGTAGCTTTCTAGTGTTCAAGGATGTACTGCATTCCGGTAAAAAGCCCGTCTGGCCTATATAGAACAGTTTATGTAGTGTAGGCAGGAGTCTGTTTGCTAGATCTTTACTAAGTATTTTGTACTCCGTCGTCAACAATGATAGAGGCCAGTAGCGAGCCATATCCGTGGGGTCCCTGCCCGGCTTCGGGAGTGACACCACCAGTGCCTGCGCTGTAGTGAGGGGCAAGGATCCCTCCTTCAATGCTTCTTTATACAGGATTTCTAATTGGGGTACAATGAGATCCGCATAAGTGGCATAAAATTCAGCAGGTAGGCCGTCCAACCCAGGAGTCTTGTTGTGGGGGAGACCCTTGATGGCAGCTTTGATTTCCGACTGAGTAATGGGGCCCAGCAATTCTTTCCGCGTCTCCACCGACAGTTGGGGGCATTGAACTGCGGATAAAAACTCATCTATAGACGTGCTTACCTCCTCTGCAGGTGCGCTATACAGTCCGGCATTATATTGACTCTAATATTAAAGCAGGTCTAATTCTAACTTCCTGCAAAGGGGCTTGTTTGTCCTCTTTCAGAACCGCTTCCTGTCCAACCTATTTAGCTTCTCCTCTACGTCTATCAAGGACTTATGAATTTCTTGTCGTGCCCCTACTGTCACGCCAATATCCGTCCCACGGAACACCGTTTTAAACGCGTCCCACTCAATCAGTCTATAGATGCTGTGTTGCTATTGTCTATAAAGTACTGCTGAATGGTGTCTGATATGGCAGTGCAGAACACTGAGTCCTCTAGCATTTAGGGCCTCAATCGCCATGTTGGCACTGGGGTGGGCACCCTGCCCCACCCAAGTACCACTTCCAGTGGGCTATGGTCGGAGAAGGACTTCGCCAGATATGTAGTGGTCAGTACCTGTATTGCAATGGAATTGGAGCAGTACATCCTGTCGAGTCGCATATGTGATATGTGCACCGGTGAATAGAAGGAATACTCTATGTGTGATGGGTGTCTCATCCGCCATACATCGCGTAGCCCCCAGCCGTCCGCCCACTCACAGAATGCATTTGCTTGTTTGCAGACCCCCGTTCCGTGCAGTGTGGGGTGCGACCTGTCTAGCGTGACATCCAACAGAGCATTACAATCCCCCCGATGATCCATGGGTAACTTTCCCACCCCACCAGCGCGGCAGACAGCTTACACAGGAACTTGTCCTGTGCTGAGTTTGGTGCATAGATTGATCCCAGTACCACCGGTTGGCCATCCAAAGTGCCCCTGACTAGGATGTACCTCCCCTGTTGATCTACTCTCTGCTCTCCGTGCCTGACCCAGATCGTCGCGCCTCTCGCAAACCCCGAACCTGTGGTAGAAAACACCTGTCCCTTCCACTTTTTATGGAGTTTCCCCACTTCCAGTTCAACCAAATGGGACTCTTGCAAGTATACTATCTGCGCCTTGCGCCTCAATAACTGCGCGTGTATTCTATGCTGCTTCTGAACTGATCCCAGACCCCTGACATTCCACGTTATTTTGGTATATCTGTTTTGTATTTGCATCATGTATCTGGATGTGGACACCGTATAACCGGCCAAACCGGTGCAGTGCCGTGCCAACCCGAGAGAGTGCACCCCGCAGGACCATTACCCTCCCCAACAATTCCCAATACTCTATCCGGTCGTGAAACTATACCGGACCACCCAACTAAAGTGGAAATATAGGAACTTGTGTAGCATCTATGCAAAGCTTTCGCATCTCGGGGTACGTGGCCAAACCTACCCATGCTGTGCACTCTTCTGCTCAGTGTTACCTTAGAATACAAACGGTCCCCGGGCCTGAAGTGCCCCACAATACAATGCCTGTAGAACAAATATGTTGGTAATATTAACGCAGCCATATACATTACAGTTCAGTTGCGAGTTCGTAGCAGTGTTACCTCAGTCAGGAAAACAGTCCGTCTGCAGTCTGTGGGGTCGCGGACGGAAACAGGGTCACGCTCCCATCCGAATCGGATTTTGGGGTGTCTACTTCAGACGTGGTCATGTTGCCGATCTGCGCCGTCGACCAGAAGGAGGAGACTGCAAGGATTGCCGCCTCCTTATCTCCCTGCATCTGCTGAGTCGTTGACCGGAGTTGTGTATTCCTTTTGCGCATTCGTCTTGAAAGGCGGCGTCCTGACACGCGGCCATCTTGCACCATGGATGTCGAAGTCTGGGAGTTGGCCATCGATTGCCTCCCCATCTCCATCACCTCCAACCATTCCTCCACGTCACCAGGACTCTCAAAGAACGCTTATGATTTTTTTTAAATACATTTTTATTGAGTTATAAAAACATAGGCACAGTGAAGAACCTGAATGGGGCTGCAAATGGACACATCTGAAATCAAAAATAGAACTTAGCAGGATACTATATTTCCACCTCACATCATCGACATCTGTAAAAAGTCCCTCCCGATGTGGAATAATGTGCCCTGAAATGGGGTTAATCCCTGTACCCCACCCTCTGTCCTGCAGTATGAATCAGTGAGATCTACTAGTTGGTATCTCTCCGGTCATCATCTATATGATGTAACTCTAACAAACCCCCCTCCCCACAACCTTAACTAACCCCACATCCCTCCCTCCCCCCCAGGCATGCCACTCGGTTAATAAGGTTTCGCTGTTTGATCTGTGAGCAGGACAGTGATGGTCTGTGTCCTATATATCCCAGACCTCAAGTTTCGGTGTTGGGGACAGGTGTTCTCCCATGGTCGTCCCGCCCTATCTGCGCTCTGCTCTCTAGCCTATCAGTGCCTCCCAAAATCAGTGGTCTGCTGCAGGTTCCCTCCGCTCAGGAGAGCCAATGGTATTGACCGCTGGGTGTTTTACTAGCTCCACCAGGCTTATGATTTAGAAACCTATTCCTGACAATTCTTCACACTGACTCTCAAGGTTAGGCACCAAGCAATGATGTCAACGTTGTCTACGTCAACACAATTTTTTACACCAAAAATGCTTCTGCCATTCAGCATCTTCTATAAGTATAACCCTCGCTATGAATTTGTTTCTAGATTCATATACACTGAATGCAGCACACTCCTGAAAACATAAAAAAGGCGTAGGAATGGTCTAGCGCGTGTTCGACCCCTGAGGCTTGAGCCGGGGGCTGTTACTCTTAAAATTGTGTGCATTTTAAAATTGTTTTGCCCCTGACTTTTGCTATTATTTTTATTTTAAAAACTACCAAAACTTGCATTTTCGTGCACTCGTCCCCACTCCCAGTGCAACCGAGTCAGCGCTGACGCTGTGGGAAGCTGGGCTTAGGAGGCCATATTGGGGGGAATTAGGGTTGGCGTTCGAGTTGTTGCTCGCCTCCCGCCCGCCCACTTACAAAAGCGGCAGTGTAACACGAGCGCGCTGATTGCTAGCGCGTGTTCGACCCCTGAGGCTTGAGCCGGGGGCTGTTACTCTTAAAATTGTGTGCATTTTAGAATTGTTTTGCGCCTGACTTTTGCTATTATTTTTATTTTAAAAACTACCAAAACTTGCATTTTCGAGCACTCGTCCCCACTCCCAGCGCAGCCGAGTCAGCGCTGACGCTGTGGGAAGCTGGGCTTAGGAGGCCATATTGGGGGGAATTAGGGTTGGCGTTCGAGTTGTTGCTCGCCTCCCGCCCGCCCACTTACAAAAGCGGCAGTGTAACGCGAGCGCGCTGATTGCTAGCGCGTGTTCGACCCCTGAGGCTTGAGCCGGGGGCTGTTACTCTTAAAATTGTGTGCATTTTAAAATTGTTTTGCGCCTGACTTTTTCTATTATTTTTATTTTAAAAACTACCAAAACTTGCATTTTCGAGCACTCGTCTCCCAGCGTAGCCGAGTCAGCGCTGACGCTGTGGGAAGCTGGGCTTAGGAGGGCATATTGGGGGGAATTAGGGTTGGCGTTCGAGTTGTTGCTCGCCTCCCGCCCGCCCACTTACAAAAGCGGCAGTGTAACGCGAGCGCGCTGATTGCTAGCGCGTGTTCGACCCCTGAGGCTTGAGCCGGGGGCTGTTACTCTTAAAATTGTGTGCATTTTAAAATTGTTTTGCGCCTGACTTTTGCTATTATTTTTATTTTAAAAACTACCAAAACTTGCATTTTCGAGCACTCGTCCCCACTCCCAGCGCAGCCGAGTCAGCGCTGACGCTGTGGGAAGCTGGGCTTAGGAGGCCATATTGGGGGGAATTAGGGTTGGCGTTCGAGTTGTTGCTCGCCTCCCGCCCGCCCACTTACAAAAGCGGCAGTGTAACGCGAGCGCGCTGATTGCTAGCGCGTGTTCGACCCCTGAGGCTTGAGCCGGGGGCTGTTACTCTTAAAATTGTGTGCATTTTAAAATTGTTTTGCGCCTGACTTTTGCTATTATTTTTATTTTCAAAACTACCAAAACCTGCATTTTCGAGCACTCGTCCCCACTCCCAGCGCAGCCGAGTCAGCGCTGACGCTGTGGGAAGCTGGGCTTAGGAGGCCATATTGGGGGGAATTAGGGTTGGCGTTCGAGTTGTTGCTCGCCTCCCGCCCGCCTCTAACTTGCATAAAATGATGTCATCATCCCGTCCGCGCAGCGGGCGGGCACAGCGTGCGCGCCAAAGGCAAGCCCGTGTGTGCCCGTCCGCGACTGGACGGGACCAGGGGCCATGACCCCTGTCCATTCACTGGGCCCCCATATAAGATACAACTTTAATGAGCTGTTGAGACTAAGACCCCCCGTAAAAAAAGAGTGCAACCACTCATATTATCCTCTAAACTTGCCCTTTCAGTGCCGACACTGTCACTTTCACCCAAAAGGCCTTTTGACTATGGAACATCAGAAATCGTTTAAAATGTTTCTCTTAAATTGCAGATCGTTGCCCAAGCACCAAACTGAAATATCCATACTGCTTGAAGAGCATAACCCGGATGCGTTTTTTTTTACAGAGACCTGGTTAACCCCTTCGTCGGTACCCGATCTTGTCCAACCACTACCACATGGCTATCAAATAGCCAGAACAGACCGTATTTCAGGAAAGGGGGAGGAGGGTTAGCAATAGTATTTAAAAATTACACCTGTCGATGTAACCCCACTGCTGTTCTTGACTGTGAAAGCGTGTCGTTCAATCTGGAATTTTCATCAAACCTAAATTTTTCTGGCATCCTGGCCTACCGCCCCCCTGGCTCGGCCAGACAGTTTCTAGATTCTGCGCCCTCAGTAATCGCAGATCTGGCTATTACATCAGCCAATTTTACGCTGTTAGGAGATCTAAACATGCACTTCGAAGACACTGCGGATCACGCTGCCCAAGAACTAATTGCCGACCTATCCGCACTACAGCTGGTCCAACTCGTCTCCTCACCTACACATGTAAAAGGACACCTATTAGATCCAGTATTTAGTAACTGCCTAGGTCTAGTGACAGAGCCCCCTATTGCTCTTCCGTGGACAGATCATCAACTTATTCAGCTAACCTGGGGCATCCCTAAACCGCCTGCGCTTTTGACAGGCTCACGGGAGGCTCGAGATTGGCCGAAACTGTCAACTGATGAGTGGGCTCGTGAACTTCAAGCTACAATTCCCTTAATTACTACAGACCCTATAGAAGCAAATGACATCTTCAACAGTTGGATTACTCAGTCACTGGATACTATTCTCCCAATAGTAAAATCTCGAACCAAAAGGTCTAGGACTTCAGCCCCTTGGTACACTATAGAGCTTAGGGAGATTAAACGTAAGTGTAAAAGGCTGGAGAGAAAATGGCGTCTGGGATACACAGACCCCGACAAAACAGCGTATAGAAATTCCATCAGAAACTACAAGTTAGAGATCAAAAAAGCTCAATCCCAGCACTACACACAAAAGATCAATGATGCCAGGTCTAACTCGAGGGAAATATATAGAATAGTAAAAAGTCTTACTGTACTTCCCCAGCCTCCGATAAACAGTGAGGACTTACAAGTTCGCTGTAACGAGCTGGCAGACTATTTTTTTAATAAAATAGACTGTATCTACTCTGCTTTCCCAACTACTCACGTACAGAATCAGGTAGCTTTTGCCGGCCCTCCCAACTATGGGGCAGCAGAAAATAAATCTCCAGTATTGGAGAATTTCCCATTGCTGCAGTTGGACTTATTAGCCAGCCTAATGACCCGGGTAAAATCGGGCTCTCCCAGCGACTCAGCCCCTCCTAGATTTTTAAGGACCGTCAGTCAGACCATTTTACCGGTCATGTTAAAGGCACTCAATGCCTCTATTTCCACCAATATAGTCCCCCCTAAGTGGAAAGAAGCCAGGGTGAAAGCACTTGCTAAAAAGCCTAATATGAGCGTCACCAATCTGAGTAATTATCGTCCAATCTCCTTGCTCCCCTGGGCCAGTAAGCTTCTAGAAAAATATATCAATAGCCTCCTGACCAAGTTCCTAGAGGAAAATAATCTCCTTGATCCCTCTCAGACCGGTTTCCGCCCCAAGCATGGGACGGAGTCGGCTCTGTTGGCGGTCCTGGAGGAAACAAGGGGTATCTTGGATCGAGGAGGATCGGTGGCAGTCATCCTCCTCGATCTCAGTGCCGCTTTCGACACTGTAAATCATACCATCTTGTTGCAGCGCCTCGGGGAAATTGGGATTCAAGGAGGAGCATTGGAGTGGATCCGCTCATTCCTATCGTGTAGGCAATTTCAGGTCTTTGAGGGAGCAACCATCTCTACAAACAAGCCCTTGGACTGCGGAGTTCCGCAGGGCTCCTCATTAGGCCCGACGTTGTTTAACGTCTATATGAGACCGCTGGCTGGGGTCGTCCGTCCGTACGGTATTAAGATCGATACCTACGCGGACGATACCCAGCTGGTGGTCTCTCTCACGCGGGCTGGAGACCCTGTAGGTGCGTGGACCTGGCGGGATGTCTGAGCGAGGTCAGCAGATGGATGACCCTGTCTTGTCTCAAACTTAATGTGGACAAGACAGAGGTTATGATGCTGGGACATCTAGCACCATCCACGATCAATCAGATCTGGCCAGTATGTTTGGGCACTCCCCCAGTCCCCAGGGATGCCATCAAGAGCCTGGGAGTCTGGCTGGACAAGTCCCTGACGTTTAACCATCAGGCCACTGTACTATCTGCCACAGGATTCAAGCAAGCCGGGCCGACGACGCCTGAAATGGCAGGTCCCCGGAGGCTTGTCTCCTTTCTGGTGAAGAATTGGCTTGGTAGTTTGGTCTGCCCTGTTCCCATGATGCACTGGGCCAGGGACAGACTAATTTGCATATAGCCAGGTTCTGAGCTGGGATGGGGCAGTGAGCTAAATAACGGTGATGGATCAAGCCCTGATCTTTGGACTGGGTAAGAGTGGTCTGCTTAATTCAGACACTCTGTTCATCACCACCCCCTTTTCTGAATCATTTTGTCCACCATAAGCGTGGAAGGGTATACTCAGACATGAGTCCCTTGCTCACTGCTCCATCAGGATTCAAACAAGCCGGGCCGACGACGCCTGAAATGGCAGAAACCGGTCCCCGGAGGCTTGTCTCCTTTCTGGTGAAGAATTGGCTTGGTAGTTTGGGCTGCCCTGTTCCCATGATGCACTGGGCCAGGGACAGACTAATTTGCATATAGCCAGGTTCTGAGCTGGGATGGGGCAGTGAGCTAAATAACGGTGATGGATCAAGCCCTGATCTTTGGACTGGGTAAGAGTGGTCTGCTTAATTCAGACACTCTGTTCATCACCACCCCCTTTTCTGAATCATTTTGTCCACCATAAGCGTGGAAGGGTATACTCAGACATGAGTCCCTTGCTCACTGCTCCATCAGGATTCAAGCAAGCCGGGCCGACGACGCCTGAAATGGCAGAAACCGGTCCCCGGAGGCTTGTCTCCTTTCTGGTGAAGAATTGGCTTGGTAGTTTGGTCTGCCCTGTTCCCATGATGCACTGGGCCAGGGACAGACTAATTTGCATATAGCCAGGTTCTGAGCTGGGATGGGGCAGTGAGCTAAATAACGGTGATGGATCAAGCCCTGATCTTTGGACTGGGTAAGAGTGGTCTGCTTAATTCAGACACTCTGTTCATCACCACCCCCTTTTCTGAATCATTTTGTCCACCATAAGCGTGGAAGGGTATACTCAGACATGAGTCCCTTGCTCACTGCTCCATCAGGATTCAAGCAAGCCGGGCCGACGACGCCTGAAATGGCAGAAACCGGTCCCCGGAGGCTTGTCTCCTTTCTGGTGAAGAATTGGCTTGGTAGTTTGGTCTGCCCTGTTCCCATGATGCACTGGGCCATGGACAGACTAATTTGCATATAGCCAGGTTCTGGGCTGGGATGGGGAAGTGAGCTAAATAACGGTGATGGATCAAGCCCTGATCTTTGGACTGGGTAAGAGTGGTCTGCTTAATTCAGACACTCTGTTCATCACCACCCCCTTTTCTGAATCATTTTGTCCACCATAAGCGTGGAAGGGTATACTCAGACATGAGTCCCTTGCTCACTGCTCCATCAGGATTCAAGCAAGCCGGGCCGACGACGCCTGAAATGGCAGAAACCGGTCCCCGGAGGCTTGTCCCCTTTCTGGTGAAGAATTGGCTTGGTAGTTTGGTCTGCCCTGTTCCCATGATGCACTGGGCCAGGGACAGACTAATTTGCATATAGCCAGGTTCTGAGCTGGGATGGGGCAGTGAGCTAAATAACGGTGATGGATCAAGCCCTGATCTTTGGACTGGGTAAGAGTGGTCTGCTTAATTCAGACCCTCTGTTCATCACCACCCCCTTTTCTGAATCATTTTGTCCACCATAAGCGTGGAAGGGTATACTCAGACATGAGTCCCTTGCTCACTGCTCCATCAGGATTCAAGCAAGCCGGGCCGACGACGCCTGAAATGGCAGAAACCGGTCCCCGGAGGCTTGTCTCCTTTCTGGTGAAGAATTGGCTTGGTAGTTTGGTCTGCCCTGTTCCCATGATGCACTGGGCCAGGGACAGACTAATTTGCATATAGCCAGGTTCTGAGCTGGGATGGGGCAGTGAGCTAAATAACGGTGATGGATCAAGCCCTGATCTTTGGACTGGGTAAGAGTGGTCTGCTTAATTCAGACACTCTGTTCATCACCACCCCCTTTTCTGAATCATTTTGTCCACCATAAGCGTGGAAGGGTATACTCAGACATGAGTCCCTGGCTCACTGCTCCATCAGGATTCAAGCAAGCCGGGCCGACGACGCCTGAAATGGCAGAAACCGGTCCCCGGAGGCTTGTCTCCTTTCTGGTGAAGAATTGGCTTGGTAGTTTGGTCTGCCCTGTTCCCATGATGCACTGGGCCAGGGACAGACTAATTTGCATATAGCCAGGTTCTGAGCTGGGATGGGGCAGTGAGCTAAATAACGGTGATGGATCAAGCCCTGATCTTTGGACTGGGTAAGAGTGGTCTGCTTAATTCAGACACTCTGTTCATCACCACCCACTTTTCTGAATCATTTTGTCCACCATAAGCGTGGAAGGGTATACTCAGACATGAGTCCCTTGCTCACTGCTCCATCAGGATTCAAGCAAGCCGGGCCGACGACGCCTGAAATGGCAGAAACCGGTCCCCGGAGGCTTGTCTCCTTTCTGGTGAAGAATTGGCTTGGTAGTTTGGTCTGCCCTGTTCCCATGATGCACTGGGCCAGGGACAGACTAATTTGCATATAGCCAGGTTCTGAGCTGAGATGGGGCAGTGAGCTAAATAACGGTGATGGATCAAGCCCTGATCTTTGGACTGGGTAAGAGTGGTCTGCTTAATTCAGACACTCTGTTCATCACCACCCCCTTTTCTGAATCACCTGTTTCGGCCTCATCAGAGTATTGAAGAAGATTCTTCCATTACTACCGTTTGAGGCTAGACAAACTGTGGTCCAGGGACTGATACTTACGAGGCTGGATTTTGAAAATGCGCTCTACCTTGGGGCCCCTGACTCCACACTAAAAAAGTTGCAGGTAATTCAGAACTGTGCGGCTCGAACCCTGCTTCAGCTCCCTCGCAGGTCCTCTGTGAAGGCCGGACTGACAAGATTACATTGGCTTCCGGTGAAAGACAGGATCAGCTTCAAATTCCTTTGTGTTGCTCATCAATCCTTTTGGGAAACTGGGCCACTGATCAGTCGCCCTTTAATCGCCCCCTATCTTCCCAGCAGACAGCTTCGGTCTACCAACGCCTTATTGGCTGTTGTACCAAAGGTTAAAAGGTCTAGATCAGGAGGTCGCTCCTTCTCTTTAAACGTGGCCAAATTGTGGAACAGTTTACCCTTTCATCTCAGGTCCAACGCAGACCTTACCTCTTTTAGGAAAAATCTAAAAACCATCCTGTTCAACAAATAGTCTGTCCACCTGTATCCAGCCTTTCGGGCAACACTTGTTAGCTACCAGCGCTGGGACGCCTCCGGGCAGCTATTCTGCGCTTTACAAAATTCATTTTCATTTCATTTCATTTCATTACATACTGCAGGACTTGCTTGCTTTATACCTCCTAGTCAAATGTGTCACCAACCTTAGTCCACCTTCTGTTTGGGTCTTCAGCAATCATCCCCCTAAAATAAACCTTGTCTCTTTCCCAACCCCCAATTCTTAAAATGTTCATAATACATACCCAAACTCCTTAACAGCTGACTTGAACATCTTGTCAAATGAACTGCCTAAAGTCTATGACCTAGGCATGATACAGGACCTTGATAACATGGACTACCAAGATCCAGTCATGCATCCAACCCACTCCAGAGAAAATACCTGCAGTTCCTGCTTTGCATGTTCCCCAAGCTCTAGATAACAAACTGGCACACTCTGTGTCGATCTTACTATGCTATGGTGAGTTTCATTATGAAGTAATGAGGCCAAGATCTAATCAACTCTAAAATTCAAACTATCTACTTGTCCATATCTTTGACCTGCTTATGTTCTCTACCACAGTCATGTTGGTCCACTTTAAAAGTAAATTCAAAAGAAACTTTGATTGCCAGGTCCCCCTGAAAGATGATGACCAATTGTAAAGAAAGTGCCAATTTCAATGGCATTTGCCTGCTCAAAAAATAGGACAGAGTCCTGGAATAATGTTGAGCCAAATCTCACTAATCGGTCCAACATAATGCATATGGGACTCCCCCTAGAAGCAATCAGCTTTCTTAAAGTAAGGCAAAAACACCATTTAAAATGGGTAAAGCCAGAAGAAATTAATTCTACCATGGGATTCTTCCAGATCTAAAAACAAAACGTGTCTCAGGTTCTTTTGTAGCACAGTTTTGGTTCAACCAATCTCTTTAACAACATTATAGCCCTAATTAGGATGTCGGTCGGAGTCGACCAACACCTCCTACGGTTTCGTAACTGACAGACTTCGGAACCGAAATTACGCAGCCTCCCATTTCCCTATGGGAGCTTGCGCGGTGGTCAGAAACCGGCCACAGCACTAGCTCCCATAAAGAAATGGTAGTCAATGTAAATCCCTGCACCGTGTGGCAGGCAACTCATGGTGCCTGCCACACAGTGCAGGGATTTACAAGGGGGTACCATAGGTGCCACCTCAGTCCCCAACAGGAGGTTGCGAAAGCAGGGGGGCCCTGCTAGGGGCCACCAAAGTCACTTAATGACAGGCTTTCCATATCGGAAAGCCCGACATGGAAAGCCTGTCGGTAACCGACATCATAATCCCGATGGTGGAAACGCCGTCCGTAAGGGATTCTGTTGCGGCTCTGACTGGCCGACGGGCTCCTTGATCCCATTGGAAGCCAGCTGAAGTGACCAGCCAGTTTGAATTCTGGCCACCATAATCATAATACGGCAGTAGGAATTCAAACCAAGGATGTCGGTCGGAAAACCTCGACCTGTGGTCAGATGCTTTCCAACCTGATTTCTGCACACTGTATCGTACAGTGATCACTGAACTGTTTATTACAAATTTCTACCTACTCATTGTGAACCTACTCATTGTGCACTCTACCCACACAGTGCACTTTGTTCGGTACTTGGACAAAATTATATATTGTGATACAAAAAATATTGTGTCGCGAATATTGGGATATCAAAAATATCGTTAACAGGAATATTGAAGATTAAAATATCATTTTAAGTGTTGTTTTTAATATCATTGTAATAATTATCAATGCAGAAAATATTGTTGTATTTAATAACTTTTGTAAGTGTTAATTACTGTATGCTTTATTGTAGTGTATTTGATTGTATATGTTAATTTTTTTATTGTGTTTTTAGTAATATCATTCTTTTTTTGTTATAACATTTTTAACATTTGTAATTTTAAGTTGTATTAATGTATATAAATTGTTTTTTTGTAGCAGGATATTGTTTTTTTAGAGGATAATGGTAGGGTGATTTAAAAACAATTATATTAAAAAATATATTTTAGGTTAAAGATTTTAAAGTGAGGCAAATTATTTAGAATTTTTAAATGTATTTGGTTATATTAATATTATTAATACATTTTAATTTCATATTAAAGAATATATATTTTAATGGTATTTTTGGAAAAAATCAAACTACAATTTAATAATATCTACCAAAATATTTATAAGCATTTGTATATAAAATACTTACATGTTAAATATTTTGTAACAAACTTTTTAAAAGGGTGGAACTTTTTTTTTTTTAATTTCTATTTTATTTTAAAATATTTTGTGATTTTATTTTTAGATTATAGAATAGATTTAAATATAATTATGTATTATGATTTTATTTGCCATTTTATGATGTACACTTTATGAATGGTAAATAGTTTTAAAAAGTATACTAATTACTAGTAAGTTATATCTTTTTTTCTATTTAAAAAAATTAACTATGTATTTATAGGTATTTAGTTTTGGTTAGTGTGTTTTAGATACAATTCTATTTAATTTTATAGGAAAAAAAATCTGTTTGAGTTTGGAGTATTGATTGCGTATTTAAACTTTATATTATTTTGTGTAAAATCTTATATATTGAAGTGGGTCTTGTAAATTTCACCTTGTTTTTAACGTTGCCTTAGAATGGAGTGGGAATAATAAATGTCACCCCTTTAGTGTACAACCCCTTCCTCAAATTGCATTAGATTTGAGTGGAAACAGTAAATGTAACCCCTTTAGTGTTCAACACCTTCCACAAATTGATTTAGATTGGAGTGGGAATATGAAATGTCATCCTTTTTGTTTCCAATAACTTCTCCATATACATTTATATTGGAGTGGCAATACTAGATGTCACCCCTTTAGTGTTCAACGCCTTCCGCAAATTGTTTTCGATTGGAGTGGGAATAGTAAATGTTACTACCCCTTTAGTGTCCAACACCTTCCCAAATTTGGTCTAGATTGAAGTGGGGATAGTACATATCACAAATTTAGGGCTTAATTATGAGTTTGGCGGTGCAGGAGTTGAGTCCTTCTATTGTAAACGCTAATTAAGGTGTTATTTTTGATGTACAGATATATAGTTTTAGTTTTAAATATACAGTTATTTATGTATATATTTGTTAATATTTAGGTTGGTGTTTAAATATTTGTAGTTAATGCAAATTTATTTCGGATTTGTATTGTTAATATTTTAGTTTTACAATGTATTGGGGTGTATGGTAAATATTTTGTAGCTGCAATATATTTTTCTGTAATTTAAATATGTGTATAAAATGTTTTGGGTTTATTTGAAGTAATTGATAATGATTCATTTTGTTGTCAATATTATTGTAGTCGATATTGTGTGAATCACTATTTTTTACGTTATATGTTTATTTCAAGATAACAATATTTTTGTTTCCGATATTTTTGTTTTGATATAGGTAAAAATTAATTTTTCAGACGATATTTGTGTTCTCTATTTGCAGTTTTACTAGTTAAGTATAGGCAGTTGATATTTTTGTTATTGATATTTAATTTCTGATATTTTTGTTTTTCGCTATTGTATGCATCGATATTATGTCAGTGATCCCACTGTTCGTTGTGTACTCTAAGTTGCTCATCATGCTCCGCTGATTCCTTATCCTAGCATGACCCGCAGTCAGTGACGTGACTGGTACGGCTTCAATATCCTACGTAAATGTATTGTGTGCAGCTCAGCCATTTCGCAAAGCGTTTTATAAAACAACAGCAAAACCGAGAGATAACTACAGTGACTGACGGCAGAGCAGGGTGAAAACATAGAAGCTGCAGAAAGTGGGTTGTCATACAGGTGCAAGCTGGGCTGTGCTGAAGTTACATATGTAAGTAGATGACACATAAATGTGGGATTTGGACCTGAAGTCCCCAGGAGCCATTCTGCTTTCGTGCAGTCTAGATCTGAGACGGCCGGCCAAACTGTCATGCTCAGTGCCAACACTCCAAGGCCCCGCCCACAAAACTCTGCAAGAAAGGAAAAATAAAACTAATTATCATTTTATATTTGCTTTCCTACCTTTTTAGTGGGGGTGCCGCTGAGGCCAGGTTTCGCAAAGGCAGTGTTAGGGGTTGCAAGGGGCAAACCAGGGGTCACTTCTGCGATCTTTGGTGAACCTTAAATCACATTTTATAGCTTTATAAGCTGCAGTTTTCTGAGCACAGATAAGTGAAATTACAAACTTCCTCCATTTTAGGTACAGAAGAAAAACTATATAATTGTGAAAACCTTTTTTAAAAGCTTTGCTCTCAGGCTTGGGTCATGGTATGTAACTTCTGTTACCACTTGAATCAGTGTTAAAATCTAGATTGCGACGTAAACATTATCGGCGCCATCTTGTCCCCTTTTAACTCGAATGTGCGTGTAAGTAGCAGCCATTTTGAACGCCATGGCCTCTCTGCCCACTGCCGATAGCCAGCGCGTCTCTCTCTCTCCCTCTCTGACCCCGCCAGCATCCCCCGCGCGCTGACAGCCCACGTTCTCACATGCTTGGGCCATAAACCACCCCTTCAGCGCGGCCCTGCCTCGGAGCCACATCCCGTACCCGACTAACACCTCCCTCCGTCCCTCTAATGATCACGCATCCTTTGATGAACCCCCTTCCTCTGTGCCCGATTGTCCCGCCCGATCCCAGGCCATCACCTAGCCCTGCGGATACAGTTTATTGCCCCTTACAGTTGGAAGCTGTCCCTCTTCAAAGAATCCATGACTGATAAAAACCCCCACCCCATGAGATCCGATCAGCCGCACACATTCCGGGAGCCGGCGGGATATCCAGCTGCGCGATAGTCATCACCTACTGAGATCGGGGTGGGGACTTTTACTGTAAATATGTGTGGGAACGGGTTTGGAGCAGGGATTCCGAGGATGCCTTTCCGTACATCAAAGTATTGACAAGAATGTGTTTTATGTAATAAAGCAATAAACCTGTGTATAAGAGGCCAGGCCTCAAGGATGCGTCTAGAGCACCTCGAGAAGATACCCTGTTGTCTGATTTGACGTGTTCTGCTCCGTCGGAATAAACTCCTGTTTCCTGCCTTCTGTCTCCAGCGCCTGCCTCTTTGTTTGGTAATCTCGAATGGTATGAGAGGCGGCTAACGCCGGGCAAATACTGAAGGGTTCTTGGTCCAATTCGGCCCTACCTTTCTACAATTGGCATCCCAAACGTGGGGCCCATCAGCGACGCGTGGATCCAGTGGGAGAGGTCCCAACGACAGAGTGAATGACTGCAACGATCGGGAAGAGCTCCTGCCCGATAGACCCTCGTCTGGCAGCCGATCAGCCGAACTTCACCGGTTCCGAGCAGACCTCTCTCGAGTGATCTACGGTCCTGACTGGGAACCATCAGGAGTGCCACAGCAATTACGGAGAATAGAGGACGATCAGGCGCTGGAAGCGGAAAACGAGAAACTGTCCATGCGGTCCGGGTAAGGTCGTGTAACACGACGAATTGCAAATTGATTGTTTGATTGTTTGAAAATACTAGTATTACTCATTTGATTGTTTCTGAGAGATTCTCTATTTGCAAACAAGCACAGAGTCGCCATACTCTGTTTAGTCTTTGCAGATAGTGAAGGGTAGGTAACGCAGGCCTTTGCCCCCTTTGTAATCCGTCGTGCCTACTTCCCTCTCCATTTGATTGATTGTTATCCAAGCATTTACTGTTTTGGAATTGGTTCTCTTTGGATCATTCTCTATTTACAAATAAGCACAGAGTCGCAATACTCTGTTTAGTCCTTGTGAATAGTGAAGGATAGGTAACGCAGGCTTTTGCCCCCGTTGTAATACGTCGTGCCTATTTTTATCCCTCATTTGATTGATTGTTTGTCCGAACATTGATCGTTCGGAATTGGTTCTCTTTGGGTTATTCTCTATTTACAAATAAGCACAGAGTCGCAATACTCTGTTTAGTCCTTGTGAATAGTGAAGGATAGGTAGTGCAGACTTTTTGTCCCCTTTTGTAACCCGTCATGCCTATTTTTGCCCCGTTTGTTGGTAGTTGGTTCAGCCCGGACCGCTTATTAGAGGTGAACCATCCGGCTCCACTGGAGGGCACCCCTAATAAGGACATGTTTACTAAATATGGACTAGTCACCGTGGCTTATAGTAAGCTGTGGCATAAATACACGAGAAAGAATCGGGGAAGTCAGTGGCCACTGATAGGATCCTTTGATAACGACAAAATAAACGCGCTGGAAACGGCCCTTTATAACAATAAGACAACACCCACTATGCTCGATAGCTTCGGAATGTGGCGCAAAGAAACAGAACAGCGAAAGAATAGAAATGAGGTCAGGTTAGAAAAGGAATTACGCAAGGCAGCTCACCTGGCTGCTAACAAATTAAAGGAAGAAATAAAAGAGAGAGAGGAAACCAAGCTAAAACAAGATTCCGAATCATCAGGCCAGTGTCCCGTCAGGACACCCTCTACACTTTACCCCGAGCTACCTTCGAAACAGCGAACGAACGATGATTTACTATTAGGTCCCCCGATCATCTACATGCCCCCTCCATACGCCCCTTCCCAACCCTTAGCGCAGCACCCGCAACCCCCACCGACAGGCGAGAGTAGTGCCGGAGCATCGGTCCCCATGGCCTCTGCGCCGACCGAACCCCTCGTACCCAGCGCAGCACGAGCAGCGACTTCAGATGATCCTGAAACTGGGAGGAAAGACCCTGCGAGATCGAATAGATTAAGTAAGGATGAACGAGCTGAGATCGATAAGATTGTAAAGACACTGGTGGTGCGAAAGGAAAGTAAGGATTATATAACGGATATGTACCATACATATGCCAATAGCCACAGGCGACACTTTGTCGTACGCCTTTGTTACCATACCCTTAATGCCTATGAAGACCGCTACCAAGGAAAAGGCCCTGAAAACCTAACGACTCTGTATAGAAAAGTTGATGTCGGAGATGGGGACGAGTGTGATGTGACGAACCTCTTCACGCGTACGCTTGAAGTTTTCAGCCACCTCACGGAACAGAAACCAGAGACTAACACCACGACTCCTGCGGTAACTGAGGCCGGAGTAGAAAAAATTGACACGATGATGCCCATAAAGGAGGCCG
Source organism: Lissotriton helveticus (assembly GCF_964261635.1). Classification (NCBI taxonomy): domain Eukaryota; kingdom Metazoa; phylum Chordata; class Amphibia; order Caudata; family Salamandridae; genus Lissotriton; species Lissotriton helveticus. The sequence continues at coordinate 133,894,232 of NC_136070.1, read as the reverse complement.
CTCCCTATTGGGTTCCCCCACGAGGACAGGGAACACACGACGATATTAACCACCAAGATGCGAGAGGGAGGGTAGTTTACAACTGGGTTTACCAACCATGGGATCGGCAAGACATCCTGACTTTCCAAAAGTCCTTGCCTGATCTGCGAAAGAACCCCACAGCCTTCTATACAGAATTAGCCACCGCTCTGGGTTCAACGATTATGACCCTAGCGGATATCGATTTGTTTTTCGGGCTATGTCTGCAAGCTGATGTGTGGAAGCAAATCCGGAAAGTCGACCACCTTGAGCTGTTCGGACATACCTGGATACAACTCGGTAATGTTGACAAACAACGGGAGCCGGGACAGAAACCTTTGAAGGCCATTCTAGACTTACCAGATAAGATTGTGCAGAAATTAAAAACCCTAGTTCCAGAAAGGAAGGTGGACTGGTCGATAGTAACGGCCTGTCGCCAGAAACCCCAGGAAGACGTATCAGAATACTTCACCCGGTTTGAAACGGTGTTCTCCGATTACAGCAGCCAGGACATGACCACTGCGACCGGACATCACTTGTTTGTCCAGAACTATGTGAAAGGCCTGACGCCAGAAGTCTCGCAGAAACTATAGACTAGCGAGAGTAGTTGGGCGGCCTCCAAGCCCGCAGCTATCCTTCAGATGGCTCAATACTATGAGCGACAAAAGAACGAGAACGATCAAGCGACTGAGAAGAAGAAAAAGGACTTGAAAGAGAGGGTGATGATTGCTCAGTGGCAAGGGGTGACTATAGGAAGGGAACAGTATAGAGGAAACTACCAGTCGAATGCTCCTAGAAATCCACCCCCTAGAGACCGCACACCCGCACCCGGCGCTCCACGAACAGACCTCGATGAGGACCAGTGTGCGTTTTGCAAAAGATTTGGCCACTTGAAGTCTCAATGTCCAGTTCTGCAAGAAGCACTCAGAAATAAAGACACGAGAGACGTAGCGGGCGGGCCGAGAAATAGAGGACAGGGACGAGGGCACACAAGCGACACCAACAATGACAGACCTGGTAGACCGAACACGTTTGACCGTCCCCGACAGAATCAGTGCCAACAGTCTGACTGCGACAATGCCCACGACTTCGCATAGGACTGCCAAGGGCAAGGAAGGGATCCAGTCGAGCTCTATGTTGACCAGCAAGGCCCTTATGTCACCGCTAAGGTTCTAGGTACAAAGTCTCCATTTCTGGTAGATACTGGTGCAACACGTAGTGCGTTGTCTAAACGATTGATTCCGAGGGCACCCTTGTCTGGCTCACATGTGACATCAATAGGTTTTGATGGAACGCCCTCCAGCAAACCCATGTCCACACCGATCTCTTTTAACTTGGACAATAACACCACTGACACAACGTTTTTGCTCTCCTCCAACACCCCCGACGCCATTATGGGACTTGACTTATTGAAACATTTTCGAGCTACTATTAGGTGTTCACAAGACGGAGTTCGAGTCATCCTGTACGACAACCCAACACTGCTCAGATCTTGTCGCACACAACGCATGTTTTCTATCACTGACACTGACTTGTCCTTACTCGACACCCTACCTCTGTACCTATGGGCAAAGACTGACTCGGACGTAGGACGCATGATGATAGACCCTGTACACATAACTGTTCGACAGGACGCAGTACTCCCCAAACTCCCACAGTATCGGATATCACCCGAAGGCGAGAAGGCGTTGGTAAAAATCATCCAGTCCCTGGTAGATGCAGGAGTGGTAGAAGAAGTAGTTAGCAATGTTTGCAACAGCCCTATCCTACCCATTGTGAAGAAGCAGGGTGAGGGAGATGAAAAAGCGTACCGCTTCATCATCGACCTACGAGAAGTCAACAAAGTGGTTGTACCCCAGTACCCTGCAGTCTCAGACATCACCACCATTCTGACCCTGATTCCTTCCACTGCCACCACCTTCACGGTAATCGACCTCAAGAACGCATTCTTCTCCATCCCCATTCACTCGGACAGCCGCTACCTTTTCGGCTTCACTTTAAAATCCCGCTCATACAGATTTTGCAGAGCACCCCAGGGCTACACTGAAAGTCCAAGCATCTACAGCCATGCCCTCAAGAGACAGCTGGATGCAGTCCAATTGCCGGATGGAGTGGTGTTGATACAGTACGTCGATGATATCCTTTTGGCGGCCAACACCACTCCACTTGCAGTCACAGCCACCATCCAACTCCTGCACTTCCTCGCGGAAAATGGCCACAAGGTCTCCAAGAAGAAGTTGCAATTCTGCCAACCTCAAGTCACTTACCTAAGCCACCTCTTGTCCAAAGACGGGAGAAAGCTCACACCCGATCGAATACAGGCTATTCTAGAGACCCCTATCCCTAAAACCCCGAAGCAAGTCCGCTCTTTGGTAGGCCTCACCTCCTTCTGCCGACAATGGTTGCCAAATTTCAGCCTCATTGTGAAACCACTACTTTCCCTACTGGCTAAAGATGTCCCCTTCCCGCTCCCTTGGACCCCTGAATGTCAATCCTCCTTCAAGGAACTACGAGACGCCCTTTGTTCAGCGCCCGTCCTAGGAACCCCTGATTATACAAAGCCCTTCTCTCTCTACACTCACGAAAGGGAGGGATGCGCGTTGTCTGTCCTGACTCAGTCCATTGGCCCCAAACAACAACCATGTGCCTATTTCTCTGCCACTCTTGACCCTGTAGCAAGAGCTTTGCCTGCCTGCCTTCGAGCAGTCGCCGCTGCTGCTGTCTCTATCCGACAAAGTGAGGGAATCGTACTCTCGAATTCCCTCACGGTACTAGTGCCTCATGCTGTTGACACCCTCCTAAACCAGACCAAGACACAACACCTGACCAGCGCGCGACTGACTGGGTACGAACTGACACTGCTCGCACCTCACATCACGCTGAAACGATGCAACACACTGAACCCAGCCACCTTGCTGCCTCTGCCTGAAAACGATCCCGATGTGCCCCCAATACATGACTGTGTGACCCTCACGGACGAACAGACTAGGAGTAGAGTTGACCTCCGAGACACTGCCTTCCCAAACCCTGACGGAGAGCTATGGGTAGACGGCTCTTGCATTAAACTCCCCGACGGCACCACCTCAGCTGCCTATGCAGTTACCACAGCCCGAACTGTAGTTGAAACCGCCCGCATCACGCAACGATCCGCCCAGGCGGCAGAACTGATTGCCCTCACTTGAGCATGTATCCTAGCAAAGGGGACGACAGCAAACATTTACACGGACAGCCAGTATGCCTTCGGGGTGGTTCATCATTTTGGGCTCTTATGGAAGGAGAGGGGATTTCTGACATCTCATGGCACGCCCATCCTGCACGGAGATCTAGTCTCCGCTCTGACTGAAGCGGTTCTCCTCCCCAAACGACTTGCCGTAATCAAATGCAATGCACACAAAAAGGTGACAGACATCATTGGACAGGGAAATGCACTGGCCCACATCACTGCCCGAACCACAGCCGAGAACAGGACGACGACTCGCATGTACGTGACTAGGTCACAAGCAGAAAAATGGACGGACGCTAGGGAAACTATTAAGGACATCCAAATGGCCAGCTCACCACAAGAATTGACTGAATGGGCACGGGTGGGATTAAAGGATGATGAAGGCTGCTGGCGACAAAAGACACGAACAAATGGTTGCTACCCAACTCGTACCTGATCCCCATACTGACGATGGCCCATTCCCCTGCACACATAGGATCTTCCCCTATGGCCGAACTTGTCTCCCGAGTTTGGCATAACGATAAAATTACAGACTCAGCCAAACGATTAGTCCAGCAATGTCTAGTCTGCCTGCAACACAACCCTGGGAAAGGAACTGTCATACCCCGGGGAGGGTTTGGGGTCCCCAACCATCCATTTGAAGTCCTACAGATGGACTATATCCAGTTAGAGAGATGTCAAGGACTGAAGTATGTACTTGTTGTTGTGTGCGCTTTTAGCAAGTGGGTGGAAGCCTACCCGATGCGTGACAACACTGCTATCGCCACTGCAAAAGTACTACTGAAAGAGTTCTTCCCTCGCTACGGCCTTTGCCGTATTTTATGGAGTGACAATGGACCCCATTTTGTAGCCGAGGTTATCCAGCTCATCCTGAAAGGACTGGGGGTACGACAGAAATTCCACGCAGTTTTTCACCCCCAATCTGCTGGACTGGTCGAGCGGCACAATGCCACATTGAAACTAAAACTGGCGAAAATAGTGGCTACCACAGGACTAAAATGGCCAGACGGTCGCCCCCTAGCATTGCTGTCAATGCGTTCCACCCCCACCAAACACCACTTGACCCCTTACGAGGTCGTTTTCGGCCGGCCCATGAGTATCTGGTCCGCACCCAAACCGGCATCTATTCACGACGTCCCGGACGTCCTAATGTCTGACTACCTGTATAACCTAACTAAAACACTGTCTGTTATTCATCATCAGGTGCTGCAGGCCATCCCCGATGCTTCCAGGGGCCCCGGACATACCATCCAGCCTGGAGATTTCGTCCTGATTCGGAACTTCCAGCGGGAGAAGAGTCTGGAACTCCACTGGACGGGCCCCTGGCAAGTCTTGATCACCACCCGAACAGCTCTTCGAGTGGAGGGGAAGCGAAATTGGCTGCACGCACATCATTGCAAGAAAATCTCTCCGGCCCTGACGTCGACCGAAGACGTGAGCACCCAGGAAGAGCTCCTGAACAAAAACCGACCATCCCTGAGCTGCTACCCTGAAACAGAGACACTCGAATTGGCGAAATTCCCTGATCCCACTGTACCATCCAGAGAAGGGTATAACCTGCGACAAAAGGAGGGAGCTTCGGTTAAGTAGACCACTGACTAAGTTATCATTCTCAGAGCGGCGGCCTAACACTACAAAGGCTGCCAGGAGAGAAACCAAACGAAGTCTGTGGTTCTGCCCACTACTGAGCACCTTGAAGATGATGGAAGCGCCCGATACGAAGATGATGGAAGCGACCGGACATCCGAAGACCCGCTACAGGAACCCGAAAACTGACAGTTTGCACAGCTCAAAGACTATTGCTCTTCTTATCACTCTTCTCTTTTGCCTCCTCCTCATGACTACCTTCTGGATCGTGGAAGAGAACGCACCGGCTCATAAGACATTTCTAACGACTGCACAGCCTACCACCATGAAAGAACACTACCTGGTCTCTCTTTCACCTCAAATCCAAGAAAGGCGTAAGGAGTTCTGAACAACTCCTTCGTACAGTTGCTGCACCAACACAACCTTGCTGCAAATGCCATGAATTGCTGGATCTGTGGGTTGATACCACATGCCACCGGACATTCCATCCCCTTCATCCCTTCACCTTTCTCTGTTCATGGCTCCTGCCTTGCCTGGCTGATCCTCTTGCAAGAGAGCTACAGAGACAATGCCACTTCCAGCGAAACTATGTCACACTTTTATCATGGAGTCTGGCTGAAGAAAACCGGGAGAGCTGCTGCTCCTTTTTGCCCTCTATCCTCCAATGCCTCTGTTCACATGGACATCCCGCTAAAGAAATGGTGGAGATGCAAATATTCAACAATCCAGCCAGACCCACCTTCTCCTACCTCCGAAAACGAACAGCTGCCACCCTGACTGTGGCCCTATCTGTCGTCAATGTCTCGGGCCTCGTATGCATCACAGGCCATGGGACACAAATGGTGGGCCACAGCACTTGCCGCATCACCAGAACTTTGTACTCAACCGACCCACCCTCTTTTGTCACCTCCCCAAACATGTACTTCGTCTGTGGTACAAAAGCCTACACCTGGCTCCCAAAGGGCTGGGGAGGTACCTGCTACATAGCCTTCATCCTTCCTCCAACCTATGTGGCTCCGGCAAACCATCACCGACAGAGACGAGCAAAGGACATCGAGCAGGCCGACTCCACTGGAGCACAATTCTTGGATGCAATGAAAGGACTTGTTCCACTTTGGGGTCCGATGGCGAACAGTCGTGCCATCGACATTTATCCCAGGCAGTCGAGACAACGATGAACATTACAGCTGGTATCCTCACAAACAATACAGCCGAGCTTCAGGCGGTCCGTCTGGTGGCTCTTCAAAACCGCCTTGTTCTAGATGTGGTTCTGGCGGACCGTGGAGGAGCATGTCGTATCATCGGGTCCAGCTGTTGTACCTACATACCAGACAATTCACCCTCCGTTTACAAGGCCATCGAACACCTCCACAGACTCTCCTCAGAAGTTCATCAGGAACAAGAAGGATCGTCGCTCGGGAGTTGGTTCTGGAGTGCTGTAAAGGACTGGGGATGGAGATTGCTCATGATTGTACTGATACCAATCGTCGTAATATGCGGACTCTGCCTGGGTATTCAATGCTTGCCACCTCTGTGTTCACTATTTGCTAACTGTGTTTGCCCTAAGACTCCGAACTTTGAAGCTGAACGCATGAAAGCTTTGTATGATGTAGAAATCCGTAATATGATGGGGATAGACATAAATTGCCAAGCTGGCTAGATATATTGAAAAGGGAGGACTGTTAAAATCTAGATTGCGACGTAAACATTATCGGCGCCATCTTGTCCCCTTTTAGCTCGAATGTGCGCGTAAGTAGCAGCCATTTTGAACGCCATGGCCTCTCTGCCCACTGCCGATAGCCAGCGCGTCTCTCTCTCTCCCTCTCTGACCCCGCCAGCATCCCCCGCGCGCTGACAGCCCACGTTCTCACATGCTTGGGCCATAAACCACCCCTTCAGCGCGGCCCTGCCTCGGAGCCACATCCTGTACCCGACTAACACCTCCCTCCGTCCCTCTAATGATCACGCATCCTTTGATGACCCCCCTTTCTCTGTGCCCGATTGTCCCGCCCGATCCCAGGCCATCACCTAGCCCTGCGGATACAGTTTATTGCCCCTTACAGTAGGAAGCTGTCCCTCTTCAAAGAATCCATGACTGATAAAAGCCCCCACCCCATGAGATCCGATCAGCCGCACACATTCCGGGAGCCGGCGGGATATCCAGCTGCGCGATAGTCATCACCTACTGAGATCGGGGTGGGGACTTTTACTGTAAATATGTGTGGGAACGGGTTTGGAGCGGGGATTCCGAGGATACCTTTCCGTACATCAAAGTATTGACAAGAATGTGTTTTATGTAATAAAGCAATAAACCTGTGTATAAGAGGCCAGGCCTCAAGGATGCGTCTAGAGCACCTCGAGAAGATACCCTATTGTCTGATTTGACGTGTTCTGCTCCATTGGAATAAACTCCTGTTTCCTGCCTTCTGTCTCCAGCGCCTGCCTCTTTGTTTGGTAATCTCGAATGGTATGAGAGGCGGCTAACGCCGGGAAAATACTGAAGGGTTCTTGGTCGAATTCGGCCCTACCTTTCTACATCAGGATTATGAGTTTTGTGGTTTTGTCATACCTGTTTTATACTGGTTGCTATAAAACCACATCACCTGTTAATTTTTGGTTGGTCGAAGCTGCTTGTATTTTATAGAAGAGAAGAAAAAGGCCCTGAAAATATGGACGCTAGAGAATGTTTGTATGGTAAGTACCAAAATTCAGATGTTATGCCCCCTTACTTGGGTAAAAATTGTAATATGCAATAATAATTTCACCTGATAACGTCTAAACACCTCAGTGCAGGACTTTACTGGAAGTTATAATTATCGCCTATAAAACTGGGCCACCCATAATGAGGGTCTGTGTCTTTTTCTAAACGTACACTTACATTTAATAAAACCTGCAAACTTTAGCGCTGTATCCAAAGACAAGTGAGGGACATAATATATGTATTTGTAAAGCGCACGTTCACCCAAAAGGGTATTGTGGCGCTGAATAACAGATGTTTATTGTTACCCAACTCAATGGTACTTATTTTATTGATCTCCTCAGAAGGATGAAAGGCTGAGTGGACCCACCGGGATTTGAACCTGTGACTATGAGGTCAAACTGTAATACCTGCTGTGTACAGGGAACTTGTGACTGTTTTCCTGAGCACTCTTCAGTAAGCATTCTAGTTTAGAATGCGGTGATGTAAGTGGTCTTTGGAATCTCAAAATATGTGTTTTACAGTTTAACGGTGTTTGGGAGTGAAGGGGCAATTGCGCATCCTTCCTCCACTACTGAGTACTTCTATACATGAAATAAACTCCTTTTAGTTCAACTGTGACTCGTGTGCATTCGGTTACCTCAAACTACACTGTTTGCCAGCCTTCATCTGCCTGGTGAAAATATACCTCTGTGCCAGCCTGTTGTTTCAATGCTTGTGACTGGAGTCTGTATTACCTCTATAGCTGCTGTTCCGTGGTGGTGACAGGAGACAATTTCCAGCAGTTTTGCGTACACTCAGTTTTGGCCCTTCTGACGATTGACTGTGATCCTTATATTGACTGCCTTAGTGGTGGGCGGAGAGAATTTTCTTTTCCGTTCTGGCCCGCAGCTGCAGTTTGTGTAGTGTTTGTAGTGCACCATTGTGTGGAGAAATATGGAACTGCAGCTATGTTGTGCGGCTAGTGCGTTATTCAAGGCAGCATGAGTTGACGCCCCTGCGTGCTTCATCTGGTTATTTATTGACGTTACAGTGCAGTGCTCTAGTATTTCTGGCAGTGGCATTTGAGCACAGGTTGAGCAAGGTTCCGGCAAATACTAGGCAATATTGTGTGCAGTTATCCGCACACCCATTTTGCGTTTTGAGGTGTTTTAAAGATTATGCGTTTTGTTATGCGCATTACGTTTATTTGTCTGGTGGGCGATCCTTTGGCGTTCCCACAGTTGTTCCTATTAAAAAGGGACCGCAATGAGAACATAAAAGTCCGTTCCTGCATGGCATGAACTGTAAAGTCTGTGCCGTGCAGGAAAGGGGATGACTGCACACGGTGGGTACACACCCTAGTGATCGCGTATCCCTGGCAGTTGTGGCTGTACCCAAACAGTCCGACTGCTGTAGTGGTAATATGGAGGTTGGACTACTGGCACGGCAGCCCCTGACTGGCACCGCACCTCCACCACGGGATTGTCTGTCCAATAGACCGCCAAACTCATAATCAGGCCCTAAGTATGTACACGCACGGTGATACACACAACTGTTCGGTCTACATCTTCTTCATGGTACTGGATGAGACTACATGTGTTTTTCTCTGAGGTGCACACCATAGTTGCACTGTGATACGCACACCAGCCTGGAACAGAATACAGTGATTTCCATGTTGCTATAACAATTTTTTTGTTTGTAACGACATCCAGTTTATCACAGATGCATATGATTTAGAATTTTTATGGGTGTTGAATATTTGGTGCATGTTTCATCAATCAGGGGAGAGGGGTTGGCCTAACGGCTAAGGCGCTCGACCTCGGACCTGGGGATCTGTGTTCGAGTCTCGGTAACGATGCCAAAAACCTCCTGTGATTCTGGCAAATCACTAGTGCCAATATCGGCGCGCCCACCATCCCTCCAAATACAAGAACCCCCATCAAAATAATTGGACAAGACAACTTGTTGTTGGGAAAAGTAGTCGCAGGTTTATTAGCATATCATTGCTAAAACATGGTGGGTTAACTTACAGATGATCCAAGGCAAGCCGCCCCTCGCAGCTTGCCACCTGATAGGCCAAGTAGCCCGCGGCCTTGGCCTTGCGGTGCTTAGCGGTTGATGGTGAGAGGGTAGCCCCTCACCTGTCCGGTGAACCATTGGTCCACCCTCTAGCCCACGCCCCCCCCCTACGAGGGGCGGAGCGTTCAAGCAACCCCCGGTTGTCCAGGTAACCAACCGCCCGTAGGATAACGGGGCGCCGTCGCACCCCCAGGGTCCACCGCACGGATCTCCCAGGGATAATAGGCCTCAGCACCCTTTGTGCTTCTGCATAGGGTACTCCTAAGTACCTTTCGCCTCTGGATCATCATGTAACTCCTCCTGCAACACAAATAACAACTCATTAAATCCTAAACCCCCTTGCCACCCGAGATGTAGGGTAAGCGGCAGGGAGGGCAACAGCGAGGGCAGTAAAGACAAAAGAGACTGCTCCGGGGCGTGTAGGAAACCTAAATACCTTGTCCCCCCACGCCCCCCAATAAATACCGATGACGTCATGGCCCTGGGCAGCGGCCTCCGGCCACTGGACTCCAGAGGGCTGGTGCGCCGGTTCTCCTGTGGCACTAAGGTGCCCGCCCTCTTATGAGGGTCACCTGCGGCTCCGTGTCGGGCGGCCTGCATAGTGCCAATATCGGCGCGCCCACCATCCCTCCAAATACAAGAACCCCCATCAAAATAATTGGACAAGACAACTTGTTGTTGGGAAAAGTAGTCGCAGGTTTATTAGCATATCATTGCTAAAACATGGTGGGTTAACTTACAGATGATCCAAGGCAAGCCGCCCCTCGCAGCTTGCCACCTGATAGGCCAAGTAGCCCGCGGCCTTGGCCTTGCGGTGCTTAGCGGTTGATGGTGAGAGGGTAGCCCCTCACCTGTCCGGTGAACCATTGGTCCACCCTCTAGCCCACGCCCCCCCCCTACGAGGGGCGGAGCGTTCAAGCAACCCCCGGTTGTCCAGGTAACCAACCGCCCGTAGGATAACGGGGCGCCGTCGCACCCCCAGGGTCCACCGCACGGATCTCCCAGGGATAATAGGCCTCAGCACCCTTTGTGCTTCTGCATAGGGTACTCCTAAGTACCTTTCGCCTCTGGATCATCATGTAATCCTCCACAGCCCTGTATGTGGCGACCGTCACAGGCAGGGCCCCCCACCATATCTACCTCCTATATGCAGCCCGAAGAGCTTAGTGCCTCCTGAATGTCCAGCAGAAATAAATCCATGCCTACGTTGGACAAGTGGACGCCTTCCTCGTCCAGGCAACCTGGGGCTTTGGCATGGAGTTCCCCGTGTCGGATAAAACCAAAGCCCATCAGCTCAGCGAATTTACGCATAGCGCAGTTTACTTTTCTTCGCGCCCCTTCCACTGCTTGCCCAGAGCGAGCACCTGCCCAACACCGGCGTGGTGTGATTTCTGACCACCAAAGATCACAAGGACCCAATAAGTTGCTGATTTTGATGATGTTTACTTTCATGTCCCTTAAGAGAAATCTCTTCCCTAGGCAAGGCAGGTCGTTCCCTCCCACGTGCAGGATGAGCACGTCTGGGGGCTGAGTGTTCCCTTGTAATTCACGTGTCAGCAAACCAAGCACCCCGCTCCATCGTAAGCCAGTGACTCCATGCCAAACAAAACGAGTTCTGCTAAACCCATGCTTCCACTTTCTCTTCTCCGCCCACCGGGCCATCCTGGAAACCCCCTCGTGTCCCATCACCCAGACCGTTGTTCCTGGTAAATGAAGAGAAGTTTTGAATGTAACTATTTATTAAACACACTAAATCACACTATTCATATTACCACACTTTAACCAACAGTAACACAAAATACAGGTGCATGGCCCCGGGTGCCTCCTTACACAACTTTGTTTCAAGACCCAATGACCACATATCCACCCTCACATGTGCTCCAGCCCATCATCTGTTACTTTCTGGTCTTATGTATCTCTTGTAACAATCAGATGACCATCTCCCCAATTGCTTGATGCCTTCCACCTGTACCCCTTCTGCGGCTGCAGTCGTGGCTGCGCCTATGCGGAATGAATGAGAACTGTACTTTTTGCCCACCTTCGAGACACCTGCTGCAGCTAAGCTTGCGTGCATTACCTGTTCTACCTGAAATTTGGTCTGGGGGGTACTATCTGCGTGTAAGAGGAGGTACCCCACCCCATGAGGCCGCATGGCCAGGTAATCAGACAGGAGGCTTACTGGGCAAAATTTTGGCGCGCCAAGGCTTTGAAGCCACAGTTCTATCCCCCTGCCCCTCTGATCAGTCTTGGATTGGCGCAGAGTAACAATGAGTGTGTCCCCCAAAACCCGCACATCCGACATAGCCAAAGCTACCCCTGAAGCGTCATGTTTAGATTTGGCGACCAGTTCAGAGATCCTGAACGCGCCGAAGAAGGCAAGGCTAAAAGCAGATGCGAACAACGCAGCCTCGTAAGTGGACGAAGTGATCCGAGGCAAGCACAGGATCATCTTTTGCAGAGTGGCAAAATCAATAGGCGATCTGCTATCTGGCACCTTGTGTTCCCTCCTGGCCCACCCTTTCAATGCTGCCCTGGTCACAAATGCCCTGGTAGGGTCCTCTTGGCCTAATAGCTTGGCTTTATGACTAATGGCCGCTATGTGGCCCGAAATCCAAGAGTGGCTCTTATTACTGTCTTTGGCCCACAATATGAATGCCTGGACTTTCAATTCTGCCGCATCACCATCAGCCTCCCACTGTCCAACAATATCACAAAACTTTTTCACACAGGCCTTGTATCGCTTGACAGTGTTCTGTGCCAGAGACATCTCCCCCAGAGCCCTCATCCTTTTCACCACTTCAGCAGGTACCAGAGGTGCGCTGGGAAAGGGGTGCCTTCCTCTCTCGCTCTCGGCCAGGCTTCTCGGAACCGTTGCCACTGAAAACGAGAGAGAGCGTCAGCGGCGATGTTCTTGGTGCCCTGAATGTGGCGCGCCCTGCATTCAACATTGTTATACAAGCAAGTCCGCACCAGTTCGCGCAGCAAACAGAGAACCAGGGGGCAAGAGGCCGAGTGGGAGTTGATGGCCTGTACCACTGCTAGATTATCCGACCACAGCAGGACCCTTTTGGCGGACAAGATGGTGGGCCAGAGGTGGAAAGCCACCACAATGGGGAAGAGCTCCAGTACTGTGATCTTAGCCGTCACCTTCTTCTTGACCCATGCGTTGGGCCACTTCTCCGCGCACCACTCCTTGTCTAAAATGGCCCCAAAACCGCACCTGCCCGAAGCGTCAGTGAACAGAGAAAGATCAGGGCTGCCGGCCCAGGGAGCCCTCCAAATCACTGCCCCATTGAAATTGCGCAGGAACTCCGCCCACATGGCCAAATCATGCTGTATTCCCTTGCTAAGCTTCACCATGTGGTGTTTGCTGGCCATGTTTGCAGTGGCCCTGGCAAGTCTTCTGGCAAAGACCCTGCCCGCTGGAATTATTCTAGCAGCAAAGTTGAGCAGGCCTAGGATGCCCTGGATGCAGCCCAGGGAAGCTTTGTCAATTCCTACCAACGCCTGAATCTTACTAGACAGGTCACGCACCTTCTCTTCCGGTAATCTGCATTCACCTGCCACGGTGTCAATCTCTATACCCAGAAAGGTAAGAATTTGAGCTGGCCCCACTGTCTTACCAGGGGCCAGGGGGACCCCCAGGTGATCTGCAAGACGGACGAAATCTGCCAGGCCCTGTGAGCAACGCTGTGTCCCCTCGCTCCCGATGAACAAAAAGTCATCCAAGTAATGAGTCACCCCTTCTACACCGAATGTGTCTTGGAGTGCCCATTGCAAGAAACAACTGAATGCTTCGAAGTAGGCACAGGACACAGCACAACCCATGGGCATACATTTGTCAAAGTAGAACAATCCGTCCAGCTTGAAACCTAGCAGGTGATAGCTGCTCGGGTGGACTGGTAGTAACCTGAAAGCTGATTCGATGTCAGCCTTAGCCAACCAGGCCCCTCTGCCCGCTCTCCTGACCAGGTCCAATGCTACATCTAGCGTGGCATAAGACACTGAGCATGTATCCTCATCTAACCCATCGTTGACCGAAGCCCCTTTAGGGTAGGAGAGGTGGTGAATCAGTCTAAAGGCCCCTGGTTCTTTCTTAGGCACGACCCCCAAGGGAGATACAACAAAGTTCCCTAAAGGTGGGTGCAAAAACGGACCTCCCACCCTGCCCAGTGCTCTCTCCTTCTCAACCTTTGCCCTAACCACTTCTGGCTGGTCCCTTGCTGATTTTAGGTTCTCAGCATCCCTGTTCCCCAGGGGACCGGAGTAAGGGATCCTAAAGCCCTCGTGGAAACCGGCTAACAACAAGCGTCTGTCTGCCTCTAAGGGGTACCGCCTCAGTAAAGGGGTAATGTTGTCAATGCTCACCGGGGACCCTCCCAGGGGCACCGTCCGGCGCGTACTTGTAGGGGGAGAGGCAGAGGCTGTGGCAAGAGGGCGCCCGGAAGGCTCACTGATAGGCAACGAGGGGGGAGAAGAGAGCGTGAGTGGAGAAATCAACACCAGGGGCCTGGGACCTGACTCAAACTTACTGACTACCCTTGCTCGCTGGCTGGGAGGTCTGCTTAGATTGGCAAGAGGCGGAGGTTGCGGGGTGGGGCCCCCCGCAGGTGTTACAGGTGTGGACAAACTTACATGTCTTTCCCCAGGAACAAGACCCATTATTGAACAGACGGCAGGTGCCGGGGGGAGAACGCTTGAAACCACCTCTGGCACCGCCTCCTCTGCGGCCCCCTCGAAAGGAATGCTTACCCTTGCCCCGAAAAAAGGAAGCTCCCCCCGAATACGCCTGACCACTGGTACTGCTGCTAGCGGGACCCGCAGGAAGCTGGCCACGTGCTCCCATGTGCTCCATCCAGAGTTGTACCTCCTTCTGGTCCCAGTTTAACTCCGGGCACTGTGACATTTTCCTACGAAACTCCCTATCATAATTTATCCACCCATTACCACCCCATTTCAAGGCCTCGTTATGGATGATCCTGGAGTATTGAACAAGGCCTGGGCCCTGCTCAGGGAAACGTTCCATAGTAACGGACGCTAGGATAGAAAACGCTTCTAGCCAATTACCGATGTTCTTCTCAGGCCATGGCTGGTACTTGACCTTCTTCTCCTCTTCCTTAAACCCAAGCTTTCTAGCGTCCAAGCCTTCCTGCCCTAACATTAGAAGGGTGAAAATGTCGATGAACTCCCGTCTCCAGATGGCCTCTTTAGCGGCCTGGGGTACCTGCCAAGCCAGAGAGCATCGCCCCGAGAGGAGTGGAGCATTGGAGATCGCGGGGACAGGAGTAGGCCCAGGAACAGGCAAGGAGCTGGCCGCTGGTGGAGCATTGGAGATTGCAGGGACAGGAGTAGGCACAGGAGCATTGGAGATCGCAGGGACAGGAGTAGGCACAGGCAATGGCAACGCGCTGCCGGCTGAAGGACCCCCTGAAGTGGCGCTAGCAGAAGCGGAGGGGGAGTTAGAAACCAACGCAGTGGGCGCAGCCAGTGGAGCGGGGGAGCTCCCCGGCGGCGGGCCACTAGGGGCCCCCAGAGATATCGTGGGAGCCGCCAATGGTGAAACAAAATTGGCTGAATCCCCCTGCTTAGCAGCTTGTACTGAAGACCAAACAGTGGAGGCTGCCAGAACAGCACTCCCGCTAACCATACCACTACCCCTCGCTGTCGTGGCGCTAAGGCCAGGTGCCCCCCTCTGAAAACGCTCCATGAACATGTTCAACGAGTCCAAAACTTTTGTCAGGTCGTCTTTGGTAGCAAAATTACCTTGCGACCCCAGAGTGTCCTTGGGGGGGGCGGGAGGCGGTGGAGTAGCACTTGCCCCCGGCGACGGGACCTCCTTGGAGGTCGCCACAGACTTGCTGCGAGTCAGCGGCAAAGCGTCCATGGGGAAATCCCTGACCGTGGGTTTTCTGATCCGCTTGGGCCTGGAAGGAGCCGCATCAGCATTGTTCGAGTTGTCGGCCGATGGGGATTCTGCCGGGCACCCCGAATCCTCTGGCTCTGGCGTGCTCATCAAGTTCTGAGCCCAAGCCAGGCCCTTCAATTTTGCCATTTCCAAAAAGTCAGCCCACACTGCGTCTTGGGAGGTCCCTGGCAACGAGTCCTCCACCTGGGTCGCTTCTTGGAAGAGGGGAGGGGAACTCTGGCTGTCCATTCTGCCTTCGCAACACCTGCTCTGAATCTGGGGATAAAAATGTTTTGGATCAGCCACGGATACACCATATGTGAAAGAGCCTGTCCCTCGTGAACATCACAGGTGTGTAACCCTCACCCTCCATACTTACATCCCAGTGATGCGACCAGAAGACCCCAAGTTCCGAGCGATACGAAGTATTCAGAGCGTGCGAGTGCGAAGTGGCTATGGAGGGAAAGGCGGACGTTAGATGCAGTGCTTGTGCCAGGCATTTCTTTAGACCAACACCCATGTGATCACTTTCCCCTACCGCCTGCCTGAAGTCTCCCTCCCATTTAACCCCAAGCTGTTTCTTCTCCCCGTATACCTGTCTCTGTACACCTAAAGGCAACCTGGCTCGCCTCGCCGGTCGTCCGCCGCTCGTTATTTATTTAGCAATCTGTAAAACAAAGAACACAGTTACAACGTTCCTTCACATCCCTTTTAATGCCCCCTTTGTCTGCTGTGATCCTTCAGCCTGTAGACGCCTTGCGGCTGCATTCATGTTCCTGTGCCTCCAGGCTCCACTGGCCGCATACATTCCATCCTGCAAAATAGGGATATTAGTGCCACCTCAATTACCACTTTTCACATTCTCATGAACTTCCTTTGTATCCATGCTACGCTATATACCACCAATAGGTATTCACTTGTTGAGATATTCGGGGGAACCTGTGCACCGAGTGAGAGATTGACAGGCCAAAGCTGACGAGAGAGGCCCCCACTCTGTCCCCCCTTTAGACTGCTGACCGCTGTGCACGTGCCTGACCGGCAGCCCCTAACACAGTAAAACATAACGAATTACATGGAGGCTCGTGCAATTGCGCTCTTGTGACGTCATCACCCATGCCCAGCAAGTCCTCGCGACCCGCGCATGTACACAACTGACCCCATTCTCGTAAACTGCACTTCTTTCACGTCCCGTACCTGAATGCATTTCATATGATGCAGACACCCATTTTGGCGTCGCTATCGAGACTCGAACCCAGATCCCCCAGGTCCGAGGTCGAGCGCCCCACCTCTAGCTGCGATAGAGGCAATGAAAAGAGTTACTTGAACACGCCAGGCGTTCTCCGCCGCTCCGCCGAGCCCCTGGTATGTTCACCTCTTGATGCTTCTCGAAAGCAGCATCCTGTGAAATGTGTACACAGGAAACAGTGCATGGGGCGGGGGGGGGGGGATATTGTGAAATCTTTAATGCACAAGTTGCTAAGCATTTAAGTGCTTTTATACAATATAATCCGTAGCTCCACCACTTTTATTTTTGTAAACACTGGGTGAGCCACCAGTTAGGTGGGGAGTGTGGTTAGACACTTGTTTAGGTGCCATTGGTGCCTCCAGGTTTAGAGCGGAGAGAACAAAATGTTTACTGTTACACTCATTGGGATTTGAGGGAAGGTATGGTTACAAACACTTACCAAGATTGCCACAGAATGAAAATGAAGACGATGATGAGTATTCTGAAGCTGTCGGGAAACTCAATTTGCATTTTGATAAACAGCATACCTTAATGGTGTTGCAGCATACATTTTTCAAACGTAAACAAGGGGCTGAGTAAGATGTGAATGCTTATATTTCTATGCTCTGTAGATTGATTGCAGAGTGTCAATTTGAAAACTATACTGATCAGCTTAATATGGATCAGTTTTGTGTCCCGTAAAGACGAACTAATTTAGGGAATCCCTCACTTGATAAGACTATCAAGTTCTCTAAAAGCATTGAAATGTCACACATTTCTGTTACAGAACTGGATGATAAGTCTACTGTAGCTGTAGGTGCGGTAAAAGTTGTAAAATCTTGTCAGCCAACAACCTATAATAAGGAAGTGGGTGCCCTTAAAGGTATGGGGGGTAAAAATCTGTCTCCAGTGAATGCAAAGTATTGTTTAATGTGTGGAAATCCTCCATGTGTAAAGTGAGGTAGATGTCCTTCTGTGAATGTGACATGTAACGTTTGCAAAAAAGAGGGTCATTTTGCCAATGTTTGTATAAAGAGAAGGAAAACCAAAAGGTCAGTTGCTTGTGTAGAGGATCCTGATTCTGTTACTGATGTATTGGAAATGCAAGATCTCATCATATCCATTGGTGATGAGTTATGCAACGCTGCTGAACATACAATGGAAATGAAAGAACCTTTAGTGGGGGATCCTTGCATGTGTGTCGATCCTATGGCTGACATTCGTGTCGGAGGATGGTGTTGAAGCTCCTAATAGACTTGGGAGCTAGGACCACCATGATCACACACAGTTTGTTCACAAAAATGTGTGGGGATAGTTCCTTATACCAACCTAACCATTTTCCTGTTACGTATGAAGGATGGAGGATTGAAATATTGGGCTGTATTGAGAACAATATGAATTCAAAGGGAGGAGGATCAAAGGCAAAGTATTTGTGGCTGTAAAGGGTCCTAACATTTTAGGATGGTTCCATCAAAGGTTAATTGGAATGATCCATATACCGGGTGCCAAAGAACAAGTACTGGTGGTTGATTGTGAGGATGTGGCAAATGAACAGAGCAGGACATTTCTCACTATTTTAGGTGAGGAGCTTGGCAAAATTGATGGTTTCAAACACAAATTAAAATGAGGGAAGGGGCTGGTCTAGTTAAACACAAATGAAGGGGAGTACCTTTCAGCATTAGAAATTATCTTGTAAAAGAACTTAGAAACCTGTCTGAAAAGGGGATCATTGAGCCAGCTGAATCTTCCCTTTGGCTTTCTCCAACGATTGTGGCACGTAAAAGTACTGGCCAGTTGCATGTTTATGTGGATCTTAGATCCCTAAATAAAGAAATTTGGGTAGATTCCCATCCTTTACCCAAGATGTCTGACTTATTAGTTAGTACGGCAGGTGCCATAATTTTTTCTAATCTTGATCTGGCTAGTGCGTATCATCAAGCGGAACTCCGTCCATCTTTCAGATATTTGACAGCCTTTTTCTCCCACATTGGCTCTTTTTAATACCAAAGATGTCCGTTGGTCTGGCCACTGTGGCCTCTGTGTTTCAGCAGGTCATGTACAAACTTTTGAAGAATGTTGAAGGGATGCTGGCTTTCCTGGATGATGTTTTTGTTTTTTGCGAAGAATGTTGAAGAACACTATGCAATTCTGGAACATGTTTTGCATTTTTTTAAAGATCAAGGTGTGGTGTTGAAGAAGGAAAAATTTAAAGTTGCCTGCAATGAGGTGGAGTATCTGAGCCATGCCATTTCTAAGGGCAGTCTGAGGAGTCCTAGACAGAGTTTAGTTGATTCCATAATTGGAGCTCCACCTACCTCTGGCAAGGCAGGTGTCGAATCATTTTTGGGCATGTGTGAGTTTTATTCGCTCTTTATTCCCAATTTTGCTAAAAAATTAAGGCCCATTAGTGATCTTCTTAAAACATTCACCAAATTAGTGTGAGAAGTGTGATATTGCATTTGAACAGATTAAATCTTTATTGAGTCAAAGTGAAGGTCTCAAACCTTATGACCCAAGGTTTCTGTGTAGTATCATCTTGATTGCCAGCCAAGTTGGACTTGGTGCCACTTTTGCACATGTTGATGCGAACAAGAAAATTACCATAGCATTTGCTTGAAGAGTTCCTAGGGAGGCAGAATTGCAATAATCTGTGATCGCGAGAGAGTTTTTTCCATATTGCTGGGCAGTCGAGAAATTACGCTCCTATGTGTGCGGACGACATTTTAAACTACAAACAGTTCATAAACCTCTAGTAAACATTCTGAGTGGTGGTCATAGCAAGTTTTGCTTGCCATGTATTGTACAGTTGCTTCTTAAACTGATTCAATACTGTTTTGTTGTCAACCACATTCCTGGGGGAAGGAACAGTAGAGCAGACTTTCTTCCGCATTTTCCCTGTAAAAGTGAAGAAGATTGCGATGGAGACCTGAAACTATCTGACTTGTTGGATGATGAATTTGAAGATTGCCTAGTTGCTACTCTTGAACATTTTGGAGTTGAAGGTCTGCTCGGAAGAAGCATGGAAAGCAGCTAAGTCAGAAGACCAAGTTTTACAGCAAATCAGAGACTTAGTCAAGGGAGGTGGGCCTAGGGAGAAGGTCCTCTCGCCACTAATACAGCCATATTGTAAAGTGAGTGATGAAATTTCTGTTTCCTGAATAGTGACATGGTGAAAGCTGTGCGCAGAATATTATGGTTTTACAGGTCCGGACCTTATTCCACCACCAAAATGTCTCCTTTTGAACTTCTTAGGGGGAGGAGGCCAGATACCAGTTTCCATCCTGTGTGGATGTCCAAATGGATTAAAAGTGAATCTAATGTGGAATGGTTGATGGAGTTGGTGAAAGTAATGTTCAAATCACTCTAGAAGCAAAATATATGGGTTGACAATAGTAAGAGTGTCAAATTGGTTCACGTCAGGTTTGGGGATTTGGTCCGCATAAAATCTTCTGTTCATGTCAACAATAGGAAGAGTAAATTTAGCAAGCCTGTCAGTGTTGAGAAAATGTGTGGAAATGACATTAAAGTTAGTGGTGGACATTGGTGGAATCTGGCAAAGGTGGTTAAGGTTGGAAAGGCGCTTGAGAAATGTGATGTGGTGAACACATTTCTGATGAATTGTGCCATAGGATTAAGCATTGACCATTTTATAATAGAAACATTTTTGTTAATCCATGTTTGATATCCAGTAAGAGGAGAGGAGCACAGTGAGCCTCGTTTGGGCATACTCATCACATATAGGGAATCAGATGAGGTGATGGATGGAATGCTTGAATTAATCTTAGCCACTGGCAGTCTCTCGGACCGCATCCCAATCCATCATTTTCCGCCCACCCTGCCACCTCAGTTTGGACCCAGTCATATGCAAATCTCTCTTGAACCTGTTTCTCATGGGAACAGTCCAGCCCAAACTGCCAGACCAGGTCCTCCCTGAAACCAGAACACATGCAGCCAAGGACCAGTTACGCCCTGGTTATAGGCTCTTCAGTTGTGTATAGCTTGGTTCCAGGCGCTGAGCCATTTTCAGTGGCTGAGATTAAATCATGCTCCATCCATCACCTTGTTATTGCTGCCGAATGCACCATTGCAGCAGTAGGACTAAACGATCTAATGATTATTGATTGAAAGGCCTGTTTGGCTTTTAAGGGTTCCTTGTGCTGGTACACCAGAGCTGGAGACAATCCAGAAGCATAACCACTGTGTAAATTTTTCCAGGTTAGATCAACTGGGAGTTTGTTTATATCTTGTCGATATTGTCTAATGATTAAGCATGAAACGAGCACTCCTGTTACAGAAGTTGCTTTTAATGTGGCTTGGCATGCTTTGAGTAAAGCTTCTGTTTGGTGTTCTGCAGGTCAAAGGAATGGTCCCTCATTGACAAATCAGAGAAAACCCGTCTACAGCATCAGGTGATCGAGGATGGCGAGTTCTGGTAAGGCTGCTTTGTGTCTTCTTAGGTTGCTTTGTGTCATCTCAGGTTGATTGTTTTTTTAAAAATGTTGCACAACCAATAGATCTGATTATGATAATATCTTGTGTTATATATCGTGTTGTATCTCACGCCTGCCTTTTTCTGAGCAATGAAAAAATCCGGCGTTATATCATGCACTTAATGGTACTCACTTTACCAAACTTGTGAGGATGGAAGGCTGATTTGATACTGCCCATAACTGACTCATTACCATCTGTTACTCTGCATTTTACATCAGAAAGCATTCAATAATACATTAGGTTTCAGTTCCTTTCTCGGGGACAGCAGGGTCTGTTAAGTTCTTGATACAGGTTTCAGCCAATACCATCAAACAAATGTATGCTTAAGTCACAGGAAGTGGCACAAAGTTTATTTTGCAGAAGGACAAATCATCTGATGGATTATAGTTTATAGTCCCTGTCAAACGACTACCTTGGTGACAAGTATAACATCACCTGTGTATTTGAAAAGCGCGCGTTCACCTAAGGGTATCATGGCGCTGAGTAACAGATGTTTATTGTTGCCCAAATCAATGGTACTTATTGTGAGATTAACTCTTTTGTGGACATGAATCTTTCTTTTTTCTGGAAAATTGTTAGAGATACGTTATGTTCAATTTCCAAGTTAGAATGGTACTTCCTGCATCTAGTAGACGTGGCACTCAATCCAGAGGAGAGTCGTTTTGCAAGAGTCATACCAATCCCACTCTTTGGAGGTTTCCAAACTAACATTGGTAATAAAATGGAGGGTCTGTATGTCATGCATTTTGAATGATGAATGGGCTCATCAACCTTTAGCCCAGTCCAACAGTTCTTGGACTTGATATCTAATCCATTGTCATCATCAATGGTCTAGCTCTTCCCCCAGTAGGTGCTAATTGAGATTTAGAGTCAATACTAACAATTGTTAGCCCACTGCATAATTATATCAAACGTGTCCTTCTGTTTACCCCATACCTCTACCTCGTATATCGCAGTTGGAAAAGCTGTTTGTCAATCTGCTTTAATGGTTGGATTATTATTTTTAAGTTTCCTTGGCAGCATGGCGGTTCCAACTAGCTCCTAAAGCTTATTTTAGAGCAACGAAATGTTAGTAATCTGTACGTGCATAATAATGTTTACACCTAATTGCCACACACTCTTACTAACATCATTGACATACTGGACACATTTAGGCGTTGTTGACCCTTGATGGGGCACATTTTACCACATTGTATCAAGAAAGCGTCAGCATAAATGGACATATGTTCTATTGGTGTGCCAGTGCTTGTTTGTTCTGACTGCTTGTAAACCTTGTAATGGAAGCATATTCCAAAGTGTCAGTATAGATGAAAATATGTTCTGTTTGTGTACCAGTGCTCGTTTGTATTGGTTGCCTGGAGGTCTTGTATTGGAGGCACATGTTTCAGGGAAGGAATAACGAGGAAATTAACAATTCAGAGAATTTAGCATTAATGTCATAATGATTCAGCAGATCTGCTTTATCCAAAACAATGCAACAGCACAGTGATGAATGGAATGCTCAAATTGATCTGAGCCACTGCCATTTGCTCAGGACCACACACCAGTCCATCGTTTGTCTGCCACCAAGCCGCTCTAGACAAAGGCTTTCTTTATAAAAATCAATACAGATGCTGCCCCTCATGGAGGCCCACCCGAACTACCAGGCAGGCCCGCTCCAGAATGGTCCACAAACCACCTTAGACTGTTTACAACCTGCTTACGTCTCATCAGTGAGGTATAGCGTAAGCCTATGTCATAGTGAGCACGGGACCACGTCTGGGCATATCCAAAACACCCCAAACAATATTTTTTCATTCTGTGATATCTTCAGTTTTAAAGCTCAAGAACATGAGAAAGCTTTCTATAAAAGTTATGTCCATAAAGCTGCAATTGTTCTTTTCTTACGGGGGATCCCTTCAAAGTCTAGGATATTTGGATCTGGACTATATTCTGAGGATAACCACTAATTATCTAAACAAATCCCATATACTTTCGATTGGACACTGAAGTCCACATCAGAGGTATCAATTAGAAAGGAGATGTCAGGTTTTAAACGTGGTATATCATGAAAATGTTTCAATGAATCAGGATTTATAAAGCGGGACTAATCACCCCATAGGGTATCTAGGCACTCATGTTAGAATACCTTTACTTATGTTTATTTCTAATGATTTTGAAACTTTGTTCACAAACATATTTTTCAAAGCTGTCAGTCACTGTATTTTTTACATGTATGGGAATGAATACATATTTCGGGCATGATTTACGAAACATTCACACAACGCAGCAATTAACGTTGCATTAGCAATAGGATGGGTATGGGGCTGTGGTCATGTAGCATCTTGTGATGTAGGTCTGACAGCTAAAACCACATAAAAAATAAAAACATGTCCTAAAGTCAATCATTGTTGTAGGTTATCTCTCCACGTCCCCTCCAAGAACGATGTAGCATCCTGTGACGTGCATCAAGTATTATTGCATGTGGTGCTTACTGTTGTAGAGCTTTGGAACCTGAGTGTTCTGCACGCGTCAATTAGACCTGTTGCTGTTTGACATGTATCCCCTATAAACTATTGTTGTTACCTCATGTTTCTGTTATGTACAGGTTGCCTCCAATTAAAAAATGAATTATTCCAATAACCAAAACATGCTGTAAAGCACTTGTTCAAACACAAGCAAGTGATGGATGGAATGCTTGAATTTATCTCAGCGACTGGTAATTACTTGAGGCAAGATCCCGGGTCCATCATTTGTTTTTTCCTTCCATTGTCACCTCATATTAGACGCAGCCCTATGCGAATCGGGCCGGGCCTGCTACAGTAGGAACAGTGCAGCCCGAACTGCCAAACCAGTTCTTCTCAGAACTGGAGCGCATGCAACCCAAGACCACTTTTGGTCTAAATGGGTCTTTTCTGCCGGGTATATCTTTGTTCCAGTGGCATAGTGAGCAGAGGACTCACTTTTGGGCATGCCTACCTTACTATGGACATTACAATTAAAACTACAAAAAAGTGATGGATGGTATGCTTTCATTAATTTCAGCCACTGGTAATTACTTGTAGCTGTATCTCTTTTACATTCTTGTTGATATATGCTAATTTTTAATAGTTATCAGTACTGTACTCTCATAATTCTGTATTTTATATATATTTGTCATCCTATATTAGCCCTGTAAAGCGCTCTGATACCCGCAAGGGTCTTGTTCGCTCTATACAAAACCATCAAAATGAAATAAAATGAAATAAATAAAATCTCAGGTCATCATGTTTTTTACTCACCATGTCATCTTAGACTAGACCCAGTCATATGAAAATCATTCTTGCTCCTTATTCACTACGAACAGGGCAGTCCGAACACCCAAGCCAGGTCTTCTCTGAACCAGAACACAAACAATCCAAAACTGCTTTTGGCCTAATTGGGCTGGGTTGTGGCCAGGGGATAATATAAGTGGCTGTGATTATTTAAAGCATTCCATCCATAACTTTTTTGTATTTCTCAGTGCGACGTTCTAAGTGCGAAGGGTATGTCCAGACATGTGTCCCTTACTCACTGTGCCACTGAAGCCACGCTGCATCCGATTGAAGAGGCACAATTAATCTGAAACTGGTCTTGGGTTCCAGCGCAGACAGGACATGGCCTGACAGTTTAGGCTTGACTGTTCCTGTTGGAGCTGGACCAAGGATAAATGGCATATGGCTGGGTCTAATCTGCGGTAACATGGTGGGCAAAAAGACCATGAAGCGGGCCGAGTAATTACCAGTAATATTACTGATCTGTATATCCCCATACCTCATAGATTTCCTGTACCCGAGCTGACGTGGTACAGAGATCAATTAAAGGTCCGGTACATAGAAACAACTACAGCTCGATTTTCTCAGTTGGACACCTCTAACAATCACCAACAGTAGGATTTCTAGAATGTTTGGTATTTTATTGTTGACTGGTTTTAAGGTCATTTGTTACATTATTTCCTTGATGGCCCAATCTAAAAATGATAAATTATTAGAATTTTTTTTTTATTCAAGCAAGTTGAGGATTGCCAATCTGTTATTTTCAATAACGTGATATAGCCGTTCTTTGCAGTTTATTTTAATATTTTGAAATATATGTGAAACTGATCTCGTATGTATGTCCGAACGGTGTGTAATATATGTGATTTTTTTTTAATCATATAATTTATAATTTAAAAAAAACAATAAATATAATAAAAAAGATATATATATTATATAATTAACTCGTTTATGGATTTCTTTTGATGCAAGATATGCTTTGCCGTTTAGTCATTTCAAACAATATATAGCTCACCACGATGAAACATCATGCATCATAAATAAAATATTGAAATTTTCCGGCGGCTTCTCCGCGAAGGATGAGGCGTGTCGCCCTGCAGGAAAAATAAAATAATAATACCACATTATCATCATTTTATTTTTCCGTACTGGCTTTGTAGGTGCGGGTGAGGATGGCCTGCACATAGAGCAGGGGGGAGGAGTGGTGGGCATTTTTTAAGTGCGCATGATGGTCTGGCCGGTCATCTTGGGCCTACCAAATAGTCCTGCCACTTAGCATGTCCTCCACCCGACTGTACTGCACAGCCTGGGTGGAGAACATGCACAGGCTCTGACTCCCTGTCTGAGTGCCGAACCACAGTGTATAAACCAATCACGATGCTTTCATGCTGGTGACAGCAGTGTCATGATTGGCTATGGGAGTCTGAGAGGCTGTGTGCTTCATGTTATTCCTGCGTCGAATGGAGGAGAGGCAGCGGCCGGCAGGTAAGTGGATTTTTCTTTTTAATTCTTTTTTCAAATCCCCCTATCTCACCACTACTACCCCATAGCAGCCGCTACTGTTGAAATTGCACAGGTCTTTTTCAATATTAATTTGAACAGCGTTTTCCTGACAAGAAATCATTATAATTTTTTGTAATTCTTCTTTAGTTTGCTCCTTTAAAAATGTTCTTCCTCTTCTCATCTCATCCAAGGATGTCATTTGATGATTTCTTGAAGAACTTCACAAAGCTGGAGATCTGCAACCTCACCCCTGATGCCCTGGAGTCTGACAGACTGAAGACCTGGACAGTGTCCGTCAACGAGGGGCGGTGGGTCCGAGGGTGTTCAGCCGGTGGATGTCGCAATTTCCCTGGTAGGTGACAAATCACCTTCTACATTAGAGAAATTCACTATCAAGAAAGAACTTTAATACAAGTCCCAGACATTTGCTAACCTTTCTTTGGATGTTGGAAGAATAAACCAAAAGAATACAAAATTAGTAGCCAAGTAAAACAAAATAAAGGTGTTCATGGATAGTAGTGTGTTTGGCATTCTACAGCAGTGGGGCCTACAACACACACCTTGACTGACTGACGGCAGAGCCACTGGAATTATGCTATTTTGTGGCAGTTGCCTTTTCCACATAATTATGGGTGTGGTGCATTTTCCTAATATTCCATCATCTGCTGCCTAATCTAGACATTGTACCCTGAAGAAATGTGTTTCTAGTACAAACTGATCAAAAGTTACTAAAAACACAGAAACACATGTTGCTGCATAGTGGAAAGTCCTTCACAAGTGTTGGTCATCTTTCTGTTGCTTATAGCTTTATTTGGGTGTCAGATTGGTACTAATGAAGTGAACCTTTGCCCAGACAGTGTTAACGTGTAAAAATGACAAAACAATAAAGTAACAGTATCCAATGTGAAGCATTATGCAGCATAATTTACCTTTTCTTGCTGCATAATTCACCAGTTCCTTCCGCAAAATTTAGCCCTTCCCTGCAGCATAATTCCAGGTGTCCTTACTGAAGGACATTTGTGTTCCTTGAACATCTTGTGCTTTTGTTTGAATTACCATCTCATAAAATGCTGTAATGTACTGATTTTGAACAGTTGGCACAAGATGGGTTAGTATACCAAATCGCCTCAGTCAGTCACATAGCCAAAAAACTAGGTTATTTATTGCCAAAATATTTGGCTGAGAAAGGTTGCCAAAATGTGACGTAATATGGGGGAAGCTCTTTTTTCTACTACTCATTGTATACTCAGCCAAGATCTTACACCTAACACTTTGTCACTCCTAGTTGGTCTGTTGGGCTACCTAAATAAACATGAAAATATCTTAGAATTACATTTTCTTTGATGATCCTAATTTAGGAAAGTCAGTCCTACAGGCCTGAGACGATTAGAGTCAGGTAGAGACCACCTATAAAAAAACAACTAAAAGACTATTTCTGATGTATTTTTCTGTCTTTTCTAGCCGAAAAAACACTGCCCATGCTTAGGTCTTGCCAAGACATTATTATGGTAATTCCTTGTATCATGCCGTACCCAAATATTTTCTTCAGAGATTACAAGTCATTCAGAATGCAGCTGATCATCTGGGACTGTGAATTTCGAAATATCACTCTATTTTTCCCCATCTTTGTAATCTTTATGATTTTTGAGGCTATGGTTTTAATATACCTCGCCCAGAAAAAGGAGGACCAAAATATCTGCAAAAGCATTTTGTTTTTACAACTATATTCTCCACAAACAGCTTTGAGATCCAGAGGTGTTTGACTCCTGGTGGTTCCCAAAATAAGGGTAGAGCCATAATTGGCAGAATCTTCTTCTCTTTTGGAGGGGCCACAAAATTAAATTTACTTCCCACTGATGTCTGTCATGCCCCTACTATTATTGTTTTTCGTAAAAAATTGAAAACGTAGCTTTTTCACATGGTTTAGTATCCTCCTTACAGCTGTGATAGCGCCATGATTTCCCATCTGAGGTAACTGTTTGCACTTTAAAAATATACCAGTCATTTATTCGTTCTTTGGAACAGTGAAGGCTCAGGTGTTCATGTAGGACTAATATCTATCGGTAACTACACTTCAATAATGTTCATGATTTTCGTAATCATTTTCTTTGAACACTAAACATAAAAAAATGGTTTAGAAGTACATAATTATACATATATTTGACTAAATCTTGTTTGCGCAAGAACTGGCTTGATTTTTTGCTAATCCACGTGTTAACTGATTGCTTGGCGAAGATGTGTGCATGTTTGTGTTTGGCTCTATGGGTGGGTGAGGTTGTGAATGAAGGGCTTGGTGGATTATTATTGGTGGGTTAATGTGAGTGAAAATATTTACTGAAGGTGGGTAAATGTGAGTGAGTGGGTGATTAAAAGCCGTTGAGTAGATGGTTTTAGCTATGTGTCTGGTGGTTAAGGGAGAAGGAGGTGTTTGTGTCGTTTGTAGGTGACCTCTGTGATATTCTCACAAACAGAGGTTAATGTTCTTACAGTAAGGTTCCATACAAATATAAATGTGAAGCTAAATGCAGCACAAGCAATAAATAATTGGAAAAATAATAGTTGGATGAATGGTCAGCTAGATTTGAACGAGTGTGAAACCGTGAAGGACAGACCATTTACTAAAGCAAGGCCTTAAAGGGGCTGACTCAAGCCAGCCAATGACAGAAGGGGGCTTATCCAGTTGTCTCAATGCACACTGCTCATGACTACAGGTCTAGAGTGCTACAGACCAGCAGACTAAAACATCAAGGGGGGCATTCAATGAGTGTCGTCATAATAGATCTCAAAACTCCCCCTGGCGACATCAAACAAATGAACATGTTAGAATTTCTATTGTTATTTTTTAGACAAAGTAGAAGGTTTTGATCTATAACGTAGATGCCCCTTTAATGCTTCCAATTCTCACGGCTCTGATGGCATCAAGGTCCATAAACGAAATCTCAAGAATTCTTGTGACTGTTTCCGGTTGAAGGAATTTTCTTAAACTGTGGATGTGATGGGCATGAGGTGAAAAAATGTTAAACCTTTACCTTCCTAGTTAGATACAAACTAGTTTTAATATTCTGTGCTGGGATTTAATCAGATTCAGTCCCACCCTGCCTTTGGGACTAGCAAATGGGTGCTGAAAACAGCCTACTTAGCCCAAACCAGAAGCAAATCCAAGGACTCCATTCTAAAATGTGAAGCTTAAATTAGTGTGGTTCCTTTATAACACAGCTTCATGTACATGGGCGAGGGATCGCAAAAATAAAGAAAAGTGGCCTGTCTCGCTTCAAGGCTTTGAGGTTTGCGGGTAGAAAGATGGAGAGAAATAAGAAAGGAGAACTGGGAGAAAGGTGAGTTAAAAAGAAGGCACACATTCCCTGTCTCCTACCTAAAGAACTGATGTTTTTGATCATGGCCATGGTATGAAATAAACGGAACATTGTATTGATGAAATAGAGAAGCGTGTGATCTATACTGCTTATGCTTTATTTGCCTGGGCGGGGAAGGCCGCAGGTGAGGTTAGAACAGGAAGAAACACAAAGACAACAGCAAAACAGGCAAGACATCAACAAAACAGGCAAGTCAACAGCTGATTCGTCTGCTGCTCAATCTCTCTCCTACCACTGCACAGCCACTCATCTATAGGCTGACCTCTTTCATAGCTCAGTCGTGTGAGCACAGCCTCTTCCTCTTCCCCCACCTAAATTGTGTCCTGCTGGCAGATGTAGTCTGCTTGTGCAGTGTTGCACCATATTATCCTTAAGGTGACGTGAAATGATCATAGTGCAAATTTAAGTCATTGCCCACCTCTAAGATAGCAGCTCGGACAATACAGAGCATTCATTTTTGTGTTTCAAATTATGGGCTGGGGCAGTGAAGTTTCATGACTTCTAATTGTATTATTTCGATAAATGCCCTGAAACTTGTGGGTCGGGTCAGTTTTACTCAAGAACTTTGAAAACTCGATTTCCAGCACTGCATGCACTTCGGTGTGGAAAGGCATATGAGGTGGTGAAAGCATGGTGGTCTAAGCGGTACAGTTACAGCGTTACAGATGTTGGTACAGATCATGTAGTTGGAGGTGCTGGAGAGGTTGCAGATGCTGCTGCCAGTCCTGAATTCCTTCGTAGTTTGATGTAACTGAATACACAGCAGCAGGGGAATCTTTGCTGGAGGCACAGTTACACCAGAAGAGATGGTACCAACAGTGCTCCAGCGCAGGCTTTCATCTGCCCCACATCAGTCTCACTATAATCAACAACAGGATCTGCACAGAGAAGGCAAGGCTATCCTGAGATTGGGGCTTATTTCACAAAAGAAACAACTGGATAGAGCAAGTGTCATTCTGGGCTCAGACTATTTTACCAGGCTAAACACCACTGCAAAATGTAGACCTGCACAGCATGTCTGTGGGCTTTCACAACACGCAAAGCACAAAGACACATAAAATGAGCTGTGCTTAAAAGGGGGAAACTAAAGTCCACTCTCTGTGTATTATTTGCTAAATGTCTTGGCAGCTCCAGACCGAACATTGTGAAAGACAAAAGAGATCTTACTCTCTTTTCACGTTTTATGGAAGCAGTGTACATTCTTAATGGTATGGGCTGCTGGTACTGTAGTGGTATGTGTGTAGCCCTTTCATATCTTTGCAAGACCCAAGGCACACATGTAAGTATTGTCAAACCCTGTCTCGTATTGGGAAATATCTTAGTGAGTGTGATCATCTACAGTTGAGGACAATGTCAGTGCTTCTAAGGTTTGACATATTAGCAAATGTGTCCAAGCATTTCTCTTGATACAAAATTGGGAACCAATGGTGGACAATATTTAACGGGGTCCAGAGTATGTGTCCAATCAACTATTACGCAAAAGAATACAAAGTTCCCCAGGGATGGTTAAGGAAGTATGTGTAAAGATATGGAGGTAGAACGAAAGGCAGGGAACGAGGTGTTCCCTTGTTGGAACTAGAAGACCTCACACACCCAGAAGCCTAGGTGTCATGCTTCATCATTGGTCTCCTGCTCCTCGTCAGACTGGCGCTGCAATGTCTGACGGGGGCCGTAGGCGCTCTTTGTTGGAGATCTTTTGTTCCAGCCAATGGTTTGAGTGCGTGTAAGGGGTCTGGTGAAGGTGTAGTCGTGAGGGAATAGTGAGATTAAAAAAGGTAAGTCAGTCCACAAGGGACTTTATTAACGTGGCTGACTCCCTTGGTTAAAAGATTGACCTCACTGGGTCAATCAAGGAGCAGGCCACCGACTGGGGCGCCTCGCGTT
The DNA here is from genome assembly GCF_964261635.1 of Lissotriton helveticus. Taxonomy (NCBI): domain Eukaryota; kingdom Metazoa; phylum Chordata; class Amphibia; order Caudata; family Salamandridae; genus Lissotriton; species Lissotriton helveticus. The sequence continues at coordinate 133,862,991 of NC_136070.1, read as the reverse complement.
GGGGGTAGGTTATACACCCTGGCTGCTCGTGTATAAGGTACCTTACCTTTTCGAACAGCCCCACGGGAACAGACTGCGGGGCCCTGTCGTGTTGCTCTTAGGGTCTCCCCTCTAGAGCAGGACCAATTGGCCTGCTCCTTGATTGACCCAGTGAGGTTGTATCTTTCTTCTTCATTTTTTGTCTACCTAATTCTCACTGTGTAATACCTTACACCCGAGGTCCTGAAGAATTGCCAGACAGGCAAGAAACATGTCGACCTTTTTACAGGGTTGAGTTAGCCCACTGTAGACTAAGCAGTTCCTTTCTCCCCTCCCACCCTTTTAACCAAGGGAGTCAGCCACGTTAATAAAGTCCCTTGTGGACTGACTTACCTTTTTTAATCTCACTATTCCCTCACGACTACACCTTCACCAGACCCCTTACACGCACTCAAACCATTGGCTGGAACAAAAGATCTCCAACAAAGAGCGCCTACGGCGCCCGTCAGACATTGCAGCGCCAGTCTGACGAGGAGCAGGAGACCAATGATGAAGCATGACACCTAGGCTTCTGGGTGTGTGAGGTCTTCTAGTTCCAACAAGGGAACACCTCGTTCCCTGCCTTTCGTTCTACCTCCATATCTTTACACATACTTCCTTAACCATCCCTGGGGAACTTTGTATTCTTTTGCGTAACAAGCATTTCTCTTGGCAGCTCCCTTAACTTTCGAGTTCCACAATTTCAGGCTTTTTACTTGATCAATTTCTTTCATTCATCCATTCATTATTTTTTCTTTTCTCCTTTCTTTTTCTTTTCACTTTTTTTTAACGTTAATTATTTAAGACAACTGCCCTCAGTTTAGTAAAAGGAGTGAAACAATTTATTAAACCAGGTTGATTTCTCTGTTTCGGAAGATTTGTCCCCCTTAACTTCTCTTCTTTGATGTTGCAGACACCTTCTGGACCAACCCTCAGTATCGCCTGATACTCCTGGAGGAAGATGATGACCCTGATGACAACGAGGTCCTTTGTAGCTTCCTGGTGTCACTGATGCAGAAGAATCGCAGGAAAGATCGCAAAGTAGGCGCCAATCTGTTCACAATCGGCTTCGCCATCTATGAGGTAATCCGACTGCTGAGTACTTTATATTTGAGTCTTCTTTTAGTGAATTTGGACTGTCTAATAGGCCTTTTCTAAGATCTACAATGTATGCTTCTACACAGAGGCATCCCCATTTTAAGTAGAATAGGCGCACATTTCCAAAACCAGGACCACAATGTGAATGCTTTGGCTAGATGTTATAACTCAACAGCGCTACATGAAGAACATAGAATTGTGCATATTTCTAGTCGTTCCATGTGAGTAAAGAACTGGAACACCTGTGGAATGGCCTACCACAAACTTGGGGGAAACATTAGTTAGCCGGAAGGAATTCTCACCTGTGTTTTGAAAATGCACTCAGTCCAACATTCCCTTAAGTACCTTTTAGCCCCAACATCATGTAAAGCATTATATCATTTCCAATAAAAGGAAAAGTATTGGGCGACCATGACGCCAATGACGTTTTTGATGGTTGTATCACTATTGCCACCAGCTGTCGAAGACAAGGAGCAATATGATCTACTTACTCACCTTAAGGTTTCATTGCTGTATTTCTGTGTAGCTTTATCCTCCACATCACTTCCTTTAGTCTACTACTTCCTCCATATGTTACAACCCTTTTTTTACACAAGTGACTCCGGCTCCGTTTGCTGTAAATATCTACCTTCCTTGAACCTTACTATCGTCTTTCTTATATACTTCAGCTAATACTGTTGTGAAGTGGGCAAAAATGTGACTTTTTGGCTGCATATAAACTACATAAAAATAAGAGTGCAAAGTATAAAGCAAAAAAAGCAAATCCAAACAGTACTAGGACCGAGGTTGCAGAAAATGGCACTGTAGCTAAAGATTACTTAAAAAGAGTAATCTAAATCACCCCTGCACACAGCAGAAGGATAATGACTGTCTCTCTGTCTAAAAAATCAAGGCTTTTCTGTATGATGGATTTACAGATTGGAGAGTTATATATGCTGTTTAAAGGATATCCACAATCAGCAAAACAGCATTAATCACTGGCTTATGATACAGCCTATAAAATACAGGAAAATTAGCTGCATGATAAAAGACTACTGAATGAGCATTAACTTGACTCTTTGCCCTACCAAGCATTAAGATCAATAGAGTCACCCTGAAGGGGAACCAGCATGTACCTGCTAAATCACCTTATGCACTCGTGGAGTGAGACTGGCATATATACGGGGTAGGATTCACATTCGTCCACACAGAAAATTCTAGGAACAGGCTGACATGAAAGAAGGAGTAAAGTCTTCACAATCAAAGTAGAAGCCCAGAAGCCAGTAGAAGCAAGGTAATGGAAAACCAGGTCAAGAGAGACAAAGAGCCCTGAATGAGGATCCAGGCAGGTCTTCAATTGCATTATTAGAGAAAGCTCGGCAGTGAAGGATGGATTTCGTTTTCTTCCTGAATTAGAAGTGGTATAGCTGATACCTGACATCAGGGGTCTACTAGTTCCGTGATGAAGATGCACAAATACTTGGAATTTAACTTTCTAGACTTTTTTGTTGAGACCAGTGCACGGAAGTGGTCAACTTTGGGATGGAATCTTAAAAATTGTGTCCCTCTACTGAATACATTGAGGTGGAACTGTGCTGTCCTTGCCACTGCATTCACTCGTGAAGAACAAGACGCTTTGTGATCAAAGACTATACCCTGCCTTCTCGCGTACCAGAGAGGGAGCTTTTCTCAGTGAGTCTGGCCATTTCAATGGGGGTGGCTTGGCTTAACTTTGCCAAGGATCCATTCTCGCGTTTCTGGCGATGTTTTTTTGTTGTTGTTGCCTTTTCGCAGTCATTCCTGCGCGTTTCTCGGCGGTGGAGGAGTTAGGGGAGAGGCGGTGCTGGTTTTCCCGAAACAACGCGTCGAACCTATGGACTACTCCGACCGGAATTACGTCACACTCCATATGCACACACTGTTCAAACGGTAATTAATGACTACTCTCGTAACCTATAAGGATAGGAAATACTAATTTCACAAAATAGTTTCCATTAGAAATGTCATAGTTACTTCTGTTAATGTTTGGGGCATCGACACACATCGAATTGCCGTAAGCTACTACTTTAATGCGGCGGAAGAATACCTTGCATTTAAATGTAAGCTGTGAATGGTCCTAGAGGCGGGCAGTCACCATTTTGAGAAGAGATTTAAGGAGTGAGCCTGCAGCGTGCACGGCCTTTTCAACCGCGTGTCGTGCTTGTAGCTGCTCTCTTTTGTGTGACTCGCATGTATTTTTAACCATTTTTCCTACTTCTGCTTCGCCTGCGGCGTACGCCCCCATCCGCCCGCCACCCTGGACTGCATGGCAGGAGGCGTTATCTGCGGCCCCGCCGGGAACAATGACTGCCGCATATATGTTGGGAACTTGCCGCCCGACATTCGCACCAAGGACATCGAGGACGTATTGTACAAATATGGCACTATTTGTGATATCGACCTCAAGAATCAGCGCGGTGGGCCCCCTTTTGCTTTCGTCGAGTTCGAAGACCCGCGGTAAGTACCACGAATTGTTTCGCTCGTCTCACCAGGTGTGACTGTCGGCATTCTTTGACTGACGGCTCAGCATGGCTTGCAGTGAGAGCGTGTGGAGGGCTTTGAAACACATCTCACTCTGTGCCGTCCCCAGCCCGCCCACGCCTCGCTGAACTCCTCGGAGCGCCCCTGAGCTCTCACCTCTGAGCGGCGAGGCGGTTTAGCGCCGAGGGGAGTGTAGCGCTGAGGGTGTAGCGCTGAAGAGGCCGCTGCTGGTGCCCCCTGTGGATGGCTTCAGGCAGGAAGCTGCTGCCTCCTTGTGCTTCCCTCTGATCCTTGTTGGCCGCTTTGGCTCAGCGTGTCTGGGCCTTGGCACCTCTGTTGGAAAGGGATTGCCCTTCTGTCCGTGCCCATGTTCCCGTTGTCAGTCATGGTTCATGGTTTTAGCTGAGAGCGGAGGCTGCCGGGCCGGTGTGCGGGCCCTGACACGCGGTCGGTCGGACTCGGCTGGCGGTGGGTGCAGGCCCACGTGTTAGCAGGCGTTCTCCGTCGAGGATGTAGGGTTAAGAGAGGCTCCATGGTACGTTTAAAGCGTGGTCCCGCAGGCGGGATAACTGTCTACAGCACCAGGGGGGAAAGGCCAAGCTATGAATGACCCCTCTGCCAGACTGTCACTTTTCACACCCCTCCCCCCAAGCACAGTACCCAATCCCGGCGCATTCCGTCCTTGGAATGACCAATTGTCCGAAAAACTCAGGTTGGACAGATGTAATGAACTACGGTCCTCTACTCCTGTCCCCCACCTCCAATGTAAGAAAACAACCCGAATCTCCTTCCGACACCCGAGTAAATAAGGCTCAAACTGTGAGTAGCCTCGCCTCGTTCAGAGTTGTAACAAGGGTCCAGTTAATTAAAAATATGCATTTGTAATGCGGGTTTCCTATTGAATTGCAGTGAGATGGATAACTGTTGGATGGTTGGAGCAGGGAAATGCCAGTCTGCTGGTCAGCGGGGCCTTGAACCATTCCTTATTTGGAAGCCAGATAACTGACTTGGAATTTGTCCGAGGGAAGCTTGCCATTCCGTGTTTACCTTGACCCGGTGATCGACTGGCCTGCAGGACAACCTGCCACAGGATCCAGCAGTCTGCCTGGGTCTACTTACTACAACAGGGCACACTATGCCAGACCCACCAATGACCCTGAGTGACTCTGCATATAGCATCACTACTTATACCAACACTGCACAACCTGATTGGGTCCCCAGCTTAACCTTTCTCTTGCTCATTTATTTACGTTTTGAAGTTGTCCTATTAGAGTTGAAAAAACAACCAATGTTCCTTTGTCTTTAGCTTTCCGAATCCGGACTATGGATTGGTTGTAAAAAGGAACAAATAAAGGGAGGTATTTGACCAGTTGGCGTGTTCCGTCAGAAGAAGGAAATCTGTATTACCTTGAGTGGCAAATAGCCAAATTGGAACAACCCGAATATCTGCTCTCAATATTTCTTGGAATGCCGTCTGTCTTAAAACTCATCTGTCCAGGAGTACCTCTGAAGGAAGCCTGTTCCATAACATTGTGTGTCGACTGCATTTCGATCATTCCCTATACTGAGGATTGAGCCTTTTTCCATACAGAATTTGTCTGTGGCTGGATTGGTTGTTAGCTTACTTGGGTTTGGCCTGCTACTACATAGGGCACTTGGGTTCCATTTCGGCGGCCTTCTCGAGAGGGCTGTGCAGAGGGCATTCACAAAACCACCTCCAAATGGTTGAGTTTCCTCATGTCTCGAATCTCCCCGCCTTCTGTCTGAGTGACCTGGCAGGGTACTCTTACCAGTTCCTCAATATCATTTTTTCATATGTAGGACCATGTACGCTGGTAAAATGACTTTGCTAGGCACAATTGTATGACACCTTTATTACAAGACATAACACTCACTGTTTCTAACTGGAGCAATGCATTGCACGTTCACCTTTAGCTCATCCACGAACATGCCCGGGGCCTTTAATCAGCTGCTTTTTGCATGCATCAGTACATGCTGCTGATGCATGTTAAACTTGGAGCATGATGGCTTAGGCATGTACATGGAGATCAAGAAGTCCAGGGTGAAAGAAGCTGTTTATGCAATTATACATGAATGGCTTGCATGAGAGCAATTTCCGCAGGATGGAGTGATGCCTATAAGACTGGTTTGGACAGGAATCACCCCAAGAAGTGATCCCTGATAGGCCTGCCTAAATAAGCACCCCTAGGTAGAGATGATGGATGCCTTTGGGAAGAGCCTTCTCCCCGGCAGGGGATGATACTGAATTGGCTGAGCCAGATCTGCAGCGGGCGTTGGTACTGCAGAGGCCTTCTCTGAGAGCCACCTGAGAGGAGGGGATGGTACCTGAAAAGCTTACCCTGCCAAAGCTCTCCCTATGGGCACGATGCAGCTATGGCCCCTCAGGAGAGATTCTTTTTTTTAAGTGCCCGAACAGACAGTCTGCTTCCTGGAAGGGGCTGATACCTGAAAATCCCACCTGTAGTGCCACCTCCCCAGGACAGGATGAATCCTGAAAAGGCTGGAGAGCGTGAGAGTATGGAGTGGAGGATAGCTGGAAAGCATGTCTAGAAAGGGATCCCCAGGAGGGGTGATGCAAGCAGTGCCTCCCTGGGTAGTCACTTCCCCAGGAGGGGAAGGTATCTTGAAGCCACAAAGAGAGTTAGGATAGGAGGAGTGGATAATGTAACACCCGATAGCACTGAAGAGCTCGCCGCATAGAAAGGGATTACACCTTGAAAGCCTGCCACGAGGCATCCCGAGGGGGCATGATGCATGCAGTGTCTGACTCCTGAGGGTGGCACAGTTCTTGAAATGCCTTACTAGGCTCTGCATGCCCAACGGTGGGATGCCACACCAACTTAACAGAGGTAGAGCAAGTATCGCTTGAGGCGACTGAATCTTACTTTCCTTGCAGTATATTCCTTCAGTCAAATAGAGGGTTCTGGAGGTTAAACTGTTTTTGAGTTTGGGCTCTTGGCATTGTAAATGACAATGCCTTTTATTTTTGTTTTCGTTATTAAAACATAAATAAAAAGCATTGTCATTTACAATGCCAATAGTTTAAACTCGCATAAATGCGAGACCTATTGCTGTTACGAGTTAGTCCTCAGGATCGGTTTGTTGAGTGGTAAGCCCACCTCTAAATCGAGCCAATGCCTGAATAGCCGTAATGGCACAGAGCGTTTACTTGATTAAGTGAGGGGATAAATAGAAAAGATCGGGAAGGAAAGGAAGGGGACAGCAGGGAGGGAGATCTGAAAGACACAAACAGAACACACACATAAGACTAGTTACTATGCGGTAAACATCACAAAGCTATAGAAAGTACTAAAAAGGGCTATACCTGTATAAGAAGAATAAAGCCTTGTAGATGTGTAGAGGCAACGTAGGGGTTGATACGGTGTAACTAAAGTAATGTACAAAATACAAGAACATATGTGATATACCTGGGAATGAAGATCCAGCGTTCATATACCAAACCAACTATACATGACATATGAACCTACCTAAGTATTGACTCTACTAAACCTCACAGGGGAAGAGTGTATTTCACACCTCCAGAACCCCTGTTAATAGAAGAGTCAAATACACAGTTAACACCTGAATCAAAGTTAAGTAAATAGCCTTTCCACACAGTGTATATGTTACACACAAAGCTCCACTGGAACTCCTGAAGTTCAACACCAACTAATACTTCTTAGTTGGGTCTACAGTTTCGTCCAATTCACAAGGCAAAGAAAACAGTACTGTAAGAGATGCTATCCAATGTCTGATAGCACCTACAAGAACCACCACTGTTGGCAGAAAATGCCAACCGAGACACATCCAAAGAACATACACAAGAATAGCTCCGGTAACACGATAACACCGTTATCGTTCACTGCTAAAAGCTAACAGGAACCAACAGCAGAAAACAGCGTTCTGCGGTGAAGTACTGTGGTGCAAGCACCCTTACCGCACCAGGACCAAGAAATCCAAAGCAGCAAAGCATCAGGACAGGAATACCCGACACCGATCCCCGGCTGCCATTCTTTTTAAAGAAGTTCCTTGCGAGAATGCAGCGCGTCACGGAGGATCACGGGAACTGTAGTTCTATCCCGGAGCATGCCGGGAAATGCAGTTCGCGAAGCCCGCGATCATGACAGTACATCCCTCTCGCACAGCGGGGTCATGGGCCCGGCTTCGCGGGACATCTCCGATGAAAAGCAGACACCAGCTTGGGGGCATGAACACCCAGAGCAGGTTCCCACGAGTTCTCCTCCGGCCCGTACCCCTTCCATGACACCAGATACCACAATTTACTCCTCCGAAATTTGGAGTCCAGAATCCGACAAACCACATACTCTATCTCCCCCTGCACCAGCACGGGGGGAGGACGATGTTGGCCTTTGGACAATGAAGGTTTCAACAAAGAGACATGAAACACCGGATGGATGCGGAGATGGGAAGGGAGCTTTAGTTTCACTGCCACCGGGTTCACATGTTTCAGCACCTTATAAGGCCCAATGAATCTCGGGTTGAACACACTGTGTTTTCTGAAACGCATATTCCTAGTGGACAACCACACCTCATCCCCTGCACAGTACAGTGGACCTTGCCTCCGATGTTTATCAGCAGCAGCCTTGTACTTGAGTTTCACAGCCCGCAACTGTTCCTGCGCTTTAACCAGAGTCTCCTTAATATGGGCCACCCTATGCGCCACCCCTGGAAGCAGGGAGTCCGGTTTCGGCTGCACAAAAGGAAGAAAACGAGTGTGTCTGCCATACAAACAATAGAACGGAGTGTTCTTGGTGGAACCGTGCTGGGCGTTGTTGTAAGCCACCTCTGCCAGCCACAAGTATTCCACCCAATTCTCCTTATCATTATCCACATAGCATCTCAAATACTGCTTAAGAGTCTGGTTTAACCGTTCAGTCTGGCCATCGGTTTGTGGGTGAAAACTGGTGGAAAGGGCAGAGTCTATATGCAACGAAGAACACCATTTCTTCCAAAAATGAGCAGTAAACTGTGACCCTCTGTCTGAAACAATGACACTTGGCAGACCATGTAACCTCACCACATTGACCATAAGTAGTACCGCCAGCTGACCCGCCGAAGGTACTTGTTTACAGGCCACAAAATGCCCCATTTTGGGCATATAATCGACCACCACCATAATGGCCGTACAACCCTTGTCAGCTGGAAGACCCACGATGAAGTCCACCGATATCCGATCACAGGGGATCGTCGGAGTAGGGAGAGGCTGCAACAACCCCTGCAGGCTGGCGTGGTCCGATTTCATCCTTGCACATTGAGCACATGCAGACACCCATCGCTCAACATCAGGCCTCACAGATGGCCACCAAAACTGTCTCAGTACACTCTCCAGAGTCTTGGCAACACCAAGATGTCCTGCACTAGGCGACTTATGGCCCCATTCGTAGACCTGCTTTCTCAAGGCCCAGGTAGGCACCAGTAACCTGTCTTGAAACAGTGGCAGGCCCCCATGCAGCTTCCATTCCTGATGACAACCAAGCCAAGTCTTCCAGACAAAGGTGTCCACCCCTTTCCTGACATCCCTCAAGAAGGTATCAGGCTGCAATACACACACCACTCTATCCGGAGCCACAATGCTAGCCTCAGCCTTCTCCACATAAGGGGTACATGTGGACTGGCGGGTGAGAGCATCTGCCTTCCTATTGTCAGCTCCAGGGCGGAACGTAAAGATGAAATTAAACCCAGAAAAGAACATCATCCACCGGAGCTGTCTAGGCGACAGATGACGCGCAGCAGACATGAATTGCAAATTCCTGTGGTCGGAATAAACAGTGACCACATGCCGAGCACCCATGAGGAAGTGCCGCCATTCCTGAAAAGAGTCACGTATGGCCAGCAACTCCTTTTCAGCGATGTGATAGTTCAGTTCAGCTGGATTCAGCTTACGAGACATATACGCCACCGGGTGTAACTGACCCGTATCCGTATGGCGTTGAGATAAGATAGCCCCAATCGCCACCTCTGAGGCATCCGCCTCCACGATATAAGGCTATCCGGGTCAGGATGGGACAACACAGGAGCCGATACAAACGCTTCCTTGAGGGCCGTGAAGGCAGATTGCGCTTCCTCAGACCACACGAATCCTTTCCCTTTCCGCAGTAGCTCAGTGATAGGCGCCACCAACCGAGAGAACTGATTGATGAAACGCCTATAGAAATTGGCGAAGCCTATGAAACATTGGACGTCTCGAACATTGTTTGGAACAGGCCAATTCCTTACTGCCGCCACCTTCCTTTCCGCCATCTCTTGACCCTCCGGACTCAGGATTACCCCCAAAAGCTCCACAACACGAACATGGAAATCACACTTACTGATTTTACAGTACAGATGGTTAGCCTGTAAAATAGTAAGCACATTAGCTACGTGTTGACAGTGCAAAGTCTCTGATTCCGAATAGACCAGAATATCGTCTATATAGACAATCACATATCGATCCAAGATGTCACGGAACACATCATTTAGAAAGTATTGAAAGGCCGCAGGGGCATTACAGAGACCGAAGGGCATTACTCTGTATTCAAAGAGTCCGTATCTGGTCTTGAATGCCGTCTTCCATTCATCCCCACTGCGCATGTGGACCAGATGATACGCCCCCTTCAAGTCAAGTTTTGTAAAGATAGTGGCCATTTTTACCTGCTCCAATAAGACACTAATCAGGGGCAAAGGGTACCTGTTCTTAATGGTAATGGCATTCAATGCTCGAAAGTCCACACACGCGCGCAGCTCTCCATTAGCTTTTGGTATGAAAAATAGAGGTGAGGCGGCTGGGGATTTGGAAGGGCGTATAAAGCCTAACTCTATCAATTTGTCCAGATACTCTCGTAGATGCTGGTTTTCGGGTTCCGTTAAGGCATAGATCCGTCCACATGGGATAGTCGCACCCGGGACCAGATCGATTTGACAGTCGTACTGTCTATGCGGAGGTAGCCCCTCTGCTTGTTCTTCATTGAACACCTTGACAAAAGAATGATACTCAGCAGGGAGTTGAACGCATTTTTCTGCGGCTGTAGCGATACAAGACCCGCCTGATAAGGCTTGAGCAGGTTTCATAGCTCCCTGAAAACAATGATGCAGACAATACTCGGAACCCATGTGCACCGTTCTGGTGTCCCAATCTATACTAGGGTTATGTTTCTCCAACCAAGGCAAACCAAAAATGATACCATATTGGGGAGCCCTAATAACACCAAAAGTAAGAAACTCAGAGTGTGTGTCCTCCAATATTACCTCAATGTCTTCTGTTTCATAACTAATGGGACCCATGCTTAGCTTCCTACCATCCACGGCGTACACTTCTTCGGGCGTCTCTTTTTGCACCAGAGTAATTCCCAGGTGTCGGGCCTCTTGTAAGTCAATGAACATGCCCGTTGCCCCTGAATCCACCATAGCTGATGTTACTACCGCTTTCCCAGCCAGCATTAATACTATGGACACAAACAGATGATTCGTCACCTGTTTTGCTCTGCCGCTCAATGAAGGGACATAGAGTGGACTCCAGGAAACCCCTTCCTGTTTCCCAGAGTCAATTAGTTTTCCGACGCCTTTTCTGCGTCTGCAGCGGCCACTCTGTTACCCAGGAATCGGTTTGTTTTAGGTTTCACAGGACACTCCCTCACATAGTGGCCCTTCTTTCCACAATATAAACAAAGGCCCTGTTTACGCCTTGATTCCCTTTCGGCTGGTGTCAATGCGGATCTCACTGCCCCTATCTCTATAGGCTCGGATGAGGAAGCTGGAGTCCCTTCCTTGGTGACATGTGTCTCAACCCCTGGTTTCCTCCGATTGTCCCCTTTCCTCTCACCTAAACGATGGTCTAAGCGCAGGGCTAAATTAATCAAACCTTCACATGTGGTGGGCTGAGGATCAATTTGCGCTATTACGTCTTTAAGTTCATCATTTAAACTTTGATGAAACAAAGATGCCTGTTTATTTTCGGGCCATGTGGTCTCTGTCACTAGACGCCTGAAAGCATTCAAGTATGTAACCAGATCCTTTTTTCCCTGCCGTAATTCCAACAATTCCCTATCTGCTATATAGGAATCGGCCCTTCTGTCGAATACTCTCAGAAAGTCCGTTTTAAATGCTTCCCAATAATGTAACAAAGGATCATTGCGATTTACTAAGGGGACCGCCCACTGTGCAGCATTGCCCGCCAGGTAAGATATCAAAAAGGCCACTTTAGCCTGATTAGTGGGGAAAGATCTAGGTTTGCAGGAATAATGTAATGCTATCTGGGTAAGGAACACCTGAACTTTCTCTGAATCCCCAGAAAAACGCTCATGTGAAGCTAATGGAACGGACACTGGCATCTCCACCACCACAGGCTGAGGCTGAGGAGTGCCCCCCGCATCAAAAGGATTGCGTTGGACACCATCCACACGTGCCCTTAAGTCCGCAGTCTCTAGCCGAGATGCTGCTACTTCCAACTGCGAAAAGGAAAAACAAGGGAAACCCTACTCACAGCGGAACCAGGGCAGTGCGTTTATATAGAAAAACAATGGTTCCTATGGCATATTATTTTTATACAACTTAATAATTGTAACAAGCTCAATGGCAATTTAAACATTAGAGGGAGGGTGGCAGAAAAAAGAAAAGACACACAACTGTACCATAAAGGATATTACCTTATATTTAGATTTGATATCGAGAAATGCATATGATTCAATTGCGACATACAAATATTATACAAAGTGCAGTGTATCCCAAGTGAATAGTGAGCGAAACAAAAACGTGTATAACCAGGTGAACTATACAGGTTTCAGCTGTGAATATTTACAAAACAGGAAACTGGACTCTGAACAAGTTATTCCAACTAATGATTAACCAGCTACTATAAAATTATAGGAACTGTATTGGTCTGATTCGTTTCCTAGTGCGTCGACGGCGTTTCGACCATTAGAATAAAGGTCTCGTCAGGACTGGGCAGTGAGGGACATCTATAAAAATACAAAATAATAAATAAAGGATTTTTTGTAACTATTTGCAGTCGCCATGAATAATTAGTATTCATGAAGTAGGTCAAAAGGGGTTTACCTTGCACCAGGGTGTAGATAGCCCATACGTGAGAATGTAAAATAAATTTACTTACAGTGAACCCAGCCGGGCACTGTCGGAAATTGGGAGAAGACATGAGTAAATAAAATGCATGCAAATGACTAAGGCATCAACAGCGGGACTAAAGTGTCCATGCAACTTACCACTGTATACACAGCTGGTAGCGTGTCTTATTTTTAATGTTCACGGTCAATGCCGTTCCCACGCCAAGTGTCACAGATTATCTAAAATGTAAAAAACGCTCTTGTAAGGCGAAAATGTTTCGCTGTATTCCGTGGCTGTTTAAAGCTTTTTAAAGCTTTTTCCTACCTTAGCGTTTATCTCGTGCTGCTCAATGGCTGGCTCCGATCATTCGTCTGATACGAGGTTGTGTCGCGCAATGCGACGTCATCACTATTATAACGTGATAGACGGCGTGTATAGGCATAGAAAGAGGACTAAGGGATGTTTACAAAGTGTAAGTCCTCGTAGTATTCATTAGTGACAACTCATGCAATTGACTCGAAAATGGCTGCAAATAGAGACATCGTCACAATGCCTGTTTGTGCTTGTTATAGTCTGCTGTTTTGACATAACGCTACCAGGTCAGAATATATAAACCATATTACGAACAACAATTTCACCATCACTGAATACCAAGTACATTATATAAATATCTAGACACAGTGAATTATAATGAAGATGTTCAATCGCATATATACCAACGACGATAGAAACATAATGTATCTCTGTCTATTTACAAGCCTTCGCCAACATATATACATTTTTAAAAAAAAAGTTTGTTTATAAAAAACAGTTACCACACAATGCTGACAGATGGTATTTTCAATACAGTGCACGATATAGCCTTTACATTAGTCACAAAATCGAGCCAACATATTCAATATTTACAGAAGTCTGACACATGTTCTAAGTCATATTGGATATAAAGCCCCTCCATTCATCAGCGGTGTTAAGACCTTCATTTATTGAATTGATTTTATCAATCCAGTGACACTCACGACGCTGAAGTATTTGAGCAATATCGCCACCCCTTTCTGGTAGTGTTGCAATATCTACCACTTGCCACCTCATTTCGTCTGCAGAATGGTTCAATTCTTTAAAATGGGCAACGAGAGGTGCAGTCAGAACAGATTTCCTTATGCGACTACGATGCTGCCCTATTCTGGCCTTTACCAGTTGTTGCGTTTGTCCAATATAGGGTAAGCCACAAGGACACCAAATGCAATACACGACATTCCGTGTGTTGCAATTTGAAAAGAAATCAAGTTTATAATCAAAATTGCCATGTGTAAAATTTGATGTCTTGCATGTTAATGGGCAAATCACGCAATTACCACACGGGTGATGCCCAAGAATGGGAGGCAGATTCCAAGTAGATTCCAACGTACCACTTTTCTGGGCAGTTATTTCAGTAGACGATCTGACTAAATGATCTTTTAGATTTTTAGCTCTCTTATATGCAAAAAGGGGTACCTCAATTTCTGGGTCAATACTCCTAATAATGTTCCAATTTTTCGTGATGGTTTTCCGAATCTTGTTAGTATGGACTCCAAATGTAGTGACACATACAATTTTTTCCATTACTTTTTTTGGTCTAATGACCAATAGTTCCTCTCCTTCATATAGTCTTCTCGTCGTGCACAATTACGACGAATCCTCAAGAATTGCCCAAAAGGCAATCCATCCCTTAGGGCTCTTGGATGTTGGCTCTGTTAAGATACAGAATAAATCCAGTGAAATCTGAATGAAGAAGATTTCACTGGATTTATTCTGTATCTTAACACGGTTCAAACCCATTTCACCTTCACATCTACATTACATAAAGAGACCATTCCTTTTTTGGATCTCAATATTCTTAATATAGATGGTAAACTAATTACATCTCTTCATAGAAAGCCTACGGAGAAAAATACATTATTATCATATAAGAGCCAACATCCAAGAGCCCTAAGGGATGGATTGCCTTTTGGGCAATTCTTGAGGATTCGTCGTAATTGTGCACGACGAGAAGACTATATGAAGGAGTCAGAAGTCCTAAGAAATAAACTATTAATGAGAGGATATCCCAATAAATTAGTTAAAAAATCACTAAAACGTGCCTGGTACTGTCCCCGAGAGGAACTATTGGTCATTAGACCAAAAAAAGTAATGGAAAAAATTGTATGTGTCACTACATTTGGAGTCCATACTAACAAGATTCGGAAAACCATCACGAAAAATTGGAACATTATTAGGAGTATTGACCCAGAAATTGAGGTACCCCTTTTTGCATATAAGAGAGCTAAAAATCTAAAAGATCATTTAGTCAGATCGTCTACTGAAATAACTGCCCAGAAAAGTGGTACGTTGGAATCTACTTGGAATCTGCCTCCCATTCTTGGGCATCACCCGTGTGGTAATTGCGTGATTTGCCCATTAACATGCAAGACATCAAATTTTACACATGGCAATTTTGATTATAAACTTGATTTCTTTTCAAATTGCAACACACGGAATGTCGTGTATTGCATTTGGTGTCCTTGCGGCTTACCCTATATTGGACAAACGCAACAACTGGTAAAGGCCAGAATAGGGCAGCATCGTAGTCGCATAAGGAAATCTGTTCTGACTGCACCTCTCGTTGCCCATTTTAAAGAATTGAACCATTCTGCAGACGAAATGAGGTGGCAAGTGGTAGATATTGCAACACTACCAGAAAGGGGTGGCGATATTGCTCAAATACTTCAGCGTCGTGAGTGTCACTGGATTGATAAAATCAATTCAATAAATGAAGGTCTTAACACCGCTGATGAATGGAGGGGCTTTGTATCCAATATGACTTAGAACATGTGTCAGACTTCTGTAAATATTGAATATGTTGGCTCGATTTTGTGACTACTGTAATGGCTATATCATGCACTGTATTGAAAATACCATCTGTCAGCATTGTGTGGTAACTGTTTTTTATAAACAAACTTTTTTAAAAAAAATGTATATATGTTGGCGAAGGCTTGTAAATAGACAGAGATACATTATGTTTCTATCGTCGTTGGTATATATGCGATTGAACATCTTCATTATAATTCACTGTGTCTAGATATTTATATAATGTACTTGGTATTCAGTGATGGTGAAATTGTTGTTCGTAATATGGTTTATATATTCTGACCTGGTAGCGTTATGTCAAAACAGCAGACTATAACAAGCACAAACAGGCATTGTGACGATGTCTCTATTTGCAGCCATTTTCGAGTCAATTGCATGAGTTGTCACTAATGAATACTACGAGGACTTACACTTTGTAAACATCCCTTAGTCCTCTTTCTATGCCTATACACGCCGTCTATCACGTTATAATAGTGATGACGTCGCATTGCGCGACACAACCTCGTATCAGACGAATGATCGGAGCCAGCCATTGAGCAGCACGAGATAAACGCTAAGGTAGGAAAAAGCTTTAAAAAGCTTTAAACAGCCACGGAATGCAGCGAAACATTTTCGCCTTACAAGAGCGTTTTTTACATTTTAGATAATCTGTGACACTTGGCGTGGGAACGGCATTGACCGTGAACATTAAAAATAAGACACGCTACCAGCTGTGTATACAGTGGTAAGTTGCATGGACACTTTAGTCCCGCTGTTGATGCCTTAGTCATTTGCATGCATTTTATTTACTCATGTCTTTTCCCAATTTCCGACAGTGCCCGGCTGGGTTCACTGTAAGTAAATTTATTTTACATTCTCACGTATGGGCTATCTACACCCTGGTGCAAGGTAAACCCCTTTTGACCTACTTCATGAATACTAATTATTCATGGCGACTGCAAATAGTTACAAAAAATCCTTTATTTATTATTTTGTATTTTTATAGATGTCCCTCACTGCCCAGTCCTGACGAGACCTTTATTCTAATGGTCGAAACGCCGTCGACGCACTAGGAAACGAATCAGACCAATACAGTTCCTATAATTTTATAGTAGCTGGTTAATCATTAGTTGGAATAACTTGTTCAGAGTCCAGTTTCCTGTTTTGTAAATATTCACAGCTGAAACCTGTATAGTTCACCTGGTTATACACGTTTTTGTTTCGCTCACTATTCACTTGGGATACACTGCACTTTGTATAATATTTGTATGTCGCAATTGAATCATATGCATTTCTCGATATCAAATCTAAATATAAGGTAATATCCTTTATGGTACAGTTGTGTGTCTTTTCTTTTTTCTGCCACCCTCCCTCTAATGTTTAAATTGCCATTGAGCTTGTTACAATTATTAAGTTGTATAAAAATAATATGCCATAGCTACTTCCAACTGCAACGCACCCAGAGCCTCTATCACATCCTCCAAAGTGGCCATACCAGCACAACCCGACCGGGAGGACAATAATTCGTGGGTCGCGTATTCTGTTACGAGTTAGTCCTCAGGATCGGTTTGTTGAGTGGTAAGCCCACCTCTAAATCGAGCCAATGCCTGAATAGCCGTAATGGCACAGAGCGTTGACTTGATTAAGTGAGGGGATAAATAGAAAAGATCGGGAAGGAAAGGAAGGGGACAGCAGGGAGGGAGATCTGAAAGACACAAACAGAACACACACATAAGACTAGTTACTATGCGGTAAACATCACAAAGCTATAGAAAGTACTAAAAAGGGCTATACCTGTAAAAGAAGAATAAAGCCTTGTAGATGTGTAGAGGCAACGTAGGGGTTGATACGGTGTAACTAAAGTAATGTACAAAATACAAGAACATATGTGATATACCTGGGAATGAAGATCCAGCGTTCATATACCAAACTAACTATACATGACATATGAACCTACCTAAGTATTGACTCCACTAAACCTCACAGGGGAAGAGTGTATTCCACACCTCCAGTACCCCTGTTAATAGAAGAGTCAAATACACAGTTAACACCTGAATCAAAGTTAAGTAAATAGCCTTTCCACACAGTGTATATGTTACACACAAAGCTCCACTGGAACTCCTGAAGTTCAACACCAACTAATACTTCTTAGTTGGGTCTACAGTTTCGTCCAATTCACAAGGCAAAGAAAACAGTACTGTAAGAGATGCTATCCTATGTCTGATAGCACCTACAAGAACCACCACTGTTGGCCGAAAATGCCAACCGAGACACATCCAAAGAACATACACAAGAATAGCTCCGGTAACACGATAACACCGTTATCGCCCACTGCTAAAAGCTAACCGGAACCAACAGCAGAAAACAGCATTCTGCGGCGAAGTACTGTGGTGCAAGCACCCTTACCGCACCAGGACCAAGAAATCCAAAGCAGCAAAGCATCAGGACAGGAATACCCGACACCGATCCCCGGCTGCCATTCTTTTTAAAGAATTTCCTCGCGAGAATGCAGCGCGTCGCGGAGGATCACGGGAACTGTAGTTCTATCCCGGAGCATGCCGGGAAATGCAGTTCGCGAAGCCCGCGATCATGACAATTGCATTGCAATTGCTTGTTTAGTCTGTGGCCAAGAATATTGTGGACACTGCACATAGATCCAATACAATTAGAGCCGCGGTTTTGATTGCAAATTCCAGGCAGCTGCTTTCACATCTTGTCTAGAACAGCAGCCTGCTAAATAATTGCATAGACAGTCACTCTGAAACACGGATTCTTAGATACATTTGTAATTAAGGTTTCTGTTATTCCCGCAGCGACTTATTTGTTAATAGATCCCAAATTGTCTGATACATAGGGTGTCTCTGATGAGAGAGTTCTCTGACCGCTATTTCACCCAACAAAGTTTTCCCTTTGCTAGTGTTTCGCAGGTACTGGGGGCTTGGTGTGTGAGATCCAGGTGATGCACTCTTCAGACTTAGGGCCTGATTACTGTTGTGCCGTGGGGAATGACACTAGGACCCTGGGGCACAGGGTGGGGACAAGAGATACTGGACACCACATCCGGTCAGGGGAGGGGACCAGGGGTCACTAAGGATCAGGACTTCGGAGCAAGAGGTCGAGGGCAATGAAGGACACCAAGCATGTATCTGATAACCAAATAAAGATTGTATTGGAAAGCCCTACTGTCTCCTGTGTTTTCCTGGGTCGGGGAACACGACATCTGGCGACGAAGACGGGATTCGGGACCCACCGACGAGTAAACATTGCGATTTTAAACCAGGAGCTCACCCTGGATCGCATCGTGACGAGAAGAAGAAGGAAGTGCCATACAGAGACGTGCAGCGACGTGGGAGCCCACCCCAAGCGCTGCAGGGAGAAGACCAAGCAAACCGGTAAGCACCGAGAAAAAGCACGAAGACTAGAAGAAATCGGCGCGAGCTCTCCTGAGAGTCTCGGCAGCCATCTTAGGAACAGGCGCGAGAGCCAATAGGAGCAGAGAATAGACGGGCGGCCATTTTTAAGTCAGGCAGCGTCCCGATTGGACAGGAAACAATGCAAGAACGGCGGCCATTTTACAATCAGGCACGAGAGCCAATAGAAAGCGAGGAACAGCGCGGCGGCCATTTTGAGGCCAGGCAAAGCGCGAGGAAGCACGAAAAGGTGCAAAACAGTGATACAAGAGCGGATTACAGGCACAAATAAGTCACAGAAGTGACCTGAAAGGGCAGAAGAGGTGGAAATAAAAGGATAAAGGGCAAATAGAAAGTGAAAAGGAAAAAGTGAAAGGAAACAACAAAATAAATCAAAGGGGACACAAAGAATAAAGAGCAAATAAAGAAAAAGAATGGCAGACCCAAAACCAAGTGCGCAATACAGAAGACCACTACCATTCAGCCTTTCTGAACCACAAACAGGAATTAGATGGGAAAAGTGGATCAGACGATTCGAAAACTACGCGGAAGCTACGGATGTAACAAAAGCAAAGATGAGAGACCTGTTTGTAAACCTAGTAGGAGATGAAGTGGAGGACCTAATGGTAACTCTGCCGAAAGAAGAGATTGCCACCTATGACCAACTAAAGAAGTGCTTAACGGATAAATTTGATCCGCAGAGAAACGTTGATTTTGAACGATACACCTTCATGATTGCATTCCAACAAGCGGAAGAGTCTCTGGATGATTTTGCAACCAGATTGCGGAAGCTGGTGACTCATTGCGCCTTCAACAAATTTGACAATAAACAGGCAATAAGGCTGCGCATCATCGAAGGCTGTCGTGACATCGAATTTCGCACAAGGATCCTAAAGGAACCGATCTCATTGGAAAACATTCTGGCACTAGGGAGGGCTGAAGCCAGGGCGACAGAACATGCAAACGAAATGGAAAGAGGCAAAGGACGAGGCACAGAACGGATTCAGCGAATGACGAACAACCGCTCAGGAGGCTGGAGAAAAGAAAGAAATGACCAGACGGCGAGAAAACAGACGGAAGGAACTTGCTACAGATGCGGACTAGAGTTCCCGCACAGAGGCCCATGCCCGGCTTTCGGCCAGACCTGCAGAAAATGCAATGGAAGAGATCACTATGCCAGTGTGTGCCAAGGGAGGCAATTCAGAAATGACCGAGGAAGACCAGGAAGAGCACGAATGCCAACAAACAGACACATCAGACATGTCGAGACAGGGGCAAGAAGCTCGTTGGGAGAATCTGAAGAAGAGGAAGCAGAAGAAAAAACGGAACGACTATACCTCATGACCGCAGTCAGAAACAGACGAGGAAGATGATGATGAAAGAATATGCCTGATAGACAAGAAGAAAATAAAGAAAACAGAGTCAGTGAACATCAAGGTCGGGCCACATGAAGCAGAATTTGTCCTGGACAGTGGTGCAACGTGCAACATTATGTGCGTCTCTGAATATGACAAGATGAAAAAAAAAACGATTTTAAAACCATCTCGAGTCAGAGTATTCACGTGGGGGGCCAAAAGACCAGTGACAAACATGAGAAAATTCAAAGAAGAGCTGACATACAAAGATCAAAAAACAACTGAAGAAATACACGTACTGAAAGGAGACATCCCGGCACCATGCCTACTGAGCAACGTCACGGCTCAAGTGATGGGTCTCATGGCAATGACATACAACATGTCGGAAAAGAAAAACATTCTGAAGGAATACCCCAAGTTACTAAGAGGGCTAGGAAAGCTGAAGGACCGACAAATAACCCTGCACATTGACGAGACAGTGAGGCCAGTCGCCCAGCACCACAGAAGAGTGCCAATACATCTGCAGCCACAGGTAGCAGAAGAGCTAGAAACACTACTAAAACAAGACATAATAGAACCAGCAGAAGGACCGACACCCTGGGTTTCGCCAATCGTGGCTGTTCCGAAAAAAGACACCTCAAAGATAAGAATATGTGTAGACATGAGGATACCGAACAAGGCCATTGAACGTGAACGACATCCTGGACCACACCTAGACGACATGATCAGCTGTCTCACAGGCACAAGGCGTTTTTCCAAACTGGACCTGTGTAAAGGGTACCACCAACTAGAACTGGATCCTCAGTCTCGGTATATCACAACGTTCTCCACCCACCTAGGTCTGTTTAGGTACAAACGTTTGAGCTTTCTAATCTCGTCAGCGGCAGAGATATTTCATGAAACGATAAGACAGATAATAAGGCAAATAAAGAACAGTTTAAATTACAGCAATGACATTTTAGTGTTCGGCAATTCAGATGAAGAGCATGACAAAGCTCTAAGAGAAGTGTGCTCACACCTGGAGCAATCTGGTTTAACGCTGAATGAAAACAAGTGCGAACTAGGGCGGAATGAACTGGGTTTTTTCGGCCACATCTTCTCCAGGAAAGGAATGCGACCGGACCACAGCAAGGTGGAAACACTGGAAAAAGCAAACCAACCAACGGATGTAGCGGAAGTAAGGTCATTTCTTTGCCTAGCAAGTTACTGCGTAAGATACATAAGAGACTTTGCCTCTGTAAGAGCACCACTAAGATAACTTACAAAACAAGGACAAAGTTTCCTGTGGACTGACGAATGCAGAAAAGCATTCGAGGAAATAAGACAAGCTGTCACAGCAGTGGATCATCTGGCCTATTTTGACCCGAGACTATGCACCGAGTTAACGGTAGACGCCAGCCCAGTGGGACTAGGAGCAATACTGGCGCAGCATCAACAAGGGAGGGACTCCCCGAGGCAAATAGTGGCATACGGAAGCAAGAGCTTGTCAGAAGTTGAAAAAGGGTACTCGCAACCAGAAAAAGAGAGCCTGGCAGTGGTATGGGCCTGCGAACACTACCACATGTTCATCTACGGGAAGCCATTTACAATCATAACAGACCACCAGGCGCTCACGACAATTTATTGAAACCCAAATGCAAAAATACCGCCCAGGATAGAACGATGGGGGATCCGGCTCATGAACTACAATTTCAAGATTATTCACAAGCCAGGAAAAAGCACAACCCGGCTGACTATGTGTCGCGGCACCCTCTGCCACAGGCATCACAAGTAACCACGATGGCAGAAGAATACCTCAACTTTGCACTGAAACTCAGCACCCCAACAACAATCACATTGGAAGAACTGCAAGAGGAGACAAAACAAGACCGCACCATGCAGGAATCAATGAAGATCACCAAACAGCAAAGATGGAGACATGTGAACAGCAACAGCCATGTGGAAAAAAGGGTAGAAAAAGAACTGTTAGCTTTCAAAAGAGTAAGTGAAGAACTATCGGAATGCGGAAACGGAATAATAATGAGAGGCACACGGATAGTGATGCCCAGGACACTGAGAAAAAGGACCGTGGAGCTGGCACATGAATCACACAGAGGAATTGTAGCAACAAAGAAGATGCTGCGGGAAAAAGTATGGTTTCCGGGACTAGACAACATGGTGGAAGAAACGGTGATGCGCTGCCACGTCTGTCAAATAACAGGGCCGCCATCAAAGCCCGAACCACTACAAATGTCTCCACTACCAAAAGCAGTGTGGACAGAGCTGGCAGCAGACTTCTATGGGCCCCTAGAAACAGGAAGTTACCTGCTGGTGATCATAGATGAATACTCAAGATTCCCAATAGTGAGACCAGTAGCATCAACGTCAGCCTGTGCTAGACGATGTAGTCGCAGCGTGGGGCTCACCCCACTCACTAAAGACAGACAATGGCCCGCCATTCTCTGGCGAGGAATTCAAGAAGTTCATGGCGTACCTGGGAATAAATCACCGAAGAATAACACCGCTGTGGCCGCAGGCAAACGGCATGGCAGAACGGTTCATGGGAGCAATCAAGAAGGTGATACAGAGAGCAAAGCTGATGCAAATATCAAATGGGCAGGCCCTCTGCCAGGTGCTAAGGGACTATCGCAACACACCCCACAGCTCCACAGGAAAATGCCCTGCAGAACTGGTACTAGGGCGCTCAAGCAGAACAAGATTGCCACAGCTAAAGGAGGCAGAGCAACCAGAACAAAAGGACATCGCGACAAGAGACAAGGAACAGAAAGCGAAAATTAAGGCGTATGCTGACCAGAGAAGACATGCGAAGGGCACAACGATTAAAGAAGGAGACACTGTGCTAGTGAGACAGAGACAAGTGAAAAAGTCGGACAGCGCATTCGCAAAGGAACCTCTGAAAGTGACTGAAGTCAAAGGGCCTATGATCACGGCATCAGTGGGCAAATATCACATCACGCGGAACAGCTCCCACTTCAGGGAACTAAAAATAAAGGAAGAAGAGACACCAAAGCAAGAGCAGAGTGAAGGCACTGCACCAAAAGAATCACCGACCGACGTCATAGAACAACGACCAAGAAGAGAGTGCAAGAAGACAAAGAGACTGATTGCGGAGATATAAAGAGAGACAATAGTTGGACAAGCACATGTAGGAAGGATGGAACTCTGTTCGCACATATCCATCTCTCTCTCTCTTTCTCTCTCTCTCTCTCTCTCTCTCTCTCTCTCTCTGTCTCTCTTTCTTTCCTTTGTTCACAACAAGGGGGGAGATGTCGTGCCGTGGGGAATGGCACTAGGACCGGGTGGGATAAGAGATACCGGACACCACATCCGGTCAGGGGAGGGGACCAGGGGTCAGTAAGGATGAGGACCTCGGAGCAAGAGGTCGAGGGCAACGAAGGACACCAAGCATGTATCTGATAACCAAATAAAGATTGTATTGAAAAGCCCTACCGTCTCCTGTGTGTTCCTGGGTCGGGGAATACGACAATTACCGTCGCGGAAGCAGGACCACTCGACTAGAAGTCAGCAATCCTGCTGCTCTGATTACAATGCGACCGCCTTCACTGCAGTCGCAATGTGTATATTTTCTATTGTGGGGTGTGCTGGGGGTTGCAGCACACGCTCCAAAAGAAAATGAACTCTTTAAAAACATCCGTGCAGTGTCGGGCAGGCAACATGCAGTGCCTGAAACATGGTGCACAGATGGTTAGGGGGCACCTCATAGCGGAGAGCCAGGGGAAGTGGCAAGTAAGAAAGGCCACAGAGATATACTAATGAGGCGGGCAGAGACAGAAAGAGGAAAAAAAATAATGAAGAACTCTGGACAAGAGGAAGGAGGAGGGATAAAGAAGGAGAGGACGATGCAGAAGGAGGAAGAGGAGAAGCGTGAGAAGCAGAGCAAGAACACTATAGCAGGGAGACGTGTCGGGAGGAGGACACAGAGGAGACCACAGATGAGAAGGCCCAGCAAGAAGACCAACACTCCGGGACGCCAAGACAGCCCGATGGCGACCAGCCCGAAGTTGAGGAAGAACACACCAGTTGCGAAGCAGAGGAAGACACATGGTATGAGGAATGGTGGGTGCTTAAAATTTCCCACCAAAACTTAGGAGAGCTTGGCTTGCACCCGGGTGAGTAAAAAGGGGGGGGGGTTTAATCAAAGAAATGCACAAACTTATTTTCTCTTCCATGCATGCTGTTTATTTTTAATGTTCAGAGAGGCATTTATTCTTAGGTTATATCTTTATGTTCGCCCTGTGAGGACCTATATTTGTAGATATCTAGTGACAGAGTCACAGGGGTCCAAGAAACTTTTCAAACTCACTACTCAAAACTGTTGAGGACACACCAATCCGAGCCAGGGGCAAATACCACACAAAATGGAAATTGGGGGTATTTCTATGTCTGCTTTCTGGTGGGTGGCACCCTTTTCCCTGTACCAATTGTTGAAGGGCCATAAGGAAATTAGAAAGCGAGGAGAAATGGCCTTAACAGAAAGTAAAGGAAGGCAGAGATATAGAAAAGACATAACGCAGAAACACTTGCCTGGGTCTTCTGTTTTGCTCCGAGTCTCACCGGTGAATCTGGAAACAAAAGAAACAGATTTCACTTAGAGAAGTGTTGAGCCCTTCTGCAAATACTACATCCGAGTGATACCTGAGAACAGTCACTTTTATCTACTATTGTTTTGTTCCCCTTTTTAGGTCTCCTGGCGTTTAACAGCGCGTCAGCGCTGTGTCCGCCAGGAGATCTATTGTTGCTGACTCTGCTTCCCAGGAGACAGCACCTGCCGCGCGCATTTCGCAAAAGGCGATCGGCGCAGGCCACGCGCGCGCGAACGCGCTCGCCGTGGCTGTCTCCTGGGAAGCGCAAGCATACCCAGGCACACCTCCCCCTGCACGCATGCGCAAACACGCACACATACACGCACGGAGAGACATCCCCCCCCCCCCCGCCGTTGCACACACAGACACACACACACGCACACATACACGCACACATACAGGCATCCCCCCCTTCCCCGCTCACCGGCACTACGTTCTGTTGCAGCCTCCGACCGACCGACCGCGGGGCTCTCCCATGCCCCGCGTCACCACTGCTCCTCCAGGCACTCCGTGGGCGCGGGCTTCACAAAACGGAAGTCCCGCCCCACCATAGGTTTCGTTTTGCGCGCACGTCTTGTTTTTGTACTCGTGCGTGGTGACGTGCCCTCGGGGGAGGAGGAGGTCGTTGTTTTGGGTTTGCGGACAGTCGCAGAATCGAAAGCAGACTTTCAGTGAGTGTTTTTTTTCATTTATTGCCTACCTCTGCCTATCGTTGCCTCTTCTTGCACCTCCTCTTCCTCTCTCTGCACGGCACCTCCCTTTCCCCTCCCACTTCCTCCGATCTTGCTAGGTGTCTATCCTCTCCCCCTGCCATCTCTGAACTCAGACTGGATCGCAGTTTTCCCGTTTTATATATATGGTCATTACTACTACCTTCTGGTGGGCTTCCCCACTCCATGCTCTCTTCGGTGTTGCTCATTTTATTGATCCTCGTCCCACTGGGTCTCTTCCTGCCTCGTCTCCCACCAATTCACTCTTCTCATCACCCTATTTTCCTTTACTTTTTCCGTGACCTACATGTATAGCCCACATTTATTTACCTTAATGTGTAGCTTTCTTATTCTACCTACTCTTGCCTCATCTAACATCCTCGCTTCTTACTTAGTTTTAACCCCCATTCTTCCCACTCCCCGCTTCTCTCTGTGCTTCCTTCTGCGCACCCCATGCCATGTTCCATTTTGTCCAGATATGATCTGTGTTATCAGGCCGACTGTGCTGTTTTGAGTAATCAAAGGTATGTGCTTTTTACTGACATATGATTAAAAAAAACGTCGTTTAGAGAATTCAAGTCGGTGTCAAGTGTTGTCCATGTTTATACCCCCTGGTTGTTGGGTTCTCGTCGACTCTAGTTTTAAAGGTGGCAAACTTTTGAATACCTTTCCATTCACTTTCAGTATTGACTTTAGTTTAACGGCTTTCAGGAGGTTCTGAAGAGCACATTAGTTAGGCTGCTGAAACTTTATTTGACCATAGGTAATCCTCCCGTTTTGTTTTTTCAGTCGCATGTACTATGAGAGTGACTTTAACGTACCAATCATGGTACACTTTTTGAATGCCTCTGTGGCAAATGTACAGATCGCTCGTTTGTATGGCATCGACAGACTGGATTAAATTGGCTGACTGGATAGGCCTTTCGGTCAGTCCGAATCCCCATTTGTGAGGAGTGTATTCTTTTGTACAATAAATGCCCAAGCGCATGTCTGTAGAGTGTGGCAAGCATAGTGGCCTTGTCGCTAAAGATGTGAAGGAGCAAAAGGACGGACTGGAGGGACCCGGTTTTCAATTAATTGTCAGGCTGCATACAACTGGGCTTTCTGCACTTCGTCTAGGAATTTGACTGCTGCATAGTACTGAAGATGTTTTCCTGTTAACTGTTCGTATTTTCGTTTGCTTGAAACGCCCTCTGCGTTTTTTATATAGCTCAAGCAGGCTGTGTATCCGGATCAAGGATCTGGCAAATACTATTGTACTGGGTGGTTGTCAGAGCTTGGCACCCAGCCGGTCTCCTGCGAACTGGCATGACCCTGCCTTTGGGTGGGACGGGCAGGACCAAGATCTGACAAGGAACCATACACACCCGGAAAGGGTCAAGTACTGTCTGCACTTCAATTATCAGTAGATGTTAAAATAGGTGTTACATTTCTGGCGCCTTTTTGTACTTAAACTGTGCAACAAGAGAGCTCTCCGAAATTGGGAGCAAAGCTTTCATCTCTTAACAGTCTCTAAATGAAAGTCAATTTTTCTTTCCTTTCATAGGGTTGCATTGATTCTTTTAAAGTACTTTGTCACACAAAGGCTCCTGTTTTTCCCTATTGCACCGAGCTATATAAAGCATGTGATATTTATTTTTGGATTGGGAATCAGCAATTGTTATGCAAAAAAATGTGATACATGTCAGTGCAGTTTGAGATGTCCAGCTGTTTGTTGCAAAGGCGCTGCGTACTGACTTACTACTATACATTTTAGGTCTGGCGTTAGCCAAGTGCAGCTGACTTTACTACCTTGAGATATATTATATATATTTATTCCGGCCAGCCCTCTTCATCCAATGCTCTGTTATTATGGTAGTGAGTGCAGAGTAGTGAGTGCAGAGTATTGAGTAGTGAGTGCAGAGTAGTGAGTAGTGAGTGCAGAGTAGTGAATGCAGAGTAGTGAGTGCAGAGTAGTGAGTAGTGAGTGCAG
This sequence comes from Lissotriton helveticus, assembly GCF_964261635.1. Classification (NCBI taxonomy): domain Eukaryota; kingdom Metazoa; phylum Chordata; class Amphibia; order Caudata; family Salamandridae; genus Lissotriton; species Lissotriton helveticus. The sequence continues at coordinate 133,835,385 of NC_136070.1, read as the reverse complement.
AGTAGTGAGTAGTGAGTGCAGAGTAGTGAGTGCAGAGTAGTGAGTGCAGAGTAGTGAGTGCAGAGTAGTGAGTAGTGAGTGCAGAGTAGTGAGTAGTGAGTGCAGAGTAGTGAGTAGTGAGTGCAGAGTAGTGAGTGCAGAGTAGTGAGTGCAGAGTAGTGAGTGCAGAGTAGTGAGTGCAGAGTAGTGAGTGCAGAGTAGTGAGTGCAAAGTAGTGAGTAGTGAGTGCAGCGTAGTGAGTAGTGAGTGCAGAGTAGTGAGTAGTGAGTGCAAAGTAGTGAGTAGTGAGTGCAAAGTAGTGAATAGTGAGAGCAAAGTAGTGAGTGCAGAGTAGTGAGTGCAGAGTAGTGAATGCAGAGTAGTGAGTGCAGAGTAGTGAGTAGTGAGTGCAGAGTAGTGAGTAGTGAGTGCAGAGTAGTGAGTGCAGAGTAGTGAGTAGTGAGTGCAGAGTAGTGAGTGCAGAGTAGTGAGTGCAGAGTAGTGAGTGTAAAGTAGTGAGTAGTGAGTGCAGCGTAGTGAGTAGTGAGTGCAGAGTAGTGAGTAGTGAGTGCAAAGTAGTGAGTAGTGAGTGCAAAGTAGTGAATAGTGAGAGCAAAGTAGTGAGTGCAGAGTAGTGAGTGCGGAGTAGTGAGTGCGGAGTAGTGAGTGCGGAGTAGTGAGTGCAGAGTAGTGAGTGCAGAGTAGTGAGTGCAGAGTAGTGAGTGCAGAGTAGTGAGTGCAGAGTAGTGAGTGCAGAGTAGTGAGTGCAGAGTAGTGAGTGCAGAGTAGTGAGTGCAGAGTACTGAGTAGTGAGTGCAGAGTAGTGAGTGCAGAGTAGTGAGCTGCCTCAAGTGAAGTACTCTGGTACCCAAGGATGACTAGCAAACAATATTATTCACAACATTGCTTACTATTCAGCAACATTTGACAGTTTGCAACTCATCTTTATACAACAATTCAGAGTTTGATAACAAATTAATGTAACACATTGTAATGTACAATGCCAATAGCTCAAACTTTAAAGCTGGGAGACCTATTGCATTGTAAATGCTTGTTCCTGTTTGGCTTCCGAACGATTATTGTAACAGGCCTAGGGGCCAAATGTATCAAAGGGTTTTACCCATTCTGTGTCTATGGTGTCATGACCTGACAGTAGGGGCGACTGACCAGTGAGCGCTAGGACCCTGTGGGTCCCAAGGAAGAGTGACCAGGTCACCGGACACCAGATCCGGTGAGGGGACAGGAAGTGGCAAGGATGACGAGGACAGAGGACGAGTACAGACGCGCCCATGACCAGCTCTGTAACAAGTGAATAAAGAGAATTAAATTACCAACCTGTCGTGCTGTGTTTTGGTGTGCCCCAGGCCGGCGAGGTAAACACGACATATGGGAAATTGTGTTCATACATAAGGCCCCTAATGAAGTAATCATTCGCAAATCAGACAAGCCTCTGAATATCTATTTCTGCCCATCCCTCCAACCTCTGTCAAGTTTCCCCAAAACATGGAACAGAGACAACTGGTTTGTTGTGTGCCTTGTCTTTTTATCAGCAACCCTCTGTCTTGGTTCTTTGCTGTCAAACTGGTGGGGTGAGGTCCAGGAAGGCAATTTCCCTGAGTGAAGTCATTCTTGGGCCAATTGTAATAAAAGTCTGTGTTCAACAATGAGTTTTGTTTTCGTTCATTAGTCAAATGTTGCTTTTATTAATCAGTAAAAAAATTGCTTTGTGAGATGGGGGCTGCAAGATGTGAACACGGTCACCACTGAACCATACCAGTCCTAAACCGTCCTACACTACAGCCAGTGCATAGCCCACAACATTCACTCCTGCTGTCTCACGCCTGTCTAATTCTTTGTACACAAACCGTTTAGCAATTTAACACTGAAAAAACTCTCTACTAACTACACTCAACAAACATAAAAAAAACAACATCACTATAAAAGGATGGTTCCTCCAGTTGGATAGATGGCCTTTACTGCATCCTCATGAAAGGGTTCCCGGAGAGAATGTGCTCTGATGCCAAAATAGTCGTGGTTGGCGCTATACAAATGCAAATATCTTAACCTGGACCCTGTTAATCATGAGATTAAGCTTGAAATCTGTGTGTTGTTATTCTGGAATCAAATCTGAGCCTCTGCCAACATTTCTAACGCCTGCTCTTCTTTTCTTTTCCTCCAAGGTGCCAAAAGAGGTATGAACATACAGTGCCAGAGGAAGAGACGAATATCCTGTTGTTTTATTCCTCTCTCTATTTACAAACTATCAACATCAAACCTTGCTTTTTCGTGCCTCTTCCAAATGCATGTTTCATTTGTTTTCGTTCATGTTTATATTTGTTGTTTTCAGTCACCACTGATGTTTTGGTATACAAGCATTTCCGGTGCTTTTGGAGCAGTTTCAACTGTGTACCACTGGTCTTAATCAGGTTTTATTTATTGAACTCCACTTTGCGACTCAAACCCATCTTCGCACGTAAACTGCACTAACAGCTAGATTTGGGAGTTTAAATGTAGGTTTGGGGTTTACAAAACACGAACTTACTCTTGCAAATTGATTTACTCAATCGTAAAATTACACCAGTGTGGTGCAATTGTATGTCAGGTAACCTGCTCACAAGAGAGTGAGCGTTCCAGGGTGGGAATACATTGAAAAAAAGGTGCGCAAACACAAAGAAATGTGCAGGTTTGTGAGTATTCACAATTCTTTGTGAGGAACAACCACCCTCGGTACGATTGGAGGTGTACCTCTTTCAAGGGTAGTAGTGAATCTGTATCGGAACGAGTTAGAATACCCCCAACTTTGTTACTAAAGTAGGGGAAGGCACTATTCTAGGTGGGAAAAATATCTTTCATGTGGATAAAAATAAGAAAACAGTTTAAATTGCAATATACACCAACTACATTTACTCATGGGCAAATACTTTCCTAGATAGCAGCTTCCCAAGAAAACTCCTGGAACTTTTGTGAATTCAGCAAAATCTTAACGTTACTAACTTTACTACCTAACATCGAAGTAAAGCAACAGATGAACAGTTTAGCATCATAGCATTTCCCAAGTGGTGTGTGATTATTCCACAGATTCTACGTTGTGTAGAGACATTGTCTAAACCTTTCTTCCAGATGCACGGCAATAAACAGCACCTTCAAAAGGATTTTTTCCTCTACAACGCTTCTAAGGCCCGGTGCAAGTCGTACATCAACATGCGGGAAGTTTCAGAGCGCATCCGACTTCCACCCAGCGAGTACGTCATCATCCCATCAACCTATGAGCCGCACCAGGAAGGCGACTTCATCCTCAGGGTGTTCTCGGAGAAGCAAAATCTCTCAGAGTAAGTTCGAAAGTCAGGGGAGAGCGCCATATCAACAGAACTGGGTATCTAGATTTGAAAAGGAGGTGTGAATAGAGGTAAACACTTGTGGTGGTGTCACATAAGTATTGTCGCACAACGTTTCTGCAGTCTCCTGTGTGACTGGAAACTTTTCCATTGTTTAGTGTCTACTCAAAATATGACTTTTGTGATAGACCCATGCCATCCATTGAGCCTCTGCTGTTGCTGCTATCAAAAACAAGCGCTATTTGCGGTGTAGAGTGTAGTGACTCCCTCCTTGACCTCATTTGCGCTATATAGAACCGGAATAACACAGAAAAAAAACATTTAGCTGCCATTATTCACCCCTCACCATCTCAGAGCTTAAACCGGTAGGTTCTTGAGTGGTCACCAACAGAAGTCGTTCACAACTGTACTATTAATAACGAATAGTACTTTACATTTCGAATTTTCTATCAAAATCTAGTTGTCTTGTGGATTATTTTAAAGGGGCTAACCAGGGTAGAGAAAAAAGTTCTCTTTGCCCCTTCCTGCATCTCTTGCAGTCTACAAAGGGCATCTGAGGCTGTTCCTTTGTTTGATAATGCACACTAGGGTTTTGAGACCTATTGTGACTTAAGTCACCCGTTGACCCACCTCACCCAGTTTGGTTTTATTCATTGATGAGTTTGGGGAAGGAATGATTTGGGTGACCATGGTGGATGACAGTCCTATGCAGGTCTACTCGGGTTAATCTTAGGACGAGCACCTCACGCAGACCAACTTGTACCAATGATGGGCTGGGCCGACCATTTACTGGTTGCGTTCCGTCTAGACCCCCAGTCTGAGAGTATCTAAGGGAAATTTCATGGTGGTCAGGTTTGAGATGCCATGGGGGAATTTCTCAATGCACTGACTTCTTCCCAACGCCCTTTAACCCTTACTCGCATTTCCTCTGAACCCCAATCCATCAGTTCATCTCAGTACAATTTATACAGCAGAAAAACTTAAAATGGCAACTAAACCACAGTACTTCCATGTGCCTTACGCCTTCACCTCCGTAATCCACCTCATCTACAAGCAGCAGCTTTAATGATATCACTGCCACCATTTCCAAATGTCTCTTCAGGGTAGGGTCTCTTGATGGTCGCTCTCAGACAAGAAATACAATGTGTTTGTAACGGTATAGCTTTGGGAATTGTTTCTGGTGCATACTCCTGCAAGCATCCACTCACTGGACATGTTTCTTATTTTTGTGTTTAAGAAAACCATCTAAAATAATGATGTTTGTTTTATTTTAGGGAAGTTGAAAACAAGATTGAGGTGGACCGCCCAAGTGTATGTACTGCTGCTTACCAATTTATAGAGATCTGTTTACAGAAACAATGTAAATTGTGAAAACGAAATTCAGATTAAAAAAAATGAGAAATGATTCAATGGAAGCAGAGGAAGAGGTGCTTAATTTATTTGGGAACGTTTTGGGACCTTCTGCATAGTCAGTAATAGCCATGTTATTGTGGTATTTCACTTCACAAGTGGCTTTATTGATCATTTATCATTTATAATTTTTTGCTAGATAACAGGTCACATCAATATTATGATATCAAATAGATGAATTGATCCATTTTCAGGCTGGTGATCAAATATCTTTCACCTACTAGCAGCCTCCTTTAACAAAAAGAGTCAAATGTGTAAGAAAACAAACATATTTACAAACAAACATTAATAAGTGCAGGTGCCCAAAGTTTCGCTAGGAGCCAACCAGCCATTCTGTTGACTACTGTGATTGCCAAATACCAACATTGCCATGGCTTGATTCTGACTTATGCATCTTTTTTTACCACCTTCCAGTTTCTGTCTCTTCGTCCCACTCTTGCAAGTTCTTTTACAATTCAGTTTTGCCTATTGTCTCTTTTTCCGATATTTCACTTCCTCTTTTCCATTTTCTATCTTTCACTCTCTTGCTCGGGAGCAAAGCCGGATTATCAAAAATAAGCCTCTGTCCCAACAAATGTGTACTGGTACCCACCACTTGCCACCAGATGCACAAACTAATCATTGACATAGAATGATCTACATCAGTTTCTTAATGTAGTACATGGCTGAAACTGCTTTGTTATCCCCAGTTGCCGTCTTCTTTTTTTGGCAATCCCAGAGAGGTCTAACTGTCTGGAGTTCTAGTTAGCATGGGTTATGTAGTATGAAGGCACATCTACGGGAGTTTTGGGAATAGGTCTCTACACCCTACTTCCTTTTTGTGAGTGTATCCACACTGCAGATACAGACCGTGAGAGGGAGCTGTCTGACATTAAACCTGTGCGTTGACCAGGTGTTTGCACAATAGGATGCATCATACAACCTTTTTGCTTTGTGTGATAAATAAAGTAATTACACAGAGTACAGCTGTAAAGAATTCTGCAACCACTCCTAGCAGTAAATGCAGCCATTTATTATCTTGCCTTTTATTTTTTATTTTTTAAGTGTTCTAGTGTGGACCTTTACCATTTTAGAATGGTAAATTAAAAAACGCCTGAATGCATATTGGCTTTGCTAATGATTTTTTAAGGTGGTGCTAAAATTAGTAGAAGTTTGGGTGCCAGGTGGAGGCAGGGCAGAGAAGAACGCCTTGGCAACAGTCTCCCTGTCAAGGGCTGTTAGAACTGAATGTGTGTCGTTATCCCGCAGTATTATTTCCCCGCAGGGAATCACAACGCGGTTGTTACAACGACCGTGCTGTGATTTCGCATACCATTACACCGCAAGTCGTAACAACGACTTGCGGAGGGGGGGCGCTGGATGTTGGAATAGTATAATTTACTATTCCAACTTCATACTATGCGGACAGTAGGGAAGGTGTTGGATTTTAAATCTTTAAATCCAACATCCCCCCCCGCAAGTCGTTGTTCCGACTTGCAGAGTAATGGTATGCCGAATGAAAATGTGGTCGTTACAACGACCGCGTTGTGATTCCCTGCGGGGAAAAAGTTTCGTGGTAAACGTTGTTTACTGTTGGAACCATGTCAGTGACGCCGTGATATAAGATGGCTCTCTTATGCACAGTTATGCTTTCATTGTGTCACTAGATGCATGGCAACAGTCAAATGTAAAAATATTCTAGAAACATGCCCGCTTGTTTTTCTGCTTGAACTTCAGTTGGTGATTTTGCTGAATGTTGCTCAATTTTAGGATCCTGTTTGGTGGGTCAGTGATTGCAAGTTTCTTTGCCTTCTGCTTCAGAAGGGTTTTTCCATAGTACAGTGGTTGCTTTGAATGTAATCCTGAGCTCCACCAGAAACTAATGGAGAGCTTTCGGGATCAGGTTTTACTTTTGCCTTGGTTTTTTTTGGAGTGGGATTCAGTCCAGCCTCTTGAGTTTGTCCTCACTGCAGCTGGTTCAGGAGTTTAATACTTGCTTCCTGGTGCTAAGAGTGTTTTTTTAATTTATGAGCACTATAATGTTATGTTATTTTTGTGAATTTGTAGAGTTTGGATACTCACCCATGAAGGTATCCAGGTGCTGAATAGGGCAGGCTTGAGTTGGAGGAGGAGATCATGCCTGCTCCACCTGGAAGAACCATGTCTTGAGGTTCCTTCGGAAGTCCATGAGGGAGTGTGAGGTTCTGAGGTGTTAAGGGAGGTCGGTCTAGGTCTTGGCTGCAAGGTCTGATAAGGAGCGTCCTCCGCCTCTGGTCTTCTTGTTGCAAGGGAGGTATGCTCTTGCCTGGGATGCAGATCAAAGGTGCATGGTGGGTTGGTACAATTTGAGGCTGAGGTAAGCTGGACCGGTGTTGTGGAGAGCTTTGTATGCGTTGGTAAGTAGCTTGAACTTACATATTTCCTGGACTGGGAGCCAGTGGAGATTGTAGAGGTGTGGGCAGATGTGGTTATTTCGTGGGATGTTCAGTATGAGTCTGGTGGCGGCATTCTGGGTAGTTTAGAGTCGGCCTAAGAAATGGGCTGGGATGCCCATGTACAGGGCTTTTCTGTAATCAAGTCTACTTACAGTAAGAGCCTGGTTGACCGTTCGTCTGGTGTTCAGTGGGATCCACTTAAAAGTCTTGCATAGCATTCACATGGTGTGGAAGCATGACGAGGAGATGGCGCTGAACTGTGCTCATGGAGAGGTTAGTGTCCAGAATGATTCCAAGGTTCTTGGCATGGTCCACAGGGGAGGCCAAGTTTGGGGGACCACCAAGAGGCATCCCAGTGGAAGTGGTTGTTGCTGAAGTGTAAGAAGACTGTAAGAATTTGGAATCTAGAGTTTGGAAAATGTAACAGTAGTAGAAGGTTAGGGGGCCACTGGTTTCAAGGCAAGAGACATGCTTGTGAGAGAATGTTCTGGACGATATCAACTTCCAGATTAAAAACATCTGGCTTTAAACTATGCTTATATCCATTCCAAATATAGCAACTGGGGACCACCAAGAGGCATCCCAGTGGAAGTGGTTGTTGCTGAAGTGTAAGAAGACTGTAAGAATTTGGAATCTAGAGTTTGGAAAATGTAACAGTAGTAGAAGGTTAGGGGGCCACTGGTTTCAAGGCAAGAGACATGCTTGTGAGAGAATGTTCTGGACGATATCAACTTCCAGATTAAAAACATCTGGCTTTAAACTATGCTTATATCCATTCCAAATATAGCATACATGTCCTTCTCCTGCTGACATTACAAAAATGTATGACCAGGCATGAAGAGGGGGAAGGCTTTAAGTCATGCTGTAATTAGGGAATGTGGTGACTAATGGCACTGGTGGATGTGAGATACAAATTGGCATAAAAAATTACTGAATATCCAAAAAGTTGCATGACTTTGCCTTTGTTATCAATAGGGAGAATACATCTGATATTCATGGCGATCCTCAAAAACATTTTTTTTTTTTGCATATGGCCAGGCTGAAGAAGTATTCAGTCAAGGTTCAAATTATCTTGATCCAGTTTATATGGCTATATAAACGGCTACAACTGCCATAAATCTGCATATTATCAAGATCTATTATCTATGGTGGGTCAGCGTGGTGAATAGTCACTGCCTGTGTTTTTTAGGTTGAGCCTGTCAGGTTTCAAAATACCTATTGTCGTTTTACGAAGACTGTACAATGGAATTAAATTCTATCCACTTCTTAATGTTGGTTGGCTTTACACACTCATTTGCTTGCTTCTTATCTGATGGATTGGCTTGCCTTGTCCATCTTGTGTTTGTCCCTCCCCTGGAGCATAGCCTCTTTTCTTGTGTCCTTCCACTGCTCACTTTTAGAAAGCTACTTTTTTCTTATTCCTTAAGCACTTCATGAGAGTGCATGTGTTTTTCAATTCTCCCCCTGTGCTCAATGTTGATCGTCTCATGCCTATGCTCCCGACCGTGCACCGTGTTGCTCTTGCCCATGTCCTTCTCCTTTTGGCCAGTGTTTTTCTCTCCCTGATGTGTGTCTCTTCCTGTCCTTGTTGCTACCTCCATCTTGTGCTTCCCCCCGCCTGCTACCCCAACTTGCTCATTGTTGTCCTACTTTCCCACTCCTGCAGTTCTTTTTTATTTTTTAAGTTTGGTTTTTTTGGAGGGTCAAGCAGCAAATTGCTAGCAGTTTTTTTTCAGAATAAAAGTGGTTTCGCGTTACTTCACTTTCACGTCTACAAAATGACATTGCTGCACCTACAAAATGATGTCTTTGTTCTTTTTATGCTGTACAGCTACATTATTTTTCTGATGATGCACAGCAGGAACAAAAGGCATTGGAGACCCATTAGGACTAAAAGACAAAACCTGTTGGCTATGCCAGTGCTTATTCCAATTAGAACTGTGTTGGTACCTGATTGGCAGATCTAAATTTCTTCCTGTATTCCACACAAATATTTTGTATTATTGACTGGTAAACAAAGGACGGACTTCTCGTTCATTCAGAGGATCTAGAATATTTCGACAAAATGTAAGTCAGACTGCTTTGTTGTTTATGCCAAACATGAATGGACATGTCCTCAAACCATTGGAATCTCTCTCTGATTTCTGGAGGGGGGGGGGGCAATATGGCGGCCAGAACGCTGGCCGAGTGAGCTGGTCTCAGCAAGCACTCCTCAGGAATGAGCCTCCCGTTGTGAGGTAGCCTGCGCGGGGCTGAGTAGTGGTTCGTGCTACGTTTCCCACCACCTTGGTTGGTTGTTTTGAGGGAGGATGCTTTGGCGGCTGTACACCTACAAGAATATCGTACCGCTTTGGCTTCTATCAGCGTGGTGTTTTCCCGGTTTCAGCGCGTCAGTTTCCCGTCGGCAGCTCCAGTTTCAATAACGCCCTCAGCGCTGCTACGGCGGAGCAATACCGCCAAAAAAACAGAATCCGCCAAGGAATGCTCCGAGGGTGCAGAGCAAGTCGACAATAGCTGTAGCAGCGGCTTCATCATCACCGCAAGCGGATTCCATTAAGAAGCCCCAGGTTGATGTTGCCAGCAAGCCAGCAAAGAATGTAAAGGCTCTCCTTCCCCCGGTACCAGCGATGTTTAAAGCTCGCGGAGGCTCGGTAGCTAAAGGTCAACAGAGCCCGGCTCCGCTGAACTCTGCAGGCGCCCCCACAGCTCCGCTGTTGGACACCACTGTGCCAGTGACTGGTAAGACTAAGTCTTTGCTAAGTGTATCCTCAGTTGGTGCTACCCCCAAAATCATCGCTGGGGGGGGGGGGGTGCTCCAAGCATACTGGCTCAGGAAGAAGAAGAGGTGGTGCCCGTAGGTGCAGGAGGGCAAGGTGCATTATCTGACTCTATTCCGGTCTCTACCTTACATTCCAGCGGGATTGTGCGAGATGTAGTCCCTGTCCCATCAAACAATGTTCCCGAATCAGAGATAGGTAATTTTTTTTCTCTTTCTGAACATACCGAATCATCCGCTGACGAAGTTGGGCTGGATAAAGATTGGTCGGAGGAGCAAGGCAGTGAGATGGGGGACTGGCGCACAAATGACGCATTGAACAGTATTGGGCTACCTACAGTTCGCAAATTGCCGCAGGAGGCTGGTAGTTCTTTAAATTCTGGACCCCTTGCTTGGGACTATTCATTTTCTGGTCACCCTGGAGCACAAGATAACTCTTCTTTCCCGACCTTAAGTAGTCAGGACCCTACCGCGAATCTCCCCCCCGGCGAGATGACATTAGCTATATTATATCAGACGATAATGGCCCATCGGTAGGAAACGCGGCAGGAGAGTGCCCGTGCACAGGGATCATGTCGCAGAATACAAAATTCATTGCGTAGAGTGATAAAAACTTGCACGGATATTGCAACTAGGATTACTGAGGCGGAAACTCGAATTTTGACTCTTGAAGACGAAGTAGTCACACAAAAATCAGCAATCGACGCAATTCAGTCCCAGAGGCTTGACATCCAGATGAAATTAGTGGACATGGAAAATCGTGCACGACGAAACAACCTAAGGATTTTGGGGGTACCCGAGGTCACGGAAGGGTCAGATATCCGGCAGTTTGTTGTGGATCTCTTTGTAGAGGCATTACCGGAAGTGAAGGACTGGGATTGGCAGTTGGAGATCCAACGTGCCCATCGTTTTCCTTTTAAAATTAAACCAAGATCAGGTCAAGCTACCAATAGACCTCGTGCAATCTTAATCTGTTTTCAAAATTTTCTTGCTAGAGAGAGAGTCTATGATCTGGCCAGGCCAGGCAAACAGAGATCAGGGAAGGGTTGCCAATTTTTTGTTAGGCCGGATTTCTGCCCAACTACTGTTGAACGGAGGTGGCAGCTCCGTCAGCTTATTGTCCTCTTTCAGTCAAAGGGGGCGCATGTTTTTCTGCTCTTCCCGTCTAAATTGAAGATTATTCATCAAGGCCAGACCAGATTTTTTGAATCTGAAATCCAGGCTAAACTGTTTTTGGACTCATTGTGAATTGATATAATGTTGTCAATTGTATGAGTATGATTGTACAGTATAATTTCTTTTTTTCTCTCTCTCTTTTCTCTCTCTTTTTATAGGGCCTGGGTGTGGGTTTCTGTAGGGGAAAATTTTCGTATTTGAAGTGTTAATTAACTGTATTGCTATGTTTTCCTCTATGGGGCATATCCCACTTTTTTTTGGGGAAAACAAAAATTTCCTTTTTTTTGGGCGGCAACTCTGAGGAGTGTTTTTGCTCACACCAGTTTCTCCATCACTTGGACTTAGGTCCTGTTGCCTAGATTAGGGGGTGGGGGATGGGCGGGGGGGTGGGAGGTAGGTGGTAGGGGTAGAGGGGCTTGGTGGGGCGGGGGGTGAGAAGGGGGCATATCTAAAAAATCAGCTTGAAAAATTTATTTTTTGTGTAGGCAATCTTGTATTAAAACAGTAATTATCTTTAAAAAAAAAAGGAATCTCTCTCTGATTTCTTAGTATCTCCTTTATCATAGTGCTTTATTAAATCTCTACAAATATGACTTAAGTTACTCAGAAATAGAAAACTGACTGCTTATGAAAGTTCACATAATGCCTGCTATCATTAGGTTCAGAAATAGTACCACCCACAATTGGTATGATATATATTTGCTTCGTAGACTTCTCTGATTAGAATGGCAGGTGGAGTTTGTGCTGTGGCATGAAGGTGTACAGGGAAACTATGGATCAAGGCTTAACATTTGCTAGCTTGAGGCTAGTGCCAGATGTACGACCATTTCATTTTGCGAGTCTCTAATTATGATTCTTTGCAACTCACAATTAGAAACTCAAAAAATGAAATGTAATAATATGTCTCAGACACATTAGCAATTCCCAATGGGGTAGCAACTGACCTGCCTTATCAATATTTTTGAGGCAGGTCGCAATTTGCGACCTATTGGGAAAGGGCAATAACAGAGGGATGGTGGCCTGCTGAGAACAGCAGACCACCATGTCTGTGTTTGCTTTGAAATAAAGCAACTTTTTCCTTAAAGGAAAACGGGATGTGTTTCAGAATGAAATGTGAAACATTTCTGTTTCATTTTTTAATGGTAGGCAGCGGTCCATGGGACCAGTGTCTTCTCTTAAAAAATGCTTTTGCTTCCATTCACAAAGAGGAAGCGTCCTCTAGGGACCCCTTTGAGTTTGCGAATGGGTTACCACCTACTTAGGAAGTAGGTGGTAAACTGCAATTGTTTTGCGCCCGCATTCCGGTTGCAAAACATTCGTACAGCCCCCTGTGACTTGCTATTAGGAAGGGACGCCCTACTGACTCACAAAATAGGGTTTGTACATGTGAAAAGGCAATTTAGCGGTTGTAAACGGCCCTATTTTCTGTTTGTGACCCCTAAAAGTCGTCATTCATCTGGCGCCAGATTTCTAAAACTCTGTTCCATTTGTATAATAATAAGTATATGATTAATATACATGTGGATCCTTTCTGTTGTGTGTTAGTCATAAAAGGCAGATAACGTTCCAATAACATCGAAATGAAAAATTAGGTGGATTGTGTCAGGCATTAGCTGTAGGTGAGTCATGATGATCCATCAGTGGAAAGGCAGAGTTGTTTCCAGGACTGAGGCACGGAGTTTGCAAAAATGAAAAGTTTTTTATTGGGTGCAAATTGCTGCCATTTTCTTTCACCATTTTCTATGATCACCAGAATTTTGATAGTACTTTTGGGTCAACCAATTAACTTAAAAAACAATCACATATAACATGAATGTCTTAAGTTCCTATTAAATATCATTGTCAACTAACCATACAATCAGATACAGGGTGTAGAATAATGGTATTAGTTGTATTGAATTGAATATAGATTTGTTTTCAAATTCTTACATTGTTTTCTCTTTTTTTTTCTCTTGGGCAGAAAAAGAAAAAAAAGGTTTGCCTTCCTACGTAGCTTGTCCTGAGTGCATATGGCTAACTAAGATGTGTGTGCACTCATGTCAGACATTGTACTACAGTGGCTAATTCATATTTCTGGTAGCACCAGTGCATGTTGTCAGAATGCAGCTTACATAAGTAATGCATGTTGCATCCCATTATGCATGTCCAACCCCCAATGATTCATTATGAACCTGTATTCCCCTCCTGCTTGAAGTAATAAACTTCATGATAGTACCCAGTTAAGTATGAAATTAGAGGAGTAGGTACTCTCCCTAATCAATCAATCAATCAATCAGCAGATTTGTAAAGCGCGCTACTCACCCGCTAGGGTCTCAAGGCGCTGGGAGGGGGGAAGTCGCTACTGCTCGAACAGCCAGGTCTTGAGTTGTTTCCTGAAGGAGAGGTGGTCCAGGGTCATCCGTAGGTGGGAGGGGAGGGAGTTCCATGTCTTGGCCGCCAGGTAGGAGAAGGATCTTCCTCTGGCGGTGGTTTTGCGAATTTGTGGGACTGCGGCGAGGGCGAGGCTGGCGGATCGGAGCTGGCGGGTGGGTTTGTAGAATGTGAGGCGGCTGTTGAGGTATTTCGGGCCCATGTCGTGGAGAGCCTTGTGTGCGTGAGTGAGGAGTCTGAACGTGATCCTCTTGGTGACGGGGAGCCAGTGCAGGTCTTTCAGATGGGCAGAGATGTGCCTGTGGCAAGGGATGTCTAGGATGAGTCATGCAGAGGCGTTCTGTATGCGCTGGAGTCTTTTCTGGAGTTTGGCTGTGGTTCCAGCGTAGAGGGTGTTCCCGTAGTCAGACGGCTGGTGACGAGGGCCTGGGTGACCGTCTTCCTGGTTTCGGTGAGGATCCACCGGAAGATCTTTCGGAGCATGTGCAGGGTGTTGAAGCAGGAAGACGAGACGGCGTTGACTTGCTTGGTCATCATGAGGGAGGAGTCCAGGATGAAGCCCAGGTTGCGTGCGGGGTCCGTTGGCTTGGGTGCGGTGCCCAGGGCAGGGGGCCACCAGGAGTCGTCTCAGGCAGAAGAGGAAAGACCCAGGATGAGGACTTCCGTCTTGTCTGAGTTCAGTTTCAGACGGCTGACCTTCATCCATTCCGCGACGTCTTTCATTCCTTCCTGGAGGCTGGCTCTGGCGGTGGTGGGGTCGTTGGTGAGGGAGAGGATCAGCTGGGTGTCGTCGGCGTAGGAGATGATGTTAAGGTTGTGTTGGCCTGCGATGGCTGCGAGAGGGCTCATGTAGACGTTGAAGAGGGTGGGGCTGAGTGGGGATCCTTGCAGGACGCCGCAGATGACTTCGGTGGCCGCGGATCGGAACGGGGGAAGGCAGACTCTCTGGGTCCTTCCGGCGAGGAACGAGATGATCCACTCCAGGGCCGTTCCTTGGATTCCGGTGTTGCTGAGGCGCTGTATCAGGGTGCGGTGGCATACGGTGTCGAAGGCTGCCGAGAGGTCTAGGAGGATGAGGGCAGCCGTTTCCCCGTTGTCGAGCAGGGACCTGATGTCGACGGTAGCTGTGATGAGGGCGGTCTCGGTGTTGTGGTTTGCTCGGAAACCGGACTGTGAGAGGTCGAGGGATCCGTTGGTCTCGAGGAAGGCGGAGAGTTGTCTGTTGGCGGTCTTCTCGATGACTTTGGCTGGAAAAGGGAGGAGCGAGATGGGGCGGAAGTTCTTGAGGGTCCGCAGTGGGTTTCTTCAGGAGAACGCTCAGCTCGGCATGTTTCCAACTCTCTGGGAAGGTGGCGGATGCGAAGGAGCTGTTGATGATGTTCCAGAGTTGGGGTTCGATGATGGAGTCAGCTTTGTTGAAGATGTGGTGTGGGCAGGGGTCGGTTGGGGAGCCGGAGTGGATGGTGTTCATCAGACAGGTGGTGTCTTCGGTGCTGACAGGGGTCCAGGTGGGGAGGGTGGTGGTGGGGGGCGCTGGTTCAGTGGTTGGGTGCGTGGTCTGTGCGCCGAAGCTGTTGTGTATGTCGGGGATCTTGCGGTGCAAGAACGAGGCGAGTGAGTCGCAGAGGTCTTGCGAGGGTGTGATGTCGTTGTTGCAGGCGCTGGGGTTGGAGAGTTCTTTAACGATGCTGAAGAGTTCCTTGCTGTTGTGGGTGTTGTTGTCCAGTCGTTCTTTGAATGTTGTCCTTTTGGTGGTGCGGATTAGCTGGTGATGTTTGCGGGTGGCGTTCTTGAGGGCTGTCATGTTTTCTGTTGTCTGGTCGTGGCGCCAGGCTTTCTTGAGGGTGCGGCAGGTTTTCTTGGAGTTTTTTAGGTCGTTGGTGAACCACGAGGCTTTCCTGCTGCCGGGTCTGCTGGGAGGGTTCTTCAGTGGTGTGAGGTCGTTGGCGCAGTTGGTGAGCCACTGTGTGAGGTTGCGGGCTGCTTCGTTGGGGTCCGTCGTGTTGGTGGGTGGGTTCTGGCTGAGGGCGGTGGTGAGCTGGTCGGCGGTGATCTTGCTCCAGCTTCTGCGGGGAACCTGTTGCGGGTGGTGGTGGTTCGTGGTTCTCCCGAAGTTGAAGTGGAGGCAGCTGTGATCTGTCCAGTGTAGTCCGGTGGAGTGGCTGAAGGAGATGTGCTTGCTGGAGGAGAAGACGGGGTCAAGCGTGTGGCCGGCATAGTGGGTGGGAGTGTTCACCAGTTGCTTGAGTCCGAGGTTGGCGAGGTTGTCCAGCAGGGTGACGGTGTTGCTGTCGTTGTTGTTCTCCAGGTGGAAGTTGAGGTCCCCTAGGAGGATGTAGTCGGAGGAGGTGAGGGCGTGTGGGCTGAGGAAGTCTGCGATGGCTTCGCTGAATTGTGTGCGTGGTCCCGGAGGTCTGTAGATGAGGGTGCCTCTGAGGATGGTCTTGGGGTCGGTGTGTATCTGGAAGTGAAGGTGCTCGGCGGGGGTGAGGGTGTCGTCGGAGTTGGTCGTGATGCGGATGGTGTTTCTGTGGACGATGGCGATGCCTCCTCCGGTTTGGTTGACGCGGTCCCTCCGGGTGATCTTGTAGCCATCCGGGATGGCTATGGCGATGTCAGGGGCTGAGGAGGCGTTCATCCAGGCTAATAAGAGAGTTCTGAAAGTTCACTCCTCACTTTGATAAATTGACCCTGTAGTTGACCCTTTTTCCCTTTCTTGACCGGTCCAAAGCAAGCTGACGACTTCTTGAAGAACATAGAAAACATTTTGATTTCTTTAGATATATTCTGCTATTACAATTTCTCGCATAGTGTTATATGTGAACCAACAGAAAATGATACTATTGCAGAGGCGGCCGTTGCCTACCTAAAGTGGTAGGGCGGCCGCTGGTGGAGAGGGTGGCCGGTTGGGGGGTGGAGGGGAGAGAAAAAAAATATAATTAAAAAAATAAATTTGAAAGACTGACTGTTGCTCTGCTCCCCCTGATGCCTGCCTTTCAACTCCTCTCGTCGGCCGACCGGAAGGGGATGAGCCCTCCTGGTACAGGCTCCAAACCCAATCCAGATGCTGCTCTCACATGAGAACAGCGCCAGGATTGGTTGAGGGGCATCATTTGCCGCTCAAACGGTTAATTGAAGCTTGTGGCTCTTCTCCAACCCGGCTGTGTAACACAGCCGTTTGGAGAAATATAAGTGCACATATATGTTTGGCGGCCTAGGACGGCCGGCCAAACACACATGCGCACTTATGAGGGCACTCAACTCCTCCTCCCTGCCATGCCCAGCCCGGCCCCACCCTATACCTGTTGTATTGTGGGGCTCAGACAACATACAGTCAATAATTAATACCCCAAGTCTTTCTCTATTTCTCTTTTCACTTTACCCAGAGCCATTACGCCTCGACACCTTCGGGTAGTAGTGTGTGATATACATTTTAATTTCATAAATAAATAAAATGCTAATAACATTGTTATTATCATTTTATTTATCGTCTGCTGGCATGGACTGTGGTGCAACGCTCCTCCGCCAATACAAAGGAGCTGCCCCTATACTATTGCATCTGTCTCCTACACCCAACATTATATCTACTTACTGATGTAGATATTTATTATCTCTTTTTATTTGCTTTGCTTTTCATTGGTGATTCTATTTCATTCATTCTTTTCTATCTCTCTGAAATAATTGTAAAATAGAAGACGTACATTAAAGCTTTGTTCGCATGATCTTAGTTAGCACAGTGCATCTGATTCCAAAAAGTGTTTGTGCACCTAGGCTACATTAGACTGATCCCTTAAACTACAAGTATGAAACCTCGTTAGTGATTTACAGAATGTAAATATGCATTCCAAAATGATTTCTTACTCCTATTTTGTTTACAAGCCCAGAGGTCCATCGCCTCCGCCCCTCAATGTTTTCCCGGATGGGACCTCTTTTGTAGCAACACCTGCCCCTTTAATTGACACAGGCTGCTGTAAAAAAAAAAGTCCTCATTTTGGAATGTTAATGCAGGAACTGAGGTCTGCTGTCCCTTGCAGGCCTCTATTTCTGCATTTGCAGCCACTCATATTTATTTATTTTTATTTATTTATTTTCAGGGTTTTGTATAGCGCGAACATGATCCTTACAGATATCAGAGCGCTTTACATACATATGAAAGGAGGACAAAAGAAAGACAAGCTTAACAAGGCGGTTTGTGCAAAGATGCCAACCATGCATGGTAGTAGAGTGTGATTATGATATTGTGGTCGAATCAGGCACTGAAATACAAGGTGGAGAAACATAGGCAAGTAGTATTTGCATAGTTTAAGTTCAAGTGAATTTAGCCATGAGGATCGATATGGTGTTGTAAATGGCTACTTACCTAATTAATATTTATGACGTAGTTGGCATTGCAATAATAAGGGAGCTAAACATAAGTGTAACTTTATAATAGGAATCAGACAAGGCCCAAGGAAAAAAAAATATATTTAATGGGCCACACAGAATATTTGCCAGTGGTAAAATGTCTGACTATGGGACATTTTTTTACCGCGTGCAATAAATACCTCAGATTATGAGGAAAATTAGAGTTTATGTGTTAATTTGGTGTTTTCTCTTTTGAATCGTAAATTTATCAGAATTTACCGCCCATTTGCACCTCGTTAACTTTTGAAGGTTTCACTTGGTAACTGTCGCATCAAAAAGAATATAGGTATAATATAGGTATGTTAAGATGAACTTGGGTTAAGAACCAGGCCAGGCGAAAAAGGGAACCTGACAAGCCTGGATAACTATTAGGTGCATTAAAGAGAAACACCTTTGCAGTTAAAAACATGTTCCCATGACAATAGAATCTCAAGTTAACAAAATGGCTCTGGCTCTGGTCTCAAGCCAGCTTTGATGGCGACCAAGATGGGATCAGGTTTCTTGAGAGCTATACATTGGTCTCTACTGTCTCTTCTTCATATGCCGGTTTCTCAGAGTCGGGAAGTCATTGGATAGTTTCAATTGATCGTTCAATGGATGTTAGTAGTGAATACTCTTAACTGAAAGGAATAATTAGGCGGGGAGCCGACAAACATGGATGCAAGGCCTCCGATGGAAATGGTAGTTGCTTCCTGTTGGTTGTTGAGAAACCAAAGGGCCTATGAATGGAAACCTGTCAAAGTTGCACAGACACCCATTATTGGACACAAAGCTTGATGTCTGCAAGGAAAGCGCTGTTCGGTACCTTGAACCGAGGTCAAGTGACCTCTAGCTAGCTGCAGTGTGGTTGAGCCAGGACCTTAGCTGAAGTGAAATGGAGTTCACAGAAAGCAAAAAAGTTTAAGATTACTGAGAAGGAGAATCTGACCCCTTTCTTTGTAAATGTTTTGATCTTCTTGTGAGGTTCTTCGGGTAGATCAGTTTTGTTAACTCTCCATATGAGCTGGTGTTTCATAGTTCTTCCCATTTGACATGGAATACTTTTCACTCATCCTACTTCCTTTGTTTATGGTCACATGACTGTGAGGGTCAACCCAATAACAGGACTTCATGCCATGTTAGCTGAGGAATCCTGAAAGACTTGTGATGTTGGGAGTGATTTCTTTTGCTTTGTTTGGGTAGTACAATTGGTATCTCCAACAGCATTAGTGGAGACTATTAGTGGCATTACATTACATTAGTGGCGACTATTATTAGTCGCCTATGTGGCTGTTAGAGTTTATTCATGTGTATCCCTTCCCTTTGTATATAGAGATAACTCTAATCACTAGAACATGCCGTAGTCCGCATTGCTCTCTACCATTCCTATGTGACTCTTAGAGTATATCCAGTCTTACCCCTTCCCTATGTATATAGAGATAACTCTAATCACTAGTTTATGCAGGAGTCCGCTGTGCTCTCTTCCATTCCTATGTGACTCTTAGAGTATATCCATGTGTATCTCCTCCCTAATTAGATAGAGATATTACTAGGATATGCCTAGAATTTGTATCTCCTCCTTGTGTGACTTTATCTCTTGTACATTTGCAATTTTTTCCGTTTGTACCTTTTTATAACGTATGTAATCCTAAATCCGTATGTTTTCAACTGGTTCTTATGTAAGTCAAAAATGTGCAAATTTTTTGTCCGCTTGTAACCTTCATTCCTTATGTTTGAAACTGGGTCCTATGTAAAGCGCTCTGACACCTTCGGGTAAAGTTCGCGCTATATAAAATCGCAAAAATAAATAAATAAAGACTATTGGGTGCAGGGGTGCACTGCGGCATCATATGAGTCCCTTTTTGTATGGACAATAGTAAACTTCATCCTAAAAAATGCAGCCTTTTTGACATATTGACTTTTTGGATGCCATCAATCATTGTTAATCTTTCTG
The DNA here is from genome assembly GCF_964261635.1 of Lissotriton helveticus. NCBI lineage: Eukaryota > Metazoa > Chordata > Amphibia > Caudata > Salamandridae > Lissotriton > Lissotriton helveticus. Next base: position 133,815,588 of record NC_136070.1, on the reverse strand, counting down.
AATGCAAAGTATTGCATCATTCATATTTTTTGTAGCCTTTCAAATGAGTAATTAGTGTAATGTTTGCATGGAACAAATAATAGCATTTGGTGCCCTTGTGCCCTGGATTGGAAGCCTTACTTGACAGCATGATGCTCATCATATATGCTATTTTGGTGTGCTTGATAAAGTGGTCCTCTTGTACGAGACTCAGAGTCCAAAAATAAATGACATCATCTTGTTTGCCTTGCATGGATGGCTGGTGAAACCATAAATATGCCTTCATCTCGTTTGTCTGGTGCAAACAGGAATATGCCCCAATCACCCTTAATGTGCATGGATGCATACATAAATCTGTCTTCATTTTTCTTAACCTGCTGGGTGCAAGCATGAATGTGTCTTAATCTGTTTTGATTTGCATAGATGTCTGGTGCTAATACAAATATGTAAGATGCATGGCTGTCAGATGCAAATACAAATATGTCTTAGGAACTGAGTTATATATTTTAGCGATATGGATACTCCGTCATGATGGCATATGCAAACTGCCAAGACTGTGATTCGCCCACCTGATTTACATGTAGATGTACCTTTAGTTTAATCAAGGCAGAGAATACTCGGTCTACGGTCTAAGACGTGGTTCAACTCCTCTGACTGCCCAATGAAGTAAGGGCCGTCGGAGGCTGACCTCAAATTCTGTCTACCTAATTTAGATGGGCAGAATTAGAGGTCAGTATTCGTCGCAGCCAGGAAAACCCCGGCGGTGGGGCAGTGAAAACTACAAAATGGATTGTCTTTTGTATTTTCATAAAGAAAATCCTGCTTGGCTTAGTTGTGCATAAAAATGCAAAAAGCATTGACCGGTACCATCGCAAAAGTGGTTCCTGGCAATGCTTTATGAAATGACTGCCAGTTTGGCGGTCATTTCATATCTTGGTGGGCAGAGGTCCAAGTCAAGATGACGGAGGAAATTACTCAGTCGCCCTGATTGCCAAAGCACTGTCCGCCAAATTGTAAATTGATCCCTAAATCTCTTTTTACTTCAATGGTGGCAAGTATAATTATGAATTTGTCTTTTATCTCTTGTTATATTGACGTCAGATGCAAATACAACTATATCTTAATCTCTCTAAATTTGCATAGCTTTTAAACATAAATATATGTCCTGACCTCACTTAATTTGCATGTACAAAGAGGAATAACCCTTAGTCTCTTGTGAATGCATTGATGTAAGGTGTAAACAAAAACATCCCAAACTCCCCTGACCTGCATGGTTGTTGGGTGCAAGTAGGGATACGTTCTAATCTCTCATACATTGCATGGATAAAAGGCATTTCAGCAAATAAAACAAAGACCAGCCATAGAACTGCTAGTTCCATTTAAAGAGAACTAACCTTCAGCAAGAAGAGAAATCTGACTCCAAAACTTGGAGCCCTGTCCACTCTGTTTCATCCAGAACAGGACATGTTTACGTTGACCCCTTTACTCAATTTGCATGTGGCAACAAAAGGTGATGTAAGTGGTGGCTGCAGCTGCATGAGAAACATATCCAATAGTGTTGCCCTTTTCTGAACAAGGAAGCATGCAGCATGGAATGCTGGTGGACCAGATCTTTTCAAACACAGGGATCTCTTCTTTCTTATAACCACTTCCATTCTTTTCCTCTCTTGACCCGCCCCTTCTCTCTCCATAGCCAATCATCTTTGTTTCTGACAGATCAAACAGCAATAAGGAGATCGGAGGTGATGAGGTCGACAACCAGACAAACAAGACGGAGGATAAAAAAGAGAAAAAAGAGGAGGTTTCTGTACTTTCTGGCATGAAATCAGTGGGTCTGGTGGTTTCCGTCATGACTTGCTGATTCAATAGAGAAAGTGTCACCATATTACCAAGTGTCTCTGGAACACTTCTTTTAGAACTTGGCTTAAGAACTATAAAGCATTGTTATCCAGTGAGTCAGCTTGTAACCTAAGAGAAGCAGAAAACATCTCAATTTATTTCATATTGACAAAGAAGCTTACTCTCTCCACTGTACATGGCAACTAATTGGGTATTAATCAACTAGAAAATACTGATTTGGGACCCACAATTGGAGTAAGTGGCAGTGCATTAAGGCACATGCTTGCGCTACTTAAAAAACTTAGATTGTGCTAATGTCTTTCATTGTCAGAAAATAATTTGTCCTGCTACATATAACTTTAGAAAAATGCAGTCATGTAAAAGTTTTCTATACCACCAACACAGTTGTTTTTTTGGAGAAGTTAGATGTTACTAGTAGATTAATCCTCTCGGGTGATGGGCACTGAAAGTTTATGGGATAGACTTTGGTCTATAGCAGCAACAGTGGAGGTATTTTAGGAAAGGGGGTAACTGTGTATTGCAGTGAGTAGGGCGTCTTCAGCTGGCCAGCATAAAAGGTGGCACATGCCCTCACCTGTTGGCTCTTCATAAGTGTATTTGAAGGCTTGTTTGAGCGTATGTAATTTTAGGCATTACCCTAACAGGGGAGCATTAGGAAGATCCTTCATAAATGGTTGAAGACAGTTCCATTTCGGGAACCTATACTCTAGGGACCTGCCTCTTGTTTTTAGAAATTGATTAGTGGCAGCTGGATAGTCAGTGTTGAAGAGTGTTGCATGACCTTAGATTCTTGGTTGGTACATAGTGGGAACTACCTGCTGGAGATATTGTGGACTCTTCCTTCTAAAGTCTTTGTGCATGTACGATGAATTTTATACTGTTCTCTGTCTAGAGTATGGATGTACAGAGGACTTGTGAAACCTGAAAGGATATCCCACTACAGAGCTAGTCACTGAACTAAAGTAAGATGATGTAGTCACTGTTGCTATACCCCAAATAGAGGGAAATTTTGAGAAAAGCTCAAGCTAGCATTTCTGAAATGTTGATTGTTGAAATGAAAAATGGTGGGTGGAAGTGGCTGCTCTGAAGTTAAATACTTCTGTAGTTCTTGTGAAGTTAGTTGATAGTTACATCTAGAATGATGATTCAAAATGTTCCTTTGTGTCATTGCAGACTCCTGTGGCCAACAAAGACAATGAGAGCGAAGAGCAGAATCAGTTCAAGAGCATCTTTCAGCAGATTGCAGGAGAAGTGAGTACTGCTTCTCAATTTTGCCTATTATGCGCTGGGAACCAGTGGTTTTTAGGATAGTCCATCCAATGTCTTGTGTAATGTTAGTGGTGGTATTTTGTCCCTTATAACATCAAGATTGCATGAACGCAGGCTTGGTTTTTGGGCGAAACGCAGCTGGAAAGTGTAGATGAATATAAGTACGTTGGGGTAATTATTGATAATAAAGGGAGTTTTTTTAATACAGAAGGCTGCGATTCAAAATAAAGACCTGGTCCTGGCTGTAGCATTCAACAATTTGAAGAAAAAGCTAGCTGGTCCCTCTCTGAAGCCACTCCTGGAAGTTGGAAGAGCAAAGCTTCTTCCAACAATCTTATATAGGAGTGAAGCATTAAGAGGGCAGGATTCCGGCACCCTAGATAATGCAATCTCTCAAGCTTATAGAATAATATTCTCCTTGACAAGTTACACCTCTCCTGCACAGATAAGGTTAGAATTTGGATTGCTCAAGTAGTCTCTAGCTAGACGTGGTGCATATATATTATGCTGGAATAAGATTAGGAAAACCGAACCCAACTCATTGAATCGTATGTTATGGGACGAGCTACAGCGAAGCAACACATCACCGGCAAGAGTGTACCAGCAAGAGTCCCTTGTCCTCACAGGTCTTGCACAACTTTGGGAAACTCCAACCAATCTACTGACCTTTAAGCGTTTGTTCAAGAAGTCACTTAAAATTCAAACCGTCAAAGAGGACAAAGCCGTATTAGCAAAAAGGGCACATGGGTGCATGATATTAAATATTTATAAGACAATTTCCCTTCAAGATTAATTTACCACGCATTACCCAGCTTTTATCAAGCAACAGTTTCAAAAATACTGGCTAGGGTTATTACCGGTTAAAGAGCATATGGCACCTTGGCTACGTGGAAATCTCCCTGCTGTTTATCGACTCTGTGAGACCAATAAGGAAGATTTGCTGGACCTTGTTTATTCTTGCAACACTGTACAGATAGAAAGAAAACAACAAACAACTATTAATTAGGGCCTTTAACTAAAGGTGAATTCGAACAAGAAGGCAGGCACTTTTAGCCTGTTTCGATCTAGGGGACCCTCAGCTAAACTTCTGTTTTGTAAAATGTTTGTCAGAGGTGGAGCAAAGACTACAGATAACGTTACTTTGTTCAGTGCAGCCAAAATAAATTGCTGCTTACCGGTCGTATCAGCTTTAAGGAATAATATATTGCACACCAAGGCATTATCGGAGGGGACAAGTTGACTCTCGAGCTAAATCCTCTCGAGGAAAAACTATGAGTTGTAATACATCTGGGATTAAACTACAATCAGTTTCTCTTTTAAGTGACACTATTCTATGTGAAAAACAACTGTTCTGTACAAATAGTACCTCCAGTTTTTAATGCATTGATTTTTACTTTCCTATTACCATTCGAAAACGTTTTAATTTGGATTGCAAAGATTTTACCTTTAGAATTATTAATTTTATCTACACAATGTATAGTGTATTTATATTGTACAATCCTTAAAAGTGAGCAACGGAAAGACACAAGTAAATTTGAAATTCTCCAGGGGAGGGAAAGACACAAGATGGACACGGCAAGCCATCAAATATGCATGCAAACGAGTGTGGCAGTAAAGCTAACCAGTGTTAAGCAGTAGGTGGGCTACAAGCACCTCAGTGTTGTTCATCAGCCCACAATATGTTTTTTGTAATCGGGCAACTGTATTGTGTAGTAGACCTGACCTAATAACTGGGAGCTTTGAACCCTATTTACTTTCTATGCTTTTCACTCCCTGACCATCCACATGTTTCTCAATAGCAAATAGGAGGTCTTTGAGAGTCAAGGAGTCAGTCTTGTGATGTCATTTAGGGTTCAAAAAGTGAGTTATGTCACTTCTGTAATCACTGGCTTTTTGCAAACTGTTTATCTTAACACCATCGATGCTCATGACGAGCTGAGCTCGTCATGAGGCACGGCGCTCCGGTGGTCATGACGAGCTCAGCTCGTCATGAACCGTCGGACGCTCGCAAGCGGGTATAATTCCCCTGCTGTGCTGAGCGTTCCACGGGAACAGGTGCAGCTGTGACGAGGAGCACCGGAGCGCCGTGCCTCATGACGAGCTCAGCTCGTCATGAGCATGGGGGCGCTGCGCGCGCGCGCCCACCCGTCCCCCAGCACAGCGGGGGAATTACACCCGCACGGAAGGGGTTAATGTGTGGGAGAAAGAGAATTTGGGAACCAGCGTGCAAAGCATTGTTGGAGTTGCTAAAGCTTCAATTCACAGGGACAAAAATGCAGACCAGCATATAAAAAAGGCACATTGAGAGTTGAAATTGTCTTTTGGGCTTGCAAAATGCACTTGGCGACCCATAAATGATTGGTAATGGATTGTATAATGAGCATCCCTCTTTCCTTTTAATTCAGTATATAATGCATTATTGGTTTACGACTGCAGTTGCAAACACAAACAATTGATCTATTACCTTCTCATGAAATGGGGTGTTATGGCTTTCACTGAGATGCAGCGTCGACCTTGTGAATGGTGGCTGCTCGCACTTGGAGGAGCAGATATCAGTTCAGTAAGGCGACAGTCCAGCTGCTGCATGGCCACCAGCACCCACGCCCATTAAATGAATACTACATTGTATTTTTTAAAGCAGCCACTGTTCTTCATGAACCCATTGTTCAACCATATTCACATTAAGGGGCAGTGCCTACATCCCCTGTTTATGGTCATCCAAGCCTCCTTCTAAGTTACAAAAGTACATTGTGAATCCTAACAAAACACAGTGACTCATAAAAACCTGTTTGCAGTTGATAGTTGATCACTGTTGGACCTGGCACCCTTAGCATGGTTTTGCCCTAACTTTTTGCCTTCAGAACTGTTTTTGCTTTACTTAGAACTCTTCACATTTTGCCACTGCTAAAGTGCTTGTGCTCTTTCCCTAACACATGGTAACATTGGCTTATACCCAATTAGCATATTTTATTTACTTGCAGGTCCCTAGAAAGTCACACTACCGCCACCCATGAATTAAATGCTACCAGTGGGCCTGCAGCACTGGTTGTGCTACTCACTTAAGTAGCACTCTAAACATGCATCAGGACTGCCATTTCACAGCCTGTGTGTGCAGTTTTAAACTGCCATTTCAACATGGCAAAATAAACCTTTTACCAGGCCCAAACCTTTATTTTTAATACATATAAGTTGCCCCTACACAGCCCCAAGATCAGGGTGCACTGTATCTAAAACGTGGGACATGTACTTTTAGGTTTTACATGTCTGGGTAGTGAAAAACTGCAGGGACCTACCTCTCTAATAGGATAACATTGGAATTACTGTATTACATATTATAAGTGTAATTTCCAAATGGGAATAGGTAACCCCTTCATGTTTGCTGTCTCTGGAATCACAATTTAAAACCCGAATTTATGGTGAAGTAGGATTTTAACTTGCAAATCTGAAAATGCCACTTTTAGAAAGTTGTAATGGAGCATGCACTCCTTCCCTTTCGTTTAAATCCATGCTGAAAAACATCTGTCACTGTGGGTGCGTGCGATCAGTGTCCGTGGATCGCCCCAAGCCACAGTCAATGCTATGTATTCTAAGAGAGCACTCTTCTCGCGCTCTACACTGTCGCACTGCGCAAAGTGGAAATCATTCCCGCCGATTTATTCCATTAATCCAGGTATTCAAATGTAAACTCTTATATCCATGACGTTTTTGTTGTCCAATGTTACTTCCATTCACTATTTATCTTCATCAAAATGGAGACAGTGTGATTAAATCTGCAATCTTTATTAAATTCTTCCAATACCAGCTGCTCGCCACTCCAGGCTTTATACAATGGTACGTACAGATCAATCACAGGTTTGAAGTTGACACACTATGTAAATATCCAATGCATTTCGAGCCCTCTTGGCTCTTCGTCAGGGATTACTGAAACAAATACAATAAACAGCTTAGCCTCATGTTTCGTTGTAAACAATGTAGAATATTTAACGACCCAACATCTATTATAAAAACTAGTGAACACCTCCCCTTTTACCAAACCCCAGTCAAACTTAATTAAAATGCTACTGAATTCTACCCCTACACCTCTCCCGTGTCACCCAAATCCGATTTTTACCCTGAGAACGCTGTGAAAATAACGCTGTGAAAATAAACGGAAACCTCATGCCAAGCATTCCACAAAAGACCATTTAACCCTGCTCTTAATCCTCTCTTTTCCTACAATCCCTTCACTTTCCAGTTCCCTTGTTCTGCATCTCCCTGTCCCATAGTTTTACCTTGTGTGCAAAACGTCCACCATCCTCGTGTTATTCACCATGAATGCGCTACTTCCTCCCTCTTCCTGGCCATTAGTTCAAATTATCAGCTGCACTCATTAACGCTCTTAAGTCTTCACGCTGCTTTTTACCAAGCCAGTAACACATGATTTTTTCCCCAGCACCGGAATCCAATTACCTCTGCTATTCTGTCGAGAGACTCGCACTCCCACAATCCACCACCCTCCGTCACGATCGATAGCCCACCATCCTTCCTTACAGAATCCTTTGCATGTGAAAGCGTCAATCCAAAATATCAAGTTCCCTAACTAAACATCACCCCCACATTATGTAATAAAAATAGTTACTGCATCTAATCTGAGGACACAGTATTAAGAATAAATGTTGAAGAATACGATATAAATTACTACATTCACCACAAAATACATACAAGTGATAATGCTGTGATAAACTACATGTAAATAACAGAAAGCAAATAAAAGAAAACAATTGAGAAAAGTGCCAAGCTCCAAAATGTATCAGTCATGTAAATTGGTGATACTGTATGTCTGTGGTATTAATAAACTCCGCTTCACTTGTGCCGTCTCCACAATGACAAACTCACGCTGTATTCTTTTCTCCATTTGACGAACGTTCACTTTATCAACAGGGTGCATTGGCTCCTTGAGGCCAGTGCACCCTGTTGGTAAAGTGAACGTTCGTCAAATGGAGAAAAGAATACAACGTGAGTTTGTCATTGCGGAGACGGCACAAGTGGAGCGGAGTTTATTAATACCACAGACATACAGTATCACATGACTGGAAGTTGATGACAGTTGGGCTTTGTATATTCCTCCTAGACAGCCACGCACAATGGGGTGCTTAGGTTTGACCGGATGGGCCATCACTGGCAGAATGGGAGGGAGGAGCTGGGCCCAGCCCCACCTACAGTTGAAAAGGCTATGTCCTGTCTCTACACAAAGGGCTGCATCCCTCCTGTGGTTGGTCTGTAGCCAGGGCCAGGAAGGCAGAGCACCTGTGCACTTCAAAGGTAAGCCTCTATAAGCTTCTCCCAAACTTCAAATGCATAACTGTGTATAAATACTGGACCTCAGACATCACCTTGTTAGTACACTTCTGGACCTGTGGATTCTCGGCCTGGAAGAAGGACTGATGCGTTGCTGAAAGGACTGCCACTCTGCTGGACTGGACTGCTGCTCTGAAGAAACTGCTGCCCTGCTGTGCTACCTGCTGTCCTCTTGTGTGGGTGAGAAGGACTGGACCTGCATCTCTTGAACCTAGAATCCAGAGTGACTCGTAGGGCTAGTCGGCTGGCTGCTGACTCATGTGGCTTCATTGAATCTGCACCTGGACTCTGCTCTCTATGAGTATACCATGCCACGCGGTGGCACCCTAGTCCTGGACCCTTGGAAGTGGGCTGAAGGTGCTCTGCCAGCCTCTGTGGATCCAGCAGAACTAACACATTTCCTCTGCTGCATGGCGCAAACCGAGCAGAACCAACGCATCGCCTCTGCTACATGGTTTGGGCCCGTCGCAAATACCCACATCACAGCTCTTTGGGACCGCCGAATCGCTTGACTTAGCGACAAATCCTCAGTGCAGGACCTTGCATCCCTTGCTACAGAAGCCTCAATGACAAATCCAGACTCCATATCGCAGCTTTTCAGCTGTTCAGAAACAACGCATTGCACTGACAGATCGCTGCATCCTTGACGTCGAACTTTGTATTGCAAGCCCCGGCGATGGGATCCTTGACTACAATGGAGCCCATCGCATCACAGCCTCGCTGCAACCGTGGAACCAACACACCTCTCAGTCTTCGAAACGCACCTCTCGTAACGTCCTGAAAAACAGAATTTTAAGTACTCAGTTCAGTGGTCCTAACTGGGTCCCTGTGGCCAACCTGTGGTTCGTCGTGGTTAGCCTGAACTTGTGACTTGGTCACCTTCATGCGCGGCAAGATATCCACAGTTGGCGCTTTGTACTTTTTGATGCTATTTTCACTAAGATCTTTCAAATTGCATATCTCCGGTTCTACTGATTGGATTTTTGTAGTTTATGTCTTGTTTTATTCATTAAAATACGTTCCTTTTTTCTATCTAAGTGGGATCCTTTTTCTGTGGTGTTTTCCACTTTATTACTTTTTGTATTGTTCCACAAATACTTTACACATTGCCTCTAAGTTAAACCTGACTACTCTGTGCCAAGTTAGCAGAGGGTTGAGCACAGGTTAATTTGGTGTTGGCTTGTTACTTACACTGACAAGGATTGTGGTTGCTGCTTGACCAGGGCACACACCTCAGTCACTCAGTAACTCAGTTTCTCACAACACTGCAAAACATATGATTACAAGTTTCTGTAATAGTGGAATCAAGTTTGTTAGTCATATGTTATGAGCCCAATAAATCTGTTTGTCATTTGGTTTAGAGATAGAGGCCCATATTTATCTTTTTTCATGCACCACAGCGCAGCAAGACAACTTGCTGTGCTGTGCTGTATGGAAGGGAGAGGGCAGGAATGCACCATATTTACTATTGTGTGGCACATTCCTGTCCTCTCCTTGCGATGGTACACACATTGCAGCCATGATGTAACGGTGACTTGCAGGCACCTTTGCTTCATGGGGCAAGGGTCCCTGATTTAAGGCAGGGTTCTTTTTGTGCCAGAAGTGACACCTCCTGCACAAAAACAATCCTTAGAGGCACTTACCTCTTTGTAGGTGTGCTGCAGAATGCAGCACTCTTAAAAAGAGGAAACCACAAGAAGTAAAGATATTTATCCTTGTTGTGCCTGTGGTGTGAAGGCGCACAATTCTGACGCTTACTCTGGTCTTTCAGGGTTGGTAAATCTGGGAGTGCATCAGAATGCATGGCTGAATTCTGGAACACCCACACTCCATCCATGCAACCACTCCACCACACAGTGTAACACAAGGCAGCCACTTGCGCTGCCTTGCCTTACACCAAATTGACCAAGCCATGCAGGGTGGCATTTGCATGGCTTGGTAAATCTGACTCTAGGTTTAGCATTGCTCTATGTCTCCTTGCACGGATCAAGGGAGACGCGAAACAATGATAAATCAGCCCTAGAGTCTTCAAGTTCCTTGACTCGATGGTCGTAGCTCATCAAGAGAAGGGCTGATCTCAATACTGAAGGAGGGCAGGTGGCTGTATTCCCTCTGAGGAAATTCAGGTCTGAGCAAAAGGCATACACTGGAACCAAAAGCAAGATCTTTTTAAGCTTAGTGACTCCTGCTAGTGCATATGCCAACCAGGTGCTGCACATCAATGCAGCAGTGCAGGGTCATAGGACCTCGAGCTATGCCAGATTTGCCCAGCGGATACCTGGAAATGATTACGGAAGAGAGGTCAAAGGTAAATAAAATCTGGAATCCAAAGTTGGCAGGAAGCTCACCTGCAATAGGAGAGGGGTCGTATTTGAGCAGCTCTCCACATGGCGAGGGTTAGAGCAGGCTGCTTGATGCACCATGTTCAAATCTCTGTAGTTTTTAGGCCTAACAAGAGCTTCCAAACATCAAAGGTCATCAGGCATAGTTTTGGCGCGAGGAAAGAGACAACACACAACTCCACATTCAGGGAGCAACAAAGCAGGATCATCGCAGGTCTCGTGAGTATACTGTTCAACAAGTCAGACTGAGGCATCACTTTATGTTCACCATCTTTGGCTTTTATGCAGCACCCACCCACAGCCGTCACATGTATATTCTCAAGGTTTGCAACCCCAACCATCAGGTTTGGGCAGTGTTTGGCCTTCGCTAAGCATACACTTAGTGATTTGTGCAAATTTGACAGTGGGTAGGTACAATCTCCAAAAACCTGCTCTGGTAGAAAGCCTTGTGTATTGCCTAGGCACAGCAAAGAGTATTGCAATCAGTTTCCCATCTGCAGTCACTCCTACATCTGCAATGACTGTTTATGGATCAATTATTTTTATTAATGCCATAGTAAAAAAAGATAAAGATAAAGCCAGCCTGGTCAGTGGAAATCGTCCCCGGCATGTAGAGGTTGAGCCGGTATGCTAGTAGAGTTTAGCGTCAACATTTAGAAGTGAAATGGGTCTGTAAGACCTGCAGAAGGCTGGGTGCTTACCTTGCTTGGGGATGACTGAGATATAAGCTTTGAGCATTGGATCAGTAAAAGAACATGTAGAAGCAAAGAAATTAAAAACACATGTGAGGTTTGGAGCTAAAGCATGACAAAGGGTTTTTATAACATTTAGAATGGATGCTGTCATGCCTCTGGGATTTCAGATATGGCCAACACCACCTCTTCAATGCATATGAGCTTGTCCAGGGATTCGGCTGCCTAAGATGGGAGAGGTGAAGGGGGCGGGGCAAGCTGCAAGTTATTTCGAGGGGTCACCTGAAGTCGTAGCAGAATCTGTATAAAGACTTTAGTTGAAATTTTGAAAGGCATCGACAATCTGTGGGTCCAAACAAACTTCTGTGGTCGGGGTGGAGCAGGTCACCTGATAGTCCCAGCCTGTATGCGATGCACTAGTAGTCGCCCGCAACGATTGCTACCCAGATAGAACTTATGTCTGAGATGAGCTAGGGTGAACTCAGAATCTAGGCATTTAAGGAGTAATCAAGTTTGTTCAAGGTCTCTCCAGATCCGCTGAGCACCAGTTTGTTTATGTATTGCCTCTAATTGAAGGACTTTCAACTCAAGAGCCTGAAGCCTCTCCTTCCAGTAGTGATTATCAGCAGCGGAGATGGCAATGAATTCCCCCTATACTACCAGCTTTAGAGCTTCCCAGAGTGAAGCTAATGCAACTTGATCTGTATCGTTAATCTGAAGGTAGTCAGTAATCGTCTTTTGTATGGCCATGACTGTCGTGAGAGATTGGAGTAAAGAGTCCCAAAGGTGCCAATGTGAGGTGTTCGCTTGTTTAACATTGATACATAGAGTGAGCGTTAAGGGTCCGCGGTGAGAGAGTGAGCGGGGGCTATGCTTATGTCACTGACGAGCACCAGGAGGGCCGGGAACGCCAGAAAATAATCAATACGAGCATAGGTTTTGTGTGCAGCGGAATAATGCATGAAATCCCTAGTGTGAGGGTGTTTTGAGTGCCAGACATCGCCACGGCCACAGTCTGCCAACCAACGAAGTCCCCTTACAGATAAGGCACCTCTCTGACCAGACTATCAAGGTCATTATCCATGACCAGATTTACATCACCACTGACCAGAATAGCAGCATCTGGGGTTTGAAAGAGAGGAGAGAGGGTGCTAGTGATGAAAGCTTCCTGCTGGTCATTGGGAGCGTATATGTTACCCAGGGTGAAATGAAAGTTAATATCAACACAGCTCAAGAAGCATGGACAGATCCCAATTTTTTGGAATCCGACACAGCAGACATAGCTTTAGCCAAGCTGAATGAATCTATCAAAAAAGCCATCGACACTATAGCTCCACTAAAAAGACACAAGCAACACCCAGTGTCAAAACAAGAAAAATGGTATACGAAGGAATTGAGAGCATAGAAACAAAAATGCAGACGAGCTGAGAAAGCTTGGAGGAAAACAAAATCCGAAAATAGCCGGAAAACTTTTCTAAATGTTCAAGCAGAATACTACAAAAACATAAAGTTGGCTAGAAAACATCAATTAGCACAACAAATAGCAGAAGCAGGCAACAGCTCTAAGGAACTTTTTAATATTTTGCAAAATTTCATAAAACCTACGGCATGTGAAAGTTCTGATGACTTTTCGCAGGATTTGTGCGACAAAATCTCCTTATTTTTTGAAGATAAAATCAATATCATTTATGATAGAATAGTAGCAGCCAACAACACCAGGAAAAATAACACCAAAACTTGCTCAACCACATCCCCCACTATATATAATAAACCTTCTTTGACGTCTTTCCCTTCTATTGACCGCACAGAGCTCCTTACTCTTTGTAACCATATAAAAACAGGTTCCCCTAATGACCTGGTTCCAGCTAAAATGGTTGGCCCTTTGATCCCTTTGTTAGGCCCCCACATACTTGAAATGGTTAATATCTCCCTCAGGACAGGTCAGGTCCCGGCAGATTGGAAAAAGGCAGTGGTGAACCCGATAAGGAAAAAGGCATCATCTCCCTGGACAGACCTTTCCAACCTACGTCCTATCTCTCTCCTACCTTACCTGGGCAAGATCACGGAGAAGCACGTGAACACCTATCTCTCTCAACATCTTGAAGCGACGGAGGGCCTGGACTATTCTCAATCCGGGTTCAGGCCGAACCACAGCACAGAATCAGCACTTCAAACAGTGACCAATAACATCAAAATGGCACTGGATGATGGTTGCTCTATGATTCTGGTGCTGTTGGACCTCTCCGCCGCTTTTGATACGGTGTCTCACAAGGTGCTTCTCCATCGCCTAAAGGAGGTAGGAATAGAAGGTGAGGCTTTGGCGTGGTTGGAGAGCTTTCTGTCCGGGCGTTCCCAAGAGGTTAGGCTGGACTCCCACAAATCCACCCATAGGGAGCTCAATAAGGGAGTGCCACAGGGCTCTTGTCTGAGCCCCACACTCTTCAACATATATGTGGCCCCCCTTGCCAACCTAGCAAGACCTTTCGGGTTCACCCCCGTGTCGTACGCTGACGACACCCAACTCCTTTTTCCTTTTAAAAACCTTACACCTGCAATAAAAAAATCTTTTGCAGATGGCATGAGAGCCATTGAAGACTGGATGTCATCAAACTGTCTGCAGTGTAATGTCGGGAAAACCGAAGTTATGTTGTTCGGCCAAGCGACGGCACTTTGGTCATCGGACTGGTGGCCCCAAGAACTAGGTCCTGTCCCCACTCCCAATAGCAAGGTTAAAAACCTAGGAGTACTATTTGACCAACAACTTACCTTCAAGGATCATATTAATCAAGTAGCTGGCACCTGTTTCCGGGCTATCGGGATGTTAAGACGTGTTTTCCCCTATCTACCGGACCACCACAGAAAAACTCTGGTGCAGGCTCTGGTTATCAGTAGGGTAGACTACTGCAATGGTTTGCTCCTGGGAGCCAACGAGGAGCAAATCAAGAAAGTGCAGGTTATTCAAAATACCGCAGCAAGGATTATCATGAATGTCCCACCAAGGACACCATCCTGCCCCCTACTGACTCATCTACACTGGCTTCCGGTAAAGAAGCGAGTTCAGTTCAAGACCCTATGTACTATACACAAGAGCCTAACAGGGATGGGCCCCAAGTATTTTACTGACATCTTTCAGCCCTATATCCAAGGACGCTCTTTGCGTTCCAGCAATCAGCATCTACTGAAGGTACCTAGAGTTAAGAAAGCCAGGCAAGGTGGTCGTGCACTGGCTCACACCGGACCCACACTATGGAACACACTGCCGCCGGAACTAAGGTCTATCACCAACCATATGATGTTTAGAAGAAACCTAAAAACTTACTTGTTCTCTAGCAACTGATGGTCATATTACATCTGGCTACACTTTTTATTCTCACTTCCATCTGCAGTTATAGCGCGGAGATACCCCTTCGGGGGTCTAGTCTGGCGCTTTATAAGCATATAAAATAAATAAATAAAATAAATAAAATAAGGTGTCCAGTCTAATTTGACATGCTAGAAGGTGTCCCTTATTCTCAGTCACCTTAGAGATTATGTTTCCCTTGAATTGTGTGGAAAACAAGATGGCTACATCTACCTGCTATGTTGAATTAGAAGGCCATAGCTGGCGTGGAAATCATCAAGATTTTTTGTGGTGGACATCTTTAGACAATACGTTTGTTTTTTGAGGAAAGTATATGTCGCACCCTGAGCATTCTAAGAAGGAGAGTATCACTTTCCATTTAGTGGGGTTGTTGAGACCTCTAACATTGAGGCTTGTGACTTAAATATCCAGGACCATCAGTCAGGGAAGTGCTCAGGGTAGGCAGAATGTGAGAGAAAGGAAATATATAGGAATAAGAGAGGCCCAAAGAGAATAGCAAAAGTGTGCCCATACACAAATCGATTCATACCATCCAAGAGAAATGAAGGAATGTGGATCCCAAAAACAATAAGAAACAAATAACATTATATCCAAAATAACCATGTAGAATTATCCAACAATGGCAATCATCATACTCGGGCAGGACAGGAATGAAGATCAGTGGATGGGTCTCACTGGTGGCAAGAGCTTCTCCGCCACTCAAGGCCACATCACGGTTCCAGAAATGCCGGGTGGATATCAAAAGGAGCCAAAGAAAGTCGGTGGGGGGTGGGCTGATGTGGGTGGGTCTGCCTCCTGTACCTGAGGCAAGCCTGTCCATTCTCCTTGATGTTATTGTGCCCACTCCTCAGGACAAGGGAGCCATTTAGACCTCTTCACCATTTGCCATGGTGTAGGGCGTGCATGGAACCAGGGGGGAGCCCGCATCGGAGGGGGAATTGCTTTCAGCCAGGAGACCCAGGAGTTGCTGAGCCTCTCCCAGAGACCTCAGCTGATGAACCTGTCCCTCCAACAGAAGATTAGATTGAAGGATTATCCCCTTCAATAAGACACCTCTTTGGATCGCAGGTCACTGGTGTAAACTCTCTAAAAAGTTGCAGACATCTTGGAAGAAGCTGATGGTGTGACCTCTAAAGTGTATAGTCTCTTTCAATCTAGCGGTGCTCAAAATGTCCTCCTTTATTGGGAAAAGATTACAAAAGCTAAAATGTCAGGTGGGGCTGTGCCCCGGGGCATAACGACCCAGTGGACCCTGTTAAGGCATAATTTAGTGTTGTCATCCCAGTCGAGGACGGAGCAGAAGTGATAGCACATATTACCGTATATCAGATCCCTCTGCCCCTGACGGGACGCCCCTTAGGTGTATGTTATTGTGTCGAGATCTATTCTCAATTTCTTCTGTTTGAGTTCTAAACTCTTCCTTTTGTTCATGTAGGTGGTTAATCTCTTGGCGTAGGAACTCCAATTCTTCGCCTTTTGACGTCTTGTTGCTTGTTGTCCTCCAATTTGAAAACACAGTTGCCAAGCAAAGTTAGGTCTTGTCGTATGTCTCACATTTCAGGGTTGATCTTCCCCCTCAACCCCAACAGCGCCAGGCAATGTAGGCTGCTCCATAGAGGAAATGTGGAATGGGCATGATGTGGGGAGCAGCTCCAGCACATGGGGCCTGTAGGTGGGTGCTACAGGGATGGGCAGCAGAAGTAGGAGACACTTATTCCCTGAGACTGGGCCGCCTGCAGCAGGAGCCAAATCTGTAGTGGACCACAAGTATCATTAGATATGCCCCTGGGAGCCAGCATCCAATATAACGGTGTCACAAGGAAAAGCTAAAGGCTTTCCAATGTCTCAAAGAGAATTACAGCTGTAGGGAACATCACCATTTGTATCCACTTGGAGCTGAAGGTCCCGGCCCCTGTGCCTGCCAGGCTATGATGGATCAGTCCCTCGTTGGAACAGAGATCACCTGCTGGGCCCCTTGATAAATTCTTGTGGACCAGCAGACAGTTGGACAGAGAGCCATAGATGCAGTAGGCTCAGCGTGTTGCTCCAAGACCATCGCTCCAGTGATCCTCCAAGTGCCCGCCCCTCCCCCACAGCAGCCCTCAGTGGTCACTACTTGTGTAGGTATGACCCTTGGGCACAGGTACTACATGACAGAAATTATAACATACTGCAGAGAGCTAAAACATGACATAGGAGTCAAGGAGGGCTACCCAAGTGGGGCTTTAGTGTGAGTAGTCCAGGTTGGGCTCTCCCCATTCAAGAGGGCACACAAAGGGTATAACTGAGTAGCACAAGTTCTACAGTTTGCTTTTAAGGCTACCTCAAAATGAGCCCAAAAAAATCGAAATGGAGGTGAATGGAACTTTCAAAACAAAGGTAAAATGGCAGGGATGGTGAAACTACACCTATGGTCACGGATTTTGTTTTGTTTTTACATACCCGAATGAGATCAGTTTGTCCTTTTCAAAACCCTCAAAATAAAAAAACTAATTTTGTCAACATGTGAATCAGGTAGACCTAACCTAAGCACAGTATTTCATTCATTTCTTTACTCCTATTTTGTGTGTTCAGTCATGCGTCTGAGCACTATTCAAAACGTTGATGCAAGAGTACTCAAACATGGGTACTACAATTAGGTTTGGAGTCTGTGTGTGCTATATCTACTGCAAAAGGGTAAATTGAATGTGCCTTGTTGTAGTTGACAGATCAACTTTCAATATCCAATGCTTATTTAGACCTGTGTTGTTTTCTTCTAATTCACTTAGAGACTATAGTTATGGATAACAGTCCTTTCTTTCTTTTTTGGCCAGGATATGGAGATCAGTGCTGAAGAACTCAGGACTGTCCTTAAAGGAGTGCTAAACAAACGTGAGTATTGCTTTCTGATTTTTTTTATGGCCAGTCAAGGTACCAATTTATGACAATGCACCTATTGCAATATGTAAGGTTATTATGTTGTTGTCATAAGGAAACAATAAGCCCTATTGTAGTAAAAAAAATAGTAATGCTATTTTCAGCAATAGATGGAATTGACAATAAAAACAGCTGTTCATAGTCCCCTATTCTGGGTAGTAAAGTTTCTGAGAGCAAGTGTTTTTTTCAAGTTGGGTAGAAGCAAAAATCTGCAAATGCACCTTTTGTTCATCTCACGGAACCCAACCTGGGTGGGGAAAACACTTGGTTTCAGACCCCTTTGCCAGAGTCCCTAATGAGAGTGACTTTCCAACTCAGTTTTTTCTTGTTCGCTGCTGAGATGAGAAGCATGGTTAGAAGAAGAAAATCTGCAATGTTTCTTTAAAAGACCAGGCTGCCATATCATGGCATGCCCACCTGGTATTACATTCAGTGGTGACGACCCGTATTAACAGTAATGGGACGGGTGGAGAGTTTGCGGGGAGCGCGGGGGAGAAACTGTGGAGGGAACAAAACTAACCTGATGCTGCTTCTGCCGCCTCACGCCTTGGGGCTCCTCTGCTTCCTGGTCCCAGCAGCCACTGGTACAGCATCAGAGACTCCTTGTGTAATCCCTGAGCTGCTCTCATGCTTCATAGAGAGCACCATGGGGATTGGTCTGAGCGAATTGTTTAACGCTGGCTCAGGCAGAAGGAGTCTGTGCTGTTTCTCCAACCCGGCTGTGTAATACAGCTGCATTGGAGAAACCTAACTGCTCATGCCTGTTTGGCCAGTTAGCAGTGCACATCACTCCGCCCCCCTCACGTGGCCCAGCCTGGCCCCGCCCATCCTGTTTGTCCTGGCACCATTGGCGTGGGTCTCCCTTCCATTTTTGCTGTTGCCTCATGTGTTTTTGCTGGTGTTAGATGCTTTGGGCACTGTGCCACTGCTGTCCAGTGCCACAGTGTGAGTGCTCCCTATTGTAAATTGATGTATGAGTTGGTGATTCCATAATTGACTGATTTGGTTGACTTGTCAACCCTAGTACAGTGCACTGAGTGTGCCCAGGGCATGTAAATACAAATGCTGCTAGTGGGCTTGCAGCACCGGTTGTGCCACCCACAGAAGCAGCCTTGTAAAATGTGTCTAAGGTCTGCCATTGCATAGCCTGTGTGCAGTCTGGTACTGTCCTGCTGACTGGGCAAGTGCACCCACTTGCCAGTCTCTTTTCTGCATATCAGACACCCCTATGGTAGGCCCAAGGGCAGGGTGCATTGTCACTATAAGGTTGGACAAGCCCTGATGTGTGTGGCATGTCCTAATAGTGAATAACAGCCATTTGAGTTTTTCACTATTGCAAGGCTAACTGTTCTCCATAGGCCAGAATGGGTGGTTAGATTATTACATCCTATAATCCTAACTGACTCTGAGAACATGGTAGAAATTCGAGTTTAGTATGCCTGGACTCAGAATGATCAAATGCATCTTTTAGTGAAGTTGGTTTTAACATTCTGTGTTTGAAAATACCACTTTTAGAAAGTAGGTATTTTCTTGTCTAATTATCTATGCCTGCCTCTGCTAGGTTGTGTATTCCTTGTCTGGTGTTTTTGAGTGACAGGGCTGGGGGATTCCAAGAGACAGAATGAGTCAGCCCAGTGGTGAATAGAGAGATCTGCATCTAGATGGGTGGAAGGAGTTGCACCTGGGACCTGAAT
Organism: Lissotriton helveticus; assembly: GCF_964261635.1. Classification (NCBI taxonomy): domain Eukaryota; kingdom Metazoa; phylum Chordata; class Amphibia; order Caudata; family Salamandridae; genus Lissotriton; species Lissotriton helveticus. The sequence goes on along the minus strand of NC_136070.1, from coordinate 133,796,138 downwards.
AGGCCTGTGTGTGCCTTCCACAATGCTGGCTCAGCCACCTAGGGTGGGGCTGATGTCTCTGCCCTGCACAGTGAAAGAGGAAAAGGAATCTTGTCAACAAAGTGCTCCAGGGCTGTGCTTTCCCTCCACAATGCTAGCCCCACCTCCTGTGGGGCGTCTGATGTTTCTGGCCTGCACTGTGAAAGGAAAGAAGGAGTCATGTAAACAGAGTGCTCCAGAACTGGTGTGGACTGGGCAAAGGCCCCTCTGCCCTCAGAGGACAAAGCATTTTGGGGTATAAATATTGGGACCCTGATCCCAAGAAGTTAGATCACTTTTGGACAAACAAGAAGAAACCTTTGCTGAGGAGGGGAACCTGAAGAAACTGAGGAGAGACTATCCCTAAGCTGAAGTTCTGCGTGGGGGATTGGCCTGCAGTGGTTTCCTGACTGCCAAAGGAAGGAGAATGAAACTCTGTGTACTTTATTTCAACTTGTAAGGATCTCCAAGGGCTTGGAACAGAGCTTGCCTCCTGCTGAAGTCTCAGGGACAACAGACTTCAACCTCCAGCTCCCAAGAGTTCCTTGGGAAGTGCCTGCTGCTGTTTTAGGCCTCCTGAGGGACTGCGTGTCGCAAGGAGTTGGAAGCGAGACTCAAGAGGAAGAAGCGTGTCGCCGTCGTTACTGCTGCCATCGCATCGTGGATGTCGCCGCTGTAGCTGTCGTATTGCACCGCATCGAGAGAAGCATCTTACAATGAAGAGGAAGCGTGTCGCTGATGCTGGTGTCGCATCTTGAATGTCGCCGCTGTAGCTGTCGTATTGCACCGCATCGAGAAAAGGGTCTCTCAATGAGGAAGAATGCTAGTCGCCGTCGCTGCTGCTGCCGTCGCATCGTGGATGTCGCCGCTGTAGCTGTTGTATTGCACTGCATCGAGAGAAGCGTCTTGCAACGAAGAGGAAGCGTGTCGCCATCGCTGCTGCTGCTGTCACATCTTGGATGTTGCCTCTGTAGCTGTCGTATTGCACCGCATCGAGAAAAGTGTCTCGCAACGAGGAAGAAGTGTGTCGCCGTCGTTGCTGCTGACGTCGCATCGTGGATGTCGCCGCTGTAGCTGTCGTATTGCACCGCATCAAGAAAAGCGCCTCGCATCCACGGAGAAGCGCCACCGCCGTCGGAGCTGCTGCCGTCGCATCTTGGATGTCGCCGCTGTAGTTGTCGCATTGTGCGGAAGCCTCTCGCAACGTCGGAGGAGAGTGCCGCAGCCGAAGCTGCTGCCGTCGCATCGCTGAACAAGGGTGTCGCCGCTTCCAGCTGATGCATCGAATCGAGACTTCTCGCATCATCGGAGAAGCGTGCCGCATCTGGAAGATCTTCACATCTTTATTTCTTTGCACCGGAACTTTGCCGCATTTCCATCACTGCAACACTGCTTGTTGTGGAAACGTCCACCATCGAAAGGTACATTGACTTAAAGTGTCGCATTTTAAGAACTGAACAGAACTAAGCTAAAACTACCATCTTAAGTACAGTATTGTGGATTATTGTCATTTATGGTCTTGTGTTAAATCTATATAAAGAATACTTATTTTTAATATACAACTGTGTGGTGTCCATCTGTAGTGTTGTCACTTGGTTACTGTATGTTGTCACAAATGCTTTACACACTGCCTCTGAGATAAGCCTGTCTGCTCATGCCAAGCTACCAAGGGGGTGAGGTGGGATTATTTTAGGAGTGTACCCCCTTAAGCTGACTAGAGGCAAGGGTCCCTATTTGTCACAAGTAGCTACCTGTGCCAACTAGAGACCCCCAAATCTTACATTGGTGGCAGCGGTGGGATTCTGGACTTGCATTTGTGACTCATGTTCAGTGATTGGTGAACACTACTAGTGAGTGCAGACCAAAACGCGACCACATACTTTTTGGTAGATTCCTTTTTGGGGATTTTCTATTTTTGCGAGATGCCAAATTCAACTGACATGGAGGGAGCCTAATCCATAGCCTCTATTGATTGTGATGGGGAAGAGGAAAGGCTGGAAAGCTACAAAGTAACACAGCTGAAGTACTTCTGCAAGAAATTCAATGTTTCCACTAGTGGGTTCAGAAAGAAGGAAAAGTTCTACAAGGCGCTGAGGGCCTGGGTAGAAGCAAGGAATGCCCCTGAGAATGAGGATGGGGGTGAGAATGCAGATGTACAGCTGGAAGGGCCATTGGGTCCAGGAGGAAGGAGAGCAACTTCCCCCGCAGGTAGCAGTGTTTCTGCCAAGAGTCTGTCTCCAGAGGAGCTGGAGGACAGAGAGAGATGTAGGAGGCACGAAATGGAGATGGCCAAGTTCAAGGTGAATGGGCAACTGGAGTTAGAAAATAGGAGATTAGCCCTAGAGGAAAAGAAATTGCAATATGAACATGAAAAGGTTTTGTGGGAGTCGGAATTGAAGGCCAAGAGCTTAAAGATTACTCCCTCTGGTGGCACCATACCATCAGTGCCTGTGGAATCTAGAGTGTATATTCCTAAAGATGTGGTGAAAGAATTTTATAAAAATTATGATATTGGGCAGTGGTTCAGAGCCTATGAGGTAGCCATGTCTTCCCACTGGGTCCCTGAGAAAGATTGAGGAGTGGAGTTGTGGGGAAGGTTCCTTAGTAAGGGGCGGGATACACTGTTAGACTTGCCTTTTGAAGTCCACAATTCATATAACCACATGAAGGATGCATTGATGACTAGGTATGGTTTGACCCCTGAACTCTATAGGTAGAGGTTCAGGACTTGCACAAAAATAGAAAACAGTACCTAGGTAGAATATGTCACTTTCTTTTGCAGAGCATTGGATGGTTGGGTGAAGGGCAGCAAAGTTAATGATTTTCAAGGTCTCTTTCATTTGATTGCATGGGAGCACTTGTCCAATAATTGTTTTCCAGAGCTGCGGCAGCACCTGATTGATAGCAGGCTGACTAACCCTAGGAAGCTTGCTGAGGAGGCGGACCGCTGGGTTAGCACCCGGGTCCACAAGGGTCACGTGGGAGACTCAACCAAAGGTGGGCAGGGTCCCCAGCAGAAGAGTGGGGGGACAAGGGTAAACAGAAGGAGTTCCGTAAAGGGCCCCAAAGTAATTCCCCAGGGAACCAAGGGAAAGGTTCCCAGCCTCCCCTTGGGGGTCCCGACAGGTAGTCATGTTCCCCAGGGACCCCTGAAATGTTACAAATGTGGGGACTTGGGTCATAAGGCGAATGACCCCAGGTGCCGCCTATTTGGAAAAGCAGCACCCACTGGTGCTCCGCCCCGGCAGATGGGGAGTGTAGCCCTGGGGGAGGAGATTGGTGGGTGGGGTCCCGCAGAGATGTCACTTGTCTCTTTTGGAGACTGTGAGGTGGTCCCAGGGACCCAGCTGCCCAAAAACACTAAGAAATATGGGCAGTGGGTGACCATCAATGGCCTCAAGGTGGAGGCTCTAAGAGATACAAGAGCCAGTGTGACAGCTGTCAAGTGTCATCTGGTGTCTCAAGAGCAGCTTGTTCCTCATACATTTTGCCGAGTTTTTGCCGCCGACAACACAGAGAACCATTGTCTAATGGTTCAGGTTCCCTTTGAGTCTGTGTGGGTCTCTGGTACTCTTCAGGTAGCTGTGAGGCCCGCCATGCCTGTTGACTGTTTGTTGGGGAACGATTTGGAGAGCTCACCTTGTGGAAAGGTGGAGAAGAGTACTCATTTGGAGATGGTGGGACTGCCTGACTGGGGGTGTGTGACCACCCGATCAATGGCAGCACCTAGGGGAGCTCAAGAGGACCTGGAGCCTAAGAGGGAGGCCCAGGAACCTGCTTTAGAGAGAAGAGGCAGGGGGCGCGGGAAACCGGCTCCTGAAGTTCCCACGGCCCAGGGGGATGCCCTGGAGCCTACCGGGGAGCAGGTAGCTGAACTGGGGGACCTGCCTGAGCTGACCATTTTGGCAGCAAGAAGGAGGCCTCTCCAGGGAAGAATTCTGCAGAGAGCAGAGAGAATGCCCTTCTCTTGAGGGCTTGCGGCAGCAGGTGATCAGTCCGGGTCACAGTGGATCTACTGGGAGAATGGTCTCCTGCATAGTGAGCCTAAGGTTGCTGAGCCTGGGTCAGCCCGTGTGCTGGTGGTACCCCAGCGCTTCAGAGCCTTCCTACTTGGGCTGGCTCATGATGTGAAATTGGCAGGACATGTGGGGTAGGACAAGACCTTTGAGAGGCTTGTCACCCACTTTCATTGGCCCCAAATGCGCAAGAGTTCAGACACTCATTGCAGGACATGTCAGACTTGCCAGGCAAGTAGAAAAAGTGGGAGGAAGAATAAGGCTACTCTCCAGCCATTCCCTGTGGTCAGTTCCCCCTTTGAGTGGGTGGGGATTGACATTGTGGGGCAACTGGACCACAAGACAGCCATGGGCAAAAGGTTCATCCTGGTCTTGGTGGACCATGCCACCCGGTACCCGGAAGCCATACTTCTGAGGACAGTGACGCCCCCGTGGTGGGACGAGCACTGATGAGAATTTTCTCCCGAGTGGGATTCCCTGGCAAGGTAGTGTCTGACCGGGGGACCAACTTCATTTCTAAGTATATGAAGTCCCTGTGGCAGGAGTGTGGGGTAACTTACAAGTTCACCACTCCTTACTACCCCCAAGGAAATGGGTTTGTTGAAAGATTCAACCAGACCCTAAAGGGCATGATTATGGGTCTTGAGGAACCTATGAGGCGTAAGTGGGACGTCCTATTACCATGCCTGTTGTTTGCATACCATGAGGCGCCACAGAAATCCCTAGGGTTCAGTCCCTTTGAGCTTCTCTATGGACACCCGGTCAGATGTATATAGCTAAATGCTGGCCTTCAGGAACCAGACTCGGCGTTTCAGACAACTCGCTGAGGCGGATCTGGAAGCCAGCCAGGAGGAGATGAAGCAATGGTATGACCAGAATGCCACTCTGGTAGAGCTTCAGCTTGGTCATAAAGTGTGGACCATGGCCCCAGTGGAGCCCTGCTCGCTCCAAGATAAGTGAACCGGACTGTTTGAGGTTGTGGAGCGCAAGAGTCCAGTTACCTACTTGGTGGACTTGCGGTCTCCCAGGAACCCCTTGCGGGTCCTGCATGTCAACCGCCTTAAACCCCATTTGGAGAGGTCCAAAGTGGGCATGCTCTCAGCAACAGATGCTGGAATGGAGGAGGAGACTAAGCCTCTTCCTGACCTCCTGTCTGCAACAGAGCAAGATAGGTCAGTGGATAGTGTTAACCTCTCTTCCACCCTGACCCATGAGCAACAGAATGACTGCCGCCAGTTGCTGGGACAGTTTTCTGATCTGTTCTCCCTGGTTCCTGGTATCACAGATTGGTGTGTCCATGATGTGGATACAGGAGACAGCTTACCTGTGAAGCACAAAACTTACAGGGTAACTGACAGGGTGAGGGCTTGCATCAAAGAGGAAGTCTCAAAGATGCTTGCGCTAGGGGTGATTGAGTCCTCTAGCAGTCCTTGGGCCAGCCCAGTGGTCTTGGTCCCGAAGGCTGCTGCACCGGGTGCCACACCCAAACTCCGGTTCTGTGTGGACTACCGAGGGTTCAAATCAGTCACGAAGACTGACGCGCACCCCATCCACAGAGCTGATGAGCTCATTGATCAGCTATGGGCTGCACTGTACCTCAGCATGTTTGACTTGACGTCTGGGTACTGGCAGATCGCCTTGACTAATGGGGCAACGGAGAGGTCAGCATTCTCCACACCAGATGTGCATTTCCAGTTCCGGGTTATGCCCTTTGGGATGAAGAATGCCCCTGCCACCTTTCAGAGGTTGGTCAACCAGGTGTTGGTTGGACTGGATGAGTTCAGTGCCGCCTTCCTGGATGACATTGCAGTGTTCAGCGCCAGTTGGGGAGAACATCTGCGCTACCTCTGGGAAGTGTTGTTGGCGCTGCGGAGGGCAGGCCTCATGATCAAGGCGTGTACGTACCAGATCAGGCAGGGTTCCGTGGGGTACTTGGGACACCAAGTTGGATGCGGGCAGGTGGCGCCCCTACAGCCCAAGATTGAAACCATCCTGGCTTGGGAACCCCCAAAACCCAGACAGAGGTGAGAGCCTTTTTAGGACTCACAGGGTACAACAGGAGGTTTGTCAAGGGGTATTGCAACATTGTTGCACCCTTGACAGAGCTGACTTCCAGGAAGCAGCCCAAGAAAGTGATTTGGACTGACACCTGTCGGAAAGCTTCTGAGGCCCTGAAAGCTGCCATGTGCACGGCACCCGTGCTCCTGGCACCCAACTTCTCCAGAGCGCTTATTGTTCAGACAGACACTTCAGAGCACGGTGTGGGGGCTGTTTTGTCACAGATGAATGAGAAGGGCCTAGATCAACCTGTAGCCTTCATCAGTAGGAGGTTACTTCAGCGGGAACAGAGGTGGAGTGCTATTGAACGTGGGGCTTTTGCAGTGGTCTGGGCACTGAAGAAGCTGAGACCATACGTGTTTGGGACCCGCTTCCGGGTTCAGACAGACCACAGGCCCCTCAAATGGTTAATGCAGATGAGGGGTGAGAATCCAAAGCTGTTGAGGTGGTCCTTTTCCCTACAGGGTATGGACTTTACGGTGGAACACCGCCCTGGTACAGAACACACCAACGCTGATGGTCTATCCAGATTTTTCCGCCTTAGTGATGAGAACTCCCAGGAGGTAGGGTAGTTCTCCCCACAGTTCAGCTGAAGTGGACACGTGTTAGACCTGGCACCATTGGCGTGGGTCTCCCTTCCATTGTTGCTGTTGCTTCATGTGTTTTTGCTGGTGTTAGATGCTTTGGGCACTGTGCCACTGCTGTCTAGTGCCACAGTGCGAGTGCTCTCTATTGCAAATTGATGTATGAATTGGTGATTCCATAATTGACTGATTTGGTTTACTTGTCAGACCCTAGTACAGTGCACTGAGTGTGTCCAGGGCATGTAAATCCAAATGCTGCTAGTGGGCTTGCAGCACCGGTTGTGCCACCCACAGAAGCAGCCTTGTAAAATGTGTCTACGGTCTGCCATTGCAGAGCCTGTGTGCAGTCTGGTACTGTCATGCTGACTGGGGAAGTGCACCCACTTGCCAGTCCCTAAACCTTCAATTTTCTTCATATCAGACACCCCTATGGTAGGCCCAAGGGAAGGGTGCACTTCAAGTATAAGGTAGGACAAGCCCTGATGTGTGTGGCACGTCCTAAAAGTGAATTACAGCAATTTTCGTCTTTCACTATTGCAAGACTAACTGTTCTCCATAAGCCAGAATGGGCATTTAGAGTATTACATCCTATAATCCTAACTGACTCAGAGAACATGGTAGAAATTCTAGTTTAATATGCCAGGATAAAATGCATCTTTTAGTGAAGTTGGTTTTAACATTCTGTGTTTGAAAATACTACTTTTAGAAAGTAGGTATTCTCTTGTCTAATTATCCAAGCCTGCCTCTGCTAGGTTGAATATTCCTTGTCTGGTGTTTTTGAGTGACAGGGCTCGGGGATTCCAAGAGACAGAATGAGTCAGCCCAGTGGTGAATGAGAGATCTGCATCTAGATGGGTGGGAGGAGTTGCACCTGGGACCTGAATAGGGCTGTGCCTTCCTTCCACAATGCCGGCTCCACCTCCTGGGGTGCGGCTGATGTCTCTGCCCTGCACAGTGAAAGAGGAGAAGGAATCTTGTCAACAAAGTGCTCCAGGGCTGTACTTTCCCTCCACAATGCTGGCTCCACCTCCTGTGAGGTGTCTGATGTTTCTGCCCTGCACTGTGAAAGGAAAGAAAGATTCATGTAAACAGGGTGCTCCAGAACTGGTTTGGACTGGGCAAAGGCCCCTCTGCCCTCAGAGGACAAAGGATTTTGGGGTATAAATATTGGGACCCTGATCCGATGAAGTTAGATCACTTTTGGACAAACAAGAAGAAACCTTTGCTGAGGAGGGGAACCTGAAGAAACTGAGGAGAGACTATCCCTAAGCTGAAGTGCTGCTTGGGGGATTGGCCTACAGTGGTTGCCTGACTGCCAAAGGAAGGAGAAAGGAACTTTGTGTACTTTATTTCAACTTGTAAGGATCTCCAAGGGCTTGGAACAGAGCTTGCCTCCTGCTGAAGTCTCAGGGACAACATACTTCAAACCCCAGCTCCCAAGAGTTCCTTGGGAAGTGCCTGCTGCTGTTTTGGGCCTTCTGAGGGACTGCGTGTCGCAAGGAGCTGGAAGCGCGTCTCAAGAGGAAGAAGTGTGTCGCTGTCGCTTCTGCTGCCGTCGCATTGTGGATGTTGCCGCTGTAGCTGTCGTATTGCACCCCATCGAGAGAAGCATCTTGCAACGAAGAGGAAGCGTGTTGCTGCCGTCGCATCTTGGATGTCGCCGCTGTAGTTGTTGGATTGTGCGGAAGCCTCTCGCAACGTCGGAGGAGAGTGCCGCAGCCGAAGCTGTTGCCGTTGCATCGCTGAACAAGGGTGTCGCCGCTGCAGTTGACGCATCGAATTGAGACTTCTTGCATTATCGGAGAAGTGTGCCGCACCTGGAAGATCTTCACGTCTTTATTTCTTTGCACCAGAACTTTGCCGCATTTGAATCGCTGCAACACTGCTTGTTGTGGAAGCGCCCGCATCGAAAGGTACATTGACTGAAAGTGTCACATTTTAAGTACTGAACAGAACTAAGCTAAAACTACCATCTTAAGTACAGTATTGTGGATTTTTGTTGTTTATGGTCTTGTGTTAAATCTATATAAAGAATACTTATTTTTAATATACAACTGTGTGGTGTCCATCTGTAGTGTTGTCACTTGGTTACTGTATGTGGTCACAAATGCTTTACACACTGCCTCTGAGATAAGCCTGTATGCGCGTGCCAAGCTACAAAGGGGGTGAGCAGGGGTTATTTTAGGAGTGTACCCCCTTACCCTGACTAGAGGCAAGGGTTCCTATTTGTCACAAGTACCTACCTGTGCTAACTAGAGACCCCCAAACCTAACACATCCCTACACATGCTGGCTCAGCTAGCAGCTGTAAAATAAAACAATATTGGGGTTTTTTTCCAGCTTCTGGCTGAGCCAATGGGGCGACGCTCCTCCACAATTGCGCTGTTTCATTTTAATTGAAAATGCTCCTTCCGTCCCAGAAGGGAGACTTTACATGTGGCATCTAGGACCTCTCCAAGTCTTAATAAGGTGCTTATCTTCAGCACATGAATAGACACCCACGAACCACGAACGGTGATTTTGCATGAGGCTTATGTTTTTTACATGTCTTTGTTATCTGCTTTGACTGAGCTAAGTTACAACAGGGATGACCTCTTTGTGTATCAAAGCTCTGAACCTGTTAGAAAGCTACAAACCTAAAGGTTTATCCTGTTTAACTACCATACTTGCCCTTAGGGTAGAATGTTTCAACTGTACGGAAGACAAATTTAGCCCATGGTGGGATGCTTTATGAGCTTATGATCAATGAGATGCTTGTGCAGCCATGAGCCAGTTCAGGATGAAGGCTATCCTGGATTATTTCATAGCCCCTTGCACTAAAAATCTTTTGTCTAGGTCTTAGGGCTGCAGCCGGCACTAGCACACTAAGTGGAAGTGGAACATCATTGCTCTGCTCAGCTGCCATCCTCTACATTTTGGTTGATAAAAGAATAGTTTAAATGAGAGGCTAGACAATTGAAATGATTGAACCATAGGAGATCATTTATAGGAAACTTTTCTTTCCTTTTTTCCCTCCTGCAGACTCAAGCTATCCTTGGATGCTTGCTTCACGCTTTAGGGCATACATTTCAGAGCATAACACATAGGGTTGATTCATAGCTGGTGGGGAAATAAATATTAATCAGATCTATATGTCTTGTGCTCACAAGTACAGGTGGCCTGGGTCACAGATTATGCGTGAATCTATATATCATTGATTTCCCCTTAAATTGCGCTCAGATTGAGAGATTTTATGGTGAATTACATAGTCCTACCTCATAGAATCAATAAAAATTATGGCATTCCAGGAAAACATCTTCCAGTCCTTGTGCACTCTGTGGATATTTTGCATGGTGGATAATCCACAAGTTTTCACGTGGCAGAAAATCCAGTTAAGTAAACTTTGTGGAAATTACAAAAGTATATATTTTTTCTTTTTGTGTCTTTTTCTTTACAGCCTCATTAAATATGTACCTTTTCCTTTCATAGTCTAAAAAGCACTTATGTGTGTGGCTTACAAGAGTAGTATTGCATCCATTTTCGGGATAGAAAACAACCAGCACAATGTTTGCGAATATTCCCAAACATATGAGTTTGTGTTCTGGACTCCCATTTGCATGACCACCTAGTGGAATACCTTATTTCACAGGCCTGCCCATAGTTACGTCTCCTCGCAGTCTGCCGTATTGGTGTAGTGTCCGTAGTCAGTGAACTGAAAAATTGTCTGTTTCCGATTCTTTGAAATCTGCCCACAAGTTAGTTCTTTGTGGATGTACGTTCCATTATATGTGTAAAAAGTAGGGGTGTGCATAATATTTTATTCTGCCTGCGGTATTGGTGGGATTTGGCGACTCCTCGTTACTCTGGTAACGTGGAGTTCTGATCAAATTCTGCCACTAGCCGCTTTGCGGTATTTTTTTCCCACAGGACTCCAGAAATGCAAGTGAAATTTGGCATCTCCTAGCTCGTTTTTCTAATTCGGGCGGTCGCAGTCTGGGGGATGCTTCTCGAGTAGATTTGCTGCCGCTCAAGTAGATTTCCTACCTGAGCGGCAGCAAAATCAGCTTGAATGTCTGCACATGCTTGCGCGCCGCATAGTGCTGTTCTCGCTGATTTTTCCAGCGCTGCTCATGCTCCCCGGCGATACATTGCAGCCACGAGAAGCATGCCATGCATATTTTCTGCCCCTTGGTGGAACTCCATGGAATCTGGCAGAGGTTTTATGTAACTGCACAGAGTGAAAATCCAAATTCAGCCCACCCCTCACAAAAAGTATGATTAATATACTTATCGGCTATGCATTAAAATTAAATGCTTGCCATCAGGCCCCATTTGCGACGTGTACTAAGGAATTCTGAATCATCAACTAAGAAATCTTGCATTAAGATTACACAGCCAATGTGCAATTTAAACCACATCTAATGCCCAGATTCATTATATGCTTACGTGGGCCTTGCAAGATGCATGCTGACCCAAGAACCAGTCTTTTTTGCAAAGAAATTGCCAAAAGATATGCTTGAAGAGTATCACTGTGTCTGGCAAGAACCAGTCTTTTTTGCAAAGAAATTGCCAAAAGCTATGCTTGAAAGGTGAAAGAGCTACTTACCTTGTGAGCAGTAGAAACACAAGAAGGATAATTGGTGCACATTAAAGTGATTTAAATAATCCTTTCTCAAATGTAAGATCGTTCCCATGTCAACGTTTACCACCCATTTATATGCAATGACATTTACTCTTGTTAGTAGCTTTAGTTTGTTAAAAACTCAAATTCATAGTGTCTTTCAGTGATTTGTTTTTCTGATGCATTTACTTCTTTTCCACATTAACTGTGCATTACTACCAAGATGAGTGGAACTGTAGTTCTTAATACTAGTGAGTACATATGTTGTTTGATGATGTCCCCTAAATGCCATCTGGTTCTCACCATATATAGTGTTGTAAATGTCAGTTATAGTACCTGCAGGGTTAATTTGAAGGTACTTATAAAGTGTGTCACAGAACAAGACATCTCAAGGTGTTATGCAACCTAAGCAAATCAAAGCATGCTATATGTGTAGACAGAGCCTTGCTACCAGTTAGATTAAAGTGTTAATATTATGTTACACCAGTACAATCCCACAGAGCAGCGTTTGATAGTTTTCTGCACTTTCCCACTGCTGCAAGCTTAGACCATCAGGTGTGAACTACTTTGTGATTCAATATGGTTGTTATACTAAAAACTAGAACTTGAAAGATCTACATTTTTAATTTGAAGATTTTTTACCATGTTGATTTTGTCTACCTAGAAATGTGCCTGGGTCAATCAATAAAGGGAGTTCTGTCAAGGGCAATCTCAAGTTTGAATTTAATTCTGATACGCTTTGCTTTCTTCCTTTAACCCAGATAAAGACTTGAAGGTAGAAGAGTTCACGCTGGACTCCTGCCGCAGTATGATCGCCCTCATGGACGTATCCTTCTTATGCCATATCTGAAAACACTAGAGGGAGTCTGAGGGGCCCCATGCTCGACATTTGAAGTTGTATCTGACAGAAGAAGGGTCAGGTCTTCACATTTTGATGGGTCATTCAAGCATCTAAAATAAGATGTTGAAGAGTAATTTTGAGAATGGTGCTCCTGCCGGGGTTCAGTAGACATAGCGGCAAAACAACTGCCCAGTGTAAGGCAACTGGACTGTCACTGTGTCTGGCAGAACAAGAATCTGATATTTGAGGTTGTAGATGTGGGTTTGTTACAACCTATTTTTCTCTTGCAAACACAAAAGTTTTTAAGAATCCAGCCCTTAGTCTGAGAAATGTGTCCTCCTCCATCAGACAACATGAGAACCATTATGCCATTATCTTAAGTCTAGAATTTAAGAGAATCCCACTGTAGGCACTGGTAGGCTCAACAATATTCATAAAATACTGCAAAGCTTAATGCTCCTAAGGAAGTTTTTCAAAATCTTTCAAGAGAAAATACACCTGAAGTGTAACATTTTCACCAACTCTAACTATACGGATTGAATTAGCAACAAACTTCAAAGTTATGTCAATCAGTAAAAGTATTGCATGAGTAGCTAAAAAGAATGCAAGTTATTTACATATTTTGCTAGTTGTTGCCTCTATGGTGAATAAAGGTTGGCTCTTAAGAAAGGTGACAGGAATAGTGGCCCACGTGATCCTGACTTAGATTCTTGATCCTCCCTCAAACCTATCCTACCAAGCAACTTTCGCCTGGTAGGCTGTTAAAGCTATCTTTTTTTTTTTTTTTTTTAAAGTACAATTGAATCATGATGGGATCATTCATAAGAAAGAATAAGATCATTCATATCATTCATAAGATGGAATAAGATCATCAATACGATCATTCATACAAAGGAATCATTCATAAGCTGAAATCATTGAATCTCAACAAAAGCCCCATGAACTCTTCTCAGCTTCAGATTATGCAGAAGTTTAGGAACAGTGCTATTAGCTTTGATAGGTGAACTATGGCAGATGGCCAATGCTAGCTTTGGTCTTAGTAGATCTAACAGAACATTTGGTGCCATTTTAATGGCATCTTGTTAGCACACTTTGTGGTAGTAGTCATGGGTGGCATTGTTTTTGTCTTGATGGATCGTTTTCGAATGTAAAAATGCTAAGTTTGGCTTTGCCTCCTTACTCTTTAGAACCTCCTGTCATAACATATGGAGTGATGTGCAGATTTTGTTTATTGTTTTTACTATTTACTAATACTAATTAACCCATTAGCAGTCCTAATAGCCATCTACCTCAATTCTGCACGAAGTATAAACTGTACACTTTTTATACCTGCTTCCGATCCTTTATTTCCAAAACACAATTATAGATGACCAGCGCCTTTCGGTCCTGAGACCTTCAGCTGTGGAATGCCTTGTCCTGTCTTTGAGGGTGCGCTCTCTAATAAACGTCTTGTCTAAGCTCAAATCGCTATTCTTCAGTACATACCCCTAGTCTTGCTACTTGTGCCAAGAAACCTAGTGTATCACTCTCAATAAATGCAATAGGTTTATGGTCCACTTTCCTCCATTCTTGCTGCTTTAGTCTCATGTCTATTGTCATGGTATTGTGGATGCAAACCAACATTTTGAAACTAAGTGGAGAAAAAAAAAGATTCTTGTGGTGACAGATATCGTCTGACACCAGATCACAGGTCAGAGAGTTTTGTCCCATGCCTAGTACCAATCTGTTGGTCAAACACCTGGGAATATAAATTCATGAAAATACATCTGTCCACCTTCACATACAGGCAACTGCTAAACCTGACATTTTAACCTAAGAATTCTTATCAAGGGTGTCTTTTTGCTTGCAGGCTTTTATAAATGCAAGTTTGCCCCCTCTGTAATTTTATCCAGGCTTGGTTTGTGTAATATGTTTATCAGATGGGTTAACCCCTTCCTTGATCATGACGTCCGGAGTCACGGTGGGCGTGTGCGCATGACGACCGGGTTCGTCCGAACCACACCCAAGAATGGAATGTCCAGCACCACGGCAGAATTCACGCAGCAGCCAAGGTGTTAATTAATGAAACACCTTTAGTATTTAATGCAGACTCAAGTAAACGTGCAACGTACTGTAATAGTAAACAACACTGGGTCTTCTGAAAACCATCAAATAACTATTTTAAATAATATTCGTTTCTAGATACCATATATCATACTGAAAGTTGATCTGCTGCTATTAAGCCATGTTTTCATTTTGAAGCTTGAAACTAAAAGAATAAGGTGTGGTAATCCTCAGTGCACAGAGAAGATTATATTCAAATTAGGTGCTACAAGTGTTGGATAACCTGTTGGATAACATTCAAAATAAGAGCCACACCAAAAGAGAAGGAAAAAAGTGCACATAATTTACGAAAGGGTAATCCATATTGTGGAATGTTAAATTAGTTTTTTTAAGTACACTGTCAGATCCATTTGGAAGTTCTGCGTTTCAACACTAAGGGACTTATTTATGAGATTTTGACGTAGGGCCGCGCTGCAAGGAATCTTGCTGCGCTGCCCTACTTCAAAAGAAAAATGCACAAATGCACCTTATCTATAAGATACAGTGCATTCACGTCCTTTTCCCCTGCGCCGGCATACATTGGGCTGCTGTGCATCAATGCAGGCCCCCTTGCACCATGGTACAACAGGGGCTTGCGTTGCTGGGCTGATTGATTTTGTGCAGGAAGGGACACCTTCATGCCCAAATCAATCAGTTCAGGCAAATTCCTCTTTCTATGTGTGCTGCAGAAAAAGGAAAAACTAGAAAAATAAAAACATTTCTGCTTGTTGCGCCTCCCTTACGCCACCCCCGGGGTGGTGTTAGATTCTGACGCATTCCCAGGTTTTCAATTTCTAGTAAATCTGGAAATGTGTCAGATTCCACAGGTGTTGCATGGGAACACCCACAGCAACACCCATGGAACGCCACTTTCACACAGTGTTCTGCCTGAAAGGGGCATATATTTACAAGGCCATGAAAAGTGGCTTTATGTGGAAATGCATATATGCTGGGGCGCATTGCACCACTGGAATGTCAAAAAAGTGGCGTTCGGGTGCCACAAGGGGCCTCATAAATGAGGCCCTCAGTTTTTAAATTCCAGGGTCATCATCAGGGCATTTGTTAAGTTAGGAGCATCTCGCATTCAAATTGAAATTAATAGATGGGCTGCACAGCTCAGTCAAACACATAGTGAAACAGAGTGTAAGCTGATATGGGATATAAGAATTGTTGTTCTTAAACATCAGTAACTGATACAGGATGTAATTTGGTAGTCAGTTTAGCCTTGTTCTCAATGCACTGTTTAAGGTTAGGGTACATTTTGGGGTAAGTGATAGGGAAAGAAATTTCTATAGGGCGCAATTGCCAAGGCATCTTAGCGCTAAACGTTTCTGCTAAAAAAACAGCCATTAAGATAAGTAACAGATTGTAGCCAGGAAATGAAGAAAAAACATATTCTCAGCAGTTTCGAAAAGAAGATATGTTGATCTGAGATCTCAAAAAAAGAGGCAAAGAGTTCCACAGCTTACAGACCAGATTAAAAAAAAATATTCGTCCCCATCTGGCTTTTCTTATTTTGTTGACATCTACAAGTTTAGCAATTCCCGATCTTAAGTTCCAAAAAGGCACATGTCAGGAAAGGTTTTTTCGGAAATATACAGTAACTCCGTCGTGCAAGGCTTTGTGGATAATGCAGAGGGCCTTAAATGTGATTCTATTAGACACCGACAACCAATGTAAATCACAGATGCCTTTAGAAATTGAATCACACTTGGGAATCTTCAAAAGAAGGCGAGCTGCCGCGTTTTGAAGTGACTGAAGTTTTAGCAAATGTTTATTTCTGTATGCCTACATAAAAGGCATTACAGTAAACAATACGTGATCAAATCTAACGCAACAACAGGCTTCTGCATGTCCACATGGATAAAAGGAAAGATCTTCCTCAAAGTCCTACGTAGGTAAAAACAGGACAATTTCACTTTTTTTATTTAGTCTGAAACACAAAGCTGTTCATCAAACCCTACCCATAGATTTTTTACGGTTTGGACTTGGACTACCACAGCTCAGAAGAAAATATTGCGGCTGGTATTACAGAACTTGGTCCACTTTAGAAACTTCAAACCAGCATTAAAAAAGTCCGCAGGCTGCAAGTGCATGCATGCATACATTTAAAATCACTGTGATTAAACCACAAAGCACCCCATCAATCTTGGCCAAGATAAATGGAGAAATAATCTTCATGGACTTCACAGAAAATGGGTGCTTGATGACCCCATTTCCGCATTATGTTTCCAATCCTTGGTTTTCCTTTTACTCATCAATTTTAGCATGTTGTAGTATTCCATGTTAGAATTGTTATTGTACATTTCCACTGTAACATTCTCTGTGTGTTCAATAGAACAGTCTCTACTGGTATTCTGCTGAAGGTGGTTGTTCAAGCTGTCTCTCTCAATAAACCTATCAACTTCTACCTGGACTACTTGAGGTATTTACTACATAAATTTGGCGACGATCGGGATCTATGGTCTAAAAGGTCTAGAAAAGAACCTCACGTTCCTAAGGATTTCCTTTGAAGAAGTCAAGAGATAGAGACAGCGTTCACTTTCACAGCTCAAGAAAATTCAAGGTATTTTCTGTTTCTTTAATATGTGTATGGAGATTGCACCAGCGGCAGCCTGCTTGGTTTATGTGCTTTGATCGCACCAGCGGGAGTCGAACTTCAACCCCATTTAATTATTTTTTTTCATCTCTCTTTTCTTCCTTCTTTGATACGGAGGAGTATTGGATTTTGCTGACATACTGTCCCTTTTCCTGGCGAAAGCGCTTTTTGTTTGGTTTTAACCTTGTGCCATTACTCATCGCGCTACAAACTTGATTTGCATCATTTAAAACTCACCGAAGTTTTAGAACGCGCGCTGCTGCCCGTGCCTCACCAACGCCTATCTTGAGTGAAGTGTCACTACACGCTTCATCTCCACAGCGTCATCACACGCATCACGTCCTTGCGTGTGCGTTTCAGCGACCATCTTTGTTGCTCACCGTTTACATAGCAACAACTACGATCGTATCCTGGCTAACTAACCTGATATAACTCTTATTTTCCTTCGTTTTCATCGGAAATTACGATATTTAACAGTACTATTTGCCTATTTATTTAACATATAAACTTTAGTACATCGTTTTAAAAAAAAAAAAAAAAAGAAAAGACTTCTTATTGGATATTCTCTGCTGCACTTCCTGCTCTTCTCCACAGACCACGGTGACTACTTTTATTATTTTGTGGAACCACTTTTTTGTATACTTATTATCTTCTTTATAAACCTTGACATTTATGTAAAAATTATAAATCTTCTTGATCTAAAATGTCAAATAACATTACTTCACCTACACATTTTCTACCTACAGCCGGAGATCCTAAAGTAGAATGGGATCTTTGGTATCCTACATTTTTGGCTTACGTAGATGTTATTGAGGAGGACGGTTGTTCTCCAAAAAGAAAATTAGCTTTACTAAAGAACTGTTCAGGTGGTGCAGGACTCAAAGAATTAGAAAACTTACCTCCTGTTGAAAATGTTGGCGCTGGTGATTTAAATATTTTTGAAGTTGTCATAAAGCAATTAAGCACTAGATTTGGAAGAAAGATCAATACTGTAATGGAAAGATTTAAATTTTATTCCACAGTACAAAAAGAGGATGAGTCTATAGAAAACTATGTAGCCGCATTGCGCACTTTGGCTGGGTCTTGTGCTTTTGATACCATAAATTTTGAACAGGTCTTGAGGGATCAAATTATGATGCGCACAAAAAGTAAAAAAATCCAAGAACGTCTTTGGATGGGTACTGAGTCTTCCCTTAGTGCCGTGTTAAACATTGCTAAAGGTATTGAACAATCTGAACTATTTGTGAATGAAATCAGAAGTCAGGATGCCAAAAGTAAGGTAGTGATTCCTGAAGTATCATTAGTAAAAAATGTTACTAATTTTAAGAAGACTCCTATTCCTCCCAGAAAGGATTTCTCTGGAAGAGAAATACATTTTCCGTAAAAAAATCCCAAATTATATGCTATAGATGTGGTGCAAACGATCACGTAGGTAATTACAGAGGTTGTCCTGCTTGGAACAAGATCTGCATAAAGTGTAAAAGACCTGGTCATTTCAACAAAATGTGTAAATCTTCTCAAAAAGTTAATTTCTTGTCTTATGAAGAATGTGAAGACACAGAACAACCTTCTGAAATTAACACCTTGTTGTGTGTTGGCGATTCTAAATGCAAAGGCTTTCCCACTGATATTATTATTATCAATGGGAAGGAAATACCTATGCTCATTGATTCCTGTGCATGGTACACTATCATTGGCAAAAATGTTTTTAACCGATATTGGAACTCTACTAAATTATTACCACCAGATGTACATCCTGGCGGGTATACTGGTAAGAAAATCGATATTATGGGGTACATGTGGGCTGATATTAAGTTTAAAAACAGGACCACCAAAGGAAAAGTTTATGTTGCCACCAAGGGGCAATTATGTTGGCCTCATCAACACGATCTGGGCATTAAACTTGATCCTAATGCCTCTCCCCCAGTATATGTGGTCCCTCCTGAAAATGATTTTATTGTTCAATTGAAGAACAAGTTTTCATCCATTTTTACTGATAATTTAGGAGTTTTTGTAAACTTTAAGCACCGTATCATTCTCAAAGAATCAGCCATTCCCATTCGGCATAAAGTAAGAAATGTCCCATTGGCTTATCGCGATAAATTGAGGGGGATTTTGTCCGATCTGGTTGATAAGAAAATCATAGAACCTGTTGAATCCTCTCCATGGGTTTCACCAGTGGTTTTGTCCCTTAAGAGCAATGGCGAACTTCGTCTATGTGTTGACCTTCGAAGTTTAAACAAGGAGATCTGGATCGACAGACATCCTTTACCTCATATTCATGAGCTCATCTCTACTCTTTCAGGTGCATCTGTATTTTCCACGCTAGATTTAGCTAGTGCATATCACCAAGTAGTGTTGCATGAAGAATCAAAATTTTTAACAACTTTTATCACACCGGAAGGTATGTTTCAATATTGCCGAATGCCTTTTGGCTTAGCCAGTGCGGCTTCTGTCTTCCAAAGGCTTATGAAAACTGTTTTGGAGGGTTGTTTGGGTGCCATCGCCTTTCAGGATGATATTCTTATATATGGTAAAAACTATGAGGATCATGATGAGAACCTAGAGAAAGTTTTAAAATGTGTTCAACAAAAGGGTTTAACATTAAAATTGTCAAAGTGTAAATTTAGACAAAGCAAAGTTGAATACCTTGGTCACGAGATTTCCTCCCAAGGTATCAAACCTAAATTCAATCACATCCAGAGTATTTCAAAAGCACCGGCACCATCGACTAAGGAACAATTAGTGTCATTTTTGGGGCTGACTGAATTTTACAGTAAGCTTGTTCAGAATTATGCCTCAAAAGTACATCCTTTAAGATCTTTGTTAAAAAAAGATGTAAAATTTGTTTGGAGCAATGACCAGCAATCTGCCTTTGACTTGCTGAAACAAGAAGTTGTGAATGCTCCTTTTTTTAGACCGTTCGACCTGGGTAAAGAATGCATTGTATGTGTTGATGCAAGCAATGTGGGTTTGGGTGCTGTGTTAATCCAGAAGGATAAAGGTGATGAATATGTAGTTTCGTATGCTTCCAGAACTTTGCGGAGTGCTGAGTATAACTACTCTACCATTGAGAAGGAACTTTTGGCATGCACTTGGGCTTGTGAGCATTTTAGACAGTTTATTTGGGGAACAAGGTTTCGGTTAAGGACTGACCACAAGCCCTTAATTAACATGTTGGCAGCTGGTGGTGGCAGAACCTTAACCGCGTGTTTGGCCCGCCTAGCTGCAAAATTGCAGGAATTTCAGTGTATTGTGGAATATATCCCTGGTCGTTTGAATGTACATGCCGACTGCATGTCCAGGTTACCATTGGTCAATTCCATTAGTACTGACCAATCCGATTCAGATGTTGTTTTTAACATTGATGATGTCAATGAAAGTAACAGTGCAGGTCTTTCTAATGGCATATCCGAGATTAGTTGGAGGGAAGCAATGAGTAATGATACTTGTTTGTCTGGTGTTGTGGATTATTTGCAACGTGGTTGGCCCCAGGAAAGGTATTTATCTGGTGATGTTCTTTCTTTCTTTAAAGTCAAGGATGAACTTATGTTTGATCAGGGTTTTGTAATTAGAAGTGACAAAATGATTCCCCCTTTTGCTTTAAGAGAAAAAATCGTTTCTATGGCACATGAAGGCCATATGGGGATGTCCAGTACCAAGCGACGTATTCGTGAATTTTACTGGTGGCCTGGGATTGATAAAATGGTTGATAAATGGGTTTGTTCTTGTTCTCCTTGTGCAAAAAGCGACAAAACTGTCAAACCATTGTCGACAGATATTTCTCCCATTGAGTTTGTCACTTGTCCCTGGAAAAAAGTAGGCATTGATATTATTGGACCTCTTGCTTTGTCCCCCAACAAGGATGTTTTTGCTTTAGTATTAATCGACTATTTCTCTAAATGGCCTGAACTTAAAGTTGTGGACAAAGTTGGTTCTACACAAGTCATTCAATTCCTGGATGAAGTTTTTTGTAGGGAAGGGATCCCAGCTGAAGTTGTGTCTGATAACGGTCCACAGTTTGTCAGTAGAGAATTTGGGTTCTTCCTTGAAAGATGTGGCATTGTGCATAAAAGGGTGTCAAATTACAACCCCCAGGCCAATGGTCAGACGGAACGATTCAATAGGGTTATTAAGGAATCCATCCAGTTGGCCATTAAGAGTAATTTAGATTGGAGGAAAACTTTGCGTGCTACTTTATTGTCTTATCGAACCTCGCCCAACTCTGTCACAGGTTTGTCTCCTTTTGAGATGCTTAGAGGCAGAAAGCCTGGTTCAAAACTTCTTCCTTGGTGGATGAAAATTAAATTCCCGGGTGAAACTTCTTTTGACAGTGATAAAGTAAAAGACAGAGTTTTGAAATACCAAGAGAAGATGAAAACTAATTTCTTGTCCTTAAACAACCGTTGTAGGAAGATCAGAGTAGGTGATTTCGTGCGTGTTAAGTTTGGCAGGTCAGTTGGGAATAAATGGAACAAATGGTCTGATCTTTGCATGGTTACAGAAATCTTTTCTAAAGCAGTTCGTGTTGAGGGGGGTAAAGTATGGAATTTTAGAAGAGTGTCTCTATGTAAGAATGAGTTTGGAAGGGGGTCAACCATCTTCACCATCCTCTAGTACCCATGTTTCCACTTCGGATAACTTGCCAAAGGATTCTGTTGTGGAAGGTCATGTGCCTTACTCTGCTATGTTAGACACTTTTACGTGTGAGAGTCAAAATTTGAATGATCCTATTCCTGTAGTTAATACTTCTCGTGAGAGTCAACATTTAAATGATTCTATTCCTGTAATCAATACTTCTCCTCAAAATGCTTTTCCCAGACTTGTTAATGAGGGTAATGATGGCAACACTATCTCTCAAGACACTGTTTCCCGAAACAATGATGTTATTGACTTAGTTTTAAGGAAGAGTTCTCGTGTTAGACAGATTCCTGTGAAATTACATGATTACTTATGTTGAATTTTTTTTCTGTTTTTGTTTTTTTTTTCTTCTCTTTTCTTTTATTCTGCATTTCTTTTGTTTTTTTTAGGGGGGAAGGTGTGTGTATTCCATGTTAGAATTGTTATTGTACATTTCCACTGTAACATTCTCTGTGTGTTCAATAGAACAGTCTCTACTGGTATTCTGCTGAAGGTGGTTGTTCAAGCTGTATCTCTCAATAAACCTATCAACTTCTACCTGGACTACTTGAGGTATTTACTACACATGTGTTGGTTAATTGGTTCCATTGAGGCAAAAGTAGATTACAATCCACAGAAAGCACTGATTCCTAAATTGAAAGCAATCTTGCAACCCTGATAGCAAGACAAGTAAGGTTAACCAATGAAACTCTGCAGTCAGTGGCAACTTTCTACAGACTTTGAGGACTGGCTCGAGCTAACCTTAGTAAACTGCTTCAGCATCAGAAGAAATTAACGATTTATCCCTTCAATCACTTATTCTGGAAACCCTTGCAGGTTCTATTCAGATATTTCATGGATTCTTCTTCCCCACTCGAGCCACTCTCCTGTACTTCTTCCCAAAGTCTCCCACCTACTTCCTTTCCACTTCCACTGTATATTCCTAACTCTGAAATGGTAGTTTTCAAAGTCAACATAGTGAACTGGGAAACATTATCAGGAAATAATATTAGTGGACTAGACACAGATTTGTCCAGAATACAATGAATCTTGCCAAGTTTGTTTCTTATGTTTCCTTCCTCCTTAACCTAAACCTACCACAGACGGATGGCACTGGCAAGCTTAACCTGGAGGAGTTCCAGCACCTCTGGAAAAAGCTAAAGCACTGGCAGGTAAAGTTGAGCGATTCATTCCACTCTGTACTGATAGTTTATTCTAAGTGTATTATTTGATAGCGGTGGCATCTGTTGGAACGCAGATGTGGAAACAGCACAAAAGAACAATGTTAGTACACCCTTGCCTGCAGATCCCCACATAGGCAGCCAGCGGCTGCCTGAAAGTATTTTTTGATTCACCTTTAAGTAAGAACAAGGCTTTTCCTAAGATTTACTCTCAGACAAGGTGTAGGTGTAGGTGTCAATGGTTCAAAACCACTTCAGTTTAGAAAATTCTTTAAGGTCCTAAACACACAGCACTGTAAACATTAACAATAACGTTTACATTTTAAAATTTTAAAAAAGGAATTGTAGAATAAGCAAATTAATCATCTGTTCACTATTCGCCACCAGAAAGTTATAAATAGAGGAAATCAAGTTATATTACCATTTTTAGGTAAAGCTGATACAGCTAAACCTTGACAAAGAAGGATGGGGAACCACTATGAATATATTAGAAATGGCAAAATATTAGAAAAGCTTCTACTACTGAGTATCTTCTAACTATGACCAAAGTGAAAGGTAGACTGGGAAGCAAGTGGATGATGTCGGCCTAGTGCTACAGATTGAGCATATTAGGAAAAGTGACCTTCAAAATTAGAAGCCTACTTAGAAATGAACTTATTCCTAGGTTGAAATAAGGAGCAGGAGTATCTGTCAATGCCAACAGAGGGGGGAAAGTGATGATTCTCTGCAAATCTTGCCAATTCAGACAGCTAGGTTTGGATCAGGAAACTGTGGTTTCAGGTATCCGATGAGGAAAACGGCTTTGTAATAACTCAGCTCAGGATAGCAGGCAGGTGTACATTTTCTGCTTCTGTAACATTACAGATGTTTTAAGCAAACCATACACTCTTAAGAATGTAATCAGTGCACTGTAAAACTTTTACCAAACAATTAATTTCTTAGTGATCTAACAGTTGGAAACAAGATACAAGGCTAGATTATTTTCCTTCACAGTTTGAACTCCTCCCAAACTGAGATATGTGGTTGAACCTTTGGAGTATTTCAAATATAGCCTCTTAGCAGAGGGAGAAGCTAGACTTTGTAAAGAACCCTCAATCCCTAAAACGTCTCTTGATATTCTGATATGTATGAGTGATCTAGACTTGCACTAGTGCATCCGAATCCCCTCTCATAATCTGAATCTCATACTAGATCTGGTTCAAGATAGGAATTTTGCAGGTGTTTTCAGTTGTTCCGTTTGCTTGTTTAGGCCATGGCAAAATGGAGTTCTCTTTATTGGCTGCTTGCGCTATTTTGAACTAAACCACCCCTTTAACTTCTGTGACAAAATGAACAGGAAGATCACTTAAAGGGGCACTCTGACCCCCTAACGGACAAGGTAGCCAGGCTTTCTGATCAAGATCGTGTCTCTCAGTCAGCTTTTAAATCAATCAATCAGTCAAATTAAATAGAGCTTGTAAAGCGCACGTCTACTCTATAGAATGTACCGGCGCTAAAGGTTCATTGACCGGTGATCTCACAGAAGATGAACACAAACTAAAAGACACCACTAAAAAGCTAGGTTTTCAAGCTGTGTCTGAAGGAGTCAGAATCCTTAATGGCACAGAGGTGCTGGGGAAGAGCATTCCAGCTCACAGCAATTAGCACAGTGATGGAGGTGTCTCTCCAACTCTTCTTCGTCTTAGGCATCACTGCCAGCAATGCTTCAGCAAAGTGTAAAGTTCTGGATGGATGATACCAAGGAAGTCGCTTAGTTAGATATTTGGGACCTAGTCCATAGAAAGCTCTGTGGGCTAGCACCAGTCACTTTAACTTCATTCTTGCCCGGATGGGAAGCCTATTGCAACTCCTTGAGATGGACCTGAACAGGGATGTTCCTCAGAATGTTAAACAGGAGCCAGATTACAGCGTTCTGCACCAACTGGAGTCTCTTTAGCTGGTACAAAGGGAGACACCAGTATAATGCATTGGCCTTATCCAGCCAGAATGATATAAGGGCATGGACAACATTTTCTGACAAGGGGCCGGGAGCAGAAAAAAGACCTTCCTCATAAACCGGAGAACGCCAAAACATGTCCCGACTACACTCTCCACCTGTGGCTCGAAGGACATGTTGTCGCACTTCACTCCCAGATTCCTAAACACTGTAGTGGGGGTCTGAAGAGATGGTTCAGAAATAGGCCAAACCTCCCCACCCCACAAATTGGGGGTGATCCCAAAACCAGTACCTGTGTCTTACTCATGTTGTACTGGAGTTTACTCTGGCACATCCACTGGAGCACCGCTGATAGACACACTTTGAATCTATTTTTGGCACTAGAGATGTTCCCGTCCCAAGTTAGAAGTATTTGTATTATGTCAGCTTAAGATAAGACCTCACTCCAAATGATTTCACCAGGGTTTAAGAGACATTCAACAATGTCAGACTCAGGATAGGGCTCTTGGGGAACCCAATCTTAATGGATTTGGAGTCAGACGTAAATGGCAGCATCCATACAGATTTACATCTGCTCGATATAGAACGTTGGATAAACCATTTCACTATACAGTCCAATACAATCAGCCCTTCCCTGCCTTTTACGAAGGAATGTAATTACTCTGCCTCTGCCCAGCCTACATATGGCCTGTAACATATAACCTGGAACAAGTTGGAACCTTGACAAGGAGGGTTACATGCCTACTATTCCTGCCACTGCCAGCTCTTGCAGGGGGGGTCCTGCATTTTCACAAAACACGTACGCTCCTTGATTTGCGTTTGAAAACACCAGAGTTTATCGCATTCAAATTTAAAGTAAATGTCCTTCAATTTAGTTAGGCTGCCATTTGCTTTCCTAAAATTCCTGAATTAGGAGTCTGAGAAGGAACATTCTCGAAAAAGATGAGATAAGCCTGCATAGTGCTGGCCCAGCACACATAGAGCCTAGATTAGCCTGCAGGGATACTGGCCTGCTAGCTTACAAGCAAGAAAGCAGTATAGCTAGGAGATTGCCTCAGCCTGTCACAAGGCTTGTTCAGGTTTAATAGACCGAGCCAGCCAACTAAGTGCTGGTCCAGACAAGCAAAACAGCCATCCCGAGTCCACCAGGGATCCCCACTGACCAATCATCCACCACCCCCAGCCAGCCGACAGGCCACCCCATCCTGCTAGGAGGCATCACACACCTTCCTAGAACCTATCCAAACCTGAAATAACTCCATACCAAGCTGTAAGTCTTCAGTGTGACCACACAAACTGATGACATCACTACATGATACGCTCCCTCTACCAGACCACACCCACCTTTCAGTATTCCAACCCTGACCTGTCCTGTTCTGCCTAACTTAATATACCTGACCTTCCCAGGTGTCCATCACAACCTGACACCCACCACAGCGCACTGAAGTAGTGCGAGCCTGCCCTAGCTTGCCTTGAGAACATCTTGCTCTGCCTCTAACTGGGGTCTCACCCTGTTAGAGCCCACCCGAAGGTGCTACTGTGCTGTTTATTGATTAACACAAGGGAACCCAACTAGTTTGCTGAGGACCGTGGGTAGTTACTGTTATCAAAGACAAGGGTCCTTAGCTTACATATTTTGCAAGGAAAAAGATAAAATATAGACCATGATAGGCAACTATATGTGTCACTGTCCAGCCGGACAGGATATTTTATTTTCACAAAATAATAATAAGACTTGTAGTTCAGAGATAATTCAACAGGCACAATCCTGTACCAAGGCAAGGCAATTCAGAGAACATACAAGGTGTTCGAAAGTTTTAAAGCAGGCAAAAAAAGAGAGAAATGAGCAGAATTGGCCACTTTTAAATCAGTGTTCAATTGAAGTAGTGCCAAAGAAGGCACCAGACACAACAGAGTCAGGCAAAAGCTGTATAATATGTCAGTCCTGATGATGATCCCAAACAATTGAGCATAGGGGATCGAAACGTCGACTTTTGTAAAGCACCTTCACAACCAAACTATTATGTTAAACTCTGTTGTGTCTGGTGCCTTCTTTGGCACTACTTCAATTGAACACTGATTTAAAAGTGGCCAATTCTGCTCATTTCTCTCTTTTTTTGCCTGCTTTAAAACTTTCGAACACCTTGTATGTTCTCTGAATTGCCTTGGTACAGGATTGTGCCTGTTGAATTATCTCTGAACTACAAGTCTTATTATTATTTTGTGAAAATAAAATATCCTGTCCGGCTGGACAGTGACACATATAGTTGCCTATCATGGTCTATATTTTATCTTTTTCCTTGCAAAATATGTAAGCTAAGGACCCTTGTCTTTGATAACTGTGCTGTTTATGACATACAGAATTGTGAACATTTTCAACATCATGTATAGCAGATATTTCTGCATCATTCGATCACTCCAGCAGATACAGAGCAGTGTAAATACTCATGCCTCCCCATCACAAAAGTACTGTGCATGTTTCAAAATTAAGAATGTCTTCAAGGTTAGTGTGTATGCCACAAGTTTATTGTATGCAGCACATCTTATGAAATAGAACGAAACAGTGGTTTATGCTCCAGTAAGTGTGAAAAACAAGGACCCCTTGAACAGTAAATTGTTCAATTCCTAGGACAGGGGAAATCAATTCAAGTGGAAAATAACTCCTAGGCAATCAATCATGTTGCCTTGGAGTTATTTTCCACTTGAATTATGCTCCAGTAAGACCACCTCAGCGGGTGATCCATACTACCAGTCCTCCCAATTCTACCTCTTGTGTAACTTACCTGATTCACCGCAGACAGAACATTGGCAAAGGAAACGCGTTACTCAGAAAGAATGAGGATGGTAGTCCATAAAGAGCACGGCCATTTTCTCTTGATAGCTGCGGTATAGAAGCAACTGTTGTACTCTTCAGTCTTGCTTCTCTCTGGTGCCCTCAAGAATACAAGGTTCTTTTTATAGGTTGAGGGTGACATTTTGTCAAGTGGATGAGCTGTTGAACCAGTTGATTTTGGTTTCAGTACCCACTTCACCACTTGATCAAAATGGCCCAGCATGTCAGTAGTGGCTCCTCCGCAATAACAGAGGAGTATCAGCCCACTGCCTGGCTCAGAGCCAGCAAATGTAAAATAAAACGATGCTCTTGTAACGTTTTATTTTACATGTGCGGGCTCGGCCAGCGGTGTTGGGAGTGGGGGGTATTGGCATAAGGGGGGGGGGAGTGCTACGAGCACTCCACTCCCAAAGTACGCATGTGTGTTTTGGCCGGCCGGCTCAGGCTGACCAAAACACACATGCGCACTTAGGGTTTCTCCAGACCATCTGCATTGAGCATCCTGGCTGTAGAAACCCCACATACTTCCTGGTCTGAGCAGGGCGTCTTCCCTGCCTGCTCAGACCAATCCCCACACTGCTCTGAAGCACGGGGATTGGATGGGAGTCTGCATCCCAGAGACTGCTGTGACCCAGGAAGAGGAGAGGCGGGAATGCAATGTGACGCTGGAGGCAACTGGCTGCGGCAGCAAAAGGTATGTTTTATATATTTTTAATATTGAATTCCTGCTGCACGACCCCACCTGCCCCACCAGCCTTTGTTTAGGGTGGGCCGCTCTGCATCACGTACATGTGTTTTTAAAGCCAGTGTCTTTGTTCTCTTAACTAGGAGTTTACAAACAAGCAAGTGCTCGCTACTATAGTGTATGGAAAATCTGGATAATCACATTATCTCACTCAAAAGATTTGCTGTGCTTAATTTATACTTTCAAGGTTCAATTACAAACAGTGACTTTCAGGTTGTTTAGATCCAACAACCAGTGCCTCATCCAGAAGGTCCATTCAGTAGCTGCCAACCTTGCTTGAGTTTCTGTTACTGTTCTTCAATGTTCACCTCTTCCAGATATGCCAGCACTCCAGCCAGGTGCCGGGCTGGTTTCTCCACTGGTTAACAATAATGAGGCATTTTTTTCAATATGTATATTCACCAATAATCCTTTTTCTTGCAGAAAATCTTTGCACGCTATGACGCTGATCGTTCAGGCACCATCAATAGCTATGAGATGCGCAATGCTGTCAATGAAGGAGGTAATGTTCTGTGAGGTTAACTGATACATATAGGCTTTTTTTGTCCTTGCCTGAAGAGTAGTCAGTCTCCTCTTTTTCTGACCTTCCTACTCATTCCTTTCTCTTGTTAATCTGTCTTTGTCTTACTGTTAGCTCTCCTGCACATTTTTCTGAATCCCCATGTCTATGCTGGTGCATTTCTTCTTCTTAGTTTGCTCTTCTTTTGATCTAGTTGAACTTTTTCCATCTTTTCTTCATCCTCCCTATCGGTTCCTATTTTAATCTTGTGTTTTGTCTTGTGTCTGTTTAGAGGTACTCCTTATCTGACTTGTATCTATATTTCGGTCTTTATTTTGTTTGCGGAGGCCATTTTTCTGGTTATAAGAACAGAAGTTATATTAACATTGTCAGAATAGAGTATTAAAATGAGGACATGACATTTTCCAATTATGTTTGAGAATCTGATGTTACTTGCATTTTCTTCTCGTGTTCTGATTAGAGCTCCTATATCGGATGAAAGCTGTTTGCAAAATAAACTACAGCAGATTCAGTTTTCTCAAAACCGGACACTCAGATACATCTCAAAGAGTTTATTACTGTTATGGCTTGTGCATTATATACCTTAAACGCTAAAGAATGTAAGCCCATAAAGAACAGGGCAAATGTGAAAATGGTTTACACCGGCACTCAGAGCGGAAAGATCCTAGCTGAGCCTTTTGGAAAGAAGCTGGAAGGAAACCTTTTCTGATGACTCACAGACTACATTTATACAACAGTAACGAATCCGGCAAACTTTAGCCCTGTTTCTATCCTGCATTAGATCTTAAAACACATTGAAAGCACAGTCAATGTACAACTCTAGACTTTTCTTGTCAGCACCCACTTACATAACCCACTCACAAGTTGGTATCATCCTGGACGAGGCACAGACGTTGTGTCCATCAGAGATGATATGTCTACAGGTAGACTGCGCCAGTGTTTGGGCTCTGCTTTGGATCAATCTTTGGCCTGTGACACAATCGGTCATGTCATCTTGCTCTCCCATCTGTCTGACCTTAACATCAGAGGGTCAGTGTTAGGAAGCATCAAATCTTTCCTAGCAGATGCCCTATGACAGTACAACTAGTTAGTTTCTACTTAGAAAATAAATCGATGCATTGAGGCATTCTACAAGGTGAAGCATTGTCACCGTCTCCCTTTATATGTGTGCCCACTGGCACCTCTGGTGTAATCTTTGCAATATATGTAGCTGATACTCAGCTTCTCTGACATCCACCAAGGATGCTCAAAGCACCTTGTTACTCACAAAGAAGTTAGACATCATCAAAAACTGGGTGGGCCAAATTATCTTAAGCTAAACGCCTCCCAACTGAGCTGCTACTAACTCACCATCAAACTTGTGGAGGTCTTAACTAGGCCCCAAATATGGAAGACTGCCCTGCATCTATCTCAATTATAAAACAAATTCCTTGAAGTTCTCTTAGATCACAAGATATTCTTGGACCAGCAGGTAGCGGCTGTTTCGAAATCTAGTGTCTTCCATTTAATGACGATGAGCAGACTCACACCACTACTTAATTTCCTGCCAACGATCATTAGGATTAGTGTATTTAATCATGCCAGCATAGATTATTGTAATGCAGTTTATCTTGAGAAATAAACCGGAATAAGCTTCTACATATTTAAAATGCGGCTCGCTGCACACCTAACCTTCGGGCTGAAAAAATGTGACACATCAGACTTATTTCATACCGTGCACTAGTTTTGACCATGGGAAATGGATTCTCTTCAAAACTCTGTGCCTGGTTTGTAAAATGTACTATACATCACTACCGTATAAATTATCAGTGAAATTAGAAAATATAACCCCACTCAACAGCTAAGATGACATCTTCAATATTTGCTGACTGTTTTTTTACTTATATTTTTCACCCTAGTGGGTACCTATTTTGCACATAGAACTCTGAATATCTGTAAATGTCAGCAGAGATCAGCTCTGACAGTGGATAATAGAATCTGCACTGAGAGATCAAGAGCTGCAGGGTTCGTTAGATCTAGATTCAGTGCTCTCTGCATCTCTTTGTACCGGTTTTAGTGCATCTCGGTCCCATTTCCAGGCTGCAGTGCATGGTGAGGGAATGCGGAGCACTTACCTGCTAGAGTTTGCCATAGGTGAGCAGTTGCTTGTTTAGAGACTATTTTCTGTAGTAGTGTGCAGTATAAGGGTACTTTGCGTTCATCTTCCAGGTTCATTGCCTTTTATCCCACAGATGTTCCAACGACTAGAAAAATTCAGAGGAGTC
Source organism: Lissotriton helveticus (assembly GCF_964261635.1). Lineage (NCBI taxonomy): Eukaryota > Metazoa > Chordata > Amphibia > Caudata > Salamandridae > Lissotriton > Lissotriton helveticus. The sequence goes on along the minus strand of NC_136070.1, from coordinate 133,765,242 downwards.
AAAGGCCATGTATTAGTCACGTGCTCTGCTACACACTGGGGGGAGACAATGAACATCTGTGTGCTGGTCCTGCCTTGGATGTCCAGGCAGGGCAGATAGCCAGAGCTTATTGAGCCCCCTTCTTTTCAGTCTTGTGTGATTTGATGGTCTAATATTTTTGGTGGCAAAGGGAAATACTTAAAAGTTGGAAACAAAACCAAACTTGGCATTACTTGTAGATGCATAGTATGCTATATCTGGGTACCTGTGAAATGTTATTTTGATGCAAAAGATTGCCCATTCCCCGTTGTCGACTGTACCTAAGGTTTTCTGTGTCACCTCTGGGGAATATAAATCATCAACTTTATATGGGAACTGTCCTTAATAGACTGATCAAAGGTCTAATATGCTACCAATGCCTTGTGTAGGGCAGACTCACTGTTCATCTATCTCCCCACATTCTTGTTGAAAAGTTCTAAAGTTTTCCTGCACTGACCTGGTTTTGAGGTACCAGCCTTCATTAGAACAGACAAAAATACGGTAACATCATTGCAGCTTTCGATTACCCCCTCCAGAAATCACTGTCCAGAAGATATCTATACAAATTAATAAATGCTTCTGAGATGGCTCTTTAAGCAGAACCTCATGTTCAAGGCATGTTAGCTGTCGATCACCTGCTTTGCATAGCCTGCCATCTAGTGTTGGGTCCGTATGTTTGCACTTTGTTTTTGTTCGAAGAAGTCTTTTCCAGTCACGAGGTAGCTGACTCCTCCTTTCAGTGATAGTGCGCATGGGCATCAGCTACATTGTTAGATATTTTTTTCCACCATCGGGTTCGGATGTGAATTGCTGCGCTCTGGTTCGGCACCGTTTATCGGGTGCCCTTCGACACTCAATCCACTATCCTCAACGGTATTGTTTCTCGATCGCGTTTCCCATTCTCCACGTATCGTTTCGACTCAAAAATCTTCAATCGAAAACCCGTGGAGGGCCATTAGGCCTACCCACGCCAGGCTTTCTAGCAGTCGATGGAACGGACTCCATTCAAGCTCTGTCACGGGTGTCGCGTCAAGTTTCTGCTCACCGACCTGCACGAACTGTGCAACCTCTGTTTATCCCTGGAACACTGCGAGAAAGATTGCGACGTGTGCCAATCGTTTCGATCAAAGAAGACGCTCCATTACTGTCGGGCTCGACATCACGAGATGCAACACCAAGGGGGCTCCGTACCGGACATCTTCGGCAAAGATTGCGACTGGATAAGAAACACAGGCTCAAGGAGCGGAGGAGGAAGAACACATCTCCATGTCCGAGGCCGACTCCAACATGGAAGAAGAGGAGAAGGTTACACGGGGTCAGCCTACCGTGAGTACAGAAGCCCACTTGCCCCACAAACACAAGACCAAAAGTCTCCGGTCCTTCCTCTGCCTGCGGGCCAAGGTCGGCACCGAGAAAAAGTTTCAAGCGTCCCACCCCCAGGCCCAGCGACAAAACACAAAGAGAAGCCTTCGGGCTCGGGCTTGAGTCAGTCCCTTCCTGGTGGCGAACCGAAATTCTCGGTACCAAAATCAAAGCATGTCGCGGTCCACATTCCATCTTTATCGAAGAGGAAATGTTCGGTACAGAAGAGTTTGAAGCAGAAACTTTCGGCGCCGAAGACCGCGAGTAAAGACAAAAGGACTCCACCAAAAGAGCCTCAGTCCGATGTTCCACCTTCGATCCGAAACAGAAAGAACTGGTTATAAATCAGAGTACCACATTCCCCTAAAGAGAACAAATGCGGGTACTAACCCTTCACCACCATATATTCCACCTCCATCGCCCACCAATCCTCAATTACTCATCACACCCACTAATTCACCACCACTATCACCTGACCCACAGGATGAAGAGGGAGAAGGATAGGCCACAGGATGTTGACCCATCGGAGGATTATGACACTAACCCAAAGACGGATAATGACCCTGACTTATACCTGTCCAGACCATCACCACCTGACAACAATATAGGGTACATTGAGCTTCTTAACAGGGCTGCTCATTATCATGGGTGGAACTGCATAAGGAGGCTTAAGAGGAGGACTTCTTGTTTGAGACCCTAAGTTCCTCTCAAAACCCATACACTGGCAGTGCTTAAGGGTATGCTTAAACATGCAGAGGAGGTGTTCAAAGATCCTGTAAGGGCAAGAATCATCACACCTAGGGTGGAGAAGAAATATAAACCAGCACTTACTGACCATCAAGTGTCAGCTGCCCATAGACTCTCTTGTGGTTTCCAATGCTCACAGTATAGCTAACTCACAGACCACAGGTGAGGCCCCTCCTCCTGATAAGGAGTCCTAGTTAATTGATGCCTCTTTTCTTGTGCCCCTAGGCCAGTGTGTGGACTTTTTTATTAAGGACTTTGTACCTAAAACTGAATGCTATGTAAGGGGCTGCATGGCGATGATAAACCTAGTTGAACACCACCCGTTCAATCCAATGTCCTCTGTGTTGTGTACAATGGATGTTGAATCCTTGTACACCAACATTCCCCAGATCTTGGACATGGGTGTCATTCAAAAGGTCCTTGACTCCAGGCCCCGTCCTCACACTGTCCCAACACTTTTCATACTCCAACTACTCGAACTCTGCCTCACAAGAAATTTTTCTCCTTCGATAATGAGTACTATCAGCAGGTCAAGGGAACATCAATCGTGCCGTTTTTGCCCCCAACCTAGCGATACTTTTCATGGATTACCTTGAGGTGACAGTTATCCTATCCCCTACAAATCCCTTTTTTTCTGGCGTCACATTATGGCGCCGTTACATAGATGATATTTTTCTAATCTGGCATAACAATGAGGACATACTCCACCAATTTCTACACTGGCTAAATAACAACTGCTTAGGACTCACATTTACCACATTTACCTTGTCCCTTGACCACTACTCAGTTGCTTTCCTGGACCTCACCATCTACCACTCTAACAGTGAGCTACATACAAGGCTCTACAGGAAAACCACGGAGCGCAACACGCTTCTTCGCTATGAAAGTAATCACCCGAGAGCACTACGTGACTCTCTACCATATTCTCAGTTTTTACGTATTAGGCGTAACTGTTTTGCAAAACTAGACTATTTTCAAGAGGCTTCCACATTATCAACCAAGTTAAAAGCACGTGGCTATCTTAAACGAATAGTACGCAATGCCCTGCAGCTAGCAACGTACTGTCCAAGGGAAATCTTGCTATCACCATAGGTCAATTCCAATACAAATCGAATAGTCTGTGTTATGACATTCTCGCCAATATCAAATCCCATTTGTAAGTCCATTCTTAGACACTGGGCAACACTTAACGCTGGTAATTTAAATATTGAGCGCCCCCTATTTGCATTTTGCAAAAGCCGTAATTTGAAACACCACCTTGTAAGAGCAGCGCTACCCAATCCCAAACCGCCCCTTACACTTGATGCATATTGGGGTCTTGAACCACTGATTGGACACTCAAAATGTGGTAATTGTAATGTGTGCGACTTCACATTAGAAGGCGAGGTTTTCACTTTTAACAATCTTGTCATCAAATCAGGGTCCATTTCAAACTGTAACACCTGCAATGTAATTTATATGATCCAATGCCCTTGTCCTAAAATCTATATTGGACAAACTACTCAGAAAATAAAGACTCGCTTTGGACAACACCATAGCAGGGTCGGCTGCCAAACCCCGAATACGCCTTTGGTTGAACATTTTAATCTTGCCGGCCACAAGGAGGATGACATTCAATGGACAGTTCTCAGTATTGTGAAACAACCACACAGAGGGGTCGACATGGCGCAACTTTTAAACAAAGAGGAACTGAAACTGATTTATCCGCATGGATAGCATCAAGAACGGATTGAACAGGAACGAAAATTGGACCACCTTACTCTAAAAACCCCATGATGCACTATCAATTTTTCTAGAACTGTTCCTCTAACTACAATGGCATGACCCAGACTATGTGTAGATAATTTGCAATACTCTGCCCATATATGCGAATGCAGTTGTGGTATTTTAAGAAATGTTGTGGTGTTTTCCCCTCCCTGTAAATATCATTCCTTGCTTCTGTCCTTATGGCTCCAGTGCAGGAGCACTCTTCATCCAATTTAAAATCACTTTAGGCTCTCCATGCTTGGGCTACCTACTGCTCCAGAACTGTTTAATTCCGTTGTACTGTCAGGACTAAGAACATGGCTGTCCTATCATACAACAGTCATTAAATCCGTTACAAAAAAAAAAAAAGAAATTGATTGTGGTAAATTGAGATGCATTCATTTACAATTCCTTTTTTGCTTCTCTCTGATATTCTTCCTTCTTTCCGGGCTTTACTGGTTCAATTGCGGAGGCATGCTCAACTAAGTCTTTTTTCCATGTTCACACACCCCTCACCCAACATGGCGCCGCAATTTCACCCAAGATCACGTGGGTTTGCACGCTTTAAACTCCAGTTTCCTTCTGCCCCATGCATCCCAGCCATCGCGCTCATGAACGACAATTTCAAATAATCGGTAAGTGCACTCGTACTGACAGTATTTATAAAGCGCACTACTGCTGAGGTGTCTTGATGCTTTGGTAGACATGAACTAAGACATAAAACGCATACTTTAGTGTTGGCAAAAGAGCCATGTTTTGATTTCTTTCCTGAATGCCAATCTGTTACGTACTCTTCTCAGATGTACTGGTAGCGTGTTCCAGAGTTTGGACACTAGGAAGGAGAACCGCTTTCCTCCACAGCATACTCTTTTTATCTTTGGGATTTGTACAAGGCCAAGAGTGGATGACCTTAGAGTCCGGGGAGGAAAATAATGTAAGAACAGACCTTGCACATCCTGGGCTCCAAACAGAGCTTTGTGCACCAGGCAGAGTGATTTGAATTCAATGCGTCTTCGTACCGGAGGCCAGTGAAGATTCTTTATCGCTTTCAATGTCGGCTGATGCTTAGGCAGCCCAAGCAAAACTCTGGCTGCTGCATTCTGGATAGACTGAAGTTTATCCAATTGGGCAACACCCATTTCCAGATAGAGGGCGTTGCAATAATCGATTCTGGATAAAATGGTGGCTACTACCACCGTTTTCCTCAAGGGGAAAGGAATTTAAGGGGGAATCTTTCTCGAGCACCTTAAAGTAAAGAAGCATGCGGACGTGCCTGATTAATCTGCAACGCCCAGGTGAGATTTTTATCAAACATAACTCCCAAATTCCTGGCCTTTATGACTGGCACTGGACAAGTGCCAGCTGTGCTAGGCCACCACAGCTGATTCCAGATTGGGTCTTTCGAGCCAAACTCAAGAATTCCGTTTTCTCGGCGTTCAACTTCAAGAAGTTCGAGCTCATCCAAGTCATCAAAGCTGAAGTACATTTACAGAAATCAGCTGCCCGAGCATCTGCAGACTCAGTTACAGAAACTATAAGCTGAGTATCATCTGCGTAAAACACCAATGTAAATCCATAGTTCTTTACCAGTCTGGCCAGAGGGGCTACGTAAATGTTAAAGAGTGTTAGTGATAAGGCTAAACCTTGTGGGACTCCACCCGGGAGGGAGAATTTCTCAGATCTGTATCCATTCCAAAAGATCATTTGTTTTCATTTGATCGGCTCTACGCGGTTTGGTCTAAACTCCCGTTTTTTTCTTAGGGCATATATTGGTACCTAACCCAGCCCTGAACCTAGAAATTACCGGCTAGGTTTCCAAAACTTTAATTCCTTGGAAATTCCATTTGGTTAACCGCTAATGTATATATTCGCGGTAAGCAGTTTTCACTGTTCTATGCTGGCGTCCACCGCGGTCACCCTTCCCCCTTCTATCACCAGTTAATTATTTTCCATACAGGACCGCTTATTACAGTGATTCCACAGCTCCTACAGAACATTCAAGCTCTTCCTGCGTTTGCCCTCAATACGGCATCAAGGTCAGCCTCGCTACCTGCTGCCCGCGCCACCGTAACATGCACGATAATACGCACTCGCAGCATGCGCCGGTTTCTGCCACCCCGACACTTCTTTATGCACATCGACCGTTTTTTCTAGTACAAAACGGTTAGCAGCCACTTGCATATGCCCTCCCAGTGGCCCGTTAAACAGGGGCAAGATGGTTATCAATCGCACCTTCACACTAATATATCGCTTAGCCGTTGCACTACCATTCATTGAAAGAACTAGTCACGACTACCACCTAGCTCACAACAGCACCACCATACCGCCTTTTATGTAGCAGCACTCACCCCCATTTTTGGTTCCCTGTCATAATACTTGAGCCCAAATAAGCGCCTTTTTAATTCTTGTGCACATGTTTGTCTATAGCAATCACAATTTGGCTGGCACAGGAGTTTTCACCAGGAGATCACCTTTAGCTCCTAAACTACGTGTGCTCTAATATCATCTTTTTTCTGCCTTCCTTCCTAATTTTTCCCTTGTTCTACAGGCAGTGTATAAATTCAAGCTTGTATTTTCCCAGTCCTGATGATGATCCTAGTATTGTTTTAAAGACGATCGAAACTTCGTCGACTTGTTTAAACAGTATGCACATCAATCCGCTGTGTTAAAACAAGTGCAATTACTGTTTCTTTAAAAGCTTACACTAATTATTACTATTGGCTACAAGCTACTCCCGTCTTGCCTGAAATGTTTTTTGGCCAAATGTAATTGTTTTGTGTTTGTGTAGGACGCAGTACTGTGTCCCACTCTATTACGTGCTCTTATTCATTTAGCATTTTTTGATTCATTACATTGTTTGTCCGGCTGGACATCCTTAATATAGCCCTGATTCTAGTGTATACTTATCATAACTGTAATTTGTTTTTTAAGGACCTTTGTGTCTGTTAAAAAGTTGACACTCCAGGTCCTTATCTTCCTTGTGGAAGATTACATGCAACAAGGAAACTTTGACTTAAAATCTGGCGTTTGACTTAAAATCTGGCAGAAGGGTAGCCTCACAAGTGGGTAATCATTAGTGCATCGCTAATGCTCAGGCTTTGTTAGCCAGATATGAGGGGGCTCATTATGATGAGTTAGAAAAACCCATGCAAATTTAGCCTGATGAATCTAAGGCAAATGATCTTATTCAGGAGGGCAAACTTATCACCAATACCTCCTTCAAGTGCGCCCTAGACGCAGCAGACACAGCAGCGCGTCCATTCATCCATGGTTGAGAATTTCAGGTTTCAAACCTGTGGTACAGGCCTCTATTCTCAACCAGCCGTTTGACAAAGTGCACCTGTTTGGTCCAGCAGTTGACATCTCTGGAAAAAATGGAAAAAGATACTGCGGTCGCAAAGTCAATGGGGGCTTTTAAGTTACCTATGAATAGGGGTTCCTTTTGTTGCTCCTTTTACAGGGATGGCTCCAAAAATATTTCTACAGAAAATCCCTCTTCCTCTTACAAGGGCAACAGCCAATTGCCCTCATCAGGAGGCTATTTTAGAGGAGGTTTTAGACGACACAATGGTAAGGGAAGAGGCAGAGGAAACTCCACACACACTTCCCCTACAAATAACAAGCAGTAACTTCCTTCCGCTACCCCGAGCATTCCACTCCTGTTGTGGGACGTCTCTCACAATTTCTTCCTGTCTGGAACACAGTCACCTCAGACAAATGGGTTTTACAAATTATCCAATATGGTTACTGCCTGGAACTTACAGATACTCCCCCAACTATTCTTCCAAGATTGCACGCAATGTCACAAGAACATCTTACTATTCTAACGCAAGAAGTTCTCTCTCTGTTAGAGAAAGGGGCTATAGAACCAGTCCCATTAAAATATTACTCCATGTACTTCTTAATTCCCAAAAAGGACAGCTCTCACAAACCTATACTAGACCTCAGAGAATTAAATCTATACCTTTTCACATGGTCACAGTCCAGCAAGTGCTCCCGCTCCTTCAATAGGGCGACGTTCTGTCCACTCTGGACTTAAAAGACGCCTATTTCCATATTCCAATATACCCTGCTCACCGCAAGTACCTCAGGTTCGTAGTAGCAGGCCAGCACTATCAGTTCAAGGTGCTCCCATTCGGACTATCTACCGCACCAAGGGTTTTCACCAAGTGCCTGGCAGTCGTCGCAGCTCATCTACAAAGACAATACATTCACGTCTTCCCATATTTGGACGACTGGCTCATAAAAGCCAGCTTGCAAAAAATATGTTCATGTCACACTCCCAAAACAGTGCAGTTGCTCCACAATATTGGATTCACAGTGAATCTGTCCAAATCCCATCTACCGCATTCCAACTCACAGGCATATCTGGGAGCCACAATAGATACACAAAAGGCTTTGGCCTACCCCAATCCAGCCAGAATCCGCAACATGAAAACTTAATTCTGTCAGTTTCATGCCTCAACACTCATTGCCAGCTCAAGTGTTCATGCATTTACTAGTGATGATGGCGTCTTGAATTCTAATAGTCTCTTACACAAGACTCCAGATGCCTCCCCTTCAGGAGTGCTTAGCACTAATATCAGATCGAGTGTTGGTGAAAGGCTGCACCCATCACTCTCTGCAGTGGTGGAATACACAAAACCTTTCAAAGGGCTGCCCTTCATTGACTCAGTTCCACAGATAGTGCTAACAGCAGACGCATCGCTCACTGGTTGGGGAGCTCATCCCCAGACGCTTATAATTCAGGGCATGTGGAGCCTGCAGCAAAAGCAGCTTAACATAAATCAGATAGAGCTGCTAGCAATTTTTCTAGCGCTCAAAGATTTTCAAATACATCTAGTAGGCAGATCTGTCTTGACTTGTACGTACAACATGACAGCAATGTACTACATACAAAAACAGGGGGACACACTCTCTCCAGCTGTCACAGCAAGCACAGACCATCTGGAGATGGGCTATATGTCACAAAATGTATCTCCTTGCAGGACACCTTCCAGGAGCAAACAATCAGATTGCAGATCTGCTTAGTAATCAGAGACAACAGATCCACGAATGGGAACTCCACCCTCAAGTTATCCTCCCATTCTTCCAAACGTGGGGCTTTCCGGACATAACTCTGTTCGCCACAAACCTAAACGCAAAATGCCCAAGCTTTGCATTCAGGCAACCACACTCATTTTCCAAAGGCAATGCACAATGGATGAATTGGTCAGGGATATTTGCCTACGCTTTTCCGCCTCTCCCACTCATTCCATTAGTGGTTTGGAAGCTCAGACAGGCGTTCCTGACACTAATCCTAGTTGCTCCCACATGGGCCTGGCAACCCTGGTTCACAACCCTGTTGGAGCTCTTGGTAGTTCCTCACCAAAAACTACATCTCCCTCCCAATCGTCCCACTCAGAGCCTTGGAGACATAAGACATCCAGTTTCCAGTCATTTCACCTGAAATCTAGAGTTTGGCTACCTTAATCTCCCGCCAGACTGCATGAACATGATCAAAGTGGAAGCGATTTGTAATATACTGCAGAACTATCAAATCGATCCGCTGGACACTTCAGTTCAAAACCTCATTTGCTATTTATCACATCTGCAGCGTTTCAATTTAGCATACTCTTCCATACGCTTACATCTTGCTGCAATCGCTGCATACCTGTAGAAAAGACAACATCTGTCTCTCTTTTGAGTGCCTGTCATTAAAGCATTTATGGAGGGGCTTAAAAGAATCATTCCTCCAAGACCTGCTGCAGTGTGGAATCTTAACATTGTCCTTACAAGACTGATGTGTCCACCCTTTGAGCCATTGCATAGATGTGAACTGCAATTTCTCAATTGGAAGGTAGCTTTCCTCATAGCTATCACATCACTGATGAGAGTAGGTGAGCCTCAGGTACTAATCATTGAGGAACTATTGTTACAAGTACACCAAAACAAAGTGGTTCTTTGGACCAACCCTAAATTTCTACCAAAGTTCATTTCTGCTTTTCATATCAACCAATCGGCTGAGTTGCCTGTGTTCTTCCCTCAACCAGATTATGTGGCAGAACGTGCTTTGCACACTTTAGATGTGAAAAGAGCCCTACTTTACTATGTAGAAAGGACAAAACCTTTCCGCAAAGACAAAACCACTATTTGTCGCTTTTGCGCCACCACATAAAGGCAATCCTATATCAAAATCAGGTATTGCACAGTGAATAGTCAAGTGCATTCAGACATGCTATGCTATGAAGCAAAACGAACACTAAAATTCCCCCTAGAGCGCACTCGGCACGCAAACTAGTGACTTCTATGGCATTCTGAGTGAATATACCCATAGATGACATCTGCAAAGCTGCAACATGGTCTACACCTCACACTTTCACAAAACACTATTGTGTAGATGTGTTAGCAAGACAGAAAGCTAGTGTGGGCCAAGCAGTTTTACGTACACTATTTCGGACGACTGCAAAAGCTACAGGCTAGCCACCGCTTTAGGAGCTAACTGCTGTACAGTCTATGCAAAGCATGTGATCTACAGCTCACATGCCTCGAACGGAAAATGCTACTTACCCAGTATGCCTCTATTCTTGGCATGTAGAGCTGTAGATTCATATGCGCCCACCTACCTCCCCGGTTACCTATACCTGTTGCAGTAATATCTTACTTAGATACATATATACATGGAAATCTCTTAATACTCTAACTAACTCCATTATCACCCTCTGCGGCAAACAATCTAACAATGGAGCCGATGCCCATGCGCACTATCAGCGAAAGGAAGAGTCACCTACCTTGTGACTGGAAAAGACTTCTTCGAACAAAAACAAAGTGCAAACATCCGGGGTAAGTAGCATTTTCCTTATTCCTGCTTCTTCTCTCAGTATGATGAGATTAGGTATGGCTATAGTACAGGATTTTTGGTTTGTGGCATGTTTGACATAAATCAATAGAATGTCAACATGCTAGCAATGTACCATTCTGGTGTTTTTTGATGTACTTCACTCATTTGTTTTATACAGCGCCAAACATGTGACCTTAACAAGCGCCTGCATGTTCTTTGAAACATTGGAAACTGAGAGAAATACTAAAATGGTAGCACAAAGGTAGATGGTGCAAGAGTACATGCAACAAGGAAACTTTCATAAGAACATCTTCTAGAGAGCTGGAGATAGTGGCCTCTGAATCCGAATGTGTTTCAAAACATGCCCAGTTAGATGATGGTGAATCCCCACATCTTGAAATATGGAATTGAATGCAATTAAAAGGGTATAAATGTGTGACTCTGTGTAAGGCAGATTTATGGACAATGGCCCAGATTTATGAAAAATGCACGCAACGCAACGGAACAGCTAAAGATGCTATGCTGTGTTGCTTGAAAGGGAGAGAACAGAACAGGGCCATATCTACTAAGATAGAGCTTCCTCTCTCTCAGTGCTGGTGCACTTTAGGCTGCCATGTGGCAATGCACACGTGCTTGCACCATTGTGCAAGGATGTTTGCGTTCTGTAAGGAATAGTATTTGCCCTGTAAGGGCACCCTTCCAGTGCAAAAACTGTCTTGTAACACCTTTCCTGCTTTGTAGGTTTTGTGCAATGCCATGAGTTGCCGCAGTGAGCAATTGTTTCCTATTAAATGTAGTTACACGCAGACGAACCTACGCCTGGGACTACAGTTATTAATAAAAGATGGTTAAGATTTCCTGGAGGAGGCTCAAAGGGTCAGTTGATAGTTAAAGATCAAATGATCACTCTGAGGTATGACAGGTATGTCACATCAACTAATCACCCTGAAGTATGACAGGTAAGTTGGCTTCAAAGTAAGGGTTTATTGTGTACATGTGCTTCTCCTCAGCAGAGTACATGTCATGAACCATGCTCAGAATGCACATTAAATCATCCCTTCCTTCTCTAGTCTTTCCAGAACCCACCAGTCTACAAATATAAGTGGCACATGTGTGACAGGTGATGTTCCAGGAACATTTATCCACATACTGGCGTAGGGCTTCACACATGAGCTACTTCAAAGGGATACTGTAATTACAACTTTGTATTCACAACAAGGAAGAACAACAGCCACAAGAAAGTGTCCTTATGTCTGATTTTCTTTCCGTTCCCAGGGTTCCACCTGAATAACCAGCTTTATGACATCATCACTATGCGCTATGCCGACAGACACATGAACATCGACTTTGACAGTTTCATTTGCTGCTTCATGAGGCTGGAAGGGATGTTCAGTAAGTTTCCTAAGACCTGCAATTTCCTTATCAAGCTGTCTTATTGTATTTGTCAGGTTTAAAGTGGTAAAGTATGATTGGTAGCCAAGGGCAAAGGTGACTGGACGCAGGCGGGTTCTAGTAAAGATATTTATTCAAGTAGCATTCATTTCTTAATATGCATAAGACCAGCCCGGAACTAGATGTTATTTGCTCAGTCTTGAGGAAGTGTCTGCTAGGCCCCAGCTGATACCAATAGATTGTAACACTGGTAACTTCACAGGCATACAGGACATAAGACCCAGGTGAAGCACGCTGTATACGCGTTGGCAGACCATCACTCTTGGCATACTGTTATGTTGGAATCTTACCAGTTATTAATGTTCTATGCACGCTCTGTTCTCATGCAGTGTTCTGTGTGGAATGTTAGGCATACGACACTCGATAGCTGACAGTTGTTCTGCGCTGTCGAGGTGATCGGATGCCGGGTTGATTTTCTCCAATAAATCTTCCTTCAAAAGGCCTTCTTTGTCGGAGTTGTTCTTCTCCTTCGTGAAGAGGCATCACAACATTTTTGGCGACGGATTCCTGATGCCCTTCAGCCGTCACGGTCTCGTTTGACTAAAACATTTCATTTCGTTAGAGGTTAACTGAGTGCCATTATCAGTCAAAACCATATTAGGAAAACCCTCTTGGAAAAACAACCTCTCAAAAACCTCAATGGTGGACTTAGTGGTGATATCTCTAAGGAACTCAACACAAAGCCATTTCGAGTGTACGTCAACTACAACAGCAGCAAACCGCATGTCAAGATATAAGCCAGAGAGAGGACCAATAAAATCCAAGCAAAGATTGTACCAATGTTTCCCAGGATCCGTAATGTGACCTTTACTGCTAAGGAGACCAACTCTTAACCGTTTCTCACTCTCCTTGCAATAATTACAGTTTTCTACCCACCCTCTGATCACATCATCCATGCCTGGCCACCAAAATTCCTGCTTTATTCTCCTAATCGTCATGCCCTGTCCAAGATGTCCCGCATGGGCTAACTTGAAAATATGCAACCTCAACCCCAAAGGTGGTACAAAACGATCTCCTCTCATTATGATCTCAGACCCAGACAGCGACAATTCATCCAAAAGTTTCCAATAAGGTCTAACAGCAACAGGTAACACACTTTCTCTGGAGGCACCTCTCCTTATCAAAAGGACCACATCTTTCAAGACAGAATCCTTCTCCATCTCACCCAACCATTGGTCTTTTGAAAATGCACCCCAGGCAGACTCGCACACATCACCAACAACAGAACCTCAATGGTGGACTTAGTGGTGATATCTCTAAGGAACTCAACACAAAGCCATTTCGAGTGTACGTCAATTACAACAGCAGCAAAACGCATGTCAAGAGATAAGCCAGAGAGAGGACCAATAAAATCCAAGCAAAGATTGTACCAAGGTTTCCCAGGATCCGTAATGTGACCTTTACTGCTATGGAGACCAACTCTTAACCGTTTCTCACTCTCCTTGCAATAATTACAGTTTTCTACCCACCCTCTGATCACATCATCCATGCCTGGCCACCAAAATTCCTGCTTTGTTCTCCTAATCGTCATGCCCTGTCCAAGACGTCCCGCATGGGCTAACTTGAAAATATGCAACCTCAACCCCAAAGGTGGTACAAAACTATCTCCTCTCATTATGATCTCAGACCCAGACAGCGACAATTCATCCAAAAGTTTCCAATAAGGTCTAACAGCAACAGGTAACACACTTTCTCTGGAGGCACCTCTCCTTATCAAAAGAACCACATCTTTCAAGACAGAATCCTTCTCCATCTCACCCAACCATTGGTCTTTTGAAAATGCACCCCAGGCAGACTCGCACACATCACCAACAACAGCAACAGCCTCATCCGTATTAGACTTCTCAAGATCTTGATCAACCAATTTCCAATCCACAGACAGCCGAGATAGACAGTCTGCCTGAACGTTTTTCCAACCTTGGATAAAAACAATCTCATAAGAGTATTCCTGCATTCTGGCAGCAAATCTGGCAAGACGCGCTGAACCTTTGCCAGCACCACCACCAGACAAAATCTTAAGCAAAGGCTTGTGATCCGTTCTCAATACGAACTTTAGACCCCACAAATATACACGAAAATACTCAACACTCCACGCAGCAGCCAACGCTTCTCGTTCTATGACCGAGTAATTCCTCTCAGCCCGAGTTAGGGTCCTAGAAGCGAAAGCGACGGTCTTCTCCACACCATGTTGAAGTTGTGAAAACACCACCCCAATGCCAGTTAGACTAGCATCCACAGTCAAAAAGGATTTGCATGCAGGATCAAAAGGGACTAGAATTCCAGCATTGCAAATATTGTCCTTAATTTGTTGAAACGAATCCTCTTGTAATCTTTCCCAAATAAACTTACTACCCTTTCTCAACAAAATTCTCAGTGGTTCAGCCAAATTGGCAAAACCCCTGACAAATTTCGAATAATATTCGACTAACCCTAAAAAGGATCGAAGCTGGTCTCTATCTTTAGGCGCTGGAGCTTGACTAATGGCAATCAACAGGTTCTTCTTGGGAGCAATACCCCAGAAGAGATGGTATAACCTAAATACTCAACGCTTTCAGTCAAAAAGATACATTTATCTTTGTTAACGGTCAAACCCGTATCTTCCAATTTAAAAAGGACTTGGCGCAAAGTCAAATTGTGGTCCATGACATTTTTCCCAGAGACCAGAATGTCGTCCTGAAAATAGACGACCCCTGACAAAGCCTTTAGCATGTTAGACATCATTCGTTGAAAAACACTCGCAGCCGAGGCGAGGCCGAACGGCATACGAGTGAATTGGAAAGTACCTTCAGTAGTGATAAAGGCAGTCAGTGATTTGGAGTCAGGATGTAATCTAATTTGGTGATATGCGCTTCTTAAATCAATTTTAGAGAAAAATTTCCCCCCACCTACCGATTGCAACAATTCGTTAATATTGGGGAGGGGAAAGGTATCAGTTATTATTTCTTGATTGAGAGACCTGAGATCGATGCAAAATCTTAAACGGCCATCGGATTTCAGAGTAATTACCACTGGAGAAATCCAGGGAGAGGCTTCGACAGGTTCAATAACCTTTGAAATCAACATGTCTTGCAATAAATCCTTCAAACCCTGCCTAACAGAAAGAGGTACTCTCCTAAGTTTATGCTGTACTGGCGAAGCATTGGGCTTCAAAACGATTTTGTGAACGTAGTTCTTGACACATCCTAATTTATCTACAAAAACTCTGTGGGCAGCATTTAGAATTTCCTTTACCTGAATATCGCTTTCAATAACCATGACTACATCAGGCGAGTTGGGGTTAATTACAATGTTTAAATCAAATTGGTGCATCCAACCTAAAATTGGAGGACCCTCTCTGGCAACATAAACTTTGCCATTGATACTCCTGGATTTAAATTCAATAGCACCAAACATATACCCTAAAACATCAATGGGTTTGCCCTGGTATCCAACTGGACTAATGTGTTTTTTGGCCAAGGAAACATCATGCCATAAGGAAGAGAAAGTTGACTCAGGAATTATGGTAAACAAAGAACCAGAGTCAATCATGAGTAACACATTTTGACCACAAATAGTGAAAAGGGCGGAAGGTCTTGTTAACCTGGGAGAATCATTGGTTACATTAATAACATCATACTCCATTTGCTGAACCATTAAAACTCCATTGTTTATCACATTTACTTTAGATTTGGCTTTTTCAAAACTATCAGAAGATTTGACTTTATCACTACTGTCACCCTGTTTACACATCCTGAGATAGTGACCCTTGCGACCACATTTCCTACATGTCTGATCTAACACATAACACTTTTTAAAATCTCCTAAATGGAATTGACTTCCACAACGCCAACATTCTTTACCCTTGACCTTTGAAGAAACATTGTTAGGATTATATTTGTTAAAACGTTTAGAAATTGCGTTAACTTCATAACTCTCTTCACATTCATCAAACTCAACACTCCCAATCTGAGAAGAAATCTTGTCTCTGCGCTCCAACTCTTTGATACACTTTTGTGACTCTTCTATAACTTTAGCCATATCTATGGCATCTTTTAGGGAAGGGTCTTTAGCAGCCCACAGTCTTTCCTGAATTTTCCTGTGTCGGCATTGCACAATGAGCTGATCCCTAATCAGTTCATCCACCATGTTCCCAAATCTGCATTTGATAGAAAGCTCACGTAGTCTGGAAACGAAATCGTCAATACTCTCATTCTCAGCTTGTGGATGAGTATAAAAACGGTATCTCGCCATAACAAGGTTGACTTCTTTAGCAAACCTAGTCTCAAGTCTTTTCAAGGCTTCCTTATAAGGGTCATCCATAGGCTGACCATTAGGACCAAGCGCAACGGGTAAGTATTTAAAAACTCTTTGACCTTCATTTCCAAGTGTACTCAAAAGCAGTGCCTTCTTCCTTTCAGGGTGAACATTTTTACCATCCAGAGCCACTATGTAGTTATCCAACATTTCAACCCAGTCCTCCCAATCTATTAGAGGTGTACCTGGAGAGGAACAACACATACCAAGACAAATCACAACCTATACCACTTTTCTCAGCAAACAGCCATCACCAGCTTTAATTTTCGGGTGGGAAGCATGTACTAAAATTATTCTGTATTCAGTCTGTGGCTAGCAGATCAATGACTTGAATGGTTGTGGGATTCTGTTCTGGATATATTGACTTGGCACTGTATTCAAGACCCTTTCACCGCCAGGCCACTGTTTGAGCAGAAACCACACTAAGGGATAGATTTATTGGACCATTTTTTAAAACATTTTACTCGTTGGATGTGTTCTGTACAGTGCAGCACAGTTCCAGTAATTGATATGTTTGGAAAAATATATACATTTTTCCTACTGATTGCCTGTTTCAAGCCCATGTCTGAAACACTTGTAGATATGACTTTTTTGTCAACAACGATGGGTGGTATCGTGGGAACACACAAGTAGCACCTATAGGACACGGTCTTGACTTAAAGTAGCACAAAAAAAAAACGCTTGTGCTAAATTAAAGGCAACATTTTTGTGCTTGAAAGTAATATTTTACATACGGTTTGTGCCACTTTGCGGTGGCACAGAGTGTTGATACATCTGCCCGTAATCATCATGTGGTGATTAGTTAATTAGTGACCCTGGTGCAATAAGTTGGACTCCGGTTGGTATTTAGTCTCCTCACAGGTACTAAACAACAGCAACATTGTGGGGAGCATGAGGAGAGAATTATAGGCATTACATCGGAGTACACGCTGCACATTTTAGGAACTGGCTTGATGTATCCAAGTAGACAGTATTGGCATCTCGCATTGCCTCAAGAATGTTTTATCCAGTCAGTGAGCTTCTTAGGTAGACCAGTGTCTACCTAAGACCACACTTAATATAGGTCCTTATTACGAGTCTGGTACTCCATGGACCACCAGCCTCGCGGGGGGAGGTGGTGGAGGTTTAGTCATCGCCTCACCGGCGGTCCGACCGCCGTATTATAAGTTTGGCGGTCGGCCCAGCAAAGTATCCCATAACAATGGTGCATATAAAGACAATAGCAGGGTTTTAGTCATTAGCTCAGAATACATGTATGAGAAATTCAGCAGATCAGATTGTATTAAAATTCTGTCCTAAGAGAGGACATCCATGGCCACCATCTGACCTGTTTTTCTGCTGGAACCTTTGAACAAAGATTTCAAGGCTTCAATTTCTTCCAGCCCTGCCACGGCAGATGCTTCTGACTCAGTGGCCTTACGTAGCATGTGCTACCAAACTAGGGTATGTAGGCACTGTGCATGCACAAACCTATACACACCAGGGCTGACTTGAAACACTAACTGGGTAAAGTATCCACCCCTTAATCAATGGCATGTGCACACCAGTACAGACAAGCAACATTATATGGTCTCCGTTGAAATATCTACTCATACCAAACGCTGCTTAGTGGAATATATGAAGCAAAATAGTTAACATCTGTATGTTTCTGATTGATCATTTGTATATACTTCTCCACTACCCAGGGGCCTTCCACGCTTTTGATAAGGATGGAGATGGCATCATTAAGCTCAACGTGTTGGAGGTAATTATATATTATTATATGTTAAGTTTTTGCAAATGAAATTGTACCAGTCTTTCTCTCTACTTCACATATGCTTTAACACATTCATGAGTTTAATGCCATACATCTGGGACACTCCTACATTCCTCACAACACTTGAAGTATTCTTGCATAGCACACTCTATAGACACTGTCAACCATGCACAAAAAATGGAGTAGCGATTTACTTGACCACCCGGAAGCACTTCGGGCCTTCGTCAGGGGCATGAGGCTTTATACACTTCAATATATATTCTTAATGGCGATCTTTCTCTGTTTGGCATCTGTGAAGCATGGCAACTATACAATCTGAACCTCTGACAATGTGACAAAATGCTGCTTTAGTACCCAAGTTGATAAGGGTTTGACTCTTCCAGTCAACAGGATTTGAGAAGGTTTTGCTTGGATAGAGGGCTGGTGGAAGAAAGGAGGTGTTCTAACCAAGCCCTATTTGTTCTACAGAAACACAGCTGTATATATGTATATGGTATTTCTAAGGCACAAACCTAGCCAAAAGGCAGTGGAATGCTGTACATTAACAAAGACATGCATAAAGTGAACGAGTAAAAGGGGAGGAAGCTGGGATGTGGACATTTAAAAGCAAATGCAGCTTTGCAATGCATATCATCACCTGGGCAAGAGAATGAACTTCCCTGAGATGGCCCTGGAAACTTATGAAGAATTTTCACCTCATTTTCAGGCTCAGTATAGCCTCAGAATGCAGCCATGGAGAGTAGTGGATGTTTGCATCCACTTTTCTTACCACTGTGTCATTAACATGTCACAGAAGGGACTGCCCAGGCCCTTGCCCTTGAATGAACTCAACCATTGGTTAGAGTTTCTGTGATAGATATTATTCTGGATAAATGCTGGGATCCAGCCTTTCTAGAAATGGCAATAGGTACACCCATAAGATATCTCATTGTAATCAGAGTGTTTAGAAGGTACCCATGCCATGGTTAGAATGTATATCCACAGGATGTGCACTGAACAGATGATGGTTTATACATTCAATAATATTTCCCTGCCTGTTTTACAGTTGATTCGGATAAGCTCTTATGAGTCTCCAGCTTTCGTAAAGGCCATTACAATGCCTGTACATACACCCACCGTCATTGGGCCTTTAGGTTAATGGGGGGAGTGGCTAAGGCAGCCAACATGGCAGACGCGCTCCAAGCGAGCTCCGTCACTCACCCCGATGATTAGGCATTTATCCTTGCTTCCAAACCTGTTTCCACCTATTGCCTGTTGCTACTGCGGCCCCCTGAGACTGTGCCTGCAACACTGAGAGGCGGGACCGGATGCCAACAACGACCGTACACAGAGTCCATCTCAACAGGGGGGCGGACCTGAGATGTGGAGGAAACTAAATGAGGCCATGACTGGGGACGCCTGGGTCTGGTATCTGCTGCGTAGAGTGGACATGTGCGACTGAGAGGCGGAGAGCAGATTGCACCGAGCTGCATCGGAAACCGTGGGTAGCTCGGGAGGTGAAACCGGCGAATGGTGCCGGACACCCGGAGATAATGTGTCATAATGCGGACGTGCCCTATGCTGTGCACCTCTGCTCGTATTGCGGGAGCCGTTATTGCTCCCTGGAGGGGCGAGGAGCCTGCTGCGGTGCAATTTGCTACCTAGGATCGCCGCGCTACAGCCTCGAGTTTCATTTAAACATGGCAGACATTTTGTTGGTGAATGAGACGGTCCCTCTAGTGCCTACGCTCTCCACTGCCAATGGAGCGAACACTTTCAGGACTCGTGTTTTTGACTGAGGGAGCAGGAGGACTGAAAGCACCCTGGAGTGGAAGCTGGTATACTTTGATACCTGACATTGTGTAGTATTCCTGAGATGGCGCCCATGTGCTGCGCGATAAACCGTGACCCGCTGCTGGGCCCACACCTACACGTTCTGGGACACAGTCATTGAGCCAGGATTGGGTTGCAACCGCGTATTCAGGCTTGGGGAGGAAGGCCCCCCTCCATTGTTTTTAATATTCAGCTCCAGGGGATGGGATCCCATGGGCCCATTAGTGGCTCAAAGAGGAGGCCACCAGGCTTGGCTCCAGGAATTTTTATTTGGGTGGGCCGAGGGGGCATTTGGGTGGGCCACTGCGCGCTCGATTAGTCGCATATATGTCTGGGCAGGCCTGCTTCAGGGCCCTCCTTTATCTCTTCTTAGTCTTACAAGGTCCAGTAAAATGCACTCTTTTCCAAATCTCTTTCTACATATTATCACTCTAAAAAAGTGTTTTTTCCATGTAAAGTTCCTTTGATGGGAAGAGGAGGTTTCTGAGGTGGGACTATCAGGCAAGTGACACATCTTCGGGCTCCCTCTGTGCGAGCCTTCAATGAGAATCCCTCTACATTACAACCTCCACCTGACCCCGGACTCTGCAACGCAGTCCCCTTCAAGGCTTGATTATCCACTACTCCTCTCCAGTGCACCTTATCTCACACCTGACCTTGGGCCCCAGCCCCATATCAGGCACCATCGGGGTCCACTTTCATTTTTCCCGGTAAAAACATTATTAAAATCACCTTTAAACTTAAAACATTGAATATAGCAGTAAATATAATTAGCACACACTTTTAAAGTATGTTCCACAGTAGCCATTATGACCCGACTGCTAATTAAATAAACAAAACCAGGAAGGCCAGGACAGGGCCGGCTTTAGCACTGATGCGAAAGTCTTTTTTGGAGCCACACCAATAACCTTTTTCTCTGTAAATACCTTAACTACCACCTTCTAACAGTGCCCCACATCCCTCCTTGCCCCCCCTATTGACCTCCTCGGATTCCCTCACTGCCACTGTCCACCAGTGCCCCTCTTCTCTCTCAAGTCCCTCCCCCAATGACCTCCTTCTCGGATTCCCTCACTGCTACCCTCGACCAGTGCTCCACATCTCTCCATAGCACCCCCCAAGCCTTGACCTCTTCCTCTGCCTCACTCACTGCCAACCTGCACTAGTGCCCCTCATCTCTCTGTAGTTTTTACATTTATTTATGTTTTCCCTCCACCCGATGACCTCTTCCTCATGTTCCCTCAGTGCCACCCTCCCCCAGCAGGGCCGGCCTAAGGCATGTGCAAGCTGTGCACCTGCACAGGGCCGCCAAACCCCAGGGGCCGCCACGCCAATATATATCCTTAGATACATATTTGCGTGGCGGCCCCTGGCAGGGATTTGGCGGCCTCGGGCCCCCTACCTACACTCCCTGCTCAGGGCCTCCGTGAGCCTAGAGCCGGCCCTGCCCCCAGCACCCCCTCATCTCTCCGTAGTTCCCCCCACCCCATGGCCTCCTGTAAAGTTGACTACACATGGATTGTAGTTAAAATGTAGTTTATTTAAAGAAACACAGGAGCAAGGTAGGGAACATCCTACACAGGTCTTCTTCCTCAGCAACTGCTCCTGTTGCCAGGAAGGGATCTAGGATACAGTGGAATCTACAATAATAATTCTAAAAGATCTTAAAGGGACAACATAACACATCTTCCCCTTTATAACAGATAATTAAAAAATAAGGAAAACAAGATTATTGACACACAAAATCTTCTAACCATTTTGGTTTAGAACAAATACGTTTCCGGTTCATGGACACATCACTGTTACAATATGTTTCCTCATTGACAGGTGTAAGATCAGAACTTTGCTTAGATGGAAAAGCATCAAGTGAGGTACACATATTAGAAACATTGGGAGAGAAATTTCCTACATCAGTATTATTACTATCATCTGAATTATCAAAATTGGAATTGGTAATGGGAAGATCTTTGGAAAGATCTTCAGATATACTGAAACCACCATGATCCTCGCTTAGAATAGATTGAGGAACTGGCAAATTTTCAGGTAAATTAATTGAGTCCTTTATTACATTCTTTTTGCCTCTGTAAACAGCAATTCTTTTTAGGTTCCACACTTTACCGTCACTTAAAAGAACTGCGTTACGTAAGATTTTCTTAATCATGAAAGGTTCTGAAAATTGGGATTCACCTTTACGAACTCTCCAGGGTTTTTTTACTTTAACCCACATACCAACACTTACATTGGCAGTACTGGAACAACATTTCTTATCAAAACATTTTTTATACTCGAGATGTTTATCAAGGACATCTGATCTCACTTTACTCATGCATATATCTAAACAAGATTTCTTGTGCAGCCAATTAGGGTTACACTTGGTCCTTGCAACTAAGCATGAGCGCAAAATCCGCTCCGATCGCGGATTTTGCGGATTTTCTGTGAATCCGCGAACTCTCGCGGATTTACCGAAAATCCGCAATCCGCGATCGGAGCGGATTTTGCGGTCAAAAGTTCAGGCGAGCCTAATTAACGATGGCGCCGGCAAGCTGCCAGCGCCATCCTGCAATAGTTACTTAATTAGCTTCAACAGGAAGCTCTAATAGATAAGATACAGCAGGGGCTCGAGCGCCTGCTTTATTTTAACAGTTGGAGCTTCCTGTTGAAGCTAATTAAGTAACTATTGCAGGATGGCGCTGGCAGCTTGCCGGCGCCATCGTAAATTATTTCAACGGTGGTGTCTTTACTCTTCTTGAATAAATATGAAGGGCAGGGTTCATTCGGGCACGACGGTCCTGGCACAAAAAAATAAACCTCAACAGGAAACACTTGCAGATATCAATAAAGCATGTGCCCTAGTTGAAGCTTAAATTCAGTGACTCATTCATCAGCCCAAAAATTAATCTGCTGCTCTGATCGGTCTCTGCCCTTTTATACACACAAGAGGCATGCTCGCATGGACGCCCCGTCCGTTTGGCCCCGCCCACACACTCGAGGTGTGCACCGTCTTCCCGCCATTTACCCACTATGATGGACATTTCACTCAAGGGACCCCTGCGCACTTCGGCGCGATTGCATAGTAACACACACTTGGTCGCTGGAACTAGTTGAAGCGCAAATGCAGTGACTCATTCATCAGCCCAAAAAAAATCGTGAGCGTTGGGAGGCTGGGCAGATGTGCCTTCTTCCCAAATATACCATCGATAATCCGCTGTGATGCTGCTCTGATCGGTCTCTGACCTTTTAGACACACAAGAGGCATGTGCGCTCGCGTGGAAGCCCCGTCCGTTTGGCCCCGCCCACACACTCGATGAAGCCCCGCCCCCAAATCCGCAAATCCGCTAAATCCGCGGATTTTGCGGATCCACGATCCGTGGATCCGCTTAATCCGCGAATCGTGGATCCGCAAAATCCGCCCATGCTTACTTGCAACTCGACCCCTCATAATCTCAAATGGTGACATTTTTAAAGCATCATGAATGTTAGTTCTGTAAGACCACACAGCCTTGAAAACTGATGTTATCCAATCTTCTCCATTTTGATTTGCAATCTGAATGGCATTCTTCAGAACTCGATTAAATCTTTCACAAAGTCCGTTACCACTGGGGTTATAAAGAGAGGTAGTTTTATGAACAATACCAACTCTATCAAAATATGACTATGTTAATTTAGAAGTAAATTGGACCCCATTATCACTAATGATCTGGTTGGGAAGACCCTCTTCTATAAAAACCTTATCAATAAAATCTAAAACTGATGAGGAATCAACCTTATCAACTATGGTAATACTAGGCCATCTTGAGAAAACATCTATCAAAGAAATTATAAATTTGTGATTTACCCCAATTGGTCCCATAATGTCAATTGCAACCGTATGCCATGGACCATCCGGTATCAAAGGTTCGCACATGTCAGGTTTAAGAGTATTAAGTACCTTGTCAGAATTAGAACAAGTAACACATTCTCTAACGATTCTCTCTGTAAGAACATCAACTCCTGGCCACCAATACCATTGTTTTACATTTTGTTTGGTTTTAACAATCCCGCAATGGTCTTTGTGACACAGTTCAATAATACTATTTCTTAAAGCCAAAGGAGGAACGGCTCTGTCACCTCGAAAAATGGTATCATCACATACAGTAAGTTCATTCCTAACTTCCCAGTATGGTCTTAAATCAGGCAAGATTTCTTTCTTTCCCGTCCACCCATCATGAATAAAAGAAATGACCATACTTAAAATTTTATCCTTCAGATATTGCTCTCTCCATAACTTTTTTTCAATGCAAAAGGGATTGTTGTCAAGAATATAAGCAACGTGAAAGGAATCCCATTCATTCACTTCACATTCTTGTAAATCAGTAGGCATGCGAGAAAGAAAATCGGCAATAACATTGCTTTTTCCTGGTAAATATTCAACCTTGATAATAAAATCCTGTAAACGCATGGACATTCTAGCTATTCTAGCTGTAGCATTGTAAAGGCCTTCAGTGGTAAGAAGTTTGGTAAGGGGTTTATGGTCAGATCTCACTACACATTCTTTTCCCCAAATAAAACTGCGAAAATGCTCAAGAGCCCAAACCACAGCTAATGTTTCTTTTTCTATGACTGAAAACTTGCTTTCCCTTACCAAACATTTCTGAGATGTTAGCTTCTGTCAATGGAGCTAAAGTTTTCTCCACAATCGACCTGTCTGCTGCATACCATCAAATTTCTCTTGACACTGATAGTAAACAACTTACTGCGTTTATTACCCCTATGGGATGTTTTCAATTTAAACGTATGCCATTTGGCTTAGCGTCCGCTGCAGCCATCTTTCAGCGCATTATGCATCAGTTATTTGGAAAACATCCTAAAGTTAAATTTTTTCAGGATGATATTCTGGTTTACGGTGAGGACCAAGATGAACATAATTCTGTTCTAGAAGAGGTTTTAGGCATCCTCGAAGAAAAAGGCTTGACCATTGAATTCTCCAAATGCAATTTTGCAGTTGGGTCTGTAACTTATCTTGGTCATGTTTTATGTGGAGACGGTGTTTCAACCAAACCCAAATTAGTGGATGCCATTAAAGAGGCTCCACCTCCCACCTGCAAGGATGATGTAAGGTCATTCTTAGGGATGGTAGAATTTTATTCTAAATTTATTAAGAATTTTTCTAGTAAAGTTTTCAATATTAGACAACTTTTGAAAAATAAAGTCAAATTTGATTGGTCCCCTTCTTGTGAAAATGAGTTTAACAGTATCAAGTTAGATATCATTAATGCTCCTGTTTTATGCCCTTTTAATTTAGATCTCAAATCTGTGATCACTGTTGATGCTAGCAACAAAGGTTTGGGCGGCGTTCTTTCTCAGGTTGATGATTTGGGTAAAGAACGTATTATCGCATTCGCTTCTAGAGCTTTATCTATTCCAGAAAGCAAGTTTTCAGTCATAGAAAAAGAAACATTAGCTGTGGTTTGGGCTCTTGAGCATTTTCGCAGTTTTATTTGGGGAAAAGAATGTGTAGTGAGATCTGACCATAAACCCCTTACCAAACTTCTTACCACTGAAGGCCTTTACAATGCTACAGCTAGAATAGCTAGAATGTCCATGCGTTTACAGGATTTTATTATCAAGGTTGAATATTTACCAGGAAAAAGCAATGTTATTGCCGATTTTCTTTCTCGCATGCCTACTGATTTACAAGAATGTGAAGTGAATGAATGGGATTCCTTTCACGTTGCTTATATTCTTGACAACAATCCCTTTTGCATTGAAAAAAAGTTATGGAGAGAGCAATATCTGAAGGATAAAATTTTAAGTATGGTCATTTCTTTTATTCATGATGGGTGGACGGGAAAGAAAGAAATCTTGCCTGATTTAAGACCATACTGGGAAGTTAGGAATGAACTTACTCCATGTGATGATACCATTTTTCGAGGTGACAGAGCCGTTCCTCCTTTGGCTTTAAGAAATAGTATTATTGAACTGTGTCACAAAGACCATTGCGGGATTGTTAAAACCAAACAAAATGTAAAACAATGGTATTGGTGGCCAGGAGTTGATGTTCTTACAGAGAGAATCGTTAGAGAATGTGTTACTTGTTCTAATTCTGACAAGGTACTTAATACTCTTAAACCTGACATGTGCGAACCTTTGATACCGGATGGTCCATGGCATACGGTTGCAATTGACATTATGGGACCAATTGGGGTAAATCACAAATTTATAATTTCTGTGATAGATGTTTTCTCAAGATGGCCTAGTATTACCATAGTTGATAAGGTTGATTCCTCATCAGTTTTAGATTTTATTGATAAGGTTTTTATAGAAGAGGGTCTTCCCAACCAGATCATTAGTGATAATGGGGTCCAATTTACTTCTAAATTAACTCAGTCATATTTTGATAGAGTTGGTATTGTTCATAAAACTACCTCTCTTTATAACCCCAGTGGTAACGGACTTTGTGAAAGATTTAATCGAGTTCTGAAGAATGCCATTCAGATTGCAAATCAAAATGGAGAAGATTGGATAACATCAGTTTTCAAGGCTGTGTGGTCTTACAGAACTAACATTCATGATGCTTTAAAAATGTCACCATTTGAGATTATGAGGGGTCGAGTTGCAAGGACCAAGTGTAACCCTAATTGGCTGCAGGAGCAAGGTAGGGAACATCCTACACCTCCCCCTCAGACTCCCTCAGTGCCACCCTCCACCAGTGCCCCTCATCTCCCTGTAGCCCCCCATTGACCTCCTCCTCGGATTCCCTCACTGCCACCCTCCACCAGCCACGGCCGGAGGTAGGTGTAACTGCAGGGTGGTGACGTAGGGAGGGGAGGGGCAGGGTGGGGGGTTGTAATGTATGGATTACGGACTTTAACAGGTAAGTAAACATAAATAAATAAAACGAATTTCGTTGCTTGCACTGCATCGCATTTGGTGATGCAGTGCACACAACGAAATTCGTTTTATTAATTTATATGTTTACTTACCTGTTAAAGTCCGTAATCCATACATTACAACCCCCCACCCTGCCCCTCCCCCTCCCTACGTCACCACCCTGCAGTTACACCTACCACCGGCCGTGGCTGCCATCCACCAGTGCCCCTCAACTCTCCGTAGCTCCACCCCCACCCTTTGACCTCCTCCTCAGACTCCCTCACTACCACCCTCCACCAGTGCC
The DNA here is from genome assembly GCF_964261635.1 of Lissotriton helveticus. Lineage (NCBI taxonomy): Eukaryota > Metazoa > Chordata > Amphibia > Caudata > Salamandridae > Lissotriton > Lissotriton helveticus. Next base: position 133,738,086 of record NC_136070.1, on the reverse strand, counting down.
CTCATCTCTCCCTAGCTCCCCCTCCACCCCATGATCTCTTCCTCGGATTCCCTCACTGTCACCCTCCAACAGTGCCCCTCATCGCTCCATAGCCCCTCCCCCTATTGACTTCCTCCTTGGATTCCCTCACTGTCACCCTTCAACAGCACCCCTCATCTTTACATAGCCCCTCTCTCAATACCATTTAATTTGTTGTACAGCGTTACTCATATCAGTGTAGGGTGTCACAGTACTTTACATCACGCACACATTATACAGAGACAATGAATCATATAAGTATGTAAATCAGTCTACAGGGAATGTCACATAAACCAATGAGGATTACAAATTGTATGAATCACGTCATCCATACTGGTGGGCCGTGTATTTTAAGAGGATTTTGGTCTGGGAAACACAACCTTAGGATGTAAAGAGTGTTCCATGGGGGTCAGCTTTACTGATAAAACTGTATATCTGCCCAAACATGCTCATGTTAGCAACATTAGAATAAAAAAGGCTGAGGAAATTCTAAGTATATATCAAAACACAAATAAAGCGAAGCTCTAACCAGCGTCGGATTGGTAACGCGGGCATTCGGGCAATGCCCGAGGGGCTGGTGTCCGAGTGCTGCTGTGGGCCTCTTTTTTTAGCAGTCTGGGGGGCCATTTGGGCGCTGTCTCTATTGTTCGAATACAGCCAGCGGCCCAGTAGGTGTCTGAGTGGCCTTTCTAGAGGCAGATGGGCGCTCATTTCCTCCGTTTAGCAAGAGGTGTCACTCCCTTTGTCTCGCTGGCCGGCCCATTAATGTGTGCACATACTGAGTGGTGGCAGGGGGCCTGACTAGAAGTGGCCTAACTTGTTTCACCACTGTAAACTAACGCGTGCATTTTCTTTACCTCCTCCTAAAGTTGTTTTTATAAGATTATGCCAAAGCAGTGATTTGAGGAGTGATTATGCAAATATGGGCTGATTTTTTTTTGTTGCGTGCCCGGGCCGATTTTCAAACTCAATCTAACCCTGGCTCTAACTATACCATTCATGTTTGTATGCAGCTCTTTGGTGATACTTCATTGGTCACTGTCCTATGTTAGGATTGTACCTTCTGAACTGCAAGTAACACAAGGCTCTCTGTGACAAAGGCAGTAACCCACAGAGCTATCCACATACAAAACAGTTAATCTGCATTTAAAAACTACTAACAGACACATGATTGCTCTCCAGCAGGATCATTAGTCACCAGCGTTATCTGGGCATTTTGTATTGTCTTATTGTTGTCCTGCACCAGCCATAATAATGATAAAAACTGTTTAAATGAGGCGCACACAAAGTATGTGTCCTGCTGGGCCTGTGCAGATTTTTAAAAAAAGAAAAGAAATAGTAACACATTCTCTCACCTACTACTCCTTTAATCAAACTTTGTGTCAGCCTCATGGGAAAAGCAGCTGCAGTGGTCAGGAAAGGCGAATAGGAATAAACAAACTTATTTTTCCTGAGCTGCATAGAAAAAGAAATATCCAAACAGCAGAACAGTAGGCAAAGAGTATCGTTGTCAAAGAAAGGATTTGTCGCCTTTGCCATGTGGAGATGAAGGGGCGAAAAAATAAACAAAGCCTTCTTAACATGTAAATCGTCTTCTAAAGACCTCTGAAGTACTCGGGTGCGGCTGCGATAATCTCAAAGGAAGCTGTCTCAGCCCAGGCGCACACACAGACAGACAGCCTTTGAGATTATCGCAGTCGCACAAAGTACTTCACAGGTCTTTAAAAGACCATTTAAATGTTAAGAAGGCTTTGTTTATTTTTTCACCCCTTCATCGCCACATGGTGCCTGCCCTCAAGCCCTCACTGCGAGGGCCAAGGCATCTGTTTGGGTGGGCCAGGCTCATGTTTGGGTGGGCCTGGCCTGGCCCACCCGGCCCACCCGCTAGAACCGGGCCTGAGGTCCACATACCCTGCTCTCCTATTTTTTATGTTTTTTCCCGGGTGATGGGGTCCCCAGAGCCCATTAGTAGCTCGAGGAGGGGTCCGCATGCCCCCACCCCGATAAATAATTTTATTTTTGGCTCGGGGGAATGGGGTCCACAAGACTCAATAGGGCTTAGGGAGGGAGGGACATACCTACCTCTTATTTGATGTCTAGTTTGCCCCAGTGGATGGGCTACATGGGGCCTGGAGTGGCTTAGGGAGGGGGGCCCTCACTTACACCTCCCTCCCCAGATATTGTAAAATAAAGACAGCTTGGCCCTTGCCCATCATGGGGCTGAAATTACTATTTTATAAAAACTGGGTGACTTTTTCCTATTTATTTATTTTGTTTTAATGTTGTGATCCCTCGGGAGTCCAGCGGAACTCCAGCAGGATCACAGTTTAAAGAAAAAAGAAAAACATATTTTGGCCCCAGAGGGGCTTTGGGATCCCTTGCCTGCCCCCCTCAAGGGCTGGAGGGGTAGGGTATCTGTACCCTGGCCCCTTATCTTGAGGTTTTTTGTCATAATTTCAGGACAAGGGACTAGCACCCAGATTCATCAAAGTCCCGTTTTGCGAGTCCTTAATAGCGATTATTAAAGAATCGCTATTAAAGACTCGCAAAACGGGATGCATGTACAAATCGCAAAATTTATAGCGATTTCTACATCTTCCTTATTTGCGATTCGCTAATTGCTAACCGCAAATAAGGATTGACTCCCCATTCATTCCTATGGGCCAAGGATGTGATTTCAAGGGTGCCAGGGGTGTCCAAAGGACACCCTGTAGCACCCCTGAAATGTAAATGTAGAGTAATGTTGCGCACACACATGTCCAAAGGACATGTGTGTGTGTAACATCCAACTTAGAAAAATGCACTAAAGTGCATTTTTCTGAGTTTTCGCTTTTTACCACGAAGTTACACTTCGCGGTAAATAGCGGCCCAATATTGCGATTTCGCTATTTTTAAAAGGTTCATGAATAGCATTTAAGCAATCTCTAATTGAGATTCCTTAAATGCGATTGCAATTTGAGAAATCGCAATTATTTGCGATTTTTCAAATTGCGAGTTCATGAACCATTGATGAATCTCAAATGCCATTTTTGCAGGCGCAAACGGCCGAATTTTGCGATTCGCACCGTTTGCGCTCGCAAAAATGCTTGATGAATCTACCTGTAAGTCCCAGAGTGTATTGGCTGCTTGCAACATTTTTTCTGATGTTGTAGAGAACCAATCAGGGCACTTGGTCCCACATGAGCTTACTCGTGTGGAAGAGAGGAGGCCCAAGGGAAAAAGCCCTGTAGGCACATCAGAGTGCATTATTTTTAGAAAATGAGTTCTAGTGACTCCCACAAGTGCCCTCAAACCCAACCTTTCAAATATACAAATAGTTTTGATCCTTAATTTCTCAAAAACTACTAAACAGATTTATACCATATCAGTAAAAGCATGCTTTCGGGACCAAGATCTAGCTTCCTGTCAAGTTTGACTGATCGCCTTGAAACTTTCCTAGAAGAATAGATGGATAAGCAATTCCTTTTTTAAAGTTTTGTCACGATTCGTCAAAGGGCACCAAAATTATTAGCAATACAAAAAACGATCTTCCTATGGAAATGCAGACCTAACTATAACTACACAGTGGGTGAATGCCACTGCATAATGTATATAAATCTATAAATGTATATCTTAACACTGCCCTTTCAGGCTTAGAATGCAGCATAAATGATATCAAAAATTGCCGGGAACTATTACATTCTGAGCAACTCCCATATATATGTGTGCGTAAAAAATATATATATATATGTAAAATCTAGGAACCCTGGGTAGGTCCCAAGTTTTAGGTGGAGGGCTGCTCATTTATATGGCATACTCTATTCTACAGACATTCCTAATCTGATCACCTCAAATGTCTGGTTTTCTAGCAGAATTTGTATGCATAGGATTAGTATGGTGCCATCAATACCGTACCTTTTCAAAATCTATGTAAAACCTTCATATGTTGCAAAGTATTCTCGCTTTTCCACTTTATGCACTTTTTCAAAAATCTATCTTCTAAAAGGTAACCTTACAGTGAAAAATGTCTGCATAGATTTTCCATCTTGACTGGGTTCTATTAGAATAAAATTACATCGCAGTGTGCGGAAAATTCTTTATTAATGCTCTCACAAACTTTGTATGAGGCAAAGTCAAACCAGAACATTTTGCAAAAGCCAAAAATTGGGAAATTTGCTAAACTACCTACCCCTAGTTGTGTAACCGCAGGTTGGTTTCTACTATGTACCAAAAGGAGTTTGTAAATCATTATGTAAGTTGTCGACACAGCATATCATAATCACAGTATTGTTTCTAACATGTGCCTGTAAGTAACCTCTCTCTGTTTCTTGTTTCAGTGGCTGCAGCTGACCATGTACGCTTAAAAACTGTCACTCCCCATCATGTCTCCATAAAAACAAGCTCCTGCCAACTACAAACAACTGCCATACTAAACTATCTCAGGATTTCCTCTATTGGAAGCTTTGCTCAACATTTACCTCAATATCCCAACAAATACCTCCGACCGCACTCCCCAGAAGTTGTTATAGTGATGGCATTCAGGAGCCCCCAGAGCACACCTGTGAAACACAGCTGGGACACGCGCATTAGACCTGGGTCTGAAAAGCACAAAACTGAGCAGGTGTTCATCAGCAAGGCCAAACAAAGTTTTCACTTTGAAGAGGACATCATATGGCAAAACCCGCTTAAGATATCCGGATACTATTTCTTTATAAGCAGGACTGTCATTGGGAGTGGGCAGCTGGGGTAGTTTGCCACAGGTCCATCACTATTCAGGAATCAAGCTGCAACATATAGTTATATATTACAAAAGCAGGCCTTTATATTGTGATATATTCACAATGACGTAGGTAACAATAACCACCAATAGCACCTTCCAAATGATTCTGTTTTGAATGAGGGTCGTGTGCTGCCCAAAGATCAGAGAGGACCTCCACATAAAGTTTGGGACATGGGCCCCACCAATGCTTCAGATAGGCCTGCTTATATGAAATAACTTTGGTCTTCAAAATCTGCAATCTGCAAACATCATGTGATAGTTGCCCAGTGAGTTACTGGTTTCCTCATGGAAGGAGAAGCAGATCAAGGACACATCAGCCCAGGCAATATATAGATGGCACCTGTTGGAAGGTGGTTTATTAGTAAGTGCAGGTAGGTACCTACAGCTAATAATAACACCACAATCACAAATAAGGTACAGTCAAGTTTAATCCTTGCTCAATCCTTGGTAGCTTGGCTGATGAGCAGTCTGGCTTAATTTTGGAGACAGGTGTGTCAAGCATTTAAAACCACCAAAACAGTAAGTAAGACACAACAGGCAATAACAATCCAACAACAATTTATAAACAACAGAGAACATTGTTATCTTTACAATTACACCAAAACAACAAAAATCCAGTGTAGAGAACCAGCGATATGAATTATTGAAGTTTAAATAAAAAATTTGCTTTTTAGTGCCTAAAAGTGAAAACTGCCAACTGCGGCTATCTGGTCATGCTGGACCGGGACAACGTTAAAGTTTCAATCCGACAGCGATGGAGCGTGGGTCAGCTACAATGAGTGGTAGGGCCCAGTCAAAATTTTACCTTCTGACTTAGTCACTTTTTTGGAGCTTTTTCTCTAGATGTTGAGCAGTTGTCTTTGGCAAATTCATCTTTCGGTTCAACTATTGCAGCCTGCTGCAGTGCAATGCCTTGGTGAGTCCTGAAAGTTTTTGTCTTCATCGTCGATGTCCGAGAGCTCTAGAGCTTTCTGCAGGGCAAACCTGCAAGGCAGACCAAGTTGCAGTTCAACAACACCAGCTCTGAGGTCGATGGTCTTATGGAACTTTTTCCCAAAAGTTGTTCAAAAGTTCCCAAACTTCCAGAACTTCTTCTGGAAGGTCTATAGTGGGTCTTCAAGGGTCCACAAAACCAGGCCAGAAGCTCTGATTTGCCTCTTGGAAATTTTGGACTACAATTCCCACAATGCACCTGGTCAAATTCAGTAAAATCTAAGTGAAGCTAGTCAGCTGTGCTTGCCCTTGTTGGCGATGATGTAGGTGACTTCTTCCAGCACTTTTCTCCCCATTACTGATCAAGGAGTCCACTCCTTAATCTTGGAAGCCAGGCAAAGTCCTGTTTTGTGAAGCCTTGAGTGTGCAGAAGGTGCATTCCTTGTGAGTGCAGTCCTTCTTTGTGCACACCAAGGGTTCGGCAGGGAGGTCCATTTTCTGATGTCTACAAGCAGGGATATGAAATGCTGTGCAGCTCTCCCATATTTATTCCAGATTCTGGACTGGCAAGGGGGGCAGTACCGCAACCAATGGAGTTCACGTTGCCACCCTCCATGATGACCACTTCCTTAGAAGTGTGGCATATGTTTTCCCCAGAATGTACATCTCAGTCCAAATCTAATTAATCTGGTGACCACACAGGTATAGAATGTGATTCAACCACCCCACCAAACAGAATGTGAAAACTTCAGCATGTTGTTAACTCTTTATGTTCTCTAAAGCCACCGCTGTGCCGCAAGAGATGCACCACCGCTCCAGTACAAGCCATTCTCCGAATCCCAGCCAACTGTGGCCTGCCAAGGCTTAGCACATCGAGCTGTGACATGTTAGTCCAGTTGCAATTTATTTCTAAGAAAAACAAGAAACTTTAATCCTTGATTACTTTCCATTGCTCCACTGGTGTCTTCACATTTTGTAACTGGCACAGCTTGATTCCACTAGCTGCTTCTCCATACATGTTTGTGGTCTGCTAAAGACAGAATTGCATAATTTAAATGGAAGTTGCATAAAGGTTTGAACTGTGTGTCGGAGCTACAGTACTTGAATGTCTTCGCAGACACAATCCCATGCACAGCAATGAGTTATTTTACTGACATTGCCAAAAGCGAATTATACTAAGAGAAAAAAATAGACCTTGTTAAATCATATTTTAAAACTATGGTAGGGGTATTCATACACAAATATTGCCCTCCTTCAAAAGATGATTTTAAGTGCTCTACAAACCAATACATGTGTTTTCAGTTGTGTATCACAGACCACAGTTAAGTATTTTAATGTTGCACATCACATCGTATCAAACACTTTTATAAAAGCCACATAGGAATTCCAGTCCACTTTACATATTTTTGTTGCTTTTTTAACTTCAGTAGTAGTTACATTTTCTCATTTTTTGTGTACCATCACCTATTTTCTTTTGAAAATGAATAATATCTTGAAGAACTCTTGGATCATTTGAATTCAGGTTCGTGCTCTGAACATTTACAAAGAAGGTATTTGGACTTCGACCAATACTTTCAATATGCCTTATTCTAAGTGTGTGATGCTGTAAATGGACTTTGTTTAGGTAGTCCTTCCTACAAAAGAGAAACTTGGTTCATGTAAGTCTACGTGCTGGTTGCAACTTTTTCATTTATAGCCATATCTAGTCATTCAATTTTTAACATTTGGATTTCGGCTTGAATTGAGGCTGTAATTATGTTTAGGTAGACAGGCAAATGATTCTTTCAAAAACAGGAAGTGCACAAGTTGAGTTCTCTAAAAACAAACAACCAGTGACACTTGTTTTAGCAAGGAAGACTCATAGTTTCCCTCCTTGGATGATGCATAGTATGTGCTCACTGTGCTACCCAAAATAATTTTGCCATGGTATGTTGCATTTCAAGATGTGGTGACCTGGTGAGAATGAAACATTTAGATTCCCTGTTCTACCGGTAAATTCGTAGCTACGTAGATGTAGACTCCAAGAAAAAAACTGACTGACTTGTTTTGCATTTTGTACTGCTGCAATAAATTGCATTTTTTGACGTGACCCTAATTCCTTGTCTTTATTTTTGCGTTTGTTGTGGAAAGGATAAAGAATTAAAACAAAATGTGGAATTGATGACTGCTATGCTAATTGCCAATATGTTTTGGAAAATCTTCAGGTTGAACATTTTGTGACTTATATAAATAGATATTTTTTCTAGCAGGTTTTCTTCAGTAATAAGCATCACAATAAAATACAGCCGTTGCAGTTCATTACAACACATTCGTATCTAAATCAGATGAAGTTTCTCAGCTATATTACAAAATCATGTTTTCCAATGTTTTGTAGTATCTAAAGGACACCCACACTTCTTCACACCACCTACTCCTTTGAGTCATTTCATAAATTAATGTCTTCTCAGTTCAATAATTTTATTCTTTGAAAAAAGAATGTCTCGATTTTTTTGCAAAGAATCAGTATGAAATGACAGAAAAGTCTTGGTACAATGAGCAAGATAGTTTGGAATTGTGACTCGATGTTCATGGAGTCTTTCTACCAGAACTCAGGATGGCTCTTAGAACACAACGATAATTCTACAGGGCAGGTGAAGGGCAGGATCGAAGGAGCTGGAGATGCTGGGTGGAGGTTGCTGAAATAAAGATGTCTGTTTTATTCTACTAAGCTGGTGTATATTGATGGGGGCGTAGCTTGGTCAATAGTATTGGGAGTGTGGGAGCGTTAGATTTCCTAACAATTACACTGGCATATCTTGTTAAATCTTATTATATGAGACGAAGGACATGAGGGGATCCTAAGAGTCAGTGGACAGAAGGAGCAAGGCGGATTGTTAATGGCACTTACAACAAAAAATGTCAAACTAATCAACATTTCAAAAAATTCAAAACGGACAAAAGAGTGTGTGTGTTTGCTTTTGTCACTGTGGTCATATAAAAATCCCAGGTGAAATCCGACGGACACTTGACCATACCCGACTCAAACCACTTGTACCAAACTATTTACGACAGAACCCATTTTTAGAGCTGTGTAACACCCCCCCTGAAGTTATGCCCCTATATATTGATAGTTTGAACACAGCACAATTTTTGTCAGGAACTACCTTTGTGGAGGGCAGGTATATACTGTAGGACCTTCATATCTGGATGGATATATGTACTGTCAGCCTCCTGTTTAGGAGACACGCTGAAAGCTCCTCTGATCCACGAACACCTACACTGGTGGAAAGTTGGGTAATTCTTTGAAATTTAAATCTTGGAGAATAAAAGCAACACGTTTCTTAAAACAGAGGGGCATATTATCAAGGGGGTTTATCTCCGCTTTTTTGGCTTTAAAAGCCAAGAAAGCGGAGATAAAATTATCTCCCTATTACCTAGCTGTCTCTAACACCAGTTAGCGACAGCCAGTAGGAGATAGCGACCATCTTGGGCCCCACTTTGCATGTCAGTGATATTTATCACTAATGACATGCAAAGTGGGCGTGCCAAGATGTTAGCGACTGGAAACAGTCGCTACCATCGCTATCTCCTATTACCAACTTTTGGAGATATTCGCGCTAAGCGCGAATATCTCCAAAAACTAACACCTGCCCTGAGCAGTTCTTAGCCATGTTATCCAATGGGAGGTGGATAACATGGCTAAGAGCATTAGCTCGGTAATGCATGAATATCGCTGACTTTTCAGCGATATTCATGCATTGCGGCCGTTTTTTATCGCATTTGCGATAAACCTTGATAATAGCAAGGTTTATCTGCGATAATTTCTGACGATGCTTAGCGTTAAAAAATTGGTTGCTAAGCATCGTTAGCGATAAATATCGCTTAACGTTGGTAATATGCCCCAGAGTCGTTAAAAATTTTTGGGGGACAGATGCATTGCTAAATTTTAAGATAATTCAGCGATGACATGCCGTACTGGACCATTGAAATCACATAAAACATCATTAAAGTAATATTTCATTCATAACATAATTATAACATTTCATTTAATTATTAATCGTAACTACTCTATATAATAAAAACTTCCAAACGTTCAGTCTTAGCTGCCTTGCCCAGCCTAGTAATTAAAGTGCCTTTGTGCAATACCTTCGAACAAGCTATATTGGATAAGAACACATATCATATATAATAATAATAAATAATAACTAAATCTATAAATTGCCTCTGTGTCTTTTCTCAAGGCTTAACTGCGTTGTGTTAGGATCATCTGCGAGGAAACCTATGTTTCAGAACAGATTTCTTAAACTATCCATAGGGGTACTCGTTGTTAACTTCAAATAAATATCATTAAAAAGTTTAAAATGTCTACGTGCCTTTGTTCTTACAGTTTGTAAAAGATGCGAGTTACGATTAGAATTATTTGACTAAATTTGGGTAGTTCGGCCAGCTTTAACATCTAGTCGTAATGAGCTTTACTAATTACAAATAGTAAAGTTTAACCTTAACTGACACTCATCGTACAGTGGTACAATAGCAAAACTAATGCACCAACAAGTGTATTATTCCTATAACACGGGCAAACATCAGCCTGGGTCAGTATTTCTCAGCTATACGGATGAACTGAACAAAATAGGTTGTAAAAGCGATGGTATGCCCTAAGAGGCACGATATGATTGCTTGGCGGCACGTTCTCCCTCCTATTTCCTTAAAAATGGGTTTTAACAGTGTTTGCCTCTCTTGTTGCAATCTAGGGCAAATACATACAATATGCAATAGAGTTTCATTGACACAACCACATAATCCACAATTTTGAGCCCATCTCACAGTCCTATCCTTTGTTGGATAGTGGCCAAATCTTAACATAAGATAACTATCCCTTAAAACTGTTTTTAAAATGGGAGTTTAAATAGGGTTTGGGTCCAGTATTTTTGTATGAGTTAATGACCCATCAAGCACGTTGTTTTTCTGCAATCGCCTCCTTATCCAATAAAAGTGATAAAAAAATTGTTGATTGATTTAACATCTGGTTTAAAGCAATTTTGTTTCTATTCAGGTGTTCCAACGGCAGGAACATAAAAGTATTAGGCTCTCTGTTAAATATAATCTCCAAGCACTAGCATAGTCTTTCTTTTTCATTTCTCCTAATATGCATTTTAGAAAGCGGATTCTCTCACCAGAGTTTGGCTTATAAGGCCAAACTCTAATCTGATAATAACGTGCCCTGCGTTATTCGGAACCCTAAAAACTGAAAGTTGGGTAACGTACCTGCAGTATAATTTGGACAATTACTGGGAAGTTGGTGAAGAAACAACGTACTAGACTCAGCTGTCAGAATAGATCATCACAATTTGGGGATAATACAGGTCAACCTCAAAACGGGAGACAAGGTAATTCAATGAACGTCTGAAGAGCGAACAGGGGACTACAGGTAAGTGTACGACTATAGATCTGAACAAATTAGTGAAACGACTGTGTAAGCCTACCGGTTTCGGCAGCTAATGTTGCTGCGAAAAGCTTTCAGTAGGCTAGGATACCTGACGAGAGCCCCTTAATGCCACTGCAAACCACATCAGGCAAGAGTTGAGGAAGTAGGAGGGAGAAGATACTGGGAGACAACCAAAGGTACAAAAAGATAAATGAACTGGAGGGAAATTTAACGCGACTGAAATGAGAAGGGAAAAAACGTGAGAGACTAGTAAACTGTTACAAACGGGTACAAAGCAGAGAGCAAAGGAAAGGCACAAAAAACTAATGACATTGCCAGGAACAAACCCCATGTCAAAGTGGCCTTAAACACTATCTCTAGCAGTGGAATTGTACTATAAGGCAGATGAAGTAAGTATTTAGGGGTATCAGTAGTTTCATAATCTTTTTAGTTTACTGTTCTCCACTCTCTCCAGTCACAACTGGGCCATAGCTGGATTCCCAGTCTTCACTGTGCCGGACATCTTGTGAGTAATTCTAGCTGATTCCTCAGAAGACTGCTCAAGTTATCAGAGTCCATTTACAGGGAAACATGATTAAATGGGACTAACACTAATTAACAAAGTGTAGCTCATTGAACCAGCTCAAGCTCTTTTTCAGTGGGGTGAGAAGCAGCGGAGCGAGAGGTAGTAAAGCATGATGTACAGACAGGGGAGCAGCTCTGGTGCAAGGCCAAGCATCTGGTACCTGCGGTTCATGGAAATTGCCAACTGTGGCATAGGACATCAAGCGCTGCCATGGATGATATATGCTGCAACAGGAGCGTGATCTCATGGGGCCAGCAGTAGCTAAAGCTGCAGTGGTGCATATCCACATTATGGCTCCAGAAAATGCATTCAATATGAATTGGTTGGGTGATAAAGATACAGGAAGGACTGGGCAACAGAATTGGATATACAGTTGAGCAGACGGTAGAACAATATAGGTCAGCCCATCTCCCTTGTTAGGGGACCGTGGAAGCAGTACAAAAAGTTGTTTTACATGTATGTCCGCCATAGGTGGGGACAAACATGGTCCACTTAGGAGACTGAGCATAGTGGTTGAATGCACACCTCATTATGCATATACTGCTTCTGGCTCATCTTAGTCATATTGTGGCTTGCTAACAGGCGTTGTCTGTCCCAAAAATCACGTGTAGGTTATACAGTGTTTTTGTGACACGTCCTTCTGTGTCACTCAGTTGCACAGCCTGAACAGAGAAACTCTTTTCTCTCAACAAACAAAATTCGTTATGTAATCCCTTTATTCCATGTCTTAGTTTATTTATAATTCAAAATTCATGCAGTTTTAGTCACTTCACTCCAAAGGTAGCGTTAATTCACATTTTCACAGTTTTAAATGCCATTAGCATGCACTCTGGGCCTTATCAGTGGCACGTTTGAATTAACATTTCATCCTTCGTGGCCCCATGTTTTAAACCCAATGCATTTCGGGCTTCTCTAGCCCTTTGTCAGGTATCATTGCAACAAAAAATAGGACACATAAATATTCTATTTTATTTTCACTGGAACTGCCTTCCTTGTTTATCATTTATACTCAATGAGAACATGCTATTTAAAGAATCATTATCACTGTGTCAATCCGTGACAAACCTCGCCCCTGTTCCTTAAGTTATTGTGCCGAACTGAAAATCACATCCCCTGGACTTCTAAACCATGTGTTCATCAATACTATTACCACAACACCCTTTGGTACTTTCTCCCTTTATTCTGTTAACCAAATCTTAATTATAAGATTTGGTTAACGGAATAAGAGGGCGAGGTTTGCTACAGATTGACTCAAAAAGTCCTACATATGCCCTTTACTGAAGAAAACAAACTTCGGACCCGCTGAACCCTGACAACTACAGACCTATTACAAATGAACCTTTCCTGGACAAACTTAGCAGCGTTCGCCCAGATGTCACAATTTATTGAAGAGAATGACATACTGTCCGACTTACAAACAGGTTTCCATCCGCGAAGAGGCACAGAATCTGCCCTCCTTCTAGGACGACCTGAAGAACACAGTAGACCACAACGGGGTTGCTGCACTTCTCCTCTTGGACCTCTCGGCTGCCTTTGACAAGGTTGACAATGACACTCTGAAACAAAGACTTTATGAAGCCAGCATGGAGGGGACTGCTCTAAACTGGATCACATCCTACCTTCGAAACAGAACTAATGTCATCCATACTCCAACTTTACAAACCATACCCCACAAAAGCAGGGGTCCCTCAAGGCTCTATCATTTTGCCCATGCTTTTCAACATCTACATGAAGTTATTACCGGTATTGATCAATCACTTTCACCTCACATGCTATAACTATGCATATGCACACACAAATACTCCTTCAACTGGAATGCCCCAAAGACATTGGAAACTCCCCAATGTTCAGTTGTCTCAGAGCTGTGGATCAGTGGATGACTTGGAGCAACCTCAAATTGAATGCTTCCAAACAGAAATACTCACGCGTGGCTATTGGAAACATTATGACCCGCTTGCCGCCTGGCCTGATAAACTGGGATCACCACCTAAAGTATCCAAGGAAGTAAGAAACCTCGGTATGACCATGGACTCCAAGCAGTGGATGAATGCCCAGGCGGACAAACTAGCAAGATCAAGCTTTGTCACTATAAAAACGCTGCAACAAATTTTCCCTCATTTGGGATTACCACACAAGGTCCAAGCTACCATCTCTCTTGTTCTGTCCAAACTCGATTACGCCAATAGTCTCTACCACGCATCACTTTTAACAACCATGATAAGACTACAACGGATTCAGAACTCGGCTGCCAGACTACTCTTGCATATCAAACCGCGAGACCACATCTCACCTGCCTTGAAAGCCCTGCATTGGTTACAGGTTGCCAGAAGATCCACGTTCAAGCTGCTTTGTATAACTTAACAAAGCAATACATGGAATGGGATCGCTCTTCATCAGGAATAAAATCACCAAACACATTCAACTAAGGAACCTCTGCTCTAAAATGGCACCTCGCCTCAAAATTCCAAGATGCTATGGGTGGCACATCCTTCTCTGTTCAAGCAGCCAAACTATGGAACTCTTTACCCCCCCCCCCCACATAAGAAACACGGACAGCAACCTTATCTTCAGAAAACTGCTCAAGAATTGGCTCTTCCCCACAAAAGCACTATACGCAAACAGAAATGTACAGCATATCTCTGTATATAATCATTTATTTTTTCTATAGATATGTGCCTATCTTTGTGTATTGCTTTGTATAAGCATGTAGAATAATTATGAAAAGAAAAAACATTAAAGTACAATAACACTTGAAAACCGGAGTTTATCTTGTGCATCTTTGGTCTACATGTACTTCTTCCATTGTGCATCTATGTACCTTCCATGTACTTGGATCTGTGTGTTTGTTACTTTCCTCCTGAAAAGCATATCCAATGCACTACCCTATTTCTCATCCTGTACCTCTATCAATATCTTTAATCTACATATACCTACCTCCTTTATGCATCTAAATACTTTCAATGTTCTTTTGGATCTATATATTTACCACTTTCTTCTAATTCAGCATAACCAATGCACTACCCTGTTTCTCACCCTAAACTTCTCTCAATATATCTTCTAACCCAACTTTCTGACTCATCTCAAACTTCTATCTACTACTCTTTCCAATGCACTACCCTATTTCTCAACCTATACATCTATCAATATATCCTCTACACCCACTCTTTAATTTATCCCAAACCCCATTCCACTACTATGATCCCCAAAATAACCCTTTCTGGGCTCTCCCTTACTGTGCCCCGCCTTGCATCATCTGACACCTCTTTTACTATACCGATCCCCCAAACAAACCTTTCTAAACTCTTCCCTCTGACTCTTTCCCTCCACAACCCCTTTTTACTCATCCAAAAGCCTCCTCCTGCCTCTATGACCTCCAAAAAAATCCTTCACTCTCCTATCCGTCCACTATCCTTTTCAATCAAAATAAAAGACTAATATGTTCACTTCTCAAATTTCATATTCCACTATACTAATTCACCACTAATCCTTTATGGGTCCCACAGTAGCGTGCTACTCGCCAAAAAAGAGCTCCAAGACCTCATCAGAGGTAAGCAAGCATTATATAAATGAAAACCTTTTTCCCTCTTCTATCCCTCCGCTACCTTTCTCTATCTAACTAAATAACACTTCCATCCCTCAAACTACTTTCATATTTCACTATACAAATTTTCAACACTAATCCTTTATGGCCAAGACTTGGAACTCCCTCCCGACCCACCTCCGCCTGACCCAGGACCACCTCGCCTTCAGGAAGCAGCTCAAGACCTGGCTGTTCGTGCAGTAGCGGACCCCCCTCCCCAAGCGCCTTGAGACCCTCCGGGTGAGTAGCGCGCTATACAAATGCTTTGATTGATTGATTGATTGATTGGGTTCTGGAGTAGCGTGCTACTAGCCAATAAGCGCTTCAAACCCCATCAGGATTAGAAGCGCTATATAAATGCCAACCTTTTCCCTTTTCTACCCCTCCCCAACCCTTCTCAATCCAAAACAACTGACTTACATATCCACCACTCAATTTACTTTCATATTTCACTATACTAATTCAACACTAATCCTTATGGGTTCCAGAGTAGCATGCTTCTCACCAAAAAAGTGCTTCAAACCCCATCAGGGGTAGCAAGCACAATTTAAATTCAAAACTCTTTCCCTCTTCTATCCTGCAGCTAGCCTTCTCTTTCCAAATAACTGAATAACATATTCACCACTCAAATTACTTCTTATTTCACTATTCTAATTTTCAACACAAATCCTTTTATGGGTTCTGGAGTAGTGTGCTACTCGCCAGAAAAGCACTTGAACACCCTATAAGCGCTATATGAATGCAAACCGTTCTTCCCCTATTATCCTTCCGCAATCCTTATCACTCCAAATAACTCACTAATATTCTCCATTCAAATTACTTTCATATTTCACCATACTAATTCACCACTAATCCTTTATGGGTTTCTGGAGTAGCAAGCTACTGCCCAAAAAAAAAAAAGAGCTTCAACACCCCATCAGGGGTAACAAGCGCTATAAAAATGCAAACCTTTTTTCCTCTTCTATCCTTCCGTTATCCTTCCGAATCCAAATAACTGACTAACCTATCCACCACTTTAATTACTTTCATATTTCACTATACTAATTAAACACTACTCCTTTTTGGGTCCCGGAGTAGCGTCCTTGCGGAAAAAGCGATTCGACACCTCATGAGGGGTAGTAAGCGCTGTATAAATGCAACTAAAATACAATACAATATATTTTATTTTCTAAAGCCAATATACTCCCCTATATCTGGGTCGAATACATCATTGTAATTGGTCAAGTGGATTTTCTACAAAAGTCCTCTCTACGGGTGCCCCACCACCCCCAGACTCTGCATTCCAGATTCGGAATTCCGGCTCCTTTGGTCGGAATCTCCACATGAAAAAACAGCAAACGCTGTGGTGGTTTTTACTTATTTGATTTTTTAAATATAGCAACATTCAACCATATGCAAATACGTAGAGTATCAGATTGTAAGCAGACATGTAGGCTTGTGTATTAGCTCAAATAATGCTTTACAGTGCTTAGTGGAAGGTAGATGGACAAATGCATGTGCTTAGTAAGGCGCAATGTCTGTTTTAGTCCGTATTACCTCTCTACATTCAACAGCTATGGTGGGCGGGGCAAATGGAGATGGGGCACGAGTCCTTCCAAATTTCCAAATACTCGCAGATAGCTAGTACGGGTCTTTGCAAAACTAAAACACCATGATGCAAAGGAACAAACATAACTGCACTGCCTCCTCCCACGGAGCATGGGAGAACTTGATTTCTTCTTAAAACAAGGAGGGGTGAGGCCCACATCGATCAACAGCAGGCTGTTACTGCAGTGCAAATCAATTAAATAAAGAAGCGCGGCTGCTAAATGAAAGCGGACCGCAGTGTATATTAAATAAATAAAGCAGCTCAGTCGCTAAAGTGAAAGCGGACCACGCTGCAAATTACAAAAAATGACAATGTAAAAGCGAGCTGCGGCGCTGCCAATTAAATTAAGATAGCAACGCGGCAGCTGAAGCGGAGAGCACTGTAAATTTCAAACAAAAATGTAAAAGCGGGCTGCAGCGTTGTGTGGGTGGAATAGGTAAAGTGTTCCGCACAAAAGAGGGGTGAGGGTCATATAGGTTTAGACTCTACCACCCCAGACACCCCGGAATCTCAAATGTACTCACTCAAAGGGGGTGTTTAGAGTAGACCACACAAAAAAAACAGAACACAAACGCCCCAATCAGGCAAATTGCTCTGTTTGGAAAAACTGCCCTCACTCACATACCGAAGTACGTGACATGATTCATCATTGGGCCTGCTTACAATACGCCCTGGTGTAGCCACACTCAGGGCGGAGCATAAGGGAGGGGGAAAAATAATAAATTCCACTTAACAGGACGTACAACCAGGGTCGTTCAACATAATACAACACATAACATGAATAGCGGTGAAAGCCGTGCAAACACCCAGTGACCAAAACTGTAAGTGCGACCAAAAGTGCAGTTCAAGGGAAGTGCTTAAAACTGATTAGGGGTGCCAACCAAACAAGTGTCTTTATTAAACTTTCCTTGGTACCCCTATCAGGATTAAAAATAGGAAAGGGATGGGAAATGCCTTAAGGAGAAAATTAGGAATCTCAAGGCTTCCCTCCTACCACTGCTAAAGTCAACATGTTTCGACCGTTTCTTGTGTGCCTCTATAGGTCACTCCGGTCTTCTTCAGGACTGTCGCAATCAGTGCCACTCTGGGTCCTCCCGTAATTCTGACGATGGATCCCAAGGAACAGGCAGGTCCACTAGATCCGTACACTTCCTAAGTTATGTGTGGAGATATTCACTGCAAGAACACAAGGGGAGATGATAAAAACAAACAATTAAGCTTCTACTCTCTTCCTGTCCATCTACTATTATCAAGCCTCCTTAAATTAAGCCTACGTCAAACGAGTACTGGTTAGGCAATGTACCCAAGCACCTGCTCATGGTTCGCTGCCCATTCCTGGGACATGCCCTCCTGGTTAAATGAAGCAAACAACTATTCATCCGTTGCCTCAAGGTTTTCAACATCAATACCACCGTATGCATTCACGCATCTTCTGGACCCCCCTCTCTATGTGCACGAGGGCCCACCTATATCTCGCATCATAAGTTAATTTCCTGTCAAAATTCTCATTAATGTGTTCTCCCGTTTTGCTTACTCACCGAGTTTATGAGATCCATAAACCCGAACTGGTGTCCGGCAGGGAGGTGGCCAGAGAACACAACCTGTAATATAGTAATACGAGTGGAAGGGTTACCTTTAGTTGTCCCGTATCCCGAGGCACACCAAAGATCTATTGCGCCCTCCATGTATCGAGCGCTCAGGTGCCGTCCTCGGGTCCCTTCTGTTAAATGCTGCCCATGTAATCAACCCTTGAGCCCCCTCCTTACTGTTCCGTAGGCACACCGTCTCCTGATAGCCTGTAATCCGTGACACCGCGCAGTTGGTAGGCGTGGTGTCGGTGTAAAGTTCTTAAAGCCATCTACAGAGTTCCGCGTCCCACGTGACCACATCGTCAACGTCCTGACGCGGCGCGCTATGCCCGTGCAACGTATTCAGGATCATGGGAAATGTAGTTAACAGGGGCGGGTCGGCTAACTTTGACGGTTCTCACCACCTATGTGTCATTATCTGCAATGCTGAATAAATTATGGGCTAGGGTCACAAGACGTTATAAGTAATGTCAAGGGTTTACGATGATAGCAGCAGTGCGAGAGGCAATGATTTTACTGATAGGTGCTCAATTAGCTGAGTCCCGTTCGGTTATCTACCCTGAATACATATCTCACTCTCTCACCTGGAATAGGTAAAGACCATTAAAGAAAATAGTGCTCACCCACTAGATAACACAGACCGAGTAACGAGCCAAGTAAAAGGTCCAGTCCTTATGGGCGGTAACAAATAGTGACAAAGCGGTACTCAGGAGAGACTAACAAGCCTCATAATGAATCGGAAGCCAGCGCTTACGAAAGACAATGACACAAGCCAATTAAACATATGGGCAGAGAGTGGGCGGGGCTTGCACTGCAGACTCTATTACAGCATGCCTCGCAGAGCGAGCAGCGCATGCGCACTGGCCTTAGGCTCGACCTTAAAATAGAGACTATTGTAATAAATAAAACATCAAAATGACAAAAGCCCAATAACGAGAACCAGAGACATGAATTAAAATTAAAAACTAGCTCAAAAAACAGTGGTCAGCTAGTAGCGGTAGACCAGGGCCTATGCGCGATTTGAGGTCAACCATGATGGAGCGTAGGCCAAGTACAGGAACTAGCTTAGACTGTTCAGAGGTTTCACCTAAGGGACTCAGTCTCAAAAATTTAATTAAAAATCTTCAGTATGGCAAGGCTGCAGGCTAAGAGGGTTCAGCAAGGTCAGATAGCTGTATGTAGCCCTGGTGAAGCCATTATTTTTTAGTGGGAAATTTCAGCAGAAGAAGTTCTAATTTGTCACCCACGGACAGTTCTTCACCAGCTGGTTACTTCTGGCGACTTTACCAGGTCAAAATGACTTTGTCATACTTAGTCACTTGTTTAGAGCTCAGATTCCTGTAAGGCTGTAGCTAAAGAAGGCTCAATGGCACTGGATACTGTCTCTGGGAGGTCCTGCCTAAGAGTATTTGCAATATGAAAAAGCTCTGAGTACGGAACAGCCTGAATCTTTAGCCTAGAGGCAACGCACCTTAGTAAGATTGATTTGGCAGGTTTGTCTCAGTCTTCCGGAGGTCTATGGAATCAAAAGGTTTCTAAGTGCCAGGTTTTCATGGGTAGTATGAGAAGTCCAGCCAGACACAACCAAGGGTTCCAAGACCTCAGGAACTGTACTTGTGGGTCAGATACCTGGGTCCCAGGCTGGTCAAATTGTAACAGGTCAGCTGGGCATTTGCAGAAAAGGCCTCTTGAAGATTGATGTGTCCTTGGAGCTTGAACAAAAGGGCAGTTTTCTTTTCCTTGGAATGACTTCTTTGGCCTGGGTAAAATAGAGAGAAGGTCCAGTCATTCAGGGTTCTCCTCAGACCACAGACAGCAGGTCCAGTTTTCCTCTGTTCTTCCTCAGGTACAGAAAGTGTTCTGGGATGCCACTTTTATGCCTGGCACCAGCTTGTGCATTGAGGTGACTCCTTACTCCTCCCTAGCCAATGTGGTAAAAGTTCCACGGGGTTATCCAAGCCACTTTTGTAATATTTCCTGTGTGACCTACTGCAGACAATGCAACAGTGCCCCTCTCTGCCTAAATCCAAGATGGTGAAATGTGTATCAACTTATGCAGAGCCTGTGTGCCCATCCCAGAGGTGTGGCCCTGGTAATGAGCAGCCCCTCTGTAGTCTCACCCACAAGGATTGGTTCCTGCCTGTCTGGAGTGTGGGGGAAGGGGTGTATCCAGGTGTCAACTGAGATCTGCCTGGGACAGGAGAGGCCCCTTTGAAGTAAATTAAGTTCCTTGGCACAGCATAAATGGTTATTGTAATTGTATTTATTTAGCTCCTACTACCCTGACTAGGCATTGAAGTGCTTTTCGGCGAGTAGCACTCTACTCCGAAACCCAAAGGTGGATTAGTAGAGGGAAATATAAATTGGTTTTGGGAGTGGTAGACATGAGTCTGTTAGCTGTATGAATAGGATAAATGATGGCTAGAAGAGGGAAGAGTTTAGGGAGGATTATTGGATAAATCATAGTAGTAAAAGAGGTTTGGGTTGAGTCAGAGTGGAGGTAGGGATATTTAGTACGAGGAATATTGAATCATAGAGTTGTTGTTTAGTGAGGTTTGTAGAAATGAGTTTACTTTTTTTTTCTCTTCCGTGGGAGGAAAAAAGAGAAATACGTAGATACATAACCACACAAAGCGGTATACCTACATAGAGATTTCAATGATACACATACAGAAAATAACTAGGAGATATACAAACTCAGGCTTTTCATTTTTGTTGTAAATTAAGGTTTGTTTTAAATTGGTTTAGTTATTATATTCTTATAATTTTCTTTTTTAATTTAGATGTGTCCCCCAATATTTCAGCAGTGAAGCACTTATAGATACAATTGCTATAATCAGGTCTACACATTGTGACATATGTGTGAACATGGGAAAATAAACCTATAAGCATACACTCATCACCTTATATGTTATTGATGTATTGATCCACTTCTATATGGCTATAATGATAAAGTTAAACATATATGTATGTATACAATATATATCTTTTTTAAATATGTTTTTTTCATTCCCATAGTAAGTATAAAAATGTATATATAGAGAGACACATACCCATATTATTTTTTGTTCTTTCCATTAATTAATTAGTGTTATTTAACAAAGAGGAAAAGATGGCAGACTAATGCTTCTGCACGTCACGCTAGTTTCAAATTGTTTGCAAGTCCTGCACAACAAGCCCGGGCATCAGATGTCAGGTGACTCCTCTGTTATCCAGAATCTATACAAAGCAAGGGGTGGGTGTGCGCCGGGGAATGAACTCCAGAGAATGATAGTAAGTTTCCCAAAAAGTCTTTATTTTATTCAGCCAACGCGTTTTGTTCTCTGATGGAGAACTTCATCAGGGCTGAAAGTGACATAAAATTACATTTAGCGTACGAGGTGACAAAGGGAACCTAAACCTAAGTGAACATGTGAATAGTAATATTCACATTGTCACTTAGGTTTAGGTACCCTTTGTCACTTGGGACACTATGCACAAATGTTGTTTTGATGTATAATGTTTACTCCTAACTTTATTGTCAGTGTGTAAGTGGTTCCTTCGCACTCTGCCATTATCTAACCCTCTTTATTACGATCGTGCTTATGTATCATAACCTCATAGTATATCATTCCACTGGAACCGATGTTTTTCCTATATAACTATTACCCTGGTTTCTTAGTGAGTAGAGTTCCCCTGTTTCTCTTGAACTGTATACATTTTAAGCATATATATAAGCAGTGTATATATTTTAACCATAAGGAAGATATACAGTTGTTCATCTGTTATGCATAAATATAAGAAAGTATATATATTTTTATCCATAAGTAATATGTGTATTTGCACAAAGAAATGCACATATCTGAATGCATATATATATAATCAAAGTATACATGTTTTCAAACACATGTAAATGCACTATTCATGTCTTGTGTATACTATTGCTGTACATTTGTATTTTGAATATGGTGATCATGTAGGCAAGAGTCAACTCTTGAGTAATCTTCTGAAGACAAGATGGTTATCTGTGGGTCTTATGTGTGGGGGTAAGGAATCCCCTAGTGTGACTGCTTGATCGGAGAAAGCTGTTCCACCCATGCTTTTTTCTTGTCTGCTGGGATTTCGAGGCAGGGTGCCAATCTGGAGTGGAGGTTTCTTTGTTGTATGTATTTTGTGAATTTTCTTCCTGATAAAAAGTAGTCCTTTTCCACGTATTGCTTTGCAGGAGATACAAAGCAGCTTGAAAGTGTATCTTCTGGCAACCAGTAACCAACTTAGGACCTTTAAGGCAGGGGAGATGTGGGCTTATGGCTTTATATGTAGGAGTACTCGGACTGCAGAGTTTTGAATTAGTTGTAGTCTTTTCATAGTTGATAGACTTCATCCATGGTAGAGTCCACTGACATAATCAAGTTAAACGGTACAAGAGAGATAGTATCTTAGACCTTGTGTGGAAATCCTAGGTAGGGGGAAGACGTGTTGCTGAATTTTCATACTAGTGTCATCTTGCTAATATAAAAGTGTGATCTTGCTAACTTATCCACTTGGGCATTCATTGATAGCTTTGAGTCCATGCTAATTCTGAGGTTTCTTACCTCCTTAGATACTTTAGGAGGTGGTCCCAAATCATCAGGCCAGGAGGAGAGTAGGTAATAATTGTTCTAATTGCCACAGGTAAGTATTTTAGTTTTGATGCATTCAGTTTGAGATGGCTCCATGTCATTGACTGACCTGTGGAAAAGTAAATCTTTCCATGTTCTGTGTCCCTACGTGTCCTCCATCTTATGTTATGTGTGCATGATTAAATATGCATATGTATCCCCATGTTTGATTAAAGACGCAATTACAGTTGTGTCCATCACTAGTATGCCAGTTTCCAGTTCTCGTGAAAGCTACGAGTATCAGGCCTATGTAAAGTTACGTTGCCACGTTTCTCAGTGTGCATGTTATTTCATTGTAAAGTCCCCGTTTCTAGGCCTCAAAAGGGCCCGGACACCAGATTCAGCTCCTGTCTCCTGAGCCTCGCTGAGGAGCGATACAGCCCCCACCTGTATCCTCGACCCTTCACTTACTTCCTGCCTCACAGTGCCCGGCTCAGCCTGGCTTTGCCTCTGAGTCTGCCAAGAATATGTTATGATTCTAGTTATCAGTCCAGCCCTCCTTCTCTGCATTCCTAAGCTACTGAATCGCATCAATAGTTTCCGTCATTGTCTAGCCTTTACGTCTCCATGTAAGAGAAATACTGCATTTAATGGTCATTTAGTATTCTTCATCACTACACTTCACTACATGTAGAATAATGCATGCTCCAGTCTTAGAGTCCGTTAGCCTCTCCCCTCCTGACTCTTAGTTTATATCAACATGTTCTCTAAACATCAGATACTAGATAGGGTTTAGGTACATGTCGCCCTGACTCTCCAGACTTCAGTCTCTGCTCCTAGCACAGAGTTCATAGCCCCCAGCTTCTCCTAGTAACACGTCATTGTCAGTTTACGCGCACCATTAGGTTAGAGGTCCCGGCTCCTTAGGTAGCCCCCTCCATGTTTCCGCCCCATTTATGACATATTCTGTTACGTTTACATCACATGTCTATGTATACGCCCCTGTTACACCCATTTTCACCCTTATCTTTTGCGACTGCTATTGACCACACCCACTGCTCCGCCTACTGTAATTCATTGTAATGTAACTGTTTTAGTATATATATTTGTGCACTGTTATTAAATGTTGTGCCGATTCTGATCCTGCCCCCGGCAGCGCTGCCATCCTGTTCCCGTGCAGGTTGTCCTGTTCCTGTCCTTTATGCTGTATTAAACCTGCAAACTCCTACTACCTCGAATCTTGACTCTTATTTATTGAGCTATCTGTTATTGCTATGTCCAGACAAACCTAGATCCGGTATTATTTATTTATATACCACATAATGGCGCCCGAACAGGGACTTGCCCTTTCCCCACGCGCCGGTGAAGCCACGCCGGCCCCCTGACCCTCTGCAGCCGTGACGGAACCATACCGTGCACGTGCAGATATTTCTGCTTCAAGTATCCCTCAGGCCCACGGAGGAGACGGAGGTGGCGGTCCAGCATCCAGACGAGGCGGTGGAGGAACGCGGCGAGTCCCGACCAGAGCCCAAGCCGAGAGTCCAAGGTCCGAGGTATCCGGAGGCCCACCCGTAACAGAAGTCCGAAGTTCGTCCGTCCGGCGTCGAAGCAGTCCAGTCCAGTCCGAGGCCTTCCGTTCTTGCTGCCCGGTGAGTACCATTGCTGGGGTAGTATCTAGACAGGGTCAATTTAATTGACTCTGGTCCGTGGGTTGGTGGTACACAGACCCAAAACGAAGTATCCACTTCGGTGGATGCGGGTCCTGACGTGTCTCTTTATGAGACCGGTAAGTTTCGTACTGTTTCAGCAGTGCATCTAGTTTCTGTTCTAGTCAGTTCTGTTCTCGAGAAAATTCATGTATTCTGTTTTCAGTATTCCAGGTAGTATTCTGTTCGAACTGTTATTTTAAATGTTCTTCATGTATTTTTAATGTCGTGGTATGAATGTGAAGTAATTATCGGGTTCATTGTGTATTGTATTGTGTCTAGATTACAGTTCAGTCATGCCCTTATTCTCGAAATTACGTCAGTTAAAAACTAGAAAAGGTCTGCTAGAAGCAGCAGTTCCTGTCCCGCCTAGGGACAGTCCAGGTCATTTTATGTATCAGAAGCATGGCATAAGTGCCATATTATATCTAGATTTATGGGTAGAGTATACCAAAGAGTTAGAGGAAAAGTATAGATGGCCCGTATCAGGTACGTGGGATGCCGAGTGCATCATGAGAGTAGAAGAAGCATTATGGAAAAAGAAAGCCAGACAGTCACAGAAAGATGCCATCGAGTTATGGCGCAAAGAATCTCATAAAAGAACCGAAAAAGAAATCAGAAAGTCAGAACTAAGTAGAGAATCCTTAGAACGAGCCCAAGAAAGGGAACTAATCGAGATAGGTGAACGAGTTAAAACAGAACAGTCAGACAGACAGAGGCATGCCCTCATCAAGGGTATGTATCCTCTTCTTGCCGAGGGCTTGCCAAAAGCAACCCCGGAGGCATCCAGTAATTTTCCGCCACCACTAGTTCCGACTAAGCTACGTCACAAACCGACCGCAGCTGATATTTTCATCTCGTCCTATTTGGACGACACAGTCCCGGAATATGCAAATCCTGTTCCGCCAGTCCCTGTAAATCAGGCAATTCCTGCTCCCCCAGACACCGGGGCACCTCTTGCAGTACCTGCTACGGTACCCTCGGTCCAGCCTACATTACAATTTCCCGCCGCGCTGGTACGAAGAGTATCAGTCGACGATTCCAGTTTAGGGGCCGCAGGAGGAGGTCCTCCTGGTACCCCGCCACCGCACCAACGTAGAACGTTGGCCGAGTTACATGAATGTGCGTTACAGCGTACGCCCAAATTTAAGTCCGTTGCAGAAATCCGACGAGCTCTTACTGAATGCCGCTATGATCCAGTTGCAGGTGATGATAGTACAGTAATATATTCCATCCGTGTAAGACGGGTGACCGGGTATTTAGACACCCTACCAGATATGAAAGGAGATCTAGACAGAATATATCGTTTCATCCGTACAGGGGATGATCCAGAAAGTATTGGCGAAGCCATGTCTCAAAGGAAAGCTGAGATCCAGCTCATGATATTAAAGTTTCTGATTAATTGTCTAATAAGAGAACAAGATTACCCGACTAAAGATCCGGCCGAAATGAAAATCCTGACAAGGTGGAGTGATAATATAGCCGAGGGTAAACACAAGACTATCAGTAGTATAGAGAGTATGTACAAGAAAATTCGTAAGGAAATACTAAAGTTACACGAACAACGTAAAGCAGCACAAGTAAGCGAGAAAGAAAATGACTCTACTGAAGAGGTAGAGGACGAGAATCCCACTAGAATAGCGTATGTAGGAAAATCTAGATTTCCAGATCGCCATTTGCGCCTAGAACACAAGTCAGTTTTACATCATCCAGCACCAGAACAAGGTTCTCTGGAACAAGTATTTCAAGCTACCGATCACATTCTGAAATCACGAATCGGTTACAGTAAATTAAGTACTATGCATGAACAAGAACTAGCCCGATCAGCAGTCCGATGGATTACTGATTCTACCACTTTTCCAGACGAAATAGTGGCACAAATGTTCCTGAAATTGCCCCCAGCCGAGCAGCGACTGGTGGGTATGTATATGATCCAGCACCTCATTACATTGTATGAGGGTCAACATTCTGATCCAGGTCCGTTACACGATGTCCTGAACGAGTTACTCCAGTATAGATGGAAAGGTTTAGGTACCGATTTAATTAGTGTCATTCTAGAACAGCGCCACAAATATAGTATGTTTTTGAACCCGCATTTTGTTCATGTCTCACCTCCAGAAAGTAAACCGTTTTACATAGACAGACAGAATCCGTTACGAGAAGTACACCCAGTTAGGACAACAGATGGTGAAATGCAACGAGTGTTTGTTTACACTCCGATTACAAAGATGGAACTCTTAGAGATGAAAAAGTTAATTCCCTGTCATGATAAAGATCCAGCAGGGTTCCACCGAGAATTAAAGGACATGCTCCGTATGGGAGAATACACGTATCCAGATATAATTAAAATGTTAAAAGTCCTGTTGCCCGCAGGGGTATATGAAAAACTCAAGGAAAAAGATTGGGAGGTGGGAGAGAAAAAGATCGATTGGGCAGTTCACGAAGCTGAAGATAAGGCACGAGTACCAGGTACCGGTCTAGGAGAGAAATGTAAAGAATTACCAGAACTGTTAATACAAGTTTTGCCCAGATTATTAGCCACTAAAAAGGAAGACTGGGATGCAATCTCAGCCTGTAAACAGAAACAAGACGAAGACACTAGTGATTTTTATTCTAGATTCGAGAAATGTTTTAGTATAAACAGTGGCCTCAAGACAAGTAGCGAGTCATACCCTCATCTTTTTGTTACTAAATTAGTCGAGAATTCAAGTCCACAAGTTAAGAATCGAGTTTTGAAAGTCGAAAGTACCTGGCAAGCTAATACCCCGTCCCAGATGTTACAGATGCTCCAATACCACCAGAATAGAATCAGAGAAGAGCAAGATCATGAAAGAAAACGTATGAAAGACACGAAAATGAAAGTACTAGTTGCACAATCTATTCCTCAAGACAGTCAGAAGAGGGGTCCGAATCAAGCCAGTCATCCTACAGCTCCCGTTAAAGGGACATGCAATTATTGTAAACAGCCAGGTCATTTCATAAACGAGTGTGCAGTTCTGAAACACAATATAGCTACCGGTAAAACTAAAGAAAGACCACGTCCGCCTAGACAAGAACAAGTTTCACAGACTTCTCAGCCACAGAATGCACAACAGACAGTTCCAGTACTGCAGCCTATTGCTGCAACACAGCATGTTACACAGCAGATGTACCAGTATGCACAGTCTGAGTATCCAGAGTATCAGCCATATTCATGAAACAGCCTAGAGAGGGAGGTAGGCTTGCCTCTCATCGAGATACCTGTAGATCAAGAGGGTCCCTATGTTCATAGTCAAGTATTAGGGAAAGACAGAAAGTTTTTGATTGATACAGGGGCAAGTAGGACCACCATCAGTCACGCCGAAGTTCCAGGGGCTCCGCTCTCAGGCTCTAGAAATGTTTCCCTTGGATTTTCAGGAAAGCCTATTGTAAATGAGATATCTCAGCCAGTTACTCTAGAAGTAGGTCCATTGTCCCGCACTACTGATCTGTTACTTACGAAGTCATGTCCAGAAAATCTGTTAGGCATTAAGACACTGAAAGAATTAGGTGCAGTCATATGCTGCTCCCCCGAGGGAATACGACTGTTCCTACGTGACTTCAAGGGTCACTATGTATTACGAGATTTTGATCCGAGATTGTCTAATGTTCCGCAGCATCTATGGGCACAAGGTCCAACTGATGTTGGGTATATGCAAATCACACCCCATCGTGTGACTCTCAAGCCAGGTGTAGTGTTACCACGAATCAGGCAGTACAGATTGCCACCTGAGGCTGTAGCAGCCTTATCCAAAATTATTGACGAGCTCATGGCTCATGGAGTAGTTGTAGAAACTGACTCCAATGTATGTAATTCTCCGATCATTCCAGTCATGAAACGTACTGATCCAAATGCACCCCCAGTATATCGATTAGTGATTGACCTTCGAGAGCTTAACAAATGTATTATTCCCCAGTACCCAGTTGTCCCAGATATCTCTTCCCTATTGACAGCCATTGATTCTGAAGCCACATTTTTTACAGTCATAGACCTCAAGAACGCGTTCTTCAGTGTCCCCATTCATCCAGACAGCCAGTTTCTTTTCGGATTTTGTTTAAATGGAAGGAGCTATATGTTCACACGCGCTCCTCAAGGTTTCACAGAAAGTCCAAGTATTTACAGTCAAGCACTTAAGAGACAACTAGACAATATTCACATGCCAACTGACACTGCCCTGCTCCAGTATGTCGATGATCTACTGATCACAGCCCGTTCTGAACGTGCTTGCGAGCGAGCATCCCTTACAGTCTTGTATTTCCTTGCCGAGATGGGGCACAAGGTGTCCCCTTCTAAGCTTCAATTCTGTGTCCAGCATGTGATCTATTTAGGCCACTTACTGTCCAAGAGGGGTAGGCAGTTGACACCCGACCGTATCCAGTTAATAGCGAGTCTTCCTCAGCCCAAGACCCAGAAGGAGGTACGTGCTTTTATCGGCCTTACTTCTTACTGCAGACAATGGATTCCTCAGTATGCATTTCTAGCTAAGCCACTGATACAGTTAACGACACAGGAGGCAGCCGTATCGACTGTCCTCCCTTGGACATCTGAACATACATTTAGTTTTAATGAGTTAAAGAAGGCTCTATGCCAAGCTCCAGTTCTAGCAACACCGAACTACAGTAAGCCTTTTACACTTTTTGTCACTGAACGCGAAGGTACAGCATTATCTGTTCTCACACAAGATCAAGCAGGACAATACAAGCCCTGTGCTTATTTTTCGAGCACATTAGATCCTGTAGCCCAGGCTCTGCCTGCGTGCCTCAAGTCAGTTGCAGCCACAGCACTAGCTATCAGACAAAGTGATTCCATAGTATTAGGACATTCCTTGACAGTACAAGTTCCACACTCCGTGGAAGTTCTTTTAAACCGAACACAGACTCAGCACTTGACAATTGCACGTTTAACAGGTTATGAATTGACACTGTTCCAGCCACACATAGAAATCAGACGCTGCAACGTTTTAAATCCTGCTACACTGTTACCGTCAGTTACTTCAAATCCTGCCACACACGACTGTGTGGAAGTAGTTAACATTATGACTAAGCCAAGACAAGATCTGACAGATATTCCATTACCAGATCCAGACCTGACACTTTATGTGGATGGTTCATGTATGAGAACAAGTACAGGAGAACTAGTAGCCGCGTATGCAGTGACTACTGACACTGAAGTTATTGAAACACACCGTATTGACACCCTGTCTGCTCAAGCAGCAGAGCTAGTTGCTCTGACTCAAGCCTGCATACACGCCAGGAACCTGAAAGTTAATGTTTACACAGATTCACGCTACGCATTTGGAGTCGTACACGACTTTGGAGTGCTCTGGCAGGAGAGAGGTTTTATGACTTCTCATGGAACCAAGATTCAGCATGGTCTCCTTATTCAAGCTCTGTTAGATGCCATACACTTACCGACATCCATTGCTATCATGAAATGCAAAGCACATACGAAAGTTACTGACACTATTTCTCAAGGTAATGATCTAGCAGATCGCACAGCCAAGCTTACAGCACAGACACCAGACATTCCAGTTAATAAGACACCGACATACACTCCAGATCTGACTACCTGTATGACAGTTAAGGACCCCACTCAAGATGTCATAGATATCCAGTTACATGCTACTCCCGATGAAATCAAGAAATGGTCCGAACAAGGAGGGGTCCAGACAGATCAGGGATGGGTAACGAAGGGTAAAGCCACATGGTTTCTCCCCGACTCCATGGTTCAAGTCATTATCAATACCGCACATAGTCCAGCACATTTAGGAGAAAAAGCTATGTTAGATAGTATCCAGAACATTTGGTTCAACAAGCATTTACGAGCTGCAGCCAAGCAGAAGGTCCGTACTTGTATGATATGTTGTCAGTTTAATCCAGGTAAAAGTGTTCCGGTGGAACAAGGTGGATTCCAGCCCCCTGACCACCCTTTTGAAGTCCTCCAAATGGATTATATTCAGATGGAGCGATGTCGAGGTTTCAAGTATGTCCTTGTAGTTGTATGCGCTTTGTCCAGGTGGACAGAGGCATATCCAGTCCCAGATTACACAGCCGCGACCACTGCCAAGCAGTTGGTTCGTGAATTCTTCCCCCGCTACGGACTCCCTAGAGTCGTATATTCTGACAACGGCCAGCCATTCTCATCCGAGTTGATGAAACATGTTTCCCTTTTGTTAGGGTACCAGTGGAAGTTCCATTGTGTACGCCATCCAGAAGCAGCCGGTCTCGTAGAGAGACATAATCAGACCCTGAAAATCCGAATTGCAAAAGTATGTAAAGAGAAGGGTATAGACTGGCTAGTAGCTCTGCCAGTTGCCTTGTTTTATATGCGCATGGTCGCACATTCCAGATCAGGTCTGTCCCCTTATGAGGTCGTATTCGGCCGCCCCCCTAATATGTGGGGTACACCTAGACCTCGAAGTATTACCGATGTTTCAAGTAATATGCTGACAGATTACCTAGCTTCCTTGATGTCTGCCCTCAACTCTTGTCGTTCACAGGTTGCTGCCGCATTTCCAGACAATACCGAGGTGGCACCGCATGAAATCGTTCCCGGATGCATGGTTTTGGTCAGGAACTTTGATCGTTCAAGTCCGCTGGAGCCCCGCTGGAAGGAACCCCGACAGGTCCTCCTGGCCACCCGTACTGCCGTCAAGCTGGAAGGCAGGAAGGGCTGGGTCCATTTGTCACATGTGAAAAGATTTTTTGGATTGAAACCTGTTTCAAAGAACATTTCCGAGGATCTTAAAGACTGCCAAAGTACTAATCTTAAGGACTGTCCCGCAAAAGACATTGCTACGAACCCTTCCCTGTTAGAGAAAACTCCGCAACAGGAGTATAAGCTTAAACTAAGGTCTAGTAAAATAAGTCAGCCAGTTTGATTGTCTAAGTCCTCCCCTAGGTGAAACGGTTAGACCGGTTTCTGACATGTATATAATAGACCCCCACAGAGAGAGAGTTAGTGAGAACTCTAGAAGTTGCACTATTATTTTATGTTTTCTGCTATATTTCAGCATTATGATCTCCTGCACCAGTTATGCATTTTATTTGTGTTTTTCAGTTTCTCATGTAAATAAGTCTGCTAATGTTACAGTAGAGCACACGTTTAGTGATCTGCCTCCTCATGAACTTTCTTATCGTCTTGCTATGCGTAATAACTCTTTTATCCGCATGTTACATTATTCACACCAGACCAACAATGCCACAAATTGTTGGGTGTGTGGTCGACTCCCCCCTTTCCAGACACCGAAGGGAGTTCTGCCACTCTTTCCTTATCCATTTTCACATAATGGTTCGTGTGGAGCATGGTCCACGTTAACGTCATCCTCAACAGATATGTCTTTTCTGAACAGTACATGTTTCCCAGACAAGCAAGGTCTTCCCCACAGAACAGGGTTAGATCTAGAGAATGAAGTTTATAATCTAGGTAATTATTCTTCGAATTTCATGGTCCTGAATGTTCAGTCTGATTCTACTCCAGACTTACCTGCTATTTCAGTACTACCAGTCAAAGGTGAATTATGTGTCCGAAATAATGGTTCCGTACATGTAGGCCATAGTGATTGTACTACTATTGTCAAGTATAGTGACAGTAGGAAATCTATTTTCAAAGCTTCACGTCATTCTTATTTTGTTTGTGGTCAGACCGCATATGTTCGTCTGCCCCTTGATTGGGATGGTACATGTTACATTGCCTTCCTACTGCCACCAGTTTTCCTAGCCCCACCTGACTATCATAGGAATTCCCACCTAGTACATACTAGACACAAGAGAAATCTCCCGATTGTCGATTATACTGAAACTGCTCTAGAACAATACATAGATATCAATAAAGGTGTCTTCCCCTACTTAGGTACTGTTGTAAATAGTAAACTGATACGTAGATTAACCAGAACACTTGAAGCAGAAGTGATTGAGACTACTTCTGCTCTAGGTAACTTAACCGAAGAACAATCCTTTATGAGAATTGTCGTGCTCCAGAATCGTCTCGTCCTTGACGTCATACTGGCCGATAGGGGCGGGGCATGTAGAGTCATCGGATCTAGTTGCTGCATTTTCATTCCTAATAACGCACCGTCTGTTTATTCAGCTATTACCAGACTCCATAAAATTGCCCATATGTTACACCAAGATCCAGGCACCTGGACATGGTCCGGTTGGTTCTGGAATATAATTTCCGCCTGGGGATGGAAAGTATTGTCATTTCTGGGTATTGCAGTAGCAATCATATTCAGTTGCTGCCTCTGTTTACAATGTGGCCCTGCGATTTGCGGCATTTGTGCTACATCTTGTATTCCTAGTCCCAAGTCCCGTCCTAAATCCCGTTCCAAGAAAATTCGAGACGAGCAAATGATACTGTATGAAATGATAGATGGTATCATGAATATTGATGTTTCCTGATGGAAACGTAGTGACAAGGAGGGAATGTGGAAAAGTAAATTTTGCCATGTTCTGTGTCCCTACGTGTCCTCCATCTTATGTTATGTGTGCATGATTAAATATGCATATGTATCCCCATGTTTGATTAAAGACGCAATTACAGTTGTGTCCATCACTAGTATGCCAGTTTCCAGTTCTCGTGAAAGCTACGAGTATCAGGCCTATGTAAAGTTACGTTGCCACGTTTCTCAGTGTGCATGTTATTTCATTGTAAAGTCCCCGTTTCTAGGCCTCAAAAGGGCCCGGACACCAGATTCAGCTCCTGTCTGCTGAGCCTCGCTGAGGAGCGATACAGCCCCCACCTGTATCCTCGACCCTTCACTTACTTCCTGCCTCACAGTGCCCGGCTCAGCCTGGCTTTGCCTCTGAGTCTGCCAAGAGTATGTTATGATTCTAGTTATCAGTCCAGCCCTCCTTCTCTGCATTCCTAAGCTACTGAATCGCATCAATAGTTTCCGTCATTGTCTAGCCTTTACGTCTCCATGTAAGAGAAATACTGCATTTAATGGTCATTTAGTATTCTTCATCACGCACTACATGTAGAATAATGCATGCTCCAGTCTTAGAGTCCGTTAGCCTCTCCCCTCCTGACTCTTAGTTTATATCAACATGTTCTCTAAACATCAGATACTAGATAGGGTTTAGGTACATGTCGCCCTGACTCTCCAGACTTCAGTCTCTGCTCCTAGCACAGAGTTCATAGCCCCCAGCTTCTCCTAGTAACACGTCATTGTCAGTTTACGCGCACCATTAGGTTAGAGGTCCCGGCTCCTTAGGTAGCCCCCTCCATGTTTCCGCCCCATTTATGACATATTCTGTTACGTTTACATCACATGTCTATGTATACGCCCCTGTTACACCCATTTTCACCCTTATCTTTCGCGACTGCTATTGACCACACCCACTGCTCCGCCTACTGTAATTTATTGTAATGTAACGGTTTTAGTATATATATTTGTGCACTGTTATTAAATGTTGTGCCGATTCTGATCCTGCCCCCGGCAGCGCTGCCATCCTGTTCCCGTGCAGGTTGTCCTGTTCCTGTCCTTTATGCTGTATTAAACCTGCAAACTCCTACTACCTCGAATCTTGACTCTTATTTATTGAGCTATCTGTTATTGCTATGTCCAGACAAACCTAGATCCGGTATTATTTATTTATATACCACAGACCAACGGAGGATAACCTGTGGTGTTAGTCCTTCATTATCATAGGGCGAATTTTAACACCTCTTTAGCCCCTTGCCCTCCCTTCACCCTGACCCCTGCTCTCACATACACATAAAAAAACCCACGTCCGGACTGGGAAGACAAACCAGCCCTGGCAATTCCACTTGTCCGACTCCCGGGAAGGGGGGGGGGGGGGGGGGGGAGAGCAAGGGAGGAGGGGGGCTTGTAGCAGTGAGAGGCGAGCATGGGGTGCTGTGGCAAGCTTCGCTGACATTTTATTTTTAAACAGGGGAGCGATATTGCAGCACTGCTGCAAAACAGGCCCACAGTGACAAAACCGTTTCCCTTGGCTGCAAAACCGACCCCCACCCCTCAGTCCCACTGGAGAAACGTCCGGTGCTCACTAGCGGCCAGTCCGGCCCTGAGAAAAAACATCATTGCGTTAGGCAGCTATGCTTCCAGTGATTTAGGTGAGCTTTGGGAGGTCCGGGGATGTTTGTGTTCAGCGGCCAGTCCCTGCTCTTCCAGGTATTGACCAGTGAACACAAAGGGAGGCTTTGCTGCTTTGTTTAATTCACCACCATCAGCAAGGGTGCCAAATTTCTCTCCGCCCACGCCCAGGGCACTATCTTAGCAAAGACCGTCTCTGGCTGAAAGATTACTAAATAAACCACACAAGAGTATTAAAATGTTTTACAACACAGTGCAGTAACCAAAGTTGATGCACTGTGTTACATGAAATGGAGAGAACAGGAAAGTGTCATATCAACAGAGATATGTTGCTGGTCTGCTCTCTGGCACTGCAAGCACCATGCACACACCTTTGCATAGTGTAAAGAGATCTGTGTCATGTCTAGCTTAGGTTTTGTACTGGAAGGCTATCCTTCCAGTGCAAAATACTGTGCTTAGACTAACTTTTCCTACTTTGGATTTGTGCTGTACAGTTCAGCGACCCTTCAGTTAGGGGAGAGGATGTGGTCTGTGGCCTATACTGCCGACTTTGGTGCTGGAAACCAGGGTTCGAGCCTCGGGGCCGCGTCTACATCCTGTGAATCTGGGCGAATCACTTAATCTCACTGTACCTGAATGTGTAAGTAACCTGGTGCTCGTGTAAAGTGCTCCAATACCTTTGGGTCGAGTTTGCGCTATATAAATATGCACACAAAAAAGAGAAATAAAAAGCATTTCTCCTCAATAACAACGTCAAAAAAGTGTTATTTTTTAATGCAAAACCCAGACCGCTTTTTTTTAGGTTGAGCCTAAGGCATTGCTTTAGCAATGCTTGTTGGCGAGATTATAGTAAGGCTTTCAAAAGTGTAGCCAAACTACGGATCGGGTACAGTACATGTGAGCACAACCACGAGCATTGTGAACAGCTGCCATTTGCTACCAGGCACTTCGTGCGTGCGCGCGCTCCACCTCTGCTGCCACTTCAGCTCACCAGGCTGCACACCCCCTCACCCCTAGCTCGCCAATGTCCCTCCCACCCTTCCTTTGATCTCCGCATCGAGTTCTCACAGGCTAATGGCCCTCCCCACCAGCACAGAGCGCGCATCGCATGCTATCTTGTGCCTGCTTCCATTTCTCTCCTCCCGTCGTTCTCTCATTATCACCTTCTACACTTTTATCTTTCCATAGTTATCAATGTTTACTTCCTCCTTTCTGTTTTTATCGCGTCTTCCTTCTTTGATCTTTCCCCTTCCTTATTTTGCTCTCGTCCCTTTGCATTTCCCTTTTGTTTGTTTCCCATTCTCCTTTAGCTCTAATTTCTTCTCCATTCCTTCTTTCATCTTTACCGATTTTGCTTTTATCTTTGGTGCCAACATTTTTTTTCCAAATTAATTTTTGCTTGAGAGTTTATGCAGGGTTCAGTAGCCATGGAAACTACTTACTCCCTGCAGATGTCTGCTTCTACAGTCATCCCCATGAACACTGCTTCGTCCTGCCATGACAGTTCACAGTGCCTTTTGAAGATGGAAACACCTACGGGTGCCCCTTTTTCATGCACAAAATTAATTATAATAAAACAATTTACAACCAGAGGGGCGTTTCACTAGCTGGAGAAGACTGCTTGGATAAAAAAATACATTTACAAATAAACCAGGCTGCTATGGAGCAGATTTGTTTTGTGTGCATGGACAAGCCACCCATGTAGATGTCCGCTACGAATGAGCATATTTCACTGTTGTAACCCATGTGTGCAGCACCAGTACTATGAGCCTCTGGTGCTCAGTGCCACAAAGGCTGCAGCACAGTAACTTGCTGTACAGAAATCCAAGCTTGTGAGCATGATGCTGCGGTCCAGTCCTAGATATTTTTACCAGCCTGCCAGTCCTCTTCAGACTGCAGCTGCTTTCCTCCCCCACTGGAGTTCTAATGTGAGTATCGCGCCTGCCGCTGTCCATGGACTTCCGGCCGCGCTTGCCTTCACCCCTGCCCGCTAGCCCCACTGGCAAACCTGTTCATTACCCTTTACACATCCAAATCTGACCCCCTGGCCAACCAAACGCCGGAGTAATTCATCGCACCAGCCCCCCTGCTAGGAATTCACGCCCTCCCTGGTCAGGCACATTTAAATGCTTATGGTCTGTGGAGCTCGCGGCTATGAGTGAACTCCTCACTAAAGAAAAACCCTCTCTCAAACTTCAGAGGTCTCCAGGGTCGGTGCACCATCTCCCTGATGAAAAATTGTAGTCCAAAATCACATCCTAATATTGACAAGAGTATACAATGAAAGTGAGCTTTAACACTGACAAAACTGCCCATTGTTATAGCGCTCACTGCCCTCTGGGTGCTTGAATAATGCACGTCATTCGCGCCCGCTGGTATGTGCCTTGCAGTGATCTCAGAAGGATGCTTGCACCCATTTAAATAGTTGTTCGTGTTCCAATGACCCCCCACTTCACTTACCCCTCCCCATAAGCCACCTTTTCTCACTCCTCCGCTCTTTCCTTCCCTGCTTTACCACCCCCGATTATTTGCCCCTACCACCTCCTCCTGCTGCCCTGCTCCACTGTCATAATACCTTATAAATACTGCTCCTCTCCTCTCCCTTCTCCTTCTCCTTCTCCTTCTTCTCCCTCCCCTCCTCCTCCCTTACCCCTCCCCTTCCTCCTCCATCTTCTTTTGCCTCTTCTCTTCTACCCCATTGCTATCATGCCCTCTCCACTCCTGCCCCACTTCTGCTCTTCACTGTCCTCTCCCCTGGTAAACTGCCCCTAAGATCCCTCTCCATCTGCCCCGATGTTGCTATGTCCTCAGATCCCTCTCCTCCTGACTTGCTCCACTGTTCTCCCCCCCTGTCCTGCTCCTCTAATGCACTGCTCCCTCCTCTACTTCTGCCTGATTATTTGCTCTCTCACTAACTCACTCTCTCACTAACTAACTTACTCTTTCACTAACTATCTCAATCACTCTCACTAACTCTCTATCTAACTCTCTTTAAAAACACTAATTCAAGCTATCTCTCTCACTGACTCACTCCGAACTAACTCTCTCTCTCATAGACACTCTCTCTCTCTCAATAACTAACTCACTAACTCTCTCTCCTCTCACTCACTCACTTACTAACTTTCGCACTAACTAACTCTCTCATTAACTAACTAACTCACTATCACACTAACTGTTACACAGGTACTATTTCCCAAGCTTCAGGCTCCTGTTATTGATGCCCCCCCCCTTAACAAAACAAGCATTGGCATAGCCAATAGGTCTCGCCTATGGGACCTAATAAGTGTTTAGTTATCTAGCACAATATCCTTGTTACGACTAGCCCCCTCTCTTATACACCTTTCTTCTCTCGTCCCTCCTCTGCTTTGCCGGCTCCCTTCCACGACCATGCCACCTCTTCCCACCCTGTCCACTTTCCGCTCATCTTGACTCTCTCCATTTACTGTATCCACCCCCTCTTCATCTTGTCTTCTCTGCCTGCCCTCTACGCCACCCCTTGCTTTCCACAACTTCCCTATCCGCCGCTCTCTCCCGCTCTACTTCCTGCTTCGCTTCTCTCTCCCATGTCTGTCTCCTTTTTTTCTCTCACTGCCTCTCGTATTCAGCCCTCCATACCACCTCACCCACCACTACCACCACAACAACATCCACCACCACACCACCACAACAACATCCACCACCACCACCACATCCATCACCGCCACGTCCATCACCACCACGTCCACCACCACCAAGTCCACCACCACCAAGTCCACCACCACCACGTCCACCACCACCACGTCCACCACCACCATGTCCACCACCACCATGTCCACAACCACTACGTCCACCATGTCCACCACCACCACACCCACCTCCACCTCCACCTCCACCTCCACTACGTCCACCACCACCACCACATCCACCACCACCACCATGTCCACCACATCCACCACCACGCCCATCACCACATCCACCACCATGTCCACCACCACCATCATGGCCACCACCACGTCTACCTCCACCACCACCACATCCACCACCACCACGTTCACCACCACATCCACCACCACATCCACCACCACATCTACCACCAAGTCCACCACCACATTCACCACTACATCCACCACCAGCACATCCACCACCACCACACCCACCTCCACCGCATCCACCACACCACCACCATGACCGCCACCACATCCACCGCCATCACGTCCACAACCACCACATACACCACCACCACATACACCACCACCACGTCCCCCACCACCACGTCCCCCACCACCACGTCCCCCACCACCACCACGTCCCCCACCACCACTACGTCCACCACCACCACGTCCACCACCACCACACCCACCTCCACCACCACACCCACCTCCACCACCACACCCACCTCCACCACCACACCCACCTCCACCACCACACCCACCACCACACCCACCTCCACCACCACGTCCACCACCACCACCACATCCACCACCACTACCACCACCACATCCACCACCACCACCACGTCCACAACCACCACATCCACAACCACCACGT
Source organism: Lissotriton helveticus (assembly GCF_964261635.1). Taxonomy (NCBI): domain Eukaryota; kingdom Metazoa; phylum Chordata; class Amphibia; order Caudata; family Salamandridae; genus Lissotriton; species Lissotriton helveticus. Next base: position 133,698,740 of record NC_136070.1, on the reverse strand, counting down.
CCACAACCACTACCACCACCACATCCACCACCACTACGTCCACCACCACCATGTCCACCACCACCACTACGTCCAGCACCACCATGTCCACCATCACCACATCCACCACCACACCCACCTCCACCACCACGTCCAGCACCACCACGTCCAGCACCACCATGACCACCACCACCATGACCACCACCATATCCACCTCGTTCACCACCACCTCGTTCACCACCACCACGTCCACCACCACCACGTCCACCACCACCACGTCCACCACCACCGTGTCAACTACCGCCGCGTCCACCACCACATCCATCACCACCATATCCACCACCACCACCACCACATCCACCACCACCACGTCCACAACCACCACGTCCACCACATCCACCTCCACCACTACCACATCCACCACCATGTCCACCACATCCACCACTACATCGACCACCACCATGTCCACCACCACATCCACCACAAGGCCACTACCACGTCCACCACTACCACGTCTACCTCCACCACCACCACATCCGCTACCACCACCACGTCCACCACCAAGTCCTCCACCACTACATCCACCACCACCACATCCACCACTACCACATCCACCACTACCACATCCACCACCACCACGTCCATCACCACCATGTCCACCACCTTCACGTCCACCTTCACGTCCACCACCACCGCGTCCACCACCACCACCATGTCCACCACCACCACGTCCACCATCATGTCCACCTCCACCACCATGTCCACCTCCACCACCACGTCCACCTCCACCACCACGTCCACCACCACTACATCCACCACCACCATGTCCACCACCACCGCATCCACCACCACATCCACCACCACCACCACATCCACCACCACGTCCACAACCACCACGTCCACCACATCCACCTCCACCACCACCACATCCACCACCATGTCCACCACATCCACCACCATGTCCACCATCACTTCCACCACCACCATGTCCACCATGTCCACCACCAAGTCCACCACGCGGCCACTACCACGTCCACCCCACCACACATCTACCTCCACCACCACATCCACTACCACCACCATGTCCACCACCACGCCCACCACCACCACCACGTCCACCACCACCACCACCACCACTGTCAGAAGGCTCCAAACACTTCGCGGAGGCAGTATTAGATGCTGGTCCCAAATGCCCACTCGCCAGTGTCTCCGCTGCCAGAGCAAAGTACACTAGTCGAGGGGAAAAGGGGAAGTGGAAGAGAAAGAAGAGACACCTTGTAACTTCTGCCACCTGTACTGCCTGTGGACTGCGAATTGACTTGTGCTGTCTGTCCAAGGGGTACCTAATGCACAAAGGGAGAGATAAACAAACTACCCACCAATTTCCTTTTGACACTTAATATAATAAAGGAGCTGGTCCTACCAGTGGTCTTCAAGGCTATTGCAACTCTTCGTAAATAGTTTAAGGCAGTCCTGCAGGTAATCTTCTTACTACAAATTAAGGAGAGCTAACATTACTCTATGTTTGTAATTCTACTGCTCTATATTGAACTAGGAGGATTCTTGTATACCTGGTGGACTACCTGCCCTTGTTCTGAATGGGGGTCTGCACAGAATTTCAGATGAATACTTAATCTTCTTCACAGTCTCTAGTAGTTCTTTTCCTTCTCATGAAGCGCGCAAAAAAGGTACAAGGAAAGGTACAAGGGGGAAACGGAAAGGATAGGAAAAGCGCAAGGAGGAGGGGATAATAAACCACAATGCTGCAATATCCGTGGAAAGGCTCAGTCTTACTGTCTGTGTACTTGAAGGAAATCGTCTGCTGACTTTCTGAGGAAAATTCTGAAGGGCTCGTTGTTCCGAAGATTGGCTGAAGGCTGTCTTCACAGAATTCGGCAGGCTCTTGGAAACGGAGGAAAGTTACGTTAAGCAAATAAACTGCCCAATAACTGAAGCCTTCTCCTACCCTCTGGACTTCTAAACTGTGAACTCGGGAATTTAAGGTCCGCAACTCCCGTCAGAAAAACTTGACGCGGAGCGGCGGTCTTTAGCTGCGACTTCGGGAATTAACGTCGTTGAAGTGTGCAGATACAAATCGCGCTCCTTCCAAATGCACTAGAGGGCGAGAGCGCTCCAGATTCTTAAACGACCACAAGCGCGGCCATCTTGGAATTAGACTCGAACATATATTTACAAGGGAATTTTTAAGGCAAAAGGTAACGGGCACTATTAAATGGTATTAGCGAGTCTTAAGTAGCAAAGAATATTAATGACTCTGAAACTGACACTATTTACATAAATGATAGGGTCTTTTAATGAGAACAAGGATACCAAACATTTAACCTATTGGGTTTTGAAATAGCACGAGTCCTTGACCGTTGCTGGGAAACACAAAAAGCAGCAATTCTGTGAATCCTGACAGTACCCCCTCTCAACGACCGATTTATCGGTCCAGGTTTGAGCGGGTACCGAACATGGAATCTCATAATCAGTTGGGGAGCATGAACATGAGTTACTGGTTCCCAGGATCTGTCTTCAGGACCATACCCTTTCCAGTCCACTAAGTTCTGCAATTTCCCTCTCGTGAACTTGGAATCCAAGATTTCCTTAACTTCATATTCAGGGTGACCACGAATGTTAAGGGGGTCTGGAGGTTTACTCAAACGCATCTGGGGTTTAGTCTTCTTTAACAAAGACACATGAAAAACTGGGTGGATACCTATCTTAGCTGGTAATTTCAATCTTACATTCACAGGACCTAAGACCTTCTCTACCGAATAGGGACCCACAAACCTAGGCTGAAACTTTCTATTACCCTCCAAGTGCAAATTCTTTGTAGAAAGCCAAACCTGATCTCCCACTTGATACTGTGGAGCGGATTTTCTATGCCGATCTGCAAATTTCTTATAAGAGTTTTTAGCCTTAATCAGATTTTGTTCTGCAGATTTATGTAGGGAGTTGATATCAGTAATTAAATCTTTTACCGCAGGAACCTCTAGATCTTCTTGAGTAACAAAGGGATTAGGATGCCGACCAGAATTCAAGTAAAATGGAGAGTAACCAGTAGATGCACTCTTCGCATTATTACAAGCAAACTCGGCCATCCACAACCTGTCTGACCATTCACCTCCCTGATCCATGAGGAACAGACGGAGATATTGTTCCAATTCTTGATTGATTCATTCAGTCTGACCATCGGACTCAGGATGATAACTGGTGGACAATCTACTCTCGATTCCTAGCCCCTTTAGGAAGGCCTGCCAAAAGTGAGAAATAAATTGAGGACCTCTGTCAGAAACCACTATCTTGGGGACCCCATGTAATTTTACTATATTTTCACTGAAGACTCTGGCTAACTCAGAAGCAGTAGGAGTAACAGACATTGGAAGGAAATGGCTCATCTTAGTGAACGTATCTACAATCACCAAAATGGTATCAAATCCCTTACTGATAGGTAACTCTACAATGAGGTCCATAGAAATGGTGTGCCAAGGATGAGTAGGAGTCGGGAGCGGTTGCAATAACCCCTGGGAAATTTGTCTACTAGGTTTACTTCGTGCACATAATTCACACGACTGCACATATTGTTTGACATGAGAGGACAACCCAGGCCACCAAAAATAACGTTGCACCAAATCCAAGGTCTTAGCAATGCCTTTATGGCCGGCTAAAGGATGATCATGACAATTTTGTATTGCTTTCTGCTGGTGAGTTGACGTGGGTAGATACAAGGCCTCTTTCAGATAAGGTAGTTGTTGGTAACTACGTCTTCCTTCTCCCAGCTGAACCCATTCTTGAATCTCTTCCGGAGAGAAACTCTTCCGAACCTCCTCTTGAAAATTTTCTACTGAAAGAGTACAAATAACCTTTGTTTCAGGAATAATCGGTTGAGGTTCCAGCTGATGTTCAGATTCCTCGGTATTCAATCGGGACAAAGCATCTGCCTTGCCATTCTTGGCTCCAGGGCGATAGGTGATCACGAAATCAAAGTCTGCAAAATACAAAGACCAACGAAGTTGCCGTGGTGTTAGGGTCTTGGCGGTCTTTAAAAACTGCAGATTCTTGTGATCCGAAAACACTGTAACTGTGTGTTTGGCTCCCAGCAAATAATGTCTCCAATCTTCAAAGGAGTCTTTAACTGCTAACAGTTCCTTTTCAGTAATTGTGTAGTTCAACTCTGCCGAATTTAATTTCCTAGAGCGGTATGCTACCGGATGAAGTTGCCCTGTTTTCGGATGTCGCTGGGAAAGGACTCCACCAATCGCTTGATCCGAAGCATCTGCTTCCACATAGAAGGGTTCAGCCGGATCAGCATGTAAGAGAATGGGGGCGGAAACAAATATTTTCTTCAATTCCTGAAAGGCCTGTTCAGCTTCTTGGGACCACTCAAACTTGACTCCTTTCTTTAAATAATGAGTGATGGGCGCAATCCGCTGTGAAAATCCTTGAATAAAACGTCTGTAGAAATTGGCAAAGCCCAAAAATCTTTGGATCTCCTTGACATTATGAGGGGCAGGCCAATCTTCCACGGCTTGCACCTTTCCAGGGTCCATGGTGATTCCTTGAGAAGAAATGACAAATCCTAAAAATTCAACTCTAGACACATGAAATACACATTTCTCCAATTTAACGAACAAATGGTGAGACTTCAGCCGCTCCAACACCAATCGGACATGTTTGATATGTTCTGGTGGATTCCTGGAGTAGATCAAAATGTCATCCAAATATATTATGGCAATCTTATCAATCAAGTCACCCATGATGTCATTAATAAAATGCTGGAATACTGCAGGCGCATTACACAGTCCAAAAGGCATCACACAATACTCAAAGAGGCCGAACTTGGTACGGAAAGCAGTCTTCCATTCATGCCCCTCTTTCATGCGAATGAGGTGGTAAGCACCCCGCAAATCGAGCTTGGTGAAAACTTGAGCCTCTTTAATCTGATCCAACAAAACCGAAATCAACGGTAGAGGGTATCTGTTCTTAATGGTTACTTGATTTAAGGCGCGTAGTCAATACAGGTTCTCAAACTCCCCTCTTGCTTCTTTGGTATAAAAAATAGTGGAGAGGAGACCGGAGATTGAGATGGTCTGATGAATCCATTAGCGAGATAACGATCCAAATACTCTCTGAGATGATTATTTTCAGCTTCTGTCAGGGCATAAATCCGACTGCAAGGGAGAACGACCCCAGGTTCTAAATCAATGGTACAATCATAAGAACGATGAGGAGGTAAAACTTCTGCTTCTTGCTCACTAAAGACATCTTCGAGATCTTGATACTCAGAAGGAATTTCTCCAGTAGAGATGACTCCTATGGACTGACTTCCGAAAGAAAGTAGAGTCGCCTGAGAAGGTTCTTCTAGACTTCTCTTAGGACCATAACAATGTTCCAAACAGAATTTGGACTTCATAGTCACTGTTCTATTTTCCCAGTCAATGGTTGGATTGTTAGTGGTTAACCATGGTAACCCCAAAATTAATTGAAACTGGGGAGCATCAATCAGATTAAATTGTAACATTTCCCAATGACCATCAGATTGAATTAACTCCAATTCCTCAGTGTGACTGGTTATGGGACCTGAAGACAAATTCGTTCCATCCACTGCTCGTACAGATTCTGGTTGATCTTTCTTGATGGCTCGAAAACCCATTCGCTGCGCATATTTGATGTCACAAAAATTACCAGTGGCCCCAGAGTCCAACATTATGGCCACTCCCAAAATCTGATGTTCTCGGAATCTTAACGTCATATGAAGAATCACATGAGGTGTCATAGTCTGTAGTGTGTTTAAAATTAAATGAGGTTCTGGAGCCGACTTGTCATCCTCCACCATCAGAGCGACTCCGCCTACTGATGGCTCGCATCGTTTCCCTTAAACGGTGTCTTTGGTCGCTTAGTACATTCCTTCACGAAATGACCGGAACCTCCGCAATATAGGCATAACTTCTTCAGACGTCTCTGTTCCTTTTCTTCTTTACTCAAAGGACCTCTAACTACTCCAATCTGCATTGGTTCAGGATCATTATTTCCACCAGTTCCTTTTTCTGTTCTCATCCGATCAAAACGAGGAATATTGACCTTCCAGTCCTTCCTCTTCTCTCCTTTGCGTTCGGAATTACGAAAATCCAATTCCAACACCAAATCCACCAATGCAGATAATTCCGTCTGACGATTAGGAACTTGAGCTAGGGTATCTTTAATCTCATCTCGTAACCCTAGATAAAACAATGCTGCTCTCTTTTCTTCTGGCCACTTTGTTTCCAAAATAAGTTTATTGAATTGAGTAAGATAAGTAATCAAATCCTTGGATCCTTGACGCAGCTCTAGGAACTCGTTATCTGTGGCCTGAGAAATCCTTCTCCTGTCAAATATGCGAAGAAACTCACTCTTAAATTGGGTAAAATTATAAAGTAATGGATCATCACCACTAACCAATGGCATAGCCCAATTAGCAGAATCCCCTCCAAGATATGATAAAATAAAAGCTACCCTGGACTGAGCATCAGGAAATAGTGTCGGCCGACACATGAAGTGTAAAGAACACTGGGTTAGAAAAAGTTGCGCCTTTTGTGGATCTCCTGTGAACCTCTCTGGTGCTGCTAGGGGAATGAGGGGAGAAACTGAATGAATTACCTGAGCTACTGTTTTAGGGTCAGGACTGGGATTACTGGTACTAGGAACTGGAATAACTTTTACTGGGTTACCCATGGCCAAACCATCCACCTTCTGGGCTAACAACTTGGTCTCTTGACGAGAAGCTGCTAAATCCACTCTTAAACTCTTGTTTTCCTCACGAACTGCACCTATCTCTCTTTGAATGCCCTCAAGTATAACTCCCAAAGCCTTCAAATCCATTCCCTCAGCCATACTGCCTGGGTGAAGTAAAATCGTGGGCACTTCAATCTGTCAGAAGGCTCCAAACACTTCGCGGAGGCAGTATTAGATGCTGGTCCCAAATGCCCACTCGCCAGTGTCTCTGCTGCCAGAGCAAAGTACACTAGTCGGGGGGAAAAGGGGAAGTGGAAGAGAAAGAAGAGACACCTTGTAACTTCTGCCACCTGTACTGCCTGTGGACTGCGAATTGACTTCTGCTGTCTGTCCAAGGGGTACCTAATGCACAAAGGGAGAGATAAACAAACTACCCACCAATTTCCTTTTGACACTTAATATAATAAAGGAGCTGGTCCTACCAGTGGTCTTCAAGGCTATTGCAACTCTTCGTAAATAGTTTAAGGAAGTCCTGCAGGTAATCTTCTTACTACAAATTAAGGAGAGCTAACATTACTCTATGTTTGTAATTCTACTGCTCTATATTGAACTAGGAGGATTCTTGTATACCTGGTGGACTACCTGCCCTTGTTCTGAATGGGGGTCTGCACAGAATTTCAGATGAATACTTAATCTTCTTCACAGTCTCTAGTAGTTCTTTTCCTCCTCATGAAGCGCGCAAAAAAGGTACAAGGAAAGGTACAAGGGGGAAACGGAAAGGATAGGAAAAGCGCAAGGAGGAGGGGACGATAAACCACAATGCTGCAATATCCGTGGAAAGGCTCAGTCTTACTGTCTGTGTACTTGAAGGAATTCGTCTGCTGACTTTCTGAGGAAAATTCTGAAGGGCTCGTTGTTCCGAAGATTGGCTGAAGGCTGCCTTCACAGAATTCGGCAGGCTCTTGGAAACGGAGGAAAGTTATGTTAAGCAAATAAACTGCCCAATAACTGAAGCCTTCTCCTACCCTCTGGACTTCTAAACTGTGAACTCGGGAATTTAAGGTCCGAAACACCCGTCAGAAAAACTTGACGCGGAGCGGCGGTCTTTAGCTGCGACTTCGGGAATTAACGTCGTTGAAGTGCGCAGATACAAATCGCGCTCCTTCCAAATGCACTAGAGCGCGAGAGCGCTCCAGATTCTTAAACGACCACAAGCGCGGCCATCTTGGAAGTAGACTCAAACATATATTTACAAGGGAATTTTTAAGGCAAAAGGTAACGGGCACTATTAAATGGAATTAGTGAGTCTTAAGTAGCAAAGAATATTAATGACTCTGAAAGTGACACTATTTACATAAATGATAGGGTCTTTTAATGAGAACAAGGATACCAAACATTTAACCGATTGGGTTTTGAAATAGCACGAGTCCTTGACCGTTGCTGGGAAACACACAAAGCAGCAATTCTGTGAATCCTGACAACCACCACCACTTACACCACCACAACATCCACCACTTCCACCACCACCATCCCATCCACCACCATGTCCACCACCACCACGTCCACCACCACCGCGTCCACCACCACGGCATCCACCACCACGGCGTCCACTACCACCACCATCTCCACCACCAACACCACCACCTCCACCATCATCATCATCACATCCACCACCACCACGTCCACCACGACCACCACCACCATGTCCACCACCACCACCACCACATCCTCCACCACCACCACCATGTCCACCACCACCACACCCACCTCCACGTCCACCACCTCCACGTCCACCACCACCACGTCCACCACCACGTCGTACACCACCACGTACACCACCACGTCCACATTCACCACCACCACGTCTACCTCCACCACCACCACCACCACCACGTCCACCTCCACCACATCCACCACCACCATGTCTACCACCACCACGTCCACCACATCCACCACCACCATGTCCACCACCACCACATCCATCACCACCACCACCATGTCCATCAACACCACCACATCCACCACCAGGTCCACAACCACCATGTCCACCACATCCACCACCACCACGTCCACCACCATGTCCACCACATCCACCACCACATCCACCACCACGTCCACCACCACCATGTCCACCATGTCCACCACCACGGCATCCACCACCACTGCATCCACCACCGCGTCCACCACCACCACCATGTCCACCACCAACACCACCACACCCACTACCACCTCCACAACCATCACATCCACCACCACCATGTCCACCACCACCACGTCCTCCGCCACCACCATGTCCACCACCACCATGTCCACCACCACCACACCCACCTCCATGTCCACCACCACGTCTACCACCACCACCACGTACACCACCATGTCCACATTCACCACCACCACGTCCACATTCACCACCACCATGTCCACCTCCACCTCCCACCACATCCACCTCCACCACATCCACCTCCACCACATCCACCACCTCCACCACATCCACCACCACCACCACATCCACCACCATGACCATGTCCACCACCATCACATCCATCACCACCACCACCATGTCTACCAACACCACCACATCTACAACCACCATGTCCACCACATCCACCACCACCACCACCATGTCCACCACCACGTCCACCACCACCACGGCCACCATCACGTCCACCACGAGGCCACTACCACATCCACTACCACCACACATCTACCTCCACCACCACCACATCCACTACCACCACCACATCCACCACCACACCCACCACCACGCCCACCACCACATCCACCACTACATCCACCACCACGTCCACCACCACCACGTCCACCACCACCATGTCAACCACCACCACATCCACCACCACGTCCACCACCACCACGTCCACCACCACAGAATCCACCACCACAGAATCCACCACCACCGCGTCCGCCACCAACACCACCACATCCAACACCACACCCACCACCTCCACCACCACCTCCACAACCACCACCATCATGTCCACCACCATCATGTCCACCACCACCATGTCCACCACCACCACCACCACCACGAGGCCACCTCACTCTATCTATCGCCCTGCGTCTATCTATCTATCGCCCTCAGCCTATCTAGCGCCCTCACTCAATCTATCGCCCTCACTCAATCTATCGCCCTCACTCAATCTAGCGCCCTCACTCAATCTATCGCCCCACTCAATCTATCGCCCTCACTCTATCTATCGCCCTCACTCTATCTATCGCTCTCACTCTATCGCCCTCAGTCTATCTATCGCCCTCCCTCTATCTAACGCCCTCACTCTATCGCCCTCACTCTATCTATCGCCCTCAGTCTATCTATCGCCCTCACTCAATCTATCGCCCTCACTCTATCTAGCTGTCTATCTATTGCCCTTACTCTGTCTATCTATCGCAATCACTCTATAGCCATCACTCAATCTATCGCCCTCACTATCTATGTCTATCTATATATCGCCCTCACTCTATCTATCGCCCTCCCTCTATCTATCTTTCGCCCTCCCTCTATCTATCGCCCTCCCTCTGTCTATCGCCCTCACTCTATCTATCTATCTATCGCACTCACTCTATCTATCGCATCACTACAGCATCATTCAGCACCACCAAAGCATCATTCAGCACCACCACAGCATCATTCAGCACCACCACAGCATCACTCAGGGGCACCACAACATCACTATGTGCTACCACAGCATCACTGAACGCCACAGCATCACTCGTCGCCACCACATCACTCAGCACCACCACAGCATCAATCTGTACAACCATTCAACAACAACTGGTTCAAATATGTTCTCTCAATGTTTCAAGCTTTATTACAAATGTCACAAAAAGATGTTAATATTTCACTTTGCTTCTTGTATTTTCGTCACAATAAAATACACTGAACATAGTCTTCACAAAAGCGATTTACAAAAGTTTAAGCTATTCGCCATTATAAATTACAAAAGCTTTTATTTAAGTATTATTAAAAAAAATAAAAGCCATTGTTATTTGTAATATCAATACATCGAAGTCACGTAAATACAACACATATTGCATTACAAATGCTATAGGTGTCACATTTGCGAAAGTTAAAACTATTGGCATTGTAATTGACAAAGCTAATAATTTCACTATTTTCAACACTAACACATAAATAAAAAATGTGTCATTTACAATACCAATAGCTCAAACTTTCCTAATGCAAGGCCTATTGCACTGCAAATGCTTTTTTTTTTAAGATAGAGTTTTCAGTAAAAAACATGGGTGGATTCAAGTAAACATCCACATCCCACCCATGTTACGCCCCTAAAGCAAGGAAGTGCTAGACGTTGCCGTTACTTTCAGGCGACTTTTCAGCACAAAACTTTCAAATAAATATTTTGTGCCGATTTGAATCAAGCTTGTGACCCAAAGGCGGTGCAAAATCTTGGTAAATATATCCCTCAGTCTATACCGTTTCAATATTCTTGGCCATTCGACTGTGTATTTGCAAACTTTTCTCAGAAGCAAATTTACCTAGCCAAGGAAAATAAGCTTTCAGTTTCAACATCTTCAAAGTGTAAGTCAAGAAATGCTCTCTCGGGGAGGAGCCTAGCTCGCGACCGAGATGGCCGCGCTTTAGCTCGGCTCCGTTCGCCCGCCTGTATTTTCACATTTATCCTGCTGTTATCCTGCCCCGGGAAGCCCTCTTTGCTGTGTGGTAGTGCTACGACGCCCTGCAGGCACTTACCTCTTGTTCCGGTTGTCCTGGCTGCTGTGGATCCGGTGCGGTGCCCCCGATCGTTTTGGGGAGTCGGAAGCGGACTGGCCTGGATCTTCTTGCCGGCTCCCGGGCCGGACGGAGCCTGCGGTGCTGCCCTTCGGGGCGCGGTGGAGGTGGTCGGACGGCTGTTGTTCGTGTGGGCCGGAGGTCCTTCCTGGCTGATTCCCGTGGGGAGGAGGCCTTTGGTGGAGGCGCTGCCTTTCGTTGCCGGAGCTCCTCGTGTATCCGGCTTGCTCCCCCTTTGTTCTCCGGTCCGGCCATTTTGATTTTACCGCCCGGACTCGGAGAACGGGTCCGGTGGCGTTGGGTGGCCGGTGAGGTCCCTTTCTTCTGGTGGCCCCCCTTTCTGCCCGGGGTGCTCTGCCGCTGGTCGGCGCAACTACACTTGCCTTGCCGTCGCCCCGGCGGAGGTTGGCGGCCGCGCGGCCTTGTTGGGCTCTCAAATGGCGGCCGACCCAGATTGTCTTGGCCGGGCCTGGACGAGCGCTGGGGGCCCGCCGCATGGCCCGGGTGCCGGATACTGTAAAGGTTTTCCTACACTTAAGGAGGTCCTGGATGCCCTGCTCTCCTGGCGACTCTTGGTGGCCGCGCCTGTCATGACTTCGGAGGTGGTTCCTCGCTGCGGGCCTCCCGGGCCCCCGCGGCCGGATGTGGCCTTGCCGGTGCGGGGTGCGGCTGGAATTATCCTGGCAGAATTGGCCCCGGCTACGTCCGCGTCCGTGGGTGTGCGGAACTTGATGGCGCCTCCTCCTCCGGCTTTGTCTCCTTTGCCTCGGGCCCGGGAGCTGGATTTTGCTTGGCCTGGCCTTCATGACTCGCCCGTTTCCTTTTCGCCGCCACTGCCCGGCGATCTCTACTGTGCTGGCCCAGATGGGTCGGTTTCTTTGGACATATCCTTGGACCTGTGCCTGCATCGTTTACTACACTTCGTGACTTTCCTGGATCTTCCGTGTTGTACTTCACGTGTATTTTCTGGACTGCCGTTGGATTTTCCTGCTGTCTGCCTTCTGTTCTTCGTGACCTGGTCCTCGCTGGATTGGACCGTTCCCACTTTGGACAAACAGGGACAGGGCTGATGTGCACTGACATCGGCATGCGGTAGTCTTGTACTGGCTTGGATGGTCAACGTGTCCTGGTATGGTTATGTGTGACTGTTTGGTGCTCCTGGACTGTAACCTGATAATCTTTGGCTTCCCGGGTTCTTGGACCTTCGACTCAGGCGGGTGGCCGGGTGCGTTTCCTCCTGTCTCCCGGCCCTCCCCCGTGTATGTGTATGTATGTGTCTCCCGTCCCGTGTTCCCTTCCCTTGCCCTTCCTGTTTTTGTCTTCTGTTTCCGACTCAACTTTGCTCTGCTATATTTCGGGTTCTAATTAGGGCGACAGGCACGCTGCGGGGGGGTAGGCCGTAGCCTTCTGCAGGGGTGCAGGGTGGGCTTTAGGGGTGGGTGGGGGGGGTCTGTCTCTATTGGGGGGTCCTTTTCCCCCCTTATTTCTTCTTTTTTTGTTCTATGGCTCTTGTGTATTCACCTTTTCGGGACTCTGTCTCCTCATGTGTCCCCCTAGGGAATTTCTGTGGCGTTCGTATTCCGGTGTGTGTCTGATTGTGGCCCGCTGGTTATTTTGGTATTGACTTTTTGGTATATCACTTGCCGGATCATGTTGTCCTGCCTTGTCTCCTGGGGGGGCGTGATTTGGTGGGAGTCCCTTCTTTCGTCCCCTTTTTCCCTCTTTCCCTTCCTCCTTTATGGGGGTCTCTTTATTTTCGTTGGGGTGCGTATCGTATTGTATTTTGCAATGGGGGCCTTTTTGGTTCTGTCTCCTCAATTTGGGTGGGGGCGGTGAAGGGTGAGCGCGGTTTGACTGATGCCATTGTAGCTTCTTTGTAATCCGATTATGTGTATATTCTTTGGTAGCTATGTTTGTATGGTTTTTTGTCTCTCCTGTGTTCATAAAATGGCGGCTTGCCGCGGCCCCTCCCCTGTTGTTTCTTTCCCGGCCCGTTATTCTTCTGTCCCCCCGCCCCGTATTAGAAAATTAACCTTTTGTTATCCTGTTTTTGCTGATTGCTCGATGGCCTTTGTGGTTTCTCCTGTGCTCCTGGTGTCATATCCTGTGAAGAACTTATTCTCCTTTGCTACGTTTTTTACCGTGTGGTGGCCAGCCCGTGGGGTTGTAGGCCCGTATTTGTGAGCTTTCTTTGTACAATAAAGGTTTAAAAAAAAAAAAAAAAGAAATGCTCTCTCTGGCTGACTTTCTTCACTCAGCAAACTTTGGGGACTGCTGCCATCCTGTGGTCACACTGGAATACACTCCTTTAAACCTATGACATGCTAGTCCATCAGCCAATCTGCAATTGCTGAGCGCAGGCAGGCTAAAAAAATCAAGCATTTGCAATGCAACAGGTCTCGCATTAGTTAGAGTTAGAGATTTTGGCATTGTTTATATTTTGCTGGATTTGTTTGTTGTTTTATGTACTGTATGTGTTAGCTAACTACAGTTTTGTATGTATCTGTGGAGTAAGTATGTGTATTATACCTTTTGCATTGAATATTAGCTGGTCTAATATTATATATAGCATCAGCTAGGGTAGCAATAATGTGTGTTTGTAGTTGTGTTCAAGTATTATTTGTCGATAGTGTTTACTTGTATAATTGGTATGCGTTCGTGTAAATTAGTATGTAGTGTAGTATATGTTTTTGAGTGTTGTAAGCATGAGGGTTGCATAAATATGTCCAGCACAAATGTTGTGCTTTTTAATTTTTTTTATTAAACATAAATATATGCTGCAATCAGGTAAATAGTTTCTGAATTATTTTAGACACAGTTTTTATTATTAGCGGCACATTATATAGAACAGAGCGCCGTAGGTTGTAAAAGAGAAAGATAAGTACAGCCACAACACATATTCCCCAAGAAGGCACACACTAATAAACAAATATAAAAGACCAATTTTTAAGAGAAAGGCACATTCTCTACAAATTTTCACTTCACCAGTATTTCTGTTCTGGAGATTTATACTAACCAAACATATAAACTCCCTTGGTAAAAGTTAGTAGTACTACAGCTGAACTCCGACTTGAGTCAATATAACACAAGCATTTACAATGCAATAGGCCCCCCATTACTGAAAGTTAGAGCTAATGACGTTGCATTGTTATTTAGAAAGCCAATAGCTCTAACTTTCAGTAATGGGAGACCTATTGCATTACAAATGATTCGCTTGAGAAGCAAAGAGCCGTTGGTGAAGAAGGATAGAATGACGAAAAGACATCCTACCTGTGGTGAGCAGTTGGGACAGTGTGAGATGGCCGGGGAGAAAGAAAGCATAGAGATGAAAGGAGGGACGGGGTAAGGAAGGGAAGCAAGAAGTCTCGTGGTGAATTAAGGGAGCTATGGGTAAGGGAGGAGTAACAAAGAGCTTGCAGTCGCAGGGAATGCACAGACAGGACGAGGGAAGGCAGAGAGTGCCTTTGGAGAATCGAAGGATAGTAAAAGACAGACAGAATGAATGCACCCAGTAAAGAGACGGTGAAAGATGAAGAATGCCTGCAACATCTCGTCTGTGGTACTATGTGCTACATAGATGCATTTTAATCCTAAAGTAATAGAGGAGCTGAGTTAGAAGGGCAGATTTGGAGCGTGAAGGGGCAGTGAGGACAGCATGACAGCCTGCAAGAAACGACGCCACAGACTGAGAAGGAGTGGAACCGTGGTGGAGGGACAGGCGGAAGAGAGGGCAGGCAGGGGCATGCGGTGAGTGTGGGCACAGGGAGGTTGTGTTGAATGGCGAGTTGGGGGAGGAGGAGAGACAGAGGCTCTGTTATGGCAGTCAGACATAATTAGAATGACATGAGAGGGGAGAGTTCATGGTTGATGGGGTATCGAGCAAGAAAGAGAAAGTCTGCGTGGTGGAAAGAGATGTGGTATGAGTGGAGAGGCCGCCTGCAAGAGAGCACAAGAGAGACGTGCCATTATTGGGCACAGCTTACAGTGAGAAGGAAAGAGCGCCACCCAAATTACGTTTGATCATAAAGGGTCAGGCTAATCACATTTCCGTTCGTCCCCTCGCAGACCAGTTCAGCAGGTCTCTAGTCACTCAGTGGGTGCTGCTGAGCGCATCGCTACTTTACTCAAAAGTGCACCCACACATTAAAAGTGACAAAAGTAACTTGATACAAACAAAATCCCTTAAAAGTCCCGGTTTTACAGCCAAAACAAACTACCGTTCTAAGTAACCTATGTGCCTTCAGTTTGCTAGGTTTCACAGTTAAAAAAAAAAAACAAATACAAAAGAATGCAGTTATGCTGCTGGATGCTTGACTTGTCTGCCATAGGTTGTGTAGGTTGCAGTTTTATGTAGCGGGGAACGGTGAGATTAAGTGATGTGCCCTGAATCAGAGGATGTTTGAGCAGACTGCGAGACTCGAACCTAGTTCACCAGCTTCAAAGTCGGTCACCCTAGCCGTTAAGCCATAACCCCTTGCACTTCAAAGTCGCCACCTACTTTCTATTAAAAAGAAGCAGGCCACAAAACAGTTAATCCCCAAGATTGTGCATTTTGCTGCAAACCTGCCTCTGTGTCTAAATTCCACGTGGTTTAAGTTCATGTCTTCAGAGCCCGGACTCTGTTTTGTGGCAGTTGGGGGGAGGATCTGGTGGCTGGGGTAAGGGTGACGAAAACTGTGTTCAGCAGCAGAACCCCTTACAGCTGCCTAGGCTCGAATTAAAAATCGATTCTCAAGGGTTAACTAACTAGAAACTCAAGCCACAAGACAAACTAATCTTACGTTCCTAAGCGATGGTGGGGAGCCCTGCCCAGGATCAGTCTGAGACACACTGAAGTGTAATAGCTGGCAAGCACCGCCCCATGAGGCTTGTCAGGCTCAGAATAGACCGACCCAGCGCAGATCACGTAGCCAAGAAACACTCAGGAGAAGGTGAGGTCTTTGGAAAAGGTGGAGACAATGAAGGAGAGGTGGTGAAGTCATGTACAGCTTGGTCCAAAGTGGGGCCTGAGGCAAGCATGTTATGGAGGTGCTTTGAAATAACACATAGCACTGTTATACACTGACCATTGGAGTCGTGGAACTTCGCCATGCAAAAGCCCAATAGACGGGTAAAAACACAACTTTATTTAGAATATATCCTCTGCACCATACAACGAACACAGAAAGACTGTCATTAAAGTGCCCACAGTAAAAACTAGTGGGGCGCGCGAGCAGCCCACCTCTCTTTCCTTCGTTCATTTAGTTGCTTCACAGTGCAATACATTTTTTGCAAAAAACAAGAAGCCCGCGAGTGGTACGCGCGCACGCGCCACAGCTAGCCATGTAGTTTCAATTATCGCGCCAGTGTCTGGGCACGACAATTAAAACCACATGAAGGCCGGTGGACGTAATAGACACCAATAGTTCATGGGCAGAGCAATGCACCCGTCTTTGGCCAATTGCGTGCTGTCTTTTATAAAAAGACGCACGCAAAGGCCAATAGCCTGGGCCAAAAGGAAAAGCACACGCACAAGCGTGTGCGATTTCGAGGTCCGTTTGTAAACCCACCCCAAGAGGTCCCTCGCAGCGCGAGCAGTGCTGCGCACTGCAACGCACACGTACGAGACATAAAAACCCACAAGCATTAGAAATGTTAAAAGGAGACCCATTTGCGAGAGTTAAAGCTAATGGTGTTGTAAATGAGAATGTATTTTACCCATGTGTTTTGGTTTGGAGTGGATGTATGTGGTTTGGCGCGGATTTATGTAGGTTGGATTGGAATCGTTAGTTGTGGAATTGTGTGGAGTGGAGTGTATTTGTGTAGTGGAATTATGTGGCATTGTGTGCAGTGCAATTATGTGGATAGTAATTATGTGGTATGGAGTGTGCAGTGTAATTATATGGATTGGTATTTTGTCTTCTGGAGTTGTATATAGTGGAGTTTAATTATGTGCTGTGCTGCTGAATTTTGTGGCATGATGTGGAATTCTGTGGTGTGGTTTGAATGTATTTGGTGTGTTGTGCAAGCGTGTTGTTGAGTTGCATTGTTCTTGTGACACAACTCCAGCAAGTTTGTTTGTCAAAGTATGTGGTGTGGAATGGAAATGTGTTGAGTTGAATTGTGTGGAGTGGAATTATGCTGATTGGAAATGTGGCATGGTGTGGAGTGTATTTATGTGGATTATTTCTATGTGACAGAGTGGTTTTATGTGGTTTGTATTTATTTGGTATAGAGTAGAGTGTAATTATTTGGAGTTGAATCATGTTGTGCTGAGTGGTATTATGTGGAATGTAATTATGTAGGGTGATGTTGAATTGTGTATCGGGGAATTGTGTGGTGAGAAATTGTGTGGTGTTGTATGTCACACAAAACATCCAGATATGCCACAAGGTACCCAGACGAGTGGAACAGTTCTGTTTATTTCGCATCTTCTTCAGACTATTCAGTTAGGATTCACAATAATGAGGATTACTGGATTTTCCCAAGATTACGCAATGTAGTAAAGCGAGAGAGTTGGGATTAAAACCCAAGTCTGCTGGTTCCACGGCCCACAATTTAAGCTCCAGTTCTTTTCTAAGAAATTAAATGTATATATAGCTGATGTGGGCACTTATTTTGTTATGTAGGGGCTGCTATTTTGGCATATTATGTGAAATGTTTTATTTATATTTCAAAGATGGCTGATTGGTACTTAAGAACAATTTTTTTAAAGTGCATGATGCGGCATAAATGTGCTTGGGTAAGAAGCCTCCGAAATTCTTGGGGGGCTGGGGCAAAATGGTTAGCAGAGCAATCTGTAGCTGTAACAACTTTTAACACCACCGAATATTCCAAAACTAAGGAAAAAACTAGTTAGAGCTATTGGCATTGTAAATAGACAATGTCTTTTACCCATGTGTTATGGAGTGGGTTGGATTGGAAGTGTTAGGTGGGGAATTGTGTGGCGTGAAATTGTGTGGAGTGGAGTGGAGTGGATGTATGTGGTGTATTGTGTGATTGTGTTGTTGAGTTGAATTATGTGGTGTGGAAGGGAAATGTGTGGAGTTGAATTGTGTGGCATGAAATTGTGTCGAGTTCAGTGGAATTATGCTGAATGAAATTATGTTGCATGTTCAGGAGTGTATCTATGTGGATTGTTGCTATGTGACAGTGGCTGTATGTGGGGTGTATTTATGTGGTATTGAGAAGAGTGTAATTATATGGAGTTGAACAATGTTGCGTTGAGTGGTATTATGTTGGGTGGTGTTGAATTGAATTATATGGTGTTGAATAATGTTGCGTTGAGTGGTAATATGTTGGGTGGTGTTGAATTGTGTGGCAGTGAATTGTGTAATGTGAAAATGTGTTGTGTGTCACACTTATCATCCAGTTATGTGACACAGCATTGGAAGCTTTGGATCAACCTACAGAAAAATAGATAATAAGCAATCTCTGAGAATTAAAAAAACTAAATTAAAGATCTGTCTGTTCCCTAAACCAAACAGGTTAGCTGTCCCATGTCATCATGGAACATGTAATATGGTGTATTTATTTGGAACTCCTAATCTTTTATTATAATACATATTTAACTAAACAAGGCATTTTTCAATATTTATTATTCCTTCAGAGAATGGGAAACATCTTTCGATCATTCTTCACAATGAAACATAAAGACCATTCCCCACCAATGAGTATATATCATTTTATGTCATTGGGAGAGCAGCTTTGACTGTAGCAAGGTGAACAGTAGCTGTGTTTTGGTTAAATGACACCCTGAACCATTCTGCCCTGGTTATTGCATACCACTTTGCATTCAGAGATATTGGTTAGTATCCTTGCATGAACATTTCAGAGCCACAACAGCTGCTGTCAGGCCATGTCTAGACTAGCAGCAGACGGGCACTGATTAAGTTGAATCAATCAGTGCTTGGTCCCTGCTCCACAGAGAGGAATGGAAATGATGCTAGGCCTGCAATAACCAGTTACAAGGCTGTAAAGAAGAGTGCCATGCAAGCCAACAAATTGTAAGCAACGGACGGGCTTAAAGCCCTTTTTGTTAACAACAGTGTCTTGCATGTGCAAGTGCATGCTATCGCAAGCTCAACTCCAAAAAATAGGGAAATCACCCAAAACAATGGTGTTTTAGATTGGTATTCCAAAGGGCTAAAACCAGAAATACATGAATAATGCAATTGCACAGATTTACTAGAGTAGTCAAAAGTAATCCAAATTGATTATTGAAGAAAATAGGCAGAACCTTGTTAAAAAAAGTGACAAGTATTTATCACAGATTCCTTTTTAAGTACCACCTTCTGGTTTTTCCAAAATCTTAAAACCTGCAGCTGGCGAGAGGACCAAGGGGGCTCATGAATTAGCTGGATCGTTATAAATTTTCAGTCATACCGTTTCTTACAAATAAAAAACACTCTGCGCAAATGTGTGTGGATGTACAATATTTGAAAGGTAGTCATGGTGAAAAATGAATTACATTTCTTTTATTTTGGTTTTATTTAAAGAGTTTTATAGAGCGTGAACAAGACCACAGTGGGTATCAGAGTGCTTTACAGATGGGTAGTTACGAGGGTACAAGAAATTACGACATTAGCACAGACACGCCCAGCAAAGGCCAACATCGGTCACAACATTCAAACATTCCAATAAAGGCAAGACCAAGAAAGCAAATCCTAGGGTGAGACTGAAGGGCTAACCAGAGATTTCCTCAACAGAACTCCTTTGACTTTCTTAGGAAGGAAGCCGTAGTTCATATCACAACCGAACAGTACAGGGGCAAAACAAATAATAACAATTCTAGCAGATTCACTCGAGACAAGAGTGAGATAACGAGACCTATGGTGGGCTAGGGGACTAGCCCAGGAATTTCTTAATCAGAATCTGTTTGACTTCCCTTTTGAAGGTAGCTGTGGAATTATTCAGTCTTGTTTCAGGTGGTAAGGAGTTCCAAATTATAGGTGCAAATACCTTAGAATGCTCAATTGTAAGTTTTCTTTTTATGGAATTTCTGAGATTTAAGTACTAAGGTGCTGAAGCCCCTAGAGAATCTGTCCCCTCCAGAGAGCTCAAGTGTTTGTGCAAGATATAACGGGGTGTTGAAGTGTAGAGCTTTGTGGGTCATGCAAGAAATCTTTAGTTGAATCCTTGCTTCATACGGGAGACAATTAGGAGTTTTTAACTCAGGCAAGATATGATGATAACGTTTGGAGCCTGTAATGAGCCTTGCAGCGGAATTGAAAGAGTCCTTAGGTGGGCCATCTTCGACTTTGAAGTCTATAAAGGGCTGCACTGCCATAGTCCAGCTTATAGATCACTAATGCTTGCACCGTGGTCTTGAGGGCGTTGTGGGGAAGGAACAGTTTTATTTTCCTTTAGATGCTCAAATGGAAGTTTGCTCCTTTGGTGAGAGCACTAATGTGATTCTGCATGTTTAAATGTTTGTCCAGTGTTATTCCAAGTGAGCTCATGGAATCGATGATGTTTGGAGTGCAGTTGAGGGCGGTTAGTTGGTGCACCCATTTTGCAATGACTGGAGACTATTTGTCAGGGGTGATGAGGAGGAATTCAGTTTTGAGAGCATTCGATTTCAGATGATTGAGTGTCAGCCAACTTTGCGTTTCATGAAGTACTGAGTTGAAAGACCTGATGTCCTCTGGGGAGGAGATTTTCAGGTACAGGTGTGTGTCTTCGGCATATATGTGATAATGGATGTTGGACAATTTCAGGATTTCAGTTAGAGGCTCCATGAACAGATTGAAGAGAGTGGGAGAAAGAGTGGACTCCTGAGGAACCCCCATAGTGAGCGAGAGGGGTTGGACAGAGACTGATTCACCTTCAGCCTTTGGGTTCTATTGTGTAGAAATTAGGAAAGCCAGTAAAGCAGTCCCTGATAGCCCCATCCTGTGCTCCAGTAGACCTATGAGAGTATCGTGTATCCAAAGCAGACTAGAGGTCAAGGAGGATCAAAAGGCATGACTCATTCTGGTCCAGTATTCGTAGTGCATTATCTGCAATGTGAGTAAGAGCGGATTCTGTGCTATGACCCTGCCTGAATCTGGATTGGAATTGGTCTAGTAGTTTGAATTGTTCAATATGGCTCCATAGAGGTTAGTCTGGTCTGCTGTCAGTGTTTTTTAGGATGGTGTGACCTGCCCTGACTTTAGGCAATCTGGGGTTGACCCTTGGAGCAGAGAGGCATTAACTTTCTTCGTCCAGAGCGGCAGAATGGATGATCTTATCTCTGTAAAGAGGTTTGGTGGGACAGGGTCGCTAAAAAGGATGGAAGGTTTCAGAGTTGCCAGAGTTTTTTGAATGGTGCTCTCATCCAATAGTTTGGAAACGGCTCCAAGAGGCATTGCTTTAGGGAGGGAGTCTCACACATTGTGGGGGCAAATCAAGCCCAGGGGATGGAAAGGTGGCAGGTAGATTCTTACGGGCTGCCAGTAGTTCCCTTTCAATCTTTGTTGATTTATCATATAAATCCAAATCCAGTACTTGTATAGCACACGAATCACCCCTGTAGGGGTAACTCGGCGCTGGGAGTCGTTGGGAAGATTAAGCAAGCTATTGCCCAGAGTTGCATGGTGATGGGCAGCCGCCTGCCGCCTGAGCCAGGGATCGAACCGTGATCCCCAGCGTCCAGCGGCAGTCGCCCTGGCCGCGGCGCCACATCATGGAAGAAGGAAGCAAACTCTTCACAGTTTGGCTGCTGACAGGGTTCTAAGAAGGGAGGGATAAGCTGGTTGTTAGATTGAAGCTTGATGAGCTCAAACAGTTTTTGGGTCCGTTTTTTCTTGATCTAGTTGTTCCCTGAAATAGCTAGCTTTAGAGCATTTGATGCATTTGTTATATGAGTTTCACAATGCTCTCAGCTGAGTAAGATGGTCCACGGAGGGTGAGGATCTCCAGAAACGTTCTGCTAGTCTTAGATTTCTTCTCTCTCTATTTAGGCTCCCGTTATACGAAGGGTTGGCGATTTTGGCTGGCATTCTTTTCAGTTGTAGTAGTGCCATTGAGTCTAGTATGTTGGACATCGAGTGATTGTAGTGGTCTGTGAGGGCACCGACATCAGACATGTCTGGAGGAGGAGGGAGGATGCTGTTTGTGAGGGAGGACAGATCAGTCAAATACACTTTATTCGATTTGTTAAAATCATAAAAGGCATAAAAATGTACATACATTCATAAAAATAGAGTAATTCATGTATATACAAACTCAGTGCAAAAGCTCTTTTGAAATATATACACTGCTGGATGAATTAAAAAAATAAGAGCAATCAGAATAATACATTCGATGGTATGCTTTTCATTTTAATTCTAATTATCGCCACTAAAAGACTAGCCACATGGAAGGTAATGCGGGTGCTACACAACATCTGAAGGTGAATGAGATCAGGTCTGACTTGGATAAAGCCAGCCTCTTTCATGATTGGTAGCAAATATTTTTTCCTTATCCCCGCGTAGTGCCCACAGAACATGATGAAATGCATGATGTCTTGTTGCGAAAAGTTGTCGCAATTACAGGGCGGACCATCTTCTGGTTTGCACCACAATTGATAACTACCCAAAGAATAGTGTATCAGGTTGAATCTGAATTTAGTTAGTAGGACTCTATGGAAGGGTTTGGTTACGGTCTTAAGATATGGCTCGAGTCCCGGAGAGATTGTTAGCATATGATGCCGTCTAACTGAAGGTTTCAGAAATTCCAACTCCTCGCGGGCCAATCTAAGCCTATCTAAAAAGTGTAACTTAGTCCAGTTGACATCCTCCTTTCTGATACAAGAAGGGGTTGAAAAAAGCTCTTGGCGTCCTAACTGACCAAATGAATATCTCAAGTATTCAAGCCAGGGTATTTTTTTTGCCTGATCCAATACCATGACGTTTTTCAGAATTGCATGATTCAGAGTTAATTCTGCGTTGAGCCATGTTTTTAGCCAGAAGATTAATGGGGCAAGTTTCAGCTTATCTGAAACATAATCCATACCCAGCTCAGAATGGATTGAGAGGGTGGGGGTGGGCTGGGGAACAGACAGGAAGTATCTTAAAAACCTGTTCTCAACTCTTTGAATCTTATCAATTGGAACATAGCCCCAGACAGAAGCACCATATGTGGCGATTGGAATTTTGAATTATAAACTTTTAAAAGCGCCTCCATAGGCCTGGCCCCCAACCTTTTTGAATAGCCTATGAGAGTTGACGTGGATCTTGCCACGGAAATACTTTTAGCCTTGATTTGGGGGGCCCATGACCCCTTCTCGTCGAAGAGAACACCAAGGTAAGAAAATGCTACCACCCTGGAAACCACCTCACCCTTGCAAATCATACAGATCATATAGGTTAATGTTTCTCATATTTCTTTGCGAGAGTCTGGCTTTTTTCAGTTGAGATTTAATGGTTCTCACCAGTTCTGAGACGAGGCAGGAGATGCAATGGTGGTCAGTCCAGTCACATGGGGCGATAGACTCAAGTTGAATGGGGCTGCTCTTACCAATGACCAGATCTAAGGTAGCTCCCTTGATGTGCGTAGGGCTAGCACATATTTGAGTAAGGTTGAGGTCAAATATGAAGGATTTGAGTGACGAGTCATTCAGGTAATCCCAAAGAAGGTTAAATTCCCCCAGGAAAATCTGGGTGCTGTGACAGTCCACATTCATAGAGATGATTTCCATGATCCGTTCTATGAAAGGAGGATTGTCTCCTGGAGGGTGATAGAAGGAGTGGAATTTGCATGCATGCTTGTTGTTGGATGAGACCTCAAAACACATGTATTCACACGAAGATAGGGAATCAGAATGTAGTTGTCTAACTGATAAATTGATACGATGAATACATGTAATGCCTCCCCCTAGCCCACCGAGTCTATCAAGCCTGATGATGTTATTTTAATTTTTTATTTTTTGGGGGGTTTTCTATAGCGCTAGCCAGACCCGGAGGTATCGGAGCGCTTTACAACATTGTTATAAACAGATTACATTGTTATAAACAGATTATTACACCAAGAGTGACCAGGTAAATAGTTAGTCTCAGGTCTAAGGAGGTTCAATAATCTGTAATCGCCTGGTAGTGATCGAAGCAAAGTTGAGAGTTTGATGTTCAGGTAAGAGGGAGTAATGTTCCGAATATAGGGGAAGTGATGTCAGGAGTGGCTTTAACGTAGTTGCTGGGTCTTTTGTCTTGTGGTCGGGAGTTAAAGAAGATCCATTGTTACTTTGTAAGGATTTGATTGAGGAAGAGCGTTTTGAGCTGGCTCTTGAAGGCTCTGTAGGAAGAGTTCGTCCTAAAATGTATGGGAATGGCATTCCAGATTTTGGGTGCATTTCCGGTGAAGGACCTAGATAGAGTCTTTTGTTTGCAGGTTTTCGGACTGATGAGAAGCAGAGAGTTGGTGCTTCTGAGGTTTCTTGTCTGTCCCGCTTTCTTGAGTTTGGCAGCTAGATAGGTGGGTTTGCCAGTGTGTAGAGCTTTGTGTGTGAGGCAGGTGGTTCTGAAATTGGCTCTCATTTCTACTGGGAGCCACTTGAGTTCTGTTAGCGCTGGAGTGATGTGTTCATATTTCTTCACTCCTGACACCATTCTGGCTGCTTCATTTAGTGTTGTTCTAAGTGGAGCCAGGTGAAGTTTAGCCGTGCCTGTGAGGGTGGCGATCCCGTAGTCTAATCTGGATAGGACGAGGGACTGCGTGGCTTGTTTGAGGTCCGTTGGTGGGATGAAGGGTTTGATTTTACTTAGTAGCTTTAGATTGAAGAAGGCACCTTTTGTGGTGCTCTTGATGTGTGTATTGCTTTGCCCACTTGCGTAATCTGAACTTACGCACACCACTTACTCACACAGAAACTCCAACACTCCTCCGGAGGTAAAAAATGAGCTTTATTAACCCCTTCAGTGCTGATGACAAAGCCAGCTCGTCATGGGCGTTACCTGCGCTACGCGGATGACGAGCTGGTTTTGTCATAAACAAGCCATTTTTTTTCAGCGCACAGCGGGAAAACGCGGTAGCGCGGTAGGGGTTAATATTGTAGGCAAAGGCAATAAGTCACTGAAACTAATACATTCTTAGGCACCGAGTGAAAGGCAATAGACAATGAATACACCACACTATATACATAAATATGAAACCGTCAATACAGGTATATAAACAGTTAATGTACAAAGCACCTCACCAGATTCATTTGCAGCACCGGAGACTTCGACATCCCTGGGCCAAGCACTGAACACCAAGTCAGGAAACCATAGACCTGGGCTCAGTGAGTAATCTTTTCGGGCACCAAAGTTGTCCCGCAAGTGTGTCCACTCCAAGACTGAGTTCCTGAGCTCCACCCCACAGACAACGCTTTTTATAGCTTAAATCAACCTGTTCGAGAAGCCTCTAGCAGGCGCTCTCGCCCATCTATTCACAGGTGCTGGCCCCCATCTCTGCATCAGACCCACCCAGACATTCCTGGCCAGATTCTGTCTGGGCTGTGCCGAGGCAAAAGACATTCTTTTCCCAATCTCCGGCCTTGGAGACTTGCACGGCCACCCTCCCTCTGTCCTAGAGATAAGTATGGAATGCATGAAAACACTCTGAAGGTACAACATAACCTCACGAGGCATTCTCACGAGATGCCTCACACCTGCTTGTACTGGTTTACGTGAAAAACATGTTTATGTTACTGCTTAAGTGTAACTACAGGGCAAAGCAGCACAAAATGGAAGTGCGATGAAATAAAATGGAAGATCAGAGCATTGCATGGAATCGAGGTCAACATGTAATTTAGCACGTATAAAATGGCAAATGCAGTACATTCCAACCCTTGACCTTCGATTCACCTATCATACCCCATTGGCCTAAATACCATGGATCTGGGCTTAAAAAGGGAGACAAGATTAGGAATGCATTGAATGCAACAACATAATGAAATAAAAATGCAAATAATGACTATAATAACACCCAAGATATACCGAAGCTGTCCAAAATTAGGCAGCCATCCAAACAACCAATCCCACCATCCTTGGTCAATGTCTTGGGTAACCCCTTTCACTAAATCTTTTAAAACATTAATATGTGCATGGATAGATATAGAATGATCAGATAAATTGAAACAACAGAGCCCATCAAAGTCCTCACAACCGTGGTTATGTTTTAGCAACAAATAGTCCACAGCTGCCCTATTCTGCAAAATAGCTTTTCTTGTTCCTTGAACATCTAATAATAATTCAGCTAAAGCGGCAGAAGTATGATTGAGATTTTTCACTATTAAACAGGCAAGCTTTGCAATTGTCCTGGCATTATAAACGGACAGTCCTGGCACTCCTACAATGGAAAGAGACAAACTAGTATATTCTGTTCTAGAAAGCAAGTCAATATTGGAGTCACAATCCTCAGGTAATTGAATAGCGGCTCTCGAAGAGCGAATACGAGTAACAGAATGCATGGGAAAAAGCATAAGGCTCAATCGTGATAAAGCACAAGGTCCTCCAGTTATATTAGCTGGTATGTAAGTGTATGACATATTACCACACGAGAACATCCATCCTTTAGGTAATTTCAGATGGTTAACATGACTAGTGGCTAATACTGTGTGATTACAAATCATATCATTGGTAACATTATTACAAAAACTGTCACGTCGTGACTGACATAATGTTTGTTGATCAGGGGTCAATTGTTTGCTTTTCTCTAGTTTCAATTGGCCACACTTGCCAATTTGGGCATAATCACAAGTTAGTTGATAGCAAACATCTCTAGTAGAGGTATTGTAAGTAACAATACTCATCATGTTCCTCCAGAGGCTGTAACCTCCGGGCAAAAGCGACAGTACTCATAAAGACTCAGATGTGTTCGAACATCACTTTCCTCCACTACCCCATCAAAGTTAGTTTGGTTGAAGATGTGTAGGAGCACATGTGCAGGGGTAGGGACAGCGACAAGACCGGTGGATATTATATAGCTGTACTCTGAAGATTTCTCATACAGAAGTGGGAAGTGTTCAGCACATTCTCGGCCAGGTAGGTCCAGATGTTATCCGGTTGCTGCAATAAAGCGGTCATCCGACTCGGGCGGTTGATCCTCTTCGGCATCCCTCCCGGCCCCCTACGGACACGCCCAAACACCGATCACACCGCGCAAGCATCGCAGCGGCAAGCCATACTGTGATCTAGAAACAGAAAACAAACTGGTATAATCACTCTCGCAAATAACATTTTTCAGCAGGTGCAATTTCCCACTTTTCCTGTCCGGGTTTCATGATGACTAGGATATTATCCTTGCCCTTAGCGATCAATTCTGCAGGTTCAGGAGGTTTGTTTGGGGACTCCACCCACAATTTCGCCCCTGGGTTCTTGTCAGTAGATCCGAACCTGCCCTTTCCTCGCACAGTTAGAAGGGCTGGAGCCGTCTCCTTCATGACATTTCCTCCATATACCGGCATGATGACCATTTGGGCAACACGGTCACCGGGTTGCACAAATCAGATCATAATTTCCACTGTTCAATAGGATAACTATGATCTCCCCCTGGTAATTGGCATTGACTACCCCTCCTAAAACCTGGATGCCATTAAGGGCAAGCCCAGATCGAGGAGCAATTAGCCCGAAATGTTCTGGGGGAATTTGAACTCCAATTCCTGTCTCAATCAAGGTAATGTCTCGTGGTTGCAATCGATAAAGTTTCAAGGCATGTAAATCAAGACCGGCAGCCTCTGGTGTGGCACGATATGGAGCCAAAGCTCCGGGAGCTGTCTCCCAATACAGAATTGTGTTTGTGGCCACATGGGGCTTAATCTGCAAAGCTGGGGTCAACATGCGCATCAAAGGAGTCTCTGCATCAGCAAGAGGTCGGTTGTTTAAAATCTGCAATGCATCAGACAAGTGATCCCTCCACCCCTTCAATGACCCATCAGACAACTTTTTCAACTACTCTTTCAGCAAACCATTCATTCTCTCAATCAAACCTGCTGCCTGTGGGTAATAGAGTATGTGATAGATCCATTCAATGTTATGCTGCACACAAAAATCTTGCACCATCTTTCCTTTAAAATGTGACCCATTGTCACTTTGGACCTGCAATGGAATTCCGTAATACAAGATCAACAAATTCAACGTTTTCAGAGTGTTAGACTGGGTTGCTCTCTTGCATGGAAAGGCGATGAGATAGCCAGAATAGGTATCCACCACCGTGCATGCATAATGACATCCTCGACTCATTGGCATCGGCCCGATGAAATCAATTTGCCACATCTGCCCTGGTAACTTCCCTCTGCCTAACTGGCCTCTCACTACCTGTGGAACTGGTCTGTGCTGAGTATGCTGACAAACGGGACAGTGAATGATTGCAGTCTTAATAAAATCTAGGGGAATGTACATCCCTCTACTTTCAGCCCACCTGCTAGTGGCTCGCTCACCCAAATGTCCACTTTTCTGGTGCGCCCATTTAGCCATGCCCACCAAGTCAGAATCCTGCGTCTCCACCTCAGCTTCATGAATCTTCGCTTCTTGGTCTGCAAAGGAATTGCACCAACGCTCTAGTGAGTCAGTCGGGCAATGAGCATCGACATGTTAAACTGTAACTGTACTCTGGGACAACACATTCCCAACTTCCTGCCACAACTCCTTTCCCCAAACCTCCCTACTGTGAATCATCCAATTGTGAGCATGCCATGTGGGAAGCCAGGTGGCTAACCCATTGGCGGTAGACCATGAACCAGTGTAAATGTGACATGTACCAGGGAGCTCTTGCTTTAATGCCTGGTAAACAGCATACAATTCTGCAAACTGACTACTTCTTCCCTCTCCAGTAGTTGACAACAACTTTTTGGTCACCGGATTATATGACACTGCCTTCAAATGTCTCTTGGTCCCCACATAGCTGGCTGAGCCATCTGTAAACCACACATGCTTTTTGTCCTCCGTGGACAACTCTGAAAAAGGCCCACCCCATTTCACCGGGGACTCTCACACTTTAGGTACATCTTGCAACATTTCTGCATCTCCTACAGGAGTCTGTGCCACTTGCTCATGCAGCACGGCGGTACCCTTAGGACCAACTCGTGCACTGTCTTGTATGTACCACTTCCACTTTATGTCGCTAGCCTCCTGTGCATGCCCAATCCTGTGTGTCTTGGGTGAGCTCATCACCCATTGCATTATAGGTATCTCAGGTCTCAAAAACACATTGTGCCCTACGGTCAACTGCTCGGTATCCACCAGAGCCCAATAACATGCCAACAACTGCTTCTCAAAAGGAGTGTACCGCTCTCCAGCATCAGGCAATTTCTTTGTCCAAAACCCTAGGGGCACTTTCTGTCTCCCCTGCTTTTGCCACAGGCTCCAGGTTGCATACTGATCCTGAACAGTTACATTTAAATCAATGCTTCCCTCTCGTATGGGCCATAAATCCAAGGCACGCTGTATAGCCTCCTTCGCTGACTCAAACGCCTGTTGCTGTGCCTCCCCCCACTCAAACTCATGCTTCTTCCGTGTCACCTTGTACAGAGGGGCCAAAATCTGACTCAAATGGGGAATGTGCTGTCTCCAAAAACCAAACAATCCAATGAAACGCTGCACTTCCTTCCTGTTTTTTGGCACTGCAAACTCTTTGATCTTTTGCCTCACTTGTGGCAGCACTTCCCTGTGTCCCTGATGCCACTGAATGCCTAAAAACTTCACACTCTGAGAGGGTCCTTGCACCTTCTTGGGGTTAATCACCCACCCTTTGCTTTGCAAGTGCTCTACCACTCTGTCTAGTTGGGCCTGCACCTGCTCTTGGGTCTCTCCTTGAATCAACACATCATCAATGTAATGACAAAGTTGCACTCCAGAAATGATTGACACCTCGTCCAAATGCTCTGCCACCAGCCGGTGACAGATCGTGGGACTATGTAAATACCCCATAGGAAGAGATTGAAACGAAAACTGCCTACCATCCCATGAGAATGCGAATTGTTCCTGGCACTCAGGGGCAAGTGGAATTGTGAAAAAAGCATTGGCAATATCAAGTGCCGCATACGATGTCCCATTGTGTTTCTGAATTTCCTCAATCAAGGTGATGGTGTCTGGGACCGAGGCTGTCAACGGGGGCGTATGCTTATTAAGCTCGCGGTAATCAACTGTCATACACCAGCTTCCGTAAGGTTTGCGGGCCACACGGGGTTATTCCATGCCGTGGTAATCGGCCTCACCATCCCCGCCTCTACCAAGTCCTGAATGGTTGCGGTAATCTCATCATGTCCTCCTGGAATCCTGTACTGCTTTATATGAACCACTTTTGTTGCTTGGGGCACCTTCACTGGGGGAATCTTCAAGCGCCCCACCCTCACAGCAGCTACCGAGAAGTACTGCTTTGACCCAAACTGATAGCATCCATCATCTAAGTATAGGGTCATACCTTTCAGAATGTCAATACCAATAATGTACTCAGGAATAGGCACAATCAAAACAGTGTATGCTCTCTTGGGAAGTCTGCTTATTTTCATCTGAATTACTGTTTGCACTGCTGGTGTCTCCTGTCCTCCCAAACCTGTGATAGTAAAATACTGTCCTTTAAATTTTCGTGGATTGCCATGTATCAATGTGGCCTCCGCTCCCGTGTCTACCAAAGCCCGCACCTCCTGAACATTTCTATTTTTCCAATAGATCTCAACCCTCACATGTCGTCTATTATCTTTGCGAGCCCATCCCTGCACCATAGCTTGGCCAATTTCCTAATCTAATTTTCGCCTGCGCAGCTCTGCATCTGCCCGGCGCAGGTCCCGGCGCAGATCTGAATACAATGTTGGGTAACCCTCAGGGAACAACTCCTCCTCTTCCCGGTCCCCATCTGAGTCTGTGCAATCTCGGTCCCAACCTTTCTCTTTTGTCACTTTCACATGAGATTCCCTTTCTCTCTCTCTCTCCTGACCTGCTTTTTCAGGCTTCTCCTCAGGCTCTGCATCCCTGCGACTCACTTTCTTGTTATCTTTTCTATTCACCTGCCTACTCCCCTCCTTCCTATCCAGTCCTCGCTTACGGTACATCTCCAACATGCTTTGGGACTCAATACCATCAATCTCACTCCTTGACACCCCATCCTTTAACAGCGCCAAGAACATATCACGTCTGGTCACTCGGTTGTTATCAGTACGGGACTCTGAGCGCGAAGCCCTGTCTGGCTTGGCCCATTCCCCAAGCTCTCTCAGCTCACGGACTGCCTCGACTACTTCTCCTATGGTATTGCCAATTTGATTAATTAACAAAGTCATTACCACAGCTTTGTATGCAGGGGGCGCCAAACTAATGATTTTGTTCCACATTGACACAGTCATTAACTGACCCATTAAATTATGCGCCTCACCTACAAGAACTGCCAACTTCATCCCTTCCTCCTCAATTCTCTGCGAAGCATCTCTTAGGGTAAACCATGGTTTTTCATTCCCAGGCCAGTCGGAATCTGTGAGGTACTTGTGACCACACCCCCTGGCAGCTAACTGCAACAGAGTAGTTTGATCATCACCATGGAAAGTCCGAAAGTATCCCTGCACAGTGGAATCAATAATGAGAGTACTAAATTTGGCAGCATCCCCCTCATCTAACATGACCCCAGAAGCGCTGTGATCATAAAGGGGCACCATCCACGCTAATAGCGTCTCACCAGGCTTCTATCTAAACCTCGCTAAAAGATCACTTATTTCTTGCTGGGTAAAATCCTCCAAACTATTCAACATGACTCCATCTGGGTTCCCTGGAGCGATTTGAAGTTTCCGTCTTAGAATGGGCTGTGTTTCAACTCTCTTAGCATTTTTTCCTTCCTCGTCTCTTCCCTCCCCTTGCCAGGGTAGCTCTCCTTCTGAGGAGAATTCTGACGATTCCCAGATGTTGGAGTCCCAATTGGATGGGTCAACATCTAAGCCTGCTTTGGCAATCGCTAAATGAACCTTCAGTTTACTCACGCGGCCTCTCCTCTTCTTGTATCTGTATTCAGCAACACGGACTGCAGCCCGCTCTGCTATCGTCTGATATGTTTCTAAATTATCTTGTAATAACTTATTCTGACAGGATAGCATTGTAGAAATATTCTTAGCTTCAACAAGTTCAACTGTTCCTGCTGCAGAGATAAACATTTGTCAAAAACTTGACGGTAGGCATGCAATAAAACCCAACCTCTGCGACCCACTGTGCATAACTCTTTACTTTTCTCCACAGGAACCTTCTGTAAACAATTTAAAACATCCTCTGGCGTTGCTTCGCCCAGACAGTCAAACCAGCTCTCACTTAATCCTGAGCTTTTAGAATACTCACGCGCCAGCGCGGAGTATGGCGTCGCCTCCCATCCAGGAATTTGCATGGGGGCTAAAGGGATTTCACTAGGTGCCAAAGAACTAGAACCACCTTTTGTCTTTTTAAACATGTTCCTCCCGCGTAATTTACGTATCCTGCCACCGACTACGCCAAAATGTATTGCTTTGCCCACTTGCGTAATCTGAACTTACGCACACCACTTACTCACACAGAAACTCCAACACTCCTCTGGAGGTAAAAAAATGAGCATTATTAATATTGTAGGAAAAGGCAATAAGTCACTGAAACTAATAAATTCTTAGGCACCGAGTGAAAGACAATAGACAATGAATACACCACAGTATATACATAAATATGAAACCGTGAATACAGGTATATAAACAGTTAATGTACAAAGCACCTCACCAGATTCATTTGCATCACCGGAGACTTCGACATCCCTGGGCCAAGCACTCAACACCAAGTCGGGAACCCGTAGACCGGGGCTCAGGGAGTAATCTCTTCGGGCACCAAAGTTGTCCCGCGAGTGCATCCACTCCAAGACTGAGTTCCTGAGCTCCACCCCACAGACACCGCTTTTTATAGCTTAAATCAACCTGTTCGAGAAGCCTCTAGCAGGCTCTCTCGCCCATCTATTCACAGGTGCTGGCCCCCATCTCTGCATCAGACCCACCCAGACAGACCTGGCCAGATTCTGTCTGGGCTGTGCCGAGGCAAAAGACGTTCCTTTCCCAATCTCCGGCCTTGGAGACTTGCACGGCCATCCTCTCTCTGTCCTAGAGATAAGTATGGAATGCATGAAAACACTCTGAAGGTACAACATAACCTCACGAGGCATCCTCACGAGATGCCTCGCACCTGCTTGTACTGGTTTACGTGAAAAACATGTTTATGTTACTGCTTAAGTGTAACTACAGGGCAAAGCAGCACAAAATGGAAGTGCAATGAAATAAAATGGAAGATCAGAGCATTGCATGGAATCGAGGTCAACATGTAATTTAGCACGTGTAAAATGGCAAATGCAGTACAATGTGTTTAATCATATCCAAGTTAGGGTCCAGAGTGATACCCAATGACTTCACTGAGTCTGCTGGGATGAGAGTGCAGTCTAGAGCGTCAATAGCCTTTAACCATTCCGTGATTTGCGGGGTCTTTTCCTTGCTGGCTAGGAGAAGAATTTCCGTTTTGTTTTGATTTAGTTTCAGATGGTTACGGGACAGCCACTTTAGTACTTCTCTTAGGGTGATGTTTAGTCTTTGCATGTCTGCTAGGGAGGAGGTTTCTAGGTATATCTGGGTGTCGTCGGCATAGAGATGGAAGGGAATGTTGGCTTTTTTGAGGATGATGGTGAGTAGCTCCATGTAGATGTTGAATAGTGCGGGTGATAGCACTGAGCCCTCTAGTTATAGGGTGTAGGTCGGACGTGGAGTTTCCTATTTTTATTCTTTGAGATCGGTTTTGTAGGAAGGAGGTGAACCACTGTGCAACCACCCCAATGGCTCCTAGCCTATCTATGAGAGTGTTGATGAGAAGTTTGTGGTCGACCGTGTCAAAGGCCGCCGAAAGGTCCAGGAGTATGAGTAGACAGCAGAGGTTCTTGTCCAGTGATTTGTGCACATCATCTATGACATTTAGGATGGCAGTCTCTTTGCTACATCCTTTTCTGAAGCCTGATTGGTGTGGGTCGAGGAGGTTGTTGATGTCCATGTGGTGGGTGAGTTGACAGAGAACACATTTTTCTAGTAATTTTGCTAGGAAAGGAAGATTGGAGAAGGTCTGTAGTTGCTAAGATCGTTGGGGTCAGCACCAGCCTTTTTTAGTAGTGGTGTTACCTAGCCTATTTTGAGGTAGTCCGGTATGATTCCTGTTTCCAGGGAGCTGTTAATGATCCCAGTCCAGGTGGGGGCTAAGGAGTATTTGAGTTGTTTTGCCAGTTGCGCGGGGAGGGGTTCTTCAAGGTGCGATGAGGGTTTGGATCCGGTGGTTAGTTCAATAATTTCGGTTACAGTGGTGGGAGTGAAGGTTAGCCAGTTGTAGGTAGGTTGGCTGGGTGGGTTTGCATCTTCTTTGGTGAGTAGCGGGCCGGTCTTTGATGGAGGTGAATGGGCCGTCAGTGAGAGCTCAATCTTTAGAATTTTTTCACTGAAGAAATTTGAAAATTTGTTGCATAGGTCTTTGGAGGCCGACACATTCTCCACACCGGACTTTGCTTCGCAATCCCTCATCAACTGGATCTTCGACCCCGGTGAAGCAGGACCTCGCATCACAGCCTGGCTGTATCTTGGAAGTGACGCATTTTTGACACAGATCCTCACAACACTCCGCATACCAGGATTGAAGGTACTTTGTTCAGCAGGCCTAACTAAGGAGCCCATTAGGATCGCGGACGGACTTGAGTCCGTCCGCGACCCTTGAGGAGGAGGGAACGTTGGCATGGGCTGCGGCGTTCCCTCCTCTGCAATTAGGATGTGACCGCCACCCTGGCGGTCACATCCTCTATTTTTAACATTGCGGCGGGTGCGGCTTCAAGCTGCACCCGCCGCAATGGTAAAAAAGCACGCACTGCATTTACATGCAGAAAGCTGCAGGCACCGCGCGGTGCCTGCTACTGTCTGCATGTAAATGCAGGGGGGTACCATAGGTACCCCCCATGTGCACCCTCCACCCCCCCTTCACCCTGGGGGCCCACAACGGGCCCCCGAAGTGCACATCAGTATGATTTTCCACGGCGGAGAACGCGCCGCGGAAAAGCATATCTGATACGCAATCCTAATATGGCTGGCGATGTCTGAGCAACATCGCCACCATATAAGAGCTTTTCCGCCGCGGTTGTAAGCCGACCACGGCGGAAAAGCAGCGGACATAAACCAAGACCCACCAGCCATCCTAATTTGGCGGTGGGTCTTCGGAGGCTCTGCGGCGGTTTTCCCGCATCCTCCGGGCCGGCGGTGGCTTCCACCGGCCCGGAGGATGCGGGAAAACCGCGATCGTAATGTGCCTCTAAGTCCCTGTGGCCAGCCCATGGTCCATGATGGTTAGCTTGGACTTGAGACTTTGCCCTGGTCGGAAATTACCAGATATCTAAAGTTGGCGCTTTACGGCTTTTGTTGTTTAGGTCTTGTTTTACTTATTATATTTTACTCTATTATTCTAACTCTGTTGTGCGCTCCTTTTATGGTGTGTTTTCACTGGGTTAGTGTTTAAAGTGTTGCACAAATACTTTACACATTGCCTCTCAACTAAACCGGACTGCTCTGTGCCAAGCTACCGGAGGGCTGAGCACAGGTTAATTTAGGTTTGGTTGTGACGTCACACTGAGAAGAATAGTGGTTGCTGCTTGGGAAGGGTTTCACCCCTTCTCAACCAGTAACAATTTCTTACAATTCACCTTACTGGTTATAGTCTGTACAATGAGACTTTTCCAGAGTAGGCACTTGGTAAGAATGCTGGGTCAACGTGCACAGGCCTATGTTGCCTGGCCACTTATTGACTAACGGCAGGATAAACATATAGTTTCAACCAGGTAGCCATCAAGCCATCCATATGGGCATCATTGAATGGAAGCAGGGGTTCCAATGTCGCTGGACCAGGCTGTAGAATCTCTGTCAAAACATTTGTCTTTGTCTCAGTGGAAAGCAGCTATAACTCCAGTACCCCAGCTACCCCTGAAACACCACTGCAAATGAGATACATTCTTCCATTGGTGGCCCATGCAAAGTCATGCTCTGTTTCAGGGGAGGTGTCAAGCCCACTGGCATTTTATAATTCAAGGTATAACGAGGGGGGAGCGAGCCACCTCCCGCACCATCGTCATCAGTATTTTGCTCTGGCACATAAGCGTCACAACCAAAAGAAAAACAGACCCTGCAGTAGAGGCAGCGGAATAGAGTCATTCTGCATGACAACTGGTTGTGCTTTTGTGATTTCAGAGTGCAACATCTGTTGAGCTAAGGCCAACGTCTGCTCGGGGTCCGACATGGGAGTTGGTGGGAGGTCATCAATTGGTGCCAGAGAAGTCTCTATCGGCATTGGGGTCTGAATAGAATCAGGGCTGGAATGGAAGTCTATACTGGAGTCGGTGAAGGCATGCTAACTGGTTTTCAGGAGGAGGGCCAGCGGGAGGAAATCCGACTGGAAGCACAAAGTTGTGACAGAAGCGAATTAAAGATTTACAGCATAGCCTCCTTGAAGGACTCGATTTGCTGCAGGGTCAACAATGGCATGGGAAACTCGAGGCACGACAGAAGCAACTGAGGTATTGGTTCCGTTGCCAATGACCCTGAGGCAAATCAAAACTCGAGTCTTCTCTTTAAAATCAGAGTGGAGGGATGGACTGCTTTACTTTCTTATGCTTGTACTTGGAATTGGTTTGCCCAAACATTTAGGGGGGGAATGGAGCGGGGACTGGGACAACGCCTGGGAACGGGTGCAGGACCTGAATGAATACCACAACTACTTTTTATGTTTGGGAATGTACAAGCTTGACTCCCAGTCTCTAATCACCTTTAGCTGCATTTGGACATATTTCTCAGTCAAATTCGAGTTTTGGCTGCAGTCCAGGCACCAAAAGCACACATTGTACAGGTCCATGACTGACTTCTGACTCCTGCAGTAGAGGCACAGATCAAATCTTATTTTTTTCAGTGGGGAATCCTTCCTAAGCACTTTGTTGAATAGTGTTTTTCGAGTCGTCAGAAGACAGATAAAGGTGGGAGAGGAGCTCCAGCTGCGCTTCAGAAGGTGCGGAAAGCAAGAAACTCCTGCTAGTGCACAGGAGTGTAACTTATATGCTGCTCCGTCACTTCCATGGTGGTATGGAGTCAGTGCAGAGCAGCATGTCTCCCTCTATTGGTGCTCTGAAGTATTGCTGGAAAGTTCTCCTTATCCAGTTTGGCCCTGGGGGATAGTCTAAGGTGGGAACCTTATATTATAAATCTCCATCTGAAAGGTACAAGAATAACGTACCAGAATCAATGGACAACACCTTGCTGGACACGGGTTTTGATTAGAAAAACTCATGGGGGAAAAATCAGGCTGTGCCAGAATTAAAGATTCTTCAAAAGGAGGAAACAGTGCACAAATGACAAAAAAACAGAACTAAACATCCAGGACTGCTCACAGGTCCTTTTACAATACACAACCATACAAAGTACCCGCTACGCACAACTGGATATTGGGCACCTACCCCTTTCCCCAGCAACCTTTCAGGATGACGTTTGTAGTTGTACATCTGCGAGCGATGGTGTTCATTTATAATCACACTAAATAAAAAATAGGTCAGAAATTATGAAGCCACTTCTGCAGACTAAATTTTGAACCTACACGGCGTGAGGAGGGAAGTGCACGGACGGCGGCTTCACATTGACAAATGTTTGACTACAGGGAGCCGCCATCACTCCAGCGCCTTTTTTCGAGCTTCAACTACTGTGAAACTTGGTATTACCGCAGTGTGTTTAAGCAGCTCCAAACCAGAGTGGTTCTATCCTCAACCTGCAAAAGTAAGGTAGGACAGAAGGGGAATATAGGAGATCATAGGTCCTGACGAAAGCCATAAAGACCAGTGTTAGAGCTACATCCAATTGGCTGAAACATGTTGACAAATATGCAGTTTAGATGAGGTGAGGGGCTACTAAAAATCCCCCACACCACCATCCTATATTTATTTTAATCCTGACCGAGAAATCCAAGAATAAAGTATAATGGCGGATATTCCTGAGACTGTTTTAGATTCTATGTTCTGCACTAATATTTCTATTTTGGATCCCTACGCTTTTATGTTTGTATTGTCTTCCCCCTCCCTTTTGCTCCTCCCCAGGCGTTGGTCTGCGCTGGGGTGTTGTTTAGCAAGCCCTATGATGAAGCATGCCACAAATTGTGGGCGAGGGCAGTTTTGAAATATAAAGCACGTGCCACCAAATATAAAAGCGTGAATCCAAATACTCCTACTTATCTTTTGTGTGTGACTTAATTTTTAAGTCTGGGTCATACAACAAAAACAAAACATGGATTGTGATGGTGGGGGTGGCTCTTTTCACCCAGTGTGTGGGGTAAGCCCCAGTACCTTGTTTTTGGCTTGTACCCATAATTTCTTCCTCCCACATGGGTCAAAATCCTTCGACATGTGGTTCGCGCAAATGACAAAATGACTGATCGAGCCAAATGGTCAGCTCTTACCAGCCAATTAGACTCCACATATAGAAACAATTTGTAAAGTTTGTAGTCTTTGAGTGTTTTCCAAGTTTCATATATACCCAGTTTTGATTTAAAATACTTTTAATGAAATCTAAAAATGCAAAGTAGAAATTGGGCTTTATGGCAATGCAAAATTTTGTCTAATTCAACAGCAATTTTTATCTAGACCTCGTGTTAACTCTCTCACGCTTGGAGTTAAAATGGTGAAATGACACAGATGAATTGATATTACATTTTAATGTAACAAGCAAAAGTAAACTTTTGTTTTTCAGAGTTTCGGAAGATATGTCAAACGGTACCAAACAGTAGCAATGCAAAAATGTTTTCTCCTAACTGGGATGTCTAAGGGCCTAATTAAGGTGGACCATAGTTTGTGGTCAAACTTCTCTGACCGTCGGAGATTTGGCTATATGACTGCCCAACTAATTTAGATGGGCAAACATATAGCCGTTTTTCAAAATATACATAATGAAGACATTCATGAATTAAACTAATTTCTGCGGTTGCTCATTCTTTCAGAAACACAACTTCTTTTGTCCCAGTGCTTTACAATTGTGCAACCAGAAAAGTGTAAGAGTCCAAAACTGTGCATATAGGTAAAGAAGAACACACAGCACCGACTTTAAAAGGAAATACAACTAGGCGTCCTGATGAAGTTTTACTAAACAAGAAAATTAAGAAGGTAGATATCCTTAACTGTAACAGAACACAAGATTAAGAGTGTTTTAAAATAAACTTTATTTTTTGTCATTTCCGTTTCTTGTAAGTAACATTCACAGCTTAGTATCACAAGCGAGGAAGAAAGGCCGTACACAAGACTGAAATGTTTGACTGAAATATTTGACTGAAACATATCAGTTTGTGAGCGACAAAGAACCATATTACACTCTCACATTTTCTCAGCCAACAACAAGGAACTGTGGCGGCCGAAGGAGCTTGTGTATAAAAACTCATGAAGGTATCTGTAACAGCCACAATGAACTATGATAGCTCAGTTTCTGCCAAAGCAAAGAAAGGACTGCCACACTAGGCAGTTTTGTCACTAGATCTTTCAGACCAATAAGACTCACCTACTCCAAGAAACATAACTCTTAAATAGGAGTCTGCCTTTAGCTTAAATGGACAGGTTACTTATAAACTCATTCTTGACCTTATATGGGCGGGGAGCTGATTAGGGTGTATGGTATTATTTAATGGTCATACATTAATGGCAACATTTATGTTCAAAAACTGTCTGGTAGTCAAATGTATATTTATATGGAAATTCAGGCTTAAATGCCTGTTTTACAATGTTCCATTGAATCCTCCTGAAAGGATCAGCTGTACGCAGTGTATAATATGTAAATATTTATGTGAATATGGGTATTCCTAAATTCTACATTTAATTTCACAAACAGATGTTTTCTGTTCTTTAATAAAACGTTTTTTGATTATGTCTCATATTTGTCATTTAAAATTCCAATCTAATCAAACACTCACTGGTAATTAGGACACCTTTGTTCTAATTCATATCGACTGTCGACCCTTGCCTTTCTTGCATGTGTTGCAAACTATTTTTTGTAAAAATTGACTCGCAACACACTTGATGAGTCTAAAAATGAACAGGTGGGAAGTAGGTGTCCCTATATAGGAGAGCAAACAGAAGTTGGGTTGCATAAAGTACCGTATATCAACACGCAAACTACGTCAATGTTTCCATGCTTAGGAGGCACGCGAGGTGGAGGTGACCATGCTAACAACTTCCACCCATGTCTTTCATAAGTTGTTTCAGCTTACCTACTACGAGCATTAACAGCCTTCCTGTTACAACAACGAAAACATAAGGCCCACCACCATACGTGCTTGAAGTTTACAACAACAGAAGGGCATGCTCTGAAGAAAGGACCAAGGAAAAGGAAGATGCAGTACAGTCATCAAGCTGCGTCCTCGGTCTGGGACGCATCCTGTGATTTATTAAAAAAACAGAATGCTTGGACTGTTGCCCAACATAAAGATTAGTATGAGTGATGGATCATTTAGTCAAATGATAAAGAAGACATTATCATGATTTGCTTCTTTTATAGGACGTGTACCATCACTCTTAATTTCATGCTGCCATACATACAGCAAGCACATAATCTAGCAGATTATTGATTGTTGCTTCAGTTGAGCCTTTCTTCTCGGGAACTGGATGGTAGTAAGGAAACACAACATTAACTTTAAAAAGAAAAAATCTCAGGCAATGGCTCCAATCAGTACAAAAATATTTGGTATGACTCTTGCTAACTAAATGAGGTATTTACCCCCTTTGCCAGATAGAAATATTTAAGAAAAAAGGGTACAAACTCCACTGTAGAGTTTTGCACAGTAGACTGTATCATTAAAAAACCCTCCCGAAACAGAATACCTTTATCATCATAATCCTAAATCTTACTTGTAGTGTTTTTACTTAATCCTTTCAAAATAAAATAAACCCATGCGATCACAAACCTGTACTGCGCAGTGTTACTTTCCTCAAATCCAAAAAGTCAACAGGCACACCATAACTAAAAACAACAAATGGTTTTCAATGGACAGTTTCAGCTTTGAACCAAAACCCTGTGCAACCTTACAGGTCAAATGGTGCTGTCGCTAGCCTACCACAAAGAAACTCGTGGCATTCCATATGTTCCTTAGACGTTTGTGGCCTTCAACCAATGGCCACCATGTTCTGATATTCTGTATCTAGCATCTGTAAGCTATGTATTTCTAGCATAAAATCTACAAAAGCAAAATACAGATTGAACTAAAACAGCTCAGCCTATGATACAATGTATATGTGTATATATATATATATATATATATATATATATATATATATTCTGAACTCGCTCCTCTACTTGTGCCAAAATTAAAATAGTGAACAAATTGACAGTACTTCCTGTAGCACAGCGAGTCATGTCAAAATGAAAACACAGCTTACTACTTTGGTCAATTCCGGTACTTGTTATACTGCTTCATCATAAATTAAGTTTGTGGTTGGTAATACAAGTCAGTAGCATAGGCTGACAGTCAGCATCTGTAGAAGGTCATAAGACACCTTTATGCCATACCAGGTGTCATGAATGTATGAAGACCAAGAAAAGGAGTGAATTGTTTCAAGGGTTTTAGCACCAAAAGAAAAACAAAACAAAACAAAAAAAGCTGCTTAAGTAGGACGCATGGGCTTAAGCTATATGAAGGAAAGCTTGTTAAAAAGTTTTTGTTGAAGGAAATAGTAAAAGGTCACTGTGGTGATGCAGGCTTTGAAGAAATATGAGCTCACAGTAAAACTTACCAGCAAAGAAAGGTAAGGCGTGTGTATTATACAGACATATGTTTCTACTTACTACTGCTCTCATTTTTCAGTAAAAAAGCCACACAAAATTAAAATAAATGGCAAAAGCCGCGCCTGCATTTTAGAAGGACTGTAGTCCTCAAAATGGCAACTAAGCACATTTAGGCCCAGATTGTGCAAATTAAAATGTCACTGCACCTATCTCTTATGAGTCGCTTCTCAGACAAAGCACAATTGCACTAAATTACAACACAAGTATGTGGGCAGTGTTTGTTCTGCTGTGGAATTGCCACACACGAAGGAGCTCATTATACAAATACAATACATACCAAAGAATTAATTGGTGTGGACGAATTTCATGCTAGTGACGTTACTTTGCAAGGCAGAGTGCAGCTGCAATGCAATTAGTTTGATACCACATCTGGAGCTGCAGTTTCAAACATCTAGCACCACTACGTTTATAACCAATGGGTACAATTGCATGTAGTTTGCTCTGTACTTGAGGCCAGCGCAGAGGGTGCTATCGTAATGATGGGGCGGCCAAATCTAGCTGAACAGTCACGTTGTCAATGAGGAAATCTGTGCCATGGAGGGATTGTCAGAGCTGCCCCGCAGTGAGCTGGGTTCGCAGACCCATACAGTCACATGCTGGTCAAACTATAAATGTGCTAAACGTAGAGTATGGTTTATGTTTTACGGAGTAAGGTGTGTTTAATGTAGTCTGAAACGTGCAGCCTACAGAACATTTTTATTGCGAGTAAAATCCTACTGTGCACCATCTGTGTATGTTCTGGGTCTGGTTTACTTCTCTAAACAGAGTCATTTGTTTAAACTGTAGCAAAGTATATACTGGTTTAGTCTTAGAATCTTTAACTGTCTTCACTCTCAGTCAGGGATAAAGGAACACCTCAAACTGATGGCAATCAGTTACCTTGACAATCTTTGAAATTAACTCATATTTGGGTAGCCAGGATTTATGTATATCTGAATTCCTAACTCACACCAACCACTCTTACTACATCTGCAGGGTCAAAGCTGAAACTGAACACAGCAAACAATGGTTTCAATTAACAAAAGCAATATAATACTGTGCAAACCCCAAAGAATTTCCACAAAAAAACTTGCATACTCACAATGAAACTTTAGGTCTTCATCACTCAACATTCGTAACGTTTGTCAAAAGGAAAAACAAGAAAAAGAAAAAACGAAAATAAAAGTTTTCAACGTGCTCCAATCCCTGTAACGACAAGCACTGCATTCACCAAACACTAATCTTCAAACACATGGCTCTACCCCTTCATGACGACGACTATGTTCCTTCACGTGGTCACCTTGTTCCTTCCCTGGGTTTTAGGGTCTTCGCTAGTGAACAGATTGTAGGGAACCACCAAGACTTTGTCT
Organism: Lissotriton helveticus; assembly: GCF_964261635.1. Taxonomy (NCBI): domain Eukaryota; kingdom Metazoa; phylum Chordata; class Amphibia; order Caudata; family Salamandridae; genus Lissotriton; species Lissotriton helveticus. The sequence goes on along the minus strand of NC_136070.1, from coordinate 133,655,170 downwards.
TTTCTTGCATACACACAAAAACCTCATTAGAAAGAGCCTGGCGAGTCATGGGCATCACCTACTCTCACTTAAGGGCATTTCTAAATGGATGATGTTAGTGAAACAGGCTGGAAATCAATGCTGACCATCAATCCCTAATTTCAAACAAAGCACAATAACAGACAGCCAAACGACTATTTCATACCAGAAATGTCTGTTTATGTTCCTGGAGTATTGATGGCTCTCAAATTAAAAAACTTGTAATGTCAGCAGAAGGTACAAATATATTTCTCAATATGCCCAGAGCAGGTTGAAAAAATAAGTATTGATTGAGGCATCAGCTAGATTACTAAAAGTCAAGATAAAAGAACAGACAGTATTAAAAAAAATGTAAACCTTTGCCTATTTCAAAGGCAGAGGTTTGTAAAATTCCATAAACTGAGTCTAGGTGGCAAGGCCGCAAGTAAGAATTTTAGTTTACTGACAAGTTTCTCGCACTTCATTTCCATAAGGAATGCTCAGAAATGAATGTGCCAGTTTTCTCATCAATGTGTAAAAGGGCGTGCACTGAATACTTGCTTCAACGAGTTGATCATCGTCCTAAGGATCTCGGATCCTCACTGCATTTTGCCACAGCGGCCATATATGCAAACGTTATTAGCCTATACCTTCCAAAAAGGTCATAAACGAGTATCTGCCCCAGGCTGTTTAGGTAGGTGGGGAAGGAGAATGCATCCCTTTTTCCCACTGTGCCTAACGAGTAGGCCAATTCTTAAAAACACCAACAAACTAAAAGTACCACATTAAAACATGCACACTTCTTGCCGGTCTCTCAGACAAGAGGGAGGCAGTTGCATATGAAAAGCCAGCCTGGGGTAAAATCGTAAACCTGTCCCCCTGTCTCTTCACTTCTTAACTGCGGAAATGATTTGCCTTAGCCTGCTCCACCATGCCCCTAAGCGGATGTTTTAACCCAGCTTCTGTTTGGAATCCAGGGACTTGCAAAGCAAAGGTGTGTTCACATGAGGAGATTGGTCTGTTTTCTCTCTTTTTGCTACTTGGAGGTCTGACCAGTTTTAGTGTCACTCACATGGAAGCTTATGCCTAGGAGATGGTGGTGGCATGTCAAAAGAGGAAATACACAAACATTTTAATCTTTGTCAACCAGTGGCATGTATCATGAAAAGACAGGGTAGAAGACTAAATTAGGGAACAAATTAGAAGACAGCTCAATGCTGATCCCAAAATTGCTAACCCTAGTTTAATCAGCTCTGGTTCATCTGTGAGGCTCTACCACTCAAATGAAATAGTCTGGCATCAAGATACAAGCATGGAACGATAGACGTCAAGCCGAATCCTGAAGAAGTTACTAATGAGTGCAAAACAAGATCTCTATGTTATGCTTTTTGGCTCAAGCTCCAACCCATTTCTTATTTATACACCACATTACACTGCAGTGATACCCCTCTTATCTTCACTCAAAAAAAGATTTGGGAAAGTTAAAAATAGGTGTTAGAGGATAGGAGCATGTGGCATTTTAGATGAGAGTTACAAGGCGCTTAACATATGGAATAGTCCAAGATATAACTCTGCTTCCCAATATGGGAGGTGCCAGCTTGTTCACGTGTCTATCTTGCTGTCTTCTTCGGCATGGCGTTCTATGTGTCCCGTAGCATCCTGCTTAAGGAAAGACAAAACATCAGACAGAGAACATAAATTAGTCAAGTACAAATTATTTAAGTTAACTTTGTTTTTAATGCAACACAACTACAAAGGGACTCAAGTTATTGTTTTCAAAATTCTATGAGGCAAGCTTACACTGCCCTAACTAGTTACATGACTAGAAAACACCTTTAGCGCAAAATACTGACAGGCAGTTGCAGGGATAACCAAGAACCATCAATGGGTTAAAGCCACGAGTCTGGAGCTGGCCCAATTTGGGTACAGATAAGTCCAATAAGTTAGTGATTTAGCTGTAAATACAGTTCTCCGGCTTTGGTGTCTTTCATAGAGTCACCGTCTTGAATATTTCATATTGTCAGGCTGGAAACCCACAGTCACCAATGTTAATACAACAGGGTTTATAGACAGTGAAATAACAGTGAAAACAGTCATAAACCATATGCAGTCCGTCTATTTCATTAGGTGCTGCAAATTATGGCCAATGAGATGGACAGACACAGATTTCCAAACTCCACACAGAGGCTGCAGCTACAATGCTTAGATGTTCATATCAAGTATATATATATATTTCACTGAAAAACCAAAGGTTACAGGATATTATAGTTAGGAATTAGCTTTTAAAAAAAAACTTAGAAATTTACTGAAAAAAACCCAAAGGTTACAGGGATGTTTAACTTAGGAATTAGTATTTTCAATGCTCTCACTTGCAAGAAGCGGACCAGACGCCCCCACCAAGCCAGAGCAAACTGCAATGTCCAGGTAGTGGGCACCCCGGGACGTTGCTGGAGCCGGCCCTAGGGAGTGGCGGTTCACAGGGCCATCTACGGCTCCTGCGAGGGCTGCGCGGCCCCCATATTTAATTTAAAATACAGTTGCCCGAGGGGTTGCTCGGGGGGACAAGAGCCCCCCACACATTATTTTTAAAAATAGCCACGGGAGGTGGCTGTCCTCTGGGCTGCGGGGCTGGGTGGGGGGTGGGGTAAGTGGGAGGGGAAGGAAGGCGTACACCCTCCCCACATTTAATTGAATTTGCCCTGGGGCGTTGGAGGGTCCCCAGGGCATGTGGCCGCTCGCATTTATGTGAATTAGCCCGGGGAGGTGGCAGTCCTCGGGGGGTACTTGTGGGCCCCACCATCATTACATGTAAGTGCCCCCGGGACCAGGCCCACCCGGGGGCCTAATTAAACAAAGCGCGGCAACCTGCACTTTAAAAAAAAGAATTATTGGCAGGACTCCTGGATCCAACGTGACTCATGCAGAATTATTTAAAAAAAAAAAGCTTTTGGGGCATTTGGGTACTTGTGTCCACCCAAGAGGCCTAGGTGGTCAGGGTGTTTCTACTATGCCCCCCCTTTTTTTCTTTTTCCTTTTGTCTTGTCGGTTGTACTTCCAACACAGTATTGCATTCACAAACACTCATGTTAATCGGTGAATGCTGGGGTGACCTTGTCCAAGTTGATCGTTACCATGTAGGAAAATGTCTGTACCTCTGTGTCTGGAATGGAGTTTTAAAATATTTTCCATGCACAAAATATGAGAAATACTTATTATAATTGTGATAATCATGAACATCAATGATGCATATTTTTTTCTCTCCAATCCGTTTATTACATTTCGCAAAAGACACAGAGGTTTTACATGTGGTATAAGATGTGTGAATGGAGATGTGAGGCGTCCCGCAGCACTTTTTTAGACAAATAAGCATAACTAGAGCGATGCAGATTATACGTTGCAGCAACTGCATCCAAAGCACAATTTCAAATATTTAACTTTCCCTCAAAGGAAAACAGATCAATTAACATCAATAACGAACCAAGAAAGAGGAAGGAAAAACCAAAACCCACCCATTCCCAACCTATTCCCTCACATTTCAAAACAAGCATTGGCAAAGCCAACAAGTCTCACCTACAAGAGCAACTGGTTTTGTCAATATTTTTTTAGCCATGTTGTGTAGCAGCATGGCTGAAAGTAAAAAACAAACTAACACTTTGATATGGAGTGCTGCTGTACAACATGGTTAAAAAGCATTGACGAACCCTATAGCTCTTGTAGGCGAGACCTATTGGCTTTGCCAATGCTTGTTTGAATCTGGAGCCAGATGGTCTGCAACAGTGACTGTTTGATCTCTAGAAGCAGGCTCTGGGGGTATCTCTGAGACTGGACAACCACTCCTAGAGTGATCTATCCTGGGAGTGTATATTGTGAGCAGCTTGTTTGTCCTTGTCACATTTCTGTGGTTTCTCGATGTGACAGACAGTGAAGCAAGGAGGCAGGTGAACGAGGATGGTGGGTGGAGAAGCTGAAACCGCTGCCATACAAAACCAAAATTACTGGGCCTATTCTATCTCAGTGATTCTGGCCTCTACAATAGTGGGCACAGTCTCTCTTTCTCAGCGAAACCGCTCAGCCTCCCACATCTTACAAATTGTGGCAAAAAAGAAACGTTGGCAAGCAGCAGAATAGCTTCCCAAAGAGTGCTTCCCTGTGGTCATTTCCTGAGCCCTAGATCATGGCTTCAGGCCCCATCCAAAGGTAAGGATGAGGAACCAGGAGATTAGAAGTCTAACAGGGAGTAAAAGGGTTTAGGAGCACGAGAGACATGAATAGGAAACACACTTGCTGTAAGAGAGGAGTGAGCAAGAAGAGAAATGAAAATGATAGGAAGAGTGAGAGGGAAAATTGTGTGAATTAGAAAGATCATAAAAGGGGAGGGAGGTGAAGGGAATATGAGATAAAGGCTAGAATGAGTGGAAAGAGAAACATATTGAAAGGAAGTGAAAAGATGAGGGAGCAGGAGGGTGGCAAAGGGGAAGCATGAGTGACCCTGAGGGGCAAAAGCCATCTATGAAACGTTTTCATGAGCATCCTTTCGAACTGCCTGTAAAACCTTTGGAGTAAAATTTAACATTTGGTGCTATTTTTTCAGACATTTCTTGGGGTTTCACAGAACCCCCACAGAATAATAATTCAAACACACTTGCTTACTCCAATTCGGGTAACCATTTTAAGCCTCACCCGTTTTAAAATTCCCCAGCCGCCATTGCAGGTGACGCTGTAATGCGTCACAAGTGGGGTGGCACTTGGGCAGGTCAGTGTTGTAAGTGTGATTCTATGATGTCATGTTAGAATACAATGTTAGCATAAGAGTGTTCAGATGGTACTAGGGTTCTAAAAGTGACCAGTATGTCAGTAAGTTGGTGCTAGGATCTTAGAGGACAAGGATCTGTTTTACAGATGTGGTGTAGTGGGCGCTTTAGATTAATGTACGGGATCTGTGTAACTCTCTTTCAGGCACTTACTTCTTTGGCTGAAGCTCTCAGGTGAGCCGCGTCGTGGCAACTGACGGGCCCCCTGCGTGGCCGTGTCGCAACAATTTGGGCCCGGCAGGGTAACCAACACCATCTGCCTGATCCGGGTGGGTCTGTCTCATGACTGCGAGTCAACTGCAGCTGCCGGTGGTGGTGAGGCTGGGGTCAAGTCCAGCTCAGTGAAATACCAGCACCGCCGTGGTGGTGGTGAGAGACACCCGCCTCACTGAGGCACACAATGCAGCATGCCTTCTCTCACTGTGCTGCTCACAAAAACACTCAAGTCTCTGTCTACCGCGCTGACTGAGTCTATCGGATCTCCTCCGCGTCGCCCATTGCAGCGCATGCTACCTTCTCTCCCAGAGTTGCTCACTGAACAGCTGAGGTGATAAACTCAAAAACTAATATAGTGCTGACAGACTAAGGAAGACATACCATGTAACAACCGAAGTAAAGGGGCCAGTCACCATGGGAGGATACAAATGAGGACAAGGCCGTACTAAGGAGGGACTAACAAGCCGATTACTGAATCAGAAGGCAGCATTTATGAGGGACTAAGACTGAAGCCAATGACAAATATGGGCGGAAAGTGGGTGGGGCTTCTATTCCGTACTCCACTACAACAAGCCTCGCAGAGCAGTGCATGCGCGCTGACTCTAGGCTCGACCTAAAAGGAAAAGGTGATGGTACCTGGGTATGTTGGCTGGGGAAAGCACAAAGCAAGTGGGGGCAGCAGACCATTGCCATATTTTTGCAATGAATATTGGTCAGGATATAGAAAGAATCTCGGGGAACCTTCTGGAGTGCAAGGTTGTTGGGCGGGCTTTGCCTAAAGTTAAAACTAAAGTCCCTCCCCTTGCGGATCTTTGCCCCCAACCATGTGTTGCCAAGTCACGCTTTTGGTATTTCGATTCTCAACTTAAGATGAAGAAGGCTTCCACAGAAACTGTGTATTGTGCCAGGTAACTTTCCCTTCTGTAACTGTTGCAACATTTTTGATTATTGCATATTGAAAAATCTGTATTGGGGTTTTCCTGTATAGTTTAGCTAGTTGCATTACATTATGAAGATGACCTGATCCCTTAGCTAGATTTTCACATTGCTCTTTAGATGTGCTGATTTGTCACCAATACTACTATAGTTCCAAATACTGTGTTATTGGTACATCCCCGTTACTCCGTGACCAGCAGTACTGAATGGCACATTCTTGAAATCGGGATGCTTCTAAGAATTCACTATTCATTTTTTATTTTCAGGAATCCTCATTTAAAAACTAACGTGTCTCAAAGTAGTCCTGCTTAATCTATTATAGCTTCTCTATTTATAAACCACTTAATAGACATCAGTTGTGGTTTTAAGCCTACTCTTTAATTTGGTAGTTCAATGAGGGAAAGAGATCTCAAAGATGAATTTGCCAGTCTATCGTGAGTGTCTGCAAGCTTTTTTAACCTGAAAATGAATGAATCGCCTAAGATAACTTATAGTTCGTCATGAATATGCAGCACCACATCACAATTAAATTTGTGAAACAGCTCACCTTGTGTCTCCATAAAGATGCAGTTTGTTATTTGTTCCAACAGTCTGAGTACCTGAAAATCTAATTTCGCTCAACTCCTTGGTGTGTTTTAGTTTGTGGCTAATAAATATTTGTGATCCTCATTTTTTTTGTGCTTCATTATTTCCTTTGTTTCTTGAGCGTATGATTGATCAAAACGATGAGTAGTTTTTTTTAACATACTTATAAATGCAGGAAGTTGTTTAGCACTTGATTGAAGTTAAACAGACTAGAGCAGCTGCAGATTTATATTTTTTTACTTCATTGTAGCACAATGTACTTAGTTACAAGACTTGCCAAACCCCAGGTGAGTTCTGCTGAACACAATTGATTTGGTTTCTTTGCTTGGTTGGGCTAAAAATATGGAGTTTGGAGCTGTCCTAATTTCTTACTTGCTCCTGTTATAGATGGCTAGTTTCTCGGAGGTCCATATACTACCTGTGAACACGAATATAAGGAATTGAAATATCCACATGCTGTTCCTAGGGTTGATGAGAAATGCACACTAACACCAATGAGCACTAATTTATTGCAATGTTCTTGCCTGTTGTGCAGACATTAATTGTACCTTGTCGCCTTTCAATTGCTCATGCGCCCCTGAAAGTGAAACTGAAGATGCTACTGCTTAAGGTTGTTTAAAAGTGATCATGGTACCATCTGCGACCAAGCGTCATTCAATTTTGTTTCAGGTATGTAATCTGATATGATTGCTAATTCAGGTTCTGGTCACGATGTGGGGGATTGTGTGTTTTTCGCGGCATTCGAATTTCATGGGTTCTTACTCTGGAGATGGACAGCAGCCGTTACTTGTTTCAATACATAGTGAATCTTTCAGTGCTTTGATTAGTATAAATGATATTACACCCGCAATGCAAGCCAAAGGTAATATATCCTGTAAGTTCTGCCGTGGGGTAGAAAGGTTTTGGGCTATAAACTCACTAAAAATAATAGAATTCTAGGCCCTTCCGTCTTTTATTCCTCCAATATTCCTTTTCAACAAAGTAACAGACTAACATGTCCACCACTCAAACTGATTGCATATTTCCCCATACTAATCCCCTCTAGAGATCTGGAGGTTGAACTTGATTATTATGTACAAGGACAGTTGGTGAGACGGAGGCTGAAGTCCTGTTTCCTAAATAAAAACATCCTCTTTGTGATTTACTTTGGGGTCCTACTACAAGTACTTTATTAAACAAGGTAGAGACTCAGCACAACTACTGTGAGTTGCCGATGTGTATTGCAAACAGGTTGCAGCTTAAATCAAAGGTCTGTTGCCAGAAATATGTGGGAAAAATGAAATTTTCTTGTAACAATACATTATTTAGGTGCGGATTTCTGTATCCTTGTTTACAATAAACATTTGTCATGATGTGCAATATATCTATATAAACTAGAGATAAAGAAGGTGCAAATGGAAAATGTTACTTACCCAGTAAGCATCTGTTCTTGGCATGCAGCGCGGTAGATTCACATGCTTTGCACACTCCTGCCGTTTAGTGTTGGGTCCGGATGTTTGCACTTTGTTTTTCTTCGAAGAAGTCTTTCCAGTCACAAGGTTGGTGACTTCTCCTTTCGGTGATAAGGCGCAAGGGCATCGACTCCATTGTTAAATTGTTTTCCCACAGAGGGCGAGAATGGAGTTAATAAGAGTAGAATAGAGATGACCATGCATATGTATATAAAGTAAGAGAGAACTGCAACAGGCATAGGAACCAGGTGGGCGCATGTGAATCTACAGCTCTAAATGCCAAGAACAGATGCTTACTGGGTAACATTTTCCATTCGAGGCATATGAGCTGTAGATTACATGCTTTGCATAGACTATACAGCAGTATTCTCCCAAAGCGGTGGTTAACCTGTAGCTGTTGCAGTTGTCTGAAAGAATGTTCTAAGTACTGCCTGGCCTACATTAGCTTATTGTTTCACTAACACATCTACACAATAGTCCTTGGTGAATGTGTTCGGTGTAGACCATTTTGCAGCTTTACAGATGTCGAAGTTAAGATTCCAAACTGGAGCAGGTGGGGGTCCTTCTATTAAAGCCTTGATAACGGGTACTCTGCATAGGGACAGATGCTGTCTATTTTGAAGGTATGCAGATATTGCAGCGAGATGTAAACGTATAGATGTGTAAGCCAATCATGACTGCTGCAAGTGTAGTAAGTAACAAATTATATTTTGAATGGAAGCATCTAGCAGGTTGATATGGTTGTAATTACAATATATAACAAACCGCTTCCACTTAGCTGCATAGGAAGCCCTTGTAGTAGGCCTTCTGGCTTCTTTAATGATATTCATACAGTCTGGTGGAAGGTTCAGATAGCCAAACTATGATTGCAGGTGCCAGATAGCTAGATTGAGATGCTTGGGATCTGGATGTCTTTTCTCTCCATGGCTCTGTATGAGGAGACTGGGTGTGAGATGTAGTTTTTGATGAGGAACAAGTGACAGCTCCAAAAGGTTAGTGAACCAAAGTTGATGGACTCATGTGGGATCTACTAGGATCAGTGTGAGGGATGTTTGTCTGAGCTTCCGAGCCACTAGTGGTATGAGTGGGAGAGGCGGAAAAGCGTAGGCAAGTATCCCGGACCAGTTCATCCATAGTACATTGCCTTTGGACAATGGGTGTGGATACCTGGAGGCGAAGTTTGGTGTATTGCGAACAGATCAATCTGTGGAAAACCCCACATTTCAAAGAATGAGCTTAGAACTTGAGGATGAAGTTCCCATTTGTTAATCTGTTGTCTCACCCTGCTGAGAAGACATGTGATCTGATTGTTTGCTCTTGGGAGGTGTTCTGCCAGGAGAAACTCTGTGATGTATGTCCCACCTCCAAATGGCTTGTACAAGGCTGAACATCTGGAGAGAGTGTCCCCCCCCCCTTTCTGTATGTAAAACATGACTGTCATGTTGTCGGTGCATATCAGGACAGTTTTGCCTGTAAGGTGAGTCTGGAAGGCTTTAAGCGCTAGAAATACTGCTAGCAGCTCTAGATGATTTATATGAAGTTGCTTTTGCTTTTGACTCCACAGACCTTGAATGTTGTGAGTCGAGAGATGAGCTCCCCAACCAGTGAGCGATGCGACTGCTGTTAGTACTGTCTGTGGAACTGGGTTGATGAAGGGGTGCCCTTTGGATAGGTTTTGTAGATTGATGACCAGTTCCTTTTGTTTCGGGTCTGGGTTTGAAGGCGGGATGACAAAACGATGCTGCTTTGATGGAGTTGTAGCGTTTTTTTGTTTTGGTACCAATATTTTTTAAGTTGATGTGTTCGGACCTGAAGATGATTTCAGTAGCGGAGGGATTACTGCCAAAATATGCTCCGGTCTCGGTGCCGATTGTTCTGGCACGGTGCCCGAATGGGGTCGACTCAATCCCGAACCGGAAGGATTTAATATCTGTTTCAGTGCTGGGCCCAAAAAACGGGGCGTTTGAAACCTGTTCTCGTTGCCTACCTTTGCCCAAAGGCAGAGGAGGGACCGGAGCCTTTCTCTTGAGCAGAGGTAGAGTTTGGGGCAGGGGAGTATTAGTACTCACGGTATGCTGACCCTGTGGAATGTCTTCGTCCATGTCGGACTATCCTTCAGACATAGAAATGTGCTCATCCTCTTCCTCGGCTCATTGCGCGGCGGCGTCATCGTGTTCAGAATATTCCCTGAAGAGACCTGGAATGAAGCCGCTGTATTGATGTTGCATTTCATGATGCCGAGCCCGACGGTCACAAGTATCTTTTAGGATCAGAAGGGTTTGTGCACGCCGCAGTCCTGTTCGCTGTGCTCTAGGGAGAGACAAGTTGCTCACTTCACGAAGTTTCCGATTTAAAGTGATTATCCTGAAACCTATACGATACGCAGAGAATGGGAAACACGATTGAATAGCAATACCGTCGAGGGTAAGTGGATTGCGCACCGAAGGGAACCTGAGAAACGTGTCGAACCGGAGCACAGCAATTCACCTCCGAACCTGATGGCGGAAAAAAACAATCTAACAATAGAGTCGATGCCCATGCGCACTATCACCGAAAGGAAGAGTCCCCTACCTCATGACTGGAAAGACTACTTCGAAGACAAAGTGCAAACATCCGGACCCAACACTGGATGGCAGGAGTATGCAAAGCATGTGATCGACAGCTCACATGCCTCAAACATTTATTTCCAGAAGCTCTATTAAAATCCTGATACATTATACATTGTTGAAGACTGTATAATGTATAGGCGACACCCAAATGGTTCAAGTCACAGTATGGGTTTAAGTGTTGTTCTAATTGTGTACACCATTCTGCTGTTTTCAGGATTATGTCAATCAATCAATCAATCAAGCATTTGTATAGCGCACTACTCACCCGGAAGGTCTCAAGGCGCTTGGGGAGGGGGGGGGTCTGCTACTGCTCGAACAGCCAGGTCTTGAGCTGCTTCCTGAAGGCGAGGTTGTCTTGGGTCAGGCGGAGGTGGGTCGGGAGGGAGTTCCAGGTCTTGGCGGCCAGGTAGGAGAAGGACCTTCCTCCTGTGGTGGCTCTTCGGATGCGGGGGACGGCGGCGAGGGCGTGGTTGGTCGATCGATGCTGGCGTGTGAGAGTGTAGAAGTTGAGGCGGCTGTTGAGGTATCTTGGGCCTTGGTTGTGGAGAGCTTTGTGTGCGTGGGTGAGGAGACGGAAGGTGATTCTCTTGTTGACCGGAAGCCAGTGCAGGTCTCTTAGGTGTCCGGAAATGTGGCTGTGTTGGGGGATGTCGAGGATGAGTCTTGCTGAGACGTTCTGGATCCGCTGGAGTCTCTTCTGGAGTTTGGCGGTGGTTCCGGCGTAGAGGGAGTTGCCGTAGTCTAGTCGGCTGGTGACGAGGGCCTGGGTGACCGTCTTCCTGGTCTCGGTGGGGATCCACCTGAAGATCTTACGTAGCATGCGCAGGATGATGAAGCATGACGAGGAGACGGCATTGACTTGTCTGGTCATGGAGAGGGAGGAGTCCAGGATGAAGCCCAGGTTGCGTGCGTGGTCTGTGGTTTTGGGTGCGCTGCCCAGGGCGGTGGGCCACCATGAGTCGTCCCAGGCGGAGGGTGATGATCCCAGGATGAGGACTTCCGTCTTATCGGAGTTCAGTTTCAGGCGGCTGTTCTTCATCCACTCGGCTTTGTCTGTCATCCCTTCGCGTAGGTTGGCCCTGGCGGTGGCGGGGTCGCTGGTGAGGGAGAGGATCAGCTGGGTGTCGTCGGCGTAAGAGATGATGTTGAGGTTGTGTTGGCGTGCGATGGCCGCGAGGGGGCTCTTGTAGACAATGAAGAGGGTGGGGCTGAGCGAGGAGCCTTGAGGAACGCCGCAGATGACTTCAGTGGCTTCTGATCTGAACGGGGGGAGGCAGACTCTCTGTGTCCTTCCGGCGAGGAAGGTGATGATCCAATCTAGTGCCTTCTCTTGGATTCCGACGTTGCAGAGGCGCTGCACTAGGGTGCGGTGGCAGACAGTATCGAATGCTGCGGAGAGGTCCAGGAGGATGAGGGCCGCAGTTTCTCCGCTGTCGAGCAGGGCTCGGATGTCATCGGTGGCTGCGAATAGGGCGGTCTCGGTGCTGTGGTTGGCCCGGAAGACGGACTGCGAGGGGTCGAGGGATCCATTTGTCTCGAGAAAGGCGGTAAGCTGCTTGTTGACGGTCTTCTCGATGACTTTGGCCGGGAACGGGAGGAGCGAGATGGGGCGGTAGTTTTTGAGTTCGGTGGGGTCCGCTGATGGTTTCTTCAGTAGAGCGCTGAGTTCGGCGTGCTTCCAGCTCTCTGGGAAGGTAGCGGTGGTGAAGGAGGTGTTGATGATGTCTCGCAGGTTGGGTGCGATGACAGCGTCGGCCTTGTTGAAGATGTGGTGAGGGCAGGGGTCGGTTGGAGATCCGAAGTGGATGGAGTTCATCGTGCGGATAGTGTCTTCGGTGGTGATCGGGGTCCAGGCGCGGAGGGTGGTGGTGGGGGTCGTTGGTGCGGTCATAGGGTGCGTCGGTTGTGTGCTGAAGCTGTTGTGTATGTCTGCGATCTTCTTGTGGAAGTAGAAGGCGAGGGAGTTGCAGAGGTCTTGTGATGGGGTGATGTCGTTGTTTCCGGCGTTGGGATTGGAGAGCTCTTTGACGATGTTGAAGAGTTCCTTGCTGTTGTGTGCGTTGTTGTCTAGTCGTTCCTTGAATGCGGTTTTCTTGGTGGTATGGATCAGTTGGTGGTGTTTTCGGGTTGCGAGCTTGAGGGTGGTCATGTTGTCTGGTGTAGGGTCTCTGCGCCAGGCTCGCTCGAGGGCACGGCAGTTCTTCTTGGAGCTCTTGAGTTCGTCGGTGAACCAAGGTGCTTTCTTACTCCCGGGTCTGCTGGGCGGGGTCCTCAGTGGGGCGAGGTCGTCTGCGCAGTTGCTGATCCACTTCGTGAGGTTGTTGGCGGCCTGGCTGGAGTTCGCGGAGCTGGCGGGGGGGTCTTGGCTCAGGGCTGCGGCGAGCTGGTCGGCTGTGATCTTGTTCCAGTTTCTGCGTGCGACCTGTTGCTGGTGGTGGTGGATCGTGTTCTTATTGAAGCTGAAGTGGACGCAGCTGTGGTCCGTCCAGTGGAGTCCGGTGGCGTGGCTGAAGGCGATGTGCTTGCTGCATGAGAAGATGGGGTCGAGTGCGTGTCTGGCGTAGTGGGTGGGGGAGGTCACCAGCTGCTTGAGACCGATGGTGGCGAGGTTGTCCAGCAGGGTGGTAGTGTTGCGGTCGTTGTTGTTCTCCAGGTGAAAGTTGAGGTCCCCGAGGAGGATGTAGTCAGCGGAGGGGAGGGCGTGCAGGCTGATGAAGTCGGCGATGTCTTCGCTGAATTGTGTGCGCGGTCCCGGGGGTCTGTAGATGAGGGTGCCTCTGAGGGTGGTCTTGGGGTCGGTGTGGATCTGGAAGTGTAGGTGCTCGGCGGCTGTGAGGGTGTCGTCGGTGTTGGTCGTGATGCGGATGGTGTTCTTGTGGACGATGGCGATACCTCCTCCGGTCTGGTTGACGCGGTTCCTCCGGGTGATCTTGTATCCGTCCGGGATGGCGATGGCGATGTCGGGCGCTGAGGAGGCGTTCATCCAGGTTTCCGTGAGGAAGGCGACGTCTGGGGATGTAGTGTCGATCAGGTTCCAGAGTTGGACGGCGTGTCTGTGGACGGAGCGAGTGTTGAGCAGGATGCACTTCAGGTGGTTGCTGCTGGTGCTGGTTGCTGTTGGTATTTTTACCAACTACAGAGGCATGAGCATTGGATCTTGTTGTGCTTGGGGTATCAGTGCCTAATGCATACATTTGAATCTGTTGACTTAAATTTTACGCCGGAGGTAGTATTTAACATGTACATCTCATTAAGTAAAACAATCACCAAATACTGTGCTTTCATGTATTCATGTTTTAATAAACTGTTTATTCTATTATTGTTTATCAACAAATTATCGGTGTTATTCACAAAGTTAACTTAGACTTGTGACTGATTTACATGTGCAAGTTTACTATTAAATAAACTGTCCATCATATTAATATCTACAGACACATTACATTTCTTAAACACATGAATACTAATAAAGAAAAAGAGCATAAGATCTTGTGAGTGATTTCACAGATATGCTTCATATTCTACTTGTTGCGACAGGTTATTCTCATTACTACTACAAAGGTTGTGGAAAACTGGGTATAGATGTACTTCTCTGAATATCTCCCAGTATGAAAAGGGTATAGCAAACTGTCCTATCCGCTGGTGGAGGCCATCAGTGATTTAATCAACATAATTTTTCAAGCATTCTATTAGTGATATCATCAATGATGTTGTTTAACATTTCACGAGTGATGTAATATCTGAGGTTGTAAGGAAATCATGGTGCGTTGCAAGTGATAGTTCGCTCCGACTTAAGTCAGTGCCAAGTCGCCTATAGGCATACACCGTGCTCTATAAAATTTAAATTAAATCTATAAAAATCGACTCAAACTATATTTTAGTGATTTTATTGTTTTTTATTTGTCCGTTTTTAAGTTAGATCAACATCTAACGATATCACTTTAATCTTTGTTTTTTCAGTGTATCTTTTTTTAAGATTAGATCTTATTTCCATACTATATTGGAACGTCACTGTAACCTGTTTTTTTTTTCCAGAAAATGTTTTTTTTTGTTTTAGCATATTCAGCCCATAGCACAAGTTACTTACCTTTGGTAACGATATATCTGTAAGAAACAGTAGTTCGTATTAGATTCCTTACCTTAGAATATCCCCAGGCGTCAGACTGGATCCGGAAATTTTTGCGTAGCAGTACCCTTGCGCGTCGGTAGGCGTCGTCTGCGGCTCCGTGTCCGTCATCTGCGCCGGAATGACGTCGCCGGAGTACTTAGACGTCGCCCTCGCGCGCTGACGTCAGTTCTTATACACAGCTTTTCCGCACCAGAAACGCAGAGCCATGATAAAAACCAACACTGGTGCCATGAAACTAGGGCCCTGAAAGGGGATGACCTTAACCCTAGATATCGGTTCGCCGAACGGGGAGGATGGGTGGGTCTGTAAGGAATCTAATACTAACTACTGTTTTTTACAGATAAATCGTTACCGAAGGTAAGTAACTTGTGCATCTGAAAGAAACAGGTTAGTATTAGATTCCTTACCTTTGAATAGATACCCCAGCAACACCAACCCTGGTGGTGGGTCTGCGAACCAATAATCACACCAGAAAGTCCTGGAGGACGGAACGGCCAAAGAAGCTATCCCTCCAGACTTGGCTGTCCAGGCATAGTGCCTTGCAAACGTGTGCAGCGAGGCCCACGTAGCTGCCTGACATATGTCCTGCAAGGGGACTCCCCGGCCCAGGGCAGTAGTAGCCGCCGTGGCCTGAGTGGAATGGGCCCTCAGCCCAACAGGAGGCTCCTTTTTAGCCAAAGAGTAGCATACTTTGATGCACAAGACGACCTACCAAGAGATGGTCCGCTTGTGCACCGCCTGACCTTTCTTAGTGCCCACGTAACCAACAAAGAGTTGGTCATCCACCCGGAACTGGCGAGTGCGATCCAGATAGTATGAGAGCGCACAGTTTGGGTCCAGACGTTGTAGCCTCTCTTCCTCTTTCGAGGGATGCGGAAAGAAGGTGGGCAAGGTGATGGACTGCCCGATGTGGAAGGCTGTGACTACCTTGGGCAGGAAAGAGGGTCGCGTCCACAACACAACTTTGTCCGGATGGACAGAAAGGAAAGGAGGTTTGGAAGAAAGAGCCTGGAGCTCACTCACCCTCCTGGCAGAGGTGATGGCAATCAGGAATGCAGTCTTAAGAGTGAGAAGATGAAGAGGACCGTTATGAAGTGGCTCAAAAGGAGCGCACATCAGATAGTCAGAACAAGGTTCAAGTCCACTGCGGCATCACAAAAGAACAGGGGGAAACATATGAGTGATGCCCTTCAAGAACCTATTTACAACGGGGGACTTGAACATAGAGGGCTGATTAGGTAGCCTTAAGAAGGCGGAAATGGCAGAGAGGTAGCCCTTAAGAGTGCCCAGAGGAGAGCCCTGCTGGGCAAGAGAAAGAAGGAAGGGGAGACCTCAGAAAGGGGGGCAGAGAGTGGATTCACAGCCTATGCTGTGCACCATGCCACACATTTGTTCCACCTGCAGGCGTATACCGATTTTGTGGAGCGACGCCTGGCTGCCAGAATTACATCGCAGACTTCAGGAGGCAAGTCAAATCGCCTCAACTGTCGCCGATCAATCTCCACGCATGGAGGAGACTGGACAGGTTCGGGTGGAGGACCGCCCCCTGCTGCTGCGACAGAAGGTCCTCCTGAAGAGGCAGACGAATCGGGAGATCGACTGACATGCTGAGTAGCACGGGATACCAGTTTCTTCGTACCCAGTCCAGAGCCACAAGGATGACTTGGGCCCGGTCGCGCCTGATCTTCTTCAGCACTCTGGGGAGAAGTGGTATAGGCGGAAAGGATTACAACAGACCGCAACTCCACACGCGACGAAAAGCGTCTCCGAGCGAGTGCCGCCTTGGAAATTCCAACGCGCAGAACTGATGACATTGCGCGTTCTCTTCTGTGGCAAATAGATCTAACCAAGGCTCTCCCCACTGCTGAAAGAGACCTTGCGTCACGTCCGAGTTCAGACGCCATTCGTGATCCATCATGCACCGACAGCTGAGTTCGTCCGCCCTGGCGTTCAGGAAACCTGCCAGGTGTTGAACCCCCAGGGTCACGCCCTGATGTTCCAGCCACTGCCAGAGGCGCAAAGCCGCCTGGCATAGGGCGGTGGTGTTGTCCGTGAACACCTGCACCACACTTCCCCGGACAGAGGGAAAGAATGCCTTCAGGCGAAGCCGGATCGCCCGCAGCTCCAGAAGGTTGATGCCGAGCCGGGACTCCGCCGGAGATCAGAGTCCTCTGATCTACGTTTCTCCCATGCAGCCCCCCAGGCCAGGAGGGACGCATCCGTCACAACAATGTGCTCCGGTTGGAGAAGGGAGAGGGATCTGCCGCTGACCTTATCGCGGTCCGTGAGCCACCACTGCAACTGTCTCGCAGTGCCCTCCGAGATCAGGACATGGTCGGACAGGTTGCCCTGATGCTGGGCCCACTGAAACTTCAGATACCACTGCAGAGCCCGCATACGCCACCTGGCGTGATGCACCAGAAGGATGCAGGAGGCCATCAGCCCCAGAAGCTGCAGCGTCAACCTGACCGAGACCTGGGATAAAGGCTGAAAGGTCGGAATCAGAGCCTGAATATCCCGAACCCACTGTTTGGGAGGATAAACCCGAAACTACGCCGAATCCAGAACCGCTCTGATAAAGAGAAGCTTTTGAGAGGGACACAGGTGCGACTTCGGCACATTGACGGAAAACCCCAGCAAGTGCAGGAGGTCGGCCGTAGTCTGAAGGTGGCTGACGACTGTCGGGGCGAGCCCGCCTTCAACAACCAGTCGTCGAGGTAGGGGAAGACTGACACCCCTAACCTGCGCAGATGAGCTGCGACCATCGCCATCACTTTCGTGAACACCCGTGGGGCGCTGGTAAGGCCAAAGGGGAGCACGGTGAACTGGAAGTGCTCGTGGCCTACCATGATCGGCAGGTAACACCGGTGGGCCGGGGATGTGGAAATATGCGTCCTGCAAGTCCAACGCTACATCCAGTGTCCGGGGTCCAGGGCAGTTTTGTTCTGTCTATATAGTACAGGAGAGCTCTTTTAACGTCTAGGGTATGTAGAGCTTTTTCTGCCACGGAATCTGGATAGGGAAGAATACTGGCAGTTCTATAGCTTGATTGATGTGAAACTGGGACACTACCTTTGGCATAAATTTAGGGTTAGTTCGCAGCACTACCCTATTAGCGTGAATTTGTATGAATGGCTCCTGAATAGTGAGGGCTTGCAGCTCACTAACTCTTCTGTGCGATGTAATAGCTACTAGAAAAGCCACCTTCTATGATAGGAATTGTATCTCACAGGAATGTAGAGGTTCAAAAGGTGGTCCCATTAGTCTGGTGAGAACCACGTTGAGGTTCCAGACAGGTGAAGGTGGGTGTCTTGGAGGAATGATTCGTTTGAGTCCCTCTAGGAAAGCTTTAATAGCAGGCACTCTGAAGAGTGAAAGGTGCTGCCTGTTCTGAAGATAAGCTGCCACGGCAGCTAAATGTATCCGTATGGAACTGTAAGCCAGATTGCATCTGTGTAAATGTAAGAGGTAACATATGATGTTTTGAGTAGATGCATCTAGCGGATTTATGTCATTATTGCTACAATAGATGACAAATCGTTTCCACTTCGCCGCATAGCATGCTCTGGTTGTAGGCCTCCTTGATAATATTCATACAGTCGGGAGGCAAGTTTAGGTAACCAAATTCTATGACCTCAGGAGCCAGATCGCAAGGTTCAACTGTTGCGGATCTGGGTGCTGAATGTCGCCATGGCTCTGCGTTAAAAGACTGGGTGTTAATCGCAGCCTTTGATGAGGAACCACGGAAAGTTCTAGGAACGTGGTGTACCATGGTTGCCGCGCCCACGTTGGAGCAACTAGGATGAGTGTCATTGAGTGTTGTCGGAGTTTGCGTGCTACTAGTGGTATGAGCGGGGCTGGGGGAAAAGCGTAGGCAAACTTGCCTGACCAGTTCATCCATATCGCATTGCCCCGAGACTGCGGATGTGGAAACCTGGCGGCGAAGCTTTGGCATTTTGCGTTTTCCCTTGTGGCGAACAGGTCTATTTCTGGGTGACCCCACCGCTGGAAGTACGGTTGCAGCACTGAGGGATGTATCTCCCACTTGTGCATCTGGTGGCTGTGTCTGCTGAGCAGGTCCGCCATCTGGTTGTCCTTGCCTGGGAGGTGTTCCGCCATGAGGAAGATGTTTCTCTGAATGGACCACTTCCACATGCTTTGCGCTAGATGGGACAACTGTGGAGAGTATGCCCCCCGACTGCTTCTGTATGTAGTACATGGCAGTCATGTTGTCAGCAAGGATTTACACGACTTTGTTGCACAAATGTACCTTGAACGCCTTCATTGCCATAAAGATTGCCATCAGTTCCAGCAGGTTGATGTGCATCCTTTTTTGCTGTATCGTTCATAGTCCCTGCACTGTGTAATGGAGGACATGCGCTCCCCATCCTAGGAGAGATGCGTCCGTCGTCAGCACTATTTGTGGTACAGGCTCTTGGAACGGTCGTCCCCTGCAAATGTTTTGTGGGTTCCACCAATGCAGAGAGCTGTATGCACGACCGGTCACCAACACTAGGTCTTTCAATTGTCCCTGAGCCTGGTTCCACTGCCGTGCTAAGCACTCCTGAAGCGGACGCATGTGTAGTCTTGCGTGAGGCACTATGAAGATGCAGGAGGCCATCATGCCTATCAACTGCATAAACACTCTTGCTGGGAGCGAGTGTTGGGGTCTGAATTTTTGAATGAGCAACAGAATGCTGTTGATTCTTGCTGAGTTTGGCTGTGCCTTTGCCGCCAGAGTGTCCATTGTTGCTCCCAGGTACTGTTGTACATGGGCGGGCTGAAGATGAGACTTTGGGTAGTTTAATGAGAATCCGAGGCTGTGTAGGAGGTGAATAGTGCGGGACACGTGGCTGGCACATTGCTGGGATGACCTTGCTTGGATGAGCCAGTCGTCCAGGTAGGGGTAGACGTGAATATTGTTTCTCCGTAGGTGAGCAGCCACTGTCGCTAGGCACTTGGTAAACACCCTGGGGGCTGTTGTCACCCCGAAAGGCAGTACCTTGAACTGGTAGTGCTGATTTTGGATGGTAAACCTGAGATACTTCCTGTGTGCTGGATGTATTGGTATGTGGAAATACGCATCCTTTAGGTCTAGTGTGGCGAGGAAGTCTCCCTGACTGAGTAATGGTAGGACTTGCTGTAAAGTGAGCATGTGAAAGTGTTCTGACAAGATGTATTGGTTTAGGGGCCTGAGGTCTAGTACTGGCCTGAGAGACCCGTCCTTTTTGGGGATTAAGAAGTACAGAGAGTACACCCCTGTAACCTGTTCCTGTAGAGGGACGAGTTCTATGGCCCCTTTTTGCAGCATGCGGAGAACATCTTGCTGCAATAAGTCTATGTGGTCTGCGGACATAGGATGGTGTTTTGGGGGTATGTTGGGTGGAGTTGATGTTAGCTCTAGACAATAACCGGACTTCCATAAGTTGTCTCACCAACCTGTCTGTGGTAATGCCTTCCCAGACTGGCAGGAACTGTTGTAATCTGCCCCCGACCGGTGTTACATGGTCTGGGGGCAGCGACAAGGCGTCACTGTTTAGTATTGGCGGAGGATCTGGTGTTGTTATTCCCTCGTCCTCTGCCTTTACTGCTATTGCCACGGTATCCGCCTCTGTTTGTTTTATTATAGGTGGTTTGCGTGTTCCCTTTATTGTATTGAGTTTGCTGGGACGCCTGGCCTCTTGTAGCCCCTCTGTTACTGGAGCGACGAAAGGAACCTCCTCTGAATTGTTGAGACTGCAAGGCCCCCATAGATTTGGCTGTCTCCGTGTCTTTTTTAATCTTTTCTAAGATTGTGTCCACATCAGGACCAAATAAAAAACCAGGGTTTACAGGCTGATTTAGTAATGTAGTTTGTATTTCTTGTTTGAACCCTGAGATGCGCAACCAAGCATGCCTTCTGAGCATGACACTTGTGTTGATGGCCCTGGCTGCAGTGTCTGCTACATCTAGCGCACACTTAATGGATGCGTTGGATATCAGTTTCCCTTCTTGTATTAGTGTTTCAGCTCCTTCCTTGTAGACATCAGGCAAGTGTTGTAGCAGTTGCACTAATGTGTCATAATGTGCCCTATCGTATCTGGCTAATAGGGCCTGTGTGTTGGAAATTCTCCAGATGTTAGAAGCTTCAGGGAAAAGGGTGGCTGCTCAAGCAGCTACCCTTTTCCCAGAAGCTTCTAACACTTTAGACTCTTTGTCTGGGGGAGGAGCATCACCAGTAGTTTGGGAGTTGGCACGTTTACGAGCATTGGATACCACCAAAGAGTCCAACGGCAACTGGCCCCAAATGTATGTAGGGTCCACAGGCGCCGGTCTGTATTTTCTTTCAATTCTGGGGTTAACAACCCTTGCTCTTGTGGTTTCCTTAAAAATGTCTCCTGCGTGTTTTAGGACACCCTTTAACATTGGTAATGTTTTAACTGATTTCTCAGAAGAGGAGAAAGTGTCAAACAAGAAATCCTCCTCAATTGGGTCAGCATGCATGTCCACATCATGAATATGTGCTGCCCTTTCTATCAATGCGTTAAACGCCGCTGTATCCTCTGTTGGCGAAGTTTTAACAGGATAAGAAGGAGTATCAGGGATAGTTTGTGACTCTCCCTGGTCGGTAGTGTCTGTCCAGGCTTGAGCCTGGTTATCATGATTATCTCCTGCAGGGTAACTATATTGTCCATCATAGTCATACCCTATGTCCTCAGTAGAGCGTGTGGGTGAGCCTGTATAAGTGTCCTGGTCATGGTACCTTACAGGTTCAAAATGGACAGGCGATGTTGAAGAATCCCTTTTCTTTTTTAGTGGGATTTTGTAGGATTCCAGAGGATTTTCTGACCTGATCTTTCTGTGATAGACAGTAAGTCGATGTGGAGCTTTGACTGATCATCATAGGAGGGCTCCTGGTACATAACGTCCTCTTCTAGAGGATGACTTCTTTTCCCAAGTGACACAGTTTTGGGTGGTTCGATCCTTGTTGTCGGATCGATTGCCTTAGGCCGTGCTGTCAGGGGCAGTCCGAATTTTATCGGCGGCTTCGGGGTCGGCGTCGATATTGGACCGACGGACTTCGCCCTGTCGTCGTGCTTTTGGCCTTGCGTCGACTTCGGTGCTTGTTGCGGTGGAGGCGCGCTCTTTTTGTTCGACTCGACGTGCTCCTTCGAGGTGCCTCTTTGGTTCGGCTCGAGGGCTTTGACGAGCTGTTGTTTTTCGACTCGGTGCCTCGGTTTGAGGGCCTTCCGAGACTCGAGTCCTTTGTTGGTGTCTCTGTCCGTCGACGCCGACCTCGTGGGTTCGACGTACTTGGCTTTAGCTATGGCCTTTAGCGCACCAATCTTCGGCTCAACGCCCTTCGTGGTGGACCCCGCAGGGTCGTCGACACTTTTCTTCGACGTCGAATCGGACGTGGTTGCACTCTTCGAACCGAGGACTGTCTTTAGCAGTTTCGGTTTCGATTTTGCCTCAATAGCTTTCGGTTTCGCTTTCTGTATGGCGACCGATGGCTCGTGCGATGTATTCTTAGCCGGGCCGAGACGCGGGGCTATAGAATGTTTGTTAAGGTCTGGGCTAAGGCCTTTCGGCGATGCCTCGACCTGAGCCTTTGAAAGTTTTTGAGTGTCTTTTTGGGCTCCAGTACCCACTGTTGGGCCTGGTTCATCACTCGAGTCGTCATCGACGGTTCCGATGGGGGACACGTCGTCCCTCACCTCTTCGACGTTTTCTTCTTCATCGACGCGTTCTTCGTCGTCTTCGTAGTAGTTGGAGTCGTGCTCCGAACCTGGATCCGACGCCTGTTCCGGATCCTCAGTCTCGACGACCTCATCGTCGTCTTCATCGAAGATATACACCGGGTCGGGTGCTGGCTTCGTCATTGTTTGTCTCGGTGCACGTCAGAGCCTAAGCGTCTTCTTCGACCGGAACCGAGCACAAGCTAGACAGTTGTCCTCGTTGTGGTCTGGTGATAAGCACTTGTTGCACACCGGGTGTACATCGATGTGCGGGTATTTAGAGTTACAAAGGGGGCATCGCTTGAACGGGCTCTGTTCCATCGACGATCGGGCCTTTGGTGTCGAAAAGGCCACGCGGCTCTCTTCGACGTCCTGCTTCGAAAAGAACTGGAACAAGAACTTCGGCACCGATCGAAATAACAATACCGACGACCCCGAAGCCCTTTTGGCCTTGTAGAAAAGTTTCCGAACTTGAGTAAAGAAAGTACATCCGAACCCAATGGCGGAAAAAAACAATCTGAGGATGGAAAGGATGCCCATGCGCACTGTAGTCCAGGGTAGGAGCCACCTATCTCGTGATACTTCGAAGACTCTTCCAGGACAACAATGTGTAATCATCCGGACCCAACAGTAGGCGGCGATCTATGCATAAGATGTGAATTCAGCAGCCCACATGCCTCGAACTAATTGTACCAGGTTTGAGTTTTGAAGCGGATGCTTCTATAACCAGGTATTCAGGAGAACGGTGCAAATATAGGTTATTGGAGTAGGTGTATAAGCTGATAAACATGATAGAGACTAAATTCATGTTTTGACAATATGGTTAATGAGACTGTCAGTGACTAATAAAATACCATTTATTATCGGTTTGCCTGAGAGTTTCTCATTGAGCATTGTGTTTTTGGGATCAATAATTTCTTTTGAGAGCTTCCTCTTACCATCATGCAACAGGGTACTCTGGTGCTCCTTACAGTTTTTTGTGCTCATCAAAGCAGGACAGCTTTTCATCCAGGGGCAGGTGTGTCTACTACCTTTAAAAGGTCACCTCAACTTGCAGCCATCATATGTTTGGCATCCCATTCCTGAATAAAATGTGTGTATGACACAGCAGCACATGCACATGCATGCATATTTATTACTGACATCAGTCAGCGAATAGCTGAACAGAATTTGAAGCTCTACCAAAAAACAGAAGAAAAACTTTGATAAAATCAATATAATACTGAGAAAAACTCAGAAGCTCCGGATCTTGCGTCAAAAGTATGGTAAAAAGAACTGGTGTCACCAGCAGCCGTGCTCCTCTTTAAATAAAATATTTGAGGCATCACCTTCGGGGGTCTGTGAGGCTCCATCTTGGGGGGGGCTGTGAGTCTCCATTTGTGGCAGTGTAACATGTCATCTAGCATCAGTGGCAGTGTATTGCTAAGAAAAAGTTACCAGATACCCTGGAGAGGTTCACTTTAGCAATGGCTGGGAGTGAATATGAAATTTAATGTGGCTTTTATTTTCTTATTGGGTTCTCTGCATTTGCTGCATTACATGGTAGAGTATATTATGCAACAATCACTGAAACAGTTTTTAAAGTTGTTCGGGAGAAACATAAATATTTCGTAAACATTAACAGTCTATGCACCTACTAGTTTTAAATCTGGTGCATATTGGTCAAGAGTGTTAAAAGTAATGGGAGTGTGTTACTTCGTTTGTGTGACTGTGTGACTACAGAAATTCCATGTTAAGGTCTGGTCTCTGATGCAGCGAAAACCACTGGACAGATGTACACCAAACTTGGCATGAAGATAATGAATATGCTACTTACCAGTATGCATCTGTTCTTGGCATGTAGGGCTGCTAACATTCATATCTTAGCATTAGATCGCCGCCTAGTGTTGGGTCCGGATGATCGCACATTGTTGTCCTGGAAGAGTCTTCGAAGTATCCTGAGATAGGTGGCTCCTCCCCTGGACTACAGTGCGCATGGGCATCGGCTCCATCCCCAGATTGTTTTTCGCCATTGTGGCAGAAGATGGAGTGAAAAGTGTAAAGGATGTCCATGCTAATGATTGAATACAATAGTATATCTGCAGCTGCGACAGGCACCGGGGAGGAGGGTGGGCGATATGAATGTTAGCAGCCCTACATGCCAAGAACAGATGCATACTGGTAAGTAGCATATTCAGTTCGAGGCATGTGGGCTGCTAAATTCATATCTTAGCATAGAATACATAGCAGTCCCTCCATCAGCGGCGGTTGCCCGTGCCAGCTGCAGAAACCTGAAAAAGTGTCTTGAGAACAGCCTGTCCTACAGCAGCTTGCTGCTTGGAATGCACATCAACACAGTAGTGTTTTGTAAAGGTATGTGGGGTAACCCACGTGGCTGCTCTGCAAATGTCTTCTAAAGGAATGTTCCCCAGGAAAGCCATGGATGCCCCCAATTTGCGTGTGGAGTGCGCCCTTGGGGGTATCGTTAAAGTGCGCTTGGCCTTTTGAAAACAGATTTGTATGCACTTAACAATCCACCTGGCTATTCCTGCTTTGGAAATAGGGTTGCCTTTGTGCTGTGGTGAGAAGGCAACAAAAAGTTGTTTTGTTTTCCTAAAGTGTTGTGTTCTGTCTATGTAGTATATCAACGCCCTCCGTACGTGTAACGTATGGAGCATTCTTTCCGCTACCGTTTGTGGGTTTTGGAAGAATGCCGGAAAGTCAAGTGACGTAATAGCAATGAGGAAAGCTACTTTCCACGTTAGGAACTGGAGTTCACACGAGTGCAGTGGCTCAAAGGGTGGTCCCATCAGTCTGGTGAGGACCACATTGAGGTTCCACACCGGAGCTGGCGGTGTTCTTGGGGGAATGACTCGTTTCAGACCTCCAAGGAAAGCTTTAATGGCAGGCACCCTGAAGACAGAGAGATGCTGCCTATTCTGAAGATAAGCTGCGATGGCGGATAGATGTATCCGAATAGAAGTGAACGCTAGATTGCACTTGTAAAGATGTAGCAGATAGCAAATGATGTTAGGGATAGATGCATCTAGCGGGTTGATGTCATTGGCTGTACAGTAAATGACAAAACGCTTCCATTTTGCAGCATAGCATGCTCTGGTAGTAGGCTTCCTTGCCTCCTTGATGATGTCCATGCATTCTGGAGGTAGGTGGAGGTATCCAAACTCTAGGACTTCAGGAGCCAGATCGCCAGGTTGAGCTGTTGCGGATCTGGATGCTGAATGTCTCCATGGTTCTGTGTCAAAAGTCTGGGCGTGAGGCGCAGTCTTTGATGCGGCACCACTGAGAGTTCGAGGAACGTGGTGTACCATGCTTGGCGCGCCCACGTTGGAGCAACCAGGATGAGAGTCATCGAGTGCTGCCTTAGCTTTCTTGCCACCAGCGGTATCAGAGGGGCTGGCGGAAAAGCGTACGCAAATTTGCCTGACCAGTTCATCCATATCGCATTCCCCTGCGACTGTGGGTGAGGGAACCTGGCGGCAAAGTGTTGGCATTTTGCGTTTTCTTTTGTTGCAAACAGGTCTATCTCCGGATGACCCCACTGCTGGAAGTACGGGTGGAGTACAGATGGGTGTAACTCCCACTCGTGCATTTGATGGCTGTATCTGCTGAGCAGATCCGCCATCTGATTGTCCTTGCCCGGGAGGTGTTCTGCCATGAGGAAGATGTTCCTCTGAATGGCCCACCGCCACATGCCCTGAGCCAGATGAGACAGCTGTGGCGAGTGGGTGCCCCCCTGCTTTTGAATGTAGTACATCGCGGTCATGTTGTCCGTCCGGACTAACACTACCTTGTTGCACAGATGTACAATGAAGGACTTGAGCGCCATGAAGATTGCCATCAGTTCCAGATAGTTGATGTGCATCTTCTGTTGCTGCGTCGTCCATAGTCCCTGCACTGTGTAAGTGAGCAGATGAGCTCCCCATCCCTGGAGAGATGCGTCCGTTGTCAGGGTAATCTGTGGCACTGGCTCCTGGAACAGTCGGCCCTTGCAAAGGTTGTGTGGAGTCCACCAATGCAGAGAGTCGTATGCCCGACTGGTAACCAACACTAGGTCTGTTAATTGGCCTTGAGCCTGTGTCCACTGATTTGCTAAGCACTCCTGGAGCGGGCGCATATGCAACCGTGCGTGAGGGACTATGAAGATGCAGGAGGCCATCATGCCTATCAACTGCATGAACACTCTCGCTGGAAGTGAGTGTTGTGGTCTGAACTTCTGGATCAGAGACTGCATGCTGTCTATCCTGACTTGGTTTGGTTGAGCCATGGCCGTCAGGGTATTGATCGTCGCACCTAGAAACTGCCGGACATGTGCCGGCTGAAGATGCGACTTTGGGTAGTTCAACGAGAAACCTAGGTGCGCTGCTACTGTCGCCAGACACTTGGTAAACACTCTTGGGGCTGTGGTCACTCCGAAGGGTAGGACCTTGAACTGATAATGCCTGCCTTGGATAGTGAACCTGAGGTATCTTCTGTGGGACGGGTGTAGTGGTATGTGGAAATAAGCATCCTTGAGGTCTAAGGTTGCTAAGAAGTCCCCTTGGTTTAACAAGGGAAGAATCTGTTGCAGTGTGAGCATATGGAAATGTTCTGACAGTATATACAGGTTGAGGGGACGTAGATCTAGAATGGGTCTGAGAGATCCGTCCTTCTTCGGAATAAGGAAGTACAGGGAATATACCCCTGTGCCTTCCTCCTCTACTGGCACGAGCTCGATTGCGCCTTTTTGCAGCATCACCACTACTTCCTGCTGCAATAAGTGCAAGTGCTCTGCGGACATAGGCCGTTGCCTTGGTGGGATGTTGGGTGGAGTGGATTTTAACTCTAGACAATAACCGTACTGGACAAGTTGTCGCACCCACCTGTCTGTGATGTTTCTCCAGACGGGCAGGAACTGCTGTAGTCTCCCCCCCGACAGGTGTTAAGTGGTCGGGGGGCAGTGACAGAGAGTCACTGTTTGCTTGGGGCAGAGGAGCGGGAGTTGTTGTTCCCTCTGCCACGTCCTCTGGTGCGGTTTCCTCGGTAACCCCCCTTGTTCTGTTTGGGGTACGAGGATTGTGCTCCACCTCTAGAGAATTGTGATTGTTGACCCATCTGTCCTCTGGTGACTCCACGTGCACCTGAGCGACGAAAATTGTTGCCACGAAACTGTTGTGATTGTAGGGCCCCCATAGACTTAGCAGTTTCGGTGTCCTTCTTAATTTTTTCTAGGGTGGTGTCCACATCTGGACCAAACAGTCTATCAGGATTGACTGGCTGATTAAGTATGGTTGTCTGAATGTCAGGTTTAAACCCCGATATGCGGAGCCACGCCTGTCGTCTCAGCATGACGCTAGTGTTAATGGCCCTAGCTGCTGTGTCTGCGGCATCAAGTGCACACTTTATGGCTGCGTTGGAGATTAGTTTTCCCTCTTCTATAAGCAGTTTGGTGCCCTCTTGAAACTGCGAAGGCAGGTGTTCTAAAACCCGCTCTAGGGTGTCGTAATGCGCCCTATCATAACGTGCCAAGAGTGCCTGTGTATTTGCAATACGCCAAAAATTGGCAGCCTGTGCAGCTACCCTTTTGCCTCCTGCCTCTAGCACCTTGGACTCCTTATCCGGGGGAGGAGCTTCACCCGTTGTTTGGGAGTTGGCCCTTTTGCGGGCATTTGCGACCACCAGGGAGTCAAGCGGCAACTGTCCCCGAATGTATGCAGCGTCTGCAGGTGCTGGTCTGTACTTCTTTTCGATACGTGGATTGACCACTCTCGCCCTGGTAGGTTCCTTAAAGATGTCCGCAGCATGTTTGAGGACCCCTTTGAGCATAGGCAGTGTCTTTACTGTCCTTTCAGAGACTGAAAAAGTGTTAAATAGAAAGTCTTCTTCTACTGGGTCAGCATGCATGTCCACATCATGATTAGCAGCTGCCCTTTCAATGAGTGCATGAAAACCTGCAGAATCTTCTGTTGGGGATGCACGTGCAGTGAAAGGCTGTGGGTCTTGCCCCACATCTTGGGTGCCTTGGTCACCAATGTCATCATATGAATCCGGCTGTGCATCTGGTTCATTGATGGGGAAAGTGTATTGGTCATCTTCAACATATCCCTCACCCTCAGAGTGTTCTGGGGAAGGAGTTGGGCTCCTTCTTGGAGGAGGCTGGATAGGTTCCATGAGGCCTGAAGCGTCTTGAGGAAGCCTTTTTTTCTTCAGGGGGATGACATAGGAGTCCACTGGCTGTGAAGTGATCCTCCTCTTGTAAAGGGTCAATTTGCCCGTGTCTGCGTCGATAAAACGCTCAGAATCCTCTTCAGAGTCGAGTACCCGACTTGAAAGTGCCCCTGCCGTTGAAGAATCCGACTTCTTTGGCGTCGATTTTGTTGAAAAGGCCTTCGGCGCCTCTTTTGGCGGCAGAAGGAAGAGAAGTTTACCCGCAGGCTTCACCGGAATGTCCATCGGCTTCTGTGGCGATGGCATCGGAGCCGGCGTAGCAGAGGCCTTCTCCCTGATTCTCTGTAGTGAAGAGGCGATGGGGGACGCGTCACTTACAGTGGCCTTTGGCGCCGACGAGGAGGTCTTGACCTTGCCCTCGGATCCGACGTCCTGTTGGCCCTTCTGAGTTTTGGACAATGATGCCGCAGCCGCCGACCCAGAGTCCTTGGACCGATGCGCAGATGTGCCAGTCTTCGATCCGTGCCAGTCGGAACCTGAGCCGTGTCGCTGGCTTTGGCGGGCTTTGACGGCGTCGCAGCGGTTGACCCGTGCCGACCACCCTTCTTAGAGGATCCCTCCTCTGGCGCCGATTTCGACCCTGTGGAATCGACAGATTTCTTCGACTTTTGTGGACCGGAGGTCGACGGAGTCGATGAAGCAGCGGGTGTAGTCGTTTTTGGTGGTACGGCCGCCATCTTAGGGTCGCTCGAAACGATAAGTTTCGTTTTCGGGTCGGCCATTTTAGGTGTAGTCGATACCGTAGGTTTCTGTTTCGGTTTCGCTACGGGCTGCGCAGCAAGTATGTCCGTGGCCGGGCCTGAAGGCGGGGCCGTGGCTTGCGGTACGGGGTCTTGGGTAAGGCCGACAGGCGATCCCGTGACCCGATCTTGATCTTCGTAACCTTCGGGGCATAGCTCGTCCCCTGAGCTATCTTCCGCGGCCCCATAAATCTCTTCGACGTCCCCTACCTCGTCGACGTATTCAAGGCCTTGACCCACGACTCCGTCGTCGTCTTCCGGATCTGCCTCGACCTACGTCTCGGGCGGGGAGATTTGAAGATGATGGCTCTGGTCCTCCTCTTCTTGGTCGCCGAAGATGTTTTCTGGATCCGGGGCCGCTTGTCTGGCCTCAAGGCGCACCGCGCGCCGAAGCTTGAGTGTCTTCTTTGACCTGAATCTTGCGCAGGCCCTGCAGTTGTCTTCGTTATGGTCTGGTGAAAGGCATTTGTTACAGACCGGGTGCACGTCGATATGTGGGTATTTGGACCCACAGAGCGGACAGTACTTAAACGGACTCCGCTCCATGCTGGAAAGTTGCGTCGTGTCGCAATGAGAAGGCCTCGATGTCCGAAGAGTGCAAGCACTCCGTTGATTCCGACTCCAAGAGACGGAAGAACTCAAGACCGTGCGCAAACAATACCGACGCAAAGAATACAAGGCCTTTTGGCCGTAAAAAGTTAGTTTTTCTCGGTTCCGACAGAGAGACGTCGAGACCGCATCCGAACCCAATGGCGGAAAAAAACAATCTGGGGATGGAGCCGATGCCCATGCGCACTGTAGTCCAGGGGAGGAGCCACCTATCTCAGGATACTTCGAAGACTCTTCCAGGACAACAATGTGCGATCATCCGGACCCAACACTAGGCGGCGATCTAATGCTAAGATATGAATTTAGCAGCCCACATGCCTCGAACACACTGACTCCTTTTTGAGGTTCGATTTAGTTCAGTGGTTTATGAATAACTAAAAAATATCAACCTACAGCAGTATACGTCTGCCCTTGTTTACTGTACACACCAAAATCATTGTACTTGTTTCTACTTTCTTTTGGGTAAACTAAGGCTCTGAACACAGTCTCTCCAAATACCTGCTTGGATCCTCTTCTGGCTGTGAAGAATGCATCACAACTTTTCCATCGACATTTCAGCGTCTGGAAGTTAGTGTTGGTGTGATCCGTCAGGAGATGCTGTTTCAAGTGATCCACAACTCCAAATATCAGTGAGCAACCATGCCACTAAAAAAAGCAAAGGTGTGAAAAATCAAATGAGCACTGATAGTATATAGAAGAATGTACTAGTAGCTCTTCTGCTGTGTCTGCCCATACTCGTCAAGACTAATAGACTCCACAAGGGGCACAGCCAGTCACACTCACAGACTTTGCACAAATCCACATACATACATTCAAGCTCAGAACATTTAGCACACAGTATCGAAAACAAAGGATGTGCGTAAATGGAGACTGGCAGACCTTTTAGATAGGGAAAGTGAGTAAGCCTCTCCATCCGATTCATGCAAACAAAAGGACTATCCCTTCATGATACTGAAACTACGGACAGTCTCACAAAGAGGGCAGTAGCCACTATCTAACAAGGGAGTGAAATTTAAGTGCACCCTCAATCTCCAAGCATAGCTTTGACATCTTCATTAGCTAGAGAAAACCCTGAGCGGACTTTCAAAGGATCTAAAGACATCTACTTTTTAAAGAAAATTCAAATATAGGTCCCTATAAAGGCAGTCTGCTAATGATAGCAGGCAGCAGACCTAGGGGGCATGGCTATAGAAGTCATCATAGCAGACGCGATCTGAGCGAGCTACGCCAATCGCTCAGTTCAATCATCATTTCTCCTGCAGGGGACCCATTCCAAACACTAAGAATTGGGCTCCCATGACCCCCCTGATGCCAGCTGTATACCCCAGTTCTGATTTTGCCGACCTAGGGGCGGTTCTCAGAGGTGTGGAGCCGAGATCAACAATTTCGGCCTAGGCCTAGAATTCTGATGAAGACCACATCACTGAGAAAGGACCCTTATGCCAGGGGCAGGCAGAGGACACAAGCGGCAGCTGGCACCTATGGTTGCCGGGTTCGAGCAGTCATGCTGAGACTGGTGCTTGCGGAACTGCGGTACAACGGTGAGCCGGCCCGAGAAGGGACACCTCCATATCACAGGCGTGAGCAGCCGCTGCTCCTCACTGCCGTGCCCCGGGCAGTGGTGAATCACGGCGTGTGGGTGCGGTGCATATAGACAGCCTGACACCGGTGGCGAAATACTGCACAGAAGGAGCTACCAGTGTTACCAGATTTTGAGACCTGTCCCAAGCCCAAAGGCACTCAAGTATAAGCCCAAATTGAGCCGAGTCAGCCCTGAAACCAGTCCAAAGTCCAAACTCAAATTTAGCAAAAGTAGTTTTCAGAAAACATTTTGAGGATGAATCTTAATTCCATTCAATATACAGGTAATGGGAGGAGTATAAATGGGCACCTGTGTTAATAACTACTCATTTTCAAGACCAGTCAACACTTTGACTTTTCATCTTGTAGTTCGGTCACCACCGAACCAAACCCGAAACTTGCATTCATTGAATTACCTCTTCAAAAGCAAATTATAAACCACTTTATGTCAATGAATAGGAATTTCAATGTTATTTCAACAATGTGGCTCCAAAGAATAATACTGGAAAGGTTATGCAAAATAACACCACACAATGAACTACATATTAAGAAATATCCCCTTGTATTAAAGTAATTGCAACACAACTTGATTGGCACGGCTCAACATTCTATGTACTTGTCTGAAGATATTCAACAACAAAAAACTCTTCACAATCACAGTACGGAACAACAGCAAAGATGAACTGCAGCAGTCAAATCTGAAACAGTTTTCAGAAAAAACAAGTGTACGTAAATGTGAAGCAACAGTGTGAAAACTGAGGTTTGCTTCAGTAAGACGAGCGTCCCACACTTTTCCAGTTAAAATGTAAGGAGGCCAGAAAAGAGACACTCAGGTACTCTGACCGATTCCCTGCCCTCCGTTCCAAAGCACTTCACTGTGACCACTTACTCTGGCACTAAAAAGTATAGAGGACATTTGTTGTTTCCATTGTGTT
This sequence comes from Lissotriton helveticus, assembly GCF_964261635.1. Taxonomy (NCBI): domain Eukaryota; kingdom Metazoa; phylum Chordata; class Amphibia; order Caudata; family Salamandridae; genus Lissotriton; species Lissotriton helveticus. Next base: position 133,622,652 of record NC_136070.1, on the reverse strand, counting down.
GCACCAAGAACTTGACTAAAGCACCTAGTCTTGGCAAGCAGCAGATGGATTTGTTTGGGGTACAGAAGAACGCAAGGCTGTTGGAGTAGAAAGGAAAATGACCCAATTTCTCAGAACTGTTGGCGACACCCTCGACACCCACACTCCCTCAACTCATACGGTCTTACTGTTTGTGTTCCATCCCACTCCATTCCCCTTCATCATTAGCACTGTCCCACTCCCATACCACCATTGGCCTGGGCCCTCTCATGAGGCTCCTTTACTCCTATCGCCCAGCCAGGACTTTAATTATTCATGCTCTTAACTTTAAATTCTCAGCAATTACTGTAAACACCCTAAGGTAATCCGCACCAGCAAAGCAGTTCATGTTTATTTACATTTCATGTGTTTTACTTCATCCAGTCTTCCCCAAGAGTTTTTTCTTTATCCAGATGATGTGATTCTCTAGTTTTAGTTTCACAAAACACACTTTTATAGTACAAATTGAGTAATGAGTCAATTTCAAGTCTGGGTGACTTCAGATTGCGAGTAGACATTTATGATGTGCACGATTGAGATTCCTGAGACTCAAGCCAATACTGCTTTCTCACATTGCCGACCACTGGGTCATTAAGGTGTTCAGACTAAATGCACATCCAATCCTTGGCCTCTTAGGAGATCGCATAAAGCGACGGTTATATAAATATCATTTGAAAATTAAAGCACTACTATGCATATGCATAATGAGGGCTACAATGTGCAGAAGTCATGTCATGCACACTGGTAGGCATTATATATTAAGAGCAGTTGGTATGCAGACACACACAGTCAGTATTAAAACGTTATGCATTTGTTGAATGTGCTAATAATTGTTTATTATTCAAAGTAACCCTTTCTAATAACCTTGGAATTATTAAAGACTGAAGATAAAACCAAGGTTCTAAAGTAATGCCTTTCAGTTTGCTTGGGGTTCCTTGATGTCGGGTCATACCTTACTGTGCTATATTATAAGGATTGCAACATATTAGCTGCAAATAACAAAAGGATCTCTGTGTTAAAAGTAGTGGCGGGCGGTAATTTTAACAGGGAAGGCACGGTGGTCATACATACACCTCACTTACACTCGTGCATTTACTCACACACATACACTCATTCACAACACATTTGTTCATTTATTCGACAGTATTATATAGTGCTAGCTAGGTACACATACACTAATACCTACACACATGAAACAAAAAAAAATGCATAAAACGTACCTTAACTGCAGCCCTCCGAGAGGGAAGCCACAGAGATCCCAGGAGAGTTGGGACTACTGCCTTGGAAGGCAACAGTCCCAACTTTGTCACAGAGTGCGATGGGCTCAGTGAGACTGCTGACCCCACCCCACTCTGACTAGGTGCTACTGATTGACACACTGCCCTCAGCACTTCAGGGCTTAAAACTGAAGCGCCCAGGTCCGAGGCAATTGGTGGTGCTCCCCTTCATCACAAGGGTGAGGGCCTCGAGGCACTTTTGCCAGACCGAGGTCATGCGCACAAGGTGTGAAATTCTCAGCCTGGCAAAGTTCAGGTCAGGCAGCCGGCAGTCTGTGAATTTAGCGCATGTCCAACTCCTGTCTGCCTGACCTGAACAATAAGAGTGTCTGTCAGGCTGGCTTTTGTTCCTCTGCAACACCCACTGATTTTGACGCTGCCCCCTATTTACAAGGGTGGTGTAAACAGGAGGCAGTGCCAAACTAAATACCGGGGTAAACCTGGTCTTAACATGGAGAGAAATGCTTAATGTCTCCTTGTTTTTGCTGTTTCAATGTGTGCTGCACAATGCAGCACACATAGAAACAGCAAGCGCCATAAATGATTGCTCATGTGCAGGAAGATGTCCCTTCCTACACATAAACAATCATTTAAAAAATGATGATTTGCAACCTCTATATGTGCTGAACAATGCAGCACACACATAAGTTATAATTCGCCATTCTGGATTGTTTATGTGCAGGAAGGGACACTTTCCTGCACATAAACATTAATTCCCTTAACACTGGCACCCTTGCACAGTGGTGCAAGGGTGCCTGCCAGTCAGTCACTGAGTCAAGCCCCGATTAAGATAGGTCGTTTTTGCCGAACTTACTATACCTAGCATCCCGGTCGATGAACGGCTGGAATTAGACAAACCTATACCTTTTGGGAAAAATTGTAATACACCGACAGAGAGGTTACCATCTGAATTTTATGGGGCACATACCACCCAACTCGCCCCGCTGCTGCTACAAATGTATGATGAAGCCCTTTCTTTGGGAACACACTCAGATTCCCAGAGAGCAGCAACAGTTACATCTCTGCCCAAACCCAATATAAATCCTGAACTTACCTGCTCATATAGACCGCTCGCCTTACTTAATACAGACTATACAATATTGGCGAAAATTCTTGCGGATCGTCTGGCGCCTTTGGTCCAGACTCTGGTGCATCCGGACCAGAACAGTTTTGTCCCAATACATTAAACACTTCTCTAAACCTGCTCTGTCTTTTTAGTGTCCTGAAGTATGCCCCCACTAACTAGCCTCGAGGTGGCTATCCGGTTCTGGACCTTGATAAAGCTTTTGACTCGCTGGAATGGGATTATTTATTTGCAATATTAGCCAGATATGGAACAGGCACTCAATTCCTTAGGCTGGTGAAATTGTTTGATTTGATTATTCGATTTATAGAGCGCAACGAATGCCCGGAGGCCTCTTGGCGCTGAGGACTGTGGAGTGTGAAGCTAGTATATAAATGGAACTAGATATCAGTTTGGAATAGCCAAGTTTTTACTTTTTTTCTGAATGCTGGAAGATCTGAGCTATTTTTAATTGTTAGCGGAAGGAGGTTCCAAAGCCTGGTGGCTCCCAACAAGAAGCTCCTTTCTCCCCAGCGGCTCTGCCTGAACCTGGGCACTTGCAACAGTTTACGTTGTGCAGATCTGAGGTTCCTGGACAGTGCATAGTGTATTATACGTGAGGTTAGGTAAGAAGGACCCTTTCCATGCAGTGCCTTAAATAAGATACAAAGAGTCTTAAAAATAATCCTCTTCTTAACCGGGAGCCAGTGCAAAGCTCCCAACTGTTGAGAAACTGATTCATGCTTAGGGATGTTCAGTATCAGTCTGGCTGCTGCATTCTGCAGGCGTTGCATCTTTTTGAGGAATTGGGTTTGGATCCCCACATATAGTGTATTGCCATAATCCAGTCTTGAAAAGGCCAGCGTAGTCACCAGTGTTTTTGCTGCCTCCGACGGCACAAAAGGTCGAACCTTCCGAATCATTTTCAGAATTGACCAGAAGCTGGAGGTAAGGCAATTAGTTTGGCTGTCAAAGGTCAACCTACAGTCAAACGTGATCCCAAGATTTTTTGCCTTAAAGAGACCGGTATTGGGCAGTCCCCATGAACTACAGGCCACCACCTCCGAGACCAGGTCAAAGGATTAGCACCCAAAAGAAGCACTTCAGTCTTACTGCCGTTCAGTTTAAGACAGTTGGATTGCATCCAAGAATTGACATTGGTCATGCATTTGTTAAAGCGATCGGCAACCTCATCTTCGTTATTGGTGATGGACACAACTATTTGAGTGTCATCTGCATAAGAAATAACCGAAAAACCAAACTGTCTAATCAAAGTAGCCAACGGGGACACAAATATTGAACAGTGTAGGGCTCAGCGACGAGCCCTGTGGCACACCGCACTGAAGGTTAAAGTTTGGGAACTAGCCTCACCTAATTCCACACGAAAAGATCTTTCTGTAAGATATGATGTTAGTAGGGTCAAGGCGGAATCTTGGACGCCCGGCTCAGATAGTCTGTTGACGGTATCGAAGGCCGCCAACAGGTCTAATAGTATCAAGGCGGCCTTCCCGCCTTAGTGTTATACCCTAGCCCACTTATCAGAGTCAAAACATGGCCCCTGATATCAGCAGATATCCTTATTCACAGGGGCACAAGGCTGCCTGCTGTCACCATTATAATTTTCATTGGCTATTGAACCACTTCCGTAACAATATATCTGTAAGAAACATTAGTAGTGATAGATTCCTTACCTTAGAATTACCCCCAGGCATCAGACTGGATACGGAAAGTTTTCATCAGCAGAACCCCTACGCGTGGGTAGGCGTCGTCATGCGGATCTGCGTGCATCGTTGGCGTCGGGATGACGTTGCTGAAGCTACTTAGGCGCGCCTACTGGCGCCGACGTCAATTCTGTACACGACTTTCCGCGCCATGAACGCAGAGCCATGCAAGAAACTGACCACTGGTGCCATGAAACTAGGGCCCTGAAAGGGATGTCCTTAACCCTAGAAATTAGTTCGCAGAACGGGGAGGATGGGTGGGGAGGTAAGGAATCTATCACAACTAATGTTTCTTACAGATGTATCGTTACTGAAGGTAAGCAACTTGTGCATCTGAAAGAAACACGTAGTGATAGATTCCTTACCTTAGAATAGATACCCCAGCAATACCAACCCTGGTTGTGGGTCTGCGAACCAAAAAAGCCGTCTCTCCGGACTTGGCTGTTCAGGCACTAATACTTGGTAACCGTTTGCAACGATGCCCACGTATATGCCTGACAGATATCCTGCAAGGGAACTCCCCATCCCCAGCAGTAGCTGCTGTTGCCCTGGTAGAATGGGCGAGTAGCCCCATCGGAGGCTGATTTTTAGCCAAACAAAAACAAGCCTTGATGCACAGAACGAACCACCGAGAGATGGTCTGTTTGTGCATGGTCCGATCTTTCTTGGCTCCAACGTAGCCAACAAAGAGCTGGTCATCCACCCGGAACTGTTGTGTGCGCTTAAGGTATAATGAGAGCGCACTTTTTGGATCCAGACGGTGGAGCCTCTCTTCCTCTTTAGAGTGATGCGGAGGCGGAAAGAAGGTAGGCAAAGTGATGGCCTACCCGATGTGAAAGGCAGTGACAACCTTTGGCAGAAATGAGGGATGAGTTCTGAAAACAACTTTGTCCAGATGGACAGAGAGAAAAGGAGGTTTAGAAGAAAGAGCCTGGAGCTCACTCACTCTTCTGGCAGAGGTGATGGCAACCAGGAAAGCAGTCTTTAAATTGAGAAGGCGAAGAGGACAGTTGTATAGTGGCTCAAAAGGAACACACATCAGATAAGTTAGAACTAGGTTCAAGTTGGGGGAGAGGAGTTGGCCTAACGGCTAGGGCGCTCGACCTCGGACCTGGGGATCTGGGTTCGAGTCTCGGTAACGATGCCAAAACCTCCTGTGATTCTGGGCAAATCACATAATCTCCCCGTGCCTAAAATGAAAGTGTGTCCTCATGTAACGTAACTGGAAAATATGTAAAGCGCTCTGTTACCTAATTCGGTTCGGGTCTAGTTCGCGCTATATAAAACTCTGCAAAAAAAAAAAAAAAAAGTCCCACTGAGGCATCACGAAAGGAACATGAGGGAAATGCCTTTCAAGAATCTATTTACAACCGGGGACTTGAAAAGGGAAGGCTGATTTGGAAGCCGAAAAAAGGCTGAAATGGCCAGGAGCTAGCCCTTGATAGTGCCCAGAGCAGAGCCATGCTGGGCCAAAGAGAGGAGAAATAGAAGGACCTCTGAAAGAGGGGTAGAAAAGGGATCCACAGCATTTGCTGTGTACCATGCCACAAATGTATTCCACTAGCAGGCGTATACCATATTAGTGTAGGTGTGCCTGGCTGCCAAGATAACATTACAGACTTCTGGAGGCAGGTCGAAGGTCACTGTCACTGCTCAATCTCCACGCAAGGAGGTGGAGGCTGGACAGGTTCGGCTGGGGAACCCTCCCCTGCTGCTGTGACAAAAGATCCTCCCAAAGAGGCAGTCAGATCGTGGTATCGATCGGCATGCTGAGTAGTTTGGGATAGCATAATCTTCTAGCCCAGTCCCGAGCCACAAGAATGACTTGGGCTCAGTCGCGCCTGATCTTCAGCACTCTGGGTAGAAGTGGTGTGGCAGAAAGGTGTATTGTAGACCCCAACTCCACTTGCGATGAAAAGCTTCAACTAGCGAGTGCCGCCTTGGAAATTCCAACGTGCAGAATTGATGTCATTGCGCGTTCTCTTCGGTGGGGAATAGATCTAACCAAGGCTCTCCCCACTGCCGAAAGAGACCTTGCGCCACGTCCGAGTGCAGACGCCATTCGTGATCCATCATGCACCGACGGCTGAGTTTGTCCGACCTGGAGTTCACAGAATCTGCCAGGTGTTGAACCACCAGGGATATGCCCTGATGTTCCAGCCATGTCCAGACATAGGGTCCACGACCCCACCCCACCCTGTTTGTTGCAATACCACATGGTGGTGGTGTTGCCTGTGAACACCTGCACTACTCTCCCCACGACAGAGGGAAGGAATGCCTTCAGTGCAAGTCGGATCGCACCGAAGCTCCAGAAGGTTGATATGGGGCCAGGACTCCGTCGAAGACCTCTGATCTCCACCTCTTCCATGTGGCCGCCCCACCCTAGAAGGGACGCGTCCGTCACAACTGTGCATTCCGGTTGGGGAAGGGAGAGGGGTCTGCCATCGACCCAATCGTGATTCGTGAGCCACCACTGCAAATGTTGTGCAGTGCCCTCCAAGATCTGGACATGATCGGACAGATTGCCCTGATGCTGTGCCCACTAGAACTTCAGGTGCCACTGCAGAGCCCGTATATGCCTCCAGGCATAATCCACTAGCAGGATGCAGGAGGCCATCAGACCCAGTAGACTGAGGGTCATCCTGACTGAAACCCGGGATAGAGGCGGAATGATCGGAATTATAGCCTGAATATCCCAGACTCGCTGTTCGGGAGGATAATCCCGAAACTGAGCCGAGTCCAGAACCGCTCCGATGAAGAGGAGCTTCTGTGAGGGAATCAGCTGCGACTTCGGCACGTTGACGGAAAACCCCAGCAAATGCAGGAGGTCGGCCGTAGTCTTGAGGTGGGAGACGACGGCCTGTGCGTGCCCGTCTTCAACAACCAATCGTCGCGATGCGGGAAGACTGAAACCCCCGATCTGCGCAGATGAGCTGCGACCACAGCCTTTACCTTCGTGAACACCCGAGGGGCATTGGTAAGGCCGAAGGGGAGCACGGTAAACTGAAAGTGCTTGTGGCCTATCGTGAACCGCAGGTAACGCCGGTGGGCCGGAAATGTGGAAATACATGTCCTGCAAGTCCAACGCCCCATCCAGTCTTCTGGGGCCAGGGCAGCTAGGACCTGAGCCAAAGTCAGCATCTTGAACTTCTCCTTCCGGAGGAAGCCGTTAACGCTCCATAGGTCCAAGATAGGGCGTAGGCCTCCTTTGCCCTTCTTGGGTACCAGAAAGTAGTGGGAATAGCAACCACGTCCTACTTCTGGCTCAGGAACGCGCCCGATGGCCCCCTTGGCCAAGAGGGCCATAACTTCCTCCTGCAGAAGTTGCAAGTGATCCGCCGCCATGAGGTGGTACTGCGGGGGCATGGCTGGAGGGGTCGCCTCGAAGGGGAGGGAGTAGCCCCTTCAGACGATTTGCAGCACCCACCTGTCCAACATGATGGTACACCAGTGAGGGAGGGATGGCAGAACCTGCCCCCCACTGGTGACGAATGGGCCTGAAATGCCGGACTAGGATTGCTTAGAGGCAGATGCTGCAGGGGCAGGTGTGGACTGACCCTACCGGTGTCCCCTTGTACCGCCACGGCGGTAACCACGTCCGTGACCGCGTTGAGCCTGGGTCTGCGGTCTATGGCTGGCTGGACGTGTGGGGGCACCCCTTCCTTGGCCACAAAAGGAGCGAAAAGCAAAAGTTTGCTGGCGTTGGCCTAGGCCCAAGGACTTGGCCATAGCCCTGGAGTCCTTGAAACGCTCCAGAGCACTATCCGCCTTGTCGCCAAGAGGCGATGGCCATCAAAGGGCATGTCCATTAGGGTGGCCTGGCCATCCCCCGAAAAGTTGGCGGACCTCAGCCAGGTGTGGTTGTGTCGAGTCCACACCGTATGGAATAGCGTGCAGCATCGCGTCCTTCTGCAAGGGCTTGGGTGAGCTTTGCCTGGGCCTCCTCCGGACACTGTGGAAGCACCTCTGCAACTGTATCCCACAGAGAGTGGGTGTAACGGGCCTAAAGGCAGGCGGTGTTGACAGACCGCAGCCCCAAACTCAAGGAGGAGAACAGTTTCTTCCCAAACTGATCGTACCTTTTGGATTCCCGATCCGGAGGAGCGGTCGGGAATGCGGTCTGGGATGTAGAGGCCTGGATCACCAGGCTCTCGGGGGTGGGGTGAAGGAACAGGAAGCTAGGGTCGCTCGGAGCCGGGCGTAGGCGTCTGGCCACGTTCCGATCCACAGGGAGGTGGCCTGTGAAGGGCTTGGACCAGGTGCCCAACAGAGCATCGGTGAGGGCTTCGTTGAACGGCAGTAGAGCCTCCGAGGAGCTTGCCTGCGGTTTGAGCACCTCAGTGAGGAGGTTAGTCCTCACGGCCGCGACAGGGAGCTCATGGGCCAAGGCCTTGGCCGCCCTGTTCAACATCACGCTGTAAGCAGCCCCCTCCTCCGTAGCCACGGAAGGAGGAGAGACTAATCCAGTGTCGGGCGAAGTGTCCAGACCACTGGCCTCCCCTAGCTCGTCTGCCCAGTCCTGGCTCAACTGGCACTGCAGTGCCATAGGGTCCTCAGACCCCTCCCAGTCCTCTTCGTCATCCATCTACTGATAGTTAGGGGAAAAATGATGGAGCCGGGTCGTAGGTGAATTGCCCCCAGAGGAGTTGTAAGGTCGACTAGCGACGACCCGGATCCAGGCCTTGATGCTACGGGGCCCTACGGCATCAGGACCGGAGTCGACGCTGCCGCCGAAGCACCCAACGGTGCCGGGGCCGGAGCTGCCGGCCCGCTAGGGCTCCCAGACAGACCCACGGGGCCCGAAGGAGCCTCGGCAGAGTCCGTCGGAGGTAAGTGAGTCCTCATGGCCACGAGGAAGTCACGTATCTCCTCCAACATCGCGTGCAGCCTAGGGACCGTCAGGTGTGGAGCTGGACGCAGCGCATGCGGGTCCCGTGGAACCGTGTGGGGCGTGTCGCCCAAACCCCCGGCCGCGTCGGGGGAGCGATGACGCCTCTTCTGACTTCTTTTTCGAGTGCCTCGACTTACCTGAGAACTTGGAATCAGACGAGTGGTGGTGACTTGTCGAGCGGCGATGACTACGGCTCCGTGACGGTCCCTCGACTTCCTCCTCGACCGGGACCTTGAGCGGCACAGAGCCAACTACATTGCTCGAGCCGTTTACGGAACCGCTCCCGTCTAGCCTTCGAGGTCAAGGCCTGGCAGTCGGGGCACGACTTGTCATGGTGGTCGGCCCCAAGACAGTAAAGGCACCGACGGGGGGGCGGGGGAGATCGGTCACCGACATCAAGCGGGGACAGTCCTTGCAAGGTTTAAAACCAGGCATCCCTATTGGCACCGCGAGTCAAAGGTCGACTCGAGAAGTGATCAAAAGTGATCAAAAAATGTAGTCAAAGAATGACTAAGAGTACTGCTCTTTCTGGATCTGCGCTTGCTGGCACGGAAAAAAGAACAACGGATGTCAGCGCGCGATGGCGGCGTCTAAGTACTCCAACGACGTCATCCCGGCGATCACGACGCAGACAACGGACGCGGAGCCGCAGACGACACATAGCGGCGCGCAGTGGTACAGCTAACGAAAAATTTCCGGATCCTGTAAGACGCCTGGGGATATTCTAAGGTAAGGAATCCAACACTAATGTGTTTTTTTCAGTTCTCCATTTCCACATCTTGTTCCAATTGAAAGTTACATATGTAAAGTGTTACAGTGCAGCTCCAATGATAGCCTATGGGACAGTCAGCCTTTCAATAGTGAGAAACAAAATACACAGTATTTCACTATCAGGACATGTAAAACACACCAGCACATACCCTACCTTTCACATACACTGCACCCTGCCCATGGGGGTACCTGCGGCCTACGTGCGGGTTACATGTAAAAAAGGGAAGTTTAGGGCATGCCAGGTGGGTGCACTTGCCCGGTCAACATGGCAATTCACAACTGCGCGCACTGCAGTGGCTTGTCTGAGATACATTTATAGGGCTACTCATGTGGGAGGAACAACCAGTGCTGCATGCCCACTAGTAGCATTTTATTTAGGGGCCCTGGCACACACGGAGCACTTTAGTAGGGACTTACCAATGAATCAAATATGCCAAACATGGATAACCAATCAGAATCACAATTTGCACAGAGCATATGCACTTTAGCACTGATCAGCAGTGGTGAAAGTGCTCAGACTCCTATAGCCAAAAAAAGAGGGTCAGAAAAATAGGAGGCAAAAGCAAATACCTTGAAGCCTGCAAAAAGGACCAGGTCTAACAACTCCCCACCAGCCTAAATCCAGGGTAGACCAATCAATATCCTGATCAGGGATCGAAAAATCCACTCGCCCACTCTATGGCGAGCCAGTTTTAATCAGGACAAGCTATTTTAGGGCCTACTTGCCCTTTCTGGCGAGCTGACAACAGATGTACTGCTTGCTCAAAAAGTGAGTGCGCAATAAAGATGCCTTTAAATCTTGATATCTTGTCACATATGCTCAGCTTTTAGAGAAAGAGGTAAAAAGCAGTTGGTCTTCTAACATTTACTTTTCTTATGTGACTAAAGTTGAAGGATTTTGTAAAGTGAACTGTGTGACAAGCGCCCTGCGACCAGTTCACCGGTCAAGTACATTATGGTTAGGCGGCAGGTCTCGAAAAATTATCGAGCTATTTTTAGCACTTACTAGTCCTATCTGGCAAGTGAACTTTGGCTGGAAAGGAACAGGTGTTCTGTTTATTCCGAAAGTGAATGAGCAATAAAGACGCCATTAAATCTTGTTTTTCTCCCGATACATTTGCAGTCTTGTTCAAGGAGAGAGGTTAAATGCCAGTTTGTCTTTTTACTAATTGCAGCTTGGTAAATTGCGTTTATTTTTCTCTCTCTTACTAGAGTTAGTTGTTTTTGTGAAGGGACCTGTTTGAAGATGTCAATTATTTTTCTCCAACACATAAAATTTAAATACATAGCCTGCAAATTATTACTACAAATATTTCAAAATATATCGGGAATTAAGAAAGCACACTGTTTGTGATTGAGAAGTGTGATGCAAACAAAGAGTTAAATATGAGCAAAAAACAGTACAATTACGTGATGTGCAAATGACAAATATTTGCAGAAACTCTATTTCCAAACATTGTTTGCACACTATATAGTTTTATCAGTAAAACTGCACTTCAGTGGGAATGTTTGTGGCCATTTCCATGTAAAATCTGCCGATTAAGAATAACAGTGTGCTACATCTTCATGCTGTAGTTATGTATTTAGTCAAAGTGATCATTTTTAATCATAATTTGAGAAACATTCCTGCCCCCGCCCCGACGACCATTATGTTAAAGAACTAAGAGGCAAGTCAGGGGTCATGTTTGTGTATCCTATATGTGGCTAAATTTGCATTATATATAGAGAAAAAGTTTAGTCTAATAAATCAAAAATAATTTTTTGTACAGCAGACATGCTGAACTCGCACATTTGAAGGTGCTTTTGTGTGATAATGAAGAAAATGGCGGCTCAATGAATTAAAATATTTGCCCACGATCAAATCATTTTAAACCAGTTTATGGGTCAAGAGCATTTCAAATAGGTTGAGTAGATTATTTAAGTCACTAGACCTGCAGATCTAGTAAAATGTTTATGATTTTTCGAGGCCTGTGGAGGCTATGTCAGCAGCATCAAGTGAACAACCAATGTTAGTATTCAGGGAATGTCCATAGGCGTAAAGGCCGCCAATTGACTTGCTCTTGGCACTGTCGATGAACGTTTTGTCGACATTATCGCCGACATGGTAGTCCATGGAGTCTTAGTCGATGATGAGATCCTTGCAAACGGGATTGGGGTGTCGATGGCGGACATCGTCGTAGTTATCACTGTCGACAGTCTCAACGACGAGATGATAGTGTGACGGCTGTGGTTCTCCTCATCAACGATATCACCTGCAACAGTGTCACCTTTGGAGCTCTAAAATGGGGTTTTACCTTGACGTCGACGGTTCAGAAGATGATTTGTAAGGGTGATCCCCAGCCCTTGTAGATGGAGAAGTAGGCTCAGATGAGGCTGCCTCTGAGGAGATTCCTTTGTGTTTCTCCTTTTGCCGGGATTCTCTGTGGTGGGATGTCTTTAAGGCCCTTCCTGCTTTCCTCAGAAGTCCCTTGTTCCTGGGATCTGGGTCTTTTGTGAGACCTAGAAGAGGTGTCACTGTCCTCCTCAGCAGATGATAGGTTCTGAGTTTTGCCCTCTGAAGCCACAGAAGAAGCCTTCTCTCTCTGTCCTTCAAGGTTTTGGAGGAAAAAATATGACAAATTCTACATGTACCCTTTTCATACTGCAAGTCTTGCAGGGTCTGAAAAGGGCTTTCCTCGCTGTAGCAGACATCGTACAATAGTAGTAGAAGGTTTTCAAGAACTGGAAGAGAACAACTGAGCAAAGCTCGGGGAGCCTCCCTTCTCCAATGACGGAGGTGCAAATCTTGAGGAATTAGCTTCTCTTGGGAGTGTTCTCAGAGGGTGCTTTTAAAATTGGTCCTTTTTTAAAAAGGACAGATAGGTTATTTAAGTGGTAGTACATTTCCATTAGAGCCTATGATAGTAATACAAATTGCTATATTATGGCACAGTGGGACTCCCACTTCGACGACTGGGAATGATTCAAGCATGTGAGTCTACGAAAGATCCAATACTGGATAAACAAAAGTTGTAGTTGTAGACGTTTTTATAGATGTTGACAAGAATCTCTATTCACACAACATATGCAAGTTTAAGGTCTAATGATAACAGTATCTTAGCAGAAGTCATCAATGTCAAACAACATTCATTGACACATGTATGTATTTTTTGACATTTCTAATGCATGAACCTAGCAGGAGCACTATATAGGGAGGCAAACCCAAGTGAGGATACATAGGTGGGGAGGGAACAGAGGGAGGATGCAGAGTGAGTGGAGGGGGTGCGAAGCCAGCCTATCTGAAGTAATGTTCTTTGAAGAGGTAAATGTTTAATTTTTTTTTCTTCAACACATGATTACAATGACACCATATAAAAAAAAGAAATGAAATTTACCCAGCAGCGATAATTCTGCAAGAGGTTTAGACGTATGGATTGGATGCTGCCATCATAACAACCTGTGTAGATCTACAACAGAAAAAATGATATTCAAAATAAGAATAGAAAGCAAATGTAATGAAACTATAGCTTAGCCTGCAAGCTTTAGAACGTCTCCAGTCCCTCACAAATTTGGAAGGCATTGTAGTGATAAGACAAGCACAACAGCATTAATATCTATGTAAGTAACATTTCTGCTTTCCTTTGTAGCCCACAAAGTATGTTCCAATATTAACTTCTCTTCTTTAACCAATTTATTTCCATATGCATTTTAATGGAAAATATGTAAACTGGTGTACTGATGCAAGCCAATGAAGAAAGCAGTGGAAGACCCAATCATCTTAGTGTGCTCCACAAAGCTCTCCATAGACGTGGGATACCCTTGACTAGGCTACATAATGAATATGCTACTTACCAGTATGCATCTGTTCTTGGCATGTAGGGCTGCTAACATTCATATCTTAGCATTAGATCGCCGCCTAGTGTTGGGCTCGGATGATTGCACATTGTTGTCCTGGAAGAGTCTTCGAAGTATCCTGAGATAGGTGGCTCCTCCCCTGGACTACAGTGCGCATGGGCATCGGCTCCATCCCCAGATTGTTTTTCGCCATTGTGGCAGGAGATGGAGTGAAAGTGTAAAGGATGTCCATGCTAATGAATAAATACAATAGTATATCTGCAGCTGCGACAGGCACCGGGGAGGAGGGCGGGCGATATGAATGTTAGCAGCCCTACATGCCAAGAACAGATGCATACTGGTAAGTAGCATATTCAGTTCGAGGCATGTGGGCTGCTAAATTCATATCTTAGCATAGAATACATAGCAGTCCCTCCATCAGCGGCGGTTGCCCGTGCCAGCTGCAGAAACCTGAAAAAGTGTCTTTAGAACAGCCTGTCCTACAGCTGCTTGCTGCTTGGAATGCACATCAACACAGTAGTGTTTTGTGAAGGTATGTGGTGTGACCCACGTGGCTGCTCTGCAAATATCCTCTAAAGGAATGTTCCCTAGGAAAGCCATGGATGCCCCCAGTTTGCGTGTGGAGTGCGCTCTGGGGGGTATTGTTAAAGTGCGCTTGGCTTTTTGATAACATATTTGGATGCACTTAACAATCCACCTGGCTATCCCTGCTTTGGAAATTGGGTTGCCTTTGTGTTGTGGTGCGAAGGCAACAAAGAGTTGTTTCGTCTTTCTAAAGGGTTGTGTTCTGTCTATGTAGTACATCAACGCCCTCCGTACATCTAAGGTATGGAGCATTCTTTCCGCCACCGTTTGCGGGTTTTGAAAGAATGCTGGCAAGTCAATAGTTTGATTAAGATGAAACTGTGACACCACCTTAGGAAGGAATTTAGGGTTAGTGCGTAGCACCACCCTATTTGGGTGAATTTGAATGAACGGCTCTTGTATGGTGAGCGCTTGCAGCTCACTGACACGCCTCAGAGACGTAATAGCTATCAGAAAGGCCACTTTCCACGTAAGGAATTGGAGCTCACACGAGTGCAGTGGCTCAAATGGTGGCCCCATCAGTCTGGTGAGAACGACGTTGAGGTTCCACACCGGAGCTGGTGGAGTTCTTGGGGGAATGACTCTCTTCAGACCTTCAAGGAAGGCTTTAATGGCGGGCACCCTGAAGACAGAGAGGTGCTGCCTGTTCTGAAGATAAGCCGCTATGGCTGAGAGATGTATCCTAATGGAAGTGTACGCCAGATTGCACTTGTAGAGATGTAACAGATAACAGATGATGTTGGGAATAGATGCATCTAGCGGGTTGATGTCATTGGACGTACAGTAGATGACAAAACGCTTCCACTTAGCAGCATAGCATGCTCTAGTAGTAGGTTTCCTCGCCTCCTTGATGATACTCATGCATTCTGGAGGTAGGTTAAGGTATCCAAACTCTAGGACTTCAGGAGCCAGATCGCCAGGTTGAGCTGTCGTGGATCTGGATGCTGAATGTCTCCATGGTTCTGCGTCAAAAGACTGGGTGTGAGGCGCAGTCTTTGATGCGGCACCACCGAGAGTTCGAGGAACGTGGTGTACCAAGCCTGGCGCGCCCACGTTGGAGCAACCAGGACGAGTGTCATGGAGTGCTGCCTTAGCTTTCTTGCGACCAGCGGTATTAGAGGGGCTGGCGGAAAAGCGTATGCAAATTTGCCTGACCAGTTCATCCATATCGCATTCCCCTGCGACTGTGGGTGAGGGAACCTGGCGGCAAAGAGTCGGCATTTTGCGTTCTCCTTTGTTGCGAACAGGTCTATCTCCGGATGACCCCACTGTTGGAAGAACGGGTGGAGAACAGAAGGGTGTATCTCCCACTCGTGCATCTGATGGCTGTATCTGCTGAGCAGATCCGCCATCTGATTGTCCTTGCCCGGGAGGTGTTCTGCCATGAGGAAGATGTTCCTCTGAATGGCCCACTTCCACATGCTCTGAGCCAGATGAGACAGCTGTGGCGAGTGGGTGCCTCCCTGCTTTTGAATGTAGTACATCGCGGTCATGTTGTCCGTCCGGACTAGCACGACCTTGTTGCTCAGATGTACAATGAAGGACTTGAGCGCCATGAAGATTGCCATCAGTTCCAGATAGTTGATGTGCATCTTCTGTTGCTGCGTCGTCCATAGTCCCTGCACTGTGTAAGTGAGCACATGAGCTCCCCATCCCTGGAGAGACGCGTCCGTTGTCAGGATAATCTGCGGCACAGGCTCTTGGAACAGTCGGCCCTTGCAAAGGTTGTGTGGAGTCCACCAATGCAGAGAGTCGTATGCCCGACTGGTAACCAACACTAGGTCTGTCAATTGCCCACGAGCCTGTGTCCACTGATTCGCTAAGCACTCCTGGAGCGGGCGCATATGCAACCGTGCGTGAGGGACTATGAAGATGCAGGAGGCCATCATGCCTATCAACTGCATGAACACTCTCGCTGGCAGGGAGTGTCGTGGTCTGAATCGTTGGATCAGCGACTGAATGCTGTCGATTCTGACTTGGTTTGGCTGAGCCATGGCTGTCAGGGTGTTGATCGTAGCACCCAGGAACTGCCGGACATGTGCCGGCTGAAGATGCGATTTTGGGTAGTTCAGGGAGAAACCCAGATCGTGAAGCAGGCGAATTGTAGTCGACATGTCTGCGGCGCACTGTTGCTCCGACTTGGCTTGTACGAGCCAGTCGTCTAGGTAGGGGTAGACATGGATATTCTGCCTCCTGAGGTGCGCCGCCACTGTCGCTAGACACTTGGTGAACACCCTCGGGGCTGTTGTGACTCCGAAGGGTAGGACTTTGAACTGGTAGTGCCTGCCTTGAATAGTGAACCTGAGATATTTCCTGTGTGACGGGTGTAGTGGAATATGGAAATAAGCATCCTTGAGATCTAAGGTTGCTAAGAAGTCTCCCTGGTTTAGCAAGGGAAGAATCTGCTGCAGTGTAAGCATGTGGAAATGTTCCGAAAGTATGTACAGGTTGAGGGGACGTAGATCGAGAATGGGCCTGAGAGAACCGTCCTTCTTTGGAATAAGGAAGTACAGGGAATATACCCCTGTGCCTTCCTCCCCCACCGGCACGAGCTCGATTGCGCCTTTTTGCAGCATCGCCACTACTTCCTGCTGCAATAAGTGCAAGTGCTCTGCGGACATAGGCCTTTGCCTTGGTGGGATGTTGGGTGGAGTGGATTTCAACTCTAGGCAATAACCATACTGAACTAATTGTCGCACCCACCTGTCTGTGGTGATGTTTCTCCAGACGGGCAGGAACTGCTGCAGTCTCCCCCCGACAGGTGTTAGGTGGTCGGGGGGCAGTGACAGAGAGTCACTGTTTGCTTGGAGTAGAGGTGCGGGAGCTGTTGTTTCCTCTGCCGCGACCTCTGTTGCTGTTGTTCCTATAACCTCCCTTGTTCTGCTTAGTGAACGAGGCTTGCGCCCCACCTTTGGAGAACTGGGATTGTTGACCCATCTGTCCTCTGGTGACTCCACGTGCACCTGAGCGACGAAAATTGCCGCCACGAAACTGTTGGGACTGCAGGGCCCCCATAGATTTAGCAGTTTCCGTGTCCTTCTTTATCTTCTCTAAGGTGGTGTCAACATCCGGACCAAACAGACTATCAGGATTGACTGGCTGATTCAGAATTGTCGTCTGAATATCCTGCTTGAACCCTGAGATGCGGAGCCAGGCTTGTCTTCTCAGCATAACGCTAGTGTTGATAGCCCTAGCAGCTGTGTCCGCAGCGTCAAGTGCACACTTGATGGCTGCGTTTGATATTAGCTTTCCTTCCTCAATAAGCATCTTGGTGCCTTCTTGGAACTGTGGGGGCAGGTGTTGTATAACCTGTTCTAGGGTGTCGTAGTGCGCCCTATCATAACGCGCCAGGAGCGCCTGTGTATTTGCGATGCGCCAAAAGTTTGCCGCCTGTGCAGCCACTCTTTTGCCTCCTGCCTCAAGCACTTTGGACTCCTTGTCCGGGGGAGGAGCTTCACCCGTTGTCTGGGAGTTGGCACGTTTCCTGGCATTGGCAACCACAAGAGAGTCCAGTGGCAACTGTCCCCGGATGTAGACGGGGTCCGCAGGAGCAGGCCTGTACTTCTTTTCAATGCGAGGGTTGACCACTCTAGCCCTCGTAGGCTCCTTAAAAATGTCTCCAGCATGTTTGAGAACACCTTTCAGCATAGGAAGTGTCTTTACTGTCCTCTCAGATATGGCAAAGGTGTCAAAAAGGAAGTCTTCCTCAACCGGGTCGGCATGCATGTCCACATCATGATTGGCCGCCGCCCGTTCAATTAGTGCATGAAATCCTGCTGAGTCCTCAGTCGGGGATGCACGTGCATTAAAGGTTTGCGGGTCTTGGCCCGCACCCTGGGTGTTTTGGTCACCAGAGTCGTCGTATGAATCTGGTTGTACATCAGGGTCATCGATGGGGAAATTGTACTGTTCATCCTCATCATCTTCCTCACCCACAGAGTGTTCTGGGGAGGGAGTAGGGCTCCGTCTAGGAGGAGGCTGAATCGGCTCCGTGAGGCCTAAGGCGTCAAGGGGCACCCTCTTCTTCTTCAACGGGATGACGTAGGGGTCCACCGGCTCCGAAGTGATCTTCCGTTTATAGAGGGTCAGCTTGCCGGTGGCAGCATCGATGAAATGCTCTGAATCGTCCACCGAGTCGAGTACACGACGTGGAAGAGGGTCTGGCAGTGAGGAAACCTGCTTCGGAGCCGATTTCGTCGAAAACGCTTTCGGCGCCTCCTTGGGTGGCAAGAGAAAAAGGAGTTTCCCCGAAGGCTTAGCCGGAGCGTCCTTTTGCGGCTGCGGTGATGGCATCGGAGCCGATGGAGCAAGGGCCTTCTCCCTGATTCTCTGCAGTGACTCCGCAATGGGGGACGGTACACTGCCAGTGGGTTTCGTCGCCGACAAGGATGCTTTGAGCGGTCCCTCGGATCCGACGTCCTCGCGGGCCTTGTGCGGTTTGGGCGCGGAAACCTTCTTCGGGTCCTCCGAATCTTGAGGCCGGGGCGCCGACTTCTTGGGCGTAGCCTCTTTGGAGCCGACCTTGGCGGGCTTGGACGGCGCCGGAGCCGTTGATCCGAGCCGACCATCTTTCTTGGGGGCCCTTTCCTCGGGCGTCGGCTTCGATTTCGGAGCATCGGAATCGACCGACTTCCTCGGCTTCTGCGGACCGGAGGTCGACGGAGCCGACGGGGTGACGGGCACCGACTTCTTCACAGGCACGGCAGCCATCTTAGGAACACTCGAGTCCTTTGGTTTCAGTTTCGATTTCGGGTCGGCCATTTTAGGTGTTGACGACCCCGACGGTTTCAGTTTCGGTTTCGAAACATCCTGCCCAGCAAGTGAGTCCGAAGCCGGGCCCGAAGGCGGGGCTGTGGCTTGCGGCAACGGGTCCAGGGTAAGGCCGACAGGCGATCCCGTGTCCCGGTCGTCCTCGAAACTTTCGGGGCAGAGCTCGTCCGCAGAGCTGTCCGCCGCGGCCCCATAAATTTCATCGTCGTCTCCTACCTCTTCGACGTATTCGAGGACCTGACCCGCGACTCCGTCGTCGTCTCCCGGATCCGCCTCGACCTCCGACCGTGAGGGGGAGATTTGTAGAAGGTGACCCTGGACCTCTTCTTCCGGGTCGCCGAAGATGTTCTCCGGATCCGGGGCCGCTTGCCTAGCTTCCAAGCGCACCGCGCGCCGAAGCTTGAGAGTTTTCTTGGAGCGGAACTGTGCACAGGCCTTGCACTTGCCGTCGTCGTGGTCCGGTGAAAGGCACTTGTTACACACAGGGTGTAGATCGATGTGTGGGTACTTAGACCCACAGAGCGGGCAGTACTTGAACGGGCTCCGCTCCATGTCCGTAAAGGCTTGCTGTCGTGTCGCGATGAGAAGGCCTCAAAGTTTAGAAAGCGAAGAAAACTCCGCTTATTCCGGCTTCAAGAGACGGAAGACTCGAGACCGAGCGCAGACAATACCGACGCAAGAAAATCGAGGCCTTTTGGCCGGTAAAAGATAGTTTTACTTGGTTCCGACAGTAAGACGTCGAAACCACATCCGAACCCAATGGCGGAAAAAAACAATCTGGGGATGGAGCCGATGCCCATGCGCACTGTAGTCCAGGGGAGGAGCCACCTATCTCAGGATACTTCGAAGACTCTTCCAGGACAACAATGTGCAATCATCCGAGCCCAACACTAGGCGGCGATCTAATGCTAAGATATGAATTTAGCAGCCCACATGCCTCGAACTAACAAATACCTCTTTGAAGGAAATCCCATTTTGGCGAATCATACAAGCACCTCTTAGGTAAGCGAATCTGACTATTGGAGTGGTGTGTATTTGATCAGCCCTGTCCTTGAACTGACCTCTTCATTTTACCTGTAGACAGTTTTAGCTGACCAATCTTAATTTCCTGTGCGAGGTGCACTGTTCATGGATTTACTTTCAAGAAAGATATTTGACTTGCACACCCTTTCGGTCCACTTCATTACAATGCTGAGTAAGTGGTTCAGTAATTGCAGTGCAGCTTTGCAGTGATTCTATGCTACGGCCAAGACTGTGACCCTCTGACAAGTACACAAATCCAACTGCCTTAGGTTACACGAACTTACCTTTTAGGCCCAATATACGGGGTGAGTAGGTGTGTAGATCACTGCTGTCATACGTGCACCTTCTGACTCAAGCATGTTCCCCTATTGTCAATGGTTGGTTAGTGTCCTACAATGTTGCCACTGTAACACATTCTATACTCTTTGTTGCGGAACTATTCCAAAGTCTAGCAATGCTTTCAATTAAAGGCACAGTTGCTTGTGACAGCAGGGTATTTCAACAATTTTTGAAAACATTTTGTCCGGTTCTCAAATCTGCAAATTAACCGCAAATTCAGTGGTATAAGGCCAAGGCAGTTTCCAGAGGGACAATATAATCCCGGCAAAACCATTTCACCGGTATCTAGGAGGAAACTGAGCTGCTGAATCTGGGAAGGGCAGGAACTAAAGGCACCACACTGAATTCTGTTTAGCAATTTAGTGGTTGCATAGATTTCATTTGGCAATATTCAAACTATTCTGAGAAGAAGGGTTTATTTAGGGAGAAATTGGAGTCTGTGGTAAGTTGGAGCCACTCACATGGCAGGTCGCGCTGACCCTACTGGATACCATGCCAACCGCAATACTTCAATTATGCATTGGCTGGATGAGTATGGCTTTAGACAAACTGCTCCCTTTAAAACTATGTAACTTCAAATGGTAAACCAATGGTATGCGGCTAAGATACCTCTAAAAAACATAGCCACCCACTGACATACAAGCTATTTTGTTAGATCAGCCACCACTGAAGCAGAACTGTAGCCATAGAATGTCAGGATTCACAAAATTGCAGAATACTCCATTGCCTTGAGAATACTATCAGCCCCCAGTATTGCTAAAGACATTTTCTAAATTGGTCATAAATTTCTTCTGAAGCTAGCATTGGTGCCTTGCCTCAGCCATGCATTCCCTTTAGCAACAAGATGCAAGTGATGAGGGAAAACAATGAGCAGGCTGGCAAAAGGATTAATTCTCAAATACTGAATTCTCCATCAGACATTGTTAGTCAATGCAATGTAACAACTGATTCCATCAAAGACTTAAGACTCCTCGACTAAGTCCCTAGAAGAGCCTCCTTTGTAAAACTAACCTTGATTAATAGTTCAATCCTATCTGGCAAAGTATTGGAATAATGTAAATAAGCAATTGCATCTTGGCTGCTTAAGAAATCCTCCTTCTTCCTACCAGGTCTCGGAGCTATAGCTCTGTTAAATATAACTATCCAACTTCAATTTTTTATAGAGATAATAAGGATTGCACACTCACCGGGCTGGGTTTAGGCTCAGCTCAAGTAAAGAACTTGTAACAGAGGACCTACTGGTAATATGACATTAGTATCAATGCATAGTCAGCTCCCTTCATGCCCACCCTACCATGCTCCAACTGTTCATCCCTCAGTGGGTTGTAGGCATGGCACACAGGGATGTGTGCCATGTCGACTCTTCACTTTGTTCTGCACCAAAACACGCAGCCTGCAATGGCAGTGTGTGTGTGTAAAGGTAAAGGGCCTCTAATGGTGTCACAATAAGTGCTGCAGCCCTTAGAGGCCTTCCGTGGTCACAGTGCCCCTGGTACCCATGCTACCTTTTACAAGGGACTGACATGTGGCCAGAGAGGTGCCAACTGGGCGTACAAGGTACAGTTTTGGGGAAAGAACACAGGCCCTGGGAAAATTATTGGCAGTGTTACAGGGAACATCAAGTCAAAGTGCATCAGTAGTCTTGCAAAAAGTGTGGGTTGCTGTAACAGAAACCCAGCTTCCTACAAGCAGTAATTCTTAAAGTCCACCTGCACCAAGTCACTCATGTCAAAGGCCTGAAGATTAAGATTTACGAGTGAAGTAGACAGTGTTAAAGTAACAAAAGGGCCTCTGGAAATGTCAGTTGCAAGTTAACTGCAAAGGTGCATATGTAGGAGTTCAGTACATTTATAAAAGTAAGCAGACTTTAAGGGTATATTTTGTTATGCAGCCAAAATAAAAAGTGAAAAAGTGTTAAAGAAGTCACTTAACTTATTGTGTCAAGAAAGCAACCAAGAAGCAGTAGGAGAGTGTAGGTCCATCTATAAAGGATCCTATGCTTGCTCCTGAATACATCATTCTATTCATGGGCCTATTCTAAGTCAAAGTTAAAAATTACATGACTAACATCAGCAAATTAATGCTCGAGAGGGAGTGATTTCTTCCTCTACAATATTATCTGATAATGATGCACTATCAGTGATGCAATTTGGAATTTAACTAATGAAAGCATTTTTTTTTTTAAATGTCTAGATCATGCTAGCTCGGTGTCCCAACAAGTTAAGTGCCAACTAATGAGACCTGCCTGATCAGAGGTTATTAAATCGCACATCCTTAAAATGCGCGTAAGTAACATCTGTTATTTACATGACTTAGAACCTGCAATCACTGTGCTATAAGTAATTTCCTTTAAAAAACAATATATAGTTATCAGGCTGAACAGTGAGGAGAGATTGACCAACTGGACAGAACTCTGAGCGAATGTAAAACAACGTGATTAGCAAAATTTGATGAGAGAAAGATTTAGCACTTATTTGTTGCTTCATAACACCAACAAATTAGTACTATTTAATGCAGTATGAGGAAGAAGCCGAATACCACAATTTCTCAGAATTGGATGAAGGTAGTTAGGAAAGTAGAAGTGGATAACAAAAAAGCCTTTGTCAAGGATGAAGCAGGCATAAAACCTAATGATTCATATGATAAGGATCTACAATGATGATGCAAGAACAGGCAATAGAGCAGAGAACACATGGAAGGATGGGATTAACAAAGATTCTACCACGGTCAAAAACCTTGAATATTTAGTAAGGCACGTTTCAAATTTTCTATTCTAAAACAGTTGACATTCTGTAACCCATTACCACTGTCCGCTTCAGGCTGCAATTAGTAACTGGGGGTCACGCCATATCTTTGATACTTCTTTAGTTTATTAAATAGAAAGAAAAATTACCATGCTCTTGTGGATGGCCATACACATGATCATGTCTGTGTGTCCTCCGTAGACTTGCAAGCGATCATGAGACTTAAGAACATATGAAAAATGAAAAAACGAAAATTTAATTTTACAGTCAAACATGAGATATTTCTTACAGACACAAACTAGAATTGCTATGTGAACATTTCCAACACTTTCATTTTTTACTCCACTAACATGGCTTACGATCAATTTTGTGGGAACATTTTACACATTTACATTTTTGACATTTCCTAAAGTCCTAGACCCTTTTGAATAACATTGGTTTGCCACTGTTCTTCTAGAACACCACACCCACGTAGGTATTATAATTTATTTATTCTGTCCCAATATTGTTGTTGCAGGTAAGTGGAAAAACTAATATCGGTACAGCTTGTGTGGGCTATGCTATTAATATTTGCAAGGCATACTCCTTGTAGTAAATCTGTTATTGAAGCAATCAAGTTTAAGAACCTAGTTTAGACATAACAAAATGACACACGAAGCGAAGCTGGGAGACGGCATGCAGAATGAAGGTACACTCTGATACTAAGCTACAGAAGCCCCAGTTTCATTACATTAAATATGTTTGATTTCATTTGATGTTAGCTTTTATATAGAGCACGAATGCCTTGGGGTGTCTAGGTGCTTATGCCAGCTATTTCAGTAAGGTACCACAGGAGCTGTAGAGAGCTAGTTCATTGGCAAGGAGCCAGGTTTTTAATGATTTCCTAAAAACTAACAGTGTAGGGCTATTCTCTATGCTGGCTGGAAGTGCGTTCCATGTTTTAACCGTCTGCAAAACAAAGCTTTTTCACCCCATCTTGCTTTCTTGATCTTTGGGTTTGTAAGAGTTTATTGTGAGACGATCTTAGATTTCTGTAAGGTGCGTACTAGATCAGGTGCTTCTTCAGAAATTGAGGGCCAACACCATGCACGGTTTTAAAAGCTAGGCACTGGGATTTGAACTTGATCCTTTTTTCTACTGGGAGCCAGTGCAGAGTTATGAGACAGTGTGAGACTGGCTGGAACCTGGGGATGTCCAGCAGTAATCGGGTTGCCGTATTTTGGAGGCGCTGTAGCTTCTGTAGTAACTGTGTTTGGATGCCCATGTACAAGGCATTACCATAATCCAGTCTGGACACTGCTAGAGCTGTTACCAGTGTTTTCAAAGAATCGCCCGGGATAAAAGGACGGACCCATTAAGATCACTTTTAAAATAAAAAAGATAGAGGAGGTGTTGATCTGGCTCTTACAAGTTAGTTTGTCATCTAAGATGAAACCTACATTTTTCATCTTCTGCACTGGAATGGGAAAATCTCCTAGACAGGACGGCCACCATCTGGGTGACCACAGGGAGGTATCTGTAACCAACAGTAGGACCTCAGTTTTTCCGCCGTAAAATTTTAGGCAACTCGACCGCATCCACTGGTTTAACTGTGTTATGCAGATGTTGAAACGGTCCGCAGTGTCTTTGACGTTGCTTGACGCAGAGACCACAAGCTGGGTGTCATTCGCGTACGATACCACTGAGAAGCCTTGGCATGTGATGATTGTGGCTATCGGAGACACGTAAAGATTAAGAGCGTATGGCTCAGGGATGAACCCTGTGGCACCCCGCAAGGGAGTTTAAATTGCTTGGATGCAAATACTCCCAACTCCGATTCCCATGCCAGAGAGCCTGTTGGCTAATATTTTATGACTCACTGTGTCAAAGGCTGCCAATAGATCTAACAGGATCAAGGTGGCCTTGCCCCTGGCGTTTAGTATAGCTCTCAGTTTGAAAATGTTGAGGATAATTTTTACTCAACTAGGTGTGTCTCTCAATGACAATATGCAGAAGTTTAAATATTTTTCCTTTTAACAGCACCTGGTCCTTACCTGAAGCTCATAGACACGAACAAATTTATCCAAGGATGCTGTAACCATAACTTTCCCCAAGATGTTCACCACTGTAACTGCATGATTATGACCTTTATAAATCCGCACAAGCTCGCCAGTCTGCCAGGGGACAAAAAACAAAAACAATTGTTGGAAATGAAAATTAGGAGAGAGAAAGAACTGGAAGCATCAAATATCCAAATAAATTGTATTATTTTTTTAGTTAAAAAATGTTGATACAGAGAAAAGGCAACTTGGTGTAAACTTTGCACTCACAGTTCTTTCAAAACAATAAAGTGAAGATTATGTAATGATGATTTTTTTAACATTTCCCTTCTTCAAATATAATTAAAAACATCAAGTAAAGAGGGAGCTCAGGATAGAAATTCCGCAATCATCTGACCAAGAAAAAAACATTACATGACACATTGTTTACAAAGAATACACAAAGAAGGAATCTTGGGGATCACCTTGGACCTACCATTACCATTCCTCCCTGAGGTGCAAATGCATTGCTGATTGGCCACTTCAAATTACACACACTCAGTAGAGTTATTTGACCCATAAACCTTGTTTGTATGTATTAAAATATCCCTAAGCAACTACTGAAAAAAACGTCACCACGGTCTAAACCCAACCACCCGCAAGTAAATATTAGGACTAAAGTGACCAGACCATGCAAACGCTTCTCAGAAGGTGTTATATTCCATGTGGGTGTTTAATCCCATCAAATTCACAACTTTTGAACTTTTAATCCATGTTATGAAATACTGCTAACACTTTCACCTCGCAGGGACAAATCAGCCTAAACGAGTGCTATAAAACTGATTTTAACTTCTTATGGCATTAACAGTATATAAAGGTAAACTTACATGTATGTTGTGGGCATGGACAGATTGATCACTGGATCCACTAAACACCAGATCGTTTACCACCTTACCAAACAAAACAAAAAAATAGAAAAACAAAGGTAAATAAAGAATGCAATGCAAGAGGGTACTAAGGTATGATCTAATCAATGAAACCTGGAGAGCAAGGACTGAAACCTTTTTTCCCGGTTTCGAAAGGCAGATGTCTGCCAACCTAAACACTTCTCCAAGCCTACATTCCTACTTACCTACTTCTCCTTCATAAACATGTATGCAGACAACTCCAGCATAGAATTTATCTCTGGGTAATACCACACCACCTCTCCACAACATAATACTTGCACTGGGCCACATCTAAAGCATAGTGACCAATGTAACTGGGGAGAGTATTAAGATGAATGCAAAGCAAATAAAGATGAAGCACATAGAAAATCAACAACAGTATCACACACCCAGGAAGAAAATACCGGTCACAGAAAGAGCAGAATGCCTCAACTTCTACATTTTAATACATTACTATGAGCACTCCTCAAGAAGCAAGCCAGTCCTAACACACTACACCAATGCAGATTCATAGCTAACATTGGAACGATAACGCAGCTGACATGAGAACACATATCTACAATGAAAAATGTATTGGGAATATAAATGGAAAGGCAAGAAAGGCAAATTACATTGAAATGCGTGGTATACACAATCAGGGAAATTAACCAAACAGTTCCAAAATCACAAAGTCCTTAAATGGCAAGTGCCTTTATCAGCCTTCAGGATCTTCTTTTACCAGTTGGCACCACTTCAACCTCATTTGAAACAACCCCATCCACAGTACGACCATCACCTTTACTTAATCTTGAAATTCTACACACTTCTCAGTTCTCAAGCACAAGAACATTTCTCTGCATTTTTTAATGAACTAGAAAGGTATGCTTGGGTCAGAACATGCACTTTCACTCGCATACATTTTCTCATTGTACCTTTTCCTGTGCCAACACAGATGGCATTGAAGTCTTTTACCCGTCTCAAACGTCCTCCAAACACTCTTCACCACCTCCCCCCATAAACCCAAAGAAGTCAACTTAAACCCTGGTAAACACCCTTTCAGACAAGAAAACAGTGATATTCCAGTCACATCATTGGGTGCTGTACTATGAGCCCATAGTATCTCTTGAATGTCGTTTTCATGGAAGTGCGCTCACTAAGTTGCATCTGTACACATGATTCGAAAACACAATACATTAGCACCACCAATCTTTGGCTTAGGGTGAATATAACACAGTTCTCTGATGGTTTACTCTTACACTTCTCGAAAATTCCTGCATGCCCTCAGATACAAATTGCACCGTATTGTGAGTAGATGTGATGAAGTACCAACATTGAAATCTTTATAAATGTATCCACTGATCTTGGGTTAAGAATGGGAAAATATCCTTGCTTTGATCCCTTCTTTCGCATCAGAAAGTAACTGGAGTAAATCCCCTTTCCTTTTTGGGACTGAGAGACCAATTTTACTGCTTTTTTTTAATCAGAAATTTGCAGACCTGAAGTAGAATTAACTCTCCATGGTATCGGTTTTCTTAGGAGGGATTGACAAGAGATATTTTACATTTCTGAGAAAAGCCATTTTTCTCAATATTCAACACCCATTTGCCTTAGTTTATTTTGCTTTCACTCTCTGATGATTGCGGATGCTTTCCTCCACAGAGTTGTCACAGAAGAGGGGTGGTGAGGGGGGCAGTTGGTGTTTGATTACTGACCTTTTGCAGACTTCCAAGGCTGGCAGGAGTTTTGATGCTGCTGCTGGAATTGTTGTGGCAACTGAGGGACTTCAACCATTTGTTGGTGGTAATGTCTACTGTAGGGTTTGTACTGATGTACTCCTTCTCGAGGCCTACAGTTTTGAGTGTCTCTATTGCAATTTTCAGATGCTGAATTTTAAATGGCAGATTTAAAATGTGTTGTTGTGCCTCTGGTGTAAAGCCAGCAATATGTACCCAAGATAAGCAATGAAGAGCCACGCCATCACCGTAGCCTTGGCGTTGAAATCAACAGAGCCAGCAGCAACACTTATTTTAAGAAAGCTGGCTTTCTATATAGTGTACCAAAATGAGGTGCACTGTGCAGAATCCGGGTATCCCTTAATAATGTACAAGGGCTTGCTCTAGCAATCCCAAGGTGCTCTATTTGTGGTAGTGTGGTCAAGTAGTCTAAGACTTACCAAAATGTAGTGTTATGCACTTGCTGTACAGATTCAATAAATGAGATACACACTTAATATCGGACAACAATTAAAAAAAATTACATATTTAAAAATGTATTTAAACATCAACATCTACGAGATTAGGTAAGTGATTTTCGAGTTAGGGATTTTCAGACACTTAGAAAATACAGCTGGCATATTTCAGGAAAGAACCTCGAACACAGTAATGTTATCCTCTGGGAAAAATATACTCGACATAGGACCAAACGACTCACAGGAATGTTCTTCAGGACTTAAGGTAAGTAGGAGACAGATATGACCTCCTGGAGCACAGTGACCTTCTCCTGAGTGGCTACTGCGTCGATGGACCCGGTGCTCAGCAGATCGGTGAACCGAATGTTTCGGTACCTGCAGGCAACTGAAAACTTCTGAAGTGTAATAGACTATTTTTATCGGTGGTTTTCTGGTGTAAAGTTGTGATCAAATTAAGTCCATGAATTTCAACCCAGACATCCAAGAAAGCTATTTTTTCGGTGCTTAGTATGTGCGTAAATTGAATCCTAGGGTTTCTGGTGTTTCTGGTGTTTAAAATTTCTATGTTCTCCAGGAGTTTTGTTTCAGTGTCTGACCATACTATACAGTGTCCATTTCCGGGAGGGACCTGACCAGTAAGTAGGTTGCGGGCGGGGAGCCGCGAGTGCAGAAAAAGCCACCGCGTGAATCATACCCGCGTCACCCTCACCGAAGGGGCAGTTTCATGTCCCGTTTTTTGTTGCTATGATTGTTTCTGCAAATGGCATGAGATGAACATGGTTACTGATGTGTGATTTTTCACACATTTTTTTATATATAATTTTTTATATATAATTTTTTCACATTAAGAGCCTCTCGGGAGGGTACGCCTTAGCGCGCGCACACCACCGGAGGACTAGATAGTAGGTCCTGAAGAATGCTGAGCAAAAAGCAATAAAAAACAGCAGAAACATGTCGACCAATTTTTAGGACTCGGGTTCCCTAACTCAGAACCTTGCTTAGTCCACTCACTATGTTTTTAACCAATGCGGGTTGACCATCATTAAAATTTTTGAGCAGGTTACAACCTACGCATTTTTTAAAATTGCACTAACACATCACGAATAGTCACTTCTAATTTGGGCACTGTTCCACTCACCACATCCCGCTCCGCTGTAATCAGGCGTTGTAGCACGCTAGGGTGATATTCGGTCACCCTAGCGGGGACCCGATGATGAAGCATGTCACCAACTAGTGGTGAGTGAGGGTCCTTCAATAAGAATAGAGTTCCTCCTTTGTAGATTGTTACATCCAAGGGGTGAGCCTCGTACCAGACGGTATATTAGTGGAACAGTCAGTATCACGTGGATTAGGACTAAGACTATACACTAGGGGGTACTGGCTTATCTAACCATTACCACACAATCAATGGAACCGAGGTTGTATTTCTCCCAGGTTCTTTTCTCACTATCTTTCACGAAGTCACTCCTTTGTTGTTTTTCATACATTCATACTATAAAAATGTCATGTCTATTACACTTCAGAAGTTTTCATCCGCAAAGTCTGCTTAATAATTTACCATACTCTCAATTTTTAAGGATAAGGCGTATTGTGTCAAGCAAAGAGAAAAGTATTGAGCACATCGCAGAATTCAAAGAAAAATACGTGAAAAGAGGTTACCCTCTGAAATTGTTGAACGAAGCAGAACAAAGAGCCCTTGAACAAAACCGACCCACATTATTGACAAAGAAGCAAAATGCAGAGACAAGGAGAAATGTCTTTGTATCTAAATTTTCCGTTAACTCACTTAAAATGAGGAGTATCATTAACAAAAGGTGGGAACTGTTGCAATCAGAGCCGGATTTTCGAAATATTTACGCTGAACGACCACTGTTTGCGTATACTCGCTTAAAAAACATAAAGGAACTGTTGAACCAAGGCAAGAAAAGAGAAAAAGCAAAAGGCAACAAAGGAATACGCCGATGCGCAAATTGCATACACTGTAACAATGCAATTCTTGGTAACATCATTTCACATCCACAAACTGGACAGAAAATCAAATTACAATATGAAGGTGATTGCAACAGTAGCAATGTAATCTACGCTATAAAATGTCCATGCGGCTTGCTATATGTGGGCAAAACGGAACGGAAAATTAAAATACCAATGTCAGAGCATAAGAGTCGAATTCGAAATAAAACTTTAACCTCACCATTAGCAACTTATTGGCTTGACAAATATCATACAATAGCTCAAACTAGGTTTCAAATCATTGAGGTAGTCACAATACAAGAGGGTCTTGATATGAACAAAAAACTACTCCAAAGGGAGACTTATTGGATTAAAAGGTTACATTCTCTCACTCTGGGTGGTCTTAATGACCGAATTGAATTTAGCTGTTAACACTGAACAACTGCATTGCTTGCTGTAAATATTGAATGACTGCATAATTCCATGTACATGCATAGTTGTGGTGCAACAAAGTAATAGGCATTTAACGTTCATGTTATTCTTTCTTTCGTTTTTTTCTTTTTTCTTGCATTCTCTTGCCCACTTTGGTCTTTGATCAGTAGTGAATTTATTATTTGCTCTTTTAACCAGTGTCTACACAGGATTAGTGTTGTCATAAATAGGAAGGAACTTGTGTTAAGATGTCTTTTTCATCTGGTTGTATCTTAGGATTTACGTTGAACTCAACTCGTGGCACAGTTTTATCCGTCCCTGTGAGCATCCTAGCATTAAGCCATGAGCATTCAGCACCCACGTTGCTTAAATGTGTATGTTGATAAAGTTTTTTCCAGAATGTAGTTGAACCCAGTAGTCTGTTTTCTATGACCATGATCTCGCCGGGAGTTGTGAGGCTAACTTGCGGGATGACAGCAGTCCGTTTTTAGGTCTCCTGGCGTTTAACAGCGCGTCAGCGCTGTGTCCGCCAGGAGATCTTTTGTCGCTGACTCTGCTTCCCAGGAGACAGCACCTGGCCGCGCGCATTTCGCAAAAGGCGATCGGCGCAGGCCACGCGCGCGCTCGCCGTGGCTGTCTCCTGGGAAGCGCAAACATACACAGGCACACCTCCCCCTGCACGCATGCGCACACACATACACAAGCACACATACACGCACGGAGAGACATCCCCCCCCCACCCCTCCGCCTTCGCACACACAGACACACACACACGCACATATACAGGCATCCCCCCCTTCCCCGCTCACCGGCACTTCGGACTTGTGCAGCCTCCGACCGCGGGGCTCTTCCTCGGGCATGGGAGCCCCGCGTCACCACTGCTCCTCCAGGCACTCCGTGGGCGCGGGCTTCACAAAACGGAAGTCCCGCTCCCACCATAGGTTTCGTTTTTAGGAGTGCGCGCGCAGTAGCGTCGTCCTCCGTGTCAGCAGCTCGGGGCTTCTCCCGTCTCGTTCCGCCGTCCTCTCTGTCCAGATGAGATTTCCTCTCCTTGGTGACTGTAGTTAGGTTTGCCTTTAACACTGTGTTAGTGCCATTCATGCTAAATGTGCTGTAATTGAAAGTAAGCAGCTCTCTGGAATTCAGGGTTCTTTTGGTTCTCTTTGTGTCTTTGTCTTTTGTCTGTGTGATTGGCGAGGCTGAGTGCTGCAGCGTATGTGCTTTTCCATCATCGAACAGCCCTTGTCCACTGCGCTGTTCTACAAGAAGACATTCCCAGCAGGGTTGCAATTCTTACAAGGGAGCCTCGTTCCCGCACCCTCCCGCTTTTCAGACTCAGCTGGGAAGTGTGTGAAACGGAGGCGGAGAAACGTTTTATTTGCACTTTGCAGGTAGCACAGGCCGACGGGCGTACAAGTTACATCGGCGCTGACTGGTGGATTGAGCCCTTCAAGGAGAGGAAGGCTGGGGCAGAATCAGGCACAGCCTTAGTTTGCACCTCCCTAGCAGAGCAGGGCAGCGGGCTCACCTCGGCTTGGTCGGCGGGCTCACCTCGGCTTGGTCGGCAGACTCACCAGGTGTTTGTACCCACTGCATTCTTCAAAGAAGTTACGCCAGCAAGGTAGGCTTTCCGCTCTGCCTTTCAACGCCAGCTTTGAAGTCAGCTCACATCACAATAACAGCCTACTGTGTTGGGCACCGCTGCCATCTGACAGCGATGTCCTTGATAAAATAAAACGCAGCTAAATTACAGAGCCACTCCGTGTCAACGCTTTTACAACATTCAAACTCCTAAAATGAGTTAATGTTCTCTGTTCACAGCACGAAGTAAGCTTTACAATCCAACTCAAGTCGCCAATTATTTGTTTAAACCACAAACCTAGAATAATATACATCACTTTTTGGAGCACAACCTCGTAATTATTTATTGCACGTTATTGCTACAAGTTCCCATCATACATTCCAAGCATTAAGGTCAATATAATATATGGGGTGAACAAATATGTCTAAGCACCTATATTGTTATTCCTTGTTTAGGTCTGGTGCGAGCATTGGAAAATAAGACACCATTGTACACTGGAACAAGAGACGGTGACCGCTAGGACAGGAGTCGCATGCAGTACACTGGGACATTGGAAACGGACAGAATGGAGATGAGACACTGACATGTTCAATTAGGGAGACACTTATGTGCATTAGGATGGCAAGGCATTGACTCAAGTGGCCGACATTCACTTACACTTGGGCACGGAAGACTGACTACACTCTAGGAGAGGAGACAGCACACTATAGGGAGACAGCACACTATAGGGAGACAGCACACTATAGGGAGACAGCACACTACAGGGAGACAGCACACTACAGGGAGACAGCACACTACAGGGAGACAGCACACTACAGGGAGACAGCACACTACAGGGAGACAGCACACTACAGAGAGACAGCACACTACAGGGAGACAGCACACTACAGGGAGACAGCACACTACAGGGAGACAGCACACTACAGGGAGTGCAGAGTAGTGAGTAGTGAGTGCAGAGTAGTGAGTAGTGAGTGCAGAGTAGTGAGTAGTGAGTGCAGAGTAGTGAGTAGTGAGTGCAGAGTAGTGAATGCAGAGTAGTGAGTGCAGAGTAGTGAGTAGTGAGTGCAGAGTAGTGAGTAGTGAGTGCAGAGTAGTGAGTGCAGAGTAGTGAGTAGTGAGTGCAAAGTAGTGAGTGCAGAGTAGTGAGTAGTGAGTGCAGAGTAGTGAGTGCAGAGTAGTGAGTGCAGAGTGCAGAGTAGTGAGTGCATAGTAGTGAGTAGTGAGTGCATAGTAGTGAGTAGTGAGTGCAGAGTAGTGAGTGCAGAGTAGTAAGTAGTGAGTGCAGAGTAGTGAGTGCAAAGTAGTGAGTAGTGAGTGCAAAGTAGTGAGTGCAGAGTAGTGAGTAGTGAGTGCAGAGTAGTGAGTGCAGAGTAGTGAGTAGTGAGTGCAGAGTAGTGAGTGCAGAGTAGTGAGTAGTGAGTGCAAAGTAGTGAGTGCAGAGTAGTGAGTAGTGAGTGCAGAGTAGTGAGTGCAGAGTAGTGAGTAGTGAGTGCAGAGTAGTGAGTGCAGAGTGCAGAGTAGTGAGTGCATAGTAGTGAGTAGTGAGTGCATAGTAGTGAGTAGTGAGTGCAGAGTAGTGAGTAGTGAGTGCAGAGTAGTGAGTAGTGAGTGCAAAGTAGTGAGTAGTGAGTGCAAAGTAGTGAGTGCAGAGTAGTGAGTAGTGAGTGCAGAGTAGTGAGTGCAAAGTAGTGAGTAGTGGGTGCAGAGTAGTGAGTAGTGAGTGCAAAGTAGTGAGTAGTGAGTGCAAAGTAGTGAGTGCAGAGTAGTGAGTGCATAGTGGTGAGTGCAGAGTGCAGAGTAGTGAGTGCATAGTAGTGAGTAGTGAGTGCAGAGTAGTGAGTAGTGAGTGCAAAGTAGTGAGTGCAGAGTAGTGAGTAGTGAGTGCAGAGTAGTGAGTGCAGAGTAGTGAGTGCAAAGTAGTGAGTGCAAAGTAGTGAGTGCAAAGTAGTGAGTGCACAGTAGTGAGTAGTGAGTGCAGAGTAGTGAGTGCAGAGTAGTGAGTAGTGAGTGCAGAGTAGTGAGCAGTGAGTGCAGAGTAGTGAGCAGTGAGTGCAGAGTAGTGAGCAGTGAGTGCAGAGTAGTGAGCAGTGAGTGCAGAGTAGTGAGCAGTGAGTGCAGAGTAGTGAGCAGTGAGTGCAGAGTAGTGAGTGCAAAGTAGTGAGTGCAAAGTAGTGAGTGCAGAGTAGTGAGTGCAGAGTAGTGAGTGCAGAGTAGTGAGTGCAGAGTAGTGAGTGCAGAGTAGTGAGTAGTGAGTGCAGAGTATTGAGTAGTGAGTGCAGAGTAGTGAGTGCAGAGTGCAGAGTAGTGAGTGCATAGTAGTGAGTAGTGAGTGCATAGTAGTGAGTAGTGAGTGCATAGTAGTGAGTAGTGAGTGCAGAGTAGTGAGTGCAGAGTAGTAAGTAGTGAGTGCAGAGTAGTGAGTAGTGAGTGCAAAGTAGTTAGTGAGTGCAAAGTAGTGAGTGCAGAGTAGTGAGTAGTGAGTGCAGAGTAGTGAGTGCAGAGTAGTGAGTAGTGAGTGCAGAGTAGTGAGTGCAGAGTAGTGAGTAGTGAGTGCAAAGTAGTGAGTGCAGAGTAGTGAGTAGTGAGTGCAGAGTAGTGAGTGCAGAGTAGTGAGTAGTGAGTGCAGAGTAGTGAGTGCAGAGTGCAGAGTAGTGAGTGCATAATAGTGAGTAGTGAGTGCATAGTAGTGAGTAGTGAGTGCAGAGTAGTGAGTGCAGAGTAGTGAGTAGTGAGTGCAGAGTAGTGAGTAGTGAGTGCAAAGTAGTGAGTAGTGAGTGCAAAGTAGTGAGTGCAGAGTAGTGAGTAGTGAGTGCAGAGTAGTGAGTGCAAAGTAGTGAGTAGTGGGTGCAGAGTAGTGAGTAGTGAGTGCAAAGTAGTGAGTAGTGAGTGCAAAGTAGTGAGTGCAGAGTAGTGAGTGCAAAGTAGTGAGTGCAAAGTAGTGAGTGCAAAGTAGTGAGTGCAGAGTAGTGAGTAGTGAGTGCAGAGTAGTGAGTGCATAGTGCAGAGTAGTGAGTGCAGAGTAGTGAGTGCAGAGTAGTGAGTGCATAGTAGTGAGTAGTGAGTGCAAAGTAGTGAGTGCAGAGTAGTGAGTAGTGAGTGCAGAGTAGTGAGTGCAAAGTAGTGAGTGCAAAGTAGTGAGTGCAAAGTAGTGAGTGCACAGTAGTGAGTAGTGAGTGCAGAGTAGTGAGTGCAGAGTAGTGAGTAGTGAGTGCAGAGTAGTGAGCAGTGAGTGCAGAGTAGTGAGCAGTGAGTGCAGAGTAGTGAGCAGTGAGTGCAGAGTAGTGAGCAGTGAGTGCAGAGTAGTGAGCAGTGAGTGCAGAGTAGTGAGCAGTGAGTGCAGAGTAGTGAGCAGTGAGTGCAGAGTAGTGAGTGCAGAGTAGTGAGTGCAGAGTAGTGAGTGCAGAGTAGTGAGTGCAGAGTAGTGAGTGCAGAGTAGTGAGTAGTGAGTGCAGAGTAGTGAGTAGTGAGTGCAGAGTAGTGAGTGCAGAGTAGTGAGTGCAGAGTAGTGAGTGCAGAGTAGTGAGTGCAGAGTAGTGAGTGCAGAGTAGTGAGCTGCCTCAAGTGAAGTACTCTGGTACCCAAGGATGACTAGCAAACAATATTATTCACAACGTTGCTTACTATTCAGCAACATTTGACAGTTTGCAAATCATCTTTATACAACAATTCAGAGTTTGATAACAAATTAATGTAACACATTGTAATATACAATGCCAATAGCTCAAACTTTAATGCTGGGAGACCTATTGCATTGTAAAGGCTTGTTATGATTATGATCAGGCCGGGAGATGCGAGGCTCACTTGCGGGATGACGTAATTAAGGTAGAAGCGTTTGTCCAATCGTGAATGAGGATGAGGAGTTGTTGCAACGCTTTTTAAAGCACACGTTGATGCCAGTTAACTCGATCGGGTTCACGGAAGTGAGGGAGACGCTAGTATTCGGTAAGCGAATTTGTG
Organism: Lissotriton helveticus; assembly: GCF_964261635.1. Lineage (NCBI taxonomy): Eukaryota > Metazoa > Chordata > Amphibia > Caudata > Salamandridae > Lissotriton > Lissotriton helveticus. The sequence continues at coordinate 133,586,563 of NC_136070.1, read as the reverse complement.
TGGTGAAAATGGTTACGCACAACTTAGTTGCTGGCATGATGGTTTGGACAGACTGGCAATTGTGTCTTTTTGATTACAGATGAACATTCTGAGGGTACAATCGGATCATGTTTTGAGGATCGCGTTATTTCGTGTATCATAGGTAAGATGACCTCACGAAAGGATTCTGATTTTTTAACACAATGGCTAGCAACTTTGTTTCAGTGATTACTTTATCATCAGATCGTGCTTTTTCTTCGTTGATACGTGAGGAAATCATCGACCATTGTTAATATGTTGCTCATTTGACAGGGTTGGTTTATTTTTCACTGAGTTGATATATTTTGGATTTCAGGAAGGTGAACACTCGTTTTATAAAAAAACTCAGAAGATTGTTAAGTTCAATTACTGGAGTGAGTGTTTGAACCATATTTCAAGAATCACATTTGGGTGTTGTCATTTGGTGAAGGTTTCTCTTTTCTAGTGTTTTCTGAACTGTATAATGCCTTGTTTTCAATCTATATGTTTCTACTGCATGTAAAGCTGATGGTCCGTGACTCATGTGCTTGTTATATACTTTTTTCTAGTGTTGCCCCTGACGAAGGGACTGCATTTATGTCCCGAAATGCATTGGGCCATCGACATCCAATTTTGAAAGAATATGTTTTGTTTATGTTATGCCATGTATTACTAAATTGAGTATATACAAAAAAAAATTGGGAGCGAATTGTCAAAAATCGAAAGTTTAACTGCTTACTAAAAGTTATGGATCAATTGCACGAATAAAAGTGCTAGAAGCACAAGTTACTACTTGTGTAACGATATATCTGTAAGAGACATTAGTTAGTGATAGATTCCTTACCTTAGAATATCCCCAGGCGTCAGACTGGATCCGGAAAAATTTGTGTAGCAATACCCCTGCGTGCCGGCAGGCGTCGTCCACGGCTCCGCGTCCGTGTCGTTAGCGCCGGAATGACGTCGTCGGAGTACTTAGACGCCGCTCTCGCGCGCTGACGTCAGTTTTGATACACAGCTTTTCCGCGCCAGATACGCAGAGCCATGATAGAACCAACACTGGTGCCATGAAACTAGGGCCCTGAAAGGGGATGACTTTAACCCTAGATATCGGTTTGCAGAACGGGGAGGATGGGTGGGTCGGTAAGGAATCTATCACTAACTAATGTCTCTTACAGATATATCGTTACACAAGTAGTAACTTGTGCTTCTGAAAGAGACACGTTAGTGATAGATTCCTTACCTTGGAATAGATACCCCAGCAATACCAACCCCGGTGGTGGGTCTGCGAACCAATAATCACACCAGAAAGTCCTGGAGGACGGAACGGCCAAGGAAGCCATCCCTCCGGACTTGGCTGTCCAGGCAGTAGTGTCTCGCAAACGTGTGCAGCGAGGCCCACGTAGCTGCCTGACAAATGTCCTGCAAGGGCACTCCCCGGCCCAGGGCAGTCGTAGTCGCCGTGGCCAGAGTGGAATGAGCCCTCAGCCCAACATGAGTTTCCTTCGTGGCCAAGGAGTAACACGCCTGGATGCACAAGATGATCCACCGAGAGATGGACCGCTTGTGCACCGCCCGTCCCTTGTTAGCGCCCGCGTAACCAACAAAGAGTTTGTCATCCACCCGGAACTGGCGTGTGCGATCCAGATAGTAAGATAGCACACGTTTTGGGTCCAGATGGTGGAGCCTTTCTTCCTCTTTCGAGGGATGCGGAGGCGGAAAGAAGGTGGGCAAGGTGATGGACTGCCCGATGTGGAAGGCCGTGACAACCTTGGGCAGGAAAGAGGGTCTTGTCCGCAACACAACCTTGTCCGGATGGACAGAGAGGAAAGGAGGTGTGGAAGAAAGCGCTTGGAGCTCACTCACTCTCCTGGCAGAGGTGATGGCAACCAGGAAAGCAGTCTTCAAAGTAAGAAGACGGAGAGCACAGTTATGGAGTGGCTAAGTACAAGGTTCAAGTCCCACTGGGGCATCACGAAAGGTACAGGAGGAAACATGTGTGTGATGCCCTTCAAAAACCTATTTACAATTGGGGACTTGAACAAAGATGGCTGATCAGGTAGCCTTAAGAAGGCGGAAAGGGCAGAAAGGTAGCCCTTGATAGTGCCCAGAGCAGAGCCCTGCTGGGCAAGAGAAAGAAGGAAGAGGAGAACCTCAGAAAGGGGTGCAGAGAGAGAATCCACAGCCTTTGCTGTGCACCATGCCACAAATCTGTTCCACCTGCAGGCGTATACCGACTTTCTGGAGGGACGCCTGGCTGCCAGAATGACATTACAGACTTCAGGAGGCAAGTCAAATGGCCTCAACTGTCGCCGCTCAATCTCCAAGCTTGTAGGTGGAGACTGGACAGGTTCGGGTGGAGGACCGTCCCCTGCTGCTGCGACAGAAGGTCCTCCTGAAGAGGCAGACGAATCGGGGGAAGGACAGACATGCTGAGTAGCTCTGGAAACCAATATCTTCGTGCCCAGTCCGGAGCCACAAGGATAACCTGGGCCCGGTCGCGCCTGATCTTGTTCATCACTCTGGGCAGAAGTGGTATAGGCGGAAAGGCGTACAATAGACCGCAACTCCACTCGCGACGAAAAGCGTCTCCGAGCGAGTGCCGCCTTGGAAATTCCAACACGCAGAACTGATGACATTGCGCGTTCTCTTCTGTGGCGAATAGATCTAACCAAGGCTCTCCCCACTGCTGAAAGAGACCTTGCGCCACGTCTGAGTTCAGACGCCATTCGTGATCCATCATGCACCGACGGCTGAGTTCGTCCGCCCTGGCATTCAGAGAACCTGCCAGGTGTTGAACCACCAGGGTCACGCCCTGATGTTCCAGCCACTGCGCAGAGCCTCCTGGCATAGGGTCCACGACCCCACCCCGCCCTGTTTGTTGCAGTACCACATGGCGGTGGTGTTGTCCGTGAATACCTGCACTACACTCCCCCGGACAGAGGGGAGGAATGTCTTCAGTGCAAGTCGGATCGCCCGCAGCTCCAGAAGGTTGATGTGGAACTGGGACTCCGCCGGGGACCAGAGGCCTCTGATCTTCGCCTCTCCCATGTGGCCCCCCCAGCCCTGGAGGGACGCGTCCGTCACAACTACGTGCTCCGGTTGGGGTAGGGAGAGGGATCTGCCGCTGACACAATTGCGGTCCGTGAGCCACCACTGCAACTGTCTTGCAGTGCCCTCCGAGATCAAGACATTGTTAGACTAGTTGCCCTGATGCTGGGCCCACTGAATCTTCAGGTCCCACTACAGAGCCCGCATCCGCCACCGGGGTGATGCACCAGAAGGTTGCAGGAGGCCATCAGCCCCAGAAGACGCGGCGTCAACCTGACCGAGACTCGGGATAAAGGCTGAAAGATCGGAATCAGAGCCTGAATATCCCGAACCCGCTGTTCAGGAGGATAAACCCGAAACTGCACCGAGTCTAGAACCGCTCCGATGAAGAGGAGCTTCTGAGAGGGGCACAGTTGTGACTTCGGCACATTGATGGAGAACCCCAGTAAGTGCAGGAGATCGGCCGTAGTCTGGAGGTGGCAGACGACTGTCTGGGGCGAGCCCGCCTTCAACAACCAGTCATCGAGGTAGGGAAAGACTGAAACCCCTAACCTGCGCAGATGAGCTGCGACCACCGCCATCACTTTCGTGAACACCCGTGGGGCGCTGGTAAGGCAGAAGGGGAGCACGGTAAACTGAAAGTGCTCGTGGCCTACCGTGAACCGCAGGTAACGCCGGTGAGTCGGCAGGACGGGGACGTGGAAATAGGCGTCCTGCAAGTCCAACGCTACCATCCAGTCTCTCGGGTCTAGGGCAGCTAGGACCTGAGCCAAAGTCAGCATCTTGAACTTCTCCTCCCGGAGGAAGCCGTTGACGTACCGTAAGTCCAAGATAGGGCGTAGGCCCCCTTTGCTCTTCTTGGGTATGAGAAAGTAGTGGGAGTAACAACCACACCCTACTTCTGGCCCAGGAACGCGCTCGATGGCCCCCTTGGCCAAGAGGGCCGTAACTTCCTCCTGCAGAAGTCGCAAGTGATCCCCCGACACGCGGTGGTATTGCGGTGGCATGGCTGGAGGGGTCATCTCGAAGGGGAGGGAGTAGCCCCTTCAGATGATTTGCAGCACCCACCTGTCCGACGTGACAGTGCGCCAGTGGAAGAGGTGATGGCGAATCCTGCCCCCCACTGGCGTCACATGGGCCTGAAAGCACGGACTAGGAGGGTTTTGAGGCGGGTGCTGCAGGGGAAAGTGTGGACTGGCCTCTCCGTTGTCCCCGACCACCGCCACGGCGGTTTCCACGGCCGCCACCGCGCTGTGTATTAGTCTGCGGTGCGTGGCTGGCCGCACATGTGGGGGCGCCCCTTCCTTGGCCACGAAAGGAGCGAAAGGCACCCGTTTTCTGGCGTGGGGCCGAGAGGCCCAAGGACTTGGCCGTAGCCCTGGAGTCCTTAAAACGCTCAAGCGCATGGTCTGCCTTGTCGCCAAACAGGCAACGGCCATCAAACGGCATGTCCAGAAGTGTGGCCTGGACATCGGCCGAAAAGTTGGCGGACCTCAACCAGGCGTGGCGTCGAACCGCCACCGTCGTTGCCATCGCTCTGCCCAGTGAGTCCGTGGTATCCAGACCACACCGGATGGAATAGTGTGCTGCATCTCGAACCTCCGGAAGGGCTTGGGCGAGTTTAGTCCGGACCTCCTCCGGACATTGTGGCAGCACGTCCGCGACCGTGTCCACAGGGTGTGGGTGTAGCGGCCCAAGAGGCATGCGGTATTGACTGACCGCAGTCCCAAACTCAGGGACGAGAACACTTTTCCCCCCGAATTGTTCCTACCTCTTGGATTCCCGATCGGGTGGAGCCGTCGGGAATGCGGTCTGGGAAGTGGAGGCCTGGATGACCAGGCTCTCGGGGGTGGGATGGGTGGACAAAAAGCAAGGGTCGCCCAGGGTCGGGCAGTAGCGTCTGGCCACGTTCCTATTCACAGGCTGACCTGTAGCGGGCTTGGACCAAGTGCCCAAAAGAACGTCACACAAGGCCTCATTAAACGGCAGCAGAGGCTCAGTGGAGCATGCTTGCGGTTTAAGGACCTCAGTGAGGAGGTTAGTCTTCACGGCCGCGACGGGGAGCGTAAGGCCCAAGGCCTTGGCCGCCCGCGTCAACACTACACTGTAGGCAGCCCCCTCCTCCGTAGCCACGGTGGGAGGGGAGACAAATCCAGTGTCTGGCGAAGTGTCAATTCCACTGGCCTCCTCAAGGTCATATGTCCAGTCTTGTTGAGACTGGCACTCCTGTGCCAGAGGGTCCACAGGCCCCTCCCAATCACCCTCGTCACCCATCTCCTGTAAGACAGGCTCAACAGATGTGGCTGGTTCGTGGAAATAGAAATCTCCATACGACGTCGAGAGCGGCGCCGCTCTGGCGCCGGAACCGAATTGAGGGCAGGATCGGGGACGGCACCCGTAGGCGGCGACACCCGCAGGGCCGGCGCCGGTGACGCCGGCGCCGAAACCGGATCCAGTGAGGGTCTGCGGCGCCAGGATCGAAGTCGCCAGCGCCGCCGGGGCCGGAGCACCCGACGGCGTCGGAGCTGAAGCACCCAACCTGCTAGGCCCTCCAGTCGGGACCGTTGGGCCCGGAGGCGCCACGGTACCCGGCGGAGGAGGGAGGGACCTCATGGCCATGAGGTACCGCTCGACCTCCTCTGGCGTCGCACCGTGCCCAGGGACCGGAAGGTATGGAGCAGGTGGCGATGCCTGCGACTCCGGCGGAGCTGCGTGAGTGGTGTCACCCGAACCCCCGGCCGCGTCGGGGTGGGTCGGAAGAACGATGACGTCTCTCCGACCTCTCATGCCTCTTACCTGAGGACCTGGATCCTGAAGACCAATGCCGACTCTCGGAGCTACGAGGGCTCCGACCCCACGACCGGTCCCCCGACCTCCTGTGGGACCGGGACCTGGAACGGCGCGGAGCTGACTGCCGGAGCTCCAGCCGCTTGCGGGACCGCTCCCGCCTAGCCTTAGACGTCAGGGCCCGGCAGTCGGTGCAGGTGCGGTCGTCGTGGTCGAGGCCTAGACACTGAAGACACCGGCGATGGAGGTCGGCAACCGACATCAGTCGGCTGCACTTGGAGCAGGGTTTGAACCCGGGCATCCCTACCGGCACCGTAGGAGTCGAGAGACTCGAGAGAAAAATGATCAAAAAGGTCAAAAAGTTTAGTCAAAAAATGACTAAGGGGTAGAGCTTCTCCGGATCTGCGCTAGCTGGCGCGGAAAAAAGAAGAACCGACGTCAGCGCGCGAGGGCGGCGTCTAAGTACTCCGACGACATCATAACGACGCTGACGACGGACGCGGAGCCGCAGACGACGCCTGCCGGCGCGCAGGGGTATTGCTACGCAAAATTTTCCGGATCCAGTCTGACGCCTGGGGATATTCTAAGGTAAGGAATCTATCACTTTTTCAAATTTCAAGGCAAGATGGCCGCCGGGTAGGAGCTCCTCGTCGGAGCTCCGAGTGCTTGGGATTCCAATTTTGGATTTAATCCCTGTTAGCACTCAGTATCCCGGGTATCCGTAGTTACGCAACTGAATGTAACTACAACAGCAACTCAAGTAACTGGAACTTAAGTAACTGGAACTCAAGTAACTGGAACATATTCTTATCGGCGCGGGAGAGGACCTAATCGCCCCCGCCTTTACCGGACACCGGGCTGCTACTGTCCATCGCAGGCGCCTAAAACGGACGGCTGCCTGGAGCTTGCAGGGGTGCTGATCGGAGCCTGCAGGGGTGAACCGATTGGGACCAGAGACACCCGCCGTGAGCCTACGGGGGTGCGGATTGAAGCCGGACCAGAAACGCCCCTCGTGAGGGACTGCGAGAGAGCTGCCCTCTTGCTGCGCGGCGGTTCTGCCCGGATTCTTGCGGCGCCCATTGGAGAGTGGGCGCTCAGGCTCGGTGGGGTCGACTGAGCTGGCCCCCAACCACAACGGACGGCGGGAACCGGCTGTTGGGGCGCTGACCGGAGCCTGCAGGGGATGCCTGACCGCTGACTGGGAGCAGAGACGCCCCCTGTGAGGAGCTGCGAGGGAGCTGCTCTCGTATTGCTCGGCGGACTCTACCCGGGCTCATGCGGTAAGAGTGGAGTCCCGAGGCTAAAGGTTAGGAAAGCGGGAGACACACGACATCGCCCAGTGAGGCGGGAAGGGTTGCAGCGTAGGAGCTCTGGATTTGCGGGCAACCGCGAGGTTCCTTCGGCAGACGTGACTCCCGGTGGCCCCCCTCTCATGCTGCTGCAAGGGCCATAGGAGCGGACCTACAGCCTTCTTGCGGTGCTGGCGGGGACCGAGGATCGGGCAGGGGCTCTTGCACGCAGCCTGCCAGTAGTTCACCGCATCTTGCTTGCTTCACCTCTTGCCTAGACCCTGGATGCCTGCTAAGCGTGATATCGGCAATAATACTGCAATCTCAACTCTAAGGCACCACAGAGCTGAGAATAACCATAAGGTATTTTATTTACTCCACTCGTCTCACATTTTTAAAACCGCCATTGTTCATAAGGGCAGGGGTCACTAACTGAAACCATAAATCTCTGCCTGTACCTCCAGACGCCCACGAGGCTCCTCGGCATAACTCCTCCACACAGGTCCATCAAAATAGAGATAGGACTCCCTCCCAGAAGGCCCTTCCCTGCTCTCAAAGCAAGAACAACAAACAGAGGACTACTGTCTCCGGCTCCCCTTCTTGGCGGCCACTTTAGACTGATCTTTCTCAGTGGCGGCCATCATGGACTAGTCAATCTCACTATTGGAGCATGACCTGAGAACCGGACACATAGACTAAGTTCCACTACCGCGCACCTTACTTAGCCTATATCGACACGCTCTTGTGATAGTGTCTGCCTTCTATTGCAGCATTTTTACATCTATTTTGTTTTTATGCAATTGTTGTTTACCTGTAATGCACCGACTGCTACAACATATATTCTTGGATGCTCACAGTGTACAACGATTTGTTTCTTATGTATTGGTCCTATAACCTGTTGTCATGTAATTGTTTTTACCTATAACGCACCGACTGCTACCTCATATATTCTTGGGTGCTCACAGTTTACAACTATTTAGTTTTACGTATTGGTCCTATAACCTGTTTTCATGGAATTGTTTTACCTGTAACGCACTGATTGCTACCTCATTTATTTTTAGATGCTCATAATCCACATCTATCTGTTTTTATGTATTGGTATTATAACCTGTAATGCACCGACTGCTACCTCATATTTACTTATGGGTGCTCACTAGTATCACCTGGTACATTTAACTCCTGTACTGCAACAGTTGCTACCGCATATATCCTTTGGTTGCTCGCTAATGTCACTTGCGATTCATGTGACTTACTGTTGCTGTTGTATTTTGTCCAGTATACGGACAGCACCATACAGCTACCTGTATTCGGTACATTTAGGCAAACTGCACCCGTTTAACTTTTAACTTTTAACCTCCTGTAAGGCACCGATGACTCAATTCACCGCCATCCCCTTCACCCCGGACTCCACTACCCTCACCCGCAACGACACCCCCTCCCCACGCACCAATCCTCAGAACTACACACATACCATCTACACTCATCTCTCTCCCGACATCACAGCTCCCACCCACACTGCTCTCACCCACAACACCACCCCCTCCCCTCCTACCAACTCTCAGACCTCCACACATACCATTAACACCCCTCTGTCCCCTGACACAACAGCTCTCACCCACTCTCCTCTCTCCCCTGACATCACCCTCAACACCACCCCCTCCCCTTCGACCAACCCTCGGACCTCCACACATACCATTAACGCTCCTCTCTCCCCTGACATCACAGCTCCCACCCACACTCCTCTCTCCCCTGACAGCACCCTCAACTCTGCCTCTACCAACCCGCGGACCTCTACACACTCCATAAACACACCTCGCTACCCTGACATCACAGCTCCCACCCACACTCCTCTCTCCCCTGACATCACAGCTCCCACCCACAACCTAGCTCAGCTCCGGAACGACACACACAACGACAATTCCCACCCTTTATCCCCTCCCATCCTCAGCCCCCACTACCCTCTGACTAAATACGCAGAACACACTTCCTCTCTCTACTTAACTCCCCCACCTCTCAACAGGTCCACCATCAATCCCACTTCCCCCCCCACTCTCAGTCCTCACTACCATTACTGCACCCCCACCACCACTAACTTACACCCAGCCTCCACCCTGCTCTCTCCGCCCTCCACCAACCCCCTCTCTACCTCATCCATACCGCCCCCGCCCAAACTCTCTCTCCTCCCTAACTCCGGCCCGTACATGGACACTGACACAATGGTGCCCAGCACGAACACCAGCCTACCCCCCCTCCGGCTCGCTAATTCACGGGTCAGTCATGCACCTCTGATCCCCGCTCCCACCGCCACCGCCATCGCATACCCCACGCTGGACAAGATCATGGCCACCCTCATCCAGGTCAAAGAAGAACTGCACATCATCAAAGAACTTCTCTGCACAAACCCCATACAACTCTCACCCAACTCAACCCAACCAACCAAGTAGGTCAAGTGGACTAATTACACTTGAACCACTATTTCGGACTCTTAAAGAATATGCACAGACCTTACTCCCTGCTCGACCTCTCTGTTGATCTGTATTATCTGTATTTTTGATCTACATCGATTTGTGCTGTTAGCTTTACTGACTTAGCTGTTTGATTAGGATCTTGTACTCTCTCTATGTAAAGCGCTCTGATATCTGCAAAGATCTTGTTCGCGCTATATAAAACTTTCAAAATAAAATAAATAAATAAATAAATCACTAACGTGTCTCTTTCAGATACTTGGTTTAAATTGTGAAGAACTGTTAATTTTTATTGTTGTGCGTACCTAAATCTAGTCAGTAATCCCAGGTAGCTAGCCCCTTCTATGCTTTAATCTTGAGTGGTTAGGTACACTCAGTTAGGTGCAGCACACAGATCTAAATATCTGCAAGTAAAACTAGTAAATATTTATTGAGGAGTGCTCGGACCACCTCCACATTGTCCCTGGAGAGAGGCACAACGCCTAGTGCATGTTGATACTGAATGATGGTGACGGTGGTGAAGATGGCGGCGACTCCGGAGTAGGAGACACCGCAACCCAGACTTCTAGCTTCGACCTGTGCCGGCAACCCAGTAAAAGCCTGAGAGATTGGTCAGCCGGAGGAGTCCCACTACAGTTACTGAAACGTTCTCCGGTAAAGTGAACTGCATACTTACCCGCACGCTAAGGGAGCTTACACTGTGCCCCTCCCTCACCCATTAAAAAATGGCGACGGCAGAGGCGGCGAGTGAAGATCTGTCAAACCGTGTCACGAGTGACAGTGTGGCATCGGCTCAGAGCGAAGTGAGGCTGTGTTCCCAGCCCAGCACTACACCCCGCCTGCATCCACTGAACTGCTACTGCTAAGGGAGATGAGGGGAGGAGCAGGCGGGAGCTCGACAACGGGTTATGGGAGTGACCGGACCCGTTTCTCTCCCCCCACCCCCAGCTGTGAGGCGCGACTGGAGATATACCCTTGGGGCAGGAGAAGAGGCCCATAGCAATATAGGCAATGAAGATGTATGATTTTGTATTGCTAACCGCTGATCTCGGCCAATGTATACCTGCCTACCTGCCTGACCCTAACATGGCGCCCGATCTGGATTCCTAGAATGGCGGCTGATCACGAATATCACAACGCTTCTACTAAAGTCTTTTGCTGCTATGTAGTGTTAGTGGCTGACCTTTTCTCTGCCTGAATGACTGCCTGCTGAGAAATCCATCGCTCCATCAAATCTTCGCCAAGATCATTCACCTGTCTCTGGACTCAAGACTTTTTGGTCTCCTCCCGATTCTTTCTCCTATACCATATCCGAACACTTATCCAGCAGCGTGTTGCATGACCCTAAAATTGCTTTCAGTTGCAGTAATATTTACTCCCCTCACTCTGACCTAACATCACCATGCAAAAGCGTCCCTCACCATTGCCCTGCCACTATAAAGGGAAAGTCACATAATTTTACCATTGTTGAGTGGTTCAAACTTACGCAATTACCTGACATCATAATGGTGCCTGCATATCTGGTTCCTGGAAGCTTTGCCACCGAGCACACGATAACCATCCAGCAAGGCTCTACCTGCATCCATTCTACACGAGAGCCCTACAAGTCAGAAGGTGAGCTGCTCATTTAGCAGGACAGATTCTTACCACAGCCCTTACGCCACCAAGGTCTCCAACTACTGAGACATACTGCCTGGACTGACAATGACGATGCCCCATGGGCAAATTCTAAAACCGCGCAATACATCATTATCATTAAATTTACCACCATTGTGTGTGCCAAAGCACTCCTTCTCCCTTTGTTGGGGAGGGATCCAGCATTTATAACCAGAAGTCTCAGAGACCCCCCTGAAAGAGTCCACAGCATCAAGGGAGCCCCACACAGCAGAGGTGTGGGAATGGCGCCCCTTGCCAAAGCACTCCTCCCCTTGCTGGGGAGGGATCCAGTAGTTATGCCCTGGAGTTTCAGAGACCCCTCAGAGAGTCCACAGCGCAAAGGGAACCACACACAGCGGAAGTGTGGGAATGATACCTCTTCCACTGGGATCACAGCACTCCGGACGTCGGGCACTGTTTCTCCTCCTCTCCCGGTTGTGTTTTCCTTCACCCTCCCCCTCCTCTTTCCCTCTCTCATTCTTGGTCTACCTCCCCTGCTCCTCTCTCCCCTTGCCTGCTTTTCTTCCTTACATCTATGTTTTAACGCATGCAACTTCACTCCAGTAATTCATGTAACTCGTAACAATGCACTGAAAACAATGTTCTTTCTCGTGCAAAGCACTCCGATACCTCGGGGTCTAGCCAGTGCTATATAAAACTTTTCAAATGAATAATAAATAAATAAACTGGTCGCACCAGGCAATTGCGGTCACTCACACTGGCGCAAGTTCAGCAATGCCTCAAAGGTAGACTAAAGCACTGCTATGGTTACGCCCCCACCTCCGAGGGCCGCAACCTGTGAATCGGACACCGCAAGCAATGAAATGTGGAACGATCTATGAAGCAAGCCTCGGCGGATCATGCAACCGGTGATTCCGTTCACCACCAAGACGCTTATGCGTGACAAGGCACCATGTTGGAAGATGCCAGATGCCACCTTGGGTTGCAGCTGTCATTTTTAATTGACCAGATACCGCCAGCTGAGCTTGTCTGCCCTGGCAGGTATGGATTCCGCTCAATTGGTTCACAATCGGGGTGGTGCCCCGACACTCCAAACACCTCCAAAGGCACAAAGCCTCCTGGCACTGCACCCAGGATCCCAAGCCACCCTACCTGTTGCAGCACCACATGGTGGTTGTGTTGTCCATGGAACCTGTACCAGCCTCTCCTTGATAGATGGTAGGAAGGTCTTTAATGGGAGACGAATGGCCTGCAACTCCAACTAACTAATATGCATCTAAGGTTCAGCTGAAGAAGAGAGTCCTCTAGTCTGCACCTCTCCCAGATGACCTCTCCAATCTAGCAGTGATACCTCCGTCACCACAGTCTGAGTGGGGAAGGGAGAAGAGTCCTACAGTTGATCAGGTTGCAGTTGAGCAGCCACCACTGCAGATCTTAGGCAATCTCTTTCGAAAACCGAATGTCATCAGACAGGTATCCTTGGTGCTGGGCCAATGGGAACTTCCAAACCCAGGGCAGAGCCATCTGATGAGGAGGAAAAGCAGGATGCAGGAGGATAAAAGGCCAAAAAGTCTCAGACCTGCTCTCACTGAGATCCAGGACCAAGGGTGAAACATTGGGATCATAGCCCAAACGCCCTTGGCTCATTGCAACAAAGCTCCTATAAAAAAACATACGTTTCTGTGAGGGAGACCGGTGTGACTTTAGCTCGGTGACTGAGAAATCCGACAAAGTTGTTAAGTGTGCTACTGTCTTGAGAAGGTCTATGACGGAGTGTGGTGAGCCCACCTTCAACAGCCAGTAGTTGAGGTAGGGTAAGCCTGGAATTCCCCAACACTGCCACCAGAGGGGCAATGGTCTGGCCAAAAGGGAGAAAGGCAAACCTCGAACCACAAGTATGGTCTGTGGGACTGCAGGACAGGCACATGACTGTACACATCATATCCTATGAGTTGCTAACTTCAGACCCCCTGTAAGTCCCTAGTAAATGGTAACTCTGGTACCTAGGGCACTGGGACCGAAAAGGGTCCCCTGGTGACGACTCATCGAGGCCATGCAAACTGCCACTGCAGCCTGCATGCCTTGGTGCAGACAAACTACTACGTCGACATGGCACACTGCCTGTGTGCCATGTCAAAGCAGCACTACCTAAGGTATTGGTAAGTAACCCTTTTAGTAGGCCGCACAAACCCTAAGGCAGGGTGCACTATATGTCAGGTGTGGGCATATCCTCATGAGCAGATAAGCCCCTACAATATTTAAGTCTATTCTTAATATTGTAAGTGCCAGGGAAGCCATAGAAAGTACATGGGCTGGAAATTCGACAACTCAAGTTCCCCAGCCCCATGGCGGCTTCACTGAACCCAGGAGTGTTTGGTACCAAACAACTCCTACAAACAAACCCACACTGATGCTAGAGTTGGATTTATTAAAACATGTACTCAGAGTGTACATCAGAGGTGCCCCCTGAAAACCTGCCAACCCTGGTGTGGTTTGACTGGCTTTAAGCAGCCTGCCATCATCAGACATGTTTCTGGACCCCTGGGTTGAGAGCCCCAGCTCTCTGAGGATAGAAACAAAGCCCATCCTGGGCAGAGGTGTCGCACCTCCTCCCCCAGGATAAGCAGAGTGCTCAAGAGGATAGCTTCAAAGGCCTTGCCGCCTTTATAATGCACCTCAGCCTCTGCTGATAGCAGCAGATGGCAGCCCCCAGTTCAAACACCCACTTTTGGTGGGAGAACCAGTGGGAAAAGTAAGTAAGAAAGTGTGGCGTTCCCACCCTTCGCCAACTCCACCCCTAAGGTGCTGGAGGCAAAGTTAAGCACATTTTTCAGTGACCACTATTTTGAAGATGGTGGGACTTAAACAATCAGGGTGAGGGCTATGGCCCCCTACCACTGGAGGGTGGCATACAAGAGGGTGTAGAAACCCCAGGAACTGACCCATTGGTCCCTACTGCTTACTCTCCTGTAATACCCCTAAATCTAGTATTAAGGTGGGACTCCCAGACCCTCCTGAAATCAGATTCCTGATTACCTACGAAGCCTAGACTCCAAAGAGCCACAACAGCAAGAAAGAGGAAGGACCAGTGACTGACTTGGCACCAGTCCTGTCGCCCTGTCTGCTGCCTTTCGAGCTTGCTACCATAAGTCGACTCATCCCGCAGGCCGAGCAACCTCCAAAACACTGGGAGTACTGCCGTCCTTCAATAAAGATCAAGAACTCCCATGGATAGCGGATCTGTCCAGAAGAAAGCAACTTTAAAGAACCAGAGTTCTGCCCTAAGGAACCGCGAAAGGACCCACATCTGCACCTGACGCCCACAACGAGAGTCCAAGTGGCCCACCGGTCAGGCGAAGGTTCCCCAGCGATTCTGAGCCAGAGTCCACTGTGGGCTGACCCCTGCTGGACTCTACCTCGACGCCTGCAGCCTCATTCCGAAGACTCTCCCTAACCTGCCTAGTAAGCTGTTCCCGATGAAAAAGAAAAGCCCTGCACCCGAAGCCCCTGGGTTTTTGGGAGCTTGAGCAAGGGTGCCCCTATGTTTCCTAGCATCAGAACTTAACTGGGCAGTTGTGGATTTCCTTTGTTCAGTCTCCTACCCAGAGCCTGAAGCCTCTTTTCAAAACCAATCGCCCCATCGATTTGTATTATTGTGGGGGGGTCGACGTTGTGTTGGCACTTTGCACCAGGCTGCCCCTGTGCCGCTGAGGGTGTAAGATTGGTGCTGCCTTGTGGCCCCCGTGCTTATATTAACTCCAGGAGATCGACCCCTGACACCACTTCACTCACTTGTGAGCAGAACACCATCAATCACCCCCAGGCTCCATTGGTTAATGTTGGGCGCCTGACCCAGAATTTAACCTCTGCACCCGGCCGCCCCTGTGCTGCTGGTGGTGCACTCTTGGTACTAATTTGCATCTTGCCTTGTGTTGATCTAAAAGCCCTGTTTGTTGTGTACTTACCTTCAAAACTGCATTCTTGCAATCCAGACTATTTTATAAAATTGTGTACATCTCCTGTTTGAGTCAGATGTCTTATTAGTCACTGTGTGAATAACAAATATCTTAAACTACCCTGTTTCAGACTGAAGGCTGCTCGACCACAGTAGCACAAATAGTGCAGTTTGGGTTTACATTGAGCCCTGTAGACTTCTGGGGGAATCTCTGGACTCTACACAATATAACTAATTATAGGTATATCACATTGAGAGCCAACTTCCTACAATTATCCAGGGCAGCACAAATGATTTTGAATGGTTTGAGTAAGGGAGGTCCTAAATTCTTCTGAGACAGCTGGCAAAATCTTGCTGGTGATGTCCCAGAAGGTATGTGTATATCGCCCCCATAAGCAAACTGTGTTGACCCACCTAAAGGTTAGGTTGGCAGAAGAGAACATTTGTTTGTCAAACACCTCAATCTGTTTCTGCTCCCTATCCAGGGAGTGTCACAGGTAATGAATTAAGATTCACCTTTCTGGTGGAAGCTTGGATCACCAAACTTTTCAGAAGTAGGATGCTGTGTAAGAAAATCAGAATCGCTGGCATCTGGCCATCGGCTTGTTTGCAAGTGGGAAGGAGCCTATCGGGGTGTGGGCTAGGACCTTGATGACTGAGAGTAAGGGATCGAAGGAAGCAATCCCAGGTTGCAGGATTTCTGTTAAGACTTTAGAATAAAATTCAACTGAAGGCAGTTGTAGGTCCAGGACCTCAGCAGCTTGTCAAATTACCACAGCAAAGGGAGCACTGTTTTTCATTGGCGGCCCAATCAGGTTGTGGGGTGAAATCAAGCCTGTACCAAGGAAGCGTAAAATCCACTAGCCTCATGAATCCCATGTTAGAACGGGAAACAAAAAAATGAAGCCACTGAGGATGGCTGAAGTAGTGATACACTGTCTGAATCATGCTGTACGGGTGTGGTACTGGAGTCGGAGCGCAAACTTGGTTGGGTCGTGATGGATTCAGTTCGGGGTCAGATGTCCGAATTCGCACCAGTGATGTCTGGACCAGTATCAAAGAAAAAGGGACTGGTACAGGTCTTGCAGCTGGAATAGTAGTCAGAATTAGAGTTAGTGGAGAACCCAAGACTAATTCTAGGTGTCAGATGGCAATGATGACTGATTTCTCTGGATTCAATCGGACTAGAGGCCACTCTAGATCTTTAGGGTTTAAAGGTAAGCCAGAGGGAGCTAAGAGTGCCTAGAATATGCTGCATGATCTCCTTAAAAGCCTTGACATTTTTTGCAACGTTGCTCATGACCCAAGCAACTGTGACCACATTGGGAACAATTGTAGAATAGGCTCCTCCATGGAGAATAGGCAGTGAGATCGAGTGGCATCTTGATGCCCTTGTGACTTCTTTAGATAGAGTGGCGGGAATGAGGTCACTTCTATTTCTTATTTTCCTCCTCAATTTGGACTTTGACTAACTAGAGGACTTCAACCACAAAGAAGACCTGTCATTCGACTGCTCTCATTAGCGGAAGTGGGTGAGCACAATCGACTTGGAGTGGGACTTACCCTTCTATGTTCAGCAAAGTACAGATCTGCTTCACAGTCCTGGATCCTTGTGTAATGAGTTGTGCCCTGAGCCAAAACACAAAAGGCACACCTCAGGCAGTTCTTTTACTGACAACTGTTTTAACAATCCCAGCTGGCCGGATTGCTGTTGTTTTAGGTGAGGACATTGTTCACTTGCACCATGGCGTTCGATTTGAAAAGTCCCTAAGCTGAAGCAAGCGAGAGCGGAGCTCCTGATCCATGTCGAAGGCGCAGAAAGAAAGGAGCAGTACAATAACATACAAAGTCTAAACACAGAAGGTATCAGAAAGAGGCCACCAAATAATCTGATGTGACT
This sequence comes from Lissotriton helveticus, assembly GCF_964261635.1. Classification (NCBI taxonomy): domain Eukaryota; kingdom Metazoa; phylum Chordata; class Amphibia; order Caudata; family Salamandridae; genus Lissotriton; species Lissotriton helveticus. The sequence continues at coordinate 133,569,505 of NC_136070.1, read as the reverse complement.
GTAACACTTGTTATTCTTATTATTTTATACAGATTGAAAACGAGTACATAAATTCAATATTCTTACTTTGTGTGCATTACGTGTACCATTCCTTACCAGTGTGAATCATGCTTGAAATATGGACTACAAACTGCTAGGTTTTTATGACTTTTTAGCTTTTTGTTTTTCCATATTATTTTATTATTGCTCTACGGTTCTTATTGTTTATTGCTGCAACACATTTTCATCCTTGAAAAATCCTGAAGATATCCCCCAAGGGACAAAACACAGGTTGGAATTCTTTTTAATGAATACATAGCACTCATCTGTCCAACAACAAACGCTTCATTAAGAAAAATATGAAGAATAATAGACTATCATATCAATGATGCTCGGTAAAAAAAAAAATGCAAAAAGTCTTGATTAGCACTGCGAAAAGGGATCCCCATTGTCCACCTTATGTGAACATAATATTTAGAAATAAAACAAAAACATGTGTTATAGTATTTTCTACTAGCCAATGGCACCAGACTAATAATTCCTATGTAATATTATCCAAGATAAAGTGTTTAGCAATTTTTAAAAAGTACATATTTTCTTTTACTATACATAACAAAGTAGTGGCAGCAAGCATTTACCTTCATACAGAGCACAGTTTTACTGTGGCCCTCAAGGGTGCGTAGAAGCAGACCATTTTGAGCGTCCCGTACACTGATGGTACAGTCATAGGAACCTACTAGCAGTAATCGACGGGAACCCTCCTGCGCTGAGGCTAGACAGCTAACGGCCCGAGGACCATGGCACTCAAATGTGTCCAACTGTTTGCCACTCTGGGAAATAAAATTCAAGCAAAACATTAGATCTACAAAATGAGCTATTTACAAAAATGCAGAGAACCATTGTTGACGCTGTAATTATTGCTAAAGGAACAAATGGTAAGGAAAGAATAGATGTTTGCATTCAGACTGTGAAAAGCAGAACTATTGCTCACTGTATTCTGGAAATGTTCATTTAGGCCTCAACTCTTTAGAATTTGAGAATTAATGTGGAGGCATGGAAAACACATAATCCAGAAGCTTGCATAAGCTCTTCCCAAGCACCACCATCATCATTTGGCCCATGTGTGCCTTACCTTAAGATACTGAATTAATTCAGTGTAAGACCAAATAAGATAAATTATTGGAAGACTGTGATTATTTGACTACATGGAATAAGGAACACCTCAACAATAAATGAATCAGTCCTAGTAGGGTTGGATAATAAGTGCAAAGACAACATCTCCCAATCACAACACTGAGGAGGAGTAACTATAGCACACTTGGAACATGATTTTAATTAAATATTTGTGGATACAAGCAACTGTACTCCAATATAGATATGCCAAACTAGTTTGCAGCAATATGTGCACTCAACAGAGTTACAGGTCTCAAGCCGAAAACTGAGAAAGGGGTTAGATGCCTCACTCACCTTGACGGAGCTAAAGAAAGCAACATCAGCCCAAGACAAAAAAGGTAAACCCCTAGGCCAGAGAGATTGCCCTGGGATTTTATGCCAAATATCACGATTTGGGTGCTCCACAACTGTGGAACTATACAGAGACCTAGAAGAGAAACTTCCTTCCTAATGTACGCTTTTAGCAAGCATGGAATGACTTTAGCACATGGCCCCCGATGCTAGGTCAGGCCATGGTATGTATGTACGTATGTATGTATGTATGTATGTACGTACACACACAGCTGTTGTCTGCAATTCTTTGAACAAGCAGATAGGATTAGTGCATCATGTTTAACATTATCACACATTTCTTTACAGAGTAATGAAGATTCAAAACACGCATAAGCTGATTTACTCAAAATGCTCACCTTAATACTGAAGGTAATGACACAACCATTTGCCAAACCAGCAAAGAGGATTCGCCAACGAGCATGCAGGCATACCACCCGGTCATCAAGCTGGAACTGGTTTGTGCATTCTTGAGTCTAAACAGGAGATCAGTAAACGTTTGAGTCTGAATTTGACTTTCAATATTTTGTTCAAAGCAAAAACTGAGTTCCAGTCTATGTGTAATCAACTATCAGCATATGTGTAACCAACTATAATAAGAATAGTTACAAGCCTCTTCTCACAGGTAATCATGAAGGGTTGATAACCAAAATATATAGGAAGATATTCATAAATCATATGGATGCGAGGCAAAGTGGAGCCTGATCTTTGAGAATTTCAAAATGTAGAACCTCTGATGAAGTTCTTTCTTTAAAGTACTTGATGTTTCTTTTATCTAGTCTATGAGCAACACCTAATCTTAGTGTAGGTGTTACACTGAAGCATCCATGGCAGAGGTTAGAATGTTGAGGAGAACTGCATAACACATTTTAACAACAAGTCTAGGAAGTTAAATGGCTGCACATTTTTCAATTTTTTTTCCATTTTGTTTGGTTTGTAGTTGCTTAGGATTTGGAGGTTTAAGTTTTGGTTCTCCGACAAAGGGGTGATTTTACAGGCTTTAAACAACTTTTAAACACGAAAAATTACTCCATGGTACACTTGTTAATGTCTCTAAAGCAGATGTGAGCAATAAAGAAGTTCATTTGGGATGAGACTGAACAGGTTGTTGCACTCCTCTGGTGTACTGCCTAAAGCTTTGCTACCCTTTTGAGGAGGTTTACATGTATTTTCTCATCTTGAAATTCATTAATTCCACTTCAATCTAGTTATTAATTTAGTAATGATAGTTGCACAAGTACACATAAGCACCATTCCCAGTATCTCATATATTCAAACTGTGCTCCCACCGACAAAGGAATCCATATTTATTACCTACTGGTTTTGTATCTAGCCTAGAGTAGGCTGCATTAAACCCAGAGTCTGGGCATGTGCTATGTTGGGTAAGGGAGGAATCAGAAGGCCTTCAACATGTCATCTCCTAACATAACAGTTCATTGTGTTGCACCCTCTTATTTCTAAAACATCTGACACTGTATAATTCCAAGAACTTCGACTCTTACCCCTTCATCCATCAATCACCTTTAAATTTACTGGTTTGGGAATGCTTTACGTAGGATAAAACAGGTTTTCTTTATTTTAATAAAAAGTTGTTGGTAGACTAGAAATTGTTTGTTGAAACCTCTATGCCCTCACGCAATAATTTCTATGCAAAAGCAGGTCTCCTCCATGTTCACTGTGGTACACAAAATATTCATTATTGAAAGAAGCAACATGGGTTTTTGCCCTTTCCAAGCATAAAAGAAGTGAAGTGCTGCAAACGGACTTTCTTTTTTAATTAATATGAATATTTATTTTCTGTGGCTCAAGTTGAGTGTGGTCACTGAATGCCGTGTTGACAGAAATGTTAGTTGTAACAACATAGTGAAAACTGCCAGCAGCATTTTGACAGGGAGTCTCTGGCATCAGAAGAGCAATCCTTTGTTAGTGTGAATAAATGCGAAGTAAATACCTGATCATTAAGAAAGCCACAGTGCCATCGCAGCTTTCTTTGTGATCACGCTAAAAGCATTTTAATCACTAATTAAGTAGATTCTGCATGTAATTTTTCCCAGAAAGTGTAGTTTTAGTACAACATTTCAAGCGGGACAGTGAGCAGAATCTGGGAAATATTGGAGGAGATTTCAGTTTATAGGAGGGATCTTAAAAGGAGTATTTTGTAATTTTGATTCTTCTACCCTACAGCAAAAAAATAAAACACTGGACGAATTCTTGCTAGTTATGGGTTCGTATGTGGTACTACATCTACTGTCTAATCTTAGGGTAGATTGATGTATATCTAGTGAACAGTCTTTGAAAATGTTGCAAACATATATGGCATAGCTTGCGTAGCACCTAATAGGAAAAACTAGACTGTCTGATGAGTTAATTGTCTCCTCCCACAGCAATTTCCAAAACGTTGAGCCACTTTACAAAACGTCATACATAAAGAATACTCTGGATGTGTAGACTAGATTTCTAGAGAAGGTAGTGCCAATTCCAAGACGGTTAGAAAATGACCCTTTTTTCTGGAGAAAAAAACGGGCGGATTTCGTGACTGGTTTGTGACTTTCACCTAAAGTTGATAAACCCACATTTTCTGTTCCCTGACAAATTTGGAGTGAGATGTCCTTGACCCCAGCTCTCACTCTGCTCAAATAGGCACTATCGTCTCACTGGAAGGTTTGGTTGAATGCTATGCTCTTTCCCCAATACCATTTATTACTGGTATTATGACCAGTCATAGAAAGTGTTTTGCAAATTGTTTTTAACTTTGATTCCGTATGGTGAATCAGTGTAATTATGTCAACATTCGATCTTGAAATAATAGCTGCAAATTGAAATTCCCATAAGGCACACGTGGCAAGCAAGAATATAAATACTGCTGTATATGGAGTAGTGCAGGAAGTGGAACTGGGCATGAACTGTTGCAGAAGGTCTTTCTCAGAGGGAGGGGATATTGGTCAGAACCCACACAATGTGCAAAGTTTTCACCAGGCACAGCAGCAGGCCATCCTCATGGTCTCAGAGGAACATAACAATTGAGGGCAAAAACTGTGTCCTGTGCCAAAAGCCTCCAGGCACTGTCCCTGACAAGAGCCGTATAGGACAGCTAGCATGCTACTGTGTGCAGTTCTGATCTTTGCCAAGGAGGTAGTGGTGTCAATGGTACTTGGCGTATGACTATCTGTTATCCCATTGTTTTGTAGTTATCACTGCAAGCCTTGCTTAATTAAGGCTGGTCTATTTCTCAAGCAGAACCCTAAAATTGCAGATTTCCGATTAGCTAGTCAATCATAATTCCTCTTCTACCAAATACAGTGCTAACACCCTCTCACATGACATCACAGATAACGGTACAAATAATATAATGTGGCTACAAAAGTGAAATCATTCTTTCTCTCAACAAAGAAACTATTTAAAACCAAAAAATCATGCTAGGGTTGGGAAAACCCTTGGTACCAGAAGGCAGTGTCTCTTGACGCACTGTCTCTAACCTGCAGCTTTCATTAGGTATGAAGAAAACCTACTGATCCATGTGCCATGAATACAACAAAAGATATATGGCAGATATAAAGTTTAAAGAGTTGTTGCAAACTGCTTCTTGATACAAATTAAAGGGGTACAGTGGGCATTTTCTTCAATTAGATTCAGAACTGCAACAACAATAAATGGCTCACAATGTATTACTGCCAAGCATCCCTAGATCTTTATGAATCTGGTCTACATACACTAAGTACAGATGGTGGAACACACAACCTTGTCTGCCCAGCACCCAATCCACTCAACTGCATACTGGTAAATTCAGTGCATGGTAACACTTTCAATAAACAATCTTGTCACCTTGGTTGCTGCTGCCAGTTCTGAGCATCTCTAGAGATATTCTCAACTGAAGGACAACTATCCTGAAACTAGAGCTTAACATGTCAATTTAGAGGTGGTGGAAAAGCTGCTTAACAAGCTTCTCCCCGGGCGCAATCCTAATTTACTTGTCATTCCATTGCTTTTTTTAAGGGGACCGCTTTTTTTGCAGTAATTCTGTATTATGTATAATTACCTAAGTCCTTGTTATACCAAAAAAATCCAAATTATTACACATTTTTTTTTAAAAAACACCCAAAAAACACACCTAGAGCTTAGCTCCAACTGATTGTTTTTTCTTTCACCAAAAAAGCAAAGCTATCCACACAGTTCCACAAGACACAATTCAACTCCACATATTTCCAATCTACACACATAATTCAACACCAAACCGAATAGTTCAACTCAACATAATTACACAACACACCACATACATTCAATCCTCACCATAGAATTCCACATCATGCCATAAATTCAACAACATAACACATAATTAAAATCCACTACATACCACTCCAAAACACAAAATACCATTGCACATAATCCCACTCCATAACACATAATACCACTCCATATAATTCTAATAGACCCCATACCACATATTTACTATCTACATAATTTCACTGCACACCATCCCACATAATTACACTACACAAATACACTCCACACCACAGAATTCCACGCTTAACAATTCAAATCCAAACCACAGAATTCTATTAGAAACAACATACATACACTTCATAACACATAGGTATAATAAATACATTCTCATTTACAACACCAATAGCTCTAACTCAAGCAAATGCGAGACCTATTGCATTTCTAGGGTTTTGTTTTGTTTGGCTAATGGGTGTGCGTGAAGCCAGATCATTCTGGCTTCCGCTACCGCCCACTTTGTGTAAGTGCTAGCTCTCTGATTATTTTATCCTTTCATCTTGCGGTTATGTATTCCAGTGGAATATGTGTAATATTATTTGCATGTTTTTATTGTGGTGTGATTGCAGGTTTACCTTTTCCCTAGGAAAAGGGGCAGTGCTTGTGTGTTCCACATTTTTTTGTGGTATATATATGTATTTTTTACAAAATAAAAAGAATATCAATATCTGTAATGTAATGCGTTGTTTATGCATTTTGTAATATGTATTCTTTTATTTATGAACTTTGTAGTTGAATACATGTGACATCATAATGAAATGTCACCTGCTATTAGAATTGATGCGTGTAGCAATCCCTTTTTTTTCTTTATAATGTACTTATGCAACATTTTGGGTTAAAGAACTGTGTCCTGAGATTTCTTTTTTTAAATCACACCTTTATTTAATTATTTATCATAAGTTTTCTCCTTCACTGGGGAGGAAGGATAGTAGTATGTGAATCTAGAAGAGTTCGAGCTGCAAAACTATCGTTACTGGTAGGTAAATGGTTTCTTTTGGAGCATGGGCGTCTTCTAGATTCCCTTACTATGCATCGATTATGTAGCGGCATTTGCCCACTGTTGAGGAGGGAGTGACATTTCCGTTGTTCTAACAGAAAATAATAGTGTGTGGTTTACCCCTTGTTATCTTTGAGAAAGCATGTGTTCTCCACTATGTTTAAATAGTATGTATCCACATTACAGATAGATACATAAAAAACACATCCGTACACCTACCTAGGTATGTAAGTGTGTGTAAATATCTATAGGAGTGACTGTGAAACCTTTTATTTTGTGGTTACCGGTTAGCTGTTAACCAGATTTAAGTGGAAAGTCCTCTGTTCTCTTAGCCTATTCTTCATTATTTAGGGTTGGAATATGCTACTTACCAGTATGCATCTGTTCTTGGCATGTAGGGCTGCTGACATTTATATCTATGCATAGATCGCCGCCTAGTGTTGGGTCCGGATGATTGCACATTGTTGTCCTGGAAGAGTCTTCGAAGTATCACGAGATAGGTGGCTCCTCCCTTGGACTACAGTGCGCATGGGCATCCTCTCCATCTTCAGATTGTTTTTCGCCATTGCGGCAGAGATGGAGTGTAATACAGTAAGTGATGACCATGCCTGAGAATGATTGTGAGTGCTACAGCTGCGACAGGCACCGGGGAGGAGGGCGGGCGATATAAATGTCAGCAGCCCTACATGCCAAGAACAGATGCATACTGGTAAGTAGCATATTCCGTTCGAGGCATGTGGGCTGCTGAATTTATATCTATGCATAGAATAAATAGCAGTATCCTCCTTATCGGCGGTTGCCCGTGCCAGCTGCAGCAGTCTGAAAAAGAGCTCTAAGAACAGCCTGACCTACAGCAGCTTGCTGCTTGGAGTGTACATCCACGCAGTAGTGTTTGGTGAATGTGTGTATGGTAGTCCATGTGGCTGCTCTATATATCATCTAGGGGAATGTTACCTAGGAAAGCCATGGATGCCCCTAACTTGCGCGTGGAATGCGCTCTTGGGGGAATTGTTAATGTGCGTTTTGCTTTTTGATAACAGATTTTTATGCACTTAACTATCCATCTGGCTATACCTGACTTTGAAATGGGGTTGCCTTTGTGTTGTGGAGAGAAGGCAACAAACAGTTGCTTAGTCTTCCTGAAATCCTTAGTCCTGTCTATGTAATACAGGAGAGCTCTTTTGACATCTAGCGTGTGCAGTGCTCTGTCTGATTCGGGAAGAAAACAGGCAGTTCTATGGTTTGGTTAATGTGGAACTGCAACACCACCTTTGGCATGAATTTCGGGTTGGTACGCAGCACCACCCGATTAGCATGAATTTGTATGAATGGCTCTTGGATAGTTAGAGCTTGAAGCTCACTAACTCTCCTTAACGATGTGATTGCCACTCGAAAAGCCATTGTCCATGTTAGAAACTGTATCTCACAAGAGTGAAGAGGTTCAAAGGGTGGTCCCATTAGTCTGGTGAGAACTATGTTTAGATTCCAGACAGGCGAAGGAGGGTGTCTGGGAGGAATCACTCTTTTGAGTCCTTCCATAAAACCTTTAATGGCTGGCACTCTAAAAAGAGAAAGATGCTGTCTATTTTGAAGATAAGCTGCCAGTGCGGCCAAATGTATCCTAATGGAACTGTATGCTAGATTACATTTGTATAGATGCAACAAATAACATATAATGTGTTGCGTGGACGCATCTAGCGGATTTATGTCATTAGTAGAACAGTAAATGACAAATCGCTTCCATTTGGCCGCGTGGCACATGCCCTGGTTGTAGGCCTTCTTGCCTCCTTGATGATGTCCATACAGTCAGGGGGCAAGTTGAGGTAGCCAAACTCTATGACCTCAGGAGCCATATCGCAAGGTTTAACTGTTGCGGATCTGGGTGCTGAATGTCTCCACGGTTCTGAGTGAGGAGACTGGGCTTGAGGTGCAGCCGTTGGTGAGACACCACTGAAAGTTCTAGGAACGTGGTGTACCACGCTTGCCGTGCCCACGTTGGAGCAACTAGGATGAGCGTCATGGAGTGCTGCCTGAGTTTGCGTGCCACTAGCGGTATGAGCGGTGCTGGAGGAAAAGCGTACGCAAATCTGCCTGACCAGTTCATCCATATCGCATTGCCCTGAGACTGCGGGTGTGGGAACCTGGCGGCGAAGGTGTGGCATTTTGCGTTTTCCTTTGTGGCGAACAGGTCTATCTCTGGTTGACCCCACTGCTGGAAATATGGTTGGAGCACTGAGGGGTGTATCTCCCACTCGTGCATCTGGTGGCTGTGCCTGCTGAGCAGGTCCGCCATCTGGTTTTCCTTGCCTGGAAGATGTTCCGCCATGAGGAATATGTTCCTTTGAATGGCCCACTTCCACATGCTCTGGGCTAGATGAGACAATTGTGGAGAGTGTGTGCCCCCCTGCTTCCGGATGTAATACATGGCAGTCATGTTGTCCGTCCAGATAAGCACGACTTTGTTGCACAGATGCAGCCTGAAGGCCTTTAGTGCCATGAAAATTGCCATGAGCTCCAACAGGTTGATGTGCATCTTTTGCTGCTGCGCCGTCCATAGTCCCTGCACTGTATAATGGAGGACATGCGCTCCCCAACCCTGGAGAGAGGCGTCCGTCGTCAGCCCAATCTGTGGTACAGGCTCTTGGAACGGTCGTCCCCTGCAAAGGTTTTGTGTGTTCCACCATGCAGAGAGTTGTATGCACGACCAGTCACCAACACTAGGTGTTTTAGATGCCCTTGAGCCTGGTTCCACTGTCGTGCTAGGCATTCCTGAAGCGGACGCATGTGTAGCCTTGCGTGAGGGACTATAAAGATGCAGGAGGCCATCATACCTATCAGTCTTAGGAAAACTTGAGCTGGGAGCGAGTGTTGTGGCTTGAACTTCTGAATGAGCAATTGCATGCTGTTGATCCTGGCTGCGTTTGGGTGCGCTGTCGCCGTTAGAGTGTTGAGTGTCGCACCCAAGTATTGTTGCACCTGTGCGGGTTAAAGGTGTGATTTTGGGTAATTGAGCGAAAATCCTAGACTGTGTAGGAGTTGAATTGTGCAGGACATGTGGCTGGCACATTGCGGGCTGACTTTGCTTGAACGAGCCAGTCGTCCAGATAAGGATAGACGTGAACGTGTTGTCTCCGAAGGTGCGCCGCCACTGTTGCTAAGCACTTCGTGAACACCCTGGGGGCAGTAGTGACCCCGAAAGGCAGGACCTTGAACTGGTAATGCTGGTTGTTTATAGTGAACCTGAGATATTTCCTGTGTCCTGGGTGAACGGGAATGTGGAAATATGCGTCTTTTAGGTCTAGGGTCGCTAGGAAGTCTCCCTGACTGAGCAACGGTAGAACTTGTTGTAAAGTGAGCATGTGAAAATGTTCTGACAAGATGTATTGGTTTAGGGGTCTGAGGTCTAGAATGGGCCTGAGAGACCCGTCCTTTTTTGGGATTAAGAAGTACAGCGAGTACACCCCTGTACCCCGCTGATCTAAAGGCACGAGTTCTATGGCCCCTTTTTGCAGCAGGCAGAGGACTTCCTGCTGCAATAAGTGCATGTGCTCTGCAGACATAGGACGGTGCCTTGGGGGTATGTTGGGTGGAGTGGAGATTAGTTCTAGACAATAGCCGTGGTGTATAATGTCTTTCACCCACCTGTCTGTGGTTATGCTTTCCCAGACTGGCAGGAACTGCTGGAGTCTTCCCCCTACCGGTGTTATATGGTCGTGGGGCAGTGACAAGACGTCACTGTTTATTGGAAGCGGAGGATCTGGTATTATTATTTCCGCGTCCTTTGCACTTGGTGCTGTTTCCACGATAGCCACCCCTATTGTTTTTGTTATAGGTGGTCTGCGAGCCCCCTCTGTTGTATTGGGCTTGCTGTGATGCTTGACCTCTGGAGGCTCCCCTGTTACCGGAGCGACTAAAGGTACTGCCCCTGAACTGTTGTGACTGCAGAGCCCCCATGGATTTTGCGGTCTCAGTGTCTTTCTTAATTTTCTCAAGGGTTGTGTCTACATCAGGGCCAAAAAGAAAATCAGGGTTAACCGGCTGGTTGAGTAAAGTAGTTTGTATCTCTGGCTTAAAACCAGAGATGCGTAGCCAGGCATGCCTTCTAAGCATCACAATTGTGTTTATGGCCCTAGCTGCCGTGTCTGCTGCATCTAGCGCACACTTGATGGACGCATTGGAGATTAATTTCCCTTCCTGTATTAGCATTTCTGCTCCCTCCTTATAAGTCTCAGGCAGGTGTTGCAGTAGCTGCTCTAACGTGTCGTAGTGTGCCCTATCATATCTGGCTAATAGGGCTTGTGTGTTGGAGATCCTCCAAATATTTGCTGCTTGAGCCGCTACTCGCTTGCCAGATGCTTCAAAGATTTTGGATTCTTTGTCCGGAGGGGGAGCAGGCCGGTACTTCTTTTCAATCCTTGGGTTTACAACCCGTGCCCTTGTGGTCTCCTTGAAGATGTCAGTAGCGTGTTTAAGGACACCTTTTAGCATAGCCAATGTTTTTACTGATCTTTCTGAAGCTAAGAAAGTATCAAACAAAAAATCCTCCTCTACCGGGTCAGCATGCATGTCCACATCATGGTTTTTGGCTGCCCTTTCAATTAAAGCATTAAACGCAGCAGTATCTTCAGTAGGCGAGGTTTTGATGGTATAGAATTGAGTGTCATGTGTGGTCTGTGGCTCACCAGGGTCAACAGGGTCAGACCAAGCTTGCTGTTCATCCTGATCAGTGTCAGCAGGATAATTGAACTCATCTTCATTGTATCCCTCCCCTATATCTTCATAGGTGCGTGTGGGTGAATAGGAATAGTCCTGTTCATGGGACTCCACAGGCTCAGAGAGAACAGGCGACGTTTCTGAGTCTCTTTTTCTCTTTAAAGGGATTTTGTATGACTCCAAAGGTCTTTCTGGAGCTATTTTCCGTTTATAAATGGTGAGTCGACCTGTATCCGAGTCGATGAACAGTTTAAATTGATTGTCATAGGAGGGTGGTTGGTAAATGACATCCTCTTCAGTGGACTGACGCCTGGAAAGTGTCGACACTTTTTTGGTAGTGTCGGTGCTTGTTTGTGGTTCGACGTTTTTTGGTCGAGCGGTTGGGGTAGTCCATATTTAATAGGCTGCGAAAGCAGTGGAGACGAGCCGACCGGTTTTGAGGATGCCGCCGTCTTTGATCCGACCAACTTTTTAGGATCACTTGGCTGCTGGCGGACTTGCGTCGATTTGAGCTGTCGGTGCGCAACAGGTACGCCCTTTTGCTTCGACGCGACGTGCTCTTTCGGGTCGGGTGCGCTCTTCGACTCGAAGGCCTTGCTGGAGATTGACGCCGAGGCTGGAAGTTTCGGATCAACATTCTTTTTAGCTTTGAGTCCTTTGCCGGTGTCGCCAGCTTTGGGCGTGGACGTCGACAGCGTCAGCGCGACATGCTTGACGGCAGAGACAGTCTTCGGCGTCCCCTGTTTCGGGTCGACGCCTTGTGACCCCGAAGGGATAACAACACTTTTAGATGGCTTTGGAGCCGACAAATCCGAAGTTGTCGAGCCTAGGACTGACGTCATCAGTTTCGGTTTCGATACAGGTGCTTTCGGTTTTGCCGCTGAAAGTGGCTGATTGATCAATGGCTCCGTAGAAGTATTCTTAGCCGGGCCTGGACGCGGGGCTATAGAATGCGGGTAAAGATCTTGGCTAAGGCCTTCCGGCGATGCCTCGACCTGAGCCGTAGAGAGTGTAGTGTCGGTATCGGGCCCCACGAGTGCGGAAGGGCCTTGCTCATCGCTTGAGTCGTCATCGACGGCTCCGATGGCGTCTGCGTCGTCTCCTACCTCGACTATGTCTTCTCCATGGACGTAGTCCTGTTCTTCGTCGACACTATAGTGAGATCCGTGCTCTGATGCAGGGTCCGACCGCTGGTCCGGATCCTCTTGATCGTCGCCCTCGACGACGTCTGCCTCGAAGATATCTTCTGGATCTGGCGCTGTTTGCTGGGCCGACTGCCTCGCAGCGCGTCGAAGCCGAAGTGTTTTCTTCGACCGGAACTTGGAACAGGCCATGCAACTGGCCTCGTCGTGGTCCGGGGATAGGCACTTGTTGCACACCGGGTGCACATCGATGTGAGGGTGTTTGGAGTTGCAGACGGGGTATCTCTTGAACGGGCTCCGTTCCATCGTCGACGCTCGTCGGGCCCTAGTTGTCGAAGGTAAAACGACCTCCGATGTCCTGTTCGAAGAACTGGATGAAGTATTGGGCACCGAACGAGAGACAATACCGACGCCCCGAAGGCCTTTTGGCCTCGTGAAAGTATTTAAAGTATATTCCGAACTGGAGTCGAGAAGGTACATCCGAACCCAATGGCGGAAAAAAACAATCCGAAGATGGAGAGGATGCCCATGCGCACTGTAGTCCAAGAGAGGAGCCACCTATCTCGTGATACTTCGAAGACTCTTCCAGGACAACAATGTGCAATCATCCGGACCCAACACTAGGCGACGATCGATGCATAGATATAAATTCAGCAGCCCACATGCCTCGAACATTTTATTTTGTGTGCGCTCATTTATTATATGATTTATAGCTATATCCGAGGATTTAGAGGCCCTTGATTTTACGGTTACCAACCACTAGATCGTTGTTTAGTAAACCAGAGAATGTATGTAGTTTTGGTGATTTAATCGGCCAATCCTTAATGCTTTGTGTAGATATGGATTAAGGTTTACTGGGTGCTTTGTTGTTTTTATGTACGTATGTCCTTTTTTCTTTGAAGCTATGCGGATGCTGCTGACGTGCTGTAGTCAGTTCTTTCTATCTAGGTTTATGGTTTTCCTGTAACATGGAAACTATGGTATGATTATGTTAGTTGTATGTTTATACGTAAAACCCCAAGACAAGCTGTGCTTCACCTTGTCCTATGGTCAATGTCTCTGTATAGTAAGCTTGATATCAGGGAACCTTTGTCTATACAGATATGGATTATGTGACTTACCCAGTAAGCATCTGTTCTTGGCATGTAGTGCTGTACATTAATATGATTTCCATAAGTCTGCCATCTAGTGTTGGACTTGGATAATTACAAGTTGTTTTTCTTCAAATAATTATTTTCGAGTCACAAGGTTATGTGACTCCTCCTTTTGGTAACAGTACGCATGTGCTCGGACTCCATTGTTAGAATGTTTTCACGCAGGCGGGTGAGAATGGAGTTAGAATCAGTGTAAGTAATGTGATGTCCATGCAAGTAATGTAGATTAAAGACAACAGCCAAGCACACAGGCATCCGAAGAGGAGGGAGGGTGCATGTGAATCTACAGCACTACATGCCAAGAACAGATGCTTACTGAATAAGTAACATAATCCGTTCAAGACATGTGTGGCTGTAGATAAACATGCTTTGCATAGACTGTAAAGCAGTCTATCTTCCAAAGCGGTGGCTATTCTGTGGGGGTTGGAGTTGTTTGAAATAGAGTGCGTAATACTGCTTGTCTGACATTGACATGCTGCCACATCCACACTATGTTTTGTGAAAGTGTGTGTTGTGGACCATGTTGCTGCCTTACCTAATTCATCAATTAGAAGGTTTCCGAAAAAAGCCACAGAAGCCCCAATTTTTTGGGTGAAGTGAGCTTTTGGAGTCACTACTAGCTGTCTTTTAGCTTTTGCATAACATGTTTGTATTCATTTAACTATCCATCTGGCAATACAATTTGTTAAATAGTCCCCTAGTGTGTGGAGGTGAAAAAGTAACAAACAGTTGCTTTGTTTTTCTTAATGTTTTACTCCTGTCAATATAATACATTAAAGCCGTTTTCATTTCTAATGTATGGAGTGCTCTTTCTGCCATTGAATCTGGGTTGGGCGAAGAACACAGGTAGTTCAATGGATTGGTTCATTCGAAAAGGAGAGAACTTTAGGAAGGAACTTAGAGTTTGTCCTTTTTATGCAGTTAGAAAAAATGTTCCATCAACTCGGCTGTGTGGAGTAATTGCTATTAAAAAAATCCATTTTCCAAGATAAATACTGAGTTGCGTTAATACAATATTTAAATTTCAAGCTGGTGCTAGCTAGGGAGGAATAATTTGTTTATGTCCCTCCATGAAAGCTTTAATGACAGTTATCTTAAATAAAGATGTATGCTGTCTATTTAGTTCATAGGCTGTAATACCAGTTAAATGTAGTCTTATAGAAGTATACGCAAGACCTGATGTTTGTAGATGCAAAAGGTAACAAATTATTGTTTGTACTTGTACATCAAGTGGATTGCAATTTTTGCTTTGACAATAAATAAACCCTTTCCATTTGGCTGCGTAACACTTTCTGGTTGTGGGTTTATGCACCTCCTTAAGAATTTCCACACATGATTGTGGAAGATTGAGGTACCCAAATTCTACGACTTCAGGAGTCGTACTGCAAGGTTAATTTCTTTGGGATCAAGATATCTTATTTCTCCGTTTCTGTGTGTGAAGGTCCCAGTGGAGAGAAAGTTTCTCGTGTGGTACCTGAGAAAGTTCCAGTAGAGTGGTGAACCATGGTTGGTAAGCCCATGTGGGCATCACTAGAATTAGTGTAATGGAGATTTCCTGTAGTTTCCTGACCACGAACGGAAGTAGTGGGAGAGAGGGTAAAGCGTATCCAAATATCCCGGACAAATTCTTCCATAGAATATAACCCTTAGACAGCGGGTGGGGAAATCTGGCTGCAAAGTTTCGGCATTTTACGTTTTCTGGGGTTGCGAACAGGTCTATTTTTCGAAATTTCAATTTGCGAAAGTATGCGAGTAAAACTCTGAGTTGAAGTTCTGACTTGTGGACTTGTTTCTGCGTCCTCCTGCGGAGGTCTGAAACTTGATTGCTCATCCCTGGGACATGTTCTGCTAGGAGATGAATGTTGTGATGTAACGGCAAACACCATACTGTCTGTGCTAGGCGTGATAGCTAAAGAGGGTACATACCCCCTTGTTTCTATAAACAAAACATTGTTGTCATATTGTCTGTTCGAATTAGGACAACTTTGTTCTGTAGTTGAGCTAGGAATGCTTACAATGCTAGCTTGAAGCTCTAGGTAGTTGATAAGGATATGGAGACTCTGGTGTTGTACATCCCATATCCTGTGGATGGTTAGATGTTGAAGGTGAGCTCCCCAACCTGTAAGAGAAGCATCTGCTGTGAGAATGACTTGGGGAAGTAGGTCTAGAAACGGCTGCCCTTCGGATAGGTTCTGTAATGGCTGCCCTTTGGAGAGGTTTTGTGGGTGCCACCAATGCAGTGAGCTATGAGTGCTGCTGTCTATCAACACTAGATCTTGTACATGACCCTGTGACTGAGTTCATTGGTGTGAGTGGCATTATTGCAGCGGTCTCGTATTTAGTCTGGCATGTGGAACTATAGCTATGCAGGATACCATCATGCCCAGAAGCCGTATTACCAATTTGACTGGAATTGGTACTCCTGTCTGAAATTGCTGTGCTAAAGACAGAATGTTTTGAATTATGACTGAATTTGGAGGTGCAAACGCTAGTGTTGAGAATGGCCCCTAAGTATGGTTTTAATTGGGCTGGTTGCAAAAGAGATTTTTGCAGGTTGACTGTGAATCCTAACTGGTGGTAAGAGCTACAGTTTCAAGAGTATATTGGCTGCATATTGTTCAGTTGCTAGCTTTTAGAAGCCAATCGTTTAGATAAGACATGACTGTTTTCCCTTCGTAGATGTGCTGCAGCTACTGATAGACATTTTGTGAAGACCCTTGTAGCTGTGGTGACCCCTAAGGGAAACTGTAGGTACTTTTGTTGAGCTGAGTGAATGTGTATATGAAAGTAAGCATCCTTGGGGTCTAAAATGGCCATAAAATTTCCTTGCTGAAGTAATGGTATGACCTTCCACGGCAGAAGCACGGAGCCATGAAGTGACTGCCCATGGTGTGTTAAAAAAACAAATAGAGCCCTGAAGAGAAACAGCCCTGACACTAAAGACTGGGGAGGATTGGTGAGTCGGTGAGGAATCTACGGCTAGATCAGGTCTTTACCAGATAAGGCGTTACTGAGATAAGTAAGTTGTCCATCTGATAGAGGCATCAGCCACAGACTCCTTACCTGTGAACAGATACGCAAGCAATACCATCCCTGAAGGAAGGACTGCGGAAAAGCCTTGAACCAAAACGTCCTGAAAGACAGAACGGCCAAAAAGGCCTTCCCTGCGGACCGGATTGTTCAAGCAGTAATGCTTGGCGAACCTGTGCAGGAATGCCCACGTGGCCGACTGGCAGATGTCAAGAACTGGAACAGCAGGCTGAAAAGCAGTGGTGGCTGCCTTAGCTCTGGCTGAATGAGCTCTAAGGCCTTCAGTAGGCGGTTTCTTTGCCAAAGCGTAACATATCCTTATGCAGAGGATGACCCTACGTGAAATGGTCCTCTTCTGCATAGCACGTACCCTACAAAGAGTTGGTTATCCACTGGGAACTTTTTAATGCGATCAAGATAGAATGACAACGCTCTTTTTGGGTCCAGACGGTGGACACGCTCTTCTTCCTTAGAAGGACGGGGAGGAGCATAGAAGGTGGGCAAGGTGACAGATTGCCCTAGATGGAAAGGTGCGTCCGAGAAGACGTTCAGGTAAGGAGGATGATGTTACATTCTCTGCTGGAGCCTGGAATGTATGATGCGTGCCTGCATCTTACATGCTGGGTTCCAGATTCTGTTTGCAACTGCTATGCTTCCAGGATCTGCTGTACAACGGACGTGCTGTGTTTCACCTTGTGACTTTAAAATAAACTCTATCATTTTATATAATTCAAGCATATTATACTTTTTTATACTGGCGACGAGGGACCTCTACCTTATTTCTGCCACGTTTATGAAGCACAGGAGCAGGAATTTTGGGAATCCACGTAGTATTGCCGTTTGGACTGCATCTCTTGCTCCAGAAGTGAAGCGCTTGGTATTCTATCCATTTCCTCCTTACTCCGGTGAAATTTCATGACTTCGAGAAGGTTTGGTGCATTTATTTATATTTTCGGCGCTCTTGCTAATGAAACTGCCGAGTCTTCTCGTGACAGATTCATCACGTCATCCTATGCGCCTATTGTGTGACACTACATCCAGCATCATCAAGATTAACGTGGATTAGCGTATGGTGTCATCACGTTCTGCACCAAGCCGCCATTTTGTTGCCATAGTTACCGGAGTTACCGGAGTATGAAACACGAAGCTTTCCTGTTCTAGCTGTTTGTGAAGAGAAATCAGGATCGTTTTTACTTTCCGATTTTAAAAAGGTACACTTTCTACACGCTACTGCATTATTTGCGTGTTCCATCGAAATTAATTATAATTTTGAACAATTTTAATTTTGTTTCAACTAAAACGACTATTTTCTTCAAGTATACAAGCTGTTCCTCAACTCTATTTTAAGACTTACTACTTAATCTACATTATATTATATCTTTCGAGTTCAGTCTGGGGAAGACTCCATAAGGAATTCATTTTATGCTTACACAAGACTGTCATCTACTGGATATTTTTAAGAATTATTTCTAACCTACATTTTATTATTATTATCACCTTCTTTCTTTATTTTCATTTATTTTAATGATCTTTTAGTTATAAATTAATATATATTTAAAATGCAATTTGATCCCCCATCAAAGTTTTTGCAGTCCAAAGGTGACCCACATATTCCATGGACAAGATGGAAAGAAGAGTTTTTTACTTATCTCAAAGCAATGGACGGAGAAAGGATGTCCGCAGAGAGGAAAAAGATTTTTTTTTTACATTGTCTTGGTTCAGAAGGACAATTGGTATTTAGAACTTTGCCTCCTGTTAGGTCTGGTGGTGATAGTAATGTGTATGACGAAGCTGTTTCTAGGATTGAAGGGAGATTTAAACCTATCACTAGCGTAGCACTTAATAGATTCAAGTTTTATACTAGAGTTCAGGATGACAAAGAATGCTTTGATGATTTTCTTACAGCTTTACGAGCATTATCATTACATTGTAATTTTGGTCTTATGACAGATGAAATGATCAGGGATCAAATCATTGTGCATGTTAAAAGTAAGAAAGTCCAAGAACAGTTGTGGATTTTAGGTGACCCTAGCTTAGAAATAGCTATTAGTACTGCAAAAGCTCTTGAACAGTCTGATAAGTGGATAAAATCTTTAGATAAAGCATCTACTTCTACTCCTTCTACTTCTAGTAATGAGGTCAGTGTGGTTAAACCTCATGAGTCAAAGACAAATTATTATTCCAATAAGAATGATGGTAAAAATAAGCAGTTTTTTTGTTTCAGATGTGGCAATCCTGATCATATTGCTTCTTTTCCGCAGTGTCCAGCTATTAATAGACAATGCAACAAATGTGGACGTACTGGGCATTTTTCTAAAATGTGCAAAAATCCTACAAAATCTTTCCAAGACACTAAAAAATCTTCGTTCTCTATTCCTAAACATCCGGGTGGTAATGTCTCATATGTGAATGATGAAGGGAGAAATGATCCAAATATTAAGGAATTTGGTATGGTTATATCTGTACAAGAGTCATTTGATATTTCACAAGCTGATACTTTATCATCTCCTAAAAGTTGTGTTACCATTTTAGGGAAGGTATTAGAACTTATGGTGGACTCTTGTTCTCCATGGACTATTATCACTAAGGAATATTGTGTAGAATCATTTGGCGATCTTGTAGATATCGATGCATTGTCTAGACCTGATATCAGTGCTTACAACTTTGATGGATCTAAAATCAATTTTATAGGTTTTAAGGAGGTTCTACTTACTATCAAATGTAATTCCGCTATTATCAAACTATATGTTGCATGGAAAGGTGTGAATGTCTTGGGATGGAGAGATCAAGCAAAATTAGGAGTTACATTGAATCCTAGATTAAAACATCCTGTCTCAGTTCTTGCAATATCTGATGGGGAGTTTGGTGATTTACCTGAATTCACTGAAATTTCCCGTTCTTTTCCAAATGTGTTTTCTAATAAATTAGGTAAATTGAATGGTTTCAGTCACAGGATCAAGGTTAAGCCTAATTCTGTTCCAGTTAAACAAAAACTAAGGGGGTTCCTATTAGTATTAGGAATGAGCTTAGAGATATGTTGGATACTATGGTGAAGGAGAACATAATTGAAGAAGTGGAATCATCAGAGTGGGTTTCTCCCATTGTTTTAGCCATTAAACCTGATAAAAGTATTAGGTTATGTGTGGATTTAAGAGCGAATAATAAGAGTTTAGTTACTGACTGTCACCCACTTCCCAACATAAATGAAATGCTATGTATGTTGGATGGTGCATGTGTGTTTTCGACGTTAGATCTTAGGTCTGCGTATCACCAGATCGAACTCACTGAAGACTCAAAACAATTTACAGCATTTATCACCCCTCATGGTTTATTTCAGTTCAAGAGAATGCCATTTGGTTTGGCTTCGGCCGCTTCGGTCTTTCAAAGGGCCATGTATCACATCTTTAAAGATCTAGGGTCATTCGTCAAATGCTTTCAGGACGATATACTTGTTTTTTCTAAGAATGATTCTGAACACTCTTCTCACCTTAAAGAAGTATGTTCTAAGTTAGAACAATATGGTCTAACGATTAAGGCTAGCAAATGTAAATTTTTCTGTAAATCTATTGAATATTTGGGACATACTCTTTCCGGAGAAGGAGTTGTACCAAAGAAAAATCTTGTGGATGCCATTATAAAAGCACCAGCTCCTGATAATAAGGAAAAATTACTCTCATTTGCAGGGTTATGTGAGTATTATAGCAAGTTTATTCAAAATTTTGCTAACAAGATGGAACCGCTGAGAGAGTTGACCAGGAGTTCTGCTAAATTCATTTGGACGGACAAACAAGATTTTGCTTTTAAGCAAATCAAGAATGAAATTGTCAATGCTCCCACACTAAAGTCGTTCTGCATTAATAAGAAATGCATTGTTACTGTGGATGCCAGCCTATATGGGATTGGTGGAGTCCTGAGTCAGTGTTCGGGTAAGGATGAGTGGTGTGTGGCGTTCGCATCGAGAACTTTATCTTCCACAGAAAGAAGGTACTCAGTTATTGAAAAAGAGCTGCTAGCTTGTATTTGGGCTGTGGAACATTTTAGAAATTATGTGTGGGGAAATAGGTTCATTTTGAGAACAGACCACAAACCGTTGGTAGGGATTTTGTCTCCTGGTGGTGGATGGAACTCTACAGCGCGGATAGCCCGATTATCCTCACGTCTTCAGGAATATGATTTTGAAATTGTTTATGTACCGGGAAAGAACAATGTTACAGCGGATTTTCTCTCCAGATTACCCTGTAGTGATGTTAAGGTTCCTACTATAGATCTGGATGTTGATGTTGTTGCTTCTATTGGTGATTGCATTTCTCAAGAGTTTTTAACTTTAAGTGAAGAAGAGTGGTTTGAGGAATTGAATAAGGATGCTGTGTGCCAGCAGATTTTTGATTATGTAAGAGTAGGATGGCCAAATAGTAAGTGCGTTTCTGCAGAATTAGCCCCTTTTTGTCAGGTTGCTTCTGAAATTGAGGAATTTGGTGGTCTTTTGTTTAAAACTGGCAAGATAATTCCTCCTTCTTCTTTACAGGAGAAAATGTTGTTTCTTTCTCACCAAGGTCATATTGGTATGTCATCTATGAAACGCCTGGTTAGGGAAAACTTTTGGTGGCCTGGCATTGATAAGATGGTTGACAGAATAGTGAGGGACTGTTCACAATGTATTAATAGTGACAAGATGCTTCATTTATCTTCTGCTCCCCTTAAGCCTGTCAGTTGGCCTAATTTTCCTTGGCAGAAAGTGGCTTTTGACATCTCTGGTCCTTTCAGACATTTGCCTTTAAATGCTCGATTTGCTTTAGTTTTGGTTGATTACCATTCGAAATGGCCCAAAGTAAAGTTTGTCAGTAGTGCCTCTTCACAGGTTATTAGGGTTTTCTTGAAAGCGATTTTTGCTAGAGAAGGTTTCCCAGAGACATTTATCACTGATAATGGTGCACAACTTGTTTCTTCTGATATTGAAGAGTTTCTTAAGAGTTGTGGTATTAAACATCATACGGTCTCCTTATATGAGCCTAGGGAAAATGGTCAAGTTGAACGTTTCAACCGAGTTCTTAAAGATTGCATTAGTAGTCTAAGTTCTTCTGATGATGATTGGTTGGATATTGTCAGAAAAAGGTTATGGACATATCGCATAACACCTCACTCTGTCACTGGGGTAAGTCCTTTCAAACTTCTTAAAGGAAGGGAACCTTCTTCAATTATGTGTCCCTGGTGGATTAAAAAGTTGAACAAAAATGATTCCAAGGTTGATCTTGAGAACATTGCTAAACGTGTTGAAGATAAGCAACAAAGTATGAAAGTCTTATTTGATTCAAAAATGAATGTCAAAGTTCATGATTTTGTGGTTGGGGAATGGGTGAGGATTAAAAAACCTGGTTTTCTTGTTAAAGGGTTTTCTAAATTCTTTCCTCCCATTAAGGTGGTTAAAGTTTTCAAAAACAGTGTTGTCACTCAAGATGGAAGAGTTTGGAATGTTCGAAGAGTGGCCAAATGTCCTGGTTCTTATAAGCCACATTCCTCTCAAGTGTCTTGTCCTGATGATAATCCAGGCATGTTGATACACAATGTTATGTTTGATTGTGCATGATTGTCGATTGCCT
This sequence comes from Lissotriton helveticus, assembly GCF_964261635.1. Taxonomy (NCBI): domain Eukaryota; kingdom Metazoa; phylum Chordata; class Amphibia; order Caudata; family Salamandridae; genus Lissotriton; species Lissotriton helveticus. The sequence continues at coordinate 133,547,115 of NC_136070.1, read as the reverse complement.
CTAGGGTTAAAGCTGATGTTAGACCAAAAAAAATGCCTAGTAGATACCTGTGTTAACTTCTTTTGTTTAGGGATAAGATGTGTTACATTCTCTGCTGGAGCCTGGAATGTATGATGCGTGCCTGCATCTTACATGCTGGGTTCCAGATTCTGTTTGCAACTGCTATGCTTCCAGGATCTGCTGTACAACGGACGTGCTGTGTTTCACCTTGTGACTTTAAAATAAACTCTATCATTTTATATAATTCAAGCATATTATACTTTTTTTATAGATGAGATGACAGAACCTGCAATTCGCTTACCCTCCTGGCAGATGTTATTGCCACTAGGAAGGTTGTTTTGATTGTAGCAGCCAGAGGGGGGCAATTGTGCAGTGGTTCAAAAGGTGCAGACATCATGAAGGTGAGAACCAAGTTAAGGTCCCACTTGGGCATAATAAAGGGTGAAGGGGAAAACAAATGAGTAAGCCCCTTCAGGAATCTCTATACAAGAGGCGATTTAAAAATGTATCTGCAAATGAAGAAAAGAAAACAGGGCTGAAATGTAACCTTTCAGAGTGCCCGGAGTAGAGCCCTGCTGGGCCAGATAATGAAAAGAAGAATGTCAGAGAGGGAGGCAGAGAGCCCGATCTGCACAGTATTTACAAAAGTCTCTGCCATCGGCAGGCGTATACCGACTTCGTGGAGGGATGCCTGGCTGCCATATTAACTTCGCGGACTTCAGGAGTAAGGTCAAAAGCGGTCAACTGTCGCTGCCCAATCTACCCAACTGCCCAACAACAGCAGGAGGAGGGTGGTCAGGTTCAGGTGGAGGACCCTCCTCTGCTGCTGCGACAGAAGATCTTCCCGAAAGGGCAGCCTGATCGAAAGATCGATGCACATCTGTAAAAGCTCGGGATACCAAACTCTCATTGTACATACTGGAGACCAAAGAATGACCTGTGGCTGGTCGCTCCTGATCTTGAGCACTCTCGACAGGAGTGGTATGGGTGGAAAGGCGTTCAAGAGGCCTCATCTACCCGCGATACAAAAAGCGTCGCCTAGCGAGAGGCGCCTCGGAAACACCAACGCGCAAAACGGCTGACATTGTGTGTTATCTTTGGAGGCCTTCCGATCTAATCAAGGCTCTCCCCACTGATGAAAGAGACCTTGCGCCATCTCCGGATGGAGACGCCACTCGTGAGCCGCTAGGCACAGACTGCGGAGTTTGTTCAGGGAACCATCTAGATGTTGAACCACCAGGGATATGCCCTGTTGTTCCAGCCAAGTCCAGAGACGCAGGGCCTCCACGACCCCACCACACCCGGTTTGTTGCAGTACCACATGGCGGTAGTGTTGTCTGTGAACACATGAACTAGCCTCCCATTGAGGGATGGTAAGAAGGCTTTCAGTGCCAATCGGTTCGCATGAAGCTCCAGCAAATGGAGCCTGGTTTCTGCCAGAGACCAGAGTCTTCTGATCTCCACCTCTTCCAGATGGCAGCCCCATCCCAGAAGAAACGCATCATCCATCACTGTGATATCTGGGTGGGGAAGAGAGGGGGATCTGCCTAAAAAAATCACAGTTTGTCAGCCACCACTATAGATCGTTCACAGTGCCCTCTGATATCTGAACGAGGTAGTTTAAAATTCCCCAGATGTTGAACCCATTGGAACTTCAGGTACCACTGCAGTGCAGTGCATGTGCCATATGGCATGATCCACGAGCAGGATGCAGGAGGCCATGAGGCCCAGCAGCCTCAGTTATTCTCATCGAAATCCAGGATAGAGGCTGAAACAATGCTGAATATTCTAACCTCACCGCTCAGGAGTATAAACCTGAAAAATTGCACCGTGTCCAGAACTGCGCCAATGAAAGGGAGCGTCTGAGAGGGAGTCAGCAGTAACTTCGGCACGTTGATAGTGAACCCCAGAGAATGCAGGAGGTTCGCTGTAGTCTTAAGGTGGGAGGTGACTGCTAGGGACGAGCCCGCCTTCTACAACTAGTCAGCGACATAGGGGAAGACTGGAACCCCTGATCTCTGCAGATGGGCTGCGATCAATGCCATCACCTTGGTGAACACGAGAGCGGCACTGGTGAGGCCGAAGGGGAGCAGGGTAAACTGAAAGTGCTTGTGGCCCAACATAAACCGCATAGCAGTGATGGGCAGGCATCTTGGACTTTTCCTTTCTAAGGAAGTAGTTGAGGGCTCTGAGGTCAAGAACAAGACAGAGGCCTCCGTTCTTTGGGACCAGAAAATAGCGGGAATAGCAACCACAGCTCATTTCTGGCTCCAGAACCCTCTCTATAGCTCCCTTAGTCAAGAGAGTTTAGATTTCCTGGCGTAGTAAGGCATGGTGATCCTCCGTCAGCCGATCATAAGTTGGAGGAATGGAGGGAAGGGTAGCCTCGAAAGGGCCTATTTGGAACACCCACCTGTATGAGATGACATCCCGCCAAAGGTAGTGGTGGAGGTAGTGGCGTATTCCTGCCACCAACTGGACATCCATGATCTGGGAGGACCAGGCTAGGAAGGTTTGAATGCAGAGGGGGTAGGGGGAAGGGGTTGTGGCCTGACTTGAATTTTGGCCTCTTAAACCATGGGATCGGAGTAACCCGCGCCCATGACCACGCAAAGGTTGCTGAACTTGCATGGTCCTTTGGCTGGGGAAAGGCTAACTTGGCTGGAAGCCCCTTCCATATCCTCGAAAGGCAGACGCAGGCTAAGATGCCTTCGAGAGGCCCAAGGATTTGGCCGTAGCCCACGACTCCTTGAAGCGGTCTAGTACCACGTCTGCCTGTTCTTTGAAGAGACGAGAGTCATGAAAGGGCATGTCCATAGGATTGGCTTGGACCTCCCCTGAGAAGCCAGACATTCTCAGCCAGGCGTGGCGCCCAACGGCCACCGTCGAGGAAATCGCTCTGCGTAGCGAATCTGTTGTCTAGGCCCCAGCGTATGGCAAACTTTGCTGCATCTTCCCAGTTTGCAACAGCTTGGGAGAGGACAGCCTGGGCCTCCTCCGGGACTTGCGGCAGCACTTATTTATTTATTTATTTATTATTACATTTATTGAGCGCGCAGCTACCCGGAGGTTTCCCGGCGCTAGAGCAAACTGAGCAGTGGAAACTTAGCCACCGTTTACCATAGCAAATGGGAATAACGGCCCAAGAGGCATGCAGGTTTACTGACCGCGATGCTAGGCTGATGGAAGAGAAGAATCTTCTTATCAAAGCTGTCCAGATTTTTGGATTCCCTGTCAGGAGAGGCAGAAGGGAACACACCACGGGAAGTAGAGGCTTGGTCCACCAAGCTCTCTGGGGTGGGATGGGTAGAGCGGAAAGCTGGGGCATCCGGTGCAGGGAGATGGAAGCAGGCAAAAATTCTGTTCACAGGAGCCCCCGTGCTAGGTTTGGACCAGGTGCCCAGTAGAACGTCTGTCAAGGCCTCGTTAAATGGCAGCAAGAGTTCCGAGGTGGAGACACCAGACTGCAGGACGTCCGTTAAGATATTAGTCTTGAACGCCACTCTAGGAAGTTGCAGGTCCAAGAACTCCACAGACCTATGGACCACCGTTGCAAATGAAGCCCTCCTCTTCCCTAGCCAGTTTAGAAGGAGAAAGCATGCCAGGCTCTGGGAAGGTGTCCAAGCTGCTAGTATCACCCAGATCCTTGTATCAATCCATTTCCTCATTGTAAAGCGGGATTTCTAAGGAATCCTGCTGCCCCTCCCACTCTTCATCCAGCCCTAGCCCTTCAGAAAAAGGCACATAAGACGTCTTGGAGCCCAACGGCTCCTTCTGCGCCGGTCTTGGCGTCAGTGGACGCCCAGCCGGCTTAGTGTTGTCTGGAATGATGATGGGGAGACGCCGCAGGTGGGACCGGTGAAGGTCTCAGCATCAGATGCAGCACTGGGAAAGTCGAAGAGGTACGACCTGCGCCGGCCTGTACAACGGAGTAGACAGTGGCGCCAGAGGCGTGGAACCCACTGGGTCGCCTTCCACTGAGCATGCAGGCCCAAAGGCGCGCCGGCAGGGTAAGGTCACCCAAATATGGTGCACATGGCATCATAGAATTCTTTTAACTGGGCAGAGGTCGAACCCTGCCCCGGAAAGGGAAACGCAGAGCCGGCCCAGGCATCTGCCACGCAGAGCGGGCCCCGAATACAGAGACTCATCAGTCTCATTGGGTGACAAACAGAGCAAAGTCGAAGCATGCTTTGACTTCATGAGCTTTTAATAGTGCTTCTTACCCGACCTCGACAACTTCGAGTGGGAGGAAGAAGACTTCGATTCCCCGGAGCAGTGCTCGGACCTTCCTCTTGAGCAAGACCGGGACCAGGACCAGGACCAGGATCAGGAGTGAGATCTTCAGGGAGATCTCAGTGGTGCCAGACGGCAGGCCACTCCCTCAAAGCTTTCGACACCATGTCCTGGCAGTTGGTGCGCGACTTCGTGTCGTGGTCGCGCTCCAGGCACCAAAGACATACCAGATGGTGACCGACATGGCACTGTGACAGGCGCAGCACTGTTTGAACCCAGAGGTCTTCTTGCTTGACATCCTACACGCCAAAAAGTTAACAAACGTCTTCAAGAAATGACAGAGGGTAGCTCTCTTTGGCAGATCGGCACTGGCTGGCGCGGAAAGAAAAGAAATTATGTCAACATACCAGGGTGGCGCCTATATAGACGACGCGGACGTCCCGACGATGAAGAACCCGATACCTACGACGTCATGCGGAGAACACCGACACCACCTATCGGTGTGCAGGGGTACTGTTATCAGCAATCTTCTGGATCCAGTCTGACGCCTGAAAGTTCACAGGTAAGGAATCTATGACTAGATGTCTCTATCAGATTCTGACTTTTTCATTGACCATATGACACCATGAGTGACGCAAGGGTACCAAAATCCAATAATACGCTAGGTCTTAGTTACATTTTGGGCCATTGTATAACGTGATAACTTTGCACTATGTTGTGGTACATGGCGATGACAACACAGAATATAATTGGGTAATGGCTTTTTTTAGAGAATGAAAAGGAACCCATAGGGTCTGAGGTATAGGAAAGTAGTCGGACCTACCTAATAGCACTAAAGTGGTAAAAGGTAGGGAAATGTATATTTTTATATATATTTTTAATACGTTTACGACCATGTACCCCTTCAATGGGACTTTGATGAACCTCGAGTCCAGGGAGGACCAGCTGGAGGAGCCAAACCTGAAGTTTTTGACCATTTAGTTGTCTCAGGGCTTGAAGCTCTACTCCTGAGGGAGCAGTGCTTTAGCTCTTTTGAAGGGCAGTTTGTGGGTTGAAACTGACCTGTGGCGACTGTACCACTGAAGATGCATGAAGAGTCTATCTGGTCATCAGGGTCAGGCAAGTTCTGGCTGCTCTTCTGGTTCTGCCACAGAGGCCTCAGAGAAGATGGGCTCTAGGCGTGCATGGCTGCTGGAATGCCTGAGGGTCTGGCCTATTCTTCCTCGTCGTGGAAGTTGTCACCATCCCCTTATAGGTTGGGGGTTTTGAAGGAGTGTTGCTGCTTCATCTTGCGGTGAGCCCACCTCAGTTTTCTTCAGTACCCGAGGGTTTAATTGAAATAAAAGAGGCACAGGTTACAAACACTATGCTGGTTGCTGCAGAGGTATTTAATGTTACACCTTGGGCAGAACTAGACAGGGAGTAAGCCCCATTCTCTCACTCTAGGTGCATTCTCCTAAGACCAGATGAGAAGACTCTACATTGGTTGAGGGCTGGAGCTGGAAGGCACGGTGCATCGAAGGTGAACGGTGGGTGATTGTTGGGTCAGAAGTTCAGGGCATCACACTGAGAAACTCTCAGTGGCACAGCAGTATTGTTCTCGTCACATCGACCGAAAGGCAAGTAGCTGGCACAGAGACAAAAGGCATAGCACGCTTCTGGGCGAGAGCTGTATTTTCAAATGTCTGAGTAGGATGGCAGAAGAAAACAATCTCAGATGGAGGGATTGTCCCTTGGTGGGTTGGGATTCATGGATTTGTAATCCAAAATTAGGAGAAAGCAGTTTGCCCTCATAAAATGACTGACACTTTTATATTCTTTTTGACGTCTGATGAGAGTTGTATAAGCAGATTTTCTTTTCTTATGTTTTTTACAACTTTCTACTAATTGACTGCCTTGTAATCTTTCATCATGAGATATTGACTAATGATATTTATGTACTGTAAGAAGAGAACCTAAAGTTAAGCAGCCATTAAAAGTGCCACATACCCTCTACTTTTATTGCTATAGCCAGATGGTAACTTCTGATCCAGTGTAGATCACACTCCTTCTCTACATGAACTCAGACCTAGGTGTCTGGGAATGAGATTAAGGCTCCAACCTGCACATGCCCATCCAATGATCCATTAGCTCTGCCTCCTACTGAAGGGTTATTCCTAGAGCGCCACACACATCCAAAGAATCTTTGAAACAACTATATATACTACTATGTTACTGGTAAATATTGCCTAGGTTTTCAGAAAATGGGAACTGAGACCTGTTATGGGAAGCCCATGTAGAATAATTAAGTATAGAAAATTCACAGCTCTGCCCTCTATCAGCTATGCTGCAAGAAAAGTCACTATTTGCATTTAAAAAATAAATGTACCATAGCTGAAACAGTGGAGTGCTCTGTATGTGCAATGCTGGATTATACCTAAGGAAGCTAAGATGAACAAACATTCACCACTATCCTTCCAATAGAGCATATCAGACAAAGGTTTAGAGAGGTGGGAGTGTCTGGGGCTGTTGTTCAATACCTGCCACCAGAGTAAGCCATTACTGAAAAAGCACTTTCAACGTTCTCCCCCCATCTTTTAGCACCAAAGGGAACACAATTTTCTTCTACAATAATCAAACCAATGCCTGTGGTGTCACCAGGCACTGGGTCTCTAAAGAAAATGAGTGCCAATAAGCTGGGGATCACAAAGAGCGTAACCACTATTGGAACAATTAATATCACTTAAAAGATGCAGATTTGCAACGTTGGATTCATGCGATGTTAACGGCTGCGCAAGGGCAAACAAATTCATAAGGCAACCCGTAGGGATTGTGAAAGCTTACTAGATGTCTCAGAGAGGTTTACAGGCACATAGACATATATTGCAAATGGAAAGGGGGAACCTTTTAGTGGGATTAGTTCAAACTGAAAAGAGGCACTCAACATTGTTTAAAATAGTGGTGAGTCTGTTCTCTAACAAAACATCTTTTGTCTTCTTCCTGAAGTTTGTATTTCAATGGACACTAGGCAGGGGTATTCTAATTTCTATGTATTTCATCTGTGCCATAACTGCACTTAAGGATTTGACACAGCCACTTAAAAGTAGTGAAGTAAAGCATAGTTAAAATATTGTCAAGAATAGCCATTATGAAAACGAATAAGTGGAAATTACAGTGGACTCAAGTGATGCTAAATATGAAACATACTGAAATGACACCACACTTGTCTAGCATGAATAAGGGTAACTGAGATTTTTTACATGATAGGATGCAAAGTAAAGAATTCAGATTTAATCAATGCACCTGTATTTAATGTTTTTAATATAGGTATCCAGGTTCCAGATTTATGGTAATGCACATCATTGATAAGCATGTGATCACCATTAAAAAGTCATATTTATTAATTCATTCACATATATCACACATGACACAGCTCTTGATTTTGCAATTAATGATCCTTGAATACAGTACCGTGATATTGTAGCAGCGGATTGTGTGGTCACTGGAGCCAGTGTATAGCACTGAGTTCTTGCCAGATGTCAAAGTTATTAGAAGGCAGTTAACTTTGGAGGTGTGTCCTTCAAAGATGGCCACACGTTTCCTGCTCTGAAACAGGGAAGAAAATGTACAATGCATGACACTCATCATTTGTAATGCAATACAGTATAGGTTACACCATAAGCATATTACAAAAACTGAAAGTAATTGCTGCTGCTAAGACCACTTTGAAATTGTGGGGGATTGTGGATACTGTAAAATAACATGCCACATGTACTCCTTTCCTGCTGGTAATCATTTGGATAGAGACCTTTGCTAGAAATAATAGTATTTTATTTTGGTTACCTTTCTCTCATAAAACCCTTACTAGATGTCCCCAAAAGTATGATTACATCTCTAAGATCAATGAGATGACAATTTGATGGGTAATCACAGGTAGGGTGCAAGGTCACATATCAGCTAATGGACAGATTACACATTAGAAGAGTGTTCGGATGTGGCTTTCCATTCCCTTTCAATGCATTTGAAACACCATTGGTTTACAGTTAGTAGGCAAGGCTCTACTAAACAAATGACACAAATGGCGTTCATAGTGAAAGGAAAAGTCCTTTTGTGGTAAATAAATAAATAATACCCTATTTTTGAATGTATAAATGAATAACAGATAGCTCAATAAATAAGAGTCAAAATTCGAGGTAGTAGGAGTTTCGCAGGTTTATTACAGCATAAAGGACAGGAACAGGACAACCTGCATAGGAATAGGATGGCAGGGCCCAGCAGCGCTGCTGGTGTCAGGATCGGGACAAGGGGAACGGAGGACTTTTTTAATAACAGTGCATGAGCATATATACATAACGCAAACACATAGCATTACATTGCAATAGGCGTAGCAGTGGGTGGAGCAGAAGGTGTGACGCGTAGCAGTCGCGAAAGATAAGGGTGAAAAGAGGTGTAACAGGGCGTATACATAGACATGTGATGCAAACGTAACAGAATATGTCATGAATGGGGCGGAAACCATGGAGGGGGCTACCTGAGGAGCCGGGACCTCTAACCTGATGGTGCGCGCAAACTAGCAATGACGTATCACTAGGAGAAGCTGGGGGCTATGAACTCTGTGCTAGGAGCAGAGACTGAAGTCTGGAGAGTCAGGGCGACATGTACCTAAACAGTATCTAGTATCTGATGTTTAGAGAACATGTTGATATAAACTAGAAGTCAGGAGGGGAAAAGCTAACTTGATTCTAGACTGGACCATGCATTATTCTACATGTAGTGCGTGATGAAGAATATTAAATGACCATTAAATGCAGTATTTCTCTAACGTGGAGACGTGAAGGCTAGACAATGACGGAAACTATTGATGCGGTTCAGTAGCTTAGGAATGCAGAGAAGGAGGACTGAACTGATAACTGGAACTATAACATACTTTTGGCAGACTCAGAGGCAGAGCCAGGCTGAACCGGGCACTGTGAGGCAGGAAGTAAGTGAAAGGTCGAGGATACAGGTGGGGGCTGTATCGCTCCTCAGCGAGGTTTCAGGAGACAGGAGCTGAATCTGGTGTCCAGGCCCTTTTGAGGCCTAGAAACGGGGACTTTACAATGAAATAACGTGCACACTGAGAAACGTGGCAACGTAACTTTACATAGGCCTGATATTCGTAGTATTCACGAGAACTGGAAACTGGCATACTAGAGGTGGACACAACTATAATTGTGTCTTGATCGAACATAGGGAATACATATGCATATTTAATCATGCACACATAACATATGATGGATGACACGTAGGGACACAGAACATGGCAAAATTTACTTTTCCACATTCCCTCCTTGTCACTACGTTTCCATCAGGAAACATCAATATTCATGATACCATCTATCATTTCATACAGTATCATTTGCTCGTCTCGAATTTTCTTGGAACGGGATTTAGAACGGGGCTTGGGACTAGGAATACAAGAGGTAGCACAAATGCCGCAAATCGCAGGGCCACATTGTATACAGAGACAGCAGCTGAATATGATCGCTACTGCAATACCTAGGAAGGACAATATTTTCCATCCCCATGCGGAAATTATATTCCAGAACCAACCGGACCATGTCCAGGTGCCTGGATCTTGGTGTAACAGATGGGCAATTTTATGGAGTCTGGTTATAGCTGAATAAACAGACGGCGCGTTATTTGGAATGAAAATACAGCAACTAGATCCGATGACTCTACAGGCCCCGCCCCTATCGGCCAGTATGACGTCAAGGACGAGACGATTCTGTAAAACGACAAATCTCATAGCAGATTGCTCTTCGGTTAAGTTACCTAGAGCAGAGGCAGTCTCATTTACTACAGCTTCGAGGGTTCTGGTTAACCTACGGATTAGCTTACTATTCTGGATAGGTCCTATAAAGAAAAAGAAACCTCTGTTGAAATCTGTATACTGTTCTAGAGCAGTTTCAGTATAATCGACAATTGGGGACTCCCTTTTATGTCTAATGTGTACTAGATGTGTGTTTCTATGATAATCAGATGGGGCTAGGAAAACTGGTGGCAGTAGGAAGGCAATGTAACAGGTTCCCTCCCAACCGAGGGGCAGACGAACATATGCAGTTTGACCACAAATAAAATAAGAATGACGTGAAGCTTTGAAGATAGATTTCCCACTGTCACTATACTTGACAATAGTAGTACAATCACTATGTCCTACATGTACAGAACCATAATTTCGGACACATAATTCGCCTTTGACTGGTAGTACTGAAATAGCAGGTAAGTCTGGAGTAGTATCAGACTGAACATTCAAGACCATGAAATTCGAAGAATAATTACCTAAATTATACACTTCATTTTCTAGATCTAACCCTGTTCTGTGGGGAAGACCTTGCTTGTCTGGAAAACATGTACTGTTAAGAAAAGACATATCTGTTGAGGATGACGTTAACGTGGACCATGCTCCACACGAACCATTATGTGAAAAAGGATAAGGAAAAAGTGGCAGAACTCCCTTCGGTGTCTGGAAAGGGGGGAGTCGACCACACACCCAACAATTAGTGGCATTGCTGGTCTGATGTGAGTAATGTAACATGCGGATGAATGAGTTATTTCGCATAGCGAGGCGGTAAGAGAGTTCATGAGGAGGCAGATCACTAAACGTGTGCTCTACTGTAGCATTAGCAGACTTATTTACATGAAGAACTGGGAAATACAAGAAAAATGCATAACTGGTGCAGGAAATCATAATGCTGAGAAACAATATGAAACCTAGAAAAACGATACATCGAATTGAGTTTTGACTAACTCTCTCACTATGGGGGTCTATTTTATACATGTCAGAAACAGTCTAACCGTTTCACCTAGGGGAGGACTTAGACAATCAAACTGACTGACTTATTTTACTAGACCGGAGTTTTAACTTATACTCCTGTTGCGGAGTTTTCTCTAACAGGGGAGGGTTTGTAGCAATGTCTTTTGCGGGACAGTCCTTGAGAACAATATTTTGGCAATCCTTCAAATCCTGGGAAATGTTCTTTAAGACGGGTTTCAGTCCATTAAATTGTTTTACATGAGAAAGGTGCACCCAGCCTTTGCGACCTTCCAACTTCACGGCTGTACGGGTGGTGAGGAGGACCTGTCGGGGCTCTTTCCAGCGAGGCTCCAGCGGACTTGATCTGTCGAAATTCCTCACCATCACCATGGATCCTGGAACGATTTCATGCGGTGCCACCTCGGTATTGTCTGGAAATGCGGCGGCAACCTGTGAACGACATGAGTTGAGGGCAGACATCAAGGAAGCTAGGTAATCTGTCAGCATATTACTTGAAACATCGGTAATACTTCGGGGTCTAGGAGTACCCCACATGTTAGGGGGGCGGCCGAATACGACCTCGTACGGGGACAGACCTGATCTGGAATGTGCGACCATGCGCATATAAAATAAAGCAACTGGTAGAGCTACCAGCCAGTCCACACCTTTCTCTTTACATACTTTGGCGATACGGATTTTCAGAGTCTGATTATGTCTCTCTACAAGACCGGCTGCTTCAGGATGGCGTACACAATGAAACTTCCACTGGTACCCTAACAACAGGGAAACATGCTTCATGAGTTCAGATGAGAATGGCTGACCGTTATCAGAATATACGACTCTAGGGAGTCCATAACGGGGGAAGAACTCACGAACCAACTGCTTGGCAGTGGTCGCGGCTGTGTAATCTGGGACTGGATATGCTTCTGTCCACCTGGACAAAGCACATACAACTACAAGGGCATACTTGAAACCTCGACATCGCTCCATCTGAATATAATCCATCTGGAGGACTTCAAAAGGGTGGTCAGGGGGCTGGAATCCACCTTGTTCCACCGGGACACTTTTACCTGGATTAAACTGACAACATATCATACAGGTACGGACTTTCTGCTTGGCTGCAGCTCGTAAATGCTTGTTGAACCAAATGTTCTGGATACTGTCTAACATAGCTTTTTCTCCTAAATGTGCTGGACTATGTGCGGTATTAATAATGACTTGAACCATGGAGTCGGGGAGAAACCATGTGGCTCTACCCTTTGTTAACCATCCTTGATCTGTCTGGACCCCTCCTTGTTCGGACCATTTCTTGATTTCTTCGGGAGTAGCATGTAACTGGATATCTATGACATCTTGTGTAGGGTCCTTAACTGTCATGCATGTAATCGGATCTGGAGTGTGTGTCATGTTAACTGGAATGTCTAGAGTCTGTGCTGTGAGCTTGGCTGTGCGATCTGCTAGATCGTTACCTTGAGAAATGGTGTCAGTAACTTTCGTATGTGCTTTGCACTTCATGATAGCGATAGATGTCGGTAAATGTATGGCATCTAACAGAGCTTGAATAAGGAGACCATGCTGAATCTTGGTTCCATGAGAAGTCATGAAACCTCTCTCCTGCCAGAGCACTCCGAAGTCGTGTACAACTCCAAATGCGTAACGTGAATCTGTGTAAACATTAACTTTCAAGTTCTTGGCGTGTATGCAGGCTTGTGTCAGAGCAACTAGCTCTGCTGCTTGAGCGGACAGGGTATCAATACGGTGTGTTTCAATAACTTCAGTGTCAGTAGTCACTGCATACGCGGCGACTAGTTCTCCTGTACTAGTTCTCAGGCATGAACCATCCACATAAAGTGTCAGGTCGGGATCTGGTAACGGAATATCTGTCAGATCTTGTCTTGGCTTTGTCGTAATGTTAACTACTTCCACACAGTCATGTGTGGCAGAATTCGAAGTAACTGATGGTAACAATGTAGCAGGATTTAAAATGTTGCAGCGTCTGATTTCTATGTGTGGCTGGAACAGTGTCAATTCATAACCTGTTAAACGTGCAATTGTCAAGTGCTGAGTTTGTGTTCGGTTTAAAAGAACTTCCACGGAATGTGGAACTTGTACTGTCAAGGAGTGTCCTAAGACTATGGAATCACTTTGTCTGATAGCTAGTGCTGTGGCTGCAACTGACTTGAGGCACGCAGGCAGAGCCTGGGCTACAGGATCTAATGTGCTCGAAAAATAAGCACAGGGCTTGTATTGTCCTGCTTGATCTTGTGTGAGAACAGATAATGCTGTACCTTCGCGTTCAGTAACGAAAAGTGTAAAAGGCTTACTGTAGTCCGGTGTCGCTAGAACTGGAGCTTGGCATAGGGCTTTCTTTAACTCATTGAAACTAAGTGTATGTTCAGATGTCCAAGGGAGGACAGTCGATACGGCTGCCTCCTGTGTCGTTAACTGTATCAGTGGCTTGGCTAGAAATGCATACTGAGGAATCCATTGTCTGCAATAAGAAGTAAGGCCAATAAAAGCACGTACCTCCTTCTGGGTCTTGGGCTGAGGAAGACCCGCTATTAACTGGATACGGTCTGGTGTCAACTGTCTACCCCTCTTGGACAGTAAGTGTCCTAAGTAGACCACTTGCTGGACACAGAATTGAAGCTTAGAAGGGGACACCTTGTGCCCCATCTCGGCTAGGAAATACAGACCTGTCAGTGATGCTCGCTCGCAAGCACGTTCAGAACGGGCTGTGATCAGTAGATCATCGACATACTGGAGCAGGGCAGTGTCAGTTGGCATGTGAATGTTGTCTAGTTGTCTCTTGAGTGCTTGACTGTAAATACTAGGACTTTCTGTGAAACCTTGAGGAGCTCGTGTGAACATATAGCTCCTTCCATTTAAACAAAATCCGAAAAGGAACTGGCTGTCTGGATGAATAGGAACACTGAAAAATGCGTTCTTGAGGTCTATGACAGTGAAGAACGTGGCTTCGGAATCAATGGCCGTCAATAGGGAAGAGATGTCTGGGACAACTGGGTACTGCGGAATAATACATTTATTAAGCTCTCGTAGGTCAATCACTAATCGATATACTGGGGGTGCATTTGGATCAGTACGTTTCACGACTGGAATGATCGGAGAATTACATACATTGGAGTCAGTTTCTACAACCACTCCTTGAGCCATGAGCTCGTCAATAATTTTGGATAAGGCTGCTACAGCCTCAGGTGGCAATCTGTACTGTCTGATTCGTGGTAACACTACACCTGGCTTGAGAGTCACACGATAGGGTGTGATTTGCATGTAACCTACATCAGTTGGACCTTGCGCCCATAAGTGCTGCGGAACATTAGACAGTCTTGAATCAAAATCTCGTAATACATAGTGACCCTTAAAGTCACGTAGGAACAATCGTATTCCCTCTGGGGAACAGCATATAACTGCACCCAACTCTTTCAGTGTTTTAATGCCTAACAGATTTTCTGGACATGACTTCGTAAGTAACAGATCAGTAGTGCGGGACAATGGACCTACTTCTAGAGAAACTGGCTTTGAAATCTCATTTACGATAGGTTTTCCTGAAAATCCAAGGGAAACATTTCTTGAGCCTGAGAGCGGAGCCCCTGGAACTTCGGCGTGACTAATTGTGGTCCTACTTGCCCCTGTATCAATCAAAAACTTTCTGTCTTTCCCTAATACTTGACTGTGAACATAGGGACCTTCTTGATCTACAGGTATCTCGATGAGAGGCAAGCCTACCTCCCTCTCTAGGCTGTTTCATGAATACTGCTGGTACTCTGGATACTCAGACTGTGCATACTGGTACATCTGCTGTGTAACGTGCTGTGTTGCAGCAATAGGCTGCGGTGTTGTAACTGTCTGTTGTGCATTCTGTGGCTGAGGAATCTGTGAAACTTGTTCTTGTCTAGGCGGACGTGGTCTTTCTTTAGTCTTACCAGTAGCTATGTTGTGTTTCAGAACTGCACACTCATTTATAAAATGACCTGGCTGTTTACAATAATTGCAGTTCCCTTTAACGGGAGCTGCAGGATGACTGGCTTGATTCGGACCCCTCTTCTGACTGTCTTGAGGAACAGATTGTGCAACTAGTACTTTCATCTTTGTGTCTTTCATACGTTTTCTTTCGTGTTCTTGTTCTTCTCTGATTCTATTCTGGTGGTATTGAAGCATCTGCAACATCTGGGACGGGGTATTAGCTTGCCAGGTACTTTCGACTTTCAAAACTCGATTTTTAATTTGTGGGCTTGAATTCTCGACTAATTTAGTAACAAAAAGGTGAGGGTATGACTCACTACTTGTCTTGAGGCCACTGTTGATGCTAAAACATTTTTCAAATCTAGAATAAAAATCACTAATATCTTCGTCTTGTTTCTGTTTACAGGCTGAGATTGCATCCCAGTCTTCTTTTCTAGTTGTCAATAATCTGGGTAAAACTTGTATTAATAATTCCGGTAATTCTTTACATTTATCTCCAAGACCGGTACCTGGTACTCGTGCCTTGTCTTCAGCTTCTAGAACTGCCCAATCGATCTTTTTCTCTCCCACCTCCCATTCTTTTTCCTTGAGCTTTTCATACACCCCTGCGGGCAGCAGAACTTTTAACATTTTAATTATATCTGGATACGTGTATTCTCCCATACGGAGCATGTCTTTTAATTCTCTATGGAACCCTGCTGGATCTTTGTCATGACAGGGAATTAATTTCTTCATCTCGAGGAGTTCCATCTTTGTAATCGGAGTGTAAACAAACACTCGTTCTAGTTCGCCACCCGTTCCTCTGACTGGGTGGACTTCTCGTAACGGATTCTGTCTCTCCATGTAAAATGGTTTACCTTCTGGGGGTGAGGCAGGAACAAAATGCGGACTCAAAAACGTTCTATATTTGTGACGCTGTTCTAGAATGACACTAATTAAATCGGTACCTAGACCTTTCCATCTATACTGGAGTAACTCGTTCAGGACATCATGTAACGGACCTGGATCAGAGTGTTGACCCTCATACAAAGTAATGAGGTGCTGAATCATATACATACCCACCAGTCGTTGTTCGGCTGGGGGCATTTTCAGAAACATTTGTGCCACTATTTCGTCTGGAAAAGTGGTAGAATCAGTAATCCATCGGACTGCTGATCGGGCTAGTTCTTGTTCATGCATGGTACTTAACTCACTGTAACCGATTCGTGATTTCAGAATGTGATCGGTAGCTTGAAACACTTGTTCTAGTGAACCTTGTTCTGGTGCTGGAGAATGAAAAATAGACTTGTGTTCTAGGCGTAAATGGCGATCTGGAAATCTAGATTTTCCTACATACGCTATTCTGGCGGGATTCTCGTCGTCTATCTCTTCAGTATCAGAATTACTTTCTTTCTCGCTTACTTGTGCTGCTTTACGTTGTTCGTGTATCTTTATTATTTCTCTACGGATTTTCTTGTACATACTCTCCATAGCACCGACGGTCTTGTGCTTACCCTCGGCTATATTATCACTCCACCTTGTCAGGGTTCTCATTTCGGCCGGATCTTTAGACGGGTAATCTTGTTCTCTTATTAGACAATTGATCAGAAACTTTAATATCATGAGCTGGATCTCGGCTTTCCTTTGAGACATGGCCTCGCTAATGCTTTCTGGATCATCCCCTGTACGGATGAAACGATATATTCTGTCTAGATCTTCTTTCATATTCGGTAAGGTGACTAGATACTCGGCCACCTTTCTTACGCGGAATGAATATAAAACCATATTATCCTCGCCTGGGACTGGATCATAGCCGCATTCGGCAAGGGATTTTCTTATTTCTGCTACAGTCTGATGTCTGGGCGTACGCTGTGACGCTTGTGCATGTAATTCGGCTGTCGTTAAACGCTTGTGTGGCGGCGGGGTTTGAGGAGTACCTCCCCCTGCGGCCCCTAAACTAGAGTCGTCTACTGAGGCTCTTCGTCCTGGCAGAGTGGGAAATGGAAATGTAGGCTGGACTTGTATGGCGGGCTGGACCGGGGGTACCGTAACAGGTACTCCGGTGTCTGGAGGAGCGGGAAGTGCCTGATTTACAGGGACTGGCGGAGCGCGAACAGGATTTGCATATTCTGGGACTGTGTCGTCCAAATAGGACGAAATAAAAATATCAGCTGCGGTCTGTTTGTGACGTAGTTTGGTCGGAACTAATGGTGGCGGGAAATTACTGGATGCCTCTGGGGTCGCTTTTGGCAAGCCCTCGGCAAGGAGAGGATACATACCCCTAATAAGGGCATGCCTCTGTCTGTCTGACTGTTCGGCTTTGACTTGTTCACCTATCTCGATTAGTTCTTTTTCTTGTGCTCGTTCTAAGGATTCTCTACTTAATTCTGACTTTCTGATTTCCTTTTCAGTTCTTTTATGAGCTTCTTTGCGCCATAACTCGATGGCATCTTTCTGTGACTGTCTGGCTTTCTTTGTCCATAATGCTTCTTCTACTCGCATGATGCATTCGGCATCCCATGTACCCGATACGGGCCATCTATACTTTTCTTCTAACTGTTTGGTATACTCTACCCATAAATCTAGATACAATATGGCGCTTATGCCATGCTTCTGATACATAAAATGACCTGGACTGTCCCTAGGCGGAACTGGAACTGCTGCTTCCAGCAGACCCTTTCTGGTTTTTAACTGACGTAATTTCGAAAAGAGCGGCATGACTGAACTATAATCTAGACACAATACAATACACAATAAACACGATACTTATTCCCCATTCATACCACGACATTAAAATACATGAAAAACATTTAAAAATAACAGTTCGAACAGAATACTACCTGGAATACGGAACACAGAATACATGAATTTTCTCGAGAACAGAACTGACTAGAACAGGAACTAGATGCACTGCTGAAACAGTACGAAACTTACCGGTCTCATAAAGAGACACGTCAGGACCCGCATCCACCGAAGTGGATACTTCGTTTGTGGGTCTGTGTACCACCAACCCACGGACCAGAGTCAATTAAATTGACCCTGTCTAGATACCACCCCAGTAACGGTACTCACCGGGCAGCAAGAACGGAAGGCCTCGGACTGGACTGGACTGCTACGACGACGGACGACGAACTTCGGACTTCAGTTACGGGTGGGCCTCCGGATACCTCGGACCTTGGACTCTCGGCTTGGGCTCTGGTCGGGACTCGCCGCGTTCCTCCACCGTCTCGTTTGGATGCTGGACCGCCTCCTCCGTCTCCTCCGTGGGCCTGAGGGATACTTGAAGCAGAAATATCTGCCGGTGCGCAGAAGAGTTCCGTCACGACTGCAGAGGGTCAGGGGGTCGGCGTGGCTTCACCGACGCGTGGGGAAAGGGCAAGTCCCTATTCGGGCGCCATTATGTGGTAAATAAATAAATAATACCCTATTTTTGAATGTATAAATGAATAACAGATAGCTCAATAAATAAGAGTCAAAATTCGAGGTAGTAGGAGTTTCGCAGGTTTATTACAGCATAAAGGACAGGAACAGGACAACCTGCATAGGAATAGGATGGCAGGGCCCAGCAGCGCTGCTGGTGTCAGGATCGGGACAAGGGGAACGGAGGACTTTTTTAATAACAGTGCATGAGCATATATACATAACGCAAACACATAGCATTACATTGCAATAGGCGTAGCAGTGGGTGGAGCAGAAGGTGTGACGCGTAGCAGTCGCGAAAGATAAGGGTGAAAAGAGGTGTAACAGGGCGTATACATAGACATGTGATGCAAACGTAACAGAATATGTCATGAATGGGGCGGAAACCATGGAGGGGGCTACCTGAGGAGCCGGGACCTCTAACCTGATGGTGCGCGCAAACTAGCAATGACGTATCACTAGGAGAAGCTGGGGGCTATGAACTCTGTGCTAGGAGCAGAGACTGAAGTCTGGAGAGTCAGGGCGACATGTACCTAAACAGTATCTAGTATCTGATGTTTAGAGAACATGTTGATATAAACTAGAAGTCAGGAGGGGAAAAGCTAACTTGATTCTAGACTTAACCATGCATTATTCTACATGTAGTGCGTGATGAAGAATATTAAATGACCATTAAATGCAGTATTTCTCTAACGTGGAGACGTGAAGGCTAGACAATGACGGAAACTATTGATGCGGTTCAGTAGCTTAGGAATGCAGAGAAGGAGGACTGAACTGATAACTGGAACTATAACATACTTTTGGCAGACTCAGAGGCAGAGCCAGGCTGAACCGGGCACTGTGAGGCAGGAAGTAAGTGAAAGGTCGAGGATACAGGTGGGGGCTGTATCGCTCCTCAGCGAGGTTTCAGGAGACAGGAGCTGAATCTGGTGTCCAGGCCCTTTTGAGGCCTAGAAACGGGGACTTTACAATGAAATAACGTGCACACTGAGAAACGTGGCAACGTAACTTTACATAGGCCTGATATTCGTAGTATTCACGAGAACTGGAAACTGGCATACTAGAGGTGGACACAACTATAATTGTGTCTTGATCGAACATAGGGAATACATATGCATATTTAATCATGCACACATAACATATGATGGATGACACGTAGGGACACAGAACATGGCAAAATTTACTTTTCCACACTTTGCCTGTAACCCATTTAGCTGGTCCATGAAATTCAAGTAATGTCTACTTACCACCAGATTGTAGGCATGAACAGTTTTATCTGCTGAGCAGGTGTACAGAAGACCCCCAAAAATCTGGATAGCATTTACTGCTGCTTGGTGACCTTCAAAGTTCCCTTCTGTTGGATCTTCATCCTCTCCTGGTTCTGAAGACACTTCTGTGAAACAAGGATAAGAAGTGTTAACTAAAGCACCACCTCACAAAATACTCCTATAAAATTAAGACATTCAAAAAATAAAAAAGATAAGGCAAAGGCTTCTGAAGGACAGGTGCAACTGTAGAGAATCACATTGGGCTACTTCTTTGCCAAAAAGGAAGCCGATCACGTCAAACACAAACCTGAAGAGTTCTTGGACCCTTTGACTGTTGATATTGGTGTACGGGCTTCAGGCACACTGCAGAAGGAAAAAGAAGAGATTCTATGAAGGCCCAGTGAATCAGTGTTATAATAGTTGAAGAACTACTATCAAAGTGAAAGCTTAAGGTACTGATCTGATCAAATGAAGTGAGTACTATGGATCCATCCCAGTTCAACAGGGAACGTACTGATCCAGACTGGATTAAACAACGAGGCTACAATTGCCTGAAGTGGACGAGGAGCGAGCATTACTAAGACACACAGGAGTGATGGAGAAGAGAATACAACACCTACAATATATAAAATGACACTCCAGCTACTTGGAATTACACTTTCACTTGGCACCCCAATGTCTTATTCACTCCACACGAAACACACAACACACAAATCAACCAATCACATTGTGAGAAAGTAAGACCATTTTCTGATTAGGAAAACTTTTTCTGAATCAGGTAATGTGTTTAAAAATGATTAAACATTCAGAATTTTAAAGGAATGTGTTTTGGGTGTTCCTTTCAAATAGGGAACCTGTACCATATATAATAAAAGTTTGCAACCTTAATTCCAATTGCAAAAACCTGATCAATTACGGACTTTCAAGTCGGTCTGGTAACAGATCAGCAAAGGCACTGTGCTTAATTTGTAAGAAAATAAGTGCCAGGGCCCAGGTCAGAAGGCCACTACCGCGTGCACCACCCTTTGCGACTGCCAATGAGAGTACCTACCGAACTACAACCATTACACTGCTACAAGTGTTAGAATTCAAACTGCTCGACGGCTCCAGAGATAAAAGAATGATTTGGGCATCAGGTATTGCTTGTTTTTAATGCATATTGTACTAATAAACAAGTATTGTTCTGCTTATCTTTGAATTACACAAACAGCCGGGCCATGTGGCAGCTTTCACAAGTATCGGTGTTGACAATACAGTGCCAGAGCCAAGCACCAGAAACCATCGGCACAAATTAAGCACTGGGGAGGCACCTTCCCTTTGGGAATCAGGGTGGAAACTTCCAGCGGATTTAACAGTGGTCAAGGTATTGCCAACTTTCATTTAATTTTTTCAAAATTGAAAAGCCTTTTTTTATTAAGCAGTATCATTTGTTTTAAATTTCCTTGCAATACACTATTAAATAAAGCAGAATGCAAGTTAGGCAGGTCCATGGAAAAGAAGATGGTTTTAGACTTATCAGGCCTCGACACAATTTTGTGTATATTATATTGTAACTTCATTTATATAGTGTTTCATACCCTGATGAGACATTACCACGTATTTACAGATGGGTAGCACGCTACTCCTTGAGTGTATTATGAATGGAAGCGTATGTATGTATGTATGTATGCCATGTGGTCTCAATGGAACACATTTTGATGTTCTCCACAAGGAACAGAGTTGTTGTCTTATGTTTTGACGCTGCGTCTAGGTGAAGATGAAGTGATATGGAGAGAGGGATGCAACAATTAAGATTCAGAAAATGTGTATGGAACGGTAGACTGTCAGGAAGTGCATGGAGTCCTACTTGGGATGTGTTTTTGTGTTGTAAGTGAGTGATAGAGAACGATCATTACATGTCGTCTCAAGCATGAGGCGGCATACCCACTAGTGTTTACTAAAGTTGTGAGAACAGAAGCAATCATGCAACATGCACATACCCATCATTTTAAAAGTTCATACACACTTTGGGTATGAAAGGCCCTCTATCCACTGACTAGAGTATAAGCTCTAGAATACACACAGGAGTGGCAACAGAGCAACCATTGTGGCTGGGCACTCAACAACAAGATGTAATATATGCTCTAAGAGGTCTACTTTAAAGAGGAAGTGGAGCAATCCAAGTGAATAGACATCATGCAACTAGCTGTGAAGTTCTTGCTCCGAGGGATGTACTTAGAAGCAGCATAGAGCAATTTATAGAAAAAGCATAGTAGCAACTCACACAAAAAGGTGTAATGCAAAAAGCAATGCTAGAAGTTTGTTTTAAATGATTGAATCAAAAAATTTGTAATAACTGGTTATATTCATTCCTGCTTAAAGAGCACTTGCTAATTTCATTCTAAATGATACTTTGAAGGACTATATATTGACAAAGCTTATCGTTGTTTTTTGGTTTATTCCTGGCAGTATGGAAAATGCTACTTACCAGTATGCATCTGTTCTTGGCATGTAGAGCTGCAGATTCACACACTGTGCATAGATCTCCATCTGGTGTTGGGCCCGGATGTTTGCACTTTGTTGTTGTCCTGGAAAAGGCTTTGGAAGTCACACGATAGTTGACTCCTCCTTTGGACAATAGTGCGCAGAGGCATCGGCTCCATCTTCAGATTGTTTTTTGGCCAGTTAAGGAAATGATAGAGTTTTGTGAGAAACAGAAAAGATGCTCATTTATACTGTATGTAAATAAGATAATACTGGAACAGATCAAGGTAGCCAGGGAGGCGGGTGGGCGTGTGTGAATCTGAAGCTCTACATGCCAAGAACAGATCCATACTGGTAAGTAGCATTTTCCGTTCGAGGCATATGAGCTGCAGATCACACAATGTGCATAGATTGTATAGCAGTACTCCACCTTAGCGGCGATCACCAGTATCTGTTGCAGTTGTTTGAAATAGTGTTTTGAGTACAGCTTGGCCCACACTAGCTCGTTGCTTTGCTTGCACATCTACCCAATAATGTTTTGTGAATGTGTGTGGTGTAGACCATGTAGCTGCTTTTTTCTGGTAGAGTGGGCTTTAGGGGGAATTGATAATGTACGTTTTGCTTTTTGATAGCAAATTTGTATGCATTTGACAATCTACCTTGCAATACAAGCTTTTGATATCGGGTTGCCTTTATGTGGTGGTGAGAAGGATACAAAAAGTTGTTGAGTTTTGCAAAAAGATTTTGTTCTGTCAATATAATAAAGGAGTGATCTTTTTACGTCTAGCGCATGAAGAGCTCTTTCTGCGACTGTTTGTGGTTTCGAGAAAAATATTGGCAAATCTACAGACTGATTGAGATGAAAGGGAGAAATAACTTTAGGAAGGAATTTTGGATTTGTCCTGAGAACCACTTTGTTATGATGGAGTCTTAAAAATGGTTCTTGAATAGTAAGTGCTTGTAGCTCATTGACTCTTCTAAGGGAAGTAATGGTCACTAGGAAAGCGACTTTCCATGTGAGAAATTGCAATTCGCATTTGTGGAGAGGTTCGAATGGAGGACCCATTAGTCTTGTGAGAACAATATTTAAGTTCCCAACAGGTGAGGGGGGAACTCTGGGTGGAATTATTCTTTTATGTACTCCCATAAAGGCTTTGATGGCAGGTACTCTGAATAGTGACAATTGTTGTCTGTTCTGTAAGTAGGCTGCTATAGCAGCAAGGTGTAACCTAATAGATGTGTGTGCTAGGTTAGATCTTTGGAGATGTAACAGGTAACCTAAGATATGTTGGATCGACACATCTAAGGGATTGATGTGGTTATTGTTGTAGTATATGTCAAATCTTTTCCACTTGGCTGCATAGCAAGCTCTAGTGGTGGGGAGTCTAGCTTCTCTAATAACATTAATGCAGTCAGGGGGAAGGTTAAGGTAACCAAACTCTAGGACTTCTGGAGCCAGATCTCTAGGTTGAGCGGTGCCGGATCTGGGTGTCTGTTCTGACAATGGCCCTGGGTTAGGAGGTGTGGGGAGAGGTGTAGTTTTTGGTGCGGGACTACAGATAGTTCCAGTAATGTGGTGTACCACGGTTGGCTGGCCCATGTTGGAGCAACTAGGATGAGAGTCAGTGAGTGTTGCTGCGGTTTGCGCACCACCAGTGGAATGAGTGGGAGAGGTGGAAAAGCGCATGCAAATCTGCCTGACTAATTCATCCATATCGCATTGCCTTTGGACAATGGGTGTGGATACCTGGCGGAGAAACTTGGGCATTTGTAGTTTTTGTGTGTGGCGAAGAGATCTATTTCTGGCTGTCCCCATAACTGGAAAAATGGTTGAAGAACTTGCGGATGAAGTTCCTACTCGTGAGTCTGTTGCGTTTGACGACTTAACAGATCTGCTATGCTGTTCTGGTCTCATGGAACATGTTGGGCTAGGAGAAAAATGTTTTGAGGAATAGCCCATCTCCATATGCTTTGTGCTGGTTGGGAGTTGCAGGGAGTGTGTCCCGCCTTGTTTCTGTATGTAAAACATTGCGGTCATATTGTCTGTAAAGACTAGGACAGCTTTGGCCAGAATGTGTTTCTGGAACAACTTTAATGTTAGGAATATGGCTAGTAACTTTAGGTGATTGATGTGGAGCAACCTTTGTTGGCGTGTCCACCTGCCCTGCCTGGTATGATGTAACAGATGAGCTCCCCTGCCGGAGAGCGATGCGTCCGCTGTTAGCACAATCTGTGGAACTGGCTCGATAAATGGTTGCCCCTTGGAAAGTTTTTGGTGTTCCACCACTGCATAGACTGATGCATGCGACCGTCCACCAACACCAGATCGCTCAGCTGACCTTGAGCTTGGTTCCACTGACGTGCTAAAAATTCCAGTAGGGGACGCATCTGGAGTCTTGCGTGAGGTACTATGAATATGCAAGAAGCCATTATCCCTATGAGTTCCATGAACACTCGAGCTGGGAGAGAGTGTTGCGGCTGAAACTTTGTGATGAGGCTTTTTCTATGATTGCTATCCTGGCAGGACTGGGATATGCAAGTGCCATTGAGGTATTTATTGTAGCCCAGAGGAATTGTTGTATGCGGGACGGTTGTAGGTGAGACTAGTTGGTTTATGGTAAAAGTCGTGCAGCAGTTGGATTGTGGCATGAGTGTGATGTACACACTGGTTGTATGAATTTGGCTTTTATGAGCCAGTCGTCTAGGTAGGGGTAGACATGAATATTCTGCCTACTTAGGTGAGCCGCAACTACTGCTAGACACTTGGTGGAGACTATGGGCGCTGTGGTGACTCTGAATGGGAGTACCTTGAATTGGTAATGCGGACGGTCCACTACAAACCTGAGATATTTCCTGTGAGAGGTGTGAGTGAGAATATGAAAGTAGGCGTCCTTGAGATCTAGAGTGGCAAGGAAATCGCCGTGTGCTAGCAGAGGAAGGGCCTGTGGAAGCGTGATCACGTGAAAGTGGTCTGATTGTATGTAGAGGTTTAGGGGTCTGAGGTCTAGGATGGGTCTCAGAGGTCCGTCCTTCTTTGGGATGAGAAGAACAGGGAGTAAACCCCTGTGTTTTGTTGATGTTGGAGAACTGGCTCTATTGCATGTTTTTGTAAGAGGGAGATTACCTCGTTTTAGTAGTGATAAATGCTCTGTTGACATTAAATGTTGTCTGGGTGGTATGTTTGGGGGGTAGAGGTGAGTTCTAGACAATATCCCGATGTAACGATTTGTCTCACCCACCTGTCGGTTGTGATGTTGTTCCAGACAGGAAGGAACTGTAGCAGTCTTCCCTCGACCAGAGTGGAATGGTCCGAGGGAGGGAAGTCATTGGGTAGGGGTGGAGGCAGAGCGGGTATTGTTGGTCTTGCCTCTACCTTTGTTATTATTGCCTCTGTAACCTCCTTTTTGATAGCCTCTGGTAAATGTGGTCTGGGTGGGAGGTTTGTAAGAGGTGGAGGGGTTGTCAGAGGAGTAGCACCCGGAGGTGCCTTTGTAAAAGGAGTGACAAAAAGAACGTCTGGGAGCTTGCGATTGCAAGGCTCCCATTGATTTAGCCATGTCAGTGTCTTTTTTCATCTTCTCCAGAGATTAATCCACTGTAGGTCCGAACAAGTGTTTTTCATCAAATGGCTGATTAAGGATGGAAGTTTGTAGTTCAGGTTTAAAGCCTGAAATACGTAGCCAAGTAGCTCTACGCAGAAGGACACTTGTGTTGATAGCTCAAGAGGCGGTGCCTGCTACTGTTAGAGCGCAACGGATGGAGGTGTTACTAATAAGCTTACCCTCCTGTATGAGGTTGTTGGCCTTGTTTTTATTTTTGTCTGGAAGGTGTTGCAATAGAGTCTCTAGCTCGTCGTAATGTGCTCTATCATACCTAGCTAACAGAGCTTGAGTGTTGGCGATACGCCATATGTTAGCTGCTTGTGACGCTGTGCGTTTACCAGGAGCGCCCAAGAGTTTGGACTCTTTGTCGTCCCCTGATGTTTGCAAGTTAGCCTTTTTCCTGGCGTTGGAGACCACTAAGGAGTCCAACAGTATGTGGCCCTTAATGTATGCCGGGTCTGCTGGGGCGGCTTCATATTTCTTCTCTATCCTGGGGTTAATAACTCTAGCTCTAACTGGATCTTTAAACACTTCCGGTGCATGTTTAATTACTCCTTTGAGCATAGGTAGAATAGGGGTGGACTTTTGTGCAATATCAAAAGAGTCCATTAAAAAATCCTCTTCCCCAGGGTCTGTGTGCAAGTCAATCCTGTGGTATTGTGCAGCTCTCTGAACAAGCTGGTTGAAATCCATGGTATCCTATGGAGAGGAAGGTCTAGAGGGGTAGATGTCGTCGTGTGGCACATTACGGACATCTAGTGTATTGTAATCGTCCCAGGGGTCTGGGGTAGAAGGTGGACTAGGGTGCACTAGTGGCTCATCATCTGCACCCTCCCCTGTGTCATTAGGGGTGTCATCATGGTCCACTGACGGAGGAGATGGTGTAGGAGAGTGGTGTGGTGGAGAAGGTGGAGGAGGAGGAGGAGGAGGTGGAGAAGGGATGCTGAGAGGAGATGTAGCAATGTCCCTCTTTTTGGGTGGTGGAGCCGGTATAGTGTCCAGTGGTCTCTGTTTAGAACAGAGAGCCAGCTGACCAGTCTTTGGGTCTTTTATAAGAGATTTTTGGGTGGGATCCGGTTTAAAAAGCTCTTCTGCTGGAGGTTGGCCTTTCTGACAGCAGAGCGGTTTTATGCTCTTTAGGCTTCGAACTGTGACGTTTTACAATGTCTGTAGGAGTGTGTGGAACTGGTTGTTTTTTCGGCTCAGAGGTCTTTTTCGGCACCAAAGGTTAAGAGTCTGTAGTTTTCGGTAGCGGCTTCTTGCTTGGTTCCGATGGTTTCTTCGGAGTCGAGGGATTGGAGCTGGTAGGCTTTGGTGCCGAGTGCGGAGCAGAGGCAGTAGCGGGCACTGAGGAGGAAGGCAATGGCTTCCTTTTCGGTGTCGGGGCTTCGGCACCAACGGCAGGCTGACTCGAGCTCGAATGGCCTGAAGGCTTAGTTGGAGACTTATTTCCCGGGCCCGGAAGCGGGGCGTGAGAAGTACTGTCTCGGTGTGCACCTGGGCCCGAAGGTGAAGGTGTGACCAAAGCCTTTTTAGGTGTTGGGGAGTGGGTCGGGGGTCGACGTCAGTACTTATGACCCGCTGCCCAGGAGTGATGTCTTCGACGTCTGAGTCATCGACTTCGTAGTCTTCTTCGACCCGCTCCTCTTCTGGTACATCAACGCCCTCCTGGAAGATGTCGTCGGGAATGGATGTCTATGAGCAAGCCATGCTTCTTCGAGCTCGACGAGCTTGAATAGTTTTTTGGTGCGGAATGAGGCGCAAGCTGGACAGTCTCTGGCCTCGTGCTCCGGTGAAAGGCAGAGGTTACACACCTCATGAAGTTTTGTGTGTGGGAACTTCGACCCACACTGAGGACACTTCTTAAATGGAGTCCTTTCCGTGAGCCAGATGTAATGGCATATGTAGGCCCGAAGGCCTTCGTCGACAACCGGAATTGAGGACTTCGAATTTGGAGAGATGCGCATCGACTAGAGATCGCGATCGAAACAATACTGGAGAAAAAGGTGAAGGATTACACGTCGAAAGTTGAATCGGTAACGGCACCGAACTGGAGCGCGATAAACACATCCTAGCCCGATGGCGGAAAAAAACAATCTGAAGATGGACCCGATGCCCATGCGCACTATGGTCCAAAGGAGGAGTCACCTATATCGTGACTTCCAAAGACTTTTCCAGGACATCAACAAAGTGCAAACATCCGGGCACAACACCATATGGCGATCTATGCACAGTGTGTAAATCTGCAGGGCATATGCCTTAAACACCTCTTTACAATAAATAGCCAGAACTGGTGCAGTGCCTATTAGTATCAATTACATTTTGTGAGAAAATGGGGTTCTTTTGCAATACACCCCCCCACAAACACACACAGACCCTTTTTGCCAGTTTTTATGTTGCCCAGTACCAGTGTTCTTTCCCTGAAACTGTTCCACAATTGGCACTTTAGATCACCTGTAGGTCCCTAGTAAATGGTATCAGGGTACCAAGGGCATTGGGACTGAAGAGGGTCTCTCTCCAAGGAACCCCTCACCTAGGCCATGAAGACTGACAGTAAAGCATGAATGGCCTAGGACAAAGGCAACATGGCACACTGTCCGTGTGCCACGCCAACAAGCACTGCCTAAGGTATAGGTAAGTCACCCCTCTAGCAGGCCTTACAGGCCTAAGGCAGGGTGTGTAGGAAGGTGGATATCTGACTATGGTTGCCCCCCACTTTTTGCCTGGTGTTTTGCTGGTTTTTGACTTAGTTGGCCTGGGATCCTGCTATTCAAGACCCCAGGCTTCTTGCTCTCTCTGTTAAAATGGATTCCATGTACTTTAGGTGCATTTACCAATTGGTACTGGGCCACCTTATCAGTCCCTGTACCCAGGGCATAGGTGTACCCAGGGCTTACCAGGGGCTGAAGCATGTATTATGCCACCCCTGGCTGGCCATCTAAATCTGACACAACTGGCTGTATGACAGCTGGGGCAAGGTGGTGTAATCACCCTTTGCTATAGATATAGTATACCTATATCTAACCCTAAAATGGACACATATATTCCTATCAGTCACTCCTATGGAAGGCCTTATCAATCCTGAAGGCAGAGTGCTTGGAATTATGTGAGATGGTGCTCTGGCATGAGCTGAGCCCGTTTGCAGCTTGCGGAACCAAGTCCTAATAGCTGTTCCATGATAACGCTATACCATATACTCTTAAGTGCATTATCAACCTCGCGGTTAAATGCTAACTCTGGTATAGCATTATCAAAACATTTAGAGTAAGGTGTCATACGATTTGGAATACTACCCCCTCGCCAATTCTGGCGACGGGGGTAGCATTCCACCCTTCTAGAGGGACACGACATGTATGTAACTGTGAACCCCGGTTAAAGTTAACTCGAGCCTCAGCATCACAAAATGGATGCTGCCACCACAGACACAAGTCTGACCTCCTGCTGCTGAGAGTCCTTCCAGCGAGGATGACTTGGACAAAGGGTTTCCTGCCTTGGGAGGAGCTAGCACCACCCCAGACAGGATTTTGTGTATTGAGGTAGGGAGGCCCGAAAGGAATGAGACATGCCTGGGGCAAACAAGGTGCCCTGTGCATACACCGGTTCAAACCAGTTGCTGGGGCATCCCTGCCCCAGCTCTGGCGGGAAACCGGACAAAGGATAGGGGGTGTAACCACCCCCCTTCCTGGTCCCACCCAGGGGAGGGACCTAGTCAGTAGTGCAGCCCCCTTTAGGAGAATAAAGGTAGGAGCTGGTCCCATTCCAAATTAGATTATCCTGAACTATTCAACAAGAAGAAACTCTGGCCTTCGACGTTCTGCTCCACAGAAGACTGAAGAATCTCCCTTGTGGACAAGGAGTGTCCACCCTGCAACTGCAGGCACCATCAAGCGTCCAGCGGCTTCACTTTGTCGTCTTCCCTCGAGGATCCAGACTTCAGAGCCCGACGAGACCCGGATTCCCAGACCTCTCCGACTTCAACTCACATCTGCAGCAAAGCTGAGACCCGTGGGTGCGACGAGACACGTGGGATCGGCCATCTTGAACGAACCTGCACTTCGCTTCCAGCACGACTCCCGAGGTAAACTCGACCAAGTGCTTTGGGGACTGAGAAGCCCCAGCCCCGAGCAGCCCCTGCACCGAAGACCAGCCCTCCAGCATCCACGAGATCTGCGTGGGGCCCTTCTGCTTGTCTGCTGCTCGACGCGTTGTCTGGTCACTTGCCGGCTGGCTAGTGGCCTCCTAGACGACGAACCTTTGAATCTTTGCTGCTGGTCTGGTTGCTCCAGACTGGCCCTTGCTCCTTTCCAAAAGAGGGGCACCCCGGACTCTCCTAGTCCGCACCAGACGTCTTTTCCCTTCACCGCGTGGGTTGCCTTTGCCAAGGCCTGTTGAGTCCAATCCCGGATCCGACACCGCCGACAGCGAGAGCCTGCGTGGGACAGCTCGTGCCTCCATCCTGGTCGTCGAAGACACATCCTGGTCCACGTGGCTGCAGAGTCAAGCGTCCACTCTTCACCTGATCGCGACAACAGCACCTGGTTCCTTCCTGGCTCCACACCGGTCACTGGCTAGTGACTTTGAACACTGTCCCCTCTGCTTTCAGGTCCTCTTCTTCACCGATCCACCCTTGGATCGCACCAGACATCTTCCTCCTGGTCGCCTGCAGCATCTTTTCTTTCAGGCTCCATTGACTTCAACGCGAGAACCCGACACACTTTGGCACCTATGCACCCGCAGCCCCTGGGTGAGGTAACAAGAGCATTTCGGTGCTCAACGGTAGTCTAACTGTCCTAGTGTCTAATTCCACAGTCGTTGTTGTCCTAACTAGTCAGGATTGTCCGTACTTACCTTTTACTTGAACTGTACTGTCCATAGACGTTGTTACGCATCTCGCGTGTGAGTTCACACTCTGCACACGCGTTCCGTGGGCCTCCTATTACTTACCTGAAGTTAGTATAGCGTGGTCCCATCGATCCTACAGCCTCTGGACAGCTCCATTCCTTTTATCGACTCTCACATTCCACTTACTTAGTATATGGTTTGTCGTGCCCCTAGGGCACCATTGTAATTTTGTGCAACTTGTAGTATTTTTCGCAAGAGATTGTCATGTGCTTAGCCCTCTGACCTCATAAAGAGTTCAGAGGTGTTGTTATTAATAAATATACTGTTTATTTTCATAACAACCTGTGTGGTGTCCTTTCATCTGGTATTCAAGGGGTTATATTGTGGTAAAACAGCTGGCTTCACATGCCAAAAGAGTTTAGCCTAAGACTGCTTTGTCCATGCTACCATTAGGATAGCTGGTCTATAAGGTTGACTTACAACCAATCACCATAAGGGTTGTTTGGACTGATACAAGGTGATCACTAGAACTAGTGAGCATCATATATCAGGCCAACTTCTCACATTGGTGTGCAGTGGTTGGGATTTGAGCTTGCTGTTGTTTTTGCCACATATAATCTTGAAATATCATTTGAAAGATCACATAAGGTACCTAGGTACATATAACAAGCTTAGAAATACTCTGAGTTCTACTGAACCAGCTGTTGTAGTAGAAAGGGCCTAGCACACCCTGACTACAACTCGTAGCAAGGGATCAGTAGGAAAACCCATAGTGTAGGTAGGTGCACCACTTACACCTCACTAGAAAGCATGTCTACCACAGGAGAGACCTCAGTGACTCCCCTTGTGGTTAGTGACCCTCCACAGGTCCTTTCCAGATATGCAGCTCTCAGTTTCCAGGAGATGAGACAATTGTGTACCTCCAGGAAATTGAAACAGGGTTCTAGCCCTACCACTCCTTTTCTGTTAGGTCTCTTAGAGACATATGATGCCAGAAGGGCTGCCAACACAGACCCCTCTAATCCAGATAGGAGCATGCCAGCCTTAGAAGGTACTCTTGGAGATCCAGACCTCCCTGAAACTGACAATGTAGAAGAGGAGGAGGAAGAAGAAGAACCATCTGGGGATGAGGCAGACAATGGTTCTGTGATAGTCAGCAGACTCACAAGGGCCAACTTAGACCTACATAGGGAAGGATCTGGGGGACCCCCAGTACTGACCCTGAGCAGGCCTAACTTTGGAGCTAGGAGAGATAGATCTCATTCTAGGGACTCCAATAGATCTGTGCACTCTCATGCCTCTGCTCAGAGGAGAATGACTTCCCCTCAGAGGAGAGAGCATGAAGCAAGGATGAAGCAGGCTAATCTGAGGATCCAGAGGGAAGAACTTGCCCTTGCCAAAGAGAAGTTTGCCTTTGCTAGAGAGCAACAGTTGAGTGGGGTAGTCCCCACTGGTGGCAGCAATATCCCTAGGGATAGAGACAGGAGTTTTGATAATAGACACCTGAGTAAAATAGTGCCCTCCTATAAGACAGGAGATGATATCCACAAGTGGATAACTGCTTTGGAGAGAGCCTGCAAAGTACAGCAGGTACCCCAGAGTCAGTGGGCAGCTATATTGTGGCTCTCCTTTGAAGGTAAAGGTAGAGACAAGCTCCTCACTGTTAGAGATGAGGATGCAAATGATTACCAAGTCTTGAAAACTGCTCTGATTGATGGGTTTGGCTTAACCACTGAACAGTACAGGTTGATGTTCAGGGATACCCAGAAAACTCAGGCTCAAGATTGGACTGACTTTGTTGAGGCTTTGGAAGGCTGGCTACTGGGAAGTAAGGTTACTGATTTCACAGGATTGTATAATCTAATTATGAGAGAGCAAGTCTTAAATAATTGTCAGAACCAGTTATTACACCAGCACCTGGTAGACTCTGATCTGACCTCTCCACAAGAATTGGGTAAGAGGGCGGACAAATGGGTCAGAACCAGGATTAGGCCTAAGAACCAGGGTGGTGACCAAAAGAAGGAATCAACCAAGCCTCAAGAGAAGGGTGGGAATAAATCTACAGATCAAACCACATCAGGGTCCCAAAAATCCTCTGAGGGGGGTGGGTCCCAGAATCCTTCCAATACCCAGAAGAAACCTTATTGCCAAAACTGCAAACAGGTAGGCCATTGGAAAACTGACAGTAGTTGCCCAAGGGCCAACAACAATAAGGAGAACATACCCCCAAGTAACACTCCCAAGCCTCCTGTTACTACTAGTAGTAATCCCCCAGGTGGTGGGCGTGCCCCCAAGAATTTGGGTGGATTTACTTTGGGAGTTCCTGGGGACTCTGGCCTAACCAGGTCCCCTAACTCAGATTCTCTTGTCTGTGAGACTGGCATGGGGTTTGCCAACTTCACTGATTGTCCCAACACTTTGGGCAAATACAGACAGGAGCCCCTCATCAATGGTCTGAAAGTTGAGGCCTATAGAGACACAGGGGCTAGCATCACCATGGTGACTGGGGAGCCTAGTCCCCTCAAGGCAACTTATACCTGGTGCCACATACCAGGTGACAGACATTGATGGAGTGCAGAAAAATCATCCCATGGCAGTGGTAAATCTCAGCTGGGAAGGTGTCACTGGCCCCAAGAGAGTGGCAGTGTCATCAAACTTGCCTGTAGATTGCCTACTGGGGAATGATTTGGAGATCTCAGCCTGGGCTGAGGTAGAACAAGAAACCCATTCTAAAATGGTAAACCTCCATGAAAAGGTTAGTGGGGCTGTGATGGCCACAGCCCCAGTCCAAGATGTCCTCCCTGAACAGGTTAGGAGGGTTGTGCCAGTCTCAGCCCAATCTCAGACAGATTCCTTCCCTGAAAAGGTTAGCAGGGCTGTGAGGGTAACAGCCCATACCCAAACTGAGTCACTTCCTGAAAAGGTTGGTGGGGTTGTGATGGCCACAGCCCAAACTCAGACTGATAATAGTGTTGTGAAGCCTGAAACTATGGATCACTCCACTCAAACAGAGAGCATTGAGGAGGAAGAGAAATCTCCCTCCCACCAGACTTTAGGAAAGGATCAGCCTCCTCAGGGAACTGATCTTACCCCTTGTGAAGAAACTGCCCCAGAGGTAGTCAGGCCTAGCCTGGCAGAACCCCTGATGTCAGTGGACCCTTCCAAGGTGGGACCCAGTCTGGAGCAGGTAACCTGCCCCTCTCTACCCTGCTTCAGTCAGCCCAGGGCTGTAGAGGTCAGGGAGGCCAGTGGTGGACCCCAAAGGGCCCCCTGCCCAAAAGAACCCCCCAATCAGCAGATTAAGGGCACTGAAGCTAGTAGTTCTAGCCAAGTGAAAATAAAACAAACTCCTGAGGGATCCCCCTTAAAATTAGTTAGGGACCTCCCACAGATGAACACTGTTGGGCACAGCCAAACCTGGGACCTGAGGGCCCCAAACCTGACCTGTCCCTCCAGTAAGCCAAACAGAGGGACCCAGCCTCCAGCTTTAGGTAGCCAGAGGTTGACCCTGAGAGCATACAGCAACTCAGTCCTGGAAAGAAAGGCATATATGGTGGCTAGTGATTGGAGGAAGTTGATCCCAACATTAGTGGAGCCTCACTTCAGTACTCCATCCCAGCACCAGCCTTTTACTTTGCCAAAACACACCACAGGTAGAGATTCCCTATGGTGGAGACCCTCAGATACCCTTAGGGTGAGGGATTGCTTAGTGGACCATGAGATAGGGGGTAACCATGTCAGTGCATGCACCTCCTCATATGGCCACTCGGGCAATATAGGCTTACCTGGTCAAGGATAGCCTTATCTCCTTCCGTTTGGGGGGGGGGGGGGGGGTTATGTAGGAAGGTGGATATCTGACTATGGTTGCCCCCTTACTTTTTGCCTGGTGTTTTGCTGGTTTTCACCGATCCACCCTTGGATCGCACCGGACATCTTCCTCCTGGTCGCCTGCAGCATCTTTTCTTTCAGGCTCCATTTACTTCAACGCGAGAACCCGACACACTTTGGCACCTATGCACCCGCAGCCCGTGGGTGAGGTAACGAGAGCATTTCGGTGCTCAAGGGTAGTCTAACTGTCCTAGTGTCCAATTCCACAGTCGTTGTTGTCCTAACTAGTCAGGATTGTCCGTACATGCCTTTTACTTGAACTGTACTGTCCATAGACGTTCTTACGCATCTCGCGTGTGAGTTCACACTCTGCACACGCGTTCCGTGGGCCTCCTATTACTTACCTGAAGTTAGTATAGTGTGGTCCCATCGATCCTACAGCCTCTGGACAGCTCCATTCCTTTTATCGACTCTCACATTCCACTTACTTAGTATATGGTTTGTCGTGCCCCTAGGGCACCATTGTAATTTTGTGCAACTTGTAGTATTTTTCGCAAGAGATTGTCATGTGCTTAGCCCTCTGACCTCATAAAGAGTTCAGAGGTGTTGTTATTAATAAATATACTGTTTATTTTCATAACAACCTGTGTGGTGTCCTTTCATCTGGTATTCAAGGGGTTATATTGTGGTAAAACAGCTGGCTTCACATGCCAAAAGAGTTTAGCCTAAGACTGCTTTGTCCATGCTACCATTAGGATAGCTGGTCTATAAGGTTGACTTACAACCAATCACCATAAGGGTTGTTTGGACTGATACAAGGTGATCACTAGAACTAGTGAGCATCATATATCAGGCCAACTTCTCACAGGGTGCACTATATCACAAGTGTGGTCACATCTTGTCGTGTATTTCTATAGGTTCTGAATCAGTCCCCCTATTCCTGACCCTATTCTGGTTAAACTAACTATCAAGTTAACTAACAGTCAGCCCATGAGGCAAGAAAAGCCCCCATGATGCAGATACCGTTATCTGACGCAGTCACACTACGGCACAGGAACGTGTTATCTGATTAGGTCATAACGCTTGAGATCTAATTAGACAAGTGACATTCCTCCAGCCCCTGATAAGGCATACGACGTTCTCATAACAAATCAAACCTATGACAACCTGGAAAATCCGTGCGGCCATTGTTTTGATTTCACAGAGAACTTTAGTAAAGAATGTGCTAACGAGCAAGTCGTATGACATCTTTATTGACGTATCTATGTCCATCCTTACGTCAATCTCGGCACCTTTAAGGTATAAATATTGCCGATCTTGCCCTATGCAAACACACGCGTGGTGACAAGACGGAGCAGCCATACTTGCCGAAGCCGAGAGCAGAAGCAGACCCCGCTGGCGCAGCCCCGCCTTCCTGACGCGCTGAGAGACGCGCTGCTATCTCAAGCCGAGAGACCCAGCACCGGCGCTTTCGGGCAGCCCTCGCAGGCAGCCTGGAATATCGAGAGCAGAGAAAGAGATACCATTCCTCATTCATCCTAAATTCCAGGTACAGAACTGAATAACCCCTCACAGAGAATTCTTTAGTTATTCACTTGGCAAAAACAAACTTAACTTAAACTGTAACTTTCTATTCCCGCCCACGCATTAGACTTAGGTCAGGTACACGGGGTAGGCGTATTTAGAAACACCAGTTGAGTACGTTTAGTCAAATGTATATGTGTATGTAAATATATTTTAATCATTTTAAACATCATATGGCTCAGAAACCATATCAATGTTTTTACAGTATTATTTTATACTATTGCTTTTAATGTATGCACTTTACTTAACTATAAGTATTGCAATAATATCGATCCTTTTTCTCATGTATGAGAAAAGAGACTGATCAATAAATAACATCTTTTATTGAACACGCCCGTCTCTTCCTTTTCTCTACATTCTGATGAGACTAAGAATGCACGTACTGACTGAGTAAAATAATTGCCTTGTGCTCACACGACTCTCGAGATTGACTCTTGATTAGGGGAGAGCAAAGTTGTCATGTTCTATGGTTGTCAGAAACTAAATCCCTTCTTGTCTAATCAGGGGAGTTAATTCCTTCCTTGAACATTCGAGAAAGTTTCTAGCGAACTCTGAGCTTAGCTGGCAAACCCAAAAATTAAGTCTAGTATCGACAGTAGTAGACCTAGTTAACGTCTGGCCTAGGCCTTTACTGCTGTAGGTACTATTCCAATGCGCAGAGCCTATTGGGAAAATAGGAGCTACACTACATGGCGCCCAACGCGTTTGGAAAGGGCGATAAAACTAACGTAAGACATTTAGAGTAACTCAGTCGTGCTTTCTCACTCAGACCCCTTTTCCCAAATACTCCAAAGACGTCTGGAGTGGGTGAAAGGTTATATCCTCCAAAACCTCGCAGGAGGGAACTCCTATGTATGGTTCTTGGTCAAGTCAACGTTGAAGGATAAACAGTTCCAAAATATTGTGCATCTAATCTTTGTTCCATAAAGAAACCTGATCTGCAAACAAACATAATACCATCCTGTCTGTAAAATGGCAGAGAGTGATGATGAAAGAGAGGCAGTTAGATTAGCAACTGAACTCGCAGATGCTGATGCTACCATGCAAGCAGCAGACGCGGATATAATACTCATTCCGGTCATTAAAAGGAGATCTATAACCTTAAAACTTATAGAAAATGGACTGACACCTAGAGGTGGCACAGTCATATTCGTAATTGAGGCACACGAATATCGGCAGACAGAGGTATACTATTCATGGATACATTTTCCAGCAGCAAATGCTGTAACAAAGTACTTCCACTATTACAAAGTAGAGGAACCTCCTGAAACATACACTCCTTTCGAGGAGGTGGAAGTACCACTCAAATTCCAAGAGCATTTGCTCTTATTTGATGGCGCCCTAAAACATAACAATCACATTACCAGGCTCGGTCCTTTAGGTAGACCAGGAGCAACGTGGCCGGTCTTAGCCGGATACACACCACATCCAGACATCGAAAGAATGCCTGCAGCAGAGCTGTTAATACAGCTAAAACAACTACTAAAAATTCATAGACAATTAGTTCAGTATGTAATGCGTACTTCAACAATTCAGCCAGCGATTAAACTTCCACAGCTGACCCCTCACCAGGGGAACACAAACAAAATTACACCACAGAACATCCAATCCTGCCTAGGTAAAGTTCCAGCTAAACGGGAACAGATACCATTCTGGTTGGCACAGAAAATTACCCAAATAGAGGCGGTGTTTCCTGACACCACCCCATTAGAAACTATATGTCTCCCAATGGGAATCGCACCACACATTGAGGACTGTGACACTTGGGGTACAGTCTTTGCTTCCATCTACACAAAAACGCACGGTGTTCCATCCATTTCGGTAATACCAGATGTGCTAAAACAAATTCAAGATGAATACGGTCCAGAACCTGCTTTAACTCTTGGTATGAAATTACTGAAAGACTTCAAGCAGGTCTCGGCTATATTACTAGCCAACATAAAAGGTGAAGCAGCAAACGTGGCGATCCGCCAGAGGTTAAAAGAGACAGATATAGCAGACCAACCAGCTGAAATTGCCAGAATCATAGAAAAATCCTATGAAGAACTAGGCAGAGATAGTCTAGGTGGAATACCAGTAAAACCGCAACTGACTACAAGTCCAGAAAAAATATTTTTTAATAATAATAATTCACCAAAAAAGAACTGGGATGGAAATAAACAATCCAATCCTAAAGAAAAGAAATTCCAGTCCCGAGGAAGGTCTCCTAGGCGAAGAGAGAAATCTCCAAACCAAAGACAGAGGTCACCGCAGAGTGACCCCTCGGGGAATAGATATAACCTTAGAAATAGGGATAATATTAAAAAACCTGATAGATATCAAGACATTGATACACGTCCCTCTCAATCTTTTCAGAATTCCTCGCAGAAATCGGAAAGAAGAGGACGATCAGAAGAGCACGCCAAGTCCAAAGACAAGGAACCTGCTCAACAAAAAAAGAAATTACAATTTCCAAAAAAGAAGGTAGCCAGTATCAAGGTAGTTAACAATGCCGAGAATACTGAGGACACAACTGAAAAACGGAGAGTGGGCTCAGACAATGCTAGACAGCGCAGCAGAGGTGAGCATAGCTCGCAAAGTCCTTATGAATCATCTGGAGACAGTGGACACGAATGAATACCTTCAAGTGGAAACTGCAGACACCAGAGTTAGCAAGCCCCACAAGATATACGAGATAACATTACGTATAGAGGGAGATAAGACTAGGAAAATAAGGGGACTATTTTGGGATAACCTCTCCAAAGGCTATGACATCCTTCTAGCTGAAAAAGACTGGCCACCAGAGTTTGTCAGGGAGTGGTGCCCTCATGGCGAAGAAGTAATTATGCCTGCCTTCTCGAATCAAATACCGATTCATAAAAAATACACACTTGCTAGAAAGTGGGCAGTGGCCTTAGCACCTGCTTTATATAAAAATCATGTAGGATGGGATGAGGACTCCCCTCCTCACAAAATCCAGTTAAAATCACAACCTACTGCACAAAGGCAGTACCCAATTAAGCAAGAAGCTAAAAAACAGGTAAATGAAATACTAGATCAGCTAGAATACCAGGGGGTGATTGAAACTTGCACCTCACAAATGAACAATCCTTTGTTTCCGGTCTCCAAACCAGACAATTCATATCGTCTAGTTTTGGATTACCGACACCTTAACACATGTTGCAAAACCTTTGCAGTGCAAAACTCACACAGTGCTGCACTAATGAATAACATAGTGCGCAAAAAATACAAAACAACCTTGGACATCTCCAATGGATTCTTTTGTCAAAACATAGCACCAGAGAGCAGATATTTAACTGCATTCTCAGTAAATGGCACTCAAAAGCAATTCTGTCGGTTAGCCCATGGGTACAAGAACAGCCCGGGGGTATTCTCAGCGAGAGTAACAGAATTACTACAACTATATGATGATGAAGCATTATCTTATGTCGATGACATTTACTTAACAGATGATGACTTGGAGACTCACTTGAAAAGGGTGAACACCATAATACTTGGGTTCGCTGCAGAGGGTTACAAATTCAACTTTAAAAAGTCCAGAATTGCCCATCTGACGGTCCTATTCTTAGGATATGAGTTATCAAGTGAAGGCAAAAGCTTGGCTGACAATTTCCTAGAGAAATGTGCCGAAATCCAAGCTCCTAAAACACTAAAAAACTTACAGTCAATTCTAGGCTTCCTAAATTTCGGAAGAACATACATTGCAAATTACGCAGAAAGGGTCAAACCCCTTTATGATCTAATTAAACCAGACTTTAAAAGATCCAATTGGACTCAAACACACACAGAAATTTTGAGATCCTTACAAACAGACATGCTAATTAAAACAAAATTAGAAACACGTGATAACACACGCAACCTTGTGATCCGAGTCATCCCAGGGAGATGCGGATTCACATACCTGACCTCTAATGAGGGAGAAAAGGTACCGATTGCATTTAAATCACACTTGTACACTAAGGCTGAAATGAAATTTAGCCCAACGGAAAAAATTCTTACAGCAACACAGACAGCTATAGCAAAAGAACGAGCCCTGGCACAAGGTAAACGAATAGTAATCGTGACACCAATACCAGCCTTAGAGGCGGTAACAAAGGCAAGCATTCCAAATGCTAAAGCACTCCATCCGAGATGGATACAATGGGCTAACTCTCTTGCTGCAACAGACGTGGTGTACGAATTTGATCCTTATTTAAAAACACAAGAATTTCTCCAATATGAATTCGAATGTCCTCCGCCAACCGAAATTCTGCCTCTAGATCACTACGGCTGTATAATATATACAGACGGATCAGCACAACCCGCAGTAGGGGGTAAACAAGCTTACAGTGCTGCGTGCGCGATTGTTAAAGGTCGTTGGCACGAAGGGAAATTTAAACCAACCCTCACTAAAACACAATCCCTAGGAGATTGTACAGCTCAGCGAGCTGAACTACTAGCATTCAAGATGGCGCTTGAAAATACCGATCGAGAATTCCCCACACTCATAGTGTGCGATTCGTATTATTGCGTTCAGTCTTATAATGAATACTTGCAGATCTGGCTTCAGAACGGTTTCAAGGATGCGAAAGGTGGCACAATCAAGCATAAAATGCTCTGGGAACAAGTAGCTCTTTTACAAAAAGAACTACCAAAGACTCACGTGATACATACACTGAGTCATCAACGTGATGGCGTTCACGTTGCAGGGAATTCATTGGCTGATGAGGCCGCGAAGGCAGCTGTGCAAACGGCTTCCGTAGCTGCCGTCACCCGGTCAAAAACAAAAATAGACAGCGAAATATTACAAGCTGTCAGCGCTTCAGAAAAGGATTCGATAGAACCACTCCCTAAAGGCTTTCCAGTAAAATACTCATACATAACTGATGCAAACAATGTTCCTTTTGCTCGAATCCCTGGAGTGGGGGATAGGGCAATTCCAAACATGGAACATAGGTTAGGACTAATAATAGCGGCACACGAAGGGCTTGCTTCTATTCATGCTGGCATCTCAGCCACAGTATCATTATTAAAACAGAGATACTGGTGGCCACAAATGAGAAGACAAACAAGGAACTATGTTCTAGCATGTGAAATATGTCAAAAAATGAAAGTATCAACGGTGAGACGTCCAGCACAGACGCCCCTTCTAATCTCGGATAAACCATTAGCCTGTGTTTATCTAGACCACTGCGGTCCCTTACAAAGGGATGGTAACTATAAATATATCTTGGTCGCAGTGGACTCATGCACGAGATTCATATGGATGTGGCCCCAGCGAACGGCTGACGCCAGAACTGTTATAAAAGATTTGCGAGTCTTTATCGGCACATACGCAATTGGCATGCTGCATTCGGACAATGGTCCTGCTTTTAGCTCTCGGGCTTATAAGGAGGCCATGGTCAGCATGGGCGTGCAATTGCGGTACTCTTGTCCATTTCACCCTGAGGGGAACGGAATTGTTGAAAGAAAAAACCGTGACATAAAGCAATCTATAACGGCAAAGGTATTAGGTTCGGGAGCTGGGTGGGTCAAACATCTAATAAGTGTCCAACGTAGTCTAAATAACTTGCCAAGAAATTCTCTGAAGGGATTCAGTCTGTACGAATTATTATTCGGAACTAGGATGTTGATCTCTGACCTTGATAGTCAGACTTCAGTGGTAATAGAAAAAACCTTTGATGTCAAAGACCGTTTGGCTATTTTGCAGGACTTAAACAAAACAAGAAAAGACCTGAGCAACATACAGTTGAAACAACAGCCAACAACCACTGAAGAATCACCACCTGTCCCAGCAAGACCTGTCTGGATTCCAAAAGTCGGGGATCTAGTCAGGGAGAAGATCGCGGTAAAGAAGGAATTTGGGCCTTCTTACAGAAAAGCAGTTCCTGTCTTGTCTGTCAACGGGACAAGATCAGTTGTACTACCGCCACTTGCTGGTAAAAAGGAGAACCGAGTTGTATCCATCGACCTGGTAAAACCACAACATGTGGCCGATAACAAACAGTAGGCCAAGTGGACTCCCAATAAGTAGCAGAACACCTAGGTTTGCTACCAGTACAGAGGTCCTATCAAAAAGGCTCATCACATTCGAAACGCCTGCAGAAGAACAAGAAGGACTATGCAACAATGCAATAGAACTCAGACCTCTGAAAACCCAAATAAAGACATTTAGCAGAGACACACCAATCTATACTGAAGTACCAAGTGAAAATGCAAAAAACAGAAATCCTGAACCAATTGGAACAATTGACAGAACTGCATCCGGTTACTTCATCAACTTCGATGATTCCTCTGACGGCTTCAGTGAATCAAAGACACAGCCATCATCAAAATCCTTTAAAGACAAAGCTAAGGAACTTTTGAAACAACTGAAAGAAACATATCTGGTTTCTCCATGGATTGAATTTTGGGTGGGTTTTGGTGCATTTATCCTCATACTTTGGCTCATCATGGTATTTACTTTGGGACGCTTCATTGAGGGAAAATATGCTAAAATGGACACAGCAAGTCAGAACATCAACTTGGTCCTCAAACCACACACATCTTCACACGTCGAGAAAAGAGAACTTTCTTCAGCCAACTTCACAGCCAATCCTATACCTGGTGGGGTAGCCTGGGACAACACTGACTATGAAATTTATGGTCCGGTCGAGATCCTGAAATATCCACACCAAATCAAGATCTCCTTGAGTGACTTTGCAAAACCAAACTCATTTGCTGATGATTGGGACTTCGAAAGTATTAACAACATGATGTCTGACTTAGTAATGTCTGCTAAATTTACAAAACATGATTATTTGCAAGGTTCTACAAATTATGATAGTATGTATTGCTATAACCATTATGGTAACCATTTTTTGCATAAATCTGCACAACCTAGAAATGTTTTAAATTATAATCAATGGGAACATTGTGCTACACCTCCAAAAGGGAGCTCTAGAACCGTGTATGACAAATATTCATATTTTTCAGGTTTTAACACAAGTAATGCTGAAACATTTTATTTTAAATTGTCAAACAAGACAGGGATGAAAACCATGATAACCAACACAAAATTGATATATTCAGATTCGTTCTTTGAAAAAATGAATACTTTTGGATTTGATTATTGGGACAAAAATGTTGATTTGAAAAGTGTTTGGGGTACAAAAGAATGGCAAGTACAGGGTTTAGAAGCTTTGTTTAGAGCCTGCATGATCCCAGAACAAATTATATTTTTAAATGACACTGTTCAACAAACCACCTGTCTTGGCTTAGCCAAAATCAAAGATTTAATTAAACCGTCTATTCCAAAGCCAACAATATTTAGCAATAGCTCTGATACAGATGAAGAAATAGACGTAAACCATATAAGAAACCAAAACAGAACACATCCTGATTGGAAACAATGGTTGATCTGGCCCACAGATACAAATTACTGTCAAGATAGATTCCTGAATAAAACACAGGGTTTCAAAATGACCAGGCCAGACCCTAGATATCCCCAAAGACATCACCCAGGGATAATAACAACCTACAGTGTGGGCAAATTATGCCTTCAATGGCTACAGACTTCCACACTGCCTGAAATTAAGCAACACCTATCTTTACTTACTGATGGTGCTGACTTGCGTGATTTCATACTGGGACCACGCAAACAGCGTCAAAAGCGTTTCATAGCAGCCTCTGTATATGCAGCATACAATGAGGCCTGGAAGGTTACTCAAATTGAG
Source organism: Lissotriton helveticus (assembly GCF_964261635.1). Taxonomy (NCBI): domain Eukaryota; kingdom Metazoa; phylum Chordata; class Amphibia; order Caudata; family Salamandridae; genus Lissotriton; species Lissotriton helveticus. The sequence continues at coordinate 133,503,440 of NC_136070.1, read as the reverse complement.
ACAGCAGAAAGAATACGGGAAATTGACCGTATCAATTTGGAAAAATCACTTTCTGTAGTGGACAATGGGTTAATGACTCTGTCCTCCAGAATTTTTTCATTGGACAGCATTGTGTCTTCAGCAATCGATATATTATCGCAAGACTTACTATTATTACAACATGGTCAGTCACAATTGCGTTCCATTGTACAGCTTGGCTGGACGTTACAAAATCTGCGTTCAGGCTACGTGCCTTGGCGTTTAATCAACACAACGTCACTATTCCAAATCTTTAACCTTACTGATAGACAAATCGGTATGGCGCAAAAGGGTGCTGATTATACAATCTTGAGCATTGAAAAACTAGAAAGATTACCAATGACAATGTCAGAACGACCTGTCAGTGAATGGATAATCCACGGAATCATAAATATTCCAATCTCAACCTTCAGGTTTCAATACTGCCAAAAATATATACAGGCTGGCATGTACGAGAAATTGGGAAAGGGGTACCTTAAAACAACTTGGAACCTGCCCTATTCACATGCATGTGTCAGTAATAAAGGACAGAAAGTGTTTCTTAGTGGCAACAATTGTGCTATGTCACTAAGCGGCACGCTTCTGTGTAACGGTATTAGTTTGCATGGAGCCTGTGAAGGGAATTCATACAACCTTTCATGTCACCAGCAAGGCGCACCTGCAACTGAAATAGAACCATTCTTTCAAAGACTCTATAATGGGAGTTACATTCTTATTGTAGACCGCAGATGTTGCAGTCTTATGCCCGGGACTCCTTATCTAGTAACTACAACGGCGAAGGTCAAGTGCTGTGGACGTTCTTTATTCCCCAGCTCCTTTCCAGACAGGGAGGCAAGGGCATGGCCCAGTTTGAAAATTACTTCTATTCGAATAGATACTTTAAGCAGAATGAAAACAGTGCTTCTTCAGACGCCTACAAGGCTCACGTCATCAAAAGAAACGTATGATCTACAAGTCGCAAGGACGACTGCAGAGATACATACATTATTATCAACTAATTCCCCCGTACATTTCGCGGAAATCCTGAGCGAAATCTTAAATATTTCTGATACCAATGGGATCTCAGGGGTATTTAAGACAGTATTGTCGATGGCATTAACACCATTCAAAGCCATACTGGGTATTTTTCCAGATTTCGTCCATTCGATTTTTGGCGGACTTCCCCTGATCCTGGGACTAATTGCAGGAATCCTATTCCTAGTCCTTATTTTTCGTTATGGCAACCCATGTCACAGATCAAACTCTCGCGACAATGGAAGATACGATCCTAGCCATTGGATACCGGGACCGGATATCAAAAATCCTGGGACTCTCCCGGCTTAGAGACCTGAACATGACTTGGTTTCTATCATTTCGACCAATGTGGCAAAGGTGTGTTTTACCTGTACTAAGGTGTCTGCTATGCGGAGAAGAATGCGTGTTAGACACCTGTCTGACGCTACAATCGGATGCGCCAGTGGATGCAGATACACTGTTGGTTCCTACCAAGGTTCACGCTTTGTGCTGCCCTCAAAGGCTGCCAATCCTGATGACGGCATTCCTGGAATCTTCACCACTGCGATTGAAGAGTAGTGAAGTTCAAGATGAAAGCAGCATCGAACAGGTACGACCTTCTGTCAGCAATGCGAATCAGAATGTCAATACAGACAATCATGCGCACGAATGCATGGTTACACCTATTTCCGACTTAGTGGAACTTTCCCATGAAGCTGTTGACAGTTTTTTCGAAAGCCTTAATGATATGATGTTCTCTCCAGAACAGAAATAGAGACTTTTTGAGTAAACTCGCACACGGCGTTCCCTGAATTCGGCCTTCAACTTTAAAAATAAAGTCACATGAACAATTCTTCCCACCAGTTCACGGACAACAATTTTTTAGCAGCCCCAAATTATTTTTCACAAATTTTTCGGGACACTTATCTTCTGCTTAAAGTAAGAAACTATTCCTAGAGAACTAAGATTTCTATTTTTAGATACTTTATAAACTTTAGTTGCCCGCTGGGATGTTCACAAATATTTTATTATGTGATGAAATGGTCTCGAACTTCCTTTCTGTATAGCCATATTAAGAGCCATTTCATGTGTATTTCTCATATACCAATAAGCAATAATGCATACAAATGAGTGTTTACTTTTGCATTTAAACCATAGCTTAAGTGCATACAATATATATGACTGCAATTTTTCAGTATATTTGAAAATTTCGAAATGCATTTATGTATTTTGGGGTGGTAAGGTATACACTATACTCTATAGTATGTTGTACTATGTTATACTATGCATAGATTAGTAGATATGACCATAGTTAGCGTGGAGTGGGTGTCGTGTATTTCTATAGGTTCTGAATCAGTCCCCCTATTCCTGACCCTATTCTGGTTAAACTAACTATCAAGTTAACTAACAGTCAGCCCATGAGGCAAGAAAAGCCCCCATGATGCAGATACCGTTATCTGACGCAGTCACACTACGGCACAGGAACGTGTTATCTGATTAGGTCATAACGCTTGAGATCTAATTAGACAAGCGACATTCCTCCAGCCCCTGATAAGGCATACGACGTTCTCATAACAAATCAAACCTATGACAACCTGGAAAATCCGTGCGGCCATTGTTTTGATTTCACAGAGAACTTTAGTAAAGAATGTGCTAACGAGCAAGTCGTATGACATCTTTATTGACGTATCTATGTCCATCCTTACGTCAATCTCGGCACCTTTAAGGTATAAATATTGCCGATCTTGCCCTATGCAAACACACGCGTGGTGACAAGACGGAGCAGCCACACTTGCCGAAGCCGAGAGCAGAAGCAGACCCCGCTGGCGCAGCCCCGCCTTCCTGACGCGCTGAGAGACGCGCTGCTATCTCAAGCCGAGAGACCCAGCACCGGCGCTTTCGGGCAGCCCTCGCAGGCAGCCTGGAATATCGAGAGCAGAGAAAGAGATACCATTCCTCATTCATCCTAAATTCCAGGTACAGAACTGAATAACCCCTCACAGAGAATTCTTTAGTTATTCACTTGGCAAAAACAAACTTAACTTAAACTGTAACTTTCTATTCCCGCCCACGCATTAGACTTAGGTCAGGTACACGGGGTAGGCGTATTTAGAAACACCAGTTGAGTACGTTTAGTCAAATGTATATGTGTATGTAAATATATTTTAATCATTTTAAACATCATATGGCTCAGAAACCATATCAATGTTTTTACAGTATTATTTTATACTATTGCTTTTAATGTATGCACTTTACTTAACTATAAGTATTGCAATAATATCGATCCATTTTCTCATGTATGAGAAAAGAGACTGATCAATAAATAACATCTTTTATTGAACACGCCCGTCTCTTCCTTTTCTCTACATTCTGATGAGACTAAGAATGCACGTACTGACTGAGTAAAATAATTGCCTTGTGCTCACACGACTCTCGAGATTGACTCTTGATTAGGGGAGAGCAAAGTTGTCATGTTCTATGGTTGTCAGAAACTAAATCCCTTCTTGTCTAATCAGGGGAGTTAATTCCTTCCTTGAACATTCGAGAAAGTTTCTAGCGAACTCTGAGCTTAGCTGGCAAACCCAAAAATTAAGTCTAGTATCGACAGTAGTAGACCTAGTTAACGTCTGGCCTAGGCCTTTACTGCTGTAGGTACTATTCCAATGCGCAGAGCCTATTGGGAAAATAGGAGCTACACTACAATCTGCTTTGGCAGATAAGCCCCTACAATATTCTTAGATATTGTAAGTGCCAGGGAAGGCATAGAGTCCATGGCTGGAAACTCAGCAACTTGAGTTCCTCAACACCACGATGGCTTCTCTGAAAACCAGAAGTGTTTGGTACCAAACTACTGTAGGAAGCTGGTTCTGTATATACTATACTAAAATGAGGTATAGTGTACACAGTCCAGTGGAACTCCAAAAGGTAGGTAGAGGTAAAAGTAGATAGCACCTTACTCTATATTTGTGGTAGTGTTGGCGAGCAGTAAGGCTTTATCAGAGGGTAGTGTTAAGCATTTGTTGTACACACTTAATTAGTAAATGAGGTCACACACTCAAAGACTGTACTCAGATCAATTTTGTTTGTACAAAAATATTAAGTTATTTCATTTCTCGAACCAAGCCAAGTCTGGCACAGGTAAGTGAAAAAAATGCTTTGTAAACTCTTATGGAACGTTTTACAATTTAATGCAGGTTCAAATGCAATTGATTTAAATACAAGTAAGTTAAAATGAAGAAATTACTTTTCAGATTACTTTTTAAGTTATTTTTTCTACTCAGTGTGATATGACTGGATATCACACTGGGATATTTCCTAGAGAAAAGGTAAGTAAAATCAGTTTTGCACACTTGTTTTTCAGGTTTTCATACAAATCAACTCCACACTAAGAACATTTTTCAAGGGAAAACTGTCAATGTATTCCTAGAGAGAGAAATTACGTTATCAGTTAACAGGTAAGTACTCAGTCTTTGGGGTTGAGTTTCTGGGGTTAGAACAAGGGTTCACTCAGCGTCACAGATGCACTCTCAAAGCACCCTCAGTGGCACTAGGGCGACCGGATGCAAAGTGCAGAGGCCCAATGTTATCCAACAGGGGATAGGGGGCCTCCTGTTGGTGGATGCTCACAAGTTGGCCACAGGGTTTTGGGAGTAAAGCTCCTGGTGTTAGGCTCAGGGCAAAGGGGGATCCGGTTTAGCACACAAAGTGCACCCACAGTGGCACAGGGCCAGCGGGTGAAGGGTGTTGTTTTGGCGTCGGGTGCCTTGTTGTTTTCAATGGGGATTGCCGGCTTTGGTTTTTAGCTGCAGGCTTCCTCCAGGAAGACTTCTGAGAGGAACCAACAGCTGGGCAGGTAAGTTGGAGGGGTCAGGGACGTAGGTGTACGGTGAGTTCTTTTCTCGAGGGCGGCTAGATGCAGGGGTGTCTTTTGAGGTCGGATTTCACCTTACTGGGCCACTCGTGGTTGGGGGGGTCTCCATGCAGAGGATGCAGGCGACATCGGGGAGTCCTGGTGGTGTCAACCCACGGCGGACTCGGACTCTGGAGCGCTGGGGGAACCTCTCTGGGACCGGTGGGCTACTCGAACTCGGGCCGTAGGCGACGGGTGCAGTGATGGTTCCAGGTGTCTGGTTTCTTTTTCCTCAGCAGGCTCAGAGTCTTGCTTTGGAGATTCGTTTTAACAGAGCTGCTGTTCACGGGAGATACAGTCTTTGTTGAAGGCAATCAATCCTCCCAGGGGTTTTGGAGGTCGCTGGCTGCAGGACAGGGCGACTTTTGGCACAGGATCTCTAGGAAATGCAAACGGGCCGGTAGGGCTGGGGACAAGTCAGTTGTTTTCTGCAGTCTCCTCTGCTGGGAGTCTTCTTTCGTCCTTCTTCGTAGGTTGCAGGAATCTGTCTTCTTGGTTCAGGGCTGCCCCCCTAAATACTGTATTTAGGGGGCCTTTTAGGGGGCTTGATGTCAGTAGCCAATGGTCTATTGACCTTAGGGTGACTACACCCTTGTTGTGCTCCCTTTGTGTGCTCACCCCATGTAAGGGAATGGGCACGGTCCCTAATCCTGATTGGGGAGTGCCTACCACCTGCATGATGGTGGGCACAGAGTGGGCTTCACTTCGCCTTCCCCACCTCAGGGGTGGGGTTGAGAAGTGAGCCCACTTTTTGGGTTAGCTAATTTTTCCCACCTGTCTTCATGTCGAAAAGGAGGGGAGACAGGAAGGGGCCTGCTCCTGATAGCAGGAGAGGCTGGGGGTTGCATTACAAAGACGAAAAGGCCTTTGAAGCTCCCCTTCCACAGATGGCTCATCCTGGCCAGGGGTAGGCGTGATCACCTCAGCCCAGGAGAGGCTTTGTTTCAGGGCTCGGGGAGCAAAGGCTCTGACCCCAGGGGCCTAGAAACATGTCTCGTGGTGGCAGGCTGGTGTGTACCAGTCAGGGAACCCACCAGATGCTGGTCGTTTTTCAGGGAGCATCTCTGAGATGCCATCTGAGTGCATTTTTCATTAAATCCCAAACTGCCATCAGTGTGGGTATAATGTGCTGAGAAGTTTGACACCAAACTTCCCAGTTTTCAGTAAAGCCATTATGGTGCTGTGAAGTTCGTAATGACAAACTCCCAGCACCATTTACTCTTAATTGCATTATTGCACTTACAATGTCTAAGAATTGGCTTAGGCACTGTGGTGGTACAGGTCTCATGCACCTGTACCCTCACCACCGGTATAGTGCACCCACCTAGAGGGGTGACTGACCTATGCCAGGGCAGTGGGTTGTAGGCATGGCACACAGGGATATGTGCCATGCCGATTCTTCACTTTGTTCTGCTCCAAAACACGGAGCTTGCAATGGCAGTGTGTCTGTAAAGGTACAGGCCCTCTAAGGGTGGACTGAGCCCCTACAGGTCTTCCCTGACCACAGTGCACATGGTACCTCTTACAAGGGCTAACATGTGGCCAGAGAGGTGCCAGTTGGGGGTACAAGGTACAGTTTTGGGAAAGAACACAGGCCCTGAGAACCTGATTGGCAGGGATCCAGGGCACATCAAGTCAAAGTGCATCAGTAGTCTAGCAAAAAGTGGGGGGGGGGGGGTACTGCAACAGAAACCCATCTTCCTACGACTACTCCCCTCCCTCAATAAACCCACAATGATACCAGTGTGGGATTTATTGATACATGTACTCAGAGGGCCCCTCGAGGTGCCCAGTGAAAACCTACCAACTCTGGTGTGGCCACAGACTTGCTGTGAGCAGCCTGCCACCACCAGACATGTTTCTGGACCCCTGGGTCGAGAGCCTCTGCTCTCTTGGACCAACAACAATGCACATCCTGGGCGGAGGCGTCATACCTCCCCCTCAGGATGGACACAGTGCTCGAGAGGGAAGTGTAGTGTAGTTCCTATATTTCCAATAGGCTCTGCGCATTGGAATAATATATCCTATAGATTTGACGTAGGACTTAAGTTAATAGGTCCCTATCGAATACACTAAACTTAATAGTGAGTGCCAGCTAGCTCAGAGGTCACTAGAAACTTTCTCGAATAAACAAGAAGGGATTAGTTTCTGACAACCGCATAAACAGGACAACTTTGTTTCCCAAGAATAAGAATATCTCTCTCAGAGTCGTGGAAACAATAGATAAGTATTTCACTCAGTCAATCGCGCATGCTTCGTTTCTACAGAGTTGCAGAGAAATAGTGAGACAGGCGTTTCAATAAAAGGTTTATTGAACAGTCTTGTTTCTCATGCAAGAGAGGTGAACTGCTACAATCGTTAGAATGCAAAGTATAATGCGTACAGCAAGAATAGTATTATAAAATAATACTGTAAAAGCATTGTACGGTTTCTAAGCCATATAAAAATACATACAAAAATAACAGACTAAAATACTCAACTGGTGCTTCTAAAATACGCCTACCCCAATGTACCTAACCTAGGTCTAGTACGAGGGAAGAAGTAAGTATGGTCTTTAACATAGGTTTAGTTTTTGCCAAGAATCTACCAAAGGTTTCTCTAGGTTCTAATCAGCTCCATACCTTAGAATGAAGAAGGGCTGGTATCTCGGTCTCGGTACTCGATTTCCCAACACCCCGCAAAGGAAGCCGGAAACACTGGAGCTGGATTCTCGGCAGAGATGGGTAGCTTCCTGATCAGTGCGTCAGCTGGAGAGTCGGCTTCCTTCGGCACTTGCTGTAGCGAGCTGCGTCGGGCAAGTAGGTCTTCGAACTGCTCCGAACCACCATATCTTGCTATAGCAAGTGAAGGTATATTTATACCTTGAAGGTGTTTAGGAATGCCATAGTTGACAAAGTCGGGCATATGAACGTCATGAATGAACCCCTAAGGAATAGATGTTCATTGTAAAACTAACTGAGTTCTTGTAGAAATCAATATTCAAGCAAGGGAAAGTCTATAACGGCTTAAGATGGTGTTAGATCTGGGGGTCTCTAGTTGGCAATGGTATTCACCTTTGTCCAAATAGGGACCCTTACTTCTAAGTCAGGATAAGGGGATTACACTCCTTAATAACCCCTGCTCACCCCCTTGGTAGCTTGGCACGTGCAGACAGGCTTATCTCAGAGGCAGTGTGTTAAGCATTTGTGAACATACACAGTAATACAGGGAAACACTACAGATGGACACAACACAGGTTTTATAAAAATAAGTATTCCTTATATAGACTTAAACTCAAGACCATAAATGACAAAAATCCATAATACTACACTTAAGATTCCTTTAAAGATGATCAAAGTTACTTAGTTCAAGTTGATGATAAATACGACAAAGTTCTCAACAAAGTACCTGGATGCGTAACGCAAAGTAAACAAAAGGCTCGCAAAAGGGGGGATGCGTTGGTTCCGTGATCCGGGGAAGATGACTCGTCGTGCCTCAATGCTTGCGCAGAGTAGGGGATGCGTCTTAATCCTTACCGGTGAGGAGGTGATGAGTAGATTCTCGGCCTGCGGACCCGCCTTGATGCGGTGATCTGGTTGCGATGCGAGAAGATGGCGCCCTTGATGCGGCGATGCAATGACGATGCGTGGACGCCCTTGCAGCCTTGCGACGACTCTGTACTTTGGAGACGCGCCAGGCCCTGCAACACGCTTCTTTGGTGATGCGATGGCGACTCTCTCGATGGCGTCACGCTTCTCCGGTGATGTGACAGCAGGCAGCTTCGATGAACACACGCTTCCAGGGAGATGCGGCGAAGGCTCACTTCTCGGCGATGTGACGATTTCAGCTGCAGCGGCGACACGCTTCCTCTCGATGCGTCGCGCTTCCAGCTCCCAGCGACACGCAAATGTCTGGAGTTGAGAATTCCCAGCAAGGAAATTCAGAGGGGAGATGGAGATGAAGTCTTTTGTCCCTGAGACTTCAGCAGGAGGCAATCACAGTGCAAGCCCTTGGAGAATATTCTGAAGATGATGAAAGTCGTTAAAAAGTTCCTCCTCCTTTCCTTGGCAATGAAGCAACCACTGCAGGCCAACCCAGCAAACAGCACACTGGCAGAGGGGCAGTCAAACTCCTGCAGCTTCCTTGGTTCTTCTCCTTGGCAAAAGGTTTCTTGTTCCAGACGTGATCTAATTTCTTGGGATCAGGGTCCCAATATTCATACCCCAAAATCCTTTGTTCTCTGAAGGCAGAGAAGCCTCAGCCTAGTCCACACCAGTTCCTGAGAACTTTGTTTACATGACTTCCTTTCACTGTGCAGGGCAGAGACATCAGCCGCCCCACAGGAGGTGGAGCCAGCACAGAGGAGGGAAGATGCCCATCTAGATGCAGATCTCTCTATTCACCACTGGGCTGCCCCAGCCTGTCTCCTGGAATTCCCCGGCCTGTCGCTCACAAACCCAGACAAGGAATACACAACCTAGCAGAGGCAGGCCTGGACAGTTAGGCAAGAAAATACCTACTTTCTAAAAGTTGTATTTTCAAACACAGAATATTAAAACCAACTTTACTAAAAGATGTATTTTATTATTCTGAGTTCAGGCATACTAAATTCGAATTTCTACCATGTTCCCCGAGTCAGGTAGGATTATAAGAATGTAATAATCTAACTGCCCATTCTAGCCTATGAAGAACAGGTAGCCTTCATTAGTGAAAAACAAAAATGGCTATAATTCACTATTAGTACACACACCAGAGCATGTCATACCTTATACTTACAATGCACCCTGCCCTTGGGCCTACCATGGGGTGTCTAATATGAAGCAAAGGGAACGTTTAGGGACTGGCAAGTGGGTGCACTTGGCCAAGTCGACATGGCAGTGCTAGACTGCACATAGGCCTTGTAATGGCAAGCCTGAGACACACTTTACAAGCTGCTTCTGTGGGTGGCACAACTAGTGCTGCAAGCCCACCAACAGCATTTGATTTACAAGCCCCGGGCCCACATGGTGCACTGTACTAGGGGCTGACAGGTAAATCAAATAATCCAATCATGGAATCACCAATTAGTACATCAATTTAACATAGAGAGCACTTGCATGGTTGCACTGAATAGCAGTGGCATAGTGCCCAAAACATACAACCAGCAAAAATATATCAAAACACAGGAGGCAATCCGTCAAAAATGGAAGGGAGACTCACGCCAATGATGCCAGGTCTAACAACGGGTTTTTCAAGAAATCGTTGTGACGTTTGGTGAATGGATGGAAGTAGCCATGCCTGTATTTGGGTAGCATGGGCTATGCCTAAATAAGGGCTTAATTTCTATGCCTATATAAGTGCAACGTGAATTGTACCTATACAAGGGCATGAATCGGGAAAATTCAATCGGAGCCTAAAACGCCAAACAATAGGAGTTTCAAAGCCCTGCTGCCTTTGTAATGCGACCCTCAGCTGCTGCTGCCAGCAGCAGATGGCAACCCCCAGGTTTGCACTCCCACTTTGGGCTGGAAAACCTAGGAAGAATAGGAGATGTGTTCACCTCTGCCAACTGCACCCCTAAGGTGAAGGAGGCGAGGTGAAGTACACCTTTCAGTCCCTGCCATCTTTAAGATTAAGGGACTCCTCCAATCAGGGCTAGGACTATGCCCCCGCCCATAGGAGGGTTGCAAAATTGAGGGTGTAGTCACCCCAGATAAGGTGCCCATTGGCCATACCGGACACTCCCTTAAACTGCTCCTAAAATTGTTTTTTTAGAAGGCTGCCCTAGACTCGGACAATAGTTCCTGCCAACCTAAGAAAGACAAAGAAGAAGCCATGCAGCAAAGCCTGAAGACGCCTATTGACTTGGCCCCAGACCTATCGGCCTATCTCCAGCTTCAAAGAACCTTCAAAAGAAAACAATGCCTGTCCCGCAGCCAGCAACCTCCAGAACCCAAGGAAGACTGCTGGGCAGTTCATAAAGACCAGAACTCCGGAGGACAGTGGATTTGTCCCCAAACAATCTACGCAAATGGCTCCACTGGAACTGCGAGTCCTGCCCACTCGGCACCCGATGCCTCCAGCCCGCGTCTAGGTGGCCCACAGATCTACAACAGATTCCCCAGTGAAACGCCAGACATTAAAGGACATCCCTGCACCTGAAGCCCCGGGCCTTGGGGATCTCCACCAACGGTGTCCCTACGACCTACAGCAAGCATCTTCACTTATCTCTGCTGTAGCTGGTGACCTCTGGCATCAACGCCTGAAGCCTGTTTGTCCAACTGAGTTTCTCAATTGAAAGGCACTGGGCACCCAATGCTGTATTTCCACCATGCACCCGGCTGCCCCTGTGCTGCATGTGGTGTTTATTTGGTGCTGCCTTGTGCCCCCCCCCCCCTCCCTGTGCTTGCTCTAACCCCCGGCTTGGCCCCTGCAACCAATCTACTTGCCTGCTAGCAGTGTGGCTCCAAGTGGCCCTGGTCACTATTGAAACGGCTTGCGCCTCTCTTCTAATTTGACCTCTGCACCCGGCCAACCCTGTGCCGCTGGTGGTTCAGACTTTGTGTTTACCTGTACCTGCCCTCTGCTGATCTGAAACCATGAAGACTGGAACTGTAAATTGGGTACTTACCCGTGGAACCGCAATGTGGTTTTCCTCCATAGGATAACATTGAACTGTTTGAAAACTGCACTGTCGACTTTTAAAAGACTAAAGTATTTTTCCTGAAAAACGTACTTACCTTTGTGCGAATATCTTGCTCTTAAAATAAAACTCAGACAAAGCTTATTTTGATAAAATTGGTGTGGATCTCCTTTTTTAGTCATGTGTCATTCATTGGTCATTGTGTGTTCAACAAATGTCTTACACTCCTCTGTGTTAGCCCTAAGGCTGCTCGCCCACACTACCACAAATTGAGCACTTTGGTTTTGCATTAAGCCCTGTACACTTCTGGGAGAATCTCTGGACTCTGTGCACGGTACAACCACTTAGTGGTATCCAATATACAGAGCCAGCTTCCTACACATTTCAACAACTTTATACAGCTAATGCCTGTTCATTCAAATTCCTTATATAGCCTGTTCAAAAGTTACCCCGACCAGAGTGTTTGTTTGACAAGAAAATGAGGAGTCCTGAAACAGGTGCACAATTATTAGGTCTACTTTCTTCTTAGATTTCAAATGAAAACACCTAAATATGCAAGAAATTGTTTATTCATTTAGTGTCCTCACCTTCTCAGAACTCCATTTCTGTATTTGGTTCCCATCTCACTGGTAGAGGAGACTTCATCATAACCTGACCGAGCTACTTCCACCAATCTCTTCTCAGTGTTACTTAAGGGATCCCTTTTTGAGGGGCTGTCAGGCTTCCCCTCTTCAGGTGCAGAGTCAATATCCACCACTTCAGATTTAAGAGTGGAGACCTCCACAACCTCGACAGAGGAATCAGAGTCATTCTCGTCTTTGTTCCTCTCGTTTCCTAGAGCTGTGCTGCTCTCCTCTTGGTCAAAGGAAGTGGATGTTGTAACCTTTCCCTCCTTGGCCATTTTCTTGCATTTGATTTTCCGAACTGGATTACAACCTATGTCCTGTTCAGTGTCACTGTTCTCTGGTACATGTGCAGCTCTCAATGTTTTCTTTTTTCTAAGTCTCTTTTTCTTCTTACTGCATTTCCCCTCCACAATGGCTTTGGTAGATTTTGCTTGTTGCTGAGGCTGATCCGAACGGTAGTTGGATTCTTTTACTACAGAAATCTGTCCAGGTGTAAGCTGGCATTGAAATAAACCTGCTTGCCTTTGCAACAAAGATCCTTCAAGCACTGAATGGCTTCCCTGTGCAACTAAAGTTGGAGACGACTGCTGCTGTGCATGCATTTCTGTAGACCTGGAGTTGGACTTGCCTGTAGAGGACTCCTCTGGAGCTGATGGCAAGCCACTTTGGCCAATTGGTCCTAATAAAAGAAAACAAGTAACAAAACAATGAAAAATGTCCTTAAGATCAAGTTGTGGCTTTTTTTCAGCTTACAAAAATGATTAACTTTTTCACAGCAGTTCAGGAGGTCGGTAGGAGACCACTGACCTTTTACTAACTAAAATACAATAATATTTATACATTTCGATAGAAACACTGCAATGTTTAATAAGCAAACAAACCTGTTACTTACTTCAGTAACGCTCTTTCTGGTAAAGAGACTATCTAGCCATAGATTTCTCACCTTCTAAATATTCCCCAGGAGTCAGAGTGTATCCGGAAACGTTTTTGTTGTACCTATGTGCGCCAGAAGGTAGTGCTGTGCAGCTCTGCACTGACCACGTTCCACTTCGGAAATGATGCCAGGGTCCAATAAAATTGCCATCCCGGGCACTGGCATCAGTTGCTGTGGAGACTGTCTGAGTCTACAGACATGGAGCCCCAAAAGCATATCAGTATATCAGTGTGCAGATTCCTAGACTTGGGACCTTATTAAAGGATCGAGTCCAACAACAGAAGGAGGAGGATGGGAGAGTAGGTGAAAAATCTGCTTCAAGATAGAGTCTCTACCACAAAGAGCGTTACCAAACATAAGTAAATTGTTCTCCTAATAGGTAATTCTCTTCTTGGCAGACTTAGCTGTCCAGAGAATAGTGCATTATGTGGAGCGGAGGTGGCGCCTTCATCAGCTTTTTGTACCCTTTCAGCAGGTGGGGGCCCAAGTGTTTTTAGGTCTCGTCCTTTTCCATTGCGAAGCAATGGTAAAGGGGGAGAATTCATGTGCTCCATCGGATAGTCAAACCACCACTTTTGTCCGTGGCGTTTTCTTCGAGTGCACGTACAGGCACGCGCATTTGGCCCATACACTTTCATGGCCATCTGTTCCTGTTCCTAATGGCCCTCCCCCAGCACAGAGCGCGCATCGCGGCCGCACAGCACATCAAAGGGCTTCGCCCAGCGTGTGCTGTGCGGCTTCTCCTCCCCTAATTATGTGGCCGGCCGTACTTGTGTTTCCTGGCCGCTTCCCGGCCGCTCTTGTATTTAATTAGCAGCTTCTTTTGTAAAGCGTCTACACTCCCACCCGTTCATCTCCCTCCTTCCCCTGTGGCCGGCCGGTGGCTGCTGGACACTGCGCTTCATGTTTGTTAGGGTATACTTTACAGATTACTTTACTTTACAGATGCCTCGCACACCACATCACCACATCAAATGCTTCTTCTCCCCCTCACTCACTCCTCATCCCCATATGCTCGCTCCTTCCCTCCCACTCTTTGAAATTGCTTTGCCGCCCCATGCCGTGCCTCTCACGCGCACAACACGCCATGCCCGCTTTCACTTTCTCCTCCCCCCCCCGCTCTCCACAGCAATGCTAAGAGCTTGTTTTCATTGGGGCTCTTTTCTTAAAGTGCGAACAAAGAGACATTGTCGTGACAGTCCATACCGGTAGCTGCAGTGCGGCAAAAAGCATGTTTGCTTTCCTTTTAATATGAATGTTTTTATTGTTTGGGTCACTCGGTTCTCCCTCGTTCCCACTCCTAAAATCCCATGGCGAAATCTGTTGTCTGATCAACATTTGTATTTCTACAGTACTCGGTGACTAGTTGGACTCACACGTTTTGCGTGTAGAGGAGTCTGTTGTAAGTAATCTATGCATCAACTTTTAACACGTGTTCACAGAAGTTGCACTGTTTGTCAAGTGACTTAACAGCACTGCTGCCTTTTACACCAATATTTTTCATTCGTGAGATGGTAGCTTTGCTTCATTTGTTGAACATACTAGTGAATAACTTCCTTGTGCGATTGCCTCTTCATTGATTCACTTAGGTCAAGGCCATGCTGTTTATGGGCACACAGGCGCACTGTCCTTTCCAGCATAACATCACGTTTGAAAACATTTCCTCTTAGCAGACGGAATGCTGCATCTGTTAAACCGTAGGAGTACCGCCTATTACTTTTTACGTCACTGATGGTTACCAGAAGACCCATAGGAGGTGAACATGTCTCTTCCTGTAGGCACTGTTTAGTGTTCCTTAATAATTACTGGATATTTCCTGTTTTATTGATGAACATTCACAAATATTTCTATCCGAGAAGGCTGCAAAAAAATGCGAGAGGACTGCATCATTTGAGTTGACACCACTTTGGGTGGTGAAGATATTTGTAGATTGTGGATGGAGATGCATACAGCGAATGATATAACAAGCATTGGAAATGCAATAGGTCTCGCAATTACGCGAGTCTGAACTATTAGCATTGTAAATGATAATGCCCTTTATTTTTGCGTTCTGGTTTTTAGAACATAAATAAAAGGCTTTGTCATTTACAAGGCCTATAGCTTAAATTTGCGTTAAAACGAGACCTATTGCATTGCAAATGCTTGTTAATGAATCCGGCTACACTGAAAATCATTGTAAATGGGTCCATGCGCACTTTAACCTCTGAAATCAAAGCCCAAGAGTATCTTGAGGAAATATAATCTAGAAAAGGTCAATAAGTAATCTAAAAGCAACACTGAGGGGGGAGGGGGTTTACCCCTGGGGCTCTGCTAGAGGCCTTGTTAGAAATGCTTATTCTTAAGATAACTCCTATTCCGGGGTGGAGGGCACCAACCTTTTAGAGTTGAATTACATTGTGCTGCCATTATTTTCTTTGGGCTATATGTAGGACTTTTTAGGCCTAAAGATCTGCTTTGGTGTAAAATACAGCGGGCTGGGTGGCTGGAATTTTATCACGGCCAGCCTTCATTCAGGCCTTTTCTGATTGCTCTAAGATGGGGGTGAGGGGGTGGGGGGTCGAGGTGCTGCGGTGGGTGGGGTTGTTGAGGGGTTAGGGGGGGCACTGCTATCTGTTTAACCACTTATATCTTTTTTCTTCAACCGTGTGTTGGGATGAGGGGAAAAAATAGAAAAAAAGAAGGTAAAAAATAAAAATAAATAATGAGCAAGGAAATCTTAAAAGAAAAAATATATATATATATATATTTTGTTTGAATGTCTTATATGTAGACAATGATATGATTAGTCTCAACCCGTCTGGAGGTACCAATCTTTTCTTGTCCTCCTCTTCTGCTTAAAATTCTTTTCAGATTATGGCAACTAACTTGTTAGTATCAATATCTGTGGCTAAAACGATCCCCGGAAAAAGGCAAAGGGTGGCCCAGGGATTGCGTCCACTGGGGGCTGACGTTTAGTGCCTCAAGGAGATGTACATTGAGGGCTTCCACCTACACTTTCTAGATACACTTGGATTTAATTGGGGGGACATCTCAAGGGGCATGAGCAAAAGGAGTGGGGAGTTTAGCGCAGAATCGATCTTCATTACAGCCCATACCTGCCAAGGTTGCCCCTCGTGGACGATGGGTCTTGGGTGAGTGACAAATATCATCTGGCTCTTCATTTACCTTATGTTCCATCTACGGGAGCACAGTTGATGATCCCATCGATGTATGGGCCTACTTGAAACCGAGTCAGCCAGGATTTACTTACCACTCTGCCCCCCAGCTTTCTTTAGCAAGGCTAGATTATTTTTTTGTTTCATCCTCTCCGATTGGGGAATGTGATATAGATATTGCTCTTCTTTTTTTATCAGATCATAACCCACTCATTTTAAATATAACAGGGTTAGCTTCTTGTAAGGAGGCCTCATCTTGCAGTTTTGAGCGAGCGCTTCTTTATGATAATGGATATCAAATCTACATGAGGAAATGGATTGAGGAGTTTTTGGCTGAAAATATTGGGTCTGCCCCCACAATGGTTGCCTGGGACACATTGAAAGCATGTGTCAGAGGGGAACTTTGCAACACTCCTTAAGGAAATACAAACAGGAAAAAACACAAATCTTGGAGTTTCAGGTGAAGCTCGCAAAGGCTGAGGAAAAACTAACTGAAGCAATTCAAAAGGGTGCTGACGTGGAGGTGGCACAACTAGGAGCTTTGGCCATAAAAACAAAATTTGGCACGATATTGGCCGAGAGTCGTGGCTAAATGGGCTGCCTCAAGAGAAAAAAAATCTATGAATTTAGCGCGCTTATCGGCCACAAACTTGCCGTCAGAACAAGACAAAGAGTTACCCTTAATGAAATTTGGTTAATACAGATTTCCTGAGGGGAAACTACGAGCGACCCCAATAAATTACAATCAGCCTTTCATGAATTTTATCAGAAATTATATTCCAAGAAGAAGTTGGTCCTCAGGCACTGAGAGGTAAGGAGATGGACAATTACCTAGATACGGTCTCTTTAGCACATCTTACTCCTGAGGATCATGACGTATTGGAAGACCCTCTTTCATCAGAAGAAGTCACCACAGCTTTATTTAATGTGCCTGATGGCAAAGCGACCGGGCCTACTGTATTCCGGTGGAATTTTATAAAATCTTTTTTCCACAATTAAAAGATTTCTTTGTGAACCTAATCAAGTTAATTTTCAATGGCGCTTCTCCACCTGTGTCTTGGGCAACAGCGAAAGAAAGATAAATCACCCCTACATATGGGCTCCTATCACCCGGTTCTAAAATCTATGCTAAGATTTTCTCGGCCAGACTCTCCTCTTTTATCGAGCATTTGGTTTCAAGGTTTATCCCAGGAAAAGGCACTATCGACCATATCCGCCAAACCATCACTTTTGTTTGATGTGACTAACTACAGGGGACCCAATTGCGTTAATACTGCTCGATGCTGAAAAAGCATTCAATTGGGTCTCCTGACAGTTTTTGTGGAAAATTATGGAGAAGATGTGCTATGTGCCAAAGGCTATTCAAGTCATAAAAGCCCTATATCGTAGCCCTACCTCTGCGCGTCAGCAAGTGGCGTCCTCTGGCTCCGCGTCCGTCGGCGCCAGGAACGCAGAGCCATGCAAGACACTGACCTTCGGTGCATAGGACTAGGGCCCTAAAAAGGGATGACCTTAACCCTAGAAATCAGTTCACACAACGGGGAGGATGAGGGGGGCGGTAAGGAATCTAACACTAACTAATGTCTCTTACAGATTTATCATTACACAAGTAGTAACTTGTGCATCTAAAAGAGACACGTTAGTGATAGATTCCTTACATTAGAATAGATACCCCAGCAATACCAACCCCGGTGGTGGGTCTGCGAATAAGATTACAGCAGAAAGTCATGAAGAACAGAGCAGCCAAAGAAGCTGTCTCTCTGAACTTGTCTGTCAAGGCAATAATGCTTGGTAAACGTGTGCAGCGAGGCCCACGTAGCTGCCTGACAAATGACCTGCAAGCAAACGGCGTGTCCCAAAGCTGTAGAGGCTGCCGTTGCCCTGGTGGAATGGGCACGCAGCCCCACAGGGGGCTCCTTCTTAGCCAACGAGTAACAGGCTTTGATGCAAAGAACGACCCACCTAGAGATGGTCCGTTTGTGCACGGTCTGACTTTTTTTGGCGCCCACGTAGCAAACAAAGAGCTGGTCGTCACCCGGAACTGTTGTGTGCGCGTCAGATAGAATGAGAGCACCCGTTTTAGGTCCAGACGGTGGAGGCTCTCCTCCTCTTTTGAAGGAGGTGGAAAGAAGGTGGGCAAAGTGATGGTCTGCCCGATGTGGAAGGGCGTAACAACCTTTGGCAAGAAAGAAGGACGGTCCTTAAAACCACCTTGTCTGGATGAACAGAAAGGAAAGGAGGTTTAGAAGAAAGAGCCTGGAGCTCACTCACTCTTATGGCAGAGGTGATAGCAACCAGGAAAGCAGTCTTTAATGTGAGCAGACGTAAAGGACAGTTGTGAAGCGGCTCAAAGGGAGTGCACATCAAATAAGTCAACTGAAGATTTAAGTTCCATTGAGGCATTATAAACGGAACCGGAACATGTGTGTAATGCCTTTCAAGAAGCGACTAACAACAGGGGACTTGAAAAGAGAAGGTTGATCTGGAAGCCTTAAGGTGGAACTGGCCGAGAGATAGCCCTTGATAGTGCCCAGAGCAGACCCCTGCTGGGCCAGAGAAAGGAGGAACAGAAGAACTTCTGAAAGAGGGGCAGCAAGGGGATCCACAGCCTTTGCTGTGTACCATGCCACAAATGTATTCCAAAAGCTGTCATCTGTCGCCGCTCAATTTTCACGCATAGAGGTGAAGGCTGAACAGGTTTGGGTGAAGGACCCTCCCCTGCTGCTGCAACAGAAGATCCTTCCGAAGAGGCAGTCAGATCGGGGGACAGATTGCCAGACTGAGTAGCTCGGGATACCATACTCTTCTTGCCCAATCCAGAGCCACAAGAATGACTTGGGCCAGGTCGCACCTGATCATCTTCTGCACTCTGGACAGAAGTGGTATAGGCGGAAAGGCGTACAACAGACCGCAACTCCACTCACGACGAAAAGCGTCTCCGAGCGAGTGCGCCTTCGCAATTCCAACATGCAGAATTAATGACATTGCGCATTCTCTTCCGTGGTGAATAGATCTAACCAAGGCTCTCCCCACTGAAAAAAGAGGCCTTGCACCACGTCCGAGGTCAGACGCCATTTGTGATCCAACAAGCATCTACAGCCGAGTTCGCCGTCCTGGCGTTCAGAGAACCTGCCAGGTGTTTAACTACCAGAGACATGCCCCGATGTTCCAGCTATGTTAAGATGCGCAGAGCCTCCTGACATAGGGTCCACGACCCCACTCCGCCCCGTTTGTTGCAATACCACATGGCGGCGGTGTTGTCTGAACACCTGCATCACCTGTCCCCGGACAGAGGGAAGGAAGGCTTTCAGATCAAGTCGAATCGCCCGCAGCTCCAAAAGGCTGATATGGAGCAGGACTCCGCAGGAGACCAGAGGCCCCTGATCTCCGCCTCCCCCATGTGAACACCCCATCCCACGAGGGACGCATCCGTCACCACTGTGAGCTCCGGCTGGGGAAGGGAGCGGGATCTGCCATTGACCCAATCGCGGTTCGTGAGCCACCACTGCAATTGCAGTGCAGTGCCCTCTGAGATCTGGATGAGGTCGGACAGGTTGCGCATATGCTGTGCCCACTGGAACTTCTGGTCCCACTGCAGAGCCCGTAAATGCGGCCTGGCATGATGCACCAGCAGGAGGCCATCAGGCCCAGGAGCAGTAGGGTCATCCTGACTGAAACCTGGGATAAAGGCTGAAAGACCGGAATCATAGCCTGGATATCCCAGACCCGCTGTTCAAGAGGATAGATCCGAAACTGCGCTGAATCGAGAACCGCTTCGATGAATTGGAGCTTCTGAGCGGGACTTAGGTGCGACTTCGGCACATTGATTGAAAACCCCAGCAAATGCAGGAGGTTGGCCGTAGTCTGGAGGTGGAGACGACCATTTGGGGTGAGACCGCCTTCAACATGCAGTCGTCTAGATAGGGGAAGACTGAGACCCCTGACCTGCGCAGGTGAGCCGCGATCACCGCCATCACCGAGGGGTGCTAATAAGGCCAAAGGGGGGTAATTGCAAATACAACAGTGATGGACAGAATGTGGATCAATGTCACACATTCACCCCAGTCCAAAGATCTGGGCCCAAATCCATCGTTTTTCCACTCCACACCACCCTGGGTTAGACAATGGCGATATGCAAATCAGCGCTGACCCTGTGCCCCATGGGAACAGTCCAGTCCGAACTACAAAAGCCATGTCCTTCCCAGAACGGAAACAAGCATCCGAGGACCGACCCGGTTTGTGACATTGATCCACATTCTGTCCATCATTGTTGTGTTTGCAGTTACCGCTCTAAGTGTACTGGGGATGCTCAGACGTGAGTCCCAGGCACTCCACACCACTGGAATCAAGCTAGCCGGGCTGAAGAGAGGTGTTACCTCGAAACCGGGCCGGTCCTCGGATGCTTGTTTCCGTTCTGGGAAGGACATGGCTTTTGTAGTTCGGACTGGACTGTTCCCATGGGGCACAGGGTCAGCGCTGATTTGCATATCGCCATTGTCTAACCCAGGGTGGTGTGGAGTGGAAAAACGATGGATTTGGGCCCAGATCTTTGGACTGGGGTGAATGTGTGGCATTGATCCACATTCTGTCCATCATTGTTGTGTTTGCAGTTACCGCTCTAAGTGTACTGGGGATGCTCAGACGTGAGTCCCAGGCACTCCACACCCCTGGAATCAAGCTAGCCGGGCTGAAGAGAGGTGTTACCTCGAAACCGGGCCGGTCCTCGGATGCTTGTTTCCGTTCTGGGAAGGACATGGCTTTTGTAGTTCGGACTGGACTGTTCCCATGGGGCACAGGGTCAGCGCTGATTTGCATATCGCCATTGTCTAACCCAGGGTGGTGTGGAGTGGAAAAACGATGGATTTGGGCCCAGATCTTTGGACTGGGGTGAATGTGTGACATTGATCCACATTCTGTCCATCATTGTTGTGTTTGCAGTTACCGCTCTAAGTGTACTGGGGATGCTCAGACGTGAGTCCCAGGCACTCCACACCACTGGAATCAAGCTAGCCGGGCTGAAGAGAGGTGTTACCTCGAAACCGGGCCGGTCCTCGGATGCTTGTTTCCGTTCTGGGAAGGACATGGCTTTTGTAGTTCGGACTGGACTGTTCCCATGGGGCACAGGGTCAGCGCTGATTTGCATATCGCCATTGTCTAACCCAGGGAGGTGTGGAGTGGAAAAACGAAGGATTTGGGCCCAGATCTTTGGACTGGTGTGAATGTGTGACATTGATCCTCATTCTGTCCATCATTGTTGTGTTTGCAGTTACCGCTCTAAGTGTACTGGGGATGCTCAGACGTGAGTCCCAGGCACTCCACACCACTGGAATCAAGCTAGCCGGGCTGTAGAGAGGTGTTACCTCGAAACCGGGCCGGTCCTCGGATGCTTGTTTCCGTTCTGGGAAGGACATGGCTTTTGTAGTTCGGACTGGACTGTTCCCATGGGGCACAGGGTCAGCGCTGATTTGCATATCGCCATTGTCTAACCCAGGGTGGTGTGGAGTGGAAAAACGATGGATTTGGGCCCAGATCTTTGGACTGGGGTGAATGTGTGACATTGATCCACATTCTGTCCATCATTGTTGTGTTTGCAGTTACCGCTCTAAGTGTACTGGGGATGCTCAGACGTGAGTCCCAGGCACTCCACACCACTGGAATCAAGCTAGCCGGGCTGAAGAGAGGTGTTACCTCGAAACCGGGCCGGTCCTCGGATGCTTGTTTCCGTTCTGGGAAGGACATGGCTTTTGTAGTTCGGACTGGACTGTTCCCATGGGGCACAGGGTCAGCGCTGATTTGCATATCGCCATTGTCTAACCCAGGGTGGTGTGGAGTGGAAAAACGATGGATTTGGGCCCAGATCTTTGGACTGGGGTGAATGTGTGACATTGATCCACATTCTGTCCATCATTGTTGTGTTTGCAATAAGGCCAAAGGGGAGCACGGTAAACTGAAAGTGCTCGTGGCCTACCATGATCCGCAGGTAACGCCGGTGGGCCGGCAGGACGGGAACATGAAAATAGGCGTCCTGCAGGTCCAACGCTACCATCCAGTCTCCAGGATCGAGAGCAGACAAGACCCGAGTCAAAGTAAAAATCTTGAACTTCTCCTTCCGGAGGAAGTGGTTGACGTTCCGGAGGTCCAAGATGGGACGCAGATCCCCTTTGTCCTTCTTGGGAACAAGAAAGTGGTGGGAATAACAACCACTCCCTACTTCTGGCCCAGGAACGCACTCAACGGCCCCCTTGGCCAAGAGGGCTGTGACTTCCTGCTGGAGAAGTGCCAAGTGATTCCCGGACATGAGGTGGTACTGAGAAGGCATGGTTGGAGGGCTGGACTGAAAGGGAATGGAGTAACCCTTGTGGATGATCTGCAACAACCACTTGTCTGACGTGGTAGCTTGCCAGTGGTGGAGGTGAAGGCGGATCCTGCCACCCACCGGCGTGGGGTGTCCCCCAAAGCTCGGATTAGGACGGTTTGGAGGTAGAAGCAGCAGGGGCGGAGGTGGACTGACCCCCACACTGATTCCCAGATCCGCCCCCTGCCTGAAAACACGCACGTGGTGAGGCTGGTTCTGCACAGGCTTCCTGAAGGAACGTGCCTGGGTGCCCCATCCGCTGTCACGAAAGGAATGAAAATTAATAGTGGCAGTTCTCTTTGTGGAAAGACCTAAGGACTTGACTGTGGCTCGCGAGTCCTTAAAACGTTCCAGCGAACTGACGGCGTCATCGCCAAACAGGCGAGTGCCATCAATGGGCATGTCCATAAGTGAGCTTTGGACATCTGGCGAGAACCCGGTAAATCTCAACCAGGCCTGGCGACGAAGCGCAACCGTCGTATAAACTGCTCTACCTCGTGAGTCTGCGGTGTCTAAAATGGTGAACTTAGCCGCATCTTTACCCTCTGCGACAGCCTGTGAAAGCACAGCTTGGGTCTCCTCAGGGCACTGAGGTAACACCTCAGCGACAGTATCCCACACCGCGTGGGAATAGCGGCCCAAGAGGCATGCAGTGTTCACCAACCGCAGCCCTAGGCTGTCCGAGGAGAACAAACGCTTGCCGAACTGCTCCAGCCCTTTAAGAGTCCTTATCCGGCGGATCCGTGGAAAAGGCACTCTGGGATGTCGAAGAGGTCAGAAAAGCAGGGTGGCCGAGCGATGGCGCCTGGCGACGCACTTATGCAACGGGGCCTCTGTGGACGGCTGTGACCAAGTGCCCAGTAAGACGTCAGTGAGGGCGTCATCAAACGGCAGCAGAGGCTCCGACGAGGTGGGCGCCTTCTAGAGCACCTCTGTGAGGAGATTAGTTTTTAGGGCCACTGTAGGGAGATCAAGGTTAAGGACCTCAGCTGCCCGACGGAGCACCACCGTGTAAGAGGCGCCCTCCTCCATGGTAGGTGGGGGAGAGGCAAACCCCCGGTCAGAGGAGACATCGAGGCCGACGGCCTCCTCTACGTCGTCCGCCCAGTCCTGCTCAGAATCACATTGACGAGCAAGGGTGTCCTCCGACCCCTCCCAATCATCCTCCAGCTCCGCTGCATGTGGCACAGGCCGCGGCGGCAAGGCAGGAGCCAGGGAAGGAACAAACAGCATTGGGAACGGCGCCGGACGGGGCCGAACCGGCGCTGTGTCCCAATTTGGGTCCCTGGTAGGAACAAAATTGGCATGGAACCTGGGCAGGGGCAGAATAAATGGCACCCACAATGGGACCTTGTGGCGCCGTGGCCGGAGCCAGTGGCGCAGGATCCTGTGGCGCAGGGGCCGGAGCATCCGGCGGGGCCGACGGCCCAACAGAATCCTGACAGCCCGAGGCCTAAACAGGTGGTCCATGGTGGCAAGAAAATCTTGCACCTGAGCGGGAGTCGCCGACGGACCCGGAAAAGGTGGGAAGGCCGCGGGACACCTGGGCTCCAAAGGAGCCGTAGGGGCAGAACCCCTGTCCCCTCGTCTGCATCCGGGGACCGACGGGGGGACATTGGAGAGCGATAACGCTTCTTCGCCTTATTCTTGTGTCGTCTCTTATCTGAATACGAGGGACACGACTTGGAGTCCAAAGAGCCTGCAGGACGCCACCTACTGACGTGCAGAGGTACTGCAAATGAAACTTTCCGGATCCAGTCTGACGGCTGGGGATATTCTAAGGTAAGGAATCTATCACTAATGTGTCTCTTTTCAGGTGAAAAGAGCATTGACTAGGTGAACAATTTACATCTAGTTGGCCGATCGAATTTGTTAAAAATTATATTCTTTCCCAAGCTACTTTATTTCTTTAGAGCCATTCCTTTGTAATTCCCAAATATACCACTGCAGGAATTTGAACGCCTATATCCTCAATTTGTTTGGGCATATTCCCAGCCTAGGAGAGCCCCACTAAGTTTTTATCCCTTCCTCGAGAAAGAGGGGTCTGGGCACTTCCTAATATAAGAGATAACTTGTCTTGCAAAATTGTACCGTATTGCTACAAGAACAACATTTGACCATAACAACTTCACTCCCGTCCCGTTTGAATTATTACTTGGGCTGGAGGCCTGGGGCTGCTTGTGGAATCAGGTGGAATAAGGCCATCATAAAAAAGGTCAGATTTGATGGGTACTTTTAAAGTCTTTACTGCTGTTTGGAAACTTTTAGGTCTAGGTCTAGGTAGGCTGAACCATTATACTCCTATTAATCATAACCCCAATTTGCCTGCTATTTTTGGGACATCTTATCTTCAAAGTTGGTTCAACTTGAGTATTCTTAAGTTGGGGACTTTGTTTTCAACTGAAGGTATCTTGACTTTTGAAGTCCTTACGACCCGTTATAATCTGAGCCATAATGAGGCTTATAAATGTCTAGCAGTTAGCGATTTTTTGAGTCGCAAGGTCGATCTAATTAACAAACTAAGTAGATTCCCTATGCCTCGCATCGGGCATATTGACTCAACTCTGAAGGATCTTATGCCCGACGACCTGGACATAGATATATGTCTTGCGGAATGGCCCATCTCCATATGCTCTGAGCTAGGTGTGAAAACTGCAGTGTGTGTTTTCGCCCCGGTTTCTGTATGTAGTACATTGCTGTCATGTTGTCTGTAGGGACTAGGACAGCTTTGCCTAGGAGTTGGAGTGGAAAAGATGTTAGCACTGTCTGTGGAACCGGGTCGCGAAAAAGGCCACCATTTGGAAACGTTTTGTTTGTTCCACCACTGCAGAGAGCGATGGGTGCAGGTGTCCACCAACACCACATCTGTCAGCTGAACCTGAGCCTGGTTCCACTGAAGTTCCAAACATTCCTGTAAGGGACGCATTTTGAGCTTGCATAAGGGACGAGGAGAATGCAGTGTTGAGGCTGACATTTTTGGATTAGAGCCTTTATGGAGCTTATCCTGACTGGATTGGGATATGCTGGAGCTTTAGAAGTGTCTATTGTAGCCCCTAGGTATTGTTGTATGCTGGACGGTGGGAGATGGGATTTGGCGAAGTTTACTGTGAATCCCAAACTGTGAAGCAGCTGAATTGTGTTGTGTGTGTGTTGCACACAGCTGCTGTGTGATTTAGCTTTTATGAGCCAGTTGTTCAGATAAGGGAAGACATGAATATACTGTCTCCGTAAGTGGGCTGCAACTACTGCAAGACATTTGGTGAAGACTCTGGGTGCTGTAGTGATCCCGAATGGGAGGACTTTGAATTGGTAGCGTTGACCATCTACCACAAACCTGAGATATTTTCTGTGAGCGGGGTGAATGGGAATGTGGAAGTAGGTGTCTTTTAGATCCAGAGTGAAGAGAAAGTCGCCCTGTTGAAGTAGTGGGAGCACCTGTTGGAGAGTGACCATGTGAAAGTGGTCTAACTGAATGTAGAGGTTTAGCGGTCTGAGGTCAAGTATGGGCCTAAGGGAGCCGTCCTTTTTTGGGATTAGGGAAATACACGGAGTAAACCCCTTGTCCTTGATGAGGCAAAGGGACTGGTTCTATTGCATGTTTTTGTAATAGAGAGAGAACCTCTTGTTTATTAGGTGTTAGATGTTCCGAGGACATGGGGTGCTGTCTGGGACCAATGTTGGGGGGGTGGGGGGGGTAGAAGTGAGTTCCAGGCAATAACCATACTAGATAATTTGTCTTACCCACTTGTCTTTAGTGATAGAATTCCAGACAGGTAGGAACTGTAGGAGACGTCCCCCGACAGGAGTGGGGGGGATCGGGGGGGGGGGGGAGTGCAGGGAAGTCACTGTTTAGTGGTAGGAGCGGTCCGGCTATTGTTGCCACAACCTCTCCCTTTATTATTGTTGCCTCTGTAGCCTCCACAAAAGTATGCTTCTGGGGATTTTTGAGTGGGGCTCTTGTTGGAGGAGGAGGACGGAGGAGGGACGTTCTGAACCCATGATTTTGGAGTCAGCTCTGTAGAAAGAGTAGCGAAAAGAGCCTCTAGGGGAAGGAAACTGTAAAGCCCCCATAGACTTAGCAGTTTCGGTATACTTCCCCATCTTCTCTAGGGATGTGTCAACGCCGGGACCGAAAAGATGTTCCTGATCAAACGGTTGATTTAAAATAGCAATTGGAACCTCCTGCTTGAATCCGGAAACCCGAAGCCAAGCATGTCTATGAAACAAGACGCTAGTGTTAATTGCAAGAGATGCGGTATCGGCCGCATCGAGATCACATTTTATTGAGGTGTTAGTAATGAGTTTGCCCTCCTGGATAAAGTTGATGACTTTTTGTTTGTACTGGTCAGGAAGGTGTTCCATGAGCTTTTCACGCTCATCGTAGTGAGACCTGTTGTACCTGGCCAATAAAGCTTGGGCATTGGCGATTCGCCAATGGTTTGCAGCCTGCGACGCAATAAGTTTTCCTGATGCGTCAACTAATTTTGATTCCTTATCAAAAGGGGGGGTGTTGCACATACTTTGAGTTTGCACGCTTGCGTGCGTTAGTTACCACAAGGGAATCCAAGGGAATCTGACCTTTAATGTAAATTGGGTCATTGGGAGCTGCCTTGTATTTTTTATCCACCCTGGGACTGAGAACCCAGGTTCTGACTGGGTCCTTAAAAACTTCTGGGGCATGTTTTAGCAAGCCTTTTAACATTGGCAGGGTGCTTGTAGATTTTTGAGAGGGTGCGAAGGTTTCCAGCAAATCTTCACCTAAGGGGTCGAAATGGAAGGGGACCCCGTGGTACTGGGCAGCCCTCTTGATTAGTTGCACAAACCCAGTATTGATATCTGGTGGTGATGCCTTAGATGGAGAGAGATCCGGATCATTATGTGGGTCAGGAATTGTATTGTAGTCACCCCAAATGTCTACGTCATGTGGGATTTTATGTGAATCATCATCCCATGTGGATCTATATCTCTCCGTGTGTCATCCTCACTATCTGATGGTTGAGGTGAAAATATAGGTTGTGGGGAGTGTGGTGGAGAAACCAATAGATATGGGTTAACTGGAGGGGGCGAAGTTGGTGGGGATGTTTCGTGCCCATGTCCTGTTTGAGAGGTATAGCAGGCTCTTCTGCAGTGTCCAGTGTCCTCTTTTGTTTGTACTGGTCAGGAAGGTGTTCCATGAGCTTTTCACGCTCATCGTAGTGAGACCTGTTGTACCTGGCCAATAAAGCTTGGGCATTGGCGATCCGCCAATGGTTTGCAGCCTGCGACGCAATAAGTTTTCCTGATGCGTCAACTAATTTGGATTCCTTATCAAAAGGGGGGTGTTGCCCATACTTTGAGTTTGCACGCTTGCGTGCGTTAGTTACCACAAGGGAATCCAAGGGAATCTGACCTTTAATGTAAATTGGGTCATTGGGAGCTGCCTTGTATTTTTTATCCACCCTGGGACTGAGAACCCAGGTTCTGACTGGGTCCTTAAAAACTTCTGGGGCATGTTTTAGCAAGCCTTTTAACATTGGCAGGGTGCTTGTAGATTTTTGAGAGGGTGCGAAGGTTTCCAGCAAATCTTCACCTAAGGGGTCGAAATGGAAGGGGACCCCGTGGTACTGGGCAGCCCTCTTGATTAGTTGCACGAACCCAGTATTGATATCTGGTGGTGATGCCTTAGATGGAGAGAGATCCGGATCATTATCTGAGTCAGAAATTGTATTGTAGTCACCCCAAATGTCTACGTCATGTGGGATTTTATGTGAATCATCATCCCGTGTGGATCTATATCTCTCCGTGTGTCATCCTCACTATCTGATGGTTGAGGTGAAAATATAGGTTGTGGGGAGTGTGGTGGAGAAACCAATAGATATGGATTAACTGGAGGGGGCGAAGTTGGTGGGGATGTTTCGTGCCCATGTCCTGTTTGAGAGGTATAGCAGGCTCTTCTGCAGTGTCCAGTTTCCTCTTTTTTGGTGGCTTGGTGTCTTGTTTGCCCGTGTTTGGATCAATAAACAGAATTTCTTGTTTTGGATCTGCCAAATCAGGTGCAGGCTGCGTGGACAAAATGTCTTTGTTCGGTGTCGAAGATTTTGGGTCCGAACCTTCTTTGGAGGGAGTTTGTGAGGCTTTCCATGGGGTCTTAGACTCTTTAGGTTTTTGTGGCTCAAACGTTTTTCGGCTCAGACGATTGTTTGGAGTTTAGCACCCCCTGTAAGTCTCTAGTAAATGGTACCACTGGTAGGTAGGACAGGGAGCTAAAGAGGGTCCCTAAAGGCTGCAGAATGTGTTGTGCCACCTTAAATGAACCCCCCCCCCCCACCACCACATTCATGCAAACTGCCTTTGCAGGCTGCTTGACATGGTGCAGAGCAAAGTAAAGACCCAACATGGCGTACTTCCTGTGTGCCATGCCTACAGACACTGCATGTAATAATAGTCAGCCGCCCCTACAGCAGGGCTTACAGCCCTAAGGCATGGTTATTCGTATTACATGTGATAACATATGCCCCTGTGAGGTCTATGTTGGTTCTAGGACATTGCCAGTGAACAGGGAAGTCATCTTGAGTATATGTTCTGGGCACTGGTGATTATGAGTTCTTATGCATATCAAGGCAGGAGGATTCAAGCGCCTCTGTCGCCTTTGATATGCGATCTAGGCTTCCCACAGACAGGGGAGATGCCACCTCCTACTGCCCAGAGCCATTTGACACCAAGACAAGCAGGAATATTAGCTAATCAAGAGGCATGTTCTCTATCAGGTTAGTTTCACCCCTAAGGTGGGCTACCTGATGTGAATACGAAATCTAGACCTCCACCTACTTGGTTTTTGGTGGAATTAGGCTCACCGGGTCAGGGTTATGCCCACTTTCCAGAGGAAGTGCTCATATAGGGGGTGTACTCACCCTAAAGGTAAGAATCCCATTGGCTACTACCTGTCACTCACCTTAACACCCCTAAATTGAGTTTTAGGTGGCACCCCTGATGCCAGGAGCTTAGAGTGGATGAATAAAGAAGAAGAGGACAATCAAGACTTGCTATGGACTTTAGGCACCAAACCCAGTGACCAAGTGACTCGTCCTGCAGCTGAGCAACTGCCAAGTACCACGGTAGACTGCTAGGCATCCAGAAATTGCCAGCAATCTCCCTTTGAGTAGAGGAGATACTCTCCTGCTGTCTGCAGGCATTGAAGACACACGGTCCGGTTTACTGTGTTGCAGCTCCCCAGCCAGCCTGACGCAGCAGCCACCCAGGAAGAGGTACCTGTTCTCCCGAAGGTAGATCAACTGCAGCAGCACAGCACCAATACCTGGAATACTGGAACCCTTGCAGCAAACAGCCTGTGAGAGTCCAATCCGGACTCCCACTACACCAAGCTCGGGAGCAGCGATCGAGGGATATCAGCACCGTAGAGACCCACTTTCAGAGTGGCTCAGCTGTCCTGATTTCTGCACCCTCACCCGGTGAGATAGACAACTGCAAGGGTCTTTAACGCACCGAGCCAAACAGACCTATCCACTCTGCACACAGGCGCCCGAGCCTGGGTACCAGTAGCGGCTGCTACCGAACGGGCCGGGGAGGAGGTGGGGGGTGGGAGGGGTTTAGGGGATGGGGGGTGGAGGGAGCAAAATAAAAATAGATTAAAATGAAACCACTTACCTGGATGTGACTGTTGCCACCTTTCCTCCATCGTACTCTTCCTGGCTTCTGTGGAAGCAGGAAGAACCCAGGCTCCCCTGAGGCAATCACCACGTTGTAATGCAGCGTTATGATTGGTAAGAACCCAGGCTTTCCTGAGCCAATCACAACGCTGAAATGCAGCGTTGTGATTGGTCAGAGCACCGTGGTTTGGCGCTCAGACATGGAATGGAACCCTGTGCATGTTCTCCACCAAGGCTGTAATGCAGCCTCGGTGGAGAATATGCAAAGTGTGCATGAATGTTTGGCCAGCACCGGAGGGTCTGCCAAATATTTATGCACACTTTGGAGGTTGCCACCAGACCAGCCCCCCCCCCCCCAAAACAATGTAGTCAGTATGTTTAAATAAAGTGATAATGAAAACATTAAGTTATTATCATTTTATTTTACAGTTTTTTAATTGCTCACTCAGTGAGCAGTGGAGCAACGCTCCTCCACCTTAGCTGAGGAGCCGCCACTGCTGGGTACCCGAGAATTCACTGTGCTTTCTTTCTTCTTGGACCGTTGTGGCCCGAGGGGAGCTCCTGGACTTGTCCCAAAGTCCCCCTTTCCAACCTGTTTTTAGGACCCCAACCCCCGTTTCTTTCCACCAGCGTAGCACGCAAAGCTACCAACCCGACCAGCACCCCTGCACTCGGACGCTGCAAGGAAGATAACAAGCAACTGCTGCTGGTTCTTTAGGCCATGGCCCCCATGATCCTAAGTCTGAAGGAGATTCTCAGAAACTGACCGCATACAACGGTATGAAACATATGTGTCTTTTCCCCATAGAAAGCATTGCTGCGTAAAGACGCTTTTAAGTTCACATTTTACTTAGCTGTAAAAATCAATATTTTAAAAAGTACTTACTTGAGAATGAAGTTCTTGGTGTCAAAATGTATATAAAAATACAATTTATTTTTCTAAATTGTTCTTGGCTTTATTCTTTGAGTGAATGTATCATTTAATGCCTCTGTGAATACAACATGCTTAGCACTACCCTCTGATAAGACTAAACTGTTCGCCCACACTACAACAAAAGAGGACATTCAGTGTTAGCATTTTGCCTCTGTAATAAGGGTTGCCTGGACCCTACACAGTGCACCCTGTTTTCGTCCACTATATGGACAGCCAGCTTCCTACACCCACGTCACAATCTGACAAAATGCCAAGCCTATAAAAAAAAGGATTGCCAGGCAGCATGGCACCTGGTGCTTTCTCAATGTCCAGTTTGGAAAGGGTTCTGCAGGAGATGCAAAGACAAATTGTAGTCTCCTACATAGAAAGAAAATAAGTTACTTACTTGAAACTCTAGTTCTCCAGTATTGGAAGGGTTCATAGATTCACATGCTTGAATCATTACCCACTGTCGAAGTGGGAGTCCCATGGTACAATCAGAAAGCAGTATATAATGATACCTATAGCCATAATGGCTAGAAAACATTCACTTTAATAACTTATCCACATTATTTATTAAGAACCAAACTTCAGTTAATCAGGCTAGCTCACCCTCTAGAACCCTCTCAGAGGCCTCACTCCCTAGGATTTTCAAGCACTAGTGAGGAAAAGAAACTTTGACATATAGTGAGCATCTATTTGGAGTAGGGTGGGTCCCATGTGAATCTATGAAATATATTAATACTGGACAAGTACAGTGACAGGTAAGTAACTTATTTTCTTCTCCAGTATTGGATCTTTCATAGATGCTTGAATTAAAATTCAAGCTTCGAGCCAGATCCCTGGATCGACGGGGAGCATATGGTGGTCATACCTCTCAACGCCGACGTCGAAGCCATCGACGTCGACTGGGACCGGTGCCTTTTCTGGGTCTTTTCTTGACTGGGGAGCCCCCAAGAGGCCGATGCACGGGCAGAGGAAGATGACAGAGTCCCTCCATGCCCAGAAGTCCCACCCGTTTCTTGGTGTCTCCTCTGCTCCAGGCCTTGGAGACGAATCTTCTCCCTGTCACACAGGGTCCTCCTGGAGAAAGAGTGACAGATATCACAGGAGTCAGGGACATGGGTGGAAGGAAGGCAGAGTATGCATACTCTGTGGGGATCAGATTTAACCTTCTTCCTACCACACGCAGGGCACTTGTCGAACAAAGCTGGCATTTTCGACAAAAAAGTGGCAAAACTGGCTAAAAAGCACAGCAACTGGAAGAGGAAGACCTCAGATGTCGAGTGAAACACTCAAAACACTGGAAAAATGCCAAAAATTGAAGTAATACCCAAAAAGGTAGAGCTCAATGCTCCAGGGTCAGTCCTGCTAGCAGGAGCCGGAAAAAAGAACTGAAAGTAAAAGGACTTTGGCTGCGCATCCTGGGATACAGAGGGTCTCTGGAGAGTTCCTTAAAGGCACAGTATCCCTTTTCCAGACACATAATGGCAGCATATGGGGCTTGTCTGTCCAACCCTTCCTCTCTATCATTTCAAAGGATTTTTGTGAAGGGAAGTTTCTCTATGTGTGAAACTTAGCAAAATGTGTAAAATTTGATATTATTTGGCTATCCTTTTCACTTCATGATGAAGTGCTGGCCAATGTAGCCTTGTAGGCTGCATTATTTGTCTTTGATTTTCTCTTAAGTGTCTATGCAGGACTGCAGAAGAAGACAACTTAAGTGACTATTTCGATTGCTCCGGGGTCCCCGCACATGGGCAGGACTATTCACTAGATTATGACTATACACAGAGATCCCCTACTACAGAAGCCTTGTTTAGAGCTGAGGGCACAGGGGAATCATCCAATATGTCCCCAGTGGACAAACCAATACGATTAGCTGATCATTTTGGTACCCACATCTGCATCACAGCAGATTCCTGGGAAGCTTCGCAGTGGCTAGCCACCCACCATATGAACGTCTAATGCGGACTTGCCCAAAATTCAGCCCTCAGTATGTGTTGGGGGTTAATATTATTTCAGAATACTGCATCATTGCAGAATAATGCATTCCTTTTAAAGGAATAATGAGACAAGGCCTTGGATTGGACACACAACAGTCCTTTAGTAGGACACCAAAGCATGACCAAAACATATGATTTATTACAACAAACCTTTCTGTGGGAAAACATGAGGAGAGTTTGCCCCTACTTGTGACATATGTCGAAAAGCTAAAAGAGATACTCAGAAACCTACCGGGCTATCACAACTATTTCCCAACTCACCTTATCCATGGCACACCATCTCTATGGATTTTATTACCGACCTTTCTAAGGATATGGGCTTCACAAGCATTCTATGTTAGTAGACACGCTCCCCAAAATGAGTCATTACTTACATATTACCAACCAATCTTTTAACCCTAAACTGGCAGATTTATTCCTACTGCATGGTCTACCGTCTCAAATCGTCCCCAACCGAAAAATACAATTTGTGTCATAGTTCTGGAAGGCCATTTGCAAACTAAATGGAATTAATCTGTTTGTCCATTGCCTATCACCTCAAATCTGATGGGCGGATGGAACGCTGTAATCAGGAACTAGAGCAATACCTCCGCTTCTTTGCCCAAGAATTAGAAAATTGGGTCTCCAACTTGTGATTAGCTGAATTCTGCCATAGTAACACTATTAACACTTCAACAAGCTATTCATCCTTCATTGCCATGGAGGGTTTTCACAACGATTTACCCCGATGCAAATTCCATCTGGAACATGCCACCCTATTTTAGCAGACCGACAAAGCATTAAAACAAACCATGCCTCAGCTTACCTAAAATCTAACAAAAGCCAAGCAAAAATATAAGCAGTGCGTACAGTGAAAATGAATACCCCATCCAATGTATGATTCAGGAAATTAAGTCTGTTATACACCACAATTTTATGCTAGAAAGGCAAAAGGAAGTTGCAGCCATGATTTATCAGGCCGTTCCTTGTCCACTAAGTTTTAGGGGAAACAAACGTTTGGTTAAAGTAACCGCCACCATGTACATACACCTGACATTTCATGACTCCTTAGTTAAATCAGTAAAACCAGCAACCAGACTAATCTATAGCCCTACCAGTATCAATCAATTACCAGGAAGATTATGGGGTACAAGCAATCCTTGAGTCAAAAAGAGTACAGGGCCTTCTTTATTAGCTGTGTTTATGTTCCCTTTTTTGATGAAGAACTTCCAACTACAGCGCCCTCACAACATCCAAAAAATGGAGTCCATCATCCAGTCCATGAACATGCGGACAGTCAGTCGGAGGCTCTCCTGGCGATTCCTACTGACCCTCTGGTCAGCCCCCCTATGGTGGAACTGAGTGATGCTCACATATTGTAAAACACCTGTCTAGTTTAAGTGCCTGTTTGTAAATTCTACAATCTATAATGTGCAGTCATCCCTGGATCCTTACCCCCTAGCTGGTATCAGCACTTTCAGAAACTAGGAGTACATGTGTGCTATTTCCCCTACCTCTAACGCAACTTGGGAAACACGCAAGATTAGAAAACATCTGTGGCCACCTTAAAAACCAAAGCTATTTAAGCCACACCCATGGAGCAGGGAGCAGAGCAGCTTGTATTCCAGCTTGAGGGCTCAAAAGAACAAAGACTTCGCGCTACAGGTCAGATACGTTTTGTGCTCCAGTGGGATTGTTCTTTGGAAATTTTAATGGTGATGTAGTTTTGGTATTAACAGGTGGTGCATTTGGAAGGTGGGGCCTCTGATATTTTGCAGCCCCTATTTGCGGACCAGACTTCGGTTTATTGAACAAGCGCCCACACAGAAAAAGGACTTTGAAAGTTATCTAAAAGGAACAATATCTGGGTTAACCCTTTAACTGGGGGGATTGAACTCTATTATACGCAAAACGTAGACTATGTTAACCAGAAGCTGATTATGACACTATTTTGAATTGTGCATGCAGAAATGTTTAATGTCAAGTCACATAGTGCTCTTTAGGTGGGTGGCAAACTTTTCAACCCCTAGAGTGCTACTCAACATTGCAGGGAGAATTTCGATCCTTGTGCAAGATGATCGCAGGCATACAAATAGGACCCAGTGAGCTTTCCCCTAAGGAACCAAAGTCCCAGAGTAAGTGGATGTGCTTGATAAAAAGCACATTTTTAAACAAACAGTGAGTTTGAATTTCAGAACTGTACGGATTGTTTTCATCTATATTCAGGCATCCCTCCCTAAAGGTGAGCATCTGAGAAACCCAAGGTTCTAATCCAGATTGGGCTGGGTTAAGAACAACCTCAGGTAGGTGTTGATTATAACAGATAAAGGAGGACACAAACTTGAAGTAGAGATCTAAAATCTGGATGTCATTAAAGCACCTTTCTTATTCTACAGGAAGATGTGTAATCAGTGTATTTTTATTATTTTAGTTTGTTGTATTAGTTTATTATTTGTACCAGATCCCTTTCCCCTGGACTCAACACGGCTATATAGCAAATGCCAGCGACCGCAGGGCGGGCGTAGGAGAGTGAGAGTCCATGCTACCCCCACATTCTCAAGGAAAGAAGAAACTGGTCTCTCATATCACGATCTGATGGGAAAGTCCAGAATGTCTGCAGGTATAAGAGTAGGTGCGAACAAGGACACACCCTGAGGAAGACCAATATATGTTAAACATAGCTTGTCGTCAGCACTGGGGGCATTAGGCGATGAATCCAGAAATACATTATGGTAATTGTTTAGTTTGAAGACCTGAATATTTATTCATTACCCAACTTGAAACCCTAAGGCTGTAAATGTAATTTACAATATTCAATCTACAGCTGCTCCCTCGAGACTGAAAGGGAAGTACGAAGGCTTGCATGAAAAAGCACATCCCTGCTCACACAAAAGCAGACAGAACTAAAGTTTCCGGTTTACCAATACCAAAAAAGCAGTGGAGCTACCCCGTGCCTATCATGTGGAAAGGATAACTGTGCAAAGTTGCATACAGACAAACATCTGAATAGCTAACTAACTGATCACCTCTTATTGTAAATGATAGACCACCACAGCACTCAACTGAATCTGTTAGCTATTGCTAGGTGCAAAAATTATTATTCAAACTGCCTAATTTGATAAGAATTTCTTCTGCTAAAAAAGAATTACTGGAAAGGAAAAAAAGAGTAATAATATTTGCTGTACTTTTATGATGACCAATATACATAGGTGCTCATACTCACAAAGACCCAGATAACATCATCATGAAAGACAAAACTGTACAATGTGTACAAAATCAAGCAAATACAATTGTGTAACCATATTAGGAAATAAAATGGAATCTCGTTGTTTACTTGGAAATCCACAAAAATAACAAACTTACCTGGGAGCTGTAAGGACCCAGCTTGTAACAGAAGAACAGACTTCTCCATCCTTCCTCCCTGTGGTGATGGGGGCTCTCGTTTAACTAGTGCACATGAATCAGGAGCTGCAATAGTGACTCGACCTGGTGCCTGGAAAGCTGGGGGTGTTCGTACACGAAGTGGAGCTCCTAGTACAGCACTAGATGGGGATGTGCGAGGGGAAATATAAGTGGGTTGGTCCAGGAAAAGAGAGAAAATGTTGCTAGGGCCTGAATCTGCTGCAGCAGCAGCTTGTGAGTTGCTGTTTCTTTCGTCTACTAGATGTCCTAGAGGTGAGTCAGCATGTTCTGGATTATCCAACGTTTCTGTTGGGGTGAAATTACAGAAACAATTAAATGAATCATTGCTCAAATATTTAATATGCAAACCAAGAAAAACCTCATTTAGGTTGATAACCTGATACCACCCATTTATTTTGTATGGTTGTGCTTCAGTTCATCTGATTGACAAAATAGCCTGCCCCAGTCTTGACATGAATACCGCAGGCATTCCACAGGAGTGGGCCAATAGGAAAACAGGGATTTTTGACGATTTAGGTGTATCTG
Organism: Lissotriton helveticus; assembly: GCF_964261635.1. Taxonomy (NCBI): domain Eukaryota; kingdom Metazoa; phylum Chordata; class Amphibia; order Caudata; family Salamandridae; genus Lissotriton; species Lissotriton helveticus. The sequence goes on along the minus strand of NC_136070.1, from coordinate 133,466,356 downwards.
ACCTTAATTTAAAGCAGTTCTTATACATTCAAGAAAGGAGTCTTGGCAAGTAGATATTAGCAATTCATAGAAGAATGAGGAGCAACACAAATGGCCTGAATAAGACGGTATTTGACACTGCATTAATTGAATTTTATTCTTGGTTGGTTTTTAGAAGAAATAATAAATCAGTACATTAGATGACAGGATGTGAAATGCCGAAACTTGATGAGTGTATAATTACATATATTATACATTTGAGAGTGACTAATAAGAGGAATAAATAAATGGTGATCTGAGATGTCAAACAAATTGATTGAAAGGACCTTCAGTGGAAATGCTTTCTTTACTAGGAGAACAAGTTACTTACCTTCACATTGTATCTGTAAGAGACATAAATTAGTTGTAGATTCCTTCCCTTAGAATTTCCCCCAGGCTAGGGTGACCAGGCGTCCCGGATTTGCCCGGACGGTCCCAGTTTTTCACCTGCTGTCCCGACAGATTTCAGGAAATGTAGCTTCTGTCCCGGTTTTTAGAGAGGGGCGACTGAAAACTATGGGAGGTGCTTTTTATACTTTACAAAGCAGGGATAGTTAGTGGTTGTTTCAAGAAAGCAATTTAATTAACAGGCAAGGTACTAGGTTTAAAAATTGCATTTCATTGTTTGTTCTTACTTCCTGTTCTTTAATTCTCTGCTGAGGAGCGCTGTCATTCTGTGCGCTAGCTATAAGTAAAACGGTAGTCCTTCTTCTATTTCCGTGAAATGTTCCGGGTTTTGCCTTTAAAATTCTGGTCACCCTACACCAGGCGTCAAACTGGATCCGGAGATTTTTCTTAGCAGTACTCCCTGCGCGTCGGTAGGTGGCGTCGGTCTACTCAGCGTCCGTCGTTGGCGTCGGGATGCATCGCTGTGCCTACTTAGATGCAGCCCGTGCATGCGGACGTCAGTTTTGACAAGACTTTCCATGCCAGAAGCGCAGAGCCATGAAAGACACTGACCACTGGTGCGCCACAACAAGGGTCCTGTAAGGGAGTCCCTGTCCCTAAAAGTCAGTTCGCAGAGCGGGAAGGATGAGTGGGGCAGTAAGGAATCTGCAACTAACCTATGTCTCTTACAGATACATCGTTACTGAAGGTAACTTGTTCATCTGAAAGAGACAGTCAGTTGTAGATTCCTTACCTTAGAATAGATACCCCAGCAATAACATCACGGGTGGAGAGTTTTGCAAACCAAGTTCATACCAGAAAGTAATGAGCAAAATAGCCGTCCCTCTGGACTTGGCTGTCCAGGCAGTAATGTCTAGTGAATGTGTGCAGAGTTGCCCCTGATGCCGCCTGGCAGATATCAAGGAGTGGGACTCCACGTGCCGTAACCCTAGTGGAATGAGCATGCAGCCCTACTGGAGGATCCTTCTTCGCTAAAGCGTAGCAGGTTTTTATGCAAAGGAGAACCCATCAAGAGATGGTATGTTTTCTGAACAGCCTGGCACCTACATAGCCAACAAAAGTTGATCATCCACCCAGAAATCTTTAGTGAGGTCAAGGTAGAAGGACAGCGCACGTTTAGGGTCCAGATGGTGGAGTCTCTCCTCCTCCTTGGAAGGGTGCGGAGGTGGGAAGAAGGTGGGCAGAATGATCGATTGTCCAACATGAAATGGTGTAACCACTTTAGGAAGGAACGAAGGCCACGTCCTAAGCACCACTTTGTCAGAATGCACAGAGAAGAAAGGGGGCTTGGAAGAAAGAGCCTGAAGCACACTCACAATGCGAGCAGAGGTGATAGCAACAAGGAAAGCAGTCTTCAGAGTGTGGAGCCTGAGAGGGCAGTTGCGAAGAAGCTTGAAGGGAGCATGCATATAATCAGTTTGAACAAGATCCAAGTCCCACTGCGGCATTATGAAAGGAGATGGAGGAAAGAGATGAGTAATGCCCTTAAATAATCTATATACAATAGAGAACTTTATAAAGGAGGGCTGATCTGGCAGCTTAAGAAAATGAGAGATAGCAGCAAGATAGCCCTTGAGAGTGCCCAGGGCAGAGCCCTGTTAGGACAAAGAAAGAATGTACAAGAGGACCTCTGAAAGAGGGGCAGAAAGGGGATCCACAGCCTTTGTTGTGAACCATTTCACAAACTTGTCCCATCTACAGGCATATACCGATGTAGTGGAGGGACGTCTGCCTGCCAAGACTTCGGGCGGAATGTCGAAAGCTGTCAGCTGTCGCCGCTCAATCTCCATGCAAGGAGGTGGAGGCTGGACAGGTTCGGATGACGAACTGTCCCCTGCTGCTGCGACAGAAGATCCTCCCAAAGGGGAAGTCTGATAGGAGGATTGATGGCCATGCTCAGTAGCTCGGGTTACCAGACTCTTCGTGCCCAGTCTGGAGCCACAAGAATAACTTGGGTACGGTCACACTTGATCTTCTTCAGCACTAGGGGCAGAAGTTGTAAAGGCTGAAAGGCGTAAAGGAGGCCACAGTTCCATTCATGACGAAAAACACTTCAGAGCAAGTGCCGAACTGCGGACATTGAGCGTTCTCTTCAGAGGCAAACAGATCTAACCAAGGCTCTCCCCACCGCTGAAAGAGACCTTGCACCACCTCCGAGTGAAGACGCCACTCGTGATCGACCAAGCACCGACAGCTGAGTTTGTCCACCCTGGTGTTCAGAGGACTTGCCAGGTGTTAAACCACCAAGGTCATGCCCTGATGTTCCAGCCATGACCAGAGGCGAAGAGTCTCTTGACACAGGGTCCACAACTCCATCCCGCCTTGTTTGTTGCAGTACCAAATGGCGGTGGTGTGGACTTTGAACACCTGCATTACTTTCCCTTTAAGAAAGGGAAGGAATGCTTTCAGTGCCAGTCAGATCGCCCAGAGCTCCAGCAGGTTGATATGGAGCCCGGACTCTGCCGGAGACCAGACGCCTCTGATCTCCGCCTCTCCCAGATGGCTGTCTCACATCTACCTCCACTATTAGATCTGGTTGGGGGAGGCATCTGTCTCTGACCCAAGCTTGGTTCGTTAACCACCAATGCAGTTGTTGTGCAGTTCCCTCCTAGATCTGGACGTAGTCCGAAAGATTCCCCTGATGCTGCGACCACTGGAACTTCAGGTCCCACTGCAGAGCCTGCATATGCCACTTGGCTTGATCCACCAGCAGGATGCAGGAGGCCATGAGGCCCAGCAGCCTCAGGGTCATTCTCACTGAAATCCAGGATAGAGGATGAAACATCGGTATTATATCCCAAATTCGCAGCTCAGGAGGATAGGCCCGAAACTGCAGTGTCCAGAACAGCGTCTGAGAAGGAGTCAGGTATGACTTTGGCACGTTGATAGTGAATCCCAGTGAGAGCAGGATGTCCGCCGTAGTCTGGAGGTGGGCGACGACAGACTGGGGGAGCCTGCCTTCACCAGCCAGTCGTCGAGATAGGAAAAGACTGGAACCCCTGATCTGGGCAGATGAGCTGCGCCCACCGCCATCACTTTCGTGAACACCTGAGGGGCACTGGTAAGGCCAAAAGGGAGCATGGTGAATTGAAAGTGCTCGTGGCCCAATGTGAACCATAGATAGCGTCTGTAGGCTGGCAGGACAGGAATATGGAAATAGGCTTTTTGCAAGTCCAAAGCCACAATCCAGTCTCCAGGGTGGATGGCAGACAGGACCTAAGCAAACGTGAGCATTTTTAACTTCTCCTTCCTGAGGAAGCGGTTGAAGGCCTTGAGGTCTAGAATAGGAGGCAGGCCTTTGTCCAGGAAGTAGCGGGAATAGCAACAAAGACCTAATTCGAGCGCAGGGACCCGCTCTATAGCTCCCTTGGCCAAGAGAGCTGAGATTCCCTGGCAGAGAAGCGCCAAATAATCCTCCGACATGGGTTCGAAGGACGGTGGCAAGAAGGGATGGATAGTCTTGAAGGGGAGGAAGTAACCCTTTCGGATGATTTGCAAAACCCACCCGTCCGATGTGATGGATTGCCAGTGGGGGAGGTGATGGCGAATCATACCTCCCACTGGGAGTTGATGGGCCTGAAACGTAGGACTAAGAAGGTTTTGAGGCTGCGGCATGGAGGTGGGGTTAAGGGGGGGTGGATTGGCCAGGCCGCTGGCTTCCAGACCCGCAAGGTCGCTGGGTTCCACATCCGCAGCCATGCAGAGGCTGGGCAGCTTGCATGAGCGGGCAGCTAGGCTGGTCCAGACGGGGCTGGACACCCCTTCTGTCGCCTCGAAAGGGACGAAAAGCAGACTAGAGAGGGCGAGAAGGCGCAGCAAGGCTAAAAGATCTGGCCGTAGCCCTAGAATCTTTAAAGCGCTCCAGCGCCGAGTCTGCTTTGTCGCCAAAATGACGACGGCCATCACAAAACATGTCCATCAAAGTTGACTGGAGATCCACTGAAAAAGCCAGATGTCCTCAACCAGGCATAGTGCCTAAGGGCCATCAACGTGACAATCGTTCTGCCCAGTGAGTCAGTGGTGTCCAGTCCACAGCTAATCAGGAATTTGTCTGTGTCTCTCCCATCCGCTACTGCCTGGGAAAAAACTTCCCAGGCCTCTTCCGGGCACTGAGGCAGCACCTGCGCAACCGTATACCGGATGGTATGGGAGTATCGGCCCAAGAGGCATGCAGTATTCAGGGACCGCAGTGCCAGGCTGGAGGGAGAGAACATGCGCTTCCCAAGATGGTCCAGCTTCTTGGATTCCCTATCTGGAGAGGCAGAAGGGAATGCGCTCTTTGAAAAAGAGGCTTGGACCACTAAGCTCGCGGGGGAAGAGTGTTGAGAGAGGAACATTGTCGCCAGGGGCCGGGTGGTGGCAGCGGCGGACAACCATCCTTTCCACTGGAGTCCATGTGATGGGCTTGGACCAGGTGCCCAGGAGGACATCAGTGAGGGCTTAATTAAAGAGCAATAGGGGTTCAGAAGAGGATGCCGAAGGATGAAGTACCTCGGTCAGGAGGTTTGTCCTGACTGCCACTGAAGGGAGCTTAAGGCCCAAGACCTTGGCCACCCTTTGCACCACCACAGCATAGGACGCTCCCGCCTCCGTAGCCGCGTTAGGGGTAGAAATAATGCCAAGGTCTGGGGAAGTGTAATGTGAACAACAAGGACCCCCTGATTGGAATTAATAATTTGTAGGACAGGGAAATAAACAATGTGTATGTAATTCAAGCAATCCTAACAATGGAAGGGTAGTTGCAAAAAGGAACCTACACATTTATTTCGATATAAAACTATATTCTTTTTAATGAGTTTTCATATTAAAACCAATTTTTCTATACATCCACATTACATAAAATAAACACAAAACACAAAATATACAATACTATTAAAATATAATCACACAATTTTAAAAGGGACGAAAGTGGCAATCAATACTTTCGACGCGCGTTTCGGCGTTCTGAAAAAACGCCTTCTTCAGGAGCCACAAATTAAATCTGAAATACACAATTAATAAACATAAAAATACATTCACTTACATTATATCAAAAAGAAATTTGTTTCATTTAACAATAAAACATCACATAAGACATGATTAATTCGATAAGTTTAAAACAATTTCTATATGCAACACACCCTCCCTACTTGCTATAGCAATATAATATTTGCTAGACAAGTTACAAAACTAATTTCATTATATTTGGGGAAGTGTCCAGACCACTGGCCTCACCCTGGTCCTCATTTCAGTCCACTTCTTCAAGCTGGTCTGTTAAAGGGTCTAGCGACCCCTTCCAGTTCTCATCACCACCATCTGAGCAGTAGGGAACACCAGGGATGAACAGGGGAACATTGTTCCGGCTCCGGTTCTATCTCGGGGATGAGGATGGGGACAGCGCCAGCCAGGGAAGGTCAAGTGAGATTGACTGGCGTTGATCTAGATCCAGGTCAGGATCTGCAGAGGCCTCCGGCACCGGAGCCGCTAGTATCGAAGGCCCAGGACCCACGACCTGCTCCGGGGTCCGAAGGTTCGCTCGAGGAGTTGGGCTGTCCAAAGACAAAGACAAGGTGTAAGGCCTCGTAAAATTGGCGGAGTTGGGCAGGGGACGCTGCGGCTCCTAGAAAAGGGGGAAGCACAAAGTCGTCCCTGAATCAGGCGCCAGAGACGGAACCTTTGAGCAGCGAGGCTCTGAATTCCGCATCATGTCAGCTGACTGATGGAGAGAAGGCGAGGAGTGATTGAGCTTCGCCTAAGACCTTGACGACTTGGAGTGCGACGAGGAGTGGGGGCTCCGTGAACAGCCTCGAGACCTTCCTCTCAAACGAGACCTGAAACGATGCGGAGCTGACCGTCGGGCCTCTAGTAACTTTCGGGACCACTCCCGCAAAGTCTTCAGATGCATGGCCTGGCAGTCTGAGCATGACTAGGTCCTGGTCGCGCTACAGACACCACAGACACATGAGGTTCGGGTCCGTCATAGACAACATCTAGTGATAGGCGTCGCAAGTCTTGAAAGCGGTCCAACACTGGGACATCTCTCGAGCACCAGGAGTCGCAGACTCCAAAAATATGTTGACAAAACATCTAAAAAAAAAGCTAGCCAAAAACAGCTAAGGAGTAGCTCTCTACGGATATGCGCTAGGCTGGCGCAGAAAAAGAAAGACCTGATCTGAGCACACAGGAGAGGAGTCTAAGTAGGCTCAGCGACGTCATCCCAGGGACTACGAAGCCACCGACAGACGTGGAGTTGACCGATGCCACCTAGCAACACGCAGGTTTACTGCTAAGAAAAATCTCTGGATCCAGTCTGACGCCTGGGGAAAATTCTAAGGTAAGGAATCTATAACTGTCTCTTTCAGATAGACAGTTTAGAACCTGAATTAAATAAATACAAATGAGTATAGTCAGGATCCCAAACATACAACCTACATACAACACTATATAATATTAATTGGTAAATGTCTTAGCAAAAGATCTTGAGACAATAAAGGGTCTGCCCAGGATGACAGAAGTCAGCTATGCAGTCGGTACCTTGCAGCCCTTGCAGGATCTGGATTCTCTGGGTCCTCATTGCACTCATCTCCATGGTTATCTAGAAAACAGAAGAGAGAGTGTTTCAGCTCAGCTGTATTTTCCTACAATGCCTTGCTTCAACCAGGTTATAACTGTACCTGCTGCTTCAAGACCATTAGATGCTGCACTTCAACATACGCTGCTTGAAGGGTTGCACGCGCCTGCAGCATTTTGGTATCCAAACTCTGTAATGATCCGCTAAGCTCTTCCTCCCGCAAGGAAATGGACAATAACTGGTCTACCTGGGAACGCTCTGCAAAAGAAATTGACAGATTTTACACCAAGTTCCATTAGCTAAATGATGAAGGAAACTCTTGTTACACACAAGTATGACACCAATTACTTATTCTGTATGTCTGAAGACTATTTAATGGTGAGGAATACTTGTCAGAGTTTTCTTGCGATCAGGCAGAGGATCTCCGATTTTACAATTCTAAAGTACTCATCTCTTGCATTAGATCATTAATGAACACGCTCATCTGAGTTCAGTGTCAAGCGGTCTAAGTCATTAACTGCTCTCAGCCATGAAAATGCATTTTTATAAGCGAAGACAAGGTGAATGTCAGTTGTATAACCTCAATTAAGAAGTAGTGCCGATAAAAAAGTTGTCAGATTGTCAAATATAAAATTTACTATTTAACCCCGTCCATGCTCATGACGAGCTCAGCTCGTCATGAAGCACACTGGAGCTGTGCTAATGACAAGGTGAGCTCGTCATGAAATAAAGAGATTTATGAAATCTCAGCACAGGAGATAAATACCCTTAGCATTGAAGGTGTTAAATGTTGCCCATATATTATAACATAACTTTGTGAAAAGCACCATGCTTTTTATCGATAGCTCTGTGAAGGTCTTTTCTTAGCAAATCAATTATAGAAATGTGGTTTCTGTTAAGTTTGTAAAGGACTCCAATGGAACACAATTTGGCTCTTGGTGCCAAGACCGTAACATTTACTGAAATCCAAATGGTTCTACATTGCCTATTTGGTCAAAACCAACAGCCTCCGCTAAATGGTTGTTTGCTGTGCAAATATCTGTAATGGTGTAAGCACTTTCTCACATACAGAAATTAAGGTAGGTGTAGAGATGCAATGTATGAATATATGATTCACAAAGAAAGAGCTTTAAGGAGATGTATTATTGAGTTATAAATGCCTCTCAAGTGCTTGCTGAAAGATGCTCCAAGATGGTTTGCTGTTCCAAAAGTAAGGGTTCTGTTCATATAGAACCAGAAAGATATTTTTTGTACCCAAGGAATGTAGTTCACTCCACTGAAAGCAATTACATACAAGTATCGGCAAAGCCAATGAGTCTGGCTTGCTTGTGATACATACTGTAGGCAAAGGATGGCGCTAATTATTCTTTGAATGCAAAATTGTGAAGCAGAAAGTGACTGTAGTTGCTTCACCTGAAACAAAATGCTTGCAATGGCACAATCGAAACATCCACAATATGTAGTGCCTCTGGTTTGTATGGAACATATTAGCATGGAACACACTGCAATGGCTGTCTACTGCTAGATGTTAAAAAGGTTGAAGAGAAAATAACCAGCTAGTATGAATCTGAAAGATACAGTTGGGACACCTTACCTGGAATTGTAAACATTGCAAAGTGTTTGGTGAATACACTTTAGAGATCAGTCACATTCCATTGTAATGATGAAAAGAGACTGTTTATGCAGGAGAGCTTCAGCTAAAATGTGCACATGGGCTTAGAAACTGTAAGAACTACACTGAATTATAGAGATGGGGTCACTTCCATAACCAGACAAACTTACATAACTAACTTTTGAAAGGGTTGTGAATTGCAAAGTACCCCTAAAGTGCATTACCGTACAGACTGTATCATATAATTGCCAACCGATGAACATTTATGAAGGAATGTTGTAAGGAATATGCTACTTACCAGTATGCATCTGTTCTTGGCATGTAGAACTGCAGAGTTGTACATTTAGCAATAGATCGCCACCTGGTGTTGGGCTCGGATGATTGCAGGTTGTTGTCTTCTTGGAAGAAGTCTTTGTAGTCACGAGATAGGTGACTCCTCCCTTGGACAATACTGCGCATGGTCATCGACTCCATCCTCAGATTGTTTTTCGCCATGATGGGAAATGATGGAGTTAGTAGAAGTAAAGAGAAAGGATGTCTATGCGTGTGCATCTAAGTAAGATGAGTACTGGAACGGATACAAGTCCCGGGGAGGCGGGAGGGTATGTACAACGCTGCAGCTCTAAATGCCAATAACAGATGCATACTGGTAAGTAGCATATTCCGTTCGAGGCATATGAGCTGCAGGTTGTACATTCAGCAACAATTGTGCAGCAGTGTCTCCCCTAGCGGTGGTCGCTTGTATCCGGTGCAGCATACTGAAATAGTATTTTAAGGACAGCTTGGCCTACTGCAGCTTGCTGCTTGGCTTGCACGTCAACACAATAGTGTTTAGTGAAGGTGTGTATGGTAGACCATGTTGCTGCCTTACATATGTCCTCTAGTGGTATGTTTCCTAAGAAAGCCATAGAGGCTCCTAGTTTGCGAGTGGAGTGCGCTCTGGAGGAACGGTTAGTGTACGTTTTGCTTTTTGATAGCATATTTGAATACACTTTACAATCCATCTGGCAATTCCTCCTTTAGATATGGGATTGCCTTTGTGTGGTGAACAGAAAGATACAAATAGTTGTTTTGATTTTCTGAAGGATTTAGTCCTGTCTGTGTAGTATAAAAGAGCTCTTCTAACATCTAGGGTGTGTAGGGCCCTTTCTGCAACAGAGTCTGGTTTTTGGAAAAACACTTGTAACTCTACTGATTGGTTAAGGTGAAAAGGAGTAATCACCTTTGGCAGGAATTTTGGGTTAGGTCTAAGAACCACTTTGTTAGGGTGTATTTGAAAAAATGGTTCTTCTATTGTAAATGCTTGTATTTCACTAACTCTTCTGAGAGAGGTGATGGCAACAAGGAATGCAGTTTTCCATGTTAGGAATTGCAATTCACACTTGAGTAAAGGCTCAAAAGGGGGTCCCATGAGTCTTGTAAGGGACAATGTTCAGGTTCCATACTGGTGCAGGTGGTAACCTAGGTGGGATTATTCGTTTTAATCCTTCCATAAATGCTTTTATCGCAGGTACTCTAAAGAGAGATATGTGCTGTCTATTTTGTAAATAGGCTGCAATTGCAGCTAGATGCAGTCGTATGGAAGAGGTACCCACCTGTCTGTTGTGATGGAATCCCAGACAGGTAGGAACTGTGATACTCTGCCCCCTACTGGTGTGGAATGTTGTAGGGGAGGCAGAGGGAAGTCACTGTTTGGGAGTGGAAGTGGAGTGGTTGTTGTTACCTCTACCTCTTCCCTTATTGTTGTTGCCTCTGTACCTTCCTCTATAGTAACCTTTATTAGAGGGGGTTTGTGTGTGTGTTTTAAAAGATGACGTGTTATCTGCACCAGTCTGCTTGGAGCCTCCTCTATAAGAGGAGCGACGAAAAGAACCTCTAGTCTGGGTAGATTGTAATGCACCCATAGACTTAGCAGTGTCTGTGTCCTTTTTCATCTTTTCTAGCGTATTATCTACATCTGGCCCGAACAATTGGTTCTGATTGTAGGGCTGGTTGAGGATGGTAGTTTGTACCTCTGGTTTGAAACCGGAAATGGGTAGCCATGCAGGACGCCTGAGGATAACACTGGTGTTAACTGCCCTAGATGCTGTGTCAGCTACATCTAGTGCGCATTTAATGGAGGCATTAGATATTAATTTGCCTTCTTGTAAGAGCTCTGCTGCGTGATCTTTGTATTGATCTGGCAGATGGTCCATTAACTTTTCTAGTTGGTCGTAGTGAGCCCTATTGTAGCGTGAGAGTAAGGCTTGTGTGTTTGCTATGCGTCATATGTTTGTTGCTTGTGCAGCAATCCGTTTCCCTGACGCATCAATGATTTTTGATTCTTTGTCAGGGGAGGGTGTGTCCCCAGAAGTCTGGGAATTGGCTCTTTTACGTGCATTTGACACTACTAAAGAGTCCAATGGTAGGTGTCCCTTAATGTAGATAGGATCTGATGGTGCTGGCCTATACTTTTTCTCTATTCTTGGGTTTAGTACCCTACACCTTACTGGGTCTTTAAAAATATCTGGGGCATGTTTAATGACCCCTTGATCATAGGTAGTATTTGAGTAGATCTCTGTGATTGCTCAAAAGTGTCTAATAGGAAATCCTCCTCAATGGCATCAGAGTGCATTGGAACTCCGTGGTAAAGTGCAGCTCTGTTTAGTAGATGATTGAACCCAATACTATCCTCTGGAGGGGAAGGCTTTGTTGGGTAATACTGAGGATCAGATATGTCTGGTGCATTATTTGGTTGGAAATTATATGCATCATCCTCCTTGGTATAATCTAGGTTGACATCTTCATCCTCATCTAAGCGATATGTATGTGTATCTGGTACATCATCCCCCCACCTAAATCATACTCTTCATCAGTGTGGTGTGATGATGCAGGAGATTGAGCAGGAGAAGTTATATGCTCAATATATGGAGTGATAGGAGAGGAAGAAGGTGAAGGAGAGAAAGGGTGCATTGGAGATGTTGCACAATCCTTTTTGGCAGGAACCACAGTTGGAAGTGGTGTGTCTGCTGGTCTTTTCTTGTGTGGAATTGCTTCCACATGTCCCGTTTTTGGATTGATATAGACCTTTTTCTGCTTTGGGTCTGGTCTAAATAGTTCTTCCTCTTGTATAGTCCTCTTCGGCGCCGATTTCTTCGGTGTCGATAGTGGTTCTTTAGCTTTTTTTGCCTTAGGAGGAGTTATTGAGTCCTGTGGCAATTTCTTCGGTGCCTAAGGTTCTTTAGGCTTGTATGTATCAGGCCTTGTGGTCTTTGGTACCGTTATCGAAGATTTCGGCGTGGAGACAGGTTTTGTTGGTCCTGTTGCGCCGGAGTCTATCTTCCCGTCTTTGTTTTTGGAGCCGGATGGTTTCGGAGTCGAAGCTTTCCGTTCCGTTACGGTTTTCGGTTTCGGCACCGATGCCTGTTTAGGTTTGGGTGCCGAAGAGTCTTTGGGCGCCGAAGGGCGTGTTAGCTTCGGTGCCGAAGAGTCCTTCGGTGTGGAAGGATGTTTCGGTGCCAATGGAGGAGGTGGAATTGGCATATGTGGTTTTTTCGGTGCCGAGGCACCGGAAGGCGTAGTCTTTTTCCTCGGAGCCGAGCCGGAAGGCGGGGCGTTAGAGGGTAGATTTCTGTCTCGACTGGGCCCCATGGGCGGAGTGCTGACCGTTGCCTTTGTTTTGGGCAGTGTCTGGGGTGCAGGGGCAGAGGTACTCACGGGTTGTCGAGATGGAATCGAGTCGTCCGAGTCCTCTGCTCCCGATATGATCTGGAGGTCAGGTGAGTCTTCCTCGGCGACGAGTGGAGCCTCGTCCGCGGAGATACCTTCGAGTGGGTTCTCGTCCTCGGAGACGTCCTGTTCAACGATCTTCTCCTCAAAGATGGCCTCCGGTGATGGCGCTGATCTCCTCATCTCGTGTCGACGGGCCCTCCGATCCCGAATGTTCTTTTTCGACTGGAAGGAGGCACAGGCTGTGCAGGTCGACTCGTCGTGTTCTGGCGAGAGACAGAGGTTGCAAACCTCGTGATGGTCGCTATGAGGGAATTTTGCTCGACATACCAGGCATCTCTTGAATGGAGTTCTTTCCATGAGGCGTAGGCCGTACGGCGCCGATGGGCCCAACGGCCCGCGTCGATGCACCGGGATGTAGCTGGTGATGTCGAAAAGTGTCTTCGATGTCGAAAGTTGTTTGTCTAAAGTTTTACGCTTCGAAAATGCCGAAAAAGTCTTTTCTAGCCGGAGCGGAAATTTTTCATCCGAACCCAGTGGCGGAAAAAAACAATCTGAGGATGGAGGCGATGACCATGCGCAGTATTGTCCAAGGGACGAGTAACCTATGTCGTGACTACAAAGACTTCTTCCAAGAAGACAACAACCTGCAATCATCCGAGCCCAACACCAGGTGGCGATCTATTGCTAAATGTACAACCTGCAGCTCATATGCCTCGAACATACGTTTCTGTTGGCATTGCTCTGGCTAGCGTTGTATGGATCATAATGACGACCTGCTGTATTTGTTTACCAATCCCAAAGTTAGATAAGCCTTCTGAAACATTAAATATTATGTTTGATGGTGCTCATTAGGTCCGGAGTTTAACAGCAAAATGTCTGGAGAAGGCCCAAGAGAATGGTACTAAAGCCCTTCATAAACATGTAAAGGTCAATTAACTTCTACAGAAGAAAAGGGGGCATTGTGGAGGACTGGGTGCTAGAAAGCCAGAAGCTGTAGGGGTAAGCACAAAGAGGGGAGGAGGGGGATAATCTTCAGGGTCATAAGGCACTTCCTGGTGAATTGCATTAGAGTAGTATACACCATCTCTGCTTTAGTACCCCCCTTTGTGTGGCAACAATTAGTAGTTTTACTGGCTTCCTGCTTCGATAGTTGTGCACCAGCTTAACATTACACACTTCTGATCCCTTCCCGGTCTCCTTATTTGTTATTTATCTGATGTATTGGTTTATAGTTGACTAGCTGCTGAAAGGTCTCCGATATCAGGCGCCCTGTGGAGCACTGCTGTTATCCAGGTTGATACCGACTCTCAAGACCCCAACACCTACTCATGATTCAGATAAGTGTTCCTTAAAAGTTAAGTGTTTAATACAAGATTCCCACCACTGTTCTCTCATGTATGCAGATCATTCTCCCTTCATTACCAGTGTGCATATAATGTTGGCTTATCAGTGATTCATCCATGTGGCAGAGGCTTGCCTTCGCAGAATGCTAATTCCTGACTCCAGGCCAGGTTTTTGCATCTCTTATCTAAAGCCAGCAAGATATTCTGTCTCCCTCTCTCAACCTTCCCTCTGTTATCCTCCTTCCTCTCGAGAAGTTACTGTACAAAAGCCACCGCCCTGGAGAGTCAAGCATAGCTACAGAAGCTTGACATTTATTTAGTAGTATAGTTAACAAAACACTAACCATGACCCCAAAATATTTCAGATTGCCTACTCTGATTTCATACACATAGTATACCATTAATGCCAGAAACTGAAGGCTATAATGCATAAAGGACCTGAACCTGGGCTAATTGCCCGATCGACAGAAGGGGGCAAATAATGATGCTGAAAGGGGTTACAATGTTAGGGAAGAAATGCCATAATGCTATTAGAACATCCCACCTAGTGAGAGTACTATGTTCTAAATGTAAGAAATGGAGAAATAGAAGAAAAAAAACTTCGGAATATTAAAGCAGAAGGTCGGCCCCCGCCATTTTTGCCCATGAGACACCCTAGTGTCTCTCGACATTCTAATGTTCTAATATTAAATCACATCAAAACTGTTATTCCACTTTTCAAAATCAAGGCTGAAATCTGTGACATCACTACGGTAATGAATTACTCACTAAATGCCTCTCATTTTCAGTGCTCATATAGTCTAGTATATATGTGCACTAAAGCCCTGATACAAGATTTATATTGATAACGACCCAGGGGATCGCCTTTATGTATTACTTGGTTTAGTCTGATTGACACTAATCAGGGAGAGACACACTGCTGAAATGGCATAGTGATATATTCCTGACCAGTCTATCCTAATGACATTTTAAGCGCAGTTGCTCTCTGGGTAGGTGTTTGAATACAGACAGACAGTGCCACAGCAATGTAATTCAGGTTCATTGGCGACAGGAATGCTTTTAGAGTAAGATACACTTTCTCAGTTATAATATCTTTCTGAGAGCTTATTGTTCTTGGGGAGCCCATCTTCCATGCACAGCCAAAATTTAAATAAGGAGTTGGATTTGATTGAGCGATAGGAAGAGACCTTTCGGAAATAACCCTGTTCTGCACGTTACCTTGTTGTTCACCTTAATATAACAACTGAATAGCTGTGGAGTAGAGGGCTACATGCTCTTTCAATATCTTGTTCCATACTACCAAGGGTTTGGTAGGCTCCATGGAAATGGTCTAATATGGAACATTGCTGTGTCTAATTTGAGCCGGTGGTTTACGGTGCTCTGCACCGCCACTTAATTGTCTTGTCAACACTGCACTTATGACAGTCTACCACACAGTGGCGATGCTCATCTAATTTAGAGATGAGCACAACAGGTGTTTATGAATACAAGACACACAAAAAATTACTAATACCTGCCTTCCCAGACATTCATTTAGCTTTGGGGACCTGGAATAATCTGAACTGTTGCAATTGCATGTGTTAGTTGTGGCAGCAATGACAGAGGCGATGGGTGGTGCATGCTGCAACGGTCTACTGGTCAGAGCGCTGGCACATTGCATGCAATGGGGTGGTAAAACGTTATCTTAAAGACAGAACATTATAGGGCTAGCTTTGTTCAATGTTCTTGTTTACTGGATACTATGTCCTGCATAAATCTATAGAGCAAATCTGTGTCTCTGTGATAACTGGGAGCAAATTGTTAGAGCAAAAAGCATTGATAATTTTTGTAGTTTAAAGTGGTCTGAAATTCCTGTACTGGTTTATGTTTTCCCCACTAGAAAGCAGCAGGAGTATTATTCCTTTGAATCCTCACACCACTACATTTTTTTAATCAGAAGGTGCACCCAAAGGCTGCTGACGGGTGGAACCGGCAAGTGATAATTAATGGCCTTGTACGTTTTTATTTGCCTCTCCCGGTGCAGAGTAGGCCTCTGGGCCTGCTGTCACTGCTAACAGGATGGATGAATCAGATTTGGAGGTAGACTTTTCCAGAAGTTTTCAGCTGACCTGTGTAGGGAAAATTTTCCTTTAACTGCAGCAAACCTACTTGAATGTTTCATGTATTTCTGCATCTTCTGGATCTCTCCAGCTACTTAAGATTTGAAGAGATTTACGATTAAAACTAGGACATTGAATTTTGAGGGAAGCCTTTTCAACCACCTTACCTGCTGTTGCTGTTTGCTGCCCACTGCCTCACGGACGCTCCACAGTGGACAAGGGGCGAGCGCCGTGGGCCGCCATTGTGTTGTCAACGTCTGGGGGACCGGGAAACTACGTTCCCCAACATTCCTTGCGGCTGCCGACGCCGCTCTACGCGCCAGGAGGTGCTTAAAACCTGGGCCAGGGCTCCCGCTGCGCGGGACACGCACAGGCGTGCCCGGGCCAAGGACGGGACCGTCTGAGCCCGTCGGAGACTAAAGGAGGCTGGGCTGGGCCACCCCTCGAACTTTGGTGTAGTTGTATGACTGTTAATTTATTGGTTCATAGTATTTCTGATACTGTACTTTTGACATCTGATACTTGTTATATTATTTGAGAACATCATTGTTTGGGTAAAGGTATAATTTGCTGTATCTAATGGCACAATGTGCAGGGAAAGGGAGGAAGGCAGCATTGGGCCCAATAGGCGGTAGTGTCACTGGGACATTGGACCAATTTATAATCAGGGCCACATCAGTTCTGGAGCGTGAACTACTCCTGACAGAACGACGCTTATCGTTAGAACCCTTGTATAATAAGAGATCGTCACTGGGTGCAATTATACGGAGCAGAACAACCGGGAGTAGGAGTAAATAATTGCGATATTTATGCGGGAAATAGCAATGACCATCAGCCGCAGGTATTGATCAATGTATCTCCTACAATAGAGGCCAGTATTATTATTGCAAGCGATGACTCTCTTTTGGATAATACATCCAAGGGAACTACCCCGAGTTCTCCCATAAGGTCCACAGTCAAGAACATTCGTCCGGATAAAAAACAATCAATAGGATTGGGAACAACTGGTAAGAGGAAACGAGGTGGGGGTCCTCAGAAGGGAAGATGCCCAAAATAATCAAAATGTCCAACAAAACGTTAAAAAAAAGCTGGGAACTTGGCAATGGTGACGCACCCATTACCAATTAGTACCCCCCCCCCGACATTAGGCTCCACAACAAAGGCTCTGCCCGTCCAGTTGTCTGAGCCTCTGATGCCTCCGCCCCAAATTTATGATGGCTTGATAGAGAAAGTTGAGCATGTAATGAAGTCCTTAATGTTACCACTGTTTGAGAGGATCAAATTCATAAGTGAAAGACTAGGGATGGTCGAACATGCAATTACAGCCAATACTGATGTTTTGAAAAAACTTGCTGATAGTACAAATAATCAAGGTACAGTAGGATATAATGTAACAAGGGATCCTAGAAGTACTACTACCCGATCACCAAGCCTGACAAGATCTAATATACCCTCCATGTTATCTAAAGGAACCAAGCAAGATGATAAAAACATGGGAACAGAGAGATCAATTCCAGAAGGGTAGGGACGAAATGAAGGGGGGCGACGTAATGGACCCTGGGGATGTAGTACGGGACAAAAAGGCCATATATACAGCTAAGGAAAACACAAGTATTGTAAAACAAAAGAGTATTCACCCACACATTGATTTACCGGCAGACTCTTATCCATATACTGTGGTGCTGTCTGGGGTACCGGAGATAAGTAACGATAAAATTGAAACCTACCCCGAGCTAAAAAATAAGGTTACCTTCTGGCTAAACAAGAATAGGCCCTCCCGGCTAACATACATGGTGAAATTCTGTATGTGAGAAGAGTAAGCTGGGTGGGATATAGATCAAAGGACTTGGTTGGCGACTGCATCATTGTTAATTTTAGAGACAGACGGTGGTTAATCATTTTAGATTTTGGTATTATCGAAAAGGAGATGGTGGTATACAAACCCTTGATTTAAGCTACTTTTACATTTCTTCTTCTTCTGCCCCACCAAATGTTCGTCAGGCACGGGGTGGAGGTTTTATGGCTGTACATAGAAATGACTTCAACATTCCAACATTTAAAAGATAAGATATGCTCAGTGGGTTAGAGGGGGTAGATTGACTTGGATATGGTCACCCCACCGCTAAATCAGTGCCTAACTTTGTAAATGAAAAACCTCTCACTGTGAATGCCCCTGAAGCAGTAACTGCCCTCGGGCAGATCTCAGGGTGAGATCTGGCCCAAATAACTTCTAAGAGCCTGGCGTATTGAAGGGAAGTGGCGTAGTCGTGAACAAATTGCCAGGAAATAAAAATGATATTCCTGGCCCTATGGGTAGTCTGGATATTTTAGTTAACACGGGCAGGTGGTCGATAATGTTTTGGAATGTTGCAGGACTAAAAACAAAACTGTCCAACCAAACGTGGGTTAACCTTGTGAATAAGTACGACATTGTGAGTTTGCAAGAAACTTGGATTACAGAGGCTCTCCATTTGTGTGGTTTTAAAACTTTGTTTTCATCAGCAATACGTTAGGTACACGGCAGGGCCAAAGTGGGGTTGTGTATTTATGTATCGAACTTGTTCAAGTGTAAGAAAATCGAGATTGCTTTTAACAAGAGGTATTACCACATGGTTAAGATACATATTTATAATGTGTTTTGCTTGATTATTGTTAATTTTTATAATAATGTTCCTGCAGGGGATATGGAATCAACGATGAAAGCGCTGGGTATTGACATCGAATGTTTGTTGGGGGGAAGATCCAAAGAAGCTTGCGTTATTTGGGAAGGGGATTTGAATTGCTCTCTATGTAAAATAGGAGAAAAGGGGACATGTGGTATAATGCTGAATAATGATACCAGCGTAAGCCATTTTGAACATACTACATGTGGGGACCTCCTGAACGAAATTATGTTTTCCTGTGATATGGGTTTCGCAAATAGAATTTGTAAAGTAGAGGTCCCTTTTTGCCCCACATTTAATGGCAGAGGAGTCTTATTGATATGTATGTATCTAGGTATGGAGGACATGTTCAAACCTTTAATACTCTAGATTCTCCATTGAGTGACCACTTTCTACTAAGCATGGAAGTTTTAAATTTATACAATGATAAAGTCAAAACGCCAAGGCAACATATAGACAATATTGCCTTGGATACAAAATGGCTTCTCCCTAAAGTGGACCAAAGTGGTTCCTGAGGATTTTCTTTATAATTTAATCAAGAAATGTAAATCTAATATTGATCTTTGCCTGGATGAAAACTCGGATGATTTTGCAAGTATTAGGAATATGCTACTTACCAGTATGCATCTGTTCTTGGCATGTAGGGCTGCTGACATTTATATCTATGCATAGATCGCCGCCTAGTGTTGGGTCCGGATGATTGCACACTGTTGTCCTGGAAGAGTCTTCGAAGTATCACGAGATAGGTGGCTCCTCCCCTGGACTACAGTGCGCATGGGCATCCACTCCATGCTCAGATTGTTTTTCGCCATTATGGCAGAGAGGGAGTATGATACAGTAAGTGATGACCATGCTTGAGAATAATTATGAATGTTACAGCTGCGCCAGGTACCGGGGAGGAGGGTGGGCGATATAAATGTCAGCAGCCCCACATGCCAAGAACAGATGCATACTCGTAAGTAGCATATTCCGTTCGAGGCATGTGGGCTGCTGAATTTATATCTATGCATAGAATAAATAGCAGTACCCTCCTTAGCGGCGGTTGCCTGTGCCAGCTGCAGCAGTCTGAAAAAGAGTTCTGAGAACAGCCTGACCCACAGCAGCTTGCTGTTTGGAGTGTACATCCACACAGTAGTGTTTGGTGAATGTGTGTATGGTGGTCCATGTGGCTGCTCTGCATATATCCTCTAGAGGAATGTTACCTAGTTGCGCTCGTGGGGGAACTGTTAATGTGCGTTTAGCCTTTTGATAACAGATTTGGATGCACTTAACAATCCATCTGGCTATACCGGATTTTGAAATTGGGTTGCCTTTGTGCTGTGGAGAGAAGGCAACAAACAGTTGCTTAGTTTTCCTGACATCTTTAGTTCTGTCTACGTAATAAAGGAGAGCCCTTTTAACATCTAGTGTGTGAAGTGCTCTGTCTGCCACTGAATCAGGATTTGGGAAGAATACTGGCAGTTCAAAAGTTTGGTTAATGTGGAATTGTAACACTACCTTAGGCATAAATTTAGGGTTGGTACGCAGCACCACCCTATTAGCATGCATCTGAATGAAAGGCTCCTGAATAGTGAGGGCTTGCAGCTCACTAACCCGTCTTAGCGATGTGATCGCTACCAGGAAAGCCACTTTCCATGTTAGAAATTGTATCTCACAAGAGTGAAGAGGTTCAAATGGTGGACCCATGAGT
Source organism: Lissotriton helveticus (assembly GCF_964261635.1). Lineage (NCBI taxonomy): Eukaryota > Metazoa > Chordata > Amphibia > Caudata > Salamandridae > Lissotriton > Lissotriton helveticus. The sequence goes on along the minus strand of NC_136070.1, from coordinate 133,446,262 downwards.
CTGGTGAGAACTATGTTTAGATTCCAGACAGGCGAAGGCGGGTGTCTTGGAGGAATTACCCTTTTGAGCCCCTCCAAAAAAGCTTTAATGGCAGGCACTTTGAAAAGGGAAAGGTGCTGTCTGTTTTGAAGATAAGCAGCCATTGCTGCTAAATGTATCCTGATGGAACTGTATGCTAGATTGCATCTGTATAGGTGCAAAAAGTAACATATGACGTTTTGCGTTGATGCATCTAGCGGATTTATGTTATTATTGGAACAATAGATGACAAAACGCTTAATTTGTGCCGCATAGCACGCCCTGGTTGTAGGCCGCCTAGCCTCCTTGATGATGGCCATACAGTCAGGGGGCAGGTCCAGGTAGCCAAACTCTATGACTTCAGGAGCCATATTGCAAGGCTCAACTGTTGCGGATCTGGGTGCTGAATGTCTCCACGGTTCTGAGTGAGGAGACTGGGTGTGAGCCGTAGTCGCTGGTGGGGCACCACTGAAAGTTCTAGGAACGTGTTGTACCATGCTTGCCTTGCCCACGTTGGAGCAACCAGGATGAGGGTCATGGAGTGTTGCCTCAGTTTTGCGCGCTACCAGCGGTATGAACGGTGCTGGAGGAAAAGCGTACGCAAATCTGTTCGACCAGTTCATCCATATCGCATTTCCCTGAGACTGCAGGTGTGGGAACCTGGTGGCGAAGGTGTGGCATTTTGCGTTTTCTTCAGTGGCGAATAGGTCTATTTCTGGATGACCCCACTGCTGGAAATACGGTTGTAGCACTGAGGGATGGATCTCCCACTCGTGCATTTGATGGCTGTGTCTGCTGAGCAGGTCCGCCATCTGGTTGTCCTTGCCCGGGAGGTGTTCCGCCATGAGGAACATGTTCCTTTGAATGGCCCATTTCCACATGCACTGTGCTAGGTGTGACAATTGTGGAGAGTGTGTCCCTCCCTGTTTCTGGATGTAATACATTGCAGTCATGTTGTCCGTCCGGATCAGCACAACTTTGTTGCACAAATGCAACTTGAACGCCTTCATTGCCATCAGTTCTAGTAGGTTGATGTGCATCTTTCGCTGCTGTGTCGTCCATAGGCTCTGCGCGGTGTAATGTAGGACATGCGCTCCCCAGCACTGGAGAGATGCGTCCGCCGTCAGCACTATTTGTGGTACAGGCTCCTCTGAACGGTCGTCCCCTGCAAAGGTTTTGTGTGTTCCACCAATGCAGAGAGTTGTATGCACGACCGGTCACCAACACTAGGTCTTTCAGCTGTCCATGAGCCTGGTTCCACTGGTGCGCCAAGCACTCCTGAAGCGGATGCATGTGCAGCCTCGCGTGTGGGACTATAAAGATACAGGAGGCCATCATGCCTATTAGTTGCATGAACACTTGCGCTGGGAGTGAGTGTTGGGGCTTGAATTTTTGAATGAGCACCTGCATGCTGTTGACTCTTGCTGAGTTCGGCTGCGCTGTTGCTGTCAGAGTGTTTATTTCCGCGCCTAAGTGCTGTTGGACAGGTGCGGGTTGTAGATGGGATTTTTGGTAATTGAGGGAAAATCCTAGACTGTGTAGGAGGTGAATTGTGCGGGACATGTGGCTGGCACATTGCTGGGCCGACTTTGCTTGGACAAGCCAGTCGTCCAGATATGGATATACATGGATGTGTTGTCTCCGAAGGTGTGCAGCCACGGTCGCTAAGCACTTGGTAAACACTCTGGGGGCAGTAGTGACCCCGAAAGGCAGGACTTTGAACTGGTAATGCTAGTTGTTGATGGTGAACCTGAGATATTTCCTGTGACTGGGGTGAACGGGAATGTGGAAATATGCATCCTTCAGATCTAGTGTTGCTAGGAAATCTCCCTGACTGAGCAATGGTAGAACTTGCTGCAAAGTGAGCATGTGAAAGTGTTCTGACAGGATGAATTTGTTTAGGGGTCGGAGGTCCAGCATAGGCCTGAGAGACCCGTCCTTCTTTGCAATTAAGAAATACAGTGAGTACACCCCTGTACCTTGTTGTTCTAAAGGCACAAGTTCTATGGCCCCTTTTTGCAGCATGGATATGACTTCTTGCTGCAATAGGTGCATGTGCTCTGCGGACATAGGACGGTGCTTTGGCGGTATGTTGGGTGGAGCGGATGTTAGTTCCACACAATAACCGTGTTGTAGAAGTTGTCTCACCCACCTGTCCGTGGTAATGCCTTCCCAGACCGGCAGGAACTGCTGTAGTCTTCCCCCGACCGGTGTTATATGGTCTGGGGGCAGTGACAAAACGTCACTGTTTATTAGTGGCGGAGGACCTGGCATTGTAATTTCCTCATCCTCTGCCCTTGGTACTGTTCCCACGGTATCCACCTCTGTTGTTTTTGTTATAGGTGGTTTGTGTGCCTCCTTTGCTGTATTGGGTTTGTTGCGACGCTTGTCCTCTAGACGCTCCCCTGTTACCGGAGCGGCGAAAGGAACCGCCCCTGAACTGCTGTGACTGCAGAGCTCCCATGGATTTTGCAGTGTCTGTGTCTTTTTTAATTTTCTCTAGGGTGGTGTCTACCTCAGGACCAAAGAGAAAGTCAGGGTTAACTGGCTGATTAAGCAGAGTTATTTGGATCTCTGACTTGAACCCAGAGATGCAGAGCCAGGCATGCCTCCTAAGCATTACACTAGTGTTAATGGCCCTAGCTGCAGTGTCAGCTGCATCCAACGCACATTTAACAGATGCGTTTGAGATTAACTTCCCCTCCTGTATGAGCATTTCCGCCCCCTCCTTATAAGCATCAGGCAGGTGTTGCAGTAGCTGCTCTAGCGTGTCGTGGTGAGCCCTATCATATCTTGCTAATAGGGCCTGTGTGTTGGAGATTCTCCAGATATTAGCCGCTTGAGCTGCCACACGTTTGCCAGAAGCTTCCAAGATTTTGGACTCTTTGTCCGGAGGAGGAGCATCACCACTTGTTTGAGAGTTTGCTCTCTTTCGAGCATTAGCCACCACCAAGGAGTCCAAAGGGAGCTGTCCTTTGATATACGTAGGGTCCACAGGTGCAGGTCGGTACTTCCTCTCAATCCTGGGGTTTATTACCCTTGCCTTTGTCGGCTCTTTAAAAATGTCACTAGCATGTTTGAGCACACCTCTGAGCATAGGCAAAGTTTTTACTGATCTTTTTGAGGTAGAGAAGGTATCAAACAGAAAGTCTTCCTCCACGGGGTCAGTGTGCATGTCCACATCATGGTTAAGGGCTGCCCTTTCAATCAAAGCGTTAAACGCAGCAGTATCCTCAGTAGGCGATGTCTTGACCGCATAGGACTGAGCGTCAGGGATGGTGTGTGGCTCATCAGGGTCAACAGGGTCAGTCCATGGTTGGGACTCCTCCTGGCTTGTGTCAATGGGATAATTAAACTGGTCCTCATTGTACCCTTCCTCCACCTCCTCAGTGGCAGGTGTGGGGGAATAGGCATATTCCTGTCCATAGGATGGTACGGGTTCAAAAAGAGTAGGGGATGTGGCAGAGTCTCTCTTTCTTTTGAGTGGTATCTTGTAGGATGCCGTAGGAGTTTCAGGAATGATTTTCCTTTTATAACTAGTGAGTCGGCCTGTTTCGGAGTCGATGAACAGTTTCGACTGGTTATCGTAGGACGGTGGCTGGAACAGAACCTCCTCCTGCATGGGCTGAGCAGTTGCGGCTACCGATGATGACTTGGATACGCCGGTGCCCTTAGGGAGCTGGACCATCTTAGGTCGTGCCGTTGGGGGCAGTCCGTATTGAATTGGCACCGTGAGCGTCGGTGACGGACTGACCTGCTTGGAGGTAGGCGTCGTCTTTGATCCGACCGACTTCGACTGTTCAGTCTGTTGCTTTTGGCCTTGCGTCGACTCGAGCTGTTGTTGCACAGCAGGTACGCCCTTGTGCTTCGACTTGCTCTGTTCTTGCGAGGCGAGTTTTGTCTTCGACTCGAAGGCCTTCACCAGTAGTGTCTTTCGAGGCTTCGGATCGAGGCTTTTGTGGGTTTCGCGTCCCTTGGAAGAGTCGCCATCTTTGGACCCCGATGTCGACGTGAGCGTGACGTGCTTAACAGTAGACACGGGCTTCGGCGCCCCGATCTTCGGGTCGACACCCCCTTGCGACCCCGAGGGGTCGAGCACACATTTCGACTTGGTATGTTCTGAGGTCGTCGAGCCGATGACTGTCTTCACCAGTTTCGGTTTCGATTTAGTGTCTTTCGCTTTCGATTTTACCACCGATTGTGGCCGATCGCCCGATGGCTCTTTGGAAATGTTCTCAGCCTGGCCCGGAAGCGGGGCTGTAGAACGTAGTTGAAGATCTTGGCTAAGGCCTTCCGGCGATGCCTCGACCTGAGCCGTGGAAGTGTGTGTACCAGGCCCCGCTACTGCAGTTGGGCCCTGCTCTTCGGCTGAGTCGTCATCGACGGCTCCGATGGGTTGTGCGTCGTCTCCTACCTCGACGATGTCTTCATCAAGGACGTAGAATTCTTCTTCGTCCTCATCGTAGTTGGATTCTCGCCCTGACGCAGGATCCGACTGTCGATCAGGATCCTCCTCTTCTACACGTTCTTCGTCGTCGGCTCCGAAGAGGTTTTCTGGATCGGGTGCCGACTCCCGCGTCGACTGTCGTGCAGCGCGTCGAAGGCGAAGAGTGTTCTTTGATCGAAATCGAGAACAGGCCATACAGCTGGCCTCGTCGAGGTCCGGTGAGAGAAATTTATTGCACACTGGGTGCACATCGATGTGCGGGTATTTGGAATTGCAAACGGGGCATAGTTTGAACGGGCTCCGTTCCATCGTCGATGGGGCCTTTGGTGTCAAAAGGCAAACGGCCGTCGACGTCCGTCTCGAAGAACAGGAACAAATATCAGGCACCGAACGAAAGACAATACCGACGCCCCGAAGGCCTTTTGGCCTTGAGAAAGTTTCTAAATATATATTCCGAACGTGAGTTAAGAAAGTACATCCGAACCCAATGGCGGAAAAAAACAATCTGAGCATGGAGTGGATGCCCATACGCACTGTAGTCCAGGGGAGGAGCCACCTATCTCGTGATACTTCGAAGACTCTTCCAGGACAACAATGTGCAATCATCCGGACCCAACACTAGGCGGCGATCTATGCATAGATATAAATTCAGCAGCCCACATGCCTCGAACATAATTTTATGGTTATTGCCTCAAACATTAAAAATAGCCTTTGGGTGGATATGAAAATTTTTAATGAGAAATCAGTGGGCTGGTTTGATACCGCTTGCACCAAGGCCTATTCCAATCTCAAGCATGCCTTAAACGCCCCCGTTAAAGATCTGATTTTAATCAGGGAGTTGTGAAAGGTCTATAAGAAGACCTTGAAAAAGAGAAAGGATATCCTTAAAAAGGAAGCCTGGGATTCTTTGTGCGAGGCATTTTCGAACAGAGACACTGCAGCTTTTTGGCTAGCAGTTAATGTCCCTTTTCTAACTGATAAAAACAAGGCAAGAGTTGAAATGGCCATTATTGAGAATGAATGGGTAAAGCATTACGCAGACTTATACAGTGCCCCGAAACCTTTGGAGCCAATATTACCTCAGAACCATGTGGTTGATGAGACCACACATACCAATATTAAATTGGATCTGGTTATTACCCTGAACGAAGTAATTTTAAGTATTAAAGCTAGTTCGGGAGGAAAGGCGCCGGGCCCCGACGGGGTCCCGGTTGACCTGTATAAAAGTAATATAGACATATGGGGCCCACTTCTTACACAGTTGTTTAATGCATCCTGCTCTAATGGTTTGCTACCATCTTTGTATGAGTCTATTATTGTTCCCATTTTTAAAAAGGGAGATAGGGTAAGTTGTTTATGCTATCGTCCTATATCACTATTGGACTCATCCATCAAGATTTTCGGCCGTGTGATTTTAAATAGACTAAAAACTTGGGCTGAGGAAAACTCAATAATTAGCGATCTTCAATATGGATTCAGGAACGGCCTTGGCACTATTGACCAGGGTCTTAATTTGCACATTATTTTAGAAAAATACACCAAAGCTAAGGGAAGTCGCATATTTTTAACATTTGTTGACTTGACGTCAGCCTTTGACTGCATCACCCATAGTAAACTTTGGCTGATTTTGGAGAAACTTGGGGTGGAGAACAATATCATTAATTTTCTTAGGGAGCTCTACTTGAGGGCTTCAGCCAGAGTTAGGTATGTACCAAGACTTTCGCCATTGCAAGAGGAGTGCGGCAGGGCTGCATCCTTGTCCATTTTCTATTTACAATCTATATAAATGATTTGGAAAAAACACTGTTACTGGAGTGCAGGGACATGCCGATGATAGCTAATAGATCTGTCCCTGCACTCCTATAAGCTGATGACGCGGTCTTGATGGCCAGGACGCCCTTGGCCATGCAAAGAATGGTCACCTCTTTTTCACAATTTATGACCAACCTAGACTTGAGAATTAATTGTACTAAGACATCCTGCATGAACTGTGGACCCGGGGCAGATAAGAAGAAAAAAATAATGTATATTAATTCAAAACCATTGGATTTTACCCCAACTTTCCCATATTTAGGTGTATTGTTTGATCAATCTGGCCTATGGACTAGTGCAATAAAGACAAGGAGGCTGTTATTCTGTAAATCTATAATGGCCTTGAAATTTTTTAATAAAAAGATGGGCAAAAAAACAATTCGTGAACTTTTAACTATTTATAGAGCAATTTGTGTAGCAATCGCTATATATGGGGCAGGAATATGGGGTTACGCAAATGTTAAACCGTTGCAGTTGGTGGAAAACATCTTTATGAGATACCTATTAGCAGTCCCTGATAGTGTTTCAACGTACGTTTGTCACGCTAAACTAGGTCAACCATACATTGAAGATATTATTAAGGTGGCACCGGTTCTTCTGTGGCATAGGGTCTGGACCACTGAGGAGTGCGTTCTCAATCGCTCTGTTGTGAGGGACGTGATGAGCCTGGATAATGGCGGCAAGATGGGATGGTGAAGCTAGGTAAAGATGTTTCTTATAAATATAGGCCACCATGATTATTATGAGAATCCTGTATTGCTGTGTCATGTATCTAGAAAAGACCTTAGGAATATATGCATGGAGTATTTGGGTGAGCGCAGAATCAATGCAGAAATGACCAAAAAGACTATGGTTGCGCACCAACTAATAATGACCTCGAATAACATGCAACCTTATGTTAAGCTACACATGAGCGACTTTGAACGGTTCTTATTAATACGTTTTAGGGTAAACCTTGTATTCAGATTTTTAAGTTTTCCAAATAAGAATAATTGGTCGAAGCAACTTAGTAAACGCCCATGTGATGATTTATCTGAACAATCAGACATCCATATCTTGTTTTTCTGTAAATTTTATACAGTTCCTAGGAAAAGATGGATTGTTCCCATTTTGAAGATCATGGAAGTAAATAAGTGTCGTCCTGCTTTTTTAACTATTCAAAGATTAGATAATATATTAACTGTTGCATCTGTCACTGTGTTTCTTAAAAATGTTTTTAGATTTCGGAAATCTATTTATTAATGAAATGTAACAGGATTATTTTTGTCATGTAATTTTAAATGTGATATTAATTGTACTTTTATGGTTGTATGTTGCATTATAACTGAATAAAGTAAATAATGAATGAATGAATGCAGGAGTCTCAAACAGAAGGAATGACTCAAAGACATAATGTGGGCCCAATAATGAGCAGACATCAGCACTGGCTACTTTGTGCATCTGGTCATTTGGCCAACATGATCCTCTTTTAGAATCTGTATTAAACGTTCAGTCTCTTGGGAGCAGAACTAAAAATTGCTCCAGTAAATCCGTAACAGCATAGTCAGAGTAGTCCAGGAAAGCTAAAGAATGTGCCTCTTCAAGCGAAGGTGACATGCCTACTCTCATTGCACAGAGTCACGGAGGACTAAGAAGAACAATGGAATAGTCGGAGCAGAAACTAAATACATTTTCAGATAGATTCTCATCCGGTTATAAGGTACCCTGACTAGGGAACTGTAATTACTCTCATGTTGTTTGGGTTAGACTCAGACACACCTCTGAACTTATTAGGGTGGGTTCAAAGAACTCTGCGATTAGCTGTACTGGTCTAGTTAAAAATTAACTGCATTGTCTCCACATTAAACAGGTCGGTGGTGGCACTTTCACTGTTGAATGCCTCCACATCATATGTCTCCGTAGTGACCAGAAGACAAATAAAGATTGTGGTAGCACTCAGACAAAGCAACAAAGAACTTGTCATGGATGGTTTCCCTGAAGTATCCCAGAGGTGTAATAGCAGACTCCACAACTTCAAAGTTGATGGTTTCATCTCTCATTGCCCTTTTGATAGGATGGGATTTTAGGAGGAAAATCCCTTCTTTTTAAGAGAAGGCCCAAATGAGGTCTCCACTGAGCTCCTTCTGTCTTGAAGCCAACTTAAAGAACAAGCATTTACAATGCAACGGTTTCGCCTTTGGAAAATTTAGAGCTATAGGCATTGTAAATGACAAAATTTGTATTTATGTGTTGGTTTTGAAAACAGATAAATAAATGGATTGTCATTTACATTGCCAATAGCTTAATCTCTCGCAAATGTGAGACCTATTGTACCCTACGGACGAGCTCAGCAGACAGCAATTACTACCACACACACACACCCAGAGCCAGCCACACACACCCAGAGCCACACACACACACAACCCCAGAGCCAGCCACACACACCCAGAGCCAGCCACACACACCCAGAGCCAGCCACACACACACATCCAGAGCCAGCCAGACACACACACACCCAGAGCCAGACACACACACACAGAGCCAGACACACACACACACACACACACCCAGAGCCAGCCACACACACCCAGAGCCAGCCACACACACACACATCCAGAGCCAGCCAGACACACACACACCCAGAGCCAGACACACACACACAGAGCCAGACACACACACACACACACACACACACCCCCAGAGCCACACACACACACACACAGAGCAACACACACCCAGAGCCACACAAACACCCAGAGCCACACACACAGACACCCAGAGCCACACACACACACACCCAGAGCCACACACACACACCCAGAAGAGCCACACACACACACACACACACCCAGAAGAGCCACACACACACACACACCCAGAGCCACACACACACACACACCCAGAGCCACACACACACACACACACACCCAGAGCCACACACACACACACACCCAGAGCCACACACACACACACACCCAGAGCCACACACACACACCCACCCAGAGCCACACACAGCGAGGGGACAGGGAAGCAAGCACAGCGAGGGGACAGGGAAGCAAGCACAGCGAGGGGGCAGGGAAGCAAGCACAGGGAGGGGGCAGGGAAGCAAGCACAGCGAGGGGGCAGGGAAGCAAGCACAGGGAGGGGGCAGGGAAGCAAGCACAGCAGGGGGCATGGAAGAAAGCACAGTGAGGGGGCAGGGAAGCAAGCACAGCTAGGGGGCAGGGAAGCAAGCACAGCTAGGGGGCAGGGAAGCAAGCACAGCGAGGGGGCAGGGAAGCAAGCACAGCGAGGGGGCAGGGAAGCAAGCACAGCGAGGGGGCAGGGAAGCAAGCACAGCGAGGGGGCAGGGAAGCAAGCACAGCGAGGGGGCAGGGAAGCAAGCACAGCGAGGGGGCAGGGAAGCAAGCACAGCGAGGGGGCAGGGAAGCAAGCACAGCGAGGGGGCAGGGAAGCAAGCACAGCGAGGGGGCAGGGAAGCAAGCACAGCGAGGGGGCAGGGAAGCAAGCACAGCCAGGTGGCAGGGAAGCAAGCACAGCCAGGTTGCAGGGGAGCAAGCACAGCCAGGGGGCAGGGAAGTAAGCACGGGCAGGGAAGCAAGCACAGCCAGTGGGCAGGGAAGCAAGCACAGCCAGGGGGCAGGGAAGCAAGCACAGCCAGGGGGCAGGGAAGCAAGCACAGCCAGGGGGCAGGGAAGCAAGCACAGCCAGGGGGCAGGGAAGCAAGCACAGCCATGTTTCCAGTGCTTGGCTATTCTGAACAATTGGTATCCGGCCTGCCACTCAAACGAAGACAACTCCCAGAGTACCTTAAATAGCTAAATGAAACAGCGAGGGGGCAGGGAAGCAAGCACAGCGAGGGGGCAGGGAAGCAAGCACAGCGAGGGGGCAGGGAAGCAAGCACAGCGAGGGGGCAGGGAAGCAAGCACAGCCAGGTGGCAGGGAAGCAAGCACAGCCAGGTTGCAGGGGAGCAAGCACAGCCAGGGGGCAGGGAAGTAAGCACGGGCAGGGAAGCAAGCACAGCCAGTGGGCAGGGAAGCAAGCACAGCCAGGGGCAGGGAAGCAAGCACAGCCAGGGGGCAGGGAAGCAAGCACAGCCAGGGGGCAGGGAAGCAAGCACAGCCAGGGGGCAGGGAAGCAAGCACAGCCAGGGGGCAGGGAAGCAAGCACAGCCATGTTTCCAGTGCTTGGCTATTCTGAACAATTGGTATCCGGCCTGCCACTCAAACGAAGACAACTCCCAGAGTACCTTAAATAGCTAAATGAAACCTCAGAAGTAGAAACATTATGTCCTGACTACACGAGAGAGGCTGCAATTGTAACTGCAAGGGACAAATACCACTGAACTGGGAAGAAGACGGCGTACAACTATAGTGGAGGAATAACAACCTCGTACACTACTGCATACCACTGTGCTTTGGATGTCCCACACCTGCCATCCATGTTGCTTCATCCCACCTCCTTTCCTTCGGTCACTCGTTGCTTCTCCTCCTCATACCCAGACTGTGCTCCTTCCTTCCCCCAGCTGCACCTTCCTACTGTCACCAACTGCTTCTCCTCAAAACCCCTTGTACTGCTCCCCCCCACCCAATTAGTGCCATCAGTGTTACTCCCCTAGAACAGAATGGCTAAAAAGCAGTAGTAAAGCCACTAGGTCTCAAGAGTGAAATATATTGGCTTTGCTAATGCTCGTGTTTGAGGTCTTGCCTGACAGCAGAGCTGTCTCCAAGACCTACTGTTACCAATAACATATTTATAAGCAGAATGGGCTTTACATTCACCCGAAAGTGCACTGAATCATCACACATTAAATTCTCTATCCGACACATGCACTATTTACAGAAAGCAATCTTTTCTGGTATCAATTGACAACGCATCTGTCAGCAAGATGTACTGTTACAAATTCTTTAAAGTGGGATTTGGCGTCATCCAGTGGAGTAATACTCTCTGACCTCAAGCTAGTGCCTATTTGCTTTCTACCTTCCAGGAAATGCATGAGGGACAAGGGCATTTGAATTGTACACTCAATCATCGCGCTGCTTATTTCCTATATGTATTCCATACAGAGAACAATCCTTTTTCCCAGCACTGGCAAGGCCAACACGACAAGATTTAATGTAATTAACAGCATTTGTGCATGCAGCACATGGAAATACATTTGTGAATGTGTGTGTTTACATAGATTGGCAAATTAAGTTGAGACTTACTGGTGTTACCAATGCCTGTTTCGATCTGAGATTCCACAATTTCCCACAAACTGGGAACATGACACAGGTGAGGACATTTAACCTCGTCTCCAACACACCCTCGTATTTAAAGCTATGAACATTGGAACATGCAGCTCGTACTGCAAACCAACTTTTCTTTACATTTTCAGCTCATTCTAAATATGAGATTAACATTTCAGTATTTTGATAAAGAATCAATTTGCTCCAAATTTAACATGTATACCTTGTGTCTGCATTACAGCTCGTTCCAACATCCGCCAAAACTTACATCAACAATCATATACAGATACGGTTCCTAAAATAAGTTAAATATTAATTATAGCGTATATGTCAGCAGAATGGGGACTTTATGGTCTACTCTAGATGCTGGGCATTCAAGGTATATAAATGCAGAGTTTTCGATGCACCTGTAAAAAGCAATGCACACCTAATTCTGCCAAATCTACATAGTTTAAGACATCTCTATGTATGAAGAGGATCTGCGAGGTCGGTGTAAACTGAGTGATAGATCTGATCTCTTAAGGTAGGAGCTAGTGAGATCTGTCACCTGATACATGGCTATGCTGCTCAAGATCTGTAAGTGGAAGTCACTTCAGGAAATAAACAAGGGTCCCGTGTGCAGTTTGCTGCACGCTTCTCATGTGTCACCCTCAGGCAGTACGAGACGACAGGAGGAAAGCCGTACCAGGAAGAGAGCTGGGAGAGAGCCCGTAAGGGGCTAGGTGGGAACCAGAAAAGGGCAACGTTTGTTCGAAGGGCCTGGACTGCAACATACTAACAGCAGCAGAATACAACCCCCTCCGACAGGAGAATGATGCAACAGGGCCAGTCGACACACAGAAACTGCAAAACAGAACCCAAGTGACACAACAGGACCAGCACTGTGCCATAGCAAAACGTGCTGTGCCAGAAAATCATAAGAGTGTCAAGCCAAAACCACCCCAGTACCCGAAAAGGACCAAAAGTACCCAAAGAATAATTCAGATTTCTCAGAAATTCAATACGACAGTGCCTATAATAACTTGTACCATAACAGTGTCAGACAGAACCCTGCCGTGTCTGAGTATATCTGTAATAGTGCCAGAAACAACTACACCACCAAAACAAAACCAGAGACAATGCATAAGCAACAACGATCTCATCAGTGGCAAAAGTGAACCGTCATCGGACCACAAATAACCACAAAAGCGCCAACGTTCACGAAATCCAACAGTGCCAGAACACGAGCTATGGGGTGAACTGAAAAGTGTAAAGTCGAACAAGGCACGAGAAGAACAAGAAGCACGGGCACACGGACAGCGGGAGGGGGGACGGGCACACGGACAGCGGGCGGGGACGGGCACACAGACAGCGGGAGGGGGGGCGGGAACGGGATAACCACAAAAGCGCCAACGTTCACGAAATCCAACAATGCCAGAACACGAGCTATGGGGTGAACTGAAAAGTGAAAACTCGAACAAGGCACGAGAAGAACAAGAAGCACAGCCACACGGACAGCCGGAGGGGGGACGGGCACACGGACAGCGGGAGGGGGCGTTAACGGGCACACGGACAGCGGGAGGGGGGGGGGGGGAACGGGCTCACGGACAGCGGGGGGGGGGGGGGACGGGATAAAAAAAGTAGTAAAATATGCCGCTTACCTGCTAGCAACTCAAGGAAAGTGAAATTGCGCAGCCCACCCCTGCAAAGCACACGTTGGAAATGAAACAAACATGCCAAGACAAAAAAAAAAAACAACCGCCCACCGCCGCATGACGTTCTAAAAGGGGCGGGATGAGTAAAAATCGCCGGAACGCCCACGAATCTGCTCGGGCAATGACTGACAGATCTCTCTTCCAATGGCTAGCCTCCATTTATGGAGCTAGCCAATGGAAGAGAGAGGCGGGACAAAGCCCCGTACTGTTCTAACATAAGATTTCGCCTGCGCGAACACTGCTGCGCAGTGCTACGCCAGGCGAAACCTAAAAAGGGAACCTTTTAAAACATGTCTAACTTCTTAATGGTGTTACAGTCTGGAAAACTAACCAATTAAACTATGTAGTTATCTTTCCAAGTCTTCTTACAATCACGTGGAAGGGAAAATCTCAAACAACTGGACCAGAAGTTATAATGGCAGATGGAGAGCGACTACCTACTGTAATAAAAGAGAAAAATAAATATCCTATATCCTTAAAAAGGTTGAGCTTGGTTTGTGATGTCCAATATCTTTTTCAAATATCAATAAAAAACAAAAAGCCTTAACAAGGTAAAATGATGTTTGTGGATTCTTGTTCCAAAGAACTACCCAACTGGCAATGAAAAAACTGTACTACCCAACCTCCCTGCACTGGAATCTTGGGATCCATTAGAGCAGCCATGTCAACATTCTTCTATTTATAGAGAATATCTCCATGCAGCATAACCTGCATTTTTCTTTTTTAAATGACAAATTAAAGTTGTTTTTTCAGTAAAATGTGTTCTGTAGTGTAATGTTTATAATTAGAATAGGCCCCTTAAAAAAGGACAAATAAGACCTCTTAAAAAATAATGTTTTCTTTATGAAATCATTTACCAGTATCTCAAATGTATCTCAGGATTCTACACATAGGCAGATAAATGATCATGCTTATGAACACCAAACATTCCGTTAATAGGGAGGTAGCTGTACAAATAACCATGAATGTGCAGTCAAAAAGCCAAAGATGCAACTGCATCTCAGAAAGACAATCTGGTTAAAACTCCTGTGAGTAACATGAGGCAGAACAGAGAAATATACGGAATTAATAGTGCTTCCTTTTAAGTAAGGATGCATTTAAAATAGTAAATGTAGAATATCCACCTTAGGAGGAAGCTCAACCCTTTGGCTGAAAGATAAACTAATTTGACATCTCCTCACACTTAAATACAACAAAATGAAGGCAATTCATCTATGAAGAAAGGGGAGCTTCTCAATAAAAGAGACCATAATCTCCCCTTAAAAGACGAACGTTTATTACTATACCTAATTCTTATATATCTACCCCATATTAGCCTTATGTAAGTCATCAAATACTATGACAAATACGCTGTGCATATTTAAATGTGAAGGACTGGGCACTCACCAAAGCTTTATTTGTTTCTTCGAAATTCTTGGGTGGAGGTCATCTGGATCAGAGGCTGTATTTATCTTAATCATCCACAACTTATTTCTCTAGTTTTTACACAGTAGATATAGAATTATTATATATTACCTCTATAAATAATTTATCAAATGATAAAACATTGAACCCATTTCAAGTGGCTCCTACACATTAGAGAAACGGCAATCCAGCTCTTCGGGTAATACTTAATTAACCAAAAAAGGCAACAATTTCACTCATTATTGAAAAACTGAATGGGAGTTTAAACGGAAATATTAAATTTAATTGCTCTAACAATTATCATTACCTTTTTTGCCTTTTATTTTTCTGCGCTTATTTTTCCGTTCCAAACTAGGGATTTCAGGAGAACAATCCTAGTAAAACAAAATGTAGTTGTAGAAAAATGTGATACCTTCAGGAAATATATAGTTCAATGGTTATGCAGCTCAAAGTTGTGAACAAAGAACAGAGTACATGTTTAACCAAAGCCATCATTGAGAAATAAACATAACCCAAACTGTGTATTGCGAAAACAATCCACATAGCCACAGAGTCAGCTGGTTTTCCACAAAGTAACTAACACTCTATACAAATATTAGTTCACAATGTTACGACTAGGTTAACTGCATTACATAGTGTTACACCTGGCATCTTTTGGCGTGTTTCCCCTATCTTTTTGCTTTCTGACCTCCCGTTTTTGATGGTATGCTGGACTTCGTTTTTGCTTGTATAGGGTCTCTGCACACTTCTTCCACTCATATTCAGTGCTAGATTGCAAGTGCTCCTACAGTAAGGAATATGCTACTTACCAGTATGCATCTGTTCTTGGCATAGAGGGCTGCAGAGTGGTACATTTATGAATAGATCGCCATCTGGTGTTGGGCTCGGATGATTGCACTTTGTTTTTCTTCTGGAGAAGTCTTTTTCGTCATAGATGACTCCTCCTCTCGGTGTTAGTGCGCATGGGCATCGGCTCCATCCTTAGATTGTTTTGCCATAGTAGGGTTAGATGGAGTAGTGTAGTATAGTACATAAAGATATGCCCATGTAAGTGTATCTAAATAAGATAATGTTGGGACAGACACAGGTTTCCGGGGAGGCAGGGAGGGCATGTACCACTCTGCAGCCCTCTATGCCAAGAACAGATGCATACTGGTAAGTAGCATATTCCGTTCGAGGCATATGGGCTGCAGATGGTACATTTATGAATAGATTGTAAAGCAGTTACCTCCCTAGCGGTGGTCACCAGTGTCTGTCGCAACTGTTTGAAATAGAGTTTTTAATACAGCTTGGCCCACTCTGGCTTGTTGTGCAGCCTGTACATCAACACAGTAGTGCTTTGTGAATGTATGTGGTGTAGACCAAGTTGCTGCTCTACATATGTCATCTAGGGGAATGTTCCCTAAGAATGCCATAGATGCTCCTAGTTTTCGTGTAGAATGAGCTTTAGGAGGAACAGTTAATGTTCTCTTTGCTTTAATGTAACATATTTGTATACATCTTACAATCCATCTAGCGATGCCTGCTTTAGAGATAGGATTGCCCTTATGTGTTGGGGAAAATGCTACAAATAGTTGTTTAGTTTTCCTGAAGTTTTGTGTTCTTTCTATGTAGTACAAAATGGCTCTTTTGACATCTAGTGTATGTAGAGCCCTTTCTGCCACCGTCTGTGGCTTTGGAAAGAAGACTGGTAATTCCACTGGCTGATTGATGTGGAATGCTGAGATTACTTTAGGCAAAAACTTTGGGTTTGTTCTAAGAACCACTTTATTCTGGTGTAACTGTAGGAATGGTTCTTGTATTGTCAATGCCTGTAATTCACTTACTCTCCTGAGTGAGGTAATGGCTATAAGGAAAGCCACCTTCCATGTAAGGAATTGTATTTCGCACCTATGCATAGGTTCGAAGGGTGGCCCCATTAGTCTGGTGAGTACTACGTTGAGGTTCCAGACTGGGGAAGGTGGTAATCTTGGTGGAATGACTCTTTTGAGGCCTTCCATGAATGCTTTTATCGCTGGTACTCTGAACAGTGATATGTGTTGCCTGTTTTGTAGGTACGCTGCTATAGCTGCTAGATGTACTCTGATAGATGTATACGCTAGATTACATTGCTGTAAGTGTAATAAGTAGCAAATAATCTCTTTTGTTGATACGTCCAGAGGGTTGATATTGTTATTAGTACAGTGTATAGCAAACCTCTTCCACTTAGCTGCATAGCATGCTCTGGTGGTTGGACGTCTCGCTTGTTTAATTATCTCCATGCAATTTGGGGGTAGATCTAAGTACCCAAATTCTAGGATTTCAGGAGCCAGATCGCTAAGTTCAATTGAGTTGGGTCTGGGTGCATTATTTCTCCATGGTTCTGTGTAAGGTGCATGGGTAGAATTCGTAGCTTTTGATGTGGCACTTGTGAGAGTTGCAGGAGCGTGGTGAACCACGGCTGTCTTGCCCACGTGGGTGCCACTAGTATCATGGTCATTGAATGTTGTTGCAGCTTCCTGACCACTAATGGGATTAGTGGGAGAGGGGGAAAAGCGTATGCAAATTTGTTGGACCAATTTATCCATAACGCATTGCCCTGCGACAGGTGATGTGGATACCTGGACGCGAAGCTTTGGCATTTTGCGTTCTGATGAGTGGCAAAGAGGTCTATCTCTGGTTGTCCCCATCTTTGGAAGAATGGCTGCTGTATTTGGTGGTGCAGTTCCCATTCGTGTATTTGTTCCGACTGTCTGCTTAAGATGTCTGCTATCTGGTTTTGGACTCCTGGTAGGTGTTCGGCTAACAGATAGATGTTTTGAGGAATGGCCCATCTCCAAATTTCCTGTGCTAGTCTGGATAGTTGGAGAGTGCGCGTCCCCCCCTGTTTTTGAATATAATACATTGCTGTCATGTTGTCTGTTCTGATCAGGACTGCTTTGTTGGTAACATGTATTTGGAAGGCTTTCAATGCTAGAAACACTGCTAGTAGTTCTAGATGATTGATGTGCAGTCTTCTTTCCTGCACACTCCACCTTCCTTGTACTGTGTATTTGTCCATATGTGCTCCTCATCCGGTGAGCGATGCGTCCGCTGTTATTGTCACCTGTGGAATTGGTTCTAGGAACGACCGCCCCTTGGCAATGTTTGTTATGTTCCACCACTTCAGAGAGCGGTGTGTGCGGTCGTCTACCAACACCAGATCTGTAATCTGCCCTTGAGCCTGATTCCACTGTGTCGCTAAGCATTCTTGTAGCGGACGCATTTGTAGTTTGGCATATGGTATTAGCAGTATGCAGGATGACATCATCCCTAATAGCTGCATGAACACTCTTGCTGGTAGTGAGTGCTGTGGCTGAAATCTTTGAATGACTGTAAGCATTGTTTGGATCCTGACTGGGTTGGGGTACACTTTGGCTTTTTCTGTGTCTATAGTAGCCCCCAGATATTGTTGAACCTGGTTTGGTTGTAGGTGTGACTTTGTGTAGTTCACCGTGAACCCTAGCTGGTGTAGTAGCTGAATTGTCTTTTGTGTGTTTTGAAGACATTCCTCTTGTGACCTGGCCTTTATTAGCCAGTCGTCCAAGTATGGGAAGACATGAATTTGTTGTCTTCTTAGGTGAGCTGCCACCACTGCCAGGCATTTTGTGAACACCCTTGGTGCCGTTGTGACACCAAACGGAAGGACTTTGAACTGATAATGTTGTCCTTCTACCACAAACCTGAGGTATTTCCTGTGGGCTTTGTGAATCGGGATATGAAAGTAAGCGTCTTTTAGATCCAGTGTAGAAAGAAAGTCCCCTTTCTTCAGTAAAGGCAGTACTTGTTGGAGCGTGACCATGTGGAAATGTTCCGAATTTATGTATGCGTTGAGAGGTCTTAGGTCCAGTATTGGCCTTAGAGACCCGTCCTTTTTGGGAATTGGGAAGTATAGGGAGTATACTCCTGTTCCTTGTTGGTGCTGTGGAACCTTCTCTATGGCATGCTTTTCTAGCAGGGATAGTACTTCTTGTTTTAACAGTGTCAGGTGATCTTGTTTCATTGGACGCTGTTTGGGGGGGATGTTTGGTGGGGTAGCTGTGAGTTCTAGGCAATAACCATGTTGGATAATTTGTCTCACCCACCTGTCTGATGTGATGTTTTCCCAGACAGGTAGGAACTGTGATAGGCGTCCCCCGACCGGTGTTATATGGTCTGTGGGGAGCTGTATGAAGTCACTGTTTTGGGGTTGGAGAGTTGCGGTTGTTGTTGTTTCCGCGACCTCTACCCTTGTTGTTGTTACCCCTGTAGCCACCTCTAGAATTACCTCTGGGTGATGTAGGTGTAAAAGAGGTTTGCTGCTGGCTTGTACCTGTATTTTTGGATCCTCCTCTATAGGTGGATCTACGAAAGGAACCTCTTTGTGTCGGCTGTTGCAATGCTCCCATTGATTTAGCCGTTTCGGTATCCTTCTTCATCTTTTCTAGGGCCTCATCTGTCCCTGTGCCGAAAAGTGTTTTCCCATCAAAAGGTTGGTTCAGTAACGATGTTTGTACTTCTTGTTTGAACCCTGATACTCTGAGCCATGCATGTCTCCTTAACATGATGCTTGTGTTTGTAGACCTTGCTGCAGTGTCTGCCGCGTCTAGGGCGCACTTTATTGAAGTGTTAGTAATTAACTTCCCTTCTTGTATGAGTTGATCTGCCCTCTTTTGATGTTCTTTAGGGAGATGTGTGATGAGTTTTTCTAACTCATCATAATGCGCTCTGTCATACCTTGCAAGTAGTGCTTGTGTATTAGCTATGCGCCAGCTGTTTGCCGCCTGAGATGCCACTCTCTTGCCAGAGGCATCTATTAGTTTAGACTCTTTGTCAGGAGGTGGAGCTTCTCCTGTAGATAAAGAGTTTGCTCTCTTACGAGCGTTTGTGACCACTAGTGAGTCTAGAGGAATTTGCCCTTTAATGTATATTGGGTCTTTTGGAGCTGCCCTATACTTTTTATCGATTCTTGGGTTCAATACCCTAGCCCTCACTGGGTCTTTGAATATCTCTGATGTATGACTGAGAAGGCCCTTAAGCATTGGTAGTGTTCCTGATGTTCTTTGTGCAGTAGGTAGTGTTTCTAATAAGAAGTCCTCTATTTGAGGTTCTGCATGTAGTTCTACCTTATGATATGTTGCTGCTCTATTAATGAGTTGTGCAAAACCAGTATTGTCATCAGGAGGTGAAGGTTTTGAGGGATACAATTCAGGGTCGTTATTATCTGACCCTACATTATACTCTTCCCATGGGTCTGCCTCCTCTGGGATTGTGTCTTCATCATCCCCAGGGTGTTCCCCCTCCCCTGTGTCGCTCTCTACATCTGTTGTAGGTGTAGATGGTCGTGTGGGAGGAATATTTGGCCTATTGTGAGGAAGAGGAGAAGATGGTGTGTGTCTAGGTTTGGGAGAAGAGGGAGGAGTTGTATTCGTCCCCATTGTTCTCTTCTTCGGATGAGTCTTGTCATCCGAATGTTCATTCTTCCTCTTTTTAGGTAGTTCTGTGACTACCTTGCCAGTCTTTGGGTCAATAAACAGAGTCTTTTGTTTAGGATCAGTCCCGTGTTCCTGTGTCGGTACCGCAGTTTTCGGGTCCGAAAGGTGTTTTTTCTTTTGAATGTCCATTTGTATTTTCGGTACCGAGATTTTATTTGGATCCGATTTCTTCGGTATCGAAGATGTCCCCGGTGTCGAGGGTGTTTTCGACGCCGAAACGTGCTTCGGTGTCGACATGGACTGCTTCGACTTCGAGCTTTCCTTGACTTGGAGCCTCGGTGTCGATGTGGTCCGTTTATCGGAACCGGAACCACTATGATGGGAGACCGAGTGTTTCGGTTTCTGTTTCGTTGCCGGGCTCGAAGGCGGGGCGTTGGAAACTTTTCTTGGTTGTCTGACCGGGCTCGAAGGCGGGGTCGATACCGTGTGGGGTCTGTTTTTTGGTAAAGGGACGTCGTCACTCACGGTTTGTTGGACGTCGATTTCCTCGACGTCAGACTCGTCCGCTTCAGACCCCGCCTCGTCGGCCTCTTCTTCCTCCTCTTCTGGGTGCTGGTCCTCAAACAGCTCCGGGATTGCTTGTGACTGCATTCTTGATACCTCGTGTCTTCGGGCTCGACGGTTTCTAATCGTCGATTTTGAAGAGAACGCTGCACAGGCCTCACAGTCCCTGGATTCGTGTTCAGGGGACAAGCAGAGGTTGCACACCTCGTGTAGGTCCTTGTGTGGGAACTTAGCACCACACGTTGGACATTTTTTGAATGGAGTCCTTTCCATGGACCCCGGGCTGGACTACGTCGAGTTTCTCGTAGTCGTCGTCCTTCGAAACGCGTCGGTATGGAGGGAAGTCGCATTCGATAACAATACCGTCGATTTGGAAAGGAATACGCGCCGGTTATAACCTTCTTTGTTGAAGTCGGTCCGGAGCGCTTCGATCCTCATCCGAACCCGATGGCGGAAAAAAACAATCTAAGGATGGAGCCGATGCCCATGCGCACTAACACCGAGAGGAGGAGTCATCTATGACGAAAAAGACTTCTCCAGAAGAAAAACAAAGTGCAATCATCCGAGCCCAACACCAGATGGCGATCTATTCATAAATGTACCATCTGCAGCCCATATGCCTCGAACACTGTGTTATGATTGGTTTTCCATGTTTGGCATATTTGATTTACTAGTATGTCCCCAGTACAGTGCCCTGAGTGATCCCAGGGCCTGTGAATCAAATGCTACCAGTTGGCCTGCAGTACGAATTGTGCCACCCACACAAGCAGCCTTTCAAAGGTGTCTCAGACCTGCCACTGCAGTATCTGCGAGCAGTTTTAACTGCCATGTCGACCTGGCAAGTGCACCCACGTGCCAGACCCCAACCTTCTCCTTTCGTACATATAAGTCAACCCTAAGGTAGGCCCAAGGTACCTCTGTGGGCAGGGTGCAGTGTGTGTGAAAAATGTTATGGTAAGTTTTACATTTCCTGATAGTGAAATTGTGCTGATTTAGTTTTTCAATACTGCAAGGACTAGCTCTCTCGTAGGCTAACATTGGAGCTACCTTGTAACATTTTACAAGTGTAACTTTCAATTGGGAACAACAAGAGATTTGGAGTTTAGGCTCCGTGAGCTCAGAATTTAATAACACATATTGCCGACTTGTAAATTCACTGTTTGGGTTTAGACTGACAGGGGCTATTTGTGCATTCACTACAGACACTAACACAAAGGGAGTCGAGGTGTGCCCTGCATATGCTGATGGGCCATCCTGAGCCAGAGTGGTGGGGGGAGTTTTCACCGATATCTGAAAAGGATGTGGCTGCTCTGCACAATGCAGTCTCCACTTCCTGTAGTGAAGGGGGAGGGGGGGGGGGCACAACTGGTTTCTATGAGCAAAAAGGATTTTCTGCAAAAGACTTCAAAGGGAAAAGTAGTATGCATATTGGCGCCCGACCCCAAAACTTAGAACACACTTGGACTAAGGACCCTGCCAAGAAGTAGAGCTGCCAGGAGGAGTACTCCCCCCTTTGCTGTTTGTTGCTTTGTTGGGTTGGCCTGCAGTTGCTACTTCTGTCTTGGGCAGTGAAAGGACTGGACTGAACTTTGAGTCTTGCAGTTAACGTTTCTCCAAGGGTTTGAAGTAGACCCTGCCTCCTGTTGGAAGTCTCAGGAACATCAAACACTTAAGGTTCATCTGCCAACAGCACTGGTAACAGTGGTTTGTGCTGCAACAGAAGAAAACCAACTACAACGCCGTCAACGAAGCCACTGCCGACTCTGTGACCTGATGGCACTGCCGGAGCATCGCCCAGCTTCACACCAAAACCCTGGTCTTACCGACACCAGACGCATCACTGAGCCACTGCTTGCACCATGTAGGCACTGCACCTCGGAATGCCTTGCTTCACACCGTCGCCCAGGTATCACGGACAACGACGCTCCATGCTGACATCGACCGCGCTACCTACACCGTGGCTTGTAGACACCGCTTGTGAGGTACACGAAGAATCACCCTGTCCCACACCGCAGCCCTAGTCAACTGACATCAGCGTAACAGGCTCCAGCATCGTCAAATAATGCCACTGCTTGCACCGCGACCAGTGGGCACCACATGAAACATTGACCCGGGTCGCCATCTTGGGCCTACTGACTACAGAACTTTAGCAGCGATGACAACATTGCCGGCACCATGACCTGTGGACACTGCACGTTGCATCGCCCTGCTTCACACTGCAGCCCTAGTCTCACAGATTATGATTGACGCAGTCACTGAGCAGCTGCTTGTATCGTGACCTGTGGGCATTGTACGTCGCATAGTCCCGCTTCGCAACACAGCACCAACGTCATCAACGCCTCTGCTCCCCAACTTCAACCTCACGGAGTTCGATCTGCAACGCGTGTGACTTCAAGAGCTGACAACCCCTGCACTGACCCCCGGGAACGACACCTGCCGACACCATCAACTACCTCCATTCGAAGTTCATCGCAAGGTCCACGACGCCCTGTATTCCAAGATATTTCTTGCGGGTCTTCCAGACACCGAAGCTGGCCCGCAGCCTTGTGGCCAGCCTGAGCTGTTGGATTTGTTTATTCATGACGCTGTGATAACCCCGGACAGAGCCATCAACTTCAAGGAACTGTATTTTAAGTTTATTCTTGCAAAATGTATATCTTTAGTACTGTATGTTGGAGATTTCCCTGATGCTGCACCCATTGGAACTTCAGGTCCCACTGAAGAGCCGGTATGTGCCATCAGGCGTGTGTCACTAGCAGGATGAAGGGGGTCATGAGGCCTAGCAGGATGCAGGAGGCCATGAGGCCCAGCTGCCTGAAAGTCACTCTCACTGTAACCCAGGATGGAGGCTGCAACATCAGTATCATAGCCTGAATATACTGGACTCACCTCTCAGGAGCATAGGCCAGAAACTGCACTGTTTCCAGAACAGCTTCGATGAAATGGAGCACCTGAGAAAGAGTCAGGTGCGACCTCGGCACATTGATAGTGAACCCCAGCAAATGCAGATGGTTTGCCGTAGTATGGAGGTGGAAGCCGCCAATAGCCTGTGGCAAGCTCGCCTTCAACAGCCAGTCGTTGAGATAGAGGAATACTGGTATCCCTAATCTGCACAGATGAGCTGGGACCACCATCATCATGTTGGTAAACACATGAGGAGCACAGGGAACTGAAAGTGCTTGTGGGCTACCGTAAACCGCAGGTAGCGCCACTGAGCAGGCAGGATGGGAATGTGAAAATAGGCATCCTGCAAGACCAACGCTATCATCCACTCTCCTGGGTCCAGAGCAGACAAGACCTGAACTAGAGTGAGCATCTTGAATTTTAGATTTTTGAGCAAGTATTTGAGGGCACGCAATTCTAGGATGGGGTGCAGACCCTTCTTCGTTGGGACTGGAAAGTAGTGTGAATAACAACCACAGCCTCCTTCTGGTGCCGGAACTCTCTCTATGGCTCCCTTGGCCAAGAGTCATGACTTTCCCCCGAAGCAAAGTCAGGTGATTCTCAGTCAGCCAGACGTAAGCTGGAGGCATGGAGGGAACAGGTCTGCCTTAGGTGCCATCAAAGGGAATGTTCAGGAGAGGCCTGGACATCCCCTGAAAAGTCAGAAGTCCTCAAACAGGCGTGGTGCCGAACAGCCACTGTCGATGAAAGCAAGTCGTGTTGAGACCACAACGAATGGTGACCTTTGCCGTATCTCTCCCATCTGATACTGCTTGGGAGAGGATGGCTCGGACCTCCTACGGGACAGGTGGCAGCACTTGCACAACCGTTTCCCACGAAATCTGAGAATATTAGCCTAATAAGCATGCGGTGTTCACAGACTACAATACAAGGCTGGTGGAAGAAAACATTTTCTTGCCCCAATTATCCAGCCCTCGGATTTCCTATCCAATGGTACGGAAGGAAATGTGCCTTGGGAGGTAGATGCTTGGATTCGGGTAGTGTGGTTAGTGAAGAAATTAGGATCACCTGTCGATGGCAGCGGGCAAATGTTTTGGTGTCAGGTAGTGGTATGCAATATTAAGCTACCAGACGTTTTAATTCACCAGTACACACTAGTACGAATATTAAAGTGATAGAGTGAGTGTGTCTGATGATTTTATATCACTCTTGTATGTTGGTCACACTAGTGAGCTATTACTATTGTTATAGCTTCGTGTCTAGCACTTATTTGCACGCACCTTTTTGTTTTGTGTTGTACATGTGTTTTGTTTTGTACACTCATTACCTTCGGAATTGGAATGGCAACCAATGATGAGAAAGGGGCATAGAATTGGTAACATCTGCCAAGTTCCCCCAGGGTGTTCGCCCGTGAGGTGCCTTCCGTTCCACCACACATTTTTTCATCTGTCTAATTGTGGGTGGATGTACTGTCTTAAAGGGGGCAGACATCATTGGACATGTTGAGTTGAACGCTACCCTGAAACTCCAGGTTTTTAGATTCAAACATTGGTTTGTTGTGGACAACAAGACATTTGAGAATACACACCTTACCGTGAAAAGATAGGGGGTATCTCTGGAATTATAACATTTAATATCCAGATGGGTGTACACTCATGTTGATTAGACACACGCTAATTATTGTCCTTGACACAGGGATCTTTTTGTGATTTAACCATTTACAGGAGCCCCTGTGTTGGGCTTGGACCAAGTTCCCAGTAGGAACTTAGTTAAGGTGTTGTTGAAAGGCAGCAAGGGTTGCGAGGAGGAGACATCAGGCTGCAGGACCCTCCGTAGCCATGGTAGGGGGAGAAAGCAGGCCAGATTCTGGAGAGGTATCCAGTTGGCTAGCCTAACCCAATTGCTCATACCAATCCATTTCAAAAGGGAAGCGAACCCTTCCAATTATCCTCCATTCCTAGCCCTTCAGAATAGGACTGAGGAAGAAACCTAGAACCTAATGGTTCTGTTGGCGCCAATCCGGCTCTGGGTTGTCAGGGATAAGAATGGGGCTAGCAGTGCTGCTGGTGCCAGTGGCGTTGGGAGTCTCAGCATGGGGATCGGCATCGGGGAAGGTCACAGTGGAACAACCGACGTTGGTGCGGATCCATCACAGGATCCTTGTGAGGAGTCATCAGTGTTGGGGCCGGAGCAGCATGTGTGGAACCCGATGGCACACCGGAAGGGCCAGGTCCCCCAATATGAGGCACATGGCTTCATCAACTTCCTTGAGCTGCGGGTGGGCGCTCCGACTCCCGGGAAGGCTGGGAGGTGAGGAGCCGACCCAGGTGAGGTTCCGAGGAACGAGGTCTAGAGCGCCGAGACTACTCTGTCAAGTCGGCCGACAGATGTTGAGAAGTCAAAGCACGCTTTCACTTCTTATGTTTCTTTTGCTTTTTACCTGACCAATTAAACGACTTCGAGTGTTCCAGGATGAATACTTGGGATTCCCAGAGCAGTGCCCGGAACTTCCTCTCGAATGGAGAACGAGACAACTGTGGAGAACGACACAATGCTGACCTCAGGGCCGCAAGCAGCTTTAGGAACCACTCCCTCAAAGCTTTCAGAGCCATGGCCTGGCAGTCAGAGCACCACTTCGAGTGGTAGTTGTGGTCCAGGCACCAAAGACAAACCAGGTGCTGACATGGAGCAGTGACAGGCGCCATATGGCTTGAAGCCAGAAGTCTTCTTTGACATGAGGAAATCCTACACACCTAAAAAGAAGGTAGACAAAACGTCGAAAAAGGCCTGTCTAAAAGTGACAGAGTAGCTCTCTTCGCAGATCTGCCTGTGACGTCACGTGGAGCCTACTGACTCCACCTACTGGCATGCAGGTGTATTGCTTGAAGAAAAATCTTTGGGATGCAGTCTGACGCCTGGGAAATTCAGAGTAAGAAATCTGAGGCGAGATGTCTCTATCAGATGCATGAAGGCAAGTTATTTTCTAGGAGATAAACAAACACAACTAGAATGGTAAAACAAAAAAGCGTGCTGACCCACATCTCAACCTAGATGTGCTTGTGCCAGAATCCCCACATGGATCGCTATACCAAAATGGTTAGAGATATTGGGCGCAGAATAAATTGGAGAAGGAGAGAAGCCATGAATGAATATTACCAGAAAGTAACTCAAGTACTTCCATTTCTTCTTTCTTCTTCCACTGATGTCAGAATATCAGGAAATACCAAAGCACTGCAGATTCTTCAATTTTACCTCACTTTCAAAACATTGCAACTGGTTTTAATGGACACAACAAACACGAGTTGCTGTCTGTAGACACAACTGTGAAGAAAAACCATTGCTAACCCAAGACCACTTTGTTGAAAGGGAGCTAGGGGGACTGGTAGTGTTAAAAAAGAAAATTAACACGCTGACTCCTTAAAAAGATTGATCCCAAAGATGCAACTGAAAAGCCCCAATATGTTAACAGCATGTATTGAGCCGTTCCTGTAGCACATTAACCAAGATAACCACCGAAATCAAAGGCATAGTCTCAAATAAACTGCTCTGCTAAACATGCTTTATAGAGCGATCCCACTACAACACTGTATGTGTTTAATTAGGCTCACCAACAGGCTCCTAAATAAAAAAGTTAATTAACTGAATACAAATCTTTACATTTGAACAAGGTAAATGGGGCCATTCTGTGAGAGAAAACACCAGCAAAAACAAGTCCCTCTCCTCTTTAAAACTATTTATCACTTGTGGCAAAGGTAAGTGGGGAAATATTATGGAAACCATCAAACTTACCCACAACGACGAATGGTTATTTTAGGGGGATCAAAAAATTGAATAAACAATTCCAATCTTTTGTTGTTGGACAGACCCAATTAACACGTTTCGTCCCTATATTGAGACTTCATCGGGTCAATAATTTTCTCATAGTTAAACTTTCATCCATCCTGTTCTCCTGAAATCCACTCCAATTGGTTTTGTGCAAAGTTTCTCCTGTGCCCGGCAAAAAAAACGCTCCCTCTTCTCGTTTAAAATTAAAGGACAGCAGGGTAGATGGACGTTGAACTATGAGAAATATATTGCCCTGATGAAGTCTCAACATAGGGATGAAATGCGTTGGCTGGTTCCAACAACAAAATATTGGAATTGGCATAAGATTAAAAGAATTTTTGAAAAAAGTCCAGCGCATGGAGAACCAATTCTTTGCACCAAACACAGACTTTGATTATATTCTTAGGATTAGATGTGATTACAGCAAAATTGCCACGGACATGTGCATAAAAAATGTGTTAATATGTTGCCCTCCCACAAATTAGTGTTTTAAGAAGTTGATGAGAAGCTTTGCTGGTAGACCAATACTTGGGAGTGGGCACAAGGATAAAGAGAATTTGGAAACACTTACCAGTAGAGTCTTGAGAAACACTACTGCCGTACTTTTTGAATATGCAACGCTGCAGCACCCAGATTACAGAATGATGAAAGATCTGCCACTCCATTAGTTTGTAATACAACAGACAACTGCTGAAGCAAATCAGAAGCTGGACACAGTTTTATTAGCGCTATGAAACCGCTATGTGTACAAGAGCATTATATAAGCATGACAGAATCAGGCATTGTAAAGGGTGAGCAGTATCACTTGACGGCAAAGAACCAACATAGGTGCTTCTGTATAATAAAGTACCAAAACCTTAAAAGAAAAAAACAAGTTACTTACCTGTACACTGTGGTTCTCCAGTATTGATATCTTTCATAGATGCACATGCTTGTATCTTCCCCGTCGTCATGGTGGGACCCGCAACACTCCTACCATGACGATGGGGAAGATACAAGCATGTGAATCTATGAAAGATTTAATACTGGAGAAACTATATTATTGGAGTATCTGGCTCCTACACTCCGATATAATCTACCAGTAGATAACTGATTGACAAAAATCCTTGAAGTCTTTCAGAAATATAAAGACCTTCTTTTTCAGATCATATCTGCAAGACTGCACTGATATCTCCAGTAGCCCTTGTTACTTAAACTGAGATACCCATCTTGTTTTTCTTACGCAAGTGGTGCTTCCTTCTCACTATTCTATTACAGTACAATTACTAGGATATCATCATCCTCTTGTCTTCACTGCATTTCTTCGGAATTTTTTAGTGCTCCAATGTGTCTAGGGCTATTCTACATACATATGTTCAATAAATGCACATAATAAACAAGGATTATGAAACACCAGGCCCATCGTAATGGCAAGATTAGAGATGCTCAATGTGTTACAATCGGTTTAGAGATTAAACAGCGGTGTGTGCAGGGGTTATAGACAGTTCTCATTGAGTTAGTATAGTGCTTACTGCAGTCTTTACTCACCGCAGTTGCCCTCCTTTTCTTCCCAACACTTTGGCTGTCATTCTGCTCAGTACCAGATGTACAACTGCTGTCAGTAGCTGCATCTACTGAGTTGGAGGAGGGTAACGTGGGATCTTGGGGTGGAGCCAAACTTTGCCCTTCTTCTTGAATCTCTGTTGTCTTTTCATTCTCAAGCCATTGTTCAGGGGGCTGCTCTCTCTTTATAGACGATATTTCAACAGCAGACAAAGTACTGTGCTGAGTTGCAGCTATTTCTGAGGCGGGAGATGATGTAGTGCAGGCAGTCGCCTTTGGTTTAGGATCAGTCTGCATGTCTTCATTAACATTTGGTCCCAGAGGCATAGAATTCCGTTGGCTGGAGGGTACATCTTGCCTCTTCAGTTCTCTGTGTGCAGCTTTGTCAGAAAATAAATCATAAACAGAGCTAGTTCGGTCCACCACAACACTGCTCTCGGAGAGGCTGCGCTTTCGAGCTGTACCAGGTGGTGGAATGGTAATTGCTTCCCAGTGGAATCCTTCAAAATTGGAAAGCTGGAAATCTTCTTCCATATCAAGTTCATCCTGTTCGTTCTGAACTGGTGCAACCATCTCTATTCCAAATCTTATGGAAGGAAAACAAGCATTACAACAGAGTGGAAACTTACAATGGTAACACTGAAAAACATCACTTTAAATAAAGAGGCTCGTGAAAGCAGCTGAATCAAACTATGGCATGTTTCCCATGCTACTGAACAATACACTTCTTCTAATTGCCCTACCTGTGTATTCATCAAAATACACATATGAAAGGAGGTAATTAACCTCTCATGTGGTTAGATTTCTAGAGGGTGAACACAACTGTAAAGGACACCTTCTGGTGAGACACAAGGGCTCTTTTATAAAGATTAGCCAATGGAACCATTTGAGTTCTTTGCTAATAAAGGAAGAAGACAAAATGGTTTAGCACGAAACCATCCCATATGAAGTTATGCACCATGGCAAAAAACATGGAGCAGAATGACTTCATACTACAACTGACATAAATAGCATAAAACACTTTGCTCTTTTTAGCCCCATGCAAAATTCCTATGTTAGATGGACCATCATCAAAACCCGACTGAACCATTTGTTTCTATGCAATCTCCAAAAATGGTCCTTTTTTAACCTCATGCATAACAATGTTCTATATAGCATGTCATTGCACCATAAAGTCTTCCCAAGTCTTGCATTAAATGCTCCATGTAGACCCATGAAAAGCAAAAATGCAATAAACTGTCACACAAAACCCTGAAGACTATTCTGATCTTAAGCAGCCCGTAAATGATAAAAAGAAAAGGTTTCCTGTATTGCACCTCAATTGCTCAATCATGGTTATGAGCCCTATACCCATAAATTATAGTACTACTGTTACTGCTTTGTAGACAAGTATGACTGCTTTGAATGCTAGACTGCAAGTGACAATAAAACAAAAGGACTCCTTGACACACCTCCCTGCCCAATATTAAGTAAAACAAGGATCCTAACCGTGGTAAGCCTTTGCCAAGTTCCTGTTTTTTTTTGGTCACATGCTGGATAACCTGTTCCCAATTTACATTTCGACGTGAAGCATTTATAATCTGCCGCAGGGTTGGCTTCAATCCAGATTCCTTTTCGGTCTCACTTTTTCGATGGCCGCTCACATTCCGGATTCGGCGTGCATTGTTGAGATTGGGCTCTGGAAGATGTGCCGTAGCTTTGCATTTAGGACCAATGTGTCGTGTCAGGTCTCGCTGGAGGGATACTGGAAGACCAAGCTTGCTTAGTGGAGGCAGAAGAGATTGTGGACTGGCTCCTTTCAGCAGGTCCTGATCACACACATTACTTCTGCCTGCATCTGACTCCACCTGAGCATCAGCTTCAAGTGGATGTTCACTGCCTTCACTTTGCAGAGCGGCACACTCAAAACCTTCCAGAAGAGACATGGGTGACTCTTGTGATTCAATCTTAAGTGGAACACATTTGGTGGGACCTGCAGTAGCATCTGAAGAGCTGGAGAAATTGCCAGACGTTTCAAAAGTGTTTCTTTTTTCCTTGCTTGTGTCTTCACAAGGGAACAAAGTATCTCCAAAAAGGCAAGGGTTTTCAGATTTTGCTCCAGAGCGTTCATCATTTGATAACTCCCCATCACTCACATTCTCCAGCAATGCCACATGAAGTTCTGCTGTCTCAGTATCTTTTGAAATCTTATCAGAGTTACTAACTTCTTCAGATTTTTTTGTATAGCTTTTGAGGAGATGTTCATTTCGCATAGATTGGCTGGACTGTAAGATTTCTTTGGCTTTTCGTAGAACTTCGCTGAGGCTTTCCATGGACTCTTTTTGAGGAGTTTCAATGGTGGCTTTGTTCGCAGGGCTACGACAAGAAGCACTGCGCAGCTTGGAAATATAAGAGTTGGACTGGTCAGTCTCTAAATGGAGTGCACTCAAACGTGTTCGGCTTTCTCGGGGAGATGTAGGAAAGATAGGCTTGACACTATTTTGCACAACTGCTGCCTCTCGCTTTTGTGTTGGGCGTTTGCTAGGGTTTGGTAAAAGAGGACTTTTAAGGACTGGCATTCTGCTACTTTTTCTGTTATCTTGATCAGAACTTCGTTCACTAGCAGTGTCTGCTGACTCCTTAAAAGGATTGCTTGAATCAGCATCTAAATTATTACTTTTAGGTTGACAAGCGTAATCATTTACGTTGAGCTTTGGAAGAGAGTCTGAAATATGGGTTTCACTATTTTTCAAAACCTTTTGCAGTTCCTTTTCTGAACTTTCAGCTATATCTTCAGCTGGTGGTTGGTTCTCTGCAGCTTTCTGGGAAGGATAAGGGCTCCAGCGATGGGGTTTATCTTTAGAAGGGCTTGCTCCTTTTGCAGTGTACTTGGTAGTTTTGTAATCTAATTTCTCTTGTGCACTAAACTCAAATGTGGTACCAAGAGGAAGATGATCACTGGTGTAATCCTCTGGATACATAGAATTGGCACACTGCTCCTCTGCGCGATCACCACAGGATTTCAGAGTACTTGTGTGATCCATGTCGGGGCGTTCCCACGTATATCTCATCCGATTATAATTTATGGACTTACCACGTTTTGTATTCCAGCCCACACCCATGTCATCCACTCTGTTCCTCCCTGCATGAAATCCATCATTCCATCCATTTGTAGCACGTGGAACGGAGCTCCAGTTTCCACCAGGATTACCAGGATGCCACGTAGGAAAACTTGCACAGTTTTCAGGGTGCCAATTGTGATTTCTTACTGTATCTCTAAAATTCCAAGGCACAGCGCCTCCCCTATTTGAATTCCAAGAAGTTCCAGTATTATTAAGGCCCTGATGTCGTTTTGCTGGTCCTCCAGGAGGAATAAACTGCCATCCGCCACGCCCTTTTGAACCCCTGGGATATCTGCTTGAATTGGGATTTTGGGTGGAATGCGGAAACTTTCCTGTTCTTAGATTAACAAAGCCCTCATTTTCCCATTTCCAGTCTCTGTGTGGCATTCCATGGTGGAGCCACATATCTTGCTCATAATTCTCTCGGTTTCCATGAGGTGCTCTATTTTCTCTTTTTCTCTGGAGCCTCCGGTCATCAGTTTCTGGTTCCAGGTATGTGTTGCTTGTTTCATCTTGTCTGAAAAAAAGAATACATTGTAAAACAAATGGTCAATTGCTTTACATTTTCTTGTTCTAAACACAACTACACAAACATAAAGCAAGGTTTCCTTAGAAATTCTAGAAAAAAATACTTTTGCTGTAACTGCCTAGATCTGTGGGACATGTGTTTAGGGTCGCAGGAAATAGCCCGTAAAATAATACATAAATTGGCCATTTCAGAAAACATATGCATGCCTAAAACATTATAGCATACAGTGAGGCATGAATTATCTTCCACCATGTTTCGCTGTTTTCAATTGGGAGAAGTCACTAAATAAGTGCTTATTTCTACCAGAGGTAAAGAGAATATGGCACAGAGACATGGACATCACAGTCGAAGCTGAATCAGTCAATCACACCATACTCTTCATGAGCCTCATCTAAACTCCTTTCATTTTGCGTAACCCTATATTTCCTGGCAATGAAAGAAGGGGGAAGAGGAGGAGTGTATGTAGTGATAAACCCAGCACTATATCGTTTTGCCACCTTGTCTTTAATATTAGGGAACAGGTAGCAATCCATTCAAATAAAAATTTATAGGGAGATCATTGAACTGTGCAAAGTGTGAGTGTTACCATTTATTAAGCAGTCAGAAAAGGGGAAATTTAAGTGGCAAAATCCAATGTTTTAGGCAATTCAGTCTCAACACATGTTCTTCTATATACATGTACAAAGGCACTTTACTTAATTTGTGTTGTACATGAATTTTCTCCTTTGGTGCATGTACAAACTCTTTTACCCATCCTAGGTTATGAATAAGAACATCTTACATCCTCACTATAAGTGGCCAGTTTTTTTTCTGATCCCTGAGCAAACATGTTTGTGCAGACAGTCTAATCACAAGTCTCCCACAATTTCCCCCGGGTGAATTTTGGTCAGTCAAACCTGCCAAATTTACCAGAGGAAAAATGCCCAGTAAATACTGTGACGTGCAGATATTGGTCCACAAAGCAAAATCTGAGCATTATTCCAAGTTTGGATGAGGAAACTAGAGGTAACAGTTACTAATCTGACACTATAAACATTGATCCCCGGGGTCACTGGTTTTTATCAGGCCGATAAAGAACTTTTTTCACACCCCTATGCTTCTTAGTGAGGGCCAAAGTACTTCCTCCAAATATCACATAAAGTAGACACTACAAATAAAAACAGCATGAGCAAAGCCAATAGGTCTGCCTTTGGCTGCCAGCCATTTGGCAATTCTTGTTTAGTCATGTTTTTTGCAAAACTTTATTATTAGGGAAGCTGCTGGGCCCTCGTAGATCTTAAAAAAATTGGGCTAAAGGCAAATATATTCTAAAACAAGATTTTAAAAGGCACAGTTTAAATTTTAAAGAAATGTGAGACTCAAAAGGGTCCTTCTAGTTAACTGAATATTTCTTCTATTAGTCCGTCAACCAGACAGAGGCTTTGTAGTCTGCCTGAAAATCAACCTAATAAACATGCCTTTTCTGTTTTGTGTCTTGTAGTAATTACTACAAGACACAAAACAGAAAAGGCATGTTTATTAATTACTAATTAGTAATTACTACAAGATACAAAACAGGAAAGGCATGTTTATTGGGTTTGACCTTTGATATTGCTTTGGTTGTCGCTACAGACTATTGTTTTCTCACAAATATCATACATAATATACATACATACATAGAGACCTTTTGGTTAGCAGGTTTCTTTCATTGGTCTGCTAAACTGTTATTCTTGCATTTGTCTCCACCCACCACATCATACAACAACTGTCGATGGGTCACCCTGCCTTAAAGAGCGTGTCATTTCTCAAACTGCTTTCATATTTTAAAATCTGCAAGCAACACAGCCTGACTGACAAATAACTGATAATTCCAAACACAATGTGAAAACGCATTTGTTAAATGAAAGAAAAAATGACACAGTTTATTCGCTCCCTGCATAGACTAGACCGATTAAAACTAATTTGGATCCGACAAGAATGGAGAACGGAGCTGCGAAACCGCAGAGTTTGATTCTGATGGAGTTTAACCATCTGCAGTCCGTCTGTTCCATATGGAAATATATTTGACATTTTCTGTTCTTTTCTTTCAGTGGATAAGGCTTTGTTTACTTTTCCTCTCACCTAGTCCCAGCATTGCGGGTTTGAAGAAGTTCGAAGGCAGCAGACTGCCAGTACTACAGGATGAAAACAGAAAGTATAAATAAAAGCAGTTGTATATAAAATTCTGTTCCCTATCAAAAGCCTTAAGTATAACCAGAATGCTAGCCGGTAATGACCCAAGCACAGTGCCAGGAGCATGGTGTGCTGGTGAACAGATCTTTAAACCGTGAGAGTTGCGTTGTCTTGTATAGGGCACGGTTTTATACGAAAAAGGGCTTAGAGCCCATAAACTGCTTACCATTTGTTAGCTTTCCATCAGTCTTCTTTACAACCTCCTCAATTGGCCACTGCAGTTGTAACGTAATGTCTGGTCACTTCTGTGGAGCATTGACCAAGCACAGAATAATTCTGTGCCCATCCGCTGCTCCGGATGTGATTGAGGTACAATTTCTCGCCTACTCCCACTGCTTGCATTTTTCTTGTATTATATAGCCACAACAATGACTGGTCCCTAAGGCATGAAGCGTTTTACATGACCACCAGTTATATTACACAAGTACACATTAATACAATGAATTCTACTGTACGTGATTTGCCTAGGATCAAGGGGCATTGAGCCAATGCCGATAATCAAACCTGGTTCTGCAGTTCTGGTAATTGCGCAGCATTCTTCTTCCCTTTTCACCTACTCCTCAATTTGGCTTCTTTGTCGATTTGCAACACTTGCGCCTGCCTAGATGGCATGCAAAATGCGGAGTGCGCTCTACTGTTCACTTGCCACCTTCCTTGTTAAGGGTTGATGCTCTCTTTTGCTCGGTGGAAAAAGACCTCTGCTCGAACTGGAATAGAAGGTTGAAGTGTTCCATGTGTGTAAAAATAATCAATGTAAAAAATAGTCTACAAGGGATATCACTTGCAATTGTACACAGTTTTGCGTTATTTCACAATAATTCAGAGTTAGTTCAAAAGAATCAAACTGAAAAGTGTCCCACGGGACAACTTTTAAAGTGCACCAATTTTGTACAATACAGCAGAAAAGAAAAGGAAAAAAAGAAAAACACCCGGCACACAGAAAAGCTATGTTGTAAAAAATGGATTTATCTTGTTTTTTTGCAAAATCTTAAAAACTTGAGAAGGGTACAATTTATACAGAATACATATGAGCAAGTGTAGTTATGACAAAAGATGTACAAATGAATTTGGGCATACAGTTCATAACTATACGTCAGCTCCTCTGAAATGAAAAAGCAAATATTGTAAATTCAATAAATATCGCTTGAAGAGAGACAATTCCTCGTGGAGTTGACGAGATTGTCGACGTTTCGGTCTATTCGGCATCAATCCATCAGATCATCCTCAGGACAATTAGTTTTTCGCAGAAGTGTAACCTTCTATCTTTAAACAGGGTATATAGCACTCCTGGATCTTAGATAACAATGGTGATTTTGTAGAAAACGGCATATAAGGATAAGTTACTTACCTGTAATCCTAGTTCTCTTCCAGGGGTATCCTCATCAAAGTCATAAGCACTGAATATTCCCGCCCATGTGCGGGACCCCGGAAACAATATAAAAATATATATGTATAAAACACATATATCTCGCTCCACATATATGTATGTACATATATCATTTTTCTCACATCAATGCAGCCCCAAAACTGAGGCTAAACAATGCAAACACATATACATGAACTGCAATTAGTAAGGAATCAAAAAACACATTAGGTCAAAAAATCCTTGAACTTTGTGTTTTAATGAGTCAAACCACTCATAAATCCTGAAAATTGCTTATAAATAGACATTGTTAGCCCTCAGGCTGCATTGCAAAACAATATCATAGAAAATGAAACCATTTTCACAATAACTGGCACCGTGCCTTTAAGGCAGCCATGACCCCAGGCTTCCCATCATGCCTCAGGGGTGACAGTTAGGTCAGTTGTTCTTTGCATAACCCTGAAGACAGGGCTCAACCACAAGATTGAAAACAAAAACAGTACCAAATCTCATTTACCTGGGGAGGCGGGTGGGTTGCTTATGACTTTGATGAGGATACCCCTGGAAGAGAACTAGGATTACAGGTAAGTAACTTATCCTTCTCTTCCAGGGGATCCTCATCAATAGTCATAAGCACTGAATAGAATAGCAAGCCCAGCAACCACCTGCAGGTAAATGAGAAGTACATGACCCAACCAATCATAACAGCCAAAAGAAATTCTAGCTGTTAAACAGATTCCTCAGGGAGGCCTGGCCCACCTGGGTATCTGCTCTCGTGTCAGAATCTAGACAGTAATGTCTGGTAAATGTATGGACAGACCTCCAGGTCGCCGCTTTACAAATCTCAGACATGGGCACATCCTGCAGGTAAGCCGCCGTGGCTGCTCTACCTCTAGTAGAATGCGCCTTAGGGGAACCCCCTAAAGTCTTCTGTGCCAATTGGTAAGCAAGCTTGATACACGAAACGATCCACCTGGAGATAGAACGTTTCGAGGCTGCATGACCAGTCCTGATCGAACCGTAGTTAACAAACAATTGATCAGAATGTCGAATAGACTTGGACCTGTCCAGATAGAACTTCAAAACCCTTTTCAGGTCCAGAGAGTGTAATGCCCTCTCAGCTGGAGTAGAGGGATTAGGAAAGAAAGTGGGTAAAGAGATAGACTGATTGACATGAAAATCTGATACCACTTTAGGTAGGAAAGAAGGATGCGTTCTAAGCACCACTCTGTTCAGATGAAAAACCGTATACGGTTCTTTAGTACATAGGGCCTGAATTTCGCTCACCCTACGGGCTGACGTAATCGCTATCAAAAAAGCCGCTTTCCAGGAAATATGCTGTAAAGAAGCTTTATGAATAGGCTCAAAAGGTGAACCCATCAATTTTGATAGGACTAGGTTCAGCTCCCAAGGCGGAGCAGGAGGCCGAACAGGAGGATACACTTTTTTTAGACCCTGCAGGAAATCTTTTACTGCAGGAAGCTGAAAAAAAGAAGTTTGTGAAGGTGATCGCCTATAAGCTGTAATAGCGGCCAAATGCACCTTAATGGAGTTAAACTTCAAACCTGCTTTAGTCAGGTACAACAAGTATGGGAGAACTGCTTCTTCCTGACTTTTTACCGGATTGTGACCATTCTGCATGCACCACATATAGAATCTCTTCCACTTGCATGCATACGAATGTCTAGTGGAAGGGCGTCGTGCTTCTTTCAGAATGGCCATGCAGTCCTGTGGCAGCCCTAGATGGCCGTACTGTATGACCTCAGGAGCCAAGCTGCCAAGTTCAGTGACGGAAGGTTGGGATGGTGAATCCTCCCGTTCATCTTCGACAACAGGTCCTGCCTGCATGGAAGCCTCTTGTGAGGAGACACTGATAGGTGAAGTAGGTCTGTGTACCACCATTGTCTCGGCCAGTCTGGGGCAATCAGGATCATCGTTGTGCACGAGTGGTTCAGCTTGCTCACTACCTTCGGGATCAGCGGAAGGGGTGGGAAGGCGTACACAAACAGCCCCGACCAGTCCATTAACAGAGCATTCCCTCTCGTTCCTGGTCGATAGAACCTGGAGGCGAAGCTTGGGCATTTGGTGTTTTCGTCGTCTGCGAAGAGATCTATTGAAGGACGACCCCAAGACTGGAAAATGTCGTCTAGCACTTCGTCGTTGAGAACCCAGTCTTCTCTGTCTTCGAAGTGCCGACTTAGAGCGTCCGCCCTCACGTTCTGCTCTCCTGGGAGGTGGACTGACTGAACAGACAACTTGCGAGCTAGAAGCCAATGCCAGATGCGCTGAGCTTCCAGAGACAGAGTCCTTGAGCGTGTTCCTCCCTGCTTGTTTAAATAGTACATCGTGGTGGTGTTGTCCGTCTGTACTAGAATAATTTTCTCCTGAAGCGAGGGAAGGAACGCTTTGAGAGCCAGGTGAACCGCTCTCAACTCCAGCAAGTTGATATGATAAGTGCTTTCCTTGGGAGACCACAGACCCTGCACTTGTAGGGGTCCCATGTGCGCTCCCCATCCTTGCAATGATGCATCTGTGATGATCGTTTGTGTTGGAGGCGGTTGATAGAAGAGAACCCCCATCTGCATGTTCTGTCTCTTTGTCCACCACTGGAGGGAAGATTGAGCAACCTCCGACAAAGTGATCCGATCGTCCCACTGATCTGAGTGTTGGTCCCATTTGTCCTCCAGATCCTGCTGAAGAGGACGCATCCGAAGTCTGGCGTTCGGCACTAGGAAGATGCAGGAAGCCATCGACCCCAAGAGCGAGGCTATCTTCCGCACCTTCTGGGACCTGTGGAGAAGAACTTGTTGGCACTTGAGGGCTATCGAAAACTGTCTCTCCTCCGAAGGAAACACTTTTCCTACTTCGGAGTCTAGCAGAGCTCCTAGGAAGTGGATCCTCTGAGTTGGTTGTGATACAGACTTGTTGAAATTGACATGTAGACCTAGACGTTGACAAAGTTCTATGCATGTCTTGAATTGATTCCTTACATTGCCTGGAGTTGGACCTTTCAACAGCCAATCGTCTAAGTATGGGTATACGAAAACTCCCCTGCGGCGTAGAGCTGCCGCCACCACTGCGACACACTTGGTGAACACTCTGGGAGCCGACTTCAACCCAAACGGGAGGACTTTGAACTGGTAGTGAGAGGTCCCCACCCGGAACCGAAGGAATCTTCTGTGATCTTGCCGTATTGGAATATGGAAGTACGCATCTTGAAGGTCCATCGAACACATCCAATCCCCCTGCCTGAGATGTGGATATATCTGATGAAGCGCCAACATGCGAAACTTTTCTTTTCGTACATGCAGATTGAGTGTTCTCAAGTCCAGAATGGGCCTGTATTCTTCCTTCTGGCCCTTTTTTCTGACCAGAAAATACCTCGAGTACACTCCTTTCCCCCTTTGGGACACCGGAACTCTCTCGATGGCTTCTTTCTCGAGGAGTGTAGCTACTTCTGCTTTTAACCTTTGTAGCTGGTGACTTGATGTTGACATCGGGGAAACGTGCGGAGGTAGACGATGGAAACGAAGACAGTATCCATTCTGCAGCATAGACAACACCCATTGATCTTTGGTGATGGCCTGCCACTCTGTCCTGTGATGCGCAATGCTTCCCCCCACTGGAGTGGGTAACGGCGCTGGGGGAAGTGAAGACTCATTGCTTCTGCTGCGCTTTATTGAAGTTGTTGCCTTGGCGCTGATTTCCATTTCCCTTGGAATTGCCCTTGCCTTTGTACTGTGTCTTTTGCTGGCCCTGCTGGTTCTGGCCTTTCTGCCATTGAGGGGTTTGAACCCTCTGCTTCGAATAACCCTTGTTGTTCGAACGGAATTTCTTCTTAAATTCCTTTTTCTTCTCGAGTCCCACCGCTTTGAGAGTGTCCAACTCGGTCTTCATCCGCTGCATTTCCTCATCCGCACTTGCCCCAAAGAGAGATGTGCCTGAAAAAGGAAGGTTCAGGATTCTTGCTTGAGCCTCCGGTTTTAATGCTGTGAGGCGTAACCAAGATGTTCTCCTTGCTGTAACTCCGTGCACATAGCCATGTGCCGCCAGAGTTACCCCATCTGCTGCCGATCCTATAATCTGGTTGGAGACTTGACTGCCCTCCATCAGAACCTCCTCAAAGTCCTTTCTGTCTTCTTCAGGGAGCTTTGCGGTAAATCTCTGAAGTGAGTCTCACAGAGACCTGTCATACCTGCCGAGCAGGGCTTCCGCGTTAGAAACCTTGAGGAAAGAGGCTGAGGTGTTACACACCCTTCTCCCCCATGAGTCCTGCACCTTGCTATCCTTATCCGGAGGTACCGTGGATGAGGAAGCCACCGCATTGGATTTTCTTGCCGCCGTAATGATCACTGAATCTGGCGGGGGATCAGCTTTGAGGAACAGAGGATCCTCTTCCGGAGGACGATACTTTTTGAGAATCCTCGCTGGAACGGACTTCACCGTTGCCGGAGTGAGGAAGACTTCATTCACATGTTCCATTATACCCGGAACCAACGGCAACAACGGTTTGGGTGCTGATCTATGTTGCAGGGTTTCGAATATGACAGTCGTCTTGACTTGTGGAGCTGTCATCGGTACTCCCAGTTTCAGGGCTCCCCTGCCCAAGATATCTTGGAACGAGAAAATATCCTCAGTTGGAGACACTCTTGAGCGTGGACTGTTAGTAAGAGTCGGGGAGTAATCCCTGTGAGATCGTGTTCTCGACGAACTTGAAGAACTACTTGTCCTCCTGGGCCTAGTTCTTCTGCTAGAACGCGTCTTGGAACGAGATCTCTCTCTGTGACGAGAATGTCTCTTGCTTGAGTGTTTAGAACGAGACCTTTCTCTGCGAAGAGGTTGGTCTCGATATCGCTTTAGGCGCTCCGCCGTCTCCTTGTCCTCTGCCCAGTGGTGAAGAGGTCTATTCCACCTTGGGGAAAGATGAACAGAAGGAGACTTGTGGATGGGATCCTTCTCAGGTGTACGCGACCGTTGAGGTCGTTCCGTTCGATCCTGTTGCGATCTTGCAGGGGATTCGGACCTCCCCCTATTAGATGCGCCGCTCCGTCCATCCGAGGATCTGCCACTCCGAGATGATGAGGATGATGAGGAAAGACTCACCAGAGATCCAGAGGGAGACCTTGAGCGAGATCTTTCTTCTGCAAGTCTCCGTCTCTTGGCGGGGGGATCCTGCACTGGTGATTGTTCCACCT
The DNA here is from genome assembly GCF_964261635.1 of Lissotriton helveticus. Classification (NCBI taxonomy): domain Eukaryota; kingdom Metazoa; phylum Chordata; class Amphibia; order Caudata; family Salamandridae; genus Lissotriton; species Lissotriton helveticus. The sequence continues at coordinate 133,405,013 of NC_136070.1, read as the reverse complement.
CCGCAGCCGATGCTGAACCTGGAGAACCCAACTGTGGCTCTAGGGCATGAGTCTGGACTAGCAAGGCACTTCCCTTGTCCCGAACCACCTCCTTTGATTTTGTAGGAGTAAAGTTCTTTATTTGCGAAGAACTTCTCTCCCTGGATCTTTGTTGATCCCTCGACGGTGGTTGTATCGACGCCGAGCGCCGAGCAGGAAGACGCTCCCTCGACGTCGACCGTGATTTCTCCGTCGACCTCGGGTGGCCATGGCTGTCCTTCGACGTTGAAGGCTGTCTGCTCGACGTCGATGGAGGCTGTTTCGACGCCGATCGCCGTTGACTTGACGGCGACTGGGCGTGCCTCGACTCCAAATGCCGCTCCGACGTCGAACGCTCTCGTCCAGGCGTCGACGTTGGCTGCATCGACGTCGACCGATGATGTGTCGACAGAGGCTCCCTCGACGTCGAACGACCATGGCTAGTCGCCGACGGAGGATGGCTCGACGTCGAGCGTCGATGGACCGACGTCGACGGAGAATGCCTCGACGTCACAGCATGACGATGCTGTTTTGACGTCACACGGCTCGCCGTCGAGCTCTTCCGCTTCGACGGCGACCTGTCCCTCGACGCTGACTGAAGCGGAGGTACCTTCGATGTAGACGCTGAAGACATCTTCTTCGTCGCCGTCGACTGCTTCTCCAACGCCGATCCCGACGTCGAATGTGAACCAGTCGGGGCTCCTCTCGATGTCGTCCGCGTCTTCCGACTTTTCTGCTTCTTGGGAGATCTTCCTCTCTCAGAAAGCCCATAAGCTCTAATCCTCTCTCGATCCTTAAGAGTCCTGGAAGATAAAACCTGGCAGTGTTCACAGGTTTTAGAGGAATGAGAGTCTGGTAGGCACAGGATACAGACTGAATGAGAGTCAGTCTTTGCCTTTTTCCTTCCACATGAAGGACAGTTGTTGAAGAGAGAAGGCATCTTTGACAGGAAAAATACCTTTTTTAAGCACAAAAAGTGTTCAAACAGCACTCTATGTCTAAAAGACGTCGAGTGAAGTCAAAAATTCTAGTAAAAGCTGAATATTTTTTGACAGAAAGTCAAAAAGAAAAGGAGCTGTTTCACCAGGGTCCTGACTGAAGGAGCCGGAAAGAACAACTGACCTAACTGTCACCCCTGAGGCATGATGGGAAGCCTGGGGTCATGGCTGCCTTAAAGGCACGGTTGCCAGTTATTGTGAAAATGGTTTCATTTTCTATGATATTGTTTTGCAATGCAGCCTGAGGGCTAACAATGTCTATTTATAAGCAATTTTCAGGATTTATGAGTGGTTTGACTCATTAAAACACAAAGTTCAAGGATTTTTTGACCTAATGTGTTTTTTGATTCCTTACTAATTGCAGTTCATGTATATGTGTTTGCATTGTTTAGCCTCAGTTTTGGGGCTGCATTGATGTGAGAAAAATGATATATGTACATACATATATGTGGAGCGAGATATATGTGTTTTATACATATATATTTTTATATTGTTTCCGGGGTCCCGCACATGGGCGGGAATATTCAGTGCTTATGACTATTGATGAGGATCCCCTGGAAGAGAAATCGCTCTTACACATGAGCAGTCATACAAGTAAACAGGAAGCCAGACCGGTCTTCGTGCGTATTCTGAAGGCAAAACCACTCTTCGTGTTAATTAATAAATGGAAACCGAGGCAGCATGTAATTCGGCCGTCTTTTCTTCCTTTTCTTTTGTATTGTACAAAATTGGTGCAGTTTAAAAGTTGTACCGTGGGACACTTGAGTTTGAGTCTTTTGAACTAACTCTGAATTATTGTGAAATAACGCAAAACTGTGTACAATTGCAAGTGAAATCCCTTGTAGACTCTTTTTTACATTGATTATACTTATTGCCTAAGCCTACAAGGGTTTATTGGGTTGACCATTGCTTTAAATATATGTGTGTAAACAGACGCACTGGGGTGCAATATGTGGTGATTGACAGTTTGGCAATGCAGTGGTACTGACTCTAAAGATAATGAATAACTCATATCCCAAAAAGATGTTATAAATATGGGGCAAGTTAAAAAGATGTATCCAATTTAGTTAGATCCCTGAGAATGAATGACACAGTTGTTGTTTATTTAAAACCTGTCTATTTCTTCAATCTGAGCAACAGTCGTCTCTGCAAGGAAAATCTGAAACAGTTGTCTTGCACATTGTGTTCAAGACGAGCCTTTTGTTTCAATGCTCTCACATTTTAAAAATAATGTGCTTTTCTTCAAATAATTTAGAAAAATGTAAAACAAACTAAAGCAGCTGATGGCTAAAACACAACACATAAAAAAGAGAGGTTCACCACTTGAAGCAGTACCTTAACGATAGGTTTGATGGTATGTTCGTGAAGTGATATCCTACCTTTTTAAAGACTGCTTGAATAATACAGTAGAAACAGAAATCTAAATGCTTTGTTCTGTTTCTTTTTATCAGAATTAATTCATATATAATCGCAGTAAACAGAAGCTGTCAACACAAGATAATTACATTGATATGGGGTGATCTTGTGACATAAGTGCACAGTGCTATACAAGTGTACAGTATATACAAGGTGATTGCGGTTTTATGTACAGGTGAGGGATAGGCCAGATACTGCTTTCACACCAAAGACTCTTTTCTTTCGTTGTGTGGACTCTTGGTTAGTCTAAGCCTTGAGTAAGCGTCGACGTTTCAACCCTAAATGTGCCCCAATTGGTTGTCACGACGGGTCTTCATCAGGACAATGTGTCCTCCCACATTGTCCTGATGAAAACCCGTTAGGTCTGCAGGCTAGTGCAGCTGGATGTAGGTCGGGGTGAGCGGTCATCTCCTTCCACCTAGGCTTATCGTGTTGAAAGGACATGGTATGCCCCTTGGTGTTTGATGAGCGCCGGGCTCTGATTTCAAAGGGAATCAGCCTATGATCGGTCCAAGTTAGATTAACTGGGGCCTTGACTGTAAGGGTTTTGAGGTTGGAGCAAATACTGTCTAGCATGTGGCCAGCGTTGTAAGTGGCGGAAGTAATCCGCTGCTCTAGGAAGAGTGTGTCCATAATTTCCTTGAAGCTTGTTGCCCCTGGGTCGTGGTGTGTGTCAAGGTGGATATTGATATCTCCTAACAAGGTAAAGTTGGAGAATCTAAGAGTGAGTGAGCTCACAATGTCTAAAAAGGCCTGGTCGGGCCCCGGTGGGCAGTAAAGTAGCACTCCTGCAAAAGCAAAGAAGTCTTCTAGTTGGAAGCAGAAGCGGATACCCTCTGCTCCTATGAGGTCTGGTAATTGGGATTGTTGAGCACTTCAGTGAGCTGCGATGGATGATTGCTAGGCCTCCCCCACGTTGTTCTGGTCTATCTAATCTCTGAATAAGGTAACCAGGGGGAGGGCACTGACTTTGTGGCGTAAGCTGTTCACACGGTGAACTGATAATAGGAGAGTTTTTGGTTTCACACCAACTATTGTGTTATTTCCATGCACAATCTATAGAGACACTGGGAATAAACTAGAACTTCCACCAAAACAAAGTATACTCTGTCATGACTATTAGAGTGCATTTTCACACTTGAAATGCTTCATCTCTTGTTTTTAGACTTCTCTTGGTAATATGAAAACCTACTTATTGGTGCTCTGTGGAGCACAACGGTGCCAAAGCCCTACGGAGCCTGTATTAGGTCTGGGCAGTGAACTCTGCTCCATTACCAGAGTTTGCTGAGTTTTTCATGCTCCGTGGAGCTCAAGGATTTCTACGGAGCAGAGATTTTTCCTCGCTCGCCAAAGGGAGCGCGAGCGAGAAAAATCCAACAAAAGACCACTTCCCATCGAGATTTCTAAATGCAAGGGTCGCGAATGGTCACCACTGCTCGTGTTAAGAAACCTTCCGTTTAGCGTTGCGGAAGCTGCCACTTGAGTAGAACCTCTACTCGAGGTGCAGAAGCAGTGCCCTTTGGATCTGCATCGGATGCCATATACGCAGCTTTTACAGCGCAGGACAAACACCCAGAGCTAAAAATCAGTGTGAACGGTGCGAGGTAACGCACTCAGCCGCTAGCGGAAATCCACCCCGGCCTAGCCTGTATACATCATGAGCATGCGGTCTCAAAAGACAACTTTGGTTTCGCTTTCAGGGAGAGCCTTTCTGAGGCAAAACACACACATGCAAAACACACACACACGCTGTTATCAAGTTAGTGAGTAAAAGTGATTTTTTTTATTTGGAATGTCACAGATCTAGATTCACTTGCAATATGTATTTTAAGATTTCATTTTCAAAAACAACTTGTCAAATACAATAGACCTTGTATTCACAAGGATGAAAGGCTTCTTTGCATGCGTAGGTAAGACAAACATCACAACACACCTGGCATTCCCGGTGCTGTATCGATCTCCTGAATTGTTCCAACTGCTCATACACAGCAGGTAATGTAATTATGTAATGTAATTATTTATTACTAAATACATATTAAAAAACAGGAAAGGAGTAGTTTCTTACCTGTAACTCCAGTTCTGTAGTGGGGGTATCTCTGTTATAGTCATAATCTAGTGAATAGTCCAGCTCATGTGCAGGGACCCCGCAGCAATCAAAAATAATCTCTTAAACTGTCTTCTTTGCAGCAGTGCATAGACACTTAAGAGAGAATTAAAGACAGATACTGCAGCCTATACATGCAAGGCTACACTGTCCAGTACTTCAACTAGAAATGCAAAGGATATTCCACCAATATCACATTTAAACCTGTCTGCCAGGTTTCACCATGGAAAACACTCCCCCCCCCCCCCCCTTTACCAAATCCTTGGAATGATAGAGAGGAAGGACAGGACAGACAAGCCCCCATAGGCTGCCATTATATGGCTTAAAAAGGGATACCGTGCCTTTAAGGAAACTTTCCAGAACGCTCCTGGTATCCCAGAATGCACAGCAACTCCATCCACTTTCAGTTCTTTTTGGAGGTGTATACAGCTAGACCTGTAGCATTCATCATCTTATCCTTTTCTCCACCGGGGAGGAGGGTGGGCGCTTATGACTATAACAGAGATACCCCCACTACAGAACTGGAGTTACAGGTAAGAAACTACTCCTTCTGTAGTAGGGGATCTCTGTGTATAGTCATAATCTAGTGAATAGAATGGCAAGCCCATCCAAAAAACAAGCCGGCGGTGGAGAAAAAAGGCAATACCACTACTGTGCAAACAGATTTCTCAATGAAGCCTGCCCAAACTGAGCATCTGCTCTGGCATCAGAGTCCAGACAGTAATGCTTAGCAAAGGACTTCCAAGTGGCAGCCTTGCAGATTTCTGCAATGAGAACATTACGAAGCAAAGTTGTTGTAGCTGCTTTGCCCCTGGTGGAATGAGCCTTAGGCTTACCCCCTAAGGTCTTATTCGCTTTCTGATAACAGAGCTGGAAACAAGAAAGAATTCACCTAGAGATAGATTGCTTCAAAGTAGCCAGACCAGTCCTAACCGACCCATAGTTGACAAACAATTGGTCGGATCTACGAATGTCTTTAGTTTTATCCAGATAGAATTTTAACACCCTTCTGACATCCAGGGAATGAAGAGACCTTTCCGCTGGAGTGGAAGGATTCTGGAAAAAAGTCGATAAAGTTATAGTCTGATTCACATGAAAATCAGAAATCACCTTGGGAAGGAACTTAGGGTGAGTACGCATAACAACCTAAGCAGCATGAAATACAGTATAAGGTTCCTGGCAGCACAAATTTCACTCACCCTGCTGTGGAAAAGTAAATTTTGCCATGTTCTGTGTCCCTACGTGTCCTCCATGTTATGTTGTATGTGCATGATTAATATGCATATGTATTCCCCATGATCGATTAAAGACGCAATTACAGTTGTGTCCATCTCCAGTATGCCAGTTTCCAGTTCTCGTGAAAGCTACGAGTATTAGGCCTATGTAAAGCTACGTTGCCACGTTTCTCAGTGTGCACGTTATTTCATTGAAAAGTCCCCGTTTCTAGGCCTCAAAAGGGCCCGGACTCAGATTCAGCTCCTGTTTTCCGAACCCTCGCTGAGGAGCGATACCGCCCCCACCTGTATCCCTGACCCTTCACTTACTTCCTGCCTCACAGTGCCCGGCTCGGCCTGGCTCTGCCTGCCAGTCTGCCAAGAGTATGTTATGATTCTAGTTATCAGTCCAGCTCTCCTTCTCTGCATTCCTAAGCTACTGAATCGCATCAATAGTTTCAGTCATCGTCTAGCCTTTACGTCTCCATTTGAGAGAAATACTGTATTAATGGTCATTTAATATTCCTCAACACACACTACATGTAGAATAATGCATGCACCAGTCTTAGTGTCTGTTAGCCTTTACCCTGATAACTTTTGGATTCTATCAACATGTTCTCTAAACATCAGATACTAGATAGTGTTTAGGTACATGTCGCTCTGACTCTCCAGACTTCAGTCTCTGCTTCTAGCGCAGAAGTCATAGCCCCCAGCTTCTCCTAGTAACACGTCATTGTCAGTTTGCGCGCACCACTAGGTTAGAGGTCCCGGCTCCTTAGGTAGCCCCCTCCATGTTTCCGCCCCATTTATGACATATTCTGTTACGTTTACATCACATGTCTATGTTCACGCCTCCTGTTACACCTACTTTCACCCTTATCTTTCGCGACTGTTACAGGCCCCACCCACTGTTCCGCCTATTGTATGTACTGTAATGCAATTGTTTTAGTATATATACTTGTGTACTGTTATTAAAAGTCAGCGCGCTCATTCCAGATCCTGCCTGACAGCTGTCGGGGCCCCCCTGTTGGCTAGCCATCCCAGATCTTGCCCGTGCAGGTTGTCCTGTTCCTGTCCTTTATGCTGTATTAAACCTGCAAACTCCTACTACCTCGAATCTTGACTCTTATTTATTGAGCTATCTGTTATTGTTATATCTAGTCAAAAATAGAGGTATTATTTATTTATTTACCACATAATGGCGCCCGAATAGGGACTTGCCCTTTCCCCACGCACCGGTGAAGCCACGCAAGCCCCCTGATCCTCTGCAGCCGTGACGGAACCATACCGTGCACGTGCAGATATTTCTGCTTCAAGTATCCCTCAGGCCCACGGAGGAGACGGAGGTTGCGGTCCAGCATCCAGACGAGGCGGTGGAGGAACGCGGCGAGTCCCGACCAGAGCCCAAGCCGAGAGTCCAAGGTCCGAGGTATCCGGAGGCCCACCCGTAACAGAAGTCCGAAGTTCGTCCGTCCGTCGTCGTAGCAGTCCAGTCCAGTCCGAGGCCTTCCGTTCTTGCTGCCCGGTGAGTACCGTTGCTGGGGTAGTATCTAGACAGGGTCAATTGCATTGTCTCTGGTCCGTGGGTTTGGGTACACAGATCCAACACGAAGTGTCCACTTAGGTGGATGCGGGTCCTGATGTGTCTCTTTATGAGACCGGTAAGTTTCGTACTGTTTTAGCAGTGCATCTAGTTTCTGTTCTAGTCCGTTCTGTTCTCGAGAAATTCATGTATTCTGTTTTCAGTATTCCAGGTAGTATTTTGTCCGAACTGTTATCTTAAATGTCATTCATGTATTTCAATGTCGTGGTATGAATGTATTGTTTAGTAATCATCGTGTTCATTGTGTATTGTATTGTGTCTAGACTCCAGCCCAGTCATGCCATTGTTTTTCAAGTTACGTCAGTTAAAAACTAGAAAAGGTCTGTTAGAAGAAGCAGTTCCTGTCCCGCCTAGGGACAGTCCAGGTCATTTTATGTATCAGAAGCATGGCATAAGTGCCATATTATATCTAGATTTATGGGTGGAGTACACCAAACAGTTAGAAGAAAAGTACAGATGGCCCGTATCGGGTACATGGGACGCCGAGTGCATCATGCGAGTAGAAGAAGTATTATGGAAAAAGAAAGCCAGACAGTCCCAGAAAGATGCCATCGAGTTATGGCGCAAAGAATCTCATAAAAGAACCGAAAAAGAAATCAGAAAGTCAGAATTAAGTAGAGAATCCTTAGAAAGAGCCCAAGAAAGGGAATTAATCGAAATAGGTGAACGAGTTAAAACCGAACAGTCAGACAGACAGAGGAATGCCCTCATTAAGGGTATGTACCCTCTTCTTGCCGAGGGCTTGCCAAAAGCAACCCCGGAAGCATCCAGTAATTTTCCGCCACCCTTAGTTCCGACCAAGCTACGTCACAAACAGACCGCAGCTGATATTTTTCTCTCGTCCTATTTTGACGACACAGTCCCAGAATATGCAAATCCTGTTCCACCAGCTCCTGTAAATAATGCAATTCATGGTCCTCCAGTCACCGGGGCACCTGTTACAACACCTGCTACGGTACCCCCGGTCCAGCCCGTAGTACAAATTCCCGCCACATCAGTCACTCTGCCAGCTCGAAGAGTATCAGTCGACGATTCCAGTATAGGGGCCGCGGGAGGAGGTCCTCCTGGTACCCCGCCGCCAAGTAGACGTTTAGGAGCAGTCGAGTTACATGAACGTGCGTTACAGCGTACGCCTAAATATAAGTCCATTGCAGAAATCAGGCGACTTCTTACTGAATGCTGTTATGATCCAGTCCCAGGCGAGGATAGTATGGTTATATATTCCGTACGTATAAGACAGGTGTCCGAGTATTTGGTCACCCTACCGAATATGAAAGAAGATCTAGACAGAATGTATCGTTTCATTCGTACAGGACAAGATCCAGAAAGTATTGCTGAAGTCATGTCTCTCAGGAAATCTGAGATCCAGTTTATGCTATTAAAGTTTCTGATCAATTGTTTAATACGGGAACAAGATTCCCCGACTAAAGATCCGAACGAAATGAAAATTTTGACAAAGTGGAGTGATAATATAGCCGAGGGTAAGCACAAGACACTCAATAGTATTGAGAGTATGTACAAGAAAATACGTAAAGAAATAATAAGGTTACACGAACAACGCAAAGAAGCACAAGTAAGCGAGAAAGAAAATGACTCTTCTACTGAAGAGGTAGACGACGAGAATCCCGCCAGAATAGCGTATGTGGGTAAATCTAGAATTCCAGACCGACATTTACGCCTAGAACACAAGAAAGTCTTTCATCTTCCAGCACCGGAACAAGGTTCTCTAGAACAAGTATTTCAAGCTACCGATCAAATTCTGAAATCACGAATCGGTTATAGTGAATTAAGTACTATGCATGAACAAGAACTAGCCCGATCAGCAGTCCGATGGATTACTGATTCTACCACTTTTCCAGACGAAATAGTGGCACAAATGTTTCTGAAACTGCCCCCAGCCGAGCAGCGACTGGTGGGTATGTATATGATCCAGCACCTCATTACGCTGTATGAGGGTCAACATTCTGATCCAGGTCCGTTACATGATGTCCTGAACGAGTTACTCCAGTATAGATGGAAAGGTTTAGGTACCGATTTAATTAGTGTCATTCTAGAACAGCGCCACAAATATAGAACGTTTTTAAATCCGCATTTTGTTCATGTCTCACCTCCAGAAAGTAAACCGTTTTACATAGATAGACAGCATCCGTTACGAGAAGTACACCCAGTTAGGACAACGGGTGGTGAAATGCAACGAGTATTTGTTTACACCCCAGTTACAAAGATGGAACTCTTAGAGATGAAGAAATTAATTCCCTGTCACGACAAAGATCCAGCAGGGTTCCACCGTGAAGTAAAAGACATGCTCCGTATGGGAGAATACACGTATCCAGATATTATTAAAATGTTAAAAGTCCTGTTGCCTGCAGGCATATATGAAAAACTCAAGGAAAAGGATTGGGAGGTGGGAGAGAAAAAGATCGATTGGACAGCTCTAGAAGCTGAAGATAAGATACGAGTACCAGGTACCGGTCTTGGAGACAAATGTAAAGAATTACCAGAATTATTAATACAAGTTTTACCTAGATTATTAGCCACTAAAAAGGAAGACTGGGATGCAATCTCAGCCTGTAAACAGAAACAAGACGAAGATACTAGTGATTTTTATTCTAGATTTGAGAAATGTTTTAGCATCAACAGTGGTTTGAAGACGAGTAGCGAGTCATACCCTCATCTTTTTGTTACTAAATTAGTCGAGAATTCAAGTCCACAAGTTAAGAATCGAGTTTTGAAAGTCGAAAGTACTTGGCAAGTTAGTACCCCGTCCCAAATGCTCCAGATGCTCCAGTATCATCAGAATAGAATCAGAGAAGAGCAAGAACACGAGAGAAGACGTATGAAAGACACGAAAATGAAAGTACTAGTTGCACAATCTGTTCCACAGGACAGTCAGAAGAGGGGTCCGAATCAAGCCAGTCATCCTGCAGCTCCCGTTAAAGGGACATGCAATTATTGTAAACAGCCAGGTCATTTTATAAACGAGTGTGCAGTTCTGAAACACAATATAGCCACTGGTAAAACTAAAGAAAGACCACGTCCGCCTAGACAAGAACAAGTTTCACAGACTTCTCAGCCACAGAATGCACAACAGACAGTTCCAGCACCGCAGCCTATTGCTGCAACACAGCATGTTACACAGCAGATGTACCAGTATGCACAGACAGAGTATCAAGCGTATTCATGAAACAGCCTAGAGAGGGAGGTAGGCTTGCCTCTCATCGAGATTCCTGTAGATCAAGAAGGTCCCTATGTTCATAGTCAAGTATTAGGGAAAGACAGAAAGTTTCTGATTGATACAGGGGCAAGTAGGACGACTATTAGTCACGACGAGGTTCCAGGGGCTCCGCTCTCAGGCTCTAGAAATGTTTCCCTTGGATTTTCAGGAAAGCCTATTGTAAACGAGATATCAAAGCCAGTTACTCTGGAAGTAGGTCCATTGTCCCGAACTACTGATCTATTGCTTACGAAGTCATGTCCAGAAAATTTGTTAGGCATTAAGACACTGAAAGAATTAGGTGCAGTTATTTGCTGTTCCCCAGAGGGAATACGTGTGTTTTTACGTGACTTCAAGGGTCACTATGTTTTACGAGATTTTGATCCGAGATTGTCTAATGTTCCGCAGCATCTATGGGCGCAAGGTCCAACTGATGTTGGCTTCATGCAAATCACACCCCATCGTGTGACTCTCAAGCAAGGTATAGTCCTGCCAAGAATCAGACAGTACAGATTGCCACCTGAGGCTGTAGCAGCCTTATCCAAAATTATTGACGAGCTCATTGCTCAAGGAGTAGTTGTAGAAACTGACTCCAATGTATGTAATTCTCCTATCATTCCAGTTATGAAACGTACTGACCCAAATGCACCTCCAGTATATCGATTAGTGATTGATCTTCGAGAACTTAATAAATGTATCATCCCCCAGTACCCAGTTGTTCCAGATATCTCATCTCTATTGACAGCCATTGATTCTGAGGCTACATTTTTCACAGTCATAGACCTCAAAAACGCATTTTTCAGTGTCCCCATTCATCCAGATAGCCAGTACCTTTTCGGTTTTTGTTTAATGGAAGGAGCTATAAATTCACACGAGCTCCTCAAGGTTTCACAGAAAGTCCTAGCATCTACAGTCAAGCACTTAAGAGACAACTAGACAACATTCACATGCCAACTGACACTGCCCTGCTCCAGTATGTCGATGATCTACTGATCACAGCCCGTTCTGAACGTGCTTGCGAGCGAGCATCACTTACAGTTTTGTATTTCCTAGCCGAGATGGGGCACAAGGTGTCCCCTTCGAAGCTTCAATTCTGTGTCCAGCAAGTGATCTACTTAGGCCACTTGCTGTCCAAGTGGGGTAGGCAGTTGACACCTGACCGTATCCAGTTAATAGCGAGTCTTCCACAGCCCAAGACACAGAAGGAGGTACGTGCTTTTATCGGCCTTACTTCTTATTGCAGACAATGGATTCCTCAGTATGCATTTCTAGCCAAACCACTGATACAGTTAACGACACAGGAGGCAGCCGTATCGACTGTCCTCCCTTGGACATCTGAACATACACTTAGTTTCAATGAGTTAAAGAAAGCGTTATGCCAAGCTCCTGTCCTAGCTACACCGAACTACAATAAGCCTTTTACACTTTTTGTCACAGAACGTGATGGTACAGCATTATCTGTTCTCACACAAGATCAAGCCGGACAATACAAGCCCTGTGCTTATTTTTCGAGCACACTAGATCCAGTAGCCCAGGCTCTGCCTGCGTGCCTCAAGTCAGTTGCAGCCACAGCACTAGCTATCAGACAAAGTGATTCCATAGTATTAGGACACTCCCTGACAGTACAAGTTCCACACTCCGTGGAAGTTCTTTTAAACCGAACACAGACTCAGCACTTGACAATTGCACGTTTAACAGGTTATGAACTGACACTGTTCCAGCCACACATAGAAATCAGACGCTGCAACGTTCTAAATCCTGCTACACTGTTACCGTCAGTTACTTCAAATCCTGCCACACATGACTGTGTGGAAGTAGTTAACACTATGACTAAGCCAAGACAAGATCTGACAGATATTCCATTACCAGATCCCGACCTGACACTTTATGTGGATGGTTCATGTATGAGAACGAGTACAGGAGAACTAGTAGCCGCGTATGCAGTGACTACTGACACTGAAGTTATTGAAACACACCGTATTGACACCCTGTCTGCTCAAGCAGCAGAGCTAGTTGCTCTGACTCAAGCCTGCATACATGCCAAGAACCTGAAAGTTAATATTTACACAGATTCACGCTACGCATTCGGAGTTGTACACGACTTCGGAGTGCTCTGGCAGGAGAGAGGTTTCATGACTTCTCATGGAACCAAGATTCAGCATGGTCTCCTTATTCAAGCTCTGTTAGATGCAATACATTTACCGACATCTATCGCTATCATGAAGTGCAAAGCACATACGAAAGTTACTGACATTATTTCCCAAGGTAATGATCTAGCAGATCGAACAGCCAAGCTTACAGCACAGACACCAGACATACCAGTTAACAAGACACCGACATCCACTCTAGAACAGACTACTTGTATGACAGTTAAGGACCCTACTCAAGATGTCATAGATATCCAGTTACATGCTACCCCCGAGGAAATTAAGAAATGGTCCGAACAAGGAGGGGTCCAGACAGATCAGGGATGGTTGACGAAGGGTAGAGCCACATGGTTTCTCCCCGACTCAATGGTTCAAGTCATTATCAATACCGCACATAGTCCAGCACACTTAGGAGAAAAAGCCATGATAGACAGTATCCAGAACATTTGGTTTAACAAGCATTTACGAGCTGCAGCCAAGCAGAAAGTCCGTACCTGTATGATATGTTGCCAGTTCAATCCAGGTAAAAGTGTCCTGGTGGAACAAGGTGGGTTCCAACCCCCTGACCACCCTTTTGAAGTCCTCCAGATGGATTATATTCAGATGGAGCGATGTCGAGGTTTCAAGTATGTCCTTGTAGTTGTATGCGCTTTGTCCAGGTGGACAGAAGCATATCCAGTCCCAGATTACACAGCCGCGACCACTGCCAAGCAGCTGGTTCGTGAATATTTCCCCCGTTATGGACTCCCAAGGGTCGTATATTCTGATAACGGCCAGCCATTCTCATCTGAACTCATGAAGCACGTTTCCCTGTTATTAGGGTACCAGTGGAAGTTCCATTGTGTACGCCATCCAGAAGCAGCCGGTCTCGTAGAGAGACATAATCACACTTGAAAATCCGCATTGCCAAAATCTGTCAAGAAAAAGGTGTAGACTGGTTAGTTGCCTTGCCAGTCGCTCTGTTCTATATGCGCATGGTCGCACATTCCAGATCAGGTCTGTCCCCTTATGAGGTCGTATTCGGCCGCCCCCCGAACGTGTGGGGTACACCCAGACCCCGAAGTATTACAGATGTTTCCAGTAATATGCTGACAGATTACCTAGCTTCCTTGATGTCTGCCCTACACTCTTGTCGTTCACAGGTTGCCGCCGCATTTCCAGACAATACCGAGGTGAAACCGCATGAAATCGTTCCAGGAAGCTTGGTTCTCGTCCGGAATTTTGATCGTTCAAGTCCGCTGGAGCCTCGCTGGAAGGAGCCGAAGTTAGTCCTTTTGGCCACCCGTACTGCCGTCAAGTTGGAAGGCAGGAAAGGGTGGGTCCATCTGTCTCACGTCAAGAAATTTCATGGACTAAAACCTAAATCTTTTGCCAAGGATTGCATTTTACCTAAAGACTGCCAAGATACTGTTCTTAAGGACTGTCCCGCAAATGACATTGATACCAAGCCTCCCCTGTTAGAGAAAACTCCACAGCAGGAGTATAAAAGTAAGCTCCGGTCTAGTAAAATAAGTCAGCCAGTTTAATTGTCTAAGTCCTCCCCTAGGTGAAACGGTTAGACAGGTATCTGACATGTATGAAATAGACCCCCATAGTGAGAGAGTTAGTCAAAACTCAATCCGATGTATCGTTTTTCTAAGTTTTATATTGTTTCTCAGCTTGATGGTTACCTGCACGAGCTATGCATTTCATTTATGTTTTCCAATTTCTCATGTAAATAAGTCTTCTAATGCTACAGTAGAGCACACGTTTAGTGATCTACCTCCTCACGAACTATCCTATCGTCTTGCTATGCGCAACAATTCATTTATCCGTATGTTACATTATTCACACCAGACCAGCAATGCCACAAATTGTTGGGTGTGTGGTCGACTCCCCCCTTTCCAGACACCGAAGGGAGTTCTGCCACTGTTTCCTTATCCGTTTTCACATAATGGCTCATGTGGAGCCTGGTCCATGTTAACGTCATCCACAACAGATATGTCCTTTTTGAACAGTACATGTTTTCCAGACAAGCAAGGTCTTCCCCACAGAACAGGGTTAGATCTAGAAAATGAAGTTTATAATTTAGGTAATTATTCTTCGAAATTCATGGTCCTGAATGTTCAGTCTGATCCTACTCCAGACTTACCTGCTATTTCAGTATTACCAGTCAAAGGCGAATTATGTGTCCGAAATAACGGTTCCGTACATGTAGGACATAGTGATTGTACTACTATTGTCGAGTATAGTGACAGTGGGAAATCTATTTTTAAAGCTTCACGTCATTCTTATTTTGTTTGTGGTCAGACCGCATATGTTCGTCTGCCCCTCGATTGGGATGGAACCTGTTACATTGCCTTCCTACTGCCACCAGTTTTTCTAGCCCCATCTGATTATCATAGAAACACACATCTAGTACACATTAGACATAGAAGGGAGATCGAGTCCCCGATTGTCGATCAAACTGAAACTGCTCTAGAACAGTATACAGATTTCAATAGAGGTTTCTTCTTCTTTATAGGACCTATCCAGAATAGTAAGTTAATACGTAGATTGACCAGAACCCTTGAAGCAGTAGTGAATGAGACTGCCTCTGCCCTAGGTAACTTAACCGAAGAGCAATCTGCTATGAGATTTGTCGTGCTCCAAAATCGTCTCGTTCTTGACGTCATACTGGCCGATAGAGGAGGAGCATGTAGAGTCATCGGATCTAGTTGCTGCATTTTCATTCCAAATAACGCGCCGTCTGTTTATTCAGCTATAACCAGACTTCATAAAATTGCCCATCAGTTACACCAGAATCCAGGCACCTGGACATGGTCCGGTTGGTTTTGGAGTATAATTTCTGCCTGGGGATGGAAAGTATTGTCATTTCTAGGTATTGCAGTAGCGATCATATTCAGTTGCTGCCTCTGTATACAATGTGGCCCTGCGATTTGCGGCATTTGTGCTACCTCTTGTATTCCTCGTCCCAAGTCCCGTCCTAGATCCCGTTCCAAGAAAATTCGAGACGAGCAAATGATACTGTATGAAATGATAGATGGTATCATGAATATTGATGTTTCCTGATGGAAACGTAGTGACAAGGAGGGAATGTGGAAAAGTACATTTTGCCATGTTCTGTGTCCCTACGTGTCCTCCATGTTATGTTGTATGTGCATGATTAATATGCATATGTATTCCCCATGATCGATTAAAGACGCAATTACAGTTGTGTCCATCTCCAGTATGCCAGTTTCCAGTTCTCGTGAAAGCTACGAGTATTAGGCCTATGTAAAGCTACGTTGCCACGTTTCTCAGTGTGCACGTTATTTCATTGAAAAGTCCCCGTTTCTAGGCCTCAAAAGGGCCCGGACTCAGATTCAGCTCCTGTTTTCCGAACCCTCGCTGAGGAGCGATACCGCCCCCACCTGTATCCCTGACCCTTCACTTACTTCCTGCCTCACAGTGCCCGGCTCGGCCTGGCTCTGCCTGCCAGTCTGCCAAGAGTATGTTATGATTCTAGTTATCAGTCCAGCTCTCCTTCTCTGCATTCCTAAGCTACTGAATCGCATCAATAGTTTCAGTCATCGTCTAGCCTTTACGTCTCCATTTGAGAGAAATACTGTATTAATGGTCATTTAATATTCCTCAACACACACTACATGTAGAATAATGCATGCACCAGTCTTAGTGTCTGTTAGCCTTTACCCTGATAACTTTTGGATTCTATCAACATGTTCTCTAAACATCAGATACTAGATAGTGTTTAGGTACATGTCGCTCTGACTCTCCAGACTTCAGTCTCTGCTTCTAGCGCAGAAGTCATAGCCCCCAGCTTCTCCTAGTAACACGTCATTGTCAGTTTGCGCGCACCACTAGGTTAGAGGTCCCGGCTCCTTAGGTAGCCCCCTCCATGTTTCCGCCCCATTTATGACATATTCTGTTACGTTTACATCACATGTCTATGTTCACGCCTCCTGTTACACCTACTTTCACCCTTATCTTTCGCGACTGTTACAGGCCCCACCCACTGTTCCGCCTATTGTATGTACTGTAATGCAATTGTTTTAGTATATATACTTGTGTACTGTTATTAAAAGTCAGCGCGCTCATTCCAGATCCTGCCCGACAGCTGTCGGGGCCCCCCTGTTGGCTAGCCATCCCAGATCTTGCCCGTGCAGGTTGTCCTGTTCCTGTCCTTTATGCTGTATTAAACCTGCAAACTCCTACTACCTCGAATCTTGACTCTTATTTATTGAGCTATCTGTTATTGTTATATCTAGTCAAAAATAGAGGTATTATTTATTTATTTACCACACTGCGGGCCGATGTAATGGCCACGAGGGACGCCGCCTTCCAAGACAGGTGCTGCAGCGAAGCCTTATGAATAGGCTCGAAAGGTTCCTTCATCAACCTGGACAGCACCACATTCAGTTCCCATGAAGGCGAAGGAAGCCGAACAGGAGGGAACACCTTCTTCAACCCTTCCTAAAAATCCTTAATCAATCAATCAATCAATCAAAGCATTTATAAAGCGCGCTACTCACCCAGAGGGTCTTAAGGCGCTGGGGGGAGGGGGTCCGCTACTGCTCGAACAGCCAGGTCTTGAGCTGCTTCCTGAAGGCGAGGTGGTCCTGGGTCAGGCGGAGGTGGGTCGGAAGGGAGTTCCAAGTCTTGGCGGCCAGGTGGGAGAAGGACCTTCCTCCTGTGGTGGCTCTTCGGATGCGGGGGACGGCGGCGAGGGCGTGGTTGGTCGATCGAAGCTGGCGTTTGGGAACGTAGAAGTTGAGGCGGCTGTTGAGGTATCCTGGGCCTTGGTTGTGTAGGGCTTTGTGTGCGTGGGTGAGGAGCCGGAAGGTGATTCTCTTGTTGACCGGGAGCCAGTGCAGGTCTCTCAGGTGTCCGGAGATGTGGCTGCGTCGGGGGATGTCCAGGATGAGTCGTGCTGAGGTGTTCTGGATCCGCTGGAGTCTCTTCTGGAGTTTGGCGGTGGTTCCGGCGTAGAGGGAGTTGCCGTAGTCCAGATGGCTGGTGACGAGGGCCTGGGTGACCGTCTTCCTGGTCTCGGTGGGGATCCATCGGAAGATCTTACGTAGCATGCGCAGGATGTTGAAGCATGACGAGGAGACGGCGTTGACTTGTCTGGTCATGGAGAGGGAGGAGTCCAGGATGAAGCCCAGGTTGCGTGCGTGGTCTGTGGGTTTGGGTGCGCTGCCCAGGGCGGGGGGCCACCAGGAGTCGTCCCAGGCGGAGGGTGAGGATCCAAGGATGAGGACTTCTGTCTTGTCCGAGTTCAGTTTCAGGCGACTGTTCATCATCCACTTGGCAACGTCTGTCATCCCTTCGTGAAGGTTGGCTCTGGCGGTGACGAGGTCGTTGGTGAGGGAGAGGATCAGCTGGGTGTCGTCGGCGTAGGAGATGATGTTGAGGTTGTGCTGGCGTGCGATGGCTGCGAGGGGGCTCATGTAGACGTTGAAGAGTGTTGGGCTGAGCGAGGAGCCTTGAGGGACGCCGCAGATGACTTCGGTGGCCTCCGATCTGAACGGGGGGAGGCGGACTCTCTGTGTCCTTCCGGCGAGGAAGGAGATGATCCACTCCAGTGCCTTCTCCTGGATTCCGACGTTGCTGAGGCGCTGTACTAGGGTACGGTGGCAGACAGTGTCGAAGGCCGCGGATAGGTCCAGGAGGATGAGGGCCGCTGTTTCTCCGTTGTCGAGCAGGGCTCGGATGTCATCGGTAGCTGCGATCAGGGCGGTCTCGGTGCTGTGGTTGGCCCGGAAGCCAGACTGCGAGAGGTCGAGGGAGCCGTTCGTCTCGAGGAAGGCGGCCAGTTGCTTGTTGACGGTCTTCTCGATTACTTTTGCCGGAAACGGGAGTAGCGAGATGGGGCGGTAGTTCTTGAGGTCGGTGGGGTCGGCTGATGGCTTCTTAAGTAGGGCGCTGAGTTCGGCGTGCTTCCAGCTCTCCGGGAAGGTCGCGGTGTCGAAGGAGGTGTTGATGATGTCCCGCAGGTGGGGTGCGATGACAGCGTCGGCCTTGTTGAAGACGTGGTGAGGGCAGGGGTCTGTCGGAGATTCGGAGTGGATGGAGTTCATCGTGTGGATGGTGTCTTCGGTGCTGATCGTGGTCCAGGCGCGGAGGGTGGTGGTGGGGGGCGGTGGTTCGGTTGTGGCGAGCGTCGGTTGAGTGCTGAAGCTGTTGTGTATGTCCGCGATCTTGTTGTGGAAGTAGGAGGCGAGGGAGTTGCAGAGGTCTTGCGAAGGGGTGATGTCGTTGTTTCCAGCGTTGGGGTTGGAGAGCTCTTTCACGATGTTGAAGAGTTCCTTGCTGTTGTGTGCGTTGTTGTCCAGTCGTTCCTTGAATGCGGTTTTCTTGGTGGTGTGGATCAGCTGGTGGTGTTTTCGGGTGGCGAACTTGAGGGCAGTCATGTTGTCCGATGTTGGGTCTCGGCGCCAGGTTTTCTCGAGTGCTCTGCAGTTCTTCTTGGAGCTCTTGAGTTCATCGTTAAACCATGCTGCTTTCTTGCTGCCGGGTCGGCTCGGCGGGGTCTTCAGAGGGGCGAGGTCGTCTGCACAGTCGCTGATCCATTTCGTGAGGTTGGTGGCCGCTTGGCTGGGGTTCGTAGTGCTGGTGGGAGGGTTCTTGCTCAGGGAAGCGGCGAGCTGGTCTGCGGTGATCTTGTTCCAGCTTCTGCGGGGAACCTGTTGCTGGTGATGGTGGAACGTGGTCCTTCTGAAGCTGAAGTGGACGCAGCTGTGGTCCGTCCAGTGGAGTCCCGTGGCGTGGCTGAAGGCGATGTCCTTGCTGGAAGAGAAGACCGGGTTGAGTGTGTGTCCGGCGTAGTGGGTGGGGGTGGTCACCAGTTGCTTGAGTCCGAGGTTGGAGAGGTTGTCCAGCAGGGTGGTGATGTTGAGGTCGTTGTTGTTCTCCAGGTGGAAGTTGAGGTCCCCGAGGAGGATGTAGTCGGCAGAGAGGAGGGCGTGCGGGCTGATGAAGTCGGCGATGTCTTCGCTGAATTGCGTGCGTGGTCCCGGGGGTCTGTAGATGAGGGTGCCTCTGAGGGTGGTCTTGGGGTTGACGTGGATCTGGAAGTGCAGGTGTTCGGCGGGTGCGAGGGTATCGTCGGTGTCGGTCGAGATGCGGATGGTGTTCCTGTGGATGATGGCGATGCCTCCTCCTGTCTGGTTGACGCGGTCCCTCCGGATGATCTTGTAGTCGTCCGGGATGGCGATGGCGGGCGCTGAGGAGGCGTTCATCCAGGTTTCCGTGAGGAAGGCGACGTCTGGGGCTGTGGTGTCGAGCAGGTTCCAGAGCTCGACGGCGTGTCTGTGGACGGAGCGGGTGTTGAGCAGGATGCAGTTCAGGTGGGTGCTGCTGGAGTTCGGCTTGGTGGGTGCTGGTGTGGCGTGGGTCCTGTTGCAGGTGAACTTGCAGGAGTTACAGCTGAAGGATCCGTGGGTGCGTCTCGGTGTGGCTCGGTAGCAGCCCGGTGTTCGGCCGGTGTTGAGTTCGTTGAGTTCGGTGGAGTCGTAGGTTCGTCTGGTCGGCTTCCGGCGGTGGGGGCCAGGGGTCCTGGCACTGGGCGCGGTCCAGGCGCGGACGGGCGCAGACGGGCTTACCTTTGGCGCACCTTCGGCGCTCAATCGGTGCTCCCGCTGCGCTCGTCCGCTGCGCGGTCGCTGAGGAGGCGTCATAAGAAGGGAGCCGGGAGGGAGGGTCCGCTGGGAGGCGGGAGCTGCTGACCAATCGGCCGGCGAGGGGGCGGGGCCGCAGGCAGGCAGCGGCGGCGGGAAAGCGGGAGCAGGCAGGCTGGGCGGACGGGCGGCCCTGTGGCGGCTGGGGCGCGGGTCGGTGTCGGCGGCAGAGGAGACAGGCAGCAGGATGCTCAGGAGGCAGCAGGAGAGGTAAGGAGCGTGGGGGCGACCAGGCCGAGGGCGCCCCTTAATCACAGGAATCTGGAAGGATGTCTGCGAAGGGCATTTTCTGTAAGCAGTCAATGCAGCCAGATGAACCTTAATGGAATGGAAATTAAGGCCAGACTGAGCTAGATGCAAAAGTTATGGAAGGATAACATCCTTTTTGCAGGTCGTCCGATCATAGTTCTTAGACATGCACCAGATGCAGAATCTCTTCCACTTGTAAGCAAGTCCTAGTAGATGGCATCTTAGCCTCCTTCAATATGTCCATGCAATCCTCAGGAAGATTCAAGTGCCCATATTGCACTATCTCAGGAGCCATGCCGCCAAACTCAACGATGAGAGGTTGGGGTGCACCATCTGCTCCCCGAACTTCGTGAGAAGGTCCGGCCGACACAGCAGCCGCCGATGCGGCAGGATCGACCGGTGAAGCAGGTGCGTGAACCACCACTGTCTGGGCCATTCCGGAGCAATGAGGATCATCCACGCCCGGGATTGGGCCAGCTTGATGAGCACCGCCGGAATCAGGGGAATGGGTGGGAAAGCGTACAGAAAGCTGTTCGACCAGCTGATCCATAACACGTTCCTCAGAGTCCCCGGCTGATTATACCTCGAGGCGAAGTCACGGCATTTGCTGTTTTCGGCAGTGGCGAACAGATCCACGTCTGGAGTGCCCCACATGGCGAAGACGTCGCCTAGCACCTCGTCGTTTATGACCCACTCGTGATTTTCCTGAAGCGGCCTGCTGAGGGCGTCCGCTTGAACATTCTGCAACCCGGGTAGATGAGTCGCCGTTATCGTCAGTCCTCTGGCTAGCAGCCAGTGCCAGATCGCCTGCGCTTCCTGTGACAGTGTGCGTGATCTTGAGGGCCGCTGCTTGTTGAGGTACTACATCGTGGTCGTATTGTCCGACTGTACAAGCAAGGAGTCGGTCTGGAAGGACGGATGCAAGGCCTTCAGTGCCAAGTGAACCGCTCTGAGTTCCAGGAAATTGATGTGATACGTGGACTCCGCTGGAGACCACGTTCCCTGGATCTGTAGATGGTCTGAATGCGCTCCCCAACCCTGGAGAGACGCATCCGTCAAGATAGTCTGAGTGGGGATTTCCTTGTGGAAAGGCACCCCTCTGAGTATATTCTCTGCCGAGCACCACCATCTCAGGGACTGCTGGGCATGAAGAGACAACTGGATCCTGTCGTCCCAGCACCCTTTCCTCTGGTACCATTGATCCTCCAAGCATTCCTGCAGCGGCCTCATGTGGAGGCGCGCATGTGGGGTGAGGAAGATACAAGAGGCCATCGATCCCAGTAGAGAAGACACCGTCCTCACTGTTGTAGATGGAGCAGCTATGAGAGCCTGAGTCTTCCGAAGGAGTGATAAGCGTCTCTCCTCTGAAGGAGACACGCTTGCTGACAGCGTATTGATGGAGGCTCCCCAGTACTGCAGGCACTGGACCGGAATCGGAACAGACTTGGACATATTTATGTGCAACCCCAGCCGATTCAGAAGGACGGCCGTCCTGTTGAAGTGCAATTGTGCTTCTTGGAAGGTGGAGGCTTTGATCAACCAGTCGTCCAGGTATGGGTAGACAAACACCTTGTTCTTGCGCAGGTGCGCTGCCACAACTGCCGGAACTTTGAAAACGTCCTGGGTGAAGACTTTAGTCCAAACGGTAGTACGGTGTACTGATAGTGATTGGCGCCGACAAGGAAGCGCAGGAACTTCCGGTGTTTCCGTGCAATGGGCACATGGAAGTACGCATCTTGCAGATCTATCGCGCAAAGCCAGTCTCCCCTTTGCAGCTGAGGGTAAATCTGGTGCAAAGACAGCATGCAAAACTTTTCCCTGCAAATCCACTGGTTTGCTTGTCGCAAATCCCGAATGGGCCTGAACTCGTTCTTGTCCTTCTTTCGCACCAGGAAGAAGCATGAGTAAAGGCCCTTTCCCCTTTGAGACCGAGGGACGTCTTCTATCGCCCTTTTTCTTAACAGAGTGTCGGCCTCTGCCTGGAGCTCGCACAGCTGGAACTGCGAGCCCACCGGTGGAACAGCTGGAGGCGGACTGGTGAACCGAAGACTGTATCCATTGCAATGAATATGCTACTTACCAGTATGCATCTGTTCTTGGCATGTAGGGCTGCTAACATTCATATCTATAGCATAGATCGCCGCCTAGTGTTGGGTCCGGATGATTGCACATTGTTGTCCTGGAAGAGTCTTCGAAGTATCACGAGATAGGTGGCTCCTCCCCTGGACTACAGTGCGCATGGGCATCGACTCCATCCCCAGATTGTTTTTAGCCATTGTGGCAAAGATGGAGTATGATCGTGTAAGTGATGTCCATGCTAATGATTGAATGCAAGAAGGTCTGCAGCCGCTACAGGCGCCGGGGAGGAGGGTGGGCGATATGAATGTTAGCAGCCCTACATGCCAAGAACAGAAGCATACTGGTAAGTAGCATATTCAGTTCGAGGCATGTGGGCTGCTAAATTCATATCTATAGCATAGAATACATAGCAGTCCCTCCATTAACGGTGGCCGCCCGTGCCGGCTGCAGAAGTCTGAAAAAGTGTTTTGAGAACAGCCTGCCCTACAGCTGCCTGCTGTTTGGAATGCACATCTACACAGTAATGTTTGGTAAACGTATGTGGTGTAGACCATGTGGCTGCTCTACAGATGTCTTCCAAAGGGATGTTACCTAGGAATGCCATGGAGGCCCCCAACTTGCGGGTGGAATGGGCTCTGGGGGGACCGTTAAGGTGCGCTTAGCTTTCTGATAGCAAATCTGAATACACTTAACGATCCACCTGGCTATTCCTGCTTTGGAAATGGGGTTGCCTTTGTGCTGTGCAGAGAAGGCAACAAAGAGTTGCTGTGTCTTTCTAAAAGGTTGTGTTCTGTCAATATAGTACATTAATGCCCTTTTGACGTCCAGTGTATGGAGCATTCTTTCTGCTACCGTTTCTGGGTTTGGAAAGAATGCGGGCAGTTCAAGGGTTTGAATGACATGGAACTGCTACACCACTTTAGGAAGAAACTTGGGGTTAGTGCGGAGCACCACCCTGTTGGAATGAATTTGTATAAATGGCTCTTGGATTGTGAGCGCTTGTAGCTCACTAACGCGTCTTAAAGACGTGATGGCAATGAGAAAAGCGACTTTCCATGTGAGGAATTGAATCTCACATGAATGTAGAGGCTCAAAGGGTGGACCCATCAACCTGGTGAGGACCACGTTGAGATTCCACGCAGGAGCTGGTGGGGTCCTGGGAGGGATGACCCGTTTCAGCCCTTCCAGGAAGGCTTTAATGGCAGGCACCCTAAAAACAGAGAGATGCTGCCTGTTTTGAAGATAAGCTGCTATGGCGGATAAGTGTATCCGAATGGAAGCGTATGCTAGATTGCATTTGTAAAGATGTAACAAATAGCAGATGATGTTAGGAATGGATGCATCTAGCGGGTTGATATTGTGTTCTGTACAGTAAATGACAAACCGCTACAACTTTGCTGCATAGCAAGCTCTGGTAGTGGGCTTTCTTGCCTCCCGGATGATGTCCATGCATTCAGGAGGCAAATTAAGGTAGCCAAACTCTAAGACCTCAGGAGCCAGATCGCCAGATTGAGCTGTTGCGGATCTGGATGCTGAATGTCGCCATGGTTCTGCGTCAATAGCTTGGGTGTGAGGCGCAGCCTTTGATGCGGTACCACGGAGAGTTCTAGAAACGTGGTGTACCATGGTTGGCGTGCCCACGTTGGAGCAACCAGGATGAGCGTCATTGAGTGTTGATTTAGCTTTCTTGCCACCAGCGGAATGAGAGGTGCTGGGGGAAAAGCGTAAGCAAATCTGCCTGACCAGTTCATCCATATCGCATTGCCCTGCGACTGTGGGTGAGGAAACCTGGCGGCAAAGCTTTGGCATTTTGCGTTTTTCCCTTGTGGCAAAGAGGTCTATCTCTGGATGACCCCACTGCTGGAAGTACGGGCGGAGTACTGATGGATGTATCTCCCACTCGTGCATTTGGTGGCTGTATCTGCTGAGCAGATCTGCCATCTGATTGTCCTTGCCCGGGAGGTGTTCCGCCATGAGGAAGATGTTCCTCTGAATGGCCCACTTCCACATGCCCTGAGCCAGATGAGACAGCTGTGGAGAGTGTGTACCTCTCTGCTTTTGTATGTAGTACATGGCCGTCATGTTGTCCATCCGGAACAACACGAACTTGTTGCACAGATGTACTTTGAAGGACTTGAGTGCCATGAAGATTGCCATCAGTTCTAGGTAGTTGATGTGCATCTTCTTCTGTTGCGTTGTCCATAGTCCCTCCACCGTGTAGTGGAGCACATGAGCTCCCCATCCCTGGAGCGATGCGTCCGTCGTCAGGGTAATCTGTGGCACAGGCTCTTGGAACGGTCGGCCCTTGCAAAGGTTGTGTGGAGTCCACCAATGCAGAGAGCTGTATGCCCGACCGGTCACCAACACTAGGTCTTTCAACTGGCCATGAGCCTGAGTCCACTGACGTGCCAGGCATTCCTGGAGCGGACGCATATGCAACCTGGCGTGCGGGACTATAAAGATGCAGGAGGCCATCATGCCTATCAACTGCATGAACACTCTCGCTGGGAGGGAGTGTTGCGGTCTGAACCGTTGGATTAGCGACTGGATGTTGTCGATCCGTGCTTGGTTCGGCTGAGCTGTGGCAGTCAGAGTATTTATTGTCCTGGAAGTGCACCAAGGACCTTCTGTTCCTAATAGTTAAGACAGCCAAGAGACTGGCGGATGCACTCCTAGCAAAGATTACGGCCTTGGAAACCGCCATCAGGGGCACTCTAACTAAAACTCCCTTTACTACGAAACTGGCGGAAATCAATCAAGAAATTGCCGACAGCCAAGAGTTTCTTCTCAAACAAAAAATGACCAAACTCCAAAAGGATGTTTCCAAATTTGATAAGGAAAAGGTCTATCCCTACCTGAGGGAAGGATATTCCAATAAAAAGACTAGCTACTCTTCTGACGAAAGCTCTGAATTCAATAACCGGAGGGGCTGCTCCGGTAGTGATTCCAGCGGGGGCAACCCATCATATAATAACAAAAAGAATCAGCAGCAGCAGAGATGGAACCGAGGTTTCAATCAAAGCCATATGTTCCAAGGGCCGTCACAAATGATACCTCCCTGGCAATATCCGTTCTATCCCCAGGGTCCGCCACCACAGTTCTTCCCCATGAACCCCCCTTTTCACGACATAGGCTGGGGCAGAGGAAGAGGGCGAAGGCGAGGCAATCAGAAAGGGGTACAATTCCAAGACCAACAGACAGCATCGACATCAGTGGAGACGAGGAGCACAACCCGAGGGAGAAGAGTTTAATAGTTAACCTCTCCAACAGACCATTGACCCCCACTGAGACAGTGGTTCTTGAAAAAGGCCTGGGATTCGTCCCCACTCCCACCCCAGATAATTTCACAGAAATGTGTGAGATTAAACAGTTTTTCAGGAAAGTACGCTTACGAGCCTATTTTGGAGATAGACCTGAGAACATCCTATTGGACACTGGGTTACGTAAACCCTCTACGTTCAACCCCACTGATGGCATGGTTCCCCCTGAGATCCTGGTTTTTGAAAAGGCAGTCCTCAAATCTATGAAGACAAAGCCTAACATACCAGTCTTCAACAACTTGAGCAAAAGGGAGAGGACAGCTGTACAGAATCTGGGTAATGACTGCTCCATCGTTATCAAACAAGCAGACAAGGGCGGAGCGACCGTGATTCAAAACATCACGGACTACGATTCTGAATGTAAACGCCAGCTTGCCAACACTAGCCATTATAGACCACTACCATCAGATCCCACCCCTAGACTGACTACCGCCATAACCAGTTTGGTTATGGAAGGAGAAACAAATGAATGGATCTCGAAAAACGAGGCAGACTTTCTGATCACAAAGGACCCGGTCATCCCTTATTTCTGTACCCTTCCTAAAATACATAAGGGTACAACTCCAACCCCCGGGAGACCGATAGTATCTGGCATAGGATCACTCCTTGAGCCGCTGTCAAAATTCTGTGACATATTCTTACAACCCATAGTGAGGAAGATACCATCTTTCCTCCAGGACACTAGGGATGTCCTCCGCCTCATCGAATCCATCGAGGGCAGAGGGAATGTAGACCTCCTCCTGACTTTGGATGTGGAGGCCTTATATACAAACATTCCACAACAGGCCACCCTTGACGCAGTTGAGCAAACTCTCCGGCTGGAGGATTGGAGCTCACCAACACCCATTTCCTTCATAATGGCATGTGCCAGCATTGCATTAACAGAGAACTTTTTCCAATATGGGTCTCAACTTTACCATCAGATCCAGGGGACCTCTATGGGTTCAACCTTTGCCCCCAGCCTAGCCTGTATCTACATGGCCACCTTTGAGAGTAATCACATTTACCCAGCTAACAACCCCTACATCCAGAACATCACGATGTGGCGTAGGTATATTGACGATATCCTGGTCCTATGGCATGGTGACCGAGAGAGCTGTGAAGCTTTCTGTTTATGGATTAACCATCAAAATCAATTCCTCAAATTCACAGCCACAATCTCAGACAATAAGATACCCTTCCTTGATCTCACAATCAGTCTAACTCAGGAGGGACTGAGTACCTCCTTGTACAGGAAAGAGACAGATAGAAATAGCTTGTTGCTCTTTGGGAGCAATCATCCAAGATCCTTACGAGAAAACCTCCCTTTCGGACAGTTTCTGAGGATCAGAAGGAACTGTACCTCAGTCTCTGATTACAAGAAAGAATCTAGGATGCTTCAACACAAATTGCAAGACAGAGGCTATCCATCTAGACTGGTTAACAATTCACGCAAAAGAGCCTTAAACAATCCTAGAGAGGCCTTATTGGAGACACGCCCCAAAGAGTACGAAGACGTCATCACGTGTGTAACATGCTATACACAGAATTCAAATGCCTTGAAAAAAACAATCAACCAACATTGGGGGTTGCTGAACACGGGGGATCTGGATATACCACGCCCCCGCTTTGCATTCAAACGCACAGCAAATTTAAAAGATTCCCTCATCCACACACGCCCCAAAAAACAGACTACCACCACCAGCCAGACTACCTTGTGGAAACTTCCACCGGTGGTTGGTCATTATCCCTGTGGCGGCTGTGTTGTATGCCCACAAACAACACAATGCAAAGAGATCAAACTTTCTGAGACGTTCACCTGGCACTTGAACAAGCATACGAATTGTAACAGCTCACGATGCATCTATCTACTGACTTGCCCATGCGGCAGTCAGTACATAGGCATGACGATGAGACAAATAAAACTGAGAATTATGGAACATAAGAGCAACATCCGGTGCTCCAAAACCCATACCAGATTTATGAACACTACGTGCAACATGGCCACCAAGCTGATAGCATTAAATGGGTGGTCCTTGAGTCCCATACTTCTATCACTCACCAAGCTCTATTCAGAATTGAACAACGTTGGATACATCGTCTACAGTTAGATACCCGGGGGCTTAATGATTCTGTACCCTGGGCATCACTAGCGAGATGAGTCTTCCTATGACTAGAGATGTTCCCCTTCCAACAGTTATTCTCTGTCTTGAAAATGATTTATCCCCACCTTGGTTGACTGGCTATTCTCCATTTTGACACAGATAGCCATTATGGATGTCAGCCTTAGTGACGATTTAGGGGGGTTTACCAAAGCCTTTCGTCATAACATCCAGACACATGAGAACATGACAGGGTAACATCTTAATGTACGGTCACTACAGAGCACCAGTGTGAACTAGGCCACAATATAGCACCATTGAGTAATGCTGCCTTTGGCAATCAGCCACTCTCCCCGTCTACATCCAACACAACGCCTGTAGGTTGATACCCCACTGCCTGCCCCTTTCCAACCTATCCTCCTTCGAGACACGTATGTCCTCGTCCTTATAGGTCAAACTCCTTACTGATTGCAGGGCATGATAGGTCACTGGTCTATAACTTTTAATACTTTCACACATTAATATACAGACCATGAGATCAATATGTACAGAGGAGTATTTTCCCACTCTCCTACCTTCCTGTAATTTAATTCAGTCTATTTTATTAATGATGTCCTGGTACATTAGTAAGGTGTGGCAAGTCATCACGTTGCCAACCAATCTTGTCGGCGAAATCACAGCCTCCTTGCTTTGGCTTTGGTACTGTTCCCGACTGCTATATTGCCCGAGACAGACCTTTCCTGTCCATACACTAACCCCTATAAGATGGCCGCCACAAAAGGGAAGACATGTCCCTCCTCGGATGCCTGACGCGCGCTCAAGCCACTGCGCATGCGCAGCCTAGGTGGTTCGGCCACACCCACCAACAGAGCGCGACGCGGCAAAGACGCGGTTAAACAGCATATAACCCTGCCGATCCCGCCGGGACGGGACCAGCTGTTTCGCGCTACCGGTCGGAGCGCCGTGCGTGGGGGGTAGGTCTTTCCACCTTTGCTGTTTGATGCCAAGGTAAGAGCGTGTTTGTTTGTGTGTTACCTTTGTGGAGAGTCATGTAGTGGACAATGTGCTTGCGTGATTGGCTTTACCGGTGAGAGCATTGTCACGGGTCTCTCCCCGCTCTGTGACCATTGGATATTTACCTGGCGGTCGGGTGCCCGGCAGGGACGGCAGACATTAGGTCCGATGGGGGCATGGCCCTCTCGGGCCTCTGTGACGGGGTGCGGGCGGGGACCACCAGTCCGGACCCAACCGGCCCCGAACGCGGAGGCGGGGCGGGCCGTCCTCCATGGCCTGCTGTTGCATTTCATGTTTGGCCACTCACTGGCAGGGCAGGCCGACAAGTCGAGAGTTAGGGAGGGGGGTTTGAGATGGCTCTCCCGGGCCCTCCCCTTCACTCAATCACAGTCCTTGCAGTCAGGCCCAGTGTCCGGTTACCAACCTGGCCTGGCTGCACTTAACCACGTCATTCCCCACCTATAAATAAACCCTATGGGTTCCTGTATTTGTTCTTCCTGTCACAGGTATTTACCTCCTCGAACAGCCCCACGGGAACAGACTGCGGGGCCCTCCAGGGTTATATTGTAGGGTAAGCTCTAATCCAGTCAAACATTACTGAGTGTTGTGATAACCTCTTCTTCTGTTTTTAATTTTCATTGGTTTAATCCTTTATTACACTGCCATATTTTCAATGAATGGACATGCTAATTCAACCATGCCTATCACTGTGTAATTGGGATTTAGACCTCATAGATCATTGGTGTATGGGTTATGGAGCACTTTTTCGGATCCTAGGTTTAATATGAATTGTATCTACCTAATGTTAAAGTGGTATTCCTGTATATATTTCTTCCAGGTTCCCCCTTAGAGTAGGACCTGTTGGCTTGCTCCCTGATTGACCCAGTGAGGTTGTATCCTTTTAACTTTTTACCTTATTTTTTCACTGTGTAGTACATCTGTTTTGAGGTCCTGAAGAATTGCCAGACCGGCATGAAACATGTCGACCTTTTAGAGGGTTGAGTCAGTCCGCTGTCAATTAAACAGTTTCTTTCTCCCCTCCCACCCTTTTAATAAGGGAGTCAGCCACCCGAATAAAATCCCTCGTGGACTGACTCACCTCCTTTTAACCTCACTTTCCCTTCACGACTACACCACCACCAGACCCCTCACACGCATACAAACTATTGGCTGGAACAAAAGATCTCCAACAAAGAGCGCCTACGGCGCCCGTCAGACATTGCAGCGCCAGTCTGACGAGGAGCAGGGGACCAATGATGAAGCATGACACCTAGATTCCTGGGTGTGTGAGGTCCCTTAGTTCCAACAAGGGAACACCCAGTTCCCTGACTATAGTTTAGTTTTGTCTCCACTCTCCCATACCTCCTTTTGATCCCCGGGGAACTCAGTATCCTTTTTGGTTACTATTTATTGTCGCGCCCAAATACTGCCGCACATGGGCTGGCAGGAGGTGCGACTTGGGATAGTTCAGTGAAAACCCCAGACCATGAAGAAGGTGAATGGTGTGAGACATGTCTGTGGCGCACTGTCGCTTCGACTTGGCTTGAACGAGCCAGTCGTCTAGGTAAGGGTAGACATGTATGTTTTGTCTCCTGAGGTGCGCTGCTACTGTGGCCAGACATTTGGTGAACACTCTGGGGGCAGTGGTCACTCCGAAGGGGAGAACTTTGAACTGGTAATGCCTGTTTTGTATGGTGAACCTGAGATACTTTCTGTGTGAAGGATGGAGTGGTATGTGGAAATAAGCATCCTTGAGGTCCAAGGTTGCGAGGAAGTCTCCCTGGTTTAGTAATGGAAGAACCTGTTGCAGTGTTAACATGTGGAAGTGTTCTGAAAGAATGTACTGGTTCAGAGGCCTGAGGTCCAGAATCGGTCTGAGTGAGCCGTCCTTCTTTGGGATTAAGAAGTACAGGGAATACACCCCTGTGCCTTCTTCCTCCACCGGCACGAGCTCTATAGCGCCTTTTTGCAGCATTACAAGAACTTCCTGCTGCAATAAGTGCAAGTGCTCGGCTGACATAGGACGTTGTCTTGGGGGAATGTTGGGTGGAGTGGATGTTAACTCCAAACAATAGCCGAACTGGATAAGTTGCCGTACCCACCTGTCTGTGGTGATGGACTGCCAGACAGGGAGGAACCGTTGGAGTCTCCCCCCGACAGGCGTTGGATGGTCGGGGGGCAGTGACAGGAAGTCACTGTTTGTTGGAGGCAGAGGAACGGGAGCTGTTGTTGCCTCTTCCTCTGCCTTTGGCACTGTTTCCCCGGTACCCTCCTCTACCTTGCTTTGGGTACGAGGATTGCGCCCCACCCTTGTTGTAAGGCGTTTGCTGTGCCAAGTGTCCTCTGGTAACACCTCGATTGCCTGAGCGACGAAAAGTGTTCCCACGGAATTGCTGAGACTGGAGAGCACCCATGGATTTGGCCGTCTCCGTATCTTTCTTGATTTTCTCGAGGGTGATGTCCACCTCTGGGCCAAATAACCGGTCTGGATTAACAGGCTGGTTAAGGATAGCTGTCTGGATCTCTGGCTTGAACCCTGAGATGCGGAGCCATGCTTGACGCCTCAGCATAACACTAGTGTTTATCGCCCTCGCTGCTGTGTTCGCAACGTCGAGCGCACATTTTATCGCAGCGTTGGAGATGAGCTTGCCCTCCTGTATAAGCATCTCAGCTCCCTCCTTAAACTGGTCTGGAAGGTAATGCAGCAGTTGTTCTAGGGTGTCGTAGTGCGCCCTATCGTATCTGGCCAGCAGAGCCTGTGTGTTTGATATGCGCCAGATGTTTGCTGCCTGAGCTGCCACCCTTTTCCCCGATGCCTCCAGCACTTTGGACTCTTTATCCGGGGGAGGAGCTTCACCCGTTGTTTGAGAGTTTGCCCTCTTGCGGGCATTGGAGACCACCAAAGAGTCTAAGGGCAACTGGCCCCGGATGTAGGTCGGGTCGCCAGGTGCGGGCCTGTATTTTTTCTCTATCCTGGGGTTCACCACCCTAGCCCTGGTGGGTTCCTTCAAAATGTCTGTGGCATGTTTAAGGACCCCCTTTAGCATAGGAAGAGTTTTCACAGTTTTTTCTGCTTCAGAGAAAGTGTCGAATAAAAAGTCATCTTCCACAGGGTCAGCATGCATCTCTACTTTATGATTTGTAGCTGCCCTCTCAATTAAAGCATTAAACGCCGCAGAGTCTTCTGTGGGAGACGTTTTTACACCATAAACCTGAGTGTCCTGGAGAACCTGCTGTCTCCGTGATCACCAGTGGCCATCCAGGAGTCCTGCTGCTCATCAGTGTCTGTGTTTGCAGGAAAGTTATACTCCTCATCTTGTTCACCTTCATCTCCTTCCGAGCAAATGGGTGAAGGTGTTGCCCCTCTCCTAGGCTGTGGAGGAATTTGTTCAACTAGCACTGGAGTTTCTGGTGCTGGCCTTTTCCGCTTGAGAGGAATTACAAACAACTCCAGAGGCTGTGAAGTAATTTTCCTCTTGTACAGCGTGAGTTTCCCTGTGTCGGCGTCTATAAAATGCGCTGACTGCTCCTCCAGTAGAGGTTGTCGAGGACCGAAACTTGCGCTGGAAACTGTGGAGTCCTTGGTCATCAAGCGTGGTGCAAAGGCCTTCGGCGCCACCTTAGGCGGTAGAGGATCGGCATCGAAGTCATTTTCGGTGGGGCCAGCGGTTGGGGTGCTGAAGGTGTGTTCGGCTCAGACGCCGACGCCTTGTCCCGTATCCGCTTGAGGGAGTCCGAGACCTGCTTGGTAAACGAAGCGGATGGTTTCGTCGACCCGAGTGATGACCTCGGTCCACCTCCATGGGAAGAGACGAGCGTCGATGATGGCTGTTTGGCCGCCGTAGGCGCAGACGTTTCTTCGACCACTGCGCTACTGTCACCGACCCCGGCCGCAGGCGTGGACGCCGACTTCTTCGGATCGGCTGCCTTTGTTTTTTGCTTCGGGACTCCAGACTCCTGCTCGGTGCCCTTCGCCGACTTCGACTCGGCCACCTTGCTCGACACCCGCTCGAGCACCCCCTTCGAGCTTGGTTCCTTGGTCACTTTCGACACCTTTGCTGGGTCGCTAGCCTTACAAGGTTTCGAGGTGTCCGAAGACGACGGCGTCGATGGCGGAGCAGACGTAGTCGGTGTCGATGGCGTGTCGGCCATCTTTGTCTTCGTCGATACCGATGTTGTGAGTTTCGGTTTCGATTTCTGTAATGGCGGCTCCGCCGAGGTGTCGGCCATCTTTGTCTTCGTCGATACCGATTGTGTGAGTTTCGGTTTCGATTTCTGTAATGGCGGCTCCGCTGAGGTGTCCGTAGCCGGGCCGGAAGGCAGGGCCGTGGATCGAGGTGTAAGGTCGTGGGTAAGGCCGCATGGCGATCCCGTGACCTGGCCCTTGTTAGAGTACGAACGGGGCATAGCTCATCCTCCGAGCTATCTTCCACGGCCCCATATACTTCTTCGTAGTCCCCTACCTCATCGACGTTTTCTTCTAGGTCTAGGGCCACGACATATGCCTCGGATTCGGGCTGGACCTCCGCCGATGAAGGTGAAACTTGCAGTTGAAGTACTTGTACTTCTGCTTCGGGGTCTTCGAAGATGTCGTCTGGCGCCGGGGCCGACCGCTGTGCCTCGAGGCGCACCACGCGCCGAAGCTTGAGAGTCTTCTTTGACCTGAATTTGGAACAGGCCATACAGTTGGTCTCGTTATGGTCCGGCGACAGGCACTTGTTACACACAGGGTGTACGTCGATGTGTGGGTACTTCGAGCCACACACGGGGCACTTCTTGAATGGACTCCGTTCCATGCCGTCGAAGTCTTGCTGCGTCGACAGGGCCTCGATGACCGAAGAGTCACCCGACTCCTCAGATATCCGACTCGACGAGTTGGAATGTACACGAGACCGAACGCGAACAATACCGACGGGATAAGCGAAGGCCTTTTGGCCTTGAAAAGAGTGTTTTTTTTTTTTTTAATCGATTCCGAACAGGAGACGTCGAAATCACATCCGAACCCAATGGCGGAAAAAAACAATCTGGGGATGGAGTCGATGCCCATGCGCACTGTAGTCCAGGGGAGGAGCCACCTATCTCGTGATACTTCGAAGACTCTTCCAGGACAACAATATGCAATCATCCGGACCCAACACTAGGCGGCGATCTATGCTATAGATATGAATTTAGCAGCCCACATGCCTCGAACACAATATTCAGCACCCACTTGTCTTGAGTCATGTTTCTCCACTCTGCCAGGTAATGTTGGATACTTCCCCCCACCGGAGCAGGTAATGGATGAGGGGGAAGAAGCACCTCAGGGCCTAGACCCAGCCGGGCCTTTGGTCGCGGATGATGACTGCTGACCACCTCGGCCCCTCTGGCGCTTTTGGAACGGGCGCCGCTGGAACTGTTGTTGCTGCTGCTGTTGCTGTCCAGCCTGCCGACCTTGCCCTCTACCTGGGGCCCTGTACCGTCTCTGGAATGGGCGGAAGGTCTTCTTCTGTTCCTTCGCCTTTCCTAACCCGACAGCCGTCAAGGTCTCAGCCTCCGCCTTCATGCGGGCCATCTCCTCGTCTGCCTGTTTTCCAAACAGCGTCTCGCCAGAGAAAGGTAGATTGGCCACCCTCTGCTGCGCCTCGGGCTTCAAGGACGTCAGACGTAGCCAGGCGTGGCGCCTCAGGTTGACCCCATGACAGTACCCGTGGGCTGCCAGGAGGTAGGAGTCCGCAGCAGATCTGATCACTTGGTTGGAGACCACGAGTCCTTCATTCATGATCTCTTGGAAATCCTCCCTGTTGTCCCGGGAAGGAGTTCCACGAACCGTGTGAGGGACTCCCATAGGGACCGATCATAACGTCCCAACAAGGCTGAGGCACTAGCAGCCTTCATAGCCGTGGCGGCCGACCCGCAGACCTTCCTGCCCGCCGAATCCATCCAGCGGCTCTCTTTGTCAGGAGGCACTGTCGATGACGGGGTGACGGGGTGGCGCCGTCTGGATCGTGTAGACGAGCGACGGCGACTCCTGGACCTATATCTCCGTCCGGAGCGAGATCTCGATCTCCGCGGCCCCGGACCGGTCCGCGGACCGGACAGGAGGGCGCTGTGGAGGCCTGACCGGGAGCCTAGGTCGAGGGGGCCCCGTAGGCGGCGTCGGCAAATGAACGAGACAGACCTTGGCGGAGCCGGTGGAGGAGGCAGAGTATGCTGATGAGGCGGCACCGGTGGTGGTGGAGGCGTAGGTGGTGGAGGCAGTGGAGGAGGAGTTGGGGTACGTGGAGGCGGACCCCTTGGTAACGGAGGCGGTGTAGGCAACCTCGGATGGGAGGGTGAGTAAACTTGAGAGTACTCCGAGCCCGGAGACTTCCCCACTCTCCTTCTCTTCCTCTTCTGACCAGAAGGTGGTGATCTCGAGGTCTTACCCCTCGTTGACGAGCGACGTCGCCGCCGCGACCGTGGGTTCTCTGAAGTAGAGGACACCGTCCTGGTCCTAGAGCGTCTAGGCTTCTTCCTCGACGCTGAACGTCCTTTCGACGAGCGTCTCCTTCACGTCGACAAACGACTCCTTCACGTCAACGAACACCTCCTCGACGTCGACGAGCGCTTGCTCGGCGTCGATGGTCGTCGCTTCGACGTCGACAGTCGGTGCATCGACGTCGATCGCCCCTCGACGGCGATCTCCTCGGCGTCGAAGACCTCTGTCTCGACGCTGATCTTCGTCTCGACGTCGTTGACTTACGTGTCGACGTCGATGGTGACCGGCGGTGTCGCCTCGACGGCGTCTTGACCCCTCACGACAATGATGGCTCGACGACGAATCAGTCCTAGACGTCGACCTCGTTGGAGGTCTCGGCGTCAGTCCCCTCGACGTCGACGGCGCTTCGACCCAGAGCCCTGGGGAGACGGGGAACAGACTGTGGTCATTCCTTTCGACGCCGAGGCTATCAACGTCGATGGAAACCGGTGGCATTTTCTGGCCTTTTCCTTCCTGGAGAGCCCCCCAGAGGCCTGCGCACGGGCAGAGGAAGGAGCCCCTTCATGCCCAGACCCACCTTGTCCTTGCTGGCTTCTCTGCTGCAAGCCTTGGACCCTGGTCTTCTCTCTGTCCTTCAGGGTCCTTTTACGGAACTGGAAGCAAATATCACACTCCTCAGGAACATGGGAAGAAGGCAGGCACAGGATACAAACCCTGTGAGGATCAGATTTTGCCTTTTTCCAGGAGCACTCAGGACATTTATCAAATAAGGCAGGCATATTTGATAAAAGAGTAGCAAAAAACACCAGAAAAACTCCAGCAAGATTAGAAAAGGCAAAAACACGTCGAGTGAACACACTCTAACACTTTAAAAGTGCACAAATTGCAGAAATGAACCCAAAAAGGGAGAGCTCAATGCTCCAGGGTCCTGCTAGCAGGAGCCGGAAAAAAGAACTGAAAGTGGAGGGAGTTGCTGTGAGAGTTCTGGAAAGTTTCCTTAAAGGGACGGTATCCCTTTTTAAGCCATATAATGGCAGCCTATGGGGGCTTGTCTGTCCTGTCCTTCCTCTCTATCATTCCAAGGATTTGGTGAAGGGGGGAAGTGTTTTCCATGGTGAAACCTGGCAGACAGGTTTAAATGTGATATTGGTGGAATATCCTTTTCATTTCTAGTTGAAGTACTGGACAGTGTAGCCTTGCATGTATAGGCTGCATTATCTGTCTTTAATTCTCTCTTAAGTGTCTATGCACTGCTGCAAAGAAGACAGCTTAAGAGATTATTTTTGATTGCTCTGGGGTCCCCGCACATGAGCGGGACTATTCACTAGATTATGACTATACACAAAGATCCCCTACTACAGAACTTAAATTGCTTTTGTGTTGTAACTGGTTAGAATGGTTTACGTTTTGTTGAATCCTTTGTTGTATGAACCCAGGCAAGGAGCTTTGTTTTCAAGAACCATGGCCAACACATTTTCTAAAAGATATTGGTGGAAATAATGAACTTTCTCTGATGACAGGCTGAACTACGTGCACAGGTGCAGCAATGAACATCATAGCACATTGTCTAGGCAAAGCCCTGGCTCCCGATTATTTATTCTACATTTTCAGGCATGGCAAATACCAACACTTTAAATTAACTCAATATAACAGTGCCCCTTTCTCCCACAGGGTCTATAGCATAAGCAGTCATGGCAGCCAACTATGTGCAAGGTATGCCGTTCAAGCGCAGTCAAGAAAATGTATTTTCACACAAGACCTTCGCAGATAGTGGTCCTACATTACATTTGAAACCAGCTCAAACAGGATTCGGATTGTGGCACAATGGGTGTTTCTCAACGCCTGAAACGTCTCTTTTATTGCTTCTCTTTCATCGGAAAGACCTTACTATTTGCAGTTGCTGGGGCCTATCTTGTGCACTGCACACATCTGCGTAGAAATTGAAAAGATTGGAAACTGCGCTTTTTTTGACACTCTGCAACCGGTCAATCAATCAATCAGAACATTTGTAGAGCGCACTACTTACCCGTGAGGGTCTCAAGGCGCTGGGAGGCGGGATGCTGCTAATGCTTGAATAGCCAGGTCTTGAGGAGTTTTCCGAAGGTAAGCCGGTCCTGGGTCTGCCATAGAGGATGGGGAGGGTGTTCCAGGTCTTGACAGCGAGGTGGGAGAACAATCTGCCGCTGGAGGTCGCTCTTCGGATGCAAGGGACTGCGGCAAGGGCGAGGTCAGCGCAGCGGAGTTGGCGGTTGGGGGTGTAGAAGCTGAGTCTTCTGTTGAGGTATGCTGGTCCGGTGTTGTGGAGTGCCTTGGGTGAGAAGTTTGAAGATGATCCTCTTGTTGACGGGGAGCCAGTGTAGGTCTCTCAGGTGGGGTGTGATGTGGCTACGGCGAGGGATGTTGAAGATCAAGCGTGCAGAGGCGTTTTGGATGAGTTGAAGTCGTTTCAGGAGTTTGACCGAGGCTCCTGCGTAGGGGGCGTTTCCGTAGTTCAACCTGCTGCTGATGAGGGCCTGGGTGACCGTTCTTGTTTCGGTGGGGATCCACCTGTAGATCTTGCGGAGGGTGTTGAAGCAGTAGGACGAGACGGCGTTGACCTGCTTTGTCATGGAGAGAGTGGAGTCTAGGATGAACCCAAGGTTGCGTGCGTGGTCGGTGGGTGTTGGAGCTGTTCCCAGTGTGGTCGGTCACCAGGAGTCGTCCCTGGCCGAGGGGATGGAGCAGAGGATGAGAACTTCTGTCTTGTCCGAGTTTAGCTTAAGTCGGCTGTTCTTCATCCACTAGGCGACGGCTTTCATTCCTTCGTGGAGGTTGGTTTTGGCGGTGAGGGGGTCCTTGGTGAGAGCGAGGATCAGCTGGGTGTTGTCAGCGAAGGAGATGGTGTTGAGGTCGTGCAGTCGGGGGACGTGGGCGAGCTTGGTGGCTTCGGGGCGGAAAGGGGGGAGGCGGACGCTTTGGGTTCTGCCGGAGAGGATGATGGTGGTCCAGTCCAGAGCCTTCTCTCGGATCCCAGCGTCGTTGAGGTGTGTGCGTAGGGTGCAGTGGCAGACGGTGTCGAAGGCGGCTGACAGGTCCAGGAGGATGAGGGCCGCGGTTTCTCCATTGTCCAGCAGGGCCCTGATGTCATCGGTGGCGGCGATGAGAGCAGTTTCGGTGCTGTGCTTCCTGTGGAACCCGGACTGGGACGGATCCAGGATGCTGTTCTCCTCGCGGTAGTGGGTCAGTTGTCTGTTGACGGTCTTCTCGATGACCTTCACCGGGAACGGGCGCAGGGAGATGGGCCGTAAGTTCTTGAGGTCCTTGGGGTCAGCCTTGGGTTTTTTGAGTAACCGGTTGGTCTCGGCGTGCTTCCAGCTCTCTGGGAAGGTTGCTGTCTCGAAGGAAATGTTGATGGCTTTCTGGAGATGGGATGCGATGGTGGTGCTGGCTTTGTTGAAAATGTGGAGAGGGCATGGGTCTGACGGAGATCCGGAGTGGATGGTGTTCATGGTTTTGATGGTTTCGTAGTAGTTTATTTTGGTCCAGGAGAGCAGGGGGTCGGTGCGGATGGTGGCAGTGGGGACGGAGGTCTCAGTGGTTGTCGAGACGGACATGGCGTTGAAGCGGTTGTGGATGTCTGCGATGTTGCGATGGAAGAAAATTGCAAGGGAGTCGCACAGGTCTTGTGAAGGAAGGATGTCATTGGTGTTGGAGAGTTCCTTCACGATGTTGAAGAGCTCTTTGCTGTTGTGTGCGTTGTTGTCTAGGCAGTCTTTGAAGGAGGTCTTTTTTGCGGATCTGATGAGGTGATGGGGTGTGCGGGTGACGTTTTTGAGGGCTGCGTAGCTGTCTGGTGTCTGTTCATGGTGCCATTTCTTCTTTAGCCTTCGGCAGTTTTGCTTGGAGGCCTGGAGGTCTTCAGTGAACCAGCTGGCTTTCTTTGTTGGAGGGTTTCTTGATCGGGCGAGGGTGTTGGCGGAGTTGTCGATCCATTGTCTGAGGTTGCGGGCGGCAGAGTCGGGGTCGGTGGGATCGGCTGGTGGGCTCTGGGCGGGGGTGGTGGTTAGCTGGTCTTCGGTGACTTTGCTCCAGCAGCGGCAGGGGATCTGTTGGGTGCGGTGGTGCGTGGTGCGTGGTGGGTTTCCAGAAGGAGAAGAGAATGCAGCGATGGTCGGTCCAGAAGAGTTCGGTGGTGTGGTTGAAGGAAACGTGGGAGCTTGCGGAGAAGATGGGGTCAAGCGTGTGGCCTGCGGAGTGGGTGAGCGTTGTGACGAGTTGTCAGAGTCCGAGGTTTGCGAGGTTGTCGATCAGGGTGGTGGAGTTGCGGTTGTTGTTGTTCTCGAGGTGGAAGTTCAAGTTCCCAAGAAGGATGTAGTCTGTGGAGGCGAGGGTGTGTGTACTGACGAAGTCGACGATGGATTCGCTGAACCGTGGTCGGAGTCCGGGAGGTGTGTAGACGAGGGTTCCTCTGAGGGTGATGTTTGAATCGTTGTGGATCTGGAAGTGCAGGTGTTCGGCGGTGCTGAGGGTGTCGTTGGTGTTGGGCGTGACTCAGAGTGCTCCTGTGGACGATGGCGATTCCTCCTCCTATTCCATTAGTGCGGTCCCTGTGGGTGATCTTGTAGCGGTCTGGGATGGCTATGGCGATGTCGGGTGCCGAGGAGGGGTTCAGCCAGGTCTCCGTCAGGAAGGCGACGTCTGGGGAGGTTGAGTCGAGTAGGTCCCAGAGTTCAACAGTGTGTTTGCGGGCGGAGCGGGTGTTGAGAAGGATGCATCTGAGGTGGTTGCGTTCCTTCACGGTGGGTGGCTTGGCGGATCGGATGATGGTGAAGCTGCAGTTCCGGCAGGTGAAGGGTCCTTGGGTTGCGCTTTGGGGCGGCCAGGAAGCAGGAGTGTGATCGTCTGGTGTTGAGTGCGTGGAGGGTGCTGGCATCGTAGCGGTGTTGGGCGCGGACTGGCGCGGACGGGCTTGCCTTGGGCGTGCCGGCAGCGCAGTCGCACAGTGGCCGCCATAAGAAGAGAAGGTGGGAGGGAGGAGGCAGCTGGGAGGAGGGAGCGGACGAATGGGCGAGCAGGGTCGCAGGGGACGCAGCGACGGAAAAACGGGGGCAGGAACGGTGAAGGAACAGATGGCAAAAGGGCACAGGGCACAGAAAAAAACAGAGGGAACAAGGAGGAAGAAAAACTAAACAAAAGGCAATGCAATTACGAAGGGAAGAGAAGGCACAGGGCACAGAGTTAGAAACGGGGGACAAGGAGGAAGAAACAGCAAACAATTAAGGCAATACAGTTACGAGGAAACAGAAGGCAGAAGGGCACAGAATTAGAAACGGGGAACAAGGAGGAAGAACAGCATACAAATAAGGCAATATAATTACGAAAAACAGTGAGAATCACTACAATTAAAGTGAGACAACCCTACCTAAGGCCTACCGATATTATCCTAAAGGATAATAGGCCTATCCCCATATTAGATCGTTATTCATCGCTGGATTTACATGGGGTTACCAAACTGCTGCTACAAATTCGGTCAGGTTAGCCTTTGGACCCGTGTCCATCCTCTGTACTGAAACAGGTTCCAGAAATCATTGAGGAAGCCCTTACCCCATAGTTTTGTTCCATTTTTAATTTTGGTCATTTTCCTGGACCCTGGAAAACAGCATTGATCCTTCCTCTATTAAAAAAATCCAGTCTGGATCCAAAGGACCCGAGTAATTACAGACCCATCTCGCGTCTCCCTTTTCCAGGAAAAATTATTGAGAAGGCCATGAATGGCCAACTCCGCACGTTTCTTCAAACCAACTCTCTGTTGGACCCTACACAGTTTGATTTCCGTACGGAACACAGCACTGAGCGGGCATTGATCAAATCCACGGAGGAGATTAGAGAAGCCTTGGACCCTGGAGGTGCCGCAATACTTATTATGCTGGACCTCTCGGCCGCCTTTGATACGGTCCATCATGAAGTTTTGATGGACCGTTTATCTACGGTCGGGGTACAAGGCAAGGTCTAGGATCTTTGAAATCTTTTCTGACCAGTAGGACGCAAACTGTGGGCCTTGGTAGAGACAGATCTAGGCCCTTCTCTCTCCTTTGTGGAGTGCTGCAAGGGTCCTCTCAGTCCCCCATTATTTAATGTGTATGTGTCATCACTGGCAGTCTTGATTAGATCCTTTCGGTTCCACTTAACCTCCTATGTGGACGACACGCAAATTGTGTTGTTCCTTCAGAATGGGGCAGAGGTAGAGACGGGATCAAAATGCCATGACTGTATGCAGGCAATCGCAGGCTGGATGGCATCAAACTGTCTGAAACTCAATGCAGGCAAAACAGAGGTGATCATATTTGGGAACACCCCTAACCTCTGGACTGGTGGCCAACTGCAATGGGCATGCTTCCAGTCCCTGTGAAGAAGGCTAAGAATCTGGGAGTGATCCTTGATTCGAAACTCTCCTTCGGTGACCAAATCAGTAGGGCCGTCTCATCATGTTTTACATTCTTAGAATTCTGAGGAAAATCAAATTCCTCCTTCCGGAAGACAGCCTGAAAACAGCAATCACAGCGCTCGGTCTGTCACGTCTGGATTACTGCAACAGTCTCTATATTAACATCCAGAAGAGTCATTAGGTCAGACTCCAGATCGTACAGAACGTGTAAGCCAGGCTGCTAATAGGTACACCCAGGTTTGCCTCGGTGAGGATGGGACTTCGAAATCTTCACTGGCTCCCAGTCAAGCTACGGGCACAATTTAAGGCTCTGTGTACAGTTTTTAAGGCCCTTAAGGGTGTTGGTCCTGACCTTCTGAAACATGCGATACAATGGTATGTCCCTGGAAGAGTTTTGCGCTCCTCGCAAGCTAAACAAGTGATCGTTCCTCGCTTTAAGAAGGCCAGTTGGGGTGGTAGGAGCTTTCGTCACTGTGCCACAAAGGCATGGAACAGCCTGCCTTTCCATCTTAGAAGCTCAAATGAGCTCCTGCCCTTCAGGAAAGAATTGAAACCATGCCTATTTACATGAACAGTCTCATCCTATTTATTTCCAGGTAGGTAGTGCCCAGACACCCCAGGGTAACAGAGCGCTTTAGCTAGTCTCAGTAACATAACATACCATAAACACTGGCCACCAGGGATGAGGCGCAGGTGGCTTTGGTGGAGGAGGGCCTCAAACTCTGCGCAGCAGCTAGGGCTGAAGGGCAGGACACCCAGGTGGTGCTGTGTCCCAGGATGCTTGCTTCCGGCCCAGGGAGGAACTGGCCTGACAGTTTGGGCTGGACTGTTACCATGAGGAACAGGGTTAAGACTAATATGCTTATGGCCGGTCCAAACTGAGGCAAAAAAATGTTGGATTGAACCCAGATCTCTTGACTGGGGGTGGCGGGAAGGGTTGTTTGAAAAGTGTCAGAATTCCGAAGATCAATTGTTCTTAATGTAATTTCTGGGGCAGGTGCCCGAGATTTGGATGGAAGTGAAACCAGAGATGATCTCCCTGGCAAACACACCCTCATGATACCTACATGTACCTACATGTACCTCCATAGATCTATAAATGGTCCACATTTCAGGCCTGCAGCACCTCCTGTTGTTCCTTCCTGGGGCTCTCACAGCATCCTTCCATCTTGGCATACACCACCTAATGCTATTATGGTCTTGGCTTCAAGTAGTAACACTCTATCCAGCAATGCAGCACCACCAAAATCACTATCAGTTACCACACATGGCATTACAACGCAAGTCGTTTCTACGACTTGCACCAGATGGCGCACTGGACTTAGGAATAGTATAAATTACTATTCCTACTCCAGTTAGTGCAACAGCAGGGAATGTGTTGGACTTAAAATCCAACACATTCCCTGGTGTGCAACGCCATCTAGTGCAAGTTGTTGAAACAAATTGCGATGTAATGCCACGCGTGGTAACAACGCGGACAATGTAACCTCTGCGTTGTTACCAACGCGCGTGGTACTGACAGCGTTGTAAACGCTGTCTCCCTACATCTACAGCCACTCTCAACTACTTCCTCCAGCATCTAAACTACTACTATCATCACTGACTGTACTACCACCTTTACAACCAACATTAGTATGAACACTGCTACCATCACTGACACCAGCAGAACCGCCACAATGTTCTCATGTATTTGTGTGCATAAAAGAATTGTGCATTTGAAACAGTTTTCTATGACAATATGACTTTTCTCTAAACAATGAGAAACACAACCAAATACAATGTCAAAACACCACTGTCACATGCTGTTCTATTTCTACAGAACCACACAAGTAACAAATGACCTATGCAAACACACCCAAACATACCAGCTATAAGGCAGAATGTCCGAGTGAAAGGACAATACTTCAATATATTCTTCACAATAATGTGACTCACCTTTAAATGAGTAAACAGGGACACTCAAAGTGCTTCAATGTTAGCATAAGACTAGGACGTAAGGTTAGGACTCCAGTCTTTTGTTTCGAGAAGCAATTACTTAATCAGACCTTCTACTTAAAGGGGGAGACGGACAATATAATGTAACATCAACAATATACACCAGACGTACCCCACCTAAGTTCCCCAAACTGTCCCACCTGATCCTATTGTGTTCAGGGCTCTAGATGGAGATGTAGGACCCCCAACTCCAGGCTTTTTACTGTCTCGAAAGGTCGGTCTGTGGAGGGAAGGTACGCTTCGGATGTTGCTTGCACTGCATACCTAATAGTTTTCATTACTAAATTGTTATTATGTTAGTGTCAGCCTCTCTTTGAAATGCTGTATAATGAAATTGTCACAAAAATGTTATTTAGCAGATATACCGGGACCACAGAAGGAGTGGGAAGCTGGATCAACATTATAGTTCTCGTTTTTTTACAAGTAGGAAATACTTCAAACATTTCCATTAAACAGAAATGTGGTTTCATATTTCATCAGTCCTGTTAAACTGTGCAAAGCAGACACAAGCAATGCCACTCAAAGGTCTGGATGAGCATTCTCACTCCCCAAAAGTAGCCCCGAGTTGCTTTCACAACATGAAGCTTCTTACCTGTTTTGTTCCTTTCGCTGAGTGATGAGCTGGACAAGCTCCTGGTCGAAGTACTCCTCCTCAGCCTCCTCGTTGCCTTCCTCCTCTCTGTCGTAGGCATCGGTGTTGTCTTTGTGCAGCTGGCTGGAGATGTGCTTGGCGTACGTCGACAGCCCCACCACCGTCACCTGGCAGACCCGGCACTCATGGCTACTGTCCCTGGGGAGAGAAGCAGAGAGGGGACATTC
This sequence comes from Lissotriton helveticus, assembly GCF_964261635.1. Taxonomy (NCBI): domain Eukaryota; kingdom Metazoa; phylum Chordata; class Amphibia; order Caudata; family Salamandridae; genus Lissotriton; species Lissotriton helveticus. The sequence goes on along the minus strand of NC_136070.1, from coordinate 133,360,203 downwards.
AATTCTTCCCACAGGCATGGCAGGCCAGAAAATACAAGCCGGCGCTGCGTTTCTTTAAAAACTCGGCGGCCCCGTGCCAAACTTTGTCTGCTTCGAAATGTTGCGTCTTGATCGGCATGTGGTAGAATCAGATACAGAAATGAGATTTTCACATTTCCAAAAGTCGTCAAATTTGAAAGGTGCTTCTCCAACAACTAAGAGGTAATATCTTGCAAGAAATTTAGTTTTTTCTTAATAAAAAAAAAAAGAATCTTCTTAAATTGTTGAATTTCAAACAGAGGAGACACGGGAGAGAGGAAGAGGAGGAGGCTGAGTTGGGGAGCTTGGGAGCAGCTAGCGGCTGCTGCTCCGAGTCACCTCCATGCCGCCAGCTGCTGAGGGCAGCCTGGCGACAGGGTCTACATTTATGCCCCGTGGCTGGCGCATGCGCTCTGCGCGCGCCGAGGGCTGGGTAGAAGGGTGAGGAGCCTATGACAGGCGCGTGTAACTGGAGCAAAGGACAGCTGGGCTCCCCGCCCGGAATCCTAACACTCCGGCCGATGAAAGGCCGCCTCCAGCCAGGCCTACTTTTTGGGACGGCACGAGGGCCGAGTTCTACTGCAGCGTGCTCGTCTAAAAAAACAAATGCAGTTTAGCTTGTGCTCCTCACCCGTCAAGGAGTGAACGGATATACTACAGGGCCGCTCGAGGAGCGGAAGAAAAGGGTGCACTATTTAAAGGTGGGCTGGTTGGCTGTTTGACCACGCATGCTTGCAGCGCTTCCCTCATCTAAATCTAAAACAGCTAAAATGACATTCATTGACATCGCAAGATGTGATATTTCAGGAAACAACAGGTGTAATTTTCAAGACCTCGGTATAGAAATATCTAGTTTCAGGAAATGTACGGTGACGGTACGATTTGCTGCATGTAGGAATCCCGTGGGTGACAAACTGCAGGCAGTCACTTGTGGAATAAAAAAATGTGTGCCATCAGGCAGGGCCCATGAAGGCCTAGATACAGGGCAAACAAACACCACAGTACAGTTTTAGAACAGGCACATCCCAGGCAATGAGCGTGGGGGCACTTACAGAGGCCATGCCTGCCTGTCTGACCCAGGCCACGAGAGCAGCAGCCCCTTCCTGCGCTAGAGGAGGCCCTACTGAAAGCAGTTCTGAGAGCAAGTAATATTGTGTACTGCCCCACAAGGCCAACGCTGAACACAGGCCATACCACATATGTGGGCTCACACAAGCCATGGGGTCCGGGTAAGACATATCTAGAACCTGAAACAGATTGGAAGTGTAGAGCGGCCACTGCTCTCTCAGTCTAAAAAAACATGGCAAAAGCAAAACCCAAATTATCTGCAGCATTTGATCTCAGGGCGGCAACATCATGGCATCTGTACCTAAGGGGATCCTTTGTACATGTGTACACAAAAGGTATAGACTAAGGGGCAGATGTAAGCTAGATCATCAGTAGACTGGAGAACGAAGGACGACCAGCAGAAGAGGCATTCCTCGACGGTGAGGATCTTGTCCTTACAGTACATCTAATCCACCATGCAGCAGACTGACGGGACAAGAGACGAGGCAACAATTTTAGAACTAACCTAGCAAGGCTAATTTTTTCATAAAATGACCATGGTGAAATTAACAGTTACCAATAAGGTATGCACAGGCCACAAGTCCTAAAAAACAGAAGTGGCTGGACTAACCAAGATAGGCAGTATGCAAGTGACATCGTAGCATGTGACATCACAGATTGCAAAATCTTAACATGTGACATTACAGCACGTAACTGGCATCACACATAGTGACATCGCAGGAAGTGGCATCATCCGTAAAGTCAAAGGAAGTGACATCACAAGAAGTGCCATCAGATCTTAACACCTCACACAAAAGTTTAGCAGGTCTGTCACAAATACGTGAGCGCATTTTTAAATAAGATTTTACACCAGGGTTGTGCCAAGAAAATGATGCAACCCCGAAGCAAAGTCTAGGTCTCAATATATATATATATATAAACCACCGCTCCAAAGGACACCGCGGAACGCAGCACCCTCACGGAGAAAGAACGGACAACAGTCTTAGGTAGCAAGTTAGTATCTTCTTTATTATTTTTCTTCTTTCATAAGTGCAGCAGTAGTGCCCTAGACCGGACGCGTTTCGGCGACCCTGTCGCCTTGTTCACCGGAAATAATATATATATATATATATATATTTTTTTTAAAACTCGACCATAAATAAATTGACAACATGGAGAACCATGGCACTAAATATGTTCAGCTTAAATGTTTGCAAAGTCTGCATTTTAAAATATTTTATGGTGTTAAGGCACCTGCTGCAGTAATCTTTGTGTGGCTAGTAAATCTCAGGGAATAATAACAATGGTAAAATAACTCTGGAGGTGAACTTATTTGCTGGAGAGATCTGTGCTTTGTCTAAGAAATAAAACAAAACAGTGGTATACCAGTACAGAACAACACATCTGACATTCTTACAATGCATGTGTATCTCTTTATATACAGGGACTGAACAAAGTCGAAACCATGCTTCACTTAAGTACTTGTGAAGTAATAACAAGCTGTGTGCCTTTGTTTTCCCTCCATTGCATTCGGCTCTAGGAGTGAGGCTCCAGATAGCTCCCAGCCAGGATACTTTAATAAAAGGAAGCATAATGAGCCCTTAACTTTGGCCTTTGTTTTGTGCCCAGCTGGAATTTAAAATAAAGTCCCCTTGCGTCCTACACATCGCTGCTCAGAACAAAGTGCCACAATTTGTTGGTGTCTGAAAATTACAACAGGACAAGTTCAGCATATTTCAGTGGGGTTCAACTTTTTGACCAGGTAGATGATGTCGACCTAGTGTATGCTAGACCGGACAGCCTTGGGGTGGTCTTCCCCTCAATTTTTTGCTTACATCCTCCACTTTTCTGACCTCGGTTTTGCTGGTATTAGGACTGTGTACTTGAATCTGTGCACTTTACCACTACTAACCGGTACTAAAGTGTTTGCTCTCTCTCCTCTAAACATAGTAATATTGGTTCATCTCCAATTGACATATTTAATGTACCTATAAGTCCCTAGTAAAGTGGTACTCCCTGTACCCAGGGCCTGTAAATTAAATGCTTCTAGTGGGTCTGCAGCACTGATTGTGCTACCCACGTAAGTAGCCCTTTAACCATGCCTCAGACCTGCCATTGCAGAGCCTGTGTGTGCGGTTTACACTGCCATGTCGACGTGGCAAAATAAATCTTTTGCCAAGCTTAAACCTACCTTTTCTATACATATAAGTAAACCCTATGGTAGGCCCTTGGCAACCCAGAGGGCAGGTTGTCATGTATTTAAAAGGCAAGGCTTGTACTTTTAAGTTTTACAGGTCGTAGTAGAAAAGAACTCTCAAAGTGTTTTTTAACACCATCAAGGCCTATTTCTCCAAGATTACCTTATTACATTTTATAATTGTCATTTCCAAATGTGAAGAGATATAACCCCCAAGGCTGGTGTCTCTGGAATCCTAATTTAAAATCCTAACTGATGGTGAAGTTGGATTTTAAATTACAATTCTGAGAATGCCACTTTTAGGAAGTTATATGAAAAAGCAATTTACCAACTACACACTTCTTTGAGTCCTCTATTTTGAGGAAAAAACCAAGTGATACTCCTGGGTTAATTGGGTATATTTCACTCGTACCCTTTTGTTTTATTATTTTCAAATTTTCGTTATTTCATGTATGAAAAGGACACTTAACGTTTTGCTTCATTTACAGTTTTGCTTCATTTACACATAACACAATACATTTCTACAACAAAGATACACCATTTATATATACACGAGTATTTTTTTGATATATACACAAACATTTGTTATCTTGGAAAGACCAGAGTCACGCTTTCGACTCAAAGGTTAAATAAACAACAAGTTAATGCACCCAATGTTTTTTTAAACAAAATAAACCATAAATTAATTCAGTGGTCTATTAGGCAACTGATGTCTATTCTCTTTATGTGCCGAGGCGTTTCGAACCCGATGTATTCAGTTGTCGGGTTCTCCTCAGGGCTCTGTCTTTTAAATTTGTCTGTTTTCCAGCAATCGCCGGTCCGCAAGTACTATTTTGTATTCAACTGGGTTTCTTTGACTTTGAACCTCAGATTGTCGGTTTAGTCTTTTTGTAATCTTCTGTTTATGTCCTGCTTTTAATGATAATGTTTATCCTTGCCGATTGTTCACAGCCTGGCGTATATCGAATTTCCACATAGGCTGCAATCGCTCTGCGTGTGCTCTTCGTATTATGTCAAGCAGCTATTCTCGTTCTGGGCCAACAGTCGTTCTCTTTATTTCGCGGCGATCCGATGACTTCCTGGTCAGTCTGTGGATGCAGGAAGTTGGCATTTTCTTACTTTACTCATTTGGTGCCTTCCGCTTGTTGCTGATCACATGTCTGGGGGGTGGGGGGTTGAGGGGACAGCTGGGCTTTGTGTATTCCCCCTAGACAGCTACAAACAACGGGAGCTTAGGTGTGGCTTGATGTGCCATGCTAGCAGGATGGGAAGAAGGAGCAGGACCTAGCCTCTCTTACACCTGAATAGGCTGTGTCCTGTCCCCACACACAGGTCTGCATACCCCACTATAGTGAGTCTGAAGTCAGGGAAGGACCTATGTGCACTTCAAGGACCTGTGTGCACTTCAAAGACCTGTCTTGGAAGGCCCTGCTGGTATAAGTACTGGACCCCAACACCACCACTTCAGTACACTTCTGGACCTCTGAAGACTCTGCCAGGAAGAAGGATTGCTGTTCTGCTTAAAGGTCTGCTCCTCTGCTGGACTTCTGTTTTGCTGAACTCTTGTTTTGCTGTACTGGCTTGATAATCTTGCTGCCTGGTATAGGGGACTGGAACTGCATTACATGCACCCAGAGTGACTCCAAGGGCTGGCTGGCTGGCCTACTGATATGAAGTCTCAGGGGTATAAACATGTATCTTAACAAATACTGAGACATTGCTTATCAAACATTGTGTATCTCACTTTGAAGGGTGCTGTTCATTTCTTTAAAAAGTCTAGTTTGTTAAGGAAGAAAGGTTTACCCTATCTTCCTTGTTGGGTTTGTATAGGGATTACATTCCTGTTTCTAGCACCTTCATGTTGGACTTAGTCGTGGTATTTAAATAGTGGTGCAAACATCGTTGCCTTAATCCCTAAAAATAAAACAATTCCAACCAACCTGCTTCTGCACCTGGACTCTGCAATCTGTGAGTCTGCCCTGCCAAGCGGTGCCACAGCAGTCCTGGACCCTTGGAATTGGGCATAAGGTGTTTCAACAGTGGAACTGACGCAATTTCTGCTGAGCGATCTATCCCTGAGCAGAACCAACGCATCTCCTCGGCTGAGCGGTGCATCTTTACGCGTGCATTGCCGCTGTTGTGCAGATTGTACCCGGTGCAACGAACTCACATCCCAGCTGTATTTTGGACTGACGCATCACCTATGGAACAGACAGTGGGTGACGCTTTTCCCGGTCTAAGCACTTCGCATCCCTCGTCGATGACAACCTCGCTGACAACACCGAATCTCCGCATCGCAGCTCACTGCTCATCAGAACAGACACATCTCAGCTGCACCTCACATCCTTGACATCAGCCTTTGCATCGCCAGCCTCATCATCAGGATCCTCAGCGGCGACGCATTAGAACCGCGCACCGCAGCCTCGTTACGTCTCTGAACCAATGCTTTGCCTCTTCTGTGCAACACATCTTCGAGGCGGATCCATGCATCACTGCGCAACCCGGATTTAAGGTACTTTGGTTCAGCGGACGGAACTGGGTCCCAATAGCTGGCCTGCGCTCCATCATAGGTGGCCTGAACTTTTGACTTTGTCCCATATGGTGTGACCAGATATCCCTCAATAGAGCTTTGTGCTTTTTGGTGCTATTTTTCACTTTAAACTTTAAAACTCAATATCTCAAGTTCTACTGATTGGATTTTTGTCGTTTTGGTCTTTTTTTTATTTATTAAATAAAGTTCTATTTCCCTAAACTAGTGTTGAATCTTTTTGAGTGGTATTTTCACCGTTTTACTGTTTGAAGTGTTAAACAAATACTTTGCACATTGCCTCTGAGTTAAGCCTGAAAGCTCTGTGCCAAGTTACCAGAGGGTAAGCACAGGTTAATTTAGGGTGTGCCTTACCCAGACTAGGATTGTGGTTACTGCTTGACCAGGGTTTATATCCCACTCAACCAGGAACCACATTTCTAACTGTAGCTTTGGCAGTGGACATACGAAATAGTCCCCTCAATGCACTGCATGTGACCTCCAAAAGAAAGTGATACGAAAATGTAACAGCATATAGTATATTACGTAAGGAACCAAGAGGATGATCCAAGTGTTGGAATCTGCTTTCCATGAAAGGAAGCCTGCATATATAATTTAAAGACATTCCAAAGAGGGGAGGGCCTTCGCCAGAGGAAGGCTTTGTAAAAAAAGAAGTGAAATACCATCACCTAATTCACCTGAAACCCAGATAATAGAATGTTAGGGAGGAACAAAGGATGAGTAAAACGGACCAATCTGTCTTTCTAAAAAATTGAGAAGGTTGACAACACAAGTTAGTTACATTTTTACTGAGTAGAGGTATATAGGATTTCAGCTATAAGATGTAGTAAGCATAGAAGCAACCAGCTTTCAAGTACTCCATCAAGCAAGCAGTTACTTATGCTGCAGGAAGGAATGTGGTTTCACTCAACCAAACATTAGAGACACAGCTGGTCACATACCAAAATCAGTCTTCTAGGTAGATAGTCAATCACTGAAGAAATGCTCATTGTGGCCGAGGAGGTGTTAAGAAGGTAACGAGGAAGAATGTAGCAGTGCAGGAGACGTGGATGCTTGGGGAAGACCAAGAAATCCTATTATGGAGGATCGGGGTAGGTGCATATGCTAAGATACTAATTTGTATTAACTATTTTGGGAGGTCTCTAGTCCTCTTCCTCAGTCAGGAGGAATGCCTTAAGCATTAAAGGAAGAAAGGCAGGGAATGGGACATATTTCCTTGACACTGATCATGTACATCTTGATCGTCCTTCTCAGCCTCATTTTGCTTCCATTTAGAATTTTTAAAGCACCTTGATTGATTAAAACAATTAATTCATAACTGTTGCTTCACAAAAAACAAAATAATTTTTTTGCTCTTTTTCAGCAACCATATAATGAAGTGTAATCAAAAGATATCAGGCACCCCTAAGAGAGGATACCAGACTGCGCACATTTGTATAAGGCATCCTGGAACAAAGGAGAATGTTATAAAGACATATCCAACAGTCCAAACCGGATGTTTATCACCCCACTCAAAGAGGGTCTGTTCTGAATAGACTAAAAAGAAATACATACAAAACGTGTATTTATCATGATTTCCAACTAGGGTTACCACCTGGCCGGTTTTCTACTGGCAGCATCGGTATGATGTCCCGGCCGGACCAAAAATAGGTAAGATCACCTGAAGCTGGTATTTTTAACCCTCATCTGTACATACTTCAAACAGCAAATATAAACAGAAAGAACTTTTAAATGTGTCCTAGAGCTGCGCCAACGACCCCTGACTAATAATGAAAGTAAACAAAGGCAGAAAAGTCATGTTACAAATGGAGTCATACAGTTTTATTTAAGGTCCTCTTTAGTATCATGTCCAAGTTCTTAAAGCAACAGCAAAAGGCTGGATTTTTCACTTGGAAAGGTGGCAACTCTATTCCCTACACCTTACAGGATGAATCAGTTGAACGGGTTTAAAATCTCCAAGTATTAAAATGCAATGGTTTGTGTTGTCTGTACATTAGTAGGCCTTACTACACATTGGCTACTGTATCCCACTCCCACTGCAAAGATAGTTCAAGGGATGGCCTGCATTTATCGATTACCTGCTTTCCAAGAAAATCCTATGTGGTTTCCGCCCCCACAAACATTTTGAAACCAGGGAATGCTTAAAGGAGGCTCCTTGCATTCTCTCCACATAACATCCACATCATGGCAGATCACATCCGATCTGTACGGACCCCGCTAAGAATTCCTTCCCTCCCCTCTAAATGGAAAGAACTCTCCTTCCACAAACATTCAGCGACCGTGTCGGGCAGGGCCAAGCAAGCCCTGCATCTATTCTTCCGCCTATTACATTAGGAGTGGGCGATTGCAGAATGCACAGCAGTTCATGCTGCATTTGGATTGGCACTTTAGGACACCCACACCAGATTAAGAACATAGGCCACACCTTGACTTGTGCGCTCAGTTGCACACTATATATTGCAAGTAACAGAAGTTAGACTGTCACACACGCAAGTAATGCAGTTCTTTAGTAAATGTAAATGGAGTGAGCTAATCATATCAGATATCAATAAACAAACATCAGACCACAAATGTCATTACTTATCCATATCTTCAGATCTTCTACTTCCATTCTACAGGTCACCATTTTCTATGCAACATTTACGTTTTTTCTCTGTTTTTTATTTATTTATTTTTTTTAACATTTTTTTTATTGAGCAGAAACATAGATTGACCAATACACTTATACACTAAGTTAATTTCATAATTGTACACCATTGATTTAAATATTTGAATCTTCTTTTAACAAAAACTGTTGTGCCATCAAGGCTGTCCATTCATTTGTTGTCTAAAGTGCAGTGTGCAGCTGTAATTCAATCTTTCATATTATATATTGCGCCCGATTTAAAACATTAAAACAATATAAAGTGCTGTCGATAAAATACTGAGTTTTATTTTCAATAAAGTGCATTTTCCTGTCATCTTTCCCAGTTTGCTCTAAATCTTAATAAAGTGCATTAACTCAAATTCAGGCCTTAGCATCAGAGCCATTCCTAGAGCAAAGTGCATTGTGCTTAAACATATTAACCTATAAATACTTTGATACATTTACCCTTGTTGACTTTATCTCATCCATATATTTCCAGTTAGAAAGACAATCTTGTCCGGATGAACAGCAAGGAAACGAGGTTTAGAAGAAAGAGCCTGAAGCTCACGCACCCTGCGAGCAGAGGTGATGGCAACCAGAAAAGCAGTCTTGAGAGTCAAGAGTCTGAGAGGACAATTATGTAATGGCTCGAAAGGAGCACACATAAGGTACGTAAGAACCAGGTTCTAGTCCCACTGGGGCATTAAGAAAGGAATAGGAGGAAAGAGGTGACTAATGCCCTTAAGAATTATTTTTATAATAGTACGGCTTCCAGGAGGGACTTGGCACTGTTGAGCAAGCATTGAACCTGGCCCTTCTGATTGGTAAATATGTGGGGGCTAAAAGCGGTAATCTTTATTTAGTTTATGTTGATCTTAGCGCAGTATTCGACTGTGTTATCCATTCCAGGCTGTGGTCCATTCTTGGCGACTTGGGGGTAGATCCCCCTCTTATTAAATTTCTCCGCGAACTCTATTCTGACGCTACTGCGTGTGTTAGATATGGGATCGGCGGTGAACTAACTCCATCATTTCCCGTTGTCAAAGGAGTTAAACAGGGCTGCGTCCTGGGTCCCTTCCTATTCAACCTATACACCAATGGTTTGGAAGCAGCCATGCTTGAAGGGAGTCAGGATCTTCCAACTATTAATCAACGCCCCATTCCCGCCTTGTTATACGCGGATGATTCCGTAATCTTAGCCAGAACATTAAACCAGCTACAAAGACAGCTAAATAAAAACTGCCAATTCATGCTCTCTTTAGGTCTAAGAGTGAATAAAAACAAAACCTTCGTTATGCACTTAGGACCCAGGGCGAAGAACCCTAAGCCAGTTTTTATTGACCAAGTTAGGTTGGAATGTACTAGGGAATATCCTTACTTAGGAATTTTAGTTGACGATAAACTATCTTGGAAACAAGCCATGTCAAGTAAAAAGCTTTTCTTTCAAAGAGCAACCTCAGCCCTAGTCTCCTTTTCAAGGAAACTGGGTAAACCTGCCCCAGCAGAGTTGCTAAAAATTTATCACGCCAAATGTCACAGCGTAGCAACCTATGGCGCAGGGGTTTGGGGTTATGCTCCCTCAGATACCTTGCAGACGGTTCAGAACGGGTTTTTAAAATATCTACTGGCACTACCTCAAAGTGCCCCAACATACGGTTGCCATATCGAGCTGGGTATTGACTATCTGACAGACAACATTAAATGCCAGCCGATTCTGTTATGGCACCGCATTTGGTCAAAAACGCAATGCCATCCCACCCGCTCTTTGATAACCGACTGCTTGACCTTGGCAAACTGGAATAAAATCCCTTGGCTCCTGTATGTCTCTAACTTCCTTAAGGACCTGAATTGTACATCTTATTTCTTAGAACCTACCATACTGGTAGATGTCACCAGGAAAGACCTGAAAAAATTGTGCTTAACCCATCTGAGAGAATTACGCCTCTCACAAGAAGTAAGGAAATCCTCAAATGTACAGATTCTTTCGGTCCAGACTGTTTTGGGTATTCAACCATATTTATCTTTCCACCTAACTAACCATGAAAAGTATGTTTTGACTAGGTTTCGTTTTAATTCCTTTTTCCGCCTAGTTACTTTTCCAAAAGTGCAGGACTGGTCGCATAACCTCTTGAAATGCCCTTGCGATGGTACATCATCTCAATCTACAATTCATGTAACACTGTTCTGCAGATACTATGAGATTTCTCGCAAGCGCTGGATCATTCCTATACTCAGGAAATTGGGTCTGAGAACGTGTCGGCCCGCTTATCTGGCACTGCAGTTTCTGGATTCTCAATATATTGCCAAATGTGTAGCTTGCTTTTTAAAATCATGTCTAAAAACCCGCTGTAAATATTGAAGCTTTTATTTTCTTGTCCTCCAGTTTGGTATCCCAATGAATTGTTTTTAAATCAATGGTTTTTAATGTTAAAAGTCTTCTATTGTTTTTAATGTAAAATTCATTGTGACTTTTTTTATGCATTGTAACATTTTTTTTTTCCTGTACTTTTTATGGTTTCATTACGTGTAACCGAATAAAAGCTTATGAACTGAACTGATTTTTATATTAAGGGACTTTAAAAGAGAAGGCTGATCAGGAAGCCGAAGAAATGCTGAAATGGCCGAAATATAGCCTTTGAGGGTGCCCAGAGCAGAGCCCTGCTAGGCCAAAGAAAGAATGAAGAGGTGAACCTCTGATAGAGCGGCAGAAAGGGGATCCACAGCCTTTGCTGTGCACCATGCCACAAATTTGTTCCATCTACAGGCGTATACCTCTTTAGAGGAGGGGCGCCTGGCTGCCAAAATAACATTACAGACTTCGGGAGGAAGGTCGAAAACTGTAGCCGCTCAATCTTCACACAAGGAGATGGGGATTGGACAGGTTCGGGTGGAGGACCTTCCCCTGCTGCTGCGACAGAAGATCCTCCCAAAGAGGCAGTCTGATTGGAGGATCGATAGCCATGTGCAATAGCTCGGGATACCAGACTCTTCGTGCCCAACCCAGAGCCAAAAAGAATGACTTGGGCCCAGTCGCGCTTGATGTTCAGCACTCTGGACAGAAGTGGTATAGACGGAAAGGCGTATAGAAGACCGCAACTGCACTCGCGACGAAAAACGTCGCCGAGCGAATTCCGCCATGGAAATTCAAACGCGCAGAACTGCTGACATTGCGTGTTCTTTTCGGTGGCAAACAGATCTAACCAAGGCTCTCCCCACTGCTGAAAAAGACCTTGCACCACCTCTGAGTTAAGACGCCATTCGTGATCCATCGTGGACCTGCGGCTGAGTTTGTCCGCCCTGGCATTCAGGGAACCTGCCAGGTGTTGAACCACCAGCGACATGCCCTAATGGTCCAGCCATGTCCAAAGGCGGAGAGCCTCTTGATATAGGGTCCACAACCCCAACCCGCCCTGTTTGTTGCAGTACCACATGGTGGTGGTGTTGTCCGTGAAAACCTGCACTACTCTTCCCCGAACAGAGGGAAGGAATGCCTTTAGTGCAAGACAAATCACCCGGAGCTCCGGAAGGTGGTCCGCCAGAAACCAGAGGCCTCTGATCTCCGCCTCCCCCATGTGGCCACCCCATCTCCCAGAAGCGATGCATCTGTCACCACTGTGAACTCTGGTTGGGGAAGGGAGAGGGATCTGCAGTTGACCCAATCCTGATTCGTTAGCCACCACTGCAATTGTGTGCCCACTGGAACTTCAGTTCTCACTGCAGAGCCCGCATATGCCACCTGGCATGATCAACCAGCAGGATGCAGGAGGCCATGAGGTCCACCAGCCTCAGGGTCATTCTGACCGAAGCGCGGGATAGAGGCTCCGCTGGAACTTCAGTTCTCACTGCAGAGCCCGCATATGCCACCTGGCATGATCAACCAGCAGGATGCAGGAGGCCATGAGGTCCACCAGCCTCAGGGTCATTCTGACCGAAACGCGGGATAGAGGCTGAAAGATCGGAATCCTAGCCTGAATATCCCGGACTTGCTGCTCGGGAGGATAAACTCAAAAATGCGCTGTATCCAGAACCACCCCGATGAAAAGGAGCTTCTAAGAGGGAATCAGGTGTGACTACGGCACGTTGATAGTGAACCCCAGCGAGTACAGGAGGTTTGCAGTAGTCTGTAGGTGGGAGACGACTGCCTGGGGCGAACTCGCCTTCAACAACCAGTCGTCGAGATAGGGGAAGACTGGAACCCCCGATCTGTACAGATGAGCTGCGACCACCAACATCACTTTCATGAACACCCAAGGGGAGCTGGTAAGGTCAAAGGGGAGCACGGTAAACTGAAAATGTTCGTGGCCTACCGTGAACCGTAGGTAACGCCGATGGGCAGGCAGGACGGGGATGTGAAAATATGCATCCTGCATGTCCAACTCTACCATCCAGTCTCGAGGGTCAAGGGCAGACAGGACATGAGCTACTGTCAACATTCTGAACTTCTCCTTCCGGAGGAAGCCGTTGACGTCCCTGAGATCCAAGACAAAACGCATGCCTTTGTCCTTCTTGGGTACCAGGAAGTAGTGGAATAACAACCTCAACCTACTTGTGGCAGAGGGACTCGCTCAATGGCTCCCTTGGCCAAGAGAGCCGTAAATTCCTGATGAAGAAGGACCAGATGATCCTCTGACATACGATGGAGTGTGGGTGGCATGGATGGAGGGGTAGTCTCGAAGGGGAGGGAGTAGCCCCTTCGGACTATCTGCAAAATCCACCGGTCCGGCGTGATGATATGCCAGTTGGGGAGGTGATGGCGAAACCTGCCGTCCACTGGAAACTGGTGGCAGTGAAAGGTCGGACTAGGAAAGTTTGGAGGCTGCTACAGAGGGGGCGCTGGTGGACTGGCCAGCCCGCTAGCCCCCAGACCCACGACGCTGGGTCCCACGACCCTGGCCACGCAAAAGCTGGGCAGCGTGCGCAGGCCTGTGGCTCTGGGTCTAACGTGGTGAGACACTCATTCTGTAGCCACAAAAGGGGCGAAAAGCAGACTGTGCGGGGTGAGAGTTGGTAGCGAGGCCCATGGACTTGGCCGTAGCCCGAGAATCCTTAAATCGCTTGAGCGGGTTGTCCGCTTTGTCGCCAAAAAAGCGACGGTAATCAAAGGGCATGTCCAAAAGTGTTGATTGGACATTACCCGAGAAGCTAGTGGACATCAACCAGGCATAGCGTCTCAGGGCTACCAACGATGAAATTGTCATGCCTAGCTAGTTGGCGGTGTCCAGCCCACATCGTATGGCGAACTTCGCTGCATCTCTACCCTCAGCCACAACACCGGAGAGAGCGGCCCAGGCCTCCTCTGGGGACTGTGGCAGCACCTGCACGACCGTATCCCAGACAGAGTTGCTGTAACGACCCAAGAGACATGCAGTGTTCACCGACCGCAGTCCTAAGCTGGTGGAAGAAAATATCTTCTTCCCAAGATGATCCAGGTTCTTGGATTCCTATCTGGTGGAGCAGTAGGGAACGCGTCTTTAGAAGTTGAGGGTTGGACCATCAAGCTCTCAGGGGTAGGGTGTTGGGAGAGAAAAATGGGGTCGCCCGGGGCCGGGCTGGGGCAATCTTCCTATCCACAAAGGCCCCTGTGCTGGGCTTGGACCAATTGCCCAGAAGGATATCCATGAGGGCCTCACTAAAAGGCAGGAGGGGCTTCGAAGAGGCCGTTGCCGGTTGAAGCACCTCGGTCAGAAGGTTAGTCCTGACCACCATCTTAGGAAGCTCAAGGTTCAAAGCCTCAGCCGCCCTACGCAACACCACAGCGCAAGAGGCTCTCTCCTTCATAGCCAAGGTGGGGCGAGAAAGCATGCCAAGGTCTGGGAAGGTATTCAGACCACTACCCTCACCCAACTCTTCTCTCCAGTCCAGTTCACTCAACTGGTCTGCTAGAGGATCAACAGACCCCTCCCAGTCCTCCTCACCCTCTTCTGGCTGCCACTCAGAGCGATAGGGAACACCAGGATAGAACAGTGGTACAAACAAAAGTACCGGTCGGCGCCAGGATCCGGCGTCGGTCCGTCTCCGTGTCCAGGTCAGGGTCGACGCCGGCTGAGGACACAACCGGCGTCAGAGGGGGTGGAGGTGTCGTCAGTAAATTCAACGCCAGAGGAGGTGTCGTAAGGTCGACCAGCGCAGATCCGGATCCAGGCCTGGGTCCCTGGGGGCCCTGCAGTGCTGGGGCCGGAGCTGCCTGGTTCAAAGGCCTAGAACCCCCAGCCGAGTCCACGGGGCACGAAGGCGCGCCGGCGGAGTCTGACTGCCCAAAGATAGAATGAAGGGCTTCGTAAAAACTACAAAGTTGGGCAGGGGTCGCTCACAGGCGGAGCCACAGGTTGACCACCATCCGCATCCCGTGTCAGCCGACAGACAGGGAGAAAGCGAAGAGCGGCGGTGCTTCTTTGCCTTCTTTTTGTGCTTCGACTTACCTGGAGACGAAGACTTCGAAGATGAGTGGTGGTGATGACTCCGCGGCCTCCCTCTCGACCGGGACCTCGAGCGGCGCTGAGCAGACTTCCGGGCCTCCAGAAGCTTTCTGGACTGCTCCCGCAAAGACTTCGGAGCACGACATTGGGTCGTGGTCGCGCTCCAGACACCACAGGCACTAAGGGTACCGCTCTCTCCGTATCTGCGCTGGCTGGCGCAGAACAAGAAAGAACTGACTTCAGCGCACAGGGGCGACATCTAAGTAGTTACCGCAAAGTCATCCTGGCAATCATGACACCAACGACGAACGCAGAGTCAACCGACGCCACCTACCGACACGCAGGGGTACGACTATGAAAAGATTTCTCCGGATCCAGTCTGAAACCTGGGGGTAATTCTAAGGTAAGGAATCTATAACTAATATTCTCTTTCAGATTGAATTTTCTTTTGTGAATTGTTCACTCTACCTTAAGCCCAGTGCAAGGCCACCATGCTGTAGGTTGCAGTTGATTAGCCCAGATTCCACCTGCTTACTATGAATAGTCTGAAGTTCATTTGAGGAGCGCAAAGTGCACTCAACAGCTTAAATGGGAAGATATGTTGAAAAGACTTAGAAGCCGGTCGACTGACAAGTATTATGTATTTGCAAATGGTTTTCAGTTGGGACATGCACGTCTTCACCACCATGACTTAAAAGAAAAGTGTGCAATTATAAACAGCCAGATATTTTAGCTTTTTTGTTTGGAGTGAGAGTCCCTCCACTCGGAGGAATATGCTTGAATGAAGCTGACCAGGTGAAACCTGCACATTCCCACATTATGTGTATGAATGGTTGAAAAGGGAATCAATCAGCTCCCCAGTATTGTACACTATGGGGCACATGCATCATTCATAGATTTTGCGATTCTTAATTTGCGAAAATTACCGAATCGCAAATTAAGAATTGCAAAATGCTATGCATCATTTTTTTGGCTCTTGATTTGGGATTCGGTAAAAATCGCAATTTTTACCGAATCCCAAATCAATAGCGAATTCCTAAGTGCATTTTCGCAAATCCCATTGATTCCTATGGGCCAAAAGGCCCATAGGAGTCAATGGGAAGGCATTTACAAATTCGCAATTTGTTGATGCATTCCAAGGGTGCAGGGGGGGTCCAAAGGACCCCCCCCGCACCCCTGAAATGCATTTGAAAGTGCATGTTTCACACACACATGTCCTAAGGACATGTGTGTCTGTAACATGACAGTTTAAAAAATGCATTTTTTTGCTTTTTGACAGATTTTCGCAAATTAACACGAGGGTCAACCTCGTGTTAATTTGCACTTCCTATTTCATAATTCGCATTTTTTTTAAAAATGATGCATTGCATTTAAGGAATCGCACAAATCCGATTCCTTAAATGCATTCGCATTTTTAAGAAATGCAAAAAAATGCGAATTCTGAAAAAGTGTTTGATGCATCCCAAAAACGTATTTAGGAAGTGCAAACGGCCGAATATACCGATTCGCACCGTTTGCACTTCCTAAATTGGTTGATGCATGTGCCCCTAAGAGTTATCTATCATAGTTTTGGGTTAAAACACTAAAAGGATACATGACTTCAAATACCAGAGTCTGGTGCCAGTTTATAGGAAAATGTAAAGGTAGAAGCCAGGTCCGAAGATTCAGTTGTCAAGGTATTTCATATTGGGAGGCTGCACAAGTGACCATTAGTGGTGAGTAGGCTTTATAGTATCACAGCATAAGCCTTTGATCACCTAAACATAAAATGGAAATGTGTGTGCCTCTCTCTGCCAAAAAAGCACGAATGCTCACCACAGTCTTTATTTTCTGTCTTTTCTTCGTAAATATTGTTAAAACTATTCTAAGCACAGAAATCCACAAGATCATGAAACATGTAGAGCAATGATACGTCTCAACCTTACTAACAGAAAAAACTAACAAAAAAACCCTTAGGTTTGATGTCGTAACATTGTACAGTGAAAGTGAGAGACTTCCGCTTTAAAATGACCATGACCAGTTAAATAAGGCAAACAATGATGTACCTGCCCTTTAGATTTTCAAGTTCTCGGTGGTGAAGCATGCTTCTCATGTGTTCATCCATCTCCTAGGACAGAAAGGAACATTTAAGACTGGCAAGGAACAGCTGCTCATACAAGCAAGGACAGAAACGATCTGACAATTAAAACAGGCATGCTTTTCTGCAAGGGGCAGCTGTTGTGTTGGTAATGGGCCTGGTTTCCTAGTCATGAAATCATAGACAGCTGCACTTTTCATCACGCTCTGTGATGAACACATGATGAAGACAAAATGCAACTCAAAGTACATAGAAAAAAATGCACGTGTTTACCTTTCAAGGGGACTCAATATGCTAAAATAATACAAAGACTTATTAACTAGCTAAAATGTGCATGTCCACAACAAACATACACAATTCTGAAACCGAATTTCACATTGCTGAAACGTGCTTATAAAAGCCAGCCAGACACAACTATTGGACCATGCTCACTGATATAAAATACGAAAAGTAGTGGATTTGTGTCTGTGAGAAGTTAGCCTGGCATATGATGTCCACTATTCTAGTGGGCACCTTGCACCAGTCTAATCGACCCGTATTGATGGTGGTTGTAAAGTCAACCTTATAGACAAGCTATCCTAGTGGTAGCATGGACCAGCAGTCTTAGGCTAAAACTTCAGAGAGCATGTGAAGCAAGCTGTTTTACCAATTATAATCCCTTCAATACCCAAATGAAAGGACACCACACAAGGTATATATCAAATATATATGTATTTATTTCTAACACAACCCCTCTGCACTCTTTATGAGGTCAGAGGTCAAAGTACATCACATGTTACTCAATTAGCATACGATAAGTTGCACAAATACAGGTATGCTCTAGGCGCCTCACAAACCATATACTAAGGAAGTGGTATAAGAACCACGTGGGAGTTATACAGCAGGCCTAGGGCCTGTAGAATTGCTGGGGCTACACTAAACAACCAAAGGTTAGGAAGTAGGAGGCCCACGGGAGATGCGTGCAGTGTCTAAACACAGTCGCGAGTTACCATTGACTTATAATGGGAAACGAAGAAGTTACAAAGTTACTGTTTAAGGACACTTCCGGATGGACTAGTATGAAACCCTTTTAAACTAGGACACTTAAAGAGTCAAGACCCACAGGAGCACCGGAGTACTCGTGTTACCTCACCCAGGGAAGTCGGGTGCATAGGTGCCTTTTGGTGTTGGGTTTCGTCGTCGTTTTCTATGGAGATCTGCAAAGAAGTGCGATGTGAAGAACCTGAAAGCAGAGGATACAGAGTCTGGGTCACTAGCCAGTGACCAGGAAGGAACCAGGCGATGTCGCGTGCTTGAAGGTGAAGAAGGTGAGTTGGTCTCTTCAGTCACGAGGTCCAGGAGGCATCGACGATGACCAGGAGCTGGATACGAGCTGTCCCACGATGGATCTAGTTGACGGCGGAGTCGGTATCCGGATTTGACCCAACAAGCCTTGGAAACCGCAACCCACGCAGGATGATGAGATTGGCTCTGTTGCAGACCAGCAAGGTCTGTGGCGCTTCTCCTTTGAAGGGAAGCTGGAGCAAGCCTGGAGCAACCAGGAAAGCAGTTTAGTTCAATAGAAAAGTCTTCAGGGGGCTCACTAGCCAACGGGCAAGGAACCGGGAAGACGCGTCGAGCTGAAATGTAAGAGCAAGCCCCACGCGGCACTCGTGGAGTGTGGAGGGCAGAACTTCGGTGCAAATGGCACTCAGGTCTGGGGCTTCTCGTACCCCAATGCACAACTGCGAGGGTACCTCGGTAGTCGAGCAGTTAGCAAAATGCAGGATGTCCAGGGTGTCCGGTCCCACGTCTCTCGTGTCCGCCACGGGTCTCAGCTTTGCTGTGGATGTGGGTCGGAGTTTGAGAAGTCTGAGAGTCCAGTTCCTGTGTCGCTGAGTCTTCGGGTTCCAGCGGGAGCGTCGACAAAGCAGACCGGCAAGTTACTGGTGGTGCCTGTTTGCACAGGGTGGTCACTCCTTGACCACAAGGGAGATGTCTTCCGTCTTCTAGTCAGAATAGAATGTCGAAGGTCCAAGAGTTCTGTATCAAAGTTTCTTTTCAGGATAATCTAAAGTCCTGGGGACACAGCTCCTATACTTATACTAAGCTAAGGGGTTTGATTACCTGCCTAGGTCCCTCCTATGGGTGGACCTGAGAAGGGGGTGGTTACACCCCTTTTCCATTGTCCAGTTTCGCGCTGGGGCTGGAGTGCCCCAGGCAATGTCTAGATGCATTCACTGAATGCAGCCCTCCCTGCCCAAAAACACATAACCCCTGTCTGGGGAGGTGCTGGCACCTCCCTGGACAGGAAACCTACTGTCCAGGCCACCCTTGCTGGAGTTTCCCCCAGCACCAGGTGGTCAGACTCGTGTCTGTGGCAGCAGCATCCATTTTGTGATGCTGAGGCTCTGTTTAACTTTAACCGGGTAAAGCAGTAACATGCATGTCTTTTCCCTCTAGAAGGGTGGAATGCTACCCCCGCCGCCAGAATTGGCAGGGGGATAGTATTCCAAAGTGTTTGACACCTTACACAACATGTTTTGATAAAGCCAAACCAAAGTTAGCATTAACCGCAAGGATTATAATGCACTTAAGAGTATATGGTATGGCTATATCATAGAATAGCTATAAGGAGATGTTTCAGAAAGCTGCAGAGGGGCTCAGCTCATGCTAGGGCACCTTCTCACATAAAACCAAGCACTCTGCATCCAGGATTGTCAAGGCCTACCATAGGAGTGACTTATAGGTATATATGTGTCTATATGTAAAAGTAGATATGGGTATACTATATCTAAGTAAGGGGTGATTACACCACCTTACCCAGGCTGAGTGATCAGCCTGTGGTGTCAGTTTGGAGGGCCAACCAGGGGTGGCATAGTACATGCTGTAGCCCCTGGTAGGCCTTGGATGACCCAATGCCCTGGGTACCTATGGTGCACTATACAGCGGCTCACAGAGGTGACCCAATACCCAATCTGGTATGTACCTAAAGTACATGGTATCAATTTAGAGAGAGAACAATTGAGCTGTGGGTCTGATTAGCAGGCCCACAGCCACATGAAAGTCGAAAAACCAGAGAATCACAGCAAAAAGTGAGGGTGACCATAGGAAGCAGACCCTACTCTCCTACACCCCCCCCCCCCCCCAAAACGCAGGGACATTAAACTAACCCTGACCAGTTGAGCCTTCATGTTCTAAGTGGAAATATCTGGAGTCCATCTGTATTGGCATGGTCAGTCCCAGGTCTATGTTCCACTGTAAAGTCCATCCCCTGTAGGGAAATGGACCACCTAAGCAGTTTGGGATTTTCACCCTTCATCTGATTTAGCCACAAGAGGGGCCTATGGTCTGTCTGAATCCTGAAGTGAGCACCAACCAAGTATGGCCTCAGCTTCTTCAGTGCCCAAACCACAGCAAAGGCCTCCCTCTCAATAGCTGACCAACGTTTTTCTCTCAGGGTCAGCCTTCTGCTAATAAAAGCTACTGGCTGGTCTTGACCATCCTTATTCAGTTGTGAAAGAACAGCACCTACACCTAACTCAGAAGCATCTGTTTGAACAATGAATTCTTTGGAGAACTCTGGACTTTGCAGAATAGGAGCAGTGCACATGGCCTGCTTCTGGTCATCAAATGCCTTCTGACAGCTTACTGTCCACTGAACTTTCTTTGGCATTTTCTTGGAAGTTAATTCATTAAGGGGTGTCGCTATGGAACCATACACCTTGACAAATTTCCTGTAGAACCCAGTCAGGCCCAAGAAAGCTCTGACCTGTGTCTGGGTGGTGGGAGCAGTCCAGTCCTTGATGGTCTGGATCTTGCTCTCCAATGGTTGGACCTGACCCCACCTACAAGGTGGCCCAGGTATACAACCTTGCTCTGCCCTATCTGGCACTTGGTAGCCTTGATAGTTAGGCCTGCCTTTTGCAGGGTCTCCAAAACATTCTTCAGGTGGATCAGGTGATCTTCCCAAGTGGAGCTAAAGACAGCAATATCATCAAGATAAGCTGCACAGTAGTCATCCAGACCTGAGAGGACTTGGTTCACCAACCTTTGGAATGTGGCAGGTGCATTCTTCAAGCCAAAGGGCATTACCACAAATTGATAATGTCCCCCTGGGGTTGAAAATGCTGTTTTGGCTTTTGAATCATCAGCTAGTCTGATCTGCCAGTAGCCAGCAGTCAAGTCAAATGTACTCAAAAACTTGCCAGATGCCAATCTGTCAACGAGGTCATCTGCCCTTGGTATTGGATGGGCATCTGTCCTGGTGACAGCATTGAGGCCTTTGTAATTCACGCAAAACCTAATCTCTTTCTTACCAACTTGGGTGTGAGGTTTAGGCACCAGGACTACTGGACTGGGCCAAGGGCTCTCTGAGGGCTCAATGACTCCCAATTCCAACATCTTTTGGACCTCTGTCCAGATACAGTCCCTGACATGATCAGGTTGCCTGTAAATCTTACTTTTAACAGGTAGACTGTCCCCAGTGTCCATTTCATGAGTGAACCAGGTAGTCTGACTTGGAGTCAGAGAAAACATATGTCTGTAGGACTTGTCTGCAGTCCTGTTGCTGTTGGTCAGTGTGGCTGCCTACCAAGGCTACACCATCAACTGAGCCTTCATCAAGGTTCTGAGAAAGCAGGTCGGGGAGAGGGTCCCTCTCCTCCTCCTGTCCCTCATCTGTAGCCATGAGCAAGCCCATGTCTGCTCTGTCAACATATGGTTTCAATCTGTTAACACGAAGCACCCTGTGGGGGCTCCTGGGAGTTCCAAGATCAACCAAATCGGTTACTTCTCCCTTTTGCTCAACAATAGATTAGGGTCCAGACCATCTGTCTTGGAGAGCTGCTGGGGCCACTGGCTCCAACACCCACACTTTCTGTCCTGGCTGGTAAACAGTAGCACAGCCTTTTGGTCATGCCAGGCCTTTTGCAATTCCTGGCTAGCCTCAAGGTTTTTGGATGCCTTTTTCATGTACTCAGCCATCCTGGAGAGGAGACCAAGTACATAGTCCACAATGTCTTGCTTGGGAGGTTTGAGAGGTAACTCCCATCCCTCCTTCACCAGACAAAGGGGTCCTCTCACAGGATGCCCAAACAGAAGTTCAAAAGAGTTGTAGCCAACCCCCTTCTGTGGGACCTCTCTGTAAGCAAACAAAAGGCAGGGCAGTAGGATGTCCCATCTTCGCCTAAGCTTTTCAGGTAAACCCTTAATCATGCCCTTTAAGGTCCTGTTGAATCTCTCCACCAGACCATTGCACTGTGGATGATAGGGTGTGGTGAACTTGTAGTTCACTCCACACTCCTTCCACATAGCAGTCAAATATCCAGACAAAGTTTGCACCTCCGTCAGAGACAACCTCCTTCGGAAAACCCACTCTTGAGAAAACTCCCAGGAGGGCTCTTGCCACAACAGGTGCTGTTGTGGTCCTTAGGGGAATAGCTTCTGGGTATCTGGTGGCATGATCCACTATCACCAGAATAAACCTGTGCCCAGAGGCTGTTTGGGGATCCATTGGTCCAACAATGTCAATCCCTACTCTTTCAAAGGGAACCCCACCACAGGTAGTGGTATTAGGGGGGCCTTATGGTGCCACCTGATTTGCCACTGGCTTGGCAGGTGCGACAAAACTCCTTGGTGTCTTCTGACATGTGGGGCCAGTGAAAGTGAGGGACAAGCCTGTCCCAAGTCTTGTTCAGGCCAAGATGTCCTGCAAGGGGAATATCATGGGCTAGTGTGAGAGGGAAGTCCCAGGATGCCAAAGGTATGACCAACCTCCTGGGGTCTCTAGTGTCTGAATACAGGAGCCCATCATCCCAATAGACTTTGTGGATCCCACTAGCATTCCCTGCAGCCTCAGCAGCAGCTTGCTGTCTGAGGGTCAAGAGAAGGGCAGTCTAACTGTGCCTGCCTCAGATCTGCCCTGGAGGGTCCCCCTGTCCCAAGAAACTCAACCTGATCAGGCTCAAGCTCTTCTAGGACAGTTTCCTCCTGGGTCTCACAATCAGCTTCCTGTGAAGTCTGACTCTCTTCCTGAGGCAAGGGGGAAGGCACTGCCTTAACCCTACTGCTTCTCCTCCTGGTAGGCAACTGGTCCATTATTTCAGTATTCAGGGCCTGTTCAGTGTTGCAATTTTTGACCTGTGACCTGGTCACAGCAAGGACATGTGCTGATATACCTAACATCTCTGCATGAATCCTATACTCCACTTCAGACCAGACTGAAGATTCTAGGTCATTGCCAAGCAAACATTCTACAGTGAGGTCTGAACTAACAACAACTCTTTTGAGGCCAGTTACCCCTCCCCAGGAGAAATTAACAACTGCCATATTATGGGTGGTAGTGACATTGCTTGCATTGGTCACTAGGTAATTGTCACCACCTAGTTATATCTGTCCAGGGTCCACGAAGCTGGGTGTCACCACTGTGACACTAGCACATGTGTCCCTGTAGGCCTGAGCCACTTTGTTATTAATTAAAGGAGTCTGCCTGTACTTGCCCAAGTTACTGGGGCTCACAGTAGAGGACATAGCCATGTCCACATCACCGAAAAGAACAGCTTGAGTTGGTATTCTGACTAGGCCAGAATCCATCTCAGTTCCCAGGGTTAACCCTACTACACCCTTCTGTTGAGAACCACCATTTGGAGCTGAACTAGGGGGAATAGTTGCCTATGGGGTAAGGGTGGCTGGAGCGGACTCTTTCTTGGTGCATTCACTGGTCCAGTGAGTATTTACCTTACATACTTTGCACCATGGTTTCTTAGGACCTTCTTTCTTTTTTGCAGGTTGGGAACCCCCACCATTAGAAGCTTTTTGGGGACCTTGAGAAGACTTCTGGTCTTTTGCTTTCTCCCCGCCCTTTTAGTCTTGCTTCTTCTGATCACCACCTTGGTTCTGTACCTTCTGCTTCACCCTGGTTCTGACCCATTTGTCTGCCTTCTTTCCCAATTCTTGGGGAGAGGTCAGATCAGAGTCAACCAGGTGCTGATGCAATAACTGGTTTTGACAGTTATTAAGAATTTGTTCTCTCAAGATCAAATTATACAATCATGTATAGTCATTAACCTTACTGCCCAGTAACCAGCCTTCCAGAGCCTTAGTAGCACAATCTACAAAGTCAGTCCAGTCCTGAGTCTGTGTCTTCTGGGTATCCCTGAACAGCAACCTGTACTGCTCAGTGGTTAAGCCAAACCCATCTATCAGAGCACTCTTCAGGACATTGTAGTTGTCAGCATGCTGTTCACTAACTGTCAGGAGCTTATCTCTGCCTTTGTCTTCAAAGGAGAGCCACAAAATTGCTGCCCACTGACTCTGGGGTACCTGCTGTACTTTGCAGGCCCTCTCCAAAGCAGTTATCCACTTGTGGATGTCATCCCCACAGTTGTAGGGAGGGACAATTTTGCTCAGGTTTTTATGGTCATAAGACCTTTCCCTATCTCTAGGTACTGTGCTGCCACCAGTGGGCTCTAGCCCACACAACTTTTTCACTCTTTCAAGAGCCAGCTCCACTCCTCTAATAGGATTACAGTTTGAAATAGGTCTAAACCATATCCTAAAATGTAGTCCTCATCCTGTGATACCAATCAGTAATCCAAACAATCCTGTATCGCAATTTGCACAACTGTAAGGGGAAAGGGTGCCCCGTGCTCCAGTTGATCTTCTGTTACTTTAGTTGACAGGGTGAACAGGAAACTCTAGTAGTACATTTTACTTACTCACACAAAAACGTGAAACGTATATGCTAGATTTGGCTGTACTCTCAGAGCACTGTCACACAGCTTCTTCTTTGCACATACAGACAGACACACACGTCATCTAAGCTAGTCAACCCTTCATTTGAAATCTCACACAGTATAATAAAGCCTTCTAAGCCCATGGGTTCGAGTGCTTACTATCAGTGGAGCATACTGAAATATAAAGGAAAGTGTGTGCCTAAAGGTAACAATTGCCAAAAGCTGTGCGTCATTGCGCTGGCCAGACTACATTTTCCAATACCAGACCTGATAGTAAGTAAAAATACATTTTCATAACTCAGCCTGAGTAAACGGTAGAGATGTAATCCAAAACCTTTTTCACTTGTTATTAGAAATCTAGTTCAATGGTGAAAGCAAATGTTTGAGAACTATATTGGAAAAGCAATGTAAAAGTGTACTTTGTGTGGCCTGAGAGTACACTGTATTAAAACCAGTATCCTGGAAGTTCCACTCCAGAGACTACAAACATCCTAGTGTTCATGAATTGCACCTTGCAGAATGGAACTGCCTCAGGGAACAGGAAGGCTTAAATGGTGTGAAAAGTGACAACCTAGTTATTTGTGAGAGGCTAGGAACAGATGACAACACAAAGGGCTGCCACAAATTTTTCCTTTTGAGGTAAAAAACCCAAATGAGGGGTCCAAGGAAATGAATCTATTTCTTCACAGAGCCCCTCAGAAACTCAAGATGTGTCTCGAGCAGGAGGGAAAACTAGTTCCAGCACAAAAATAGAGGTGTTCCATAATTCACAATTAACCAATGACTGGCTTGTGCAAAGGATAATAATGATACCCAATCACCACCAATAGAAAATTCCTGAACCTGGAAAAACATATGTAAGAAAAGGAAATGACTGCCGGACTAGGAAAAGAATACTGGAAACTTCCTACAGGCACCCCAAGACTGGAACTGCTCTTAAGGGTCATCTGATTAGCCTCCAGTTCACTGCTAGAGGGACCTCGGAGAAAGAAGGGCTTTATCCTATAAGAAGATCCAGCTGCCCAGTTGTGAGTTCAAAGCAGTGGACTAGAAAGTAGCTCTGGCTGGAGAGAGACTTGATGCCTAGAAGCTTGCCCTGAAGGTCTAAGAGCTGTAGGAAAGACAACGAGTGACGTTCTAATGATCAGGAAACTTTTGGGTCTTTTGTTTTTTTTCCAACCTCAAGAAGATCAAGGCAAGGTACTGAGGGTGCACCCTTGGCAGACCACATTTCCAGGTTTTGTCCTCTGGGTATTTTAGCTCAAAGTGTCCCGATTGGAGTATGTTAGCTCAAAGAAAATGACTCAACAGGACCTCTTGAAAAAGACATCTAGCCTCTTGGATCTCATCCCATTTTCTCCATCCAACCTTGCCATGCTGGAGGGTTTTGAGATACAAAAGAATAGCGCTGAAATAACATCAGCAGCTATAAAATCCAACTTTGTCCTGCTTTGAGCTTTTGGCGCCAAAACCGAAGGCTTAAGAGAGAGCTTGACAACGACATATTAAAATTTGAGGAAAACTTCAACCCTCTGCTTTTTTTCCATGGGGGAATCCGAGAACCAGAAAATTAACAGGGTAGTAAGGTCAAAACTTTGACTGGTGTGGCCCACAAGGCTTACTCAATACCCCTCTTCATTTTCGTCAGCCTGAAATTCTGAGTATGTCCCGTCCTGGTATACCGCTAACACTGACATTCAGTGACACTTTCTCTCTTTGTCTGATTTTAATCATTAGCAAGTCTTTTTAGCTTACTACATTGTTCTTAATTTGTTTAGGTCTGCCTTTAGGACTCTCAAGGAAGTAGCTGTCAAAAAGACCTATTGTTACTACTATTTGTAGTGGGTTTTGTCTCTGGTCAGGAGTACTTCTCTGTCTTCTAAAGCTATTCGTTGTATAATGTAGCATTCTGCCTCGTATTGAGTGCTTGCATGCAAAGCACAAGGCACTATTTTAGATCTGAAAAATACAATCGATTATCACACACTGAATTCTTTACTGCATACATGCACTGGATACAGATGCAATTTATTTAACTGCAGTAGCCTTTTTTAGGTTCTTCTATCAAAACTGGAGGGCGAGCCAGACCTCCCTTGGCTCCTCCCTAAACAAAGCTCTCTTCACTTCATCTGTCTGCCACCTCTCACTCATGACTAGCCACCACCACCACCGCCACCTCCCACATCTTCATTATCTTTACAATGATCAGACACACTATTACCATCACTGCCACCGCTACCAACGCCACTATTACCCTACCCATTAGCGTAATTACAACAATACTTACAATTATTAACGTCTAAATTATGATAATGATGATAATGATATTGCTATTCATAAAGCGCACAAATACCAAAATGGTGTCTCGGCGCTGAGGACAACAAGTAACCTGCAATGAGCCAATCACTGAAACTACCAAGTTTAAAAAAAAATCTGAAACTCAAAAGGGAGCTGGCATTCCTAATCTCTAATGGAAGAGAGTTCCACAGTTTGGATGTACTATACTGAAAGCTCCTCCCGCCCCAGTGCAAGGTCCGAATTCTAGGAATCACCAGAGGTTTTGCCCCCGTTGAACGGAGCTGTCTAGCTGGCTGATACCACACAAAATGATTCCGAAGAAAAGCTGGACCTTTCTGCATCAGAGCTTTGTAGGCCACATAGAGAGCCTTAAATTTGATGCGTTGAGACACTGGGAGCCAGTGCAACTTCCGAATCTCATCTGAAACAGATTTACACCGAGGCAGATTCAGCAATAGACGAGCTGCCGAATTTTGAACAACTTGGAGCTTCTTCAGACACTGCTTTTGGGCATTGAGATAAAGCCCATTGAAGTAATCCAATTTTGACTGAATAAGGGAGGTAACTACCGTTTTCTGAGTATGAGCTGGAATATAGGGTAGTACCTTCCTAATTTTCTTTATGAGAAAGTGTGAGGCAGACACAGTGGCATTAGTTTGTTGACCAAACGAAAGTCTGTTGTCTATCAACACACCCACATTTTTTGTCTTAACATTTGGGGTAGGCGGCGCACCCATTTCTGCTGGCCACCAGAGATTGCTCCATGTGGGCTGTATATTACCGAATATCAATACTTCCGTCTTATCGGAATTCAATTTAAGGCAATGTCTACTCATCCAATTGTTGATCGCAATCATGCAATTTTGAAACTGCAAAGCGGGAGAGATCTGGTTTTTGTATGCTGCTACCACAATCTGGGAATCATCCACGTATGATGTTAGCATAAATCCAAAGTCCCTGATCAGAGGGGCAAGTTCGGAGACATAGACGTTAAATAAAGAGGGACTCAACGAACTGCCCTGCGGCACTCCACACGGCAGCAAGTAGGGATCTGAGTCAAAGCCATCAAGAGATACTGTCGATCTCCTCTCCTGTAGGAAGGATGCTAAAAGGGCCAAGGCCATTCCATCCACACCCAGATCTTTTAGTCGACATAGCAGGAGAGTATGATCAACAGTGTCAAACGCGGCAGATAGATCGAGGAGCATCAAAGCAGCTGTGCCTCCTCCATCCATAACTGCTCTGATCTCTTCAATCGCCTTAATGAGCGCTGTTTCAGGACTATGTTCCTTGCGGAAACCAAACTGTGAATGATCCAGCAGCCCATTGTCATTGATAAAGTGTGTCAATTGACAGTTCATAATTTTATCAACAATATTTGCCTGTAAAGGGTGACGAGCAATAGGACGATAATGGAGAGTGTTGGTAGCATCTAAAGTAGGCTTTTTTAAAAATGGGAGAATGGACGTCTCCTTCCAGCTGACGGGGAAAATGCCTGATGAAAACATCCTGTTGAAGATCTCTGAAAGAACAGGGCTAACCATTTCTGACAAATCTTTTAAAATGACAGGTGGACATGGGTCCAATGGAGAACCTGCCTTGGAATCCGATATGTAATGGCTCACTGCTGCAACCGACACCGGTGAGAAATGGAGTAATCTGCTCTTGCCAGAATCCAATTCCCGCCCCTTGGGTGCCATATGCAAGTCTGAACTATCCTTAAAAGCGCTAAAAATGTCCATAACTTTAGTTTTAAATGTGGCTGCCATGTCATTATCAAATTGTTAGCTCCCCAACTTACCCAATACTTTGGGAATTGTGAGTTTGTTAATAACCGCGAAAAGTTCTTTAGAAGAATTTTTGGCAGACTGGATCTGAGCCTTAAAGTAATTACTTTTTTCCGCAATAAGTAAATTTTTATAGGTCATAAGTACCATCTTATACGCTTGTTTGTCAGAATCAAGATAGTTCAGTCGCCAACGACGTTCCATACGGCGGCATTTCTGTTTCTCTTTATGGAGGATGTCAGAAAACCAAGGTGCCGATGGAACAGACCGGTTGCGAGATATCTTTTTAGTAGGAACCGCTAAGCTGATTGCTTCGGAAATCCAATTATTATAATTATTAACAGCAGTGTCAACATTATCCGAACATTGCGGGTGTGAAGCCTTCAATAGGGCACGAAGAGCTTTTTTATCCGCTTTGCTCCATGTTTTGCAGGAGACGGCCAGTGGCATGGAACTGCCAACCTGACCGAAATGGCTGCTAGGATGGTTAAATCTAATAAAAGAATGGTCCGGCCATAAGAGAGGAATCACATCTTTGATTTTAAACCCCTTGGCTGAAGAGAAAACCCCATCCAATGTGTGACCAGCAACATGGGTGGGAAGGCACACTAGTTGAACTAGTCCAACTGCTCCCAGTGTGTCTAATAGCATAGCCGTCTCGTTGTTGTTTAGGTCCTCTAAGTAAGAGTTAAAATCTCCTAAAATAGTAAAATATCTTTGTTGGACAGAATAGTTTCTAGCAACCCATCGAGATTAGCTACAAAACTGGTTTTAGTACCTGGAGGACGGTATACTAAAATGCCCTTGAAGGTTGATTTTGCACTAAGTCTAAACGTAAATTGAAGTGCCTCGAAAAAAAGAGAAGACAACAGGGTGGATAGGGACTGCAAAACATTCTCTAAAAATAATCGCTACTCCTCCGCCTCTTTTATTCAAAGGCCTGTCCACTCTAACTGCTCTATACCCCGCCGGGGTAGCAGTGATGAAATCCGGGTCAGAAGCAGCATCTGCCCATGTTTCCGTTATAAAAAGCATGTCCAACCCCGAGTTTTCTATCAGTTGAGCTATTTCATACCTATGCTTCCCCAAGGATCTTACATTGGCGAGCCCGCCATGCAGCATATTTCTCTCCCGAGAGGGAAACACATCGGGAGACTGATGACTCATTGAAGGATCTAATAAAGGGCGTTCTTTCTTTGAAGGGAATGCAAACCCACAGCCAGCGCAGCTACTGTTGTCTCTCGGTCCAATCAAATAACAGCCCTCCCTCGTTTGTTTAAAAGAACAAAGTTCTTCAGCTGAATAAGTCACTAGTTTCCCCGGCAAACCGCCATCGTTTCGGGCGCTGTCCAGGCGCGGACAGTGGCAGACGGGCTAGCCTTAGGCGCGCCTTCGGCGCACCCGCTGCGCGCGTGTCTGCTGCGCGCCCGCACCATGTGATATTTTATAGCCTTCTTCCGGAGGAAGACTAGACCGCGTCCTCCCGGAAGTGGAATTGAGGGAGCAGGAACCGCCCTCCGCACAAACGGCACGGCAGCCGCGGCGGACCGGGGTCGGTCCAGACAAGACAGGACAAAACAGTAAGTGCAAATGAGCAGCAGATTATAAGAGTGCAAGAAAAGCAACAGTGCAAATTGGGTATGTTTAAACACCCACCATGGTAAAAATTACGAACAACCAAGGTAACAAAATATTATAAAAACAATAGCCAGATGAAAGCAATTAAAAAATGATCAGCCACGGTGAGCGGCACTAGCAGGGCTACTTGAGTCCCACAATGATCATTACTACAAGCACATCAATACCAACCACTACTACAATTAACACAACTATTATCACCATTAGCAGGGACATAAACATTATTACCATTAGCACAATTATCATGCACCATTAAAATGAACAATATCACCATTTTCATCATTAGTATCACAATTGTAACCTGTACCACCAGCACTGCAATACTTATTAGTATTTATTACCAACATCACTACTTTTGATACCACCATTATCACCATTAACACTATCATTACACCCATACTCATTACAACCACTGCAAAATTTGTGCAAGATTGTGTTTGTAGGTTTTACTACATAGAATTGGCTTTGCCAATGTTGGTCTCAAATGGTTTGTGAATGTTCTTATCTTATGTTCTTAACTTTGTTGTTTGGTGTTGCTTGAACCTGGCAAACATCCTCTGTGGAACTGGCTGCACCTCTGCCACAGCTACTGGGGTTAAGCAAATATTCTATTAGAACTGTGTTGGGACGTAACAAGGGCCTCCTTATTGAGATGGCAGGGGTATTTCCTTCTCATATGAAAAATCCACTCTCTGACATTATTCATTAGTGAAATAGCACTTTGTCCAGTAAATACCTCCAAATCTGGATCAGGGCCTTTAACTGCACTTATTGTCCTTGGCTGTAAGCCATAATGCTTAACTAAACAGCCAATAATGAGTGCCTCCGACTCGCTTTACAGATTGGTCAGGCACACCTCAGACTCTTCGCTTGTCGTTTAATATCCTTTTTCCCACCTCTTAACACCATAGTGCATAGTGTCTATCGTACAAGATGGTCCTCGGTTTCAAAGGCTGATTTTATTTTCCTCCAATGATTTCCACCATTTCTGGAAGGAAGAATGCAATAAGTTAAGGGTGTGACTTCCTTCTGAATTTATCCCTATCACTTGAGGAGTAAGGCAAGAATCCCCTCTATAAACTGTACTGTTCAACATCTTGCACCTCTTTTCAATATCATTGACACTATTATATCTGGTGTCAGCCCTATGTAGACTTTGTTTCAGAATGTGAGGACCAGATGAAGAGATTGATTCACTTCAACCCTGTCTTCTGTGAATTTAAGCACTTGAGTATTAAGCTCAACAGTAGTCAGACTGGAATTTGCATTTTAGGTCAGATTAATGTCGCTTCTACATAACATCCAAGTTCTTAAACTTAACCAAATGTAATCTTCAACATCTATCTTTAACACCCGTCTGACACTTGAACTTCAGAAAACCGCTGCAGTGTAAAACTGCTTCTTACACCGGTCTTACTTTTCATCACAAGTCAATCGTAGTGACGGCAGCAATCAACTTAGTTGGACAGTAGCAAAACTCCTTTTGCAGGCCCTCCCCAAGCAAACATGCCCAAACTGCTAAATCAACAAAATTCCTCTCTTAAAAGGTAAAAAAAGCATTGCTTCGTCATTCAAGCACTCTTAACCTGGATGAGTCTTCCTGTTCAAATGTGGCCAGGACTATTCTCGTTACAATCAAACACCTGCTCATGGGATACTTGTTGTAAGGCAATGCATAAGATTGTGTTGGGTAGGAGTGCTCTCTATAAATGCCATTAGTAGTAGTGGTAACAGTAGTATGGAAACCTGCTAATTTTGCATGTTGTGGGGTCCGGATATTTGGTTTGGGTGTTACTTTTTTTTCTTGCTATAAATATATAATGTTTAATTCTACAGGAGCACCTACCTCCTGGTACCATGCAAACTGTAAATGTTAATACATTGATGTTACAAAAAAACCCACAAAAACAATTAAACCAATCCGGTCAGCTTATACTAAATTTAACATGAAATAAGTCACCTATATTACCATTAACAAGCTCAGACTAGTGCTTAATACCCAGTAACTTCACTGTGGACAAACATGTTGACAAAATAAAAATTGCTGCTTCCAATCAGCAAAATGCATACATGAAATCAGTTTTAGATTGGCAACCAAGAGCCTGCAAATAAGGAACGACTGAATAAAGAACATTTATTTTTTCCTTCATTTCAACCACATGCAAGCCCAGTATGATGGCACTGAGGAGGAATAAATCTCGGCCAGTCACGCTCTAGCTTTCAATGAAATGCCGTTTTCTTTAGTTTTTCACAGTCATTCACTATTATTCAAATTGCTGTGCACCCTTCTGGTACTAGTCATTCCCAATGCCAGTCTTTACAATGACAAGCAACACTAGGGTTGGCTATGTGGCCTCTCAGAGAGGCAAAGCCGTGCTACCGAGACATGGAGGTTGTACTCGGCGTCCCCAGGTTTCTGATACCACATAGATTGCCTTGTTCAGAAAATGGAGGTAGAGTCCATATATGATGTGCGTAATGCCACTCAGCTTGAAGCAAATATGCACTTCAAATTCACCAACCATGCGAGTGAGAACTGGGAGTACTAGACTGTCAGTCAAAGCACAGCTGGACATCTTCAACATACAAATTAGAAGCAAGAGGACGACAGGTGCTTAGGCAGCTGGGCAAACCAGCGTGCTATGTCTCAAACAAGTGGACAGATACGAAGATGTACATAAGAAGCAATGCCCACACACCACACCGGTAAGTGTTGGAGCACTACAGTGACATATCGCATTTGACAACAGGGATGTTAATCGTGTTTTAACTATTGGCCCTATGGCTGATTTTCTTTTATCATGAATACAATAACATACTCCAAGAAGCTTATTTACACCAAAAAGTAAAACCTCCATTTGTATCCCCTTTATGGATAAGTAGCAAAAAAAGTCTGCTCAATCAGAGATACACCTATTTCTGCAAAGAGTGGTGCCACCTCTGGAGACCCAACCGACCATGAAGCAAGAACTATGAGCAGATTTCGCACAACAGACTTCCACATCTGACTCTGATGCGCTTTTTCCCTGGGGAGTGTAAGCTATCTGAACCTGCAGCCAGCAGAATTCAAATTTTCGGTAGCCTTATCACCGTTCTCAGGTTTATGATAATTCTCACCAACCATGGCATGTATTGCCTTACAATAACTCACTGTCATTTACATGACTATGATGCTATGCAAATAGACAACTCTCACACACAAAAAAAATTCCTGTTTCAGTGAATTTAGGAACACAAGAAAGTTTACCTTTTTTGTGCTGTACACGATGTGGCACAAGATGCATTTTCGCTCTCGAACCATAGTTGCCAACTAAGAGGTTCACGCCATAACGGCAATGATGAAATCAAACCCAGTGGCTTTGGGGATTTCATACATTTCCTACAGTGCAGAATAAAATACAAGAGAGAGAGAGAAGAAATGGCAAGTCAGTATACAATTTTGATATTAGAATTTATAGAACTGTTCTTGTGTTCTTTGAATGCAAACAGTGGCACAACACACATTAATTGCTTGCATTTAATGATTTTAAAAACATGGTACTTACTTGTTAAAGTTCATCTTTAGGAATAACTTCATTAAAAATTCATGCTCTCTAAAATAATAAATCCTTGCCTATCCAAAGCAACATTTCCTTCCTATGATCGTCTATCAATAAAAGCAGCTAAATAAGTTTTAAAAGGATTGGAAAATCAAAAAAGGTTTTAAAAATAGGCAAGTTTGCACGGCTGACTCAGCCTACTTTTGTCACCATTGCAAAAAAAAAAAAAGAAACTTTCAAAAGAAATACAGTCCCAAATAAGGAAAAACGACATTGTTAATGTAAAAATCTTGGTAGGATGTCTACAGTAGATGTAAGGTCAGGCCAGTCACACCTGGTCAAAGTAAACGAAAGTACACAAGAAAATCAATTTTCAACAAGCTTTCTTTCATGTAGACTATTTGTTACTTGCATGCCAGATCAGGATTAGGTTAACATTTTCTTTTGTGTTCTTACAAATGAGGGAATGGCAGTGGTCATGTCTTTCATTTTACGGTGATTCTCGGTGGTAATCATTTCCATTATAGGTAAACTGACTACAGAACTTAGTTACTGTAAAATACATTAATGTTCACTTCTCAATATTTCAGTTTCTATAACAGTAACTGTGTGATTCATATTAGGAACCATAATTATATATACAGCATATGATCTATATCATAGATCCAACCACTGACGATTACTTTCTATGGTGTACCACACAGAATATCTAGCAATAATCCTCTATTTTTGTTGGGGTGGGCTGGAGTGTGCATACTCCAGGTAAGGAGTGGGGGAGCATGGCTAATTGGACTATTAATGGAACAGCTTTCCTACATGGCGCACTTTGAATGTGTGGTGAAGGGTATATTTACAGAGAACACAAAGAGCATGTGCATGAGTAAGACAATCACTTCCATTCCAAGAAAGCTGCACTCACCCTCACTAGTCTGCAAGCCACTACAGTATATTCTCCTAGATGATCATCCTCATCAGAAAAAAATTCAATATAGAGTTAAAAATATTCTCACTCAACATTACTTTTTGACTCAATTTGACTTGTAAAATGTGACAGAAGTTAATCAAACCATTCATACTCGTCTTTTTTTCAACAGAATGTTATTAATGTACGCAATGATACATGTGTGCATGAAAACGAAATTGAATCACTGTTGTCGAAATCACCCAAGATGACCTCTCCATCAACCCGGAGTCAGAAATATGTGGTCAGACAGCCCCTGCGACCTAAGCCTGAGGGAACGGATTGAAAGATAACAGGTGGGATGGCACGTAACCAGCAGAATAAACGTGCGGACTGGAAAAACCCAGATTAGTCCAACAGATAGGGAGCAACACCACAGTCGTTCGGGCAGATTGGCGCCAATAAAATGCACATGACCTTGTGCACACACATACATCACTGAGGGTCACTGGAATTATTACAATGGGAGGGTGGTCATCCATCTCAAGGAATAATGACATTAACTTGTCGGTGTGAACCCTAAACGAATTAGGAAAATAGAGAACAATTCAATAAATTACATCAAGATGACAAAAATCTAATAAGAGGATTGTTTACGTTTCAAGTGATTTTAGCCCCAATAGGCACTAAGCGCCAATGATGGTCTATGGAAAAAGGTAGACCAGGATCTAGGCGCAATTTTAGGCAGACTATGATGCGCACTGGCCAGATACACCAAGTGAGTTTATGCTTGTAAGAAATTGTGTTATTAGTTGAGAGGAGTGGAAGCTCCACCCAATTAATAAACACAATCCTTGTCAGGGTGAACCATAAAAGTCCCTAAATAAACCTGTGCTTAACACTCTAGTAGCTTGGCAAAAAAGCAGTTAGACTTAACTTGGAGGCAGTGTGTAAAGTATTTACGCAGTACTCAAACAGTAATAAAGTAAAGTAAAAGAAGTAAAAAAAATTAAAAAATACAAAAAGACAGAGTACAATGTCACAGCGGCTTAAAACTTACCGCAGGAAAATCAACCATAAGTGCAGGAAGGCAAAGACATATCAAAAATTTATAGCAGCATGCACACCATCTGGACAGTACAAATCATAGCACACAGTAAGTGCAGAGCAGTGAACACATATAGCATTTCTCCGCATGAGTAGCACCTCTGTTTAGCAGCTGTAGTCTGATATAAGCCAGGCTGGTACATTGCGCCCAGGGTAAAAGTCACTGGCTTCTTCAGTCAAGGGAGAGCAGCGTTCTAATAAGTTCAATCATTAAAGTTCATTCAGTACTGTGCCTAGAGGTAACCAGCGGTCAGTTCCCGATAACCTGCATTTTTCAAGCAGTATATTTTCAAGGGTTGACAAATGTCTCTCCGTTTCGAGGAGGGAGGTAACATCTCTGCAAATTTTTCTAATTGCTGATCGCAATACACTAGGTCCCCAATTCACTGCTTAAACTTGGGGGCTCGTCCTCTGCCCCATTTACAGTTCACCTGTCTCTTTACCAGCAGCAATCCCAGTACAATAAGCTTCCTACCTGCAATGTCCACATCTTTCACAAAGCCTAGGAGATACATGTGCAGGTCCACTGCCACTTCACAGCTAGTTATTGCAGATAAGGCTGCAATGACCTCCTACCAGTATTTGAGTACCCTAGCTAAATGCAAAAAGCCCGCACGCAATCATCTCCCACATCGCAAACAGCAGTCACCCAGTCTTAAGCTAAATCTGTGTGATGATTTGGGGGTTCAGATTGCGCGATGCAGGATTTATAATGCATCGTACAAAATATGCTGCTTGAGGCCTGATCAGTTTGAGTTCAGATACATTTTCAGACCGCCTCAGAAATTTAACACTCCAGCTCCTCCTCCCAACCTTACTCCCTGCCAGAGCCGGGGTCATGGTCTTCTGCTGTGCTCCATGATGAAGCATGGAAGTCAGGCTCTTCGTGGACCTTGCCTAAAGCATGCTATTTTGTGAGATGCTAGAAAGATCGAGTAAAATGTAATGAATAAAATAACAAAAACAAGAAGAATCCAATCTGTAGTAACAGAGATATGGATTTCTAAAGTTTTACATTAAAATAGCACCAAAAAGCAGAAAGCGACACTCAGGGTTATCAGGTGGCGTTGGACTGGGCAAAAGTCACAAGTTCAGGCCAAACACAATGAGGTTGGTACAGGGACCAGGGTGATCCTGCTGAAGAGTTGCCTTATCAAGTCCGCATGAGGACTTTCCTTTCGCATTACCAGAAGCCACAAGGAGGTTGTTGGGGCGACAGTTGCTGGTGTAGTCTTCGCAGGCCATCAGCACGAAGTGAAGGTTTTGCTGGAGCCTATCGTTGGTGGTTGTCGCGGATAGTCACTATCAGCATAAAGAGCAGGTCCCAATGGAGGTTAACATAAGTGGTCATCACAAGCAGTCATTTCTCAGCAGGAAGAGGTTGCAAGGGGCCTAAAACTTCTGTATCTTCGCCTTCTCTTCAGGAGAAGTACACTCTGATGCCAGCCAAGGGTCCAGGACCTTCACGGGCACCTCTTGGGGATCAGGACTCACTCCAGCTGAGACCTGCAGAATGGCTCAGGCATGTACAGTTGGTGCTGGTCAGTTGCAGGAAGGCCTCTGGAAGCTAGTTGTGTACCAATAACTCGAAAAGCGTTCAAGACAATCAGGTCCAATATTCCTTCTTCAGACAGTACGGCAGTCCCTCTTTTGAATTTTCCACTGGTTCAGGAGTGTTCTGATGCCCGATTCCGAAGGTGCCTCTTTTATCCCCATTGCCAGCCTGTGGGGAGAAGTCCCTTTTGTCTAGTCTCCCCCTTTCCTGGGTTTCACTCTAAACTATCCAAGGTTTCAAAGGGCAGGCAGGCTTAGTGTGAGACACATTTATCAGTGGAAGGACACAAAGCCCTTGGAAGTCCAGAAGTGGGGGTGGGCAAGCCCTGAGGTTACCCTTTGAAGCTCAGGAACCTCCCAGGATATCCTGCTCAAATGACCCACATCCTGCCACACCCAAGGCACTTGTGTTCCCATGTCTGAAAGAATACACAAAATACCACAGGAGAGCCATTCACAGCCATGTGACTATTGACACTGGCAGAAAAGCACATTAGGCAGAAAAATGACAACTTTCTACAAATGGCATTTTTAGAATACCATCCGACTACCACTAAAGAGGATATTAAATTACAATTAATTTGAGTGTAAACAGCATTTCTCTAGCTGATCTCACCTGAAGGTATCACTTATTAAATGCAATAAGGTAACCTAATGTATGGGAGAGGTGGCGATACAGCATTGAAAAATTACTTTGGGAGTTTTTCCCTGCCAGGACGTGTAAAACATATACTAGCATATTCTACTTTTTAAAAACCAGGCACCCTGCCCTATGTGCATTTAGGGCCTACGATAGCACTAATGTATACGTATTGAAAAGGAAAGTTTAGGCCTGGCAAAAGGATTAGCCAGGTGGAAATGGCAGTTTTAAAGAAAATGCAATAAAGCCTGGAGTCGAAGGCCTGAAACATATTTTCAAAGGCTACTTTAGTGGGTGGCTCACTAAGTGATGCATCCCACTAGCAGCATTTAATGTACAGGCACCGAGTACATGTAGCATCATATACCAGGGACTTACAAGTAAATTAACTGTACTAATCAGGAGTCGGTCAATTTTACCTTGTTTTAGGGAGAGAGCACAATCACTTTACTGCTGGACAGCAAGATTTAAGTGCCCAGTGTCCAGATACCAACAAAAGCAAATTTAGCAAAAACAGGAGGTGAAGGCAAACGTCTGAAGGAATGCCATGCCGAGAATGCCAGATCTAACAGTGATGGGAAACGTGTTTACCTTCTGGCTTAATTCTTATTTAAATGCAGCTTAAAATTCTCCAGTGGTGCCAGCCTAAATCTGTATTTGAGGAATGTTAATCAGAATAGTTTATTGTTTAGTTAATTAAAACCATAACAATGTACCAGTGAGTCGCGATACGTAGCACCTTAAAAGTCCATAAAATATTTTCACTTTTTACGATTTGTTAAAAAAATAACAATTTCTTATCACAAAAGTTTGCACTTCATCCTGTTACAATTAAACGAGACATTTGATCAAAATTAACTAATACATTAAAACATAGTGTCTAAAGTTTCATTGTACTGCTCTTTTTACAGTATCTGATTGCAACCTCTATTATACTTAATTATTCGTTATATTTGTTTCAAACCTAGCTTGGCAGACAGAAGAACTAGTCAATTTACAAGGCCACTAGCTTTGTTTTGCTTCTTCCTCGTACTTGGTTAGGAATTTAATCAAACAGCAGTTGAGCTGTGGATCTTACGGATCGAGGCATTTTATTATTGCAGTTCAGGAGCGAATACCTCTTGCATTGAATGGTCCCTTTAGCAATTTACGGCGATCCTCGCCTACCGCTGGGCAGATGCAAACTAGGTGAATAATATCCTGTATTAGCGATCCACAAAGGCTACATGACTTTGGGCCTTGTTATTTCCAACCTGGCTGGTCTGCATTTGATGGTAATTTACCAAAGCATAGTATGGTATGTGAATCGAAATCTAACATCTTTGCTACAAGGTCCACCTGACAGCTCCAGAGGACTTGGACTCTAAAAATATTCTAATTCCCCACTTCTCAGAGTTTCTGGAGCAGCTACTCTGTGAGGAGTCGAAGCACTAATTGTGCGGAAAACAACGTATTTAATTTTGGTGGGATCCTTTCCGACCCAGGAGTGTTCCCACAAGGTAGGTTATGTAGACCTGCTCAAACTTCCTGAAAAGTAAGGGGGAAGTTGAGGTATTGTACAGTTCGCGACTGAGACCAGGCAATCAAATTGGATTAAGGAAATTAATAATATTGTCCATGGTGTTATCACTCTGTGTCTGGTACAATTCCCTATACTATAAAAAAAAAAGCATTATTAATATCTGACTGGGCAGAGGGTAAGAATAGCCAGAGAGGGTAGAATGGGAGACCGTTCAGTTGGCCGTTATCAAGGATGTAGCTAGCAATGCTTGTAGGCTGTTGAAAAAGGTGGATCTCAAGGATTGGAGTTCCTCTATCTTATCAGGGTTCATAGAGATAAGCTGTTATATCTCGCATAGCAGATTCCACGGGAAACGTCTTAATTGAGAACCAGTTTAATACCCACTGTTGTACAAGCTCTAGTAACCACCTTTAACGTCTCCCACTCCACCATAGGCGACAAAGAGGTCCCTTTGCTTTTCTGTAAAAATTATCTTTGTGATCTTGGAGTGTCTGTCAATACACTGCATCATCTAATAGGGAGTCCTGCATGCACCATGTTAGAACTAGCAATAACCACCTTTCCTAGGACAGTATCATGTGTAGAGGATTGTGGTCAGAATGTGTCTTACAATAATATGAAATAGATGAGACGTGTATAAACATCAGAAGTGCAAAGAAATATGTCTAACCTAGATTCTGTGATACATAGTGGGGAGAAAAAGGGATAGTATTGACGATGTAATCATCATGTGCCCCCCCCACCCCCGCCCGGGTCGAGCTTTACAGCTATTGTCTAAATGCCTTTAAAGTGTGCAGGAAGGTGGGGGAGTGGAGGTGTCAAACGGTCTAGTAAGGTATCTAATATAGTTAAAATCCCACCCCAAGATTCAGGGAATAGAGGCCCAATACGACAGACAACGTGAAACAGGACAGAAGTTGGTTTGAGCAACACTTGGAGCATATATACCCTCCAGGATGAAGGTTCTCTCCATCTAAGCAACTATTAGTCAGCCCATAAGGCCCTTCTTTATCAACACTCACAGTTTCTGATTCAAAGGTAACTCAAACTTTAATCTAAAGTAAGACTCCTCTTGCATGTGCAGAGTACCCCGTCCCAAATACCTACCCTCGCCACCTTCGTTGCAAATTAAAGATCTATGGTGCTACATAAGTGAGTTTCCTGAAGAACTGTTATATGGGCTTTCCAGCAGTTCAAGGTGGAGTGAATTTTATGACATTCCAAATGATTAGTTTATATTGGATAGCGAACTAAAAAGAATACATGTAGCAATGAAAGAGTATACAAAGTGACCTCTACGAGGCATAGTATACGCATCAGACATTGCTTAAGTCGATACCTAAGCTACAGCAGGCTGTCAGAAAGCTAGCATAATCACAAAACATTTATAAAAAGAAACCCCATCAAAATAAAGAAACCAAAGGACAGATTACTCCACATGTCTGCCCCAAACTTAACTAAGACTAGAACAAAAGCTTGTCCCTCAGTCCAAAGCTAGCAGAGCAGCACAGAGAGGGGTGCTCTCAGCCACCGAAAAAGCGTTTAAGCAAGCTAATTAATGCACTTTTTAAGAAGAAGGCCTGGTGATAAGTAGAAGGTGGAATGTTATGCATATCACCTCCAAAGAATTTCCCCTGTTTTTTTAGTCAGTGCTAGGCAGTCTTGGAATTGCAACAAATAGTGAAGGTGTGCAATTCACCACTCTCTCTCCCTCAGCGTCACCAGCATGTAAAGGAAAGCAAGGTAATCACAATATTCAAAAAGACATTGGTATCACTGATTTTCACTAAAGATATTAAGGCTGGGCTATATACACAAAAGAAGAGGCCCAAGAGCCAAACATAATAAAAGCAACCTAAGAAAAGCAAAAAAGAAAAAATAGTTTTGATTTGCGAATACTGGGACTGGTG
This sequence comes from Lissotriton helveticus, assembly GCF_964261635.1. Classification (NCBI taxonomy): domain Eukaryota; kingdom Metazoa; phylum Chordata; class Amphibia; order Caudata; family Salamandridae; genus Lissotriton; species Lissotriton helveticus. The sequence continues at coordinate 133,318,663 of NC_136070.1, read as the reverse complement.
TAATACTGTTGAATCTACTACTGCATGTGCTAGAGTTGTGTGTATTCATGATCTGATCCTTCTGAATTGGGTTTGGGGAAGCAGGGTGATTTATTTCCTTCTCTTTAAGCACCACATGTGTATATTACTTCATTTTCATCACATCTAGTGAGATTAGTCTTTTAGTGCCAGACACCCATCAAATGACCCATCTGTATACTAATTAGGATATTAAGACTTCAGAGAAACCCATCTACAGATTGTGCCATTATCAAAGGAGGCATTAAGGTATCTGCATCCTCTGCCCTCGAGGGCATTTCATTTCCAGAAGCACTAGATCTGGAAGAAAGTAAGGGGCTCATTATGATCGCGGACGGACTTGAGTCCGTCCGCGACCATCGAGGAGGAGGGAACCTCCGCATGGCCTGCGGAGTTTCCTCCTCTCCAATTAGGATGTGACCGCCACCCTGGCGGTCACATCCTCTATTTTTAACATTACGGCGGGAGCAGCTTCAAGCTGCACCGGCCGCAATGTTAAAAATGCATACATTGCATTTGTATGCAGAAAGCGTCAGGCACCGCGCGGTGCCTGCCGATTACTGCATACAAATGCAGGGGGGTACCATAGGTACCCCCCATGTGCACCCCCCACACCCCCTTCACCCAGGGGGCCCGCAACAGGCCCCCGCAGTGAAGCTCCGTATGCTTTTCCACGGCGGAAAACCCGCCGTGGAAAAGCATTTCTTTTCGGGCATCCTAATATGGCTGGCGGTGTCTGAGAGACACCGCCCCCATATTAGGGCTTTTCCGCCGCGGTTGTAAGCCAACCGCGGCGGAAAAGCTGCGGACGTAAACCTGGACCCACCAGCCATCCTAATGTGACGGTGGGTCTTTGGTGGGTCCGCTGCGGTTTTTCCGTATCCTCCGGGCCGGCGGTGGCTTCCGCCGGCCCGGAGGATACAGAAAAACCGGTATCCTAATCTGCCCCTAAGTTTGGAGTTAAAGAAAGTTTGTGAAACAAGCTGTCACTACCTTGTGTTGCTTTTGTCGGGCCAGAGAAGGAGGAGGGAACCTACGTTGTGCTTCCTGACTGTGGATTTTCCAGACCATTGCTGAGACATGCTTTATTAATGGGGCCAAAAACGAGGGGGTAGAAGAGGCAGCTAGTGCAGTTTTATCAAAGGTCTCCATTCAATCCCATTGAGACTCTGGTTCTGTGAAAAAGTGTGAATGTTCACCACCAGAGATAACAGTTTTGCCAGAAACAGGAATGCATATTTTAGGCTTGCGGTTTGCAGCTTTGTTTTTTTTTTACTTTCATAAAAGAAGAGTGTTTTTGCTGCACTTCCAAGGTATAGTCTGGTAAAATCATTAACTTTGTATAGTCTATCCTAATTTTTGTTCTTTTTACCTGGTTTCTAACAGTACCATATTCTGGGCCCTATCATTAAGAATTTTAGCTATCATGGGGCAAGGCTGCTATCCTAGAGGGAGAAGTGCCGGCACCCTGTAAGCATGCCCAGTGACAAAACAAGTAGATAAAGAGTCCAGGGCTATGATGCTCTTCAGCCACAATTCAAGGAAACTAGTCGCGTAATCGCCCTCTGTCCCCTCAGGTCGACCAATGACAGGAATAATGTTGGGGCAGGAGAGCCCATCCACATCTTCTAGTCTATCTTCCATAAAACGCAGGTGCTCCGTGACGTCCCAGGTGTGTTGAGCTAAATCTTTGGCACAAGGGGTCAACTTCTTAATAGCCAAGGCATTAGTGGCCATGTTCTCAGTTTCTTTTGGTCCTCCTGTAGTAGAGCAAAGTCGATGGTAAAAACATCCACCTTGGCTTCTAGGGCTTAACGGGGACCCCTCGGAAGCCATCTGATAATGATTTATCAGGAGGGTTCATAGTGACAGACTTCGATTTGATGGGGTAGCTCCTGAGCTGTAGATGAAGTAAATTGTTTTGTGAGCCAGGCAAGGTACATTGGAGTGAGCATAACTCCAGAATCAACAGTGTAGGAGAGAGCATCAGTTAATTACTAGCCTGCTTTACATAGAGTGCAGCTGTTGGACATCATAGATATATCAGGCACAACCATCGGGAGAACAAGCAGTCAGGACAGTACGCTTCAGTGTGATGATTGCAAGTGAGCAGGCTCCATAGCAGGCTTCTTAGGGACTAAGGGCTCAGTGACTCATCTTGTGCCTCACAACAGTCATTGAGACACCACTCCGTACCTGGGACAGCTTTGCAGGGGAAGTAAGAGTTCTGCCTTCTCACTGTCAACAAAGGCATAGGAGGGTCATGACAGACAAAGGAAAATCCCACGCTGCTGTATGTGCACTGGAGTGGGACCCACACAGCTGTGGCTGATCAAAACACCAGGGCTCTCCTTTTTGCCCGCTCTAATCCAACTCCTTTTAGAGCGCGCCATGCCATGCTATTGTTGCAGACTGGGGGAGCGGTCTCTACACCAATTCGGGCCATCCCTATTCAATGAATTTCCTAGGTCCCACAGCAGTGACAAGGTGGGGACACAAAGGTTGGGCAGTCTCTGTCGCACATCTTAAGCACAGGATCCAGTGTGGCGGACCACAGCAACACCAGACCACCAGTGGGGGTACAGATCAAAACTGTTCATCTCATGATCAGTCACAATCCACCTTAGCCCGATCCCACACAGGTACGATCTCCACCAAGCCGGCGGTGAGGCAAGGTTGTCACCCTGAGCTTAAGAGCCCGATGCAGGAAGGCTGTGCTGGCCCAAGGTGGGTGGTTGATGAACGTTTGGATCCTGAGCAGATGGAAACGGCCGGCAGCTTGGTTTCAGCGATTCCTAAGTCAGCACTGAAATACAAAGGCAATTATGGACCCTACTTTGGCAGGGATTTGTCAGGATACGGTGGGCATGGTCGACCTGCTCTACTCTGCTGCTGCTATGTTCAGAGGCTAAGCCACACCCCATGCTTTTTTCATCTTTTCTTTTGTTTAAAGGAAGAGACCTATTGGCCTTAACAATGCTTAACAACTATGTACCTTATACAGTTGTACTTTCAATCTAGTTGACCAATTCACTTAAAGAACATCATGGAATTTCGTATTCAAATATATAAATGCTAGAATGTAAATTCAACATTACAGAGTCGGACAGGCGATATGGAAATACTGAGATTTCAACAGCCTGGTGATTCTGAATGATAGACCGAGCTGGGTTGGAGGCAATCACATTTCTAGCTGTGTCTGCGATGCAAGTGACTTTTTAATTCTGCCCTAACCCCACCTGCAATTCTGGGCTTCGATGAAAGCCTTTGAAGCAACGTTTCTTCATATGCTAAGCAGAAGCACAAATATATCAGTTAAAGAAAATATGCATTGAGGTAATTTTAATGAAACTACCTCTATCATCCTTTTGTGTTGAAGCTGAAGAAAAAAACCTTGGCCAAATCTTCTTTTGCATTTGCACAATCTCACTAATGTAGCTTTCCCTTGAAGTCCGAACATACCAGTTTTGACGAAATGCACATCAAATGAGTTTACTGCCTTCCTGTTTGTTACTGAATACAACAAAAAGACAAAGGAAACACATGACAGCAAGAGGGAAAGGGGGGGCAAGACTAAGAGAACGGTTGCTAATAGTTTCTTTTTTTGCATTGGCTCCCAAAATTGTACACTATGAAGCTCTGTTTGTTAGCTTTCATGTGTACACACTTGTAAAACAGAACTGTTTGCAGAGTAGAAGCTAATCTGAATTATTTTTCACTCTATATACTTTTGCTGCTCTCCATTTGATTGATAAAGGAACAGTGAAAAGTGTGCCTTTTTTCTATGGATACAAGGCAAGTAACCTCCAGTGACAAAGCCCAAACTGCAGAGAATTATGGTATGGCAGCCGGTACAGACAAACACTGGCATAGCTAATATGTCTGGTCTTAACAAGTGTGAGATTTGTTTTTTACATTTATTTGAATGCAAAAATATAAAAAATAAAGGAATGGCCAGGCGGCCCAGGCACAACATCCGCAGCACTGAAGCGCACTCCTTTTTAGGCAGCTGAGCATTTGTAGTGCGTAAAAAATACTGCCACACAATACAGTCACCCAGTGCAAGACAGCCAATTAATTTAGTGGGCTGACCCACTGCCCCATGAAGTGTAAAACGGCAGGCTGGAAAAAATGAAAATTACATTTGAACAGACCAAAGTATGGAGAAGTCTGACCGAAAGCCCCTGTGTGAGGCTGGTGAGACAGCTTAAGCAGTCTTAAGGCCAGACCTGAAGTACAGATGGTGAAAATAGGTTTCCCACCTGTATGCAGGACTCCCTCTGTGCATAAGACACTCTGCATGTGCCCCTTTTGTATCGGTTCATGCAGCTCTTATTTGTCTGACGCGAAGAAAAGATTGTAAGACTGAAACAAGGAAATAAAAATAAAGAGTTTAAAAAAGTCGTACTGTCCTTTACTGTTATCTAGAAGTTTATACTAATTGGTTTATTTGGCAAGAGCCAACACTATAGCTTCCACAATGTTTTCTTATGTGCCAAAATTCAACATAGTAGTCTTTAGGGTTTGCCAAAGTCCTATTATCTTTAAACTATTAAAATCAGGAGCAGCTCTTCCATTGGAGCAGAGGAGCGTCGCCCCACCTAATTGCCCCCCACAGCCACCTGAGATGAAAAATTAAATGACGTACGTGCGCCGGCAAACCCATTGGTTTGTTCATGAAGCCCTCACCCACCAACCTAGTTGGTGGCATGCTTCATCATCGGGCCCACCACAGTGACACCGAATGTGTCCCGGGTGTGCTTCGACGCCAGTTTACTGCGGAGCTGGTATGTTCACTGAGTGTGCAGTGTAGTGAGTGAGAAAGTGGTTTAAAAAGCTATACGGTGGGTCCCAGTACCCGAGGGTAAATGGATAAACTTTAATTACTGGGCCCCTGTTAGCTACTAAAAAGGCAAATGGACGTGTTGGAGTACGGATTATGACCTCCTGCGTGGTCTACATGTTTCAGCCAGGCCTTTTTTGTTTTAAAACTGGCTTTCCTCAGGACCAAGTGAGTATTTGAATAAAGTGCAGTTAAATAAAATACTAAATTATAGTGATTGCGTTATTTTTTACTATGTGTCACACTCCCTAAGGTGCGTTTATGTGTTAGAGGGGGATTCCCTCTTGCTTTAACAGGCTATTTGCTGTAAAAAGCTTCCTTGGGTCGAACAGTTCGGGCACCGCAGAAGGACAACAGGTCCAAGGAGGATCTAGACCGGCAATTCCGGTCTCTTTCTCTGCCTGGTGACCCAAGGAAGCTTTTTACAGCAAATAGCCTGTTAAAGCAAGAGGGAATCCCCCTCTAACACATAAACGCACCTTAGGGAGTGCGACACATAGTAAAAAATAACACAATCACTATAATTTAGTATTTTATTTAACTGCACTTTATTCACATACTCACTTGGTCCTGAGGAAAGCCAGTTTTAAAACAAAAAAAGGCCTGGCTGAAACATGTAGACCACACAGGACGCAGGAGGTCATAATCCGTACTCCAACACGTCCATTTGCCTTTTTAGTAGCTAACAGGGGCCCAGTAATTAAAGTTTATCCATTTACCCTCGGGTACTGGGACCCACTGTATAGCCTTTTAAACCACTTTCTCACTCACTACACTGCACACTCAGCGAACATACCAGCTCCGCAGTAAACTGGCGTCAAAGCACACCCGGGACACATTCGGTGTCACTGTGGTGGGCCCGATGATGAAGCATGCCACCAACTAGGTTGGTGGGTGAGGGCTTCATGAACAAACCAATGGGTTTGTCGGCGCACGTACTTCATTGAGTCTCCCCCTCCCCCTAAAATAGCTAGTCCTCCTTGATTTTGACATATAATCCTGGGGATTCGGACTAGCTTACCTAGTCCTCACTCTCTCCTTTGATTCGGCGATGAAAAATTAAATGGCAATTCTTTACCATTTTATTTTTCATCGTCCGGGTTTTGAACCGAGCTTCAGGGTGGGGCGGGGGCTGCTGAGTGACAGTAGGGAGGAGTGGTGGGCAGAGGGCTCTTTGCACTGTTTAAAGCCTGCATGTCTCTTTAGCCGGCTGTCTTGGGACAGCCAGCCAGACATGCGCAATTTAAACCTCTCAACCCAGCTGTGTTAAGACAGTTGATCTGAGAGTAAGTGCAGGCCTCTAGTGCGCTGTGGATCACCGACTGAGCCCGCTTCCTCCATCAGGGCGCTGCTCACAAGATGCATGTGAGCAACTCCCGGACTGGGCACTGATAAATTTGAGAATGACAAAATAGAAACAAAAAAATGTGCCTTGGATTCATAAATCATACACCTGCAGTCATGTTGCGATTGTACCATTCCAGTTTTGTACATAGATCGTAGTTACGTCACCCACAGAGCTCCAACATTCGCAGCTCATGGCAATGGGGAGCCATTATTGAGGGCGCAAAGGTTTTAGCTCTTCCGACCAAGGAATATGCAATATGTTCCAAAACAATATACAGCTGCCCATAATAATTACCAAGCTTAAGATTCAGATCATAAGCAATCATATCTGCATCAATAAGCCCTTAAAATAATATCAGACCATGGCAAAGGAAGTGTGAAGAAGTGATGTAAAAACAAGCGATTTAGAGCATAGAATATGGGGTGTGGAATTTATTAAAATATCTACTTGTCCATGGGACAGGTTGCTTCATAAATCTACTTGTCCTGTAACAAAATCCACTTGTCCCTTTGGGCCCTGTTGTGCGGCGCAAAATTATGGCAGCAATCTCATTATATAGGAGCTCTTATGTAGCCTCTCTGATTATGCCAGGGCACCTACCATAGTAGTGTTTGAATACTAGCAATCCCTTTATGTTGCTACGTTTCCGCAGATCTAAATACTGGGACTGAAGGTAGTGGTAAACAATAGTTCCAGGGTTGGAGTGTCCTTTTGAGTCCATGCAAACCTACTAACTTGCATGTTTTAAGGGTTTTCAAAAACTCTTCTCTAATCTTGTCCAATACAGACGTAAACCTTCTTCCAGAGTTGGGAATAAAGTGGTTGGAGGGAAATAAACTTGCAAACTCTCAGGTTATCGCAAGAGCAAATCTACATATGCGCATTTGCTCATGCTAAAATGCAGTTCACAAATATTTTCTAGGAGTACTATTTCTTGTCCGACTGCTGTAAATTCTTGAGAATTCACAAAAGCCATATAGCTGCCCTTACTGCAAGGACATATACCAAGGGTGCACTTTTGAGACTTTCTTTGAAAAGTGGGCCCCTAATTTGGTCTGGCGTTAACCATGACCTTTTGTGTTTATTAGAATTCTCTCTCTGTATCGGCTGGCTTCACGGTGAGTGACAGCATTCTGCTCTTTCACAAGGAGCATATCGGCACACAAAGTAGTTTTGTTCAGTGCCACTAACTAATGAAGTAGTGCATGCTTTTTTGAGACCAACATTTTTTTTGATTTTGCCAATGTTTGTTATAATGGTGAGGATCTGGCAGCTCTCACATCAATAAGGTTTTACAAAAACCATGCCAAAACAAGTCACGCATTGTCAAAACTAAAAAGCTGACCACCATTTCAGACCTACTGGCTTCGCCAATGCTTGTTTATTTTTGTTTCCCAAAATCGTATTGAAACTGGTTACACTGATATTCTAGTATGAATATTTTGGGGAAATACTAGTCTGCATCAACAGATTTTACTAAATGATGCTGCAAAGAAATGGTACCTGAAATTTTACAATAGTTTAGCAAAAAAATTTTTTTGCCTACTTTCATTTTTTAGGAACATTTTATAGTGAAAGGAAATAATCATTAATCTTGCTTTCAAGGTTCTGCAAATATTTGCATATAATCAGAGAGCATTCTGGGAGCATTATGCATAGCCTCATATTGCTAAACTTTCAAACAGTGTGCCCACATTTTTATACTGGAACCACTGTCAGTAGTGCTGTCAGAACTTACATTTACTGAGAGCGCTCAGCCTAATAATAAAGGCTCTCCATTAATGAACCATAAATACAAGTTTGAACAGCATTAACATATGCACACAAATATTAACTTAACTGCAGGCAGTGCCCTTCCCTGATCCTTAATGTGGTACTGCAAACTCGCAGCCAAAGGGTTTGTGCTGCTGGTGGTAGGGCCTGCTTGTCCCAAGGACAAAATGCACATTAAAACTTGTTGCCCTTGACCCCAAACAAAATGTCCTGGGCGTCGGGCTATAGGAATTCCACATCCCTGCATAGTGCATGGCTATTGACATGTGAATGTTAAGTGGTACTCATGACCAAATTAGAATAAGTAAACACCTCTTTAAAATTTGAGATCACTCATCTTGTCAAAATAATTGTTAAAAGTGAATGTTAAAATAACCTAAAACCCCGAATTTGCAATGAGTCGGCACTCACTACGAATAGTGCTGTGGATAAAAAATCAAGGGCTTCTGTTCAGCGCCGCAGAGGTCTATAGTTTACTAAAAAGAACCATAGCGGGCTAAAAAAGCCTGACACAGACTATCAAGGCCTCAGGGGTATAGTCACTTAACATGGGCACTAGTACCTTTTAGGTGATTTTTGTGAATCTTCTGCCACATCTCTCAGAGCCATAGGCAAAACTGCAGTATAAGTGGTGGTGGAGGGGAGTTTGCGGGGTGGGAGGAATTGCAGCATATCAGACTTCAGGGAGTAAACAGGAGAAAATAAATTACAAAAAAGCAGTTATTTTTGGCGTGCCATCCGCCGCTGCCAGCCTGCAGGTGTTAGGCCAGATGAGAAAGAAACAGTAGTACGCTGAACAAAATGTCCGACAGTAATGTCTCAGCAATGACGGAGGCCGACAAAAAGACAGCAATTAGGCTGGCGAGAACACTTTAATAGCCTAAATAGACTCTAAGTTGAAAGGTACCTTCAAAAGTAAGCCCAAAACTGAAATAACAACAGACCTAGAGTACTAAAAGTTACAAAGCACTGTGTGAAATCGTAGAGCAATTCTCAGTCAACTTTACCTTTACTATGAAAGGGTGTGCAGATGCACTGAAGTTTGAAATGTACAGGTCCTAACAGGCCTGCACATTTTAGGCTGGAAGAGAAAAACACTTGCAGGCTGAACAAAATGGCTGCCACTAAAGACCAAGCAAAGTGGAGTCCAATGAAAATATAGCAATTAGACTAGCAAGTCCACCTCAACAGCCTAAAAAAAAAACCTTAAGTGTAAAAGTGCCTTCAAAAGTAACAAGCATTTACAATGCAATGTTTTCGCCTTTGGAAAAGTTAGAGCAAATGACAAAATGTGTATTTATGTGTTGGTTTTGAAAACAGATAAATAAATGGCAGTCATTTACATTGCCATTAGCTTAATCTCTCGCAAATGTGAGACCTATTGTACCCTACGGACGAGCTCATCAGACAGCAATTAGTACCACACACACACACCCAGAGCCACACACACACACACACCCAGAGCCACACACACCCACAGACTGCCATAGTGTACGAGCTATTACGCCTGCAGAACGCAATGTGGTCTGCCTGTATCTTGCTGCCTATATCTTGTCTGACTTTTTTTAACCTTCACATATTTTGTGTGCTATGAAAATCGAGAATGTAGCTGAGCAATTAGCATTTCGGTCACTTTAAGGTGGCAACAGGGCACCCTCGCTCTGTCCCATCAGCCCAGCCACTTCTAGAATTTTTATAGTGTGGCCGTTTGGTTGAAAGATTGTTCCCTGTGGTTAAATTCCAAGCGAATTTGAGCTTGGCAAACAGAGTCCGATAATTTAAAAAAGTGAGCGATATAATCTAGTCTGCCTTAGTAAACCACCTATCTAATTTTAGAGGGCAGACTATCAGTCTGTATGTTAATGATGGCAAGAAAATTAATAATTAGTACGTTTTGTAGTAGACGTGAATCCGTAATCTAGTGTGGCCCATTCCGATTAATACATTATTTGAATCTATAAAACCCCTGGGAGAGAGGGGGCGGGGGAGGGAAAGTTGACGAATAAGAAGCAGTTATTATATGAGCCATGATATGGCACGAGGCTACCCCACCAAACCTATTACCAATGAGGGACCCACCTGTGCGATAAACAGTGGGCTTGTATATAGCCGATCACAGGGTCTACGTGAAAACGGGTAAGTCCTACTGAGCGTCTCTAAGGATAAAATTAGACATTTAGACTATTAATAAAAGTGAAGTAAGAGACCACCATGTACACAGTGACAAGGATAAAAACACTATCACTCACGTGAGAGTTCCCACACATGAAAATTGCATACGAGTACAACTATGTCTCATGGTCAACTACGATAGCGCACTACAAAATATCTACGTGAAGAATACCTGAAAATGAGTATGACCCCGCGTCTCGGCGTTCCTCTGGCTGTCCGAATGGAGTATGGTTCGGCAACACCGGGATCGCGCATGCGTGATTTTAACAAGGAAGAAGTCGGCGGAAACACTAGACTGCGTCTAGTGTTTCTTGGCCTGAATGTACTCTCAAACCGGAAGTGCCGCAATCAGAGCAGTTTCGGTGTATGGCCGGCAGATTAACGGATATGTCGACCACTAGGTAAAAAGAAACTATTACACTTTTCGCGCGATTTGGTGTGTAGTAAGATGAACCCGGTAATACAATTACTAAAGTGATATTTGGAGGAGTAGAAAAAATATTATCACTCGAGTGGCAGGCAAAGTAAGTGTACTGAAGGACAAAGGGGAAAAGAAAATACTTACAAGGAAAATATTCCTTTATTTCATAAAAAAGCATCCGGTCAGGTTACCCACACAATGGCCATGGAAGCAAAAGGAGAGCAGTGTCCAGGAAAGGGATAATCTATAAAACTAACGTACTTTCCGAAACTTGAGTACGTAATACACAACCTTATAAAATCGTGAGAAATACAGGAACACAAATATTTCTGCTAAATATCACGGGCTGATGGGAGCGAAAACCACCACCAGTAAAATCATCAGGCGTGGTGACATCAATGACCTTAACAAATGTGCTAGATCAAACATTTGCAACCTGTGTGGTTTGACATAATTTTTCAACATGACAAGATATATAGTGGGAATAAAACATCGGGACAGCGGGAGGGGGCGGGGGGGGGGGGCAGGAACGGGCACACGGACAGCGGGAGGTGGGCGGGAACGGACAGCGGGACATCGCGCAACCCACCCCTGAAAACGCCATTTTGAAAGTGTGGCGAAAACAAAGCTTTAAAAAAAAAACACCGCCCACCGCCGCATGACGTTACCAAAGGGGCGGGATGAGTAAAAATGGCCGGAACGCCCCCGAATCTGCTCCGGCATTGACGGACAGATCTCTGTTCCAATGGCTAGCCTCCATTTATGGAGCTAGCTAATGGAACAGAGGGGCGGGACTAGACTCAAATACTCTAAACAAAAGATTTCGCCTGCGCAAAACGCTGCTTGCGCAGCTTTTGACAGGCGAAACCTAAAAATGCCTATACCACCCCTCTTCAGCAATTAGACCAATGATGTCAAAAATTGAAATAACAGATTTAAACCATTAAAAGTTAAAAAGCAATGTGTGCACATGTAGCAGCAATTCTCACACTCAACTTTATATTTACTAGCAAAAAAAAGAAATTAAAACATTACTCATATGATGTAAATCAGGAGTGCCCACTGTAGGATAGACACGGCTGAAGTAAAACAACATATGGACTGTTCAGACATTAACTTACCTTCAGACTTTGAAATGGTGCCTTCTAGGGCCACCCATTGTGTCCACTTCTACAGATACCTCAGGGACTCGGGTTCATCCCTGAAACCAGATAAAAACAGGTTCAGTTCCTCTGGAGCAAAGCAAACACCCCTTTATAATGCCTTGACCACTTAAGTGGTACAGATCCAGTACAAGTTATACAGACATCACAGAATTGTAATCCAATTGAGGACAACACCATTGACAATTCTTTACACGTAAATGAATGGAAGGTGGGTTTCCATCTAAGTCAGATTACAATAAATGTGTCTTTTGATCACTTCAAAACACAAAAAACTCACCAATACTATTCTTCAATTACCTCATTCATAAGTGACATTCGTCAAACCCATTCAACCAAAATAGCGGGCTACTGCTTTTAATTACACCTTGTTATAGGAGTACCACTGAAATGAAATTATCTACAATCTCTTTTAAGGCCTACAATCATTCCTCTTCAGCTAAATCTTGCAACTATAGCAAGAGCTGTAATTTCCTACATTGTTTTTTGCAGCAGTTTACTACAGATGTGTACTACAGCAATCTCCCAATGCTCACAAATGTTGCTATTACTACTAAACATTAAAACGTAGTAAATTTTAAAGATTTGCCTTCTGCAATTCAGTTGCAACCAGTTCCTATGATTTCAATTTAGAAGGTTGACAGTTGAGGACATGCTATCTTTCCACCTCTTCTCCCTAATGAGATGTCAGGTTACAGGGCTCCTGAGGTACAACTGGCCCCTCAGTGCTGGTTATTTTATATGGGCCTTCAGCCGAAGGTGATTGCGTCTAGCAAAAGAAAGCAGCTTTATGCTTAGGAAGAGACGGAACCTTCTCAACCTAAACATTGAATCATGAAAAAGGCAGCGCTCCACTAATAGCACAAACATGTGACTCAATGCATTAGGAATGTGTTGTATTAGAAGAGCAGGCAATCAATAGCCAATTACTATAGTGTAATCTACCATTTGCCCACATCTCGCCATTATTTGCTTTCTTCTCCGGGCTCCTTAACAATTCTTGTCTTCTTTATATTAAATTTGAATGTGGCCAACAATTTGCCCACCTTTACCTTTTTTCATTTATGGCAGTCTTCCCTCCTAATGATCACCACATCTCCTCACCCGATACTACACATAATCAATTAGACTCCTTTCATTCTCTACCCCAGCAACCCAAAACTAGAACTCCATCCTAGCAGCTCTACTTCCACCCTTATTCTTTTCACACACTTTAAGAACATTTGTATCCCTCTTGTTTCACTCTTCGCAGACTCGGCTCGTTTGCCTCACTTGGGAAATATTTCACCTCCTTTTATCATCACTATGGTGAAAGAGCACTTTAAATGTCATAACATGAAACACTCCCTGACTAGAATTTCTTTGCACATTCAACAATTTCACTATGAACTTAACTACATTGCTGCCCTAATAAAGTAGCACTGATTTGATTTATGGTTGAAAGTGTAGGTAGTTGCTCTCATCCCTCGTATCTGTATTCAACAAGTCATAGGATTCCTCAGTTCGTTTATTCATCTCCATATAAGACAGAGGTATAGGACAGCACACCCAACATGCCAGAGCAACTTCTTAAAAATGACAGTTTTGAGTGGATTTGGTGTTGCTTTAATTAGATCGGCTACTTGAATTCCTATTTTTAATGGCGATATAGAATGGTTGCTGGAGTTAGGGGGATTTAATATGACAATTTTTTGATTCAGCAAGTGGGACTGACAGACAAAGTAAAAAGAAAAAGCACCAAAAAGAAAGCAAACAACAAAGTAAGAAAGACAAATAGGATAAAGAACAAGAAGGAGAAAAAAGCATGAAAGGGGAAAGGAACGACAAAGAAAGAAAGAGAGAACAAGAGAGAAGTGTAATATCTTAACTTGGGCAACTTGCCATGCAACAGAGGGGAATAATAACTAAATAAAGAAATAGATATTAAATAACTAGTGTATCCTGTTCATCTTCCAACCATTGAAGAGACCTGCAAAGTATGAGATGCAAACAGAAGCTCATCCATTGCAGAGAAGCACCAGTACATTTGGTTAACTCCATCCTCCTGTACGTTTAGGTGCCAGTTGGAATCAAAATTTAGAATAGACAAATTACTAGGAAGAATAGGCTAGTGTTTGACGGGTGGGAGAGTGTATAAAATAATGTATTGCCATAAAACTACACTGAAGTGAATCTGACACTTCCAGACACTAAGAATGCTAGGTAAAAAAACACATCTACGACTGAAGATTATTTGAACAACTATGCCTAGAAAATGGTGGACACTGCAGGATCTCTCTGAACTATTTGTAGGGATAGAAGGACCACAAGGGCCACTGGAGTGAGGATTGCGCCCTAACGCAGACCATGGCTCATCTGGGATCTTTTCCTGGTGACAGACATTTTAGAGATTCCTGGCCTGAGTACATGATGGAGACATTGAATAAACTGTAAAGAGGAGGTGGAGGCCATACTGTGTGAAGTCTGAGGTCAAGGGATGTTCCCTCTGACGAGGAGCGTCTACAGGTAACCAGGAAAGGAACTGGTGATGCAGTAATGCCAGTCATAAGAGGTGATGAGGGATTAGATTTGAAAGCTGGACTCCTCTTTGCTATGGTCCTACTCTTGGATTTAAGCCCATAGAAAATTGAGCAGAAAATAAACGCTGCTGGCTGTGACGAAGGACCAAAGTGGGGTAAATATCTGCACCTACTCTGTCCGGTGAGAGCTTGGTAGGGATACCCAACTTTTGCAGGTACATTTTGTGACAGATGATAAAAGTAGAAATTAGCTTGGTTGACTTAGTAATCAGGACTGGTGTGTGGAGAAAGGTGCAACTCTGGATGGGGGTTGATGAGAGTATAGCTCATTTCTTGCCACTGATTCCTGGGGGGAGGGGAGGGGCAGTGCGTTCTGGAACATTTTAGTGATGCAGTAGTCAATATTGATGTTTTCTTGTGTTCTGTTCCACCACTCTCTTTTGCCTCTCAGATACTGATTGCCCAGCAGAACACTTTTCTGTTGAGTGCTTTGCAGAGCATTATATAATTATATATATATATATATATTCACTGACAAAAAGATTAAAGATAGTTATAGTTAGATAAATATTTCAGTGACAACGCAACGTTTAAAACTAAATAAAAACACTGAAATTCACCAGTTATAGCTATCTCTAATAACTATATTGCGTGCCCTGATATAACTATAACTCGAGCCCTCATCATGCACTGCTTATGACCCCACGTATTACATCACTCATGGCATATTCTATGACATCACTGTTGGTATGACTGCAACATCTGAAATGATATTGATGACAAGACTGCATGGCGAGGGCACGAGTTACAGTTACTTTAGGGCATGAGTTATAGTCTCTTTAATGTAAAGTAAGACGTAATTACAATTCCTAACTATAACGTCAATTTAACCTTTGGGTTTTCTGTGAATTTCTAGTATTTTTTTTTTTACCATAAATTAATATTTTATTACCACTCATAAAGCCAACCCCATGCTGCGCACAGCCTTTGAGTTGACCACGCCGTGAGTCAAATCCCCCTGTGGGCAGCCAACGCCTTGCCTGCCATGCATGGCCTTAGGCTGTGCGTGACATGGAGTTGGCCACAGGGTGGGCCTACACCCCACTTCAGCAGCAGCAGCATGGTTTTGGGCACAGAAAACCACCACCGACACCTAGGTCCACCCGTTGTTTAATTTGCCACTGGGAAATTTTCAATAAGAAGGTTTATCTATGAGATAGATATAGATTTATATAGATATATATATCTATAGGTATATAGATATATAGATCTATAGATATGGATCTAATATATATATATATATATATATATATATAAAAATCTATAGATATATATATACATATATATAGATAGAGATATATCTATATCTATATTACTTACTGGCGGTCGCCAGTAGGTATATATAGTTAGGACCTTGTTACCATTGGAAATTCCGAACATTCTATTGTGAATAACTTTGGCGCCGATTGAGGGATCTGCCTGTAAGTTTCCTTAAATTTGCCTCGCTGCGCTTCGCTCCTTCCCAGAAAGTTTCGGGGGGATTCGTCAAGCGGGGGCCGAGAAAAAAGGGGGGTCCCAAAACGTGTTTTCCCCATGTTAATTTCCATAGGGACATTCTGACAAGGCTACAGCTCGAACGGCTGAACGGAATTACACCAAACTTGGCAAAATGGTAGGGCCTGGTATGCAGATGTGCCTTTGCTATGTTTGGTGAAAATCCCTCCAGTAGTTCTTGAGAAAATGGAATTTGAAATTTTTCAAATGGCTTTTTCTATGGGACCTTTAGACACGGCTACAGCCCGAACGGCTGAACGGAATTACACCAAACTTGGCAAAATGGTAGGGACAGGTATGCAGAAGTGCCTTTTCTATATTTGGTGAAAATCCCTCCAGTAGTTGTTGAGAAAATTGAATTTGAGCAAATTATATATCTATATGCGCTCACCGTTCGCGCACCGTACGCGTACCATTACGTCCGCGAGTGAGTATATGATTGGCTGGCAGTCGACTGTCAACATTCCAAACTGTCCAAACCAGGAAGTGTTGGCCACCATCTTGTTTTTCAGGAGAACTGAGGCACAAGAGAGCCCAAAACAAGAGTGGAAAACACGAAAAGGGGGCAGGGTGGGGACCCCCCCAACCCCTTTTTTTAAATCGCGGGGTACGCGCACCGTCCGCGTACCGTGCGCGTACCCCGCGATTTTAAAAAAAAGGGGTAGGGGGTCTCAACCCTGCCCCCTTTTCGCGTTTTCCACTCTTGTTTTGTGCTCTCTTGTGCCTCACTTCTCCTGAGAAACAAGATGGCTGCTCAGGTGGTCCCAGAAGGATAATAACATATATAAACGTTATATTAGCATTTACAAAACCTTTGAAATTTATTGAAAAAAAAATATAGGTTTCAGGACTTATATAGTTAGGAATTAGCATTTAAAAAACCTTGCAAATTCACTTAAAAAATCATAGGTTTCAGGTGGCCTTATATAGTTAGGAATTAGCATTTTAAAAACCTTGCAAATTCACTTAAAAACCATAGGTTTTAGGCCTTATATAGTTAGGAATTAGCATTTTAAAAAAACATTGAAATTGCTCCTATATAGTTAGTTGTACTAACTATATTTCGCGCACCCGCAATCCACTGCTGATGATGTCACATATTACATCATTCATGACATGGTCAGTGACATCACTGATGACATCACTGATGACATCTCAAATGACATCACTGATGATATCACTGATGACATCTCATTTGACATCACTGATCGCATCACTGATGATATCATTCATGTGATAATACGATGCACCTCCTCACACTCTAATACAGAGTTCTTCAAACTGAGGGACGCGCCCCCCTGGGGGGGCGCAACACCATCCTAGGGGCGGGGGCGCGCACTCCACTCTAATTTTACTATTGTTCCCTGCATCTTAGAGAACTCTGGTGGCTGGAGGGAGGGGAAATCGACAGGGCACGAAGTGCCCATGCTTTGTTATGTTAACCTCCCAGGAGGGGGTTAATTCATGGTGCTGAAATGCTTCAGCTGCAGTGAGTCTCTTGCCTTTCACTGAAGCTGAAGCATTTCAGCTCTATAAATTAACCCCCTCCTGCGTAGCTGCCAAGGTTTCAGATTGCCATGTGTGACATTTTCGTAATTTCAGGGTAATTATTAGTTGCAATTAGTTGCAGTTCAATGACATCACTCTAGTATGACGACACTCCCTTCCTACCCTGGCAACGGCGAGAGCGCAGCGATGCAGAGAACGGACGGCAACCGGGATAAACTGAATATCGGAAAAATGGCTTTGTCCTTCCTTGTAGAACTGAAAGTAAGGAACCTCTCAGTCCTCCGATGCTTTGTAAAGAGAAGAAGGCTTGAGCGTAACCACAAGCACAGATTTCTATTCAGTAAAATAATAATAAGCCTCTAAAATATTGTTCGTATTATTTCACTGTTTTCTGGCTTTGTGAAAAATCAGACAATACGTTTTGTGTTATACTAAGAGAATTCCAAAAATAGTTCTCTACAGTAATTAAAATTGCATTTTTTTCCTTACAAACTCACATTGTGCACTTCAGTTCTTTACCAACGACTCGAGTCATTAACAATTTCAATATGGCCACTTAACATACGCGTCTCGTTTACTTTTGGTTAAAGACAAGTTGCTTCTTTCATCCTTCAGGTGAAATGGAGCCAACCTGTCTACTGTCTTTCTTATTGTCGTATGCGTGCAGGTGCAATTTGGCAGTACAGCCCCTTTAAAAAAAAAAAAAATCATATTGTTATTTCTCAGAACTACAGTAGCAAAACTGCAAGTAACAGAAACGAAAGTGGGTTTTGATGAAGGAGCTTTAGTTTAATGCACTTCGTCACATCTCATTATCATACAGAATAAGAACTGTCCCTCTCCAGCCGTTGATTAACTTCCAAGTTCCCCAGGTCCTTGGGTAATGTACTGCTCCAGACCAGGTTTCTTCCTTTAAATTAAACAAGTCCCAAAATTCAGAGAAAACAAGCACTAGCAAAGCCAATAGGTCTCACCATTGGAAGAGCTATAGATTTTGGCAAGGGGGTTTAGCCACGTTGTACACCAGCGTGACTGCTGTTCAGAATAGCTCAAAGTTATTGGCGTGGGGTGGGGAAGAGTGGATTGGGGAGATTGTGGTAGAGTGGGGTTGATTGGCGTAGAGTGGAGTGGGGGTAGAGTGGGGGAGTTGGGTAGCTTGAGATGGAGTGGGGTAGACTGAAGTGTGGTACGAATCAATAAATATAAGATTTCGAGAGCGCTAACTTAGCCCAAGGGCATCAAGGTGCTAACCACAGAGCAATGTGCAGGCAGAAGACACATTCTTACCAACATCTAAGGCAGAGTTCTTCAAACTTATTTGGGCTGCAAGTGTGGGTGTGAGTCGTGTGTGTGTGTTTGGAACTTGTAATAGGTCAGAAGGCAAGTCGGGAGCACAGATCAATTGAAACTTTATGACCAGCAAGTACTCTTATTTTACGCCCCTATCTAACTCCAGCGTTAGGCACGCGCTTATTTGAAATGAAATTGCAGCTCGAGAGCAACTGCATTTCACGCGACTCCTACATGGCTCCCCTCTCTTTGTTGTGACCACCCACCTGCATCAGACTCTCTCGGGCTGGCTAACTGCTCATTGAGGGGTCTGAATGCTACGCCATCCTAGAGGTGGCTTAGCGAGGCGCAACGAGGAGAAATGTTTTCATTCCTCCTCGTTTTTCCCTCTTAATGCGTGCCGCATTCTACAGCATGCATTGAAAGAGGGAAATGCCTGTAGTGATTGTTTATGTGCAGAAAGGGGCACCTTCCTGCACAAAAACAATCTCCCCACGCAGGCATGGTGCAAGGATGCCTACGCCAGCACATGGCTGCAGGTTGTGCACCAGCGCAGGGGGAAGCACAGATATGCGTCATATTCTTGTAAATATGTCGCATCCCTGTGCTTCGGAAGTGCCGCAGCCCAAGGGTTTGCGGTGCCACGCTGCGGCACTTCCTTGTAGATCTGCCCCTGGATATGGAGCACAACCTGAGGAAAGCAGTAGCAAAAATCCATCCACAGATTGACCGCCCGTGGCGAAAAACAGGCACACCCATCACATTTATGTTGGTGATGTTATCAATCAATGTCATGTGTAAAACAAAGCATCCTAGTAAAAACAATTTGTGCACATTTTAACTAGGAAAATGGTTGTTTGAGCCGTGTAATAACCTGTCATTTCAGTACACCCACTCACAAACCTGCACTTTACCAAACACTCTTATTGTGTTGAACATTATTTGCTGGTTATGGCCCGGGATATGCGCGCGGCGGTCAATTATGTAGTGTACTAGATTCCAGAAATTTCTGCCAGGTGGTGGTGGGGCCCAACAGCTAAAAAAATTGAGCTGGGGGGGCTCAACCTGCAAAAGTTTGAAGACCTCTGCTCTAATATAACCTTTGAAACACCCAGTGTTAAATACAGACTACCATTCTTGAAACCATTGACACACCAATACCAGTTACTACATACGCACTCACTGATTCCTAGGTCTACACACACATTCACTCATTCCCCCATAGAGTCACTCATACATACAGTCACTCATCAATACAACACTATCATATGCACTCGTACACCTATACAGACACTCACACACTGCCACTCATCCATGGAGTTACTCACACACCTAGTCAGTCATGCAAAGAATCAATCACACTTCCATTTCCTCAACTATACAGTTATACACACAACACCTTACTTATTCAAACATATACTAACACATACTTACTCTCTTATACAATCACAAGTACACAATGATCCATACAGCCACTCGCACATTCACTGGCTCTCATTTATAGTCATTTATATATGCCAACTCTCACATGCACTGTGTTTTACATATGTACTTACTTGAACATGTAGCACTGAGATATCCATTCACTCACTAACACACCCATGCACACAGTCAACCACCCATATAGCCGTTTTCCACATGCCCTCTTGAACTCATACACCTAGTGAATCAACTGCTCACACATCTATGCACAGTCACACACCTCCCAGCCACCCACACACACACTCAGTCTCCCATTCAAATACTTGGGCAACCAATCAATAACCCATATAGCCACTCTTATAGCTACTGATCAACACATGCAGCAGCTTACACAACAACAGACATACTGATACACACATTCAGACAGTTTAGTGACTAACCCTTGCATTTAGTAAGACACATTTAATACCTCACTCATACAGTCAGTCACGCACCTACTAAATCCTTCATCCAGACACTTATACATCCACTCATTCTTCAATATGTAAAACATATTTAACCCCTTCCGCGCTCATGACCAGCTCAGCTCGTCATGAGCTACGCCGCTCGCACGCTCATGACGAGCTGAGCTCGTCATGTAACGCGGCTTTTCGAAAAACGCAGCGGGAAAACCGCTAGCGCGCATGCGGTTAAACTTTACAGAAACACACAGTCATCAGTGATGTCAAATGAGATGTCATCAGTGATGTCATCAGTGATGTCATCAGTGATGTCATGAATGATGTAATATGTGACATCATCAGCAGTGGATTGCGGGTGCGCGAAATATAGTTAGTACAACTAACTATATAGGAGCAATTTCAATGGTTTTTTAAATGCTAATTCCTAACTATATAAGGCCTGAAACCTATGGTTTTTTAAGTGAATATATATATATATATATATATATAAATCTATCTATAAATCTATCTATCTATCTATCTATATCTATAGACAGCTGCACTGTGGAACATCATGCCAATACATATTAGGAAAGCCAAGACAGAGAGACTGTTTAGGAAGGCTTTGAAAACTTGGCTATTTAGCCTTCCATGATTCCCCTAGCCTCCTCCTTTTGCTGCTGTCGGGGGTAGCCGTGCACTTTATAAGTGATAATAATAATAATAATGATAACATATATCTATATCTATAAATCTATATCTCTCTCTCTATATATAGATATATATCAAAGGTAGACAACCTTGGAGCGACTATATATATATATATATATTTATATATTTCTATAGGAAGAAAATGGTTTCTTTTTATCTATACTACTATTATAAAGAGAGAACTTGCACCTTTTGGCCAGGTAAACTCGGGAACCACAGCGCCAATCTACACACCCGATACATCTAGGAAAATGTCAGGGTGTGTAGATGGACATAGGCTATATAAATAAAAATAAAAAATTAAATTAAAAAAATTACGTTTGTAAGCAAAGTAGTCCCCTGAAAGTAGCGCCGGCCGGGACCTAGCGCTGGCCACGCCGCGACGTGCGTCATGACGACAAGGAGGAGGGCGGTGCAGTAATGCCTCGATATCAGTCTCTCAGGGCAGTGTCTCTCTTCTATGTCTACGGCTCTGCAGCGAGCTGTGTGCGAGATGGCGACAACAGGGGAGCCGAGTGCGGTGGAGCGGAGGGTCCGCACTTGAGCGCACTGAACTGCCGCGCGGCTCGGAGCTGCCGAAGGTTGCGGGATCTTTGCGGGGCCCGAGAAAAGGTGTGGAGGCAGCAGTTTCGGAGTAGGTAGGTGCGCGAGTGAGTCTGGGCGGGGGGGGGCGAGTGAGTCTGGGCGGGAGCGGGGTGCGAGTGAGTCTGGGCGGGAGGGGGCGCGAGTGAGTCTGGGCGGGAGGGGGGCGCGAGTGAGTCGGGGCGGGAGGGAGTCGGTGCGGGAGGGGGTCGGGGCGGGAGCGGGTGTACTGCCCCCAGCCCCTTTCTGCCCCAGGCAACGCTGGGGCGGGCTGCTAGTTTGTCATATTTTGGGACTCCCCCTTTTTCTTAGAACCCGCTTGACGGATCACCCTGCTAAACACTCCAAAAAGGAGCAGAGAATAATCATTTTTTTGGTATATTACTGTGCAGATTCGTGTGCGTGCACGCATGTGTTGATTCATACTGGTGCCAGGCTCATAAACACACAAGTTGGCAATTAGAATCTAACCTTACTCTCGACCAAAACCGACGACAACTTCTGCACCGCCGAACACCTGCACTTCCAGATCGACACCGACCCAAACACCACCCTCAGAGGAACCCTCATCTACAGACATCTAGAGACCCCGACCACAGTTCAGCGACTCAATCGCTGACTTCGTCAGTACACACGGCCTCGCCTCCACAGACTACATCCTTCTCGGGGACCTGAACTTTCACCTCGAGAACAACAACGACCGCAATTCCACCACCCTGATCAACAACCTCGGACTCAGACAACTCGTCACCACACCCACCCACTCCGATGGCAATAGCTCCTAAAAGCTCCCACGTCTCCTTCAACCACACCACCGAACTCCACTGGACCGACCATCGCTGCATCCACTTCACCATCCGGAAAACCACCACGCACCACCACACCCAACAGATCCTCTGCCGCTGCTGGAGCAAAGTCAGCGAAGAGCAGCTAACCACCACCCTTGCCCACCTGCCGACCCCACCAACCCAGACACTGTCGTCCGCAACCTCAGACAATGGATCGACGACTGCCCAAACACCCTCTCCCAATCAAGAAACCCTCCAACAGACACACCAGCAAGAAAGCAAACTGGTTCACATAAGACCTCCAGGCCTCCAAGCAAACCTGCCGTAGCTAGAGAAGAAATGGCACCGCGAACAGACACCAGACAGCCACGCAGCCCACAAGAACGCTACCCGCAGATACCATCAACTCATCAGATCCGCCAAAAGAGCTTCCTTCAAAGACCGCCTAGACAACAACGCACACAACAGCAAAGAGCTCTTCAACCTCGTGAAGGAACTCTCCAACACCAACGACATTCCACCTTCGCAAGACCTGTGCAACTCCCTTGCCACCTTCTTCTATCGCAAGATCGCAGACATCCATGACAGCGTCAAAGTCACAACCTCCCCGAAAAGCACTGAGACCTCCGCCCTCACGGCCCCTATCCGCACTGACCCCTTGCTCTCCTGGACCAACATAAACGACAACGACACCATCAAAATCATGAACACCATCCACTCTGGATATCCGCAGACCCATGCCCACACCACATCTTCAACAAAGCAAGCACCAGCATCGCACCCTATGTCCAGAAAGCCATCAACATCTCCCTCGAGTCAGCAACCTTCCCGGAGAGCTGGAAGCACGCCAAGATCAAAGCCCTACTCAAAAAACCCAAGGCTGACCCCAAGGACCTCGAGAACCTCCGGCCCATCTCCCTGCTCCCGTTCCCGGTAAAGGTCATTGGGAAGACGTCAACAGACAACTGACCCGCTACCTCGAGGAGAACAGCATTCTGGACCCATCCCAGGCGGGTTCCGCAGCAACCATAGCACTGAAATTGCCTTCATCGCCGCCACCGATGACATTAGGGCCCTGCTGGACAAAGGAGAAACCGTGGCCCTCATCCTCCTGGACCTGTCAGCCCCCTTTGACACCGTCTGCCACCGCACCCTACGCACACCTCCACGACGCTGGGATCCGAGACAAGGCTCTGGACCACCTCCTTCCTCTCCAGCAGAACCCAGAGCATCCACCTCCCCCTTTACAATCCAAAGCCACAGAGATCATCTCCGGCGTACCCCAGGGCTCATCCCTAAGCCAGACGTTGTTCAACGTCTACATGGCACAGCTCCCCACATCGCACGAATGCATGACCTCAACATCATCTCATACGCCGACACCCAGCTGATCCTCTCCCTCACCAAGGAGCCTCGGCCAAACTTCTGAAACGACTGCACTGCATATAAAACACCTCTGCATGCCTGATCTTTGACATCCCTCACCGCAGCCACATCACACCCCACCTGAGAGACCTGCACTGGCTACCCGTCAACAAGACGATCATCTTCAAGCTCCTCACCCACACACACAAGGCACTCCACAACACCAGTCCAACATACCTCAACAGACGACTCAGCTTCTACACTCCCACCCACCAGCTCTGCTCCGCCGACCTCGCCACAGTCCCCCGCATCTGAAGGAGCGACCTCCAGCAGCAGATCGTTCTCCCTCCTCACCGCCAAGACCTGGAACACCCTCCCCATCCTCCTACGGCAGACCCAGGACCAGCTAACCTTCAGAAGACTCCTCAAGACCAGGCTATTCAAGCAATAGAAGCACCCCCACCCCCCCCGTACCTTGAGACCTTTACAGGTAAGTAGTGCGCTTTACAAATGTTCTGATTGATTGATTGATTGCTTGCTTAAATTTACCACAAACCGCTACAGTCAATCAAAATGTAAGCATGTATATTACTTTTTTTTTATCATTGCAATACCTAATCAATTACACTTTGACTTTATGTTTTTACATCTGCTGTGGTAAGCCTGTGAGTCGTTTCTTGTGGTTTCAGTACCTACACCCCCTGGTGGCAATTCAAGTGAACCAAGCAATACCCTAGGACTTCATGTCACCTTTTCCAGTCGTGGACCTTCCTTTTAGAAATAATTGTTTTCAAGTATGTCAGTGCAAGTAGTTTATTTGAATGCAGTGATCAGTTAAATACAACGTCAAGGCTAGAAGTGTTGTCCCGAGAACTCTTCTTGTAGGCCCTACTTAACCAGTCATCAAATGGTTTCTGATATAACAAGTTGCCAGATATGCTTTTTTGACATTGGACAACTTACGACCTGTTGGCAAGCACAATGAAAATGCTAATGGTTAAATAAAAACATAAATTAACAGTCAAGTAGAGAGATTCATGAGATAAAGACCCGGTTTCAAGCTAACATAAATGGCAAGCTAGTCCTCAGACAAAAACAACAAAAAACAGTTGCTTCTCTTTGTTGGAAAGATGGAAAGTCGCTTTATTAACAGTGAGCCAACATATCCCAAAGGGGAAACATGGAGAGGAAAAAGAAAGATATGAACAGTCCATTATACTTGCTTTTAATGCAACAAAGTACTTTTCAGTGACGCTCTGAAAAATTAGATTAAGTGAAAAAAGATTCAAGAGTCACGGAATGCATGTCTTCAAATAAACCTGGTCAGGGTCACCGCGCACCCAGTTCATAATGTACTCTGGCCTGTCTCCTTTGCATTCCCGAGACATTTGATGTATTTATTTTGGTTCTTAATTAACTAATGTATTACCTACACTCAGAAGTGATTTGCAAGGAAAATACAGTTCAGTCACCACACAACACCGATTTGCTGATAGTTAAAAAGCTTAGAGGAACTCAACTAACCCTCAAATGTCATCCAATGGGTTGCTTTGCAGGGAAGTCTGGCTCGCTCACAGGCAGGTTTTCGAATTAGCGGGCTTTGTTGAGCACCTGCACCGCCGACTAAAATAAGTGGGTGCATAAGGCTCTGGCGTGTTACCAGAGAGCAACAAATACCGCAGATCATTTCCAGACACAAAGTGGAATTAGTTTAGTCACGAGCGTCTTTTTCTAAACAGATTTTAAAGCACTCATCCATATACATCTTCAAGCTTTTTTTTTTTTTTTTTTTTTTTAGACGTCGAGCTCCCCCCTCCCGACAAAAAATTCTGAAAGTTGGTACCCTGCATCATCGATAGCCATTCCCACCTGCAGTGTGATGTATTCCTATAGGTTCTGTATCGATCCCCCTATTCCTGACCCTATTCTGGTTAACAAGTTAACTAGCAGCCATCCCATGAGGCAGAAAACCCCCATGATGCAGGAACCGTTATCTGATTAAGCCACACTACGGCACAGGAACGTGTTATCTGATTAGGTCATAACGCTTGCCATCTAATTAGACAAGCGATATTCCTCCAGCCCCTGATAAGGCATACGGAGTTCTCAAAACAAACCAAACCTATGACAACCTGGGAAAAACCCTGCGGCCATTGTTTTGATTTCACCGAGAACTTCAGCAAAAGAATGTGCTAACGACCAGGTCGTATGACATCCTTATTGACGTATCTATGTCCATCCTTACGTCAATCTCGGCACCTTAAAGGTATAAATATTACCGATATTGCCCTATGCAAACACACGCGGTGGTGACGAGATCGGAGCAGCCAGACTTGCCGAAGCCCAGAGCAGACCCCGCTGGCGCAGCCCCGCCTTCCTGACGCGCTGAGAACGAGAAGCTGCCTTTTCTCCTGCCGAGAAATCCAGCCCCGGCGCTTCCGGGTAGCCCTTGCAGGCAGCCTGGAATATCGAGACCAGAGACGAGAGATACCATCCCTCATTCATCCTAGATTCCAGGTACAGAACTGAATAACCCCTTGCAGAGAATTCTTTAGTCAGTCACTTGGCAAAACAAACTTAACTTAAACTGTAACTTTCTATTCCCGCCCACGTATTAGGCTTAGGTCAGGTACACGGGGTAGGCGTAGTTAGAAACACCAGTTGAGTACGATTAGTCAAATGTAAATGTGTATGTATTCATTTTATTCATTTTAAACCTTCATATGGCTTAGAAACCATATCAATGTTTTTACAGTATTATTTTATACTTCTGCTTTTAATGTATGCACTTTACTTAACCATAAGTATTGCAATAATATCGATCCATTTCTCTTGTATGAGAAAAGAGACTGATCAATAAATAACATCTTTTATTGAATACGCCCGTCTCTTCCTTTTCTCTACAATCTGGTGAGACTAAGAATGCACGTACTGACTGAGTAAAATAAGTCGTCTTTTGTTTCCACACGACTCTAGAGATACACTCTTGATTAGGGGAGAGCAAAGTTGTCATGTTCTATGGTTGTCAGAAACTAAATCCCTTCTTGTCTATCCAGGGAGGTTCAACTCCTCCTTGCCTATTCGAGAAAGTTTCTAGTGAACTCTGAGCCAGCTGGCAAACCCAAAACTTTAAGTCTAATATCGACAGTAGTAGACCTAGTTAACGTCTGGTCTAGGCCTATACTATTGAAGGTATTATTCCAATGCGCAGAGCCTATTGGGATAATAGGAACTACACTACATGGCGCCCAACATGTTTGGAAGGGCGATAAAACTAACGTAAGACATTTAGAGTAACTCAGTCGTGCTTTTTCACTCAGACCCCTTTTTTCCCATAATACTCCAAAGACGTCTGGAGTGGGTGAAAGGTAATATCCGCCAGACCTCGCAGGAGGAAACTCCTATGTATGGTTCTTGGTTTAGTCAACGTTGAAGGATACACTGTTCCAAAATATTGTGCATCTAATCTTTGTCTCCATAAGAAACCTGATCTGCAAACAAAAGAAATAAGCTTCCTGTCGGTAAAATGGTAGACAGTGATGATGAAAGAGAGACAGTTAGAATAGCAACTGAACTCGCAGAAGCTGATACTGCTATGCAAGAAACAGACCCGAATATAATACTCATCGCGGTCAACATAAGAAAATCTATAACTTTAAAACTTATAGAAAATAGACGGACACCTAGAGGTGGCACAGTCATATTCGTAATTGAGGCACACGAATATCGGCAGACAGAGGCATTCTACACATGGATAAACTTTCCAGCAGCAAATGCTGTAACTAAGTACTTCCACTATTACAAAACAGAGGAACCTCCTGATACGTACACTCCTTTCGAGGAGGTGGAAGTACCACTTAAATTTCAAGAGCATCTGCTCTTATTTAATGGCGCCCTAAAACATAATAATCACATCACCAGGCTCGGTCCCTTAGGTAGACCAGGAGCAACGTGGCCGGTCCTAGCCGGATACACACCACATCCAGACATCGAAAGAATGCCTGCACCAGAGCTTTTAACACAGCTAAAACAATTAATAAAAGTACATAGACAATTAGTCCAATATGTGATGCGGACTTCAACAATCCAACCAGCAATTAAAATTCCACAGCTGACCCCTCACCAGGGGAACACAAATAAAATTACACCACAGAACATACAATCATGCCTAGGTAAAGTACCAGCTAAACGGGAACAAATACCATTCTGGTTAGCACAAAAAATCACCCAAATAGAGGCGGTGTTTCCAGACACCACCCCGTTAGAAAAACACAGGATTCTGACTATCTGTCTTCCAATGGGAATCGCACCACACGTGGAGGACTGTGACACTTGGGGTACAGTCTTTGCTTCCATCTACACAAAAACGCACGGTGTTCCATCCATTTTGGTAATACCAGATGTGCTAAAACAAATTCAAGACGAATACGGTCCAGAACCCGCTTTAACTCTTGGTATGAAATTACTAAAAGACTTCAAGCAGGTCTCGGCTATACTATTAGCCAACATAAAGGGAGAAGCAGCAAACGTGGCGATCCGCCAGAGGTTAAAGGAGACAGATATAGCAGACCAACCAGCTGAAATTGCCAGAATTATAGAAAAATCCTATGAGGAACTAGGTAGAGATAGTTTAGGTGGAATACCAGTAAAACCACAACTGATTGAAGATCCTGAAAAAATATTTTTTAATAATAATTCAACACCACAAAAAAAGAGCTGGGATGGAAACAAACAATCCAATCCTAAAGAAAATAAATTCCAGTCCAGAGGAAGGTCTCCACGGCGAGAGAAAAATCTCCGAACCAAAGACACAGGTCACCCCAAAGTGACCCCTCTGGGAAAAGATATAACCTTAGAAATAGGGATAATATAAAGAAGCCTGATAGATATCAAGACATTGATACACGTCCCTCTCAATCTTTTCAGACTTCCTCGCAGAAATCGGAAAGAAGAGGACGATCAGAACAAAGAGAAGAGCACGCCAAGTCCAAAGACAAGGAATCTGCTCATCTAAAAAAGAAACTACAATTTCCAAACAAGCATTTACAATGCAACGGTTTTGCCTTTGAAAAAGTTAGAGCTATTGGCATTGTAAATGACAAAAATTTTATTTGTGTTGGTTTTGAAAACAGATAAATAAATGGCATTGTCATTTACATTGCCAACAGCTTAATCTCTCGCAAATGTACAATTGTATAACTGAACTCAAAGGTCTGACCTTTGATGTAACACAGAAGAGAGAAGGCCGTAACCCTGCATGGTCTGAACTGTGTTAATTGTTACCTTGGACTCAAATCCCGGCTTCCCCACTTGACCAAATTGTGTGATCCTCAGTCCATTGATTTCCATCACTTTCCATCGTTTTTATTAACCATACAGTTTGAGAGCACATTTAAGTAACTCAGTGCACTACAAAAACCTTGCTTATACATGGTTAATATAAAATAATCTTGGTTCACATTTAATAACAATATATGCTGTGTAACTAGAGACAGGGCTGGCGTTAGGGCAGCATGACGGGTGAGGCCGCACTGGGCACTGCCCTAAAGGAGGGGTTGTGTATATCAATAACTTACATTGTTCAACATTCAGGCAGCAATAAAAATATCAAGATAACTCTTGTGATTAATGTTCCTGCGAGAGATCTCAGTTTTATCTAGTGGCAGTTTTGACTCACCATAAAGTAGCCCAGGGGGTTAATATGCCTGTTGCAAAGAACAGGTCTGTATTTTCTGTGGAGAGCTGAGTGGATTAGTCAAGCCTGTCATCACCAGTGCTTTAAAACAAATGAAGTGTATGCGAGAAAGGGGCTAAAAACAGATGGAGGGCACTTTAGGCAGGTGGTTGTGAGGGAATCAGATGAGGTCATGGGGGAATTGGTTGGAGGGGGGCAAAAAAAAAAAAGACTGTCGCACCATACGCCACCAGCGATAAGGTCAACCCTGAATAGAGAACATGGCAAGCTGACAAGTTTTGGATAATTTATGGCAAAATTGTAAGGCCATGGCGGTATTCTCTAATGTTTACTGCTCAAAAAATATTACTTTCAATAAACGTCACAGTTCAGTGAAATAATCGTTTACAAATCATTGAAACACTTTAAAATTGATGAAAAGTCCATGTTTTTCCATTTTACAGTCTATCGTAGTCATGACATTTATAGCCCGGGTTGCATCTTTTATGGCTCGGATCGTGCTCTGGCTCTTAGAGCCAGGCAGACCCAGGTTCAGCTCTCTTCACGGATGCCAGTGTCCCCCAAGAAATGTAGCCCCTTCTACGCACTTGGATGCTGCACCTGCCGCACCCCAACTTCCAACGCCAAGTCTGATGTGAGGAACACACCCCGAAGACAAGGTTATCTCACTCTTCTGTGCTCACTCCAAAAAGTGAAAGCTAGTGCTTGAAGCAGATTAAAAAAATCACAGCTCACCTTTCCCTGAACCTTTCACTCGTGTAACAAACCAACATTTTCATTAGACTACAAAAGCCGCTTGCATTTTAAACACCATGATTCGGCATCCTTCACTTCTGGGGAGTCACCCTCTCGTCTCCCTCATGGGAGAGTGAACTGGGTGAGACTTGGGAGAACAACACTCCGGCATAACGACCGACGGCTGCATTTCACTGGGGTGATTTTCTGAGAGTCTAGGGATAGCTTTTTCATTAAATAATGGTGCATGCTGAGACTTGTAGTCTAACTTGCCTGGAATACGCACATGCCTACAATTCCCAGCATGCTAACTGTCAAGCAATGAATCCTCTCGATAGCTTGGAGCAAGTGCCAAAGAAAGAGGATAGAGAACCAGGGCTTTGCCCCCCACCCATGCTCAGACATTGGTTCGGTCAGGTGTGCTCACCTTCTCTGTTCGGAGGGAGAGGATTTCCCCAACTTCAAGTGATCCCACGACCCAGGGGTGCTCTGTGCCAGCCGCAGGTGTTTCTTCACGGGATCTTTTAGGAGGAGGACTTTTTGTCAGTCTGGAGTGCCTCCACCTCCTAGAAGCATTGTGTCAGCCTCAGGTGTCGCGGAGTCCCGTGCTCAGCACATGACAGCCTGCCCCTTACTCAGAGTACACCCGAGTACAGCTGAAGCAGCACAAACAAACACTCTTGCTTCCTGCTTAAAGGGCCAGCCCCGCATTCCGGCACCGACAACTTCCTGCACCGCGCGCCCGCTGACACTGTCAGGCAGCCTGCGATTTACTTATTTTAAGATTTTGTTTCACGTGACGTGACCCAGAGTTGATGTTCAACCATTTCAGAGTCGCGTTTATAAAGTGTGCAAACATTGCTTCCACTCCGCTCCTGAAGCAGCTCTTCGCACGGCGACGGCGAAAGGGGGAGGCCAGCATCAGGAAACAAGCGGGAGGGGGCGGGAAAGGGGGAGGAGAGACGCAGAAGACGGCCGGAGCAGGAAGGCGGGTGCCGGCTCAATGCCGGACCAGATTCGGGGGCGTTCCCGGCTTTCGGCTGACGTCGCGTGACGTAGCCAAAAGGGAAAAATTCTCGGGAACGCCCCCGAATCTGGTCTGGGATTGACAGACAGAGCCCTCTACCAATGGCTAGCCTCCATTTATGGAGCTAGCCAATGGGAGGAGGGGGCAGATACCCGACCCCACATAGAGGATAAGAGGATATCATTAGATTTTGCTAGCGCATGCGTACTTCGTACGCATGCATCGCTAGGCAAAACCTAAAAAGAAGGTAGCCAGTATCAAGGTAGTTAACAATGCCGAGAATACTGAGGACACAACTGAAAAACGGAGAATGGGCTCAGACAATGCTAGACAGCGCAGCAGAAGTGAGCATAGCTCGCAAAGTCCTTATGAATCATCTGGAGACAGTGGACACGAATGAATATCTTCAAGTGGAAACTGCAGACACCAGAGTTAGCAAACCTCACAAAATATATGAAATAACTTTACGTATAGAAGGGGATAAGACTAGAAAAATAAGGGGACTATTTTGGGATAATCTCTCCAAGGGCTATGACATCCTTCTAGCTGAAAAAGACTGGCCACCAGAGTTTGTCAGGGAGTGCCCTCATGGCGAAGAAATAATTATGCCTGCCTTCTCAAATCATATCCCAATTCATAAAAAATATACACTTGCTAGAAAGTGGGCAGTAGCTCTAGCTCCTGCTTTATATAAAAATCATGTAGGATGGGATGAGGACTCTCCTCCTCACAAAATCCAGTTAAAATCACAACCTACTGCACAAAGACAGTACCCAATTAAGCAAGAAGCTAAAAAACAGGTAAAAGAAATCCTAGATCAACTAGAATACCAGGGGGTGATTGAAACTTGCACCTCACAAATGAACAACCCTTTGTTTCCGGTCTCCAAACCAGACAATTCATATCGTCTAGTTTTGGATTACCGACACCTTAACTCATGTTGCAAAACTTTTGCATTGCAAAACTCGCATAGTGCTGCACTAATGAATAACATAGTGCGCAAAAAATACAAAACAACATTAGACATCTCTAATGGATTCTTTTGTCAAAACATAGCACCAGAGAGCAGATATTTGTCTGCGTTCTCAATAAATGGCACTCAAAAACAATTCTGTCGGTTAGCCCAGGGGTACAAGAATAGCCCAGGGGTATTCTCAGCGAGAGTAACAGAATTACTGCAAACGTACGATGACGAAGCATTATCTTATGTCGACGACATATACTTAACAGATGATGACTTGGATACTCACTTGAAGAGAGTGAACACCATAATACTTGGGTTCGCTGCAGAGGGTTACAAATTCAACTTTAAAAAATCCAGAATTGCCCATCTAACAGTCCTGTTCTTAGGATATGAATTATCAAGTGAAGGCAAAAGCCTGGCTGACAATTTCCTAGAGAAATGTGCCGTACTCCAAGCACCTAGAACACTAAAAAACCTACAGTCAATTCTAGGCTTCCTAAATTTCAGAAGAACATACATTGCAAATTACGCAGAGAGGGTCAAACCCCTTTATGATCTAACAAAACCAGATTTTAAAAGAACAAATTGGACTCAAATACACACAGAAATTCTGAGATCCTTACAAACAGACATGTTAATTAAAACAAAATTAGAAACACGTGATAACACACGCAATCTTGTGATTCGAGTCATCCCAGGAAGATGCGGATTCACATACCTGACCTCTAATGAGGGAGAAAAGGTACCAATTGCATTCAAATCACACTTGTACACGGAAGCAGAAAAGAAATTCAGCATTAAAGAAAACATTGTTCATGCAGTTCAAACCGCAATAGCTAGAGAAAAAGATCAAGCGGACGGTAGACGTATCACAGTCAGAACAGCAGAATCAGCCTTTGAGGCATTAACAACACCGTGTAATTTACCAACAACAACATTGAATCCGGAATGGATACAATGGGTGAATTCAATTACAACGGACAAAGTATACTACTACTTTGATCCAGAAATAGAGGAACTAAAAAATCTAGAATATGAAAGAACATTCCCTCTGCCAATCGACATTCTGCCCTTACGACAATACGCTTGTGTAATCTATACAGACGGACATGCTCAACCCTCCGTTTGGGGAGAACAAGCATACAACCCAACATGTGAGATTACAAAAGAAGTGTGGCGCGGAGGTAAACTAAGACCTCTATTAACAAAAACACACTCAGTAGAAACTAATTCAGAACAACAGACTGAAATAATAGCATTGAAAATGGCGCTAGATAATGCGGATCGCGAATTCCCGACACTTATAGTGTCCGATTCATATTACTGCGTCAAATCATATAACAACGATTTGCAGACATGGATTCAAAACGGTTACAAAGATGACACAGGTGCAACAATAAAGCAAAAACTGCTTTGGGAACAAATAGTTCTGTTACAAAAAGAACTACCAAAGACTCACGTGATACATACACTGAGTCATCAGCGTGATGGCGTTCACGTTGCAGGGAATTCATTGGCTGAGACAGCCACAGCGGTAGCAACTAAATCGGCTTCCGTAGCTCGAAAAAAGCGTACAGTGAAGTATATTGACGGTGAAACAGTGCTGGCGGTGAAAACGTCATCAAAAGGCGACTGCTCAGCGCTACCGATCAACTATCCACTCAATTATACATACATAATCGATGCAAACTCCGTCCCTTTTGCTCGAATCCCTGGAGTGGGGGATAGAGTGATTCCAAACATGGACAGGAGAACCTTGTTAATAGCAGACGCACATATGGGCGAGGGTCTCAGCCACCTCAAACTAAAAGATTCTCTGGAAGAATTACAATCAAGGTACTGGTGGCCAGGCATGAGCCTGCATCATACCATGTTTGTAAAGAACTGCCCAAACTGTAACAAAAATCGCAGTGGTGAGAGAAACGGTGTAATACCGTGTCTTTTCACTCCAAAAAAGATCAACAGTAAAAAGCAAAGCGTCCGATTAACATATACAGGCTAGTTTCCACTTATAATGTAGATCACCAGCACTCGGCTGACGTCTGGACTGTTATACAAAGATTTGCGAGTCTAAATGGCATATACGCTAAGAGCATGCTACGTTTGACCATTGTTTTCACTCTAGCCCTCCAGCCTGAGGGGAAACATGGCCAAATGAGCATAGCACAGCGGGACTCTTCTCACTTCCTTCCTGAGGGATACGGGATGGTGTAAAGAAAAAACCAAGGCATAAAGCTATCTATAACAGAAAGGATATTAGGTTCGGGAGCTGGGTGGGTCAAACATCTAATAAGTGTCCAACGTAGTCTAAATAACCTGCCAAGAAATTCTCTGAAGGGATTCAGTCCGTACGAATTATTATTTGGAACTAGGATGTTAGTCTTAGACCTTGACAGTCAGACTTCAGTGGTGAAGGAAAAAAGCTTTGATATCAAAGATCGTTTGGCTATTTTGCAGGACTTAAACGAAACAAGAAAAGACCTGAGCAACATAAAGTTGAAACAGCAGCCAACAACCACTGAAGAACCACCACCTGTCCCAGCAAGACCTGTCTGGATTCCAAAAGTCGGGGATCTAGTCAGAGAAACGATCGCGGTAAAGAAGGAATTTGGGCCTTCTTACAGAAAAGCAGTTCCTGTCTTGTCTATCAACGGGACAAGATCAGTTGTACTACCGCCGCTTGCTGGTAAAAAAGAGAACCGAGTTGTATCCATCGACCTGGTAAAACCACAATTATGTGGCCGATAACAAATAGTAGGCCAAGTGGACTCCCGACAAGTAGTAGAACACCAAGATTTGCTACAAACACAGAGGTTCAATCTAAGAGGCTAATCACATTCGAAACGCCTACAGAACTACAACAAGGACTATGCAACAATGCAATGGAACTTAGACCTCTGAAAACCCAAATAAAAACATTTAGCAGAGACACACCAATCTATAATGAAGTAACAAACGACTATGCAAGAAACAGTAATCCTGAAGCAATTGGAACTATTGACAGAACTGCATCCGGCTACTTCATAAACTTCGATGATTCCTCTGAAGGCTTCACTGAATCAAAAACACAGCCATCAACAAAAACCTTTAAAGATAAAGTTAAAGAACTTTTGAAACAACTGAAAGAAACATATCTAATTTCTCCATGGATTGAATTTTGGGTGGGTTTTGGTGCATTTATCCTCATACTTTGGCTCATCATGGTACTAACTTTGGGACGCTTCATTGAGGGAAAATATGCTAAAATGGACACAGCAAGTCAGAAAATCAACTTGATCCTCAAACCACACACATCTTCACACGTCGAGAAAAGAGAACTTTCTTCAGTCAACTTCACAGCCAATCCTATACCGGGTGGGGTAGCATGGGACAACACTGACTACGAAATTTATGGTCCGGTTGAAATCCTGAAATATCCACACCAAATTAAGATCTCGTTGAGTGACTTTGTAAAACCAAGCTCATTTGCTGATGATTGGGACTTTGAAAGTATAAATAATATGATGTCTGACTTAGTGATGTCTGCTAAATTTACCAAACATGATTATTTGCAGGGTTCGACAAATTATGATAGTATGTACTGTTATAACCACTATGGTAACCATTTTCTACATAGATCTGCACAACCTAGAAATGTTTTAAATTATAATCAATGGGAACATTGTGCAACCCCTCCAAAAGGAAGCTCAAGAACCGTTTATGACAAATATTCATACTTCTCAGGTTTTAACACAAGTAATGCTGAAACATTTTATTTCAAATTGTCAAATAAGACAGGGACAAAGACCATGATAACAAACACGAAATTGATATATTCAGACTCATTCTTTGAACAAATGAATACTTTTGGTTTTGATTATTGGGACAAAAATGTTGAAGTAAAAAGTGTTTGGGGAACGAAAGAATGGCAAGTACAGGGTATAGAATCTTTGTTTAGAGCCTGCATGATCCCAGAACAAATTATATTTTTAAATGACACTGTTCAACAAACTACCTGTCTTGGCTTAGCCAAAATCAAAGACTTAAATAAACCGTCTATTCCAAAACCAACAATGAACAGCAATAGCTCTACAGATGAAGAGATAGACGTAAATTATGTATTAAACCAAAACAGAACACATCCTGATTGGAAAAAGTGGTTGATCTGGCCCACAGATACTAATAACTGTCAAGATAGATTCCTGAACAAAACACAGGGGTTCAAAATGACCAGGCCAGACCCTAGATATTCCCAAAGACAACACCCAGGGATAATAACCACCTACAGTGTGGGCAAATTATGCCTTAAGTGGCTACAAACTTTCACACTGGCAGAAATTAAGCAACACCTAACTTTACTTACTGATGGTGCTGACTTGCGTGATTTCATTATGGGACCGCGCAAACAGCGTCAAAAACGTTTTATAGCAGCCTCTGTATATGCAGCATACAACGAGGCCTGGAAGGTTACTCAAATTGAGACAGCAGAAAGTATACGGGAAATTGACCGTATTAATTTGGAAAAATCACTTTCTGTAGTGGACAATGGGTTAATGACTCTGTCCTCCAGAATTTTTTCTCTGGACAGCATTGTGTCTTCAGCAATCGACATAATATCGCAAGACTTACTGTTGTTACAACACGGTCAGTCCCAATTGCGTTCTATTGTACAGCTTGGCTGGACGTTACAAAATCTGCGTTCAGTCTATGTGCCTTGGCGTTTAATCAACACAACGTCACTATTCAATATCTTTAACCTTACTGATAAACAAATCAGTATGGCACAAAAGGGTGCTGATTATACAATCCTGAGCATTGAGAAACTCGAGAGATTACCAGTGACAATGTCAGAACGACCTATCAGTGAATGGATAATACATGGGATAATTAATATTCCAATATCTACCTTCAGGTTTCAATACTGCCAAAAATATATACAGGCTGGCATGTACGAAAAATTGGGAAAAGGGTACATTAAAACAACATGGAACTTGCCCTATTCACATGCATGTGTCAGTAATAAAGGACAGAAAGTGTTTCTTAGTGGCAATAATTGTGCGATGTCACTAAGCGGTACACTTCTGTGTAATGGAATTAGTTTGCATGGAGCCTGTGAAGGGAACTCAAATAACCTTTCATGTCACCAGCTAGGCACACCTGCTACAGAGATAGAACCATTCTTTCAAAGACTCTATAATGGGAGTTACATTCTAATTGTGGACCGCAGATGCTGTAGTCTTATGCCCGGGACTCCTTATCTCGTAACTACGACTGCGAAGGTCAAGTGCTGTGGACGCTTATTGTTCCCCAGCTCCCTTCCAGACAGGGAGGCAAGGGCATGGCCCAACTTGACAATTACTTCTATTCGAATAGATACTTTAAGCAGAATGAAAACAGTGCTTCTTCAGACGCCGACAAGGCTCACGTCATCAAAAGAAACGTATGATCTCCTAGTCGCAAGGACGACTGCAGAGATTCATTCATTGTTATCAACTAATTCCCCCATACATTTTGCAGAAATCCTGAATGAAATCTTAAATATTTCTGATACCAGTGGAGTCTCAAAAGTATTTAAGACAGTATTTTCGATGGCATTAACACCATTCAAAGCCATACTGGGTATTTTTCCAGATTTCGTCCATTCGATTTTTGGCGGACTTCCCCTCATTTTGGGACTAATTGCAGGAATCCTATTCTTAGTCCTTATATTTCGTTATGGCAAACCGTGTCACAGACAAAACACCTGCGACAAGGGAAGAAACAATCCTAGCCATTGGATACCGGGACCGGATATCAAAAATCCTGGGACTATCCCGGCTTAGAGACCTGAACATGACTTGGTTTCTTTCATTTCGACCAATGTGGCAACGATGTGTTTTACCTGTATTAAGGTGCTTGCTATGCGGAGAAGAATGCGTGTTAGACACCTGTCTGACGCTACAATCAGATGCGCCAATGGATGCAGAAACATTGTTGAGTCCAATAAAGGCTCATGCTTTGTGCTGCCCTCAACGGCTACCAATCCTGATGACGGCATTCGTGGAAGCTTCACCACTACGATTAAGGGGTAGTGAAGTTCAAGATGAAAGCGGCATTGATCAGGTACGACCTTCTGTCAGCAATACTAATCAAAATGTCAATGGAGACAATCATGCGCACGAATGCATGGTTACACCTTTTTCCGAGTTAGTGGAACTCTCCCAGGAAGCTGTTGACAACTTTTTCGAGAGTCTAAATGATATGATGTTCTCACCAGAGCAGAAATAGAGACTTTTGAGCAAGCTCGTACACGGCGTTCCCTGAATTTGGCCTTCAACTAGAAAAGCAAAATACCATGAACAATTTTCCCTCCAGTTCACGGACAGCAATTTTTTTAGCAGCCCCAAAATATTTTTCGAATTTTTCGGGACACTTATCTTCTGCTTAAAGTAAGAACTATTCTTAGAGAACTAAAATTTCTAATTTTAGATAGTTTATAGACATTAGCTGCCCGCTGGTATGTTCATAATTATTTTATTCTGTGATGGAATGGTCTCGAACCTTTTTTCTGTATTAAGAGCCATTTCATGTGTAAATTCTCATATACAAATTAGTGATAATGTATAGATATGCGTGATTACTTTAGCATTATTCTACAGCTTGAGTGCATATATTACATGTGACTGTTTTTTCCATATATTTGATAATTTCAAAATGCATTTATGTATTTTGGGGTGGTAAGGTATACACGATACTCTACAGTATGTTTTACTATGCATAGATTCGTAAATATGTCCATAGTTAGCGTGGAGTGGGTGTGATGTATTCCTATAGGTTCTGTATCGATCCCCCTATTCCTGACCCTATTCTGGTTAACAAGTTAACTAGCAGCCATCCCATGAGGCAGAAAACCCCCATGATGCAGGAACCGTTATCTGATTAAGCCACACTACGGCACAGGAACGTGTTATCTGATTAGGTCATAACGCTTGCCATCTAATTAGACAAGCGATATTCCTCCAGCCCCTGATAAGGCATACGGAGTTCTCAAAACAAATCAAACCTATGACAACCTGGGAAAAACCCTGCGGCCATTGTTTTGATTTCACCGAGAACTTCAGCAAAAGAATGTGCTAACGACCAGGTCGTATGACATCCTTATTGACGTATCTATGTCCATCCTTATGTCAATCTCGGCACCTTAAAGGTATAAATATTACCGATATTGCCCTATGCAAACACGCGGTGGTGACGAGATCGGAGCAGCCAGACTTGCCGAAGCCCAGAGCAGAGCAGACCCCGCTGGCGCAGCCCCGCCTTCCTGACGCGCTGAGAACGAGAAGCTGCCTTTTCTCCTGCCGAGAAATCCAGCCCCGGCGCTTCCGGGTAGCCCTCGCAGGCAGCCTGGAATATCGAGACCAGAGACGAGAGATACCATCCCTCATTCATCCTAGATTCCAGGTACAGAACTGAATAACCCCTTGCAGAGAATTCTTTAGTCAGTCACTTGGCAAAACAAACTTAACTTAAACTGTAACTTTCTATTCCCGCCCACGTATTAGGCTTAGGTCAGGTACACGGGGTAGGCGTAGTTAGAAACACCAGTTGAGTACGATTAGTCAAATGTAAATGTGTATGTATTCATTTTATTCATTTTAAACCTTCATATGGCTTAGAAACCATATCAATGTTTTTACAGTATTATTTTATACTTCTGCTTTTAATGTATGCACTTTACTTAACCATAAGTATTGCAATAATATCGATCCATTTCTCTTGTATGAGAAAAGAGACTGATCAATAAATAACATCTTTTATTGAATACGCCCGTCTCTTCCTTTTCTCTACAATCTGGTGAGACTAAGAATGCACGTACTGACTGAGTAAAATAAGTCGTCTTTTGTTTTCACACGACTCTAGAGATACACTCTTGATTAGGGGAGAGCAAAGTTGTCATGTTCTATGGTTGTCAGAAACTAAATCCCTTCTTGTCTATCCAGGGAGGTTCAACTCCTCCTTGCCTATTCGAGAAAGTTTCTAGTGAACTCTGAGCTAGCTGGCAAACCCAAAACTTTAAGTCTAATATCGACAGTAGTAGACCTAGTTAACGTCTGGTCTAGGCCTATACTATTGAAGGTATTATTCCAATGCGCAGAGCCTATTGGGATAATAGGAACTACACTACAGCAGAGTCCAGGTCATATATGGCACATAATATTAAAGTAAGATTGTTTTAGTAAGCTGAAGTTTTTATAGTGCCTGTGGTTAGGTGACAGATGCTTATTACAAAGTTCAAAGGAAAAGCCTCCAAGAAAGATTTTGCACCAAAAAATTACAATGGTGCTTTCTTTTTCACATTAAACACAAAATTCACCATAGAGTAATAAAAACACTTTCAAAACAAAAGTGACAGGCGTGCCTGTTTTTCTCCAAAGAGACAGACGCTCAATGCAAGGATGGATTCTTGCTACTGCCATCATAAGGTTGTGCTTCACTTCCAGTTTTGAGTGGTACTTAGAACCCGGAGCACTCACAAAATTTTGCAATATATTTTCGGGCAGTTTTATATAGCACAAACATGACCCAGGATCATCTT
This sequence comes from Lissotriton helveticus, assembly GCF_964261635.1. Classification (NCBI taxonomy): domain Eukaryota; kingdom Metazoa; phylum Chordata; class Amphibia; order Caudata; family Salamandridae; genus Lissotriton; species Lissotriton helveticus. The sequence continues at coordinate 133,277,770 of NC_136070.1, read as the reverse complement.
TCACATTGCACAAGAAAACATTCATGTTTTGTAAGCACGGGGAGATTAAGTGATTTACCCAGAATCACAGGACGTTAAGCAGACGCCTGAGAAATGAACCTGGTTCTCCAGCTCCAAAGTCAGCAGGTTTGGCTGTTGCGCCACATCATTGCCCCTAGATAAGTTATCAGGAAAAGGGGTCCCGCAAAGCATGCTTTCTGATACAATTGAAAAATCTGTGATTAAGTGGAGTATGGCCTGGTGTCGCCAGTAGGAGGCCATCTACAGTTTTTCAAGAAGCCCTAGGGGACATCTACATCAGACACAAATGAGATACAAGATGATATATAACTTTCTTCTCTAGCAGCATCAAGAGCCATTCCATTGTTAACAAAGTTGGCTTATAAAGAAGTTAGCCTTCCTAAGATTCAGAAACAGCTGCACAAGAATGCAGTTATATTTTGCTCTACGAAAGAAGTGAGGACAGTGGTCATATTTCATGATATTTGCTATATCACTCTTGTAATCAAAGTCAAATTTAATTTCCTTACGTCACAGGTAAATCAACTGATCACATGATGTTGAGCTGATGGTGGGACTCAACCCCGGGTCCCCAAAGTCAGTCAGCGGTGCTTCTGCCAAGCTATAGCAAACTGTAATATCCTGATGGTGGGCACCCCGCTGGAGGCTATGTAGCGCTCCTGGAGGAGGGCCGGGCATCCCCCCCTCCTTTGTTCAGTAAGCTCTGGGGAGATGGTGGTCCTGTGGGGTCCGCAACGGACCCCTTTAATCATTGTATTTCTGCCTCGGGGTGTGGCAGTCCCTGAGGTAGCTGGGAGCCTCCCCTGCATATAATTACATTACTTCCCGGGGAACTGGCAGTCCCCAAGTCTGCGCGGGGAGACGGTAGGGCCTCCCACGCATTATTTTATGATTTGTGCCCGGGGAAGTGGTGGTCCCCGCATATAATTATAACACTACCCTGGGGAGGTGGCGGTACCCGGGGCCTTGAATAGCCCATGGAGGGGGGCCCTAAGCACCCACCTGGACATGCCCCCGTGTCTGCACTTGCTTTTTTTTTTTTTTATAATTTGAAGCGATGTTGCAGCAATTATTATTTGTTAATGCTTTTATGCAGTGGCAGGGTCCCAGTGAGACCCCAACACCATGCATTGGGGATTAGTGTATACCTACCCTACACCCTTTTCTTTAATTTTCACTTTTGTTTTTTGGAACTTGGTGAAGCAGAGTCCCAAGATGGCTGCTAACACTTCCAGAATAAAGTGGTGGCAACCAATCAGAGCAGTGCATTTCCCTGCACAAGCTCGTCTTTTTTTACGAAGGCTTGGCAACCACAGATATCACTTATTTTCAGCTTACATTTCTGAAAATCTACTGAACGGATTTGTAAAAAATAATAAAAAGCACAATCTGCGCAACAACATCTACCTTTCTGCTAAATTTGGTCTAATTCCGTCCAGTGGGTCAGGCTGTAAGTTCAACAACGCTTTCCATTGGGAATTAACATTACAAACGCACCCTTATTTTGCGCCCCTATTGCTCGGTCCCTACTGCACGGATCACCCTCAAGCTTTCCATGACACACAGAACCTACTTTGACACTTTTATGGGAAAATGTCATGAAGATTGGTCAAGCAACACCAAAGTTATAAGCAAGTCAAAAAATGCTTTTACTATGGAAATTAGGTCCTAACTATAACTACATAGTGTGTGTGTGTGTGTATATATATATATATATATATATATATATCTATATATATATATATATATATATATAGATATATATATATATATATATAGCAGAAAACGTCTTAGTCAGTTTTGACGAGACAAACCCAAAACTGGTGCAAATATTCTTTTATTGCAGCCCAAACACCAAGTCCACCATGACGTGTTTCAGCCCGCGAAGGGCCTTGATCACATGACGATACATATATATATATATATATATATATATTCCAATTATTCACACCAAAGTCCTATGCTCCAAGGACGATATGAATTACGCCAGGACGCTCCTTTGCTGGAGCAGCTGTGCGCCAAATAAATAATGTTAACATAACATAACATAACCGGCGTTTTTCATCAAAAATTCATTTATTCAGCGTTTCTCGGCACTAGAGTGACAAATGTTTCTACTGCCGAGAAACGCTGAATAAATGAATTTTTGATGAAAAACGCCGGTTGTGTCCGTAATTCATATCGTCCTTGGAGCATAGGACTTTGGTGTGAATAATTGGAATAAATTGGGGCTCGCTGCCCCGTACGGACCGCTGTTGAAAGAGGAGGGGCCATAGCGAGGTGTGGCGGCTGCTTGCACCGTGAATATATATATATATATATATATATATATATATATATATATATGTGTGTAGATCCAGCCCGTCTTGAATGTGCTGGCCGCACAGAAAGGCACGCAGACAACAAAATAGCACTCCAGAGGCAAGCTTCTTCAAATTGCTATTTGTTTCGTCAACTCATGGGTGAAAAACGATGTCATCAGACGGGTTTCGGGCACGTCCGTGCCCTTGCTCACTGATAATCAACAAGTAGCATACACAGCGTTTTTAAAACGAAGGACTTCACATTTCGCGCCAAACCACAGTGGTGAATAGTTAACAGAGTCGAAGGACTATCAATACTTGCACTCAACTAGCCGAAAATATTATGGGCGCCATCTTAGCATGGTGCATAGAACAACAAAAACACATAAGATACTAATGCCAAGCGCCACAGTTATTATCATAATTGCTTCACATATTGACAAATGTGAATTACTATAAAACAATTGGTACATGTCAACATTATTGATATACTAAAATGCCAAGAGTAATATCTATCTATAAGCGTTGTTTCACATGTATAAAAGCTGATGGACGCCCTAATCAAGCATTGCTGTGAGTGCTAGTACGGAGACCCAAATGCGTATATGAGCCCATATACCAACATTATACTCTGATAGTTAGATAAAATTCATTATACAATAGAAAAGCCGGAATGTGCAAATTGTCCATGCAAAGCCATAGTACTGTACAAATACTCAATTGTGCAAACTAGTCCATGCGTAAATCAAATTTAAAATCATTTGATTAACAAGAAATTAATATATATACACTGGTACAAATACGATCATGCGTAAGGAAGCACAACAGAATGAGTACTGTAACTCCATATAAAAAGTGCATATGTGCAGTGCTGTTACTTGATTGGCAATCAAAGGGGAATGGACACTGATCATTGACAAATATCAACAGTACCAATACGTTTGTGCAAAACTCCCATGCCTGACTCACTGTGCAAAATGCATACTTTTAGATTCTGATACAGTACTATCGTTTAATCATTGTGCAAAGCATCGCAAATGAACAATTGCACCATTATGGATCATATGCTTCTGTTATGGACATAAAATAATAAGTATACAATACTTTCAATAATCCCGGGCCCCCATTAAAAATGCATATGTAGAAAGATGTAAATTTACTGACTCTGTTCACTATGGGGCCTAGCTGTGTGCCTTGCCTTCTGACTAAAATGTGTGATGCTAAGAAAGGGTGCTCAACATATAAAGTGGATGGCCTTGAAATAAAAAATAAAAAATGAAAAAAAATCATATTTTTTTATGAAAAAGTGCTTGTGCAACGTGAAATAACTAATATAAATCTCATCTCTCTTACTGTGGGGATTTCTGACAATCTCATGAATAAATTGAACTTGTGTCCCCCGATAAAAAATGGTCATCAAAGCAAAATGCCCCCTGGATGGTCAAACTATGCTGGCCCCGCCAAAGTAGCCTGCCTACTAGATCATAAAAAATTATGGAGGTCCTCTCCCATGTTGAGACCCCCTGGGGCTTTGCTATTGAGCTGCACTATATATTTGGATTCTAACTGCCTCAAGATTTTCTCGTTGTCCCCTCCTCTTTTACTGGGGATTACAGCGCCTATGACAAAATACGTCAAATGCGCCAAGTTTTTATTGTGCACCGTCTGAAAATGTCGAACTACCGGGTAGCTTTGATCAGCGTGCATGATGGCACGTAAATGCTGCAAAATACGTTGGTGCACAGGTAGCTTTGTGCTGCCAACGTATTGTAAATTACAGCTGCATTTGAGTACATAGACGGCTAGTTCAGTACGGCAGGTATAGTGGTCTCTCAAAGCTATGGGGTTAGCATCAAAGGGTGTCTCATAGGATCTAGTGTTGACCCCAAATTTGCAGGCTCTGCAGGAGCTACAGCGGTAAAACCCTTTGCGGGGAGATAGCCAGTCGTTGTTTTTTGCTGTTTCCGGACTATTAATGACTAAGTCATTGCGCATGGCGTACGCACGCCTAAATGTGACTGTAGGTGTTTTGGGCATGATGTCCCTAAGGACTTGATCTGTTAATAAGATCGGCCAATGTTGCTTCACAATTTTTGTCAGTTGGCGTGCTTGGCGACTATAGCAAGTGATAAGTCTGAGGGTATTGCCGTCCTGTGATTTGCTCTCGATGGTTTTACTCTCTCTGTCAGGGTTTAGAAGGTCATGTCTGTTCAGTAAGTTGGCTTTAGTCATAGCTGTATCTAAGGTAGATCGTTTGTATCCCCTAGCTATGAGCCTGACTTTTGCTTCTTGTTGGCACTGGTTCCCTAAGGATTAAACTACTGCATGACCTATGGATATATATATATATATATATATATATATATATATATATATATATATATATATATATATATATATATATATATATATATATATATGTATACACTAACAAAAAGAGAAAGGTCACATTTATGTTGTAGTATGCAAGTTAAAATATTACATTTTAAACATTTTAACCTCGAAAACGACTAAAACACTTCAGTAATAGTTAACTCAATTAAAAGCCCTAGCCTTGCACAATGAAGTCATTAAGTATGTAAGTTCAGAAGTATTCGGCAGGGAATGTTTCATGTTATTACATTTAAAGAGCTCTTTCAACAAAGTTTAAATAAGGAGCGAGAAGAGAGGAATACAAATGTTCTTTAAACATGTGAAAAGAAAAAGAGTGGAAGCAGGACGTAGTTCTAGTTTTGGTGGGCTTGGCAAGAGAAGAAAGGAGTCAAGATGAGTATGTGGAGCACCGGAGTGACGAGATGGGATGCCTCGTAACTGGAAGACTGAGATGAATGAAGAATGGTAAGGAGGATTGTTGGAAATGGGATCCCCGGCTGGCCAGGGCTTTCGCCAAAGTCAGTCAGAGACCACCACACCCAAGTCAGGGCAAGGGAGTTACACGCCAAGATAACCCCTACTCACCCTCTAGGTAACGTGGCGCGAGCAGCAAGGCTAAACTTGGAGGCGATGTAGGCTAAGTATTTGCGCACGCACCCCAGCAACAACAACCAAAGGCCCACCACAAAGGAAACTCCACACAAGGTTATATAAAAATAGCCTTTGTATTACACCAAAACACATTAGATAAAACACACACTTTACAATGTGCCAGAGGCACGGGCAGAATTTACAATGGATATGTACAAGACAGGGCCACCTGGACCACTGTCAGGAATCAGAAGTAGCACTTTCAGAAATAGCACTTAGTACATAGAATATAGCACAAAATAGCACACAACCAGTAATCACTGGTAACCAGGACCTCACTAGCACCACCTGTACTAGGGAGAAAACAACCACCTATGTATTACAATACCTGTAGGGGTGTAAGAGGAAAACACATGATGCAATGCATAACATTCATTCAGAGGTGTAAGGTCAATAACAATTGCGCCAAACTCACAAGTCACCACCTGTGACTGTCCCTGTGTCCCAATGTCAGGGGCCTAAACGTAGCAGTTGCCCACAAAGTGCTGGGCAACTGGTGCAGGGAAAGTTAGGGCAAAGTTGGAGCCTCTCTGGGCTCAAGAACCACCACTGTGGCACTGGTGAGCCTCTCTTAGGCTCTCTGACCAGTAAGGGGGGGCTGCTGAGCCTCTCAGGGCTCCAGCAACAAAAAGGTGCAGCCTCGCTGGGCTGTGGGGTCCCCCTCTCTGGGGACCCAAAGGGATGAAGTTTGCCAAGAGCCTCGCTGGGCTCTAACTCAACTGGTGCCCCCGGGGCCCCTCGTGACTCAACAGGAGCGCTGAGGTGCTCTCTCTCGTTGGAGCCTCTCTTAGGCTCGGGACGCGGGGCTGGCAATCGAGCCTCGCAAGGCTCGCCAATAGAAAATGCCCCCAGAGCCTCTCTGGCTCTTACTGACTACAGGCGCGAGGTCGCGCTACAGAGAGGGGGCGGGGCGGACACCGGCAATGTGTCCCGACGCTCCCCCCCCTCCTCTGCAGGCACCTGCACTCACCGGGTTCGCGCTGGGCTCTCCAGCGACGGCGGGTCTCTCCCGCTGGTCCCGGGGCTCTCCTCGGCAGGCTGCTTCTCGTCTTGCCCCCGGCCTGCCTGACTTCCGGGTCGCGGCAGCGGGGCGGGACTTCCGGTCGGCCTCTCCGGGGCCGCACTGTGATTGGTCGGCCGCCTCACCACTTCCGGGTCGCCGCGGGCAGCGCGGCGGCTCGCTTCTAGGCAGGCAGGCGGCTTCCCAGATGATCCGAGGAGTGGGCTCCCTCGTAGATCAATAAAACCGGACAATAACACCGCGGCAATGAGCGGGGTGGCACCCGCGCCGCCAACTCGCCACACGGGGCGATCGGATGCCGGGTGGGCACCGGCTGTGCACACCCAGCGCTGGCAGCGCTAGTAACGAAGGGCAGGCGCTCCCAAGCGCCTCCAGGACCAAATACAGCGCTCACAGCGCTAGGGGCAAAATCAAGCGCTTTCCAAGCGCTAGGCAGGCGATTTCAGCGCTCCCAGCGCTGAAGGGCAGGGAGCAGCGCTCTCAGGCTGCAGGCCAGGAGTCCTCAGTGCTCCCCAGCACTGGAGGACAGGACAAGGCTCCAGCAGGGTCTGGAGGCAGGCAGGGGGGCAAGGCTGGGCCAGAGCCAGCACACTGGGTCTCCAGGCAGGGAGACACCCCAAGTGGCGGTCCTCCTGGCCCCAGCAGCAGCAACAGCCCCCTCTGGCAGGATCCATAAAGCAGAACAACCTCTGTGGGGACACAGCCCCATTTTTATACAGTGCATTCCTTTGTTCAAGGGTGTAGAGTGGGGGCGGAACCAGTCGCAGCTGGTTCTTGAGTACTCTGTTTACCTCAACCACCCTCTCTATTCACTGGCAGGGCTTGGGTCATTAGACACACCACAGGGGGGCGGAGCCAGCATTGTGTGGGGAAAACCCAGCCCATCCAGGACACAGGTACACTCCTCCCACACATTACTCATGCAAATCTCCCACTCACCACCGGGCAGACCCATCCAGACTTCCTGGAGCCTGGCATGCCAGCCAGCTCCAGCCAATCACACGCCAGCACCCTCACAGCACACGTACAGCCATGTCTAGAAATGGCGCTTCCCTACTAGACACATACATGCTGCATACACCGTTGCGCAGCATTCACTCACACGAGTTCACACATACCAGACTCAAGCCTGTACACCCCACGCATCAGGAACTACCAGGGACACAGACATTCCCCATGCATTCCTATGGGCGGGCAGGCCTAGCTCAGCACATGCACTCAGAGTGCGCACGCACTTTCCACTGGGACACAGTGAAAGTGCGCAGAATCCCAAAAATCACCATCTCCAGGTCACCATTTCAAGCAAAAAGTCTAGGGGTGAACCTGCCCTAAGGGCCAAAGTCCAACATAACCCCCTTCCAGCCAAAACGCAGGGGAGACCAATCACCACCGTGATGGACTTCCCTGCTTGGGGCGATAGAACACGGACGCGGGCCCACAACTGCAGGGACACCCTCCTGTTCTACGCCACGGTGAACCCATGGGATTCCCTCTAAACACACTGTCTGGACCAACTGGGCTACCCCACTGGTACTCCCAAGTTGTCCGCGGCCAGGACCAGGCCCTGGGCCACCCAGGTGCCACTGGTCCATGCCAATTCGCAGAGCGGGGGGTAGTAACCCCTGGCACATAGGAGCCATTTTCCACTCTTCCTGTCTGCAAGACAGGACTAGACTGCCACTGGTACTCCAGCCTAGGGCCTACAACCTCAGGCGGACCAGGAGTCTCAGGGAAGGCTCTCCTCCCCCTACCTCTTCTTCTAGGGTTCCTCCTCCCTCTGCGAGGGGTACCCCTAGAACGCCATTCCAACCCAGGACTTATCCACTCAGGTTGCACCGGGGTCAGAGGTGGGCTCTCCCACCCTCTGCACCCCCTTCTAGAGGTCTGCCCTCTCCCACCTGGAGAAGTTCCTCTGGAAGAAGAACCGGTCAGGACACTGGTTACAGTCGTCCTACCCTTCAGGTCAGGCCGATCCTGAACCTGGCCTTCCAACCTCTGGTCTAAAACCTTCGGTGGAACAGTTGCCTGGCACTCCAGGACTTCTGGGGACTCACACACAATCCCCCTGAGGCTAACAAATGACACATCTGTTGTGTGACTGTCTGTCTGGCGCAGATCTCCCGCCCTCTGTCCACCTGACAGTGCGTGACGATCCCCCAGACCAGAAGTGTTGTTACCATGGTCACTACACTGGAACCTAGCCCAACTGGGTAGTCCCTGACCCACTGGTCCTTCCACTGGGGAACTCCCCCAATCACTCCTCACTCTGGACTCCTGTACCCTCCCTACCGGAGCGGTACTGCCAGACTCTAGAACCACAGGCGCTCTGGTTACAGACGCTCCAGGTCCTCTACTCACTAGGAGATCCTCCTCAACTGGGTTAACAGGACAGCCTAGGTCCCCAACCTGGTGTTCCCTCAAGAAACCACCCAGGTTCTGAGACAGGGCTTCGGGCCTCTGGGGGCTCTCAGCCACCCACTGACTCCTGCTCCACTGAGCCAGGCAGTCAGCCCCTCCACCCTTCTCACTATACTGGGACCTAGCTGGGCTACACTGAGCCTCTTCCACCACGCTGGGCTGGAAGATCCCTGACCCACTACTTTTGGAGTCACTCACCAATGACTCTACAGAACCTCTGGTCCCTTCCCAGCGGTCTGCTTCCTCTGCCAGCTCACATGGTTCAGACAATCCACACCCTAACAGGTGTTGGCGCAACCCTGGTGAACAACAACTGAGCAACTGCTCTCTGAGAAACATATCGAGCAATAGGTCCCAATCACATTTCGTGGGCTCCCGTACCCAATCACACAGGGCTCTACAACAGTCATCCTCAAAGTCTTCCCAAGACTGATGAGACGGTTTCCTAAGGTTCCTAAACCTCAACCTATTCTCCTCCTCTGGGGAAACAGGAACCATACTCTGGGAACTGGGACTTTCTAGACTGTGATTTAAATAGCTGCCACCACTGGACCCAACCCTCCCTGGGGGATCCAGACACTCAACACTGCGCGCAGGGGATAGTCTACCCTCCAGAGCTACTTCGCCTCTGGTGGAGGCCCTCTCAGCCTCCTCTATCCTGTCCTGCGCTAAGACCCTCTCGGTCTCCAGCTGTTGCTTCTTAACCTCCAGCTGTTGCCTTCTAATGCCCAGCTGTGCCATAGCCTGGGCATGCTCCAACCTGAGCTTTTCTAAAGCCAGCTGGTGCTCCCTTTCTCTCCTCCTATCTTCCAGCTCCTCTGGGGACAGGTAAAGGGATGAGGCGCTGCCTCCTAAACTGGACCCAGCAAGGGACTCCCTATCTATGGGGTCCTCACTATCTGCTGGCGTCCCTGTGCTATCATTTTCTTCCTCCTCCTCAGACTCTTCAGGGCTCCCCTCTGACCCACCACCCTCATGGTGTGAGACCCGGGCCCTCTCCTCACTGTGCTCACGCTCCCAGTCCTCCTTCTGCCATTGGATCAGGTTACCCCTAAGTTGGGACTGGGTGTCTGACTCATTCACTGCAATGTCTCTCTCTTCGCAAAACTCTCTCAGTTCATGCAAAAACAGACCCCAGACATTAAAAGCAGACTCCATCTTGGCAAGATGCTCACAGACACGTGCAACACAGGGGACTGAACAATCTGAATTAAGAGGACACAATTCCAAAACTTCAACAATCTCCTTATCAAAGAGAACTCATACTCATGCGTCCAGGAAAACACACCATTCATCCACACACACCCTCCCCTCGGATCGGTAAGGCAGTTTCTACCACCCCTGACTTCTCAACCTGACCAAAAGCGACACAGGTACCAAACTCTGGAAGCAGGGAGGGGGACAAATGTACTGAACACAATCAAATGACACTCTTCAGGAGAAGAAAATAATGAAACTTCCAAAACAATACAATCCCCTAAAAATGTGGTCATCTAAATGCAGAGTTTTGTGGTATGGCCTGTTACTACTAAGGTACAACGCAAACACAAATCCTTATCCCGCCGCTTGCCGCCAAGTTTAGCCTTGCTGCTCGCGCCACGTTACCTAGAGGGTGAGTAGGGGTTATCTTGGCGTGTAACTCCCTTGCCCTGACTTGGGTGTGGTGGTCTCTGACTGACTTTGGCGAAAGCCCTGGCCAGCCAGGGATCCCATTTCCAACAAGGATCAAATCCATGGGCACGGGGGAGGAGCCAAGATGGCGATCGGAACGGTCGCATAACCGCCTCGCTCCGTGATCTCTTCCTCCCCGCCACCTATCCTGTATTTCATCCTGTTCGGGGTGTTCCGAATTTGGTCACTGAGGAAGAGCCGTCACTTACCATCCTTTTCCGGGGCTCTGGCGTGCAGTGATTCCGGCGTTCTGCCCTGGTCACTTTGTTGGCCTTCCCGGCCCTGACGCCGGGGCCTCGAGTGCTGTGCCTGCCCGGAGATGATCGGAGTGCCGGCGGTCCGGAACCGGTGGAGAGACCCGATGGTGGGAGCCTGAGAGCCGCGGGCCGGGACCCCCGGGGCAGACCCGCCCCCGCTGGTGGGCCACCCCGCATGTCCGTTCGCCTACCGGCCCGAAGAAGAGAAGCCGCGCTGTCCGGCACCCCTCACGTGAGAATCCCACTCCTGTTGTTAGTCCCGCCCGGGATCCGGTGCTGGGCTCCCCCCGAGTGCTGTGGGGAGCACGCCCGTTCTTCTGGTGACTCTCCTTTCTCCGCCGAGCGCCATCCGCCGCGGTTTGGCGGTGAGCCCTGGGGCCGCAGGTGCTCCTGATGGACTTGGAAGAACCTGCGGCGATGGCGGAGGGTGCTGTACTTAAGATGGCGGATGGCCCCTCGGGGTGTCTTTCTCCTGGAGACAGGGAGGTTGCCGCATTTGCTTTCTCCAGCCCTCGTTTGGTTTGGGCGGCCCCTACTCGGAGTGCTATCTGGTTTGCCCTGTCTGCTCTGCGGATCGACCTGTCCTTGAAATGTCGAGCCTTGGAGTTGCGGATAGCTGACATGGTGGCTCCGCCATTTTGTGACGAAGTGTCGTCTCCCCGAATTGTACTGCCTGAAACTTCGCCGGCGGCTGTGCTGGGATCTCCGGCTGGGTGCTCGATTCTATGGGATCTAGCGGACCCGGTGCCGATGCTGCAGTGCTTTCTACATCCTGTTTTCTTTGCTTCGTGCTGGACGGCCCATATACTGTGCTTGACCACGTGGATCTTTGAGGAACTTTTGCATTCTGACTGTTGCCGAGTTCTCCTGGTTGCTTCTAGTTTGCCGGGACGTTGTTTTGCGGAGATCCCACCGGCTTTTCCTGACTGGTATGGACCCACTGTGTTCTGCTGTTTTTTGGCTGTGGCGGGGTTGGGAAGCTCGACTCTTCATAAAAGTGGACAGGGGTGATCGTGCCCGGATGCCTGTGGGACCCTTTTTTACATGGCTTCTCCGGGCCTCGTTATTCTGGATGGTTCCTGTTTACATCCTGGTGTAGGCTTTTCTTGACTCTCCTTTTCGACCTCGATTAGTGCATTATTGTTGCGGGGGGGTAGTGTTTTATGTCTCGGTCGCTGGCTCCTCTCCTCTCTCTTTCTTCCTTTTCCTCTCCTTCCTTCTCTTATTCCCCTCTCTTTCTTCGTTATAATTCCCTTTCTCTTTTTCTATATTTCGGGTGACTCTGGGCGACAGGCACGCTGTTTAGTGGGGTAGGCCGTAGCCATTACAGTGATGTAGGGTGGGGGGGGGGTGTTTGTTATTTTAGTTTGTTTTATTCTATGGTCCCTTTTTTGCCTTTTCCAGGGGGTGGGCTATGTCCCTTGGTGTTTACTCCTCTGTTTCGCTAGCGTCTGCACTTTCTCCTTTTTCGGGGCGGGTGGGCTGTACGTGTGGCGTCCACTTTATTTGTTTGCTGGTATTCTTCCTCTATTCTGCACCTGGTATGGGCGTGTGAGGTCTTTGGGCTCTGCCCCACTGTGGTCGTCTGCTTGCGTGGGGGGCTATTTCCCTCCCGCCCCCCCCTTCTTTTCTATATATGTTGCATGACGCGCTGGTAGATATGGTTGCTGCCTCCTTTATATAATGTAAAATGAAACCTCTTTTATCCTGGCGCTGGCGATGTAACGACTTTATTTGCATCCATCCTGTATTCACTCTATCGTATACATTGCTTTGTTATTTTGATTCTCCTGACTTTGCGGCCGGCCCCTGTGGTTGTAGGCCAGCGCTTGTACTTATACGTGTCTTTCAATAAAGGTTTTTTTAAAAAATCCATGGGCACATTTAAATTTAATATAAAGAAGACAGGCGTGGATAAGGGTCCAGTAGAAGGAAGCAAATAATGGACAGATGTGGGGATAATGGGAGACTGCACTAAAATCATTGGTTACCGATTGCTTGCACTTTGGAAACAAAAGGTTCACAAAGCAATGAATCACATATCTGTGCTATTAGTGGAGAGCTGCCTTTTCATGATTTAATGTTTAAGTTGAGAAGGATACGTCTCCCCATTAAGCTGCTTTGATTTGCTAGACCCAATCACCTTCAGCTTAAAGACAGTATGAAACCAGCACTGAGGGACCAGTTGTACCTCAGGAGCGCTATAACCGGTCATCTGATTAGGAATCTGTGGGAAGGTTGCACGTCCTCAACTTCTAACCTAGGCGTGATGTAAAATGAAGTCATTGGAACTTGTTGGAAATAAATTGCAGAAGGCAAATATTTATGGTTTACGATGTATAAAGTTTAGCAGTAGTTGTAACATTTGTAAGCATTAGGAGACTGCTGTAATACACTGATGTGAGTATCAATTGAGATTTACGGTACAAAACATGTTCGCAAATTACAGCTCTTCCTACAGTTGCTTTAGCTGCAAGGTCTAGCTGAAAAGGGATGAGTTACAGGGGCAATTAGGGTGTGGGCTGACTCCTTAAAGCAGCGCATGGACTTTGGCCATGGGTGGTCTGTCGGTGGCCACAGGTCTTCGTCCCAGGGCACTCTTGCGGCAGTCTAGGGGCCAGGGCTGTCTCCCGCTGGATCGTGGTCCCCACCCTCACCCCAAAAAGTTATTTTTTAACATTTTTTTCCACCCAGGGACTGAGTTTCAAAGTCCTGTATGGCGTCAGCACCATTTTTGCTTAGGTTGAAGTCAGTCAATGAAAGAGTTTGCTCCTGGGTGAGCAAGATGGCCAATGGGTGGGAGGAGTGCCTCCCTGCCAATTTGAATGCTTTATTTTGTTTTATGTACATGCCCGTGGGACTCACGCGAGCCCAGATATCTTACATTTTTTAACCTGTGGGATCAAGACGGCCAATGCGGAAAAGAAACCTCTCGGTCAATTAGTATGCTTTTTTTAATTTAATTTACGTGCCTGTGGGACTCTCGAAAGCCCAACAGTCCAGATATCTATATGTTTTTAACCTTTGTTTTTTCAAAAACTATTGACCACATTTATACCAAATCACAAAACACATGCTTTCTGGTTAAAGATATAGCTTTATGTCAAATTTGCTGTAATTCTGTTCAGCTGTTTTGGCTGTAGCACTGTTCAAAAATCCATATAGGAACTGCATGGAGAAATTGCTTTTAAGTGCCCGCCGTTTTTCTCAACCCCACCTCCCCCCGTCTACCTATATCCCCCACCACCCCTCCCCTCCCCTTGATGGATCACCCCAACCCTTGCCAGGTAAGAGCTGAGTGGATGAAGTTGCTTTTGGGGAAAGTTATGTGAAGGTTCCTCAAACTGCACTAAAGTTATTAGCTAAAGATAAAATGCTCTTCCTATGTAAAGTCTATTTTAACTTTAATTACACAGTGGCAACAGGCCCTCAAGCAGCAATACTTCAGGTGAGGAACAGAGTTCCATGAGAAGCTGAAGCCATATACGAATCAATATTTAATGGGCAGACTACTTGTTAGGGTAGGCCAGTACAGGTTGTTTGTAGGTGTGGGCGGTGAACTCCGCTCCATTCACTGAGTTTTCTGCACTCCACGCTCCATGGAGCTTGCGGAGTGCAGAAAACTCTGCTTTGTGTAGTGCAGCGGAGTTTTTTCCCTGCTCGCGATCGGTTAGTTCGCATATCTGTATTGCGGCAGAAGATACATAGGGTGTCCGATTTCTATTTTTACATGAGTTTGATTCAGTTTTAAAGAAGAATGCCATTCAAGAAACCTGACCGTGATGAAGTGGTGCAGAATACATCTAGGGCCTAACACAAAACAAGAGTAAATTATGTGTGAAAGAGAAAGACAATACGTTATATAAAACGCCTGCCCATTGGATTGTTGGACCCTTTGTTGGAACTTCTAAAAAGAGAACACATTTATTTATTTAATGAAAAGCTGATGCTTAGCTCAGTCAGTGGACTAGAGGGTGAACTGTATGGTCCCCCAACAATTACTGGAAAGTAATTATCTAAAAAAAGTTGATACAACAAAAGGAGGAAGGGGAATCATAGTTGGCGGGGGAGAACAGGATACTGCAGGAGTTATGGGAGCTAGTGGGAAGAAGGCTGAAAAGTACATATGATTGTATTAATGTTACCGACAATGTTAAGTCACACTGTAAGACAGTACATGACTCAAAACATTACTGACTGCAGAACCATTCAATACCATTAGATTACACATTTGTAAAGCGCGAACTTATCACCCCTGAAGGTCTCAATTCGATGGGAGCCCGTCTGGATAATTAAGTGAGCTATTGCCCAGAGTCACTTTAGGCCTCGCTGAGCTGCTGCGCTGCCGCAGTCTCTCTGGCCACTGCGCCACACCTCCACACCTCTCCCAGTCAAAATCTTACTAATAGGTCAAAGTGCAGAAGGAATAAAGTGAACATCTAACAGCTGTGATGGAGTGTAAGATCGGTAAAGCTATTAGTAAAGAATGTGCCAGCTCAGTCACCACTCTTTTTCTCCATCCGACAGGTTGTATCACTTAGAAATCAAATAATTAGCACAACCCCACTTTAAGATACAGGGATAAGGTTCTAGACATGCACGAATGGTACGGACATGGTTTCTCCATTGCCCAAGACCTTCAGAAACAGGGCGCGGACATAACCTTTGACACCCTAAAGGAAGCATACAACCTACAAAGCATAGAACTCAACAACTTCCTGAAAATCAAAGTAGCAATAAGGAAGGCAAACCTCAACAGCCGGACACCATCGCTCATACAACTCGCAGCCAGTCTCAACACACTAGGACACCAAGTAGCACACCTATACAAAACCCTCCGCCCCAAAAACACCAAACTCAACGATAAGGTCACAAATTTCTGGGGAGCTTTAGCAGGGAAGGAACTATGTGAGGACGAGAAAGCAGAGCTATAAAGATCTACCTCTAGGAAAAAGATAACGGCAACGCTAAACCAGACAAATTTTGGCTAGTGCACAAGGCATACTGGACACCGGCCCGCCTGGCCTCCTTGGGAATCCGAGAGAGTGATGCGTGCTGGAATTGCGACAAAGGGAGGGGAGACTTAGAACACCTTCTGCTCAGTTGCCCTAAGATTAGGGATTTCTGGGAAAGAATTGGAACACTCATCAATGAGATCACAGGAGTAGCCATACAAATAGACTTCCCAAGTCTAGTCCTAGACTTTGCATCCCCTACCATCACAACGACAGAGGATCGTGACCTCATTGACCTATTGTTGACGGCCGCAGTCAAAATAGTCCTAAGTAATTGGAAGGAAACGTCGAAAGCTGCGCCCCAGGCATGGCTCAACTGGGTCACGTTCCTAAGGGGGGCAGATAACATCACAGCGAAACACTCGCCGAAAACTCACAGGCAGTCAAACATGTGGGGACCCCTAGACCTCTACCTATCATCGCATAAACCCCCATAGGCGCAGAACCTAGACATCCACGAGGGGCACACTCTGCGGATCCACACGCTGACAAAAAGGAACCAGTTTGCAAGGCTCTTCACCTCTTTCATTTCCGACTTCTATCCTTCTCTGTCCCCTCTATGGTCCGGGGCGTGGGACAGGAAACCAACCTAGCATCGAGAAGGGGGGCAGCAAGACACATCGACAAGCAGGTCTTGGAAATCTGGAAATCTGACATCCGAACTATTCGAACTCGACCTATCGAACTATCGAACTACCGCAAAGACACGGAAGACCAGCGGCCAAACACCCCCCCCCGCGCCTTTTTCCTTTTTTCTTTCCTTTTCCTTTTTCTCTTCCTTCTTCCTCCACTCATGTATATTCCATGCTCCATGTAAATATATATATTTTTTATACACAATAAAAAAATACAGAAATCAAAAAAAAGAAATCAAATAATTGTGCATATCTCTATATGCATTTCCTAAGTGAAGAATACCTGAAGCAAAGGGAAAGGGCCGGTGCCTCTGAGATAAGCCAGTCTGCTAGTGCCAAGCTACCACGGGGTGAGCAGGGGTTATTTTAGGAGTGTACCCCTTTCCCTGACTAGACGCAAGGGTCCCTTATTTGTCACACGTACCTACCTATGCCAACTAGAGACCCACAAATCTAACAGCCGGTTACAAGTATCTCGTGTCAGAAATAATAATCAAATTCAATAAAACCCAACACTGGTGTTTTTGGAACCCATTGGTGCGATTTATGCCTAATCTGACATTTGGGAATAACACACGTGGATGTTTGTGCTTATGCACTAAAAACTACATGTTCCTCTAAATGCTGCACATTTTCCCCAGATAAATTCCGACAGATTTTACCTGCCAAAATTAAACTAGGATGCAAACTTTATTGCACCCCGTATTTACGGGTGAGATAAACATGTCCCCACTTATAATTGCAATCCCAGTGCAAGGGGCAAAAAAACTGACATATCCTAAAAACATACGGACCCTGATTTTGTATTTTTGTCCTGATCTCTACTTCAGCTTCCAAAAAAAGCAGAACGACTATCCAATACCCAGATGATCACTGTGGTGCTACCTGCTTCACCCATCTCCCTCACACCAAAGTTATAGAAGCAGTATATCAATACTGCGGATTAAAAGATAAACAAGTGAAAATGACTTACCGGAGGGTAGAAAAGGCAAGCAATAATATTTGTTGTGTGCTATCGGCACGGTTTTAATACGTTAATAACTCCCTTACTGTCCAATGCCCTTTTGCGTGCATAAATGAGGTTTGAATAAGATACATTTTAGAAGGGTCCGGAATAGGGTCCGGAATCCAGCAATATGCAGAGTGTAGCTGCAGGGGCTCTAAGAAGGGGTGAAAAACACTGAACTCTGGCTACTCCTGCACTTTAACCCATAACTAGTAGAGCAATTGGCGCCCATGTTACTTGCTTAGATTGGGACTCATGGAGACGTGGCAACGCTATCAGGTGCGGCAGAATTAGGATATTTTCCATCGGAGTGAGGGAAAAAACGGAGAGCCCGATAGTGATCAGTCTTGGCAGGACCCGACCCAGTTAAAGTCCTGGGCAGGGGCCAAATCATTAAGCTATCCCACCCCACCTCACCCCCAAAACCTGTGGACTCCCTTGCCTGAAAAATGCGAGACTCACGGCCACCCTTAAAGACTACGATACAGAATGCATTGGGTTGAAACCCCTTTAAAAATATCACCGTCATCAGTGCAAAGTACCAGTTAATCTTGTCCAAGCTAGCGACCACGTCTCATTTACGTTTCAGCTCCAATTCGAGATGTGTGCACATCTGCTCCTGTTGTGTCCTGTAAAATATCTAAAGCTCATATATGCCACACGCACGCACAACTCTGGTGCTGCTGCCCTAAGGGGTAAGAGCTGGCACTACAGTTGTTCTATAAATCTTTGAGGTCTGCAGTACTACTCGACTACATTCCTGTGTCGAACTCACCCGAAAAACATCTAATGTAACCCCATCTTGCAGCAGCCGGCAGCGCTAGGACCTCAACAGGAAGTGTAACAATGTTCCTACTACTTGACGACTTTCCGACGGGCGTGAATGGGTCCACCATCTTGGAATGGAGTGAGGTATGCCGAAGCAACATTAATTTAGGCAAACAACCGAGTATTAATGTAAAATATCAATTGAATTCTTTTGATTAGTGTCTTGGATCTTGACAACAGCTTTCTCGCTTTAAGTAGAATTGTCAAATACAAGTTGGAAATATACGCTGTGTTTTTTTAAGTATATGACAAATAAGTCACTGTGGATATCGCGTTGATTTTTTAACTCATTTATTTTATTAAGTTTGAGTAAATAACATGAAATGCTTTGAAAACGTTTTTATTTCGAGCGCGCTCGCCCCATTTTCTTCTCGTGCTCCTCAACTATTTTTCCTGCATCATAACGTTCCGCTGAAAGACTCCTGTGCAACTCGTAGCTTTATTGGTCATGAGGAAACTGCATCATTATGGACAATGAATGACTATATTAGATTGGCTGAATTCGTATCTACATCAATTTGGAGTGAAAGACGTAGAAATACTCTGCTATGCGAGTGCATAGCTGCCAATGTTTCAGATTGCTTAAATGTGACATTTTAAAATTGTTGGTGTAATTATGAGTGACATTCAACGACTACGAGTGACGCTTTCTCACGAACAAAAATCAAGTGAAGAAGAGGGAATCATATAAACATCAGAAATTACAGCCATTCCAGCAACAAGAAACTCTATGAAGATCTTAAAACTATTTCAAAGCACCAGAGATGGAAGGACACTATCCGATATGGAAAACATACTGCATAGTTGCCACGTTTTAAGAGTGCTTAGGTGAACTATTTTCAAGGTTTCAGAGTACTTATGAATGACATACAACTACTAATGGTATGACACTAAGATTGACACTTAGAGCAAAATCAAGAAATTAAGAACATGGAAACAGAAAAAGAAAAGAAATTACACTGATTTGAGCAAGGACAAACTATAACAAGCATTTGCAATGCAATAGGTCCCGTATTTACGCGAGTTTGTGCTATTGACATTGCAACTAACAATGCCTTTTATTTTTGTTTTTGTTTTTAAAACATAAATAAAAGGTAGTGTCATTTATAATGCCAATAGTTTAAACTTGTGTATATGCGAGACCTATTGCATTGCAAATGCTTGTTTGTATTCTGGGATTTGTGGTTCGCTGGAACCCATTATAAAATTAGGACTTCAAATCCCAGATTGCAAAGAAAACTCCTCTACACTGGATGAGCTATTCAAAACTATTCAAGGTTCTGCAAGTGACACCCGTCTCTCTCTCACTCCCAGTATACTGAAATAGTATCTTGCCCAAAGGGCAGAATACTGATGATCGCAAATCCCCAATAAACAAATATATTTGTACTAAACTATTCAGAGCGTCTTAACGCCCTCTGGGTTTTTCCATGCCTATTGTAATCTGTGGCTTCTGCTGCTAAACCTCCACACATATGCAGTTTCATGCCACTGTGTAGTGTACCCCAAAACATGTAAGATCTTCCATGACACTACGCTCCACTTTATCTGTGCCCTGAGAAAGGGTTCACGCTCTCGTTGAATTTCCTCACCTGTGCTTACGCAACTATCGACTGGCCCCCATTTCACCCATCTCAACACATTACCCACTGCTGCTAAGTGGCCCAAAGCGACGTGTCCTATGAGTGAGAAATCAGCCTCGTTCATAAGTAATTTGTCTGCTGGCATTCTGATCTCTCTTACACTTTGAAAACAAAACCTCATATCCAAGAACATAATGTGCCTAAAAAAAGAAATGATTCAAGGCGACTCACATAGTATGAACCCGCTATCCAGTTCAAGTTCAAGTTCAAGTTCTGGAATTTGTATAGCGCACTGCTCACCCAGAGGGTCTCAAGGCGCTTGGGGGAAGGGGTTCATTATTTGTCGAATAGCCAGGTTTTAAGACATTTTCTGAAGGCGATGTGATTTTGAGTAAGGCGGAGGTGAGTGGGGAGTGAGTTCCAGGTCTTGGTGGCGAGGTAGGAGAAGGATCTGCCACCCATGGTGGATTTTCGGATGCGCGGGACCGCGGCGAGGGCTTGATTGGACGATCTTAGTTGGCGGGTGGGTTTGTAGAAGGACAGGCGAGTGTTGAGGCCTTCGGGTCCGAGATTGTAGAGGGCCTTGTGTGCGTGGGTGAGAAGGCGGAATGTAATTCTTTTGTTGACGGGAAGCCAGTGGAGGTCTTTTAGGTATCCGGTGATGTGATCTTGGCGAGGGATGTCTAATATGAGTCTCGCTGATGCGTTTTGGATGCGTTGGAGTTTTTTCTGTAATTTTGCTGTGATTCCGGCGTATAGTGTGTTGCCGTAGTCCAGACGACTCGTGACCAGTGCGTGGGTGACAGTCTTTCTTGTCTCCAGGG
Organism: Lissotriton helveticus; assembly: GCF_964261635.1. Classification (NCBI taxonomy): domain Eukaryota; kingdom Metazoa; phylum Chordata; class Amphibia; order Caudata; family Salamandridae; genus Lissotriton; species Lissotriton helveticus. Next base: position 133,257,164 of record NC_136070.1, on the reverse strand, counting down.
GGATCCAACGGAAGATTTTTTTGAGAGTGCGAAGTACGTTGAAGCAAGAGGATGAGACTGCGTTGACTTGTCTGGACATCGAGAGAGAGGAGTCTAGGATGAAGCCAAGGTTACGTGCATGGTCTGTGGGTGTGGGTGCTGTGCCCAGAGCGGAATGCCACCAAGAGTCGTCCCAGGCAGAGGGGGAAGATCCTAGGATGAGCACCTCCGTTTTGTCTGAGTTGAGTTTTAGGCGGCTATGTTTCATCCATTCGGCTACTTCTTTCATGCCTTCGTGAAGATTGGTTTTGGCGGTGTTAGGGTCTTTGGTGAGGGAAAGGATTAACTGGGTGTCGTCGGCGTAAGAGATGATGTTAAGGTTGTGTTGACGCGCGATGGAGGCGAGTGGACTCATGTAAACGTTGAAGAGGGTGGGACTGAGTGAAGATCCTTGTGGTACACCACAGATGACTTCGGTGGCCTCAGAGTTGAATGGGGGAAGTCGGACTCTTTGAGTTCTCCCAGTGAGGAATGAGGTGATCCAGTCCAAGGCTTTTCCTTGTATTCCAATGTTGCTGAGGCGTTGTATAAGGGTACTGTGGCAGACTGTGTCGAAAGCGGCGGAGAGGTCGAGTAGAATGAGGGCCACTGTTTCACCCTTGTCCAGTAGTGTTCGGATGTCGTCTGTAGCTGCAATGAGGGCAGTTTCGGTGCTGTGTTTGGCTCGAAATCCGGATTGAGATGGGTCAAGGGAGTTGTTGTATTCAAGGAAGGCGGCGAGCTGGCTGTTGACGGCTTTCTCGATGACTTTGGCCGGGAATGGGAGGAGGGATATGGGCCGGTAGTTTTTAAGTTCAGAGGGGTCTGCTGTGGGTTTCTTCAGGAGGGCGCTGAGTTCGGCGTGTTTCCAGCTTTCTGGAAAGGTGGCAGAGCTGAACGAGCAATTGATGACATCACGGAGATGGGGTGCGATGATGGAGTCCGCTTTGTTGAAGATGTGGTGGGGGCAGGGGTCGGTTGGCGAGCCAGAGTGGATTGAGTTCATTAGGCGGATGGTGTCTTCAGTGGTGATTGGGTTCTAGGCGCTAAGGTTGTTAGTTGGCGGAGTTGGATCTGAGGGGGGTGGAGAGGGTTGAGCGCTGGGAGTGTTCTCGAAGCTGTTGTGGATGTCGGCAATTTTGTTGTAGAAGAAGGAGGATAACGCATCGCAGAGGTCTTGGGATGGAGTGATGTCGTTGGATGCTGCGGTGGGGTTGGTGAATTCTTTGACGATGTTGAAAAGTTCCTTGCTGTTGTGAGTGTTGTTGTCGAGACGATCCTTGAATGCTGATTTCTTGGCGGATCTAATCAGTTGGTGGTGTTTGCGGGTGGCTGCCTTGAGGGTGGACATGTTGTCTGTGGTCGGGTTTATTCTCCATGTTTTCTCCAGGGTGCGGCATAGCTTCTTGGATTTTTTGAGGTCATCGTTGAACCAGGGAGCCTTTTTGTTGGCTGATTTGATCTGGTGTTTTTTCAGGGGTGCTAATTCGTCAGCACTGTGGGTGATCCATTGCTTGAGATTGGTGGCCGCTTGGTTTGGATCCAATGAGAGGGTGGGAGGGTTTTGGTTGAGTGATGTGAGGAGTTGGTCGGAAGTGATTTTGTTCCAGTTTCTCAGAGGAATAGGTTGTGGGCGGTTGTGGGTCAGGGTGGTTTTGTAGCTGAAGTGAACACAGCTGTGGTCCGTCCAGTGGAGGGCTGTGGTGCGAACAAAGGAGATGTGCTTGCTGGAGGTGAAGATAGGGTCGAGCGTGTGTCCGGCTACATGGCTGGGGGTGTCAACGAGTTGTTTGAGTCCGAGATTGGCCAGGTTGTCCAGAAGGGCGGTGGTGTTGCTGTCGTGTTTGTTTTCAAGGTGGTAGTGGAAGTCTCCTAACAGAATGTAGTTCTCGGAGGCGAGGGCATGTGGGCTGATGAAGTCTGTGATGTCATCGCTGAATTGAGTGCGGGTGCCTGGAGGCCTGTAGATGAGGGTGCCTCTAAGAGTGGTCCTAGGGTCGGTGTGGATCTGAAAGTGGAGATGTTCGGCGGTTGCAAGATTATCATCGGCGCTGGTCGTGATTTTGATGGTGTTCTTATGGATGATGGTGATGCCTCCACCTGTTTGGTTGGTGCGGTCTTTACGGGTAATCTTGTAGCCATCCGGTATGGCTATGGCGATGTCGGGTGCTGATGGTGTGTTCATCCATGTTTCGGTAAGGAAGGCGATGTCCGGTGACGCAGTGTCGAGTAGGTCCCAGAGTTCCATTGCGTGTCTGTGGACCGAGCGGGTGTTGAGCAGGATGCACTTCAGGCTGTTAGCGTCGGGGCTGTGTGTGGAGGAGGTGGGTTTGGTGAGGGTCCTGGAACAGGTGAACTTGCAGGAGAGGCAGGCGAATGGACCGTGGGTACGTCCTGAGGTGGCTTCGCAGCAATGTGGAGCGCGACCGGGGTTGAGGGCGAGGATGGTTGCGGCATCATATGTGACTCTAGTGGGCTGGGTGCGGCGGGGACCAGGGGGTCTGGCACTGGGCGCGGTCCAGGCGCGGACGGGCGTAGACGGGCTTACCTTTGGCGCGGCCGCAGCGCGTGGACGCTGCGCGTTGGGACATCTGTCATTAAATGGATAGTCGAGGGGGCTGAGCGTGGGAGGGGCAGCTGGGAGTTGGGAGCGAGGTCGAAGGAGGGCTCGGGTCAACAAACAAAATGGCAGCAACAACAACAACAAACGCTGCAAGGCAGGGCGAGAAGGGGCACAGGCAGTGGGGGCAAAGGGGCGCTATGAGGGCCAGATATAGTTAAGGGTACTGCCTCAGTGGAAGCGGAATCAAGCGCGAAGTGAAAGCGCTATGCTGATGGGCAAAATAACACAAGGTAATGTACAGCCAAATGCACGCAGACAAAGCGCTATGGAAATTTAAACACAGTCTATGGAAATTTAGACACAATAAAGCACAGAGTAAATGCACAGAGGTGCACGCAGACTAAGCGCTATGGAAATTTAAACACAGTCTATGGAAATTTAAACACAATAATGCACAGTAATGATGCCTAGAGGTGCACGCAGTCAAAGCGCTATGAGAATGCTAAACACAATAATGCACAGAGATAATGCCTAGAGGTGCGCGCAAGCGGTTGGAATTGCGAGCGGATGAGCGGTACGATACCAGAAGTATCAGGTGAGGAGGGTGGAGGGGAGCGACCACTCGTGTGGAAGGCAAGATGGTCACCAGCTATATAGAGATAATTAAAGAAAGTGTAACAACGAAACTACAAGTCCCAGAGTCCAATTTTCTAAAACCATAACTCATTCCTATCACTTTGAGCTTTTCTATAAGCCATTCATCCACTCACATGTTTTCTGGGTTTCTCCATTTAGGGTATTAGTGGATCGATGTTCGTTGACTGTGTCAACTCCTCTGACATACGCCTTCTTTCTTTGTTATAAACACGGCAAGCAAAATGTAACCTTTGGCATGCAAATAGCTTTTAACCAATCCTGTAGGAAGGCACATTCTAATGGTATTGGTGTGGAAGTGTAATGACTTTGCATTGGCTTGGGAAATTGCTTCTGTGATTGGCTATGCACCCGACTCCAGCTTCAGCAGCCATACGGTCTCCACCAATGACACAAACTCGTTTCGGCTCCCCTCCTTCTATCTCCCTAGTGCAGGGAATTCTGGTGTTTGACGATTATCAAGTGCCAGTTTTTTGCCTGATTCTATTGTGCACCCCTTAGTGCCCACCAGGTGAGCTACGCAGTCTTGATCTTTGTACTGTTTACCTTTCTACCAGCGTCGTTCTTCCTCACACCAGGCATGGAGGATGTACTCAAACGCTCGCATTCTTATCCACATCAGTGTTTTACGTGCGCATATTATATAAATTTATCTTTATGTTTTTAGGGCGGTGAGCCAAACCGAACCATCAATATGTTAATGACATGCAGCAAACCTCATTTAAAAACAAGCGTGCTTGCCTTACGCTAAAGGTAAAAAAAAAAGTTTGACGAGAGGCAGCAGGGGGAGAGAAGAGAGGAGGGGGCCTGCGCCTGTTTGCCTTGCAGGAGCGAGCAGGAAACATCTGTTCATTACAGACAGATGGGTTCAAAGCTCGCTCCCCAAGGTAATCGCCAAACGTGCACGCGTTGCCATTGAAGGCAATGCAAAGCGTGCATGTTTTTTGGCTGAAAAGGCAACTCGGTTGCTAAAGGTCTCCTACGCAGTGCATGCGCGCTGTGTAGGCGAGACCTAAAAAGAACTGCTGCAGAGCACCTGATCCTACTGTAAAATGATTGTATACCCAGAATCTACTCACATTCTACATGATTTTACTCTTGTGATTACTGCTACTGCTTGCGAAACCACAGACAAATTGCACGAATACCGTGACAGGAAATTAGTCGAGTATTTGACATGATTTTGCCTTGGCCCTGCCAGCGTAGCAGCAATGTGTTTGTGAGGGCCAAGCAGGATTTGTTTTAAAAAAAAACGGATCCTGTCTGGTGCTAGTCACGCGCTGACCAGTGACAGAACCAGGCAGGCTGCTGAGGCATGAGTACATTAAAAAGAGCCTGCCCAGCCAATAAATGAGTATTACATATTTTATTTAAATTTTTTATTTATTTTAAAAGTTTTATATAGCGCTGGCTAGACCCAGAGGTATCAGAGCGCTTTACATGAGTATCAGACCATAGTTGCAGGTTACATCGTCACAAAGTTTACACAGTTATTAGAGCATGGCAACAATGTTACATGTAAGGTCGCGGCAAACAAAAAAAGACCTATACATAAGGGAAAAAGCAGGCAAGGGTAGAGGTTCAGGGGAGTGGGGTAGAAGCAGGGGAAGTAGACAGAGAATGAAGGAGGGAAAGAGGAGGGGAGGGTGAGAGACACAGCATGGAAAGAGGAGGGGGAGGGGGACGGGGACACAAACCAGTAGACGAGTAAAAGCTGCATCCAAAGTCCAGTAAGCTGTGATCCCATGGGAAGTGGTATCATTTCCCATCTCTGTTGCGAGAGGCTCCCTATACAAAGTGGACTCTCTCAGAGGGGTCTCTGAGACTCCAAGGCCTACATACTGGATCCTTCCCCAAAAAGGGGAGAGGGAGTGCTTTGGCAAGGGGTGCCATACCATACCTCAACTGTGAGTGGCTCCCTTGGCTCTGTGGACTCTCTCAGCGGGTTTGCTGAGACTCCAGAGTATAAAATTGGATCTTTTCCCAACAAGGGGAGAAGGAGTGCTTAGTCAAAGGGCACAAAAGGACAGGGGGCTAGGGGGTGTAGCAGGCAAGGGGAGAGATTCATGGGAGAGGGGATAGGAGCAAAGGAAGTAGACAATGAAAGAAAGTGTACTAAATGGGAACAAACAGCATCTGTTTGGGGGACAGACTGTTTTCTCTCTGTGGCCATGGGTTTGCCCCATCTCTAAGGTAAAAGCCTAGCACAGGCCATTCCAGAAGCTTTGCCATACAGGACATGATGTAAACGGATTAGTAATTCGATTTTTTTTTCTCACAATTTACAGACGTTTATAGTCCGCTGCACATCAGCAATCCAGATGTTTTCATATTAAGTTCTTGGGTGCAGAGGATGATGCTCAGAACTAACAGTGTTTAACCCAGTCATCATCCAGGGGAGATAGTTCGGAATCATGAAGCTGAGGGAGAAGATCATGGACCCAATGAAGGCCACCTCGTGGACGGCAGGGTTCTCTGTAGAGGACACGTATGTCAGAGGGCGCAGTCATAGGCTCTCCAGGATGTTCAGGATAAAGTTAACGTGGCACAAGAAGTGGTAAGTTTGGGTGGAACATGACGTGGCTCGATAATGATTCCAGTAGGCCACAGCCATCATCAAGGTGCGCCACTAGGTCAAATGGTTGGGTGAGGGTTAATGGGTATGTAGGGGGGTCTTGTAGAGGGGTGAATCCACGAGGGGAGCCTGAGAGGTCTAAGGTGGTACTACTAAGATTAGGGTGTGGTGACTGGGACCGCCTAGTTCAATGTCGACAAAAGCCTCTCATAGTTCATCTCTACTCTATAGACTGGCAGTGGTTGGCAGAAGAGGGAATGGGTTGCCCATCCAGGTTGGGGCAGACGGGGAACAGAAGGAAGCCAATTCTGCTACCTGGGCCCAATGCTGCACTCCTAAGATTGAAAGTCCCAGATCGATGACACGGTGTAGACCGGCTTTGGGTCCCAGAGTTCCTGAATCTGTTTTGGTTTTGGAAAAGGCTCACCATTGTTGTGGAATAGGTAATTGTGTAATGATGCGCTCTTTAATCACTGTATAAAAATAAGGATATGCCAGATAGCACCTGACGTTCGGCAGAATAAAGTCAGTCCGTTGGGAACTAGGGCATTAGCAAGTTTTGTGGGCATGAATGAGGATAACTGAGGAAAAAAAAAGAAAAAAAAAAAAAGAAAAGAAAATATTAAAATAATTGGTTGTGAAATGAAACTCTCCTCATGAAACGCAAGCGCTGTAAAAAGGTTCCTGTATGTAGGCTTGGATAACAATGCTCGATATGGGGGAGGAGCTACGCCAGCAACCAAGATGGCCGCGTAAGCTCCCGGCTCCGCCGACCTCCGCCAGCAGCTCGTATATCCTGTTCTCAATCCTGAATTCGCAACACTCTCCCGGGTTCGTGAAGTATTCCTGTTTCTAAAGGTGTAATCCCGAGCTTTTTATCTTGTCGGATGCCAAAGATACGCCGTGTTCCCATTCTCGGCCTAACATCGTGTGGAAGCCGGGGCCTCGATTTCTAGCCTATCCGTGTTGGAGTTGATCAACAACGGCCGCTGGACCTGGACTGAGCCCAGTCCGCCGGAAAGCATCGTGAACTGCTTGCTTGATGCTGACATTGTGAGCGGTCTACACCGTGGAGACCACAGCGTACCGCACCGGTTGCCGTGTTCGGGGGTCCGACGCCCGGAGACCCTGCCCCTTCCCGGGGTTGACGGTCGGGGCCCTCGCTGCCGGCGAAGGTGTCGGCTTGGCACGACGGAGAGCGCCCATTATTGTCATTGGATTTGCGTGGCCTGTTACCCCGGAGAAGCCGGCCTCCGGGGTTTGAATCCTGCTCTGCCTCTTCGTGAGAGGAGATGGGGCGGATGGAAGGTACGCCATCGCTACAGGCCGTCATGGCCGCCATTGAGGCGCTCCATTCACAATCCACCGCTGTATTCCGGACACTGATCGTGCAAGTGGACGGTTTCTTGGGACCGGCACATGACTCTCCGTTTAGTCCTACTACATCTGTGGTACCAGCGGTGCAACGTACGCCTGAGACCGAGGTCCCCGGGCAGAACCTGGATTCACTGTGCTTTGTCGGCCCCCGATTCACACTCAGCGAGCCCGTGATTGTCGCTATCGTTCCCTGCTCGATCCGGCTGCCGCCTCGTACAGATATGGACAGTCTTCTGTGCTGTAACAAGTTCCAAAGTGACTATTGGGGAGATTTGCTGTTTCTGGACACAATCCCTCACTCGTTTTGTGGCTATCGTGACCCTCTATCCTTTTGTCGATCCTGCAACACTGATGTGGACTTTAATGAACATTCTGCCTTTTCCTTTGTGATGGTGGTTAGAGTGACAGAGGCTCTCCCGAAATACCGTACTGGTCAGGGTTGAACTTGAGGGCTTGGACTAGATAATCTGGCTTGACTCAATGCCGGGATTGTCACATGTAATGTGCTGGGAGTTGGGTGGTGCTTTGTTATACTCCCCCGATTGGTTTGTATATTTTGCTAAATGTTGGATCGATTATATCTCGGGGTGGTCACTGCTGGCGGGGGGTATGGGAGACCGGGGGTGTGTTTGCTTTTACGACATTCCCTCCTCCATCTTTTCCCTTCCTTGGGGTTAGTTTAGTGGGCGACAGGCACGCTGCTAGTGGGTTAGGTCGTAGCCATCCGCAGGGGTGCAGGGTGAGAGGTTGAGGGGGGGTTTGTTATTTTTCCTTTCTTTTGACTCTGTGGACATACAAAACACCGGGGCTCCAAGCATATTTTGGTCTGGGATATGGCTTGAAAACAAAAGAAGCCTTTTTAAACATAGGTTGGGGATCCTACTTGCCATTCCATATCTACCACCGTGGCTGAGAACGAACTATGGGACTAGATGCCGGTTGTGCGGAATAGGAGTCGAAGACTTAGAACATTTACTATGTACTTGCTCGAGGCTGAACGAGGAGAGAGCAGCTCTGTTAAAAACAGCCTTTAACGAACTAAGTATACGCTCACGCAGACAAGCAGTCCTTGCTTGTTTTGATCCTGGTCTTCCACCGCTAAATGGGAAGCTGGTGACATTTCTGATACTAGCAGAACGGAAACTACCATGCCAGGCAGTCGGCTAAAGAGGAAATTTCACGTCTTTTGATATTCCCCTGAACTCGATGCAGGTTGGCCGACCAATATAGAAGAGTTGGTTGAAATGCAACTAGCTTGGTCCAAGGATTGATCAATGTGTGGATCCACCGGGGATAGGGGAAGAAGTGAGTCCTGGAGGCCCAAGATTTTACCTCTGGTCGAAAAGATGGTAGAAAATGGATACTTCAAAAAGTTTAATTTAGATGTGATCTTCGGTTGTTGAAGAATAGAACGAGGAATCGCAAATGGTGAGACTCGATCGCTAGACACTCTGAGCTCTCCTTGGGAGCTTTCTTCTTGGGCAATTTCTGTTTCATTAACTGTTTCAATGGCGTTCAGTGCGATCTCCAACTTTGTTTTCGAATTGGTTTCAGTTTTAGGCTTCGGCTTTGACTTGCGCTCGAGTTGGACCCTTTTCTTGCCTGACCTCATATTGAGTTTGGTGGGTGAGTTTGGTGGATCACTGCAGGGCTGTCGCAGGGCTGTCGCAGCAGGGGACTCACAGATCTTGAGAGGCACCTTCCCTTCTTCTCTGGCTCCACTCCCGTCCGCCAATCCTCCCCACCACTAATCACAGCTCCACTCCAGGATTCCACTGCAGCTGCAGCTGAAGCTCCGCTCTAGTTGCAAGCCCAACGCTGGCAGGCGGCTCGCAGAATCCCGCAGCCTTCCCTGGCCACCAAGCGAGACCAAGCGAGACCAACTGATTGAGATCAGGCAATCCTGGGCAATGTGTTTCGTGCCGCGCCCCACACGGGGGAACCCGCTGGTCGATTAGGTGCGGCTTAATGAGGCGCCCCCTGAAGTCCAACCAACTTCCAACAAACCAAATCCTCAGGGGGGGGGGGGTGTCACAGGCGCTCAGGGACGCTCCAGATGCTCTAGGTGCTGGATACTGGATGCTGATGCTGGATGCTGGACGCAACTCACAGTGACCTGATGATTCCCTGATTCCCTGATTCCAATAACTCCCTGCCTCCCTAGTCAGTGCACCCGCTACACCAAGGGGCACTTGGCTGTTGGCTGTTGGCTGTTGTTTTCCACTCGCGGCCCCTTCGCCCTTCGCCCAGCACGGGGCTGGCGGATGGCTCAATGCGGCAAGAAACTGCTGCGCTGATACCGCTGATACCGCTTTAGTTCCGGAGCCGAGTCTGAACCACACTTTCCCTCTCTCGGCGGCGGCGGCTTTGCTCAGCCAATCGGGAGCCGCAGAGAAGGTGCTCCGTTAACCTCACCAGCTTCCAGTTTATGGCGGTTTCTCAGTGGACTCTGAGGCTTCAACTGGTTATCCCAGCAGATAAATCCCAGCAGATAAATAATAACCTGCAACCTGCAGCCGGCAACCCGTTCTCTCCGCAGCAGCTCGCCGAACCGAGCCGTTCGGAATGGCGTTTGCTGGCGTTCTGGCATTCAACGTTCCGCTGCTCTCTAGCGCTCTCTAGCGCTCTCTAGTGGCTGCCAGCTGAGGTAGGGCCTCTGGCTGTTGTGCTGTCTCTCTGGGCCGGCCACGTGGTGGGGGACACGGCGTCGGCGTGCACCCGTTGGGGGGGGTTAGATGACCGTTTCTTGCACCCCCACTCCTTACTGTCTGGGTCTTGCCGTCGCGGTCCGTCCTCTCCTTTTTCTCGCTCTCCTTGTCCTCTTCGCCGGTGAGCAGGGCCTCTGTGGCTACTCTTGCGCCGTCTGTGGAACCGCTAGGCCACGCCAGTGGTGGCAGGCCGGAGTTGTCTGCTGAGCAGGGCGGGTGGATTCCTCCAGCAGCGTGCCCGACGTCCGCAGGCTGTCTTGTGCGCTTCTGGAGCTCCTGGGGCACAAATTCTGAATCTCACGCTAGATGCGTGAGGTTCGGCACGCTTTTCTTTCTACGCGCACGCAAGATGCGTGGGGAATGGCACAGCGTCGCACACCGGCCGGGCAGCGTGTGCGGGGAGGCAGCAGGCTGCACCGGAGAGCAGCGGAGACAGTGCAGGTGAGGTCTGGGTGGCGGGAGGTGGCAGGCAGGTCCACAGCAGATCCCCAATTAGCTCCAGGCAGGGGTAGCAGGCCACACCACGAGGAGGCACTGGTAGCACGGTGAGGCGGGGCGGAGCCGTGCAAGGGAGCGGAGCGCTCCGGTGGCCACGGTAAGGCACGGGCGAGGGTTGGGCCCCCTCCGCACGTCGCCAGTGTTATGTGGGCAAGGCCGTGGGTGCCCCGGCTACCAATCAGAAGGTAGCATTTATAACCTAAGCCAATGAAGAAGATGGGCCCGAGAGTGAGCGGAGCTTCCACAAAGCTTTCACACTGTAGTGTATACTGCATGCCTCGCAAAGCGATGGCATCGCATTCGCTCTGAATCGCAAGGCGAGGCCTAAAAAATAATAATCAAACTAGAGGAGGCCACGGAAAAGTGTTACAGCCATACTCTGTTGTCTTCAGAGAGTTCCAATAAAGGTGGCGGAAAGTCCAATTTTAAACCTTTTGAGCCTGGGTTCAAGAGAATTTCCAGGCTACTAGAATTAGGGAGTACACTGAGTAATTTTCGCCAACACCCATCTGTCCAACAAAAACAGTCTTCTTAACTTGAATTTGTCTTGTCTGCATTCATCTTAAGGCAGTTGTGGGCAGCAGACAGTTCCCCAGTTAACTAATGAAATCCAAGGACTGATGGACAAACATCAAGAAGCGCCTCTTGTGTTCTTGGTATTAGAGAATGCCTGGAAATCAATAGAGTCTCAGATCTTTCAGTCGTTGGTCAGTCAGGTGCTGAAGAAGGCCTGGATGAGATGTCAGTCAAAAGTCTGCACACTTATGTCTAAGGAACCTGACATTCAATTGTGGTGAGAGAAGCAAATATTGTACTAAGGGCCATATGTATGAAAATGTCTTTGCGATTCGCTATTTGAGAATTGCAAAGCGATATGTATGTAGGATTTGCAATAAATTTTACGAATCCTACATAGTCCTTAATTGCGAATCGCAAATTGCGATTCGCAATGAAGGAATACCTCCCCATTCATTCCTATGGGTCTAGAGGCCCATAGGAATGAATACGGGACTCTCTCAAGGACGCCTGCACTCCAGCCGCTGACCTCGGACTTTGGACCTTTGTGCCCACAGCTAGCGGAACCCGCTCCGCGGGTCCCGCGTCGCAGAAGGGGGTGAACGGAGGCTGTGCTTCGCTGGGCAGTGAGTGTGTGACAGGGCTGCGAGCAGCAACCAGGACTCAATCTCCCAGGAGTCCCGGGTTGCACAGGCCGTTCCAGCTGGCCCGCTCTCCCTGACCGCCCCGCCCAGCTCCACCTGCCTCATATTCCGCCCTGATTGCACCTTCCATCGGGACTCTCTCAAGGACGCCTGCACTCCAGCCGCTGACCTCGGACTTTGGACCTTTGTGCCCACAGCTAGCGGAACCCGCTCCGCGGGTCCCGCATCGCAGAAGGGGGTGAACGGAGGCTGTGCTTCGCTGGGCGGTGAGTGTGTGACAGGGCTGCGAGCAGCAACCCGGACTCAATCTCCCAGGAGTCCCGGGTTGCACAGGCCGTTCCAGCTGGCCCGCTCTCCCTGACCGCCCCGCCCAGCTCCACCTGCCTCTTAATACATCTATAAGAACGAGATCTACACGCTGCGCGGGAGCGCGCGGGAGCGCCCGGGTTAAGCCCGGGACAAGGGCGGGACCGTCTGTGGCCGTCCGGGGCCGAAGGAGGCCGGGCTGGGCCCACTCTCTTTTGCCTTCACCCCCCAAACCCAGCCAAATTGTGCTACAGGACCCCGCTATGTCTATAACGGCCCAAGGAGGAACTCCATCAAGGGCAGGGGGTAGCATTAATGGGCCCCTGGATAATTTCTTCAAACCAGCGAAGGGGGAAGGGGGAAAAGAAAGCTCCCTAGAGAAGCGTAGGGGCGAGCGCCGTCGCTCCATCGAGTCTATGAAAAATCGACCTATTAGTGAAATAATCCCCTACCCTATCTCCCAAGAGGAAAGTCCCCGTCAGGGCACACTGCTTATATCAAACCAAGAGGACGTTCCCTTACTTCTACGGGATTCTGTTCCTAATTCTGCCACACTTTTTGATCAGTCCATGGAAGTTACCCCTCCATCAACCGACAGTAATACAGCGGTTGATCTGATTATTTTAACATCCCCGGTAGCTAAAATTAAGAAAACCAAGCCTAAGCAGTCCGTGGTGGCAGAGATTCACGGCCCTCCACCCAACAAGCGTAGAAGGAAGACAAGGGGTGGGCAGGGGAAAATCAAAACTCCTCACTCTGATTTTGGGAAAAATCATAAACCAGTGCACTCCCCTGATAGGCCCAAAGCGAAGGTACAAGTAGCCGCTCCCCCCAAGAGTAACAATACATTTACTGCCGTTGATAACAGTGACGTAGGGAACACCCAATCTAATACATCATCTCCTGCTGTAACTCTCGGGAGCATAGAATTTTTACTACAATCACTTTTGACGCCTATCAGCGAGAGCCTAAAAAAATTAGATACCAGGCTTACTACCCTAGAAGCTACCCTAGTGAGTCTGAATGATGCGACTAGTAAACAGAATAAAGCGGCAGGGCAAAATCCCTCTGCAAGGTTCCCTCCCCGTTCACTACCATCCAACCCCAATGTGGGCCCTATGCAGGGCTCCCCCGTAGTTGCTCCCTTGCCACCACTTATGTCTATTCAACTACCACCCCCATTGAGCAGCCCTAATACTGCCCCTCCTGAGCTAGCAGTAGCAGCCACACATGGACCATCCCTTGGCACAACCCATAGAGCCCAACCCAATGCCAGCTCTCCCCCCCCTCAGGAAGGGAGGCTTGCACCTAGAACTCGGAGACCGGATTTGCCCCCGGAAGCCAATAGCTTTATGGTAGTACTGGCGGGTGCCCCTTCCCTGGAAAGTGGTGAAAAAGAACATTTTATAACACTCAAGCGGAAAGTCATCAAGTGGCTTAACTGGAATAGGCCCTTACCTCCTCATTTTAATAATGAGATCACCATGGTTAGAAGGGTACCTTGGCTGGGGAGGACGAGGAAAACAATCATGGGGGATTGTATTATGGTCTCCTTCCGTGACCCAGGCACAGTTCTACACATTTGTGCAGGGACGAATAGATCACTGGACTCCACTATTCAGACCCTGCCAGTCTCCTTTTTCTTCCCCCCCAACCGTATGTACCATGAGCCAGAACAAGGCAACTGGACAAGGGTAGAGCGGAGACCTAGATATCGGGAACATGCCATACGTCCAGTTAACCAACTGCCGGATACCCCCTTCTTCCATTATAATCGGTTTAACTGTTTGGGGGGGTTGGAAGGGGTTGATTGACTGTTTACAAATAAAGCCCCGGAAACTATGATCACGGAAAATGGCTTTAGTGATTCTCCCGAGCCAGTTGGAGCCATTACAGAAATTGTACCCGTTGTAACCAACTATGAACAAACTGAGCCGGCTCAATCCAATATTCCCCTTCCCGTGACGCCTGATACAGAGCATCTGAGACTTATCTGCTGGAATGTGGCTGGAATTGTCAACAAGCTGTATACCCCAGACTGGGTTGCATACATTGAGACAGGGGATGTGTGCATGTTTCAGGAGACCTGGGCCAGGGAGGAACATACCCATCAGGGATAACTGTCCTTTTCTATCCCGGCCAGGTGGGAGGGCAAAGGCCGTCCTTCTGGTGGATTAACAACATGGGTAGCTTCCCACCTAGGCTGTGAGGCTTCACGCTTAGTGGTACCATCTGACGATATCCTTGTGGTCTTACTATCCTGGCCGAACCAAGTAAAACTTGCCTTTATTAATGTCTACTCTAGGCCAGTGGGAGTAGCCAGGGAGTCACCTACGATTGATGAGCTTGCAACCTACCTAGCTGAAATACCCGGGGATTTACCCTATATAGTAGGGGGGGACTTAAATTCCCAATTTGAGCCGCTGCCTGGCCTCTTAGAAGGCTTCCAGATGGAGGAAGAGGCCAGGTGGTCAGTACCATCGGTAGAAGCTCCTCCCCCGAAGGCTTGGACACCCTTGGCGTTGCAGATCACAGCCCTAACCCTAAAGTTTGGAATTAGAGCCTGTAATGGGCGAATTAAATCAGATGTACCTAGTAGAACAACCTTTAACAGAGCGGGAAGAAAATCCCGCTTGGACTATATTCTGGTACAGATAACCAACTGGCCTACCATTAGGGATTTTAGGGTTATCGAACGGCTGGAAAGTGATCACAACGCATTAGAACTGGATCTCACACATCCTGGCCTCCAACAACCCATATTAGCGAGTGAGGGAAACCTACCCGAACTGCTTTTGGCCAACAACAAAAAAAGGATCAGGTGGGAAAAAATAGTTGCAAGCCAGGAGAAACTCCCGAAGCTTTATGCGGGGCTAATCCCCATCCTAGAGAGTGTAGGAGGGCTGGACATTGAGAGGGGCAATACGGAAACACTTGGTAAATTATACCAGGCCCATGAAGATCTTATAAAGGGTATGAGTCCTTTCCTGTATAGCAACGCACATAATGCAAGTAGGGGGCAAGCGCCAAAAACCATGTGGTATAATGCGGCCTGTAAAAAAGCAAAACAAGAACTTCTAAGAAATATTAAGGAGGGCTCAGGTGGGGAGACGCTAAGAGAAAGCAGACGGGCATATAAAAAAGTACTTGCCCATGCTAAAATTGAATGGGAGGAGAGCCAATGGGAGGAGCTCAACAAATCCCTTGTAATGGGAGACCACAGAATGTTCTGGAGAATAGTGAATGGGGGGTCGGGGAACCTCCTTTCAGCTATTGAGCCCAACATCGCAGCTGGGGTCTGGCAGGCTCATTTTCAAACCCTTTATAGCTCAATGGGGGGAGATAGCATGGGTGATACTTGCAGTCCTCAGGGGGCATATGAGGGGGAACTAGTAACAGTGGGAGAGGTTAGGGCAGCAATAGCTGGTTTGGCCTCGGGCAAGGCGCCAGGTCTTGACGGCCTGCCTGGAGATCTTTTTAAGCAGGAACCAGATGTTTGGGCCCCATATCTAGCCGTTTTGTTTAATGGAGTCTTATGCGGCATGGAAGTCCCAAGCACTTGGCTGGGGGCGGAGGTGGTTCCCATATTTAAGAAGGGCTCGCCCCTGCTTCCAGCCAATTACAGACCAATTAGTCTGATTGATGTGCCCCAGAAGCTCCTTGGGAGGGTACTGCTCAATCGGCTCCAGGACTGGGCAGAAGAAACGGAAGTCCTTAGTCCTTACCAGGCTGGGTTTAGGAAGGGAGTATCAACGGTGGACCAGGTCTTCCGATTGAACATCATTTACTGGAGGACAGTGGTTTTCGATGGTGGCAGCTTATACACAATATTTGTGGATTTAAGAGCCGCCTTTGATCTGGTGCCCAGAGGCAAACTTTGGTGGGTCCTGGCCGAGATGGGCGTACCTGCGGACATTCTAATAATCTTGCAGAGGTTACACCACAACAACTATGCCAGGGTGCGGTGTGGAAAGTCGGGGGAGTTGACGGACAGATTCCCCATTGACAGGGGGGTTAGGCAGGGCTGTGTGCTCGCACCGACCCTGTTCTGCCTCTTTGTCAACGGGGTAATCGCCCATTTGAATGGCATTGAACACACTGATGCTCCGAAATTGAACGGCAGCAGGGTGCCTGCAATTATGTTTGCAGATGACACCCTGCTGCTGTCCAAAACCCCAATGGGGATCCAGCGGATCCTTGATTCTTTCGTGGCCTTTTGTATGGATAGGGGCCTAGAAATTAATGCTGGAAAAACAAAATTCATGGTCCTGAATCCAAGTAAAAAATTGCGCCCGAATCCACTGCTGGGAGAGGCACGGTTGGAAAGAGTCTCCACCTTCGATTACTTAGGTGTAACCTTGAATGAGTCCATGTCGTGGGGGGCACACCGGACCAGGGCCAACCTTAAACTGGTACAGACCACTGGGGGCATTACACGGATGTTGAAAAACTCGACTTATCGGCCTCTGGGTCCGCTCATCCAGATCTACAAAGCGCAGGCCAGGGGCGCCACAATGTATGGGGCGGAACTGTGGGGACATACACCAACTCGCAGTCTGTCGGTAACTGAGAATAATTTTATCAGGCAGATAACTGCACTCCCGCCAAGTACCCCGCTCCTTCCCCTGAGGTTGGATCTGGGATTGAGACCAATAGCCGATGAAATAGGACTGAGACCCATAGTCTTCTGGCGAAGACTGTGGAGCAGTGAAGCACTTTTAGCCTATAGGGCTGAACTAGGGGAGCTGATATCCCACCCAAAAGCGTTACAGATCCCTTGGCTAAAATACATTCAGAATTTATGTACGTCACTGGGGTTTCCTGATCTTTGGTCCGATCCTGCTGAGGCCTCATTAAGCATCTCACGCAGAAATTTGGTCGATGCCTATCACGCTCATAAACTATCCTCGGCTATGGAAAATCAGCGAGAGGGATCACTGACCTCTGTATTTATGCTAGGCAAAGATACATACAGGATGGAAAGGGTGTTGGACGCTATTTCCCCTGTGCTGGCCAGGAAGCTGTTTCTGCAATGGAGATACGGCATCCTGCCCTTACGGGCTTTTACGAGCTCTTGGACAAACCCGCCCTCCCCCAAGCAGTGTCCAACATGCTCTTATGCTGAGGAAAGTGATTTGCATGTAGTTCTGTTTTGCCCCACGTACTCGAAAGAGAGGAGATACTGGCTTCTCCCACTTATTAGAAACCTTGGTGGCAGAGAGTATCTCCCAATGTATAGAATTTTAAAAACTGATCTTTCGAGTCCAACTGTGTTTGCATTGGCTAAATTTCTTACCAATGTCTGGCATATTCGCACCAGTTTGCTGAAGTCACGGTCATTGAGTTAGCTCCAGTCTCCTATATGTAAACCCTTATAGTTTTAACCTACAGATATGAACGATTTTATAATGTACAAGTATGTCTTATTGCTATTGATGATGTTTTATGGTGTATATGTTTTATCTTGTTGTATATCTTTGATGGCCGTATGGCCGAAATAAAGATTTAATAAATAAACATATTAAATAGGATGAAAGAGAGAACTAAGGCTTGCAGCTCTTCACAACACTCAGAATCCGACTGAGCTGAAGGGCTTGACAATGATACCTGGGTCCCACTCTTGAGAAAGAATACAAACCGATCCAACGTGGGGTCTGCAAGCACCAATGTTATCACATGTCTTAGAGAACTCATTGAAAACCAAAGTTGAAGCTTTAATGAGACTGAGGCTTTTCTATCAGTAAGGTCCAGGCCTCTGTAGTCATTTCCGGCAACCTATTTATAAACATCAGCAGTTTGCATTTCAGTGCCCACAGTGCAGCAATTGTTGTTGGTTTTAATATCATTGCAGATTTCTTTAAACTTACCACAAACAAACACCAATTTATTGCTGTGTTGCAGTCTCTAGTCACTGGGTAAAATGGTATCTACAATAGCCCCTTTAGAGCTTGTAAATAAACCTCCCCAGTGCTGCGCTGTCCATTGGAACTAGTGCTGAATGGACGTCCAACGGTCGTGCGCAGCACTGGGGAGGTAGTGGCCGTGACGACCGTTGGCCGACGGCAGCAATTAAGGGGATAGAGATGAGTTCCTGTATTGTATTAGGTGCTGAAGAAGGCCTGGATGAGATGTCAGTCAAAAGTCTGCACACTTATGTCTAAGGAACCTGACATTCAATTGTGGTGAGAGAAGCAAATATTGTACTAAGGGCCATATGTATGAAAATGTCTTTGCGATTCGCTATTGGAGAATTGCAAAGCGATATGTATGTAGGATTTGCAATAAATTTTACGAATCCTACATAGTCCTTAATTGCGAATCGCAAATTGCGATTCGCAATGAAGGAATACCTCCCCATTCATTCCTATGGGTCTAGAGGCCCATAGGAATGAATAGGAAGACATTCTCAATTTGCGATTCCCAATTAGAGAATCGCAAATTGCGAATGCAATTTCAAGGGTGCCAGAGTGTCAAAAGGACACCCTGTTGCACCCCTGAAATGAGCATGGGTGCAGATGTGGCGCACATACATGCCCTAAGGGCATGTATGTGAGTCACATGGCACTTTGAGCAAGCATTTGCAATGCAATAGGTCTCATCATTTGTGAGAGTTTAAGCCATTGGCATTGTAAATGACAATGTCTTTTTATTTATGTTTTAAAAACCAACACATAAATGAAAGGCGTTGTCCTCTACAATGTAGCTCAAACTCTCACAAATGCAAGACCTATTGCAGTCCAAATGTCATACACACAAGCAGACACAGGCGCACACATACAGACACAAACACACAAGTGCGCCTGCCCGCACACACACACACATACACACACACACACACTCAGGCAGACACTCGCACAGACACGACTATATAAAACACCTACTCGATGGTCCCATACTCCAAGTGGAATGGAAACAGGCATGGAGTAGAGGTTCTTCTGGGTATTATGGATGCAATAATGAGGAGCTCCCTAGTCCAGAGTAAAATCTAAGAACAAAAAGATATACAATTGACTCGTACGAAGGGGACCCTAATCTAGAATAATGTGGTCCCTAATCTGGCTACATACCTATAAGTAGCCAAAGTATCGGTGGCCCAAATCTTTCAGTCCCGAGGGCTTAAAATGCAATGATCCCGTGATCTATTATAAAGTCTGAAAAGGAAAAGATATGGACTGTAGTGAGGGACTAAATGATTCCGGTGGTGCACATAAGGATGTCCCTGGTAAAGAATTATGCTTACCATTAGTACTTGGCAAAATAAGATAGTCTGCAAAAAGATACATGGGGTCCCAAGGTACACAAAAAACGAGTCGGACTAAAGGGTCTGTAAAAACAGAAATTAATTTTTACTGCAAGATATTACATTAGTTAAGCTTGCTAGAGCACATGGTAAAGCATGGGCATAATCTTACCCGAGTATCTCAATGAGACGCAGCCGCTTGGGACTACCGATAATAAAGTGCTGTGGATGGAGCTTTCACTCTAGGGGCCCAAAGGGTAGTGCCCGGTATGCAACGCAGTATGTCTGAAAAA
Source organism: Lissotriton helveticus (assembly GCF_964261635.1). NCBI lineage: Eukaryota > Metazoa > Chordata > Amphibia > Caudata > Salamandridae > Lissotriton > Lissotriton helveticus. The sequence goes on along the minus strand of NC_136070.1, from coordinate 133,237,772 downwards.
AATATATGAACCTGGGATGTAAAAGCAGACTAGTAAGGAGATAGTGCAAGACTAATATAAGGATAACTACAAGGTTATTGTATTGTATTGTAATTGCATTTATCTAGCGCTTACTACCCCAGATGAGGCGCCAAATCACTTTTTCGGCGAGTAGCACGCTACTCCGGGACCCACAGAGGATTAGTGTTGAATTAGTATAGTGAAACATGCAAGTACATTTTAAGTGGTGTATAGGTTAGTCAGTTATTTGGATTTGGAATGATAGCAGAAGGATAGAGGAGGAAAAAAGGTTTGTATTTATATAGCGTTTGTTACCCCTGATGGGGTGTTGAAGCACGCTACTCCGGAAGCCCATAAAGAATTAGTGGTGAATTATTATGGTGAAATATGAAAGTAATTTCAGTGGTGGATATTAGTCAGTTATTTGGAGTGAGAAGGATAGCGGAGGGATAAAAGGGGAAGAAAGGTTTGCATTCATATAGCACTAGTTACCCCTGATGGATGTTGAAGCGCTTTTCTGGCGGGTAGCACGCCACTTCGGAAACCATAAAGGATTTATGTTGAAAATTAGTATAGTAAAATATGAAGTAATTTGAGTAGTGGATATGTTATTCAGTTATTTGGGTAGAGAAGGGTAGGTGGCGGGATAGTGAAGGGAAAGAGATTTGTATTTATATAGCGCTTGCTACCCCTGATGGGGTTTTGAAGCGCAAGTAGCACGCTACTCTGGAACCCATCAGGATTAGTGTTGAATTAGTATGATGAAACATGAAAGTAATTTTAGTGGTGGATATGTTAGTCAGTTATTTGGATTGAGAAGGCTTGGGGAGGGGTAGAAAAGAGGGAAGAGTTTAGAAAGGTTTGTTTTGGGGGATCGGTATAGTAAAAGAGATGTCAGATGATGCAAGGAGGGGTAGTGTATGGGAGAGTCTAGAAAGGGTTATTTTGGGGATCATAGTAGTGGTATGAGGTTTGGGATAAATGAGAGAGTGCATGTAGAGGATATATTGATAGATGTATAGGATGAGAGATAGGCTAGTGCATTGGAAAGAGTAGTAGAAAGAAGTTTGAGAGGAGTCAGAAGGTTGGGCTAGAAGATATATTGAGCGAAGTATAGGCTGAGAAATAGGGAAGTGCACAGGAAATGGTAAATTAGAAGAAAGTAATAAATATATTGATCCATGAGTACATTGAAAATATATAGATACATATATATAGATCACCAAATAGAGAAAGCCACTGGTTTGATCAAGAGCGGATACATGCCCGAATCAAGCTAGCAAAAGAAGTGTGGTGATCACAGCCGGTACAAAAACTGTAATAACATGCGGTGCCTCTAGTAACAAGCATTGGCCGCTTAAACATAGACACAGCAGCATTACATCGCGGCGCCGCGAAAGTGAAAGTAATCGCGGCGCTGCAAAAGTGAAAGTAATCGCGGCTGGTGAAGCGAGTTGTGTGCACGCGACCAAAAAAAGTGCTGTACACGTCGCGCGCCCTTGCGCGCGTTCTAGCAAGCTGGTGGCCGGCAAGTTAGCGCTTTTTTAAGCAGCTACTAAATGTCTCGCCAGAGTAGCGTATGTGCTGGCTCAGGCGAGACCTAAAAATGCAAAAAGGGCATTTTTCAAAGAAATCGCAAATTACCATCAACTTGAAGTTGGTGGTAATTTGCGATTCCTTAAGTCCAAATTGCACTTTTTCTGTGCTTCTTACATTGCATCTAAGGAATCACAATTTGTTATTCCTTAAATGCAATCGCAAAATAGGGAATCGCAAAAATTGCGATTCCTTATTTTGCGAGGGGTGTTTTGTGTCATACATTGGACACTGCTGATTTGCGATCGCAAAATTGCCTTCATACATATGGCCCTAGATCTATAAATTTGGGCTACCCTACTTCCGCTTTTCACAGACCTTTTGCAGTACAGGATTTTAAAGTCTGCAAGGATGAGGTTTCTCTCAACCATGATTCAGTGAACAGAAAAGTGTCCAAAGTTTCTTTAATTATTAAGTTGAAGATTTCACCATCTGTGTTGTTCAAAGGATTTAATATTCAGCAACATAAAATTCATTCCTGCCTTGAGGGGTGCAGAAGGGCTGTTATAGCGCTATGTGATTCTCAGCCTTGACAATCACTGCAATCCCTAAGGAAGTTAAAAGGTTACAACCCACAAAAACTGGGCCTACTGCCAAGGTAAGAAGCCCTCCCCTATTGTAGTGGAAATGAGGTTTAGCATATTCAGGCAGCATGGGGAGTTCATCATCCAGAATCCATGCAAGAGCAGCATGGGAGCCTTATCATCCAGACTTCATGCAAGTGAGATTACATCAGGCACACCTTTAGCATGCCCGCTGCACAGAGCTCACATGTGTGTAGCTGTGCACTGGCAGATCCATCGCCCACCCTCCCAAACAAATCACACAACAAACAAAGGCAAACAGAATGGAAACTAAAAACAGGATGTGCCCTCCCCAGGATGGTGCCTACCAGTAACGCAGATTTAAGATGCACGAACAGAAATTCAGCAAGTGTCTGATACACAAAATTGCAATAGTTGACAAAAGAGCATGGAACGTTAAGAGCTTTTAGAACCTGAAATTAGAATTCCTAAATGCGAGATAGGCTAAATATAAATGTCATTTACTTTTGCTGGAGTCAGGGCTTTTGGATTCTGCAACTGGAGGACAATATGTAAAACACTGCTGTGATGTCTGATGAATGTCTGTTTGTGATGCTGACTGACTGACTGACTGTAAAGTTAAGAATTTATTAGCTTTTATTTGAGAGGTGTGTTTCAATACGGTAAATGATGTACTTTATTATTTGTTACCAGGATCTATCAGTATGAATTTAATGGAAATCATAATCCTTTTTAAGACTGTTTTAAAATGTTGGAAAGAAAGGTTGCATGTATTTAGGACTACATGTCATTTAATTGTAAATTGTTCATCGTATATAGATTAATGGTTTTAAAATGATGACTAAACATCACATGGAAGTGAACACGATATTTTTTACTGGTCAGCATCTCTGGGCTTCATCTTGCATCCAAGAAGCTCTAACTCGTCACACTCCAATAGGACTATTTTACTAAACAACTTTATAAGCATTATCTTGAACACGTAGTATTGAAATCAAAAGCTTCACAAAGTGATTCTCTAAAAGGCAAGTCCTTTTGAACATACACATAGCCCTAAGCGTGACATATAAAAATGAGTAACCATCAAAATCTAAAGTTACTGTGAGCCAGGCTAGTAAAAATATATCAGAAGTAATTGTACACGATCAAGGGAAGCGCTGGAAGGCCATGCTATCTGCCAGTCGTGAGCAAGCTGCTTGGAAACTAGCACTATAAATACAAATGGTAACCAGCAAGGATTGGCTGGCACTATGGATGCTCACGTAAGTGGTTTTACAAGAGTCACTGTGGCAGGCAAATGCAGAAAACCAACTTTTAACCTGCTAACTGAAAGGAACAAAATCATGCTAACTTTATTGAGTGGGTGAGAGGAGCGCTGCATGCCATCTTTACTGAACCTGCACATTTGGCTTGCAGAATTCACAGAAATCCTAAATGTCAGACACTCTGTGTATCGCATATATTATGTTAGGACAGGTCATACATAATGTCACAATGCTTTAATTAAATCACGAATGAGGTTTTCCTGGAGTATGGATGGGGACGTTGTCTTGTCAGGTGAGAGATTTGTGCCAAAATTGTGCACAAAACTGATGCATTCTGCGCAAGAAGACCATTTGGGTCAAATGGTAACAAAAAATTAGTCCTGTTGAAACATCCAGGTTTTTCGTTTTTTTTTTACGATTGTGACCTCAGCGGTTAAGCGTAACTCCAGAGGGAAACTGTTTGAGACAACTGACCCAAAAGAGGAAAAAGACCTGCCTACAATTCTCGCTCGATTAATCTTAGGGATCTTTGCCAGCCGACTTGTGAACGATCGGAGGTTTCTGAAAGGAACATACTCTTTAATCTATTTATTTATTTATTTGTTTGTTTTAGAGATTTCTATAGCGCGAACAAGACACCGGGTAGGGTATCAGAGCGCTTTACAAGGAAAGCAGCGTGAGTATACATCATTTTACAAGACAAAACAGAACAGATACAATATCAAAGTTCTTACAAGGTTAGTTAGGTAGTAGAAATGAGCATGTAACAGTAGGAGCAAGTTCGTGTACGCATCAGTCATAGAGGCGAGGGAGTCATTGAGGGGAGCGAGGAAACAAGTTAGAAGTCGTGGACTGGTTTGTGCCTTATGGAGTTAAGGGAGGAATTTACTCATCAGGAAACATTTTGCTTCCCTTTTGAATAATTTTGTAGATGAGATTTTTCTGATGGGCGGAGTTAGCGAGTTCCATATTCTTGGTGCCACTCCGGTGAATGCTCTGTCAGACGTTTTTTTCTTGCTGAAATGAAAGGGTTTCGGGAGTAGATTGTCGGCGCTCCTTGAGTGTCTGTTGCCTCCTGATATGGTAAGTTTTTGGTACAGGTACAGGGGGTTGTTGTGGTGTAGAGCTTTATGAGTGATGCACAGAATCTTTAGTTGAATTCTGGACTCATATGGTAGCCAGTTGAGTGCCTTCAGGTGTGGAGATATGTGGTTACATTTCCTAGATCCTGTTTGGAGTCTTGCTTCTGCATTGAGGCAGGCTTTTAAAGGGGCTGTTGAGATTTTGGGAAGCCAGAGAGAGTAGTACATCCATACTCAAATTTTGAAATAACTAAAGCCTGAACTGCAGTTTTGAGGTCGCGGATCTTGAGGAATGGTTTCATTTTTCTGATATAGCCGAGGTGAAAGCGGGCATTTTTAGCCAGCAGGTTGATGTGCGTTTGCATGTTAAGGTTCTTATCCAGAGTAATTCCAAGCGATTTGGTGGAGTCCACCAGAGTTGGCTTGCAATTCAGGGCCGTGATAATCTTAGTCCATTCCTTTATTTCCAGCGAGCTGTTAGGGGCGGGATTAAATATAATTCAATTTTTTGTGATTTTAGCTTGAGGAAGTTGTTTGTCACCAGTGGACAGTCTTTTCAAGAGCTTGATTCAATCTCATTATCTCTTCAGTGGAGGAGATCTTGATTTAAAGTTGAGTGTCGTCCAATGTGGTAGGAGATATTTGCTTGTTGTAGTAGTTCGGTTAGTGGTTCGACATATAGGTTGAATAGCGTGGGGGATAGGGTTGAGCCTTGTGGAACTCCAAGTTGGTTGGGTGAGGAGGGAGAACGCTTTTTGTTTACCATGAACAATTGTGTTCTGTTGTCCAGAAAGGATTTGAACCATTGAGGGACTGTGCCAGACAAACCCATCCTGTTTTCTAGTCTTCTTAGCATTGTGTCGTGATTGACCGTATCGAAGGCTTATGAGAAGTCGAGCAGGACTAGTAGGCAGGTTTCATTCTGGTCAAGAGCGAGGAGGGCGTTGTCTTATATATCCAGAATGGATGTTTCTGTGCTATGGCCGGTTTCAAACCCGATTTGCAGTCATTCAGTAGTTTGAAATCCGTGATATGTTGGTTCAGTTATTGTTGAACGCATTTTTCCAGGACTTTGGCTAGCAAGTTAATGTTGGTTATAGGTCTAAAGTTATTGGGGTTGGAGGTGTTTGCTGTCGGCTTTTTTAGGATAGGGGTGGCTTGACCCATTTTTAGGCAGTCTGGGGTGTGACCTTGCGCTAGCGAGGCATTGATGATTTTGGTCCAGAGAGGGGAGATGATATGTATGGTGGATGTGGGGTTGGCAGTTAGAGGGGACAGGGTCATTGAAGTGTTTGTTGGGTTGGGCAGTTGCTAATGTTTTGGTGATGTCACTGAGATCATAAAGTGTGAAGGTAGAACATTGAGAGTTATTTTTGGGCAGAGGTAGATTCAGTTGTTTAGTATTTTTGTCTTGTGTGTTCTTTCGGGTGGCTGAGTTGCTAGCTGTCACCCTTAGTTCGAGTTGGAGGGAGTTGGTTTTTGCTGTGAAGAATGAGGAAAACTCTTCACTACTAATCTGTGATTTCGTGGTTTGGAGTGCAGTTTTTGCCAATTTGTTAGATTGTTGTTTTAGTATTTCAAAGAGTTTCTTCAGCCTGTTTTTGGGATTGTCTAGTTCTGATCTGAAAAAGTCTTTATTGTAGAATGCTTTTATTGTAGGATTTCCTCGATTTTCTGAGTAGTTTGAGTTGGGTTGGGGAGGTGTGTATTCTCTATTTTCGTTCAGTTAATCTCAGTTTGTGTCTTTCTTCATTCAGGGCAACGTTGAACCATGGGTTTTTGTCTTTGTCCGGAATTCTTTTGAGTTTTGGTGGGGCAAGTTGGTCGAAGATTTTGGTCATCGTGGAGTTATAGTGAGCAGTGAGGTCATCGACGTCTGACATGTTATTGGGAGGAGTGAGAGCTTTCTCCCAGTGGGAGGCTAGGTTGTACCAGTTGAGGTTTTTCATGTCTCTTATCCAGTGTTTAGGCTTGACCTGCTGCGGGTACGTTTTCTTTCTGGCAGACGTAATTTGGAAGGTAATGGTGTGATGGTCCGACCAATCACAAGGGGTGATAGAGATAGATTCAATTATTGTATCTTTGGAGATGTTCCAGTCAAGAGTAGCACCTTTTGAGGGTGTTAACCTGCTTGTCTAGGGGGTTTTCCCAGTGAGGTTGAAGTTTCCAAGGAATATGTCATTGGAGTGAGGGGACGAGTTCCCAGTGATGATTTCCATCAGTTGGTCTGTGAATATTGCGTTCTTACCTGTGGGATGGTAGAGTATGTGTAGTTTGTGGGAGTGGTTATCCGAGGATTTTACGGAGATCCCTAGGTATTCACAAGAATCCAGGGGATCGGAGTGAAACTTCGAGATGGTGATGTCGGATCGGTGTATGCAGGCGATGTCACCACCCTTTTTGTGGGATCTGTCTAGTCTTATGATGTTATAATTTGTGAACTAGAAGGTCTAGACATGGCGAGGATGATTCTGTTAGCCAAGTTTCCGTGAGGATGGTAATGTCCATTTTCAGGTTTAGGATGAGGTCGGCGATGTCAGAGGCGTCTTTTTGGACCGAGCGGCACTTTAGTAGAAGGCAGGAGATCGGGTTTGATTATCAATGGTGGGGGATATTGTTAGAAGGTTATTCGGGTTAATCGTTCTGTGATTCAGTTGGGAAGTTCTGTTAGGGTTGATGGGGATTGGTAGAATAGAGAGTTCTTCCTTATTGGTGATAGAGCAGGTAGGAGTTTCATAGATAAATAATACCTGCTTGATTTCCCAGTCCGTTAAGTAGTTGGGAGGTCTGCATGTGCATAGATGTTGTTTAGTTAGAGGCAGTGGGATAGTATTTATAGTGCTGTTAGCTGCTGCTAGAGAGTTTTGAAGATGATTTAGTTTAGAGAGAGAGTTTTCTGCGAGTTGTAGGATGTTTCTTATTTCAAGGATAACGTTTTGTAAAGTTCGAGAAGTGAGGTTGGTATGGTTTTTGACTGAGTCTATTTCAGATTGGTGAGAGGGGGTAGGCAGGGTCGGCAAGCAGAGAGGGTTGGGGATAGTATTGTTTGGGGGTTTGGTGACTATGCTGGCAGTGTGGTAGGTTTGGTGGTTGGGAGAGAGGGAGAGGAGAATGAGGTGGGAATGCGCATGCTGTGGGCTTTTTTACAATTTATTAGAGTTGCCTAGTTGTGGTGAGTTTCTCCTTTGGACCGGAGAGGGTGTGGTGGGGGAGAGGGTTGTGGGGATAGGGGGGATAGGGGTGGTGGCGTAATGTGGAAATGAGGAGGGTCTGAGAATAGGCATTAGTGGAGGGGCGTTGTTGTTTCTGTTGATGGTTTTAGTTAAGGGTGTCAGAGGTATGGGTTCAGAGGGAGGTGAGTTGCTGCTGATTCTTCCGAAGGATCTAGGTAATGGTGAGGGGCGCTGAGGTTCAGGAGATGTAGGGACTGAGAGAAAGGTTAGGGGTGTCGGAGGTATGAGTTCTGGGGAGGAGAGTTGTTGCTGATTCTACTGATAGATCTAGGTAAGGGTTGCTGAGATTCAGGAGATGTAGGGACAGAGGGAATGGTTAGGTTCATGGGGACCCTGAGTGTAGTGTTGGCGTGGGTTTTTAGAGTGAGAAAGTATTTCTCGAATAGTTCTAGGTCCTTGTTAGCTGCTTGAATAAGAACAGTGCCATTTTTGTAGGAAGTTATGTTCAGGGTGGCTCTGAGGTTCTGTGCAGGTGTCGTTGTAATCCTGGTTCCGTGGGGAATATTTTTCTTGTCATGAATGGTTAGTAGCTTGGAAAAGGCACTTCGCCATTTGGCCATTTTACTTGTGAAAAATATGAGGTCATTGATTATTACACCTTTCTTGTCATTGAAGGAGGGGTCAAGGAACAGTGTTTCAGGGTTTCTTCTGAGAAAGTTGTGTTTAAAGGTTTTAGCTGCATTATTAGAAATATTGGGGGGGTATAGAATGGAATATGTGTGGTAATCCTTTCTCTGAGATAGCTTGCTCCAGTGGCCTGCAGTGCTTTGTGAGCCAGGATAAGTTTTTTACAGAGAATCCTTTTTTTAACTGGGAGACAATGAAGAGTCCTCAAATGAGGGAAAATATGAGATCTTGGGGGAGGTTCAAGAGAGTTCGAGATGCAGCGTTCTGGACAACCTGCAGTTTGTTAGGATAATCTAGAAGACCTAAGTATAAGGCATTCCCAAAGTCTAATATGGACGTTATCTTAGCCGGATTTACAGTTTTTTAGTTTTCTTTTGCTGAAAAGGAAGAAACTTTTTCGGAAAACGAAGCCTCCCAAAACATGGACCACAAGTGCAGAGACCCTTTGTGAATCAGGCCGTAGGTGTGATGTGATGGAAGATATTTATGAGGGCTCAATGCATTATGCAGAACTCGTACACAGGCACATTTCTGTATAACAGCATGAGAGGAAGAGTGGCTTTTATGAAATTGGTTCCTGGTTTCGATTAAGGTGAATGTCACAAAGGGAGATGCTGGAACTGAAATGTCCCCTGTATGGTGTACTGTTGCATTCTTCTGCCCGGAGTGACCAACTATGGGTGTTTGGTATCCTGTTTTGTGTTTTGGCCCTATGCTCATACTAATTTTGGGTGCACACAAGGCCTAGGTCGGTTCTTTGACATAAGGTCCTGGACCAGTCCTATGATGCGGAGGGGCACACCAAGTGCTACTATGTTCGCTGCCATGGGTTTGGCACAAAGATTGGTGCTGTCAGCATAAACAGTTGTGAGAAATCATACTTTTGACCAGACCATTTTAGCAGTGTCACAGGAGAGAAGGCCTATTCTTTCGTGCAAAGTTCAGCTTCAATTAGCTGACCCACATCTTAATGCTATACAAATACAGTGGTCTCTAACCGTTATCTTTACTAAGATTGAATCAATCAATACATATTAAATGTTTCACTCAATCACAGGATATATTTCATAGATCAATCCTATACATTCAATGCATTATAGCTAGTCAAGAGCCAAAAACACGGAGTGCAACAGCCATAATTACAAATTCAGGAGCATATTTATTTTAATACATTCATAACTATCTCAATATAAAAAGATTTGAGGTTGCCCAAGATGAGCGTGCATAAGACAAGGAATATTGTGTGTTTAAAGAAAGAAAAGGAGAAAAGGAAAATAAGTATATTTACAAGTTCAATTTTACAATCAGTCAATCAACACAATACATAATTTCTAGTGACCTGGGTGACAATATAAATTCTATACATTGATTGGAGACATTGCTTCCAAAATTATTTTAGCACACAAAAATATGTCACACTATCCAGGTATTCAGAGAAGGGAGCGTCGACGTTTCGACTCGTCGTAAAGCCTAAAGGTAAGTTGGACCGTGGCAATGCGAGTCTTCATCAGGACTGAGAATATTGGACAACCAAAAGAGTAGTTAAGTCCTGAAACGAAGTAAATATATACATCAATCTGTTGCACTCAAATTGCGACCAGAATTACAGTCGCAATTAAATTCGGGCAAGAAACCATTTTAACTTACCCTTATGAAATGAAGGACCAGGTGGAGCTCTTCACTCTGTGTCCAAATATTACTGAATGTCACCTGAAAACATAATAGGGCGGTCACATGACACACTCTCTATTGATTCGAAAGGAAGCTCCAAGCAAACAAATAATACTGGACATGTCTTTACCTTGTCCAGGCGGCGACGATATGGAGCTAAGGTATCTTGATCTAGCAGGTGATTGTCTCTGCCTACTGAATCCTTTTCCAGTGGGAATTTTCGTAGGTGGCCCTATAATTAGGTAAACAACCCATTACCTATATAGTTGGTATTAATAGCACAATTATAAAGGAACATCCAATGTGGTTCCTGAGCCTACACAATTCTATCTTGCCCCCCTCACAACGGGCATATACATGTTTCTTACCCGTTCATTCGAATATGACGAGCTACCATTGGCTCAACAGCGAGGCTTCAAGCTAGAAAATCAATGCGCTGTGAAGAATGATAAATTAAACATGAGTCCTGGTTTAACACGGACTTCAACTCTAACTTGACCTCCAATTGAGATCACTAGGGACTTACCCAAGTGTGTCCACTCATTATTGTGAAGGGAATCAGCAGTCAATAGCAACCGGTGCTCTCACGCCGTGTTGTTGGTTTCTTAAAGATCGTAGATTTTTATTTATTTGTAAAGGGAATCAATCCGCTAAAAGAAACGGTAAAAACGAACATAAGTCCAAGCGTTTACGGACTATGTAGCGAACTTAATCAAGTAAACAACCTGGAGGACTCACCATTCTCTGTCCTATCGATTCCAGAGAGATCGGCTTTCTTCTCCAGCCGGAGTTCGTACGCCGTATGGCTAACTGGATGCATAGTTATAGAAAGCAGACTACAGTGATTGAAAAAGCCGCAAATATATTCTAAATGTACAATATGTACCTAATGTTGCGTATTTGAATTAGTATGTCAGAACAATTAGTCACAGGTATTTCGAGTAATTGTTCTTGTAAAACCGGCCACACTCGACATTTTGAGACCGCCATTTTGGAATGGGCATTGAGACATAGGTTAACAGCACAATTACTTAGACCAAACACAATGGCTGTAAATTGCATTGTAGACCCAAAACATTTTTATCATTCAGAAAGATTCATTATATGTATAGAATTTAGAATCCAAGGCTCTCAAATGTGATACAGAATAACGTAAGGAGCTACACAGTGAATGAAAACAGTGACAAAGTATTGGTAACTACAAGATGTGTAATCAAAATTCTCTATGAATTGAAAGGGTCTATCATCAGCGCTGCATATAGTTGTTATACAGTCGAATTAGCATGTTATTGTTACAAACTGACTCCTCCATGTGACATGTGATTTATATATTCGACTTATCATGCAGTTACTATGTACAGCACTCCTCCGTGTAACATATAGTTGTTGTGCAGCACACTCAATGAGATGAACGTTACATGCGAGTGCCTCCTGTACATAGAGCTGACATAGTTCAGCTAAATTCTTAGAAGAGCTACCTGTCTGTTAATTTCTTCCTGTTCATTCAATCCTTTATTCACTGTATTAAGGGAAAAAATCCATTTACATTCCCTCAGACTGAGTAGATTCCCATAGTCACCCCCACGTGATTGAATTTCAACTTTCTCTATAACCCACCAACGGAGGCTGTTACAGTCATGTCCAAACATGGTGAAATGTTCCACCAATGGTGCCCCAGGAGTTTTACAACGAATGCGACTGCAATGATGTAAGATTCTACATTTAACTCTCTGTGTAGTTTGTCCTACATACAGGAACCCACACGGACATACGATGGCATAAATGACACCTGTGGTGTTGCAATTACTGTGTTGTGTCAAAGTATATGTTTTGTTGTTATGAATGAATGTAGTACATTCATTTGTTAAGGGACATGCCCGACATGTGCCACATTTGGTATGTCCCCTGACAGGGGGAAACCCCCAGACTGTAGTCTGACTTATGGTCTGGTTTGTAGACAGTAGTGATCGAACCAAGTGATCCCTGACATTCATTCCCTTACGAAACGCATGTAATGGAGGTGGTAAACCTCCCAACTCATCACTGACTAAATGCCAATGGCGATTAATCGATTTCTTTATTGCGTTACTTTTAGTATTGAATGTGGTTACACAAACAAGACGTTCTTCATTGTCTTTCTTTGGTTTGGGCATCTGTAGGAAGGTGGCTACCTGACTATGGTTACCCCAGATTTTTGGCCTTGTGTTTAGCTGGTTTTTGACTTAGTTGACCTGGTTCCCTGCCAATCAGGGCCCCAGGCCATCTGCTCTCTCTGTAAAATGGATTCCATGTACCCTAGGTACATACCACAATTGGAAATGGACTCCTTGTCAGCCCCTGTATAATGCACTATAGGTGCCCAGGGCATAGGGGCCACCAAGGCCTACCAGGGGCTGCAGCATATCTTTTGCCACCCCTGGCTGGTTCTTAAATTGACACAACTGGCTGATCACTCAGCTGGGGTAAGGTGGTGTAATCACCCCTTACTTAGATATAGTATACCTATATCTAAACCTATATCTGGACACATATAAACCTGTGAGCCACTCCTATGGAAGGCCTCATCAATCCTGGAGGCAGAGTGCGTGGTGTAATGTGAGATGGAGCTCTAGCATGAGCTGAGCCTGTCTGCAGCTGTCGGGAACAACTCCCTAAGCTGTTTCAGGATAAGGCCATACCACATACTCTTAAGTGCCTTATAATCCTCGCGGTTATATAGCAACTCTGGTTTGGCTTTATCAAAACATGTCGTGTAAGGTGTCATACGATTTGGAATACTATCCCCTCGCCAGTTCTGGCGACGGGAATAGCATTCCACCCCTCTAGAGGGGTAAGACATGTTACTTTGCTTAAATGCGGTTAATTTCTAAAAGGACCTTAGATCCACAAAATGGATGCCTCTGCCACAGACAAGAGTCTGACCCCCTGAAGCTGACCGAAACTCAGCCAAATGGGGCCTGGACAAAGGGTTTCCTGTCGCAGGGGGGTGTTACCGCCCTCCAGACAGGAGATAGTGGATTGTAGCAGGGAGGTTTGAAAGAAACCAGACACTGCTTGGGGCGCACAAGGCTGCCCCTTGCATAATCCGGCCAAACCGGTTCTGGGGCACTCCAGCCCTCGTGCCAGGGCGGCCTGGATCAAAGGAAGGGGGTGTATCCACCCACTTCCTGGGTCCCACCCATAGGAGGGGACCTAGCAGGTAATCCAGCCCCCAAAATTAGTATAAGACTGGGAGCAGTGCCAATGCACTTCAGATTTCCTGATGAAACATAAGAAACGAAACTCTGGACCCTTCGACATCCTACTCAACGTAGAAGACTGAAGAATCTCCCTTGTGGTCAAGGAGTGACCACCCTGTGCAAACAGGCACCATCCAGCCATCAACGTCTGCTTTGTCGCAGTTCCCGCCGGAACTCGAGCGACAGAGAACGACGAGATCAAGCTTGCCTGCCTTCCAACAGCCCGATCCACAGTCCCTGCAGAGCTGAGACCCGTGGAGGCGACCGGAAGAGTGGGGCACGCCATCTTGAATTGACCACGAGACGCTGACCGTGCAGCCCACGAGTGACCCTCGAAGCTGTACACCGGGGTTTGAGAAGCCCCAACCCTGAGCCACTCTTGCACCGAAGTTCAGCCCTCCACACTCGACGAGTGCTGCGTGGGGCCCTTCTGCTCCATTTGGCTCAACGCGTTGGCCCGGTCACTTGCCAGCCGGCTAGTGGCCCCTGTACCGACGAACTTTGAAATTCAACCTGCAAATCTGGTTGCTCCAGATCTGCACCAGCTCCCCTGAAAAGGAGCCCCCACTCTGACCCTCCTGGTTCGAGTGAGAAGCAATCTCCCGGTTCCGCGTGGATTGCTCTTGCCAAGTGTTGTTTGCTCCAAACTTGAAGCCGACTGCGCCGACGGTGAGAGCCCTCGTGGGACAGATCGTGACCCGCTGCTGGATGTCGCAGATGCCCCAGAGCCCACGTGACAGCGGAGAGAAGCTCCTCGACGACCACCTGATTGCGCCCGACATTGCCTGGTTCCGTCCTGGTTCCACCCTGGTCACTGCTGAGTGACCCAGACTCTGTCCCCTCTGCTTTCAGGTACTTTTCGACTCGAGTCCACCCTTGGACTCCACCGGACACTTCTCTTTCACCCCGCCTGCAGCCCTTTCAGCTTCAAGCACCAAGAGCCTGCGTGACGAAACCCGACTCAACTTCGACCCTGTGCACCCGCTTCCTGTGGGTGAGGTAACTTTGCTCCGCCGGTGTTCCCACACTGGTACACATCTCTAGGGTCTGTGTCTTAAGTTTTGTTCCTCTAGGTTCAGCGGAAGTGTCCTTAAACTTTAACTTTACAACTTTTACGCACCATTGGTTAACATTGGTGCATGCGTGCGCTTTCCGCACTGCTCCCGAATCCCGTGGGCCTCTCCCGACTTCAGCATTGCTTGTCCCGACTGCTCCCAGCGATTCCCTAGGCCCTAGGCCTAACCACTGTTCGATTGGTATCTCTTATACCACTTGTTTAGTATATGGTTTGAGTGGCCCCCCGCCCTCATCCATAATTGTGCAACTTTGTATGTTTAAACTGTGCTTTTGATTTAACGCTTGTGCCCCTTTATTCATAAAGAATACTGGGGATTGTTTTTAGTAATAAATACATATATTTTTATAATATATACTTGTGTGGTGTCCTTTCATTTGATATTACAGGATTGTATGTGGTAAAACAGCTCGCTTAACACAACCTCTTAAGTTAAGCCTTTAGGCTGCTTAGTCCATGCTACCCCTAGGATAGCTTGTCTAACAAGGTTGACTTACAACCAGACACCATAAGGGATTGTTTGGTCTGATAACCGGTGGTTCCAGAATTGGAAACATCACCTATCAGGCCAACTTCTCACATTGGTGGCAGCGGTGGGATTTGAGCTTGCTGTTGTTTTACCATTGCAATCTTTTATCAAATTGAAAGATCACATCAAGTACCTCTAGGTACATATAAAATCAAAAGCTTAGCATACTTAAGTTCTACTGAACTTAGTAATTGTAGATTAAAGGGATTAGCACACCCTGACTACAACTCACTAGCAAGGTACAGTAGGGAAACACTTAGTGTAGGTAGGTGCATCACTTACACCGCACTAGAGTCATGTCTGACACAGGAAAAGCCTCAGGGTCTGCTCCTGTGACAGTTGACCTTACCAAGGCAACTTCCAGCTATGACAAATTAACCCGAAAGGACTTGATTGCCTTGTGCGTATCAAGAGGGTTAAAAAGGGGCAGAAGTCCCACCATTCTAGAGCAGGATGACTTAGAGAAGGGAAATGAAGCTCCCTTAGAATCAGGAGATGGAGTGAACCCCCCTGTAACTGATACCACTCCAGAGGAGGAAGAAGGAGAGGAGGGGGAAGAGGACTCAGATGTAGAGGACCCAGAAGATCAGGATCAGAGGGGTAGCCAGGTTATAGTTGCCAGGCTTAGCAAGGCCAACTTAAACCTACTTGGGAATGGAGAGGGCCAGCACCTCCACAGACCCTATAACATTCTCCCAGGCAACAGAAGAGTGAGATCTCCCTCAGGGGACTCTCATATTTCTAGTGCCTCAAGAGAATCTCAGAGAGGCATGACTGCTTCTCAAAAGCTAGAGCATAAGGCCAGGATGAGAGCTGTCAAACTCCAGATAGAGAGGGAGGAGGTAGCCCTGGCCCAAGCTAGACTTGCCTTGGCAAGAGAGCAAAAATTGTGTGGTTTAGATGCCACTGGTGGCAGCAATATTCCTAAAGAGAAACCCAGGTCCTATGATAGTAGAAACCTGACAAAGATTGTGCCCCCCTACAAGGAAGGGGATGACATCCACAAGTGGATAACTGCTCTTGAGAGAGCCTGCATGGTACAGCAGGTTCCTGAGGAACAGTGGGCAGCAATCTTATGGTACTCCTTTTCAGAGAAAGGGAGAGATAAGCTCCTCACTGTTAGACATGAGGATGCAAACAATTACAAAGTCCTGAAGAGTGTCCTAATAGATGGGTTTGGCTTAACCACTGAACAGTACAGGTTGAAGTTCAGAGACACCCAGAAGACACAGACTCAGGACTGGACTGATTTTGTTGATTGTGCAACTAAGGCTCTGGAGGGTTGGCTACATGGCAGCAAAGTACATGACTTTACAGGATTGTATAATTTGATTATGAGGGAGCAGATCCTAAGTAATTGTCAGAACCAGCTCTTACACCAGCACCTGGTGGACTCTGATCTGACCTCTCCCCAAGAATTGGGAAAGAAGGCAGACAAATGGGTCAGAACCAGGATTAGGCCTAAGAATCAGGACAGTAACCAGAAGAAGGAGTCTACCAAGCCTCAAGATAAGGGTGGGGATAAAAATAAAGAAAAGACTTCCCCAGGGCCCCAAAACTCCAAGAATGGGGGTGGGTCCCAAGACACTTCTTCAACAGAGAAAAAGCCTTATTGTCATGTCTGTAAACAGCTTGGGCATTACAAAACAGACACCTGTTGTCCCAAGAATGGCAATAAAGAAAATATACCTCCAAAGCCAGCTCCAACACCTCCTGTTACTGTCAGCAGTAATCCCCCAGGAAGTGGGAGCACACCCAGGAATCTGGGTGGGTTTACATTTGGAGCCCAGGTGGACCCTGGCCTATCCAGGTCCCCATCACCCAATGATCTTGTTTATGAGACTGGCATGGGGTTTGCCAACTTCTCTGATTGCCCAATACCTTGAGCAAGTATAGACAAGAGCCCATCATCAATGGTTTGAAAGTTGAAGCTTTTAGAGACACAGGGGCTAGCATCACCATGGTGGCTGATGGTATAGTCCCCTCTAAGCAACTTTTACCTGGTGCCACATACCAGGTGACAAACATTGATGGCATCAAAACAACTCATCCCATGGCAGTAGTAAGTCTCAGCTGGGGAGGTGTCATTGGCCCAAAGAGAGTGGCAGTGTCATCAAACTTGCCTGTGGACTGTCTACTTGGTAATGATTTGGAAATCTCAGCCTGGGCTGAGGTTGAACAGGAAACCCATTCTAGAATGGTAAATTCCAATGGAAAGGTTAGTGGGGCTGTAATAGCTACAGCCCCAATCCAAGATGTCCTTCCTGAAAAGGTTGGTAGGGCTGAGAAACTCTCTGCCCCATCTTTAGCAAAAGCTCTTCCTGAACAGAATAGCAAAGCTGTTATGATAACAGCAGAAACCCAAACTGAGTCTCCTCCTGAAAAGGTTGGTGGGGCTGTGATGGCCACAGCCCAAACTCAAACTGATATGTGTGTTGTGAAGCCTGAAATGATGGATAACTCCACACAAACTGAGAGCATGGAGGAGGAAGAGAAATCTCCCCCTCACCAGACTTTAGGACAGGATCAGCCTCCTCAGGGAACTGATCTTACCCCTGATGAAGGAACTGCCCCAGAGGTTGTTAGGCCTGGCCTGACAGAGCCTCTGATGGCGGTGGACCCTTCTCAGGTGGGACCCGACCTGGAGCAGGTAACCTGCCCCTCTCTACCTTGCCTTAGCCAGCCCAGGGCTGCAGAGGACAAGAAGGACAGTGAGACCCAGAGGGCCCCCTGTCAAATAAAGCACCCCCATCAACAGATTAGGGGCACCAAAACTAGTAGCCCTAGTAAGGTGAAAACTTTAAAAACTCCTGAGGGAGCCCCCTTAAAAACAGTTAGGGACCTCCCACAGATGGATTCTGTTGGGCACAGCCAAACCTGGGACCCAAGGGGCCCAAACCTGAACTGTCCCTCCAGCAAGCCAAACAGAGGGACCCAGCCTCCAGCTTTAGGTAGCCAGAGGTTGACCCTGAGAGCACAGTGCAACTCAGTTAAAGAAAGAAAGGCACACATGGTGGAAGATAATTGGAGGAAGCTAAGCCCTAATTTAGTAGAGCCTCACTTCAATACTCCATATCCAAACCAGCCTTTAACTTTGCATAAACACACCCAAGGTAGTGATTCCCTATGGTGGAGACCCTCTAATACCCCTAGGGTGAGGGACTGCTTAGTGGACCATGAGACAGGGGGTACCCATGCTAGTGCAGGTACTTCCTTATATGGCAACTCAGGCAATATAGGCTTTCCTGGGCAAGGATAGCCTTATCTCCTTTCGTTTGGGGGGGGCGGGGGTTGTGAAGGAAGGTGGCTACCTGACTATGGTTACCCCAGATTTTTGGCCTTGTGTTTAGCTGGTTTTCGACTTAGTTGACCTGGTTCCCTGCCAATCAGGGCCCCAGGCCATCTGCTCTCTCTGTAAAATGGATTCCATGTACCCTAGGTACATACCACAATTGGAAATGGACTCCTTGTCAGCCCCTGTATAATGCACTATAGGTGCCCAGGGCATAGGGGCCACCAAGGCCTACCAGGGGCTGCAGCATATCTTTTGCCACCCCTGGCTGGTTCTTAAATTGACACAACTGGCTGATCACTCAGCTGGGGTAAGGTGGTGTAATCACCCCTTACTTAGATATAGTATACCTATATCTAAACCTATATCTGGACACATATAAACCTGTGGGCCACTCCTATGGAAGGCCTCATCAATCCTGGAGGCAGAGTGCGTGGTTTAATGTGAGATGGAGCTCTAGCATGAGCTGAGCCTGTCTGCAGCTGTCGGGAACAACTCCCTAAGCTGTTTCAGGATAAGGCCATACCATATACTCTTAAGTGCCTTATAATCCTCGCGGTTATATAGCAACTCTGGTTTGGCTTTATCAAAACATGTCGTGTAAGGTGTCATACGATTTGGAATACTATCCCCTCGCCAGTTCTGGCGACGGGGATAGCATTCCACCCCTCTAGAGGGGTAAGACATGTTACTTTGCTTAAATGCGGTTAATTTCTAAAAGGACCTTAGATCCACAAAATGGATGCCTCTGCCACAGACAAGAGTCTGACTCCCTGAAGCTGACCGAAACACAGCCAAATGGGGCCTGGACAAAGGGTTTCCTGTCGCAGGGGGGTGTTACCGCCCTCCAGACAGGAGATAGTGGATTGTAGCAGGGAGGTTTGAAAGAAACCAGACACTGCTTGGGGCGCACAAGGCTGCCCCTTGCATAATCCGGCCAAACCGGTTCTGGGGCACTCCAGCCCTCGTGCCAGGGCGGCCTGGATCAAAGGAAGGGGGTGTATCCACCCACTTCCTGGGTCCCACCCATAGGAGGGGACCTAGCAGGTAATCCAGCCCCCAAAATTAGTATAAGACTGGGAGCAGTGCCAATGCACTTCAGATTTCCTGATGAAACATAAGAAACGAAACTCTGGACCCTTCGACATCCTACTCAACGTAGAAGACTGAAGAATCTCCCTTGTGGTCAAGGAGTGACCACCCTGTGCAAACAGGCACCATCCAGCCATCGACGTCTGCTTTGTCGCAGTTCCCGCCGGAACTCGAGCGACAGAGAACAACGAGATCAAGCTTGCCTGCCTTCCAACAGCCCGATCCACAGTCCCTGCAGAGCTGAGACCCGTGGAGGCGACCGGAAGCGTGGGGCACGCCATCTTGAATTGACCACGAGACGCTGACCGTGCAGCCCAGGAGTGACCCTCGAAGCTGTACACCGGGGTTTGAGAAGCCCCAACCCTGAGCCACTCTTGCACCAAAGTTCAGCCCTCCACACTCGACGAGTGCTGCGTGGGGCCCTTCTGCTCCATTTGGCTCAACGCGTTGGCCCGGTCACTTGCCAGCCGGCTAGTGGCCCCTGTACCGACGAACTTTGAAATTCAACCTGCAAATCTGGTTGCTCCAGATCTGCACCAGCTCCCCTGAAAAGGAGCCCCCACTCTGACCCTCCTGGTTCGAGTGAGAAGCAATCTCCCGGTTCCGTGTGGATTGCTCTTACCAAGTGTTGTTTGCTCCAAACTTGAAGCCGACTGCGCCGACGGTGAGAGCCCTCGTGGGACAGATCGTGACCCGCTCCTGGACGTCGCAGATGCCCCAGAGCTCACGTGACAGCGGAGAGAAGCTCCTCGGCGACCACCTGATTGTGCCCGACATTGCCTGGTTCCGTCCTGGTTCCACCCTGGTCACTGCTGAGTGACCCAGACTCTGTCCCCTCTGCTTTCAGGTACTTTTCGACTCGAGTCCACCCTTGGACTCCACCGGACACTTCTCTTTCACCCCGCCTGCAGCCCTTTCAGCTTCAAGCACCAAGAGCCTGCGTGACGAAACCCGACTCAACTTCGACCCTGTGCACCCGCTTCCTGTGGGTGAGGTAACTTTGCTCCGCCGGTGTTCCCACACTGGTACACATCTCTAGGGTCTGTGTCTTAAGTTTTGTTCCTCTAGGTTAAGCGGAAGTGTCCTTAAACTTTAACTTTACAACTTTTACGCACCATTGGTTAACATTGGTGCATGCGTGCGCTTTCCGCACTGCTCCCGAATCCCGTGGGCCTCTCCCGACTTCAGCATTGCTTGTCCCGACTGCTCCCAGCGATTCCCTAGGCCCTAGGCCTAACCACTGTTCGATTGGTATCTCTTATACCACTTGTTTAGTATATGGTTTGAGTGGCCCCCCGCCCTCATCCATAATTGTGCAACTTTGTATGTTTAAACTGTGCTTTTGATTTAACGCTTGTGCCCCTTTATTCATAAAGAATACTGGGGATTGTTTTTAGTAATAAATACATATATTTTTATAATATATACTTGTGTGGTGTCCTTTCATTTGATATTACAGGATTGTATGTGGTAAAACAGCTCGCTTAACACAACCTCTTATGTTAAGCCTTTAGGCTGCTTAGTCCATGCTACCCCTAGGATAGCTTGTCTAACAAGGTTGACTTACAACCAGACACCATAAGGGATTGTTTGGTCTGATAACCGGTGGTTCCAGAATTGGAAACATCACCTATCAGGCCAACTTCTCACAGCATCAATAGGTTATCTCGATGGTTATGCCAAGCCCTCTTGCGTGCTTGTTTTAGGAGTCGCATAGGGTAACCTCGATCATTAAGTCTAACAATGAGTAATGAAGACTCATCAAAATAGTCCTCTTTTTTGTACAATTCCTCCGCAAGCTCAGAAATTGGCCAAATGGCAGATTATCTCTGAGGTTGCGGGGATGATGACTCGTGTACCTCAACAGTGTATTTCTCTCACTGCTTTTGCGGTACAGGGTAGTGTACAGTTTACCTGAATCTGACTTAATCTGAATATTGAGGCAATTAATAGAAGCTTTGTCACATTCCAAAGTAAATTGAATATCAACTGAGCAGGTGTTCGACCATTCATGAAATTTCCTCAGGTCCTCATCGTTCCCTTGCCAGATTAAAAACACATCATCGATGTAACGTGCCCATAGGGCAACTTGATTCTGATATGGATTTGCTTGGTTAAGGACATAACGATGTTCAAAGTCACTCATGAATATTATAGCCAGATTTGGGGCAAAACTCGCCCCCATAGCTACCCCCTTCGTCTGGATGTAGTATTGCCCAAGAAACACAAAGAAGTTTTTTGTCATTGCCAAATTTAGCAACTGAATGATAAATTCTGTGGGAACTCGATGGGGGGTAGGTCTCTCATTCAGAACCTTCTCTATACATATTAATGCCGTTTGTTGCGGAATGTTCGTATAGAGAGCCGTGATGTCCATCGTGGCCAGTAAGTTTATCCCAGGGTCGTATATGCGTCCGTCAACTAACTGAATGATATTCATTGTGTATCTTAGGTAAGTAGGAGTAGACATAGCTATAGGCTTCAAAAATATGTCTATATATTTACATAGAGGTTCCAACAATGAACCACATCCTGAAATGATTGGCCTTCAAGGAAGGCCAATCATTTCAGGATGAAATTTATCATTCAGTTGCTAAATTTGGCAATGACAAAAAACTTCTTTGTGTTTCTTGGGCAATTCTACACTTTGCACATCGTTATGTCCTTAACCAAGCAAATCCATATCAGAATCAAGTTGCCCTATGGGCACGTTACATCGATAATGTGTTTTTAATCTGGCAAGGGAACGATGAGGACCTGAGGAAATTTCATGAATGGTTGAACACCTGCTCAGTTGATATTCAATTTACTTTGGAATGTGACAAAGCTTCTATTAATTTCCTCGATATTCAGATTAAGTCAGATTCAGGTAAACTGTACACTACCCTGTACCGCAAAAGCAGTGAGAGAAATACACTGTTGAGGTACACAAGTCATCATCCCCGCAACCTCAGAGATAATCTGCCATTTGGCCAAATTCTGAGGTTGCGGAGGAATTGTACCAAAAAAGAGGACTATTTTGATGAGTCTTCATTACTCATTGTTAGACTTAATGAGCGAGGTTACCCTATGTGACTCCTAAAACAAGCGCGCAAAAGGGCTTGGCATAACCATCGAGATAACCTATTGATGCCCAAACCGAAGAAAGACAATGAAGAACGTCTTGTTTGTGTAACCACATTCAATACTAAAAGTAACGCAATAAAGAAATCGATTAATCGCCATTGGCATTTAGTCAGTGATGATTTGGGAGGTTTACCACCTCCATTACATGCGTTTCATAAGGGAATGAATGTCAGGGATCACTTGGTTCGATCACTACTGTCTACAAACCAGACCATAAGTCAGACTACACTCTGGGGGTTTCCCCCTGTCAGGGGACATACCAAATGTGGCACATGTCGGGCATGTCCCTTAACAAATGAATGTACTACATTCATTCATAACAACAAAACATATACTTTGACACAACACAGTAATTGTAACACCACAGGTGTCATTTATGCCATCGTATGTCCGTGTGGGTTCCTGTATGTAGGACAAACTACACAGAGAGTTAAATGTAGAATCTTACAGCATTGCAGTCGCATTCATTGTAAAACTCCTGGGGCACCATTGGTGGAACATTTCACCATGTTTGGACATGACTGTAACAGCCTCCGTTGGTGGGTGACAGAGAAAGTTGAAATTCAATCACGTGGGGGTGACTAAGGGAATCTACTCAGTCTGAGGGAATGTAAATTGATTTTTTCCCTTAATACAGTGAATAAAGGATTGAATGAACAGGAAGAAATTAACAGACAGGTAGCTCTTCTAAGAATTTAGCTGAACTATGTCAGCTCTATGTACAGGAGGCACTCGCATGTAACGTTGATCTCATTGAGTGTGCTGCACAACTATATGTTACACGGAGGAGTGCTGTACATAGTAACTGCATGATAAGTCGAATATATAAATCACATGTCACATGGAGGAGTCCGTTTGTAACAATAACATGCTAATTCGACTGTATAACAACTATATGCAGCGCTGATGATAGACCCTTTCAATTCATAGAGAATTTTGATTACACATCTTGTAGTTACCAATACTTTGTCACTGTTTTCATTCACTGTGTAGCTCCTTACGTTATTCTGTATCACATTTGAGAGCCTTGGATTCTAAATTCTATACATATAATGAATCTTTCTGAATGATAAAAATGTTTTGGGTCTACAATGCAATTTACAGCCATTGTGTTTGGTCTAAGTAATTGTGCTGTTAACCTATGTCTCAATGCCCATTCCAAAATGGCGGTCTCAAAGTATCGAGTGTGGCCGGTTTTACAAGAACAATTACTTGAAATACGTGTGACTAATTGTTCTGACATACTAATTCAAATACGCAACATTAGGTACATATTGTACATTTAGAATATATTTGCGGCTTTCTCAATCACTGTAGTCCGCTTTCTATAACTATGCATCCAGTTAGCCATACGGCGCACGAACTCTGGCTGGAGTCGAACGCCGATCTCTCTGGAATCGATAGGACAGAGTCTGGTGAGTCCTCCAGGTTGTTTACTTGATTAAGTTCGCTACATAGTCCGTAAACGCTTGGACTTATGTTAGTTTTTACCGTTTCTTTTAGCGGATTGATTCCCTTTACAAATAACTAAAAATCTACGATCTTTAAGAAACCAGCAACACGGCGTGAGAGCACCGGTTGCTGTCGACTGCTGATTCCCTTCACAATAATGAGTGGACACACTTTGGTAAGTCCCTAGTGATCTCAATTGGAGGTCAAGTTAGAGTTGAAGTCCGTGTTAAACCAGGACTCATGTTTAATTTATCATTCTTCACAGCGCATTGATTTTCTACCTTGAAGCCTCGCTGTTGAGCCAATGGTAACTCGTCATATTCAAATGAACGGGTAAGAAACATGTATATGCCCGTTGTGAGGGGGGCAAGATAGAATTGTGTAGGCTCTGCATAGCAGGAACCACATTGGATGTTCCTTTATAATTGTGCTATTAATACCAACTATATATGTAATGGGTTGTTTACCTAATTATAGGGCCAACTACGAAAATTCCCACTGGAAAAGGATTCAGTAGGCAGAGACAATCACCTGCTAGACCAAGATACCTTAGCTCCATATCGTCGCCGCCTGGACAAGGTAAAGACATGTCCAGTATTATTTGTTTGATTGGAGCTTCCTTTTGAATCAATAGAGAGTGTGTCATGTGACCGCCCTATTATGTTTTCAGGTCACATTCAGTAATTTTTGGACATAGAGTGAAGAGCTCCACCTGGTCCTTCATTTCAGAAGGGTAAGTTAAAATGGTTTCTTGACCGAATTTAATTGCGACTGTTCTGGTCGCAATTTGAGTGCAACAGATTGATGTATATATTTACTTCGTTTCAGGGCTTAACTACTCTTTTGGTTGTCCAATATTCTCAGTCCTGATGAAGACTCGCATTGCCACGGTCCAACTTACCTGTAGGCTTTAAGACGAGTCGAAACGTCGACGCTCCCTTCTCTGAATACCTGGATAGTGTGACATATTTTTGTGTGCTAAAATAATTTTGGAAGCAATGTCTCCAATCAATGTATAGAATTTATATTGTCACCCAGGTCACTAGAAATGATGTATTGTGTTGATTGACTGATTGTAAAATTGAACTTGTAAATATACTTATTTTCCTTTTCTCCTTTTCTTTCTTTAAACACACGATATTCCCTGTCTTATGCACGCTCATCTTGGGCAACCTCAAATCTTTTTATATTGAGATAGTTATGAATGTATTAAAATAAATATGCTCCTGAATTTGTAATTATGGCTGTTGCACTCCGTGTTTTTGGCTCTTGACTAGCTATAATACATTGAATGTATAGGATTGATCTATGAAATATATCCTGTGATTGAGTGAAACATTTAATATGTATTGATTGATTCAATCTTAGTAAAGATAACGGTTAGAGACCACTGTATTTGTATAGCGTTACATGCCCAGGTCTTTGAATCCGTAGGGCTACCACATTTCTGATAATGGTCACATCTTAATGCTAACATCCCAAGCGTATGTGTGCATGTTCTGAGGATGTAGCCTGTGTGGCGCAAGCATGGTGTGTGGATGTGAGCCACACTAATGAAGTCCTGTGGGATCCATTTTGAATATCCCTGTTCCAGACTTCTTCAAAAGATAGTGGTGAGGTTGTTTTCCCAAACAGTGAAAGCACATTGACGACATTCCTGAAGCAGAAGGAGAAGACCTCGACACGGAAGGAGAGACAAGGCTCTGTTGCAAATTCAGTTAACTTTTTGATGAAGTAGGAGCTGCTGGTTAGTCTTCCTGGTGCACTACCATTTGGTAGATAGTGAGGATGAACGGTGGGACAACAGACTCTGTTGTACAATTTAAAGAGAACCTTTTGGGTGAGAGACAGCCTTTTGTTTTTGGCTGCACACTACTTCAGTCTGGCTGATAAAAGCCACCTACAGAAACCTCACACCTCTTTGTCCTTTTGTTGTGGGTATTCCTGGCTGGAGAATAACCTGCTGTGAGAAGCAGCACTCTACATTAGGGTTCTGTTTGGAAATCAGTCTGGAGAGGAGACTTGCAACGAGAACCACACCAAATCGGTCCTGAAAGGGCAGACAGTGGGTCCACATTTTAGGTCTGTTTTGAATTGGGACTCACTTGGTGTTCCAGTTCTAACTTCTCTATAACCCAGGAAGAGAATGTTCCTCAGAGCATGCAAAGAGGATTGCTGGGCAACCAGAACTAGTGTATATCTGACAACCAGATTCCCAGAGGTGATTGGACATCACCTGAATCCACCCATTGCTGTAAGAGCTGATTACCTGCACTGAAGCGCCTGCAAACCAGCTAGTCTTTGGAGGGACGAATGGAGCTGGCCCACCCTGCAGGAGGAGTGACTGTGCAGGAGAAGCTGGTGTGGCATGACTCAAATGTGGTGGGTCTGCAGAAGTTGAAGGAGGGAGAGCATTCTGTATGCCCTGGTATCTACCCAGACTCTCCAGTTTGATTCCTGCTGGGAATTGCAAAGTTGTGTTGAGACCCGAGCCAGGTTTGTGAAGATGGGTGCGACTTGAGTCGCTGCTCCTGAATTGTGAAACTACAGCATGGACCAACTCACTGAACCTGCACCCACTTGAAGTGTGACCCAGAGCTGCTGTGCAACTTGAGACCTCGGCGAGCCTGATGCAGTGGTTCATCATCTAACCACCAAGGCCCATGCAAGGATTCACCATCCAGTAAAACCCGTTAAAGGAGATGCCGCAAAGATCTAAACCTAAACAGCCCAAGCAGAGATGCCCTGAACAACTGCCAGAAAAGCCGTGAGAAGATCCAGCCCTCCCCTTAAAAGTCACCCCGACCACAACCATCAACCAGACGCGACCAGAGAAAACTAAATTAATGCTGTGCCCGCAAAGGGTGAGCGAGTACTGGAAGAGTCAGGTTGCCATTCAAGAACCATAATCCTGGTCACATACTGAAAGATTCTCTTTGAGAGACAGCCAGGGCACTGAGCTAAAACAATTGTGTCTCAAACAAGACTAGAAGGTTATCTGCACCTAAGATTAATTGTGTTAGAAGCAAATACATGGAAGGAACCCCTAGGTCAATAAAAGAGTGACATGGCAATATTGGGAAAAGGCACCAACCTACTTGAGCACCAAGACATTAAGTTTCATTGTGTACATTTTCCTATGCCTATGCCTAGTTCTGGGGTAGCTTTAAAGTACTTTTCTTTTTGAAAGTCAAACACTGGGTTGGACAAATATTTATTTGACTAATATATGTTTGTGGAGTGCTGAGTTCGAGCACCTCCATACTACCTCCCTGAGAAGCCTGTGACTGCTCACCATTCCTACTGCTGACAATCAAATGCTGAAGGGGTAGTACTTGGCCCAGTTACAGAGCCACAGAGGCCAGGGCCCCTGGCCCTACTCAGATTCATACCTACTCCAGGGAGTGGCTGCTCGCTGCGCAAGGCCAAACACCCTGCGGCAATCACAATCTGCACTCAGTTGCGCCTCAAATGCAGTGTAATATATGCGGTTTTAGAGCTGAGGTGACCCCTATGTCCCTGTGTAGGCCTACCAGCATCCCACATATTAATATCTTTAGCTTCAATTGTAGGTCGCTAGTTAAACACCACAGAGAAATATTCGATCTTCTTCAGGATTCTACCCCAGAAATACTTTTATTACCAGTAACATGGTTAACAAGCGACTCTGTGGCAATTCCTGCTCTGGCCCTCCCCCCGGGTTATTCCTTGCTCGCCCAGAACAGACCCTGTGGCAGGGGTGGTGGCCTAGCAGTGATATTCAAATCAGCCTTCTCCTGCACCCTACTACCCCACAATATCCCTGACTGTGAGTGTGCGCTGTTCAAAATCTGTCTATCACACACGTTTACCTTTTCTGGGCTTCTCATTTACCGCCCTCCGGGACCGTCAAGAGCTTTTCAAGAGGCCCTCGTGCTCTCTGCATCCACACTTGCCTTGGAGGCAGCCAATTTCAGTATTTTGGGCGATTTGAATTTGCACCTAGATCGCCAGGATTCCCAGGAAATCACCAACTTCTTGGGGGACATGGAGGCTTGCCAACTAATGCAATTAGTAGTGGGTCCATCTCATCTCGCAGGCCACCTGTTGGACCCTGTATTCTCTAATATTCATCCCTTTGGAGCCCATGTCCCTCTTCAGATAGCCTGGACAGACCATTTTCTTATTCATGTGAGTTTCGATCTTGCTGATGCCCCTATTCAGATTCCCCAGCACACCACCATGAAACGACCATGGCATAAACTGGACGCACCTGGTTTTGCATCCAGCTTAAAAGCCTCCTGCCCTGTATGGCCTACCGATCTGGAGGAAGCTGATAAGGCTTATAGGAGTTGGATTAGTTGCACACTAGATTGCTGCATTCCTAAGAAATTGACTTGTGCTAAGCAGACACAATCCCATGTGTGGTATAACGAGTCCTTAAGGCAGGAAAAAAACCAATGCAAATCCTTGGAACGCTCTTCGAGACGCTTCTATGACCCCACAGCAAAACAAATCTATAGGCTGGCGATCAAAGCCTACCATAAACTTGTTCAAAAGGTTAAAGCTGCATTTTATACTTATTTAATCGCTTTGAGCTGTAACCCCTCCAAAACCTTTTTTTCTCTCATTAATGATATGACGAAACCCATAGCAGCTACCAGTAGTATCATTTCCTCCAACCAGCATTGTGAAGCTCTAGCCCAGTACTTTATCAATAAAATTGACTGTATTTATACTACCCTCGATGTGCGTAGAGTGGTACCTAAACCACGGCCATCTATCAATATCTCAGACTCCTCCCTCCGGTTACAAGCTCTATCCCCCCCGTCCTGTAAAGATATGGAAACTCTCTCTAATAAGGTGAAATCCGGCTCTCCTGCCGACCCTGTTAAACCTGATATTTTCAGGAATTTCCAAGACTGCCTCCTGACAGAGGGGAGGGCACTGATTAATAGATTACTTCAGTCAGCGGTGCTTCCTAAATCCTGGAAACACGCAAAGGTTGTTCCAATTCTGAAAAAGCCCACACTGGATGCATCGGCCCCTGAGAATTTCCGGCCCATCTCATTGCTCCCTTACCTGATGAAGGTCATGGAATCCCATGTCAAAACAACCCTTACCAAGTATCTGGAGGAAAATGAGATTCTGGACAAGTCACAAAACGGGTTCCGGCCTAATCATAACACAGAATCCGCTTTGGTGGCAGTCACAGAGCAGCTGAGGGCGGGACTGGATGAGGGCAGCACCACAGCGCTGGTGCTGCTTGATCTGAGCGCGGCCTTTAACATGGTCTCCCATGAGATTCTGCTTTATTGACTCAGGGAGATTGGGGTCAGTGGAACGGCCTGGGGCTGGTTAGCATCTTTTGTATCTGAGCGTTCTTTCCAGATCCATGCCCCCCTTACCAGTCCAATACCCATCCCCTCAACTGCGGTGTCCCTCAAGGCTCTGCGCTGAGCCCCAGACTCTTTAACTTGTACGTCCGCCCTCTGGCCCTCCTGGCCAAGGCCCGGGAGATTAATATGCTATCCTATGTGGACGACACGCAGCTACTATTCACCTTCTCCAAAAACCCCGGCCAAGACCAACTGAGGTTCCAGGAGGATATAATGGCAATCTCAGAATGGCTGGCGGAAAACTACCTCCAACTTAATTCTTCTAAAACGGAGGTGCTCCTGTTTGGGAGAGACTCGCATAAATGGGATTACAATGGTGGCTCGCTGCGCTGGGTCCTCCTCCCCAGCCAAAAAACTCAGTAAAAAACTTAGGGGTTCTGTTGGATAACTCCCTAGCCTTTGAACTGCATGCCAAAGAAGTGGCAGGCACTTGCTTTGGCCACTTACGTGGGCTGAAACCCATTTAGGATTCTTTGCTGCACCCATCCGCCAAGTGATCGCAACTGGTTTGCAGCCTGGAGAGGACAAGGAGGAGAAAGCCCACGTCTTGCCGCACCCGCTGCACGGGTGCCGCTTTGCGGGTGAACTTGGGGAGGTGCTGGACACAAGAGAGCTGTTGCTCTCCTTCTTGTTTCGAGGCTGAGGTGGGCTTAAGGAGGCCAGTGTCGAACGCTGCAGGGACTCCATATCCCAGGAGCCGCTGCTTTACCTGCTACACCTGGTTCACGTTCCCTGGCCCGCCCCGCCCCCTGGAAGGAGTGTGCCTTCAAAACTCCCCTTTTCGCGCTTCTACTGGGACCACTTGATCTGTTTGTACTTGGAAGGGAGTACCGCCACTGTTTCGCTGCCTGGAGAGGACGAGGAGGAGAAAGCCCACGTCTTGCCGCACCCGCTGCGTGGGTGCCGCTTCGCGGGTGAACGTGGAGGGGTGCTGGACACAAGAAAGCTGTTGTTGCTCTCCTTCCTGTTTCGAGGCTGAGGTGGGTTTAAGGAGGCCAGTGTCGAACGCTGCAGGGACTCCATATCCCAGGAGCCCCTGCTTTACCTGCTACACCTGGTTTGCGTTCCCTGTCCCGCCCCGCCCCCTGGAAGGAGTGTGCTCTACTTATTAGTTCCGGGCCACCGCTGCGCGGGAGCGTCCCGGGAGAAGCCCGGGACCATCTGTGGCCGTCCGGGGCCGGTCGAGGCTGGGCTGGGCCAACCCCCCTTCGCCTTACTAATTTACCATCTTTTTCCCATGCCTATTTCTGGTTGTTATATATTGTAATCTTGTCGATCCTGGTGAAATTGCTGATAAAGGTTAGTGTGTGTGCTCATGCCAATGTCAACCCGTTCAGGCAAGGGTAGGGGGGCTGGGGGTGGCAACGTCATTGGCGCAATGGACCAGTTTATTACCCGTGCCTTCTCGGTAATCGAGAAAGAGATTGCCATGACAGAGGGTCGGCTGTCACATGAATTTTTGAAGCGCTCTTCCCTAGGCCCCTTGGGGGTGGTTGTATCCCCGGAACATGCACCTGAGTTGATTAACCTGTCTCCACCTGGCCCTGATTTATCAAGAATATGAGCTATAAGGGCCAGCTTGGATAGGCTTAACGCCCTCAATTCTAGTATAACTTTGACGTCACAGATGTCCATTGGTCCCTCTTCGCCCTCACCTGTAGTAAACTTAGACTCCACCTGTATTCCTATACCTCCAGAGGCAGCTTCTGTGCAACTGGAGGTAGAGACTAATAGCATTCCTAGATCAGTACCAGCACCAACCAAACGGAAAAGAGTCACGGATTACCGAAGGGCTGGCTATCTAAAACCGCCAAAAAAATTCAAGGGAAAGTGCCCTAGGGGTTGTCTGAAACCAACAGGGGTGGGGTTGACCAGAACCAATACCACTAATGCACCTGAACATGGGACTCTGTTGACCGCACCCCAGCCTATAGGTACATTGAGTGACCCAGGGAGCAACAAGAAATTGCCAAGCCCCTTATTGGCCAATCAGGACCAAATGCCCCCCCTAGCCCAAATTGAGAAATTGATGAGATCCTTAATACTCCCGGTCTTAGAGAGAGGGAAGCTTTTAACCGAGAGACTTGATCGCTTCGAGCAAGCTACTCTCGACAACTTCTTTTCTCTAAAATCGTTAATAAAACTACACACTAAGACCAGGGAGGGAGTTATAGTAACATCTAAAGATTCCCAGTTGGATTTAACATCTCCAGAGACTAGGGGGCAGATAGCAACAAAGGAAGTGATGGGGCCCACAATGTGTGCTAATACTGCTACTGAAGGTGAAAATACTCACATTAATGCCCAGACTAGCAAACCCTCGAACGTGGATAAAGGGCCTAAAAGTAGGCGACAAAGCCTGCCTGCCCATAACAAGACCTCTAACACTGCTATGGGAAAGAGTGTGGGCCCAAATGGCAAATTAGTTGAACCCATTCGATTGCCAAATGTAGTAAACAAAGGCACCCCCGATCTCCCCCAAATCAACGTACCCCCCCGACTGCCAGCCATATGTAGTCGTGCTTGCTGGGGTCCCGCCCTGCAAGCCTGGCAACCATGAATCATATCATAAACTGAAAAACAAAACGATATTTTGGTTAAATGACAACAGACCGCTACCTAGCTCCTTGGATGGTGAGTTTCTCCATGTGAGAAGAGTTGGTGGGGTTGGGAACAGGCCAAAGGATCAGACAGGCGATTGCATCTTGGTCAACTTTAGGGACGCCAGGGTCGCTAGTTATATCTGCAAATTACAGCACGGCCCAGGGAACTTGGGAATTGGTACTTACGAACTTAGCCACTTCCGAAGCTCTCCTGTGTCTCACCCTAATGCCAATTGCCAACCCAGGGGTGGAAGGGATAATAGGTTCTACCCCCAAGATGTCCATGATTCCTACCAGTGGCATATGACAAGGGGAGGCCGTGTAAACAGGCTGGGCATGGTTGGTGACATGGCCCTCTTTCCCCCGATAAGAGCCCGCAAAGGGATAAAACCTTGTCTGGGAATAGAGTGATAAGTGAGGCGCTGGAGGGTGGAGCAACAGATCAGCCCCACCTTGTTCCCGGAACATCTATCCACGAGATCATCTACTGGTCAGGGGAGAGGGTGCACAATTCTAGAAAGTTTGGTGCTGAGCCCAGTTCATTCGACTTAATGTCCCCCTCTGAGGATACAAACACGAATAAAGTCGTGAGGATCCTCAGTTGGAATATAGCAGGGATCGCTAAGAAACTAGATGTCCCCGACTGGAACCTATTCATTGAGTCCTTTGGGAAATGTATTTTCCAGGAGACGTGGAGTGTGGAGCCCTGCCATAAGGTCGGTTACTCTACCTACTATGTACCAGCAACCCCTGCCCATCTTGGAAAGGGTCGTCCGTTTGGTGGCCTCCTCATCTGTTTTAGCATCTCCCTGGGCTGCCATATTAGGCACTTAGTATCTAACTCACCCGATCTTCTTAGACTGTCTGTTAGGGGCCCTAGGAGAGGACGGTCTTTGGAGATTTTTAACATCTACGCTAGAGGCACTAAAGGTGGTTCCCAATCTCCAACAATCACTATGCTCGAAGGAGAACTCAGTAAGTGTAATAGGAACCCATATATTTTGGTCGCGGGGGACTTTTATCTGCACCTTTGAGCCCCTTGCGGCCGAGGACATCCTAGGTATCTCCGAAGAGGATGCAAGAAGGGGTATTCCTGCCCTGTCCATCCCGCCTATTAAGAGATGGTCTCAGAGGTCTATACAATTGAACACCCTAACCTTGGAATATGGTTTAAGGGCAGTGAACGGCAGAACGCCATCGGACCCTCTAGGTGCCCACACATTCAATAGGGTAGACCACTCATCAAGAATAGATAACATCTTGCTTGATTTTAGGCTATGGAGCCACCTACGTGATATGGAAGTCTTGCCTACGGTAGATAGCGACCGTAATCCGCTATCACTAAGTTTAGACTCTATGTGGCCGCCCCTAGACGACCTTCCTGAACTACCACTAAAGATAACTTCAGAAATTTGTTTAGTTAAAGGAGGGAGGCGCCTTAATTGGCGCGTGGTTGCTCTAGATGAGGGAAAGATACAGCATATAGGGGCCACGCTGGTAGCAGCTGTGACTAAGCAAGATACCCTAACCTTGGAGCCCCCCGAGGTTCTTGACCATTTTTGTAATATGACCAAAGCCTTGGGGAACCTATTTATAAAACCTTGTGGTGCTACCCAAGGAAGGGTGCCCCTCAAACCGAAGGGCACTTTAGGCTGGTTTACCAAAAAGTGCCGCAAGATGAAAACAGCCCTGGTGAAGGCAGTTAAATTGAAAGATCACAAACTAATCCGGGCAGCCAGGAAGGACTACAGGCTTTCCATCCATGAGGCCAAGAGGGACTGGGACGACAAATTCTGGTGTGATCTAATGAAAGCTAGCGTGGGGAGGGACTCCGGTGGCTTCTGGAATTTAATAAGGACTAGGAATAGGCCTGACAGCAGCCTCATTACATGCAACATCACAGGCCAAACGTGGTCTGATCACTTCTCCCTCCTCTATTCTACTAGCACAGCTGAGGGGCCTGATCTGTTCAAGCCACCCTATGTGGGCACCTTTGGGGAGAGTCTGGTCCACCACTTTACTTCCAGGGAGGTGGAGGATGTGATCAAATCTCTAGTGCCCAATAAGGCAGCTGGCTCCGATGGGATACCTGGGGATCAGCTTCGCCTCAATCCCAAAGAATGGGGGAGGCTTATCTCATCCTTGCTCAACGCCAACCTTTATGGAACTGCAATTCCAGATTCCTGGAAGAGGGCTGAGGTCGTCCCGATTTTTAAAAAGGGCTGTCGGGACGACCCAGCAAACTATCGCCCCATCAGTCGCAAAGACTCATCGCAGAAGGTTGCCGGTAAGGTGATTTTAGGGAGAGTGCTCGAATGGGAAGTCGAGAATAATTTATTTCAAACAAACAGAGAGAGAAGGGGTGTTCTACAGGTGTGTAGGGAGGGAACTCCTGGTCCCCTAATTACTATTTTAAACAACAGAATGGAGGAGTGGCCCCTTGGGTGTTACTGCAAAACAAATCTTCTGCAGTAGGGAATGGTGAGCCCAACCTTTTAAAGGATGCAAGTAGCCCTTTAAGAAGACCCCTCACTCACCAACCTGGTTGGTGACATGCTTCATCATCGGGGGCCCCCCCAAAGGCCGAGTGCCAACTGGGTGGGCTTCGACACCTGACTACAGTGGAGCGAGATATTGGTTATTATATGTGCAGTGCTAAAAATACAGTGAGTGGTATTAAAAGGGGGGTCAACACTACTCACTCATGGACTTTATTCCTGAGTGGTTGACCTCCTCGTAAAAGCAAGTGCAACACCTATGCCTAATTAGGAAGGCTTTGGTGTCTCGAGAAGTGTCGTGTATTAAAATAGAGACGTGTGTTATGTGTTTAAAATACAGGTCTACATGTTTCAACCATCTTGCAATTATCAGTTTTCGTCAGGACCAAAAAGACCTGGGTGGTGCACACACACTAAGGCGTGCCCTGCCCTCGGTCAGTGTGTAATCTGGAACCACAAACTTGTGGACCAATTTTAAAATCATGAAGTAATCTTCTCCCGTGTCTGGGAAGAAAAATACTCAGAGCTCGGTGATTGCCAGCTCCATGGGCGCCCGGGCTCCAAGAGCGGAAAGCTCACGTAACTTGTGGCTTCTTCCTTGCGGTATAATAACCTACTTGGATCTCATCGCGGAGCCCCGGTGGCTCCGCGATGAGATCCAAGTAGTAACTCAGAGCTCGGTGATTGCCAGCCCATGGAGCTCCGTCCCTGGCGGGCAAGAAAATACCAACACTCCTATTGGCCGACGATACCCTCCTCATCTCAAAGTCACCTATGGGCCTACAAATCCTCCTCGATAACTTCCAGACCTTTTGTTCCAGCAGGGGGCTAAAAATCAATACCGATAAAACTAAGTACTTGGTATTGAATCCGCCGAGAAAGCTTGGCCGTCCCCTAGTATTGAATTGCGTGCCCCTGGAAAGAGTCAAGGAATTCGACTATTTGGGAATCCGCCTGTCTGACTCTATGCAGTGGAGCTCTCATCTACAAAAACTGTTGTTGGGCCACAAAAGGGTCGCTGGGGCACTTCTTAAGGAGCAGCGCTCTTCTTCATTCAAACCTATTGCCCCTGTACTGGACATTTACAAAGCGAGAGGAGTAAGTGCAGCACTATATGGGGCAGAACTCTGGGGTGCAAACAAGATCGATCTCCTTTCCAGATCAGAGAACAAATTCTTGAAGGATTTGATGTCTCTCCCTCGGAGTACTGCAACGTTACCTCTGCAGTTGGCCATGGGTTGCCGCCCAATTGGAGACCAGGCCCGCCTTCGTCCGTTACTTTTATGGGCACGTCTTTGGAGGGTTCCCAAACTCGCTAGTTATGCAGAGGGGTCTCAGAGGTGCTGTCGATGCCGGGCTGGTCTAAAATTGGGTGGCTTAGTAATGTCAAATTCCTGCTTGAAGATATGGGCTTAGGGGACGCATGGTCTTCCAGAAGTGCCCCTCCGAAAGCTGCCCTTAAGTCCATTTATTGGCAGTGGGTAGACAACAATCTAAATTCCAACCCTAAGGAATATAGAACAACTACGGAGTTCCTTAAGATCAAGGATTTGCCCCAATACGATCCTTACCTGGATTTGATCTCAAAGCCCCTCGATAGAGCCCTGTATTTTAGATTTAGGGTGGGCCTGCTCCCCCTGAGAGAACTGACGGCCCGTTGGAAAATCCCGGGGCAGACTGTCCCTTTTTGTATATTTTGCACATCTAGAGTGGAGACTGTTGCCCACTTTTTATTTGAATGCCCGGCCTACAAACCCCCAAGATATAGGTGGCTAAAACCACTATGTAGGGGGCCGGCGACAAGACACCATATAGTCGCTCTGCGAATTTTAATGTCAGATACCTGTCCATTGATTGTATGTGGTATGGCTAAATATCTAGGCTGGGCGTGGTCAATTAGACTTAAACGGCTAAAAATTATTGTTTAATCGTGGTCATGTATTAGGACCTTTTTTATCCTATTTATTGGAAAACTATTTGATCTCAACTGTTTAGCCAATGGTTATTAATGTATTTGTTTTTTGTCTACTGTTTTGTAATGCTTTTAAGATATCTCTTTTTATCGAAATAAAGCTAATTGACTGACTGACTGGTATTCCGAGCTGACTGTAATGGAAGTTTAACAGACTGTGGTTGGTTACAAGTGATGTAAATGTAGATCCGCTAGCATAATATGCAATTTATTAAAATTTTCTGAGAGAATATCATGACCAACAGAGACCTCTCCATACACAAAAGTCATAACAAATAGTGAACTACACTGCACATGGGTATGCAAATAAAAAACAGACATTCACGCATGCACACACACACAAAAACAAGCATTTTCAATGCAATAGGTCTCGCAACTGCGAGTTTTAGAGCTATTGGTATTGTAAATAGCAATGCCTTTTGAAAAATTAACAGGTATTGTAATTTATAATCATAATTTTCCACCAGTACCATACCTACCACTATTATTATTACTATCACCACAGAGTAGTAATAGTAATATTGTAGTGGTGGTTATGGTACTTGTGGTGGTTGTAGCGGTGGTGGTAGTGGTGGTGGTATTGGTACTGGTGGTGGTGGTACTGGTGGTGTTAGTGGTGGTGGTACGGGTGGTGTACGTGGATTTTATTTCATTACTTATACTACTGCTGTAATATTTATTAACAAAAACTAACAAACTTTATCATTTGCAAGGCCAATAGCTCAAACTTTTAGT
Source organism: Lissotriton helveticus (assembly GCF_964261635.1). Lineage (NCBI taxonomy): Eukaryota > Metazoa > Chordata > Amphibia > Caudata > Salamandridae > Lissotriton > Lissotriton helveticus. The sequence goes on along the minus strand of NC_136070.1, from coordinate 133,200,762 downwards.
AATGCCAGCCCTATTGCATTGCAAATGCTTGTTTTATGATGCAGGCATAAGGTGCATCATCTACTTCCCAAAATACAATCTTAGAATTGTAGACACCCGTAACAGTCCTTTGGTACGAGGCAGTTGTTCAGCCAGTGTAAGGTTAGTAGCTCACACAACTTTGCATTTTGATACCTGAAGTTTTAAATTACAATACATGTAGTAGGCCTCAGGCAGGAGACTTGAGTTACCAGTAACAGTGGAAAGAGCAATAACTTTAGAAACTGGTGCTTTATTTCACCTTTTCCGTGGTGTGAAGGTTACATAACTGTTTCATTGCGTTCAAATGGGCACAATGGGACTTATTTACAAGTCCCTTGCACCACCGGTGCTTCACTTTTTGTCTGGGGAAAAGTGACACAGCGGCGACGCAAGAGGCTTGTAAATAAGCCCCAATGTCCTGTTTCTCTGGCTCTAAAGCAGCTTTGCTGACCTGGTTCTGTGGCTCTACAACGGCTCTGCTGACCTGGTTCTCTGGCTCTAAAGCAGCTCTGCTGACCTGGTTCTGTGGCTCCAGAGCGGCTCTGCTGACCTGGTTCTCTGGCTCTACAGCAGCTCTGCTCACCTAGTTTCTCTGGCTCTACAGCAGCTCTGCTGACCTGGTTCCTAGGTTCTAGAGCAACTCTGCTGACCTGGTTCTTAGGCTCTAGAGCAGCTCTGTTGACCTGGTTCTCTCCCTCTAAAGCAGCTCTGCTGACCTGGTTCTTAGGCTCTAGAGCAGCTCTGCTGACCTGGTTCTCTCCCTCTAACGCAGATCTGCTGACCTGGCTCTTTCCCTCTAAAGCAGCTCTGCTGGACTGGTTCTCTCCCTCTAAATCAGCTCTGCTGACCTGGTTCTCTCCCGCTAAAGCAGCTCTGCTGACCTGGTTCTCTGGCTCTAGAGCAGCTCTGCTGGACTGGCTCTCTCCCTCTAAAGCAGCTCTGCTGACCTGGTTCTCTCCCTCTAAAGCAGCTCTGCTGACCTGGTTCCCTCCCGCTAAAGCAGCTCTGCTGACCTGGCTCTTTCCCTCTAAAGCAGCTCTGCTGGACTGGCTCTCTCCCTCTAAAGCAGCTCTGCTGACCTGGTTCTCTGGCTCTAGAGCAGCTCTGCTGACCTGGTTCTCTCCCTCTAAAGCAGCTCTGCTGACCTGGTTCTTGGGCTCTAGAGCAGCTCTGCTGACCTGGTTCTCTCCCTCTAAAGCAGATCTGCTGACCTGGCTCTTTCCCTCTAAAGCAGCTCTGCTGGACTGGTTCTCTCCCTCTAAAGCAGCTCTGCTGACCTGGTTCTCTCCCGCTAAAGCAGCTCTGCTGACCTGGCTCTTTCCCTCTAAAGCAGCTCTGCTGACCTGGCTCTTTCCCTCTAAAGCAGCTCTGCTGGACTGGCTCTCTCCCTCTAAAGCAGCCCAGCTGACCTGGTTCTCTGGCTCTAGAGCAGCTCTGCTGACCTGGTTCTCTCCCGCTAAAGCAGCTCTGATGACCTGGCTCTTTCCCTCTAAAGCAGCTCTGCTGCACTGGTTCTCTCCCTCTAAAGCAGCTCTGCTGACCTGGTTCTCTGGCTCTAGAGCAGCTCTGCTGCACTGGTTCTCTCCCTCTAAAGCAGCTCTGATGACCTGGTTCCAAAAGTTGAAACCCTGTATAGATAGTTGGGAAAAAATTAAGCAGAGTATATCAGCTTGGTGTTTATTAGCATATTTTTCTTTGTAGGTGTAGGTTCAAGCCTTAATGACACATTGCAAAGAACTGAATCTACCTGGGCAGAGGCACTCTATAAATAGCAGTCCGATCACTTTCTATATAATGTCTAGTGCAGTGACCAGGGAGAGAGATGTAAAAGGTCATGTTTATGTTAAAATTCCTTGTCAGTGTGATGTAAGCATTAAATGCCAACATGGGAGAACTATTAAAGCTCAGTACAGCTTTCCCAACAGCACATTCATTGTTGGCTTTGTAGTACTTGCCCGTAAATGTTAACCGCAGCAGGTCCTCAACAGGAAAGGAATTTAGTTACAGAGTCTGTGTGTTTTTACTATAATGGTAGGAAGGGGAGTAATGTATTTTCACAAAGTTTGCAATTAATGTGCAGTTCCAGACTTCCTGAAATAGCTGAAGAGTTCACTGTTTTATAAACTATTCATGTTTGCTTTAGAACAGATAAATAAATCAATAAAAACAAACCTGTCAATTAAATTACTGCGAGTGAGACAAATATGCTAGTGCTTACATGGTCAAACAAAGTGCAGATCCATACCTGAGAGGCGGACCATTATTGAAACTCTTATGACATCCGAAAGGCTGCATTGTCTGCACTAAAAGGAACATAATATGATGTTAACCCAGTGGAGGCTGCTATAAAAAAGACCATTGGTACCAAAGTTGATTATCTTTTTGGGTGTCTGTGTGCACGTGGACAGGGACCATGCTGTCACTCACAGGGAAAATACCCAATGGATGAAGTGGGCTGGCCCAAATACCTTTGCTCTATGGTATGGTGAGCGAAAGTAAAATGTTAATTGACACCACAACAGACTAATAGATGAAGATGGCTGACTGAAAGCACCTCTATGCATGTATCTGTATGTGTATTTAAGAACTGTTGTGATAACAAAAGGTCTTGGCTAACACCAGACCTAACAAGCACTTACAATGCAATGGTCTCGGCATCATTAAAGGTAGAGCTATTGGCATTGCTCATGTCATTTCTTTTTTTTTCTTTAAATCATAAATAAATGGCATCGTCATTTACATTGCCAATAAACAGCACTCTGCACTCAACAGCACACACCGCTCTGCACCTGCACTCACTGCTTTGCACCTGCACTCACTGCTCTGCACCTGCACTCACTGCGCTGCACACTCACTCTGCACCTGCACTCACTGCTCTGCACCTGCACTCACTGCTCTGCACACTCACTCTGCACCTGCACTCACTACTCTGCACTCACTACTCTACACTCACTACTCTGCACTCACTACTCTGCACTCACTACTCACTACTCACTACTCTGCACTCACTACTCACTACTCTGCACTCACTACTCACTACTCTGCACTCACTACTCACTACTCTGCACTCACTACTCTGCACTCACTACTCACTACTCTGCACTCACTACTCACTACTCTGCACTCACTACTCTGCACTCACTACTCACTACTCTGCACTCACTACTCTACTCTGCACTCACTACTCACTACTCTGCACTTACTACTCACTACTCACTACTCTGCACTCACTACTCACTACTCTGCACTCACTACTCCGCACTCACTACTCACTACTCTGCACTCACTACTCACTACTCTGCACTCACTACTCTGCACTCACTACTCACTACTCTGCAATCACTACTCTGCACTCACTACTCTGCACTTACTACTCACTACTCTGCACTCACTACTCACTACTCTGCACTCACTACTCACTACTCTGCACTCACTACTCTGCACTCACTACTCACTACTCTGCACTCACTACTCTGCACTCACTACTCTGCACTCACTACTCACTACTCTGCACTCACTACTCACTACTCTGCACTCACTACTCACTACTCTGAACTCACTACTCACTACTCTGCACTCACTACTCTGCACTCACTACTCTGCACTCACTACTCACTACTCTGCACTCACTACTCACTACCCTGCACTCACTACTCACTACTCTGCACTCACTACTCACTACTCTGAACTCACTACTCACTACTCTGCACTCACTACTCACTACTCTGCACTCAATACTCACTACTCTGCACTCACTACTCTGCACTCACTACTCACTACTCTGCACTCACTACTCACTACTCTGCACTCACTACTCACTACTCTGCACTCACTACTCACTACTCACTACTCTGCACTCACTACTCACTACTCTGCACTCACTACTCACTACTCACTACTCTGCACTCACTACTCTGCACTCACTACTCTGCACTCACTACTCACTACTCTGCACTCACTACTCTGCACTCACTACTCTGCACTCACTATTCTGCACTCACTACTCACTGTTCACTACTCTGCACTGACTACTCACTACTCTGCACTGACTACTCACTACTCTGCACTCACTACTCACTACTCTGCACTCACTACTCACTACTCTGCACTCACTACTCTGCACTCACTACTCTGCACTCGCTACTCACTACTCTGCACTCGCTACTCACTACTCTGCACTCACTACTCACTACTCTGCACTCACTACTCTGCAATCACTACTCACTACTCTGCACTCACTACTCACTACTCTGCACTCACTACTCTGCACTCACTACTCACTACTCACTACTCTGCACTCACTACTCACTACTCTGCACTCACTACTCACTACTCACTACTCTGCACTCACTACTCTGCACTCACTACTCACTACTCACTACTCTGCACTCACTACTCTGCACTCACTACTCTGCACTCACTACTCACTGCTCACTACTCTGCACTCACTACTCACTACTCTGCACTCACTACTCACTACTCTGCACTCACTACTCTGCCCTCACTACTCACTACTCTGCACTCACTACTCACTGCTCACTACTCTGCACTCACTACTCACTATTCTGCACTCACTACTCACTACTCTGCACTCACTACTCTGCACTCACTACTCACTACTCTGCACTCACTACTCTGCACTCACTACTCACTACTCTGCACTTACTACTCACTACTCTGCACTCACTACTCTGCACTCACTACTCACTACTCTGCACTCACTACTCACTACTCTGCACTCACTACTCACTACTCACTACTCTGCACTCACTACTCACTACTCTGCAATCACTACTCTGCACTCACTACTCACTACTCTGCAATCACTACTCTGCACTCACTACTCACTACTCTGCACTCACTACTCACTACTCTGCACTCACTACTCTGCACTCGCTACTCACTACTCTGCACTCGCTACTCACTACTCTGCACTCACTACTCACTACTCTGCACTCACTACTCTGCACTCACTACTCTGCACTCACTACTCACTACTCTGCACTCACTACTCACTACTCTGCACTCACTACTCTGCACTCACTACTCACTACTCTGCACTCACTACTCACTACTCTGCACTCACTACTCACTACTCACTACTCTGCACTCACTACTCTGCACTCACTACTCACTACTCACTACTCTGCACTCACTACTCACTACTCACTACTCTGCACTCACTACTCTGCACTCACTACTCACTGCTCACTACTCTGCACTCACTACTCTGCACTCACTACTCACTACTCTGCACTCACTACTCTGCACTCACTACTCACTACTCTGCACTCACTACTCACTGCTCACTACTCTGCACTCACTACTCTGCACTCACTACTCACTACTCTGCACTCACTACTCACTACTCTGCACTCACTACTCACTACTCTGCACTCACTACTCTGCACTCACTACTCACTACTCTGCACTCACTACTCACTACTCTGCACTCACTACTCACTACTCACTACTCTGCACTCACTACTCACTACTCTGCAATCACTACTCTGCACTCACTACTCACTACTCTGCACTCACTACTCACTACTCTGCACTCACTACTCTGCACTCACTACTCTGCACTCACTACTCTGCACTCACTACTCACTACTCTGCACTCACTACTCACTACTCTGCACTCACTACTCACTACTCACTACTCTGCTCTCACTACTCTGCACTCACTACTCACTACTCTGCACTCACTACTCACTACTCTGCACTCACTGCTCTGCACTCACTACTCACTACTCTGCACTCACTACTCACTACTCTGCACTCACTACTCTGCACTCACCACTCACTACTCTGCAATCACTACTCACTACTCTGCACTCACTACTCTGCACTCACTACTCTGCACTCACTACTCACTACTCTGCACTCACTACTCACTACTCTGCACTCAATACTCACTACTCACTACTCTGCACTCACTACTCACTAATCTGCACTCACTACTCTGCACTCACTACTCTGCACTCACTACTCTGCACTGACTACTCTGCACTCACTACTCACTACTCTGCACTCACTACTCACTACTCTGCACTCACTACTCACTACTCTGCACTCACTACTCTGCACTCACTACTCACTACTCTGCACTCACTACTCTGCACTCACTACTCACTACTCTGCACTCACTACTCACTACTCTGCACTCACTACTCACTACTCACTACTCTGCACTCACTCCTCACTACTCTGCACTCACTACTCACTACTCTGCACTCACTACTCTGCACTCACTACTCTGCACTCAGTACTCACTACTCTACACTCACTACTCTGCACTCACTACTCACTACTCTGCACTCACTACTCTGCACTCACTGCACTCATTACTCTGCACTCACTACTCACTACTCTGCACTCACTACTCACTACTCTGCACTCACTACTCACTGCTCACTACTCTGCAGTCACTACTCACTACTCTGCACTCACTACTCACTACTCACTACTCTGCACTCACTACTCTGCACTCACTACTCACTACTCTGCACTCACTACTCTGCACTCACTACTCTGCACTCACTTCTCTGCACTCACTACTCTCCACTCACTACTCTGCACTCGCTACTCACTACTCTGCACTCACTACTCACTACTCTGCACTCACTACTCACTACTCTGCACTCACTACTCACTACTCTGCACTCACTACTCTGCACTCACTACTCTGCACTCACTACTCACTACTCTGCACTCACTACTCACTACTCTGCACTCACTACTCACTACTCTGCACTCACTACTCTGCACTCACTTCTCTGCACTCACTTCTCTGCACTCACTACTCTGCACTCACTACTCTGCACTCACTACTCTGCACTCACTACTCACTACTCACTACTCTGCACTCACTACTCACTTCTCTGCACTCACTACTCACTACTCTGCACTCACTACTCACTACTCACTACTCACTACTCTGCACTCTGCACTCACTACTCTGCACTCACTATTCTGCACTCACTACTCTGCACTCACTACTCTGCACTCACTACTCTACACTCACTACTCACTACTCACTACTCTACACTCACTACTCACTACTCACTACTCTGCACTCTCCACTCACTACTCTCCACTCACTACTCTGCACTCTCCACTCACTACTCTGCACTCTGCACTCACTACTCTGCACTCTGCACTCACTACTCTGCACTCACTACTCTGCACTCTGCACTCACTACTCTGCATTCACTACTCTGCACTCTCCACTCTGCACTCTCCACTCTGCACTCTCCACTCTGCACTCACTACTCTGCACTCACTACTCACTACTCTGCACTCACTACTCTGCACTCACTACTCACTACTCTGCACTCACTACTCACTACTCTGCACTCACTACTCACTACTCACTACTCTGCACTCACTACTCTGCACTCACTACTCACTACTCACTACTCTGCACTCACTACTCTGCACTCACTACTCTGCACTCACTACTCACTGCTCACTACTCTGCACTCACTACTCTGCACTCACTACTCACTACTCTGCACTCACTACTCTGCACTCACTACTCACTACTCTGCACTCACTACTCACTGCTCACTACTCTGCACTCACTACTCTGCACTCACTACTCACTACTCTGCACTCACTACTCACTACTCTGCACTCACTACTCACTACTCTGCACTCACTACTCTGCACTCACTACTCACTACTCTGCACTCACTACTCACTACTCTGCACTCACTACTCACTACTCACTACTCTGCACTCACTACTCACTACTCTGCAATCACTACTCTGCACTCACTACTCACTACTCTGCACTCACTACTCACTACTCTGCACTCACTACTCTGCACTCACTACTCTGCACTCACTACTCTGCACTCACTACTCACTACTCTGCACTCACTACTCACTCACTACTCTGCACTCACTACTCACTACTCTGCACTCACTACTCACTACTCTGCACTCACTACTCACTACTCTGCACTCACTACTCACTACTCACTACTCTGCTCTCACTACTCTGCACTCACTACTCACTACTCTGCACTCACTACTCACTACTCTGCACTCACTGCTCTGCACTCACTACTCACTACTCTGCACTCACTACTCACTACTCTGCACTCACTACTCTGCACTCACTACTCACTACTCTGCACTCATTACTCACTACTCTGCACTCACTACTCACTACTCTGCACTCACTACTCACTACTCTGCACTCACTACTCACTACTCTGCACTTACTACTCACTACTCACTACTCTGCACTCACTACTCACTACTCTGCACTCACTACTCCGCACTCACTACTCACTACTCTGCACTCACTACTCACTACTCTGCACTCACTACTCTGCACTCACTACTCACTACTCTGCACTCACTACTCTGCACTCACTACTCACTACTCTGCACTCACTACTCACTACTCTGCACTCACTACTCACTACTCTGCACTCACTACTCACTACTCACTACTCTGCACTCACTACTCTGCACTCACTACTCACTACTCTGCACTCACTACTCTGCACTCACTACTCACTACTCTGCACTCACTACTCACTACTCTGCACTCACTACTCACTACTCACTACTCTGCACTCACTACTCACTACTCTGCACTCACTACTCACTACTCACTACTCTGCACTCACTACTCACTACTCTGCACTCACTACTCACTGCTCACTACTCTGCACTCACTACTCACTACTCTGCACTCACTACTCACTACTCTGCACTCACTACTCACTACTCTGCACTCACTACTCACTACTCTGCACTCACTACTCACTACTCTGCACTCACTACTCTGCAATCACTACTCACTACTCTGCACTCACTACTCTGCACTCACTACTCTGCACTCACTACTCACTACTCTGCACTCACTACTCACTACTCTGCACTCAATATTCACTACTCACTACTCTGCACTCACTACTCACTAATCTGCACTCACTACTCTGCACTCACTACTCTGCACTCACTACTCTGCACTGACTACTCTGCACTCACTACTCACTACTCTGCACTCACTACTCACTACTCTGCACTCACTACTCACTACTCTGCACTCACTACTCTGCACTCACTACTCACTACTCTGCACTCACTACTCTGCACTCACTACTCACTACTCTGCACTCACTACTCACTACTCTGCACTCACTACTCACTACTCACTACTCTGCACTCACTCCTCACTACTCTGCACTCACTACTCTGCACTCACTACTCTGCACTCACTACTCTGCACTCAGTACTCACTACTCTACACTCACTACTCTGCACTCACTACTCACTACTCTGCACTCACTACTCTGCACTCACTGCACTCACTACTCTGCACTCACTACTCACTACTCTGCACTCACTACTCACTACTCTGCACTCACTACTCACTGCTCACTACTCTGCAGTCACTACTCACTACTCTGCACTCACTACTCACTACTCACTACTCTGCACTCACTACTCTGCACTCACTACTCACTACTCTGCACTCACTACTCTGCACTCACTACTCTGCACTCACTTCTCTGCACTCACTACTCTCCACTCACTACTCTGCACTCGCTACTCACTACTCTGCACTCACTACTCACTACTCTGCACTCACTACTCACTACTCTGCACTCACTACTCACTACTCTGCACTCACTACTCTGCACTCACTACTCTGCACTCACTACTCACTACTCTGCACTCACTACTCACTACTCTGCACTCACTACTCACTACTCTGCACTCACTACTCTGCACTCACTTCTCTGCACTCACTTCTCTGCACTCACTACTCTGCACTCACTACTCTGCACTCACTACTCTGCACTCACTACTCACTACTCACTACTCTGCACTCACTACTCACTTCTCTGCACTCACTACTCACTACTCTGCACTCACTACTCACTACTCACTACTCACTACTCTGCACTCTGCACTCACTACTCTGCACTCACTATTCTGCACTCACTACTCTGCACTCACTACTCTGCACTCACTACTCTACACTCACTACTCACTACTCACTACTCTACATTCACTACTCACTACTCACTACTCACTACTCTGCACTCTCCACTCACTACTCTCCACTCACTACTCTGCACTCTCCACTCACTACTCTGCACTCTGCACTCACTACTCTGCACTCTGCACTCACTACTCTGCACTCACTACTCTGCACTCTGCACTCACTACTCTGCACTCACTACTCTGCACTCTCCACTCTGCACTCTCCACTCTGCACTCTCCACTCTGCACTCACTACTCTGCACTCACTACTCTGCACTCTGCACTCACTACTCTGCACTCTGCACTCACTACTCTGCACTCTGCACTCACTACTCTGCACTCACTACTCACTACTCTGCACTCACTACTCACTACTCTGCACTCACTACTCACTACTCTGCACTCACTACTCACTACTCTGCACTCACTACTCACTACTCTGCACTCACTACTCACTACTCTGCACTCTGCACTCACTACTCTGCACTCACTACTCTGCACTCTGCACTCACTACTCTGCACTCGCTACTCTGCACTCACTACTCTGCACTAACTACTCTGCACTCACTACTCACTACTCACTACTCTGCACTCACTACTCTACACTCACTACTCTGCACTCTACACTCACTACTCTCCACTCACTACTCTGCACTCTGCACTCACTACTCTGCACTCTGCACTCACTACTCTGCACTCACTACTCTCCACTCTGCACTCTCCACTCTGCACTCACTACTCTGCACTCACTACTCACTACTCTGCACTCACTACTCTGCACTCACTACTCACTACTCTGCACTCACTACTCACTACTCTGCACTCACTACTCACTACTCTGCACTCACTACTCTGCACTCACTACTCACTACTCACTACTCTGCACTCACTACTCTGCACTCACTACTCTGCACTCACTACTCACTGCTCACTACTCTGCACTCACTACTCTGCACTCACTACTCACTACTCTGCACTCACTACTCTGCACTCACTACTCTGCACTCACTACTCACTGCTCACTACTCTGCACTCACTACTCTGCACTCACTACTCACTACTCTGCACTCACTACTCACTACTCTGCACTCACTACTCACTACTCTGCACTCACTACTCTGCACTCACTACTCACTACTCTGCACTCACTACTCACTACTCTGCACTCACTACTCACTACTCACTACTCTGCACTCACTACTCACTACTCTGCAATCACTACTCTGCACTCACTACTCACTACTCTGCACTCACTACTCACTACTCTGCACTCACTACTCTGCACTCACTACTCTGCACTCACTACTCTGCACTCACTACTCACTACTCTGCACTCACTACTCACTACTCTGCACTCACTACTCACTACTCACTACTCTGCTCTCACTACTCTGCACTCACTACTCACTACTCTGCACTCACTACTCACTACTCTGCACTCACTGCTCTGCACTCACTACTCACTACTCTGCACTCACTACTCACTACTCTGCACTCACTACTCTGCACTCACTACTCACTACTCTGCACTCATTACTCACTACTCTGCACTCACTACTCACTACTCTGCACTCACTACTCACTACTCTGCACTCACTACTCACTACTCTGCACTTACTACTCACTACTCACTACTCTGCACTCACTACTCACTACTCTGCACTCACTACTCCGCACTCACTACTCACTACTCTGCACTCACTACTCACTACTCTGCACTCACTACTCTGCACTCACTACTCACTACTCTGCACTCACTACTCTGCACTCACTACTCACTACTCTGCACTCACTACTCACTACTCTGCACTCACTACTCACTACTCTGCACTCACTACTCACTACTCACTACTCTGCACTCACTACTCTGCACTCACTACTCACTACTCTGCACTCACTACTCTGCACTCACTACTCACTACTCTGCACTCACTACTCACTACTCTGCACTCACTACTCACTACTCACTACTCTGCACTCACTACTCACTACTCTGCACTCACTACTCACTACTCACTACTCTGCACTCACTACTCACTACTCTGCACTCACTACTCACTGCTCACTACTCTGCACTCACTACTCACTACTCTGCACTCACTACTCACTACTCTGCACTCACTACTCACTACTCTGCACTCACTACTCACTACTCTGCACTCACTACTCACTACTCTGCACTCACTACTCTGCAATCACTACTCACTACTCTGCACTCACTACTCACTACTCTGCACTCACTACTCACTACTCTGCACTCACTACTCACTACTCTGCACTCAATATTCACTACTCACTACTCTGCACTCACTACTCACTAATCTGCACTCACTACTCTGCACTCACTACTCTGCACTCACTACTCTGCACTGACTACTCTGCACTCACTACTCACTACTCTGCACTCACTACTCACTACTCTGCACTCACTACTCACTACTCTGCACTCACTACTCTGCACTCACTACTCACTACTCTGCACTCACTACTCTGCACTCACTACTCACTACTCTGCACTCACTACTCACTACTCTGCACTCACTACTCACTACTCACTACTCTGCACTCACTCCTCACTACTCTGCACTCACTACTCACTACTCTGCACTCACTACTCTGCACTCACTACTCTGCACTCAGTACTCACTACTCTACACTCACTACTCTGCACTCACTACTCACTACTCTGCACTCACTACTCTGCACTCACTGCACTCACTACTCTGCACTCACTACTCACTACTCTGCACTCACTACTCACTACTCTGCACTCACTACTCACTGCTCACTACTCTGCAGTCACTACTCACTACTCTGCACTCACTACTCACTACTCACTACTCTGCACTCACTACTCTGCACTCACTACTCACTACTCTGCACTCACTACTCTGCACTCACTACTCTGCACTCACTTCTCTGCACTCACTACTCTCCACTCACTACTCTGCACTCGCTACTCACTACTCTGCACTCACTACTCACTACTCTGCACTCACTACTTACTACTCTGCACTCACTACTCACTACTCTGCACTCACTACTCTGCACTCACTACTCTGCACTCACTACTCACTACTCTGCACTCACTACTCACTACTCTGCACTCACTACTCACTACTCTGCACTCACTACTCTGCACTCACTTCTCTGCACTCACTTCTCTGCACTCACTACTCTGCACTCACTACTCTGCACTCACTACTCTGCACTCACTACTCACTACTCACTACTCTGCACTCACTACTCACTTCTCTGCACTCACTACTCACTACTCTGCACTCACTACTCACTACTCACTACTCACTACTCTGCACTCTGCACTCACTACTCTGCACTCACTATTCTGCACTCACTACTCTGCACTCACTACTCTGCACTCACTACTCTACACTCACTACTCACTACTCACTACTCTACATTCACTACTCACTACTCACTACTCTGCACTCTCCACTCACTACTCTCCACTCACTACTCTGCACTCTCCACTCACTACTCTGCACTCTGCACTCACTACTCTGCACTCTGCACTCACTACTCTGCACTCACTACTCTGCACTCTGCACTCACTACTCTGCACTCACTACTCTGCACTCTCCACTCTGCACTCTCCACTCTGCACTCTCCACTCTGCACTCACTACTCTGCACTCACTACTCTGCACTCACTACTCTGCACTCTGCACTCACTACTCTGCACTCACTACTCTGCACTCTGCACTCACTACTCTGCACTCACTACTCACTACTCTGCACTCACTACTCACTACTCTGCACTCACTACTCACTACTCTGCACTCACTACTCACTACTCTGCACTCTGCACTCACTACTCTGCACTCACTACTCTGCACTCTGCACTCACTACTCTGCACTCGCTACTCTGCACTCACTACTCTGCACTAACTACTCTGCACTCACTACTCACTACTCACTACTCTGCACTCACTACTCTACACTCACTACTCTGCACTCTACACTCACTACTCTCCACTCACTACTCTGCACTCTGCACTCACTACTCTGCACTCTGCACTCACTACTCTGCACTCACTACTCTGCACTCAGTACTCACTACTCTGCACTCACTACTCACTACTCTGCACTCACTACTCACTACTCTGCACTCACTACTCTGCACTCACTTCTCTGCACTCACTACTCTGCACTCACTTCTCTGCACTCACTACTCTGCACTCACTTCTCTGCACTCACTACTCTGCACTCACTATTCTGCACTCACTACTCACTACTCACTACTCTGCACTCACTACTCTCTTCTCTGCACTCACTACTCACTACTCTGCACTCACTACTCACTACTCACTACTCACTACTCTGCACTCACTACTCTGCACTCACTACTCTCCACTCACTACTCTCCACTCACTACTCTGCACTCACTACTCTACACTCACTACTCACTACTCTGCACTCACTACTCTACACTCACTACTCTGCACTCTACACTCACTACTCTCCACTCACTACTCTGCACTCTCCACTCACTACTCTGCACTCTGCACTCACTACACTGCACTCACTACTCTGCACTCACTACTCTGCACTCTGCACTCACTACTCTGCACTCACTACTCTGCACTCTCCACTCTGCACTCTCCACTCTGCACTCTCCACTCTGCACTCTCCACTCTGCACTCTCCACTCTGCACTCACTACTCTGCACTCACTACTCTGCACTCTGCACTCACTACTCTGCACTCTGCACTTACTACTCTGCACTCTGCACTCACTACTCTGCACTCTGCACTCACTACTCTGCACTCACTACTCACTACTCTGCACTCACTACTCACTACTCTGCACTCACTACTCACTACTCGTCACTCACTACTCACTGCTCACTACTCTGCACTCACTACTCACTACTCTGCACTCACTACTCACTACTCACTACTCTGCACTCACTACTCACTACTCTGCACTCTGCACTCACTACTCTGCACTCACTACTCTGCACTCACTACTCTGCACTCACTACTTTGCACTCACTACTCACTACTCTGCACTCACTACTGTACACTCACTACCCTGCACTCTACACTCACTACTCTCCACTCACTACTCTGCACTCTCCACTCACTACTCTGCACTCTGCACTCTCCACTCACTACTCTGCACTCTGCACTCACTACTCTGCACTCACTACTCTGCACTCTGCACTCACTACTCTGCACTCACTACTCTGCACTCACTACTCACTACTCTGCACTCACTACTCTGCACTCACTACTCTGCACTCACTACTCTGCACTCACTACTCTCCACTCACTACTCTGCACTCACTACTCACTACTCTGCACTCACTACTCACTACTCTGCACTCACTACTCTGCACTCACTACTCTGCACTCACTACTCACTACTCTGCACTCACTACTCACTACTCTGCACTCACTACTCACTACTCTGCACTCACTACTCTGCACTCACTACTCTGCACTCACTTCTCTGCACTCACTTCTCTGCACTCACTACTCTTCACTCACTACTCTGCACTCACTACTCTGCACTCACTACTCTGCACTCACTACTCACTACTCACTACTCTGCACTCACTACTCACTTCTCTGCACTCACTACTCACTACTCACTACTCTGCACTCACTACTCACTACTCACTACTCACTTCTCTGCACTCACTACTCACTACTCTGCACTCACTACTCACTACTCACTACTCTGCACTCACTACTCACTACTCTGCACTCACTACTCACTACTCACTACTCACTACTCTGCACTCTGCACTCACTACTCTGCACTCACTATTCTGCACTCACTACTCTGCACTCACTACTCTGCACTCACTACTCTACACTCACTACTCACTACTCTACACTCACTACTCACTACTTTGCACTCTACACTCACTACTCTCTACTCACTACTCTGCACTCTCCACTCACTACTCTGCACTCTGCACTCACTACTCTGCACTCTGCACTCACTACTCTGCACTCACTACTCTGCACTCACTACTCTGCACTCACTACTCTGCACTCACTACTCTGCACTCTCCACTCTGCACTCTCCACTCTCCACTCTGCACTCTCCACTCTGCACTCACTACTCTGCACTCACTACTCTGCACTCTGCACTCACTACTCTGCACTCTGCACTCACTACTCTGCACTCACTACTCTGCACTCTGCACTCACTACTCTGCACTCACTACTCACTACTCTGCACTCACTACTCACTACTCTGCACTCACTACTCACTACTCTGCACTCACTACTCACTGCTCACTACTCTGCACTCACTACTCACTACTCTGCACTCACTACTCACTACTCTGCACTCTGCACTCACTACTCTGCACTCACTACTCTGCACTCTGCACTCACTACTCTGCACTCGCTACTCTGCACTCACTACTCTGCACTAACTACTCTGCACTCACTACTCACTACTCACTACTCTGCACTCACTACTCTACACTCACTACTCTGCACTCTACACTCACTACTCTCCACTCACTACTCTGCACTCTGCACTCACTACTCTGCACTCTGCACTCACTACTCTGCACTCACTACTCTGCACTCACTACTCTGCACTCAGTACTCACTACTCTGCACTCACTACTCACTACTCTGCACTCACTACTCACTACTCTGCACTCACTACTCTGCACTCACTTCTCTGCACTCACTACTCTGCACTCACTTCTCTGCACTCACTACTCTGCACTCACTTCTCTGCACTCACTTCTCTGCACTCACTACTCTGCACTCACTACTCTGCACTCACTACTCTGCACTCACTATTCTGCACTCACTACTCACTACTCACTACTCTGCACTCACTACTCACTTCTCTGCACTCACTACTCACTACTCTGCACTCACTACTCACTACTCACTACTCTGCACTCTGCACTCACTACTCTGCACTCACTACTCTGCACTCACTACTCTCCACTCACTACTCTGCACTCACTACTCTACACTCACTACTCACTACTCTGCACTCACTACTCTACACTCACTACTCTGCACTCTACACTCACTACTCTCCACTCACTACTCTGCACTCTCCACTCACTACTCTGCACTCTGCACTCACTACTCTGCACTCACTACTCTGCACTCTGCACTCACTACTCTGCACTCTCCACTCTGCACTCTCCACTCTGCACTCTCCACTCTGCACTCTCCACTCTGCACTCTCCACTCTGCACTCACTACTCTGCACTCACTACTCTGCACTCACTACTCTGCACTCTGCACTCACTACTCTGCACTCTGCACTCACTACTCTGCACTCTGCACTCACTACTCTGCACTCTGCACTCACTACTCTGCACTCACTACTCACTACTCTGCACTCACTACTCACTACTCTGCACTCACTACTCACTACTCGTCACTCACTACTCACTGCTCACTACTCTGCACTCACTACTCACTACTCACTACTCACTACTCACTACTCACTACTCACTACTCACTACTCTGCACTCACTACTCACTACTCTGCACTCTGCACTCACTACTCTGCACTCACTACTCTGCACTCACTACTCTGCACTCACTACTCACTACTCACTACTCTGCACTCACTACTCTACACTCACTACTCTGCACTCTACACTCACTACTCTCCACTCACTACTCTGCACTCTCCACTCACTACTCTGCACTCTGCACTCACTACTCTGCACTCTGCACTCACTACTCTGCACTCACTACTCTGCACTCTGCACTCACTACTCTGCACTCACTACTCTGCACTCTCCACTCGCCACTCTGCACTCACTACTCTGCACTCACTACTCTGCACTCACTACTCTGCATTTACTACTCTGCACTCTGCACTCACTACTCTGCACTCACTACTCACTACTCTGCACTCTGCACTCACTACTCTGCACTCACTACTCTGCACTCACTACTCTGCACTCACTACTCTGCACTCGCTACTCACTATTCTGCACTCTGCACTCACTACTCTGCACTCTGCACTCACTACTCTGCACTCACTACTCTGCACAATCTCTCAGCACACTCACTACTCTGCACACTCACTCTGCACTCTGCACACTCACTCTGCACTCACACTCTGTACTCACTACTCTGCACTACTCTGCACTCATGGAATCTTCCACCACACTTTCTACAACTCTATAGTCCGAAGCATAAAAGGGACAGGACCAAATGAAGGGTAGACATTTGCTTAAAATAATCTTATTGTATTTATGAGAAGCGAAAGCGAGACTGTGAAATGTGCTGAATATCAGTTAGTTACGAATCAACAGAGTGGAGTTAGAGAACCAAGAAATAGTAATTTAAAATCCGGGTTAGAAGGAGTAGTAATCGCAAGCTGAGCATCAACGGGCGCGAAACAGCGTGGTGGGCGCGCACGAGACGCAGCGTGGGCGTGCACATCAGCTGAAGATCGCCTGAGAAGACACCGAGTCTGCCTGCTGCCGTGACTGACCCGAAGAGCCCGGTGAGTGGGGGTAGAGGGGGGCGGCAGAGAGGGAGTGGGCAGAGAGGGAGTGTGTGTGTGTGTGCGTGTGTGTGTGTGTGCGTGCGTGTGTCTGTCTGTCCGTCTATGTGTGTCTGGCGCGTGCCTGCCTGCCTGCCTGTGTGTGTGCGCGTCCACAGACCCTGGTAGGCTCGTGCACCGCTCTGTCCTCCCTTGAGAGCGAACTCAACTGCAATAGGTCTCGGCGGAGACCTAAAAAAGGAGGTTAAAGGATGTCTTTAATCGTTATGACTGTTACAAAAATGAAAATATGGAACCTGAATCAGTGAGAAAATTGATGTTTCATTGGATTTTGTAGCACACTAATATAAAGTGATAATGGTATTTACTGTTAATTCGCACCATGAGTTTTTTTCTTTAGCACTAAATATCAATTTGATGCACTTGAGTGTCAGTGCATGATAGATGAATAGTGCACAAGCCCCAAAATACCTCTGTTTTGGTTTATTTCACCAACCTGGATCTAGAACCAAATGTAATAAATGTTTGTAATACAAAAAGACAATTAGTGCATACCAATTATCCAGGTGCATCTACCAGAGTTCATGCACTTGTTCCTTGACTGCCATCTGCTCAATCCTCACACTACCCAATCTGTGTGCAGCACCGCACATTCGCTGACATTACACGCGGACTATCCTTTATTGTCAAGCACAGATGACAAGGTTGCAGACGTGGCTGGAACCTCCACATTTCTGGGCCCCGGTAACATTGCATTGGCTGCACCTCTGGTAGCTATGCCTCTGTTCGACGGGATCCAGAAGACTAACAAAGAGGGCATCACTGTACAACACAGAAGAGACTCTCACAGAGGGCATCACAGAAGAGATTGTCACAGAGAACATTCTTAAAAGGCATTGCTGCAATACCTTGAGGCATCACCAAGAAAGGGATGCATAAACGGAGTCCATCACTGTAGGATAGAGAAGAGTTCCATTGCGGTGGAGAGAAGGAGGGAAAGCATGGGGTAGGGGGCCAACACTTCCAGTTCCACAAGTAAATGAAATGCCCTGTTACCTTGCATGGAGTGCCATGGATCTGGTGGGGCTGCTGTCGGCTTTGGAAACAATGCCTGCCAAAGAGTTTGTCATAGCCATCTCGGGGTAGTTTTTACCCTCCAATAGCCTCAGCTTGCTGACTTCCATCATGACCACATCCTGTGTAAGGTATTACAACAGATCAAAGACACAAGCAGGACAGCATCTGGCATGACCCTTCTGATAGAGACGCATAGGAATGTATGGGGCTGGTGCCCTCTGTATCCTTGAGGATTGTGGGCTCACCACCGTCTTCACATTCCCGCATTGGCCCACAGAGAGGTTACTTGGTGGCCAGTGGGTGTTACAGGGACAGGATTTGAAGACTAGACTCACTGAACTGTGATTGTGAGGAAATCACCTCATCTAAATGGGTGCCTGTGACATCACAATCATGTTGCACCATGTCACATGAGGAAATTCCACTTACAATGCAGTGGGATTTGCTGACCCTGCCATTGAGTACTCAACATTGGCTCATGTGTAGACTGAGGTAGGTCAGCAGTGACTGGGTGTTGCCGCACCAGGACTGGAAGATTTATTGAAGAACAATAGTTACTTACCTGTAAGCTGTTGTTCTCCAGTATTAGTGTCTTTCATAGATTCACATGCCTGAATCATTCCCCGTCTGTCCCACGGTACATAAAACAGCAATAATATGCACATAATAACAAAAAACCTTGGTAATAACCACCCAGGAAGTAAAGTAGCCCTAAGCTACAAGAGCAAAAACTTCCACACTCATGACCATCCTAGTCATTTTGTATAGACCAAACTGCAGCCAATCAGGCAACAGCACACACCAGAATGTTCTCCCCAGAGGCTCAGGCTCTCAGATTTTCTCGCACAGGAGTGAAGCCAACATAATCGCCTGAGGAGCCTCTGAGGGGAGGTGGGCGGGTGCATGTGAATCTATGAAAGACACCAATACTGAAGAACCACAGATTACAGGTAAGTAACTATTGTTCTTCTCCAGTATTGGGGTGTCTTTCATAGATTCACATGCCTAAATCAGAGTAGATAGCAGTACAAATCATAATGCTCGTTAGACGCTCTTTGTATCACAGTATATATGCAAACATGCATTTCAATGCAGTATGAGCAGAATCTTAAACGTATATAAATACAATAATGGTGACAAAAGCATACTTGGTAAAAGAGAATAAAAAGAGCATAGTGGAGGAGGGAGAACAGAGGCTCAACTTATTTGAATAGGTTGCGGAGAACTGCTCGTCCCACTGAAGTATCTGCATCACTTGCAGCGTCCAAACAGTAATGTTTGGTGAACGTGTGCCTGCTGGACCAAGTTGCCGCTCTGCAGATCTGATGAAGAGGCACACTAGCAAAGAGAGCGGTGGAAGAGGAGACTGCTCTTGTAGAATGTGCTCTTGGCATAGAGCGTAGAGGCCTTCCCGCCTGTTGATGACACAGACTAATCGTTGAAGACATCCAACGGGCTATAGTCTGTTTGGATACAGCGTAACCTTGACGTAGCCTTCCATATGCTATGAATAGCTGATCTCTTTTCCACATTGTTGCCAGTTCTTTGGAGATAGAATTTGAGACATCTCCTGATGTCGAGGGAATGCAAAGCGCTTTCTGCCGCTGTTTGCGGATTTGGCCAAAAGGTCTTTACAATTACTGGTTCATTAAGATGAAAGTCTGAGGGAACCTTAGGCATGTAGCTTGGATTGTAGAATCAACCGCAATGGATCGCACACCGCTAACCCCTCCTCCGGATCGCCCCTAAGGATTCTGGTACATATAGTTCAAGAGTGGTTCACCTCAGTAGGTGCAAGTGAGTACTTGTTGTTGTGAAGATCTCTAGACCCGAGACATGGCCCGGGTTTCGGGATATCTTCCCTCATCAGTAGAGAACATATTTGGGGTGGAAAAGAAGGCCGCCAAGCAACCCTCACAGGCCTTGATGCCTAACCGGCACGCAGGTGCGTCATCCAGAAGCTCGTCAGCTTAAAGGCTCAAGGGAGCCCATTTGTAGAATCAACCGCAATGGATCGCACACCGCTAGCCCCTCCTCCGGATCGCCCCTAAGGATTCTGGTACATATAGTTCAAGAGTGGTTCACCTCAGTAGGTGCAAGTGAGTACTTGTTGTTGTGAAGATCTCTAGACCCGAGACATGGCCCGGATTTCGGGATATCTTCCCTCATCAGTAGAGAACGTATTTGGGGTGGAAAAGAAGGCCGCCAAGCAACCGTCACAGGCCTTGATGCCTAACCGGCACGCAGGTGCGTCATCCAGAAGCTCGTTAGCTTAAAGGCTCAAGGGAGCCCATTTGTAAAATCAACCGCAATGGATCGCACACCGCTAGCCCCTCCTCCGGATCGCCCCTAAGGATTCTGGTACATATAGTTCAAGAGTGGTTCACCTCAGTAGGTGCAAGTGAGTACTTGTTGTTGTGAAGATCTCTAGACCCGAGACATGGCCCGGGTTTCGGGATATCTTCCCTCATCAGTAGAGAACGTATTTGGGGTGGAAAAGAAGGCCGCCATGCAACCGTCACAGGCCTTGATGCCTAACCGGCACGCAGGTGCGTCATCCAGAAGCTCGTCAGCTTAAAGGCTCAAGGGAGCCCATTTGTAGAATCAACCGCAATGGACCACACACCGCTAGCCCCTCCTCCGGATCGCCCCTAAGGATTCTGGTACATATAGTTCAAGAGTGGTTCACCTCAGTAGGTGCAAGTGAGTACTTGTTGTTGTGAAGATCTCTAGACGCGAGACATGGCCCGGGTTTCGGGATATCTTCCCTCATCAGTAGAGAACGTATTTGGGGTGGAAAAGAAGGAGAGGCATCGAGGCCTGTGACGGTTACTTGGCGGCCTTCTCATCCACCCCAAATACTTTCTCTACTGATGAGGGAAACTATCCCGAAACCCGGGCCATGTCTCTGGTCTAGAGATCTTGGGAACAACAAGTACTTACTTGCACCAACTTTGGTGAACCACTTACGAACTTTGTTTCAACTCTTCAAGCCACACGCACTTCACATACCAGAGTGCTTAGGGGCGATCCGGAGGAGAGGCTAGCGGTGTGCGATCCATCGTTGATTTCTGTTATAGGGCTCCCATGAGCCCCCAAGCTGACGAGCTTTTGGAGACGCACCTGCACGCCGGAGAGGCATCGAGGCCTGTGACGGTTACTTGGCGGCCTTCTCATCCACCCCAAATACTTTCTCTACTGATGAGGGAAACTATCCCGAAACCCGGGCCATGTCTCTGGTCTAGAGATCTTGGGAACAACAAGTACTTACTTGCACCAACTTTGGTGAACCACTTACGAACTTTGTTTCAACTCTTCAAGCCACACGCACTTCACATACCAGAGTGCTTAGGGGCGATCCGGAGGAGAGGCTAGCGGTGTGCGATCCATCGTTGATTTCTGTTATAGGGCTCCCATGAGCCCCCAAGCTGACGAGCTTTTGGAGACGCACCTGCGCGCCGGAGAGGCATTGAGGCCTGTGACGGTTACTTGGCGGCCTTCTCATCCACCCCAAATACTTTCTCTGCTGATGAGGGAAACTATCCCGAAACCCGGGCCATGTCTCTGGTCTAGAGATCTTGGGAACAACAAGTACTTACTTGCACCAACTTTGGTGAACCACTTACGAACTTTGTTTCAACTCTTCAAGCCACACGCACTTCACATACCAGAGTGCTTAGGGGCGATCCGGAGGAGAGGCTAGCGGTGTGCGATCCATCGTTGATTTCTGTTATAGGGCTCCCATGAGCCCGCAAGCTGACGAGCTTTTGGAGACGCACCTGTGGGCCGGAGAGGCAGCGAGGCCTGTGACGGTTACTTGGCGGCCTTCTCATCCACCCCAAATACTTTCTCTGCTGATGAGGGAAACTATCCCGAAACCCGGGCCATGTCTCTGGTCTAGAGATCTTGGGAAAAACAAGTACTTACTTACACCAACTTTGGTGAACCACTTACGAACTTTGTTTCAACTCTTCAAGCCACACGCACTTCACATACCAGAGTGCTTAGGGGCGATCCGGAGGAGAGGCTAGCGGTGTGCGATCCATCGTTGATTTCTGTTATAGGGCTCCCATGAGCCCCCAAGCTGACGAGCTTTTGGAGACGCACCTGTGCGCCGGAGAGGCATCGAGGCCTGTGACGGTTACTTGGCGGCCTTCTCATCCACCCCAAATACTTTCTCTACTGATGAGGGAAACTATCCCGAAACCCGGGCCATGTCTCTGGTCTAGAGATCTTGGGAACAACAAGTACTTACTTGCACCAACTTTGGTGAACCACTTACGAACTTTGTTTCAACTCTTCAAGCCACACGCACTTCACATACTAGAGTGCTTAGGGGCGATCCGGAGAAGAGGCTAGCGGTGTGCGATCCATCGTTGATTTCTATGAAGCTTGGATTGGTACGAAGCACCACTGAACCTGTAGTGAATTGTAAGAAAGGAGACTTGATTTTGAAAGCCTGAATGTCGCTGACCCTTCTTGCTCACGTCAGCGCTAAAAGTAGAGAAACCTTCCATGAAAGGAACTTGAGATCCACTTTATGAATAGGTTCAAAGGGGTGATGCATGAGTTGAGCTTGCACCACATTTAAATACCAGGGTGGACGTCGAATAGGAGGAAACATTCGGAATAGTTCTTTAAAAAAATGCTGAATTATTCTAGTAGAATTAAGAGAGTTAGAGCCACCCTGACAGAATCTCGAAATGGCTTCCAAAAATACTTTCAGCGTGGAATGAGATAAACCCGATGTAGCCAAATGAAGAAAGAACGGCAAGACCTGTTATGGCTTGGCATGAATTGGATGTAAATTGGCAGAGTGACACCAGGCGCAGAATCTCTTCCATTTGAGCTTGTATGTCTTAATCGTGGCAGGTGCTCTAGCATTGGCTAAAACCTCTTGACAATCCACAGGGATATCTAAATGTGCTAACTCAATGTGTTGAGGAGCCAAGCTGCTAATTTCAAGGAGGCTGGGTCCGGGTGACAAATTTGACCCCCTTGAATGGTCAGAAGGTTCGGTATTGGTGGAAAGTGAATGGGATCGCACTCCGGAAGGAGGAGAAGTTTGGTGAACCAGTATTGGCGAGGCCATCTGGGAGCAATGAGAATGAGGCAACACAGCTGTCTCTTCATTTTGCGGATGACTCGGGAAACCAACGAAATCGGAGGAAAGGCGTATGCATATATCTGAGACCAGTTAATCGAAAGCACATCCCCGCATGAGTCCTTGTGGGGAAGCCAGCTTGCAAATTGAGGTCATTTGCTGTTCTAAATTGTTGCAAACAGGTCCAGATCGGGGTGACCCCACTCCCGAAAGACTCGGTTCAGCATCGGTTGACGGATCTCCCAATCGTGATTGGATATTGCAGATCTGCTGAGAGAATCTGCTAGTACATTGGATATCACTGGAACATGAACCGCTGAAAGATTGATTTTGTGATCCAGAGCCCAATCCCAAATCTCCTGGGCTTGCTGGGAGAGAAGGACCGATTTTGTACCGCCCTGTTTGTTTAAGTAATGCATACTTGTTGTATTGTCTGTTAGAATTAGAACCGAGGACCCTTGGATGACTGTTCGAAAGGACTTCAAGGCCAAGAAAATGGCTCGCAGCTCTAGGAGATTGATGTGCCACTTCCTTTGTTGCACATTCCACTTTCTGTTGACAGTCATTCCCTGAAGGTGTGCACTCCATCCTTCGAGGGAAGCATCCGTGGTGATGGTAAAATTTGGTACTTCCGTCAGGAATGCACATCCCTCTTGCAAATTTTTCCCTTGAGTCCACCAGTGAAAGACTTCTCTCATACGAGGAGTTATGCGGATAATGTCGTCGAATGACCCCGAAACCTGCAACCATTGGAGGTTGAGTTCCTCTTGTCTTCGGAGACGACAGTTGGGAATCAGAGGGATGCATGATGAGATCATCCCTAGGAAAGATTTTAATATCCAAACTGAAACGTACTCTTTTTGTTGTAATAGGCGAGCCATCTTGCAGATCTTGTGTTGTCTTTCTTTTGAGATGAAAGCCTGAACAAGATGGGTGTCTAGTGTGGCTCCCAAGAAAGACTTGCTTTGAGATGGAATGAGATGGGATTTTTCGAAGTTTATGGAGAGACCCAGAGACTGGAACAGAGACAGGCACCTTTGAACATGTGCTCTTGCTGCTGTGAAAGAACTGTTCAGAAAAGGGGGTGGTAATTAAGCAGACCACTCTTACCCAGTCCAAAGATCAGGGCTTGATCCATCACCGTTATTTAGCTCACTGCCCCATCCCAGCTCAGAACCTGGCTATATGCAAATTAGTCTGTCCCTGGCCCAGTGCATCATGGGAACAGGGCAGACCAAACTACCAAGCCAATTCTTCACCAGAAAGGAGACAAGCTACCGGGGACCGGTTTCTGGCATTTCAGCCTCGTCGGCCCAGCTTGCTTGAATCCTGATGGAGCAGTGACCAAGGGACTCATGTCTGAGTATACCCTCCCACACCTATAGTGGCCAAAAACGATTCAGAAAAGGGGGTGGTGATGAACAGAGTGTCTGAATTAAGCAGACCACTCTTACCCAGTCCAAAGATCAGGGCTTGATCCATCACCGTTATTTAGCTCACTGCCCCATCCCAGCTCAGAACCTGGCTATATGCAAATTAGTCTGTCCCTGGCCCAGTGCATCATGGGAACAGGGCAGACCAAACTACCAAGCCAATTCTTCACCAGAAAGGAGACAAGCTACCGGGGACCGGTTTCTGGCATTTCAGCCTCGTCGGCCCAGCTTGCTTGAATCCTGATGGAACAGTGAGCAAGGGACTCATGTCTGAGTATACCCTGCCACACCTATAGTGGCCAAAAACGATTCAGAAAAGGGGGTGGTGATGAACAGAGTGTCTGAATTAAGCAGACCACTCTTACCCAGTCCAAAGATCAGGGCTTGATCCATCACCGTTATTTAGCTCACTGCCCCATCCCAGCTCAGAACCTGGCTATATGCAAATTAGTCTGTCCCTGGCCCAGTGCATCATGGGAACAGGGCAGACCAAACTACCAAGCCAATTCTTCACCAGAAAGGAGACAAGCTACCGGGGACCGGTTTCTGGCATTTCAGCCTCGTCGGCCCAGCTTGCTTGAATCCTGATGGAGCAGTGAGCAAGGGACTCATGTCTGAGTATTCCCTGCCACACCTATAGTGGCCAAAAACGATTCAGAAATGGGGGTGGTGATGAACAGAGTGTCTGAATTAAGCAGACCACTCTTACCCAGTCCAAAGATCAGGGCTTGATCCATCACCGTTATTTAGCTCACTGCCCCATCCCAGCTCAGAACCTGGCTATATGGGTAAGAGTGGTCTGCTTAATTCAGGCACTCTGTTCATCACCACCCCCTTTTCTGAATCATTTTGTCCACCATAAGCGTGGAAGGGTATACTCAGATGTGAGTCCCTTGCTCATTGAACCATCAGGATTCAAGCAAGCCGGGCCGACAAGGCTGAAATGCCAGAAACCGGTCCCCGGTAGCTTGTTTCCTTCCCAGTATAAGAATTGGCTTGGTAGTTTGGTTTGCCCTGTTCCCATCATGCTCTGGGACAGGAACAGACTAATTTGCATATAGCCAAGTTCTGAGCTGGGATGGTGCAGTGAGCTAAAAAACGGTGATGGATCAATCCCTGATCTTTGGACTGGGTAAGAGTGGTCTGCTTAATTCAGGCACTCTGTTCATCACCACCCCCTTTTCTGAATCGTGAAAGAACAGGCCTTGTTAAGGCAATCGTCCAAGTATGGGAAGATTTGAATGCCCTCTAAGCGAAGATGTGCTGTCACCGGAGCTATAACCTTTGTGAAAACACGTGACGCTGAACGAAGTCCAAAGGGGAGAACTTTGAACTAAAAATCCCTGTCAGCCACTCTGAATCGTAAGAATTTTCTGTGCTTGGGGAGGATCGGCACATGAAAATAAGCATCTTGAAGGTCGAGGGTGGCCATGTGATCCCCCATAGAAAGAAGTTGGAGTATTTCTTGAAGTGTTAACATTCGGAAGGTCAACTTCTTTAAGTATTTGTTGAGGGCGCGCAAGTCGAGGATGGGACGCCATTCCTCCGATTTTTCTTTATGAGGAAAAATCTTGAGTAAAAACCTGTTCCCGTTTGCAAGTAAGGAACTTTCTCGATCGCTTCTTTCTGTATCATTGATTGTATTTGGGTGAACAACTCCTTGATATGAGCCGGAGGTGGGCCCTTGGGGGGAGAATTTGGAGGGACTTTCACGAATTCTAAATTGTGTCCTCTGGCCACTATATCCAGGACCCACTTGTCCGTAGTAATTTCAACCAGTTCGAGAAGAATCTGGACATTTTTCCTCCATCTTTTGACTTGGGGGAGGGCAGAGATGGTGGCAGGTGGCATGTCTCACTGTTTTTTATTGTTATCTCTTCCGCGGTAGGAGGACTTCCTTCTGGACTGGGTGTAAGAGTTACCCTGCTGTCCGTAATATTGTTGTTTGTAGGGTTGGTACCTCTGGTTCGATTGAGAGGTGTGATATGACCTTTGTTGATTGTAATTTCCTCTGTTGGAAAAGGAACCACGCCCTTTAGCCCCTCAAAAGGACGCCTTGCGAAACTGCAGACTGCCCAAAGATCTCGCCGTTTCAGTGTCCTTTTTAATAGCCTGTAGGGCCTCGTCAATATGCTGGCAAAAAAGAAACTCGCCATCAAAAGGCATGTCGACTATCTTGGTCTGGACCTCCTGGCGAAACGATGTGGACTTTAGCCATCCCTGTCTCCTCAAAACA
Source organism: Lissotriton helveticus (assembly GCF_964261635.1). NCBI lineage: Eukaryota > Metazoa > Chordata > Amphibia > Caudata > Salamandridae > Lissotriton > Lissotriton helveticus. Next base: position 133,172,397 of record NC_136070.1, on the reverse strand, counting down.
GCCGCACCCGCTAGCTGTCTAAAACCAGTAGTGGCCCAACACCCCTGTCTTGGATACGCTTTGGTCAAGTACATCATAACCAACAGAACCACTCCATCTAGGTTCCTATACGTACCCTCTCAAATACACCTTAGAGCTACCACTTATGTTAGTCAATGTCTTGTATAATTTTGTTTAGCTGTATTTGTTAGGTATGTTCATTATTATATTTTGATATTGTGTGACAAATGTGTGTTTCTGTGTCTCTGATCAATAGGATCAATTGCTACTAGAGGGCATTTTTGGTATGATAGGACTATCACCAAATGTATGTAAAATGTTGATTTGTGAAATGATAATGCAATGTATTTTTTATATATGAGCCTTTAAAAAACATTTTTATTATAAAAAAAATGACAAAATAGTCTAATAAAAATTTTTCCATGTTTGAATAACATTTCAAAGATCTTTTTTTGGCATCTTTTGACTAAACATTTAGGATATATTCAATGTTGAAAGAAATATAGGCCCTCCAAGAGGTTCTGTCTCCTTGTTGCATGGTTTGTCTCCCCCCTCTGGGCCTCAAAATATTTGGGAGTACTCTCTTTTTTCATAAAACCAGTAGACACTACGCTACTGCTGCGTCGATCATCTCTGCTGAAGCCAGTTCACCTTCTCTCAATATTTGCTTTGCTTCAATTTTCGCCGGTTCTGGTAGCATGTCGATGTAGGGGGAGATGTCGGACCACATTGGCCTGTCGTATCTCCCTAATATCGCTAGGGAGTTCGCAGCTCTTACAGTGGTTGCTGCCATCGTGGAGACCTTCTTCCCGATGGAGTCCAAATGCCTGCCATCTCTATCAGGTGGAGCCAAAATAGGCGATGAGGGGTTCCTGCTCCATCTTTGCGCTGCTTGAGCAACGACTGAATCAGCCTTAGGTTGCCCTATTAGGCATGCAGGAGAATTGTCCAGTGCCTTGTACTTTTTGTCTAAGCTTGGCAATACAACCGGAAGGGAATTGGGTGTAGCCATAATCTTTAAACCCTCGTTCCATATGAAGTCAATGATGGAAATAGTTTTGACTTGCCTTCGCGGCTGATCTTTAAAATCATTAAGAAAGCACTCGTCTTTCTTTGTTTCCTTCGGGATTAGGAATCTTTTAGTCGCTCTTTCCATGAGGAGATGGAAACCTCTGATGTCTACTGGAGGCGAATTAGCCGCAGCTGGAGCGGAAGGTGACGGTGTCTGCATTTGATAGTCATCCCACTCCGACAGATTAGATTTGTCATCCACCTCTCCTTCCTCTCTATCCTCATCCGTGGTGTTCGCTTCCTGAGAATGATGAGATGGTGCTGGAGAAGGTTGTCTTGGATATCTGAACGTGGATGTAGAGGCCTGAGGCATCGGAGTGGATGGGAGAGATGCCAGCGACTCTGATGGAGGAAAATGACGATAGTAATCGTCTAACATGTATTGTAAATTATTAAGAAGGGCCAAAGGCATCTGTGCTGAGGGCACCGTGGTAGGAGCTTGACATACAGATTCAGAGAACTGTTCCTCCTCTGGATCCTCCTCTTGATATTTAATAAGTAATTTAGATGGACTAGTAGCGGTGTGGAATCTGTCGTCTACATCTGATTGCTCTTCATCTGAATCCAACAATTGGTCAGGCAACTTAAGTGGTGACAGAGTTTGTAATGATGAACCACGTCTCTCAAGCAGAGAAGGTGATGAAATCGGTTGGGAAAAGGAGGTTGTAGATGGTGTGGAAGACCATACTTGTAGTGCTGTACATGTCGATAAACGTGGCGTCAAAGTTTTTTTCGTCGACAGTGCCGTCGTTGACGGAGATGGTGTAGACGAGACAGTCAACTTAGGTGCTGGTGTAATCTTCGTCGACGATGTTTTCGACGACGAGGCATCCTTCGTCGACGATGTCTTCGTCGATGGGGCAGTCTTTGTCGACAATGAAGCTGTCGACGACGAGGCAGTCATCGTCGACGGTGGGATCTTCGACATGGAGGCAATCTTCGTTGACGGTGCGGTCGTCGACGTCGAGCCAGTCTTCGTCGACGGAGCACTCGTCGACAGAATCTTACTTCCTTTAATAATCGACAACGGAGCTTCGACGATGGAGGGCATTACCTTCGTCGACGAGATAGATCTTACCACCACAGAGACCAGCGTTGACGGCGAAGAGGCTGATGACATTATCATCTTAGGCTTAGGAGATTAAAAGGTGACTGTAGACGTTGAAGTGCTGTCGATGATGATAATCGACGACGATGGAACCGACGACGACTCCGTCAATGGCGTAGACTTCTTCTTCTGAGGAAAACTCTTCTCAGGAAGCCTCTTAGATGCCAAAGACTTTCCAGTCCTTTTAGGGGGCAATACCGATGAAGTTTTAGAAGTTGGAGAAGCCTTTTTTCCAGAAGGCAAGCTAGAGCACTTGGAGGGATGGGTTTTTCTCAACACCTCAGCCCCAGTGGAAGATAGATCTTCCTCAGCCATCCTCTTTCTTGAGGATACAGATGACCCTGAAGCCACACTTCCCACTTCAGAAAGGGGGTTGTCCTGGTCTTTAATCTTCTGTAGCCACAGAAGAAGGCGTCCTTCCCTGTCTCTGAGGGTCTTTTGAGGAAAGGTCCTGCAGATTTTACACTCTCTCACCTCATGCTCAGGATAAAGGCAGTAGATGCACTTTTTGTGGGGATCTTCTTTAAAAAGCAGAAGCTTTCCACAGGATTCACAAGGCCTGAAGAGAGATGTTTTAGTAGAAGACATCTTGGATGAAGAAATCCAGTCAGAAAAGTGAAGTACTGAGCAGAGCTCAGGGAGACTCCCTTCACACGACGTGCGGTAGAAAATCTGAGAGCCTGAGCCTCTGGGGAGAACATTCTGGTGGATGCTGTCGCCTGATTGGCTGCAGTTTGGTCTATACAAAATGACTAGGATGGTCATGAGTGTGGAAGATTTTGCTCTTGTAGCTTAGGGCTACTTTGGTTATTACCAAGGTTTTTGGTTATTATGAGCATATTATTGCTTTTTTATGTACCGTGGGACGACGGGGAATGTATCAGGCATGTGAATCTATGAAAGACACCCCAGTACTGGAGAACTGTGATTGTGAGATGAATCCTCTTATCTAAGATGGTGGTTGTATCATATTGTTGAAATGGTAGCCTTCTCACATGAGGGCTTTCTCCCACGAGCCAATGTCATTTAGCAGTGGTGCTGTACAATAAACAGCAGTCCATGTTTTCCTGTGTCGAGCACTCCGTCGTCACCTGTTCCAGCACACACCCATACAGTGCATGCTGGGATAAGTTGGCTTTGTACAGACTCATAATAACCCTCTGCAATAATTCTGAACTTTTACTACTTTGCCAATCACCTTGGTAAAATGTAAGAATCAGCAAAAGGCTTTCTTGTATGCACTGTATATTCCAACCAAGCAGTGACTGAAGAGGCTGTGCCAAAGGCCTGCTCTATGAATTTACCTGAAATCTGATGGCCGTCACCTTGTCTCTAGCCTACCCTAAAATGGATCGAAATGAGGTCCACCACTCTTTAGAATTACTAACCGATTATTAACCACTTCAAACCCTTTGTCAGTTTTGCTGAGGGTCACCATGGACCCTTGCTGGGCCTGTGGAATATTTTTATGTATATATGTTTTAAAGACAATTCTCTAAACATTAATATACTTGTACTGGGCCTGTGGAAGTTCAGAGGTTCTGCATACACCATGCCACATATATAAGGAAACAACTGAGAAGCCAAGAGCAGAAAAGAAACTTGAAAGGTTTATACAAATACTGACAGTATGTATTTAGTATGCAAGTTCCTCCTAACTGTTCCTAATTTGTTAATTCAATGGTAACCCAACACATTGGTACCTATCATATCCCACAGCAAGGGCTTGTGTTAACCCTGCAATTACTATCCATTAGCAGAACGGTTGAAATATCTGGTGTAACGAGTTCTAATATCATATCTGCCACCCGTTTTAAGTTGTTTTAGGTCTGAATTGACAGTCCAGCTGTCTACCTGACGTATTGTTACCAAAACTTTAAAATATACATAGAGTGGGATGGATTTTGGTTCAGCCCTGTGGAGTAATTTCCCTCTTACTTCATCCCACTTGCTATCTGTGTAGCCTTCTGCCTCCAATGGAGTACTTGCCATGCAATAGGGAATACTTTACAGTTCAAGTGTACTTACAAATCACACTTTAAGTTCTTTATCACCCATGCATTTTACACAGAAAATAGATTTTGTTTTCTTTTATCACTGTGGTAGGCTTTTTGGAAGTTTTAGTCAGGACGCAATATACAAGTCAGACATATCAGCTTTGCCAATTCTTGTTTTCTTCTTCTTTCCACCAGAAATTAGCTGACTAAAGACAAATATGAAATCTCCATGATGTGTGCCTTATTGCTGCAGTTCTCAAAATGTGATGATGTGGCATACCTGTATAGTGCCCCATTGACCCTACGTTACCACAGTGTGGTAGAGATTTAACCACATATTCATGGAACCAGTGAGCCAGGCTGTGGTTGCAGGGCGTGTTTAGAAAGGATAATGGGCTGTAGCCTGTCTCCTTGTACCTGCGGAGGCGAATTATGCTTCATTTGATCCTGGTGGGATGTCCTTCAAACGCTACCTTACAATAAAGTAGTTGAACTATTTCCTCTTTCACGTGGATCACGGTGGTTCCTCCCCTAAAGCCCCATTGCTCTTTGATCACTGCAAAGAAAAAAGAAAATTCAATTATAATAACAAGACATTATTATAATTGTATTTTTCTGTGCGGGACTCAAAGCCAGGTGGGGGGCGAGGCAGGCTGAGCTTGCCAGAGCAGAAGGAGCAGTGGTTTGCACTCCCTAAGACCGCAGGACGGTTTGACCAGCCCTCTTGGGACAGCCAGTCATGCGCACTTAGCATGTTCTCCACCTGCCTGTGTTGCACAGCCCAGTGGAGAACATGCTCAGGCTCCCAGACACTGCCTGAGCGGCCAATGTGCGACGGCGAAGGTACGTTTATTTTATTTATTTTTTCATGCCCCCGCCTTACCACTCCTGTCCTGAGGCAGCCGCCACTGGTGAATCATTACAATGTCAAAATGTTCTGACATGCAATATTTGCATATTGTGCGTAGCACGGGATGGCGTCCATGGAAAAATATAACTAATAATGAAGGAGATATCAAGTGTCTGCTGCAAGGTCTCACCTCTTGGGCAGTCAGGGATAACTGAGCAGTATCTGTGGTGGGTGCTGTTGATAACCTCTGGTTTCCCAGTGCCTGATGAACAATTGCGTTTCAATTGGATAACCTCCTCCCTTTAAACACTGCAATCCAGGGTAGCAAGGGGGAGCAGTAACAACTTACTGTAGGATCTGTTATTAGTTTTGAAACTCCAATACAATGTGACACACAGACATAATTAACTTAATGTTCAGTCAGACCTATCCATATCCATACTAATAATATAAAGAGAGAGACCAAACCTTTGAGGCGGGTAAGCTCCGGAACCACAGCGCCAACCGGGACATCGCATACAGCATTGGAAAGGTGAGGCAAAGCAGATGGACATAGGCTATACACCAGCGCAAAATGTAGTTTTGAAGGGACAAAGCACGTTGTGGGACACAGTAGTCCGTTGGAAGTAGCACCAGCTCTGAGGTGGGCGTGTGCGTTCAGGATTGTTGAGGTGGGCGTGTGCGTTCAGTGCTGTAAAGCGTGAGAATAGCGTCCAACACGTAGAAAATGTGTGGCGTCTGAGTACGCAGTCGGAGCGTGAGAATAGCGTCCAACACATAGAAAATGTGTGGCTATTGAGTACACGGTTGGATAACATTGACGCGGCATGTGGCGTATCAGTGCACCACGCCGTGTTGTTGAAGTCTGTGGAAGTACGAAGATGTGCACAGCAGCAGGACGGCTGTGCCGCAATAGCAGACTGTGAGGCCAGACAGCAGGCACACACGCTGAACGTTGGCGCCGTCATCAGCGGATGCAGAGGCACATATCGCTGGGGCGGTTTCTGACAGTGGCTGGACACATTTGGAGCACGCACACACGGTAAACAGCATGCTGCAGACATTCATTTTCATACCCGGAGCTGCCGACATTCATTTTCATACCCGGACAACGTCGGGACGGGCCGCTAGTTACTTATAAGCAGAATATATATATACATTTATATCTAGGAAGTGTAGGGCAATGAAATGGTGAACAAGACATTCCAGAAGGGTCTAGCTCCTCTGAGACTAAGACACCACCCAAAGGAGTTCTGTAGGTGATTCTGGGAGAAGGAGCTACAATACAAATTCCACGTTTATCTCTCGAGAGTTTTACCTCATTTGATCATGCCTGTCAGTCGGTGGCTACCCTTTGAAGCATTTAGGTCTCAGTATTTTCTGTAGATTTATTTTCAGTAACTAATGAATGGAACGGAGGCTAGAGACAGAATGCTACAATGTGACAAGGAGGATATGTCTGCCATCTGCCCCAGCTTTCAAGTGCCCTGGGGAGCTTTAAAGCAATGGTCCTTTTGATGGGTGAGGGTTATTTTAACAAAGCTTTTTTCTTCCCCGAATAATAGGAGAGATACACAATGCAGGGTCTGGAAAGATACCTTTATCTGCATCCTATGTGGGGTGGGTTCCATTTCTTTGATCAGTGAATGTGACAGGGACAAACAACATAGACCAGCTAACTAAAATAAGGAGCCTCCGTGCAGACTTTGTTCCCAGCCAATCACACGATAGGGAAAGGTTGGTCACCAAGGCAGTAGCATGTGAATTCCAAGGGATAGAATGCAGGCTTGTCTTGCTGAGTCTGCTATTTTCATGCAGTCTTTGGCAGACCACAAATGGAAGAGTACAAAAGGTTACAGGTTGCAGGCTGGTCCTCGCACGAAGAGTTGCCCCTGTGCAGAAGTGATCTGTCTTCAAGCAGATCAGGAAGCAGGTCTGTCTAGGAAGTCAAACAGGTTTAAGTTAGTCTGGGTTTGTTGTATCATTCAGCTACAGACCACATAAGGCTGAAATTGCCACAGGGTCTCTGAGGGGCTTCCTGGGGCTTCCTTGCAGACAGTCTTTGAAGCAACCACAATGTGCTGCAAGAAAAATCTTTTTGAAGAAGCACACCAGTAACACCAAAGAGGTTCCAGTGGAAGCTACATGTTTACGCAGATGCACATCATGCACTCCTGGGGAATGAAGCATTCTTCTTAAGAGGAACCAACATTTTTTTAACCAGAAGTACAGGTAGAAGGGCCTGTGCCTGTCGCTAGGATCTCAATATCACCAAGCTTCATCTTCCTGTAACCTCATAAGGGTCACTTTAGTTGCAGACTTTGATAAGCACAGCCCTCTGTTCTGACAGTGGTACACTAAAATCACATGATACACCACCAGTGATCAATTAGGAGTGCCTCGTAATGCTGTGACCCCCCCCCCCCCCCAAGTGAACAGATGTTTGCACTGGGGTTGCAATTACAATTTGTCAGGAGTTTACAGCACACAGTAATTACTATGCGCTGGTATTTATTGAGGGGATATAAAATAAATGCCTCTCCGGATCTCTCGTAATGGAGACCTAATTGTAGAGTGCAGGGATGGAAACATTCTAGGGAGCAGTAAGGAAAAGGTTAAAATGGCAGAAATGTAAAGTTGTCTACGCAGAGCTTGGAAGTTCGTCTTCCAAAAACATTTTGGAGGTTATGCCTTTTCCTAACCCTAGATGCGTGTAAAGTGTGCATAGTGTACATTGTGCAAACCAAGAGTTTGGAAAATGGACATAAATCAACAACCTACACACATAGCATACATTGAGGCATGCAGAGTATTCAATAAATATGTTACACACTTAAGAGTAAGTGAATTAGACAATAGTGCTCAATTACAGATTTGCACTGAAGTAGTTACTCATTTCTGTACACAAATAAGAGAGGCAACAAACACAATTTTTAGTGTAGGTAATTAACTTCAAATTATAGCTCATAGATCCTTGATGTCCATGTAGCGTATTCTTTATTAAACTTCTTCATCCATGTTAAAAAAGCGCAGCCTAAGCATTTCACCTTAACAAAGGCTTCTTCAGGACAATATCATCAATCCACCGGTCTCCTCGATATTGAAAGCCGTAAATAAACCATGGTCCAATAAATTGAGATGCCCTTCCTTTCAAAAGTTCAGTTCTCCAAACAAGTCAGTCTATTTCACATTTGTCGCACAAGCGTTGGTGGATTGATGATATTGCCCTGAGGAGGTCTTATTTGTGTAAATAATTTGTGAATTTATGGTCAAAGTGCCGCTGGCCATTAAAGGTATGCAATGTGGGTGCATTAATACAAGTGGTTACTACAGTATTGCGGCATTAGGTTCCCTGGCTGCCATCTGTTTGTGCAACTTATTTGTGCTTGGATTTTATGACTTTTAACCACAGGGTGTTTGAGGATCCTCCCCTACAGCTGCATAACATATAAGCTATGGATTAAGGTCCTATTGGTGGTGGGAGCGTTTCTCACTGTAGCTTACACACTGCCTTCAGATGCAGTATGCCACTGATTATCAAAGCCACAATAAGAAAACAAGTTACTTACCTGTAACTTTGGTTCCCCAGTATTGGTAACTTTCATAGATTCCCATGCTTTTGTATCATTCCCCGTCGTCGGAATGGGAGTCTCGGTAACAAAAATACCATAGCTGTAGGCACAAAAGAGAAAGGAAAAGGCCTAGGCCTCATTCCCTTTTGTAGCATATCACCCTCTTTTTCTAAAAGAGACCAAACTTAGGCATCAGCCAATTAGAAGTGCCTTACCCCTTAGAACCCTCCTGAAGGAACCTCAGAACCTCAGATTTTCGTAGCCGTTTTGTACTTAGACACGGTGCACAGACATAATATCGACTCCAAAATATCGTTTGGACAGAATATCGAGTTTTAAATATCGTTTGGAGAAAATATCGACTAGACAGAATATCGACAGCCAAAATATCGTTTTTAAGGTAAGTGAAGTAATATCGACTGTAAATAATATAGACAGTGAAAATATTCAAGTATATAATCTAAATAGTAAAAAATATAGTTTTTTAAATAATATTTAATTATTTATAGTGTTTTTATGTTATAATATGTGTGAAAAGTGTCATTTTATTTTATAAATATTTTTAATTAATGATTTTTTTAAATTATTGTGTAATTTTATTCTGTAGCGGGTTATGGGTTTATAGGGGAATAGGGTGGGAAGTAATTTAATTATAATTAATTAAATATGTAAATTTATTAATTGGTAGTAATACTTAATTAATTGGTAATTAAATAATATATGTTAATTATTAAAAATTTAATTGGTAATTAATTTAATTGATTAATTGCTAATTATGTAAATTAAAATAATGTCTTTTCTGTAGCGGGTTGTGGGTTTATAGGGGAATAGGGTGGGAAGTAATTTAATTATAATTAATTAAATATGTAAATTTAATAATTGGTAGTAATATTTAATTAATTGTTAATAAAAAAATATTTGTTAATTAATTAAAATGTAATTGGTAATTAATTTAATTTAATTGATTAATTGCTAATTATGTTAAATTAAAGGGGTATTTTTAGGGTTCAGGGTCAGTTTTTAGTTTTTGGGTAAAGGGGTATTTTTAGGGTTCAGGGTCAGTTTTGGGTTTTTGGGTAAAGGGGTATTTTTAGGGTTCAGGGTCAGTTTTTAGTTTTTGGGTAAAGGGGTATTTTTAGGGTTCAGGGTCAGTTTTTAGTTTTTGGGTAAAGGGTTTTTTTAGGGTTCAGGGTCAGTTTTCAGTTTTTGGGTAAAGGGGTATTTTTAGGGTTCAGGGTCAGTTTTTAGTATTTGGGTAAAGGGGTATTTTTAGGGTTCAGGGTCAGTTTTTAGTTTTTGGGTAAAGGGGTATTTTTAGGGTTCAGGGTCAGTTTTTAGTTTTTGGGTAAAGGGGTATTTTTAGGGTTCAGGGTCATTTTTGGGTTTTTGGGGTACATATACAATATTGCCTATTATTTAATTAAATTTTGTTACTATATATATATATATGTTTTAAGAAATATGATTAAAAAAATATTATTTTTTTACTTTCATTAATTATTTAATTATTAAAAGTTATTTTAAGTATTGTTAATTATATTTTAGTAATTAATTTTTTATATTAATGTAATTAAACATTGTTTTTAGTAAAGTCGATATTTTTTACAACGATATTTTTGTAAACGATATTTTGTACTCGATATTTTTGTACTTACCTGTTTGTACATACAAACTCAATATTTTGGTTGTAGATATTTTTTCCTCGATATTTTGGGTAGTCGATATTTTGGTAGTCGATATTATTTCAGTGATCCCTTAGACACCATATCTGTTGTAGGCTGAGCTTTCCTCGGGGAGGTGGGTGGGCACATGGGAATCTATGAAAGTTACCAATACTGGGGAACCCAAGTTACAGGTAAGTAACTTGTTTTCTTGCCCCAGTATTGGAACTTTCATAGATTCCCATGCTTTTGTATCAGAGTAGCAAGCAGTTAGCAATAAAAAAACACATTTTGTGTCATAAATACATTGCAATAGCCAACATGACATAAAGATACAAAATGTGTAATACGGAAGGTGGGATAGAAAGGAAAGCTCACCAATTATTGGAAGAGGTTCCTCAGGGCAGCCTGTCCTACTGCAGCATCATCTTGTTGTAAGGACTCCAAGCAGTAATGCTTGGTGAAGGTGTGAACGCTGCTCCAGGTAGCAGCTCTGCAAATGTCTTTAATCTGCACCCCGCGAAGAGGGCTGTTGAAGATGCCACAGTTCTTGTGGAATATGCTCGAATTCTACCAGTCAGAGGTTTCCCTGCTGCAGTGTGACAATGCAGAATGACACTTATGATCCATCTTGAAATGCCCTGTTTGCATAGTGGAAGGCCCTTGCTTGGACCCCCGAAGGCAACAAATAACTGTGAGGATTTCCGAAAACCCTTAGTATGTTCCAAATAGAATTTCAAGCACCGTTGTACATCTAACCAATGCAATGTTCTTTCTGCTGGTGTAGCCGGTTGAGGAAAGAAGGCCTTCAGAATGACAGGCTCATTCAAGTGGAATCCGAGGGAACCTTAGGCATAAACCTAGGGTTAGTTCTCATGATTACAGTGGTTCTTTTGAATTGGAGGAAAGATTCTAGGATAGTCAAGGCCTGCAATTCTCCCACACGCCTAGCCGACGTGAGAGCGAGGAGGAGAGCCAATTTCCATGAAAGGTATTTCATGTCAGAACGATGGATTGGTTCAAATGGACCTTTCATGAGCTGAGAAAGGACTAGATTTAAATGCCATGTAGGAGGAGGCGGTCTCACTGGTGGATAGACTCTGAACAAGCCCTTAAGAAATTGCTTGACAATTCTGGAAGACCACAAGGAAGGCCCAGACCTCGACATTCTGAACCTCGATATTGCCGTCAAATGGACTTTAATCGATGAATGGGCTAGTCCCGACTTAGCCAAGGACAGCAGATAAGGTAGGAGCTGATGAGGCTTGGAAGCGAAAGGATCAATTTTTTCTCTCCTACACCAGCAACAAAATCTTTTCCACTTAAGACGGTAAGTCCTGTTCGTTGAAGGAGCCCTTGCATGGGAAAGGACCTCCTTAATCTCTCTTGATATGGGTAGATTCATAAACTCTCACTGCTCAGGAGCCATGCAGTCAGTTGTAATGACTGTGGATCTGGGTGCAAAACCTGTCCTTCGGACGTTGTGAGGAGATCTGGTAGAACCCTCAAAGGAAGAGAAGGGGCTAGCGACAACAGATGGAGTTCCGTGTACCAGAACTGTCTCGGCCATGCAGGGGCTATCAGGATCATCCTGCACGGCTCTACTTTGATCTTCCTGATGAGCCGTGGGATCAGAGGTATGGGGGAAAGGCGTAGACAAATGTCCTTCACCATGCTATCGAAAGCGCATTCCCCAGAGAACCTCGATGGTGAATTCTGCTTGCGTAAGACCGGCATTTCTTGTTGGTCGGAGTGGCAAAAAGATCCACCTCCGGTCTGCCCCACTGGCTGAAGACCTCCTCCAGAACTCGCTGATTCAATTCCCATTCGTGGCTGACTGAGGATGACCTGCTCAGTCTGTCGGTGTTTTTGTTTAGAACCCCTGACAAGTGTTCTGCCTTCAGCGATATTCCCTGAAGAATCGCCCATTCCCAGATCTGTTGTGCTTCTTGCGACAATGGACGAGATCTGGTTCCTCCTTCCTTGTTCACATAGTGCATGGCCGTGGTGTTGTCCGTCCTGATAAGCACTTGCGAACCTTCCAGGCGACGAAGAAAAGCTTGCAGAGCCAGTCTTATCGCCCTTAGCTCTAAAAGGTTGATGTGGAGACGTTTCTCCTGGGGCGACCAATGACCGCTGACATGCAGGTCTTGCATCACTGTTATCCAACCGTCCAATGACACGTCCGTTGTTACTACTTGTGGAGACGGGTCGCTTACGAAGGATAGACCTTGGGACAAGATGTTTTGATCTGCCCACCGTAAGGCCGCTTCCCTCATCATTGGAGTGATGGTCACCTTGTCCTCGAATGAACCGTGGACCTGCTTCCACTGGTTGTCTAGTTGCTCCTGCAGAGGACACATTCTTAGTCTGCAATGAGGAATTAGGGGAATACATGATGAAATCACTCCCAGTAGAGACTTGGAGCAGCGTACTGAAAGACACCTTCTTTCTTGTAAATCCCGTGCCAAGGTCTGTAATTTCTCCCTCCGTTCCGGAGTAGGGAAGGCTCTTGAGAGCTTTGAATACAGTATGGCTCCCAGGAAACAAGCCTTTCTGGACGGGACCAGGGATGACTTTCCGTTGTTTAGAGTGAGTCCCAGATTCTGAAACAAATTTGTACAAGCCTGAACAGCGTCCAGCGCTGCCTCCCTGGACGGAGCTTTCAGCAACCAGTCGTCCAGGTAGGGGAAGACTTGGAAATGGTTCCTTCGCAGAAATGCTGCTACTGGCGCCGGCACCTTTGTAAAAATCCTCGGGGCTGAGCGGAGTCCAAAGGGTAAAACCCTGAACTGAAAATGGCTCTTGGCTACTGTGAATCGCAGAAACCTTCTGTGTGCTGGGTGAATCGGGACATGGAAGTACGCATCCTCGAGATCGAGCGTGGCCATGAAATCCCCCGGGCTGATAAGCTTCAAGATGTCCTGGAGAGAGACCATCCGGAAGGACAGGGAGATGAGAAAGGTGTTGAGCTCACTGAGGTCTAAAATGGGGCGCCTTTTCTCTAGAGTCTTCCTCACCAGGAAGAACCTGGAATAGAATCCTTGTCCCTTTTGATTTGAGGGGACCGGCTCTATCGCTCCCTTCCGGAGCATCTATTGGACCTCGAGCCGCAGGAGACGCTGGTGTTTCGATGGAATGGCTGCCGGGGGCTTGGGTGGAGGGACTTGCGTAAATTCCAGGGTATGCCCTTTCCGAATGATGTTTAGCACCCAACGGTCCGATGTTATCCTGGACCAGTTTTGAAAGTATTTGGTTACCCTGCCTCCAACTGATGATCTCTTGGAGGAGGGTCCAGTAGGAAGGGCCAGGAGGCCGCTATTGGCGCTTGGACGAATCTCGTCCTCGTCCAGCCTGTTTCCCCTTATTGTAAGGCCTGGAGTAGTTTTTTTTGTTTTTTTTTATTAAACCTTTATTTATTGCATTTCACAGCGTTACAAGACATTCACATCATTTCCAAACAAACAGCACATTACAATTGCGATACATCATTATAGCATCGTACAGTCACGTGGGCTAGAACTTCACATCATATCTAAACAGTGCATTAATGAGCATCAGGTATTAGGGTGGAAACAACAGTAACACAGCTCCTCACGCCACACATTGAGAATTGCAAGTGTTAGGAACCATCCATTACTCCGGCATGCCTATCCTGCAACAACCCAGCCATGTACCAGCAATGTATTAGGGAGGACGAGTGTCAACCCTCTCGGGGATTGACACTTATACAAATCTCATCGGCTGACATTCAGTGGCCCTGGTGGCCTCAGTGTGCCTAACTTGCACCATCCCAAATGTCCCCACCGCACCCCCCTGAACGCAATAAGCGCACGCGCACTAACTGGCGTCTGTCGCGATGTGATGCATGGTCCCCATCCCCCAGGGGGTGCAGCCACAGGTGCCCAGCCTCTAAACCCTGTGTGCATGGGAGGTGCCAACCTGATCGCAGCATGAGTGTAACTGGGGAACCGCGACATAAGCCTCGCAGACAGTATCAGCCAAACCGCAGGTGTCCCATAGCCTTCCACATCGCCTCTACTCTGAGCAGCCCATCACTCTGTCAGCAGAAAGAGGGTGTCTTCACCATCTAGGGTGACGTCTTTGTATCAGGGCGCCGCCCAACAGTAAGTTGCTCATTGCTCACTCTGCTGACCCTCAACCGCACAGGTGACGTCACGAGCCGCCTGGGATAGCCAGTAGAGCTGCAGCGGGGACCATAGATCCCTTGGCCTGCACCGTGCCGGCATTAATTCTGCATATACGCCATGTTGGTCCTGGCTGTATGTAAGATCATCTAGCCATTCTTTGAATTTTGGTGCCCTGCCCCTTCCCCACTTGCAGGCTACTCTCCTTTTGGCGAGCAGTAATGCAATATCCACAAACCGTCTGTGCGGTTTGGGTACATCCTTGGTATAACCCAATAGCATAAGCACCGGGTCTAGTGGAAGAGGGCCTGCAATCATGACCTGGAGCGCCTCGTGTACCTGCCTCCAGTATTCCCGTATCGCACCGCACTCCCACGCCAGATGGAGGAAGCCTGCGCCCTCAGAGCGGCATCTCGCACACCTGTCGTCATCAGACAGATGACATCGCAACTTCCTGACTGGCGTGTAATAAAACCTCTGAAGAAATTTGTAATGGATGATTTTCAGACGACAGCTGGACGAGACATTCGCCGTGGCCAAGCAGCAATAGGACCATTGCTCGTCAGTGAGATCAGCTGCCAATTCGGAGTCCCAGTCATCTCGCGCTTTGGACCTCACTGGCGGACGTTGCGTTCGGATGTTATTGTACAACTTAGAAACCATGTGCCTCCCATCCGACACCAGGAGCGCGTGCAATGGCAGCACCACCCCAGGTTCATCTGGGAAGCTGGGAAGTATGTCGCGCATTCCCTGACGAAGCCTAATATAGTAAAACACCTCCATCGGAGTCGGGGGAGCCGCCTGAAATATCTGATCCTTGGTACGAAATAGCCCGTCCTTGAACAAATCCCCCCACGTATGTAAGTGAAGGCGCTTGCACATATACCGAAATCCCTTTTCTAATAACAGCGACAGTCTCGGGTGGTACGTTAGGGGGAGTGCCGGTGAATAGAGCATGGGAGCTTCGAGCATAGTCACCACTCTCCTCCAGGCGTCAATAGTGCAGGTGACTGTGGTGGCTGGTGTCTCAATATCTCCAATCACCCCCAGCAGCATACCATTAAGTGGAAGCGGATGCGCGATCCAGTCTTCAACCGCAGTTTGTGGCAGAAAGGGAGCAGGATTGACCCAGTGGTATGCGTATTGCGCCTGAGCACTAAGATAGTATGCAGCAAAATCCGGCACATCAAACCCACCTTTTTCGTATGGTTTTGTCAAGATCGCCCAGCTAATCCGTGGTTGCTTACCTCCCCAGAATAATCGAAGAAGCTCAGTCCGCAGTCTCTTAAAGAAATAGGGGCCTGGATAGTAGGGGATATTCTGAAAAAGGTACAGGAACCTTGGAAGGATGATCATCTTGATCAGTGAGGCTCTACCTGCCATTGAAAGCGGCAGGGCCAGCCATCGAGTAACATCGTCTGATAACTGTGAGATAGCCACGCCATAGTTATTCCGAATAGTATCGTCTCTATTGAGCGATATCTCAATACCCAGGTATCTGAGTTCTGAATCGCACCATTCCAGGGGGTAGTCCAGCTGGAAACGGGCAACCGAGGCCGTGAGGGGGAAGAATTGAGACTTCCTCCAGTTAATGTGCACTCCGGATATGCCACCAAATACAATAAATTCCCTCAGGATTGGGTTAAGGTTCTGCTGTGGGTGCCGTACGTACAAGGTAACATCGTCCGCATACAAGGAAATCCCTATCTGCCGCTGGTGGCAGTTAAAGGCACTGGCCTTGTGTAGTTGCCGTACCCTGCATGCCAGTGGCTCTATTGCTAATGCAAAAAGCAGGGGCGATAGGGGGCAGCCCTGCCTGGTACCTCTTGTGATCGCCATTTGTGCAGAAAGCACGCCATTAATGACTACCCTGGCAACCGGGGCAGTGTAAAGAAGCTTCACCCAGGAAATAAAAATCTGCGGAAATCCCATCCTGTCCAAGATAGCCATAAGGTAGCCCCATTCCACAGAATCGAACGCCTTAGTGGCGTCCAAAAAAACAGCGGCAACAGGGAGCTCAGGCGCTATGGTGGGAATAAGAGAGAATAGCGTGCGAAGGTTATGCGACGTCGCTCGACCTGGCACAAAGCCGGACTGATCCGGCAGCACCAGGGTAGTCATGAGGAGGGACAATCTAGTCGCCAGCACTTTGGCAAGGATTTTTGCGTCACAGTTCAGGAGCGAAAGGGGTCTATAAGAGTCGGTATCCAACGGGTTTTTCCCTGGCTTCAGGAGCGAGGTAATAGCCACCTCTCTCATTGAGCACGTCAGTTTCCCCACCTCCAGCGACTCTGTAAAGACTTCCCTCAGTACTGGTGCCATGATGTCTATGTAGCACTTGTAAAATTCTGCTGGAAGGCCGTCCAGCCCTGCAGCTTTGCCATTACTAAGGGACATGATAGCTTCTCTAATCTCGTCTAGCTCAAAGGGAGATCCAAGAAAGGCCCTGTGACTGTCGCTAAGCCAGCACAACGCTATGTCATCAAGGAAGTTTCCGAATTCCACATCGCCCTGCTGCTGCGTGGAGTATAATCGTTTGTAGTGCTGTAGGAAGGTGTCTAGTATCCGCTTCGTGTCCTGAAAGGTCCCCCCCTGACCATCAGCGATTTCCAATATATGGGTAGCATAGCGCTGGTGTCGAGTAAGCGCAGCTAGTACCTTCCCTGGGCGGTCTCCCTCGCAGTACCTCCTAGCCGTCCAGTACTTGCCCCGAAATTTCACCTCCCTGGCCGCCTCTTCCTCAAAGGATGATAGCTTAGACCTGAACTCCTGTGCTATCTCAGGGTCAGGGTTGTGGACCATCTTCGCCTCCAGGGCCTTAAGCTCTGATTCAAGTGTATTCAGCGTACGTACTAAGTCTCTCAGTATCCCGCAGCTCTTAGCAATCGTGATACCCCTTATAGTTACCTTGAAGGCCTCCCAAATCGTCTCTACACTGTCAACGGATCCCTTATTTCTAGGGAAGAAGGCCTCTATCTCCTCGCCAAGTTCAAGTTTAAAAACAGGGTCAAGTAGAGAGGAGGGGAATAGCCGCCACGGTGGTCGCATGCTGCGCAGCCCAGGCAACACAACTACAGCCAAGACCGGACAGTGGTCAGAGTAGGTGCGAGGCAAATGTTTAACCTTAATGACACCATTGGCCAAGGCCTAGAGTAGTTTGTAGACTGGCCCTGTCTCTGCTGATAAGGCTGACGGTATTGCTGGGTACCTGCGCCCGTGGAGGAATAGCGCTGCTGTTGATAGGATCCCCTGTAATTATTACCCCTGCCTCTGGATCCCTTAAAAGGAGACTTGCGGTATTGAAGGGTCCCCAAGGACCTGGCAGTCTCCGTGTCCTTTTTATTTCCTGAAGAGTGTCATCAATCAGTTTTCCAAATAATGCTTCACCATCAAAGGGAAGATCCAGGACCTTGTTTTGGATCTCAGGCCGAAACCAAGTAGCCTTCAGCCATCCTTGGCGACGGAGGACCGCCGCCCCAGCCAAGGAACGAAACGCTGTTGTTGCAATGTCCATTGCAGAGTCAATGATCTCCATTGACGTCGCTTCTCCGTCTTGCAAGATCTTTTTTGCCTCTGATGTTGACTCCAGAGGTAGCTGTTCTAGGTACGGGGCGACATCACACCAAAGCTGGCGGTCATATCTACCCAAGATCGCCAGGGCATTCGCAGCTCGCACTAGAAGACTCGCCATTGATGAGAATCTTTTCCCTGCATTATCCAATCTCCACCCTTCCGGAGGAGTTATTAAGGGGGCAGAGGGGTTACGGGATTTCCTCTGCGCTGCCTGTGAGATAAC
Organism: Lissotriton helveticus; assembly: GCF_964261635.1. Classification (NCBI taxonomy): domain Eukaryota; kingdom Metazoa; phylum Chordata; class Amphibia; order Caudata; family Salamandridae; genus Lissotriton; species Lissotriton helveticus. The sequence goes on along the minus strand of NC_136070.1, from coordinate 133,154,194 downwards.
TGAGTCTGGTCTTGGATGACCCATTAAGGCCGCCGGTCCATCGTTGGGTGCCCTGTATTTCTTATCCAGACGCGGTAGCACAGAAACCACCGTCGCTGGGTTCTTCATAGCCTTTAGGCCCTCCTTCCACAGATGATCTACAATAGGAATTGACCTAGTTGTTTTCCTAAAGGGTTCCTTGAAGTCATATAGGAAACAATCTGTAGCCACCGCAGGCATGGCCAATTTGAACCTGCCAGCTGCTCTTTCCATCAGCTGATGGAAACCTCCAATGTCCGCTGGCGGGGAATCAACTGGATCTGGCACTGGTGATGAGGGATCCGGAATGATATATTCATCATATTCAGTAGTATGAACAGAGTCATGATCCAACTGTTGATCCTCATCCGAGGAATCATCATGGGCATCTGCCAGCCCAGAGGAATCCTGTGGAAAGGATGTTTGAGGCTGAGGAGAAACCTGAGCAGGTAAACCTGGCATCACCGTTGAGGCAGAAATCACTGCAGGCACCGCCGGGACCAGAATCGGCCTATTTGCCTTAGATTTGTAGTCCTGCAGCATCTTATGCAGATCCTGAAGAAAAGAAGATGGCACTGTAACCATATCCTGCCCAGAATGGTGTTGCGACTGGGCCGTCTGATGAGGATCATCATCCTCCTGATCGCATTCTCCTTCAGAGTCCGTCTCCTGGCATTTGACTAGAAGTTGAGAGGGACTATTGGCATAGCTGTACGAGTCCTGGTCATCCTCCTCTGACTCCCCTTCCTGAAAGAGCAAGGTTGGCAGCAGGGGGGACACTGTCCTCGGAGAAGTCATCTCCGGCGTAATTCTTGTTACAGAAATCGTAATTCTCTTTTCAGAGGACAATACCGTTGACGGTTCCGTCGTCGATGGTTGTACACACGTCGATGAGATCGGGGTCGTCGATGTCATCGACGATGAAACCGTCGACACTCCAGCTGTCGTCATTGTCAAAGTCGTCGTCGTCGATGCCCTCGTCGACGAGACCGTCGTCGTCGACACCGTCGTCGTCGTCACCATTATCGTCGGCGACGCTGTAACCTTCGTCGTCGACGCCTTCGTCGTCGGCACCTTCGCCGTCGGCGCCTTCGTCATCGACGCCTTCGTCGTCGACACCGTCGTCAGCAAATCTCCCATGGACGCTGATGAACCTGCCGTCGACCCTTCTTTCATCGACGACGGTTCCTTCGTCGACGAATCCCCCGTCGACGGGCTCGTCGACGATGTCAATTTCGATTTGGATTTTTTCGTCGATGGCACCTCCGCCGTCGACGTCTTCGCCGTCGAGGACTTAGAACTCCTCTCAGAAGACTGGGAAGAAGGTTTCTTGAAGGCTGAGGCAGTCTTCTCACCCTTGGAAGGCGTAGCATGTCCTACCCTCTCCTTTTCACCTCGGTGAGGAGATTTGCCGGGACCCTGGCTCTCAGACTCACTGGGGGTCTTTTTTGAGGCCTTAGTAGATCGCTCCACAGAAGGAGAAGGGGAACCCCTACCCCTCTTCACTGACCTTCTTGAGGAAGACATCGACGCTGCATCCTCACTGTCACTAGAGACAGTATCCTTCCTGGATTTCAGCTTCTGGAGCCAAGTCAAAAGTCTACCCTCACGGTCCCGGAGGGTCTTGTCGAAAAGGTGCGACAGATCTTACAGTCCGCAGCCTTGTGGTCAGGATAGAGGCAATATATGCAGTCTTTGTGCTTATCCTCCACAAAAAGCCTTTTCTTGCCACAGGTGGAACATGGCTTGAAAAGGGCCTTTTTCTTCTCCATGTCAGACATCCTGGAAGACAGCTAACAATCCTGAAGTGAAACTGAAAAGATTCTGAAGAAAAAATCCTGAAGAAATTCCTTGAAGAGTAGAAGTTGAGCAGAGCTCAAAGGAGACTCCCTAAGCACAACGTGCGGTAGAAAATCTGAGGCTCTGAGGTTCCTTCAGGAGGGTTCTAAGGGGTGAGGCACTTTTGATTGGCTGATGCCTAAGTTTGGTCTCTTTTACAAAAAGAGGATGATATGCTACAAAAGGGAATGAGGCCTAGGCCTTTTCCTTTCTCTTATGTGCCTACAGCTATGGTATTTTTGTTACAGAGACTCCCATTCCGACGACGGGGAATGATACAAAAGCATGGGAATCTAGGAAAGTTCCAATACTGGGGCAACAATGGGACACAATATCTAGGACAGAAAATCGAAAATGACATTTCGACAGGTAAGCAAGTTTAGATTTTCTTTACTAACTCCACTTATATGTACCTATGTGGTGCATATTTTTTCAAGGTACGTATATGGGGAGTTATGGATAGTAAATATTTACTTCCCTATGTGCACTTACCTTTTGATATGTTGTCCCTCAGTATTCTAGCCTCGATTTTCTTGTACCACGATTTTGTTGGTGTTAATATTCAATAGAACATCCATTCAAGAGCACGTGCTAATATTATCAATGCAATGAAATAAACAAAACTAGGCAGGTGAAGTTTTTTTTTATTTTAAAGTTTTATTTGGTAACATCTGTAGTTTGCAGCAACGAGGGCCACATCCATCCCACATAGATATACAACAATGTGATGCACAATAAATCCAACTTTATTGTTTATGCTTAGTACAGTCATTTCAGCTTAGTGTTCAAAATCTACTGTATTGGTTACAGTTCAGTTTTCTCAATTGTTTTCAAAAAATAGATTCCTAGATTTTCTTTGCTATAAAACAAGCAATCCTCTCTCACTTTGAGGTGATACTTATTACTGTAAACAGAACATCCCATACAATGGAATGTTAATTCATAATTGTCCAGGAGATTCTCTATGTTTTATCACTATATTTCTGGGTTCTTAACTTAAATCTATTGCAGACAAAATACGATGTCTCAGGACATTTATTACTGACTTTTTTTCTAAAAGATTAACTATATTCTTTACTTTTTTTTTGTTTGTGGCAAGACCAAATTATTTTAGGACTGGTGCTTCTTAAGAGCCTTTCAGAAGGATATCAGAAAATCAAATAGTACAGTCTAGAAAAAAACATGTATAATCAAGACATTAAACATTTAAATGAATTCTCTCTGTAATAACTGCATCTATCATGAACACTGATGTCTTATGCCAAGTGTTATTCAAACTGGAAAAATGTGTATTGTTGATGTCCCTACATTTAGCAGGGCAAAATTAACAGTCATGTTGCTAATATTGTCACTAACCAACCAATACAATAGAAAATATGTGGTGTGAATGGCTGGTAAAAATATGGAGTTTTGGGACTGATCAGCTATAGAAAACGCCATATTTGGGCTAGTTGGAAAATGCAAACACTTGTGCAAAACTGCACTGCACTAGTTTTGCACAATGCAATGTGGCCCCTAATGTAGGAATAGGGGGCACTGAGTGAATTAAGTCACTCGCGATCTCAAATCCACCAGCTGACATTAAACAAAGCAACTCTAGATTGCATATATTTGATGATTGTTAAATATGCAGGGCTGGGTAAAGACAACTGTATGTTTTTTTACACCCAGGGTGTTGTGAACCTGCTCTCTCCCACCTAAACTGCTAGAGTGAGAGCTGCCAATGGGTCACAACAGTTAGTGCTTTGTGTGCCCCTTCTTTCTGAAGGTCTGCAGAAAAGGCTCGTAAATAATGGCTCACAGTAAAACCATGGCACAGGTAAGAGGTGGAGGTCTAGCTTGCCACACAAGCAGGTTCATGGAGGAAGACAGGCGAAGAGGAATTATGAAAATTGACATGAAAGGAGGTGTGACCTACAGGAGTCTACTAGGATAAAAACTGAGCGGGTGTGATAATGATCAAACAGCTTATAATGCCAATCTCTGTGTAAACTGCACACAGATCACATTTTTTCCCTTAACTTGAAATAAATTACAAGGTCCTGACCTGCACACAGGAAGAAATTGTATTAGAACAGCTAATAGATGATGATTTATTCGCTTGGCAAATTTTCCCTGGGTTATTTACCTACCTTGGGGTAATTAAGTGTCAAACTAGGAGTTTGTAGCTTGAAATTTACGATTTTAGTTTGTAAAATGCAAATCACATCGAGACCTATGGTGAGTAAAACTTACAAGGGAAGAAGCAGAGTGATGTGTGTGAATATCAAAGCTGAAGACAAAATTAAATTGATTGTAGCCGGACCTGCAAAGTCAACAGTCAACAGTAGTCAGTAAGTGATTGTGTACACCCAGGAGAAGATGCAAAATTATTCTGTGGTTACCACTGATTGGCTGAGAGAATGTTTCAATTAAATGCTGAGAATTCCTCCTACCTCAAGTGAGAATGGCTGTTATAGCACCAGGTAGACATTCCCTTTCAGGGAAAGAACCCAGACATGCAGGAATGGCCATATGTGTCCCAGGGAAAAGCCAAACAAGGGTGGATGACTACAGGCTGCTTTAGGTCTGGAGGGGCTAAAAAATACTCAGCCTCCACACCCCTGAAAGCAACTCCCCTTGAGTAGCATACATCATTAGCTTGTGCAGAGAAACTAGGGCTCTGCTCCGCCCTGAAGTAATGAAATAATTCATGAGTTTCTCTTGAGCTCTGCAAGTGTTGCCTATGGCTTTTAAGCTGATATAGTTGTAAAATAAAATACTTCTGTTCCATTTTTAAGCAGGAAATTAGGGTCCCCTAGGAGGGTTTAGGCTTGCTTGCTCCCCTGTCATAATCAGTGTTATATGGGCTGATATAGAAGCATTTTCAATGCGTCATATTTTGTCCAGCTCAATGCTCTAGACCCTCCAGTCATTTTTATTGCACCATTACCAATCACGACAGCAACTTTCACGCATGTCAACCAAACGAGTATGTTTCCGAAGCTCCTTTTATTACCTGCCTTGTGAGTGTATTTCAAGGCGGAGTCATGGAGAACATATCCTGCTCCCTCAGTGATACCATTTTATCATTTACGGTTGACTATCTCATCTCTACCCAAATATGTGTTACCTTCAATAACCCAGCTCCTCGAATGCCTTGTAAATAGTTGCTTTACAGCTATCTGGCACATAGGGACATTTTGCTTAACTTGTCCAAAATCAAAATAACCTTTGTCTTCATGTGTCACCGCTGTGACTGCACTGCCCTCTCCCATGCTTTCCAACCTCAGCTCGTAATTCCCCCATATTTTAGACAAGTACGCGCGGTACACTTACACAACCACACACATGGTCCTACATCTCCTCCAGTGCCAACTGTACCCTATACCACATGAAACAAAACTCATAAATCCGTCCTTTCTATGGTTCTTGGACATGAGTTTGTCAATTGTGTGTTTGTCTTATTTCTAGCAGTTTTAAGTCACAGGGCTTGATTATAAATGCATATTTCCTGTTTTTGGGGAATAGAATGTAGATTGTGGTGCTCACCACCCGCCAATCTAGATATGACTGTGAATACTGTACACTTTCCCAGTTTAAATTCCACTGGGTGTGGTGAATGCCACACAGCGACAAATTCCGATCGCTGCCCAAACAGGGGTTTGCTCAGGCATCAGAAATCTCTGAACAACCTATAATCAGGGCCTACATTATCTGAAAGCAACCTCCCATAATTTGTTTGGACCCAGACCCCAAAAATCTTTAAGAAAGCTCCAATGAGCAGTTTCTTAGAAGATATTAATTTGTCTTGGTAACATGGTGGGGACCCCAGTAATGGAAACTAAACATTTTAAAATCTTTACAATACATCACCAATGCACAGCTTGCAGATCAGGAGATTTGATGAGGAATCCCAAACCAGAATTTCAAAAAATAGGTTAGGCCACAGAATGGCCGACATTGAGCTAAGAAGTCAATGAAATGGTGACTATTTCTTTGGACTGCGAGAGAAGGAAACGGAAACTTGTGACAAAGTCTATGTAAGGTAGTAAAGTCTGCTATAACTCTTACAGCAGTTCAGTGCATGATTTGTAATAATTAAAATGTGCCAGGAGGTTTTCAATAGTCAAGTAGTAAAATTACAGTTGTATTGATGGCATATGGAGTTAAATGGAAAGAGGTGGGCAAGTAAGAACATTCATAGCGTGCTTGGCCTTAAAAATTGAGCTATTGTAAGAAGTGGCATGCAAATAAACAAATAAACGTGAAGAAGAAATACGATAAATCTGTTTAAAATTAAAAAAAGTTATTTCTTGTGTTTTCATTTAGAACACTGCATCCAGTGACATTTATAAAAAAGTAATAGTTTCTCAACATGAAATTGAGAAACATTCAAGTATGGCCCACTTCCTATGCCTTTAGAACATTTCATTGGTGAACCCTTAGTGAACCAAGAGATGTTATTTTTTTCTAAGTACTGTACAAATTACTACTATTATTATAATATATGCAGCATCATAACTGTCTATGAAATTATGAATGACTGGAGTTCTGTATAGTGCACAGCCTGACCTTAAATACTTCAAGTTAATCACAAGTTGGTCATTCAATATAGATTTATCTAGGATTACCCAATGTGGTCATTTGGAAAGTTTGGGGCTATAATATTCACTGACTGCCTGCAGCTGCCTTTCCTATTTCCTTTATCTTGCAAAGTGAGGCATGACAAAGTACCTGCCAGGGGCCTGGACCCATAAATGGCATAGGTGCCACTTTCAATTCACAGAAATGTGTACATTTTAACCAGTGCAATATGGTGCAAGCATTAAAACATCAGAATTTTACACCTGCCAAAGTTCACTGTAGCTGCTGTGAGTATATTATTTTTAATTTCGAAATAGTACCGTCTTTTCAGTTAATGCTGACTTTGTTTCCTTGCCTTTGTGCAGATGAAAAGCAATAGTATACCTGCGAATTATTCACAAGGGCTGGATTAGATATTTTTCTTCGATGAAAGGCAACTTTGCAGTGGTGCAAATTTCTCCAAACCTGTACTACAGCCACCAGGTGCAAAAGTGACATTTGTGCTCATACACCTCTGAAAAATGTTTAGTTTAGACATTTGTATACATGGAATGACTGCCCTGTGAGAATCTGGGACCTAAACACTGTTAAAGCAGCAGCGTCCTCTGAGTGACTGTGGGAAGCATTTAGAGTTTGGGGAGATGGGAGCACCCCCGTGAATCAGTGGCTCTGCTGCTCTACCAAACTCACACTTTCCCACCTCATTTAGAGGTAGGGGAGCTAAAGATTGGACACCATTGGAGCCACCATCAAGGTGATGGCTGGACCACCAGCAGGCTGCTGTCTTATAGGCATTGCGAGGTCCAGCTTCTTTAGGGCAGTTCTCCATATATAGGGCAGACCCCTGCCTAGGTGCACCATGTGAGGTATGACTGACCCAGTTAAGAAAACAATTGAACTCCAGCCTCCCAGCTGCAGGGAGAAAAGTCCAGGTGCATCAGTGTAATTGTTTTTCTGTTCAGAACTAACCTCCTGCTTTGGGGGTTTGTCTGTGAAAAATAAAAAAAAGAATGCCAAGCAAGTCAAATAAAACACAAAGAGATCCCTACGGGACAGGTGGGCTAACTCACTATGGTGGGAGGTTCTCTGCTAGTAGAAGCAGAGCTAAAGACCCCCTTGAGCCAGTCGGCTTGTTGGGCCACCCGCCAGGATCCATATGGCCCAATAGTGTTTAAATAGAAGAAGGTGTGTTACAGTGATTAAAGCCCTAACCCTCCACCCTGCACATGACTATCACCTTAAGGGCTGTTTTATAATAAACTATAGAGAGCTGCCACAAGGGTTGCATTTACCTCTCAGCCTTCTTTTTCATAAAGGTGTATGATAATCTATTTGCCATTAATCAGTGTGTGTACCTTGCGTATCTGGGGTCTATCCCAGTCTGGAGTCACTCTGGATGCAACAGGCCAAAGCTATTGCAATTCATTGTTTAACAAGGCAAAACTGTGTAGTGACCTCACACCTAAAGGACACTTTCTCAGGGATGAAACTATCTCTCACCACTGCAATAATTTCCCGAATGCTTTTTTACAGAATATCAAGGTACCGGTTTTGTTGCACGCAAAGTTAATGATTTCCAAACTCAAATATCTTTGTCACTGTACTTAAGTCCAAAAACATCTGGAGAATGGGGGGTCCTGTTGTTGACTGAATTTCTGTATTTATACATCCACAATTCAGTCCTATTGTTCTGCAGGAAGTCGGCTTCACATCCACCAATCATCTGGTGGAAATGTATCTGGGTTGGAACTTCTAGTTTAGTGATTGCCTTGTGTGGTCAAGTTCGGACTGCATGTGATCATCGTGCTAAAATACTTCTTAACATTTCGATCAAATTGTCGAACCCCAGAAGGTAACCATCTTCTCGGTTACCCTCTTGCCAGGGGATCCTGTGGTCCAGAGTTTGCCCATCAGGAAGAAGAGTTGTCTTTCCAAAATCAATAAGCCAAACGTTGGCAAGTCCATTTTTGTCGTGCACAAAAAGCAGTGAACTTCCAATGACCTGCAAAGAGAAGCCAAAAACAAAGTGAGTGCTCCATATTTTGATATTTGTCTTGAGGACAACACTGTCACTATAAAGTATCAACAAATACAGTCATTTGATATTTAGTTAGTGCCAGTAGGGGCACTACCCCATATCTCTTTTGTTGATTCCAGCAGCTGAATGCCCCTGGAAATATTACCCGAAACAGAAATCCTTTTGTGGAATAGGCGTTTTTGTTATGACAGTTCATGGTTCAACAGATTTGTATAACATTTTTAGATGTACACAGTGCGGCCAAAATTATGCTCCAACACAAAGCCAAATTGTGTGCCAAAGTTGTCTAACTTTTGTGCCATAAAAAGCGAATTATGCTCTATATTATCTTAATAAGTCAATTTATGTGGCACATGGCATTACTATCAAGTTATTATGACAATTCAACATCTGTAGGTATTTATACAAACCATATCTCAATTCTTTAGGAAATAGAATGTATTGAAGAAACAACACTATGCACACAGAGCGGGTAACATACAAACTAGTGTTCACCAACAGAATCTGTTTTGTCCGAAAAAGGTGCACTTGACATATAGATGTATTGAAGAAAGAAAACTATGCTTACAGAGCAGATATCATACAAACTTGTGTTTACCAACAGGTACCGTTAAAAAAAAAGTGCCCTTGTTTAATTCCACTGTTCTGTGTTGTGATATTCTGCTGTCTACAGCAGATGTGCTTGGTCGTGTGGTTCGCAAGTCAGTGCATGTGCTGCTGACAACTTGACTTCTATCTCCAAAGAGTACACAACCCCTTTCTGACCAGTGAGCAGGTGCAGAAGATGGCTTGCACTCTCAAGATACTGCCATTGACCTAAAAAGATAAAATGTGTGGGGTCTGAAAACACTGTAATATACAAATCATGTAGCTTCTATAATGAAACTAAACCTTTCATTGGTCAATAAAACATAAAACAACTAGGACATCAGGAACCTGGCAAGAATTTGATTATAAATGTGATATTGTTTATTTGTGTATTATATTTGTTTCATATATCATCAGAGCTATCTTTCTACAAATAATAAATAATTCTTTGAGTACTACTTAAGAAATAAGTTACTTACCTGTAACTATAGTTCTCCAGTATTGGAAGCTTTGATAGATTCACATGCTAGTAGTAGTAGTAGTAGTATTAGTAGTAGTAGACTGACAGGTAGAGACTAGAAAAGGCCTAGGCCTCTTAGTTTATTAACCTATCATAGTTATTAAAAAAGAGACCAAACTTTGCCTTAATCTGCATAAATCACCCTCTAGAACACTCCAGAGAGAAGCTCAGTACCTCAGATTTTCAAGCACTAGTGCTAAAGTTAATATGCTGAGACAAAGGTGAGCTTCCCCCGAGGAGGAGGGCGGGTCGCATGTGAATCTATGAAAGCTTCCAATACTGGAGAACTATAGTTACAGGTGAGTTACTTATTTCTTACTTCAGTATTGGAATTTTCATAGATTCACAAGCTTGAATCAGAATAACAAGCAGCTAAGTAGCACGTTTATCATAGCCTTGACCAGCTTAACAGGAATATGCATCAATAAAACCTGCAAGTAATCACTAAACAATATGACAACCATGATCATATCAATAACAATTAAGGAATACATTTCTTTAAGCGTTAACAAAGTAAATGGTTTACCCTACGGAAATGTGATACAGCAGAAGAGGTAGGGGGTAGACAGGGGTGGTTCACCTTAATGGGATAGATGCCGAAGTACTGCTTGACCCACCGCCAAGTCGTTTAGAACTGCTGAATCCAGAAATACTCTGCTTGGAGAGTGGGAAACCTTTCATTTGCGCACTGTATGCACAAATAATTGAAAAGTCTAGCAAAAAGCGTGTGTGGGAAAACGCCTGACATCCAATGAGTGAAGAGCCTTCTCTGCAATCGTTGATAGATTCAGGAAGAAAGTCTTTAGTACCACAGGCTCGTTAAGGTGGAAATCAGAAGGAACCGTAGGTATTAATTTCAGATTTGTGTGGAGGAGAATTCTGTCCATTTTGAATTGCAAGATGAGTTCCTCTATAAAAAAAGCCTTAATTTCACTGACCCGTCTGGCTGAGGTCAGGGCACAAAGTAAAGCTAACTTCCATGCCAGGAACTTGATCTACGCTGAGTGAATTGGTTCGAAAGGGGGTTTCATCAATTGCGAAAGAACAGTGTTCAACTGCCAGGCCGGAGGTGGAGGCCTTATAGGAGGAAAAACTTGAAGCAGTCCTTTGAGGAACTCTTTGATTATTCTCGAAGACCATAAAGATGGAGAGGAAAGTGATGTTCTGTGAGGAGAAATGGCTACTAAGTGAACCTTTATTGAGAAATGCGCAAGGTCTGATTATGCTACCTGCAAGAGGTAAGGTAGGACCTGCACTGGAGGGGAGGACAGCAGATGTTTACCTGCTTGATGGCACCAGATGCAGAAACGCTTCCATTTGAATTTGAATTTAAAAAGCTTGTATAGCGCAACATACACCATAACGGTTTCTTGGCGCTTTTGGCGGCATGAAGAGCAAAAGAGAAAGGAGCCGTTAGTGTGGGAAGGCCTGAGCAAACAAGAAGGTTTTCAGGCCCTTGCGAAAGAGGGAGTATTGTTTTATCGCTCGTAGATGGTCAGGAAGGGAGTTCCAAAATACGGGAGCCCAAACTGAGAAATTGGAACCTCCCCATTTTTTCCTGGTATAGCGGGTAACCTGTAAAAGGGACTGGGAGGAAGATCGAAGTTGTCTAATGGGGACATAATCTGTTAAGAGGGAAGAAATGAAGGCAGGGGCCGTTCCCTGCCGTGCCTGGAAAACCATGCACCCAGTCTTGAAGAGAGACCGTTGCAGAACAGGCAACTAGTGCAGCGCCTTCAGCAGTGGTGTAGAGTGGTGGAAACGGGGGAGGCCATACACCAGCCGGGCTGCTTGGTTCTGCACAAGCTGGAGTTTACGTAGGCTGTATGCCGGGATGCCGTTGTACAGGGCATTGGCATAGTCTAGCCGGGAGATCACCAAGGCAGACATGATAAGTTTAAGTGCCAGAGGGGAGAAAAACCGGGAGACAGTGCGGATAGTGCGGAGCATCAGAAAGCAAGAAGAGACGACAGAACTGATTTGTGAGTGGAGGGTAAGCTGGTTGTTAATTTTTATGCCAAGAGTCTTGACCGTGGAAGAGGGAACAGGAGGGGAACCAAGAGTGGAGGGCCAGAAAGAAGAGTTCCAGGGACTGGAGGAGCCACCAGTGAGCACCAACTCGGTTTTATCTGGGTTCAGCTTCAGATGGTTGTGGCTCATCCAGTCCCTGATGAAAATCATAATAGTTTGAAAATTAGAAATAGCGTGAGGGGAAGAAGAAAGGTTGAAGACAAGCTGGAGGTCATCCGCATAGTTATATACAGTGACCTCCAGCTGCTGAAGTGCAAAGATAAGAGGATAGATATAGAGATTGAACAATAGGGGGGACAGAGAGGAGCCCTGGGGGACACCACAAGTGATCTTAAGAGGGGCTGCCGTGAACTCTCCCAGCCGGACCGCCTGTGTGCGATCCCGCAGGAAGGACGAGAGCCAGACTAGTGCTGAGCCCCCGATTCCCGCCGCTCTGATACGTGAAAGCAAGATGGAATGATCCACCGTATCAAAAGCGGCGGAGAGATCGAGGAGCACCAGGGCTTGATGTTTGTTTTGGTCCAGGCCCTCCCTGAGGTTGTTCAGAACCGACACCACAACGGACTCAGTGGAGTGCTTGGGGCGGAAACCCGCTTGGCAGGGCGCCAAGCCTCCCGTAGCCTCTACATGGGCACTGAGCGCCGAGGCGACATAGCGAGCACCTTGCCCAGGTATGGCAACAAAGAGATCGGCCGATAGTTGGTTAGGATAGCTGGATCGGAACCTGGTTTCTTCAAGATGGGCACAATGGTGGCCGCTTTAAGAGCCGGGGTCACAATCCCTTGTGAGAGGGAGCTGTTAAGAAAGGTGATCGGGGGCTGTATGCAGACTGAGTAGATTTGTTGTAGGATGCGTGCCGGACAAATATCAGCAGGGGAACCTGACTTGACTTTAAGAAGTGTTTCCCGGAACACTACTTCCGTGATGGGGGGAATTGAGATTAAACAAGGCGGCAGGGTTGGCGGGCGGGGGTCAACATAAGAAGCAGAGGGAGGGGGAATGTTGTTCTTGATATTAGAAATTTTATCAAGAAAATAAGAATTCAAAGAATCACAGAGGGATTGAGTGGGAGGGGGTTTGGACATGCTCCTTTCTGAAAAAGCTAACTCGTGAACAATAGAAAAAATTTCTCGCGGTTGATTTTCTGCTGTTAAAATTTTGGCTGAGAAATAGGTGGTTTTAGTTTCTACGATAGCTTTTTTGTACTCCTGCCGTAGTGTTAGATAACAGGTTTTCAGAAGGGGGCAATATTCCCTTCTTCATAATCTTTCAGCGCGCCGGAGAGACAATTTCTTTTCCTTTAAGTCTTTGTCAAACCATCGATTCGCCTCCTTAGCTCTTTTGATTGATATCCGGCGTAGGGGGGCTGATGAATTACAGCCTCCCGCAAGCCAGGTGTCAATCCCAGTGAGATGGTATGATTTGTTGGTACTGTCCCCCCTTCTCTGGCTAAGATATCTCGACATTCCCCGGAAATGTTCAAGTGCTGGAACTCATTCAATTCAGGAGCCATGCCAATAAGTGTAGGTTCCTGGGATCTGGGTGAAGGATCTGCCCCTGGTTCATAGTTAGAAAATTGGGAAACACTGGAAGTCGGAAGTTCGGGCTCTGTGATAGAAGGAGTAGTTCTGTGTACCAGTGTTGATGTGTGTATGCTGGAGCAAGGAGGATCAGTTTGCATGGCTCGATCTTCATCTTTCTCAAGACTCTTGGAAGAAGAGGAATGGTGGAAAAGCGTAAGCAAAGATGCCGGACCATGGAATTGAAAAGGCTTTCCCCCATGACCCCTGTTGGGGATGCCAACTTGCATAGTACAAGCATTTGCGGTTCTGGGGAGTTGCAAACAGGTTCACTTCCCGTGTGCCCCAGCATAGGAAGATGTTGTGAAGGGTTTACTGGTGCAGTTCCCATTCGAGGCACAATGTTGTGAGCCTGCTGAGTGTGTCTGTAGCCATGTTCTGACGTCCCGGAACATGTTCTGCTCGTAGGCAGATTCTGCGAACCATAGCTCACTCCCACTTCAGCGCTTTCCTGGAAAGCTGGCAAAATCTTGTGCCACCCTGCTTGTTTATATAGTGCATCATTGTGGTATTGTCCGTACGGACGAGCACTCCCAAATACTGAATCCAGGGGAAAAAAGCTTAGAGGGATAATGTACTGCTTTTAATTCTGATAGATTTATATGGGATTGACTTTGAGTCGGATGCCACTTGCCACTCACTTGAAGCTCTTGGAGATTAGCTCCCCATCCCTCCAGTGATGCATTTGTGGTATTCACGAAGAGTGCTGCTATGTGTCGGATAGACAGCCCTGCTGACACACAGCTATTGTCTTCTCACCACTCCAATGCCTTTAGCATGTGTGGAGTTATCTTGATGATATCGTCAAAAGAGCCTTTTCGACTGTGCCCACTGCTTGTCCAGTTCCGCCTGCATGGATCGCATTTTGAGGCAACAGACTGGGATCAGCGGTATGCATGATGACATAATTCCCAAGAGATACTTGTACAGTTGGACTGAAAGAGACTTTTTTCTTCTGATGGATTTTGTGAGCATGAGATGCCAGTGTTGGTGTTCCTCTGCAGGATAAACCTTTAAGCAAACCATGTCTAACTTGGCTCCCAGCAAGACAATCGTTTGCGATGGGCTCTGTCTGGATTTTTGCCGATTGAGAGCGAGACCCAGCCATCGGAAGAGAACTGTGCAGGCCTTTGTAGACCATGGTGCTGCCGATTTGGAAGGTGCCTTTATTAGCCTGTCGTCCAGATATGGGAAGACTTGATGTTGATGCTGCTTGAGAAACGCTGTGACTGGAATGGCGCTTTGTAAAAATTCTGGGCGAAGATTTGAGTCCAAAGGGGAGCACTTTGAACTGGAAATGGTGTCCAGCAACCAAAAACCTCAGATATTTCCTGTGCCTTGGGTGAATGGCTATGTGGAAACAATCATCTAGGAGGTCTGATGAGATCATGAAATTGCACTGGTTTAGGAATTTCAGAACCTCCTGCAATGTGATCATCCGAAATGATTGTTTTTCAGGTAGACATTGAGGCTTCTGAGCTCCAAAATTGGTCACTACTGACTTAGCTTCTTTCTGATTGAGAAGAAACAGGAGTAGAAACCTCTGCCCTGTGGGTGCCTGGCATTTTCTCGATTGCCCTTTTCTGGAGCATGGCTTTGACCTCTTGTTGAAGAACTTTGAGATGCTTTGGTGGAAGGGTTATGGTGGGTTTGATGGCAGTTTTTGGATAAACTCCAGTCTTTGTCCAAATTGCAAAAGGCAAAAACCCACCAGTCTAAGGTAAGGGTTTTTCATTGGTGAAGGTGATTGGAAATTTTGCCTGTGAGATATGAGGTTTTTGATGGCAGAAATTGAGGAAAATTGATGCCGGAGCCTGTACCATATTATTGTTTTATGGGTCTCCTCCACCTTGCGTCCAAAGAGGTCCTCTGTCATATGTTAGGTTCAAAATCTTATTCTGAACCTCCGGCCAGAATGAGGTGGCTACAAACATTTAGTCCCTAACACTGATCCCACCTTCATTATAGGCTGGCACACAGTGTTCTACCCCATTTTAAACCATACCAACCTAGGAGCAATAATAAATTTGTTGAGGCCCACTAGCACGGTATTTTTAAATCACTTACACCCACTCCATTACACTTTGCACCACACATAGTCCTTCACAAAACAAGTGCTCCTACCTAGTTCGCAAGTCGTAGCACGCCCCAGTTCGTAGAGAACTGGGATGGCCCCAATGATGAAGCATGTCACCCTGGGGCAACCCCAGTGAGTGAGGGGATTCTAGAAATAAATTTTTCTTTCTTTTGGGCGTAGTCTGACCACATTGGCCGGAAGCCCTGACACAAGCTAGGTCTTGGAACCCAGTACATTAGGCTCTGTTTTTCACAATACTGTTGATGCACCATCTCAGGTTGGGTATAGTAGGCCTGACTATAATATCCCTGTTCCTCCTCTTCGTCGTCATCTTGGCACTTAACATGTAAGTCCGAAGAACAATACGCATCCCCAAAGGGGCCCTCATCTTCAGAATCTTCCTCCTCGAAAGCTGTGGGCTCGACGATGACGTGTTCACCTCTGGTGAAAGTTTCTTTTTCGTCGATGACTGTGTCTTCGCCGACAATTCAGTCTACATTGACGACTCGATCTTTGTCAACGATTCGGTCTTCGTTGACGAATGGGCACTGATTTCTCCGACGACGATTACAGTCTTGTTGAAGGTGACTTCTCTGTCGGTGATATCATTTTTAAAGACAACAACGAAATCTTCGTTGTCAACGCCAGAGAGATGGTCGACGAAATCGGGGTCTGAGTGGACGACAGTAGAGAAGTCGTTGACAATGAGAGTTCCATGGAGAAAGATGTTGTCGTCCCTGAGTGCATCCCCTCATCAACGAGGGAGTTGACTGACCGTTCCTAGATGGCAGAGAGCTCGACAACGGCTCTGAGGAAGGCTTATTGAATGTCAATTTTAGCCCTGAAGGTGGGGTTTTGGGCTCTGATAAGTCTTTGAAGAATGTTCTCTTCTGTGAGACCCTTTCTTGCTCTCTGTGGAAACATCCTGAGAGGATCCGAGTGCGAGGAATCCCTTTCCTTTTTTAGGGAAATTCTTGAGGCAGTAGACTGCTCACTCTCAGAGTTTGACAGAGCATCAGACCTGGTATTCGTCTTCTGGAGCCAAATGAGAAGCTGTCTCTCAAGGTCTCTGAAAGTTTTGTTTGAAAAAGCGGGACAGATTTTGCAGTCTGACGCCTGATGGGCTGGATATAAACAGTAAATGCACTCTTTATGAGGGTCTTCCACATATAGCCTCTTCTTTAAACAAGTGGCACACTCTCTGAAGAGATAGTTTCTTGCCTTGTCTGCTAAGTCAGAGCTGGTGGCAAACAACAGATATAGAGTAAAATATATATATCTGCTTAAATGTAAATCAATAAATTCACTTCCCTGATGGATGAAGTCCAGAAATCTTCTTTAGGTGTGAAAAGCTGAGCAGAGCTCAGAGGAGACTACCTAGCACAATGTGAGGCAGAAAATCTGAGGTACTGGGCTTTTCTCTGGAGTGTTCTAGAGGGTGATTGATGCTGATTAGTTAAGGCAAAGTTTGGTCTCTTTTTTAATAATGACTATAGTAGGTTAATAAACTAAGAGGCCCAGGGCTTTTCTAGCCTATACCCATCAGTCTGCTACTAATACTTCTACTACTAATACTTTTTTAAAGTACCGGGGACTCCCATCATGATGGGGAATGATTCAAACATGTGACTCTATGACATTTCCAATACTGGAGTAATGTTTATTTATACAAATAGAGGCTTCTTTAGACATTGGTGTCCCCTGGCTTGACTTGTTGACCCTTCTTTTCGCACAGTAGATCAATGCCCCGAACACATGCAAAGGCAGCATAGCAAACATTTTCAAAAGGTCTTAAAGCAATACCCACCAGATGCTGAGAATTCTGAGGACATGGACTGTTTTATTGCTACCTAGGGCCACCATGCTCTGCATTGAGGGTATTCAAATACCCTTTCTGCAACTGAATGCTGGTGCAGTACCTGATGTTCAGGGTGGTCCCAAAGGATGAGCTGGCAGCAGTTCCTCTGTCAGAATCACAACAATTTCCCAACCCCTGAATAAGTTGGCCGGATGGGACATCTGCCAATTTTCTATAACTGTCACTTTGGTAATGACATCTAAATACCTCCTAGAGTGTCATTGTTGACTGGTAACCAAGGATTACACACCTAGTTCCCTTAATCTGGCAGGAAGGGAACAGGTTAGGGTTCTCATTCTTCAAAGGTATGCAGCAATCAGTGGGTTAAAGAAGCACACCTAACATCTCTGTGTGTTTTGCCTGCAGTATTTTATTATGGCTTCACTTTTGATATGTTTGTGGGAGAAACTATTTTTTGACCCTAAGGAGAAAATTATGCAGCAATGATCGATGTGGCACGTGCAGATTTTAGGGAATGCAGTTTTTCTGAACGCTGCATAATCAAATAAATTCAGTGGCATTGAAAATATCTAGCCCTGGAGTCTCCAAACTTTTCTGTAGTTAGAGGTACTTATGTAGCATGAAAATCATCCTGAGCTACTATTATTAAAGATGTAGTAGGAACTACACCAGACAAGATTACATCAGTATCCAACATTTGCAAGATTATCAACAGCGATCACCTCCGTGCATCAGGCAGGGTTGTCAGCAGTTTATTAAAAAAATGCTTTGTTAATGTGGAATGCCTCTACATGGGCAATACATAACAGCGGTAGCTGCAATGCCCCTGGGACCAACTTAATAATAATAATAGTAATAGGCTCTGCAACACTGTTTGATTTTGATCACTCAAATATCAGCTTTAAAGATATTTTGGACATTTTACTCTTTTTCTCCAAACATCAGATATGAATTCTGAAAATACACACATTTCCATTTCAAATACATGCTTTTCGATTTTGGTTTGCATATATTAATTCAACCAAGCAAAAGCTTCTAATTTAGCTCACTGGAGAGATACCAGTAGCTCACAATCTAATTGTTGGAGAAGCCTGATCTAACCACTTGTATCCTCAACCACTCTGGGCCTCATTCATAATGGTAACTTGTCCATTTGAGTAATTTACACTTTTGACTGAGTTTACTACTTTTTGCTTATTCACAAAATCAGAGTGTAATTTGCTCGTTAAAAAAACAGTAGTTTTTTCAGCACGACACATGGTGAACCACTGGTACCATGTGTGGTGCTGAAATTACCTTTGTGAATCAGGCCCTTTGTGTTTGGTCACACAGACATCTTTTCTTTCACCACACATCTGCTGCTCTATAGTTTGTGTTCAATTTTAGTCACCTCATCAAAACTCACCTCATGCCGCTTGAAAAAATCTGACTTCTCAATAACAGCCCTTATTTCCTGCAATCTTGTGATATATTGCTCCTAAAAAGAGAAGGTAAAAAATAAATAGAACCTAATTAGCCATGGACGATGCAGAATTCTTTACAAAGCTTTAGGAAATAGATTTGGTGTAGTCATTTAATGAAGAAACTGGTTAAATAAGGAACATTTCCAAGGTATAGAGGGTACTCAATAGCCACTATTCAGTGGCCAGTTACCCAACAAATTGTGATAACTATTAATTGCCTTTACCTAGGCTCCAGGCCATCAAGATGATGGTAGAAACATACTAAGGGCTTTATTCAGAGTTTGGCGGGCGGGATATGCTGTTACAAACACGGACGAGTTACAAGTGCATTATAGCCTACGCCACTTGGCCATGGGATAATCAGCCATCCACCAAACTCTAAGTATGACCCTAAAACTCATTTCAAATGCATTAACTTCCAAAGAAGTATGTTCCTCAATGCTGTTCAGAATACTGGATTGTTCTGCAATGCACAAAAGACTTACAGCACTTTTCATGAATTATGAAGCTTAAAATTCAACAACATTTGTATGCTTCCATGTCACTTCTGTTGGATATACCTCCCCATTTTGTGTTAGTTCCCCTTTCCTGGGTCTGCTTCCCTTACAGCAGATGCCACACCTCAATAGCTATCAGAATTTTGGAGATTCCACACCCCTCCCAGATGTCAGTATTTTGTGTGGAGTCCCAAACAATCAAGTACCTCGCCCACATTGTAGGGATGTTAATGAAGTGACTTAGCGGCGGCAAATTTATTGTTTGGCCATCCAAGTCTGTAGAGCCTTAGACCTGCACTTCCCTGATGGAGCACTGCATGCCATTAAAGATCCTTGCTTGCCTGGTGGGGATCTTAGTGCCTTCTGGCCACCACAGGTGCAGTGGCTACACTGATGGCACAGATGAATACCAAGCAGTGGCCTTGTTTTTGTTTTGCCTACTTGGCAATCATTTCTTGTCTTACTGGAATGCACTCCATAAGTGGAGTTTGTTTCAGTACAAACAAAAGATCAATTGCTTTAATGCACCTGGAGTTTTCTCACAGTGCGTCGGAGCCAGTTTTTGTTGTTCCTTCCAAGGACCACCATGCCTTTCATGATGGTTCCATTCATAGAAATCCAGGGATGGGAGCCCCAAAATGAAAACAAATTACTTACCTGTAACTGTAGTTCTCCAGTATTGGAAACTTTCATAGGTTCACATGCTTGAATCATTCCCCGTTATCGAGATGGGAGTACCCGGTATATAAAAAAAGCAATGCTTAGTCAAGTACAAAACAGAAAAAAAGGCCTAGGCCCTTTTCCATTTTGTAGCCTATAACAGTCATTACGTAAAAGAGACTAACATTTTCCCTGAGCTAATCAGGACCTCTCACCTTCTAGAACACTTCTGAGAGAACCTTAGCCTCCCTCCGCATGCTTCGCAAGATCTTCCGATGGATCCCGACAGAAACCAGGAAGACGGTCACCCAGGCCCTCGTCACCAGCCGACTGGACTACGGAAACACCCTCTACGCCGGAACCACAGCCAAGCTACAGAAAAGACTCCAACGCATCCAGAACACCTCCGGCCGACTCATCCTGGACATCCCCCGACGCAGCCACATCTCCAGCCACCTGAGGGACCTGCACTGGCTCCCGTCGACAAGAGGATCACGTTCAGGCTCCTCACCCACGCACACAAGTCTCTCCACGACCTGGGCCCCAAGTACCTCAACGACCGCCTGACCTTCTACATGCCCACCCGCCAGCTACGGTCTACTAGCCTCGCCCTCGCTGCCGTACCACGCATCCAAAGAGCCACCGCCGGAGGCAGATCCTTCTCCTATCTGGCGGCCAAGACATGGAACTCCCTTCCCATCCACCTTCGGCTGACCCAGGACCACCTCGCCTTCAGGAGACAACTCAAGACCTGGTTGTTCGAGCAGTAGCGGACCCCTTCCCCCAAGCGCCTTGAGGCCCTTCCGGGTGAGTAGTGCGCTATACAAGTGGTTTGATTGATTGATTGATTGATTAGCCCTTCAGATTTTCGGGGAACTTGTGCCAAAGATAACGTTTGTGTAAAAAATCGAAAGGTGAGCCTCTCAGGGGAGGAGGGTGGGTCGCATGTGAATCTATGAAAGTTTCCAATACTGGAGAACTACAGTTACAGGTAAGTAACCTGCTTTCTTACTCCAGTATTGGAACTTTCAAAGATTCACATGCTTGAATCAGAGTAGCTAGCAGTAAGTAGCACATTTTATTGTGCCTGAACTTGACATAAGCCAGAATGCATTGATTTTTTTTTTTTTTTAAACTTTCTCTTTTATTTAATAAAGGGCACAACACATCATAAATTAAACTTTACAACTTTTAAAATAAAAATAAGAGAGTAAAGAAAAGAAACGAGAAAAAAAAGAAATTAAGAATGCATCAATAATCAGTAAAAAGAAGACAAGGAAAAAAAAAATAACGAGAAAGAGAGCACAACAGTGTATCAAACATCTCAATATACATTCTAGCTGCCCCTACTGTGCTTCGAGTCGACATTATTCGTCCTTGAAACTACCAGGCCAACCTAGAGAAGAATTAATCATCATTATTCTCATCCTTCCACCTAGTTATTGGTTCCCAGATTTCTGCTCCCAATTTCCTTCCCTTTTTCCCTTTTCTTGCATAGATCGACTTTTCCAAATTATATATCCTAAGTATCCTGGCTAGCCACTGTTGATATGTTGGCGGTAATAAATCAAGCCACGCTGAGGCAATACATAATCTCAATACAGCCATTGCTACAAAAATAAAATACACCCCCCTTCCCTCTGGGTTCCATCCACGTTCACACCTAACAGTATTATTGTGGGTGTCAGATTAACACAAATTCCTAACGTATTTTGAAAAAAAGCCTCAATCCCTCTCAATATAGGAGATAGCTGGGGACATGTTGCAAATACATGTATTATATCCGCCTGCAAACTTCCGCATCTTGGGCAACTAATACCCGTTACTCTCCCCCATTGTGCTATTTTTGCCTGAGTGTAGTATAGCCGATATAATGTTTTATAATGTTGCGCCTGGAGGGCTGCGGAGCAAAGAACATTCTGACCCAACTCTAATGACAACTTAAAACATTCTCTTTCTGTCCCCAGTTTCTCTGCCCAACTCCCACTCCATTTCTAAATCGTCCTCTCTTGTTTCTGTTAACTCATGATAAAACCTCTTAATAGTGCAATTTACTCCCTCCTGTAATACCTCCATTATGGCATTTTTTTCAAATCCCGCAGACCCCCCTGTTTTATTTATTAAAAAACTCCTAACTTGCAGTTACTTGAAAAAGTGCCTTGTATCCATTCCATATTTTACCTGGATCTCGGAAAACTGTAACAGGCCCTGGGGCCCCATAAGATCACCAATCTTCGTGATTCCCTTTCTCACCCATATATTAAAGACTGTATCTGAAAAAATGTCTTGAGGAAAAGCTGGGTTGTTCGCCATTCTTGTATATCTATTATTATTACCTAAACCATATCTCTTACTAAATGCCTTCCAAATATTATATGCTGCCATAATTGTCTTAAAACGGGTTCTCTTATAATAGCTTGAATCTAGATGTCTAAGCATAACATTTTTAGCCTCTTCACCCAGCAACAGGCCATATATTGGCAATGTTCCTAGTTCATCCTCCCCTTCTGCCTCCGCTCCACCTAACAGTCCCACCATATATTGTAAAGCAGCGGCCCAATAATAAAATTTCAAGTCTGGTAGTGCCCACGCCCCTCGTTCTCTTGGGAGTGCCATAAACCTTAATGCTCTCCTAGTCTTTCCTTTGGACCAAATAAATCTATTAATCATTGCTTCTATGTTCTTAAACCAGTTATTAGTAAAAAACTGCGGGATTGCCCTAAAGATATACAAAAATTTTGGTAATATCATCATTTTGATAATATTAGTTCGGCCAACTATCGATAAGTGCAGATTATGAAGCCTATCCAAATCCCTTCTGACTTTAGCTATGATCGGTATTATATTTAATTCCACAACTTTCTCCAACTCTGAGGTAATTATGATACCAAGATATGTACCTGTCTGGACCACCCTTTGATCCTGGCATACTGTACTTTTATTCATCACGATCTGTGTTTTAGTGGTGTTTAGGGAATAGCCAGACACTTTACCAAAATTTTTAGCCTCCAATTCCACATGTATAATAGCCTCCGTGGGGTGTGATGTAAGAACTGCCACATCATCGGCGTATGCCAGTATCTTAGACTCCCTCCCATGCGTTATTAGTGGCGCAATATTGACATTCATTGCCATCCTGCGTATCAAAGGATCCAGATAAATAGCGAACAGGAGGGGGGAGCACGGGCACCCCTGCCTTGTTCCCCTCTTAATTTGGGCTGGCCTAGTTAAACCCGCGTTTACCCTAACAGATGCTACCGGGTCCCTGTATAAGGCTCTTATTGCTTTAACAAAATTCCCACCGAACCCTACCCTAGTTAAAACACACCATAGATAGTCCCAGGAGACCCGATCAAATGCTTTCTCAGCATCTAAAAACATTGCCGCCATCGGGTCCCCTGTGACCTCCATGGTGTCAAATAAAGTAATGAGCTTCCGAGTGTGATGCGTAGTTCCCCGCTCTGGTATAAAGCCATGCTGATTACTGGTAACTAATGTGCCTATAACACTTGCGAATCTTATTGCCAGTGCCTTTGAATATATCTTAGTGTCAGCATTCATCAAGGTTATAGGCCTATAGGACCCGGGTTCATTAGGTGGCTTCCCCTTTTTTAGTATGATGACAATTTCTGCGCCAGACCAAGAGCCTGGCACCGATGCCCCAGCCTGTGCTTGTTGCATTATGTCTACCGCATCCTTCCCCAGCACATTCCAAAATATCTTGAAAAATTCTAACGGTATTTGATCTGGCCCCGCTGCCTTTCCGGATGGGAGGCTCATTAGTGCAATCTTTATTTCTTCTGGATTTAAGGGGGTGTCCAATCTATGCCGTTCCTGGTCTTCTAACGTCATCATTGGAATATCCTGTAAATACTCCTCTCTCTCCCCTGGATCCTTTTCTTGCCGCTCGTCATATAGTTCTGTATAAAATTGTCTAAAGACATCCCTTACCCCCTGTGTATCCGTAACTAAATTACCTAAATTGTCTTTGAACTCCCTTACCTCTCCTACAGCGGTCTTTTGCCTTGCCCGTACCGCTAAAGTTCGACCCACTGTTTCGCTAACCTTATGACATTTTTCTCTATTTACCATATATATTTTCGCCACTCTAATTGCGATATCCGCTTCTACATCCATTCTTAACTTTGCTAATTTATTAAGTGCCTGCTCAACTGGTCAACCGTCGATGGCACATTCACTCAGTTCCCCTTCTGCTTCAAGTATCTCTCTTTTTAATGTCAGATTCCTCTCCTGTTCTTGCTTACGTTTATTTGCATTATAACTCAGAGTCTCCCCCCGCACCCTTGCCTTAAAGCTGTCCCAAACCGTACCTGCTGCTGCACTACCTCTATTTATAGCAAGAAATCCCTCGATCCACTGCGACATATGTTGAATATAGTTGTCATCTTCCAAGAGGCTTCTCTGGAAAGTCCATGCCCTCATCTCACCATTATTTACTGACAAAGATAGACTTAACACTAAGGGGTTATGATCAGATAATACGCGCGGTAGTCTCTCAATCTGAGATGTGACTCGTCCCTCCCCGTCCTCCTGGCCACCCTCCCCCCCTCCTATGTTGCCCTACGCGCTGACCGCCCGGCGGGCAGGACAGGCGGTGGCGTGGCATTGATTGCTCGGGCGGATTTAAATTTTCAAATCCTTTCATCTCCCTCTATCCTTCCCTCTGAAATTCTTGTTGCCCGATCCCTTTATTTTTCTCCCCCTATCACCTGTCTCCTGATGTATCGCCCACCCCAGCCCTCGCCCCTATTTCTACCTGCGTTCCAGGACCTACTGGCCACCCTGGTGGTCAACTACGCCTCGGTCCTGGTCCTCGGTGATTTTAATTATTGGCCATCCGTCCCTTTCGAGTGCGCCACTTCGAAAGAATTCACAGAAACTCTTCTCTCCCTGAACTTTGTGTCGCATATTTCGGTTCCCACCCATTCCCACGGTCACATTCTCGACCAGGTTTGGTCCCTTAATCTCCCAATCTCCCCGGTAACCGTCTCTCCTTGCCCCTGGTCGGATCATGCTCTTATTTCCTTTTTCATCTTTACTGAACCAGCGCCTAAAATCCCACGCGCCAAAAACACATGGGCTCGAAATTGGAATAGAGTTGACTTTCCTGCTTTGACCTCCCTGCTCCGGAATTCCACCCCGACCCTCACTGGCCTCTCGTCGAACTCTCAAGCCGAGGCAATTAATGCCTGGCTAGCCAGAGGCTGTGACTCCGAAGCTCCCTTGCGCCGTATTACCATCCGTCGACCCAAGGATTCAAATAGATGGTTTGATGGCAACTTAAAAACACTCAAATTGACCGTCCGTCAAGCAGAGAGACATTGGAGGAAGGACTACTGCCCTTCATTAAAAACCCTCTACCTCTCTGCACTTGCCAAATATAAAACAGCAATCCTTGATGCCAAAACCGCCTATTTTTCTACCAAAATCACGTCAGCTGAAAACAAGCCCAGGGAGATTTTCAGCATAGTGAATGATCTAGCCTTCTCTGACAGAGCCTCACCCCAAATTCCTCCATCCCAGTCTTTATGTGCCCAACTCAATTCATACTTCCGAGACAAGATTGTTACCATCAAGGCTAACATTCCTCCCCCCTCATCTGCCTTCGTTGATCCCCCTCCCCCGACCGTCCCATGTTGTCTTACCTCTATTCCCCCCTTACCCAGGAAGCTTTCTTGGAGATTCTCCCCAAGGTTAAATCAGGTTCCCCCGCAGATGTCTGTCCTGCACGCATTCTGCAACAAATCTATTCCTTCTGCCCTGAACCCCCCGTCACTTTCTTGAATAACTCTTTGACCCAGGGAGTCGTGACTCCTGCACTCAAATCTGCCACCATAGTGCCAATACTGAAGAAGCCTGGCGCGGACCCATCCATCTCAGCCAATTATCGCCCCATTTCCCTACTGCCCTTCCTGGCCAAGGTGCTAGAGCGCCACGTCACCGCGGCACTCAGCGCCCACGTAGAGGCAAATGGGGGACTGGCTTCCCGCCAGGCTGGCTTTCGTCCCAGGCACTCGACCGAATCAGTCGTGGTATCGGTCCTAGATAAACTCAGGAAGGGAATGGATCATAACCAACACCAGGCGCTGGTGCTCCTGGATCTCTCCGCCGCTTTTGACACGGTTGACCACAACATTCTCTTGTCCCGTGTCAGGGCGGCCGGAATCCAGGGAACAGCCCTGGTGTGGCTCTCCTCCTTCCTGAGGGACCGTACCCAGGCGGTTCGGCTGGGAGCATTCACGACCACCTCACTCCCCGTCACTTGTGGTGTCCCCCAGGGCTCTTCTCTTTCTCCTTTACTATTCAACCTTTATATCTCCCCTCTTATTTTTGCTCTTCAGCAGCGGGAGGTCACTGTATTTAATTATGCAGATGACCTCCAGCTCATCTTTGATCTTTCTTCCTCCTCTCTCTCTGTTTCCAATTTTCAGTCCATTATGATTTTTATCAGGGATTGGATGAACCACAACCACCTCAAATTGAACCCGGAGAAGACCGAGCTGGTTCTCACTGGTGGTTCATCCAGTCCCTGGAACCCCCATTTCTGGCCCCCCACTCTTGGTCCCGCCCCTACCCCTTCAGTCACAGTAAAAACACTGGGAGTGAAAATGAACAGTCACCTCACTCTCCACTCCCAAATCAGTTCCGTAGTCTCCTCCTGCTTCCTCACCCTTCGAACAATCCGTACCGTCTCCCGTTTTTTTTCCCCCCAGGCTCTCAAACTGATCATGGCCGCATTGGTAATCTCGCGGCTGGATTATGCTAATGCCCTCTATAATGGCATTCCGGCGTACAGCTTACGGAGGCTCCAGGTGGTGCAAAACCACGCGGCCCGGCTTATTTACGGTCTCCCACGCTACCATCATTCCTCCCCTCTTCTTAGGGAGCTCCACTGGCTGCCTATCAGGGAGCGTTCCCTTTTTAAGACCGCCTGCATGACCTTCCAGGCCCGGCAAGGCACTGCTCCGGCCTTCATCTCTTCGCTGGTAAGCGAATATGTCCCCTCTAGAGAGCTCCGGTCCTCCTCCAAAGCTCTCCTCCAAACCCCACGCTTTAAGCGAAAAAAGTGGGGTGGTGCCAGTTTCTCCACCTTGGCCCCCACCTTTTGGAATTCTTTGCCTGATCACCTACGTTTTGCCACCCACTATGTCTCTTTTCGAAAAGACCTCAAAACGTTCCTGTTCAGACAGGCCTTCCCTTCATAAACTCGCTCACCCCTGCAACCCTCAGTAATTCGGACTTGTTAGCGCCAAGAAACCGCTCGGTGGACGTTGCGCTCTACAAAAGTTTTAAATTAGAAATTAGAAGTACTGGAGACCAAAAAATAATCGAGTCTTACACTCACCCTGTGGGGTGCTGAGTAATATGTGAATCCCTTTTCTTCCGGCTTTAAACTATCCCAAACATCTATTAAAGCATTATTTCTTGCCAGAGAGCGAACCGCTTGAAAAACCCGCCTTTTTCTCCCTTGGTAAACAATACGAGACCCTGCCCCCAACCCAAGCCCCCCGACTCCATTAATATTGAAATCGCCTGCAAGGATAATACGAGGGGCCCAAGTAGCTAGCTCAACATCCAAAAATTCAAAAATTTCCGGGTCATCCCCCGTTGAACCATAAACTGAGCAAAGGGTTATCCATTCCCCACCCAGTAAACATTCTACCAGAGCCCACCTCCCCCACACATCTTCCAGTTTTTTCCTAGTGGGAATATCTCTCCGCCTTGAAAGTATGGCCACACCTCTATTTCTAGACCCTTGTTTTGAAAAAGCTAAAACTGAAAAACCCAACTGTTCCAAAAGACATATTTCAGTTGCCATAATGTGTGTCTCCTGAAGGAGTAGCAGGTCAACCCTCATATTTTTTAGCAACATAGAAACCTCCTGTCTCTTCTGCCTAGCATTCAAGCCACACACATTCCAAGACATTATCCGGGTACCCATTAAAATACATCAGGTGATTGACCTAGCCGCTTCCACCCACACATTTTATTTAGACCTTGTATGCTCCGAGATTGCTTGTCCATACCCACCCATTGCCTTCTTTGTGTTTCCCCAATATAATACCTTGTGTTGTGCCCCCTTCCTAACCCATTGCCCCTCCCCCTCCCCTGGGTGCCCCCCCTGACGAGCCCTCCCCCCCTACTCACAAATAGGTCCATAAGACCTATATGTGGCAGCTGTGACCCCTGGAATTGCCACCCCCACTCCTCCTCTCACCCCTATTCTCTTTCTTTTTTTTTTTGTGTGAATGGTGCTGATACATCGTTTTACCATCCTTTTACATTCCCAGTTCCCATTCCCATCCCTACCTCCCCCCCCCCATTCAAGAACAAAAAAAAATTAATCCGCTCTTTCAGGACACCTAATGCTGTGACTTACGATTGCCTTGCCTTGCCAAGGCAACCGTACCTGCCTGTGCTCTACTCTCTTTTAACCATGCCAAATATTCTTGGGCCTTAATCTCAGAGTAGAATACTTTAAACTGACCATTTCTAACCCCTTTGAGACGACTGGGAAACATCAAATATGCCTCACATCCTATATTTTGAAATGGAGCGATTAGCTCCCTCATCCTCCATATCCTTTCCACAGTCGTGTGGCAGAAGTCCGGCCTTGCAAAAAATTCCACATCTTTATAATGACATTTGGCCTGAGGCTTTGCTTTTGCCATAATCTCTTCCCTCAACAGGTAATTTCCCAGATATATCAAATTGCATGTGGTTTAGCAGTCGTGTTGCCCTTATTTTGAGCAAAGGGGAATCTATGTGCCCGCTGTACTTCAGCCTCCCAATTCCAGCCTGTTATATCTGGTAGTGCTGCCTTAAGTAATTCAATTACATATGCCCGCACATCCTGCCCTTCCTTCCCCTCTGCCACACCCGAGTCTAACATTGTTCCTCCTTTGTCTGTTCTCAAAATCCTCGAGTTTCCATAGTACATCTGTTGTAGTTTTTTCTTGCTCCTGCTTAAACTCCTGCCATTTACCAACTTCATCCTTCAGATTGCCAGTTCTCTCCTCGACCTCTGTGACCCTTCCAGCTAGCTCTGCAAACAACTTATTGATTTTCCGTAAGGACCCCTGTATCTTCTTGCTTTCTTGGCTTGCCCTACGGCTCTCAGCTCTGGCCTCGCCCTGCATCTGCTTTAAGGTAGAAAACATTAAATCGAACCCCGAGGCCTGCCCTTGACTCTGTGAGCGATCCTGTGCATGCATAGTCCCTGCCCCCTCTTGATATAGCTGTGTGGTCGCCGAGTAATCCCATTCTAGTCTTTTTACCACTTCTGGCTGAGGGGGGCTTATAGCGGCTTTCGATCTATTCCGCCTCTTACTCATAGTACTTTTTGATTTGCTGCGGGGAGAGGATTTTTGTACATCATCCATAGATCTTGAGCCCGATTCAGAGCCTGTCTCAGAGTCCTCCTCTCCTTCATCCTCCCCCTCACCCTCATTGAAGGAGTAGAAGCAATCATCACTGGGTGAAGCAGGGATTACAGGGATTACACCAGTGCCATCATTTTGTATTTCATTTTCAAGCAATGTCTCATTTGTTGGGATTGGTGCCTCCTCCCCCACAGCCTGCTCCTCTACCAGGGGGATAGTCGGAACATTAATATTGCTCTGCTCTGCTAGGGCCATCCCAGTCACACTTATCAGAGGATCTGCCTTATCTACCAGCACCGATGATGTTTCTATGAGAGGTATTTCTATCTCTGATGCCTGCAGTGTCCCATTAACCATAGGCGGTGGCTGCAGTGGATGTGCTACCTGCATTTCCTGCGAGGGCTGGAGATCTACAATGTCAGGAATAGGGGACCGAATCTCACCTTGAGGCACTGTAGGCATTCCACTTGCCTCTGCGGCTCCTGCATTTGCCGTAGTTAGCATTGGTGTCTGCTCCGTGCCGGCGTCTGTCCTCTGCTCTTTAGTAACTCCTGTAGCCTGCACTGCGCCCTCTGTAAACACCACATCATCGTCTCTCTCCTGTAAATCATCCGCTGACCCCGTAGACTGGGGCAAGTCCAGAGCCTGAGGTAGAGCCGGAGAGCAAGCTGTATTCGTCTTAGCCTTAGCGCTTGCCGCCATCAACGGGGAGAACGCCTCTAACACGGTAGGCTGTCTCAGAGCTGCCTGCTCGAAACTCTTTAAAATTGCAGAGTTTTTCCTGACGAGTGTAACTTTCTCCTTCGATTTATCCTTCTTTGCCCTTTCTTTCTGTTTTCCAGCGCTGTCCGTACTTTTTACAGCATCCGTGTCTCTTAAAGTGTCTCTCAGCGCGTTTAGCTCCTCGATCCTGCGCAAGTATATTTTCGCCCTCAGGTTGGCTGCCGGGGCTCCCGGGTCACTCAGGACAATCCTTTTCTCTTTATCTTTATCTTCCTTCTGATCTTTTCCATCCTTCGCTATTCTTTGATTTTTCGGAGCCATTCTGCTCTTCAGCTCACGCCAACAGCGTCTCCTCACACAGGCAATCTCCCCCAGGAGCCGTAAAACTCCAATCAGGCTCCCTTCAGCCGAGATTAAACGCCGGGGTGTAACAAGCGGTGAGCCTGCGGTAGCAGCGGAGGGGGGATACAGTGTCTCAAAAACTTGATTCATGCCTTCATGCCTTTTTCAGCCAGTCTTTTTTACATCTTTTGAAAACTTTACTACGGGGACCATTCATCCGGAATGAATACCTCGATGCATGCACCAAACACAACTCTCCTGCTGGAGAGGAAGGGAGAGGAGGGAGTGCGACTTCTCCCTACAGTCCGACAGCGGCCATCTTGCCCCAGAATGCGTCTTGAAACTGCACCATACATATGCTTCATCTTAAAATTCGCAGGTATCGCATAGCCTAGACATATTCTTTGACAATGACAACAATGTATATACATCTTAACATATGACAAGAAAAAGCATTTACAATAAAATGTGAACATGCAATGTGTAAAGGAAGGAGGGATGTGAAAGAGGGCTCACCGTCACTGGGAAAGGTTTCTCAGCACCGCTTGTCCCACTGCCACACCCTTATCCGTGGCTGCATCCAGGCAGTAATGCCTGGTAAAGGTGTGCATACTCTTCCAGGTAGCCGCCCTGCAAATGTCCTGGACATGTACTCCAGCAAACAACGCAGTGGAAGTAGACAATGCTCTCGTAGAATAAGCACGAACCCGTGCATTCAACGGCTTCCCTGCTGCCTGATGGCAATATTGTATTGCATTGGAAATCAATTGAGCAATTACCCTTTTGGATAGAGGAAAACCCCTTCTGGGTGCACTGAAGGATAGAAAGAGCTGTGATGACTTGCGAAAATATTTTGTTCTTTGTAAATAAAATTTGAGACAGCGCTGGACATTCAGCGAAAGGAGTGTCCTCTCCACCGCAGTAGTCGTTGAGGAAAAAACCTCTTCAGAATCAGAGGATCATTCAACTGAAAGTCTGATGGTACTTTGGGTATAAACTTTGGATTAGTCCTAAGGACTATCCGATCCTCCTTGAACTGTAAGAAAGGTTCCTGGATGATGAGAGCATGTATCTCCTCCACTCTCCTGGCCGAAGTGAGCGCAACGAGAAGAGCCACCTTCCAAGACAAAAATGTAAGATCCGCCCTGTGAATTGGTTTGAAGGGATGCTTCATTAGTTGTGATAAAACTATGTTTGACTGCCAGAGAGGAGGTGGAGGAAAGGTTCAAAATAACCCCTTCATGAATTGCTTTTCTCTGACCACAACAATGGTCCAGAAGAAGTCCTTCTGTAACGTGATATAGCAGCTAAATGCACTCTATAGATGCACGAGCTAATCCAGATTTTGCAAAGAGCAGGATATATGGAATAATCTCATGAGCAGCAGATCTCAGAGGATGAATATTAACCTCCCGGCACCATAAAAAAAACCTTCTCCATTTCCTCCTGAAAGTCTTATTTGAACTTTCTGCCCTGGCCTTTGATAGAATATCCCTCCATTCAGATGAAAGATTCAAATGCTGAAATTCACAGTGTTCAGGAGCCATGCTGCTAAACGTAGTGAATTCGGATCCTAATTAAGTACTTGTCCCTGTGACATCGTCAAGAGAGATGGGATTGGTTGAAGGAGAATTGGTTGTGCCTCCGACAGTAGGAGAAGCTCCGTGAACTAGTGTTGTCTGGGGCATCATGGGGCTATCAGGATCATTCTGCATGGCTCTCTCTTGATCTTTGTAAGAAAACGTGGTAGAAGGAGAACCGGTTGAAAGGCGTAGGCAAAGACGCCTGACCATGCCATCAAAAGCTAATTCCCCCATGATCCCCATTGGTGAAGCCAACTTGCAAAGAACCGGCATTTCTTGTTCGGAGCCATCACAAAGAGATCCACTGTTGGTTCTCCCCACTTTAGAAAAATACTCTCCAGAATTTCCTGATTGATCCCCCACTCGTGGCAGGTTGACTTAAGCCTTGACATTTTGATCTCCCAGACGGTGTTCCGCTTTTAGGGATATCCCATTTTGGACTGCCCATTTCCAGATCTTCTGGGCTTCCTGAGACAGGGAATGTGATCTTGTATCACCCTATTTGTTGAGATATTGCATTGCTGTTGTGTTGTCTGTCCTGATTAGCACCGCCGAGCCCCTTATCCTCAGCAAAAAAGCCAGCAATGCTAATCTCACTGCCCTGAGTTCCAACAGATTGATGTGGAGTTGTTGATCCTGAAACTTCCAACGACCGCTGACCTGGAGGTCTTGAAGAAAAGCTCCCCAACCTTCCAGGGATGCATTGGTGGTAATAACCAGTGGAGCTGGTGGGGTGAGGAAGGAAAGGGCTACTGAGACATTCTGTCGTTGGGTCCACCAGGGTACCACTTGAACCATGGCTTGTGTGATCGTGATAATGTCTTCGAAGGATCTCATCGCCTGACGCCATTCTCAATCCAGTAGCTTCAGCAACGGACGCATCCTTAACCGGCAGAAAGGAACGAGAGGATGCAAGAGGACATTTAAGGAAACACCTGATGTCTTTGTTTCCTTTGAAAAGCTGCCACAGGAGCCAGACATTTTGTGAAAATTCTTGGGACTGATTTGAGGCCGAATGGCAGCACCTTGAACTGGTAATGGCTCCCGTCTACAGCAAACCGAAGGTACTGCCTGTGGGAAGGATGGATGGGGATGTGGAAATACGCATCCTGCAAGTCTAAGGTGGTCATATGATCCCCTGTGTTTCGAAGTAGCAGAATGTCTGGAAGGGAAATCATCCAGAAGGACTGCTTTTTGAGATATGTATTTTGACTTCTCAGATCCAGGATAGGACGCCATTGAAGATGATTTTTTCGAACTAGGAAAAAACAGGAGTAAAATCCCCTTCCCCTCCGGGAGAATGGCACCTGTTCTTTTGCTCCTTTTCGGAGCATTGTTTGAATCTCCAAGTGCATAAGATGCAGATGTTTTAACTGCTGACGTCTCGGAGGAGTACAAGGGGAAATTTGAAGGAACTCCAAAGTATGTCCAAATTCTATTACATTGAGGACCCATCGGTCCATGGTTATCTATTGCCATTGGTAAAAATTAAATGAAATTTGACCACCCAGGGGAACTACTGGAGAAGGAGGGATATATGTAACCGGAGCCTGAAGGTTGTTATTGCCGCCGTGGGGTGTCCTTTCCCTGACCACCTCCTCTTCATCTAGGGGCAGACCTAGAGTATCCCCCTATTTGATGCTGCTGTTGAACATACTGTTGTCTGTTTGGTTGGAAAGATGTAGAGTAAGAGGGGTATCTGTACTGCTGGTATCCCCCTCTGTAGGATGGTTGGCCTCTACCTCTAGCTCCTCGAAAGGGCACCGTCCGATACTACAGTGTTCCTAGAGCCTTCGCTGTATCTGTATTCTTTTTGATATTCTGCAGCACTGTGTCAATACGCTTCGCAAATAAAGATTCCCCATCAAAGGGAAGATCCAAAATCTTATTTTTGACCTCAGGTCTGAAAGATGTTGCTCTCAGCCAACGGCGTGAAACCGATGCCCCTCCTAGCGATCTGAAGTCCGTGGTAGCGCGGTCCATCGCACAATCAGTGACTTCGGCCGATGCCCTTTCTCCCTCCTGAAGGATCTCCTTAACCTCTTGTCTACTCTCTTCAGGAATCTGACCAATATAAGGTGCCAGGTCACACCACATCTGTCTATCATATCTGCCCAAAATGGAAAGGACATTTGCCGCTCTGACCAGCAGAGCAGACATTGCAGAAAATCTTTTACCTGCGTTATCCAGGCGTCTACCCTCTCAGTCAGGAGGTGTTGTAATGGGAGCTGACGGGTTTCAGAACTTCTGTTGAGCTGCCTGAGAGATGACAGAGTCCGGTTTGGGATGGCCCAATAGACAGGCTGGAGCGTCCCCTGGAGCTTTATACTTCTGCAGTCTGGGCGAGTACCGGTGTAATTGTCGCCGGTGTCTTCATGACCTGAATGCCTTCCTCCCAAACATGACAAATTATAGGGATGATCCTAACTGATTTGCTGTATGGTTCTTTCAAATCGTATAAGAAGCATTCCGTCTGGGTAGTTGACATAGGAAGTTAGCATCTCTTTGCTGCTCTTTCCAGCAAGTTATGGAATCCGCCAATGTCCTCTGGCGGTGAATCAATCGGTACTGGAGAGGTAGAAGAAGGTGTAGGAATAAGGTACTTTCTATCTTGGTAGGACACACACAGTGTTTGCTTAAATACTCCTCACACACCAAAAGGGCCCTTGGTGTCATGCTTCATCATAGGAGTCTTCCTGCCCCGCCGCGGGACGGAGCATGCTTTAACCTGCGACTACGCGGGAGCACTGATCTTACAGTACTATGTGTGGTTAGGGGTAGTGAGAGGAAGGGTCACGAGTGAATGCGAGAAGTGAATTAAAAAGGACCTAGCCTCGTGGACTTAATAAACTTTAATAGGTCGTTGAGGCTGATGCTGTTAAAAGGGGTGGCTAGGTGATGTCCTGCGTGTAATGTGCAGATACTCCTGATCAAGTCAACATGTTTTGAAGCATCAAGGCTTCTTCATCAGGACTGGAAATGATCCCTTTGGTGCGCACTATGTTACTATCGAGATAGTAATTAAATAGTGTGCTATATACAGAATAGTGAATAGATGCAAAATATCATGCACTTTATACAGAACCTAATTGGTATTTCTAAAATGTAAGTCTGAAAAGAGGAAGCACAATTAGTAATACAATTGCGCCTTCCAATGCGCAAACACGTGTAGCCTGTAAATACAAAGCGCCACAATGTGACTGTAGTGTCATTAGCCTTATTTATAACTTTGAACAAAAGTACCGTGATCTGTTGGGATAAAAAGGACGAACGAGACACACACACACATAAAACAGAAAACACACACTCTATATTTGAAATCAGAGAAATAGAAAATCAAAAAGTAGGTAAGTATGTAGAACAAATGCCCAAAGGTTCATACATGCTAGGATATGTAGGAGACAATGCTCCATGAGCCTATTGAACGGGTGGGAAGGGTGTTGCCACTGTATTCTATTTGGTAAAGAAAGGGGGGAAAAATGTTGTAGTCCAATGCTAGCGGTTCAAAGAGATCCTTATAACAAGTTGTATACCACTGGTTCCCTAAACGGCTATGCCGTACTTCCGTAGTAGTCAACTCAGCCTCGCTCAAGATAACGCCATCCCGTGGCTCCGTGGTGTGAATGAGTCCGCGGGAGAGGCTCTTTTTATGCTGCTGGTGATTGGCACTTGGTAAACCAAAAATTATTGCACCTGTGAAGAGCACAACATATCTTCTTGATTCTCTGGTTAACATCCTACATTCCTTAGTTATTGATTCTATAGTTAGAGCTTATGACCGAAAATCTGTGGTATTATTATTGACTACAGAATATTGTGGTACCGTAATATCATGGACAAAATATTAAGGACCAAACAATCATCATGTTAAGTATATATTGATAAATATTGGTTCACGTTACTTATGTCCACAGCAATGTGCCTTGACAATGTACATATCTTCAAGGTACTTAGGTATGGACTTAAGACTAGTAAATCGATAGTCACCTATATTCATTTACCTTGTCAATATTTTGGTCCTCAAAATTTAGCCTACAAGATTCTGGTAGAACAATGTTTTTGTAGGCAATATTTCAACATACAAACAAAATCTGCTGTTGATAGCATTTAGTACCAGGAGGAAATAAGGTGGTAATGTGTTCGAATCGTGAAGCAAGGGGGTTCAAAACCTTTATACACAAAGGACGATATATGAAGTTTTTTGTTTTGGAGTATTGATTTTTACCTTCTGGACAGCGTAAAGTAGTGATGGAATTGTCGTATTAGCCTTGACTATTTTGGAATCCATGAAGATCGTGGAACTCAAGTTGAACTGGAGATGGATTTTTTAAATGTACCAAATCTCTGTGCAGATGAACTACTTTCAGATGGAGTAATACAGCAAACAGCCTACAGTGGAAACCAAGCTACACTGCATAATATGGGCCTATATTGCCATCTACGGGTTCTAGTTACATTTACAAACTACAAGGCTGAGTGGTTTATAAACATCATCCAAACACTGTGTTGGCATACATTCACGTCACTTATTGTACATTTTTTGTATTAGGTGATTTATTAACTGCATTTACTACTCTTTCGAAAAACTTTGGACATTTGAACATCATCTGTTCAGTATTCATTGTTTGCCTGAGATTTGAAAATATTTCTGTCAAAGTATTGAGAAATGTGTTTTTGTTCAGGATAATGAGCTACTATTAAAATGTTTTTATACAACAATTGTATTAGTATAAATTTAATTTAAAAGCAAAGCTTATGGTAAGTTAATTAAAAACATGTATTCTATCCTTTCTTTTGTAGTACATTGACAATACAAAATAGGTTAACAAGACATATATAAAAAAAGAAAATAATGTGCAACACAGTAACATTTTGCTGACAGGGTTTTGCATTTAAATGTATATTTTCACACAATAGGGAGGATTCATGATGCTTGCATCAAGGATAGGCCTGCAAGTGTGAGCTCGCCAGCTGTACTGATTATTGGTGTAAGAGCAGTACAGTCGCTGTGAAAGCATTTTGTATTTACCAGCACTGACAGAAAATAAAATACTGTGTTTAACATTTTTATTTATGGAAGCTAATTTCCTGCACATTATTTCAGCACTCTAAATTACATGAAACTATATTGAGAAAGATGGGTCTATTTGCCTTTCCCCCTGACAGATCTCTCACACAAAGTCAGTGCCAGCAGTGAGGCTTTACTTAGCCTCATGTAATGTACACCACGTTCCAGCAGACAAGCAGAAATCAGCCACACATGAACTTTGTCTCTGCAGTAAGTTTACTTGCAAAACAAGGTTTGGAAGCAAGAACACGCAACCCGACAGGTCTTGGTAATGGCTGTAGTCCTTTGTCAATTATTATGCCTTCAATCTAGTAATATTTTTATATTCTGGCTATAAAGTGTTTTCTCTCTCAAGAGACTGGGGGCCATATGTATTAAGCCTTTTTCCCATTTGCAAACGGGCAGATTCTCAGAATCGGCCCGTTTGTGAATTGGTAAAAGCCTTTTGGGATGTATCACCCCAAAAGGCCATCCCAAAATAGAGAATAGCAAAATTTGCGATTCTCTATTTTGCGAATGCAATTAAGGAATTGCAAATTGCGATTCCTTAAATGCAATTCTGAAATCACCAGAAATTTGCTATTTGGCCTTAAGGAATTGCAAATTACCACCAACTTCAAGTTGGTGGTAATTTGCGATTTTCTTTAAAAAAAGCACTTTTTAGATTTTTTTATAAGTGCCATATGTTATGTTATGTATTTGATAGAGCGCGACAGCTGCCCCAGCAACGAGGCGTCCCGGCGCTGAAAACCATAAAATAACCAGCAAAAAGAAGTGGGAGAAGGATGCAAAAGGTTTAGGACGGTGGGAACAGATGGGTTTTAATTGCCTTCCTGAAAGCGGACAGATTGTCCAGGCAGCGAATGAAAGGTGGCAGGGAATTCCATAGTTTTGCTCCCAAAACTCTGAAGGAATGGCCCCCAACACTGCAGAGTTTCGTACGCAGAACAACCACCAGATGTTGGCCCAAGGACCGCAGGTTGCGTTGAGGAGTATAAGGTACTAAGAGCGGTCGAAGAAGTTCAGGGCCATCATTTTTGAGAATTTTAAAAGCGGTGGTGAGGGTCTTAAATTGAATTCTAGATTCAACCGGGAGCCAGTGAAGTCTTTGTATGGTAGCTCTAGCGGAGCACCTCCTGGGAAGACCCACTACAGCCCTGGCCGCTGAGTTCTGTATCCGTTGAAGCCTCGCTATTTCTGTTTTGTTGGCGCCTAAAAGAAGGACACTAGCGTAATCCAACCGAGAGAGGATGATGGATTGGATTATGAGCTGGCGCGATTTGGAGTCAAAGAAGCCAAGTATAGGATAAATGCTTCTCAGCAGGCCCACACAGGTAGCGGCCACTTTTTTGTGTGGGTTTGGTAACTCAACGAGGAGTCCAGCCAAACCCCTAGGTTCTTTACCAGAGTTTTTGGGGGTGGGATGGGGCCCAGCAAGGAAGGCCACCAGTGATCGCTCCAACAGCTGGAGTTTTTACAGAGGAGCAACACCTCCATTTTCCCTGCGTTCAGCTGTAAGCAGTTGCCTGTCATCCACTGAGCAACTGCAGTCAGGCCCTCCCTGAATCTCGAGGCAGATATGTCACACATACATGCCCTTAGGGCATGTATGGGCGCAAAATGTGCACACATGCATATTTCAGGAGTGCAACAGGGTGTCTTTTTGGCATCCTTTCAACCTTGAAATTGCATTCTCAATGTGGGATTCTCTAATTGGTAATTGCAAATTGAGAATGTCTTCCCATTCATTCCTATGGGCCTCCTAGCCCATAGAAATGAATGGGAGGGTATTCCTTAATTGCGATTTTCCTAAAGCTTTACATCAGGGTTCTCCAAAGTCAGTCCTGGATACCGAATCCATGCCAGATTTTCAAGATAACTACATTTATCTAAATGGGGATATGCAAAAAATCTGGCATGGATCCGGCCCTCCAGGACCGACTTTGGAGAACCATGTTGTACATGAAAGCACTCCAATTCTCCTAGCTGATAAACTGATACTCTCAGGCGATTCACAATCATTCCGAAGAGTAGCTCTCTACGTCGTGGCACCTCATCCTTCAAGAAACCAAAATTCCTAAAACAAGCTTTCTCAGCAAGTTGTCCTTAATCCATGCTCCATAGCGTACATACTATTTTAAATACCTAACTAAAAGCCCTACTCTTCCAGTGCCTATTCCATGGTTCCTCCAGAAGCGTATGATCTGGACCAAACAGGGTAGAGAACTGAAGTAAAAAGACCAAACAAGTTGTGTTAATTTTGTGCTAGCAGACGACTGGCACACGCTGAATCTCTTCCCTAAGATTCCGAAGTCTTAACCTCACTTAGCTTTTACTGGTCTGAAACTATATTATGACAACTAACATCTTTGATCCTATTTTCTTTCAACATGTTGTAATGGCACTCTATATTTGTGTACATAATGATCCTGTATAAAACGCTTTGATACCTGGAATGTCTAGTTGGTGTTGCACAAAACTGCAAGTCTCTTGACTTTTAAATAGTCTCAACTTTGCACGACATGCTCTCAATTTCTAACTTTAAATAAGTCATCTGTTCACTTTTAAATAGCATAGTCTATGCACCACAGATTCTCAAAACTTTTAAATAGTGTGGACTATGCACTACAGGCTCTCATTTTCTAACATTTAATATGTCATCCTTTCGACTTTTAAATAGTATGTACTCATTTTCTAACATTTATTATGTCAACTCTTGACTTTTAAATAGTATTGACTATGCGCCACAGGCTGTGAATTTCTATCATTTAATAAGTCATCTGAACACTTTTAAATGGCATGGTCTATGCGTCACAAGCTCACAATTTCTTACATTATATACATTCTATGTTAACTTTCAAATAGTGTGGACTATACGCCACATGCTCTCAATTTCAACATTAAACAAGTCGTCTGTTGACTTTTAAATAGTACGGGCTCAATTTGTCATTTTCTAACATACAATATATCATCTCTTGACTTTTAAAAAGTATAGACTGTGCCTCACAGGCTCTCAGCTTCTAACATTAAATACGTTCTATGTTGACTTTTAAATAGTTCCTGGATTAAAGTCAGACATAAATAATCTTTAGTCAGTCTCGATAAAGACAATAAATGAGTTTGGTTTTCATGAATGTTTGAATATTTAAGTTTCAACACTGAAACATAACCACTGGATGGCGCCAACAGCACAAAAATCCAATTCCCGCATTACGAGCCTCTAAACTACTTCCATGCGTTTGTAAATAGTATCCGCAGTGGAGAAATGATGGCACAAGCCTGGCTTTCACATTTCCGGCCTGGAATGAGGATATTTCAATTTCCTAAACTGCTGATGGGACGCTTAACACCTTCACTAACAGGCACTGACTAAGTCTGCCAAAGTGTTCTCAAATTCGAATATCTTGTTTCCCTCTAGCGGTCGACGGGTGTGTACTCGATTTCTAGTCGCTCCCAAACGTGGCAAAAGGACAGAGGCGCAGGGGGATCAAAGTGATCTTCCCAAAACGATGGTCAAGATGTCAAGTAGGCATGAGGGATATCGCATTTAGGAGCTTATTTACACCGCCAGAGCTGGTGACGGAACCACTCTGTCACCAGCAATGGACGCGCTGTGCTGGCGATGGAGTGGTTCCGTCACGGCCCGGCCGCCGCGCCTGCGCGGCATTAATTCCGTGCCTGCGCTGAGCGTTCCATTGAACGGGCGGGGCCGTGACGGAACCACTCCGTCACCAGCACAGCGTGTCCGTTGCTGGTGACGGAGTGGTTCCGTCACCAGCATGGCGGCGCCGCGCGCCCCCCTCCCCCCCCAGCTCTGCGGTGGAATTACCGCCGCGGCCAAGGTGTTAAAATGGGAAAAAGTGATGTACCGGCGGCTCAAGGGGCTTGTAAATAATAAGTCCCTAAGGGCAGGTCTGCAGTCGGCACCAGATCATACTTATCTTGTAATGAGTGCACAGTTGCATTAAACATTAAATTAGAAAATGCTGAAAGAAATCAACAACACCTGACAACTGATAATGGCAGCCTTCCCTTTTGGCACGTCATAATGCCAGTCATTTAAGGCATATTTATCAAGGGGGTGCGTCACTTTTGCAGCACGCAACCCCTAAGATGTGATTAATCAAGCCATGCAAGGCCCCCTTGCGTGGCCATGAGCGGCTTGATAAATCAGGAGTAACTTAACGCAGTGCAAATCACGCTCACGGATCGTACTGCTTGCCACTGACGACTGCATAATCACCTTGGGCGTTTTGCTTCCCGTTTTCCCTGCTTGCTCCCTGAAGCAAGCAGGGCTCCCTGAAGCGCTCCAGCTGGTGTGAGCGTTTTCCGCAGTCGGCGGGAATTGATTTCGCTCCCAGCTTGGTGCTGCCCAGGTCGAGGACTTTGGCGAGTGAATAGTGAAGGGAACCTACCGGGGGACTGCGAGGCCCAGCATTCCCCATTCTGCGCAGCTGGTGTCTCTTCCCCCGGCGGCCACGCCCCCTGCCTCCAGACTACATTACTTTTCGCGACACCCGCTTCGCGGGTGCCGCTCACGGATCGTACTGCTTGCCACTGACGACTGCATAATCACCTTGGGCGTTTTGCTTCCTGTTTTCCCTGCTTGCTCCCTGAAGCGCTCCAGCTGGTGTGAGCGTTTTCCGCAGTCGGCGGGAATTGATTTCGCTCCCAGCTTGGTGCTGCCCAGGTCGAGGACTTTGGCGAGTGAATAGTGAAGGGAACCTACCGGGGGACTGCGAGGCCCAGCATTCCCCATTCTGCGCAGCTGGTGTCTCTTCCCCCGGCGGCCACGCCCCCTGCATTCACGTACTTTACTGGTGTTAGCCCCACCGCGACGCGGGACGCGCGCGGGACGGAGCTCGGGGCGAAGACCGGGTAAAGAGAGGGCCGTCTGAGGCCGTCAGGGGCCGTAGGAGGCCGGGCTGGGCCACCCCTTTTGGCCTTTGGACATTGACCTGGTGAACACTAATATTAGGTACAGAGGGCGGAGTGGTTTTAGTTGCCCTTACAGTTATAGTTGTTGCTGGGTGTCTGCTGTGGTTATAACTTCTGTACTCTGGTTGTATAGTCTGTTAATCCTTCAGTATGCCGCTACGTTCGGGTAAAGACCGCTCTGTAGTTCTTCAGACTTCAAAGGGGGTGGTATCCGGCCCACTGGATGCTTTTATAATCAAAGCTACGGGCATTTTGGAAAAAGAAATAGCCTTTGCCGAGAAAAGGTTGTCAATAGATTTAATAAGTGGGAAACGTTCCTCCTTGGGGAATATTGCTTCAGCGACAAGCCCCTTACCCAGTTTACCACCTCCCCCTAATTTGGTTCTTGTACCAGTAGAGATACATAATGACACCGAAGGTTCCCCTCTACTGCAATGTAGTTCTGATACCAACATTAGTGATGCAGATTCATCTGTGAGTGGAGTAGAAGATAGCGTACTATCTGCTACACCATCACTACTAGCCTCCTCCTCTGAAGAGATGAATCGCCCTGGTAAGAGGAAGCGTAATAAGGGCCGGCAGAAAGGTGGAGTTTCAAAGGCATTAAAAATCGTTAGTCCATCATTGCCTGTGTCCGATACCCACAATTCAAGGGAGGACCCATTGTATACCATACTATCGGGTGGGTCTGTTACCTCCACTATTATTTCCACAGGGGTTCCCCATACTAGCGTAGTAAATATGAATGGAAATAATGTCGACCTGCTGGCGCAAATGGAAATCTTATTAAGACACTTTTGCTGCCGGTATTAGAGAGAACCAGACTTATGAACCTTAAAATCGACAGTCTAGAGACCCTTATTACAGCTAATTCCTGCCTACTCAAAAAACTGGTCAGCGACCAGGCTAAGCAGTTGGTTTCTTCCAGTAGTTCTGGTCATTCTAACTCTAAATCTCAAGGCAATACTTCTACAGCTACTAAGGTTATCCCACCTGGGGAATCGTTAAATGCTAGCAATACTAGACCGGTCCCCAAGGCTAGGAATCCGAAGCCACCTAGTGTCCACAATAAACCCCCTACCCCGGTTACCCAAACTGCTATACCCAAGAAGGCAGGTTTTAAATCTAATGGATTACCACTGTTAAGTACTTCCAAGCCTATGAGCTCTGCACAGGCCCTTTCCTCGGGGGTAGGTAGTTCTAAATCGACCCCCCATCAAAATGTCAGTACTTGTGTTGCAGTTGGGTGTACACAACCTCCTAGGCAAGTCACTAGAAGAGGGCCTCCACCAGCAGACCTACCAATTGATGCCACACCCTATACTATTGTCCTGACAGGTGTCGCACCCCTTAGGGATGGGCAATCAGAATCGCATGGGGATCTAATGAATAAGGTAGCCTTTTGGCTTAATAAAAATCGTCCCCTTCCCCCTTCCTCTTCCACAAAGATCATGACAGTCCGTAGAGTTGATTGGGTGGGTTATTGTGTAAAGGATTTGGAAGGCGATTGTATCCTCACAAACTTTCGGGATCCATGGGTGGTCGATCATATTCGCAGGGAGGCAAGATTCGGAAGAACAGGGGATGTACAATCCTTAAGTTTGTCTTACTTTTATCCTAAAAGGCATGGTCCGCCTCCTCCTAACAATTTTCCATTATACAGACCGGTGGGGAGAAACGTGGTAGAGAGGTTTCCCAACTCGCCCTTCTACCCGTGCCTCTCGAACAGGTTTGATCCACTGTCTGGGCTGGAATGCGTTGATTGACTGGGGTATGATCATGGGCCAGATAGCACTAGTAGGGACTCCACAGGTTGTAGCCAATTGCCCATCTCCCCAGAAAATAGTGCTCTTGAGGAGGATAAGAGCAAGGTCTGTGTAGAATCTTGCCCTAAATCACCTTCCCTGAGATCTAGTCCCCTGCGGAGGGTGAATGTTGCATTAGAGGAGGATAGGTGTACCTTAGAGGCAGCCCCGACTTGTAACCAGGTGGGGACAGTTAAAATAGTCTCCTGGAACATGGCAGGGCTAAGGGGTCGTATGGATAGCGAAGATTGGGCTGATTTCATCGACTCCTTTGACATTGTCATTTTACAGGAAAGTTGGGCAATTGCCCCGATTCATAGGGCAGGGTACCTAAATTTTTTCAAGCCTGCTATACAGGGCCCAAAGGGTAGACCTTCAGGAGGGTTAGTGGTATGGATAAGACAGTCTATGGGGTATAGTCTATCGGAGATTTCGGTAGAAAATCCGGATCTCCTGTGTATTAAGCTCAGTAGAGGTAACGATAAGGACTTAGTACTTATAAATATTTACGCTAGAGGACGCCCTGGAGGTCGTAAGCAGCCAGTTATAGACGATCTGGACTCGCTTTTGAGGAAAATAGGCAGTGACAGTTTTATTCTGGTCGCTGGTGACCTAAACTGTTCATTTGAGCCCCTGAACAGCGTGGGGGAGGATCTGGGGGCAGACGAAGATGCTGCATGGGA
Organism: Lissotriton helveticus; assembly: GCF_964261635.1. NCBI lineage: Eukaryota > Metazoa > Chordata > Amphibia > Caudata > Salamandridae > Lissotriton > Lissotriton helveticus. The sequence continues at coordinate 133,109,952 of NC_136070.1, read as the reverse complement.
CTTCCCGCCTTTGTCACTGACAAGGGGCGTCAAGAGCACTGAGGCAGCACTTCATTGGCTGGGGCTATGTCTGGAGTGGGGGCTGCGTGCAGCCAATGGACGCACGCCCTCCGATAAATTAGGCCACCCGACCTTTAATAATGGGGTCAGTAAGAGTCGTATCGACTATTTTCTTGTTAAAATTGAGCTCTGGTCCCTGGTTATTGACATGGAGGTTGTGGAACGCCCAGAGAGCGATCACAACCCCCTTTCGCTGGGTCTTAAGCTTTTAGGCGTTGTAGGTGGGCCTTCTATCACCGCTGTTTAACGGCAGAGGTCATTTTGTGTAATGATAGAAAAAGAGTAAAATGGTCTAGGGTAGTTGCAGATCCTTCCATAATAAAAGATATAGAGGAAGAAGTCGCGAAGACATTGGTTGCAATGGAAGCTGCATCATCCTCCCAGGGGACTATCTCCCAGATTAGTGATCTTCATGATCTGTGCTTTGCGAAACTAAAAACCCTGTTAACAACCCCATTAATACCAAGGAAGGATAAAGTCCGGAACAAATGGTACAATAAGAGTTGTAGGGTAGCGCACAGTAGATTGATTTTAGCGATTAAATCTAGAGACATAGCCGTTATTAGAACGGCTCGGCTGACCTATAAAAAGGCGCTATGGGCCGCGAAGAAGGAGTGGGATGACCGTCACTGGTCAGAGCTCCTTTCGGCATGTCTAACATCAAACCAAATTAAGTTTTGGGAAATCGTTAAGTGGGGTGCGAACCTGGATTCCCAAACCCCTGTGAATCACGTTTCTGCGGAAGACTGGGTGGCTTTCTATTCATTGCAGTTTAGAGCTCCGAACGTGGATCAGGATATTCATCAAGAGTTGGAAGTAGTCTTGCCCTCTAACCCTGATTGCTTGCTTGTTTTTAATACCTCTGACACGAAGTATGCCCTGGGTGCAGTCCATTCAGGTAGAGCGCCTGGGTTGGACGCAATACCCACAGATCTTTTCAAAATGAATCTTGACATTTGGGTCCCATACATAACCATGCTTGTGAATGCAATTGCTGCAGGGGCAAGGATCCCGGGCTCCTGGAAAGGGGCGGAGATTCTACCAGTATTCAAAAAAGGAGACCGCTCAGTCCCGGGAAACTATCGCCCTATAAGCCTGATAGATTCTCTTCAAAAAATAACTGCCAGGATGGTACTTGCGAGAATCCAGGGGTGGATGGAGCAAGAAAATATCCTGTCCCCAATGCAAGCTGGATTCAGAGTAGGCACCAGCACCGTAGATCAGGTTTTTAGACTTAATATGTTGTACTGGAAGGTTGTCAAGCTGGGTGGTGGTGCTATTTATGCCGCTTTTGTGGACCTTAAGTCGGCATTCGATTTGGTACCAAGAGAGAAAATGTGGAAATCCCTTAGACTCATGGGTCTGCCACCTGAACTTCTCGACTTAGTGGTTAGACTCCATGAAGAAAACTTCGCTAGAGTAAGATGGGGTAAACAAGTTCAGGTGACTGATAGTTTTCCAGTTACATGCGGTGTGCGACAGGGATGTGTGTTGGCTCCCACCTTATTTCTTTTGCTTATCAATCATGTTGTAAAATTCTTTGCTGATACCCCGACTGATGCACCATCTTTGGGCGGGTCTAAATACCCGATGTTGATTTTTGCAGATGATACCCTGCTTCTCTCTAAAACACGAGGGGGGTTGCAAATAGCCCTCAACAGGTTCGCTGAGTTTTGCAGGGTTAATGATCTGCAGATCAACACAGATAAAACCAAATTTATGGTTTTTAGCAATAAAAGCCCAATCAAAAGCTCTATTACCTTGAATGGTGCCCTGATTGAACAAGTGGACACAATGACGTACTTGGGTGTGACCCTGGACTACCGCTTTAGCTGGAAACCCCAGATTGAGGCTTTATATCTTAAGTTTGTCCGCCTCTCGGGCTGCTTATTACAGGAGCAAAGGAAGTCCCTGACCAAACGTATTGCCCCGGTGATAAAAATCTACGAAGCAAAAATTAATACAGCATATTATATGGCGCTGATGTTTGGGGGTATAAAGATTTGTCTCTCCTTGTTAAGGCACAAAACAAATTCCTGCGAAATTTGGTGGGTCTCCCTCAATCCACACCCACCAAACCATTGTTGCTAGATTTGGGTTGCAAACCCTTCAGTGATTTGGCCCGCTTCCGTCTGGTGGCCCTGTGGCGACGGCTCTGGACCACACCAGAGCTTAGCCTATTTGCCAAGGAACTGGACGAAGTTAAGTCATTGTGGGGCGCATCTCGAATCCCCTGGCTAAGAGAAGTAAAAATTGTGCTGGAAGAGATGGGACTGAACCACCTTTGGTCTAATCCGGGGGGTTCCCCCTTTCCCTCTAAACAGGATTTCAAGGACCTATACTGGGCCACAGTAAAGCACTTAGCAGTGGTCCAGTCAGACGCCACTAACTTAACTGGACTTTTTTTGGTACATAAACTGACCCCTTCCTTAGAACCTTTCTGGGATGTGATCACTAAAACTCTCGACCGGAAATTATACCATCAGTTCCGTGTCGGGTCACTCCCAGTTAATTCCTTTGCCGGGAAATGGTCTGCAAACTCAAACTATACCTGTCCTTGGTGCCCCAACCATCCGGAAAGCATGGGCCATTTTTTCTTTGCATGCCCAGCCTACCGTGTTCCACGGTTAAAATGGCTTAAACCCCTATGTAGTAATCTTGAAATCAAAGGGTTCTTAGAAGCCATGAGGATATTTCGTACTAACACATCCGAGTTGGTAGTGGTCGGTGTGGCTAAGTACCTAGGCTGGGCATGGATCATTCGAACTAGGAACCCCAATGTTTCTTAATGCTTGTTTTTATATATTCTATATATTGATAACGTTGGTTGTTATTATAACTGGAAGTCTTTATTTTATTGAACTGCTTATTAAATTGTTTAATATCCTTTTAGATGAAGAAAACTTTTAGATGATGATTGTTATCATGGTTTTATAAAATTTTGGTGTTTTTATGTACTGTCTTTTATGAATTGACATTCGAAATAAAGACTTTGAACTGAAAACTGAACTGAAATCACTGCGTTGCGTAGCTCTGCCCCAGGAAGGAGTTCCATGGGCGTTGCGTGTGTTTGTTTCCAGGTGACACCCATGGATTGATAAATGAGTGGATGCCAGGCAGAAGAATACTCTCACACTCATTGACATTAGAGGTTTGTTTCAAAATGGGGGTATTTACATTTTCTGGCTGCTCGATTGCTAACCAGAAACACCAAAAACACCTGTGTGACCAAAGGAGGAGATGCAGGGGGCAGTGACGTGTTTCCTTAGCCTATTTGTGAATTCCTGTTGATGCATTAGTTGCACAAGTGTCTATGTATTTAATGCATCGGTGCTGGTGAGGACCTGTCCCTGCAGGCCTTCTCTCAGTGTCTGCGTGTTTATTTCTGCAGCGTTGCCGAAATTTCGACTGGGTGCATCTCCCCTATTGCGGGTTTGCAGTGCTTGCGTCAGATTTCTCTCTCCAAGGAAACCTGAGGCAGCAGTTTGCAGTGCAAAGTGTGTACAATAGCGTTGCGGTCACCTTAGTGCACATGAAAGCGCAAATTGTTGGGTATGCCACGCTGTGATGGCAAAGCGAGGTTAGGACAATCTATTATTCTGTACAAAAAAGGCCCTTGTGGTGAGGAGGGGAACAAAGTGTCGGGGGCATTGGAGTTTCCATGTTGAAGGTTGTTGACCGATGTATATAGATGTTTTTTAGATGAATTTCTTTTTATATGTATACGCTTTTATGATTTTATTACCTGAAATCGAATAAAGCTCGTTTGATTGATTGATTGATTGAGTGAAGAGCATGTGCAGCAGTGTGTCTGTCCTGTCTCTGAGAGTCAGCTCACCCATTTATCAATGAGAGGTCGATAATAGTTGAGTTGCTTTTCTAGTAATACCTGTCACTTAAAGTCGAAAAGAGTATTAGCTTTGCACAGTGTGTCTCATAGCAAATGTAATTTCTGCATTATTAATGCCCTTATTCCTTTTGAATGCTCAATGGTTTGCTCCTTGGTTTTTCATTGTTTGATGGAGAGAAAAAAAACTACATTTTTCTCAGTATCCAGTGGGTTGGCCTACATTTTATTTCAACTTACAATTTATCCTTTCTGTTTATTTTCACTCTTTTTAGGTTTGCCTTTAGAAATATAGAGGTTCCCGCAGGAAATCTCCTTTTGGAGAAGGAAGAAATAGGGCCTTGGACGTATTATCCATAATTGTCAGAATTGTGATTGGCCAACCACAGAATTAAATAACTTTTCATAATTTAGGATTGGAGTTAAGTTTTCTTTCCGCAATAATGTAGCATGTGATCATTTTATTAGTGGTCATCACAAAATAATGCCGTCTTCACACAATGCAGGGCACGCAGGATTTTATGAAACGGCTAATGTATTTGATTGTGTTTGCCTAGCATAGCCTGACAGTAGCGGGAATTCCTCATATCCAGTCGCAGGCAAATTGGTATTGCGTGGGACCCGTATTTGCTATACATTATAAAGAAATGCAGTTGAATGCAGTACTTGATAGCACTGCATACAAAATGAAAAAAAAATCATTTTGCAAAAAGTCAAAACATATCCAATCCTTCGAAAACCACAAAATAAGAACATGTAGTTTATTGTTTTATATGTTTCACCCATGTGTTCGAGTTGGAGTTTAAGCAGTACTTACTTTAAGCTAGTAGTTTCACTTGGGGCCACGAGGACTAATATTTGTGGACCTCATAAGACTTTGACCCAGAGCAAGAAAGAGAGAAACAAAAAGCCTTGCTGCTTGGCCGCGCCCCTTGATGTGACGTATTCTGGCCTACGTACAGTTGCGCCTGCAGCTGCCCAGAGGCCCCTTAATGGAAGATATGGTATGCAGGGCACACTGCAGCCTGACGTGGCGCCGGGTGCTTTTCAAGAAACATATGTTCCAAGAATTGTTTGTAAACACAAATGGGGCTGCCCCTAGTTGGGATTCCTACAGGATTTTTAAACATGCTTATCCAGTTGGAGCATCTCACAAAAAGTGAAGGACTGGCCTCACACACTGCCTGGTGTCATGCTTCATCATAGGCTGTCCTCGCCCTCTAAAAACTTTGGGGCATATTATTAAGAACAGGCGATACAATTATCGCCGCTTTATCGGCAGGAAACTGCCGCTAAAGGGATACTCAGCATATGCGCCAAACATATATGTCATATATAATATAAATACCCCGTGAATGAAATCGCAGGAAGGAGAAACCACCAACACCGTACGGAGCACAATGATACTGGATTTGTTCTGAACGTGTGTACCTCCATAGAGATATTCATATGCTTAATGATAGTATTTGCTGTGCCTTTAAATCGCCTTTCATAATTATAGGACATGATATCTCCACTAACAGAGGGATCATGTCCAAAACTGGTTTGCATGAGGTGCGGCAATAATAGGAAAGAACACCATGATTATATATCACTGGTTTGCATGAGGTGCGGCAATATTAGGTAAGAACACCATGATTATATATTTTTTATCATGTACCCACAACTTTCTGGTAAAGCCAACGCAAGCATAAATGCACGAGCATGCACGCGCGGCAAAAAGCAAGGCCGCCAAACGCATGCGCCCTTGAATCAGAGCAGGGCCGGCCTAAGGCATGTGCAAGCTGTGCACCTGCACAGGGCCGCCAAACCCCAGGGGCCGCCATGCCAATATATATCCTTAGATACATATTTGCGTGGCGGCCCTTGGCAGGGATTTGGCGGCCTCGGGGCCCCTACCTACACTCCCTGCTCAGGGCCTCCGTGCCCTGATCAGAGGCACTGGACAGATGCGTGACAGCTTCGTTACACGTCCACACAGAAACGGGGAGGAGAGCTGCAGACGCACTCACGCTCTCTCTCTCCCCCGCGGACCACAGACACTCCCTCTGGACCAACACCCAACTAACAGGGAGGCTGTGGCTTCTGAGGTAACGCCCTCGACCAGGCAACCAGGCACGATCGTAGCTACACACCAGTCCTTGTCCAGGTGCCACCAATTGTTTCTTAATTAACAAACATTAGATCACCAACGGCAGTATAAAAGACCGCTCCTTTCCCACCATTACTCACCGGCGGGAGGCAAAGAGGACAACCATAGGAGACACAGCTGTAGGCGCTGAAAATGACAGTAAGAGTGTGTGTGTTTTTGGATGGATGGAAGAGTGTATTCAAACGCTTTGGTGCAATTTTACTCTTCCCACAAGGACGCACCTTTTTAATATGCATCTGTGTGTATGCTTTTAACTCCCTATCATGAACCTGATTTATCAACACCAGACTGTGATTCTAAGTCTCTCTTTCCAGAATGTCACATAAGGCTCTTCCACACTCGACCACCCACGGAGTAAGTAGGATAGTGACCTAGGGTAAGCGGCGAGAGACATGTTTTTTCTCTCCTTTATAAGTGTTGACACGTATGAATGACAAGTGTTTCACTTAGAAACCACCACGCGTGCTTTAAGTGTGGTGATGTATTTAATGTAACATTACAAACAGGAAACTTTCATATTCGGTATGCATTTGTTTTCCTTTTCTTTTTCTACAGGCATTTCTTGTGAGTACTAGACTAGTGGGGAAATTGATACTCACATAAACCCCCACTCTTATAGTGGTTGATCTTTTATACAACTTGGGTATAGAGGCAGAGCTCTTTGAAAACACTTGGTCCTGACGAATGCTATGTACCCTTCAGGGACCTTAAAGCAGAAACATGTTGACCACATCTAGCAAGGTCAGGGGATAATTAGTTCCTAAATCACTGCTCACTTCTTTTAATACCATGCAGTAGCCCCTTTAATTAAATTAGTTTCTTGACAACTGTAATGGTTTTTAGATCACTTTTCACTACTCACGGGCCACCACTTAGCTTAGAAGTGCATCCCTGTCTCCAGGTGTATGCCCGCCCTCTATCAAACAAAGTTTTTAGATAGCGAGGGCGGCCTTTGATGAAGCATGACACCAGATAGTGTGTAAGGCCGGTCCTTCACGTTTTGTGAGATGCCCCCACTGGATACGCAGCTTTAAAAATCCTATAGGAATCCCAACTAGGGACAGCCCCATTTGTGTTTATATTTCGTGTTGGAGGCTGGCTTGTCCCTAGGCCCTGTGCCTCTGTGCCTCTGGTTCCCATCCTTAGTTAATAACTAGGGCTAGTGTGTTTTGACCAGGAATTGTTTGTGCAGCATGTCCAATATCAGAGTGCTCGTGCTGCCACAGCTGAAGAAATAAGCATTTGCGATGCAATAGGTCTCGCCTTTGCTTGAGTTGCGAGATCCGCTGGAGAGTCACCTAAGGGGACAGGTTGAGGACGCAGTCACCATGCACACAGGAGCCGAGAGCGATGCAGGAAACAATCAAAGCGGGCGCTGTGATAATTTTAAAGTGCAGCACCTGTGCCATGCTGATATATAAAAAAAAAACCTAGAGTGAGGAAACAATTAAAATAAAATAAGCGGGCGCCGCGCGCCCGTGCATATTTAACTTATGTGTATGGTGATGCACCGCCATGGTGAAACTGGGCGCGAGGCAGGAAAGAATCGAAGCAGGCGCGGTGCTAAATTTAAAGCGCCGCGCCAGGGAAGAAACAATGAAAATAAAATAAGCTGATGTGGTACGCCCACGCATATTTAACTTATGTGCATGGTGATGCCCCGCCATGGTGAAACTGGGCGCGAGGCAGGAACCAATAAAAGCAGGCGCCGTGCTAAATTTAAGGGAAGAAACAATTAAAATAAAATAAGCAGTGTATGTGCATGGTGATGCACCACCATGGTGAAACTGGGTGCTGTGGAGCCACAATGCTAAATTAAAATAAGTCCCTAAACAGAACAAATAAAAGCCTACATCGTAACAAAACTGTAGTTGGTGGGTGCGCCCCGCATACAACGGAAGTGATGTATTGGGTGCACTGACCAATAAGAAGCCAGCAAAGAACACTGAAGTTGGAGTGAGCCTACGCTAAGCAGCAGGTGGGACTTCACGCAGTATACGGACTATAATAGGTCTTGCAGACCGCATGCGCGCTGATGCTCGACCTAATAACTGGCACCCTGCCTTTAAGAATTCCAGGGACCTGGACACTGAGCCTTTAAGACCTCCAGGAGCCCCCCTGCTCCCATCATGCACCACAGAGGACAGTTAGGTCAGTTCTATTTTACAGAGTACTAACCTATACTGTACTACCCTCTCAGCTCTATGGGGAGTACCCCAGGGCTCCTCCCTGAGTCCGATTCTCTTTAATGTATATTTGAGCCAACTAGCTCACATAGTCCAGGAGTTTGGACTCTCCATTGTGTCATATGTCGATGACACCCAATTAGTGGTGTCAATAGCCGACTCCCCGAACTCCGACCATAAGCAACTTACCCCGTGTCTGGAGAGGATACGAACATGGATGGTGGAATGCAGCCTTAAGCTTAATGGGGACAAAACCGAGCTTATGATCCTGGGCGGCAAATCTAACCCTCGCTTAGAGATTCCTTGGCTAGCTACCTGGGGGCCTCCCCCAACCCCTAAATGTGCCATACAAAATCTGGCTGTTTGACTCGATCAGAATTTAATGATGGACATGCAAGCCAAAAAACTGGTGGGTACATGCTTTGGCATCCTTCGGATGCTCCGGAAAAGCCTTGGTCTACTCCCAGAGAAATCAAGAAGGATGGTGATGCAAGCCTTGGTTGTGTCAAGACGCGATTATGAAAATTCACTATACCTTGGATCTCCCAAATACGTCCGCAATAGGCTACAGGTTGTACAGAATGTGGCAGCTAGACTGGTTCTTAAGATACCCAAGAATCAGTCAGCTAAAGTTTCCCTGAGAGAGTTACACTAGCTTACCGTTCAGAAAAGGATCACATTTAAGTCTCTATGCCTGACATATAGTGCCATGTATGGGAGAGGGACGGCCATGCTACACACCTTGATCTCCCACTACTCACCCCGCAGCTGTGTTAGATCAGGGTGGAATTTTCTGACGAACACCACCAGAATTAAGGTGGGGTGGAAGATCGTTCTCACATCTGGCCGCCAAACTCTGGAACAGTGTGGACCCAGAGCGGCAACTGATTGAAAACGAACAGTCCTTTAAAAAGAAACTTACAACTTGGCTGTTCCCTTAACTCTCGTTCAAGATAGCTTCCTTTACCTGTTATAGCGCTGGGATGCCTGCGGGTAGCCATGCGCTTTATAAATCCTTAAACCTTATAGGAACCAGGACATACTGTGCAAAACGCTACTAAACTGTCAATACTCGTCCGGGGAGGCGTGAGGGTTGCTTATGACTTTTATGAGTATACCCCTGGAAGAGAACTAGTATTACAGGTAAGTAACTTATCCTTCTCTTCTAGGGGATACTCATCAATAGTCATAAGCACTGAATAGAATAGTAAGCCCATACCCACTTTCCCGCGGACGAGCAACAGCATAAATTCAACAAGGATAACACTTTAAGGATGAATTATCCAAACATATTTCTTAGTGAGGCTTGCCCAAACTGAGCATCCGCCTGTGTGTCAGAGTCCAAACAATAATGGCGAGTGAAAGTGTGTACTGATCGCCATGTGACCACTTTACAAATCTCTCCAATTGGTACATTTCTAAGGAGAGCTGTGGTCAAGGCCTTTCCCCTGGTAGAATGAGCTTTTGGTTTGCCTGGGAGGCACTTGTTGGCTAACTGGTAAGACAAAGGGATACAAGAAATTATCCACCTAGAGATGGACCATTTGGAAGGTGCACAACCAGTATTTATGGAACCATAGTTTACAAACAGGCGGTCAGATTTTCTCAACACCTTGGTTTCGTCTATGTAGAATTTCTTGACCCTCTTAAGGTCTAGTGAATGAAGGGACCGCTCCAGGGCATTCGAACGATTAGGAAAAAACGTCGGCAGAGTGATGGCCTGATTAATATGGAAATCCAAGTCCACTTTAGGTAGAAATCTTGGATGGGTCCTAAGAACCACTCTGTTCGCATGAAAAACGATATAAGGTTCTTAGCAGCACAAAGCCTGAATCTCACTCACTCTGCGAGCAGAGGTGATGGCCACTAAAAAAGCGATCTTCCATGAGAAGTGATGTAGAGAGGCTCTGTGAATTGGTTCAAATGGAGCACTCATCAATCTAGCAAGAACTATGATAGGTGGGTAGACCTTTTTTAATTTTTAAACCCTCAAGAAAATCCTTAACCACAGGAATTTGACAAAATAAAGCCTGCATAGGAGACTTTCTGTATGCTGAAATAGCTGCTAGATGGACCTTTATAGAGGAAAATTGAAAGCCAAATTTGGCCATATATAGCAAATACGGTAAAATCACCTGCTCTTGACCCCGAACGGGATCATGACCATTGTCATAAGTAAAATCGCTTCCATTTGAAAGCGTACGATTTTCTGGTAGAAGGTCTTCTGGCTTCTTTAAGTATGTTCATACAGTCAAAAGAGAAGTCTAAGTGCCCGTATTGAAGGACTTCAGGAGCCATGCCGTCAATCGTAGAAATGAGAGTTTGGGGTGTAACAGCTTTCACTTTTTCTTGGATATTAAGTCTGGTCGGCATAGTAACCTCCTGCTCGGAACTTTTGATAATTGAAGAAGGTCCGGGTACCACCACTGACTAGGTCATTCTGGTGCGAAGAGTATCATTATGGTCTTGGCCCTGTAGAGCACCAGCACCAACAAGAAGGAGCCAAGAGGGATTTGGAAAGATATAAGGGATCGCCCTCCACTCTAGACAATCAATCAACAACAAGATCCCTATACCTGGGATGATTATTAAATTACATAGACATGAGTACACATTACTCAGGTTGTATTCTTCTTTTTTTATACATACCGAGGTAAACCCCTGCTATCTTGCGCAGTGCGGTTTCACTCCTCTAATGTCTGATAATCCCCACACATTATATTGTTCCACACAATTAATTAAATACTGCAGTCTCAATTCAAAAAATGTCCGGCAGTGATGTTCAACGGATGTCTGCTTTCTAAACTGAAAGAACATCTATCCACACTTCACCACATGTGTACAATCTTACAGAGGAAAAAATGTGTGGTGGAAAGGAAGGCACCTCACGGGCGAACACCCTCGGGGATGTTGGCTGATGTTACCAACTCAATGCCCCTTTCTCATCATCGGTTGCCTTCCAATCCGGAAAAGAAAAAAGAATAGGTACAACACATAAACTGAAATACGTGTAAAGGTGCAACATAAAGAGTATCGACGTTAACTCAAAAAGGACAGAGTGACATAAAATCCACAGCCACACCCACTCAATCACTTTATTCTTCGTTTCAGTGTGAGCTGAAGAGTTAAAACAAAGGATGGTAGCTTAGTATCGCCTACCAGTTCCTTCCTTGATACCTGTAGAACCTGTTGATCGCCATGGGTATCAATGCAATTGGAGGAAAAGCGTACTGTTATGTCTGAGACCATTTTATCAAAAGCGCATTTCCTCGTGACCCTGGTTGGTGAAACCTGGATGTGAAGATGGGCCATTTTGCATATAACCGCATCTGCAAACAGGTCAATGTCTAGGTCTAGGGAGCTTTGGACTCCCTAATCCCTATTGTTTGGTGTAAATCAGGGGCTAGTAAGTTTAGCCCATGGTATGATGACTCGTTGCGGGCACTTAAGACCATATGTAGGCGGGCAGAGCGGGTCTGGCGCAAAACGTATAACAGTGAGAAGAAGGTTTTGTATTTGGCCACTGTGAAGCTCTATCATCGGGCAGTGTGCAGAACCCGCGCCGCCTTCTATGCCTTGCAATTTCGGTCTAGCTCTAACCCCTCCAAGGCTATTTTCAAGGTGTTGAAAGATCTCACCGCCAAAAAGGTGACTGCGACCTACCAGGGCTCCGTTGAGCACTGTGAAATATTGGCGGATTTCTTTCTGGAAAAGGTTAATGCTATTTATCGGGCTTTTCCGTCGGCTACTCCTTTTGCCGACACACCTTGTAAGCCTCTGGCATCAGAGGAGTTGCATTCCTTCCCGAATTTAACACCGGAAAGCCTCGGCAAGCTGGCTCATCAAGTGAAGTCGGGGTCCCCGGCGGCTCCGCTTTGTCCGGCTGTGTTTAAAGACTTAGCTGAGCATGACATCTCTCCGCTATGCTCTTTGATTAATACGTCGCTTACATCCGGCGTAGTTCCACGGAAGTGGAAACAGGCCATGGTTCGGCCCATTCTTAAGAAACCTAACTTGGATGATAGCAAGCCCGAGAGCTATCGGCCAATTTCTCTCCTTCCATGGCCTGCCAAGGTGACTGAGGCGCACGTCAACGCGGTCCTCTCGGAACATCTACTTCACGCTGGTGTCCTAGATATGACGCAGAATGGGTTTCGGGCTGGTCATAGCACGGAGACGGCTCTACTGTATATGGTGGAGCATCTACGCTCCGTGCTCGATGCGGGGCAAACGGCGGCGCTGGTGCTATTAGATCTGAGCGCCGCCTTTGACACCGTATCGCACCCTGTCCTTCTGCGTCGTCTAGAGGAGGCTGGTGTCACTGGCATCGCTCTCCAATGGTTCCGGTCCTTTCTAGCCAATCGGGCCTTTAGCGTGACCGTCCCGCCGTATCAGTCCAAATACCATCCGCTGGGTCTGGGGGTTCCCCAAGGCTCCTCGCTGAGTCCTACGTTGTTTAATCTATACGTAAGGCCGCTAGCTGAGGTTGTCAGGCAATGGGGTATGACAATGGTGTCATACGCCGACGACACCCAGCTAGCGGTCACGATCAGCGGGGATGCCGATGTGGATGCCCCCAGATTCGGCTGGATGACGTCCAACTGTCTCCAGCTGAACGCTAGCAAGACCGAGGTCATGATTTTTGGCAAACAACCGGAACTTTGGGGAGAGAGATGGTGGCCAGGGGATTTGGGTCTTACACCTACTCCAGTCTCTGAGCTTAAAAACCTCGGGGTCTGGTTGGACCCTTCCCTTACGTTTGTCTGCCATACCAAACGTACGGCGGCCTGCTGTTTTGGCATCCTACGTGGGCTTCGTCCGGTGCTTAAGTTTTTTGATGCCTCTACTAGGCAACTCGTGATCCAAGCCACTGTCATCTCCAGGCTGGATTACGCGAGTTCCCTATTTGTAGGTCTAAACCAGGCAGAGATTGGACGCCTGCAGCGGATCCGGAATGCCGCAGCAAGATCGGTGGTAGGACTACCTAGATCGTGCCCTACTTCCAGTACCCTGCGCTCGCTGCACTGGCTTCCGGTGGCACAGCGGATTCGGTTTAAGGTCCTCTGTATCGCCTATAAAATTCTCAAGGGGTCTCCTGCTGCGATTCTCTCTAACCTTCTGGTCCTTTACATTCCAGCCCGAGCTTTAAGATCTGCTGATTTAGAACTGGCTGTTGTCCCGCGCTTTAAGCGGAGCAGGGCTGGCGGACGTTCCTTTCAAGTTCGTGCGGCGGTGCTTTGGAACTCCCTTCCCCCGGCGATTCGCGCCCTTAGAGATTTGCTTTCCTTTCGTCGTGCGGTGAAAACTTTCTTATTTCCTTAGTTTTAAAATTGTCTGTTTTATTATTTCGTTGTGTTGTGCTGCTACCTTGTCGGGCGCCAGGACGCTCCTTTGCTGGAGCATCTGTGCGCCTAATAAAAACGCATAACATAACATAACATAACATAACATCTCTCCACTGGTGGAAAATGTCCTGCGTGACGTCATTGTTTAGTACCCAGTCGTGATCTTTGGCGAAGTCTCGATTTAGAGGCGTCTCTTGGACGTTGAGAGTTCCTGGGAAATGAATCGCCACAACGGTCAGATATCTTTCAAGAAGCCATTTCCAGATGGCTAGAGACTCCAGAGAGATAGATCTCGACCGGGTTGCCCCCTGTTTGTTCAGATAATGCATTGTTGTGGTATTTTCCTTTTGAACCAACAGGGAACATGAATGGAAGGAAGGGAACAGTGGTTTGAGTGCTAGGTGTCCCGCTCTCAGTTCTAAGAGGTTGATGTGATACCCTTGTTCTGTCTCTGACCAGAGCCCCAGCACCTGAAGAGAACCCATATGAGCCCCCCCCAACCTTGGAGGGAAGCATCTGTGATGATTGTCTGAGTAGGCAAGTTCTGGTGAAAAGGAACTCCCTTCAGCAGATGTGATCGCTTAATCCACCATCTGATGGAATTCTTGGCTGACTGGAGGAGAAACACACAGTCCTCCTGGAGACCTGATATCTGCGTCCAGTGATCCTCCAGAGATTGCTGCAGAGGGCGCATGTGTAGTGTTGCATTTGGTATGATGAAGACGCATGATGCCATTGAGTCTAGCAGTGAGGACACACGTCTGGCTGTGGGATGCTGAGAATGGAGAAGATTGCAAAATTTTTCACGGATTGAGGATAACCTCTCCTCCGAAGGACACACGTTTCCTCTTGCGGTATCCAGAGAAGAACCCAGGTACTGGATCTTTTGGCTCGGGGTGAAAATCGACTTTTTGTAGTTGACTTGTAGGCCCAGATGGCTCAGCACTTCACAGGAGTATGAGAGATGACTCTGAAGCAGAGTGGGTGACGAGCTCTTCAGAAGTCAGTCATCCAGGTATGGATATATGAATATTTTTTGTTTGAGAAGAAAGGCCGCTACTACTGTAAAGCATTTCAAGAACGTGCGGGTGGCTGATTTGAGCCCAAATGGGAGAACCTTAAACTGGAAGTACTGGAGAGCTACCTGAAACCACAGGAATTTCCGATGTTTCCTGGAAATTGATATGTGAAAGTAGGTGTCCTGCAGATCTATGGAGCACGTCCAACCCCCTTGGTGTAGTTGAGGAAAGATTTGGTGCAGTTCTAACATCCGAAGTTTTTCTTTGCGGTTGAATTTGTTTAAAAATCTCAGGTCAAGTATTGGTCTGTACTCTCTGGTAGGGCCTCTTTCCTGTACCAGAAAGTAACGAAAATAGATCCCTTGCCTTCGTTGCAGAGCAGGGATTGCTTCTATGGCATCTTTCTGCAGCAGACTGTTCACCTCAGCGTGCAACAAGTGGTGTTTTTGGAGGAATCATTCTCGAGTAGGCACTGATGGAGGTGGGGATTTGAATATGAGCAAATAGCCATTCTGCACAATATTCAGTACCCACTTGTCTTATGTTATTTTCTTCCACTCATCAAGGTGAAACATAATACTTCCCCCCACCGGAGTGGTTAACGGGAATGGGGGAAGCCAGATCTCATTGTTTTGCAGATTGTTTCGCTGCAGAAGATGTTTGTCTTGCAGCTCCCCTTCCTCGACCAGGCCTTTGATGATGGTAATGAGACCTGGGCTGATGTTGATGCTGTGTTGACCAGTGACGAGTTTGAACCCTGTGCTGGTCGAGTGAGGGTCGTAGGGTCGAAAGTTGTGTCGAAACTCCTTTCGTTTCTCCAGCCCAAGGGCTTTCAGAGTGTCCAACTCTGTTTCCATTTTGGACATCTCATCATCTGCATAAGATCCAAAGAGAGACTTGCCATTGAAGGGAAGATTTACAATTCTCTGCTGTGCATCAGGTTTCAGCCCAGTGAGACACCAGGCTGAGCGTCTAGCACAAATGCCATGGGAGTAGCCATGCGCAGCCATATCCGATGCGTCTGCAGCTGCACTAATGACCTGGTTTGCAACCAAGCCCCCTTCCTGCAGGATTTCCTGAAAATCTTGCTAGTCTTCTTTAGGCAGCTTCTCTGTGAATCGGGCCAAAGAGTCCCAGAGAGACCTGTCAAACCTCCCCAGAAGAGCAGAGGCACTAGACACCTTCATTACTGATGCAGATCCTTTTGCCCAACGAGTCCATGTTTTTGCTGTCCTTCTCCGGAGGGACTGTGGAAGATGCTGCTGCTGGATGTGTTTTCCTGGCTGCTGACACTATGACTGAATCTGGAGGAGGATTCGATCAAAGAAACAAGGGGTTCCTGATCCGGGGCCTTGTACTTCTTAGAAATACGTGGGGGAGCTGAACCCACTGTAGCCGGAGCCAGAAAAGTCTTCATCGCTGGTTCGAGCAGCACCGGAACCAAAGGAAGTAGGGGCCTCATCGAGGATCTGTGGTGCAGGGTTTCAAATGTGACTGATAAAGAAACCATTGGTGCCGACATATCAATGTTCAATTTGCTGGCACCCCAGCATAGAACCTCAATAAAAGTCCCTATATCATCAATTGGGGACATTATGGCTGGAGGTGTCTCAGACAATGTTGGCAAATAGTCTCTCATAGATGATCTTGGGGACGTGGACCATGACGGAGACCTCCATCTCCTTCTTTCTAGAGTGGAAGAAGGGTGAGATCCAGATCGTCAACATGTCCTGGATTGTGTACGTTGAGCCGATGGAGACCTAGCTCTCCTTGGGAACCTGCGTGGAGATGCCCTTGTGGATGTGGCAGGAGGAGGCCCAGCAGAGAACCAGATTAGAGAGTGTATTCGGGAGAAATCTGAGCTTGGACTTCTGTGTGGAACCTTCCAGTTTCGAACACTCTCTAGCCATCTTTGGGAAAGGTTGACAGGAGGAGTCTTCTCTCCCGGAACCGGTGATCCCTCCGGTGTGATCTGCACAATATTAATGCCAGGTGAAGATGACACTTCCCTCGACGCCGACCGTATGGACTTCGACGTTGATCTTAGCCTTTCTAGCACTTCCCTAGATGGGGCCATAGGATTTTCTTCCCTCAGTGTCAAATGATGCCATCTCGCCGACGACACCGATTGTGCCATCTTTGACGTTGGCCAATGCTTCGGCGAGGCATTTGAGGATTCATTTCTGTGCGAAGATGTTCTCAACGTCGACTGTCTGCGTGACTGTGGTGGAGTCCTCGACATCGACCGCCTGTAGGCCTGCAGTGGTTTCTTTGACGTCGAGCCTCTCGACGCTGACCGTCATGACGGCAGCGGAGATCTAGACATCGACCAGTGTTTCGGAATCAATGCATGTTTTCTCGACGTCGACCCAGACTTTGTTGTTGACTTAGGTCTCTCTAGGCCAACATACTTCGAGCCCGAAGCAGTATGCCTCGACTTCGACTTATGTTTCGGCAACGGAGGCTCTCGCCACTTCGACGGCGATATGTCTCTCGACATTGTTGCATGTCTTGCTTGCTTTACCGATGTCAATCTCAACGCTGACCGTGAACAATCAGGAATTTGCTTCCTTTTGGATGCTGGAGAAGCAGATTGACGCCGTTTACCATGTCATTCTTTAGGATAGGGCTCTTTGAAGGCAGCATTGCTCTCAAGGCCACTTTTTGAATGTCCTTTTCCTCTTTCCAGTAAGTCATGTAGCCTTATCTTCTCACAAAGAGTTCTTCTGGAGAATTGCTGGCAGTAATAAAATTGCTCTGGATTGTGTGATTATGGTAAACACACTATGCAGACAGAATGTGGGTCTGATTTTGCCATTTTCTTCCTACAGGAGGGACATTTGTTAAATAAAGCTGGTATTTCTGACAGAAAATAGTTCTCAAAATTGTCAGAAAACAACTGAAAAGTTGTCAGCAGTCACAAAACGTTGTGTGGAGATGAAATAAACAAATTTCTGATAGAATAATCAAAAATTGACAAGCTCAATGCTCCAGGATCCTCACAGAAGGAGCCGGAAAAATGAACTGACCTAAGTGTCTGTCATCAGCATGATGGGAACAGGGGGCTCCTGGATGTCTTCAAGGCACGGTGTCCAGGTCCCTGGAATTCTTAAAGGCAGGGTGCCAGTTTTTTAGTACTGTGATGTTTTTTCATATAATGCAGCCTATGGGCTAATTGCCTGCTATTATTTGCCCTTTTCTCTGAAAATAAAGGGCTTTGTTGGAACATTAATGGAGTGTATGTTCTCAGTTACAGAAAAGAGTTAAGCGATTTTGTCGTTTTAATGAAAACCTGTATAATATTGGCACTTTAGCCTTTTTGAGTTATGGTAGGCTGCATGTTTACACATGTAGATATGTATGTTTTTGTGGGTACTTTGTACTTTATTTTAGCTAAACATACACATGTATATGTATTTTTGTATATACTCCGGGGTCCCGCTTATTGGCGGGAATTATTCAGTGCTTATGACTATTGATGAGTATCCCCTGGAAGAGAAGCTATGCCTTCTCAGGGCAGGCGCAACGAGGAGAAATATCTTCATTTCTCCTTGTTACTTTCTATTTCTATAGGAAAAAAGAGGAAAACGTGACAGGGGATTGCTTTTGTGCAGGAAGGTGCCCCTTCCTTCACAGAAACAGTCCTGCTTGCACCGTAGGAACCCTTACACAACTAGGCAGCACATTTTGCACCAGCACTGGGAAAAGGCTGGAATGTGTTGTATTGTGATAAATATGGCACATTCCTGCCCTTTCCCAGTACCTTAATACCTTATCTTCCATTCTAGAGAATTTAAAATTCATTCCTACTTTGGAAAACTTGAGGTCGAATTCAATGACTGCTACGGAAGCGTGAGGGTACTCCGAACTGTCCCCAAATATTTCCATTTGCGTGAGAAATCATATCTGCCACTGTGTATCCCCAGCTTATTTTTTTCTCTGTTTTATGCCATCTGCTGAGATTGCTGGCTTTACAATCATCATAGGTTCCATGTGCTCTGTGGAACATGTCTCAGCTTTCCCTCCAGCACAGTCCAAGACTGACGTTTAGTACAATTATCCCCTGTCTAGTCAGTGTGAAGTGTGGTTTTGTCAAAACTGCATTGTAATATTGGCTGTAAGTACATAGGGGACGGAGGCCGCCTGCACTCTCACTTGTGTAACTTTTAAATGTGAGGTTGGAGAAAATGTATGACATTTCCCGCAGGCCAGTGCCTAATTTGTAAAATAACATAAGGGCCAGCGCCCAAGGCGCCACTGCAGCCAGCCTCACCCACGACTCATGCTACTGCTGCTGAAATACAGTGCCAGCACTACCTACTAACCATCACACTATCTTGAATCATTGCGGGTCACCCAAAGTCAGGCTGAAAACACTCTATGTGGTCTACCCCATAAACAAGTGCTAATGTTTAAAAATATGTGCCAGTACCAAGCACCTGCAAACACTGGCAGAAATTAAGCACTGCTCCAGGCTCAACCAATGTCTCTGCTGAAAATGGTAGCACCTAACTCACGGTATCTATTGGCTATGGAGCCTAAATCCTCTAAATATCAATTTAAAATATTTTTTATTTTCTAGAAAGTGGCAGCAAGGAAAGCAGTGATATTTGGAAAACATAGATACCGGGATGGAACCTCACACTCTAAAACTGAATATTTGATTTCTTATTTAATAATATAACCCCTGACTTGAAAACACAGAATTCGTGCTTGTGAGGCAAGAAAGTCCAATATAAAACACAAATGAACCTAAAAGTAAAAAAAATTCCCTGCCCACTTAATAAAATCCTTGCCATGATAGGGGAGTAATGATAAGAAGATGACCACAGCACACATTTGCCCATTTGATTTGGTTTCTAAGCACATTTAGAGCTTTTGGTTTGAACTATAATGCAATCCAATGTAGTTTTCCTCAGCCAAATTCAGCAAGCCCAATACCACAAGAGGAACCCACAAGCCTTGCTGGAGCAGTTCAAATGGCATTCCAATGGTCTTTATGTGCTGATTCTGTGCTTCTGGATAGAGGATTTCCACTGTGTGGGCCTGTGGGAAGCTTTGTTTGTGGATGATCATAGGGCATGTGTTGCTTCGGTTAATCAAAGGGAGACATTGGAAATATTACATGAATTTATGAGGATATAACAAAGCGAAATGAGTGGCATGTGCTTGCTACATCTGGGCTGGTAGTCATTAATTCTATTTGTTGTTGTATAAGCTTTATTCGAAACAATTCTCATAAAAGCACATGGCATTTAAAACAATTACACAATAATACATAATAACAGTAAAAAGACATTAAACTTACAGTGCAGCTCATACAATGTTACATACTAAAACCATTAGTAAAATATATTACATTAACCATTATTAAAAGAAATCCCTGATTACCTCATTTCCCCCAGAGCCCGTCGTCTAATTGCCCAGGCCCAGCCTAGATATTTGGCCACCCCTATGACTATCGAATCCTGAGTAGTTGTACATAAGATTCTTAAAGCCACAGTGCTATCACGTGTCCCCAGGTTTCTGCATACCGGCGTGAGCCATTTCGTCCTTGGTTTTATGTAGGCTTGACATACGAATAGGAAGTGGCCTATGCTCTCTTCGGCATTTTCACATGCAGGGCATAAGTTGTTGGTCGATTTATTCCAGCCAGCTGTCATTTTCTTCAGGGGGATGGATCCTGATCTTAACTGAAAGACCAATTTCCTATCCATTGGTACCGTGATGTTATCCCAATAGTTTTCTAGAGCAGGTAAGATTTTTGACTCCAGAAAGCGGCCAGACATAGAGTCTGCCCTTGTGTCTTTCAGCAATTTGACACCCACCCAATCCCAGTACTGTTTTTTTAGGTTTTCCTTACTGGGGAAAATCTCTCCCGCAGGATTGTTCCAAAGATTTGAGAACCCTAGGTTAGCTAGCATAGACTTCAGATGTTTTAGCCATTTTATCTTGTGGAAGGTATCTTCCCGGATTATCCATAGAAAGCCCTCCGCATATTGTCTTATTTCTGGAGTCGTCCAGAGGCGCCTCCAGTAAAGAACTGGGCGCAATCGGGCTCTATCTATGATAGAGCGCCTACCCAGTTCCAAAAACAATGGAGTTAGCGGGGTGCTCTGTGGAAGTCCTGTGATCCCTCGCAAAAACTTATTCTCAGAAGTCTGCAGTGCCGCAATACTTTCCCAGGCCCATAGCTCTGCACCATATAATGTGGCGCCCAAGACCTTTGCGTCATACACCATAAGTGCGGGTTTTATAGGCTTTGTCTTAGATTTACGGTGTTCGCCCCTTAGGGCACCTGAGAGCTGCTGGTGTCTAAGGACCACTTTATCCACGTGATGCGCCCAGCCAGTGCCCTCTGCGATCTGGACCCCCAAATACGTGAATTCCGCAACAGTATCTAGCCTGCTGTTATTCAAGGTTACTTTGGGGTAATTCCTACGGCCTGGGGAAAAGGCCATTAATTTTGTTTTTCCCACGTTCACCTCTAGGCCATGTTCAACGCAAAAAGCATCGAAAATGTTCAATGCACGCTGCAGCCCCATAGGGGTCTTAGATAAGATAAGAGTGTCGTCAGCGAACATCAGGATCGGAACCCTGGTGTCCGCTAACGATGGGGCATCAACGCTGGCCTTCAACATTCTCTCAACAATCCCGTTGATAAATAACGAGAACAGTAAGGGGGCCATGGAACAGCCCTGCCGGACGCCCCTTTCCACTGGGAAATCCATGGTTGTCTCCCCGCTTCCACCCCACTGGACTCTTGCAAAGTTGGACTCGTGCAGTCGCATGATTAATGTAAGCAGATCTGCGGGAATCCCCATCTTTTGCAGAACCGACCATAGCTTGCACCGGGGAACTAGGTCGAATGCCGCCCGCAGGTCGACAAACGCGACGTACAGGCAGCCCCTTCCCAGTACAACAGTCTTCCACCGGAGTATGGTGAACCGAAAGACCTGGTCAATGGTACTGGTTGCTCGCCTAAATCCAGCTTGGTATGGAGAGAGGGCGTTGTTGTTATCAACCCAGTCCATAAGCTGATTTGTTATCATTCTCCCAACTACTTTCTGCATAGTAGCTATTAAGCTTATAGGCCTATAATTAGCAGGCAGCGAACGGTCGCCCTTCTTGTGTATAGGGATAATAGTTGCGCCTTTCCAGAGGTCTGGGACCACTTCCCCCTTCGCTAGGGCATTTGCTACGAGGAAGGTGTACCTCGCCCATCTGGTCACATCATATTTAAAAATGTCAGGTGGAATCCCATCTGGACCTGGGGCCCTCCCACATTTCACAGTGCTGATGGCAATTTCCGCCTCTCTAAGAGAAAACAGATTGTCGGTTGCGTAAACAGGTATTATACTGCTCACCACCATAGGATGAGTAACATTGACATACTGTGGTCTAAAATAATCGACCCAATCGTCTTCTGCCACGTTGTTGTCAGGCTTCGCGGGACCAGCTCCTCTACCCCACTTAATAATTTCCCAAAATGTCCTGGAGTCTTTGTTACCTGAGGCCTCTTTCAGTTCTGCCCAATGGTCTTCATCCCATTTCTTTTTAGCTAAATGGATGGCCCTTTTGTACAATTTCCTTTTCTCTGTTACTGCTTCACGGTCCCTATTCCTTATGGCTTGTCCTAGTTCAAGTCGTGCCAATCTACATTGACTATCAAACCACCTTCCCACCTCTTTAGCTTTCTTCCCTTTCCTATTTTTGGCGAAGAAGCACGGTCTTAGGAGGGAAAATAACTCGTTATGAATTTCCGTGATACCACTATCTCCTGGTACCACTGGGGCCGCTGCTTCCATTGCGGAAATTGCACTGTCGACCACATTATTAATGAAGATCATAGTAGCCTCATTTGCCAGTACTTTTGGCCATTTTAACCTGCGTTCGTCATTACTCATGACCGGGATATCATCATTGGTTTCAGAAGAGTTTCCCACACCTGCATTCCACCACCTGTGAATCACACAGAGGGGGTTGTGATCACTTTCGACCCTGGGCCTAATGGTCATATCGACAACTCCCTTCCACCGCTGAAGACTACACAATATGTAGTCAATTCTGCTCCTGTTAATACCATTATCATAGGTATACCCACCCTCCTTGTCCCCTTGTGCCCTCCCATTAAGTGCTCTTAAACCATGTTCCATACAAATACCATTTAGTAATAAGATCTCTTTTGTCCATCTCTTAACAGGTTTTAAACATAGAGAGGGTACTCCCCAAAGATTATCCTCTTCGCTCCCTAGAGGATCGTTTGTACAATCCAAGGGTTCAAAAGTCCTGTTGAGGTCTCCTGCTATTATCAACATACTTTCTTGAGACGTAGCCTCTATGGCAGCAGATAACAGCTCTATGGTAGGTGTATTAATTACATTATTACCTCTCGCATAGACATTATATAAATCTATTGGGGGACCCTTGCCTGTAGAGATTCTTAGTAATTGAAGATCACAACTACCCAGGTCCAACATTTTGATATTAATATGCAAATCTTGTTTAACCCATACAGTAAGGCCTCCCTTTGGCCGCCCTCTTCCACCTTTTTGGGCTGGTATACAATAGTTTAGGTAACCAAAACAAAAAAGGGAATCACAAGCCCAGGTTTCTTGGAAACAGCAGATATCATACCCTCTTATAAAATTCGCCCAGGATTGGGAATCCATCTTGCTGCCCAACCCCGCAATATTCCAGGATAGAAGTGTACCAATGCTAGCCACAGAACCATCAGAGTTGTTGGTTTTAAGGGATATTCGAAGTGGCGTTAGACTTTCAATAGAATTGATCGGCCTTTCCCCAACATCCATGTGATCTACAATCATGTTAACATTCTTTGGCGGCGGTGCATTTACATTGGAGTTTGAAATTTCTAAGCTAGAACCACCTTCTTCAACCAAACTCCCCGTCTCCATATTATTAGGCGTATCATTTACACTTATAATATCAACATTAACGTCCCCAGCCCCTTTTGGCACGTTATAACTCTCCCACTTCCTAACTGTACTGGTTTGTCAATTTCCCCATCCAGGGTCCTGCCATCCTACACAAGAGTTGTAATGTATGTATGTATTATGGTTGTGGCCAACTAAAGGAGGTAATGGAAAATTGGCTGGCCATGGTACAGTAGGGGGTATTAGGGGTTCGCTAAGCAGGCTAGTTGTTACGCTAGTGGATCGGGGGTAAAAAAAGGTAAGGTCTACAATTCCAATACCTCCCTTGTTTGTTCCCCATCCCTGCCTAGTTATCCATCCCGCCACCCTAGGGTCTTGAAAATTAACCACTATACAGTCACCACCCAAGGTTTTCGCTGTGTATCCCATCCAGTCTATTCTCCTTACCCCTATGATTAGCCCGTCGATATCACCAGGCAGAGGACGATTTTCCTTTAACCAGTGCATGGTCTTGTTTTTAAGCGTCTGGAAAGTTTCTCTCTGCCCTGGCGATAATGATGGTACATTTATGAGGACTGCTACATAGGGGAAGGAATCAGGAGTGAGATTAATCGGGGGTTTTCTGTAAGATGGCTTTACTAAGGGTGGTGGGTTAGATTTAGGGAATTGGGGGACGGGTTGGGAGGGGGGCTTCAACGCCTGTTGTTTATTATTTTGTTGGATTGGTACTAGAATCTTATCTACCACAGGGCGAGCATTGGCCCTGTTCCCTCCCACCTGAATCTTTGCGGCTACTTGCATGTTAGTAGTTGCTTCTGCAGTTGATGGTGCTTTATCCACACTCATAGCAATTGGGGAATTTAATACCTGCTGGGTTGAGGACTTTATATGATGTATTGTAGTCGGCTGGGTTGAAACAGAGCCGACTTTCAATTTGTCCGATTTTTCTGAGGGTTTTGTAATTACTGTAACCAAGGATTTACTTTGCTTTAGGGGTAAAGGAGAATTATTTTGGGGCCTTCTTCCCTTTTCCTGGTTAGCAGGGTTATTAAGGACCTGGGAATTTATTCTTGCATCCACCCCAGCATTCGCTTTAATCAACGATTTTGTGGAATAGAAATTGTCTAATGTAGACTGCTCAAAATGATTAAGCCTTTCTATGAGCTTGTCAATTCTATCCTCAATCGGGTTAAGCAAGGATCTAAGTAATTTTTCCAACTCAGGGAGCACATTTACAAGTGAAAACACGTTATCATTATCTGGTACGGTGGAATCAGTACCAGAGTTGGCTTCTATGTCTTGACTGTCCGAGAGGGCAAGATTGGCGTGTAAAACATTTTCTACACTCTCAGTTTCTTTAATGACAACCTCTCCAGTGTTCACAAGTTTATGTATCTTCCTGTGCTTTTGCGGTGGTTTGGCCGCCATTTTACATCTCCTTGCTGGGGCTGATCTTTTCCTTTTAGACCCCAGCTTAGATTGGGCCAATATGGCCTGGGCACCAGGATCAGGGGGCATAGTACATTGAGTATTACTCCCACAAGAATTATTCGATTCTGTTGCAACATCCTTATTTATTGTTTGTACTTGGCCCTCAAAGTATTCGGTTGCAACAGGAAGGTTCAATGATGACAAGGGGGTCACCAGGGTGGGATACGCTAGATTTGGGAGCTTGTCAACAGAATTCTTAAGTAACTCTATGGACAATCTGCGCTCTGCGCGCTTCTCTGCCAGTGATAGCTCCTTATCGATTGATAATGAACGGCTAAAAAAGAATGTATCTAGGGGGCCGATTGCTGATGGGGCAGCCTCGACCGGGGGAGTTATCAAGTGACTAGATACAGGACTTATCGATGTAGACGTTGCCATAGTCAGCATCAAGCTCCGCCACAATGTCACTTACTGAAGAAGATACGGTCTACCAGCAATAGGGGGGGTGGCCCAGCCCGGCCTCCTGCGGCCCCGGACGGCCACAGACGGTCCCGCCCTTGTCCCGAGCTTCTCCCGGCGCCCTCCCGCGCGCTCCCGCGACGCGGGTGTCTCGGTCCGTATTAATCCTTATCAGTGCTAGTCATTGGTTAGTGGACAGGGGGGTGTGGCCAGCGGGGAGAGCAGCCCAGGTGTGAGCAATGGGCGCGCAGGGGCTCCTGGATACTGGAGTCCCTGCCTGTGCTCGCAGCCCCGCCGGCTCCTCTGCCTGCCCGCTCCTCAGCCGTGTACCTCTACAACCAGCAGCCCCAGATGGCCAGGCGCTGCGGGACCCGCTAAGCGGGTCCGGCGAGGTGAAGGTGAAGTCCCAAAAGCGTCTCAAACGTCCCTGGAGAAAGCGCTAGGGATCCCACGATGAGGCACACCCACGGTCAGCAGCACGAGCGACTGCAGAAAAAGGTTAGAAGGGATTCCACAGGTCGATGGACTCAGCCCGATTTTCAACTCCAAGGCGGGGGGCGTGGCCAGTGGGGAGAGCAGCCCAGGTGTGAGCAATGGGCGCGCAGGGGCTCCTGGATACTGGAGTCCCTGCCTTTGCTCGCAGCCCCGCCGGCTCCTCTGCCTGCCCGCTCCTCAGCCGTGTACCTCTACAACCAGCAGCCCCAGATGGCCAGGCGCTGCGGGACCCGCGAAGCGGGTCCGGCGAGGTGAAGGTGAAGTCCCAAAAGCGTCTCAAACGTCCCTGGAGAAAGCGCTAGGGATCCCACGATGAGGCACACCCACGGTCAGCAGCACGAGCGACTGCAGAAAAAGGTTAGAAGGGATTCTATTTATAAATGGCCTCACATGGCAATTATTTTTTTTGTGAGTAGTGTGGGTTCAGAAACATGTTCAAGAATGTACTTTTTACCTGAATATTTTGAGTCATCAATCCTACTCCAAGGCGAAGAGTCCAGCCCAAACTGCAGGGCCACCTACTAGAAAGTCATGCAAGTGGTGGGTGAAATGCTTGAATTAGTATTAGCCACTAATCATTATTTGGGTCTGCATTCCAATAAAATGGTTTTTACTCACCGTGCCACTAAAGATGCGGACCAACCATATGCTGATCAGTCTCAGTCCTTCTCCAATAGGAAGAGTCCAGCTCAATCGCTGGGCCATGTACTGGGAACCTGTATGGGCAGAGTATGGGTCATTTCAATTAGGTTAAGTGTCCTCTCATCTTCTGGAACTGACACACCTCTACCATTGAACAGATGCTGCCCTTATATAGACCCTTGTGAGCCACATTAAATTGTGACCAGTGAGGAAGTGTAATCTTGATCCCACCCGGAGATAATGTGGGAGTGTGTCAAACTCACACATAGTCAGCATTCAAATATATTCTGTTGTAACTAATGTACTAAAATGGGTGGAGCAGTTTATATTCAAGGGTGGTTTGTCTGAAATGTTTATTTTGAATGTGATTAATACAGTTGCATGACAATGTATTAATGTGGCATGGGATAAATAAACTAAAATATCATATTGTAAAGTATTTATTTAGGATGTATACAACTAATGTTTAACATTTATATGTGTAATTTGAATTAATTGTTTGCAATGCATTTCATATCATGGGAAGTTGCATTGATGTTAGAAGGGTCACATATTTTGTAACCCTGTGTACTTGTTAACTTAGCAAACTAGGCCTCAAGAAGAAATTTGTTCAGTTGTTGCTCACATTATGATTTGTACGCTCGTAGGCGGGGACTTTGTGCATTTCACTCCTTTCCTCATTCTCGCACCAACGGAACAGGCGAAAGGATTTCAGAGCGCTAGAGGGGCAAAGCGCTTTCAACTTTCCAGCCGGGTTGGGACTGCGAGGTCCAGCGGGCCTTTCACTGACATTATTGGCCGCAGCTGGGGCCTCTTCCTGTTCCCCTCCTACAATCTATTTAAGGCACGCCCGGCAATGCGCTAGCGGGATGCGCGCGGGTCAGAGACCGGGGCAAAGCCAGGGCCAAGGGCGGGCCCGTTTGAGCCCGTTCGAGCACGGGCGAGACCGGACCGGGTCACCCCATTTGGCTCTACATTCCCAGCTTCACCAAAACCACCTATCCGGGACGAGGGGACCATGGCTACAAGAGAAACCAGGAATAAATCAACGTTGGGAGGAGGCCAAAAACCAGGTACTTTGGACAACTACTTTGTGAAAGCTGGCTCCCTCTTAATTGATGAAATTACCATTTTGGAGAGGCGAATTTCCCAAGAAATAGAATGGGTAAAAAGGTCCTCGTTGGGAACTCTAGCACACGCCACAAGCCCCGCCAAAGGACTGGCTACCACTGAGTCTGACTCACGGGACAGTGATGCTATGGTTCTCCCTAATTTATCTAATGTATCTCCCAACTGCAGGGAAAATGATGTCTCAGGCGCAGTATCACAGCTTTTGCCCTCACCCTCGGTCCTAACATTAAGTAGCTCACCATCCCAATCTGTAACTCACTCCAATAGCGAAGCCCCTAGCACCAGAGATATTCGCCAAAAACGAGGAGCTAGGGAAGGAGCAGTACCCAAAAGGAAAAGAGGGGCCCAGAAAGTAGGGGGACGCAAGGCAAAAATACCCAAGCATAACACCCTAGTGGAGGCCAACAAATCGGCACCTAGTTTCACTCCACTTGCACCCCCCATTGATCCGATAATAACACCTTTAGCTACCTCACTAGCCCAACCCATGGACCAGGCAAATCCCAGCCCTATGGTATCGGAGGGAGGTGCTATCACCTTGGATAAAATCGGAGCACTCATGAGCTCACTGCTTAGTCCTTTAGAAGCCCGCTTAGAAGATAGAAGCCAGATTGTCACGCATCGAAAAATCACAGGCCCAATCAAATAATGGCGGCAAAGTGTAGAATAAGGGCAGTGGAGGAGGGGGAGGGGTGCAACCCAACACTAACATTAACAAGAGGGGTAATAAGGCACCAACCACTAATAATGCAAGAACACTCCCAATCACTACACCATCGCAGCGACCCATTACCGGGCCAGTAGTTCTACGTCCTAACCAAGGGGTAGCTGTCAACATTCCCCCCCGATCCTAACATCAATCGTAACCAGGGAAAGGTAGATAAAATAACCAAGATTCTGCCAGCACACCTCCCTCCCGAGGCTAGCCCCTATGTAGTTATTCTATCGGGCATACCAGAGCTTAATCCACAAAGTAAGAAATCTGAAGCCTCTTTAAAAAATAAGGTGGTGGATTGGCTCACACGTTTCAGACCCCTCCCTGTGGGAATAGTGAGCGAGGTTCTCACGGTTAGAAGAGTGCCATGGATAGGACCAACAAGAAAGTCGATTATTGGCGATTGTGTTCTGATCAATTTTAGGGATCCTAGGACTGCTGCCCACATATGTGGGTGGCCGTATCACGATCAAGGGACATCCATCCAGTCCCTACCACTATCATCTTTTTACCCGCCTAGGTGCACTAGACAGGAGGAGGAGGGTTGGGACAGAGTGCCCATCCGAGGGAGAGGCTGGGGAAGTAGGGAGAGAGGGGTCTCCCACCGTCCTAATGATTACCACTCCATGCATCTCTCGACACATAATATGTTTAGTGGGCTGGAAATTAATGATTGACACTTACTGACGATAAGGGGGGAGGCTCACCACCGGACCAGGAGCGAGCAAGTTGTACCCCGCGTTTCTGCAGCCCTTGGCACGGGTCTACATCATGCGCAGTGCTCGACTGCGACAAGGAATGTTATCAGGGCACAGTTGGTCTCCTATCTACAATCGCACCATCTATAGGTACACATCGAGACCAGAATACTAACATACCATTGCCGGATAGCCTAGCAGACCAGGGGGTCACATCAAGCATTGTCTCTAAATCTAAGCTAGCCCTACTAAAGATCTTGTCTTGGAACCTGGCTGGCCTGGGCAACAGCTGGACTGTCCAGACTGGTCTTCTTTGTTCTTTTATAGACTCCAAAGAAATCTGTACGTTTCAGGAAACTTGGGCGAGAGAGGCGATTATCCGCCCAGGTTTTGCAACATTTTCCATCCCTGCTCGATGGGGGGGCAAAGGGCGTCCATCTGGAGGCTTAGCAATCTGGGTGGCAGCCCACTTGGGCTGCAAAGTTACATCTCAACCCACTGAATCCGAGGACGTCCAATGCGTCCTGTTGGAGTGGCCTAACTCGACCAAATTGGCAGTGGTGAATGTATACTCCAGGCCAGTGAATATAACCAGGGAATCGAACACCATCGACGAACTCTCCTCCTTCCTCGATGCTATCGATAAACGTATACCCTTTGTGGTCGGGGGTGACTTGAACTGCCTCTTTGAGCCACTAACAGGACTGCTAGATGAAATAACAACTGATGAGGACGAGAGGTGCTCGGTACCTCCCACGGTGGTTCCTCCCCTTAGAGCTTGGACACCGTTGGCAGTGCAGATCACAGCATTAACTCTCAATCATGCCATTAGGGCATGCAATGGCCGCTGGAATTCTGATATCCCACCCAAGTGCACATTTAACACTCAGGGGAGAGAGTCTAGACTAGACTATATATTAGTCCAAATGCCATCCTGGTCCAACATCAAGGACTTTAGGGTGATAGATAGGGCTGATAGCGAACACAATGCGCTGGAACTGGAATATCTGCTGCCGGCTCCGGTTAACAAAAATGGGGCTGGCACGGAGGTTACCGGATTAGGGCTGACTCTAGCCAACAACAGACGTAGAGTGAGGTGAGTGAGGTGGGAGAATCTAGTTACTAAGCCGGATTTGGTTTCTAAGTTATACTACTCCGTTATCCCCACACTGGAAAAAGTTAGCGCATTAGTGGCGCATCCCCAGGCACCCGACATGTATACTAACCTCGGGCCCATTCATGAGGACCTTATTAAGACTGCGGCTGAAGTCCTATTTACACCAGGGAAAGTCAAGGCTACCCCGAGACATAGTCCGTCATGGTATAATGCAGCCTGTCGAAAGGCTAAAGCAGACTTGTTCACATCTATAAAGCAAGGCGATGGTAGAGCCATCATTCAGGCAAGGAGAAGGGATTACAAGCAGCTGAGAACCCATGCGAAGAGGGAATGGGAACAAGACAAATGGGAAAGACTTGGCACCGCACTGGCAGTCAGGGACCCCCGCAAATTCGGGAAAATTGTAAACACAGGCTCAGAAGAGCCGCTACCGGCTATTGAATCAAATATCTCTGCCGAGATCTGGGAAGAACACTTTCAGGCTCTATACTCCGGAGTTACTCCGGATAAGGCTGGGGGACTAATTGACTCATTCTCAGAAATATCCACACAGATAGAAGGGGACCTTTTTACTGAGGAAGAGGTGCAGGTAGCTATATCTGGGCTGGCATCGGGCAAGGCACCGGGATTGGATGGCCTACCGGGCGATCTTTATAAGCAAGAGCCAGATGTGTGGGCCCCGTATCTCTTGACGATCTTCAATGCCGTCTTGAGGGGTATGGAGGTTCCTGGTACTTGGCTGGGCGCAGAGATTGTCCCGATATTCAAGAAGGCTTCACCTCTGCTCCCAGCCAACTACCGGCCAATCAGCCTCATCGATGTGGCCCAAAAGTTATTCGGTAGGCTGGTTCTAGACCGCCTCCAGGACTGGATCGAGGAGTTCTCCATTCTGAGCCCCTACCAGGCAGGTTTCAGAAGGAAGACCTCTACAACGGACCAGATTCTCCGTTTTAATCTACTCTTCTGGAAAACCGTAACAATCGAGGGCGGCAGTCTATACATGATTTTCGTTGATTTGCATGCCGCCTTCGATTTGGTACCCCGGGACAAGTTATGGACTGTGTTAGGTGAGCTGGGCATTCCATCTGACCTTCTAAACATACTGATGAGACTTCACCAGGACAATTTTGCACGCGTAAGATGTGGAAAGAATGGGCTTCTTACGGTGAGATTCCCCGTTGCCAGAGGGGTAAGACAGGGCTGTGTGCTCGCACCGACGCTGTTTTGCCTCTTTGTCAACGGGGTAATCGATCACCTGACTAAAATCAAGGATATAGATGCCCCAAAGCTTAACGGCAGCAGGGTGCCAGCAATTATGTTTGTAGATGACACCCTGCTGCTGTCTAAATCCCCTATGGGGATACAACGTGTGCTGGATGGCTTCGTGGCGTTTTGTGGGATAAGGGGGCTGGACATCAATGCTCTTAAGACCAAATTCATGATATTCAGCCCCCCACCCACGACGCGCCCGAACCCAACAATAGGTCCATTGACCCTCGAGAGGGTTCTCACATTCGAGTATTTGGGGGTGACATTTAACCAGAAAATGACCTGGGATACACACCAGACGAAGGCCAATCTCAAACTGGTTCAGTTAACGGGTGGTATCTCCAGGGTAATAAAGAGGTCAACTTTTAAACCCCTAGCGCCCCTGCTCGAAATTTATAAAATGCAAGCGAGGGGGGCTGTTACATATGGTGGGGAACTGTGGGGGCACACAGCTGCCCATAACCTAGTAATTACAGAAAATAGGTTTATTAGACAAATGGTAGCTCTGCCTCCAAGTACCTCGCTTTTACCCCTCAGACTCTACCTGGGCCTCAGATCGATTGGTGAAGTAGTGGGTTTAAAACCATTAACATTCTGGGGCCGACTCTGGACCACCCCAGAGCTTAGGAGTTATAGGTTGGAACTGTCAGAGATTTTAAGCCTACCAAATTCCGGGAAAAACCCTGGTTAAACTATATAAAAAAAAGTCATTTGTAAGTTTGGGAAAACCCGAATTATGGTCAGACCCAGAAAATGCTTGTAGCAAGATCTCACGTAAAGACTTAACAAAGGATTATTACACCTATAAACTAAACATATTGTTAGGGAACGAACGCATGGGGTCCCTAACTAACCCCTTTACCCAATTTAAAGACGCTTACCATCTGGAACAGGTCCTTGACGGAATTTGCCCTACCCTGACCAGGAAGGTGTTCTTGCAGTGGAGATATGGCACCCTCCCTCTAAGAGCACTCACAAGTGCCTGGTTGCAGTCCCCCTGTAACAAGCATGTAACCTGCATGCTCATACCAACTGGAAAATGATATACATGTCCTGTTTTTTTGCAATGCGTACCATAAACCCAGAAAGTATTGGCTTGTTCCCCTTTTAAAAAATCTAGGCTGTAGGCGTTGTAGCTCAGCCTTCAGATTACTCAAGACGGATTTATCTCCTCCGATTGTATTTGCGGTAGCCAAATTCCTGACAGGCATAAGTGCACCCGCTACATCACCCTGAAAGCGAGTTGGCACAGGCACTTAAAAAATCTACTACATTATCAATCAGATATTTGAATGGACTGCAACTAATAACATTAACTACGCGAACTGTGTCTTTTCTGTTCTCTAACTGTCTAAATTGCACTTTGCACCAGCACTTTTAGCACATTGTCATTTGGAAATGTTTTTAAGATCTTGTATTTTAATTATGTAGCATTGTGATGTCTTAAATATTTTGATGTACATCTTTAAGGGTCCAAGTGACCGAAATAAAGATTGAAATGAAATTCATGTTGAACCTTCAAGCATGGACTGTAAGCTGCTTAGTTGTGTCTATGGCAGGTGTGGATAAGCCTAATTATTTAGAATAAAGAACGTCTGTTAATAGATAGCAAAGCTTGAGAAAGGAGAATCGGAGAAGGGAATAGTGGTAACATTGGAAAGGAATGGCCAAGGACGAGAAGAGATAAGGTGCTATCTGAATGAGAAGGGAAGCTGAAGTACAGTTGTACCAGAGCTATGGAAATTTCCAAAGGAAGAGCCACATGAGTCGACGGGAGATAATATTATGTGCTGTGCTTTAATTAGGGAGAGTCCATCTTGGGTTTACTTAGGGAGCAGAGTAAGCTATTGCCTGAGTGGCCTCTGGGCACGGTGTCCACTTTGGATGCGGCGTCGTGGCACACCACCTTTTGGGGCTGTGCAGACCGCTGGTATGTGTGTCCTCCTCACATATTTTCTTACTGGGAAAGACGAGTTTCTGTGGAGGGGGAGATTTTCGCAAGAAAATTGGTCTTGTTCAAAACTAGAGAGATAAATGCCTAAGAATGACCGATTTTGAACAGGCCATAAGAGGGCTTAGATGCAGCGCCTGGCCGCGGTGTCCTTTAGCCAAAGCGCTGTGCTGCGTCATAACAATCTATATACAGGCAGCTTGATTTGGAAGAGGCAGAGGGAGCTGTGTGGGAGGATGAAGCTGCCAAACATTCAGGTGAGAGGCTTATAATACTTCTGCAGGACTCCTTATGCCTACATTGCGGACGCTGGGAGCTAGATTGTCACAACCTATAAGGGTAAATATAGCCTGCAAAGGAAGCATATTGATTGGCTGACCAGCGCCATACATTCTACTCATTGTGCTAATACTGTGAAATGGTCAGCATACCGCTTCAAACAAACTATTTTATGAGGCTCAATGTCTAGTATTTTCCCCCATTTTTACAGGCCTTTTATCTCCTCAAGAATAAAACATATTTTGTTCTAGAGAGAATTAGCTGCTTCTAATAACTACTTGATCTTAGCTAGGTACATGACTTGCTTTCTGGACTAATGTCTACAGGTTAATGTCTCCAAGTTGATTACGCTGTTTTCAGATGTGCATTAAGGGGGATGGAATTTATGGAATCAGGGGTTTCAGAAGTGCACAGAATTCATTGGGTTACCATTCCTCCTACTCAAACAGCCCATACCCCCCCTCTGTTGCATTTCAGGGCTACCAAAAAAGTGCAACCACCATACATTTCTGGCAGTTAGTTGTGTACCCACCGTCAGCACCCATCTAGCTCCCCCCAGTCCTAACACAAACTTCAAAGCACTCTGAACTTCACCCCTACCTTTAATTGAACCCTTCGGGGCTTTCCTTCTAAGATTAATATGCACTTCATGGTCCGGCGCACTTCTTTCTGTATCTCATGTGCTCTCTTCGAGCGCCTTGAAGGCCATCTTTGTAGTGCGAGACGCTTGGTGTTTTCAAAGGTGTGTGCAGTACTTTCTGTGTATTGCCTGGCCGTATACCCTAGCATTTCACCAGACATCAAGGGCTCGGCTTCTTTGGTGCTATGAATATGTAACTTCAAAGCGCTGCGCCACCCCCTGTATCCCGAGGCCGTCAGTGGAAGGTCACGCGCCTGCTGCTATGCTTTTAGTATTCACCTGACAACATCTCAGTCTCTTGCTTTCAGTATATTCGTTGATTTATTTTTTCTATTTTTTTTATTTTTATAAAACGTACTTTGTGGTCCAGAGTAAAACGTTCATGGATTTACTTAATCCGAGCTGTACCTCGACCGTCTGGTTTTAGAGATACATGAGGTCTACCGCTGTCAGTCTGTGGTGCATTTTTTGTTTAACCCTTTCTTTTGTACTGCAACACAGCTTACAACTCTAACAATTCTTGCAGTGTTGACTTATTGGAACTACTGTTATCCACCTTTCGATAGACAATCCCGCTCCGTGGGGTCCCCTGTCATGACCTCTACCCTTGCTTAACTCACTGAAACAATGTCTGGCAATTCCCTAAAAACTAGACCAAAACAAATGGCATAAAGAAAACAAAATAAGTAGACATTCTAGTCTTCACAAGGGCAGTGTACGGGGTTGTTCTGTTAGTGTAAAACTCTCATGCAAAAACATTGCAGCAGAAACAATGAAGAAAGAGGGTGCTTATATGTGTTGTGTGTGGCCTACTGTGCTGACCTGTTCAATAACTCAAGCCTGCCTCATGGGGATACATGCATTGAGGACATACCTGGCTTCCGTATCCCTCCTTCCCCAGCCTACTGTTCATCACACCTGTCAGATGGGGAAATGTCACTAAAGTGAACAATTCTAAGTTTGTTGGCATGAAAGAGCACTCATCCTTGTCTGATATACTGCTGTGCTTGTGAGATCTTGTATAAGTGCATGGGGATCCTCAGGCCATCAATTGTGTGCACGTGGCGATCCCGAAGGCTGTACACTTTGGTAAAAAAATAAGAAGTCAGTAGCCGCTCGGCAGCCGCTTGGCACCCCACCCCAACACAGACTGCTCCTCTACAAAAACTGAACACCCACAGAAACCACACTGAGAAACACTCCAACAAGCATTGGCATAGGCAATAGGTCTCGCTTTTGGGACCTTATAAGTATTTAGTTATGCAGCACAATATCCTTGGTGCAACAACATCAACTGTTGCCTGGCTAAACACTTATAAGGTCCCTTTTTTTATTTTTATTATTTTTAAGTTTATTGTTTTGTGCAAGGAAAAACAGCAATAGACAGTCACAATTCCGCACATAGATAAATTAATTACATACTCAAATTCATACAATATCTAAATCCAATCAGCAATTGGCGCCTAAATTTTCGCTCCCATAGCCCTCCTTTTAACCCCTTTAAATTTATACATAGCTGATTCTATATTATACATTAATAATAGTCTTTCCCGCCAATTAAAGAAAGACGGGGGTCAGGATTAATCCAATCCCTAGTGATACAGGCTCGGGCTACCGCCATACAAATAAAAAGAAAACAAGTTAATGGTTTAGATCTTGGAGTACCTGAGCTTAGACCAATTAATACCATCTCTGCAGTTACATCGATATTAGTCTTAACAATAGCCGCCAAAAAACTTTCAATTTGTTGAAAAAACTCCCCAAGCTTAGGACATTGAAAAAACATGTGTACTGTATCAGCTGCGTACAAACCACAGGGATTGCACTTCGTCCCCACTGTAGTACTCCATTTTACAACTTTACTAGGAGTGTAATAAAGATCATGTATACACATAAAATGTTGAGATTTCATCATCCCGGTTATTAAAAATTCAGAGGCAAGCTTAACTGACTCGTGGACATCAATTTCTGGTATCCCCAATTTGCTTGCCCACTTCGCCTGACAATTATCTAAATCATCCACAAATTCCTGCATCAAACATGAGTACAAAATACCAATTTATGTTTTTTTTATGTAAGTGCTCCAACAGGGGGACTTTATTCATACTAGTTACTGCAAGATATGGTAAGTTTTGTAAAAAAAACTACGGATCTGGAGATACTTAAAAAAAATCTTTTTTATTCAGAGAGTACTTACTCTGTATCTCCTGAAAGGAAGCCAACTGGCCATCAAAAAACAGGTCCCCTAAATAGCATACTCCTTTCAACTTCCACCTAATGGCAGATAAGTCACAAAAAATAGCAGAGGGTAAAGAGCCAGAAGCGGCAAAGGGTGTATATGCGTTCAGTTTAGTTAGACCCAAATGCTTCCGAACCTTTTGCCACACACCAAATGCTGCTTTCAGCGTCTTAAATCTCGTTTTTTTATAATAGCTGGGTTCTATCACTTTAAGAAAACAGGCTTTCATTCCTTCTCCCATAAGCATCTCATAAATAGACGGAGTGTTACACGCAGGAATTCGGGCTCTGTCCCCAATTATCTGTGGACTGATAGCTTGGAGAGTCGCCGCAATATAATAAAACAAACAGTACGGGACATTCCACCGACCTCACTCCTTACTAAGGATCATTTTTTTAAGGGCTTTGTGCTGTCGTTTATAACCCCAAAGAAATCTAGATGTCACCCTTTCTTGA
Source organism: Lissotriton helveticus (assembly GCF_964261635.1). Lineage (NCBI taxonomy): Eukaryota > Metazoa > Chordata > Amphibia > Caudata > Salamandridae > Lissotriton > Lissotriton helveticus. Next base: position 133,072,925 of record NC_136070.1, on the reverse strand, counting down.
TTTTTAAAGCAGGAAGGGGGAAATTCCAGGGGTATTGTACGATACATATATAATACCTTAGGTAGGATTAGCATTTTTAAAACATTAACTCTACCATGTAGAGATAAATGCAGATGGTCTAGGCACTCTAACATAGAGTTAATTTTAGCCAGCACTGGGTTAATATTTAATTTCGGAATACCAAATATTGGAAGCGAGATTTTAATTCCAAGATACATGACTTCCAAAGCCGGAGAGATATTAGCCGGGGGGCATCCCCAGAACATAAGATCTGAGTTTTCGACAAGTTAAGTTTGTACCCTGAAAAATATCCGAACTGTGAGGCTAAATCATTAATTGCTGGCAGCCCTGTCTGAACATCAGTTGTAACAACAACAATGTCGTCAGCATATGCAAGTGCTCGATAACTTACATTAGCTAAGCAGATCGGTTTTATTTTTTACTCCAAATTAAAACGGTTAATTAAAGGGTCAATATAGAGTGCGAAAAGTAAAGGGGAACAAGGGCACGCTTGTCGGGTACCCCGGGTGATTGAAAAAAAAAAAGGGGATACTTGAGCATTGATACGAATACACGCTTTAGGGAAAGCATACATAGTCTTTAATGCGGTTAAGAAGCCCAAGCCGAATCCTTTTCTTGCCAGAATATCCCATAAATAGGCCCAGGCAACCATATCAAAGGCCTTTTCGGCATCCAATAAGATTAGACCAATATTTGATCGGGTTGCCTGGGCACAATCCAAAAAAGTAATAAGGCGGCGAATATGGTCGGCCGTGTCGCGTGCAGGAATAAATCTGTGTTGATATTTGGACACCAATGGGGTAATAACGCTAGAAAGTCGCGAGGCCAGGATCTTGGAAAAAAATTTGCTATCTGCATTTATCAATGAGATAGGGCGAAAAGAGGACGGAGAAAGCGGAGGTTTATCCTTCTTTAGAAAGACCGTGATTATGGATTCTTGCCAAGAGGGGGAGCAATGCCCTGTTGAGCTGCTGTAAATAAATAAACTAATTCAGACTTTAAGATAAATTGAAAAATCCTGAAAAACTCAAGAGGGATAGCGTCAGGCCCTACCGCTTTACCCGAAGCTAACGCCAGAAGGGATAATTCTATTTCTTCCCAAGTAATGGGTAATTCCAATTGCTCCCTTTCGTCTACTGCCAAAGTGCCGTTAACAACAGGATCAATAAATTCAGTTACTCTGGCTTCGAAATCCCCCACAGCATCCTCTGTATATAGTCTAGAGTAAAAGTCGTGAAACACCCCCAGTATCTCTGTAGTATTATTAAGAGTTTTCCCTGAATCGTCCATTATTTAGTCTATACTGGAGAAAACAGCCTTCTGTCTTAATCTCTTGGCCAGGTGCTTTCCTGAATTTTCCCCCACTTCATACACTTCCGATCTAAATGCAGCTAATTGTTGAGCAAGTTTCGTGGCAAACCCCTGGTGGATCCTGACCTTCTGGACCGATAACTCTCTTAAAATATTTTCAGTACCCAGTCCCCCACTGCATGCCTGCATGAATTGTATCTCAAGTTCTCTCAACTTATTCATCTCCGAACAAATGCAAAAAACGTATGGAAAACATCATTGGAAGACGCACTAACACAACTCAACATGCGAGAGGCATGGAATACAAACCTCCCCTTCACGGCCTTCAAAAAAATAGCCAACAGTATAGCAAAACAAAAATCCAGGATCGTCGACAAAGCTGCCCTCGCAAAGAAAAAACATGGCTGGACGGTGCTAGCCACGTATGAGAGAAGTGCCCCACAACCATACCTAGTCAATTATATAACACCGTCCACACAACAAATGCTTCTACGCATACGCCTGGGCACCTACATCACAAAGGATCAGACCCCAGCATGGAAGCAAACATGGCCAACATCGCTATGCAGACTATGTGGCCGTTCTGAAGAAACACTGATTCACATCCTGTGCATTTGTCCATCATTGGCTAGTCTGAGACGTTACTATCTATTACAAATATTCAGTTTCTATCAAATCAGAACATGCAGGCCTGCCGTTATGTTAGCACTGAACAGTTTCCAGTTGCAAACGGCCTGCAGGGCCTCCAAATTCTTACAGAAGGCGAGCCTCCTAATTCAGAAAACTGAGTAAATGGTGCGGACTTAGTCCGAAGGACTGACATGTTAGGAGAGGCTCAGGCCGCAGACGACGTAACACTGTTTTTTAAAAAAAATAACTTGGTTTTTAAAGAGCGCAGATGCATTTTAACCAAGGCTAGTTTGTATACTATTTTGTACTCAATTTTGTAAAGGTTTTAATTAACCATATGCAATAAAATATTACTTACTTACTTACTTATTCATCTCCGCTTCTTCCTTCTTCCTGATCTCCCTCTGTTTTTTCAACGAATAGCTCAGAGTTTCACCACGTACCCCGCACTTGAACGTGTCCCATGCGACCTCAATAGGAGCAGATCCCCTATTATTTAAAAAAAAACTCCGGAATCCATTTACTCATGTGTTCAATATAAAGGGGATCATACAGGAGTTTTCGCTCAAAGGACCATGGTTTCGGATTTTGTGAAAATTGACATCAATACTAAGAGCGATAGGGTTGTGATCAGAAATCACTTTAGGAAGAACATTGTACCCTAGATTTACAGAAGTATTAATAAGTCCTGCAGCAACAAAAAAGTAATCAAGCCTAAAATGCTTTTGATGTGGGGCGGAAAAAAAGGTGCACCCAGATGTACCCCCAGATCTAAGATACCTTACGTCTAATAAACCAAATTCTTGAACAATACCTTTAACAGCTCTGTACACATTTTTCTTCCTACCGACGTAAGGATTACTACTAGAAATATCAAATGTCCCCTCCAAGTGCAAACTAAAGTCCCCACACAAAATTAGCAAAGGTGGCCATAGGGCTAACTCAATACTTAATTGATCCAGGGCAGAGGAATCGTCAACATTGGACCCATAAACTGAGCAAATAGTCAGCATTACAGCACCAAATTTCAGTTCGACTATTACCCATCGACCCTGTGGGTCCTCTTTTTTTTTATTTTTTTAAAACCTTTATTGTTGCTTCAAACGCTTACAAGTATGGGCCTACAACCCCGAGGGCCGGCCGCTAGTCAGTTTTCAATAAGGCAAATCAGTTATGACACGACTCGGCAGCCCGTTAATCGGGGGCACTATTAATTCGGTTAAAACTTATTACTAAGCCCAATCACAGGAAGCAAAGGCTCCATTTTATAATATGAAAATGAAAGGATCAGGTGCCACACAATAACATAAAGTCGCGTAAGGGGCGGGCAATTAGTAAAACATCCACCATTAGAACGATCGCAGTTAGACAGTGTCGCAAGGCATACGATTCACAGCAAGCCTAAAGTCACAGTTCGCACCAGTTAAGCGCCCACCCCTAATACTGGTTATTCTGCAGGAGGGCACATGTAAAAAAGGATCGATGGTAAACACAGAAGTGGACCCACTATACTGACCCAAAAGATGAAGGAACGAAAGAAGAGGAAAAGGAAAGAAAACGAAAGAAAAAGGGCCATAGAACCAAAGAAGGCGAAATGAAAAAATCCCTTCCCCCAACCCCCCACCCTGCACCCCTGCAGATGACTACGGCCAGCCCCCCCCTAGCAGTGTGCCTATCGCCCCAAAGAAGTAGAACCCGAAATATAGAAGAAACGAAGAAATATAAAGGAATAACTAAATCTAAGAGAGGGTGTATGGAGGAGGGCCTTCTTACAGGCTCCCAGCCCCTCCCCCCCCCCGCTAACTCTTGGCCTCCCCCAAAGTCCAGATACAGTAGGAAGCACACCATTACGCTAAGAACGGGGGATCAATACGCGCCTATCTTGTCTCCCGGCACTAACATTCAGAGGGAACCCCACATCGTTACCACTCAGCCCACCGTCCCGAAACAATAAGTCTTTCTCAGCCTTGACCCGCACGATCAGGCATACGTGAGTACTTCATCCGGACAGCCACCATCTTAAGAGAGTCAATGAACCGGAGAAATACGTTTGAATGCAAGCAAAGGCGAACCCATAGCGATGTGACAGGGTTAAGCTCACAGTCTCTAGGTCCCAACCACACCAAGAGCTCTCGACGTTGCTGCAAATCCAGTCGCACTAAGTCCGAAAAGGATGAGTGGACTACTCTGCTGCGCCACCCCCGAGTCTTCACAGTAGGCGACCTCCATACGTAGCGCGGTGTCCCTCCCAGCCACCTCAACTCCGCACACATTGACACAGCCAGGACCTCCAATTTATGGTCATTAACAGAAGTACCGTTGTGAGGCTTGTACATCCCTCGTGTCACAGAATCGACGACCTCATTGAAACCGGGCTCAACGGACTCCGCTAATCTCTCAGTGCAGCTAGATGGTGTATCATCCGCCGTCATATGCCCCCATCCGAAAGCAGCGGTGTCCAATTTTCTGTCCAGGGTTCGGAAGTTTCGGCTCAAGGAAAGGTGGAGCCCACAAATCGCCACCATTAGATCTCCGAGCGTGGGCTCAACACCGAGCCGCTCCAGACGGTGCCTCCCGCAAACTAGAGTCTGAGCCGGTGTCTGCAATCCCGCAGAGAGGGCGCACCTTCCCCAGTCCTCAGCATGGACGCATGCGGATACCTCTGAGGAGCGGGTCCGACTCACACCAGGAGCTACGCCAGGCGCCATGTCGTGCTCTCCGTACAGGGTCAGTCCCCGGGGCTCTTAGAGAGAGACCCCCCCAGTTGTTAAGAGCGAGGGCCCGTAATTTAAGCCGCCTGCATGCCAGGATAGGTCGGAGCCCTGATCAGGATATATACGCGAGCATCAGTTCGCATAGCGGGCGGTTCCCAGCCGGGCATGTTATAGAACTCCGTACTTATATCACTCCACTTGTACCCTCAGTGTAGTTATGCCAGTCCAGTACGGCGCCGGCAGCACGAGATGGGACCAAACTTCTCCACCGCTCCGATGGGCCGACTCCACCTCGGTCCGATGGCCGATGTTATTCAACTGTGGGCCGGGCGCACTCCCACCCAGGGTCCCGGCCGAAGCGCCAACGCAGGCCGAAAACTTCGAGACGACGTTTCTCAGCACTCAGAGGACATGGAACTTCCGGGGCTACACAATACTGCACCGTAGTAAGTCATCTACACGGGGGAGTCGCATCAGCTCAGGATAACAGGCAGGATTTCGTAGCAGGGTGAGGAGGTTTACGGAGCCGGGAGCCTAAGCAGCCATCTTGGTTGCCGGCTTGGCTCCTCCTCCCCTGTGGGTCCTCTTTAATCCTTCTAACCTGCCCCAACCCAAATCGTTTCAGAATAGCAACGCCTCTTATGGTAGGACTCTGTCGAGAACAACCCACAACCTCTAAACCAAGATCCTTAAGCCAACCTCTATTCTTCCAGGGCAGATGAGTTTCTTGAATACATAAGATATCTATTCTCATAGTTTTCAACATCTGACCCATTATACCCCTTTTCTTTTATCATTAAGGCCGCACACATTCCAAGAAAAGATTGTGATTTTACCCATTTTCCTGTCTCATTAGGAGCCCAGCACTAGCCAAAGATCTGGAAATACCATTAGGTGAAAGAAATGCATTAGAACAAAAAAGCACAAAAACGAGCACCACTTTTTGAGTCTTAATTAACACAGACCGTTCCTGTACTATTTTTCCTTGCCCCCAAAACCCCATCCCTTCCCCCCACTTCCCCCCTCCCCTCCCCATCACCCCCCCACCCTCAATGAACCCACCCAACAGAGGCGTAAGGACGAAAGTCCTCATTGATGGTGAGTAGTCGTGAACGAAGTGTCCCTACCTGTGCCAGCCAAAACCCACTTAACACCCTATAAGTAAGTCACCCATCCAACAGAAATGCATAGTCAGTTGCTTATTCCTGTAAATAAAATCTTCACTAAACTAGAATTATATTGCATCTACAAATTTCTGTGCTTTGATTTCTGAAACAAAAAAATTGTTTTCCCCTTATAGACAACCTTCAATTTTGCAGGATTTAATAAAAACACCTGTCCCCCCCCCTTTGCTTGAATGGGCGATATTAGCTGCCTGAGCCTCCAGCGTTGTTGCACAGTCACCTGGCAAAAGTCTGGCCGAACAAAACATTCGCACCCCATACCCTTCCTAGGACGTAAAGGTCTGGCAAGATCATACAAAATTTCCCGCAGCAAATAATTATGCAGACAGATCAGAATAGCCCTGGGTTTCCCAGCATCCCCGCCCGCATCTCGTTTCAAAGTAAAAGGAAACCGATTTGCCCTTATAATCTCTTTATCCCAGTCCCAGTCCTTGAGATCTGGAAAAGCTGCTGTAAATAGACCGACAACAAATCGCCGAGCGTCTTTTCCCTCAGAAAGTTCTGGTATTCCCAAGATGTGCAGATTATTTTGTCGTGCGCGATTTTCCAAATCGGTGAGCTCCCAGTCAATGTCCTGGCCGGTCTTTTTCAAATCGTTAATTGAGGTTTTTGGAGTGGAAAGCTCATCCTCGACAGTGGAAACCTGGTCTTACGCTTCCTGAACTCTCGTAGTAGCTTCGGTACACGACTTGGCTAATCGGCGGACCACATTTTGTAATTTACGAACTGCTCCCTGGATCTGAAGCCCCTCTGCTTTGGTCTCCTCTCTATGAGCCATGATGATTTTGTACATAGATGCTTGCAGGTTGTAAATAGATTTCAGTGTGATTTCGCCTTCTGCTTCTATATTGTTAGGTGCCTCTCCCTGATTATCTTGCAGTTCCGGGGCCCTCTCCCATTGAGGTTGATCCACCGTACTTGGACTATTAGTATGAAGGGATTCTGTAATTCCGGGATCTTTCTAACTGTGCCGAGGGCCTCTACATTTATGGGAGAGTCTAGGCTCAGAATATCCTCTTCAAGAGATAGGTAACCCTCATCTGCCCAGTCACCTGAAAGAGACATCCTCGCGCTCTTATTACCATCATCATTCTCTTCTGACACGATAGAGACATCTGACATGGAGTAGAATTGACCCCCCGAACCTACAGATTCCCCATCGTTTACAGGCATCATCGCTATGTCTCTCTCCTTGTTCTCCTTGTTCTTACTCAGACTGGCGTTAAAGTGCTGCTTATTTACCTGGGAGACTCCATCAGAGGAAACAGAAACACCAAAAGTCTCAGAGCTGCAGTTACTATTAGCCGGGGGTGAGACCCTGACTTCTCCTACGGCCTGGCAAAGGTCCTCCAGCTCGTCATCCGTATCTTTTCCATGAGGAGTTCCCAAGTCTTCGATTACAGGCGTTACAGGAGTCTGAGGGGGGTTCAACAATGGACGCTGCTTAGGAATTGCCCCTGAAACTGATGAGTCAGCAATACCGTGACCACTACCACGATTTGCAGAAGTGGCGAAAGTCTGAGTAGTGATCTTAGGCGCAATCACCCCAGCAGTATTTAAAAAAAAAAAAATCAGGTACAATGCGCTCTCTTGTACTTCCATTACGGGTACGTGCATTAGAACCAGACTCTGGAGTAACCACAACATTCAGGTTTGCATCGTTGGATAGAGCGCCAGCAGTGGGAGCCGTTATGTTCTGGAGTGCCACCACGGCTGCTGCAGCATTAGCAGCAGCCTTTACTTTAGCTCCCCTGCCCTTTGGAGCCATGGTACCATAAAGAAATACCAGACCAGTATAGAATCGCGCAATAAAGTCCATGTCCACAACTTCTTAGTCAGCAAGAAAGGCCACTTTATTAAGACAGGTTATAGACAAAACATCAAACCACTTCTTTATTTATTTATTTAATTATTAATTCAAATTGCTCTCAGCCTAACAGGTCATTCCTACCCACTGATAAACCCCCCACCAAGTTAAACCTAACCAAACCAGAAGCCCCTAACTCTTATGTATACCCCTTCCTTTCCTACAACTGTCTATTGAGGATGGACCAACCCGCTCCAGGCTGCCCACCCACCACTAAAATCCGCCATCCAGGAAAACCTTTAGAGTTTTCCTGCCCCACCCCAACAGTTAAATTGAACTCTGAGAGCACCACAATTGAACAGCAAGAACTTTGCAATTAAATCATGTAATTCTAAAAGATAAATTGATTGACCCATGCGAGAAAGGTGGACACCATCCGCACAAAATAGGTGCCATTCGAAACCTGCAAATGAGGGTGAGACAAAGCATAAATACCCAAATCTGTACAAAACAATCGCATAGAACGGTTCAGCTTCTTCCGCGCCTTGTCCATCGCAGAATCCTCCCGTGCACCAGTCCAGTGAAGTCGAGGCACGAATTCTGTCCAGCTCACCATGGTGCTCGCCCAATGCGACTGAGTACCTCCAGATCCATTTGCATTGTGTGAATCAAAGTTAAGCCAGATAAAGAGACCATGTCGTTCTCGCCCAGATGAATGACTAGCAGGTCAGGCGGGCCCCCACCCTTAATACCAAGAGTAGCCAGCAAAGTAAACAAACCCCAACGCATTCCTCCAATACCATGCCAAACAACCTCACGTGGTAAACCGGTAAGACCTAAAAATCGCCCACAATGTTGTCCTTCCGCAGCCACTGCAGCCCACCTCACGAAGGAGTGTCGAATAATCCACACCCTCCGTTTGAAGCCGGCCAGCCCGAGCCAGGGACCTAGTAGAAAAAGAAATGTCAACGAAGCAAAGATGTGCTACTTACTCACATATGTCTCGCAACACCCTGACCTCCACCTCCCAATTCTCCGGATCGGAGACCAGTCCCACCCCTGCCGGGCAGCCTCAGTCGCCGCCCCAATCCTAAGAATGGGTACCAAATTGTGAAGACTCCAATCCCAGAGCTAACAAAACCTTCCATAACACAACCAATAACTGGACAACTGTAACAGGACTGCCATCAACGAGACAAAAGATCACACCAGACGTAAAAACACAAGACTTCAAAAACCACTCCCACACACACCGGGCAACAAGCCACAACACCACTCCTACCAAGAAAAAACCCCACTCACCCCTACCCAGCTGGTCCGTTTTGGAAGCGCGCAAACAGATGTGCAACCTATCTAGTTCAAGAACCACTGCCTCACTGGTCATGCCCACCCTGGTGCGTAAGCCCAAAAGCGCAGAGGCCCGAAAGGCCCCGAAAAAACAACCACACAAAACACATTCTAAATTTGAAATACTCAAACTCATCATAACAGCAACCCCGTAAGAGAAACAACATTTGCTGGAGCTAATTCAAAAGTGACCTGCCGACGCAAACACCTGAAAACAGACTGCAGCCTACCCAGGCCCTTCAAAACCTTCTTGACCAACACCCCGCCCCCCCCCCCCACTGGATCTCTTCCCCACCGCAGCAACCCATAAAAAGAGACCCCCGCCAATTTGCCAGAGATGGCAACCGAAAAACAGCAACAAACTCGCCACTCCAAATTCCAGACTTAGTTGCTCCGATAAGTTGGAACCCAACAGCATACCAATTCCAGAATAAGGCAACTTTGAGTGAGCAGACTGGTCCCCTTCACTTGAAGTAATTGTGTGAGCATCATCCCCTGTCCGCCCCGCACGAACGGCGGTAACATCCCCTTGTGACTTACCATTCACAGCAGCATGCCGCTCAGACAGCTGGGTAAGAGCAACTCGCTCACCAACATCCCCATCCCCAACACCAAGAGAACAAGTACGTTTTACGGGGAGACTCTCCCCTTGTTGCCGCACAGACCACCACCCTTCCTGACCCTTAGGCAACTGCGCCAACAGCTGCCTAAACACCGGAGGATCCCCTGTGCGTGGCTTAGTTGGAGACGTAAATCTCACTTTTGCGTGGTCCACACCAGACTCCTGCAAAAAACAAACACATGGGATTGCCCCACACCCCCTTTCCCAATCCTTGTGGCAACATTTCTAACCACCCCATCACGTACTTCCCCTTCTTCCAAATCATCATCGTCAATATCCCAATGTAAGACATCATCCTCAACATACTTACCATATCCACCAGTAAACTCCCCATCTCCCACACCTCCATCATAATACTCCCATTGGATACCATCACTGCGCACTGCGCCCTGTTCCGTAAAAGAGGAATCCGCTCCAGAAACCTCTTCCGCTCTCCCCTTCCCAAAAACCGCCGTTGGGGCAGCCCGCAACAGAGTCCCCTGACCGCTAATGTGAAATGTCGGCATCGTCCCCTCCACATACTTACCACATCCACCAGGAATCTCCCCATCTCCCACACCTCCCACACCTCCATCATAATACTCCCATTGGATACCATCACTGCGCACTGCGCCCTGTTCCTGAAAAGAGGAACCCGCTCCAGAAACCTCTTCCGCTCTCCCCTCCCCAAAAACCGCCGTTGGGGCAGCCCGCAACAGAGTCCCCTGACCGCTCATGTGAAATGGCGGCATCGTCCCCTCCACACTTTGTATTCACATTAGGTTGCCGCACAAGCAGCGTTTGAAGAGCAACTTGCTCCCCCACAAACTCATCCCTAATACCAAGAGATCTAGTACAAAACTGGGAGACTCTCCCCTCGTTGCCAAACAGACCACCAGCCTCTGTACCGTTCGACACCGCAACATTCTCTGTTGAACAACTCAGGGTCCCCTTGACGTGACTTGACTGACGACGAGACTTGATCATTTGCATGGTCCGCACAGGACTCCTGCAAAATACTGAGAGAAACAGATTGCCCCAAACCACCCCTCTCAGTTGACTTAAACATGTGCAACATCCTCAATTCGTAATTCACCCCCTCCATGTTATCATTAGAGACATCCACAATAAGGTCATCATCATGTCCAACATAAACACCACAGCCCCTAGGCAACTTGCCAGCACCAAGTCCACCAACGTAGGAATGCCCTTGGATAGGTTTGCTGCGCACTGCACCTCACAAACCAGAAGAGAAATTTGCTCCAGATCCCCTTCCAGAGCCCTCCGCCCCAGACTGAAATGCCTCCTGCTCAGCCCGTAACTGTGTACTGTCAGCCGAGGACCGACGTACTGTAGCTGTATCCTTGCCGTCGTAGCCGCTCAAGCCAGACTGCACCGTACTGATATACCCACAAACCCCCGCCGTGGCAGTGGAAACAACCGCGCATGAATCGCCCCCTGAAGCATGCTCCCGGACAAGGATACCGCAGCAATCATAGAGCCAGGGCCAACCACCTTGCTTCACAAAGGAAAAGGAGCGGAGCTCGGTGGCAACACACCCCCACGCCCCACAACAAGCCGACGGAGGAAACAAGTAAACCAAGGGCCCCAGGCTGAACCTGCTGGGAGAGGGGGACAGCACATAAGCCCTGCCAATTAAGTGGAGAGACGTAGCGAAACCTGGCCAGCCCCACTACACACCGGAGAAACAGGGGCACGAGGGGGGGGCCATTGTACCCAGAACTAAGCCGATGCGACGCTCAGAGTATATCCATTCGCTTTCCCTCCCTAAGTATATATAGAGAACTCGAAACACTAGATATGCAGTAGCCCTCTGTACTCTACAATTCTGAAGGAACCCCTAGAGTATACCCATGTGCATATCCTCTCATGGATACAGAGATAACTATAAGCACCAGCCTCCTCATTGTGCAACCCTACAGGCTGCACCCTCACAAGTTCCCTCTGTGCATCCCCCATGCAATTCATACTAAACTGAAAGTTATATGGGTATGTAGTTATTCAGCCATACACGCGTTTCCAGAAAGCGCAAACCCCACCCGAAGGCGCCAGAGCGCTCCCCAAAAAGACTGATACAGGAGGAGAACCGTATACGAGAACAGAGTACAAAAGCAGACGGTAAGTAACACGAGGCAAAAGCGACAAATTGAGAGAAAACAAAAATACATGGGTAGCAAAAGCGCCAGGAGGAAAAAATTGACAAATGAGCAGGTTACAAAGGAAAACCAAGAACAAGTAGAGGAATAAGACTGCAATATAAGCTAGACAACCAGGCACCAGCATAAACGTAACGCAGGCAATGTGGGCACCCGTGCAAGCATCGAAGGCAAACAAAATGCGAGAGGAAGCATACTGTGTGGTACAAGGGAAAAAAGGTGCTTCAAACCGGCGCAACAGTACAAACCTCCCCACCCTGCTGCTGAAAAGAGGAATCCGCTCCAGAAACCCCTTCAGCTCTCCGCAAACCACTTGGTATCCAAACAGAATGCCGCGCTGTAGCAGGTGTCTGACGCCTAAAGCCGCGCAGACCGGACCGTCACCAAAGCGCCTAAAACCCCCCTCCGCACCAAGAGGAGCCACCGCCGGAACCCCACCTGTGCCCAACCACACCCAGCTGCCGCCACACAAAGCCCAATGCCACTGGCCAGAAAAGCAAAGGGGCGCCCCCCTAGGCTTGGGGGAGGACACAGGAGGGGGTCAAAGGGGGCAGCCGAGGCGTCCCCAACGATAGGCACACTCCCGGAAGGCTGGGGAAAAACAGCAGGAAGCAGAGGGGGCACCAGGTCAACCCTACGCACTGGAACAGGATGGGGGCTGAGCTCCGCACTGGCAGCATGACTACCCTGGGTAAAGGGTGAATAAACATTGATCAAAAAAAGCAACCTGCCCCACCACATCCTCAACAGGACCAGGTAACACCGCAGGAAGCGCAGGAACCACAGTGACAGTACAGGGGCAGGAGAAAGAAAAGAGCGTTGCCCAGTAAACACCCAGAATGCCACTAAACCAGGCCTGGGGGCCTCCAAGAACGCAGTGTGAGCAGAAGCAGACCGTACACGGGGCACACAGGGCAAGCCTACGGGCATCAAAACTCCACCCCCCTGCCTGCATCCAACAGTCGAGTCAGGCGTGGTGGCTTACACAGGGAAAAAACGCCACCCCCCAATGACAGGGCCTGCCACAGGAGCGCTCCCGCCAGGCCCCCACGCAAGCCAGCAGCCCCACGGGGGGCAGGACATACCTGCTGCAGGGAGCCCGTCGCACCGGAGGGGGCTGGCAGCTGCTCCGGGTGAAACACCTCTTCCCGAAGACTCCGCCTCCGGCATTGCCGCCTCGCCATCATCCTCGCTGACTGCCTGTATGGAAAGGCAGGCCGACACAGCCCTCGCAACTCCACCAGCCGCCATGCAAGCAGGGCGGGCAAGCCCCACCCAGGCCGCGCCAGAGACTCCAGGGCACAGAAATAAATAAATAAAGAAAGAAATAAAAATCCATTCCCAGCCTGGCAAAGGACCCAGACCGCCCTCCGCACTAACACCGACACCTCCCAGAAACGAACCTCTCCGCCCGCCTCCCTAGTGCACAGTGAACCCTTGCCTCGCGCTGACCCTAATTGCCCCACCTGTCCCTCACTAATCAGGACCCCACCTGTCGTGGCCATCTCCTAGCGCGAATCTACCCGGGGAGAGACCGGCTCGCGCACGGCTCTCCCCAGGTCCCCCCTAAGGGCACACGTATAGCACACGTATGACAGCAAGATGTGGAGTTACTATATATTATGTATTGTATTTTTCCCCCGCAAAAGATGCCCAGAACTTTCCGGCCCCAAATAGCACCAAAACAGCACCAGTACCTCAGAGAAAAACAGGGGGGGGGGCTCCGGTCTTCAGTATTTCTCCCCGCTGCGCACCTGCGAAGCAGGTAAATCACTGTTTTCACTGAAAGGGCCTATGGGGGAGAATGGTGGTAGCGCGCCGGAACCCGGCAGACGCAGCCCCGATAGAACTACGCAGTTTTCACGGCACTGCTCACAAGAAAGTGCTACACGGAGCCGTGCTTGTGAGCCGCTCACGCCACTCACACGGAGAGACTTCTGCTGGGTCCGAAAAGCTCCTCCGCTGCACCTTCCTCAACCCTCAGCACTTCAGGAGCAGAGCCACACCTAGGGTGACCAACTGGCATTGGTGCAAATTCAGGACGGTGAGTGTAAAAATTCAGGACAAAGCGTCAAAATTCAGGACACAAATTCAGGACAGGAGGTCAAAATTCAGGACAAAACTTCAGGACAATTGGATAAGTTTTACAGACACATCCGAGGTCGCGCTACAGTATATAAGTAAGCCCAGCCAAATCCAAACATATTCAACCATTTGCAAACCTATCAATCATGTATCCTTCCATCTATCCTTTCACTCAGCCATTCCTTCATCCATCCTTTATCCATCCATCCACCCTTTCACCCTAGCCATCTGTACACTCATCCATCCACTCTTCTACCCATCCATCCATTCACTCATCCATCCAGCCATCCCTTCTCTTACTCATCCGTCCACCCAGTCACTCATCCTTCCACCCATCCACCCTTTCAGTCATCCATCATCCTCCCTTTCTCTATCCATCGTCCCTTTCACTTAGCAATCCTTCCTTCTATCCATCCACCCACCCATCCATCTACTCATCCACTCATGAATCCATCCATTGACCCTATCACTCGTCCATCCTTTCTCTCATCCATTTATCCTTTGACTCATTCACTCATTTATTCATCCTTTAGTCCATCTACCCTCCCTTTCACTCACTCATCCATCCTTACATCCACCCTTTCACTCATCTGTCCATCCATTCACCCTTGCACTTATCAATTCATCAATCCATCCATCATTTCACTCATCCATCCACCCACTCACTCACTCATCCACCTTTTCACTCATCCATCCTTCCACTCATCCATCCACTCTTTTACCCATCCAGCTATTTACCTTTTCTCCCTTCTATCCTTCCACCACTCACTCATCAATCCATCCATCCTCTTTTATTATCCATCTATTCAAGCTTTCATTCATCCATTCACCCTTTCACTAATTCATCCAGCCATCCACCCATCCCTTCACTTATTCACTCGCCCAACTTTTCATATTAATTTTGAGCTGAGCCTTTTTGAGCTGCAGGAGCCATTCCTGGACTGGGACAGAAGCCACCCAGGGCAGAGACAGGATCCACCACAGGTAGGGGGGCGGGGGAGGGACAGGAGCCATCACTGGGGGGAGGGGGGGCAGGAGGGGGAACAGGATCCACCAGGGTGGGCACAGGGGTGGGCATGCGGTATTCTAGTATCATCTTGGTTTCTTCCAGGGTGGTCTAGGGCTCCTCACCCCCTCCTGGACTAGCCAAAGAGAAGACAGGCTCTTTCCAAAATGTTACTTTTGCCATCCCCCACTGTGATGTACAGTACTTAAAGGAGATACTCCAAGAAATCTGATTTAACTGATTGTCCTCCTTACTTTGTTAATCAGTGTGGGTGCGATACTTGCATTTCTTTATTTTATTACATTATAGACTGCATGTTTGAAGAATTGAGGTTTGCTTACAATTTAGTGACAGTAATTAAGCTCTATGAAGAGAACCACGTGCTGCCTCGGTGTAATCCAGGCCGGTTGTAGGGTGTTTGGGGTCCTGGGCAGAAAGGGAATGTCTCACACAAATTGCAGAGACATGCCACATTCAGGGCTGTTTGCATCTGAATAGATGCCCCTGCTCCTGAAGCTGCAGCCCCTCCCTCTGTCACCTTTAAGCATCTCTTAACAGCTCATCAAGGGCTGGAGGTGTGAGGGGTGGGGGCGGCAGCTTCAAGAGCAGGGGCATCTATTCAGATGCAAACAGCCCTGAATGCGTCATGTCAAGAAGGGAGGTGAGTGGAAGCTGTGCCGGCTTTTGGGAGGTGCGACAGTGCCCGGTTAAAATTACGGACAAATGGCGTCCGTTAAAGAATCCTTCACGGACAACGGACAGACGGCCGAAATTACGGACTGTCCGTGAAATTTACGGACGGTTGGTCACCCTAGCCACACCTGCAGCTCGTCAGTTGAGGAGAAACCACTACCGGGTCCGGCAAACTCCTCAGCTCCGTCCGCCAGCAAGCGGGAAGGTCCACCGGCACCGGCACTCGAGCACACCAAATGGCCCAACTCGGTCTCCAGACAGTTTCACCAAATCTTCAAGTTCAATCAAAGCTCAACTCCCTCCGAGTTCGGGAGAAAAAGGAAACGCCAGCTAGCTGCATTAGCTCCGGGTAGGTCAGCATCAGGTAGGGCACTCCACACCACCTCTCACTCGGCCGCTGGTGCGGCTGCCATCTTGCCTCACACTTATAAGGTCCCAATGGTGAGACCTATTGGCTATGCCAATGCTTGTTATACTTTTATAAAATGTTATTGATCTGCATTGATTTGTTTCTGAACTTATATTTAAACCTACTAAATTCTGATCAAAGAGTCGAGTGGATTAATGTGTAGCCACATTAGAAGTGGAGAAGTGTGGCTCACTGGTTAGAGGAGGCAGACCCTGAAGCAGAGGTCAGACCCGGGACCAGGGTTCAATTCCCGACGCGGCAGGGTCTTGAGCCCAAATATCCACAGACTCGATAATTCTCGTTTCGGTGCCTACTTAAATCATGGGTTCACACTCTGCAGCTCTGGGCATTAGCCTGCTTAATCTCCACTACGGCCCCCCCGCGGCAGGATGCCTGGCTTTCACCTTGGGGAAGCCAGGACGGGTTCCCAAGGCAAGCGCCGAGATGCCTACGGGTAATCGAGCGCTATATAAGAACGCATAATAATAATAATAATAATAACATTGGTTGCACTGTATTGAAATGATAAACAGTGATTTGATTCCTTTCACCGCTCTCTCTACTAGAAAGACCTATCCTATATGGAGAGAAATTGTGTAAATGGGCCTGGACTTTAACACCAGTCAGAAAAAAAGACTCCCTCTTGGAGCTTGCGTGTGACAGACTTACACTTGTGTAGTTTGGAAGTTCCTTCTTTATAGTGCCTGTCTCATTATTGATCCCCGCTGCCAAAGGTGCTCTTGTCTGCCAGAGGAAAGATGCAACAATGCAGTCATTGTGCTCCTGTAGCCTTGCGCAACTCTCGCCTTCATTACTCGTGAAAATTGCAAAGGTAACCGCAACTGTTTGTCCTGAACACAAACATGGCTTACTACTAATCGCTGGCAATCTCTCTTTGCTCTTTTAGTGAACTTCTCCTAGGTTTGAAGCCAAGTTGTATGAGTCATAGCTCATTTGGAAATCTCCTGAGCTGTTGATGTGCAACTTGCAAAAAAGTAGGTAGAGTTAATACCTCAATGCTTGCCAACAATAAGGCATAAAATGCAGCTCTAATAACACGTTTTTCACCCAGTGGTTCCTATTGCTGTATTTACTGTTTCTAGGTCCGTCACATAAGAGGTCTAGCAAGTACCCACTTCAATAGTATTCACTTTACCAATCTCAGAAGAGTTCGTTCTCCTGAAATTAAAACTCATGACCTGTAGATCACAGCGGATGGCAGCAGAACATCTTTAAGTCACTGGGCCATCTTTCTGGCTTACTTGGCACTTATGCTCACTCATGTCTTAAGCACTATAATGACCTCTGGTCTCTGGTGTGTCTAAGGGGAGGTTCCTATGCGTCGAGTCACCTTTGCATACTGTCAGATTTCAAAAAATGTATAACAATGTGTGACAAAGCCAGCTTACATCATGAGACTACTCAGGCTGAGGCTAACAGCTATATGGAAGTGAGATAACTGTTTAGGGTGGCCAGCAGTATGGTCCTTGCGAACGGAAGGGAGATACTGACCATGCATAATATGACAACTAAAGTAAAAAAATAAATAAAAAAAGGAGACATGCAGGGATCAATAGGCCACGGTGTGGGTAGGAAAGTTGGTGAAAAGAGAGGGGAGAGAAAAGAGGAAAATCAGAAAGAGGGAGAAGGAGAGAGAGTGTAAGAGAGAGAGGGAGAGAAAGAGAGGGGAAATAGTTCTTCCAATGCACTGCAAAGAAATAACGCCTCATGTCAGCAGTTGAACGATCATCATCCAGCCAAAACACTATGAGAGTCGAATGCTCCTGGGCTGGAAATAACGAAAAATAGGAAGTAAAGTAATTGAATCAGGAACCGGGAAGTGATACAAACTACAAAGTTACACGATCTTGAGCTAGGAGCAAACCAAAATCCCACTCTTAAGTAAATGTAATGTACTGGAAGCCATATGCTCCACACAAATACCTTAAAGCAGTCATTAGCCAAGATCAAAAAATAGCAAGTATGTCACAGAAAATAATGGAATTTTGTAAATTAGGAAATTAGGGCCATCGCAAGAGCTTCTGGTGCCCAGGGTTATCCCCCAGGTTGCCGCCCATGGCTGGTAGGGAAGGGGCTGCTGGGGAAAAAGGACCGCGAGCAGCGGGGGTGGATTGGCAGGGTTTAACCTCTCCCATGCTGGTGACGGAACCACTCCGTCACCAGCCTTGGTCGCGCTGTGCTGGTGACGAAGCGGTTCCATCACGGCCCGCTCGGCGCCTGCTCGGATTCCGCGCCTGTGCCGAGCGTTCCATTGAGCGGGCGGGGCCGTGACGGAACTGCTCCGTCACAAGCACAGCGCGCCCGAGGCTCGTGACGGAGCGGTTCCATCATGAGCATGGGAGCGCCGCGCGGCCCCCCTCTCTCTAGCACAGCGTCGGAATTGCCGCCGCAGTGAAGGGGTTAAGTTACAACGCCACTCCACTCCACTGCAGGTGAAAGCAAAGGTTGGAGCGGAGGTGCTGCGTGCCCAACACTAACCTCTCCCAGCTCCCAGAGAACACGTGCTGCCAAGGTGCACATACTCAACTGAATACCTACCCAGTGAGTGGGTAAAACTGCCCTGGGACAGAGGGGTCAGGTGGCCTCATAACCAAGGACAGTGAGTGAACTGGAGCAGCAATGGGCCACGGGAGCCCTACACACAGAAACCACTTGAAAGAGGTCCGAGAGACACGTTGTATCGCCACTAATAGTTACCTCGATCATGCAAGCTACATGCACACACATGACAGGGTCCAAGGCTAGACAGATGAATACACTGGCTGTACAAAGGAGAATAGATAGATTGCATGATCTATCTGGGGACTCAGAAAAAACGCATGTAACACATCCATCAGAGAGCATGAACGATTATCTGGTCACCCCCTCAGCACAGTGCAAACATGCACATACATGGCACTATTCGGGGATCTACAGCTGACATTAAGTGACCAAACATGGTCCCCCCATTAAAGTAGTGCGGACGTGCATAAACGTGATGTGCTCTGGGGACCCAAAATCAACTTACAGCGTCGAAGCCTGTGATTCTTTCTCTTTCAAAACAGCAATTAATTATTCACAGGCAATGACTCACTGTGTGCCCTTAGAACTAAACTCAGCACAAAGGGGTCAGTCAGCTCCACAACCTTGCCAACACAGACCAGATACAAAGCCCGCTCTGGTGGCCCAAAGGCAACAACCAGGGGTCGCACCCTGTCATTACTTCTAAGCAGCAGCAGCAACCAACTCCCTGGGAATGAAAAGACATGTGCTCTTGGGACCCAAAGCCAGCTTGTAATAGTCACCTCTCCTTCAGAGCAGCCTCAGCACACACATGGTGCACAGCCTTCCCAGGGGGGCCCAAGCTAACATACAGGGAGGGGCGACACATGATCATCACAATCCTTAAACACAGCTGGAGGGGCAATGGGAAGAAAACAAGTTACTTAACTGTAATTCTCCAGTAGTGGAAGCTTTCATAGATTCACATACCCAAATCATTCCCCGTCATCGAGACGGGAGTCTCCGGTACATAAAAAAGCAATGCTTAGTAGTATAGCAAACTGAAAAGAGGCTTAGACCCATTTTCCTTTTGCAACCCATAACCTTCGTTATGTAAAAGAGACCAAACTTGTCCCTGAACCAATCAGAGCCCCTCACCCTCTAGAACACTCCAGAGAGAACCTTTTGCCCCTCAGATTTTCGTGCTCTTGAGCCATAAACACCTTTTGTGCCTAATCCGAGGTGAGCCTCTCAGGGGAGGAGGGTGGGTGTATGTGAATCTATGAAAGCTTCCAATACTGGAGAACTACAGTTACAGGTAAGTAACTTGTTTTCTTACTCCAGTATTGGTGCTTTCATAGATTCACATACCTGAATCAGAATAGCGAGCAGTAAATTATAGCACATTTAGTTTTGTTACCTACAACTCTAAAATAGGCAACCTATGTCAGTCCACCATCACAGTAACTGTCTATAAATACCCATAGACATATGTTCATAAATTACGTATAATACAGCATACGACAATAAAAATGTGCTTATCTTACCACAAAGGAAGGAGGGATGACAAAGAGGGCTCATCATTACTGGAAAAGGTTCCTCAGTACTGCTTCTCCCACTGCCACATCCTATTTGCAGGTGCATCAAGGCAGTAATGTCTGGTGAAAGTACGAGTACTCTTCCAGGTAGCAGTCCTGCAGACATCCTGGATAGGTACTCCTGCAAATAAAGCAGTGGAGGTGGACACTGCTCTTGTAGAATGTGGACAAACAGGTACATTCAACGGCTTCCCCGCCGCCTGATGACAATATTGTATTGTCTTTGAAATCCATCGAGAAATTCCCCTTTTCTACAAGGGAAAAAAAAACCTCCCTGGGGGGCACTATAAGCAACAAGTAGTCGGGAAGACTTGCGGAAAGGCCTTGTTCTTTGCCCGTAGAATTTCAGGCAGTGTTGAACATCTAATGAATGAAAAGCTTTTTCCACTGCTGTTGACGGTTGATGGAAAACAAACGCTAAAGAATCAGTGGTTCATTTAGATGGAAATCTGTTGGCACTTTTGGAATTTATTTGGGATTAGTCCCGAGGACAACCCTGTCCATCTTGAACTGCAAAAACAGTTCTTGTATCGTGAGAGACTGTTTTTCTCCAATTCTTCTGGCTGAAGTGAGAGCTCTGAGAAGAGCTAGCTTCCAGAATAAGAATTGTTGGTCCGAAACAACCCCTTCATGAATTGCTTCATAATCCTTTCAGACCACAGTGATGGACTCAAGGAAGTCGTTTATATCGAGAAATTGCCGCCAGGTGTACTTTAATAAAAGCATGGGCCAAACCAGATTTTGCCAACATCAGAATATATGGAATAATTTGATGTGCCTCTGAGTTTAGAGGATGAATATTATGTTCTTGGCACCACAGACTGAATCTCTTCCATTTCATCCCATCTGCTCTGTTTGTAGTTTCCGCTCTGGCATGTGCTAGAATATCTCTGCATTCTGCCGAAATATCTAGGGTGCGGAATTCGCAATATTCAGGAGCCAGGCCTCTAAGCGCAGCGATTTTGGGTCCAAATGAAGCACTTGTCCCGGGACATGGTCAAGAGTGATGACATTGATTGTAGACGAATTGGGCGAACCTCCGATGGCAGGAGCAACTCCGTGAACCAGTGTTGTCTGGGTCACCATGGAGCTATTAGTATTACCTTGCTCGGTTCCTTCTTTATCTTTGTGAGAGCATGTTGCAGGAGGGGGATCGAAGAAAAGGCGTAGGCAAAGACGCCTGACCATGTTATCAAAAAACGCATTCCCCCAGATTCCCACTGTTGATGCCAACTTGCGAAGAACCGGCATTTTGTGTTCTGAGCTATCGCAAACAGATCCACTGCTGGAACTCCCCACTTGAAAAAGATGCTTTGCAATATGTCCTGATTGATCTCCCATTCTTGGTAAGTCGATTTTAGTCTGCTAAGAGTGCCCGCTTTGACGTTCTGATCTCCTGGAAGGTGTTCCGCCTTTAGAGATACTCCATGTTGGACAGCCCACTTCCATTTCTTTGGTGCTGCCCACGACCGGAAGAGGATCTTGTATCTTCCTGCTTGTTGAGATAGTGCATCCCGGTTGTTTTGTCTGTTCTCACCAGAACAGACTTTTCCTGAATTCTTGGTAGGAAAGCCAGTAGTGCCAAGCCTACCGCTCCGAGCCCAAGCCTGATGATGTGAAGCTGTTCTTGCAATTTCCACCGACCGCTGACCTGCAGGTCCTGAAGGAATGCTCCCCATCCTTCCAGAGATGCATCAGTGGAAAGACTCACAGAGATGCTTTTTTTGTGCACTATGCCTCTGCTTGCACCATAGCCAGGGTGACCTTCACCTTGTCGTCGAAGGCTCTTTCTACCTTGTGCCATTGGCAATCTAGTTCTTCCTGTAATTAATGCATCCTTAGTCAGCCTAAAGGAATCAGAGGAATTCAAAAGGACACTGCCCCTAGTAGCGACTTGTAAATACGTACTGAAAGACACTTTTTTCCTGTGAAATTCTTGGCTAGAGCCATGAGACCCCGTTGCCTCTCTGTGGAGGAAATGCCTTGATTACAGAGGTGTCCAGAATCGCTCCCAGAAACGTGATCTTTATTGACGATTGAATGGACGATTTCTCTATATTTAAAGTCAGTCCCTGTTCGGCGAACAACTGTATACATGCCGAAGTGGACACCTGGGCTGAAGTTTCTGATGATGCTTTTATCAACCAGTCGTCCAGGTATGGAAATACTTGGTGTCTGTGTTCACTGAGAAAAAGCTGTTACTGGTGCCAGACACTTTGTAAAGATTCTCGGGGCTGATTTGCGACCAAATGGTAGTACTGTGAACTGGTAATGGTCCCCAGCTACTGCAAATCGAAGATACAGTCCAAGGGAAGGATGAATGGTGATGTGAAAATATCCTGTAAGTCTAGAGTGGTCATATGATCCCCTGGGTTTAAGCGTAACCGAATGTCTAGGAGGGTAACTATTTAAAAAAAATTGCTTCTTAAGGTAAGTATTCAGAGCTCTCAGGTCTAGAATAGGACGCCATTGGAGAGCATTCTTCCGGACTAGGAAGAAAAGGGAGTAAAAACCGTTTTCGTTTTTGGAAGATTGGCACCGGTTCTATTGCTCCCTTTCGGAGCATTGTCCAAATCTCCAAATGCATCTGAGATAGATGTTTAATCTCTTGACTTGTCGGCGATGTCGAAGGAGGGAATTGAAGAAAATTCAAGAGTGTGTGCGAATTGTATTTTATTGAAGGCACATCTGTTCGTCCTTTGTTGATAACTCCTTTTGTAGGATGACTGGCCTCTTTCCCTGGTGCCTCGGAAGGGCACCTTACGGTCTCGTAGTATACCCAGGGCAGTTGTAGTATCTGTATCTTTCTTGATACCTTGAAATGCCTCATCCACTTGTTTCCCAATAAAACTTCTCCATCGAAGGGGAGATTCAGGATCTTCATTTTTTGGACTTCTAGTCTAAAGGCAGTCGCACTTACCCACCCCAGACGCCATAGCACCGCCGCTCGCCTCCTGTCTATTGTCCTCTGGGAAGAGGTCCATGTTTAGTGCCATATAGCACCACATATGCCTGTCTTATCTGCCCAGAATAGCAAGGGCATTATCTGCTTTGACTAAGAGACCAGACATGGATGAGAATCTCTTTCCTGAATTGTCCAAGCATCTCCCATCTTCAGGAGGTATTGATATAGGCGCAGAGGGATTCTTAGATTTTTGTTGCGCCGTTTGCGAAAACACGGAATCAGGTTTTGGATGGCCCAGTAAACAGGCTGGTGACTCTAAAGGAGCTTTATATTGTTTCTCCAACCTAGCGAGCACAGGCGTAACTGTCGCCGGTGTCTTCATCACTTTGAAACCTTCTTCCCACACATGGCTAACAATTGGGGATAGCCTGGACTGATTTTTGGAATGGCTTCTTGAAATCGTATAGGAAGCATTCTGTTTGTATTGTCGCCGTAGGAAGCTGGAATCTCTCGCAGCTCTCTCCATTATATCATGGAAACTGCGGTGCGTTCCTGATGATTTCTAATTTCGGAATTTCCCTCGTCGACGGGCTCTTCGCCGCCGTAGACTATGCTGTTGTAGACGAGCAGTCGTAGACGAGGCCGTCATCGACGACACCGTCGTAGACGACGCCGTAGACGACGCCGTAGACGAGGCCATCCTAGATGAGGCCGTCGTCGTCGACGCCGTCGTCAACGCCGTAGACGAGCCGTAGTAGATGAGCCGTCGTAGATGAGGCCATCATAGACAAGGCCATCGTAGACGAGGCCATGGTAGAAGACGCCATTGTCGGCGCCGTAGACGAGCCGTCGTAGACGAGGCTGTCGTAGACGACGACGCCGCCGTTGACGGAGAGGGGCAATGATGGTGTTTTTGATGAGTTTCACCTCAATCCTCCTCGACGATGATGATGGTTTCTTCGTCGACGATCCCGTTGATGATGTTGGTTTCTTAGTCTTTACCTCAGGAGGTATAGAAGACGGCTTCCTGAAGGGTTCTTTGACCAGAGGAGGTGATTTGGACGGCTCAGAAGTCGTCTTTTTACATGATTTTTCTCCAAAAGCATGCCCTTTACTCTCCTTTTCCACAGAGTGAGGAGATTTTGAAGGACTGCGCCCAGAAGACCCATGAGTGGTCTTTTTGAGGGCCTTCTCAGGACGTTCCCCTGAGGAGATTTTCTTCTCTTTTGAGATCTCCTAAATGTTGAGGACGACGCCTCATCACTGTCACTGGAGAAAATAAAAAAAAAACTTTCTGGTCTTAGCGTTTGACACTATATTAAAAGTCGCCCTTCACGACCTCTCAGAAACTTACTTGAGAAAGTGCAACATACTTTGCAGTCTTTGGCCTGCGGTATAGACAGTAAATGCATTCAGTGTGAGGATCATCAGTGTAGAGCAACCTCTTGAAACAAGTTGCACAGGCTCTAAATAATCCTTTCTTCTCCTTTCCAGACAATCTTTAAAGAATGTATTTGAAGATAATCCATAGTAGAACAGAATCCAGTAGAATTCCTAACAACAAAGTTCTTTAATGAAGTTAAAAAACACAGAAGTTGAGCAGAGCTCGAAGGAGACTCCCTAGCACAACGTGCGGTAGAAAATCTGAGGGGCAAAAGGTTCCCTCTGGAGTGTTCTAGAGGGTGAGGGGCTCTGATTGGTTCAGGGACAAGTTTGGTCTCTTTTACATAATGAAGGTTATGGGTTGCAAAAGGAAAATGGGCCTAGGCCTCTTTTCAGTTTGCTATACTACTAAGCATTGCTTTTTTATGTACTGGAGACTCCCGTCTCGATGACGGGGAATGATTCAGGTATGTGAATCTATGAAAGCTCCAATACTGGAGTAACATGTTCAACCCAATCCAAGGCCCGAGACAAACGGAACCGGCGCCGCGGCACTCCGCAAATAATCAGAAGAAAAAGAAACATTACAGTTTTCTGCGATTTTGTTTTCACATTACTTTCAATGTAACCAACAGTGTTAAAAGTCAGTGAAAACAGTACGTCTAGTGTGTCTAGTACGGAACTGCAAGACTCGCGCACTGCCAGGTGGGGGTCACCTTCAGTCCCTGGTGTGTGAGGGGAGGCGGACAGGGGAGAGAGAGGAGAGGCCATCGATTGTTTAACTGCGGAGGAATAGGACTGGCAATCGGATCTTAATTGGTAACCTGTCGTTCGGTGCCAAAGACAGCTCTGGCCTCTTCCAAGGTGAGAGACCTGGGTTCCCGCATGCCCACCTTGACTTCTGTACCCCCAACAAGGTAGGAGGGCAGGGTGGGAGGGCACAAGAACCGAGACGAGGGAGGGAGAAAGACATTAATTTATTATAGTAAATTCACTGAAAAAACACAAAGGTTAATATGACATTATTGTTAGGTCTTGTAATATTATAAACACTATTGTTTTAGGTTGCCGCCCATCTTAATACACACCAAAAATACAACAAAAAGTCAAAATGATGTATAGGTAAGTAAATGAAAACACTATGTTTATTTTTGAAGTAAAACTTTAATTCCAAGATTCTAATATGTTATTCCAAATGACGTATAGGGAAGTAAATTAAAAAACTATGTTTATATTTGAAGTAAAACTCTAATTCCAACATTCTGAAATGTTATTTTTCTTGCTTTGCTATAAGCAAAATTCTCGATGGCATCGTCGAAGTCTAATTTATCACTCAGTTTCTGTTCTATAGACAGTCTGGCAAGACTTCTTAAACGCAAGGCACTCATTATATCTTAGGGAATTCTTAATCAATTTTAATTTAGAAAAACTCTCACAACCATCAAAACTTACAGCAATTGTTAGGAAAATTTGCAGTAGTATTACAATATTTGGAACTGAGTTCTCGACTGTATTTTAAAATAAACTGCAAAAGTTTAAGGGGACTGTCCTTCCACATCTCTGTTTGATGTTGCATAGCAGCAACAGAAAAAAAAATCTGAAGTCTTTTTCTCTCAACTAGGAACTCTTCCTTATTAATATCATCATGATTTAGTTGACATTGGTATTTATCATTCAAAAGATTTGGGGCCAGATGTAGGAGCCATGTAGGGGCCATTATTTTACAGAATCGGTAAATTTACCGATTCGGTAAATTTACCGATTCTGTAAAATACCGATTCAGTATTTTTACCGATTCGGTAAATCCAAATGTAGGTCACACTCCTGAGAGTGCCACAGGCCCTTTAGAGTCGGTATTTTACCACACAATTCTATTGTGTGGTAAAATACCGAATCCAGGTGTGCATGCACATCTGTGCATGCACACTGTGCAATGTGACACACAGACATGCCCTCAGACACCGTCAACCATATTAGGATGGGCTGTGCAAAATGCTTTTCCGCGGCGGGTTTTCCGCCGTGGAAAAGCATGTGTAACTTCACTGGGAGGGGCGACACATGATCATCACAATCCTTAAACACAGCTGGAGGGGCCATGGGAAGAAAACAAGTTACTTACCTGTAACTGTAGTTCTCCAGTATTGGAAGCTTTCATAGAGCTTAATTTGAGCAGGTGGTTTCCGGTGCTCGGCACTGTCACTTAATTGTCAGCACTGGTACCTATGACAGTCCGCCACATGGTGGCACTGTTTTTTGTAATTCAGAGATGAGCACAACAACTGTTGCTTATTGATTTAATATACATTAAGAATGACTAATACCTGCTGCCTTTTCGGGCCCCCTGGGTGAAGGGTGGGTGGGGGTGCACATGGGGGGGTACCTATGGTACCCCCCTGCATTTGTATGCAGAAATCGGCTGGCACCGCACGGTGCCTGCCGCTTTCTGCATACAAATGCAATGTATGCATTTTTACCATTGCGCCGGATGCAGCTTGAAGCTGCACCCGCCGCAATGGTAAAAATAGAGGATGTGACCGCCAGGGTGGCGGTCACATCCTAATTGCACAGGAGGGAACTCCGCAGGGCATGCGGAGGTTCCCTCCTACTCTATGGTGGCGGACGGACTCAGGTCCGTCCGCCATCATAATCGGCCCCATAGTTTTCTACTCTATGGCATTCTCTAATGCTCAATGATGCTTTGTTCTCAAGCTTCCTTCTCATGCCATGTTAGCAGAGTAAACGCTTTCTCAACGCCTCACCTATTGGGACTGCAATGTAATTTCTCATGAGAACTTAAACTTGACATGTAACAGAGTTAGTACTAACTATAAGATGTTACAGGAGCACTGGGTATGAGAACTGTATTGTAAAAGCCTGTGGGAGAGTGCTCACAAATGTAATTTTTAAACTGTATTTCTCTTTCTATAATATGGTTTGCTGGAATATTTGGGCCTTTGCACGTTCACACCAAAATGTATAGAGCTTTTTGTATTTTACCCTACAAAATATGCTTCACCCAACAGGTATTGGGTTCACTTCATCCTCATATGTATCAGGAAACACTATGTTGGACTGATATCTGATTTATTATCTATTTACAGAGTTGTATTATATTCTGTCCTACTATTTCACAATTTGCATTTTATTCTGAGGTAAAGGCTTTTATATGACAAATGATTGACCAAAAGACTCTTTACCGCCGATTTTGCTTTATGTGATGCATTTAAGCTTTTAATAAACCTTTAAGGTGTTCGTTTTAATATGTTTCAGTCTATATTGTGAAACCAGGCAATGGTTTGGGAGACTCTGTTGTGGTATGTGTTTTTGCAGAGCCTTCTTTTGATAAGTTGTTGTAGTTCAGTTCAAAAGCAACAGGGATATACCCAAATAACCCTTCTAAACCTGGGTATTCAATATAATAGGAGTAACCAACAGTCGATATGAAGGAATAAATAATACACTACATTTGGTGAAGGTATTTTTAATTTACCTTCCCTGTGTTTTATAGTTCACAATGAATATATCATACATGCATTGTCTCCTCATAGCCAATAACACTTTATCAATGAATTACAAAAATTCTCATATATTCACATTCTGTACAAGGACGTAAATTCTACAAAAAACACAAAGGAACCCTAAATAATAATACAATTTTAGATAGTGGCTTCCATTCACATCTGGACAGACCACTCGGAGGTAGTCGTAAACACACACTTCTAAGTCAAAAACCACTACTTCTATGATTTACAGTGTGACACTCTATAATTTAGAGGTGCACTATATCTCCATTGACTCCTCCAGAAAAGTGTCGTCGACATGGCCACGTTTCAGCCTGGGTAGGGAGTAATTCCACCACAACTCTAACGGTACCATGAATTGCTAGAATATTGCATATTGACCTGATATCCATATAGGCTTTTCATTTTGAGAGGACTCTGTGTATCACCAGGGTACATAGAACTGTTGTACTGCCTGCCTCAAAGGAGGCTTGTAAGTGTTACACATTAGGGGTGACATTGGAGATCTCTGGGGGTTCCCCATATCTAAGACCCCACTTAGAATAATTGTTTGAGCCTGTTATATTCTGTTGACTGAATGTTTGAAGAAACAGTTCCAGGTGAATGAAGATCTCAAAACTCCCTGCCATGCTGTGGTTGATGTTGAAATCAACCTGGTGTGTATTAGAATTGTCATGTGTCTTTTACCTGAGCCCTAGTCTCGTGAGGCAAGAATTAAAATCAAAACATAAACTTCGATGGTTAAAAAGAAGGGAAAAAGATACCCTTAGGCTTCCCTGCTTGACCAAAGTGTATGATCTTGGGCAAATATTTTAGGCCAGGAGTGCTAGGGGCCACGTGGCGCTAGGCCTCACCTACCTGGCAGTGTCAATAAGGACAGCCATGACAGGGAGTGCGGAGGTGGTTTCTGAGATATGATAGCAGGATGATGAAGGGGAGCTGATAAGGTTCCTGAGGAAAAATACTAGGGACCAGATGCGAGATTACAGGGGAAAAAGGAGCGATAACAAAACCCGAACCGGGGTGATGCCAGGCAGAGACTCAGGCCTCTAAGGCAGCTTGACAGACGAGGCAAGGAGCACTTGTATTCATTGCTTTCGGCTCACAGCTTTAATTGTGCTTTTCTCAGACTGGTGTCTCTCGGCTGTAGCTAGTGAAGGAAGAAGGGAAACACGAGCCCAGCACAGGCCGAAGGAAGCAGTACTTCACCTCATTGAATACTCCGAGCTCTGGTAGCAAGTGAGTCGGAAACTGATGGGCCGCTCTATGGCACGAGTCTGAAGGCTGGTTGCAGAGATTAGAGATCCGAAGGAAGAACAGGAGGCAAAAGCCTTCAGCAACAGACGTGACCATCCCACCTCCTAATCTAATAAACTGGCAGTATCAAGGTTCAGCCAGTAGGAGGCAGGATCCTAGAAGGAGGTTCTGAATTACGTAAAAGATCCGGGCTAGCCGAGTACTCGACCGGTGCCCTGGGAAAACTGTTTCTTTAGGCAGCGCATGATTTATTTATTTATTTTAAAGGTTTTATATAGCGCTGGCTAGACCCAGAGGTATCAGAGCGCTTTACAGGAGTGCAGGGAGGTACAGTAATTGATACATTTGGTCAAAAACATTGCCATACGAACCAATATAACAGGGAAAGCAGATAAATACGAATGCTATTTACAAGAGTACAATGATAAGCTCACGTGGGTAGAGGGTAATTAGATTAGGGTGGGTGTGAAAAGGTGAAAAAGAGAAGATAAAGGAGGGATTGCTCTCACCTCTGCCTCAAAGACATACACTGTGCATGTGGGATTTAGGGAATACTGAAGTCCTCCACCTCACATGTGCAGCATGTGTTTGTTCACGGCTGTGTTGTATTGCTACTTCCAGACTGGACTGTAGTGCCTCAGACGAATCTTTCAATCTCTTTCTCTTTTATCCCAGACTTCTGGGTTTCGGCCCTCTACGCCCTCATGCAGCAACCACCCCTGGTATGAATGCTTATAGATTCCTGTT
Source organism: Lissotriton helveticus (assembly GCF_964261635.1). Classification (NCBI taxonomy): domain Eukaryota; kingdom Metazoa; phylum Chordata; class Amphibia; order Caudata; family Salamandridae; genus Lissotriton; species Lissotriton helveticus. The sequence continues at coordinate 133,043,027 of NC_136070.1, read as the reverse complement.
TAAAAACTCACTTTTAATAAATGCCTCTCAATGCAGTCAATGTGTGATGTTAGCAGATGGTCCCACTGGCAGCAATTTTTGGGGTCTGGCACTTATATTACCTCATCAGGTTTTGACCCACACCACAAGAGTGAAAAACATACAAGTGGTAATGAAGGAGGAAGGGAAAGTTGGAAAAACGTGACAAAGGAAGAAAACAGGAACTCAAGAGTGTGATATAAAATGGTCACAGAGTATCTGGTGATGAATATAAGAGGCAGACAGAGACCTGGTTTAATGACTCATCCGCACCCGACATCGCCATAGCCATCCCAGACGGCTACAAGATCACCCGCAGAGACCGCACAAACGGAGTCGGAGGAGGAATCGCCATCGTCCACAAGAACAGCAACAGGGTCTCGACTAGCAGCGACGACGCCCTCAGCAGCGCCAAACACATGCATTTCCTGATCCAGACAGACCGTAACTCCACCCTCAGAGCCACCCTCGTCTACCGAACCCCGGGACCCCGCCCACAGTTCAGAGACTCCATCGCCGACTTGATCAGCACACACGCCCTGACCTCCACCAACTATATCCTCCTCGGAGACCTGAACTTTCACCTTGAGAACAACGACAACAACTCCACAACCCTGGTCGATAACCTCACCAACCTCGGACTGAAGCAACTCATCACAATGCCCACCTACTCCGCCGGCCACAATCTCGACCCTGTCTTCTCCACAAGCCCGCATGTCTCCGTCAGCCACACCACCAAACTCCTCTGGACCGACCACCGCTGCATCCACTTCGCCTTCCAGAAGCCCACCACACACTACTGCACCCAACAGATGCCCCGCCGCTGCTGGAGCAAAATCACCGAAGACCAACTACATGCAAACCTCGCTCTCAGCCCACCTTCCGAACCCTCCAACACCCACGACGCTGCCCACAGCCTCAGACACTGGGTCGAGGACTGCGCCAACACCCTCGCCCCGCTGAAGAAACCCCCCCCACAGAGACACCATCAAGAGGGCCAGCTGGTTCACCCCAGAACTCCTAGCCTCCAAGCAAGCCTGCCGGAAACTAGAGAAGAAATGGCAGAGTGAACATACTCCGGACAGTCAGGCAGCACACAAGGACGCCATCCGCAACCACCACCACCTCATCAGGACGGCCAAGAGACAACAACGCACACAATAGCAAGGAGCTCTTCAACATCGTGAAGGAACTCTCCAACCCAAGCTCCAACACCAACGACATCCCGCCGTCGCAAGCCCTGTGCGACTCCCTCGCCACCTTCTTCCACCGCAAGATAGCAGACATCCACGACAGCTTCAACACCCAGACAGCCCAGGACCACCTCGCCTTCAGGAGACAACTCAAGACCTGGCTGTTCGAGCAGTAGCGGACCCCTTCCCCCAAGCGCCTTGAGACCCTTCCGGGTGAGTAGTGCGCTAAACAAATATGATTGATTGATTGAACAGACAGCAACAGAACAGACCCTCCGCACACCATCTATCACGACCTCCTGCTAGCCTGGGCCAGTGTGAGCATCGATGACACCATCAAGACCATGCGCACAATCCACTCTGGCTCTCCATCAGACCCATTCCCGCACCACGTCTTTAACAGAGCAAGCAGCTCCATCGCACCCCACCTGCGCAATGTCATCAATCTTTCCCTCGAGACCGCGACCTTCCCAGAGATCTGGAAACACACTGAGATCTGGAAAAACACCCTACTCAAAAAACCTAAGGCAGACCCAAGAGACCTCCAGAACTTCCGGCCCATCTCTCTGCTCCCCTTCCCAGCCAAGGTCATCGAGAAAACCGTCAACAGATAGCTAACCCAATACCTCGAAGAAAACAGAATCCTGGACCCTTCCCAGTCAGGGTTCCGCTTTAAGACCACGTGACATCTAGCACCCTAGAGCTACCACAGCCCAACTTTCCAACTGAACAGCAGAAGATCTGGGCTGTTCGTTGTGGCTGTAGCTCTCACTAATCACTCCTCAACAGATCACGTTGGAGACACCATTTTTAGGTCTCGCCTAGCGATGCAGCGCATGTGCTGCTCGCCTTGGCGAGACCTATTGTAGTCGGTTTTGCTAGCGAAGGGGTACAGGAGATGTGCAAGCGCCCAGATAGACGTGCACGCACGCGCCCGGACTGGCGATGTGCACGCGTATGGCTTGTGCGACAACGAGGGCATGGCGCGCTTGTGCTTTCACTTTCCCCCTTTTGTGTTACTTCTGGACAGCGGTATAATTCACAAATTAACAAATGTAAAGGTCTTTTGTGAAGAAAACGGAATTTCCCTTTCTGCTGTGGTCCGCATTTTATTTTGTTTCTGCATCCTGTACCGCTTAATTGGATGTAAAAAAAAATGGATTACGGTCTTGAAATTTAAGAAGCATCTTTTTTAAAGGATTTTTTTGCTCACCAAAACTGGACAAATCTCTGTACAGTCGTTTCTAGATTGTAAGGTGAACTGACGGACTACTTTGCTGCCGCCTCCTCCGGCAGTGGTCCTTACTCATTTACCTCACAAATACCCCCTCCCTTCTCATACCACCCGGACGCATGCTGTCCTAGGCCGAGGATGAGGGTCGGTTCCTGCGAAGATTCAAATAGAGATTTATTTATCTGCGGTTCCACTGCCTTTCCTGCATGACACTACTGGTAAAACATTAAAGCCAAACTCTAGTTCTTTGCCTTCCCCTACATGCTCTCTGGGATGCCTGCTGAAGACTGAAGTAACAGAACAGAATACGAGATGGACACCCCAGCAGCCAAGAAAATGGCAGCCGCTACTTTGAATAGGTCTCGCATTTACAAGCGTTTAAGCTATTGGCATTGTAAAGACAATGCCTTTTACTTATGTTATTTATCAAAACATATAAATAAAAGGCATTGTCATTTATAATGCCAACAGCTTAAACTCTTGCAAATGCGAGACCTATTGCACTGCAAATGCTTGTTACATATGTGTGCAATGCCTTTCAAGGACACGTTCACGGTGGGCTATTTCTCCGTACTAAAAGTGCAATGCTTTGGGCATCTCTTGTGCTCATCGGGGTGGGTGAATGTTAGATGTTGTATCGGCCATAATGATGCTCACGGCTGGTCCTTCTAGAGAAAGGCAAGAAATACCGCTTGCTATGCCATTGTTCCCTTTGGCTTAACTAAGAGCAGACTTTATGGCACTGAGAGTCCTGAAACTTTCCGCTGGCCCCTAAGCACATGGCTTCTCGTTAGACGTGTGCTAGCTACTAAGCCCCCCGACTGGATTTGTCACCTGATTTAATTTTCATTACATCTGTCCTGCTTCACCTTCTTATTCCTTCTTCCATTCTAAGGAAGGTCTACTTATCTCAATGAAAAACAAAGCCACATGTTGTGGGCACACATGCCGATCAGCAGACTGACAGAGGGGAAGGGAAGCTGGCCAGTTCTCCTTCTTTCAAGTTCTACTGTCTGCTGTGCCTCATTCACCCCAGCAGAAAACAATCCTTCAGTCAGCGATGGTGTCAGGCTTGATTTATTTCGGTGGAACATAGAAAATTCACCCATTTTCCTTTGGTGGGCTTCAAAAACCCTTCCAAATTATCCCTGCCCCTGTCAACAAGGTTTCAATAGGTATAAAATATTGAACAAAGAAGGAGACTCAGTCAAATAAGTATTTGGCTCATATCACTCAAAATGGTCAAGCAGGGAAGCCAGGATTGATACCATATTTTCCAGTTTCACATTGTGCAATTCAACCGCCAGATGGGTATCTCTTTGGTACATCAAATGTAATTGTTTTGACCTTAATTCTTTGAAGGCGAGACTGGAGTTGGTAATAAGAATAAACCACAATTTTTAGCTGTTTTACATAGCATGAACCTTGACTCAAGAGCATAAGAGTGTTTCACAACAGACATAGACTGCATTACACATTTTTTTCTGCACGGGGAGATTTGTTAGGATTCACAGGATGCTGAGCGGAGGCCGGATTCGAACCTGCTTCCCCTTGTTATGTGGTTGGCAGCTCTAGCTACTTGGCCGCATCACCTCCTGTGAAAGCTTACCTCGTTTTAGGCTTGGGGTTCCAAGAGGCCCTTGAGCTGGGCTACAGCCAGGGTCCTGGCTTAAGGTTTAGCTTCTAGTGGCTTGCCCACCTCTAATGATGCTACACTACAGTTCCTTCAGCATTAGAGGTCTGACTGTGCAATACAAACCCAATGTAAGAAGGCTCAAAGGCCATACAATGCACCTGCTTGTGATTCACGTCAGATGTTCACAAACACAGACATTGGTGTACCAGGGCTCTCCATCTCACCTCATGGACATGTTGCAAAAAGAAAAGAAACAAAAATAATACTCACCAAAATGGCGGTGTTGCCCTCGATGAATTCTATGAACACCTTCAGAACTTGCTCCCGTGTTTTTGTCCTCTTAAAGTGCGTGTTACAAGTGCCGTCAGCTCGCTAAAGACAAAGAAACATATTGATCAGGTGACGGTTCACTAGAGGGATGGTTCAACAGCCTCTGGCGTTCCTTCTTTCTGCTGCACACATATTTTGTTTTCATTGTTGTTTTTCTCAGATGTTATTTTTTTTATTTACTCAGAGTTGGAGTTATAACCAAGCATAGCACATAGTGTGTTTTTGCTTCCATTATGTGCTTCTTCTCACTCTACCTTCTTTGCCATTAGGCAACCATTTTTTGACTGCAATGGTGATTCCTTTATAGCTACCCCAGCAAGCTTTTAATCCTCTGGATAATATACATATGAACCCTTGCTGATTAACAATTCACTCTTTAACCCCTGCCTCAATCCTGTCATCCCATCATTTTTGATGTTTTTTGATTCGAATTCCCAGGAGGGAAAATTGTCCCAAAAATAAAATCATTAAGATGGTTATTGAAAAACAAAAGTGTACCCCGGAATTTAATGATTTTTTTCATTGGAATCAGGGCCATGGTCTCATCGTATGATTCCTGGCACACTATGATATAGCCTTCAAATCCCAAACTCTAGACTTTTGGAGCACACAAGGAGTCATTTAACAAACTTTCTGCATTGTGGTTTTCCAACCATGGTCCGTCCAAAACCCAGTTTCTACAACTCCTCTTGACATCCTATAAATAGAGACAGCCACTTCACCCCTATGTCATTCCAGTAACCTCCCATGCTGCTAGTAAGAGATAGTATGGGCAGATACACCACAGACTAAAAGGTTAAAAAGTATACAGTGTGTCTGAAGAGTGATAAAAACAAAGAATGCACACCATGGATCACTCATTCATCAGGCACCCGCTTTCACATTTGATCAATCACTCATGCACACTTGCCTCTTCTCTCATTCAGTCACTCGCTCCTTCAGTCACCTGCTCATTTGCTCACTCGCTCATCCATTCACTTACCTGTCCAATTGCTAGATCAATTGCTCATTCACCAACCCAAACACTTGCTTGTTTACTCACTGATCTGTTCACTTGCTTATTCATCATTCACACCCTCATTGATTGAGAATGGTTCTCAGGCATCCTGGATGGCTACTGCTGCAGTCTACAAACTTTTCAAAGCTCCTTAACATATATGTTTACAGCACATGTGCAGCACAAGAATGCAGGGTGTTTTAAGAAGTAGTGAACATTTGCTTCATAGGTTCTGTTTTTACAGGACGGTTCCAGTTTTGTGTGAGTTGCGACAGAGGAACTAAGGTGTCTCACTGTGAACGAAATTGAAGCTATATTAAATGTGAAGTGAGAATAACCAATTAGGTACTTTAGAATCAGTGTAATTCAGTAGAAATTCCTTATGCAGGCGATCAACCTGGCTTCACAGTTGAAGATGGTTGAAAGGTTTAGGCAGGATTAAGGAAATCTGGTTATTGGAGAGTTCCTGCATTCTGTACAAGATAGCCCCAGTTGCTGTACAGAAGCTTTGAAGTCATGTTTAGGGATTATGAATCTTATACTATGGAGCACGTTCAGTTGAAATCTGGCATATTTCGGGCCTTAGGTAGACCTTAGAGGGCAGGGTACTTCATCATAAAGATGATGGAGTACCCTATCGCATGATGGAGTACCTATCCGCAAACTCTTGATCCGCTTGGTCAGTTATGAGTTTGGTGGACAATCAGGTTTCTGACAGCGGTGCCCCAACTGGCTCTGCCATAGGAATGCTTAATCCAAAGGATTAGGGGTCATCGGAATAGGGGCAGCAGACCACATGCTCTATTTAGAGCAGACAGTCCGATGTTCTTTTTTAGGTTTCGCATGCACAGTGCTTGTGCTGTGCTTTTGAAATCTATTGTATTCAATATATCTTAAAAAGGGCTTAAATCCCGCCACAACTTCTTCTTTGTCCCTGTGCTTGTCAATTTACTTTTCCTTCTTTTCTATTGGTTGTAACCTTGTACTTCCTTTTTTTGGGGTGTGCTTATCTTATAAATATCCAGTGGACCAATTACTCATTCACATTCGCTTTTATAGCTGTAAGTTCTTTTATTAGGTTAAGGCTGGGATTTGACTCTTTTTAACTAATGTTTGCGTACTTTCTCGGATTTCGTGGCACATGCATGGCTATGTTTCTGTGTTTCTCCGACACTTTTATTGTTTAATTATTTAAACCTAATCTCTCCCTGCACACATTTGAAGCGCGCTTGTTGTCTGCATGTCATGTGTTTTGTTTGTCTGAAATGTGTGCTTGGACATGAACCCAGCACCAAGGTCGTCAATTCTGACCATTGTTACGCCACATCCTCAGTGCTACCCCTTTGCTTGTTTTTTTTTTTAACAGTCTAAAACGTGCCATGGTTCTGAGTTTCCAGTGGCTGTCTCATTTGGCTTGATTTGCTTAAGTTATTCTTAGGTCTTTTTATTAATGCTGGGTTTTGTTTACAAGTGGGGCCACTACCAAATTGCAAGCATCAAAAGTACGTACGCGTGTATACGAGTGCGCACACACTTCGTTTCTGTCTAGTGACGCAGGCACGTGTGTAAGGGGTAGGTGCTGGAAGGCAGAGCACCAGACGGCAACCCCCGTTACGGTGCGAACGAACACGCGCTAGCCTATGGAGCAATTCATTACTTACTAATAGGTCGCAGTAAGAGCATCGCTAATTGAGCTGAAGCCACCTTGTAGTTTATCGCAAGGGGGACCGCTTTTATATTTTTCCTTTAGTAGGGTTATATACCCATTCACGGTTTCTTTTCACTTTATTAGTCCTGAAGAAGCGCCAGGGATCGTTATGACCATTTTTTAGGGCACAAAACATGTCGACCGAGAGTTACTGTGGCACATTATAGCCTAGTCAGTAACACACAACCTACAGGTTTTTTATTCTGTCAAGGGAACCCACACATTAAACCTATCTCTCTTTGGTATCCCCTAGCCCCCTTTCCTTACGAACCCTCAATCTCACACCCTCACTCATCATACACCGTTACCAAAAGATCTCCGCTAAAGCAAGCCTTCGGGGGACCAGGAGGGCATTGTAGTCCTGGCCCGACGAAGAGCAACGCCCGATGATGAAGCACAACATCCCTTGGGATGTGTGAGGGCATCAAGAGATAAGACTTGCGCTTGCCTCTAGTCTGTGGGATTTAGACCTAGGTTTCTTCTGTTCCCACTTCTACTTCTTTTTTCTGTGGACAAATATTGTGCCCACTTTGGAACAGTTACCCACCGTTAGGCTTGAGTGTAGTGACGGGGATTGACACTAGCAGGTTACTGGTTTGATAAGGGACTATTCTGCAACTTAAATAGGGGTTTCCCCATTAACCACGTGCATAGCGGTTAGATATGGTAAATCTGCCGGTTGGAGGCTGTAAATTGAAACACACTCTGCGTACTTGCACAATTTTACTCAGCGCACTTTACACATCATTAGTGGCAGCTTTGTTTTATTTTGCGAGTCTTGGGGAAATCCCTCAGTTTTTGTAAAATTGTTAAATAGAATTTGTATCTTTTTAATTCGTTTTAAACAAACAGTGCACTTACAACCCCAGCAGTGTCAATCTGTAAGAGTGGACCTGTCATGCTGTAGGGGGTCAGCGCTCTAGTTGTCGCCCAGTGGCGCCTATATAGCATCATACTGGAGCAACTGCGCAGCGTCTGCGCCCGTCCGCGATCCGTCCGCGCTCAGCACTTTCCATTTTACCTGACTTCTTCACACGATGGAAGAGGCTCCTAGATATAGCTACACTAGGGAACAGCTGTGTGATATAGGTAAGCAGAGTAACAGCCTCAGCGCATCAGTTTTGCATCTTTTAGAGGGGACTAATCTTGACACTGTACAAATGGGTGCAATGAAGTGTGTCCTCCTTAATGTAAGGTCACTCCCTAAACACTCTACGGAGATCCAACTCTTGATTGAAATGCATAAACTGAATGCCCTGTTTATGACAGAAACACGGACAGAGCTGGGGCTGGAGCTTGAGCTGGGGCTAGCCTGCCCAGTAGGGTACAAAGCACTCGACAAACCAAGGCCTAGTGGCAGAGGTGGTGAGATCGGGATCATTTTCAATGATTCCTGGGACTTTGCCCCTCTAGACATATATGCGGTTGCTCACATAGACATTTTAGGTTTTTCAATGAAAGACCATTCAGGGCATATCCTGACCGGCTTGGTTTGTTATAGACCCTCGGGTATAGCCAATGCGCAACAACAGCAGCAGCTTGCAGAGGTGATTAGTAATTTGGCCCTTACACACCATAGACTGTTGATATTGGGTGATTTTAACCTTTGGCCTAATGGGAAGCTGGATACAGCTTATAACAACCTTATCCAGTCTCGTTCAAATCTGAACCTGCTGCAATAGGTTTGAGACGCGACCCATAAAGAAGGACATGTCTTAGACCTGGTATTCTCCGGCGAAAACTCAATCCTAATGGACAGAGTTATACTAGTGGGATGTTCTGATCATTATCTGGGTGAATTTAGAGTCACCCAAGCTAGAAGGTCCATAGAAGAAAGCTGCTTCCTGGGCAGGGATTGGAAGGCCCTGTTGAGGAGGGCCAAAACGGCGCGGGTCTTTCACCTAGAGTGCCTTTTAGATCCTAGGAAGTCGGTTACTGAGAATTATACAGCTTTCTGCGAGCAAGTACACGGTATAATTGATCAGCTCGCCCCTGCCAAGAGCATCAGGAAATGGGGAAAACCCTCTGCTCCATTGTATGCCGAGAAACTGAGGACTCACAAGCTGGAATGCAAACGGGCTGAAAGACAATGGAGAAGATTTTATGCTAGTGATGATAAAGCTATTTGGAGGGAACACTTAGCCAGGTACAAAAAGGGGATAGTCATCATCAAGCTTGCATATTTTACAGATCTTATTTTGAAGTCATCCAACAGCACCAAATATGTCTTCAACATACTGAGAGATATGACCAATCCTGAGTGTACAAGTAATACGATTGTGCCATCACAAGAGCTTTGTGATGGACTGGCAGCCTTCTTTTAGGAAAATATAGACAGGATTGTTGAAGGCCTGAAACCAGATATTCCACTGGGCATCATTAATAGCGATGAAATAGGCACATCCAATTCAAATGGAACTAGGGATATTGGGTCAGAGTCATGGAGGCAGGGGACAACCCTTGACCACTGGGAACTGCCTTCAGAAGAAGAGTTTGTCAGGGTGGCATTGGGGTTCTCCTCTGGCTCACCGCTGGATCCAATCCCCCAAAAACTCTGGAAAGAGATGGGCTCTGAGGTTTTTCCATTGCTTCATTTGCTGTGCAGTCAATCTCTCAGCAGTGGAGTGGTTCCACCCTGCTGGAAGGTGGCGGTGGTATTACCCCTCCTTAAAAACCCTCATTGGATCCTAACGGTCTTAAGAATTATAGACCAATTTCCCTGTTACCGTATCCAGTAAAGATAGTGGAGGGCCTGGTGAGCCGAGCACTCTCTGGCTTTCTGGAAGGTAACAATAAGTTGGGAGAAGAACAGTTTGGCTTCGGCCCAGGTCAAAGGACTGAGACAGCACTGGTTACCGTAATAGACAACCTTCGGATGCGGGCGGACAGGAGACAATCTGTGACATTGATCCTGTTGGGCCTGTCTGCCGCTTTTGATACGGTTAACCATGTCACCCTGCTGACTAGACTGAAATAAGCGGGGGTGGCAAATATGGCTTTGCGTTGGTTTCAGTCCTATCTGGCGGGTAGACGGCAGGCTGTTGCCTTAACCCCCTTTTAATCAGACTTTACTAACAATGAGCACGGTGTCCCTCAGGGGTCCTCAATTAGCACGATTTTATTTAATGTTTATGTGCGGCCGCTTATGGATGTCATCAAAGCTCACAATATTAGTGTGGTTAACTATGCCGATGACACCCAATTGATAGTATCCCTGGAAGGTGACTATGCAGACTCTCAAGAAGCATTTCACAAGTGTATGCGGGATATGGTACTGTGGTTGAGAAACAATGCATTGCAATTTAATAATGATAAAACGGAGATTCTGCACTGTGGGATGGGCAGACTTCTGCCCCTCTGGTACCCATGAGTACGGTACGTAATCTGGGGGTCAGCTTCAATAATAAGCTTAACCTGGAATCGCATGTCAACAAAGTAGTCAGGAACTGTTATATGCTTATTAAAGGACTCCGGAAGGCACTACCATTGTTACCTCTTCAGGCCAGAGGTACAGTGGTTAGGAGTGTTGTCCTTAGCTGCCTAGATTACTGTAATGCTTTGCTACTGGAGTCCCCGAAGTATTTGATCTCGCGGCTCCAGAGTATCCAGGCGGCAGCAGCAAAGCTTGTCCTAATGAGAACTCGCAGATCATCAACATCCCAGGCACTTGCTGAGCTGCATTGGCTCCCAGTGAGCCAAATGATACTGTTCATGTCCTTGTGTATCGCTTTCAAAGCGCTTCACGGACTTGGACCCAAACCACTTCAGGGTAGGTTTGGTTGGTATGCCCCTACGCGAAGTTTGTGTTCCTCGGCAGCCAGTCTGGCAATCGTCCCGAGGTTCAAGAGAACTACACTGGGGGGAAGAGCATTTGGCGTGGCAGCCGCCCGGTTATGGAACAGTTGCCCCCTGGAATTGAGGCAAATACAGGATGTATTGATGTTTCGGAAGAAAGTTAAGACCTGGCTTTTCTCCAGAGTGTAACTGGTAGTTTTAGCCCTTTGTTTGCTTGCTTTCTATCCTTTTACAGTGTCCTAGCGCCAGGATGCCCGCAGGATTACAGTGCGCTCTATAAATGTTAAATACATACATACATCAGCATGGATTAGTTCACTCGTACTGCCCGTAATGTCGAGACGCAACACACACATCAGGAAGATTCAAACCTGTGAGCCTAAGACTACAAACCACCAGTGCACAACTCAATAGTCTTGCATCTCACAGAATTCCTGTGTTTCTCCAATTCCTGAGGGCCTGGCAAAGAGTTAATTACCCCCCTCCCCTTCGAAGATTTCTTGTTTTTTCCCCTTCTTGGTATTTCAGAGTTCAGTGGTAGTGTGGGCCCAAGTTTTTGTATATGACAAGCATTGGTCATTTTTAGTTCTTGCCTTAGCAGCGCGCATGCGCTGTCTCTCTGATACATCTAGTAATCTACTTGCGTGGTGAAACTCCACCTATTGCTGGTTAATATCTCGCTGCTTTCCATTAGTTAATTTTTGCAATTTTTTTGTTAGCAGGCTTATTATTGGCTCTTCAGCCGATACGTTACTTCCGTTCATTCCGGAAGAAGCACCGCCTAACTTCTGTCTTGTTACGCTTACACAGTGTAATTTTTTTTTAAGTGCTCATTAACATACGCGTGCAACCTTATATTATACGCATGCGCCAAAATGCGCAAACGCTTGTTTTCCTTGTGATCCCGGAAGCTGGCGCCAACCTTTTTTTATTTTGATTTATTTACTTTTTTTTATAATGAGAGCTCCCGTGCTTAGACTTTGAACATCTTAAGCTAAAGCACGGTTGTCGCAATAGCTTTAAAAGTAAAGAAATAGAAAACATCTTTACTTTTACAGCAATCGTGGCACCCGCACTTTAGTTTAAGATGTTCAAAGCCTAAGCGCGGGTGCCGTCATTGTAATAAAAAAGTAGGTTACATTGCACGCTGTCATTATTGGAAGAGTCTGCAGTTATTTCTAGATCTTTTCTGCCTTTGACCGATAGCCCTCAACTGAAGCTCAGCGCATGATGAAGTCCAAATGCATCAAGCTCTTATTGCTGGCCACTCCCTCGTCAGTGTTAAGATTTACTGATAAACACCCAGCTTCAAAGATAAGGGAGGATTGTTTGTTTCTTAAACAAGGCAGTTCTCTGTTCGCAGGACTGAAAAATTCATAGAGTAACTTTGCAGGCACCATGGGCCTCATTTATGAGGCCTTGCGTTAGTTTTGCGCTTCCGATGCGTCACTTTTTGTGACGCATCGGTGGCGTAAAACATGCCTCCGGTTGCGCATTATTTACAAAGTGACACATCTAAGCAGATGCGTCACTTCGTAAATCCCTGCGCTACATTATACCTGCGTCAGGTATAATGTATGCAGAGAGGGCGTTCCCCCGCAAAAAGCCTCGTAATAGTGACGCAGTGAAATCTATGAGATTCCACTGCGTCACTTTTAGGACGCTGTTGCGTCAAAATCTTGCGCCTGCCTCACAGCAGGCGTAAGACTGACGCAAGCCCTTTCACATTGGGCTTTCCCCATGTGAAAGGACGCATTGCTGGAGTTGCGTCACTTTTGTAACACATTCCAGCAATGCGTGACTTTTGCGCTTACAGATACGTCAGAAATACTGACGTATCTGTAACTCCTTGCGACATGATGCGTCATACTGTAAATATGACGCATCATTGGTGTCGCAAGGAGGGCGCAGTGAAAAGTGATGTATCGCTGTTTTAACGCAGCGATGTGTCACTTTTCATAAATGAGGCCCCTTATGTTTCTTGCATCTCCCCACCAAAAAGAACTACAAAAACACTTGGAAAGGTTATGATTCTGCATTGTATCTTCTCCAAGTGTGCAGCATTTTTCACATGCACACTCACGTCTCCTACACAGCCCCCGGAACGCCGCTGCCGTTCCCCACTGGTTTAAGGGTGTGTGCATAGAGCGGGGATTAGCGGCATGATTGTTTAAACTCTTTAACAGAGGGCGTGTGCAGAGCTCACCGGTTCACTGATAAAGTCATGCATATATTGGTATGAAAAATGCCTTGAAAGCTACAACTTTTGGTTTCAAAAGCAGTCCTTTACAATGAGGTGACCCGCGCTCGGCAGCAAGAGTCACCGAGGAAGCAGAGCCCACGCGCTCTTGATGTACTGACACTGAGTGAGGACACGAATGGAGTGAGCAACAAGGGACTGGCAGCAAGCGTGAGCATGAGGACCATCTCTTCTCCTGAAGAAATCTCCGATAACAGCCCCAGTGAGCAGTGAAATGTGCTCCCAGATTCAAACTACCGTCCAGCGTCCTGTTGGAAGGTGAGCACACTTGCGTGAAAACTCAGAGGTGGGCATAAAGCTGACAGCTAAGAGCCTCTTTGGTCCAGTCCTTAACCAGAGTTGGTTCTGCCTCCACACCCCCAAAGTAGGTGAGGGATGGGGTAAAGGTTTCACAGTGGGTAGAAGGACACAACCACCACTGTTTGATGGTGAGGAGCTCGATGTGGACGGGATGATATCATCTGCTGACAGCAATTAACTACTACAGCAAACAGTCTCTGATATAAGCTGTCTGGTTCTGCCCATGTGTAATCTGCGTGGCCTTCAAGTCCACAGTATTGCTCTGAAAAGTAACATCACTCATAAAACAAAAACACAAGCAAACTCAGACATATCTGCAAATGACCAATGGAGAATAAGAACAAGCATTTGCAATGCAATAGGTCTCGCATTTATGCGAGTTTAAGCTATTGGCATTGTAAATGACAATGCCTTTTATTTATGTTTTATTAACGAAAACAAAAATAAAAGGCATAGTTATTTGCAGTGTCAATAGCTCAAACTCGCATAAATGTGAGACCTATTGCATTGCAAATGCTTGTTTATATATGTTTCATGAATGTGGAAGGAGTGTAAAATCAAGCTTCACTACGATAAAGTCCTCAAACTAGAATAGCATAAACTTGGACTCTGACTAAGGCGGGGCATGTCGCTTCCCACACGTCTAACACTAAAACTGACAGTAAGTGTACATCTGGCAGTTTCAGTGAGATCATCTACAAAGTACAGGGGGGGATTTTCTGCTATTACATAATTGGGCCATGCTGCATGTGTTCCAGGGACACCTGTATGTGTCATAGTGTTCTATAGTCCGTTTTGTGCAATAATCTGAAGGGTGTAACTCAATCCAATAGCCCTTATTTAAGTGTTTTGCATAAACGGAAATTGGGTTTAAAGGTAAGTGTATGAATAACATTCTACTGGAAGAGTGTGTGTGTGTTTTGATTTTCTTTTCATTTGTTTTTATGGGCAGAAATGGTGAAGGGAATTGCTTTTCCTAGGTGTGCATTTGTAGTGATGAGGTTCGTAGCCAGGATGTAGATTTAAGTAGATTTATTGAGTTCAGTTACAGGACGTTGGGTTGTAGAGATGCAGCCCCACCAGGAGCAGTCTGCCTGCTGCTCAGCCCATACTCCAACTGTCACACTCAAGCATCCAGGCACCCAAACATTCCATTCATGGCCTTGACACCAACATTCCATGCATCACATTCACACTGGCTGAGCAACTAGGGACAGAAAGTAACAGAGAGTAACCAGATAATATAATACAGGTTACAACATAGTTAATGCATTATCAAGAGGAAATGCTTCATGGATTCATTGCACTGATTTATGAACAGCGGAAACCCACAAGGCCTGTAATTTATGCCACAATAATAAGATGTCAGTTTGTGATAATTGATGTAAAATGCAAAAGATGTTTGTGCAATGAGATGTAATCTTCCTTTGTCTGAAGATGGATGGTGTTCTCATTCCCGCCTCCAGAAACAGGTGATGAGATTTAAAATGCGTGGGGTATGCCTGTCTTGAGTGAGATGCACAGTCATTGAAACGTGAAGGAATGAATTATTAACCAGGTAGTGCCTCGTGACTTGGTCTTAAGTCTTCATATGTATGCTGGGACACAGGACCATGTTTGAGAACGGTCATCAGTGGAAATGTGTGTTGCTTGAAGTGCATGTGAGGCCTTGGTTGTCATACAATACATTTGATTCTTGTTACACTCCAGCTAGTTTATGGAAGAGCAGGATGGAGCTGGGCCCAAGTTCTGCCAGCCACACCCAATCCTTAATCTTGGCAGAGGGAAGAGGCAAGGAGGAGCAGAACCAATGCCTTCAGGGGAGTGGCTTCAATCTCCCTGATCTAGCAGCCTGGGAGACCTGTTGAGACTCTTCCATTACAAAATAATCAACTCCTGTAGGTAAAGGAAGCCCTAGAGTGGACATCAATGGTCTCTACGTTGGGCCTGGATTATCCTAATAAGTGGTCATTACAAGCTTGAGCCAGAGTCCTGGCTGCGACTCAGCTTTAGGCCCTGATGGACTACCCAGCCCAAAACGAGTCGGGTGTTTTTTTATGAGGCTTCTGCTGCCACTCCCTCTAATCTCATTCACCAAGAATTAAAGACAATGCTTTAACCTTTGATGCTAAAAAGGAACAAGATGCTCGTCCAGTTGCTGAATTGCACAATGCGAAAACAAAAAAAATGGGATCCATCCTGACTTCACCAATTGACGTAATTGTGTTATCTTAGGAACATTTCTCTCTTGCATTTGATTTAATAGACTGTATCTTTGCTGTATGTATGATAAGCATATATGGTGCACATGACAACTGGCTTGCCTCTTAGTTCACTAATGGCATTGAACTTAAGGGGGGGCATGAATGTTTCTATGTTGAAACAAAGTTCAAACAATCACCTTTAGTAGATGCTTCTCAACACAGTGATGTAACCTGATGTACTCAGTGAAACATTTCCTGACATTAGAAAATTAGCACTTTTTCAATTTTGAAGAGAGTGTAACATATTTGTACATGATATTTGTTGCACGAATTACAGAAGAAGCATTTTCCTGACTGTGCCTAGATCTTGGAGCCCAGCCAGATCTTCGGCTCGGCTCTGCCTGTTAAGTTGTTGTGTCGCCCACCTTTACGGTCACCAGTGCCACACACTGCACGGGGAATCGGCGATGGACGAGTTATGATCAGCCTCAGCTGTGAAGCACCAGAGAGCTGGGGGAGACGAAGGCAGCACCTAACACAAACAGAGCACACTGAGCAGAAGCGTGTGCCATTGCCAGAGCTTAGTGCAAGGCAGCTGTCTGCAGCTGCCTGGCTACACATACCTACACCTACATATGTACATTTACCACCAGAAATTCAGGGAGCCATGCAGCTCCAGGCAGTATGCATAGAACCTATTGGGAGTGGGGAGCAGGGGAACAATTAGGAGCCATATTACATAAGGTGCCCCAGGGCACTTTCGAATTACAGGAGGGGCCACAGATACTTCTGCGGCCCATGCTGTAATACTGAAAGCGCTGGTGCACTTACAGTGCCAGAGCTGTCGCAAGAGGGCCTTCCCTCATTTGCATGGGGCATGGGAATCCCTTTGCCTCTGCACCCGTGCCGTATTACAGACACGGGCGCAGAGGCAAAGAAGCTCTCAGGAGGCACATTGTCAATGCGGCCCTTTGATTGCAGCCCTTTGTCAGGGGTCCCATGGACAGGCAAGACAAACTCCTTGCAGGTGGGTGCAGTCACTGACTGCACCTGCCTGCAAGGGGATCTCTAATACCCTTTAAAAGTGCAGATGGGTTGCCGTCTGCAGTGTGAAACACGGAGCTGCTACTTTAAAGCTACAATATATTTCATTTGAATCCGCTGCCCCCCCGGGCAGCACGAGTTTGCGGCTGCCCTGGGGGCAGCGCATTCTATGTAATTGGGTGCAATTTCACTGTTTGCACCCTGCACACCTGTTTTAAATTGTGCCTTGGACGCAAACAGGGAAAGTGCGGTCTTTACATAATAGGGACCCTGGTGTGAAGTATTGGTAAAAAGAAAACAAGTTACTTACCTGTAACTGTAGTTCTCCAGTATTGCAAGCTTTTAGGAGTGTTCTAGAGGGTGAGAAGTTCTGATTGGTTCAGGGACAGTTTTGGTCTATGGTCAGGTTATGGGTTGCAAAAGGGAAGTGGGCTTAGGCCTCTTTTCAGTTTGCTATCTAACTAAGCATTGCTTTTTTATAACGGGGAATGATTCAGGCATGTGAATCTATGAAAGCTCCAATACTGGAGTAACCAGCAATTCGCCAAGAATCCAGCAAGATAGTGTGTGGGGGTGGGAGGTTCAGACAGGACTGTGCCCTCAATCCATTTGTTTGGTACCCTGCTGGGGCCCCACCACAACAGCAGTTGATTGCTGCCCATGCAAGGTCGCAATACCAAAAAAGAAGCATTGGCAATGCCAATCGGTCTCGCTTGTCAAACGAGTGCCTCAATCAACAGCAGCCCCTCTTCCCTGTCGTTACCCCACACTTAAACTAACCAGACTGAAACAAGTCCTTTGATAAAAACGACACCTCGCTGCACAAAGTGCTGGGTGAGTCTCTAGAGAACTCCTCCTGCAGCACAGATAAGGACAGTACAATATGTCGTAACTGAGAATGTAGAAAAAAACAGGAAATGGATTCAGATGAGCTCACTTGATAGGAGAACCCACCACATTGACCTTGTGCATAGAGGTATGGTTATATGTTGTACAATAGGCTTTTATATTGATTGATCTGGTAGTGTTGAACGTTGCTTTATGCTTATGGTTTATATGATTTTATTTAATCTTAAGCACCCTACATTTGAATGTAGTGCAAGTTACAGGTTGATTTTGGCGTGAGCAATCCAGGCCTTTATCCTTCAGTGGTCGATAACATTATTTCCATGGAGTTGGCGAACAACGGTATTATAAAAGTGCAAAGGACATTTCAGTTAGTGGTGTGGGCTCTCCAAACAGTGAAATCAAATTCACGCGTCATATCTGGTGCTAGTCCCACACATACCAATATATCGACACTGTTATCATGGACCAGAAAACAGTTACAAAAAAAGACTAAGTAAAATTAAATATTGACTCTCTTTTAAGCAGGTGTGTTTTCCGTGCAAGGCTTCTGCTGACAGGTAATAAATGACCAGGGTGATGGCTCACAGCGTCCTGATTGAACTTTTAAAGCCTTGAGTGAGTAAAGCGTCCCTTTTCCTTCCCAGAGTGGTAAAAACTGACTTTGAACTTGTGATCTGCAATTTTACAGCATATTTATCTCCAGTAATGATTAAGCCTACATCCTTGTCAAGGGTTGTAAATTAGTGTCGGGACCAATTTAAAGTGGTCAACAGGCAAATACCAATGTATGGGGTTTACAAATTCATACCTGTCAGACTTAATGAAACAAATATAATTCAGGTTCCAAATAAAGAAAGACCTTTGCCAAAAAAGGGCAATTTTTGTTTCACAACTTAGCAACCTCTTGCTTGCGATGGGAGAATATATCAGATAACACTAAAATGTATTAACACCTGTTGATTTTCAAGGACGATAACCCCAACACAACATAAAGACGATCCTGCTGAAGAGTTTTACCTGACTACTCTTTTCTCTCATTATTATTTTATATATATTGGTGTTTGCTTAGTGCAGCACTCTGAACTGAATTGTCTATTGCGCTGGTTGAATATTATCTAGTGCAGATATTGTCGATCAACTGGAAAACTTCAAAACTATATTAGTTGCATTAGGTTTTCTATTAGGACTTGAAATGTTATTTTTTATTTTTCAGACGTGAGGTAGGTGAAGGAAATGAGATGGAAAGCAGTGCTATAATGTAGGAGACGTGGTCTAGTAATTAAATGGTTCTCACAGATCCTGCTGACTTAAACATTCTAATGCCAAATTGTGTGATCTTGGACCCATCGATTTTTTTTAACATGTGCCTCGAATCCCCATAATTTTCCAGACTCTGTCACTGGCTGTGTCTAGCATTATACGCATTACATTTAAACAAGCATTGGCAAAGCCAATAGGTCTTTCCTGTGAGAGCTATTAGCAATGTTAAGTAGCCATGCTGTATAGCAGCACAGATGCTTTTCTATGTGGCCATAATGAATTAAAATAAGTTCTATAATGCAGGCAGGGCTTATGCGCTTTTTTAAAGTGCTTTATCGCTGGATGCATCATGGTCCTTTTTTAATTATTTTTAGCGATGTGTGCTTTGCATATTAAAAACAATTAAATACCTTCTTTAAAAGTAAAATATGTAATAAAACAAATAAATAAGTATAAATATATTATATTTAAGCGGCGCAGGCAGGGGGCATCAGAAAAAGAAGAATTGGCACAAGTAGGTGAGCCAACCAACGCCCAAACCATCGTCAACTTGACAGATATCGAACTTAACACCGCAGAGACCCAGCTTCTATCATTAGGTCTCAGTTTCTGTCCGGAAAGTAATTTTGACTATGTCCAGACACGTGTTGACGTGTAGAAGTTTATAAGGAAATTAAAATTACGCAAGTTTTTCCTGATAAAGAACCATGGCCGGAGTACAACTAAAAATACCCCACCAACGTCACAGGCGAATACAAGCTTGGCAGCAGGGGCCATTCCAGTCCTGGCGACACTTCTCACATTAAGAGACAACCAGGAAGGTACCTTGAGTTCTCAAACTGTGGCGCAGGAAGAAGGAATTGACATTTCACTACCAGGAAAAAGTCCATTTAAAGCACCATCGACCTTTGTTCCAATTATGCCAAGAGACGCTCTCGATATTTTTCAGGAAAGGGTCACCGACGAACTAAAGTGTCTATGTAGGAACACTTGTAGATCTAAGACCAGAGCCAGTGGAAAGACAAGAGAATATTTCCAATTAATGAAGAAACTGAAGGACAATAAAAAGGTTGTGATTAATAATGCGGATAAGGGAGGGAACATTGTTCTTTGGGATAAAGAGACGTACCGCACAGAGGCATTCCGACAATTGGAAGATGCAAATTGTTATGAGCGCAGTGATGGAATCTCGGTGCGCAAAATAAGCAATGACTATAAAAATGATTTATCCAAGTGGCAACGGGAGTGGCTAATCACAAAAGATGAATTTAAATTTCTTCATAAAGAACATCCTGTGTTGCCTCTTTTCTATCTTATTCCCAAAGTCCACAAAGGCTTAGATCCTCTGCAGGGCAGACCTATCATTTCTGCCGTCAATAGTTGTTTCGAGAATACATCCAAGTACGTTGATCACTATCTGCAAGAATTTGTCACGGCTCTTCCAACATATTTACGGGACTCACGAGACTTCTTAGTCAAACTCAATACTGTTAAATGGTCACCTGATATGATTTTTATGACTCTTGACATAACTGCACTATACACTTGTATCAGGCATGAGGATGGTATACGGGCGGTGAGATACTTTTTAGATCAAAGAAACATCGGTATGTATCAGCATAACAAAATGTTGGTTTAGATTATCAGAAGATGTTTAAATAACAATGTGTTTTTATTTGACACTAAGATCTACAGACAGAAACGAGGTGTGGCAATGGGGGCATGCTTCTCCCCAGCTATGCATGTTTACATGTAGGCTGGTGGGAGGAGCATGTCTCAGAAGCCACCATAAGGCCCTATATGACGCCCATGTAGCTCACATGTGGCGTTACATTGATGACGTGTTTATAATATGGAGAGGCAATGCAGAGCAGGCATCTGATTTTGTTCAATGCATTAATGACAATGAGCTTAATTTAACCTTCACTAGCGACATCAATGTACACACAGTGAACTTTTTAGACATCAAGGTCACAGTACAAGAAGGGGTCATCATCACTAGTCTGTATCAGAAACCAACAGCCGGTAACACGCTTCTGCACGCGTCCAGTTTTCATCCACGCCACAATATTGACAGTCTACAGTATGGTGAATTTTTGAGGATAAGACGAGCGTGTAGTACAGAGCAGACATGGATTGAGTCACAGGAGATTGCTAAAAAGAGGCTGTTAGCCAGAGGTTATGGGAAGCACAACTTGGAGGTAGCATTGAAAAAAGCTAACTCCCAAGATAGAAATATTCTGCTTCAACCAGACTCTCCAACTACTAGCGAAGAGGAAACCCTGGCACACAGAATAGTCACAACACCAGTAGAACCCACAGGTGAAGCCTCGTGTAGGTTCATCACCACGTATAGCAAACAGTCACAAGCAATCAGGAAAATTATTAATTCCCAATGGCCTATTGCATTGACAGATGGAGTGATGAGAGAAGTCTTGCCCGTAAAGCCTGACTTCACTTACCGTAAAGCTCATTCCATGAGATCTGATCTAGTCAAAAATAGTCCAGAGATACTAAACAAGGACTGTTGGCTGTCTTCCAAGTATGGTTTTTACAAGTGCAGTAGTTGCAGAGCCTGCAAGTTTGGTGCTAACACGAAAACATATCAAAGCGCTTTCAGGGAAAGTGAGATTAAGATCAAAGGCAATTTTAACTGCAGAACGGAGTATGCGGTGTATGTTTTAACCTGTAAGTGCGGACTCCGTTACGTAGGGAGCACCAAACTGCCTGTGCAGGCTCGCATTCTCCAACACCTTAGGGCCACTGTCAACTCAGACCCATCATATCCCGTCGCAAGACACGTCAAGGCAGAGCATGGAGGTAACCTTAATGTCTTGACCTACTATGCAATTGACAGTGTACCAGCAAATAAAAGGGGTGGTGATAGAGATAAGTCCCTTAGGCAGTTGGAGACCAAGTATATCTTGGAATTAGATACCAAGAGTCCGGGAGGTCTCAACACTTGCGAAGATTTGCACCACTATTTATGATAATGGATATGAGAAAGTGGTAATAGTGGCTTTACGTGATTTCTCTTGGTAATGTTTACATATTATTGAAATGTTTTTACGATGTGTGTGGTATTTATATTTTATGTCTCCAAAGGGTGGTGTTTTGTGAATGTGGATTTTATCATGAATTTATTGTGAATTTATGGTTTTATCCGCTTTTATTGGCGCCATTTTTTGTATTGAGATATGATTAATAATTTATTTATCTATGCCCAAATTTTGCACATCGTGGAATTACCATGCACAAGTCACTTTATTCCCTGACTCTGGTCGATGGTTCTTATATGAAAATTGAGAAATATTCTGTTCTTATTGGGAGTGTCCTTTCCCCTACAGGATTCCCCGGCTGGGGAGCCTGTATTTTTTTCACAACAACATTTTATTGATTTTATCGATCAGGTAAAGCAAAAACGCAGTCCTCCACAGTCAGGAGAATCCTGCCACAACGTTAAGCATACAGGAGCAAAAATGCAAGCCCAATCAGAGACAGCCCCACCCGTCCCCTCCACCACCCAGCACCCCCCAACGAACCCACTACCCACCCCTATCCCTCCTTAACCCCGTGCACGTAATCATCGCCGGTCACCAGTAATCGTTCGTATCCAGTAAGAGAGCTAGCGTCTCCTCAGGCCTGCTGCCCGTCCATCGAATCTGTTTCTCCATCATCCGATTCCACCGGGGGATCCAATTGCAAACCCCTATATTCCGCCCACCTCTTCCAGATCTTGAAATGTTTACGGGGGCACCCTCTTGCTTCAAACACCAGGCGCTCCAACCCCATGCAATAATCAATCCCTGCCTTCCAAGCACTCAACGGGGGAGCCCGCTCACTCTTCCACGCCTGCGCCAAGTCCCGTTTGGCAACGACAAGGCCCAGCAGCAACAGATGACGCTTGTAAATGTTTCCCCCAACACCCTCTAGTATGTGGAGAAGGGCCAGACGATGAGTCTGGGGAAGATCGCATCCCAGTACCTCCGACAGACAGCTCCATACACCCCGCCAGAACCGGGACAGACCAGTACAGGACCACACAGTATGCATCAGCGTACCCGTTTCAGTACCACATCGCAAACACTCCGGGGACCCAATCAAGCTCGCCTTCCACAATCGCTCTCGCGTATAGTAGGCCCTATGTAGATATTTGAACTGAATCAGTCGCAGGCGCACCGCTATAGCTGCACCCCGCGGGGACTCCAGAGCCTCCCTCCAATCATCCTCATCTAGTGGGCCAATGTCCCGCTCCCAGGCCTCCTTCAGTTTAAGGAGGGAGGAGGAGCAGTGAGTGACCAATGTTTGGTATATGCGGGACACTTTCTTATCGCCTAGGTCTCCCATAAAAACCTTCGCCTCTAGAGAGCTGAACTCCGGCAGCGACTCCAAGCCCACCAAACTAGGTCCAAGCGCGTGGCGGAGCTGAAGATATTTAAAGAATTGGGTGTTGGGCATGTGATACTCAACTCTGAGCTCCTGAAACGACTTGAGTGCCGTGCCGGACACATCATGTCCTAGCGATGAGATCCCGATGGAATCCCATCCGTCAAACCCCGACAGCGTGGCCAATGCGGGGAGCAGCCCATTACGCCACAGTGGGGTCTCGGCCGTCAGTCTGCCCCACCAACCCATGCGGCGCAGCGCTTGTCGCCATATCGTAAAAACCACCTGTGTGGCACGGGGCAGCCGCCGCCGCAGTCTGGCCGAGTAGAGAATCGTATGCAAAGTGTGGCCTCCCATCAGCAGGCGCTCCAAGGCGTATGCTGGGTCCCCTCTATCCCCGTACCACCATTAGTTTAGGACTAACAAGTGGGAGGCCTGGTAGTAGGACAGTACGTCCGATGTCGCAAGCCCGCCACAGTAAGTGGACTCGCCACTCTGGCGGCGCCACCAGCCCATAAGTGGAGGAGGGTGGCTCACTGATTAGAGCGGCAGACCCTGATGCAGAGGTCTGGCCCGGGACCAGGGTTCAATTCCCGACGCGGCAGGGTCCTGAGCCCAAAATGTCCACGGACTCCATAATTCTCGCCTCGGTGCCTATTCTAATCATGGGGTCCCACGCTGCAACTCTGGGCAATAGTTGCTTAATCTCCACTACGGCGGCCCACCCGCTGCGGGATGCCTGGCTTCACCCTGGGGATACCCAGTAGGGGTTATCTCACAGGGAAAAAGCCAGGACGGGTTCCCAAGGCAAGCGCCTTGATGCCTTCGGGTGATACGTGCGCTATATAAGTCGCAATACATTTACATTTAAATTTACATAAGAAGCGTCCTAATGCCGAGATAAAGACCGGGCCCAGATTAAAGTGAGGCAGGAGCGTAAACAAGTAGGCCCAACTCACAGAGTCGAACGCCCTATCTATATCTGCCAGCAACAGGGCCGCCCGCTCACCCGTGGCCCCCATCGCATCTATGGCTGTCTGTGCCCGTCTAACATTGTGTCGCGTCGCCCTGTGCGGCATAAAGCCTGCCTGGTCCGGATGAACTAGATCCGTTACATAGGGGAGAAGCCGGTTCGCCAGCACTTTTGCCAATAGTTTAGCCTCTATGTTAAGCAGCGATATGGGGCGATACAAGTCGTGCTTAATAGGCGGCCTACCCGGTTTCTGGAACACCACCACCTCAGCATGTCGCCAATCAGCGGGCAACCGACCCGACTCGCGTGCAGCCTCCAGGACCGCCTTGTAGTGAGTCCCCAGTTGGAGCTGGAACTTCTTGTAGAATTCGGCCCGGGCGCCTTGCCCCTGTTGAGTTGCGTCAGTGCGTCTCCCAACTCCTCCCCTGTAATAGGAAGGTCCAAGATCGCCCGTGCCTCGTCTGAGACAGCCCTCGGGGGCAGGTCAGCAATAAACTTGTCCACTGCTTCGGCTGGGAGGCAGTCCTGCGGTGCATAAAGTTCCGCGTAGTATCGCGCGAAACTAACCGCCAATTCTGCCGGATCCGTCATAGTGACTCCAGTATTATCCGTGAGTCCAGGCAGCGTAATCGGCTGCATGGTATTCTGACACAGTCGATGGAGCATAGTGCACGACTTGTCCCCCCATTGATAAATCCTACTGCGGGTGGCGAGCCATGCCTGTCGAGCTTCATCAAGCAATACATATGCATAGGCCTGTTGCGCCTGCAGGAGTAACCGCACGGCCTCGCCACCTCCCTCCCCTTGGCACCGCCTCTCGTGCCGCCGGCGCAACTATGGCCTCCCTGCTTCGGCGGCGAGCTGCCGCGCACCACGCTATGTCTACCCCACGAAGCGTGGGCTTCATCGCTTCCCAAGCTAATGACACCTCCGTGTCCCCGCCGAGGTTTTCCCGCCAATAGTGGGCTATCGCCCCCCTCATATGATGGACATAGTCAGCTTGCTGGAGATGCAATGGGGACATTCGCCACCGGAACGGTTGCCTCCGCCTGCACAATTCAACATCTACAGCCACTGGGGAGTGGTCGGACAACCCACGAGGCAGAATGGCCGCCCCTCGCACTCTGCTCAGGTACTCACTGGGCACAAACACACAATCCAGCCGTGAAAAGGAGCCATGCACCGCCGAAACATACGTATACTCTCTGGCCTGTATTTGTATTTCGACTTATATAGCGCACAAATCACCCGAAGGTCTCAAGGCGCTTGCTTAGGGAACCCGTCCTGGTATTCCCCTGTGAGATACCCCGGCTGGATATCCACAAGGTGAAAGCCAGGCATCCCGCCGCGAGGGGCCGTAGTGGAGATTAAGCAAGCTATTGCCCAGAGTCGCAGAGTGTGACCCCGTGAGTCGAGTAGGCACCGGAGCGAGAATTGTCGAGTCCGTGGAATTTTGAGCCCGAGACCCGCCGAGGCGGGGAATCGAACCCTGGTCCACGGCCGATCTCAGCTTCCGGGTCTGCCGCCTCTAACCACTGAGCCACGCTTCTCCACAATGCCTCAGCATGCAAATGTCGCCAAGCATCAACCCAGCCCAGGCCATCCACCATCGCACGCAATCGAGAGGGGGCGGCCACCGCAGGCGCCCCCCGTAACCGATGACGGTCCACAGTCGCATCTAGCACGTCGTTCCAATCTCCACCAAGCACAGCCAGGGACTCCGGGACCTCTGCCCATAACGCAAACAGTCGTTCAGCCAGAGACCATTGCAGAGGGGGGGGGGGCATAGACACTCCCAAACACAACCGGGTCCGTACCCACCATTCCCTTCACAACAATATACCTGCCCTGCGGGTCAAACCAGAGTCTCTCATGCACATACGCAAGTCGTCTATGGATCAAGATGGCGACCCCTCTAGAGTCCCTCGAAAAGCCGGCGTGGAAGACCTGGTGGTAGCCAAACCTTTGCAGGCAAAGTGCTTTCGTCCCCATCATATGTGTTTCTTGCAAGAGCAGTACATCCGCCCCCTCCCTCTTTGCCCATCGCAGAACGGCACCCCTCTTTATTTTATCCAGCATTCCCCTGACATTCCAGCTCAATATGCACATAGACACCCCATTGGGCCCCGGAGGCAGTGCATCAACCATGATCCCAGGGAACACAAAGCAAAAGCACCCAACAGCAGGCCCGAATACATAGCACCAGCTCTAGCTCAGCATGAAAATCACGTGCACAACTAACTAAACACCCCCCACTCCCCCCACCCGCACCCCCCCAAAACACCCCCTTGAACTTCCCATCGCTCAACCCCCGCCCCACACCCCTATACCTCATAGAACACAGAAGTATCTGTCGCGGCATGGGCGACCTCGGGCCCAAAACAGAGCGCCCAAAGCCAACCATACCAATGGATCCCAACTACCCACTCAACCCTCAGGAACCCCCCTTACCAAAACCCGCCTATGATGGAGGGATGTAGCCCCTAAAATATAGCACCCCGAACCCCACCCCGCAGCCCCACATCATCCCCAATATGTATAGCGAACAGTGTCAAAGTATCCAGTTCCAAAATCTATTGAGCACCAGGACATACTAATCAGCCACACACTGCCAAGATCTACCACAAAACCATCTCCCAGCGGGAGCCTGTAATTATCGCGAGCAGGTTCAGTCCCCTGAGGTACCTCCGTCCTTGCCAGAGTGGTCAGAGTCGGTGGGTGCGCCATCTCGCTTCCCACCACGTGAAGGGGAGCGTTTTCGCGACCTCGACCTCCTATTCCTCCTGCTCTTGGCGGTTGGATCCTCCCGCGCCGGCGATGGGCCCCTCAAGTGACCCGGGTTCAGTCCCGGCTGGTCATGCGGCCGGACCCTCACTGTCTCATCAGTCCATTTAAAGACGTCCTCCGGAGTATCAAAGAAGTGAGTTCGCGACTGAAATATTACCCGCAGGCGGGCCGGATAAAGAAGGGAGTATTGGATCTTCAGACCTCGTAGTTTTGCCTTGGCGGCAATGAACGAGTGACGTTGTTGTTGCACGATCTTGGTGTAATCCGGAAAGATCATTATCTTCTGGTTTTCAAATAGAAGAGAGTCTTTGGTCCTCGCCTCCCGCAGGATAGTGTCCCTGTCGTGGAAATTCAGAATCCTAGCAATCACCGGCCTGGGCCGCTCCCCCGCCGGCGGCTTCTGCGTCAGGGCTCTATGTGCGCGCTCAATCACAAAGCATCGTGACAGAACGTCTGGGGGAAGCCAGGACTCCAACCATTGGGACAAGAACAGTTCCATGTTTCCCTTCTCGCAGCCTTCCGGAAATCCCACGAAGCGAAGGTTGTTTCTGCGCGCCCGCCCTTCCGCATCTTTCACGCAGAGCACAAGGCCTCTCTGGACATTTTCCATTGCCGCCATTTTCCACGTCAGGGTCCCAACGTCGTCCTCCACCACCGATATCCTGGATTCCGCCTCAGTAATACGCACCACAGCGTTCTGCAGGTCCTGACGCAATAGGGTCACATCCGCGCCGACTGCCCCAATCTTGGCGTTCAGCATGTCTCTGGACTGGGTAATCGCCGCCATAATTGCTGCATTGTCAGGGCCCGGTCCGTGGTCTCCGCCCGAGGCACCAGGCGCCCCACTTGGCCCCGTAAACTTATCCAGGGTTCCCTGCTTGGCGGACCCGCTGCCACCCCCGCCTCTGGTCATGGTCGCAGTACACCTGGGTCCAACTGATTTCGGAGTATCCATAGATAGTCTCGGTGCCAACCCCCCGCACCTCCAAATGTAAGCAAGAGTACACCACACGAGAAACTCCAGGCACACAAGTCCTCCACGCTATCGTCGTCCACTGCCAGGGGGGGGGCATCGGGTTCCACGAGGCTGTCCCCAAGATTATGGTGCACCACGGCGTTCCAGCCGGGCCCAGTCTCCGCTCTGTGATGGCCCCACTCCTGACCCTAGCCACAAGGGGGGGGCCCCGTGCACCCACACCAGGCCACGCAGCGATCCGCCACTAGCACCCAGCGGAGGAGCCCCCCCGCCCCACTGGCCAACTGTCTCGGGCACTCACCGGCGTTATTTGGGCCGGCCGCTGGTGTTCCTCGTTGCCACACAGAGTCACCGACTAATATGCTGTCTCACCAGGCGCCGCCACCGGGTCCACTCAGGATCGATCCCCACACTCGTCCGAGGCAAGGGAGCACACCAGACTTCTGTGCAGGCGCTCGCCCCGGGGGGCACCGTGTCCCCAGCCGCTCCAGTCGACTCCTCAGCCACCGCAATGCTCCTGCCCTCGCGGCTGGGAGTCTCGAAACTCGAGGTCCCGGTCTCTCGGCCCTGATGTAGGCCGCAGTGCTCTCCAGCCTTTCCCTCAGCTCAGGTCGGTGCTCCCACCACTGCGGGCAGGTCCCCGGATATGCCCACTGTTCCGCCTCCAAGGGGGGGCCGCAGGCCCTGGAGAAATGTTGGCCCAGCCGGCCGGCGCGGAGACCCTCCGACCGGGAGGCGTCAAAATCGAGGTCCCGGCTCCCCCTCAGGGACTAGGCCGCAAACTGCTGCTGCTGCTGTCGTGACTGCAAAGAATCCGGGAGCAGCGAAAAGTGCACCGGACAACACCTCCTGCCCTCCGCCACGATCACCGCAGGTGTGGGCTACGAAGCAGGTTCAGGAGCCAGGATAAATTGCCGGATAACGGTCAGGCCGGTGGGAGCTCTAGCAAGCTACGTCCACCATCGTTGCCCGCTAAGCCACGCCCCCCTAAGGGGGAGCCTGTATTTTAAAAACTTTTTTGCACATATAGATTTTTTACACATTGCACTTTATTGGCACAACAGCACTTTTTCCCTTTTTTTAAACCAGTGACAATCATTGTGCGCTTACATGATATATTGGCGATAATAGATGTTATGAATAGGTATGTTCATGATGATCACATTACTAATTGAGCCACGACATTGCATTATGCAAATAATAGGCCCAGCCGTTCATTGCTTTTTATATTGACATATTTTGTAATATTTATGATTTTAAGCATATTAATGACGTGGGTAGAACAACATGTATTTGTACTGTTATAGGCTGTGTATGTCTAATTACAAAAAGTGGTCAGGTTAATCGTTTTTTTGAACATTCCTAGGAGCATATTTATGTATTTGTACAGATAAGATTTATGCTACAAATTCGTCAATTATGGTAGACTACTCACCCAGATGAAGTCTGTTGTCTATTTTTATGAGGCACAATTTGCGGTCACATGGTATGGAAACAAGTGTTTTGATTGGTGGTTTGCCGTTTTTAAAAATCTTGTGTGTGATGGCAAACACTTTGTAATCTGGTGAGCAAGGCGACAGGGTCGCCGAAACGCGTCCGGATCATGGCACTCCTGCTACACATGAAAAAATTAAAATAAAGAAGACACTGCTGCACTCGCTACCTGACTTGGTGTCCGTTTTTCTCTGAGAGGGTGCTGCGGTCTGTGGCACACTTGCGAGCGTTGTCGTATATATATATATATATATATATATATATATATATATATATATATATATATATATATATATATATATATAATTATATCCAAAACCAGCCCAAACTTTCAATTCAAAGAAGACGCTGACTCCGTGAATAAATGCCAAAGTAAGATTTCTTTTATTCCGATTCACAGTCCAGACGCGTTTCGACGGTGTTCACCACTTTGCTCACTACATCTGGTCTTACCGAATCCACTACTATATACTTTCAAAGTTTGACAGGTTACAACTGGCTGGTTGTCATGGCAACCATGTCATCTCACTTCAAACAACATAGAAGAGTTATCTTGTGGATTACATCATGGCTCAATGCTTTAACTGAATGCATAGAAAATTATACATAGCCTAGATAACTCAATCGGCATGTTTGTGCCCTAACATTGGGAATGTTACATCACATTTAAACCATTCAGTGATAACAAATATAATGCAGAACTTATATACATTAACTTAAACATAAAACAAAACCGTTTCCGTGAGTCTGTGCGTTCATTACTTTGAACATATCTGGCAATATCACTAGCTACCAACCCTTATATGTGTGCTGCTATATATTTATTTGACTTGATGAAATTGTCACCCTATAATGAACACAATAATTACGGGGGTGTGTTTGTGTTGTGCAATACTCAACCATTTGTTTGTTGTTGGTAATAAATTAACGAGCACTTGACAATACACGACCGTCACTGTTAGCAGTAAGTCATGTAAGCATTTCTTGTGTCTGGCTCTCCTGTGACGCACACGTTTGTATGTATTAAGCTAGTGCCATCCATCTAGATGAGGAGACTCGTGCCACACAATTACATGGCTGGTTACCCTCTCTGCTAATACACCAGCAGCTAGTCGTTAAATCCTACCCAAGTGGGTGTGGGGACAGATTCTCGTATATATGACTACAGTTTGTGTAAACTGGTGATTGGTGCTCAATAGTGAACTTGAGTAGAAGTCTCCCCGTGCCTAAAATGAAAGTGTGTCCTCATGTAACGTAACTGGTGCTATGTAAAGCGCTCTGATAACTGATTCGGTTGGTTCTAGTTCGCGCTATATAAAACTCTGCAAAACAAACAAAAAAAAAAGTGACCGCATGTGTTGTGAGTTAGAAAAAACGTTTGTCTCGTGTGCATTGTGTCAATTAAAATCGTTAAAATAAAGTAGGTGAGTTTAGATGTCTTTGGAGCGGTTAAAGATTAACAGGTCAGGCAGCTGAGGACTAGAGGTGCACATTAGGAGCCTCATCCGCTTTTAACCCGTATATATATATATATATATATATATATATATATATATATATATATATATATATATATACAGATATATATACACACACATATATATCTTGCCTTTCCCAATAAAAAAAGCATACCATTTTCTGTGTGTTTCTTTCACTTATATTGCACAACTGCTCAAATGCTCATTCTAAAAATGTACTGTTGTTCTTCATCTGCTTATCTTATCAGTATCTAGTAGCCCAAGAACATCTTTTCATCCACTTTTGTTGAACTACTTTTTTACGTTTTCCCTGTTCAACACTTACACTGTGCTTGTTTGGTTTTTCATTCACCGTTTACCTAATCTCCACATGGCTGCACCCAATTTCAAGCGTACTTATCGGGTGCGTTTTTTTCCATTGCCCTCCGCCCTTTACCTAATATTCCTACTTTATAGTACCAACAGAAATAACAGACTATACTGCTTTTCTAAACTAAAAACAAGTCATAACACTTTAACAGAGTTTCAGTAACTTTTATTGCACAAATGTTCACCAAGCTACAACTTTCCACAACAAAAACAGCGTATTATTAAACACGTAGGTGGATAGACATTGGTTTAGAGTGTCAATATCTTATTTTGCTATAAATCTTGAGAGACACAGCTTTATCTGATCTGTATCCTGGTGGAAATCAATACCTGCACTGGACAATATCTCACATACAAGCTGAATAATAGGGTTTCTAGAATAGATCCTTGTGGTACTCCAAATGGAACGATCAAGACAGATAGAGAATCATGTTTTAATTTGTTGTGTTCTGTTAGGCAGGTATGCAGTGAACCAGCTCAGCACAGGGCCTTCATTACCCATCCTACTGCATAAAGTGTGTAGGAGAATATTGTGGTTGAAGATATCAAAAGCTCTTGATAGTTCAAGGAGTACTAGCACGCAGTGTCTACCTCATCAAATATCTGTAAGGAGTCATCTGTGATCTCAAGGTTTCCATGCTGTGACTACATCTAAAACCTGACTAATACAGTCTCAAGTTCTGTTTTTCTGATGTATATTTCTCTATTTGGTTAGCTACAAATGTCTCTATAACATAGTCCAGAAAGGGAAGCTTTGTAATCTGCATTTCAAGTAGCCAAAAGGCACTAACACAGCACCTCAGAAGACTGAATCCAACTGCATCTCCACATGAGAAAACATCAAACATCCCCTGAAGGGGGCTGTAATATCAGTTTAAAATACACCATAAATGATTAAAATGATGGTATCACAATAGAAAACATCGAATGCATCAACTGTAAAAGGAGGTCCATGGTCCATCTAATAAATGATGGCAGAACTTGGATAAGAGACTTATGTAGAACACTCAAAAAATGACTGGGGTGATAATACATGATTTAAATTTAATCACATGTACATTTGTACATTTGAACAGTTCTGGAATGATTAACTTATTACCCTTGTTTGTGTGGGGCTGTATTAAAGAATGCTCACTGAATGGAGAAAATAGGTTCTGATCAAACGTGACTGGGCTTTATCTGGCGTGGATCACTGACATAATATAGAATGACAAAATATAGACTTACCAAAATATAGTCACCAAAATATAGAATGCCAAAATATCGAATTCCTATCTACAAACTGGTAAGTACAAAAATATCGAATCCAAAATATAGTCTGTAAAAAATATAGTCAGTCAAAATATCGAATTTTTTTAAATGTCTTAAAAGTCATTTAAAGTTAATGAAATATTAAATATAATTAACTAAAACATACTTAAAAATACTCAAATAACCTTAAAATTAAGATATAATTAATTTAAGTTATTAATAAAAAATGTACAATATTTTACCGTAGGATAGCAGGAGGGTAACATTTAATATTACCACTCCAGTGAGTGCAACAGTAGGGAAAGCGTTGGATAGCGTAGGGGTAAAAAATACTATTCCCACTCCAGTGAGTGCAACAGTAGGGAAAGCGTTGGATAGCGTAGGGGTAAAAAATACTATTCCCACTCCAGAGAGTGCAACAGTAGGGAAAGCGTTGGATAGCGTAGGGGTAAAAATTACTATTCCCACTCCAGAGAGTGCAACAGTAGGGAAAGCGTTGGATAGCGTAGGGGTAAAAAATACTATTCCCACTCCAGTGAGTGCAACAGTAGGGAAAGCGTTGGATAGCGTAAGGGTAAAAATTACTATTCCCACTCCAGAGAGTGCAACAGTAGGGAAAGCGTTGGATAGCGGGAGGGTAAAAAATACTATTCCCATTCCAGTGAGTGCAACAGTAGGGAAAGCGTTGGATAGCGTAGGGGTAAAAAATACTATTCCCACTCCAGAGAGTGCAACAGTAGGGAAAGCGTTGCATAGCGTAGGGGTAGAAATTACTATTCCCACTCCAGAGAGTGCAACAGTAGGGAAAGCGTTGGATAGCGTAGGGGTAAAAAATACTATTCCCACTCCAGTGAGTGCAACAGTAGGGAAAGCGTTGGATAGCATAAGGGTAAAAATTACTATTCCCACTCCAGAGAGTGCAACAGTAGGGAAAGCGTTGGATAGCGGGAGAGTAAAAATTACTATTCTAACTCCAGAGCGTGCAACAGTAGGGAAAGCGTTGGATAGCGTAGGGGTAAAAATTACTATTCCCACTCCAGAGAGTGCAACAGTAGGGAAAGCGTTGGATATTGGAAGGGTAAAAATTACTATTTCCACTCCAGAGAGTACAACAGTAGGGAAAGCATTGGATAGCGTAGGGGTAAAAAATACTATTCCCACTCCAGAGAGTGCAACAGTAGGGAAAGCTTTGGATAGCGGGAGGGTGAAAATTACTATTCCCACTCCAGTGAGTTTAACAGTAGGGAAAGTAATGATTTAATATATTATTAAAAATAAATTAAATATAAATACCAATAAAACATTAATTGAAATTAATAACCAATGTAATATTATGTAATAATTAATTAGAAATACAGCTACATATTAGTTATTAAAAATTAATAACCTATTCATAATTATTTAACAACTAATTAATTTTCAATAACAAAAACTAATTAATAATAAAAATTATTACCAATTAAAAATTAACAGTAAATTAATTATCAATACACAAAAAGTATTTTTAATATGTAATTAATTACAATTACATTACTTCCCACCCTATTCCCCTATAAACCCACATCCCACTACAGAAAATACATTAATACAATTATCATAATTATCAAATATTTAATTAATACAAAATAATTACCAATTAATAAAAATTAATTGCCAATTAATAGAAATTAATTACCAATTAAAAATTAATTAACAATACATTTAAAATCAATACCAATAAATGATTTTTTTTTTTTACTTAATTACAAATAAATTACTTCCCACCCTATTCCCCTATAAACCCACAACCCGCTACAGAAAATAAATTTAGAAAATTAACATAATTAACAATTAATCAATTAATACAAATGAATTGGCAATTAATACAAATTAATTACCAATTAAAAAATAACAATAAATTCAAAATGAATACCAATAAATAAATACGAATATTTAATGAATTACAATTAAATTACTTCCCACCCTATTCCCCTATAAACCCACAACCCGCTACAGAACTAAAAAGCAAAATTTAATTAAAAATTAATAATAATTGCTAAAAATTTATATTTAATTTAATATAATTAAATTACTTCCCACCCTATTCCCCTATAAACCCACAACCCGCTACAGAATTAAATTACACAAAAATTAAATAACATAAAATTCATTACTTAAAATACATTACACATACATTACAAACATTAATATACACTTTTCACACATATACTAACATACAAAACACTTTAAAAAAATTGATGTTATTAAAAAATCAATATATTTAATGCCTATATTGTATACTTCGATATTTTGACTTCTATATTTTGAAAATCGATATTACTTACCTTAAATTCGATATTTTTAACCACTATATTGTGTCCATTCGATATTTTGTCCATTCTATATTTTTACTTCGATATTATGTCCATTCTATATTTTGGAATCGATATTATGACTGTTTACCATCTGGCGTGAATTTACCGCCTCTCAAGAGCACTACAATTTCAATATTATAGGGGAGAAGTAAAATATAAATTGTGGGAAATTCTGGTCCTGTTTTGGAACCTTTAGATTGTTTGTCTTCTGTCATCTCCGCTATAGGGTAACTCTCAGGGAACCAACTGCGTTAGAATTAGAGTTGTCAAACTTTCTCAGGACTCTTGTGTCAACACTGTGCCCCACTAGGCAGCATTTGCTATAGCAATACTAATTTGTGACACATTAGCAAAAAGGCTAATGTTGTACGCAATTACACCAGTTGCCAGACATATGAATTCAGGTGAAGGTGTGATATACAACAGGGATTAGAGTCAGTTTCAGTTTCATCAACTTTTATTCGATTATAAAATTTGAATAATCATAAAAAGTACATATAAGAAAATTTTACACACAAATAACAACTTTAAGATAAAATGGAATTATGTGAGAATGAAATCACTGCAATAAAAGATATTTTGAGGTTATAAAATCATCTTTACAGTTCTTTAACGAGACATATTCATTTAACTAACAATATTACGGCGAACTCTTATAACTGCTTTAAGAAAAGTCGCTATGAATTTGGCTTCATGTGGGGATTTTGGGGATTGTAAATAGAAGAGAGCTGGATAAGATTGTCTAAGTCCACTGGCCCGGAGGATTGGAATGATCCATCTTTTCCTTGCAACTTTATAGTATTTACAGAAAAGGACAACGTGGATCGTGGACTGTGCAGAGGCTCCATCACAGGGGCATTTCATCATGTTGGAAGACCAGTTCTGTGTTTCCGGGAATGTAACCAAACGGAAAAAGACATCAAAGCGCAGCCTGGTGATTAAAAACTTTTCGTAATTTGATAAAAAGAAAGTCAGATAGGGCTGGATTACTTTTCCTGTCTGTAATGAGCAGATTTTCTCATTCTTTGGTTTAATGATCTCGGCCTGGTTTCGAAGATCTCTCAGATGGGCTAGCGCCATCTGCTTTAGTTGTTTTCTTGAGATATCTTCGACTGAAGGTGGATCGAGGAAATATTGTTCACAGTCCAGATCTTTAAAGAAGTTATGTATGAATTTCAGCCACGGGATTTTTCGCCAGTTTGTTAATTTTAGACAATCAAAAATAAGGGAGCGGGTTAAATGACTTTCAGGGTTGCACCATACTCGATGCCACAATAAGATGGGCTGGCATCGGATGGTGTCGATGATATACTCTATACCAAGCTCCCTATGTGAGGCCAATATCGGGGAGCTTTGGGGAAGACCCAAAATGTACTTAATGAACACATTTTCAGTGATCTGGAGCTGGTCGATACGGCCGTAACCCCAGATTTCCGCTCCATAGGTAGCCACGCTGTGGCATTTAGCGTAGTATATGGATAACAGTTCAGACGGGGCAGGTTTGCCGAGTTTCCTCGAAAAAGATTTTAAAGCTGAGGTAGCTCGGCGAAAATGGAGATTCCTCGCCTCCACTGCCTTATTCCAATTCATCTTGTCATCCACTAAAATGCCCAGGTATGGATACACCGGAGTTTTGTCTAATCTATGGTTGCTGATGGAGATGGGTTTAGAAACTTTCATCCTGGGGCCAATATTCATTGTGAACGTCTTTTTGATGTTGACTTTAAGGCCAAGAGAATCCATGAACAATACGTACTTATCAAGCTGAAGCTGGAGTTCGTTTAAAGTCCGTGCTATGATGACTGAATCGTCAGCATATAAGAGGGTAGGAATCGGGCGATGGTTTATCTGTGGTAGGTCCTGGCTCCCTCCCAGCATCGCCTGTTCGAGCCCATTTGTGTAGAGGTTGAACAGGAAGGGAGCCAGTACACAGCCCTGCCTTACTCCTCTCGTTATCTGAAAAGAGCGCGATAATTCTCCGCTGGTGCCAAATCGGACTCGGCCTTCTGCATTAGTGTACAGTTCTCTTAAAAAGGTTAATATTGGGGGGTCCACGCCAAGGTCAGCTAGGATTTCCCAGAGCTTCGCATGCTGAACACAGTCAAATGCCGCGCTTAAATCTACGTATACAAGGAAGATGTTTCCACCCTTGGCACGGACATATTTATCAGTCAGGAGTACAAGATTGAGGGCCTGCTCCACAGTCCCAAGCCCCTTCTGGAACCCATATTGCAAGTCAGTTATGATTTTGTTCGCCCGGGCCCAAGATTGTAACCGGTCCAGGAGTAAACGACCTGCAATTTTACCCGTGGAGTCCAGGAGGGAGATGGGTCTGTAACAAGAGGGGTCGTTACGGTCACCTTTCTTGAAAATGGGTAACAGTGTTGAGGTAGACCATGAGTGGAAGAGGCCTGTGGATGCTACTGCTGACATAACCCGTGTGATTATTTTAGACCAGTAATCTACGTCGTATAGAAACAGATCCATTGGGACTCCGTCCGGGCCAGGGGCCTTTCCACTTTTAGAGGCCTTGATTGCTTTTATAACTTCATTGAGGGAAAAGTGTATGTTGATGGGATAAATAGTGTTTTTCGCCGGATCAGCTTCTTGACCTCGGTTGTTTGGTATAACAGCTGTTGGCGTTCCAAATATTTTTGAAAAATGAGAGACCCAGTCCTCTTCTGAAATCGCCACGTCGAGATGGTTTGGGTCATTGCTGTTGGCCAAGAAGGGTGATCTAACAGTCTGCCAGAATACGGTGCTGTTTTTACTTAGAGCACTTTCATGTAGGCGCAGCCAAAGATCGTGTTTGATCTGCTTCTTGCGATCCTGGCGGACAATGTTATAGTGTTTCCTCAGTTGGGAGACTTCCTGCGGATCCCTTGGTTGCTTGCGAAGGGCTTCTTTAAGGGCGGTAAGAGCCTTCCGACAAGAGGTGTCAAACCATCTCTCCGAAGGGAGCTTGGGCTTGTTGTTTGATTTAACGAATAGCTTGTCTCTAACCACTTGCTGTATGTTTTGAAAAGAAGCAATAAGTGACTCGGGTGATGTCTCCGAAGACATACATTTTTGTAGCCAGGGTTGTGCATTTTCAAGGATTCTCTGCATTGTCTCTACTGGATCGATTTTTGCCCATTTAATTGAATACCCATTCTGACTGTGCATGGAGATCAAGTGTTGGTCGAGAGAGCCGGACTTAGCAAAGTGCAGCCCGGCTTGTTTCATGTTAATTGACACAGAAAGTGGGTAATGATCGCTTATTGGATTAAGTCCGATCTCATATTTCGTTATTTCCCCTTTATAGCAATTCGAGGCCATTATATAGTCAATAGTTGTGGAACAGCCTCGCCCATGAAAAGTGGGTAGATAATCCTGCTGAGGATCAACTAATTCGTTAACAAAATCCATGTCTAGCGAGAAAAGCAATTCATTTAGTTTATTGCCGCATGGTGAGTGCACAAAGTGAGGTATCGGATTCCCTGAATCATCTTGTAGCCCACAGATCCCATTTTTGTGTTTGGGGCACAGTGCAAGATTGAAGTCACCACCCCAGATAATGTAAGTTGAAATTTTACTGATATCATTTTGAATAGTGGTTAGGTATGCGCCTATTTCCTCTAGATATAGGCAGCATTCCAGGGTGCCTGAATTATTATAGTAGTTAATGATTATGTAGCTTCTTTCTTTAATTGATGTTAGCTGAATGATTTGGTAAATGGGTGACTCCTTTAGTAGCTTCACTCTAACGGGGAGGGTGTTGGCAATATAGGTCGTAAGCCCCCCCTTTGGTCTACCCATGTTTCCTGGTATTGCTTTGGTGAAAAAGGTTTTATATCCCGCCAAGTGTAATGGGGCAGTGCACCAAGTTTCTTGCAAGCACAGTATTTGGTGAAGCTTCACTGTGTCGAGCCATGGGGAAGATTATATTTTTGACGTCAGGCCGGCAATGTTCCAGAAAATGATGGAGACGGTCAAGTTTTCAGGATCCGTCGTGGGACATGGTGAATCTGCCTGGTAATTATTGGCCTCAGATACTAGTGGTTGTCGTAGACTGGCCTGCAGGGATCCGACTAAAGCACTGGAGGGTGCAGTTAGTAGGTAGCACTGACCAAGAAGATTTGTGGCTTCTAATGACGGAATAGGAAGAGTGAGTGTTTTTGTGGCGTTAAAAGGAACGTGTAACAGTTCCCGATAAGTCTCTTTGCAGTTATCAGTAAAGGGCTCTGGAAGTACTGAGTTTTGTGTGGAATTGGCTGGTTGTGGTATTATGACGGGTCTTGTATCTCTCGGGCTACTCTCTGGTGGTCAATCGACCATCTCCAGACAATCGAAACGGTTTTGCATTGGAATTCCCTGCCAACTTTCATAGGTTGGACAGGGTCTTTCATGCCAGTAGTGCCTCGGTCGTTCTCTCGGCCGTTCCCTCGGGCCACTCTAGGCTGGGCGATCTCGTGGATACTCCGTGTAGTTCCATGGTATTTGATTCCATGGTTCTGTGGGGAATTGGTGCCAAGACCATGATGGAGTATTGCGATTCTGTCTCACTGGAGGGTAGAAATAGGAGAGATGCCGAGCATCAATCCCCCCTTTCTTTTCCAGTGAGGGCCATGCGCAGATGTAGTCCACCACAGAGGGATCTTTACATGTTACTACAATACAATCTCCTCGTATTAATTTGGTTGTCTTACCTACCCAGGCTACCCTACGGACTGTAGTGATACCCCCAGAGAGATGGGACTCGAGAGGTCTATTGACACTTAGCCACTGCATGACCTTATTTTTAAGCGACCATGCAGTTTCCAAAGTATCGTCGGTTAGTTCTGGCACGCCTGTGAGAACTATCGTGTAGGGGGTAGCCTCCGGCGGCAAATGGACCGGACGTCCGGTTGCTGGCATTTTTTTATCGGTGTTCTTGGGAGGAGGTTGAGAGGCCACGGGTTTCGCTACAGTGGATACTGGATTTTTTTCCAGATGAACTCTGGTGGTATCTTTAGTTGGAATTGAACCTGGAGTATCAATAATGGACATCGCAGTGTTATCCCGCTGCTGATTGGAGACAGCCGGGGTTTTATTCGACTGGATTTGAGGCACTTTGGATGGGGGGTTCTGGTTTGAGACATTTTGTATGCAGTTTTTTTGAGCTACGGGTACTGGGTTGGAACGAACATCTACTTTATGGGGTTGTGCTTGAGGTTGTTTTTTTGACGGCTGTGGTGGATTTCGCTGACCCTTTGTTTCGATGCGCGTACTAGTGTCAAGGAGAGTAGCAGAGATTATGTTAAGCTGTGCTTCTAGATTCCTAATGGTAAGTTGAATAGGTTTTAAATGTTGGAATAAAAGATCTTTGACAGTAGTGAGAACCTGCGAGGTGACTTTACAGGTTTTACAGAGGTGGTCACTAGGCTCATTTATTGTTGCCTGGTGAGGTATGGATACTGTAGGGAGTAAAATGCTTTGTGAAGTTGTATTAGTCAGATGGATTATATCGTGGTCAACGGGCTGGGCCGTGATTACTTCCCCAGCCGGCGGGATAAATCGTTTGGGGATTGCTCCTTCCCTTATGCCTTGCTGGAACAAATTGGCGGTCGTCAGCGATTCATCCTGGGTGTGACAGATCGCCAAGTCAGGGGTTACTTCCAGATCCTCCAAGTTAAATGATGGATCTGACTCGGACTGGGTTACAGAGAGATTTACTGTGGATGGTACTGTGTTTGTATCCGACGTTAGTAGAGTCAGCGGAAGGGAACAGTTGTGGGTGGTAGGATGGATGGGAGAGGTGGCGTTTGCAATGGCACCTAGAGAGGAGCGTTTAGCGTTCGCAATCATAAGATCTAGGGACACTCTCTTTTCCATCATTGCGATGCTCTGGTTTATTTTTTCATGAGTCCGTGAGATAAAAAGGTCAATGGGTCCCGTTATTTGGGCTACCTCTTGTGCATGCTTAGATTTAGCCTTAGTGTTGCTCCTAGTTTTAGGTGGCATGCTGGTAACTTACTGTGGTATCGTTGGTGGAAGAGGGGTGGCCCGGTCCGGTCCCTATCGGGCACTAACGGGCAACAACGGGCCCGCCCTTTGGCCCGGGCTTCGCCCCGGGCTCCGACCCGCGCGCGTCCCGCGATGCGCGTGATGGGTGAAAGTTATGTAGTTCCACGTGAAGGGAGGGCGTGGCACTGGGAGGGGGCGCGGCACTCATGGGAAGAGGACCAGCTGTAGGTGGTGAATGCTGGTCCTCGCAGTCCCGGGGCCGGCGCCTCTCCCTCCTCTGCGGCCACAGGAGCAACCGAGTCCTTGGTGAATTAGAAAACGGCAACAGCACAGGATACAGGCTACTCCAGTAGCGTGGACAGGGGAACAAACACTTCTCCTGCTTTGCGAGCGGCACCCGCGAAGCGGGGGCCGCGAGTAGGTAATCACTTTCTGCAGGGCGTGGCACTGGGAGGGGGCGCGGCACTCACGGGAAGAGGACCAGCTGTAGGTGGTGAATGCTGGTCCTCGCAGTCCCGGGGCCGGCGCCTCTCCCTCCTCTGCGGCCACAGGAGCAACCGAGTCCTTGGTGAATTAGAAAACGGCAACAGCACAGGATACAGGCTACTCCAGTAGCGTGGACAGGGGAACAAACACTTCTCCTGCTTTGCGAGCGGCTCCCGCGAAGCGGGGGCCGCGAGTAGTTAATCACTTTCTGCAGGGCGTGGCACTGGGAGGGGGCGCGGCACTCACGGGAAGAGGACCAGCTGTAGGTGGTGAATGCTGGTCCTCGCAGTCCCGGGGCCGGCGCCTCTCCCTCCTCTGCGGCCACAGGAGCAACCGAGTCCTTGGTGAATTAGAAAACGGCAACAGCACAGGATACAGGCTACTCCAGTAGCGTGGACAGGGGAACAAACACTTCTCCTGCTTTGCGAGCGGCTCCCGCGAAGCGGGGGCCGCGAGTAGTTAATCACTTTCTGCAGGGCGTGGCACTGGGAGGGGGCGCGGCACTCACGGGAAGAGGACCAGCTGTAGGTGGTGAATGCTGGTCCTCGCAGTCCCGGGGCCGGCGCCTCTCCCTCCTCTGCGGCCACAGGAGCAACCGAGTCCTTGGTGAATTAGAAAACGGCAACAGCACAGGATACAGGCTACTCCAGTAGCGTGGACAGGGGAACAAACACTTCTCCTGCTTTGCGAGCGGCTCCCGCGAAGCGGGGGCCGCGAGTAGTTAATCACTTTCTGCAGGGCGTGGCACTGGGAGGGGGCGCGGCACTCACGGGAAGAGGACCAGCTGTAGGTGGTGAATGCTGGTCCTCGCAGTCCCGGGGCCAGCGCCTCTCCCTCCTCTGCGGCCACAGGAGCAACCGAGTCCTTGGTGAATTAGAAAACGGCAACAGCACAGGATACAGGCTACTCCAGTAGCGTGGACAGGGGAACAAACACTTCTCCTGCTTTGCGAGCGGCTCCCGCGAAGCGGGGGCCGCGAGTAGTTAATCACTTTCTGCAGGGCGTGGCACTGGGAGGGGGCGCGGCACTCACGGGAAGAGGACCAGCTGTAGGTGGTGAATGCTGGTCCTCGCAGTCCCGGGGCCGGCGCCTCTCCCTCCTCTGCGGCCACAGGAGCAACCGAGTCCTTGGTGAATTAGAAAACGGCAACAGCACAGGATACAGGCTACTCCAGTAGCGTGGACAGGGGAACAAACACTTCTCCTGCTTTGCGGGATTAGAGTCAGAGAGGGAGCAAAGTGTGTCGGGTGGGGAGGTGAAGAGAGAAATCAGACTGAATTTAACTGGCATTCAGCCTGGTCCAGGTAAAAATCAAGTAAAAAAGGTGTAACCAATCTATCCATTTCCTTCTGAATGTACAGCCACTGTTGCGAGGAACTTAGGGTGCTCTACATTGATTGGTATCAGGAGATTTCGCGGAATTTACTCCCTCTCTAGGCAAAAGGCTAAGTACCAATGGCGGAGGAGTGTCACCCCACTGCTTTTAAGCAGTGCAACGTAAAGGAAACAAAAAATGATAATAACTTTGCGTTATGACCATTTTATGTTTTTGTTCTGCTTTGCGGGTGGGTGGGGCTGCTATGCTCTTGGAGCAGGGGAGGAGTGGTTTGCCCACTCCTAAGTGCACATGACTGGATGTCCGGCCAGCTCGGGCCACCCAAAACAGTCATGCGCTCTTTCCCTGTTCTCCATGCAGGCTGCATTACAGCCTGTGTGCAGAACATGCCCAGGCCCCCATTCCCTGGA
The DNA here is from genome assembly GCF_964261635.1 of Lissotriton helveticus. NCBI lineage: Eukaryota > Metazoa > Chordata > Amphibia > Caudata > Salamandridae > Lissotriton > Lissotriton helveticus. The sequence continues at coordinate 132,999,914 of NC_136070.1, read as the reverse complement.
TGAGCATCGACCCTCAGACGAATCACAATGCTGCATTGCAGCGTGTGATTGGTCAGGAGAGCGTGGGTGCTTACCAATTACAACGTTGCATTGCATGGTTGTGATTGGTCAGGGGAGCCTGGCTGTGCTTCCTGTTCTTCGAGTCAAGACGAGGAGAGCAGGAGCAGAGACACAGGACCCGGTGGCAAGGTAAGTGTTTATGAATTTTTTTACATTGCGCACAACCCCCCCCACTGCATGCCCTTCCCTTCCACCTGCCACCCTCGAGCCATGCCGGCCGCCACTGCTAAGAACCTGACATGATTAGTCCACCTGTAGGTCCTCAATGTCACCTGAAGAGGGGGGAGCCTCACACTTGCAATACTGCTGTTGTAGGTAAACGAAGTACAGATGTAGCCAGGTAGTTACTTACAACAAGATGGTTTATTAAATCCAGTTCCAGATGATGTAGATGGTAAGTAAGATGTTAGATCACCCCACACACCTGCACACACCAACTGTCACTCAGCACATCACCAGGCACCCAAGCATTCCATGACATCACCACACATTCCAACACTCATCCTGGCTGAGCAGTAGGGAAGATGTGACTAAGAGAAAGGAGAGGCGACAATCAAGTCACAACATATCCCCTTTCTTTACACCAGCAAATGACAGGAACAAAGCATGTACGAAGATAAAGCTTATAACCAAGATAAAAACAAAAACAAAGAACATTACATGCAGAAATTACAAAATCTAAAAGGTTGCAAAAATCAATAAATACATTAGCTTCACCAAATAATCAATCAATCAATCAGGGGTTTGTAGAGCGTGCTACTCACCCGTGAGGGTCTCAAGGAGCTGGGGGTGGGGTGGAGCGGCTCCGGATCAGTCGAACAGCCAAGTCTTAATGTCCTTCCTGATCGTGTGCAGGGTCGGGAGTGTCTGTTGTTCACAGGGAGCTCATTCCAGGTCTTGGCTGCGATGTAGGAGAAGGCTCTCCCGCCGGTTCTGTTTCTGCGGATGCGGGGGACTACTGCCAGGGCGAGGCCGCTGGAGCAGAGGTTCCTCTTGGGTACGTGGAAGGATACTCTGTCGCTGAGGTATTTGGGTCCTATGTTGTTGAGGGATTTGTAGGCGTGGGTGAGGAGTTTGAAGGTGATCCTCTTCTCAACGGGGAGCCAGTGGATGCCTCATAGGTGTTCGATCTTGTGCTCGTGATGCGGTGTCCCATGCAGGAGTCTGGCTATGGTGTTCTGGATGGTTTGGAGTTTGTGTAGAAGAGTTCTTTTGATTCTGGCATAGAGGGCATTGCCGTAGTCCAGTCTGCTGGTTATGAGTGTGTGGGTGACGGTCTTTCTGCAGTCAGAGGGGATCCATTTGAAGGTCTTACGGAGGTGGCAGTTGAAACTGGTGGAAGTGACAGCGTTGATCTGGTGGTTCATGGATTCAAGGATGATGCTGAGGTTCCGAGCGTGGTCTGCCAGGGTGGGTGGGTACCCGAGGGCGGAGGGCCACCAGGTGTTGTCCTAGGCGGAGGTGCAGGGTCCGAGGATGAGGACCTCTTTTTTTCTGATTTAAGCTTCAAGCAGCTGTCTTTCACCCAGGCTGCCACGTTCTTCATTCCTTCATGGAAGTAGAGTCTGGTGTCTTCAGGATTCTTCGTGAGTGAGAGGATGAGCTGGGTGTCATCGGCGTAGGATACTATGCTGAGCCCACGCTGTCTGATGATCGCGGCGAGGGGATCCATGTAGATGTTGAAGAGCGTCAGGCTGAGCGATGATCCTCGGGGTACTCTGCAGTTGATGTCAGTGAGTTCTGATCCTCTGGGTTCTGCCAGAGATGAAGGAATGGATCCAGTCGAGGGCGGCTCCTTGTATCCCAGCGTCATGGAGTCTGGCTGTGAGCTTGCGATGTGAGACGTTGTCGAAGGCTGCGAAGAGGCCTAGTAGGATGAGGGCCTCAGTGTGTCCCTGGTCTATAGCATGCAGATGTCATCAGTGGCGGCGAGGAGGGTGGTCTCGGTGGTGTGGTTGCTGTGGAAACCAGACTGGGAGGTGTCTAGGATCAAGTTCTCTTCAATGAAGGCAGTCAGCTGGATGTTCATGGAGGAGAGAGATGGGCCGGTAGTTTTTCAGGTCCATTGGGTTGGCCTTTGGTTACTTGAGGAGGGGTTTCACCTCTGCCTGTTTCCAGTCATCTGGGCAGATGCCAGATCTGAGGGAGGTGTTGATCATCCGTCTTAGTTCGCGTGCGATGGCAGCGATGGGTCTGTGGAAGATGTTCAGCGGGCAGGGGTCCATTGGGGCTCCTGAGTGAGTTTTCTTCATGGTTGCGGTGATGTGTTCGACGGTCGCGGGGTCCCAGGACATGATGGTAGGCTTATCAGCGGTGGTAGGTAGGTGGGTGTTGTCTCGTGTTGGTTTGCTGAAATTGTCGTAGAGGGCCTTGATCTTTAGATGGAAGTAGGAGCTGAGCTTGTTGCAGAGTTCCTGGGAAGGTGTGACGTCCGTGGCTTCGCAGGTTGGTTTTGCGAACTACTGAATGACGTTGAACAGTTCCTTGATGTTGGTCATGTTGGCGTTGGTCTGGCTTTGTCTCTTATGAAGGTTTGTTTGGTGTCTCGTATGCGCTGGTGGTATTCCTTCAGGGTGCTCTTTTGGTTGTTCCGTGCTTCTGTAGTTTCCTGGTTTCGCCAGGTTTTCTCTAGGTGTCTGCAGGAGCGCCTGGCTTCTTGAAGTTCTGTGGTGAACCAGGTGACCTTTGGAGGGCATTGCTTTGTAGGGTGGCGGAGGGGTGCCAGCTTGTCGGCGCAGCAGGAGACCCAGCGGTGAAATTCCCAGGCTGCGGAGTTGGTGTCGGTCGTGGCGCCGAGGGGGGCCCTGGAGGAGGGTGGTGTTGAGGTGTTCCTCTGTGACCTTGCTCCAGTTCCGTCGTGGCCGGAGCGGTGCGGGCTTGGGTGCGGTGGTGGTGTGGTAGGTGAAATGGACGCAGTGGTGGTCTGTCCAAATTGGCTGGGTGGTGTGGCTAAAACGGATGTTTGATCCTCCCGCGAAGATGGGTTCGAGGGTGTGACATGCTCTGTGGGTGGGCGTGTTGACGAGCTGCTTCAGTCCTAGGTTGGTGAGGTTGTAAAGGAGATTGATGGAGTCGGGTCATTGTTGTTGTTGAGGTGGAAGTTCAGGTCCCCGAGTAGAATGTAGTCCATGGAGGTGATGGCGTGGGGTGCGGCGAGCTCGGCGATAGTAGTTGCAGGCTGGGTGCAAGGTGCTGGTGGTCTGTAGATGACTAAATAACAAACTTACCATTGAAAAATTTACTGAATGTGATAAAACATTAAATGAATTGGTAGCACATTCCTGAAGTCATAAAAACATTAAATTATGAAAAAACACTAAATCATGAAAAGAATTACCTCGAAGTCACTCTCACCCATTCCCCTTTCTCTCAAAAGAAAGAATGCAAGCACACCACACACTATACTGTACGTATGCCATGAACTATCAGGCAACACACATACGCACTCCTATAAATCTGAAAGGGATAGGGTTTCAGATAAAACGCACTACCCAGTGAACTGTAGGGCGGGCAAACCTATAACGTATTCACTATACTGTAAAAAAAACTCAGGCAAACACGCATAATATGCACCTGATGTGACCCCCATCTCAGGCAATGCATATACTACATCATAGACAGTAAAATAATCAGCCCTATAGCGCAACAAAATCTTCGCTGTACACCTGACAAGGCAAAATGTCTTAGGCAAAACAACAGTACGTAAAAAAACAACTCTAGGGCAGTCAACCGTATAATGCAAAAACTGCGCTGTACACCTGACAAGACAAAAAGTCTTAGGCAAAACACATACTAAGCAATTAACTCTAGGTCAACTAACTGTATAACACAAAAACTACGCTGTACACCTGACAGGACAAAAAGTCTCAGGCACACTACCTCGAAGTACACAACCCTACATGCAGCACAAGGATACATAATCCTATAACTCAGTACCAAGCCCACATTACCATGCAGTAACAGAGAGGAAGACCCTTAACCCAACAAAATGCAGCACCCAAACGCAGTACAAAAGAAGTAGGCTAGAAATCAACGCTGGCCTCACTAAATTTCATAGTATAAATTAACCTCACTAAATTCCATAGCATAAATAACGACACACTCAAAAACAAGGCAAGAAAATAAGTAGGAAATATAACAATACATCAATGAATGGCAAGATCATGTGCCCTGAAGACATGAGAAAAATAAAATAAACAGCAGCATGGCACAGTAAAGGAAAATATACCAGCGTGTCATGTACTAACATTGCTAAAGACAACGTAATTGTAATGAAGAATAAACAGTAGTAAAATAATAATTCCGTGTTATCTCTGAAGGAACTCTGTTGAGCGATATCTCACCCGAAACTTCTCACAGCACACTAAGGGGCATATTATCAAGACAGGAGATAAAATTATCGCCGCTTTATCGGCAGTTATAAAGCGGCGATAATGGGCTTGATAATATGCTCTATGGAATTCCAATCGAAGCCCATGTTAGATGTCTTCACATCCAACATGGGCTTCGATTGGAATTCCATAGAGCATATTGTCAAGCCCATTATCGCCGCTTTATCAGCAGTTTTCTGCAGATAAAGCGGCGATAATTTTTATCGCCTGTCTTGATAATATGCCCTTAAATTTCTGCAGACACAAAAAGGTGTAGCATAGAGTCGATAAGCCACTTGACAAGATGATCTTCAATCCTCTGTAATGTTGATGCACTTGAAAAGCTCGCCGTGGTCAGCAGCAAAGGAAAGCTGTGGTCTTAATGGAACCAACCCTGTAATGTACTGCCGCTTTCAGAGAGTCACAGTGTTCTGAGAGTCACTTCCAAAGGCTTCCGCATGAGGACTGGTCGATGAACTGATCCAGCGTCTCACCAAAATATTGCACAAATAACACTATCTACTACCACCAAACTTACAATACAACACTAGGCCCATATCAACAATAGAGCGCCTGAATCATGAGGCGATAAGATCTAAATATAGTTGTTTAAACTATCTACAATAATCAAGACCAGCTTGTCATTTTAGAAAGTTTATTTAAACACATCTAGGAAAACTTAGGTTTTGGTATTTTATTAAACAAGCATTAGAAAATGTCATAAAGAAAGATTTATTCATTATTAATAAAAAGAGCATAAATCAAGAATTATTATTCATTAGCAGGAATAAGTAAAATTAAGCATTTCCAAAATCCTAACTATATCTCTGTCTCTACCCTCATCACCTAGTAATAAAGTAATTAATAAAAACTCCTGTCCTCACGTGTAAAGTCCATCAGCATAACATCGTCCTCCAGAATTTCTCGAGCGTAAGCCAACTATGTGTTCTCTGAACCTATTCTTATACCCTAAATTAAGCTGAGCTAACTATTTTTCACATTCCAGCAGACGAATTCTAGATCTCCATTGGCTGAGCCACCTCGTACCACAGTAAACTGTGACACCTCCTTCTAACATGCCCGGGCAAATTCACTAGTCCATTGTTCATGTAGAAGTCTTGGCAGCTGCTCCTTAGGCTGCTACATTTTGTAGCAAAAGCTTCCTTTTAACCTTGAGCCTGTCAGCTCTAAACTCCCGTGGCACGTTAGTAAACGTTAGCAAATTTCTCCAAAGAGTCATCTTTTTAGCAGTTCATTCCAAAACCTTTCAAAATAAAAGCTCAGAGGCCTTTTCCATCCTTCTCAGAATTATTTTCTCTTGAGCCTTTTTCATCATTAGGCCTCTTTTCAAAGAGCGTCAATTTTCTGCGCCACCTCTCCTGCGCCACTTTTAAAAGTGTACTATTTTCCTGCAGTCATCTCTAAGCTTCATTTGTAAAACTATTATATAAACAAACACAAAGAATAATTAATGAAAGAAATACAATTTGTTCTGTTGCCTCCCATCATTGCTAATAATTAACCCATTAGTCTAAATTACCTAGCAGTAAAGCACAAATAAAGCAGCATTTTATATCTACCAGTCTTCATGAATCCATAAAACCTTATGTGCACCTAGAATAGTAGAAATGACATCACATAGACAAGGAAAGCAAAATAAGCACATGCCATTATTTTAAAAACAGCTGCTATTAGTTATGACATGACAATAGACAAGATTAATTTATTATTTTCCACATACATAAGAATGCAACATAATGCACATTTATGAGCACACATGTTAGTTTCCCGCGTGTTCTGTGAAAATGCAACTTTAAACTAGGTTGAATTATTATACACACAGCACAAATTGTTAGCATTATTAATTTATTTATGGAAGTGTGACTTCACGGGTTTAAACAGATTTCTGTTTTCTATCCCGCTCCATCAACTCCCTCATCTGGTGATTAACAAATCACCACACCACCACCCAATATTTAGCAAAAATTTTATCAAAGATGAACATGATTCAATTTCACCTGTATTAGTATTTCTAAAGACTTATCTCATCAGTTTATCTATAATTCTCATACTGAGTTTTAAGAAACCCCTCTAGTTCTATTTCTTTCTCTTGTGTAACATATAACTGAGCTTCAATAAAAGTGTTGCAAAAACTATAACTAATAAAATGTCAGTATCTTGCTTGTCATATTAACCTTAAACTTCTCTTTGATAATTTCTAAAAGAAAAATAACCTAAATTAACCAAAGCAGAATTATTAGGAGCATATATATCAGAGACATCTTACAACAATTTTAAAATTAAGCATCTTGAGCTTGTAGAATGTATTTTCATTAAGCTTGCAAAGAAAAATAAAACAAAAAATGTTAAAAATTTTACCTAAATTTTCTAAAAATTTCTAACACCCCCCTTTTTCAATTTTTTTTTTTTTTTATTCTTAAACCTTCTAACAGTTTTTCTTCGACCTAATGTCACAAATTAATTTTTCAGCTAACAGTATTTCTTCGACCTTGTGTCATCTAACACATTTTCTTCAGCCTTATGCCAAAAACAGAAAACCTAAAAATTTAACAGGTATGTACTTCAATCATTGTCACTTTTGTTTTCAATCTCTTTTTGACTCTCATCATTTACCTCCACTACAGGTATCACTTCTATTTTCTTTTCTGCCTCACTTTTCTTTACAGAATCTTTTTGACTTAATTTTTCATTAATCTGTTTCTTTGATCTGTATCTCAATTTGAATTTTAGACCTTCAATTTCTTCTGGCCAGTTATCACTTTTTCTTAGTAATTTCTTCTTTTGCTTGGTCACATTACATTCTGTTCTCCAAGCTCCTTTTCTGAATTTTCTTATTTGAGAATCTTCATCATTCTCATCATTTTCAGTGTCAGAAATTTCAACTTCAGACTCAGGTACTTCTTTACTCGGCAGCTTCACTCCATTAGGAACGTTATCTTTGTAGTTGGTACTTGGCAATTCATTTTCTTCTTCAATTACCTTCAACTTCCCAGTTTCAGAATTCCTGTTCCTGCTTTCAGAGCTACTTTCCTGCTTTTCAATACTCTCCTGGTCTTGAATCACAATCTGATCACATTCTTCTTCTGCTTCTTTTTCTGGCAGATTTCCATCATTTTCTGAGTCTTCTGTCACAATTTTAAAGTCTTCTTCAATCAAGGCTTGTTTTCTTTTCGTGTTCTCCAGATATCGACCAACTTGTCGACCTTCAAGATCTGGATTCTCTTCAGGCTCTTCTTCAGAATCTGAATCATCAATTGTGACACTATTCTCATCAGGATTTTCAGGTGTAGATACACGAAAAGTATGGCCAGTGTCAATCCACCTCTTCAGTCTTTTGCACTTCTCTGCATTTGTTGTGACAAGACTGACTGGCCTCCTTTTCTGCCACCTTGGCACTAGAGAATTTCTTTTTAGACAAACCTTTTTCCTGATTCTTTTACCTGGTAACGGATCAAGTGCTTGCTCTTTTTCTCTTGTTTGCACTTCAGTTTCATCTTCATCAGACACAGAAATCATTTCATCTGATAAATTACTGCAGTTCTCCAAATTGATGCTATCATTGATAGGCATCATTCTTTTCTCTAGTAAGAATGTCTGTCTCATGACCTTGTCCATCATAATATTACGTGGACTTAAATCTGTCTTTTTATCAGCAGTATTTCTCAGAAACATCAAAACAAGTGGAAGGACATTTGTCCACTTTGTACCTGCAGCTAGGCACATTTTTGCATCTCTGTCTTTTATAGTAACATTCTCATGCTCCTCAACATCTGAAATTTCTATTCTATCTGTACAATGGAGCAATCTGTTTTCAATATGTTTTCTGTTATCTGATAACTTTGCAACAGTAATTTCATCATCATGTCGCATCTGAAATGTTTCAAACCATTTTGTAATTAAACAGAAAATCACAAAAATGTAGCACAGTTTGTCATGTAGTGACATCTCACAGAAATCCATTTGTAATCTGGTCAATGAACCACTCTCCTGTAATTCTGTTCCCATTCCCACAACTATTCTCTTAATTGTGTTCACTTGCTGGCAAGTCAGACACCTCTGGTAAAGAAATTCTGCAATTTTATGGTACATTCTGTCCATGTCAGTAACCATGTTATTTAGCAAAACTATTCCACCATCTTTGTGTATCCAAATCTCATCCTCATCTCGCTGTCTAAAATCTGCACTCAACCATGTGTTTCTCAACCATGTGTTTTTCTCCTCATGAGTTGCTTCATCTTGAAAGTCTTTCATTCTCTGCCATGTTTCAACTACAGATGTTAGTATTAGTGAATTCAAAGCATGTTCATCATTCATTTTGTATGCTGTACATATTACGTCAGCAAACCTTTCTGCCAATTGAATGTTATCAATCAATCCTTTAATTAAATTTGCATTTCTGAAAAGTGAACCTGCAGAAGTCAATGTTTCAATCTGTTTATCAATTGTATCTGTTACTTTGATGTCTTCACTCAAAAGACCGTCATTTTCATACCAGTATTTTGGAAGTGCATCTATTCTTTTTAGACTGTTTTCTTGTTCTTTATTTAATCCTGTATCTGTATTCTCTGTCTGTTCATTTACAAAAATTTGCAATGGCAGTGAAGCCATCTCAATCTCTTGAATCATTACCTGTCGCTGTATTTGTAGCTGTTCATTCAGCTTATTTATTTCAATCTCCTTTTCCTTTGAGCATAATTTTGACTCATCAGGCTGTGTTAATTCAATTAGGTCAATGTCAGACTTCTCACTTACCAGAACTGAAGTCATCTCTGTTTCTTGCTGAGTTACAATCCCTACTAATTCAATTTCAAGTATAATAGAATAAACCTTTTCAGTTAATGAGACCTTTAAAATTGCGGAATTAATTTCATCTTTTCCCAGCACAGGGACTGTCACTGTTTCCATATATTTCATGGACCGTATCAAATCATTTGATGAATTCACATGATCAGGAATATTAATTCCAGATGTACCAATCATTTCATCATGTTTTTCAATTGCATTAATTTTAGTAAAATTCTGAACTGGCACTTTATCAATCTGATCTGACACTTTTGTCGTTACATTAATCTGTTCTGGGGGTCTTCTTGAATTTCTGTTCTGATCCATATTTACAACATCAATTGTACACTGATCAACATTTTCTACTCTGACACTTTTATTATTTATTTTCGCTAATTTGGGAATCTTTAATTTACTCTCGCATTTGGCAACAACCTTTTTCATTTTCTTATACAAAGAAGACATTTTCTTTAATTAACTTAGTAAATGTACTCTCTAAATTTGCCTTGCAGCGTTTGCTGATCAATTAATTAATTAATTTAACACTATCAGGTGTAGAAAAACCTTATAATTCGGTCAATTTAATATATTTCCTAATTTACCTGTATCACTAATTATGATTTACCTGTAAAGAAAAACAAGAATTTGCAAAAACAGTAGCAACGCAAAATTTTTATTTATAACAATACCAACATATAATCACATGTGTTTTAAATGTACTTAATTTTCACTTACACACCATCTGCAACGTATACCTGTGTAAAAAGAAAACCTGACTTGTTTTGCCTTAATTTACATATAATGTCTTGCTGCCACCTTGAACACAGTGCAACCTTCCTAATTACACCAGTAATTACATTAACTAGCAAAATACTTAGAAATAATTATTTATTTAATTATGTTGCACAATCTTTTTATTAATTAATTTGTCAATCAACTTCTTAATTTTGAGCTAATTCTGCTATTGCTCTATTTGCTATGCTCTGGTGACAGTTATTAATGTTGCACTACTACTTAATATTGTATTAATTAATAATTAATTTCCTTACTTTAATCACATTTGATGCAATTATCCTAATATATCTGTTATATTTATTCACTAATTAATAGCAAAATGTTGTTGTAAATATCAAAAACAATTAATAAAATGAAGCTTAAAATGAAGCTTTGGGCATTTATAATGTGGAAAATCTAAATCTTCAGTAAAAAGTAAACAATGTATATTAGCATGAGTGTTTTTACCCAATCAGCGTGTGACTACACAGTGCTCTGCCAACCACAGTGCCTAGGAAGCCTCAACCAATCTGGTCGCGGCACTGAGTTCAACTCCACAAAGCTCATTACAGCCAATCACAGCACTGTTTACACTGCTTCAGCCAAATAGCAGCGCATTGGCCAATCACAACACAGCAGCTTTGCTAAGAAGTATGCTACTGCTGCTCTCTCTCCTTTCGCGCTATGCTTTAAGAAATATTTTAATATAGCGCGCAGTCTCTGGCCCACATCAGCTGTGACACGCTTTTTCCCTCACAGTTTAAACAAGTAAAAGAATAAAACGGGTACATTCACATCTCCAGCCAATCACAGCATGTCTTTACTATGCGCTCAGTTCTCACATTAGCTGCGACGCGCTACGTTTTAAACAATAGCCCATCTGAAAGGAAACCAAAACGGGGACATTTCAAAAACTTTTAACACAGAACAGCGCTTCATCAAATCACAGCGCAGCTCTGCTGTGACACTGGGGCACTCCTATCCAATCAGGGCACAGCTTCTTGATGACGCGACGGGACTGCCACAAATGGAAGCGCGGCTCCTTCGTGAAGATACTGCTTTGGCTATGACGCGATGGCGTTTCAGCCAATGACAACGCGGGCGCTGACACCGATGAACCCAGCAAATTTGGTGAAATAATATTTTAGCTAACAAAAAAAAGTTTGATCTAAGAGGTCAATCTGGAAAACCCTCAAAAACAGCTTTATGAGTTTTGCATCTGTTTTATATACTTCCACCTGAGCACTGCGCTGTATCACTTCTTGATGGCTTAGGAGCACCTGTAAACTTGTATCACAACCTATGTATTTGATCTGTGTAAAACAATAGATGTTTCATCATACTTGAGAAACACTGAAGTTTGAGAATTCTTGTTTTCTTTCAGTGGATATTGGAGAGTACTCGGGGTGGACTCTGTACTTAGTTACACAAGAATTACTGTTTCAAACCTATCTGACAGAGTCAGTTTTATTGATATAGTTTAATATGCCCAGATTCTCAAGAATGCGGAATCACCCCAGTTACTGTTCAATTTGTGAGTTTTGCAGCCACAATAAATAGGTTTGCCCAAGGTGGGGCTTATCGGGAGGTTATGCATTGGTATAAAAAAAGAAATCCATGCATGTTATACTACCTTTTATTGAAAAGCAGAGACTATCCAATGTCCCCTTCTGTAATTTGTAATTATCAATTTTAATGGAATCTATTTGTGTTCTCTCCAACAACAGGGGGCAGTGATCATGATGCCAGTGTGGGTGTCTAAACAGAGAGGTGTAGGCAGAAATCTGGGTACCGAAACCAAGGATCCATAGTCTTGATTCCCTTCCCTGCCTTTTTATATCATTCATGCAGATTCCTTTTCATCTTCTTTCCCCTCTGTCTTTTCCCCTAGTGTGTTTTTCTTTCTCTTGCTCTGGATCAATGTCTGTTGAAGAAAAATAAGTGCCGGTCCCCAAAAATGAGTGCTGATGCCCACCACTTGCAACCATGGACTCTGGAGAGAACAGCTGACAAAAATTAGAAGTAGGTAGGGATAGATACTGATGCTAATAAGAAGAAACTAAAAGCTTCTATTATCAAATATTCACTCTTTAGCCCCACGCCCATCTGCCAATGACCCTGGGCCTGCAGCAATAAGTCAGTTTGCAACATGTGCTATACAAGAGAAGGTCATTAATTTATTACAACTGTAAGTCCTGGAGTCTGTGGCTCATCCTTGGTACAACTTTTAATGCTGACTAAACAGTTGATACATGTACACATATGCAGCTTAGTCTACTGGTTAGTAGGACTATTGGTTGACATGAGGAGGTAATTTATTTCTCTCTTTCACTGTCCGTGGACATGTGCCATGTATGATCCCTGACATATATGACAAAAAGTCAGTGCCTAATTTGAGCCGAAGGTTTCCGGAGCTCGGCACCGGCACTTAATTGCCAACACTGGCACTTATAACAGTCCACCACATGGTGGCACTGTTTGTCTAAATTTGAAATGTGCACAATAACTGTTCTTTAATCTATATATATAAAAACAAAAGTACGTCTGTTTGTCCTTTATGCATTACTACACCATTCATCTGATCGGCATGAAACTTTGGGAAGTTGTTGAGTACACTCCCGCGAAGGTTTCTAGCAATACATTTTTTTTTTTTAATTCAAAAAAATAAAAATTTAAAAATTGTTAAAAGTTGTTGAGTACACTCCAGCGAAGGTTTCTGACAAAAAAAAAAAAAGAAAAATTTGTTACATATCGGCCCCCCGGTCCGCAAGGGCCCTCATAATCTTTCCAATACTGAACGTTTACAGTTTCCGGTACCACTCGCTTTTGCAATGACCATCAACAAAGCACAAGGACAATCGCTGCAAGTGTGTGGACTAGATTTGGAGAATCCGTGCTTCTCACATGGACAACTGTATGTGGCCAGCTCACGCTTTGGAAAACCTTCAGATTTATTTGTGTAGGCACCAAACAAAAAATACCGTGTATCCACAAGCACTCAAACAAATAAACAGAATTAAAACAACACTTTAAAATGTTTTCCATATTAAAATGAATAAGTTTCAATAAAAATGACACAATGTAAATTAAATGTTATCATAATATAACAGTTTCCTTAAATTTCCTTTTTCTCTGAGATTACAGCAACGCGCGACGGGTAAGCTAGTCTATATATATAAAAACGAATGTATCTCTATCTGTTTGTCCTTTATGCATTACTACACCATTCATCCGATCGCCATGAAACTTTGGGAAGTTGTTGAGTACACTCCAGCGAAGGTTTAAAAAAAAAGAATTGTTAAAAGTTATTGAGTACACTCCCGCAAAGGTTTCTGGCAAAAAAAAAAAAAAAGAAACATTTGTTAAATATCGTCCCTCCCGGTCCCCCAGGGCCCTCATAATCTTTCCAATACTGAACGTTTACAGTTTCCGGTGCGACTCGCTTTTGCAAAGGCCATCAACAAAGCACAAGGACAATCGCTGCAAGTGTGTGGACTAGATTTGGAGAATCCGTGCTTCTCACATGGACAACTGTATGTGGCCAGCTCATGCGTCGGAAAACCTTCTGATTTATTCGTGTACGCACCAGACGGAAAACAAAAAATACTTTCTTCTGAGATTAGAGCAACGCGCGACAGGTAAGCTAGTCTATATATATAAAAACGAATGTCTGTCTGTCTGTTTGTCCTTTATGCATTACTACACCATTCATCTGATTGCCATGAAACTTTGGGAAGTTTTGAGAACACTCCCGCAAAGGTTTCTGGCATAATTTTTTTTAAAATATCGGCCCTCATAATCTTTCGAATACTGAAATTTATGGCGAATTTGCGAGCATCGTCGACAGTTATGCCTCCCAAACGGAAATCGATTAGTCGATCTACATCTGAAGCGCGAAAGAAAAAGGCATTACAAGCTTCAGAAACAGACGAGCAAAGGGAAGCAACATTAGAAGCTGTTCGAACACAAACTGCTCAAGCACGTTCTTCTCAAACGATCGAGCAACGACAATCAAGATTGGAAGCCGATCGAGTACGCACTGCTCAAGCCCGTTCTTCTCAAACGAACGAGCAACGACAATCAAGATTGGAAACAGATCGATTAGCCACTGCTCAAGCCCGCTCGAATGAAACAGGAGAGCAATGAGAATCAAGATTGGAAACCGATCAATTACGCACTGCTCAAGCCCACTCGAATAAAACAGGAGAGCAACGAGAATCAAGATTGGAAGCCGATCGAGTACGCACTGCTCAAGCCACACTTTCAAATGTTTTCCATATTAAAATGAATAAGTTTCAATAAAAATGACACAATGTAAATTGAATGTTATCATAACGAGTTTCCTTGAATTTACTTTCTTCTGAGATCGCAGCAACGCGCGACTGGTAAGCTAGTACTTTAATATACAGTACAAATGACTAAAGCCTGCCACCCCAGCCATTTTTATAGCTTTGGGGGACATGGAATAGTCTGAATTGAAACTTGTTCGAGTGTGAGGTTAGTAGCTGTGTCGGTACTGTCATTGTCAGCACTGGTAGGGGCAATGGGAGATGGGAGGTGCAAGTTGTAGTAGCTTCAAGACAAGGGCCATACTGCAAAAAGTTATGCCACCAGAAATGAAGGAGCCCTCTGCTGAAATGAGGGAAAGAAGGAAACACATCACTGCTAGCCTGGATTCCGCGGGTGGATCTTTATCTCAGCTTCTTAGAGAGGGAGTGCATGAGGGAGAAGTACGGTTTTGCCCGCCATCTAACAGACTGGTCTTGCAGAAGCGACTAATCAAACCCAGTTCTTCTGGTTCTGAGCTGTGCAACTTAGTTATGTCTGATCTATTTGACAATGACAAAACAATGTTGTAAAAATATACTTTTTAGGTCTCGCCCTGGCGAAAGCGCGCTCTCGCCGCGAGAACTATAGTTGTCGGCTCAGCCGACAACGAGTGGAGACAAGAGCTGGCCACGCGCGCAGCATTGTCTATGGCAGAGGCGGATTTAGACACGCGCCTTCAGATGGGGTCGCGCGCGTGAGCTGTCTACGTTACAAGCTCACGAGCGCGACCCAATCCGAAGGCGCGCGTCTGAATCTGCCTCTGCCATGATGGTGCCCTGTCCGCTCTTGCTCGGCGTGCATCATGCTGCAGGTTGTGCTCGCTGGGTCTCTCTCGTGTGCAGCTCGGGCACTATGTGCCTGCCTCGTGCGCGGTGCTCCTCGCGCCGCAGACTGGGGTCACAGCGTGCACGCACGACACACAGAGGAGCGGACATGTGAGCGAGGACCATGCACTGTGCACAGAGCACACTCGGAGAAGGAAACCAGCACATACAAGTACACAGGGCACTGTGCACAGATCACAGCCAGAGAGCACACTCGGACAAGGAAACCGGCACACACATGTACACAGGGCACTGTGCACCGATCACAGCCAGAGAGCACACTCGGAGAAGGAAACCGGCACACACAAACTCCAGAAATCGGACCCTCGAGGGTGATCGCAATCGGACGACCGGCACAGGCTGCATCCATCTTCGCAGTTTGAGGACCGCCGCAGGCAGCACCCAAATTCAGAAAGAATTTGTGGGATGCAAAAGGGGACCCTCGAGAGTGCCTCCAGCCTGGACACGGACCGCTCCCTGCACCTGGACACCGTGAAGGCTGCCACCCAAAAACGGAGCTCCATAGCGCCTGACCCTAAAATGGCTGCCCAATCAAGACAGCGCTGAAGGTAACTTGCGGCTAACGGGCTGCAGGCAACTCAAGGACATCCTGCAGTGGGCCAGAGAGAGCCTCGACCCTCCCTGATCTACAAGCTGGCATAAGGGGTTCTGCAGGCAGCTTTATTGGACCCACTGCAGAGCTCTGCACTACCTGCCCTTAAAATGGCTGCCCCGCCGACACAGCATCCGATTGCCAGAACCCCGAATCTAACGGCCCACTCCTTAAGGTCACCTCTCAGACCCATGAGAGTCCAGACAGCCCCAGACACAGATCGCTCCTCTCACATTGTCCAGCAAATGGAATACCATTAGGAAACCGGAGCGCGAGCTGCTCCAGAGC
Source organism: Lissotriton helveticus (assembly GCF_964261635.1). Lineage (NCBI taxonomy): Eukaryota > Metazoa > Chordata > Amphibia > Caudata > Salamandridae > Lissotriton > Lissotriton helveticus. The sequence goes on along the minus strand of NC_136070.1, from coordinate 132,983,853 downwards.
TACACAACGCCTCACTTTAAAATGGCCGCACAGTTAGGACACTAATTGAATACTCCTGGGAAACGGATGGCAAGCAATTGTGTTGACACTCTGCACGGGATTAAGGAGAAGCCTCGATTCTCTCTGATCCTCAATCTTGTAGAGTTGGCATTCTAGCGTTCACGTAGCATGAACGGCGGCCATTTTGGGTCACGCGCGAAGGGCGCGACATCGGGTGCTGGAGCGGGAGAGAAGGGCAGCTCACTCGGCGCTCTTCAGAATAGTGCCATTTACAATTAATAAATAGTGGTGGAAACAACCTGGTGTCTTGTCATCATTGAAGGCAATAGTAACCTCTACAGTGGCGACGAGGCTAGGGCCCCAAGAAAAAGAAAAAAAGAAGAGATTGGGAAAAAGTGCCCACAGCAGTGACAGGAGAAGACACCCAAGACACAAGACTGGCCACAGGAGGTGGCCGGGTGACCACAGAGAGCACGGCAGAAGCCGTGGTGCACCGACTCCCATGATAAGGATCAAAGAATCCAGGTACCAGAGCACCACGCAACCAGAATTAAGAGGGTGGAATAAGTACACCCAGGAAGGGTGAGACAGTAGGAAGACATCTAACCCAGTCCCAACCGGCGCCAGGAAGCACACAAGGGGGCCACACTGCGAGGAAAGAGCCCCATAGAGCAGGAGCACTGGCGGAATCAAGGGGCAGTGACAGAGGAGACACAGGAAGTCCCCAACTCCACCCAGAACAGGGAGAGGAGAGCAGTGCACCTGGCAGCCCCAAGAGCCTGAATACAGCGCCGGAAAAGCGTGAATCCATGTGCGCGCAGGCATCCTCAGCGTTGGCTCCAATACCATTCCTGCCCAAGCCGGGAGAACCCCTGATGAAGTGGGATGGTTGGAGAGAGTACATACTAAATTACATTGAGGTCCTGGAAGACGAAAATGAGGAGGCGTTCACAAGTAAAAGGAAAAGGAGGATTTTACTGCACAACCTAGGCCCGGAAGGGATCAGGGTATTTAAGAACCTAGTACCCAAACCTCGGCAAGATACAGATGACGATGTCTTTGCTCATGCGATCGAAGGACTCAACGAGCACTACCGGCCGGCAGTGTGCGTGTCAATAGACCGCTACAGCTTTCAGCAGCGGAAACAAGAGACTGGAGAATCTATCGACGAGTATGTGGCGGCGTTAAAAAAGTTAGCGACGACATGCAAATACGGCGCACTCCATGATGAGTTCATCAAGGACCAAAATTGTGATGCACACAACAAATAAAACAGTGCAAGACAAACTATGGGCGAGCGGAGAGGCATTGTTGAAAGAAGTTTTTGCGATAGTGAAGAAGGCGGAATTGGCGCGGAGATGCGCAGACATAGCTAAAAGAGAACCAGCAGCGAGGCCAATGGTAAATAAGATAGACGAAGATGAACCCAAAGGAGGGAATAAGAACATGGGTGCGGCTTAGAGAGGACCCTACAGGTGGCCGGGGAAGCCGGGACAACAAGGGAAGCAGACGAAAGGAGTCAAGAATCCCTGCTACCATTGTGACAGTTCGACTCTTGAAGCACACCACAAGAAATGCCCAGCGTTCCGCGCCAAGCGCATGTTTTGCAGCATAATGGGGCATTACGAAAAGGTATGCCGGAGGAAAGTAAGCCGCAACACGGTGAAGTATGTGGACCATGACCAAGAAGGCATAGAAGGAAGATGTCAAGAGGAAGAGGACGAGGTGCTATGTATAGAGGATCAAGTTCTAAGTGTGGACGCCAGAAGGTCGAACCAACCGTTACTTGACATGCTTATAGGTGGTGTGATGATAAGCATCGTGGCGGACTCAGGATCGCCATACACGATAGTCCAGAGAGCAGTGTGGACTGAGAAATTCACACCTCATTTGGGTCCGCAGCTGGAACCGCCAGACATTAGATCTGTCACGTAAGTTGGAGATCGCATCCCAATGGTGGGGTTTAGACCGTTGAAATTCGAATTCAGGGGACGCAGTGCCGCCTGTAAATTATATGTAGCAGAAAAGGGCCTGTCGGTTCTAGGCTGGATGGATCAAGGAGACCTGGGCATCAAGCTGGACCCCGGCGGAGCGGTACAGGTGCTGATGACGGCGCCGGAACAATGGCCAGACCTAGAAAAATGGAAAAAACCCAAAGGTGTTTGGCGGAAAGGTTGGGAAATTGGAAAAATTCTCGCACAAGATCGTCCTCAAGATGGAGGCCACGCCAGTATCACACAAAGTGAGGAATGTGCAGATCGCAGTGAGGGAAGCAGTGCAACAGGAACTGCGAGAGCTGGAAAGGAATGGGATAATAGAACCCATCACGTGTGCGGAGTGGTTAGCGCCCCTGGTGGTGGTAATGAAGCCTAACGGCAAGGTCCGGTTGTGCGTGGACCTGCGTGAACTAAACAAAAGCATTGTGGTGGAGAAGTTCCCGTTACCCCGCATCGAGGAAATGCTGGCGAAAACTAAAGGAAGAAAATGGTACTCCACCATTGATCTGACGTCGGCGTACCACCAGATAGTGTTACACCCGGAGAGTAGGAAGCTGACGTCATTCATAACTCCCTTCGGGTGTTACCAATTCTGCAGAATGCCTTTTGGCCTTGCCTCGGCAGCGGCAGTCTTCCAGAAACTCATGCACCGCCTCTTCAAAGACATGGAAGGGATCCAATACTTCCAAGATGATATCCTGGTGATGGGTAAGGATCAACGAGACCACGACACTAAGTTGTCCAGGGTACTGAATGTGCTGGAGGATAAAGGACTGACCGCAGAGTGGGAAAAGTGCAGAGTAGGGATGGCCTCTGTCACCTATCTGGGACATGAAATTAGTGAACAGGGTATCACACCCAAGAAGGAGAATGTGAGAGCAATATGTGAGGCTCCTCTCCCCTCCAGCAAGGAAGAAGTTAGGTCCTTTCTAGGGATGGCTGAATATTACAGCAAGTTCGTACAACACTTTGCCACCAAGACCCACCACATGAGGCAGCTCACGAGAGAGAAAACGGCATTCGCATGGACGGAAGAGACGCAGAAGGAGTTCGAATGCATCAAAGGGGATGTTATGCAGGCCATACCTCTTCAGGGTCAAACGGTGTTCACAACGGATGCCAGCCACAAGGGGCTGGGAGCAGTCCTAATGCAAGACAGGGGCGGAGGAACGATGGAGATATTAAGCTTTGCATCCAGAGCCCTGACAGACACTGAAAAGAAGTTTAGTGTCATCAAAAAGGAAATGCTTGCAGTGGTGTGGGCCATGGGCAGATTTCAACAGTTCTTGTGGGGCACGAGGTTCCAACTTAAAACGGACCACAAACCTTTGGTGAGAGTTCTCACATTGAAGGGGCATGCGAGCGCCACTCCCAGAATTGCAAAAAATGACCCTCAAACTGTTGGAGTATCGATACGATGTGGAATACATCCCGAGCAGCAGGAACAAGGTGGCTGACTACCTGAGCAGGGCTGCAGCAATGGAAAAAGTCGATGAAGAAAAGGAAGTGTGTGAAGAGATGGTGGCATTGATGGAAGACCCGGAGAAGGTAATAAGCAATCAAGAGTGGAAGGATGCGTAACAGGCGGACAGGAGCATCCAAGAGGTGAAAGAACACATAGCAGGAGGATGGCCCGAAAAAAAGCAATTAAATGGAAACCTGCGGAAGTATTATGAAGTAAGAGAGGAACTGTCCCTGGTGTGTTTGTATACAGAGGGGATAAGGTGGTACCCCCGGAGGGGCTAATCCCGAGGCTACTGGCAATACTGCATGAGGGTCATCTAGGTATCGGAAAAACTAAACTGAGGGCCAAACAAGGATACTGGTGGCCTGGCATGGACATACAAACTGAATGACATGTAAGAGAGTGTGCCAATGTCAGCGTGCAGACAAAACCATGACACCATTGAGGCCGGCCTTAGGAAAATTCACTGCCCCGAAGAATCCATGGGAGGAACTCTCCATCGACATACTGGGCACAATACTGGACGAACAAGGAACTCCAAAATACCTATGTGTCCTAGTAGACAGGTACTCGAAATGGCCTGAAGTTCAAGTCCAAGAGGAGATGGATACGGAAACCATACTTAGGTTCCTCACGGCGACCTTTCTCAGAGAAGGCATTCCCAAGTCCATATTGAGCGATAATAATCCTCAATTCACATCAGAAAAGTGGCTCAAATATATGGAGAGGAACGGGATCATCACCAAACACACGTCCATATATAACCCTGCGGGAAATGGACAAGTGGAAGGATTCAATAGAGTACTAATGGGGTCCATCCAGGCAGCCATCATGATAGGGAAAGACTGGGAAAAAGAGATGATTCTACACATGATTTGGGCCTACCGCATCACGCCCACAAGTACGGGGTACAGCTCCTTCCAAATTCTCAGAAGCAGAGATCCCTTCACTAAAGACAATTTGGCATGGAAGGAAAAGACTGTTACTAGCAAATGGTCCCTGGCTGCAGAACAGAGAAATTTGGAAAAAGCTCAAGCCATATACACTGAACATTACAATAAAAGGAAAAATGTAAAGGACACGTCATTGGAAGAAGTAGAATGGGTGAAGGTCAAGCTGGCAGTGTTGCAGAAAAAGGGGGACAGCAAATACAGCCGGCCCCTCCAAGTCAAAGAGGTTTATGATCGAGCAGCGTTGCTGAGTGATGGAAATGTGTGGTCCCAGGATCGCATGGCTCGATGCAACAAGATCATACAATGGTCTCCCGAAGATCGGGATCAGGGAGCGACAGATCAGAGCACAACAGAGAATGAGCACATCATACAGGAAGGAGACATGGGAAGTGCGGACCCGGGGTTGGAGCAAGGTGGCAGTGAAACTCCCAGAGCAGAGACACAGAGGCGAGAGAGGAGAGAGTTGTCTTGCGGAGAGAGTCCGTGTACCCAAGAAGGTAGAGAGAAGGGGTCCATGATGACCAGCGGGAGAGAAGTGACGGCCACCCTGGTAAGAAGCACAAGGGGGGGCGAGTGATTGTGAGACCTTCCAGGTTCCGGGACTTTGAGATGAGTGACGGACAGTAACGCCCCCAAGACTGCTTTTATTTGTGTGATACAAAAAGGGGGAGATATGTAGAGTTGGCATTCTAGCGTTCATGCTACGTCACTACGTAGAGTGAACGGCGGCCATTTTGGGTCGCGCGCAAAGGACACGATATTGGGTGCTGGAGCTGGAGAGAAGGGCAGCTCGCTCGGAGCTCTCCAGAATAGTGCAATTTACAATTAATAAATAGTGGTGGAAACAACCTGGTGTCTTGTAATCATTGAAGGCAATAGTAACCTCTACAAATCTGTCACTATAGGGAGATGTGCGAGGCGAGAGTGGCGAGCACAAACAATGTTTATATACCAATTGAAAATTTAAAAAAAATTTAATCCATTTACAATGCCAGTAACTCAAACTTTAATACTATGAGACCTATTGCATTGCAAATGCTTCTTAACTATAGGGACGGTTTACAGTATTCCGTGTGAAGCGGCTTTTTGTCTTCTCTCTTTGAGTCTCTTGTAAATCATAATAATTTACTAGGCAGCAGCTGCCACTCGTGTACAATAACATTCACACACTTACACACTGTGTTCTTAGGATTAACCCTGAAACGTGGCAGTGCCTGCAACTGAATCCTACGCCTTACCATCGGACGCTTGCTAGAATGACAGTGTGGTGACACAAACAATGAGCTGACTTCTTTCCCCTTACCAAATACTAAAAATAATCCTTAAACAGGCCTTCGACTGAGCTGTCAAGGAGTTCCACGAAGGCCAAATCAGAATGACTCACAAACGTAAACTGGTGTATGTGTGTGTGGAATCCCTGACTCACCCTTGGTAGCTTGGCAGACGAATCAAGGCCTTCCTCAGAGAAAATTCTCGAGGTATATGTACAATAGCCATCCAGCCAACAATAAACTTAAGAAATTAGGACCTTTAAAGGTACAGCTGATCAATGCTTCAATAAATGGAAGTGGGTAACACATGTATTTCAGGAACAATATTAATACCAATAATATTCGGGGTATGATGATCCATGTATGAGGTGCCCTACGGCATATTTGCATGGAAGTGGTGAAACAAACACCACTAAATTGGAAGCAAGTAACTGAGCTTTATGAGTGGTACAGAACATATCTCAAGACATTTCCGGAATAAATGAATGAGTTAAGTGCCTCCTGCTAGTATTAGTAATACTTTTTTTTATGAATGTAGAGTTAAGGATTAGGGTTTGGGTTTAAATGTGAGTCTACTCTAGGTGGGTCCCTTTTACCTAGTTAATTGTTCCATTTACAACATTGAAATGCAAATACCAGAAAATATTAGACACCAGTTGTCAAGTACATATGTCTTTTGGTTAGTATATATATATATAATTAGTAAGAAATGTTAACACTTGAGACATAAAAGCAAATTAAACAGATTAGCTGGTGGTTCTAATTTATGTTTGTGTTGTTCAGCCAACATGTGTTTCAGCTTGTGACTGGCACACAGGCCTGGGGCTTTCTCAATGCTATCAAGTTGCAAGGAAGGAAGAAACACAAGGTGAATTCTGAACATTAGGTATGATAGTTCATAGTATCTCAGAAAGAGCGAGAAGTCTTTTATAAGGGTGGGCCCTCAGTATCCTAAACTGTAGTCTAGAACTATTTTACGGGAGGGTACACCCAATTCTCCCATCTTCCACCTACTGTAGAGTGGTATGCATGAATATTTACAATATCACAAGCGAGTGAGCGGATGGCACCCAGGTAAATTAGGTATTATATTCAACTTTCTGCAAGGCTGTGAGAAGTCATACTGTGGTTCACAATTTTCAGGATTCTCACTTAAGATAAACCTGCTAGTTAGATATTCTGATTAAAGCAAACTGTCCTGAATGCTGTTTGATGTGGTCTATTCTAATGGATATGCTGGCACAAAGTTCATCTCTGCAGAGATTCTGGAGGACTCGTTTTGGCTCGAGGCCTACAGCTCTCCTTGCTATTGACACACTATATCAATGGAAAGTGCAACGTGGACCTCCAGAGCAGCTCCTATGAGACCCTCCACCTGATCTTTGAGCAAGGCAAGAGTGGAGCTACTGAACTCTAACCACTAGTTTCAATGTCATTCATATCCCTAAATGATTCACACAGATTTCAAACTCACTGTGCTTGCATTTTCTTTCAGATTCACAAAACTCTTTTCTGTGAGTAGTGGTGCCTTACTCCAGTCTTAAATGTGAATTACTCCTGAATAGAGAAGCAGCCTAAAAAAGCATTTTCTGTAAGTGTGTCTTACTCTAGGTGTAAACAAAATGTACATAGAGGGGTCGCACACCATTATTTATACTATTTCAATTTCACAGTCCTCATAGTCCGTCGCGTTCACACTTGTGACGTGCTCAGCCCGTGTAGGTGTAGCCATGACTTAACCATGAATCTCCAGGATTAAGACATTCTTACATTAAAAAAATGTTTTGTGGTCCGTGAAGCATCTTTCTTAGAGTAAGCATGTCTTACTTTGGAAATAAATGTGTAAATTACACCTGAGTTTGGAGGAAGAGACAACTACTCACATAAAACACCTTGTCGATGTGCCCAGAGAACTCCTACGCTCCTGAGGCGGAAAGCCGGGAGAATTGCTGCCACTGCTTTTTATACTTGTAATTGTGTAACATTGTATTTTTAAATCACCTTTCCCCCCTCGCACTCGACTGGTGACAGGGCACCTCCTGAGATTACCGTGCAGCGGATTTTAGCGCTGACGCGGGGCTCTCATCCTTTTGCCGCCATCTCCACGGGCCACGCACTAGCCACGCCCACGACTGCTAGGCCACGCCCCCTACTGTGACGCTTAAAAGTCGCGCTGATTGCGAGCGCGCACAGAGAACTCCTACACTCTTGAGGCGGAAAGCCGGGAGAATTGCTGCCACTGCTTTTTATACTTGTAATTGTGTAACATTGTATTTTTAAATCACCTTTGCCCCCTCGCACTCGATCTGGTGACAGGGCACCTCCTGAGATTACCGTGCAGCGGATTTTAGCGCTGACGCGGGGCTCTCTTCCTTTTGCCGCCATCTCCCCGGGCCACGCACTAGCCGCGCCCACGACTGCTAGGCCACGCCCCCACCTCTCTTATAACCATGTGCTTCGCAAGGACGCGCAGCGGGCGCGCCGTTTGTGCGCCGAAGGCAAGCCCGTCTGCGCCCGTCCGCGCCTGGCCGGGCCCAGGGACTAGGCAGAATAGAGAAATTAACAGCTACACCTCCCTTGAACTCCGCTCTCTGCAACACTCTGGCCCCCACTATCTTGACCCTGCCATACGCACCTGCTTAAAGGCTAACAACATCTATCCTCTCCACCTAATGCAGGAGAACTCTAATGCCACACCTCAAAGTTTTAATTCCACTAGTTCTACTCTAATCCCAAATGTCCTGACCCTACGCTGTCTATACCTTAACACCAGATCTCTGGTAAAACATCAACTAGACATCTTTTTATTGCTTAAATCAGACAGACCAGATATGTTATTCATCTCTGAAACCTGGCTCACGGCGGACTCCCTACCGGACATTCTCACAGCTCTACCGTCAGACTATTACATCCTGTTAGCAAACAGAGAACCAGGAAAACCTGGGGGTGGCGTTGCTGCCGTCATTCATAAAGATCTCACGTTTACCACTCTACCCTCCTTGGACCTTCAAGATACGGAAAACCTAGTAATTAAATCTGTCTCCGACAAAGTAACTATGGTGCTGGTATTGATTTATCGCCCACCCAAAACGATGCCTACATTCCCAGTCTCTTTGACTGAACAAATGGCCAATCTAGCCGTTAATTATGACAAAGTCATATTGATTGGGGATTTAAATTATTGGTATAATGACCCGGAAGTAGGACCCCAGGCCACAGAACTCTTTGAGCTTCTTTCCCACATGAACTTTTCTCAAGCAGTCCTGACCTCCACCCATGAAAAGGGACACATTTCGGACCAGATTTGGTCACGTAATGTCCCACTATCCACCCCGACGACAATACCTTGCATATGGTCTGATCATTACCTACTGCAATTCTCCATCTTCTCTTACGGCCACTCAAAGGCTCCCATCTCCGCGGGGGGGCTAGTAAGGAAATGGGGTTCACTAAATAATCAAGATTTCCTGTCTACTCTGGCCAATTCTCTTCCAACACCTTCCCCAGACATTAATCTCATGGACAAAGATCTCACTGAATAGCTCCTGGCGGCCTGCAACGAGCACGTTCCGTTAACCAAGTTCTCACGTGCTCGTCGTATAGAAAAACTAAAACTGCGCCAATTGGAAAGAAAATGGAGACACGGATATTCTGACGAAGATAGATCATCATACATATCTGCCCGCAGGAAGTATAAGAACTCCATCTTATCAGCTAAGGCAGCTTTCTTCTCTGAAAAAATCACCAACTCCCAAAATAAATCCAGAGAAATTTTTAGGGTCGTAAACGACCTATGTAATGATGTCAGAACTTCCCCCTCTCAACCTCCCACTCAAATTATGTGTAATCAGCTCAATGACTTCTTTAAGGATAAGATTGTCATTATAAGAGACAGTATCCAGCCCTGCTCGGCCATTGCAGACAGAATGGACATCTGCAGAAATCCCTACGAACTTGAGGCTATCCCTCTCATAGACCAATCGAGGTTAGCTGAGCTGTTGAACCGCGTAAAGTCTGGGTCCCCCAACGACCCTTGTCCGCCGCATATACTAAAGGAAGTCTAGTTAACACTACCCCGAGGAATACTTCCCCTTTTGAACGAATCCCTATTACAGGGAATAGTCCCCAACTCGTTCAAAAACGCCACGCTGGTCCCATTAATTAAAAAACCTGGTGCCGACTCTTCTAACTTAGCGAACTACCGGCCCATATCTCTCCTCCCTTTCGGTGCAAAGATCCTAGAAGCCCATGTGGCTAGCTGTATCTCTAATTTTATATAGACATCTGACTACCTGGAGCCCAACCAAGCCGGCTTTCGCCAGGCGCATTCTACCGAGACGGTGATCCTAGCGGTCCTTGACACTATGAGAGCTAATGCCGATAAGGGCATACATCAGGCCTTGGTGCTCCTGGACTTGTCGGCAGCGTTCGACACGGTGGATCATACCATCTTGTTGCACCGTGTCGAACAGGCCGACCTACGAGGCGCGGCCCTCGGATGGGTTCAGTCCTTTCTGAACGACCGATCCCAGGCAGTCAAGCTCAAGAACTTCACAGCGCCCAAACTTGCCACTACCTGCGGCGTTCCGCAGGGCTCATCATTGTCCCCCCTCCTGTTTAATCTATACCTTAAACCACTGTTGCACTCTTTAAAAAACAGGAAGGTCACAATCTATAATTATGCGGACGACCTGCAGCTCATATTCCCATTAAACTTCACAGACTCTATTGAGGAATTTCAGGCCACCATGCTGCATATTCAAGGGTGGATGGAGATGAACCATTTAAAACTCAATCCTGGAAAGACCGAGCTGGTACTCCCGGGTAATAGTGCAACCAGCTGGGGCCCTCACTTTTGGCCCCTTTCAATGGGTTCTCCCCCGTCTCCCTCTTCTTCGGTAAAAAGTCTCGGGATCACTCTTAATTCCGATCTCTCACTGAAAAGTCAGGTGGGAACAGTGATATCTTCATGCTTTTTTCAGCTACGGAAGATTAAGAAAATTGCTCATCTTCTCACGCACTCTGCCCTCATTCAGGTGGTAATTGCCTTAGTCCTTTCCCGTTTAGATTTCTCCAACTCCATTTATTTAGGCCTTCCCCTGGCTCTCCCTAAATGCCTGCAGATCGTGCAAAATCAGGCGGCCAGACTTATATTTAAATGTAACGGTAGGAGTTCGGCGAAACCATTGTTAGCCACTCTTCACTGGCTGCCTATAGCCCAACGGGTAACCTTCAAAGTAGGCTGCTTGGCCTTCAAAGCTCTTCATGGTAAAAGCCATAAGTTTATTAACCATCTCATAAACAAACATGAACCGACTCATGATCTCCGCTCTGCCCACCTGTCCCTCCTCACCTTGCCCCTCTTCAAAAAGAAACGCATTGGCGGCTGCCGATTTGCTTATTTGGCCCCAAAGATCTGGAACTTGTTCCCCTTGTCTCTCCGGAGTCGCACCGACCTAATGGAATTTAGGGGCGCACTGAAAACCTGGTTGTTCAAGCAAGCGCACGATTAAATCACTGCTTACCATCTCCTGCTTCTCTAGCGCCATGAAACCTCCGGGTGCCCGTGCGCTCTACAAATCTCGAATAACATAACATAACATAACAGAAAATAAATGCGTAATTCACAACAAGAGCCTGTTACACAAAGGTAAACGTACACTTTTGTGTAAGCTTACTTTTTTTACGTATTCAGGAAATACGAGTTAATAGTAAGTTTACGAGTGCAGATAGTTCACAGTCTGGATAGAGAACACTGCACATAAAAAGACAGAAGAGATCTCGACTGATGAGTGTGCACAGTCATAAACTTACTACTAACTCGTTGTTGGTGATTACCAAAAAAACTTAAACTTAAGCAAAAGTTTACGTTTAAACTTAAACTTGCACAAAAGAGAAAGTTTACCTTTGTGAATCAGGACCATAGACATGAGTAAGTTACACAAAGTCATAAAAAAAGCTTAGTGAAACTGGCCAGTAGTGTTTGACTTCTCCCTCCTCTCTTTGATTATAGAGTTTACTTTGCTGTTCCTTATTTATTATCAGCCACATGCATCAAGTGATTTAGGAATCGCAAACGGTGCGATTCGCAAAAATGGGCCGTTTGCGATTCCTAAATCACTATTTGGGATGCATCAATCAAAAACTACAAGAAATCGCTATTTTTTACGATTTCTGAAAATGCGATTGCATTTAAGGATCGCAATTTGCGATTCCTTAAATGCAATGCATGACACCTAACAAAATTGCGAATTCGCAATTAGGAGGAAAAAATTACCATGAGGTTGGACCTCATGGTAATTTGCGAAAAATCTGAAAAATTCAATTTTGTGCATTTTTCAAACTGTCATGTTGTGCACACACATGTCCTTAGGGCATGTGTGTGCACAACATATGTGCATAGATTGATTTCAGGGGTGCAACAGGGTGTCCTTTGGACACCCCTGCACCCTTGAAATCGCAATCTCAATTTGCGATTAGCTAATTGCGAATCGCAAATTGAGATTGTCTTCCCATTCATTCCTATGGGCCTTTTGGCCCATAGGAATCAATGGGAAGGGATTCCTCAATTGCGATTCGCAGATTGTGAATCGCAATTAAGGAAAAATAAGTAATCGCTTAAAAAACTGCGATTTTTTTGATGCATTGCCGTTTGCGATTCCTTAATTGCGATTCCTTAATTTTCGCAATTAAGGAATCGGAACCGGCAACAATGATGCATGTACCTGTATATATTTTTATGGAGTGCTACTTGCAGCTTTGGCGCAGCAGTAGGGAAGAAAAGACGTGGTCCGGTGCAGGATGGTCCAGGGTTTTAAGAACGGTGGAAAGCATGGCCAACAGATGCCAAACAAAAGCCTATTTACGCTGGAGAAGTGGTGAACAGGAAATTGCAAGCGAAGGGAGCTGCAAAGACTCTGGTGCAGCTTCAGACTCGGCTGACCACAAGTCGCATCCTCTGCTTCAGGCATTGCAGACATCTAGGGCCTCATTTATGAGGCCGTGCGTCACTTTTACGCCGCCGGTGCGTCACTTTTTGTGACGCAACAGCAGCGTAAATAATGTGCCTTGTTGCACCATATTTACAAAGTGACGCATCTAGGTAGATGCGTCACTTTGTAAACCCCTGCGCCAGGTATAATGTATGCAAGGGGGGGCGTATTGACGCAAGGAAAGGTCGTAGAAGTGACGCAGTGAAATCTATGAGATTTCACTGCGTCACTTTTAGGACGCCGTTGCATCAAAATCTTGAGCCTGCCTCACAGCTGGCCCTTTCACTTGGGGCTTGCCCCATGTGAAAGGGAGCATTGCTTGAGTTGCGTCACTTTTGTCACACACTCCAGCAATGCGTCACTTTTGCGCTTACAGATACGTCAGAAATACTGACGTATCTGTAACTCCTTGCGACATGATGCGTCATACATTAAATATGACGCATCATTGGTGTCGCAAGGAGTGCGCAGTGAAAAGTGACGCATTGCTGTTTTCACGCAGCGATGCGTCACTTTTCATAAATGAGGCCCCTAGGGTGCAATGGGGCTCCCACCCTTCAGGGATCTCAATTCAGTCTCAACTAGGCCCATCTGTAACATTCGGGAGTCTCCGGGGCTCCCCAACACATTCTGCAGGGACTCCCCATCAATACGTCACTGCTTTCCGGATGTCCTCATCCGAGCGTGTGATTCATGCACGATTGTGAAACATGAGTTTAGAAAATGTAACGCACAGGAAATGACAGGGCGCTCACCCACAAGAACAACCACAATATGATCGATCATAAAATGATGTTCAACTCCAGAACTAGGGGCCATTGCCCACATGCATCAAACTGAATTGCATTCGCAAACGGTGTGAATCGCAAAATTCGGCCGTTTGCGAATGCAATTCATTGTTTTAGGATGCAGTAACCTTTTTGGCTTTTTCGCAATTTAAAGAAATCGCAATTTATTTGCGATTTCTTATATTACGATTGCATTTAAGAAATCGCAATTTTGCGATTTCTTTTTTTAAAAATATATTTCTTTTTATTTCAAATAAACATAAACAAACAAGGCAATAAAATCAGTACAGCTGGATGGGCGCTCAGCGAGGAAAGGAGTGCATTCAAGTTTGATACAAATCATCAGTGCAAGGGGTGGGAACAGGGGGGGAAATTCAAAGTCATAGACATCAATGCATAAACATCACTAGGAATGTCAGGTCAGGGGGAAGACAGACCTCCGGAGTGTCCTCGAGGGGAGGTGTACATATATCACTCCGGTAGGAGTTCCAATGGCCCCAGACTTTACCCCACTTCTTAGGCCTGCCCCGCGCTACATACACCAGTCCATATTCTCCTTCCATGCCTGGACCGTGGGCGGTCTCTGGGAACCCCACAATTGCGCAATATCTCTCTTGGCGATCATATTCCCAAGTGTCCCCCATTGAGTCTGCGCCACATCATAATCATTCGGTTCCCACACATTTAGCAGACAACGCCTCGCCTCTGGCAACAGCGCTATACCCGTGACCTCCTCCATCACAGCATGCACTTGACTCCAGAACAGCATCACCTCCGGACATTCCCAAATCATATGGAGGAAAGTACCAGTCAAACCGCATCCACGCTTACACAACCCATCCACAGAATATCCCATACGGATCAGGAGAGGGCCGGTCACATAAATCCTATGCAGGATCTTGAGCTGTACCAGTCGGAGACGAGCTGGAATCGCGACCTCTTTTGGTGAGGATATAGCCGATTGCCAGTCCTCATCGTCCAACTCCAGACCGTCACTAGTCCAAACCTCTCTGAGGTGGACCAACAAATCAACCCGATCATTGATCAATTTTTTGTATATCAGGGAAATAGTGCTGTCCGGAACGTATCCGTCAAGCACACGATCTTCAAGTGGGGATGATTCCGGGATGACGGTACCTGCAGGAAAAACCGAACTCAGTGTGTGGCGTATCTGTGCATATCAGAAGAACTCCTTATCACTCAACTTATATTCTACTTTCAATTCCTCGAAGGTCTTGATCCTACCTTTGATCCAGATATCATTCACCCTGCAGATACCAATCATATCCTACTTCTCAAAACCTTTCGACCTCCACAGGCTGCCCAGTCTTTCAGACGCATAAAGCGGAGTTGCTCTAGTCAGTCGATCCTTCCATCCCATTGCCGCATTAGCACATTGCCACACTCGTACCGCTATCTTAGTGATCCCCGAAAGTGTCTGCCCAGCAGATTTGGAGTAAAGCGCTCTGTTATACTCGCCACCCGGCAGTAGCCACTTATCCATTTCAAACGCAGGATTCGTCGCAGGACCGTACATTCCATGATTAATCGCGCCCAGCTGGGAAGTCCAATAGTATCGCCTTATATCTGGAAGTGCAATACCACCGTCGTACCAGGGAAGCGTTAGCTTGGCGAGGGCGATCCGTGAACGCCCACCCCATATCAAGTCTCTGCAGACTTTCTACCTCCCAAAAATAACTCGCCGGAATGAAGTCAAGTGTGTTTTGCAGCGTGTATAAAAACCGCGGCAAAGACATCATGTTAAAAAGAGCTGCACGCCCGAGAGGGGACAATGGCAGTCTGCGCCAAGCTACAACGTCGGATTTTAGGCGTTGGAGCGGGGGAAGCAGATTACATTCGTAACGTACCATGGGGTCCAAGGCGATAAAGATCCCCAGATATTTAAATCCCATTTGTACAATTTGCATGGGGCAACCGCGTGGCAATGAAGGAGAGTCACCCGAGAGCACATAGACACGGATTTAGCCCAATTGATGACAAGGCTGGAGTTTCTCCAGAACGAGCTCAACACATCAAGCAAGACAATCAGCGATTTTCGAGGCGACGTAAGATACAACAAGATATCGTCAGCATAGAGCGATATTCGGTCCTCAAAATCCGGGGTCCACCGGATCCCCTTCATCGATGGCTCCCACCACAGCCAAGCAGCTAGGGGTTCCAAGGTGAGGGCAAAGAAGAAGGGGTAACAGCGGACACCCCTGTTGCGTGCCCCTCCCAAGGATGAAAGACTTAGAAGCCCGTCCATTCACCACAACCTGAGCCAATGGTTCCTCATACAAAAGTCTCACCCAACCGATGAAACCAGGACCGAAGCCAAACTTTGCAAGAGCAGCCCAGAGATACGGCCATTCCAACGTATCAAAGGCCATCGTAGCATCCAAGGAAGCCAAGATGGCCGATTCACGCAGTGACGCTGCTCTCGCAAGGAGGCCATGCAAGCGCCGCAGGTTCAATGCTGTATTACGATGTGGAATGAAACTGGACTGATCCGGATGGATCAGGTCGCCAATCACTGTTATCAAACGGTTTGCTAACAATTTTGCGAGGATCTTGGGCTCTGCATTTAAAAGCGAAATAGGCCTATAAGATGCGCAGCGATCCCGCGGCTTCCCTTCCTTATGAATCACCACAATGGTCGCAAGTCGCTGATCACGAGGGAGGGAGCCGATGTCTCGCGACTCTCGGAACATAGAAAGAAGATACCGCGCCATTTTATCAGGACGCAGTTTATAAAGCTCGATGGGGAGACCATTAGGGCCCATAGCTTTTCCCGAGCATACAGAACGGATAGCGGCTGCGACCTCGTCAAAGGAAAGTACTGCGTCCATCCGTTCCCTATCTGAATCCGACAGGCGAGGCAATGCTATGTCCCATAGCAGCAGATGGTAGTCCTCCTCTGGTCTATCGGATACTGGGGAATACACCGTTTGAAAATATTCCGCAAAACACTCCACAATCTCAACAGGATCAGTCACTCTCACTCCGTCCGCTCTCTCAACCACAGGGACCACGTGACTCGCCTTCTCCTTTCTATCTAACCAAGCAATCAATTTCCCAGCATTATCACCCACATCATATAAACGTCCCTGTTGCTCTCTACTCATGACTTTAGCGGCATCCATTACCAACGCTCTGTAGTCAAGTTGTTTAAGACTGAGAAGATGAATCTTGTCGTGAGTGGTACACAATTCCAAATCCCCTTCCAACTCAGCTATTTCAGTCTCAAGGCGGACTACCGCTTCGTTTTTGCTTTTCTTAGCGCCAGCAATTAACTATAGCGCCTGGCCACGGATAACCGTCTTGAAGGCCTCCCACAGCGAAACAGAAGAGGACACAGACCCTACATTCTCGGCAAAATAATGATCCAGAGACTTATCCAACTCCGCCCGGGTTTTGGGGTCACGGAGGTACCAAGGATTGATCGGGGCCACTCGACCCTCAGCTCCCATCTTCGCATCGATCATAAGCCACAGTGGGGAGTGGTCAGAGATGCCCCTAGCCAGATGTCTGACTTCCCTGACTGAAGAGGCCTGCGCCGCCGGCATCAGGACATAATCCAGTCTAGATAGACTGCCATGAGCACCAGAGTGGAAGGTGTACTGCGATTGTACCGGGTGCATTAACCTCCAACAATCTACCAATCCCAGCATTTCCAAGAAGTCACCCAACCAAGAGTGTGATCTCGTGAGATCCCTGGGGGGGTAACGGTCTTCCCTGCCGGAGACGACAGAATTGAAATCTCCACCCATCACCAGGATGCCTTCCGGAAGCCCCAAAACTACTCTCCCCAAATCAGCAAAGGCTGTAGTCTGTAAGCCGGGAGGAACATAAACAGAAAGCAGGGAGACTGACTTCCCCTCCCATCTACCAATGAGAGCAGCGTAGCGCCCCGTGTCGTCAAGGATTATGTCATCAACCTCCAGGGTGAGGGAACCCCTGACCAGGATACCCACCCCCCTAGAACCAGTAGTGAATCCAGAGTGCGCCACAAGACGATAACTTCGCTGATTCATGGCATGGCATGTGTTCCCAATCAGATGAGTCTCCTGTTGCAACACTACATCAGGGGAGAGGCGTCTCAGTAGCTGCAGCACTACTCCACGTTTTATCCTATCCCCCAGCCCGTTAACATTCCAGCACAATAACCTCAGCCCCCTACCCCCATCCCAAGAAATAAATGCAAAATTCACCCCGCAGCGAGCACAGCACCCAGGTCCAAAAGTTAAACAATGCGTTGCCTTGAAACAAAATGAAACATACAAATACCCCCCCCCCAACACTACCCAAAAAAAAAACTCACCCCCCCCACCCTGCACCCCTGCGTTAGACTCAAAAGCCACCCCAACTTGCAGTGTGCCTGTCGACCTAACATGAAACTAGTCTACAAAAAGAAACCCAGAGGAGGAAAGAGTCTCACCCCCCCCGCCACCTCTGGGTATCACATCACAAACAGTGCAAGTATAAGAGTCATCGAACCACAGCCGGCAGTTGCGCGTAATGTCCAGGAAGTCCAAAACCACTGCTCACTCCTGTTCCAACGGGCTGCCTTCAGCTCCTCCGGAGTGTTCAGAGCGGTCACGCTGCAGGGGCAACGTATCGAGCCAGTCACTCACATTCTCGGGGCCGTCAAAGAAAACGTCCGATCTTCGTATTCCACCCGGAGCCGAGATGTAAATGTAAATGTAAATGTATAAATGTAAATGTATAGGCATTTATATAGCGCACTACTTACCCGTAGGGTCCCAAGGCGCTTCGACCGCTGCGAAACCCTTCCTGGCTTCCCTGAGAGATGGTCCCTTAATGGGTATCTCCAGGGTGAGACCAGGCATCCCCGGCGGTCTGGTGGGGCCGTTAGTGAAGATGAGGCAAGCTAATGCCCAGAGTTGCCGAGTGTGAACGCTGATCAGAGTGGGCACCGAGGCGAGAGAATTATCGAGTCCGCTGACCCTGGTCCAGAAACCTGCCGCGCCGGGAATCGAACCCTGGTCCCGGGCCGTCCTCTGCTCTCGGGTCTGCCGCCTCTAACCAGTGAGCCACACTACTTCACTACGAGATGGAAAGAGCATCGCATATTTCATACTCATGTCTCTCAATCGTCGCTTCACCCCCAGAAACCCCATTCTTTGTTTCTGAACAAACTGGGTGAAATCCGGGTAGAAGCTCACCGTAGTGTTTTCAAACTTCGTGGGGCCGCCCACCCGCGATGCCTGCAGGATAGTGTCTCTATCCCTAAAGTTGAATATTCTGCCGATGATAGGACGCGGAGGGGCGCCCAGCTTGGGTTTCCCGCCCGGCGCTCTGTGCGCACGTTCCACCGCAAAGAAGTTGCTCAGGCCTTTGGGGGCGAGGTGATTGAGGATGAGGTCCTCGACAATGAGATCAACTGCTGGATCTTCCGGTTTTTCAGGGACCCCAATAATACGCACGTTGTTGCGTCTGGCCCGACTTTCAAAATCCTTCAGCCGGCGAGAAAAGAGATCATTGGAGGATCGTAGATTGCGAACTTCCGTCTGTAAGTCGGACACATCAGTCGTGAGGCTGGAGGTCTTCAAGTCTAAGGATTTGACTTTTTCATTTGTCTTAGATAAATCCGCCCTGATCAATTTGACATCAATTGCCACAGTGTCAAGCTTTAAGGCCAGAGCCTCATATTGTTGGCTGATAGAGGTCTTCATACTAGCAATGGCACCCATGACATCACGCAGGGTCAAGTCATCCACGGCCGCCGAGTCGTCTCCCGCATCTCCCAAAGATCTACACGTACCACCGGGGTACCCCTTGGGATGAGTGTAGCGATCCATGATATTCGATTGAGTAGTGCCCCCCGTTGCATGGTCTTTGTCTTCCGTTTCTCGCTGTCTGGTTTGCCCACCATATCGGATGTCGCGCCCCCTGAGGGGCTTGCGGGACCTGGTAAAAATGGCTCCTTCGATTCACCCACCAGTTTCACCAAAACACCAGATTCCAGCCCGATCTCACGCAACTGGAGACATTCGATGGCAATCACACAGTGGGGTCGCGGGGACAGACTGCATCCCGGGTCATCAGAGCAGCTCTAGACAGGAGAAAGCCGAGGAGCCAAAAACGAAACCGAAAGTTAACTCTGTTGTTCAATTACTACCTGGGTGCCACATTGACTCGAGCCCCGGGCAGTGCCATGGAACAGGCCGCAAAAGTTCAAAGTGCCGTAGTTATGGTTCCCGGAGTCCAAATCGATTTTTGAAAGCAGCTATTAGATCAGCTGGGTTGCATCTTCAATAACCCGTCGTATAATCAGGATAAAGTTCAGGATAGATGCGGGAGGTGGCGAAGGTCTCGGGAGCCCTGTGCTCACGCGTCCATCTCGGTTGCGCGCAAAGCTCCTCCCCAATTTTGCGATTTCTTAAATGCAATGCATGACTTTTTTAAAATTGCGAATTCGCAAATTGGAAGTGGTAAATTACCATGAAGTTAACCTTCATGGTAATTTTGGAAAACTTTCAAAAATGCACAAAAGTGCATTTTTGAAAGTTTCATTTTAAACACACACATGCCCTTTGGGCATGTGCATGTGTGTGTGAAAAAAGCACTTTAAGGTACATTTCAGGGGTGCAGGGGGGGTCCATTGAACCCCCCTGCACCCTTGAAATTGCATTCTCATTTTGCGATTCCTTATTTGCGAATCGCAAAATGAGAATGCCTTCACATTCATCCTAGAGGCCCATAGGAATCAATGGAAAGGGATTATTTAATTGCGATTCGCAAATTGTGAATCGCAATTAAGGAAAATTAAGGAATCGCAAAATAAATTGCGATTTTTTTAATGCATAGCCGTTTGCGAATTCTTAATTGCGATTCCTTAATTTTCGCAATTAAGAATTCGCAAACGGGAACACTGATGCATGTGGCCACATATGTATCATGCAAAATTGCGATCGCAAACGCCATAATTCGCAGTATTTCGGTGTTTGCCATCACAATTAGGCTTCATGGTATGTATAAAAGAAAAACTGCCTTGCAAAATAAGGAATCGCAAAATTTGTGATTCCTTATTTTGCTAATGAATTTAAGGAATCACAAATTGCGATTCCTAAATGGAATGTATGAGGCACCCATGTTGTGCGAATATGGTATAAGGAATCGCAAATTACCACCAACTACAGGTTGGTGGTAATTTGCGATTTCTTTAAAAAATGCGCACTTTTGCATTTTTCAAAGTGGCATGTGGAGCACACACATGCCCTTAGGTATGTATGTGCGCCACATGTGCAACCATGCTCATTTCAGGGGTGCAACAGGGTCTCCTTTTGACACCCTGGCACACTTGAAATTGCATTCTCAATTTGCGATTCTCTAATTGAGAATCGCATATTGAGAATGTCTTCCCATTCATTCCTATGAGCCTCTAGGTCCATATGAATGAATGGGGAGGTATTCCTTAATTGCAAAATGCTAATTGCGATTCGCAATTAAGGAATATGTAGGATTCGCAAAATGTGTTGCAAATCCTACATACTAACGGCCAGATTCATCAATGTACCGTTTTGCGAGTCCCTAATAGCGATTATTAAGGAATCGCTATTAAAGACTCGCAAAATGGGATTCATGTAGAAATCGCAAAATAAATTGCGATTTCTACAGCTTCCTTATTGGGAAGCCCATAGGAATGAATGGGGAGGTATTCCTTATTTGCGATTAGCAATTTGCTAATCGCAAATAAGGATGCGATTTCAAGGGTGCCAGGGGTGTCCAAAGGACACCCTGTAGCACCCCTGAAATGAAAATGTAGACTGATGTTGCGCACACACATGTCCAGAGGACATGTGCGTGTGTAACATACAACTTAGAAAAATGCACTTAAGTGCATTTTTCTAAGTTACAACTTAGAAAAATGCACTTAAGTGCATTTTTCTAAGTTTTCGCTATTTACCACAAAGACAGACTTCGCGGTAAATAGCAGCCAAAAAGACATGTGCGTGTGCAACATACAACTTAGAAAAATGCACTTAAGTGCATTTTTCTAAGTTTTCGCTATTTACCACGAAGACAGACTTCGCGGTAAATAGCAGCAAAAAATTGCGAATTCGCAATTCTGAAATGGTTCATGAATAGCATTTAAGGAATCTCTAATTGAGATTCCTTAAATGCGATCGCAATTTGATAAATGGCAATTATTTGCGATTTTTCAAATTGCGAGTTCATGAACCATTGATGAATTTCAAATGCCATTTTTGCGGGTGCAAACGGCCGAATTGTGCGATTCGCACCGTTTGCGCTCGCAAAAATGCTTGATGAATCTACCTGTAAGCGTTTTGAGATTCTCAAATAGCGATTTCCAAAAATTCGCTATTTGAGAATCGCAAAACCTAACATTGATAGATATGGCCCTAGATTGCATATTCGGTCAGGTGAGACATGTCAGACTGAGGCCGTTTGGAAGCACGCTGGCCTAGTCTGTGCGTCAACGCTGTCGTTCAACACTGCCGTACTTACTAAAGCAACCTGAGGCACAGATGTTATTCCATGTTTATTATTAAAGTATGCCGTGGGTATCTGAATCAAAAGATGCACTACAGAAGCTTTGCACAATATAGGCTTGTTTCACTTTTGTCCGGAGCAAAGCGATTCTTGCACGCGGTTGTTGCTTGCTATTTTTCTGTGTTTTAAGACATCTCTTGAGGGGTTTCCTCACACCCCAAAACACAAGCATCCGGCTCGGTAGTAGCAGCTCTGCGAGACAGGAAACCCGCAGAGCTGCCTTCTGGCAGCTGCACAGACAGGCTACACGTGACATCGGTCAAGGGGAAGGCGAAGGGCAAGATGTCAGTACTTTACATAACTTCCCTTTACTCCGGAAGTGATTTTTCTTTGAGACCATTCTGTGTCTCCATCCACTTATGAATCCTGACACATCACAGGTCTGAAATGAAAACGCCCTTCGTAGTTGAAGAGGACGGACCTGTGACCGTGGGCGTGATTCTCAAAGTCTGTTAAAAAGGAGAAGTTCTACTTCCAAGACATTTGTTATCGTTTGTAGAATCACTGGATGCCAAATAAAACTATTATGTACTCTGTCCTACTGCTCTTTCAATGCGCTTCAAGGGGCAAGTATCACACGGTGTTTGACGATAGTGGATTTTGTGTAAGCCTGCAGCACTGGAGACAGTGCCCATAAGTTCTTGAGTGTTCTTGTTACTGATATTTGTTTAGCGCCCTTCTTAACTAATGTGGTTTCACAGCGCTTTTTGAGCGTCATCCCACTTGTTTGTAGCCTGACTGTGCAAGTGTGCCTGGGAGGATGGCCTCTGTGGGAAGTGTTTGGTGTTGTGAGTGGCTGCACATAATCATGCTTATTTGCCTACTACAGAGAAGCTGCATCGGCATCGCATGCATGCATGTATGTTGTATTTATATGATACATAACCTAACATAAAGGCAGTGAAGCAGTGCACTGGGTCAAAGGCAAAGAACCAGTCAAGGTGATATGAGAAGGAGCTGCAAGATGGATTGATGCGTACCCTAGGCTCCTCCATCAGAAAGTGGACACCAGGTGATGTCCCTTCACCACTGGATGACTGGCAGTAAAGCAGGGGGCAGCTCCTCCACTAGGGCGGAGGAGCGTCGCCCCACTGCTTGCTCGCACTGCAAGAAAGCCAAAACATAAAATGGTAATAACTAAAATGTATTACTTTTATGTTTCCTTTGTGCATTGCGGGGAGGCGGGCGGGGCTGCTCCGCTCATTGAGCAGGGCAGGGGAGCAGTGGTTTGCACACTCCTGCTCCATTGGTCTTGTTTTACACATCATTTAACCCCTTCCGTGCTCCTGTCAGCCAACGGCCGACGGGAGTTCTCCCTCCCCAGTGCTGCGCACGACCAACGGCCGACACAGCCCCGCCAACCCTTTAGAACGCCCGCACCGCGGCAGAAAAACCGCCGTGGTTAAGGCGTTAACTGAACCAGCAACCAATGTAGCTGTAATTTTAGGTAGAGTTTTCTTCGGGGAGCCCTACGGACCCAAGACCACCGCCCCTAAGTGCAACATCACCTGAACACCAAGAATCTCCTGCTCTGTAAATATGTAATATATAATTGGCCAAGCATAATCGCTGTTAAAATGTAATCCTGAGTGAATTTGCAATTTGTATATATATAACTCTAACCACTAGTATATGTAGTAGACCTTTGTACTGTATCTTCCTTGAGTGAGTTTACAACTTGTACATTTGCAATTTTTTCTGTTTGTACTCTTATGTAATCTCATGTAATCCAAAGTCCTTATGTAATGCAACTGGTTCTTTTGTAAAGCGCTCTGACACCTTCGGGTAATGTTCGCACTATATAAAAACGCACTAAATAAATAAATTAATAAATAAAACTCCTGAGTGAGTGCGCAAAGATTGTTTGGCTGGCCCTCTCAGGCCGCCCAAACTAGTCATGCGCACTCTGTCCTTTCTCCATGCAGGTTGTCAT
Organism: Lissotriton helveticus; assembly: GCF_964261635.1. NCBI lineage: Eukaryota > Metazoa > Chordata > Amphibia > Caudata > Salamandridae > Lissotriton > Lissotriton helveticus. The sequence goes on along the minus strand of NC_136070.1, from coordinate 132,959,916 downwards.
TACCCACTAGCCAGGTATTTTTAGAACATCATCCTTTCCTTCACTCCTTCCCTGCAGAATCAACAGCCTCTCATAGTCAATAACTTAGTGCTCCCACGTAGTTAGTCTGGTCACAGCAATCCCGTTCCGCAGCAAAACCGGAAGGACCCTATAATGAAGCATCACTGGGAGCCAATGGAGGGACTGCAGCAAGGGGGTCGTGTGATTGAACCTGGGGAGCCCATAAATCAGGCGAGCCGCCTGATTTTGAATCTGTTGGACCCTTATTCTCTAACCCCCCCCCCCCCCTTTTTGTATACATAAAAAAAGGACAAACTTTTTATTAACCTGCAATTTGCATTCTTTTGTTTTTCTTTATCAATTGATGCATAGCCAATGCGTGGTGGCAATGACACTGCAAACCTTATAAGCTACAGATTGATGGTTGGCTTTGAGTGTTGTGGGCCTTTGAACAAACTACACATAGAATACATGTCTGCATTCTGCAACACACAATTATGTGCCCCACAAAGGAGCCAGATGCTGTAAGAATTTTTTTGTAGGTTCAGACGAATTGCAAACAGTGTTTGACTCCTTTCTTGGGCACCGACATGTCTCTCTCTGCCTCCAGTAAGAGCCTCAAGTTACCTCCTCTACTAACTGGCGCCAATCATAAATGTGGCACCCCTGGGCACCATCGATTTTGGAAAAGGGGGGTGGTGATGGACAGAGCTTCTGAATGATGCAGAATACTCTTACCAAGTCAAGAGATCATGGTTTTAATCCATCACCGTTTTTTAGCTCACTGCACCATCCCAGCTCAGAACCTGGCTATATGCAAATTAGTCTGTTCCTGTCCCAGTGCATGATGGGAACAGGGCAAACCAAACTACCAAGCCAATTCTTATACTGGGAAGGAAACAAGCTTCCGGGGACCGGTTTCTGGCATCACAGCCTTCTTCGGCCCGGCTTGCTTGAATCCTGGGCACCATCCTCAGAGTACTCTTTGGATTCGTGGAAGAACAGAAGAAGGACTGCATGTTCGTTTCCTACCTGTAAGGAGACCTGAAGGGCTGGGTCTTATTCCACATAGATCAAGGATAAAGAAGTGTATTCAAAGGCTCCCTCTGTGGCTATAGGACACCACAAGCGACAAGAGGCCTTTTTCCTGAAGTGCCCAGCCGACCAGTAGCAACTGAACCTAGACTAGACCTTGCTGTTGGACTCTGCCTGACAATCGGTGAGTCTCTAAGTGCCTTCCCCTGAGGGACTGGAGGCCTTAGAAGTGTGATCCAGTGGTTGTTTAGGTACCAGCAGAAAGTTTGAAAGTTTTTAGAAACTTTACTAATAGAGCTTCAAATGGACCAGCAGGAAAAAAGTATCTGACTTCCACAGCGTCAGATTGGATTTCAGCTTCCTCCTGGTCAATGTCCCACACCTCCAAAAAATGATTATGTATTATTTTACGGTGGGATTTAGAAAATGTTCAGCAAGAAATCTATAACCTCTAGAGTGTCAGCGGGATCAACCTGCTTCAGGTATCAGGTCTACGACCCCACAGCAGCAGCTAGTGTCAGCAATGATTCACATGGGAATATATATCTTCTCACAAAGTCCCATTCTGTGTAGGGACGTAGCAGACATTTCAAATTAGTTTCTACCAGAAAGGGACAAAGTCCCTTTCTGAAGTGGGATTTAGAAACTTTTTTGAACGTTTTGACTTCCAGACTTTCATCAGGCTAATTCACTTGATGTATCCAACCCGAGCTCTATCGCAGTTAGCCTGAAGTTTAACCTTGGTCCGGGTCTACCGCTACCCTTGAACAGCATTAGCGCTTTACTTTTTCTTGGCACTTTTTTACTTAAATTGTTAAAAATTCATATCTCCGGTTCCTCTTATTGGATCTGTGTCATGTTGGTACAATTTTGCTTATGAAAATATTCTCTAATTTTATAAACTAAAGTGGGATTTTCATTATGTTTGTTTTTTAGTTTTTTGACTGTTTTCGTATAACTAAATGCTTTACATATGTTCTTTAAGTTAAGCCTGTCTGCTCAGTGCCAAAGCTACCAGGGGCTGAGTTCCAGTTTAAATTACAGAAACCTTTGACTTGACCTAACAAGTTAGTGAATGTATAACTTGCGGTCACCTTCCCTCCACCCCAACTAATAGCTGGTTTTCTTACACGGGAAAATCCCTAAAACTCCTTCCTCCTGATTTACCCTATTAAAAAGTATCTACAATTAACAAAAGCCCTGGAAATCAACAGAAAACAGGAAGGTGCTATTCTGGAAGAATAGACAGCCATATTGGTGAATACATGTGATAGTTACATTACTGTATCCATAATTCCACATCTTTGGAAATGCACAGATCACTAAAATTGTTCTCTCCATATCCCTAGGCCCAGTCACTGCTGCACAGTGAGGGACAATGGCCAGATTAAGAACAGAAATCCCCAGACAGAAGCCAAAGGAGTCTTGAGGTAAGCAGCTGATACATATAAGCACTACTTCCCTTTTTGTGATACGTGGATTGTGGCTACACGTGCCTGCTGCTTCTCTTGGGAGCTAAATAAATACCCTTCTCACCTGTGAAAACACAATGATCCTCTAGATTTGAAAGTGAGCAGATTGTGTCTGATTTTGTAGGCTTGAGTCAGTGGCACTGGCTCAGTGCAGAGCTCAGCGCCTTTTTATCGCTTTGCAATGTCCAAATGGCATACATTTAACTTATATTATCTCTGAGTTAATGTATGCTCTGCAGACAGCAAAGCTCTCAGAGAGAGGCAATCAGTGGTCTCTATTTCACAGCTCCAGTTTATACACAAGATTATAAGTTGACCTATACAGGCATGTTGAGACCAATGAGAGCCTGATAGGGACTTTCCCCCTGGTGTTCCAGATCCGCTATAGATTGCGACCTGTGAAGCAGGGATTCTGATAGGTGGTGCCGGAACTCTGATTGACTCCCTGAGTACTTCAGTGACCGGTGGCATACTTGGGTGGGTGGTTGGGGTAGGGGGCTTTGTTGGGGTGTTTAGGAAGTGGGAGGGGGTTGGGGCTCGGGAGTTCTCTATATCGATTTACAATATTGGACTGGACCACGCATATAGATGAATTGAACTGTATATCGGGTTACCTGTGGGGGGATGGATGAGAGTTAGTAATGTGCTCCTAAGATCCTTGGTGGAGCTCTTTTGATTGCAGGCAATTCTGGGGGGTCGCTGAAACTGTTACTGTCTACAATTGTACTGCATACTGCTTTCCCATCTAATTCATCATGACGCCCGCGGGGTTGTATGTATGCTTTTTGAAAATCAATAAAAGTCTGTTTAAATTTTTTTTTTTAAAGTTGACCTACACAGTCACAACATGTTTTTCACACTTCTTACTGTGTGGACAAGCTTTTCTTCAATATGTAATATGTTTCACTTAAGCACCTTGCTTTCTGGGCTCAGTTATGGGTGACTTACTAAAGGTCTAAAAAGAAATCAAAGTTTCATTACCACATGAAACTACAGTTGCTTTCACTCCGCAACCTTGCCGGACATAACAGTGTTATGTATGTGGGTGGTGTAACTGTACACTCTAGCAAACATCTCACATTTAACTTCCATGCCACTGGCACATTTCTTGAGCCATCTAACCGCAGCTCTAGAGAAATAGGTAAGGCAGTTGTGTGGTATATTTTTACACCACATGTTTAGTGACAGTCATACTAGCAAGCCCAAGAGGAAAAGGTGAGGAGACCATTACATTATGATGTAATTCCTTACACAGTGAATGGCGCACCGCCAATAATGGCTGCTAAAGACACCCTGTTCTAACATTAAAGCATTTGTCTGTTTATTGTTCTTTAAACCTTACAACCTACACTGTTACAATTGAGGAACATCCCCAGGAGAGGGTGTAAATGTCAACATTCTAAGTTTTATCATTGACTGAGACAACGTACTTTGCGTGCTGAATTAAAATAGTCTACATTAAGTAGGTGCCATGCTCTTTCAGCATTATAGCCCTGCTGCCTCAGGCTATATCAGCTGATAGTAGCCTGCTTCATTTCCTTATTATAGACCGTGGCCTCCTGCACAATCCAATACTTTAGGAAGGGGGTCTTTTACAGACGGTGAAGCCCCCTACAGCAGGCAAAAATGCATACATAGACATAGACATCTTGTGTGTGCCTTTTGTATGTCAGTATGACTATAGGGGCCATTTGTCAGTGTATGTGTTGGAGAGTCTTTCTCCACACCACCTATGGAACATCAGCTCTGCCACCAAAGGAGCAAACTTCCACACGAGCATCTTAAGAAAAATAAAACCCTTCCTTCCACCGGGTGACCTCAAGTCTTCTGCTCAAGCTCTAGAGATTCCCAGGTTGGACTATGGGAGAGCAACCCTTCGAAGCCTACCCAGAGCTAAGTCGGCGCCACTAAGGCCCTCTCTTAACTCTGCTGCTAGACTAATTACAGGATCAACAAGCATTTGCAATGCAATAGGTCTCGCACTTGCGAGAGTTTGAGTTATTGGCATTGTAAATGACAATTACTTTTATTTATGTGTTTTGAAAAATTGCAAGCGGTGCCTAAACAGGCACTTTGTACTTATAGAAGCAAGGCTGGCAGTAAAAGAGGCGCAGTTACTGTCAGCCTTGCTTCTCGTAAGCAAGGACTATAAGCACCACTTGCAGGTTTTCAAAACAAATAAATAATTAGCATTGCCATTTACAATGCCAATAACTCAAACTCTCGCAAATGTGAGACCTATTGCATTGCAAATGCTAGTTAGACCTGTCAGTTCTTCCCGGCCCACTTAAAGCCATGGCTAAAACATATATATTTTCATGCACAGGACTCTAATGGCCATCATGTTCACAAAAACAAAACAAAAGAGCTATCCAGGGGCAGAAACTGAAATTGTGGAATAATACACATTCAACCTTCAAATTTATACAAAAACTTACACTTTTCATAGCTGAGCAAGCAATTCGAGAATTCTCCTCTATGATGCCAGGCATGTTCGCACTATATAAAACTTTATTAATAAATTAAAAAATATATGGTGTTTGACATGTTCGCCAATGGTACGATGTCAGACATGCCCAGTTTATTACGCAACACATACTAATTGGGGCTTGTTAGCCTGTTTCTAAGCACCGCTGTTATTGGAAGTTGAGGGAACCGAGGCGCAGGGAGATAACCTAATTGAAACAAGACTCTGTGGAGAAGCCAAGGTTGGAAATCAGGTCTCTATCTTCCACAGTGGATAGCTGGGGTTTGTGCACCCAGGAATGTGTAAATAAAGGTTTTTCTGCGCATTCTTGTATGCCAGTATGTTCGTAAACAAGGCTGCTGAATATGAGGATCTCTTTCGGTACACTAAGGGTTAAATTACTCTTATAAACTGATCACAGAGCCAGTGCTACAGATCCAGACTAATCAGCCCCTAAAATAAGAAATTATTATTTTTTTTCCTCCCACACTCAACAGGCTCTATCCAGCCTTAATGAGTTTAATTATATACTGTGGTGTGTTCTTTGTGTCTGAACACACGCTTGCTCCAGCGCAGGAACACTGAAAGCTTAAATATCAGTGTACCTGTCAAACATCCTTTTTTTATTAAAAAAAATATATAATGTTCGCGCCTAAGTAAAACACTGCCAGTCAGCTTTTTTTTGTATTTCGCGTTACAGCATCTGATGTTGCAAGAGTGGAAAAAGCTCCATCTTAAAGGGGTAAAACTAGCTCATTGATTTATGGCTCATGGATGTAAAAGTGTGCATGGTTAGACAGCTGTAATGTGCCTCAGAGTCAAACACACTGTACCAAACCTCGCTTGTTGCAAAGCAACGTCCTGTAACAACGTTACTATCTCTGGAGCTTGGCAGAGGAGTATGCACAGAGCGCTCTTGGACAACAAATATTGGGAAAGCCAATAGGGTTGACCTTTTTATTAGGGCACGAGTTTGGTAATAGCTGCACAACTTTTTGCCTGTTGCTTTCAGCTGACGTAGAAAGAAAACTCCACAATCAAGTAACATCTTGGGGTGCAGTAATATTTGGCCTGGGAGTAGGACCCCTTTGCTGAGCAAATTGTATCAACAGAGATAAGCTGTACCCTTATGAAAAGAAGTTGTAAGATTAAGTTTGTGTTGTGAGTGGTGAAATTAGAAAGGAAAACGAGGCAAAATAATGCATAGCAGATACTTTTGCCAAAAGGTCACATTTTGCATCTTAAATACGCCTATATGATAACATATTTACTTCATGAACAAACAGGCATACATCCAAGACGCTCTAATGGGAGTAAAGTGTAACAAATGAGCGAGCAAGGCAATTAGTGACTAACACTCTGACTTAATGACAGGCTAAAGCATCCAAACGGCACGAATTTCCTAGGCAAAAAGCCAAACCATAACTCTACAATTAATGTTACTGTCTCAGTAAAGTAAATACATCAACGCACACCAACTGCGCTTCACACTACATATTGCATCTGCAGTCTACAAAAGGTGTGCTCGATGACCTGATCACCAAACCCTAATGGGAACACAGATGAGCCAAAGTAGGTATCCTTAAAGCTTCACAGCCTTGATAGATGGTCCTTCTTTCTTCCAGGTCACTGAAAACACATTTGGAACAGACACAGAGATTCACATTTCATGTTGTTCTGCTGTATTGCTGAATGCCAGCCTCCTATTCACCTTTCTACCATTTCTGTACTGATGAAAGATGTGCTTTACATCATCAGGTTAGATTACTTAAGTCTTTCCTGTTTGAATAAAATTGCACTGCAGGTAATGCCACTGTTCTTCTATGATTACTTTTTTGCTTTTCCTTGGTGGAGACTGATATATTCAGTTCCCGCATCACCTTCTCTTACCCTATCCCTATGCCACACAGTCTTGTCACCCGGTCTAGACATATGCTCTTTTCACTCCTTTCATTCTCCTCCCCATCTTTTTCTCACTTTTTATTACCTGTCTCTATTTTATATCCTCTCCCCTTTCTTTGTCTCCCCTTCGTGCTTCTTAACTCATTGATTCTCCTTTCAAATCCTCCTTTTCTTCTTTAACCTTAGTGTGTTGGTCACTGTACTCAATTAGACAGACTACTACCAACACAGATATCTACTACAACGTTTATTTTCCATTTTTATTTTACACTCTTATAATTATACTACCTCTAATACTTTTTTAGGGCTCGAGGCATCTTGTCAAATGTTTTTTAACCCTGGATTTATCGCCAGTTCTTGGGAAATTGGTATAAAAGAAATACGTAATTTTGTTAAATAAAATGTTACTATTAATCAGCTTAATCATTCATTGAGCTGACCATCAAACACATTGAAATGGCCACGTTTTCCATTCTTCAAGCCTTCAATCCATCAAGACTGCATACTGCACTTTAATACATTAAGTTATAAACATCTGTTTTTCAGCGGCTTGATACCCTTGGTTGATACGTGCGCTTTACAAACACACATGATGTGGCAAGCATTATCGGCTGGATGAAGAACAATTCACTTAAGATTAATGCCGATAAAACTGTAACTCAAGTCTATGGTCCACATAATTCTATCTGGTCGAATGCCTGGTAGCCGGCAGACTGTGGTCCTCTCCCCATCCCGGTTAGGGCAAGGGGTCACTTTTGATGAGGGTCTGACGTTTGATGCTCCGGTCAGCCGCACTGTTAGCACCTGTTTCTACATCCTGAAAACTCCTAGAAAGGTGCTTCCATATATTCCATCTGAACTGCATCGACCCACCATCATTGTTCTAGTCGCTTTCTGGCTTGATTACTGCAATGCGTTGTACCTCAACATCAATTTGGCCTCCTGAACAAGCTTCAGGTCATTCAGAACACGGTGGCCAGGCTGATCCTTAATATCCCTAAGCATTAATCAGCCAGGGAGGGGATCCGGGCTCTGCATTGGCTCCCCATTAAGAAGAACATCTCCTTCAAAGTCCTTGGTACGGTCTATAGGGCTTTGCACAGCAAAGGCTCGCTGCAGCTGGAAACCATGTTCCAATGGTAGACGCCAAGAAGGAGCCTGAGATTCTCCTCCCAGAGAAAACTGATCTCTCCTAAATTTCGCAAGGTCAGATGGGGCGGATGCTCCTTCTCTGTGACGGCCGCTAAACTCTGGAACACCCTGCCCCCCTCTATCTCTAATGCGGAATCTTTTCTGGTGTTCAGAAAGCTGCTGAAGACATGGCTTTTTGCAACATAGTTGGCACATCTGTGACTTTCTTTTTCCTCTCTGTCTGCCTAGCGCCTTGACACCCATGGGTATTAGTGCACTTTATACATTTTTATCCTATCCTATGTTATGTTCCACAAGAAACAAATTACTTACTTGTACACTATGATTCTCCAGTATTGATATCTTTCATAGATTCACATGCTTGTATCTTCCCCGTCGTCATGGTGGGGCTCTCACGGAAAAGGAAATAAATAGCTGTAAGAAGAAAAAACTGCATAGAAACCATAGATAAGCATAGACTTTGGTAGCCCAGTACCATAATTATCAGGACCAAATGCCAGCCAATGAGACGCCAGCCCTGAGATCACAATCCCTAGCAGAGCAATCATAACTCAGATTTCCAGCCCATAGTGTGAGTCAAGGAAGTTTCCAGAGATAAAAAATGGTCTACCTGAGAAACGGGGAGGCGGGCAGGTCGCATGTGAATCTATGAAAGATATCAATACTGGAGAACCATAGTGTACAGGTAAGTAACTTGTTTCTTCTCCAGTATTGAACCTTTCATAGATTCACTTGCTTGTATCAGAATAGATAGCAGTACTCATACAAGGAAGCGGTTCCAGGATAGAACCCTCTTTTCCTAAGGCTCTGCTTCCTCATTGCGAGGCTAAAATACCGTCTGGAAGATAACATGGATTGTGTGTCTCAGCATGTAGCATATAATAACATATTACTATCCAATGCAATATATACGAAGACATTAACAAGAAAAAATAGCATTTTTTAGAAATGATAAGAAAAATACCTTAATGAACAGGTGACATAGTACGGCTTGTCCCACTGCTGGTTACGCTTTCCAAGCTGTGTCCAGACAGTAGTGATTGGTAAACGTGTGGATATTTGTCCACTTTGCCACTCTGCAAATATCCGGGAGCGATACTCCTGCAAACAATGCGGCCGAAGTCGCCGTTTTTCTGGATGAGTGAGCTCGAATTGTTGAATGCAAAGGAATTCCGGCTTTCTTGTGGCATAAAGTAATGGCTGAGAATATCCATCCGCATATGCTAGTCTTTGGCAGAGCCAAACCTTTCTTGGGACTAGCAAACACTATTAACAATTGATTTGTCTTTCTAAAGGACTTTGTTCTGTCAATATAAAACTTTAAACATCTCTTGAAATCCAATGTGTGCAAAGTTTTTTCCACAGCCGAATATGGGTTTTTAAAATATGATGGTAGAACAACAGGTTCATTAAGGTGAAAATCCAAAGGGACCTACGGACTGAATTTAGGATTTGCTCTTAGGATCACCTTGTCTGTTTTGAACTGAAGAAAAGGCTCTGTGATGGAAAAAGTCTGAATCTCACTGAGTCTTCTGGCTGACGTCAGAGCCAGGAGTAATGCCACCTTCCAAGATACAAACTGCAGCTCAGGTTTGTGAATTGGTTCGAAAGGTGGTTTCATGAGCTGTGCCAGAACTGTGTTAAGTTGCCACGGCACTGACAGATGTTTAATTGGAGGGAAAACTCTGAATAATCCTTTCAAGAATTCCTTTATCACTCTCTGAGACCAAAGAGATGAATGATTCGGCCTTCTGCGATATCTCGAAATGGCAGCAAGATGCACTTTGACAGATGCGTGAGAAAGGCCTGCCTTGGCTAAATGCAATAGGTAAGGAAGAACGTGCTCCGTAGAAGAGTGCAAGGGATTAAGAGATTGCCTCTAACACCGGTGGCAAAACCTTTTCCACTTTGCCACCTAAGTATTATTTGTGGAAATTGCACGAGAGTAAGAGAGAATATCTCTGCATTCTTGGGTAATATTCAAGGACTGAAATTCGTGCTCATGAGGTTCCATGTCGACAAGCTCAGTGAGGTCAACTGAGGATGAAGAACTTGCTCCCTGTTCATGGAAATTAGATTTGGAATTAGAGGATAGAGCACTCTGGGAGTCACTAACATCTGAAGGAGCTCAGAGAACCAGAATTGTCTTGGCCATGAAGGGGCTATCAGAATTAGGTGACATGGTTCCGATCTCATTTTCCTGAGCACCTTCGGGATCAGCGGGAATGGGGGAAATGCATATGCGAACATTCCTGTCCAATGGAGCTGAAGAGAATTCCCCAAGATCCTGGCTGAGGGAATCTGCTTGCAAACTGTTTGCATTTTTTGTTGTTTCTATTGGCAAACAGATCCAGATCTAGGGTGCCCCATAAGTGAAATACTTGACTGAGTTGATTCTGATTCAGTTCTCATTTGTGACCAACGCCTTCTGATTTGCTCAGCGAATCTGCTCTTGTATAGGGAATTCCGGGAACATGTTGAACCTGCAAAGAAATATTGTGCACTAGAAACCATTTCTAAATTTTTTGAGCTTGCGCCCATATGGGCTTTAATCTTGTTCCCCCTTGTTTTTTTAGATAAAACATTGTTGCTGTGATGTCTGTTCTTACTAGGACTGGTGAGTCATGAATCCTGGGAAGAAAGGCCTGGAGACCCAAGAAGACCGCTTTTAGCTCCAATAAGTGGATGTGCTATTGAGCCTCTTGCTTGCTCCAATGTCTTTGGATTTCCAAATCTTGGAGGTGAGCTCCCCATCCTTGCAGTGAGGCTTCTGTTGTCATTACATAACTGGGAGTTGGGTCTCGAAAAGCAGACCTTCCGATAAGTTCTGTCTTATTCCCCACCATGACAATGCTTTCTTTATCTGACGATTGATGAGGATCCAATCCTCAAAGGAACCTTGACGTTGCACCCATTGAAGGTCGAGAAGTTGTTGAAGAGGCCGCATGTGAAGCCGTCAATTCGGAACTAAGGGGATGCAGAATGACATCATCCCCAACAATGACTTGAATATCCTTACTGAAGTGGACTTTCTTTTCTTTAGTTGTGAAGTCAGTGTCAAAATCTTCTGGATGCGTTCCTCTGAAGGGTACACTTTTACTTTGCGTGTTCGTAATAAGGAGAGACACATCCGATGATAATGTCGAGGCATCTGTCCCTGATGGCCTGGAGACTTTCCGGCAACGTTGGTAAATGCCAGGATTTTCGGAGCAAGCTTCAGCCTTTATCAATCAAGCTTGGGCTTCTTCCACCAGAAAGAGATACTCTTTAGCCTGGAAATGCTGGGTTCGTTGGTGCGTAGAACAACACGTGGATCCCATGGGGGCAGGATTACCCTGCATTGTAAACTTTCGTTCCCTGAAAGCTTCGGAGGGTTTAGCATATCACTCCGTCAATAATTTCCGTTCCGCGATTTCGGCAGGTCACTCTCAAATTGAAGGTAAACCTGTAGGTATGCATCCGCTTGTTTGTAAGCTTCGGAAAGGTATTAGAATAGCGAATCCGCCTAAACCTAAACCTGGGACATCTCTCTAGTTCTTTCCCTGTTCAATCTTTGGCCCCTAAATGACATGTTAACAAGGAAACAACTCTCAGCCAAGTTGGCTATGCTGTTATGTCTGCGGCATGTACACGGTCATCGGATGTCAAGGCTTTGGACATTACAGGTAGAGTATTTACTCCGGAAGGAGTCTCTTTTAATATTACTGCCAGAACCAAGACTATGTCTAGAAGTGTTAATTATCATGCTTTTCCAAGTAATGTTAAGCTTTGTGTGGTGCAATGCCTTAAGGCCTATGAGGAATGTACAAGGTCTATTCGGCCTACAGGTGTCACACAATTATTGATTGCTCTGCAGAAGCCATTCAAACCTGTTACTGCGGCTACTATAGCCAGATGGATGAAATATGTGATGCAGGAGGCGGGTATTGATACCCAGGTTTTTGGGGCGCACTCTGTTCGTGGCGCCATGGCCTCTAAATGTTTTATGTTAGGATCTACTGTTCAGGACATTATGGATTCGGCTGATTGGTCCTCATAATCTACTTTCAAACAGTTTTATTACAAACCGGTGGGTGATATTTCCTCTGTAGTGTTTCAAGAGCATTAAACTAGCATAATATGAAGCCTCCGGTCCTGTAATAGAATAAAAAATTAGCTAGCTATCGCGCCAAGAATTTTCAATTCTATTAAGGACACAGAGGCGAGGATTATCCCACCCGCATATATTACATGTATTGTAATACTTTGCCCAGCCATTACTTTTTAATCTGTTTATGCAGAATTTACGGGCGTTCTTTCTCATTCTTCCAGGTTCTGAGAAGAAGATGGACTAAATATGCTTCCTGTTGAAAAGGAGTTCTTTCCAGTTGGCTGTTATTCCATGTTGGAGGATGTTTTTTTTGTTGGACTTAAGTTATTCTATGGACTTACTGTTCGAAGCAAAGAAAGAGGAGGATATCCGGTATTGGCTGGCTCTTATGGGCTATGACAGGAAGTGATGTGGTGTTTGCATCATGGGAAATGTAGTTTTTGATATGTTATACAAAGATTTCATTGGCTGCTGTGTGTAGCGTTAAATGAAAGAGAAAGCATAATCCTCGCCTCCCTGTCCTTAATAGAACTGAAAATTCTTGGCGCGATAGCTAGCTAATTTTTTATTCCTCACCTGTATGCTTGTACCCACTTGGGCGATGTTGAAGCTGCAAGGATCGGCCACAAGATTGCTTGTGTAAGGGAGTGAGCTGACCGCAAGCTTTGTTTTGCACTGCAAACAGGAAGTATGCACAGATGCAGTGTGTAGCACCTGAGCAAGTGGACTGCAACCCACCCTACGATATCTACGAAAGGGTTGTAGCACTTCTAAAATGGCTGCCCGCACAGAGGACGTGCGTCACGTCGAACAGGTAGAACGATAACCACCCCTTGAGATTATCCTCATACAAGATGGCATGCTAGTACATAGGGTAAGACGTAGGCGGCTACACGCACATGAATTGAAGTGCGCCACAGAAGTCCTCAAGTATCTCAGGGGAATGCCGAAGAGGCCATGCCTGGTCACAGATGAGTCCGAAGGTGAGCGCACAGTGTGAATCATCCAATCAACACAAGCGTACGCTGAGGAATCTCGCTGACATCAAATACCTATTGAGACTGTTGAAGAGACCACACTTGGTCGTAGACAAATCCAGATGTGAAATCCCAGCACTGTGTAAATCCTCAAATCACCACAGGCGTACGTTGTAGGAATTTCGTTTAATCTCACTTTAATTTTGCGATGCCGCTTGTGTAGAAATACATCACAGGAAAGGCATTCACCAACTGCATACAAGTTACGCATGGATTCATCGGTGTGCTGTCTCAGAATCTCGTCGCCATAATTGAAAGGATTCTTCTGACACAACGAAGATTGAAGATCTTTATTTAGTAGAAGGCAAAGAAAGACAACACACCAGAAACTCAGGGGCGGTACAGTGTGCACTCGCAGCTGGCTGTCAACTGTGAAAGGCAATAGCTGTCATTGAAATCAGCTGGCATTCTCGAATGCCAGCTGATTGCATCACAATGCAGGCGCATGGGGATATGGGAATGGGGACCAATGGGGGACAATTCTAAGGGAAAGACAAGAATGAATTACAACGCAACAGTCTGCCTTTATATTGCGATGGAGCATGTTGTTGAGGCCTTACTATGGGATAGATATACATGGAAATATATGCATACAGAAGGAGGGGCACAGACGCTGCTGCTGCTGGTCAGTAGTGCAGCAAGAAGAAAGAATAGGAGACATTTCTAAGATTTAAAAGAGCATTCATGAAAGTCAGGGCTTCAAACGACAGTTGGGCCTCCTCCTGGTCCTTCCTGCTTCCAGGTGTCGCAGCACTGATGGGCAAGAACCTGCGAAGACATAAGCATGCCTAGTGATAATCTGAATAGAGGAGCGTTCAGGCGTTTGTGGCCAGTGAATCTAGACCTCCAGGAACAGTGGCAATCTCTTTGACAGTCAGGAGAGTGTCTCTGAAGCCCAGAACATCAGGTGATAGGCTGGACATGCCCACTAGCCCCATTATGTGTGGCAGCCTCAGGTTTGACCTCACAATGTAAAGTCAGGCCTGGACTAGGCGGCACATCGTGCATGGGCCTACTGGTGTGGTCCTGCACAGGGAGAAAATCCTCCAAAATACTAGGCAATGAAGTCAGTGACATATGCAGCTAGTCGTAAGAAAAAAACTGGTTTCCAACCAAGAAACATCATGACATCCGTCGATTCCATGGTCCCAGATGACAGCAAGGTATTACAACAGATCCACTCCTACGTATGAAATGAAGCAGAGTGCGGCTCCTAAAGTTCGTGGGCAGTGAAACCAGAAGTGAGAAAGGAGGCATTGCCACAAAAATCTGATATTATTATTGCCCCTAGTCTCCTCCTTTAGCTTCCTTTTCTCCTTCTCCCTCCTTTTCCTCTTACTCAGTTGAGTTGTAGAGGTTAATGTTAGTTCATGTGCATTAGAAAAGGAGGCACCAGAGTCACACGTGCACCAAAACCAACAACAATAAAAAGTTACCATCAAATTGTTTCTCCTCACAGTAGCTGGGAAAGAAGGGGCAGAATCAGTTACCTTTCAGGCTGGTACCCTCAATTGCATCCTATTTTCCTTCCCCTGTTCAGGGGGATTCAACCACAACCCCAAGGAAGACAGACCTCTCTACCTCTGCTTCCTGCTAAATCCAAGAATCTTCGTTTATTCATATGTTTTATTACTCCTTGGTGCATTTATTGAAGGAGTTTACCACGATTTACAAAACTAGGGTGTCTCCAGAATTCAAAAGCATTTGTCCTTCGGTTTCCCTATATCTCATCCGCCTGGCTGAGATCCCCATTCAGTCCAATACTCCTTGAACAATTCTGGGAAGGAGTTTAAACTGGATGCAGCACATTACAAAATTAAACTTTCCAAACGAATGGCAAAACACATCTCTTCCACGAGGAAATATGATCATATCTCCCCAATACTTATTCAACTACCCAAGGTCCTGCCTGTTGCGAGGATCAAAGTCATAATATGCTTTTTGCACACCAAGTGATTCACCTAACAGACCTCTTCAGGTTGCTAGTCCTCTCGTAGGGCCAAATGGGCTGCAGAAACAAGAAGTGTCTCCTCATGGAAAGGTTTGAAACTTCAACAATGTGGAATCAATTATTCAGTGGTTTGTTTGGGCGGGGAGGAGAGTTTTACTTAGCACAAACTCGACCTGAAGGTATCAGAGCGCTTTACAGGAGCCTCAGTTGCATTACAGATGGCCACATTCAATTTTTCAGGCACTAGGAGATTACGTGATTTGCACAGGATCACAGGATGATGAGTGGCCAACATAAGATCTGTACCCAATCTCCGTATTTTCAAGAGGTCCTTCACTTCCAGCTTCACCTACACTATATGTGTTTGTCACATAGGTTATGACAATGTTTTAAAGGCCTACATTTCACATCAAATAATTTGTACAAACCTATCTCCCTTGTGAAAGCACTAATACTTCCTCTGCTGTGGTAGCCCCACAGAAAACTATGAAATAAATACATGCTATACACATACACAAATATCCATCTATTGAAGCATGTCAGTGTGTTATATCAGGAAAGAAAGGATGAGGATGAAAAGGTATGTCTAAAATAAGGGTGTATATAATGATTTAGAATTTAAAATTAGAACACAAAATTGGCATTGCAATATTAAATTCCTTACTCTCATACGGTTGGATGGTAAGTGGCTCACCTTGATACCCTCAATCCTGAAACCTAGGGTTGCAGTCGAACTGATGGTCTCCCTCCACTGCATATAGCGCGGCTTAGTCACTCCCTGGTGTGCGTTCTCCTCCTCTGTGGGCGCGAGGGGGTCCACTTCAATCATCTTCTTGTACATGTCCTTCCGTAGTTTGGGGTTTGCTCGGGCCTTGGTCAACTCTTCTTCCAGGTATGTCCTGTGAAGAAACAATGAAAAGATGGTAGTCCCCAAAGCGTCACAGTCTGATCCTCATGCACTAGATTGAAAGAACGTTTAAGCGCAAAGCAAGTCAATTCTGTGGCAGGAAAAGTAAGAGTTCTCGGCTCATAGAAACCAGGATTTTAGCAAGTTGTTAGCGCTCCAGATGTGAGTAAGTAGTTCAAATTGAATGACAGTTCCAGTAAACTTTATTCATGCTGAAGTACAATCACTCCCATTGCACTATCATAACCAAAACTATCCAGTCTGAGGAATGGACAAGCTTCCTTCTAGCTGCCGAAGCTTGTTGGGAATCTAAACTTGCTCTTCTTTGGTCAACAAGCAGAGCATGCTGAGTTATGAACCAAGGAGCAGGAGAGGTCATCCAAAAGAGAAGGCTCTCTAGCTAATTCTTCACAGGGTTGAACCACATCTGACATGTGTTACTACTTTGTCCCTCCCTTTTGTCACAATGCTTACCGTCTGAGGATGGGCCATGACCAGGAAGTAGGCAACCACACTAGTGTTTTACCAATAGCGCAAAGCAGCTACTAGTCCCTGCTGTAAGAAGGGCAGACATGCCTTTCCTTCTCTTACCTTCTTTCACTCCACTCCCTTCCACCTTCTACTTCTTTCCTTCCTCTCCTTCTTTCCTTTCCACATACCCTACCCTGACACCATCACTCCCACACATCCATTGAAATATTCTGTAAAAGGTTTATGCAGTGTATGTGTGGCTATGTGGAAACAACAAAGTGGTTTCTAGAGTCTTTTTCTATCAAGATAGATCCTGCCTTGTGGGCTGATATACTGGAGGCCTGGCATTCCTCTGCAGTGCTTACTGTCACACACTGGGCAGGCAATTCATCTTGACAACCAGCGCCAGTTTGGGACTGAGTGCATGTCCCAGGTTCCTACCTACTACCCAGACACAGGCAGCAAGGGTAGGGCTGTACAGGATACACATCCTTTCTATTCCCCCTCTGTCTTATTCATAAAGATTATTGATTTCTGAGGGTTGCCCTCATCAGCCAAAACACCCAGTTTCTGTGCATCTGTGCCCTTTAAGAACTACCTTGTCAATTCATGAATCACAAGGGACAGAAGGACAGCTAATGGGGTACTGTAGTCCAAACCCTTTCAAGTGTGTATAAGAATATGTGTGTGTGTTGAGTGCTTTGAGACATGGGAACACTGATCTTCCATGCACGTGAGCTCTACCTTGTATACCTACTTGGTGGTCCCTTTACGTTAGGATTTGGGTTGAGGTTGCATCTCTTAAACTTCTCCTGATATTATACAGAAAAGAGCCCTGGCTATGCCTGTTAATCATCTACTTTCCAAAAGCCTATAGAGGCTACATTTGCTTGTATCAGCTTCTTTAGATAGTGCTTTTCAAACTTTGGATCTTGCTAGAATTTGGGTGCTCTTCCCCCCTTCTCCCTCCTTCTCGAGTCCATCATGTCCGCAGTGAGTGGCACGGGCTTTCCTCATGCTCTTTGGAGAGGATGTCCCAGGATCCACTGTACCAGACAGATATGATTCCCAGGGCATATTTGAGACATGTTTGCTGCTCTGCTGATGACATATATTTCTCCACGCGTGGTTGCAGGTATGCTACGTTGGTCTGTCATTAATATTCAGTGACCATGAACCTTTGTACCTTGAGGTCGTCAGAGCAGAAACTTTGATCATCTTACAGTGGCCGCTCCTCTGTTTGCTGTTTTCTGGTACCTCTGGGATACTCTTCCTTGAAGGAACTGTCAGTTGTGTCTCACTGTAGTCTGGTTCAACTGGCAGTGCTTTCTCCACTAATGCGATCCTAGGAGAGTGCAGCAGGCATGGACAGCTGCTTTTCGGGCCACTCAATGAGGTGGTGGGGTCGGGGTCCGAAGAGCGGAGGTCCCCAACAAGAATCTGCTGTTACCAGCTCGATGGAAAGTGAGCAGGTTCTTGTTAAGCCCTGTCTAATGTTGTGCCGTCCAGTGATGGCGGTGCCAGGCTCAGCATAAGAAATACACTGACGCTGCAGCAGAAGTCTAGCAACTTTGTGTGTTGCACCAGCGTTTTCTTTCCCCATCAAAGCTGTACCAAGCTGCAATGAACCCTTTTGTGTCTTCTCTTTATTCAGATTTGTTTTGTTTTTGGAGCCATTTGTTTGCACTGTAGTCACCGCTTGCAGGACTGTGTGTCCACTACCCCTCACAATGATATCCAGATTCTGATCTCTCTCCCTGGCGATCACATATTTTTCCAGGAAGTGGACCGCGTCTGATTCCTCATTTCTTACCAAAACACATCATTTTGACTATGCCTTTGGATAATGGTCCATCGTTGCCATGTTGGAATTCTTAGAATCCTGATGTTCAAGTGTCTCTTTATATCTGTATTATTGACCCCCATATATCTCCTTTTCCAACATTATGGAGACTTCAGTTTGACTACCGTACAATGTGGAGACATACGTTCCTCTAATATTCAGTATGTCTCAATTTTACTTTAGAAGGCACACTTTGTTGGTGATGTATTTTGGGTATAAAAGTAGGTTTCCTACGTAAGAGGGTACTTTTTTCTCCCATGTGTCACTGCAGTCTTTATAACTGCAGCCAACCAAACATAAAGGTGTTCTCAGGCACCATATACCTGAGACACATACGTGGGTGGTGTAAATAGACACTGCAGACTAATTATAACATTTAACTTCCACGCTATTGGTGCATTTCCTGCACCAACCTACCACAACATTATTGGAATGTTGCGAAACCCATTGAGGTGGAACCAATCATGCGTCATGTTTTTAAGCGCCGAGATGCCTCATGGTGATTCGTGCGCTATACAAGTACCACTACATTTACATTTACATTTACATTTAAGGAAATGCACACATGGCGTGACACCGATCTGAAACCTGTCTAAAAAAAAGATGATGGGGGAAAGAGGGGCTGGGAGGCACTACAAAAACATGTTATCCTTATAAGAAAGTTGGTTGTAAAATGGTGATATAATTACTTTTCTCTATGCCTTCAAGAAAACATTCCAAGAAAATATTATTACCCCAGGTCCCTTCAGTCCTTGCCCCATCCATTACTTGTGGAGAAACCATCTCCATGACAGAAAAAAGAAAAGGGGAATGCTGGGACCCTAACTCCATCCCCTCCCACTGAGAGTATATAACCAATACTTACCCAGCATTCCGCCTGTTCTTTAATCTGTCTGCCGACAGGACTGGGACAAGGTTCTGGGTGCTGCTCCTGCTAGAGGGAGTGGTGGTATTCATTGTCTCCAACTGGCTGCCAGGCTGTCTGGTCATGAGTTTTTGCTTGTGTGTCTCCCGGCCTCCTGGGCTTGCTGGGAGGCACGATTGTTTCAGGCCGGCCCTTGGAGGCTGGTGCACCAACCCTCCCAGTCGTTTCCAGGTTGCAGGTTGCGTCTATCTGCTGGCTGGGACACCCTGTGGTGGCTGCTCAGGCAGGGACCGTGCTGGTGGAGCTCCTGGCCTGCCTGGATGACGGTGGCGTGGAAATGCCTCTCAGCTTTTGGTGCGCACCTGGTCTGGCTGGTGGTACTGTGGTGATGGCGCTACAGACCAGTTTCTGCCAGTCCCGGTGTCAGTACAGCGTAGTAATTTTTCTTTTTGTTACTATTTGCTGCTTTGGAGCCAGGATCTGGGTGTTCTTTGGTGTCCCTGCCTGCACGGTTGCTTGGGGTGGTGTCTTCGCCCCTGTCTCTCTGGCGTGTCTTCCTGATGGCTGGGCCGATAGGTAGGCACCCTGGGGAGTCTACTTGACAGTTTTGGGGTTGTGCTGGTGGTCCCCCTGGCCTGTTTGGTTGACAGGTGGGACTGTGGCTTCTGCCTGTGCTTTCTTTGCCCTGTCATCTGTTTCAGAGACTGTGTATCCACCTTACTTTGTCTGTGGTCCCTCTGTGGCTAGGTGTGTGTTCCTGCTGTGGGAAGGTGTCTTTGCAGGTTTTTTTGCCCCACCTACTTGGTCCGGTGTTTTAGGATCGGGCTGTTGGTGTTCTTGCCTGCTTTTCTGTTGGGTTTCCCTGCGCCTGGCACTTTGGCTGGGGATTCAGCTTCTAGTGTCCCCGGCCGGTTCGTCCTTCTCCTGGGGTTTTGTCCCGCCTCAGCATTGGTGTCGGTGCTTATGGGGTTTTTGGCTGCCTTGCGGCGGTGTGGGCCTATTTCTGGCCTATTGCATTCTGGCCTCTGCCCCCTGGGGGGGTGTGGCTGTGTGTCCTCCAGACTGTCTTCCTGTGGTGGTAGTGTTGCCTCTGGGTGTTCACTGCCTCCGTCTCCTGGTTGGGTGCTTCCTGGTTCGGGAGGGGGAGTCTGCCTCCAGGGTGTGTGTCCGGCACTGGCCATTGGGCTCGGTGCCTGGGGAAGGGGGCACTTTTTGGGCGTCTGCCTAGGGGTTCTCTTGCTTCCCTTCCTCTTCTTGGCATCTTTCTTTGGTGTGGGTGCTCTGGTTCCCCTGGAATCTAACGGTTCTGTGCATGGCGTGGCTTGGGACCTTTTAGTTGTTCTTCCCTTTCCCTTTGGTTTCTTCTGTGCCTGCCTTCCCCTGGTACAGGCTGGGGGGTGGTGTGGCTATCTTCGTACAGGTTGCTTATCTTCTGCCCTGGCTTTTCCCCCGTGTTTTGTGGGTCTTGTCTCTGGGGCCTTGGTGTGGCTGGTTCCAGTGACTTTTGATTTCACCCTTCGGGGGTTGGTCTTTTTTCTGGTATGTGCTTCTCTGGTCTTGGCCTCTCTTCTTGGGTTCATGGGGGTGCCATTTTGATAGCCTTCTTGCCCCTGCGCTAGGAGTGGCTGTGACGGAATTTTTTGTTGTAGGGTTTTCTGGTTCCAGCAGTTTTGGCTGTGCCGAGGCCTTCTGCCTCAGTTTTCGTCTTTCTGGGGCGTTTGGTGGTGGCCCTGTTGCCGGCTTGGGGGGGTGACCATCTGTGCTTTCTCAAGTCGCTAGCCTGGGGGATGCGGACTGTTGCCTGTTTACCTGGACTGTTGTTTGGCCTTCCTGTCTTGTGGTCTGACTTCCTAGTGCCCGGTGGTGGTTCCTGCTCCTGTCTCTGTTGGCGGATCTGTGGTTCTGTAGGTTGGCTTCTTGGGGGCCACCCAGTTTGTTTCTCCTGTCCTTGGGGTTCAGGTATGGTGCCTGTTTTCCTTCTAGGCTTTTGGCCGGGGGCTCTGAGGCCCTTGGTGGTTTCCGTCCCCGGTTGCTCTTGGGCTGACGTGGGTCTTTGTCTTGACCCTTCTGAGGCTGGTGTCGGGGCTCGCTTGGGATGGTTCTTGGGATTTGTGCATTGCCCTCCTGGCCAGTTGGTTGGCTGGTTCTTTGGTTGATGGTTTCCCTTCCTGGGTGGGCTGTTTGGCACTGTGTCCAGTGTCCGTCGTCCCGGTTGTGGGGCCTTGGGTTTACTGTGGCTGGTCGTTGCATGTATTGTACAGCTTGTCTTTGGTGGCAGGTGGGTTTTTCAAACTTCGGTGCAGTTTTCCGCCTTGGGTCGAGCACCGGCTTTGTAGTTGGGGGTGTCGTCCTTGGTGTGTGTTATTTGGAGTGGGATGTTCCCTGGTGTGCCTGTTTGGTTTTGCGTCCCTGGTCCTGTGGCCTTGGGGGTTTACCTTGCCCCTCTCCTGATCGTCTCAGTTTTCTGGACCCTGGCCCAGTTCAGTCCGGTTCTGAGTCTGGTGGTGTCCACTCCTCTGGGGTGCCTTTCCTTATAAGGGGCCCTGTGGTTAGGCACATTCCTGTGGGGTCTTGTGCTTTGCTGTGTTCTGGTCTCTGGCTTTCCCCCTGTTTTGTCCTGTACTGGTGGGGTTTGTCTTCTGGTCGCCTTGTCCTCCTGGTTGGTCTTCGGGCTGCTGGTGTTATGGTGCTCATCCAGCCTGCCTCTGTGTTGTCGAGGCGGGGTCGTTGTTGGGCAAGGATCGGGTGGTTGTGTCCCGGTGTTCCTTTCGCTCTTTTGTGGGTATCTTTGTCTTAGCTTATTGACATGTCCCAGTGCCCTGGCTCCTTCTCCCGGTATGGGGGCTTTAGCGGTCATCCTGTGCCAGTGCTGGTGGTTGGTGTTCGGGATTCTTGCTTTTGGGCCTGGTGCTCCTCTGGGGTTTTCAGTGGCTGTGGTGTCCTTTGAGCTCTATAGGGGCTGGTTCGGTTGGGTTGGTTGGGGCTTCCTTTTTGGTCGGTGCCTCCTCCCTTCCTGGTTTAGTCTGTGTGATCCTGCCCCTGGCTGGTCCTCTGGGTGTGGGGCTCGGCCCTGTTAGCAGCCCTTCTTCTCCTTTTTATGGGCTGGTCAGCTGTGGGCCTTCCCTTTGGTGGTGGGGTTGTTGGCCCTGTCTCTCTTAATTCCTGGTTGGGGAGGGACATTTGGGTTTTCCCATACTTCCCCTTGTCTCTCCTATGCATTTGATTGTGTGGCCTTTCGGCATTGTTGGGCGTTCCTTCCGTTGTTTACTCTGGGCCACTTTCTGTTGGTTCTGTTGCTATGTCTCTGGAGCTGCTTGGGGGCACTGGCAGTGACATCTTTCTGTCCATGTGGGCATCCTTGCTGGCTTTTAGTCCCCAGTGGGGCACTTAGTCTGGTCTGGTCCTCCTAGTGCCTGTTGGTGTGATGGTGTGGTTGCTTCAGCCTCAGTTTCCCTTCTGGGGCTTTGCCTTTAGCGATTGGGTCCCTACCTCTCTGCAGTTTTTGGGGGTTGGGGTTGGTGGGGCCTGTGTGCCTTGCTGGTCCTTTTTCATGTGGCTGGCTGCCTCCTTGGTGACTGTTATGGCTTCTCCTTTCCAGGGTCCTGGTTCTTCCAGGCCTTGGTGGTGTCCTTTTTAGTCAGTCCCTGGCTTTGCTGGGGTGTCTGGCCACTTTGGGACTCCTTCAGTGTGTGGCCTCCTAGTTGTCTGTCTATGGTTGGCAGCCTCTGGTGCGTCCTTGGCGGGTGTTCCTCTTCTGCTGTTGGTTCTGTGGTTTTCCAGGTGTGGGATGACTTCCCTCTGGCCAGCGGTGCCTGGAGTGGCCTTGTTTTTTGTTCTCCTGGGTTGTCGCCTCCTTTTTCTGGGTGATGCAGCCCTTATGTTTGGTTGGGTGTGTTACGGTCTGTGTACTCCTGCCTGTCATTTCCATTGGTACACCGTTTGCTTTGCTTGGGATGCTGCTTTCGGTGTGGTGTCCTAGATGTTCTTTGGTGCTTTGGAAGGCCAGATTTCTGGCTTTGGTATGCTCCACAATTAATGGATAGGACGAGGACAGCGGGACCAGGACTAATGAAGATTACCGGTAAGTAATAGGGCATTCCATCCCTTCACTTGTTCAAACAATGCATGTGCCCCTCCAGCCTGATAAACTGATTATGCACCAGTCAAGAGCATGCACAATGAATTTAACCTACACAAGCTGGGTACAATGTTGGGTGTGAGAGGTGCATTTAATTAAACTCTTACAATGTGATCTGCACACCCATGTACACAAAAGCTCCTGCACGGGATTCTAAATGTAAATTGCATCAAAAAATGCTTTCTATGAACAAAGGAATTAAAAAAAGACATGCTTTAGCTAGCATGTTAGACCCTATCCTTAGAAAAACAACCCTTTCCTTAAAGATAGACTGGCACAACCTAGTCCATGCTGCTGTTTACATCTCTTGTACACAATGGGAGAGCTGATAATCTAATCTCAAGTGACAGTAATTACCTAACGTGTATTTATGAACCCATATAGCAGTGCCCAGGGGATGGATATATTTTGTTTTTGAGACATGTTCGCTCTTGAATCTTTGTTCTGAACAGATCTGCCATGAAATAGGTCCAAGTCTGCCTACTGCACACAAGGATGACTCAGAAATGTGTGAATCAGTGGCACAGGGATCGCTCTTTAAATGTTCAGATTGTTTGGCTCGCCTGCTGGAGCTTGTAAAAGCAGCCTGAATCTCTAAAGCTTGTAGGGAAAATATTATCATGGCTATGTAGCTAAACATTTAGAGAAAAGTACCATGAGGCTTTCCCACTGGTGCCTGAAGCCACCACAGTTTGTCGTTTCTTTGGCCATTGGCAGTATTAAGGTAGGTTACGTGGATTGTGAAGCAAACATTTCCTTATTTAAAGATCTATCTCTGTATAGCGCTGACTTGGATCCTTGCAGCCACATCGCAGCACTAGATGGTGGTAAGTATAGCTTTACATTTAAATGGCCCAGGGACTTTAGGGGTTTGTGATAGTTCAAGAGATCCTTGTTTCTCGAAGTGATGTATGAGAGGACTCATACACGGTGATGCCCAGGTGGTCCTTAAAAGGTAAAATGCTGAGTTGAGTCGACTGCAGGAACATCTTAAGGATTTTGGGGGCCCTCGGCCAAACATATTTTGGGGGCCCCTGTTCGGAACAGCTTTGAATTTATGATCCAATTTCAGCTCTTTCATGCACTCTTTGGCCAGATCACTGACAGTGCCCAGCCACACTCATCCACATTCTAAATGTGTTTACCTCAAATATTCAGAGATAGTGAAGTATGTTTTCAATATTGCAACACCAGCTCACTAATATTACTGCAAATAATCTCTGTGACATCCTCCCATTTCTCACATATGAGGTCCTGTTTTGATTTAAAATAAACTTTTTCTGGCTGCTGTATGAAACAAATGTTCTCTACAAAATGTCTGTAATAGACTCTCACACATCATCCACATGAATTTGTTTAAATGGAAAACTGCACTTAAAACAATCTGTTTAGGAATTATTAAAGGTCATCAGGGCAAGACTATGTAGAACAGAATTGGCCCTATTAAGGCCCCCTGAAAGGCTGAGGCCCTGGGCCACAGCCCACTTTGCCCATTCCTTAAGTCTCTGGTCGACTGGAGCCATATCAAAGATACTGGGGGCATATTTATCATTATTTCACGCAGCAAGTCACCCTGCCGCACTGCACTGCCTGAAAGCTAAAGGGCAGGAATGCACTGTATTTAACATTACACATCTGAAAAGTAATCTCAATTATCACACTGTTTGCACCATTCAATTCTTTGTTTCCTATACACATGCTATACAGAAAGCAGTGTGTTACTACATTTTTCTTTAGCATTGTCAAAGTCAATAACTCAGGCCTAAATGTGATAAACAGCATTTGTGCACGCAACACATGTAAATAACACTTGCAAATGGTTGTGTGTATACCCTCTGCAGAAACTACTAGCCTAAGACCCTTAGATCCTTGCCGTGCACTTAGATCCGTGTCAGCTGCTTTGCTTCTTGTCCTGAGATTCCAAACAACTGGAATTGGCATATGCCATTTTTTTTACTGATGGGCTTACCCTGGAAAATGCTCTTCCCCCTTTTTTTCTAAGAAGCTTTCTCTCCCATTTGGCTTTTTGCTGTGCTCCTTACAAACTCACCTCTTCCCGAATTGATTAGAGAAATTAGGTGTAATGCTTTGGACTAGGGCCATGAAAGTTGTCGGTGAGGTGACTTCTTGAAATAATGTGTAGCATACAATAACACACCTGTTCATGACCATCTACCAGCTGAAATAGCGGTCACAGTGAGTCCTGCTTGCAATTGGGACAGAGCAGCCAGTAAGCTCTAGCACAGAAAAAAACAAAAATGATTCTGCCCCCATGGAGGACTTAAATAACCTGGCTTTTTAAGCAGGTATTTGATGCTTACTCTTAACATTAACTCCTTCTTTTGTTGCTACTCTAGTTTACCATAGCATCAAGAGTCTGGAGGGTATATGTGCGCTCTATAAGTTCCTATTAACCCCTTCCATGCTGATGATGAGCTCAGCTCGTCATCAGCGTTACCTGTCGTACGCGGATGACGAGCTGAGCTCGTCATGTAACGCGGTAATTTTTAAAATGCCGCATACAGCGGGAAAAGCCGCCACGCGCATGCGGTTAATATTAACTTATAAATGCCAGCATTTGTAAAGTGCACAGCTACCTCCGACAGAAGTGTCCCGGCGCTGGGGGCCGTCGGGAAGATTAAGCAAGCTATTGCCCAGAGTCACATGGTGCTGGGCTAACCTGCCACTGGTGCCAGGGATCGAACCATGAACCCCAGATTCCGGAGTGAGTCGCCCTAGCTGCAGTTCCACACCTCTTCCTCACCCCAAGAAATGAACAACGTTTCACCCCTGTCTCTGTCCATGGAATTGAATAGAATCGTATCCCTGCACTAGATACTGGGTATCAAACCGTGAACCCTGTGGTCCGGAGTCAGGCACCTGGCCGCTGCGCCACACCTCTTCCACTTATCTCGCTAAAAACTCCATACATCATTAATGACGTTTATAATCAGCGAACTGCTGATAAATGCAGGTTTATCAGGGCCTAATTTGAGCCAGTGGTTGCAGGTGGGACCCACCGACACTCACTTTTGGCTACCAGCACTTATTTTTTCGGAACAGACTTTGGCCCAGAGCAAAAGGGAAACACAAAGAAGGGGGAAAGGAGAAAGAGGAAGATGGAAAAACAGTGTCAAAGAAAGCAGGGATGAAACCCCCCCCAAAGAGTGGACTAGAGAGGCAGAGACTTTCTGGAGGTGGATGAAGGAGGCATGGGATGGAATCAAGACTAGGCAGCTTTGGTATTTGGAACCCATGACGTTTGACGGTGCCAGCCACGGGCTTCTAAGCAAAACTTTGGGCCCTGCCGCTTGTTCTTTTACAAATTCAGCACTGGCCGGTTAATCAATACAGAAAGCCATTTAGAACAATCAATGGGAGAAGTGGGCTGACCTTTAACCACTCTCTCTGTATAGACTGTAATAGCTCTAAAGTACAGCAATAAAAGATACCTTATTAATGTAATTCCTTCCAGAATAACTCTTCAAGGTCAGAGTCACAAGGTCACAATGAAGACCTGATTGCCATTCACATAATCCTCCTACCAATGATATTACGTAAATGCTATCATCTGAAATCATTCATCTAATGATGGAAAACAAGTTTATAGTTGTTTGCCAAATAAATTCACCAATGAACGAGCATCGCCATGTCTTTGTCCACCCATAGGTCAGCACAACCCTACAGCAAGCAGGAAACTTTGAGCTTTTCCAGAAGACTTCTAATCCTCAGGTCTACAAGACAAATAAACACACAACACAGATGTATTTTTGTGCGCCTCACCTGACACCCATTTTACAGTCCATGACACATGGTTCGTCGAAATTAGTGAGCAGGTCATCGAGTTGAATGTAACTTTCGCCATCGCGCTCGACCACACCGTGGCAGGTGGGCACACAGCTACCAAGGGTGTCCTTCATGAGCAGCTCAAAGCACTGCATCTCGTTTTCCGAGAGGCGCTTAAGAATTGTGCCACAAGCGGCTGCCTTGAAGCTCCCTGAAAAGAAAAGACAGTGCTGTGATATCAGTCAGGGATGGGTAGCCATCTTGACACACAATTCAATCCATAACTCCATACAATGGTTTGAGTTCCCTTGCGGTCTCATTAGATATTTTTTCTTTTATTCATGGCCAACGAGCCTAATTTTCAGTCATTGAGATTGGTCCACAATATGATGAGGCTGGCGGTGAGTAACAAAGC
The DNA here is from genome assembly GCF_964261635.1 of Lissotriton helveticus. Lineage (NCBI taxonomy): Eukaryota > Metazoa > Chordata > Amphibia > Caudata > Salamandridae > Lissotriton > Lissotriton helveticus. The sequence goes on along the minus strand of NC_136070.1, from coordinate 132,932,385 downwards.
GCCTTTCAATGCACAGCAATACCCTTGTTGTCGCGTTTTAGTAATTTTTTTATCCGTTTGAACAAGTAACAAAACTTTTTTGTTAAATTATGCAGGAGATGGTAGATTATAAGGCAAACGTAGCAAATCAATAATTATGTGGGAAATGCTGCGGCCACAGTGGTTGCAGAATGTCAGTGGCCCTAAGCGTCATTTGGGGTGCATTCATATTTACTGATCATTTTCAATTTATTTTATGGTTTTCCATAGAACGCAACTACGGGAAACAGTCGAAACACCGTGGCCTCAGCCACTGGTGTTCCAACATCGCAAGCGTAACCATGCTTGCCTTAACCACGCATGTGCCTTAACCAGGCATATGCGTGGTCTAGCTGCGGGCTGCTGCAGGGACGGAAGCAGGAAGACCTCACCAGGCAGAGCGCCACAGTGAGGCAAGTGGGGCTGCTGGGCTGGGTGGGTATTCTTCCAGGATGGGGTGGTTTTCTGGCTTGGGGGGTTGGGGTAGTGTTCTGGGCTGAGGGGTTAGGGGTAGTTTTCAGGGCTGTGGAGTTTGCGGGTAGTTTTCAGGGCTGAGAGGGTTAGAGTAATTTTCAGGGCTGGAAGTTCGGTGGTAGTTTTAAGGGCTGGGGGGTTCGGGTCATTTTTTGGGCTGGGGGTTAGGGTTGTTTACAGGGCTGGGTCAGGGTAGTTTTCAGGACTGGGGGAGGGTCAGGGAGTTTTTTTAAATTAGAGGTTAAGGTATTAGGCCCAAGGGCAGTGTAAGGGGTTGAGGTTGTTTTAGGTACAGCATGGGGGATGGAAGGCGGTTCGGGTAGTGTATGTTAAGGGACAGGGTTTTAACCCTCAGGGCGAAGGGAAATGGGTAGTCAGGGTAGTTTTCAGGGTTTGAGGAGGGCCGGTAGTTTTTAGGGGGGTGTCAGAGTAGCTTTTTAACTAGGGGTTTGGGTTTAAGGCCTAAGGGCAGTGGAAAGGGTTGTTTTAGGGACAGCGCAGAAGGGTGGGAGGGGGTCTGGTAGTGTTTGTTCAGGGTTAGGGACAGCATGGAGGTTGAGAGGGAGAATTTGAACCTCAAAGCGGGGGAGGTGCAGGTAGGGAGTGTGTAGCTTAGGGCAGGGGAGAGGGGTTGCGACCTTAGCCACGCATACCCATTCACCCTTCACGCCTTCAATACAAAATGACGTGGTAAAGGAATGTGTGGTAAAGGAATGTGTGGTTAATAGATTCATTTGTGGTTTAGGCTCTGTGGTAGAGGCACGCGTGGTTTAGCATGCGGCCTCTATCATACAACACAAAACTGCCCACAAAGAGGCATACAGAGTGGTAAATATTGTGAATAGTATATTTATGGTTCTTTGGAAGAAAAAATCAACATACATTTTGGTGGATAGTTTGCCACCTCGCTGAGGTCTGTATTCAGCGACAAGAGCTAATGTTCCATATGGCCTCATGTGTTAATTTCGAGTCAGTTAATACAGTGGTTAATTTGTAAAAATAAAATACGTACCGGAGCTCTCGTCAGGAGGCAGCTTGCACCAGCCCATTTCTCCTGTCAGCGCCGCCTAAAACAGAACCAACTACTAACCATGAAAGTGGGGGGAGGATGTGGTGTAATGGCCAGAGGTGCAGACTTTGGAGCTGGGGAACCAAGTGTGGTTCTTGGCATTGGCTCAGCATCTTGCGATTCTGGGCAAATCACTTAATCTTCCTGTAAATGCATGTGCCCTTAACTGGTGCTCATGATAAGTGTGGGTGTTGATGAGTAAGCGCATGTGCTCACCGGAAACCACCAGCACTTAAGCACTGGTTACTCATTTCAGCATTAAGCATAAATGAGTAATCTCGGGATGAATAATTTCGGGATCCTATTCTTTTTTTGTTCTTTTTTCAAAAAGTCTCTGAATATTAATTTCGGGAATTCCTGACGTGATTCATGTCTTTTTTTTACCCCCCACAATACGAAATAGCCATAATTGTACCCTTTTTATTTACTTATATTCCTGTCCGTTTTTATGCTATGATTTTTGTCTTCCTGTTTCTTTCCCAGATAATTTTAAATCTCATTTTCTTAACAGGATGAAAACATAGCACATACCAGGGGCAGTGATATAAGAATAAAGATAAACAAGAATGCAGCCATGCAGCCTGTTCTAGAAATCAGTAAAACATCGAAAGGTAGTACCAACAAATGTGTTTCTGGGTTCTCAAAGCGTGGTGTCAGGGCCACAGCTGTGTCACATAGGAATCATGGTGTGTTCTATTAACTTTCAATAAACTGTGCAGGCAAATATATATTTAGTATTCTGGGTTTAAAAATCTGTTTTTTTCACTGATATATTGCTCTTATTTACATATTTTATTCCTAATATCTTTGTAGGTAGCTTTACCATCTGTTCGACGGAAAAGATCATTATTTACATGTTTAAGAAACCCTTCCAACATTATTTCCCACGTCTCCCCAAAAAAAAGCATAACGTGAAAGTGCTGTATACTGTGACACTGCAAGCAAACAGTGATAAAGAAAGTCAAGTTCAGTAAAGGAGATTCAGTGAGTTAAATATTTTCAGATTACAAGATCAGGAGAAATATTAAATTAATCTGTGCTCTAATTTAGGAAAGAGTTGAAAACACACCTCCTTAAAAAGCCCTCCATCACAGTGCATTAACTGTCCACAATCCACCTTTTTAATGTCACACCACAGTTCACTAGTATCTCTTTCTTAATGTTTGATGATGGAAGTTACAACCAGCTACGACAAACAGAACCGTAACATGCATTGGCAAAGCAAATGGTTCTGGGTTTAATGTGCTAATGCTTGCAGTGTTAGCACATTAGAGGGACACAGGAGAGGGAGCCAGCAGGAGCGGGCAGAGAGGGCTATAGTTATAAAGTATTCCCTCATGCAGTTCAATGCAAGCACTCAGGTGGAGGTGGTAGAATACACTCAAACAGCCAAGAGCATTAGGCATGGGATGAAAACTTCAGTGGGCTGAGTCAAGACGTGATTGACAAATTCTCAAGCAAATCTGTAAAATACTGGTGGAGAAAAAAGCTAATGGTTGAAAGAGGTGGACCCAAAGCCGCCTCTATGGATATTGTTTGCAACAGGTTTGTTTGACAGCAAACCCCAGGCTTGAAAATGTCACTAAGGAGGAACAGGGAGTTCCTGGTGATTGGAGGATCAGGAACTGTGCCCTCTTCCTCTTCGCAGTTCTTTTACCATTGGAGGTGACCTGCACTGTTAGACTGCCTCTTCGTTTCCTCCTAAACACTTTATTTTAAACTCCTCCACCCTGAAAAAGGAGCATTCTTTATTACTCATCTTGTTTTGTTTTGTGTCTTGCTACAATTATCCGATTTTCCAGGTAAGCTTTTTTGTGGTGCCAGGCACATAACTGGTGTGCAGCTGATGGTGTTAGGGCTGCATTAGCCTGACCGGGACTGATATAAGCAGTCTTTGACTAGCCAGAGCAACCACCTGTCCGCCACGTTTCTTTTTTGAAGCTTGTTGTGCAAAATACTTCCTTTTTTGCCACCCAAGGTGCGACCGCTACCCGTTCAGGTGACAACTGTTATTGCCTTGTCAAAAAAGTGTTAAAGGCCTGGCTTTCACACGAGTCCTTTATGTATTTTCATTTTGCTTCATTTTCAGTTGTCACCATAGCGCCAGGATACCTTGTTAGTTGCAGTACGCTCTATTAGTATTATTAACATTACCGGTAGCTACACTGGCCTTTACAAAGGTAGAGGAAAAATGCCTCATTATGAGTGGAGGACAGGAGGTAGATTGGTTGCATTTTGGGGGTGGGAGCATATTATTGAAGGAGAGTGAGGAAGAAGTGAAGCTCCATTGTCATATATAGGCCTGGGCGGAGTTCGCAGAGTTTGGAGAAGTGGCCATAAAATTCAGCCGCGCTACACGAAGTTCAGCAAGCAGCAGAGTGCATTTGGTCATGCCGTTCGCATTGATTTCCAGCGCCAGGTGTTTGTCCTGCTCTGTAAAATCAACACGAACAGCACCATGCGCAGCGCTAGAGGGCGCTGCTTCTTTTCTTGCTGCTCGAGTAGATTTTCTACCTGAGCGGCAGCTTTCTCAACATGAACAGAAGGTTATTCAACGCAACCTGTTGCGACCATCCGCGATCACCCACATGATGGTGGAGAGTGCAAGGGAGGAAAAGCGGAGCAGAGTTTTTCAGAACTCCCAGTGCCCTGCGGAGCGCGAAAAAATCCGCAAACTCTGTGAAAGGAGCAGAGTTCACCGCCCAGGCCTAATGTTTATATCCTCCATTTGCAGAACCTCCATATGCAGAACCTCCACCAGTGCTAGACGCAATGGCACAGTAATTCCATAAGGATATGCTCCCAGCCTCAGTTATGCCCACCGAATCAGCCTCCACGAAACATCCGTGCATAGGTGCCACATCCAGGGGCGTTGGAGATTAAAGTAAGTACAGCAAGTTACGAGGAGATGGGAGGTTTTACGGAGAGACTCTGTAGTTCTGGGTCCTCTATTGCTGCCAAGGTAGGGCCCACGCCCCTTGCACACAACACACCTGCAGAAGTCAAATACCTGAGTAAACCATTTTTTTGTTAATCTTTTTTTTTAAACAGTCTCGACATGAAGGTACAAGTTCACAGAATCAATTGAGGGTTACATTCAATACAGCAGCACAATTCATTGAAATTCACGGGGATGGGGGGGTCATCTTCATCAGCTTCACGGGGTGGGGTACATATATCACCCTGATATGCGTTCCAGGGGGCCCAAACCTTGGACCATTTGCAGGGACAACGCCAGTCCACATAGACTGTTTTCTCTCTCAGCATACACCAGTCAAGATCTTGTTCCCAGGCTATGCCCGTGGGCGGGTGTGTGGCTCCCCAAAGCAGTGCAATATTTCTCTTGGCGATCATGCAGCCAAGTGTGACCCATTCCATAATATAAGTGTTGAGGTCAGTAGTTTCCCAGATGTTAAGGAGGCACCTGGGCACTTCTGGTCTGATTTCTACCCCCAACACTTCACTCATGACCGTCTGAATGTTGCACCAGTATAGCTGAATTTGCTCACAGTGCCATAGTATATGTTTGAACGTGCCCAATTGTGCGCATCCCCTCCTACAAGAGCCTTCTGTCAACCTACCCAAGTGCACCAGCTGGGGACCAGTTATATAAATTCTGTGGAGGATCTTTAGTTGCACTAGTCTGAGTCTCTCTGGGATAGCGACTGTTTTAGGAGAGGAGACCGCTTCCTGCCGGGTTTCGTCATCTAATTCTATTCCGTCTTCAGTCTATTTGTCTCACAACTTCAATAGGGGGTTGTCGATGTTGTTAATGTGTTTCCGATACGTCAGGGAGATGGCCCTGTCAGGCCGGTGACCATCCAATAGTCTGTCCTGTAGTGGGGAGGCGTCCGGCGGAGTCGAGTCTTTTTGTAGGTATTGATAATATTCAGAGTTTGCCAGGGCATATTGAGTTTGTAGAGTGTCAATGGGTTTCACACCCCCAGCGCGCCAAAGGTCTTTCACATGTGAAATACCTATTAAGTCCCATTTATCAAATCCTTTTGAGTTCCCCATATACCCTAGTATGTGTGAATCCCACAAGGGTGTGGCCAGCATCAACTTGTTTTGCCAGCCGATTGATTTAGTAGCCGAGTGCCAGATTTTAATTGTGTATGCAGTGAGCCCGGTGAGCAGGTATTTGTTTGGTGTGGAATATAGCGCTCTTGAAAAGGTCCCTTTGGGTAAAAGCCTATAATCCAAAAGGAATCCCAGGTTGTCAGGGTGGTTGATAGTTGTTAGATGTGCAGCCCAGTAATATTTTTTAATATCAGGCAACCCGATTCCTCCATCATAACAACTAAGTGTCAGCTTTTTCATAGCGATACGTGGTCTCCCTCCCCATAGGAGGTCTCTCAGGAGCTCTTCGAGATCTTTAAAGTATGAGTTTGGGACAAGGTCGACTGAATTCTGTAGCGCGTAGAGGAAACGGGGTAAATACATCATTTTAAATAATGCAGCCTTGCCCAATAGTGAAAGCGGGAGTGACTTCCAGTGTGTTATGTCGCTTTTGAGCCGTTGCAGTGGGGGAGCAGATTGCGGGCGTATTGAGCTAATGGGTCTAGAGATATAAATATGCCCAAGTATTTGAAGCAGTCTGACACTACTGGAATCGGGCAGTTTCAGGGCAAAGGGGGAGAAGTTCCCCATAGGACATACAGAAGTGATTTTTGCCAATTGACGCAAAACCCAGAGTTCCTACCAAAAATATCTAATAGGTTGAAAGCTGCTATTAGGGATCTCTTGGGGGATGTGAGATAAAGGAGAATATCATCAGCGTACAGGGATATTCGGTCCTCCCAGTCCGCCGACCAGCGCTTGCCGCAAATCATTACATCTTTACGGATCCACGCTGCTAGTGGTTCAAGGGCCAAAGCGAACAGTAAGGGAGAAAGAGGGCACACCTGACGGGTCCCTCTGCTGAGTTTAAAGGGTTCAGACTTTCTGTTATTTACAACTACCTGGGCCAGCGGTGCGCTGTATAACAGTTGTATCCAGCGGCAGAAATTTGGCCCAAATCCCAGTTTGACAAGTACTGCAAAAAGATAAGGCCATTCCAGCGTATCGAAAGCCATAGTGGCATCCAGGGAGACCACAACGGCATCCTCTCGTATTGTCGGTACTCTGCCCAGGACTCTGTGTAGTCTGCGCAGGTTGAGAGCGGTGTTTCTTTTAGGCATGAACCCCAATTGATCTGGATGGACTAGATCGCCTATCACCTTGATCAGCCAGGTGGCAAGTACTTTAGCCAGAATTTTGGGTTCTGCATTCAACAGCGATATAGGCCGAAGGGAGGTACACTCCATTTTGGGTTTCCCTTCCTTGTGGATTGTGACTATAGTAGCAATTCTCTGGTCATATGACAATGATCCCTGTGTAAGGCTATCCTCGAACATAGACTTAAGATAGGGGGCCAGTTTATCTGGTCGAAGCTTGTAGAGCTCAATTGGAATGCCATTTGGGCCCAGAGCTTTCCCCGAATGTAGCGTTCCTATTGCTGTTACTATTTCATCAGCAGTCAATGCACTGTCCATGAATGTGAAGTCTGAGTCTGAGAGCTTCGGTAGAGAAATGTCTTTAATGAGATCAATAAAGTCTGCTTCAGGGTATAGTGCCACCAAGCTATACCCGGTTTGGAAGTGAGCTGCAAAGTGGTTAGCTATGCCATGAGGATCTGTCACCGGGGAACAATCAGTGCCTTTGACTTGTGGCACGAGCCTGCTGGCCTGCTTCCTCTTGTCTAACCAAGCGAGCAATTTGCCGGCCTTGTCACCCCAGTCATATATACATCCCAGCCTCTCCTGTCCCAGTAGTTTGGCATGGTCAGTGACCAATGCTCGATATTCTTCCTGTCGCAGATGGAGGGAGTGGAAGGCTTCAGGTGTGGCATCTGAGGTAACATTCTGTTCTAGACAGTATAGCTCCTGCTCCATGTCGGAGATTTCTTTCACCCTGTCTTTTTTGGAGCCCGCCACAAAGGAAAGGGCCTGCCCTCGGACCACAGTTTTGAAAGCTTCCCACAGTGTCTGGGGGGACTCAACTGTGTGTTTGTTCTCCAAAAAGTATTCATCAAAAGTTCTAATTAGGCCTTTCAGTATTTTGGGGTTCTTGAGGTACCAGGGATTTATTGGGGCAATCCTTCCCACCTGTGTCTGATCTAGAACTATATGAACCCACAGAGGGAAGTGGTCGGAGATACCTCTTCCCAGGTGGCGGATTTCATGAATATCGGTGATTTGTGAAGCTGGGACAAGTATATAATCAAGGCAGGAAAGGCTGTTGTGCGCCCCTGAGTGGAAGGTGTGTTGTATCTTATCAGAGTTGTATGCCCTCCAGCCATCTATCAGCCCCATCGCCTCTAAGAAACTGGAGAAAGCATGAGCGGCTTGGGGAATTGCGCGGGGAGTGTCTATCTAGAGCGCCCAACGCTATTAGTCGCCTCCGAGCACCAGGTGTCAGTCAGGCAACGTCAAGAGTATAGCACTTAGGTCAGTGAATGATGTGCCCTGCATCCCTGGGTGCGCGTATATTGAGATAAAGGTGATAGGTCTGCCCACCCAAGTGCCCGTGACTCCAACGTATCTGCCCCGGTCATCTACGTATGTGGAGGTGAGTGAGAAAGGAAATTGCTTTTTTGCATAAGGCCTACTCCCCTGGAGCTAGAGGTGAAGCCTGCATGTGCCACCATCGAATATCCCCATCTGTGCATTGCTTTACATGTGTTGCCAATGAGGTGTGTTACCTGGAGTAAAACTATGTCTGGCGAGTGTCTCCTAATATACTGCAACACAACACTCCTCTTGATCTTGTCCCCCACACCGTTAACGTTCCAACTTAGAATTTTGACTTCCCTGTTGCACTGTACTCCCATTGAGAGCTAAACAGGTCCCCACTAGCGGGGTCACATGAATACATCGTACAGTCGAGATAATACAAAGAAACAACTAAAAAAATAAACAACATCCCCCCACCCTGCTCCCCTGCACTCCGGGCTTAGAACTGCCCATGTTATTTAAATGCAGAGTGCCTGTCGCCCAACTATTCTACTGAAAGAAAAAAACACACAGGGGAGGCCTCAGAGTTCCGTCAGCGTCCCCGCCTACCATCACAGATTACTGATGCAGGACTAGTCAGATATTAGGATCACCAATTATGAAAGTTCCCAAGATGTCGGTGTAGGGTTCAATACGAGCATGGGCCGAGTGCTGGCAGCACAAGTTTCAGCAACGATTGAAGCAAAGCGTTTTTAAAGCTGCAAAGGCTCCTCCATGAACGATCGCCGCGGAAATCAATGGTCGGTGGAGTTCTTTTCCGGCGAGGTACTAAGGCTGTCCAGCCAGTCGGACGCCACCTCTGGGAGGTCAAAGAAGCGGGCTTTCCCATCTAGCTCAACTCGCAAGCGCGCTGGGAAGAGCATGGAGTACTTGAAACCTTTTTCTTTTTCTCTCAGTCTGCGCTTGACATCGAGGAAGGAGCTTTGCCGCATCTGCACCGCTCGGGTGAAGTCGGGGAAGAAGGTGATTTCCGAGTTGTCTAGGTGGATTGGAGGAGCGACCCTCGCCGCCTGGAGGATTGCATCTCTGTCTCTATAGTTGAGTAGCCGGGCCAAAATTGGAAGGGGGGGCCCAGGCTTTGGGCGACCCCCAGGTACTCTGTGGGCTCTCTCAATGATGAACAGTTTAGAAAGGCTCTTTGGTTGTAGCTTTGTCATGATCAGTTCCTCAATGAACAGGTCAGCTGCGGGACCGTTCAATTTCTCTGGCACGCCAAGGACGCGGATGTTATTTCATCGCAATCATCCCTCGTAATCATCCAGCTTGTCCTCCGTAAATTAGCGGAATGATTGAAGCTCCCCAATGTCTGTTTGCAGTTGTGAGGTATCCTCCTCCAGACTGGCGCGGTAGTAATCTCAAATTGTTTGACCTTTTCTCTATATTTTGTGAGATCTGCTCTAATCAGCGTCACCTCCATGGAGAGGGTGTCAACAGACGTGCGGACACCAATGATAGCTGCCATTAAGTCCTTCAATGTGGGCTCTGTAGCGTCTTGCTCAGCTCCACTCTGCGATTTGTCGCTGGCCCCTTTTCTCTCAGTAAGGTCCGTCTTTGGGCAGGGAAATTGGTCCAGCCTGCTTTGTTGAGACACCCGGGAGCCCTTAGCGCCGGACATGATGAGGCCCCTGTTGATCCTTCGAAAGATACTCAAATGGTAAGGTCCCCTTGAGGTCTTCTTCAGAGTGTCGGGCCAGCTGCGTACTAATGTGTATGTCGCTGATTGAACTTCGTCGTACCTAGATGCTTGATTGGACCCAGGAATCAGATGGAAGCAAGGGGGGGGGCCCACCTAAGGCTTCACAGGCTGTGAAGGCACTGTTTACAGTTATTGTGGTGACCTCTGCGGGCTATGGCGGCCCCGGAGTGTGTCTCAGCTGCGGGCCATCAGTACGCTACCCGGAATAGCACCGCTCAGGCTCCAGGACGTTGGCAACTTTAAAACCACTCTTCAGGTAGCTGGGAGCATCCATGGCGATGCAGACTCAAGGGCCACTGGTGTAGCAGGGGAGGGAGGGGAGGCAGGGTGGATCACTTCATGTAGTCCCAATCAGCCGGCCTCAATGACGCAGTTATAGTAAATTGACCGCTCCACGCTCACTCCTCTATGCCCCCATGAGCCACAGCGAAAGTACAGAGGAAAAGTTCTCTTATACTCCGCCAGTCCCGGGGGTCGTCTCACTCAATGAGGCCCGATCCGGTAGGGCCCAGATGGCTCTCGTCTATTCTCACAACAGGCCCGCCCAGACACTGTATTGATTCAGCTCACCTTCAACTTTGCCCAGCGGAGTTTCGCAGGCCTCTTATAGCCCCATCTACAGTAGGTGCAGCCACGTTATATCCTCGCGCACTGCTCCTGAAGATTCCGGTCTCCAACCAGCCCCTGTCCCAATTCGAAGGCAAGGAGGCGTTGGGGGCAATCACTCACGGGCGCCGCTCTCTTTGTCCCGGTGTCCAAGGGACAGATCGGGCTTCAATGGGCTGCCGACGTTGTAGGGCATGGCCCCAGTCACCAGCTAGTGCACATTAGCTGAGTCGCTGGGTCTATTCTCGCGCTTCCGGCAGTCGACATGGGCCCTCCACGCAGGTGTCAGTGGTCCGGTGTCATCGCGGCAAAGCCCGCCCGGGGGTTGCAGACCCTAATCCAGCGCCCGGGTCACAGCGTTACGGTCACGGGGGGGGCTCAGGGACGGCTCCCAAGCCGCTGGTCACAACTTCTTCGACCCCCAGAGGATGGGGAGGGGGTCATGCCCATGTCCTCGTTCCCTCAGACGGCCACTTCCAGCACTCGAAGTCCCGGCTTATCCTGTCACAGGCCCAAAGCTACCGATCGGCACAACTCCGGCCCATCACCTCCGATTTTGCCTGGGGAAGGTGTATCGGGCACCGCTTTCGTACCCGTTGCAGATTCTGCACCTCTCAGTCGGATGGATGTAACGGATCAATAAGGTAGGACGGGAGGGCCTCGGAGCAGCCCCAGGTAGCGCCCATGTTGGTTTGCCGCAAAACCACGCCCCCCAGAGTAAACCATTTGGCTTCTGCTTCTGCAGATGCATTTGGAAGAGGAGCAGTAGTTCAGCTGTATGACTATCACACTGAAAATTCATTACTGGAGTCACGTACAGAGAGTCGACGCTGAAGTCCCACATAACGTTTTTACCCAAAGCAGGACCCCACCTGGTACCCAGCATTATTCATAAGGAAGGTTTGCCTCCAACAGACCACAGTCCTGTAATATAGAGAAAGGGCGTGTGACTCCCACGCTGTGGCAGTGCCCTTTAAACACAATTCACCCACTTATTTCATTGATATATACGCCCATCCCTGCCTACCTGATGTCACCTCCTCGAGCATTGCTGCTCAGGTGTATGGCTCAATGTATCTTTGGTTAGGTTGTAGACCTCAGGATATCCTTATGGCATGTCCTTCTTTTCATGCTTGCCTCTGATCCCTCAGGTCCATGTTTTCTTCTATCGAGCATTGCTGACTTCTCTCTTTTGTATCCCGTCCCCCTCTTTCATTAGTTCTCCCTCTTTGTAAAACACGGGAGTCATCTCCTGCCCCATCAGAGCGTCTCTCCTCTGCGCTCATGGGTCCTCACTCCCCACTATCATCACAGTGCTGCTCTGACCAACTGCACTAGGGGCCAGCCTCCCATGCATTATTGGGGGATCCACTAGCCCCCTCATGCCTGCTTAACGCTGTTAGGAGGCCTGGCTCCATACTGGCTCTTTGTGGCCTCCTAAATTCCTGCGTTGAAAGCCCTCCATATTGTCTAACAAAATGGATGTGGCTGCACTGTTACCACACTCAAGGTGAAAGTTAAAATCACCCGTGCCGTGAAGGTCGGGGATCTAAACAGGATTCCATAAATGTTTGCAATGATTGTATGAAGGGGGTTTAGGCCCCTATGGCCAATAGAGGAGTAGACCAGGGAATGCCAGGGTGTTACCAATTTTAATATTTATGATACAATCATCTGCATGTTTATCTAATGTCAATGAATAGAACATCTTTATTTGACTTTCAGTAGCTCTATATTAGTTATTCCATATCAGATTTTAACATATGGTATTCATTGTCGTACCGTACATTTTTCAACATATTCAACAAATCACTTCCCCGACCTCTCTGCACCCTGGAAAAGGTCCAGTGTTTACGTCCTGTCAAGGCCTTTCAAGGGTGTGATGGGACGGGAACAGACACTTTAACTAAAGGGAAGTATGAGAAGGGGGTTCTTTCTCACACAATGGATCACCCAAAGCGCTGACGATCTAGCACCCTTGAAAAACCATCAATTCAAGCAAGGCAGCAAAAAAGCCCCCTGGTTTAATGATGACCTTAAGAAATCCAAGAAGATCTGTCGCACCCTCGAGAAAACCTGGCGAAAAAAACCCCAACCACTGACAACCTGGCCACCTTCAAGAACGCCACCCGCAAACACCACCAACTGATCCGATCCACCAAGAAATCAGTATTCAAGGATCGACTCGACAACAACGCCCACAACAGCAAGGAACTATTCAACATCGTCAAAGAGTTTACCAACCCCACCGCCGGCACCAACGACATCACTCCCTCCCAAGACCTCTGCGACTCTCTAGCCTCGTTCTTCCACAACAAAATCACTGACATACATAAAAGCTTTGGAGACCAGTCCACCCCACCCACCTCCGAACTAACACCCCCCTCCAACAACCTCTGCGCCTGGAACCCAATCACCACTGAAGACACCATCCGCCTGATGAACACCATCCACTCAGGATCACCAACCGACCCATGTCCCCACCACATTTTCAACAAAGCAGACTCCATCATCGCACCCCATCTCCGAGACGTCATCAACTGCTGCCTCAACTCCGCTACCTTCCCGGAAAGCTGGAAACACGCCGAACTCAGCGCCCTCTTGAAAAAAACCCACAGCAGACCCCACTGAACTTAAGAACTACCGCCCCATTTTGCTCCTCCCATTCCCTACCAAAGTCATTGAGAAAGCCGTCAACAGTCAACTCGCCGCCTTCTTCGAATCCAACAAATCCCTCGACCCTTCACAGTCCGGCTTCCCAGCCAAACTCAGCACCGAGCCCACCCTTATCGCAGCAACAGACGACATTCGAACTCTACTGGACAATGGAGAAACAGCTGCCCTCATCCTACTTGACCTCTCCGCAGCCTTCGACACAGTCTGTCATAGCACCCTTATACAACGCCTCAGCAACGTCGGAATACAAGGAAAAGCATTGGACTGGATCATCTCGTTCCTCGCCGGAAGAACCCAGAGAGTCCGCCTCCCCCTTTTAGATCAAGGGCCACCGAAGTCATCTGCGGCGTACCGCAAGGATCGTCACTCAGTCCCACCCTCTTCAACGTATACATGAGTCCCTCGCATCCATAGCGCGCCAACACAACCTCAACATTATCTCCTACGCAGACGGCACCCAGCTAATCCTCTCCCTCACCAAAGACCTAAACACCGCCAAAACCAACCTACATGAAGGGATGAAAGAAGTAGCCGAGTGGATGAAGAACAGACGTTTAAAACTGAACTCGGACAAAACGGAAGTCCTCATCTTAGGATCATCCCCCTCCGCCTGGGACGACTCATGGTGGCCACAGGCCCTAGGATCCGCACCAATACCAACGGACCACACACGTAACCTGGGATTCATCCTGGACTCCTCCCTCTCGATGACCAGACAAGTCAACGCCGTCTCATCATCTTGCTTCAACACCCTACGTATGCTCAAAAAAATCTTCAGTTGGATCCCCACCGAAACAAGAAAGACGGTCACCTATGCACTGGTCACAAGCCGACTGGACTACGGAAACACCCTTTACGCCGGAACCACAGCCAAACTACAGAAAAAACTCCAACGCATCCAAAACGCCTCAGCCAGACTCATCCTAGACATCCCCCGACAAGCTCACATTTCCGGCCACCTGAAAGACCTCCACTGGCTCCCAGTCAACAAGAGAATAACGTTCCGTCTCCTCACCCACGCACACAAAGCCCTCTACGACCTAGGACCCGAATACCTCAACACGCGCCTGTCCTTTTACACCCCCACCCGCCAACTACGATCGTCCAATCAAGCCCTCGCCGCAATTCCACGCATCCAAAGATCCACCATGGGAGGAAGATCCTTCTCCTACTTAGCGGCCAAGACCTGGAATTCTCTCCCCACCCACCTCCGCTTTACACAGAACCACCTCTCCTTCAGAAAACAACAAAAAATTTGGATATTCGACAAGTAAAGTTCCCCCCCTCCCTCAAGCGCCTTGAGACCCTCTGGGTGAGTAGTGCGCTATACAAATTTAAACTTAACTTGACTTGACTTATGGGAAAATACTTTCCAGTGAGAAAAAAGAAGTTGTATTTGTTCCCAGGCGAGAATATGAGTCAAAAACCTTTCCAGGATTATGCCTGGAAAGCTGCCAATGACAAAGAAATCCAAGCGTAACCGGAAAAAGATTTTTTAATTTCTGGGATGGGATAAACAACTATCCATGCAAACGATAAAGCTTCCAGCAGCAGATTTACACATTTCCATAACAATGAAGCCCAACCTGTTTAACTGTTCTTCAAACAGGACGAAGAGGGCATTCCTTCATTGGTGAAAAAATATTTTGTTTCACAATTCATGCAAATTCAGATCTACCTTATAGAAACTGTTCACACAGTAGCTGTTGTTAGAGAGTTTTCAGACCTTATAAGACACCCACACGTTCTCTTTTTGAGGCATGGTCATCTGGAAGCTTAAAATGGCTTCTCTTGAAACACACTTTTAAAAAGTATGTAATGTCCAAAACTGTTCTGCCAGCATTTTTATAAAAGCACTGTTACCGGTGATGCTATATTGTGAACCCACACAACAAAAACAGAAACTGACAAGTCTTAACAATCAGTGGCAAAGAAGCCAATTAGTCTTGATTTGCCATTGCTTTGAGCTCACGGGTGTTGGCATTGCTAGTGCTTTTAAAATGGTACTGGCGGGTGCGTAACAAGTTCTGCTCTCTCGCTTGCGATATGCATTAAAATTGCACTGCTTGCGGAGTAGCAACATTCGAGGCAGCACCCCCAGTGAAAGGGGAAGTGATGGCGAGCTAAAGTACTGGCTTTTGTTTAAGCTGCAGGAGGTTGGGACTGAGGATAACAAGGAGCCTACCTTCCCCTCAGCTATTACAGACTCTCAAGATGGTTCCTGCTTGCAAAGAGTGAACGCACTTGGGCTGACCCAGATTGGCACAGAGCCCCCTCATAATGCCGGCCAAACACTGGATGGTATCTTTACGAAGAACCCCAATATAAGCTTGGACAAAATTCTGCCCCTAACATGGACAGACCATAAGGCTGTTTTCTTATAACCTCTCTGTCTGGAGAGGAAATAGGAAACATCCATTACAGCACCGTCATTACAACGACCTACCTTTACAACCCAACTGCCTTTACATCGCAGGCCATTACAACGCATTATAAGGTAAGTAATGGAGATTTATTTAGTAATAGTGTGGTTATGTGTTTTGGGGTACATGGGAATAGTAGTTTTTACCCCTACACTTTCCAACACTTACCCTACTGTTACCCTAAAAGTATTATACTTTGTAATGGTATGTGTTGTAATGGAATGAGTTGTAATGGTAGTTTTAATGTGTTGTAATATCATGCATTGTAAAATCATGCAATGTAATGGTAGTTGCGATGTAAAGACTGCGTTGTTAAAGCATGCATTGTAATTGCATGCGTTGTAACATCATATATTTGAGGAAAGTTCCATCCTAAACAGGATTGCCACGTTTAAGACTCGACCTTGGCATAAAATCAGCAAAGAGGATCTGGAGGAAACCCTTGATAGACACCCCCCCATTTTTCTCCTAGACAACAATAAGGCTGCTGACAATCTCTATAACTGGATCAGATCAGCAATTGACCTACTGGCCCCAGAAAAAACAAGCAAACAACGAAGAAATCAACCCTCAGCACCATGGTACAGTGCAGAACTCAAAATCATAACATCCAAAACGCATCTGGAGATCAGACTACAACGAGAAGGGCAAACTGGATTACAAACTAGCCTTAGCGGAATACAAAGAAACAATCATTAGCGCCAAAAAGAATTATTTCACCACTAAAATAGAGGCGGCATAAAACTCGAGAGAACTTCTTAAAACCATTACCACTCTGTCTAACCTGCAGCGGGCAAATACATTTTCTCCAGATCAAGCCTTGTGCAATAAGATGGCTAACTTCTTCCAGGCCAAAGTTCAAATGGCTCCCAACAAGCTTGTAGTAAACACCCCAGACACAGCTAAGAGGAGGTTAACAGAGGACACAATTCTTGATAATCCTTCCTCACACCAGCAGTCAGGTGTCCCACCGCTAACTCCGGAGAACAGTAAATAATCTGCTACGATCCACTAAATCTGGCTCCCAGGTTGATCTCTGTCCCCCCACCATACTCAATGTGGCCTCGGACAGCGTTAGTACCAACCTGGCGCCACTCCTGAACAATGTCTGTATGTCAGGCAAATTCCCCTCCTCGTGGAAGAAAGCCTGTATCAGGCCCATTTTGAAGAAAACCTCATTAGACCCCACTGAAGTAAAAACACTACTGGCCCATAGCCTGCCTACCGCTGGCGGCTAAAATTCTAGAAAATTGTTCAATCAGGAGTTAATAGGTTAATAGGTTACCTCAAATCCAACGGCCTCCTAGATTCCGCCCAACATGGTTCCAGACCACGTCACTCCACAGAATCAGCTCCATCCATGGCCACCGAGGAGATTCGTAAACCGTTGGACAGTGGGGGGACAGCCATCCTCATCCTATTGGACCTTTCAGTAGCATTTGATACTAGGAACCATCGAGTATTAACACAGAGACTCAGGGAGATAGGAATCACTACTCACCTCGTTTCTTTCCTCTAGGGACCAGAGGTTGTGCTGGGGTAACCAGACATCTGAGGCGTTCTCCCTCCCATGTGGAGTTCCACAAGGATCAGCTCTATCATCAACTCCGTTTAACATATGCGTCACTCCTCTGGCTAAACTGATCAAAGCATATGGTTTCTCGTTGATTTCGTATGCCAACGACACTCAGATAGTAACATCTATATCTTCGAGTGTAGAAATAGTGGCAGGGAGGTTTCACAACTGTCTCAAACGCATTATTGGATGGATACATCTGAATTGTCTTAAACTAAATACAGACAAAACAGAGGTTGTGGAGTTGGGAAAGAGACCATCAATCTGAAATCAGTCATGGTCGCCAGCGTAGGCTGAACAGTGTCCTGAACGTACCGTTAAGACTAGAAACTTAGGAGTCATGTTTGACGATCGATTGTACTTTGCAGGCCAGCGCAATCTCTTGACTTCCTCGTGTTTCTTTCGCCTAAAGGTTCTGGGTAAAATTCTTCCATTTATTCTCCAAGACCTTAGCAAACCTGGGTAGTCGCACTGATTCTTTTGAGAATCAATTACTGCAATGCGCTTCTTCTTGGAACTGACAAAATCCAAATACTAAAACTCCAGCTCTGCAGAATGCTGCAGCATTGGTGCTACTCAACATCCCAAAATACCATTCCATTTCAACAGTATCAGGGAGCTCCATTGGCTTCCAGTCCAGCAACGTATTGAATTTAAAGCTCTGTGTCTGGTGCACAAACTGCTAAATGGAGGTGGTTCGTTGGACTTACAGAAACTTTTTCTATGGCACATTCCGCGGCGAGACCTTAAATCAGCCAATAAAGGACTAGCTCAGGTCCCAAATTTGAAGAGCTAGATGGAGGGAAGAAGCCTCTCTTATCGGGCAGCTAAGTTCTGGAACTCGCTGCCGGTCGCAATTTGGTTACAAGCAAACAGACTCCTGTTCAGGAGAATGCTCAAGACCTGGTTGTTTCCAACTAAGCAAATGTAATCCTTTTTTTTCTTCTTTTTTTTTTATTGATGCTTGACAAGATATAAAAATTGTACAAAAGATACCAGTAAGTCGTGGTATACTATAGAAAGGATTACAAAAAGCAAAAGAAATAACAGGTATCAATGAATTCCAGATCATATACAGTGAAGGAAACAAAACACAGCGGATCTAGGACAAAGGCCAAGAACAAAAAGCAAAAAAACATAAGGACACATAGAAGGAGATTCATAAAATTAGTTATACAACTCAGAGATACCTCTTTTCCTTTCATTGCCTAAGCCACTCCTCCACTGGGGCCCAGATCTTATGACCCTGCTCACGCCTCCTTCTACCCCGCCTCAGATAAACTGAAGACTCTAAATTGTAGAGGGCAAGAATCTGGGATCTCCAATTGAAAAAAGTTGGGGCTTACGGACTAAGCCACTCTGATGTAATACACAGACGAATTAAAGACATACATATAAACAAAAAAGCAGAGACATGCCTTGGCCTTTCGAGCGAGGCAGTGCCTTCACACCCCATTATCACTATCTCTGGCAAAATATTCAGTGAGATATTGAGCGTAGAATTTATAAAACACTGAATATCGGACAGAAAGGCTCCAAGCTTTGGACAAGAGTAGAACATATGTACGTCATTAGCGGCTAGAAGCCCGCATCTAGCACAACAGTGACCCTTAGAGCCTGCCCATTTTGAGATTTTTGCAGGTGTACATTATAGATCACACAATGCCATATAGCTTTGGGTGCATAGGCTTCCAGAGACTAAAGCATAGCTTGCGAACTCCACTGCCGGACATATATCCACACCAGACTTGCCCAGCTTGACCTCCCATTTGGCATTCTGTAATGCAAGATCGTCCTCAAGATCGGAGAGCAGATGCTGATACACTGTCCCGATTCTAGCCCTCCTCTGAATTAGTTCAAATAGCTTAATCTTATCAAAAAGAATAGGGGCTTGAGACTGCATTTTATCTATGAAACTTCTAATCTGTAAATATTTGAAAAAATCATGAGTATTGAGATGAAACTTATCCTTTAAGAAGGAGAAAGAGGCCATTTGTCCATCAATGCCTAAGTCACCTATACCTTCCAAACCCAACGACAACCACCTGACAGTGATCTGATCTTGAAAAATAGCAGGCAGGAGTCGAGATGCATTAAAGGGGGTATAAAAATTAATATTAGAGATTGACCATTTGAGACGAATCTTACGCCAGATTGAAAACATAGCCCCAATAACCTTAAACTTCGTCTTCTTAAAATAACTCAGCTCCAAAATCCGAGTCAAAACCCCCTTGGCAGCCTCCTCCAGCCCTAGTTCGTAGATAGTGGGTCTGCTAGAAATCGGGACCTCAGCACTGTCGCCCAGCATTGGCAAACCCAAATGTTGAAGCATTGCGGACCAATAGTATAATAAAAGATTCGGAACTGACCAGCCACCACGGCCTCTGGGGTGGTACATCCATTTGGCTGCCCTGCGTGGGCGGCGGTATCCCCAAAGAAAACTATAGCAGATCCTTTCGGCTCTAGCCAAGCTTTGTTGTGAGAACTCAAGTGGAATGGTCCTAAATAAATATGGAAATTTTGGGAGGACCAGCATTTTAAGGATGTTGCTGCGGCCATACAAAGAAAGTTGTAGATTGTCCAGTCTTCCCAATTTTACTGAATCAATAACCGGGAGGATATTCAGATATGGAAAATTATGGACTAGAGTGGTAATTTTGACCCCTATATATGTTGCTACCAGGACCACAGGAGCTTGAGAGGGACACATAACAGATGTTTGAATAACCTGAGTTTCATTGACATTGAGCCTATAGCCGGACAATTGACCAAATTGTACAGCTAAAACCTGTAAAGCAGAAAAGGCAGAGGCGACATCCCTGGTTAAGACTACTATGCATATGCCAGCGTCTTATACTCTGTGGCATTGACCCTTATAGGCGAGATATCCAAAGTGCCTTCGATCTGACTAAGGAAGGGATCAATGTACAGGGCAAAAAGAAGGGGCGAGCAGGGACACCCCTGCCTAGTACCCCTGCTGATGTTAAAGAACGTTGACACAAGACCAGAGATGCGCAATGTTGCCGCTGGAGAAATATAAAGCGATTGAATGGCCTGAATAAACTTAGGACTAAAGCCCTTCCAGCAGAGAACTGCCTAGAGAAACCCCCAGGCGACCCTGTCAAACGCCATCTCGGCATCCAACAGGATCGCTCCGAGGGGAGAGCTAGTCGCTTGAGCCCAATCCAGAAGTGCAATAACCCTGTGGACATGATCGACAGTATTCCAGCCCGGAATAAAGCCATGCTGGCGTAGTGAGAGCAATGGAGTGTTTACCAGTGCCAATCTGGAAGATAACATTTTGGAATGTATTTTGCTGTCTGTGTTTATAAGCGAAATGGGTTGAAAAGAGCAGGGGTTTAGCTCTGGCTTATCTTTCTTCCTGAAAAGAACAATTGTGATTTGACGCCACAATCAGGTATTAAACCCCCCTGTGCAGCCCTAAGAACTGAAAGGAGATCCTGCCGAATATCCGAACAGAACGCCCTGAAAAATTCGAGTGGAATGGCATCAGGGCCAGCGGCCTTACCATTAGCGAGCGATTTAATAGCCAACTCGACCCCCTCCTACTCTAATGGGGCATTCTGCTGGGTTGTAACTTGGAGGGTATCGATACCCAAAAGAAAATCCTGGGCTTCAGACTCGATGTCCAGGCCAGAATTCTCCTCTGTGTAGAGTGTATGGTAAAAGTCCGGAAAGACCCCCATGACCCCCTCCTGTGTATCATGAACATGGCCCTGGTAATCTTGGATCTTGATAATCTGATTAGCCAGACTCTTCTGCTGAAGCCGTTTGGCTAAGATTTTGCCGGATCTTTCACCAAATTCATAGATCATTGTACCGCACTGCAAAAACTTAGCAGCCAGATCCTTCCCAAAGAATTCAAGGAGTTTAGACTTGATTATAGCAACAGATTGCTGGCTTTCACCTATGTCAAGACCCTCCTTGATTGCACGTATTAGTTGCACCTCTGTGACCCTAAGCTCCTCGATACGCCCACTAATGTGCTCTTGGACAGTTCTCCGTCGAAAGGCTGAAAATCTCTTGGTCTCCCCACGTACTGCAGCTTTGAGCGTGTCCCAAACTATGCCACTAGAGGCAGTGCCCCTATTAATATTTAAAAACTCGATTAGCCAGTTCCTCATATGAACCTGATAGGCCTGCTTCAATAGTAATTTTCTTTCAAATGTCCAGATCCTAGGGACACTAGGCCTACGCGAGAAAGGACATTCTACAATCAGAGGGTTGTGATCAGACAGAATTCTGGGGGGACTGATATAGAGGTCGTCTCTGCTACCTGATCTGACACAAAAAAATAGTCCAGACGGACCATTTTGTTATGGGGGCAGAGTAGTATATGTAGCCGTCTTGATCTTTATTATGCAGATACCAGAGATCAATCAAACAATGTTCTTGAATCAGTGCTTTTTGGGGATCCGCTAAATTAAAATCCCCCGACAAATTGATATTCATATCTCCACACAGACAAATGGGATGTGGCCCTGTCACTGGTTCTAAATTCAGATGATTTAATACTTCCGGATCGTCTACATTTGATCCGTATATTGTACAGATAGTGAAAGGTCTATTATTAACCACTAATTAAACTACTACCCAACTGCCTGCACTGCCCTGACTGGTTCTGCTACAAGATCCAACCCCCAGTTTTAGCAAAATGGCCACCCCTCTAATCATAGAAGTCTGATGGGAGCATCCAATTAATTCGTAACCAGGGGTTTTCAAAGAGTCGCGTTTGACCCATGGAATATGTGTCTCTTGTATGCACAGTATTTCTATTTGCATAACATGAACAATTTTAGAAAGCAAGGCCCTTTTTTTACCGTCATTGAGACCACATATGTTCCATGAACATAAACACAGTTTACCCTGCCCCATTTGCTTTCACTGACAGACCTAGTCCCCACTGTATAGCTAAATCCATTTTGATCCAATACACTGACAATGTACAAAACCTAGCGATGGAGAAAGCACGGTAGATGCCACAACTATATCTCAAATTCAATAATTTTTTACCCCCCCAACCCACCAACCCTCCCACTTCATTACCAGTGTGTCGCCAACCCACCCTGCAGCACCACCCCCCCACCCCAAAACCCCCCTACCACCACACCCCCTTGTAGGGCAACAGGACCGAGGTCCTAGTGATGGAAAGAGCTGGTTCATCCCACTCTCCCCTGGTGTCCTACCCCGATCATTAGAGACAGCATGGGATGAGCCTGATGGGAACCAAAAGGAAAAAATAGAGAAAAACCAGAAAGAAAAAAGACCTGCATTATTCCCATACAATAGGACCACATCCCCGCTTTAGAAACCTAAGACTCCTGGAGAGAGAAAAACAAGTATTGAGACCTATATTGAATTCAGAAACTCTTTCGCCTGGATTTCGGAAACAAAAAATCTAGTCTGACCCTGATGAATAATTTTCAATTTGCAAGGATAGAGTAAAAATGCTTGAGCACCCTTTGACTGGAAAGGTGCTATTAACTGGCGAAGCTGCCACCTCCGCTCAACAGTTACTGGACAAAAATTGGGTCTAACAAAAAACTCACAACCTTTCCCAGCCCTCTTCCTATCTGGTCTAGCTAGGTCATAGATTTTTTCCCTAGCTAGGTAAATATTGAGACCAATTAATATTACACGGGGCTTATCATCAGCCTGGGCAGACCTCTGCCTTTGCTTGAAAGGGAAGCAATGTGCACGCTGAAGTTCGAGTTGCCAGTCCCACTGCTTAACCTCCGGAAATGCATCTGTAAAGAGTTCCACAATAAACTGCCTGATGTCTGAGCCTTCAATCCCTTCCAGAACTCCCAAAACCCTGAGATTGTTCCTCCTGGCCCGATTTTCAAGGTCTGAAAGCTTCCAAAGCATGTCCTCCCTTTGCGTTTTAATGAGATCTGTAATGCCTTTCTGAGTAGCCAGGTCATTTTCCAGAGTAGAAATCCTCTCTTCAGCCTCAACGATTCTGGATGCAATGTCAGAGCATGTTTTAGCCACTCTACGAATAGAATTTTGCGTCCTCTGACACGCGCCTTGGGTTCGCACACTTTCTTGACGAGTCTCCTCGCGATGGGCCATAATGGTCTGGTAGATAACCAAGAGTGTCATCTCGCCAGGGGGTGACTGAGAGGAATTAGCACCATTAGAGCCCCCCGAGTCTATAGGGTTGCCCACCAAACCAGGTTGTGTAGAGAAAGAGTAATTCAAGACGAGTGAGCCTGTGTTCGTGCTTGAAGAGGGGGCTCCCTGTTCTCTAATAACCTTCCTGACTGTGCGGGGACCATGAGGCAAGGCTTCCGCCCTTACCACTTCATTGGTTCAGCAGTCACCAAACACACTGTCATCATCAGTCCACTCCTTATCGGGACCTTCATCCTGCCCCTCCGATGAACCAGTGTGTTCGGACAAGGAATTTGTTGCCACCTTATGCATCTCTTTTAATTCCATTGAGGCTTACCGCAGCACTGTGATGAGTCTCTTGGCCCCCAGCACCTGGAAAAACACTACTTTGCGAAGGCAATCCATCAATCCTTTGATCAGAAGGGGCTCCAGCGTCTGTACTCGGCCCATTTGGAACTACATCTCCCAAAGTTCCATTGGGTGTGGTTGATTGTATTGGCTGGACTACAATGTTAAGCGCAGGGTGAGCGGATTTTGTATTATCCTCACTGCTCACAATCCCAGCCTCCCCTTCTCAGACTCGGGCCGACAAAATACTCCTTCTGTGGAGGTCTCACTTGCAGCAGGTAGTACCGGCCCCGCATGAATCAAAGCAACGTCCGCACTTTTTTCCGCAGAAACGCCAGAGGATTTCGAGGGTATGTGCAATGGCTGGCAGCGTTTGTTTTTAATCAATTGCTGCGGAGTCTTCCCTTTGCCGGCCTGAGATTTAAACATTGCGGGTAGGGTCTGCCTTGTTTTCGCTGGCTCTGAAGTCGCTGATGCCGCGGGCGCTATCTGACTGCGCACCTTGTCCACAGCAGCCGCTGATATGCACCCCTTGCGAAACCGTTGACTCCCCCTCTGCGCCAGCCGACTTCAGCAAACTAGCTACACGGACTGCGGGGGCACGATTTCCCGCTGCCGCTGGAATCTTCCCAGGTTCCTTTGGAGGCATGGTGCAGCACCGTAATCCAAACGGGTGAGGCAAACAGCGATGGCCAGAGCGGTGAGCAGAGAAGCCAAGCAGCAAACACAAGGTCCAACTGGTAAGTCGATTTCGTAGTAAGGATAGTCCCACACAGAATGGCCATCTGAAGCCTAAGTTACTATGTCTGAATTAGAAATCCGCCATAGTTTCCTACTCCAGGAGCAGTTATACACAGCAATCAGGCGAGTAAACCAGGAGAGAGTGACCACCCAGTTCACTGACCTGGATGACCGGCCACCATCTTGCCTCAAGGCTCAGCGGTGCCTCTCAGTCGTGTTACCATCAGCAAGCAAATGTAATCCTTTCGTACTGCAACAGTTCCGTATATATATTATAATATATATATATATATATATATATATATATATATATATATATATATATATATATAATATAATTTTCTGCTGCAGACAAGAAAGTAGACGAAGCTGCCGCAAAGTCAGGCTGACCAACGATGCTCGTTTTACAGTTAAACGGGCAGGTTGGTCGCTGGTCTCCTCTCAGTTCTCAGTGCACTTTTTAGCCAAAAGTATTTTGATTTTGGCTATCTGGGCACCTTTATCAACCCTTCCATGGATCCAAAACCTGAGAGGCACCACTTAGAGGGTTGAAACTCACTAAATCTGGGTCCAGATGTGAGATGAAAATGGTTTGAGCCTTTTCTGTCCCTGAGACTCTGATCAGGAGGTCAGCCAACCAGACTTGGAGTAACTCTGGTAGTCCTGAGTTTAAGAGGTAGAAAAGGGCTCAAACAGCAGGACAGGCCTCTGAGGGATCAAGTCAGGCTTCCGGCAGCAGGGCAGTCCATCCAGGCGCAGCAAAACAGTCTTGCGAAGTACACACCAGGACATAGCTGCAGGCAGTCCTTTGTGAGTCCCTCTGCAGGCCAAGAAAGTGAACTGAAGAGTGGGTCTGAGGATCCTATTTTTAAACCAGGTGCCTTCTTTGAAGTAGGAGAAGTTTATAGAGAATTCCATTGCAAGTGCTTGGAGTTTTCTGCCTTACCTGGCCTAGCTCTAGCCTGGCTGCCTATTGAGGTTGTGTGAAGTCCTTTGTGTGAAAGCAGGTCACAGCCTATTGACTTGTAAGTGATGCTGTGCCCAGCTCCGCCACCAAACTGTCAGTAAATGGCCCATCCAGGCACACCTAATCCCTCTATTGTGTGACTGTCTGGGAGGAATAAGCAAAGTCCATCTGCCAAGTACACCGAACAGGCTGCAGGCACCAAATAGTTAGAGGAGGAAAATGCCAACTTTCTAAAAGTGAGCCAAAAAGGCATGTGCTTTGCACGCCACCCCTTCGCACTGCTTGAAATACGGGATTGTCCCCAAATCGTTTATCCAATATATCATTCTCAATGTTAAACTATTAATACACCAGTATGTTGTCCATTTTTCATCCAAACTTTTAATATAGTCATTCGAAGACATTCTAAACCACTGTGAGGACAGCGCATTTCTCATAGATAATTTATTATGTAATCGTCAACTGCATTCAGCCTGCCCATCCGGGCTTCAACTAAAGCATGTAGAGGTAAATAGTTTATACTCCAGAACCGCATAACTTTCTAAAAGTCGCATTTCCAAAATTGTAACTTAAAATCTGACTTTATCATTAGAAGGGATTTTAAATTACAATTTGGTAGATACCAAACATGAAACATCTACCTATTACCAATCAAAAGTTAGTACTTATTAAAACAAAATAGCTAACCCAATGTTATCCAATGGAAGAGGTAGGCCTCACCATAGTGAAAAGCGAATTTAAGACTTTTTTCACTACTAGGACATGCAAAACTTACAAGTACATTTCCAACCTTTTAATTACAATTCACCCTTCCCTATGGGCTACCAAGGGTCTGGCTTAGGAGTGACTTATATGCAATAAAAGGGAAGTTTAAGACTTGGGAAGAGGGTTATTTTTCAAAATCAAATTGACAGTTTAAAAATGCATTCAGGCTGCAATGGCAGACCTGGGACATGTTTTAAGGGACTACTTAAGTGAGTGGCACAAAAGTGCTGCAGGACACACCCGCCGCATTTAATTTATCGGTTCTAGGTATATAGAATACCACTTTACTAGGGACTTATAAGTAAATTAAGTATGACAATGAAGTGTAAGACCATGTTACAATATGCAGTGGTAAAGTGCACAGAGTCCTAAGGCAAAAAAAACAAATCCAGAAATATAAGAGAGTGAATGCAAAACATTTGGGGAAGACCACCCTAAGGCAGACTAGTCTAACACACAAAAAGAACCTCCCACGAAACAAGCATGAC
The DNA here is from genome assembly GCF_964261635.1 of Lissotriton helveticus. Classification (NCBI taxonomy): domain Eukaryota; kingdom Metazoa; phylum Chordata; class Amphibia; order Caudata; family Salamandridae; genus Lissotriton; species Lissotriton helveticus. The sequence continues at coordinate 132,905,846 of NC_136070.1, read as the reverse complement.
AAAGTCAATAGGGTAATGTTAGACCTGTCAGCATTAGGATGGTCTTCCCCAAAAATGTGTGCCTCTCCTCCTCCATTTTGTTGAACCTATTTTTGTTTCCATTAGGACTCTGTGCACTTTGTCACTGCTAACCAGTGCCAAAGTGGCTTTGCTCTCTGCTTCAAACATGGTAAAATTGGCTTGTACCCAATTGGCATCTTTAATTTACCTGTAAGTCCCTAGTAAAGTGGTACTACATGTACCCAAGGCCTGTAAATTGAATGCTACTAGTGGGCCTCCAGCACTGGTTGTGCCACGCACTTAAGTAGCCCTTTAAACATGCCTCAGGCCTACCATTGCAGAGCCTGTGTGTGAAGTTTTAAACTGCTATTTTGACCTAGCATAATAAACCTTTTGCTAGGCCACAACCTTCGTTTTTAATACATATAAGTCACCCATAAGGTAGACCCTGGACAGTCTCAAGGGCAGGGTGAAGTATCTTTAAGAATTGGGCCATGTACTTTTGAGTTTTGTTTGTCATAGTAGTGAAAAACTCTTACATTTGTTTTTCACTACTGTAAGGCTTATCTCTCCCAAAGGATAACATTGGAGTTACCTTGCTACATTTTATAAGCATAATTTCCAAATGGGAAGAGATAATCAGTTCATGGTTGATGTCTTTGGAATTGGGGTGAAAAGCCCTGGTCAGTTGGGTGTTTGATCCAGAGTGACTCAAAGGGCTAGTCTGCTGGCCGCCTGATCTGAGCCTCCGGGACATCAAAGGCTTCCCAGCAGCCCCTGGACCAGTCATCTGCGAGTTCCTGACCCTCAAGTGGTGCCTCTCGGGTCCTGGGCCCTTGGTCTGGCTCGAGCTCTTGAAATCAAACATTTGGGCTCCTCACGACTGTGAACGGGCCTGTTCACAGCAGAACTGCGCCGGTCACTCTAAAAAAGTGTGTGACCGCCTGCCTGTCTCTTTCCACAGCAGGTATCAATCACGCACTGAGGACCTCGACAGTGAACCTCTAGCCCGCCTATCTGCGAAGCCTATCCTGCTCTTGCGCCACACTGACCACTGCTTGCGATGTTCTCCTTACTCCCTGTGACCCTCTCCTATGCAAATGGGATACTTGACACAAAACTTGAGGAGGTAAAACTTTAGCAGGACTAATCTGGGACTGTATCCGACTCACGTTCCATCGCATTGGCCTGAACCATTGACTTTGACCCGTCCAGTGCAATAAGATAACTGCAGTTGGCGTTTTATGCTTTTAGGCGCTACATTGCAGTTTATTCTTTCAAATGTCATAACTCCAGTTCTGCTGATTGGACTTTTGTCATTTTGGTCTTGTTTTATTTACTAAGCTCTATGTTTCCAACGTGGTGTGGGGTCTTTTTGTGTGGTGTTTTCACTGTTATATTATTTGAGGTGTTGCACAAATACTGTACTCAAGTTAACCTGACTGCTCTGTGCCAAGCTACCTGGGGGGTTAGCACAGGTTAATTTAGGGTTTGCTTGTAACCTACACTGACTAGGTTTGTGGTTTCTGCTTGACCAGTGCTCACAACCCAGTCAACCAGTAATCCCATTTCTAACAGGTGTCCATTTGTATAGTGTATGCACACCTAGACATATCATCCAGGCACATAAGCTCAAAAACAGTACGCTTACAGGCATATACAGAGTAACACACATACAGACATAGGTGCACACCCTGAGTAGCATGCATTCTAGCACCTTCTTGCTTATGGTTTCTCGCCTACATGGTATCCGCTACTCATCCATTTAGGGAGCAGAAATATAAAAGGGAACAATAAATGAGACTGCAGCAGTGTTTGTGAAAATTGACTTCAAAAGCGGCATGATAATACTTGCCAGATACACGCCTTAAAAGCCTGACATTAAGATAATTAAATACTTTTCTATGAGAAGGGTAGGCAGCGGCAAATTGTGAATTTTCAGTCATTTTGCAATTTGCTGCTTTCTACAAGGGCAGAAAGAATGTTTTACTTCAAAATTGTTACAGATTTGCTTTTCTTTGCAGAAGCAGTGCCTAACAGTGTACACCTGAGGAAAATTGGGGGAGACACAATATAAAACATGCTGCATTCGTATTTCAGTAAGGCACTGCTGTAGAGTTCACACAACAATTTACAGCAGTGTCTCATGCATGATGGCCCCTTTGTGGATAGGGACCTCTTTAACTGCATTGCCTGGTACCTGATAAAAGCAAATACCACATGTTGATCATGTAATATCTACGCTCTGCATGCCATGCCTTACACTTGCATTCATTGACAACAACCTCCATCTATGCATACCAAATATTTAGGCCTAGCCTACAGACAGCTTTAGCTGCCTCGCCCACCTCATGTTTCAAAAAATGTAATTAGAAAAATACATACCTAAATATATATATGCATATAAGTGATTTTGGTCAGCCCATAGGAAGATTTGCTCTGTTCAAGGGTCATTTACATTTTGCTTCTGCCCTCCAAACCGCACATACTTTGGGGCTGTGGCTATCTTTGAATGATTTCATTTGCCTTGTGCACATGTGCACATATACTTCAAAAGTAGTCCACTTCGGTGCCATGCCTGGTAGGCCAATTACTGCTTATCTTTCCATTTTCATTGTTATGCTCTTTTTCATGTATTTAAGTATTGGAGCACTTCATAAATTATTTTCCAAACGTGCATGCCATTTCTATATGGTGGCAATTTACATTTATATTACTGTTTGTGTATAGTGCACGTTTTCAAATATTACATTAATTGCCCAACCTAGTCCTATTGGCTTTACCAATGCTTATTTTCATATGTATGTCTAATGTGAACCTAATAAAGATCTGAGCCACAGTTTTAAAGAAAGATCTCCATCAATTCTACCATTAATGACAAGCAACGAAAGGTCACCCACCCATGTTTGTGGGATAGAGGAGAACCTTCGTTGGTACAAACAGTAAAGCAACAGGAGCTCTTAAGGCTTTATCTCATAGAGAAGGCTTCTTCGTCAGTAGCTCATGAACTACTGGTAGCTCTCCCGCTTCCTGTAAGTAGCACTCCTGTGTGCAGCCCAGCCTACTAAATTAGAAGCTTTTGGTTTGTTTAATTAATACATATATATATACATATATCGAAAATGAAAAAAAAAAAACGAGCGCGGGCTCCCACGCTTCGTTTTTTAAAGCCTCCTGGTGGCCCAGGTCCCGGGGGCATTTCTGAATTGTGTAGCGGGGGCCCCGGCAGCCCTGGGGACAGCCACCTCCCCAGGTTTTTTTAAATTTATGCGCTGGAGGCACGCGGCCCCCCACAGCCCCGGGGACCGCCACCTACCCGGGCCTCATTAAAATAGGATTGAGGGCCTCATGGGCCTCCCAAGCCCCGGTGACCACCACCTCCTCGGGGCTAAAATAAATAATCTGTGTGGGGGACTCGAGCCCCCCCACACTGCCCCGGAGACCACCATCTCCCTGGGGCACTGTTTATTTAAATGCGGCGGTCCGTTACGAACGCCCGAACCCCAGGGACCACCACCTTCCCGGGGCTTTAAATACTTGGGAGGGGCCCCCCTACAGGAGCCCTTGATGGCCCTGGGACATTGCCGTTTGCTATGACAGGGCAGGAGCACAGCTCCCACCCTGTCATAGCAAACACTGCTTCCGTTTTTGGAAGTGAGAGCAGGAAAACCTGCTCTTGTTTCCAAAAACCAAAGCAGAATTGCTTTTGCACAAGGGGAGCTGCATGTTAGCGAGACCGTGGAGGCATTGGGGCTCCACTTACGGTCCCCAATGGAGAGACCAGACCCCGGGAGATGGGGTCCCCGGGGCTAGAAGTGGCCCTGAAGGTGGGGCCACATGGCCTACCTCCCCAATAATTAAACATTTAAACACTAAAAAAAACAAAAGGCCGGCCCCGGGGAATGGGGTCCCCGGGGCCATAATTGGCCTACACGGCCCCCTCCAAATTATTTTAAAAAATGAAGAAAATAAAAGTCTGGCCATGCCCCGGGCAATAGGGTCCTGAGGTCCGACATTGTTTTTTTGTGTTATAAAAAGGGGTCAGGCCCTGGGGGATGGGGTCCCCTGGGTCCCAAAAATACTAAAAGAAGGGAGGCAACACAGCCCCCTTCTAAAAAGGAAATATAAACAAAAAAAACCTGGCATCTCGCCGGAGGCCCCCCAACTACTCTGCAAACGCGCCCCCTGGCGCGTTGTAAGTTGGGGAATTAATTCCCTTTGAATACTGAGGGTCCCTGCGGGCCAACTAGCTCACCAGGTACCCCCAGTAAGTGCCACACAGCTGGATTGCAGAGAGGTGGTCCGAGGCTATGCCCCATTTTACACCACTCTGCAAACGCGCCTCTTGGCGCACTGCTGGTGGGGCGATGAGGTCCTCTTGTATGCTGAGGACCCCAGGACACAAGTGGATTTCATCCTCCGAACAGCAATGCGCCAGGAGCCACATTTGAGAGTGGTGTAAAAAGGGGTGTGGCCTCAGATCACCTCTCTGCAATCCAGCTGTGTGGCGCTTACTGGAGGTACCTGGTGGGCTAGTTGGCCCCCAGGTACCCTCAGTATTCAAGGGGAATTAATTCCCCAACTTACAATGCTCCAATGGGTGTGTTTGCAGAGTGGTGGAGAAAGGGGGCGTGGTCTGGTATGAAAAGTTAGCAATCCTGCTGTGTGGGACTTACTGGAGGTAATAGGAGGGGTAGTTGGCCCCCAAGGTTGACGTTGGGGGCTAACTACCCCTTCTGTTACCTCCAGTAAATCCCACACAGTGGGATTGGTAAGTGGTGTTTGGAGGCCATGCTCACCTTTCTCCACCACTTTGCAAACACAACTGCTATGTTATAGTTAGAAATTAGCATTTAAAAAACCTTAGAAATTCACTGAAAAAACCATAGCTTTTAGGGACGGTATAGTTACAAATTAGCATTCAAAACACCTTAGAAATTTGCTGAAAAACAATAGGTTTCAGGGACATTATAGTTAGAAATTAGCATTTAAAAATCCTTAGAAATTCACTGAAAAACCGCAGGTTTCAGCGACGTTATAGTTAGTTGGACATTTCACTCGTACAAAACCAGAGAAATTCGACTGTTATAGTTAGTAGAGCTAACTCGCACCCCCGCAATGCACTGCTGATGATGTCACATATTACATCACTCATGACATGCTCAGTGACATTACTGATCACATCACTGATGACATCTCAAATTACATCACTGATGATCATTCATGTGATCATCTGATACACCTCCTCACATGCTAATAAAACCTTTCATACACCCACTCTAAAATACAGACTACCAATATGGAAACCATAGACAGTCCAATAGCAGTTAGTACATACTCGCTCAGTGATTCATACGTCTACACACACATCCACCCACTAACCCATACAGTCACTCATACACGCAGTCATTCATCAATACAGTCACTGATCTATTAACTCATACACCCATATAAACACTCACACACTGCCATTCCATCAACGAGTTACTCAAAAACCTAGTCAGTCACCCAAAGAATTAATTAAACTTCCATTTAATCACCTATAGAGTTATACACACACCACTTCACTTATTCATACAGATATATACTGCCTTCAACAATTACTGACATAAGCACACACTTATCCATGCAGCCACTGTCACAATCACTCACTGTCACATATACTCACTTATGTACACCAACACTCACAAATACTGCCTTTCACATATTTAGTTACGCATATACCACTAACATATCCATTCACTCACTAACACAGTTGTACGTACGTTCACTCACCCATACACTCCCTAACACACGCACTCATAAATGCATACACCCAGTAAATCACCCACTCACACATCCATGCAGGGAGTCACCCCCCCCCCCACCCACACAGACAATCAGGCACCCATACAGGTTCTCAGACAACCGATCATTCTTCAATATACCTTGGCATATAGAGATATAACATTCTTGAAATTTTTAGAAACACTCAGTCACTAGATGATGTCATCAGCGATGTCATCTGAGATGTCATGAGTGATGTCATCAGTAATGTCACTGAGCATGTCATGAGTGATGTAATATGTGACGTCATCAGCATTGCATTGCGAGGGTCGGAGTTATAGTTAGCTCTACTAACTATAACAGCCGAATTTCTCTGGTTTTGTACGAGTGAAATGTCCAACTAACTATAAAAGTCCCTGAAACCTGTATTTTTTTCAGTGAATATATATATATATATATATATATATATATATATATATATATATACACTCCCACATATATATACATATATATTTACAGGCACATAGACCGGCAGATTGTTACAATCATAATAGGATGCTGGTAGAGTTGGTGTCGTGGAGCCTGTACCATAACTACTTCATGTTTGGTAAGGATGTCTATCTGCAGAAGAGGGGTGTAGCCATGGGGGCCTGCTTTTCCCCTAGCTATGCGTGCTTGCACGTGGGCTATTGAGAGAAGCAGGTCCTCATGGGTGACCACCATGATATTGTCTCAGAACATGTGCAAATGTGGGCACGATTCATTGATGATGTGTTTTTAATCTGGAGGGGGGATGAAGCCAGTGCCGTGAACTTTGTTGAAAAACTCAACATCAATTATTACAATTTAAAGTTTACTCATCACATTAGTAAGAACTCAGTAGACTTTTTGGATGTCAGGGTATATACTAGGTCTGGCAATTTAGCAACCACCCTTTATAGAAAGGACACTGCGGGTAATTCCACCTTGCACGCTAGTAGTGCTCACCCGCGACACACAATTGACAATATCCCCTATGGGCAATTGCTCCGCTTAAAAAGAATTTGCAGCAGTGTAGAGGAATTGGAGAAATGTACAGCAGAAGCCCTTAACAGATTTAAAGCTAGAGGGTATAATGATCAAACTCTCAAAAGGGCAGTTAGCAAAATGAAGCAAAGATCCAGGGATTCCCTATTAGAGCAAACTAGCGAGACCTCTAGGAACAGGGAAGAACCTGAGAACTCGGCTATCAGGTTTATAACATCGTTCAGCTGCCAGGATAGGAAGATTAGGTCCATTCTGACAAAAAGTTGGCCTATTCTCCAAACTGATGGTGTTCTGGCTACTGAACTACCTGATAATCCCAAAATTACGTTTAGGAGGGGACCCTCCTTACGTAGTCATGTCTCCAATTCATTTCCCGAACTACTAAAGAAAAAATCCTGGTTTCCACCACGACTTGGGTTCTTTAAGTGCTCAAGTTGTCGGACGTGTACATTTGGTGTTAACACCAGCACCCTACATGACCCCATTTAGTCCTGTGCCATTGCGGATCAAGGGCAATTACAGTTGCAGGACAGAAGAACAAGTTACTTACCTTCGGTAATGCTTTTTCTGGTAGATACAATATCTGCCTGTGGATTCCTCACCTTGTGAATATCCCCTTGCGTCAGCAACATTCGGAAATTCTTTTTGTAGCTTTGCGCCGACGTGGACTTGGACGTCATAGAGACACGGCATCGCACGCGACTCCGCTGACGTCACCGACGCCTACAATAGGCCCGCGCCGGCGTAATGACATCAGTTCCGCCCTTTTTTCCATGCCTTCGAGGCACACGGACGGACCAATGACAGTAGACATATACACAGTATACGCAGTACAAATATCAAGGTAACACACACAGTGTGAAGCAAATGCAATAAAACATTTGAAATAAACAACTCCTTGACAATAAAATAAATACATTACAGAAACTCTGGTATAGAAGAATGGACAACGGGGAGGCGGGTGGGTCAGTGAGGAATCCACAGGCAGATATTGTATCTACCAGAAAAAGCGTTACCGAAGGTAAGTAACTTGTTCTTCTGATAGATACATCTGCCGTGTGGATTCCTCACCTTGTGAATAGAGTCCCACAGCAGTCCCCACTCCCGGAGGAGGGTGTCCACTCTTGTAGACCAGGAAATCCTGGAGAACAGAGCGTGCAAAGTGACCGTCCCTCCTCACTTCGGAATCCAAGCAGTAATGCTTCGCGAAAGTGTGGAGGGAAGACCAAGTTGCCGCTCTACAAATATCCTCTACAGGAACACCTCTAGCCAATGCTGAGGTTGAAGACTTAGCTCTTGTAGAATGAGCCCTTATACCCTCTGGTGGTTCCTTACCGACCAAAGAGTAGCAGATCTTTATACAGAGGACGATCCATCTTGACAAAGTTCTTTTATGGACCGCTCTTCCTTTCTTGCAGCCAGCAAACCCAATGAAGAGCTGGTCATCCAAACGAAAGTCTTTAGATCTGTCCAAGTAAAAGGACACCGCCCTTTTGGGGTCCAGACGGTGCAACCTCTCCTCATCCTTAGAAGGGTGTGGGGGAGGATAAAAGGTAGGGAGGGTAATGGATTGACCAAGGTGGAAAGGAGACACCACCTTAGGCAGAAAAGCAGCCCTGGTCCTAAGAACCATTCGATCAGCATGAATGGTCAAGAAAGGGGGCTTGTAACTAAGAGCTTGAAGCTCACTTACCCTCCTTGCCGAGACTATTGCAACGAGGAAGACTGTTTTAAGAGTCAAAAGCCTCATAGGACATTTGTGAAGAGGCTCAAAGGGAGCACCCATTAAAAAGGTCAATACAAGATTTAAGTCCCACTGAGGCACAATAAAAAGAGTAGGAGGGAACTTATTTGTGAGGCCCTTCAAAAACCTTAAAACTACAGGAGATTTAAAAAGAGATGGCTGGTCAGGCAAACAAAGAAATGCCGACAGCGCTGAAAGATAGCCCTTCACTGTGGCAACAGCAAGCCCCTGTTGCGCCAGAGAAAGGGCAAACTGGAGTACATCAGACAAATGGGCTCTCAAAGGGTCAATAGATTTCTCCCCACACCACGTGACACATTTTGACGATCTATAAGAATAGATGGACTTAGTGGAGTCACGCCTGGCTGACAAGATGATATCCACCATGTCAGGCGGGAGAGAAAAGGAATTCAGGGTGCCCCGTTCAATATCCAGGCATGAAGGTGTAATGTCTGGAGGTGGGGGTGTAGAACCTGCCCCTCCATCTGAGAGAGGAGGTCTGCCCTGAGAGGGAGACGGAGCGGCGGGTAAGAGGAGAGGTGGAGAAGATCTGTATACCACACCCTTCTTGGCCAGTCCGGGGCGACCAATATGACTTGGGCCCGGTCTCGGCGAATCTTCCTCAGAACCTGAGGAATCAAAGGTATGGGAGGAAACGCGTAAAGGAGTTGATTTCCCCAACTCAACTGAAACGCGTCCCCCAAAGCTCCTTGCATCGGATACTGGAGACTGCAGAATGACAGACAGTGAGCATTCTCGCGAGTGGCGAACAGGTCCACCCGAGGAGTCCCCCACATCTGAAAGATGTCGTGAACCACCTCCGGGTGAAGCCTCCACTCGTGGTCGGCAGAGAACTGCCATCTGAGACTGTCTGCACGAACGTTCAGAACTCCGGCCAGATGATTTACCATCAGACAAATCTGATGGTCCTGAACCCAGGACCAGAGATGCAGAGCCTCTCTGCAGAGACACTGAGACCCCCACTGCTCCCTGTTTGTTGATGTACCACATCGCGGTCGTGTTGTCCGTCAGGACCTGGACCGAACGACCGCAAAGGGAAGGGAGGAAAGCCTTGAGCGCCAAACGTATCACCCGCAATTCTAGAAGGTTGATGTGAAGCAACCTTTCCTCTGGAGACCAAAGACCCTTGACCTCCGGATCCCCCAGATGAGCACCCCACCCTAGAGTGGATGCATCCGTTATCACTGTGGCCACCAGAGGAGGCAACTGAAAAGGCTTCCCCTGAGACAGGTTGCCTTCCACGCCCCACCAAGACAGATCCGCCGCAGCTTCTCTGGAGATCCTCACTGACTCCCTGAGATCTCCGTTGTGCTGATACCACTGCCTGCGGAGGCACCACTGGAGCGCCCTCATGTGCCAGCGTGCATGGTTGACCAACAGAATGCATGAAGCCATCAGACCGAGCAGGCGAAGGACCTTCAGGACTGGAACGACCGCTCCATTGTTAAATAAAGGAATCATTTCCTGTATGTCGTGAATCCTTTAAGGAGGAGGGAATGCACGACATACAGTTGTGTCCAGTACAGCACTTATGAACAGGTTGCGCTGGGAGGGCACCAGGTGAGACTTGGGTACATTTATAGAAAGAAAAAAAAACCTGTACAACAACTGGGTTGTCTCTCGCAGATGATGGAGCACTCTCTCTGACGACTCTGCTTTGATCAGCCAGTCGTCCAAATAAGGGAATACAGGAATCCCTGACCTTCTGCAATGCGCCGCCACCACTGCCATCACCTTGGTGAAGACTCGAGGCGCAGTAGTAAGCCCAAACGGAAGGACCGCAAACTGATAGTGCTGCGATCCCACCGTAAAACGGAGATACTTCCTGTGCGACTTCAGGATGGGGATGCGAAAGTACGCATCCTGCAAGTCGAGCGACACCATCCAGTCTTCTTCCAGCAGTGCCTGAAGAACCTGAGCAAGGGTGAACATCTTGAATTTCTCCTGTTTCAGATAGAGATTCAAGATCCTGAGATCCAGGATTGGACGAAGCCTGCCATCCTTCTTGGGAATCAGGAAATACCGGGAGTAGCATCCCTGACCCCTTTCCTGCTCTGGGACCACCTCTATCGCACCCTTTCTTAACAAAGTTTGAACTTCCTCCTGTAGGAGCAACAGATGTTCCTCTGAGCAATATCCCTGGCAAGGAGGGTAATTGGGAGGGAATTCCCGAAAGGGAAGGGCATACCCATTTTCTACGAGATTGAGAACCCAAAGATCTGATGTAACCGATTCCCAATCCCGTAGAAAGTGGGTAAGCCGACCCCCCACTGGACCCACATGATCCTGAATGGCGGATCTAGGGCTGCTTTTCTGTGACTGGGGGGTTGGAGGAGGTGGAGGAGGAAGAGGCTTGACGCCCTCGAGGACGTGCCCTTTGCTATCCCCTTTATGACCTATACAAGGTATTTTGCTGCTGCTGCTGTTGTTGCTGCTGCTGACCTTGTCTATAGGTACGAAAAGAAGAGCGTCCAAAACCTCTGAACTTTCTGGTCGTTGAACCTCTTACTTGAAGAGATCTAGCAGTTGCTCTGCTGTCTTTAAACCTCTCTAAGGCTGTATCTGCCTTTTGCCAAAGAGACCAACTCCATCAAATGGTAGATCTAACAGTGCAGACTGCACATCCGCAGAAAAATCCGAGGATTTCAGCCAAGCTGATCTTCTTGTGGCAACCGCAGTGCCCATGATCCGAGCCACAGAATCTGCAGTATCTAGACCGCTCTGGATAACTTGACGAGCTGTTGCTTGAGTATCAGATAACACCTCCTCAAAGTCACTCCTGCAGTCTTGGGGAAAAGCACCAACCGACTTTTTAGAGCACGCAGCCTGAATCACCAGGCTTTCAGGAGAAGGGTGAGATTATAAAAAGGCAGGGTCTTCAGGAGCCACCCTATATCTCCTCGCCACACTTTTTGAGACAGCAGGAGCAGAAAGAGGCTTTTTCCATACCTCCATAATAGGTTCAGTTAATGCTTCATTAAAAGGGAGTAAGGGCTCCACAGATGAGCTTGGTAAATGGAGTACTTCTGTAAGTAGATTTGACTTAAACACAACAGTTGGTAATGTCAAACCTAAAAGTCCTGCTGCCTTTCCCATTACCACATGATATGACTTGACATCCTTTGAAGGCGTATCCGGACCTGATGGCAACTCCCACTCTGGGGAAAAATCAAGGCCACTAGCATCAGCCAGCTCTTCGAAACAATCCTCATCCAGTTCACCTTCCTCCAAGTCTGGGTGAGATTCGTAATACCTCCGTTCCTCCAGGAGGCATTGTGCTTCCCTCCTGGACCTCTCCTTTACACGAATCGGAGTCGGATCCACTACCGACTCCGACGGAGCCGGAGCCGACGTCGGTACAGAATCCGAAGGCTTAGATGGATGCTCCAAAGATCTGCTCGGAGCTGGCGTAGCCGGTACCGGAGTCGTCGACTTCGGTGGAGCCGGGTACTGCCACAGCAGAGTCGGGGCTGGCATATACGACACGAAAGGTGCCGGGGCATAAGAGTGAGGCACACCCAAATTAAATGCCATTGGACCCATGGGACCCGAAGGTGCACCAGAGGGGTACCATGATCTCGAGAATACCCCATACATAGCGTTCAGGAACGCTGATGGATCCTGACCTGGTGCAGGAAAAGGTGGATTATCACCCTCAGGCCGATCTCGAGGCAGATTTGAATCTGGCTCTTCAACAGGCGCCGATTCTTCTTCCTCATTAGGAACTTCCTCGACCTCTTCTTGAGCCGGAGACGGCATCGGAGTCGGATTGGAAACCGGAGTCGGAGATTGAACCTGTGACTACGAAGGCGAGGCTTCATCTTCCCGATCCGAAACTTCTTGTGGTTGAATTACCTTCGATTTAACTTTCTTGGGCGATCTCGACTTCGAGCCCGACTTCTCATCCGAATGACGTCGAGACTCATGTCTCCTTTTCTTGTGCTTCTTATGCGACCTCGAAGCATGATCCGACGAAGACTTCGAAGCCGACGCCTCTCGAGATCTTGATCTCGACCTCGACTTCTTCGAGCGGGATCTTGAAGACTTCTTTCCTTTATCGGCTTTCAGTTTCGCCACAAGAAGTTTGGTCTCCCTCTCTCGCAGGGCCTTTGGGTTCATTTTTTGGCACGACGAACATCCATCTACGTCGTGGTCGGAGCTTAAACACCAAATGCAGTCCTGGTGTGGGTCCGTAACGGACATCATTTTCCCGCATTCCCTGCAGGGCTTAAATCCAGTCTTCCTTGTCGACATTATAAAGAGACAAAGAGGCAAGGGAACAAAGAAACGAAGAAAAACAATAACAGAGTTACCAAAAGCTACTGAGTATCCCGAAACCGTTAGTGACGACAACGCGGAAAAAAGGGAACAGATGTCATCTTTGCCGGCGTGGGCCTATTGTAGGCGTCGGTGACGTCAGCGGAGTCGCGTGCGATGCCGTGTCTCTATGACGTCCAAGTCCACGTCGGCGCGAAGCTACAAAAAGAATTTCCGAATGTTGCTGACGCAAGGGGATATTCACAAGGTGAGGAATCCACACGGCAGATGTATCTATCAGAATATGCTGTTTATGTCCTGGCGTGCACATGCGGCCTGAGGTACGTTGCGAGTACTCTGCTTGCAGTGCACGCCAGGATATTACAGCATCTTCGGGCGATTGTAAATAATGATAACTCTTATCCAGTGGCGAGGCACTTCAGGAGTGTGCATAACAACAACTTGGAGTGTCTCAGTTACTTTGTGTTGACGTCTGTCCCTCAACCGCATAGGGGAGGGGACAGAGACAAAATGCTGCGTCAACTGGAGTCCAAGATGATACTTGAACTGGATACCAAGGTGCCGAATGGGCTCAACACCACAGAAGATTTATATCATTTTCTATAGGGTTGACTAATTCATTATGACTGGCAAAAACTTGCACCCTAGCCCTCAACTACTGAATTGAAACACTATCAACCTAAGAGGCCGCTCTTACATTGTAATATTCTTTTATATTGCCCAAAGGTTATTTCCTTTGCTGTTTATTTTAAATTTTCCGTCATTCACCTTTATTTTTCTTTGACCTGTAGAGAATGTAGATATGGATTGATTAACCAGTCTACAATATTAGTTTTGCACTCGTTATCATAGGTGTTAGGGGCACAAATAGTTTAAAAGTAGATATTTACTAGACGTAGGCGCGATATCTGAGAACAGAGGGGTTGCCATCATTAGTAGATGTCCCCAAAGCATTATTACTAGCAGAAGAGGTTGCCATCAATTTTAGATGTCCCCGCAGGATTTTAAATAGTGTTTATGGTCTTAACAGTGCAGTATTTATTAGCATTTTTTGCACAGAGTGTCAAGTTTCCATTGCGTAGGATTGCACATAAATAACGGACAGTTTTTATAATAACAATTCATTTTGTATTTAAAATGTTTTTAAGTATTGATATTATACTTTTAAACTAAATTGTCTTTTTGCACTGAGTGTTATGTTTACATACTGCGATGATTTGCACTAGATGTGTATCGATAGTATTATACTGTTTTGACCGTGTTGAAGCATTTATGCAGAAACAATCTTGCTATAACCTATGAATTTATTCAGTTGAGAATTTGTATCCGTGCGATATCAACATTGGATGTGGGTATTACTTACCTCTGTACTCCGGTGTGCCATATAAACGTAGTAGTATTTTTTCTATGTCGAATTTAATAACATGGTGTGCACTAGCATTTTAAAAATCCAGGCATTGTGGGTAAACATTTGACTGTGATCAAGGGCATCCGCCTGAAACGCGTCAGTTCACTTTGCTGCTAAGTTTGCCTCAATAAAATCTTTCTTGCCTTATATTGGATTCGTTTGGTCGTCTGTTCCGTTCTTGGGAACTGGAGTTGCAGTCTGGCTACTTTGTGCATGTATATATATATATATTCACAGAAAAAACCATAGGTTATAGACCATATATAGTTAGGAATTAGCATTTACAAAACCTTGAAAATTCACTGAAAAAACCATAGGTTATAGACCATATATAGTTAGGAATTAGCATTTAGAAAACCTTATTTTACTCACACAAAACCATTGAAATTCCATATATAGTTAGTTGCACTAACTATATATCGCGCACCCGCAATCCACTGCTGATGATGTCACATATTACATCATTCATGACATGGTCAGTGACATCACTGATGACATCACTGATGACATCTCAAATGACATCACTGATGACATCACTGATGACATCTCATTTGACATCATTCTTGTGCTAATACGATAAACCTCTTCAGACTCTAATATAACCTTAGATACACTCAGTGTATACAGACACTCACACACTGTCACTCATCCATGGAGTTACTCACACACCTAGTCAGTCATGCAAAGAAACAATCTCACCTCCATTTCCTCAACTATACAGTTATACACACCTTACTTATTCAAACATATACTAACACATATTTACTCTCTTATACAATCCCTGATACAAGTTCACAATGATCCATACAGCCACTCACACATTCAGTGGCTCTCATGCACAGTTATTTATATATGCCAACTCTCACATGTACTGTGTTTTACATATGTACTTACTATGACATGTAGCATTGAGATATCCATTCACTCATCAATACACTCATGCACACAGTCAACCGCCCATGTAGCTTTTTCCACATGCACTCTTGAACTCATACACCTAGTGAATCAACTGCTCACACATCTATGCACAGAGTCACACACCTCCCAGCCACCCCCACACAAACTCAATCTCCCATAGAAATACTTGGGCAACCAATTAATAACACATATAGCCTCTCGTATAGCTAATGATCAACACATGCAGCAGTTTACATCACAACAGACATAATGATGCACAAATTAAGACAGTTTAGTCACTAACCCATGCATTCAGTGAGACACATTTAATCACTCACTCATACAGTCAGTCACGCACCTACTAAATCCTTCATCCAGACACTTATACATCCACTCATTCTTCAATATCTAAGACATATTTTAACTTTACAGAAACATACAGTCACTGGATGTTGTCATCAGTGATGTCATTTGAGATGTCATCAGTGATGTCATCAGTGATGTCACTGACCATGTCATGAATGATGTAATATGTGACATCATCAGCAGTGGATTGCGGGTGCGCGATATATAGTTAGTGCAACTAACTATATATGGAATTTCAATGGTTTTGTGTGAGTAAAATAAGGTTTTCTAAATGCTAATTCCTAACTATATATGGTCTATAACCTATGGTTTTTTCAGTGAATTTTCAAGGTTTTGTAAATGCTAATTCCTAACTATATATGGTCTATAACCTATGGTTTTTTCTGTGAATTTCATTGGTTTTTTAACAGCTAATATCTGTAGCTGTAAAATGTATTCTTCTTTAAATCCAAAAATATATTTTATATGTTTATGAATAATTTTTTTTTTAAATATTTTTTTTTCTTCGTTCCCGCTTCGCGAATCGGGAAGCTTCCCGTTAGCTGACCTTGATGCCGCGAAATAGACCGCGAGCCGGTAAACGTTTCTTTACCGCAAGTGCCGCGTTAGAAAACAACATCGTGACGCCTCCCGTCCGCATGACGTTCCACGTTGTCGCGTGATACGTCATATGACGTGCTACGTTAGCGAACTGGTACGCGAAGCGAGTGCCAAAGCGCAGGTTTCTGGAAGCAAACCGGGAGGCCCTGCAAAGCGCTTAACGTAAACACAGCAAGTCATGTGACTTGGTAATAACACTTTTCATTGGTTCATTTCACTTTTGGTTTCCTAATGATGTAAGACTAGGTCATATAATCTAAAATGAACACTTTTGATTGGTTGAGAACTCTTGTTTTTCCCAAATGATGAAAATCCCTCCTTCTTTCCTCACTCTGACTTTCATCATTGTGAGAGAAAGACCCTTTGTGATCACTGAGCAATGGCTTCTTTAGTAGCTTCAGCTGGTGCTTCCCCACCACCTCCACCACATCCAAGGAAGAGTGGACCACCTGCTCAAGTTGTAATTCAACAAGAAGAAGAAGAAGAGGAACAGGAGGACGAGCACGAAGAGAGGCAGTTTTTGCCTGAGCAGCCCAAGACGTCTCACCGGAAAGAAAACTTCATTTGGCAATTTTTTAAAATTCCCAAAGGTCAGAAAAAAGTAAATGCAAGATACGTAACTTGCCTTATATGTCAAGATAGACTGTCCAGAGGGACCGACAAAAAATACAGTTTCGGAAACTACACAATGCATCGCCATATGACTAGGTGGCATCCTAACAACTACAGTGCTGCACAGTTTCGGAACGACCTAGATAATCTCCCTATTATGGCCAGAAGATCTGTTGTACCGGAAGTAACGGGACCAGAGGGCAGGGAGATGGTGCCAAATATACAAATGAGATTTGGTGAAGTAAAACACACCTGCGTATTTTGCGATGGATTCATTTCCTACGGAGAAAGAAGCATCACTCTGATCAACAGAGCTATTGACTATCATATGCAAGTTTGTCCGAAACGCCCAAAATAATAAATACTTCTTTTTTTTGTTTTGTTGCTCCTGTTGAGCCCTTTACAATGAATCGTTTTCATTGCCCCCTCCAAGAAAAACCCAAAAAAATATAAAACTGTTCCGAAAAATTCAAAAACAGTAAAAAAATGTTCAGAAAAATAAAAAAAAAAGTTCTTTTCAGAACTACCTCCCCGTTATTAAAAAATTGGTACAATATTTGGAACTGTGCCAACCTCTATTTCTCTTAGTTCGCTTCCTAGTTCGCTCGCTGGTACGCGAACTGGAAGCGAACCAAAAACAGTAAGTATAAGGGAAGGAAACACACACTTATGTTAAAAGAAAGACAGCTATAGGGGAGTAAACTAGAGATACTATTACCCATAATCCACTACTGATGATGTCACATATTACATCATTCATGACATGCTCAGTGACATCATCAGCAGAGGATTGCGGGTTTTTTGGCAACATGCCTTATCCACGGTTTAATAACGCTGCCTTTTGCTTTATATAAGTTTTCAAATTGTATGAAATATATACCAATAGGTCTTTATGAACCTTTAGGTAGTGCTTTTGTTCATGAGGTCTGGTCGCTTCCATACACATACAGATGCTTCAAAGATGATCAAGAAGTTTATCTGAATGGAGAGGAATGCACTGAGACGCCAGATCATTCACTAATGTGTAGGCACATACAGTTACACGATTCATGCAACAAACACCGACCAAATATGGCTTGCGTGTTGCAAGGCACGCCAGTTCCTGCTATCATCCCCACGTTCAAGTTGTTGGAAAATGGTAGTTATTTGATGCTCAATAATGAAGATTGTTCTGAGTTAATTAAAAGTATTCCTTTTATCGTAACAGTAAGTGAACGGGTTATTTGCTGCAGAAATGTTCTATTTCCTCCCACACATGAACATAGGGAGTTTTCAATCTGGCCACAAATACCAACCTTGGGACACGTTTCAACGGCATGGCAAGAATAAGAGCTCTTTTGTCTCAGAGAGAGGTGGCCTTGAGTTCGGCCCGTGAAACTTTCGTACTTCACATAGCGAACACCCGTACACAGGTTTGCCTTTCAATTTCAGCAACATGTTTCCGACTATCTTTAACGCATCCTCCACAAAATCCCTGGCACACTTTTTTAAAGTTGTTACCAGTGGTCTCGTGACTTCATTTGAGAAAATCTTTGGAGTCATCCCTGCTCCCTTTCATTGTATTTTCTGCACTCTGGTTCGTGGATTGGCATTTTTACTTGCATTACCAGCGGACGCTCTTGTGCTTTTTTACATTTTTAAATATGGATGTCCCTCCTATGCAACCTCCGACCCTGCAGCTGCTGACACTGTTCCGCAATCGCATGCTAGAATATTATGGCACAATGCCG
The DNA here is from genome assembly GCF_964261635.1 of Lissotriton helveticus. Classification (NCBI taxonomy): domain Eukaryota; kingdom Metazoa; phylum Chordata; class Amphibia; order Caudata; family Salamandridae; genus Lissotriton; species Lissotriton helveticus. The sequence continues at coordinate 132,887,398 of NC_136070.1, read as the reverse complement.
TTGGCGATATTAAGCACGGCATATGGATTATCTTTTCGGTTCTCCTACTTCACCTGTGTCCAGCCTGTATTTCACTGCCTGACCTGTGATTTCGATTGGGCCATTGATTTGTGTCTCTGCGGACCGGTTTCTCCTGACGTCGACTTTAATCAGCTGATGACTCCTATCATTACTCACGAGTTGATTTGTCCTGGCGAAAGGATTATGGCTGTGGCATTGATGCATGGACTACTTGGTCCCTGGAATTTACTGGCGGCAGCACAGTCTTTCTTGGAACACAGCTTTCTTGAAAACCCACCGAGCTGTCCTCTGATGGTGATAGAGGATCCGGTGCTGGGAGAGCACGTATGTTCTTTTCCGCTTTTAAATTGGATGGCTGAACTGTTTTCGGATGAAGACGGTGACTTCCTATTGGAGGCTGTTGCAGCTTATTTTGCATACACAGTTATGTCATAGACCTTTTTCATGTTTGATATGCTGAGTACTAGCATTTCATTGACAATTCATTGACTTATTTGTCAAGTTTTTATTATTTACCTTGCCTATTGGCTTAAGACTCGATAAAGTACTTGGCTGTTTTATTTTTCTTTAGCATTGAATTTTCCTAGTTTTTAATGCTTTACCTTGCGGACCGTCCACATATAAACTTGCAATCTGCTCTCATGAGATGGCACTTCTATTATCTTATTCAGTTCGTTTCCGGATCATGAGGAGGTGTCATCTAGGTCCTGGATATCTTTACACCGTGTTAAGTTAGCATGGGCTCATTACCGGTTTAAACGCCATTTTTCCTTTTTTGCAACTTCTGCACACGACACTTAGTTGTTGCTTTAGCTTTCCACCTAGTAGTTCATCGTGGTTTACATGAGAATAATATGTTATTGGTCTACTATCTGCTTTACTTGTTAAACTATATCTGTACAGCGAGTGCTAAAGTTTCAAGAACAACACGATACAGAATTTTTATGAGGTCTGATCTCCACGACTTCATACTCATAACATAAGTGCAACTTCTGCCAATTCTGGGCATGAGGCGGGTTTTATATTGCTTTGCCGAACACACATACACAACAGTTGATGCGGTTCACATGAAGAGAGAGCTGGTGTATGCTGATGTGATTTCTTCAAATCTAAGACACTAAAGTATGGACACGCCCTAAACCAACACAAAGAGACCTTCTTAGCAAATAATATAATATGTGTATTAGGGAGGGTGAGATATAAGCAGCCGCGGGCCGTGGAGGGAGTTACGATGGGGCAGGGAGGCGGGGAGGGGGAGAAGCAGGGTGGAGCCCTCTCTACCTTGCCCCTCCCCCTCCCCGCCTCCCTGCCCCACCGTAACTCCCTCCACGGCCCGCGGCTGCTTATAAGTGTTGCTAACTCTTATTCATTTACAGCATGTTAACATACTATCACCATTCACTTTTTATGTACTAGTAACTATGCTGGTAATTTTGCTACTGATAATATGTGTACTTTTATTATCTAAGGTACTACGCCTGAGAAGACGGCATTAGTAAATAAACATTTCAAATACACATCTGTTCTTCTTAACTCCATGTTCTGGTTTCTAAGAAATCTATAACGACCGACTGTTCATGAGTTCCACGTATCCTGAGGTACTATAAGTTCATATTCTGGATTGTCTAAACATTGAGAGTTTGTTATATCCAATGTGACACTGTACCTAGCTTGCTAAATAGTTTTTGATTACTAACGTGAGTTTTGGGACACCCTAATTCGCCGAGGTTCCAATCCTCTGTCCACAGTTCTGTGTGAGAACAGAAACCCTGCGACAGGGGCACCCCCGACCCTTGCTGGAGCTTCATCACACTTGCGATACAACTCCAGCAATGCGCCACCTTTACGGCACAGATACATCACGCATCTGTGCTGTTTTTGCCCCATGATGCGCCGCATTGTAAATGCAGCACACCATAGGTGACGGAACAGCGGCACAGAATGACTAACACATCCCTGGTGATGCGCCAGTCATCATAAATCTATCCCTATGCTTCTTATCTTGTTAGAGATGAACCGCCATATGTATCATCAAAGTTATTTGCATTTCCTAAATAGCGAACTTTAAGGAATAAATAGCGATTCTTTACCATTCCTAGTTTGCGATGAGCTATTTGCTAATTAGCCGAATGTAGCCCAATGAAGCCCAATGTAGCCCAATGTAGCCCAAAGATGGCCGCCAGACACACAAAAAAACAAATGTAGCCCAAATATCAGCCAGATGTAGCCCAACTATAGCCCAGTGACAGAATGACCAATCAGCTTCGCAAACCTCCGTTACGCGAAGCGGAGCGCTGTTACAGATATATATCTTTTTTTGAACGTTAATTTCTCAAAATCCACTGGAGCACATATATTGAGACCTAGCAAAGGCACATCGGGCTACCAGTCCCTAATATTTTGCCAAGTTTCGTGCAAATCCATTCAGCCGTTCAATTATTATTTTTATTATTTTTTTTTGCCCCGCGGGGCCCTTTTAAAACCTCCACATCAAACCTAGGGGGTCAGCGAGGATCTACTATGCCCCCTTATAGTTATTTCCCCCTTTGTTTTGACCTCCTCTTGTCTCTCGATCCTACCGAGAGACAAGATGGCGGCCGCTACGGACTGTTTGGAATGTTGACAGACGCCGGAGAACCAATCAGCTTCGCTTCACAAAGCTCCGTTGCGCGAAAAGTCCGCGAACCAGAGCGCTAACCGGTCCGCTGTTACAGATATATATCTTTTTTTAAACGTTAATTTCTCAAAATCCACTGGAGCACATATATTGAGACCTACAAAAGGCACATCGGGCTACCAGTCCCTACAATTTTGCCAAGTTTCGTGCAAATCCATTCAGCCGTTCGGGCTAAAAGTGAGGCCAACCGCCCTATGGAAAACTCAATGTTAAAAACATGTTTTGGGACCCCCCTTTTTTCTCAGCCCCCACTGGACGAACCCCCCCCAAATTTTCAAGGGCTGCTCAGAAACAAAATGTGCCATTTTCCTGAAAATTTCAGCCAATTCCGTCCACAAACGCCAAAGTTATTAGACATAGAATTTTCAAAAAACCCATAGAGAAAAAATCCTAACTATATATACCTACTGGCGACCGCCAGTAGGTAATATATATAAAATGGTTGCTTTTATTGATATTTGAGTGATAAATCGAGTGGTGATGGGGAGACTTATAACTCATATTATTACTTTGGTGCCAAGGGCATTGCAGCTATGGCTGTTATGTGTTACCCATGTAGAGGTGTTCTAAATTCTTAGCGTCTTTTTTAAACTACTCTTGGAAGCCCTGTCTGGTACACTGAAGTAATCACTGCTAGTAATCATGCATATCGGGGCCACTAATGTAATCATGTATTATGTGGTCCCTATTGCAACACTACTAATATTAGTAGCTCATGATGATTTTCGTTGAACATAAGTAGCTCTTATTACAGAAACGGTTGGAGACCCCTGTCATAAAGCGTTTGTACAGAATGTATCACATGTTTAACTTTCAATCCTGGAGTTTCGTGTGTGGCGCAGAAGGAATATCCCTGGGCCATAGCTCTTCAGGGTTCGTATGTCCAAGAAGAGCCCCAACCAACAAGAAAGAGAAATTATCTTGATCTTGAATCAAGGCACATTTTGCTATGAATTGTCCTTTCTAGTGAGAACACAATATGTACTCTGCTACAGCTCGCTGCGTTTGTGCGTTGCCAAAGCCCTCTTCAGTGCCAGGTGACATTAGTCAGTATCCTGGAGCAAGGAATGAGTATAAAATAGGCTAATAATGCTCCGACACTGGCCAGCTTGGCTTGGAGATATCTGTCGTCTCACATTTTCCTATGCCAGGGGTCAGGAGTTCTGTATCCCTTATTAGGGAAACTAGACAGAGAGTTGAACAATGTCAGATGTACCCTTTTGCACGTAGCACCACAGTCCAAGCACAATCGGACATAATCCTGGGCAAACCTGGAACTTGACATTTTCTGTCACCCAAGGTTCCGGGATAGATAATGGCTTATTTAGGGATTGGTGGAGAGGAAGTCCCAACGTGCACTTTAGGAACATGTATTTATTTCTGTATTAGCTTGAAGCCACCACTTTGTGGGTTTGTTGCCGAGAAGAAAAAAGAAAGCCGAGTAGGCCACATCGACATGGCGGTCTGCTTGGCATTGAAACTGCTCTGCTGCACTAGTGGGTGCATTTTAAACACCGAGATCTCCACCAAACAGGTGGGAAACTCTAGATACAGCAGTTGGTCCTCCAATGGGGAGTAGGCGGAGGAGAACCACGTGTGAGCTGTCCTTCTGCCGGGCTCTCAATCTGCCCTCTGGTCCTCTAATGGCAGCAAAATATATACAGAGGACAAGGTGTAAAGCCACACAGGCTACATGAAGCAATCCAAGTCTGAGTCGAGGCCTAGTGTGGCTAAGCTAAGACAACTCATTTCTAGAGTGCAAAAAACGACTCTACATCATTTTAAATGATAAAACCATTCACCAGAATCATCTTTAACCCAGGCTCAAAGATGACAGATAGAGTTTTGGGATTTCCTCAACTGGGTACCAAACGGAGTATATATAATTGACAAAAGCTGTTCTATTTAAGAATTCTCTCAACAGTATTTAATTAAGTACTGACTATATTTTATTAGTAAAACCAGTGATTAATTGAGAGATAATCTTTAATACAAGGTTGACATTGAAGATCTGTTGTTCTCGTGACTCCTTGATCAAGTACATTTACCAAATACTGCATATCTCTTCTTCCACACCTTCAAACAGTTTATCTCTTCTTACACACCTTCACACATAGGCATGCTTATTAGCAGAGACACATTCATCACTGCGTGACCAGGTCATGTGTCAGGACCTCCAACAACACACCCAACTCTCCCTGCTTTGGGCATCCTCCAACCACACTCTCCCTCCAAGCACTCAGGTCCACCAGTAATGGCGGTCGATTGTTTGACTACTACTACAGCACACCAGAGGCAGTTGTGTGCTATACAAAGGCAAGATGACATAAGAAAGGAGTCACGTCATGCTGCAGAGAGGACAATGATGTTCAGTTCTCTCTCTGAACCCAGAGAGATTCTGATTTACAGGTACTCGGTCAGACTCGCTGCAGGTGTGTACATTCCGAGGTTGAGAGTGGATGGGCACTACCAACATCTCAGCCGCCCCTGTTTTCTAGGCCCCCTAAGGTCTGAGACTCTTAGCAGACAGCACACCCAACAATTCGCGAATGAGGAATAACCTGCACAAATGGTATTTGTGCTCGTTTGTGCAACAGGTGGCCTAGTAGCAAGTGGAACATTGGAGAGATTACTATTAGCATTTATCTTCTAATGTGCAGTAGTGTTATATAAGGAGCAAACACTATTTATATCAGGTTTTTCTACTACCATGTGGATCTCACAGATCATGTCAAAGTGATATTACTAGGCAGGGAAATGTTACAAAGATGAATGTATCATCTGCAACTCCAGCATCATCGAAGAATTCATGCCACATGATGTTACGCCACATACGGTTTCATCCTCGTCCATGCCCTGAAGGACTGAACAGGCCCAGCATATGAAGTCCAGGATCTAAACCGATACAAAGAAGTCCCTCAGCCCACAATATCACAAAACCCTCCCCATAACCAGCGGCCTTCCATAGGTTCAGTCCTCTTCATCGTCTATGCCTTCCAGGCCTATTCAGGTTCCACAGCCCCTTTGTCATACTTTACACAGGTGATTCTCCGCTCTTACCATGAACACAATTTAGTGCCACTCTGCTGAGCCACAGTTTTGGCAGTTAAAAAAACCCCTAAAATATGATTTAATCTAAGGCTGTGGCCCTGCAGACAACAGCTTAAGCCATTTTTTTCAATATCAGCCTTGTGATATATACATGTGTCACATTACAGATGATGTTCACTGGGACATTGGGTGGCAGTGTTACATTCATTTAAATTTCAGTTTAACATTTAGTTTCAAGTGAGATCTTTTCAGTATAAATCCTAAGCATAATGTGCTGACTTTTTATCCAGCTAGTGAATGTATGAATTGACAGTCTGACTCGCATGCAATGAAAGAGAGGGCAACACTCTTGTGAAAGCGGAGACTGACGACATTGGGCCTTATTACGATGTTGGGTGGAAAGCGCACCCACCAGCTCACGGTGGCAGTCCTGCCAACATCTGACGCATCAGTCCAACTGCCGCATTATGATATAGGCGGTCCGACCTATGCCTTATGGGGGGAATCTGCCCCGCCCCCGACAGGCTCAAAGAGCCTGTTGGGGCTGCGGGTGGATCGTAATCCCCAAAATGGAGGCGGTGCCTACCCACACACTGCCGTGGGGGACTACGATGCACATTTCCAACGGTCTTTTCATGTCGGTTCTTTCGCCATGAAAAGGCTGGCGGAAAGAGATTTTTGGGGCCCCCTAGCAGGGCCCATGTACCCCGTGGCCCTCAACTGAGAGAATGAATGGGTTAAAGTGTACATGTGCATGTGGGCCTTATTCAGAGTGGTAAACGTACACTTTTGGTGTAAGTTGACTATTTTTTAGCTATTCACAAACTTTAAGTGTCGTTTAATCTGTAGTATTTTTATGACGGCACAGAATGTCTTATCTTTTAATGTGTGAAGTTTTCAACAGCAGTAAAGATACTACACTTTTAAAACTACACTCATACTTTGTAAATAGCAAACAAATAGCAAACTTATACTAAAAGTGTAAGTTTACCTTTGTTAATAATGCCCTGTGTGATTTAGCACTTTCCTACCAAAGTGAATTTGATACATTTGGGAGAGATCCTTGAACAGTGACTTTGCAGGCTAGAAACGGTTTGCGCTAATTAGCTATCCATATCTGCCAATGTAAGTACCAGTTGTTTGACTTCAGCATTGAATAACCATGATCTTCTGTAACTTCCTTTCTCAAAACTAGGCTTCTTAAGACCTCTAATAAGATCTTCAGGACAAGACAGGCTTGCCCCCAGAGCAGGCCAGCTGGTACATTCCGATCCTATGCCAGCATATTTGGAAGAGTTATGTCTTTCCTTTGAAAACAATCAACTGCTTCAGGAAGAAGGGTTTGGCATCTCCTTGACATATGAGTACCGTTGTCCAAAACATTATGAAGGTTAGGCAAGAACGCAGAACTGGCCATCACTGAAAGTCCTGTCTGCTGCCAGCTTGATCCTTGGGTCAGGAAACGAGGAGGAACTCAAAAAGAACCACCACCAATTAATCAACCAAGCAATCATTCTCTGGTGCTTCTGCAATGTTTGGAACTCCTCACTCATTTAACTGTGAACAAAGCCTAACATCCTTGCATTCAGAAAAAGACTTACAAGTTGCTTTTGGATGGATGATTGTCCATAACTAGATTAAGAAGAAAAGACATTCATCTCATCCAATCCAGCTTCCTCTTTAAGTCATTACAGCAACTACTTCAAATTAGGACTTATATTTTACTGCCTCCAATCTTACAGAGTTTATCTCCACTGAACCCGCTCACATATCTCTACGCTGTGCTTATATGAGGTCCTGCAATCGTTGTTTACATCTGATCTGCGCCAGTGCCTACCAAGAAATCTTCACCCAAATCATGCATCGATATCAGAAAATGTAGCCAAATTAGTCCAAGACTGAAAAGACTTCATAGGACTCCGTCTGAGAGTAGCTATGCCGTGAAATACCACTGCCACACGAAAGGTCTATATGTTAAAAGGTAGATGTGCCTGGTTAAGACGCAGTCTTCTTGCCTTGCTGAAAGCTTCAATGACACTTAGACATTTTTTAAGGGGCCCTACAATACACTTTTATTCTATCCTTCTCTTTTTATTTTCCTGGACTTACGTGTCCTCATCTAAGTAGGTGTTTTGAATTTGCCTTCCTCTGTCACCTCCAGGACAGTTAAAAGTCTTAAGCTCCTACCAGTTCTTGGAAAGGGAACAGGGGTTGACTTGACCTGATCTCCAACTGTAAATATCTAAGTTCAAGGTTTGCAGAAGCTCCTGTATAGTGATTTATGCCTTGTTGTCTTCTCGCCAGGCCACCGGACCAGGAACTTACTAAAATCATCCAAATCAAGCTAAAAATGTTTATTTCTAATAAATTACAATGCCATTCGGAATTCCTAAAGTTTACCCTAGATGAACACATACCCAAAATAAAAATACTCTTCGCCAACTGTCCACATTTCTCCAATCAAAATTCTAGAAATTGATTTCGTTCCCTACACAAGCTCTTAAATAAGATTGGAAGTCGCAGCTATGGTGCTCTAAAGTCTCTGTGAAAACTGAAACCATTCCTCTCTTCCGTTCACTGCTGGGATGCCACGTTTGCCCTTGTACTATTGACACTGAATGAATGCATCTCTCTCTTTCCCCACTGAAATAGAAAGTTGGTGGGTAGAATGTTTGCAAAAGTCTCAGCCACTGACAGTCGCTTTCCACTGCCTAATCGGATTTTTTTGCCAATGAGACATTCCAGACAGGGACGAGCCTTATGCAAACCAGAGTTTGTGTTCCTCCAACAGCACATGGCTGAAATCATCACGACAAGTCTACCATGGATGGACCATAAGAAACCACAGACCAGTTTCAGGTTTGTTGGGCTTCAACAGTGAGGTGCAGCTTGACTCCTAAGGCACAGGACCTGCAACTGGGTATACTTGTCACATTCAGGATTACACACTGAATTACATAGGTGATGGGTCGAATTCTTACAAAAGTCTCAGCCACTGTCAACCACTGAGGTAGCATTCCAGTCTCTCAGTTTTTGTCAACACTTTGCCTCTCCAGACATGTATCTACCATATGCAAAATAGACTTGGACCTGTTCCAACTGGAACAGTCGAGCCTGAACTGTAATGTCAGGAACCCCATCACAAGCAACCCATTAACAGTTCCGGCCTTGTTGATCGAGTGAGGCGAAGCTTGAATCCTGTGTAAAGGCGGGCACAGGGCCCTCATCTAGGCATACCCATCATGAGTGAAATGCTTGCAAAAGTCACAGTCACTGCATTACTTGAAGATGCATGCCTGCGATCCTCATCTCAAGGCCTTTTTTCAGTTCCCAGAATACGCTTAGCGAGGATGGGGGGCAGATCTTTCTCTTTTCTGGGCCCTAAGCTCTGGAATTCCCTTCCTCAACACCTGCACCTGGAAACCCGCTACACCCACTTCCGCAAAGCCATCAAGACCTGGCTTTTCAACCAGTAATTTGCTCCTGCCTCCCCCATGAGTCTCTCGCTCCTGCTTCTGTGGTTTAGTATTTTTTAGCGCCGGGAAACCCTATTCAGGTAGCTGTCGCGCTCTACAAACCCAATAAATAAATAAATGCATTCCAGTCCATGATTCCTAAGGATTAGCTACATGCAAATGAGACTTGGTGTACTCCAATAGGAACCGTCCCACCTACACTATTAGGCTAGATCTCCCCTCAACAGGAGCACAATCAACCCTGGTTTCGGACTCAAGCTGCCCTGTTCCGGTGAGGGGTAGCTTGAGTCCTTTGGCACAGCAAATACGGGACACCCCATATCTGGTCATAGCCAGAGCACTATGGCCAGCAGGTTTCCTGTACTGTTCGTCTTTACCAAGACTTCATAAAGTAGGATTATAGCCCGGTGCCACATGCTATAATATTTTTGAAGACCATGAACCTGTGTTATAGACCCGAGCTGCAGTCGATGGCTTACAAGGAGGATGAGGGCCTTTACCAACCATATAGCCGTATGCAGAAGGGCTATAATGCATTGAAAACATGGTGCACACACTGCGTCACAACCATTGCATCTCAGAAAGATTAATCCCACCTTCTCCCCTTCTATGTGACCCTATGTCCTGTATCACACTCCTTGAAAGTAGCGAGCATCTGATTCTTGGAAGGGGAAGAGGCACTGAAAACACTCCACTGGCTCCCCGTTCAGTCCAGAATACGTTTTAAGGCCATGTGCCGCCTTACCCATGGAGCCATTCTGAAAACCGGTCCTGCCATCACCCACTTATTTGTGGTTCCCTACTCTCCCGCTAGGAGCCTCCGCTCTAGCGAGGCCTTTTTGGCCTCCACTAGGAGAGTCCGCAGAGCGAGATGGGGCGGTCACTCCTTCTCAATAAACGCCTCCAACTTGTGGAACTCCCTCCCTTTCACCCTACGTAGGGAATCCAACTTACAAATCTTCCGTAAGTTGCTTAAAACCCACCCTTTTAACGCTAGTTAGACATTCCTGGTTAACTCTGTCCTGCCTGCTCACAAGCGCTACGAGGCCTCCGGGTAGTTGGCGCTATAGAAATCTTTTTTCATTCATTCATTCATTGTGGGGTCATTTTTTTGTACTAGAGTGCCAGGTTTTCCTTGGAAAGACATACATCAGTACGTCCATCCTAAATAGGTGGATGACCTTGGGTACGTACACCGATGGTCCCATGTCCGTCGGTCGGCAAGTGTAAGGTTTGCAACAGCAGAGCCAAGGGGGAGGGGGGAGGATGCCAGTGTAAAACTAAGATTGGGCAGACTGTCAATCAATTTGGTTGCCACATTTGAGGGGAGTAGTCTGTCCACCAAACACTAAACTAGGCCCTTAATCATAAGAAACATATCTGAGCTCTGTTATTATTATTTTTTTAGAAGCATTATTTATTCTCATTTTGCTTCTGCACAACGTCATTGCTAATAAAAGCACTTGAGGTTAACAGCGCTGCATACCTGGAAGTTCTAGTCTCGCGCTGTTAATGCTTCAAGCAGCTTTGGATACAAGGTGTGCTAATGGCATTGGGAACGGCAGCCGCCCACGCGCTGCACAGCAGAGGGGGCGCGCTCAGGCCTGGCTGCTGTTACTGCTCGCACCTGTGTGCTTAACTCGCACCTGGGAGTACATCTTTGTGTCCGTATGCATGTGTGTATGCTGCATGTGCGCATGCCTACATCTGACAACATGTTTGTGTTCATGCATCTATGTGTTTGTATCTGCGTGTTTGTGTGTAGGCACGTGTGACGATACTCATGGTTATGTGTGTGTGTGGTCGCCTGCTTGCATCGGTGTGCATTTGTGTACGTGTGTGTGTGCTGAGTGTCTGCATGCCTACATCTGACAATATATGTTGTGTTCGTGTATGTGTGTTTGTGTGTGGATGCGTTTGCATCTGCATGTTTATGTTTGTGTGCACGTGTGAGGAAGCTCTCATGTTTATGTGTGCGCGCGCGCCATCTGTGTACGTGTCTGTGCTGCATTCGCGCATGGCATCTGTCAACACGCTTGTTTTCATACATATGTGTTTGTGCGTGTTAGCTTCTGCATGTTTAAGTTTGTGTTCACGTGTGAGGATGCTCTCATGTTTATGTGTGTGTGCTGCACGTGGCCGTGGTTGCACCTGCGTGTATATCTTTGACTGTGTGTGTCTCTGAGTGCGCCTGAGCGTGTTCTTTCCGAGCAGCAGGAATAAAGCACAGTTGGTTAATTATTAAACGAGGCTCCGAGGCTAAAACCAGAGGCCTCGCCTGAACTCTGCTCTACATGGCACAGCACAAGGGAATAATCTTAACACTGGACTCGGCACAGGCTGCTCCAGGAGGGTTGAAGCAACCGAGCTATTGCCAAAGCTTGTTTGAGCAGCACCCAGTGTAAATCCCATGGAAGGGCTGTCAAGGCAAGGAACGAAGGGGAAGTTGCCTCATTTCATCTGCTTTTTAAGTAATGCATTTATTGTATTTGTAAATGTGAGAAGGTGGACTCATGAAACCACCTTCTCATGAACTATTTTAGGATTTTGAGTTATGTTATTTTTGTATTATATTGTTGACCTCGGGGGGAGGTCAAAATCAATTATAAAAAATAAACTTGAACGTGCTTAATTACTGCAGCAAGGCAGAACGCACAGCATTTCCAAAGACACGGACTGGAGCACACGACTATGAATGCTCCTACCAGCTCCTACTGGGTTTTAGGTGTCTGCTGCACCTTCCGTGAAGGTGTAAAGCACTGGGTCTGGCTCGCCTCAGTTTTGCAAGAGTTTGCTATCCACAGAAAGTAGTGTTTAGTCTGTGTTGTTGCTCGAGGTTCGACTGTGATTCACCCAGAAGTGTCAAAACACAAACTCAGACAAGCTGCACCCAACTGCGCGCGGTGGAGTGTGAAGGGACATGCATGAAATCAAGCCTTTCCCACCCTTCATCCAGGATCTGGAATGACATCCCCGTTTCCATCAGGACCTCCTCAACTTAGGAAAGAGTTGAAGACTCACCTCTTTAAAGAAGACTACATCACAATGCATTAACCATCCACAACCAAGCTTTCTCCTATATCACTCGTTGACGTTATGCTTGTCTTTGACCATGTACAGCACTCTGCTGCCTTTTTCCTGGGTTTGCTTTGTAGAAATGAGTGAAAAAGAAGGGGGTTCCCCGTGGGTAGCTTAAGGATATGGCAGGAAAAAGGGGGGAAAAACCATTAAATAGAAAAGGAGAGTACCCTGCCTCAAGATATAAAGGCCCTAGCTAGAGGGTCCAAGAGATATACATAGAGGGGTGGTTAACCTAGGGATTGACACTGAACATCACAATCACATGGTCAAATCAAATAGACTAAACAGTTCATATTGAAAAATATATTTTTTTATTTTTTGTTTTCTGATAACACAGACATAAAAAGTTTCTTCTTAAAAAATAGAAATATATTTTTTAGCATATCAGCAGTGCATATAGGTCATAAATAAAACAAACATACATATAGGGACAATAACAGAAGGGAAATTTGTCCTACCCAGTAACGGCCAATACTTAACACACACTAAATCATTCACATTCAATCCTTCCTTACTCTAACTAGTCTAGTACCATACATCATTCATTCTATCAGTCAATTTTCTACTCCTTGCGGGTATAGCACAACGATGGTTCATGTGCTGGTTATGTCAAGGTGTTAATCCGGATAGGTGGTTTTAGCTACGGGTCCTGATGTAGTGAGGACAATAACCGTATTCCTGGAGACATACGCCGACGCGCGTTTCGGTGACAGGCCAATTAGGCCGCACCGTCGTCAGGGCAAGGGGCAGTATACTGGGACGGGCACAGAGATAAACTTCTGCAAGATAAGGAGTAAAACATGCATTTTACTTTCATGTATGTATATATACTTTTCAAATTACAGTTCAGTGCTAGCAATAAACATTCATCATCATAGATGGGTTACTACATATTTCAGACATTTAAAGAGACTTCCAATATTTCAGCATGTTATTTTGTACATCTGATAAACACTGGAGCAATGCTCCTACACCTGACCGTTGATTGCCATGCAGTGTCAAACCTTCTAGAGACACTCCCTAGGATAGATTCCCCGAAAGGTGAAATCTAAAAGGCATCATGATAGCCTTGACTGTATGGACCAAAGAGCACATTCAATACCACACAAATTCTTTACTCACACGTAGGTCTATAAACTGTTTTTATCATACATATTAAGACAGTTCATAGTCTCTCTCAGCACTCCTCTCTTTTGAACACGCATGATTCTATAGTGTAGATCAAGGACCGAGTCCAGAGTCAACAGGTAGTTCAGCTAGTCATTATTTGTTAGTATAGATCCCAGCTAGGACCAAGTAGTCTAGTATAACCATGCCCACAGTTGTTTAGTTATTTCTGGGATTTTCACTTTTATATTTTACCTGATTTTAGTTTTATTATTCAAGGATATCAGGCATCAGGCGACTTCTAGGAGGTATGGGGGCGCCGATGCTGCTGGGAAAATCCAAAGCCAGGCTTCAGGCCGTTCAGGTTCTGTCAAGGGGATAATTAGATTAACTCTTTTGTCAACATTTAGGGGTACTTCTAAACAGATCAGATTCTTGTTGTCAGTCCATATCCTTTATAGTATCTGTGCTTATGGCCATAGGGCATCAAAGAGGTCTCTCAGGTATCCATCTCTACCGCTCTCTAGTTTACAGAGATCGTGTTTACCGGTTTAAAATATTTAAAGGGCTTGTTATTGTCTAACAGACCTAGTGCTGTAAGTTCTCGAGATACCTACCAGAATCGATCGGCACCTTGGCGTGGTGTTTTTATTCCCCCTTCCTGTTTAGGCGGTCATATAGGGTCTGAATGATAGTAGGCAACAATGGAGCCTGTCAAAAAGGGCGAAGCTAAATCAGTGGCGTATCATGGCCAAGATAGTAATTAGTTATTATTACTATAGAGTAATAGCGTGTTTCGGAAAGTTCATTAACACCACGCCTCGCTATTCAACAGTGCTGTTTATAGCTACCAGTACATACCGGGGAAGTTGGCTCGTAGGGCTGGAGTTCTCCTTTTTAGTGTTAAAACAGGCGCTGAATGGTACATTTACTTCTGGCGTTCCTACAGATAAAGATGGCAATTCAGTAAAACTACAGAGCCCAACTCCTGCAGTTTCATATTACATATTTATTTTACATCATTATTTACCTTTTATAAATAAATTCGCTGTTCTTAGAAGGGGGTTCCAGTAGTGCTGTACTATGTCATTTTCTTGTCATAGGTAGTATCGGTATACGATGTAATCCCAGAAGGATAGAGCTGCCTCAGTGGGGGACTGGCTGGTGCTGCACCTGGGGCAAAAGGGCATAAAGAATACTAAGAGACTGGTCTCTCTAGACAGGTTTCGTAGTTATAGGGCGCTCGATTTTCAATGCTTACCTTCGTCTCGCGAGCAGTCTTCCTTAAGTTGGGATTCCGCCGACCCGGTCTGTCGGCCGATAAACGGAGACTGGATTTTCAGAGGCAGTTTCCGGCGTCCTTATCAAGGATCGTCGTTTTCGCGCCCACTCGACATACCAGATCAGCTGTCCCTGATTTCATAAAAAGAATAGACTGACTATTTTCTCCACCCTGTATTCAGTCGCCATCTTGAGTATACCAAACAGTGGATAGAAACGCTGTTTAAGGTATCATTTGAGGTGCTGAGGCGGCCATCTTACTAAAACCGATCGTCTATTTTCGTTTTCTTCATAGAGATACGATTTTTTGAGGCATGAAGTGTATAATATAGATACGATGGTATATATATTTATATATAAAGGTGCCAGTCAGGCAATTTAGGATTTTCATAGTTTTTTTATATATAATAGTAGTTAGATCTTCCTTAAGAATGCCGCTGATGGACCAAGAAGTGATGTCGAGCCATAAATAGTTATGGTTAATATATAAGCTTTTTTCGCTCACCGAGATAGACAGAGGTTAGGTGCATCCCCTATATTTAACATCGGTGCACATTCTTACAAGGATCGAGTTATTCAGATAGATTGACAGCCATGTAGGTTCAATCCCAGTTAGTATATTCTAAATCAGTCTCCAATAGATCAACTTAGCCGAATTTTAGGGAATAGATTCATCATTTTTTGGCATAGAGGTCCCATACTGTTGTTACAAAAAAGCCTGATGCCAGGGGCATTCCTCATTCAGTCCTTTTTCTACAGAGTCAAGGAAAAAGATCCAAAAGACCTCCCGTTTTTTTCGGAGGCATGTTGGGTCAGTTCCAGGGTTGGCCTTTATCTTTTCCAAGATGAACCAGCGAATTTCTATGTCCTTGTGGTTTTTCTCTAGCCAGTGGGCCACAATGGGGGCTGTCATTTTTTTATTTCTTATGTTTGACTTGTGCTCCCCTATCCGTATCCGGCATTCTCTTCCAGTTTCTCCAACATATGGGAGATTGCACGGGCACAGTATGAGGTAGATGATATTGCTGGTGCGACAATTAGTTAACGTGATGTTCCTGCTAACTGAGATCGTGCGTGTGTTGGTAATGACAGTATCACCTATAATGGCTTGAGGGCAAATATGGCATGTTCCACACTTGTGATTGCCATATATTGGATCCATTCCTGTCATGGTAGTCTGTTTATTCATTGAGGGTTCTTGTATTCTCCCCTTTACCAGATGATTTTTCAAATTCTGGTTTTTTTTAAAAGCAAAGATAGGTCGTCTTAGATGTGTTTTTTCGCTTTCCAGATTTAGGATGTGCCAGCTTGAATTCACAGCCTGTCTGATCTTATGATTCATCTCGGAGTGACGTGTTACACAAACCAGTTGGTTTAGTTTCTCCGATTCTTTTTCTGTGAACATTGCTTCCCTGTTGGTGTATCTGGCTCGTTTAAACGACTCTCTGATCAATCTCGGGGGGTATCCTCGGAACCGCAGTTTTTCCTGGAGTATGTCAGCCTGGGTTAAAAAGTCTTGGAGGTCAGTACAGTTCCTCCTAATCCGAAGGAACTGGCTGTAAGGGATACTATCCCTCTGGCTGCGTGGATGGAAGCTAGCATATTGCAGCAAGGTGTTGCGAGCTGTCGGTTTTGTATACAGGGATACTTTGATGGTGTTATTCTGATGTTCAATCCAGATGTCTAGAAATTCGATTCTAGATCTGCTGGTGTGGCTGGTAAATTTCAGATTGGTATCTGCCACATTGAGCCATTCAATGAATTCACTTAGTTGTTCTTCTGCCCCCTTCCAAATAAAGAAGATATCGTCGATGAACCGTTTCCAGTTCATGACGTTCTCGAAAAAGGGGGCCATCTCATTAAAGATATTTATCCTTTCAAATTCCCCCATATATAGACAGGCGATGCTAGGTGCGCAGCTAGCTCCCATACTGACACCCGATGCCTGTCTATATAGGGTGTTATCAAATTCGAAGTAGTTATCAAATAATACCACTTTGAGACATTGTAAGATGAATTCAGCATTTGTTATGGTGGTATCTCTAGAGAGTACAGTCTCAATGGCATCATATGCTCCTTGTTGTGGTATATTAGAATATAATGCCTCCACATCCAATGTGACCATAATCTCAGACTCTTTGTGGAATTGAATGCCCTCCACTTGCTGGATAAAGTGTCCAGTGTCCCGTACATATGATTGCAGCTCTGTCACCATAGGATTTAAAAATGTATCGATATACTTCGATAATGGCTCGGTGGCAGAGCCAATGGTCGAGACTATCGGTCGCATAGGAGGATCAGTGCTATTCTTGTGGGTTTTGGGTAAACCGTATATGATGGGTATTTTGGTATTGGACGGAGTAAGGTATTCTGCCTCTGCTTCACAGATGTGGTCCCGACTGACCGCTTTTTGAACCATTGTCAGTATCCGTTTTTTCAAGGCATTTTCGGGATTCCTAGTCACCCGAATGTAGTGTCCAGAGGATGATAGTAGTTCATTCATTCTCCTCTTGTAGTCAGTTGTGTCTAACAGTGTTATCCCTCCGCCTTTATCACAAGGTTTAATTGTGATATTTTTATTAGTCTCCAAGTCCTTCAAGGCCTTCTTCTCTTTAGCTGATAGGTTGGCCTTTGGTAGGGGCACATATTTGGTCATCTTGGTGATTTTATGCATGACGGTTTTTTCGAATACATTGACCTCAGGTCCTACCATCTCCAAAGATGGTGTAAAAGAAGATGGTGGTTTGCAACCAGATCTGTTATTTTCATTGTTGGAGGGAGGCGCTTCCAGGAAAAATTTCTGGAGGCGTATTTTCCTAAAGAATAGTTGTAAGTCTTTATTTAATTCAAATTTGTTGAAGTTGGATGATGGCACGAATGAGAGGCCCCTAGATAGAAGTTGGATGGCCTCGGGATCTACTGTTTCGTTGGACAGGTTGAACACAGGGAGCCCCCTTATGTTCGCCAATATTGCTGATGGCGGGTCTGCACATATATTTGCGGCTGGCCGCGACCCTGATGGTGATTCCTCGTTTGAGGGGTTCTCGATGGGGGACGGGTGTTGCCCCGGCGGTTCCCTAAAAAACGGTTTGGTTGATAGTTGCGGTCATATCCTCCTCTTCTATTTCCTCTGTTGGGGTTGTATCCTGGGTTAGAATTGTGTTCCTGTTCATAACCAGGGTCATATTCCTCAGGGGTATCCCCTTCGGAGTTGGTTGTTTCAGAAAAGGTGGTGACTTTTCTTCCTTGTCCCCACCTTGGTGCCTGTCCCCGGGGAGCACTTTCTTCCTGGGCAGTATAGAAGTTAGTCCCTAAATAGGGATAGGCCCTTTCTTGTGAAAACATTCGGACGTCCTTCCTTAGTTTTTCTGTTTTTCTTTTTAGAAGGTAGTCAGAAAAGGATTCCAGTTCAAATTGGATTTCTTCCAGTTTCCTTTTCCCCT
Source organism: Lissotriton helveticus (assembly GCF_964261635.1). Classification (NCBI taxonomy): domain Eukaryota; kingdom Metazoa; phylum Chordata; class Amphibia; order Caudata; family Salamandridae; genus Lissotriton; species Lissotriton helveticus. Next base: position 132,869,261 of record NC_136070.1, on the reverse strand, counting down.
CATCCACTGAATCTCCCTCCTTAAGCTTCTCCTCCAATTCTTTGATTTCCTTTTCTAGAATCTCCATTACGGTCCGTGCCGTTTCCACAATCAGCATCATCCAGTCCCTGGAGCAACGGTTGGAAATAAGCGCCCATCGCTCCAGGAACTGTCTGATTTCGATGAACATTCCGGGAATATTACGGACTCTGAGCCCAATGGGAATGGTACCCACTCGTAGGTAGTCTAACATGAATTTAGCATGTAGCTCCGTTCTTTTAGATTTTTTACGGAGATTTAGAAGTTTATTCCAATCTCCATTAAGTCCTTTTGGTACACAAAAATCTTGATTGCCATCCACTGGGAGGCCAAGCATTTTGGCAAAGTCGTCGTCCGTAAAGCCAAACGTTTTTATAGACTCCATTCTTGTTCTTTTTTAATTTTTATTCCGGGAGGAATTGATGTAAAGCAGCTTTAGGCGAACTTTAGGTAGTAGGTCTGATACTTGTATTTTCTATACAATTTATTAGGGCACAGTTATTTTTTAGATATATGTCATGCGTGTATCAATCTTCAAACCCACATATACTATCCTGACACTCATCCACAACCAATCATACTTCATATATACTTTCTCTAGGTCCATTCAGTCAGAAGAACCCGACTAACCCCCACAGCTCAAGGCTGGGAATCAAGTGAACAAAGAAGGGGGTTCCCCGTGGGTAGCTTAAGGATATGGCAGGAAAAAGGGGGGAAAAACCATTAAATAGAAAAGGAGAGTACCCTGCCTCAAGATATAAAGGCCCTAGCTAGAGGGTCCAAGAGATATACATAGAGGGGTGGTTAACCTAGGGATTGACACTGAACATCACAATCACATGGTCAAATCAAATAGACTAAACAGTTCATATTGAAAAATATATTTTTTTATTTTTTGTTTTCTGATAACACAGACATAAAAAGTTTCTTCTTAAAAAATAGAAATATATTTTTTAGCATATCAGCAGTGCATATAGGTCATAAATAAAACAAACATACATATAGGGACAATAACAGAAGGGAAATTTGTCCTACCCAGTAACGGCCAATACTTAACACACACTAAATCATTCACATTCAATCCTTCCTTACTCTAACTAGTCTAGTACCATACATCATTCATTCTATCAGTCAATTTTCTACTCCTTGCGGGTATAGCACAACGATGGTTCATGTGCTGGTTATGTCAAGGTGTTAATCCGGATAGGTGGTTTTAGCTACGGGTCCTGATGTAGTGAGGACAATAACCGTATTCCTGGAGACATACGCCGACGCGCGTTTCGGTGACAGGCCAATTAGGCCGCACCTTCGTCAGGGCAAGGGGCAGTATACTGGGACGGGCACAGAGATAAACTTCTGCAAGATAAGGAGTAAAACATGCATTTTACTTTCATGTATGTATATATACTTTTCAAATTACAGTTCAGTGCTAGCAATAAACATTCATCATCATAGATGGGTTACTACATATTTCAGACATTTAAAGAGACTTCCAATATTTCAGCATGTTATTTTGTACATCTGATAAACACTGGAGCAATGCTCCTACACCTGACCGTTGATTGCCATGCAGTGTCAAACCTTCTAGAGACACTCCCTAGGATAGATTCCCCGAAAGGTGAAATCTAAAAGGCATCATGATAGCCTTGACTGTATGGACCAAAGAGCACATTCAATACCACACAAATTCTTTACTCACACGTAGGTCTATAAACTGTTTTTATCATACATATTAAGACAGTTCATAGTCTCTCTCAGCACTCCTCTCTTTTGAACACGCATGATTCTATAGTGTAGATCAAGGACCGAGTCCAGAGTCAACAGGTAATTCAGCTAGTCATTATTTGTTAGTATAGATCCCAGCTAGGACCAAGTAGTCTAGTATAACCATGCCCACAGTTGTTTAGTTATTTCTGGGATTTTCACTTTTATATTTTACCTGATTTTAGTTTTATTATTCAAGGATATCAGGCATCAGGCGACTTCTAGGAGGTATGGGGGCGCCGATGCTGCTGGTAAAATCCAAAGCCAGGCTTCAGGCCGTTCAGGTTCTGTCAAGGGGATAATTAGATTAACTCTTTTGTCAACATTTAGGGGTACTTCTAAACAGATCAGATTCTTGTTGTCAGTCCATATCCTTTATAGTATCTGTGCTTATGGCCATAGGGCATCAAAGAGGTCTCTCAGGTATCCATCTCTACCGCTCTCTAGTTTACAGAGATCGTGTTTACCGGTTTAAAATATTTAAAGGGCTTGTTATTGTCTAACAGACCTAGTGCTGTAAGTTCTCGAGATACCTACCAGAATCGATCGGCACCTTGGCGTGGTGTTTTTATTCCCCCTTCCTGTTTAGGCGGTCATATAGGGTCTGAATGATAGTAGGCAACAATGGAGCCTGTCAAAAAGGGCGAAGCTAAATCAGTGGCGTATCATGGCCAAGATAGTAATTAGTTATTATTACTATAGAGTAATAGCGTGTTTCGGAAAGTTCATTAACACCACGCCTCGCTATTCAACAGTGCTGTTTATAGCTACCAGTACATACCGGGGAAGTTGGCTCGTAGGGCTGGAGTTCTCCTTTTTAGTGTTAAAACAGGCGCTGAATGGTACATTTACTTCTGGCGTTCCTACAGATAAAGATGGCAATTCAGTAAAACTACAGAGCCCAACTCCTGCAGTTTCATATTACATATTTATTTTACATCATTATTTACCTTTTATAAATAAATTCGCTGTTCTTAGAAGGGGGTTCCAGTAGTGCTGTACTATGTCATTTTCTTGTCATAGGTAGTATCGGTATACGATGTAATCCCAGAAGGATAGAGCTGCCTCAGTGGGGGACTGGCTGGTGCTGCACCTGGGGCAAAAGGGCATAAAGAATACTAAGAGACTGGTCTCTCTAGACAGGTTTCGTAGTTATAGGGCGCTCGATTTTCAATGCTTACCTTCGTCTCGCGAGCAGTCTTCCTTAAGTTGGGATTCCGCCGACCCGGTCTGTCGGCCGATAAACGGAGACTGGATTTTCAGAGGCAGTTTCCAGCGTCCTTATCAAGGATCGTCGTTTTTGCGCCCACTCGACATACCAGATCAGCTGTCCCTGATTTCATAAAAAGAATAGACGGACTATTTTCTCCACCCTGTATTCAGTCGCCATCTTGAGTATACCAAACAGTGGATAGAAACGCTGTTTAAGGTATCATTTGAGGTGCTGAGGCGGCCATCTTACTAAAACCGATCGTCTATTTTCGTTTTCTTCATAGAGATACGATTTTTTGAGGCATGAAGTGTATAATATAGATACGATGGTATATATATTTATATATAAAGGTGCCAGTCAGGCAATTTAGGATTTTCATAGTTTTTTTATATATAATAGTAGTTAGATCTTCCTTAAGAATGCCGCTGATGGACCAAGAAGTGATGTCGAGCCATAAATAGTTATGGTTAATATATAAGCTTTTTTCGCTCACCGAGATAGACAGAGGTTAGGTGCATCCCCTATATTTAACATCGGTGCACATTCTTACAAGGATCGAGTTATTCAGATAGATTGACAGCCATGTAGGTTCAATCCCAGTTAGTATATTCTAAATCAGTCTCCAATAGATCAACTTAGCCGAATTTTAGGGAATAGATTCATCATTTTTTGGCATAGAGGTCCCATACTGTTGTTACAAAAAAGCCTGATGCCAGGGGCATTCCTCATTCAGTCCTTTTTCTACAGAGTCAAGGAAAAAGATCCAAAAGACCTCCCGTTTTTTTCGGAGGCATGTTGGGTCAGTTCCAGGGTTGGCCTTTATCTTTTCCAAGATGAACCAGCGAATTTCTATGTCCTTGTGGTTTTTCTCTAGCCAGTGGGCCACAATGGGGGCTGTCATTTTTTTATTTCTTATGTTTGACTTGTGCTCCCCTATCCGTATCCGGCATTCTCTTCCAGTTTCTCCAACATATGGGAGATTGCACGGGCACAGTATGAGGTAGATGATATTGCTGGTGCGACAATTAGTTAACGTGATGTTCCTGCTAACTGAGATCGTGCGTGTGTTGGTAATGACAGTATCACCTATAATGGCTTGAGGGCAAATATGGCATGTTCCACACTTGTGATTGCCATATATTGGATCCATTCCTGTCATGGTAGTCTGTTTATTCATTGAGGGTTCTTGTATTCTCCCCTTTACCAGATGATTTTTCAAATTCTGTTTTTTTTTAAAAGCAAAGATAGGTCGTCTTAGATGTGTTTTTTCGCTTTCCAGATTTAGGATGTGCCAGCTTGAATTCACAGCCTGTCTGATCTTATGATTCATCTCGGAGTGACGTGTTACACAAACCAGTTGGTTTAGTTTCTCCGATTCTTTTTCCGTGAACATTGCTTCCCTGTTGGTGTATCTGGCTCGTTTAAACGACTCTCTGATCAATCTCGGGGGGTATCCTCGGAACCGCAGTTTTTCCTGGAGTATGTCAGCCTGGGTTAAAAAGTCTTGGAGGTCAGTACAGTTCCTCCTAATCCGAAGGAACTGGCTGTAAGGGATACTATCCCTCTGGCTGCGTGGATGGAAGCTAGCATATTGCAGCAAGGTGTTGCGAGCTGTCGGTTTTGTATACAGGGATACTTTGATGGTGTTATTCTGATGTTCAATCCAGATGTCTAGAAATTCGATTCTAGATCTGCTGGTGTGGCTGGTAAATTTCAGATTGGTATCTGCCACATTGAGCCATTCAATGAATTCACTTAGTTGTTCTTCTGCCCCCTTCCAAATAAAGAAGATATCGTCGATGAACCGTTTCCAGTTCATGACGTTCTCGAAAAAGGGGGCCATCTCATTAAAGATATTTATCCTTTCGAATTCCCCCATATATAGACAGGCGATGCTAGGTGCGCAGCTAGCTCCCATACTGACACCCGATGCCTGTCTATATAGGGTGTTATCAAATTCGAAGTAGTTATCAAATAATACCACTTTGAGACATTGTAAGATGAATTCAGCATTTGTTATGGTGGTATCTCTAGAGAGTACAGTCTCAATGGCATCATATGCTCCTTGTTGTGGTATATTAGAATATAATGCCTCCACATCCAATGTGACCATAATCTCAGACTCTTTGTGGAATTGAATGCCCTCCACTTGCTGGATAAAGTGTCCAGTGTCCCGTACATATGATTGCAGCTCTGTCACCATAGGATTTAAAAATGTATCGATATACTTCGATAATGGCTCGGTGGCAGAGCCAATGGTCGAGACTATCGGTCGCATAGGAGGATCAGTGCTATTCTTGTGGGTTTTGGGTAAACCGTATATGATGGGTATTTTGGTATTGGACGGAGTAAGGTATTCTGCCTCTGCTTCACAGATGTGGTCCCGACTGACCGCTTTTTGAACCATTGTCAGTATCCGTTTTTTCAAGGCATTTTCGGGATTCCTAGTCACCCGAATGTAGTGTCCAGAGGATGATAGTAGTTCATTCATTCTCCTCTTGTAGTCAGTTGTGTCTAACAGTGTTATCCCTCCGCCTTTATCACAAGGTTTAATTGTGATATTTTTATTAGTCTCCAAGTCCTTCAAGGCCTTCTTCTCTTTAGCTGATAGGTTGGCCTTTGGTAGGGGCACATATTTGGTCATCTTGGTGATTTTATGCATGACGGTTTTTTCGAATACATTGACCTCAGGTCCTACCATCTCCAAAGATGGTGTAAAAGAAGATGGTGGTTTGCAACCAGATCTGTTATTTTCATTGTTGGAGGGAGGCGCTTCCAGGAAAAATTTCTGGAGGCGTATTTTCCTAAAGAATAGTTGTAAGTCTTTATTTAATTCAAATTTGTTGAAGTTGGATGATGGCACGAATGAGAGGCCCCTAGATAGAAGTTGGATGGCCTCGGGATCTACTGTTTCGTTGGACAGGTTGAACACAGGGAGCCCCCTTATGTTCGCCAATATTGCTGATGGCGGGTCTGCACATATATTTGCGGCTGGCCGCGACCCTGATGGTGATTCCTCGTTTGAGGGGTTCTCGATGGGGGACGGGTGTTGCCCCGGCGGTTCCCTAAAAAACGGTTTGGTTGATAGTTGCGGTCATATCCTCCTCTTCTATTTCCTCTGTTGGGGTTGTATCCTGGGTTAGAATTGTGTTCCTGTTCATAACCAGGGTCATATTCCTCAGGGGTATCCCCTTCGGAGTCGGTTGTTTCAGAAAAGGTGGTGACTTTTCTTCCTTGTCCCCACCTTGGTGCCTGTCCCCGGGGAGCACTTTCTTCCTGGGCAGTATAGAAGTTAGTCCCTAAATAGGGATAGGCCCTTTCTTGTGAAAACATTCGGACGTCCTTCCTTAGTTTTTCTGTTTTTCTTTTTAGAAGGTAGTCAGAAAAGGATTCCAGTTCAAATTGGATTTCTTCCAGTTTCCTTTTCCCCTCATCCACTGAATCTCCCTCCTTAAGCTTCTCCTCCAATTCTTTGATTTCCTTTTCTAGAATCTCCATTACGGTCCGTGCCGTTTCCACAATCAGCATCATCCAGTCCCTGGAGCAACGGTTGGAAATAAGCGCCCATCGCTCCAGGAACTGTCTGATTTCGATGAACATTCCGGGAATATTACGGACTCTGAGCCCAATGGGAATGGTACCCACTCGTAGGTAGTCTAACATGAATTTAGCATGTAGCTCCGTTCTTTTAGATTTTTTACGGAGATTTAGAAGTTTATTCCAATCTCCATTAAGTCCTTTTGGTACACAAAAATCTTGATTGCCATCCACTGGGAGGCCAAGCATTTTGGCAAAGTCGTCGTCCGTAAAGCCAAACGTTTTTATAGACTCCATTCTTGTTCTTTTTTAATTTTTATTCCGGGAGGAATTGATGTAAAGCAGCTTTAGGCGAACTTTAGGTAGTAGGTCTGATACTTGTATTTTCTATACAATTTATTAGGGCACAGTTATTTTTTAGATATATGTCATGCGTGTATCAATCTTCAAACCCACATATACTATCCTGACACTCATCCACAACCAATCATACTTCATATATACTTTCTCTAGGTCCATTCAGTCAGAAGAACCCGACTAACCCCCACAGCTCAAGGCTGGGAATCAAGTGAACAAAGAAGGGGGTTCCCCGTGGGTAGCTTAAGGATATGGCAGGAAAAAGGGGGGAAAAACCATTAAATAGAAAAGGAGAGTACCCTGCCTCAAGATATAAAGGCCCTAGCTAGAGGGTCCAAGAGATATACATAGAGGGGTGGTTAACCTAGGGATTGACACTGAACATCACAATCACATGGTCAAATCAAATAGACTAAACAGTTCATATTGAAAAATATATTTTTTTATTTTTTGTTTTCTGATAACACAGACATAAAAAGTTTCTTCTTAAAAAATAGAAATATATTTTTTAGCATATCAGCAGTGCATATAGGTCATAAATAAAACAAACATACATATAGGGACAATAACAGAAGGGAAATTTGTCCTACCCAGTAACGGCCAATACTTAACACACACTAAATCATTCACATTCAATCCTTCCTTACTCTAACTAGTCTAGTACCATACATCATTCATTCTATCAGTCAATTTTCTACTCCTTGCGGGTATAGCACAACGATGGTTCATGTGCTGGTTATGTCAAGGTGTTAATCCGGATAGGTGGTTTTAGCTACGGGTCCTGATGTAGTGAGGACAATAACCGTATTCCTGGAGACATACGCCGACGCGCGTTTCGGTGACAGGCCAATTAGGCCGCACCTTCGTCAGGGCAAGGGGCAGTATACTGGGACGGGCACAGAGATAAACTTCTGCAAGATAAGGAGTAAAACATGCATTTTACTTTCATGTATGTATATATACTTTTCAAATTACAGTTCAGTGCTAGCAATAAACATTCATCATCATAGATGGGTTACTACATATTTCAGACATTTAAAGAGACTTCCAATATTTCAGCATGTTATTTTGTACATCTGATAAACACTGGAGCAATGCTCCTACACCTGACTGTTGATTGCCATGCAGTGTCAAACCTTCTAGAGACACTCCCTAGGATAGATTCCCCGAAAGGTGAAATCTAAAAGGCATCATGATAGCCTTGACTGTATGGACCAAAGAGCACATTCAATACCACACAAATTCTTTACTCACACGTAGGTCTATAAACTGTTTTTATCATACATATTAAGACAGTTCATAGTCTCTCTCACCACTCCTCTCTTTTGAACACGCATGATTCTATAGTGTAGATCAAGGACCGAGTCCAGAGTCAACAGGTAGTTCAGCTAGTCATTATTTGTTAGTATAGATCCCAGCTAGGACCAAGTAGTCTAGTATAACCATGCCCACAGTTGTTTAGTTATTTCTGGGATTTTCACTTTTATATTTTACCTGATTTTAGTTTTATTATTCAAGGATATCAGGCATCAGGCGACTTCTAGGAGGTATGGGGGCGCCGATGCTGCTGGTAAAATCCAAAGCCAGGCTTCAGGCCGTTCAGGTTCTGTCAAGGGGATAATTAGATTAACTCTTTTGTCAACATTTAGGGGTACTTCTAAACAGATCAGATTCTTGTTGTCAGTCCATATCCTTTATAGTATCTGTGCTTATGGCCATAGGGCATCAAAGAGGTCTCTCAGGTATCCATCTCTACCGCTCTCTAGTTTACAGAGATCGTGTTTACCGGTTTAAAATATTTAAAGGGCTTGTTATTGTCTAACAGACCTAGTGCTGTAAGTTCTCGAGATACCTACCAGAATCGATCGGCACCTTGGCGTGGTGTTTTTATTCCCCCTTCCTGTTTAGGCGGTCATATAGGGTCTGAATGATAGTAGGCAACAATGGAGCCTGTCAAAAAGGGCGAAGCTAAATCAGTGGCGTATCATGGCCAAGATAGTAATTAGTTATTATTACTATAGAGTAATAGCGTGTTTCGGAAAGTTCATTAACACCACGCCTCGCTATTCAACAGTGCTGTTTATAGCTACCAGTACATACCGGGGAAGTTGGCTCGTAGGGCTGGAGTTCTCCTTTTTAGTGTTAAAACAGGCGCTGAATGGTACATTTACTTCTGGCGTTCCTACAGATAAAGATGGCAATTCAGTAAAACTACAGAGCCCAACTCCTGCAGTTTCATATTACATATTTATTTTACATCATTATTTACCTTTTATAAATAAATTCGCTGTTCTTAGAAGGGGGTTCCAGTAGTGCTGTACTATGTCATTTTCTTGTCATAGGTAGTATCGGTATACGATGTAATCCCAGAAGGATAGAGCTGCCTCAGTGGGGGACTGGCTGGTGCTGCACCTGGGGCAAAAGGGCATAAAGAATACTAAGAGACTGGTCTCTCTAGACAGGTTTCGTAGTTATAGGGCGCTCGATTTTCAATGCTTACCTTCGTCTCGCGAGCAGTCTTCCTTAAGTTGGGATTCCGCCGACCCGGTCTGTCGGCCGATAAACGGAGACTGGATTTTCAGAGGCAGTTTCCAGCGTCCTTATCAAGGATCGTCGTTTTCGCGCCCACTCGACATACCAGATCAGCTGTCCCTGATTTCATAAAAAGAATAGACGGACTATTTTCTCCACCCTGTATTCAGTCGCCATCTTGAGTATACCAAACAGTGGATAGAAACGCTGTTTAAGGTATCATTTGAGGTGCTGAGGCGGCCATCTTACTAAAACCGATCGTCTATTTTCGTTTTCTTCATAGAGATACGATTTTTTGAGGCATGAAGTGTATAATATAGATACGATGGTATATATATTTATATATAAAGGTGCCAGTCAGGCAATTTAGGATTTTCATAGTTTTTTTATATATAATAGTAGTTAGATCTTCCTTAAGAATGCCGCTGATGGACCAAGAAGTGATGTCGAGCCATAAATAGTTATGGTTAATATATAAGCTTTTTTCGCTCACCGAGATAGACAGAGGTTAGGTGCATCCCCTATATTTAACATCGGTGCACATTCTTACAAGGATCGAGTTATTCAGATAGATTGACAGCCATGTAGGTTCAATCCCAGTTAGTATATTCTAAATCAGTCTCCAATAGATCAACTTAGCCGAATTTTAGGGAATAGATTCATCATTTTTTGGCATAGAGGTCCCATACTGTTGTTACAAAAAAGCCTGATGCCAGGGGCATTCCTCATTCAGTCCTTTTTCTACAGAGTCAAGGAAAAAGATCCAAAAGACCTCCCGTTTTTTTCGGAGGCATGTTGGGTCAGTTCCAGGGTTGGCCTTTATCTTTTCCAAGATGAACCAGCGAATTTCTATGTCCTTGTGGTTTTTCTCTAGCCAGTGGGCCACAATGGGGGCTGTCATTTTTTTATTTCTTATGTTTGACTTGTGCTCCCCTATCCGTATCCGGCATTCTCTTCCAGTTTCTCCAACATATGGGAGATTGCACGGGCACAGTATGAGGTAGATGATATTGCTGGTGCGACAATTAGTTAACGTGATGTTCCTGCTAACTGAGATCGTGCGTGTGTTGGTAATGACAGTATCACCTATAATGGCTTGAGGGCAAATATGGCATGTTCCACACTTGTGATTGCCATATATTGGATCCATTCCTGTCATGGTAGTCTGTTTATTCATTGAGGGTTCTTGTATTCTCCCCTTTACCAGATGATTTTTCAAATTCTGGTTTTTTTTAAAAGCAAAGATAGGTCGTCTTAGATGTGTTTTTTCGCTTTCCAGATTTAGGATGTGCCAGCTTGAATTCACAGCCTGTCTGATCTTATGATTCATCTCGGAGTGACGTGTTACACAAACCAGTTGGTTTAGTTTCTCCGATTCTTTTTCCGTGAACATTGCTTCCCTGTTGGTGTATCTGGCTCGTTTAAACGACTCTCTGATCAATCTCGGGGGGTATCCTCGGAACCGCAGTTTTTCCTGGAGTATGTCAGCCTGGGTTAAAAAGTCTTGGAGGTCAGTACAGTTCCTCCTAATCCGAAGGAACTGGCTGTAAGGGATACTATCCCTCTGGCTGCGTGGATGGAAGCTAGCATATTGCAGCAAGGTGTTGCGAGCTGTCGGTTTTGTATACAGGGATACTTTGATGGTGTTATTCTGATGTTCAATCCAGATGTCTAGAAATTCGATTCTAGATCTGCTGGTGTGGCTGGTAAATTTCAGATTGGTATCTGCCACATTGAGCCATTCAATGAATTCACTTAGTTGTTCTTCTGCCCCCTTCCAAATAAAGAAGATATCGTCGATGAACCGTTTCCAGTTCATGACGTTCTCGAAAAAGGGGGCCATCTCATTAAAGATATTTATCCTTTCGAATTCCCCCATATATAGACAGGCGATGCTAGGTGCGCAGCTAGCTCCCATACTGACACCCGATGCCTGTCTATATAGGGTGTTATCAAATTCGAAGTAGTTATCAAATAATACCACTTTGAGACATTGTAAGATGAATTCAGCATTTGTTATGGTGGTATCTCTAGAGAGTACAGTCTCAATGGCATCATATGCTCCTTGTTGTGGTATATTAGAATATAATGCCTCCACATCCAATGTGACCATAATCTCAGACTCTTTGTGGAATTGAATGCCCTCCACTTGCTGGATAAAGTGTCCAGTGTCCCGTACATATGATTGCAGCTCTGTCACCATAGGATTTAAAAATTTATCGATATACTTCGATAATGGCTCGGTGGCAGAGCCAATGGTCGAGACTATCGGTCGCATAGGAGGATCAGTGCTATTCTTGTGGGTTTTGGGTAAACCGTATATGATGGGTATTTTGGTATTGGACGGAGTAAGGTATTCTGCCTCTGCTTCACAGATGTGGTCCCGACTGACCGCTTTTTGAACCATTGTCAGTATCCGTTTTTTCAAGGCATTTTCGGGATTCCTAGTCACCCGAATGTAGTGTCCAGAGGATGATAGTAGTTCATTCATTCTCCTCTTGTAGTCAGTTGTGTCTAACAGTGTTATCCCTCCGCCTTTATCACAAGGTTTAATTGTGATATTTTGGTGGTAATGAACTTTCCGAAACACGCTATTACTCTATAGTAATAATAACTAATTACTATCTTGGCCATGATACGCCACTGATTTAGCTTCGCCCTTTTTGACAGGCTCCATTGTTGCCTACTATCATTCAGACCCTATATGACCGCCTAAACAGGAAGGGGGAATAAAAACACCACGCCAAGGTGCCGATCGATTCTGGTAGGTATCTCGAGAACTTACAGCACTAGGTCTGTTAGACAATAACAAGCCCTTTAAATATTTTAAACCGGTAAACACGGTAAACCGGTAAACACGATCTCTGTAAACTAGAGAGCGGTAGAGATGGATACCTGAGAGACCTCTTTGATGCCCTATGGCCATAAGCACAGATACTATAAAGGATATGGACTGACAACAAGAATCTGATCTGTTTAGAAGTACCCCTAAATGTTGACAAAAGAGTTAATCTAATTATCCCCTTGACAGAACCTGAACGGCCTGAAGCCTGGCTTTGGATTTTACCAGCAGCATCGGCGCCCCCATACCTCCTAGAAGTCGCCTGATGCCTGATATCCTTGAATAATAAAACTAAAATCAGGTAAAATATAAAAGTGAAAATCCCAGAAATAACTAAACAACTGTGGGCATGGTTATACTAGACTACTTGGTCCTAGCTGGGATCTATACTAACAAATAATGACTAGCTGAACTACCTGTTGACTCTGGACTCGGTCCTTGATCTACACTATAGAATCATGCGTGTTCAAAAGAGAGGAGTGCTGAGAGAGACTATGAACTGTCTTAATATGTATGATAAAAACAGTTTATAGACCTACGTGTGAGTAAAGAATTTGTGTGGTATTGAATGTGCTCTTTGGTCCATACAGTCAAGGCTATCATGATGCCTTTTAGATTTCACCTTTCGGGGAATCTATCCTAGGGAGTGTCTCTAGAAGGTTTGACACTGCATGGCAATCAACGGTCAGGTGTAGGAGCATTGCTCCAGTGTTTATCAGATGTACAAAATAACATGCTGAAATATTGGAAGTCTCTTTAAATGTCTGAAATATGTAGTAACCCATCTATGATGATGAATGTTTATTGCTAGCACTGAACTGTAATTTGAAAAGTATATATACATACATGAAAGTAAAATGCATGTTTTACTCCTTATCTTGCAGTAGTTTATCTCTGTGCCCGTCCCAGTATACTGCCCCTTGCCCTGACGAAGGTGCGGCCTAATTGGCCTGTCACCGAAACGCGCGTCGGCGTATGTCTCCAGGAATACGGTTATTGTCCTCACTACATCAGGACCCGTAGCTAAAACCACCTATCCGGATTAACACCTTGACATAACCAGCACATGAACCATCGTTGTGCTATACCCGCAAGGAGTAGAAAATTGACTGATAGAATGAATGATGTATGGTACTAGACTAGTTAGAGTAAGGAAGGATTGAATGTGAATGATTTAGTGTGTGTTAAGTATTGGCCGTTACTGGGTAGGACAAATTTCCCTTCTGTTATTGTCCCTATATGTATGTTTGTTTTATTTATGACCTATATGCACTGCTGATATGCTAAAAATATATTTCTATTTTTTAAGAAGAAACTTTTTATGTCTGTGTTATCAGAAAACAAAAAATAAAAAAATATATTTTTCAATATGAACTGTTTAGTCTATTTGATTTGACCATGTGATTGTGATGTTCAGTGTCAATCCCTAGGTTAACCACCCCTCTATGTATATCTCTTGGACCCTCTAGCTAGGGCCTTTATATCTTGAGGCAGGGTACTCTCCTTTTCTATTTAATGGTTTTTCCCCCCTTTTTCCTGCCATATCCTTAAGCTACCCACGGGGAACCCCCTTCTTTGTTCACTTGATTCCCAGCCTTGAGCTGTGGGGGTTAGTCGGGTTCTTCAGACTGAATGGACCTAGAGAAAGTATATATGAAGTATGATTGGTTGTGGATGAGTGTCAGGATAGTATATGTGGGTTTGAAGATTGATACACGCATGACATATATCTAAAAAATAACTGTGCCCTAATAAATTGTATAGAAAATACAAGTATCAGACCTACTACCTAAAGTTCGCCTAAAGCTGCTTTACATCAATTCCTCCCGGAATAAAAATTAAAAAAGAACAAGAATGGAGTCTATAAAAACGTTTGGCTTTACGGACGACGACTTTGCCAAAATGCTTGGCCTCCCAGTGGATGGCAATCAAGATTTTTGTGTACCAAAAGGACTTAATGGAGATTGGAATAAACTTCTAAATCTCCGTAAAAAATCTAAAAGAACGGAGCTACATGCTAAATTCATGTTAGACTACCTACGAGCGGGTACCATTCCCATTGGGCTCAGAGTCCGTAATATTCCCGGAATGTTCATCGAAATCAGACAGTTCCTGGAGCGATGGGCGCTTATTTCCAACCGTTGCTCCAGGGACTGGATGATGCTGATTGTGGAAACGGCACGGACCGTAATGGAGATTCTAGAAAAGGAAATCAAAGAATTGGAGGAGAAGCTTAAGGAGGGAGATTCAGTGGATGAGGGGAAAAGGAAACTGGAAGAAATCCAATTTGAACTGGAATCCTTTTCTGACTACCTTCTAAAAAGAAAAACAGAAAAACTAAGGAAGGACGTCCGAATGTTTTCACAAGAAAGGGCCTATCCCTATTTAGGGACTAACTTCTATACTGCCCAGGAAGAAAGTGCTCCCCGGGGACAGGCACCAAGGTGGGGACAAGGAAGAAAAGTCACCACCTTTTCTGAAACAACCGACTCCGAAGGGGATACCCCTGAGGAATATGACCCTGGTTATGAACAGGAACACAATTCTAACCCAGGATACAACCCCAACAGAGGAAATAGAAGAGGAGGATATGACCGCAACTATCAACCAAACCGTTTTTTAGGGAACCGCCGGGGCAACACCCGTCCCCCATCGAGAACCCCTCAAACGAGGAATCACCATCAGGGTCGCGGCCAGCCGCAAATATATGTGCAGACCCGCCATCAGCAATATTGGCGAACATAAGGGGGCTCCCTGTGTTCAACCTGTCCAACGAAACAGTAGATCCCGAGGCCATCCAACTTCTATCTAGGGGCCTCTCATTCGTGCCATCGTCCAACTTCAACAAATTTGAATTAAATAAAGACTTACAACTATTCTTTAGGAAAATACGCCTCCAGAAATTTTTCCTGGAAGCGCCTCCCTCCAACAATGAAAATAACAGATCTGGTTGCAAACCACCATCTTCTTTTACACCATCTTTGGAGATGGTAGGACCTGAGGTCAATGTATTCGAAAAAACCGTCATGCATAAAATCACCAAGATGACCAAATATGTGCCCCTACCAAAGGCCAACCTATCAGCTAAAGAGAAGAAGGCCTTGAAGGACTTGGAGACTAATAAAAATATCACAATTAAACCTTGTGATAAAGGCGGAGGGATAACACTGTTAGACACAACTGACTACAAGAGGAGAATGAATGAACTACTATCATCCTCTGGACACTACATTCGGGTGACTAGGAATCCCGAAAATGCCTTGAAAAAACGGATACTGACAATGGTTCAAAAAGCGGTCAGTCGGGACCACATCTGTGAAGCAGAGGCAGAATACCTTACTCCGTCCAATACCAAAATACCCATCATATACGGTTTACCCAAAACCCACAAGAATAGCACTGATCCTCCTATGCGACCGATAGTCTCGACCATTGGCTCTGCCACCGAGCCATTATCGAAGTATATCGATAAATTTTTAAATCCTATGGTGACAGAGCTGCAATCATATGTACGGGACACTGGACACTTTATCCAGCAAGTGGAGGGCATTCAATTCCACAAAGAGTCTGAGATTATGGTCACATTGGATGTGGAGGCATTATATTCTAATATACCACAACAAGGAGCATATGATGCCATTGAGACTGTACTCTCTAGAGATACCACCATAACAAATGCTGAATTCATCTTACAATGTCTCAAAGTGGTATTATTTGATAACTACTTCGAATTTGATAACACCCTATATAGACAGGCATCGGGTGTCAGTATGGGAGCTAGCTGCGCACCTAGCATCGCCTGTCTATATATGGGGGAATTCGAAAGGATAAATATCTTTAATGAGATGGCCCCCTTTTTCGAGAACGTCATGAACTGGAAACGGTTCATCGACGATATCTTCTTTATTTGGAAGGGGGCAGAAGAACAACTAAGTGAATTCATTGAATGGCTCAATGTGGCAGATACCAATCTGAAATTTACCAGCCACACCAGCAGATCTAGAATCGAATTTCTAGACATCTGGATTGAACATCAGAATAACACCATCAAAGTATCCCTGTATACAAAACCGACAGCTCGCAACACCTTGCTGCAATATGCTAGCTTCCATCCACGCAGCCAGAGGGATAGTATCCCTTACAGCCAGTTCCTTCGGATTAGGAGGAACTGTACTGACCTCCAAGACTTTTTAACCCAGGCTGACATACTCCAGGAAAAACTGCGGTTCCGAGGATACCCCCCCGAGATTGATCAGAGAGTCGTTTAAACGAGCCAGATACACCAACAGGGAAGCAATGTTCACGGAAAAAGAATCGGAGAAACTAAACCAACTGGTTTGTGTAACACGTCACTCCGAGATGAATCATAAGATCAGACAGGCTGTGAATTCAAGCTGGCACATCCTAAATCTGGAAAGCGAAAAAACACATCTAAGACGACCTATCTTTGCTTTTAAAAAAAACCAGAATTTGAAAAATCATCTGGTAAAGGGGAGAATACAAGAACCCTCAATGAATAAACAGACTACCATGACAGGAATGGATCCAATATATGGCAATCACAAGTGTGGAACATGCCATATTTGCCCTCAAGCCATTATAGGTGATACTGTCATTACCAACACACGCACGATCTCAGTTAGCAGGAACATCACGTTAACTAATTGTCGCACCAGCAATATCATCTACCTCATACTGTGCCCGTGCAATCTCCCATATGTTGGAGAAACTGGAAGAGAATGCCGGATACGGATAGGGGAGCACAAGTCAAACATAAGAAATAAAAAAATGACAGCCCCCATTGTGGCCCACTGGCTAGAGAAAAACCACAAGGACATAGAAATTCGCTGGTTCATCTTGGAAAAGATAAAGGCCAACCCTGGAACTGACCCAACATGCCTCCGAAAAAAACGGGAGGTCTTTTGGATCTTTTTCCTTGACCCTGTAGAAAAAGGACTGAATGAGGAATGCCCCTGGCATCAGGCTTTTTTGTAACAACAGTATGGGACCTCTATGCCAAAAAATGATGAATCTATTCCCTAAAATTCGGCTAAGTTGATCTATTGGAGACTGATTTAGAATATACTAACTGGGATTGAACCTACATGGCTGTCAATCTATCTGAATAACTCGATCCTTGTAAGAATGTGCACCGATGTTAAATATAGGGGATGCACCTAACCTCTGTCTATCTCGGTGAGCGAAAAAAGCTTATATATTAACCATAACTATTTATGGCTCGACATCACTTCTTGGTCCATCAGCGGCATTCTTAAGGAAGATCTAACTACTATTATATATAAAAAAACTATGAAAATCCTAAATTGCCTGACTGGCACCTTTATATATAAATATATATACCATCGTATCTATATTATACACTTCATGCCTCAAAAAATCGTATCTCTATGAAGAAAACGAAAATAGACGATCGGTTTTAGTAAGATGGCCGCCTCAGCACCTCAAATGATACCTTAAACAGCGTTTCTATCCACTGTTTGGTATATTCAAGATGGCGACTGAATACAGGGTGGAGAAAATAGTCCGTCTATTCTTTTTATGAAATCAGGGACAGCTGATCTGGTATGTCGAGTGGGCGCGAAAACGACGATCCTTGATAAGGACGCCGGAAACTGCCTCTGAAAATCCAGTCTCCGTTTATCGGCCGACAGACCGGGTCGGCGGAATCCCAACTTAAGGAAGACTGCTCGCGAGACGAAGGTAAGCATTGAAAATCGAGCGCCCTATAACTACGAAACCTGTCTAGAGAGACCAGTCTCTTAGTATTCTTTATGCTCTTTTGCCCCAGGTGCAGCACCAGCCAGTCCCCCACTGAGGCAGCTCTATCCTTCTGGGATTACATCGTATACCGATACTACCTATGACAAGAAAATGACATAGTACAGCACTACTGGAACCCCCTTCTAAGAACAGCGAATTTATTTATAAAAGGTAAATAATGATGTAAAATAAATATGTAATATGAAACTGCAGGAGTTGGGCTCTGTAGTTTTACTGAATTGCCATCTTTATCTGTAGGAACGCCAGAAGTAAATGTACCATTCAGCGCCTGTTTTAACACTAAAAAGGAGAACTCCAGCCCTACGAGCCAACTTCCCCGGTATGTACTGGTAGCTATAAACAGCACTGTTGAATAGCGAGGCGTGGTGTTAATGAACTTTCCGAAACACGCTATTACTCTATAGTAATAATAACTAATTACTATCTTGGCCATGATACGCCACTGATTTAGCTTCGCCCTTTTTGACAGGCTCCATTGTTGCCTACTATCATTCAGACCCTATATGACCGCCTAAACAGGAAGGGGGAATAAAAACACCACGCCAAGGTGCCGATCGATTCTGGTAGGTATCTCGAGAACTTACAGCACTAGGTCTGTTAGACAATAACAAGCCCTTTAAATATTTTAAACCGGTAAACACGATCTCTGTAAACTAGAGAGCGGTAGAGATGGATACCTGAGAGACCTCTTTGATGCCCTATGGCCATAAGCACAGATACTATAAAGGATATGGACTTACAACAAGAATCTGATCTGTTTAGAAGTACCCCTAAATGTTGACAAAAGAGTTAATCTAATTATCCCCTTGACAGAACCTGAACGGCCTGAAGCCTGGCTTTGGATTTTACCAGCAGCATCGGCGCCCCCATACCTCCTAGAAGTCGCCTGATGCCTGATATCCTTGAATAATAAAACTAAAATCAGGTAAAATATAAAAGTGAAAATCCCAGAAATAACTAAACAACTGTGGGCATGGTTATACTAGACTACTTGGTCCTAGCTGGGATCTATACTAACAAATAATGACTAGCTGAACTACCTGTTGACTCTGGACTCGGTCCTTGATCTACACTATAGAATCATGCGTGTTCAAAAGAGAGGAGTGCTGAGAGAGACTATGAACTGTCTTAATATGTATGATAAAAACAGTTTATAGACCTACGTGTGAGTAAAGAATTTGTGTGGTATTGAATGTGCTCTTTGGTCCATACAGTCAAGGCTATCATGATGCCTTTTAGATTTCACCTTTCGGGGAATCTATCCTAGGGAGTGTCTCTAGAAGGTTTGACACTGCATGGCAATCAACGGTCAGGTGTAGGAGCATTGCTCCAGTGTTTATCAGATGTACAAAATAACATGCTGAAATATTGGAAGTCTCTTTAAATGTCTGAAATATGTAGTAACCCATCTATGATGATGAATGTTTATTGCTAGCACTGAACTGTAATTTGAAAAGTATATATACATACATGAAAGTAAAATGCATGTTTTACTCCTTATCTTGCAGAAGTTTATCTCTGTGCCCGTCCCAGTATACTGCCCCTTGCCCTGACGAAGGTGCGGCCTAATTGGCCTGTCACCGAAACGCGCGTCGGCGTATGTCTCCAGGAATACGGTTATTGTCCTCACTACATCAGGACCCGTAGCTAAAACCACCTATCCGGATTAACACCTTGACATAACCAGCACATGAACCATCGTTGTGCTATACCCGCAAGGAGTAGAAAATTGACTGATAGAATGAATGATGTATGGTACTAGACTAGTTAGAGTAAGGAAGGATTGAATGTGAATGATTTAGTGTGTGTTAAGTATTGGCCGTTACTGGGTAGGACAAATTTCCCTTCTGTTATTGTCCCTATATGTATGTTTGTTTTATTTATGACCTATATGCACTGCTGATATGCTAAAAAATATATTTCTATTTTTTAAGAAGAAACTTTTTATGTCTGTGTTATCAGAAAACAAAAAATAAAAAAATATATTTTTCAATATGAACTGTTTAGTCTATTTGATTTGACCATGTGATTGTGATGTTCAGTGTCAATCCCTAGGTTAACCACCCCTCTATGTATATCTCTTGGACCCTCTAGCTAGGGCCTTTATATCTTGAGGCAGGGTACTCTCCTTTTCTATTTAATTGCTTTGTAGAAATACCAGAAACATTCAGACATACATACATACATAGAGGCTGGACAATGCGGTGCATCATACCGGGAAATAGGGCAGAGGATAGGCATCAACGCAGAGGCCTTACTGGGGATTACTCATTTTCATATGTCTCATCATATTTACAAAACGTTGCACCTGCATAATAAACTTCTGTCAATGCATCAGCTAAGTTGCACAATCAACCAATATTCCCTCTCCAGTCTTTAAAAAGAATTAAGCTTTTCTTTGCCCAAGAACAGCCAAAGCCCTATCATGCTCTATCTCCAGAATGACTATGCCAAGACTATTTAGTCTACCTGCCCATGCATTAACACAAGTAACAAGCATTTTGCGGTCTCGCATTTGTGAGAGTTAGAGCTTTTGGCATTGTAAATTGTAGATGGCAAATGTCTTTTACCCATGTGTTTTGGTTTTGATTGGAGTGGATGTATGTGGTGTCGAGTGGAATTATGTGGGTTAAATTGGAATTGTTAGTTGTGGAATTGTATGGTATGTAGTGTATTTGTGTGGTGGAATTATGTGGCATGGTGCTCCATAAAGATGGGAGCTGCCCAGAATAGACAGAAAGGAAGATAGAGAGGGATAGGTAGTTTGTGCACAAAGTGGTGAAGGAACTCCAGACTGAGGAGCAGAAAGAGTGTGTGAGAAAGAGAGTAAGAAGGGGAGAGTGGGGCACTGATGCATAAAAAGGGTGCACCCCAAGAAGGGAAAGCAAGTATGGGTTTGAGGGACATAAATCTTGAAATGGCACAGGAAAGAAACTGTCCAGAAGACCAAACCAATATGAGAGTTGCAAAAAAGAGTGCATGAGAGAGCGAGAGAGAGGTGTGAGACAGTACGAGAGACAGAGTGAGAGAGAGAGGGCCGAGTGAGCGGGGCACCCGCCCAGGGGGTGGGGGGGGGTGGGGGAGGGGGGGAACAAGCAAGAGGTGGAGCATTGCACTACGCCGGGAGTAACAGGAAGGTAGCATGTGTGAGCAGGAAGTATAGAGAGGAGATTGGGAGTTTGAGGGAGGAATGAGAGGAGCAGTCGAATTGCCAGATGAGAGGCGGTAGTGGGAGTGTGAGGAAGAGATGAGAGGTGAAGTGGGTATGTGGGGAGGGATGACAGGGTTGGTGGAAGTGTTATATAGAGATGGGTTGTTTTCAAATTGTTTGTTGTGGAATTGTGTTGTATGGGATGGTGTGAAGTTGTGCAGTGGAAATATGTGGCATGGTGTGCTGCGGAATTATGTGGTTAGCAATTAAAGGGTATTAACTGTTGTGGAATTATGTAGACTGAGATTGTGTGCTATGGAGTTACTTATGTGGAATGGTATTGTGTGTTGAAGAGTGGCATGCTGCAGAGTTGAACTATGTGGTGTGCTATTACATTTTGTGGCATAATGTTTAAATCTGTAATGTGTATTGGAGGTATGTTGTGGGCTGTGGAATTGTGTTGTGTAGTTGAAATATGCAGTTTGGTGTGGAATTATGTGGTGTGTTTTGGAAATGTGTGGAGTTGAATTGTGTGGCATTGAGGAACATTATGCTTATTGAAATTATGTCTCATGGTGTGTAGCGCATTTATGTGGATTGTTGGTATGTGGCCTAGAGTGCATTTATCTGGGATATTTTTATGTTGTATTGAGTACAGTGTAATTATGTGGAGTGTAATTATGTGGCGATGAGTGGTATTTTGTGGAGTGCAATTATGTTATGTGGGCCAGAATTGTGTGGAATTATGTGGGATGTTTTTAAGTGGTATTATGTGGCATGGTGTGGAGTAGTATTATAAAGTGTGGAATTATGTGTCATGTTACGAATTTGCATTTATTCTGTTGAGTAAAATTGTATGTTTTGAAATTTTGTGCCATGAGGGGTGGAACTGCTGCCCTCAGGTAGTGCCATGGCAGCTTGACTTTGTAGGTTTAACATATGACCTAGTATTTCTACCTGGAAAACTGAAATATTCCTATGGATGCTCATGGTGTTTAGCATTTTAATAATTTCAGGAGTAGCAAAGTTAATGCAAAAGTACCACCCTCCTTAAGGGGTCCAAAATCTGAGCAGCGCACAGCTTTTTCTATTTTAATGTAGAGATGGGAGAACCTCTGAAACTTAGAGGCGGATGCCTAGCTCTCTCATGGTTGTCTTTGGCCCTCGAGCCAGGCTTTCATGCGGCTTCCGCCTGCCAATCATGCTCTTAAACCTCGAGCACAACCAAGAATAATGAGAGAAAACACACAATTTGAGGTGGAACCTTTCTCCTGGTGCATTGTGTTTTTAAAGGGGAGTATCACAATTCGGTTCACAACTGAAAATACTTCTTTAAAGAAAAACAACTTGTAGTGTATCTAACACAACACTAGAGGTAGAAAGAAGTGGGCAGCACAACATGTAAATCTAAGGCGCAAGATCAAACAGATTGCTACAGTAAAGTAATGTTTTCCTTTGACACCCACATTCTACTGAAACAAGACTGTCTGATGTCACTTCACAGGCCACACCTATGTACAATGTAATGTGCTATTGTGTGCACATAGTGCATTTAAGGTGCTGCGTTGTGTGCTGTTCAGTTGGTCAGGTAGTACGTTTATATTGCAGTCACACTGTGGTGTGTTCACCAGCCCATGATCATATCTCTTTTCTTTGGTGACGTCACGGTAAAGGCACTGGTGCTGACATTTAAAAGTTAAGATCTGTTTGTTTTGAAATCTCACCTGAATGTTAGTGTTTTCACGTTTTCACAATGAACATAGGAATGATTTGGTGTACACTCTGACCTGTTTGGAGTACTCCTGTGAGACGAGATGAAGTATAATGGCTAAGTTGCCACCTCTTGGGTCAGTTGACCCTGTTACGTGTAGAAAGTGTGTGATTCAAACACATTGCTCCACTGACATATCTGCAATAACTGGGACACCTTAAACAAGGTTGCAGCATTCTATGCTTGAGTAGCTCAGCCAGCCCAACTGTTTTTCTATGCATTCTGGGGCTTGTAGTCCCGATTTGATAATGGGTGAAAGAGATCTAAAATTCTGAGGCTAATGGCCTGTCCTACAAGAAACAACTGGACATTTAAACGAGTATTGGATATGCTAACGCATTCTAAGCATTATATATATTTTTTTAGCTTTATGGTGTCATGAGCTATTGTAAATATGATAACATACCGATACAGACGAGGAGTTATATGAACTTTGATAAGGTCTAGCCAGGATTTCACATTTCTGAGCAGCCAGCCATACCATGGCATATAGAAATAATAAATGAAGCTACTGTGCGGACCCTTACAAATAAACACAGGACTGGACGGCACACAAAAATGCATCAGTGGCCAAGGTTTCACGCTGCACCACCCTCACACAACTTAGAACGTGAGACCCTGATCCGGCTGGGCTCGGGCCAAGCAGGCACATCCTCTGCACAGAAGTTGCGACTGATTCTCACGTACTTACAAAGTGCTAGAAGGTGGCCAGGGCTTTCTTTTCTGCTTCAAGCAACTACGATGGGGAGGGGAATAAGCTCACCTCGGAGGGCTCTCTACTAGCCCCGCCCCATCTTGAAAAACAGCGTCTCAGCCAGACAGAAATAGTTGCATGCCAAGCTAAGCTTAGGCTGGGCTTTGCAGGGGCATGTAAGTGGAAGGGGCAGGTAGCAGAGAGCAACGCAGGGAGACAGACATGCATGAGGAACACAGAGCAGTAACAAATGCACTCTCCTTGAGGCCTCAAAAGAGAGGCTGTGGCGTAATATACAGAGCTGCCGACTTAGGAACTGGGGAACAGGGTTCGAGTCCCGTGTCTACTATAAAAAAAAATTAAACAATGGCATTTGAAACAAAATATGGAAAGAAGTAAAATTACAAATGCCTAAATGCCAATCATAAGCTAAAGCAAGCCCAATCCCCCTTAAAAGAAAGCCCAAAACCAAAAAATATCTTACCAAAAGAAGCCCAACTGACAGTCGACATCCAAAATTGCAACAAAAAAAATACAAGCAAGGGAGCAGAAGACAGCACTAACACAACTGTGGCATTAAGAGGAGGTGGGAGGGAGGAATGCTATATTAAAATGTATACAGCTATGGTGCCAAAGATGAACACAGGCAAACAGTAACAGAGCAAGAAACCAAAAAGAAAATAGCCCCCCAAAGAACAGATAAAGAACCATAGCACCATGATACCATACTTAGTCCCTGCTCCGTGGGAGGAATGGAAGAGAAAAAGGAGTGACAAAGAGGCAGGACTGAACCAATAGCAAGCAAAGATTTTTAAAGGGCACTGGCATAGGCAAATGAAAAGCAATGGTAAACAATTGACGGAGTTGAACACTACAAAGAATATACAACAGGTTGTTAAGCAACAGCACAAGCACTGTATAGGCTCAAACTAAAAATTGATGATCGCGCAACTCCTCATCTAACATCTTGGAAGGATATCGCCCACATCTGCCTTTTGCTAGTGGGAGTTTTTCTGGCTCCCGCTACAGACACAGATAAAATATCTTAATCACAACAAGGAGCTCAAGAGGGAAAAATATCAATCAGGTCGCCCTCCACTCAAATATATAAATAAACACGTTTATTGACAGATAAAATATCATCTGTGTCAGACAGAGACAGAAGACCGAGTTACCTAGCACGTCTTATGAAGTCCTCAGGCAGAGCAAGAGCAGCACGGATCAAGAAAACGCTTCCCTTGGAAAAAACAAACTCCTGAATAGCTCAAACACTTAAGCAATCATTCATTAATACAACTGTGAACAAGGCCTGACAATCTTGCATTCAGACAAGGATTGAAGACCCATCCTTTCAAGTTATTAAGTTATTTTTGGAATGATGATTGTCTATGACTAGAGTAAGTAGAAAAGCCGTTATTTTCATCCAATCTAGCTCTTTAAGTCATTACAGCAACTACCTCAAATTAAGATCTATAAGTTACTGTCTCCAATCTTACAGAGCTTATCTCCACTGAACCTCTTACATATCCCTACACTGTGCCAATTTTTGTATGGGAAATAATTCCTGACTATGTTTTGTAAAGCAACAAACAAAGGAACATTCTAGAATGCTCATTGTTGGTGACTGTTAGTGATGCAGGCATTTTAACTTCTTTAGAATATGCAGTTCGGCGCTATTTTCGATTTAAAGGTAGGTGAGAAGATTCTACTCTGTAGCAATTGCCAAAGTAACTCTGTTTTAGCAGTACAGCTTGTGCAGCTCTTCCTATAAGGGCACACTTTATTCAAAATAGGACTACAAGGTAATCATGCTTGATTGCCAATACTTGGAAAAAGATACCAGCCAATTGTACCTGCACACTGACAGAGGACTTGAGACAGGCATATGTTAGCCGCATACTGACAAAAGACTGGCACATAGACAGAGGGTTGGAGGCAGATAAATGTTAGCCGCTGTGAACTGCATGCTCCCAGAAGGCTGGAGTAAGGCAGATGCTAACCACATGCTACCAGAAAATCGGAAGTAGGCAGATGTTAGCTGCATGCCGACAGAGGACTGTCTCATATCCCACGGTGCACCCAAAGAGCACCCAGGAACCCAGGTAGGTGTAAAAAGTCATCTTCATTGTTTATCTGCCTTGTAGTACACGCAGGCACTATCTACCTCGTCCTGGGAATGTGACGTAATGCCCTGTCCCCCTTCCCTGACCGGAAGTGGTGTCCGGTGACTAACTTCCTCTCCTTGTGTCCTGTGCAGGGTCCTAGTACCCACCTGCACATCACTCCGACATCTTCCCCTTTTCTGGAAAAGAAAACAATGCAGAGAAAACCAGTGAGAGTACAGGAGCGAGAAAAAAAAAGGAAGAGAACAGAAAACACAAGAAATGAAAGGAATAGAAGAAAACACAGTCACGAACTAAAAACACACCCATTGTCCTGACAACAACTGTTGTAGTTGTTTTCTTTGTCTCTGACGTTGGCAACCTTCTGTCCCATCACTATAGTTCCTGAATGAGCCTTTTTGTTTTTCTGCTCACTCTCTTTAGGCAGGACACTTCTTTTTCCTTTTCTGGTATCTCCCTTGTAGCTCCAGCTCTGTCCAGTCCTTCGCTGCTGTGAGGCACCCCTCCCATGTCGTCCTCAACTCCATCTTTTGTTATCATTGCTTTGTTCCTTGGCGCTTTCTCTCCTTCCTCATCGTCTGATGTTTTAAATCCTTTGAAGTGTGAGCTGTTTCTGGTGATGTGGTAAACTCCTGATTCCTCTGTTATCATGGGCCCTTTCACATTTGTAATCGTTAATGGTTCACTTGAGAAGACACTGTACGACTCCCTTGATTGCCGTTGACGCAGAAGCACTAAATCACCATCCTTCAGTTCAGATGCTGTGGCATGATGCCATGCATCAGTGTACTGTTTCATCTTCCTATTTGCCTCTTGATCTATTTCAACAATGTTGCTGTGTTCAGGTGGCGCTTTTGCCTCCAGTTGAGGCAATCTCATTCTGCTTATTCCCCCCAGCACCAGGTCTGCCGCGCATGTTCCCGTGGAACTGTGCGGGGTGTTGCGGTAGTCTTGCAGTATTTGGCACAGTGCTTGGCCCACTGAGCTTTGCAACAATTTGGCACATTGGACATCCTTTTTAATGTTCCCCATAAACCTTTCTACCATGCGGTTTGCTTGCGGCCACAGAGTTTTTTTTTCCTATGATGTATTCCCAGGTATGCCATGAACATGCAAAATTCTTCTACTGAAAATAGTGGTCCATTGTCTGTCTTCAGAGTATGCGAGGCGCCCCATGCTGCAAATATGAAATCTAGTATTGGTTGGGTGGCTGTTGCTCATGTTGATGACACTTGTTGTACTATGGGGAACCGTGAGTATTCGTTGATGACTACTAGTGATGGAGCAAGGATTCGCACGTAAAGCGACTTGCTTGTATTCATGAACCTCGAATAACCTTAATGAAACTAAATCAACCTGTTTGTCTTATTAATTTTCCCTTTATTCTTACATTTTGGGTGTCCCAGAGAAGCTTGCATATGTGTTTACTAACCGTAATACGCTTGCCTCTAAAATGGCCGCTGCTTAGCGGGAATTTCTTCTGCGCATGCGTTGGTCACACTCACGTGACGTGACGTACTCGCAGTCCTGGTGGGAAATCTTTGCACTTGCGCATTAGCTATAAAATGGCCGCTTTGTGTTCTCACATGCCGATGCTTGCCCTGCAGCTTTTTGCAAATGCTGTTCGTTTTGCACTAATCTTAATGCTATAGTTAGTATAAAGTGAGGGGAGTCATATAGGGATTCCTGGTATACAGTGTAATCATTTATTTCTGTGTTCTAAATTGTTTTCCTTTACTTTTCATGTGGCGACTATTTTGGGCAAGGGGAGGTGCATAAACTCCATCTTTGAAGTCCCTACTGCGCATGTCATCCTAGCAGAGGGAAGAAAACCTTGTACCAGTGGAACCCAGCCAGCTGGCAGCCACAGTCAAGATGCTCCTGGGAATCGACCTGCAGCCCAGCTAATGGAGCTGAACTGTACTGCATTTGAAACAATTGTAATAACATTTATGTGTGCCATTGTTAAGTGAGAAGAAGATGTCATGGGAACCCCAAATTCAATAGGCGGTCCCAAAAGATGTAAATTGGGGCTTGAAAACGTCAAATCCTGGTTGGTGTGTTGACCTGCCCTACTTTTGGACCAATCAAAATTGGGGATTTTTACACTTGCAACATTTGGGGGGTGGTACACTGACCCGAAAACAGTATAACTAGCCTAGGTTTAGCTAGAGAAATTGTCCGACTTGTCCGAATAGCTGACCTGTCACTGACCCAACGCACTCAATAGGTGACTGATACAGAGAGCTGCGGAGCCCTCTGTCCGTAATTTCCAGAGACCCAAGCGGGGTTTTGGGAAACCTTAAGTGCTGGCGGAGCACTTTGCTGGGGAATTCGATAACCCAATCGGGGTTCTGACTGATAGCTGCAGAGAGGGTGGAGCGCAGGCGTTGCTACCGAACTGCGGGTGCTGGTCTTACCTTGGTGATCCTGTCCTGATCCTAATCTGGTTTTCCTGTTCGGTCCTGGGGTGTCCATTCTGCACCTGGTGGCCTACTGGCGTCTATCTTCCTTGGGGTTCCTACTGTCCTTATCTGACCCGTGGCCAGGGTTGGTCTCCACATCGTGCTAGGTAAATATAGAACTGTTAGGGAAACACACTTGCATTCTTTATTCTTATCCTTGCCTGAACTTTTGCTAAATCATAATTGCATATGTCCCTTGTTCTTACCCTACCTTTTATAAATTACTGAAATTGTGAAAGTGTTGTCATTAGCTTGTTCCATTTTTTTCCCCTACCTTATAGGTGAATAAATACTGTCTCTGAATAAATAGATGTTCCTTCTCTTTACCCACCCTTTACTGAATTTAAAGTCATAACTCTGAATGTTAGCATGTTCCAGTCTTACCTTCCCTATAGCTACTTGGTATCTCAAAATTATCATAGTACAGATTAAAGTCCTTTTCCCTTACTCACCTTCACGGGGTTTATTCAAACTGTGAAGTTCTAGTATGTTCCTTATTTCCCCCGTCCTTTAGACATCATACTGAGTCTAAGCTCTGAAACCTATATTAGTATGTTCCCTTTCTCGCCTTACCTTTAATAAATCCTAAATGGTTGGTTTTATCTACTTTCTATATGGATACGTGTTCTTTATAATCCTAGTTATTGACAGTTTAATTGCTGTAAATCTTTTACTTTCTGAACTTGAAGAAAACTAGATAAAGACCTTGAAAACTTCTTGTGTCTCTGGTTATTACATGAGTGCAAAGATAAACGGTATTTCGTATTTTGTGTCTGCCTTTCTTTTACAGCTAGCTCCCTGATCCATTGTGATCATAGGTACCCGTGACAGTGGATTGGTAAGACGGGTACATTGGAAATAAATAGGAAAGAACAGGGTTACTGGTAGGAGAGTGTAAGGTTACCCGATTAATAACTATGGTGAATTGAATTTATGGGCCCAATGTGTATATGGTAAATTTTATAGTCGGGTGACCTGCGCGCTCTATCACTAGCAGGTAGCCTTCGATATACAGCAACCCATAGA
Organism: Lissotriton helveticus; assembly: GCF_964261635.1. Classification (NCBI taxonomy): domain Eukaryota; kingdom Metazoa; phylum Chordata; class Amphibia; order Caudata; family Salamandridae; genus Lissotriton; species Lissotriton helveticus. The sequence goes on along the minus strand of NC_136070.1, from coordinate 132,839,966 downwards.
AGTCAGCTACCAGCATCAGCCACCCGCTCCCGGGAGGGCAGACAGGCATAGTTGTTCTGGTTTTGCTGACCACTAACTGGCATAAGTGACAGTTCATGATCATGTCTTCTACCAAGCGATCAAGTCCTGGGAACCATACTTTTTCCCTTAGCTTCTTTTTGGTTGCCACTATACTCTTTTGGGATTCGTGGGCCAGGCTTATGGTCTGCTGCTATAGCATTTTTGGTATTACTATCCTTGTTCCTCGCAGTAGAATTCCTCATTCCATTTCCGACAGCTCCTCTTGTATTTGTTTGAATGCCAGCATTTCCTCCTTTCTTACCCCTTCGCTCATTGGACTGTTGTTGTTTACATATCTCCATCTCTGTTGCTGTGTTGTGCTTTTGACTGCTTGTAGTGTGGCATCATCCATTGTCATTTGCACCAGTTCATCAATTGTTATTGGGGCAGGTGTGATTTGGAGCAGCACAAAGTTGATGTACTCCTCCGCCATGGACGTGGTCTCTGGTGCCCATGGCATATGTTAGCCACATTCCTGCAAAGCAAAGGAGGTAGGTAGATGCCAAGTGCCCGCTGAAAGGACTGGAGCTTGCTACGCTGACAGAGGGCTAAGGCAGGCAGATACTAGCTGATTTTGTCTGCATGCTGACAGACAACTGGAGGCAGGTACTGTAAGCCACATGCTGACAGAGGACTGGAGGCAGGCATATGTTATCCAAATGCTGAGGCAAGCAGATGTTACCTGCCTACTGGCAGGGGAATGCAATCAATCAATCAATCAGGTCATTTGTAGAGCGCACTACTCACCCGTAGGGTCTCAAGGCGCTGGGAGGGGGGGGGGTGCCGCTACTGCTCGAACAGCCAGGTCTTGAGCTTCTTCCTGAAGGAGAGGTGGTCTTGGGTCAGGCGCAGATCGGTGGGAAGTGAGTTCCAGGTCTTGGCGGCCAGGTAGGAGAAGGATCTTCCTCCTGTTGTCGCTCTTCGGATGCGGGGGACGGCGGCGAGGGCGTGGTTGGTAGATCTGAGGAGGCGCTTGGGAGTGTAGAAGTTGATCCGGTTGTTGAGGTAGCTCGGGCCTTGGTCGTGTAGGGCTTTGTGTGCGTGGGTGAGGAGACGGAAGGTGATTCTCTTGTTGACCGGGAGCCAGTGCAGATCTCTCAGGTGTCCGGAGATGTGGCTGCGTCGGGGGATGTCGAGGATGAGTCTCGCCGAGGCGTTCTGGATCCGCTGGAGTCTCTTCTGGAGTTTGGCAGTGGTTCCGGCGTAGAGGGCGTTGCCGTAGTCCAGTCGGCTGGTGACGAGGGCTTGGGTGACCGTCTTCCTCGTCTCGGTGGGGATCCACCGGAAGATCTTACGTAGCATGCGCAGGATGTTGAAGCATGACGAGGAGACGGCGTTGACTTGTCTGGTCATGGAGAGGGAGGAGTCCAGGATGAAGCCCAGGTTGCGTGCGTGGTCCGTCGGTTTGGGCGCGGTGCCCAGGGCGGGGGGCCACCAGGAGTCGTCCCAGGCGGAGGGCGTGGAGCCCAGGATGAGGACCTCCGTCTTGTCTGAGTTCAGTTTCAGGCGGCTGGTCGTCATCCATTCGGCTACGTCTCTCATCCCTTCGTGCAGGTTGGCTCTGGCGGTGGCGGGGTCGTTGGTCAGGGAGAGGATCAGCTGGGTGTCGTCAGCGTAGGAGATTATGTTGAGGTTGTGTTGGCGTGCGATGGCCGCGAGGGGGCTCATGTAGACGTTGAAGAGGGTGGGGCTCAGTGAGGATCCTTGAGGGACGCCGCAGATGACTTTGGTGGCCTCTGACTTGTACGGTGGTAGGCGGACTCTTTGTGTTCTTCCGTCGAGGAAGGAGGTGATCCATTCCAGTGCCTTCTCCTGGATTCCGATGTTGCTGAGGCGCTGTACTAGGGTGCGGTGGCAGACAGTGTCGAAAGCCGCGGAGAGGTCCAGGAGGATGAGGGCCGCTGTTTCTCCGTTGTCCATCAGAGTTCGAAGGTCGTCGGTGGCGGCGATGAGGGCGGTCTCGGTGCTGTGGTTCGCTCGGAAGCCGGACTGTGAGGGGTCGAGGGATCCATTCGTCTCGAGGAAGGCGGCCAGCTGTTTGTTGACGGTCTTCTCGATGACTTTGGCCGGGAACGGGAGGAGCGAGATGGGACGGTAGTTCTTGAGGTCGGTGGGGTCTGCTGTGGGTTTCTTGAGGAGAGCGCTGAGTTCGGCGTGCTTCCAGCTCTCAGGGAAGGTGGCGGAGTCGAAGGAGGTGTTGATGATGTCCCGTAGGTGGGGTGCGAGGACAGCGTCGGCTTTGTTGAAGACGTGGTGAGGGCAGGGGTCAGTCGGAGATCCGGAATGGATGGAGTTCATGGTGCGGATGGTGTCTTCGGTGCTGATCGGGGTCCAGGTGCGGAGGGTGGTGGTGGGTGGCGTCGTTGCGGTTGTGGCTTGCGTTGGTTGGTTGTTGAAGCTGTTGTGTATGTCCGTGATCTTGTTGTGGAAGTAGGACGCGAGGGAGTTGCAGAGTTCTTGCGACGGGGTGATGTCATTGTTTCCGGCGTTGGGGTTGGATAGCTCTTTCACGATGTTGAAGAGTTCCTTGCAGTTGTGTGCGTTGTTGTCCAGCCGGTCCTTGTATGCATTTTTCTTGGTGGCGCGGATCAGTTGGTGGTGCTTCCGGGTGGCGAGCTTGAGGGTGGTCATGTTGTCCGTCGTTGGTTCCCTTCTCCAGGCTTTCTCGAGGGCTCGACAGTTCTTCTTGGAGCTCTTGAGTTCGTCGGTGAACCATGGTGTTTTTCTGCTGCAGGATCTGCTGGGTGGGGTTCTCAGAGGGGCGAGTTCGTCCGCGCAGTCGTTGATCCATTTCGTGAGGTTGTCGGCGGCCTGGCTGGGGTTCGCTGAGTTGGCGGGAGGGTGCTGGCTCAGGGAAGCGGTGAGCTGGTCGGCTGTGATCTTGTTCCAGCTTCTTCGAGCAACCTGTTGCTGGTGGTGGTGGATCGTCGTTCTTCTGAAGGTGAAGTGGACGCAGCTGTGGTCCGTCCAGTGGAGTCCTGTTGCGTGGCTGAAGGAGACGTCTTTGCTGGATGAGAAGACGGCGTCGAGTGTGTGTCCGGCGAGGTGGGTGGGGGTGGTCACCAGTTGCTTGAGTCCGAGGTTGTCGAGGTTGTCGAGCAGGCTGATGGTGTTGCGGTCGTTGTTGTTCTCCAGGTGGAAGTTGAGGTCCCCCAGGAGGATGTAGTCGGCGGAGGGGAGAGCGTGCGGGCTGACGAAGTCGGCGATGTCCTCGCTGAATCGTGTGCGTGGTCCCGGGGGTCGGTAGATCAGGGTGCCTCTGAGGGTGGTGGTCGGGTTGGTGTGGATCTGGAAGTGCAGGTGTTCAGCGGTGGTGAGGGTGTCATCGGTGTTGGTAGTGATGCGGATGGTGTCTTTGTGGATGATGGCGATGCCTCCTCCGGTCTGGTTGTCGCGGTCCCTCCGGGTGATCTTGTAGCCCTCTGGGATGGCGATGGCGATGTCTGGGGCTGAGGAGGCGTTCATCCAGGTCTCGGTGATGAAGGCAACGTCGGGGACGGTGGTGTCGAGCAGGTTCCAGAGTTCTACGGCGTGTCTGTGGACGGAGCGGGTGTTGAGCAGGATACACTTGAGGTGGGTGCTGCTGGAGTTCGGCTTGGCGGGTGCAGGGAAGGCCCGGATGCAGGTGAACTTGCAGGCGTGGCAGCTGAAGGGTCCGTGGGTGTGCTTCGGGGCGGCTCGGTGACATCCTGGGATGCGGCCGGTGTTGAGTGCGATGAGGTCGGCGGCGCTGTAGGTTCGTCGGGTCGGCTTCCGTCGGTGGGGGCCAGGGGTCCTGGCCCTGGGCGCGGTCCAGGCGCGGACGGGCGCAGACGGGCTTACCTTTGGCGCGCCTTCGGCGCACAATCGGCGCGCCCGCTGCGCGTCAACGCTGCGCGTTCGCACGGTCGCCATTTAAGGCGAAGTGCGCGGGTGGGCGGAGCAGCTGGGAGGCGGGAGCGGGGAGGGAAACAGAAGAGAAAAAGGGGCGGGGCTAAAGGCGGTGGCGGGAAGCGGGAGCGGGGGGCGGCGAGGTGGCCAAAGCACGACGAGAAACGGCAAAAAACAAGCACAATTTTAAGTCAAAACAGGGGAAAAAGACAGTGACACACGATCTGGGGAAGAAAAACAAGCACAAATTCAGGTAAAAATACGGGGGAAAAAGACAGTGACACACGATCTGGGGAAGAAAAACAAGCACAAATTCAGGTAAAAATACGGGGGAAAAAGACAGTGACACACGATCTGGGGAAGAAAAACAAGCACAAATTCAGGTAAAAATACGGGGGAAAAAGACAGTGACACACGATCTGGGGAAGAAAAACAAGCACAAATTCAGGTAAAAATACGGGGGAAAAACCAAGGAGAGCGCTCAGGGCGGCAGCGAGGCCGGCGCTGAGGCAGAGGCAGGCACTGGGGGCACACGCAGCAGCTGGTGGCCGTGCGGCGCGGGGGTGTCCCACAAGTGGGTCACACTCACCTGCGTCGCACGGTCGCCATTTAAGGCCAAGTGCGCGGGTGGGCGGAGCAGCTGGGAGGCGGGAGCGGGGAGGGAAACAGAAGAGAAAAAGGGGCGGGGCTAAAGGCGGTGGCGGGAAGCGGGAGCGGGGGGCGGCGAGGTGGCCAAAGCACGACGAGAAACGGCAAAAAACAAGCACAATTTTAAGTCAAAACAGGGGAAAAAGACAGTGACACACGATCTGGGGAAGAAAAACAAGCACAAATTCAGGTAAAAATACGGGGGAAAAAGACAGTGACACACGATCTGGGGAAGAAAAACAAGCACAAATTCAGGTAAAAATACGGGGGAAAAAGACAGTGACACACGATCTGGGGAAGAAAAACAAGCACAAATTCAGGTAAAAATACGGGGGAAAAAGACAGTGACACACGATCTGGGGAAGAAAAACAAGCACAAATTCAGGTAAAAATACGGGGGAAAAAGACAGTGACACACGATCTGGGGAAGAAAAACAAGCACAAATTCAGGTAAAAATACGGGGGAAAAACCAAGGAGAGCGCTCAGGGCGGCAGCGAGGCCGGCGCTGAGGCAGAGGCAGGCACTGGGGGCACACGCAGCAGCTGGTGGCCGTGCGGCGCGGGGGTGTCCCACAAGTAGGCAGGCAGATGTTAGCCACATGTAGACAGGGGGCAAATAAGTTCTAGCAATATGCTGAGAGTGGAGGACTACAGGAAGACATGCTGACAGTGGAGTGAAAGCAGGTAGATGTTAGCCGATATTAGCCGCATTCTGCCAGAGAACTGGAGGCATGCAGATGCTAGTTGCAGGCTGACAGAGTACTGGAAGCAGGCAGATGTTGGACACATGCTTATAGAGGATTGGAGGCCATCCGAATGTAGCCATATGCTGGCACAGGAATAGAAGTAGGGAGATGCTAGCTGCACAGTGACTGAAAACTGGAGACAGGCATATGCTAGCTGCAAAATGAAAGTGGCGGACTGGAGGCAGGCATGCTGGCAATGGACTGAAGATAGGTAGATACTAGCTGATGCTTACAGTGGACTGGACCCATGCAAATATTAGTCACACACTGATAGAGAACGGAAGCAGGCAGATGTTAGCCACTTGCTGACAGAGGAAAGGAGATGCTAGCTACACACCGATAGAGGGCTGAAGGTAGGCATGCTGACAGAGGGCTCGAGGCAGGTGGCTGCTAGACAATGTTATTCAACACACTGACAGGGGTCTAGAGGCAGAGAGATTCTAGCCGCACAGTGATGGAGAACTGGAGTCAGGTAGATGGTAGATGCACGGTGGCAGAGATGTGGAGGCAGGCAGATGTTAGCCACATGCTGACAGAGGACTGGAAGCAGGCAGGTGTTAGCCGAATGCTGACAGGAGATTGGAGGCAGGCAGAGGTTAGCCACATACTGATAGGAGAATAGGCATACAAAAAAGTGATGGGTGGAATGCTTGAATTAATCTCATCCGCTGGTAATTACTCGGGCCGCATCCCAATCCATCATTATTCTGCATACCATGTCACCTCAGTTTGGACCCAGCTATATGCAAATCAGTCTTGACCCTGCTCCAGTCAGAACAGTCCAGCCCGAACTGCCAAGCCAGCTCCTCCCTGAACTGGTATACAAGCAACCCAGGATTGGTTTCGCCCCTAGTCATGGGCTCATCAGCTGGGTACAGCTTGGTTATAGTAACACAGTGAACAAACAAGAGGGTCCCTGAGTATCTAAATAAAGGGAGAGGAAGGCAAGGAATTAAACTGAATGCAAAATCATTGAACCTCTCCCTATAAATTATTTAACTAATGGTGATACATCCTATAAGTATAAAGTTTCTTGGAAAGAAGAGGGAGATTACCATGGTATTCTTCGGAAACTGTAACATACGTCGGAAGCTGTGACTCGACTCGTTATGTTTGCTGTTTAGAACGTGGAAGCCGCGACCAGTACCTATCTGGGACGCTTGTATCCTGCCTTCCACTACTTCCTCGCCCCATTCGACATATACAGCCTTTTAGCTATGGCCTTCATTTTTCTTGGGCGTCCGTAAAGGTGTATAATCATTTGTCCGCGGCTCATGTGATCACACAGTGCATGATCGTCCACTGTTTCCAGTTCATCAGCCTTCGTGTGAGTTATTATACCACTGAGCATTAGGACTTATTGTCCCACTCCTAGTTACTCTCCATTAGTTTACCGGACATTATTTTGGGTTTTGACAGTCTGCTCAAGGTTATGCACATATGAACTGTCAGTCATCGTACTGTGTGTAAAAAATTGATTCATTTGTGACAAGAAGCCCCCACACCACTTTCTAAACAAATGACCAGTATTGTTGGAGTAACAACTTGTATCATACCCTCTGCGCCCTGACGAAGGAACTGTTGGGATATAGTTCCACTCCGAAACGCGCGTCAGCGCTTCTGCTTTTGAATTTATTTATAAACTGTGTATGTTGATATTTATTGACTTATACATTGTTGTGTTGGTTGTGTCTTTGTCTATATCGTTTAGGTATGTCATGATTGGTATGTATGTGATCTGTGGTGTCTCATTGTCATTTTGTGTATGTTAAATTTTAGTGGGACTGCTGTTTCATTATGGATGTTTAATAAGAAAGGTTTCATATAATTAACTGATATGTGAAATGCCTTATCGACAAACATATATATAAAGACTATAAAAAAAGCGTGATTTTGAATAATAAAACATGAAAAGATATTCTGTGTGTGGGACAATGATGTTATGTTCTATGTAAGTTGTATCACCATAAGTTAAATAATTTATAGGGAGCGGTTCAATGTTTTTGCATATAGTAACACAGTGAACATACTTTTTTGTATACGTTTGACAGGGGAATAAGGGCAGGCACATGCGAGTCGTACACTGGCAGAGGACTGGAGGAAGACACACACTCTGAAGGCTGATAGCAGATAGATGCTAATCGATGTCAGCCTCACGCTCACAGAGGACGGATGGGAGGCATGCACACTGTCAGAGGGCTGGAGGCAGGTAGATGTAGCTACATGCTGTTGAAGGGCTGTGGGCAGGGGTAGGCATGCTGCAGTCGGGCAGTGAGTTGGAGCCAGGTGGATGCTACCTGCATGCTGGCAGAGAGGTGGGGGCAGGATGATGCTAGCCACAGGCTGACAGATGACTGGAGGCAGGTATATGCTAAGTGCATGCTGAGAGAGGGCTGGAAGTTCAAAGGGTAAGCACAGTCAGAGCCCCAAACTTGTTAGACCACTGAGACACAACCTGCATCTCTGTAGAGAGTACACACAGACAGGGCCGGACTGGGAACTGAAAGCAGCCCTGGCAAATTTTGTCAGACCAGCCCCCATCCGGCACGTAGCTATCCAGCCCCGGCGCGTAGCGAGCGAGCGCAGCGAGCGAGCCCGACTATTACTAGGGGGGTTTTTGGAAAACGACAGACCAAAATGGTGAATTTTACAGCACATTTTCACCACATATTCAAATTGGGTGGTCAAATTACAAGGGGAATAGTTGACAGGCACTCCAGAAAAGTAGGGAGTTTCCCTTTGCTCTTGAAGCCAGGGAAAGTGCGATCATACTAATAATAGGCTAGTATAAATTGAGACCGAAGTAGCTGTGGGATTGTGCCTTATCAAATGTTTTTGACAAGGGTATTGGGGAAAGTGGTGGCGAAATTCGGAAAGGCCACAGTGAACAGAGCCTGTATTCTAAATATCTACCAATTTGAACATTCAGGAGGAGAATCAGCAGACAACCTGGGCACAGTCACCTCTCCTAATAAACTATAGGTGGCAGGTAAAGCCACCATGAGAGGTGTTGTGTAAGGGTACATCTGGCACCAAGAGAGCGACAGATTATACCACATTACCACCCACAAAATTCAAATATTACAGCTGAAACCTCAGTGTCAAGAGGGCGAAACAGAAAACCTTCACTGCTGGCTAGAACTTGCAAGAATCTCCCTGCGCCAAATCTCTAATGACTAGGCCCAGCAGTGTTGGAGATCCTCAACAAATAAGGTATATGAAAACAGGGACAAGACTGGCAAACTATTATGCAGACTGGTCACAAGGCATCTGACCTTCAGATTTATCCCTTCGATCTGAGACTTTGCGGGCGACACCACTAGTCACTCCACCGAAATAGTAGCAGTCCTTTTCAACTACTACTGTAACCTTTTTGCATACCACCCAAGGCCATCCTGTGAACACCACCAACCCTTGCTCTCAATGATCCCACTCCCTGTACTCTCCATAGCATCTAGATTTGACCTAGATGCACCCCTCGCTGTTGAAGACATAGAGCGCACAGTCCTCTGGATGAACACAGTAAGAAACCTGACCCAGTGGCTTCCTAATTGAGAATTACCATCGATTCCGTGATATCCTCCCCCTTCATTTACTTGCCCTTTATTAACCACTTGGATGCTAAGCCTATTTGTTGATTCCCATGTAATTTCCATTGAAACCAATGGAAACTCCATGACGAGCTGGGCTCGTCATGAGCGTCGAAGGGGTTAAGAAGCGTTCGTGACTGGAGCCTTACTGGTGGACCTGGATTTGGCCACAATTGCAGTCATCCCTAAGTCGCCACCATTGCGCGGCATGTCGCTCCATTTGCGTAATAAACACTGAGCTCAAAATCTTTGCAAAAAGGCTTAAATACATTCTGCCCGATCTTGTCCACCCGGATCAATGCAGCTTTATGCCTGGCCCTAGAATCTGCTACTGTCTTCAGCGGTGCATATAGCGCTGGCCGGACTACAGAAATGTCAAGACCTGTGTGCCCTTCTTCTAGTTGACTTTGAGAAGGAGTTTCATTGAATAGACTGCAGCTTTTTGGGTGGGGTTCTCGAACGTATGGGCTTAAGCCCATGTTTTTGTAGGTATGCTAAACTACTCTATTTACCAACACTTGAACGGGTGCAAATAAATGGTGTGTTGTTGGCCTCTTTTCCTATTCGTTGTAGTACCTGACAAGGATGCCCGCTCTCCCCACTCCTTTCGGTGCAAGCCATCATCCCTGACCAGACTGGTAGGCTGTGATGTTCAAAATCACGACTGCCAATGGAAGGGTGGTGATGAGGACAGAATTGTGCTATACACTGATGGCGTCCAGACCCCACTGCCTTTCCCTCTTATAACTCTACAAGAAGGCCTCTCGCCTCAAAGTGAACAAAAGTAAATCCCTGCTGGTCCCGACTCAGGGGAACAGCAAGATCTTGAATGGCATTCCTCGATTTCTATTAGGTGCATTATCTTCCAATACCTGGGCCTCGCTACATCTTGGGGACCAGGCCTTATATGGAGCCTCAACCTTATTCCCCTCCGGGCAAAAACGAAAAGAATTCTCCAGCGAAGGGCACTCCAGCTGCTAAACATACTTGGCTGAGTAGTCCTTATTAAAATGATGATACTCCTGAGATTCCTATATGTACTCCAAATCTTCCCACTGATGATACCCAGCACATGGATTAAAAAAACCTAAAGTTTGGGATCCACTCCTTTCTCTGTGCAGGCCAACAGCCTCGCATTGGTATGGATAAATGTCGCCTCTCAGTGCACAATGGGGGTGATGGGTATGGCCGACATACAACTCTTTATCAACAATTTAGAGAGAACCCCATTTTATAAAGGCACAAGGGATAAGATTCAGCTAAACCAATACAAAAGTTTTTCCCCAGGACTTGTTAAAATCCAGATTTTTGCTATGTGGATGCTTATCAACATAAGAAGAACAGAACTTCAAAGTAAAAAAATAACCAATAATTCTCCCAAAATACACATAAAATACTAGTGACATTTGTTAATATAGTTCATCATGCATTGGACCAAATACATTATCAAAAATATGTGGTCCAAAAATAACTTAGAAAACAACTGTATACAATAAAAACACAAAAAAAGTTATTGTGTAGACGCAGTGTTTCAGTGGAACCTTGAGCTTTATCCCACATTCTTCAGGACAAATAAATGAATTAAAACTAGGAGAAAACAAAAAATATATTTCGTCATAGAAACAGTTGTGAAACGGATTATCTATACTCATACGGTTGGACATACAATGTTGTTCTTACTAAAATTCTTTTATACAAATTAGTGTGGTCCTGTCCAGTCCCCACTAGAAGCCCCATTCCCATATAAGACAGCCATCCCCACCCGGTGTGTTCAAATACCAGCTCACACCATTCTAGCCCCATATCTATCGAGTATTACCACAGGGTTGCAACATGGCTGTGATTTTTTACCTGCCTGACCAGTACTTGAATACCCTGGTTGGCACACAAATAAAGGAAACTCACGTAAAGCTCCTCTCAATGCATACTTAAAACTCAAACACTCTGATGAGCGTTAATGGAGTTTTAGAATGGACTGGGATTGTTAAGGCTAATTCCAACGTGTGTTAATGGGGCTAGAATGGACCATATATAGTCAGGCTAGTGCTTCTCATTGCAGAAAGGTTGGTAATGTCTGTATTTAGCACTTTATATGGGCTTTGTTATTTCATTCTACTGGCGAGAAAGGGTCACTCAAATTGTCGGTTGTAGAATGCCTCTCATAGGTACACTGAAACCACGGAAATGTCACACATAAGCAACCTGAAAACTTGGCAGCTATGTGTCCATGTCCAGTATTTGTAAAGCGCGAACCATTACTCGAAGGTGTCAAGGCGCTGGGGGCCGTTGGGAAGATTAAGCGACTGCTATTGCCCAGAGTCACATGGTGCGGGGCAGATCCCTACCAGAGCCGGGGATCGAACCGTGATCCCTAGCGTCCAGTCGCCGTGGCGGCTACACCACACCTCCTGTAAATGTTAATGCGCACCTTTAATTTGCGACAGACAATAAATAGTCAAGTACATCATCACACAACTCTAACAAGTACCACACATCAGGAATTAGACAAATTGCATTTTGATGTTGGTGTCGACATCACTGCATGAAAATGTATTGCCACGCATAGAGAGCACTCTGACATGCTTTGGGGCTAATGTGTCGCTCAGAAAAACAAAACTGGAGCACAGCGCTAAATCTATTCACACCGACTCGTTGTTATGGTGACGTGGATCGGCACAGTAGGATACATTATTTTACATTCCCCACAAAAACAAACTGTGCTCCCTCTGCGGCCCCAGCCAGTGCCCCCTCTGACACGCACGTCTAGCTGCTTCCCATCTAGCACGGTCAGGCGGCTAAGTTGTCAGTTATGGAAGTTGGGGTCTTTTGCTGGCGTGGGCGGCATCTTGGCGAAAGGAACACAGGAGCAGATTTCCACCCCAAGAAACCTCTGACATGCATGGGGAGCCTGTAAACACTGGAAGCGGGTTGGCTGGCAGCAGAGGTGCTAAAATATTTAAATAATTTCTTTCAACAAGTCACATCATAATTTGAAATTGCGATGTGACTATCTCGCATAGGAATTATTCAAATAATTAGTTTCCCTGCTGCCGGCTGAGGAGCTCTGGTCGAGGAGCTGCCTGTGACTCATATCTGTCCAAATTATATTCAGACACTTGGGTCATCCTTAAACTGCCATTTGCTGCTGCAGTCCGTGGTCCCCCTCCCCAGCCTAACCGAAGAGCTTCAGTCCCAACACTTCCCAGCTCATGAAAAAGCAAGCTGGTGGAGTACTCGTTCTCTTCCAGCCCTTATGCACTGGCAGCAATCAGGTAATTCATACACTGCTTTTCCACCCTATAGTGACTCTGCCATTATGAAAGTCTTTTAACGTCCAACCGGACATTTACCTTGCTGGTTTTCGGGCCTCTGGTCTTGGAGCGTTAGGTTTTACCGCGTTTGCCGTCTTGAAGCCTGCTGTTGGTGGGGTCACGGGACGGGGTGGCACTGGCACTATGGCAGACACGGGGGGGTGGTGCGGCGGCGCTACCCAGCCACTGCCAGTAGCCATTGCATAGCTGCCAAGGTTTCAGATTGCTGTGTGTGACATTTTCATAAAATCAGTGTAATTATGAGTGACATTTCAGCCATTATGAGTGACACTTTTACACGAGCAAAATCCAGCAGTAAAGACGAGGGAAACATATACATATCAGAATGACACCCATTTAAGCAACAAGAAACTCTAAGAAAATCTTAAACCTGCTGCTAATCACCAGAAATCTAAGGGAATTAACCTAGTGCCTTGCAAACGGGTCGTAGTTTGGGGAATATGCAATGTAACATTCAAATGCTTTCCACAGTGGTAGACTTCATTTAATAATACCTTGTGTCTGCTGCTGTACAGTGGCCAAGTTAGTCTGTCCCCAGTCACAACGCTGGTTTTGAGGAGATCTCTATGCAGAACTGGTTATAGTGGCACTGTTCGGGTAATGTGAGAGGCAGGCAGGCCTTCCCTAAACACCTGCTCAGCCTCTCCTGGACTCAGGAAGTCCTAGTGAAGGAGAGTTCACACCGACCTTTGCAAACACGGCTACGTCGCCAATTAAGCCGTCATGATTTACAAACCAGGAGGAAGACAGCATTCCGTTTTTCAGCAAAGCACACTCACAGACACAATTTCCATTGCTGTACAGAGTGTCGTTAAGCCTTTCTCTAACGACTTCGGAATACAAGGCTTCCATAACGCACGCCTGCTGCCTGATGAGACTGCGCGCTGCTCTGGCATCATCACCGTCTATTACAAACATACTTCCACATTAGTTGTGCCACACTTTTATCTTACTATAATTTAGCATACATGCACGTGCTAAATACTTGACCGTATAATGTGTCACCGACTAAATCACTTACTTAATGTTCAGAGACTGCAGCGGTCTGTGACTGCACTGCTGCCCATGGATGGTGCACTCTCTGCAGCCTACCTGTAGGAATAAAATTATGCAGGGGGCGGAAATGGAATTCTGCGCGCTGCGCACAGGCACCTCCTCCTCCTCGCTCTGTTTGTTTAAATTAGGTTAGGTTGCACATTGAGTACAGTGCACACACGCACCGGTCAATCAGGCTTTCTGGCGGCGCCGGCGGCGCTACTATTCGGGGGGGCGGGGCAGGCAGGCCTGCGTCTGTAACTAACTTGGAAGTCTGACTGAGAGAGAGTCTTGTGGCTTCTTCTAGTTCTAAGTGAGTGACGTGACGCTGCTGGGGGCCGATTTTCAGTCCGACCGTCACAGGCTGTGACGGGCGGACTGAAAATCGGCCCCCAGCCACAAAACCGGCCCCCCCTTTTTGAAAACCGGCCCCCACCCCCTCCAGCCGACCGGGGGATTGCCCGGTGCCCGGTATTGCCAGTCCGGGCCTGCACACAGACAGGGCCCTGAGCTCGCCACGCAAAGAGCACACGAGGGATGAGATGCAGATTGCGTCTTCTTCGCATGGCGAGGTCAGGACCCTGTCTGTGCCCACCCTTTCACCTGAGAGCCGATGAGAGGATGACATGCACCTTGTGACTCTCACCCCGTCATCGGCTCTAAGATGGAAGGGTGCAAACAAACAGGGTTCTGAGCTTGCTAGGCCACTGAGACATAAGCTGCATCCCAGTGTGTGCCACTCCCTCAGTTGAAAGGGTAAGCACAGCCACGACCCGAACTTGCTAGGCTACTGAGACACAACCTCCATTTCTTACACACAGACAGGGCTCTGAGTTTACGTTCATCATTCACAGTTTACTCTTGCAAATAACAAGAGGTGCTTGAAGCTGCCTGAGCTTTTGTGTGATTGGTCCGGATGTTTGGCATAGACTGCTGAATAGAGTTTGTGCTGTCAATATGCACTTCATACATAGCATTTGGAACCCCTATGGCACGAGTGACCCAGCTTTTGGAGAATTTTATAAAAGTAGACAATTCTTGTGCTGTGTCCATCACAACACTGTGCAGATAGAAGAAAGCAAGAGATCTAGAGCGTACCTGTGTGTCCCGCCAACTGCACCCAGGAGTAGCGCCTTTTGAAAGGGCTGATGATGGAGGGGAGGTTCACTATTGTCTTCAGTTTCTGCCAGGATCTGGTCTGTAAGCAGAGAAAACAGATGAAGGTTAGGCCAAGGAACTTCCAGAACATACTTTCAGGTCAGTGGGCGCCTATTATCTTATGTATTTAGACTCTTAAAACATAATACTGTTCTATTCACATTTTTGCACTTCTAAATGCTTCCATATCTAAAAATGTTTAGAACAAATTACTTCCATTACATCGACATAACTTCCATGTAAAAGGGCGAGCTTTTGTCTTTGCCATGGACACCACCGTGTCACGACCCATGTGCACACTTGCATACATGCATTATGAGGTATGTGTACATGGGGCTGATAAATTAGCAGCCTGTTTGGAATGGGTTTACTACTAACGGAAAGCAATTCCAAGATGGTCAGTGTTTCAGTGTTTCAAAAAGCTTTATTCGGTATGTATGAATACAACCATATAGCAACAAACATACAAATAGATACAGCATACATTTGTGTCAGTTTTGGTTTGCAAAATGCCTTAATTACTTGAATACAATATACATTTAATAACACATATCCGACAATCTTTAAAGTGCTTTATAGTATGCTTGTTTACTAATATATGTGCAAATTTAGCAGTATTAAAGTGCAAAATTAATTATATCATCCTTACAGATGTATAGCTTACATTGGAGCATACTTCTACTAATACATGTGCAAAGTGGCAAAAATAAGGAGCAAAGCAGCTATACCGTTCTTTCTGTATACAATATACAATAGCGGCACTTGTCCGGCATTAGTAGATGTGCAAATTAGCATAATAAAGTGCAAAGTAACTGTACCATCCTTCCTAAAGTGCAGTATGCATTTAGCAGCACAAATCCGGATACTTTAGGAATGTATCTCACCACATTCTACTAGCAGGACGTGTGCAAAGTCGCAGTATAAAGTGCTGTAAGTGATATAAATGGTAGAGGTATTCGATTTCTACATATATAAAGAGTTCACTATGCTAAGCAATTTAATCAGGTGCTAAACTGTCATAAAAAATGCATCATTGGTTGAGCGCCTCGGCAACATCGGAATCCAGGACAAGGCACTGGATTGGATCAGCTCCTTCCTCGACGGAAGAACACAGAGAGTCCGCCTACCACCGTACAAGTCAGAGGCCACTAAAGTCATCTGCGGCGTCCCTCAAGGATCCTCACTGAGCCCCACCCTCTTCAACGTCTACATGAGCCCCCTCGCGGCCATCGCACGCCAACACAACCTCAACATAATCTCCTACGCCGACGACACCCAGCTGATCCTCTCCCTGACCAACGACCCCGCCGCCGCCAGAGCCAACCTGCACGAAGGGATGAGAGAGGTAGCCGAATGGATGACGACCAGCCGCCTGAAACTGAACTCAGACAAGACGGAGGTCCTCATCCTGGGCTCCTCGCCCTCCGCCTGGGACGACTCCTGGTGGCCCCCCGCCCTGGGCACCGCACCCAAACCGACGGACCACGCACGCAACCTGGGATTCATCCTGGACTCCTCCCTCTCCATGACCAGACAAGTCAACGCCGTCTCCTCGTCATGCTTCAACATCCTACGCATGCTACGTAAGATCTTCCGGTGGATCCCCTCCGAGACGAGGAAGACGGTCACCCAGGCCCTCGTCACCAGCCGACTGGACTACGGCAACGCCCTCTACGCCGGAACCACCGCCAAGCTCCAGAAGAGACTCCAGCGGATCCAGAACGCCTCGGCCAGACTCATCCTCGACATCCCCCGACGCAGCCACATCTCCGGACACCTGAGAGATCTGCATTGGCTCCCGGTCAACAAGAGAATCACCTTCCGTCTCCTCACCCACGCGCACAAAGCCCTACACGACCAAGGCCCGAGCTACCTCAACAACCGGATCAACTTCTACACTCCCAAGCGCCTCCTCAGATCAACCAGCCACGCCCTCGCCGCCGTCCCCCGCATCCGAAGAGCGACAACAGGAGGAAGGTCCTTCTCCTACCTGGCCGCCAAGACCTGGAACTCACTCCCGACCGACCTGCGCCTGACCCAAGACCACCTCTCCTTCAGGAAGAAGCTCAAGACCTGGCTGTTCGAGCAGTAACGGCACCCCCCCCTAACCCAGCGCCTTGAGACCCTACGGGTGAGTAGTGCGCTCTATAAATGGCCTGATTGATTGATTGATTGATTGATTGAGTTCATACGATAATTGATTTTCTTGGAAAAATACATTTTAAAATATAAGTGGCCACATAGAAACATACATCTGGGGTCTCTAACTTAAACATCAATTGCATCGCTGTTTTTGTACTACGCGTGTTGTATTTTAAAAAGATGGGTTTCAAGTAAAATGTCCTAAAAGGAGTATAAAAGTTACAAAATAGCAAAAAGTGACAAGTACTCTGTTTGGATTTACCATCACAGGGACAAAAACAGGTACCGGGTTTCTTAATTGCAGGGAATGCCACTAGGTGGTGCACAATTCCCAACCGTAGACTGGTCAGCACAAAACGGTGGGAACTGGTACTAACAACAGTAAGGTAAGTTTGGAAGCCTTCATTGATGTTATATTCCGGACAGAGATTAAACGTACTTTGTTTTACACATCTTTCCATTCTAGTCCCATCTGTATATTTAAGGAATGAGACTTTAAGCTCCCGCTTCGACAACACGGACCCCGTTATTAGATCTTTAAAGATGTTTTGACCGTACAGTGTCTTATACCAATGTTGTATGTGACATAACCAGGGGATATTTGAGCGGCGATCGAGCTTTATGCAATCAGTAATTACATCCTGAGTAAATTTTGTTTCTTCCTTTGCCCAGATTGAGCGCCATAGGGACAAGGGTCGTAGAGCAATTAGATCATTGACATAATTTATGTCAAATTCCCTATGTACTATCTCAATTGAGGCCGTAGCCAGGGCACAAATTAATCGTTTTAAAAACACGTTCTCCTCGCGCTGAATCAAGTTAGCACTCTGGGCATTATATCCCCATATCCCGGCCCCGTATATGGCTGATGTTATACATCTTGAATTGTATATCGACAACATTGAATTCTGCGACCCCCTAATTTAGCAGCAAATCTAAAAACACAACTTGTATTCCTAGCCATTTTAAAAAGGACACTTTTTTGTTCACTGGCCCATCTCCCATCTCCTGAAAAAGTGATGCCTAGGTAACAAAAACTCCTGACGGATTCTAATCTCTCCCCATCTAAAAAAAAGGGCCTGCATTTTCTTGGTTTCCTGCCACATATCATTGTAACCGTCTTTCCTTTATTAATTTTCAGCTTCCTACTTTCAGTAAATATGTGGAACCTATTGATTAGATGTTGCAATCCATTTTGGGTCCTGGAAAGAAGGACCGCGTCATCCGCGTACAAGAGGATTGGGATTGGGTTACCATTAATGATAGGTGCATCTGCATTAGTTTGTCTTAAAATTTGGTCTACTTGATTTATAAAAAGGGAGAACAGGTGTGGGGCAAGTACGCATCCTTGTCGGATACCTCTCTTGATTTTAAAAAAAGGAGTGCACTCTCCATCTGTTCCAAATCTGACTTTGCTGGACAGGTTGTCGTACAGCCTGGCAAGGAGATGGATGATTTCAGTAGGGGCACCCATTGCCAGCAAGATAGGCCAGAGCAGTGCGTGTTCCACCAGATCGAATGCTGAACTCAAGTCAGCAAAGCACAAAAATAGATTACCATCTTTGGCTTTAGTGTACTTGCTGACTATTAGTTCCAGGTTCACGCACTGCTCCATGGTTCCCATCCCCTTGCGGAACCCATACTGCACTGGGGATAAGATGTCATTTTCCTCAACCCAGGCTTCCAATCTCACTAATAGGACTCGACTAAGGATTTTAACTGTCGAGTCCAGAAGTGAAATGGGACGATAATTTCGTGCTTCAGACCTGCATCCTTTTTTATAGAGCGGCACAATGATTGATGCCCCCATGTTATTGGTAGAGTATCTTCTACGGCCGCGTTAAAATAACGTGTCAATATTGGCGCCCATAGAGTCATTTCGTGTTTATAAAAGTCCATGGGTACCCCGTCAGGGCCAGGTGCTTTGCCACCCTTACTATTTTTGATTGCCTCTGTGACTTCATTTAAAGTTAAAAAATAACTGCATTTTCTGCCATTTGAGTCATGGTGCTGTATCAACACTTAAAATAGACCCATCTTGATTAAAATCAGAGTTAAAAATCCCAGGAAAATGGGCAATCCATGCGTGGCAACTGACGTGCGAACTAATTTCAGGAATATTATCATTCTTTAAAAAGGGACCATTTACAGTTTCCCAGAATAATTTGTGATCTTTTGCTTCTGCAGCCATATCCAATTTCAGCCAAGCATAATTTTGCAACTCTTTTTTTCTAGATGCTAAGGCAGTCTTATAATTAAGTCGCTCTTCTCTGATTTTATCTTTATCTCTTGGTTTAACATCGAGCGCTATTTTTAGCTTTTTTAGTGACTGAGCACAGTGCTTGTCAATCCACGCAGCTTTATTCCTCTTAGGCTTTCTATTTCTTGCAACCAGGGAATTCTCAACAGTATTGGTTATTTGCAAAAAATTAGAAAGTAAAGTGGGCGCGATCACATTAGGTGCTAAGCAATAGCCTACCTCTCTACTACATTTGCGGATAGTATCCACCATTAATTTATTGGGGTCTATTTTGGTCCACTTGATCCTCATGCCATTTGGTCTCTCAGCCATAATCCCTTGGATGGGTCTACCATACACATTAGTTTTTGGGCCCCAACCCATTAATTCCATTGATATACTATTGTGATCACTCACTGGCTGCTCTATTACCCAGACATTGGAATAGAGAGAACCATTGGACACCGGGATATGGTCAATGTTTGAGTGGGCATCTCTCCCTCTAAATGTTGGGCACTTCTCATTATTTTTATTCTTTGTACATTCTAGTAGTTCCAGATCTAATTTAGCTACCAGATTGTTCAATGCACTTCCATAATAATTGTGGGGGAAATGATTAAAGATAGTGCTATCGCCACCAGGGTACTCCTCTCGATGTCCACAAATCCCCTTCTGGGCGTGACTACATGCTTTGATATTAAAATCTCCTGCCCAGAGTATTACAGGGCATTTGCTTGATAATGCAAGTGTTTCTTCTAATGCCCGCTCAACATCCGATACAATCATGCCCCGATTGGGCCCCACAATATTATTATAAAAAATCACAATTACTAAATCCCTACATTTGCTATGCGTCAATCGCAAAACTGATGCATGCTCACCCACCTCCACATATCCCCCAGTACTGAATTCCGTTAATTTAGTGGATACCAAAGTCAATAAACCGCCCTTTGCTCTGCCTGCCTTGGAAGCTACTGCTGCCACACTATAGGAGGTATATCCTTCGACTTGTATTTGGTCTCTATGCCACGTCTCTTGCAGACATATTATGTCGTAACCCTGTATGATGAAGTTATCCCAGAACGGAGTAGTTAGTTTAGCAGCAATTCCCGCTATATTCCAAGTGGTGACCTTTAGAAAGTCGCCGGGGTTGCCTTGTGTAACCTCAGAATGGTCAATCAGTAACGGTGTTCCTAGACTCACGTTCATATTTATATCTGTAAGTGTGGTTACATTTGGCATAATTACATCGTTATTTTTACATTGTTCAATACTAGTCATATTCAACACAGTTGCATCTTCTACCCCACTTTGACCCCCTGGCCCTTGTTCAGTTGTAGCTATTTCACCAGATGCAGTAGGTTCAGGATGTAGTACCATAAATGATACATTCAGTCAATCGTTCTCCTCTAATGAGTTAAACACCTGAAATCTATTGCAGATCGGAATTGTGAAATTGTCATATACATTATACAATGGTGCTGGTATAGAGGGTACATTGGGGTTATTGAGATGTACAGTTCTAGGATGCTGGAAAGACTGCGTTGTGATTTGTCTTCCTGACTGGTTCCTATAGAAATAGTCAAGTGGGAACAACGTGATGTTAAATTCATGATTAGATGGTATAGGTGCATTTAGAATCGAGTCTCTCGCCCATTCAGTAGCCCTGTAGTTTATAACTATACAGTCCCAATTTATCTCCTTTTTACTTGGTCCCACCTATCCTACCCTCTGTGTGGACATAATCTGGTTTGCCCCTCGTGTTGGAAATCCACACTTTTTCACGAGCCAGTGCAAGGTTTTGTTTTTCAGGGTTTCCTGATTTTCAAATTGGGTGGGCTGCAGTTTGGGGACATTAGCAAGGATAGCTACATACGGTTTACATTCCGGTGGAAGATTAATCGTAGCAGGGATGATATTGTTAGTGTGGCGCCTAGGTGCTGGCAAGTTCTCGATGTTATGAATGGGGCCACCTGTCTCCCTTTGTCCCGCAGCAACTTTCTGGCCAGTTGTTACATTTGGGGCAATGGTGGGTAACATTTTCGTTCCACTTGTGATTGCTACCGAGGTCGCTACCGTAGTGGGCATACTAGGGACTCTAGTTGCACTACTTGGCGTGTTTTTGCTCGGTCTCCCAGTTGGTGCATTAGTTGTAGATGACTTGACTTGTGTGCCCAGATGTTTTAAAATATCTAAGTTGGCTATGCCCAGTTTTTCCAAGTTCTCCACTTTTTTACTCAGAGATTCTAAAATTTCAGTCACTGGTGCAATATATGATTTTATCATATTCTCTAGATGTTGCGCCAGTCCCTCTATATTAGTTGGGGTTAAATTTTCCTTTGAGCGTTTATTTCCGCTACGTTGTAATACCTCTCCCTCCCTTCCATGGTCTATTGAAGTTTGGGTTACTTTTTTTCTTTTGCATCTACATTTCTTGCCCAGCTTATTGACTACCAACAATTTCCTACTGTGAGTGGGTTTCCATTTGGGCCGGGTAGACCCGTGGTTGATGGCACTACTTGACAAACTGGTGTTAGTTGAATCAGCAATAGGGATAATATCATTGATGTCACAGCCATCCATCTCCCCTATGTCATTAGGCACATCATTCAATGTTGTAGGTTGGGGTATGTCACTTGTTATCACATTGGGTGTTAATGAGAATCTACTCTCCCTAGCAGAAAACACAGTAGGTTCTAAAGGTTGCGGTACATCAATCTGGTTTGAACCATTCCCTGGCAGACCAGCAAAAGATTGTAATAAAAGCGAGTCATGTGATAATGTTGTTACATTTGTAATATTAGCAAGTGAGTTTGCTACTTGTGGTGATTGAGTTATTAAGCACATGCTAGGTGGTAAAGATAGTCTTCTTTCAGTGTTTTCATTTGCATTCACAACAACCCCAATTGTTTGCTGCAGCATTCTATCGATAGCAGTTAGGGTAGGTAGTGGGGTTGGCGCCAATGTTAATTTTCTGGTAGTAGATTGTGTATGCATAGGGGTCTTTTTGGCCGCAGCCCTGCTTTTAGCCTCCATCAGGGCTATCGCTGGCCACTACCTGTTACCCTCAAGCGTGAGAAGGGGTTACCTTACTTGGTGTGATGACAAAGCCAATGGGGGTGGCCCAGCCCAGTCTCTTTCAGTCTCTGAGGGCCTCGGAGGGCCCGCCCTTTGCCCGGGCTTCGCCCGGCTCGTCCCGCGCGCGTCCTCGCGGGACGAGGGTGCACTCGATGATTTATGCGCCTCCTAGCGCAGGCTGATGACGGAGGGGGCGGGGTCCCAGGTCCAAGGCTGCTGGGGGTTGAAGTCCTGACCGGCGGAGCCAAGCCCGGCCAGTCAGGAAGTTGGTTACTGCCCTCCTTGCAGCTCGGCGGAGCAAAGGCCGGCCGCCACCCACAGGCAAGGGATCTCCAGAACGCCCCAGCGGAGCACAGGTCAGAGCAGCTCAGCCGGCGTTATTTACCCCCAAGATGGTCACTGAAGCATGCGCATGCATTAAGACACATGCAAGTGGGAGGGTATTGATGCACCAGTGGCCATTATAGCATTTTTTATTTATTGTTTAAACATGGCCGATGGGCATTTTAGAGCATAAATTAACAGTAAAAAAGAATCTGCACAGCAGCACAAAAAAATGCAAAGAGCAGCTCTTATTGCTGATTTGTCCTTCTAAAAATACTACAATGACAAAAGCCTTTTACCACTTCAGGCACAGTATTGCAGCTTTGGATTGCTAAAATACAATCCAAGCCAAACTTAAATGAATAAAAGCAACTCCTGACATATGTTTTGCTCTAGTTAGATCTAGTTAGAGGTATAGCTTTGTGCAGATAAAAGGAAGACCCAGAATAAGTTAAGACAATTTAATTTCAAGACAAAAGACTTTGGGCCATATGTAGGTAGCTTAATACCGGCCGGTAACGACCGAAAATCAGTGTATTTCCGGTTACCGACCGGTATTTAGCTTTTTCTAATGTAGGTGGCTGGATTTAAGGATTCGGTAATTTACCGATTTGGTAATTTAAGGAATCAGTAAATTACCGAATCCTTAAAATACAGAATCGGTAAATTACCGAATCCTTAAATCCTATGTAGGGAGCACTCAAGTAAGTGCATTTTTGATTTAAGGATTCGTTATTTACCACCAACTACAAGTTGGTGGTAAATATTGAATACTTTTCAAAAAGCAATTTTGTGCTTTTTTAAAAATGCCTGTGGCAGACATACATGCCCTTAGGGCATGTATGTGCGCCACATGTGCACACATGCACGATTCAGGGGTGCAACAGGGTGTCAATGTGACACCCTGCTACCCTTGAATATGCTCCCCCTATTACCGATTCGGTATTTACCGAATCGGTAATAGTGAATGGCTTCCCATTCATTCCTATGGGCCTCCAGGCCCATAGGAATGAATGGGAAGCCATTCACTATTACCGATTCGGTAAATTCCTTTCCTATGGGCCACCAGGCCCCTAGGAATGAATGGGAAGGTATTCCTTATTACCGATTCGGTAGATACCGAATCGGTAATAACTAATATTACCGAATCGGTAAAAATTACAGATTTTTTTACCGACATACTATTTACCGATTCTTAAATACAGAATCGGTAAAATTCGGTATTTAGGAATCGGTGAATAGAAATTACCTACATCAGGCCCTTTGTCACTATCTAGCTCGGCATGGATGCCACTGTTCTAATCCTATGCCTAAAAACTCTAATAGAGAACCAGACATTTGAGGTGAGCAGACTCAGCGTGTCAGTGATGTTGTAGGGTGCTCCATAAAGGAGTTGCTCTCCATCTAAACTTGAGAACTCTTCAGAGGCACTTGCTTCTTTTTTTCATTATTTATGCAGCAATCTAAGCCTGAAAGGGTATTGTCTTCACTTATACAGAACCTGACTAGAAACATAGAAAAATTGAAAAGTCCTGGCTTCAGGTTATGACTTCAGGATCCAGCCGCAGGACCAGATTGGCAGACTGAATTACAGGTAGAAGAAATTCAGAAAAGTATCACAGAGTACAGACTAGCCAAGTGCTCATGCAGCACATTTTGTTGCCACCGCTATCTTCACTAATAAACGCCTACGGTTAGTGGCGTAATTTACAGAAGGCCGGTTAGCCATTTCAGAATTTGTAACCTAGCACTACCAACTCTTGGTTCATGATTTACATCAGTTTCAGAGATAGCTACAGTATGCATGACTAGCTGTATAATAAAGTGTTTGGAAATTGCCACAAGGCAATGAATTTGGCATGCATGTAAAGCTTGAGACAGATAAATAAGTATAAACAGGATTTTAAGTAGAGGTGTGTGAAATTTGCATAATTTGCATTTACCTTATTACGCAAACTTTTGTGAAAATTAAACAAAATTACTTGCAATTCAGTAAAGTGCAAAACTATCTTTTTGTACTACATTGTATTGAAAAATGCATCCTTGCATCCATTTTGGACACAAGAAAGCATTTGATGCTAAAAAAAAGTGCAAACTACACAAGTTCTGCAAACAGCAGTAGCTTGTGTTCTGGTTGTTCGCTTTGTTTTCATGTGTGTACACTAATTTTTTGCCACAAACAGTATCTAATTATGGAATGTGTCATAATAGGGTAATTTCAGGAATTTGACGTAACAAGTGTAAAGCGAAATCACTGAAATAACACAATACTAGGTCAGTGTAACCGAAGTTTCTCATTTTTTCCAATTTTAAAGTGAAATCTCCCATTTACTAGGCTCTGGTCTGTTAATTTAGTGAGTCACGTGTAAGAGAATCCTCTATCTTTTCACTCTCGTCCTTATAGTTATTCTGTATGAAGCCTGGACTTCAAACAATACATTGCAAAGGAAAGCCAGGATAGAATAAACTACTCACACTTGACATGGGGTGATTATAAATCTCTGACCAAAGCATAGGTTTAAACGGCAGAAGAGTTTACACTGACATGTATCTGCGGTTCTGTGCTCTATTGTTTATTGAGTCTCCAAACTTTCAGGCCAAATAATTCTAAAAGGAGTATGAAGGAAACATGCCCAGTGTGACCTTTGTCCATGGGAATGGCTAGTGGTGGCTCCTATGGAACGGGGGTGGTGGAAATGGTGGGACAGTGGATAAAAAAATATAATTTACCAGATTACAGCTGCAGCTTCTCCTCCATCCTCTTCTCTTCCTGGCTCCCGGCAGCACACAGGCTTCCCTAAGCCAATCACGATGCTGCCACCAGCTTGACAGCAACGTTGTGATTGATTGAGCGGCCTGTGTGGCCACTCAGCCAGTGCCTGGGAGCCTTGGGGCTGCTCTCCACCTGGCTGTGCAACGCAACCAGATGGAGAAATGCTAAGTGTGCATGACTGTTTGGCCGGCCCAAGACGGCCGGCCAAACTGTCATGAGCCCTTATAGTGCACCAACCACTCCTCCTCCCTGTGACCCGAGCCTTGCCCCACCCTAACCTTGCTCCGTAGCATGTACGTAAAATGATAGTAACGTTATTATAATTTTATTTTGCATTTTTCCGCTGCTTTAAGAGCAGTGGGGCAACGCTCCTCCGCCATGGCGGCGGATCCACAGCTGGGAGTGGCCCTGACTTGGGCGGGAAGGCCCAGCCCAGAATCTGGCACGAGGAGGATATGACAGCACAGACCCTGCTATTCTTCACTATGTGCCAGACCTTGATCTATACTGGTCAGCCCTAGACATCTTGTGCGAAGGGTGAGTAACCATTCTGGATCCCAATACACATGCTGTAATTTAGTGCTCTGTGTCTGCTCTGCGCTTTAGGGTCTCACTATGCCTACAGTAGGTCAGGTGGCACCCGCAAAAACACACAACACAGCAGAAATTAAACTGACTAGTGGTCAATCAGCCCTGCAGACCATGCGGTCTCTCCCAACTCTACATGCCTATGACCATCACGGACCAGATGACCCTGAGCAGAGAACCCCAAAACCACTCTGCATTTTTAGAGCTGACATAAATATAACTTTGTATTTTTATTTTATTGCTTTTTTATATCCCTGTTGCGGTCTAATATTCAGTCCAAAGGTTGGCATTACAGAAGGAGGGGTGAAGGGAAGACTGAGATTAAGTGCAGGTCAAAATTGCTATCAGATGAGGTGAAACCTCAGCAGTTTTCTGAACTTGAGGAAAGTGTCTTCTAATCGGAGGGATACAGGAAGTAGTTCCAAAGGGCAGAGCCTTGAGAACAAACTGATCTGCCACCACAACATTTGTTTCTTTCTCGGTGAATTATTAAAGATATTATGATTCATAATATGACTCACCTAATCTCCCTGCCATTGAAGCCTACGCTATAGCTCTTCCCCTCATCCCTCTGGCTTCCCACTGCACCATTACAGATCTTGTTCCCCTTCATTGCTCACAAGTCACGGATGACTACTTAAGAAACCAGACGTAAAAAAAAATCTCTTAAAAAAACAAGCATTGGCAAAGCCAAGAGGTCTGATGTTGTCCGACAGCCATTAGGCAATTCTTGTTTTGTTTTGTCATAGGTTTTGCAAAATGTTATTGTTTGGAAACCTGCTGGACATTAGTCAATCTAAAAAATAAAAAAAACATTGACGTAATGCAAAACATTATTTTGCCAGAGTACTCCCTGGCACTGAAGGGAACTACTTTATGTGTGGACCTGATCCTTTTGAAAGGGCTCCCTGCTGTAACTCATAGTGAAGTCAGCCAATGGCTAAAGTGGGGTGACATGTTCCCCTCTGATGCATGCTCAAGTGTGTTGAAGAAAAATGTGATTGACACAACCACAGACAAATGGATGTATGACGATATAACGCATACTTTTACTCCGCAGACCATTACAACGCGACTTTTACTCCGCATACCGTTACAACGCATAGCGCCTTGGGGCGCTGGATAGGGGTAAGTATAATTTACTATTCTAACTCCAGTCCCCGTGGACCCTAGGGAAGGTGTTGGATAGTAAATTATACTTATCCCCTATCCTAGAGCGCCCCCCAGCGCAATGCGTTGTAATGGTATGCGGAGTAATGGTCGCGTTGTAATGGGTCTGCGGAGTAAAAGATCCGTTGTAACGGGTGTATACCCAGACAAATGGATGGCGTGGGACTGAAAGGAGAAAACCCCAATAAGTAACAAAGTAAAACATAATTTTAATTAACTCAAACCTTTTTATCGGAAAATATGTGGGGGCTAAGAATGGTAATCTTCACCTTGTATACGTGGACCTCTCCGCAGCATTCGACTGCGTGTCTCACTCAAAATTATGGTCAATCTTAACTGAATTGGGTGTTGACCAACCCTTGGTCACATTTCTACGTGAACTGTACTCTGGCGCCTCGGCAAGGGTGAGATATGGGACCGAAGGTGATCTCACATCGTCATTTGCCATTTCAAGGGGAGTTAGACAGGGCTGCGTACTGGCTCCCTTCCTTTTTAATCTTTATACTAATGGCCTGGAGTTGGCTATGTTGGAAAGGAGCCAGGATCTCCCTACATTAGCCCATCGTCCTATCCCCGCATTATTATATGCGGACGACTCCGTGATAATGGCAAGAACCCCTAACCAGCTGCAGCACCTTCTTAACAACTATTGTAACTTTATGTCTTCTCTGGACCTAATGGTCAATATGAAAAAGACTTTTGTTATGCATGTGGGCAAGCGGTTAAAGAAACCCAAACCGATTGTTATTGCCAATGATAAGCTGGACTGTACTAACACCTATTCCAACCTAGGCATTCTCTTCGACAGTAAAATGTCCTGGAGGCAGGCTATGTGCACTAGGAAACTATTGTTTCTACGAGCCATCACTGCCTTGGTAGCCTTCGGAAGAAAGCTTGGTAAGCCCCCCAACCCCCTGAAGAATAACTGAAAATGTATTACGCCAAATGCCATAGTGTGGCAGTATATGGAGCGGGGGTCTGGGGCTATGTCGCTGCAGACGCTCTTCATGTTGTAGAAAATGCCTTTATTAGGTATGTATTGGCAGTTCCTAAAAGTGCCCCAAATTACGGTAGCCATATTGAGTCGGGTATGGACTATATTACTGACAACATCAAAATCCAGCCCATTCTCTTATGGCACCGAGTTTGGACCACGGAGCAGTGTCATCTTACTCGTTCCCTTATTATCGACTGTCTGGGTTTGGCATACTGGGCCAAAATTTCTTGGTTGGCCTATGTGAACAATTTCTTGGTGGACTTAGATCTGTCTCTGTATTTTCTTGAGCCATTAACTATGTTAAACATCTCTAGGAAAAACTTGAAAATGTTATGTTTATCACATTTAAGGGAGTTGCGTTTATCTCACGAAATCAGCAAGCCCTCTAATATTCAGATATTAACTGTTCAAACTACTCCAGGCATCCAACTGTACTTAAAATATCACCTGAATGCACATGAAAAATATCTTCTTACAAGGTTCAGTTTTAACACTTTCTTTCGTATGATTTCTTTTCCGAAAAAACAGGACTGGTCTAAATCTATTATTAAATGCCCATGTGACGACTTTTCAGACCAATCCACAATTCATGTTACTCTATTCTGCAGGTTTTACAATTGCCTCGAAAGCGCTGGATTATTCCTCTTCTCTCATTCATGGGCCTGAGATCTTGTCGTCCCGCTTTCCTGGCTTTGCAATATTTGGATTCTGTATTCATTGCCAAATGTGTAGCATGTTTTCTTAAAATGTGTATAAACTACCGACGTAATCACGATTAATTGGCTTTTTTAACGTATTAGCATTTTAATATCAAATCCTCTGTCTTTTTAACAATTTTAACAAATAGTAATCTTTTTCCTTATATAAATGTTTCTCGGAAAAATTCCTACTGTTGACTAAATGTTATAAATTGTATGCTGTATTGTACTTTTTAGGGTTCCTACAAAATTGTGGCAACCGAATAAAATATATATTTTTAAAAACAAAAAAAAACTCAAAAAGGTCTTGCTAACACACACCAAAAATAACTCCTTGTTGCGCCATTGGCTGCCAGCTTCTGCCTTTGAGATGGAAAGAAGGAAAGAAAGCAAGAAAGAAAGAAAGAAAGAAAGAGGGGTAGCAAGAAAGAAAGAAGGAACAAGAGAAGTTAGACTTGTAAGATGAAAAGAAGGCAAAAAAACAAAGAACAAAGAAGACAGCAAGAAGGAATAAAAGAATGTAGGGACAGAATGCAAGATAAAGGGAAAGAAGAAATGGAGGCAAGAAAGAAGGAAAGAGAGGAAAAGAAAGAAAGAAAAGAGAAAGGAAGGAAGAAAAGAAAAAAAGGAAAGAAAAAAGAAAGAAAGAAGAAAGCAAGAAAAAAGGAAAAAGAGCAAAACCAAGAAAAAATAATAGAGGGAAAGAATGCATGAAAGAAGAAATGAAAGAATAAAGAAAGCAAGCTAGAAGGAAAGAATGAAAGACAAAATGAAGGGAGAAAAATGAAAAGAAAGAATGAAAGAAAAAGAAAATCAAGAAAGAAAGAAGGAAAGAAGCAAGAAAAGAATGAAATAAAAATAAAAAAAAAGAATGAATAAAAAAAGGAAAGCAAGAAAAAGTAATGAAGGAATGAAAGAAACATGAAAGACCGAATGGATGAATGAAAGAAAAAAGAATGAAGGAAAAGAAAGAAAGAAAGATAGAAAGAGACACGTGTTACATGTGGAGGGCAGGAGGGCGGAACTGTGGGGGGACAAGTGGTGGCCCGTTGAACTGGGGCCGGTCCCTCTCCCGGTCACTGAACTTAAGAATTTGGGAGTTTGGATGGACCCTGCTCTTAGTTATGAGGGCCATTCGAAGAAAATCGCGGCCTGCTGTTTTGGTATCTTGCGGTCGCTGAGGCCCATTCTTAAGTTCTTTGACCGTGGCACCAGGCAGCTGATAGTCCAGGCCACGGTATTATCTCGCCTGGACTATGCAAGCTCGCTTTTGGCAGGGACCAATGTGGCTGAGACCACCCGCCTCCAACGCGTGCAGAATGCTGCGGCGAGAGCCATTGTTGGCCTACCCCGAACGAGTTCTGTCTCGGGAGTCTTGAGATCTCTGCACTGGCTCCCCATCAAATCACGCATCCAGTTTAAGGTGTTGTGCTTGGCGTTTAAGATCTTGAGGGGAGTAGGTCCGCCAATTCTTGCTGATCTCCTGTCGTGGTATGTTCCTTCCCGCGCTCTGAGATCGGGAAGTCAAGCGCTCGCTGTGGTCCCCCGATACAGGCTGTGTCGGGTTGGTGGGCGCTCTTTCCGGGTCAGGGCGGCTGAACTTTGGATGACCTTTTGGCCTTCCGCAAAGCATTGAAAACTTTCCTTTTTAAATAAATTCCCTTTTATCTGTGTTGTGTTTCTGCTAACTGTTGCACATTGCCTGCCATGCGCCAGGACGCCCCTTAGCTGGGGCAGCTGTGCGCAATACAAATGTGCATAACATAACATAACAAATTAAACACAATAAATGCTGGTTTTCTTCCTGGGCAAAAGTTATTAAATTACCTTTGGTGACATTGAGCTCAGAATAAACATGTTCTCAAGAATTGTCTGCTTATGAATTCACATAGTAATCTGTTATGCAGTGAAATACCAGCAGTCAGATAAAGGACACCCCAAAAGGAATTTAGAACAGCATTGGCCAGAGACAGGAACTCATAAAGTGTGGAATGTGGCCTGTGCCATCACCTGGCTCACTGGTATAAAGCGTCCTGCTGCATTTGCGCAGAATGGAACCAGGCAGTGTGTGGATGTGCTCTCCGAGAATGAGCAAATGCAGTTACTCAAAGTGAAGTTATCCAGTGGCTGAAGTGGGCAGAAGCAAAATATGAATGACACACAGACCAATGGATGAAGAACGCTGGCTGAAAGCCCCTTTAAATAAGAATATTGCACATATGTTATTTTTTAAATTAAAAAGACTTGACTAACGCCAGAACTAATGACTGCTGTGGATAACAAAATCACCAGCAATAGATTGTGACATTCTCTCCACCTTAACGCCACACTACAGGTCACTCTACAGTCACTATGTAAATTTGAAAGAACACTGGCCTCTGCAGATTTGAGGATAATCGGCGTTTGCAGTGCACATTATCCACAGTTTCACTTCGACAAAGGAATCTGTGTCTCAAGCTTAATAAATGTCTTATTTGATGTGCACAGAAATCCCCATGGAATGGGAAAATCAGAGATATCATGTCAATTGTTTCAGGAAAACATATTTTGGCGTAACATAAATATAAAATTAAAATTGCAATTGAAGATAATTAAAGAGCAGGAGGCCGCCCTGCCTGTCCCACTTTAGAGTGCTGTCCAGTGCATT
This sequence comes from Lissotriton helveticus, assembly GCF_964261635.1. NCBI lineage: Eukaryota > Metazoa > Chordata > Amphibia > Caudata > Salamandridae > Lissotriton > Lissotriton helveticus. The sequence goes on along the minus strand of NC_136070.1, from coordinate 132,808,871 downwards.
CCTTACTTTCCCAAATGGTTTGTTTCTAGGGTTTTACCAGGTTTGGTTTTAATCTCCGTGTGGGCAGAAATCAGGAACTGTGGTGCAAGAACATATCAAGTGAACAATGAGTGGGCAGGCTCCAAGACAAGGATGTGGATGTCCGAAGAAGAGACATTTCCTCCTTTCTTTTTAAATGAAAGGCTGCAGATCAGCAGCTGACCCTGGCTTCCTGGCCCGCATCAAACCTTCAGTGTGTGGACAAGTTAATGGCGGGCTGCAGTACGAGTTAATGGCGGGCTGCAGTACAAGTTAATGGCGGGCTGCAGCTGTGATCTTCCAGCACCTTCAGGGAGAGCTAAGGAAGCAGAGCATGTCTGACAAGACTTCGAGGGCCTCTTTATTCTAACTGGGAGGCAGCAGAGCCCTGCACACGTGGGCCTGAGGGTGAGGGGACGGTGGAATGGAATATTCAAAATGCTGCATTTTGGCCCATATTTAGTAGAGAGGTGCAGAGGCGATCTTGCAATGTATAGCTTGAATTTATTTAACATGTATAGGCCTACATGTGCATTGCTAAGATACCTGCGTTATGCAAAGACATGTACAACTTGATTTAGTTAGGGGCATGAGTCAAATCACCGGAAGAGACATTTCACAATTCAGAGTGGGAGTGTCTGCACAGCAAACCAAGGATTTATTTGAATCAGTTTCACATTACACTATAGGCCAGGTGGATGGCAATGCTGTGCTTTGCAAATTCTGTGGCCCGACAAGAGCCCCGCGCTCACTGTGCCACATGAATGAAGCAGGTTCCTGTGCCAAGGTCTAGGCCGTACTGAGCCTAACTGATGTTCCTGTCTGGAAGGGACTCGGCCTAGGAAGCTGCTTCGGACTGCCCTTACCGGAGCAGGAAGAAGACTGGTTTGCACATGCCTAGTCTCTACAAGGCAAATTGAAAGGGGATTGAGGCAAAACAGATTGCACCTATTTTTAGTGGAGTAGTATGTATTTGGATGCACAAGGTGCTAGGGAACGGAGACTCAAAACCCATACATCCCCTGAGATACACAAAATCTCCTAATTCCAAAACAGCATAGTGGTCCAGCACACTTAATTTCGATTAACAAGTCGATTAACAAACATATTTAACTGAAGTGATCCTTAGTTCATTTAAAACATTTAACCCCCAATCAAATATCAAAACAGAAATGGCAATTTCAGCAGGGTTTGTTCTTTAAGGTCTTTTATTGGAGACTTATTTTTTCAGACAGATTAAAACCGTAGCCAAAGCGTTTCGTCCTCGCGGACTTCTTCAGGGCAAAAACAAGACACTCTTTTTTGATCCTCGTTGGATTTTTTACGTTGTGCTGTGTCTCTGTAGTCAGGCAATTTAATGTTTTATCTGTTGTCTCGTTGGATTGGTCTGACGGGTAATCAAAGTATTTAATTTCCGTTCATATCCCAGGTTGTCCATGAAAGTGATATTACTGGTCACGTAGCAAGAATAATCTCAATATTAATATCATTCCATTAGTGAAATTCAGAGCTGAATTCTGGCTGGCGTGGTAGCGTGGCATCCAATGTGCCTGGTATCTGTCTAGAGTGGCACACTGGGTGAAAGAGGTCCGAGAAATCCCCAGTGGATGACATCAGTCCATGCATTCCATCTATCACTTTGTTGCCCGCTTGCGTTCCAGTGCTTTACAAAGGACCATGTCAGGAATATTGCACTATTCCTGACAATCCGTTGGGGCACATCCTAAATTCCCCCCCGCCTCGTGACCCCGCTGTAACCCTCATCTGTGTCCACGCAGCTGACATTCATCCCCCTCTTTCCCATCCGCGGCTACGACGTTGAAATGCAACATCCGGGTACTTTCATGCTTCTGGCCACTGCAGAGTGATGTACCCCACTGACCGATTGATTCACTCAGTTGTTCCGGACCACTGGGATTGTAGTTACTGAATACTATACTTCTAATCTATTTAAAGCGCACAGGTGCAGCACAGGCTGCGCACTCCAGATCACGACAGAGCTATTTGCCAGAATCCACATTTTAACTGACAATTGCAAAGAATACATTTTGAACCAACTGCACTGCCCGGATTTTTGTGAAAATCTCGGAAACAACACTGTACAGGTACCACACTGCGGATGCAACAGGTGCAGCGGCACCGGGGCACTCGGGAAAGCAATTATGGGTGCATTTTGCTACCAAACTCTGGAGATGAGGGCTCATTTGCCTTCCTTGTATGAGTGCCCAAGTCACTGAGAGAGCGCAAACTGACCTAAATGTATGAGTGCATCACACTTACCCGTAGTAAGCACAAATCATGAGGAGAAATGCCATGAGTGCTAGTAGTATCTGCAATTATATTCTGAATGTATAGCTAATGTAGAGATTTAAGTAGAAGTGGAACTAATACAGAAATGTGTGACACTATATGATTTTATTAGATGTGATTATTCCTGAATCCATGTCGTGTAGCTGCTACAATGTAAGATGGCATGTGGTTAAACGCAGAACGTGGTAGGCCTCAGGGCCAGAGCTAGAAGGGAAGGGGAAGGTGTTTCTTTCCACGACATAGATTGAACTAATGTTTTGGTCATTGCATTAATGGGCCATGATTTATAGATGTGTTTACTGAATAATAGAATAAGAGTATTAACATGCTTTGATTAATGAAGAAGTTGAATGCTATAATCATTATGAGAAATGTTGTAGGCCTGAAATGTTTTAACATTGATTTACACGTATTGGTCTGGGCCGAGAAATGTTGCGAACCTTTTTGGAAGTCTATGAGAGTTGGGTTCTTGGCTGCAGATGTCTGTCTGCAAGAGAGAAGGGAGGATCCGATTATAACTAATATGAATAGAGGTCTGTTCAGTAGACGGCCCAGACATGGAGGAGGGTTCTGGAATGTTTAAGGGGTATCAGCGGGCCGGAGAAGAGTCTGAGAAGCAAGGTCAACTCCAACGTATGAGGCCCAATACAAAGCAGCATGGAAAAAGCCAGAAGCTACACCACGTGAGGGGCGTCTCACGAGGGGCGTCTCAAATGTTGTTGACTGTTTTGTATTAGGGACAGCACCCCTGGGTGGAGTTAGAGCAGATGCCTGAGGACCCTTTAGAGAGCGGATGGGTAGGCAGAGAGGGGTCATGACTGGAGAACTATAGGTTTTCACCAAGAGACTAAGAGTGAGTGACTTCCCTTGGGGGTCATTCACTGCTGACACCTTTTGTTAGGTTGAGACTTGGTTAAGTAGGGATACCATCTAGAGCAGGGTAGGGACAGCCTAACCTGTGTGTTTTCCTCCAACTTAAATGAAGGAGAGATCTCAATATGCGTCAATGCTGATAGCTTTATTATTCTTAGAACTTGTGCTGGTAATTTCCGTTGCTCGTCTGAGGGCTTTCAGAGAGCACATGTATGTAGTTGGACCTGTGTATCTCGTGAATCTCATTCTGAGATGCCTGTATTTGCAGCTTATCCTAACCTTACAATAAACTTTTGAAAGCTAGAAGTTGTTTGTGATCTTTTGGAGCGAGGTCCTTTATTGGGTGAACTAACTTGGTAAGAGATGCACTTTCTTCCCTCAATGACAGGCAACAAAGGTTCAGTCGACCAGATCGAGGTTTAGATCAATAGTGATAAGGTATCGATCAAAATCTCGCCCTTCCAGTTGGTAGCTATAGAGGATGGTTGCCTTCTTGAGGACGGTGACCTAGGCCAGGTTAGCTTACCCCAAGGCCCCTAGAGATCGATGATCGGAAGAACCGCCCGCCGAAGAAGATCCGGATGACGTGAGACAGAAAAAGCAGCAGTATCGGTCGAGAGTGAGTATAAAGGGTCATGCGTGTTAGATTGCGGTGTTTTTGTATTGTATCTATGTTGTAATGTCTGGCGGAGTTGAATGTCTGTAGAGTGACTGTGGAACAGGTTGTGAGCGCGCGCAACCGGTGGAAATCTTAAGTGCAAGGAGAGCTTAAGTGGTTCGGGTGTATCGGACACCCAGAGTAATTGTCAAATAGTGTGAAGGGGGTCATGAGGTACCATTGATCACCCGAAAGACCGAGATAGGGGGAACGTAAGAGTGAGTGCGTGAGTAACGGACGCTGGTCGGAGGTTACTGTGTGTGTAAGCAACCTATCAGAGAGACGATAGACATTTCGTCAGTTGTGTTGACAATTACATATAGACTGTGGACGTACAGTCGAGGGAAGTGACCGCTTGGTCGGAAGTAGTCATTTTTCGGTGTATGAATGAGACGCATGCATGACCGGGAGACGAGTTGAGAAAGGAGGGGTGCTGCTGCGAAGCGGAGAAAAGTGACGTCAGGAAGTGTCGCGCAGTGATTGGCTGACCGGAGAAAGACCGCGCTGTGATAGGCCAGCTAGCAAAGACGTCAGAAAGTGTCGAGCTGGGATTGGCCGACCGGAGAAAGACCGCGCTGCGATAGGCCAAGTTAGCAAAGCCGCGTTAGGATTGGTGGATTGTCATCAGGAAGTAAACAGAGTAGCGAGGCTGGATATTGTGCGCATAATTATGAAGTGTTTTAAATGGCTGAGAGCGGCGTTTAAAAAAGAGAAGCGGGGATCGGATGAAGGGGAAGAAGCCCCGCCGGAGGGTACGCCGGCTCGTTGCATGGCAGTGAATGTTGGGCTGCATACGATCCTTTGGATATCAGAGTGGAGTAAGATTACGGAAGGAAATGAGGAACTGACGTTCCCGAAGTACGGGACGTTCAGATTAGAGGTGTTACATCGATTAAAATCAGTCATGACCTCAATGAGACCCTTGCCTAGACCGACCCAGTTTGAAGCCCTTGATGCATGGATTAGGGCAGCGCATGAAAAAAATATGAACAGACGACAAGAAAGGGTGAAACGATCGGTAAGGGCAGTGCAGGATGCCAGGTGGGATGCGGATGCTAAAAGATGGAGAGTGCATAACATGGAAGTAAATAAACTGTACCCAGTGTTAGAGGTGCCCGGAAATAAAAGCCCCCTAGAAGAGGATGATGAGAGCGAAACAGAGGACAGCCTGATAAACAGATTATTGACAGACAGGCCACCCCCGTATAATAGAGCAGGGGGAGAGGTCGAGCATAGTGAAAGAGGAAAGGGGGGCAATGCAGGAGAGCATGGACCGCTTCCCAGTTCAGAGTGGGATCCTGAGGCAAAGAAAGAGCTGTCCCAGCCTAGTCAGGTGCAACAGGTAGTCGGGAGGTTTGTGGTACAAAGAGCGCCGGAAACGGAGTGCGCCACATCCTACGGATTACCAGCTGCACTACAGGTACCTGTTACCATAGGTCCTATAGTATCGATATATGACCCAGAGAGAGCAAGAGGGGAAGAACGGGTACGGAAGGACGGAGAAAGAGCAGAGACGGCAAGGAGGAACGATACGATCAATTCCCCAAGTCAGATGCCGATACCCAGAGAGTGGAGCACCCCGATGCACACAGCAGGGGATCCAGGAGGGGATCCTGGGGGCCCTAGATGGCCAGTGGATCTGAGGGGATCTGGACGAAAATCCTTTCAAGAGCTAAATGAGTACATGAAGAAGTGGGATGAGGCAGTGGAGGCTCACAAGAGCATCATAGCTGCAGAAGCTGAAAGGGAAAGTCAAGACAGCAGAGCTCGGACTCACTGCGGGGCTGGGGAGAGCAGCCCGGAGTGGGACTGGAGAGAGAGAGATAGTAGGGGAGTCACCCATTGGGCCCGGAGTGGAGATAGAACGGACCTGGAAAACGGGGGCCCCGGGAGTGGAGGGGTGGCGCGCCCAATACTCAGTGAAGGGGAGAGGAGAACGCAAGAGTACAGAAACAGCTTTAAGTGTACCCACTGTGTGCCCGGCACCAGAGAACTGAATGGGAGTTGTGAGAGGTCGCACCATAGTCCCTGTGATGACGGACACGAGCGCAGCCCAGGGAATATGGGGAACCAGGAAGGATCGTATCGGATACTGAGCGATACTAGGCAAAGGGAGAGTAGCGACCAGAGGGAAAATAACAGAGAGGCGTACGGTGAAAGGAGAGAAGAAGGAGAGAGTGGGCAGAGCAAGAGTGGGGGTAACAGGCCCGTGTTCCATCACCTTCCAAGATCGGATGGCCGAGCATGGGACCTGGAGAGATGGGAGCAAGGGAGAGCACTCATTAACTCTCCCGAGCCCAAACGTAGAGCTCGGAGTTGGGATGGTAGGGAGACCAGTGAGCCCCCTTCGAAAGACATATTGCGAGCTGAGATAAAAGCCAAGAGACTCGATGTCGCCAGCTTAAGGTCAGACCTGGATGACATGGTAGATGGTACCCTGCCTTTAGAAAGAATGGAAATGTATGAGCAGGATGAAATACTGTATATGGCAAAGGACATCACTCGAAAAGCGAGAGCAATCCATGAGAAGTTAGTCGAACTAGCAGGCAAATATATGGTGGACCTGTCAAGAACCAAAGCATTACAGGGTAACCACAGGCTACATTATACAGATCGAGACCTAGATGAGAGGAGAACGATCGGGCTGAAAACGCACATAAGGGAACTGATCACTGGAATAAGGACATGGAGGGCACTAGATAAGTGGGAAGAGAGGTGGTCCAAGAAAGGGACCGTCAGGAGAAGCACGCTTGGTACGACACCAGGAAGGCTGCAGGGAATAGAAGCATACCCTTTGCGTGAAGTCGCAAATGGGAATTATGTACATGTCCCTTGGAGTAGGGGAGATTTAGCTGCTTTTACCACCTCCTTCCCCAAATTGCGGGAAAGCCCAGTGGAGTGGTACAAGCAAGTTGAGAGATTTGTAAAAATCTCAAAGGTCCTATGGATAGATCTGAACACGCTGTTTGACATTGTAGTACCAGGAGATCTGTGGACAGCATGCAAGGTTAGCGCTGAGTGGCCCACAACGGAGCCGGAGAGAGATGCTAAGACTAATGGGCCGTCCGAGATTGTGATGGCAAAATTCGAGAGAGTGATGACTTGGCTGAAAGAGAAAGTGCCAATGCAAGACATAGATTGGGTCAAAATAGACCGAACCAGACAGGAACCCAAAGAGACAGTCCACGAATATTATGAGAGATTGCTGAAGGCGTTTAAACAGTATAGCGGCTTGGATGTAATGGATCCAAAAGACATAGGGCAATTTGTGTCCAAGTTCGTCCTGGGACTGAGACCGGATATTAGTTTAATGATTCAGCAACACTTGATTTGTTGGCAAAATAGACCCCTAGACGAAATACTGAGATATGCCAGGTACTGCTGTGATGAGATAGACTCCAAGGCTAAGAAACTAAAAGAAAAATTGATGGTGGTACAGATGCAGGCAGCAGGGAAGGGGGGACAGCAGCAACAGCAGCAAGGAACAGGTACAGGAGGAAAGAAGCAGTATAGTCAGAACAAGGGCAATGAGGAGAGTTCCACCTTTAGACCCAGAATAGACATAGCTGCCTTGAAGAAAACGACTAGGTGCCACCAGTGTAACGAGGTGGGGCATTGGAAACGCGAGTGTCCCTACAATGTAGAGATAGGAGAACAAGAGGAAGAGGAGGAAGAGGTCCAGAGCGCGCCTACGAGAGGGGTGACGCCATACCAGGGAAAGGTGCTCAAAGGGGGGGGGGCTCCTCCCCGAGCCCAGTTCCCGCAACCTCCCCGAGTAGGGAATATGGGTAAGACCTATAGACAGATGCCCCTGTTTGTAGAAGGAGAAGAGTGCTATTATGTGGACCCATTAACCGGACAGAGAGTGGAAAGAGAAGACTGCACCCTCGGGGCAGCCTTGGAGGTGGACCAGAGGGGACCCTATGTCGAAGCAGAAGTAGCAGGGTGCCCCACGACATTTCTGGTGGACACAGGAGCCACTAGGTCCACGATCAGATCAGCTGCAGTTCCAGACCTGCCCATGTCTGGAGAGACCATACAAGTGGTGGGGGTCGCAAACAGGAGAATAACCAGCCAATTGACAGAACCGGTACAGGTGAAAATAGGGAAGTACAGCGATGAGCACCAGTTTGTGGTTTGCGATTCAAGTCCTGTGTGTCTGCTAGGCAGAGACCTGTTGTGTAAATTGAATTGTACAATATACTGTACACCTCAGGGAGTGGAGGTATTGACCAATGATGATGACGCAGACTTCAAAGTTGCAAACTCAAGAATATGCGTGGAGCTGTACCCTACTTTGACAGTAGATGAGCTCCCCTGGGACTTGAGAGAGACAGTGGCACCAGAAGTATGGGACTTCACTGGGGAAGAGATTGGATTGGTCAAAGGGGTGGACCCAGTGAAAATTGTAGTGAAACCGCATGCTGAGTTCCCAAGAACACCCCAATATAAATTAACTCCAGAAACGATTGCAGGCATAAAACCCGTGATCGAGTCCATGATTAAACAGGGAATACTGAAAGAAATCGTGGGTAGTCCATGCAACTCCCCGATTATGGGTCTGCAGAAACCAAATGGGAAATTCCGGATAGTACAGGACCTTCGAAAGATTAATAACATAGTCGTTTCGTGTTGTCCAGTGGTACCGAATCCATCAGTGATACTGTTTCAGATTCCATTCCAAGCTGAGTGGTTCACTGTGATTGATCTTTGTCAGGCTTTCTTTTCGATCCCTCTGGACGAAGAAAGCCATTTTCTTTTCGCATTTAAGCTGGAAGGTCGCGTCCTAACATGGTGTCGTATTCCTCAGGGGTATACAGAAAGCCCATCGATCTTCAACCAGCTTTTGAAGAAAAATCTTGAAAGTCTAGTGCTGCCCCAGAAGTCAGTTCTGGTCCAGTACATAGACGACCTCCTCGTGGCGTCAGAAACAGAAGAAGCTTGCAGGGAGGACTCCATTGCTTTGTTAAATCACCTAGCTGCCAATGGGCACAAGGTGTCCCCGGGAAAGTTGCAGTACTGCCTGACAGAAGTGCAGTACTTGGGACACAGAATAGAGAAAGGCAAACGAAAGGTGTCACCAGACAGGATAGAGGCGATCATGAAAATGAATGCGCCTAGGACACAGAGAGAGGTCAGGATGTTCCTAGGGATGGTGGGTTATTGCCGACAGTGGATCGCGAACTTTTCACTGAAAGCAAAGCCCTTGCAAAAACTGACGCATAAGGAGGTGAGCGATCCGGTACCATGGGACAAAGACTGTTTGATGGCATTCCTACAGCTGCGAGAGGACCTGTGTCGTGCTCCGGCATTGGGAATGCCTGATTACAATAAACCATTTTTGCTTTACTGTTGTGAGAGAGAAGGTTGCGCGTTGTCTGTGTTAGTCCAAATCCATGGGAATGCCCGTAGACCAGTTGCTTATTTCTCGGCTACTTTAGACCCAGTAGCCGCAGCGTTGCCCGGATGTCTCAAATCCGTTGCTGCAACGGGTGTCAGCATTGAGAGATGTGAAAATATCGTCATGGGGCACCCGTTAGAGGTGTGCGTGCCCCATTCTGTTGAACTGTTGATGACCAGGACCAAAACACAGCATCTGACCAACAGCAGGCTCACGCGCTATGAGCAAGTTATTCTTGCTGCAGAGAATGTGACCCTCAGGAGATGCTCTGTTTTGAACCCTGCCACCTTGATGCCACTCCCAAATGATATCGAGGATGATGATGAATGTACAGACCATGACTGCCTCGATGTGACTGAACTATGCACCAAACCCAGACCCGACATCGTAGATGAGCCACTGACCGACCCAGACGAAATTTTCTTTGTCGATGGCTCATGTGTAAGAGACGAAGTTGGGCAGTTGAGAGCAGCTTACGCTGTTTGTACAATTACTGGAGTTGTGGAAGCTGGGTGCCTGGAAGGAGTACACTCCGCTCAGGTAGCCGAGATTATTGCCTTGACACGTGCTTGCTTGGCAAGCAATCAAATTCGAGTCACCATATACACCGACAGCCAATATGGTTATGGGGTGGTTCATGATTACGGGCAGTTATGGTCTCAAAGAGGGTTCATGACCTCTTCAGGCTCTCCCATTCGCAATGGAGAGTTTGTGCGCCTGTTGTTAGAGGCGTTGCAATGTCCAGCAGGTATCGCAGTTGTAAAGTGCACCGCACATACCAGAAATGAGGACTTCGTCTCGAAAGGCAATAGATATGCCGACGAAGTCGCGCGGTATTGCGCAGAACAAGGGTACTCTTTCACAGAGGTGGAAGTGGGTGGAATAAATGTAAGGACTGAATTAGCCATGATATTGGAAACTGTTGATACTTGGGACGAACTGGCAAACATGCAAGAAAATGCTCCTGATTTTGAAAAAGAAACATGGGAAAAGGCGGGATGTGTAGTGGGTGAGTCCCATTTTTGGGTCTCAGCAGACGGCAGAGCAGTGTTGCCCAATGAGATGGTGAGCCCAATGGCCAGACACATACATGGTCCCGTACACCTAGGGAGAGACGCTATGCTGAGAGTGTTTAGACAGACCTGGTACAATCCTAAGTTTAGAATAGCAGCAGAAGCAGTGTGCCAGCGTTGTGTGACCTGTCAGCAGCTGAACGTAGGGAAAAGAACACCAGTTGCCCTGAGTCACATAGGAAGGTCTGGAGGTCCATTCAATCGAATGCAGATAGATTTCATTGAAATGCCGAGGTGCAACCGCCTCCGCTATGTCCTGGTGGTTGTTTGTGTATTCTCCAGATGGGTTGAGGCATACCCTACACGTAGGTGCGACACCCTCACAGTGGCCAAGTTACTGCTTAGGGAACTCATTCCGCGCTTCGGGGTGCCGGCCTCTTTGGAATCAGATAGGGGAACGCATTTCAACAGCGAGCTTGTGAAGATGATTTGTGCGGCTCTGAACATAGATCAGAAATTGCATTGCAGTTACCGACCAGAAGCCTCAGGAATTGTGGAGCAGATCAATGGCACGATCAAAGCCAGAATTGCAAAAGTGTGTTCCTCAACGACCCTGAGTTGGCCTGACGCCCTGCCATTGGTCCTCATGAGCCTTCGTAGTACCCCAGACAGAAGAACGGGGTTGTCACCACATGAGGTGTTAATGGGGAGAGCAATGAGGCTGCCATCTGTCCCAACTACTGCACTGTTAAATATCACAGATGATATGATCCTGGACTATTGTAAGGGGCTGTCTGACGCCATTCATTCTGTGTCCCTTCAGGTGCAGGCTGCCGAGGTTCCATCGTGCCAGGGCCCGTGCCATGACCTGTACCCTGGGGACTGGGTCCTGGTGAAAAAACATGTGAGAAGAAGCTGCTTGGATGTTCGTTGGCGTGGGCCCTTCCAGATCATCCTGATCGCGAATACGGCTGTGAAGGTGGGAGGCCTGCCCAATTGGATCCACGCGTCACATACGCGAAGGGTTCCAGCACCTCGGGAAGAAACAGCTCCTCTCTCGGATAGACGTCCAGCAGAGGACCGAGAAGCCATAGAGGGGGCTGGCCAAGCTGAAGAGGTGCCAGCGGAAGCAGGGAACGAGTCTGACCAAGCTGAGGACGGTCAGTACAACAGCGAAACAGACGACGCTACAGAAGGAGAAAGTAGCTGGGAGTACGAGTCAGACACTGACAGGTCTGACAGAGAGCGAGAACAGACAAGAAGGAGAAGGAGTAGAAGGGCACGTGGAGAAGCTAATTGGCCGCAAAGAAGGAGCTCTAGCCTGAGGTCAACTCCAGAGACAACCCTTCCTCCAATATCAGAAGACTCAGACCCGGAAGAAGGTGCTCAGGGCGCTGAAGCACCGGACCGAAGAAGGTCAAGAAGAGTGCGTGTGCCAAGCAGAAGATACTCCACCCCTGAGTGGACATATCTGGCGACAAATGTCTTTGAAACAGGAGACAGGGAGGATTCGAGCGGTGGTGGTGTCCAGTTCTGAGCCCATCGTCACCGTGGAAATACGACTGTTGGTACCCGGAGTCGAACAAGAAGGGTCACTAACATTCATGCTCCCCAGACCTCCCCGCCTCAGCAAGTTAAAACACATGTTTCTCTCAGAATTGCAATTCCCCGACTTTGGTACAACGATAACAGCCCATGAAGAGCACAATCTTCGTTTGGAAATACTGAACTTTGCTATCGAAGCTGCAGGCACAAACCTGATAGTAGATGCTTAAAGGACTTTGTAAATAAAGCGAGCAGAAAAAGAAGATTACCTAGCGCCCAGGAAGCAGAGAATATTAGGGAACTTCCCTTGAGTTGATGGAGAAGGGCTAGGGTTGTCTTTATTGAACTGTTAAAGGACTTTTGCGAAGAAGGTTGTCAGCTTCCAGTTGTGTGGATTCTAAAGACAAAAGGAGTAAAAAGAGACTGTAAAGGGACGAGAAGAAAGGAACTTGTGCCAAGATAAGAGAGAGCTATATTGTCTGACGAAATGGAAGCCGGCACCCAGAACCGCAGAGCTAAATGTATAATAGGTACACTAATAGTAGGAGTGATAATATTAATAGCTTTAGTGGTAACAATTTCTTATGTACAGGGACATAAGGAAGAGGCGAAGGTAACTGATGTGAAATCTGTAGAAACGCTTACACCCACTGTTGCTGGTGAGAAAAGGGAAAACACTCAAGAGAAAGCGTTATTAGCTGCAGAAGCCCGCAGGTTGCACGTAGATGAGTCCCAAGGAGACTTTAGGTCAAATGCTTATGCTAAACTCTTATATGAATACGTGGATGCCATGGAGGTTAAGGACTGTTACGTCTGCATGCAGTTGCCGGCGTCTGTAGATGAAGGCATTAGATATCATCACCTCCCGCTGACATATGGCATTACATGTAGCTTATTGCTTAGTATATTTTATGGGAGAGATAGTTTTGAATACTATTTCTCCAACTATGATTCAGTGTTGCCAGAAGTCCCAAATTATAAGCAGATGAACAAATGGGACTACTGGAAGAGTGAAGACAGACTGGCCAAGTTCTTCATTCCTTGGATTACCTTAGATACTTCACATGCCCGTAGAAATAACCTGACATGCAAAGTGTCAGAAGTCGAGAAGAAGTTCATAGGGCAGGTGGATGATCGTTACAGGAGACAAAAGATTTTGAAAAAATCAGGACAATGGAAAACAGATTGGACCGAGGAAGAGAAGGCACACAAGAGAAAGGGTAGTAGTGGTCCAATAGCTTTAGATAAGACGCAGAAAGGAAAGCTATGTCTTCACCGAGCCAAAACGTATTACGAAAATGTATACGTGGGAGAAGTCAGCTGTGAACATGCTTTCAATATAGAGTACTATACTAAAGATTTCCTGAAGGGAATGCAAGTGATTCCAAATGTGTATTTTGTATGTGGAAGAAATGCCTACGTGAGACTACCTGACAACTGGTATGGATCATGTTACCTGGCAATTGTCTTTCCCAAAATATATCATGCACAAGATTTAGAGATCATCGAGGGCAAGACATCATCGAGGGGAAGGAGAGATATAGGAGATGCAGAAATGGTTGGAGATGTCTTTGGAGCTATGTTCCCTCTTTTGGGACTAATCCTTAATGATGTTAAAATTAGACGACTGGCAACAGTCGTCGACAGGTTGTCTGCCAGCACTGCTCAGTCCTTAATGCTGGTAGAAGGAGAGATGCAATCGATAAGGGCTATGGTTCTTCAGAACCGTCTTGCGTTGGACGTCCTACTAGCAAAAGAGGGCGGGGTCTGTAAGGCTTTGAAGGTCCAGGAATGTTGTACCTACATTCCAGACAATTCAAAGCCCCTTGAGAAAGTTATTAGGAACATAACTGATATTCACAAGGAGATCGAAGACTTGAGTAGAGAAAATGTCTGGGAAAAGGTGGGCCACGGAATGAGTGAAGTTGGAGGGTGGATCTCCACCTTAGGCAAAAGCTTTGTGTGGTATATACTAAAACCTATCATCATAATATTGATCTGTGGGATCATATTGTGGGGATTGGTGAGGGTATTCAAATGGTACAGAGCAAGAAGGTCAGAAAGGGCCCAAAGAGAGCAGCTGCAGAGATTGGCTGCCATACAAGATAATCAGTACAGGAGTCTGAGGGCTCTGGAAACGCAGAGACAAGTTATGCTAGCAATAACTGCAGTTTAAATGTTAGTGATGACCCCGAGAGGTCATCAAAGGGGGGAACTGAGAGAGCGCAAACTGACCTAAATGTATGAGTGCATCACACTTACCCGTAGTAAGCACAAATCATGAGGAGAAATGCCATGAGTGCTAGTAGTATCTGCAATTATATTCTGAATGTATAGCTAATGTAGAGATTTAAGTAGAAGTGGAACTAATACAGAAATGTGTGACACTATATGATTTTATTAGATGTGATTATTCCTGAATCCATGTCGTGTAGCTGCTACAATGTAAGATGGCATGTGGTTAAACGCAGAACGTGGTAGGCCTCAGGGCCAGAGCTAGAAGGGAAGGGGAAGGTGTTTCTTTCCACGACATAGATTGAACTAATGTTTTGGTCATTGCATTAATGGGCCATGATTTATAGATGTGTTTACTGAATAATAGAATAAGAGTATTAACATGCTTTGATTAATGAAGAAGTTGAATGCTATAATCATTATGAGAAATGTTGTAGGCCTGAAATGTTTTAACATTGATTTACACGTATTGGTCTGGGCCGAGAAATGTTGCGAACCTTTTTGGAAGTCTATGAGAGTTGGGTTCTTGGCTGCAGATGTCTGTCTGCAAGAGAGAAGGGAGGATCCGATTATAACTAATATGAATAGAGGTCTGTTCAGTAGACGGCCCAGACATGGAGGAGGGTTCTGGAATGTTTAAGGGGTATCAGCGGGCCGGAGAAGAGTCTGAGAAGCAAGGTCAACTCCAACGTATGAGGCCCAATACAAAGCAGCATGGAAAAAGCCAGAAGCTACACCACGTGAGGGGCGTCTCACGAGGGGCGTCTCAAATGTTGTTGACTGTTTTGTATTAGGGACAGCACCCCTGGGTGGAGTTAGAGCAGATGCCTGAGGACCCTTTAGAGAGCGGATGGGTAGGCAGAGAGGGGTCATGACTGGAGAACTATAGGTTTTCACCAAGAGACTAAGAGTGAGTGACTTCCCTTGGGGGTCATTCACTGCTGACACCTTTTGTTAGGTTGAGACTTGGTTAAGTAGGGATACCATCTAGAGCAGGGTAGGGACAGCCTAACCTGTGTGTTTTCCTCCAACTTAAATGAAGGAGAGATCTCAATATGCGTCAATGCTGATAGCTTTATTATTCTTAGAACTTGTGCTGGTAATTTCCGTTGCTCGTCTGAGGGCTTTCAGAGAGCACATGTATGTAGTTGGACCTGTGTATCTCGTGAATCTCATTCTGAGATGCCTGTATTTGCAGCTTATCCTAACCTTACAATAAACTTTTGAAAGCTAGAAGTTGTTTGTGATCTTTTGGAGCGAGGTCCTTTATTGGGTGAACTAACTTGGTAAGAGATGCACTTTCTTCCCTCAATGACAGGCAACAAAGGTTCAGTCGACCAGATCGAGGTTTAGATCAATAGTGATAAGGTATCGATCAAAATCTCGCCCTTCCATCACCTTTGGCACATCACAACTGCCAGTGCTTTGTATTTAATCTCACCCGACGTGTCTTGGTGGCGCCGACTTTCCTCCTATAGACTTCACAAATTGAGCTGATTACTAATTTGTGGATTCCAGAATGTGGCCTGCTGTTGCAAGGGCATTGGCTGAGCCATTTCCGTTTGACGATGGCACTGCAACCCCCTATTGGCTGATCTGGCGCTATTAGTTAGCCAATGTGAGTTAAAATTCTGCATCCGACGTAACAATGGGAAGCAGACATTGAGAGAGTAAGAGAGAACGAGGCGTGGGGGGCGTGAGAAAGAGAGAAGCAAAACATGACAGAGAAACTTCTACGGAGTGGGAGATGCGAGGGCTATCTGCTCAAAATATCCTTATTTCTTACCAGTTGTACTTTCTACCAGCACCTTCCTCTTTTCTTGTAGTGCTTCAACGGCATTTAAACCGCAGTTCTGTGCACGAAGTCTTAGCAAAGTTTTTTTGTAACTGTCTATTTAATAACAACACTTGCATTTGCTGCATGCTTGCCACTTCACCTCTCTCTATGTCATGCATGTATGTATCTGTGAGTAAAGTGCACACATTTTGATAATAGTGTCATTTATTAGTTTGATATAATGCCAATTAGGCAATACGAACCACACATATCCTAACATATCCATAAAAAGATAAAATTCAACAAAAGTCATAAAATCACCAATTAAGACACCCAATATTCCTATACAGGCACATACCTCAAATTGAGGAACTGTTGGACACTATTCCTCAATCCAAGTGCAAAATACCATTGACCCTAATCTGAAACAAATGAGCAGAGGCAATGACAGGCCTCAAATCCTGAGATAAAAAAAAGGTGGACACATAAAGCTTAAAAAGATAATTATAGTGCAAACCCCAATATAGGCCCCAATGCTACTTGAGCTAAGACGAGCCAGGTCCTAGAAATATGCACTATGAAAGCAAATTGTGCAAATCTGCATACAAGTTCACATTCATTAATTTTGAGAGATGGAGGCTTTATAACATTCATAAAGACCGAACGTCCAACATTTTTGGCCCAAAAGTAAATAACATCACGGAGGAATTAGGGCTCAAACCACTAACCTTTTGGCGTTGCCTCTGGAGCAGTCAGGACCTCGCAACTTACAGAAATGAGTTACAGGAATTTTTATCTCTGCCCAATGCCACTAAGACGCCCTGGTTAAATTATATTAAGAAAACCTGCGAGACTCTTGGACTACCAGAACTATGGTCAGATCCGGAAAGTACAAGCAACAAGATACCGAGGAAAGCGCTGTCCAGAGCATATTATGACAAAACGCTCCTCCGAGCCCTGGATAGCGCTCGTGAAGGATCTCTGACTTATCACTTTATAAAAACCAAAGATTCGTATAATCTCGAAAGTGTCTTAGATGGCATGACTCCGGCGCTAACTAGAAAATTATTCCTGCAATGGAGGTACGGGACCCTTCCGTTGGGGTCTTTCACCGCAGGATGGTCCTGTCGGTTTCCTGCAGAGATGTGCCCTGCATGTGCACACACAAAGGAGAACTATGTGCACGTGTTTTTCTTCTGTCGAGCCTATCAGAAAAGCAGGAAATACTGGCTTGTCCCCCTCCTTAAAAACATGGGATTCAGAACATTCCTACCCGCATATAGAGTTTTAAGGACTGATTTATCCCCGCCAATTGTGTTTGCTTTGGCAAAATTATTAACTGCAATGTGGTATGCCCGAACCCGATTGATAAAGAGGGCTGGAGACTCTAGATAGACTTTTACTCCTTGATGCATCGGTACCCATTTGTGATTATTATTCTCTTTTTAAACTTCAAATGTATTTTATATTAATGATGCAATGATACTTCGGATTTTTAATTGATGTGATAATTTTGTACATCTTTTATGATCATGTGATCGAAATAAAGATTTGAAGAAGAAATAACATTTTAAAAAAATAACATTCCCCTATTATTATAATGTGTACATACAGTACTTCCAGACATCAAAACCTGAGCTTCAACTAAAAAGATCAATTACATGACAAACACAAACCCATAACTACAAAGTAGTCATGATAGCTAACCTTTTGGATACAAGAGACAAGAATTTTGCTAAAGTCCAACAGACCGTCATGTGATTACACTGCCGAATTATCCTCATCAAATAATTGATTCGACAAACCTGCAACTTTCTGAAGACCCGCAGTAACAGGCTACTTCTTATTTTAGCAAAATTAACACAGAAAACAATTATTTACGAAAGTGATAGTGCATCAAACTTTTAAAAAGGGAAGATATCTGTGTCCGACCCGCCTGTCCAATCTCCTTCCACCTAATGAAGGAAGGGACCTGACCCAGCCTGACCTTCAGGGCCCACCGCCAGTGTCCCGCCCGTGGGTACTGGATTGGGCCACTATAGTCTGCCTCCAGTAAGTGCTGCTGATTAATTCTCTTAGGTAGTGATATAGAACAGGAGTAAGACCCATAGACCACACTGGGACTGGGTGTAAAGTATGTAGAAAAAACAATGTCCCAACAGGTAACAATAAAAAGGCAGTTTAGATATGTATGCACGGAGCATTACATTGGAAGGAAACAAGGAGACTCAATTGGTTAGTGCATGGCTTGTAATTCACCAATTTGTTGAAATATTTACACATGGAAATACAGTTGAAGGCAGCACTGTACGAGAAAATTCATGTGACAACCCAAGGCACTTGGTGACGAAGTGATGTATGTACAAGTAAAGAGTGACGACGCAAGTGATCGAGGTGAACAGCGTGAACGGCGCAAGGTGACGAAATTATGTACAATGGAGGCTCAATAAATAGAAGATATTAGTCAATTATAACGTGAGCTCGATCACTTGCGTCGTCACTCTTTACTTGTACATATATCACTTCGTCACCAAGTGCCTTGGGTTGTCACATGAATTTTCTTGTACAGTGCTGCCTTCAACTGTATTTCCATGAGTAAATATTTCAACAAATTGGTGAATTACAAGCCATGCACTAACAAATTGAGTCTCCTTGTTTCCTTCCAATGTAATGCTCTGTGCATACATATCTAAACTGCCTTTTGATTGTTACCTGTCGGTTAATTCTCTTAAGCACACCAGCTAGGTCGCTGTTCAGTGAGCACTCTTTTACTAAACGTTTTAGTGCTCATTTTTGTTTGAACGTTACATGTTCACCACATTAGTAATCCGAAGCGCATCGAACTTTAGCGCCACGACGCCTCCGGGCAATCGCGCGCTTTACAAATATAAAAATCCATCAATCAATCATGTTCAGGAAGGACTGAGGGGCAAATTATCAAGCCCCAGCGATAATTATCGATAAGCGCACTTAGCGCTAGGATAATTATCGCCGGGTAGCGTGGATTTTTATCACTGAGATAGCGTGCTATTAGCAACGCTTATCTCAGAAGTGATAAAAATCCTCGCGCTAACTGCCAAATGAGAGATTATCGCTGGAAAACCAACGATAATCTCTCGAAGTTTGGCGTTAGCTTGATGATAGGGGCTCACAAACTTAGCCATGATATCCACCTTCCATAGGATTATTAGCGCCGGGAAACCTCCGGGTAGCTGCGCGCTCAATAAATGCAATTATAATAATAATAATAATAATGGCTAAGTCAGGAAAATATCAGGTGTAAAAAAAGCAGCGCTAACCGCGGTTAGCGCTGCTTTTTTTTAATCTCAAACAGGGTTAGCGATATCCTTGATAATAGGAGAAATGTTGCTTAACAACATTTCTCCTATTATTTTTCTCTGGAACGCCCCCTTTGCATCTCAATCGAGATGCAAGGGGAAGCGTAGTGAAAAAGGGTGCTAACATGCGAATTTGCGTGTTAGCACCCTGTTGCTGATAGGGAGATAATTTTATCTCCGCTTTCTTGGCTTTTAAAGCCAAAAAAGCTGAGATAAATCCCCTGATAATATGCCCCTGAATTACCTGTAGGTTGTCTACCCATTGACCTGCATACTTCCCTTGTAAGTGGAGTTGTATTAACCCGTTCCATGCTGATGACGGAACCGCTCCGTCATCAGCTACGGGTGCGCTGTGCTGATGACGGAGCGGTTCCGCCATGGCCCGCCCAGCTCGATAGAACGCTCATGCGCGGCGCGAATTCCGCGCCTGCGCTGAGAGTTCTATTGAGCGGGGCGGGCCGTGACGGAACCGCTCCGTCACGAGCACAGCTTAACCGATGCTGGTGACGGAGCGGTTCCGTCACCAGCATGCGGCCGCCGCGCGGCCGCCCCGCCCCCTTAGCACTGCGGCGGAATAGCCGCCGCAGTAAAGGGGTTAAATGCCTAAAGGAGCCTTCTTCGGACAAGCCCAAAAATTGAACATTCTCTGTTTATATTTAAATAAGATGTTAGTGAGCCCTAACTCGAGCCTCAAGGCACTATTTGCTGAGACTATGGGCAGCCCCAACCATTTTTCTCAGATGAATGCTTCATTGATTAGCAAGTACTTCATATTTTTCTCTGGCTAAACCTTGCAACTATAAAGTAACAAAGTTTAAGTGTGTGTGTGAGAGAGATTTTATTATGAATTTGAAATGGGAAAGTTCATTTGTCCTTTGCAAGCAACAGACAGTAAAGGGACATTTACCCAATGATGTTGTAAAACAGTGATGCCACGCAGTGGCCCTACAAATCTAGAGTGAAAGAGGTAACAAGGGCAGAGTTACGAAATGCCTCTATAGCACCAAACTCTATTAAGACAACAGCGGTTCTTATGGACATATGTGCGGATAAACAATAAAAATACAAGCTCAATGGCAGAATACAATAGTACTGTTCAAGGATGCAAATTAGTAAAAATCAGTCAATCATTGTGTTGAAAATGATTGTATTATGTTAGGTACAAAAAAGTGATGTGCCAAATGTCTCACGTGAACAATGGAACAAAAAAAAAAGAAACAATATAGGACATATGTGTGCTTAAATATATAAATACAGATAGATAGATAGATAGATAGATAGATAGATAGATAGATAGATATGTAAACATGTTAAGCAAAGATGTGAAAGGAATTAAGACAAATTAATGTGCGTGGCAGGGGGCAGTATCTGTATGATTTTCTGGCACATTCAAGAGTTATGTTGGCCAGGCTCAAGGGGGTGAGGTGGCAATACAAACTAAGATGGGGCACACGCTCCATCTTCCTCTCCTCTAGATATGTCAGTGCCTATTTACACTGGCACCACATTTGACCCTTCTGATAATGAGGGGTGACAGCATGGACCACAAGAAATATGTATATTGTACTCATGTTTCAGTACAGTACTTACCCTCATGAACGATGCTACACAGGAAGCATGGCTGCTGTATGATGTGTAGTTGTGTATAATATGTTTAGGAAACAATGTTTTAATGTATTGTTGGATTAATGTGTTATGAATCAGGCAAACACGATTTTTGTAGTAGAGAAATATACTGTTGATATACTCTTTTTGATAGAGGTATTTTACTTGTTTCTAATATAGGCACACATGATTTTAGTGCTACTTCTGACACAGAGACAATCGTTATAAAGTCCTGATGAAGGTGGTGTGAAAGCTGTTTGGACACTGAAACACGTTGACGCTTCTGTGGTGTTAAATTCGAGGAACTATTGAGGCTAAAGATATTCCATGTAATATGACCATAATATAGATTCTATCGAATTAACAAGACTTTAGATGATTTTTAATAGGTCACCTGTTATTGTCTCTTCGTGAATTGATGATATGAAATGTTTTTATGAATTGTAAACAGTTTTTTTCTGTTTTTTTACACATAATCTTTTGAATTATTGGCTGACATTAATGTACATTGAATAAAAACAGTGAATTTTAAAACAAATATTTTGTGTACTTTTTATAATTATATGTGGGGTTATCGACAGTATACAATTTACAGAGGAAGCCTGTATGACAGATGGTTGAATGTTGATCAAAGTTGGTGAGTCGATCCAAGGGAAAACTTTTTTTACTATTACTGTATTGGGCACCCTGTCCCTTGGATAGTAGGCCATCTCCCTTTTACTTTACATCAAGGAACTATCACTGTGCCATGACTGTAGTCAATTTGAGTCATGTCTCGGTGATCCTGCATTCTATTCACTGGAAAATGTTATGGTTTATCGCCCAGACACATGAACAATACCAAGGCCCAGATTTACAAAGACTTTGCATACGGTATGCATTGTTTTTTTAATGTAAACACAACACAAAGTGTTAGGTTAAGAATTACAATGCAATGCAAACTTGTGCTGGCTTGTAACCAAAAGTGACACAGAGCTTTGTAACATGTTGCTTTGCATTACTTTGAATCAAGGGGGTGGTTTGTGGGTGGTTCATGGTCATTTCTCATGTAACCACCCAGGGGTTTGGAAGCAAATCCCTATCTACAGAGAATTGGAGGCAGGGATTTGAGGCACAAACCTGCGTTTCCCTGAGGCAGGGTAACAAGGAGAAGTGTTTTAATTTCTCCTGGTTTTCCCTCTTGTATGTGAGCTGTATTTTACAGCACATATATGAAGAGGGAAATGCCTGAAAGAATATTTTGTATATGACAGGACCCCTTCCTGCACAATTACTATGCTTACCACAACACTAACACCTTGCACTGTGGCGCAAGGGTATCTCCGCTGGTGCATGGGAGCTTACAGTGCCTCAGCACAGGGAGAGTACAGAACAGTGCTACCTACTAGTAGATATGCTCCTGTTCTACTGTCTCCCATTCACGCAATGCAGCCCAGCAACTTCACATGCTGCACTTTATCGCAGGATCTCTTTGCAAAGCTTGGCCTAATTGTGGCAATTTTGTGCTTTTGTAATATACCTACACTTCTGCATAGGAAAGGGCTGGCCACAGGAGAAACTGGGAAAACCACTGCCTGCTGAGGGCAGTGTGAACATCCAACCCAAATAACAGCCGGGATGGAACTGCACGCAGTGATCTCATCTATGTGCATGATTTCCAATCTTGTTTCCAAGTCATCAGTGAAGCTAAGACAACATTTTAAATTAACTAAATCATTTAATAAGTTAAACGTAATGACTTTTTTATATACTGAATACGATGACTGTAACTGGGGGGTTTAACTTATATATGACAGCAGCTCACAGATGTGTGATATTGTGTAGGTCCTGTGTCAGGTGGGAGCGTCACTGACCGGATCGACATTATCTGCAGGGCTGCCTGACTGTGCTGTGAGTGCACCTACTTCACGTCTGGTCCACCTGGACCGCCCTTGACCTCTTACTTGTATTCTGGCGTTGCATTGCGGTGAAGGATCAGTCATAGATGATCCTGTCAAGAACATGAACCATGCAGATCACATAACTGTATTTTATGTGGATAGCTAAGTGGGTTACTGCTTTTGTCAAAAAGATCCTTTTGTTACCTGCATTTGTAATTTACAATCCAAATATAACACAGTGACCAATGGACTGTCATCAAAGAGCTGTATGCATTGTGTGTGATACACTTTAGAAACGTTATGCTTTTTCCTTGGTCTTTCATCATCCTAATGTTGTTAGAAATGGTTTGTTTATTTATTTATTTTGAGTTTTATAGAGCGCAAACTTGACCTGTTAGGGTATCAGAGCGCTTATACATTCTTAATAGTAAATCTAACCCCAACCACTGAGGTACTTTTTAAATACTGAGTTTGTGCTTCTCCAGACAAAACACTCTTGAAGTATACTGCCAACCAGTATGGATGACATGACTCCTCCATCTTGTAATCCTTAGTGTCTTGTGTAACATTTCCTGTAGACTGATTTAGTCATTGTCTGTGTATAATGTGTGTGATGTAAAGTGCTCCCCCAAACTTTCCGGGTATGTGTAGCACCATAAAACATAAAAAATCGATGTGAGTGGGGGCTATGGAGAGAGAGAGGCACTGTTGGAAGGTGATAGTGAGGGAATCCGTGGAGGTGGAGGTAATTGGGGGGCTCCACCAAAGACTGTTGCACCAGGCACCACCAGATCTAAAGCCGGCACAGGATGTATAAATCGACTTTCCTATCCAACATAGCGGGCAATGTAGACTTTTGAGAGGTTGTGGTGTCCATCTGCAGCCCGAGTGAAGGCATTCATGTGCAACATTTGGTGAATCTGAATAGCCCTCCACTGGCAACGACCCTTAACATGATGGCTTAGAACTTGGGGCCACCGCCTAACAAATCTACCTTTTGTGTCCCGCAGGTGGGGCTGGATTGGGCCACTATAGTCTGCCTCCAGTAAGTGCTGCAGGTTAATTCTCTTAAGCACATCAGCTAGGTCGCTGTTCAGCGAGCACTCTTTTACCAAACGTTTTAGTGCTCATTTTTGTTTGAACATTACATGTTCACCACATTAGTAATCCAAAGCGTATCGAATTTTAGCGCCAAGACGCCTCCGGGCAATCTCGCGCTTTACAAATATAAAAATCCATCAATCAATCATGTTCAGGAAGGACTGAATTACCTGTAGGTTCTTTACCCATTCACCTGCATACTTCCCTTTTAAGTGGAGTTGTAATAAATGCCTAAAGGAGCCTTCTTCGGATTTTAAAAGACAAGCCCAAAAATTAAACAACCTCTGTTTATATTTAAATAAGATGTTAGTGAGCCCTAACTCGAGCCTCAAGGCACTATTTGCTGAGACTATGGGCAGCCCCACCCATTTTTTTCAGATGACTGCTTCATTGATTAGCAAGCACTTCATATTTTTTTCTGGCTAAACCTTGCAAAAGTGTAAGTGTGTGTGTGGGTGTGTGGGTGAGAGAGATTGTATTATGAATTTGAAATGGGAAAGTTAATTTGTCCTTCCCAAGCAACAGACAGTAATGGGACATTTACCCAATGATGTTGTAAGACAGTGATGCCACGCCGTGACCCTACAAATCTAGCGTGAAAGAGGTAACCAGGGCAGAGTTACGAAATGCCTCTATATCACCAAACTCTATTAAGACAACAGCGGTTCTTATTGGACATATGTGCGGATAAACAATAAAATGACAAGCTCAATGGCAGAATACAATTGTACTGTTCAAGAATGCAAATTAGTAAAAATCAGTCAATCATTGTGTTGAAAATTATTGTATTATGTTAGGTACAAAAAAGTGATGTGCCAAATGTCCCACGTGAACAATGGAACAAAAAAAAGAAACAATATAGGACATATGTGTGCTTAAATATATAAATACAGATAGATAGATATATATGTAAACATTTTAAGCAAAGATGTGAAAGGAATTAAGACAAATTAATGTGCGTGGCAGGGGGCAGTATCTGTATGATTTTCTGGCACATTCAAGAGTTATGTTGTGTATAATATGTTTAGGAAACAATGTTTTAATGTATTATTTGATTAATGTGTTATGAATCAGGCAAAAAAGATTTTTGGAGTAGAGAAATATACTATTGATATACTCTTTTTGATAGAGGTATTTTACTTGTTTCTAATATAGGCACACACGATGTTAGTGCTACTTCTGACAAAGAGACAATCGTTATAAAGTCCCGATGAAGGTGGTGCGAAAGCTGTTTGGACACTGAAACACGTCAACGCTTCTGTGGTGTTAAATTCGAGGAACTATTGAGTCTAAAGATATTCCATGTAATATGACTATAATATAGATTCTATTGAATTAACAAGACTTTAGATGATTTTTAATAGGTTACCTGTTATCGTCTCTTCGTGAATTGATGATATGAAATGTTTTTATGCATTGTGAACAGTTTTTTTCTGTTTTTTTACACATAATCTTTTGAATTATTGGCCGACATTAATGTACATTGAATAAAAACGGTGAATTAAAAAAAAAAGGTGTATTTTTTATAATTATACGTGGGGTTATCAACAGTATACAATTTAGAGAGGAAGCCTGTATGACAGATGGTTGAATGTTGATCAGAGTTGGTGAGTCGATCCAAGGGAAAACTTTTTTTACTATTACTGTATTGGGCACCCTGTCCCTTGGATAGTAGGCCATCTCCCTTTTACTGTACAACAAGGAAATATCACTGTGCCATGACTGTAGTCAATTTAAGTCATGTCTCGGTGATCCTGCATTCTATTTACTGGAAAATGTTATGTCTCATCGCCCAGACAATTGAACAACACCAAGGCCCAGATTTACAAAGACTTTGCATTCGGTATGCATTATTTTTTTAATGCAAACACAACACAAAGTGTTAGTTTAAGATTTACAATGCAATGCAGACTTGTGCTGGCTTGTAACCAAAAGTGACACAGAGCTGTCTAACATGTTGCTTTGCATTACTTTGAATCAAGGGGCTGGTTTGTGGGTGGTGCATGGTCATTTCTCATGTAACCACCCAGGGGTTTGGAGGAAAATCCCTATCTAAAGAGAATTGGAGGCAGGGATTTGAGGCACAAACCTGCGTTTCCCTGAGGCAGGGTAACAAGGAGAAGTGGTTTTTTTTTCCTGGTTTTTCCCTCTTTGTATGTGAGCTGTATTTTACAGCACATATATGAAGAGGGAAATGCCTGAAAGAATATTGTTTGTATATGACAGGACCCCTTCCTGCACAATACGTATGCTTACCACAACACCGACACCTTGCACTGTGGCGCAAAGGTATCTCCGCTGGTGCATGGGAGCTTAGAGTGCCTCAATGCAGGGAGAGTACAGAACAGTGCTACCTACTAGTAGATATGTTCCTGTTCTACCGTCTCCCATTCACGCAATGCAGCCCAGCAACTTCACATGCTGTACTTTATCGCAGGATCTCTTAGCAAAGCTTGGCCTAACTGTGGCAATTTTGTGTTTTTGTAATATACCTACACTTCTGCATAGGAAAGGGCTGGCCACAGGAGACACTGGGAAAACCACTGCCTGCTGAGGGCAGTGTGAACTTCCAACCCAAATAACAGCCTTGATGGAACTGCACGCAGTGATCTCATCTATGTGCATGATTTCCAATCTTGTTTCCAAGTCATCAGTGAAGCTAAGACAACATTTTAAATTAACTAAATCATTTAATAAGTTAAACGTAATTACTTTTTTATATACTGAATACGATGACTGTAACTGGGGGGTTTAACTTACATATGACAACAGCTCACAGAGGTGTGATATTGTGTAGGTCCTGTGTCAAGTGGGAGCGTCACTGACCGGATCGACATTATCTGCAGGGCTGCCTGACTGTGCTGTCGGTGCACCTACTTCACGCCTGGTCCACCTGGACCGCCCTTGACATCTTACTTGTATTCTGGCGTTGCATTGCGGTGAAGGATCAGTCATAGATGATCCTGTCAAGACCATGAACCATGCAGATCACATAACTGTATTTTATGTGGATAGCTAAGTGGGTTAATGCTTTTGTCAAAGAGATCCTTTTGTTACCTGCATTTGTAATTCACAATCCAAATATAACACAGTGACCAATGGACTGTCATCAAAGAACTGTATGCATCGAGCGTGATACACTTTAGAAACGTTATGCTTTTTCCCTGGTCTTTCATCATCCTAATGTTGCTAAAAAGGGTTTGTTTATTTATTTATTTTGAGTTTTATAGAGCGCAAACTTGATCCGTTAGCGTATCAGAGCGCTTATACATTCTTAATAGTAAATCTAACCCCAACCACTGAGGTACTTTTTAAATACTGAGTTTGTGCTTCTGCAGACCAAACACTCTTGGAATATGCTGCCAACCAGTATGGATGACATGACTCCTACATCTTGTAATCCTTAGTGTCTCGTGTAACATTTCCTGTAGACTGATTTAGTCATTGTCTGTGTATAATGTGTGTGATGTAAAGTGCTCTCCCAAACTTTCTGGGTATGTGTAGCACCATAAAACATAAGAAATCGATGTGAGTGGGGGCTATGGAGAGAGAAAGGCACTGTTGGAAGGTGATAGTGAGGGAATCCGTGGAAGTGGAGGTAATTGGGGGGCTCCACCAAAGACTGTCGCACCGGGCACCACCAGATCCGGCACAGGATGTATAAATCGACTTTTCTATCCAACATAGCGGGCAATGTAGACTTTTGAGACGTTGTAGTGTTCATCTGCAGCCCGAGTTCAGGCATTCGTGTGCAACATTTGGTGAATCTGAATAGCCCTCCACTGGCGACGACCTTTAAAATGATGGCTTAGAACTTGGGTAGTCTGTTGGTGAAGCTTTACGCATCAGACTGGCTGCCAGAGGGAAGGTCAGTTGTGACATTCAGTGCCAACATGGCTGTTTCCTAGTCCAATAGCCTGTGGTGTTCACCGTTTGAGCGTCTGGAGATGCAGAATGAGAGCATATGACCAAGAGTCAAGAGAGACAAAATGATGTATTTCTGCTGTTACTCAAAGTGGAGTGTTAGGAAGACATATGTCCTTTTGGTCTGCCCATTTTTACATATGTGTTACGTACTTCTGTGTTTATTAGGGGATCTTCACCCAGGTAGTCTGTCCATATATAATACATATTATTGCATTGAGTTGTGCCCGTGCGTGAATTGTGAAATGTATTGGTGTGGGAATTTGTATGCTCACCACCAGCTACTCAGTGTACTTGTAACTAAAAGAGCTCTGTGGCTTTTGGCATATCTTGTATACATTGTGTCATGTATTGCTGAACATGTAAGTATATGCTTGTACCAGTACCCGCGGCCAAAGAACCTGAATGAGTGTTATAACCTCTCTGCGTACTTATGTAGTACACAAGCTTCAAGTATAGCTGTGTGCTTTACTAAGTTTACACACATAATTTATATGCACCCGGTGAAGGGTTGCACCCTTGAGGTATTGCTGTGTAAATTCGGGTTTCTAGTCAATCCAGGTAGATTTGCGGAGGTTGTGCTACTGCCTTTTGGTCTGCCAATAATATGTTATCGTGTAGTACCGATGACCAGATCCCCGCACCCTTACATTTGTGATGTCACGCGTGACGTTGATGGCCATGTTGTAGTAAAGTAGAGATAGGCTAACTCGACACACTCCATGTCTCGATGCCAGGATCCTTGACAGTGTTGACTAAGTAAGTCAGGTCCCTTGACGATGTTATCTGTTTATGTGATTGTCAAAATCCATCACAGTGCTGTGTATAATGGGTGAGAGAACACTATATGACTATGTCCCAGGCCACTTGGTGTTGTTGCTTTATGGATGGGTGAACATATTGTGTAACTGTATGTGGGTGTGTAGTTGCTTCCCTCTTGCCTTTCTTGTGTGCATGGTTGTAAAGGAGAGTGTGCATCCCAGGGTGTAGTGTACTCCCTGCTCACTTAGTGAAATATGATGTAATGACCTGCGTAGAAGACATACAGTGTAGGTCTGACATTAAAAGGAGAAGTGAAAAGGAGGAAGGCAGTGTGGTTAACCCGCCCCCGTGGTCGGCCTGTATATATGTGACCCTGATCTACCATTAAAGAAAGACCCTCTTTATAAGGATATTCCTTCTGTATATATGTAATCCTGATCAGTCATTACACAGTAAATCTTTTGTGAGAACATTTGTCCTGTGTGCATGTTTTCCTGAGCTACTACTAAGTAACAATCTGTTTATAAGGGCATTAGTTCAATGTTGCATCCCTCAACCTCACCTGGAAACAGAGGCATATCTTGCTCAGTAAGTTTGGGGGAGGTTAGGGGATGAGGTTCAGAATTCCCAACAATCTCGCTGGCATGTCTTGCTAAAATACACTATACCAGAAGCAAGACAAGAGGGGGGATCAAGAGTCAGTGGAAATGGAAAGGAATGTGATTGTTAGGGGTACTTAAAACAATACTTTGCAAACTGATCAATATTTTTGAAGAATGTCAAAACTTAGACAAGTGCGAGAGAGTGTGTGTGTGTCTTTGTCATTGTGGGCATGTAAAAATCCCAGGTGAAATCCGACAGACCCTTCACAATACCCGTCTGAAAGCACTTGTACCCAACTATTTGCTACCGAATAATTTTTTTAGGAGTGTGTAACATCCCAAACTTCCCCTGCCCCCAGAAGATACTCCCCTGCCTACAAAACCGGAACCAATGCACTTCAATATGAAACCTGTATTAAAAGGCTTTCTAAGGCAGCTTTTAGTACCCAGTCCAACCCTGAAAGTTCAGCATTGATTTGTGCCCTTATGTGTGTTGACTTCCAAGACCCCACTGTTTAAATACTAGGACTGGACCTCTGTAGGGACTGTCAATCTGTGCGCAGCGTGTTCGTGGTTTACCACAAATGACTCTGGCCTCTTAAATCCCCTGTAGCCTGGGACAGTGTTCAGATCTTGATGGGTTGACATCCTTGTTCGCCCACTATCAGAGAATCAAGTAAATACTGTGGTAAGAGATTCTGCTGATGCCACAGGCATTAGTGGCGGCAATACAAGCATCTCTTTGTCTAGCATTTATTTACAGCTGTGGCAACTTCTCATTTATTTGACTGCCTCCCTGAAATACGATTCAGACACTTTTATGTGGCACTTTGAAAAACCACAGCTTCCTATATTAAGTGTAGCATTTATGCCTCGGCCTTTCAGGTATTCGATTGATGTGAAGGGACATGGAAGACCTGGCCACACCACACGACATGGAGAACAAAGGAGGCTTGTAAAGCGCCTACCCAAGGAATCGGAGCGCATTTTAACAAATCACTCATTAACTGGTCTGATGCTGTTGTCAACATTTACCTCCTCTGCACAGTATTTCAAATGAGTTCATGTTCATATGTGCGTGCAAACATACATGTGCATTAAATACACCAGGGCCTACCTTTGCATGCACATAACACGTCTGCGTTTGAATGTTTCATATTTTGATTCTGCTGCAAATCTCTGAGGCTTGTTTCAGACGAATGTCACACTAGAACTGGAAATAGTTTGTGTACGGTACAAGAGCGTCTGGGGAGAGCCAATAAAGGAAGCAAGGGGAATGAGATCCAGCCTGGTGAAGACTTGGCTCATTGCAAATGTCCATCCAAGCTTTAAGAGGGATTATTCCAGGGGTGGGAAGTGTGGGAGGGGTCTTTCTAAGTATAACACCCAGCATTGAAGATAAATTGGTGTCTAAACTCAAGTCTCTCTTGAATTGAAGAAGATGTTTTGAGCGCGAGTGGCGTAGAGACCAGGTGGGTGAAATTCTAATGATATCTACCAATAACCCAAAGGGTAGCACTTACCGCAGGAGTATGTAGGGAACCGCAGAGCACGCTACTGTACTGCAAGATAATATATGAGTAAATAAAGATTTATGCACGCCAGCAAGATGTTCCCTTGAACTTTCCTCAACAGAACCTAGAAGAAATTCTGCTGCCTACCTTGCTGTTCGAAAATGTTTTTTTATTTGTTGAATACGGTGGGGCAATGACCTAAATGATTATGAAAAAGGATTGGGCTAGGGCCACCTGCATACCGATGATTTCCCTGTGAGTCAGTCAAGAACATCCTCAGTGGGTATTGCCAAGCCACCTACTAACTACTGAGTTCCTGTTTTCGGTACATTGGGGATTGCGCCACACACCAACGCTTGCATTCTCTTGACTTGAGGTAGGTACAATGATAAATCTTGACTCTACAGAAGCCTCCATTTTGAACCAAGCGCAGAAGAAGAAAGCACAGGCCTAGCAAACAATAAACACAACAGCAACATCAGAGTGAAAACTGCAATCACAAGACATGAAAAACTGCTATCCCGAACAGATATGAAGAGCAGGCATTCATTTTTATGTAACAGACTGATGGTAGAGCATTCATGGAACTGATCGTGAGAAAGTACAGCCAGTCCACTATTCCCAACTTAATACCTCTATGCACCAAGGACATACAAAGGGATTCAGGTGAAATCCACCATGTAGCAATTATTTATTTTATTAATTTGTGTGTGGAAGAAGTGGATTTTGAATGGGAAAAAAGCATGATCTGTAACTTTAAGCCAATAGATCTGGCTTTCATGTGCTAACTAAAGTAAAACAGACATTCACAGATGCTATTTATATGTCTTTCGGATGGAAATGCTGTTTATAAAAACATTAACTCCAAACTATTTGCTTTGCCTGAGGGGGGGGGGGATAGCAAAAAAAGGATAGCTTTCGGTATATAATGCATGTAGGAGATACAATTATTCAATGTGACAAACAGTTTGCGTTTCAGTTGTAAAATAATCCCCAATTTTTCTAAATGGATACACTTCCTGAAAGGTGGAATGATACACCAAATAACCAAAGGTATGCTGTGTGATGGTAATACTCTGGGTGGAGTCAACGCCCACTCTGTATAGATTTTATAGAACTGGTAACAATCCGTCTTGAAGACAATAGAGCTGCCAAACCAGATCCAAAAAGAAGACACAGACATACATTATTTTACCGACATATCACTATCAGAGCAATCCTGAGGTGAGCCTATAAGTAATCCTTCTTCACAACTATAGTGCATGCTATTGCCATGCTTCTCAGCTGCGACCTGAAAGCAGGCCTGGCAATTTTGTTGGACCAGCCCCCACCCCTGGGGAAGGGGGGAAGTAGTGAAAAGCACTAGTGCTAAACACAACCGGGCACTAGCCCTGCTTGTTTTGTTACTGGGGGCCAATATTGCAGCATCGCTGCAAAACCCACCCCCAGTAACAAAACTGACCCCCACAGTTCCAAAACTGACCCACACCCTTCCAGCCTCCTGGGCAAACTCCCAATGCCAGCTTTGGCCAGTCCCGTCCTGCTGCTCGGGCACCCTATCTGACCCACCCCTTAGGCTGTTCTAAAAACAATAGTGTAGGCCTGCATGGCCCGCATATGCAGGGAGCATGATCTGCACCTTAGCCCTTTTCAATGTAAAACATCCTTCCGGTGAGGGTGATTGGACAACCTTCCTTCCTGCTTCAACGGGTGGCCATGTGCACTCTCCATTGTTTTGTGACTGAACAGGATCCATGCCAAATCAGATATGAATGATTTAGATTCTTGCGACTGGTAAACAAAGCGACACCAACTTGTAATGTCTCTTCAATCCCTTTAATTACATTGATGCCTTTGAGCTTTTTTCCCACTTGCTTGTGAAAATTATATTTTAGGTTGCTTATCTGCTTGTTGGATGGTAAAATAGCACTTTTTTATTTGAGTCCCTCTGGGGCTTTTTCTTGCATTTGCGATCAAAATGGCAGTGGTGGGAGGCTAGATTCCATTGGGTAGTCCCATGTCATTGTGTTCTTGGAGTAAACAGTCCTTAAGTTGTAAAATTATAATAGTAATAACAACAGGAACAACACAAGTGCAGGGGTCTAAAGCTTTTCTTAGGTTCCCGCCACTGATGCTGCTGAACGCTGGGGTTGCCAAGTTTCAAGGCTGTCCAGTCTTGGTTCCAACTTGTGCCCCCCACTGGACTTTATTTGTCTTTTTATCACTTTCTAGCAGGTTCTTTTTCATCCCTGCTTATATGCCTATATCCATGTTTCATATCTTTCTCTACATACGTTTGTCTCCATTTTCTGCCTTGCTCTTAGTTTATTTATTTATATTATTTGAAAAGTTTTATAAAGCGCGTACAAGACCCTTACGGGTATCAGAGCACTGTACAGATTTGGCAAAAGCATGAGTAACCAATAAACAAAGGTACAGAGGGTGTAGTTAGTCAAACATTGTAAAACAAAGGGGGGGACAGACCTGGTCCTGGGTTGAGGGGTTGGCTCAACCAGAACTGTATCAGAAGTGCCCTAGAACACGATAACAATTTAACAGACAAGCATACAATAAATCGCACCAACGGAGTACATTAAGAATCATATTTGTATAAAAAGCATGAGCATGAGAACAAGTTGATGCTGTTAAAGTTCATTCAAGAATAGCTATTTGACGAGTTTCTTGAAAGTTGCAGTGGACGGATTGGATCTGATCTCTTGTTCTGTGCCAAAGTCTGATGAGGATAAAAAAGTCTTTGTCCTAAAAAATGAGTGGGGGTGCCCTAGGCCGGACTGGCTGTAGTAGGCATCAGGCATTTTCCCAAGAGGCTGTTAAGGGTGGGGGCTAGTTTTGCAGCGGTGGGGGCTGTTTTTGAGCGCTGCTGCAATATCGGCCCCCAGTAACAAAAGCAGCAGCACTAAACACTTGCACAACCCCCTTCAGGGGACTGGTCCGGCACAATTTCCAGGGCTGCTTGCGTTCCCAGTCCGGCCCTGCCGGTGCCCACCCCCTGCTACCACTGACACTTCTTAAGCACTGGTCTCAATGCTAGGGGAGAACTTATTTCATCAGCTAACACCCAGCGTGTGTAACCTGCCACCACCAATGGAAGCAAGCTTTATTGACAGCACCATGTTCAGTCATGACAGCATTAATGCATATGCCGCTTCGCCATTTACCCCTTTTGGTATTTGGCATTCATCCGACCCTGGCGACACGGATTATGATGTTCGTGCAATTCATGCAATGCAAATTTTGTTTTTTTTGCCAACATGTAATTGGGATTGTTGTATAATTTTCACCCCAAGGAATACGGTTCATGCAGGAAAATGTCTTGTGAGTACAATAAAACTAGAGTTTAGAGCTTTTTCTGCTTTAACCTGATACCTTGTGTGACGTTTGCATGCGAGGTATACCCTTGCTTTCAGAATTCAAGCGAGGTGGCCAATTACATTTCAAGCAATAAACTTAATTTAATGTTGTGTTTTACTGTATTGATCCTGGTTGAAATGTTTCATTGGTATAGTATGAATGATATTGGAGCCATTCATTCCCATTGGTACAAGTTATTTTTAAATCGCCTGTTGATCCCTGTGAGGATCGTTTTTTACCAGACCTTTTTATTGTATTATTACATTTAATACGCGTTTTTATGGTTTTAATATCTGAAACTGAATAAAGACTATTTGATTTGATTTTTAAATTAATTTTCACAAGAATTACACATACTGTGGGGAAGGAACGTTTTGCAGTTTTGCCCACCCTACATTGTACTTTTTTTTACAATGCTGTATATCCTTTATCTTGATAATACAGTCTAAGTCCTCCTTGCAGCTATGCAGGGACAAGAGTCAGCCCAACCATATTCAGTGTTTTCA
The DNA here is from genome assembly GCF_964261635.1 of Lissotriton helveticus. Lineage (NCBI taxonomy): Eukaryota > Metazoa > Chordata > Amphibia > Caudata > Salamandridae > Lissotriton > Lissotriton helveticus. The sequence goes on along the minus strand of NC_136070.1, from coordinate 132,774,437 downwards.
AGCAAACACAGACATCCATATCCGCTCCAAAGGACAATGATTGCATTGCGCAGTACATGGAATGATACACTGCACACGGTCCTCGCTCTAAAATACGCTAGACTCCATGTTCATCCAACGCTAGGCCTGTCCACTGGGCCTGCAAAGTTGACCCGTTGTGAAGGGGTGCAATTTGCAGCGCATAGAGCAAACTTAGCAGAGGAGTGACACCACCAGCTCCCTTCACACTGCTATACAAGAATTGGCAATTGAATCTGTGCAAACCTGGGCCATAAGCACACCGGCAGCCAGGAGTTGAGTACCCCTGAAACACTGTCCCAAACTATTCTGCTAAATGCATGCACCAATCAGACCATCTAAAGTCGTGCTTGAGTAGAAGACATTGGCTCCAATGGGTATGGGAAAGGGGAGGATGTGGCTCAACGGCTAGAGCGGCCGACTTTGAAGCTAGGGAACCAGGTTCAGTCTGGTGGGAGGCTCAGGCATCCTGTCATTCTGGGCAAATACTTAATCTCCCTGTGCTTTAAAAAAAAATGAATCTGTCCACCTGTAATGCAACTGGTACCAATGTAAAGCACTCTGATACCTTCTGGTCGAGTTTATGCTACATATAACTGCAAAAAAAAAGATGAATTAAGCAGGAGGTGATTTAGCCGGGAGATGATGTAGAGTGAGGCTAACCTTTCATCTGGAATTCAGGTGCTGGGTGCTAATCCCAGCTCTGGCACTTGACCGAATGTGTAATTCTGGGCAAATCACGTATTCTATGTGTGCCTAAAACTCTAAATATTTAAGAAATGTAATATAATTGTAATTCCATTCATTATCAAAGGAGACAAGGACCAAAAGGTCTTTGTCTCAAATGCTTGTAGGAGCAAACAGTACGCATCCAAACAGCTTCTTCCCTCTGATAGCGATATATGGCTAACAACATGTCTTTTTTACAGATTTATACAGCGGGAACTCGACCTGAAAGTATTGGAGCACTTTACATGAGCAGCGGTTACGTTACACATGTACACATTCATTTTTATTTATTTTTTATTAGGCACGGGGAGATTAAGTAATTTGCAGAGAATCACAGGATGTGGCCGCAACCTTGAAGCTTGAACGTTGGTTTCCAGCACCAAAGTCGGTAGTGCAGCCGACGGACCACATATTCATCTTCGTTGTTTATAGGTCTTCTTTTCATGTCTGGTTTGACAGCATAACTGGCTGGAAGATGTATTGCTACCAATTCTTTTAACTATGCAAAGAGCGGTCTTTGGCTTCACTCAAAGGAGTGTTCCTTCCCACCTTTTGCTATTGGATATTTGGCGTATTATTCCACCTTCCATAAAGTGTTTCCATTAGAATGTGTGAAGGACTATTTTCCATCTGAAAAGTACATTTAAGAATCATTCTGTCACATTAAATTATTTATCTCTAATATGCAATCTATGCAGAAAGCAATCCTTTTTTTATACTTCTTCATAAGTACATTTGAGCACTTTACAATATTCAACAAATTCGAGTTTGCCTTGGGGTGGTGCCAAAATACCCCGATGCAAAATCTGGGCCTCAATTTATACATTTTTTTTTTTAACCCTGACGCAAAGAAATTGGCAACAAGGAGACACAAGGCAGTACATCTGTTTAGCTTAATTGGTTGTGATGAAAAAGGGTCAGGCAGATCAGGTCGATTACCCCTTTTCAAGGTTTGCCCGGCGTTAGTCGCCTCTCACCCAACTCACGGTTACCAAATAAAGAGGCAGGCGCTGGAGACTGGAAGGCAGGAAACAGGAGTTTATTTCCGACGGAGCAGAACACATCAGATTGGACAACGAGGTATCGTTTCGAGGTGCTCTCACCGCATCTCTGAGGCCTGGCCTCTTATACACAGGTTTATGGCTTTATTACATTTATGACATCCGTGGTATTGCTTTGAAGTTCAAAAAAGGCATCTTTGGAATCCCCGGTCCAGGCCCGTTCTCACACATATCTACAGTAGAGGTCCCCACCCAAATCTCAGCATGATGGCTATCGCGCAGCTGGACATTCCGCTGGGAACAGGAATGTGGGCGATCGGTCGGATCTAGGGGTGTGAAGGCATTGATTAATCCCCGCTCCTTTGATGTGGGGCGAGGTCCTACTGTAGGGGGCAATAAACTGCATCTGTTGAGCTATGTGATGGCCTGGGGTCAGGCCGGACAATCGGGCAGGGAGGAAGAGGTTATCAAAGGGCCTGTTCTATGAATGAGATGAAAGAGTGAGGGGGTGCAGCACGGGATGTGGCTCGGAGACAGGGTCGCGCTGGAGGTGCGTTTATGACTCAAGCAGGAGAGACCGGGGGTTGTCGGGGATACTTGCGAGGCCGGGGAGTGAGGGGGAGAGAGAGACGCTGGCTATCGGGAGTGGGCAGAGGGGCCATGGCAATCAAAATGGTTGCCGCTTACGCGCACGTAAGGATCTGAGAAGGACAAGATGGCGCCGATAATGTTTACGCCACAATCCAGATTTTAACAGTCCTCCCTTTTCAACATATCTAGCCAGCTTGTCAATTTATGTCTATCCCCATTATATTACGTATTTCGATATCATACAAAGCTTTCATACGTTCAGCTTCGAAATTCGGAGTCTTAGGGCACATGCAGTTAGCAATGAGTGAACACAAAGGTGGCAAGCATTGAATACCTAGGCAACACCCACACAGTACCACGACCGGTATCAATATAAATGTAAACAACCTCCATCCCCAGTCCTTCAAAGTACCCCAAAACCAGCTCCCAAGCGACCATCCTTCTTGCTCCTGGTGAACCTCTGAGGAAAGTCTGTGGAGGTGCTCGATTGCTTTGCAGAATGAGGGCGAGTTATCTGGCACGTAGGTGCAACAGCTGGATCCGATGATGCGGCATGCTCCTCCACGGTCGGCTAGGACCACATCTAGAACAAGGCGGTTCTGAAGAGCCACCAGGCGGACTACCTGAAGCTCGGCCGTATTGTTAGTGAGGATGCCAGCCGTGATGTTCATGGTCGTTTCTACTCCCTGGGTCAGGTGTCGGATGGCGCGGCTGTTTGCCATTGGGCCCCACAGAGGAACAAGTCCCTTCACTGCATCCAGGAACTGTGCTCCGGTGGAGTCGGCTTGTTCAATGTCTCTTGCGCACTTCTGCCGGTGATGGTTTGCTGGGGCCACGTACGTTGGAGGGAGAACGAAGGCGATGTAGCAAGTACCCCCCCAACTTTTTGGAAGCCAAGTGTAAGCTTTGGTGCCACAAACAAAGTACATATTCGGAGAAGCAACAAAGGAGGGGGGATCAATTGAGTCCAATGTTCTGGTGATGTGGCAGGAACTGTGTCCCACCTGCTGTGTTCCCAAGCCTTCGAGGCACACGAGGCCCGTGACATTGATAACAGACAGAGCCACAGTCAGAGTGGCAGCAGTTCGTTTCCGTAGGTAGGAGAAGGTGGGTCTGGCTGGATTATGGAACACCTGCATTTCAACTCGTTCCTTGGCCGGGATGTCCATATGGAAGGAGGAACCAGAGGTCAAAGGACAAAAGGGAGCAGATGTCCTCCCGGTTTTGTTCAGCCAGAACCCATGGTAGAAGTGTGACACTGTTTGACCAGAAGTGGCGTTGTCCTTGTAGCTCTCTTGCAAGAGGATCAACCAGGCAAGGCAGGAGCCGTGAACTGAAAAAGGGGAAGGGATGAAAGGGATGGAGTGTCCGGTGGTATGCGGGAGCAACCCGCAGATCCAGCAGTTTGTGGCGTTGGCGGCAAGGTTGTGTTGGTGCAACAGTTGCAGGAAGGAATTGTTCCAGAACTCCTTACGCCTTTCTCGGAGCTGAGGCGAAAGGGAGATCAGGTGATGCTCTTTCATAGTGGTTGGCTGTGCAGTGGTCAGCAATATCTGATGAGCGGGTGCGCTCTCTTCCACGATCCAGAAGGAAGTCATGAGGAGGAGGCAAAAGAGGAGGACGATGAAAAGGGCAATTGTCTTTGATTTGTGCATACTGTCAGTCTTTGGGTTCCTGTAGTGGGTATTTCCGGTTGCTCCCATCATTTTCTTATCTGGCGCTTCCATCATCTTCTTATCTGGCGCTTCCATCATCTTCGAGGTGCTCGGTAGTGGGCAGAACCGCAGACTTCATTTAGCTTCTCTCCGGGTAACCCTTGGTTGTGTTTAGGCTACCGTTCTGAGATTCAACTTAGTCTGTGGTCTACTTAGCCGAAGCTCCCTCCTTTCGACGCAGGAAATACCCTTCCCTGGATGGCACAGTGGGATCAGAGAATTTTGCAAGTTCGAGTGCCTCGGTATCAGGATAACAGTTCAGTGATGGCCGGTCGTTGTTCAGGAGCTCTTCTTGGGTGCTGACGTTTTCTGTCGTGGCCAGGGTCGAGGAGACCTTCTTACAGTGGTGTGCGTGCAGCCAGTGTCGTTTCCCCTCCACTCGAAGAGCCGTCCGGGTGGTGATCAGTACTTGCCAGGGGCCCATCCACCGGGGTTCCAGACTCTTTGCCCGTTGGAAATTTCGGATCAGCACATAATCCCCCAGTTGGATATCGTGACCCGGACCCCTGGCAGCATTGGGGATGGCCTGCTGCACCTGCTGATGAATGACAGACAACGTTTTAGTCAATTTGCACAAGTAATCGGACAGCAGGACATCCGGGACGTCGTGAATGGAGGTCGGTTTAGGGGCAGTCCAGAGGTTCATCGGCCGCCCAAATACAACCTCGTAGGGGGTCAAATGGTGCTTAGTGGGAGTGGAGCGCATCGATAGCAATGCCCGTGGGAGGGCATCTGGCCATTTAAGTCCTGTGGTGGCCACTATCTTCGACAGTTTTAGTTTCAGTGTGGCGTTGTGTCGCTCAACTAAGCCAGCAGATTGGGGGTGAAAGACTGCATGAAACCTCTGTTTTACACCCAACCCTTTCAAGATTAGTTGGATAACTTCAGCTATGAAGTGGGGGCCGTTGTCGCTCCATAGAATTCTACAAAGACCGTAGCGAGGGAAAAACTCTTTCAGTAGTACCTTGGCAGTGGTCATGGCAGTGTTATCACGGGTTGGATAGGCTTCTACCCATTTGCTGAAGGCACACACAATGACTAATACATACTTCAGGCTTTGGCATCTTTCTAGTTGAATGTTGTCCATCTGGAGGACCTCAAAAGGATGGTCGGGGACCCCAAACCCTCCCCGGGGTACCACAGTTCCTTTCCCAGGGTTGTGTTGCAGGCAGATAAGGCATTGCTGGACCAGGCGTCTGGCTGAGTCGGGGATTTTGTCGTTGTGCCAGACCTTGGAGATGAGTTCGATCATGGGGGCAGATCCTATGTGTGCAGGGGAGTGAGCCATAGTCAGTATGGGGATCAGGTACGAGTCAGGCAGCAACCATTTGTTTGTGTCTTTTGTCCGCCAGCAGCCTTCATCGTCCTTTAAGCCTACCCGTGCCCATTCAGTCAATTCGTGTGGTGAGCTGGCCATCTGGATGTCCCTAATAGTCTCCCTAGCGTCCGTCCATTTTTCAGCTTGTGACCTAGTCACGTACATGTGAGTCGTCGTCCTATTTTCGGCTGTGGTTCGAGCAGTGATGTCGGCCAGTGCGTTTCCCTGTCCGACTAAGTCTGTCACCTTCCTGTGTGCCTGGCATTTGATTACGGCTAATCATTTGGGGAGGAGAACTGCTTCAATCAGGGCGGAGACTAGATCTCCGTGGAGGATGGGCGTGCCGTGGGACGTCAGGAATCCCCTTTCTCTCCACAAGAGTCCAAAATGATGAACCACTCCGAAGGCGTACTGGCTGTCTGTGTAAATGTTTGCCGTGGTCCCTGTCGCTATAATACATGCTCGTGTGAGGGCAATCAGTTCTGCCGCCTGTGCGGATCGTTGTGTGATGCGGGCTGTCTCAATTACTGTTCGGGCTGTCGTTACTGCATAGGCAGCTGAGGTGGTGCCGTCGGAGAGTTTGATGCAAGAGCCGTCTACCCATAGCTCTCCGTCAGGGTCTGTGAAGGCGGTGTCTCGGAGGTCAACTCTACTCCTAGTCTGTTCATCTGTGAGGGTCACACAGTCATGTATAGGGGGAACATTTGGGTCGTTTTCGGGCAGAGGCAACAAGGTGGCTGGGTTCAGTGTGGTGCATCTTTTCAGCGTGATGTGGGGTGCAAGCAGAGTCAGTTCGTATCCAGTCAGTCGTGCGCTAGTCAGGTGTTGCGTCTTAGTCCGGTTTAGGAGGGTGTCAACAGCATGGGGCACTAATACCGTGAGGGAATTCGATAGTACGATCCCCTCACTTTGTCGGATAGAGACGGCCGTGGCAGCTACGGCCCGAAGGCAGGCAGGCAAGGCTCTCGCTACGGGGTCAAGGGTGGCAGAGAAATAGGCACATGGTCGTTGCTTGGGGCCAATGGTTTGAGTCAGGACAGACAAAGCGCACCCCTCCCTTTCGTGAGTGTAGAGAGAGAAGGGTTTGGTGTAATCGGGGGTTCCTAGGACTGGTGCAGAACAAAGGGCGTCTCGAAGTTCTTTAAAGGAAGATTGGCATTCGGGGGTCCAAGGGAGTGGGAAGGGAACATCTTTGGCTAGTAGGGAAAGCAGTGGCTTTACAATGAGGCTGAAATTTGGCAACCACTGCCGGCAGAAGGAGGTGAGGCCTACCAGGGAGCGGATTTGTTTCTGGGTCTTTGGGATGGGGGTTTCTAGAATGGCCTGAATTCGATCGGGTGTAAGCTTTCTCCCGTCTTTGGACAAGAGGTGGCCTAGGTAGGTGACCTGGGGTTGGCAGAATTGCAACTTTCTCTTGGAGACCTTGTGGCCATTTTCCCCAAGGAAGTGCAAGAGTTGGATGGTGGCTGTGACTGCAAGTGGAGTGGTGTCGGCCGCCAAAAGGATGTCATCGACGTACTGTATCAACACCACTCCCTCCGGTAGCTGAACGGCGTCCAGCTGTCTCTTGAGGGCCTGGCTATAGATGCTGGGACTTTCTGTGTAGCCTTGGGGAGCTCTACAAAATCTATATGAGCGGGATTTTAACGTGAAGCCGAAAAGGTAGCGGCAGTCTGGGTGGAGGGGGATGGAGAAGAAAGCGTTCTTGAGGTCTATTACGGTGAAGGTGGTGGCTGTGGAAGGAATCAGGGTCAGAATGGTAGCGATATCTGAGACTACGGGGTACTGAGGTACAACTACTTTGTTGACCTCTCGAAGGTCGATGATGAAGCGGTACGCTTTCTCATCTCCCTCGCCCTGCTTCTTTACAATGGGTAGGATAGGGCTGTTGCAAATATTGCTGACTACTTCCTCTACCACTCCTGCCTCTACCAGAGACTGGATTATCATTACCAATGCCTTCTCACCTTCGGGCGATATCCGATATTGTGGGAGTTTTGGGAGTATCGCATCTTGGCGAACAGTTATGTGCACGGGGTCGATCATCATTCGTCCTACGTCAGCGTCAGTTTTAGCCCACAGATACAGAGGTAGAGAGTCAAGTAAGGATGCGTCAGCGTCAGAGATGGAGAACATGTGTCGTGCGGGATGAGGTCTGAGCAAAGTCGGGTTATCGTACAGAATTACTCGAACTCCGTCCTGTGAACACCTGATAGTAGCTCGGAAATGCTTCAGTAAGTCAAGTCCCATAATGGCATCGGGGGTGTTGGAGGAAAGCAGAAACGTCGTGTCAGTGGGGTTACTGTCTAAGTCGAAGGAAACCGGTGCGGATAAGGGGTTAGTGGAGGGCGTTCCATCAAAGCCTTTTGATGTTATGTGTGAGCCAGACAAGGGTGCCCTTGGAATCAGTCGTTTAGATAACGCACTACGTGTCGCGCCAGTGTCTACCAGAAATGGAGATTTCGTACCTAGGACCTTAGCGGTGACATAAGGACCTTGCTGGTCAACATAGAGCTCGACTGGATCCCTCCCTTGCCCTAGGCAGTCCTATGCAAAGTCGCGGGCATCGGCACAGTCAGTCTGCTGGCATTGGTTCTGTCGGGGGTGGTCAAAAGTGTTCGGTCTGCCTGATCTGTCATTGCTGGCGTTGTTTGCGTGCCCTCGTCCCTGTCCTCTATTTTTCGGCCCGCCCGCTAGGTCTTTTGCGTCCCTATTTTTGTACATTTCTAGCAGGACCGGGCACTGGGACTTCCAATGCCCATATCCTTTGCAAAACGCACACTGGTTCTCATCGAGGTCTGTTCGTGGAGCGCCGGGTGCGGGTGTGCGGTCTCTTGGGGGTGGATTTCTAGGAGCATTTGACTGGTAGTTTCCTCTATACTGTTCCCTTCCTGTCGTCGCTCCTTGCAATTGAGCGATCATCACTCGTTCTTTCAAGTCCTTTTTCTTTTTCTCAGTCGCCCTATCGTTCTCGTTCTTTTGCCGTTCGTAGTATTGAGCCATCTGAAGGATAGCCGCGGGTTTGGAGGCAGCCCAACTACTTTCACTAGTCTGCAGTTTTTGCGAGACTTCTGGTGTCAGGCCTTTTACAAAGTTCTGGACGAACAAGTGATGTCCGGTCGCAGAGGTCATGTCCTGGCCACTGTAATCGGAGAACACCGTTTCGAACCGGGAGAAATAGGCTGAGGCGTCTTCCTGTGGTTTCTGGCAGCAGGCTGTTACTATCGACCAGTCCACCTTCTTTTCTGGTACTATGGTTTTCAGTTTTAGTACTATTTTGTCTGGCAGGTCTAGAATCGATTTCAAGGGTTTCTGTCCGGGCTCTCGCTGTTTGTCTATGCCATCGAGTTGTGACCAGGTATGTCCGAACAGCTCAAGGTGGTCGACTTTCCGGATTTGCTTCCACACATCAGCTGGCAGACATAGCCCGAAAAACAAGTCGATGTCCGCTAGGGTCATAATCGTCGAACCCAAGGCGGTACCTAATTCTGTGTAGAAGGCAGTGGGGTTCTTTCGTAGATCGGGCAAGGACTTTCGGAAAGTCAGGATGTCTTGCCGATCCCAGGGTTGGTAGACCCAGTTGTACACTACCCTCCCTCTCGCATCTTGGTGGTTAATATCGTCGTGTGTTCCCTGTCCTCGTGAGGGGACCCAATAAGGTGCCGCTTCTCTTATTGGCATCATGGTGTCAGTTCTCTCGGTTTGAGGTTCAGTCGCTACAGGGGTCGTGGTGTCGGCTTCTAATTTTTGTTCAGTGAGGTGGCGGAAGACTTCAAGCGTGCGCGAGAAGAGGTCCGTCACATCACCCTCGCCCTGCTCTCCAATGTCGACTTTTCTATACAGAGTCGTTAGGCTTTCAGGACCTTTGTTACGATACCGGTCTTCATAGGCGTTAAGGGTGTGATAACAGAAACGTGCAACAAAGTGTCGTTTGTGGTTATCAGCATATGTATTGCATATATCTGTCACGTAATCTTCGTTTTCTTTCCGCTCTACTAGCGTCTTTACGATCTTATCAATCCCTGCTCGTTCATCCTTACTCAATCGATTGAGTCTAGCAGAGTCTTTCTTCTCAGTTTCGGGCTCATCTAATGTTGCTGCTTGCGCTGCGCTGAGTACAAGGGGCTCGGCCGGCGCGGAGGCCGTGAGGACCGAGGTTCTGGCACTGCTCTCATCTGTGCTAGGGGTTTGCGTGCGTTGCACTAGAGGTTGGGGAGGGGCGTATGGAGGGGGCATGTAGATGATCGGGGGACCTAGCAGTAGATCATCGTTCGTTCGCTGCTTCGAAGGTAGCTCAGGGTAAAGTGTGGAGGGTGTTCTAACGGGACATTGGCTCGATGTCTCGGATTCTTGCTTCAGTCTAGCTTCCTCTCTTTCCTTTATCTCTTCTTTCAACTTGCTCGTGGATAAATGAGCTGCTTTTCGCAATTCTTTCTCTAGTCTGACTTCGTTTCTTTTCTTTCGTTGTTCCGTCTCCTTGCGCCACATACCGAAACTATCAAGCATAGTGGGCGTTGTTTTATTGTTACAAAGGGCTGTTTCCAGCACGCTTATTTTTGCGTCATCGAAGGATCCTATCAGTGGCCACTGACTTTCCTGATCCTTTTTAGTATATTTATGCCATAACTTACTATAAGCTACGGCGACTAGTCCATACTTTAAAAACATATCCTTATTAGGGGTGCCCTCCAGAGGAGCCGGATGATCCACCTCTAATAAGCGGTCCGGGCTGAACCAACTACTGAACAATGGGGAGAAGATAGGCATGACGGGTTACAATGGGGACAAAAGTCTGCACTACCTATCCTTTCACTGCTTACAAAGACTAGACAGAATATCTCTATTCCACGTATTTGTAAGCAGAGAATACCTCCAAAGATCCAATATCGAACAATTAATGTCCGTTCAATCAAACAATCAGTGGCGAGAAAGAAATAGGCACAACGGGTTACAACGGGGGCAAAGGCCTGCGTTACCTATTCTTCACTATCTGCAAAGGAGGACAGAATACTTTTATCCTTCCCCGTTTGTAGACAGAGAATTCTCGAGAAAACAATCCTCGAACAAACAATGTTCGGGCAAACAATCAATCAGTGGGGGAGAAAGATAGGCACAACGGATTACAACGGGGGCAAAGGCCTGCGTTACCTATCCTTCACTACCTGCAAAGGAAGAGAGAATACTTTTATTCCTCTCCGTTTGCAGACAGAGAATCTCCAAGAGAACCAACAGTTCGGAGAGTAATACTAGTATTTTCCAATCAATCAATCAAATATTTCACAGTTTGTCGTGTTACACGACCTTACCCGGACCGCATGGACAGTTTCCTGTCTTCCGATTCCAGCGCCCGATCGTCCTCTATCTTCTGTCGTGGCACTCCTGATGGTTCCCAGTCAGGACCGTAGATCACTCGAGAGAGGTCTGCTCGGAACCAGTGAAGTTTGGATGATCGATCGGCTGCCAAACGAGGGTCTATCGGGTAGGTGCACTTCCCGATCGTTGCAGTCGTTCACTCCGTCGTCAGGACCTCTCCCACTGGATCCACGTGTCGCTGATGGGCCCCACGTGGGCGCCAATTGATGAAAAAGGGTCAGGCAGATCAGGTCGATTACCCCTTTTCAAGGTTTGCCCGGTGTTAGTCGCCTCTCACCCAACTCACGGTTACCAAATAAAGAGGCAGGCGCTGGAGACTGGAAGGCAGGAAACAGGAGTTTATTTCCGACGGAGCAGAACACATCAGATCGGACAACGAGGTATCGTTTCGAGGTGCTCTCACCGCATCTCTGAGGCCTGGCCTCTTATACACAGGTTTATGGCTTTATTACATTTATGACATCCGTGGTATTGCTTTGAAGTTCAAAAAAGGCATCTTTGGAATCCCCGGTCCAGGCCCGTTCTCACACATATCTACAGTAGAGGTCCCCACCCAAATCTCAGCATGATGGCTATCGCGCAGCTGGACATTCCGCTGGGAACAGGAATGTGGGCGATCGGTCGGATCTAGGGGTGTGAAGGCATTGATTAATCCCCGCTCCTATGATGTGGGGCGAGGTCCTACTGTAGGGGGCAATAAACTGCATCTGTTGAGCTATGTGATGGCCTGGGGTCAGGCCGGACAATCGGGCAGGGAGGAAGAGGTTATCAAAGGGCCTGTTCTATGAATGAGATGAAAGAGTGAGGGGGTGCAGCACGGGATGTGGCTCGGAGACAGGGTCGCGCTGGAGGTGCGTTTATGACTCAAGCAGGAGAGACCGGGGGTTGTCGGGGATGCTTGCGAGGCCGGGGAGTGAGGGGGAGAGAGAGACGCTGGCTATCGGGAGTGGGTAGAGGGGCCATGGCAATCAAAATGGTTGCCGCTTACGCGCACGTAAGAATCTGAGAAGGACAAGATGGCGCCGATAATGTTTACGCCACAATCCAGATTTTAACAGTTGCAATGTCTGTATTTTAAAATATCATATGGGGTTAAAGCACCCGCTGCAAAGATCTTTGTGTGCCAGCTAAATCTAAGGGAATAAAAATAATGGTAAGATAACGCTGGAGGATAACATACTTGCTGGAGAGATCTGTGCTTTGCCTAGTCCAAGTTTTGAATAAAAGCAGCATAGAAGGTTGATTTGTCTTCTGCAAAGCACAATATGTAACAAGCAGATGACAGATATTTAATTTATGTAAATGGGTAAGTGGGTTACTGCTGTTAAGTCTGAGATCCTTTTGTAATTTGCAGCTCTTAATTTTTAATCCTTCTACTATAGCACATCAAGATATGAAGGACGTGTTTCCTACACCTTGTAACCCTCTCTGTTTTATGTAACACATCCTTTATATTGATGTACACACATATGATTGGTTGTCAATATATAATCTGTACGTGTGATGTAAAGCGCTCTGACACCCTGCATTGGGATTTGGTACTACTCATCCCAATGCAGAGTGTCAGAGCACTTTGTATCTTACGTACACAAAAAACAATTTAGATACCTGTATTTTGTTTTATTTCTTTTATAGCGCTTTAGCACTACTGTAGTGCTATTGTTAGACCAGGCATCCATGGCGTGGTTTCCCCTGACTTTTTGGCCTCTACCTCCTGTATTTTTGACACTGTGCTGGATTTCGTTTTTTCTGTTTTTTGGGCACTTTGCCACTGCTGATCAGTGACAAAGTGCATGTGCCCCCCGGCTAAATTTTTATTGTGATTGGTTATCCATGATTGGCAAATTTGCCTTACCAGTAGGAACCTAATAAAGTGCACCAAGTGTGCCACGGCTGGTAACTCAAGTGCTACTAGTGGGCCTGCAGCACTGATTGTGCCACCCACCTAAGTAGCCCTATAAATGGTGTCTCATGCTGCCACTGCCATGCCTGTGCGCAGTTTGTTAACTGCCATGTTGTCCTGGCCAGTGTACACACTTGCCAGGCCTGACCCTTCCCTTTTCTTACACATTAGACATCCCTATGGTAGGCAGTGCAGTGTATGTGAAAGGTAGGACATGTACTAGTGTGGGTAACATGTTCTGATAGTGAAATACTGCCAATTTCGTTTTTCACTATTGAAAGGCTATCTTGCCCATAGGACTGAATGGGGAATGCTGTGTAACATGTTTACCCGCATATCTTCCCATAGAAGTAAGACAGAAAATTGAAATCTGGTACCCCTGAACTCAGAATTTAATAACACATCTTTTAGGAAGATGGTTTTTAAATTCAGTGTTTGAAAATAGCACTTCTAGAAAGTGGCTATTTTCTTGTTCAACCTTTCTGTGTGCCTCTGCCTGCCTGTTTGTGGATTGACTGACTGCTTTGAGAGGGACAGGGGCTGGGGCGGCTCCAGGAGGCTGGGTGAGTCAGCACTATATAGACCTATCTGCATGTAGAGTGGTGTGAGGATTAGCACCTGGGCCTGAATAGGGTTGTGCCTGCCTTCCACAATGCTGGATAACCTCCTGTGGTGCATATGATGACCCTGGCCCACACTGAAAAAGGAAGAAGTTGTGCACTGGCAGAGTGCGCCCAGAACTGGTTTGGACTGGGTCCAGGACCCCTCTCACATAGAAAACAAAGCCTTTTGGGGTATAAAAGTAAGAGCTGAAACCCCTGAACTATAGGTCATCCTGGAATTCATGAGGAACCTTTGCTGAGGAGAAGAGCTGGAGAAACTGAAGAGAAGGACTGCCCTTGCTGTGTGTTCTTGGGCTAACCCGCAGTTGCTATTCTGCCAAGGAAAGAAGAAGGACTTTGCTGAGTGCTGTGTCCCATACTTGAAGAGATCTCCAAGGGCCTGAGTAGAGCTGGCCTCCTGTTTTGAAGTCCCAGGAACAAAAGGACGTCACCCCCAGCTCCCCCTGAACTCTGCTGTGTGAGTTCTGACCTGCCTAGAGTACTTGATCCAGTTGTGGGGCCTCTGGAGGTTGTTGTTTGCTATTTTGGGAGCTGGAACAAGGAGCGTGAAAAGATCTGTAAAAAACGTCGCATCACCCCTCTTGCGGCATGATTTACCGGCGCATTTCAATGGCATGAGAAGATTCCCGTTGCATCGCCTGCCGCTGCGAGAACCGCGCATTGAGGGGTTGTGGCTAAAGAGGACCGACGCCACGCATCGATGCAGCATTGAAGCAGACGCATCCCGAAGACCCCTGCACCGTATCTGTGCGAGACGCTTTCCCGCTGCATCACCTACCAACCGGAATCGGCACGAAGACGCATCCTTCCCCCTACAGACCAGACTCAACGCAACCCATCGCTGTGTGCAGCGGGGCTGTCGCATCACCTCCCCAGGGTCTCTGGCGTGACGCATCTCTTCGTTTTTCGGCGCAGTAGTTGTTTGGCTTGGGAACTTTTGTTGCATCGCACCGGATTGTCGCAACACATCAAGGCGCCATTTTGTCACCTCGCATCGATGCGCCATCTTGTCGCATCATCACCGGAGCGCTGGAAGACTCGATGCATCGCATTCTCTGCGACCTCTTTGTTTGCTTTGCGTTACGCATCTCCAGGTACTTTGGTGCTAAGTCACGCATCCATAGATTTCTATGGTACAAGTACTTGAACTCTTTTTAAAGTCATATTTTTAAACTGTGTATGTTGGATTTTTGTCGTTTTGGTCTTGTGTAGTTTAGATAAAGATACTTTATTTCTCTAAACTGGTGTGGTGTCCATTTGCCATGTTTTGACTGTGTTACTGTGAGTGTTGGTACAAATACTTTACACATTGCCTTTGGGATAAGCCTGTCTGCTCGTGCCAAGCTACCAAGGGGGTGAGCAGGGTTATCTAAAGTGTGTATCCCCCTTACCCTGACTAGAAGGAAGGGTCTCTATTTGGTCAAAGGTACTTACCTCTGCCAACTAGAGATCCCCAGTTCTAACAGCTATAAAATAAATAAAACAAAATAGTGATATTTAAATTGTTATTTTTGTAAATACTGGGGCGACCATTACATTTGACATTCTTACAGTGTATGCATATCTCTTATATGCCAAGACTGAAGACAGTCAAAACATTTCTCTTAAGTGCCTGTGAAGTGGTAAGCTGTGTGTGCCTTTGTTTCCCCTTCATTGTGTTTAAGGGTGAGGCGCCCGATAGCTTCCCCTAGGATACTCCAACAAAAAGAGGCCAAAAGGCCCCTTAATTTAGGCCTTTGTTATACGCCCAGCTCACATCTGATAAGCCCCCTCCCCACCTGTACATTGTTGCTCGGAACAAAAGCAGACAACGTGCAGGCGCTGCTGCAAGTGCCCCTGTGTCGGAAAATGACACTGGGAAGAGTTCAGCATATTTCTATGAATGTGGCATTCGTACCAGTTTTGCAACAGGGTAGACATCGTCTACCCTCTGAAAATAATGGGTAGCCGGCATCTACCTGCGTCTGTCCTCAATTTGAGCCATGTGTCACAGGTAGCCAAAGGCACAACAGTGTCTGTCACTCATATGCCTTTTGTGACTACAAGCCGCAGCTGGCTAAGCCTCCACCTGCTTGTCAGTTTGCTTAAATCTGGCGTCTAGACAATTTCCAAATTCTGTTTGACGCTTCCTATGGCTAAAACAAACAGTGATCTCTGTTCATGACAGACATTCCGTTTGTGCTCTTATCTGTTCCTCTGAAGAATATATCGTTTTAAAACAATAACATTGGCAGGAGTGTGTTTTTGTTTGTCCCACGTCCCCAGTGCACTATAAGGGTTGGATACTGTC
Source organism: Lissotriton helveticus (assembly GCF_964261635.1). Lineage (NCBI taxonomy): Eukaryota > Metazoa > Chordata > Amphibia > Caudata > Salamandridae > Lissotriton > Lissotriton helveticus. The sequence goes on along the minus strand of NC_136070.1, from coordinate 132,758,876 downwards.
AAGTACAAAGTCATGGCCTATCCCCACTTTTAACAATCGTAATAAGTTACACTCTCCGCTTTTGCACATATACTGTATAATATATTTTCAGTGCTTATATTTTACAAAGTTCAGTGGTATAAAAATCCACATTTCACAAGAAACCATGAAATAATAAATATAGTTTATAATTCTCTGTGAGACATGAATTTCATCATCATAATGACAGTGCCCAAACCAATCAGCAGAGCTTTACCATTATGAATTTATGAGACACACTTATGTAAGTTAAGTGACAAAACATATGTGGCACATTCTTTGAAGGTATGATTGGCATTCATTGGATCTAAAAGAATTTGTTTTCTGAAATTAACAATTATTCATGAAATATTTCCAATAGTTGCCCATTTAAAGACTTTGAAGAAAAACAGCTTTTTCACGTAAACACTCTAAAAAAAGACATATACAAACTATATAATAGGTAATGTGTAATATGTCCTATTTTGCCACCTCTGGGGTTTTGATGATATTTTTTGATGATACATTTTCCTTTTTTTTATTTTTTTTTATTCATGAAATATTTCCAATAGGTGCCCATTTGAAGACTTTGAAGAAAAACAGCTTTTTCACGTAAACACTCTAAAAAAAGACATATACAAACTATATAATAGGTAATGTGTAATATGTCCTATTTTGCCATCTCTGGGGTTTTGATGATACATTTTCCAACTATTTGCCATTCAGCTGTAATTGTAATTGTATTTATATAGCACTTACTACCCCTGACGAGGCATCAAAGCACTATGTCGGCGAGTAGCACGCTACTCCAGAACCCAAAAAGGATCAGTAGTGAAATACTATAGGGAAATATGAAATTAATTAGAGCGATGGACATGTTAGTCTGTTATTTGGATTGAAAAGGATAGTGGCGGGATAGAAGAGGGAAGGGTTTGCATTTACATAGCGCTTGCCACCCCTGATGAGGTGTTGAAGCGCTTTTCGGCAGGTAGCAATGTACACCTGAACCTAAAAAGAATTAGTAGAGAATTAGTATAGGGAAATAAGACATTAATTTGAGCGGTTGACATGTTAGTCTGTTATTTGGATGGAAAAAGGATAGTGGAGGGTTAGAAGAGGGAACGGTGTGCATTTATATAGCGCTTGCTACCACTGATGAGGTGTTGAAGCATTTTTCAGCAGGTAGCACGCTACTAGAAAGAAGATACATATTGTGTAACTGAATAATATGGGCCTATTGTGCCATCAAAAGGTTCTGGTGACATTTACAAACCACAAGGCTGACAGCCGAATGGTTTATATATGTCACCCAAAATCAGAGATGGTAATATAGGATCACATGACACATGTTACTCATTATGAATTTATTATATTACATGATTTGTTAACTGATTTTAGTACTCTTTAGATAGAGTTAGATCATCTGAGGGTCATTCATGTACTATTCACTGAGACTGCAGATATATTATCTCTGTCAATGTTTTGAGATATATGTGCTTTTGTTGGGGTTCGGAAATCCACAAGGTTTCCTTGTCCCTTGTTGGCACTCTTGCGGGTCCAACGACCCAGTATTGGATTTTCAGACACGTGAGGGGTCCAACAGTCCAAGAGCCCTTCCTGTGAATTGCAGGCTCCAAGGTAGGGTCTGTGTACCTCTGGGTGGTGCTGAAGTTCACGAACCCTGCCACAAAATGTATTTTTTTTCACCTACGGAGATCCCTTTGACCAAGTTTTTAAATTCTGTAATGAAGGTCATAACAGATTTTTACAGTTGCAGATTATCCGCAAACCTAAAACATTTTTAAAAGTTAATTTCTCAAACACTACGGAATGGAGTTACACCAAATCAGGCAAAGACACTTCCTTGAGCAAAGTTCTATTTAAATGAACGTTTTGTGTTATTCCATTGAATACTTTTTTCTGCACTCAGGAATGAAGAATCCTATGGAAGTTAAATAGAGAAATGTCACATTTTTATCCTCCCCACATCCCTATCATTTCAGGCCCTCGCTTGGCAGAGCTGCACAAAACTTGTCATGAGAAACCCAAAGTGGATGCCCATTTTTTGGAGAGTTTCATATAGATTTGTGGACTGGCACCATACAAAGAGCCAGGTCTTCAGCTTCTTGTGAAACTCATGAAGTGAGGAGGAGGCTCTGTATACCAAAGGTAACGTATCTGTTACCTTTGGTTGTTAGAGAAAAAAAAACATATGTGTGTTTTTCTTTGGTAAGGAGGAAGAAGAGGCCAGTGCACAACTCTCCACGTCCAACCAGAACAAAGTTAGTTTCATCCCCAGAATAGAACTAATGAAGATTTAGCAGCACTACTGAGGTCTTTTTTAGGCCAGAACCAGAGAGGCAATGGAGGGGGTGGCGAGAGAAGAAGAGGCAGGGCACGCCACAACATAGAGCAAACATGGCAGGTGTTATCGCCCCAGGATGTCCCTGTGAGCGACATAGTGGTCAATCTGTCTAACCACCGACTTACTGCTGGGGAGCTACAGGTTTTAAACAAAGGCCTTGGCTATGTGCCAACACCCAAGCATGATAATTTTAGGTTTAGGACAGAGTTTTGTATGAATTAATGAGGAAGATCAAACTCCAAACTTTTTTTGCGGACATTATCTTCCATCGGTGTTTTCAACGAATTTAGACTATCCCTAACAGTTTTGCCCCCCAAGTTCCTCTGTGGGTCCAGAAGTTCTATGTATATTGTATAATATTGTGCCACTGGTTGTTGTGGAAGGAGGCCAGGTTGGCAATGGCTTGGAAGTAGGAGTTACGAGAGAGAGTGTCAGCAACTGCAAAAGGAGGAGGTGGCACTTCAAGGCGCTCTTCTACATCGAGAGGGTGGAGACTGCTCATTGTTGGTCTCAGAGCATATTCTAGGATCATCACTGAATCACCATCTAGGAAATTATGTCTCGAATTCTGGAGGTAACGTGAAAATGTACATTACAAACGAACACAATAAAGTACACAGCAAAATTAAAGGCCATACTAAACAATATCTTCTTGCATAAATCTGAACCCGCACGTAATCCTGTCATCACGTGCTTGCCCCATGACATGCCAGGTCTTGAGTTAAAATATACCCCCCCCATCCTCTAAAGTAGGTCAGATGTCAATCTGGATAGCATGTAAAATTGGACGAAGTCCAATTTGGTCCAGATAGAACTGAACAGGGAACCCATAATGGTGTCTGTGATACACGTTGAGTCTGACGAAGATAGACTCAGAAATGTAAACCCTTACTCTTGAGGGCAATAGGAAGGGGCAATATATTATTGAGATACCTTTTTTAATGATTTCATAGCAATAAACATAATACGGAGATGGAAATAGGTGCGGGTCAGGAAAAACATCAAAATCCATATTTACAAATTGCGAATCGACGCAAGGAACACCAGGGCAGTGGAGTAAAAAAGAATAAGTGTAGCCGAGTTAAGAACAGCTGTGATAGTCACAAGGAAACATCAGCGTCATGCAAGCAAGGTGCTGGGCTAGTGCCAGAGACCACAAAACGTATCTGTATTTACAGAAGGCTGGGGTTTCGTCAGACTGCAAACTCTTTACTGTGAGGAAGTAGTGCAATTTAAAGCTCAGTTGCGGTCTAATTTTTGAATATATGGACTACACCACTTCCAAAAAACAGAGTCGGACCTCTATGACTTGCTCTGTTAGAAGCTCATTTCTAACACTCTCTGATCGCCTCTAGAGAAGCAGGAACCCTCTTCAATCCCTCCATATTGAGGCACATGCGGACACCAATCAGCTTTTAGATGAGTTTCGATCTGACTCAACGGGTACTCACCTGCATTAGGGAGATCCAATCCAAAGTCTGACTCAGACCTACATTAAAAAAGAGCGACTTAGGGCGTGGTTTGTCCCTCTATTAGGGAGAAGTGGCCGAAGAGCTGAGTGAGTCGCACTAAGCTGGCTCTTACCTATTTTAGGGAGGAGCGACTTAGCATTTGAATGAGCGTCTTTGAACTGGCTGGTACCGACAAAAGAGGGGAGTGAACAAAGCTTTACGTTGTAAGTACTCAACTAATTCAATGTATGTTCAATTAGTTGAGTACTATGAATGAGAGGTTCTGAACTGGCTGTCACCTGCAGTAGAGAGGAGTGAACAAAGTCCGAGTTGTGGCCCTCACCTGTCCTCCATTAGAGAGGAGTGACTGAGGTCTGGGTGAGGGCACTCAGAAGCCCGTCTTCCAAGACCCCTTCTCAGACAGTTACGCATCAGATTACCTTCAGAAGATGACCGGTAGACAGTTTGGCTTGACGCTTTAAAATGATTACAGTGTTTTCGCCAATCATGGCCAACATAATAAATTGGCTCTTTTTCACGAATGTAAAGATCGTTTCCAGTGGAGTTCCAGAGTTTAACGCCATTTTGTTGAGCATTTTTATTTAGCCCTCTCGTCATTAACAGTGGGACTAATATGTTTTCCGCGTAACCACATTCAACCTGAAAAATATGCTATAGCCACTGTATAGGGATCTGCACTCGTAGGCTTCATCAGGGCGGGTTTACTGTGTCCCAACCAAAAGGTTTGTCCTGTACATGCTTTATGAAGATCAATGCTTTACCCTACCAGTTATTCTATGGAGTTGGAACATCTTTATTCTAGTCACTTTAATGAATGTTGAGCCCATTCCATAGAGTATTTCAGAGACTGTTTCATCCTTCTGCATGACATTAACAATTTGCAATCTGCAAGAGTGAACATCAAATCTTGAAAGGGTTTACAAAACGTGCTGCTTGTTCCGTCTCACTGCCTGCTTCGTACTCCTCTGAGTACTCTCAGTTGCATGTTATGGGCGTATCTCTTACAGTCCGGTGCAAATGTGGTTTTGAAATCGTGAAAGTTGTAATACGAGGATAAAAAGGGTACAAAACCATAGCACTTTGAGTGCATCCTTCAGCATTTGAGTGGCACAGTAATTGCATATTTTTCTGAATAATTGGCTCATTGCTCTTATGTCACTAGACATTATCTTGTCCCTCCATGGCTTTGTGACGGGCAAACCACCGGTGCAGTTGTATAACAGCTTGTGTGATGTCCACACAGATGTGAAATGTGCAGATGTGACCATGTGATGTCAGGGAGAAACATTATAATAAACGGATTTTGAGTTTGTCCAGAGCAAAGTATTTGTTGTGTTAACTTTGTGTCTAGAGAGTCATACCATGATTTCGCCTACATGGAAAACATTTTTTTTTGCTAGAGGGGGAACTCTCCGGTGAGTAGATGTGTGCACTGACGTCACACTCTGGAGGTAGCCAATCACCGACATGTCGAATGGAGGCTTGCTAGTAGGTAGTCCAGTTGATGGCTGACCTTTCAAGGGGTGTTATGCTAAAGCCAGCAAGTCGATCACTCTGCTGTCTAATGGGGATTTAATTGTTTGTAGCACAGTTCATGGCTGACCTTTCAGGCGGTGGCACAGTCATTGGAAGACATCAATCACGCTATTGTCCAAAGGGGTCATAATTAAGCCGCTGACTTCCTGGGAGATCGTTCAAGTACTGTTATGGTCACTGGGTGCCCTGGTAACAATGCACACACAGTCATTAACTCCTGCTGGAATAGGAACAGCACTAATGTGAGCACAGCTCTGAAAGAAAAGTCCATGAACAGCAAGCAGCAGGTGACTCAAACCAGGAATATCAAGAGGCAGAGAAGGGCCTCGCAAAATAAACCAGCATTGTCAAAGCCTACAGGCCTAGCACACGTAGTAAATATAGCGAGGAGTGCGATTTGGCATGTGCCTTATAAGGTGAAGCACAAAGAACTGTTTCTCTGTACCAGGTTGATAGGGCGTTGGTTGTAATTTGGCCTGGATGGGTGGTTTTGGGTGAGCGGTGTGAGTGTGTTGCTGTGCTCAGGTATGAGGTTTCGTGAAGAGTGTGAGACTTGATGCAGTCACACATACCTACTATTTCGGGAGTGATTAGCATATTAATATCACAATATAACAAAATGCATAGCATGTGGATGCAAGAAGTGACATGTGAGATAGCAACCTAGGCAATTTACTGTTTGCTTGTCAAATAAAAAAATGAAGAGGAAAAGAGAGAACTAATGACAAAAATGTACTACTTTTTATTAATCCGGGTAGAAGGTCAAACAATTTAACACATTATTTAAAAAGATGTATAACTCAGTGATAATAAGCTAATACATCAAAAGTATAAAAATGACATCATAAATTAATACAAACAATATTTTGTTAAAAACAGGAAAATAACTTATTTTCAATAAGAAACAACACAGTGGCACAATAATATTGTCGACGCGAGTTTCGGCGACCAGCGCCTTCTTCAGGAGTAGCCACGTTTTGCCTATAGAACAAAATACACATATAATTATCTATGTATTTTATTGAACGTGATGTCTTTGCCTTGTTATTGTAATGAATTAAAAAGTATCTATTATAGATAATATTTCTGTATTCTATAGGCAAAACGTGAAGAATAGTGGAATCGTAATCCGGTCTAATTAATACTTCTTGCATAGAGGATCGTGCTTGTTATCTTACGACCCCCTTTTCAGCCTCAAACCGAAGTGCCTGAGGAAGAAGACACACGACAAATTAATGGCTTTCTGACGGGACGCCCCCTGATCTCCTGTTGTTTTGGGAGTGATGAATCATCGAACCAAAAGAATCGTAATTAAGAATCAGATAATCGTTTGAAGACCAAAGAGAGAGGATTTACATGATCTATGGGATATACTTGCCCTTAGCACAACGCGAGTGTACGGGAGTTACAACTTTGATACGTGGCTCGTGAAACATCAGCCCTCCAAGGATTTGTTCCCCCCTCCTTGTTAGGAAGTTGCCCACCCACAACTGTTCTGTCCTGAAGAAGACCCTTTCTGTAAGGATCACTCTCCTACACATATCTTGGGTCGAAACGTAGACTTTATGATATTTACCAACTCCTACCCCAAGCAAGACTTTTGCAGCTGCAGTGGAGTTTGGTTTTCTACATCATTTGTGTTTGGACTCTTTATGAGCTCTGTGTTGTGGCCTTTTGTAAAAGGAACCACATGTATTTTTTGTCTTTTGAATTTATGAATAATACTTGTCACTGAATGATTCAAATTTCCCTCATCCTACCCTATCCTTGACACTTCCCTCACTTCACCCCCCTCCTGTTGTGAATGTGGGCACATATATATATATTTTGCTACTCGTGATAAAAATGTTGTGTTATGTGTTCTAACCAATGGAAGGTAATATGTGCATACTTGAATTACATTTTTGCACATTGAACAATTGTGTTTTTTGAAATAATTCAACATTTTCAATTAAGTCTTATTTGTCTTGTGTCTGGGACCCTTTCCCTTGTACCACACAACCCCTGGAGGCACTGATTAACAACTAAGTTATATACCATGGGGGCATCCAGGATTATATACCTTGCGAGGTCCATGCAAAGTGACAAGGAAAGAACCCCCTGGAGGCACTTTTATGCAATCAGCATATGCGAGGTTACAGTAAATGGCCTCGATACTGTGGATCACTGCCCATCCAAGAACCTGGATTCAGAGAAACGCGGTTGCATCCTACTACCTCTTACCGTTTGCAGAGATATGAACTGCAAAGCATTTTATATCACAATTTTAAGCTTAAAGCACCTGGTGGGTCAAGCCAATCAGGACCTATATGATGCTCCTGCACTGTGATGGATGCGGGTGAGGCTCTCGGTTTGCGTTTTTACAGCTGGGTGAAGGAACATGGTAGCCCGGTGTCATGCCTACTTAGATCCGCTGGATTTAGGGTAGTCATCTGAGAGGTAGTGTGGGGTAAAACATATAAGCATCTACATATTACCAACCGACCCAAAGGGGCAGCAGCATACTGTGCTTGTATACACCAAATGTGACGTAATCACACAAAGTCCATTCATCCCCAGGGATCCTACGAAATTTGTGAATGAGCTTGATACAGTGGGACCAGTAATTATTCAGCTTTATAAAGATTGTGTCGTCCCTACTGCAGTCTATTTATGCCTCAAATTTGAAGTATGGATTGGGAAATCAAGAATGAACTGCAAAATGTGTTGAAAGCCTAGATTTCAACTACTCCCTCTAGGCGCCGAATGAGAATAAATCTTAAGCCGGCATTAGAACTCAAAACTTCTCAACCCCATCAAACTAATAAACGCAAACATGTTCTAGTGTTTCCTATCCTTGTAATTATGGAAATGATCATTCTGGGCCCAGAAACACCAGACCCTTTTACATGCTACAGGTGCACAGCCAGCACCTGCCTGGCCCCTCCAACAGCACACCACTGCTCCCACTGGACAGGGCAAAACCTGCCCTGACTACCTGAATCCTAACTTCGCACGCCACCCTCCTCCCACAAAACCTTCTTTTGCTCCTTTTCCACCAGCCCTCCCGCTGTCAGGATTTTCATCTCCAGAACTGGTAAGAGATGCATAGACAAGGGCACAGTATTACTGGCTCTGTGCAGTTATTCCACATTCCTGTGAGAAGAGTTATAATCACTGGAATTTGGTAATTTTCTAATTCCAGGCCGCTGGGAGCTCTGCGGAAAATTTCTGCACACTCATAGTGAACCCTCCTTCCCTCACCCTCCGACAATCAATCAATCAATCAATCAATCAATCAAGAGTATTTGTAAAGCGCGCTACTCACCCGCTAGGGTCTCAAGGCGCTGGGGGAGGGGGGTCTGCTACTGCTCAAAAAGCCAGGTCTTGAGTTGCTTCCTGAAGGAGAGATGGTCCTGGGTGAGTCGTAGGTGGGTGGGGAGGGTGTTCCAGGTCTTGGCCGCCAGGTAGGTGAAGGATCTTCCTCCGGTGGTGGTTCTGTGGATCTGTGGGACGGTGGCGAGGGCGAGGCTGGCGGAGCGGAGCTGGCGGGTTGGCGTGTAGAACGTGAGGCGGTTGTTGAGGTATTCGGGGCCGAAGTCGTGGAGAGCCTTGTGTGCGTGGGTGAGGAGTCTGAACATGATCCTCTTGCTGACGGGGAGCCAGTGCAGGTCCCTCAAGTGGGCGGAGATGTGGCTGTGTCGGGGATGTCCAAGACGAGTAGTGCTGAGGCGTTCTGGATGAGCTGGAGTCTTTTCTGTAGTTCGGCGGTGGTCCCAGCGTAGAGGGCGTTCCCGTAGTCCAGACGGCTGGTGACGAGGGCCTGGGTGACCGTTTTCCTGGTTCCAGTGGGGATCCAGTGGAAGATCTTATGGAGCATGCGGAGTGTGTTGAAGCAGGAGGAGGTAACGGCGTTAACTTGCCTGGCCATCGTGAGGGAGGAGTCAAGAGATCAGTTCATTCTTTTGGTTGGTTTACACTGTGTAGTTTAGACGATGAGGCATATCATACTGAATGTCACATCGGTGGAATTCAAAATATGTCAAACAATGAAATGAAGGGCAGGCCCGCAATGACATACAGATAATGCCCATCAATTTAAGTCAGAATGTTTTCACAGTGGAAATGAGAATATATCCCTCAATGTAATGCAGAATTATATCTAATATTGTATGCAGAATATGTTCACAATGTGATTCGTTAAAAAGGCAGCATATGCTACAATTTATTGCAGAATGCCTTTCAAATAATACAGAAAATGCCCATAATATAATCGAGACTATGTCCACCAAAGAAATGCAGCATAAGTTTAGAGTGTAATGCGGAATTTGACAATCAGTGTAAGAAAGGATATATCAACCATACATTGCAGAAATCTGTGCATGGCGTAAACAGAGCAAGTCCATCAAACAATCCAAAATCTGCCCACAATGTAACGGAGAAGTCCATCAATGCAGAATTTGCTAATCAATGTAATGCAGAATAATCCCGATCTAAACAGAATACAATGCCCGTCGAAGTAATGTAGCATACGTCAATGCAATATAGAATATGCCCATCAACAGAATGCAGAATACGGATGCAATGTAAGTCAGAACAAATCAATGTGGTAGAGAATATTGACAATCAATAGAATGCAAACTATGGATAGAATGTAAGCCAGAAAAAAATCAAAGTAATATAGAATGTGCCCATCAGTACAATGCAGAATACTTATACAATGTAAACCAGACTATATCAATATAGTATATATGACGGCCATCGATATAATGCAGAATATGCATACACGGATACAATGTAAGCCAGAATACATAAATGTAATAGATCATATGTCATCAGTAGAATACAAAATACGGATACAATGTAATGCAGCCTGTTCACCTCACCATAAAGCAGAACATGTCCATAGTTCAATGCATTCTGTGACCATGGTTGTACTACCCGATATGGCTTCCGTACCATGCAGGCGCCTATCAGTGTGAAAAACCACACCAAGGGAATGAAGCCTTTGTGAATCTGTCCTGTGCTTAACGAGGCCACAAGTCCTTCATCAGCACCCCCAAACGGAATCCTACTGACGCTTTCAGGATGAACAGAACAGTCCACGTTTTAACTGTACAGCCCTAATTCTAGACTTAAGCCTTTCTCTACGAGCTCCACATTTGGGCAGATATTGGAGATTATGGGCCAGATGTAGGTAATCCTATTTTACTGATTCTAAAATACCGAATTTTACCGATTCGGTATTTCAGAATCAATAAATGGGATGTAGCAAATTATTTGGTACATTTTACCGAATCGGTAGGATTCAGTAATTACCGATTCGGTAATTACCGAATCGGTAAATACCGATTCGGTATTTACCTAATCAGTAATTCCCATTCATTCCTATGGGCCTGGAGGCCCATAGGAATGATGGGGAATTACCGATTCGGTATTTACCGATTCGGTAAATACCGAATCGGTAATAGGGGGACCATGTTCAAGGGTGGCAGGGTGTCACATTGACACCCCTGTTACCCTGAATAGTGCATGGGTGCACATGTGCACATGCGGCCACATGGCACAGTAAAAAAAGCACAAAATTGCTTTTTATTAAGGTTTTCGATATTTAACACCAACTTTTATTTGGTGGTAAATACCGAATCCTTAACTGTGCAATGCACTAATTTGAGTGCTCCCTACATTTCAGATTCGGTAATTTACCGATTCGGTATTTTAAGGAATCGGTAATTTACCAATTCCTTAAATGACCGATTCCGTAAATTACCGAATCTGAAATGTAGCCACCTACATCCCAAATGCCCAATACTGGTTGGTAACGGCCGAAATTTGGTAATTTCGGCCGTTACCAACCGGTATTGGGCCACCTACATCTGGCCCTATGTGATTTGCCCAGTACCACACGATTTTGGTGAAGTGGAGAATCAGGGATTACAACCCATGTCTCCTGGCTTCAATTTAGTCCTTTGAACATATCTCCTTCTTGGACACAGTTTCTGGAAAATGTTAATTGATTAACCAAATTAACACATTCTTTGTTTGAGGGGTCGCTGCAACTATCTGGTGGGAGTTTTCTAGTTTCTGGAGCCTGATGTATCATTAGGGTTTTCCCATTCTATGTCTATAGAGATATGTGTCAATACACGAGAACCTAGATTTGATTTATTTCATTTTTTAGGAGCCCTACTCTGTATATAAAATTGATCCATGTCAGAATAAATTCCCCAATCTGGATATTTTTACCTTTCTCTTAGACATATTGGGTGATTTTTAATCCCAAATGAGGACATGTTGAAACCCTATCAATTTCAGGTGCTTCTGGGAGCAAAGTCAAAATGTCACTGTACACCAATATGAGTTTGTCCCAGCTGAGTTCAGTGAGACTAGGGCTGGCTGCAACAGATCCAATCGCCCCAAGGGCAAGTTCTCTTTTCTGTTTAATAGCCCGAGTCATGAAATTAAAAGTAAAATATCAGTGGCAACGCACTTTCAAATGAGCCATTGACGCCGTGTTTTGGAGGTATAGACCTGGTCTGGTTTACAGATTGGTCTTACGTGTCCTAGTGGTATTTAATTCTGCTTACTGTGAGTCAACGAATCTATGGAAAGTGACCACCTTTATGACCCAAGTGCGCCTTTCACATTTTTCAATGCTGGGAAGCATTGTGCTTACGAACTGAATTTGTCTGGGTGCAGTCACCCCCCCCCCATTAAACTATAAGGGTGGTCCATGGTTTTACAACAGGGTCACTGTAAGCGAGGGTCATGTATCCACCAAGGGATCCATCATCCTAGTGTTCACCACTTTTATATCCCTCACAGCCAACGTTCCAGGTGTCTGACCGAGAGAAAGAGGTGGCAGTTATGCCTTAAAGCTTGTCCGAATGCGTGGCATGGTGCGGTGTAATAATCCATTGCAAAATCGTTGGGTACATAACCCACATATTCAAAAAAGTGGCTTCAATAACAGAAGTTTAAAGCACCTGATCAACCATCTTGTGTCTTCTCCAGCCCTTCTCTTGTTTTCCTCCCTTTGAACGATGCCCCACCACGTTCCAAGTCACATCATCACACTCTGGCCCCTCTTCTCGCTTTTTAGTGTATGAGATACAACACAAACTTAAATGTATTTATCCATGCATTCTTCGACGCTCCTTCGAAGAACATAGAACTAGTAAAGATGGGACTCTTTACCCAACTAAAATGCTGCAACATTCTTAAACCATACCTTTACTTCATATGTAATCTTGCAAATAGTTCAGCTTTCTGTATGTCCTATTCTCTTTATTATCTCCTTATGGTCCCAGACCTACTCCTACTTCGTATTTTGTTCTTCGATTTTTTTCTCGCTCACACATCTTCCTCCACACACCTACACCATCTTAACCACCCTCTTCAACTTCCAAATCCTTAATTCAAATCCTTGTTACAGACCAAAACAAAATCCTTGTTACAGTATAGGTGATACCACAGGCATGTGCTCTACTTATTGTTATCACAACTCAGTATTTCAATTACATTTGGCAATGAGGTACTACGAATATATACCACATTCTAATGCTGTGACTCCCTTTGTCAAAAGAGCCAGGGACAGGAAACCCTAGGTCAACACACAGGTCTCCATTGCAAGAGGGTGGTTAACACTACATTAGTTCTTATGGTCCTGAAAATACCAATACCACATTCACAAGGAGGGAGAAAGATGGTAGCAGGCAAGCAATTTTCAGCTGTTAAAGTTGGAAAAAGCTCAAGGGAAAGGAGTTATACTGGAAAAATGTAAATGGCTAGATGATTATGTTGTCCATTCGAGGGAGTGTGTGTGTGCGTGTGCATGTGTGTTTAGCGACTTCCCCTTTGACCTTCTTAAAGACTAACAGCTACTACCTGTCTGCAGAATGGCAATGCCATGCTCTGTGAGTCTGAGTTGCTTGCAAATTTCTGATGCTGGTTTAGATTTGTGCCATTGCATTGTGGCCATGCATTACCTTTGCTGGTTGGGGTCTGCTGCTCTTAAACTCACACCACTACCTGCTTGGGGATCATCCGCCCATAAACCTCCACAGCGGGCCCAACACCCCTGCACTGAGGGGTGTTTGAATATAATGTGAGTTGTTGATATAGAAGAGTCTACTTCCATCACCCTGTGGAAAGCTTGCCACAAGATTGTACGGATTGGGGCATATCACAAACAACCTCAGATACTTCAATTTTCATCCAAGTATGACGGTATTCAGACCTTGAGTTCGTCCAAGATTGTGATACCTCTCAAATTTCGAATTGCTTTGCTCTACATCCTCCTTTCCTTTGCAATGTTGTGAAATGTGCTTCCCCAGACCGGCAGTACTTCCTTACATAAAGCACTGGGCATTCTGCTTTGGACTTCCTTCACTCTCACAATTGTCAGGGAATAAACTGAGGCTGTGGCTATAAAGTGGGGGAAATGCAAATCTATGTGCAAATAGCAGTTATCAAGAGTTCCCTTCACAGATTCCGGCAGGTGAAACTTCTTGAAATTTATTGGAGGAAAGTCCTGGAAAAACTGTAAAATGTGTGAAAACTTGCTTCTTTCAATAGCAATTCCACGTCCTATATCTCATTTCCAAGTGAAAAATGTGGAATAGGAGGTATTTACCACAGCTGGCACATGCCATATCCAGGGAAAATGCTATTTACTGTCAACTCATCCATTGATAAACAGGACCTAAGCTCTTGGAGTTCATGTTCACCATTACAACCTATGCTTATTTCCAATAATAACTTAAAAGCCCCTACATTGGTACATGAGTTTTAATTCACTCAATATCAGACGTTCCACCCCAGCCTCCCAGTAGACATATCACCAGTGCCGATGTACAGCGTCCTGTATGATTGCAATGGATGACAATGAAACACAACTAAGAAGTGAATCCACTGCAAGTAATGTGTAATAGTTGTGTTTAATAAGGGGAAAGCATGACTAGACCTTTAAAGAAAGCAAGCATTGGAAAAGCCAATAGGTCATACCCTTCCTCTTTGCCAATGCAGCCTATTGACTTTGCCAGTACTTTTAGCTGATGCTGTCCAGCATTAGCAAAAAGGAGCGTAGGAGAGCTAATAAGGAATCTGGGTGGGAAAGAGTGTTTAAATTAAAAAAAAAAAAGACACAAAGTCAAGCCGGGTGAGGAGGGAGAGGGGAAACATTAGGCATGCTTGGTGGTGGGTGATGGCAACACATCGAGTATGGGGGGCAGAGGTGTGAGGGGGAGAGCAAGAAAACACATGGACATCCATGGAGTGCTGAAAGAAAAAGGAAAAACTAGTTCCCTGTTATGGAACTCTGCAACGTATTCCATCAAAGGTTTGGTAAAGAAGCTATGCTCCAGAGGTTGACAAAAAGTATAAGACAGAGGAAAGTGATCAAATAAATTACAAGTAAATAAGACTGGCAAGAAAACCAACCAATGATAAGCAAATGACTGACCCATAGACTCACTCTAAGTGTTAGGATTGTCCATGATAGGTCTTCGACATCAGAAAGTGATATGGTGTCTGTGGGGAGACCTAAAAATAATTTCCTACGTAGGATGTACTGTCCTAGGGTTGAATTCAAGGAGAGGCAGGACAAGCTTGAGGCATGTCAATCCATGGAAACGTAATTGTAGGTAGTACAGTTAATGGGAGACATTTTAAGTGGTGTTACTCTTACTGCAGGCATGCCAATCCTCATACTGTCTACTGGGGATTTAATTGATTGTAGGTAGCGGTAATCAATAGGGACCTTTAAACAGTGCTATGGCCACTGAATGTCCCAGTAACAATACATACACTGCTATTATCATTTGCTGGATTAATTACAGTGGTGAACACAGCTCTCAATGAAAATATCACTGAGGCAGACAAAACCACCCACAACAACCACATTAATGTGCATTTTTAGCTAAAGAAAGTTAATATTTTTTTCGATCAAACACTAAGATTGGTAAACTGCAGTTGCCTTACAACTTATTTTCATTGTACGATCCAGGTTGCAAAATTTACTATTTCAAAAATCGAGACAAGGGATAAAACTCAACCCCACCTCTCTTTTTGAAATTTTAAATACTAACAATATTGTTTTAGCCACGCCTTGTGTTTTAGATATAATGTATTTAAAGCCAATGATCTAATTGCTTTTGTGAAGACACCTCCCGATAAATTTGTGTGTTAGAATCTGTTTGCGTTTTTTAAATGTTTTTTACCTATGTATTAACTGTACGTTTGTATTGTGATGCACACATTGGATGTGTGTTGTTTTAATTGATTATTTGTTTTAAAAACAGTATATATTGTTGATCTCTGATGTGATCTATATCAATACATTTGATTAGATTTGACCACCTCTATGTGAAATATAGAGCTAATTTTCAAATTGCAAAATACTAATCTCCTAAAACTCAATTATACAAATATTAAATTAAGGACTCTATGAGGGATCATTTTTCCTGCAAATATGTTGTACCACAATACTGAAGTTTCAGTACTGACACACTTATCTCGACCCCACAATATTAAATATCAACATACTGTCAAGGTAAGTAGATGCAGAGTTCAGAAAAGTAATTATAAAGTAAACTATGTATGTTTAACTTGATGTTTGTTGGTAGACGGTATTGGGGGTCCATGAATCTGTAATTGTAAGTCATATTATTGACCTCAATATTGTGACATACAGCCCCTGCAAACTCATCGTCCCACATTTCCTACCTCACTTTTCTATGCCACCTCTTTTAGTTCTTTTCCTATCTTTCCTCTGGGTCTGACTCACAAAGTTTGTCCATGGGTAAACATCACTTACTCCTACATTTTCTGAGGTTTTGTGCATCAGACCCTGCACACCTGCAGTCTCATATCACTTTTCTGCGCTTGGTGTGCTGTTTTCCCCTCCTTTCTTGGCCCTCTCGCACAGATCTGCCTTAGAAACATATGTTTGTGCTCACCCTAACCTACGCCACTTTCAGCACTTGAAATGGTTCAGAAGCTCTAAAGAAAAATGTGCAATGTTATCTGTTTAATGGTTCACGTTTCAGTGCTATTTTGACCCGTTAATTGTTTCGCCGCTTGCTGGCTCCCACGCCCACTCAGTTTATTTTTAATGGAAACACCGCTCTACATGAGGCACATTTCTGCCTTACTTCAGAAGCAAATTAATCTGCAACTCGTTCCTGATAATTTCATGTTCTGAGAGAACAGTGTTAAAGTGTGACCTTCATGGAAGCAAAACATGTTTAATCTTTGTCAAACGTGGCCAGCAGAGAACCGGCTGGGATAGGATTCCCCGGCCTTGTTTAATCCCGCTCAGGGGGTGGCCCTCCCTCCTTGGCCTCCCAGTCATGTTTCATAGGCTCAAGGATACCAAATAACCGTTTTGTCCCTAAATCATATATCAGGAAATTGCCCTTTGATTGCATCATCAAGTTTTCAATTCTTTACTTAGGCTGACAAAGAACATAGGGGGAGATTTACAAGCCCCTTGCGCCACGTTTACGCCGCTGTTGCGTCACGCAAGGCGGCGTAAACGTGGCGCATCCCTACGAGGCATTTACAACGTGACGCATCTATGGAGATGCGTCACGGTGTAAGGCCCTGCGCCACATGAAACCTGCGTCAGGTTTCATGTAGGCATTTCCCGTGCAGGTGGGGGCGTTCCGTCGCAGGAACGCCCCTGACAAGTGACTCAGTGAAATCTACAAGATTTCACTGAGTCACTTTCCCAACGCTGATGCGTCAAAACCCTGTGTCTGCTTGAAGCAGATGTAAAGCTGGACGCACCACGTTAAAGATAGGGCAAGTTGGAAAAGTGCTGGAGTTGCGTGCCGCATGCAACACAACTTCAGCACTGCGCCAACTTTACACCCAAGATGCGACTCGCATCTGTTTATTCCTGCGCCATGGTGCGCCGCATTGTAATGGGTGGCACAAGGATGAACTTGCGTGCCGTATCTTTCCTGGCGCATCTCTGCCGATTTGCAGAGATGCGTCAGGCAACGTAAATCTGCCTCATATTGTGCAGAGACTTGACACACACTAGGGGCTGTATTACGGAAGTGCCCCGGGGGCGAAACGGGCATTTGCGCCTACTTTGTGTGCCCCAGGGGCACTTGGTAGTACAGAAGGGGGCGCAGACACTTGTGCGTCCCCTTCTGTAATACCGATAGTGCTGCTGCACATAAAGCGGCAGCGCTATCATCATTTTCATCATCATATTCCCTCATCATATCATCATCATATTCCCTCATTATGTCATCATTGTATTCCATCATTTGCATGGGGGTGTGATCCCATGCAAATTAGGGAATCCATGTGCCGCTGTGCCCACCTTATTATAGACGCGGGCGCTGGGGCAAATAAGCTATCGGGAGGTGCACTGACAGTGTGCTACCTAAAAGGTGGCTCACTGTCAGTGCGCCCCCCTGATGGCAGCCCTCGACTCGGCGATGCAGCGAGCACAAGGTAAGTGGTTTATTTTATTTTAAAATTTTACTTTCCCTATCCCGTCGTCTGTCCACTCCCCCCTACCGCCCGCCCTGCCTCACCACCCCATTGCTGTTACCTGTGCCAGCTGGCATTAATTTAAAGTAGCACTTACTGTACTTAATTCAGTAAAGTATACATATAATAAATTATCACGTCAGAGCACACTTTTAATGCCTGTGTGAATGCACAGTCGATGCAGCAGTGACAATTAGATTAATCTAAACTTGCCTTGCTCGAAGTATGTTTTTCCCCATTACATTCTCTTCCGTGCATTTTACACGCATTATGTAACGTTCCCCTGTGATGTGCTGACTAGCACAAGGCACATCTGCTGCATGATGTTAGCGAGAGTTTACTGTGTGAAGGAAGTCAACTCCCTGTCTCAGCTGAATTAGCTCTGCCCTGGATCAAGGGCTCCTGACAGCAGACCGGTGTTATCCACAGAGAACGTGAATGCAGTTGGAGCTAGATTTTATAGTTAACAGTTAATCGATCGAAGCTCGGTCAGTGGAGGGGTGAGATGACCAATGTTCGTGATGGACTGTTTCCACGAGGAACAGGGTCAGTACTGATTTGCATTAGCCAGTGCTTAATTTGTAAAATAATAAGTGCCAGGGCCATTGCCAGGAGGCCACTGCAGTTTGCACCACCTATTGCCCCTGCCAGCAAGGCCAGTGACACTACCAACACATCTACTAACCATCAGACAACTATAAGTGTTACAATTCAGACTATTCCGGGCCCCTAAAGCTATTAGAATGGATTGGGCGTCAGGTTTTAATGTGCATTGAGTTAATAAACAAGTGTTGTTGTGCTTATCTCTAAATTAGACACACAGCTCCACCATGTGGTGCACTGTCATAAGTGCCGGTTTTGACAATTAAGTGCCAGTGCTGAGCACCGGAAATCACCGGCTCAAATTAAGCACTGGATGGGCCTAGAGTGGCACAGTGGGAGAAAAACACTGGGTTGAAATGCTACCCTGAGCGATTGTCACTGGTTAGACTATCCGCAAACGTTCATCTCATTGGAGACTTGAGCAGAAACAGCCGTTTCCTCCTGAGTCAGGAAAAGTAAAGTGGTAATATCACTTATAGTATTACTGCAACCAAATTTCCGATTAGACATTTCACCAGGTGAAGCCTGGCAGAACTGGTGCCCAGAAAACTGCTCGGAATCAGCAATGTTACTATAGTGCTCCCAGTTAATTCCCCAGTCCGGAGGGGATTATGTGTAATGGTGCTGCAATGTAGCCTCAATGCTTTATTGATCCCTTTGGTGTCAATAATTTTGGGTCTGAAACTACCAATGCAGAATTACCGCATTTCTCAGAATAGCACCCTCTAAAGGATATAAATCACAATTGCCTGGTCATGTGGTACTGGAAAATGGAGGTGCAAATTAATGAGGAATCACCACAGCAATATTAGAATGATCAGCAGAGAATGGCAAACAGGTGACTGGTAAACTCAATGTGGACCTCGATCATTTATGAGCTAAGAAAGAAACCCTCACAAACCTGGATTTTAGCCAGCATATTGTAGTGTGGAGAAGGAGCCCACATGGCAGGATAACATTCTAATCCTTGTCACTTTTGTCAACTAATGAAGACTAGTAAAATAGCCCATTATCCCCGGATTAATCAGACGGTATGTGTCAACCACGATAGCAATAGATTGACTGTCTTAATGTCAAATAATGGTTTGATTCTCCTCTAAGGGGGGCTCTTAGCAGCCTACATTGTATCTTTACCTAACCTCTCAGGGTACAGGAGTCTTTCTTTACCTGATTGCATATAATTTAAATTTCAAAACCTGCTTGTGGCTAGCTTTGGCACCAGCCCTTTTCAATAAATATTACATACAGTTTGATAATATGAGATGATTAAACAATTCTTATATGGATGAATAAAATCCATAGGGGAGAAGACATGTGCCGAATGTTTCAACAATGTCATACTGTCGGTTAATTCATAACGGATTGGGTAACAAAGGTGTAGATCATTTTAATATTTTTAATAAGATATACTATTGTCAAGAGGTCAATTACTGAGATTTAAAGGAACGTATCTAGACCTCTTGCAAAGATACATATTTCATAATCATCCTTCATAACCCTTCAATGTATTTTGGCCCTGTGAATACAATAGGGTGGAGGGACTTAGACCTACTGAAGTATAGAGCATGGCAAATGCCTCTAATGCCAGAGCAAAAGCTGTATCCATTGCGATCTTAGATCTTTATATAATGGTCATTGATTCATATTAATGGGATACATGTTATATTAAAGCCTTTTCAGGGACTAGGTGTATTTTGGCATCTTTCCACTTCTTTCTAACAAATATGCACACATACAAAGCCCTACACAATTCAGGACCAGAATACCTGAACAGCCACATGCACTTCACCAACCCACCTACACTGTGCCTCACTCTCACTCGCACATATTCCCCAGATCTGCCAAAGCAAAACGGGAAGTCGCTCATTCTCCAACATCACACCCAAGACAGGGAACGATTTCCCTCAACACATCAGAGCCTCTTTCTCACTTCCTGAGTTCCACAAGAAGCTGAAGACCTGGTTCTTCGTATTAGCACCTTGTGGACCACAAACCTAGACACATGCTCAAGCACCTGGATACCCTCTTGGGTTGTTAGTACACTATACAAATCAATATAACATAACATTACTAATTTAAGACGTATTCCAAACCTATATTTAATATGTAACAGGCATGATAAGTTCTATGTGTTATTCCTTGTCCATTATAGGTTTTTGCTGTAGCAGGTTAGCTGTCACTTTCCTCTAGAATGTCCGTGGTGTTCTAGCAATTTCCTGTAAGAGCTTGTGCAAACGAGTAAGAATGTTTTTGTGAAGGATTCTAAGTTTCACCAGTTGGATATGAAGCATATGACAGTAAGAGTACTTTCTATATGAGAGAACCAAGGTAAATCATGGTCATCTGATCTACTGATTACACCTTTGATGACTTCTTGGTTGGTTTTCAATTGGTCACTGTGCCATAGTATGATACATACAATGAGGAGCCTCAGATGAGCCTCACTTGCAGTAGTCTTTAGAACCAAATCTAAGTGCAGGGAATTGTGGGTGATTTGCCAGGTAGGGCTGCACCTATTTGAAGTATCTATTTTTACTGATGGATGTTTTAAGAATCCATCTGCCTTGTAGTGAATGGCTAAACCTTTTGTCTTTTCAGAACCCTCCTTTTTGGACTCTGCTGAATTCTGAATGCTGCTAACCCCATGGGTTTCAACTAAACTGGGTAAATTCTTCCCTCGTGTGCACTTTGTACTAGTTGCAAGCGTGCAGTCCGCTCTGTGTCACACGTGTGTTTGTACATAGCACACATATCTAATCTGCAGATGCATTAAAGCATGCTAAAAGGTGAAGTGGGAATAAATATTTTTTCTTCAGCTGGGATGTTCTACCACTGTGATGACACTAGGTATGCAAAGTTGTATTTCTATATGTTCATACACGTAAATTAACTACTCGGAACTGAATTACTAAAGTCACACCTTCCAGTTGGTGATAGCAGTTCATGTAATTACAAGGTACACGTAATTTATCCTGAATACTACATTATCTTTTCAGATGTATCTTCCTAAGTCTTCATTTGAAGAAAGGTTATACAAGAATAATAGAGATGTGAAAGTAAACCTAACTAGGTTATGTCTAGGTCCCCGTGCTGAAACATGGGGGCATGTTAACTTAGGGGAAGCTAAATAAAACCTGTTTCCTGCAAGAACTGAAGATGCACCAATAGAAAAGCTGTATTCACTTCTAATGTGCACAGTTTGTGTCATACTGAGGGTTGTAGCTATTCCAGAGGCCTGGAGCTGGTAGGCTTTCGCTTTCTGGAGCACTGTATACGTTCGAGAATCTGAGGCTCTTCCTGACTTCTCATAAGAACACTTTTGTCAGCTCCACTAGAATCCCACTTTGTGTTAAACTTAACAATGAGATGGACTCTGCAGCCCCTTGAAGCACCCACAGGACCAGTGTGCAGTCCTGCTGAGGCTTTGATAAACTTGTATGTGGTAACCTGGAAGTCCTGTGCAATATCAGTGAGGAAAGGGAGTTTTTAGTGGACCATTCAGAAGCATGGAGACATGTGGTGCATCCTGCCCTGTGACTGGCTGGGCATAGAATAGGAGAACAACTTCTGATCGCACTTTCCTGGCTGTTTTGCAAGAATTAAACATTGCAAAGCCACAGCTACAGATTAGGTGAGTGGTAGTTGACTACGGCAAAGTGTTAAAACGTAGGCGAAGAGAACTTAGAAAGTTCTTGACTTTTGCTGGCAGACTGGATGTAAGTGACTGTTACAATCCTGTAAAGAGATGAGCTTCCAGCCTCCAACAGCACTCTTGCCATTTTTAACTTTCACAAATCACACCAGGGCGCTGTGTATAAGGCCACGTGGTCCTGCTACTTCTGCACCCACTGACCTAACCAGATGTGGAGTGAAATGTTTTGTCATATTGCCACAAGAGAGATAAAGTATTGAAGATACCTGGAGACACCAAGCATATATTGCCGAACATTGGGAGCTAGGGTACACATTTTATCACAAGGAACGTTATCAACTTTGCTTTTTCTAATCTGCCATCAGGGAAGCAGTAACATCTTTGCCCAAGCACAAAACTTGTACAGCCATGATATTTTCAGATTTCCGTCTTGGTTCAGGATGCACCAATGGTGAAATGTTTACTCCAGTAAAGTGGTAAAGGCTAAGTAACTTTCTTTGCCAGGGCTAACTCAGCATCTTTAGCTAACCACATTCAAACTATTTTACTTCAGTTTCCCTTTATAATTTTCCATCTTCGGTTTGTTTTTTTGGACTAGATCCAACATGCTTACATGAGAAATATCACATGAACCACAGGAGTAAATCCGGGACAGAGCCCACTGTGAAGGCCCAACAGATGACATGCGCGAGGCAATGTAAGCAAGAGCCATCTGCTCCCACAATTAAACATGGGCCCCAGGAGAGATCCACTTCTGATGCCTGCTCAGAGGTAAACATGAGCAGGCCACATGAGCAGGAGGCGCATGGTCAAAAAATGAAAAATGGGTCAGCTTCTCGCCTCAACGCCCTACCTGGTGACAAACATGGAGCAGGGGCATCGGCCGAAGCGGTCTACTCTGAACATTAAACCGGACCCACTGCATGGCCCACGTCTGCATCTCCCCACCCAGCAGCGATCATGGAGTAGGCAACCTTGGCAAGAGTCACCTGCTCTGACCATTGAAAATGAGCAGATGTGGGGCGCACTTCTGACTCTAACACCCCTCCCGGTGGTAAACATGGAGTAGGCAGCCTTGGCAGGAACAACCTGATCTAACCATTAAAATTGAGCCTGTTGTGAAGCACACTTAGTTCTGCCCCTAACTCCCCACCCGGTGGTAAACATTGAGTTGGCAGCCTTGACAGGAGCCTCCTGCTCTGACCATTAAAAATGAGCTGCTGTGAAGCGATGTCTGGCCCTAACTTCCCACCTGGTGGCAAACATGAAGCAGGGGGCATAGGCAGAAGCTGCCTACTCTTAACATTAAACTGGACCCACTGTGTGGCCCGGGTCTGCATCTCCCCCACCCAGCAGCAACTATAGAGTAGGCAGCCTTGGGAGGAGCCACCTGCTCTGGCCATTACAAATAAGCTCCTGTGAAGCGCACGTCTGCCCCTAACTCCCCACCCAGTGGTAAACATATAGTAGATTGCCTGTCCGAGAGATACCTGCTGTAACCATAAAAAAAAAGCCGCTGTGAGGCATACTTAGTTCTGCCCCTAACTCCTCACCCGGTGGTAAACATGGAGTATGCAGCATTGGCCGAAGCCACTTGTTCTGACCATTAAAAATGAGCCTGCTGTGAGGCGCACTTATGACTATAACTCCCCACTCGGTGGTAAACATGGAGTAGGCAGCCTTGGCAGAAGCCACCTGCTCTGACCATTAAAAATGAGCCTGCTGTGAGGCGCACTTCTGCCCCTAACTCCCCACCCGGTGGTAAACATGGAGTAGGCAGCCTTGGCAGAAGCCACCTGCTCTACACGCAGTGCACAATTTGCGTTCCCCTCATTGTTGACTGTAGTGTTAACACTGCAGTCAACACTGAGGGGAGAGCAAAATTGTACCATCAGGCAAAGGAGAAATCTTTTCTGGCATATTATGTAGTGTCTGGGCACACCCTTTTCCCTGCCCAAACTGATTTTCATGACCTCCTCTACCATTTATCACACGTTCTTAATGTTACCTTTTGTAAAAACTGCATTCTGGCCCATTGATTACACTCCTTCTGGCCTGAGCTGGAAAGTACGGCCCGAGCCGAAGAGTACGGCACGAGCTGGAGAGTACGGGCCGGGTGCGGAGAGTAGGCCCAGGTGCGGAGATTCCCCTTGACTGCGGACATAATGATATGACTCGTAAATGATCTCTGTGCATACCAAAAGTCGTACAGTTAGACTTTTGTCTCACACTACCTTTGTGAATCGAATCGAGTAGGCACCACAAGTAGGAGATGGATGTATGATGGTACAACGCGTGGTATTACCACTCGTACCGCTACAACACGTCTTTTACAACGCAAGTCGTTACCACGACTTGCGCTGTAGGGGTGCGGACTTAGGAATAGTTAAATTCACTATTCCAACACCAGCCTACGTACAGTAGGGAAGGTGTTGGAATAGTAAATCTACTATTCCTTATCCTTGAGTGCCCTCCAGCGCAAGTCGTGGTTACGACTTGCGTTGTAAAAGACGCGTTGTAACGGTACTGCAGGGTAACATCCGCGTTGTAAAGGATGTTCCCCGTAGGAGATTTCACCTCCAAATATTAACCAAGTGAGGCCCGCTGCTGCTGCTGGCCCTGTCTCACCCCCCCAACCCCTCTCCCCACCAGCCCCAGCATCCTGGCTAGACAGCATACAACGAAATAGTGGTCCTCTTTCAAGGTCTGTTACATTAGAACTTCAAATCTGCTGAGGCTTGCGCCGCCACCTCTTCCTCGCAGCTACTTTCCCTGGTGTAATGTTTGTGCAGGCAAATGAAATGCACAACGCTGGAATGGTGTGTTAAGTATTTATTCTTAACTTAACAGGTGAATACTGAGGAGCGCCGGCCGGCGCTTCCGAACATTACTTTATCTCCGCGCGCACTGGGGATGCGCGCGCAGCTTGCCAACATGGCCGCCGCACGTCACGCCTACGTGACGTGCATCAACTAGAATGCGTCCGCTACATATCTCCCCCTTTTTATCAAACATTAATGAGTCACTTACAGTTCATCGTCCAATTCAAAATCTCGATATCTGGAAGGTCTTACCACCTGCCTTCCGCTCCTTGTGACCCTGACTGGGTTCTCCATTGTCTCTTGACTCTGCGTCTCATGGCTTACTGTCCCTTCATTCTCAACACCTCCTTCATGCATGCTTCTCTCCAACCTGTCCCATTCCAATCCTTGACTTCCGTTTTCTCCTTCCTCTTCACTTTCCGTTCCAGCTCTCACTCCACCTTGCTGTTCTGCGGCTTCTTGATTCCTCTCCACTTCCGAGCCTTCCTTGTCTTCCCAGTCGGCGCTCTGTTGCTCCCAGCCCAAAACCTTATTGCACCTGGCCATGCGGTCTTGGGACCACACGTTCCCGTCGCTTAGTAGGGCTGCTCGATCATACACTTCCACAACTTGCAACGGCTTGGTGTACTTGCTGTCTCCCTTCTTCTGTAGGGTGGCCAACCTTACTCTTACCCACTCTCCCTTCTCCAGGCCTGTACTTTTGACATTCCTTCGCTTGTTGTAGTGGTTGCTGTAGATTGTCTGTGCTCTTTCCAGGTTAGCCCGCACCACTGCAGGAGACCATTCACTTGTGATGAGTTTATCCTTCCAAATTCTGTTGTCGTGTGTAAAGGGTTCACGCCCTCTCAATATTTGGAATGGACTATACCCCGTGCCCGTGGGGGTTATTCTGTAGGCCCATATCATATTCTCTAACGCCCTCTCCCAGTTCTGTTCACTTGATATGGCTGCTTGTATGGCTCCCATCACTACCCTGTTAAATCTCTCCACTAAACCGTTACCGGCCGGATGGTAGATTGCGGTGTGTTTGACAGTGACGCCATTTCTTTGCATGAACTTGTTCCACTTTTCTGACGTGAACTGGGGTCCATTGTCACTCAAGATTGATTTTGGTATTCCTTCCCTCGTGAAAGTCTCTGACAGAAACTTAATGATGTTCTCAGTGTCCATGGACTCATCTACTCTCAACTCCGGCCACTTTGAATATCGATCCATGAGCACGCACACGTATTTCTGTGTGCCTTGGTCATCTAGGACCGGTCCCAAAATGTCTATGGATAGTTCTTCCCACGGATTTGAAGGGGGATCAAACTTTCCTATCGCTGGCCTTAACGGTTTTAATGTCTTGTCCGCCCGTTGACACTGTGGACACTCCCTGACATGCCTTTCAGCCCTTATGTCCATGCCTGGCCACCAGTAATTTTGTTTTGCTCGTGCCTTGAGTTTCCCTATGCCCAGGTGTCCTTCATGTAGCAAGTCCACAAGTTTTGAGGTGAGGTTCCTTGGGGGAATCACCTTATCTCCCCTGTATATGAAGATCCCTTTGTCTCCTATCGACAGTTCTTCCCGTACTTCAAAGTACGGCTTGAGACTTGCCCTCACGTTCCTTTTGTCCGGCCATCCATGTACGATGTGCCCCTTCACTTCCTTTATGTCGGTGTCCTCTTCATATGACTCTGTCCATTCTTGTAGACTGATTAGTTTCTCTTGGTCTTCTATCAGGGCTACCAACTCCCCACTGCCGGCAGAGTCTTCCTCTCCTGGCTCCATGGCAGCTGCCCTGCTCAGATAATCCGCTACTCGGTTACGGCTCCCGGGAATGTACTCCACGTCGTACCGGAACTCGAGCAACTTTAGAGTCATCTTGGATATCCGGGGAGTGGCACTGGCGTGTCCACTCGACGTTAGCACCTTCACCAACGGTTTGTGGTCTGTTCTGAGAAGAAAGCGTGTTCCCCACAGAAATTGCCGGAATCTCGCCATGGCCCATACAACCGCCAGCATCTCTTTCTCAATCACGCTGTGCTTGCTCTCCGTATCTGTCAATGCTCTGGACGCAAAACTGATGGTCTCCATTTCCCCTCTTCCTCTGTCTTGCATGAGTACCGCGCCCAGGCCCTTGTCACTGGCATCTGTCGTCAGTATGGTGGTGCCTTGTGGGTCATAACCCTTGAGGGGAACCGCTCCTGTAACGTCCTTTTTGATTGTTTCGAACTCTGCTTGGGCTTCTGGCGTCCACTGAAACACTGTGCTGTCCCTAGTCAACAGCCTCAAATTGTGGGTCTTGGAAGCGAAGTGTACCACAAACTTGCTGTAGTACTCCGCCATCCCCAGGAACGATCTGACCTCTTCCTTGTTCCTGGGCGGTGGTGCTTCAGCGATGGCTTTGACGTTTTCTGCTTTGGGGGTAACCCCCTGCCGTCCGATCTCGTGACCTAGGTACGTTACCGATTGCAGTCCTAATCAACACTTCGACCACTCCGCCGTAAGGCCTTTGTTCTCTAGTGTTTTCAACACTTTTCCCAGCTTCTGATCGTGGTCCTGCTTATCTCGTCCCATCACCAAAATGTCATCCTGGAAGTACTGGACGTCCTTACAGTCTCTGAATAGTTGGTGCATCATTTTCTGGAAAACTGCGGCTGCTGAGGCCAGCCCAAAAGGCATCCGACAAAACTGGTAACACCCAAACGGTGTGATGAAGGATGTGAGCCGTTTGCTGTCCGGGTGGAGTGCGATTTGGTGATAGGCCGAGGTCAAGTCGATAGTGGAGTACCACTGTACCCCTCTGGTCTTGGTCAACATTTCCTCGATTCTGGGGAGGGGAAATTTCTCCACAACGATATTCTTATTCAGTTCTCTTAGATCCACACAGAGCCGGACCTTCCCATTTGGCTTCATTACAACCACCAAGGGCGCCAACCATTCTGCACAGGTTATCGGCTCTATTATTCCCTTCTTTTCCAGCTCCAGGAGTTCAATTTGGACTGCTTCTCTCACCGCAATCGGCACATTCCTCACCTTGTGGGCTACCGGAATGGCCCCTTCCTTGAGCACTATCTTGTGTTGGAAGTTTTCCATCCGTCCCACTGTGCCTCCAAACACTTTCGGGTAGTTCTCCTTCCATTTGTTCATGTCCGGCCATTCTTCTTGCTCTGTGAGTAATATTTGCTCCTTTCCTCCTGGATCCAGTTTTATTCCTAGGTCCCCTTGGTCTAGCCATCCCAGGACCGAGGGTCCCTTTTCTGCAATGTACAGCTTGCACCATGCTGACCGGCCCCTGAATTCGAACAGTAGGCGGCGGAACCCCAACATTGGAATGCGGTCGCCATTGTAAGTGACCGGTCGGATGTCTAGCTTTTCCAACTCCGGTCCCAATTTGGGTCTGAACGTTTCTTCCCACACTGCCTGTTGGATGATGGTAAAGGGGGATCCTGTGTCCGCCACCACGGTGATGGTGATTCCTCCCATAGACATGTCCAGGATGGGTTTTGTGGATTTCCTCCCTTCTATGCTCATTACCTGGTCATATATGCACAGGACGGTGACCACCTCTTCCTCTGCAACCTCCTCCAGATCTTCTTCACCTTGCTCGACGCATTTCACTGTTTCCTTCGGATGTTTCTTCCTACACACCTTTTCATAGTGGCCCAGGATACCGCAGTGTAGGCACTTGGCTCGGAATGCGGGACATCTTCTGTCACGTGCGTCGTGGGACCAACTGCCACATCTGTAGCACGATTTCTTGCTGTCATTCCCTGTTTGCTTCCCTTGCCATCTGCTGGTTCCTTTGGCTGCTGGGTCTTTTCCTCTTTGGTCCTTACGGTGGTCTCCCTCTTGTATCCTGTTCACCATTGTTGGGGTGGCCACATCTTTCTTGGTTGCTGCAGCACACCTCCTAGCAAGTTCCGCCCTTTTTACGATGACCATTACTTCTTTGAGCGTGGTGTCGCCGCTCGCCCACAACTTGTCTTGGACCTGTGTGCTCGTAGTGTGCATCACGATCTGGTCTTTTATGAATTCATCCTCCCACAGTGCGTATTTACACGGGGCCGCTAGTTTCCTCAAGGCCCCTACATATTCCTCTATGGTTTCTCCAGCCCGTTGTTTCCTTTGCTGGAAGTTGAACCTATCCACTGACACACATATGGTGGGGCGGTACCTCTCATCCAGGTCTTCTACTGCATGGGCATAGACATCTGTATCGGTGTCCTCTCTCTTCTTGGGCACCAGACTCTTGTAAATCCTGAGACCCTCCGGTCCCAAGTTCAGTAGCAGGATACGTTTCTTTCTTTGGGGGGTGAATTTTTCTTCATTTTCGTCCTCTAGGACCCCTATGAAATTATCGATATATTCTTTCCAATCCTCCCACTTCATCAGGGGTTCGCCAGGTTTCGGTAGGAACTGCACTGGCGCAATTGCATAGCCTGCCGGTGTGCTCATCCTCACCTCCCTGATCTCTGTCGCCTTGACGTCCTTGCTGGTGGGGCTCCCTGGGGCGCTGTCCTTCACTTCTGTATTGGCGTCCTCCTGGGGACTCCTAGTGCTGGTCCCCTCTTCCTCCCCTTTGGTAGCCAGCGCTGTTCCTACCTTCCACGGTGTGATGGGAAGGTATGTGCGGTGATTTCTCTTCTGTGGGTTGCGGTGCTGCCTCTCTGGCCACTGCGCCGCCCCTCCGGTGGTTGTGGCACTGCCACGCTCCTCAGCCTGTCGTTCTTGGTGGGCTCAGCCGTGCCCCCTTGTGCCCTCCGCAATCTGGCCTCGTGGTGCTGCTCTGCGCTGTGTCCCAGTGGTCAGGGGGTTGCCTGCCCTGCTGCTGCCCACTTGGTGGAGGGTTCGATTTTTTTTTTTCCTGCTGAGTTACCAGCTGGATCCTCCCGGCCTCGTCGCCACTGTAATGTTTGTGCAGGCAAATGAAATGCACAACGCTGGAATGGTGTGTTAAGTATTTATTCTTAACTTAACAGGTGAATACTGAGGAGCGCCGGCCGGCGCTTCCGAACATTACTTTATCTCCGCGCGCACTGGGGATGCGCGCGCAGCTTGCCAACATGGCCGCCGCACGTCACGCCTACGTGACGTGCATCAACTAGAATGCGTCCGCTACACCTGGTTGTGCACATGAGGAAACACCTTGCATTCACACAGCTCACCCTTTTTAATGGAGGGTCTGGCCAATAGCAAAGGTTCTCTCTTAGTGCACGCACGCTCCTTGAGAGAGAACAATGAATGACAACAGGCAGTGCACGTGCACTTCCTAGAGTGAATGTGGGTCTGCACTTTCTTTTGTGCACCCAAGACCCGGCACCACGCATCTGGGGTAAGAGTATTGCATTTTAGCGTCGGCGTCTTCATCACCGCACTAAACGCCTAATGTCACATAGTAAAGCTCCTGTATGTGCAATGAGGTGCTTCAGGCCGCTCTGTGATGTATGACAGGTAATAAAGCTGCCAGCGTTCTTTACATTTTTTCATTTCTATGCGTGCACTTGAATGAGACCTACACCTCACTAAACCTGTTTAAAAACACTTTTGAACATCCTAAGAATTGGCCCGCAGCCCTGGTGAAGAAGCTTAAAGAAGCGCCCACCCACCCACGCCCAACACCCGACACGACTAATTAGAGACAGTTGTGACAGATCTGTCAATCTCTGAAACAGGTTTCAAACCTCTGCATAAGGTGACATGATGCGGAGAAAGTTCACACTAGCAATTATCCCTTTAAAGGAGCAAAGGTAATGATAGAGCAGAGTCAAAAAAGTACATTCACATTTATGTTTGAACACAAATGTGTGCAACGAGTCGTTTCTTACTTGAAAAATACCACTTTAAGGGTTATTTTAAAGATTTCCACACAATGTATGTCTGTGCAGCACTGTAAATGCAGGTTAGTTTGCCAAATCTCATCCAACAAGGGGATACCCACGCAGTAAGCATTGGCAAAGCCAATAGTTTTCACCTGGGCTTTGCTAATACTTTTTGCTGATGCTGCGCTAAAAGAAAATTGACAAAGAAAGGTGTGAAGCTGCACACATAATGAATGGAGTCTAAGATAATCTTCATCACTGTGAGTCGCACATACGTTGCACAACTCAGCTTATCATTACCTTTACTCCTTTAAAGGGATAATTGCTAGTGTGAACCTTCTCCGCATCATCTCACCTTATGCAGAGGTTTGAAACCTGTTTCAGAGATTGACAGATCTGTCACAACTGTCTCTAATTAGTCGTGTCGAGTGTTGGGCGTGGGTGGTGGGCGCTTCTTTAAGCTTCTTCACCAGGGCTGCGGGCCAATTCTTAGGATGTTCAAAAGTGTTTTTAAACAGGTTTAGTGAGGTGCAGGTCTCATTCAAGTGCATGCATAGAAATGAAAAAATGCAAAGAACGCTTTATTACCTGTCCTACACCACAGAGCGGCCTGAAGCACCTCGTTGCACATACAGGAGCTTCACTATGTGACATTAGAAAAACACACAGAAGGCAGCTCATGTCTGCTAGACGAGTTACGCTACCAAACTCTTGCAGGCTTTTGATTCACAGATCCAGTTGTTTCAGCCATCCTGGCTCAGGCAGCCATGGGAATAGCCAATGCTTTGGGATCAGGTACCCTACTGTATGTAATAAGGATGGTGCAAGTCACCTAGGAGTTCTGTGACCCTACAGATGAACGAGGCCATAGATCAGACTTTTATAAGGCAGTGAAACACCAAGACCAATATCCTTATAAAGAACAGGAGGGGAGACTTAAATCTTTGTCATACATCCTAAAGTGACCACTATTCCCCAACCCTCTTAACTCCTTTGTCTCTTGCCCCTTATTAAAGACATATAACAATTGCAAACATAACATGTGTATTCGTACAGTGCGCGTTCTCCCTGAAGAGTTCTTGGTGCTGAAATAACAGAGGTGTATTCATTCATTTATTCGTTTATTCTTACGCAACTCAATGGTACTCATCTTATTGACCTCAAAAGGATGAAAGGTAGAGTGGAGGGTGAAACTGTTCGGACTCAGACTTGTGACCAAGAGGTTAAGCACGGATCTAACTCAGGGTATTAGTACATAGTATATAAAAACAAGGTCAAATTTGTGTATTACAACATTGTGAACAATGTTGATAGAAATAACTAGGTTAGAAATTAGCTTAATATATGAGCGTAAAGTGAGGAGAAATAACAGGCAAGCTCTTCAGTTGACGATACGCTGGTGGTGAGAAGATTCAGAAAAGGGGGTGGTGATGAACAGAGTGTCTGAATTAAGCAGACCACTCTTACCCAGTCCAAAGATCAGGGCTTGATCCATCACCGTTATTTAGCTCACTGCCCCATCCCAGCTCAGAACCTGGCTATATGCAAATTAGTCTGTCCCTGGCCCAGTGCATCATGGGAACAGGGCAGACCAAACTACCAAGCCAATTCTTCACCAGAAAGGATACAAGCTACCGGGGACCGGTTTCTGGCATTTCAGCCTCGTCGGCCCGGCTTGCTTGAATCCTGATGGAGCAGTGAGCAAGGGACTCATGTCTGAGTATACCCTGCCACACCTATAGTGGCCAAAAACGATTCAGAAAAGGGGGTGGTGATGAACAGAGTGTCTGAATTAAGCAGACCACTCTTACCCAGTCCAAAGATCAGGGCTTGATCCATCACCGTTATTTAGCTCACTGCCCCATCCCAGCTCAGAACCTGGCTATATGCAAATTAGTCTGTCCCTGGCCCAGTGCATCATGGGAACAGGGCAGACCAAACTACCAAGCCAATTCTTCACCAGAAAGGATACAAGCTACCGGGGACCGGTGTCTGGCATTTCAGCCTCGTCGGCCCGGCTTGCTTGAATCCTGATGGAGCAGTGAGCAAGGGACTCATATCTGAGTATACCCTGCCACACCTATAGTGGCCAAAAACGATTCAGAAAAGGGGGTGGTGATGAACAGAGTGTCTGAATTAAGCAGACCACTCTTACCCAGTCCAAAGATCAGGGCTTGATCCATCACCGTTATTTAGCTCACTGCCCCATCCCTTTCTGAATCATTTTGTCCACCATAAGCGTGGAAGGGTATACTCAGATGTGAGTCCCTTGCTCATTGCACCATCAGGATTCAAGCAAGCCGGGCCGATGACGGCTGAAATGCCAGAAACCGGTCCCCGGAAGCTTGTTTCCTTCCCAGTATAAGAATTGGCTTGGTAGTTTGGTTTGCCCTGTTCCCATCATGCACTGGGACAGGAACAGACTAATTTGCATGTAGCCAGGTTCTGAGCTGGGATGGTGCAGTGAGCTAAAAAACGGTGATGGATCAAGCCCTGATCTTTGGACTGGGTAAGAGTGGTCTGCTTAATTCAGACACTCTGTTCATCACCACCCCCTTTTCTGAATCGGTGGTGAGAAGAGGCAGCTTTATGTTTTATGTGGTTTCATTTTTTTAGAAAGATCAGCGAGAAGCACATGTTCTCAGATCAATTGGTCGTCTTTACGATACAAATGTGAGAAAAGGATGATAGGAAGGGTTAAGGATAGGTGAACAGGAAGAAAGGAGAAGGTCGAGACAGGCTAATCAGCTAAAGGTATAGGTGGGAAACGACGAAGTCTAAGGATGCACGTTTTTTTCCAAGAGAAACGCCTTCATTTTTTTCTGATTGATCGTTATTCTCAGCTTTGCGGGACCCTGAGTTCCATAACGCAGATGCTGCACTAGAGAATGATCATGAGGCTGATTTTGTGAGCTCCTTGGTACCACCGGATTTGTCTTATGCCTATTAGTTGATAGACAGGATTCTTGTAGGTATGGGGTCTTATAGGTAATGCAAGCCAACTTGTATTTTAAAATAACCTCAATTGGAAGCCAATTAAGGTATTTGAGGACATGGGAGAAGTAGTCAAATATGTTAGTTCCAGAGAGCATTCTGGCCACACAGTGGAACCCAGCAGGAGATGGGGGGAGGTTCCGACTGGTACAGAGGTTCCAAGGTTAATTTTCGTGAGCACCAAAGATTGCCCCACCGAAGGTGTACAGTTTTTGATGCCATGTAGTGTTGCACTGCACGCAGTTAGCAGTTTATTCCACATGGAAAGGTAAGAGCCAGGCTAAATTCCCAAAGATTTTAACTCGGTGGCCACAGCTGATGATTCATCATTTGTTCCATTCATCATTTATTTTGTTGTGGTGGAGACCTTTATTGAAGAAGTACCGTTTCCTCAGAGTTAAGCTTCAAGTGATTGGCAGTCATCCAAATATTAATCTGTTGTAGACAAGATTTCATGGTGGTCACATCATGTGTTGTTGAGACCTTCAGGTAGATTTGCCCAATATTAGCGTATCGAGGAATGTCCACTCCAGCATCTTCCATCATAACTCAGAGAGTCTCTGTGTAATCAGAGCATCCTTGGATGTAGGAGTCAGAAGAGATGCAAACAATCTCAATACTACACCACCAACGCCCACGGGTGATTGCAGAATTTCCATTAGCCTCTGGCGATCAACGATGCCATAAGCCAGGGAGAGATCTAACAAGATGCACAAGCAGGCAGCAGCATCGTCAGACATGGAGTCCTTGCCATTTAGAAATTTCAGTTCTTGCAAGTTACATGTAGTGGACTATTATCCAGCCCATCTCAGACACATAATCGAGCACCTCGAAGAATTCAGAGAGGCGCCTCATCCGAGTGGGGCCATTTTTGTCTCAGAGCAGCGCCATGCACAAGTCTATATGATTATGAGTTCAGAGGTGTGCTTAGCAAAGCTTGATTGAAGAGTTTGAGCACATGATTCATGACAAATAGTACAACAAAATAACATTTCTTCTTTGATGAGCACGTCGATCAGCTACAGCTACTCGGTTCTTCCTCCTCAGAGCTTTCCTTCCGTACGGAACTTTCTTAACTTGTTGTCACACAACCAGATAATTCGAGCTGATAGTCACATAAGAAAGTCAGTTTTCCCCCAAGTGATATGACACACTAATAGCTGTTACAAAAGGCAGCACAGCTTTGGCTGTAAGCTTGGATCGTGGTTGTGGCATCACACTGAGCACCATTAGATCTGGGTTTGAACACGCAGAGATTAGAGAATGGATTTAGGGTGTTACCACACCTTGCATTACGGAGAAATTTCTAAATGCTTCGCATACACTCAGAGGACGTGCCCTTTTCAAAATTCCGCTCTAGCCAAGAAAAGCGAACCACACCTGCTGTGAGTCATGTCACCAAACAGGCCAAGCTGTCAATGTGACAAGACAGCTATGCTGTGTTAATTGCTGAAGTGTGTGATTTTAAAAGGAGCTTGGTCTATGAAACCGTTCTGGACACCAAAGAAATAAGTGATGAGGGTGTGAATTTTTGATTCGCACCCTGTGCCGTCTAAAAATGTATAGATTAATAGATGTTTTCACGCGCCACACCCACTCTTGCCTTTTAATGGAGATTTTTCCCCTTGTGACTCCAGTTTCCAAAGAAATGTCTCTGTATGACAACATTTTGTCTCTGCTTGCTGCTACTTAATTCTGGGAAGCAGGCACACAGCACTTAAATGTAATACCCTTGGACTTGCTGTTCTATAATCCCAGGAGCCGCGCCTCCTCACTTGCTGTTCTACAATCCCAGGACCCGCGCCTCCTCACTTGCTGTTATACAATCCCAGGACCCGCGCCTCCTCACTTGCTGTTCTACAATCCCAGGACCCGCGCCTCCTCACTTGCTGTTCTGCAACCCTTGGACCAGCGCCTCCTCACTTGCTGTTCTATAACCTCCGGACCCACTCCTCCCCAATTGCGTCTCTAAAACCTCTGGACCCGCGCCTCCTTACTTGCTGCTCTACAGCCCTTGGAGCCGTGCCTCTTCGCTGGCTGTTCTATAACCCTTGGACCCGCGTCTCCTCAGTTGCTGTTCTATAACTCTTGGACACGCGCCTACTCACTTGCTGTTCTATAACCCTTGGACCCGCACCTCCTCAGTTGCTGTTCTACAACCCTTGGACCCGCGCCTCCTCAGTTGCTGTTCTACAGCCCTTGGACCAGCGCCTCCTCACTTGCTGTTCTATAACCCTTGGACCCGCACCTCCTCACTTGCTGTTCTATAACTCCTGGACCCATGCCTCCTCATTTGCTGTTCTATAACCCTTGGACCCGCGCCTCTTTGCTTGCTGTTCTATAACCCTTGGACCCGCGCCTCTTTGCTTGCTGTTCTATAACCCTTGGACCCGCACCTCTTTGCTTGCTGTTCTATAACCCTTGGACCCACGCCACTTCGCTTGCTGTTTTATAACCCTTGGACCCACGCCTCTTCGCTTGCAGTTCTATAACCCTTGGACCCGCGCCTCCTCACTTGTTGTTCTATAACCCCCGGACCTGCGCCTCCTCACTTGCTGTTCAATAACCCTTCGACCCGCGCCTCCTCACTTGATGTTCTATAACCCTTGGACCCGCGCCTCTTTGCTTGCTGTTCTATAACCCTTGGACCAGCGCCTCCTTACTTGCTGTTCTATAACCCTTGGACCCACGCCTCTTCGCTTGCTGTTCTATAACCCTTGGACCCGCGCCTCCTCACTTGCTGTTCTATAACCCCTGGACCAGCCCCTCCTCACTTGCTGTTCTACAACCCTTGGACCCGCGCCTCCTCACTTGCTGTTCAATAACCCTTCGACCCGCGCCTCCTCACTTGATGTTCTATAACCCTTGGACCCGCGCCTCTTTGCTTGCTCTTCTATAACCCTTGGACCAGCGCCTCCTTACTTGCTGTTCTATAACCCTTGGACCCACGCCTCTTCGCTTGCTGTTCTATAACCCTTGGACCCGCGCCTCCTCACTTGCTGTTCTATAACCCCTGGACCAGCCCCTCCTCACTTGCTGTTCTATAACCCTTGGACCCGCGCCTCCTCACTTGCTGTTTACAACCCTTGGACCTGCCCCTCCTCAATTGCTGTTCTACAACCCGTGGACCTGCACCTCCTAACTTGCTCTTCTGTAACCTCTGGACCCGCTCCTCCTCGCTTGCAGCTCTAAAACCTCTGGACCCGCACCTCCTTACTTGCTGATCTACAGCTCTTGGACCTGCACATCCTCACTTGCTGTTCTATAACCCCTGGACCTGCGCCTCATCGCTTGCTGCTCTACAACCCTTGGATTTGTGCCTCTTCTCTTGCTGTTCTACAACCCCTGCGCCACCTCATTTGATGTTCTACAACCCCTGGGCCTGCTCCTCCTCACTTGCTGTTCTATAACCCCTTGACCTGCAAATCCTCACTTGCTGTTCTACATCCCCTGGACCTGCGCCTCCTCACTTGCTGTTCTACAACCCCTGAACCTGCACCTCTTCACTTGCTGTTCTATAACCCCTGGACCCGCTCCTCCTCACTTGCTGCTCTACATCCATAGGACCCGCTTCCTCACTTGCTGTTCTATAACCCCAGGACCCACGCCTCCTCGCTTGTTGATCTACAGCCCTTGGACTCGCGCCTCCTCGCTTGCTGCTCTACAACCCTTGGACCTGCGCCTCCTCGCTTGCTGCTCTACAGCCCTTGGACTTGCACCTCCTCACTTGCTGCTCTACAACACTTGGACCTCCTGCGCCTCCTCACGTTCAGCTCTACAACCCTTGGGCCTGCATCTCCTCACTTGCTGTTCTACAACCCCTGAACCCGTGCCAACTCACTTGCTGCTGTACAACCCCTGGACCCATGCCTCCTCACTTGCTGCTCTACAACCCTTGGACCTGCACCTCCTCGCTTGCTGTTCTATAACCCTCGGACCCGCGCCTCTTTGCTTGCTGTTCTATAACCCTTGGACCCACGCCACTTCGCTTGCTGTTTTATAACCCTTGGACCCACGCCTCTTCGCTTGCAGTTCTATAACCCTTGGACCCGCGCCTCCTCACTTGTTGTTCTACAACCCCTGGACCTGCGCCTCCTCACTTGCTGTTCTATAACCCCCGGACCTGCGCCTCCTCACTTGCTGTTCAATAACCCTTCGACCCGCGCCTCCTCACTTGATGTTCTATAACCCTTGGACCCGCGCCTCTTTGCTTGCTCTTCTATAACCCTTGGACCAGCGCCTCCTTACTTGCTGTTCTATAACCCTTGGACCCACGCCTCTTCGCTTGCTGTTCTATAACCCTTGGACCCGCGCCTCCTCACTTGCTGTTCTATAACCCCTGGACCAGCCCCTCCTCACTTGCTGTTCTATAACCCTTGGACCCGCGCCTCCTCACTTGCTGTTTACAACCCTTGGACCTGCCCCTCCTCAATTGCTGTTCTACAACCCGTGGACCTGCACCTCCTAACTTGCTGTTCTGTAACCTCTGGACCCGCTCCTCCTCGCTTGCGGCTCTAAAACCTCTGGACCCGCACCTCCTTACTTGCTGATCTACAGCCCTTGGACCTGCACATCCTCACTTGCTGTTCTATAACCCCTGGACCTGCGCCTCATCGCTTGCTGCTCTACAACCCTTGGATTTGTGCCTCTTCTCTTGCTGTTCTACAACCCCTGCGCCACCTCATTTGATGTTCTACAACCCCTGGGCCTGCTCCTCCTCACTTGCTGTTCTATAACCCCTTGACCTGCAAATCCTCACTTGCTGTTCTACATCCACTGGACCTGCGCCTCCTCACTTGCTGTTCTACAACCCCTGAACCTGCACCTCTTCACTTGCTGTTCTATAACCCCTGGACCCGCTCCTCCTCACTTGCTGCTCTACATCCATAGGACCCGCTTCCTCACTTGCTGTTCTATAACCCCAGGACCCACGCCTCCTCGCTTGTTGATCTACAGCCCTTGGACTCGCGCCTCCTCGCTTGCTGCTCTACAACCCTTGGACCTGCGCCTCCTCGCTTGCTGCTCTACAGCCCTTGGACTTGCACCTCCTCACTTGCTGCTCTACAACACTTGGACCTCCTGCGCCTCCTCACGTTCAGCTCTACAACCCTTGGGCCTGCATCTCCTCACTTGCAGTTCTACAACCCCTGAACCCGTGCCAACTCACTTGCTGCTGTACAACCCTTGGACCCATGCCTCCTCACTTGCTGCTCTACAACCCTTGGACCTGCGCCTCCTCGCTTGCTGTTCCACAACCTCTGGACCTGTGCCTCCTCACTTGCTGTTCTACTACCCCTGGACCTGCGCCTCCTCACTTGCTGTTCGATAACCCCTGGACCCGCACCTCCTCACTTGCTATTCTACAAACCCCTGGATCCGCGCCTCCTCGCTTGCTGTTCTACAACCCCTTCGATCTGCGCCTCCTCGCTTGCTGCTCTACAGCCTTTGGACTTGCGCCTCCTCGCTGGCTGCTCTACAACCCTTGGACCTGCACTTCCTCACTTGCAGCATTACAACCCTTGGACCTGCACCTCCTCACTTGCTGTTCTACAACCCCTGGACTCTCGCCAACTCACTTGCTGCTCTACAACCATTGGACCCGCGCCTCCTCACTTGATGTTCTACAACGCCTGAACCCGAGCCTCTTCTCTTGCTGTTCTACAACTCTTGGACCCGCGCCTTCTCGCTTGCGGCTCTACAACCTCTGGACTCGTGCCTCCTTGCTTGCTGCTCTACAACCCTTGGACCCGCACCTCTTCACTTGCTGTTCTGCAACCCTTTGACCCACGCCTCCTCACTTGCTGTTCTACAACCCTTGTACCCTGGCCTCCTCACTTGCTGCTCTACAACCCTTAGGCCTGCGTCTCCACACTTTGGGCCATATCTGTAATAAGTGGAGGAGTGTGGCTCACTGATTAGAGCGGCAGACCCTGATGCAGAGGTCTGGCCGGGACCAGGGTTCAATTCCCGACGCGGCAGGGTCCTGAGCCCAAAATGTCCACGGACTCGATAATTCTCGCCTCGGTGCCTATTCTAATCATGGGGTCCCACGCTGCAACGCTGGGCAATAGTTGCTTAATCTCCACTACGGCGGCCCACCCGCTGCGGGATGCCTGGCTTTCACCCTGGGGATACCCAGTAGGGGTTATCTCACAGGGAAAAGCCAGGACGGGTTCCCAAGGCAAGCGCCTTGATGCCTTCGGGTGATACGTGCGCTATATAAGTCGCAATACATTACATTACATATCTATGAAGACATTTTCCCATAGACACAGAATGGGTTAAACCCTCTGATACATCAGGCCTTTTCTGCACTCTCTAGGGTTCGGACTACAACTCCATATAGTTGTGTCGCTTTGCTCCACACTCCTTTAAAGTGTTTTTTATAACTGAGTCCGGGTCAGAGGTCGTGTCCTCCAAGGGCTTCAAGACAATGATACATTTTGGAAATTAAATCTAAACCAAAAAGTGGAATCAAGTTTTTTCTTTTGCTAATATAACAGTGCTGCAGCAATATAAAACCTTCACTCTTGGGTCAAAAACATACTGTAACCAAAATAACACCAGGAATCAAAAGTACCAGGACTGAAAAAGAGTGATTGGCGATGGAGGTGGGGAAAATTTTCTGAAATGTAATGGAAAAGTCAAATTTTGTGATGGTGGCTAAAGAAACTGCGAGACGGTGACTACAGATGGCCACTGGTTAAGTAGGGGAGCAGAAGAAGGCGATGTAACCTCCACATTGGATAGAAGACACCAGAGCATGCTTGATGTTACAACCCAGGCCCTCAATAAAGGTGGCCTCTTTATTTCCAAGGTGACCAGTAATGTTAGCTACTGGTCCGGACGGAGTTGATTTTTTAACATTCACCCAGAGTTTTCGGCTGCGGGAAGTAGTGGCTGAAAACTGAGTGAGTCTAGTCCACTAATGAGGAATTACCAGGGGATTGAATCTGTAACTACTACTTCCCCCTGTAATTCCTCATTTGTTAGTGGACCTTCAGGGACCAACTCTTAATAAGCTGGACATTCCCCAACACCACAGTCACGGGTACACATGTTATTGGTAACTCCTGGGATGGGGAAAATGTAGGCATTTCTAAGGCTCCTCATAATGAGAGCCCTACTGTGCACACACATTCTGAGGCACAAGGCGATCATCAAAACGCACTCTGCAGTCAGAGTACTTCTCCCTGTGTACCTGATCCTGAACAGATCCTCTAATGTTTACCGGTTTTCAACCGTACATTCAAATCTCATTGTATACATTGATGCAACTTGGATAACAATCCACTGAAAAAATTCATTTTAGAAGAATTCATTTTTGCAAGAGTACAGATAGGGCCGAACAAGCAACCCTAGAACCACGTGCAACAACATCTGAAAATCGGAAAGGAAGTACTTGACCAATAAAATACCCAAGTCCAAAAGCTGGTTTGCAGCAATTGAGCAAAAGTACACACAGACACTACAAAAAACACAACAATGTATCAGTGATAGAAGAACCATGTAAAATTGAATAGTGCACCAATTAATACAACACCAAGTATGGACATTGGCACAACTACATCACTTTCAGTCAGAACAGTATTACAACAAACAATGGACTACAAAAGACAGAATGCAAAGCAAATGTGCTCACATGAGAGCACTACGTGTCAGAATAAAACCAGAAATACTGTAAAATGTACTGTCACCCAAGTCAACGTCCACTATGAGTTCCTGAACACGTATCCAAAGGTTGAGCAGTATTCAAACTGCAGTTCTTATGCCATGCATTGTACAGGGTTAACGCCGACATGGAGGGCAAGATTTACTAAGTTATGGTGCAATGCAGATCAGCAACCAGCTAGATAGGGAAACAACCTTTAAAACGCAGTCATTACATCGCACTACATTTACAATGCAGTCATTACATCGCAACATCGTTTACAACACATGTCACTGCAATGCAGCCATTACATTGCATGTTACTACAGTGCATGACACTACAACGCATGTCACTACAACACAGGCATTACATCGCATGTCATTACAACGCATACCATTACAACGCATAACATAACATAACATAACATGTATTTGTAAACCGCACGTTCACCACTACGGGTATCTTGGTGCTGAATAACAGATGTTTGTTATCCCCCTACACCATCCAACACTTACCCTACTGTTGCACCCCCTGGAGTTAGAATAGTAATTGTTACCCCTACACTATCCAACACTTACCCTACTGTTGCACCCCCTGGAGTTAGAATAGTAATTTGTACCCCTACACTATCCAACACTTACCTTAAATGCAATGGAATGGTATGCGTTGTAAATGTAGTTTAAAAAAATGTGTTGTAATGACATGCAATATAAATGTATGTGTTGTAAAGGATTCTGCGATGTAAAAACTGCGTTGTAAAGGCATGCGTTGTAAATGTATGTGTTGTAACGTCATACATTCGCTAGATATGATGCTGTTTTTCTCTCTCCCTCTGCTCTCGCGCACTTTAGCCTGCCATGCCCCAACGCAGAAAGACTTGTACCATAGTGCAATCATGTGAGAGTCCTGTCAACCACAGATTTTATACTGGAAGGGGGCCCTTACAGTTGACAAACTATGCTTTAATACTTTTCCCACTTTGTATGCGTGCTGTACAGTGTAGCACGCATGCAAAGTTGGAAAAATGTTGAGTCTTTTAAAAGTTGCTCCACTGTCACACTTGGCATAAACAGGAGTAATTTGTTGGTGCAAATCCCTGTCTACCAATGTCAGTAGATAGTGATTTACATCAAAACCTATGGAAGGTTGCTTGAGAACCCCCATGTACCACACATGATATGACCCTTGACTCAAGGTAGTGCAAAGTAGTGTACAGAGCGTTTTTTGAGTTACTTTGGACAACTTTTCAATGCAAGTCATAATTTCTGTTGAAAAGTAAATCCCACTACAACACTCTGTGCTGACACAAACCTAGAACAAATTGTTTGTAAATGTGGGCCAAAGTTAAATTCTATTACATGTACATTGATTGTGCCACAATCAGCAGAGAGCAAATGCAAACATTCAGAAAAACGAATGTAAGAACACGGAACAAGAGACACCTCCATGAAGTGGAATGCCCAGCCAGGGTGAGGTGAAGCAACAAATGGCACAAAAGGTTTAGCAGCTGCAGTGGTGCAGGCAAGCGTGGTAGGGTAGGACCGGGGGAGGGGGATGGGGGGAAGTCGACAGATGGCGGAATTGGGAAAATTAATCAAATAAATAAATCCTATTCTGTCTGCCGGCTCCCCCACCACGCTAACCTGCACCGGCTGCGACTGGGACAAGTCATATTTGACTAAAAATAAATACAAGTAAGACTGAGCCTAAAGGAACACCAGGTACACTGGTACAACACTCTTTGGCCAGAATGTATTGATGATTCCTTGCTTATTCTCAAGAAAAATGGTAGTGTTCCCATGGGTGATCTTGCCCCAATCCTGGCCGCTCTCGCAAGAGATGCACAATTTGATTGTGTGGCCCAATATCAGTGTTTAATATTAGCTGGTGTTTGCCAGTTTGGGCCACCAGCACACATTTTTGGGCAGCCAGCCCTTATTTTCCCTCATCAGACATTCCTGAGGGCAAGAGAGGGGCACATGCAAAAGGGAAAGAAGGATGAAGAGAAAGATAGAAAAACCATCAGGAAAGGAGAAAGCAGGAACCTGCAAAAGTGAGATAAAGGGGCAGAGAATGTCTGGTAGCACTGCATAATATTGTGTGCAAAGGTATTGTTTGACGTAAATAATCGTGAGCTAAATATAGTTTACAACATATTATTACGGTTGGTTTAGATTTTCATTTATGTACTGTGATGGGATGATTTTACAAGATACTTAGAATACAATATTTAAATCACGAGATATTCTGACCACAATATTCAGGCAGCTTACTGCACGGGTCTGTGAGGGCAGCATGTATTCTATATGGGTCAGTGGTTGTAATTGTCTTTACGCGAGTTTGCCTGCACATGGTGTTATGGAGCTGCAAGGGGTGCACAATTTTGTTGTATGAAAACTGAGAAAATGTTATCATATTTCAGAGTCATCAAAAGCTTGGCATTAGCTGCTGAGCGGGGAGTTCAGTTCTGCCCCCTCCTGCACTGTCAGTGACTCTTTGGATAAAGGAAATAGGTGCCTGCTGATGGTTAAAAAGGTACACTTGGACGACCATGCCTTCTGCCTTCACACGCAGTAGAGAGAAGAACAATAGTTACTTACCTGTAATCTGTGGTTCTCCAGTATTGGTGTCTTTCATAGATTCACATGCCTGAATCATTCCCCGTCGTCGGAGTGGGAGTCCCACGGTATATAAAAAAGCAATAAAATGCTATAAATACCATAGTAAATACCAATAAAAACAAACCAGGAAGTAAAGTAG
The DNA here is from genome assembly GCF_964261635.1 of Lissotriton helveticus. Classification (NCBI taxonomy): domain Eukaryota; kingdom Metazoa; phylum Chordata; class Amphibia; order Caudata; family Salamandridae; genus Lissotriton; species Lissotriton helveticus. Next base: position 132,714,731 of record NC_136070.1, on the reverse strand, counting down.
CCAAGCTACAGAAGAAAAACTTCCACATTAGTGACTATCCCTGTCATTTTGTGTAGCCCAAACTGCAGCCAATCAGGCGACAGCACCCACCAGAAGGTTCCCTCCAGAGGCTCAGGCTGTCAGATTTTGTCGCACGGAGTGATAGTAAACCAAAGTATGCTAAGAGCCTCTGAAGGGGAGGTGGGCGGGTTGCATGTGAATCTATGAAAGACACCAATACTGGAGAACCACAGATTACAGGTAAGTAACTATTGTTCTTCTCCAGTATTAGGGGTGTCTTTCATAGATTCACATGCCTGAATCAGAGTAGATAGCAGTAAATATCCTTGCTAGGCAGACGCCATAGTAACCCAGCTTGTCAAACTGTGCACATTATATGAATTATATATATATATATATATATATAAAATGTCTTAACATAGCCTGGAACATGATAAAATGCAACTAGTGAAGAATGTGCACTCTGAAAACGGAAGCAGAAGCGTCTGACTGCAGGAAAAAAGGAGGTGGGAACAGAGGCTCACCTTAGCTGAAAAGAATACATAGAACTGCTGGACACATGGAAACATTGGTCTTACTGGCTGCCACAAACAGTAGTGATTGGAGAAAACAAAGCTGCTAACCTAGGTTGTCGCTCTGCCGAGATGCTGGAGAAGAACTCCATCAAACAGAGCAGTTGAGGAAGACATTGGCCTGGTAGAGTGTGTACTAGGGGCAGCTAGCAAGGCTGTTCGACTTGTGCATGGCAAAATATCGATCGGAGCAAAAGATCAATAATGCAACTGTTCGCCCAGACCCTGTTGGGTTGTAACCAATCGTACCTTAGTAATAAATTGATCAGATCGGCGAAAAACCGAACTATCCCTTGTAAACAGAACATTTGAAACCTCTTCTATTATCAAGTGTCTGGAAACAACCAGTTTGTTGATAGTGGTGGAGGTAAAGATGCAGTCGAATTTACAGGCTCGATCCGAAAGAAATTCCGTAGGCGAGTTAAGTATGAACTCCCGAGTAACTCAAACCACCATAGAGTTATAGAGAACTGTATGAAAATGCTAAAGAATCGAAAGATCTGAACCCAACTGACTCTAATAGAGGACTGTTGAAGCCAAGAAAAAGAAAATGACACCTTTCTAAGTCATCGTAGATCATCACTGAGGAAAAGTTGAAAGGATATCACATGAACTGCCCTATTACCACACTGAGATGTCTCGAAGGTAATGGACGAACTGATGGAGAAAAAACAATCTGAATTTTTCTTGAAGGATTGAGTCATATTTTTTGAGGAATAAAAAGATGTGATCCCATCTTGTCGGCATCTGGAGCCGCTGCCAGTTAAGGTAATAGTAGAATGGCATGAGGCAATCCTGAACTTGATAGCTAAATGAGAACAAACTGGAAGATTCTTTCTATTAAGAGTAAGAGGATGAATTCTAACTGAACAATATCAGATACCGCAAAACATTTGCGTTGGAGATCTTGTCCCTGTTATGGCGAACACTCCCTTGCCAACGGCAGGGATGTTTAGATAGGCGAACCAAAGGTAAGCAGGGGCAGGCCAGTGACCTCAAAGATGGCTGTTCCGAGTGATAAACCTGGCCGCTCTGAAAGACATAGATCCGGAGGTGGACACCTCCGCATTGAGTCGTACTCCGACTGGAAAAAAGGGAAAACCAGTAAATCCTTCTTGGCGAAGCCATGAGGGGTGAAGAGGGACACTCAACATCACTCCAGTTTGTACTTTCGGAGAACTCTGGGACCCAAAGGTAGCGGTGGAAAATGGAATCAGATTGAGATCAGTTGGACAAGAAACGCATTTCCCTGTAAATTCTTGTGGTGATGCCAACTTGAAAAGCACCAGAATGTGCTGTTCTTCTTGGTCGCGAAAAGACCAGATTTGGAAGCACCTTACTGACGAAATTTGAATCCACATTCCGTAGAGGAAACACTCACTCGAGAGTGGAAATTGTCGTCCTGCTGAGAGTGCCTGCCAGACTGTGTCTTGTACCAGGAACTTGGAATCGCCAGAAAGTTGTGTGCGTTCTATCGCTCATGCACATAGATCACCGGCTTCTTGAGGCAACAAAGCTGATCAAGCCCTTTGTGTTTAGTGACATAGAGTACACCAGGTGTATTGTCTATGCGCCAATACAGGTGTCTCCTCAAAATTATTGCGTAACAAAATTGGAGGGCAAGGAAGATGTCTCTTTGCTTTGCAGGATGACGTGCCAGACCTCATATGAGGGCTCATTTCCCTAAGATCTTCAGCCCCTAATAGTGCTCCTGAATTCCTGAGGGGTGTGTCCGTGGTGCTTGTGCAATGTGATACGTGTTTGAGGGAAAAAAACACACCTTGTGTATAAATGTCTGTCTTGGATTCACCCAAGAAAGAGAAACCTCTCGCATCGAGGAGGGATTGTAATGAGATCTTCAAATGAATCAGAGACGTGAAACCAAAGTTTAGGCAGTTGCTGTAGCATTGTTATCCTGTGCAGAAGGACACCCACTAATACTGGAGAAGTTTGGGTGTACTGGATTGCTTATTAAGAAGAGTGATCCTCTGTAAAGAAACCTGTCTCAGAAATGATGAATGCGTATGTATTGCAGACACAGAACAGCTGCCAGAATCTACATAAGAATCACGTGGAGTGGACCGAGAGTCCTGACAAGATCGGCCTGTGATATAACTTAGAGTATAGAGTAACCACGTCCCGTGCTGAGGAAGCATTGTTACCTAAATCTTGACACTCTGGAGGTCGAGTGCACTTGTTAGGTCTCTGGCAGTAACATTTGAAAAACTTTCTTGAGGTACAACCTTTGAAAAATGTTTGCGCAGAGATGAGCAAAAATCCAGCGCTACATGTCTGACCAGACAAAAGTAAAAACCGCCAAAACATGGCGTTCAATTGATCTTCATATAAGATCAAACTATGTTTCACAAGTACTCATTTCGTGATATTCCTGCGACTACTTCGATATCACAACATGGTTGAAGAGGATCTGAGAGGAAAAAAACCTAACTCCTTATTAGATTCAGAACCACTCCGACGGTCCCTGATGTATCCATAAGTCAATTTGTAAATGACTCGCGCAGATGAATCGAATGCGGTCACTATGAAGGCGTAGCATACAGGAAATTGTCCAAATTCAAGAGGATGCTCTTTTGACATTACAATTAGAATTTTCCATATATAAATCGTAGTGGTGACCAAATGAAATCATAGAGATATGCCATCCTTATCACACCTGGAATGGAGTCATGATGGGCTTTAAAGTAAGTCGTAGTGTCCTGGAAAAATGACTTCCTGTATACGATTTAGAGTCGAATCATACAGTTGCATATCAGGTACTGGGTGGAACTTCTAGGATTAAAATGCGAAAACTGTCCTCGGGTACCCCGAAAGATTTGATCCCCGTACTGTGGAGAATCGAAGGCGCGGTATTGTTTGGTCAATATGATGGCCCAGAAGTAACAACTATAAAAAGGTATGGCCATTATCTCAGTATGGACTTGTGGGCGAGGAACTAAGGGTTCCTCCAACCTGAACTCCGCCACCCGATACTGCAAAACTTGGAGATGTAATGTATACTGCACGGTGTTTTGTTGATAATTATCTTTTGTCCATCCTTTTTGTTTTAAATTTTAGAAGCTCCCGTGTAGGGGTATTCAAGGATACGCACATTCTGTGCCTCCATGTTAAAATTGAACCTGTCCAGAGAGCTAAAAGATTGCCCGAGAGTCACTAGCGCCGTTCTTAACATGAGGAGGGTAAATCCGTCAACATCCACCGGAGGATAGAAGAATAAAGAATCATACAAGATCCCGTAACTTGCTAAAAGGAGGCTACGACTAATAAGTCGGGTAAAGTAACACTGTAATAAGCCCAACTGGACCAAGCGTCGACTAACCTGACCATGGACTGGGTGGAGCATTAGAGAGGATAACAAGAAAACGTGACCCTCAGTGTCCGCAAAGGAAACTGTTGCAGACTTAAACCACTGTGGAGGTGACAGCTGACGCTGTCAGTCTACAAGTCCTCCGTAGACGTACTGTTTGCTGGTAACGAAAACTGATCCTTAACTTGGTCAACATTCCACATAAAACTCACCATCACTGAGGATGATTGTTGAATCGAGTAGTTTGTCAACTTTGAAAGTCGTCGACGAGCCTGCTAGTGATTAAGAGAACTGTCGTCAATGGGCCAGCTGTGTACGGACCTAAAGTCTGCGTGGCAACTGCCGATGTGCCCACTGTTAATGGCCCCCAACTGCACTGCTTATTGGCTCACTGTTGATAGCCTAGAGATGCCAGGTCCAATGCCAATGGCCGATGGATCACATGTGAGAAGGGCCACTGTTAGTGGCCCACTGCTATTGAGCCAACCGTCACTGTCTGAACTGCTTGGGGAGCAGAGCAGCGACTCATGAATGCATGTAAATATTTCCAAAGTGAAGCAACACTTCGGAGATTGCCAGCAAGATGGTCTGTGTAAAAGGCTATGCATGTTCTGGGTTCCTTGACCCTATTGTTGTGATCACAAAGCGATCATGTGCTCATCAATATTTATTCCAACAAATACGCACTTGTACTCATCTGCATTTATAAACACCAGTAGTCCCAGTGTATGTGCAAGCCCACGATCTCCGGACTGAAAGTGCACTGCAGTTATTGCTAAAAAACAATTTATTTGCAAAAGTGTTAATGAATCTACATCTTTCGATATATGTCCAACTCATCTGAATGGGTTTAAACAGTGGCAGTTTATGGTGGGAGTATTACTGTCTTGACTATGTCAGATGAACAGGCTCTCAAACGCCGACGAGACTCTTACCGTCGATGACTGCTCTTCAGCGTCGACGAGGGACACACTGCTCCCTCGACGAGGCACCTCATCTCCCCGTCGACGAGGTACCCCTCCGTCGACGAGGCCCCTCACCGTTGACGGGGCTTTCCACCGTCGACGATTGCTCTACAGCGTCGACGAGGCATCTCGCCGTCGACGAGGTCCTTCGCCGTCGACGGGGCTTCCCACCGTCGACGAGTGTTCTTCAACGTCGACGAGGCATCTCGCCGTCGACGAGGTCCTTCGCCGTCGACGGGGGCTTCCCACCGTCGACGAGTGCTCTTCAACGTCGACGAGGCATCTCGCCATCGACGATAGCTGTTCAGCGTTAACGAGGGACACCCCTCACCGTCGATGAGGCTCGCCGTCAACGCGGCTCGCCGTCGACGGAGCTCCCTCGTCGTCGACGAGGCTCGTCGTCGACGCAGCCCCCTTGTCTTCCCGTCGACGATGCCACTCACAGTCGACGTTGCTCGTCGTCGACGCGGTAAAACTCGTCGTCGAGGCGAGCATTGACGAGGCAAAATTGCAATCTGTAAAAAGGCTGTTGTTCAGCGAAGCTCCTTGTCGGCTGCGCAGCCTCCTGCGACTTACAACCAGTGCATCTGAGGGCTCTGTCAACAGGATCCTGTAGTCCTGTGACACCGTAGATCACCAGTGACGGCAGAGATTGCCGTCGTAGAATACCAAGAGCTTCTAGTCAGCAAGCTGGCATCTCCTCAGAAGAAAAAATGCACAAAACGAGTCTAAACGCCTGAGAGTAAATCTCGTGGGCGTAGATGTGGGAGGCAGACTCGTAGCAGGTCAAAGACCCTTACCTTTGAAGCAAACTCAGCTGGTGAAGTAAAGCCATAAAAATATCGAAAAAACCTCCCACATCAGAAGGGGGGTAGCCATAATCACAAGAACATCCCCTTCTATCCAACCATGTCAGCAACAGGCAGACAAAATGATCCATGGAAACGGTCTCAGCCTTCCACCAGTGACACAGGGTCAACAAATAGACTTCGTGTGAGAAATATCACAAAATTTAATAGATATATATAATATATATGAAGAAACTGAGCAGAGCTCAGGGAGACTCCCTGCACACGACGTGCGGTAAAAAATCTGGTGGGTGCTGTCGCCTGATTGGCTGCAGTTTGGGCTACACAAAATGACAGGGATAGTCACTAATGTGGAAGTTTTTCTTCTGTAGCTTGGCTACTTTACTTCCTGGTTTGTTTTTATTGGTATTTACTATGGTATTTATAGCATTTTATTGCTTTTTTATATACCGTGGGACTCCCACTCCGACGACGGGGAATGATTCAGGCATGTGAATCTATGAAAGACACCCCTAATACTGGAGAAAGTGAAAGATTTAGATACAGAAGTAATCAGAGGTCAGTCATATAAAGTTGACTTTCCCTGGGGGCCCATGGAAGGTGGGGGCCCTGGGCAATTGCCCACTTTGCCCATGCCCTAAAAACGCCTCTGGTATGAGGCTAAAAACACATAATACATGTTAACATTTTTCAGGAGCAGGATGCCCTCAGTCCAACTCTTTTAGTTATATGGGGTCATTGTTTCATGTATCTTCTTTTACACTTTTACACTGAGGGCCTAGTGATGATAGAGGCCAGCAGTGGCTAATTTGTAAAAAAGTAAGTGGTGGGGCTCTGTCAGGAGCAGCTTGCACCAGCCCATTTCTCCTGTTAGCGCTGCCTTAACCAGAGTCAATAAGATCCCGATTTTTAGTGGTCGAAGTCATATCCCTAAATGGCGGCAGTGCTGAGACACACACCGCCATCGGGAATTGGATATCCCTTTCCGACAGCCTTTTGATTGCGGGAATACCACTATGAAAAGGTTGTTGGAAAGAGATATGGGAACCCCCAAACATGCACCCCTGACATCATAGGCAACCTCCTACTCACCTCCCTCAAACATGCCCCCTTTGTCCTCACTCACCTCCATGCATTGTGTGCCATGCATGACATGGTGAATGGCACATGGTGCATGGAAGTGCTGGAGGTACTGTAGGGAGGCGGGTTGTGCTGCGGCCCTTTACCTCGGTCGCGGCATGCCACCGCCGTGGTCCTGAGCATTTTGCTACGGCCAGCCCAGCGGTCACATTGTAATGTGGCAGTCGGATCACTGCTTGCTTGTCAGGCCGTTTCCTTGCAGTTGCAATCGTGGATAGTGGTCTGACTGACTGCTATCATAATAAGAGAAAAGAGTGTGTCCTGAAGGACTCGTTTGCACACTTTAAAAAGAATACCCTAGACCATCAATTCGAGGGCTCTTATTGCTATATTTAGCTTATTTTAAATTATTTAGATTAGCGAAGCAAATAAATATGTTTTCATGTCTTAGAAAAGAAACCTTCCATTTACAGAACACCACATTTACAAAAACACATTTATACACAATGTTATATTCCACTTAAAAACAAAAAATTCAAAGACAAAAATGACAAGTGAAACAAACTTACACAATCGTGTGAAATAACATTAAACATTGAAAGTACAACACCAGTCCTAGTGTTTACATAAGGTACCAAGCGGACGTTAGATTCTTAACTAGATGTTGTTTATTGTCCTGCCTAGGCCAAGAGACCAGGGGTTATGTCTTCAAAACAATGTTGCCTATACAAGAGGAAACAATATTGCTACATTCCTTAAGGCACAATATATATACACAATCCCTTGAGCGCACAAGAGCCAATGCGTTTTGAATCCACACAATTCACGGATTCTCCTCAGGACTTGGACAAGGTTGATATCTTGAAAGCGGCGCAATATGCTTCCACCCTGTGTGTAGAGGAATAGTTGAAACCTCTTCTAAGTGCCTGACGGTTCAATTTGCCATGAGTTGTGACGAAAAATCTTTAGTTAGAAATCCCAGTTGACACAGAGACTTTACAAAGTTGTACCGACGGCTTGACTGTAGTCAGTAATTGGTGCCTCACTACCAGGGGAATCAATTTTACTCCATGAGGCTATTCAGGCGACGGCCATCCCGATTCCACACTTCTTTAAACTTATTCTGGATTAAATTGTTTTAGAGCATTCTCCACACACCCGATGTCTGCTACAATTCAGCAAACACACTTTGTTGCGCGCATTGCATCGCATTTGGCGATGCAGTGCGTGCAACGAAATTTGTTTAATTTATTTTAATGTTTACTTACCTGTATTTAGCCGTATTCTGTAGTTTACTACCCCCCCACCCCACGCCTCCCTCGCCCCATGTCACCGTCCGACAGCACTCCCTCCACCGACCGCTACTGTAATCAACATACAATCCTGTCAACTGTCATGGTTAGAGAAGTGTGTGCCCCAAAAGACTAGAGTGTTGTTAATAAATCAAACAAACCTACAGTGGGGTAATAAATCACCAATACCATATAATTTCAACTCAAAGCATATTTGAAATGAGCCTTCCTCAGGACAATAATCAATTCACAATCCTGCTTGTCCCTGGACGCAAAGGTCTTATGGGGACTTTTTTTTTACTCCATTGCATCAACCTTATGCATAGCACACCTCCTCAAATCCTCATTACATCACAAGGAATGCCAAACTTCCCCAGGTAGGTTAACTAATTTCTCTGAAGACGGTCCTTTTCAATCACACAGTAAATCCAACTCCAAGTTATATTTTCTTAATTATGAGTGTCTTAAATTATGTCATAATATTCCGATCATATATTCATTAGCCATACAATAGTCAGCTGTATTTCCCAAAACACAATTTTCTACATACCATGCTTTTCATGTCGTTCCCACATACCATCAGGGGCAATGCACAAATATTAAGGAACTCACCGTTGGCTCCTACACAAGAAGCATGAAGGCACAGGTACAGTACTGCTCTGCCTGTTCATTGGACGGTCTTGTCCCCCAAGAGAGTGTTGGAGTAAGTCTCTCTATAGTATTGTGTCTGTTCACAGTGGGAAGGTCCCATCATCAGCGTCTATTCCTCTTGATAGGAGCACTGTTGTACCCACTGCATTTACTCCTCCCTTCCACATACTGTATGTGCTGCAGTGAGCGTGAGCGAGCTTTATCATTTCCCTGTAAAGTCTAGGGTCCGTAAAAGGAGAAGCTGATGCTGTCGTGTATCTGTTGCCAGTAGGTGTAGGCACCATATGATTACCAGCCCTCCCGGTGCTGTTGTAAAATGTCTCAGAAGTGTATGTAGGGCTCAACACTGGGTAAGGGAGATGCAATGGCCATTGCAGTGTCATCTTTCTTTAAAGTCCTATTACACTACATCCGGCTGACTGTCCCATGCCGGAGAACGTGTTGCATTTTTCCTGGCTGGGTTTTCTTCTATGGTCATCCAGAGCTGGTTGTCATTTGCTGATGGGGTTTCTTCCATGGCCATCCAGAGCTGGTTGTCATTTGCTGATGGGGTTTCTTCCATGGCAACCCAGAGCTGGTAGTCATTTGCTGATGGAGTTTCTTCCATGGCCATCCAGAGCTGGTTGTCATTTGCTTATGAAGTTTCTTCCATGGCCACCCAGAGCTGGTTGTCATTTGCTGATGGAGTTTCTTCCATGGCCATCCAGAGCTGGTTGCTATTTGTTGATGGAGTGTGTGGGATGGACTCTGACAGGTTATCTGATGCTGGCTAAAGATTCTTCATCTGATAACCCCAATAGCTTGCTGGATGCTACATTGTGCCTTGACAGGTGGATGGTTTGTGTTAGGGTGTCATCAACCATGTGGTTGGAGGTTAGCTGCTATCACCAGTGTGGCCAGGAGGTGCATCACAAGCGTCTGGAGTACAGAGTAGAGCTTCTGTGTCATTAGTGCACATTTCTGAGTAAGAGAGAGTTACTGTATTTGGGTCTCTGCATTTGTGCTAAGACTCTAATGACATCCAGCCTGCATCATGTGAGGAACCTTGCACCCATTCTGACTATGCCGTAACGCATATTTGTAGGTCAAGCATTAAATGCCAGCTAAGTCTGGTGTGGAACATGAAGGAGCAGGCTGTGAAGGAGTGTATTTGAAGATATTTATATTTGATCTATTCTATACATTTTTAAGACAATCTTCTCTTAAAACAATAAACACGTATAGATTCCGTATTTGTTGTATTATACATAAACATTGATCTGTGATTATTACTACATGCAGTGAATTCATCGGGCCAAATACATATTTAGCAGCCTCTCGATGGCATGTACCTCTAACCAGCAGACCAAATGACAAAACAATGATTCCAGGTTTAAGCAATAAGCCTAGGCAAAAATACTGTGGCAAAAAACGTGTCTATGATATCTAGTAAGAAAATAAAACTAACATTTTCCAGTGCCATACAAACCCCCATTTTAACGATAAGCTTAATTGGGGCCCACTCCATGAGAACAGTCTTTGCCCAAATTAAGAAACTCAATGAAAAATACGTGCTAAAATTGTGGCCCACCATATAGTATTGCCCATTATAATTTCTGATGGAGTGTTATCCGGGGAGCCCGCACGTGCTACATTTAGAAAGAGTGCAACTTCCACGGTGTTCATAGTGGCTCTTCTTTGGTACCCAGTGGTTTAGTATCATAAAACACAGAGCAGTTTTATCTGAGCTTACTTGCGGGTTAGCCTTTTTTCACAACTGTGATTTCAGGTGAATCAAGGAAAAGCAGGCTGCTGATGTCTTGGTTGAGTTGACGTCTCCACAGACACTAACTGTAGGTGCAGTCACAGACACAGCTAGTAGGTGAAGTCACAGAGAATTGTTCTTTGTGAGTACCTTTGTTTCCTACTTGCTCTCCTCCTTCCTGTGAAATTGCATCTGAGAATGTGTGGCAGTTAGTTGCCTGTCAAGGGTTAGTTCCATTTTCTTGGGTTATTATCATCAACATAGGCCTTCATTTAAAAATATATGTATTTTTCATAAGGGCTTTTGGGCTGGGTATCGGAAAGCTGGCAATAGCTTATTTGTGGCGCTTTCCAATACATGTATGGGGTTATATGCAAGGTTAGGGCTTAACTGGCTATGGTTGCGATGTTGCAACAGTATCCACTTGAAAGGTCATAATCAGTGCTCAATTTAATTCGGGATTTGCCGGTAGGAGTCACCAGCCCTTATTTTTGGGGGCCAGCATCTATTTGTTTTTCATTTTTAGCCTAGATTTTGACAGCACACTTCTCAAACAGACCCAGTGCCATAAATATACCTAGAGTAGGCTTAGCGTATATCCTTTCAACCATTGGATTTTTGCTGCGACCAGCCTCCTTCAGCCATTGGCTTGAGGCTTTGTCAAGAACGTCTTTGCTCAGCCCAATGGGATATTCATCTCGTGCTATTGGCTGTTTGGGTGTATCCTTCTGCTCCCATTCCAGTGTTTCTTTCAATTGCATAAGGAACTACTTTACAACTTTAGTCCTCTCTGCCTTCTCCCTCCCTTGCATCACTTTACAATGTGTTGACGCTGCACGCTGAAGTACAATAAATCCAGACCTCGAAGCTTTGCTGATTCTTGATTTTATTCGGTTGCTCGATTGCAGTCTATGTGTTCTTGGTAGGCCTGGTCATACAAATGTGTTTATTTTTGCAGACGTAGCTCTTGTTTGGGTCAGTGAAGATCATATTATTGGCAATGTTTGCCTTCTTTGTTGATGGTATGCTCCCTCACTGTTATTATTGTGGATTTTGGACACCACTTCTGGCTGGGCGATTCTGTAATAGTAATTTCACGTTTCTTTTTTTGTGTTCAAAATATTTTATAGAAAAAAATTTCATTCCCAGGATGTCTCGTTCTTGGTTCGACAGTGTGGGTGTGGTTATGTTCGCTAGTAACTCTTTTCCCCCATCATCAAGCAGTGTAACATCTTTGGTGTACAGTCCCTCATAGAAGTCCCTGAAGACTTCCAGGATGTCTTTGTTTGAGGTCTGGGATATGCCATGTTTGTCTTTGATGGCTCCTATCGTGTGGTGTTTCTGCTTCCCTCTCAGGTAGGATGCTAGGTTTTTGCCCGCTTTGTTTGCGGTACAAAGATTAATAGATTTATATTTATTGATCCAAGTGCCCGCCCTCTCGCTTAGTATTCTGTTCAGTTCATACTTTAATTTAGTCAGGTTTGTGAGTGTGTTCTTGTCCTCTATTCTGGCTATGTGGCTGTTCTCAAGTTTTTTAATTTCTTTCTCTAGGTCTGCAATTCTCTTATTCCTGTCTTTGTTCATCCTGCCCTTGACTGTCATGACTGTTCCCCGGATGGTGGCCTTCAGGGCGTCCCATAGGACCTCCCTGTTTGTGTTTGGTTTGTCGTTCAAGAGTAGGTATTCTTTTATCGCCTCCTCGATCTTGGCTTTCGCTGGGGCGTTTTGGAGCAGACTGTCATCGAATCGCCATCTGCGTGTCGGCTCGTCGTTGTGCTTACCCGATAGTGTTAGGCTTATGTGTGAGTGGTCCGATACAGTTCTGGGTCCTATTTCTGTGTGGTCTATGAGGTGGGTATGTGTTTCTGACATTAGGATGTAATCTATTCGGCTATATGAGTTGTGTGGGTTGGAGTAGAATGTGTACTCCCTGGCATCTGGGTTGCACATGCGCCATGGGTCTCTTAGCCTTAGTTTGGTGCATACAGAGATAAGGTTCTAGACATGCCTGAGTGGTACAGACATGGCATATCCACGGCCCATGACCTTCAAAGACAGGGCGAGAGCACAACTTTCGATACACTCAAGGAAGCGCACAACCTACAAAACATAGAACTATATAACTTCCTGAAAATAAAAGTAGCAATTAGGAAGGCAAACCTTACAAGCCAGACACCTTCGCTCTTACAGCTTGCAGCCAATCTCAACAAGACAGGACACCAAATAGCACACCTATACAGAGCCCTACGTCCCCAAAACACCAAACTCAATGATAAGGTCACAAACTTCTGGGGGACTTTAGCAGGGAAGGAACTAAGCGAGACCGAAAAGGCAGAATTGTGGAGATCGACCACTAGGAAAAAAATAACTGCTTCACTAAATCAGACCAAATACTGGTTAGTGCACAAGGCATACTGGACACCGGCCCGCCTATCCACCCTGGGAATCCGAGAGAGCGACACATGCTGGAATTGTGACAGTGGAAGGGGGGATTTAGAGCATCTCCTACTCACCTGTCCTCAGATCAAGGATTTCTGGGAAAGAACGGGGAAGCTTATCAATGACATAACTGGAGTAGCCCTACACATAGATTTCCCAAGTCTAGCCCTGGGCTTTGCAGCCCCGTCCATCACAACAACAGAAGACCGTGACCTCATTGACCTACTGTTAACGGCTGCAGTCAAAATAATCCTAAGCAACTGGAAAGACACCACAAAAGCCACACCACAGGAGTGGCTCAACTGGGTCACATTCCTAAGAGGGGCAGATAACATTACAGCGAAACACTCACCGAAAACACACAGACAATCAAACATATGGAGGTCCCTAGACCTCTACCTTTCATCACATAAACCCCCCTAGGCGCAGACACTGGACACCAGATAGCCATCAAGGGACACACGATAGGGACCCACACTCTAATAAAAGAAACCTGCGAGGAAGAACACTCTCCTATCTCCATTCCTACCTCTATCCCTCTCTATCCTCTCTATCGTCCGGGGCTTTATACTCACCAGGCAGCGCAAAGGGGGGAAAGAAGACAACGCCAAAACTCGGAATACGGACTTCTTCTTTTTTGGGACTAGTTGAACTATCCAACCTACGCACCATGGCAAGGAACGAACTATTGCAGGACTATATTTGCTGCACCCCCCCCCCCCCCCCCGGCGCCTTCTTCTTTTTCTTTTTCTTTTTTCCTCCTTCTTTCCGCCACTCATGTATGCTCCATGTAAATATATATTTTTTTATATACAATAAAAAATTACAGAAATCAAAAAGAAAAAATTTTCATAAATTCGAAACACAATACAAAAAATAATATCAAACCATATAGCATATAATACTTACTACAATATATAAGAAAAATGCAAATAGCAATGCCAACATTACATAATAGTACAAACATGATATAAATAAAATAAACTTAAACTTAAAAGGGCTACATTAAGCAAAGATTAATTATTACAAATGGCAATACGTTTCCTAAATTGTAGAACATGTACTAATGTAGGAATCTAAACTAGACCACATACTAGACGTAGAAGAAGAGGAGACCTTATGAGAGTGTGGATAAAAACATTGCCCATTTCTAAGAAAAATAATCCATTCCCACCATGCAATAATTTCACATGTTTCAATGCTTTAACATCAATAATAACTTTATCCAATCGATATCTGCTTTATTAGTAGAAATGTATCGAAAATTAGTAATTTTGGGAAAGCATTCTCTGACAGAGGAGAAACCAATATATACCTTCTATTTATAGTTGAATGGGTGTGTTTGTGGTACTGGCACAATCAAACCAGAATATGGTACGTAAAATACCCAGCAAACCACAAGACATCCATGAAGAAGCCATTACAAACTGAAGTACAATGCATGGGCTCCACCACCAAAGGTAAACACACCTTTCAACTTTTGTCATCCAGCTAAAAGCACAGTCCAAAAGTGAGGAAATTCCTGGAGCCAGAGAGCTAAACTTAGCCTTGTCGCATATTAAATGCGGGCAACAATTTTGTGTCTGACACTGTCAAAATACAGTCGTACGTGGTGGTGTCTAGGACAGTCCCAGTCCCATGATTTTCTAAATTCCCGCCATATTGGATTGCACTGTAGCATCCCTACAGCGCCTTGGAGGGGCGTGGGGCTGAAGCGATTCCCCACAGTGTAGGGTTTGCTGATGGATCTAAGTCTGGTTTCTCTATTCTGCTCCCGACTCACTCACCCCACAAACCAGCTCCTGCAGAAATAACTAGTACTGTATCAATAAAAACTCCTCGGCTTCAAGGAGCTGGGCCAAGATCATTTCAAACACGTACAAAAGGATTTCTGCTGACACTGCACAGATAATTAAAGGAAACACTGTTGTTTCAAACAACGAGTTAACTAGTTTGTTTAAAAATGCAATTTATTTGTTTAAACAGAAATGTCGTCTGGCCTTTTATCCCTAAATAGAATATTCAAATCTCTGCACCAGGGGAGGGGCACTGCAGAGATCATCGCTCCACCCACTGAACACGTGCATACCCCCGCCCGCCATCGCGTTTGACTCCTCAGCAGTAACTCAAAGGCTGCCCTAGCAACGGGGGTCTCTTAATCACACTTAGATCAATGCCAGCACTCAGCCGACGTGCTCACAGAAGCTGTTTGCTTCTGTGCTGACTTCAAGTGGGATCTGCGAAGGGCATATTTCTCATTATGTGCCCAAAATATTGTGAAATAATCTGGGATAAGTGGCTGTCTCATGAAGAAATGACTGGCCCTCCTCAGATGTCACCTACAGTCTCGGCTCACGTGCAGTGTGCGCCAGGCACCTGGGCAGCAAAAACTAGGCGTGCCACCTGCATGCCCAGAGGCCTCATCCACAAAGACACTTGGCCGTGGTAGCCCACCTTATTCGGGCATCTGAACTTGCTTGATTTACGAGTCGCAAATTGTTCTACTTGCGTAATGGTGTGGTGTAATACAGGGTCGGATTGGGACCACAAATATTTATTTATTTATTATTTATGAATTTATTCAAGAGTTGTATATAGCGCTGGCTAGACCCGGAGGTATCAGAGCGCTTTACATGAGGTTCCACAAAAATTACAATTGCAAGATTACATCAGTTCCAATTTACATCAGTTGCTAGACAAACAATTGCAAGAGACATAGAAGACGAGATAATTGAAGTGTAGAGGGGAAGGGAGGAAGGGTAAAGGGATAGGAGGGAGATACGGCAGAGAGACAAAAGGAAAGTCTGTCCAAAGTCCGGCTGGGTAGGTGACGGTCGAGGGGAAGTCCCAAAACCCATCTCCTCTATAGCTATCAGGTAGCTCCACCGGGCATTGGCCAAATAGCTTGGTCTCAATAGGAAAAGCAATTAAAGGAACATGGAGGGCAAAATAAATGTACTGTAGAGGGGAGGGGGCATGGAAGGAGAGAAAGGGGGGATAGGGGAAGAGACAACAGGGAGAGACAAAATGAGGTCTGTCTAACGGCCAACTGGGTAGGTTAAGACCAAGGAGGGAGTCCATGGTCCATCTCCCCTATAGCTAAACCAGGTAGCTCAATCGGGCATTCGACAAAATAGTTCAGTCTCCATACATTGGGAGAGGAGAGAAAGGAGAGACAAAAATAGAGGGAGGATGCGGGAAGAGACGACAGGAGAGACGAAAGGAAGTTTGACTGAAGACCGACTGGGTAGGTTACGTCCAAGGAGGGAATCCCCGACCTGTCTCCCCGATAGCTAAACCAGGTAGCTCCATCGGGCATCAGACAAAGTAGCTAGATCTCAAATGACGAGGGAAAAATTCACAGATAGACAGGGTGGGGACTAAGGGCCAGGACAGGTGAAGGCAGGGGTCAGCAACATGAAAGTGGAGAGGAGTAGAGCGAGGCGATAAACAGGGTGGGGATTAGGGCCAGGACAGGTGAAGGCAGAAAGGTAGTTCGGCAGGAAGTTCCCATGGATCTGGTGGGCTATAGATCGCGGTCCTGGTGTTGCGTCACGAGGTCAAGGACCCTGGTGCCCACCGAATCCACATCTTGCTGCAGGGACGACACCGCTCCGACCAGGCCGAACGTAGATGATCCATTGAGGATTTGATGTTGCGACTGATGTTACTGCGTGAGTTCGGCTTTGTAGTCCTTGAGCATATTCAGGCGATCCGCTTTTTGAGGGTCATTGTTGCTGCGCCTGTGTCTCATCGAAGTGTAGATCGTTTTTCAGAATTCGGTAAGAAGTCCGAGACCTTGTTTAAAGACTAGCCCGTTGCCTACTTAGGCGGCATATGGATCAGCCCCCAGAGCGTTTGGGACTGCGATGGTAGATTAGCACTAAATTCAAGGCAGCAAACCGTCGCGGCACGTGAATATGGAAGGCCTCGCGTCAGGGATAAGTTGGGTCAGACGGCTGGTGCTCGGTAGTGAACGTTGTCAACACCTGCGTACCCGAAGGCAAAGGTACTGTGGCGGTCTCTCCAGAGGGCAGAGGTTTATTATGCAGTGCGTGCAAGGAGAGGACAATATGTGATCCCTAGATGTTGATACTCACCGAAGGGCCTTGGGAGTACAGGATCACATTGTCAGTAATGTCCTGGACAGCCCTAAAAAAGCGTCCCACATTTGAGGTGCGGGACCTTTCACAAAACATTGCTTGGTTTGCATCAGGTAGCTCATTTTTGGAGAAATTAAATCATTTTAAGCTTGAAGCATTAGTGAAGACTGGAAACACTACAGCTGTAAAAACTGAATTCTTATTTCAGTCTCAACGCCTTGTACAAGGTTGCAAGAATCCTGCTCTCAATCAGGTAGGTCCTCGACTCTGATTATAAATTCAATCAGAAATCTAGTTCAAATCCAAGGGGCACAAGGGGTTAGTTCAGGATCCCTGAGAAAAGAACCTACAATGACAAGTGGAAGAGACAAACCTTCTCTGAAGTTCCTCCTCTTGATTCACTACGCAAGGGTTTTATGGAATAAAACCTGTTCTTTTTTGTAGCACTCGGCTTTATTTCGGCCCCCTTTTTTATAATACCAGTAATTAATAATAACCTATTATAATAAAAAATATGCCCATCCTTGCTGTGGCCTCAGGCAGTAAATCATAGCTGGCAAAGGCACATAGAGGCACCTGCAACACTCATCAGCGGGATTGAACGGGACTACTAAAGTCCTAACCGTGCCCTCTGGATCCTGCCAGGCCTCTAGACCTAACCATTAGTAGTGGCGCTGGTTCAGGTAGCCCTGGGTGCTTTTGTGGTAACCTCTACCGTGCCCAGGGCAACCCATCACTCATGCTGTCAGATCATCCCCTCCCATCTCATCACAGGGGAGGGGGTTGGCAAGAGCCTCATTCACCGCACCCCATCTTATGACACGATGAGGTCAGAAAGCAAGAAACTGACAGCTGGAGCCCATGCCTCACTGTGCAGACTCCAACTTTGTGCTTCATTTGCCGAGGCTGGAAGAAGCTGAGAGTCTATCGGATATCATTATCTGAAGCACTAAAGGTCAGGTAGCTGAAGGTACGTAAGTAAAATGAAACCCTGAGAAATGATGTATATGAGATGTCTAAATGAGTGACAGTGTAAGTAAGTGAGATTTGGTGAGTCAGAGGGAGTAGGAATAAGAGAGACCTAGGCCCCCATTAGGATGAAGGGCGGACTTTGTCCGCCCGCCATCCCATCGCAAAAAAGGGACTGCCCGCCATAAGGGCGGGGGTCCCGTTGGTGACATTAGGATGCGCCCGCCACTGTGGCGGGCGCATCCAGCATTCCTACCATTGTGCACTCAGCACCGCCCGCCACAATGGCAGGAAGGCATGCTGTGCTCTTCCATGCACAACATGGCAGGCACCGCGCGGTGCCTGTCATGAAGTCCATGGAACTGTACCCCCCATGTGCACCCCCCACCCCCCCTGCAATCCTTGGGGGCTCGCCTTGCGACCGGGGCGGAAAAGCGGCGGATGGTGTTTCTGTCCGCCGCGGACCCCCCAGCCATACTAATATGGCGGGGGGTCATTCCGGCACAGATGGCGGGCGGATCGCCCCCGCCATCCTAATGGACCCCTTAGTTTGAATTAGAGAATGAGTAAGAGTGAGTGTGAGCTAGAGTGACTGAGTGAGTGAGAATGAAGAAGAGTGAAGGCAGAAATTCTTGCTCTGTGATGTCCATAGGTAAAATACAGGCACACAAACTGTAATTCCTGGCATATGGAACAGCCGTGGCAAAATGCTGGTGCTGACATACTGGGGATAATTCTTGGTACAAGGGAAACCTATGCCAAAATGCAGGCGGTGGCATTTTGAAGGTAATTCTTGGCATATGGAATGCGGCACCCATGGCAAAATGCTGGTGCTGGCACACTAGTGGTAGTTTGTTGTCTATGAGACGCCAGTTGTAAAACACTGGCACTGGCATATTAGAGATCATTCTTGACATATGGGACACCTAAAGCAAAATGAGGGTGCTACAATAGTTAAGTCAAGTCAAGAATAACTTTATTTCGGTTCCATGAACCATAAAAATTTGACAAATAAAAACATTACAGTGTAAGAAATTTGTAACACCTTTGTAAAACATCACCAAAAAGAGAATAAGAAAGAAAGAATTCCTAAAATTCTGTGGTTTAAAATGTCAATACATAAAGTAAAAAAGTTTAGGACAACATAGTATTACATAGACCGTAAAAAAAGAAAAATTCCAGGAGTGTAAATATGAGCAATGAGCAACTCTAACAATCTTATTCAGTCTCCAAAGCTATAATGCTTCCTGATAGCCATAGTAACTTTAATATAATTGGATACCGCAGTGCAAATAACAGGAGTGGCCAAAGTATGCAGAAAGTCAAAACCATCAATATATGTACAGGGGCGGTTTTCCCTTAAAAGTGGTGCAAATGTATTTTTCCTCGCCTCTTTGTATAAGGGGCACAATAAGATAAAGTGTATAGTGCTCTGGTTTGCAGAATTATCACATGGGCAAGGCATGAGCTTATCGGCCCACCCTACTTGACGCAGGAATGCCACTAGAAAGTGCAAAGTGCATAAATGAAATCTGGTTAAAAGAAATCTGATCTGTACATTGGTAGTAAAGTTTAGATAAAATTACTGTGGGCCCGGAAGCAAACATGAGAGGCCCATCTCCTCATGTTATGAGTAGCGCATATTGGCCCTAGAGTGATGTGCCTCTTTGATAATGGCTTTCGCATTCGTGGGGATACTTTCAGAGTTGTCACAAACGTGCCAAAGTCCTTTCTCTTGGAATTTGTCTCTTACAAATCGGAGCCATGAGATTGTTAAGGCATTGTCCAGATTAATACAATCTTTAATTACTTCCCTTGAGAACAATAATTAGTCACCAGCCACATTTTAGCCCATAAGAGCAGAGGGGCGATACCAATGCAGTCATCTATGAACTCCAGCCCCAGTTCTTGATGACAAAAGAGTGTAGAGGCGCTATTCAGGGTCATCAATAACCTTTTTATAAATGTATTTCCAAAACTTGCAGTTGGCGGCTTTTGTAGTAGTGACCCTATACCCCGGCCCGATAAGTTGCCACACACAAACATTTGGCCTTATAAAGGGTAACCAGCTCTCTCAAAGGCTTGTGTCCTAGTTTGCATGCGAAGCGAAATAGCCCCGCCACTTTTTGTGTTGCACCCTTGCTGTTTTGAGTGGCTCCCAGTTCATCTGGTAATTGAATAGGTTCCCTAAGTAAGTGGAGTTGTTCAGCTTATCAATTGTTTTGCCCATTACAGCAAAATGTCTGTTTTTTGTCAATTTGGGGCCCCACACCATGGTCTAAGATTTAAAAAAAATGACTGTTAAGTCAAGCGACGACATAAAATCGGTAAAAGCATTAAGTGATTTTTGGAGGCTATTTGCTGTCACTGCCGTTAACACTGTGTCATCCGCATGTGATAATAGTGGGACAGGGTTACTATGAAGTCAAGGAAAATCAATCTCCTTATCTAGTAAAAAAGCCTCTAGGCCGTTTGTGTGGATTAAAAAGAGAAAGGGGGCTAAAATGTACCCTTGCTGAACACCTTCTGTGGAGACAATCAGCTTGGTCTTTTCCCCTTGGGTGCCGTATCTTATAACAACTGTGGTGTTAGCATGTAACCTGCGTAGGAGGGAAATGAGAGCCTCTTATTCTCCAATTCTTCCCATCAGGGCCTACAATTTGTCCTGATTAACGGAGTCAAAGACACCGGCCCCCACCCTGACAGCCCACCAGCCCGGCTCTAGTGCAGTGGTTCCCCAACCGCCTGGCGAGGTCCGTCGGGGGAAAAAGGCCAAGGGCCTACAACAGAGGCTATACCATCCGTATGAGTGCAACAAAACAGAGTGGAAGAGAGACAGCCACCACTGGTACTGTTTTAACAGCTGCTGTTTTACCCGGTGTGGGCCTGGGTGAGGTGAGATCTGAGCATGATCAGTTGGGGGTGAATCTTCTCCTCACAGAGGTGAAAGAAAAGATTTGGAATGGTGCATTTGTGGAGATATTTGATTTGATTATCGAGACCCCAGTTAGGGAGGATGCCAAACGTTGTAAAGAGTGCTCACATTCCAGGGATTGCCCTCATGCCCTGCTTAGGTAGAAGATAGAAGACACATTGTGAATTGGGGGAAGGGTTTCATTTTCTTTCATGCAGTCATGATGGAGAAATGTCATGAACTGTGGCAGCAGCTCTTGTTACAAAAACAAAATTGTCTGCACGCATGATGGGGCCCGTCATGGAAAGATTATAACAGGGCATTTAGAAGTAAGAAGGTAACCTGCAAGATGTTGTATTGGGGTCCGACTAAAGTCAGTTCTTGGCTATGCCATATGATGGTCAGGAAGTCAGAGTCCAATGTTCCTCAACCCTTTTGGGCAGTGTCCGGCAAAGGGGTGTGGGAATAAGAGAGGAAATTGCTGGGCCTATGTCAGAAAAAGGTGAACAAGACCACATGGGAGGTGGATTGGTCATTAGCATTTTAGAAATTGAGCTTTTAGAAATGGGGCATTTCTGTGTGCTTGTGACTGTTTGTGCTTTGAAGCCTGTCTCCAATCAATGTCTAGTTTAGACTGACAGGGGCTGTTTTTGCATTCACTCTAGACAGTCACACAAAAGGAGCTGAGGTGTGCCCTACGTACCCTGATTGCACATCACCAGGCTGATGGATCTTTTGGAGCTAGAGTAGTGGGAGGAGTTATCACTTACACCAGAATAGGGCTGTGCCTGTTCAATCAAAATGCCGTCTCCAGCCCCCTGAAGTGTGTCTGGAAGCAGGGCTGGGATTGAATGAGGGTGTTGTGCACTTCTGAAGTTCTTCTGAAGTTACCTCCACATCAAAGACATTTTGAGTATAAGTACAGGGGATATGACCCCATGATTTTAGATACTGAGTGGGACTTGTGACCAGATGCTGCTGGCTCTGCATACTGCAACAGAGGATTGCTGTACTGCTAGGAAAACCACCACTTGAACTTTGCTTTGTTGTGCTGACATGCGACGGCGATGAAGAGGAGGAGGGCAGCCCGGGGACCCCGCAGTCTAGGTAAGTGTTTACATTTCACTTTTAATTCTTTTTATTTAATTTGTAATCATTTGGTAATAGGGGGGTGGGAGGCGGGGGCTGGCCAAATCCGCTCCCCAGCGGAGTGTGCGGAGATTTGCCTACTCCGTGTTTTCCGCTGAATGCGGAGTAGGCAAATCTCCGCACATTCCACGGGCAGAGCGGGGTTTTCCGCCCACGGTTAGTCCTTGCCAGTATATCGCAGGGTGAATGCTGGATTTCTTAGGCGTGCTTAGTTTTTGGCCTTCAACTTGTCCCTTGAGGCTTAGAGAGTGCAGACCATGTCAGGGGACCAAGGTAGGTGAAATAATCTCCCAATTAATCATTAATAATGCGCAAATTATTATTTTAGGAGATTTCAACTACTGGCCCATGAATTTAAAAGAGAGCCCTAGCTCTTATGAATTTACAGTTCTCCTATCCGGCTTTAACTGTACCCAGCATGTGCAGGCTGACACTCATATCAAGGGACACATTTTGGACCAAGTTTGGTCTTCCAACTTGGGTATTACACATCTCTTAATTTCCCCATGTCCATGGTCAGACCATCACATTATCACATTCTCCTTGGATTGTGGTCACCCCATAAAACCCTCACCGACGCAGAATCACCTAGCCAGAAATTGGAATCTGGCTAATATGGAAAACATCCTTTACAACGCAACTTTTACCACGCAGTGCTATTACAACGCAGGTTTTACAACGAAAACCATTACAACGCATTGCGCTGGGGGGCGCTCTAGGATAGGGAATAGATTTAATCTACTATCCAACACCTTACCTAGTGTCCACGGGGACTGGAGTTGGAATAGTAAATTAAACTATTCACTATCCAGCACCCCAAAACGCTATGCGTTGTAATGGTATGCGTAGTAAAACCTGCGTTGTAACAGCATGCGTGGTAAAAGCATGCGTTGTAACGTCATACATCTGGCTAATATTGGTGATTTCTGTACCCTACTAAAAGCCTCCCCCCTAGTGAACAGGACTCCCTAGATAATCAGGCAACCAGCATCAAGCATTGGCTGGACTCAGCCAGCAACAGTGTTGCTCCTTTTAAAAGAATATATCTAAAACGCTCGTTCTCTGATGAGCTGAAAGTTGAAAGCTAAGAAACGAGCACTCAGGCAAGCTGAGCGCAGATGGAGACTAGACTATGCTCCGGGAAAAAAGTTATCTACACTTTGTTGTTAAAAGACTATAAAAATTCCTTTCTTCTGAAAAATACATCATATTTCTCCTCGAAAATTACTAACTCAACTTCTAAGGCTAAAGTTATCTTTTGCATAGTTGACGAACTTTCACAACCAGACAGAGTGATAGCTAAATCTGTCCCCTCGCAAACACTCTGTGACTCTCTAAATTCGTATTTTACGGAGAAAATAGCCATCATCAAGAGTAGTACTCCGCCCCCATGCCCTTACTACAACTTCTCCCTCTCCGTTTAAAAATTCTCAGATACTTGATCAAATACCTTCGATTTCTAGAGAGGAGTTCCTGGCCCTACTTAAAAAAAAGTTGGGTCAGGCTCCCCTACTGTCTGCTGCCCTCCTCATATTCTGTGAGAAGCATTCTCTACCTGTCCAGATCCCCCATTGGCACTTCTTAATATTTCTCTTAGACAAGGCATTGTCCCTGACATTTTTAAACTCACGGAAATTGTTCCCATTCTGAAGAAACCTAATGCCAGCCCCCGGATACTGAGCAATTTCCGCCCTATTTCGTTGCTTCCCTACCTTAGCAAGATTCTAGAAGCTCATGTGGCTAATTGTCTTAGCTCTTTTAGCGAACATTCACAATTTCTTGACCCCCAGCAAGCAGGATTTAGACCAGCACACTCTACTGAGCTGGTCATCCTAGCAGTTATGGATAAACTTAGGAGGGGGGCCGATCAGAACACCTCTCAGGCTCTGGTACTCCTGGACTTGTCGGCTGCTTTTGACACGGTCAATCATGATCTCCTGATCGACCGTGTGGGGCCTGCCGGCATCCAGGGACTGGCCCTGAGGTGGATCTCCTCCTTCTTGGACAATCGCTTTCAGGCAGTTCGTCTTGCCAACTTCTCAGCCGAGAAGGTTAGGCTGACATGTGGAGTTCCCCAGGGGTCCTCTCTTTCACCCCTTCTTTTTAATTTATATATGTCACCTCTGATCCGGACTCTTCGCAACAGTAAAGTTGCTGTCTTCAACTATGCAGATAATCTTCAGTTGATGTTTGATATTGATTCCTCTACCAGTTTAGTTTCCAACTTTCAATCCACCATGAACCTCATTAGCAACTGAATGTATGCCAGCCAACTTAAGCTTAACCCCGATAAGACTGAGTTGATCCTGACTGGAGGCACTTCCAATCCATGGAACTCCAACTTCTGGCCTCCTCTCTTAGGCAATCCACCTTGCCCAGCTGAATCTGAAAAAAAGTCCAGGGGTTATAATAAGCAAGGACCAGTCCATGAAATCTCAGATTGGCATGGTTGTATCATCCTGTTTTTTCCAGCTACGAAGAATCCAGAAAATCTGTAGATTCCTAACTACCGAAGCTTTAACTCTGGTCCTTCTTGCTCTGGTTATATCCCGGATTCATTATGCCAACTCACTTTACGTTGGCATTCCAGCATATCCGCGTCATTGCTTACAACTGGTTCAAAACCAAGCAGCCAGGCTTATTTTCCACCAACCCAGATACCAACACATCCGCCCTTTGATGAGGAGCCTTCATTGGCTCCCGGTGTCTAAACGTTGTATATTTAAACTGGGATGTACTATCTTTAAAGCCCTGGCTGGCCATGGACCGGCATTTATCTCTTCCTTGATACATCACTATATTCCTGTCCGTGAACTCTGCTTCTTCCACTTGAATCTGCTTATCATTCCCTCTATTGAACGGAAAAAACATTGCGGCCTTAGATTCTCCCTCTTGGCCCCTCAGTTTTGGAACTCCCTTCCCACGGATCTAAGATCAGACACCTCCTACACTCAGTTCAGAACTCTTCTTAAAACCCTTCTGTTCTCTCAGGCATATGAGTAAGCTTCTGTCACCATCTCATTGCTCATTCTGCTCACAGCGCCATGAAACCGTCTGGTGTAAGTGCACTTTACAAATGATTTTAACATAACATAACAAGGTAGTGCTCAGTTGCACAGGCTAGCTCTATGATGGGTCTGGGGGGTACCCGAGGCGCAAGTGTTCTGGGGTGAGCAGGCCTTCCTCATTGAGATTAAGATCGGCTAGCTCAAAGGAGCCTCATTTAGGAGAACATCAGGGTCTTCTTCACACAACAGTGAAAACCTTGGAAGGGTTGATCTGAGGACAGGTCAACAGTGAGCTCACAGATTCTAGTTGCTGGGGTTGTTGAGCGATTAGGAGACTTGATGTATAGCTGGATCTGTTAAACATATGGATTAATGTAAAGCCATGTGAAAACTTAGAATTGTGCTGTGCTTAAATGTTTTCTTAAGTTTGTTTACAGAGTGTAAATAACATACGGTTGGAGATGTTTGCAATCTCTAAAGAAAACAAAGTTGGGTCTCAGGCTCGCATTGGGGGCAAGAACAGCGGGGGCATGGAGATGCATTTGGTCTCACTGAATAAACGAGAAGGGACTCGACGTGTCCCCTCATATGCGCCCCAGTTAATCGTCTTGGACCGAGCATTCTTCTCCTGCTCCAAGTTGAGTCCTAGATCCCCGTTCAACATGCAATTGCCTCAGGCACCTATTTGTTTTGTCCTGAAGATGATTCCAGTGTTAAGTTAAAGGGATCAAAACGTCATCGACTTTTTGCACTCTGACCTAAATGTATATTTTGTATTAATATGTGCTAGGATGCTCTAATGTACTTTCTGTTGGCCTAATAGCTGTCATCCTTCTGGTACGCCTTTCTGTATTGCCTGAGCTTTTTTACACTTTAATGATATATATGTCAACACTTGTATGTTTTCTTGTACTCTCTCATTAAAAGATGATGCCCAGTTGGACAGCCAAGATATAGATATCACCTCATCTCTATTCATATGAATTTTCGCAAATGTTCTTTATATTAAGGACCGTTGTTCCTTAAAACAAAGGATATGTGGGGCACAGCGGGCACCATTCCCAGTGCGGTGGGCCAGAGATTTCCCCAGGGTAAGGTGCATGGCCTGCCACATCATGTTATCACAGGTCCAATGATATCGCCGGTCTCACAATTGTGGCATGAAGGTGGGCGTGGCCGGCTTTAAAAAGTGGGCAAGATTGGGTCTCGGTCTCTTTGCCACCTCATATCACCCAGGGAATCGCCCGATGCCACGTTGCAGTGCGGGATCCTTCTTATTTCCCTACCCACCCTGCCCTCTTCCTTGTATCTATAGGGGGGAGGAAATGTGAATAATTTCATACTTGCCTTACAGTGGACGATTATACTTGTGGATGTTGTGACTTGTGACTGTCTTTGTTAACCTTGTCCTTTTGCCTTCCAGGTTTATTCAAGTATTGTGACTGCCTTTTTATCATATTGTGGAGGGGTGATCTCATGGCTGGCAGGGATTTTCATGACATCCTTGTAAGTCACTAAGTCATACACTCACAAGAACATTGTCAGTAGGACCTCAAAGGGGTGTGCTTGCAGCATTAAGTAAAGAAGATGCTAGTGGAGGAGTTGAAATAGTCGCTTACACGGCACCAGCCTAACTCAACGCAGGCATGGTGGCACTTTTGGGGCAGAAACTAGTTGCTGGGGTGGTTGAGGGGTTAGGTGACTCGATGTATAGCTGACTCTGTATAAACATACATATGGATGAATGTAAAGCCATGAAAACATTTTGTAATGTGTTCTGATTAAATGTTTTCTGAAATTTGTTAAAAGAGTGTAAATAAAATATGGCCTGAGATGTTTGCAATCTCTAATCAAACTGAAATTGGGTCTCAGGTTGTCTTATTTAGGGCAGGAATGGCAGGAGAGCGGTGGGGGCATGGGGATACATTTGGTCTGATTGGCTATACGAGAAGGGACTCGATATGTCCCCTCACATATTGAGCTCTGGAGCCGTGGTTTTACAAGGTAACTCATTTCAGCCTTGAAACCATGAGAACAAGAAAACATATAAAGTTCAAAAGAGTGCTTAGAAAACAAAAGTTTTCCCCGAAATATTAGCAGTGGAAAGATGCAAGTTATGCCATCAAAACTATTGGCTGTGGTCCAAGAGAGAGAAAAACCCAAGATAAAGGAAAGGCATCAAATAAGAAGTAAGCAAATGATATTGGCAGGAAAGCCATCCAATGACAAGCAATTGCCTGAGCCAAACCCCACTGCAAGTATTTGCATTGTACACAAGAGATCTCTTGTGTTAGAAAAGACCTAAAATGTAATGTAAAAGTAGTCCCTGCTGATTGGTTGGACGTGTCTAGTTATGTGTACACATGTACGTAAATTTACTGTTCCGGGTCCTTTCCATAAGACCTTTTACTCAAAAAATGGCATACATCAGTCAATTATTTAAAGGACGTAATTTACATTTCACCATACGTGCACTATATTTGAGAACAAGTATAACAATGTAAACATTCATAAAGAGTGGGAAAAACAATCAAGGAACCAGTGGCGGCCGGCACAGATCTGGGGTGGATGGGAGGGGGTAAGAAGGATCTAATTTTTTTTTTAAAAAACGTACCTCCTTCCGCGTCTCACCCATGTTGTCTCTCCTTGCGTCAGGCTGAACAGGAAGCAGCCAGGCTCCTCTGAGCCAAACCCAATGCTGCATTGCAGCGTTGTGATTGGTCTGAGCACCGTGGTTTGACGCTCAGCCAAGGAATGGGAGCGTGGGCATGTTTTCTACCCAGGCTGTAATGCAGCCTGGGTGGAGAACATGTTAAGTGCGCATGCCGCTTTGGCTGGCCCCAGAGGGCCGGCCAAAGCATCATGCGTGCTTCAGTGTGCCCATCACTGCTCCCCTGCCTTGCTCTGTGAAGAAAGCAGCACCGCCCCACAAAGCTGCCCCAGGAGGAACAAATAAAATGATAATAACAGTGTTTTTATCAATATTTGTTCTTTCTTTCACTGCTGCAAAGCCGAGGGGCGACAGTCCTCCGCCTTAGCGAAGGAGCCGCCACTGGAATTAAAATTTTTGAGGTGAAAATAGTGGCATTTTATATTTCTAGCTTCCGGATAGGCCACGTAGTGATAATTCAAGCTATTTCCTATACTATTTCATAACTGTCTTCATCCGGATAGACAAGGAGGAAGAAGGACTAGTTGCTGCAATCAGCAATATGGCACATCTGGGCTTCAAGGAACGGCCCCAGCTTTTCCAGCATTGACGGTGCCTACAGAGATACAGCCATTGCAAAGTGCCTCGACACTACATGCTTGATGCTACATGCACCATGTTGTTTTACTGTCATGATTTTGCACCCTAGCCAGGATATCACACACATGCACACAAGTACCCGAACACACACAAACACACAGGCCCACAAAAACATAGATGCAGGCATACAAACACAGGAACATACACAAACACAAAAAACAAGAAACATACAAATACACAGACGTGCAATGTGATGTGGAAAAGGGCAAGAGATAATACATTAGTCTTCAAATTTGTGTTTCAGTAAGGATAATTGGATTACACTACGCTAAACTAGAAAAAAATCACGGATGCACAAATACACCCGCACGTAGACACAAAGACAAACACATACACACATTCTGATAGTGAAAATGCAAAAAATACTTTGCTCCCTGACAACATTACCACACTATCATTTATTTCATTTTATTTATGCGATTTTATATAGCGAGGACTTTACCCGAAGGTGTCAGAGCGCTTCACAATAGGAACAGTAATGATACATGAGAACATTACAAGTTAACAAATTACAAAAACAAACGTAAAGTTAAATGAGGAAAAAGTGACAAATGTGAGCAATCAAATTACAAGAGGTAGCAAACAATACAATTAAAGGAGGAAAAAGTGACATCTGCGCAGGTTACAAAGGTATACAAAGTACAAGAAGCGGTATACGCTGCAATAAATGGTAGACACTCAAACACAAGAACAATCGGTATAATACTGCGATAAATGGTAGACACTCAAACACAAGAACAATCGTTACGTAGGCAACGGTGGCACTTGAGCAAGTATCTAAAGCAAACAAAATGTAAGAGGTAGCACACAGTGTGATACAAGAGAAAAGTGACATGTGCTTGTCACAAAAGAGTACCAAACACAGGTAGAAGGATAATACTGCAATAAATGGCAGACACAGACACTCAAATACAAGAACAAACGTTACGTAGGCAATGGTGGCACTTGTGCAGGTATCTAAAGCAAACAGAAATGCAAGAAATACTTTGCTCCCTGACAACATTACCACACTATCATTGGGCACAACGGTGCTCTACCTCTGTAGTGTGAATGCTTATGACATGCTGCCAGAGCTATGTTGATATGTCCCAATATGCAAGAGACGACATGACATCCCACTGCCTTTATTCCGGCTGCGGCACGTGCACTGAACTGGCCTGTGGTCAGCACAGCTATCCGCTAGTAGTGAATACTGGGAAACATCCTTTATAACGAAACTTTCACAACGCAGTACCATTACCAAGCAGGTTTTACAACACAAGTCGTTACAACGACTTGTGCTGGAGGGCGCTGTAGGATAGGGAATAGTTTAATTTACTATCCAACAGCTTCCCTACTATCCACGGGGACTGGAGTTGGAATAGTATTACTATCCAGCACCCCCCAACGCAAGACTTGCGTTGTAAAACCTGCGTGGTAACGGTACGCGTTGTGAAAGCACACGTTGTACCGTCATACATCCGTGAATACTCATATTTATAGTAGGGGCGAATTGTTTCTGTGCAGCACTTTACACCACACCAACATCTAAGCAATGCGATGCCCCGGCCAGGATTTTGCAGGTCATGACACAGGTCAACACTAAGCATTTAACTCACTGAGCCATCTTGTCAGCATATGCAGGTGCTTAACTTTCATCTTCTCGGCATGTGGCCGCCAGGCCTCATTAACATTCTTACTCGCCCTCTTGAAAAATCTCTCTTATGTAGAAGTCATTTATGTGTCAGTTTAAAAAGCAAAAGACAGAGGAAGGGGTCACCTAGAACACATTTTTTCAAAGGCCACACAGGGAAGGGTCCTCTAGGGCACGTCTCAGAGGCCACAGAGGGAAGGGTCCTCTGGGACACATGTCTCAGAGGCCACAGAGGGAGGGGTCCTCTATTACACGTCTTAGAGGCCACAGAGGGAAGGATCCTCTAGGTCTAGGACATATGTCTCAGAGGCCTCAGACGGAAGGGTCCTCTAGGACATATGTCTCGGAGGCCACAGAGGGAAGGGTCATCTTATCAGAGTCAAAGAGGGAAGGGTCATTTAAATCATAGGCCACAGAGGAAGGGGTCCTCTAGGACACGTCTCAGAGGTCACAGAGGGAAGGGTCCTCTAGGACACATGCCTCAGAGGTCACAGAGGGAGGGGTCATCTAGAACATATGTGTCAGAAGCCACAGAGCAGAGGGAAGGGTCCTTTATGACACATATCTCAGAGGCCACAGAGGGAAGGGTCTTCTAATCAGAGGGCACAGAGGAGGGGCCCATAGGGACATATGTCTCAGAGCAAGGATCCTTTAGGACAGAGGCCACAGAGATAGGGGTCATTTAGAACACATGTCTCAGAGGAAGAGGGAAGGGTCCTCTACGACGCATTTCTCAGAGTCCACAGAGGGAGGGGACATCTAATCAGAGGCCACAGAGGGAAGGGACATCTAACCAGAGGCCACAGAGGGAGAGGTCCTCTGGGACATATGTCTCAGATGGAAGGGTCCTCTAGGACACATGTCTCAGAGGCCAGAGGGAGGGGTCCTCTAGAACATTTGTCTCAGAGGCCACAGAGGGAGGGTCCACTAGGACACATGTCTCAGAGGCCAGAGAGCAGAGGGAAGGGTCATCTAATCAGAGGCCAGAGAGCAGAGGTAATTTGTCCTCTCGGACAAATGTATCGGAGGCTACAGAGGGAAGGGTCCTCTGGGACACATGTCTCAGAGGCCACAGAGGGAGGGGTCCTCTAGGACACATGTCTCAGAGGCCACAGAGGTAAGTGTCCTCTAGGACACATGTCTCAGAGGCTACAGAGGGAAGGGTCCTCTGGGACACATGTCTCAGAGGCCACAGAGGGAGGGGTCCTCTAGGACACATGTCCCAGAGGCCACAGATGAAGGGGTCCTCTAGGACACATGTCTCAGAGGCCACAAAGCAGAGGGAAGGGTCCTCTAGGACATATGTCTCTAAGGCCACAGAGCAGAGGGAAGGGTCCTCTAGGACATATGTTCCAGAGGCCACAGAGCAGAGGAAAGGGTACTCTAGGACACATGTCTCAGAGGCCACAGAGGGAAGGGTCCTCTAGGGCACATGTCTCAGGGGCCACAGAGGGAAGGGTCCTCTGGGACACATGTCTCAGAGGCCACAGAGCAGAGGAAAGGGTACTCTAGGACGGATGTATGACGTTACTCCGCATACCGTTACAACTACCTACCATTACAACGCGACCATTACAACGCATACCATTACAACGCATAGCGCTTTGGGGTGCTGGATAGTGGTAAGTATAATTTACTATTCTAACTCCAGTCCCCGTGGACCCTAGGGAAGGTGTTGGATAGTAAATTATACCATTCCCTATCCTATAGCGCCCCCCAGCGCAATGCGTTGTAATGGTATGCGTTATAAAAGTCGCGTTGTAATGGTAGTGCGGAGTAACGAATGCGTTGTAACAGGTGCATACCCTCTAGGACACATGTCTCAGAGGCCACAGAGGGAAGGGTCCTCTAGGACACATGTCTCAGGGGCCACAGAGGGAAGGGTCCTCTGGGACACATGTCTCAGAGGCCACAGAGAGAGGGGTCCTCTAGGACATATGTCTCAAAGGCCACAGAGCAGAGGGAAGGGTCCTCTGGCACACATGTCTCAGAGGCCACAAAGCAGAGGGAAGGGTCCTCTAGGACACATGTCTCAGAGGCTACAGAGGGAAGGGTCCTCTAGGACACATTTCTCAGAGGCCACAGAGGGAAGGGTCCTCTAGGACACATGTCTCAGAGGCCACAGAGGGAGGGGTCCTGTAGGACACATGTCTCAGAGGCCACAGAGGGAAGGGTCCTCTAGGACACATGTCTCTAAGGCCACAGAGGGAAGGGTCCTCTAGGACACATTTCTCAGAGGCCACAGAGGGAAGGGTCCTCTAGGACACATGTCTCAGAGGCCACAGAGGGAGGGGTCCTGTAGGACACATGTCTCAGGGGCCACAGAGGAAAGGGTACTCTAGGACACATGTCTCAGAGGCCACAGAGGGAAGGGTCCTCTAGGACACATGTCTCAGAGGCTACAGAGGGAAGGGTCCTCTAGGACACATTTCTCAGAGGCCACAGAGGGAAGGGTCCTCTAGGACACATGTCTCAGAGGCCACAGAGGGAAGGGTCCTCTAGGACACATGTCTCAGGGGCCACAGAGGGAAGGGTCCTCTGGGACACATGTCTCAGGGGCCACAGAGGAAAGGGTACTCTAGGACACATGTCTCAGAGGCCACAGAGGGAAGGGTCCTCTAGGACACATGTCTCAGGGGCCACAGAGGGAAGGGTCCTCTGGGACACATGTCTCAGAGGCCACAGAGGTAGGGGTCCTCTAGGACATATGTCTCAGAGGCCACAGAGCAGAGGGAAGGGTCCTCTAGGACACATGTCTCAGAGGCCACAAAGCAGAGAGAAGGGTCCTCTAGGACACATGTCTCAGAGGCTACAGAGGGAAGGGTCCTCTAGGACACATTTCTCAGAGGCCACAGAGGGAGGGGTCCTCTGGGACACATGTCTCAGAGGCCACAGAGGGAAGGGTCCTCTAGGACACATGTCTCAGAGGCCACAGAGGGAAGGGTCCTCTGGGACACATGTCTCAGGGGCCACAGAGGGAAGGGTCCTCTAGGACACATGTCTCAGAGGCCACAGAGGGAGGGGTCTTCTAGGATATATGTCTCCAAGGTCTCAGAGGGAAGGGTCCTTTGGGACACATGTCTCAGAGGCCACAGAGGGAAGGGTCCTCTAGGACATATGTCTCCAAGGCCTCAGAGGGAAGGGTCCTTCGGGACACATGTCTCAGAGGCCACAGAGGGAAAGGTCCTCTGGGACACATGTCTCAGGGGCCACAGAGGGAAGGGTCCTCTAGGACACATGTCTCAGAGGCCAGAGAGCAGAGGGAAGGGTCATCTAATCAGAGGCCAGAGAGCAGAGGTAATTTGTCCTCTCGGACAAATGTATCGGAGGCTACAGAGGGAAGGGTCCTCTGGGACACATGTCTCAGAGGCCACAGAGGGAGGGGTCCTCTAGGACACATGTCTCAGAGGCCACAGAGGTAAGTGTCCTCTAGGACACATGTCTCAGAGGCTACAGAGAGAAGGGTCCTCTGGGACACATGTCTCAGAGGCCACAGAGGGAGGGGTCCTCTAGGACATATGTCTCAGAGGCCACAGAGGGAGGGGTCCTCTAGGACACATGTCCCAGAGGCCACAGATGAAGGGGTCCTCTAGGACACATGTCTCAGAGGCCACAAAGCAGAGGGAAGGGTCCTCTAGGACATATGTCTCTAAGGCCACAGAGCAGAGGGAAGGGTCCTCTAGGACATATGTTCCAGAGGCCACAGAGCAGAGGAAAGGGTACTCTAGGACACATGTCTCAGAGGCCACAGAGGGAAGGGTCCTCTAGGGCACATGTCTCAGGGGCCACAGAGGGAAGGGTCCTCTGGGACACATGTCTCAGAGGCCACAGAGCAGAGGAAAGGGTACTCTAGGACACATGTCTCAGAGGCCACAGAGGGAAGGGTCCTCTAGGACACATGTCTCAGGGGCCACAGAGGGAAGGGTCCTCTGGGACACATGTCTCAGAGGCCACAGAGGGAGGGGTCCTCTAGGACATATGTCTCAAAGGCCACAGAGCAGAGGGAAGGGTCCTCTAGCACACATGTCTCAAAGGCCACAAAGCAGAGGGAAGGGTCCTCTAGGACACATGTCTCAGAGGCTACAGAGGGAAGGGTCCTCTAGGACACATTTCTCAGAGGCCACAGAGGGAGGGGTCCTGTAGGACACATGTCTCAGAGGCCACAGAGGGAAGGGTCCTCTAGGACATATGTCTCTAAGGCCACAGAGCAGAGGAAAGGGTACTCTAGGACACATGTCTCAGAGGCCACAGGGGGAAGGGTCCTCTAGGACACATGTCTCAGGGGCCACAGAGGGAAGGGTCCTCTGGGACACATGTCTCAGGGGCCACAGAGGAAAGGGTACTCTAGGACACATGTCTCAGAGGCCACAGAGGGAAGGGTCCTCTAGGACACATGTCTCAGGGGCCACAGAGGGAAGGGTCCTCTGGGACACATGTCTCAGAGGCCACAGAGGTAGGGGTCCTCTAGGACATATGTATCAGAGGCCACAGAGCAGAGGGAAGGGTCCTCTAGGACACATGTCTCAGAGGCCACAAAGCAGAGAGAAGGGTCCTCTAGGACACATGTCTCAGAGGCTACAGAGGGAAGGGTCCTCTAGGACACATTTCTCAGAGGCCACAGAGGGAGGGGTCCTCTGGGACACATGTCTCAGAGGCCACAGAGGGAAGGGTCCTCTAGGACACATGTCTCAGAGGCTACAGAGGGAAGGGTCCTCTAGGACACATTTCTCAGAGGCCACAGAGGGAGGGGTCCTCTGGGACACATGTCTCAGAGGCCACAGAGGGAAGGGTCCTCTAGGACACATGTCTCAGAGGCCACAGAGGGAAGGGTCCTCTGGGACACATGTCTCAGGGGCCACAGAGGGAAGGGTCCTCTAGGACACATGTCTCAGAGGCCACAGAGGGAGGGGTCTTCTAGGATATATGTCTCCAAGGCCTCAGAGGGAAGCGTCCTTTGGGACACATGTCTCAGAGGCCACAGAGGGAAGGGTCCTCTAGGACATATGTCTCCAAGGCCTCAGAGGGAAGGGTCCTTCGGGACACATGTCTCAGAGGCCACAGAGGGAAAGGTCCTCTGGGACACGTCTCAGAGGCCACAGAGGGATGGGTCCTGAGGAGACATGTCTCAGAGGCCACAGAGGGATGGGTCCCAAGGACACATGTCTCAAAGGCCACAGAGGGAAGGGTCCTCTGGGACACATGTCTCAGAGGCTACAGAGCAGAGGGAAGGGTCCTCTAGGACACATGTCTCAGAGGCCACAAAGCAGAGGGAAGGGTCCTCTAGGATACATGTGTCAGAGGATACAGAGGGAAGGGTCCTCTAGGACACATTTCTCAGAGGCCACAGAGGGAGGGGTCCTCTGGGACACATGTCTCAGAGGCCACAGAGGGAAGGGTCCTCTAGGACACATGTCTCAGAGGCCACAGAGGAAAGGGTCCTCTGGGACACATGTCTCAGGGGCCACAGAGGGAAGGGTCCTCTAGGACATATGTTTCAGAGGCCACAGAGCAGAGGGAAGGGTCCTCTGGGACACATTTCTCAGAGGCCACAGAGGGAGGGGTCCTCTAAGACACGTCGTAGAGGCCACAGGGGAATGTAGAACAGTGTTTGTCGTATGTCTGTGGATTATTACGTGTGTGCAAAGGACAGGTCTGGGTTCTGCTTACACGGAACAGGTGTGCCTTTGTCTTGATTAACGCAAATTAGGCAAATATGTCCAAGGAAGAAGAGTGGTTTTGTGACATATAAGGGGGCATATTTACAATGGAATATTGCCAGCAGAACGTCACAACAGAACGTCACTTTTAGTGACGTTCTGGTGGCGCTATGCCCTTCTCCATATTTATAAAGAGGCAATAAGCCACTTTTTGTGGCTTAACGCGCTCTGTAAATAAGACCCCTTTACATGCATCATTTAGCGTGAAAAGGGATGTACAATGGGTGTTGCTGTGGGTGATCCACCGCAACACCCATTGCTTTCGATGCTGCCCCAGATTTACAAGGAGGTGTAACTCTAAGGCGGCACCAAAAACTAACGTCATGCAAGAAAAGACGTTGGAATGGCGAAACGAGAAGAAATACTTTTATTTCTCCATGTTTTTGCTTTTTCTATGTGTGCTGCATGCAGCAAACATAGAAAGAGCAAAATGCCATTCATTACTGTTTATGAGCAGGAAGGTGTCCCTTCCTGCACATAAAGAAGCATTAAAATAATGATGATTTGCTACTTCTATGTGTGCTGCATTCTGCAGCACACATTGAAGTAACAAATCTCCAAGCACATTAACAATCTTTCCCTGTAACGTAGGTACCCTTGCGCTATGGTGCAAGGGTGCCTGCGTTGGCGCTAAGCAGCTAAATTTAGCACCAGTGCTAAAAAAAACGCAGGGGTCTGTTGTATTCCTGAAAATACGCTGCATCCCTGCATTTTGAAAATGTTGGAGCATGGTGCTGCCAATTTTGGTGCAGCTCTACACTCCAACATTTTCTAGTAAGTATGTCCCAAGAACTTACAGTTTACCTTCATTTACACATGCGCTCCTCTTGGATTAACGATGCAGTCACACCACTAAAACACTATTCTCCTATCGTTCTCTTCCCCATTCACCCTACGTTTTGCTCTTCTGCTCGGGGTAAAAGTCTGATGGTGACAAGTTAGTGCCGGCCCCCAAAATGAGGGCTGGGGCCCACCATTTGCAACGTAATCACTGTTCTTACAGAAGAGTTGTGTTGTCTGGAGTTCAATACTTTACCTCTAAAGAACTCTCATTAGGAATGGCCTGTTAATTCAGATGCGGCACCCTTCACTGGAGTGGCCTTTTAATTCTGATGTGGATGGTAACAGCATGAACCGGCCCTCTAATAGAACTACACCGCAGATCGTCTAACTTTCACTTGGAGTCTGGCCCACAAAGAGGAATAACCAGGGAACTCAGACCAGGGATTACCAGTTCCCCTTGTAATTCCTAATTTCCTAGGGGCCCTACGGTGTCCAACTCGTAAGAGGCCTTATTGCCTGAATCGCGGCCATTTTCTGGGGTACTCATAGCGAGGGACTATTAACCCGTTCCGTGCTCTAGATGGAACCACTCCGTCGCGAGCCACGGGCGCGCTGTGCTAATGACGGAGTGGTTCCGTCACGGCGCGGCCGCCCCACCCACGCTGCAGCAAACCCGCGCCTGCGCGCCGGAATTAGTGAGCGGGCGGGGCCGTGACAGAACCACTCCGTCATGAGCACAGAGCGCCAGTTGCTTTTGAAGGAGTGGTTCAGTCACGAGCATGGCGGCGCCGCGCGACCACCCCCCCCCCTCCTCCGCAGCGCCAGGCGGAATTACCGCCGTGGCCAAGGGGTTAAGTGGTGGAACCTAGAAACATCTGAACAACATAAAATAAATCCATTCCACAGCCACACTTCAAGTCACATGAAGCTGTGACACCTCAGTTTCAGGCTTTTATGTCTAAACTAGCAGCCCGTCCCGACGTTGTCCGGGTATGAAATAGAATGTGTGTAATGTGTGTATTTGGCAAGGGCAATTTATTTTAAAATCTCGCCGTAGACAAAAAAATTTGTTTCATTAGAATAGGGATGGAGAAGGCCTAGCTGCAGCCCTGCTTGATGTTAGCAGGCACGTGTAATTGGTGTAGTGATCTGCCGCCTGAGCCCGGCTACAGCCCTGGTTGATGTTAGCAGGCGCGTGTAATGTTGTTGAATGAGAGAGTTATCAGCCCGGGTAAATCAGTTTAATGAGAGAGTTGAGTGACAGCGAGTAGGAGAGGCTGCAGTAATTGTCCCCGCAGACACGCTCATTTGCGTGTTCCCCCGCTTGAGGCCCAGATGCAGGCCTGTTTGATGTTAGAAAGCGCGTGTTCCCCCGCTTGAGGCCCGGTTGCAGCCCTGGTTGATGTTATCAGGTGCGTGTAATTAGTGTACTGATCCGCCGCCTGAGCCCGGCGAGAGCCCTGGTTGATGGTAGTAGGCGCGTGTAATTTAGTTGAATGAGAGAGTTCAGTAACAGCGCGTAGGAGAGGCTGCAGTAACGTTACTTACCGGGCCACTAGGTGAACGCGTTTGTCACGCCCCCAGCACACGGTCACAGCAGACGATCTTCTGATTAATGTACGACCCACATGGCATGAATGGCGGAATGTAGCACACGCCCCCAGCGTTTCTCACGCCCCCAGTGTGCCCCTTGATGCGGCGCAATTGCGTTCACATGGCATGAAGGCCGGACACACGCCCCCAGCGTTTATCACGCCCCCAGCGTGTCACGCCCCCAGCGTGTCACGCCCCCAGCATGCCCCTTGATGCTGCGCAGCAACGTAATTGGCGCATGTATGTACGCCTCACATGGCATGAAGGGCGGACCGTAGCACACGCCCCCAGCGTTTCTCACGCCCCCAGCGTGCCCCTTGATGTGGCGCAATTGCGTTCACATGGCATGAAGGCCGGACACACGCCCTCAGCGTTTGTCACGCCCCCATCATTTGTCACGCCCCCAGCACACTCCCACAGCCCACGATGTGATGGCCGTACCACACGCCCCCAGCGTTAGTCATGCCCCCAGCCCACACCCACAGCACAACGCAGACACGCCTAGAAGGGACTACTTTGCTGGCACGGTTCTTTTACATTTTAAATGTATAGAGGAGTTGACCTAACGGCTAAGGCGCTCGACCTCGGACCTGGGGATCTGGGTTTGAGTCTTGGTAACGACGCCAAACATCGTGTGATTCTGGGCAAATCACTTAATCTCCCCGTGCCTAACAAAAATGAATGTGTGTCCTCATGTAGCGTAACTGGTGCTATGTTAAGCGCTCTGATACCTGATTCAGTTCGGGTCAAGTTTGCGCTATATAAAACTCTGCAAAAAAAAAATATATATATGGTGGCCGTCTGCATAGCCTATGTCCTTCTGCTGCAACTGCCCTTTCCAACGCTGTATTGGGGGTTGTGATTGGTGCTGTGGTTACTGAGATTACCCGCCTCAAAGGTTTGGGCTCTCTCTTTATAATATTAGTATGGATAAAGGGTGGCCTTCAGCCCAGAACACGTCTATGAGGGTAGGCTTTGAAATGTTTGAGTATGATTGAAGTACTTGAAGCCTTTTTAGGAGGTGCACTATTCAGTAGAAAAGGGATTCTCCATAAAAGACTGAAAAATACATGGACATTATTGTTTGCGGGAGTGTACCTACATTCCACTTCTGCAGATCTCCGTGCAAGGCTGCTGCACGTATCATGCCCATAGTAGATTGAGCTCAGATACCATTAGGGGTGCTCTTGCCTGTCAAATCACAGGACGTTACAGATAAAGTAGACAGTAGCTGTAACATGAAAGGCAAATGCGGATCCAGGGACTTAGCCACCATGCACAGCAAGCAGCTGAGCTACCATACTTGAAGCCTCAGCCTGAGTCATGTATTTCCACTGTGCACGACAGTTTCCTGTCCAAAAGGGGAAGGGAGAGTAATGAGTCCAAATAATCTCAAAAAGCCCAGATAGTTTTGGGCCAGGTAGTAATCCAGCACAAGCTTAGTCACAAACAGGTCAATTCACAAAACATTCCTGGACCTTTTAATTCCTAGAGCTCCTTCAAGGCAAAATCAAGAATTACAAGTTTTTCCTGATTCACAGGGCCCGAGGCGCACTCCGTGGAAAACTATGATTGTCATGTTTTGTGTCTGGTGCATACCTGTCTGTCCTGCAGCCTAGTTAGCATAGTGCTGAGCTGTGGAGAAACTTTCAGAATTATTTTCACATAGAATAGTGTTTCTTCATGGGAATTCCCTTGATCGGTTTATGACTACCTGAAAAGATGTGTCCCCAGAATATCGAAGCAGAAAGCTCAATGGCACCAAATATTGTTGACCTAATATCGAAGTACAAAATATTGAAGGGTAAGTATAGATTTTTTTTACCTAACGCCACATATATGTCCATTGACGCTATATATATCTTCAGGAAGCACAGATGTGGAATTAAGAATAGTAAATCTATACTTCCTATATACGCATTTACTCTTCAATATTTATTTCTCAATATTCTGTCCACGATACTAGTGTGTCATCTTTTTCTTAGCCTCGATAATCCAGAGTGCAATCACCCAGAAAGTTACAGCCTTTCAGGTGTTCACACCAATTACAATGCACGTTCCTTTGACAATTCGCCATCAATAACAACTTCCTCACACTTAGGTGAATCTTATGGCTGCAGAAAATCCAAACATTTGACGGATTATTGTCAGTCGTAAATTATGTTCCCTCTTTTTATTTTTGTATGTGTGCGCAAATGAAATGTATGTGCGACAACGCTTTTCACTGTATATATGTATATACCTCACGCTGCTGTTGCACTTGGTGTTATGAACTTAAGGTTTGAATAAACCTGTTTCAAAAAATTAAATTGGATGTGCTGTGTTTTGTCTTATGTCTTATGATTATGCATATATCTATATCTATATATATACACACACACACACACACATATATATGTGTGTGTGTGTGTATATATATATATATACACTGCCTACTGTATATATATATATATATATATATATATATATATATATATATATATACAGTAGGCAGTTATAGTGAGGACCTAGTTTCCATAGGAAAAGCATTTTTTCTTTTCAGAATAACTTTGGCGCCGGTTGACGAATCTTCGCGAAATTTTCAGAACTAGTGACCCGCTCCGGTCAGCTCATGTCTTGAAAGATTCGGGGTGATTCATCAAGCGAGACAGAGAAAAAAGGGCGGTCCCAAAACGTGTTTTCCCCATGTTATTTTCCATGGAAATCTTTAGA
The DNA here is from genome assembly GCF_964261635.1 of Lissotriton helveticus. NCBI lineage: Eukaryota > Metazoa > Chordata > Amphibia > Caudata > Salamandridae > Lissotriton > Lissotriton helveticus. Next base: position 132,673,963 of record NC_136070.1, on the reverse strand, counting down.
CAAAGCTACAGCCCGAACTGCTGAATAGAATTACACCAAATTTGGCAAAAAGGTAGCACTTGGTTCAGAAAGCGAACTTTTTTTAAATGGTGTAAATACGTTCAGTATTTCCTGAGAAATTAGAAAAAGAAAAAGTTTTGATATCTATGGCGGCGGTTGGTTCGCGAACCTTCCCGAGCACGAGCTTCACTGTTATTGGCTGCCAACACTCCAAACTAGGAAGTGTTGGCAGCCATCTTTTGACTCGGTAGAACCGAGTTACAAGAAAACTGTTAAACACAGTGAAAAAACAAGAAAAGGGGGCAGGATAGAAACACCCTGACCCCCTAGGCCTGCTCAGGGGGTCCCACAAGGACCCCCAGGGCCAAAAAAAACATTTGTTTTCTAAATCAGCCGAATTCACACTGGGGTTGAGTATAAAACCGAGAAAATAAAAAAAACGAGCCCACACTTCGTTGCATTTAAGGCGCCGGGTGAGCCAGGTCCCGGGGGCACAGAAAAAAATGCGTGGGGGGTCCCAATCCCCCCAAGATGCCCCAGGGACAACCACCTCCCCTGGGCTTCATTTATGAGTTGCGGGGGGCACGCAGCCCCCCACAGCTCCAGGGACCACAACCTCCAAAGGGCTCTTAATTTAATTGAAAAAAAATGTGTGGGGGACTTGATCCCCCACATACGCCCCAGGGACCACCGCCTCTCCGGGGCTTATCAAATTTAACGCGGGGCTCCACATCTGGCAAGGATCATTCTTCTTCCCTCCAAGGATGTTTTTTTTATAAAATGGGGCTACTTGATACACTGTGAAGCCTATTGTCGTTCAAAAAGCCTTATGTTTTAGAAATTTTACTATAGCCTTATAGCCGGCTGCCGAGGACCTTACCAGTTGTTAAAGACCGTGAACCCGAGTTATAGGCCCGAGTCCCAAGCAAGGGCCAATAATGAGGGAGAGGGCCTCGAACAACTGGGGAAGCCTGAGGCAGAAAGGCTATAAGATTATTAGAACATACCACCCCATAAGGGTAAATCGTTATAAAATAAAAAAGGGAGAAAAATGAAGGCACACATTGGAATTTTAGAGATTCGGGCTAATTCCAGCCATTATAAGACCGGAGCTACTCTATTGTATTCAATGGTGCGCTCAGCATTCCAATGTTCTAGTATAGCTTTATAGCCTGTCGTAGCATGCGATACTGGCCAAGGGAGCGCTCCTGTAATGGCCAGTATGGCCCAGCTATCGTGGGCTATAAAGCTTTTAGAACAGTCCACAGCATGAGGACCAAATGTGCTAATTAGAAAAACAAAGGCCTCTCAGAGCCTGAGTGGACTGAAAACCCCTCGGCACTGAAGCCTTTGTTCACAGCTCTTGCTGTGAATGTTCCACAGTTAACAGCCGCATGCAGGGCCAAGGCTTTTATCTGTTGAACATTCACAGCAAAAGCTGTGAAGGGGGCTAGAGGCAATCCCTGCTTCTACCTGGTTTGGCTGCACTGCGTTTTGTAGTTCAGCCAAGCCAGGTTGACCCTGGAGCTGAGCAGCATTCACCCCTCCCTCAATCTAAAGCCCTAGAGACACTGATCTACATGAGGAGGGAAGAGTGAAAGCTGCTTGTATCCTCCTGCACGGCCCCTGCTGTTTGCTTTCCTCTATCTAATTAATATATTTTTGAGAGGCAGGGTAAACAGAAAGGCAGAGGCTGTGTATTAGGACATTAAAATGTTGAGGGCAGCGGGCCTATACCAGTTCATATGGGCCACTGCTGCTCCATTATCTTCAATTGATAATTCAATGACTTGGGCATCCCCACATGGTGGAAACAAAGACACCATACCAACTGTAACACTAATAATGTAATATACAGGATCACTTGCCCATGTAATCTCCGGTATATTTGGATTACCACGAGGAAGGTCAAAATCGGGATTAACGAACATGGGAGCACCATACGGTGCAAAAGAACCTCTACGAAATTGACAGCATACTGTGTGGAAAGAGGACACTCCAAGGAGGATGTAAAATGGACAGTAATAGAAAAAATTACCGCAGAGAGGGCATTACCACCCAAGCTACTGACCAAAGAACAACGTTGGGTTTACAAACAAAATACACACAAATCATGATTGAACGACAAAATACCTTGGGGGCAACTGACGAATTGACTCAACAACTGATCTAAGGTGTACAGCTTAGAAGTAGGCTTTAATTCTAGAGCTGGGTGCTTAACATAGCAAAACCAATATTTGAGCGCCAGTTCCAAAATGTCCCTAAAAGAAAAGGTATTGACACACAAGTATGCACTGTCTACGATTAACAACCACATTCATGATGCTTGCTTCAGTCTAACCAATCGAACACCAAGGGCCAAAACCGCTTTAAGAATCATTGGAGCCTGCAGAAATGCACACACATAACATACTATGTCCAGTAGACATAAGAAAGCATTAGTCTCTATCTAGAACGTTAACAGCACCTGGCACCTTACCTACTTGCCACAACTGGATACAGAAAAGAATGTTGATGTTGACTATAATGAAACCACTAATCAGGCATAAACATTCATGCCTGAGTCTTCCGCCTAAAAAAACTACCCCTAATTCCCAGTTCTTCGGTAGTTCAAAGATGACATCACGCCACATGACACGCAGAATACATCACGCCCTTGTCACATGATGCATGGTTTCCCTGGAGCCTTAGACCAACATGGCAGATATAACCAAGCATCTCCCGGCACCTCACCTCACCACTACAAGCCGGGAAACGCTGAATTGAATAGGGGAAAAGCCGGGGTAGGACCCTTGACGAAGTGAATTTTACCTATTTTTTTCGCCTACTGGAGCATAATACAGTATCGAAGTACACATGGCATACCAAGGTAGGGTGATGACGATCACGCTAACCCTCTGCTTCACCCTTTTTTCCCATATTACTATATGGCGCCTATGACAGAGTGTGACTACAGCGCGACCTCCCCCCCCCTGTGATACATATCACCCTACGATTGTGGGTGAGTGGGGGGTCTCAGAAGGCGACAGGGGCACCGAAATCTTACTGGGGGTCAGGCTGCTCTCCCGCTGCTGTTTGTCTCCGGCTGCCGCTTCCTCCACCACGCGGCAGCCGTGCGAGAGACTACATCCCCCAGAATCCTTGGCGGTGACACGCCCACCGGGAATCGCGCACGGAGGCGCACAAAAGGCAGAGGTCCCTGCGGTCAAGCGGGGGTCTCAGAAGGCGACAGGGGCACCGAAATATTACCGGGGGTCAGGCTGCTCTCCCTCTGCTGTTGGTCTCCGGCTGCCGCTTCCTCCACCACGCGGCAGCCGTGCGAGAGACTACATCCCCCAGCATCCTTGGCGGTGACACGCCCACCGGGAATCGCGCACCGAGGCGCACTAAAGGCAGAGGTCCCTCCCACCTCGCGGGACACGCGCGGGCGGCGCCGGGCTAAGCCCGGGACAAGGGCGGGGCCATCTGCGGCCATCAGAGGCCAGAGGAGGCCGGGACGGGGCCATTCCCCTTGGCTCGGAACGAGGTGAAGGAGAAAAAGTATTAAAGGTACTGTTACCCTTTATCTATCCCCCTCGTACTAATAGGTCCTTCACATTCCCCATCATAGTGGTACTATTGAACTGTTTACATTGGATGATGGCTGATGATATGACCTGCAAGGGGGGTACTAGGAATATCTCCGCCCACAGTGACTTATTCAGAGGAAGGAACGATGGACCACTATCTAAAGAGGGCAACGATCCCCATTGTCAGAGAACTAGAGCGAATAGAGCGATCCCCAACCCTGGATAGTTCACCCACTATGTGCTCTCCTTTACAGACTGCTGATGTTGCTCCAGAGATATCCTTACTGGAGGAACTAAACAACATGTGTAAATCCACGTATGCTCCTGTGGAATCAGACAATGTGCAAATTAATTCCCCTATCCGCGCCATAGCAAATATTAGCCCTCGGTCTTGCAATCAACCTCAACCAACTCACAGTATACAGGATGCACCCCCTTTAATACGATCAAAAGAAAACCCGAATTCGGCTTTGACCCCTCAGCTCACTATCGCTAAAAGGAAGAGAGATGGGGTCAAACAATTGGGGAGACAGGCCAAGCAACAGAAACTAAATCCTTATCCCGTATCTCCCAACACTCCCAACATTGTTATTTCGAATCCACCTATCCATGCTTCTTTAATGGCTTCGATCGAGAACATGATTAAGACTATAATATCCCCGTTGATGGATAAAATGGTTAGTTTAGGGGACAGGCTCACGGGCGTTGAGGAAGCCATCAGGCCAATTCATTACCTGCAAAAACTATGGCAATATCCACTCAACCACAGTGTTTAGCGGCCACAGAAATCGCCGAAACCTCTATACAAAGCAAGACCATTCATAACCAACTAGTAACTCCACATGTGAAAAGTTTTGATCCCCCTGTCACAACTGTACGGAGCTCTCGCCCTAGAGTAGGGCTAAACAAACAATTGACATCAAATAAGGGAACAGTGGTCAATCACACCAATATGTTGCCCAAAACCAATCATCTACATTTGCCTCCAAAGGCCGCCCCTATCGTGTGTGTCCTTTCGGGAGTACCTGAACTTATAAGGGGGAAACATGAAAGCCACATGAACCTAAGAAACAAGGTTACGTTTTGGTTAACCAAAAATAGACCTCTACCACCCAACATCGATGGAACCATACTTAGTGTCAGAAGGGTGGGTTGGCTAGGACCTTTGCGCAAGGACTTGGTGGGCGATTTGGTACTTGTCAAATTCAGGACTAAATATGTTGTTCCTTTTCTCCAATCCTGGCAGCCTCAAATAGGAGATGGTCCCATATCTATCTGGAGTATAAGTGACTTCTACCCTAGATCATTATATGTATAGTTGAAATGTAAAAAATCACAGAGCAACCACCTGATGGGCAGGTGTGGTCCTGTATCAAGTGGCTATATTCATCTCCACGCCTGATCAATTTGACTCATTATCTCGCCCTAGAATGTTTAGCCGATTATTTTATCAACTTGATTTTATTTTTTACATATGTAATTTTGATGAAATGTTCTGGTGTATATTTATGTACTGTTGTTGCTTTTATGATTCTTATATAGAAATCGAATAAAGCTAAGATTGAATTAAATTGAGTGAATATATGCACTTTTGGACCATTTTACTGAATATGCGTTGCCTGCTCAAAATGCAAGAAGTAATATAAAGATGTTCCAAGAGAATGGTACTAACTGAATGAATGGGTGTGTAAGAATCTACTCATAAATGCGAAATACGCATGACGAATTCTTACGTGCAAAAGTGCTTGAGTCTGACGCAAAATAGGCGCACTAACCTCATGCACACTAAGATGACGAACTAATTGTATATATAAAAAAGTGTACTATGAAATAAATGTCCTTTTTCGGACTCGAAAGGGACGGTCACCGAGGCACTGAGTGAAATGAGTGAATAATTTTTAACACAACATAACGATGCTCCTATAATGTAGGAGTGACAGTGAGAACGAGAAGTCTCAAGACACATTACGAAAGGCAAGCACTAGGAGATGCGTGCAAATGGTGGTAACCTTAAATAACACTACAGTAAATTCCTGCAATAGTGCGTGTATATACAAAAATACATATGTCTATATGTTTTCGTTTCAGGGAAACCCCACTGGGATGACTTGAGGGCAAGCATAATGATTGCCCCAGCATACACAATTAGGTGCCCTTAATCAATTATATACTAAGAATAATATTGTCCACTGCACACGCAGGGAGCTATCATTATATTACCTTGATGAAAGCCCCGGACCTGAATAGGCCTTAGAGTAGAGCTGAAACATGTCGGTATAACTCAAGGTCATAGGACCATTAAATCTCAGTGCCCACTATATAAAAATTTGAACCCTCCTCATCGTCTCCGCCAATAAAGAGATACCTTGGAGGAGCTGAGGGATTTTTAATCTTTAGTAAAACTCCCAGGTTATTCTTGTTTTAAATACTCACTGGAAGATGGTTTAGCCCACCCGACCTTTAGGAGTCAGGGTGAACCTGATGATAAAGCATGACACTATTAGAGTGAGTGAGGGTTATTTATATAAAAAAGGATATTTTCTTCCCTGCACTGATAGTGCAGAGCCACGGTGGATACTTTTTGTGACCATCCCCCTACCCCCGTTTCTCTCTCCCTCCGGCTACTAATGATCACACCTGTGATATTAGGTGGGATACTTATAAGTTTAATGCAGATGCACTAGGGAGGATGTATCCCCCCCACACCACCTTCAATTGTGAAGGGACCTCTCAATCCTCTTGATTTGAAAAGATTGCCCCAGATCAGATCTAATTTATACATTGGAGAGAATGTCTAGTCATCAGTTATTGTCTAACAGAATACCTGAACAACATATACTATGGCACAAAAAGCCTGATCAACAGTTACTGTGCCAAGGAACACCTGCACAATACTTACTGTAGCAAAGAAGGCCTGTTTAACAGTTACTTTTGCACAGAATCCCTAGTCATCAGTCACTGTGCCACACAATACCTGCACAACGGTGACTGTGGCCCAGAATACCCGCCCTTCGTTTACTGCAAGTAAAGACAGCAGTGTTGTAGAGTATGCTACATATAAACAAACAAGATGATGGACGGAATGTTGCACAATGGCAAAACATTCACCCCCAGTCACAGATCTGGGTTTAATCCATCGGTATTTTGCTCACCAAGCCACCCCAGTTCAGACATGAATGGGTGGGTATGCTCAGACGTGAGTCCCAAGCTCTTCACACCACTGGAGTCAAGCTATCCTGGCTGAAGACGGCTGATAGCCAGAAACCGGCCCTAGGAGGCTTGATTCCGGTCCAGGAAAGACATGCCTTGGCAGTTCGGGCTGGACTGTCCCATGAGGCACAGGGTCAAGTCTGATTTGCATATGGCCATGTCTGAACTGGGGTGGTGTGGAGTGCATAAAAACGATGGATTTAGGCCCAGATCTCTGTACTGGGGTGAATGTATGACATTGTTCTGCATTCTGTCCATCAACTGTTGTTTTTGAGTATGCTACATATTACATGGCTGACTCAGCAATCAAGTTAATTGATTTCCGTGCCACAGAATGCCGGACCTGGGTGTCCTAGAACCTTTTTACCTCTCCCGGCCTGTAACACTTTGCCTCTCTTTCCCTCCCCTTCTCACGTTATTTTGCGCTTCCTCCTCATCTTTTTTCTGTTGCTTTCTCGCAAACTTGACATATATCGCACTCCCTTCTCAGCTCACTCTTTATCACGCCTCCTATCAGCCTTTGCCTTAATCTCTCATGCGTCCACTCTTCCTCAGTCTCCCCGCTAGCCTAGTCTCTCACTCACCCCTCTCTCAGTCTGCACATCTTGCTCACTCTCATGTTTGCTCATTCATTACTTTTCATCTTCCCTTGAATATGTCTTCTTTGCTCCTCACTCTTTCTACTTCAGTCCAGGCCTTCACACGCCCCCTTCCACAGCACTAGGAGAGCATGCAAAGCTCCCCAACAACCATAAAGCCTGCCCGGCCCACAGCACCCTACCCACTCCAGGGCCCCTACTAGGAGCAGCTGCTGCCTATTTAAAGTTGTAATGAGGTCTGAGGGGTGGGTGAGCCTGTGGGTTTTCTCCAATCGGCTTTGCAACGCAGCTCGGTTTGAGAAACATAAGTGTGCATGTCTGCTTGGCTGGCCTAAGACGGCCGGCGAAACTGACATGCGCATCTTATAAGTGCACACTACTCCTCCCTGCCGTACCCGGCCCCGCCCTATAGTAATTGCTTGACTCCATCGTGGACCAGACAGCGATAAAAAAAATAATAACATTGCATTATTATCATTTTATTTATCATCTGCTGGCTCTGGGCAGTGGGCAACGCTCCTCCGCCATTAATGAGGAGCTGCCCCTGGCCCCCACACAGTAACCTGCTGTGGCCCTCACTCACATGCACAATCTGGTGACTGCAGGTGGCAAACAACAAGTGGAAAAGTCCTCCGCATCAGTGAATGCCTGTGGTTTTTGGCCTGGTAAATCTAGGTCAAGTAAGTTGTTCTCCATTTTGGGGGCTTTAACTTAGAGTTATTGGGGGCAATCCATGAAGCCCAACCACCTACTAAACTCGCTCACTCAGACCCTCTCTTTCTCTCTCTCTCTCTCTCTCTCTGAGAAGTGGTCAGAAGTAATCCCAAAACGGCGGCAGGAATGGGCAAAACAAGCTCAGGAAGGAACAGGACATCACAGTAGCTCAGAACTGGCACAGGCTCAAGGCAGCACAGTAAAGTGAAATCTAGTTTTCACTCAGCCATGTTATTGTAGGCTGGTAAAGTGTTAGCCAATGGTATGGGAGTGCATTAGGACAAAAGCCATCCAGGTCTGTCATTTATTTGCAGAGGTCACAACTAATATGGTTCATTAAGCCGAGAAATCGCCAGAGTTCATGGGAAAGAGGCTATTTGGCTAATCCAGGAAGGCGCTCAGTATAGCACTGCCTGCAGCAAACACATGAAGCAGGCAAAGCAGCGCAATTGTACACACCCTTGCTTTTACTAAAAAGATGCCCTGTTCGTTGAGGAGCTGCAATAAACTATTTCTTTTTGTGGGTTGTATGGCAAGTACACTGCTCGAAGGACTTTAAAGCGTTTTACAATGACACAGAAAAGAGATAAGAATAGACACTGGCAAATCCAGTAGGTTTGACAATTACCACCGATCACTGACAGCAGCATTAAAAAAATGCTGTATAGCAAAAAATTGAAACAAAATAGAATTTCGTCGCATTGTGGAAAAGTAAATTTTGCCATGTTCTGTGTCCCTACGCCCCATCCGTCATATGTTATGTGTGCATGACCAATATGCATATGTTATTCCCCATTTCTAATTAAGACGCAATTACAGTTGTGTCCACCTCTGGTATGTTAGTTTCCAGTCCTCGTGAATACTACGAATATCAGGCCTATGTAAGTAATGTTGCCACGTTTCTCGATGTGCACGTTATTCAATTATAAAGTCCCCGTTTCTAGGCCTCAAAAGGGCCCGGACCACAGATTCAGCTCCTGTTTCCTGAAAGCCTCGCTGAGGAGCGATACAGCCCCCACCTGTATCCTCGACCTTTCACTTACTTCCTGCCTAGCAGTGCCCGGTGTAGCCCGGCTCTGCCTCTGAGTCTGCCAAAAGTATGTTATAGTTCCTGCTATCAGTTCAGTCCTCCTCTTCTGCATTCCTAAGCTACTGAACTGCATCAATAGTTTCCGTCATTGTCTAGCCTTCTCGTCTCCACGTTAGAGAAATACTGTATTTAATAGTCATTTAATATTCTTCACGTACTACATGTAGAATAATGCATGGTCCAGTCTTAGAGTCAAGTTAGCTTTTCCCCTCATGACTTCTAGTTTATATCAACATGTTCCCTAAACATTAGATACCAGATAGGATTTAGATACATGTCGCTCCGACCCTCCAGACTCTAGTCTCTGCTCCTAGCACAGAGTTCGTAGCCCCCAACTTCTCCTAGTAATACGTCATTGCCAGTTTTCGCGCACCATTAGGTTAGAGGTCCCGGCTCCTTAGGTAGCCCCCTCCTATGTTTCCGCCCATTCATGACATATTCTGTTACGTTTGCATCACATGTCTATGTAAACTCCCAGTTACACCCACTTTTTACCCTTATCTCTCGCGACTGTTACACGTCACGCCTTCTACTCCACCCACTGTTACGCCTACTGCAATGTAATGCTATGTGTTTGCGCTATGTATATATGCCTGTATCTTGTTATTGAATGTTAGCGCGCTCATTTCAAGCTCATTCCAAGCTCATCCCAGACCAAGCCCCAGCAGCTGCTGGGCATCTTTTCCCCTACTGGGTCCCAGTTGTCCTGCTGGGCCCTGTCATTCTGCTCATCCTATGCAGGTTGTCCTGATCCTGTCCTTATGCTGTAATAAACCTGCAGAAACTCCTACTACCTCGAATCTTGACTCTTATTTATTGAGCTATCTGTTATTCATTCAAGCATTCAAAAATAGGGTATTATTTATTTATTTACCACATAATGGCGCCCGAATAGGGACTTGCCCTTTCCCCACGCGTCGGTGAAGCCACGCCGACCCCCTGACCCTCTGCAGTCGTGACGGAACCATACCGTGCACCTGGCAGATATTTCTGCTCCAAGTATCCCTCAGGCCCACGGAGGAGACGGAGGAGGCGGTCCAGCATCCGAACGAGACGGTGGAGGAACGCGGCGAGTCCCGACCAGAGCCCAAGCCGAGAGTCCAAGGTCCGAGGTATCCGGAGGTCCACCCGTAACTGAAGTCCGAAGTCCGAAGTTCGTCGTCGTAGTCCAGTCCCGTCCGAGGCCTTCCGTTCCGTGCTGCCCGGTGAGTACCATTGCTGGGGTAGTGTCTCGACAGGGTCAGTCTAAATTGACTCTGGTCCGTGGGTTGGTGGTACCCAAGCCCGCAAACGAAGTGTTCACCTAGGTGGATACGGGTCTTGATGTGTTCCTTTATGGGACCGGTATGTTCCGTACTGTTACAACAGTGCATCCAGTAACTCTAGTCTGTTCCGTTCTCGAGAATTCTGTTCTGTTTCTGTTTTCAGTATTTTTCAGGTAGTATTCTGTTCGAACTGTTATTTATGATGTTGTTTAATGTATTCTCAATGTCGTGGTATGCCTGAATTGTTTTCCCAATTGTTATTGTTTTTCGTGTATTGTATTGTGTTCCGATTTAAGTTTAGAATGCCGCTCTTTTCAAAGTTACGTCAGTTAAAAACTAGAAAGGGTCTGCTGGAAGCAGCAGTTCCTGTTCCGCCAAGGGACAGTCCAGGTCATTTTATGTATCAGAAACATGGCATAAGCGCCATATTGTATTTAGATTTATGGGTAGAGTATACCAAACAGTTAGAAGAAAAGTATAGATGGCCCGTATCGGGTACATGGGATGCCGAATGTATCATGCGAGTAGAAGAAGTATTATGGAAAAAGAAAGCCAGACAGTCACAGAAGGATGCCATCGAGTTATGGCGTAAGGAAGCGCATAGAAGAACGGAAAAGGAAGTCAGAAAGTCAGAGTTAAGTAGAGAATCCCAAGAACGAGCCCAAGAAAGAGAATTAATCGAGATAGGTGAACAAGTTAAGACCGAACAGTCAGACAGACAGAGGCATGCCCTTATTAAGGGTATGTATCCTCTCCTTGCCGAAGGCTTGCCAAAAGCGACCCCAGAGGCACCCAGTAATTTCCCGCCACCATTAGTTCCGACCAAGCTACGACACAAACCGACCGCAGCTGATATTTTTATTTCGTCCTATCTGGATGACACAGTCCCAGAATATGCAAATCCAGTTCGCACTCCACCTGTCCCTGTAAATCAAGCACGTCCAGTTCCTCCAGGCACCGGAGTACCTGTTACGGTACCCCCGGGTCAGCCTGTCATACAAGTTCAGCCCACGTTACAATTACCGACCCTGCAAGCACGAAGAATGTCAGTCGACGATTCTAGTCTAGGGGCCGCAGGAGGAGGTCCTCCTCAAACCCCGCCGCCACACAAGCGTTTATCAGCACTCGAATTACATGTTCAAGCATCACAGCGAACTCCTAAAAGTGATAAGTCTGTCACAGAAATCAGACAAGCCCTTACCGAATGTGTTTATGATCCAGTTCCAGGTGAATATAATATGGTTTTATATTCCGTACGTATAAGGAGGGTGACCGAGTATCTAGTCACCTTACCGAATATGAAAGAAGATCTAGACAGAATATATCGTTTCATCCGTACAGGGGATGATCCAGAAAGTATAGGCGAGATTATGTCTCAAAGAAAAGCCGAGATTCAGCTCATGATATTAAAGTTCCTGATCAATTGTCTAATAAGAGAACAAGATTACCCGACTAAAGATCCCGCCGACATGAGAATCCTAACAAGGTGGAGTGATAATATAGCCGAGGGTAAGCACAAGACCATTAGTGCCATGGAAAGTATGTACAAGAAAATTCGTAAAGAAATAATAAAGTTACACGAACAGCGTAAAGCAGCACAAGTAAGCGAGAAAGAAAGTGCCTCTGATCCTGAAGAGGAAGACGAGAATCCCGTCAGAATAGCGTATGTAGGAAAATCCAGATTTCCAGATCGCCATTTACGTCCAGAACCTAAGTCTATTTTTCATCATTCAGCACGAGAGCCTTGTTCTCTAGAACAAGTATTTCAAGCTACCGATCACATTCTGAAATCACGAGTCGGTTATAGCGAACTAAGTACTATGCACGAACAAGAACTAGCCCGATCAGCAGTCCGATGGATTACTGATTCTACCACTTTTCCAGACGAAATAGTGGCACAAATGTTTCTGAAACTGCCCCCAGCCGAGCAACGACTGGTGGGTATGTATATGATCCAGCACCTCATTACCCTGTATGAGGGTCAACATTCTGATCCAGGCCCGTTACATGATATCCTGAACGAGTTACTCCAGTATAGATGGAGAGGTTTAGGTACTGATTTAATTAGTGTCATTCTAGAACAGCGCCACAAGTATAGAACGTTTTTGAACCCGCATTTTGTTCATGTCTCACCCCCAGAAAGTAAACCGTTTTACATAGACAGACAGAATCCGTTACGAGAAGTCCACCCAGTCCAGGGGGCGGGTGGCGACATGCAACGAGTGTTTGTATACACTCCGATATCAAAGATGGAACTCCTCGAGATGAAGAAATTAATTCCCTGTCATGACAAAGATCCAGCAGGGTTCCATAGAGAATTAAAAGACATGCTTCGTATGGGAGAATACACGTACCCAGATATCATTAAAATGTTAAAGGTTCTGCTACCCGCAGGGGTATATGAAAAGTTAAAGGAAAAAGAATGGGAGGTGGGAGAGAAAAAGATCGATTGGACAGCTCTAGAAGCTGAAGACAAGGCACGAGTACCAGGTACCGGTCTTGGAGATAAATGTAAAGAATTACCAGAATTATTGATTCAAGTTTTACCCAGATTATTGACAACTAGGAAAGAAGACTGGGATGCAATCTCAGCCTGTAAACAGAAACAAGAAGAAGATATTAGTGATTTCTATTCTAGATTCGAGAAATGTTTCAGTATTAACAGTGGTCTCAGGACAAGTAGTGAGTCATACCCTCATCTTTTCGTTACCAAATTAGTCGAGAATTCAAGTCCACAGATTAAAAACCGAGTTTTGAAAGTCGAAAGTACCTGGCAAGCAAATAGTCCGTCCCAGATGCTCCAGATGCTCCAGTATCACCAGAATAGAATCAGAGAAGAGCAGGAACACGAAAGAAAACGTATGAAAGACACGAAAATGAAAGTACTAGTTGCACAATCTATTCCTCAAGATAGTCAGAAGAGGGGTCCGAATCAAGCCAGTCATCCTGCGGCTCCCGTTAAAGGGAACTGCAATTATTGTAAACAGCCAGGTCATTTTATAAACGAGTGTGCAGTTCTGAAACATAATATAGCTACTGGTAAGACTAAAGAAAGACCACGTCCGCCGAGACAAGAACAAGTTTCACAGATTCCTCAGTCACAGAATGCACCACAGACAGTTACAGTACCACAGCCTATTGCTGCAACACAGCACGTTACATCACAGATGTACCAGTATGCACAGTCTGAGTATCCAGAGTACCAGTCATATTCATGAAACAGCCTAGAGAGGGAGGTAGGCTTGCCTCTCATCGAGATTCCTGTAGACCAAGAAGGTCCCTATGTTCATAGTCAAGTATTAGGGAAAGACAGAAAATTTTTGATCGATACAGGGGCAAGTAGGACCACAATTAGTCATGCCGAAGTTCCAGGGGCTCCGCTCTCAGGCTCAAGAAATGTTTCCCTTGGATTTTCAGGAAAACCCATAGTTAATGAAATATCTCAGCCAGTTACTCTAGAAGTAGGTCCATTGTCCCGTACTACTGATCTGTTACTTACTAAGTCATGTCCAGAAAATCTGTTAGGTATTAAAACACTGAAAGAGTTAGGTGCAATTATTTGTTGTTCCCCAGAGGGAATACGTCTGTTCCTACGTGACTTTAAGGGTCACTATGTATTACGAGATTTTGATTCAAGATTGTCTAATGTTCCGCAGCATTTATGGGCGCAAGGTCCAACTGATGTAGGTTACATGCAAATCACACCCTATCGTGTGACTCTCAAACCAGGTGTAGTGTTACCCCGAATCAGACAGTACAGACTACCACCTGAGGCTGTAGCAGCCTTATCCAAAATTATTGACGAGCTCATGGCTCAAGGAGTAGTTGTAGAAACTGACTCCAATGTATGCAATTCTCCGATCATTCCAGTCATGAAACGTACTGATCCGAATGCACCCCCAGTATATCGATTAGTGATTGATTTACGAGAGCTTAATAAATGTATTATTCCTCAGTATCCAGTTGTTCCAGACATTTCTTCTCTGTTAACAGCCATTGATTCCGAAGCCATGTTTTTCACTGTTATTGACCTCAAGAATGCATTTTTTAGTGTTCCAATTCATCCAGACAGCCAGTTTCTTTTCGGATTTTGTTTAAATGGAAGGAGCTATATGTTTACACGCGCTCCTCAAGGTTTCACAGAAAGCCCTAGTATTTACAGTCAAGCACTCAAGAGACAACTAGACAATATTCACATGCCAACTGACACTGCCCTGCTCCAGTATGTCGATGATCTACTGATCACAGCCCGTTCTGAACGTGCTTGCGAGCGAGCATCACTTACAGTTCTGTATCTTCTAGCCGAGATGGGGCACAAGGTGTCACCTTCGAAGCTTCAATTCTGTGTCCAGCAAGTGGTATACTTAGGACACTTGCTGTCCAAGAGGGGTAGGCAGTTGACACCCGACCGTATCCAGTTAATAGCGAGTCTTCCCCAGCCCAGAACCCAGAAGGAGGTACGTGCTTTTATCGGCCTTACTTCTTATTGTAGACAATGGATTCCCCAGTATGCATTCCTAGCCAAGCCACTGATACAGTTAACGACACAGGAGGCAGCCGTATCGACTGTCCTCCCTTGGACGTCTGACCATACACTTAGTTTCAACGAGTTAAAGAAAGCCCTATGTCAAGCTCCAGTTCTAGCTACACCGAACTACAGTAAGCCTTTTACACTTTTCGTTACAGAACGCGAAGGTACAGCATTATCTGTTCTTACACAAGATCAAGCAGGTCAATACAAGCCCTGTGCTTATTTTTCGAGCACATTAGATCCAGTCGCCCAGGCGTTGCCTGCGTGTCTCAAGTCAGTTGCAGCCACAGCACTAGCTATCAGACAAAGTGATTCCATAGTTTTAGGTCACTCCCTGACAGTACAAGTTCCACATTCAGTAGAAGTTCTTTTAAACCGAACACAGACTCAGCACTTGACAATAGCACGTTTGACAGGTTATGAATTGACACTGTTCCAGCCACACATAGAAATTAGACGCTGCAACGTCCTGAATCCTGCTACACTGTTACCATCAGTCAGTTCAAATCCAGACACACATGATTGTGTGGAAGTAGTTAACATTACGACAAAGCCAAGACAAGACCTGACAGATATTCCGTTACTAGATCCTGACCTGACACTTTATGTGGATGGTTCATGTATGAGAACTAGTACAGGAAAACTAGTCGCCGCGTATGCAGTGACTACTGACACTGAAGTTATTGAAACACACCGTATTGATACCCTGTCCGCTCAAGCAGCAGAGCTAGTCGCTCTGACACAAGCCTGTATACATGCTAAGAACCTGAAGGTTAATGTTTACACAGATTCACGTTACGCATTCGGAGTTGTACACGACTTCGGAGTGCTCTGGCAAGAAAGAGGTTTTATGACTTCTCATGGAACCAAGATTCAGCATGGTCTCCTTATTCAAGCCCTGTTAGATGCCATACATTTACCGACATCTATTGCTATCATGAAGTGCAAAGCACACACGAAAGTTACAGACATTATTTCCCAAGGTAATGATTTAGCAGACCGCACAGCCAAGCTTACAGCACAGACTCCAGACATTCCAGTTAATCAGACACAGACACAGACACAGATTACATGCATGACAGTTAAGGACCCTACTCAAGATGTCATAGATATCCAGTTACATGCTACTCCCGATGAAATCAAGAAATGGTCTGTACAAGGAGGGGTCCAGACAGATCAAGGATGGTTAACGAAGGGTAGAGCCACATGGTTTCTCCCCGATTCTATGGTTCAAGTCATTATCAATACCGCACATAGTCCAGCACATTTAGGAGAAAAAGCTATGTTAGACAGTATCCAGAACATTTGGTTCAATAAGCATTTACGAGCTGCAGCCAAGCAGAAAGTCCGTACCTGTATGATATGTTGTCAGTTTAATCCAGGTAAAAGTGTCCCGGTGGAACAAGGTGGTTTCCAGCCCCCTGACCACCCTTTTGAGGTCCTCCAGATGGATTATATTCAAATGGAGCGATGTCGAGGTTTCAAGTATGTCCTTGTAGTTGTATGCGCTTTGTCCAGGTGGACAGAAGCATATCCAGTCCCAGATTACACAGCCGCGACCACTGCCAAACAGTTGGTTCGTGAATTTTTCCCTAGATACGGACTCCCTAGAGTCGTATATTCTGATAACGGTCAGCCATTCTCATCAGAACTCATGAAGCATGTTTCCCTGTTGTTAGGGTACCAGTGGAAGTTCCATTGTGTACGCCATCCAGAAGCAGCTGGACTAGTAGAAAGACATAATCAGACTCTGAAAATCCGTATAGCAAAAATCTGTAAAGACAAAGGTATAGACTGGTTAGTAGCTTTGCCAGTCGCTCTGTTCTACATGCGCATGGTCGCACATTCCAGATCAGGTCTGTCCTCGTATGAGGTCGTATTCGGCCGCCCCCCTAACATGTGGGGTACTCCTAGACCCCGAAGTATTACCGATGTTTCATGTAATATGCTGACAGATTACCTAGCTTCCTTGATGTCTGCCCTCAACTCATGTCGTTCACAGGTTGCCGCCGCATTTCCAGACAATACCGAGGTGGCACCGCATGAAATCGTTCCAGGTTCGATGGTCCTCGTCCGCAACTTTGACCGATCAAGTCCGCTGGAACCCCGTTGGAAGGAACCACGTCAGGTCCTCTTGACCACCCGAACTGCCGTCAAGCTAGAAGGCAGGAAGGGGTGGGTACACCTTTCTCATGTAAAACTTTTTAAAGGACCAAAGCCAATCTTCAAAGACATTGCCAAGAACATTTCCCAGGATTCGAAGGATTGCCAGAACATTGTTTTAAAGGACTGTCCCGCACCAGACTTTGTTACAACCCCTCCCTTGTTAGAGAAAACTCCGCAACAGGAGTATAAGTTAAAGCTCAGGTCTAATAAGTCAGCCAGTTTGATTGTATAAGTCCTCCCCTAGGTGAAACGGTTAGACTGTTTCTGACATGTATAAAATAGACCCCCATAGTGAGAGAGTCAGTCGCAGTTCACTACAATGCATCGTTTTTCTGAGTTTCATATTATTTCTCAGCCTAATGATTTCCTGCACCAGCTACGCATTTTTCCTGTATTTACCAGTTCCTCATGTAAATATGTCTACTAATGCTACAGTAGAGCACACGTTTAGTGATCTGCCTCCTCACGAATATTCATACCGCCTTGCCATGCGTAATAACACATTCATCCGTATGTTACATTATTCACACCAGACCAGCAATGTCACAAATTGTTGGGTGTGTGGTCGACTCCCCCCTTTCCAGACATCGAAGGGAGTTCTGCCACTCTTTCCTTATCCATTCTCACACAATGGTTCGTGTGGAGCATGGTCCACGCTAACGTCATCCTCAACAGATATGTCTTTTCTTAACAGTACATGTTATCCAGACAAGCAAGGTTTCCCCCACAGAACAGGTTTAGATTTAGAAAATGAGGTATATAATTTAGGAAATTATTCGTCGAATTTCATGGTCCTGAATGTTCAGTCTGATACTACTCCAGACTTACCTGCTATTTCAGTACTACCAGTCAAAGGCGAATTATGTGTCCGTAGTTATGGTTCTGTACATATAGGTCATAGTGAATGTACTACTGTTATCCAGTATGGTGACAGTGGGAAATCTATTTTCAAAGCTTCACGTCATTCTTATTTTGTTTGTGGTCAAACTGCATATGTCCGTCTGCCCCTCGATTGGGAGGGAACCTGTTACATTGCCTTCCTACTGCCACCTGTTTTTCTAGCCCCACCTGATTATCATAGGAATTCTTTCTTAGTACACACTAGACATAGAAGGGAGTCCCCAATTGTCGATCAAACTGAAACTACTCTAGAACAGTATACAGATTTCAATAAAGGTTTCTTCTTCTTCATAGGACCTGTCCAGAATAGTAAACTGATCCGTAGGTTAACAAGAACCCTTGAAGCTGTAGTAAATGAAACTGCTTCTGCTCTAGGTAACTTAACCGAAGAACAATCTGCTATGAGATTTGTCGTTTTACAGAATCGTCTCGTCCTTGACGTCATACTGGCCGATAGGGGCGGGGCCTGTAGAATTCTCGGATCCAGTTGTTGCATTTTCATTCCAAATAACGCGCCGTCTGTTTATTCAGCTATAACCAGACTTCATAAAATTGCCCATCTGTTACATCAAGATCCAGGCACCTGGACATGGTCCGGTTGGTTCTGGAATATAATTTCCGCATGGGGATGGAAAGTCCTGTCCTTCCTAAGTATTGCAGTAGCGATCATATTTAGCTGCTGCCTCTGTATACAATGTGGCCCTGCGATTTGCAGCATGTGTGCTACCTCTTGTATTCCTAGTCCCAAGCCCCGTTCTAAATCCCGTTCCAAGACAATTCGAGACGAGCAAATGGTACTGTATGAAATGATAGACGGTATCATGAATATTGATGTTTCCTGATGTAAACGTAGTGACAAGGAGGGAATGTGGAAAAGTAAATTTTGCCATGTTCTGTGTCCCTACGCCCCATCCGTCATATGTTATGTGTGCATGACCAATATGCATATGTTATTCCCCATTTCTAATTAAGACGCAATTACAGTTGTGTCCACCTCTGGTATGTTAGTTTCCAGTCCTCGTGAATACTACGAATATCAGGCCTATGTAAGTAATGTTGCCACGTTTCTCGATGTGCACGTTATTCAATTATAAAGTCCCCGTTTCTAGGCCTCAAAAGGGCCCGGACCACAGATTCAGCTCCTGTTTCCTGAAAGCCTCGCTGAGGAGCGATACAGCCCCCACCTGTATCCTCGACCTTTCACTTACTTCCTGCCTAGCAGTGCCCGGTGTAGCCCGGCTCTGCCTCTGAGTCTGCCAAAAGTATGTTATAGTTCCTGCTATCAGTTCAGTCCTCCTCTTCTGCATTCCTAAGCTACTGAACTGCATCAATAGTTTCCGTCATTGTCTAGCCTTCTCGTCTCCACGTTAGAGAAATACTGTATTTAATAGTCATTTAATATTCTTCACGTACTACATGTAGAATAATGCATGGTCCAGTCTTAGAGTCAAGTTAGCTTTTCCCCTCATGACTTCTAGTTTATATCAACATGTTCCCTAAACATTAGATACCAGATAGGATTTAGATACATGTCGCTCCGACCCTCCAGACTCTAGTCTCTGCTCCTAGCACAGAGTTCGTAGCCCCCAACTTCTCCTAGTAATACGTCATTGCCAGTTTTCGCGCACCATTAGGTTAGAGGTCCCGGCTCCTTAGGTAGCCCCCTCCTATGTTTCCGCCCATTCATGACATATTCTGTTACGTTTGCATCACATGTCTATGTAAACTCCCAGTTACACCCACTTTTTACCCTTATCTCTCGCGACTGTTACACGTCACGCCTTCTACTCCACCCACTGTTACGCCTACTGCAATGTAATGCTATGTGTTTGCGCTATGTATATATGCCTGTATCTTGTTATTGAATGTTAGCGCGCTCATTTCAAGCTCATTCCAAGCTCATCCCAGACCAAGCCCCAGCAGCTGCTGGGCATCTTTTCCCCTACTGGGTCCCAGTTGTCCTGCTGGGCCCTGTCATTCTGCTCATCCTATGCAGGTTGTCCTGATCCTGTCCTTATGCTGTAATAAACCTGCAGAAACTCCTACTACCTCGAATCTTGACTCTTATTTATTGAGCTATCTGTTATTCATTCAAGCATTCAAAAATAGGGTATTATTTATTTATTTACCACAGCATTGATAAGATTAGGAACTAAGGGCCCGATGTAGGTAGGCAAATACCGGTCGCAAACTGCCGAAAATACCGATTTTCGGCAGTTTCCGACCGGTATTTGTATATTGAGATGTAGGGGCATGTCAAATTACAGAATCGGTAATTTTACCGAATCTGTAATTTTTCCGATTCTGTAAAATACCGAATCGGTAAAAGTACAAATTCTGTAATCTAACATGTAGGTAGCACTGTAATCAGTGCTACAAGGGTTTAAGAATTCGTTATTTACCACCAACTAGAAGTGGGTGGTAAATAATGAAAACCCTTCAATAAGCATTTTTTTGCTTTAAAAATGTGCCATGTTACAGACATACATGCCCTAAGGGCATGTATGTCAGCAACATGTGCACCCATGCGCAATTGAGGGGTGCAACAGGGTGTCAAAGTGACACCCTGTCCCCCTTGCAAATTCGGTAATTTTACCGAATCGGTATTTACCGATTCGGTAATTGGCATTGATTCCTATGGGCCTCAAGGCCCATAGGAATAAATGGCAATTACCGAATCGGTAAATACAGATTTGGTAATTACCGAATTTTAACGATTCGGTAATTTAAAAATAGAAATTACCTACATCCCATTTACCTACTCTTAAATACCGAATCGGTATGATTCGGTATTTAAGAGTAGGTAAATCGAGATTACCTACATCGGGCCCTATATGTGTGATAACAAGTTTGCTTTACGGGTGTATAATAGTCCCTCATCCTACAAAGTGGAGTCAAAGGGATCCACCAAACTACCAATAAAAACAAAGCAAGAATGCAATATTCTTCAATTCTAAACCAAGGTGTGATTGTTAAAGTGTCAAGCCAATGGCTGAAGTTTCCCAAGCCAAAGAGGCCAATTGCTGAAGGAATCATAACCAAAGCCCCTTAGAATATGTATAGAATTTAATATACTCTCCATGAACAGAGCAAGCGCCATTAAATAACAAACGTAAAAATGATAAGACAAAAGATGGGATGTAGTTAGCTGCAGTGGGTGATTGGAAGTTTTTAGGTCACTGATGTAAACCAGATAGAGAACAATAGAGGCATAAATATTGTGGGTTGAAGTGACAGAGCTAGAGGTGGAGGATGGGAAAAAAGCCTGAATAATGTGTAGGAAACTGTATTGACTCGGCCCTCATTGTTTTCAGTTTAATTTCTCACATATTTCTTCTGCTTACCATTTTATGGATACAGTTGTATGGTGTGTTATGCAAGCCCCTGATCTTCCCACTAAACCATAGTCTGCACAAATACACAGGCGCGCAGCTTAAATGGAACATAAGTGGTGATATTTCATTACATAAAAATCTGGAGATTCTGATTTTGTGTCTCAGGATGTAGGTTTATGTAAGTTTTACTTTTAGGGCGGAAATTATATGTGAATTAGGCGGAAAATGAATAAGCACAGCTTGTGGTGGTGGCGGCTGCGATGGCAACATTGATGTCTTAAAAGGCAGCAGTTTACAAAGGAGCGAGTGCTGCACTGCAGCAGATTAATTTCAAGGAGTTTTTTAAGCAGTGGCGCTCCTCCGCAATGGCCAGCAGCTGAAACATAAAATGATATTTTATTATCATATTATTTATCAGCTGCTGGCTGAGCCAGCGTCTGTGAGGATGGGCGGTTCCAGGCAATGGCAGATGGGGCGGAGTGATGTACACTGCATGTCTGATTAGCCGGCTGTTTTAGGCCGGCCAAACAGACATGCTCAGTTAGGTTTCTCCAACCCAGCTGTATTGTACAGCCGGGTTGGAGAAACCGTCCAGACTCCCTGTGTGTAAAATAAGCCCGCTCAGCCCAATTCCCACGCTGTTCTCATGCTACATAAGAGCAGCGTGGGGATGGCACAGGGAGTCTCTGATGCTGTCCCAGGGGTTGCTTGGAACAGGAAGCAGAGGAGCACCGAGGAGCCAGGTACGTTTTTTTAGGTCTTGTGACCTTAAATGCGCGCAAGCGCATTGAGGAACGAGAATTCAAGTCGGCAAAATCCTCGTCAAACCAAAGGGCTTTCAGCCGGCGTTTTCTTTCAGTTCACGTGAAACACAAGCACGCGCATCAGGCACTCCTCCCACACCTCACGGACATCTGTTCATTTCTCCTGCACAAGGCTCTCCTCCCTCCCCACATCAAAGGCATCCCAGGCTTCCCCAGCGCTGCCCCGCCCATCAATCACCCTCCCACGCCAGCAGCTCTTCCCGCTCCGACCCCCTGCTCTCCGCCCCCTGCTGCATCAAAGTCTTTTTTTTTTAACTTAAATTACCATCTGTTCCAAAGCCTTCTTCGAGAGCAGCTCGTAATGACTAGCCACAGCAGTCGCTTCATAGGCTGCTGCACATAGCTTTGACGTACATGGGCGCTGTGCTATATGTTTAACACGCGCCCGCTTTCATAATTACAACACACACTTCAAATTGGGCCCCTGATTTCTTCGCGCAACCACACATCCCCTCCATGCTGTTTCACCTCAGATGCATTGCTAAAAACCTGTCCGGCCAAGGCGTACGTATCTGCCCTAACGTTGAGTTGCTGCCCTCGTGTTTGCAGCATGAAGTAAGTACTGCTGCGCTCTTCAACAGACTTAATAAAGGTCTACACAAGGTCTCGTGCATGGAACTCAGCTTTCTTCACCCCAGTGAACAACAGATTACCAGCAAATGCCATGATGAGGGTCTGGCCGAAGTCTAAGAGCCCCTGCACAAGCCGCATGCACACTGTACAACACAAACCACATAAAATATGATAAACTCTTGCAAATTAAAACAAGCATTGGCATAGCCAATAGGTCTCGCTTGTGGGACCTTATAAGTATTTTGTTTTGCAGCACAATATCCTTGTAATTAAATACTTATAAGGTCCCACAAGCGAGACCTATTGGCTATGCCAATGCTTGTTTATTATTCCACCCCACTCTGGCTGCCCCTTGCAGTTCCCCCATCCTCCCCCACGCCTCTTCCGCCCACCCCAGCACTGTTTATATGCGTCGTTCGCCACTGCTTTTAAGAGCCAGTGACAGCACTATTTAAGGTGGTGGAATGAACATCAAGGAATATTGGCCTGATTTAGAATTTGACGGATGGGTACTTCATCACAAATGTGATGGATATCCTGTCCACTATATTACAAGGGCCATTGAATATAATGCACTTGTAATGAAGCTATGACGTTACAATGCATACATTTACAACCCATGCTTTTACAACGCAGTTTTGACATCGCAACATCCTTTACAACGCATTCTTTTACATAGCATGCCATTACATTGCATTTTCAGAAACTACCTTTACAATGCATACCATAATATCGCATTATATGTTTACAACGCATACCATTACAACTCACACCATTACATTGCATTTAAGGTAAGTGTTGAATAGTGTAGGGGTAATAATTACTATTCTAACTCCAGTGAGTGCAACAGTAGGGTACGTTTTGGATAGTGTAAGGGGACTATGCGTTGTAATGGTATGCGTTGTAATGACTTGCGATATAATGCCTGCGTCGTAGTGTCATGCATTGTAATGGCTGAGTTGTAATGACATGCGATGTAAAGGATGTTGCAATGTAATGACTGCTATGTAAAGGTAGTGCAATGTAATGTCTGCGTTGTAAAGGTTGTTTTCCATGATGGGATATCGGTCACGTTTGTGATTGATCAGGTCCTTTGTCTTGAAAACAACTAAAACTTATGCGTCTCCCTATGAAATGCTGCTCTTTTTCCTGAATGTTTTTCCATCCCAGGAAAAAACATAAGCATCACACCATGATGTGATGCCTGTATCACCCAGAACCTCATTACAAGCGGCCTCTTCTGATGGGGCTGTTATCACAGTTACTGGCCCCCATCGGAACTATGAGATCCACAATGTTTCCGGTGATTTGTTCACTTTCACAGAAAGATGTCAGCTGATGAAAGCAGCCGAAATCTTAATGTAAAAATCTAAGGGGAAATGTAGAATTCCCGGGCAAATCAGACCCAGAATTACTGATTCTCAAGGAATTTTCTCATTTCTAAGGGGAATGTCAGGGTCTCACTTTTACTGGTCTGGATTTTTCGCACCTCGCGAGTTATGGGTACATTTTTGGGGTCATGGGGAGGGAGGGATGAATCTGAGCCACTTGTAAAGAGGGCACAAGATTTTCACTACTCAGCTACCTTAAGGTTTAGTGGAGAAGGAAGCCAGGAGCTTTAGATATAACACACGTGATTCATTAGGCCAATTTACTCATGCATTAAGGGCATCAGAGTTTACACCGATTCATCACATATGAACGACTCCATTAAAAACAATACATTGTCATACTGCGAAATTCCACCATTATGAACATACAAAGGAATTACCTCTACTTAAAATGATAGAGAAAGTGTCTGCACAATAATATTCAATTGAATGTGCTCCTACTGGTTCCTTTTTTCCAGTGGACAAATGGAGGGATCACAACCTACTTAACATTTAGCACAATGCTGTTATTAACTGTACGCTCAATTAGTCATATGTTAAGTCATGTGATTACAGGGATGTTCGAATGAGATAAAATGGAGAATCTAATCACTGGGTAGCAGAAGCAGAAAAAAATGTTGAATTTTGTTTATTAACCAATAATCTACTCCACCTCTCTGTAAGAGTCGATTCATACGGGGACTCTCTTAATTGTGTGTAAAATGACAAATGTGTAATAAGCCAAAATCTCAGCATTTTCCCGGGACAAAGTATTTCACCTGGCACTGATAGTTTGCAGCACTGTTGGAAACAAAAAAAATGCAAAAATAGAGAATACAACATTCCAAAGGAGTAAGGAGGTATTACAGCGCATAAACAGAGGAGTATCAGATTCATCATTCAGTCCTTGTGGATGCTTTTGTTTACAATTCAGACTTCGCTTTACCTAGCACTCTCTAAACATTTTCGGGATGATTCACCAAAGCATCTATGAGTATAGAAGTAGTACTACAGGAGTATTATTTTATATACTCTTAGATGTCCCTTTCATTTGGTCCCAAAACATTCAACTCCCTTTTCGTAAAAGGCAACGTGGACACAGTCTTTCTATTTGTATTAACTGTATATGAATATTCTGATTTAATTCTCATTTTAGAAGTTTTGGGGTTGTTAGATCCGACATCCTGGGCGTGGTATTCCCCAAAACCTTTTACCTTTACTCCATTACTTTGCTGTTCTCGTTATTGCTGGCATTAGGACTCTGTGCACTTTACTTCTTTGAACACGTGCTAAAGTGCTTGTGCGCTCTCCTTCAAACATGGGAACATTAGACTACATCTAATTGGCACATTTAATTATTTACTTGTAATTCCATAGTAAATGGTACTACATGTACCCAGGGCCTGCCAATTAAATATTGCTAGTGGGCAGCAGCACACATTGTGCCACCCACTAAAGTGGCACTACAAAACATGCCTCATGCCTGCCAGTGCAGCCTTTAGTACAGTTTCAAACTGCCATTTCGAACTGGCAAAATAACCTTTTGCCAGGCCAAAACCTTCCTTTTTCATGCTTATAAGTCATACCTAAGGTAGGCTCTAAAGGCTTGTATCTCATGGTGGATGATAGTTAAAAAGTAGGACTTGTGAGGGGTGTCCTTGCAGGATGGCTAGGTACGAGCTGTACTCTGCCCTGATTACATTAGGAAGGACCTTGCCCACAGCACATACAAACGGGCCTAACACTAGGCCCGCCCTTCCTTTTATCCCCCTAGACAGTTTGCAGGCAAGACCAGGGAAAGAACTCAATTTGAACCAGATTTAAGGGTAGGTGATGGAATTCCCCGTCACAAAGACTGGCAGCATGTATAAAAAGATACCCATCAGAACCACTCATCAGAACACTACTGGACCAGTGGAATAGTCAGAAGAAGGACTGCCCAGCTGCCAGAAGGGCTGACCTGCTCCTTGAAGGACTGCCTTGTTGACTGACACGGTAAGTTTGGACGTGCTTGTCTTCATCCCAGGTTACTCAGGGTGATTCCAAGGGTCAGTTGGTTACCCTGAGTGAACTACAGGGACACATAAAGCTTCCTGGGGCCTCCCTGCAACTGTACAGCTGACCCTCACAAAATGGACCTGCCTGAGCCCTGTCGATGGTCTCTGCTGAAGTGAGTTCTGATCTCCAAGAGGTGACCTCCAGGTCTTCAACCCTTGTCTGGCATCAGTGTCTGCTCCTCCACAACAGAAAGGGGAAAATGCTGAAGTTTGAGCTCCTCACAACAGCAAACAGACCTGTTTTGCTGCCTGTGATGACAACCAATGCAAATCTCCAGTGAGACATTCTCTTCATGCCAACACTGACTATCCGTGTTGACCGGCACCACAAGACCTGCACTTCACACCGGCACTGACCGTCCTACGACGATCAACCATTGTGAGGCTCCAGCAACGACCATCTGTGATGCATGACTTGCTTGACCGGGTTAAGCACAGGCTAATTTAGTGACATTTGTGGTTTACCCTGACGAAGGTTGTGGTTGTTGCTTGGGTGGGGCTTCTATCCCTCTTGACCAATAAGCCTATATCTTACAGCAGTCAATTCATATTCAAGAGCACTGCAAGAGTTCTTCTTTACAAACTCCACAATGCCTTGATGCATAGGCCCCTGGTTGCTCATTGCCTCCTCTTGATGCAAGTGGTACATATTATACAATTTCAAAATATCACCATTGTGCTTTAACTTGAAATGCCCTGTTGATTACATCAGATGTTGTTATTTAATTACATTGATTCTTGGATAGGATTTTTCAGGTGCATAAGCCACCCCCTGCGTATAGCCTGCACTAGAAATTTGGTTTGAAACTTAGGAAAGCTTAATGTTTATTGACATGATTTAGTTTTCAGCGTTGTGATGACTGAATTTACCATACTTAAAATATCCTATCTGTCTCGTCATAAACTAGTCTTACTGCTGACTCAAACTAATTTACAGTGCCACATTATCTGCTGTTCTCAAGATGGTTAGCAACTGATCAGCCACAAGGTTCTACTTTCAGCATTTATTCAGGACACATCATAAAATTGGACGATTGTGCATAGTACACATTGCGTGTGGCTAATTAATTCCAGTGAGGCTGGTAACAGCAGGTACCAGCCCATTGGACTTATTAAGTCTGTGGCTTTTCCAAAAACTGTGGGTAAAATGAGGAATTACCGGGGAGAACAGACTGAATCCCCAGGTCATTTCTCAATTGTAGAGGGAACATTTGAGACCACTAAGTCTGAGGGTATGCCAAATGCTGACCATCGACCAGGCCATTCAAAAGGAGGGCTTGAGTGGTTACCAATCTGGTAGCGTCAGTGTTTGTTTTCTTAATATTGGGTCTCAAGACTGTCATGTAGCAGGGTTTAAATCCTTTGCACATGGCAATACAGAATATGAATGTTTCTTTGTTTTGAATTAGATTGTTGTTTTAATGAGTTTAATATTAAATTCATCAGTTTGTGGTAATGTTGTTTGGCTGACAGTGTTTCAGCAAATGGTATAGGCAAATCGTTGCTAACAGAATACAATCAACTGTTTTGGGCGTTGTGTACAAACTAAGACATAGGCAAGTATAATTCCAAATGTTCTCCTACTTCCTTCCTAATTTTATGCGAAAGAAACAAATAAAACTCATTGGTGGTCAGGAGAGGGAAACATTTGAAGATTTTATTTTCTATGTCCTGCCACACTATCAGCAGAACATCACTGTAAAACGCAGGCTTGATAAGTGTGCCTAATTGGTTTGACTATTTGAGACTTGTGTCATGTTAGTGGTTGACCTGCTCTCTTTTTAAGTATGGTGTCTGCCGCCATGATGAGACATGTCTAATTGGTGTGAATAAGCGAGACGTACGTCATGTTAATGGTCAACCTGCTCTATTTTTAAGTCTGGCATGAGCCAAAATTTTTTGATTTGACTAAAATTACATGTACAATAGACTTCCTTACAGGGGCTTTCACAAAGCCCTGTTCATCCATTGGTCTGTTATTGTATCATTCACATTTTTCTTTCTTCTACCACAGCATATAGGAGGAAGTAGTAGGTCAGCCCACTTCAGCCATTGGTTAACTTTACTGCGAGTGATGGCATTCTTCCACACAAAAAAATTGTTTGCGTCAGTTCACTACTTTGGCAATGTGTGATTTTTGAGACCAAAAAAGTAGTTTTACTTTGAGCCAATGTTTTAAGGATTGATTAGGGCTTACTCAACAAGAAAGTTAAAAACTCATGACAAAACAATCATTGACAAAGCCAAAAGGCTTGGCAGCAAGACCTATTTGCTATGCAAATGCATGATTTCTTTGTGGTTTTCTACTTCATGTGCCTGCTGTTCTCTCGTTTCTGGAAGGTCATGAGTTGACGGTCCTATGTCATGAGCCACAAACATATAACCAAATGCAAAGTAAAGTTGAGAGGGTCAAGGACACATCATTAGACACAAACCTAGAACATACATATTATCAACAAAAAAGACAGCTTTACAGCTTTTATTCAAGGGCTCGGGCTACATACCCTTTCACAAAGACTGCCTTTAGCCACAAATGGCAGCTTCTAGTGCAAACCCTGGGAGTAAGGGGCACCAAAGGCCATTTTCTTGCTTGAAGTAAATGTGCACAGCAAGAAAACACTATGGACCTGATTTAGATTTTCGTGGACGGGTACTCTGTCACAAATATGACAAAAGTCCTTTTTACCTTATTGCAACTTAAGTGCATTGGGGAATAATGCACTTGTAATGTTCGTGATGGATTATTCATCAGCCACACCAAATGAGACCTTTTGACATAATCAATAGTGGTGCAAGTGCTAGTTGTGTGAGATCCATTTAGTCCTTGCTCCAGAAGCTTATGCTAAAGATAGCATATTTAATCAACAGCGGCAACAGAAGAAATTAATGTGGCAAGTATTATTGGAAGTGCACAAATACACTCTTAGTTGCTCCATAGCCAGTATTTTACCAGAGAGTGTACTTAGTGCAGCTGATTCTATTGTCAATGAGAAACTAGCTAGTTTATCATCCTTAATTGAGAAGACATTGAAATGCATAAGAATGTACAAACACTTTATAACCCTTTGGGCACCGTCATCATGTGAAGGAGAAAACAAAATAAGTCAATAATTAGTGGGTGATGTTGGAGGTGCAGAGTAACATTCCTGGATGACTTGGGGTTCTGGGTGATCGTGGCTCCTTGTGGTCTGGCAGTGGACATCAAGAGCAAAAACGTCGACTAGAGAGTATTGCCCTCTTTTATGTTTTGTCTCCTTTTTTTAACATAAGGTTCATATTGGGTCAGCATAAAAAAATATAGATTTATCACTTTTGCGTTCTCAACTTGATGCTGCAACTCAGATATACTAAAGGGATTTTCTCCCTGTTGGGAAGTCGGGCTTTGTATTGTTAATCTCTCCCAGATTTAAGAGGAGGATACTTTGAGTTTTAAATGACGTTAGGTACATGGACAATGTTTTATTGTGTATGGTTCACCTAAAGCTAGAATTGAGAGCACATTGTTTTTTTTCTAAGGATGATTGATTAGGAGATTTGTGAGGCCTCTGTATTAAAGACTATTTCTAATTAAAGAGATGAATTTCTCAATCATCGTTTACTCAGTGTGTGTATCAATGTCACGTTCTTTTATGAAAAGAATGAAAAAGCGAGTATAATCAGCAGGTACCGCTTCCTAAACAAATAATGACAAAGACGATCACGTGAAAGTGCTGGGTTTCTCACTGTCCCTGTAGCTCTAGACAGTAGATATAGGGATTATTTATCTGAGAATTTTGGTTGACTTTCCGAACGAAGAAATTATATACCAAAGGAGAGTAGGCACTATATTTAAAACCAAATATAGAAGGACAGAGTGAAAAGCCAGGAAACCCTTTGGGACTTGAGGAAGTTGACCGAAGCACAAGATTCAAATTGGGAGAAGAGAGCAAATTTAGTCAATACTTGGAAATTCTAAAGATCGATGTTAAAGAAGCCATACCCAATGAGGAAACGTTTTTACAAAGTGCAAATCAATATTCTCGCTTAATGTGCAATGATCTACGATGCAAATAAGCACAAGTATCCTGGTTGACTTCCCAGGGAGTGTTCATGATCCCTATATTTGCATAAACAGTGTAATTCGTGTAAAATGTATCAGTCAATGATATGTGGAAGGCTTTATGAATTAGTGAACACACGTTATATATACAGTAAATTTGTGGTGGTCATACCAGATTAACAAGCATTCCAGCATAAAGTCATCATTACACGTGCACACATTTTTCTAATATTAATATAAGATCGCACATATTGGATAAAGAATTCAGGATAAAAGGAAAAAGTAGAAATGTATATATCCACTGTTGCCTAATACCAGGAGAGAATGCCATACTGGTTCAATTAAAAGCACTGCAGTCCCCATCATCAATACATTTATTTATAATAGGTCCAGACAGGTTCCCATTAAATGAAGCATGTCTGTGCCCTTACTACAATGAAATATAATGTCAATACTTTCAGATTTCATTATGGGCTCATTGAAAGTGTAACGGAAAGAGTGAGTCAGTGTTTGGAAACACTGTACTCTGGGAGCTGCTCACATTATGACCCGTTTACCCCACACCAGCAATTAAGTGTAGCATGTCCCTTATTGCATGCCACTACTTAACTGTGCTCCTTGTACAGCAAATTGACCAAAGCAGATGGAAATTAGCATTATACTCTGTGTCCTGAAGACGTCGTCTATTTCTACCGCCTAGCCTAACATAATGACTGAGGGTCTGATATACAAAGGTAGACTCCCACATTTGTGTTACTTTACGCTTTTTCAGTATTCACAAAATCTACGTTTTAATAATACCTTTACGAGTGCGGAGACTCTGCTGTCATGCGACAAAGTCCACCCGTAAACTTACTATTAGAATTTAGTTTTTGGAATACTGAAAGAGTGTGAACTTTCACAAACATGTATGTTTACCTTTATAAATGAGGCACTGAGTATCTCTACCAACATATTCTTCCTGAATGAAATGTAATTACAACTTACAAATGTCCTCACCATATTATATCAGAAGATATTTTCAAAAAGAGTTGCTGTTAAATCTTAATTACATTCGATAAACAAGATTGTTCACAGATCTTAAACCATTATTGGCAAGGCCAAAGTCTGTGCTGCTCCCAACTGTCCATAAAAATCAAATTCCACAAAGAAGCAAAATCTTGGGTTGCAACATGGAAGCTGATTCTAGGGTAATCTGTGATCGAACTGCACTAGCAGTTAAATTGCACCCTCAAAGGAGTGTTATGAAATGGAGTTAGAAGATGATGTTTGCGTTGTAAGTGGTGAAATTAAAATGCATGCACAACAAAATATTGCAGCGTGCATAATTTAGAAAAAGGGATAGTGTTATAATTGAATCTTTTTTAAAAAGCCTAAATATGCACATACATTTTCTTGTAGACAAAAAGCTACAAATTCTACAACATTTTGTATACCACGAAAGCAGAGCAACGCAGATTAAAACACAAGAGTGAGTAATGAACAGTACTGTGTCTTTATGAAATGTTAGGCAATCAAAACAACCTGCACGTCCTAAACAAAAAAGCCATAAATCAGATATTAAAATGCCATAGTGTATTCCAGCTGAGTAAATATATCAGAAAACATGTACTGGATCTATATTGTGAGTTACCCATCCTACAGTATCTACTGTCTAACAAAAGGACTATTTGTTGCTTCATCATAAAAACGCGCAGGAACATAAATGGGATAATGTAACCGTTTACGAAATGCCATGGCCTTAATGGACAGTCCTTCAAAGCAGTGACAAGTCACAAAACACACATATGGCACTTTGATTCAATGGGTCTGCCCGAAAGTCCATTCTAGTTCTTATTAAACATATTTGAAGAATTGATGACAAGAGATATAAAGCAATCTATGGCAAGATCTACCAAGGGTTGTAAATATGATAATTATCTGGTGTCATGTAAAATAAGGAAAAAAACACATGCATAAAGGGAGGTCTACGAAACAAAAAGCTCCAAAAAAAGTGCTCTAACCTGAGTCTGATTTGCATATGGCTGGGTTCAAACTGGAATGGCATGGTGAGCACAAAAACGATGGATATAGGCCCAGATCTCTGTACTGGGGTGAATGTAAGACATGGTTCTGCATGCTGTCCATCAATTAATTTTGCATTTGTCACCCCGAGTGGGATGGGTATGCTCAGACGTGAGGCCTGTGCTCTCCATGCCACTGGAATCAATCTATCCTGGCTGATGAGGGCTGAAAGCCTGAAACCGATTCTAGGACGCTTGTTTCCAGTCCAGGGAGGACCTGGCTCGGCAGTTCGGGCTGGACTGTTCCCATGGGGCACAGGGTCAAGACTGATTTGCATATGGCTGGGTTCATACTGGAATGGCATGGTGAGCAAAAAAACGATGGATTCAGACCCAGATCTCTGTACTGGGGTGAATGTAAGACATGGTTCTGCATTCTGTCCATCAATTGTTGTTTTTGCATTTGTCACCCCGCGTGGGACGGGTATGCTCAGACATGAATCCCGTGCTCTCCATGCCACTGGAATCAAGCTGTCCTGGCTGATGAGGGCTGAAACCCCAAAACTGGTCCTAGGATTCTTGTTTCCAGTCCAGGGAGGACCTGGCTTGGCAGTTTGGGCTGGACTGTTCCAATGAGGCACAGGGTCATGACTGATTTGCATATGGCTAGGTTCAAACTGGAATGGCATGGTGAGCAAAAAAAAATGGATGTGGGTCCCGATCTCTGTACTGGGGTAAATGTAAGACATGGTTCTGCATTCTGTCCATCAATTGTTATTTTTGCATTTGTCACCCCAAGTGGGACGGGTATGCTCAGACATGAGTCCCGTGCTGTCCAGGCCACTGGAATCAAGCTATCCTGGATGATGAGGGTTGAAAGCCCGTAAACGATCCTAGGATGCTTGTTTCCAGTCCAGGGAGGACTTGGCTTGGCAG
The DNA here is from genome assembly GCF_964261635.1 of Lissotriton helveticus. Classification (NCBI taxonomy): domain Eukaryota; kingdom Metazoa; phylum Chordata; class Amphibia; order Caudata; family Salamandridae; genus Lissotriton; species Lissotriton helveticus. Next base: position 132,640,782 of record NC_136070.1, on the reverse strand, counting down.
TTCGGGCTGGACTGTTCCCATGGGGCACAAGGTCAAGAATGATTTGCATATGGCTGGGTTCAAACTGGAATGGCATGATGAGCAAAAAACGATGGATTTAGGCCCAGATCTCTGTACTGGGGTCAATGTACGACCTGGTTCTGCATTCTGTCCATCAATTGTTGTTTTTGCATTTGTCACCCCAAGTGGGACGGGGATGCTCAGACATGAGTCCCGTGCTCTCCATGCCACTGGAACTAAGCTATCCTGGCTGATGAGGGCTGAAAGCCTGAAACCAGTTCTAGGATGCTTGTTTCCAGTCCAGGGAGGACCTGGCTTGGCAGTTCGGGCTGGACTGTTCCCATGGGGCACAGGGTCAAGACTGATTTGCATATGGCTGGGTTCAAAGTGGAATGGCATAGTGTGCAAAATAACGATGGATTTAGGCCCAGATCTCTGTACAGGGGTGAATGTAAGACATGGATTTGCATTCTGTCCATCATTTGTTGTTTTTTCACTAACCTGAGCTTTAGCATTCCAATATACCAATTATAAGGGTGATAAGCATTAGAAAATTCTGTTCTCTAGGATATTTGTTGATCTAAGATTTTGAATGCAACCAAAAACTGGAATCCAAAATGTTTTGATCTGACTTCCAAATATTGAAAAATGTATCACCAAACAATGAAAAATGAAGTGAAATTTGACATTGGGAACATACTGTAAGACAACCCTTCTACATATGGCAGATTTAATATAAAAATTAGAACTTTTATTTATTTTATTTATTTATAAGCTTTTATATAGCATGAACATGACCCAAGAGGGTATCAGGCGCTTTACAAAATATTAGGAAGGAAGAAACAATAAAACAGAGAGCTAACCAAGATGCGGTGGGTCCCAAAAATGCCGGCGGTCAGTAACAGGGCCAAATCGTCACAGAATATACAAGATCATATTTGAGTGTTCCCAATCTAAACATGAAATCCCTGCCCTAGTACAATGACTCTACATTGTTCGGTATTTACTGATGCGGCATTGCAAAATCATGGCGTAATATAGTTGTGTCAGTCAGTTTTATTAGTCAGTGCGACTACTTTACACATAAATTGAGCCCTTTGCCCCTGTATGTTAGATTTACATGGACAAATGGATATGATGGACTCCTGCGAGGGCTTAATTTGCAAAAGATTAAGTGCCAGGCCCAAGTTTTTTGCTCAGAAGCCCGTGGCCGGCTCTATCCAACGTCAGGGTGCCGATACCAAGGCTGCTTTGTCTTGATTCTAACTCATGTCTCTAGCATGCAGCACCAAACACCACATGCCTTTATTTCACTCTCTTAGGTTCTTTTTGTCCCTGTTTTTATTCTTTACTTTTCTTTTCCATCAGTCTCCTCCTTTCCCCTTTCTGTCTTACTCTCTCTTGGTCTGGGTGAATTGGAAAAATAAGTGCAAGTCTCCAAGAAATTAGTGCTGGCGAGCCCATCTGCAACCACTGACACAAATTAAGCAATGGTCACTGTGCTTAAGTTCCCCTTTCTGCCAAAAGTTGGAAGCACTTAACTTACAACTAGGTAAATAATTATGTTTAAATACACATTAAAACATGAATATTTGTAATCTATTTGAAGTCCACTAGGTACTATAGTAGTGATACTTTTGTTGAGATGTCATAACCTGCCGCAGTAATAAACACCTGAAGAGGTAGTGGAGGCTGCCTGCAGGTCACATGACACTATTAAAACAAAGACAAGATAAAATAAGAACAGTTAAACATCATTGGTAATTTGTAATATCTCCCCTTCAACAGTCATGCACTTAAGATTGCAGGAACACAACTCACTTACGTTCGCATTTAAAACTGTACAACATGGTCAATATTTAGGAGGAATCAAACTAGGGCTATAGAAAATTAGTCACTCATGAGGGTCCAAGCATTAGATGCCCTGCCTCGATGAAAGCTGTTTGGATTGCAAGATCCTCTATCTGGCGTGAAAGTTGGGGCAGATTTACTAACGTTTTAAATCGTAGATGCACCACTTTTTTTGTCGCAGTCACAATGCAATACGTTCATTGTCATTTACAAATTCACACAAATCAGAGATTTGTGGCTTTGCATGGGATTTTTCCCAAAAAGTAACACACATGCACTGCCTTGCATTACTTTGTGTTAGGGAGGCATTCCACGGGTGGAGCATGGGCATTCCCATATTTTCACCCACGGATTTTGGCGCAAACTTAGATTTACTGTAGATAGTAAACCAGGGATGGTGTCATAATGCTATGCCTATCTAAACCACGCTGTAAGAATCCAGATAGAATAATATTATATCAAAAGGATTTATTTCGGAGAGCACAGTACAGCAGGTCTTCTCAGTAATAGCTCTACTAATAAAGCTGTTACCTGGAACTTAGAATCATACAATCCATGGTAACAGAATACAAAGACAACTTTAAGAAGAAACAAGTAGTAAGCAAAACATTAAAGCAACAGTACACATAATAATATAATGACCATAAGAAATCATGTAATATGCAACACACCTTATCCCCTAAAAGAAAAAGAAACATAACAACTAAAACTAAATAAAGTCCTTATATCTAGCAGGAGAATTAATGACCCTATTGCTGATTTTCACTCTAGATGCTACAGTAGTATTATCATCAGACAAACTATGATGAGGTAACAAGAGCGTGTACAGAGTTCCCCAAGGGGGTGAATTAAATATGGGGGAAGGGGTCTCTCTCTGGAAAGGATTGAATCGTGCAGCAGGGAATTAGGTAAACCCTTGACAAAATTAAGGATGCCTCACACAATTAAAAGGCTGGACAACTATTGCCATCCTACCTAATGATTGTATTGTGTCATCATTGGCCTCCTGCTCCAGCGGCAGGCTGGCGGTGCAATGCCTGCCGGGTAGCACATAGTGCTACTCTTTTAGCGGAGTTCTTTTATTCCTGGCCAATGGATGCGTGCGTGTGAGGGACCTAGGGAGTGTAGTAGTGAGCGTGAGTGGAAGATTAAAATAGGTCAGTAGAGTCCATTAGGAAACCTTTAATAATATGGCTCACTGCCTAGTTAAAATTGGTAAAGGGAGGGGTTGCGAAGCACAAAGAGTCAGGCAATTTGGCCTCGTTCAACCCTCGCCTATGGTGCGGTCAACATGTTTCTTGCCATAAAGGCAATTCTTCAGGACCTATAGATGCTCATCAACTAGCGGGAAATTTCAACCTAGTTGAAGGAAATTTCGTATACAACCTGTATATCAGGGCAGGACGGAATCCTGCGTGAGTTCCCGCCCCACAATCCCTGGTGGACGAGCCCCACAGACTGTCCTTGGGGGGCCTGAGCAGGAATTTCCTAGATCGCTCGAGGCACTAGGCTTGTCAGCACCTACCCATCCCACAGCGGCGGAATCGCAGGACTATGATGAGGAACAACTCTTGATGTGTCAAAATTGTTTCTCAACGAAGATCTTTGTTTGCAGCTTGGAGATTGGAAAGAAGAATAGTTATCTTGACATTTTACTACTCGTCTAACATTCCAAATTTTTCCATCATTGGTCACAACACTATTTAGATTAACTTTAACAACTTTGCGAATAGGACCATATTTAGGAAAACCTTTTGCAACAAAGCCGGGTTTTCGTATCCTCACAAAATCTCCCACAACAAAGTTAGGAACTTTAACTTTGTGTCCAGCAAAATAATACATCTTCATTTTGTCCTGATGATGTTTGACTCTCAATGAAGTACTGTAGCTGTCAACTGGTTTGGAATCAGAAATGTTTTCATTAATCCACCAGGGGCAAAGTTTAGACAAATGCTCTCTGCCTCTCAACAGACGAAACAGACTAGGGGCCAGATGTAGGAGCCATTTACCGATCGGTAACGGCCGATTTCGGCCGTTACCGACCGGTAAATGGGTTTTCGGTATGTAGGGGCACATTTTTACAGAATCGGTAAATTTACCGATTCTGTAAAATACCGAATCGGTATTTTTTACCGTTTCGGTAAATCTCAGATGTAGGTGGGACTCTTCAGAGTCCCAAAGGCCCTACAAATTCGGTATTTTACCACCCAATCCAATTGGGTGTTAAATTACCGAATTCAGGTGTGCATGCACATGTGTGCATGCACACCTATGCCATGTGACAGACAGACATGCCCTTAGGGCATGTCTGTGTGCCACATGGCGCACTTGTCAATTTTTGGGGTGCCAGGGGGTGTCAAAGTGACAACCCCTGCACCCTTGCTAAAATCGGTATTTACCGATTCTGTAATTACAGAATCGGTATTTCCCATTGATTCCTATGGGCTTCAAAGCCCATAGGAATCAATGGGAAATACCGATTCTGTAATTACAGAATCGGTAAATACCGAATCTTAACGATTCGGTATTTACAGAATCTGTAATACCTACATCTCCCCCCTTCATATTTACCGACTCTTAAATACCGAATCGGTAAAATTCGGTATTTAAGAGTCGGTAAATATGAATTACCTACATCTGGCCCCTAGTTCTGTAACTGAATGGGGTGTAATCCTGTACATCCATAACTTTTCACGTAATACACGCTTCCACTCACCTCCACTCTTCCTTGCATATTCCACACATTCCTTGAGTACTCGATTGAAACTTTCAACTTGACCATTTCCCTGTGGTTAGTATAAAGGTGTAGTAATAAGTCTTATACCACAAGAACGAAGAAAATCCTCCAATTCATGAGATTTCAATTGTACCCCATTGTCCGTGATTAGAGTCTCAGGGTTTCCCTCTCGTGTAAAAACTTCTCTGAAAAACTCTACAATCACTTGAGAAGTGGCATGGGAAACAAACCTAACTTCTGGCCACTTTGAATGATAATCAATTAAAACAAGGGAAAACTTGGGGTAAACAATAAAAAGGACCTGAAATATCAAAAGCCAATTTACCCCAAGGGTTTTCTGGCCAAGCTATAGGTATCAAAGGTGCAGGATGAGTTTTTAACATTTTATCACTATATACACAAAGAGAACAGTCCCTCACAACTCTACCAATCATCTTGTCCATTCCGGGCCACCAAAAACTGGCTCTTATGAGTTTTTTCATAGAAGACATACCAATATGACTCTCGTGAGCAAGTTTGAGAATGAAGTCTTGCATGTGATCAGGGGAAAACACTTACCACACTTAAACATAATACCATTGTCAAGTTCCAAATCATTAGATACTTGATGGAAATACTTAAACTCTGGAGATATCAGATTCACACTAGGCCAGCCTTTTTTAATGTAATCTTTCAACATGTCCCAATTTTTATCTCCATCAGTAATATTTCACCAGTCATCTTCAGAGATAGCAGCAAATTCCCTAGCAAGAAAATCTCCTAGAGAAGCAACAAACTCTACTTCATCTCCTTCATTATTTCCACTTTCCAAATTGCAGGGCAATCTAGACAGACAATCTGCAGTCGCATTTCTTTTCCCAGGAACATATTCTACAGAAAAATTATATTCTTGTAATTTAGACATCAATCTCCCAATCCGTGCAGTAGCATTTCTCCTTCCACCTGGAGAAAGTATAGCCACTAAAGGTTTGTGATCCCTTCTTAAAAGGAAGCGACTACCCCACAAAAAAATACTAAAATGTTCTATTCCCCAAACACATCCGAAAAGTTCTTTTTCAATGACTGGGTACTTTCTTTCAGTTTCATTTAGGGTGCGGGAACCAAACTCCACACACCACTCATCATTCCCACTTTTTTTAGATAACACTCCACTAAGGCCATACTCACTTGCATCCATAGTAACAATACACAGCTTATTGACACAAAAAGGCTTCAAAGTAGAGGCAATTTCATTTTTTATCAGTTGAAATGCAGATTCCTGCCTATGACCCCATTTGAACTCTACCTTTTGTCTCATTTATTCCCTTAAAGGGTCCATTTTAGTGGCAAAACTTCTGATGAACTTACTGTAGTACTCACATAATCCTGTAAAGGACCTTATTGTCTGGAGGTGGAGCCTTCACAATGGCATCTACAAGAGATTTCTTAGGAATAACTCCATCTCCAGAAAGAGTATGACCTAAATATTCAACCTTGTCACAAAACATTTTGCATTTGTTATCTTTGAGAGTAAGACCATGCAACTCCAAACACCTACAAACCTCCTTCACATGCTCTTTATGACAATCATTATTTGGGGAGAAGATAAGAATATCATCTTGGAAACACTTAACGTAATTCCCAAGATCCTTAAAAATGTGGTGCATGGCACGTTGAAAAACTGCCGCCGCCGAGGCTAGCCCAAACAGCATTCTCTTATACTGAAACAAAAATTGGCATTCAAAGCCCTCAAATCCACACACAACCTGAAACTTTGGTCTGATTTCGGAGCCAAAACAATGGGTGAAACCCATTCAGAAGATTCAATCTCCTCAATGATGTCCTCATCAATAAGTTTTTGTAATAAAACTTTAAGATCTTCTCTAACATTGATTGGTACATTTCTTAGTTGTTTCTGTTTAACTGGAGTAGACTCCTTCTTAAGTTTAATTTGATGTTGAGAATTATTGAGCTTACCCAAATCTTTAGAAAATATTTTGGGAAATGACTCAACAATTTCACGAGACATCTCAAAAACATCAATAACACCTCTAATGACATCAGATTCACGGCACTTCTCCGAGATGACCATAACAGGATCAGGATTTCTAGGATTGAGCACAATTCCTAAACTCCACTGATCCCTCCATCCAAGAACATTCACTCCTTTAACAGCAACATACAACTTCACAAAAGCAACTTGACCCATGAAATGCATGTCTACTCCCATATAACCTCCCATATCAATAACAGAACCATCAAAAGCTTTGGCAGTAATATCAGATTTTGTGAGATCATGCAAGGTGATAATATCTTTGAATACTTCACAAAAATATTATTTTGTAATTATGGTCCAAGGTGACCCCGAATCTGCCATAAGTTTAAGAGACACACCCAAAACTTGCACATAACAATCTGGTTGTTTCAAAACACTGTAGGAGGTTCCTTGCTTCCCACAGTCAGTAATAGATACCACAATCCCTCTCTCAAACTCTTCATCATCACAAGTATCATCATTATTTAGACATGAAATTCTTCCTCTACTATTGGTGGTGTTGGTATTAGAGAAAACATTTTTACACATGTTGGCAAAATGTCCACGTTTACCACATTTTTTACATTCTCTTCCCAAAGCAGGACATCTTGGAAAAGAAGCACTATGACCAGTGTTCCCACAACTAAAACAGTGAAAATCCTTATCAGGTCTCTTAACATTCCATTGATAGTGTGGGACATTTTGATTAGAAGCAGAAATATTCAAAGGTTTGATGTTAGACTCAGATTTCACAGCACATACATCATCAGACTTTTCTTTAGATTTATTATCAAGAGTTTTCATCCATTTGTCTGATTGCTCCATTGCTTTAGCAGTGATAATAACATCCCTGAGGTCTGGATCTCCCATGATCCATAATTGCTCTTGGATTTTCTTGCTCTTAGTGTGTACAATAATTTGGTCCCTAATCATTTCATTAGTAATCAGACCAAAATTACAATTGGTTGAAAGATATCGTAAAGCTGAAAGGAAATCATCAAAAGTTTCGGATTCCTCTTGGGCTCTCGTATAAAATTTGTACTTGTTCAAAGCTATGCTAAATGTAGGCTTGAATCTAGCTTCTAGTCGTGTCATGGCATCTTCAAATACATTTCTGTCACCACCACCATCAAATTGAGGGAGAGTTCTAAAAACAACCTGTCCCTAAGAACTTAAAGAGTGTAACAAAATGTTTCTTTCTGCAGAAAATCTGCCGCCTGCCTTTAAAAAGGTTAAAAATTCCTCTTTCCATCTATTCCAAGGTATTGTTGGTTCACCTTTAACTTGAAGAAATTTGGATGGTGGATCAAACTGCATATTTTACAAATGTTATATACACAATGATCACACTTGTGCATATGTGGTAAAAATGCTTTTTAAAATGTGTAATCAAACACTTTGACTTGCCACAGTAAATTCAATATATTCCTTTAAGAAAAGAAAAACCAAATAATAGCAAAAAGTAATATAGTATAGTTCAAAATATAATATCACCAACCTACAATGCCAGTCATTGAGGTTATTCCATGAAAATAACTGCTCACCCGTCAGCCCAATAGCTCTCGTTTAAGTAATATTCTCAGTGAACAGTAAAATCTTCTGATGTTGCCGATGCTGGTCAGGTCGCTTTGGTAACACAAAATGGCTGCCATGCTTACGCGATGACGAGACGCGTAACGTGATGCCAACGAGTTACCAGGGAGCTAGAATGTCTCAGAGGGATAGAGCGTCAGCTGAAATAATCGTTGTGGATGAGCGCTCGAGAGAATGCACGCTCGACATTTGAAGGTAAACAAAGCATGCAAAATCTACTGAGCGCTTTCCGATAGAAAGAATAGTTCCTTGATGATAATGAATATAAATTTTTACCTTGAAGATGAAATCCGTCGATATAAAACGATGTTATGTAGATGAGTAGTCAATCCACAATTGAAAACAGGTCAAGAAAACAGGAATATATCAAATGTGGCAAGAAGCAAAAATAAAGAAAAATATTAAAAATGGTTGGAATCTAATAAAAATGACCAAATGAAATTTCTGCCAGGAACATATTTGAAAAGTGCAAAATCTTGAAGTAGGAAATCTTCTAATAAAATCTTCTATACGTAGGTTTCATAAAAGTGGTCGCTCCTGTGCTCAAGAGAAAAGTAGCAGACCAGGTACCCCGTCGCCAAAATTTGTAAGAATCCAGATAGAATAATATTATATAAAAGGATTTATTTTGGAGAGCACAGTACAGCAGGTCTTCTCAGTAGTAGCTCTACCAATAAAGCTGTTACTTGGAACATAGAATCATACAATCCATGGTAACAGAATACAAAGACAACTTTAAGAAGAAACAAGTAGTAAGCAAAACATTAAAGCAACAGTACACATAATAACATAATGACCATAAGAAATCATGTAATATGCAACGCACGCATAATAAGGAGAAACATATTTCTCCACTTTACTTCCTCTTTTTATACATGCTGCATTCTGAAGCAGACCAGGAAAGAGAAAAATGCTTTAAGGATTATTTTTGTGCAGGAAGCTGTCCCTTCCTGCAACAAAACAATCCTGCCTGTAACGGAAGCACCTTGTACCGTAGTGTCAGGGTGCCCACGTTGGCACCAGGCAGCACACACTGCGCCTGTGCTAGGAGACTGCAGAATTGCTATATCTTAGTAGATATGGAGCATTTTAGCTGTCTTCCTATCATGCAACACAGTGTAGAAACGTTGCTTCTTTCCCTGCGTTGCGTGAAATGTAAGTATATAGGATCTCTAATGTATTAAATGTCCAACTTTTGGAGGCACCCGGCGAGATGCTTGTTCCTGTCAGAGACCAGTCTCCCACCTCAACATCTTTGTTAGACATTGTGTCAACACATCATCAGTAGGTAACCAAGGTGCATGTTTTGCACCGAAACGTGTTGGCGCTTGTGCCACTGCTGTAGCATGGAACACATTTCTTTACAACTGCACCGGAATGATGTGGGCTCCATTTATTGCTGTTTGGAACCATCTTTTGAATTTTAACAGTGCGGGCGAAGCATTGTTACACACAGCACCACCAGCGTTTTGGCAGCGGAGAGGTAAACTCGTCGGAACCAGGAGTATTGTGTCTTTGGTGTGCACGTTGCAAATAAAGAAAACATGAGATGAATGAAAACTCAACAGCAGGTGCCACCTCTTCTCTCTCCTCTGAGATTATAATGGAGCACTTTTGTACAGTTTGTACCTATGAAATATGCTAAGACATGAAATAGGTTTTACTGGAGTCGTAAGTCTGAGTGATAGAGCGTCCTGACCGCAGGAACAAGCACAGTACCCAGGGCCGGACTGGGCATAGGGGGCACATGGCAATACCCTGGTGCGCCGCACGGGTGGGGCCCGGTTTTGGTTTGTACCAATGTGGAATCAGTGTGTCATGTCCCTGATTGTCCTGTTGGAGGGTGCGACACTCAGATGAGACCTATTGTCCCTCTCCATGGCAAAATGTGTAGGGCACTGAGGCTTATCAGGCAGCCTCCTAAAGACGCCTCCAATGCTAAGGCATTGCAGGAGCAGGTGATCCCCGGGGCAAAGGCCCCAGTGAAGGGGCCCATTTCTCAAGGTCCCTTCTCCACGTGGTTGCCCAGAGTCCCCCTGGGGCCGTCCGATGCCTTGTGATTTCTCTTTTTGCCCGTAGAAAAGCTAGGTCTTGAAATTTGCTGGTGACCTTGTTTTTTTAAGTAAGCAGGAACAATCTCAGGGAACAAGGACCAGGGGAGCCCTTGTTGCTAATGATGTGTGATCCCTGTGCAAATGTATTTTCTATTCCCAATTTCTGTGTTTGACTATGACATATTTTCATGTAACGCATTCTCTTTTAATGTATCACTTCCCTAGACTTTTAGGGCATTCTCGCTCTGAATCACCCACTCCTGACTCCAGCTAGATTTACTCACCTAAAAAGTGAGTCTGGTTAAAGTTTGTTCCGTTTTGAAAGAACTGGTTTACACTGGTAAAATTAACTATTTGCTCACATAAATCGAAGTTGAATTTACAGGCACAATAGCTTTGTTAATTGGGTCCTCTGTGTTTTGAGCTATCTCTTTCAACAACTGTTTCTGTGTTAGTGAGACATCTGCGATTACAATGATCTTAAAAACATTCCCCTTTCTGCAGGTAGGCAGTGTTGTGTAAGACTTGCACCCTCACTAAAATAGTGCAGAGCATAATATTGCATGGTTTTCGGTGGTTGTACCACTCCACACAATTACAAGAGTGTATTATCAGGCAATATTACTGCACCCTTTAAACTACAACAGGTATTACCAATAGCTTTTCCTGTTACAAATTCCTCCTTCATGTGTGGAAAAGGATCCAGATTTTAGAAAAAACATGCAATAATCGATCCAGTATTATTGGGTCCGACATGTTATTCCCTATTGTGCAATGGGCAGTAAAAACAGAGGTGATACCACCAAGGAATAGTAATACCGTATCAGATATTACCATGGGGTTGTGGGGGTGGAGAGGAAGTCAAAGAAGTCTTGGAGGGATGTCAACTGATCCTGGATGAAGTAAAATGATGATGCACCACCACTGCATGACAACGAAGTGGTACCTGTATTTGTACTATGCTGTGAATGAAAACCCAATAAAATTTGCTAACAAAAAAAAAATCATTAGTAGCAAGAATCTGCACTGAGGATCAACATCCACATATTTGAAACATTTCCATGGGGGAAAGAATGAAGTTACATGAAACAAAGTGATTTTCATAAAAACCACCATGTGGTAGACTTCCATGAGTGACATCATCCAGTATTAGCTAAAGAGGGAGCTAGACAGAGCAGAAGAACGGGGAGGCAATGCTGGAGAGGATAACATTCTCAAAATGTGTTTTTAGGTTTCTTCTGAAAATGGTAATTATTTGTGGTGTTTCACAATTGTTTTCTCATTTTATTCCTATCCTGAAAAAGGTTAGAGATTTAGGCCTGTAACAAAAAGGAGTAAATCCTTTTTCAGAGTGAGAATGAAAGAGAAGAGCTTGAATAATGCTGGGAGCGTTGGGGGAGGGGCTTCTTTGCCTGCAACAATGTATTGGCAATGGGACTATTGCTGTATATTTCCGAGGGCTCTGGTGTCCTGTGGTTATTGCACTAGGTATATTTTGCATGAAGGGGAATCTGTAAGCATTAATGTATCACCTATCATAAAATAGAAATGGTAAACATATATAACAGTAACATAACACAGACACTGGCAGCAGTGGGCTCCAGGACAGATAGAGAAAGAAGAAAGACTGTTAGGAGCTAGAAAGCACTCATGCAAGCATTATATGGGATAAGGACGGTGCTCAATATGATACGCTGATAAAATTCAATGGAATTAGCGGACCAATAAGAGCCATCCATGCAGCTAAGTTAATTAAGCAAGTTAAACTCATAGGTTGGGATATTCAAAGCATCAATAACCTTAGGTAGACTTCTTGGTCTCATGGTAAAAGAACTTGGGGAGAGGATGTAGCCTTATGGCTAGAGCAGTCGACCTCGAAGCTGCGGAACTGGGTTCGAGTCTCGGCAACTGACACTCAACATCCTGTGATTCTAGGCAAATCACTTAATCTCCCCGTGCCTCACAAAAAAAAAAAAAATGAATGTGTTCTTCTGTAACAAAACTGGTGCTCATGTAAATGGCTCTGATACCCGATGTTTCGGGTCTAGTTCACCCTATATAAGACTGTAAAGAAAAAAAAATACATCATGTGATATACAAAGGTTACTGAGAACTCAAATGGACAGGTTAGCTATGCCACAACTATGAACCTCAAGGTTTTTCATCAGTACTTCCCTGAATTATATCCTAATAACGACTAGATCAAAGTGAGAGTAAAGGCAGCAATACCAATGTTCTATTTTGCTCTTCTTGGCATGATGGGATTTGCTCATGGGAGGCAAAAGCTGCCTCTGGAGGCACACTGTGATATAAACAAATGCTAGCCAGTGAGATGTCTCCACTATTTGTGGAATTACTGAGTGAAGTCACAACCGCTCGGTAAATTCCCTGCTATAGGCACATATGTAAAATAGTAGTTTTTCTAAAGAAAGATGATACCCCTAGAATGTGGGTAATACCGGCCTATTTTCTTCTTAAATGCAGACTCAAATCTTTTCAAAAACATTAGCCAAATTCTTTTCAAGGGTAATGGGCAACATAATGTTACATATGCTGCATTGCTTCATTCCGGGGAAAAATGCTACCTCCCATCGCATTCTTTAGATGAGTCAATTACACTGCACTCTAACACTTAAAAGTGGATGCGTTTGTATGGGTTCGTAAGTGGTATATTTTCAACTCCTGTCCCTTAGAGGAGAATGATCCCTCCCTGACTGAAGTCTGTGTTAAGGGCGTCTCTAGGTAAAGAGAGGGTTTCTGCCTCAAATAATGGAGTTAGGCTTTGGTGTCTAAAATAACTAGCCAGTCGGAGTCGCTCTTCAAATTATTTTAAGGAAGCATAGTGCAATGTATTGACCACCTTCTTTAGTTTTTGGGAGAAACTAAAACATTTTTTAAGAATCCCTGGAATACTTTCACCGTTGGTACCCTAGTACCATTTAGAGCTACCCAAAATCTTTCATGACAGCTATTGCAACAACTGGTGAAGTGTCAGCGTTGCTAGTTTCTAGCAATGCTTTTTTTTTATTACTACACAATTTTATTGTTATGTCAACCTGATGTCCTATACAGACATGAACACATTCAAACTTTAGATGTTCACCCTTACTTGTCTGTTAACAAAAACCGAAGCATTTTTTGTGTGCATTTTGTTAGAACAATAAAGTAAATATAAAGAATAGAATAAACATAGGAACACCCACACCACCACCGCCTAGTCTCACCCAACTCCCTCCCCTTTTAGGCATAGCTTCGGACTTAACATTTAGTGACCACATTGTGGTAGTAAAATCGACGTAACTGTATTACAGTTACAGGTTAAGGACTATTGCTAAAAAAAGGATGATATGCAGTTAAAATCATATTTGATTTCCATCGCTATTAGCAAAACGTCTTAAAATAAGCTCAGCCTCCTAAGTTGTGCTGAGTATGACCGTGAAGTAGGTCCCTCCCTTAGATAGTTCAAAAGGGGTTCCCACTGGCTTGCCAAGCCCTTAGAAATCTCTCTTATGCTGCAGGTAGGTTTCGCAATTGCAGTATGTTCTAGAGGTAAAAATATAATTGTAGAAGATGTGCAGCCTCCTTCATCTTCCAGGAAATGCTTAATCTTTACGACATCTGATCAGATGCGAGCCAATTTCAGTAAAGTAAATCTTTATTGAGGTACTTCAGATTCTGGATTATTTTAATTGGCAAGGAGGTGCTCAAGTTATGCCTCTTTTTGATCTAGTCTTAGGATCTGAAAGTCCACATATCACTCATTTGTAGGGTTGCTTATTGTCCAATAAATTGATCAGTGCAGGCTGATCATTTAGGCAACATTTGTGGAGTGCCAAGGGACAAAGTAAATTAACAACTCATACCAGATCATTTTCTTTAGAAACCCAGAAGAAAAATGAACCTTGTGCTCTCATTAAAGAAAGAACAATAACAGATCAAATGTGGAAGGCTACAATGCACCCTTGTTGTGGTCATAATAGACGGGTATCTCTAAAACTTACTCTTTTGAATTTCAAGTGGAAACAGCGCAGGGAAGTGTGACTATGCCCTTGTAAGTACGGAGCAAATTTAGTGTGCATAACACCTCAAGCAAATTTTACACCCTTGTATATATTTTCTTTTTTTTGTTTGCATGCTAAGGCATGGCTAGTTACCCTATTTTATGTGTAAGAGTGTGCATTCTTTGAATATTTGTAATATCTATGTTGATAATTGACATTAAAGAAGTTTAGTGGCATTTGTTTTTGTCTATGCATTGCCCATTTTGAAAACTAGGCTGAATTTTACTATTCACTTGACTGAAACCCCAAGGATTAAAGGCAATGCTGTATATAAGGCAAAAAGAGAATGGCTTGGCAATCTAGACTTTCAATTCATTTCAAAATACTATATTCAGTTTACATGATAGAAAACCATAAAAAGTTACAATTCATCTTATAAGTGTACAAAACACATGTATACATATCTGGACATACTATACAAATATCCCAATTTTTATAAAAAATATGAAAGAATATGGACACAACAACGTCGGAATTTAAAATGTTACTTCATAAAATAAAATCAGCCAATTTTTAGGGTTCCAAACGGTTTCTGTACCTTAGAGAACATTTCAGAAAACCAACCACAAATGCGATACATTCTGGCTTTAATAATTGCAAAAAATAGAGAGCGGGCGAACCTGTAAAAAATGTAACTTTTTTAAAAAATGATTTTAAAATGAGCCTCTGAGGGGCTTCCTAAAAACTGCATAAAAACACGAAGTGCAGCAGATCCTGTGGAGACATTCTGTCGCAGCCACGGGGTGCTAACACTTGTCCTTTGTGACACCCCTTCGGTGAAGTAAAAGATGGAAATAATCCAATCGGAACCTGATCAGTAAGAACCGTTCGTGAGCCGACAGAGGCCACAAGAGATATGGCTCCATATCTGGGGTGGATTTGAGCATCACGTACTTACGGACACTTTTTTTTGACAATTCCATCCCATCTCTTTTTAGTTTCTTTCGCAAAACAAAAGATTGCTTCACAAAAGCCACATCTGCTCTAGTAATACGATCAGATCTTTAAAAAAGATCCGGATGCCTCAGCTCTCCAAAGCAGCCCTCAAGGTATTTTAACCATGGTATTTCAATCATGTGGTCCAGGCTCAAAGTCTCTTTCAGTAACTCTTGAGTAAGGCCAAGATCTTCATTCAGCCAACAATTGAGCCAAAAAAGCAATGGGCGCATAGCCAGAATATCGCAAATGAATGTTAGTCTAGTCTCTTCATGAACTATTAAGTTCGAAGGCCCTTTAGGAACCCCCAACAACTGTTTTAAAAAATTATTTTCTACCACCTGGATACCCTCCAAACCTGTATATCCCGACAATTCGCTACCATAGCTGGCAATCGCTACACTCTTTGCTGCATTAGTCCTAGACACCTCCCCCCTTTTCTTCCTAAGTAGAGGACCCCAATCCAGGCGGTCATCCAATAGGACACGCAAATAGGAGAAAGTTGATGTTTTAGGCACTTTTTCTCCGTTCCCCTTAAAGGTGTACTGCCTCTTGGGGCGCAACCCGACTTGCATTGCGTAGGATTCTGAATTGTTTATGGCCAGGTCTCGTTTGGCCTTAAACCTACGAAAGGTGTCGAGCAAAGTCTGCAAGCTTTTTGTTGTACGTGCTAGGAGAATCGCATTGTCTGCATAAAGCAAGACGGGCAGTCCCCTGCGTCCCACAAATGGGAAGTCAGCCCCAGTTTCTATCAAGGTCTTATCTAAATCATTGATATAAAGATTAAAAAGAAACGGGACCAGAATGCACCCCTGCCGTACACCCCTTTCTGTGCTGAAGTCCCTAGAGACCCTCAGGTCCTGAGCGAATCTGATGTTTGCCTTAGTGTCTCTATGCAAATCCATCAGAAAGTCCACCAGATTTGCCTCCACACCCATGGCCCTCATAGAGTGCCACATCTTCCCCTGATTGACGCAGTCAAAAGCGGAGGAAAGATCCATGAAGACCATGTAGATTGCCCCTTGGCGGGCAAGAGTGTACTTTCCGAGGATCAGATAGAGGTTAAGGCATTGTGCCAGGGTAGAGTGACCTGGGCGGAACCCATACTGAATATCAGAAAGAATCTTATTTTCTTCCGTCCAGGCCGCCAATCTATTTAATACGACTCCACCTACAACCTTAACCACAGAGTCGATAAAGGAAATCGGTCTATAATTCATAGTGCTGTTACGATCACCCTTTTTAAAAATGGGTACAATTGTGGAGATACCCCATGACTCTGGACACCCTTCCTTTGCCGCGGCATTAAGCACCGCCACCAAAATCGATGCCCAAAGAGAGGGATTAGATTTAAAAAGGTCCGGTGGAATACCATCCGGGCCAGGTGCCTTATTACACAAGAGACTTGCAATACCTTCTTAGTTCTCGCTTGCAGCCGGGAAAGGTTGAGGCACTTTTAAAAATACAACTGAAGTGAAACACCCATTCCTCTTCCATTATATTAGTGCCCAAATCCTCGTCTCTGTCCCTTTCAAAAAGAGGTCTATTAACGATGCTCCAAAATCTAGAACTGCTACATAATGTAGAAGGATCTGAGAGTTCCCGCCAAGTGGCCTCCTTCAATTCCGTTTTGCGATTAGCCAGTATCTTTTTATAGTTAATGCGGAGAGCACAAATCTGAGATTGGTCCCTAGGATTCGCTTTCAATGCGGCCTTTAATTCTCTAGCAGCTTTGGAGCATAATGGATTAAACCACTTGGGGTTGTCCATCAACCTTCTTTGTGCCGGGACAGATAACAATGCCCCCACCTTGGAAACATCCCTTTAAAAACATTAAGATTAACCTTGGCAGTAGAGTCATGTTCCACACAATAGGTAAGTTCTATCGCACAAGATTCATGAACCTTTTCATGAAAAAGGGAAGGGGTTACTTGGGCCCATTTAAGGCGACGCCTACCATCAGTAAGCTTCAGCGTACCTGGTGCTACCACCCTGTCCTGCCTTTTCAGTATACTACCCCCCAAATGCATGCACACAGGATTGTGATCACTGAAAGCGCTCTCTAATATTATAAATCCCAGTAAAAGGGACTGAATACTTGTAGAGATCAGAACCTGACCTATGAAGGATCCACCACTGCGACCTTTAAAAGACGGAACCATCTGTTTACTGGATGGTGCTCCAAAACACATGGAAGAGAACAAATCATTTTCATTAGGCAGATCGTTAAGTGTATCTCCCTGTAGGGAGTGCTCGAAATGGAGACCCCGGATCCTTGCACAGCCCAAATTACCCATGCTAGTGGATTCAGGATCCCCACACGGGTGAACATTCAAATCTCCTGCTATCATAAGGCTGTTTCTAAAGGGGCCACAATACTGCTTAACAAAGCTGTTCAGCTGAGTTATCTTACAAACCCCCTGTCTGTACACTGCATTGTAGAAATTAATCAGACACAGACTGGAGTTTCCTCGTCTTAAAACAATCGCTTGAAAATCACTATGAGCAGAGGAGATATCCTTAATCCTACATTTCAGGGACACGGAAGTAAAAATAACCAAACCACCCTTAGCTCTTCCACTAACTGCTGGGGATGCAGGGACAAAAAAGCTTTATACCCCTCCAAAAATAGGTTACAGTTCACCATCCAAGTCTCCTGGAGGCAAATCACAGAGAAGTGCCTGATGAACTGCACCCATAATGGGTCTACGATCTTCTCTGCCAACCCAGCAATATTCCAAGACAGAACATTATAGTCCTCTATCTTGGGTTGGTCCACAGAAAGTACAAGAGATAGATCCTCCAATAGCACGGGGATTGGGATTTCTAGCTGCTCCTGAACTAGTAGCCCTACACCAGTTAAGGCCTCTAATGACTCGGCAATAGATATCTCTGGTAGCATTTGGTCTGGGAAACCTGCATCAGGAAAAGTGGGGTCAACAGACGCAGGTATCCGGGCTATTGAATCTAAAAGCTCTGAGCTATTACTCAGTCAATCGCAGTCATATAACCCTGAAAGAACTGCAAATCTATTTGGCCCCTGTGCAATAGAAGAGAAATGACAATCACCCCGAAGATTATACCTTCCTACCCAAGGGTTAAAAAATCCGGTCCTAGTCGGCTCCACCGGCTTTTGAGGCCAAGTATGACGCGCTAAATTCAGATTAATCTGTCTTGGGTTCTCCGCCTTATAAACATATCCCAAGGGCAGTATCTGAATGCCTTGGCCCCTGTTTGCCAAACCAGCATTGACCTCCCAGAAAATTCTCTCTACGGGCAATGGGTTGTTAAAATTCACAACAATGCAGTCCCCCTCCCGTGTTTTCCTGGAGCTTCCCAACCAGGCAACACAACGAACCATAATAATATTGCATACAATCGCTGGGCCAGCATCAATATTACAGGATATCCATTGAGTAACATTATTTTTAAGTTGAAAAAAGTCCTCCTTTGTTCCGATTGGGAGAGACGGCACAATCCCTAGAATAGCCACCAGCGGTGTTGATTGCAGCGGTAGATCAATAACTGGTAAATTCTGCTGTACATCATTGGTGTACCCCTGTGACATGCCCCCATTCTTTCCCACAACACTAGGAGCTGCACCGGGTTGCTTTGCTGCCTGAGCGCCATCTATTATCAAACAATCAAGAGCCTTGTCATTCAACCCCCCTGAACAGCTAAGAATCATATCTGTAACAGGCAGAGCTCAGTTAATTGGAAGGCAAGGGGCTCCAGACTTCCCCTCTATGTGTACCTTCGGCAGTTCATTATTTGAAGCAGAAGGGGCTGACACAGCACAGCTTCGATTTTGAAGGGATTGTATAATATTGTGCTGATCTGCTATACTTTGCTCAATATTATGTAATTTAATCATAATTGGGCGTAGTTTATCTTCCAATATACTGCATAGAGTGGATTTAAAGACTTCCATCAATGGGAGATCAATCGCAGCAGTAACTGCTGGCAATGATGCCCTAATTTCTGGAGCTGGTATTAACAGTGCATTAGATTTGATCTTTTTTGCGTGACTACCCATTGCTTTACCTTTTCTCTTCGTGCTACCATTTGATAGGCGTGCCCCCCCCCCCAATTGTTGCGGCAGATTAAGGTCGCTAGAAGCCTCAATATTAGTGGTAGAGGTCGACCTTCCTTCCTCACCCTTACTACAAGGAGCGGCAGGGACAACCCCCTGCCTATTTGCCACAATACCAACAGGAGACAGGGGCATAGCTGGAACATCCTGCGGAGACTCCAAAACAGGGAAGAGCACATCCATATCTTGAGTAATACTACCCAGCCCCTGTGTAAGTATGGTGCTTCCAACCTCATCAGAGCAATTTTTTGATTGATTAATAGCCTCATCCATGAGAGGTAAAGGGCCGCTAGTAGGTGATCTAGATAGGCGTCTGTTTACCATCTCAATCTCCCTGTCTATCATTGTAGCAGCTCTAGACAGGAAGGCATCCATAGTAGTTACAGTTGCTCTTGCATTACCTAAAGGCCCGTCCTGATTGCCTGAATCTTACGCCTCCCCATAATTGGTGCACTAAAATAATATCCCAAACTTGTCTTAACAAGTAAAACCCCAAAGAATAAATATCATGCAACAAATTTGACACTGGGTTCCCCTAAAGTAAAAGCTGCCTAATAAAAACGTAAGGATATATCCAATGTTTATAAATATGAAATAAAGTCACTGGATACAATTCCAAAGTCACTAACCAAGTCCTTGGGAGCACCGATACAGCGTTGGAAAGGGGGTGGCCCCGCCCTGCCTCCTCCTGGCTATAACGGGCGCGGACAGGCCCGCCCTTGGCCCGGGCTTTGCCCGGGCAGCGCCTGGGCACGCCTGCGCCTGCGCGCTGCGTGAGGCGCACAGCTGTTTTTAAGCACCTCCGGGCGCCATGAGGTGACGCGAACAGTAAGAACCACTCGAGGATGCCGGTAGATTAAGTCCTCTATGACCCGGCAGCTACCCCAGAACAGCCTTCACTTGCGGCGCGGAGGACAGACAGCAGAGCCGCTTCGGTGGGCTGAGAGCAGGACTGAAAGCAGGTAACACAGTTCCCCCGCAGTAGCAGTGGCAATGAATGTCTGCCAAAGGTTTAAACGATCCCAATCTAGACTTAAACTTTGGGAATTGAACCATTTAATTGTCAAAAATGTGTGAATGAGGACATTAAAAACATATATACCAGTATGTTAGAAATTGGCTTACTGGTTACCTTGGGTGTGAGCCTTGGTCAAGCAGCACCCACAATCCTGTTCAGGGTAAACCCCAAATTAACTTGTGCTCAGCCCCCTGGTAGCTTGGGATTGAGCAGTTAGCCTTAACTTAGAGGTCTAAGTCTGGTCTAGTATGATTTCTAATGTTGTTGTATGTGACAAAATGGACCATAATTATCTAACTCCCTACCAGGGTCAAACTGCTCCGTGTTGTATCTGTTGTTGGGGCCAGGATGCCAGCTCTCAATAGTACACTTACCTATATATTTTTCACAGCTTAACTCTTGCTATATACCAACTAATTTTCTTTTCTTAGACAGCACCATAATTTTTGCTTCCAAAAGTTGTTATCACTATCTGTAAATTATTCCTTCAGCCCTCTCACAGAAACAAGTATGTGCCCATCTTAAAGGACTGGGTGTGCTAAAGCTATGTAGAGTCCCTAGGCATCAGGACTTCATTTATTATTATTTTTTTCGGTGCTTGGAACGCTCGACTGTTATGCTTGGCGTTCTTTGCATTTGCTTCCTCTTCCTTCTCTATATCCGGAACATGCTACCTGCTGAAGCATTGCATATGCCTCGCTATGTGCACGCACTCATTTCTGATTGGCTGGGCCTGGGGAATGCATTCTATGTCATCACGAGTGCCTTGTAATTTGCTTTTCTCTGTCTAAGCATGCAAGTCACTGTTGTGGATGCTTCCCCTCCTTCCTCTCTCTATATTTAGCAATGTCATGCTACTTGTTTTTCTGCATTGTAAATGTGTATTTCTGCACACCGCCATAAAGCCTGCCCTTTACTTTAGAAAGCGGTTCGAACGCAATCAACATTCGAAGCCGCACTGGATCTGCACCTTTCTACCCGAGTGCGCCTCAGTAGTGCAAGTTGCTGCAAACAGTCTCTCCTAAAAGGAGAAAAAACCACAAAGTTTGTTTTCTCCTCTGGGATGTTGCTGTGCAATCGGCATATGGAAGTCCTTGGTCCCCGATTGAGTAAGCTGTAAAACCTCTGGGTGTAGGGTAAAAAGAGCTGTAGAACTCTCAGGGATAGGATGGGAGAAGCTTTGAAAGTCCTGGGTCAGGTATGGAGGAAACTGTGCAACTCATCTATGTTTGTAGGATGGAGGCAGTTATAAAACTCAAGCAAACAGTAGTGAGGAGGTTGTTACACTCCTGGATGAGCTATGGAGGAAACTGAGTCTAGGTGTAGGACGGAAGTTGCTGTGCAACTGCTGGGTATAGAATGAAGAAGCTTTGAAACACCTGAGTGAGGGATGAAGGAAGCTGTCAAATCCATGGATGCATGATGAAAGTAGCTGCCAAGCTCCTTTGGAATATAGAGGAACCTGTGAAACTCCAGGGTGAGGTATGGAGGAAGCAATGGATCTCCTGGGTGAAGAGTGAAACTAGCAATAAACTGCTGGGGATATAAAGGAAAAGGCTTTGAGTCTCCCGGGTGAGGTATGGAGGTGAGAGAGCACTAGTCTGAGAAAAAAATGTATAAGTGCACCATATTTACAAGCACGTAGTTAGTTAACATATGCCTTGCACCAGAGTGTCTTATATTTAGTAGTGAAATGTATAGAGTGTTCAAGTAGGGTAACAATAATCATAACAGTGTGAGACTAATGTAGAAATGTTGGAATGAATATGAAAACCTCACGTTCTCATGTTAAAGGAATCATGTAAGAGTTAAGTGGAACCTTGCAAACCAGTTCAATTGTGTAGGCCTCATGGCAATTCACAGAAAATCTAAACGTGCTGCTAAAATAATGTGAGGTGGGGTTAACGTGGTTCTTCTAAAATGTATTATCGAATTTAGTTTTGAAATATATGCTTTATAGATGTGTACTTTAAGAAACGTATGTTAGTTAAGAATGCTGTTTAAATCAAGTTAAATGTTTTCAGAGTGCAGGGACCCGCTTCATGTAAATCAAGTAGGCTCGAACTGATAATGATGTTCCTTTGATCTGAAATGTGCTTGTTAGAGAAGAAGTCGAAAGGTGCCAAGTACTGTGCTTCCCATATGCTTTACGACCTATAGATATGGGGGAGCCTGGAATTTGAGGCCCACTGTAGGATGGCCTGTATGCAGGTGCGAGGGGTCCTAATCAGTCGAAATGAATGGAGCTTTGTTCAGTGGCGCTTGGCGCAGGCCTGTAGGAGTCTTCAGGAATTTCAGGGGGTATCGGCGCACTGGAGAAGAAGCCTGGGAACCAAGGTCAACTTTAACGAGGGTCTTGAAGAGTATCATCATGGAGTTTACCGCGCAAAGATGTACCACGTGAGGGGCGTCCCAAGGGGCGTTCCTATCGGAAATGTGATTTTGTATTAGGGAAAGCGACCCGGGAGGAGAGTAGAGCAGATGATTTTGGGAGCCTAAGGAAGCGGATGGGTAGGCAGATAGGCTGATCAGGAGAGACCCATTATCAGAGAAGAGACAAGGAGAAGTGCGTGATCTTCTTAGGAAGTCACCACGGCTGACACCTTTTTGGGGTAAAGATCTTGTTAAGTAGGGATGTCACTTAGTCTAGTGTAGGGACAGACCAACTTGAATTTTCTTTTCTGTAATGACTCTTAGGTTGCAACTTATATCGATCCTTGCAAACCTAATGATCTTTGAACTTGTACTCATTATTCTGTTTTGTAGACTCAGATTATTCAAAGAATTCATGTTCATTGTGATACCAGTATATCTCTTGAATCTCATCTTGAGAAGTTTGTATCTTCAGTTATCTCTGGTTTTATATTAAATTTTCAAAACTTAATCCTGGTCAGTGATCATTTAGAGTGGTATAAGTTCTTAAAAGATTGACCTATTGTTAGATTGCCTTTTACTCAATGACAGGTACCAACGATCCAGTTCGACTTGGTTTGGGATCTGGTAAGGTAACTAGTAACCAGTAATCCCGCGTTAACAGTTGGTAGCAGTTAGGATGGTTATCTTCTTGAGGAAGGTAATCTAGAGAGGTTAGTTTACCCCAAGGCCCCTAGACATCGAGAGACGAGCAGCGGAAGAATCGTGCGCCGAAGGTGCAGACGGTGCGAGAAAAGCAGCAGTATCGGAGGAGAGTGAGTATAACAAGGGTCATGCGTGAACAGATTGCGGTGTTTTGTGTTGTATTTGTATCGTAATGTCTTGCGGAGTTGAATGCCTGTAGTGTGAATGAGAGAAGGTTGTGAGCGCGCGCAACCTGGTAAACTGGTTACCTGGTAACTGGTGAAATCTTAAGTTCAGGCCAGAGCTTAAGTGGTTTTGGGTGTATCGAACATCCAGAGTAGTTGTCGACCATAGTACGGAAGTCATGAGGTACCATTGACCGCCGTGGGACCGAGATAGGGGGAGTGTAAGAGTGAGCGTATGAGTAACGGACGCTGGTCGAAAGTTACTGTGTGTAAGCAACCTATCAGAGAAGGCGATTGTCTGGACGTAAACGGAAAGACATTTCGTCAAGTTAAGGTGACAACTACGGAAAGACTGTGGGCGTACAGTCAAGAAAGGTGATCGCTTGGACAGAAGTAATCATTTTTCAGAGTATGAATGAGATGCATGCGTGACCGAGGAGACGAGCTGAAAAAGGAGGGGAACTGCTGCGAAGGGGGACGGGTGACGTCGGATAGAGCCGCGCTGTGATTGAGCGGTTGGTGTGACGTTAGCTGGAGCCGCGCTCTGGTTGGGCGGCTAGAGTGACGTCGGAGGAAAGCCGCGCTCGGATAGGCCAGTTAGCGAGAACAGCACGGTGATTGGGAGATTGTCATCAGGAAGTAAACAAACGCGGAGAAAAGAGAAATCATGAAGTGTTTTAAGTGTTTGAAAGGGATTTTTAAAAGAAAAAGAAGTGAACATTATTACGGGGAAGAGGCACTGCCGGAGGGTACACCAGCTCATTATATGGCAACGAATGTGGGGCTGCATACGATATTATGGATTGGGGCTTGGAATAAGCTTACGGAAGGAAATGAGGAAATGCAGTTCCCAAAGTACGGAACGTTTAAGCTAGAGGTGTTACATCGGCTAAAAGCAACCATGTCCTCATTGAAACCCTCACCTAGACCAACCCAGTTTGAGGCCCTTAATGCATGGATTAGGGCGGCACACGATAGAAATTTGGACAGGCGTCAACAAAGATTGACGCGATCGATAAGAGCAGTGCGAGATTCCAAATGGGACGAGGAGACAAA
The DNA here is from genome assembly GCF_964261635.1 of Lissotriton helveticus. NCBI lineage: Eukaryota > Metazoa > Chordata > Amphibia > Caudata > Salamandridae > Lissotriton > Lissotriton helveticus. Next base: position 132,616,127 of record NC_136070.1, on the reverse strand, counting down.
GAGATGGAGGGTACAGGATATTGAGGTAGAGAAGTTGTATCCAATGAGGGAGGTGGTAGGTGGGAGGAACCTCATGGAAGAGGATGAGGAGAGCGAGTCGGAGGACAATGTGATAAATAGATTATTGATAGACAGACCACCTCCGAGAGTTGAGGAAATGGAAGATAGAGGGCTCGCAAGGGAAGATGGGAATACCATAGAGGGGTATACACCACTCCCTATATCGGAATGGAGACCTATCAAAGGTGGGGAGACACCTCAACCTAGTACAGTACAGAGTGTAGTGGGAAGGTTTGTGGTACAAAAGACGCCAAACACCGAAAAGGTTGAGTCTTTTGGATTACCAGATGCTCTTCAAGTACCTGTTACCATAGGACCCATAGTATCGATTTACAACCCAGTGAATGGGAGAGAGGAAGAACAGGCACGGTTAGATAGAGAAAGGATTGAGATGGAAAGGAGGAATAACACGACAAATGCATGGAAGCAATTGCCAGGATCGGTAACGTGGAACACCCCATTCGATACGACTGTGGTTCCCAACACAGGACAAGGAGGTCAGAGAGGACCGATGGACCTGAGGGGACCGCGGCCGAAATCTTATACAGAATTAAGAGCAGATTTGAGAGAATGGGAGGGGTCCACGGTAACTCCGAGTAATAGGTCAAGAACAGAACCCGAGTGGGAAAACCGAGGTAACGGGACTGTATCTCATTGCGGGGCTAGCGAAAGCAGTCAGGGGCGAGAGGGTCAAAGTCAGGAGAATGGAAGAGTTACACGTCCTATAGGTCGGAGGGAACAGCAGGAGCAGAATGGTAGGAGTATGGAGTGTGAGGAGATGTCTCGCCTCATGCAAACCGAGGGAGACCAGAGAACACAAGAGTACAGAGAGAGGTTTAGGTGCACTCATCACGCACCTGGGGAAAATGTACAGCACTGGCAAAGAGGGGACAGTGAAAGATCACGTCATACATCAAGTGATCAGAGGTCACAGATGCATGAGGAAGAGAGAGGGAGTAACGGAATATCTTACCATGCATCCCGTGAAACTAGACAGGATGGGGAACGTGGGGCTATGAGGCGTGAAGGAGTGTTTCACCATCCACCCCGAGAAGATGGAAAGGCATGGGACCTAGAGAGATGGGAGCAGGGGAGGACTCCCTATAACTCACCAGTGCCTAGGCGCAGGACTAGGAGCTGGGAGGGGAGGGATGTGGAAGGAGCATCTGGAGCCGAAGTACTAAAGGCTGCGATAAAGGTTAAAAGGCTTGATGTCTCCAGTCTAAAATCCGATCTAGACGAGATTATAGAAGGGACAGTGCCTTTAGAAAGGATTGAGTTGTATGAACAAGATGAGCTGCTGTTCATAGCGAAGGATACTACTAGGAAAGCTAGAGCGATTCATGAGAAACTGACTAATTTGGCAGACAGGTATGCTGTAGATTTATCTAGGACAAGGGCATTGCAGAGTAACCACAGATTGCAGTACTCAGACCAAGACCTAGATGAGAAGAGAACTACTGGATTAAAAACACACATAAGAGAGTTGGTATCAGGAATAAGAGTGTGGAGAGAACTGGACAAATGGGAGGAAAGGTGGTCGAAAAAGGGCACAGTTAGACGAAGTACAAATGTGATGACCCCCGAGGGAAGGGTAATGCAGATGGAGGCATTCCCTTTGCGAGAAATATCAAATGGGAACTATGTACATGTACCATGGAGTAGAGGAGATTTGGCTGCATTTACCAACTCATTTCCGAAACTGAGGGAAAACCCAGTAGAGTGGTATAAGCAGGTAGAAAGGTTTGTGAAGATCTCCAAAGTATTGTGGATTGATTTGAACACCTTGTTCGACATTGTGGTTCCAGGGGATTTGTGGGTAACGTGCAAGATTAGTGTCCAGTGGCCAAATGCAGAGCCTGAGAGGAATGCTAGAACTAATGGACCATCGGACAGTGTCATGGAGAAGTACGAAAGGGTAATAGCCTGGTTAAAGGATAAAGTGCCTCCACAAGATATAGATTGGGTAAAAATAGACCGAACAAGGCAGGAACCCAAGGAGACAGTTCACGAGTTTTATGAGAGATTACTGAAAATATTCAAACAATATAGTGGACTCGATGTAATGGATCCCAAAGATGTAGGACAGTTTGTGTCAAAGTTCGTTTTGGGTCTGAGACCAGATATTTGTTTGATGATTCAACAACATTTAATCTGTTGGCAGAACAAACCACTAGATGAGATCTTGCGATATGCGAGATACTGCAGTGACGAAATAGATTCTAAAGCAAAGAATCTAAAGGAGAAGTTGATGGTAGTGCAGATGCAGTCAGCAGGGAAGGGTGGACAGCAGAAGCAGGGGATGGGACGAAAGCCAAACGGTCAGAACAAGGATAATGAAGAAGGGCAGAGACCTAGGGTAGACTTTGCCACTTTAAAGAAAACGACAAAGTGCCATTTGTGTCACCAGGTGGGACATTGGCGACGCGAGTGTCCCTTTAACCCTGAAAATGGAGAGCTAGAAGTAGAAGAGCAGGTTCAAGAAGTTCCAGCTCCAAAGGTGACAGTTCCAGGAAGCAAGGTGGCCAAAGGGGGCACTTCGGCTCCACGGGCCCAGTTCCCACAGCCACCGAAAATAGCGACAGGGGGAAAGGTCTTTAAACAAATGCCTCTCTTTATCGAGGAAGAAAGGTGTTATTATATTGATCCATTGACAGGACAACGAGTGAGTGGAGAAGAGGACTGTACCCTTGGGGCAGTCCTAGAGGTGGATCAGAGAGGGCCGTTTGTTGAGGCAGAAGTGGCAGGGTGTCCTACAACGTTCTTAGTGGATACTGGAGCTACTCGATCAACTCTGAGGTCAGCGGTGGTTCCAGACTTGCCGATGTCAGGGGAAACAATTCAGGTGGTAGGAGTCGCAAACAAAAGGCTGACTAGTCCCTTGACAGAACCAGTGTCTGTGAAGATAGGAAACCATATGAACGAACATCAGTTTGTGGTTTGTGATTCGAGTCCTGTATGTCTGTTAGGAAGGGATTTGTTGTGCAAATTGAACTGCACAATATACTGCACCCCGCAAGGAGTGGAGGTACAGACTACAGACGATGATGCTACTTTCAAGGTAGCCAATTCAAAATCCTGTGTAGAGCTATATCCTACTCTGACAGTAGAGGATCTTTCCCAAGACTTAAGAGATGCAGTAGCGTCAGAGGTATGGGACTTCACAGGAGAAGAAATAGGATTGATTAAAGGGGTAGAACCAGTAAAAATAATGGTAAAGCCAAATGCCGAGTTTCCCAGAACGCCTCAATACAAATTGTCCCAAGAAACGATTGCAGGAATAAAACCTGTGATCGAGTCAATGATACAACAGGGAATACTGAAAGAAATCGTGGGTAGTCCCTGTAACTCCCCGATTATGGGTTGCAGAAACCTAGCGGGAAGTTCAGGATAGTTCAGGATTTACGAAAAATTAACAATATAGTCGTTTCATGTTGTCCAGTGGTACCGAATCCATCAGTGATACTGTTTCAAATACCATGTCAAGCAGAATGGTTCACAGTGATAGATCTTTGCCAGGCTTTCTTTTCAATCCCATTGGATGAAGAGAGCAGGTATCTTTTCGCTTTTAAAATGGAAGATCGCGTTTTAACATGGTGTCGAATCCCACAAGGATTCACAGACAGCCCATCCATCTTCAACCAGTTGTTGAAGAAGAATCTCGAAAATCTAGTACTGCCGCAGAATTCGGTTCTGGTCCAGTACATAGATGACCTACTTGTTGCGTCAGAGACTGAGGAAGCTTGTAAAGTTGATTCCATTGCCTTATTGAACCATTTAGCTGAAAATGGACATAAGGTATCTCCGAGCAAGTTGCAGTACTGTCTGACAGAAGTACAGTATTTGGGGCACCGGTTAGAAAAGGGAAAACGCAAGGTGTCCCCAGAGAGGATTGAGGCAATAATGAAGATGAATGCGCCTACGACACAGAGAGAAGTTCGGATGTTTCTAGGAATGGTTGGTTATTGTCGACAGTGGATAGTTAACTTTTCACTGAAAGCAAAACCCTTACAGAAACTGACGCACAAGGAGGTGAGTGATCCGGTACCATGGGATGACGAATGCCTAGTGGCGTTCTTGCAGCTGAGAGACGACTTGTGTCGTGCTCCGGCTCTGGGGATGCCCGACTACGAGAAATCATTTTCACTCTATTGCTGTGAGAGGGAGGGATGTGCTTTGTCAGTCTTGGCACAGACCCACGGAAATGCCCGTAGACCAGTTGCATACTTTTCGGCTACATTAGATCCGGTAGCCGCAGCGTTGCCCGGATGTCTCAAATCCGTTGCTGCAACGGGTGTCAGCATTGAAAGGAGTGAGAGTATTGTGATGGGACATCCGTTAGTGGTGTACGTACCGCATTCTGTAGAATTGTTAATGACCAGGACGAAGACGCAGCATCTGACCAATAGCAGGCTCACGCGCTACGAGCAAGTTATCCGCGGAGAACGTGACCCTCAGGAGATGTTCTGTCTTGAATCCTGCTACTTTGATGCCATTACCTACTGTAATAGAAGGCGAAGGATGTGAAGACCACGATTGCCTTGATGTGACTGAACTATGCACGAAACCCAGACCAGATATTGTGGATGAACCGTTGTCTGACCCTGATGAGATTTACTTTGTCGATGGTTCATGTTTAAGAGACGATACTGGTCGGTTGAGAGCAGCTTATGCTGTTTGTACCATTACTGGAGTTGTGGAAGCCGCTTGCCTGGAAGGAGTACATTCCGCACAGGTAGCAGAAATCATTGCCCTAACTCGTGCCTGCATAGCAGGAAACGGAAAGAGAGTCACCATATACACTGACAGCCAATATGGTTTCGGTGTGGTTCACGATTTCGGGCAGTTGTGGTCTCAGAGAGGTTACATGACCTCCTCTGGTTCGCCCATTCGAAATGGAGAATTTGTGCGATTGTTGTTAGAAGCATTACAAGGTCCAGTTGCCATAGCAATAGTAAAATGTGTAGCTCATACTAAGAATACAGATTTTGTATCACAAGGCAACAGGTACGCTGATGAGGTCGCACGCTATTGTGCGGAACAAAATTATTCTTTCTCAAAAGTGGAAATTGATGGTGCTGAAGAAAAGACAGAATTAAGCATGATGTTAGAGACCGTGGATACCTGGGAAGATTTAAGGGTAATGCAGGAGAACGCACCGGAAACTGAGAAAAAGGCATGGGAAATAGCAGGTTGTGTGCGAAGTGAAATTGATTTTTGGGTTTCGGCAGATGGGAGGGCTGTGCTACCTGAAGAATTAGCTAATCCCATGGCAAGAGAAATACATGGTCCAGTACACCTAGGAAGAGACGCTATGATGAGAGTGTTTAGGCAGACTTGGTATTGCCCAAAATTTAGAATAGCAGCAGAATCAGTATGCAAGCGATGTGTTACCTGCCAACAACTGAACGTAGGCAAAAGAACACCAGTCACACTGAGTCACATTGGGAGGTCGGGGGGGCCTTTCAATAGAATGCAATTAGACTTTATTGAAATGCCAAGAGTTAACCGCCTCAGGTATGTGTTGGTGGTTGTATGTATATTTTCCAGATGGGTTGAAGCATACCCTACATGCAGGTGCGATACACTCACAGTAGCTAAATTGTTGCTCAGGGAGCTGATACCGCGCTTCGGGGTGCCTGCCTCTCTGGAATCGGACAGAGGAAAACATTTTAACAGCGAAATAGTGAAGATGTTGTGCTCCACATTAAAGATCGATCAGAAACTGCATTGTAGTTATCGACCAGAAGCCTCAGGGATTGTGGAACAAGTAAACGGCACTCTGAAGAATAGATTGGCTAAAGTTTGTGCATCCACATCTTTGAGTTGGCCAGATGCTCTTCCTTTAGTGCTCATGAGCATGCGCAGCACACCTGACAGGAGGACAGGTCTCTCTCCACACGAGATTCTGATGGGGAGGGCCATGAGACTTCCCACGGTTCCAACTGCTGCCCTATTGAATATTACAGATGATCTGATCTTGGATTATTGTAAGGGACTGTCTGACGCCATCCATTCTGTGTCCCTTCAGGTGCATGCGGCTGAAGTTCCAGCATCAAGGAATCTGTGTCATGATCTGAACCCAGGGGATTGGGTGCTGGTCAAGAAGCACGTCCGGAAGAACTGCCTAGATGTACGCTGGCGTGGGCCCTTTCAGGTAATCCTGATCACGAACACCGCGGTGAAGTGCAGAGGGCTGCCAAATTGGATCCATGCATCCCATACTCCATGGGTACTCACAAACTTTCTCTCGGGGGCCAAATTTACAGTGTGGTTTGTGTCCGAGGGCCGCACTGGTGGGGGCGGGGTCAGTGGGGAAGGGGGCGGGGCTAGAGCAACAAAAAAAACTGCGACCATGAGGTTGATCACAGGTCCCTGCAGGGGACACCTTCGTCCACTGAGCCACCAGACCCGGCATACACACATCTCTCTCTCTGTCTCCCTCCCTCTCTTTCTCCCTCTCCCTCCCTCTCTCTCTCTCTATCTCTCTCCCTCCCTCTCACTCCCTCTGTCTCACTCACTCTGACTCTCTTACTCCCTCTCACTTCCTCTCACTCCCTCTCTCCCTCTGTCTCACTCACTCTGACTGTCTCTCTCCCTCTCTTCCTCTCTCACTCACTCTGACTGTCTCACTCTCTCTCTCTCTCTGTCTCCCTCCCTCACTCTGTTTCCCTCTCCCTCACTCTGTTTCCCTCTCCCTCACTCTGAGGTCTCCCTCTGTCTCCCTCACTCTGAGGTATCCCTCTCTCTCCTTCCCTCCCCCTCACTCTGCGGTCTCCCTCTCTCTCCTTCCCTCCCCCTCACTCGGGGGTCTCCCTCTCTCTGAGGTATCCCTCTCTCTCCCTCCCTCTCTCTCACTCCCTCTCTCTCCCTCCCTCTCTCTCACTCCCTCTCTCTCCCTCCCTCCTTCCCTTTACCTCCCACTCCCTCCCTCCTTCCCTTTACCTCCCACTCCCTCCCTCTGTCTCCGTGCCTTTCCCTCCCTCGGTCTCCCTCCCTTTCCCTCTCACCCTTGCTCTCCCTCCCTATCCCTGCCTTTCCCTCCCTCCTTCTCGCTCTCCCTCCCTTTTCCTCCCTCCCTCGCTTTCCCTCCCTTGCTCTCACTCCCTCCCTCTCCCTCCCTTGCTCTCACTCCCTCGCTCTCCCTCTGTCTCTCTCCCTTTCCCTCCCTACTTTTCCCTCTCCCTCCCTTTGTCTCCCTCCCTCCATCTGCCTCCCTTTCCCTCCCTCCCTCTCCCTCCCTTCATATGGTCTTGGTACTCTGGGGTGCCTTGCAATATCCTTTTAATGCAAATCACAGGGTACTTTATTTCTTATAATACATGGTGACTCCATCACCCTTCCCACACACTGCTTAAAGTCCTTGGGTTGTTGCACTTTCATATGAAATCGATAGTATGTTTGCTGACCTGATGAATAAAAGTCGGACCTGTACCACAAAATTAAACACACCAAAGGGCAGTTAGATTTTTTGCAAAAAGATATTGGAATCAGTTTAATACATGTCAGATTTTTTTAAAATGTTGTAGTGCAGAATTCAGAAGCAATATGCATGGCCAGAAACAGAGATGATATATTTTTCTACAATTTCCTAATGCATGCATGCAAAAAATATATATATGTTGCCATAAATGTCTCTGTTCTACAGATCATCGTTCATTCAGAAAATGCGAGGGTTCGTTTTTGAATGTTTAAATTGCAGCTTTAATGATGCTCCATGTCCTCCCTTTCACCTTTGCCACTGGCTCTGGCATCAGGCGTGATGATGTCAGAGCTCAGCTGTAATAAGGCATTACAATTGATCAGCTATGTCCGTTCTTTTTCACAGGCGACTAGAGATGTCACAAGTCGCCTACCGTATGGAAATCAGAGACACGCTTTAATAAAGGGATTCCAGTCTCTCCTATATTATCAATGCCCTTTTAATGCTATACTAATGTTGGACAAAATGAGCGTGCGTTATCCACTCCCTCCCCCTCCCACTCCCCCCTCTGAAATCTGCTCATCATAAATAAAGTGCAGGTTCTGAAATGCGGCTCCCTCCCCCCCTCCCTCTGTCTCCTCACCCTCGCTGTGTGTGCCCCGGCTGTGACAGCTTCCAGGCGGAGGCCCACACACACACAGCCGCACCCGAGCTCTTGACAGATCTTTAATAGACCATTGGCATGTTAATGAGGCCTTGATCACCTCTCAGCGCCCCTGCAGTCTCACTCGGACTATCGCGGAAATCGCCCGGCCCCCACAGAGCAGCAGAGTTGCCGAGTGGCGCTCTGGTTGCAGAGCAGACACACACTTTGAAAAAAAAACAACTCGGGTACGATATCTGCTAGGTTCGCGGGCCGCCAGGGAAGGCTTGCCGGGCCGCCAGCGGCCTGCGGGCCGTACTATGAGTACCCCTGCCATACTCGAAGAGTTCCAGCACCTCTAGAAGAAACAGCTCCTATCCCAGATGAAAGTTCAGTCGTGGAAGAAGAGTCACAAGAGGAGATTGGATCAGCTGAGGGGGTGTCGGAAGAAGGTGGGAACGCATCGGATCCAGAAGAAGAGAGAAGACAGGACGGCAGTGAGACTGAAGACGCAACTGAAGGGGAGAGCTGCAGTGAATACGACTCAGACACAGATCAGTACCAGAGCGACCAAGAACCGAGTGTGAGGACGAGAAATAGGAGAACAAGGCTTGGAGCTGCCACTTGGCCGGAAAGAAGAAGGAGGCTAAGTCTAAGGTCGGCTCAGGAAGAAACGCTTGCTCCTATATCCGAAGACTCGGATCCAGAAGAAGATACCCAGGATCAAGCCGAGGAAGGTCTTAGAAGATCAAGGAGGGTGCGAGTGCCTAGCAGAAGGTACTCTACTCCCGATTGGACCTACCTCGTTGCAGATGTCCGTGGGACACAGAACCGGGAGGGTCAGGGAAGTGAGCCTGATCAGAACTGATCCGATCATCACAGTGCAAATAAGATTCCTGCTGCCAGGAGCGGAGACCGAAAGGCTGCTGACACTCAACATCGTCTATCCTTCTCTCCTCAGCGGAATAAGAAAATTGATTTTAGAGACAGTTGATTTTCCGGTTTGCTGTTCACGATATCCAGTGTTGGAGGGAACTCTTCTTCGACTGGAAATGCTTGAGAGAGTAGTGGAAGTTCTTGGAACACTCATTGTCTTGGATTAATACCTTGTTGTAAATGTCTTCAAAGGGGCGTAGAACTGGGAAAGTGAAGAAGGTGATCCTGGTCAGAACGGACCCCTTTGTAACTGTGGATGTAGAACTGATAGTACCAGGAGTGGAGATTGAAAAGACATTAACTCTTCATTTTGTTCGTCCACTTGTCCAGAGTGAAATAAGGAGAATAATCCTAGAGACAGTCGAATTCCCATGTTGCTGCAAGGAATGCCCAATACTTGAGGGAATGTTTCTTCGAATGGACATTTATGAAGACGTAGTGTCACTCCTTGCAACATTCATAGATTCTGATTGATAAAAGATTTTTGAAAAGGACTTTGTAAAATATTGCTGCAAGATAACCTAGCGCCGAGTGGAAGAAGAAAATGATAGGGTCTCCCTTTTAGAGGATGGAGAAGGGCTAGGGTTGTCTATTTCCTACAGGACTTTTAAACTGTTTTTCGGAGCAAATTGTCAGCTTCTAAGTGTTCAAAAGAGAGACATTGTTTGAAAGAAAGTTTTTGTTCGGAGAGAAGGAGAAGTTGATGCTGGAAGAACATCCAAAGCTACACTGTTTGAGATCATGGAGGCTGGCAACCCGAACCGCAGGGCAAAATGTATAGTTGGCACACTTTTAGGGGTGGTGATTTCACTTATAGTTTTAGTGGTTACTGTTTCATATATAGTGGGACACGAGAGAGATGCAACTGCAGTTAAGGAAATCAAGGGAGTGTCAACACAGAGGACCATCACTGTTAATAGTAAGGGAAACATCAATGATAAAGACAAAGCGTTGTTAGATGCGGAAATAAAAAGATTACACACAGACGAATCACAGGGAAACTTCAGGTCAAATGCTTATGCCAAATTGCTTTACGAATACATTGATGTCATGGAGGCGAAGAATTGCTACGTTTGTATGCAATTACCAGCTTCGGTGGAGGAGGGTATCAGATACCATCATCTTCCATTGACATATGTAATTACTAAGCATGGGCGGATTTTGCGGATTGGCAATCCGCGAACTTGCGTATTTACGGATTCGCAATCCGCGAAGATCCGCGAACTCTAGCGGACTTGCGGATTTTTCCGTTTTTTGTGTTGGCGCGTGTTCGCGCCGATTTTGGGACAAGTTCGCAATTGCGAACTTACTTTTCGGCTTGCAACGGCCGCGACTATGTTGTTTCTACGTCTGGTTTATCATCACAGGTTCACAGCACCCTCTGTTTCACCACTGCCACCCTCTGGGACACCCATGCCACCCTCTAGTACATCCTCACAGGCACCTATTAGGTTTATTTATTACTGTAGATTATGGTGGTTGAAAAAAGCTAGCACACCTGCCCTTCTTCAACTGCCATCAATTAATTTGTGTTTCATTAATGTGTCAGTAATTTTGAAAGTTCCAGTCTGGCTGGCACCTGCTTCCTTCCTTATCTGTAATTTGCTATTTGTTGCAGTGATTTTTTTTTTTTACAGGACCTTTATGGTGCTATTCTATGAGCCTGCTGTTTGGGTCATAGCAGGGTCATAGAATTGTTGCAAACTCTGGAGGGGCCCATCAGGAAGCACTACCTTGAATGTTACTAATGTTAAGTTTGAACTTTTGCACCTGCTCATTGCTTTCATTTTAGCTAAAATCGTTTTTTTTGCAATTTCGCGCGTTATTTGGGGCGCGAATCCGTGCGAGATCGATTTCGGAAGCCGCGAATACGTGCGAATACAAAATTGTTTTTGTTGCGACGTGTATGTTCGCGTGATCTTGCGCGTGTTCGCGAGGCGCTTCTAGCTATTCGTTTGCCAAGTTACCCTATCGGTCGTACACGGGCGCGGCCATCTTGTTGGCGTGACGTAATTCCGTTTCCGCCCGCTATGTGTAATCTCGCAAAGTGTGCTGCTCGCGAGTACAAGTTCGCGCGTACTCGCAAGGAAAATCTCGCGCGAACTTACCCACGCGGTCGTGAACGGGCGCGGCCATCTTGTTTCTCATTCATTGCTATGGTTCTGGGCATGCTTTCTCTATCCTCTCTCAATCTCTGCCATCCTTTGCTTGTTTGAAGTTTTTTTGATCTAATTTTACTTATTATCTAACCCTCTATTTTTCTAGCTCTATATTTTTGTGTTTTCTGCAGCTTTTAGTTACTTTTAAACTACTTTTTTAAACTCTTTTATTTTCTTCTTCACTATTCTATTTCTTCTTTATCATTTAAGTTTATTTCTGCCCAGACCATGGTAAAGGGAGCCGGGAAGCACCCTGAGAAGGGGAAGGGTCCCGCACCCCGTGCCCGGCTCCCGTGCGGGCGTTTAAGGGGGGAGCAAGTGGTCCCGAGGGAGATCTTTAGCGCGGAGGAAGTGGCGGCACTGATCTTCCATGTCCAGCGCCGCCTCCCCAAGACGATCCTGGGAGGCGGCAAGATCGCGACCGGCTATGGCATCCGGGAGCGCCGCCAGCGGTGGGAGAAGGTGTGCCGGGCCATGTACAAGATCTCTGGGGTCCGGCGCACGTATAACCAGGCCACCCACCGCTGGACCGATGTCATGGACCGGGAGCGGGACTTGCTGGACGCGCTCGGCGTAGAGGTCCCCGGGCTTGGTGAGTAGTAGTAGTAGTACATTTACTACTCTGTTTTATCCGGCTCTGTTATTTGCAAATCTTTGTTCTTTACCAAGAGCAATAATGCTGCCGATTACATTGAGGTAAATTATATTTCAAAATCTTCTATGCATTTCATTTTCAGGTGCACTGCTCTCCTTCTCAGTAGCCTTGCTTGCTACTATGCTTCTTTGTTTTGTATGTTGTGTTCAGAAGCATTTCATTGGCCTGAGAAATTATGTATCAGTGTACTGTAAAGAAAAGAACTGCGTAATGCTAGACAGTAAGGGTCATATTTTCAATTACCGGCGCATCCCTGCAAAGTAGCAGGGATGCGGCAGTAATTGTGTGCCATGCCACCACCACCCATTGGCCCAAAACGTCACAGAAGCCTTACGCATCTGTGCCGTAAAGGCAGCGCATTGCTGGAGTTGCGTGCCAACGATGGCGCAGCTCCAGCAATGCTCTGGGGTACCCTATCTCCCCAATGCTGCATCAAGCCGTACGTCGGCTTCAAGCGCGCAGGGTTTGAGTCATGCATCATTGTCATAAAAATGACTGATTGACATCTTGTAGATTTCCCTCAGCCACTTTTAGGATTTGTTCCTGCGCAGGTACGCCCTCCCTTGCGCCGGAACGCCCCCTGATGGCGCAGGGCTTTACAACGTGATGCATCGCCCATATGCCCATATGTGTTTTTTTTTTAATATATACGCCGCACCAACACCATGGCGAGTCTTTTGTTCTGCCGCTGCGTCAGAAAAGGCACGCAACAATGGAGGAAAATCAGCCGCAACTTCCGCAAGGGACTTATAAATCAGCCCCAACAGACTGAAGTCCAGTGTCCTTCCTTTAGACAGTCACATGGCTATCAGAAGAAATAGTGGCGGTGGTGGCGGGTGGATTGATAGTTTGAGTATTCACTGATCTGCAAGCAGGATGGACTTTGTCTGTCACGTGTTGTGCACTACTGCCTGCAGTGCCAGGCCTAGGCAAACCTCTTTAGTAGTCTGTTTATTGAGTTACATAGGAACTTTCTAAGTCAACGTTCCGCAAATCAGGCAATACGAATAACGTAGTATACCACATGAGATAGATCCCGTGGAATAGTTGTCTATCTATTTGCTATTTTTCCAAAATATGTTGTTATTGTTCTTTTGAAATGTTTGATTTGGTTGAAAAATCTCATCCATGTTTTATGGTTTTTCTTTCTTTCATGTTGTACATCAGCTCCCCCCAAGGGCAAGAGGACACAGGAGGAGGGTGCTGAGGATGCAGGCCAGGATCGGGCAGGCGAGGGCTCCTTTGCTGGCCCCAGTAAGTTTACATTTTACTAAACAGTACCTATTTTTTCCTAGCGTTCCTCATTCGATTTTTTCTAAATCGTCTTTGATCTTCTTGTAGACTGAATATAAATTCTTATCCTGCCTCGAATATGATGACTCCCTGTGGTATTACTAGACTATTTTTATTAGTCTGTCTGTGTAGCTAACTAAGATTGGACATTTGGCAATTCCATTGGACTCCCATTATATTCAGCAATACCTCTATGCACTGTCTCCTTACTGACTAGATAGTGTGGCAGAGTCATTCAGCTCCCGAAGTCACCGATTATAGATCCCCAATGATCTCTAGATTATCGTACGCAGGACAAGAGAGTAGTACGGAGTCACAGCACAGTCAAGAAGTGTCAGAGGCACTCATGCTTGCAAAAATTCCAAAACCTTTAGCTCATCCACTCTAGTCTAGAGGAACAAAAACCACAGAGTCTATTTAAGTGTAAAAGCTTTATTAAAAGTAAACACATTTATTGAAATCTACTTTGTCATAAAACTATTTAACTGTAAACGGAAAAGTGGTTAGTGCTGACGATTAATTGGACACATTTCTTGTGGTCGAGCCGAACTCTCACCTACTTTGAACTTGATCCTGGTCGTGTTCTTAGGACTCAGGAGTCAAGCTTCTGTCTGTTAGGAGAAAAAGTGGTGCGTGTTAAAAATCAAAAGCAAGCATTCATCAGTTGTGCATAAAAGTGCAGCAAGACAACAGCCTTCCCTGGAAAATGGGACATTTTTACTATGGAGTAGACAGTCACAAATTATTACATTGTATTCTGTTTTTTTAACATTTCTCCTAGACCAAATATTATATAGTAGTGAGTGGTGTATTCTAACTTTCTTAAATGTACTTTGTAGGTGTAACATCTGGTGACGGGGCCAGCGCGGAGGTGGCTGATGTGTTGGACTTGGACTCGGAGGCCTCTGGGGAGGATGCGGCGGTAGAAGAGCTGGTGGCCGTTCCTGTGGGGGATCAAACGGTGGTGGCGGAAACAGGTAAGCTATATATTCCTTACTTATTGAGATTGAAGACTGCATAGTGTGCTTTCTGCACGGGTGTATTACAATTACAAATCAACCAGGTAGTAGCCTCCTCGAAATGTACTTCGACTTAGCTGTGAAGTTTTTGGTGAGAAGAATCCCAATAAGTTCTTAGACGAACGTGATGGATGGGATGAACGAAAAGCAAAAGAAGGGTGTAAGTAAGTGGGACGCGAACTTGTATGATGGCTGGCAAAGAAGAACGATATGTGTTTGCTTGGACCCAGAGGTGGCTGGGAAGGAAAGAATATGGTATGGTGCATGGCTGGGTCAATGATGAAGCAAGGATGGGTGGAAGGACAGCAGCCTGGGTGGGTGAAACAGAAACTGTATGTGTGCGTATACTTTGAATGAATGGATGCCTGGAGCATGGTATTCTCTGACTCTTACATAGCAAATGTGTATCTAGAGAGAGTAGATGGTCGCCAGGTGAAGTAAGTGTTACCTTGAAGAGCATGTACCACCGCACCCGCACGTCCGTCCCAGTGCAGGGAAGGCAAGGAAAAGAAATTGTAAATGTGTCCAATACTTCCATGAATAGTAGCAGTACTTTGTATTGCGTTTGCATTCACAGCATATATCTGGTTATTACGGTGGACACTCCGTACCTCTCTTAATAACTTTAGTTTACTTGTAGTACGTCATTCATGTGTGGGTGTATCACTGTGTTCACTCAATATTAAGCAAAGCACCTAAAGTCATCTCATCTGTCATTAAATACGTCCCATGTGAAGTGATAGATAATCAAATTAGTTAGCTTCTTCAGTTTCCTTTTCTAGTACTCATTTGCACTGTAGGGTGAAAGGTAAATTAATTAAGCAGTAGCCCTTGTAACAGAGTATTCTCAGTGCCACCCGTAATAGAAAAGTAATAGCTTCACCACCTGCATGTACTGGACCGGTACAGTAACGCAAGTCTGTCTCCATCATCATGGTGTGCAACTTTTTTTCTCGGGTGCAACTTCACTGTGCTGTGTCCATGTCATTCTGCCGGCTTGCATAAGATAACGTACCCATTTCCCTAAACAAGAGAGAAGAAGAAGAATAAGACTGGTGTACTGTCATAGTCGACTGTAATGGAAGTCCATAGTGGTCGTAGAATTAGTTCATTAAACTACCACTACTGTTAGAGCAAGGATGCAGAAGTGGGAGGGTTACATAGATACTGTCCTCAATAGTTATGTACTGTGCTTTCAATTTGCTACTTGTACTCTGTGACCCAACTTTCGGCTCAATCACTTTGTGTTATTAATAAGGAGCATTGGTTACAGACTATGTCTTTCTTTCTTCATATAGTTGCTCCTTCTTCCAAATCAACAACAAGGAGGGAGCAGGCTAGATTGGCCCGGCAACGGAGGCTGGAGGCCACAGTCGCCGAGTATCGGCGGCTGGTGGCCCTGGAGGAGGAGGAGGACACGCAGTCGAGCGGGGCAACATCTTCGACTGCATCCTCCTCCGTGACTAAACCAGCGGGACCGAGCCGGGCTAAGAAAGCCGACCGCCACCGCCAAGCACCGGAAACACCAGCTGCCCCCCACAGGAGCTGCAAGGAACGCCAACACCGCCTCCGAGTCCGCATGTCCAACCTGGAGCAGGAGGTCCTGAGGTATAAGACCTTGGTTAAGGGCCTCCGCTCCGAGCTTGCCACCCTCCGCAAGGAGTATGATGCCCATGCCGCATCATGCACCAGCACCAGCACCCTCCAGTAGTGGAGTGTCCCTTGCCCTTTTTTTATAGACTTTTGGGGGGTGGGATTTGGGAGTTGGGATCGTTTTGGGACGTTTCAGAGACAATCGTTGGGGTTAGGGTGGGTGAGGGAGATTATTTTGTTAGGGATAAATAAATATATTTTTCAACTACTTTATCTGACCATACCTGTTTTTTACTGCTTTTCAGTCTGGTGGGTGGGGGGCGGGGGTGTAACAGTAACTTTGTTTTCCTGAACAGTCGTAGGACTTTAGTAGTACAACCGTCAAACTCTTGTCTACTCCGAAATAATACTCCATTATACTACCTCCCACCAAACGCTTATCTTACCTGTAATTTGTGTTAGAAATTAGGGCTAGGCCCAGGGCTGGCTCCAGGTGAAATGGGGATTAACGTTGTCATTCCTGGGCGGGTGACATTTCCTCATTGCGGTGTTACTAGTGGTGTGACACAGTGGCAGTTGCATGCCTATGGAAAAAAAGAAAACGAAACCTTGTTTGTACTCCTTACTGTAGCATTACAACGGTTACGGTACGATCGAGAAAATAGCAGGTGACAGTACACTAGAACAGTGCCATAATGTAGCCTAACAAATGGTAAAGTATTGCAAGTATAACTAGTACTTGCGTTGAATTTATTTGACATTGGCTACTACTACTAGAAGATATAGTACTGAAGCTGAGTAAGTCTAGAAGATATCCTCGTATTCCTTCACCAGCCTGTTGCTGCTATCACCTTATCCTCCCCAGCAAGTGTGTGGAATTATTGATGTCATTTTAGTCAGACATCAAGCAAAACAACACAGCCCGGGGGAAGAGGGTTAGGGTTTGTAAAATGGATGGGAATGGGGGTTTCTTTTTGGGTAGGTTTTGTTGAGAGAAGAAAAAAAAAGCAGAGCATGGACAAACAATAATTGAAGATACAGAGTTTACAGACAATCTTTGGTTACAAAGTAAAGGTAAGCACATGCAGTCACACTCATAGAATAAAAGACAACAATGGATACTGTATCTGTATTGCGTATGTTGTTGGAGTTGTCCTGTTGAAATTGGTAAGTAAGTTGCATGCAGCAAACAATTCCTCTTATTGGCGGCACTCCTCCATTCCAGCTGACGCTTCGTCCATCAATGTGGTGGTGACCACTGACAGAAGAGACACCCTGTCCACTGCCTGCCTGGCGGATGTTGACTGAAACCCGGCCTGTAATTATTGAACGGAAAACAGGAAGTGCTATTACAATACCACTGATAAATAAATAAAAGGTATGTACGCTGTGTGGTTCAAAAAGTCACACTTTGATGATGCCTAGCAGAAAAATGGTTACAAAACGTACTTTGAAAGTAACAGTAGACCCAAATACAGACCGTGGATTGTATTCAAACCACTTGCCTGCAAGCAAAAGTATCCATAGCCAGCATCGCTCCAACAGTGCTCTACAACAACAGAACCGCGTTGCAATAGAACCCCCCTAAACACATGCAATCCTGCTGCTAGGGCTAACCCTAACGAACCCTAACTTACAAAGTGCCAAAACTGGTGTTTCCTTATGGATTTTGTCCAACTAACTTCTAGCCGGTATTAGACCTTCCCAGGAATGCCCCAGGCAAGACCCGCCAACCCACCCGCAAAAAAACACCCGACACAACACCACCAAACAGCGAAAAAGCTAAATCTCATACTTACAATGTCTCTCGGCCTTCGGTCCAAACGCGGCGCTGTGCAGCTAGGTCGTCATCATCATCAATCATCATAACTCCTGTTTTCCACCACGGATTTCCTGAAAAGCAAATGCAATCAAGATTAGACTGTCGCAGCAGTGCTTCGACAGAGACCCCGGCCGCAACCCACCCACGAACAGCAGGAAGCCCCCCAAAATGCTACATTGAGCAAGATGTCTGAAGAAATGGCAAAAAAAAGGCTGTTCCTTATGGATTTTGTCCAAAACACTTGTATCCGGTATTAGACCTTCCCAGGAATGCCCCAGGCAAGACCCGCCGGCGCCAACCCACCCGCAAAAAAACACCCGACAACACCCCCAAACAGCGAAAAAGCTAAATCTCATACTTACAATATCTCTCGGCCTTCGGTCCAAAGTAACGCGCTGTGCAGCTAGGTCATCATCAATCATCATAACTCCTGTTTTCCACCACGGATTTCCTGAAAAGCAAATGCAATCAAGATTAGACTGTCGCAGCAGTGCTTCGACAGACACCAAAAATTACACACAAACCCCCGGAACCCCGCCAAAGAGCACCTCAAAGGCAAGCAAGTCAGCAAAAACGGCAAGAAATTTTCACCTCATATTTGGTCCAAAACACTTTTGTCCATTATTAGAGCTTCACAGCAATGGGCCCAAAACCGTCAACTCACCCGCAAAGAAGTACAACACCCCCACAAGTGCTGAGTCTTTCTTCATTGTGCGTAATCCAGCACTCTGCTTGGAGGGAAATCGCAGTCTGGAGGAGGAGGATAGAGGAGCATGTTCTTCAGAACTTGTGAACCTGAGGAATGTAGACTGCGGCACCTTCAAATCAATAAGCAAACAAGTGAAGACAGTACTGATGATGGTCTTCTTTTTGGGATTAGGTGATTAAAGTTTGAATTAAATTAACTGTGCAAAACAAAGAAAGAGAGACACAAAGCACACAGGAATAAAAGTGAATAAGGACGAAAAAGAAAGTTCTTGATTGA
This sequence comes from Lissotriton helveticus, assembly GCF_964261635.1. Taxonomy (NCBI): domain Eukaryota; kingdom Metazoa; phylum Chordata; class Amphibia; order Caudata; family Salamandridae; genus Lissotriton; species Lissotriton helveticus. The sequence continues at coordinate 132,597,539 of NC_136070.1, read as the reverse complement.
TTGTCTCATTTTCAGGGCTCGGTGTCAGGGAATAAGAACAAGATTTCGTCATCATACTCTGCGAATTCAGGCTGGATGAGGTCAGTGGCACCGAACAGAGAAAAAATCCCCTCATCTACGTTGCTGTCCTCATCGTCTTCATGTGGCGTGCTTTCTCGCACTTTGTAATCTGGTGGTATGAGGTGCTGATTCATCTTGATCATTGTCAGCCGCTCCACATTTTTGGGCGATAGGCGGCTCCGTTTGGCAGTTACAATGCCACCAGCAGCACTGAAAACACGTTCAGAAGACACACTTGCGAGTGGGCAAGACAAATAGTTTATAGCCAGGTTGTAGAGCTGTGGCCACAATTGTTTTTTGCCATGCCAATACTGCAATGGCTCCTCATTAAGAAAGACCACTGTTGAGTCATTCAGATAGTCCTGCACCATCGACTCAAGGTCATCAACTGTTCCTCCACTTTGCTTACTTTTTGCTGTGCCTGTGACATTTTTTAGAGAACCATACCCCATCAAACTTAGCCAATCCTCCTCCCCAGCCACTGTTAGTGTTGTCATTGTGTGTGGTGCAGATGATCCAGTTGCCGGTGTCTTTAACGGCTGAGAGGTCACTTGTGCCCCAGCCACAGGTGCAGAAGTGGATTCTTGTGACTGCGGATGGCCTGCTGATGCTGATGCTGATGTACTGGCTTCTCCTTCAATAACCTGCCGTTCTTTTTCAAACCTCTTGGCTGACCAGGCTAACCAATGTTTGTACTTTTGAACATCTGCATCAGCGAAAGGAAAGAATGCGTTGTCTGCCAGCGCCTTTTTGTAGCGTGGATCCAGAATAGTAGCACAAATGTAATGCTGATCTGAGTTGATGTTTTTAAGACGTTCATCACCACGTAGGCGATGTAATAATTTCTCAGACAAAATGAAATGGTTTTTTTTTTTTTCATCTTTTTCAAACTCAGAAGAAACCGCCATCAGTTGGTGCTCCAGTATGCACAACAATGGGATAGCTTTTCCCAAATTACAGTCCTCCTGGCTGACTGCACGCGTGAAGAACTCAAAAGGACGAAGCATGTCTGTCAGGCTTTTAACTATGGCCCATTGCGCCTTACTCATCCGCAGGTCCTCCTTCTGAGATGTAGCCTCTGTCAAGAAATAGTGATCGAGTACCGTATACTGCTCATGCAGACGCTCAAGCATGTAGAAGGTTGAGTTCCAACGTGTTGCCACCTCCTGGATGAGTGCTTTCACTGGCATTCCACGTTGAAGTAGCAGTCTCCGCAGATGCTTCCGGGCCTTAAAAGAATGGCTGAAATGGTTGCACATTTTGCGGCAGGTGGCCATTACCTCGAACGCTGGACTCTCTTTATCACTCAAGAATTTTTGAACTACCAGGTTGATACAGTGCGCCAAACACGGCACTCTAACATGGTGACCCTGTGACATGGCCTTAACTACATTGGCGCCATTATCCGTGGAAACATAACCAATCTTGCGTTTTAGGGGGGATAGCATTGACAACACCTTTTTGTCAAACTCTTCCAAAAGGTTTTCTGCTGTGTGACTTTTCTCCAAGGCAAACATGGCTAGTGTTGCATGTTTCCGAGCAGCTTTGAAAACTTGGTCCGGGTCAACACCTGCGTTTAGCTTTGCTATAACACCTGAAAAAGAGACCCAGTGTGCAGTGATGCACATGTAATCATCGCCTGGGCCACTGGTCCACATGTCTGTTGTCAGATGTATTGTGTGAACAGCACTCTTCTGCAAAGCTGCCCCAATCGCCTGCAGCACATCTTCATGTAGTGCTGGAACCGCAACTCTGGCAAAATAGAACCGGCTCGGAACCTTCCATTTAGGGCAGAGCGTTGCAACTAATTCAAGAAAACCTACCGCTTCTACAAAAGAAAAAGGTAGAAGGTCCACAGCTAGCATTTTAGCCAGCTTAGTGTTATACAGACGCGTCAGTGGGTGGTTGCGTTCATATGGCACGTCTGAAGTAAGCATTGTTCTAATGTTGCCCTGGACCAAGCATTTACGGGCTGATAATGACTTCGTTGACCCAATTTTGCTCGCTGGTGAACTTTTGTGCGTTGGTGTCTCACTCGCTCCAACACTCTTAGTGTGCCTCACATTGGGTGTGCTGCTGACAGGGGTACTGGGTGTAAGGGAAGTGTTTGACACGTCTTCTTCCTGCTCGTCATCATCAGATGAAACATCAACGTTTCCTTGAATTTGGCCTTTCTTGATCGCATCTAGGTGCGCAAACCATTTGACAGTGTGCTGTCTCCTAAGATGACCTCTCTGGCCTCCGGTACCATAGTTGGTACCTGGCTTACCACGACTAACTGCTTGCTTACAAATGGTACAAATGGCAAACTTTGGATTTTTTGGACAAACAGTAAAGAAGTCCCAAACGGGGGACTTGAAGTGTCTGTGGGACATGGAGGAGGCGGCGATACTGGTGGTGGTGGTCATGAAGCTAATGCCAGATGAAGTGGAGGATCTGGATTGCCCAACTTTTGTACGTTTTGCACTTTCACCGCCACTAATTAAGGTCGAGGTTGACGGAGGTCTCTTCTTGCCAGAAAGAAATATGGAAGCGGGACGAGTTGGTGTACTACTTAACTCCAATGATTGTGGTGTTTCCACTGCCTCCTCATCGACAACATCATCATCATCATCATCATCACGCTCAGCAGCTCTTCGGGCTAGGGTCAAAATGTCTGTTTGCTGCATGCCCGCTGGGGCTGCAGTGACCTTTATGATGACTGGGTCGTCGTTGGCAGAGTCTTCATCAGCAGCAGTATCCGCCACTTCTTGTTGAGCCTCATCACACTCCATAAGTCTGAGACTTTGGACGAGCTTCCTTTTACGCTTAAGTACCTTTGTTGGATCATGGTGTGCCTCACTCTCAGACGGCTGTGGTGCTGGTTCCCAAGTTTGATCCGTATCATCAGAAGGAGGTGTGCTTGAAGAGGATGTAGACACCACCCTTGATCTCTTCCTTGCTAGGGTTGTGGAAGACAATGAAGGATCATCAGGAGGAGTGGCTTCCTCAAATGATACCTCGCCTTGATTGTCGATTTCCTGATGTGCCCCTACTTCGGGAGGAACAACTATTGTGGGCACTTGTTGTGACCCTCCATGCACCTCTGCATGCGCATCTCCTTGCGCTGCCTCTCCTTCCACATGTACTTGGGCTTGTACTTGCACATGTGATTGTTGTTGCCGCTGTGGTTGTTCAACACTCGTCAGATGAGCTACAACAACCTGTGTTGATTGAGGGACATTGCTGCTGCTTTCTTGCGATGAGCCAACATCACTGGTCGATGGTGATTGAAGAAGTATACTGGCTGCCTCTGCAGCACTCAAGGGCTTGGACTTAAGTTGGCGTGGTGGTGGTGGTGGCACTGAGCCCAATGGAGCGGGGGTGCTGCTGCCAGCTTGGTCCCCAGCAGATCCCGCTGCAGCTGCTGCAGGCATACTTTTTTTTTTACTCACAAAAAAAGGGGCGGGCGGCACACCAGTGTCCTTGGTAACTTGCTTCTTCTGCTCCTTACTGGCACCTTTCTTGCTAGAGGAGCTACGGGTTACTTTTTTTGGGGCCATCTTCTTCAGAGCAGGTCAGCAGGCAGCAGTTGCACGAGTTGCAGAGGGTTCTGTGTCCAGACGTGACGTCGCGTGACGTTATGCTGCACACACCGCTGCAGGACTTCTTCCTGGCACTGGTGGTTCTATTGAGTCTTCTTGTGCACCTAAAAGCAATGGAAGACAGAGGAACATCAGTTCAGTTATACACCCCAAAAAATCGACAAAACACAGAAAAATGAGCACAATCCCATGCCATCCATGATGTTTACATTGAAGACACCCCACAGAAAGACTAGGGACATGCAAGTATGCAACACTCACTACCCCTGGGCATAAGGGATGAAAAGTAGGCAAAATAAGTGCAGGCCTCAGACACTGCCTCTCCTCAAAATGGCCCCCTTACACCCCAAGCACATGTTGCTGCCTGTACCAGCCAGCACTCAAGATGGCCACCACCACCACCCACATGGCCAGTCCACATCAACAGTACACCCCCAAAAAACAGAAAAACAGCCAGAAATCACCACAATCCAATGCCATCCATGATGTTTACATCAAAAAGAGTGAGACAACACCACAGGCACACTCAGTCCATGCACCACCACCACCCCTGGGCAAGCAAAAGGCCACACCAGCAGCCCCCCAAAAACGACAAAAAACAATAAAATAAGCACAATCCCAGCCCATCCATGGCCTCAATTATGTTTAAATTCAAGAAGACACCCCACAGAAAGACTAGGCCCATGCAACACTCACCACCCCTGGGCAAAGGGCCACACCAGCAGGCCCAAAAAAACGACAAAAAACAATAAAATCTGCACAATCCCAGCCCATCCATGGCCTCAATGGTGTTTAAATTCAAGAAGACACCCCTCAGAAACACTAGGCCCATGCAACACTCACTACCCCTGGGCATAAGGGATGAAAAGTAGGCAAAATAAGTGCAGGCCTCACACACTGCCTCTCCTCAAAATGGCCCCCTTACACCCCAAGCACATGTTGCTGCCTGTACCAGCCAGCACTCAAGATGGCCACCACCACCACCCACATGGCCAGTCCACATCAACAGTACACCCCCAAAAAACAGAAAAACAGCCAGAAATCACCACAATCCAATGCCATCCATGATGTTTACATCAAAAAGAGTGAGACAACACCACAGGCACACTCAGTCCATGCACCACCACCACCCCTGGGCAAGCAAAAGGCCACACCAGCAGCCCCCCAAAAACGACAAAAAACAATAAAATAAGCACAATCCCAGCCCATCCATGGCCTCAATTATGTTTAAATTCAAGAAGACACCCCACAGAAAGACTAGGCCCATGCAACACTCACCACCCCTGGGCAAAGGGCCACACCAGCAGGCCCAAAAAAACGACAAAAAACAATAAAATCTGCACAATCCCAGCCCATCCATGGCCTCAATGGTGTTTAAATTCAAGAAGACACCCCTCAGAAACACTAGGCCCATGCAACACTCACTACCCCTGGGCATAAGGGATGAAAAGTAGGCAAAATAAGTGCAGGCCTCAGACACTGCCTCTCCTCAAAATGGCCCCCTTACACCCCAAGCACATGTTGCTGCCTGTACCAGCCAGCACTCAAGATGGCCACCACCACCACCCACATGGCCAGTCCACATCAACAGTACACCCCCAAAAAACAGAAAAACAGCCAGAAATCACCACAATCCAATGCCATCCATGATGTTTACATCAAAAAGAGTGAGACAACACCACAGGCACACTCAGTCCATGCACCACCACCACCCCTGGGCAAGCAAAAGGCCACACCAGCAGCCCCCCAAAAACGACAAAAAACAATAAAATAAGCACAATCCCAGCCCATCCATGGCCTCAATTATGTTTAAATTCAAGAAGACACCCCACAGAAAGACTAGGCCCATGCAACACTCACCACCCCTGGGCAAAGGGCCACACCAGCAGGCCCAAAAAAACGACAAAAAACAATAAAATCTGCACAATCCCAGCCCATCCATGGCCTCAATGGTGTTTAAATTCAAGAAGACACCCCACAGAAAGACTAGGCCCATGCAACACTCACCACCCCTGGGCAAAGGGCCACACCAGCAGGCCCAAAAAAACGACAAAAAACAATAAAATCTGCACAATCCCAGCCCATCCATGGCCTCAATGGTGTTTAAATTCAAGAAGACACCCCTCAGAAACACTAGGCACATGCAACACTCACTACCCCTGGGCATAAGGGATGAAAAGTAGGCAAAATAAGTGCAGGCCTCAGACACTGCCTCTCCTCAAAATGGCCCCCTTACACCCCAAGCACATGTTGCTGCCTGTACCAGCCAGCACTCAAGATGGCCACCACCACCACCCACATGGCCAGACCACATCAACAGTACACCCCCAAAAAACAGAAAAACAGCCAGAAATCACCACAATCCAATGCCATCCATGATGTTTACATCAAAGAGAGTGAGACAACACCACAGGCACACTCAGTCCATGCACCACCACCACCCCTGGGCAAGCAAAAGGCCACACCAGCAGCCCCCCAAAAACGACAAAAAACAATAAAATAAGCACAATCCCAGCCCATCCATGGCCTCAATTATGTTTAAATTCAAGAAGACACCCCACAGAAAGACTAGGCCCATGCAACACTCACCACCCCTGGGCAAAGGGCCACACCAGCAGGCCCAAAAAAACGACAAAAAACAATAAAATCTGCACAATCCCAGCCCATCCATGGCCTCAATGGTGTTTAAATTCAACAAAACAGTTGTATCATGCACCCATAACCAACCCTGGTCCTACTGGATACTGTGGCTACCCACAATATAATTTATTTAATTTTCTGAAAAAGTTCCAAAATTGTACTTGCAGCAACTGTAATGCCCCAAACAAACTTACTTGTGAAAGTTGATTTCTAATCCAAAAGTGATCCAAAGACAGTCAAAAAGGCCTCAAATCCAAATATCCAGCAGCACCCACAAAAAGTAATCCTTCCAGCTCCAGATCCAAATGAAAGTGACCAGGAGATGGACAAAGCACTGGGAGGAGCCTGCTGGACAGGAACAGGAAGTTGGAGACTGTGGGGCACTTCCTTCCTCCCCCCCCCCCCAAAATGGACTCCTTGCAAAAAAAAAGGCCATGCAAATGTCAACCTGAGGAGTGATTCTGATAAAAATCATAATTTTCTGAAGGTTTATCCTGTTTGCTGGTGATTTTCTTGTGCGAAATTGCAAAATCTCTATTTCGCAAGTGCGAGATTGTTCCTTTCCGCCGCAACTACATGTTCGCAATTGCGAACTCTCGCGAGGTGTGCTGTGCAAGGTGGCAAGCCGCGAGTACGTATTCGCGGGCGACAAACTCCCGCGGGAACACGCAGCAAGATCTAAAATGGCGCGTCACTCGCAAAGAAAAACAACTCGGCAAACGCTAAAATGACGGAAAGTGAACGCCGTGCACCACGCCGCGCGCCGCAACCAAGCAAAAAATCCGCCGCGAGCGGATTCACGGATTTTCGACAAATTCGCGAGCGTTCGCGGATTGCGGATTTGCCGAAAATCCGAAAAATCCGCGAGCGGAGCGGATTTTACGCCCATGCTTAGTAATTACATGTAGTTTATTGTTAAGCATATTCTATGGACGAGAGGGGTTCGAGTATTATTTCTCGAACTTTGACTCGACATTGCCAGAGGTCCCAAATTACAAGCATCTGAACAAGTGGGACTATTACAAGAGCGAAGACAGATTACACAAACGTTTTCATTCCATGAAAACGTTAGATACTTCACATGCCCGAAGAAATAATTTGACTTGTCAAGTGTCAGAAATTGAGAAAAAGTTTATAGGGCAGGTGGATACTAGATACAGGAGGCAGAAGATTCTAAAGGCTTTAGGGCAATGGGAAACAGATTGGACCAAGGAAGAAAGGATACAGCAAAGAAAGGGTAGCTTTGGTCCAATTGCTTTAGACAAGGAGAAATGGGGGAAACTGTGCATTCACAGGAGTTACTCCTATTATGAGAATCTGTATGTAGGTCAAGTCAGTTGTGAACATGCTTTTCAATTGGAGTACTACTCCAAAGACTTTCTGAAAGAGATGCAAGCAATTCCAAATGTATATTTTGTATGTGGAAGAAATGCCTATGTGAAGCTACCAGATAATTGGTACGGATCATGCTATCTGGCAATTGTCTTCCCCAAAATATATCATGTTGAGAATTTAGAAACGACAAAGAAAGGAATACCAACTAGAAGGAAGAGAGGGCTAGGTGCAGCAGAAGTAATTGGGGATGTATTCGGTGCTGCTTTCCCTATCCTAGGAGTGATACTGAATGACATCAAAATTAGGAGATTGGCTACAGTCGTAGATAGGTTATCTGCCAGTACTGCTAGATCATTAATGCTGGTGGAGGGTGAGATGCAATCGATAAGGGCAATGGTTCTTCAGAACCGACTTGCTTTAGATGTTCTGTTAGCCAAAGAGGGCGGAGTATGTAAGGCTTTGAAGGTCCAGGAATGCTGCACTTACATTCCGGACAATTCAAAACCTTTAGAAAAGTACATACGAAACATCACTGCCATACACCACGAAATTGAGGATCTGACAAAGATAAACGTGTGGGAAAAAGTAGGTCATGGAATGGGTAAAGTTGGAGGTTGGTTTGCCAACCTAGGAAAGGGTATCGTTTGGTACATACTGAAACCCATCATCATAATTGTGATTTGTGTAATCACTTTGTGGGGATTGGTGCGTTTGTATCAGTGGTATAGAGCAAACAGATTGCAGAGATCTATGAGAGAACAGGAGAAAAGGTTGACAGCGATGCAAGATACACAATATAAGAGTCTGAAGGCATTGGAGACAATGAAAAGAAGGGGCACTGCCACGACTTCACTTTGAAGAGTCCTACATTTTTTTGATGGTGTTTTGATGGTGATGACCCCTGAAGGTCATCAAAGGGGGGACTGAGAGAGCACTAGTCTGAGAAAAAAATGTATAAGTGCACCATATTTACAAGCACGTAGTTAGTTAACATATGCCTTGCACCAGAGTGTCTTATATTTAGTAGTGAAATGTATAGAGTGTTCAAGTAGGGTAACAATAATCATAACAGTGTGAGACTAATGTAGAAATGTTGGAATGAATATGAAAACCTCACGTTCTCATGTTAAAGGAATCATGTAAGAGTTAAGTGGAACCTTGCAAACCAGTTCAATTGTGTAGGCCTCATGGCAATTCACAGAAAATCTAAACGTGCTGCTAAAATAATGTGAGGTGGGGTTAACGTGGTTCTTCCAAAATGTATTATCGAATTTAGTTTTGAAATATATGCTTTATAGATGTGTACTTTAAGAAACGTATGTTAGTTAAGAATGCTGTTTAAATCAAGTTAAATGTTTTCAGAGTGCAGGGACCGGCTTCATGTAAATCAAGTAGGCTCGAACTGATAATGATGTTCCTTTGATCTGAAATGTGCTTGTTAGAGAAGAAGTCGAAAGGTGCCAAGTACTGTGCTTCCCATATGCTTTACGACCTATAGATATGGGGGAGCCTGGAATTTGAGGCCCACTGTAGGATGGCCTGTATGCAGGTGCGAGGGGCCCTAATCAGTCGAAATGAATGGAGCTTTGTTCAGTGGCGCTTGGCGCAGGCCTGTAGGAGTCTTCAGGAATTTCAGGGGGTATCGGCGCACTGGAGAAGAAGCCTGGGAACCAAGGTCAACTTTAACGAGGGTCTTGAAGAGTACCATCATGGAGTTTACCGCGCAAAGATGTACCACGTGAGGGGCGTCCCAAGGGGCGTTCCTATCGGAAATGTGATTTTGTATTAGGGAAAGCGACCCGGGAGGAGAGTAGAGCAGATGATTTTGGGAGCCTAAGGAAGCGGATGGGTAGGCAGATAGGCTGATCAGGAGAGACCCATTATCAGAGAAGAGACAAGGAGAAGTGCGTGATCTTCTTAGGAAGTCACCACGGCTGACACCTTTTTGGGGTAAAGATCTTGTTAAGTAGGGATGTCACTTAGTCTAGTGTAGGGACAGACTAACTTGAATTTTCTTTTCTGTAATGACTCTTAGGTTGCAACTTATATCGATCCTTGCAAACCTAATGATCTTTGAACTTGTACTCATTATTCTGTTTTGTAGACTCAGATTATTCAAAGAATTCATGTTCATTGTGATACCAGTATATCTCTTGAATCTCATCTTGAGAAGTTTGTATCTTCAGTTATCTCTGGTTTTATATTAAATTTTCAAAACTTAATCCTGGTCAGTGATCATTTAGAGTGGTATAAGTTCTTAAAAGATTGACCTATTGTTAGATTGCCTTTTACTCAATGACAGGTACCAACGATCCAGTTCGACTTGGTTTGGGATCTGGTAAGGTAACTAGTAACCAGTAATCCCGCGTTAACAGAGGAAACTGTGAAACACTTGGGCACAGGATGGAAGTAGCTGTAAAACTCCTGGGCAGGTGCAGGAAGCTGTGAAGCTGTGAAGCTCCAAGGCGAGGGGATCACTGACATATTATCGAAAGACACATTATCGAGATACAAAAATATCGACACAAAAATATCTAAATCAAAAATATCGAAGTTATATCTACATAATGGTAAGTACAAAAATATCGAAAAAATAATATCGTTGTACAAAAATATCGAAATAAAAAATATCGTTTTTTTAAATGTATTAATAATAATGTAAAAATAATTTAAAAATACATATAATTTTACAAATATTAACGCATGTTTTTACAACGCAGATACTTTTACAACGCATACCATTACAACATAAGTATTGGTAAGTATATAATAATTTTTTATGTAAATTAATTAAAATAAATATAATATAATTTAATTTAATTTAATTTAATTTAATTAATTTAATTTAAATTTAATTTAACTTTAATTTTTACACTGTACCCCTGTACCCCAAAAACCCAAAACTGACCCTGAACCCTAAAAATACCCCTTTACCCAAAAACTAAAAACTGACCCTGAACCCTAAAAATACCCCTTTACCCAAAAACAAAAAACTGACCCTGTGCCCTAAAAATACGCCTTTACCAAAAAACTAAAAACTGACCCTGAACCCTAAAAATACCCCTTTACCCAAAAACTAAAAACTGACCCTGAACCCTAAAAATACCCCTTTACCCAAAAACTAAAAACTGACCCTGAACCCTAAAAATACCCCTTTACCCAAAAACTAAAAACTGACCCTGAACCCTAAAAATACCCCTTTACCCAAAAACTAAAAACTGACCCTGTGCCCTAAAAATACCCCTTTACCCAAAAACTAAAAACTGACCCTGAGCCCTAAAAATACCCCTTTACCCAAAAACTAAAAACTGACCCTGAACCCTAAAAATACCCCTTTACCCAAAAACTGACCCTGAACCCTAAAAATACCCCTTTACCCAAAAATAAATCTAATTAATGTAATTAACTAATTAACATTAATTAATTACCAATTAATTTTTAATTAACAATAACAATAAATTATATATCTTAGCACATTAAATCTAATTAATTTAATTAATTAATTAATATTAATCAATTACCAATTAATTATTAATTAACAATAACACTAAATTAAATATATTACCACATTAAATCTAATTAATGTAATTAACTAATTAGTTTCAATTAATTACAAATTAATTATTAATTAAAAAATATTTACAAATATATATTAATTATTTAATTATTATTAAATTACTTCCCACCCTATTCCCCTATAAACCCACAACCCACTCTAATACTAAAACGCAAAATGTTAACATAATTACTAATTTTCAAACATACATTTCTAAACATATTTAGCAAACATATAAACAACATAATAAAATACATAACACTAAACAACAAAATTTCGATATTACTAACATACATACCTTAATCTCGATATTCTGTCTGTCGATATTATGGCACATCGATATACTATACCATCGATATTAAAACATCGATATTATTGTATATCGATATTTTGTTTTCGATATTTTGTCTGACTACCAAGGCGAGGTATTAAGGAAGCTGTGAAATTCATGGGTATAGAATGAAATTAGTTGTAAAACTCCGGCAATAAGGGTGGAAGAAGGTATGAAACTCCAAGGTGAGGGATGGAAGAAATTGTGAAACAACTGGATGCAAGATGGAAGTTGCTGTGAAACACCTGGCAAGGATATAGGAAGCCGTGAAACTCCACGGTGAGGTTTGGCGGAAGCTGTGAACTCTTGGGTTGTGGATAGAAGTAGATATATCTCCTGAATTGGATGTGGAAAGCTGTAAAAGTGCAGGGTGAAGTATGGAAGAAGCTAAGGAACTCCTGGGTGAAGGAAGAAAGTTGCTATAAACACCTGAGGGCAGAATGGAAGTAGCTGGGAAACACCTGGGAGAGGTATGGAGGAAGCGGAAAAAATCATAGGGGTAGGAGACAAAAAGGTGTAAAACTGCAGACATGATCGAAAATGCAGTGAAACTCCAGGGTGAGATATGGTAGAAACTGTGAAACTCGAGGATGAGGCATGGTAGAGGCTGTGAAACACTTTGTAGAGGCAGGATGGCAGTAGCTGTAAAACTCTCTAATAAGATGGAGAGCGCTGTGAAATTCCACGGTGTGGAATGGAAGAAATTGGGATTCCCTTTGGTGGGGGATGGAAGTGATCATGAAACTCCTAAGTGTGAGATAGAAGAGACTGTTAAACGGTGGTTCTGACATCTGAGCCGCCCAGATTTTTTGCTTTTTGATCACCTAATTTTTTATCTTTTACTGTGGGAAAGCCTCATAAGCTGGGACTCACCCACGGTAAACTCATGGTAAAATGGACTGCATGTGTTTTCCACCAGTGTCCACCTTGTGAGATAAGGCCACTGCGATTCAGCCAGGGTAAGGGGCACCTGACTGGTTACATGTGGACATGTGTGCACCCGTGTAAGGGCTGTGCGGCGAAGACTCCTGCTGTGCGCAGCCCAGAAGCTGAGTACAGATAGAAGAGTGTAAAAGGGACTGTGCAGAGGTGGGCAGTGATCTAGAATAGGCCTTATAGTGTGGGGGACACATGCAAGGGATAGTCAGTGTGCTTACTGTTTCACTGTAGGAACACTTCATTATGCTCCCAAGGGGAAAGGAGACCACACTGGGAAGTTTCAGTTCTCTTGGGCCTACAAACTCCAGACAAGCATGAAAATACACTGTAATTTTTGAGAAAATAACCATTCTGTAATGTTCAAAGGCATATCTGTACTGCTTATGGGTCATCCAGAAATGTTATATTCCTCTGACTCAGCTCAGGTCTTGTGTGTCCCTACCAGGATGGATTAATTACTTTCCTCCCCAAGCTTTAGCAACATATTCCTAGCCCTTCACAGCAAGCATTCCCCAGGGCAGAGGTCTTCTCTCCAGGAGGGGGAGATGGGGAGAAGTTATAGAACATCAATCAACAGCTGTCACCTGGTGCCAGGCACCAGGCTTGCTCCATTGCCGGGCGGTGATGTCAGCAAGTGGGGGAAGTGGGCTTTTTAAAGACCAAGTGGCATGGGACCCCTGGACGATGCCATCTTGAAGTATCCCAGAGACCTGTGTAGGAAGGAGGGATTAGGGGCAGAGAGGTGATGTAGCACTGCAGGATAGGGCAGAGGTTAATTCCTGCCAGCACCCTCCACCCCTCCTTAGAACAGGAAGAGGAGCTCTCTCTGTGATATACTCTGGATGAGGAACACTGAGTTTGATGCCATGGCGAATTGGAAAGAGGAGCCCCCGTGCTGTCTCCAGGACCAGGGCTTCTGCCTCTGATTGCCTCTAGGACTGGTGGAGGAAGAGCTAGACTTCTGTGCCAGGAGAAGAGAGGCTCAGAAGGAGGGCAAGTGAAAGTCTGGCACAGGAAGCCAATGAAGCCAGCTCCCTGCTGAGCTTGCCCTCTTGGAGGCCAGAAGCATGGAGGAAGGTGCTCCAGATAGCTAGGGCTGGCCGCCAGTTGTGAAAAGACATGAAAGGCATTGACATCAGCCCACTGGGGTCTGAGATATGCCCCCCAGAAGGTAGGCGACGTTTGACCTTTAAGAAGACCGAAGACGGAACCTGTGGGGCTCTGCTGCCAGTCTCCGAAGTGCCCGCTGGTGGGTCAGGTCACGGGGCTGCACCCAGTGGAAGCAAAGACGGGCAGCACCATCGCTCTCCCTGCGAAGGAGGCCAGGACCCCATGTCTGAGCCCCCCAAGAAGCAGAGGCAGTCAGGGAGTGACGTCGTGTCCCTGTGAAGGGGCCCGGGGGCTCAGGATCCCATCCCTGTGCCCATTGAAGATAAAGTCAGGGAGCGTAATCACGCCCCCCGTGGACCTGAACGAGTGCCCAGGATCCCATCCCTGAGCCGCGAGGGCCAGAGAGAGGAGGGGAGAGTGCCGTTGCACTCCCTGTGACTGGAAAGACGAGGGGGGAGTGCCGTTGCACTGCCCCGCTTCACTGCCAGGCCAGCCACAGCATATGCGTCAGCCTGCAGGAGAGGTCAGACCAGAATAAAGGGCCGGCTCACGTGGCAGCACGCGAGGGTGCTGTCCAGGCAGGGAGCCGGCTAAATATGAGTTGTCATATTGGAGACTTACCCCTGGGGGTGGAAGGGTGTATTTGCAGCGAGGTGCAGTTTCACTAATGTTATTTCTGAGGGTTTAGGCTTCACATGCTTTGTTTTGTCCTCAATAAGAGATTGGAAATATGTTGCTAGCAACATTTCTTGGGTGACTGGTTATAATTGTATAGCCATGTGATTATAAAAGTGATGCCTTTTAAGGGCTGTAATCGACTTGCATTAGTCATGCTAGTAATTATGACAGGTAATCCTCACTCCCCCGTTAGTTGAACAACCAGACTGTCAGCCACTGTGATTTAAGTGTGTATACTTTATTGTCAGTATTAGGTGCTCTCCTCATGTTTTTTTTTACAGAGTTGTATATAGCGCGAACTTGACCCAAAGGTATCGGGTATCAGAGCGCTTTACTTGAGCTACAGTTACATTACACAAGGACACATTCATTTTTTCTGAGGCACAGGGAGATGAAGTGATTTGCCCAGAATCACTGGATGTTGAGCGTCATTGCCGAGACTTGAAACCGGATCCTTAGATCTGAGATCGACCGCCCTAGCCCGTTCGGCAGCATCCTCTCCCCATTTCACAATGGCAGGTGTTCCGAATAAGAAATGCTTGTTAAAAAAAAATGTGGAGGGCAGCCACTTGCTTGGTGGTAGTGGTAGGGGTCCTTACACCAAGTTATGGCCAACCCGTGGCATTTGGGGGCAAGATAATGTTTATACATGTGAGTGGTGGGAATGTTTACGCAATGTCATCAAGGAGTATTTCCATCAGCTTATGCATATTTGTTCATTTTTGCGTCGTATTGAGTAGTGTGAGTGTGTAATAAATGTGTTTTTCCTTTTTCTAAAGAAAAGCATGGACTGGACAATCATTTATTGAGTGTTATTTCTATGTGTCTGTCAATGGTTATTACTAGCCCACACCGCCTCCCTTGAGTAAGCCTTGGACTGCTCTGTAACGCTGCCCTCTGAGAGTCAAGCACTACAATGGTGTGTTTGGTTTCTAGTGACGGACAAAAGTAGACCCATTATTTGTGCAGGCCACACAACTAATGCCTAATTTTCCAAAAAAGTGGCTGTGAAGTTCCTGGGTGCCCGAAAGAAGAACCTTTGTATCTCCAATATGCAAGATGTTGGAAGCTGTGACCTTCCAGTATGCAGGATGAAAGGTCTGTCAGAATGGAGGCTAGGGCATAATCAAGCTCATGCGGGAAGCTATTTTCTATTTTGATTCCAGGAAATGTGCTATCTGCTCTCATGCTGACTCAGGCCTCATCTGCACCGGCCTTCACCCAGGGGCAATAGTAGCTACCCCACCCCTTTTGATACTTGAGCATAACATCCGATCAGTTGTGCATGTGCCTGCCCCCCAACCCCACCTCTCTCCAATAAACAGAACAGAGGAGTCTCCTGAAGCGAACATGGGAAACTGACTTTCAGATGTAGAAGAATCTACACACACCAGCTCTCTGGAACTCCTGTTTTGAACTTGGATACTCATGGGTTATGTTTCCTCCTGTTACACAGTTCGTTGATAATACAGAATGTGCGCTGGTTTTTGCTGCCAGCGTTTCTGAAGCTTTTCAGGAGAATACGAACAGGACTGTAGACATTTATTCCTGGAACAAAACAGGCAGAAAGAACACGAAGCTAGATCACGATGAAACGAGGGGGCGTGAGAGTACTTCTGACGAAGAGAAGCCAATTGTTTGGCAGCGAGGGTTTGCATGGCATGTGCCCAGGAGCTGATCCACACTCTGTAGTGTCTGCCAGGAATTCTGTTTGGACTCAAAACAGAGGTTTATTCATGAGGGCTGTGCTAGTTTTAAACATGAAAGCCTGAACCCCCGCTGTGCTGGGGATGGCCATATAAAGGCAGCTTCCATTGAAAAGGCCAGGGATGTAAAATCCTGGTTCTTCCCCAGGGCAGCTTGGGATGCAGGAGGTGAGTTAGGTCCCCAGTAAGAAGCTCAGGAACTTGCTCAGGTCAGGTGCTTGTCAGGTACATTTATGACATGTTGAGGCACCAGGAATGTCTGCCTCGCACAGACCACAAGGGGGTGATAAGAAACCACGGGCCTCATTTATGAGAAATGACGCATCGCTGCGTGAAAGCAGCGATGCGTCACTTCTCAGTGTGCACTCCTTGCGATATACCTGATGCGTCATATTTAATGTATGACGCATCATGTCGCAAGGAGTTACTGATACGTCAATATTTCTGACGTATCTGAAAGCGCAAAAGTGACGCATTGCTGGAGTGTGTCACAAAAGTGACGCAACTCCAGCAATGCGTCCTTTCAAATGGGGCAAGCACCATGTGAAAGGGCCTGCGTCAGTCTTGCGCCTGCTGTGAGGCAGGCGCAAGATTTTGACGCAACGGCGTCCTAGGAATGACGCAGTGAAATCTCATAGATTTCACTGCGTCACTTCTACGAAGCTTTTTGCGAGGGAACGCCCCCCCTGCATACATTATACCTGACGCAGGTATAATGTAGCGCAGGGGTTTACAAAGTGAACCATCTGCTTAGATGTGTCACTTTGTAAATAGTGCACAACAGGAGGCATGTTTTACGCCGCCAATGCGTCACAAAAAGTGACGCATCGGAAGCGCAAAACTGACGCGATGCCTCATAAATGACACTTTCCATGGCACTGCTGAGGCTGGAAGCAATGGGAGGCAAATGCTCCAAGAACGTTTCTAATAACAGCAGAATCTCTGCTGTAGGAATGATGCTGAGTTTCACAGGCCCTACTTTAGGGGAAGATGCATGTCAATAAGCGGACTGGACAAACAAGACTGGCTTCAAAAATTGCAATCACTTTGGTACTGATGGACATAAGTAATGATGGCCTGAAAGAGGGGAGTACCTGACAAAAGGAAAAGTATCTCCTTCCGTGGCAGGCAGGGAAATACAGTACTCCACGCAGCAGCTTGCTAGAAAATAATAAAAAAAACACATACAGACACACACAGAGACTCTCTCACTCTCTCTGTATCTCTCTCTCTCTCTCTCATTTAGTTTTCTTAAGCTAACGACTCCAAAATAAATTCATAATATATGGTATGAAGTATCTCCCGCTGTACAATTTAAGGATATAGCAAGTCACTGAGGAATTTTTTGATCATAGCTGAAGAAAAGAGGCCACAGGAGAGTTACTTTATACGGTCATTGAATTCCAAGGTCAAATGCACGGCCTAACTAAGGTCACCTGCAATGTGCTACGCTTAGTAGACTGCATTCTGTTCCTATGCCATTGGCAAGTGGTGCCTTCAGCATGGTGGGCGTGTTACTTATGGTGTGCACTGTGTGGGCCTCAAACCATGACTGATGCATTTAATTGATTTTAATGGTTTTATGCATTTAGGCAGGACCATAACTCAGTTTTTAACGGTGTTTTTTTCAGTGAGTGAATTTCAATGCCTGTTTATACTTCACTTTATTTCCAACCCTTGCAACTCATGGCCTTTTTTATTTGCAAAAGATTCAGCTGCAGAACCTGGCTTGCGGCTTGGATGTGCAGCCAACCCAGCCAGGCCCTCTGTGGGACCCTAGTTGTGCATTGCCTTTGGCAGTGCTCTGCGGAGATCTCGCCTGCGGCCAGACCTTGCGCCCCAAGCGTGCACGCTACCTGCGCAGTGCACACTCTCCATTGAATGCATTCTTTCTCTCTCCCCTATCTGCCTTTGTTTCTCTGCCTCTCCCCTTTTCTCTGCCTCACACTTTTGTAAAAGTCCTAAACAAAATCTGATTCGCATTTATTCATAACATAGTGGACGGATCCATTACTTAAAATGGTGGCTTGCATGATAGCGTTTTGGCTGCATCACATGCTATGTTTCCTGGTTTTGTTCTAGACACCTCTCATTGTGCTTCCTACTACTGTATCTCTTTTCCCCCCGCAATACTAAATTGCTAATCAGGAACTGACTAACCATTTTCAAGATGGCAAAAAATTTATTTCTACAAAGTCCTTAATCAGCCAATCACATTTCTCAAAATATTAAAACGGGGTTCACTGAACTGGACTTTAAATGGTACAGACATACAAAGATGCTAACCATTTCAAGCCCACTAGTACATTATTTAAATGATTTACAGATTTATTGAGGGTATGACTGACTATGTATTTTGTGACTTCTAAAAAACTTAGTTAATGCTGTGCAGTCCTTCTACACCCAGGGGTTAATTTTGCAATGTATGACAACACTGCACAAAATGTGAAAAAGTAGCAATTTCTTAGTATTTATACAGAGTCTGCTTCCACATTTCTATCTGCTGCACAATCCAATAGTACTCAATCTACTAACCTCGGAAGGATGTAAGGCTATGTGTCCCCTGCCCACCTCTGAACCTGTGACCTGGAGGATATCTAAACATTTTATTAGAAGGTACTTATTTCGATATTTAACTCACTAAACTATCTTACTGTTTGAATGGAAGTAAGCGTGGAAGTTCAGGTGTTTGTTGGGAAAACAACTTGTATGAAATTGAATTGTGGTTCGCAGTAAAAAGCAATAGGGAAATAACAAGAAAAATAAAAAGATGACAAAAATGGAGTACTAATTTTGGAATATCAGCCTCAAGTTTTTACTTCACAGGACCATAACGTTTGCAATGATTAAGAATAACGGATAGAGGGTGTCAAAGGTTGTGTACGCGCCCTGTTTCTGAAGGTCCTGGGCAGTGGAGATACCATGTCTGTACCATTCGTGCATGTCTAGAACCTTATCCACTCATGTATATTCCATGCTCCATGTAAATATATATATATATTTTTTTTATATACAATAAAAAATTACAGAAATTTAAGAATAACGGATAGAATTCCTATTTCTACTCTGTTCACTTAAAATGCCCTCAGGCCAAGTGTGTGCTACGTGAAACCGCAAATAGAAATGCACATGAAGGGCTATAAGTGGGATGAAATAACTGGGGCGTCTCTCAAAGGGATGTGGCCAATGTAATTAACGTCATGGCTTAAAAACACATAAGCTTAAAAATTGTGCTTGGAATAGTGTGCTGCCTTCTGGTTTTTTGCTGCTTCTGTCCTAGCATCAGATATTTAATACTACAAGTAGCATTACACCTACAACAAGCCAGGACTGTTGGCTTTTCCAATGAATGTTAGTTGCGTAAGATAAATAAGGAACTACTACGGCTACGCTGTATATAACATTGAAAATGCTTCTGTTCTGACATGATTAAACTGTGAAAGAACTTTAACGAGTCTCTTTTAAGTTACATCAAATGCAGTGAAGGGTGGTACTGCTGCAGAGAAAAGATTTATTTCTCACCCTGAGGGTGAGGGCAAAATTAGAGAGCCCGATAGGGACCCAATTCAACACCGCTTTTTGGACCCTGCCCACTTAAAGCCCTGTGTAAACGTACAAACATATTCACATGTTGGGCCCAGGGAATCTGTGTTGCTCATAGAAGAATCTGCTCCCAAACATCCAAGGAATAGAGGGACCTGAAGCTTTGTGTCTTAAGTTTGCCACGTGGCTTGCAAACTCTGCATTGAGTCAGCTCTCACAAGGACTGGAAACACTTGACAAACACTGGAAGGCCGCTTTTTGAGTCGACGAAATGGAGGGGAGTGGAGGGTGAGACTTTTTCCAATAAATATTTGCTGATGGGTTTGGTTTATGTTTTACGCAGTCAGGTGTGACAGCTGCTGGGTTACTACCGGGTTACGCCACACCACGGAAGTAAGTTAGGGGAGTGCTGACCTTTTCTCTCTACACTCCAGGTTCCCTCCCTTGGACGGAAGGTGTATCCTACGATAAACCACCTGTGCAGTGGTTTATTACTCATGGGGCTTGGTCAATTCTTTGCTTATTGTGACCGAAAAATACAGTGTGTTTAGTGCACTTGCGTGGTGTTGTCGGAGGGCAAACTGTTCTACTCATAGCCTTACCAAGGGCACACCAACGGCTCGGTCCGGAAGTGGTCTAGTCCCTGTATGGACTTTGATGCTCCCCAACTGGCCTCTTCTCTAACTCTATAAAGCCCAAGCCCAGAATCAGAACTGTAGCATTCTCCGTAAGAATGAGAGACTTGGGTCAAGATTTAAGGAGTTTATATAAAGTATTGTTAAGCAGAATACGTAAAGTATCTCACAGGCCTGATTAGCAATAAAGAGTACAAATCATAAGTACAGAGAACTCGATAAAGTTCTATGCAACATCCACCAAAGAAATCGGCTTACGAACTGGGGAATAGGGTATCCCAGTTACAGAGGATTAGTACGTCCTTTTATACGACTTTGGACTAAGGTTTCACCCATTACTAAGCATGTACACGATTCTCAGGATACGAACCAATAAGGATTGAGCACACAAAGTGAAGGCCCACTCAGATTGCCTCCAGCTACAGACAGTGATTAGGCCATGTCCTTGGTGCGCACAGAACACATCATCCCGCCCAACTGCCCTGTAGCACCAGGTTTAAAACATGAACATAGTACATATAGTAACTGTACTTGGAGTAAATGACCAAAAACAACTATAAATAGCCTCATGCCACTTCTAGCCACTTACTGCATGCTTTGTAGAAGTACACCATTAATCTGTCCCCATACATATCGCTTCAAAATGGCTGACGCTGTCCAAGGCTTACACAAGCTTTCCAGAGGCATTTATCCTAACAATTTATCCTAATGCCCCCTCCCAGGCTGACCCCCTAAACAAGAAACAAAGCATTTTAAGGACAACCTAAAAGCCTACCCGAAAAGGGGGAGTCCAGGTTAATCACAAAACCCCACTTTGAGCTAAGTTCATTTGTTCATTCAAACATGGTGCTAAAACTCTTCTGGTTGAATGCAGTTTTCAGGACAAATGTCACCGACAGTAATTTAAACTCAGCAGCAAAACAAAATCAGTTTACTGTCTCTACATGTCCCACAATGCTCGGGATGCCTGCATTGAAACACATAAGACACAAAATTTGGGCAAACACTTTGAAAATGGTAGGTTGATATGTCGATTGAAAATGCATAATTCTCTTGATTGCTATCAGTGGTTTAGTGGAATCTAAGCCCAGGTACCACAGTAGTTTTAAATAAGTTGAGAACTTCAAGGAAACAGAAGTGTAACTTTTCTTTTTAGGTCTCGCCTACCAGTTTTTGGCTGTGTTTGAAAAAGAGTTCTTTTGGGCCTTCCCGAAAACATCCAAAGGATTAAGAGCCAGTTTGTTGCTTACCATTGGTTGGCTTTACTGTCACTCTCATTTACTTGACTCCTATTTGATGGCTTGCCTTTCTCTTCTTGTGTGTCACTCCACTGGAGAATAGACTCTTTACCATCATTCTGATGACATGACTTGTATTATTCCTCTACTCCCATTCAGGGATCTACTTCTTTCCTTTATTTTAGCACTGCATGAGAGTACATATGTTTTCTAGCTCACTCTCTTTTGTCCTGCATCCCTCCAAACACCAGCCCCTCCAACTCCTACGTTCTCTGTGTTGCGCCCTCAACTCACCCAACTCTCCCCCACAAACGCTGCTTTAATGTGCCTTAATCAGGGAAAAATCCATAAAAATATGGGTGGAGATTTACGTTCTAGGATAGAATTCCATACAAGGGCAATGGAACCTCCTGCACAAAAACGCCACATTTTTTTTCGACACAGAAATTTGTTTTCGCCATGGACTCTTTCCCCTCACGAGTCGGGGCTCCTGCAGGTAAGTGTGGTGAGGAGGGGTGCAGGGGGGAAGTTGACAAATGATGGAATAGGATTTATCTATTTATTTTCCCTATTCCGTCGTCTGTCGACTTCAACCCCCCCTGCACCCTACCCCACCGTGCTTACCTGCAGGAGCCGCAACTGCCCCTCACTCTCTGCAAATCTGGAAGTGATCTTCTCCACTTCCCAACATGGAAAGAAAGTTACTCGAACCCTTGACCGGAGTAAATCTCTGATCATTTCCAGGTTGGGCAGAGCTCGGATTGGAGTTTTAGAATGCCACAAACACATATGTGTGTTTCCAAACTTAAAAGGCAAACCACACTTTGGAACACCACTTCCCACCCTATGTGTAGGATCTACTATGGCACATTTCTCCACATTTGTGTCGGAGAACCTGGAGTAGTATGTGCACCTACGCCATGCAGGATTTCTGGCTTGTGCTAAAGAGGTATTTTGAGTTGTACACTTAAGTCCAAGGTTTATAAAGAAGATTCCAATATGCAAGGCCCCATTGCAATTCAATACATTCCACCTACTTCTAGTCTCCAAGGTCCTGCATGTTTCTATCCCCCCATCTGTAGCTGATTTTGAATTACTCCTTGAAGCCTGAGTGTAAACCACTCGGTTGTCTGTTTAAAAAAAAAAAAAAGTTATAGGACTTGTGGTGCTCTAGGCTTATAGATATTTGGCAACACAATTCCTGGTGCAGTCATTTATGGAGATGTTTTCACCTTGTATCAGCCATTTATACACCTCTGAAACACTATCACTCACAAATGGCACTCTATGTCTCGGAATATTTCTCCAGGACAGTCATTTCCTTTTTATCTCTACGTTTCTATGTTTCTTAATATCCATTCATTCAACTTCTAACTCTGCTTCCATCATTAGTTCTTTGTGCCATAACTTGATCTCTAATTTCTCCTTTCCTCTTTTTGCCCACTGTTCACCATCGTCTTTATCTGTGATATTACCCTCGCCCCCTTTTGCTCATCCTATTACACAATAATTACTATTTACTTTCACCCTCCATCTCCCCCTCTTGTCTCTTCCTTGTGTTATTCCGTTTCACACCTGCCTACTTCTTTGTCCACCTCCCGCTTGTTACTTCCTTTTCGTTCCTGTTTTTCCATTTCTCTCTCAACATAAATTAACCTTCGGCTGTGTTTGCACACTGGTGTTTTCATACAGTCTGATGCACAGGATGGGAGGGACACACCTGCTTCCTTGAATTCCCACCTCTTTTTTACAGCTCACTGTTAATCAGCACATTTATGAGGATGTGACTGGCAGGGGTTGGAGGTGTGTGTTTACTGGCAATGAATCCTCACTTCACCTGAAACGGGTGCAGTTTAATGGGAGGGGGTCCATTTGTACATTTGGTAAAACAAAGGCGTTATGCGTCATTGAGAGGCGCACAAAGGAATTACTTACATGGTCTCGGCAGCCAACACTACCCTGTTGTTGCGTACATGCATCTCCTTTCATACTGCGCACATGAAAGTTGATTAATGCACATAACACTTTTTGCCCAGGATAACATTATTAGATTAAGTGAAGAAGCTGGGATTCAAAACCTTCGCTGCACCTGTGCTAATCCTCAGCTTTCCACAGTCAATGGACCAGTTGGGATCCATGGAAATTCAGAGAATTGCTAAGAAAGTGGTCCTTTGCTTGGTGGATACTATCTTCTCTTATCTGTATGTTTTTGTCAAGCATTATCGTGCAATATTTGTTGATATAGGGAATTCTGGAAGGAATGTCCGACAAATAATGTAACCATTTAAAAAAAATCATATTGAATGTTGAATGGTCTCCATGTGGTATTAAGACAATACATGCCCCCTTTCTGTCATTCTTGAGGGCACAGAAGTTTGTCTCTGAACAAATAAAAAGATCCTCCTATTGCTCAAAGTTTGAGAAAGGCCAGGTCAGGGTTCACAAAGTGAAAGGCCACTGCAGTTTTACTAGCCATGGTCTGCTCCACATGACCCTGCACATGCAACACTAGTGCAGCTCTGGTCGGTCCCAGTGGCCGATACATGTTGGCGCCCGGACCTCCCTTCTTGGTTAGGCATTTGAAAATGGTACGTCTTTGGATGTAATTTATTATATTTCCAACATAGCAGTTTAGTTTATAGTTGTACGTACTAAGACCTCAGCATTGCTCAACTATAAATGTAACTGTGTGCAGGTAGCAATCCGAGAGGCAGAAGGCAAAAATAAAAAACAATTTCTCATACCTTATTTTACTACCATGATCTACCAAATACATTTCTGGAGACTCTATCCTGCTCCATCTCTCATTTACTCATCCCAAACCTCCTCCTACTACTATGATCTCCCAATAAACTCTTTTTTTCACTCTTCCCTCTTCTATCCCTCCATTATCCCTTTCAATCAAACTACCAGACTCACATGTCCACCACTCAAATTAATTCACAATTCCCTATACAAATTCACTACTTATCATTTTGAGTTTTGGAGTAGCGTGCTACCCGTCGAAAAGCACAGGGGTAATAAGTGCTATACAAATACAATTACAATATTGGTGGGAAATTTGTGATGTAAATCTAGCATGAAGATGTGATAAATCGGAGTTGTATAGCTGCAGAAAGGTTGCCAGTACGGCAGCTTTTTGTGAAGTGTTTATGTGTTTTGCCTTTCTTCTTATCCGTTCTTTTCAAGTTATGTTTCCATGCAGAAGGATTTCTCATAACTGTGCCCCAAAAAAGTCAATTCATTCTGCTGATTGCATTACACTCCCTCCTCTCCGCGGTTAGCGGCACAGTGATCTGCACAAGATTCCAAGAGTGCATGCTGCCCCATGGTCTCTAGACACTATAAGGGACCTGTCTTCTCCATAGAGGTAATTGTCCAAAAAGGTGCATCTGATTTGATTTAAACTTTCTAAAGTGCCCGATTGCCCTCGGGCATCTTGGTGTTAGCATAATCCTGCATCAAGCCTGATATCTGAGCATGCCATTGGAGCTGTGCTCTCACTGCTGAAAGTTTGAACCAACCTGTAGCCTTTATCAATAGGAGATTTCTTCAGAGGGAACAGAGGTGGAGTGCCATTGAAAAGGAAAACTTTGAAGTGGTCTGGGCACTGAAGAATTTGAGACCATACTTGTTTGGGACTTACTTCTGGTTTCAGACAGACCACAGACCCCTCAGATGGTTAATGCAGATGAGGGGTGAGTATCCTAAACTGCTGAGGTGATCTATATCACTACACGGAATGGACTTTACAGTGGAACCTTGCCCTAAGGCTGACCCTGCCAATGCTGATGGTATTTCCAGGGTTTTCCACTTTAGCAATAAGCACTGGGGTTGGTATTTTCTCCCTGCTTTCAGCTGGTGGGGGAAACATGTCAGACTGACATCCTTGGCGTGGTATTACCCCACACACTTTTCCATCACCACTCCTATTTTGCTGAATTAGCTTTTGTTTGCTTTAGTACTCCTTTAGGACTCAGTGCATTTTAACACTGCTAACCAGTGCTAAAGTGCTTCTGCTCCCTCCATCAAACATGGTAAAATTGGACAACACCTGATATTTATATGTATGTCCCTAGTACATCGTACTACTAGAACCCAGGGCCTGTAATTTAAATGCTACTAGAGCGACTGCAGCACTCCTTGTGCCACCCACTAAATTAGCATTTCAAAACATGTCTTAGGCCCATCACTGCAGCTTCTAGTGCAGTTTTAAACTGCTATTTCGACCTGGTAAAATAAACCTTTTGCCATGCCTAAACCTTCCTTTTTAAAAAGTAATAGTCACCCCTAAAGTAGGCCCTGAAGGCTAATAGGGCAGGGTGCATTGTATTTGTTATGTTATGTTGAATAATGTAGTGCACTAATCACCCAAGAAGGTGTCCAGTCACTTGAGCACATGCCTAGGTGGGTGGTCCCGGTAGAGTTATTCGAAGACCCAGGTCTTCTTTTTTTTTGGTGGAACTCCAGAAGTGTGGTTGAGGCTCTGGTGTGTTATGGGAGGTCATTTCGTGTTTTTGGTGCGATCAAGGAGAACAAGCTACCTCCTCCTCTGCTTTTGTGAATGTGGGGGTTGTGTACAAGTGAGATTGAGACTAAATGTTGGTGTCTTGGTAGGTTGATGAAAGTGTATGCGGCTGTTCTGGTACGCTGGCCCAATGTTGTGCAAGGCTTTGTATGTATGCATGAGGAGTTTGGATTGGCTGCATTTGTGGATGGGGAGTCAGTTGAGCTTTCTGAGGTGAGAAGAGATATGAGTGCGGTGTGGGAGATTGAGTATGAGTCTTGAGATGGCTTTTTGGATTGTCTGCAGTCTGTGTAGGAGCTGCTTGGAGATTCCAGCATAAAGTGCATTGTCGTAGTCAAGTCTGCTTGTGATTAGTGCTTGCATGATGGTGAGTCTGGTGCTCTCTGGTAGCCACTTGAAGATCTTTCGCAACCTACGTAGGATGTAGAAGCAGGCAGTGCTCACTGCATTGACATGTGCCGTCATGTTGGGCTTGTTGTCCAGGATAATCCCCAGATTTCTGGCATGGTGGGTGGGTGTTGGTATTAGTTCTGTTAGCCACCAGGGGGCGTCCCACATAGCAGGTAAAGAAGACCAGCACATCAGTCTTGTCAGAGTTGAGCTTTAAGCAGTTGGTTCTCATCCATTCTGCTACCATGGTCATGCAACTGGTGATGTTGGCTCTGATGGTGCTTGTCTTGTCTGTCAGGGAGAGGATTAGTTGGCTAGCAGAGTCATGTAGACATTGAATTGGGTAGGGCTGAGAGATAATCCTTGGGGATTCTGCAGATCAGGCTCTTGGGCTCCGAAGTGAAAGGTGGCAGTCTGACATTTTTGGTTCTTCACATGAGGAAGGAGTAGATCCAGTTGAGTGCAGGTCCTTGGGTGCTGAGCTCATGGAGTCTTCTCATGAGTGTTCGTGGGAGACAGTGTTGAATGCTGTGGAGAGGTTCTGTTTTGGTGCTGTGATTTTTTCTGAATTCTGATTGAGTTATATCCTGTCAATGATATTTTTTGAGGTGGGTTGTGAGGTGCTTGTTGATGACCTTCTCTATGTCCTGGCAGAGAAGAACTCCTGAAGTAATTTTTCACTTTTGTAAGGCCTGTTTCTCCCATTGGTTAACAATGGGTCACCTTATTAGATTTAATAAGTGCTAACTTTAGATTGGGAGCAGATAGACATATACTGTTTACGCTCAAATGAATGGGGATTTATAATCCTCTTTAATTGTGAAGTCGGATTTTAAGTTACAATTCTGAAACACCACTTTCAGAAGGTTGCTATTTCCTTGTCCTAACCATCTGTGTCTTCTGCCTGTGTCCTAGGTCACATGATTTTGAATTGCTCTGCTGTTCAGGTTTTTGTACTGCTTCCAGACAGCAAAACAAAGAGAGCTTAGCTGTGGAAAAAAGGGGCCATCTTGGCAGGATATCTCGCATACGTTTCACTTCAAAGAGATTTGCCTCCTGCACACACAAAGGAACCTGACACCAGGCTTACCCTGCCTTTTGTCCCCCCCCAGGCAGTTTGGAGCCTTGATAGGGGAAGTGGAACAACTTCCCAGAAGGGGGGTAAGACAGGGATTCCCTCTACACAAAGGCGGGCGCCAGGTATAAATAGGTGACCTTCAGAGTCACTCACACAAACATTACTGGACCAGTGGAAGATTTAGAAGAAGGTTTGCCCTACTGCTTGAAGGACTGCCTTGCTGTCTGAGAAGGAAGATTGGACCTGCTTGCCTTTATCCCAGGCTACTCATAGTCACTCAAAGGGTAAATTGGCTGACCTCCTGTATGAAATACAGGAATACAACGCACTTCAGAAACCTTCCTGCAACTTCTCAGCAGACCTTATGCAACTGGCCTGCCTGGACCTGCAACTATATCTGCCTAAGCCCTGCTGCTGTACTGTGCTGGAAGAGTACTGATCCCCAAGAGGTGCCCAACAGGTCCTGGATTCTTGGCTGGCATCAGTGGAAGTTCCTCCTGGGAGGAAATGCGAAAATTCTGCAGTTTGTGCTCCTCCTGAACAGGCCCATTCCTACCAAGACTCTGTTGTCTGTGATGACTACCAACCCAAAGCATCGTTGAAACCTGCTCTTTGTCCCGACAGTGACTGTCCAAGGTGAAAAGAAACGCAAGACCTGCTTTTTGCGCTACTGTAAAGACAGTCCGTATCAACTGGGGTGGCGAAGTGAGCTTAAGAACGATGATGGGTTCAACCCAGATCTGTTACTGGGGGTGAGTGTCTGAGAAGTTTCAGCACTCCGGCAATCATCTCCTTGTGTTTGCTTTGTTCGCCATAAGTTGGCAGGGTATGCCCGGACGTGGGTCCATTGCTCATTTTGCCACTGGATTCAAGCTGGCCTGGCTGAAAAGAGGTGTTACCCGAAACCGCCCCAGGATGCTTGTTTCGGTCAAGGGAGGAGCAGACCTGGCTGGACTGTTCCCATAGGGCACAGGGTCAAGACTGATTTGCATATGGCTGGGTACAAACTGGGGTGGCGATGTGAGCTGAAGAACGATGATGAATTCAACCCAGATATGTGACTGGGGGTGAGTGTCTGAAAAATGTCAGCATTCTGTCCATCATCTCCTCGTGTTTGCTTAGTCTGTGATGACTGCCAACGTGAAGCTACAGCAACAGCCATCGGCAATGCCAGACCAGATCTTTGCGCTACTGCAAAGTCTGTCCACGACATCGGAACTGCTTTGCGCGCTACAGCAATGATCCATCCATGATGATCAACCTCCTCCTCACAGCCTCCTCCAACGAAAACAGAACTCTTTGCACTGGACTTAGAAGATAACTTTTCAATGGGACTAACCTGGTCCCTCTATCCGACCCACGTTCCATCGCAGTTGGCCTGAACATGTGAACTTCCCCAGTCTAGCGTAACCAGATGGCCACGAGTGCTGCTTTGTGATTCTAGGTGCAGTGGCGTAACGAAAGTTGAGGGGCCCCCCCTGCAAAATACATAGAGGGGGCCCCTTACACATCGCTGCCAAGGTTCCAAGTTGCTTCTGTGTGACATTTCAGTGGCTGGAGTGTGCGTATTTGTGACATTGCATTTCCTTGTGTGTGACACTTGAGTGACACTTTATCGCAAGTCAAAGTAGCTGAGCCTGTGTAATAATATTAATTTCACGATCTCCTGAGCAACCCTGAAAGAGTGGAGTGAAGGTGAGTGTAGGTAGGCATGTGTTTGTTTTCTGCAAAAGGGACATAGCATGAAGAGTGTTGTAAGCTTCCCAGACTAACTTATACAAATATAAGAAAATACCCCAAATAGGAGGCTAGTTACACTGGGATTTTGTCAGGGTACAGCTGTCTGTAGCAAGCACTGGTGTCCCATGTGCTGAGTTCAGCCACACGTAGCTGCAGTAAAGAAAACACAGCAAGGCTGAGACTTTAACAGCTAGGGGACACTACGACCAAGACATTAGTCTTTAAACCAGTGCTTCCTTTTTTGTATCCACCTACTAGCATCTCTCATTTACAAACAAACTGGTTGTGTTAATAATGAAGACTTTTTTCAGGCAATGCAGTCAAATTCATAAGGATAGCCCTATAACTGCCTTTTCACACTCTTCCTCATTTACCACCATATACTGGATGTCATCCACCAACATCCATATCTGGGCTCCCCATCGCCTTCCTCCTCCAGTGAGTCTGTATCCTCATGCTCAGTGTGTCTGCTGTTCAGACATGGTGCTTTGGTGTGGGAGTCTGTGTTTTTGTTACATGAACAAAGTAAATAAACAGTTGAATCTTACCTCTACAAAGTTGATTGGGGGAGACAGAGCCAATGGGACAGAAAAAAAGCAGAAGTAGTCCACGGGGGACTACAGATCCTACCTTGTGAGTCATTTCTATGCCTGATCCTTTTTCTATCGTTTCTTGTCGCCCCAATGAACAATTTCAACAAAATGATGATCATTATCTAGCAATAATTGGGGTACAGTGGTCCCATCACAGGCTTTTGTCCCAGTGCCACAGCACCTGCTGCACTTCCCCCCCACCAAACTCCCACATTGCCCCACTTCAGGAAGGACCTCAAGACCTGGCTCTTCGGATTACCCCAGCACTCAACTTAGCGGTCCCCTGAGCCCCCCCAGCGCCTTGAGACCCTCAGGGGTGAGTGGCTGGGCTTTCCCAACCCTGATTGACTGATTATCGACATGCCTGGTCCATCTTGCAGAACCCAGGGGTACTGGCCCGTGGCCTGGTTGTGTGCGATACAAGTTATAATTGGCAATGCCCAGAGAACCCTCACCCCCAGATCTTGGAAATTTTAACCTCCTCCAGCCCAGATATCACTTAATTACTGTCCATTTCATGGGCGCTCACTTTGACTCACCCTCATATGCAATAAATACATTGAAAGATTCAGTAAAACAACTAGGAATTTCCCTCAAAACTAGATACTCCAGAATTATTTGCTGTGTTTGTGACATGGGCTATTACATTAATGTATTTTGTGATGTCCCTCTCTGCCACAGCTGCAGTGCTTTACATAATGTATCTTACACACGTCACGGTTACCAAGCAGTCCCGGTGTTATCAGCCTGATGAGGATATGTGGTATAGACAGTCCTGTCGATATCTGAGCCTTGTGCATTCGATTCAAAATATCCACAGACGGCACACAAGGCGTTCCATCCTCACAGGCCTCCCTACCCCACAAACACCTATTAAAGTTTGCAGAAAAAGTTTGCTGAATCTTTTTGTTTTCCCAAAGTTCCAAGTTCCCAAACTCGATTGGTTGTTCTGCTGGTGCTGTGTGACCTGCGTGCATCTGACAGCCTTTTCCATATTTTTGAGGGTGATAGTCTTTTTTATGGGCAGATAAATTACCTTTAACTTTTCACTTAAGAGATTTTATGGGCCATCCCATGAATATTTGCCAGATACGTTTTCAGGAACGTTTCACATATTTAAAAAAAAAATATTGAATTATAAAAAGTTGTGCAATATTGTAGGGGGCGGCTGTTTTGGATGGGGGTGAAAAGCTGTGAAGTGTTTCTTTTATATTTCACTTAATTCATGAGAAAACTATAATTATTATTCTTAGTACCAATTGTATTTGCAGTTTGGTTTTCAAGTTAAAATCAGACATTTTGTACACCAATTAAATGCTTAACCAAAATTCATCCAGATATAATTCACCTTCATTTTCAGTTCCAAATACTATTTTCAAAGAAATGTTTCCAGTTTGTGGGTAAAAATGATGCCACTATACGTTAATGCAAACAAGAACCTTCTAGAAGAGCATGTTTGCCAAGAATCTGCCTCTATATAAGGCTTTGCTCACGTAATACAAATTAGCTACCCCTGCTCTGATGTGCCTGATTAAAAACATCAGCGAATTCTGATATGCAATACTCTGTCTGCATACAAGATAATTTCGTTTCTGGCATTGGTTTACTTGAAATTTTGCAGTGTCTGTTCAGCTGCCGATTTTCAGCAGAGCCACTGTGTACATGCCCCAGGGGCCAATAGGGCTGAG
Source organism: Lissotriton helveticus (assembly GCF_964261635.1). Classification (NCBI taxonomy): domain Eukaryota; kingdom Metazoa; phylum Chordata; class Amphibia; order Caudata; family Salamandridae; genus Lissotriton; species Lissotriton helveticus. The sequence goes on along the minus strand of NC_136070.1, from coordinate 132,566,167 downwards.
CTGGCTAGTTCCTGCTGCAGTCTGGGTGTGCAGGTCGGATGTATGACATTACAACGCATGCTTTTACCACACATGCCTTTACAACGCGGTATTTACAATGAATACCTTTACAACGCATAGTGCTTTGGGGCGCTGGATAGTGAATAGTTTAATTTACTATTCCAACTCCAGTCCCCGTGGATAGTAGGGAAGGTGTTGGATAGTAAATTAAATCTATTCCCTATCCTAGCGCGCCCCCCAGCGCAATGCGTTGTAATGGTTTGCGTTGTAAAAGTTGCGTCGTAAAGGCACTGCGTGGTAAAAGTTGCGTTGTAAAGGATGTTTCCCGTGCAGGTCAGGCTGACAATGTGTACCCTCTGCTTAAGTGTTGACCTGACACTGGAGAAAGGGCTGAGCAGAGCTCTGGGTGCTGCTCTTGGGTGCAGCACTTAACTTCTCGCGTAAAACAAGCTGTCTCTCAACATGCTGTCCGTGCATCTGGTACACGTGGTCTCTCAGGGAACAACCCCTTACATCCTGTAAAGAGAGCGTGAGTCAATCACAGCAGTCCCAGGGTCCGGACGAGATGTAACAAATACAATTGTAGCATTCCGGGCTCAGGGGCGATTTCCATGGCAACAATAGTCACCTCGTCTATGGGCCTGGCTTGTACTTCCTGGGACACATTAAAATGAGTAAACAGACAAGCACTGGCTGCGCACTTGTCGAATTGACTCCAAAGCTCCTTGACAAATGGAGAGGTGCCCAATATGCGCAAAATACTGTTTTATTGCAGTGATTCGTGGCCTTGCCTTCAAATGACCCATGATGCTTTGCAGGGCTGGGTGATGCTCCAGACCCAGTCAAAACCTCTTAAGCCCGCCCATGCACAGAGTGCCAGAAGGGCCCCCCTCGATCTCAGGCCCCCCCCATCACAGCGGAGGCTGCGGGCGTTATTGTTACGCCTCTATCTAGGTGCTATTTTCACTAAAAACTTTCAAATTGAATATCTCCAGTATTGCTGATTAGATCTTTGTAGTTCTGGTATCATTTTATGTATTACAATTTACTCTATTTTGCTAAATTGGTTTGGGATTTTTCTTGTGTTTTCATTTTATTACTGTTTGTGTGCATTGTTCAGAATGTGAAGTCATAACCTGGGACCCGAGCTATGAAACGAGCTTTGGGTGTGTCTACTTTTTTGAGCAGTATCATCTTGTGCAGTGACCATGATCAGGGTACCTGATACACGCCTTGTCACTGTCTCTCTCATTGATGCTGCAGCACTAGGACAGGAGGAGGTGTTTAGGTTGGAGGAAGATGTTCAGCAATCGTAAACCAATGCCTGAATCTCTAAAGCTCATCTGTCTGTCTAGGTGTGAGTGAATTGCTTGCACTGCAGTTGAACCTCATCATTGTGTAAGAGGAAACTTGCACATCACTGCTGCTTCCCATGCTCTGTTATGTGGTTGGAGAATGCTTTGAATGGTATCTACGATGTGTCAGTTGTGGACTGATGCTTCCACCCCTCATACACACTCTGTATTTTTTTCGCAAAGAAAGTATTTATGTGAACTATGTTTGATGTCTTTAGTGCTCATGCTGTCCCTGTTTAGTTTGGTTTACACTGCTATTGTTTGATGTAGATGGCTGGCATAGGGGTGTGTGTGCGTGTGTGTGTTGCACCAGATTTAAAGAAGAAAAGTAAACCAATCAATGTCCTGATTGTTATCGTGAAAACATTTCTAAAGGCAAAGGAACACACTTATGTTGAGGTCTGTTGCACGTTATTATTCGTCTACACAGAATTGCATTCTTGATTTTCCATGCTTTTTGAAAGATTTTTAGAGATTTAACTTTTCATAGATTGACTGCCTCGAATGTGGACAAGGTGTTTGCATTTCCACGGTATGAATTTCAGGTTCTTGAATTCTCACAGGGGGTGGTGATGTACCATTTGAGGTGGCTGCCCTGAATCCATTGGTGCCACAGAATGCATTCGATTCACTGATCAAACAGGTGCATTTGCATTGTAAATCAATGCGATCTTTGTTGATAATTGGTTTACCTTTCAGATTAACAAGTATCTTTGCAGTATAACCCTTCTTAACTATGCCGGCGATGAGACTCCCACAGGTGCATGCTTTGGAGTCATCCAGAAATGCTAACAATGTACAATGCTTTGATGGCAACACAAAACAAAAAAATACAAACGGAATCACATGAAGTTCTTTTCTGATGTACACATTGCTTTTCAGGAGCAAAAAAACCTACTTGGGTTTATAAAGAAAAAACACAGTTTTGACCGTTTCACCTATTTCTATTGATTGATATGGCTGACGTGTATAAAGTATGGTTCATTTCCATGTATTTTATTTCTACGTTAGTTTCAGCACATGTGGGGGTGTTGAAAGAATGCCAATGTGTGTGCCAAGGAGGACTGTTGTTTGAACATGTTTTTTTAATTGATGTTAGCATTCATGGCTCTTGTCTGAAGTCTACATTTCCCTTAATCGAGAAGTAGCATGCTGTATCTTTAAATGTGTAGATTTTTATGTGTCGAAAAGCCCATTGGGCATTTCAGTAAAAAACACAATGTTGAGTTAGTTGCTGACTAGTTAACATACTACTTTTCTGACACCAGGTTGCTTCATGTTTATAGCTTTGTATGGGGTGGGGAATGATATCCTGCCACTGAACCCCTTCTAGAAGAAGTGTAATTGGGGCATTTGCCTGCATTCCTATGGCTTAAGGGTGGAGAACAGAAACTGGGATGGGAAGGAATGGAGACAGGTCTCCACTGGAAAAATTAACGAAGTCCTTGTTAGGGAGAGGCTGCTAATTACTTGTTCTTTCTGAGCACTGCCAGGTTGGCAAATGGGAAGTGTGAAGAGTAGAACTACAGTTTCTATTGCTCAGGGGAAGAAGTGTCTAGGCAAGACCTTTTCTTTTGCATGTCTGATTACTACTACAGGAAGACCAGATGCTGGATCTTAAACTCAATTGTGCCTATGTTGTGGGTGTTCCAGAGTACACCCAGTCCCAGTGCTACCTGCCCTGAGAAGTATTACTTTACACAAATCTATTAAAACAAACTCAGTTCTCCTTCTCATCTCACCCTGATCACCTGAGAGAATGCAGAGGTGCATCTCTAGAACAGCCATTCAAAGTATAACGTTCATGTTTTGTATTTTCCTTCCATCCGATTTTATGAGAAAATTAAACCATATTTATTTTAATACTATTTATGTATGGGGGATTGTGGTGTGAGTGCACCGTGGTATTCTCATAGAATAATGTTATTTCTTTCTACAGGTTTGGGTGCTGTGGCAAAAGCCTCTACAATATTCCTAAAAACCCTTCATGAAAACTGACTTTGACTTAAAACTTCAATCTCTCAGCTCTCCTTTTTCTTTCAAATGTCTCTCCTTTCTTTCCATCCTCTGCATGCCACTGTTCTGTGAGTACAGCCTCCTTTAAATCACATGTGTGTTTGCCTTAATCCCTACAATTGTATCTAAAGAAATTGCCTACACCTTATTTAAAAGAGCACAACCTCTCCTTTGAAAGTCATACCCTGCACCCTAACAAGACCTAATCTCCTGTAACTAATCTATTATTACCGCCAACCAATACATGGAATTCCCACATCACTCCTCTCCCACAAAAATTACACCTAATTCCTACCAAATTTAGTCTACCATATACAAACTAGAGTAATTTCTTGGACTGGTTCCCGTAGAGTACAAGACTACTCCCAATAACCAACAATAACTACAAAAACACTAACCCTGGGGCCTGAGGCAGCATGCTGCCCAGCGTAAAAATACAGCAATACCTTGTCAGGGGTAATGAGTGCTAATTCATGCAATTACAGTATATGTACACAAGGGAAACCCAAAGAGCGCATGGGACCATGGGTACTTGAGTAATTCTAGAGACAACGGCCCCTTAACAAAAAATGAAATACAGTTGTTCTATATACAAAAATCAGTTCCATAAACAGATTCAATTATCAGAGTTTCCAATTTTATTACCACAATTTGATCAAAAATTTGAATTACCCCAGCCGGAACAAATTCAAAAACCAAAGATCAAGAGAGCAAACAAACAAGGAACTGAACCAAACAATGGACAAAAAAACTAAAATGCACAGAGATCCAGGTGTTACAAACCGACAATAAAAGACATATAAACATATAAAGGCAAGCAAACAGAGACCAACAATAATATAACACCTTTAGGTCACTTCCAATTAAAAGCAAAATACTACTACACCCCAAACAAAAATACTACAAAGCATAGTGTACCGGGTCAGAGTGTATGTCGACGATGTTTCAATCCCATAAAAATGTAGGATCATCATCAGGACTGAGAATCAGTTGCCGGGCATGGTATCAATTGATATATTACATGAAGCACCTGATTTTTCAACAATCTGTAATTAAACAAACAACAGGCTTTTCCAACACAATTAGTGCTTGATCATGAGTATCATAGGAAGATGAAGCACCTTCAAGGTAGTGTACTGTTGTATCCAAAAATTGCAGTGGATTTGGGAGAAATCCAAATATATGCTCATATAACAATACAATCAATTTTAGTGCTGCTTCTATTGAAATGTGTTTTCAATACGATGCAAGAGTAACCACAAGTAGGAATCAATGCCTTAGATTACCCAGTTAGGCCTGGAACTCCCATCAGATATCGATGAAACCTCAATAAAGAAAGGTACAACCCAGTCATAAAACTGGCCATAAACAAGGAATTCAGACAGGTGCATGTTTGCAGAAAGCATGGTCTGTACGTAGTGAATGGTTTGTGGAATGTTATGCATTGATGTTATCGTATTCGGCCACTGGGCGGGGAGCTGCCTAAACAGGTTTGGCCGAAGACAGTGGAGTCAGTTGGGACAGGTCAGGGGAAAGTCACGAAAGGTGGACGTGTCTATTTGGATCAAGCTCGACCTTTAATTGACTTATCATGAGGGCAAGATGCAAGATGGATGCCGTTCACAAAATGGACTTTTAAGGGATGGGGCGGAAACTGTGATTTAGGGGTGTTGGCAACCCTCGATTGTAACGCGAATACACAGAAATGATGTCCCAATCAATATCGGTTCATAGACACCAAAATCGTCTTGGTACGTTGAGATTTTGTGACACGATATCGGGAAAACAACAGGGTCCGGATTTTGAGAACCACAGACCCTCCTTTTGCCCTCATATAAGGCAATAACTCATGCTAGTCTGAGTCCAAATCGGTATGAAGAAATTCGTGGAGATGTTGCTGTAGCATCATTCTGTTACTCAGCTCGTCCTGCGACAGTGGCTTCCGTACACACGAAGTAGCACACAGGCCACATAGTGCAGGAGCACACTGTATACACAAGCAAAACATGAACAGAAGTGCCAAGATCATCCCAATGAAGATCAAGGTTTTCCATCCCCAGGCAGTGATCAGCTCCCAGAACCACCCCAGCAGGGACCAATCCCCTTTCTCAACGTGAAGGGAACCAGATATTTCATGCAGTTTGGAGATGGCCTGGTATACTGTCGGTGCGTTATCAGGGATGAAAATGCAACAACTGGATTGGATGACTCAACACACACCACCACGATCGGCGAGTATGATGTCTAAGGCAATTCGGTTCTGAAGGGTCATAAGTCGATCCGACTGAAGCTCTGTTGTCAAATTGCCAAGGGCTCCGGCCGTCGTAGTCACGGCGGATTCAACTATCCGAGCTAACTGGCGAATATTCCTGCTGTTCGCCATAGGCCCCTAAATGGCAGAAAACCCTTTGCGAAGTCAGCGAATTCCTGACCCGCGGTGTCGTCTTTACTCACGACACCTCTAGCTGTCCTTGTCCGATGGTAATCTGCTCGGGCCGTATAGGTGGGAGGCAGCAGAAATGAAATAAAACATGTACCTGAGAAATCAGGGGGTAACCACGTGTAGGCTTGGTCGTGGCAAACGAAATACGTGCCTTTGGCTGGCAAAAGTATAGGGGAAGTTCGGGAAGCAAATACATATGTTTCCGTGCAAATGCTCTTTCCTAACTGTGCTGTGGGGGTTCCTACCAATACCCTGTAAGCATAAGTGACCTCGGTGGGGCACTATCCAAACTGGGCTGGATTTCCTTGCTGCCTGGCTCTTGATCAGGTAAACCCCATGTTTAGTCACGTTCCGACGGGTGTAGGGACTCAGTTCATCTTTGGGCATGGTCAGATATGTGTCGATATCCCTACTCATGTTTCTTATCCCTGCAATCAGTGCCTTGTTACTGGAATCGCTCGCAGCGGAACTGGTCGGGTATGGTTCTAGGGCGAATAAGAACATGGTCTGGAAAGCCCACAGAGAACCATAGTAACTGAATGGCAAAATGAAGTATGGGATCCCCTTATCGGTTGTGTGTGGCATAAGTCCGCATATCCAACAGTTTGACGTGTTCATTATGGACTGGTATTTGTGTAGAAGCTGAATGAAAGAGTTGTTTGCAAATTCGAGTCTTCGGGCAGACTCGTGTTCAGGTAGAGGGTGAAAGTAGTGTGGAGAAATAGTGGGAGGAGGTGGTGGCTGGGTGTCATTCGAAAAGGTAACCTTAAATACGAATAGTGTATAACCAGTAAGAAACACAAGTATGCTACATAACATTAAAACACATAGTATCAGGAATCTCCTTCTGGACAGTATCGTGCATAACTGTTTTCCGAAGTTCGTGAGTCTGACAGGTCTCTCTACCCTTGGAAACTCCATCCTCTAGTTGCTGCCCGCGGTGGTTGATTGATTCTCCCAGGGAGCGCGCTCTGCTCAGTCCGGGGTAACTCCCGTGGACCAATCAGAACCGTGGACCTAGAACTTCCCAGTTGCACTCCCCAGGCTTCAACCGCGACCCTAGCAGCAGAACCGGATGGCGGTTCGAAAAATCAAAAATGAGCTAGTTCCCTTGGGACGAGAGAGCTGAAAATCCAAAAAATAGTTCTTAGGGGAAAAAGGGAAATTACATTAGATCAAGCTTTTATTAGTCCTCTTTTTTCTTTAGACCGTAGGTTGTATCGTCGTTTCCCAGGTGCGGTGTGATCTTCAAACAACGTCTCAGGTTCAGTAATGTCCAATTGCATAGATGGTGACACAAGTCCTTGCAAAAAGTGATCACTCTCCTTTTCGGTACTAGTTTCTTTCAAACGGGCATCGCTGAAAGGGATGAAGCGAGGTACGGATTCTGTCTCAGAGTCGGCAAGTCCTTTGTTGACCCACCGGTCGTATGGAAGGGGTAGAGGGACTCGTTTGCAGTGGGTCCCATGTACCCAGTTCTTCTTGCCTTCAACCAGAACAGCAGATCTCGTTGAAAGCAACACTAGGTATGGTCCGGTCCACCTCGGCTGTCCGTTGTTGGTGCGCTGGAAATTCCGCACCAAAACCCACGAGCCGAGTTCGATGAGGTGACCTGGATCGTCAGAGGCTGGTGGAGAGGAACTGTGAACCTGTTGGTGTAAAATACGCAATTTAGTTGTCAATTCGCACAAATAGTCAAGCAGTACGGGGTGTTCTATCTCGCTTAGTTTCTTGGGTCTTGGCACGCCCCAAACGTTGGCTGGGCGGCCAAACACAATTTCATGGGGGCTAAGTCCTATTCTGGAGTGGACAGTCGTCCTGGTTGACAAGAGTGCTAGAGGCAAAGCGTCAGGCCATTTAAGACCTGTACTGGCTTGGATCTTGGCTAGTTTGAGTTTTAGAGTGCCATTGTAGCACTCTACTAATCCAGCTGATTGGGGGTGGTTTGCAGCGTGGAATTTCTGGTGGATGCCTAAACACTCACACACTCTCTTCATCACGCATCCTACAAATTCACTTCCGTTATCACTCCAGACAATGCTAGGCATACCGAACCTCGGGAAGAACTCTTTGACAAGTGCTTTGGCGGTTGATAAAGCGGTATTGTCCTTAAGGGGGTACGCTTCCACCCACCTTGAAAAGGCGCAAACAACAACGAGCACGTACTTTAGATTGTTGCACCTCTCCATGTGGATGAAGTCGAGCTGCAAAACCTCGAACGGATACGTTGGAGGCGCAAAATGACCAGCTGGAGTTGGGGTTCCCCTACCGGGATTGTACTTCAAACACACCATACACTTTTTGACCATATTCTTTGCACATTTTGGGATATTGCTATTCTGCCATACTGGGGCCAATAGTTTACATATTCCTCTAGAACTGATATGTGCCATTCCGTGAGCCATCGTTACTACTGCAAGTACGTATGCATTAGGTAATAGCCATCGCTGGTGTTCCGATAGTTCGACCCAACAACCATTCGCATCCAATCTACCTGTGCTTTCTCTCCATTCATTCATCTCGTTCTCAGTGGCCTCGGCTTGTATCGATTTTACGCTTTCAATGGTGTCCTCACACATTCCCGTATCAGCAATCCATCTAGCGGGACCCGTAACATACATCCGACTCATTGTGTTCCTTGCAGTTTCTTTCGCAACCTCATCTGCAAATGCATTCCCACGGCCAACATCATCCTGAATCTTTTTGTGTGCACTGCATTTTATAATGGCGACTTGTAGGGGTAAGGTGAGTGACTCAAGGAGCTCATTGACTAGCTGGCCATGTTGTATCTTTGCACCATGGGACGTAAGGAACCCACGTTCACGCCACAATCTCCCAAAACTGTGAGCCACACCAAAGGCATATTGGCTGTCAGTGTACATATTCACTCGCTTTCCTTTCGCCAACACACATGCTCTAGTAAGCGCAATCAACTCTGCAGCTTGCGCAGAATTGTGGGAAACGCGTGCAGTCTCTACAATGGTTTGTAACGTCGTTACGGTATATGCTGTAGTCGTATCACCATTCGGCAACTTGAAACATGAACCATCAACCCATAAAGTATCATTGCATTCGGGAAGGGGAGTGTCCTGTAAGTCTACTCTCCCTTTTGTCTCTTCTTCTGTCCTGAAACAGCAGTCATGTTTGTCAATCTTGTCTGTCTCTGTCGGGATGGGTAATAACGTAGCGGGGTAGAGTGTATCACACCTCTTTATGTGGATGTGACTTGCTAACAGGGTAAGTTCGTAACCAAGTTGTCTAAGAGCAACCGCCGCAGCAGCTGTTTGTCCCCAAAGAATTGCGTTTAGACTGATAATGCACAACCCTCTTTTTCGTGGACATACAATGTAAAAGGCTTACTGTAGTTGGGGTTTCCCAACACAGGAGCCGAACACAATGCATCACGCAACTCGTGGAAACTCGTCTGACAATCTTCAGACCAAGGCATAGGATTAGGCGTGTCTTTGCGGAGTAGTGCCAGCAAGGGCTTGGCTAGTAGTGAGAAATTCGGTATCCATTGTCTACAGTACGATGTAATGCCCAAGAGGGCTCGAACTTCTCTCTGCGTCCTTGGGGCACTTAGTTCTGTAATTGCCTGGATTCTTTCTGGGGTCAGTCTCCTTCCCTCCTTCGATAAGATGTGACCTAGGTAGGTCACTTCTTGTCGGCAAAATTGTAGTTTAGAAAGGGAGACTTTGTGCTTCATGTCACATAAGTGACGCAATAGCGACAAGGTAGCTTCCTTGCAAATCTCTTTAGTGTCTGCAGTGATCAGTAGATCGTCTACGTACTGGATTAAAGTTGACCCATCTGGCAGCACAATTGTGTCTAGTTGTGTTTTCAGAGCCTGACTGAATATCGATGGGCTTTCGCAGTAGCCTTGAGGAGCGCATTTGAAGCGGAAGCTTCGTCCTCCTAAATTGAAGCCGAAAAGGTCTCTACTCTCTTCGGCGATCGGGATGCTGAAGAAAGCGTTCTTCAGGTCAATCACCGAGAACCAGGCTGCTGAAGCTGGAACCATTGTCAATAAAGCAGTAATGTCGGGGACGACTGGAAACTGCGGGATGACTACCTTATTTACTTCTCGGAGGTCAATAACAAACCTATACACAGGGGGCTGTGAAGGATCAGTACGTTTTAAGACCGGTAAAACTGGACTGTTACAAACGTTCCCTGTTGTTTCTTCGATAACATCTTTATCGATCAAATCATAAATGATCGTTAATAATGCCTTCTCGCATTCGTTGGATATTTTGTATTGGGGAATACGTGGCAATCCGACGTTGGCTTTCAAAGTTATGACATACGGTGCTATCTCCAAACGACCTACGTCATTGGAACCATTAGCCCACAGTATGTCCGGAAGTGATGACAATTCGGTTGGAATATCTTCTTTTGATAAATACATTGGAGAAATGACTTTTTTCCCTAAAGTAAGTTGTACTCCCGAGGGAGAACAGTACAAAGTCGCATACAACCTCTTTAGCAAATCCAATCCTAACAAATTTTCACCGCAACCTGTTGTAAGAATGAGGGGTGCTTCTAATTCACAGGGGCCAATAGAAACGGATACAGGACTAGAGATCGGGTTTCTAACAGGGGCGCTAGAGAAGCCTACTGAGACATTTATTTCGCCAGACAAAGGTGCGCCAGGAAGTTTTGAGTGCATAATAGAACTTTTTGTAGCACCAGTATCCAGCAGAAATGGCTCTGACACTCCTGAGGTAATTACCTCGACATAAGGTCCATCCTGATCTACTGGAACTGAAACAACTCCCTCTCTTTGTCCATGGCTGTCCTAGCAATCGTTACCCTCATTGTCGTGTTCGGTGTAGTAGTCGTCAGCATAGTACTGAGCTGACTTGGACGATGCGTTATTCTGTTGATCAAAGCTATTCATGGATTTCTGAGGTGAAAAAGAAGTTATATTCTGAGTGAAATTTCCACGGCCTCTACCTCTAGGGGCATGCTGAACACCTCTTCCCCTTACACCTTGAGCACCGTTTAAACGTCACGCAAGAGCCGGACAATTACCTTTAAAATGATCTTCTTCTTTGCAATACGCACATTGATTCGGGCCATATGTAGGACGCTGATGGGAAAGCTCGTTTCCTTGCGCGTCTCTAGAATACTGCTGATTCTGTTGATAATTGGGCTGGCTAACCATACGGGGCGGATAGGCCTGTTGGAGAAGAACTTTAGTTTTTAAATCTTTCGTCTTTTTGTCTGCTTTGTCTAGCTCGTCTTTACGCCTATTTTCATAGTACTAGGCTGTTGCTAAAATCTGCGCTGACGTAGAGACAGCCCAAGCACTCTCTGAATCTTTTAGTTTAGCACACAATTCAGGAAGCAAAGTATGTACAAATTTGTCTACAAACAATCTTTGGCCACCCTCGGTAGCCATATCCTGACCACTATGGTCAGTGAAAGTTTCCTCAAATCTCGTGAAAAAGTCAGACACATTCTCGTCTTTCTTCTGCTTGCACGCGGATAGCTTGTCCCAGTTCACGCGTACTTCAGGCATAATGGTCTTCATGTACGCAATAATTCTACCAGGAAGTTCAGCTATTAGCGGCTCAGGCTTGAAACCACCGACTTGTCTAGCATCTGTAGTCGCAATGTTCGCCCATGAGTCACCTAATTCTTGGTCATGATCTGTATGACGTATCTTACTCCATAAAGGATGTGGAACAACGTTCCCAAACAACATGTCTATATCCGCTAAATTCATTATACATGAGCTTGCAGTTTGGGACAACTCCTTATAATACCCAGTCGGGTTTTTACGGGGATCGGGTAGTGTCTGTTTGAGTGCTAAAACTTCGGATCTTTTCCAGGGGACATGTACCCATACACGCTGGAAATGAGGCAGAACCGGTGGAACTGCGGTTGCGTCACCTTCCCTCCAGACCGGAGGAACCTCTCTCATCGGGTACTGTCTCGCCCTTTTCCTGCTAGATGTACCACTGTCAGAGGATGACCCGGAATTACCACCCGTACTTCGATGTGATAATAATATTTCAACTGCTTTTTCAACGTCGGGACCAACTATCATACCCTCCCCAAATTTAAATCGCACACTACACAACTCTTGCTGGTTGCTCTTCTGACCATTATCTTCCAAATCCTCACACAGAAAAACACACATCTGCTCAAAGACGTATCTTTGCGTTGGTTCATCCCATTGACGGAAAACGTTCATGACAGACTCTACATCATATCTTGCTGTGTCAATAGCCCAATTTCGTGCTAACTTATTCAACGATTCTCTTTCCTGATAATCGGGCATTTGGCTTCGTAATTGTCTTCGTTCCGAGTTAGGGGTCGTTTTAGGCGACCGAAAAAGTGGTGAAGGAAAGTTAGTAACAAGGCTGGCCATTTTATGCCAGACGGAAGGTGAAAGTGGAGGAATAACTGGTGGTAGAACAGAGTCACGCAAAGTAGAAACAGAAATGTTCGTAGAACGAGTATCAGAGAGACTAGAAGGTGCGCTAGGCGAAATTTTAGAAGGAACAGTAGGAGAAGTAGATGTGATCGGTGAGCCTTGAGGAGGCTGTACCAGAGAAACAGGAGCCAGCTGAAGAACAGCTGGTGGGTGCTGTAAAGGAGCCTGTATAACAGCTACCAGAGGTGCAACTAAAGGTTGCGGAGGTGCTGTGGCATTTTGTGCATAGGGTGGTGGCGAATTTAATAAGTGGGACATTAATGGATCTTTCTCGGATCCTTCCTCTTGACCTTATCCCTTATTTGGCAGCATCGGGTAACATTTATCTACTGCTAGTTTCTTGCTCCTAAGCATTTGTTTGCTTTCCTGCTCTTCCTCGTTATCTCTGTATGCGACGGCAGCTTGTACCATCGACATACCTCTTTTATTCTTTTTTGCTAATCTTATTTCTTTCTGTTTGGCTTCTTTGCGCCATAGGCGGAAAGAGTCAAACATCGTCGGTCGGGCTTTCTTCTTGAACAGTTTGACCTCTAGGTTATCTAAAACTTCTGAGTCGAAACTACCATATTGGGGCCATTTTAAAACACCATCCTTGCGGGTGTATTTTATCCATACTTCGTTATATGTTATAGGACCTACGCCGTGCCTTACATAGAGCTCATACGTTGGAGTTCCAATTGGAGGAACCGGACAGGAATCCTCCAATCGGGAGTCCTTGCTACAACCAAGACAAAACAAGTTTCCAAGTCTGCTAAAACTAGGCATCTTCGCTCACTAGTCTAGCTTCAAACTTCAAAGGATTATCTGTTACGATATTTCTCGTGAATACACGAGTCCTTCGGCTTTGGGGCTTGCAAGTACCAAATCAAAGCGTATCTCAAGGATACCAAAAACTAAGGACAAACTAAGGACTAGGAGATGCTCCACTTATACTTAACTGAAGTATTTGAAGATCTGTGACGTCGCTAGAAGACTCGTCTATCGTTTCGCTCTACCAAGGATCACTGGGTCCAAAACAAGGCGATAGTCAGGGCAGCAGTCCTTCGTAGCCGTCGGGACGCGGGGAACCTCGCAGCAAAGACCTTCGGAACCACGTCGACATACAGGGGTCGCTGAAGTGGCTGGCCGTCCTCCGGAATTTTCTCACGAAGCTCCTCACGAACATCTGGCTTGGACCATCACCGCTTGATATCGCCCCGAGTTGGGCGCCAACTGAGGTAACGGGTTTTTAGGAACCCGCTGGTGTCAGGGGATAACACCCGAAGACCTCTGAGTTCTCCCTTGTTCCGGACCACAGAAACACGGAGTCTTCTAGTCGCAGTCTAAGATCAAGTTTTATTGGTAGCTACCAAGTAACACGTGTCCCAGAAGTACACCACACGGAGAGTAGGTTCTAGGGAGACTGTTCGTTTTTACAGAACCAGCCGTCTCCTTATATACAAAACATATAGCTGCAAGCAAGAATTCCTAAGTTTATGATATGGCTATACACATATTTCTACAATAATACAAAGAGCGAAGTCATGTAAGCAAGCCCATACTTTGGATGTCCAGTTTGTTGATAGATTACCCAGTTAGGCCTGGAACTCCCATCAGATATTGATGAAACCTCAATAAAGAAAGGTACAACCCAGTCATAAAACTGGCCATAAACAAGGAATTCAGACAGGTGCATGTTTGCAGAAAGCATGGTCTGTACGTAGTGAATGGTTTGTGGAATGTTATGTATTGATGTTATCGTATTCGGCCACTGGGCGGGGAGCTGCCTAAACAGGTTTGGCCGAAGACAGTGGAGTCAGTTGGGACAGGTCAGGGGAAAGTCACGAAAGGTGGACGTGTCTATTTGGATCAAGCTCGACCTTTAATTGACTTATCATGAGGGCAAGATGCAAGATGGATGCCGTTCACAAAATGGAGTTTTAAGGGATGGGGCGGAAACTGTGATTTAGGGGTGTTGGCAACCCTCGATTGTAACGCGAATACACAGAAATGATGTCCCAATCATTATCGGTTCATAGACACCAAAATCGTCTTGGTACGTTGAGATTTTGTGACACGGGTATTGAACCTCGATATCGGGAAAACAACAGGGTCCGGATTTTGAGAACCACAACACTACAATAATACCATAACTCAACAGTCAGACTGCCAATTGTATTTCATACAGACTGCATAATAATTACCTTTTATTGCTTGACACTTTTACTCTCACATTGGACAAAACTGCTAAGGGCCATATCCATCACCATGTACTATACCCATCTACAGCAATAAACCACCCACCACCTACTAAACATTTACAGAATAACTGAAGAGATCTGCCACATACCGCTGGCCAACAGAGAACTCTAACTCCAACACGGCCGGTCCTGACTAGCAACATTCTACAGCCACGTCTTAGCATCTAACAATGAAAATCAGATTTGGGATAATATTGACAAAGTTTATCCCTGCACCACTTCTTCCTTTTACCTATGCCTGCTCAGTACAATAAACTTTACACAAATCAGAACGGACACCCCAGTACAGTAACCATCTAATTGGACTAAAAACATAAGAAATACCAAAACGCGACCTGCGGAGCTGCTCAAAGCTGCCAGCCTACTGAGTACCATAGACTGTGTGCATATCTCTCACACTTCTTCATCCATCACACTCCTAAGCACTGCAACCCATAACACTATAACCACACCATGGTAATCCTCACACACAACATGGAAACACTTCCCACACAGGTTCAAAACAAAGACAGCACCCTTCCAACCAAACACCCTACATGGGGTATAGTGGTACCCATGGAGGTAAGAGATTCAGTGCCCCACACAGGGGTAATAAGCGCTATATAAATGTTGAAATACAATACTTGGATTCCACTGAAGTAAATATCTTTGCATGGCAATCCCCTACTGTGACACAACAATATCTACTCTAGGGGTCCCTCGATTAATCCACAAATAAAAGACCCAAGCCAGATTTTCAGGATCTTCACTATCTAAGTATGTGATTTTAGGTTATTAGCATTCCACCGATGTTGGACATCCCTGAATATTCAGTTACGGGCAACTTTCTTCCTACTATTTAAGGAAAAAACAGCCAACCCTTGAAGACACGCAGGGAAAACAGTTAAAATTATCCAAAGTGACACTTATTCCACTATAGATGGGTGCTGTGATATCCTTGAGTGGGGAACAGTGAGGATCATTAAAGTTATAGGAGAGGGGATATCCACTTTAATTTAATTTATTTATTTGACATTTTGTACTGTTTTAGGTCGAGCCTAGAGGTAGCGCGCATGCTCTACCTTGCAAGGCAGGCTGTATTCCGTCTGTAGATTTTGAACACACAAAACCACACGCCCACTGCTTTTCATTGGTCGCTTGGTCTGCCTTTACTAATTCCATAGTTTTTGTTGGTGTCCATTTGTCCTGCCTTGTGGCTGTTTTGTTCCCGCCCTGCCGACTGCCCTTACTAAATAGATCCTTTCAGAATGGGCTATACGTTTTATTTAACTGCACTACTTTTTCTTTCTGTCCTCTCCTCTTCGCTGGCTGGCACACAGCACTGCTTGCAGTTCACTTAATCTCCTCCTTCGTAGGTATTCTTTGAAGTTGGAACATCTGCATATTTTTTTTTATTAATTGTATTTTCTATATTCTAAAAAGTCAGGGTGGATTTCATAATGCTAAGCAATGCAGGTCATGTGTTGAAAACATTGCTCATTGTTGACCATTTTTTATACCATGGGAGGTCGGACTCACACACCAGTCTGCACGCAGGCCGTGCCTGGGCATGTCTTTCCAGAAAGAGGCACTTCCGCCTTTGCTCTGACAAGGACAATGTCCACTTCTCCAGTTCTGCTGCGGTCAGCTGCCTCCCCCTTTCTTCCTCTTCATTCCTCTCTTTCTGTCTCAATCCTCCTCTTTTGCTGAATGAAAGCGCAACTTCAACCCTCTCTTTCCTCTCCTTGCCTCCCTCCCTTCGTTCCCCTGTTGAATGGATCCTAAAGAGAAAGAAACACTTTTTCTGGAAATGTCGTCTTTTTCTCACATTTTTCTATTCCAACGTGCAGCCTTCGAATGGATATTTTTTTTTCAAAATACAAAAATTAACTAAAGAAAGCAAGACAGAGTGGTTGCAAAGTGGCCTGATTGGTTTTATTCACACCCAAACACATTAGCGCCACTTTACAGAGTTTGCCAGTGAAGCGCTACTTTCATTTTCTCATCTTTCTGTTGACGCGTGGAGTCGAAAATGTTTAATGTGATCCTTACCAGCTGTTTTCCTAAAAATAACAAAATAAAGCAAGACAGAGTGGTCGCAAAGTGGCCAGATTGCTTTTATTCACAGCCAAACACATTAGCGCCACTTTACAGAGTTTGCCAGTGAAGCACTACTTTTGTTTTCTCGTCTTTCTGTTGATTCGTGCAGTGGAAAACGTTTAATGTGATCCTTATCAGCTGTTTTCCTTATTTTAGTTTACAAAATGTGTACCGCGGCTCTGTGTTCAGGGATTTTGTCTTTTTAAACCATATTTTGTACGTTTTGTAAGGATGGAAGCAATGGACATTGAAAAGTGTCCCTTCCGGGCCCTGTAGTCATGTCCTTGACTTTTCAGGCAAAATCATTGATTTCTGAATAATGAGTGTAAAAGCGTTAAGGTAACCAACCATGCTTTACTTAATCTTGCATTCCCTATAAGTGTTTGCTTTTTCCAGGATGTTGTTACTTTTTTTCAGGAAGCATATTACCCTTTCCTAGTGCATAATGTGAAATGAGTAGCATCAAATTGTTTATGGTGGGGCACTATTGGGTTGTAGCTGAAGACATTGCGAGTTTCTCTCATTGGGGCAGTATGGTGTTCAGTGAGGGAGAGGTTGTAGCACTATGGCCAGAGCTGCCAGATTTGGAACTGGGGAACCAGGTTCAGCATTCATGACCAGTCCACCAGACCACCCTCCTGAGGGAGCTCGTTCCCATGCTAGTCCTTATAAGGCCCGCTAGACCTTAGGAGCCCTGGTGTTTTAGCACCCCCAGGTGGACCCTATTGTGACAAGTGTGGGTTAACATTGAAGGCCAGTCCAGCACAAACCATACTGAAGTTTACCTCCAGTCTTGCGGGCAAGCCTACGAAGCAGCACACCCTAAAGCAACAGTAACTCTGTCATTGAGGCCACAGGGCCCTTGAGGCCAGTCCGCCTTACCCATTGGTACCTCCATTGGCCATGTTTCAGCAGTAGTAGTGCAACTCACCAGGAATTGGCATTGCAGGATTTGCACCCACACTAAACTAAGTTTGCAAACGTCACAGTCTCTCTGCTTCATGCACAAGTACTTTCAACATGTGCATGTGCATTAGGGTCTGTGTATCATTTTAATCCACACTAACAAGATCTTAAATCATTGGGTACATCAAACGCTCTCTTTTCTACTTAGGCATATCTGTCCACTTGGGTAATAGCTTAAAAACATTACCAAAGCCAATAGCTCTGGCTAAACACTTATAAGGTCCCAATGTTGAGACCTACTGCCTATTCCAGTTCTTGTTTAAAATATCTCATTAGCAGCCACAGTGGCAGCCCAAAACAGCTGAACCAGGGGCAGTCAATGTATGATCCTAACAAAGGTCCAAGAAGCAATTAACATCAAATTGCAATATTCACAAAAAATTACAAAGCATAAAAAGGACTAGCAAAAAGAATTAAAGTTTGCTTTTAGCACCCTGACATAAACCAGTTCACAGAGAGAGACTACGTGGGAAAAGTAAGACATGTCATATTTAGATAGAGCTTAAAATAGCCAGGAAAAAACAAGCAGTAACTGGGAGCACCCACTACAAAGGGAATGTGGCCCAGTCACTAATATGCAAACTTTTAAAATTAAGGACAGGATTGCAAATCTTAGTTTCCTCCTCAGCTCAAGATTTGTTATCCTGTGTAAAGGACTATATCTCAGTACCCCTCTTTTCATATTTTATATGCATTGGCAATGCTTGGAGGTTTGGTCAGTAGCATAAAGCAATATCATGAGATGAGATGAAATGAGGAAAAGGAACATAAAATGGCAATGAACTATGGGCATTGGTTGCTCTCATCCAACCAGCCTCAAATCAGAGAGTTACAGTTTAAACGCAGATGGAATGAAGCAAGCAGATACCGGGTCTGGGCAAATATGGGTGCATGTTGGCCTTGAACAACTAGCACCCAATATCAAAAGCAAGAGAAAACAAAGTGTGGCCAAGCTCTCAAGATAGATATAACCTCCTAACAATTCACTTATGTGTGCAAACCACAGGACAGCTTCCATCTCTTGACCTTCATCTGATTCTCAAGAGTGGTTTTCAAAACCATTGAAGGAGGTGTCACTGAAGAAGGACTGACCTATTAACCCACTTATATAACAGTGACTTCTGCCGCTCAACAGAATACCTTCCTTTCAATTTCCAGGAAATAAGTAGCAGTGTGCTCCTGGTAGCTGAACGTCACTGTGCCAGATTGTGAAACACTGCCTAACTATATAACCTTAAACTTCCTTTGGACATCCAGCTAAAACCATAATAACCAGTGGTTCCAACAGGCTGACATTCCTCTCCTGTAGATCTTACACAGGCTTGCATGCTCAATACTTTAAAATCCCCTTTGAACTTGCTCCTAAAAAATAACTGATCCTGGGAGAAAGGCTTCTGCTTCTCCACATCACGCACCACCAACAAAAACATAACTTTTGAACCTCCATTGGACTTCCAGCTAGAAAGCTCCAAGTGGTCCCAGTAGCTGACCTTCTGCTCATTCAGATCCTACACCACCAATCAAATCAATACTTTGTATCACTTATAAACTGCTCACTGAGAAATGCCTAAGTGGTTCCCGTATATGGGCTTTAACTGCTCCAGATCTTGCAACACCACATAAATGAAAACTGTTAGACCTGGCCCTTTTGACAGGTATATCACCAAACGTTTTGCCTTTTGCATCCTATTTTTCTGACCCTGTTTTTGTTGTTTATAGGATTCTGGGCACTTTACCACTACTGATGAATGCTAAAGTGCATATGCTCTCTGTGTAAATTGGTATTGTGATTGGTTCTCCCTGATTGGCATATTTATTTTACTAGTAGGTCCCTAGTAAAGTGCACTGAGTGTGCCAGGGCTGGTAAATCAAATGCTACCAATGGGCCGGCAGCACTGATTGTGCCACCCACATGAGTGGTAATTATGTCAGTGCACTGAATGTTATGTTGATGGCAATTGCCTAGTGGCGGAGTGATACTGATTCATGGAAAAGTGATTTATGAAACTGTAATGTCCAGACCAGTGCCTAGTGGCACAAGTGACTTGGGTGATGGTGGCCTGATGTGTTTTTGGTTATGATCTCATGTGCATCTTCATGACTAGTGCCTAGTGGCACAGTACTTTATGACAAATGTCTAGTTGCATAGTATTTTATGTTATGTAGTGTAATGTGGCATATGCCCTCTTTATGACAAACGGCTAGTGGCGCAATGACTTGTTATGTGGTCTAATGTGTTTTACATACAATGTAGTGATTTATAGTCTAAATGTATGTTATGGCTATATAATACAAAAGATATTTTTAATAACCTTGTGTGGAGTCTCTTTTGTGGTGTGCCTAGTGTGTCACTGCTGTGTGAGTGTGTTGCGCAAACGCTTTACACATTGCCTCTGGGATAAGCCTGACTGCTCTGCCAAGCTACCAAGGGGGTGAGCAGGGTTATCTTCACTGTGTAACTCCCTTGCCCTGACTAGAGTAGTGGTTTTTGCTTAGCTTGGGCGCATTCCATAGCCAACCAGAAATCCCATTTCTAACAAAAGCATATAAACTTCATCAGCCAAGAAATACAAAGGTGGACTTTGGTAACTGAGATTACACTGTTCCACAGCGACACCCATTTTCCCGTAGTGTCTCATTGGAGATTAACGGCTCTGGCCCTCACCCAAAACTTTCATTGTAGACTTCCTGATTCTAATCTTTCATTCTACTCTTCACTTGGTGCACTTACTGTGACAGCTATTTCCACCTTTCCCTCCACCTACCTTGGCCTGGCCACACTCCTTCTACCATTCCACATCCCTCTCCCCTTTCTTCCTTTCACACAAGAGAGTATCATTCTACCATACTCCTCTTTTAATTTCACTCTCTCTAATTCACCTTATTGTTTTCCAGCCTACATCCTCTGTACACTCTGTAACAAACTGCTGTCTACTAACTTTCCGCTGCCAACCCAGACTAATGTCCCTTCTTGCAACATCCATCATGTACGCCTTAAACGTTTTTCTTGTTTTTTCCTCTATGCAACCTGAACATCATCTCCTCCTTCTAATAGCCCCACAATCTTACCTGAGAACCCCTTACGGATTACAACCTGCCCCAAAGACTTTGAATAACATATTTTCTCCCAACCTGCCCAATGACTGTCCTCAAAATAATCTACTCCTGTGTCTCCTTTCTCCCTTTCGCTTGCGTATCCATTTTAACTATGTCAAACTCCTACTCCACTTTGTTCATCACCAAGATATACATTGGTCTCTATCGCCTCCAAGGAGCCAGCAGCTGTATTGGCCTAGGTCACCACTGCAATAAGAGCAGTATCTCCCCAAAAATTGATTGCCAAACAAACATCATAACTAGCCAGCAAGCGATAATAATTTGTTCCTGAACATTAGTGCAATATTTAATACAAAGGCCTATATCTATGTTATTAAAAAGATAGAAAACTGAAACTGATGCCTAAAAAAGCCACAAAATGAGTTTCTCAACATTAGAGTCTGAAGCCCCTTTCAGCCAGTCCTGAACATTCATTTTTGGGTTTAATTTGGAACCAACTATAAGCAGTTGCAGTTAACCCATGGGAGGCATTGTAGTGCCTGGATACCCTCGCAGGTGATTCGCTGCGCTCTACAAATTCGAGTTGATTGATGGAGACATTCCCTCTGTGCTGCAGTCCCAGGACATTCTAGCACTAACTAATACTACATCAGAGAAGCTGAGTGGCTGGGCCAGAGACTTTTCTCTCAATTAATTCCTGGAAGTGGCAATACATCCTTCAAGCATTATGGGGTTTATTAAATTAAAGCTTCATAGTGGACTAACATTAGCACCCCTTATTTGAGTCCATAGGCAGCTTCAAGTGCAGAGTGTGTGTTACCAATAGTAATTAGAACATTGGAATATTGGGAGCTCCACTGAAGACTATGAAGTGGCTCAAGGTTAATAATGGGTGATATAAACCTTCTGCTCTAACATCCCAATCTTTGTCTTTCTTTTTGTCCCGTTTTAATTTAGAACTATCTACCCTCAGTGTGTTGAATGTTCTAATACCTGCATAGATCTTTTGCCTTAGGCTATATAGGTTGTTACAGGCCCTCTCCCTCTTTATTGGCCATTGGCCATTACCCGCGGCTCGAGCCTATAACTCAGATTCAGGGCCTTTAACAACCGGTATAGCTCTCGTCTATAAGACTATAGTATCACTTTTCATATTGGCTCTTGCAAAACATAGTAAGCTTGACTCTATTGTGTAACTAGCAGAACTCCAAATGTGTTCTATTTGGTTTGTATGCAAAACAAAGTCCTGAAACTTTCTCTAATAAGCTGTTTCTTTTATATTCACAGAATGAATGACGCTTCTCTCTTGTTGAATCAATCTGGTGAATGCCTCTCATCTCGAAAAAACTGACTAAAGTCCCTTTTTTGTCAGGACCTTGCATATATTTTGTTTAGTTATGAATAGGGAAGACAGCCATAATACCACAATAACGTACCTCCCCTTTATATTTTCCTCACCCTTAAACTTCTCTTGACTTGTTTGGTGGGGAGCCCCTGTGATCTGACTTTCTCTACCTCCTCCACTTTCTTGACTCTGGATGTAATCTCTATTGACCTTCCCTTTCTCATTCTCCTGTTGCTGTTTATTTTTGAGCCCATACTACCACACTAGTATCCTCCCCAACTTCCAGTAGCACCCCACCACTAATACTCAATTGTTTTAATCTAAACTGTCCTCCTATATTGTAGTCTATTGTCCTTTTCTCCTTGGAGTACAGATCGCTGCAGATATATTGAACAGGCTGCCATACCCCAAGAAAAAAAAATGCTACAGCACTATTACCTTCATTTTTAATTACATTTTTAAATAATGAAAATATATGAAATTAAATTAAAAATATTTTCTGAAGTTTAAATTAAAAAATGAGGGGGTGGTGGCCAAGATGCCGGTGGAGTAGAGCGTGCTTTCCTATCCCTCCAGCGCCGCCTGAATATTAACATTGAATATCGCCCTACCTTGTGCCCATCCGAGCCCGCCACGGGGCCCTGCTGCACCTCAAAGCAATCCCGGCGCCGGCGGTGTGACTCTTTCCGAGCTGTGGGGTAGCTGTAGGTGCTTACGGGCAAACCGGCCCCAACCTTGCTGTGGCCCGGCGGGCCTGGAAGTGGAGAGTTACGGTGGCCGCCTTCTGCCCTGAGGAGCTCGGACTGCCCGCTGCGACATCTGGGGCAAAGCAGAGGCGGCGACCTGGCAGCCTGCACGGAGCTTTGAGGGACGGAGCGGGGGAGGCGTACGGGCGGAGCTGAGGCCCGAGGTACAGCCGCCATTTTCTTGATCTGAAGCCTGGCCCACGTGAGGAGTGTGGTGCCGGGGAGCGCGAGAGGCCCAGTGTGGTGCAGGGCTGCTCGGGCGCTTGTCCCGGCGAGGCGGAAGAGGCCGAGACCCCCGGTGGGCGGGTGGGTGCTCCCGTGCCGCTGTGACAAGGTACGGCGGTGTCTGGGCCCAGGCGAGTGCAGCGAGGTGAGGAGTGTAGGGGCGGCTGGCACGGGACCGGGAGCTCGGTCTGCGGATCGGCGGACGGTGGGAGGCCCTGCGAGCGGAGTAGGCGGGGGCCCGTCTCCTGCGCTGGTGCCTGGAGTGGTTTGTGGGCCCCCCTCGGTGCCGGTCTGTGTGGTGGTCCCGCTGGGAAAGCGCAGGAAGGAGGGGGCCGCATCGGAGTATTCGCTGCACTGTGGAGGACTGTGGGGGCCGCAGTGGTGGCAAGCGGCCCTAACCCGGCGTGGGTGTTACGTGTGCCCTGCTCTGTCATCGGGGCTTGAGGGCCTAAAGTCGGCCCGTGCATCGGCGGGCAGTGCTTCTCCCATTAGCTCTGAACCTTGCATTACTTCAGAGCTTTCACGTGCCTAGGGCTGAGAGAGGGCCCCGCTGGGGTAAGCGGACTCTGCAGATGGCGATTGGCCTGGGGGCGCCCGCGCTGAGGTGGGGCCTTGAGACTATACAGCTGATGAGCGCCCAGCCCCCTGGTCTGGACGCTGTGTAGGCCTTGCTGTGTAGCTGGGGACTGGGGGTCCTGCGGAGAGCGAGGGGTCCATCTTCGGCCCGTATATCGGCGGGCAGGGTTTCCTCACAGGGATCTGGGCCTAGCCTACACGTTGAGGTGGAGTGTGTTACTAGGGCCTACCTTTGTCCTACCCTACCTGAGTGCTGCGGGAGGAGTGCAGTGGGGAGCTACTGCCCCAAGATGCGTTTGAGGGTCTACATCTACTTGAGCGTGGCGGTGGGAGCGGGGTGGAGATAGTTGGATGCCCTCTCGGTCCGTGTTTCGGCGGGCTCGGCGCGGCCCAGCGGTGGGGGACAGCGCGGTCGCGTGAGGCACTGCTGCATGCAGTGCGGAGTGTCACCACCCCTCCCCATGCTTCCAGTATATATCTGTGGCGGCCGGGGTCCGGGCCCTTGGTTGCGGGCCCTTCTTCTGACTGAGACATCACTTTTGTGCAGGGGACTGGTGGTGCTTTGAGGGTCTGGGTGGGGGTCCAGCCAAACTCTGGCCCTCCTTCTTCCGGATAGCCTCGTGAGCTGTGTAACGTGGTGGTGTGTGGAGCTGCTGTCTGGGCTGGTGCTTGCACCCTGACGTGGGTGATCTACGGCTGCACCCCTGGAGAGCTGTTCATACCTTTGCCCCCTTCACGTGCTGTCGCGCTCGGGCCTCTGCTCGCGGGACGATGTCGGCCTCCAGGAACAGGAGGGACAAACCCCTGAAATACCACTCACCCGGATGCCAAACCCGTGCAACCTGAGATCATGATCTTCCGCCGACCAAAGCATTTATGATTGAATTATTCTCAGCCATAAAGGAGGACATTTTGGAGCTACGCTCTCAGCTTTCCTTGGATGTACGCAAGATGCGGCGGGATGTTGATGCCATTGGGGAGCGGGTTGCGACCCTGGAGGAACATGACTTGGGCACCGCAGATGAAATCCACCAACTCCAGCAGGATGTCATTCGCCTCACAGAACAAAACCTATATCTCCAGACCCATGCTGAGGACCTGGAGAACCGGTCTAGATGGAACAATATTAGAATTCGGGCGGTCCCATGGAAGGTGGAGGGAGATGACCTTCGGGAGTATGTTGGAGCGCTGTTTCGACAGATCCTTGGTGAAGAGGAAGACCAGGAAATACAATTGGATCGCGTCCACCGTGTTGGCCTGCCGCGAGGTGCTAGAGCTCCGCCACCGGACATACTAGTGTGTGTTCATGATTTCCAGATTAAGGAGAGGATCCTTCAGAAAGCCCGTGACCTCCATCCGGTGCAGTTCCGGGGCCATCAACCGGCACTTTTCCAGGACTTGGCGGCTTCCACCGTCGTCAAGCGCAGAGACTTTAAGCCCATCACTAACCACCTTCGTGAGCAGGGCATCCTCTACTCATGGGGCCATCTGTTTTGGGTCATCTTCAAGCACAAGGGCAAACTCCTTCAGGTTCGTTCTCTGGATGTGGCCTTCGAGACCTTGGGACTGGAGCGGCCTGCTTCTTTGCCCGGGACATCCGGATCGCCTGCTAGGCGGCGTAGACGCTCCACTGAGTGGCAACGAGTTCGGAAGTCCCCACCGCCGGTGAAACCGGACATATCCGCAAGCCTCCTGAAGAGAGAAGCTGCTGTTACCTCTGTGGCGTTGGTGACTGATACCTCTGGGTTCCCTTGAGGTCCACTTGCTTGGCATTGGTTGGGTCCTTAGTCAGCGCCGGAGGCGGGACGTTCTTGGATGAGAAAGTGTTGTTTGTTATTTCAGTCTTTGCGAATTGGAAGTGCCCTGTATCAGGCGCGTGAAGGGATCCACAATGGCGCCATCTTCCCCTAACAGTTGGTTCTGCACGTCGGACTGTAGTCGCTATATGCGACTTTTGGGTCTCTTTCCTTTCCGTGTTGTCCAGTATTGTGATTTGGGGTTGTTTTTGGGGCTCTGCATCAGCTTTCCAGAAAGACAGACGGGGATCCGGCCCGCAGGCCATACACCGGTGCCCACTCTGCTCTACTGGCATTAGGTACCGCATTGGCTGTTCCCTTCCCTCTGGGGGTTATGGGTAGGGATCTGAAGATTGTGAGCCTGAATGTTAGGGGCTTAAACAGCCCTGTTAAGCGTTCGGCCATCCTATCCCTACTGGAGAATGTGGAGGGTGACGTGCGCCTGTTGCAGGAGACCCTCCTCCTTTCTAAGGACACTAAGCGGATGAAAGATAGGCGCTTTCTTACAACTTTGGTCCTCAGGTCCTGCTAAGAAGCATGATGTGGTGATTTTTTTTAGTGCTCGAGCACACTGCAAAGTCCTTTCACAGGTGGCTGACAATAAGGGGAGATTTTTAGCTGTCCGCGTCCAATGGGGGAGACGCAGCTCACGGTGGGGTCACTATATGCCCCGAATGAATGACAAGAGCCCTTTCTGTGGGCTGTCCTCTCCGAGATTTTAGCGTCTCCTGATGCATCGATTCTGGTGGGTGGGGACTTGAATAGTGTGATGGGCCCGGGGATGGATAGCAGCGGCCCTATCAGACAGGAGCAATATCACAGGGGCGGAGGCAGTGGATGCTCGAGGGTGGGTTGCATGATGTTTGGCGCGTCCAGCACCCCCTAGAGTGCGACTACACCTACTACTCTGCAGCGCACAAAACCTATGCCCGCTTGGACCACTTCTTAGCCACATCCTCTCTCCTACCCCATTTGTCAGCAGCAGACATTACACCGCACTCCCTCTCGGACCATGCCCTTATCTTGGTACTACTCAGCTCCCATGGCAAGAGGCCGCCGCCAGCTGGCTGGTGCCTCCGCGACTCCCTCCTCCACTCGGAATCAGTAGTAACACACATACGAGACACTATCACCCACTATCTCGCAGACAATGATCAGGATGGTACACCATTAGCGTCGGTATGGGAGGCTTTGAAGTTAGGGGTGCGGAGGGAGTTTATTGCGCTAGTGCAAAGAAAAGCGCGCAGAGCTGGAGAAGGAGGTGGGTGCCTTGGAGGCAATACACAAGAAGATGGGGGCCCCAAGAGTTTGGAGGGATTTAGAGACAAAGCGGCGCATGCTGAAGCACCTCGACTTAGATAGAGCTGAGCACGCCCTCCTGCGCTTGCGACATACATTTTACCTTAGTGGGGACAAGGGGGGGAGGATGCTGGTGCAAAGGCTGCGAGTGCGAGCTCAGTTGACGGCCATACGATCCATTAGAGACCCTCAGACAGGAGAACATACCACTGACGCCCTTATTGTGGAATCCTTCCGGCAGTTCTATCAGGACCTGTACAGAGGGGAGGTGGTAGACGCTGGGGAAATGGCCGACTATTTGGAGTCCTGCGACATTACACCTCTTTTCCGGACGTCAGCGGACGCTTTAGATTCCGCGATCCGCATAGAGGAGGTCGTGTCTGCGACTGCTCGGTTGAAGGTAGCTAAATCCCCGGGGCGGGATGGCTTCTCTGCCATATTTTATAAAACCTACTGTGTGGAGCTGTCTCCTCTTTTAACCCGTCTCTTCAACTCCTTTCTTGATACGGGAGAGGTGACTCCCTCCATGACAGAGGCAGCGATTACGTCATTCTTAAACCTGGGAAGGACCAAAGGGATTGCGGCTCGTATAGGCCGATCGCTCTCCTTAATATCGATGCAAAACTCTTTGCGAGTATTTTAGCAGCGAGACTCAGTCAATTGATGGACGGAATCATTGACCTGGACCAGGCAGGCTTTATCCCGATGCGGCAGGGGGGTTTAATACCAAACGGCTTCTTCACCTCATTGACCTGGTTCACTGATCTCGGGCTCAGGCCTTTTTCCTCTGCATCGATGCGGAGAAAGCCTTTGATCGGGTGGACTGGGAATACATGTTGGCAGTTTTGAAGGCCTTTGGGATGGGTGACAACTTTGTGCGCTGGGTTCGGTGCCTCTATGCGGCCCCTAAGGCAGCGGTGCGGGTGAATGGGTGCAAGTCAGCCCTTTTCCCCATCACTAGAGAGACAAGACAGGGTTGTCCCTTATCCCCGTTGCTTTTCGCGCTATATATGGAGCCTTTTGCCCAACGCATACGGTCAAATATGGATATTACGGGGATTAAGTTTGGTGCTGATACTCACAAAATTAGTTTAAATGCTGATGATGTTATACTGTCGCTTACCCAGCCTCACTCCGCCCTGCGGTGTCTATCGGCGGAACTCCTCGAATTCGGAAAGGTTGTAGGATTGAAAGGCAATTTCTCCAAATCGCAAACCCTTAATGTCTCTATTCCCGATGCAGAGGTGCAAGATCCACAGAAAGACTTCGCCTTTCAGTGGGTGCACTCTGATATCCAATACCTGGGTATCCGAGTGACCTCCTCTATCGCTAAAATGGTCTCCCTTAACTACAGGCTACTGGTTGATCAAACTACCAAAGCACTTTCGGATTGGTCCCGCCTCAATTTGGCCTGGTACGGGAGGTTGGCAGCGGTGAAGATGACGGTGCTCCCGCGCGTCCTCTACCTTTTCCAGATGCTACCTTTGAGTCCCCCGCCGGGCACTCTTCAGAAGCTGCAGGGGCTCCTAAACAAATTCTTATGGGGCAACAAACGGCCAAGGTTTGCTCTGTCCCTCATCACCGCACCAAAGGCTGCAGGTGGTATGGGCTTTCCCTTACTGGTGGCTTACTATCAAGCATCCTGTCTCCGATATGTCACGGAGTGGAATAGGCCCTTGTCCAGCAAGCACTGGAATTTTATGGACCAGACAGTAGCGGGCTGTAATATCTGGCATGAGCTATGGCTGCCGCGCAAACCCAGAGCATGGGGCCTTTACTCTTCCCCGGTGACCTCCCTGACTTTGAAAGCCTGGGATCAATTAGCGATACGTAGGGGTTGGACTACATTTCCTTTTCTGTTGATAACCCTGATTTTTCGCTGGGGTGTGCGTCTCCAGTCTTCCACCGCTGGCGGGAGGAGGGCTGTAAGAGAGTGGGCTCCCTCTTCGACCTTGAAGGCCTGATCCCTTTCCCCCAACTGCGTAGGGAATACTTCCCCCTACCAGAGACCGACGCTTTTCATTATTCGCAGTTAGCGCATTGGGTTACCCAACCATCTAACTTTGCCTCAATGTCCCGCCCTTTGACCACCTTTGAAAAATAGTTGGTTTGCAAGAAGGATGACCGTAAGCTCATATCTGAACTGTACGCAATGATTCTGTTGCGCCCCAAGAAACAGCGTACGAAGGCGCAGGTTCGCTGGGAGACGGAGTTGGGGCGCCCTTTGACTTGTAAAGAATGGGAGCATATATTTTATGGTGTACACCACACTGCCTCTAACACTGCGGGTGCAGAGTCTGCCTATGTTATGTTATGTTAGGGTGATTTATTGTGCGCACAGATACTCCAGCCAAGGAGCGTCCCGGCGCAGAGACAAGGTAGAACATAACACAACAGGAAATAAAAGCAACACAGCTAAAACAAGAAAGTTTTTATCGCCCTCCGGAAGGTCAAAAGGTCCTCCATCAGACGGATTTCAACAGGCAGGGAATTCCATGCTGACGCGGCCATGACCCTAAACGAGCGGCCTCCCATGCGACTGAGCCTGAATCTGGGGACCACCGCAAGGGCCAAACCCTGGGAACGGAGGCTGCGGGTGGGAACATAAAAGGAAAGACAGCTCGACAGGATTTCCGGGCCAATACCTCTCAGGATCTTAAAAGCAAGACACAAAATTTTAAAGAGAATGCGTTTCCTAACCGGAAGCCAATGTAGAGAGCGAAGGACACCTGCCACCGAACTGAATCTGGGCAGGCCAACAATCGCTCTCGCCGCAGCATTCTGAACCCGTTGCAAACGGGTTAGTTCGGCCTATAAGGTGGCGCTTATTGGTACTATACTCCGGCGCGCATCAAGGCATGGGATGTAGCGCAGACTGGCCTCTGCTGGCGGGGGTCTGGCCTTCCGGCTACTTTGGTGCATCTGTTGTGGCACTGCCCGAAGTTGGTGAGATATTGGAAAGCGGTGCTTGATGACATAGATGATGCCTTCCAGATTACATTTCCCCGGCACCTGAGCACATGTTGCTGGGACTTCATCATCCTAAGTCTTTGCCTTTGCGCGCGCTGAGGGATAGACAGATTGCATTAGCTCTGCTCGCGGCGCGGCAGTTTCTTTTGGCCCAATGGGGTTCCTCTGCCACACCTGACCCGCGTTTTCCCCAAGGCTTTGGCATATCTTAGCTATGGAACGTCTCCCGATAGGCATTGATGGAAAGGGTTCTGAATATGCGAAACTATGGAGTCCTTTCCTACAACTCCTTTCTAAAGATCTGAGGGAAGTTACATGCCAGAAGTACCTACAAATTCTACAGCTTATTCCTTTAGAGCCTTGGGTGGCCACTAATGTTGCTTGAGTGGTGGAGAGACGAGTCTGGGGGTCTTCGAGGGTGACTGGTGGAGTTAGAAGCTGATGCGGAGCTGGGTGGGGGGAGTTTAGGGGGGTGGAGGGGTTGAGTGTTCGTCTTTGGTGTTTGTTTCTTTCTGCTAAAAGTGGTTTCCATGCAAATGCCCTGACTGTTTATTATGGCCTGAAATATCTTTCGCGGGGTCGCCCTCCGGGTTGTAGACCCGTACGCTGTGTAGTTGTTAAGAGATTATGCCCTGCCGGCAATTGGATGTAGGCAGCTGGGCTGTGTATTGAGATGCTCTACCGCACAATAAAAACGATTGATTCTAAATTAAAAAATAAAATTTCCACACAGTAAAAAAATATTTTTATTGATCGATTAATAATGATTAAAGAGATGATGTATAGAATTAACACAAGTAGTTTAACTATATTTTAATACAAATTAATGTTAATTTATAGATTGAAAAAAGGTTGTTAGAATGTTTTCTTTTTAAATACTTTTTAACATTAAATGGTATTACAAACAATTTTCAAATAATTGCATTCAATTTAAAATTATTTCCTATGGAGATTTATTTGAAGACACTGTCCTCATTATTTTCGATTGGAGAGTATTGCAGTGTCAGTGGCTCACCATGTGCGGTGCTCGTGGCGCAAAGTAAAATGAAGGGGCCCCTGAGTCTCCCATAGCTCAGATATATTCATTGGCTTTGGGCAGATTAGACCCCTCTGAAGGGTTGCCCGCCCCCCCTCCCCGAGGGTTGGGGCTCATCTGCGCTACATGGGCTGCAGGTGGGCCCCTGTGTGGCAATGACTTACTGCTGTTTGTTTTTGGCATCAGCAGCTTCTACTCCCCTTTTGAAGGAGTGGAGACTTGTAAGTCTACCATTTTTAATAACTTTTCTCTCTGAATTTTTTGAGTAGACAAAAGTAATAAAGTTACTCAAAAGTGTAAGAGTAAATTGCATATGTAAATTACTCACAAGAGTAAATTACCTTTGTGAATAGGCCCATTAGTAACTAGCATTGCAGATAGCCCTGCTCAGGTGTGCTGTAAACAACTCTTGCTATCATCCAACTAAATGAATATTAATGTATCGCTATGAAAAGATAAAACAGGCATAGTGGGATTCACACCTACAATACTGAAAGGTCTGTGCAGAGAGCACTTCGCTCACTCACCTAAGTGAACAATTTAACAGTTTTTATCATATTAGAACCCCATGCACGTGCCTTTATTTCCTTTTTTCTCATTTCATATTCAATAAACTACATATTCTATTATTTGGTGAGAGGATGAGGCCTATGGGCCAGACTTTCCGACTCTAGAGCTGGGTAACCAGGTTGGAGTCTCGGCGCCCGCTCAACACCCTGTGATTCTGGGCAAACGACATAATTGTTAAAAGTTAGGCTGCAAACGTCAACATTATCGGCGCCATCTTGCTCTTCTTGAACCCTTTCGTGCACGTAAGCGGCAGCCATTTTGAGCACCATGGCCTCCCTGTCCCTCGTTGATAGCCAGCGCGTCTCTCTCTCTCCCTCAACATCGCAGGCAACCCCCCCGCGCGCTGACAACCCTCCCCCCGCTCTCACATGCCTTGAGTCGTAAACCCCTCTTCAGCGCAGCTCTGCCTCAGAACCCCATCCTGTTCCCAGCGCGACACCTCCCTTCGTTCCTTTCATGGTCCCAGACCCTTTGATACAAACCCCCTTTTCCTGTGTGCCCGTTTGTCTTCCTCGTTCCCAGGCCGCCACCTGGCTCTGCGGATACTATTTATTGCCCCCCCCCCCCGTACAGTAGGAAGCTTCTCCCGTTGAAGGATCAAAGCCCCCACCCTATGATATCCGATCAACCCCACACATTCCGTGAATCGGCGGAATGTCCAGCTGCGCGACAATCATCACCTATTGTGACCGGGGTGGGGACTTCAACTGTAAATGTGTGTGGGAACAGGCCTGAAGGGGAAATTCCGAGGATGTCCTTTCGTACTTCAAAGCATTGCAAGCATGTGTAAACTGCAATAAAGATCATAAACATGTGTATAAGAGGCCAGGCCTCAGAGATGCGGTTAGAGCACCTCGTGACGATACTTGCTGTCCGAACTGATGTGTTCTCCTCCGGAGAGAATAAAACCCTTGTTTCCTGCCTTCCAGTCTCCAGCGCCTGCCTCTTCATTGATTAATATCTTGTGGGTTTAAGAGGCGACACCGCCGGGCAATACTTAAGGGTCTTTTATTCTGGTTGGTAGCCTGACCTTTTTACAATTGGCGTCCCAAACGTGGGGCCCATCAGTGACTCGTGGATCCAGTGGGAGAGGTCCTGACGACAGAGTGAACGACTGCAACGATCGGGAGTGCACCTGTCCGATAGACCCTCGTCTGACAGCCGATCATCCGAACTTCACTGGTTCCGAACAGACCTCTCTCGAGTGATCTACGGTCCTGACTGGGAACCATCAGGAGTGCCGCGAGTATTACGAACAAAAGAGGACGATCGGGCGCTGGATTCGGAAGACAAGAAACTGTCCATGCGGTCCGGGTAAGGTCGTGTAAACACGACGAATTGCGAAATGATTATTTGAATTGTTTAGAAAATACTAGTATTCCTCTTTGTTAATTTATTTGGAGATCCACTGTCTGCAAACGGAGAAACAACAGGCTCTCTTTGCAAGCAGTGGAGGATAGGCAATACAGCCGTCGTGCCTATCTTTCTCCCCCACTGATTAATTATTTGAAACTGAACTATTGTTCGCAGACTGTTTTCTGGAGATTCTCTGTCTGCAAACAGGAAAGAGCCCCCCTCCCCCCTTTTTACAGATAGTGAAAGGGTAGGTAACGCAGACCTTTGCGGGCCTACTTATTCTACCCACTGAATTGTTTTTTTTGACCGAACGTTGACTATTTGATATTGGTTCATGAGGTATTCACTGCCTGCAAACAACGTAGAATAGGAATATTCTGTCTAGTCTTTGCACGCAGTGATAAGATAGGCAGTGCTGACTTTTGTCCCGTTGTGCTCCGTCATGTCTGTCTTCTCCCCACTGATTGGTAGCCTGTTTAGCCCGGACCGCTTATTAGAGATGAACCATCCGGCTCCACTGGAAGGCACCCCTAATAAGGACATGTTCATGAAGCATGGATTGATCGCTATAGCCTATAACAAACTGTGGCATAAATATACGAAAAAGGATCGAGAAAGTCAGTGGCCACTGATAGGATCCTTTGATGATGACAAAATAAACGCGCTAGAAGCAGCCCTTGGTAAAAACAAGACAACGCCCACTATGCTTGATAGTTTCGGCATGTGGCGCAAAGAAACTGAACAACGTAAAAAGAAAACTGAGAGTAGGTTGGGAAAAGAGCTGCGAAAAGCAGCCCACCTAGCTGCTCAGAAACTAGAAGGAGAGATTAAGGAAAGAGAGAAAGCCAAACAGAAACTAGAAATGGAAACATCAAGTCAGTGTCCGGTTAGAACGTCCTCCATGCTCTACCCCGATTTACCCTCGAGACAACGAGCCAACGATGATCTGCTGTTAGGTCCTCCGACCATCTACATGCCCCCTCCATATGCCCCTTCCCAACCCTTAGCACAGCACCCACCACCCCCAGGTACAAATGAAGGTAGCGCCACAGCTTCGGCCCCCATGGCCTCTGTGCCGGCCGAACCCCTTGTATTAAATACTACACAAACGACAACGTTAGGCGACCCTGAGACCCGAAGGGCTGGTTCTGCAAGAACAAACAGACTAAGCAAAGATGAGCGAACAGGGATCGACAAGATAGCAAGGACACTGGTAGAAAGGAAGGAAGATGAAGAGTACATCACGGATATGTTTAACTCGTATACCGGGAGTCACAGACGACATTTTACCGTACGACTGTGTTACCATGTCTTGAACGCATACGAGGACCGATATCGAGACAAAGGTCCCGAGAGCCTAACGACTCTGTACCGGAAGGTCGATATCGGGGATGAGGGCGAGTGTGATGTGACGGACCTCCTTACGCGTACGCTTGAGGTTTTCCGCCACCTCACTGAACGGGAATCGGGAACTAAACCCACGACATCTGTAGCGACCGAGCCACAAACTGAGCAATCTAACACCATGATGCCGATATGAGAGGCTGCCCCTTACTGGGTTCCTCCACGAGGTGCAGGGACTAACGATGATGCAAACCACCCGGATGCAAAAGGAAGGGTAGTGTACAACTGGGTCTACCAGCCATGGGACCGGCAAGAGATTCTGACATTCCGGAAATCTCTGCCTGACCTACGTAAAAACCCCACTGCCTTCTACACTGAATTGGGTACAGCCCTAGGTTCAACGATTATGACCCTGGCTGACATCGACTTGTTTTTCGGGTTATGTCTACCAGCTGATGTGTGGAAGCAAATTCGGAAAGTCGACCACCTTGAGCTGTTTGGACATACCTGGTCACAACTCGATAACATCGATAAACAACGAGGACCTGGACAAAAGCCTTTGAAATCCATTCTAGACCTTCCAGATAAAATCGTACAGAAATTAAAAACCCTGATCCCAGAAAAGAAAGTGGACTGGTCGATAGTAACGGCCTGTTGCCAGAAACCCCAGGAGGATGTATCGGAATACTTCTCCCGGTTTGAAACGGTGTTCTCCGATTACAGCGGCCAGGACATGACCACTGCAACCGGACACCATCTGTTTGTCCAGAATTATGTTAAGGGTCTGTCATCGGAGGTCTCCCAGAAACTGCAGGCTAGCGAGAGTAGTTGGGCAGCCTCCAAACCTACGGCTATCCTCCAGATGGCCCAATATTATGAACATCAGAAAAATGAAAACGATAGGGCAACAGAGAAAAAGAAGAAGGACTTGAAAGAGAGGGTGATGATGGCCCAACTGCAATAGGACGAGACCAATACCGGGGAAACTATCAGACGAACGCCCCTAAGGCTGCATTTCCCCAGGACCGCACTTTGACTCCCCACAGTGGACGTACAGACCTTAGAGAGGACCAGTGTGCTTTCTGCAAAGGAACTGGCCATTGGAAATCCCAGTGCCCAGTTCTTCTGGAAATAATCAGAAACAAAGACCCCAAGGACATAGCAAGTGGACCGAGAAATAAGGGACAACAGCGAGGGCCCCCAAATGACACGACTAACGACAGATCAGGCAGACCAAATACATTTGATCGACCCAGACAGAACCAATACCAGCAATCTGACTACGATGACGCCCACAACTTTGCATAGGACTGCCAAGGGCAAGGGAGGGATCCAGTCGAGCTCTATGTTGACCAGCAAGGCCCTTACGTCACTGCTAAGGTCCTGGGTACCAAGTCTCCATTTCTGGTAGACACTGGCGCAACACGTAGTGCGTTATCTAAACGACTGATTCCAAGGGCACCCTTGTCTGGCTCACTTATAACATCGACAGGTTTCGATGGAACGCCCTCCACTAACCCTTTGTCCGCCCCGATCCTCTTTGACGTAGAAAACAACACCACTGACACCACGTTTTTACTTTCCTCCAATAGCCCTGACGCCATTATGGGACTTGACTTATTGAAACACTTCCGAGCGACGATCAGATGTTCTCAAGACGGAGTTCGAGTTTTCCTTTACGACAACCCCGTTCTGCTTAGACATTGCCCTCCCCGACGCATGTTTTCCATCACCGACGTTGACACATCCCTGCTTGACACTCTGCCTCCGTATCTGTGGGCCAAGGCGGATTCGGACGTAGGGCGCATGTTGATTGACCCAGTGCACATTACTGTCCGACCAGACGCAACACTCCCAAAACTTCCACAATATCGGATATCGCCCGAGGGCGAGAAGGCATTGGTAAAGATTATTCAGTCACTAATAGACGCAGGAGTGGTAGAGGAAGTGGTTAGCAACGTTTGCAACAGCCCTATCTAGCCCATCATCAAGAAACAGGGAGAGGGAGATGAGAAAGCATACCGTTTTATCATTGACCTTCGAGAGATCAACAAAGTGGTGGTACCCCAGTACCCTGTGGTCTCAGACATCACCACCATCCTGACTTTGATTCCTTCTACTGCCACCACCTTCACTGTCATTGACCTCAAAAACGCATTCTTTTCCATCCCCATCCACCCAGACAGCCGATATCTCTTTGGCTTCACCCTAAAAGCCCGCTCATATAGGTTCTGCCGAGCACCCCAGGGCTACACAGAAAGCCCTAGCATCTACAGCCAGGCCCTCAAGAGACAACTGGATCAAGTCCAGTTACCCGATGGAGTGGTGTTAGTGCAATATGTCGATGACATCCTTTTGGCAGCCGACACCACTCCATTAGCAGTTACAGCCACCATTCAACTCCTGCGCTTCCTTGCGGAAAATGGCCACAAGGTCTCCAAGAAGAAGTTGCAATTCTGCCAACCCCAGGTCACTTACCTAGGCCACCTTTTGTCCAAAGAGGGAAGGAAACTCACTCCTGATCGAATCCAAACCATTCTCGAAACTCCTGTCCCTAAGACCCAGAAACAGGTTCGCTCCCTACTAGGCCTCACCTCCTTCTGCCGACAGTGGTTACCAAACTTTAGCCTCGTTGTGAAACCGCTGCTTTCTCTGCTAGGTAAAGACGTCCCCTTCCCACTCCCTTGGACCCCTGAGTGTCAAACCTCCTTCACGGAACTACGAGATGCCCTTTGTTCGGCCCCTGTCCTAGGTACCCCTGATTACAAAAAGCCCTTCTCCCTTTACACTCACGAAAGGGAGGGGTGCGCTTTATCTGTCCTGACCCAGGCCATTGGCCCAAAGCAACGACCGTGCGCTTACTTCTCTGCCACTCTTGACCCTGTAGCCAGAGCCTTGCCTGCCTGCCTTCGAGCTGTAGCTGCTGCTGCAATCTCTATCCGACAGAGTGAGGGGATTGTACTCTCGAATTCCCTCACGGTACTGGTACCCCATGCAGTTGACACCCTCCTGAACCAAACCAAGACGCAACACCTGACGAGTGCACGACTGACTGGATACGAACTGACTTTGCTTGCACCCCATATCGCCCTGAAAAGATGCACCACACTGAACCCGGCAACTCTGTTACCCTTGCCAGAGAACGATCCCAATGTGCACCCTGTACATGACTGCGTGACTCTTACGGACGAACAGACTAGAAGTAGGGTTGACCTCAGAGACACGGCTTTCCCTGACCCTGACGGGGAGCTGTGGGTGGACGGTTCTTGCATCAAACTCCCCGATGGCACCACTTCCGCTGCCTATGCAGTCACCACAGCTCGAACTGTAGTCGAGACAGCCCGCATCACGCAACGATCTGCCCAGGCAGCAGAACTGATCGCCCTGACACGAGCCTGCATTCTGGCAGCAGGAACCACAGCGAACATTTACACCGACAGCCAGTATGCCTTCGGGGTGGTCCACCATTTTGGGCTCCTTTGGAGGCAAAGGGGATTCTTGACCTCACACGGCACCCCCATTTTGCACGGGGATCTAGTCTCCGCCTTGATCGAAGCTGTCCTTCTCCCCAACAAGCTTGCAGTCGTCAAATGCCAGGCACACAAAAAGGTGACAGACATCATTGGGCAGGGAAATGCGCTAGCCGACATCACGGCCCGAACGACAGCTGAAAATAGGACGACAACACATATGTACGTGACCAGGTCACAAGCAGAAAAATGGACTGACGCTAGGGACACTATTCGAGACATTCAAACGGCTAGCACACAACACGAGCTGACTGAATGGACACGGGTGGGATTAAAAGATGATGAAGGCTGCTGGCGGACAAGAGACACAAACAAATGGTTACTACCTGACTCATACCTGATTCCCATACTGGCTATGGCACACTCCCCTGCCCACATAGGATCAGCCCCCATGATTGAACTTGTCTCCAGAGTTTGGCACAATGATAAAATCACAGATTCCGCCAAACGTCTGGTCCAACAATGCTTGATATGCCTGCAACACAACCCCGGGAAAGGAACTGTAGTACCCCGGGGAGGATTTGGGGTCCCAAATCACCCATTTGAAGTCCTGCAGATGGACTACATCCAGCTAGACAGGTGCCAAGGCCTGAAATATGTACTTGTCGTGGTGTGCGCATTTAGCAAATGGGTGGAAGCATACCCAACCCGTGACAACACTGCTATGGCCACTGCAAAAGTACTGTTAAAGGAGTTTTTCCCCCGTTACGGCCTTTGTCGTATTTTATGGAGCGATAATGGCCCCCACTTCATAGCCGAAGTCATCCAGTTCATCTTAAAGGGGTTGGGCATCAAGCAGAAATTTCACGCAGTCTTCCACCCCCAGTCTGCTGGACTTGTTGAGCGACACAATGCCACACTAAAGCTTAAACTGGCCAAGATAGTGGCTACCACGGGTCTGAAATGGCCAGACGCCCTCCCACTGGCATTGCTATCGATGCGTTCCACCCCCACCAGACATCACTTAACACCTTATGAAGTTGTTTTCGGTCGACCCATGAGTGTCTGGTCTGCACCGAAACCAACTTCCATTCATGACGTCCCGGACGTCCTAATGTCTGAATATCTGTATAAATTGACTGAAACTCTGTCTGTCATTCATCAGCAGGTGCAACAGGCCATCCCCGATGCTTCCAGGGGTCCGGGTCACGCCATCCAACCTGGAGATTTTGTGCTGATCCGGAACTTTCAGCGGTCGAAGAGTTTGGAACCCCGGTGGACGGGCCACTGGCAAGTGTTAATCACCACCCGGACAGCTCTTCGTGTGGAGGGGAAACGGCACTGGCTGCACGCACACCACTGTAAGAAGGTCTCCTCGACCCTGGCCACGACGGAAAACATCGACAACCAAGAAGAGCTCCTGAACAAAGACCGACCATCGCTGACCTGCTATCCTGACACCGAAGCGCTTGAACTTTCAAAAATCTCTGATCCCACTGTGCCATCCAGAGAAGGGTATTTCCTGCGTCGAAAGGAGGGAGCTTCGGCTAAGTAGACCACGAACTAAGCTGAATCTCAGAACGGTGACCCAAAGCCACCAAGAGTTACCTGGAGAGAAGCTAAACTAAGTCTGTGGTTCTGCCCACTACCGAGCACCTTGAAAATGAAGATGATGGAAGCGCCAGATAAGAAGATGATGGAAGCGCCAAATAAGAAGATGATGGAGGCAACAGGAAATACCCACTACAGAAACCCAAGTACAGACAGACTCCACAGCTCAAAGACAATTGCACTCTTCATAGCAATCCTTTTCTGCTTTCTCCTCATGACCACACTCTGGATTGTGGAAGAAAATGCACCTGCCCACGAAACATTCCTGACCACTGCTCAGCCTACCACCATGAAGGAACATTATCTGATTTCGCTGTCTCCTCAACTCAGAGAGAGACGAAAGGAGTTTTGGAATAACTCTTTCGTGCAGCTCCTTCACCAGCACAATCTCGCCACCAATGCCACCAACTGTTGGATCTGTGGGTTGTTACCCCACGCCACTGGACACTCGATACCATTCATCCCTTCACCCTTCTCAGTTCATGGCTCCTGCCTTGCTTGGCTGATCCTCCTGCAAGAAAGCTATAAGGACAATGCCACCTCCAGCAAAACCGTAACGCATTTCTTCCACGGGGTCTGGCGAAACAAAACAAAGGCACACTTCTGCCCGCAGACCTCCAACGACTCAATCCACATGGACATCCCTGCTAAAGAACGAATTGAAATGCAGGTGTTCAACAATCCAACCAGACCCACCTTCTCCTACCTGCGGAAACGAACGGCTGCCACTCTGACAGTGGCCCTGTCAGTCATCAACGTCACAGGCCACATGTGCATAGAAGGACATGGGACACAGCTGGTGGGCCGCAGTGCTTGCCGTTTTACCAGAACTTTGGACTCCACGGATCCACCTTCCTTTGTGTCGTCCCCAAACATGTATTTCGTCTGCGGCACAAAGGCCTACACCTGGCTCCCCAAAGGCTGGGGGGGCACTTGTTTCATCTCTTTCATCCTTCCTCCAACTTATGTGGCCCCAGCGAATCATCATAGACAAAAACGAGCCAAGGACATTGAGCAAGCCGACTCAACAGGAGCACAGTTCCTCGATGCTATGAAGGGACTTGTTCCCCTCTGGGGCCCGATGGCAAACAGCCGTGCCATCCGACATCTGACTCAGGCAGTTGAGACAACAATGAACATCACAGCTGGTATCTTTGCTAACAACACCGCCGAACTTCAAGCGGTCCGCTTGGTGGCCCTCCAAAACCGCCTTGTCCTAGATGTGGTTCTTGCGGACCGTGGTGGAGCATGCCGCATTATTGGGTCCAGCTGCTGTA
This sequence comes from Lissotriton helveticus, assembly GCF_964261635.1. Lineage (NCBI taxonomy): Eukaryota > Metazoa > Chordata > Amphibia > Caudata > Salamandridae > Lissotriton > Lissotriton helveticus. The sequence goes on along the minus strand of NC_136070.1, from coordinate 132,525,945 downwards.
CATACATACCGGACAACTCACCCTCAGTGTACAAAGCCATCGAACATCTTCACAGACTCTCTTCAGAAGTCCACCAGGAACAGGAAGAATGGTCGCTTGGTGGTTGGTTCTGGAACACCGTTAAGAACTGGGGCTGGAGACTGTTCACCATTATCCTAATTCCTGTAGTTGTAATATGCGGTCTATGCTTAGGAATTCAATGTCTGCCACCTCTGTGTTCATTATGTACAAATTGTATTTGCCCTAAGACTGTGGATTTTGGAAACGAACGCATGGGAGCATTATATGATGCCGAGGTTAGGAATTTGATGAAGATTGACATTGAGTAGGCAAGTTGGCTAGATATGTTGAAAAGGGAGGACTGTTAAAAGTTAGGCTGCAAACGTCAACATTATCGGCGCCATCTTGCTCTTCTTGAACCCTTTTGTGCACGTAAGCGGCAGCCATTTTGAGCACCATGGCCTCCCTGCCCCTCGTTGATAGCCAGCGCGTCTCTCTCTCTCCCTCAACATCGCAGGCACCCCCCCCGCGCGCTGACAACCCCCCCCCGCTCTCACATGCCTTGAGTCGTAAACCCCTCTTCAGCGCAGCTCTGCCTCAGAACCCCATCCTGTTCCCAGCGCGACACCTCCCTTCGTTCCTTTCATGGTCCCAGACCCTTTGATACAAACCCCCTTTTCCTGTGTGCCCGTTTGTCTTCCTCATTCCCAGGCCGCCACCTGGCTCTGCGGATACTATTTATTGCCCCCCCCCCGTACAGTAGGAAGCTTCTCCCGTTAAAGGATCAAAGCCCCCACCCTATGATATCCGATCAACCCCACACATTCCGTGAATCGGCAGAATGTCCAGCTGCGCGACAATCATCACCTATTGTGACCGGGGTGGGGACTTCAACTGTAAATGTGTGTGGGAACAGGCCTGAAGGGGAAATTCCGAGGATGTCCTTTCGTACTTCAAAGCATTGCAAGCATGTGTAAACTGCAATAAAGATCATAAACATGTGTATAAGAGGCCAGGCCTCAGAGATGCGGTTAGAGCACCTCGTGACGATACTTGCTGTCCGAACTGATGTGTTCTCCTCCGGAGAGAATAAAACCCTTGTTTCCTGCCTTCCAGTCTCCAGCGCCTGCCTCTTCATTGATTAATACCTTGTGGGTTTAAGAGGCGACACCGCCGGGCAATACTTAAGGGTCTTTTATTCTGGTTGGTAGCCTGACTTTTTACATAATCATAATCTCCCTGTGCCTACAAAAAATGAATTTGTGTAATACTCCAAATACAATGCCTACCAGGATATCATGATTTTTGCCCCCATTTGTGTGGCGTTTTAATATGCCGTGTGCCTCAAACAGCAGGCGTTTGTACGCAGACACCGGTCTCAGACATGAAACACCGCTTTAACGGCGATGACAGCGTGTTATATGAGGCAAAGTTCAACGCCACACATAATTACAAAGCGCGCAATCAGATTAAGACGGCTAAAAATCATTTCATTTGTGCAACCGCGAAACGATTCTTATCTTCTAGTTGCAGGGAGCAGCGGTGAGAAAAAAAGCTTTAGCTCTACTTTTTTTTTTTGCGCTCGCCTTTGTTTGTTGAAATATGCTCGGCTGAAGGCCACCGCGGCGCCGCGAGAGCGAGGCTACAGCCGTTTGTGGTATGTGCTCGAAGGAAGCGCATGGGTCTTGGCCAAGGGCCCCGCCTGTTTGTCTTCGCCATGGCGGGGTCCAGAGTCCAGTCTCTTCCCGCCTCCGGCTCGAAGGAGACGCTGCTTCACCGGGTCCGCTCTGGACAATCCGGACCGGCCTGTTCAGAGGAATGCGCGTGTCAACACGCCCTCAACTATATCTGAAGGGTTGGACTGTTTTTGTTTAGTTTTGGGGAAAAGCCACATCGTTCGGCAATGTGGAATCAGTAGTGCCTAGAGGTGGCGGGCGAGTCAACTTATTTTCAAGGACAGCCGAGCCAAGGGCTGGCTCTGGTTCTAGAAGAACCTACAAGAGCCGAGCCTTGAACACGTATGTAAATCACGCAACAACATTCAGGTTGGAGTATGAAAAGGTGCCTTCAATTTTGTATTTTTTTAAGTGTATTTCTTCAACTCAAAGCGTATAATCGGAAGCGTTTCACTTTAATTAATCAGATTATATATCTGCATTGAAGAGCATTCATTTAAACGGAGAGTTTTTAAACATGCACTGATGAGCATCCCAGCCCCCGCCTTGATGACAAAAATGCAATGAGTGAAATAGGAGGCATGTCAGTTGTCATGTGTACCTTAGTGGCCTTGATTCCTAAGCTAGATGAAGCAGAATTAGGCTATTTAAATCATCAAACGTCATTCCCCAGGTTTCATGGCCGGCAAGTGTAGTCACAAGACCATCTTGCCTCCTGTGAAAGCTTGGCTCGTTGAGGGTTCGAGGTTCCAGGAGAACCTCAAGCTAAACCACAGCCAGGATTCTGACTCTAGCCTCGCTCAAGCTTTCAGGGGCCCACCCACCTCTAAGAATGTCTTGCACCTATACTGCGATAAAACCACTGTAGCAGAGTACAGCAATATGGACAAGGCCTCTCTCACTGAGGTTTGCATCCTTTTGGGAGTGTAATTTGAAGATCAGTCCTGCAGAGGCCCTAAACCAACTTTCCCACCCGACCCACCAATCCCAAGCCAGCTTTTGGCCCCACAGTGCACTCAAGGTTCTAACCAATGGTCATCGGCGGGTATGGCGTAATGGCCAGAAGGATGCTTACTGGCTGAATGTAACTGGGTGGGCCCAGTAGGGGCCAGTGCTTCAAAGATGTACGCATTCAGGTAGGATTGCTGTGTGGCACAAGCCTGGCAGATTCAGTGAATTGACCTAATTGGGATCCACATGAAAGGGCCACATAGGCCACAGGGATGCCCGACAAGGTGGAGACCTACCAGTTCCTCATAGAAGCTCAAGAAGGACGAACAGAGCCACTGCTCTGACTCATGAACTTGCTACCTGTGAGTGAGTCAGTAAGGGAACAGTGAATACAATCAAACAATTAGAACGGGTGGGAATGGATCTTTTAAACTCCAAAACAGCCCCCAATGAAGTGCTTTAACAACAACAACAAAAAACGGTTATTAGGGAGGACTGACTGTACATTTCTAGATGAGGTGGAAAGAAAGAGGGCTTGCCTTGCCTGGGTCTCCACCCCCTGTGGTGTTAAAAAATGCCCGCCATCGGTGCTGCAATCTTGGTTGACGTATACCACGACAGTAGGGTGACCACCTGTCTCCAGGTCATTATAGACCCCGTTCCAGTCCTAGACTTTCGTGTTATAACGTAATCCATTTTGGCTGTTTCAGTCTTCGCTCTTTCTTCCTTTGAACTGACAAGACAAACACTTCTGAAATGAGTGATTTGTAGGTGAAAAACTCAGGACTGGAGAGAAGTGCCCGCAATGACCTGGAGTGACGTGGTCACCATATGCACCGCCACCCCCAAACTCATGAGTATCATCCATCTGTAGGGGAGAAGTCTGAGGAGTCCATGAGTATGCAGTCTGAGTGAATAAGGTAACTACTGCATTGATGGATGGTGGTCATTGCCCAGAGATGCTCCTAGATTGGGGGTCAAAACCCCACATACTGAAGTGTGTGAGTGTTCTTTATAATGATGCCTCAGAATCGCCTGCTTTTTCTTCGAAAGCTGAGTGACAGAAAAAGAAAACAGTTTTCCTATTGACGTAACTGCAACGTTTTCTGTATGAGGGTGTCACTTTCATGTGTAATGTGGGACTGGTTTAGTGATGCTGTATCACAAACAGGCATGGGGTGCCATGCTGAGATCGACAACCCTAATTTGAGGTTCCCTTCAGGGTCATGTATGTTTTGGGTATGAAATGAAAACATCACAATGACAAGAAAGAGAATGCACCTGACATGGTACAACTGGACACTTTAAATGGGTCATTTCCCATGGGATGACAATGGAATGAGAGGATAAAATAAGAATTTGTCGTCATAGATTAGCGTATAACATATTCATAACATTGTGAAATGGAGATCATTTTCGACAATCAGGAGGTAAGTGCTATAATCAAATATATAAAATATGTGCAATGCGTATTTGAGTATAGGTGCTGCATACAATCCCAGATAGAGGAGATATAATGTAATATATGTTTAGTGTGTGTATAGCTGGGTTAGTAATAGTTGATCTTTTAGCTTGATTTTCAAAGAGATAAAAGATGGGCCTTGCCTTATCCCCCAGGTATGCTGCTCCAAAGCTAATCCACGTAAATGTTGTTTAAAAAATATTGTGCCACCATAATATTGTGGGAAGAACATGAGGACTAAAATATGGACAACACAAGAATATATAATGAAGTATAGGTTTACTTTACGTAGCTTATGATACGTGGAGTTAAGTGAAGGAAGTGATTCCCAGATCCTTCGGACAGACATAATTGGGACGGATGGCTTCACGCTCACGACCAGACCGTATGAGACTTGACGTACACGACACTGCACCAAACAAAGAGACCACTTTTGGAACAAATTTTCCAGGGACCAGAATTGTCTTCTGAGTCTCTTCCATATTGTGAAGGCTGTGCATATCTACAGGGATACCGCTACCCTCATTATCCTGCCATGAAAAACTCCCAGGCTGGATAGCTGTAGTGGCAAAAACATGTTAGCTGTTTCTGTTTGGTGCGTGTTAAAACTAAATAATAGTTAAAGACACAGCATAATGCAACTGAAGAAGGACCATCAAAAGCTACCACTGAAAACATGTTGAGTCATTTGTTGCTTCTACGAAATTGAGCCAAATCCAAAAGTGATCATCATTATTGACACTGTGGTACTGTTAATGCCATAACCTGTCTCTGGGAGAGGGGGCTCTACGCATGATCAACGAAATGCATATAGGCACCACGCAGACTTATCTCTTAACATTTATAGCACTATAGTTTTTTTTCTCAAGGTTTTCGGTTGCATAACTTCCTACCAGAGGGCATACTATGAGCGTGATACACAAAGCCAACACCTATGTTTGGTAATCAAATTGTCAAGACTTATGCCCGTCAGTAAGTCACAAGAAGAATAACTGGCAGGCATGAATGGGTTTACTCCTACATAACTGCATGCCACAACGTCTTACAATTATGCACTAGTGAACCTCAAGCAAGAGCTGGGGTGTGGCAGGATCAAGGCATTGTTTGCCTTTAAGTTTGTGTAAACACACAACTTGAGTGTTTGTTGGCATTCACAAACTCCTCTCTGACCCTTTCCACACGGGAAATGGGTGGTAATTTACTCCAGCAAATAATTAGAGTGGCACCCCTTCCAGGGTGGGAGGGAGACTGGAACACCCACCGACCTTGAGGATGTGTACTAGAAAAGGTTGGTTTTCAATGTAAAGGAAAAACAAAGAAATACAATCAAACACGAGGGAAATGGCAAATGTATGATATTCCGAGTAGTATGGCTGGAAAGCTGAGGTAGGTGCAGCCTTCCATTCTTACTGCCAGGAATGTTTGTGAATTCCCAACTGTTTTATATTTATGTCCATGCGCAGGAGGCCAATACCTTGGTTACTTCCTGAAATCTCATAATACCCATTATCACACCTCTCCAACCAGGAATTCAAAACAAGCCTAAATAACCATATACATGCTACCTGCTAACTCAGAACCCTGCCAACATGCAGGAATAAACTCATTTTGTTGTGCTATATGTACTTATATACTACTGTACTAATTATTATATTATACTACATGTTATACAACACATACTATTCTGGTAAATGTCTAACACTGCTGATACCATTCAGACACTATCTTTGTCTTTGTTTTTTGTGTGATTTTCAATATTGTTTAGATTTGTATTATTTTAACTCGGCCTGTATACCCTATTCGTACAATTGTCAGTCTTTTTCATAAGGCAACTCACAAGTAACAAAACAAGGTATAAAGAATTAAGAAGCCACCAGCATAAAACAAAGGACAATCAAAAGAACAAAGATAAAGAAAGCCCTTTCATGAAGTTATTTACGACAGTTCTAAAAACCGAGCACACTGTATTCTGTAAGGTTGTGTCATGTCTGAGTTGGCATGAGACATGTCTGTCTTTAGTTGGCAAAGCCATGATGTAAGATTGCGAAATTGTACCTAGCTGGTGCTCGGAATCCCTGAGGCTATACAATTTAGATCCTTTGTTGAAAATGAGCATGCCTGCACACATTTTGTTCGTCTTTTGAAATTGGTGTATAATCATCGGAAGAAATGGACTATGGGAGATGAGAGGGAACAGCTAATGTGTGGGTGATGGAACGGAGTGTTTCCTTTTTAGGCCTTGTTTTAGTGCATACTTTTCCCAGGTTTATACACTGCATAACATTGGAACTGTAATTATGTTATTAACTACAGCATACCTGCAGGTTTGAGGTATGTCGTATGTGTAGGTATTCTATAGGCTAGCCTAGCTCGAAGCAACGCTCACACACGTTTGCAGGTCTCAGCCACTCCAATTTACATAATGACCTCCCAGAATTCACCGGGACAGGGTTTCTGACTCTCTGATTTCACTTGTTTGCCTCACTTACTTCCTTGATTGTGCTACAGAAAAAAAAGCTGTCAGTACCGTTGTGGATGAATATTGTGACAGAGATTGGAGGTACATGCTTCCCTAAAGATGCTAATTGGGATTTTTGCAGATGGTTTACCAATGAAAATCAGCAAACATTGTCTTTCTTCCCGAAAAAAAATGCCAGGCAATCAAGGGCTGCTTACTTTGCAAAGTTCTCTCTTTCTATTCAGTTAAAGCTGAAATTGCCATTTTTTGCAATATGCTTGAAAGAGAGGTCGAGGTAATGGGAAATGGCCGGCAAGTAAGACGCATTAAGTTCCATTACTCTGAGGCCTCTTCTCGTAAATACAATGAGATGTTGCTAAATTGTTAGCCTGTAAAGCAGGAAATTAGTGTTTCAGTCTTGGATTCCACCATTAAATTCACTAAGAATTTACTGGCATCAATCAGTTATTTATAAGTGTTTCCAACGTTTTCTATGTTCAAAGTTATTAAAGTATAGGTTTACACAATTGATTATTTGGTATGTGACAGGATTGTAGACAGATATAACATTTCTGCAATCTCTGATTTTTCTCAGAGTTGGACCCCGAACTCTTGATCGTACTAAATCTACTGTGTTCCCTACACACAACTCTTTACCCCCAATTAGCATACTGTTTTTCTCAAAAACAGGACTGCTCTGAAACAGACTCACAACCAGTAGTATGGGAAAAATGTAAAGCATAAAATATTTTTTTTTGCTATAAGCCTAATTTTGGTGATTTGTGGTAAAAGATAAAAACTAATATCTGTAGCAATGAAATGGCTAAACCGTGCCCAAGCATAATTTAGTAATTTCTTCTTGTTTAATTAAAACCATATCAATGTAACTAAATAGTGATCAGGGCCATTTTTTTAAAGAAACTAAAAATAGGTAATCAGGGGGTATCTGCAGCATAAAACGAAAAAGGAAATTAGCATAAACCAAAAATTGCAGTAAATTAAGGCATTAGAGATTTATTTTCTATAATATAGTAAAACCATTTAAAGGTTGTATGCAACCACTGGTAAAACAGTGCTTTTACTGTTGCTGAACATGTGTGAAGGCCCACCTTATGAAGAGGTGGTAATTAATACTTTCTACACTACTTTATAAAATAAAGGTGACGGCACAAAAGAGAGAAATTCTCAAATAATCATAAAAATAGACTGCATCTCGTCTTTGCCCTCTATTTTTTTCCGAGCCAGTCAAAATTCTCCCCCATCAAAAAGGGTGAATCCCAGTTTGAGGTAATGAATTTTCAGGATAAATGATATTGGTCTTCCTAGAATGGGTGATGATAATTGCTTACACCAATATGCGTCCACCACCATACTGCTGTGCGTCTTGCCAGCTTATACCTGAATAGCTTCCAAGAATGATGTGAGCCTAAACTGATGCGCCAAAGTAGCCTTTAACAGTTAATTTGCACACTTTTTTTCCGATTTTAGGCCTATATCCAGATCTCAACACCATATGCCACAGCGATGATCAGTTTTCCCTAAGTGAATACAGTTATGCCTTTCTACATCTAAGAAACACATAGTCAAGGGCCAGAGCCATTCTTTTCAAACTGAATTCAAAATGTGCCCCAGGACATTTGTTGATTGAAGATGAAGTAAATATCTCAGTAATCTGGCCTAAAAGAACGGAAACAACTGCTAAAATGACAATTCAACTTACGAGGGGTACGCACCAGGAGGCAAGTAGTACTGGCATGCTTCGCATCCACCGATCCACAACTGCACTGTTGCCTAGTAAGATATTTGAGGTTATGCAAGCAGAAAATTCCAGAAAAGCAGCTCTAAAATGCGACTATATACCCCTGCAGCTTCACCCACCGTCGTAGAGCAATGTTTTTAGTAATAATTTATAAATACAAGAAATGTGATAATGGTAGTTTTATACATGTACATTTTGTGTTTTTAATTTAAATTCTTTTTTATTGCAATGGTTTTCATTAACTATGCAAATAAATCTTACTTCCAAAGAGTTAGGTCTACCCAATTATTAAAGGCTTCTGGGAAGCCTTCTAGCAATACTTCAAAACAGGTAAAGACTTGGCTCTTACTACCACGGTAACAGCTTTATTGATGGCTCTTCTAAGTTGCTTAAAGCTGTGTAAGGACAAAGATTAACTTGGTAGCCTTAGATGTCACTAACATCCTTTTTTTATGAACTGGCTGCCGAAACTGAAACAGTCTTGTAACCTAGTATGGTGGTAGTCTTCCCGACCCAAGTTTCTTGTGTGCACAAGACAACATTTCTGATGATAAAGTCAAGAGCTTCCAGGTGCCTCATAACTTCTCCCAGCTGCTAACATTTCATGAACAAATATTGATGGTATTTCTCATAAGTGACAATGCTAGAGTCCGACTGAAGCACCAATATTAGATTTAGAGAATTAGAGAACCTATCTACTATCCTTGGTCTTTTCCTCACTTTTATTTCTTGGCCAAATATTCCCAGTCTTCATTCAGCAGATTCTGCATTCTAACAACTAGATTACGCACTCTGCCACCACCCTCTACCAAAGAAACCTGTAATGGTTCCGCTGTGTGTCGAGTCATTACTCTCCAGATCCTGGACTGTTCTTGAAACACTCCTGAATGCTGGAACCACAGATTCCCCCTATGCGGCTCTTTTCAGCACAGTGCCCGATTCAGCCAACACTGCTCTGTGGACAATTCTTAACATACTTCCATCAAAGAGGTTTGAATGACCTGGTGATTTTGTCTTCCTTTTTTTGATTCACAGAGCCTTTAAAAGTCATCAAGACTGACTCCTGTCGAAAAAAGCTGCAACGCTCAGTAAGGAATCTGGCTTAGAAAAGCACCTGCTGTGGAAGCAACCAGGCTTATGGAACTTTGTAAAATAGCACCTAGCCACCAGCTTCACTAATGGTTTAAGAGACTAGTTGGTGCATAAAAGTCTGAAGAGAAGCAGCGTGGAGCCGCATCCCCATGTCTTCCGATTTATGCTTTTTCTAACTGAGCAGCGATAGGCCAGGCTCAAGTGTGGCAAATATCCATGATTCCATGTCCTTACAGCACCCTATCACTGAAACTTTCTGCAATGCTTGACAATTTACTGATTTAGTTCTATTTGGGGATTTTCAAAGCACTTCAATCCATTTTGCAGTGGCATCTGCGCACACTGAGACAGTTGCGTACAGGAAGGGAGAAATAATAGCTGGTAGTATTAAAATCAGCCAGCAAGGATAGAATATGCCAACAGGCGTCCACGGGAAATAAATAAAGCCACATATAGGAATAACGAAGCTTTTAGAAGAACAAAAATACTGAGACGTCTAAGGCAGTAACCGAATGGCCAGCCTTGGCCATCCGACCTGGCAGGGCCAAGCTAGCATAGACATTACTGCTGTTGGTACGACTGGATGAGTCAAATGCCTGGTGGAAGAGATGGGTCTTTAAACTCTTTCAAATCTGTGATAGTACTTGTAAGAGGTAGTGTTAGTACATTCAACAAGGAAGAGCCATGCACATGAAAGGATCAACTTCAAAATGTCTTTAGTCAAGTTGATCAAGTGGCCATTAGGCCTAAGGTATCTCATTGGTGAAGAGAAGACAAACAAGTTGGCATGGTAATTTAGTGACTGATCATAGAGTGCTTTATGGACAAGCCAAAAAGTTTTTTAAGGTTGACCGCTCATTTGCATCGGTCTAATGGAGGGACTTCAGTGGTGGTGTATTAGGATCATATGTTTCGAAGCCAAACAACAAGCGAGCTGCATAGTTCTGGGCTCTTTGAAGATGCTAGAAGGTGTCCTCTCAGCACTATAGGGAACTCTATCAACAAAAAATCATGAATAAATAATAATGGTGAACAAGTCTTGCATGGAACTATTGTGAATCTGCTCCTCTGAATTCAGTTATAAAGCAAGAGTTAGAAAGTATTCATTAAAAAAATTAAAATGTTGAAACATTGTTCTCCAAATGTTAGCTTTAAACTATTTCGTACTTTTGCAAGAAAAGAGCATAATGCACACAAATAATTCTAATCATGACTTTCATGATCCCTTCAATCTTCTGTGACTAGATTTTTACTAATCTAACTCCAAATATTATGTGTTTGAAGTAAAGCATTTATCCGCATTATCCATGCCCTCATTCCGACCTTTTTACAGTGCAAGTGGAATAGACAGAATGTAGTTTTGGGGAGGTGGGTGGATCTCTGGATCTGGCAGGAAACCTTGGACAAGGAATCTGTCTATACAGAATGCCATTGCATTGGTGGACACGTTTACACTTTGACAGGCGGTGCAAAGAGTGTTGGACTAAACGGAGGCAGTTCAGGTTTCAGATGCTGAGAGGTGCTCTAATGCACTGGGGCATTACACTGGGTGTTCCAATGCAAGGAGCAGAGAATGGGAAGATTATTTTGTTAAAGAATACTAAGGGGTATATTCACAAGAACGTGTGATAACTACCGCAAGAGTAGCGTAACGCAACTTTCAACATCGCAGCCTATCGTGGAAAAATAACCCTCTGTCAACGTGGAATTCACAACGCGGCGGTAGCATATGATAGACACCACATAGCGCGTCAAATGTCCGCGTGAAAATCAATGCCACCCCGCAAAAATGCGATACGCGAACGCTAAATAACATGCGATGAGACCAACCGGCGGAATAAAAAGTAGCGAAAACCAGCAATAGGCCTGCAAATCCCACACATCTGGCGGGACAATGCACCATAAAAATCACAGAAACAACCCATCAGAAATAAGCCAAAGCATGTAGCAATATGGATACACCCTGACCCAGCGTAGAGGCCAACTCGAACCCCACAACCCCCACAGACCACCAGCAAGGAACAACAGTGTCTGGGAAGGCAGAGGAGAAGAGGGAGATGAAGACGGGGTGCAGACAGCAGGAAAACAATGCCAGCGTCACAGAGGTGACAGAACACTACCAGCAACTGACCCACAAGCAGACCATCTGGAATGCAGTTGGAGTTCCGAGGAGGCCAATCGAGGAGGCCAATAGACGCCGGCATGACGTGACAACATAAACAAAGCACAAACAGGCTGCCAACAGGAAGGCAGCAACAGCGACAGGAGGTGGCAGTACAGTGCCACAGGAGGAGCTTGAGGAAACCCAGGCCATGGTCATCAGTGTGAAAACGGTGCAAGGAGTAGGGAGTACGGACACAGCTCGAGAGGACCTGACACAACATCAACAGGGAGTGCAACCAACAGGGACTGAGGGGACGGGGGGAGATGGGCACAATGGCACACATGCACAACGAGGTGTAGCACACTGCACACCCACAATTACCCAGAATCATGTCCCAGATCCCCTCAGCACACTGCAGCACACACACATAGCAAGGACAGCACACCCACATTGACGACAATGTGGTACAATGCGCATAGCCGACACTCCAGAACAAAGGACACAACTGGCTCCGCACATGCACAGAAACATGCCTACTACATCTGACAGAGCCAGAAACTGTGAAATGGAAATGTACGTGTGCTACCTCACATCCGTCATGTAGTCCAAATGAACACTGTCCCGCAGAAGAATCCAGCACCTCCCAAACAGGCACAATGTACATTGCCATACAGTCTGCATGCAAACCAGCACAATGCACCAACATACATGTCAACACAATGTCAACATGCATCTCCCCTTCACATTGCAGAGGGGCACACAACACCTTCAGCAGAGCACAGAATATGACACATCTGCGATGCCGGAGAGGACCACCACACCGTAGACACCAACGCCCTACAACAGCCCATGGATATCCCACGCAACTCCCACCATGACCCAGCCAGCCAAGCTACTCAGAGGAGAACACCGAGCCTGCAACAGACCACACAGCAGGAAGCACCCGCAAGCACAGCTGCTCACTACACTTCACCCACCCACACATGGTACCCCAATTTCATGTGTCAGCATGCCAAAAGGAGGTGGCCCAACCGGTGTGGGTGGGGGCCAAACTCATGGAATGCGAACTAGAACACATACATAGGTGTCTATCACCCTTCAGGGACCACGGACACCCCACTAAGGGGACCCACACTGCCATAGAGACACATGCAGATGCATTCACAGTACAGAACCACGCCCAGGGGCGCTCAAATAGCAGTCACACACCCATGTTGGCTCTGCGTACGACGGCCCTGGCCACTCCCCTTACAAACTGAGTGGGTGACGACAAAGCTACATGTCCAAGCTCCAACCCGCTGTCTGCGGTGACATGTCTGCATCCGATGTACTCAGCACAATCTGATGTCGTAGGGCCCAGGGCCCTCATGCGTACAACAAGACCACAGGGACACACGCATATATCATGTTGAACTGGCTACGGGCACATGCGCCTGGCCACTTAATTGGCAGGGCCACATGTACAGTGACGCCAGTGCTGGATGTGTGTGGGGTGAGTGTAAGCCATTCCGTACGGACTGTCTGGTTCTGGCAACCACTTTAACCCTTCAATATATTCCTGATGCAGATGCAGTGGGGTGTGTAAGACCTGCATCATCTTCCCCATCAATATCTCAGGGCCCCCACACTGTTTGAGGTGGCATAGCTGCGCAACCACTCCACAGCACAAAACTCAATCAGCAACGGACAATGACCTACGGTACACTGAGTCACTAGCACCTGGAGTGCTGAGCAGGGTATCATGCCGATGATGGCTTCCATGACAGGTCTGAGCCACTCCGTAATCTGTCAGGACCACCGTTTCGACTCTGGCAGATGGCGGTTGGGGGTGGTCCTTGCGGTGGTGGCATGTGCCTCCTGCGGTGATGCGACGTACGGGCCGCTTAGGACTCGCTTTGGTGTTTGACCCTGGTGGGATGCAGTTGGGTCCGGAGGCTGCGTACAGCACAGGGCCACAGAGAAATGGCGTTGATGACCCCAAGGCCAACACTTCAGGGGCCATCCAATGTCTCAGAAGAAGGGTTCCCGGACCGGACCAGCACAGAGTTAGTGGCCCCGGATGCACTGCGGCCGGCACAGGCACCCAGCCACGGGACGGTGACTTGTGGTGCAGTCAGATGGGCCATGCAAACTGAGCGTGTCCTCATCAACGTCCGAGGTGTATCTTGTGGAGGGTTGCGGGGGACAGTGGAAGGTGTCCTCCAGGGCATGATGCGGAAGGTTTGATTTTATGCGGTAGCAGCAAATAGTGGGGTGGAAAGCGACAGCCTCATTGCCAGTACAAATTCAGTTATTTTGAGAGACAGTGGTCCCTGAGTAAACAATGATTAGAAATCAAATAAATATAGACCCAATCGGTATTATATTTTAGCCTTTGATCCAGCCGGAAAAAAGGGCAATTTAATATGCAGGTATATAAAATGTACAAAACATGTGAATTAATACCAGTGGGACACAAGCCTGTATCCATAATAATACTTTGTGTACTTTCCAAATCATGGTTCTACTGCATCCTTCAGCATTACACATGCCTGATTGCCACCTCTCCCCACATTCGGCTATTGTGTGGCTGAGGTGCCATGCCATTGATGGCTCATGTTCACGGCTTGCCTAGGTTACCATTGTAAGTTGTTTTGTCATGTCTGGTGGGTGGGCATGTTGTTGTGCATGTTGGCTGTGATTTTGTGATATGTGCATTGTCAGAATTGTGGATTGCATGGTTGTGGAGTTGAGGTGAGTGGGGTGTTAATTTGGAACTTGCCAAGGGGCTGTGTATTTCCCTTGGTGCCATCCTGGGAACACTGATTGCTGATGGACTTTTGGAGGATGAAGGGATCATGCACACTGGCTGTGTATTTGGAGGCGACATTGGTGAAGGTCCCACGGTGTTCTGATGTTGCCTGCACATTGATGTGTGAGGTGTGCTTCCTGTTGCGGTGATTGTGTGCTGTTTCACCAGGGGGTACAGCTAAGACATGTGTGCTTTGTATTGCCCTCAACACGTGCATGCATCCGGCTATGGAGTATGGTCCTTGCTTGCTCTCCAGCGGATCCTGCGCATTGTGTTGGATGTATGGGGACTGGGGTGCCAAGGTGATAGTATTGTCCAGGACAGGTGTGGGGGACTTGGATGTGGCTGGCTGTGAGACTCCTCCGACTCTGGCGGGTGTTGCTTGGGGTGTGCCAGGGGCCAACAGGTGCAGCACAGCCAGCAGCCTGGTGTGGGGTGGGATGTTGGTTGTCCGCTGTGTTGGTGCTGTAGGCCTGTGAGGCGATGATGGTCCGGATGCGTAGGGTGGTTATCCCCTTTCAGCCTTTGGTGGACAGTGACATTGTCAGATGTTGGGTCTGTGAGGCAGGTGCGTTTCCTGGGGAACCGCTGTCTTTGCCTGCGCTGCATCTGTGGTGGCCCGGGGGGATTCCAATTGGAGGTTGGGGTCCTGGGGTGGTGGTTGTTGTGGCCCTCTTGGGTATCCGGGCTGCATGATGAGTGGCTTCATGGCATCTATTGCCCTTTCAGTGACGCCCTGGGCTGGGCTCCCTTTTGTGGTGCAGACTTCCATCCGACTTTACACCAGGTCAGAGCAGGTGTTAATTTCCTGCTGCTAATGCGCCTTATCGTGTGTTTTGTGTTCTTATCGCCAATCTGGCTGGTCGTTGAGAATGTTGAGGTGTCCTATTGTCACAGATTTTTGCAAGGGAATGCCTACTCTGCATCTCATTAGCGATAGTTGCGAGGGTCCTCTCTGGCGAAGTTTTTTTGCGGCTGCTATCGTAGGTAAACTAGTGCTGTGGGCTGTTAACACCAGCTTGTGAATGGGGAGGTAAATTTATTATGACTTTGGCTGCGATAAAATGCCGTTAATTTGGCGATAGCTCCTTGTGAATATGCCCCTAAATATTTACTGTTTTCTATCTATTTGTTCTATCCAGTTTTATGAGAGTCTACCCTGGGGAAACATTCAAGTGAGGATTTGCATCTTTGAATTACACAATAACATTTTACTTGTTTGCATTGGGAGGGACTTGACCACAATCAAATAATGTTCCAGTGCCAAGGCTGGGATTGGTATATAAATCTGAGGTGCTAAAGTCTGCAGCTATGCCTCTACACAGCATGTAGAAGGGAAAAAAGCGGCAACTGGTCCGCCATGTCAGGATGATAGACCTATTATCAAGCATGTTATTTCTGACAATAGACACCCAAAGTGGGGATCTATCTTCAGAAATAACATAACTAATGTTCCCCATGTGCCTGGAGCTTTCTTCCAGAGCGTCAAGGATGTTTTAGGACCACAATGGTACACCCAGTGGTTCCAAACAGAAAGGATGCCATTTATAAGTGTGTTGATTTTGCCATGTGTAATTTTCCAATGGCAGAAATGCTAGTGCCTTACCATCAGTAACTCTATCTAACCCACACTTTAAATGAGGACGGTTGGAAAAACTAAAAGAAAGCTTCCTGTATATTGTTCTGGTTCTCTATGTTCCAGCATCATCCTTGTTGTTTGTTTTACAACTGTTGCAAATGTATCCTTTACAGATTCCTGCAATCTTCAACCATGGTCACCAGAACACTTGAGCCCGAGGCATCAACCTTTCTTGGTGGAGAGAGAGAAAAGTTCACTGAGCGCTACAAATACAGAACCAATTGAGGGAAGCCACCCAGTGCCCTTTTGACATAATTCTGAACTAAATTAACCTTACAGAACCCTCATCTGATGAAGCCTTGTGAGTCATCCAGTTGGTGAAGTTTTTGTTCATAAAAGAAGCAAGGTCCGAGGTAACTTCTATTCCTGGATCTATCCCACCTTCTTAATCAGACTGCACAGTACACATGTATGAGTAAGATATTTGTTAGAAGGGTACCATTGAAAAGCTATTTTTTTCATAATTTGTTGTTTTCCATAGAGCAGCATTAACCTCAATATCTGCTCTCACAGACTTGCATTGGAACACATTGTTTGTACTTAATAGGTAATAAATGTAATTATTTTTATGAATTCAATTTCAACCTTACTTTTATATTATTTATGTGGATTATTGACGTGTTTTATCCATGTACCCCTAAGTGCTTCCTGAGGTGACCTCTGACTTCCCACTAGATAGAGTAATCCTTATGAGATACCCTCCCATCAACCCATAGCAGTTGTTCGGAAAGTTTTTCATTTGGAGGTCACTTAGCCAAGGAGTTTTTTTTCCTTCGAGTTTTATATAGTGCAAGCTCGACCCGAAGATATCAGAATGCTTTACATGAGCACCAATATCGTAACAGAAGGACACATTAATTTTTGTTAGGCGCGGGGAGATTAAGTGATATGACCAGAATCACAGGATGTTGAGCGTCCCTGCTGAAACTCGAACCCAGTTCCTCAGCTTCGAGGTTGACTGCTCTAGCCGTAAGGCTAAATCCTCTCCCCAAGTCCGTTCTAGAGGATCTATTTAGGGGAGGGCCATTTGGTCTACACTGTCCCTTTTGAGGGGGGCCCAAAACTGACTGCTGCTCCCTGTCTACGATGGACTGGGTTGTAGCCCGGAGTAATTACCTTGGCTGAGATTAATTTTAAGCACTCCATCCTTCACGTTTTATAGTGTTGTGAAAATTTAGGCATTGTATGTACATGTCTTTGGCCAACTCTCCCCTCCATTTCCTACATAAAGCTCCAATTATATCACTATACTTTCCTACATTAGTCAGTTCAAGACAGGCTTTGGTATTTAACGTGAAAAATAATCTAGCTCTTTTCATTATTTTCGGCCTGTTTCACAGCATTCTATGTGGTTCCTATGTATTCCACTTCCTTTCTCTCCAGGATATTTAGCAACAAAGCATGTATTGTTCCCCAATTCTTGCATTGCTCTATGTTGTGGCGTTAGTTCCTCCGCTATGGCAGAGGAGCGTTGCACCCATTCCAGCGGCAGCAGCAGCAGCAGCTGCAAAACTTGAAATAAATAACAATAATAAACCATGTTTATTATTGTTTATTTTTCTCAATGCTGTGGAGTCTTTGGGGTGGGGCCAGGGGAATGACAAGCACAGGGGGAATGGGACTGCACTGTTGTCAGTGTGCATGACGATTTGGTCGGCATGCTCGGGATGGCCCCCAGCCATCATGCATCACGGTTGGCGTGTGCGGAGGATGGCCGGGGGCCGTCCGAATCGCGCCCACTAACTAAAATGCCCGCACAGCGCAAAAATATGCCCTGCATGCAAGGGGTTAAAGTATTTCTTTAGCATTTCTTTTATTCCAAATCAAGACAAACCAATGTTGCCACAACAGAAAAAGGCGGGTGCATGTCCTGCCTTCTCTCTCCCCTGGCCTAGGATGCTCGGGAGCGAGCCGCAGCGCGGCCGCGTGCCATCTGTTTTTAATTATCATAGGCGGCGCGCAGTGTGCCAGATGGAGGGCAGGCTGCATTCCAGTCTCAGGTTACTTGTCCTGTCACTGGACAGGTTATTCAAGTTCTGGCATCACCCACAAGAGAGAGGGGTGACAAGTTTCCCTGCCCTTTTCTGCTTCATTAAAATTAGAGCGTTGCAAAACAGCCTCCGGAGCAAAAACTACTGGTGCAATTAACACACAAACACTAACGACAGCCAGTTGACAGCACTATATTTTGAAATATCTCTAACGCATTTGATGAAGAAGTGGATGAACAGCAGAGTATTGCACTGTCTGCTTCACTGATACATAGCCGTAAGCCATGAAAGAATATCTTTCTCATCCCTAGCGTCATGGGTGTGGCGTCATTGTATTACAACTACTGATGACCAACCATTGATGACAACATCTCAGAATGAACCTCTACCAACTTATGTCTGCACAAATCTGGCCAACTTTGAGACCCAAACCAACAAAAAACTGTGTTGGACCATCTCGCCTTCTGCCTTAACCTTGCACTGCACTCCCTCAGCCCAGCCTTTCCCGCTCCCCAATCTCGCTTGATGGAAACTATGTTTCCTGATCATAAGTCTCACTTCAGCCTCACCCTTCCTCCATCACAGAACGTTTTCTTTTGTTCACATCCACTTCGTTGCCCATTCAACTTCAGAATGTAGTATTCAATTTTGGCTGCTTTCTTGTGCTGATAAAGGACACAAACATCACAAAAGGGATGCAAATGAATGCTTTGGACCAAAGCAATAGCTGAAGTGAACACAGTATAATGAAAGAGTGGCACTGTTATACTTTAACGAGTAATTCAGTGGTTTTAGGTACCTTCTTGTACAGCAAATGTATGAAAATAGGAAAAATATGTGTGTGTCGTGTCCAGATATAATAGGACGCCCTGGAGGTGGCCTCTTAGATTTATGTACTTTGGGTAGCACATAAAAGTAGGGCATTACAGGATGTTTTGTTCGTAAAAACACTGCTTCTTGTACAGTTATCCAGCCTTCACTTAGTGCCTGTTTAAACATAGTGGCGATGTCATTCTTTATCCTCTCAGTAGGATCCTCTTTTAACGGGCAAAAGGACTTCCTGTCACTTAATTGTCTTAGACACTCTGCCCGATATACATCCGTATCAAGTAACACAATCACCCCGCCCTTATCGGACGGTTTTATCACGATCCGATCATCAGAGGTGAGGCTAAGTAGTGCTGTTTGTTGATTTTTAGGGAGATTAAAAAAAATGGTATTCTCCTTTTTAAATAGAGCCGTTATATCAATGCTCACGGCTTGTTCAAATGTCAAAACCTGTGATGGAACTAGGTGTGTCGGAGGATTAAACGTAGATCGTTTCTTGAGCCCGGTATTCGGATCGGTAAGTTCATCTTTTCCTTTAAAAAAGAAGTGTAACCGGACTTTTCCCCCAAAAAATCCAACTTCCCAAATGGTTCTGGAACGCGTCACCTTTAAAGGTGGAAACAAACCCAAGACCTCTATTCAACACTGTTTGTTACTAGTCCGTCTCTGCACTCGTCCCGGGCTGTCTGGGGAGCTTCTTTTTGTTGCTGCGCAGAGTCCTGGGTGATGGAGGGGGACTCCAGTGGACTTGGGCCTGTTGATTTCTCCGTCTCCCTCTGGATCGCACACGGCCAAACCCTAAAAAAGGCTGATTATTGAAATTCCCTGGAAAAACAGGTGGTTGAAAAGGTCCCATCGGCCCCATCTGAGATTGGAAAGGTGGTGTTGAAAAATGGCAGGGGTTCGGTTGAACCATTGTATCATTTCCAACCGTAGTTATTGTTATACATACTTATTTTTCACTTTTATCACGCTTTGCAGTAGCAATACTTTAGTTGGTCCTGAAGAAGGCACTGGGCAGAATGTGGTCATGATGTGCTGAAACATGTTGACCTTTTTTCGAACATCAGACAGTTATTTGTTACAAACTGTCGTTTGCACTGTTTTTAGTTTGGACTGTGAGGGACAACAATAAATATAGGATCCCTTATAGTTCAATTTTAAATTCACATATTACTTTTTGTTGTTGTTATGCACTGCATTTATTTCCCACACAAGTCAATTGCTCTCTTCTGGTAATCTAGACAGGATTATAGCTCTCTCTCTTGACCATTAGAACTAAAACATCCTCGGGCTCCCTGATCCTTATGATGGGATGGCAGCCCTTAGTGTCACCAGGTTGACTGCAAGATGAGACCCAGATGATGAAGCATGTCACCAATTGGTGAGTGATGGGAATCAGTCTATTTAGGTAAGACTTCTTATTTGAATGGGACTTTTCATTACAGTGGCGAATATATTAAGAATTGTTTTCAGAGTTTATGGTGCTCAGAACATTATTCCTGTTTTTTAGACCCTTGGATACTCATGGTATATAAGCATCGTGTAGTGGGGTAAAGTATCTAGGCAGGTCTCTAACGATTGCCTCAGACCCTATCCAAAATGGTGTATTTTTCATTTGTGGTGTGACAACACCAATGCCTGATTTGTCAGCATTCATTTACTAAATGCTTTTTGTGTGTTTTTGTACTGACTGTTATGTGTTTTTTGTACAGGGCAGCTTTCACCATTTCCTTGGTCACATCTAGTTATTAGGGGTTTTCTCATGCAGATTGTTGTATGTTGGTCCTGCTTAATGGACTAGTAAAGCCTCTGTGGGGAGGTGGGCTCAAGCAGTCTTCCTGTCATAGTGCCTTGTGTGTTTGTATGTATGTATTAGTGTATTCCGTGCCTTAACGTGTGTCTCTCCCTGTGCACCTGTTACCAGTCTCCCTGTTCTAGTGTGCTTATCTAGTTCTCCCTGCCCAGAGTTAAGTCTGTTCCTTGTTTCAATGTGAGTGATTTGCACATTCCTGACCAGTACTCCCTCAGTGGTCTCCCATTTAACTCAGATCTTAGTGATTTCACAGTGTGGGTCTTTTTTTAATCAGGTTTTTCAGTTGTATATAATGTCGTCTTCGTTTGTATAAAGGTAACAAAAATACTTAACACTTTTTATAATAACTATTCAACATAATGCACAGCAGCCACAATGCTCTACAACATAGCCAAAAGACCTGGCTAAACACATAAGGTCCCAAAGGCGAGACCTATTGGCTATGCCAATGCTTGTTTTGTTTTATTTTGGTTTTTGTTTTCTCCCCACCCTGCCCCATCCCCGCCCGCCACTTTGCCCTGACACCAAACGCAACTGTATTGTAGTGATGTCAAACTGCCTCAGAAGGAAGGTGCTATTCATCACACACAATAAAATCCACTTCTCAGAGTCTGAATTTTTCAGATGTGATAAATAGCACCTATTCCGAGATTTGGGAGTAACGTGGATTTTGGCGTGGTGAACAACAAATACTGTATTTACTTCCCTGTTAAATTGCAGATGTTTTGACCTCCGAAATTCAAAGAAGGTTGCGGACTTTATCGCATACGTTAATTATTACGCACAGTAAGGTTCCCATGACAGTGGGCTTTCACAGGGGTAGGAAAATTCCAGTCCACTCATAATCAGAGCTTTAGAGCATGAAGAGCAAAATACAAACTCAGACATGGTAGAGATGATCTACAACAACTGATTGAAAATAATTAACAAAATAGGGAAAAATCCTGAACGTTGTAATGGCCTGTAAGTGCAGCCTTTGTTTCTGAAGTCAGAGTTGGCAGCCATCTTATTGAAGGTGTGCCTTCTATCAATCAATCAATCAATCAGAATAGTTGTAGAGCGCGCTACTTACCCGTGAGGGTCTCAAGGCGCTGAGGGGGTAGGGGGATGCTGCTACTGCTCGAAGAGCCTTCTGCACGCGTGATATGTAATGTTCAGTAAAGTGCCTAGTGAGATATTTTATCAAACATGTTTTATGCTAAATGTAACAAAGCCTGCATTAGAGAGGTAAGCATTATCAACATCCGTCAACTATATTATGTCTTCTAATAAAATATTAACCAGTGCGAGCTGTCTCTTTGTGCAAGTTACTCAGCTCAGTGAAGGCGGCAGGTGCACTTATGGTCTTTTGCTCGCACTCACGTCATCAGAATTGAGCAAACGTCAATCATCTTTGGAAAGAAAGGCCTTTCGATCGATTTCACCTCACTTCAGTGATGCAGTTCTTGCTAAACCACAAGCTCCTTCTAGGGGGCCCGAGCTGCTGTCGGTGCAAGGATTTTCAGGGCACCAAACAAAATGTAATTTTTCCATTTCAGCACTAACTTCCCATCGACAACAAAGCGCCTTTTTTAAATTCAATTTCCAGTAATCTATTGGCACCACAGAGCTGGTGACAGGGTATGACTTCCCAGATCCCATTCACGTGACATGGGCCTGAGCTCCCAAGAACAGAGGTTCTCAACCTTTTGACTTCTGTGGAACCTCACTTAATCATTACTGGAACTTAGGGGCCCCTACTGAATCATTATTGCAATCCAGGGAACCCCAGCCTAAGTATTTTCCCCAGCCTAAACATTTTCGATGATTTGAACTGCAAAACAATACACAAAAATGCAGAAACAAGTATTCATCAAACAAATTCACAAATATTTTATTTAAGTCACAAATCTTAGTAAAAATAAACATTTTTATAAGAGGGTTGGAACTTTTCTAAATTCAATTGAGGCCACTTATCGTCTGTATTACATGCTGCTTGATGCACTTTCACTGCTCCCACAAATCAATCTGAAGATACAACACCTCCAGTTTCAAATTCCTTCCCATTTACAGCAAATTAAAAAAAAAATTGCACATTTTGCTTTATTAACATGTTAATAATATTTCATTATCTAACCAGCCGTGGACCAACGGAGTAGGCTTTGTAGATCTTCAGGGGGTCTCTAAACCACAGGTTAAGAAACACTCCCCCAAATCAATCCCTTTCCAGAGATCGAAAGAGCTAGGAGCCTTCAGGTAAAGGCAGCCTTATAGTGTTTAAAATATATGTCTTCACCCCAAATGCTAGCACTGTGCTTAGAATTAATATTCATTTTTCATTTCATCACTTTGATTCCTTTCATACAATATTACACTATGTTGTTGATATTTGCAAACACGTCTGCATCGGAATGTGAAGATGGGTATTACAGCCCACCTCAAACATCGATTTGAAATCGGCCTCTATTTATCTATAGAGTATTTCATGTCAGAAATGCACTCAGATACGCTCAGATTCTCCATGATGGCATGATAACACCCTTAAGGCAACAAGTGGAGCTACCTACATAGTTCTCACAATCTGAAATGTCCCCATCTATAAAATATTTAGTCTGTTAGCTAAGACAGTCTACAATGCTATATGGTATCTCTGTTTTGTAATTGTAAACATCTTGAGCCCATTGACAAAAAACGTGCCCACTGCAGTTGTGTCACATTAAAAAGTCCTGTCTATTGGTTCATTCTTACCCGGCCTTAAACTTCAGCTCAATACATTTCAGTCTCTGGCAAACATCTCCCATACAGGGGAAGCATTGAAGAGCTAATAGTGTGTATTGAGAAGAAACAACCTGCATGTGGGGGCTTGAAGAAAAACTTGGGTGCCAGCCACCTAGTTCTTTTATGATAAAAGTCCTGCTAGCATATGTGATTAAAATGAATGATGTCTGCATGAGTAATAAGGAAATATGCAGTGCAGCCTCTGCTACCTTCTGGGAATTGTAAAACAAAAAATCCCTTTATAATTCACACCGAAATCCTCTGGCAATGCTCGAACAGAAGTGCAGGTTCTAGTAACAGACCTCCAGTGCTGTAGAAAATGGGATCCTCCCTTGGGACAAGCCTGCTCTAGGATGGTGGAGCTAGAGCTGCTTCCCTGCCACAACAGCTGGAGAGGTAGAGGAGGAGGAGACTTGTTGTTCTGCAGCATCCCGTAGACGACCTCTGCCCTTTCCCCTGTAAGACCTATACAAGGGATTTGCCTGATGCTGCTATGGTTGTTGCCTGGCACGAAAGGACAAGTTTCTTCCAAAGCCACAAAACTTGCAGAAACTGCCCAAAGCTCCTGGGTCGAGATTGAATCCCCAAAGACCTCGCTGTCGCTTTGCTGTCCTTAAAGAACTACAGCGCCGAATCCACTTTAACCCTGAATAGGCGAGATCCACCAAAGGGCAAATCCAGCAATGTAGCCTAGACATCAGGTGAGAATCCAGAATCACGCAACCATGCATGCCTCCTTGTTGCTGCAGACAATCCCATTGCCCTGGCTACAGAGTCGGAAGTGTCCAGACCAGATTGGATCACTTGGCGGGCAGCAGCTTGGGCATCTGACAACCCTCTGAGAAATGCCCTTGCACCTCCTCCGGCCACATTGGGACAACCTGACTCGCTGAGTCCATGGGGGGAGAGAAGTAGCGACCCAAAAGACATGTGGCATGTGTGGACTTAGGGCCATATTCCCCGGCGAGAACACCTTCACCGATTGCTCCATGTACTTTGACTCCCTATTCGCAGGCGTAGATGGGAAGGAACCCGCAGACAGTCTTGAAGAGAACGAAGCCTGGACCACCAAGTTTCTGGCCAAGGATGGGTGGAAAGAAATGCAGGATCCCCCGGAGCCACCTTGAACCACCTTCCCGGAAACTGCTGGAGTGGACATTGGCTTCTGCCAGACAATGCCTCATTGAAGGGAAGCAAAGGTTCTGAAACAGAGGAAAGGGAATGGAGCACTTCCATAAGAATATTAGATCTTTCCTCCGCTGTAGGAAAAGGCAACTCCAAGTGGTCTGCAGCCTTTCTGATAACAGCGTGATATGTGGTCAACTCCTGCATTGGCAGACACTTTGGTGATGAAAGCTCCTCCTTAGGACAGGTGTCCAGGCCTCCTGCAATCTGTTAATATCTGGGTCAGGATCTACAATCTCTCCTTCCTCAGCCTCTCCATGTTCCTCCTGGTACTATTCTTCCTCAAACAGCCTTTGAGCCTCTCTCCGAGATCTCATCCTCTGAACTGGCGTCGGTAGCGCCGGATGGGGCACAGGTGACTTTGGGATCATTGTCAAAGGGAGATCCAGGGGAACAGGAGTCGAAGGAGGTTGAGCTGGAGCTAGTTCAGAACCAGATGGCGCAGGGATTGAACCATCAGGAGCTTGTTCCTCCAAAGACTGAAACAGCGTCAAAAGTCTCGGCATCGTAAGAGGCCAACTCCCTGGAACCATAGGCATGAAAGCAATGAGATGTGCCTGGGGAAAGTGAGGTGGCAAACCTCCCAGGGAATATGCCACCAGACCAATAGGGCCAACATGCACACCAGTAGGGGTTGCAGCTCTGGCAAACAAGCCAAACATCGCATTTAAAAAATGCGACAGATCCGATCCACGAGCCGGGAAAGCTAGATTTGTCGGATCCAGTACAACAGGCTCTGGAGCCATTTGAAGAGGCACCAAATTTGGCTGCGGTTGTGGTGCCAGACACCCCCAAGCCAGAGGTGGAGTGGTTGACTTCGGCAACAGTGGAGGTGTTGCATCTCTTGGAGCCGGTGGAGTCACTGCTGTTGGAGATGGGGCCGGAGTTATCCCCGGTGACAGAGTCACATAGATCTCATCCCTGCGATGATAACTGGGACTCGGGACACCGACTTCGGAGTTGCATCCTTCGAAGAGCGACGCCAAGAACCATGGTACTGCTTCTTCTTGTGTTTCTTAGAAGACCTCAAAGTGTTTGGAGTCGGCAACTTTGAGCAGGTACCTGACCTCCTGCAACCTCCCTTTTGCTGTTTCACCTTGGCCATGAATAATTTGGCCTCCCTTTTCTTCAGCGCCTTTGGATTCCTGCGCTTGCTCGAAGTGCATGTTCCTACTTCATGGTCCGACGAGAGATACCATAAACAATCTTCATTGGGGTCAGTGATGGACATCTGGCCCCCACATTCTCTGCATGGCTTGAAACCCTACTTCCTCGGAGTAGTCATCTTCAAAGGCCAGAAAGTTGCGACAACAGCAACAAAGAAACTCCCAGAAATGGAGAGCCTGGGAAAAAGCTGTCATGCGTCAACAGCACGGAAAAAAGAAAACTGACGTCAGCATGCCGACGAGGTTTTACGGCTCTAATGATGTCACACTGAGTTGCGTGCAGAGCAGTTCCACTGTGACGTCCTCGTCGATGTGGGAGAGCTGAGGGGAAAAGTTTCCGTGGAATACTGCACAATGGGGTAATTCAAAAGGTGAGGAATCCACAGGCAGATGTATCCATCAGAATTTTTTTGTTATTCTACATATATTTGTATGGTGTGCAATCTCCCATTGTTAGGTACTCATGGCACCACATGAATTTGGTATATACTTGCTTGGCTTTCGAGGACTCCATCTCAAACCAGTGTCTTGTGTCGATTGAGAGTTGGAGGAAATAGGACATAGTCTGTGAATGACTCATGCTTCCTTATTTTTAATGAGGTGTTCAATGATTGTTAGGTGTGTCCAGAGGTCTAGCCAAGGTGCTTGTGTACCACTTGTATTAAATTGGCTTGGCACATTTCCCAACAAGTTGCTATGTTTCTGACTTGCCTGGAGGTTCTGAGGGCTGCTTTGGAGCCCAGCTGTCCAGCGCCAGGTTTACTTGGGCTATGTTGAGTCGAAGTTCTGTTAAGATGTATGCTGTTGTATTATTGTATGTGATACTGATTTGGGTGGATGCTGTAGTGGGCACACTGACATCAAGTTATGTGATGTATTTGTACTATATTGGATGTGTGTGAGATGTTCTGTCTAATGTAGTATTAGGATTTTACGTGTGTTTTTATTTAGTGATAAGTGCTGTTTCAAGCACTGTGGCACCAATCTGTATGGCATGTCTGTGTTGTGTTGCTTTTTTGCATAAAGGAATGTCTTCGATGTATGCAAGTAGTTTTAGAGCAGAGGGCCTGGTTCTGACTTTATCAATAAAGGGCCTCTGGCACAAGGATAAGGATGTAAAGGTGTAATGCCGTCACTTCATTTTGGATGTTGACCAGAGGCAGCATGCCAGCAAGGCTACTGCCCGCTGGATCCTGGCATGACCAGTTATCCTAGCGGTCTGCCTGTCCATACATGAGACACCCGAAGGGCTTGAGATGGCTCAATTAAACCCTTTAGTAGCCTCCATATTCCATTGCGTCTGTCTATCACAGCCATCAACTTTAAGACCTTGATTGTTTCCCATAGAGGAGCCTAGAACATCATGGTGGGCAGGGTGCTGTATACAACCAAACTGTCTTACCTCTTATAATCTATTTGAGATTGGGAGTTGGGTGATCATTCAACACTACTAATTTGTCTGCAGTAGTTAATATGGATACTGGTGAATCAGATTAGGATTACTTATGGGCAAACATCCACATGTATTCTTTCGATTAACATTGACTGAGACAATTATCTGCTCTTCATGTTCACTGAGACACAACCATAACTAGTCCTGATGAATGCACCTGACCGGTTAGGGGCAAGTTTATGAGTGCAGGAACATGTTAACTGAAAAGCCAGACAGAGTCTACCTTATGACTTTCTTGTCTTTCATCATTTTGCAGGGAGTTGTGAGTAAAGTAATTTGAGTCTACTTCATCATTCTCTTGTTTTTCAACATTTTGGAGGGAATCGTGAATAAAGTAATTTTCCATACCCTTCGATATTTTACAATTGGTCTGTGTATGTAATTTTAAGAAGGCAAAGCAACTTCGCTTCTCCTTGCTTGGCTCCTGGATCCAACATACCAAGGAACAACTTGAGGGTGTGGGAGAACACTTTGACCGTGATCCCCAACACAGTAGAATAGACAGACTACCAATACACTACTGGACTGCGACACACATGCCACGTGTTGCTTCTATGTGCCAGATGGGGGAACCCCTTGAGAAAGCATGACAGACTTTGTGGATGAGGTTTCTACCACCTGTGTGAGGACACAATACAGAACATGTAGGTTCTATCAAATCATATAGGGATAACAAAGTAAGGTGATGTAAACTTTCCAAACAGAAAAGAGTTATTGGCCAACTGAGCCAACTGAGCCAAAAAAACATGGATGGGTTTTCTGCATCACAGGCCTAGCTCCTGGAGAAACCCAGTACCTCACACAGAACACTTCTGATTGTGTAGGAACATCTCAAACGTGATATGTTCTAAATAGAACAAAGAGTAAAGTGCATGATGCCAGTGGGATGCAGATCACAGAAACCAGGATGGGATGGGGAGGGCAGGCGGGATGATGCAACTGGTACCCAAAGCAGGTGTTTTGTGGATACTTACGAACAAAGCAAATGAGAGATAAAGGGTTTTTGCAGACAGACAGGAGTCGTTGACCCAGTGCAGATGCTGGGCTAAGAGTCCAGTATTCCTGGCACCAATGTAAAGAATATAGGACCTCATGACCAACCTAGTATGCAAGAACACTGTCCTTACATTGGTTATCAATCTTTATCTGTGAAAAACTAGAATTTAATGAACGTTCAGAAAAATACAGCTACTCATCCTTGTACACATGGTAAACCTAGTCTGAGTGACATTTTAAAACTCCGATTAAGAGCAAATGAGTCTCAGAACAACACTTTTTCTATTTTCAAACATATTCAAATATGATAACTAGTGTGCCTAATAGCCTCAGTGGCGTTCCTTAAATATGCAGGATGCAAACTATCAATATTCCATTTCTATTCCTTAATTTCTGCTGATTTTACTCCTCTCATGAAGAATCTTCTCTAACTATATTTAGAATTTGTTTGCATTTAATGGAGTAGGCTGGGATTCATAAATTGGTAAAAGAGACTAGAGCTATACCTGTCCTCTTACAATGATGTTGAAAACATTCTGTAAAAGGAACCAGCAACTGTGGGTCACATCACGGGTCTTGCTTATCGGTTCTGATAAAAGAACATTTTCGCTGCAGAGCTGGATATTCAAATTTAACAGTGTGGGGGACTGGAAAGAGCTTTGTGGACAGACAGGACATACTTAGAATTGAAAAAGAGGAACACTGCCTCTTTCACTCTTGACAACTGATGCAGAGAATACATCTGAAAAGATGAAGTGGGAATTCCTCTGTAGTCGTGTTGAGAAAGATAGGAATCAGTGGGTTTTTCTGACTATTTGACCAAAGCAATATTTCAGAAACTGAATTGGAAGTCTTGTTAACATGCATGTACGTATGGTGCAATGATTTTCCGTGCCTCAAGCAAATTAGATTTTTAGGTCTCGCCTGGCGAAAGCAGCGCATGCGGTGCTCTCGCTACGGGGAGGACCTTTTGCAATCGATTCAGCCAAAGCTGAATGCACGTGCGTGGAGATGTACAAAGATGGCTGCTCTCACTATTCACAAAGGTAAACATGCACGTGTACGGATAAAAAATGCACGCGCATGTGGACAGTCCGATGCCATGTTTGTTTACTTTAATTTGGTCCGTACGCATGCATGTTTACCTTTGTGAATGGCGAGAGAAGCCATCTTTGTACATCTGCACGCGTGTGCCCCGCCCAGCCCCCTCCCCTTCAATCGTTTACTGATGCTGCGCGCTGTCCTCGCAGCATTTGTGGATTTCAGGTAATTTGTTCTCACAGACAGAAAATCCAGGTGAAGGAATGTATAATTGAGTGGAGTGAGGCTCACCTCTTCGCTCAATTCGCAATTCCCACATAAATACCGAAAATACAATAATAAATACGCGAACTGAGGAATCAGTGGATTGTCAAGCCAAGACATAGTGTGCTCTTATTCTCATATAAACTAAAAACACATACAACTTGACATTTGGGGGTACAAACACCAGATAAGTGAGGATATTGTGAAAACCAAAACCTCAAAAATGTTAGTAGTACTCCATTTCGGCAGTCACTTTGGGAACTCTGTCCATTAAATTGGGGTCTCAGCAAGTTTCCTTCAGTTTAGGAACTTCCCTGTTTCAAATAGACACTATTTTTGTTTAATGTCTTTAATGTGTTGCCTTTTATCTATCCTGGTAATATTTGAGTAAACTTTTCCTCTACAAGAGTCTCTAAGGTGTATTATAAAATTGGATTTGAAAAGCTGCCCAGCTTTCGGGAGCTTTCTGCCTTGCCCTCGCTATAAACATTGTGAGGGAAGAGGTGTGGCCGCAGGCAGCCTGAAGCCAGCAGGACAGTCTGAGGCGCAGTGGTGGCGCCTTGTCCCCTCCGGGTCGGGGCTCTCCTGTTCTGGGCGCACTCTTCTTTGCCGGGCGTAGGAAAGCCCCGGTCGTTAGAAAGTACTGGGCGCTTCCCTTTTTGTTTTCAGTTTTTAGGTCTCGCTAGAGCCAGCGCATGCGCTGCTCTGGCTAGACATTTAGGAGCTGGCTTTTAAAAGTGCTACTTTTGCCGCCCACCAGCTTGCTGTCACGCGCACAAGCGTGCTCGACGCGCACAGCTGCCATCTGACTTTCCGCTGCGCGGCGGTGTCAGTTTCACGGTCGCGCGGCCATTGCTTGTTTTCCCTCTCAGAGCAACCTTGTGACTGTTTTATTTTCCTACACCTTTGATGTAAGTTACCAGGCTCTGGTGCGCTGTTTGGACATCTGGCCGCCAGGAGGCACGTGCACATCTCGCATCGCACTCAGGGCGTCTCTACCTCCCAGCGGCTGAAGCGCATCACTTTCACTCTAAGTACAGTGAGGCAGGTCCAGCTGTATTGATTGTACGGGAGAAGGTTCTGTGCACGTCTCTCTCTTCGCACTCAGGGCGTCTCTACCTCCCAGCGGCTGAAGCGCGTCACTTTCACTCTAAGTTGAGTGAGGCACGTCCGGCTGCATTGATTGTACAGGGGAAGGCTCTGTGCATATCTCGCTTCGCACTGAGGGCGTCTCTACCTCCCAGCAGCTGAAGCATGTCACTTTAACTCTAAGTACAGTGAGGCACGCCCGGCTGCATTGATTGTACTGGGGAAGGCTCTGGGCTCAATTCTCTGCATCGTTAACTCTATTTCCTCAGAGACACTGCCAGGAGAGTGAACTCTCGTACTGCGGGTAAGAATAGCCTCTGAGGCTAATATTGGGACATATCCCAGGCGACCGTTAACCCAATTTAAATAAGGTGAGATTTACTGAAGGCGCTACAACCGATCAGCATGCGAAATCCAACCTCAGACCCACAGCTCCCTTCCTGCGTCCGGAGCCGCCAATAGGATGATATAAAATCATGTTTGGTGCTGCAGGCGTGCAAATATTAATCTCCTGGGCATGCGCATACTGAGTGCTGTAGTAGACGCTGATCAGCAGCAAGTTATAGGAGCTTTGCGCACTACCTGACGGCCTGTTTCTTTCCAATCTTTATAATGCTAGAGTTGGAATACTAAAGTAACCAATCCAGGTAAATGCGGGGTAAGTGTTTGCAACATAGCCATGCACTCCCTTTTGCGAGAAAAGAAGCACAGACTCACTGGTAACCAGGACTTTAAGTCAAGTGGGATGTAAAAATTGGGGGGAGTCTCAAAGGGGCGTGGTCAATGTAACAAGCATTGGCATAGCCAATAGGTCGCGCTTTTGGGACCTTATAAATATTTCGTTATGCAGCACAATATCCTTGGTGCAGCAATATCAACCGTTGCATGGCTAAGCACTTATAAGGTCCCAAAGGCGAGACCTATTGACTATGCCAATTCTTGTTGCTCTTTGTTTTCACAATACTTAAGACTCCCCTCTTGCCCAGGTGAGTCCCTATCTGTCTCCCATATTCTAGTTTATACCCCTGGTTGCTTTCAGCGCTTATTTCTTACTCTCAATTTTGCAGCTGTCACTGGTGAGTTGTGTCTGTGGCTTTTAGCAGGTGATTCTGTATTTGTGTTTCTCACGTTTCCATCTCCTCCTTGTTTTCTTAATACTTCAGACGCCCCTCAGTGCCCAGGAGAATCCCTGGGTGTCTACTGTCTGTTTCTATCGAGTTCCCCTAGTTGTTTTCAGTATCCGTTTCTTTTTTTCAATATTTTCAGATGTCCCTGTTTGTCTTCTGTCTCCTTCCAGTTTATTTTCCTGTTTTTTCAGTGTCAGATTTTGGTTTTATCAATACTTCATATGTCCCTCTGTGCACAGGTGTGTCACTGTAAGTTTCCAGTGTGTGTCCTTATTGATTTTCAGTGTCTATTTCTTGCTGTTTGTGTACTTCAGATGTGCTTCTGTGCCGAGCCGTAGCCCTGTCTGTTTGCTGCCTGTCTCCAGTTTATGCACCTTGTTGTCTTTCAGTGCCTGTTCCCTGTTCTCTCTGAACTTCGGATACTTTGTTTCCAGGGGTGTTCCTGTCTGTCTGTTTCCTTTATTCTCTCTGTATTTCAGATGTCTCCATGTGTGTCCTTGCCTGTCCTGCCGTTTCAAGTGTAGGTTTTAAGCTTCGGTTTCTTCTCCTCTGTGTATTTCAGGTGTCTTTCTTTGTGCTCGAGTGTCTCCCTCTCTGTCTCATGGTTGTTTCCATTTTATACCCCAGGTAGACTTTCAGTGCCTGCCCCCTCTGCTCTGTATACTGCAGATGTCTCACTGTGCCCTTGCCTGTATCTTGTCTGTTCCTAGTGCCAGCTTCCTCTACTCTGTAAACTCCAGATGTCTCTCTGTGCCCTTGCCTGCCTGCTGCCTGGCTCCGGATTATGCCCCTGCTTTGTTGTCAGTACCTGTTAGTTCTCTTTATACTCCAGACGTATCTCGGTGCCTTTCTCGGTTTCTTGTCTGTTCCCAGTTCATGTCCTCGTTTGTCTCTCTGTGCCTGCTCCTTGTACCCTGTATACTCCAAAATGTCTCCCTGTGCCCTTGCCTGTCTCTTCCTAGTTCACTTCCTCGGTTGGCAGGGCCTGTTCCTTGTATTCTGTATACTTCAGATGTCTCCCTGTGCCCTGGCCTGTCTCTTCCTAGTTCACGTCCTCGGTTGTCAGGGCCTGTTCCTTGTACTCTGTATACTTCAGATGTCTCCCTGTGCCCTTGCCTGTCTCTCCTGGGCTTTATAAATACATATAAATTCGCTCACAGGTATCTTCCTGGAATACAAGTTTGTAGTGGAAGCTGCGGCCTACTGTAATCTGATCACGAAACCCGGTGACAGGAAATTATATCACCAATTCAGAGTGGGCACTCTTCCGCTAAGATCATTCACGGCAAATTGGAATAGGGCTTTAGACAATAACTGTCCCTCGTGTTCATCTCAGGAAGACGCGATAACCCATGTATTGTTCGTGTGCACGGCCTACACGGGTCCCCGCCGTAAGTGGCTTAAGCCGCTTTGTTCTAACTTAGGTACCAGATCGGGCATGGTAGCTTTGCGCATTCTGGTAACAAACACCCGACCAGACATTGTCATAGCCACTATGAAATTTCTTAGCTGGGCCTGGGCACTGCGAAGGAAAAATCTCCCTGATCCAGGAACTATTATTTGAGTACATCATTGGCAAGCGGTTGCTCCCATGTAGACTTTTTTATGAAAATGTGTTTATATGAATTGTTCTTAATAGTAATTTTATTGATATAATTCATAGGGTCTCTTCGATAATGTTTGTATTAAATTTTGTAAGAATTGTTTGCTTTTAGGGTGATACTCTTTTAATGACATTTTTATGATTGTATTGTGTCTTTTATGATTGGAAAATTATTGAATAAAGACTAATTGAACTACATACCAAACGTACCTCAATGAAAAATATAGCACGCAAAACGAAAATCAAAACAATTAAATGAAAAGTCGATGACATAAGTTGTCACATAGGAGGCACTGGGGTTAACGGGGAAAGGGGCACAGCAGGCAAATTACCTAGTAGTGCTGACATCAGCTGATTCGTGCATCAGTTGCCGGTACTGGCATCTCTCTATCCAATGCATGGGAGTTCCTGTTTTTACTTCCATGAGAGGGCATAGAAGGGGCAATTGGAGTGCGCGGTCTAGCACAGAAAAGAAATACCCTTCACCGACAGCTGGCTCGTAGGATAATATGCACTAGCATTTGGGGGTGGCAGGAAGTTAGAGCTAGTAGGGTGGCCATGACAGATAAAAAGGCTGCCGCTTTTTAAAACAAGCATTGAAGATGCAATAGGTCTCACCTTTGATTAAGTTACAGTCGCTTTGCTAATGGTATTGTATAGCAAACCGAATGGCTTTAACTTAATCAAAGGGGAGACCTATTGCATTTTCAATGCTTGTTTCTGCTGGAGCGCCTCTCTGTCTTCAGATATTAGGGCCAATGTCAAAGATTTTCTTGTAACTTGGCTACCCCCTAGGGTACTATCAGCCTTGGAAGAAACCATGGAAGTAATATTACTGGTATACCAGACAGCTTGCCTAAAGCCGCTGTCGCTGTGTTTATAAGTTGTTCTGCATCTATTGAAGGCTTGACTGGGGACGGGTTTTCTGATCGCCTGACCCTAAGCGTATTACTGGAGCCAGGTGGTCTGATCCCTGAACTCAAGGTTCTGACTATTGCCATTTGGTCTGATCTCCTAATCCCTAGCTTCTGACTGGGTCCAGGCGGTCTGATCTACTGACCTATGTTATGTTAGTATTTTATAAAGCGCCTGGTTACTCCCAACGGAGTGTCAGCGAGCTAGGAGAATTCCTTGCCTTCTGCTTACACATGAACACCTTTAGACCATTAAAGTACTCTGATAGTAGATTGCCTAAAAAAACATTTCTTCAGATCTTTCCGAAACTCAGAAGACTGCATCCTTAAGTCTAAGGGAAGAAGATTACACTTTTTCGCTGCCAAAAAACAGATGGATTTGCTCGCTAAACGAGCTCTATAGACTTTAGGGATCCTCACTATAGCGGTGCCTGATGATCTAAAATTCCTCATTGGCTGATAAGGTATAACCAGGGTGAATAGAAAACACTTGCCTCTGCCATTTAAACTTGTATGGCAAAAGCAGAGTGCTTAAAAGTGTAACCTCACCAGGGCATCGCCCAGTGACACTCACCTTGGACTTTTTAGCAACATTCAGGCAGGCGGATTCTGTACCCTCTGCAGCATTTTTGTTTGCCTTTGGAGGCTCCAAGATACAGCACAGTACAGTAATCCATGGGCAACACTACCAGTGCCTAGATAACTGTTTTCTTAGCTGCTACTGGTAGTAAGTCTAAGATTTTCCGCAACAACTTTAGGATACCAAAACAGGTACCGGCCAGTGTGGAGATTTAATGATCAAAGCCCAGGGCCGTATCAAACCAGAACTGGAGCCAGGAGGTCTGATCCCCTGACCTCAAGCTTCTGACTGAAGCCGGGTGGTCTGATCACCTGATTACAAACTTCTGACTGGAGCCAGTTGGTCTGTTCCCCTGCCCTCAAGCTTCTTACTGGAGCTGGTGCTCTGATCAACTGATCCTCAGTTTCTCAGTGGGCAGGTGTATGATCAACACCTGACCCAAATTATTTCTTTAGTTTACAGTCATCTGTATGTTCACTTTATACGGAACATAGCAAAACTTAACTTACTTGATCTAAACTGAATGGTAATCCAAAAATCAAAAATAACCGTTAAAGGAACAGACAGTATACCTGTGCCGTTATTTTAAACTGGTAAATAGCTAAGTGAGATAAGTGCTTGCTCAATAAATTTGTGTGCGCAGCCTCAGATATCAGCAGCACTGACCCAGATTCTCAAACTTCAGAGGCTGACAAAATGAGCCCCGTTAAGTTGGGAAACAGTAACACTTGTTACTTGCAGCACTATTAAACATCGATGTTTATGCTACAATGCTAAATAAAATAAGTACCTTGAAAGTCCACTTTCCGGCTAAACTAGGTTGATGCAGAAAACTTTTATTTTATATTGTCAATCAGAAACAGCACCTTCTTAGGATACATGCATAGGTATCACACATTTAAAGTTGTCAATACGTATGTAAATGAGAAAAGAAGCTGCTCCAGAGGCGTGTCCTCCTTGCTTTTTGTGTAGAAAACTGAAGCAATTTGTGAACATTGGCAGAAGCTTGGCTCTTGGAATTTATTTATCTATTCATTGGTAGAGTGCATGGTTACACCACCGGTGTGTCCCCGCGCTGAGACAGAACTCTGAGAAGATAAGGCTGCCAGATGCATGACAGCCGTCATCAGAAGCTGCACATACCATGACACACAGATCATTGGTTGTTGAGGGCCCAGGGCTCTGGAACTCCCTTACCCATCAGCCCCCCTCCCCTTTTTGAGGGCAGACCTGGGTAATCCCCTCCTCAGAAAACATCTAAAAACTGACTCTTTTGTTTGGCTTTGTGTTAAAAAGTCGCAACTACAAGAGTGGCAAATTAAGCCAAGGGTATTTAGCTATGTGCCTTCCATTCGGCTGGACTCTTAAGTAGCCAAGTCTTCTTCGAAAAATTCACATCCCCTATTAGAGGTAGGTGGACCCGGGAGTAGACTGGCGACAGAAAGGTAATGGAAATGCTTTTCTGGATTACTCCTGGAGAAAACATATGTAAAGGCAATAGGAGAATCTAGATCACTGAGCCCAGCTGCACTGTTTATGAGGGACGTGTATGGTGTAAAGCGCACAGGAGCGAATTCTCTGGGATTTCTGGGAAGAGAATGATCTCAGAATTAAATGAGTTGTCATCTAAAGTTAACATAGGCTTGCTACTGTACAGAATTGAAATTACAATCTAGTCTTTAATAGGGAAAATGCGATATAGACATGATAATAAATGGATAAATAAAAAATAGGGTTGCAAAAAGGTCTAGTGATTGGAAAATAAAACACTACTGCCTGTCTTATGATATAGCTTTGTAAAGGAAATACTTATGATAATTTGATGTGAACTTCCTGGCAAGATGTTTCATGGTTGACATTGATATAACAATGATACTGCTGCTGTATATGCACTTCTTGACAGCGGGTTCACAATACCAAGCGTTTCTGAGTTTGATGGGAAAGGAAACTAACAAAGCCATAGTATGAAAAAGATCAGACCTTCCTCGCTGTTGCCAACAGGCCCCTGTATACAGTGTATTTTTATCCCCACTGAGAGCTCTGCATGCTATGAAGGTCACCTCAACCTTCTTTTGAGAGAGATAAAGTAAAAAAGAACAGCAGCAGCACACAAATTGGCAAGTAAACATGCAACTAAATCTTTAGTGGGGTGTACTAGGCAATGACAACCAGAGGATCAGAGCTAAGCTGTAGTGGCCAATTATAGTATATATTCGTTGCCTATTGTGGGTCTGAGGAATGATGCTATGTTTTGTTATAGGCGCTACTATGCCTAGCATCCTGCCTTCAGATTTGCTTCTGAACTGCAGTGGGGTTCAGTACATTCTTGACTTGGTTTCAGGGATTCCAATGCTTGCCAACTGTAGACACATTGTCAAAAGCAGAGGTAAATTTGTAAGGATAGAACCTCATATATGCTTGCATTCTGGAAAGCATTGACAAGCTATCCATCCTTATCTCTCCTTACTCACTCTCCTGTATCCCTAACTGCTATCTGTGAAGTGTGTCACTGTCCAAAAAGTGTAAGTTACTAAAAAGTAGCACCTCTATTATCAGAGGAGTCCGCTTTGGCAGACATGGCAAACCACCAAAGTTGTTTCTAGTTGTAAACTGTACACTGAGTACACACCAAGCAGATCTGAACAGCTACAGTGATAATTCTTAGTTTTTTTTTACTGGTGATTTGGTAAAGTACAAACCTGAATACACCTTAATAACTTACACTTGTGACTCCATGCCAGCACTGAGCGGTGCATACATACTTTCATTGTGTAACACACGTGGCTTAGTCAACTCACTTCAGTCTCTGAGGCATAACCGAGTTTAAAGCATGCAGTGAATGACTTCTCTATTCAAACTGAAAGTTACTTTATGTGCACTTTGAAAAGCTGACTCTGCATTCGAATATTTCCCCTACCTTCCTTGTATCATTTGGCATACTTTCTACTAATGGGCATGCAGCTTCTATAGAAGTTCACATTTGCATAAGTATTTGAAAAACGGAAGTATTGCTGAGTCAATTACAGATCTGTAAGTGCTTTTGGAAAAGAAAAACAGAAAAATACAGTTTTGTCTGCGGAACGCTTGAGGGAGGCATCAGGTCAAAAATGTCTGCAGTTGGCAACTTCTTGAGGGGCATGCTCCAATAGGAATAACCTGCTGATATTGCTAAAAGGCTGTACTGAAACAAGCGTTGATGGCAATAGGTCTGGCTATTTTCTGAGCTACAGTGATTCGTCACTGACTGGCAAATTTGTAAGTGTGATTTTGTGGATGGGTGACTGGGTGAATGTGATAACGAGTCTTTGGATGGATAGATGAGTGAGTTCATAGATAGATGAATGAGTTCGAGAACACGTTGGTGAATGTGACATCACAAACCCGGTGACCTCTGATTACATCAGAGGACTGAGCCCTTGATCCACTCTTATCCCATTAACCTCTTACTATGTGCTGCTGGGGGCTAGCTGGAGGACACAGTAAAGTGAGTTCATAGATGGCTGAAATAGTAAGTCCAGTCATGGATGGGTGGATGGATTTGTGACCGAATTAATGGATTAATGAACATGTGTATGGATGGATGCAGGCAGGCTACACCAATCCTACAGGGCGAGGCCCCAATGAGCAGTACTAGATTTGTGAGGAATAACCATTAGGCCAGGATACGGCCCTGTTCTGCCATGAATGTTAACAATTTAAGTAAATAAATGTAAAATAATTACCATGATTAATCCATTGCTATTCCCTGAGTGCCTACAATATTCCATAAATTGCCACATATTTACCACTGGAGTTGCCACCATTTTACCAAACATGCCCATCATATGTGAAGAATTGTTATTTCCACCACAATGCTTGTTCTGATTTTACTCGCTGTTTTACAATCCTTAATGCGTGTTTAAATTGACACTATTACCCATTAATCAAAACTGCACAGTTAAATTACCTCAGTACTGGGTATTCGTTAGCACCGGTTTAAATTAACCCCATCAATCAGAAATGATTTGTACATGTTCAGAATTCCACCTTCACTCAATCTTGCACATTTGCACAGATAAGCACTCAACAATCTCGAAACAGGCCCGATTTCAACCATTACTTAGAAGACTCAGCTGTATGGCTGCATTTCCATCATCACTAGTTCTAGTGTATGTTTAAATTTTCACCATAACTCAGGAATCTTATATCCACCACCCCAGTGCACACCCCTATCTGCATCATCACCATCCCATTTGTGCTGCTGCATTCTATTTGCAAACATATTAACAAAAACACCACACCTGCGACAGTAAGACAGTTCGATATGTAAATTAAACAGAAGCTTAACTGGTGACAACACACTATCCCCATCTTTGTACAACAGGTATTTACTGTTCTTTCCTGTCACAGCTGTTTGCTTCAGAGAGACATCCAGTAAGGACTAGATCTGCCCACTCCAGAGAGACAACTAGCAGTGACTAGATCTGCTCACTTCAGAGAAACTTCTAGTAGTGACTAGATCTGCTCTCTCTAGAGAGTCATCTAGTAGTGAGTAGATCTGCTCACTTCAGAGAAACTTCTAGTAGTTACTAGATCTGCTCTCTCTAGAGAGACATCTAGTAGTGACTAGATCTGCTCACTTCAGAAAGACAACTAGCAGTGACTAGATCTGCTCACTTCAGAGAAACTTCTAGTAGTGACTAGATCTGCTCTCTCTAGAGAGACATCTAGTAGTGAGTAGATCTGCTCTCTCTAGAGAGACATCTAGTAGTGACTAGATCTACTCTCTCCAGAGAGACTTCTAGTAGTGACTAGATCTGCTCTCTTCAGGGAGACTTCTAGTAGAGACTAGATCTGCTCTCTTCAGGGAGACTTCTAGTAGAGACTAGATCTGCTCTCTTCAGGGAGACTTCTGGTAGTGACTAGATCTACTCTCTTCAGGGAGACTTCTCATAATGACTAGATCCCACTTCAGAGAGACGTCTATTAGTGACTAGATCTGCTCACTTCAAAGAGGCTCTAGTAGTGACTAGATCTCATTTCAGAGAGACTTCTAGTAGTGACTAGATCTCACTTCAGAGAGACGTCTATTAGTGACTAGATCTGCTCACTTCAAAGAGGCTTCTAGTTGTGACTAGATCTCATTTCAGAGAGACTTCTAGTAGTGACTAGATCTGCTCATTACAGAGTCTTCTAGTGACTAGATCTGCTCACTCAAGAGAGACTTCTAGTAGTGGCTAGATCGCTCTCTAAAGTGAGCAGAAGAGCACAGTACCTCGTTTCATTAATAACATTCCCTCTGAAGTCAATAGAAACGCCTCGGGTTGTTACCAGCGGTCCATCTCTATGATTTGAAATAGCTCATGCACTTACACTTTGCTAGACTAATTCAAGACATTTAAAAGCCTTTTAAATACATATGCTGGAATAAATCCAGGCATTTAAAAGCACGTCTCAATAAAGAACAGTTTGCCAAAATGTCAAGGGTTGAAACAGGATTTTTCTCATACTGTTGTTAATCTTTCTACCAGTTATTTAACGTGGACCAAAGTTAAGTTGTGCAGAGCACCATGGGATGCTGTGCAATGGTGGTTAAAAAAAGAATAACGTGGTACTCTATTCAGTTCCATTGATTTCTAACGTAGTACAGCTCACAAGAAAAGCCCTTTTTCTCTGCATTGATACTAGAATTACGTATTTCAACCATTCTTTTGCAGTAGTAGGAGCTACCAGCATAACACCATGGGGTCGATTCCGATCCGGTAAAAAGCGATCCGAATTGCCGTTCGGAGCGTTTTTCCCGTACGAATCGTACCCTGACACGTCCCCCGTACGACCGACGAAGTACGATCCGTACCAGGAGCCGTACTCCGTACGAATCGTACAGGGACCGTACGAATGAAATCCCCGTACGACTCTCCCTCGGAACCCGCTGTACGCGACATCTGTACGGTTCGCGGCCGATTTTTCCAAACCGGCAAGTACGAATCGCGTTGGGTACGCACCGTACGACCCTTTTCCTACGGGAGCTGAAAACTGCCGTAAATGCAGAGTTCGCCCCGAAACAGGTACGGAACGCCCCCCCCCCCGGGTACGGCGCGTACACCCCATGATCGCAGGGGTACGCGCCGTACCCCTGCGATCATGGGGGGTACGTGCCATACACCCAGCGTACATGGGGTACGCACGGTACCCCATGTACGCTGGGTGTACGGTGCATACCCCATGTACGCTGGGTGTACGGCACGTACCCCCCATGATCGCAGGGGTACGGCGCGTACCCCTGCGATCATGGGGTGTACGCACCGTACGGTGTGTTTGTGATTGTGCGCTTTTCCGTACGAATCGCCCTTACCTGACGTGGACCGTACGACTCGCGTCCTGGTACCCCGGTCGGGATCGTACTCGTCGGGTCGTACGGCGTCTGTACGAGTTGTATGGAAACGGCTCCGGATGCGATTCGTACGGACGGTGATTTTACCGGATCGGAATCGGCCCCCATGTGTGAGTCACAACTGCTCCATAATTGGGAAAGTGCATTTTAAACTACCAGACTTTTCCTGCTGGCCCGATCTGAAAGTCCCTCATTTAAGAGGGTTATTGCCTCATCGTGTTGACAAGGTGGCCATCTTAGACGATGTCGAGTTACAAACAAGGATAGCCTCTTTTTTACCACTCTCCAATGCAAAACCACCATTGCAAAAAGACATGCCAGACAAGCAATGACAGGGCATAGCTGACCTGAAGAAGCAAGTGACTGAAGGGGACGTACTGAAAGCACACCCTGTGTAAATATGTGTGTGTTGATAACATGAGCTGTGGCAAAGCCAGACCTAAAAATGGGATAACACTTCCCTGGTCCATAGAGGAGGATTCCACTGTTGTAACTCACCATATCATTATATGCTTCTGTCAAGACCAGGCTAACTAAATTCTCCCAAAATAAATTCCTTTATTAAAAAGTAATTCAATTATGGTTGTCCAGCTGTTCCTACAAATGTCACCTCTATTGCACCCGGATGTCTAGAGCAGACTCATACCCATCTCTTGAAAGATCCAGAACATTGATTCCATCATTATATATACATTTAACACCCCTCTCCCATGAGTACCATCAACATTAACATTTTATGTTCCTAGTCGGGTGAAATACATCCTGGTGTCATTGTACCTACTACTGCTTCACCCTACACCCTGTCTCTGTAATAACAACTGTTCGGAGGCCATTTAATGCCACAGCAGCCGTTACTCCTGGAATTATATCTAGACTAACACATTTTTGCTTGTGAATGTCCAAACGTTTCTGTTTTCTTTACTGACAGGTCCCTTTTCCATTACTCTTGGCCTCATTGGCTTAGTCATATGTGATACTTGTGTGATCTCTGCGTGTTGCATTAGTAGCCACCTTTACCTGTGGTGTGGAGAGGCTATTCAAGTCAATCCCTGTCAGGCCAAACCTTTCTACCTACGCGTTGTGCCAGTATGACTCACCCTGCATCATCCCATCCGATCTGGGCACAACTCATGTCATAAATTGTCTACTCCCAGGAGTAAGGGGCGATGTGAATAATTCTATGCACACACTGATGTAATATTAAACTGTGAATTAATCTCAAACTATGCGTGGCACCAAAACTGTTCTTTCCAGGGTTCTTGAATTATGAAACATGGGTGCCATCTTAAGTCACATCTTTACTATTGTATCCTTGAGACTTATTATCAAAAACATGGCGGATGTCCCAAAGGTTGTAATTAGAGTGCTACTGTATGTATGGCACTTGTAATATGGTGAACAGAACATCTGTCACGTTTCTGGAGGATGTCTTTATTGGCTGAACTCTAAGTAAGGCCCTTTACTTCCAGCACATATTGTTTGTACGCATATCAAACTAGGCGACATGCTTATCACTTTAGTCACAAGATGTCACCAAGGCTTCCGTCTTTTGCATTGCAAAGTGTTTAATGGCATGTCGCTTCATGATCTGTGTCTCTCATGTTCCAGATCTACAGAGGCTTGTCTTTTACAACTTGTGAGTCAGTATTGGTGGATAAAGGATGCGATGGGTGTTTATTTAGTTCTGCTGAAATGTACTTCCCAACCCTTTGGGTGAGTGTTTGACCGCTCTATTATAATCCCTTAGTCCCACTGGGCCTAGCAGGTAGCATTGCTCCCACACCAAAGGCGTCCCTGCCCCCTCAGCCACTTGTGATTTATTTGTGAATCCTGCATGGAATCCCATTGCTATGTAGCTGAGTTCTCATGGTATATTACATACATCTGCACACACATACATCACACTCACTCACTCACATACTCACACTCGCCTTCAGCCCTACGACAATGCACGCAGTGGGAGCCTTCAGTCTGCATCCAGATGTAGGTTTTGAAACTGATATTTCCCTCGGTCTTATAATGTATAGGAGTAGCCAGAATGGTATATTATTAGTCACAACTGATTTCTCAGTTTGTTTTTCTACTTGCTGAAGGTGTTGCCAGTTTGTTTTCAAACTGTCAGAGACAGAAACGCGTTCAATAGCAGGGCAATGGCTGTGAACAATGCTGGCTGACTGAATGTTTGCACAATGATAATGAGTAGCTCAGTGATAGGAGAGTATAAAGGGCAAAGCGGTGCACTCAAGAAACGTTTAAGGAAGGAAAAATAAAAGAGATCATGGTGGTTGATTAGCCAAACCACCAGGGGAGAGAAAGCCCACTGGCTCCCTCTGGCATCACAGGGTTGAGCCCTTTTCCCACCCTGAACGTCTCAGCAGCCTTCAGTTCTGTACTGGAGACTTGGTGAAGAGCAAGAAGTGGGAAGTGCAGAGAGGGAAACGACTTAAAGAGCCGGAAATCTCTCGGATAGCATTCCAATCCATCATTTTGAACCTTCCCAAGCCACCTGTCATTGCTGAAGACAGAGATGAGCTTGAGGTAGGAGTCTGTGTGTTGGACTGAGCTGGAGGTCTGATGGACAGTGACAAGGAGCTGGGTTGTTACTGCCCTCTAGACCCCCGCCTGGGCTCTATAATGTATTCTTCCTCTCTAGGAGATGCCATCTGTAGGTCCCCAAAGTCCTTGTCTTTTTGCAACACTGTTGTCACACTTGAATGAGGTTTGAAGCCTGCATACCTGTCCCTATCCTCGTGTGCTTCGGCTTAATTGGGATTCCCCTACCTCACGTGAGCATCACACCAATGGGATGTATGACATTACAACGCATGCTTTTACCACGCATGCTG
Source organism: Lissotriton helveticus (assembly GCF_964261635.1). NCBI lineage: Eukaryota > Metazoa > Chordata > Amphibia > Caudata > Salamandridae > Lissotriton > Lissotriton helveticus. The sequence continues at coordinate 132,481,984 of NC_136070.1, read as the reverse complement.
TTACAACGCAGTTTTTACAACGCATGCTGTTACAACGCATAGCACTTTGGGGTGCTGGATAGTGAATATTTTAATTTATTATTCCAACTCCAGTCCCCGTGGATAGTAGGGAAGGTGTTGGATAGTAAATTAAAACTATTCCCTATCCTAGAGCGCCCCCCAGTGCAATGCGTTGTAATGGTTTTCGTTGTAAAACCTGCGTTGTAAAAGCACTGCGTTGTAAAAGTTTCGTTGTAAAGGATGTTTCCCCACCAATGTTGCCTATTACAGATCAGGTCTAAGCTGTACATAAACAGATGTATTGGAACATGTTTCTCTCAACGCTGTTTCTCTGTAACCATCATAGTCTATACTACACTAGTGGCAGAGTGTGTGGAATGCGGTGGACAGTGTGCGGGACACGGTTTCTTGATGTTTGTTTGTCGCGTATCAATGCTGGGGGTTTGGTGGGGGGGGGGGGGGGTTCTCCGATATCTTAAATTGTGACCCAAACCCTATAGACTCCAAAAGGGTGATGCGGGTAGGGCTGATGATGTTATGTACACCCGCCCCTAGGGACACCATTGCATATTCTCGCTTCATCTCACTGCTACCTCTGCCAGCTCTCATCTGCCTGGTCCTCACCTAGATTTAAGGTCAGAGCCAAAGACCCGAGGCTGCAGCTCTATCAGCCTCCAAAGAGCCACAAATGTTCATCTTCTGGAATACACATTTTTGTTAAATGCTGAATATTCTGACAGTATGTGCAACATCACAAAGATAAGCTTTTAAATCCCACACTGCTCATGCACGATCTACATTCACATTATCCCTTTAAGTGCATTAAGTGCATCTTCTCGCTGATGATAAAGTTCCATTAACCTCCTGACATTCTTTGAATGCATACAATCCATAAATAGAGAAATCCAGAGCTGTAACAGCAGTGCGAAAGCTCTAAAGTATTTCTGAATAAATGACCCACAGGATAATCCCTTACAACGCATCTACCTCTACAACCCACCTTACACCGTAACATGATAAGTAGTATTCACAATATACACACTTCCCTCTAGCTATTTATCTATCTATCTATCTATCTATCTATCTATCTATCTATCTATCTATCTATCTATCTATCTATCTATCTATCTATCTATCTATCTATCTATCTATCTATCTATCTATCTATCTATCTATCTATCTATCTATCTATCTATCTATCTATCTATCTATCCATCCATCTATCTATCTATCTATCTATCTATCTATCTATCTATCTATCTATCTATCTATCTATCTATCTGTCTGTCTGTCTGTCTGTCTGTCTGTCTGTCTGTCTGTCTGTCTATCTATCTATCTACTTTCTACCTGTTTGTCTTCCTGTCTAGCTCTCTATGTGTTTAGCTAGATATGTAGCTATATATAAGCTGTTTTTTATAAAGGTACCTATTGCAAAGAACTCCACACACTCATTTTTAATTCTTTCTGTTTGTGTATCTGTCTATCTATCCAGATAGATAGACAGATCAATTCACTGAAAAACAGTTATAGTTATACTTATGTTAAGAAACTATAACTCATGGCCTAAAGGTACTTAACAGCAGGAGGTATAGTTTCTTTAGATGAGAATAACTATGTATAACTATGTATAACTAACTATAACTAAGTATAATTATAACTGCCGAATTTCTATGGTTTTGTGTGGGTAAAACGTGAATCTAACTATAACGCCCCCGTAACCTATGTTTTTCTTTGTGAATTTCGATGTTTTTTTAATGTAAATTAATATATCAATAGTGTATGTTATTACAGCCACTGCCATGCACAGATGGTGTTGGCATCTGGGTTGAACTGTGGCCAGGCTCTGCAGCCAAACCCCCCACATGCACCAAACTCCACGCTCTACACGGTCTTTGGCCGTGCTCTAAGGGGGAATGGTGTATGAGTTTTTTTCCCATTGGGCTCCATATCCATGGGTCTCTGTGAATCCTTGATTCGGGCTCCAAAAACATTTTTGGACAAATTCTTGCCGATGAGTGGTCCCTCAGGACCCCTCCATGTGTCCTATGTGGTCAGGATATCTGTGCCCTGAACCCTTATGTGTTTTGACACCTTATTTCTCCCTCCCACAGGCAAAAAAACAAACATAATGGCGACCGCAACTTTCTTTTCAGGTTGCGGCCAGCCAATCACTGCCTTGCTTTTTGCGGATCCCCCTCTGGTACCCGCGAATGATCCACAACCCTAGATATCTATAAATGTATTTCTTTAAACACTCCCAAACTACTAAGTAGATTTACACCAAATTACAAAAAGAGGAATAAGGAGATGGGTCATTGTATGGGAATGGAAGTTGCAGTATACCGGGCACAGGCATGGCCACAAAACATACCAAGACTTGGCAGCAGATGGCAGACTACCGGGGTTTGGTTCTTGCTCCAGCTCCCACTGTGGAATCCCTGGTTGATACAGAAACACAACAATATAATGCCCTACCATGAGGTCTCCAGGGGATTTGTTTGGGCTGTAATACATGATGTCACAATCATTTTCCCGATCATGGGAGGGCTGATGGGATTGATTGTTATTTCTTATGATTGAATCATTGAGTATGGACAATGGATTTATGGTGCTTAATTTGTATCAGAGGGCCACATTTGGTGTTATTCCATTCAGCGGTTTGGGCTATAGTCATGTCTAAATAATGCCAAATCCCCATTGACATTGCAGGGGATGAATCGTTTTGAAACCCCCTTTTTCTCAAACGCTGCTTGACCGATCACTCCGAAACTTGCAGAACTAAGTAAAGTAAGGCACTTTTTTGGGAAATTTTCGTGAAGATTCGTCAAACGGCACCAAAGTTAAGGACAACACAAAAAATGCTTCGCTCCTATGGGAAAAATAGGTCCTAACTTTAACTACCTACTGGCTATCGCCAGTAGGTAATATATATGTAGGGGGTTTTGTGGACCCACATCTCCACATTACTTATTGGAGAACTGCCACCCTAGCGGATATCTTAACAAGCAGATTTTAAGATCCTGGTAAGAAATCTGTAGAGTAGCTATAATAGGAAGTAGTGTAGTGTGATGCATGTAAAGCATCTAATTTTGGCCAGAAAAAGAAGGAATATAAAACATTTGAAAGATCAAATTACAGGAAATATCACATGTAACGCAGAGTTTGTGATTTATGTTTTTGAATGTGATTGTGGAAAACTATATGTTGGGAGTACAACACAATAATTAGAGTAGAATTCTACAACACATCAGAACAATAAAGAACCTTGTAGAAATGATCCAATGGCCAAGAATTCCATGGATGGACACCAGGATTCATTAGAAGAATTTAAATTGCTGTGCTAAAAAAATGTGAGAAAACATCCCCGATGTGGAGATAGGGGATTTGAATTGAACAAACATGAATCAAAATGAATTTTAATGTTGGGAACAGAGAATCTCTGGAGCCGCAACAATAATAAGGAGTTCTATGTCCGTCTTTGATTCCTTTTAAATGCAGTAGAATGGAGATCTGTTCAAGTTTTGAGACCATAAATCATGAATGATGAAAGATTACTTCAACACTACTTATTAAGTCTTTACTATACCCTTTCAGTTGCAAAGTGTAATATATTGAAAAATTAGATGTTAAATTATGTTTGAGCCAGCCCAATAGCACTTTGGCCCATCAATAGTGCATGCAAGTACCTATATATTTTACCTATGCCGTTTTTTAGCACAAATGCACTTCTGAATTTGACCTTTTAGAATGTACTTCATATTATGAATTTGCACAGTACATATGAAGTTTTCTGCATGAATGCACATTTGCATTTTGACACCTTAGAATGCACCTTAAAGCATGGATAATACAATTGGGTTTAGTTCAATGTTATATAGAGATCGATGTACTATAATTTACATGTCCAAGGGTACCAAGTGCCTTGGAAAAGTAAAGTTATCTTATGTGCAATAAGAGTTTAGGACTAATGTGCAATAATTGATATTTTACATTGTGTCTACAAGACTATTGTATCTACTTTACTGTAATGGATGTGTCATGTTTGAGTAAATACGATAGAATTTTAGGTTTCTAGTAATGCATGGAAGCACTAAGACACTTTAATTATGCCGTTTTCTGAATGCGCTTTTACATTTCGGCACTTTAAAATGCATTTTGTTGCAGGAATTTGCACATACAGTCATGCAGTTTCCGGCATAAAAACACTCATGCACTTTGCAACTTTAAAATTCATTTTGTAGCATGGCTTTGAACATTAAAGCTAATGTCACTGTTTTGATAATTGAAGGACGTTGATATTGTAGTTGTAGTGTGAAATAATTGATATGTGATTATGCACACAATACGGCAATGTGAAATATTAATGTTGTTTAGTACTTTGAAAGAAGAAAGACATTGTTACTGCAATAGGCAATTGGTACTAATGCGCAATAATTATATGGATTGCTATATGAACATTGGCAGTGAATAGGATTGATAATAGTGCATAGATAACAAGTGCTCTATAGCATCATCAGACAACAAACCTCCAAGTCTGTGTCCTCCTCTGTTCAGGCATCCAAAGAACTATACGACAACTTCGCCAATTTTTTCAATGATAAGATCACAAAAATCGAACTCTCACTGGACGTCAACAACACGTACCTCACGAAGAGCATCGCGGGTGGGTCACTTGGTCTCTCTCCCAATTCCTTGCTTAGTTTCTGTCCCATTCAAGAAACTGAGATAATCACGTTGATCTCCACCTCCAAACCCTCAGCTCATGTCCTAGACCCCATTCCTCCCCTACTGACCAAACAAATTAAGCACGCCTGAGATCCGCTTTGGAGTACGATCATAAATAGCTCCCTGAAAAATGGAGTGGTTCCAGACTGCCTTAAAATGGGTCAAATCACACCCCTGTTGAAAAAACCCAGCCTAAATACGACACATTTGAACAATTTTAGACCTGTATCGAACCTCCCCCTTCTCTCAAAAACACTAGAAAGATGCGTACTACATAAACTAACACAGCACCTGGACAACATCAACCTCCTGGACCCCCACCAGTCGGGCTTCAGAAAAGGCTGTAGAATAGAAACCACGATTCTCAACATCATCAACGATATACATGGATCACTAGACTCTGACCAATGCTGGCTCCTCATTCTCCTTGACCTCTTGGCAGCATTTGATACTGTTGATCACAAACTCCTCATAAGGGCTCTCCAAGAAAGAGCTGGTCTTGGCCAGGTAGTCCTCAAATGGTTCTTCTCCTTTCTTAACAATCGCACACAAAAAATAAAAATCAAAAACTTCACTTCCGACCTCCAGCAAGTCAACTAGGGCGTCCCTCAAGGATCGGTGCTTTCACCGCAACGCTTTACCATCTACATGGAACCGCTCTCCAAACTAATCAGAAAAGCCAACATCCGCTTCCATCTCTAAGCTGACGATACTCAGATCTATCTGGAAACTACCTCTCCCAAGAACATACAAAGACTTAATGATGTCCTGAAAGATGTCCAACACTGGTTGACAAGCAACCACCTGAAACTAAATCCTGATAAGACTGAGACACTCCTCGTCTCAAATAAGGAAGATAACCCCCAAGTTGCCAAATGGTTAACACCTTGACTGCTTGAGATATTTGCCTGCTGTGCTGAAGGTCAATAGAAACGGGTGTGGTCATGACGAGCTCAGCTCGTCATCAGCACACGAGCAGTGTGCCTCATGACAAGCTCAGCTCGTCATGAGCATGGAAGGGGTTAAAGGCCATCGATGCACTCAACAGGAATCTCACTCTAGCGGACTCTGTCAAATCTCTAGGCATCACTCTAGACCCAAAACTGAACATGACGAGACACATTAAGAATTCGGCCAAAAGTGCGTTCCTTAACCTCAGACTACTGAACAAAATAAAACCCTACATTCCGCCTAATGATTTCAAACAGGCCACCCAATCTCTGGTACTGTCAAGACTGGACTATGGGAACGCAGTCCTCTCAGGAATTCCAAAATCACATATGGCTCCCATCAAAACAACATTACATGCGGCCGCTAGAATGATCACAGGTATCAAGAAATTCGATCATATCTCCCCTGCAATCAAGGAACATAAGTGGCTTCCAGTGGAAATGAGGATTAGCTTCAGAACAGCCTGCCTCACCAATAAAGCCCTTCACACCGGCAAACCTGAGTACCTGGCGAAATAACTCATGAAAGCCTGCCAGTCCAGTAACCTAAGAAGCTCAAACTCCCTCCTGCTCATCCCACCTAAAACTAGAAGAAAAAAAACTGCGGATCGATCTTTCACCGGAAGCGCTCCCAAAATTTGGAACTCTATTCCCCCTCACATCAGAACCATTCCCTCCTTTATAGAATTCAAAAGTCAACTCAAAACCCTGCTCCTCAACTGCTCCCTAGGAAGTGGATAGCATGGGGCAGATAGCAAACATCGAGCTCTGCTACAGCTCTAAGACTACGAAGAACCCTGAAGGCAAATATGTCCTATACTACAATGTGCTGCTCTTTATTTTTGCGCTCCTCTGTTGATATTTTGCTCTTCTATTTTTGTATCTGATGATTATCTGTTATGTACCTACTGTAAAGCGCTCCGATACCCCTGGGTCTGGCCAGCGCTATCGAAAACGTCTTAAATAAATACATAAATAAATAAATGAAAGAAACAGCTTATGCAAAGAATACATCAAATAAAGGACATAGTTGTGAGGCAAGCAGACAAAGGTGGCAATATTGTACTCTGGACACTTGCTTTATATATGGAGAAAGCCAAGGCACAGTTAGGGAATGATAACTGCTATGAGAAGATAGCTAAAAGTGAAGTTTTAAGAATTAAGATTGAATATCATATTGAGCTTTCTAGATAGAGAACTTTGGGCCTTTTAACTCTAACTAAGTGAACCTATGGTAATTGTTTCTTATCTGTTGCCTAGGGTACATAAAGATTTGACTAAACCTCCAGGCTGACCGATAATTTTAGCAATCAGTAGCCTTTTTGAGGATTCAGTCAGAAATGTGTCATCATACGTTTAAGATACAGGGAAGTTTTTGCGTAAAATCTGACGTAAATTGGGCGGATGACTATATTTTAATGACTTTAGATGTAACATCGTTATATACGCGCATCTCCCAAGAGGATGGTATGAGAGCAGTAAAACATTTTTTAAGCTCAAGGCCCCTTACCTTATACAAACATATAGAGATGATTTTGGAAACGATCTATCGGTGCCTCAATAATAATATTTATTTGGCACAGAGCTTTTCTGCCAATTTGAAGGACTGCAACAGGCACCTGCTTCGCCCCTAGCTATGCAAATCTGCATATGGGCTGGTGGGAGGAGCAGTGCTCCCATCGACGTGTCCTAAAGAACTACAGGAGAAGGTTGTGTTATGGCCACGTTTTATTGATGACTTGTTTGTCATTTGGTGGGTACCATTGAGTTTGGCTGAAAAATTCGTGAAAAAAATCAACAACAATGAACTTACTTTGCATTTTACCTCACACATCAGTCAGAAATGAGTAAAGTTTTTAGATCTTACTGTTTACATTGAACAAAGGAAACTACACACGAAAAGTTTTAGGAAGAGCACCGCAGGCAACATAATTTTACATGCCAGGAGCTTTCACCCAAACAATCTGAAATATAGCATTCCCTATGATGAGAACTTGCGTATGCGAAGGAATTGTAGTGAAACAACACAATTAGAGCACGCACAACGGGATTTAGAACAAAGATTCTCAGCACAAGGGTACAATACAATAGTGCTAAAAGTAACTAAAATTAAAACAAACCTGAAAGCGAAGGATAAGCTTCTTTATACAGATGATGTACAGGGTGACACTAAACAGGAATTACGGTTCATCACTAGGTACAATATCCAACATGGAAAAGTGAGGCGTATATTCCATAAAAATTGGAATTTGCTGTGTATTGACCCAGTCATTGGCCTAAAGTGGCACAAGAAACCCGTAATTACTTTTCAAAGGGTGAGGTTGATGAGAGATGATCTGATGGTAAGCAATCCAGAGATGAGAGTGGGTGGAACTTGGCTGATGGGTAGAGGAGGTTTTACTAAATGCCATAGATGTAAGACTTGTAAATATGGAGTTAACATTGTGCAGTTGCCTACACCACTAACAGATCGATCATGGAAAATCCAACAATCCTTGCACTGCAGGAGTGGTCATGTGATTTATGTTCTAAAATGCAGTTGTCAGAAACTATATATAGGGAGCACTATTTTGAGTGTACACCTTAGAATACTGCAACACATCAAAGCAATTGTGAATAGGGACCCCACGTGCCCAGTGGCGAGGCAGTTTGAGCAAGTGCATGGCAGTAATCTGGATGGCTTGCAGTATTTTGCTATAGATCCGGTGCCAATTCGCAGCAGAGGAGGAACAGGCAGCGCTGTGTGAGGCAGTTGAAGTCGAAACACATTTTGAGATTCAACACAAAGGTTCCCACAGGACTTAATAGTGAAGAAGACCTTCATGTTCATTTATTATTCAGGATTTCCATGAAATGAGCTAGTCCATAGAATGATTTGGAGATAAGGAAGTAAAAGACTTTTAACCATGAGCACAGGTCACTTTCGATGAATTAAGGTGAACTAAGAGAGCAGCTAAAGGCAGCAGATTGGAGGCACTTTGCACTTTTGATAAGCGCACTTGCCCAAAATACTATCATTTATATGAAACTCAGACTTTGAACCTTTTCTTTGTAGATAGGACATTGACATATTTATTCCAGAAACGATGTATTAATTTTCGAATTATGAGAGCATTTTAAAGTTTCCTGCACTGGGCTCTTTATTAAGAATCTATATTTTGCACTCTATTTATGTGGATATGTTTACATGCAGAAATAGACACTTTACATGATAAAAGTGAGGGCATCAGTACTTTAATTCTTTAACAATTGTTTTCATCTTAACCCTTAGAGAGAGAAGAGACAAAAAGACATTGTTAAGGTCTGTTATTAAAGTAGTTGTGTGTAATTTGATGCGTGATGTGCTTCATCTATGCTCCTGCAATGCTGCTCAGAATGTACAAAAGTTCACAATATATTTATGCACAGATTTTTTAGACACAACATTTTTTTGCTTTAAAACAGAGTTAGTGGATATGACAATGTTGTTTTTTATCAGTCTTATTTGGAGTGATATATTAAGCTCACTGTTTGATAAAGCCAGTGCAAGACATATATTTTAGGCAAATGATCATGTTTGCTGTTCTGTAGTGGACTTTGAAAAAACGTTATTGTTGAATAGAATATGAACAAAATTTGCACTCTCACTTTAAGAATTGTGAAGGTATATAATACACAAAATGGCATCATGGCACTGTTGTGAGAAAGACCGCAGAGACGGTCGAAACGCATCACCCCAGGCCACAATAAACTGCAAAAAGTTAATCCGAGCGTGTCGGGACCTGTGTTATTATTTAAAATGAGTTTGTTGATAGAGTGGAATGAGTTGAAAAACCCACTCTAAAATGGCGCTAATCGTCAGCCCAAGGAATTAATTTTGTAATTTTGCATTTGCGCATGTGTGACAGTAAGATAAAAAAGGAGCTTGTTGTCCCGCCTTTTGTGATTTAACCTCTTCCATGCTCATGACGAGCTGAGCTCGTCATGAGCCACGGCGCTCCAGTGCTCATGATGAGCTCAGCTCGTCATGAGCCGTGGAACGCTCGCATGCGGGGATAATTCCCCTGCTGTGCTGAGCGTTCCACGGCAGGTAATGCACCTGTGACGAGCTGAGCTCGTCATGAGCACCGGAGCGCCGTGGCTCATGATGAGCTCAGCTCATCATGAGCATGCGGGCGCCGTGCGTGCCCCCCTCCCCCCAGCACAGCGGGAAAATAACCCCCGCGGCGAAGGGGTTAATAAATGGATGAAATCTTTCACCCGTGAGTGCGGTACCTTCTTTTTTTCAGAGCGAAAGTTTGAGCTGCTATATATATATTTATATATATATATATATATATATATATATATATATATATATATATATATATATATATGTATATATATATATATATATATTCACTGAAAAAACCATAGGTTATAGACCATATATAGTTAGGAATTAGCATTTACAAAACCTTGAAAATTCACTGAAAAAACCATAGGTTATAGACCATATATAGTTAGGAATTAGCATTTAGAAAACCTTATTTCACTCACACAAAACCATTGAAATTCCATATATAGTTAGTTGCACTAACTATATATCGCGCACCCGCAATCCACTGCTGATGATGTCACATATTACATCATTCATGACATGGTCAGTGACATCACTGATGACATCACTGATGACATCTCAAATGACATCACTGATGACATCACTGACGACATCTCAAATGACATCACTGATGACATCATCCAGTGACTGTGTGTTTCTGTAAAGTTTAAATATGTTTTACATATTGAAGAATGAGTAGATGTAGAAGTGTCTGGATGAAGGATTTAGTAGGTGCGTGACTGACTGTATGAGTGAGTGATTAAATGTGTCTCACTGAATGCATGGGTTAGTGACTAAACTGTCTTAATTTGTGCATCATTATGTCTGTTGTTCTGTAAACTGCTGCATGTGTTGATCAGTAGCTATATGAGTAACTATATGGGTTATTGATTGATTGCCCAAGTATTTGCATGGGAGACTGAGTGTGTGTGTGGCTGGCTGGGAGGTGTGTGACTCTGTGCAGATCAATGTGTACTACTATCAATGATTGTATAAGAGAGTAAGTATGTGTTAGTATATGGTTGAAAACGTAAGGTGCTCTATGTTTAACTGTATAAACTAGAAAATGGAAGTGTGATTGATTCTTTACAGGACTGACTAGGTGTGTGAGTAACTCCATGGATGAGTGGCAGAGTGTGAGTGTCTGTATAGGTGTATGAGTGCATATGATAGTGTTGTAAAGATGAGTGATTGTATGTATGAATGATTGTATGGGTGAATGAGTGAATGTGTGTGTAGACGTACGAATCAGTAAGTGCGTATGTAGTAACTAGTATTGGTGTGTCAATGGTTTCAAAAATTATACTCTGTATTTAACACTGGGTGAAACAGAGGTTATATTAAAATGTGAGGAGATGCATTGTATTGTCACATGAATGATATCATCAGTGATGTGGTCATTGATGTCAAATGAGATGTCATCAGTGATGTCATTTGAGATGTCATCAGTGATGTCATCAGTGATGTCACTGACCATGTCATGAATGATGTAATATGTGACATCATCAGCAGTGGATTGCGGGTGCGCGATATATAGTTAGTGCAACTAACTATATATGGAATTTCAATGGTTTTGTGTGAGTGAAATAAGGTTTTCTAAATGCTAATTCCTAACTATATATGGTCTATAACCTATGGTTTTTTCAGTGAATTTTCAAGGTTTTGTAAATGCTAATTCCTAACTATATATGGTCTATAACCTATGGTTTTTTCAGTGAATTTCATTGGTTTTTTAACAGCTAATATCTGTAGCTGTAAAATGTATTCTTCTTTAAATCCAAAAATATATTTTATATGTTTATTAATAAATTTTTTTTAAAATATTTTTTTTCTTCGTTCCCGCTTCGCGAATCGGGAAACTTCCCGTTAGCTGACCTTGATGCCGCGAAATACACCGCGAGCCGGTAAACGTTTCTTTACCGCAACTGCCGCGTTAGAAAACAACATCGTGACGCCTCCCGTCCACATGACGTTTCGCGTTGTCGCGTGATACGTCATATGACGTGCTACGTTAGCGAACTGGTACGCGAAGCGAGGCGCAAAGCGCAGGTTTCTGGAAGCAAACCGGGAGGCCCTGCAAAGCGCGTAACGTAAACACAGCAGGTCATGTGACTTGGTAATAACACTTTTCATTGGTTCATTTCACTTTTGGTTTCCTAATGATGTAAGACTAGGTCATATAATCTAAAATGAACACTTTTCATTGGTTGAGAACTATTGTTTTTCCCAAATGATGAAAATCCCTCCTTCTTTCCTCACTCTGACTTTCATCATTGTGAGAGAAAGACCCTTTGTTACCAGTGAGCAATGGCTTCTTTAGTAGCTTCAGCTGGTGCTTCCCCACCACCTCCACCACATCCAAAGAAGAGTGGACCACCTGCTGAAGTTATAATTCAGCAAGAAGAGGAAGAAGAGGAACAGGACGACGAGCACGAAGAGAGACACTTTTTGCCTGAGGAGCCCAGGACGTCTCACCGGAAAGAAAACTTCATTTGGCAATTTTTTAAAATTCCCAAAGGTCAGAAAAAAGTAAATGCAAGATACGTAACTTGCCTTATATGTCAAGATAGACTGTCCAGAGGGACCGAGAAAAAATACAGTTTCGGAAACTACACAATGCATCGCCATATGACTAGGTGGCATCCTAACAACTACAGTGCTGCACAGTTTCGTAACGACCTAGATAATCTCCCTATTATGGCCAGAAGATCTGTTGTACCGGAAGTAACGGGACCAGAGGGCAGGGAGATGGTGCCAAATATACAAACGAGATTTCGTGAAGTAAAACAAGTCTGCGTACATTGCAGTGGATTCATTTGCTACGGAGAAAGAAGCATCACTCTGATCAACAGAGCTATTGACAATCATGCTCATGTTTGTCCGAAACGCCCCAAACAATAAATTCTTTTTTTTTTTTGTTGCTCCTGTTGAGCCCTTTACAATGAATCGTTTTCGTTGCCCCCTCCGAAAAAAACCCCCAAAAATATAAAACTGTTCAGAAAAATTCAAAAAAAGTAAAAAAATGTTCAGAAAAAAAATAAAAAAAATATAAAACAACAAAAACAATAGAAAAAAAAGTTCTTTTCAGAACTACCTCCCCGGTATTAAAAAATTGGTACAATATTTGGAACTGTGCCAACCTCTATTTCTCTTAGTTCGCTTCCCAGTTCGCTCGCCGGTACGCGAACCGGAAGCGAACCAAAAAAACAGTAAGTATAAGGGAAGGAAACAGACAGTTATGTTAAAAGAAAGACAGCTATAGGGGAATAAACTAGAGATACTATTACCCGTAATCCACTGCTGATGATGTCACATATTACATCATTCATGACATGCTCAGTATGTATGGAAAGGGGCAGATTTATATTAACTAGCACATCCCCAGAGATGCACCAGTTAACGTGCACCGCTGCTCTGCCGCCCACGGTCTGCCGCATTTACAATCAGATAGGACAAAGCTGCATCAAAACCCTGCGCCTGCTTGAAGCAGGCATAGATCTTGACGCAGGTAGGCTGAAAGCTAAAGCAACAACTAAGTGTCGTGTGCAGAAGTTGCAAAAAAGGAAAAATGGCGTTTAAACCAGTAATGAGCCCATGCTAACTTAACACAGTGTAAAGATATCCAACAGGCCCTACTCCATAATTCTTCCTTTAACATTTCCAGTATAAATCCAAAAGGTTGGCTGCTTTGGCAACATGCCTTATCCACGGTTTAATAACGCTGCCTTTTGCTTTATATAAGTTTTCAAATTGTATGAAATATATACCAATAGGTCGTTATGCACCTTTAGGTAGTGGTTTTCTTCATGAGGTCTGGTCGCTTCCATACACATACAGATGTTTCAAAGATGATCAAGAAGTTTATCTGAATGGAGAGGAATGCACTGAGACGCCAGATCATTCACTAATGTGTAGGCACATACAGTTACACGGTTCATGCAACAAACACCGACCAAATATGGCTTGCGTGTTGCAAGGCACGCCAGTTCCTGCTATCATCCCCACGTTCAAGTTGTTGGAAAATGGTAGTTATTTGATGCTCAATAATGAAGATTGTTCTGGGTTAATTAAAAGTATTCCTTTTATCGTAACAGTAAGTGAACGGGTTATTTGCTGCAGAAATGTTCTATTTCCTCCCACACATGAACATAGGGAGTTTTCAATCTGGCCACAAATACCAACCTTGGGAGCAGATTTCAACGGCATGGCAAGAATAAGAGCTCTTTTGTCTCAGAGAGAGGTGGCCTTGAGTTCGGCCCGTGAAACTTTCGTGCTTCACATAGCGAACACCCGTACAGAGGTGCAGACCCTTTTAAATACAGATTTGCCTTTCCATTTCAGCAAGATGGTTCGGACTATCTTTAACGCGTCCTCCACAAAGGGCCTGGCGCACTTTTTTAAAGTTGTTACCAGTGGTCTCGTCACTTCATTTGAGAAAATCTTTGGAGTCATCCCTGCTTTCTTTCATTCTATTTTTTCCACTGTGCTTGGTGGATTCCCATTTTTACTTGCATTACCAGCGGACGCTCTTGTGCTTTTTTACATTTTTAAATATGGATGTCCCTCCTGTGCAAGCTCCCGCCCTGCAGCTGCTGACGCTGTTCCGCAATCGCATGCTTGAATATTATGGCACAATGCCGTTGGCGATATTAAGCACGGCATATGGATTATCTTTTCGATTCTCCTACTTCACCTGTGTCCAGCCTGTATTTCACTGCCTGACCTGTGATTTCGATTGGGCCATTGATTTGTGTCTCTGCGGACCGGTTTCTCCTGACGTCGACTTTAATCAGCTGATGACTCCTATCATTACTCACGAGTTGGTTTGTCCTGGCGAAAGGATTATGGCTGTGGCATTGATGCATGGACTAATTGGTCCCTGGAATTTACTGGCGGCAACACAGTCTTTCTTGGAACAGAGCTTTCTTGAAAACCCACCGAGTAGTCCTCTGATGGTGATAGAGGATCCGGTGCTGGGAGAGCACGTATGTTCTTTTCCGCTTTTAAATTGGATGGCTGAACTCTTTTCGGATGAAGACGGTGACTTCCTATTGGAGGCTGTTGCAGCTTATTTTGCATACACAGTTATGTCATAGACCTTTTTCATGTTTGATATGCTGAGTACTAGCATTTAATTGACAATTCATTGACTTATTTGTCAAGTTTTTATTATTTAGCTTGCCTATTGGCTTAAGCCTCGATAAAGTAATTGGCTGTTTTATTTTTCTTTAGCATTAAATTTTCCTAGTTTTTAATGTTTTACCTTGCGGACCGTCCACATATAAAGTTGCAATCTGCTCTCATGAGATGCCACTTCTATTATCTTATTCAGTTCGTTTCCGGATCATGGGGAGGTGTCATCTAGATCCTGGATATCTTTACACCGTGTTAAGTTAGCATGGGCTCATTACCGGTTTAAACGCAATTTTTCCTTTTTTGCAACTTCTGCACACGACACTTAGTTGTTGCTTTAGCTTTCAACCTAGTAGTTCATCGTGGTTTACATGAGAATAATATGTTATTGCTCTACTATCTGCTTTGCTTGTTAAACTATATCTGTACAGCGACTGCTGAAGTTTCAAGAACAACACGATACAGAATTATTATGAGGTCTGATCTCCACGACATAAGGCGGGTTTTATATTGCTTTGCCGAACACACATACACAACACTTGATGCGGTTCACATGAAGAGAGAGCTGGTGTATACTGATGTGATTCCTTCAAATCTAAGACACTAAAGTATGGGCACGCCCTAAACCAACACAAAGAGACCTTCTTAGCAAATAATATAATATGTGTATTAGGGAGGGTCAGATATAAGCAGCCGCGGGCCGTGGAGGGAGTTACGGTGGGGCAGGGAGGCGGGGAGGGGGAGGGGCAGGGTGGAGCCCTCTCCACCCTGCCCCTCCCCCTCCCCGCCTCCCTGCCCCACCGTAACTCCCTCCACGGCCCGCGGCTGCTTATAAGTATTGCTAACTCTTATTCATTTACAGCATGTTAACATACTGTCACCATTCGCTTTTTATGTACTAGTAACTATGCTGGTAATTTTGCTACTGATAATATGTGTACTTGTATTATCTAAGATACTACGCCTGAGAAGACGGCATTAGTAAATAAACATTTCAAATACACATGTGTTCTTCTTAACTCCATGTTCTGGTTTCTAAGAAATATATAACGACCGACTCTTCATGAGTTCCACATATCCTGAGGTACTATAAGTTCATATTCTGGATTGTCTAAACATTGAGAGTTTGTTATATCCAATGTGACACTGTACCTAGCTTGCTAAGGGGTTTTTGATTACTAAGGTGAGTTTTGGGGCACCCTAATTCACCGAGGTTCCAATCCTCTGTCCACAGTTCTGTGTGAGAACAGAAACCCTGCGACAGGGGCACCCCTGAGCCTTGCTGGAGCTTCATCACACTTGCGATACAACTCCAGCAATGCGCCACCTTTACGGCACAGATACGTCACGCATCTGTGCTGTTTTTGCCCCATGATGCGCCGCATTGTAAATGCAGCACACCATAGGTGACGGAACAGCGGCACAGAATGACTAACACATCCCTGGTGATGCGCCAGTCATCATAAATCTATCCCTATGCTTCTTATCTTGTTAGAGATGAACCGCCATATGTATCATCAAAGTTTTTTGCATTTCCTAAATAGCGAACTTTAAGGAATAAATAGCGATTCTTTACCATTCCTAGTTTGCGATGAGCTATTTGCTAATTACAAATTACCCATTCATTTCCATGCAGCAGGAGGCCCATAGGAATGAAGGTGCAATTTGCGATTAGCAATTACCTCATCGCAAATTACGAATTTTTCCGAGGGTGCAGGGGTGTCTCAAGAACACCCTGCTGAACCCCTGAAAAAGAAATTTGGGGGCATATGGCGCACATAAATTTTGAAAACATTCCTTTACCTCAAAAACGATTTTCAACTCATAATTTGAAAACACTGCACATGGGGAAATGACTTAAAATGTCCTTAAGACACATAAAAGCGTTTTTTGATTGCCTTTGCAGCATGTTTCAGTCACCTTTAACATGCCTATGTAACGCAAACATTCAAAATCTAAATTTGCCATGCACAGGTGGGAGCATATTTACAAGCAATTTGCTCCACAGACAAACTTCTTACATTGAAATGGGAAAAATAACATCAGAGACTCTCAATTACCTTATAAAGAAGCAGACACCATTATGTCCTTGTCATCAATATTAAAACCATTGCTTTTTCTCAAAAACGATTTACAAGTCATAATTTGAAAACACTCCACAGCTCCTATGCACATAAAAACCCTGTCAGTACTAATACTTCACATTTTCTCCAATTACAATTTCTCAAAGAAACAAAATCTATTTGTAAAACACTTGAGACAAAGCAACATTTGAAAAACACAACTTTCTTCATAATTTTCTCCTTAAAGCACACTATTTTCTATCTAAATTAAAGAAATCTTTTCTCACCTTAGCAAATACTTTGAGTTTCAAAACAGTCTCAGAAACACACCAATTTGTCTTCAGCAGAGCAAAAGGTATGCACTCCAGAGTCTGCAGCTATCAAAAGCACAGAAATGCTGTAATTCTTCACACATATCTCTCATGTCACCCAATCAAAACTCTTCCCTCACTTTTTTTCAAATCAAAACCCTTCCCCCCTCTGCCCCCTCTCTGCTTTTTCTGCATAGCAACCACCTCTTGCAAGACCTCTGGTGTTTCCAAGTTCACACAACAATGTTGCAATTGAACTCTGAACTCTCAATGCACCTGCATATCCAATGCAATCTTTCATTTAATGATTTTTTCTTCGCCACTCAAAATACATCTTTCAACGAACTCATCCATGCACCCTAACTTTCTGTTTTCAGCAATCAAAATCCACCAATCACTCTTACTGCTTCATTAACACAGAAACTCCTCAGTTTTTTTCATTTTACACTCTCATTTTTTCAACTGCCATTTCATTGCCACACTTCATCTGACTGCAGGAGAACCTTCTCTCGCCATGTTTTCTGTCTGGATTGTTGGACATAGTTACATCTATTGGGCTCAGAGGTACGCTGAAAACAGGAATTTACCTAACCTCAATTTACAAGATGTGGAAATTAAGTGGTTTGGCCACAGAGGATTAAAATGTCACCAATTGATACCATTGGTGAAAACCTTTATGCATTTGCCAAAACCTGACCTGTTAATTGTGCACTGTGGAGGTAATGATTTGGGCACTTTGACTGGGGTAGGTCTGGAAATGCTTTTAAAGGACACCTTTGAGCAATTGATGGCACTTTTTCCTCAGACTGCCTTGGTATATTCAAATATATGCCAAAGACAAAAATGGAGGTGGTCGAACCAATTTTGTCCACAAATTGAGAAATCGAGGAAGCATGTAAACAAATCTGTTTCAGCTTACATGAGAGACCATGGAATGGGCTCCCTGTACAACACTAACTTGCGTTACTACATGCAAGATATCTACAGAGGAGATGGAGTTCACTTCTCAGATGAGGGCAACAGAATTTTCACTCTGAATTTAAGACTGTGCATTGGTACCTACTTATAAGTACCTAAATGTACCATAAACCCAAAAGCTCTTCTCAGAGCTACCCTACATCTATTCACTCACAATTATTATTTTACTCTAACTTTTTTCACTAATTTTCAAGAAAGTACGCTCCCCAGAACGCTTCCCGGTTCGCGAACCGGGCGCACTCCACGCAAAAAAACTAAAAAAACGATATATATTTTTTTTGCCCTGCGAGACCCTTTTAAAGCCTCCACATCAAACCTAGGGGGTCAGGGACGACCTACTATGCCCCCTTATGGTCATTTGCCCCTTCGCTTTGGCCTCCTCTTGTCTCTCGATCCTACCGAGAGACAAGATGGCGGCCGCTACGGACTGTTTGGAATGTTTACAGACGCCGAAGAACCAATCAGCTTCGCAAAGCTCCGAAGCGGAGCGCTGTTACAGATATATATATTTTTTTGAACGTTAATTTCTCAAAATCCACTGGAGCACATATATTGAGACCTAGCAAAGGCACATCGGGCTACCAGTCCCTACAATTTTGCCAAGTTTCGTGCAAATCCATTCAGCCGTTCGATTATTATTATTATTATTTTTTTTTGCCCCGCGGGGCCCTTTTAAAACCTCCACATCAAACCTAGGGGGTCAGCGAGAATCTACTATGCCCCCTTATGGTCATTTGCCCCTTCGCTTTGGCCTCCTCTTGTCTCTCGATCCTACCGAGAGACAAGATGGTGGCCGCTACGGACTGTTTGGAATGTTTACAGACGCCGGAGAACCAATCAGCTTCGCTTCACAAAGCTCCGTTGCGCGAAAAGTACGCGAACTGGAGCGCTGCCCGGTCCGCTGTTACAGATATATATCTTTTTTTGAACGTTAATTTCTCAAAATCCACTGAAGCACATATATTGAGACCTACAAAAGGCACATCGGGCTACCAGTCCCTACAATTTTGCCAAGTTTCGTGCAAATCCATTCAGCCCTTCGAGCTAAAAGTGAGGCCAACCGCCCTATGGAAAACTCAATGTTAAAAACACGTTTTGGGACCCCCCTTTTTTCTCGGCCCCCCCTTGACGAACCCCCCCCAAATTTTCAAGGGCTGCTCAGAAACAAAATGTGCCATTTTCCTGAAAATTTCAGCCAATTCCGTCCACAAACGCCAAAGTTATTAGACATAGAATTTTCAAAAATCCCATAGGGAAAAAATCCTAACTATATATACCTACTGGCGACCGCCAGTAGGTAATATATATATATATATATATATATATATATATATATATATATATATATATATGTATGTCCCCTCCAAAAAGGCCCTAGGCGCCCGCTTCAGCCGAAGCAGAAGAGAGTCCGTTTGAGCAGCCAGAGACACTGTCAAATGTGATGCAGTGGATGGATTTCTGTGGAAAGCGATGTAGAACTTTTTTTCAGCTGCATTGAATATTATGTTGCAGTGCTAGGATGAATTACGCATATTGATTTGTGCAAACATCATTTGTTGAACATTGTAGACTCTGGAACTCTCTGCTTTTACACCTTCGCACAGTTTCCAAACACCTGGCTTTCTGCAAGCAATTAAACACCATGCTGTTTCCTTAGCTTTCTGTCTCCTCTGTGTCAGTTCCTAGCGCTGGGATGCTTCCGGGTAGCCATGCGCTCTACAAATGTCATTCCATTCCATTCCATATACATGAGTTTTGTCTTTTGCTGCATATGACGGAGAGAAAGGACGATCATGATTACAGTATTTTTCTATGTTTATTGCACTTCTTCACATTTAAACTGTAAACAAATTCAAAATGGCACATAAACTGTGAACAAATTAAAAATGGCACCTTCAGTAAAAAAGTCTCTGTTGTGGAGTTGAAACACGTTAGACCTCATGTTTCGATTGGCAGCCACCACAGCTTCAGTAAAAACGGCTGAATGGAATTACAGCAAGTTTAACAGAAAGCTAGAGCTTGGTCCAGAAAGCATATTTTTTGTGATTTGGTTTACATCCGTTCAGTTGTTTTTGAGAAATGAAAGTCAAAAAATAATTGTATATTTCACGCCGTGGATGACCCAAGGATCTAACAGATCAAAATATATGATCTGATTGGCTGTCACCACATCAACCAAGGTTTGTGGTGACAGCTATTTGGCACTCTGGGACTCATTCCCCTGCCCTGAATAAAAAAGAAAGACAATTTATAGGGGGCAGAATATGGATACCCTGCCCCCTGCTTCTGATGTTCCTTTACATTAACAAAAACTTCAAAAATTCTATGAAAAAAATCAAATGTAGAAGGAACGTTATAGTTAGGTAAAAATGTCAGTTAAAACATACTATTTGAAACAAACAAAACCACAGAAATTCACCAATTATAGTTATTTCAAGTAACTATAACTCGTGTTCTGAAGTAACTACATCACACGCCGTGAGCATGTACAGTGTTGTCATCAATTACGTCAATTTAGATGTTGCAGTGGTGTTATCAATGATGTCATCGAACTTGTCATGAATGGTGTAATAATTGAGGTTTTTATCAGTGGATCGTGAGGGTGAATCTAAAAAATGATTTACTTATTTGGTAAAGTACTGTATCATTAATCTACGAAAGACTTGTGTGGAACTAACTCCTTCGATAAAGACTGCAATGTAAAGGGTACGTACTAAGTGTACACATGAGATTATAGTGGGAAATAAACTGCAAATGTTAGGGAATTTTTTCAAACGTATGCCTTTACATGAACCAGCATTGTATGAATCGATATTGTATGAATCAACATTACACATCATGTGATTCAGTCACACACGTGCCAACTTTGCACACCTTCGAATGGAGAACTACACAATACCGTCTTATTTCCATTTTTGAGATACATTAATTACAATGGGGGGTGCAAATTGCGCACCTGGTAATTCCTGAACCAAGTGTATTGACAGCTGCTATGTCGAAAGTTGCACCAGAGATATTTAGCAATCTGTGGGCTATGACGAGAGCCAAAGTAGCAAATGTGTGGGTCTTCCCCAAATTTACCTTTGTAACGAGCACTCGATAGGAATACCCATAAGGTATACAGGGGCATATTACCAAGGGCCATTATCGCCGCATTAGCGGGACTTTTTCCCGCTAATGCGGCGATAATTTTATCGCCCTATTACCAAGCTGTCGCTAACACCAGTTAGCGACAGCTTGTAGGCGATAGCGGGCATTTAGGGGCCCACTTTGCATGTCAGCGATAATTATCGCTAATGACATGCAAAGTGGGCGTGCCAAGATGTTAGCAAAACATCGCTATCTCCTATGATCAACACAGGTGTTGTTTTGGAGATATTCGCGCTATCTCCAAAAGCTAACGCCTGCCCTGACCAGTTCTTAGCCATGTTATCCAATGAGAGGTGGATAACATGGCTAAGAGCATTGTCACGGTAATGCCTGAATATCGCTGTATTGACAGCGATATTCACGCATTTCGCCTGTTTTTTATTGCTCCTGAGATAAACCTTGCTAATAGCAAGGTATGTCAGCGATAAAAAAGGGTGAAGGGCGGCGATAGAAATATTGCCGCTAAGCCAACACAGCGATAATTATCGCTAGTTGTTGGTAATATGCCCCACAGTACGTTTACAAAGTGACATGTTGCAGCAATGTCAAAGCACAACGCATACAAATAACGAAGCCGCTTAAGGAGAGAACATTTCAAAGCAGTATATATTGATCTACAATGAAATGGAAGAAAAATCAAAGAGTAAAAAAAAGTACAAGGGGAGTTTTAAAAAGTGTTCCCCATATGGATACATAAGAAGGTCATAATGCTATTGGAGCAATGTTCAGTGCTGAATATCTAATGCAGACGTAAGAAGATGGATGGAATATTTCCAACCGAGCATTTATTATGCAAATGATTATTTGTGCTTCGGCATAACACAGTTGGAGAGATTTGTTTTATAGTGGCAGAGAGAACAATGACAGAAGACAATTTAGCATCACAAATGTTCAAATAATTATGGGAATGTTCAAATCGAAAGTTTACAATTTTCAGAAGACACCAGAGGGCATTTGCACAACCATCCTCAAATATTACACTAGTCCATCATGGAATGGAATAAGATTGGGTGTCGAGGAGCTAGTCGTGCGATGAAAGGTAGAAGGGAATTGATTGAGGAATGGAGAAAGGTAAAAGGTGAGGCTTTCGGAAAGTGTAAGTTAGGACAGGTGCGATACTCAAGTCAGTAGTAAATATGGCCATGTGCTGAAAAACAATCATTTGGGTTAAAGATGGGAAAACAAACATGCTGAGATTTCAGGAAACACAGACAGTGAGCAGACTCAGAGGGGAAATCATGAGACAGAAATATACTGATCAAGCGAGAGCTGGAAAGTGTTGATGCCAAGTACGGGCCGAAACCTCATGGAAAAGAAGACCTGCCTTGGGCAATTAGAACCTCGAAGGATGGTTTGGACACACCAAAGGAATGGAGATAGTGTAAGGGGAGAAAGAAAGCATTTCAAATGAAATAGAAAGTGAAATTATAGATAGAGGATGTAGCCTTACGGCTAGAGCAGTCGACCTCGAAGTTTGGGAATCTGGTCGACCCCGAAGCTGGGGAACCGGGTTTGAGTCTCGGCAACCACGCTCAACATCCTGTGATTCTGGGCAAATCACTTACTGTCCCCTTGCCTCACAAAAAAAATTGTGTCGTTCTGTAACGAAATTGATGCTCATGTAAAGTGCTCTGATACCTGATTTCTCTCTCGGGTCTAGTTCGCACTATATAAAACTCTGAAAAAAAAAAAGTATAGGCAGGCCAAAAAGAAAGCACTGCAAGTGAACTACCAGGTGCATAAATTAGTCAGTGAGATTCAGGGGTGTGTGAATCTCAAATTTCCCAGCTAAAAATGCAGTGGGCTGCAGAGGGGAGGGGTGAGATGACCAAAGCTCGGGGCTGACTGTTTCCACGAGGCACAGAGTCAGGTCCAGGCCCAGTTCTCAAGGATGGGCCTGGACCTACCAAGATAGCCCCATGGCCCAGCCAAGGCCAATTCACAAGCAGAAAACATGTTTTGTTCGTTTTCTTTATGAAAGAATCATACTTGTCTGCAGCCTCTCTATTAAAGCCTAATTGTGTAACTTTCATGTATAACGCCAAAGCTTTGGGCTATTTTATGTTCCAGCGGAAGGGGTAAGGTCATAGGGGATGGTTGCTAATACTGTGAATGTGTAAACAGAGGGAGTACTGGAGACAACCCACTTTATCAAGACCACAAGCTCCAGTCACAAAGTAATTAAGAGATAAAAACAGACTTATGCTAGAAACAGCGTGAAGGATATTGCCATAGCAAGAAAAGTAAGTGAAAATGCCCACACAATCAGGATATACATCTTAGTAGGGTGTGTTTTATTTTGTTTCTGCTGTGATGCTATTCCTTTCTTATGGCTGGGATCACTAAACGTATGCAGATGGGGAAAACCAAATTATGCAACAGGATTGCCTAAATTATGTGGCAAGAAAAAGTAAATCACACAGCAGAATAGGGCACATTCTGTGATATGTTTCCTACATTATTTTTACATTTTTACACGTTAACACAGTCTTGGCAAATGATATGCCTCATTAGTACCAGTTTAACACTAAAATGCAGCAATAGACAATTCAAAGGTGTCCAGTCAGCCTTTCAAAAGGGTCTCCACTCTAAAGTAACATGTGTTACTGAATTTTTTAGTAACTTTTGATCCTTTTGAGCCAAAAACATGTATTTTCTCTTAAAATCTGCAAAATATGCAGCAGAGAATGAATTATGTGACTAATGTGGCAAATCCATAATTATACGGCATACGCTGTATCCTCTGAATCACATATTACCAGTGGCCCTGCTTATGGCACTATATTAAGCAAAACACCTCAGAAAATGGCAAAGCTGTGAACCTTCTTAAGTGAAAAAACTTGTCGCGTTTCACTAACACAACACAGATACAGAATAGGAAGGAACAGTACAGAAAAAGAAAAAGACTGACAACATGTGCGGCTGCTGTTCTGCCTACTCTCACTCATTGTCCTGAGGTACTCACAGAAGGCGGAGCTTTCTAATATAAATAGGAGGAACTTAAAGAACATACACCCCACTTTGAGGCACCGGTGACTTTGCATTTATTCTCTCCCAACAAATTCTTTCAATGTGTCACATGAATAGCCAGAAATGGATTATAGCCAGGACCACTGTAATTATGCAATTATGCAGCTGCAGCATTTCACTCGCAATTATGGATTTGAAGAATTTGTCAGTAATCCATCATCTGCAGCATAATTTTAAGACTTTAATAAACAAATCATAAAAAGATCAAATATTACAAAAAATGCAGTGATGCGTTACTGCACAGAGGTTCGCCCATCGCAAAGTATTTACTCATCACAAACGAGATGAAACATATTTCCACACTGTCAACATGTGCAAAAAGTGAAAAATAATAAAGTAATACTATCCCACATTACACTGCAAACTTTAGTCAACCAAGCAGCATAATTTGATTCTTCCCTTTTGCATAATCCCAGAGTCCCTGATTATAGTGCTGCTGCTCTTCGGGTCCTAAACTGATAAGAGATAGAAGGGTGAGGTGGAGACAAGCAAAGATGAAGCAGAGAGATGGGAGGGTAATAGGGGTAATAAGGATCAGGCTGGGGCAAGAGGGAGGATAGAGAAAGGATAGCAAGAACAAAAGGAGAATAGTGATGGGGAGAAAGGAAAGGTAAGTCGGAAAGACAGAAAAGTGAGCAACAGTGAGTGGAGGGAGAGGAAGAGATGGTCGAGGAGAGAGATGGGTGAGGTGGAGAGAGAAGAGTGAGGTGGAAATAGAAGGGTGAAGTGTAGTGAGAGTAAGTTGATGCACAGTGAGAGATTTGTGTGGTCAGGAGAGAAAGTAGGATAAGGGGAATAAAGAGGAGGGTTAGGTGAGAGAAATATGTAAGCGAAGTGTAGAAAGTGAATGGACATTTGGAATCAGGTGGCTAAGGTGGAGAGAGACTAGGAAGACGAGAAGAGAGTGAGGTGGGAGGAAGCAGAGGGTGAAGTGAGCGAGACAGCACAATGAAGTGGAGAGAGATGGGGTGAAGTCGGAAGAAAGGAGGGTGACAGAGAGAAAGCAGGATTAGATGGAGAGAGCAGAGGAGATCAAATATATATGTTTAAACATCTAGCAATGCATAGGTAAAACTAGTATGCAGAATACGGAAATAGGTATGGTATGAAGCTCACACCCTTACAAGACCAACCAACATGCACAGACACTGCTCTAAGACACCTGGGAGTCTCTGAAGAGCCCCATTTTTCTTTATGTCCTACCCATTCTTCTTCATGGCCCCACCAAATACCAAATTCTGGAGCCAGGCTTGGTCAAGAGACTGATTTGAATTGGGTGGGCCTGTCTAGAGTGACACAGTGGATAAACCATCATTGGTTGGATTGCTACCTGAGTGATTGCCAATGGTAGACTATTTGCAAGCATTCATCCCATCACCTTTTGGGTGTTTGCTTGCCAGTGCTATGCCTGGGAACCTGAGTGGTGCAGCTTTCCAAGCCTTATACTGCAAAAGTATGTGGATTCCAAAAAGAAGTAAATTTGCACCCATTCAAAGAGTACTTCTTTGGGTGCAGATTTACTACTTTTTTGGTAAACCAATAACTATATACATTTAAGTTTCAGCTCCCAAAAAATGAATACGTTAAAAACTATTATTGAAATGAGAACAACAAGAAAGACTGAAAGAGACATAACAGACCCGACTAAGGGCCCCCATCCTCTACTACCAAGCCAAGAATACATTTGGAGGTGTCAAACCCAAACATGCCCCTTTGAAGCCACAACCCTGCTGATTCCACCTGTGAATGTACTCTGAGAGCTGAAAATGTTTGAGTAATTTATACTTTTGAATACGTTTACTACTTTTTGGGCCATTCACACAATCTCAGTGTACATTTTCTCCAAAAGTTTACCTTAAATTCATGCAGTAAGTAACCAAATTTAGAGTCTTGTATTTATGCTAGTGGAGTTGAGAGAGAGCTATACACAGCATAAAGAATTATAAAAAGGTGACAGTGAATAAGGGGGCTAATTTCCCTAAGGGGTTCTGAGTAGCAGAACATAGATGAATGAAGCCAGAAGCAGAAAGCTATTCAAGACGATCATCCACTACATCACCCCCTACCAGACTAACCAATTCTTCTTCTGTGAAAAAATACGGAAGATCCGACAGCACATTTATGACAACAAGCCTGCTTACTTTCTTACATCAACCCCTTTCCATAAAATCCCCCAATTGTCAGCCTTCAAAGCCCTATCTCCCTCAGTTGTAGCTGACCTCAACTCCCTCAAAGTCACTTTTAATGAAGATGATGTGCTACGATCGTCCTTCAAAAAACTCTCTTACCCCCACTTAAAATTGTAAATGATTCCCTCTCTCAAGGCATCTTACCAGAGACATGCCAGGTCCTCCCACTCCTCTCAGATCCTGATGAGGCATACTGGCGTAGCAAGGGTGCCATGGGTCACAGTGCAAACAAGGAAAAACTCCTATAAATACTGGTTGGCTAGCAAAATGCAACAGTAATCAGGATTCAGAGAGGTCTCTCAGACCCCTGGGCTTCAGTGCCACATCACTTCTTGCACCATCCATAGACAGCCAAGCTCCTGCTCTATCTAGCCTTCTCTTCTGTTTCTCCAAGATCATTAAAAAAATCCATGTTCAACTTTAAGATCAGATCAATAGAAGCCATCTCCAGCACAACTATCTGTCTGCTTCAGGTCACACTTCAGCACGGACACTGCTACCTTACACATTGTAGAAGATGTGCTCTTGACCACAGATGAAGATGACCCCGGCCTCCTGATCTTTTTGGACCTCTCAGCAGCCTTTGACACAATCAATCCCACCCTCATACGAGCATCGAATGGAATTCACTGGCAATGATTACCATTCAATATTGAGGCTAAGAATATCAAGATACAAGAATATCGTGGACAAACTATCACCATAGTCTATGGACGCCGGTAGACGGACACCATCAGCGAGGGCTCCTTACCCCTGTACTAAAGTATTTTTTCTTTTGACAATTGTTTCCAGAACTTGTCATTCCTTGGGAACAGATCAACTACACAACACTATAGTTATGCACCTGAAATTGAGGGGTGGTGAGAATGTACCTGCATTAGGTAGCGGTGGATAATGACTGCGCTTAGCAGCTGCTAACCAATCTGAATAACGTTTATACCCACCACTGTGAAAGTGGGAGTGTGTATTTTTGAAAACATAATGGATTTGTTCTACTGGCTGCATTGTTACCTGGTGTCAGGTGTTGACAGGCCAATTTATTAATCAGTCAGCATTTGTAAAGTGCAGCACTGTCACACCTCGGAGTATCTGGGCGCTGGTTCTCCTTGGAAGAGCCAGGTCTTGAATCTCTTTCTGAAGTGTGCCAGCGAGGGAGCTGTACGGAGCTGGAGGGGAAGGTGGTCCCAGGTCTTGGCCCCGATGTAGGAGAAGGAGCTACCACCGCTGCGACTGCGACAGATGGGGGTATGCGGGTGGCGAGTGTGGCGGAGGTCCTTCTGCAACCTCATTGAAGCGTGGTCGCAGCCAGGCTTCACCTCAATCAAGCTCAGGCGCAATTACCCATTCTCTTTTCTAAAACTGACAATAAATTCCTAATCCTACAATGGTTTATTGACAATGATAAATGAATGTCATTCATCGTGTACTATAAAGTAAACAATCTCGAGGCACTGGAATAATACCTAAAGCCTGGGAAGAAGAGGTTTAAGAGGTGAGATGTAGGTGGTCTCAGCGTGTAGTGAAATTGTTTCCAAGCAGAACGGGAGGTGAAGGTCTATTTTGAAACCTAGGACTGTGAAAGGACCCGCGCAGGCGTCCCATGGATTCAGGCACACTCACGAGTTCAAGGGATACATTTTGCTGCCCTCCCTCCATGTGAGTGATCTTATGGAAGAGGTATGGTGCAGCAGCCAGGGCGGCTAACTTCGGCCAACGGGGGCTCACGGTTCGATCCTTGTCTCCAGCGGCAGGTTAGCCCAGCACCATGTGACTCTGGGCAATAGTTTGCTTAATCGTCCTAAAGCCACCAGCGCCGGGTGTGAGCCTGGTAGCTGTGCGTTTTACAAAAGCTGGTATTATTATATTATTATTATTATGCACATGTGGGTCTGGAGAGGTAGATAAGCTGCACCCGTGTACAACTACATACGGCCTCCTGGGACAAGCTTGACCGTGGGAATGACTCATGACCCTGTTCAATAGAGTCCTAGCTACAGGACGCCAAAAAACAGGAGTGCGGTGTAATAAAGAGAGTGGAGTGAGGCTACAGAGAGAGACAACGAGTCCGGAAGGAGGAAACAGCATCACATCCCAACAGGCCTTCAACTAGACACACTGTAGTGGGGAATCGTGAAGGTCAGCCGGACCCAACAATAATGCCACTGGCATTACTTGAGACTACATAAACCACTAGTTTAACGTTAACAACAAAGACAACAACAACATAAAAGCGCAACACAATAGTACAAAAACACACCACAACAATAATGCTATTACATGACACAAATAACATCGGTTATATTGTGCTGTTGTGATTCGTGTTGATGTTTTGTTGGTTTAGTGGGTCTTATTTTGTTGTTATATCAGAGTGTTTTTGTTGTTTGTGTATTTGTGCTTGGTTAGTATATTACATTATGCTGTGTTTTGTTGTTTAACTTTGTTTTTGCTTTGTTGTGTTGTATACTTGTTTTAAGGATTTACTTTGTGGTGTTGTGTTGCTGGACTATATATCATTGTGCTTTATTCCTTTCGTGCTATTGCTGTGTTGTGTTGTTCTGATATTGGCTTGTTGCACGCCAGCCACAGCTTTTCTGCTTAAACACGCACAAACATGCTTGTTACACAGCACCGCCTTCCTAAACCTACCATCAAGATGTAGTGGCAAATGAGGTGGTAGCAACACTAACTCTGTAACCACCCGTGTTACACACCAACCAAAATATGTTGAGTGGTCATCTTTCAGTTAGTTATTTTCATTTAGAGCTTTCGTTTCAGAACTTCATGGGCAAAAGCTACTTTAAAAGACACTAGCAGCCCGTCCCGACGTTGTCCGGGTATGAAATAGAATGTGTGTAATGTGTGTATTTGGCAAGGGCAATTTATTTTAAAATCGCGCGGTAGACAAAATTTTTTGTTTCATTAGAATAGGGACGGAGAAGGCCCAGCTGCAGCCCTGGTTGATGTTAGCAGGCGCGTGTAATTGGTGTAGTGATCCGCCGCCTGAGCCCGGCTACAGCCCTGGTTGATGTTAACAGGTGCGTGTAATGTCGTTGAATGAGAGGTTATCAGCCGCGGGTACATCCGTTTAATGAGAGAGTTGAGTGACAGCGAGTAGGAGAGGCTGCAGTAATTGTCCCCGCAGACACGCTCATTCGCGTGTTCCCCCGCTTGAGGCCGAGATGCAGGCCTATTTGATATTAGCAGGCGCGTGTTCCCCCGCTTGAGGCCCAGCTGCAGCCCTGGTTGATGTTATCAGGCGCGTGTAATTAGTGTACTGATCCGTCGCCTGAGCCCAGCTAGAGCCCTGGTTGATGGTAGCAGGCGCGTGTACTTTCATTGAATGAGAGAGTTCAGTAATAGCGCGCAGGAGAGGCTGCAGTAACGTTACTTACCAGGCCTCCAGGTGAATGCGTTTGTCACGCCCCCAGCACACGGCCACAGCAGACGATCTTCTGATTAATGTACGACCCACATGGCATGAAGGGCGGAACGTAGCACACGCCCCCAGCGTTTCTCACGCCCCCAGCGTTCTCCTTGATGCTGCACAGCAACGTAATTGGCGCTTGTATGTACGACTCACATGGCATGAAGGGCGGACACACGCCCCCAGTGTTTGTCACGTCCCCAACGTTTGTCACGCCCCCGGCACACGCCCACAGCCCACGATGTGATGGCCGTACCACACGCCCCCAGCCCACGCCCACAGCACAACGCAGACACGCCCACAAGGGACTACTTTGCTGGCACGGTTCTTTTACCTTTTAAATGTATAGAGGAGTTGGCCTAACGGCTAAGGCGCTCGACCTCGGAATCTGGGTTCGAGTCTTGGTAACGACGCCAAACATCGAGTGATTCTGGGCAAATCATTTAATCTCCCTGTGCCTAACAAAAATGAATGCGTGTCCTCATGTAACGTAACTGGTGCTATGTAAAGCACTCTGATACCTGATTCAGTTTGGGTCAAGTTTGCGCTATATAAAACTCTGCAAAAAAATATATATATATATGGTAGCCATCTGCATAGCCTATGTCCTTCTGCTGCAACTGCCCTTTCCAACGCTGTATTGGGTGTTGTGATTGGTGCTGTGGTTACTGAGATTACCCGCCTCAAAGGTTTGGGCTCTCTCTTTATAATATTAGTATGGATTATGGGGCCTTCAATTCACACGCAATGAAATATAACATTTATATTTTTCGAAACGTGGACTGAGCGTGTAATGCATTTTAATTATAGTTCCTATATGGAAAACATCTCACAGATAAATTCGTTAAATAAAATACGACCTTGCACAACAATGGTTAGCTCCGTGGCAACGTGAGAATTGAGTTGTCTGCAGCTTGTGCTGCTATTACCGTGACGACAGATCTTTTAATTCTGACAGAACTATTGTGAGTGCAAGCGGACACAAAGCCCGCGCATTTAAATGGCTTTCAACATGTCAGACTCCGAAGCAGTCTGAGCTAGAAATGGCCTGTGTTACGCCCCTGAATGGATTATGGTCGTTGGGAGGAACAGACACTAGTTGATAATGTGTCTGAAGTTCCTGTACACATACTTTCCACAGATACACATACACCTTCGCCATGGCTCACCTCACTTCACTCTCAGGACAAAATTGTGTAAGGGTGGTTATTCAAAGGCTCTTTCCCAGCATGGGAGGCCAAGGTAGAAATGTCATTGTGCAACGCTTCCCTCACCTCACCCTGCAGCTTTGTGCTGACATTTGATGCCCGTAGGGACAGCCTGTGCATCTTGTTGATGGCGCCCTAGGCAAATCCCCAGCACTGCCTTGCACCAGTCCTAGGAATAGAGAACCTTAGTTTCTTCTCTAAATGGTACCATCATCATAACAGGTGATTGGGCCATCAGAGCACACGGGCAGGTGGTTCACTTGGTGCAGGGAGGAGGGGAGAGGTGTGAGAACTGTAACACATGACCATATGCATATGACAGTGTGGATCTGCATGTGTGAGTGCTTCTTATGAGTTGTCCCTAAACGGCACACTCATGTCTGGGGGCCAGGCATATGTTTACTAAAAATAGAAATTGGTATCTCAATGGAAAACCGAGTTTGTTTACCCAAAAGGAAAGGTTTATAGTTGCTGGGTGAAAGTGCGTGTTTTTTAAACTGATTAGCTGATGTTTGGAGGCAAACTACTGCATTCTCAGGCTATACTTAAAATTGATATATGAATGAGAATTGGTGGTGAGTTTCTTAGATATCTTGTAAGTATTATTTCCTTAATGCTGGAGGGCACTTTTTAGGTCTCGCCTGAGACAGCGCATGCACTGTCTCTTCGAGACATTTAGTAAGTGGCTTTTAAAAGTGCCACCAGAGGCTTTTGTTGGCCAACAGCTTGCGTTCACGAGCTTGTGCATGTGCACAGCTGCCATCTGTGTTTTTATTGCTGTAATCAGGCTCCTCTGCTTACACTAAATAAATCCACATTTTGTAAAGCGCACAATCACCCGTAAGGGTCGCTAGGCGCTGGGGGCCGTAGGGACGATTAAGCAAGCTATTGCCCAGAGTCACATGGTGCTGGGCTAATCTGCCGCCGGCCCCGGGGATCGAACCGTGATCCCCAGATTCCGGAGTCAGTCGCCCTAGCCGCGGCGCCACACCTCTTCTACCCCCCTCCCTTTTCCCCCTTCCTCCAGGTCAGCTTTATTTGTGTCTTCTAGCTGTGAATCATGCTCCTATGCTCGCACTCCCACTCCCTTCTCCCCCTCCCTCTTCATCAGTTTCATTTGTGTCTTCTATCACTGTGAATGCTCCTGCTTCCACCAGGCACACACACCATCAGTCGTCAGTGCACGCTTTCACCAGGCACACACACCACCAGCCGTCAGTCTACGCTTCCACCAGGCACACACACCACCAGCTGTCAGTGCACGCTTCCACCAGGCACACACACCACCAGCCGTCAGTGCACGCTTCCACCAGGCACACACACTACCAGCCATCAGTGCACGCTTCCACCAGGCACACACACCACCAGCCATCAGTGCAAGCTTTCACCAGGTATACACACCACCAGCTGTCAGTGCACGATTCCACCAGGCGTACACACCACCAGCCGTCAGTGCACACTTCCACCAGGCACACACACCACCAGCTGTCAGTGCACGCTTCCACCAGGCACACACCACCAGCTGTCAGTGCGTGATTCCACCAGGCACATACACCACCAGCCGTCAGTGCACGCTTCCACCAGGCACACACACTACCAGCCGTCACACACTACCAGCCGTCGGTGTATGCTTCCACCAGGCACACACCACCTGCCTTCAGTGCACGCTTTCACCAGGCACACACACCACGAACCATCGGTGCATGCTTTCACCGGGCACACACACCACCAGCCGTCAGTGCACGCTTTCACCAGGCACACACACCACCAGCCGTCAGTGCACTCTTCCACCAGGCACACACACCACCAGCCGCCAGTGCACGCTTCCACCAGGCACACACACCACCAGCCGTCAGTGCACACTTTAGCCAGGCACACACACTACCAGCCGTCACACAATACCAGCCGTCGGTGCATGCTTCCACCAGAAGCACACCACCAGCCATCAGTGCATGCTTTCACCAGGCACACACACAACACCAGCCGTCGGTGCACGCTTTCACCGGACACACACACTACCAGCCGTCAGTGCACACTCTCACCAGACACACACACCACCAGCCGCCAGTGCACGCTTTCACCAGGCACACACACCACCAGCCGTCAGTACACGCTTCCACCAGGTACACACACACCATCAACCGTCAGTGCACACTTTCACCAGGCACACACACTACCAGCCGTCGGTGCATGCTTCCACCAGGCACACACCACCAGCCGTTAGTGCACACTTTTACCAGGCACACACACACCACCAGCCGTTGGTGCATGCTTTCACCGGGCACACACACCACCAGCCGTTAGTGCATGCTTTCACCGGGCACACACACCACCAGCCGTCAGTGCACGCTTCCACCAGGCACACACACCACCAGCTCTCAGTGTACGCTTCCACCAGGCACACACACCACCAGCTGTCAGTGCACGCTTCCACCAGGCACACACACCACCAGCCGTCAGTGCACGCTTCCACCAGGCACACACACTACCAGCCGTCAGTGCACGCTTCCACCAGGCACACAGACCACCAGCCGTCAGTGCAAGCTTTCACCAGGTACACACACCACCAGCTGTCAGTGCACGATTCCACCAGGCACACACACCACCAGCCGTCAGTGCACACTTTCAACAGGCATACACACTACCAGCCGCCACACACTACCAGCTGTCGGTGCACGCCTCCAACAGGCACACACCACCAGCCGTCAGTGTACGCTTTCACCAGGCACACACACCACCAGCCGTCAGTGTACGCTTCCACCAGGCACACACACCACCAGCTGTCAGTGCACGCTTCCACCAGGCACACACACCACCAGCCGTCAATGCACGCTTCCACCAGGCACACACACTACCAGCCGTCAGTGCACGCTTCCACCAGGCACACACACCACCAGCCGTCAGTGCAAGCTTTCACCAGGTACACTCACCACCAGCTGTCAGTGCACGATTCCACCAGGCACACACACCACCAGCTGTCAGTGCACGCTTCCACCAGGCACACACACTACCAGCCGTCAGTGCACGCTTCCACCAGGCACACACACCACCAGCCGTGAGTGCACGCTTCTACCAGGTACACACACCACCAGCTGTCAATGCACGCTTCCACCAGGCACACACACCACCAGCCGTCAGTGAACACTTTCACCAGGCACAAAAACTACCAGCTGTCACACAGTACCAGCCGTCGGTGCACGCTTTCAACAGGCACACACCACCAGCCGTCAGTGCACACTTTCACTGGGCACACACACCACCAGCCGTCAGTGCACGCTTCCACCAGGCACACACACCACCACACTTTAGTGCACACTTCCACCAGGCACACACACCACCAGCAGTCAGTGCACACTTTCACCAGGCACACACACACCGCCAGCCGTCGGTGCACGGTTTCACCGGGCACACACACCACCAGACGTCAGTGCATGCTTTCACCAGGCGCACACACCACTAGCCGTCAGTGCAGGCTTCCACCAGGCACTTAGACCACCAGCCGTCAGTGCACGCTTCCACCAGGCACACACACCACCAGCCGTCAGTGCATGCTGCCACCAGGCACACACACCACCAGCCATCAGTGCACAGTTCCACCAGACACACACACCACCAGCCGTCAGTGCACGCTTTCACCAGGCATACACACCACCAGCCGTCAATGCACGCTTCCACCAGGCACAGACACCACCAGCCGTCAGTGCACGCTTCCACCAGGCACACACCACCAGCCGTCAGTGCACGCTTCCACCAGGCACACACACCACCAGCCGTCAGTTCATGCTTCCACCAGGCGTACACACCACCAGCCGTCAGTGCACGCTTCCACCAGGCACACACACCACCAGCCGTCAGTGCACGCTTCCACCAGGCACACACCACCAGCTGTCAGTGCGTGATTCCACCAGGCACATACACCACCAGCCATCAGTGCACGCTTCCACCAGGCACACACACTACCAGCCGTCACACACTACCAGCCGTCGGTGTATGCTTCCACCAGGCACACACCACCTGCCTTCAGTGCACGCTTTCACCAGGCACACACACCACGAACCATCGGTGCATGCTTTCACCGGGCACACACACCACCAGCCGTCAGTGCACGCTTTCACCAGGCACACACACCACCAGCCGTCAGTGCACTCTTCCACCAGGCACACACACCACCAGCCGCCAGTGCACGCTTCCACCAGGCACACACACCACCAGCCGTCAGTGCACACTTTAGCCAGGCACACACACTACCAGCCGTCACACAATACCAGCCGTCGGTGCATGCTTCCAACAGGAGCACACCACCAGCCATCAGTGCATGCTTTCACCAGGCACACACACAACACCAGCCGTCGGTGCACGCTTTCACCGGACACACACACTACCAGCCGTCAGTGCACACTCTCACCAGACACACACACCACCAGCCGCCAGTGCACGCTTTCACCAGGCACACACACCACCAGCCGTCAATACACGCTTCCACCAGGTACACACACACCATCAACCGTCAGTGCACACTTTCACCAGGCACACACACTACCAGCCGTCGGTGCATGCTTCCACCAGGCACACACCACCAGCCGTTAGTGCACACTTTTACCAGGCACACACACACCACCAGCCGTTGGTGCATGCTTTCACCGGGCACACACACCACCAGCCGTTAGTGCATGCTTTCACCGGGCACACAAACCACCAGCTGTCAGTGCACTCTTCCACCAGGCACACACACCACCAGCCGCCAGTGCACACTTTCACCAGGCACACACACTACTAGCCGTCGGTGCATGCTTCCACCAGGCACACACCACCAGCCATTAGTGCACGCTTTCACCAGGCACACACACACCACCAGCCGTTGATGCACGCTTTCACCGGGCACACACACCACCAGCCGTCAGTGCACGCTTTCACCAGGTACACACACCACCAGCCGTTAGTGCACGCTTCCATCAGGCACACACACCACCAGCCGTCAGTGCACACTTTCACCAGGCACACACACTACCAGCCATCACACACTACCAGCCGTCGGTGCATGCTTCCACCAGGCACACACCACCAGCCGTCAGTGCACGTTTTCACCAGGCACAAACACACCACCAGCTGTCTGTTCACGCTTTCACCGGATACACACACCACCAGCTGTCAGTGCACGCTTTCACGAGGCACACACACCACCTGCCGTCAGTGCATGCTTCCACCAGGCACACACACCACCAGCCATCAGTGCACGCTTCCACCAGGCACACACACCACCAGCCATCAGTGCACGCTTCCACCAGGCACACACAGCACCAGTTGTCAGTGCACTCTTTCACCAGGCACACACACCACCAGCCGTCAGTGCACGCTTTCACCAGGCACACACACCACCAGCTGTCAGTGCATGCTTTCACCAGGCACACACACCACCAGCCGTCAGTGCAGCAGGCAGGCTATTCTCAGAGTTTCTTAGTAAATATGTGTTCGATGCCTGGGAGGGATTGGGTCGAGTTTCCTTAAACCATGCTGAGTATGCAGGTGCAGTGCATGAACTCCTGTGTGAGTGAGTCAGTTTCAGTTTCAGTTTCAAAATGCTTTATTCGGTTTGTACAAGTACAACCATATAGCAACATTCATGGATACAATTGAAGTTACTTTTATAAGAGATTAAAGAATGATGAAACTTGCTAAAACAATTACATTAATTCAGCCAATCAAGTTAAAACCAAAAAAATAGAAAATAATCACTAAATATAGCGTCAATTTAAACATAAGGTGCAAGGCATGCCAAGGGCGATAGTACTAAACAAGAAACCTATGCTGGACGTAAAGTGCAGTAATATGTGCAAAATGCAAAATTTGGACATAGTATTTTAGCAGCAATTTAGCAAATAAGTACAAAGCATATCACATTAGTATACCATAAAATCACTTATATGTAGCAGCCGTTTTAAGCATTTAATGCAGAGCATGCAAGTAAGATGGTACTAGACAAAAGGCCTATGCTGGGCATAAAGTGCAATAGTATGTGCAAAATATACAAAAAATTGAACATTGTATTTAGCAGAAATTTTAAAGTCTAGTGCAAAACAGGCTAATTGAGGTAGTACAAGTCAAAGAGAGGCCTAAGCTGAGCATAAAGTGCAATAGTATGTGCAAAAATATGCAAGGGGAACTAAAGTGCAATGTCTATAAAATCTCTTACGTATTTTAGCAGCAATTATGTACAAAAAGCATGAGTCCAGAGAGGTACAGAACCAAGGGAACAATCGATACCCGGATGTAAAAAACATAATAATAACCAAAGTTCGTGTATAAGAGAAATGCAAAAGGTTTGGCAATAGCTCACAGTTGGTCAATAGGTGTCTTTCCCAACGGAGATCATATAATGATTGATTTCCTGTGCCCGATGCATTTGAGAACATAAGTGGCTACACGGTAACACACATTTGGGGACGACAGGTCAAACAACAGTTGCATTGCAGCTCTTATATCACACGTACTATATTCTAAAAATAGTTGCTTTAGGTAAAACTTTCTAAAACCAGTATAAAAATTACAAAGTAGTAAAAAGTGGCAGATACTCTGTTTCGATTTCCCATCGCATGGGCACGGGCAAGACCCCGGCCTCTTTACAGTAGGGAAGGCCACCAGATGGTGGACTATACCCAGCCTCAGGCGTGCCAGAACAAAGCGATGGGAGTTAATACTGACAAATGTAAGGTATGATGGGAATCCTGTGCTTAAATTGTGTTCCAGATACAATTTAAAAGTACTTTGTGTAGCATACCCCTTCATTCTAATCCCTTTTGCATGATCCATGTAGATGGATTTAAGGTCACGCTTCGATAAAACTGATTCTGTTGGGGTGTCTTTAAAAATATCTTGACCAAAAAGGGAATTATACCAGTGAAAAATGTGTTTTAGCCAAGGGATTTTTAAGTGCTGGTCCAATTTAATGCAGTCTAAAATTATTTCCTGGGTAAACTTGGTTTCATTTTTGGCCCAAATGGATCGCCAGAGGGAGAGGGGACGAAGTGCAATCAAGTCTGTGGCTTGGTGAATGCCCAGCTCCCTATGAATGATTTCGTTGGAGGCTGAAGCAGGAAGACATAATAGGCGTTTAAGGTACTTATTTTCTTCCTGCTGAATGGAGAGGGCGATCTGCGAGTTATATCCCCATATCCCTGCTCCGTATAGAGCAGAGGACATACACCTGGAGTTATAAATAGAAATCATCTCCCTTATTCTACGCACCCCTAATTTGGAAGCGAATCTGAAGATGCAGTTTGTATTTCTAATCATCTTCATGCCTATACAGGATTGCTCGTTTACCCATCTCCCATCCCCTGAGAAGGTAATGCCTAAGTAACAAAAATGTTGCACAGACTCAAGTTTATCCCCATCAAGGAAGAATGACTTACTTTTCTTTAATTTCTTCCCACAGGTCATAGTCATAGTCTTGCCCTTATTGATTTTAAGTTTTCTTCCCTTAATAAAAACATTAAATTTATCAATTAGCTTTTGGAGACCGTTCGCGGTCCTGGAAATCAGAACCGCGTCGTCCGCGTATAAGAGGACAGGTATTTGTTTACCATTTATCATAGGGGCATCAGCAAAAGACTCTTGTAGCGACTGGTCGACCTGGTTTATAAAAAGGGAGAACAGCAAGGGTGCGAGAACGCACCCTTGCCTAATCCCTCTACCTATTTTAAAAAAGGGGGTGCATTCTCCGTTTGGTCCGAATCTAACTTTACTTGATAAGCTGCTATACATTCTAGCCAGCAAATGAATGATTTCGGGGGGTGCGCCCATAGCAAGTAATGTTGGCCAGAGCAGTGTGTGTTCCACTAGATCGAATGCTGAGCTTAGATCGGCAAAGCACATGAACAAATTCCCTTCCTTTGCTTTTGTGTACTTGCCGATAATAAGCTCAAGGTTCACACACTGCTCCATGGTTCCTATGCCCCTACGGAACCCGTACTGGATTGGTGACAGGACATTATTATCATCGACCCAGGACTCTAATCTTCCCAGAAGCACGCGACTCAGTATTTTTAGTGACGAGTCCAAAAGGGAAATTGGGCGATAATTACGTGCTTCAGCCCTTGAACCTTTTTTAAAAAGTGGCACCAGTATAGATTGACCCCATGAGGTAGGTAATTCATCCTCAATAGCAGCATTGAAATAGCGTGTTAAAATAGGGGCCCATAAATCAATCTTGGATTTAAAAAAGTCCACAGGAACCCCATCTGGGCCCGGGGCTTTCCCCCCCTTGCTTTTCTCTATCGCATCCCGCACCTCATTTAAAGATACTGAAAACAATAATTTCTCCCATTTAAAATTGATTGGCATTACGGTTAAAACATTAGGATCTAAGACCAAAGTACAATCGAAAGAACAATCAGAGTTAAAAATCCCAGTGAAGTGAGTAATCCAGTCTTGACAGCTGACATGCGAGGTAAGTTCGGGAATGTTGTCGTTCTTTAAGAACGGGCTGTTTACAGTGTCCCAAAAGAGTTTGTGGTCTTTTGTTTCTGCAGCCTGGTCTAATTTAGCCCATGCCTCGTCCTGTAATTCTCTCTTCCGAGTGGCTAGTGCGATTTTGTAATTGTGAGTGAGTCATGCTGCCTGGATAACACTCACTCCATACTTGTAAATTGCACCTGCACCTGGTTTTTTCTCATTTGCAAAGTTTGGCGCATGCGCACAGCTAGGCAGCCCCCACACCCCCAGGGAGGACTGCTTCCTACAGCAAGAATGGAAACAACATTCAGAGCAATGAAAACAAGTTCATTTGATGCAAAGAACTGTTAACAAAAACCATGTCCAGCTATTGTAGATCTGGCATCTTAAACAAAACAGCAACAAAAAAGAAACAAGCATTGGCATGGCTAATAGGTCTCGCTTTTTGGACCCTATAAGTATTTAGTTATGCAGTAGAATATCCTTGGTGCAAAACACCAAACGTTGCATGGCTAAACACTTATAAGGTCCCAAATGCGAGACCTTTTGGCTATGCCAATGCTTGTTGTAATGGCTATTTGTTCACATAGAGGCATTTCATATTGATGAACAAGTTACCTTCGGAAACATTATCTGGTAGAGACAATATCAAGTCACAGATTCCTAACCTTTGAATTTCCCAGGCATCAGACTCGATCCAGAAGAATTTTGCGTAAGCACTACCCATGCGCAGTGGTAGGTTTAGTTGATCAGTTACGTGTGTTGTCTGCTCCGGAAGTGGCATCCTGGTCACCAATATAGGTGGCACCTCAGCACGCTGATGTCATTTATTTTTCACGACTTTCCATGCGAGGAGCACAAATCCATGAAAAGCACAGACACTGGTGTGTCCAAGCTAGGGCCCTGAAAGGGATCATCCTTAACCATAGAAATCTGTCCGCAGAGAGGGGAGGATGGGTGGTTTGGTAGGGAATCTGCGGCTAGATATTGTTTCTTCCAGATAATGAGTTACCAAAGATAAGTAATTTGTTCATCTGACAGAGACATACAGCTGCAGATTCCTTACCTTTGAATAGATACCCAAGGGATACCGTCCCGGGTGGTGGGCTGCGGACAAATTCTAAACTATAAAAAGTCCTGTAGGACTGAACGGGCGAAATGCCCATCCCTTGCATCCTGACTGTTCAGGCAGTAATGTTTAGTGAATGTGTGCAGGGATGCCCATGTTGCTAGCTGTCAGATGTCCAGGACTGGGCCTCCAAGTGCTAACACAGCGGTTGCAGCTTTAGTTCTAATGGATTGAGCCGTTAAGCCCTCAGGGGCTGCTTCTTGGCCAGCACGTAGCAGATTTTAATACTGAGAACGACCCAGCATGAAATAGTTCTTTTCTGCATTGCCTGGCCCTTCTTTACTCTAACATACCATACAAAGAGTTAGTTGTCTCCCTGGAACCCTTATGTGTGATCGAGATTGAACGTCAATGCTCTTTTTGGGTCCAGACAGTAGAGTCAGTCTTCTTTTTTTTGAGGGATGTGGAAGAGCATATAAAGTGGGCAAGTGATGGCTTGGCCCACATGGAATGGTGTTACCCATTTCAGTAAGAAAGAGGCCCTAGTGCGAAGCACCAGATTGTCTGGAAAGACAGAGAGGATGGAGGCTTGGATGATAAAGCCTGTAGCTCACTCACCCTCTGAGCAGATGTTTTTTCCACGAGAAAGCAGCATGAGGGGACAATTACATAAAGGCTCGAAAAGAGCACACATGAGAAATGTGAGAACCAAATTAGGGTCCTACTGTAGCATCATACAAAGGGGAAGGTGGGAACATATGTACAAGAACTTTCGAAATAATTTACTATGGGAGATTTAAATAAAGAGGGTTGTTCTGGCAGCCACAAGAAGGCAGATAAGGCAGAACGATACCCTTTCAGAGTGCCCAGAACAGAGACCTGCTGGGCAAGCCTAAAAATATGTATATATATCAGCAAGGGAAGCAGAAAGAGGATCAATAGACCTTTCTGTACAACATAATAAACATTTCTTTCACCGGCAGGCATATACCGTCTTGGTAGAGGGACACCTGGCTGCCAAGATAACATTGCAAACTTCAGGAGGAAGGTCAAAAGCTGTCAAATTTCACAGCTCAATCTTTGCGAAAGAAGGTGTAGAGTTGACAAGTTTGGGTTGAGGACCCTCCCCTGCTGCTGCGTTATATGATCCTCCAAAAAGGGCAGCCTGATCAGAGTATTGTTGCTCATGCTGATACCAGACTCCATGCCCAGTCTGGTGCCACAAGGATGACTTGGGCCCAGTCATTACTGTTTTTCTTGAGAACTCTGGGCAGAGGTGGTATGGGCAGAAAGGCATACAGGAGGCCTGATTCCACTTTAGATGAAAAGTGCCTCTGAGCGAGAGCCGCCTTGGAAACGCCAGCACGTAAAACTACTGACATTGCCCATTCTTGATGGAGGCAAACAGATCTAACCAAGACTCTTCCCACTGCTGAAAGAGATCTTGCGCCACCTCCAGTTAAAGATGCCATTTGTGAAATGCTAGGCGTTGATGGCTGAGTTTGTCTGCCCTGGAGTTCAGGGAACCTGCCAGGTGATGGACCACCAGGGATATGCCCTGCTGTGCCAGCTATTTCCAGAGACACGGGTCCTCTTGACAAAGGGTGCACGACCCCATCTTGCCCTTTTTTTTGCAACATCACGTGGCAGTAGTGTTAGAAGTGAACACCTGCACCAGCCTTCCCTTGATGGAGGGTAGAAAGGCTTTCAATGCCAGTCAGATCGCTCAGAGCTCCCTCATGTGTATGTGGAGTTCGGATTCCCCTGGAGACCAGAGACCTTTGATCTCCATCTCTCCCAGATGGCCGGCCCATCCCAGGACTGTCACATCTGTCACTACTGTGAGATCTTGTTGGGGGAAAGGAGATAGGTCTGCCTCTGATCCAATTGCTTCATTAACCACTATTGCAAGTCTCTTGCAGTTCCCCCCGAGATCTGGACCATGTCAGAGCGATATCCCGGGTGCTGCGCCCCCTGGAACTTCAGGTCCCACTTCAGAGCACCCATACACCATCTGGCATGTGCCACAAGGAGGATGCAAGAGGCCATGGGACCCAGCAGCCTCAGAGTCATTTTCCCTGAAATCCAAGATAGAGGCTGAAACATCAGTGTCACAGCCTGAATATCCCGGAATAGTTGCTCGGCAGGATAAGTCCAAAACTGTACTGTATTCAGAACAGCTCCCAGGAAAGGGAGCGTCTTAGAGGGAGTCAGGTGTGAATTTGGCACATTGATAGTGAACCCCAGCGAATGCAGGAGGTTTGCCATAGTCTGGAAGTGGGGGACGACAGCCTGGGGCAAGCCAGTGGCATAACACAGGCCCCCCCCATACCCCACGGATGTACAGTGCTGAGGGGGCACCCAAGCTCCAGGGGGCCCCCTCAGCACTGTACTCTGGCCAGAGAGCCCCTGATTGCATTCAGAGGGGGCCTCTTACCTTTCAGGGGGGCCCCCCTCGATTTTCGTTACGCCAGTGGGGCAAGCCCACCTTTAGCAGCCAGTTATTGAGATAGGTGCAGAACGGCACTGCTGATCAGTCTCCCGGGTACAGGGCAGACAAAACCTGAGCCAATGTGAGCATTTTGAACTTCTCCTTTTTGAGGGTGAGGTTTAGGGTTCCCAGCTCTACGATAGGGCAAAGCCCTTTGTTCTTTTTGGGGATCAGAAAGTAGGGGGAATAGCAACCATTGCCTACTTCTGACACTGGAACCCTCTGTATGGCTCTCTTGGCCAAGAGAGCTGTGACTTTCTTGCGGCGCTATGGCAAATGATCCTCATAGGCCGGTCGTGAGATGGAGGCAAAGGGGGAGGGAGGATTTGGAGGGAGGGGAGTTGCCCTTCCCAATAATCTGTAAAACCCACCTGTCCGATGTTATAGACTGTCAGTGGTGGAGATGATGGCTGATTCTGCCACTAACTGAACGCCCATGATCATGTACGGTAAGATTAGGAGGGATTAGAGGCTGAGGCTGCAGGGGGATTGGTGGTTGATGCTTGACTCAGGCTACCTGACCCATAGGGTTGGTATGAACCGCGTCCTCACCCCCGCACAGCCTGGGAAGCACCACGAAAGGCCGACTGGGAATAACGTGAGGCAACTGCGAGGCCCAAGGACTTGGCTGTAGCCCGCGAGTCCTGAAAGCGCTCCAGCGCTGAGTCTGCCTTGTCTCCGAAGAGACGATTGCCATTAAAGGGCATATCCATGAGGGAAGCCTGGACATCCCTTGAAAAGCTAGATGTTCTCAGCCAGGTGTGGTGTCTAAGTGCCACCATTGATGAAACAGCTCTGCCCAGAGAGTTGTCCGTATTCAAACCACACCTAATGGTGAACTTCGCTGTGTTCCACCCATCCTTGACCGCTTGAAAAAGAATGGCCTGGGCCTACTCTGGGACCTGTGGCTGCAGTTGTGCAACCGTGTCCCCAGAGTGTGGGTGTAATGGACCAAAAAGCAGGAGGCATTTACCGACCGCAAAGAAAGAATGGTGAAGGAAAACATCTTTGTGTCCAAGCTATCCAGCATCTTGGATGCCCTTTCCAGGGGTGCGGCAGGGAATGCGCCATGGGATATAAAGGCTTGGACCACCAAGCTCTCAGGGGTGGGGTGTTGGGTGAGGAAGTTCGGGCCCCCAGGTGTGGGGCAGTGGTGGTGGGCAATTGTCCTGTTCACAGGAACTCCTGTGCTGGGCTTGGACCAGGTTCCCAGTAGGACATCTGTTAGTGATTCATTAAAAGGGAGCAGGAGTTCAGAAGCGGAAGCTCCCGGTTGTAGAACTTCAGTTAGGATGTTAGACTTG
The DNA here is from genome assembly GCF_964261635.1 of Lissotriton helveticus. Classification (NCBI taxonomy): domain Eukaryota; kingdom Metazoa; phylum Chordata; class Amphibia; order Caudata; family Salamandridae; genus Lissotriton; species Lissotriton helveticus. The sequence goes on along the minus strand of NC_136070.1, from coordinate 132,437,430 downwards.
ACTGCCACAAAGGCAACTTGATGTCCAGGGCCTCAACTGCCCTCTTTACCACCATGGAATATGATGTTTCCTACTCCGTAGCCATGGTAGGGGAAGAAAGCATAAGAGGTCTCCAGACCACTGACCTCAAGAGTTCATCACACCAGTCCACATCCTGTTCTAACTGGTGTTCTAAAGAGTCCAGTGACCCCTCCCATTCTTCCGCCATGGCTGGCCTTTGGAATAGGGCTCAGGCTCTGACCTAGGATGCAGGGTCCTGTCATCACCAGCATCGGTCAAAGTGGCTCTGGCTCCATGTCGTTGGGTATCAGAATGGGGTTAGTGCCGCAGGTGGGCCCTGGCGGCGTCTGGACCATCGCAATCGGGGCCGGCACCGGGGAAAATCACAGTGGTACGACCGGCACCGATTCAAGTCCATCGGAGTTGAGGCCCGGAGCCATCTGTGCGGAAGGAGATGGGGCCCCCTCTCAGACCTGGGGCCCTAAAGCGCACCGGAGGGGTTGGGCTGCACAAATACACTGTGCATGGCTGCATACAATTATTTTATCTGAGCGTGGATCACTCCGGCTCCTGGAAAGCTGGGAAGGCTCGGTGTCTGCCCTGGCAACGATTCTGGAGAAGCATGCCTCAAACGTTGATGCTTCTTCGTTCCATCAGCAGACAGACAATGAGAAGTTGAAGCATGCTTTGACTTATTGTGGTTCTTTCCCGAATGTACAGATGTCCTAGAGTGACAGGAAGAAGATTTGGGGCTCCTAATGTGGTCCTGTGACCTCGCTCTCGATTGGTACAGAGATCTTCGAGAGTTGCGCGTCGTGGCGTCGCCTGCCGGGCCGCTAGCAGCTTCAGCGATCGCTCCCTCAAGGCCTTCCATGCCATGACCTGGCAGTCCAAGCACGATTTAGAGTCTTGGTTGTGTTCGGGACACCATAGATACACAAGGTATGGGTATATAAACGACATGGCACAATGACTGTCGCCACACAGTTTAAACCCTGTCTTTCTCAAAGACATCTTTGACACAACCAGAAGGGAGAATCCCTCCCAAATGAACACGATAAAACATGCATACTGAGGTAGCGTCTATGTAGGTGACTCGAACATCACTTCTAGCGCAGGCGTTGCAGCGCGGAGCCGATCGATGCCACCTACCGGTTAGCATGGGTACTGGTCACGCAAATGTCTTCTGAATCCAGTCTGATGCCAGGGAATTTGAAAGGTAAGGAATCTGCTGCTAGATGTCTCTATCAGATACAGCTTTTCCTGGCATGATTGTTGGTATCCCTGTCTGATGCTAAGCAACTGTCAAATATGGTAATTCTGCATGGAGTGGTCACCCAAAAAACAAGTGATGAATGAAATACTTAAATTAATTTCAGTGACTGGTATCTACTTGTTACACATTTGAGGCCATCATTTGTTTGCCCATCATGCAACCAAAGACAACAACCTGCCATATGTAAAGATTCTGTTCCAACAGGAAAAGTCCAGACTACATGCCAGTTCAGGTTCCGGCCAGTTCAAGTTCCCTCCAGATGCACACAGAAGCAATCCCAGACCAGTTTCGGCCTTCTTAGGTCTTATAAGTGAAGTACAGCTTGATTTCAATGGCAAAGTGAGCATGGAACTCATGTCTGGGCATAGCTTTTCGCTCAAGAGTGTTGGAGTGAGAAAAAAAAAGATGAAAGGTGGAATGCTAGAAATAGTCTCCGTCACTGGACATTACTCAAACTGCAATCCTGTCCATGCCACTTTGGCCAGAAACCAGCCATATGCAAATCAGAAACCTTTCCTGTTCCAATAGAAACCAACCAGCTCTAACTGCCCATTACTATTAGTGTAAAAGGAACTGGTTGAAAGGTAGTATGGATGATTCAGAGTTACATCATTGCAAGCAGGATAGGACATTTGCTGAAATTATATTATGGCTGTGAGGAGGGGTATCGTTGAGAGGTTTTGCACAGTTGGGGGTAGGGTATTTACTGTAAGGATAGTATATATTTTATATTTAATTTCTTGTATCGCGCAGGACTCGACCCCGTAAGGGGTATCTCCGTGCTTTTTTCGCCGTGGATAACAGACTTCAGTGCTTCTGCGAGAAAGCTATAGAGGGATTATATTTCTTGCAACAGAAGTGTTTTTAAGGTTTTCCTAAAGGAGAGGTGGTTGGTGATTCGTCTGAGACTGATGGGAAGTTTGTTCCACAGAGTCGGTCCTATAAGTGATAGGGCACGACCTCCTTGTCTGGTCTTCTTAATTAATGGAGTTTCCAGTAGAAGTTGGTTGCTTGATCGTAGAAGACGATCCGGTTTGTATAAATGAAATTTTTGAGCAAGATATTTGGGGCCATCTCCAAAGAGGCATTTGTGCACTGTACAACAAATTTTTAATTTAATACGTTGCCGTATTGGTAGCCAATGGAGCTCCCTCAGGAGGGGTTTAGACGGAGTTCTTGTGGGGGCATTAAGAATTAATCTAGCCGCCGTGTTTTGGACCACCTGCAATCGGTTCAATGCATCCTCATTAGCTGATATTAAAAGGCCGTTGCAGTAATCTAACCGGCTTATCACCAAGGCCTGTACTAGGGTCTTTCTGTGGATGTCAGGTAGAAGAGGGAAGACTCGCCTCAGCAGACCAATTGTACGAAAACATGCTCCTGTAATAAAATTTGCATGCTCCTTTAGGGTTAGATTCTGATTGAGCTTCACTCCCAGGTTTTTTCTTCCATAGTGTGATTGGAAGATGTGGTATCATTGGCTGTATTGCATAATTGGGGTAAGGAGCTGTTGAAAGGGTAGCATGGGGGGCTTTAGTATTATTCATATGTAGTATCATTCATAGGTAGGTACTGGTTGTAAGGATAGTGCGATTGGAAGGTGTTCCATCATTTAGAGGTATTGCATAGCTGACGTAGAGTGCTGTTGAAGTAGTGTGTTGGGGAGCTGTAGTATCATTCAGAGGGACATCAAGGGTGGAGTGTGGGGGTGATAGTTAAAAGGGAAGCATGGTTAGGAGGTGTGGTTTCATTCAGAGATAATACATGGATGAGGATAGGATATTGGTTAAAATTATCCTATATTAGTGGGTTGATGTTGTGTTTAGGTGTTGCATAGTTAAGGGAAAGTGTGTTGGTTGAGAGGATAGTATAGTTGACAGTTACAGATAGCTAGGGGATAGTGTATGGTTGAAAGGATAATGTGGTTTAGAGGAAGAGAGAGATGTGGTTTTCTTTGGAGATGCATTATTGTGGGGGCTAAGGTAAGGTCTGAAAGGATAGTGTGTCTGGGAGATGTCATACGATTCAGAGTTACATATTGGTAGAGTGGTACAGCATTTGCTGAAAAGAAATATGGTTGAGGCGTGGTACCACGTGAGATATTTCATTACTAGGTGATATAGTACTGGTGGAAGGATAAAATTGATGCAAGTTCCTTTTAGAATAAAAGGGGAATCAATAACTCCATTCTTTGCACAGCTTCCCACTGTTTCTTAGCTAGGTATAAACACGTTAGGTTATGGCTGTCATTTCAGTTTTCAATAAGGGTAATAATAACTTTAATTACCAAAGGTATAATACAGATTAAAAAAATTAATTCAGACAGGAAGACCATTGTTTTCTAGCACATAGATTACTATACCCATAGCCTCTAGAATTATGCGGGATGGGAGGGCTAAGTTATGCAGCAGGGTTTACTAAATTATATAGCAAGAAAAATGCAAATTATGCAGCATAATGCTGCACATTCTGTGATAGTATGAGTTCATTATTTTGTAATTTTTAAAAATGTTAATGTTATGTTCCTTATAGGTACCCTAATATAGGCCTGGATAATATCATACACCTTCACCTATATTACCTCCCCTACACTACACAGTAACGTGCCTTTTAGGATTGAACCTTTACCTAGTTCTAGTCCTGGCCGCAGAAGGAGGGTTTCCCTGAACAATAGCATCCTATAACTTCATCAATAGACTCACACAGTATGAATGATTATTCATAAGGGTTATTGGAAACCAGGCAGGGGCTACACCACCTGCATAATATCTACGTACAAGGATCATCCCATACGTCATTCTCAAATCCAACAATGGTTAACACAAGAAACAAGGGACAAAGGAACCCTAGATACTTTCTGTATAAATACAGCACATCTGGCTAGTGTTAGCTAGAGGAGACCGAGACTTCCAGCAGACACACTGACCAGAGACGCTGAGGTTCCTGCATGCAGACACTCCAGCTGACAGTGGTCTAACACATCCCTCACGGGGTGTCCAACTCGAGACCAGGAAGGAGTCCCACACTCTCTCATTTCAGGTAATGGAGTTAGACTAAAATCTAGAGTGATTTTTGGTTTCACACCTACTCACATGCTAGGTACACTTATGTACATCTAGACAGGCATCGTAGGAGTATGCGCTCTCTTTTGATCATGCTTTTTATATTCATGTATGTATTTATGATTATTGCAAGATGGTAGAACTATACTATCCTTTTATTTTTACTGTACTGCTAATCATATATATCTGCTACTGTTTAACAGGTATTGCAGCACATTTATTCTACACTAAAAGAACAACTGTGCAATAAATTCTTATTGTAACACACCTGACTGTTTCTTCTGTGTAAACACTCTGAGACTGAATAAGTGAGCACGAGTGACTGAGCGAAAGGTAGTACATTGTTTCCACGATTCTGAGGGATCAGGGCTGTCATGTTCTAAGGTTGCCAAAACTATTCTCTCCCCGATAAGAGGAGATTCTAGTGGCACTGTGAGCTAGCTAATGCAAACAGGGTAACATTCTCGGTGGGGGTGCTCGGAACCAGTCTGCCACCAAACCCACAATATATGTTATCCAAATGCGCAAATTCTGTATAGTAATATATAGGAACTACACGACATTAACACTATCTGGACAAAGGTTTCACTGTATTATTACTAGTTTAACACACTAATATGCAAATGAAAGGTGATCAGTCCATTTTCCCGAGGTGCCTTTGTCAGTACAACAACGTTTCAACTTATTTTTAGTAACCTTTGTTCTGTTTGAGTTAGAAACTTTTTTTTGTTAAAATCTGCAAATTATGCAGAATATGATAGATTATATGGTAAATGCGGCACATTCATAAATAAGTGAAAAAAGTCACAGCTGCAGAATCACATCATTCCAGTGGCCCTGCTCATACCACACTGACCCCACCCAGGCCACAACACCATACCATTTAGCCATACAATCATTCTAATTTTTATGATGCTCCAACCACAAAAAGTAACTTCCAGGTGCTCACCAAAACTGATAATCCTCAGGACTGTGCCTTAGTTAGGAGTCACATGTGTGGCATAACTGGGAGGTGTCCTCCACAATAATATTGACTGGTGTCACATGTAAGACACTTTACTTGGGTTTTTAGATTACTTGGCACGTGCATGGAATAATGTGCCTGTAGTGACAGGTGGAGCAGGGTAGAAGATATTGTACCAAACTATACAGATTATTGCATGGTGGTACTGTAGGTATGGATGGCATGGTTTGAAGATATGCTGTAGCTAAGCGGGTATAATGTAGTAGAGCAGCATACTAGTCCCTCCCTCCCAGCTCTGTTAATGCATGTGTTTCATTATGAAGGATGAGTCTGGGATGGCACAGCATACCCTATAGTGGCATGACACAGGTTAGTACAACCCTTAGTCATTCTGTTTAGGTCCTTTAGTCTCCAATTCATCTAGCGCTGAGAAGCAATTGGATGTTCTGTGCTTACAAATGTCCCTATAGGGCACATCATCCTGGGATTCTCACTGAGCTCTGGGTCTAATTGATGGCATGACACAGCATGGCATGACAAAACATAGCACGATTCAGTGATAGACGATTTTAATCTATGCACCCAGGATCGCGAACAACATCCAAATATCCATCAGGACCTCCCCAACACTGCTCCAATTTAGGAAAGAGTTGAAGACCCGCCTCCTCAAAAAACACTACAACACAATGCACTAACTGTCCATAATCCAGCTAACTCTCCCAACGCTTCTTGACTTTGTGCTTGTCTGTAACCATGTACAGCTCTCTGTTTCTTTTTGCTTTATAAAAATACCATGTACATACATACATACATTAATACTTACATACATAAGATTTCATTTCAAACTCCTTGCTGTGCCCGGAGTTTGACATATAGCTATGGTAAAGCAAGGCATGGCATGTCAAAGTGCAAAGAATTGCACACAAAAAACAAGGCGCAGTTTGGCAGGGGATGCATGTTACAGTGCGGTACTGCATAGCATTGCACAATTTTGTACAAAATTACATGACTAGCAGTACAATATTTAGTTATTTCAATTGCTTTACGTGACACTAAATTTACCACGTGAGGTCACACTCATAGAGTCGATGTTGCTAGGGTCAGTTCCGGGAATAGTATACTTCCTGGGAAGAAGGCAGTAACCCTTTGGTCTGTGACTGAGTTAAAGGTGTAGCTGGAAGGAGAGTGGTACTAAGTAGAGGCGGGCAGGGGATGGGGAAGGAAGAGTGAAATGGTTATTACTGAGGTTGCAGGAAGTTATTACAAAGATGTGCGACGCCTCCCGTGCCTAATGTCCTTTAGTTGCAGCTTCTCATGATACCAATCAAAAGTCAAAAACATGTGTAAACAATTAGGTTTTCATGTTGTCCCTGTTCTATTTCTTCTCGAACTTTGGTAGATTGAGTGAGTGTTGGGTGTCACGTGGGTCTTAGTTGGTACATAGTGAGAGGGCTGTTTCTGAACGTATCCTGGGCCCTTGACTCTGAAACTCTGGTTAAAGGGGAAGTTTGTCAGTCCACCTGATGTTTCATATGCTGCACCTGTGCCGACATTTTTAGGTAACATACAATAGTGTCTCAAAAAGGCTGTTATTTAAAGGTCTAATATATTTAGCACAATTAATTGCTGAGACTTAAATAAAAAGGGGAGAAAACCAGGGAGACATTCTTTTTGTGAAATAAATTGTATTTCAGTAAGTAGACACGTTTGACATATTATACTTCATATGTACAGGCACATGGTATGAAAGCACTGCGTTACATTGAATGGCATGTAACCTACGACATACTGTGCACAAGTGCTCTTGAAGGCTGTGACGGCGTGAGTGACACGTGGGGTGGTAAGTACAGCGATAGTGACTGGCACAGCATGAAACAAGTGGGGGTTAAAATGTGTACATATTTAGGATACCCTAACAGTTAATGCTACAGAATACAAAAAATAATCGAATGGGGTATCCTTGAAAGGGGCACCAGGAGTTCCACTGTGGAAGTCGACTGTGTTTCGGCCTGCAGAGGTATTAGGCCATCATCAGGACTGGCTACAGTTTACTTTTATTGCAGTGGCTGGATCCAGAATTGTGATGTGGGGTAAGGTCCAAAGTGAATAAGGATAGGACCCGCAATCGAACTTAATTGGATGTCAATTGGGGTCCAAGAATTGGGTAAAAGGCATCGCTCCAGTCGCAAATGCCAAGAAGCTGCTGGTGGAGTTACTTAGAGCAGTCAGCGGAGGCGAGGTACATCAACGGGCCGGCATTAGGAGCATGATGCTCTGTGATCATTGTTTTAACTTCCGTCACTCAACTGTAGACCTGTAGAAGTGTTGGAATAAGGGGAAGTTGGTGCCCTTGGTAATATAGAATATTAGGTCAGGGTCTACATCTGGCTCCTCTACTTTCTGCATCAGCCTGTTGCACCCAGCAGTGTTGTGTAGCCCACAATGGGATATTATATCGTCCTCAACAGCATCCTGTACCATAACCTCTTTCAGCACCATCAAAACAGAGAAAGTTCTTCATCCGGTAATAAACTTGGAACAGGCAGTGTGTGTCCTTTGGCGGGATCCTACCTCATTTTCTAGAAAGAGAGGGGCACGTGGCCATTAGCATAGATGTGGAATTGTAGCTGGGACCCTTCCATTACCTATGCTATGCCCTGCGCGCATACTGATTTCAATTAGCTTGGGTGAAGGGGCAAAGTCTGGAGCAGCAGAGACAATTGTATGGAAGACCAAAGGTTAGCATTAAGCACGACTCACTGTAGCACATCCGTAGAGAAATTCACTCAAATAGCATGTTATCATATGTGTCGGAGGCCACAGCAGGGGCAAAGATTATCAATGTTGCATGGTGGTCTTCATCAAAGTACACACGTGGCGTGCTTGCCCTCGAGCTATGAAACCACGTGGTCATGGTGTAGACTGTGATGTTATATGTGCTCCTGAAGATGTTTGTTAGTTCTCTTTCCAGTATTTTGTTGGTGTTTGTGGATTTGAAATCAAGTATTTTTACAAGCTCTGAAATGTTGGGTACAAACACTGCAAAGTTTGTTTTGATGAATGATGTTGGGCACAGCTCACTAGACTAGATAGGGTTTTGGCCTTGTTCGATAAGTTTATGCCATGCAGTGTAGTACAGTACTTCATAACATCGCATAACAGACAAGGGCAAGGTTTGACAGAGAATATTTCAGTGACAGTGCATTCTCTTGTTGGCACCTCACACTGTTTTATCTATGATTGATGTGTGTGATATATATGGGATAATGTACCCCCTGCAGTACAATATAAGGATATTGTTAGTCACCGAGCAGTTCCTTTGTAGAGGAACGATGTTGAATCCTGAGTTCCTTTATAAGGTCATGGTACTCCAAGAGACTTGTAATTTCCTTGTAATGTATGACGGGGTATTTTATTTCTTATACTAAATGATCACAGCATAAGCCTCCTCACACAAATCACTTAAATCCTTCATTCAATTCTCTGTCATAATGTTTGTAAACATGAAGAATAAAATTAGAATCTCTGGTGGAAAATTAAACATACTAAAAAGATGTTAGATATTTGTTGCAAAAGGATATTAGAATCAGTTTATTATGAGGTAAAAAAAATTTAAAAAGCTGTCGCTCAGAATGTGTAGAAACATGCAGTGTAATTTTAGCTTTCCTATAATTACCTAAAGGGTGGAAAATATAAAATGTTGCCATAAATATTTCCTTTCTGCGTATTACTGCTCATCTAGAAAAACAGAGCAGAAGGAAAAAAAAACACATTTCATTTTCGTTTTTTTAAGTGCAGCTTTAATAATGCTCTGTGGGCTGCCTTTTCCCCAGCTACTGCAGGCATTGTGAGGTCAGACCTGCACAGTAGTTAGTTATTACAGTTGAGTAGCAATGACATTTCTTTATTAAGGGACTTAATAAGTTGCCTGTAATAAGAAAACTGGAGACAGGATTTTATACAGGGATTACATGGTCCCATGCATTACAGCAGAGCATTGTGCAGTATGGCACTGTATGGGCGAGTGAATGAGTGAGCGAGAATATGTATAGCATTGATGTAAAATTGATGGGTAAGTCATGCCTCCGTAATGCGCGGGACAGCCCATGGATATCCCTAGTAGGGAGCTCCTCACTTTTCCCTAGGTATGGGTGGTAAACACAACATGGGCCCTTAGCATGATATGGCACAATATGACGGATAAGAATATGTGGCTTCATCTGGATATAGTTGTCCCTGTAGCACAGTATGGCACATAGTGAGTGGTAATTACTAGGTAGACAAACATGTCCTCACCTGATTGGACGCATTGTTGTGCACCAGTTAAGGCTGGTGGGCGCAGAGGAATGACACAGTGTATGGCAAATGGAATGATGCTATCACCTGGCTGGGCGCCTTGTGGTGCTCCGTATTTGATTAGTTAGCACAATATGGCACAGTACCGTATGATACAATATGCCACACAGTATTTGTTAGACCGAATGGAAAGAACGCACCTGCTGGGTTTGTTCTCGCTGTGTTCTGTCTTTGATGGAAAGCATAGTTTGGCACAGTAATGTGCACTAGCACAGTATGGCACAAAGTATAGAGTAGACAGAATAGCATGCTATGACCTATGTGGGAATGTCACAGAGCTGCTCAAACTTTGATTGGTAAGCACAGGATGGCCCAGTATGCTCAGGAGCAGTAGCACAGTATGGCACACAGTATATCGGAAACTGGTGTGCTCTCACAAGCTTGGTGTTTGTTGTTGTGCTCTACCTTAGATTGGTAAGCACAGTATGGCACTGTATAGTATGGCACAATAGAACAGTATGGCACCCAGTATATTGGAAGCTGGTCTGGTCTCCCAAGCTTGGTGTTTGAGGCTGTGTGCCACCTTAGATTGGTAAGTACAGTATGGCACAGTATAGTATGGCATAGTAGAACAGAATGGTGGACAGTACGTGGCACGCAGAATGCCATGCTCTTGCTTGATTGTGGTGCTCCGTCACTGATTGGTTAGCACAGGCTGGCATAGTAGCACAATGGGGTAACCGGCGTATGGTGCATTAAACTGTTTGCTCTCACCAAGATAGCCTCGTTACTAAGCACCACGGCTGAATGGTAAGCACAGTATGGGACGTGATGTTTAGTTAAGTAGACAGAATGGCATGCTCTAATATGGCTGGGTTTGTTGCTATGCTCTAAGTTTGAGCGGTATGCACAATGGGGCACAATGAAAAGTTGATAGAATGGAAGGTTTTCAATGGCAGGTAAAGTGAGGCCCTTTATGGGGTGGCACAGCAGCACACTATAATGTTGGCAGAATGGCAAGGTCTTGCCTGGTTAGGCTTTTTACTGTGATCCGAGTTTCAATGGCAAGCGCAGATTTGCGAATATGGTATGGCACAGTATTAAGTAGACAGAATGGCATGCTCTAATGTGGCTGGGTTTGTCGCTGTGCTCCAAATTTAACTGGTAAGCACAGTGTGGCACAGTGGAAAGTTGATAGAATGTAAGGTTCACAGATGCCTGAGCTCTTTACTGTGCTCCAAGTCTGAATGGCAAGTAAAGTGAGGCACATTATGGGGTGGCACATCAGCTGCACACTATAATGTTGGCAGTATGGCATTGTCTCGCCTGGCTAGGCTTGTTACTGTGATCCGAGTTTGGATGGCAAGCGCAGATTGGCGAGTATGGTGTGGCACAGTATTATAAGGTAGACAGAATGGCATACTCTCACCTGAATGGGCTTTACTGTATACCAAGTTTCAATGTGGCACTGTCATATGGCACAGTACCACAGCATACGGTTGATATAATGGCATGCTCTGATCTGAGTGAGCTTGTCACTGTGTTCCAAGTTACATTCTCATATGCCATAGTACATGGCCGACAGAATGGTGTTATCTCAACCATCTGGACTCGTTTACCTGCTACAAGTTTAAACGGTAAGCACAGTGTAGCACAGTATAGTAGGGCACTATAGTAGGGAATAATGGCGGCAGAATGGCACGCCAGAAAGGACGTGCTGCTGTGCTCTAACTTTAAATAGTAAGCACATTATGGTATGCCATAGTATACTGATGACAGACTGGGATTATGTCAACTGCCCGGGCCCTCTTATCTACTACAAGTTGTAATGGTAAGCACAGTGTGGCATGGTATGGCACTGTAGTAGAGTAGAATGGTGGCAGAATGGAGTGCCAGCATGGGCTTGTTGCTGTGCTTCGTGATTTAATAACAAACCCAGTGTGGCACAGTATAGCCTGGCACAGTATAAGGAAGACGATTGAATGGCATGCTGATGCTCTTACCTGATTGGGTTTAGGATTGGTCTCTGGGTTTGGACGGTAATAAAAGTGTGCACAGTGCGTTATTGCACAGTATAAGGCATGCTCTCACTGGTTGGGCTTGTAACTATGCTCCAACATTGAATAGAAAGCACAGTATGGGGTGGTACAGTTTGGTACAGGACGGCACAGTGTAAGGTTGACAGAATAGCAAGCTCTCACCTGACTGGGCTCTTTCCAGTGTTCAAGTCTGAACGGTTAGCATAGTATGGGGCACTAGAGTAATGCATAGTATCACAGTATAATGTGGACAGAAAAGTATGGTACAGTGTAGGGTAGACAGAATGGCAGCTGTTGTCTGACTGAGTTTCTTATTGTGCTGCTCCAAATCTGAATGGTAAGCACAGTGTGGCACAGTACAGCATGCTACTGTGTAATGTTGACAGACTGACAGGCTGGGCTTGAATGGTAAGCAGAGTGAAGCATGGCACCGTGTTATATTGACAGAATGGCATGTTGTCATCTGCCTGGACTTGCTGCTGTGCTCCATATCTGAATAGTAAACACTGTGCCACAGTGCAGTATGGCACAGTACCACAGTATAATGTTGACAGAATGGAATATTCTTGTCTAGTTGGGCGTGTTCCGTGCTCCAAGTTTGAATGTTAAGCAGAGTGACGCATGGCACTGTATTAGGTAGACTGAAAGTAGCATGCACTCACCTGGATGGGCTCTTCACAGTGTCCCAAGTTTGAATGGTAAGCACAGTGTGGCACAGTATAGTTTACTACAGTGTAATGTTGACAGAATGGCATGCTACCGCCTGTTTGGGCGTGTTGCTTGCTGTGCTCCAAGTTTGGATGCAAAGCACAGAGCGGCACAGTGAAGCACGGCACAGTATTAAGTAGCCGGAGGGGCATGCTCTCACCTGGTTGGGCTCGTCGCTGTGCTCCAGGTCCACGTTGCCCTGGCTCTTGCTCTCGGTGTCGCTCAGCAGGTCGTCCTCGGAGTCCTCGAAGACGGACGTGGAGCCGGTGGACGAGATGGAGGAGGTGGACAGCCGCCTGGTGTTGGCGCTGCCCAGATGCAGGAAGCCGTCCGTGTTCCTCACCCCCCCGGGCAACAGGGGGCTGCCGAGTCCCTGCTCCTCCGAGGCTGTGATCGTCAACTCAGGCACCCCGGGCTGCGGCGGGGGACTGCCCCCGGCTTCCGCGCCGTTGCAGCGGTGCCAGCCGGTGCTCCTGCGCCGCCTGCGCGGGTGCCCCCGCCGCTCCCCCGGGGACGCCTCCACCGCTGAGCACCTGGACTCAAAGTACACGCGCAGCTCCCCTACGCTCAGCCGCTTGCGGAGGGAGACAACCGGGTCCCCGCCATCCCCATTCCGAGCGGCGTCCATCGCAGAGCCGTGGCAGGTGCCCTGCTCCGGGATCATCCACTGCGCGCACCGAGGGGGGTCCCTGGCACGTGGCGAAGAGTGTGTGGGGCTAGCCCTGAGCGCGTCGGACACACACAAGGAAGGGGCAGCCGCTGCCAAGTGTGTCACTGCTGCAAGTGCACAGCTGACTTCCGACTTCAACTACTCACAGGCTGTGTGGGAGGGTGAGGGGGTGGAACACTTTGTTTTCTTTCTTTCTGCTGCTGCATGTTTCAGAAATGAATTCAGCCTTTCAGACAAGCTTCAGCGGAGCATGGTCGGAAAGCGCCAGAGGGAGTGTCAGCAGCAGCATTAGTGCACGAAACGTGCACAAATTAAATAACACACGCAACACGATGCATGAAACAACCTACGCACAAGACACGCGCGAAACCCAGAGAACATAAACGCACACACAAAATGCACACTCGCATAGTGCGCTACCGTGCAAGATTTGTAAACTTTAATTTAAAGAAAATGTATAACGAGTATTGTTCAAATGTGATCTGATAGTTTACAGGGGTAATGTAAAATTGTAAAGTGCTTCTTTCGGTGTGAAGAGCGGTCACACAGCGGCGTGAAGACGGCTGACCTCGCCGGGATGTATGTTGTACCCCGCTGACAAGGACTCATACACAGAACGCGGGCGATTTATAATCTGCTGTTTCAGTGTTTAAAGAAACGCGTGATTTTATAAACTAACTTTAGTGGTATTTAAAAATAACCCAGCCAAGTGTGTGCTGGAAACACATTTATGGACCGTCGATGACGTGCCTCCTGAGGTACACACACACGGGTCAGGCTAAGCTGCACCAGACCCGCACAGTGTGCACGGGGTAGACAGTGGTTGGGCCTGTACAGGCGTCTAACGCTCACACGACAGGCGTTCACGTGCACTCCTAGACAGATACACTCGAAGGTGTACCAAACCATTAGGTTACTGTCTGTGTACGTTATAAAAACAACTACAAAGATATGAAGGCACCAAGAGGCAAACAACATGCTCGCACTCCTCCTATGCCTACAGATAGACACTCAAACACACAAAGGATCACAGAACTTGTTTAACTTTAATAGAGATGTACACAACGCACAGACGTATGCACAATCACATATGCACACATTCACAGAATGACACCTAGACACAAACAGGCACAATAAAAACACACATTCAGCCATAAGCACGCATACAAGCTGAGACAAATGCATGAAAGCACATACGCACGAATGCAGACAAACATACTAAAATGCACACAAACACTTTCAGACAGACTAACGTATAATAAATGTACTCTGAAGTAGAAAGGCATACGGACATTCGCAGACGCACACAGCCATAAATACATGCAGACACGCCAACTCATGGACAAAGATTTACACACCTACATAAGCACACATATCCATGCACAGGCGCTCATATAAACATACATGCACATATACGCAGATACTCATATAGGCAAGCGCAGATATTTATACACACGCACAATCATACACATAGATTCACACGCACGCATAAACACAGATCGATACACAGGCATACACACATAACATAGATATACATATAGGCATGCGCAGACATACACACTGTACAGTTGTGACGTGGGCTCAGCTCCCCCGGTGCGAACGTCTTCGGAAGCCACGCCCACTTCCAGAGACTACGAGCAAGGAACCACAGGTGTTTGTTTTAAAAGCGCGGGTTGTTCGCGACTGTCACCACACAGTGACCTCTAGTGCCTGAAATGAACCTGCCGAGGCGCTGACAGGCTCCTCTGCGGCCTCTTTCTAAAACCAGCCGCAGGGCGTCTCGCAATCCCACCGGGCATATTACAGACAGTTATGAAGGGGAACGCCAGAAGTATTTCAACATTGTAGGGTTTGCCAGACTACCATGATGCAAGCCCGAAACAAAACGAGGCATGCACACAGCACGTCAGGTATTTCTGTCACATAAGAATCTGTGCCTGTCTGACACAATAGCTTCGAATGAACAAATATGTCCCTCGAAAATGATGTGAGAAAAAAGTACAAAAAGTGATCCTTGAATTAATCTCGGTACTGGTAATTACTGTACACAGTGTCCCAGCACGTTTTTTTCTGTCTGTTCCCATACGGACGGAGGGACCAAGCATTCCATTCATCGTTATTTTTGTTTCTTTTTCTTTGTTTCATGTAAAATTATATTCTAAGAAAATGGCCTCTATATTGACTACTGTATCAAGACACGGATAAACAGACATAAAATAAACAGACCATCTCGTGTTCTGTTCCAGGAAATGCAGTACCACCAGCATCGATGTTTTGCAATATTAAACAATGCACTATGTTAGGCAATTGCTTAAGTATTCAAGTGTGCTGCTGATATCTATGAGCCAGCGTGCCAAGGGGCCGCTCTCTTGAGCGATCACTGGAATGCAAACAAATCAGCAGAGTTTGATGTGCCAGAGAGTTGTTCACTCGGTCAGTATCCTAACCAGTGTGTTCTGGGCCCTAGTGCATGGAAGGAGATGGACCCCTGGGTGCAGGTTGAATTATACAAATACAGTAATAATCATGGTTCAGTCGGCCCTAGTGCCATTGCACCTGTTGCACCAATGGACGTTACGCCCCCCTGGCCAGGGCACTGCTCTTTGTGCCAGAACTGGTGCAGGTTATCTTTTGCTCTTCTGCTGGTATGTTATGTTATGTTAAATAAATGTGTACAGCCCACGTACACCAAGTGGTTTCATGGCCCTCATGAGCAAGAGAGGAGCTGCGACAGTAATGCATTTGACTTACAGATATGCCTGAGTGAGCAGAAAGGTTTTAAGTAGTTTCCTGAACTGTAGGTAACAGGCTGTGAGCCTAATTTCCACAGGAAGCGAATTCCATAGCTGTGGAGCCAGTACTCAGAATCCGAGCCCACTGTGTTTCTCATCCTTAAATACTGGGGTGGTCAGGAAATTCAGATTCGAGGAGCGCAGTTCTCGAGAGGGGATATAGTGCTGAATCCTGGAAGAGAGGAAGGCAGGGCCATTCCCCATTAGGGCTTTGAATGTGGTGCATCCCAGTTTAAAGGCACAACGTTTAGCCACCAGGAGCCAGTGAAGGCTCTTCAATAGGGGTTTAATGTGATGTCGTAGAGGCTGGTGGGTGATGAGTCTGGCTGCGTGATTTTGCACCAGCTGAAAACGTTGTAGTTGATATGCGGGGATGCCAAAGTAAAGGGCGTTGGCTTAATCGATACCCGACGTTACCAAGGCAAGGACAGTAAAGGTTAGGGCCTCAGTGGTTAAGAATCTACTAATCTTCCTGATTCTGCGGATATGGAAGAAGCATGCTGGAACCACTGCGCTTACCTGAGCCTTCATGGAAAGATCGTTGCTAATCATGATCCCTAAACTCTTAACGGAAGTTGCAGGGAATGGGGTACTACCTAGAGTAGGGATGCCAAAAGAAATGTGTTACTTACCTGTAACTGCAGTTATCCAGTATTGGTATCTTACATAGATTCACATGCCTGAATCATTCCCCGTCGTCGGGGTGGGAGTCCCTGGTACATAACAATAGTAATGTCATATAGACATATACATACTAATAGGCCGGAGGCCTCACATTAGTAACCTATCTAAGTCCTTTTGTAAAAAGGAACAAACTTTGGCCAGGAGCCAATCAGCTACTACCACCCTCTAGAACCTTCCTGGAAGGAGCCCTAGTCCCTCAGATTTTCGTAAGCACAGTGCTAAGTAGTGGCTACTGAGAGAACCAAGGTGAGCCCTTCCAGGGGAGGCGGGTGGGTTGCATGTAAATCTATGAAAGATACCAATACTAGATAACTGCAGTTACAGGTAAGTAAAGCATTTCTTATCCAGTATTATGGGTATCTTTCATAGATTCACATGCCTGAATCAGAGTAGCAAGCAATAGTCAGCACATTTCGTCTAATACATCATGGAAGACACTTAATAATACCTTATCATCAGTGCAATACCATGAACATGGAAACATTAGCAGTAGGAAGAAATGTGCAAGAAGGCAATAGGAAGGTGGAATGAGAGGAAGAAGGCTCACCTCTAATGAAATAGATGACGGAGCACCGCTTGTCCCACTGCTGCATCCTTCATAAGTTCTGAGTCCAAGCAGTAGTGCCTGGTGAACGTATGAGGTGTCTTCCATGTCGCCGCTCTACAAATGTCGACAATAAGCACCCCAGCAAAGAGCGCCAAGGAAGTGGAGACTGCTCTTGTGGAATGAGACCGAACTTTGGAAGGCAGAGGATGTCCCGCCTGTTGGTGGCAGAAGGCGATGGCCACAGAGATCCATCTTGAAATACTCTGCTTTGTCAATGGATGACCTTTCCTGGGCCTGCTAAAGGCAATGAATAATTGGCTGGATTTTCGAAACTGTTCCGTCCTATGGATGTAGAACCTCAGACATCTCTTCAGGTCTAAAGAGTGGAGAGATCTCTCCGCTGCCGTGGATGGATTCGTAAAGAAAGTTTTTAGAACAATAGGTTCATTGAGATGAAAAGTCGACAGAACCTTTGGTATGAACTTAGGATTGGTCCTTAAGAAGACTCTGTCCTGTTTGAACTGAAGGAAAGGGTCCTGAATAGATAAAGCCTGAAGTTCACTTACTCTCCTTGCTGACGTGAGAGCCAATAAGAGAGCTGTCTTCCATGACAAGTATTTGATATCTGCTTTATGAATTGCCTCAAAGGGGTGTTTCATCAACTGAGCCAAGACATTGTTGAGTTGCCACGTAGGTGGTAACGGTCTCACTGGAGGGAATGTTCTGAATAACCCTTTCAGAAATTGCTTGACTAGTCTATTGGACTATAGTGACGTTCCAGACGAAGAGCGCCTAAATTGAGAGATGGCCACCAGATGGACTTTTTTTGAGGCGTGGGCCAATCCCGAGTTAGCCAGGTGAAGTAAGTAAGGCAGCATTTGCGCTGGAGATGACGAAAACGGATGCAGTTTGTTAGCTTTACGCCACAGACAGAACCTCTTCCACTTAAGGGAATACGTCTTGTTGGTACTGTCAGCCCGGGCCCGGGCCATGACTTCTCTGCACTCTTGAGGAATATCTAAGTCCTGGAACTCTCTGAACTCAGGAGCCAAGCCGATAATCTGAGAGATGCCGGATCTGGATGCTGGACTTGCCCCTTGTTCATAGTGAGGAGATTCGGGTATGGCCTGAATGGAATCGGCGGCTCCAGCGATAGAAGGTGGAGTTCTGTAAACCAGTGTTGGCGCGGCCATGCTGGGGCTACCAGGATCAGGGTGCAATGCTCTGTTTTCAGTTTCCAGAGAACCCTGGGAATCAGGGGAAATGGAGGAAATGCGTACAAAGACGTTGCACCATGCGATCGAAAATGCATCCCCGAGAGATCTTGGCTGGGGAAGCCAGCTTGCATAATGTTGGCATTTTGCGTTGAATTCCGATGCAAACAGGTCTAGGTGAGGTGTGCCCCAGCGGGAGAACACTGCGCTGAGAGCATGTTGGTTAAGCTCCCACTCGTGGCAAATGGAGCGTTGTCTGCTTAGAGAGTCCGCCAGGGTATTGTCTGCCCCTGGGACATACTCGGCTCGAAGAGAAATGTTGTGTCGTAGTAGCCATTTCCAAATTCGTTGAGATTCTTGAGACAACGTCATCGATCGAGTACCCCCTTGTTTGTTCAAATAGTGCATTGTGGTGGTGTTGTCGGTTCTCACAAGCACTGGGGAGTTCCTGATTCAAGGCAGGAATGCTCGAAGTGCCAGGTATACTGCCCTCAACTCGAGCAGGTTGATGTGCAGCTGCTAGTCTGCCAGAGACCATTGGCCGTTGATCCGGAGTTCCTGCAGGATCGCACCCCATCCTTCCAACGAGGCATCTGTTGTTATTACGTGGGGTGAGATTGGAAGCAGGAATGGAAGGCCCTGGTTCAGATTTTTTGTTTGAAGCCACCAGTGTAGGGCCTGCGTCATGACTGGCGTAATCTTGATCAGATCATCGAAGGACCCTGAGCACTGGATCCACTGAGATGACAACGCTTCCTGTAATGGGCGCATACGGAGGCAGCAGTGTGGAATTAGTAGGATATTGGAGGACATCATCCCCAACAATGATTTGAAGAGTCGCACCTTGATGATCTTTTTGGTCCGAACTCGGCTTGCCAGAGACCTTAGTTTGATTTGACGCTCCTGTGAAGGGAAGGCCTTTCCCTGGCGTGTGTCCAGAGTTGCTCCCAGGAAAGTGAGACGTTGCGATGGTTGAAGGACAGACTTTTCCTGGTTGAGCGTAAGTCCTAGGCTCTCGAAGAGTTGAAGACAGGCGTTGGAAGATCTGGTTACGCCTATCAGAGTAGGAGCCTTGACAAGCCAGTCGTCCAAGTAGGGGAAAGCCTGGTGATGGAGTTGGCGAAGGTACGCTGCCACAGAAGACAGGCATTTTGTAAAAATGCGTGGTGCCGACTTCAGGCCAAATGGCAACACTCTGAATTGGTAGTGCCGTCCCGCCACCACAAATCTCAGGAATTGTCGGTGACTCTTGTGGATCAGTATGGGAAAGTAGGCGTCCTGGAGGTCTAAGGACACCATGAAATCTTTGGAATTGAGCAGCTGTAACACCTCTTGAATGGATACCATACGGAACGATTGTTTCTTGAGGTATCTGTTCAGGCTTCCTAGGTCCAATATAGGTCTCCATTTTTTCTCCTTTTTTCGTATTAGGAAGAATCAGGAGTAGAATCCTTTCCCCCTCTGACCTCGGGGAACTCTTTCTACGGCTCTTTTCAAGAGCATTAGT
The DNA here is from genome assembly GCF_964261635.1 of Lissotriton helveticus. Taxonomy (NCBI): domain Eukaryota; kingdom Metazoa; phylum Chordata; class Amphibia; order Caudata; family Salamandridae; genus Lissotriton; species Lissotriton helveticus. The sequence goes on along the minus strand of NC_136070.1, from coordinate 132,417,671 downwards.
GAGAGTTCTTTTTGAAGGAGATGCAGATTCTTGTGCTGCATAGGACGTGGGGGGTTCGGAGGAGGAGTCTCTACGAACTCCAAAGTATGTCCGAACCGAACCAGCTGGAGAACCCAACAATCCGTCGTGATTTTTTGCCAATTGTGGAGTAAGTTCGATATTTTCCCTCCAACTGCGTAATGTGGAGAAAAAATGGAGGCCTGTGGGAGAAAGAGGTCATTGCCTTCTGGCTGCGTCCTTTTTTCCTCCTCGTCCTCGAAAGGAAGACTTGTTGTACGATGCTCCCCAAAGAGCAGTACTCCATCGAACGGCATGTCCAGTACTTTGTTCTGTACCTCAGGCCGGAACGATGTGGCTTTAAGCCACCCCTGGCGCCTTAGGACAACTGCCCCTGCCAACTGTCGAAATCCTGTAGAGGCAATATCCATCGCCACATCTATCATTTCTGAAGGCAGATCGCTCGCCCTCAAGGAGTACCTTCTTTGCCTCTTCCTTCTGGTCTTCTGGTATTGCTCCTAAATATGGGGCAATATCCGCCCACATCTGGCGATTGTATCGTCCCAAGAGGGCCATGGAGTTTGCAGCCCGGATAGAAAGGGTCGACATGGACGAAAACTTTTTACCAATATTATCAAGTTTACGGCCTTCCTTATCTGTTGGCGCAGTCAACGCGGCCGACGGATTACTAGATTTACGCTGTGCAGCCTGCGTAATAACAGAGTCCGGCTTCGTTTGGCCTATAAGGCATGCCGGAGTCTTGTCTGGGACCTTACATTTCTTGTCGAGCCTGGGCGGAACTGGAATCAGAGATGAGGGTTTTTTCATTATCTTTACCCCCTGATCCCAGCTGTAGTCAATAATAGGGATGGATCGCACAGCCTTCTTGAATGGCTCTTTAAAGTCATACAGGAAGCAATCCTGGGTTTGTGTGGTCATTTCGATTTTAAACCTTGCCGCAGCCCTTTCCACAATATTATGAAACCCCCCGATATCCTCTGGGGGTGAATCCGCCAGTGCCTGGTCAGGGGATGCCGGATCCTGAATGACATAGTCATTCCATTCATCGTCCTGTATTTCTCCTTCCTCCTGCTGCCCCTCCTCTTCTCCTGCTACTTCCTCTTCTTCATCAGAAGAAGGTAGAGGTGGTAATGTGACAGGATCCTGACGAATGACCAGTGGAGGTGGTCTAGGGCGAGGAGGTATCACAGGTGTAGGTTGCTGTACTGGAGGAGGCGGAGTGGGCGGAAATCGTTGTTTGTAGTCCGCTATGAGAAATTGCAGGTCCGTCACTATTGATGCTGGGAGGCACACCATAGGTTGTGAAGAAGGAGGAGGAGTAATTTGACATTCCTCCTGATATCGCCCTTCATCCTGACCCAGGTCTTCATAGTCTGAGCTTTCATGGACCTTAACATGGAGTTCTGATGGACTTGTCGCAGGTTGGAACATTGAACCGTCATCAGAATCCTCCGTGTCCAGCAGATGGGTCGGTGGCAGTGGTTGGACCCTGCTAGGCGTTAAAGTACTCATTGTCAGTCTGTAGCGTGTGTAAGAGTACTGCAGCTTAGGAGACTCTGTAGTCGACGAGCCCGTCAACGGGGTGGTCGTCGACGGTGGAGCGTCTATGGCCTTAGCAGATGACTCTGTTGTCTTCATCGACGACGATGCCGTCGACAGCAGCGTCGATGGTTCTTTCTTCGTCAACGGCAGTGTCGTCATGGGCCTGTCGTCGATGGCTGTCGTCGATGGCTTCGTCGACGATCGCGTTGACGTCGGCTTCGTCGACGCTGGTGTTGATGTCGATGGCCTCGTCGACGCTGGTGTCGACATCGATGACTTCTTCGACGCCGGTGTCGACGTAGATGGCTTCGTCGATGGCTTCGTCGACGATGGCGCCGTCGACGGTGCCTTAGATGCTGTCAATGAGGAAATCGTCAATGCTGATGTGACTCTCGTCGATGACGATGACTTTGTTTTCGTCGACGTGTTAGATGTCATCGACGGCGGCGTCAGCGACGATTTCTTAATAGCAATGACAGATATAATAGACCTACCCGACGATGACGATGCCGTGGTAGAGGTCATGGCGGAGAAGGACGATGCCATCGACGTAGATATAGTTGCTGTCGACGTCGTCACAGGCATGGCCGAAGTTACCAGCAAAGGCTTCTTGAAGGTGGCATCCTGAAGAGAACTCTACCCTGCCATGGCCTGTGGACGAACCTCTGAAGACTTGGGCGTCTTCTTCTGAGGTGGCTCTGCAGACCGGTCTGGAGATGACGGTCTGGGCCTTTTGGATGAGTAGTGTGAGCTCCTAAAGGAACACTCGCTCTCACCTGAAGAGACTGTCTGATCCTTCTCTTTAAGTCTCTTGAGCCATTCAAGCAGGAGTCCTTCTCTGTCCTTCAGGGTCTTGGCAGAGAAAGTGCAGCAGACTTTGCAATCCTTCGCAGAGTGGTCAGGATAGAGACAGTAGAGGCAGTCTTCATGCCTGTCATCCACATGTAGTCTCAACTTGCTGCATGAAGCACAGGGTCTAAAGAGCCCTTTTTAGGAGTGTCAGATATGGTGGACTGAAGTACTCCTCCACAAGAATAAGTTCTGTGAGAAAAATATGGAATAAATCCAGAAATACCAGAAAGCTGAGCAGAGCTCAGTGGAGACTCCCTGAGCAGGATGTATGACATTACAACGCATGCTTTTACCACGCATGCCTTTACAACGCATAGCGCTTTGGGGTGCTGGATAGTGAATAGTTTAATTTACTATTCCAACTCCAGTCCCCGTGGATAGTAGGGAAGGTGTTGGATAGTAAATTAAATCTATTCCCTATCCTAGAGCGCCCCCCAGCGCAATGCATTGTAATGGTTTGCGTTGTAAAAGTTGCGATGTAAAAGCACTGCGTGGTAAAAGTTGCGTTGTAAAGGATGTTTCCCCCCTTAGCACGACGTGCGGTAGAAAATCTGATGGACTAGGGCTCCTTCCAGGAAGGTTCTAGAGGGTGGTAGTAGCTGATTGGCTCCTGGCCAAAGTTTGGTCCTTTTTACAAAAGGACTTAGATATGTTACTAATGTGAGGCCTCTGGCCTATTAGTTTGTATATGTCTATATGACATTACTATTGTTATGTACCGGGGACTCCCACCCCGTCGACGGGGAATGATTCAGGCATGTGAATCTATGAAAGATACCCATAATACTGGATAAATTGGCGTTCCAAGGGTTTGCTGATCCGCCTGCGAGGATGAGCTCAGTTTTATCTGGGTTTAATTTCAGTTGGTTGTCGTTCATCCAGGCGCTATTAAAGCTTAATGTGGATTGAAAATAGAGCACTGAATAGATGGTAGGACTGATATCAAACACCAATTGAAGTTCGTCGGCGTAGTTAAAAGTGACAACCTTTCTCTTGCGCAGACACCAGATCAGGGGGAATAAGTATAGATTGAACAACAGGTGCGAGAGGGAGTGTGAGAAGTTGGCCTGGCATATGATGTCCGCTATTCTAGTGGGCACCTTGCACCAGTCCAAACGACCCTTATTGATGGTAGGTATAAGACTATCTTTATAGAAAGCTATCCTAGTGGTAGCTGTGGAGAACAGCTTTCAGGCTAAGTCTTGAAGGAATGTAAAGCAGCTTGTTTTACTAGTCTATAATCTCTTTAATGATCAACTGAAAGTACACCGCACAAGGTATACATCAAATATATATGTATTTATTCTAAACACAACCCATCTAGTCTCTTTATGAGGCTAGAGGCAAAAGTACAAAACAAGGACTTTAAATAGCACACAGTAATTAGCACAGTATAAGTTTTGCCCTAGGGGCCTCACAAACCATATACTAAAATAGTGGTATAAGAACCACGTGAGGGATAGAAGCGAGGCCTAGGGCCTGTAGAACTGCTGGGGCAACCAGGAACCACCCAAGGTAGGGACGCAGGAGACCCACGGGGGATGCGTGCTGTGTCTAAACACAGCCGCGAATCACCATTGACTTCTATGTAGAAAAAGCAAGTTACAAATTTAAAGATTAAGGACACTTGGGAGTGAACTAGGATGGAACCCTTTCAGACTTAGACACTTCGAGAGTCAAGACCCATGGGAGCACCGGAGTACTCGTGTTACCTCACCCAGGGAAGCAGGGTGCATAAGTGTCTTTTGGTGTCGGGTTTTGTCGTCGGGTTTTGAGAAGAAGTGCTGCAGGCGACCAGAGGAGAAGTGTCCGGGTGGATCCAAGGGTGGATCGGAGATCTGAAGAACCTGAAAGCAGAGGGGACAGAGTCTGTGTCACTAGCCAGTGACCAGGATGGCGACAGGAAGATGCCAGCCGATGTCGGGTGCTTTCAAGTGAAGTAGGTGAAGCTTTACTCTTCATCCACAAGGACCAGGAGGCATCAACAACAACCAGGAGCTGGATTCGAGCTGTCCCACAAAGGATGTCGAGTGCTGCAGTATCAGAATCCAGATTGGACCCAACAAGCTTTGGGAACAGCTACCCACACAAGAAGACAAGATTGGCTTCAATGCAGACCAGCACGGTCAGAGGGACTCACCCTTTAGAGGGGAGTCAGGGCACGTCTGGAGCAACCAGGAAAGCTAAAGAAAAAAAGGATTTTCCTTCGTGGGGACCCACAAGCCAACGGCCTAGGGATCGCGAAGGAGCCTCAAGCTGCAGTTAAGAAAGGGGACTCATGGGACACTCGTGGAGTGCTGGCCTCTAAGCTTTGGTGCAAAAGGTGCTCGGGGCAAAGGCAACAAATAGCCCAATGCACAACTTCAGGAAACTTCAGGAAGTAGGTGCAGGTGTAAACTTGCAGGATGTCCAGGAGTTCCGGTCCCACGTCCCTCGTGTCAGCTATAGGTCTCAGCTCTGCTGGGAACTCGTGTCAGCTTCGGAGATGTCTGGAAGTCTATGTCCTGTGTCCCTGATTCTTCAGGATCCGGCGGGAGCCTCGAAAATGCAGACCGGCAAGATGCTCTTAGGTGCCTGTTTGAACAGGGGGTCACTCCTTGACCCCAAGGGAGATTTCCTCCGTCTTCCAGTCGATATGGAATGTCGAAGGTCCAAGATTTTGTGTTCAGAGTTTCTTCCAGGGTATTCTAAAGTCCTTGGTACTGGGTTCCTATACTTATACTAAGTTTTTGGGATGCACTAACTCTAAGGTCCAACCTATGGGAGGACCTGGGGAGGGGGTGGTTACACCCCTTCCCCTTTGTCCAGATTCGCGCCAGAGCTGGGGATGAGTGCCCCAGCAACCGGTTTGAACTGGGAAATGCATGGAGCACCTTGTGTGCTCCAGGCAGTGTCTCAAAAGCATTCACTGAATGCAACCCACCCCGCCCCAATACACTAAAGCCTGTCTGGGGAGGTGCTGGCACCTCCCTGGACAGAAAACCTATTGTACAGGCCTCCCCTGCCGGAGTTTCGTCCAGCAGGAGGTCAGACTCGTGTCTGTGGCAGCAGCATCTATTTTGTGATGCTGAGGCTCTTTGAAACTTTAACCGGGTATACCAGTGTGTACATGTCTTCTCCCTCTAGAAGGTTGGAATGCTACCCCCGCCGCCAGAACTGGCGGGGGGTAGTATTCCAAAGTGTTTGACACCAAACACGGCATGTTTTGATAAAGCCAAACCAAAGTTAGCATTAACCGCAAGAATTATAATGCACTTAAGAGTATATCGTCTGGCTATATCATAGAACAGCTACAAGGAGGGATTTCCGAAAGCTGCAGAGGGGCTCAGCTCATGCTAGGGCACCCTCTCACACAAAACCAAGCACTCTGCCTTCAGGATTGTCAAGGCCTGCCATAGGAGAGACTTATTGGTTAATATGTGTCTATATGTATAGGTAGATACAGGTATACTATATCTAAGTAAGGGGTGTTTACACCACCTTACCCAGGCTGCAAGTGCAGACCTGTGGTGCCATTTTGGAAGGCTAACCAGGAGTGGCATAGTACATGCGTCAGCCCCTGGTAGGCCTCTGGGGTACCTATGCCCTTGGTACCTAAGGCACCATATACTAGGGGCTCACAAGGTAACTCAGTAACCAATCTGGTATAAACAGGCACTTCAAAATCGGAAAAAAGAAATTAAAGATCTTGCCTGGGGGCGTTAATAAAGGCTAGCGCCCTTCGGGACAATATTTCCTTCTGGAGAGAAGTTAATGCCCCGTTCTTTGCAGAAAGAAAGACTGATTCTTTAGAGGTAGCTGTAGCCGAGGACGTGTGGGTTACTTCACGGCACTATATAAAAATGACGATCTGCCTGTGGTAAACTACCCTGTGACATCATCACCCATCGCCACTGCCCCGCAGTCTGAAGAGTCTAATACCATAGATACTTTTCCGTTGAATATAGTCTTTTCTCCACCAGAGGTTGAGCAGGCTATTCGAGAGAGCGCACATTCCAAAGCCCCAGGGCCAGATGGCATCCCTATTGACTTATTTAAAGAAAATATGGACTTATGGGCCCCGCTCCTTACAAATGTTCTAAACTCCTATGGTCAAACGGGCTTTCCAGTAACATGGCAGGAAGCCATTGTAATTCCCATCTTCAAAAAAGGAGATAGACAGGATCCCAAATGCTATAGGCCAATCTCCCTACTCGACTCCTTGATGAAAGTAGCAGGAAGAGTTTTACTTACTAAATTACAATCCTGGGCCAAAGCGGAAGGGGTTCTTTCAAAGTTCCAATATGGGTTCAAGTGCGGCTGGGCACAGTCGAGCAGGGACTCAATTTGGCATTAATAACTAGTAAATACATGGTGGCAAAAAAAGGGAACCTATACATGACGTTTGTCGACTTAAGCTCGGCTTTCGACTGCTTAAGCCACAATGTGTTATGGAATACCTTAACTAAGATGGGGATAGACCCATTTGTACTCAATTTTATAAAGGAACTATACAGAGGTGCAGGGGCAACGGTCCGCTACGGTAAAAATGTAGAACGCACCAAGAAATTCCCAATCGAAAAGGGCGTTCGACAAGGCTGTATCCTTGCACCTTTCCTTTTTAATCTGTACATTAACGAAGTGGCAGACTTTTTGACCAATTTGGAAGTGGACTACCCCAAAATTAATGGTACGGCGGTACCGATACTACTTTACGGTGACAATGCTGTAATAATGTCAAGAACTCAGGTGGGCCTTCAAAAGGCATTAACTGGCTTTTCCACTTTTATGGGCTCTAGAGGGCTGAAGATAAACGTGGGAAAAACCTTTACCATGTGCTGCACGTCAAAAAACAATTCAAAATAGACTGCAAAACTTTCGTCAATCAGACAAAGATAGGCTTGACGAAAACATTTTCCTATTTAGGTATTATTTTTAACAATAGAGGAACTTGGACTACAGCCATCACTACACGCAATCTGGCTTTTTCCCGTACCATTGGCGCAGTAAAAAAATTTGCCAAGAGACTGGGCGGAAAACCCGTAGACACTCTGCTGAGGATTTACGCAGCAAAATGTGTCTCTACTGCGACCTATGGGGCTGGCATTTGGGGGACGGCCGACTGCAGACAAATCCAACTAGCGGAAAACGCATTTTTCAGGTACTTGTTAGCTGTCCAAATCTCTACAACTATATGCCACAAGGAATTAGACCGGGTACATATCACAGACTTAATCAAGATAAGACCAATCATGTTGTGGCATAAGATATGGATTTCCAAGGATACAGCCTTTAGCAGGGATGTGATTCAAGACTGTATGAACCAATCAGCCGCTAGGAAGCTCACCTGGCTGGCTTCATTATGTCAAAAAATTTCTGAATTCTATTGGCCATCCAGAACTCTATGTAACTCCCAGCTCTTGTGCATTAATTTCGAAAAAAGCTTTAAAGGAAATCTGCCTTGAGCTGCTAGAAGATAGGCGATGGTATCTGGACGGAAATAAGTCTACGATCATCTCTCACCGCCGCCTTCTACATGGCCCAGGTTTACATCCATACCTGGCCCAGGCACTTCCCAGTTACACCAGAATGCTATTAACAAGGATGAGGACCGATTGTTTTTATAGGCTGATATCCTTCCCCACCCCAAATGACTGGTCTGCCACGCTAATTAATTGTCCATGTGATGATTCATCCACTCAGTCAAATATCCACTGCATTTTCTTCTGTAAATACTATGTTTGGGGCAGAAAGAGGCATCTGTTGCCCCTCTTAAAGATGTGGGGTTTGAGACAATGCAAACCAGCCTTGATCAGACTGTATATGCCACAAGACGAATCTACTATGGTCGCAGCTGTTAAATTTCTGAAATATATAGTAAGATGCAGATCTTCGATGGCATAATGATTGCATTGCACAATAATGCACTTAACAGCATACATTAATTATCCTGGACTCCTCTAGTGTTTTAACGAATGATTAAGTTCTCTTTTTAATGAAAAACAACGAATTAATTTGTACTTCTGTATTTTGTGGATGAAATGTTTTTTAAACTCGTTTTTTTATGTGCTTTAATGGTCTTTTAACAAATACCGAATAAAGCTATCTTTGAACTTGAACTTGGACACCCTCGACAGAAAGGGGGCCCAATTGAATCAGCACAATAAAAGACTGGACACAGCGGAGGGCAGGGTCTCAGACTGGGAAGATAGCAGAGCCCAAGCAACAAAACGGTTAGAGAGGATGGAAGGTCTACTGAAGAATGTTGCCATGAAGAACGAAGACTCCAGCTGTTATGTTTCCATTTGGTAAATTTGAGGTTTGTTTGACACTATTACGGGATTTGGGGTTTTCTCCTTATTTTCGATTGAGTGGATGGGCTGGTGGATCGGGTTCTCTTTGGTTTCTTTGGGTATATGGTCTCACTTGTAACTGACAAGACTGCTTTGCTATGATGTCTGCGTGCACATGTTGACACATTCATGTTCCTTATAGTTAGGGCCACTTGTGAAGATGGTGGGCAGGCTCTCCACCATTTCTGAAATCGATTTTTTTACATGGAATGTGCGGGGTCTTTACAATGCAAGGAAAGGGAAACATGTATTGAACTATTTGCAGCGTCATAAAGCAGATATGGTTTTTCTGCAGGGAACTCATTTGTCCCCCTCCTCCCCTACGTCGTTTGCCTCTAGCAGGTATGTGCACCGCTATTTTGCGAACTACATCACGTACTAAAGGGGAACTGCCATACTTATACACAAACGTCTGCCCTTCCAACTGTGTAAAGTGACCACTGATAGGGCAGGTCATTACACATTGGTGATGGGGGAGGCTAATGGGATACAACATTGCTTTAATATGTATTTATGTTCCAAATGTAGATGACCCTGATTTTTTTCACTCTCTGCATGCCCTGTTACTCCCATTGGGCTCTATGTTTGCTTAGTGGGAGACGTAAACCTGCTTTTGCAACCCACCCTAGACAGTACAACGGATTCCCCGGCCACGAAACCCCGAGCCAATAGAGTACTTAGGGACATCTGTGACTCTATTGGCCTAGTTGACATATGGCGCATGCGTAGCCCCGACGACTCTGCTTACACTCACTACTCAGCCCCCCACAACACTTGGACATGACTGGACTTTTGGCTTGTCTCCCGTACCATGGTTGCCTAGTGTCGCAATATTAACGTACTCCGACCACTCACCGGTCAGTATGCATATCCGGGTCACCAGGACAGAGGGTGTTGCGGGGCAGTCGATGTTACCGAGAAAGGCCTCAAATGATGCAGTATTCTTGGCTGAAATCCGAGAGTCCATAGTGACTTATTTTGATCCCAATGTGGGCTTTGTCAGCACGTTGGCGACTGTTTGGGAGGCATTTAAGGCGTACATAAGGGGGGAATGTATTGCGAAACACTCCGGGTATTGAAATCATTGAGGGGTACACTAGCTCGCTTAGAGGACCGTCTGAAAGGATTAGATGCAGACCTACTCAAACACTCAGACCCGATTAAGCAGGCCAAACGCTTGTTGCTGCTGGCAGAATTCCGGGATGCGGTGGAGAGCGAAACAAACTTCCTGGGGAAATATGTCACTGCTAGGTGGTACGGAAAGGCTGGGACGCACGCTGGCGCAGTTGTTGCGGCCTTGTGTGGGGAAGACTTACATTGCATCTCTTCATTTGGATGACGGACAGATTCACACAGAAACAGCGGAGATCAGAGATGAGTTTTGTCGATATTACACAACTTTATACACTACGTGCGCTCAGCAGGACGAGGACGACTGCAGGGCCTATATAGATGAGATTGCTATGATATGGCTTGAGGATTATATGCAGAAGTTCTTGGCAGAGCCATTCTCTAAGGAAGAAATTGTCAGCTCCATAGACGCCTTAAACGGCACTACAGCACCTGGACTACTTGGCTTCACTGGCGTTTTTTATAAACATTATAACGATATACGAGCACCTTATCTTCTTGAGGTTTACAATAAAGCCCTGGAAAATAAATAATTGCCCGCAACACTGCGCAAAGCTGTAATTGTCTTACTGTCCAAGCCTAGCAAGGAAGGATCCATTGAGCTGCGGTTCCTATAGGACGATATCATTTCTGAATTCGGACTACAAAATCCTAGCCAAAATGATTTAGTTGAGGCTCTCGTTACTCTTGGATTGCATCATATCGCCAGTGCAATCTGGTTTCGTTGCCCATAGGTCCACTGCGCAGAATTTGCATACATTTCATTAGCTGGAATGGGCTTTTAAATGGGCAGTAATGAGGAAACTAGGCATTCCCAAAGGTTTCATAGACCTCACGGCGTTACTGTATGCCTCTCCCACTGCCAGACTCCGGTAGAATGGTACTTTGTCCACCTCATTTACTCTCACACGTGGTCCCAGGCAAGGTTGCCCGTTATCCCCTTTACTTTTTTATATTGGCATTGGACCCTTTGGTCCGCCACTTTCAGGAGAAGCAGCTCCACCGAGGTATACAGTTCAATATAGGCCCCCTACTCATATCACTCTATGCTGACAACATTGTTTTGAATATGAGACGTTATTTTGCATGTCATTTCTTAGCATGCTATTACTACGCAGTTATTACTTAGTAATAACCCTTACTACGCAAGTTTTTAGTTTGCATACCATTACATTGAAAGTGTTAATGTATGCGAAGTAAAAATTTGCCTAGAAATAAAAATGGCATGCGGAATAACGTGTCATATTAAAAAAAGAAATGTTTATAACACAACACTACAATAAATAATAAATATAAATACACGACCCAACACATCAAAAACACGAAAACACTACACTACCCTACACTACTGAAACACAACTACACTACCCTAAACCCTAAATCACTACCCCCTGTACGAATATATACACATTTATTTATTTAAAAAGTTTTATATAGCGCTGGCTAGACCCGGAGGTATCAGAGCGCCTTACATAAGGTTCCACAGAAATGATAAAATTACTTCAGTTACACATTACATCAGTTACTAGAAAAACATTTCAAGAGTGTAGAAGACGAAATAAATGGAGTTTAGAAGGGTAAGGGGGTGCGGTAAAGGGGTAGGAGTTAGATAGAATGGAGCGACGAAGGAGGGTCTGCCCAAAGCCTGGCTGGGTAGGTGACGACTGAGGGGGAAGTCCACCGTCCATCTCCTCTTTAGCTATCGGGTAGCTCCACCAGGCATCAGCCAAACAGCTAGGTCTCAACGAGAAAACAATTAAAGAGCAAAAGCAGCGATGGGGAACAAACAAGACTAATGTCAGAAGTCCGGCTGTGTAGGTGATGGCCGTGGCGGTGTGCAGGAGCCAATCTCCCCTATGGTACACAGACATAATATCGACTCCAAAATATCGTTTGGAGAAAATATCGACTCCAAAATATCGTTTGGAGAAAATATCGACAGGACAGAATATCGACAGCCAAAATATCGTTTTTAAGGTAAGTGAAGTAATATCGTTTTTAAGGTAAGTGAAGTAATATCGTTTTTATTTTTAGGGTTCAGGGTCAGTTTTGGGTTTTTGGATAAAGGGTTTTTTTTAGGGTTCAGGGTCAGTTTTGGGTTTTTGGGTAAAGGGGTATTTTTAGGGTTCAGGGTCAGTTTTCAGTTTTTGGGTAAAGGGGTATTTTTAGGGTTCAGGGTCAGTTTTCAGTTTTTGGGCAAAGGGGTATTTTTAAGGTTCAGGGTCAGTTTTCAGTTTTTGGGCAAAGGGGTATTTTTAGGGTTCAGGGTCAGTTTTCAGTTTTTGGGTAAAGGAATATTTTTAGGGTTCAGTGTCAGTTTTCAGTTTTTGGGTAAAGGGGTATTTTTAGGGTTCAGGGTCAGTTTTCAGTTTTTGGGTATTATTTTATTATATTTTATTACTATATATATATGTTTAATAAATATGAAATAAAAAAATATTTATTTAATTTTCATTAATTATTTAAATATTATAAGTTAATTTAAGTAATTTTAAGTATATTTTAGTAATTAATTATTAATATTAATTTAATTTAACACTGTTTTTAGTAAATACGATATTTTTTACAACTATATTTTTGTAAACGATATTTTTAACTCAATATTTTTGTACTTACCTGTTTGTAGATAGAAACTCGATATTTTGACTGTCGATATTTTCTCAACGATATTTTTGATGGTCGATATTCTGTCCGTCGATATTCTTTCAGTGATCCCTCCCCTATAGCTGTCGGTACAGCTCCACCAGGAATCGGCCATGTATGCGTTTCGGGTTCCACCAGAATAGAGAGAGGAACAGGAGGTGATCCAAAGTCAAGACTCAAGAGGGGTAGGGGGTAGGGAGGAGGGGGAGGAGGGAAGTAAGGTCAGGAGAGACATCGGTCCTGGTGTTACTGGGGAGAGCCTTCCGCAACGTTTTCCAGCTGGCCACTGGGACAAAGATGGTGAGTGGAGAGGTGAGGAAAAGACATACTCCAGGTTCAGAGCTTCTCGTGGTGAAAAGTCTCCCCTAGCGGCCCCTACACTCATTCACTACCCATCACAACCCCTCGACAGTACACTAAACAGTAAAACAGTAAACGACACTACACTAATACCACAACACTACCCTAAACCCTAACACACTACCCCCAGCACAACACTGCCCCCTAGCCCCAGTCCTGTCCCTACTCCCAATCACTGCCCTGCACAACCCCAACACTACCCTAAACCCTAAGACAGTAACCTACACTACATTAACCCTACAACACTACCCTAAACCCTAAAATACTACCCCAAAATGACTCTGCCCCTACCCCCAGTCCTGTCCCAACTCCAAACACTACCCTTCACAACCCCCGACACTACCCTAAAGCCAAATACACTACTACACTACTCTACACTACACAAACACAAGTATACTACTCTGCACGACCCTACACAGCCACACTTACCTCTCTCTCCTCGTGGTCCCTCTCGTCTCGCGTGGTTCCTCTCTGCTCCGGCTTCCTGCCTTGTCGGGAAAAGGATGTGTCTGGAAATGGATGCGCCTTAAAAATAACTATGGTGATAGCACATACAATTACAATGCATGCGTTGAAACAATGCTTGCGATGTAACAGCATGCGTACTAATGGCATCCGTTGTTACATGGTAAACATAGTAACGCTTGCGACGTAATGGCATGCGTACAAACAGCTGCATACTAATGGCTGTTCACCCATTGTTTTATATGTCCACTGCCCTCAAACCAATCTAGACCCACTGCTCAAAGAGATTCTTCGCTTTGGTGGATACTCGGGAGTGGGTGTTAACTGGAGTAAATCCGCACTGTTCCCTTTGACCACTGCAAAACGTGAGTCCCATGCTCTCCATACCACTGGAGTCAAGCTTTCCTGGCTGAAGACGGCTGATAGCCAGAAACCGGTCCTAGGATGCTTGATTCCGTTCCAGGAAAGACATGGTTTGGCAGTTCGGACTGGACTCTTCCCATGAGGCACAGGGTCAAGGCTGATTTGCATATGACCATGTCTGAACTGGGGTGGTGTGGAGTGCAAAAAAACGATGGATTTAGGCCCAGATCTCTGTACTGGGGTGAATGTATGACATTGTTCTGCATTCTGTCCATCAACTGTTGTTTTTGCATTTGTCACCCCGAGTGGGATGGGTATGCTCAGACGTGAGTCCCATGCTCTCCATACCACTGGAGTCAAGCTATCCTGGCTGAAGACGGCTGATAGCCAGAACCCGGTCCTAGGATGCTTGATTCCGGTCCAGGAAAGACATGGTTTGGCAGTTCGGGCTGGACTGTTCCCATGAGGCACAGGGTCAAGGCTGATTTGCATATGACCATGTCTGAACTGGGGTGGTGTGGAGTGCAAAAAAACAACGGATTTAGGCCCAGATCTCTGTACTGGGGTGAATGTATGACATTGTTCTGCATTCTGTCCATCAACTGTTGTTTTTGGATTTGTCATCCCGAGTGGGATGGGTATGCTCAGACGTGAGTCCCATGCTCTCCATACCACTGGAGTCAAGCTATTCTGGCTGAAGATGGCTGATAGCCAGAAACCGGTCCTAGGATGCTTGATTCCGGTCCAGGAAAGACATGGTTTGGCAGTTCGGACTGGACTGTTCCCGTGAGGCACAGGGTCAAGGCTGATTTGCATATGACCATGTCTGAACTGGGGTGGTGTGGAGTGCAAAAAAACGATGGCTTTAGGCCAGATCTCTGTACTGGGGTGAATGTATGACATTGTTCTGCATTCTGTCCATCAACTGTTGTTTTTGGATTTGTCACCCCGAGTGGGATGGGTATGCTCAGACGTGAGTCCCATGCTCTCCCTACCACTGGAGTCAAGGTATCCTGGCTGAAGATGGCTGATAGCCAGAAACCGGTCTTAGGATGCTTGATTCCGGTCCATGAAAGACATGGTTTGGCAGTTCGGGCTGGACTGTTCCCATGAGGCACAGGGTCAAGGCTGATTTGCATATGACCATGTCTGAACTGGGGTGGTGTGGAGTGCAAAAAAACGATGGATTTAGGCCCAGATCTCTGGACTGGGGTGAATTAATGACATTGTTCTGCATTCTGTCCATCAACTGTTGTTTTTCCCTTTGACCACTGGCACCATTGAATGGGAATGCGAATTCCTGCTGACAGGGTGCCACGACTAGGTCAGGTATTTAGGTATACAGATACATAGAGAGGCGGAACAGATGTTACGGCTAAATTACGGTTCAGCCATACACAACCTTGAAGCGCAGATAGAACGCTGCTTACGGCTCCCACTCTCTATGTCCAGCAGATGTCATAGGACAACATGACTTTGCCATATGAAAGGGGGAACTGGGGGCCCCGGACTTCAAATTGTATTATCTAGTTGCATAGACCAGCTTTGCCCACTCATGGTACCATCCAGATGCGTGCATTCCCTAAGGGAAGCTCGAGTCTGACTTGGCATTTCCGATTCCGCTCTCTGCCCTTCTACCCCAGGGCGTGCACCGTGACCCCAGGGATATTCAGACTGTATCTACCACGAGCTGGGCATGGTGCAAACTCTCGCGGATCACAGGACATGGCTCCTTATACTCCTCCGACTTGCCTATAGCGCACAACCCCTGGCTCCCTCTCATAAAAGAGAACATGGTTTTGTTGGTACTTAAATCACATTCCATGGTAAAGTTTGGTGACTAGTTCCCGTGAAAATGCTGGTAGAAACAGGGTGACTAGATTGACTTTTATGAACCAGTTTATTTTTTACCAGGGTTCGCAGGTCGCTGCGTGCTAAAATATCAGAATACCTGCTTGAGCCGCAGTCCTTCGGACCTCTATCCCTTGTCATAGCAGACCCTGCTGGGAATCTATAGATATCGAAATTATATAAGGCTTGCATGACCCTTATCCTGTGCCACGATACTAAGATTCGGGCTGCCTGGGAGTTGGACTTAGGTCATCCCATCCTGGACGACCAATATGCCTTCTGCTGTGCACAAACTAGGGGAATCTCCTTCAACAGCAGGCATAAGTGTCATGAGGTAGAAACCCCTTCAGGAAAACCCACCCCTTTCCCGTGCACCCAGCACGCAGCAGATTGTCAGTGTGATTGTGTACTGTGAAATCGTGACTTTCCATTTGCATTGAGACTAAGAATTGTTTCCTTCATTCATGATTTTTCCTTTTGTTTCAGTTGTATTGTTTATTGCTCGCTTTTTCTCACATCTTGGTATTAATGAATAGATCCTAGTTCAAGATAGTGAAGTGAGCCTTTGCCTACACACAGCCCGGAGTGCAGGACTCCAGCCTCTTTGCAGGTAAGGGCCTTGTGTACTAAATCCCAGCGCTGCACGCACGCACGCTGTCTGTGCGCAAAAGGGTGCGGCTGGGTGCGGTTCCCTATTTAAACCGCACCCAACCTTCCAGAAGACGCTTTGCCTTCTGCCCAGCTCCGAGGAAGGATCGCGCTTGGAGCCCCTCCAGGCCTCTTCAAGGTGAACGGAAAGAAAAGCGGCAGGAAACGGTTTCAGAGGCTTTTCATTCATGACGAAGAAGCTAAGTACAATCTTTGAATTCTTTCATCAAGGCGCCCTTCGCACGAAAGGTCAAGAGAGTATTTCAGGACAAAAGACTTTCTCTGAAAACAACACGAAAGGCTTTTTGGAACTTTAATTCAGTTTGGGACTTATGATTTTAGGCAATAGTATTATAAGAAAACTGAGTGCTTCAAAGCTTTCTTGGAGTTCGTTAAAACTTACATGTTCAGTACTTTTTACTCTGTTTATTTTCAGAGAATAGTGCGAAACCTCATTTTTGATTATTTGTGTTTGAAATGCCCGTGATGTAACAGAAAGATACTTTTGGAAAGCTTGGTATTTGTAACAGTTCTTTTCTCAGCCTACCAGGAATCCCTAAATGGAAGGATATTCACAAAGACATATATAGTAAGTGAATCTCAAGGAGTTTTGCTTCCTTGATTAAAGGATTAGCTGAGTAGTATCTAATACAGGTATTTATATCCACAACTTCTTTAAGTTCATTTATCCGAGGAAAGGACAGCCCAAGACAAGACTACAGAGGTACCTGACGCCTAGACCATCACGACAAGACAAGACAAGACAAAGAAATACTGGACGAAGACCATACAACACTGATCGCAGGTAGGCGATTTACAAGAGAGACACAGACTCTAACTACAGAGGGAGGGGTTAGGCAAAGAAGACTAATGTTTCAGATCTAGGGGTAGTTAAGAACTGATTTTAGGAAGAGACTTGTTGTAGTAAAATCTGGGTACTTGTTGATCCGCAGGTCGACAGCAAGAACCAGGCTACAACCCTACGCCCACGTCCAGTACCGGCCCTCTTCCCTAATTTCTAGTTTAGTCTTGCTGTGAATAGTATTTCAGTAAGTTTTAACTTAGTAGTCAGGGAAGTTGGTCCCTTGCGTCTCTGCAAAATCTTCTATGTCATTCACAAGGCTTCAGCTTCAAGACAAGGTAAGGGACGACGTAGACGGTCTTGACAGAAGGCAAAGCCCACGAGAATTATTTTGCCCAGATGCAATGGATCAAGTTACGTTACAGGGTTTAGCAACCATCCTGGAAGATATAAGACAGGAAAATGTAGCCTTACGTAGGGACATGTCCACCCTCCAGGAGGCACTCCAGACTTCAGCAACCTTTCAGAACGCCTCTTCTGATTCCGGATCCCAGACTCGGATTCAAGTTGTGACGCCTGTTCCTACTCCTTTAACGCAGCCAGAAAGGTTTTATGGGGACAGTAACAAGTTCTCAGTATTTTTACAACAGTGTCATTTACATTTCATAGCTAAAACTTCAGCATTTCCTGATGATTCGTCCAAGGTAGCTTTTATGTTATCTTATTTAGGAGGTGACGCAGCTCTTTGGTCAGTCCCTCTGGTTGAAAATGATGACCGGATACTGTATAATTTTAAGGATTTTGAACGAGCATTAAAGAAGATGTTCGCTAAACATGTTTTTGTTCAATCCGCAGATAACGAGCTTCTTAGTTTGAGACAAGGGTCCTCCGATCTGCTACATTATATCTCTTTGTTTAATCGGTTGGTTTTAGAAGCTGATTGGCCTTATGACAAAAGAGTTTCAATTTTTTACAGGGGGTTGAAAGACGAGCTGAAGGACATGATTACTCAAATCTTAGAACCTCCAGATGACATCAGTGAGTTCATAGATCTAGTAGTTAAATTAAACCACCGTTTGTCAGAAAGAAGAGGAGAAAGGGGAAGCCCGAACACAAATTAGTTTTCTTGAAAGAAAAGACGTCTAGAGAGGTCAGTCTCAGAGTCGATCCAGCTGAACCAATGCAAATAGGTACCGTACGAGGTCCAATTTCTAAAGAAGAAAAAGAAAAGAGACGAAAGCTGAATCAATGCCTTTACTGTGGGAAGACGGGACATTTCGTCAAGGAATGCTCGGTTAGGCCAAATAAGATTAAGTCTAAGACCTCAGACATAGCCATCACCCAAGAAGCTTCGGGAAACGAGAGTGCTCGGTAAGTTTGGAGGCCAGTTTATCGAGTAAAGATCCCAGTCTGGCCTCAACTCTTCCACCTTTAGGGTGTAAACATTTCAGTATTTTTGTAGAATTAAGAAGTATTACTTCAACCTCTAATCTTAGAAAGGTAGAAGCAATAATTGATTCGGGAGCTACTGGCAATTTCATTGATTCACACTTTTTTCTGAAACTAGGATTTACTTCTATACTTAAGGAACATCCAGAAATCGTTAGAGCAGTGGATGGCAAGGAACTGTCATCTGGCCCAATTTGTAAACGAACAGAACTATTAGAAATGGATTGTTCAAAAATTCATAGGGAGAAGATTCAATTTGACATCATAGATGCTCCCCAATTTAAATTAATCCTAGGAATTCCTTGGTTGTTCCCTTAAAAAGACTTCCTTCTGCTATGGAACTTGCCCATTTAATAATGATACATATCATTCGTTTACATGGCATCCCATCTGTAGTTATTTCGGATAGAGGATCTCAATTTATATCCTGAGTTTGGCGCAATTTGAGTTCTTTGCTTCACATGGAGGTCAAACTGTCTTCTAGTTACCACCCTCAGACAGATGGTTTAACAGAACGGACCAACCAGACCATTGAACAATTCCTACGTTGCATGCTGACTGAAGTTTCAGAAGAGTGGTCAGATCTGTTAAGTCCCTTAGAATTCGCCTATAACAATTTAGAACATTCCTCAATCAAGATGTCTCCATTCTTTTGCAACTACGGATTTCACCCCAAAAGTATTCCTAAGCTAACAGACAAGGTAGAGTCAGTACCGGCAGTTTCTGAATATGTTTCTAAACTGTTTGCAATCCAAGAAGAAGCTAGATATAATTTAGCTAAGGCAAAAGAAACTCAAAAGGGGGCAACCGATAAACATAGAACCAAACAACCTGAGTACAAGATTGGAGACAAGGTATGGTTAAGTACCAAGAATTTAAAATTAAAGGGAAATAAAAAATGTAACCCTAGATTTATTGGTCCTTTTCCAATACAGAAGGTAGTCAATCCTGTTTGTGTAAAATTAGATCTTCCCCGAAAATACTTGATACACCCAGTATTCCATGTTTCTTTGGTCAAACCTTTTCTTTCTAAGACCCGCCTGATCCAGTCTCCTCCCTCAGTTGAAATTGAGGGTCATCCAGAATTCGAGGTTAAATCAATCCTAGATTCTAGAAGAGTCAGAGGAAAACTTTTCTACCTTATAGATTGGAAGGGATTTGGCCCAGAGGAAAGATCATGGGAACCTTTGGAGCACTTGAAAAATGCTTCGAAGTTACTTAGAGCTTTTCATATTCGGCACCCTGACAAACCAAAACCTATTGCTACAGTCCTTGGGGGGATCTTGAGGAGGGAGTACTGTCATGAGGTAGAAACCCCTTCAGGAAAACCCACCCCTTTCCCGTGGACCCAGCACGCAGCAGATTGTCAGTGTGATTGTGTACTGTGAAATCGTGACTTTCCATTTGCATTGAGACTAAGAATTGTTTCCTTCATTCATGATTTTTCCTTTTGTTTCAGTTGTTTTGTTTATTGCTCGCTTTTTCTCACATCTTGGTATTAATGAATAGATCCTAGTTCAAGATAGTGAAGTGAGCCTTTGCCTACACACAGCCCGGAGTGCAGGACTCCAGCCTCTTTGCAGGTAAGGGCCTTGTGTACTAAATCCCAGCGCTGCACGCACGCATGCTGTCTGTGCGCAAAAGGGTGCGGCTGGGTGCGGTTCCCTATTTAAACCGCACCCAACCTTCCAGAAGACGCTTTGCCTTCTGCCCAGCTCCGAGGAAGGATCGCGCTTGGAGCCCCTCCAGGCCTCTTCAAGGTGAACGGAAAGAAAAGCGGCAGGAAACGGTTTCAGAGGCTTTTCATTCATGACGAAGAAGCTAAGTACAATCTTTGAATTCTTTCATCAAGGCGCCCTTCGCAAGAAAGGTCAAGAGAGCATTTCAGGACAAAAGACTTTCTCTGAAAACAAGACGAAAGGCTTTTTGGAACTTTAATTCAGTTTGGGACTTATGATTTTAGGCAATAGTATTATAAGAAAACTGAGTGCTTCAAAGCTTTCTTGGAGTTCGTTAAAACTTACATGTTCAGTACTTTTTACTCTGTTTATTTTCAGAGAATAGTGCGAAACCTCATTTTTGATTATTTGTGTTTGAAATGCCTGTGATGTAACAGAAAGATACCTTTTGGAAAGCTTGGTATTTGTAACAGTTCTTTTCTTAGCCTACCAGGAATCCCTAATTGGAAGGATATTCACAAAGACATATATAGTAAGTGAATCTCAAGGAGTTTTGCTTCCTTGATTAAAGGATTAGCTGAGTAGTATCTAATACAGGTATTTATATCCACAACTTCTTTAAGGTCATTTATCCGAGGAAAGGACAGCCCAAGACAAGACTACAGAGGTACCTGACGCCTAGACCATCACGACAAGACAAGACAAAGAAATACTGGACGAAGACCATACAACACTGATCGCAGGTAGGCGATTTACAAGAGATACACAGACTCTAACTACAGAGGGAGGGGTTAGGCAAAGAAGACTAATGTTTCAGATCTAGGGGTAGTTAAGAACTGATTTTAGGAAGAGGCTTGTTGTAGTAAAATCTGGGTACTTGTTGTTCCGCAGGTCGACATCAAGAACCAGGCTACAAGCCTACGCCCACGTCCAGTACCGGCCCTCTTCCCTAATTTCTAGTTTAGTCTTGCTGTGAATAGTATTTCAGTAAGTTTTAACTTAGTAGTCAGGGAAGTTGGTCCCTTGCGTCTCTGCAAAATCTTCTACGTCATTCACAAGGCTTCAGCTTCAAGACAAGGTAAGGGACGACGTAGACGGTCTTGACAATAAGTTGATACACTTTAAATTTTTATGGAGGGCATACATGACCCATGCCAAACTTCATGCGATTGACCCTTCCCGGCCTCACAACTGTAGGAAATGCAAAAGCCCTTAAGCCGACTTCCTCCATCTGACATGGACCTGCCCCAAGATTGTGGAGCTTTAGGTAGCCGTCTTTGAAACACTATTGCGAATGACACAGCTGGAAATAGCCCCCTCCCCGAAGGTTGCGCTTTTAGGACACGTCTATAACATGCCCAAGAAATTACTGAAATGTATTGCTCTCGCGCTGCTTTTGGCTAAACGCGAAATAGCGCTTCAATGTGGCAGTAAATTAACTCCTACAAAGAGTGCATGGCTAGCCAGTCTTACTTATTCCAACCCGAATTGCGAATTATATGCTACATTACTTCCACCCAAGTCCCGACCAAAAGATATCTTGTGCCTGCTCAAGACATATTTACAGAATTTGGACCTTGTCGCCCCAATCCAAACTCCAGATGGCATAGTTTCGACAGGCGTGGGTTAAACAGACTGCATTGGTGTATTATGTTCACAGCATCATGTAAATTAGAATCGTGGGAGAATGCTTGCTACAGGATGATGTGTCAAGAGAAAAAAACTAACATGTGATGGCCATACATTGTAACTTTGTGTTTTTCCATTTTATTTCTGTGTGCAACTGTCTATGATGGCACCATGTGAGTGGAACTGTTAATATATTTCAGCAGGACCAACTGTTAAGATAACATTAACTCTATATGTCGAAATAATGATAAATAAAGTTTGAATAAAAAAAAAAAACAGGTCTTCTGTTGCAGTCTACCTTTGCCCTTCTAGTGAGATTGCAGAAATTAAAAAAAGCCCGCGTTATCGCTCTGATGAAACAGGAAACAACGATATGGTTAAAGCGAATAGCATTGGAAGAAGCCCCTGACACCAGACTCCCTCAAAGTATGCAAACCCCTCTCTAACAGTAACGGAGGCTACCCAAATTAGCATATTTCATTTGCAATATCCCTAGAACCACAGGGATTCAGTAAAATGTTTCAGCCCAAAAATTGACTTGTCCACTAGGACCCTCAGCAGAACCGAAGAAATACTTTAAAAAAAGTAGCTTCATGTACTAGCAACACACAGAAACCAGAAATAAAACAAATACATCTAGCTTTACTTTCACTCAATCTAAGAACCTAATAAAAGTCACATAATACGTTTTTAATTACGTTTTTAGTACTTATAAACAGAAATACATACAACCAGTACGAACACCAGTGCCACCTTTAAAAAAAATGTAGTACATTTACCCTCAAGTCGTAATGACATAGGGAATAATTGATATCTCACATATAACGTTTCTCAGATCCCCATGTACATCTTTATCTATGGCTCCTCCGGGGCGGAGAGCAGGAATGCATTAGAGGTCAGTCAGAAAGAAATTCCCTTTGGGTAAGGTAACAATAGTACAAAAATACTTACAAACAACCATTTAAGTCACCCACATATCACACGGAAGCAATGTAGACAGATGAAACTAATATATGTGAAAACACTCTAAAAATATTTTCTAAAAACAATTTATTCAGGATGCATTACATTAAATAAAAACAGAATCAGAAAATGGGAAACACACAAAAGACGATGCATTAAACAATAAAAACCACATTCAAGTAAAAAGGAGTATACGGGGAAAAGGATAGAACTCAATCAAAAAGACAACAATTTTGAATTCCTCCTTAGTTTGTATTCCCAGATTCACTCCTTAGGCGTCGACGCGTTTCGGCGGTGTATTCATTTAAATCCGCCTTCATCAGGACAGTAATAACGTTTCCCAAATAAATTCTGAAATTAAATAAAACCAATCTTGAGCTTACTCGCTAAAGATGAAATATCCACTTAATATACAGAAACCTCGAAACACTTTTTAAAAAACGTAATGCTTCCAACTAATTATGCTACCACAAATATATATACATTGCTTCCAAACCAAAACACATAGTGCATCATTCATGCTCATATAAGTATACAGAATTCATAATCTGACAGTAATAATTCAACACTTTTGATGATAGTCACAGCATTAAAGGCATTAGAATATATCTTTTCAAGCCTTAGAAAGAATCCAGGAACATTTGATTTTCCATGAGTATTGGTACGCTACAATTACCAAAGCTTAATATACTAGAGGTGGCACGAAAAGAGAGCAATGATACAGCACCTACCTCAGACACAAGACAAGTCTGACAGATATTGTTAGGGGTATTCAGCCTCCTTCATATCACCACAACTTATTCGTCCAGCGAATTCGTTATTCTTTTATACATAAAAACCTATTTAGAAAAAAACCTATTTAGGAAAAATGAAGTGGTGGTTGGCCCTCTATATTCCATAACTCACGATTTACAAGGAATTTGACTTATGTGTCTCCATTTGTATCTAACTATTCAGCACTCTCCGCTATTTTCCTATGCTAATACATTAGGAAGTTGGACTTTTTTTTAATTTTTCAAATACTTACTGGTTAAAAATTGATGGTATGAGGCGTAAATACGTCTTTTTGACTCATGGAGATCTCCAGCTGACTGACTGGTAGCTGAGGAAATACACAGTAATAGGCTATTATTTAACTGACTGCCACGCTGTAAGTACTAGTTACTATGCCGAATTCTAGAGGCATACTTACAAATAATTAAAAAACTAGTGCCTAAGCACGCAGTAGTCAGGTATTCAATTCCAACTTCGGTCTTTTTAATCAGGCTTTTGCATGGGTTCTGGAGGTATGATCCAAAGATACCCGCTGTACAAGGGAAGCCTCCTTGTCAACCCTACATATTATGACAAGAAAGGGGGCAAATACAATCGTTAAACGCGTGTTCGTAGAACGCTAACGCAGTATCATCCAAACCCCCATTCAGTGCATTTACCTTCTTTTGCTCTTCTTTATCAGGCTATTGCGCGTTTGGTCACAGCATGGGTTCGGGGAGTATAATCCACATATACCCGCTGTACGAGGGAAGCCTCTCGGTAAGCCCTGCATATTATAACAGGAAAAGGGCAAATATACTCGTTACGAGCGTGTTCGAGAGGATGCTAACGCACTATCATCTAGAGCCCCCATTCAATGCAGTTACCTTGAGCGCTGTATTCGCGGACGTCCTGCGTGCTTCTGTTCGTCTTCCCGGCTAGCAACGTCAAGGAATGAACCGCGGATTTAAATACCCTGCATTACCGCGGGTGTTTGTTGATGACGAATGCGGAAATAATAGAACGGGAAAACAGACTACCCGTACTAGTAACATACGATTATTATGCATTATTTTTAAATTGTTATGAGGTTATGCAAGAGACTACTATAGCCGTTGGTATTGCAGTGCTTATAAGCCGAAATTCTTCGTGAACTGATTAAAGAAAGGAATTCTTATATTTGTTCATTTTATTTTAATTTTGTTTATATTTTTGTTTTTATTTTAATTTTAAACAGTCGCTAAGAAAGTCATAGGTGTGGGTCATTATTTTAAACATAAACACTAAATATTATGGGCACCAAAGTTGTATTAACAGAATAATCTGTTTGTATAGAAGGGGGCACTATTTTTTATATATACACCCGATATATCTAAATGTTGATGGTATGAGCGTATTAAGCAGCCAATACGGACACCTAAAAATCAGTGATTGTCCTATATAGCTCCAATAATCCGTTCCCACTCTTCTCTTGAATTAAGACCCCTCTTAACAGTGTCCAGAACAGAGATGTACCATTGCTCCCTTTCCTTCCTTCTTGCGACCATATTGCCACCTCTTTTACCAATTTTAATTTTTTCTAATATGAACCATCCAAATTCTGAGTCCTTGTGGCCCTTTTCTAAGAAATGGGCCACGATTGGAGCAGTGATTTTTTCCAGTCTCACAGCTGATCTATGTTCCTGAAGTCTTGTTCGTACTTCTCTCCCTGTTTCTCCAACATAGGGTAGGCCACACGGGCACAACAGTAAATAGACAACGTTTTTACTCCTACAATTATTGTGGGTCTTACATGTTATTTTTCTCGAATTACAGACAATTTCTGATCCCACAATACATTGATTGCACATATTACAGTTTCCACATTTTGTTGTTCCGGTAACCTTTGTACCATCAATAGTTCTTTGTTTATCAGCTGATTCATCTTTGTAGGTATGAACCAATAGATCACGCAGGTTGCTATTCTTTTTGAATGCAAATAATGGCTTTTCTAACAATAAATCTTCTTCGTGATTCAGAATGTGCCAGTGTTTGTTAACAATATTTTTTATTTGGTTACTCATGTTTGAGAATTTGCTAACAAATACAACCTTATTAAGGGGCTTCTTTTCCTTGGGGGTATTATGGATCAAAGCGTCCCGGTCAAAGAAACGTGCCCTTTTCATAGAGTTTGAGAGAAGTTTTTTCGGGTATCCCCTATCTTTCAGCTTAAGTTTGAGGACTTCAGCATGTTTATAATAGTCATTCAAATCTGAACAGTTTCTCCGTAACCGGAGAAACTGACTAAAGGGAATACTTTCCCTTTGGGATTTTGGGTGGAAACTAGAAAATTCCAACAATGTATTCTTCGCCATTGGCTTTGTATATAATTCTACTGCCAAAACTCCGTCACAGTTCTTTATGCATATATCAAGGAATTCAACCCTGGTGGTACTGTAGGTTGAGGTAAATTTTAAATTGGGATCTCCTAAGTTAATCCACAGGAGGAATTCCTTCAGGAGTTCAATTGGTCCATCCCATATGAAAAAAATATCATCTATGTAGCGGTACCAGCCCGCTACATTTTCGAAGAAGGGGGCCAATTCATTGTTGATGTGTATGTCTTCAAACCTGCCCACATATAGGCAGGCCAGACTAGGGGCACAAGTAGCCCCCA
Organism: Lissotriton helveticus; assembly: GCF_964261635.1. Classification (NCBI taxonomy): domain Eukaryota; kingdom Metazoa; phylum Chordata; class Amphibia; order Caudata; family Salamandridae; genus Lissotriton; species Lissotriton helveticus. The sequence goes on along the minus strand of NC_136070.1, from coordinate 132,391,535 downwards.
TGCTGGTCCCTTTAAGCTGTTTGTAGTAGTCATTTTTAAAGAGGAAGACATTGTTAGTAAGAATAAGTCTCACACAATCAACTATAAAGTCCTTATTGGCCCCACCAAGATCTTGTCCTGACAGAATCTCATCGATCACTTCTGTGGTAGCCTCCTGCGGGATATTAGTGTATAACGACTCAATGTCCAGAGTTACTAGACATTGAGTCTCTTCACAAAAGGGTATTCCCTCAATTTTTGATATGATATGTGCTGAGTCTCGCACATATGATTTTAATTTACATACAATGGGTTTCAAAAAGTGGTCGACATACTTGCTGACTGGTTCCAATAGTGAGTCAATACTACTCACTATTGGACGCATAGGTGGATTAGTTCTGTCCTTGTGTAACTTAGGCAGGCCATAAATGGCAGGTGTCCTAGGCTCTAGATTGTTAAGAAAGCAAAACTCCTCTTCACAAATAAACCCGGACTCTTTGGCATTTGTGAGCAGAACAAGGCATTCATTTGCTATTCTTTCTAGGCTGGCTTCGGTAGTACGGACATAGTGTTCTCTGACCCCTAGGAGCCCTAGCATACGCCGCTCATAGTCCCCGGTGTCAAAGACCACTACACCGCCGCCTTTGTCTGCTGGCTTGATGGTCAAGGAGCCATCATCTTTCAACTGATTGATGGCCCCTCTTTCACTGGCTGAGATGTTATGGTTGTAACATCGCTTTTCTTTATTGAACAGTTTTTGAATGCCGCTTTCAACTGCCATTTCGAAGGCTTCGATGTTTTTATTTACCATACTAAGGGTGGGGGTGAATTTAGATTTGGGTTTTAAACCGGAGATGTTTATTTTTTCTCTGTACTCCCTGTTTTCGAAAAATCTTTTTAATCTGATCTTCCTAAAAAATGAGCGTAAGTCCTTTTCAAACTGAAATTTATCTAGATTGGTGGATGGGACAAAACTAAAACCTTTGCTAAGAATCCCTATTTCTACATTACTCAAGGTTCTACTTGATAAATTGATTACTGGTAATTTGGTTGTTTCCAGTACTTCTTGTTCCGGGTACTTAGATATTCTTGCTGAGGAGGTGCTTGGTTGTAGTTCTGCTGGGGAGGAGGACCCTGGATATAATTTTGTTGGGGGGGGCCCTGGTTGTAATTTTGTTGGCCCTGGTTCTGGTATTGTTGCCTCCCTCGACTGAAATGACCCTGGCCTCGATTCCCATTGTAGGCCTGCCCCCTCCTTGGGCGTGGTTCTAAAAAAAACCCTTGGTCATAACTGTTCCTACCAGCCTCACTAATCTCTTCTTCCTCAGATCCGGAACATGATGAGTTAGAGAAGGTCACTTGTTTGTTACCCCCTCTTGAGTATATTTGTCTATTGGGGGGTCGTTCCCAACTCCCATTGTATTTGTTCTGAAAATAGTTCTCTTTTAGGAAGGGGTAAGTTTTGTCTTCTGCATACATCTCAATGTCTTTTTTCAACTTATTCGTTTTTTTATTAATTAAGTAGGTACTATAACCCTCAACATCTCTATTAATGTCGGCCAGCTTTTTCTTGGCCTCTTCTAGGGCTGGGCAGTTTTTAAGTTCATCTTCAAGTTTGTCAATTTCTTCCTTTTCTAAGATGAGTAGGCCCTGCGCTGTTTCGATAATTAAGAGCATCCAGTCCCTACTACACCTATTTGAGATTAGTGCCCAGGTTTCAAGGAACTTCCTGTTCTCTGTGAATACTCCCGGTTCATTCCGAACCTGTAATCCAATGGGGATGATACCAGATGTTAGATATTCTACTAGGAAGTCAGCATGGGCTTCCGTTCGAATTAATTTTTTCTTCAGATTCACAAGCTTACCCCAGTTTTCTCCTTTACCTGAGGCTACTGTGATCCTATTCCCACTTTTGGTACTTATAATACGGTGGAGTTGGTCTTCACTGAAACCAAATGTTTTAATTTTATCCATCAGGGCTAAATGTCTCTGAGGATATAGATATTGGGCTCAAAGGCAAAATACAACTCTCCAGTCCAAAGGACCGTTCACAGAATCTCTAATTAAAGAGAGAGGGACCCCGAAACCAAAGGGATGGGGTTCCACAGTTGACGTTAGTCAGAAAGAAATTCCCTTTGGGTAAGGTAACAATAGTACAAAAATACTTACAAACAACCATTTAAGTCACCCACATATCACACGGAAGCAATGTAGACAGATGAAACTAATATATGTGAAAACACTCTAAAAATATTTTCTAAAAACAATTTATTCAGGATGCATTACATTAAATAAAAACAGAATCAGAAAATGGGAAACACACAAAAGACGATGCATTAAACAATAAAAACCACATTCAAGTAAAAAGGAGTATACGGGGAAAAGGATAGAACTCAATCAAAAAGACAACAATTTTGAATTCCTCCTTAGTTTGTATTCCCAGATTCACTCCTTAGGCGTCGACGCGTTTCGGCGGTGTATTCATTTAAATCCGCCTTCATCAGGACAGTAATAACGTTTCCCAAATAAATTCTGAAATTAAATAAAACCAATCTTGAGCTTACTCGCTAAAGATGAAATATCCACTTAATATACAGAAACCTCGAAACACTTTTTAAAAAACGTAATGCTTCCAACTAATTATGCTACCACAAATATATATACATTGCTTCCAAACCAAAACACATAGTGCATCATTCATGCTCATATAAGTATACAGAATTCATAATCTGACAGTAATAATTCAACACTTTTGATGATAGTCACAGCATTAAAGGCATTAGAATATATCTTTTCAAGCCTTAGAAAGAATCCAGGAACATTTGATTTTCCATGAGTATTGGTACGCTACAATTACCAAAGCTTAATATACTAGAGGTGGCACGAAAAGAGAGCAATGATACAGCACCTACCTCAGACACAATACAAGTCTGACAGATATTGTTAGGGGTATTCAGCCTCCTTCATATCACCACAACTTATTCGTCCAGCGAATTCGTTATTCTTTTATACATAAAAACCTATTTAGAAAAAAACCTATTTAGGAAAAATGAAGTGGTGGTTGGCCCTCTATATTCCATAACTCACGATTTACAAGGAATTTGACTTATGTGTCTCCATTTGTATCTAACTATTCAGCACTCTCCGCTATTTTCCTATGCTAATACATTAGGAAGTTGGACTTTTTTTTAATTTTTCAAATACTTACTGGTTAAAAATTGATGGTATGAGGCGTAAATACGTCTTTTTGACTCATGGAGATCTCCAGCTGACTGACTGGTAGCTGAGGAAATACACAGTAATAGGCTATTATTTAACTGACTGCCACGCTGTAAGTACTAGTTACTATGCCGAATTCTAGAGGCATACTTACAAATAATTAAAAAACTAGTGCCTAAGCACGCAGTAGTCAGGTATTCAATTCCAACTTCGGTCTTTTTAATCAGGCTTTTGCATGGGTTCTGGAGGTATGATCCAAAGATACCCGCTGTACAAGGGAAGCCTCCTTGTTAACCCTACATATTATGACAAGAAAGGGGGCAAATACAATCGTTAAACGCGTGTTCGTAGAACGCTAACGCAGTATCATCCAAACCCCCATTCAGTGCATTTACCTTCTTTTGCTCTTCTTTATCAGGCTATTGCGCGTTTGGTCACAGCATGGGTTCGGGGAGTATAATCCACATATACCCGCTGTACGAGGGAAGCCTCTCGGTAAGCCCTGCATATTATAACAGGAAAAGGGCAAATATACTCATTACGAGCGTGTTCGAGAGGATGCTAACGCACTATCATCTAGAGCCCCCATTCAATGCAGTTACCTTGAGCGCTGTATTCGCGGACGTCCTGCGTGCTTCTGTTCGTCTTCCCGGCTAGCAACGTCAAGGAACGAACCGCGGATTTAAATACCCTGCATTACCGCGGGTGTTTGTTGATGACGAATGCGGAAATAATAGAACGGGAAAACAGACTACCCGTACTAGTAACATACGATTATTATGCATTATTTTTAAATTGTTATGAGGTTATGCAAGAGACTACTATAGCCGTTGGTATTGCAGTGCTTATAAGCCGAAATTCTTCGTGAACTGATTAAAGAAAGGAATTCTTATATTTGTTCATTTTATTTTAATTTTGTTTATATTTTTGTTTTTATTTTAATTTTAAACAGTCGCTAAGAAAGTCATAGGTGTGGGTCATTATTTTAAACATAAACACTAAATATTATGGGCACCAAAGTTGTATTAACAGAATAATCTGTTTGTATAGAAGGGGGCACTATTTTTTATATATACACCCGATATATCTAAATGTTGATGGTATGAGCGTATTAAGCAGCCAATACGGACACCTAAAAATCAGTGATTGTCCTATATAGCTCCAATAATCCGTTCCCACTCTTCTCTTGAATTAAGACCCCTCTTAACAGTGTCCAGAACAGAGATGTACCATTGCTCCCTTTCCTTCCTTCTTGCGACCATATTGCCACCTCTTTTACCAATTTTAATTTTTTCTAATATGAACCATCCAAATTCTGAGTCCTTGTGGCCCTTTTCTAAGAAATGGGCCACGATTGGAGCAGTGATTTTTTCCAGTCTCACAGCTGATCTATGTTCCTGAAGTCTTGTTCGTACTTCTCTCCCTGTTTCTCCAACATAGGGTAGGCCACACGGGCACAACAGTAAATAGACAACGTTTTTACTCCTACAATTATTGTGGGTCTTACATGTTATTTTTCTCGAATTACAGACAATTTCTGATCCCACAATACATTGATTGCACATATTACAGTTTCCACATTTTGTTGTACCGGTAACCTTTGTACCATCAATAGTTCTTTGTTTATCAGCTGATTCATCTTTGTAGGTATGAACCAATAGATCACGCAGGTTGCTATTCTTTTTGAATGCAAATAATGGCTTTTCTAACAATAAATCTTCTTCGTGATTCAGAATGTGCCAGTGTTTGTTAACAATATTTTTTATTTGGTTACTCATGTTTGAGAATTTGCTAACAAATACAACCTTATTAAGGGGCTTCTTTTCCTTGGGGGTATTATGGATCAAAGCGTCCCGGTCAAAGAAACGTGCCCTTTTCATAGAGTTTGAGAGAAGTTTTTTCGGGTATCCCCTATCTTTCAGCTTAAGTTTGAGGACTTCAGCATGTTTATAATAGTCATTCAAATCTGAACAGTTTCTCCGTAACCGGAGAAACTGACTAAAGGGAATACTTTCCCTTTGGGATTTTGGGTGGAAACTAGAAAATTCCAACAATGTATTCTTCGCCATTGGCTTTGTATATAATTCTACTGCCAAAACTCCGTCACAGTTCTTTATGCATATATCAAGGAATTCAACCCTGGTGGTACTGTAGGTTGAGGTAAATTTTAAATTGGGATCTCCTAAGTTAATCCACAGGAGGAATTCCTTCAGGAGTTCAATTGGTCCATCCCATATGAAAAAAATATCATCTATGTAGCGGTACCAGCCCGCTACATTTTCGAAGAAGGGGGCCAATTCATTGTTGATGTGTATGTCTTCAAACCTGCCCACATATAGGCAGGCCAGACTAGGGGCACAAGTAGCCCCCATGCTGGTCCCTTTAAGCTGTTTGTAGTAGTCATTTTTAAAGAGGAAGACATTGTTAGTAAGAATAAGTCTCACACAATCAACTATAAAGTCCTTATTGGCCCCACCAAGATCTTGTCCTGACAGAATCTCATCGATCACTTCTGTGGTAGCCTCCTGCGGGATATTAGTGTATAACGACTCAATGTCCAGAGTTATTAGACATTGAGTCTCTTCACAAAAGGGTATTCCCTCAATTTTTGATATGATATGTGCTGAGTCTCGCACATATGATTTTAATTTACATACAATGGGTTTCAAAAAGTGGTCGACATACTTGCTGACTGGTTCCAATAGTGAGTCAATACTACTCACTATTGGACGCATAGGTGGATTAGTTCTGTCCTTGTGTAACTTAGGCAGGCCATAAATGGCAGGTGTCCTAGGCTCTAGATTGTTAAGAAAGCAAAACTCCTCTTCACAAATAAACCCGGACTCTTTGGCATTTGTGAGCAGAACAAGGCATTCATTTGCTATTCTTTCTAGGCTGGCTTCGGTAGTACGGACATAGTGTTCTCTGACCCCTAGGAGCCCTAGCATACGCCGCTCATAGTCCCCGGTGTCAAAGACCACTACACCGCCGCCTTTGTCTGCTGGCTTGATGGTCAAGGAGCCATCATCTTTCAACTGATTGATGGCCCCTCTTTCACTGGCTGAGATGTTATGGTTGTAACATCGCTTTTCTTTATTGAACAGTTTTTGAATGCCGCTTTCAACTGCCATTTCGAAGGCTTCGATGTTTTTATTTACCATACTAAGGGTGGGGGTGAATTTAGATTTGGGTTTTAAACCGGAGATGTTTATTTTTTCTCTGTACTCCCTGTTTTCGAAAAATCTTTTTAATCTGATCTTCCTAAAAAATTAGCGTAAGTCCTTTTCAAACTGAAATTTATCTAGATTGGTGGATGGGACAAAACTAAAACCTTTGCTAAGAATCCCTATTTCTACATTACTCAAGGTTCTACTTGATAAATTGATTACTGGTAATTTGGTTGTTTCCAGTACTTCTTGTTCCGGGTACTTAGATATTCTTGCTGAGGAGGTGCTTGGTTGTAGTTCTGCTGGGGAGGAGGACCCTGGATATAATTTTGTTGGGGGGGGCCCTGGTTGTAATTTTGTTGGCCCTGGTTCTGGTATTGTTGCCTCCCTCGACTGAAATGACCCTGGCCTCGATTCCCATTGTAGGCCTGCCCCCTCCTTGGGCGTGGTTCTAAAAAAAAACCTTGGTCATAACTGTTCCTACCAGCCTCACTAATCTCTTCTTCCTCAGATCCGGAACATGATGAGTTAGAGAAGGTCACTTGTTTGTTACCCCCTCTTGAGTATATTTGTCTATTGGGGGGTCGTTCCCAACTCCCATTGTATTTGTTCTGAAAATAGTTCTCTTTTAGGAAGGGGTAAGTTTTGTCTTCTGCATACATCTCAATGTCTTTTTTCAACTTATTCGTTTTTTTATTAATTAAGTAGGTACTATAACCCTCAACATCTCTATTAATGTCGGCCAGCTTTTTCTTGGCCTCTTCTAGGGCTGGGCAGTTTTTAAGTTCATCTTCAAGTTTGTCAATTTCTTCCTTTTCTAAGATGAGTAGGCCCTGCGCTGTTTCGATAATTAAGAGCATCCAGTCCCTACTACACCTATTTGAGATTAGTGCCCAGGTTTCAAGGAACTTCCTGTTCTCTGTGAATACTCCCGGTTCATTCCGAACCTGTAATCCAATGGGGATGATACCAGATGTTAGATATTCTACTAGGAAGTCAGCATGGGCTTCCGTTCGAATTAATTTTTTCTTCAGATTCACAAGCTTACCCCAGTTTTCTCCTTTACCTGAGGCTACTGTGATCCTATTCCCACTTTTGGTACTTATAATACGGTGGAGTTGGTCTTCACTGAAACCAAATGTTTTAATTTTATCCATCAGGGCTAAATGTCTCTGAGGATATAGATATTGGGCTCAAAGGCAAAATACAACTCTCCAGTCCAAAGGACCGTTCACAAAGAGGTGAAAAAGGTGGCAATATGGTCGCAAGAAGGAAGGAAAGGGAGCAATGGTACATCTCTGTTCTGGACACTGTTAAGAGGGGTCTTAATTCAAGAGAAGAGTGGGAACGGATTATTGGAGCTATATAGGACAATCACTGATTTTTAGGTGTCCGTATTGGCTGCTTAATACGCTCATACCATCAACATTTAGATATATCGGGTGTATATATAAAAAATAGTGCCCCCTTCTATACAAACAGATTATTCTGTTAATACAACTTTGGTGCCCATAATATTTAGTGTTTATGTTTAAAATAATGACCCACACCTATGACTTTCTTAGCGACTGTTTAAAATTAAAATAAAAACAAAAATATAAACAAAATTAAAATAAAATGAACAAATATAAGAATTCCTTTCTTTAATCAGTTCACGATGAATTTCGGCTTATAAGCACTGCAATACCAACGGCTATAGTAGTCTCTTGCATAACCTCATAACAATTTAAAAATAATGCATAATAATCGTATGTTACTAGTACGGGTTGTCTGTTTTCCCGTTCTATTATTTCCGCATTCGTCATCAACAAACACCCGCGGTAATGCAGGGTATTTAAATCCGCGGTTCATTCCTTGACGTTGCTAGCCGGGAAGACGAACAGAAGCACGCAGGACGTCCGCGAATACAGCGCTCAAGGTAACTGCATTGAATGGGGGCTCTAGATGATAGTGCGTTAGCATCCTCTCGAACACGCTCGTAACGAGTATATTTGCCCTTTTCCTGTTATAATATGCAGGGCTTACCGAGAGGCTTCCCTCGTACAGCGGGTATATGTGGATTATACTCCCCGAACCCATGCTGTGACCAAACGCGCAATAGCCTGATAAAGAAGAGCAAAAGAAGGTAAATGCACTGAATGGGGGTTTGGATGATACTGCGTTAGCGTTCTACGAACACGCGTTTAACGATTGTATTTGCCCCCTTTCTTGTCATAATATGTAGGGTTGACAAGGAGGCTTCCCTTGTACAGCGGGTATCTTTGGATCATACCTCCAGAACCCATGCAAAAGCCTGATTAAAAAGACCGAAGTTGGAATTGAATACCTGACTACTGCGTGCTTAGGCACTAGTTTTTTAATTATTTGTAAGTATGCCTCTAGAATTCGGCATAGTAACTAGTACTTACAGCGTGGCAGTCAGTTAAATAATAGCCTATTACTGTGTATTTCCTCAGCTACCAGTCAGTCAGCTGGAGATCTCCATGAGTCAAAAAGACGTATTTACGCCTCATACCATCAATTTTTAACCAGTAAGTATTTGAAAAATTTTAAAAAAGTCCAACTTCCTAATGTATTAGCATAGGAAAATAGCGGAGAGTGCTGAATAGTTAGATACAAATGGAGACACATAAGTCAAATTCCTTGTAAATCGTGAGTTATGGAATATAGAGGGCCAACCACCACTTCATTTTTCCTAAATAGGTTTTTTTCTAAATAGGTTTTTATGTATAAAAGAATAACGAATTCGCTGGACGAATAAGTTGTGGTGATATGAAGGAGGCTGAATACCCCTAACAATATCTGTCAGACTTGTCTTGTGTCTGATGTAGGTGCTGTATCATTGCTCTCTTTTCGTGCCACCTCTAGTATATTAGGCTTTGGTAATTGTAGCGTACCAATACTCATGGAAAATCAAATGTTCCTGGATTCTTTCTAAGGCTTGAAAAGATATATTCTAATGCCTTTAATGCTGTGACTATCATCAAAAGTGTTGAATTATTACTGTCAGATTATGAATTCTGTATACTTATATGAGCATGAATGATGCACTATGTGTTTTGGTTTGGAAGCAATGTATATATATTTGTGGTAGCATAATTAGTTGGAAGCATTACGTTTTTTAAAAAGTGTTTCGAGGTTTCTGTATATTAAGTGGATATTTCATCTTTAGCGAGTAAGCTCAAGATTGGTTTTATTTAATTTCAGAATTTATTTGGGAAACGTTATTACTGTCCTGATGAAGGCGGATTTAAATGAATACACCGCCGAAACGCGTCGACGCCTAAGGAGTGAATCTGGGAATACAAACTAAGGAGGAATTCAAAATTGTTGTCTTTTTGATTGAGTTCTATCCTTTTCCCCGTATACTCCTTTTTACTTGAATGTGGTTTTTATTGTTTAATGCATCGTCTTTTGTGTGTTTCCCATTTTCTGATTCTGTTTTTATTTAATGTAATGCATCCTGAATAAATTGTTTTTAGAAAATATTTTTAGAGTGTTTTCACATATATTAGTTTCATCTGTCTACATTGCTTCCGTGTGATATGTGGGTGACTTAAATGGTTGTTTGTAAGTATTTTTGTACTATTGTTACCTTACCCAAAGGGAATTTCTTTCTGACTAACGTCAACTGTGGAACCCCATCCCTTTGGTTTCGGGGTCCCTCTCTCTTTAATTAGAGATGCATTAGAGGTCCCCAGATGTGTTTAGGTCTCTGGGCCCTTGGTTCTTCTTCCGCGTAAAGTTCCAATTGAGACTTGCAATGAGTCATGTCTAGGAGCCAGTTTATTTTGGTGGATATTGCACATTTGCCCCAATGCAGTGCCACCCTCCTCTTTGCCAGCAGCATAGGGCCATATGTATCATGCAAATTCGCAATCGCAAAGGCCGAAATTCGCAGAATTTCGGCCTTTGTGAATGAGAATTTGCTAAATGGAATGTATGAAGCAAAACTGGTGCAAAATAAGGAATCGCAAAATTTGCGATTCCTTCTTTTGCAATTGCATTTAAGGAATCGCAAATTTTGCGATTCCTTAAATGCAATGTATGTAGCAAAAAAAAAAAGCAAAATGCCCTTAAGGAATCGCAAATTACCACCAACTTCTAGTTGGTCGTAAGTTGCGAATTCCTTGAAAAATGCACATTTTTGCATTTTTCAAAGTGCCATGTGACGCACACACATGCCCTTAGGGCATGTATGTGCGCCACATGTGCACCCATGCATATTTCAGGGGTGCAACAGGGTGTCCTTTGGACACCCCTGCACCCTTGAAATTATTCTCAATTTGCGATTAGCAAATTGCGAATCGCAAATTGAGAATAACTTCCCTTTCATTCCTATGGGCCTCCTGGCCCATAGAAATGAATGGGAAAGTATTCCTTAATTGTGATTCACAATTTGCTAATCGCAATTAAGGAATTCTAAGGAATCGCAAAAAAAATGCGATTTTGTCCATACATACCCGTTTGCGATTCTCAAATAGCGATTTCTTCAAAATCGCTATTTGAGAATCGCAAATGGGTATCTTGATACATATGGCCCATAGCCATGGACACTAATTTGCGATTGGCAGGTTGTAGGCTCTTGAACAGGCCGAGCCAGCAGCAAACCTTAGGGTTACATTGCACCTGTTCTAACACCATGTTGGCGAACGCCCCCCGTAATTTGAGTTGAATAGCGTCTAATTAAATCGCTGTGCCAGAACAGGTGCATAACATCTGCCTCTGCTGCCCTACACCGGGCACAACATTAATCCGCTCTAAAACCAAATTTGTATAATTTAGTCCGTGTATAATACATGTGGTGCTGATATTTAAAATTATTCACAAATTATAATCAGATGTGAGGATACGCAGATGTGCATGACAAAGCCTCCATTCGCCATGTCATAGGTTTATCCAGCACTGCATTCCAGCCCTCCAGTGCTTTATCCTGCGTCTGCAGTACATCAGTCTGAGCCACATTGTATAGTTTAGTGATTAGGGGGCATATGTATCAAAATACCTATTTGCGATTCTCAAATAGCGATTTTTTGAGAATCGCTATTTGAGAATTGCAAAATGGTATGTATGTAAAAATTCGCTATTTTTTAACGATTTCTTAAAATTCCTTAATTGCGATTAGCAAATTGCTAATCGCAATTAAGAATAATTTCCCATTCATTTCTATGGGCCAGGAGGCCCATAGGAAGGAATGGGAAGTTATTCTCAATTTGCGATTCTCAATTTGCTAATCGCAAATTGAGAATTATTTCAAGGGAGCAAGGGTGTCTTAAGTACACCCTGCTGCACCCCTGAAATTTACATGTGTGCGAATATGGTGCACATACGAGCGTCACATGGCTCCTTTACAAATGCCAAAAAGTGCATTTGCAAAAGAATTAGCAAATTACCACCAACTACAAGTTTGTGGTAATTTGCGATTTCTTAAGGTGAAATCGCAAAAATGAAATGTTTCTTACATAGCATTTAAGGAATCGCAATTTGCGATTCCTTAAATGCTTTCGCAAAATCAAGGAATCGCAAAATTTGCGGTTCCTTAATCTTTGCATCATACATACCATTTTGAGAATTTTTTGTTGCAAACGCTGCTTGTTTGCGAATTTCAGCGTTTGCGACTAAAAGATCCCTTGATACACCTGCCCCTAGGTGCCTAACCGTGTCACTAGTGACTAGTGTCTGTAACAGTGAGTGTTGATGGTTTCCTTGGAAATTGTGGGTAGAATTCACACTGACCAGCCTGTAAGAGTTAATATGTAAAGGTCGATAATGGCCATAGTATGGATGCCCGTGCGGGCTAGCAATTGCAGCACAGAGATAGACACCTACATGGCAGGATTGCAGCACAATGGTAGCACAGGTGCATATACCTTTTTTTTTACCCCACTCGTGCTTCCAGGACTCTCCAGGCTGCCGGATTTCTGTGTGACACATCTCCCCTCCTATGGGAAGTAGGGCCCGGCGCGGGATAGGAAAAGCATCATTGTGTTCCACTGCTACATGTGGTGTATATCCCTGCGATGCATACCAGTAATGTGCAAAATGGGAGTTTGCACATAGATAATGTAGGTGGAAATCTGGCGCATTGAACCCTCCACTCATGTATGGCAGTGTGAGTATATCCCAACTGATTCGTGATTGTTTCCCAGCCCAAACCAAAGTTAGCAGATTTGCCCCAAGCTTTTTGAAAAAGTACATCAGTGGTACAATGGGTATGTTAACAAAAAGGTATAATTTTTTTAAAATTCTTTTTTTGTTTAGAAATATGTTTATTTAGACTGTTGGTCTTTCAACAACATAAAAACATGTTACAATAAATATTTAAAACATACGATACAAAGTTTCAGCGACGCCTTAGAAAGAGCAGTTCCTGCCTCAATCCTACAGCTTACACAGTATGTCATGTATAAAAACACTCATAATATTCTAAATGATAAAATCTATCTAAAACTCTATCTGAAAACTAATGCTACAACCTAAAAAATGTATTTGGGGACAGAGAACCCAAGACTCACCAGGTGTTGCACACACTACTCCATATGGGGGCGGGCAGACATCATATTACATGGATCTATAAACCAGGAGGAAGCGCGTGGCATACGACGGCAACCTATTTCATTAGAATGGGTGATGCTCCTACATGAATTCAAGCGAACACACACTGCTGGCGCAGAACCCCCGCAAGACACCCAGGTGAAGCCAGGACCGAGCGTATACTAATCCACACACACTCTACCCCCTACTACACAAGTTCACCCCCAGATCCCCCTCTGAGCCTCACACCATCAACCAGGATAGGGAAACGTGCCTACAGTCTGCGGAACGACATGGAGTTCCGCTTCACTGGCCCCCCGCCTCATGCATCCCCAAGCACCTCCCCTTCTTTCCTGAGTTATGAATCCCCGAGTTCAGCTTAGAACCTGGATTACCATTTCACGACACCCTTTGCAGGGGACTATGGACTAGTGACTGTCATAGGGTCGGGGAGTTGCAGTAACTTTACCAACGGCTACTTCCTCGATGCCTCTCTGACGGAGTTGGCGGGGAGAATACCACCCATTAATTAATTACTTAATTAATTAATCACTTGATTAACTGCCACGCTGCTCTCTGACACGCAAATATTCACATCAATTGTAATACGGCAGCAGTCAATTGTGATCAATGTATGACATGTATAATTATAAAATCCAATAAAAAGGTTTTATAAAAAAATACATAAAAACCCCTAAAAAATGTATTTGGAGCAATGACCATCCTCGCTTCTAGGCTAATTTTCAACCAACCATTTCTATTTCCAGCAAGGACCTTTTTGCTGCCTTCATATATTTTGCAATGGCAATTGCTGTATCGAGGTTTGGCATATCTGTAAGGAGTTTAATCGCTGATAGGCACTCGATCACACCATATTTTAGAATGATGGGGTGTAAAAACCGCTGATGTAAAACATTTTGACAGTCCATTGTGATATGTAAGTTATCACATTTTGTGCCCAACCCACAAAAACATTTGCCATCAGGTCATATCATTACTGATTTTCTACTCACATGTGATACACAATGATTAATACCTATTCTCCATCTAAGCATTTCAGCTCTAAGGCCTAGGTTGGGTACCAGATAGGGGTACTTAATTTCGTTCTCCCAACTATTCATCATAAAATTAACAGATTTTTTTCTTTCTCAAGTACCCCAAATCTTCTATCCTGGATACTTCCTTCCCTAGTGTTCTAAGTTCACAATCTGTTGCTTCTACTAGGAAGAATGGCTGGTGGATTTTCACTTTTAGATTTTTACAAACTGCGAGCAGTTTCTTTCTGACCTCTGTGGCCCATTTTAGGTCACTATGCAAAGCTTTGTACTTGCATCATTGTCATACTTTCATGACTTCCCCAGAGCCCAATCCTTTCCAGACTCTTAGAAGGGCCCCTTGCTCCTGTACGTTCCATGATGTCAAGCCCAGCTTCAATCTGATTGCCTGGATAATAGAGGAGCCTGGTAATGCCATCAATAGTTTTAGGCATTTCCTTTCCTCGATGTCCCAACTAGAATTCCCACTTAGGCACAAGACTTCAGCTCAGTACTGCAATTGTGGGGGTATCATTGCATTATATGCTTTCTACAGTGGTCTGTGAGACATATCCCATAGATACGGTTACATTTTCTTAACCCATACACTGATGAATGGGCTTTGGCATTCTGGGCCGCTAAATGTGTGTCCCATTTTAGAGATTTTGAAACCAGATACCGAGATATCTGTACTCGTTCACATTTTCCAATTAGGTTCGGCCCAGATAACAGTTAAAACTCTAGACTTTTTTCCCAAAGCATAAGATTTTAGTTTTGTCCATATTTACAGTCAGATGCTTAGCCACACAATATTCATTAAAATCAGTTATTTTCCTCTGTAATCCCATCTCTGTCTGGTCAAGGATTACCACAGCATCGCCATACATTAGGCAGGAAATTTGTTTCCCAATCATTTTTGGGCTAGCACTTCGATCCACCTTCAAAATAGATGGCAGATCAGCCAGGTATATAGCAAAGAGTAAGGGGGCTAATACACAACTAATACTCAGCCCTGTTTTAGACCATTCTTGATCATAATTTTCGGTGTCAAGGCCCCGGCTGTAGCCTTAATGACTTGCGCCCAGTTATAGCTATGTAACTCCTGGATAATTGCCAGGAGCCCATCCGGGATACCCTATTTCCTTAAGGTGCACCAGAGGCACCTCCTGTCCACTAGGTCAAATGCGCACCAAAGTCAACAAAGCAGCAGCACAACTTCCCTTGTTGTTCCATAGACTTCTGCGCCACAGCCCAGAGTACAAAACAGTGGTCAACCGTGGAGTGACCCTCCTTAAAGGCCCCTTGTTCCACCTGCACGATCGACCGCTGTTCCGCCCAATCCTTCAGACTGCCAAGGATTATATTGGCGAATACTTTTCCCCCAATATCCAGTAAGTTAATCAGTCTTTAATTCTTCGGGACTTTCCTATCTCCCTTCTGGTGGATAGGTCTGAATACTGCCCCCCTCCACTTCTCTGGGATATGGCCCGAGTCCAATATAGCCAAGAGATAAAAATTCCGTCCACCAATTTTGCTGGGATTTTATTACGATGGCCGGGAGATTATCTGGTCCCGCAGCACGGGTTAAGTTTACGTTTCTTATAATGTCTATCACCTTTTCTACTGTAAAAAGGGATTTTAGACCTTCCACGGCCTCTCTCCAGGGATGAGTATTTCCTCCATCAGCCTCGACACCTGTCACATATAGCTCTCCTAGATATTCTTCCTATGCTAATTCTTTCACTACACAGGGCATAATCCAGTGGGCTGATACTTCGTTTATCAGATTCCAAAATGTACAGATGTTTTTTTACTCTCGAATATTTCCAGCAAATTTACCCAACATTTCTCTTTAAAAGCCCTCTTCAAGTTCCTAACTAGCGTTTTATAATCCTTCCTCAATTTTACCAGATTTTTCTGTTTTACTTGATCGTATTTTTTTCTTAAACTTCTTTCTTCTCTCCTTATTAATCTTTTCTTAATATACACTCCCCATTAAACCACCTTGTCTGCCTTGCGTAGTTTGCATAACCTTTGGGCGAGAATTCGTACTTTTCAATTCTACTCTAAGGCATTGTACCATTTCTTCTATAGTTTCCTCAAACCAAGCCACTTTCTTAGCCCTAGTATCTCCCAATCCTAATTTCTGTTGAAAGCTGGACAACTTTTCAGTATATTCCTCTGTTAATCTTGTTGTCAAACGTTTGGGATACTCTGATTGTTGGGGGAGAACTATTTCGCTAGAGCTGATTCAAAGCGCAAGATCTTATGATCACTGCCTTCACACTGAGTTACCTGACACCCTTTTATAAGGGCAAAACTTCAAGCATGGATAAACGCAGAGTTGATGGGGCAAAGTTGAGTACCTAACCTGAAGGTCTGTTTGGCCTGGCAATCTGTTTCCCACCTACAGTTTAAGCAAAATAGTCCTTTTAACTGCAAATATTTGCCCAGCTTCACATCTCGTCTGGAACTAGTGCAAATTGGGAAAACGGCTGGGGGCTATATTATTTGATCTCAAGAGTTCTTTAAACCCAGGATCTTGTCTTATTGGGTTCAGTTTATGATTAAAATCACCAATTACAATGATCATATAATTCTCAAATTTTTTGCACAATGTATCCAGGTCTTCCTTGAAACGTCTCATTTCCACCTTGTATTCCTCATTAGTCCCCCATTGTATGTAAACATTCACTATTACCAAATGTTCACACAACCCTTCTGAAACCAGTATGGATATGGTTCCTCCCCTCCAGTTCCCTAACTAGTATTAACCATATCCCTTCGTTTTCAGCATTTACAATAGCTGTTATTACCAGACTTGAGTGTACAAATACCTTGGTAAATTCTTTCCCTTTAATATTATGGCTAAATCCTACGTGTCTTAAATTCTTCGTGCCAAATTCCCTCAAACTTGGGTACTAAGAGAATTTTTGGCCTCCCGCTTATTTGATGACACTGGTTTTACTTGGTCCTTTATTTACCACACCCCCACCCATAAAGCACTCTCAGGGTCCCTCATTGACCTCCTATTTATAAGTATGGTTCTGCACACTTGAGGGGTTACTTCTTCTCTGCCCCCTTTCCTAATAACCTTTGGGATTCCTTTCACCCTTTTTTTCACAACCTCAAGCTTTCTTTTTAGAGCCACCAATCTACATAGGTTATAGCGCCTATACCTCAGTTGATCCCTCAATCTGTTTACCAGCATTGGGCATCTAGAAATATAGACCTCCTGTAGATTGGTCGTTTGCTCAGAGTCCCTGGAACCACCCTGCGTCAAGGGGTCCTGGACCTGGACAGGTCTCACTACCATGGGCCTTAGGCATTAGGCCCCTGATCTCTTGCAATTCCCCTAAATGTTTCTGAGATTGAATTTCATGGGTTTTTAAGATGTTATTATTTAGCACAGCTACTTCTAGCAACACTTGCAGAGTTTTTTGTAACCTCAGCATTAAGTCTAGCATTGAAGCTGAAGGTGTGGCTGATATATCTATACCCAGAATAACATTACTTGCTGAATATTCTATAGACTCAGTTCCTTGAATTTCGGGTTGCCCCGTACTCTTGGCAGTCATAGCTGTTCTAGTCTGGGTGGAGTCATTTCTCTGCTCACTCCTTGAACTAGTTAAGGTCATACCTTTGCCATCCATATCAACGCCATCGGACAGGGAGAAAATCCAAGGAGAAGAAGATAATCTGGGATCCAGGATGGGATATAAGTTTAAATGATTACAAAAGGATACGTCCGACCCGGTAGCACAGTCACCAAGATTCACTTGTTCATTCAATGGTTCTTTATTTAAATCTGGGGTTCTTACAGGGGTTTGCAATCTCTTAAAATGCTTGCCTTCAAAGTCCTTTATTGATTTGGATACTTGCGCTCCTCCTTTCCTCCTAAGTGGATGTCGTCAACTGTACTTTTGTTTCTCTTGGAAGACCTAGTCTTTACCATTCCCTTGGGTGATTCCAGACACTCTACCAAAGTCCCATGTTCAGGTATAGACTCATTAATGAGGCTGTCAGGATCTTTCTCCCTTTATAAACTTTAGGCTTCCTTGGTGCCATCTTTCAGGGACACCTTCCGGACTGTTTAACTTTTAAAATTGAATTGAGGTTAAATTTGCTGTATGAAACTCAGGTCTATTTCCTAGCAGCATATTGTGTCACCGTATATTAACTCTACCACCCTTTTATTAATATATAGTTGGGGGTCTCAATTTTCTATGTCCTGTAAACTGGAACAAGAATTAGTTTATAAAAGTGAATAGCCTAGACTCAATTACCGGTCCACTTACCTCCACTGTGCACTGACTGGCTGGCTGACCGTATTCCCTGCTTCTGTCCAGGGGCTTCTTTTCCCTTGGGCGGTTTCTTTTGAGCTCCTCCTCTGTTCTTCTATTGTGTCCCCCTGGGCCACCTTGGGCCCTTTGCCTCACCGGCTCACTGTCTACCTGCAAACGCTTCTGGGTTTGCAACTGGGCACAGGAATTTGGGAGTCTGGAAACCCCCAGTCCATTTCACCTCTCGAGGCGCCCAGCTCCTGTTTCCCAAGTTCAATTTGCTGCTGATCCTAAGGGCGCTACATCTGCTGCGGAGCCAAGGGCGTAGTGCTGGGCCGTGCTGGCTTGCTTCCTGCCGGAGGCAGTAATTCGCAGCGGCACCACCTCACTCCTTTGCTCCGTAAACGCTTCCATGCTGCCTGGGATAGACAGTTCACAGTCCGCATCGTGTCTCTCCCTCGCTACTCTCCCAGAAGTGAGCGCACGGCGAGCAGAGTCAGCCTCCACGTCGTCTCCGCGTTATGGTCAGCTGCACAGTAGGGTAAGTCAAAGAAGACCACCATTTTTAAGATTGCTGGCCTATATGTCAAAGACAGGGGGAGCCACGTCCACCTAGTGACTTGGTCTTCCAGGGTCGAGACCACCGTACAATAATTAGACCTGATGGCCAAGTCAGGATCCCAATGAATCCATATCCTCAGTGGGAACTCAAGGGGGCTCTCCAAGGTGCTAAGGAGTAGAGGGAATATGACTGACTTCGCCTAGTTGATGCTCAAACCGGAGTAATGTTCAAACCAGATGTATTCTTGAATTACTGGTGACAGTGCGGTCGGTAATTTAGTGCTGATGCCTAATAACACAAGCCAGTGGCTCCAATGTCAATGCAAATAACAGGGGCGACAAAGGGCATCTCAGTCTTATATCTCTGCCAAAGGGGAGTTTCTCAGATGTATGTACCTTAATATGTTTGCTGGCCACTGGGTTAGTGTAGAGGAGACCCCATATGGGCCATTACCGTAAACATGTATACCCATCCAAAAGAATGAAATGCCTTTGCAACGTCAGTAGGACCGCAGCAGCTTGCAAAGAGGGATTCAACTGATGCAGAAGGGTGAAAAAGAGAGCTCAAATTTTGTGCGGTGGATCTGGACGGTATGAACCCGGACTGATCAGGCAACACCAGTTTTGGAAGTAGGGGCTGCAGGCGAGTGGCTAAAATTTTAGCTAACATTTTAGTGTCTATGTTGCCGAGGGACAAGGGTCTGTACAACTCGCAGTGTTCAGGAGCTTCATCATGTTTTAAAATGGTCCCTATTAAGGCTTCGCACAGAGAGGGAGGTAAACTGGTGCTTGTGATATGCCTCTTTGCAGGTGTGGGGCCAAGAGTTCGTCAAACTCCTTATAGAACACATCACTCAGACATTCTAACCCCGGGGCTTTACTATTAGGATGGCTGGCAATCTAAAAAATAAATAAATAAACTCTTACCTTGCCGCCGGGTCCTGCGTCTCTGCTTCTGCTCTCCTGTGTCCCACTCCAGGAATAGGAAGCACAGGTCAGGGTCCCCAGACCAATCACAATGCTACTCTGTGATTGGTCTGAGCACCGTGACAGGGCGCTCAGCCAGGGGCTGGAGGGTTGGGCATCTTCTCCACGCATGCTGTAATGCAGCCTGCACAGAGTACAGGGAAAGTGCACATGAATGTTTTGGAAGGCCTAGAGGGCCGGCCAAAGAGTCATTGCGCACTTAGGAGGGTTCTACCGCTCCTCCCAGCAGCCCCGCCTGCCCCCTCATGCAAAGCTGCCGTAGCTGGAGGTCAAAATAAAATGATGATAATGTTACATTTTACTCATTTAATTTGTTTCCTTTCTTTTACTGCTGCAGAGCAGTGAGGCGACTCTCCTCCCCCTTAGCAGAGGAGCCGCCACTGCAGCAGTAGTGCTCAACCTCTTGCAGTCCCACTGCTCGGTAATGGAAGGGCGAGATTTTGATCGATACCTTATCACTATTGATCCAAACCTCGATCTGGTCGACTGAACCTTTGTTGCCTGTCTTTGAGGAAGAAAGTGCCTCTGTTACCAAGCTAATTCACCCAATAAAGGACCCCGCTCCCAAAGATCACAAACAACTTCTAGCTTTCAAAAGTTTATTGTAAGCTTAGGATAAGCTGCAAATACAGGCATCTCAGAATGAGATTCACGAGATACACAGGTCCAACTACATACATGTGCTCTCTGAAAGCCCTCAGACGAGCAACGGAAATTACTAACACAAGTTCTAAGAATAATAAAGCTATCAGCATTGACGCATATCTCTCCTTCATTTAAGTTGGAGGAAAACACACAGGTTAGGCTGTCCCTACCCTGCTCTAGATGGTATCCCTACTTAACCAAATCCCAACCTAACAAAGGTGTCAGCAGTGAATGACCCCCAAGGGAAGTCACTCACTCTAAGTCTCTTGGTGAAAACCTATAGTTCTCCAGTCATGACCCCTCTCTGCCTACCCATCCGCTCTCTAAAGGGTCCTCAGGTATCTGCTCTAACTCCACCCAGGGGTACTGTCCCTAATACAAAACAGTCAACAACATTTGAGACGCCCCTCGTGAGACGCCTCTCACGTGGTGTAGCTTCTGGCTTTTTCCATACTGCTTGTGTTGGGCCTCATACGTTGGAGTTGACCTTGCTTCTCAGACTCTTCTCCGGCCCGCTGATACCCCTTAAACATTCCGGAACCCTCCTCCATGTCTGGGCCGTCTACTGAACAGACCTCTATTCATTTTATTTATAATTGGATTCCCCCTTTTCTCTTGCAGACAGACATCTGCAGCCAAGATCCCAACTCTCATAGACTTCCAAAAAGGTTCGCAACATTTCTTGGCCCAGACATGTACGTGTAAATCAATGTTAAAACATTTCAGTCCTACAGCATTTCTCATAATAATTATAGCATTCAACTTCTTCATTAATTAAAGCATGTTAATACTCTTATTCTATTATTCAGTAAACACATCTATAAATCATGGCCCATTAATGCAATGACCAAAACATTAGTACAATCTATGTCGTGAAAAGAAACACCTTCCCTTTTAGCTCTGGCCCTGAGGCCTACCACATTCTGCGTTTAACCACATGCCATCTTACATTTTAGCAGCTACACGACATGGATTCAGAAATAATCACATCTAATAAAATCATATAGTGTCACACATTTCTGTATTAGTTCCACTTCTACTTAAATCTCTACATTAGCTATACATTCAGAATATAATTTCAGATACTATTAGCACTCATGGCATTTCTCCTCATGATTTGTGCTTACTACAGGTAAGTGTGATGCACTCATACATTTAGGTCAGTTTGCGCTCTCTCAGTTCCCCCCTTTGATGACCTCTCGGGGTCATCACTAACATTTAAACTGCAGTTATTGCTAGCATAACTTGTCTCTGCGCTTCCAGAGCCCTCAGACTCCTGTACTGATTATCTTGTATGGCAGCCAATCTCTGCAGCTGCTCTCTTTGGGCCCTTTCTGACCTTTTTGCTCTGTACCATTTGAATACCCACACCAATCCCCACAATATGATCCCACAGATCAACATTATGATGATAGGTTTCAGTATATACCACACAAAGCTTTTGCCTAAGGTGGAGATCCACCCTCCAACTTCACTCATTCCGTGGCCCACCTTTTCCCAGACATTTTCTCTACTCAAGTCTTCGATCTCCTTGTGAATATCAGTTATGTTCCTAATAACTTTCTCAAGGGGCTTTGAATTGTCTGGAATGTAAGTACAACATTCCTGGACCTTCAAAGCCTTACAGACTCCGCCCTCTTTTGCTAGTAGGACATCTAACGCAAGACGGTTCTGAAGAACCATAGCCCTTATCGATTGCATCTCTCCTTCTACCAGCATTAAGGACTGAGCAGTGCTGGCAGACAACCTGTCGACGACTGTTGCCAGTCGTCTAATTTTAACATCATTAAGGATTAGACCCAAAAGAGGGAACATAGCTCCAAAGACATCTCCAACCATTTCTGCATCTCCTACATCTCTCCTTCCCCTCGATGATGTCTTGCCCTCAATGATCTCTAAGTCTTGTGCATGATATATTTTGGGGAAGACAATTGCTAGGTAACATGATCCATACCAGTTGTCAGGTAGTCTCACGTAGGCATTTCTTCCACATACAAAATACACATTTGGAATCACTTGCATTCCCTTCAGGAAATCTTTAGTATAGTACTCTATATTGAAAGCATGTTCACAGTCGACTTCTCCCACGTATACATTTTCATAATACGTTTTGGCTCGGTGAAGACATAGCTTTCCTCTCTGCGTCTTATCTAAAGCTATTGGACCACTACTACCCTTTCTCTTGTGTGCCTTCTCTTCCTCGGTCCAATCTGTTTTCCATTGTCCTGATTTTTTCAAAATCTTTTGTCTCCTGTAACGATCATCCACCTGCCCTATGAACTTCTTCTCGACTTCTGACACTTTGCATGTCAGGTTATTTCTACGGGCATGTGAAGTATCTAAGGTAATCCAAGGAATGAAGAACTTGGCCAATCTGTCTTCACTCTTCCAGTAGTCCCATTTGTTCATCTGCTTATAATTTGGGACTTCCGGCAACACTGAATCATAGTTGGAGAAATAGTATTCAAAACTATCTCTCTCATAAAATATACTAAGCAATAAGCTACATGTAATGCCATATGTCAGCGGGAGGTGATGATATCTAATGCCTTCATCTACAGACGCTGGCAACTGCATGCAGACGTAACAGTCCTTAACCTCCATGGCATCCACGTATTCATATAAGAGTTTAGCATAAGCATTTGACCTAAAATCTCCTTGGGACTCATCTACGTGTAACCTGCGGGCTTCTGCAGCTAATAACGCTTTCTCTTGAATGTTTTCCCTTTTCTCACCAGCAACAGTGGGTGCAAGCGTTTCTACAGATTTCACATCAGTTACCTTCGCCTCTTCCTCATGTCCCTTTACATAAGAAATTGTTACCACTAAAGCTATTAATATTATCACTCCTACTATTAGTGTACCTATTATACATTTAGCTCTGCGGTTCTGGGTGCCGGCTTCCATTTCGTCAGACAATATGGCTCTCTCTTATCTTAGCAAAAAGTTCTTTTCTTCTCGTTCCTTTACAGTCTCTTTTTAATCCTTTTGTCTTTAGAATCCACACAACTGGAAGCTGACAACCTTCTTCGCAAAAGTCCTTTAACAGTTCAATAAAGACAACCCTAGCCCTTCTCCATCAACTCAAGGGAAGTTCCCTAATATTCTCTGCTTCCTGGGCGCTAGGTAATCTTCTTTTTCTGCTTGCTTTATTTACAAGGTCCTTTAAGCATCTACTATCAAGTTTGTGCCTGCAGCTTCGATAGCAAAGTTCAGTATTTCCAAACGAAGATTGTGCTCTTCATGGGCTGTTATCGTTGTACCAAAGTCGGGGAATTGCAATTCTGAGAGAAACATATGTTTTAACTTGCTGAGGCGGGGAGGTCTGGGGAGCATGAATGTTAGTGACCCTTCTTGTTCGACTCCGGGTACCAACAGTCGTATTTCCACGGTGACGATGGGCTCAGAACTGGATACCACCACCGCTCGGATCCTCCCTGTCTCCTGTTTCACAGACATTTGTCGCCAGATATGTCCACTCAGGTGTGGAGTATCTTCTGTTAGGCACACGCACTCTTCTTGACCTTCTTCGGTCCGGTGCTTCAGCGCCCTGAGCACCTTCTTCCGGGTCTGAGTCTTCTGATATCGGAGGAAGGGTTACCTCTGGAGTTGACCTCAGGCTAGAGCTCCTTCTTTGCGGCCAATTAGCTTCTCCACGTGCCCTTCTACTCCTTCTCCTTCTTGTCTGTTCTCGCTCTCTGTCAGACCTGTCAGTGTCTGACTCGTACTCCCAGCTACTTTCTCCTTCTGTAGCGTCGTCTGTTTCGCTGTTGTACTGACCGTCCTCAGCTTGGTCAGACTCGTTCCCTGCTTCCGCTGGCACCTCTTCAGCTTGGCTAGCCCCCTCTATGGCTTCTCGGTCCTCTGCTGGACGTCTATCCGAGAGAGGAGCTGTTTCTTCCCGAGGTGCTGGAACCCTTCGCGTATGTGACGCGTGGATCCAATTGGGCAGGCCTCCCACCTTCACAGCTGTGTTCGTGATCAGGATGATCTGGAAGGGCCCACGCCAACGAATATCCAGGCAGCTTCTTCTCACATGTTTTTTCACCAGGACCCAGTCCCCAGGGTACAGGTCATGGCACGGGCCCTGGCACGATGGAACCTCGGCAGCCTGCACCTGAAGGGACACAGAATGAATGGCGTCAGACAGCCCCTTACAATAGTCCAGGATCATATCATCTGTGATATTTAACAGTGCAGTAGTTGGGACAGATGGCAGCCTCATTGCTCTCCCCATTAACACCTCATGTGGTGACAACCCCGTTCTTCTGTCGGGGGTACTACGAAGGCTCATGAGGACCAATGGCAGGGCGTCAGGCCAACTCAGGGTCGTTGAGGAGCACACTTTTGCAATTCGGGCTTTGATCGTGCCATTGATCTGCTCCACAATTCCTGAGGCTTCTGGTCGGTAACTGCAATGCAACTTCTGATCGATATTCAGAGCTGCACAAATCATTTTCACAAGCTCGCTGTTAAAATGCGTTCCCCTATCTGATTCCAAAGAGGCCGGCACCCCGAAGCGCAGAATTAGTTCCCTAAGCAGTAACTTGGCCACTGTGAGGGTGTCGCACCTACGTGTAGGGTATGCCTCAACCCATCTGGAGAATACACAAACAACCACCAGGACATAGCGGAGGCGGTTGCACCTTGGCATTTCAATGAAATCTATCTGCATTCGATTGAATGGACCTCCAGACCTTCCTATGTGACTCAGTGCAACTGGTGTTCTTTTCCCTACGTTCAGCTGCTGACAGGTCACACAACGCTGGCACACTGCTTCTGCTGCTATTCTAAACTTAGGATTGTACCAAGTCTGTCTAAACACTCTCAGCATAGCATCTCTCCCTAAGTGTACGGGACCATGTATGAGTCTGGCCATTGGACTCACCATCTCATTGGGCAACACTGCTCTGCCGTCTGCTGAGACCCAAAAATGGGACTCACCCATTACACATCCTGCCTTTTCCCATGTTTCTTTTTCAAAATCAGGAGCATTTTCTTGCATGTTTGACAATTCATCCCAAGTATCAACAGTTTCCAGTATCATGGCTAATTCAGTCCTTACATTTATTCCACCCACTTCCACCTCTGTGAAAGAGTACCCTTGCTCCGCGCAATACCGCGCAACTTCATCAGCATATCTATTGCCTTTCGAAACGAAGTCCTCATTTCTGGTATGTGCGGTGCACTTTACAACTGCTATACCTGCTGGGCATTGCAACGCCTCTAACAACAGGCGCACAAACTCTCCATTGCGAATGGGAGAGCCTGAAGAGGTCATGAACCCTCTTTGAGACCATAACTGCCCGTAATCATGAACCACCCCATAACCATATTGGCTGTCGGTGTATATGGTGACTCGAATTTGATTGCTTGCCAAGCAAGCACGTGTCAAGGCAATAATCTCGGCTACCTGAGCGGAGTGTACTCCTTCCAGGCACCCAGCTTCCACAACTCCAGTAATTGTACAAACAGCATAAGCTGCTCTCAACTGCCCAACTTCGTCTCTTACACATGAGCCATCGACAAAGAAAATTTCGTCTGGGTCGGTCAGTGGCTCATCTACGATGTCGGGTCTGGGTTTGGTGCATAGTTCAGTCACATCGAGGCAGTCATGGTCTGTACATTCATCATCATCCTCGATATCATTTGGGAGTGGCATCAAGGTGGCAGGGTTCAAAACAGAGCATCTCTTGAGGGTCACATTCTCTGCAGCAAGAATAACTTGCTCATAGCGCGTGAGCCTGCTGTTGGTCAGATGCTGTGTTTTGGTCCTGGTCATCAACAGTTCAACAGAATGGGGCACGCACACCTCTAACGGGTGCCCCATGACGATATTTTCACATCTCTCAATGCTGACACCCGTTGCAGCAACGGATTTGAGACATCCGGGCAACGCTGCGGCTACTGGGTCTAAAGTAGCCGAGAAATAAGCAACTGGTCTGCGGGCATTCCCATGGATTTGGACTAACACAGACAACGCGCAACCTTCTCTCTCACAACAGTAAAGCAAAAATGGTTTATTGTAATCAGGCATTCCCAATGCCGGAGCACGACACAGGTCCTCTCGCAGCTGTAGGAATGCCATCAAACAGTCTTTGTCCCATGGTACCGGATCGCTCACCTCCTTGTGCGTCAGTTTTTGCAAGGGCTTTGCTTTCAGTGAAAAGTTCGCGATCCACTGTCGGCAATAACCCACCATCCCTAGGAACATCCTGACCTCTCTCTGTGTCTTAGGTGCATTCATTTTCATGATCGCCTCTATCCTATCTGGTGATACCTTTCGTTTTCCTTTCTCTATTCTGTGTCCCAAGTACTGCACTTCTGTCAGGCAGTACTGCAACTTTCCCGGGGACACCTTGTGCCCATTGGCAGCTAGGTGATTTAACAAAGCAATAGAGTCCTCCCTGCAAGCTTCTTCTGTTTCTGACGCCACGAGGAGGTCGTCTATGTACTGGACCAGAACTGACTTCTGGGGCAGCACTAGACTTTCAAGATTTTTCTTCAAAAGCTGGTTAAAGATCGATGGGCTCTCTGTATACCCCTGAGGAATGCGACACCATGTTAGGACGCGACCTTCCAGCTTAAATGCGAAAAGAAAATGGCTTTCTTCGTCCAGAGGGATCGAAAAGAAAGCCTGACAAAGATCGATCACAGTGAACCACTCAGCTTGGAATGGAATCTGAAACAGTATCACTGATGGATTCGGTACCACTGGACAACACGAAACGACTATGTTATTAATCTTTCGAAGGTCCTGCACTATCCTGAATTTCCCATTTGGTTTCTGCAGACCCATAATCGGGGAGTTGCATGGACTACCCACGATTTCTTTCAGTATTCCCTGTTTAATCATGGACTCGATCACGGGTTTTATGCCTGCAATCGTTTCTGGAGTCAATTTATATTGGGGTGTTCTTGGGAACTCAGCATGCGGTTTCACTACAATTTTCACTGGGTCCACCCCTTTGACCAATCCAATCTCTTCCCCAGTGAAGTCCCATACTTCTGGTGCCACTGTCTCTCTCAAGTCCCAGGGGAGCTCATCTACTGTCAAAGTAGGGTACAGCTCCACGCATATTCTTGAGTTTGCAACTTTGAAGTCTGCGTCATCATCATTGGTCAATACCTCCACTCCCTGAGGTGTACAGTATATAGTACAATTCAATTTACACAACAGGTCTCTCCCTAGCAGACACACAGGACTTGAATCGCAAACCACAAACTGGTGCTCATCGCTGTACTTCCCTATTTTCACCTGTACCGGTTCTGTCAATTGGCTGGTTATTCTCCTGTTTGCGACCCCTACCACTTGTATGGTCTCTCCAGACATGGGCAGGTCTGGAACTGCAGCTGATCTGATCGTGGATCTAGTGGCTCCTGTGTCCACCAGAAATGTCGTAGGGCACCCTGCTACTTCTGCTTCGACATAGGGTCCCCTCTGGTCCACCTCCAAGGCTGCCCCGAGGGTGCAGTCTTCTCTTTCCACTCTCTGTCCGGTTAATGGGTCCACATAATAGCACTCTTCTCCTTCTACAAACAGGGGCATTTGTCTATAGGTCTTACCCATAGTCCCTACTCGAGGAGGTTGCGGGAACTGGGCTCGGGGAGGAGCCCCCCCCCCTTTGAGCACCTTTCCCTGGTATGGCGTCACCCCTCTTGTAGGCGCGCTCTGGACCTCTTCCTCCTCTATCTCTTGTTCTCCTATCTCTACATTGTAGGGACACTCGCGTTTCCAATGCCCCACCTCGTTACACTGGTGGCACCTAGTCGTTTTCTTCAAGGCAGCTATGTCTATTCTGGGTCTAAAGGTGGAACTCTCCTCATTGCCCTTGTTCTGACTGTACTGCTTCTTTCCTCCTGTACCTGTTCCTTGCTGCTGTTGCTGCTGTCCCCCCTTCCCTGCTGCCTGCATCTGTACCACCATCAACTTTTCTTTTAGTTTCTTAGCCTTGGAGTCTATCTCATCACAGCAGTACCTGGCATATCTCAGTATTTCGTCTAGGGGTTTACTTTGCCAACAAATCGAGTGTTGCTGAATCATTAAACTAATATCCGGTCTCAGTCCCAGGACGAACTTGGACACGAATTGCCCTATGTCTTTTGGATCCATTACATCCAAGCCGCTATACTGTTTAAACGCCTTCAGCAATCTCTCGTAATATTCGTGGACGGTCTCTTTGGGTTCCTGTCTGGTTCGGTCTATTCTGACCCAATCTATGTCTTGCATTGGCACTTTCTCTTTCAGCCAAGTCATCACTCTCTCGAATTTTGCCATCACAATCTCGGACGGCCCATTAGTCTTAGCATCTCTCTCCGGCTCCGTTGTGGGCCACTCAGCGCTAACCTTGCATGCTGTCCACAGATCTCCTGGTACTACAATGTCAAACAGCGTATTCAGATCTATCCATAGGACCTTTGAGATTTTTACAAATCTCTCGACTTGCTTGTACCACTCCACTGGGTTTTCCCGCAATTTGGGGAAGGAGGTGGTAAAAGCAGCTAAATCTCCCCTACTCCAAGGGACATGCACATAGTTCCCATTTGCGACTTCACGCAAAGGGTATGCTTCTATTCCCTGCAGTCCTCCTGGTGTCATACCAAGCGTGCTTCTCCTGACGGTCCCTTTCTTGGACCACCTCTCTTCCCACTTATCTAGTGCCCTCCATGTCCTTATTCCAGTGATCAGTTCCCTTATGTGCGTTTTCAGCCCAATCGTTCTCCTCTCATCTAGGTCTCGATCTGTGTAATGTAGCCTGTGGTTACCCTGTAATGCTTTGGTTCTTGACAGGTCCACCATATATTTGCCTGCTAGTTCGACTAACTTCTCATGGATTGCTCTCGCTTTTCGAGTGATGTCCTTTGCCATATACAATATTTCATCCTGCTCATACATTTCCATTCTTTCTAAAGGCAGGGTACCATCTATCATGTCATCCAGGTCTGACCTTAAGCTGGCGACATCGAGTCTCTTAGCTTTTATCTCAGCTCGCAATATGTCTTTCGAAGGGGGCTCACTGGTCTCCCTACCATCCCAACTTCGAGCTCTACGTTTGGGCTCGGGAGAGTTAATGAGTGCCTTCCCTTGCTCCCATCTCTCCAGGTCCCATGCTCGGCCATCCGATCTTGGAAGGTGATGGAACACGGGCCTGTTACCCCCACTCTTGCTCTGCCCACTCTCTTCTTCTTCTCTCCTTTCACCGTACGCCTCTCTGTTATTTTCCCTCTGGTCGCTACTCTCCCTTTGCCTAGTATCGCTCAGTATCCGATACGATCCTTCCTGGTTCCCCATATTCCCTGGGCTGCGCTCATTTCCGTCATCACAGGGACTATGGTGCGACCTCTCACAACTCCCATTCAGTTCTCTGGTGCCGGGCACACAGTGTGGACACTTAAAGCTGTTTCTGTACTCTTGCGCTCTCCTCTCCTCTTCACTGAGTATTGGGCGCGCCACCCTCCCATTCCCGGGGCCCCCGTTTTCCAGGTCTGTTCTACCTCCACTCCGGGCCCAATGGGTGACTCCCCTACTATCTCTCTCTCTACAGTCCCACTCCGGGCTGCTCTCCCCAGCCCCGCAGTGAGTCCGAGCTCTGCTGTCCTGACTTTCCCTTTCAGCTTCTGCAGCTATGATGCTCTTGTGAGCCTCCACTGCCTCATCCCACTTCTTCATGTACTCATTTAGCTCTTGAAAGGATTTTCGTCCACATCCCCTTAGATCCGCTGGCCATCTAGGGCCCCCAGGGTCCCCTCCTGGATCCCCTGCTGTGTGCATCGGGGTGCTCCACTCTCTTGGTATCGGCATCTGACTTGGGGAATTAATCGTATCGTTTCTCCTTGCCGTCCCTGCTCTTTCTCTGTCCTTCCGTACCCGTTCTTCCCCTCTTGCTCTCTCTTGGTCATATATCGATATTATAGGACCTATGGTAACAGGTACCTGTAGTGCATCTGGTAATGCGTAGGATGTGGCGCTCTCCGTTTCCGGCGCTCTTTGTACCACAAACCTCCCGACTACCTGTTGCACCTGACTAGGCTGGGACAGCTCTTTCTTTGCCTCAGGATCCCACTCTGAACTGGGAAGCGGTCCATGCTCTCCGGCATTGCCCCCCTTTTCTCCTTCACTATGCTCGACCTCTCCCCCTGCTCTATTATACGGGGGTGGCCTGTCTGTCAATAATCTGTTTATCAGGCTATCCTCTGTTTCGCTCTCATCATCTTCTTCTAGGGGGCTTTTATTTCCGGGCACCTCTAACACTGGGTACAGTTTATTTACTTCCATGTTATGCACTCTCCATCTTTTAGCATCCGCATCCCACCTGGCATCCTGCACTGCCCTTACCGATCGTTTCACCCTTTCTTGTCGTCTGTTCATATTCTTTTCATGCGCTGCCCTAATCCATGCATCAAGAGCTTCAAACTGGGTCGGTCTAGGCAAGGGTCTCATTGAGGTCATGACTGATTTTAATCGATGTAACACCTCTAATCTGAACGTCCCGTACTTCGGGAACGTCAGTTCCTCATTTCCTTCCGTAATCTTACTCCACTCTGATATCCAAAGGATCGTATGCAACCCAACATTCACTGCCATGTAACGAGCCGGCGTACCCTCCGGCGGGGCTTCTTCCCCTTCATACGATCCCCGCTTCTCTTTTTTAAACGCCGCTCTCAGCCATTTAAAACACTTCATAATTATACGCACAATATCCAGCCTCGCTACTCTGTTTACTTCCTGATGACAATCCACCAATCCTGTCGCGGCTTTGCTAACTTGGCCTATCGCAGCGCGGTCTTTCTCCGGTCGGCCAATCACGTCGCGACACTTTCTGACGTCTTTGCTAGCTGGCCTATCACGGCGCGGTCTTTCTCCGGTCAGCCAATCACTGCGCGACACTTCCTGACGTCACTTTTCTCCGCTTCGCAGCAGCACCCCTCCTTTCTCAACTCGTCTCCCGGTCATGCATGCGTCCCATTCATACACCGAAAAATGACTACTTCCGACCAAGCGGTCACTTCCCTCGACTGTACGTCCACAGTCTATATGTAATTGTCAACACAACTGACGAAATGTCTATCGTCTCTCTGATAGGTTGCTTACACACACAGTAACCTCCGACCAGCGTCCGTTACTCACGCACTCACTCTTACGTTCCCCCTATCTCGGTCTTTCGGGTGATCAATGGTACCTCATGACCCCCTTCACACTATTTGACAATTACTCTGGGTGTCCGATACACCCGAACCACTTAAGCTCTCCTTGAACTTAAGATTTCCACCGGTTGCGCGCGCTCACAACCTGTTCCACAGTCACTCTACAGACATTCAACTCCGCCAGACATTACAACATAGATACAATACAAAACACCGCAATCTAACACGCATGACCCTTTATACTCACTCTCGACCGATACTGCTGCTTTTTCTGTCTCACGTCATCCGGATCTTCTTCAGCGGGCGGTTCTTCCGATCATCGATTTCTAGGGGCCTTGGGGTAAGCTAACCTGGCCTAGGTCACCGTCCTCAAGAAGGCAACCATCCTCTATAGCTACCAACTGGAAGGGCGAGATTTTGATCGATACCTTATCACTATTGATCCAAACCTCGATCTGGTCGACTGAACCTTTGTTGCCTGTCTTTGAGGAAGAAAGTGCCTCTGTTACCAAGCTAATTCACCCAATAAAGGACCCCGCTCCCAAAGATCACAAACAACTTCTAGCTTTCAAAAGTTTATTGTAAGCTTAGGATAAGCTGCAAATACAGGCATCTCAGAATGAGATTCACGAGATACACAGGTCCAACTACATACATGTGCTCTCTGAAAGCCCTCAGACGAGCAACGGAAATTACTAACACAAGTTCTAAGAATAATAAAGCTATCAGCATTGACGCATATCTCTCCTTCATTTAAGTTGGAGGAAAACACACAGGTTAGGCTGTCCCTACCCTGCTCTAGATGGTATCCCTACTTAACCAAATCCCAACCTAACAAAGGTGTCAGCAGTGAATGACCCCCAAGGGAAGTCACTCACTCTAAGTCTCTTGGTGAAAACCTATAGTTCTCCAGTCATGACCCCTCTCTGCCTACCCATCCGCTCTCTAAAGGGTCCTCAGGTATCTGCTCTAACTCCACCCAGGGGTACTGTCCCTAATACAAAACAGTCAACAACATTTGAGACGCCCCTCGTGAGACGCCTCTCACGTGGTGTAGCTTCTGGCTTTTTCCATACTGCTTGTGTTGGGCCTCATACGTTGGAGTTGACCTTGCTTCTCAGACTCTTCTCCGGCCCGCTGATACCCCTTAAACATTCCGGAACCCTCCTCCATGTCTGGGCCGTCTACTGAACAGACCTCTATTCATTTTATTTATAATTGGATTCCCCCTTTTCTCTTGCAGACAGACATCTGCAGCCAAGATCCCAACTCTCATAGACTTCCAAAAAGGTTCGCAACATTTCTTGGCCCAGACATGTACGTGTAAATCAATGTTAAAACATTTCAGTCCTACAGCATTTCTCATAATAATTATAGCATTCAACTTCTTCATTAATTAAAGCATGTTAATACTCTTATTCTATTATTCAGTAAACACATCTATAAATCATGGCCCATTAATGCAATGACCAAAACATTAGTACAATCTATGTCGTGAAAAGAAACACCTTCCCTTTTAGCTCTGGCCCTGAGGCCTACCACATTCTGCGTTTAACCACATGCCATCTTACATTTTAGCAGCTACACGACATGGATTCAGAAATAATCACATCTAATAAAATCATATAGTGTCACACATTTCTGTATTAGTTCCACTTCTACTTAAATCTCTACATTAGCTATACATTCAGAATATAATTTCAGATACTATTAGCACTCATGGCATTTCTCCTCATGATTTGTGCTTACTACAGGTAAGTGTGATGCACTCATACATTTAGGTCAGTTTGCGCTCTCTCAGTAACCATCATACATACAACAAAGAACCAAATTAAAGAGATAGCACTTAATGTATTTCGTATCAGTTTTATTCCAACAATTCAGAGCAATTGGAAAGTTCATAACACAATTACCCTCTTTTGATTCATATAAGAGGAGGGAGCATAACGTGATTTTCTGAAAAGAGCATCTTTATTTGTATTAGCCATTGCATCGGGAAAGGCGCCTGCCTGGAAGGTTCCAGAAGTCCATTTTGAGCCTGCTGCGGCTTCCGTTCCCGGAGCCCAACATCACAGGGGGGTAGTTTATGGGAGAGAACAGCAATGGAAGATGACGGAAAGGGTAAAGGTCTTGCACATAATAACTAGATAGCATGCGGTTGAATGCATGGGAACTTAGGCCGCGGTGACCCGAGAGCCCATATACTCCGCTCAGCATGTAGCGTGAGTGGAGTATGCTGAGCGGAGTTTTTGCTGACTTTCATGCTCCAAGTGTAGTGAGGAGTTTACCGCCCAGGGTTAAACACCACCATTCCAGGCAACTCAGACTGCTCTTCACATGGAAAATTTGGGCCACAAACAGGGGCCATCTGAAACTCTTAAACGTACCTCATCGAATCCCCTGCATAAGTAAAGAAGCCTTAAAAGGCTAACACAAACCCATTGGCAGAAAAAAACAGTCTCACTTATCACCGAATTAAAATCCAGATTTACCTCTGTAGACATCATAAATGCCACACTTCACGCCCAAGACAAGAACTTGCCCTCATACTTCCTATCCTGCCACCAGTTCAAAGTACATCAGTTCAGGGCCTTGAGTCATAACAACAGAAGCCCCACTCTGACAGGTCATCTCAATCATTTTCAGTGGAGGACATCAACATTCCAATCTTACTGTACAGCAACAATGAAGCCTCTTATATGGCCTTCACTTCTTCAAATAATTTTGTTATCAACTATAATAGAAGACAAGCAACGTAGTAAAATATAAACAAAGTCAATCCATTAAACATTCTACAAGTCCATGTTACTCTCTATCAGATCTGGCTGAGCTGCTGTAAATGTAAGCACAACAATCACAAAGACGGAACCTTTTTTTTTTTTTCTTTTTTTTTTTTTTTGGGTTAAAAACTTTTATTGAGCAACAAAATGATGTTTACAGAAATGGGCCTACAACCGCACGGGCTGGCCGCTAAAAATCAGAGGATAATGTGGTATAAAACAGTGGTCTCCACCCCGGCGGTCTGGCACGGACCGGATACAAAATGCCGCCCATAATATGGAACAGGATAGGACAATTTTCTTATTTTAGATCACAACCAAAAGTAACAAACACCGAAAACAAGGCGAAGGAGTAACACACAGAGTCAGCCCTAGAGGGGGGGGGAAACCCACTAATCAAGAATACAAAGTTACAATCAGTAGGATAAGTCCAGGCGGGGGGACAGCGGGGAGGTCAATCAAGCCAAAGGACAGTATACGAACTTTCAGGAACGCCAACCTAGGGTGACAAGGGAACATCAGGGGTCTCTACCAGGGGAGGAATACAAATATCTCCGCGATAGGCGTTCCACTGACACCAGATCTTCGTCCATGCCCTAGGTCTGCCCCTAGCTGTGTACACAGTCTTTTCGCGGAACATAGACCAGTCCATGTTTTCTTCCCACACAGACACAGTGGGGGGCCTGTGCGAGCCCCAAAGTTGTGCTATGTCCCGCTTCGCAACCATATACCCCAGGGTCGCCCATCTGGTCTGGGCCGCCGTATAGTCGGTGGGTTACCACACGTTCAACAAGCATCTCCGGGCCTCCGGCATCAAGGAAATTCCAGTCACATCAGCCATCACCGCAAGCACCTCAGTCCAATAAGCAGCCACCCTCGGATACTCCCAAATAATGTGAATAAACGTAGCACTCATCCCACACCCACGCTTGCATAGTCCATCCGGGGAAAAACCCATCACAACCAAACGAGGACCAGTGACATACACCCGGTGGAAGATCTTGAGCTGAACCAGACGGAGATGGGCCGGAATGGCGACCTCTTTCGGAGAAGAAAGAGCCGACTGCCAATCCTCGTCGTCCAATTCCAGCCCGTCTCCGACCCATGCCTCTCTAAGTCGAACGAGCAAGTCTGTGCGATTGTTAATCAGCTTCTTATAGATCAAGGAGATAGTGCTATCGGGGAGATGACCATCCAGGACACGATCCTCAAGGGGGGAGGACTCGGGGATGGCGGCACCAGAAGTCAGAACAGAAGTAAGGGCGTGACGGACCTGTAAATATCTAAAAAATTCCCTATCACTCAGGTCATAGTCATTTCGAAGGGCCTCGAAGGACTTCACCGCTCCATTCGCCCACACGTCACCCACTCTACATATTCCAATCATGTCCCAGCGGTCAAACCCCTTCGTTGTCCAAAGACATCCCAGACGCTCAGATGCATAAAGCGGAGTCGCCAGCGTAACTCGATCATCCCATCCCATGCTCACATTCGCAGCGCGCCACACACTAACCGCAATCCTAGTCGGTCCCGTAAGGTGAAGCCCAGTTGACCTAGAGTAAAGCACTCTATTAAAGTCTCCACCCGGCAGTTGGAGTCTGTCCATTGCAAAAGCTGGATCCGGACCCGGGGAGTACATCGAGTGGTTAATGGCAGACAGCTGAGTAGCCCAATAATATCTCCTAATATCAGGAAGTGCCATGCCCCCGTCATACCAAGGGATGGTGAGCTTCGCAAGGGCAATACGTGGACGCCCGTCCCAAATCAGCTGTCTCTGTAAACTCTCGACCTCCCGGAAATAAGTAGTAGGGATATCATCATAGGAGTTCTGGAGTGCGTAAAGGAATCGCGGTAAGGACATCATCTTGAAAAGGGCGGCCCTGCCCAGCGGCGACAAGGGTAATTTACGCCAGCGAGCCACGTCCAGCCTCAATCTATGAAGCGGGGGAAGGAGATTACGTTCAAACCGGAGCGACGAATCCAGCGTAATAAAAATCCCCAAATACTTGAAACCTGACTGGACAACCTGGATGGGAAATCTACTCGGCAACGGGGGCAGATCACCCGAGATAACATAGACACAGGATTTAGCCCAGTTTATAATCAAACCAGAATTCTTGCCGAACGAGGTGAGAACGTCAAAAAGGACATTTAAAGATTTACGCGGGGAAGTAAGGTAAAGAAGAATGTCGTCCGCGTAAAGCGAGACACGATCCTCAAAATCCGGGGACCAACGTATACCTTTGATAGACGGCTCCCATCGGATCCATGCAGCTAGTGGCTCCAATGCGAGAGCAAAAAGTAGTGGAGACAAGGGGCACCCCTGTCTGGTCCCCCTACCAAGGGAAAAGGGAGCCGACACTCGACCGTTAACCACGACCTGTGCCAGGGGGTCGGTATACAGCAGTTTCACCCATCCGATGAACTCCGGGCCAAAACCAAACTTCTCAAGAGCCGCCCAAAGGTAGGGCCACTCTATCGTGTCGAAGGCCATCGAGGCGTCCAACGAAGCCAAAATGGCCGGCTCCGTCAGAAGCCCCGCCCTCGCGAGGGCTCCATGAAGGCGCCGCAGATTAAGAGCTGTGTTACGGTGCGGGATAAATCCGGATTGGTCCGGATGAATCAAGTCACTAATGACCGTTAGGAGACGAGTAGCCAAGACCTTGGCAAGAACCTTAGGCTCAGCATTTAACAGGGAAATGGGTCTATACGACGCACAAAGATCCCGGGGTTTACCCTCTTTAGGAATTACCACAATCGTGGCCAGGCGCTGGTCATAAGGGAGAGCACCCTGATCACGGGACTCCCGAAACATTGCTCGAAGATAGGGCGCGATCTTATCAGGACGCAGTTTGTATAACTCAATTGGCAAACCGTTCGGGCCCAAAGCCTTGCCCGAACGGAGAGAGCGAATTGCAGTCGCTATTTCGTCCGTCGAGAACGGGGCCTCCATAGAGACCCGCTCCAAATCGGAGAGGCAGGGCAAAGCTATGTTGCGCAGCAAGAGGCGAGAGTCGTCTTCATCCCTTTCCGACACCGGGGAGTAAACCGCACGAAAATAGTCTGCAAAACATTCCACTATTTCAACCGGGTCAGTCACTCTCACACCATTCAAAGTCTGAATCACAGGCACTACTCGATTCGCCCTCTCCTTCTTGTCCAACCAGGCAAGCAATTTACCCGCTTTGTCCCCAACATCATACAGACGGCCCTGTTGCTCTCTAAACATCATCTTGGCCACATCCGTGACCAGGGACTTATAGTCAAACTGCTTCAGACCCAGGGCATGGAGTTTATCACGAGTGACACCCGATTCCAGGTCAGCCTCCATCTCAAGTATTTCCATCTCAAGATCCACCACCTCCCGATTTCTCGCCTTTTTGGTTTCAGCAATGAGAGGCAGGACCTGCCCACGAATTACAGTCTTAAAGGCCTCCCATAGGGACACAGCAGAAGAGACAGACCCCTCGTTTTACAGAAAGTAGTGATCCAGGGACTTAATCAATTGACCACGGGTCTCAGGGGAGCTCAGGTACCAAGGGTTGATAGGAGCCACCCGACCTGCCGCCTCCACCCCCACGTCAAAACAGAGCCAGAGCGGAGAATGGTCCGAGATGCCCCGGGGGAGGTGTCTAATCTCCCGGACAGCCGATGACTGTTCAGCTGGCATGAGGAAGTAATCTAGTCTGGACAAACTCCCATGAGCCCCGAAGTGGTAAGTATACTGAAGCTGAGTGGGGTGCATAAGTCTCCAGCAGTCCACCAAACCAAAGGTATCCAAAAAGCCACCCAGCCATAATTGGGCCGAAGGAGTATCCCTAGGGGGGTAACGATCACTCAGACCCGAGAGAACAGAGTTAAAGTCACCAGCCATGAAAAGAGCACCATCAGGGAGTCCCAACAAAACTCGGCCCACATCAGAGAAGGTAGAGGCCTGCAGGCCGGGGGGCACATAGACGGTGAACAGGGAAAGGGTCCTGCCCTCATATCGTCCCACGAGGACGGCGTAACGCCCTCGATCATCGAGGAGTACATCATCTATCGCAAGGGGAAGGGAAGACCGGACAAGGATGCCCACCCCCCTGGAACCCGTTGTAAACCCTGAGTGTGCAACAAGACGATAGCCCCACCTATTCATCGCGCGACAAGTATTGCCCACTAGGTGCGTCTCTTGCAGAAAGACAATATCAGGAGACAAACGTCGCAGGCATCGCAACACCACCCCCCGCTTTATACGATCCCCTAGACCATTGACATTCCATGAAATAAACCTCAACCCGCTACCCCCCATCCCACAAAGTAATGCAGGAGCCACCCCACAATGAGCATGCCACTGAGAATACAATTACAAATATAGAATCGCCTTGAAACAACAAAACACAAACCACAAACACCCCAACAACCCACCCCCCAACACCCAAGGAAACACCCCCCACCCTGCACCCCTGCAGTAGACAAAGAAGCCACCCCAACATGCAGTGTGCCTGTCGCCCGAACAACCCCGTTCTACAGAAAGACCCCGGAGGAGGAAAAGGCCCTGTCCCACCCGCCACCCCGACAGAGGCAAAGAGGGGAGAGAATACACAGAAAATATAAGCGACTCAAGTACAGAACCCAGGAAGAAATTACATGATACGGAGACAGGGGCCTAGATAACAAATTCAGCTCTCCACCCACCCTCGGCACCACCCGGGTGCTCGGTGGGATCAGTCAGGTTAGGCCGGTCCGGCAGAGAGTCCAGCCAATCATTTACCGATTCAGGTCGATCAAAGAAAAAGGTTCGTTCACCGTACTCAACTCGTAGGCTGGTAGGAAAAAGCATGGCGTATCTCAGACCCAAGTCTCGGAGACGCTTCTTGACTCCACGGAAGCCCATTCGCTGTCTCTGCACAAGCTGAGAGAAGTCCGGGTAAAAGTTCACCGTGGCATTTTCGAAGGCCACCGGGCCCTTAACGCTCGAGGCCTGCAGGATAGCGTCACGGTCCCTATAATGAAAAAGTTTTGCAACAATGGGCCTCGGCGGGGCGCCCGGCTTGCCCCGGCCACCCGGAACACGATGGGCACGTTCCACCGCAAAGAATTTGCTCAATCCAGATGGAGAAAGGTAGTTTTGTACCAAGTCCTCAACCAGGAGATCAACAGAATGTGGATCAGGATTTTCCGGAACGCCAATCACACGCACGTTACAACGCCGTGCCCTATTTTCAAAATCCTCCAAACGCTGAGACATGAAATCGTTCACTTTTCTGAGGTTGCCGATCTCCGTTTGTATCTCCGAGACGTCGGCCGTGAGGCTAGATGACTTGAGGTCCAATGACTACACCTTCTCATTGGTTTTGGATAAGTCGGCTCGAATCAGGTTCACATCAATGGCCACAGTATCAATTTTGTGGGCCAGAGCTTCATACTGTTGGCCGATGGTTTCTCTCATGCCAGAGATGGCGCCCATGATGTCCTGTAGGGACGGCTCCGCCGAAGCCTCCAAAGGGTTTCCCACTGCACTCGGGCCAGGCAAAGTGGCACCGGGGGACACCTTCGACTGTGTGTACGGGTCCATGATATTAGACTGGACCGGGCCCCCGCGAAGGGGCGTCTTGCTCTTTCGTCTCTCTTGGTCCCCTCTGCCAGCCATAGCGGAGACCGAGTCCCCAAGGGACCCACGCGACCTGGTGAAAATGGCCGCAAGAAAACAGGGCGCCGGAGCCAAAAGCCAGTAGCGAGAGCAAGTCGAGGTGTGAACCGGTCTGGAAGGACTCAAAGCAGGCGAAAGGTGCTTCTGCGATCCCGCGCCGCTGGACTCAGCACCGGCCAGACACCTCCGTTGGAAGACGTAGTCTGAGTCAGAATCGACACCGAAAGTTAAGAGGGGGACCCATGAGTCGAGTCCCCCTGCCGCTGTTGTTCAACTCAGACACGGCAACAGAGCCTCACCAAGACCCGGGCGCACCACCAAGGCGGGCCCCGAAAGTTCGAGTCGACGTAGCTTCGGTGCCCCTGGTCCAATTCGAAATCCGAAAACAATATTAAGATCAGCCCAGGTTCCTCTTCATTAGCCCTTATAAGAAGTCAGGATATGTTCAGGATATCATGCCGGGAGTGGCGGGGGTCCGGAGAGCGCTGTGCTCACGCGGCCATCACGGATGCCCGCTAAGCTCCTCCTCCCAAGACGGAACCTTTTTAATTTATTTAGCTACTACGCAACAGTGTATTGCGGCAGGATTAAAATATTTATATTTCATATATTGAATCTGACGCCTTCGGAACTGACCTGCCGCCTGTGAGGATTGTTGTCGTTGTGGGAACAGAGCCCATACCTCGCGGTACCCGCTTCGCGGGTCCCGCAGCGATAATCACCGCTTGACACCTGGGAGCAGCTGAGGGCGGAGGCAAGGACAGAGGGGCTGCGAGCACTTGAACCGGGACTCGCTTTCCCAGGAGTCCCGGTATCAGCGCCTGCTCCACCTGGCGTGCTCTCCCCATCTGCCCCGCCCAACTGGACTCCACCCTGCTAAAACCCCTGTGCCTGTGATACTACGTGGGACGCCTTCGGAACTGACCTGCCGCCTGTGAGGATTGTTGTCGTTGTGGGAACAGAGCCCATACCTCGCGGTACCCGCTTCGCGGGTCCCGCAGCGATAATCACCGCTTGACACCTGGGAGCAGCTGAGGGCGGAGGCAAGGACAGAGGGGCTGCGAGCACTTGAACCGGGACTCGCTTTCCCAGGAGTCCCGGTATCAGCGCCTGCTCCACCTGGCGTGCTCTCCCCATCTGCCCCGCCCAACTGGACTCCACCCTGCTAAAACCCCTGTGCCTGTGATACTACGTGGGACGCCTTCAGAACTGACCTGCCGCCTGTGAGGATTGTTGTCGTTGTGGGAACAGAGCCCATACCTCGCGGTACCCGCTTCGCGGGTCCCGCAGCGATAATCACCGCTTGACACCTGGGAGCAGCTGAGGGCGGAGGCAAGGACAGAGGGGCTGCGAGCACTTGAACCGGGACTCGCCTTCCCAGGAGTCCCGGTATCAGCGCCTGCTCCACCTGGCGTGCTCTCCCCATCTGCCCCGCCCAACTGGACTCCACCCTGCTAAAACCCCTGTGCCTGTGATACTACGTGGGACGCCTTCGGAACTGACCTGCCGCCTGTGAGGATTGTTGTCGTTGTGGGAACAGAGCCCATACCTCGCGGTACCAGCTTCGCGGGTCCCGCAGCGATAATCACCGCTTGACACCTGGGAGCAGCTGAGGGCGGAGGCAAGGACAGAGGGGCTGCGAGCACTTGAACCGGGACTCGCTTTCCCAGGAGTCCCGGTATCAGCGCCTGCTCCACCTGGCGTGCTCTCCCCATCTGCCCCGCCCAACTGGACTCCACCCTGCTAAAACCCCTGTGCCTGTGATACTACGTGGGACGCCTTCGGAACTGACCTGTCGCCTGTGAGGATTGTTGTCGTTGTGGGAACAGAGCCCATACCTCGCGGTACCCGCTTCGCTGGTCCCGCAGCGATAATCACCGCTTGACACCTGGGAGCAGCTGAGGGCGGAGGCAAGGACAGAGGGGCTGCGAGCACTTGAACCGGGACTCGCTTTCCCAGGAGTCCCGGTATCAGCGCCTGCTCCACCTGGCGTGCTCTCCCCATCTGCCCCGCCCAACTGGACTCCACCCTGCTAAAACCCCTGTGCCTGTGATACTACGTGGGACGCCTTCGGAACTGACCTGCCGCCTGTGAGGATTGTTGTCGTTGTGGAAACAGAGCCCATACCTCGCGGTACCCGCTTCGCGGGTCCCGCAGCGATAATCACCGCTTGACACATGGGAGCAGCTGAGGGCGGAGGCAAGGACAGAGGGGCTGCGAGCACTTGAACCGGGAATCGCTTTCCCAGGAGTCCCGGTATCAGCGCCTGCTCCACCTGGCGTGCTCTCCCCATCTGCCCCGCCCAACTGGACTCCACCCTGCTAAAACCCCTGTGCCTGTGATACTACGTGGGACGCCTTCAGAACTGACCTGCCGCCTGTGAGGATTGTTGTCGTTGTGGGAACAGAGCCCATACCTCGCAGTACCCGCTTCGCGGGTCCCACAGCGATAATCACCGCTTGACACCTGGGAGCAGCTGAGGGCGGAGGCAAGGACAGAGGGGCTGCGAGCACTTGAACCGGGACTCGCTTTCCCAGGAGTCCCGGTATCAGCGCCTGCTCCACCTGGCGTGCTCTCCCCATCTGCCCCGCCCAACTGGACTCCACCCTGCTAAAACCCCTGTGCCTGTGATACTACGTGGGACGCCTTCGGAACTGACCTGCCGCCTGTGAGGATTGTTGTCGTTGTGGGAACAGAGCCCATACCTCGCGGTACCCGCTTCGCGGGTCCCGCAGCGATAATCACCGCTTCACACCTGGGAGCAGCTGAGGGCGGAGGCAAGGACAGAGGGGCTGCGAGCACTTGAACCGGGACTCGCTTTCCCAGGAGTCCCGGTATCAGCGCCTGCTCCACCTGGCGTGCTCTCCCCATCTGCCCCGCCCAACTGGACTCCACCCTGCTAAACAGGCCCTGTATAATAAAGTGACTTCCATCGCGGCGCGGTAGCGCGCGGGAGCGCCCGGGGCTAAGCCCGGGCAAAGGGCGGGCCCTCTAAGGCCCTCATAGGCCGGATAAGGCTGGGCTGGGCCTACTCTCTTTAGCTATTTTCCGGTCATCTATAGCTGTTTGTTATGCCTACCCCGGCCATGGATGGTACCCCTATGAAGGCGGGGGGATCTAAAAATGGGACTTTAGATAACTATTTCCCTCGGGCTGTGGGAGATGGGGAGAAGGAAAGCACTCTGACCAAGCTCAGGGCGGAGCGTAGACGTTCCATTGAAAACTTGAAAAATAGGCCCCTTGGAGATAACTGTATACCACTTACCGGGGAGCCATCTTCATTGTACGATGTCCCTCTTCTTCTGAGGGATTGCACCAATAACCCTACTGAACCGTCTACTAATGTTACCCCTCCTATCAGCCCAAGCTGTGTACTGTTGATCTCATTACCCAGCCTCCACCTGCCATAAAAGGTAGGAAAGCTAAACCTAAGCCAATTCTTGTACACGGGGTACATGGCCCCCCACCTAATAAACGTAGGAGAAAGTCGAGGGGTGGCCAGGGAAAAAATAAAACAAAAATTCCTCACACTGAGTTTGGGAGAACTCTAAAACACCCCCCCAACTATTGAGAGGTTATCGGAAAATGTACATATTACACCGCCGGAAAAGACCACTACAAC
Source organism: Lissotriton helveticus (assembly GCF_964261635.1). NCBI lineage: Eukaryota > Metazoa > Chordata > Amphibia > Caudata > Salamandridae > Lissotriton > Lissotriton helveticus. The sequence goes on along the minus strand of NC_136070.1, from coordinate 132,347,947 downwards.
ATCTGACTCAGCTGATACCATGGTAAATAATGTCACCAATGTTCCGCTCTCTGTTCTCCCGTTAGGAAATTTGGAATTTTTGCTTAGGTCTCTGTTATTGCCGATTAGTGAGAGTATCAAAAAGGTTGAGATTAGACTCACTATCCAGGAGGTCACGATAAGTAGCATGAAATCCTCGACTAGCCATCAGGGTAGATCTCTTGAGACTAATCCTCTCCCTATTGTCACCCCCAATTGCCCTAATACGCCAGGTAGTCTGGTGACCACTGCTGCTCTTCCCCCTCAACCTCTTTTGGCTAATTTAGCCCCAGTCCAATCACGGAAACCTAATATCCCACCCATGCCAGTAGGTCCAGCTCCCTCTATGCCAATTATTGGCAGTACTGTTCCCCCACCCCTAGTGAAGCCTGCTGCTAGACCCCGTAGACCCAATCTCCCTCCATAGGCTAATGATTTTATGGTAATTATGGCCGGTGTTCCCCCACTTGAGGTGGGCGAAGGCGAGAACTTTTGCTCACTGAAAAGTAAGGTCATCAAGTGGTTAAATTGGAACCGACCGCTTCCGACCTATCTTAACAACGAAATCATTATGGTAAGAAGGGTACCTTGGGTGGGTAATACAAACAAATCTATAGTAGGGGACTGCATCATGGTGAGTTTTCGAGATGCGGGGACTGTTACCCATATATGTCATGGGAAGAACAGATCTCTCGAATCAACAATTCAGACTCTACAAGTGTCCTTCTTTTTCCCTCCAACCCCTATGCATCCCGCTCAAGCCCATGACAACTGGACGAGGGTCGCCCGGAGGGGTAGAAACCATGACTTTAAGGCTCGGCCAGCTTTTCAACCCCCGGCGACACCCTTCCATAACTTTAATCGATTTAGCTGTCTGAATGGACTCGAGGGGGTTGATTGACATATGGTTAGACATTCCAATATAAGGGGAAAGGAATGCCCAGATGTTGTAACTATAGAGGACTCAATATTGGGTTCTGGGCAGCAAAATCCGTTGGCACTGCAAATTTTACCTAGTAGGGCTAGGGGGACTGAGGCAAATGAGATTATGGCTATAGCCACTGAACCTACAATGGGAGGAAATGGGTCGGTACCTGGCCAGGTGGAGACTGTGGAAGGAATTGGGCTCAATGGGGGAACAAAGTATGCTCACGATGAAATGAGAGCCATATCCTGGAATATAGCAGGTTTGGCAGCCAAATTTAACAACAAGGAGTGGCGCGCCTATATTAGCAAATTTCACATAATTAGCCTTCAGGAGACATGGGCCCTAGAAAACAGTAATTTCCACATCCAGGGGTACAAATGTTTTTTTGTCCCGGCACAAAAAACGAGATCGGGAAGAGCCATGGGTGGACTATCGATATATGTGGACTTAAACCTTCCGGGCAGCTGGTCCATCACGGACTGGAACTCACTTGCTATACAAGCAGTACGGTTTAAAGTAAAGGGGTTAAGACTAACTGTTTTTAACATCTATAATAACGGGGCAGGGGGAGGCCATACCCCATTTATAGGAGAATTAGATGATAGATTGGGTCAGGAAATTTGGGCTAGGAAAGCGGGACAGGCACCTGCCCTACTGGTCATGGGAGACTTTAACTGTCACCTATGCCCGGCATTGGTACCAATAGACGCAGAGTGGTCTCATTGCTCCGTAGCGAAAGGGCCGCATTTTTCGCATACACCGGAGGGTCTAGCTTTTAGCAAACTCCTTCTCAACTATGATCTAGTGCACACTATTAATTTGATGGCTGTGCAGAGGGATGGTAGTTTACCACCAACATTTAAGGGCAGAGGATGCTCCTCTTTTATTGACTATATTTTAGTTTCTAGATCTCTTATAAATAGAGTTATTAGCGTAGGGATAGAATGGAGCACTTTTAGTGATCACAATCCCCTTGTATTGGGGTTGTTGTATTCGGTAGGTTTAAGAAGCAGATACCAAGGCTCAATTACAGAGAAGGTAACAGACCAGGGAAGAAGATTAAGATGGTCCAAAATAGACGGGGAAACCTTCTATAAATCCTTGATGGACTCTGGAAAACCCGCCATGGATGACTGTTTAGATATGGGTGTACAAGGTCCGCGGTTGCTCGAAGCATTCGGCCAGATTGCTGACCTTATAGATGGTCTATTAAAAACTAGCGCTCCCATAAGGAATCAAGGTAACCCACGCTGGTTTGATAGAGATTGTTCAAAGGCTTTGAGGGAGCTTAAAAGCAGCCTTAAAAACAAACCTAGGGACACCCTGCAAATTGCTGTGTGTAGGAATAAGTATAGGAGGGAGACCAAGAGGAGGAAACTAGCTCTACAGGGAGAAGCGTGGAGAAGCGTGAAGCAGGGGAGAACAGGGATATGTCCGGGTTCTGGAGAATTATTAATCAACCAACCTTCCAGGAAAATAATGTCCCGGAGATAGGATTAAACATCCTACCAGAACAGTGGGTCTCCCACTATAAGGGGCTGTACAATCATGAGCCAGGCCCAACTGAAGGGTATGTAGGGACCCCACACGAAGGCACCACCAGTGACCAATGCCTGAACCTCTACATGCTGACTGCCAAATACACCATGGCCAGCAACGAAGCCATCTATATGGGGTTCATGGACTTGGCAGCGGCATTCGACCATGTAAATAGGGAGAAACTCTGGGTTATGATGTCTCTTATGGGGATTGAGGTTGACCTAATTAACATTCTAAGGGAACTCCATAGTGATACCTCTGCAAAAGTCAGATTTAACAGAGAGGGTGGGCTGACCGACTCATTTCCCTGTAAGAGCGGGGTACGGCAAGGCTGTATTCTAGCCCCATTTTTATTCTCACTCTATATAAATATTCTGGAGCAGTTTTTGTTAAATCTAAAAACAGATTGTCCAAGGGTGGGGTTGCGTCATATCCCCGTACTGCTTTATGCAGATGACGCGGTCCTGCTCGCACGTACGCCTAGGAGCCTACAGACTTTGATTGACGGATTTGTTAAGTTCATGGGCTCTTTAGATCTTTTTGTTAATCTGGGCAAATCTTATGTGCTGTTGGCTGGCAATAAACCATGCACCAAATTTACGATAGGAAACCATAAAATAGAAGAGGTCAAAACATTCTCCTATCTAGGTGTAACCTTTGACGGGTATTTACAATTTAACTCCCTGGTTGAGGAGCGCTGCTGCAAAATGATCACTACGAATGGTGCCATTGCAAGTTATGGTAGGAGGGTAGGTAAATGGAGCCCTGAACAGGTGATGAATCTGTATAGCTCCATATGCTGCTCCAAAGTGATCTATGGGGCAGAGGTATGGGGCTTTGTTAACACTGTGAAAATACAGAGGGAAGAAAATAAATACTTAAGAACTATTTTGAGAGTACCCCCAAGCACCGCTGGCTCCATAGTACATAGAGAATTGGGGAGGCCTTACCTAGAAGATCTGGTAAAACTTAGACCAATAGTGGCCTGGTTAAAAATTTGGGTCAACCCCGAGGCGTCTCTGAGCAGGGAAATTCTAAAAGATTGCTTAGAAAGAGATAAATGTATGAGAATCCCTTGGCTCAACTATGTAAAGAGTACCCTAGAGTCACTTGGCTACAGGAACCTCTTCACTGACCCGGCAGCAATTGTACCACAGCATAAAGCAATTGTAAAAAAAGTTTTCCTAGATCAAAAAGCACTTCAGAGAGCTGATGCTGAAGGGCCCAAAAAGACTGTAAGGGCTCATAACCTGGTTAAGAGTACGGAGGGAATGGAGCCATACTTGTACCTTATGCATAACGCCCAGGATAGATTCCTGATGTGCCGTTTCAGACTAAATCTACTTCCGTACTTATTGGCATCACCAGCAGGGTTTTTAACTACAATCGAGCAGAAGGGAACCTGCGGCTGCGACAACAGGTCTCCGCAGGATTCCCTTCACTTTGTACTCCTGTGCCCTTTTTATTCAATGCCCAGGCGTAGATTTTTAGTGAAAATCCTGGAACTAGCCAAACTGAAACATGCTAGAGAGGCCTTAACCTATTTACAGAAAGCATCGGATCCTCTAACATTGTGCTGCATAATGAATTTTATTAAAGTGGCGGTCCGATTAAGGGCAACCAGAGGAGAGGATTGATTCTTAAAATCTGCTATTAATCTCTTTTTTTTTTTAAAGTGTTAAAATTCCTTTTCCCTTTTGTCATATGTAAATAATTATATTACTAGGATTCTGATAATGGTTTAATGGAATTTTATATGTTTTTTTTAATTATGTGTATATGTATGTGCTTTTATGGTGATTTTTAATCATCGAATAAAGAATCCTTGAATTGAATTGAATATTGAATCTGTAATTAAAATCCACAATTTAAATCTGCGTTTTCATTTTGTTTTCATGGTTTACAGACTCTTTCTAAGCTATTCTGGACCTTTTTGTCCGCTATGGATTCTTGATCTCTTGACTTTACACGATGGGGAAAATAGGCAAAGAAGTGGTGGTAATATATACATACAAGGCAAACTACTAAAAACTGAAGATTTTCTCTTCTTCCAGTGCTTGTCTATCAAGGTAAACTCAGAAGCAAGGCCCACTCTATGCCATATTATCTATCATACTCATGGAGATAATCTGTCCTTTGTGAAGCGCCTGATGAAGCACATCACCAAAAGAACCAGCTCATCAGCAAGCAACAACTTTTTGAAAGATTTCAGTCTACAGTAAGGGAACCTGAATGACACCGTTGTATCACAGCTAGTCCTCTCCCTACAAAATATCAACCTTGACCGATTCGGCCTCACTGCTAATGATAAAAAGGTATCCAGGCTGGACCGCATCATCTCAAAGAAGTACTCCATTGATTACGCAACTCTTATCCCGATAGGCTGACCTGACCACTTCCTGGTCCCCTTTATTCTTGTGTGCACCTAATCCGAAGCTTGGGGGCGAGCAATCAAGATATGGATCAGATACTTCAATTATGCTAATTTGACCATCTTAGAGTTCACAACCCCCTCCAAGCTTTCAACTATCAGAACAGAAATAAATACAGTTGATATCTTCTATAAGTACAACACACCATGAATAAAGTAAGAACAAAAGTTACTTACCTGTAAACTGTGGTTCTCCATTATTGGTATCTTTCATAGATTCACTTGCTTGAATCATTCCCCGTTGTCGAAGTTGGAGTCCCAGGGTGCATAAAAATAGCAATATATATGCATAACATTTCTATATCATAGCTAAGAGAGTAACAGGAAGTAAAATTACTAGAAGTTATGACGAAAAAACTTTCCACTTTCATGACTCATCCCAAGTCATTATATATGGTCCAAACTACAGCCAATCATGCAAAAGCATCCTCTAGAACAGTGTTTCCCAAACTGTGGTCCGCGGAACCCCAGGGGTCCGTGACACATTCCCAGGGGGTCCGCAGGCAACAGTTTTAAAAGCACAGAAAAGTTTCTTGTATAATTAGCAGCTTTCCAGCTGCAATAAAAGTGTCAAGATAAAGCCAGTGATTAATGTACCTGCTGGAGCGTGAAGAGAGTTTTGTTTAGTGGCAGCTTTGACTTAACTAATGTAGCACAGAGGGTTAATGTGCCTACTGCAAAGAACGTGTAACATGAATTTTAAAAAGCAGCATTTTATGTGCATAGGTTTGTGGTTACTGCTTTTGTCACAAAGATTCTTTTGTTACTGTGCACCTCCTAAGTGACAATCGTAATGTAGCAGAGGGACCTATAAACTGTCATCAAAGAGCTGCTTGCAAACTGCATGGTACCAGTTAGTAACTTTTGTTTTTTCCCAGTTATTCATTATCCTGATGCTGCTAAAAAGATTTATTTGGGTGGAAATACATTTTTAATGTTAAAGTCAGTGCTAGCCACTGTGTTATGTTCTGAATCCTGAGTTTGTGCTTTTCCAGACCAAGAACTCTTTAAACATTTTATATACACACTCATGTACGATTCAATGTCTCTATATGTGTGTGACGTAAAGTGCTCTGACATCCTACAATGGTATGAGAGATGCTATCAAACAAATGAAATACATGTGACAGAGGGGCTATTACTTCAATATAAAATACTAAGGGCCAGATGTACGATCCGTTTTTATATGCGCAAACTGGTTCGTGAACCCGCTTTCGCGTGCAAAAACGTATTGGGCCATGTACATTGCCTATTTCGCGAGTCGCAATTTGTTTGCGAATCGCTAAATAGGTTTTGCAACTTGCTATTTGGAAGGGGCATTCCTTCTAAATAGCGAGTCTTAAAACCATGTACAAATGTTTTGCGGTCGCGAAACACTCGCAATTACCACTTACTTCAAGTAGATGGTAATGCATTCGCAAAAAGGAAGGGGTCCCTAGGGGACCTCTTCCCCTTTGCAAATGCATGCAAAATTATTTTTTAAGGGCAGGCAGTGGTTCCAGGGACCTCTGCCTGCCCTTAGAAAATGAAAGGAAAACGTTTCATTTTTTTTTTTTTTTTTTTTTACATGCATGGAAAACGAGCTGCATTTTTAAAAAAAAACCTGCTTTATTTAAAAGCAGTCCCAGCATGGTGGCCTGCAGAGCCCAGCAGGCACCATACCAAGGAGGGCTGGCATTCCCAATAGGCTCGCAAATTGCGAGAGGCTCATTAATATTAATGAACCTCGCAATTTGCGACCCCATTGGGAATCCGAAACAGTGTTAAACACACTGTTGTACATTTCATTTAGCGACTCGCAATTTGCCACTCGCAATGTGTCGCCAATTGCGAGGCGCTAAATGAAATGGTCGTACATCTGGTCCCAAAATCCTTAGGGGCAGATTTACAAGCCCCTTGCTCCTCTTTTATGCCACCGTTGCGTCACTTTCGTGATGCAGCGGCGACGCAAAAGATGCGCCATGGTGCAGGGTATTTACAACGTGACGCATCTGAGAGATGCGCCACGTTGTAAAGTCCTGCGCCGGAACGCCTCCTAAAAGTGGCTGAGTGAAATCTACAAGATTTCACTCAGTCACTTTGGGGCCCATGCTGCGTCAAAACCCTGCGCCTGCTTGAAGCAGGCGTAAGGATTGATGCAGCATTAACAAGATTCGGCCCCCCAGAGCATTGCTGGAGCTGTGTCATGCTTGTGACGCAACTCCAGCAATGCGCCACCTTTATGGCACAGATGCGTCATGCACCTGTGCTTTTTTTGCCCCATGAGGCGCAGCATTGTAAATGCGGCGCATGCATGGATGCGTCACTTATTGTAAATCTGCCCCTAAGTACTTTGAGTATTTGTTTTGTGTGCACACCTGTGTATTTTTTTCCAATTACTCTTTTAATATTTGAAATTTAACTCATACAAATTGCTTGGGGGTCCCCGACTTCCAGTGGTGACTCAATGGGGGTCCTCAGGAGTCAAAAGTTTGGGAACCACTGCTCTAGAACCTTCTCCTCAGAGGCTCAGGCTCTCAGATTTTAAAGCACAAGTGTGATATAAGAGCCAAGGAGAAGAGGGGAGCCTCTGAGGGGAGGTGGGTGGGTCGAATGTGAATCTATGAAAGATACAAATACTGGAGAATCACAGTTTACAGGTAAGTAACTTTTGTTCTTCTCCAGTATTGGGGTATCTTTTATAGATTCACATGCTTGAATCAGAGTAGAAAGCAGTAATTCCATAATTATGCTTGTGAAATCATCAAAGAAGCACACTGTGTACACAAAAAAACACTGTACGCAAACTGAGAAAACATGTGTAAATATATAAATATATAATCAAACACACACACACACACACACATATGTATATATATATATATGTATATATTCACTGAAAAAACCATAGGCCATAGGTTTCAGGCCTTATATAGTTAGGAATTAGCATTTAAAAAACCTTTGAAATTCACTGAAAAAACCATAGGTTTCAGGCGTTATATAGTTAGGAATTAGCTTGTGATGTCACTGACCATGTAATGAATGATCTAATATGTGACATCATCAGCATTGGATTGCGGGTGCGCGAAATATAGTTAGTACAACTAACAATATAGGAGCAATTTAAATGGTTTTGTATGAGTGAAATGTCCAGCTAACTATAACACCCCTAAAACATATAGTTTTTTGAGTGAATTTCAAAGGTTTTTTAAAAGCTAATTCCTAACTATATAACGCCTGAAGCCTATGTTTTTTTTCAGTGAATTTCAAAGGTTTTTTAAATGCTAATTCCTAACTATATAAGGCCTGAAACCTATGGTTTTTTCAGTGAATTTGCAAGGTTTTTAAAATGCGAATTCCTAACTATATCAGGCCTGAAACCTATGTTTTTTTCAGTGAATTTGCAAGGTTTTTTAAATGCTAATTCCTAACTATATAAGGCCTGAAACCTATGGTGTTTTCATTGAATTTCGAAGGTTTTTTTAAATAACAATTTTTAAATCTATTAATTGTTATTTTTTTATACTGATTTACTACATTTTTGCAGGCAGGTGTTCAGAGGGCACGCCCCCTTTTTACAAAGTTCTGCAGCGCAACCCCTGGCGCATTTGCAGAGGAGGAACTAATTCCGCTTGCATACTGGGGGTCCCTGGGGGGCAACCAGCCCTCCAGGAGCCTCCAGTATAAGCCAGGGAGCTGCATTACAGAGAGGTGTAATGAGGCCACACCCTTTTTTACACTTCTCTGCAACGCAGCCCCCGGGCGTGTTTGCAGAGGGGGAACTAATTCCCCTTGCATACTGCGGGTCCCTGGGGGCCAACTAGCCCACCTGGAACCTGCAGTATGCGCCAGGGGGCTGCATTGCAGAGAGGTGTAATGAGGCCACACCCTTTTTTACACCTCTCTGCAGCGCAACCCCTGGCATGTTTGCAGAATAGGAACTAATTCCCCTTGCATGCTGGGGGACCCTAGGGGCCAAGTAGCCCACCAGGAGCCTCCAGTATGCGCCAAGGGGCTGTGTTGCTTTGCCCCGGGGGCGGCGGTCCCCGGGGCAGTGTTGGGGGGATTGTGGACCCCCCACACTTCTTTATCACTATGCCGCCGCGATTTGGTCCCCCCGGGGGCTAATTTTTAAAAAAACAGACCAGGTTTTTAAAAAGAAATGGCCTTTTTGATCCTTGTGGGACCACCTGGGCAGGCCTAGGGGGTCAGGGTGTATCTACCCTGCCCCCTTTTTGTGTTCTTCATGTTTGTTTTTCTGCTTTCTTGTGCCTCGGTCTATCTACACGCACACATATACACATATATATATGCATATATATGCATTTATATATATGTATGTGTTTATATATATATATATATATATATATATACATACATATATAAAAATATATAATCTGCATATCTATATAAATACAAATATAAATGCATGCATACATATGCCTATATGCATACATATGCATGTTATTTACATGAAAGTTTGAAAAACACTATTAAAAGCAAAGCTAAAAAGCCACCTCATTACAAACAGAATGGCTTTAACTTAAACGAGGGTGAGATCGATTGCATTTTAAATGCTTGTTTACTTTGGTTCCATCAAGAAGGCATTCAGATGTGTCACACATTTGCCATAAATTCTGAATGTTAGCACTCTAGTTGCTCATTATATCACTGTAGTAAAGCTACTGCTCACCAGGGAAGTCTGCTGCTGGTATTCAAAGTGCATGTTTCAGTCTGCATGTCAGAATTCTTTTAATGAAATAGAAGAGGATTTGAGAAGTCACTCAAAATGTGCCCTAATTTTTCTTTCTGAAGCACTAATCATACTTTCTATGGCAAAATGAACCCCCTCATTTTGTTCCTTTTTAAATTAAATGTTTTCAGACTTACCACTTCATTTCAATCAAGATGGCTTCTGTTGTGCCATACTTTTGTCATAAGTAAGACTGTTAGCGCTCTAGTTGTTCTTTAGAACACTCTGGGACATTCTGTTATTGGACTATACTTGGGCTACATCTGGGTGATATGTGGGCTACATTTGGGCTCTTTTGTCTCTGGTGGCCATCTTGGGAGACTGCATGTCAGAATTTTTTAATGAAATAGAATAGGATTTGAGAAGTCACTCAAAATGTGCCCTAATTTTTCTTTCTGCAGCACTAATCATACTTTCTATGGCAAAATGAACCCCCTCATTTTGTTCCTTTTTAAATTAAATGTTTTCAGACTTACCACTTCATTCCAATCAAGATGGCTTCTGTTGTGCCATACTTTTGTCATAAGTAAGACTGTTAGCGCTCTAGTTGTTCTTTAGAACATTCTGGGACATTCTGTCATTGGGCTATACTTGGGCTACATCTGGGTGATATTTGGGCTACATTTGGGCTCTTTTGTCTCTGGTGGCCATCTTGGGATACTGCATGTCAGAATTTTTTAATGAAATAGAATAGGATTTGAGAAGTCACTCAAAATGTGCCCTAATTTTTCTTTCTGCAGCACTAATCATACTTTCTATGGCAAAATATATCCTCATATTGTTCCTTTTTAAATGAAATGTTTTAAGAGTTACCACTTCATTCCAATCAAGATGGCTTCTGGTGTGCCATACTTTTGTCATAAGTAAGACTGTTAGCACTCTAGTTGTTCTTTAGAACACTCTGGGACATTCTGTCATTGGGCTATACTTGGGCTACATCTGGGTGCTATTTGGGCTACATTTGGGCTCTTTTGTCTCTGGTGGCTATCTTGGGAGACTGCATGTCAGAATTGTTTAATGAAATAGAAGAGCATTTGAGAAGTCACTCAAAATGTGCCCTAATTTTTCTTTCTGAAGCACTAATCATACTTTCTATGGCAAAATGAACCCCCTCATTTTGTTCCTTTTTTTTTTTTAAACATCTTTTTATTGAAAGAAAAACAGTTCCATCATAATACGCACTTAGGAGCAGTGTAAGAGCAGAATTAGTTTACAGAGTAAAAATCACATCAGTCCAATCATTAACGGGTATTGGGATGTTCCACCTCCAGTTCAGTGTACCCTCTAGCCTAACTCCGGTCTTCAGTCCGTCCCCTGCTCAGCCAACCCATTTTGTTCCTTTTTAAATTAAATGTTTTCAGACTTACCACTTCATTCCAATCAAGATGGCTTCTGGTGTGCCATACTTTTGTCATAAGTAAGACTGTTAGCGCTCTAGTTGTTCTTTAGAACACTCTGGGAAGCTGCAGTAGAACACAAAGGAATCAACTGACAGTCTCTGTCCTTGTTGGATGTACATGTTTTACTGAGCATGTCAGACTTCATTCTCACATGACTGAGAAATATAATGTGAATATACAGAAAATATGCTTTCAGTTTAGCTTATAGATCCCCTTCCAAACCACTGTGGGAAAAGCATGAGATAATAGTTTTCTTTCAAACATGATTCATGATATCCCAGCAGAAGGCTTTTTCACATGGTAAAATCACCTTAGAACACACCACAATTACGAAAATGAGTATGGTACCATCAACAAATGATTTATAATTTAACTAAAGTCCTCAAACCCTCTATTAACTACAATGCTTTTTAACCCCTTCAGTGCTGCGCGAATTTCGCTGCAGTGCTGAAGGGTCATAAATCATATTGGCTCATGACGGAAATGTTCCGTCATCAGCACCGGAGCACCGACGCTGATGACGGAACCGTTCCGTCATGAGCATGGAAGGGGTTAATGAGGTGCTATCATGTATATTGGTCCCAAGATGGCTGCCAACACTTCTTGGATGAAGAATTTGAATTTTGAAAATATTTTTTTTTTTTGCCTTGGGGGTCCTTGTGGGACCCCCTGAGCAGGTCTAGGGGGTCAGGTTGCTTCTACCCTGCCCCCTTTTTGAGTTCTACACGTTTGTTTTTCTGCTTTCCTGTGCCTCAGTCTTCTGAGGCACAAGATGGCTGCCAACACTTTCTGGTTTGGAGTGTTGACAGACATTGGCAGCCAATCAGAATGCAGCTCATGCTTGGAAAGGTAAGCTTACAGTAAGCTTACACGTAAGCTGCTATAGATATATATATTTTTTCTCTTTTGATTTTCTCAGGAACTACTGGAGGGATTTTCACCAAATATATATATATATATATAAATATATATTATATATATATATATATATATATATATATATATATATATATATATATATATATATATATATATATAAATGGAAGTATGTTTTCCATGCTCATGACCGAAAAATTGCACTGTCACTTTAAAAGGAGGCTGCACAAAGCAATGTTGTTATGTGATCAAGGCAGGGATCTGCCGAAAGGCGCCGTGGCGACTGGTGGTGTGTTTGAATAAAATTTAACTGCACCAAACCTGGGTCTACGCTCATTTGTTTGGCGGAAAAAACTGCAAAAACAATAGGTATAGATATACATATATAAGAATACCATCAATGCAGGAGGAGGGAAGAAACAGAGGCTCACCTTATTTAAAAAGATTGCGCAAAACCGCTTGTCCCACAGACGTGTCAGCAGTGCTGGCAGCTTCTAGACAGTAGTGCTTGGTAAAGGTGTGCCTGCTGGACCACGTTGCAGCTCTGCATATTTGATGAAGAGGCACACCCGCAAAAAGAGCAGTAGAAGAGGAGGTTGCTCTTGTAGAATGTGCACTAGGAGTTGCATGTAGAGTTGTACCAGCTTGCTGATGACAGAAAGAGATTGCAGCAGAAATCCAACATGCGATGGACTGTTTGGAGACTGGATGTCCCTTACATATCTTGCCCTAGGCTATAAAAAGCTGATCAGACTTACGTTTTGAGGATGTCCTTTGCTAATAAAATTTTAGACATCTCTTGACATCAAGAATATGTAAAGTCCTTACCGCAGGTGATTCTGGATTAGGAATGAAAGTCTTTAAAATGACCGGCTCATTCAGATGGATATCAGAAGGTACTTTAGGCATAAAAACCGGATTAGTGAGGAGCACTATTGAGTCTGTGGTGAATTGGAGGAAAGGTGGTTTAATAGTGAAGGCTTGAATGTCACCGACCCGCCTAGCTGATGTGAGGGCTAACAGCAGTGACGTTTTCCATGAAACAAATTTCAAATCAGCCATTTGAATCGGTTCAAAACGGTGTCACATGAGTTGCGACAGAACAATGTTAAGATGCCAGGGCGGAGGTGGGCGACGGATGGGAGGAAACATACAAAACAATCCTTTGAAGAACTGCTGAATGATCCTAGAGTAATAAAGAGAGTGTGAACCACCCTGTCAGAATCTTGAGATAGCCGCCAGGAATACTTTAAGAGTAGAGTGGGAAAGCACTTTAATGACATGTCTTTCGGTGTTAGTTGGCTTACGGGATGTTCAATTTGGGGATGACGATTGCGTCCGTAGGTGGTCATACTCAGCTGCTTCGGCTCCCCTAGCACCTTGAAGGACCGAGCGCGTCGGTCGATCCATCCAAACTTGATTTGCACTCTTGTTGCGCCTTCTTAGGAGCGGGGACGGGTATGCTGGCTTAGCCACTTCCTTCAAGTGGATTCCTCATTCCTTAAATGTGGCCGTCTCAGAGAGGATGTGGGTCACTATTCCAGCCTCCCTCCATGTTGTAACTGTGCATTCTTTTTTCACCTCATCGTTCGTTGTTATAAACTCAACCAACAGTAGATCTGCTGAGGTAAGGTGACCAAGGCTTGGGATTGCTGATGTTAAACGAAGTATATTCCCTCGGTTTAGGTGATCTTGCGAGCCTTGTAGCTCATATTCGGGGATAAAGAGAAGCTTCCCTGTGTTGGCAGTTTCCTCCTTTGCCATTTGTGAATTATCACCAATTTTAACAATTTGACGTTGATTCATTTGCTTACGGCTTCCAGTATCTTTTACGTTAGCGGTGTGATAGTTTTCGAATGAATAATGTGCACCGTTCTGGAGTCGCTTTTGTGGCATACTTAATGTTTTTGCTTCTTGTTCTATGCTTATTGCGTGTCTCATTGCTGCTAAGCACTCATTTGCCTCAACCAGATTCTCAGAGCGACATCTTCCCCCTGCTTTACTTGTTGTTTCAGCGTTAACTACCTTTGTATCAGTTGGAAAGGTCACTTTGATAAGTTCAAGCTTTTTTCTGTTCACATTTATTACCAGTTGTCTATCAGTTTCTAAATCCGCACTTGAGGAAATGATTAGAATTGGGGATGCTGTGTCATTGTTGGCTGTTTTTTTGGTGACCTGACTATAAGGCCTGTCTTTACTAGATTTGTCGTTGTTTGGTTCTTTCTCAATTTTTATGAGCTTCTTATTCATGCTCTGCAGACTAGGATTTTGTTTGGAGGCAGGTTCAGGTTTTCCCGATTCGGGTAGGTAAATCGCTAGCGGCTTGCTTGACTGACCATCAAAACTGACTCCTGGATCAATGGTAAAGTTTGACCCTGAAGATCACATTGCTCAATGCTTGGAGGGTTCCCTATACCCAGAACTTTTATGGGGTGGCTCCTACTGCATGTGGGGGTCTATTTGGCGAGTTTTTCTGTGCTTGTTTGTTAAAAAATTCTGTCCTGGAGTCAAGTGCTTCAATTATTGCGGGCGTCTTCTGGCCCTTGTATTTTTTGTCTCTCACTATCGTCGACTGAGATAAATCATTTTTGATGACACTTCTACTTTTTACTTTTGTTTTGGCTTGATCAAAAATGGGGAAGTTTGTTATCGTCTGCTTGTTTTCAGGTTCGCATCTAAGATGTTGGTGTCCGTTTTTTCTAGCCCTTTTTTTCTGACGTTTAGTAAGTCTTGTCCCACTGTCAACTTTGGGAAATTGATCGATTATGAGAGGTTTAGTAATGCTAAGTTGACCGATCAAAGAAATGTTGGGTTTTGCATTTGACTTGTCTATTCTTTCATCTATTGTTATGCTTTAATTGTTTTGTTTGTCATTTCCTTCTGCCATCTGTTGTGGAGGAGCAACTATGTTGGCTACCTCTGTATTCCTTAGCTTGCTTACTTTACTTATTTGTGTCACTTGATGGTCAAAAGAAATCAAATCATTACTTGGTTGAATGATTTTAATGGTTTGGTTTGCCTGCTTGCATTCCTGCAGGATATCCTTTAATATGAGTGGCAGGTCCTGCAGTTTTTCCAATATTGGATGACAGGTGCATGGCTGAATTGACATACTTGGGCGAACTTGCTCTATGAAGATGTTAAATGTGCCAGCCATAATGTCAAGTTTTTTGTTTATGCCAGCTATATGTTCAACTATTGAGCCCATTAAGTATATTTGTATGTCAAGTTTATCTGACTGCGTATTGAGGGTTTTTATGGACGTTTCCAATATGCGCCCCAGCGCGCTGTGCAGAGTCAATATGGATTCTAGATTACTTTTTACATCCTGTTCAACTTCTGGTTGGCTGCTATGGTCTTTATTTTGATTAATAAAGTGTTCCGGGTCTGTCTGTTCATTGAACAATGTTGCTTGTTTCGTTTCCTGGGTTCGTTTTTGATTGAATTTTGAGTTTCTTACTATTGGTGCGGTGTCTGGTGACGATGAACTTGAAATTTCTAATATGGATACTTTCTTTGGACCATCCTTATCGCAGGTTCTTGCATGTGTGAGTATTTCATTATCTGATGCCGGTTTCATTCCACTAAGGGTCTTTATTTTGCTTATTAGACCTATGTTAGGTAGTTTTTCTGACTGTGAGTCATGAATCGTTATTACTTGGTCCTCCAGTGCGGCAAGCAGTAATTTGTCGCTTGTGTTGATTTGCTCTGTATCACTTCTAGTTGTATTAATGGACGGACAATCCCTATGCCTTGAGATGTTTTCGTTGTTATTTATTATTGTATCGGGTTTCCATACCAGATTTAGGTCTTTTGTTTTTGCTGTGCTCGATTTTAGATCTTTATTTGAGCGTGAAACCGGTCTTGGGGTTGAGTGATTATTAGGGTGAGCCTTGTCTAGGGAATCACTCAGATTGATTTTGTGAGGGCTATCCCTTGTGCTTACTGATCGCTTGCTTCCAATCATGGCTAAGTTTATTTCACTGTTGATTGGTATAACATTACTTGTGTATCCTACAAGGGGGATGACCAGGGATCTATTTAATACTGGCATTATTGTTGATGAGTTCTCTTCGTCGACTCCTTCTGCCAGTTTGAGCATATTATTATCCCTATGAACTTGAGCTTGACATTGCATCGTGCGTTTATTTGTGTCATGGGTTAGTTCCACGCGGTTGTGGGTCAGTTCAGTTCCGTTCGGCGTTATGCTTAAAACTGATTTGGGAACCGACAAGTCCATTTTCTCTGTGTTTGTATTGCAAATGTTCGGCGTCATTGGTTTTTGTAGACCGTTTGGGGTTGCCGGCAATGAATAAATCACCGACATTGGATCCTTCATGAATGTAAACTTCCCAGAAGGTTTCACTGTTCCAAATATTGAGTAGATGGGGGGTATTAGAATGGGGGGTGGGCCAGCTTGTTGAAGGTGAGGAGGCGATTTGGTCTTGGCTTTCTTCCTGGTGTTTCTTAGTGGATTTATTCTCAGCTTCCCAGATCTCATCTTCCCCCTTTCTTATTTCCCAGATGGTTTGCTTTATTAGATGTTGAATTAATTGTTGTTTTTCGTGGTTTCCTGCTGCTGGCTTGGGTGCTTACAGGATTCAACAGCAGCCTCGCACCTTGTTTAGCACTAAGGGCCTTAAGGGGGCACACAGGTCACCCCCTAGCTTGCACACCCTGTCCCTGACGGGATGCAGTGTGTGCCACATCCTTGCTGCTGTTCGCGTTTGTCCCTTTTCCACTGCAACTATCTTTGTGGCAATTTGGGCTTGCCGCTGCTGCTATTTTTGTGGCGATTATTGTGGTGTCGAGAAGGACGTTCAGGGAGTGTTGTTATCACAGCGCTATACCTTTTACGTCCAGCGCTCACACTACCTGCTGCCACTGTCCCTCTGTCCCTCTGTCACAGTTACAGATTAGATGGCGGCAAGGGAGAGTTGCTGCTATACTGCTGTGATGGTTAATATAACAAACGGTTCTGTCGGGTGCGGAACATGAGTGATTCAAACAATACTATTATTTGTAGTTGAGGAACCCCCTCTATTGACAACACAGTTCAAGACCTCACAACTAATGACTCGAGGTCTTATTCATTGCTTTAAAGTCATTTACTTGACATTTCATTTAATACAGTAAAATACAGAGAAAAGACTGTCCAAATAGATTTTTGTGCAAAAATAGTGACAATAGTGAATAGTGGTCAAGTAGTGAAAAAATATATATACAGGTGAAGTTAGAAATCTATACAATCAATATATACATATATGCACAGTTGTTTTTCTGAAGGCCATTATAGATGGATGTCTAGAGATTCTAAATATTTCCTTAGGTTTCGGAATCCTAGAGATCAATGGCCGGTTACAAGATGTCGACGTTTCGACCCTTCTGCGCCTAGGTTTAAGGTCGCGGCGGGTCTTTTTCAAGACACGGTATACTGCACAACAGTCTGTGGACAAAGTAACAGATTGTGTGTCAGGGGGGGGTTTGGTTTAATTCAATGAGTCTGCTAGGTCGACAGTAGGGCTACTTACCCACAGGTCGTATTGAATCGCCTGTAGAGATGTAAGCTCAAAGGCCAAGAGATCTATAAATGAGAAGGATACATTGGGTTACCTTCTCATTATGAAATAGCGAGTGCCGTTTCATACGTTGAAATCATGCAATTTATAGTGAATATGGGCTTCTTTTAAAATTATTTAAAATTACGAATGGAGTGTGGTTTTTATTAGTCAATAGTACCCAGGGGTGAATAGGTTACCCAACCCTCTCCAATTGGTGGATGACGTGAAAATCTATCGTATCTTGCAAGTCAAAACTGGTGATAATACCGATTATGGCCCGTGGTAAATCTCCATTCGAAAAGTGCTCGATAAAATATTTTTAAGGGTGCATAACAATCATTACATTTCAAGGGCTCAAAGACCGGACAGGTAGTTATTGCCGGTTACGGCCCGTAGTGAATCTCCACCGTGGTGAGGGCAAGGGAAAGTACCCTCTGTTATTCAAAAATGGCTGGGCAGCAGGCGGCGTCTTTTAAGCATTGCACGCGTGCTTAGTAAAGGACGGAGGAGCACGCAAGTATACCTCTGCGTGCTCCGACGAAGTGAGAATCACTCACCCACTTCTCAGTCGTGAATAAGTAATATCGCCGGCTCAGGGGTCCACCGATCCGCTGCCATCAGTCAGCTTACCGGTCTCTTTCTGGCATTCAATGTTATGAGGTCAGCCGCGAGGACGCCAGCACGTCCGTGCTCGAGCGTCGTATCCTAGCAACCGGAAACATCATCCGGTGTCTCACGCATTGAGCGTGTGCACAGGTGACGCGGTGGACAGAGATTTCACCATATTCATTTAGCCAGCACCTACCAGGAATTGTAGAGCCGTATACTATATCGTTCCTAGGGGTGCTGATTAATCATTCACATATCTCATCATCATTAGTTGTATAATTCTGCATTTTACATCCTAACATTTCAAGGCATTAATTGCAGTAATACTTCAATCTGAAGAACATAAGCTCCACATGCATGGACTAATCATCACATTTAGTGCTAATCACATAAACACTATCTGGAAAACTATATCAGAGTAGTTAAGTAAGTTCTTCGTGCAAGGATTAAAAACTCTGTGTTACATACCAAGGCATGTCATGGCAACAATTGGAGTACTCCATGAGATTGCATGCATCAGATTTTCAAAACATTCAGAATCCAACACATACACACTATCCGGGAACCATGTCAGACTAGTTAGCTAAGTTCTTTGTACAGAGTGGAACTAGGCCTGATGTTATTGAACCCTTATGTGAAGTGAGTGTGAAGGTCTAATGTAGTGCCTGACTGCATCTGGGGTAGTGGATTACAGGGCTCGGCTATCGATGGAGCTTACAATAGGCCCATCTGTTTAGCAGTCTCCTCATGTTCATTCAAACCTGTAGCCACTGAATCTAGGATATGTATCCATTTGCACTCTTTCTTGTTTAGAGCAGCCGAAAGGGAGCCCCCTCTTGGGTTGGGGCTAATCTTTTCCAATATCCTCCATCTGAGGCTCTCTGGTGGGTGGTTGAAGTCGATGACGTGTTCCACCATCGGTGCTCCTAATGTCTTGCATCTGATGCGGCTCATATGTTGTAGGACTCTGGTCTTGGCCTTCTGTGTAGTTTGGCCTACATACGGCGCATTGCATGGACACAGGATAATGTAAATAACATTTGAGGTGTTACAATTCGTCAGAGAGGGTAGATTGTATGTTCTACTTACGTGCGTTAGTGCCTGTCCCTCCATGCATAGGGGGCACACTTTGCATGTGCCGCATTTGAAATGACCCAGGACTGGTGGAAGTCCTAGCAAATCTCTCAAGCCTGGTTGCTTTCGAGGTTCAAGATATGCTTTGACGACACTGTCTTTCAAGTTCCGTCCTCTCTTGAAAGCGAACAGCGGATTGTCCTTCATATTGATTTCTGTCGCAACCAGGCTCCAATGTTTTTTAATTATTTTCTTTACGCTGTTGCTCTTAGAGTGGAAAGTAGTGACACAAACCAGGTTGTTGTCCGATTTCTCCTTTTCTTTTATAGTGAGTAGTTGGTCTCTTGGATAGTACCAGGCTCTTTTCTTTGCTCGTTTGAGGAGGCCCAACGGGTACCCTCTTTCGCGTAAGAGCTTGGTGAGTACCTCACTTTCTCTGAAGAAGTCTGCCCTTTTGGTGCAGTTGCTTCTCATCCTTAGGTATTGACCATAAGGGAGGTTATCTCGTAGGTTGCGCGGGTGGTGCGAGGTATATTTCAAAAGGGTATTCCTCTCATCCGGCTTCCTGAATAAATCACAGTAGATCAAATTGTTCTCTGTTTTGAAGGTCAAGTCAAGGAAGTCTATGAAGTCACTGTTATATGTTATTGTGAAGCAGTGCTTGACAGAGAGTATTACTTCTGTACTTCTGTTTGGGAAGGCGGAATTGTGCGGCTGGGAAAGAGGCGGGGGAGAAAGGCAGTGCAAAGGCAGTACGATGGAATGGCTCACCTCAGTTCCCTTGCTCTCCAGGTGGCGCTCCTGCACGACGACTCTCGGGTCTTAGCGCCTCACACAAACGCCGCGGTGCTCCACCAAATGCCGTTCTCCCAGCGCTAAACACCTCGCACTCCTCCCACTGCACGCCGCCCACTGGTGCTGGTGCTGTGAGGACGGTGGCTCGCAGCCCGAAGCACGGAGCGAATCCCCACGCTGAAGTGGACGCTTGCCGCCTTCTCTCCACTACGGGTTATCGGCTCCCGGCTCCCGGCAGTGTCCGCAGCTCCGTTGCTCCGTGGCTCAGCTCAGCTCAGCTACTTGCTTCGCTCGCTCACTCTCACTCTTACTCCTCCTCTTCCGTTTGCTATCACAGTAATTTCCTGGTTCCTCAAAGCCAGTGGGAAGCAATGAGCTGATTTCGTTAGTAAACTAGGCAGCTGTACTGTCTGGTAGTGCTGAGGAGGATGTTCAATGGGACATTCCGTCCCTTGACCTCCTACCTATTAAGAGATGGTATGAGTCTGCATTACAATTGAAAGGGCTGAGTCTAGAACGGGGATTAAAGGCAGTGAATGGGAGGTCTGTGTCAGACGAGGGGTGTCCACACCTTTAGTAACGGCAGGAGAACAGCTGTATTGATTATATTTTTCTGAATATGGAATTCTGGTACTCCCTACAGGACATGGTAGTACAGGACCGGCTTGAAAGTGATCATAACCCCTTAGTATTATCGCTGCAGGTTCCTGGTCTTTGCATCCAGGATTGTCAGGATACAGCGAAGACTACAGTAGAAGTTGAGCTTACCAATGATTCCAGGAGAGTCAAATGGGCTAAGGTCATTACCAATGAAGGGTACTTAGAACAGATGAAGGAGTTGATAGAGCTTTCATTAGCCACCCTTTTAAATTGCGACACCCGGGAGGATATAAATCTTTATTATTCTGCAGGTCCATAATGACCTGTTCTCTAATCTCAAAACTTTTTTTTACTAAAAAGTAAAAAAAAATCAAGCAAAGAATCTCGTTCAAAGGCAGCTGCATGGTATAACAAATCATGTAGAGAGGCCTATAGGACTCTATCAAGAATCATCAGATTGAAACACATGGACAACATAAAAAAGGCAAGGGCTGGGTATAAGGAGGCCCAATCATGAGCCAAAAGAGAGTGGGATGAAAACCATTGGCAAGACCTACTTAGAGCCAGTAAGGACAAAAACATGGCCAACTTCTGGCATCTCGTCAAATGGGGCAGTGGCACATTGAACCCAGTCCCTGTCAACCACGTAGCTCCCAAGATGTGGACCTCTCATTTTTACGCCCAGTGTGCTGCCAGTAATGATAGCATAGATCAATTTAATGTGCCCAACCCCACCATCACCATGCACCTTTCTAGGCAAGATGTTCAAAATGCCCTCAAACTAATTCCAAAGGTAGGGCACCCGATCTAGACTGTATACCTGCGGACCTGTTTATGCATGATGGTGATAATTGGGTGACCTACATCCAGCTACTTGCTAATGCTATAGCCAGTGGCACTCCCATCCCGGAAACATGGTCTGGAGCTGAGATCATCCAGATCTTCAAAAAGGGGGATCGATCTAAACCTGGCAATTATAGGCCAATAAGCCTCATTGATTGTATCCCAAAAATCATTTCTAGGCTAGTACTATGGAGAATCCAGATGTGGATGGACGAAACTGATATTTTGTCACCATTGCAGGCAGGATTTCAGCCACACACTGGCACTATAGACCAGGTTTCTAGATTCATGATCATATACTGGAGGGTGGTTATTTTGGGAGGGGGTACTTTATTCGCAGCCTTTATCGATCTAAAATCGGCTTTTGATCTGGTGCCTGCATTAAAATGTGGAGAGCTTTCATGGATATAGGGATGCCTCTTTAAATACTGGTAATTTTAATTTCGTTACACAATTCCAATTTTGCCCAGGTCCGCTGGGGCACAAATAGGGAAGTCACAAATAAATTTCCGATTTCTATGGGGGTCAGCCAGGAGTGCGTTCTTGCACCAACCCTGTTCTCCTTATTTACCAACAAGGTCATGCAGTACTTCTCTGACCACCCCACAGGTGCCCCCACCTTAGCAGGCATTAAGATACCCCTGCTAATGTTCGCGGACGATACTCTGATAATATATAAAACCAGAAATGGTTGAAGACCGCCCTCACCACGTTCGAAGAGTTCTGCCGCGATCACGACCTTGTGGTAAATGTGGACAAGACTAAGTTTATGGTTCTCCATAACCGCAAGGCAATCAAAGGGAGTGTTTTTATGAACAGTGTGCAACTTGAGCAGACCAATGTTTTTACATATCTAGGAATTACCTAGGGAAGGAAACTAAACTGGAAACCCCAGATTGATATGCTGGCTCTCAAACACGTTCAATTGACTGGAGTCCTTATGAAGGAACAGAGACTTTCCCATACAAAGCCAGTAGCTTCTGTCATAAAGATTTATAATACTAAAATGAATACCTCTGTTTTATATGGGGCGGAGCTATGGGGTTATCAAGATTTAGCACCCCTGATTGCAACCCAAAACAAATGTATGAGAGTCTTATTATGCCTCCCACAATCAACTACACTAACGCCTCTATATCTAGATTTGGGCTGTGAAAAAATCGATGAAATAGCCCAATTCAGACTCGGTGGCATACTGGAGAAGGCTCTGGGTCACCCCCGAACTGTCTCTGTATGCCCAAGCTCTTCTTGAAACCAGGCAGGCTGACAGCTCTTGTAAGATCTCCTGGTAAAGGAGGATAAAATAAACCTTGAGTGATATGGGGATGTGTAGTCTATGGGAGAATTCCGCAGGTAACCCCTTTCCATAAAAAAAAGAGTTCAAGGTAGCATACTGGAACATGATTACGACGAAGTGATTTGTATTCTCAACGAGGCCTACCCTGACGAGGGATTTTCTGGAAAATAAACATGAGTACTTGTATGAACGCTATTGGGATTTTATTACAGTACCCAGCGATAGGAAACTGTACCACCAGTTTAGAGTGGGTTCTCTCCCTATCAAATCCTTTAATTGCAAATGGCACCCCCTGAACGATGATAAATGTGTTGTTTGCCCAATTCAGAAGGAAACAATAGCACATGTTCTGTTTGCTTGCCCCGCTTACAAGCCCCCCAGAAGCAGCTGGCTTAAACCAGCCTGTAGCCGCTGAGACACTAAGGATCTTAAAGTCTGATAAATGTGAGCCCATAGTGATTGCTGTCGCTAAATTTCTGGGATGGATTTGGGCCATTCGAGCAAAGACGACTAGGACACTTTAGCTGCGACAATTTTTATTAACAGTTTTAGTACTCATGAAGTTTTTTGTTATTTTTACTTCCTGTCTATACACAAATTTCATCTCCTCTTACAGAGCAGGTATTGTCGTGAGTTAAATTGTGAAATATTTCCCATGAGTTATTTTAGTGGATTAATGTAATTCAACTACATCCTGTTTTTATTCCTTTATGAGAAGTGTTTATCTTTTGTGATTCTGTTTGCCTCAGTTTTTATAAGAAAAACATGCATGATAGTATTGAATGGTTTATATTATGAATTTAGAGATTTTCAACTGATGTACGATGTCTTTAATGATTTGATACTTGAAATAAAGACCTATTGACTGACTGACTAACAGACTGACTGACTTGAACTGTCAGACAGAAACGCACCTTTTTGAGCATAGTAGCTTGGCAGGCTTGCAAATCTTTTGCAGCCTTTCGTTTGAGACAAAGGCTTGTGTCTTCAGAGTGTCTTTGGAGGCTCCCAAGAACGTTCTCATTTGTGAAGGGATGAGTTGAGACTTATCTAGATTGATGGAGAGGCCGAGAGATTGGAAAAGGGACAGACATCTCTGAGTATGGGCATTTGCGACTGCAAATGAATTCGACTTGATAAGGCAGTCGTCGAGGTAGGGAAATATTTGTATTCCACTTTGTCGAAGATATGACGCCACCGGTGCCAAACTTTGGTGAAGACACGGGGCGCGGAACGTAGTCCAAGGGAATGACTTTGAACTGGAAGTCCCTGCCAGCCACTCTGAACCTTTAGAATTTTCTGTGTTTGGGTAATATCGGGACATGAAAGTATGCGTCTTGGAGGTCGAGGGTAGTCATATGGTCCTCCGGAGTTGAGGCTCTGTAATTCTCGAATCCGACTCCATTTTGTTCTGTGCCACCATTTTGTGTTGCCCTCACGTATCCCTCTAAAGGTAACCTGGCGAACGAAGTGGCCTGGCCTTCTTAGTTCATGTATACATTAACTAGGTTTCTCTTTGACTCTAAAATGAACTGTAAGAAACTGACCTCTTCACCTGAAACTGACCTCGCAAAGCCAATTTCCCTGATCGATCTTTTTTCTGAGATTGCCAATCAATGTTCAGGACATCGTTAACTTTTTATTTTCCTTGCACGTGCTTATCTTCTTCAGTATCTGTTACAGTTTCTTTTTTATGTTTCTTCATTACATGGGTTATGCTTTCAATTATAGGTTTGTCCGGCTTGTGAAGATTGAATTTGGGACATGCCTAATAATTAACTTTTGGGTTGGGAAACTGTAAATTGAGTTTTTGCTATGTGATACTTTGTTTGAAAATGTATCTTATTGGCTAGAATTTTGTGCAGTGGGTGTACATTTATAATGTGAATATTGGGTATAAAACGAGACGTCTCACATAGTAAAATGAGCAGTCTTCTGAGAATTTACACCGTGATCTATTTCTAGGAATACTGTTACTAGCTGCGGCTAATAAACTTGGTCTCTGACGCCATCCAGAAGTATTCCGTGTCTTTGAATACCAAGACAGGTGAACTCGAAGATCTTAGGCGTGTCCCTGACGCCGCTGGGTTAAACCCCGGTTCTTCAACTGGTGCCCAACGTGGGGCGACTTCAGCGGTACTCGTCCAAGCCCGAAGTGAGGAGGAGCCCCGTGAGGAAAGTCTAGAGGACGGCCCCCACTTCAATGACCCCTGCATGTCGACGTGGACCAAAGGTTTTTTCTGCGAGGCTTCCCCTTTCCGACGGCTGCGAAGGACTGCTGCCCTGACTGTCACCCTGTCTTGGACCCTCTTGTGATGATTTGTAAGGCGAGACGTTAGATAGTCTTCTGGTGGCGTGACAGACATTTTGGTTAAGTATAAGTGGGTCGCTCCCACGACTTTGTTTTCTTTCTTGGTTTTGATTCGGTCATTGCAATAGTCGAAGCCGAGGGGTTCGTATATTTACGAGTGTATCATTTTTGATAACCCCTTGAAGTTTGAAGCAAGACTAGCGAGCTAAAGATGCCTGGTTTTGGCAAAATTAGGAAATGGTTTTGCTGTAGTTGTAATAAGGATTCCCGATTGGAGGACTCGTGTCCGATACCTCCGGCTGGAACTCCAACCTATGAGCTCTATTCAAAGCATGGTGTGGGTCCCATTACCTATAATGAAGTATGGGTCCGTTATACAAGGAAAGATGGTGTTTTAAAATGGCCCCAACATGGTAGTTTTGAATCAGATGTTTTAGATAACCTAGAAGTTGCGCTATTTAGGAAGAAAGCCCAGCCGGCGATGTTTGACTCTTTCCGCCTTTGGCGTAAGGAAGCCAAACAGCGAGAAATTAAGCAAGCTAAGAGAGATAGGAAGGAAAGGAATATGTCGGTAATGCAAGCTGCTAGGCAGTTTAAGGAAGATGAAGAAGATCGTGCGATTGAAGTGTCAGACAGACAACATTGCATGGCCATTGACAAATGTTACCTGGCTTTGCCACCTCCCCTTTCAAATGTGACTGAAGACCCTGAAAAGGATCCTTTGATGTCACATTTATTGAGATTACCACCCCCCTTATGTGCAGGGTGCTACTGCACCTCCGTTACATCCAGTTGTTGCACCCCTTGTTGTCGTTCAACCCCCTGTTGTTGTTCCGCCACCTGTTGCTTCACAGGTGGTTCTTCCTTCCACGGCGCAGCCCCCTCCAGGGCCGCCAGCTTTGTCACCAGCCTTGCCTCAAAATCATTTGCCTTACACTCCTTTATCTTCGACTTCTCTTATTTCTGTCCCTACGTCTCTCTTGCCTCAAAACACTTTGTCTCCTGTCCTCATGTTTACTTCTTCTCCTTCTGCTCGGCAA
Organism: Lissotriton helveticus; assembly: GCF_964261635.1. Lineage (NCBI taxonomy): Eukaryota > Metazoa > Chordata > Amphibia > Caudata > Salamandridae > Lissotriton > Lissotriton helveticus. Next base: position 132,321,893 of record NC_136070.1, on the reverse strand, counting down.
CGAATGACTGAGACTGTCACTAGTCTTTTGTCTCCTCTCTTTGGGTCACTAAATATGACCCCTGTTTCTGAACGTAAGCAGAGACGTAGTCAGCTTCCTGGTCCCGAAGAGCGGGCAGTGTTAGATCTCCTTGCTCGTAGATGGGTTTCGAATGCCTCCAAGTACGGTCCACAAGTGGTTATGGATATCTTCCTACAGTGGGAGGCACCAAAACAAAGGTATATTTTTGATGTCATGTGTACCTTCCTTCGTCAGGAATGGGAAGATAATGAGTTGGGTTCAATTCCATTGGAATTGATTACTGTTCAGTCTGAATTTGCTAAAGGAACGATAGTGGGTTCCGATGTTGAGGAAGCGGTAGAGACACTACTCACTTTTAGGTCTAGACTTTGACCCCAGTTATTGTTCGAACCTGACCCTTCTGTTAGGAGAAAAGTGAAGCAGTATCCTATGAGAGAGGGTCCCCCTGTATGGAGAGAAGAAGTTTTGGCTGATGCCGCTCATGGTATTGTGGTTGCACCGGCTCATTTTCAGCGAGTGTGGGTGCATGTCCCTTGGAAGAGAGCTGAGGTCCTGACTCTTAAGCAGACCTTGCCTGACCCCCGTAAAAATCCTGCTGGTTATTACAAGGAGTTGTCTCAGACAGTTGATGCATGTGTTATGAATTTAGCTGATATAGATATGTTGATGGGTAATGTCGTTCCTCAACCCTTGTGGGCGAAGATCCGTCATGAGGACCAGGCGCCAGAGTTAGGAGATACATGGGTTAATATTACTGCTGCAGATGGTCGGCAGGTAGGAGGTGCCAAACCTGAACCCTTAGTTGCAGAACTACCTGGTAGGATCATTAATTTAATGAAAACTATGATGCCTCCTTTGCGGGTGAATTGGGACAAGTTAGCAGCATGCAAACAAAAGAAAGATGAGAGTGTGTCTGATTTCTTCACTAGGTTCGAGGAAACATTCATTAATCATAGTGGTCAGGACATGAGTACAGAAGGTGGTCAGAGGTTGTTTGTAGATAAGTTTGTTTTTAATTTACTTCCTGAACTTTCTAATAAGTTAAAGGACTCTGAGAGTTCATGGGCTGTTTCTTCTTCAGCCCAGATATTGGCTACTGCACAATACTATGAGAATAGAGATAAAGATGAGAAGGATAAAGTAGAGAAGAAGACTAGAGAATTAAAAACGAAAGTTCTTCTGCAGCAGGTTTATCCGCCTCTCCCTAATCAGCGTCAGTTTCAGCAACCCCACAGTTTCAGAAACTGTTGCAGAAGCCTGAGTCTTTTGCTTCGCGAATCCCGCTAGGCCCTAATCAGTGTGCTTATTGTAAAGACGAATGTCACTTCAAGAATAGTTGCCCGATCTTGCTACAGCGTGCGAATGGTATGTCTGGTCTGAGAGGTCGTGGTGGTTACCAACAAGTACCTAGGGGTAGGGGACGTGGTATGTTTCCCCAGAATGAACGTTCCTTTTCCCCTCAGAATTCTATAAATTATTTTGACCAACAGAATGTTCCGACCGTTCAGTCCGCTCAGTACTATACTGATAATTATTATGTTGGAAGTGAGAGTGCAGGTTTTAATGATAGTTAGGACAGCCATGGACAAAGGGAGGGAGTAGTGTCAGTTCCAGTAGTCCAGAGTGGGCCTTATGTTGAAGTGATTACATCAGGTGTGGCAGAACCTTTTCTTTTGGATACTGGTGCAGCAAAGAGTTCTATCATGGCCTCTAAACTCCCTGGCACACCCTTGTCTGGCTTGACTAATGTTTCGGTAGGATTTTCTGGCGCCCCAGTTCGTAACCCGGTTTCTTGTCCTTTGCCCCTTTCTATTGGTCCTTGTGAGTTGGAGGCTCCCCTTATTCTAACGACTGGCTGTGGCGAGAATTTGTGGGGTTTGGACTTATTGAAAAGATTGCATGCAACATTACATTGTTCTCCTTTGGGAGTACATCTTACAGTGGGTAAGAAAGTGATTTCCCCGATGTATCTGTCTAAGGATCACCTTCCACTGGAACTGCGTTCTCTCCCTGATACACTTTGGGGCTACAGGTCCAAATGATGTTGGTCTCTAGCAGATTCCACCTTACGTTGTTACCCTTAAGTCGAATGCTAAATTACCTCGCATTCCTCAGTACAAAATTTCCAGTGATGACGAAAGAGCTCTTTTAGCGATCATCTATGATTTGGTTGAGAAAGATGTGGTTGAAGAAACAAGAGGCAATGTGTGTAATAGTCCTGTTCTGCCTGTCCTTAAGCGTACTGACTCTTCTCAGCCACCTGTGTATCGGTTTGTGATTGACCTTCGAGAGGTCAATAAGATTGTTGTGCCACAGTTTCCTGTTGTCCCAGACATTACTGCTTTATTGACTATGATCCCTGCCTCAGCTGTTTGGTTTTCTGTTATTGATCTGAAGAACGCTTTCTTCAGTATTCCGATTGCTGAGGAAAGTAGGGATATTTTTGGCTTCTCTTTAGGAGGTCGCAGCTTCCGGTTTAAACGCGCTCCTCAACGTTATTGTGAGAGTCCCTCCATTTATAGTCAGGCTTTGAAAACCCAGCTTCATATTTTTGCATTGCCTTCTGGTGCTACTCTTATCCAGTATGTTGATGATCTGTTGGTTGCATGCTGATGATGAAGAGATTTGTAAAGAGGTTACTCTTTCTTTGTTGCGACACCTGTCTGACCTTCATCGTAAAGTGTCACCTTCGAAGTTGCAGTTTTGCCGACAAGAAGTGACCTACTTAGGTCATCTCTTGTCGAAGGAGGGAAGACGATTCACCCCAGAGCGTATTCAAGCGATTGCCCAAATGACTGTGCCATGCACACAGAGAGAGGTGCGTGCCTTCTTAGTTATCACCTCGTATTGTAGACAGTGGATTCCGAATTTTTCTTTGTTAGCGAAACCTTTGTTGGCACTTACTCTGAAGGACACACCACACCCTCTTCCTTGGTCTGAAGAGTGTCAGAAGAGTTTTTCTAAATTGCGTGATGCATTGTGTTCTGCTCCGGTGTTGGGTACCCCCGACTATAGTAAACTTTTTACACTTTATGTACCCAAGAGAGAAGGTTGTGCGTTGTCAGTGTTGACGCAACAATTTGGAGACAAGCAGCGCCCATGTGCGTATTTTTCAGCCACTTTAGATCCGGTAGCTAGGGCATTGCCTAGTTGTCTAAGAGCCCAGCGGCAGCGGCTGTTTCTATTCGACAGTCTGCTGGTTTGGTATTGGATAATACATTGATTGTGATGGTTCCACATGCAGTGGATACCCTATTGAACAGAACAAAGACTCAACATCTTACCAGTGCACGTTTGTCAGGTTATGAGTTGACGCTTTTAGCTAGTCATGTGCATATCAAGCGGTGCAACACATTGAATCCAGCTACATTGTTGCCAATTTTTGAAGATACAAATGCTCAGGAACAGCATGACTGTTTTTTCCGGACAGAGGAGGAAACGAAGGGTAGAGTTGATCTAAAAGATACTCCTCTTTCGAATCCTGATGGTACCCTATGGGTAGATGGTTCATGCTTTAAGCTTCCGAATGGAGAGACGACTGCAGCATATGCTGTCACAACTTTGTATACGATTGTTGAAACAGCACGTATTGAACAGAATTCAGCACAGGCAGCGGAGTTGATAGCATTGACTAGAGCATTGACTAGAGCGTGTGTGTTGTCAAAAGGAAAGAGAGTGAATGTTTTTACTTATAGCCAATATGCATTTGGCGTGGCTCACAGTTTTGGTCGTTTGTGGAAAGAGAGAGGATTTCTTACTTCCCATGGTACGAAACTTCAGCATGGACAATTAGTGAGTGAACTTACTTTGCCGACCCAAATTGCGATAGTAAAGTGTAGTGCCCATAAGAAGGTTACGGATGATGTGGGTCGAGGGAATGCGTTTGCAGATGAAGTAGCGAGAGAAACAGCGAAAGATGTGACGAGTCGGATGTATGTTGCAGGTCCTGCCAGATGGGTTGTGGAAGGAGGAATGTGTGAAGATACAACAGAAAGTGTGAAGATGATTCAGGCAGAAGCTACTGAGAAAGAATTGAGTATGTGGAGAGAGAGTACAGGAATGTTGGATTCAACAGGCTGTTGGGTTGAGTTGTCAGAGCACCGGCGATGGTTGTTGCCAGATGCATATGTGCTCCCGGTGGTTACTATGGCTCATGGGCTGGCTCACATTAGTTCAAAAGGGATATGTAAGTTGTTGGCTCCGGTATGGCAGAATGGTGTGCTGAGAATATTTGGTTAAACACTGCATGATTTGCTTGATGCATAATCCTGGAAAGGGAACGCCAACTCCAGCGGGTCATTTTACTCCTCCAACGTATCCGTTCGAGGTGCTGCAGATAGACTACATTCATATGGAAAGATGCAATAACTTGAAGTATGTCCTTATGTTGTTTGTGCCTTTTCCAGATGGATAGAGGCCTACCCCCTAAAGGATAATACTGCCTTGTCTACAGCCAAGGTTTTTCTCAAAGAATTTTTTCCCAGATATGGCTTGCCGAGGATGGTATGGAGTGATAATGGAGGCGAATTTGTGGGTCAGATTATGAAGAAAGTATGTGCGGGTCTGGGTATTAAACAGAAATTTCACGCTGCAAATCACCCCCAGTCAGCAGGCCTGGTCGAGTGCTATAATGGCACTCTGAAGCTGAAGTTGGCCAAGGTGCAAGCGAGCTCTGGTCATACATGGCCCGATGCCTTACCATTGGCACTTTTGTCCACCAGAACGACAGTACATTCTCGCGTGGGACTTAGCCCATACGAGATTGTTTTTGGACGCCCGGCGAATGTCTGGGGTGTGCCGAGGCCTAAGAAGTACAGTGATATCGAGTACCCTATGTTGGTTGACTACTTACATGATTTGACTGCTAAATTGCGTGTTCTTCACCAACAGGTCCATGACACTTTGCCTTCAGTTACTGTAGACGCAGGCGACACAATTCAACCGGGCGACTGGATTCTAACCAGGAATTTTCAGAGGTCAAAGAACTTGGAACCAAGATGGACCGGTCCATACCAAGTCGTGTTATCAACTCGGACTGCTATTAAGGTGTTTGGCAAGAAAAACTGGGTACATGGTACCCATTGCAAGAAGATACCTTTGCCCTTACCGTACGATAAGTGGGTCCGGGAAGGCGTTGCCAATTCCGAGACTGAAAGGGTTCCAAGATTTTTACCTTTTAGCGATGCACATCTGGAATGGACTCAGTCAGGACATGCGGATAATGAAGTCTTGCAAGAAGCTGTGCCGCCGTGTTTGAGGCTTGATACTAGGCATCCAGAGACACTCTTTCAGGATCAAACTGTGCCTGGTAAAGAACGATACAACTTAAGGTCTAAAAAGGACAAATACAATTTGAATTTTTTTGTGAATTACACTCTTTCAGACAAGAGACAAATTATTTTTTTTCTTTTTTGAGCCACCATCCGGGTTCAGCTGCAGGGTCGCAGTATAAGACTTAAGGGGTGGCCCGCGTATTGACGAAAGGTCTGCGGTTCTAGGGACGTCTAGGACCCCTGGACGCACACTTGAGTGAAGAAGGAAAATTGCCACGTGCAGCACGTTAGAGGATGGAGTCTGTTGTAACTGAAAGAGATGTTAAGAGAATAGATCTTAAGACCAGATTTTGTACATTGATATGTAGCAAATGTTTTATGGTTGGTTGATAGCTTTTATTTCGATATGCAGCTATATCTTAAAAAGCATTACATACATGTATAAAACTGCAGATCATCAATTTAAAAATGCATTCAAGGATTAAAACAAGTAAAAAAAGCCATTGATACATACAATAAGTTAATTAAAAATGAATTAAATTGAAATAGACAGTCTTTTAGAGCGAATCAACCATGCCGATTTAAAAAATTTAGAGACACCACAGACTATAGGTGGGGAAGTGTCAGTTAGTAAGATACGTAACGCCACCATATGCTGGCGTGTCCCTAATAGTCTGAATAGAGGTTTGAGCCAACACCTCCTTGGTCGGGAATAATCCGGGTACTCAAAAAGGATATGTGCCACCGTCTCGGACCTTGTGGAGCAAAGGGCACAAAATGGCGATAACTGGATAGGCATTTTCCATCTGGAAAGGAGAACCCCTATCGGAAGAGTGCCCACTCTGAACTTAAAGTAAAGAGCCCTATCAATTGGCATGGTAATCAAATTCAGATAGGGTTCGTAGGCCACCACGTCCTTAATTCTTAAAAAAGCTGCAGTGGAGTTGCAGTGACGGGGATTACCGATAAGTTGAGAGGAGACCCATTCCCAGTACAGTTTTTTCAGGATAGCCTTGGGTGGAGCAGATTTTGTAGCCCAAGAAGCCCCCAAGCCCAGTTCCCCCAAGAGGTTTTTGATATCCCTTAACCACTTAATCTTGTGCCAGCCCCCCATTCCCATCACCTCAGACAGCCCATCGGCATATGATTTCAGTTCTGGGACCCTCCACAAGCGGGCCCATAGAAGCAGCGGCCGGAGGCGAGCCTGGTCCTTGATCGATTACAGCCCACGTCCAAGAGCACCGGAACTGTGGGGGTGCTCAAGGGGAGAGCCAGTAGGTGTTTCAAAAATTTACTCTCCGACTTGGATAGAGCCTCCAAGTTGCATAGGCCCCATAGCTCCGCCCCGTATAACGCTGCAGTGTCTCCTCTTGCTTTGTAAATGTCAATTACAGGTGCCACGGACTGTTTAGATGAGGCACAATACCCCCTTAACAGCGCACCCCCCACCCTTTTATGGCTAAGAACCATCTTGTTAATGTGAGGAGTCCAGCTCATAACATCGCTCATACGTATTCCCAAATAGTCAAACTCAGAGACTTTCTGGGACAGAGTTCAAGACTGGAGCGCGTCCTAGTTTCCGTGGTGGGTGCATGATCAGGTATTTTGTCTTGTCCACATTGATCACCAAACCCCTTGCTGAACAAAATTCCTGGAAACGATTCAGAAGCTTCTGGAGACCCTGGGGAGTCTTGGCAATGAGGAGGGTGTCGTCTGCAAACAGCAGGGTAGGGATCCGTACGCCCCCCAGGGAGGGTGCATCTGCTGGTTCTTGAAGCAGGTGCTCTACCACACCATTTACGTACAAGGAAAATAGTGTGGGAGATAGCACACATCCCTGTCGGACGCCCCTGCAGACCGGGATCCTGTCAGTCTTTTCCCCATTCTGGCCCCAATGCACCTGGGCATAGTTATCTGTGTGGAGTTTGATCAGGAGCGACAGAATGTAAGGGGGCAACCCAAGACCCTGCAGAACCCTACAGAGTTCCTCCCTAGGAACCAGGTCAAAGGCAGTCTTCAAGTCAATAAAGGCCAGATAGAGACTGCCTTTGCCCAGCACCACCACCTTCCAATGCAATAGCATCAGTCTGAAGACCTGTTCAATGGTCCCCGTTCCTGAGCGGAATCCCGCCTGAAAATCAGACAGGATATGATTTTCGTCCACCCAGTGGAGAATCCTCCCCAGAATCGCCTTCCCCGCCACCTTTTGTGTCGAGTCAATCAGGCTTATCGGCCTATAGTTCCCCGGATTGTCCCGACAACCCTTTTTGAATATGGGAACAACCTCTGCCCCTTTCCAAGATTCAGAAACAGGTACTCCCTCCAAGATGGCATTCAGAAGGGCGGTTACCAATTCAGTCGGGTAGGCTCGGAGTAGGTCCCCTGGAAGCCCATCAGGACCGGCTGCCTTCAAGGGTACCAAGGACTTAATTACATTCACAAAATGTTTTATAATATTGTGCTCTTTGATGTTTTTAAGTATCACATTAGCTTGTGTGGGTTGGATTGTCTATGTTACACAACAGACCTCTGTACCCACCTCCCAACCTATGCTTTCTTTCACTACTGTTTCTTTGCATCAGTTTTATACGTTGCCTGAACATGAGCAAACAAGGAGAACAGAATTTATCAACAACTCGTTCATACAGTTGTTGCATCAGCATCAGTTAGTAGTAAATACCACTAATTGTTGCGTTTGTGGTCTTATGCCTCATACGACAGATAAAGATATGCCATATTTGGTTTTGCCTTTTTCTTTTAATGGGTCTGTGTGGGCTTTACAGACCATGTTTATTTATGCAAATGAGGTACGCCCCTTACGTTCCCTTAAAGGTAACTCCAGCAATAATGCCTTGATAAGGGGAATAGTAGCTATGATCCGAGATATTGATGCATATAATGCTATCCCTAAGGATGAGGTACAGGCTTATGTTGGTTAGAACGTGACTGGATATAGTACCAGCTTGACAGAGAAGGAAAGACGATAAAGGTCTCCCCCTATTTGGATTGTACCCCACCTAGGCCATTTTTGTTTGCAAGGTACTGGTCGGAATCCGAAAGCTCAGATAGGTAAGAGTGTGTGTGCTCAAACCTATGTCTATTCATCCCGGACTTCTCCACCGTTTGTGCCAGCTAAAGGCACATATTTTGTTGGTCATGACAGAGCCTACACATGGTTGCCACCTGATTTTTCAGGAACATGTTATGTGGCGTTTTTGCTTCCCCCTACATACACTACTGCTTCAGACTATTATAGAACGAGATATGGTAGAGGTGTCTTCAATCAGGAAGATACTGCAGCACATGAAGTAGGAGATTTCTTTAAAGGCTTCCTGCCCTTTTGGGGTCCTATGATCAATAGTAGGCATATTCGACAGCTTGTCCGCGTTGTTGAAGCTACTATTGATGAAACAGCAGGTGCTCTTAGTAATGTTACAGCTGAGCTTCAAGCGGACCGACTTATGACTTTGCAAAATCGTATGGTATTAGTCATCATACTTGCAGATCGAGGAGGAGTATGTAAATTGATTGGATCCAGTTGTTGTGTTTACATACCAGATACTGCCCCTACAGTATACCAAGCCATCTCTAGGTTGCATAAGATCTCTGAGTCTATCCATGTAGACGAAGGAGACTGGTCATTGACGGGATGGTTTTGGGGACTGCTGTCTAAGTGGGGATGGAAGATTCTGACATTCCTTGGTATGGTTTTAGCCATCCTTTTCTCTTGTTGTCTTTGCATCCAGTGTGGTCTCGCCATTTGTAGTCTTTGTGCTACTATGTGTGTTGGGAGATCTGTTTCGAGAGAAGTAGAGAATAATAAAATGATGCTACAGCAACACTTTGATGACCTAATGAATATTGATTTAGACCTAGATTTAGATTAACATGAGTCATAGGTTATTGCCTACGTAATGGCAAAAGGAGGGTCTGAGGTTCTGTAATTCTCGAGTCTGATTCCATTTTGTTCTGTGCCACCATTTTGTGTTGCCCTCACGTAGGCCTGTAAAGGTAACCTGGCGAACGAAGTGGCCTGGCCTTCTTAGTTCATGTATACAATAACTAGGTTTCTCTTTGACTCTGAAATGAACTGTAAGAAACTGACCTCTTCGCCTGAAACTGACCTCGCAAAGCCAATTTCCCTGATCGATCTTTTTTCTGAGATTGCCAATCAATGTTCAGGACATCGTTAACTTTTTAGTTTCCTTGCACGTGTTTATCTTGCTCAGTATCTGTTACTGTTTCTTTTTTATGTTTCTTCATTACATGGGTTATGCTTTCAATTATAGGTTTGTCCGGCTTGTGGAGATTGAATTTGGGACATGCCTAATAATTAACTTTTGGGTTGGGAAACTGTAAATTGAGTTTTTGCTATGTGATACTTTGTTTGAAAATGTATCTTACTGGCTAGAATTTTGTGCAGTGGGTGTACATTTATAATGGGAATATTGGCTATAAAAGGAGACGTCTCGCCTTAGTAAAATGAGCAGTCTCCTGAGAATTTACACCGTGATGTACTTCTAGGACTACTGTTAATAGCTAAACTTGGTCTCTGACGCCATCCAGAAGTATTCCGTGTCTTTGAATACCAAGACATGTGAACTCGAATATCTTAGGCGTGTCCCTGATGCCGCTGGGTTAAACCCCGGTTCTTCAGAGTGAGAAGTTGAAGGACGTCTTGGAGAGTTAACATCCGGAAGGATTGCTTTTTGAGATATTTGTTGAGGGAATGAAGGTCCAGAATGGGGCGCCATTCTCCTGATTTCTTTTTTATGAGAAAAAATCTGGAATAGAAACCTGTACCTTTTTGTAATCTTGGAATCTTCGATCGCTCATTTCTTTATCATCAGATTTATTTGGGAGAAAAGCTTCTTGAGATGAGCTGGAGGCGGGCCTTTGGGCGGAGAATTGGGAGGAAGTTTGACAAATTCTAGGGCGTGGCCCCTGGCCACTATGTCCAAGACCCATTTGTCTGTGGTTATGGCAGACCAGGTTGAGTAGAAACAGGAGATCCTTCCTCCAACTTTTGTAGGATTGAGCGGTAGAGCAGGTGGCAGGTGACAGTTGTCACTGCTTCTTAGATGTATCACGTCCCCGGTAGGAGGACTTCCTTCTGTTCTGTGCATGCGATGTAGCCGGTTGCTGCCGGAAGGATTGTTGGCATTGAGAAGAGTAACGTTGGTTCCCTTGATAGGACTGGTACTGTCTGGACTGATTGTAACCTCCTCAAAGAGAGAAGGATCCACGACACCTAGCGCCTCGAAAGGGCTGCTTCAGAAATTGAAGAGTACCGAGAGATATTGCCATTTTGGTAACTTTTTTATTAGCTTGAAGGGCGTCGTCAATGTGTTGACCGAAGAGAGATTAGTCGTCAAAAGACATCTCTATTATCTTCGTTTGTTCTTCAAGACGAAATGAAGTGGGCTTCAACCAGCCCTGACGCCGAAGGACTGCAGCACCTGCCAGCTAGCGAAAACCTGTAGAAGTAACATCCACAGCAGAATCGATAATCTCAGCTGAGATTTTTAGCGCTACTGTCTTGGAGGGATCAGGTAACATCTCGATAAAGGGAGAGATGTCTGACCACATCTGTCTATCATAGCGGCCTAAGATGGCCAGCGAGTTGGCTGCCCGGACAGTATTGGCCACCATTGTAGAAATTGTCTTACCAATGAAATCTAAACGTCTCCCATCACAATCAGGGGGAGCAGACAACGGAGAGGAGGGATTCCGTGCTCGACGTTGCACCGCTTGGGAAATAACGGAATCTGCCTTAGGCTGACCGATTAGACATGCTGGTGAATTATCAGGTGCCTTGTATTTCTTTTCAAGACGAGGCAGGACCGCAGGAATGGAGGAATGACTTTCAGCCCTTCCTGCCAAATAAAGTCAATAATAGGGATAGTTTGCGCTTGTCTTCTTGGTTGGTCTTTAAAATCGTAAAGGAAACAATCATCTTTCTTGGTTTCCGTAAGAAGGTGGAACCGTTGCGCCGCTCTCTCCATCAGAACGTGAAAACCTCTGATGTCAACTGGAGGTAAGTCAACAGGAGCAGGAGTGGAAGAAGACGGAGTTTGTATGTGATACTCATCCTATTCAGTAAGGAGACATCTGTCGTCTAACTCTCCCTCTTCTCTGTCGTCGTCCATAGTGTGTGCGTCCTGAAGGTGGTGGAACACTGAAGCCACCATAGAAACTGGTCTGGGCAACCTAAGCACTGATGAAGACTGAGGAACAGGTGTTTGTGGAACAGAAGAGGCCGATTCAGATGGAGGGAATTGACGATAATAGTCATCCAACATGTGTTGTAAGTTGTTAATAAGAGATAAAGGCATCTGTGCAGTAGGGTGTGTCACTGGAGCTGAAGCAGCAGTCTCAGGGTAATAGTCACCCTCTTGGTTCTCGTCCTAGCACTTAATGAAGAGCTAAGAAGGGCTCCGGCAGCACGAAATCTATGGTCTTCCTCAGATTCTTCCTCATCGGCCCCGTAATTCAATAACTGCTCGGGCAAACCAAGAGGAACTTTACTTGGGGAGGTGTGAATAGGTGAGAGTACCTCCATAGAAGCTTACGCCTCCGAAGCAAGGAAGGCAGCAGAGGCTCTGCTGTAGACGGTGGTAATTTGTAGATGCCATCATAGAAGATGTCGACGATGCTGTGGCCATAGACAAAGACTATACCTGGAGATTAGTGCATGAAGATAGCTGCAGCATCGATGAGGCAGACGTCGATGAGGTAGTCGTCGACGAAGCAACCGTTGATGAGGTGGCCGTCGGTGGGGCAATCGTCGCTGATGAGGCCTTCTTAGTCTTTGTCGACGAAGGGGCGTCAACAACAGTCTTCAACTTCTTCGTCGACGAGGAGGAGAAAGAAGTGATTGACGTGCTTGGTCTCACAGAGATGGACACCAGCGTGGACAGCGAGGATGCCGACGACAGGATCATCTGAGGCTCTGGAGACGAAAATTTGGCCATTGACGAAGTTGTCGTGGCAGCAGGCTTCGTCGACGAGGACATCGGCGTCTAGCTTGACGACGAGGGACCCCGTTTCTGAGGTAAATTCTTGTCAGGATTAATTTTTGAAGCCTGAGATTTTACAGTCTTTCTCGGGGGTGTAGAGGGTAGAGGCTTACCCTTAAGAGAGGGAGGAACATTTTTTGAGGAGGAAGGCAACTCATCAAGTTTAGAGGTGTACTGCTTTTTCAACACCTTAGCCCCAGGAGAAGACAATTCCATGTTGTTAGCCCTCTTCCTAAAGGAAGCAGTTTTGAGAGAGGAAGTACTATCAATGTCAGACAAGGGGTTGTCCTGGTCCTTTAGCTTCTGTAGCCATAGAAGAAGCTGTCCCTCTCTGTCTCTAAAAGTCTTTTGAGGGAAAGTTCTGCATATTTTGCAGTCTCTCACCTGGCGGTCTGGATACAGGCAGTAAATGCATTTCTTGTGGGGTCTTCAGAAAATAGCCGGAGCTTCCCACAAGACTCACAAGGTCTGAAGAGAGATTTCTTCAACGAAGACGTAATAAATGAAGAAAATTCTTAAGATTCCTGAAGATGAGAAAAAGTACTGAGCAGAGCTCAGGGAGACTCCCTTCACACAACGTGCAGTAGAAAATCTGAGAGCCTGAGCCTCTGAGGAGAAGGTTCGGGAGGATGCTGTTGCCTGATTGGCTTTAGTTTGGACCATATATAATGACTTGGATGAGTCTTGAAAGTGAAAAGTTTTTTCCTATTAACTACTAGTAATTTTACTTCCTGTCACTCTCTTAGCTAAAATATAGCTATGTTATGCATATATATTGCTATTTTTATGTACTGTGGGACTCCCTCTTCGACGACGGGGAATGATTCAAGCATGTGAATCTATGAAAGATACCCCAATACTATAGAACTAATTTTATGGTCCAACTAAAATTCAACAATAAAAAGCCAAACCATAGTTTCCTCTGACTTATGCGAAGAACTGGGAGCACTCAGAGCCACTGCATGAAGAGGACTTCAAAATCCCTCCGTTCATAATTATGAATCCCTGCAGGAAAACCACAAAGAAAACCAAAAACATATCTTTTATGCCAAAGCTGCTGTCTTCAGAAGCAGAATCACTTCAGGATGCTTTTTGGCATTGTCAAAAAACACAGCGAATCCCAAACCGCAAATCAAATCAAGCATAATAGAAAAAGCTATGAATATTTTTTCAGCTCATGAAATAAATAATAGAAAAAAGGATCACACGTCGAGTAAAGTTAATGAAATAAAAATTTAAAAGGATCACACTTTCCCTCTCATTTACAAGGAATTAACGCAGCGTGGTGCCGCAAGCCATTTGGCTGCGCTGCATTGTTTCCGAAGCACAGGGATGCGTCATATCTACAACAATATGACGGATCCCTTTACTACCCCCTGCGCTGGCATATAATTTGCTGCCATGCTATGAAACAGGCACCCGTCCACCATAGGGCAAGGATGCCAGCGTTGAGGAGGATGATTGATTATGTGCAGGAAGGTGTCCCTGCAATCTAAACTGGCATTTTTAAACTTCGATGTATGCTTCTCAATGTAGCACACATAGAAGTTGAAAAACTTCATTATTTTCAATGATTGTTTAGGTGCAGGAAAGAATACCTCCCTGCACATAAACAATCACATGAGGGGATTTCCTCATTCTTTTTGTGCTGCAGTACGCACCATCACATACAGTGACTTCCCCAAGACCCACATTGAGTCTACCACCTTCTGGTTCTCTCCGGAAGTCGCCTGTGCCAGTGGCACCACAAAAGAAAAATTCTGATGCATTTCCAGGTTTACAACTTCTTGTAAATCTGGAAATGTGGCAGAAGCCGTTTGTGTTGCGTGGGAACACCCACGGCAACACCCATGGCACATCTTTTTCACGCAAAGTGTTGCATGTAAAGGGGCCATATTTACAAGGACATAAAATATCACGCAGGGTGACCTTACGTGTCCTTGTAAATATGAGGCAGCAGTCTGCGCTGGCGGTGCGTCACAAAAAGTGATGCATCGGAGGCGCAAGGGGATTGTAAATAAGCCCCTAAATCCATACCTGGAATACTAGCCATGTTAACCAAGATTTCCCTTTCTGATGCATAGGGCTTCCCTGTATAAGGGCAGTAGTTTGCACTCTCAAGAGATTATGGGGCATATTACCAAGCAATAGCGATAATTATCGCTATTGCTTGGTTAGGGATAAAAATTTACCGCTGTGCTGCGGCGATTTTTATCGCAGATAAACCTTGGTATTACCAAGGTTTATCGCAAATGCGATAAAAAACGGCTGCAATGCATGAATATCGCTGAAAAGTCAGCGATATTCATGCATTACCGAACTAATGCTCTTAGCCATGTTATCCACCTCCCATTGGATAACATGGCTAAGAACTGCTCAGGGCAGGTGTTAGCTTTTGGAGATATTCGCGCTTAGCGCGAATATCTCCAAAAGTTGGTAATAGGAGATAGCGATGTTGGCGACTGTTTCCAGTCGCTAACATCTTGGCACGCCCACTTTGCATGTCATTAGTGATAAATATCACTGACATGCAAAGTGGGGCCCAAGATGGTCGCTATCTCCTACTAGCTGTCGCTAACTGGTGTTAGTGACAGCTAGGTAATAGGGAGATAATTTTATCTCCGCTTTCTTGGCTTTTAAAGCCAAAAAAGCGGAGATAAACCCCCTTGATAATATGCCCCTATGTGACCATAGGCCTTCCTGCACCCTCCTTCAAGCATTCAACCTTTAGCCTTTTTTAACCCCTTCTTCCACAGTGTGGAGGCTAAGGGTTTCATCATATAAAATCTCTCCCACTTATGCCTGTTATGTGCGGAAGTCAGAAACACTGTTCTTTCATACCTTATCCATTCCCCCCTCAACTTGTCCCATCTCACATCATGCCCTACCACACATTGCCTGCTCTCTAGTAGCACATGGTCCTGTGGGTCACTCTTCACTACTTCTGGGTATACTCAATTAATTCATAGACTCACTGCTCTGGTGTCTTTCGATTTCCATATGTTGAAGTATTTCTGCACTTGGGTGAACCCCACTCATTTCCACTAACGCTGTGTCTTTTTAATTCTGTGGATTGTGTCATTCCCACTTCTAGGTAGATTCCAATTATGCTTTACTGAGGTGTCTGCACCTACATTGCTTCTGGGTTCTACACCATAGATCCACTACTAAAATGTCTCTAAATCTCCTAGCATTGCATCTTCACAAGGTCATGCAGTTCGCGGGTTCGCTGATGGCCGTGGGTGAAATCCATAGACACCTGCTCAATTAGGCACAACAGTGAATTAAATTGCATGCACTTCCCACTTCTGTCCCCTCCATCACAAGACTAGGCATGAGACACTTTGAGAACCCTACAGACATTCACTCAAGGCCCCAAAAGCGCTTCCAGCATAGGGCCTAATTATGAGTGTGGCGGTCCGAGGACCACTAGACTTGGGGGTAGGCGCAGCGGTGGCGCCTCACCGGTGGTCAGTGCGACTACCATTGCACTTCTGCAGCCACCAGGAAACCGCCTTTCCATGGCAATGGCGCGGCAGTCAGGTCCTCAATAATATGCAGGTGGTGCCACTGTGGAACCGACATATTATGAGTTTCAGAATCGCCCGCTGAGTCATGGAGGTCTTTCCTCCATGAAAAGGCTGGCAGTCTAAAAACATAGGGGGCTCTGCTGTTGCCCATGTCCATAGGGGGTGCATGCAGGGGGGCACAACATGTGCCCCCTGTGTGTATGCACCCCAGTTCCTGAATGGTTGTTACAGTCCTTGCCATGGAGAAACTGTATTTGGCATTCCCATTGTGGTGGCCATTTTAAGAGACACTGTCTTAGGACTGCCAAAAACAGCCCACCTGACACGGGGAAACTCATAATCTGGTGGGCCGCCAGTGTGGCGTCCGTTCCCACACTGCTAAACTAGTAATCGGACCATAGAGTCATTCAGCACTTTTCCAACCAAGCACTCCCTGGCGGCACAGCATGCTACTGGTCCGCTAATTGGATTTGGCACCTCCTGAAAGTGTAATTCATCCAATGAACCATACCTTCTCACACTTGGGCAGGTGGTGCTCAGATATTTTCTTGTGATATAATAAGTTTGTGCAAGATATTAATGGCCTCTGTTGTTGCTCTCTCAATAATAATAGCTATCACACAGTCAAGAGCTAAAAGCCCACAAGATCTAAACATTATGGTCATCCTAGTTTGCTACATATTGATCACTGCATACATTAGTCAGCCAACAGCTTGCATTCACAGAGTGTGCTCTTATTGATCACTGTTGTATTTATGCTCTCTCATCCAGATCAACAACCATGTGTGCTTAACTGCAGATTCGTCTCTCACTTGAGGAAAGCATTCATCATTGTCAGAGAATTAGATTAGTTAGATTATCCATGCGCATTGTGTACATTTATCTGTGGTGGGGTAGTGGTCAGGAGGCTTCAGACGGAGACACCGTCACATACAGTTATTTCCCCAAGACCCACATTGAATCTACCACCTTCTGGTTCTATCCGGAAGTCGCCTGTGTCAGTAGCACCACAAAAGAAAATAAATCAAGCTACTATTACGGGCATGTTTAGGCAGGAGAGGCCCTATGAACGCAACCAGCCAATGGTACATTTGTACAATGGAAAGTAGGCTAAAATATTAGAGATGGACCTCCTTGATAAAATAGTAGTGGTTAACAACGGAAGTGTAAGAAATAACTAAAAACACAACAAAATGCTTCCAAGCATATGCCAGACATTCTATTAAATAAAAAGGCATCACCAGTTGGTGTATTACCATGCATTTATAATTCATTTGCCAAGTACCGTTAGGTACCACAAAAGCTGCCTCTCAGAAAAGCAATCCCAGTCTGCACAGTTGAATGTCTAGCAATTCTTAAATACACGGAAAAGAAAAGAAAGACAAATATTAATTGACCCCTCTCCTGCTCCAAGGCTACACACGTGTAGGGGCCAAACCCTTGTGGGATGTACCCCTATAAGCTTTGCAGATGTGGTAGGTAGCCCAACGAGAAAGGAAAGAAACTAAATATCCAACATCAATAGAAAAAAGAAGACAAACAGTCCATGAGAGCAGTCTTTAAAGTTCAGAAAAGTTCATAGCCCTTGTTGATATTACAACCCAAATTACTCCTAGGGCACAGTTTTCATATTTCAGCAGAAGGTAAACTTTTCTGTAGTTGTGCACATGGATGTACATGTGACAGAATGTTCAGGGAGATGTTCAGAGTCCTCCTGCTAGTCCCCACCACAGCAGTTATAACCATCGAACACTGAACCAATAAACTAGCAGGACATTAATTTTTACCACTTTGAAAGCACTGCCAAGAGTTTCAGCAGACACAACAGTGTTGTTTGCTAGATTTGTGATGCCTCGTACAGTGTTAAAAACTGAAAGCTGTTGAGCCTTTATCTCTTTTAGGTGCCAGATGTCACGTAGGAAGTAGTTCCATATCCTTATCATGGTTAGGAACAACACTGATGCAGAGGACAGGACATCTCACATGCCACGATGGAAAGAAGTCACCATGGCCTCCAATGGCACCAGGTCACTCCACATATCACCTGCGAGGGCTGTAGCATTGGCCAGGATATGTGCTGGTGTGGTGCCTTCTTCTCTACCACACATCCCTTGCAAAAGAGCATTGCCATAACAAGTGGGCAGATGACTCTTCCATTCTCACATAAGTCTCTTGGGGACAAAAGAACAATTGTTACTTACCTGTAAACAGGTGGTTCTCCAGTATTGGTGTCTTTCATAGATTCACATGCTTGAATATTCCCCGTCGTCGGAGTGGGAGTCCCACGGTAAATAAAATATCAATAATATACTAATAATATGTATATATAAAACATTAGAAAAACAGGCAGTAAATGCCTAGACATAATTCCTCATAGCAATACATGAAATAGAGAAAAAACACTTGTAGCCTATTCCTGTCATTATGTTGGTCCAAACTGTAGCCAATCAGGCGCCAGCAGCCCTCCAGAACCTTCTTCTCAGAGCTCAGCACCTCAGATTTTCGTAGCACAAGAGTGACCACAGAGTCTATGAGGAGAAGAGAGCCTCTGAGGGGAGGAGGGCGGGTTGCATGTGAATCTATGAAAGACACCAATACTGGAGAACCACCTGTTTACAGGTAAGTAACAATTTTTCTTCTCCAGTATTAGGGTGTCTTTCATAGATTCACATGCTTGAATATAGAATAGAAAGCAGTAATATCCAAAGAAAAGCTTCCCAGTCATGATACACATGCACAGATTTGTAAAACCAATATGTATATAGTCATGCAAGACATACAGTAATAAGGAAAAAACCATAATGGAGGAGAGAAGACAGAAGCTCACCTTAGATTGCGAAGCACAGCCTGTCCCACTGCAGTGTCTGCTTCGTTGATGGCACTCAGGCAGTAGTGTTTCGTAAACGTGTGCCTGCTTGATCACGTGGCTGCTCTGCAGATCTGATGGAGCGTCACACCGGCGAACAGGGCAGTTGAAGACAACATCGCCCTGGTGGAATGGGCCCTCACTGAAGACTGTAGAGGCTTGCCTGCCTGTTGATGGCAGAAAGCGATGGCCGAGGAAACCCAACAAGCAATTGTAGGTTTGGTAACTGGATGCCCTTTGTGAAAATGTCCATAAGCTATGAACAGTTGATCAGCTTTGCGAAAAGGGGCTGTTCTGCAGATGTAAAACTTCAAACATCTTTTAATGTCCAAAGAGTGCAAACGCTGCTCCGCTGGAGACTGTGGATTAGCAAAGAAAGTCTTCAAGAAAACAGGTTAGTTGATGTGGAAATCTGAAGGCACCTTAGGCAGGAAGGTGGGATTAGTACGAAGCACTACACAGTCAGTTTGAAACTGCAGAAATGGAGGATTTATAGTGAAGGCATGGATATCACTTACGCGACGAGAAGATGTCAGCGCAAGGAGAAGAGCCACCTTCCAAGTGAGAAACTTCATGTCTGCCTTGTGGATAGGTTCGAAAGGTGCTTTCATAAGTTGAGACAACACGATGTTAAGGTGCCAAGTAGGAGGAGGGCGCCGAATCGGTGGGAATTTGCGAAATAATCCTTTGAAAAATTGGCGTATTATCCTGGAAGAACAGAGTGAAGTGACGCCATCCTGGCGGAAGTGGGAAATTGCTGCCAGAAAAACTCTCACAGTTGAATGCGAGAGTCCAGACTGAGCAAGTTGCAAAAAGAATGGAAGGACCTGCGCAGGCGTGGAATGAATGGGATGGACCCCAGCAGCTGCACACCAATGGCAGAATCTCTTCCATTTAAGTTTATAGGTTTTAACAGTAGACGGAGCTCTGGCCTGAGCGAGAATGTCTCTACAGTCTGGCGGGATGGCTAGGTGAGCAAATTCAAGGTGCTCAGGTTCCAAGCTGACAAATTCAGAGAGGAGGGGTCTGGATGGCAAATCTGACCTTTGTCCATCGTGAGAAGGTCGACCCGAGGATGAAGACGGGTGGGCTCGCACTGGGATAGAAGAAGTAGCTCTGAAAACCACGCCTGACGAGGCCATCTGGGGGCGATCAGAAGGATGTGGCAAGGCTGTCTCCGCATTTTCCACAATACCCGAGGCACCAGAGGGATTGGAGGAAAAGCGTAAGCAAACAGATTGCACCAATTCATCAAAAGGGCATTGCCCTGTGACCCTCGTAGGGATGCCAGCTTGCATAAGATGGGCATTTCCGGTTCTGTGGTGTGGCAAAGAGATCCAGCGGTGGATGCCCCCATCTCTGAAAAATCAGCTTGAGTGATTGCTGGTGCAACTCCCACTCGTGGGTCGATGACGTGGACCTGCTGAGGGAATCCGTTAGGATGTTGGAAACTCCTGGTAGATGGACTGCAGTGAGAGTGACTTGGTGACTTAGAGCCCAATCCCAGATCGACTGCGCCAGATGCGACAAGATTGGAGACTTTGTTCCGCCCTTCTTGTTTATATAATGCATGCTGGTTGTGTTGTCCGTCTGAATAAGGACTGACTCTACTTGGATCAAGAGATGAAAGGACTTGAGCGCCAGAAAAATGACCATCAGCTCCAGCCTGTTGATGTGCCAGGCTCTCTGAGGCAAGGTCCACTTGCCCTTTATGGACAGGCCTTGAAGATGAGCACCCCATCCTTCCAACGAGGCGTCCGTCGTCAGAGTAAGTTCCGGAGTGATGGAAAGGAACGACGACCCTGTCGAAAGATTGGATGGCTGAGCCCACCATTTGAGGGCTGCTCTCATGCGGGTGGTGACACAGACTATGTCGTTGAAGGAACCGGTGACCTGACACCACTGTCCATCCAGTTCCTCTTGAATGGGACGTGTCCGTAGTCTGCAATTTGAGATCAATGCAATGCACGATGATGCCATTCCTAGAAATGATTTTTATAGTCTGACTGAAACGGACTGTCTTGTCCGCAAAAGAGCCACCAATTGATGAATCTTTTGTTGTCGCTCCTGAGACACAAATGCTTTTGCAAGAGTCGTATTTAACGTTGCCCCTAAAAAGTTCTTGCAGGTTGCTGGATGCAATTGGGACTTGGCCATGTTGATCGATAGACCAAGGGAGCGAAACACTTCCTGACAAAGGCGAGTGTCCTGAAGCAGCTGCGTACGAGACTGTGATTTTAGGAGACAGTCGTCCAGGTAAGGAAAAATCTGTACACCCGAAGACGTAGATAAGCTGCCACAGGAGCCAACACCTTCGTAAAGACGTGAGGGGCTGAACGGAGGCCGAAAGGCAGTACTTTGAACTGGAAATCCTTCCGTCCCACGCGGAAACGTAAATACTTCCGATGTCGCTGGAGAATAGGGACATGGAAGTAGACGTCCTGGAGGTCGATAGTTGCCATGAAATCTCCCATTGAGAGTAGTCATAAGATCTCCACCAGCGTTAACATGCGGAAGGATTGGCACTTGAGATATTTGTTGAGTGCTCGTACATCCAATATCGGCCGCCAATCCAGCGTCTTCTTTACGACAAGGAAGAAACGGGAATAAAATCCCTTTCCCCTTTGAGACTTGGGTACCACTTCGACGGCACCTTTCCGTATCATAAGTCAAACTTGATGTAATAGTTCCCTGATGTGTGCTGGTGGCGGGCCGGAAGGTGGAGTGGGCGGAGGAAGTTTGATGAACTCCAGATCATGGCTTTTCTCTACGATGTCCAGAACCCAACGGTCTGAGGTGATGGAGGACCATTGAGAACAGAACAGGGAGATTCGACCTCCTACTCTTTGGGGTAAAGGCAAGTCATTGTCGCTTGGGAGTAGATCCTCTGTAAGAAGATCTCCCTCTATAGGTTTTAGAAGACTGCTGTCGGGAAGACTGCTGCTGGGTGTTAGAAGAGCGTTGGTTGCCTTGGTTGTAGGAACGGTATTGATTGTTTCCTCCTAGAAATGTAGACGAGGTGCCGCGTCCACGTGCACCCCGAAAGGGCTGTTTCTGAAACTGCAAAGTTCCTAGAGAGCGGGCAGTGTCAGTGTCTTTTTTGATGGACTGTAACGCTTCATCAACATGAGCCCCAAACAAAGACTCGCCGTCATACGGCATATCCAGGATCTTCGCCTGCACCTCTTGTCGGAAAGATGTAGAACGCAACCAACCCTGCCTGCGTAAAACAGTCACTCCAGCGAGTTGCCGGAAACCAGTACAGGCGATGTCAACAGCACAATCAATTATCTCCTCCGATGTTCTCTCTCCTTCTTGGAGATGTTGCAAAGCTTCCGCCTTTGAAGCATCCGGAATCAAGGCCACATAAGCTGTCATGTCTGCCCACATCTGGCGGTCGTAACGCCCCAAAATGGCCAAAGCATTGGCCGCTCTCACTGTGGTGGAAGCCATCGTGGAAAACTTGCGGCCTATAGCATCCATGCGACGACCTTCGCGATCTGTTGGGGCAGTAACAGCAGACGCAGGATTCCGCGAACGACCCTGAGCTGCTTGTGTAACCACTGAATCGGGTTTTGGTTGTCCAATGAGGCACGCTGGAGTGCCAACCGGTGCTTTGTATTTCTTTTCTAACCTGGGCATCTGAGCCGGAAGTGCATTTGGGGTCTGCATCAATTTCACTCCTTCAGCCCAGATAAAGTCAATAATGGGTACAGTATGAACCTGTTTGAACGGCTGATTTTTAAAATCATAGAGAAAACAATCCTCCTCTCTTTGGACTCTAGGCAACTTGAAGCGTTGGGCCGCCCTATCCATCAGCTGATGGAAACTCGCAATATCTACAGGAGGAGAATCCCCTGGTGTGACCGGAGATGGGGACGGTGTTTGAACTTGGTAGTTATCCCACTGCGCCATATCGTCATCATCTTCATCTCGAACCTCACCATCTTTGCGGTCTGGAGAACCCTCATCCTCTTCGTCGGCATACACAGTCGTGTGTATCCGAACAGGCGTTTGAACTTGAGGAGCAGAAGTAGGTAAAGGCGGCAAAGGAGCCAGAGCCGGCACAGTAACAGGCGGCCTAATAGAAGGGGCTGCAGGCACTTGTGGAGATGATGGAAAACGTCTATTATAGTCGTCCAACATATGTTGGAGATTAGAGATGAGCGACAAGGGTAACGTCGCCCTAGGAACTTGAACCGGCGTAGTTTCCTGTTGGAAATATTGGTCCTCATCATCGTTACTGTAATCTTGGCACTTGATGACCAAATCAGATGGACTACGTGCTGCCCTAAAAGACTCATGTACATCTTCATCTGAGTCCTGCTCCGAGTCTGTGGCAAACAAGGGCGAGGGAGGCTGTGGATCACTGGTGATGGAAATCTGTTCCACAGGCACCTTGCGGCGTTGGTGAAGAGATTCAACATCTGCAGATCCAGTGGACGACAATGGCAACAATGGCAAAGAGGCAAACGTAGAAGAAGTTGCCGATGGAACCACACTGGCAGAATCCGGTATGGTTGACGGTACCGCCGTCGACGGTAATGGCGTCGACGCTGCCTTCGTCAACGAAGTCGACGACGAAGATGACTTCTTTTTTGTCGACGGAGCGGCCGTCGACGGGGCAGTCGTCGACGGGGAGGTCGTCGACGGTGCGGTCGTCGCTGGTGCAGTCATCGACGGGGCCGTCGACGACGGGGCCGTTGACAAGTGTGATTTCTTCACGCCCTTCGTCGACGATGACTTGGTCGTCGACGGGGGAGGCTTCTTCATCGATGATGATGCAATCGGAATGACAGATGGTACAGTCTTGAAACTAAGTGTTACCTTCGTCGACGACGATGACGTCGACGACGAGCCAGAAGCAAACGTCGCCGTCACTGTCGTCGTCGAAGATCCGGAGACGGCAGATTTCATCATCGGAACAAAAACATGAGCAGAAGATGCAGTAGACGCCTGAGAGCCAGGTCTCGTGGGCGTGGACGTAGTAGGTAATGGTGAGGACACCGCAGGGGCCAAAGAGAGGGACATCTTCCTCTTGATGAAAGGTGAGGGCAACTCCTGCACACTACTACGTTTTGACACTGTTTGGGAATGACCAGAAGTCAAACTTTCGGCATCAAAAAGCACACCATCCTTGTCTTTAGGTCTCTGAAGCCATAACAGAAGACGGCCTTCCCTGTCCTTTAGAGTTTTTGTGGAGAAAGTTCTACAGAACGTACACTTTCCCACATCATGGTCGGGGTAAAGACAGTAAATACACTTACTGTGTGGATCTTCTGAATAAAGACGCAGCTTTCCACAAGAAGAGCAAGGTCTGAAGAGAGATTTCTTACTTGTAGACATTCTGAAAATCACAAGAAAACCTGAAGAAACTGAGAAAACTGAGCAGAGCTCAGGGAGACTCCCTTACACACGACGTGCGGTAGAAAATCTGAGGTGCTGAGCTCTGAGGAGAAGGTTCTGGAGGGCTGCTGGCGCCTGATTGGCTACAGTTTGGACCAACATAATGACAGGAATAGGCTACAAGTGTTTTTTCTCTATTCATGTATTCCTATGAGGAATTATGTCTAGGCATTAACTGCCTGTTTTTCTAATGTTTTATATATACATATTATTAGTATATTATTGCTATTTTATTTACTGTGGGACTCCCACTCCGACGACGGGGAATATTCAAGCATGTGAATCTATGAAAGACACCCTAATACTGGAGAAATGGTGTTGCCCCAAGGAACACCCTAAGACCGTTCACTGAGTTGATAACTTACCAGTGTAACTCCCACTGGTAATCCAGACGTGCCATTTTGGCCACAACAGTCCAAGTATAACACAAGCACTCCACTGACATGCTTTCCATGAACATAACTTCATAAAAAGCTGACACAAGCATAGATATTTTTTAAAGCGAGCCAAAGAATAGAATCCCAACTAGTCAAATCATGATAAATGGAAGAGGGAGCAAACAAAGGTATAATGATCACACAAGGAAATTGTTAAAGCACCACCCACGTCTTTACTGCCCTTAACATCCCTGTTGGACCTGCGATGGGCAAGCCCAGCACAAAGGGGGTAGCTTGGCTCAAGTGACAAGGCAAGTGAAGGCTGTAGTGTTAAGCCGGCTCTGACCCAATAATAACTCCTTGTACATCCACACCAAAAAGAAGGACACCACACCACTGCTGTAGAAAAATACGATTCCTTTATATAAAAGTTCTTTGTTGTAAATAGGGTTGACTGGGAAAGCACATATACATTTCTTTTGGTCATACAGTTCTGGTAATAAATAGTATTAATAAATAGAATAACTTCAGGAATGAGTATCACAATAAATATCAGAATAAATATCAGAATAAATATCAGATTAAATATCAGAATAAATATCAGAATAAATATTGGTTCATTTAAATAAACAACCACATGTTTCTTCTGGTATCGCTGCCACCAATTAAATACTTTCGAATCATTACATCTGCAATACGTTTCAAATGGGAAAGATAACTCTTACAGTTTATGCTGTTTTCAATGACCGGGTATACGGCTTCTCTGAGCACAAAATAAGGTTTGGGACTCTTTCATAATCACTCAGGGCGTATGCGCGTATATCTAAAAGGCAAGGAAACACAGTAAATACATCATTTGCACTCGGCGGTCACCGGGATAGGATCTCTGCTTTGCCGGTGAAGTCTATGCGCGCCTACGGGCTTTAGCACCACTTGAGCACAGGCGGCACCAGTTCAAAGTCTTTAGACTGACGAACGGGCTGCCGGAGAGGTCACACAACCTTCACGCACAGTCAAATGAATGCCGGTTCACAGCGCTGCATTCACTATGAAGAAACGGGCCCACCTCACATCGGCTGCAATCAAAATACGATTCAGTCGGGCACAGCACTTCCCTCATTAGCGACGGGGCTCTCAGGGGCTCCACGGACCTCCCTCCGACTTCCGCATACAGGGTGGTTCCCGCCCACAGCTGCAGCTCCCGGGTCACTGGGGAGTGGCAGAGACGCTAGTCCCGCCCAACGAAGGCCGGCCTTTCCCCGCCCCGGCACACCACCTCACCTTCAATCTGCGCAGGAAGCGCTCTACGCTGGTGGGGCTCGGAGACGTCCGAGCTCCCCTCTAGAGGCACCTGTCGCGAAGGGGGCACAGCTGACGATCGCGGTCGCGGCGAACTTGCTCTCGCCTCCCGACTCGATAAATCGATCACAGTTCACCACCGGGGGGGCGGGGAGGCACACAAATCTGGCCACAGTCTTTGGGGGCAATGAGGTACTCGCTGGGCAGGCGCTGTAGGCGCTAGATCACTTCTCACGTAGCTGACTGGAACGCCAGTCAGACACAACGCCAGCAACCCTTTGCTGCTCTACTGCCTGCGCTACCAGCCACCTCAGGGGTCAACAGGGCAGGTGTCAATCTGGTGTCAAGTCTGGAATCTCTTCTCTAGTCTGAACTAAAATCTTCTAATCTAAAATGGCCGCCAGGGACTGGGCCTTATGTAGCCAGTGCCCTGGGGTACTGGCACGAGCCAGAAGGTTCTAGAACCTTCTCTGGCTGTGACAATGACAAGGCACTCTTGAGGGGTATTTAGGACACTCACAGCCACCGTACTGGGGTTCTAGAGCAGCCATTTTGTGTACCTGAGGAAAATAAAGGAATTCCTGTCAGAAATGCGCGCCAAACAAAGGGCGCCAAAACCTCAAAAGGCCAGGGTTCATGAAGGCTCCAATGGGAGTCACTTCACATGAGGAAAAAGGGTGTCCACCATTTTAGGTTCATTTATACAGGTTGACAACCCCAGTTTGTAATGCCACAGGTTTGGGCCAGGCGCCTTGTAAATAGGTGCCACAAACCTTGTGAGCAACTGGGCGTCAAGGAACATCTAACCCCATGAAACAACACATAAAAAGTCCTGGTAGACAAATAAAAAGCGACACATTTTGGGAGGTACAGGGGAACAAAAGAAATCATAGTGGTGAGGGGACTCTCAGAAGCAGACGGGTCTAACACGCGTCCCCCCCAGCTGAAAGTGGGGAGAGCTACCCAACCCCTTGGGAGTCCTCAACACTAAGGCGGAAATACCTGGAGAGACCGTCTGCATTGGCGTGGTCAACTCCGGGCCGGTGTTCAACCGGAAAGTCCATTCCCTGTAGGGAGATAGACCACCTCAACAGTTTGGGATTTTCCCCCTTCATTTGCATGAGCCAACGAAGGGGTCGGTGGTCTGTCTGAACAAGGAAGTGTGAACCAAACACATATGGTCGCAGCTTCTTCAGTGCCCAGACCACCGCAAAGGCTTCCCGCTTGATGGTACTCCACCTCTGTTCCCGGGGAAGCAGTCTTCGTGACAGAAAGACCACGGGTTGATCCAGACCCTCTTCATTGAGTTGCGATAGCACCGCCCCAATGCCAATGTCGGATGCATCTGTCTGGACAATGAACTCTTTTGAAAAATCTGGAGCCTTCAGGACTGGAGCTTTACACAATGCTTGTTTCAGAGTGTCAAAGGCTCGCTGGCAAGCCTCCGTCCAAATGACTCTCCTGGGTTGCTTTTTGGCCGTGAGTTCTGTAAGGGGTGCCACGATAGTGCCATACCCCTTCACGAATCGTCTGTAGTAACCTGTGAGGCCCAGGAAGGCTCGGACCTCAGTCTGGGTCTTGGGGGGTTTCCAGGCCATGATTGCCTCAATCTTCGCCTGAAGGGGCTGCACCGTTCCCCGGCCCACCAAGTGTCCTAAGTACACTACCGACCCCTGTCCAATCTGACATTTGCTGGCCTTGATCGTCAAACCAGCCCGTTCCAGGGCCTGGAGAACGGCTTGCAAGTGCTGCAAGTGATCCTCCCAGCTGCTACTGAAGACAGCTATGTCATCCAAGTAAGCAGCAAAGAATGACTCCATCCCGGTGAGGATCGTGTTCACCAGCCGCTGAAAAGTGGCAGGAGCGTTCTTGAGCCCAAAGGGCATGACGCAAAACTGGTAGTGTCCATCAGGTGTGGAGAAGGTTGACCTTTCCTTGGCTCCATTAGACATGGGAATCTGCCAGTACCCTGCAGTGAGGTCAATGGTACTGAGATATTGGGCAGCTCCCAACCGGTCAATCAATTCATCCGCCCGAGGGATCGGATGAGCATCCGTTTTGGTTACCGAATTTAGTCCTTGGTAGTCCACACAGAATCTCAATTCTGGTGTGGTGCCAGGTGGGGCAGCTTTAGGAACTAACACCACCGGGCTAGACCAAGGGCTACTTGAAGGTTCGATGACTCCTAGCACAAGCATCTTAGCTACTTCGCTTTGGATACTGGCCTTCACCTTGTCAGACAGCCGGTAAGACTTTGACTTCACAGGTGGGCTGTCCCCTGTGTCCACGTCATGGGTACACAAGTGGGTCTTACCCGGGACAAGGGAGAACAGAGGAGCGAATGACCCCAAGACCTGGCGACATTCCTCCTGCTGCTCAGGAGTCAGGGTTGGCGAGAGTTTCACTCCGTCCACTGACCCATCCTTTTCTTGAGACGCAAAAAGGTCGGGGAGAGGCTCCGTGTCCTCTTCCTCCGATCCGTCAGTCACCATAACCAACATGACTTCGGGTCTCTTGTAGTGGGGCTTGAGGCGATTGGCATGTAACACCCGATGCGGATGTCGAGGGGTCTTTACATCCACCAGATAGGTAGACTTGCCCTTCTTCTCCAATACCTCGTAGGGGCCTGTCCAACGATCCTGGAGGGCACTCAGCTCTCCAGGCTCCATCACCCACACCTTCTGGCCAGGCTCCAACTCCACTGGGTGAGCGTTGTGGTCATACCACGCTTTCATAACTGCCTGACTGGCTTCCAAGTTGTCAGAAGCTTGCTTCCACAACTTAGCCATTTGGCTTCGGAAGGCCAGCATGTAGCTCACCACATCCTGGGGAACTTTCCGGGGAGACTTTTCCCAGGAGTCCCTCACCAGGCTGAGAGGTCCACGTACAGGGTGCCCGTACAAAAGCTCGAAGGGGCTGAAGTCCACTCCCTTTTGCGGCACTTCCCTGTAGGAAAAGAGCAAACAGGGTAGGAGGACGTCCCATTTCCTCCGCAGGCTTTCGGGTAGACTTCTGATCATACCCTTCAAGGTTTGGTTGAACCTTTCCACAAGACCATTGGTCTGTGGGTGATAAGGAGTGGTGAACCTGTAAGTCACTCCACACTCCTTCCACATGGCCCGCATATATGCTGACAGGAAGTTGGTCCCCCTGTCAGACACAACTTCCTTGGGGAATCCCACTCGGGTAAAGATCCCCATCAGGGCCTTTGCCACTACTGGTGCAGTAATGGTTCTCAGAGGAATTGCCTCTGGATACCTTGTGGCGTGATCCACCAGGACCAGGATAAACCTGTGACCGGATGATGTAGGTGGATCTAGGGGCCCAGCAATGTCGATGCCCACCCTTTCAAAGGGGGTGCCAACGACGGGAAGTGGTTCCAGGGGAGCCTTCAGCTTCGTCCCTGTTTTCCCACTGGCTTGGCATGACACGCACGACCGACAGTATGTGTCGGACGCCACCCTCATTCGAGGCCAATAAAAGTGGGGGACAAGCCGGGCAGAGGTCTTGTCCTGACCCAAGTGTCCTGCCAAGGGAATCTCATGAGCCAACTCTAATAGGAAGGCTCGGTAACACTGTGGGACTACCAGGGCCCGTGACAATCCGTGCACTGGCGCCCTGGGTTCACTGTAGAGGAGACCATCCTCCCAGTAAACACGATAGTTCCCAGACTCGTTACCTGCTGCCTGGGCTTCAGCCTGTTGCCTCAGACCCTCGAGGGTGGGACATTCCCTTTGTCCCTTGCTCAGTTCCTCCCTGGATGGTCCTCCTTCCACTCGCCACTCAGCGGGGATAGGCAAGTCCTCCAACGGAACCATGTCCTCCTCCGCGGACTCCGGGTCCACCTCCACAGGTGGCCTATCCGTCTCACGGGGCATGGACATCGAGGCAGGCTCCTCCTGTCCTCGAAATGTTCCCTCATCAGCAGCTGGGTGGGCCATTGTTCCAGGCTCCAACCCACGCGACTTCTCCTCCCGAGCAGCCGCAGACCTGGTACTCACACAGGCCCAATCAGGTGTACCCAGCATCTCAGTATGAGTCCGGTATTCCACCTCCTTCCAAGCATTGTGCTCCATATCATTGCCCAGCAGACAATCGACTGGCACGGCGGGGCTTACGGCAACTCGAAGTGAACCTGCAACCCCTCCCCACTCAAAGGGAACCTCGGCCACAGGATAGTGGCCCATTCTGCCGTCAGCCATCGCGGCTGGATGAAGTACGCCTGGAATCACCTGCTCTGAGGACACCAGATGACTCCTTACCATAGTCATACTGGCTCCTGTATCTCTCAGAGCTTCCCCTCTATGGCCATTGATGGTGACCCATTGCCCATACTTGGTAGTATTTGAGGGCACCTGGATCTTTGGAACCACCTCCCGATCACCCAGGGACACTAAGGTGACACCCGCCCACTTCCCCCCTTAACTAAGGGCATCTCCTCCCCGAGCGCTACACTAGCGACTCCCGGGGCCTTTCCTCCAGTGGGAGGGGGTGGTCTCTTTGGGCTTTTTACATCTCCCTTATAATGTCCAATACCACCGCACTCATAGCAATGGATAACCCTTGGCTGCTGACTCTGGCCAGGATTAGGGTTCTTCTGCGGGTTAGCCTTAGAAGTGGAGAAGAAACTTTTCCCCTTAAAGGTATTTTGGGGGCCTTTGGAGAACTCCTGCTTCTTGTTATCTCCCCCCTCTTTCTTCTGGGGAGCGCCCTGTCCGGACTTCTGAGAATCTCCTCCCGTCCCCTTCGTGGACACTCGGGTACTTGCCCAAATGTCCGCCTCCTCAGCAAGCTTACGGGGGCAAGTAAGTTTGCTGTCTACCAGGTGTTGCCTCAGCTCGGGAAGACATTTCTCGAGTAGATGTTCCTTGAGTATCAGGTCGTACAACCCTCGATAGTCCTCCACCTCATTACCTTGGACCCACCCATCCAGGGCTTTCTTGGCAAAATCCAGGAAGTCAACCCAATTCTGTGAGCTCAGCTTGTGGCTGCCCCTAAACCTTTGCCGGTATTTCTCGGGGATCAACCCAAACTTCCTGATGAGCGCCACCTTCATGGCGGGGTAATTAACCTGTTCCTCCCGGTCTAGGGCCAATAGGGCATCCCTACCTGTTGGAGGCATGTACCGGTATAATCCACCACCCCAATGCTTCTCATGGATCCCATGGGCTCTTAAGGAGACCTCATAGCCTGCCAGCCACTTGGCTATGTCGTCTCCAGCGGTATAACTGGCGACTACGTCCTTGGATAAATGGGGCCTGGGCTCCCTGGCAAATTCCTTTGACTCGACACCTTTCGGAGTGATGTTATGGGCCTGGAATTCGAGTTCTCGTAGCTTGAACTCGTGTTCCATCCTTTTCCCTTCCATCTCCAGCTTGGACTCATGTTCCAACCTCCTCCCCTCCCTCCTTTCTTCCAACTCCATTTTTGCTATTTCCCACCTTAACAGTCTTTCCTCTCTCCTGTCAGCTAACTCGGTTTCTGACAACCCTCTCGATGACACACTGCTGCCCTCCCGTGAGGTTGCCTTGGGGCTGATTGACATCTCACCCACCCCCGGGGGACATTCCGCAGTCTTATCAATGACAGTACCTCTGTCCGATTCCTCCTCCTCCACCGTTCCTTCCGTGTGTGCTTCCACCCATGCTCGCAGACTAGTACGGAGCTCCTCTCTTTTGGCCCCTCGCCTGACAAACACTCCCCTCTCCTGACAGAAATCCTTGAGCTGTGCCACAGTATAGGTCTCCAGCTCTGACATTTCGAATTCCATCTTGTCAGTAAAAAGTGTGGACCACCACCCCGAAGTAGGTGACCAGGATAAGAACTTTGAGGGTCACTTCCACCCACCTCCAGGAAAGAATTTGGAAAAAGCAAAACGTTGAATTTGAGGGCCGCTAGGAGAAAACTCCGGGTGTGTACCTGTGGTGCACACTGAATTATTATGGGGTTCAAAACAAGCACGGCTCGCAATCCCACCCGCTGAGCACCAATTTTATGTTGGACCTGCGATGGGCAAGCCCAGCACAAAGGGGGTAGCTTGGCTCAAGTGACAAGGCAAGTGAAGGCTGTAGTGTTAAGCCGGCTCTGACCCAATAATAACTCATTGTACATCCACACCAAAAAGGACACCACACCACTGCTGTAGAAAAATACGATTCCTTTATATAAAAGTTCTTTGTTGTAAATAGGGTTGACTGGGAAAGCACATATACATTTCTTTTGGTCATACAGTTCTGGTAATAAATAGTATTAATAAATAGAATAACTTCAGGAATGAGTATCAGAATAAATATCAGAATAAATATCAGAATAAATATCAGAATAAATATTGGTTCATTTAAATAAACAACCACATGTTTCTTCTGGTATCGCTGCCACCAATTAAATACTTTCGAATCATTACATCTGCAATACGTTTCAAATGGGAAAGATAACTCTTACAGTTTATGCTGTTTTCAATGACCGGGTATACGGCTTCTCTGAGCACAAAATAAGGTTTGGGACTCTTTAATAATCACTCAGGGCGTATGCGCGTATATCTAAAAGGCAAGGAAACACAGTAAATACATCATTTGCACTCGGCGGTCACCGGGATAGGATCTCTGCTTTGCCGGGGAAGTCTATGCGCGCCTACGGGCTTTAGCACCACTTGAGCACAGGCGGCACCAGTTCAAAGTCTTTAGACTGACGAACGGGCTGCCGGAGAGGTCACACAACCTTCACGCACAGTCAAATGAATGCCGGTTCACAGCGCTGCATTCACTATGAAGAAACGAGCCCACCTCACATCGGCTGCAATCAAAATACGATTCAGTCGGGCACAGCACTTCTCTCGTTAGCGACGGGGCTCTCAGGGGCTCCACGGACCTCTCTCCGACTTCCGCATACAGGGTGGTTCCCGCCCACAGCTACAGCTCCCGGGTCACTGGGGAGTGGCAGAGACGCTAGTCCCGCCCAACGAAGGCCGGCCTTTCCCCGCCCCGGCGCACCACCTCACCTTCAATCTGCGCAGGAAGCGCTCTACGCTGGTGGGGCTCGGAGACGTCCGAGCTCCCCTCTAGAGGCACCTGTCGCGAAGGGGGCACAGCTGATGATCGCGGTCGCGGCGAACTTGCTCTCGCCTCGCGACTCGATAAATCGATCACAGTTCACCACCGGGGGGGCGGGGAGGCACACGAATCTGGCCACAGTCTTTGGGGGTAATGAGGTACTCGCTGGGCAGGGGCTGTAGGCGCTAGATCACTTCTCACGTAGCTGACTGGAACGCCAGTCAGACACAACGCCAGCAACCCTTTGCTGCTCTACTGCCTGCGCTACCAGCCACCTCAGGGGTCAACAGGGCAGGTGTCAATCTGGTGTCAAGTCTGGAATCTCTTCTCTAGTCTGAACTAAAATCTTCTAATCTAAAATGGCCACCAGGGACTGGGCCTTATATAGCCAGTGCCCTGGGGTACTGGCACGAGCCAGAAGGTTCTAGAACCTTCTCTGGCTGTGACAATGACAAGGCACTCTTGAGTATTTAGGACACTCACAGCCACCGTACTGGGGTTCTAGAGCAGCCATTTTGTGTACCTGAGGAAAATAAAGGAATTCCTGTCAGAAATGCGCGCCAAACAAAGGGCGCCAAAACCTCAAAAGGCCAGGGTTCATGAAGGCTCCAATGGGAGTCACTTCACATGAGGAAAAAGGGTGTCCACCATTTTAGGTTCATTTATACAGGTTGACAACCCCAGTTTGTAATGCCACAGGTTTGGGCCAGGCGCCTTGTAAATAGGTGCCACAAACCTTGTGAGCAACTGGGCGTCAAGGAATATCTAACCCCATGAAACAACACATAAAAAGTCCTGGTTGACAAATAAAAAGCGACAAATTTTGGGAGGTACAGGGGAACAAAAGAAATCATAGTGGTGAGGGGACTCTCAGAAGCAGACGGGTCTAACAATCCCCAAATAATAGCTAATAAAAAATAAGGTTTTGTTTGTGAATGTAAACACAAATTCAGATGTGGTATAAAAAAGAATGATATCCAGCATCCTTTTGCACCTGCGTGTTTTATTAATACAGACAATCAGGCAGATGCATCAAAGAAAATTCCGGGAGCAAACGGGCAGATTCTCAGAATCTGGCCGTTTGCTCCTGGTATTTTTGCATTTGGGATGCATCTTCCCAAATGCAGAAATCGCAATTTAAGGAATCTCTAAATAGCGATTTCTTAAATTGCTCTTGCATTTAAGGAATCCCAAAATGAGATTCCTTAAATGCAATGCATGAAACCCTAAAAAATAGCGAATTCGCTAATAGGGGGAGCAAATTACCATGAAGTTGAACTTCGTGGTAATTTGCTAAAACTCTGAAAAATTCACTTTTGTGCATTTTTCAAAGTTACATGTTGCGCACACACATGCCCATAGGGCATGTGTGTGTGTAACATTTGTGCACAGGTCCATTTCAGGGGTGTACCAGGGTGTCCTTTGGACACCCTGGCACCCTTGAAATAGCGGAACATTAGCGATTCGGTAATAGCTAATCGCTAATAAGGAATGGCTTTCCCATTCATTCCTATGGGCCTTTGGCCCATAGGAATGAATGGGAAAGCCATTCCTTTTTAGCGATTAGCTATTACCGAATCGCAAATAAGGAATCTTTAGGAATCGCTAATAACATTGCGATTCCTACATGCATCCCGTTTTGCGAGTCTTTAATAGCGATTCCTTAAAATTCGCTATTAAGGACTCGCAAAACATAACTTTGATGCATCTGCCAGAATGTTCTTTGTCAGCTTTTCCAGATGCCCCTTCCAGAAAACCTGTAGAGATGTCTGTAAAGATTTAGAGTTATCCTTCAGGGAGGAGGGAAACTAACCCATAGATAAAAAAGGATTTGTTGTATTAAAAAACAAATGACAGTGACCCAACCTTCAAATGTGAGGACCGTAATACCCTGCACCTTTTGGCCACCTGCAGATTAACCTCTGCCTCTCAGTATACAAAATTCCATGGAAATCCAATGGGAAAAAGGACCATTAACAGTAACTAGTCAGAAAGGTGATTGTATCCCATCTTTATTTCAAGGCTGAGGACTACAAGAGGCAAACCACTGTCAGCCATTTATCCAGATTATCTTCTCTCTCTCTGCTAAGAGAACATCCGAGTCATCTGCTCTTCGATTGGGCTTGAGTAAGATTGCATCTTGGATGCAGGCTAATTTTCTCAAGCTCAACGGAGTGAAAACAGAGGTCCTGATCTTATGGAAAGATAAAGAGCACTGGGGCCCCACGGCATTGGCCGGCTGAGATGGGCGCTCTTCCTCAACCTTCGCGCCAGGTCCGCAATTTAGGATTTATCATTGATGATCAACTATCAATGAGACAACAAGCTGTGAAGGTAGCCGCCACCTGTTTTACTATCCTGAAATGGCTCAAATAGAATATTTAAATCACCTGCCTAGCTCCACTCAGAGAACGGTAGTCCAGGCTCTGGTCACTTCTAGACTGAACTACGGCAACCTTATTTATCAGGGGGCCAGTAAGAATGTGACACGTAAACTGCAGGTGGTACAGAATTCTGCTGCCAGACGGCTCTGTCAAATCCCCAAAGCTGCCTCCATCTCTGCCTCTTTGAGAGATCTTCATTGGCTCAGGGTAGAGAACCAGATTAAGTACAAGACCCTGAGTTATATGTTTAATATCAAATCTGGTGTGGCTCCGCAATATTTGCAAACTCTGGCTCATCCCTATTTGCCCTCCTGCAAGCTTCGTTCTGCCACTCAGGTGAAATTTTCGGTCCCAAGAGTTAGACGATCGCGTATGGGTGGCCGCTCTTTTACCTGCTTAGGGCCTACCTTATGGCATTTTCTCCCGGTGTCGCTTCGCACTGAAACACTTTACGACAACTTCGGTAAATGCCTAAAAACCTGGTTATATAACCAATAATCTCTTTCTTCCCTTCTGTTCATTACAGGCTGGCGCCGGGAAACCCGCTTGGGTAGCTGTCAGGCCTAATAAGTTAAAATAACATAACATAGCAGAAGGGACTGCTGACGCTTGTGAAGGGACTGCAGACGCTTGTGGATAGTAACCAAAGATGCCTCTGTAAAGTTGATTGCGATGGGGCACATGTAGCATCAGCCCTAACATAAGAGCGTGTTCCCTCATTTGCACATGGGTGTAGCCCCATACATATTTGGGAAGCACTTTGCCTCTGCACCTGGGTCGTATTATCGATGTGTGCGTGGAGGCAAACATGCTTTCAAGAGGAACACTGAAAGTGCGCCCCAAAAAGGTGGTTATAGCGCTTGCCCTACGCCTTCCTACATCAGAGAAGGTCTTAACACAGCTCTAAAGAACCAACACTCTGTTTTGGAGTCAAAAAACCACTGCAGGGATCTCCAAGCCTCACATTGCCTTTCATACTCCTCCCTTATCATGGCATTGTCTAAGAGGCATGCATTCAATTTGCTCACCCCCTACCCAAAACCCTTGCCCCATTAATGTAGACAGTGACCCTGGTCAGGTTGTATGGTACAAGCCCACCCCTACAAACATTTGGAAACAAATATGTAATTCGGACAGGAACGTTTCATCAGTCCAGGGCCAAAGCACATAAACCCTGGATCTTCCTTAGCAAGGTGTCTGCACGTATCCCGAATTCAGAAATCTATATTCTGCCACAATCTCCCCGAGGAGACCAGAGTTTTTTTTCCAATTAAGCCAATAAACCTCCATCCCAAGGGTACATGATGATGTTAAATCTCCATGAAAGGATCCAAGACTTTCCTTTAGTAGCTGTTCTCACAGTTCTTCTAATATAGCAAATCTTTCCTCGTTTGAAGGGAATTCTTTATTGTACCCCCGAAAACTGTTTGCTCCAAGCAGAACAGTGCAACAATATATTGCACCCTGGCTGTACCACAGAGAGACATCCTACATAGACACCTCACTGTTGTGATTGCCATTTGAACCTGACCAATAGGACAGCCCCTGGTCCCACTCCTTCTGTAGATAAGCATATGACCTTGAGAACGATAGACCACGTTACTGCCAGCACAAAACATCTGCTCTCACTGTTTGGGAGAACATCAATTATCTCTTGAAGAAGAACTTCGAGAACATTTCAAGAAAATCCCTAATGCCTTATACATTGACTATCCAAAGTAGCAACACTAATTCAAAAACCATAAAATGTCGTTCTACCAAGAATTATTTTTTTGTGTTCAATCGTTTTGTTTCAAAATATACATAAACAAAGAAAAAACAGAAAAAAATTGCCTGATACATAGTGAACGATATTTTCACACTACAAGGTAAATGATAGAGCAGCATGCCATTTCGTACGAGAACAGCGTTAAAGGACGCAAAATGCGGGGTCTCGGGTGGTCTTAGCAAAAGTAACATGTGTCACTTCAGGCTTACTTAGGTAATGATGAGATAACAACCAAGATGGATGGTCCATGAGCAAGAGCTGGGTGGATAAGGTGAGTTATCCAGACGTACACTAGTAGGTGGGAGAATGAGATGCCAGAGTGTGCCAAAGATAGAAAGATAGCGGAGAGGGCGAGAGAAAGAGAGGACAGGAGTGAGGAGAAGAGGGGTTGAGGGGGTATGGTCCCCTGGTGCGTTGTGGGTGCCCATGGGGTTAGGTGGGAGTAGGTCTGCAAGGCATAGGATGTGTATTTCTGATAGCAGCCCTGATATATGTGAGCTATGGAGGTTCCACTTTTTGGAGATACAGGTCAAGTGCAAGTTCGAAAATTTGTATAGCGCACTACTCACCCAGAGGGTCTCAAGGCGCTTGGGGGAGGAGGGGGGGGGGGTACTTTACTGATCTAATATCCAGGTTTTTAGTTGCTTTCTGAAGGAGAGGTGGTTCTGTGTAAGGCGGCGGAGGTGGGTGGGGAGAGAGTTCCAGGTCTTGGCCACTAAGTAGGAGAAGGATCTTCCCCCCATGGTGGATCTATGGATGCGCGGAATTGCGGCGAGGGCTTGATTGGACGATCGTAGTTGGCGGGTGGGGGTGTAGAAGGACAGTCGCGTGTTGAGGCATTCGGGTCCTAGGTTGTGGAGGGCTTTGTGTGCGTGGGTGATGAGACGGAACGTTATTCTCTTGTTGACGGGGAGCCAGTGGAGGTCTTTCAGGTGACCGGAAATGTGAGCTTGACGAGGGATGTCTAGTATGAGTCTGGCTGAGGTGTTTTGGATCCGTTGGAGTTTTTTCTGTAGTTTGGCTGTGGTTCCGGCGTATAGGGTGTTTCCGTAATCTAGTCGGCTTGTGACCAGTGCGTGGGTGACCGTCTTTCTTGTTTCGGTGGGGATTCAGCGGAAGATTTTTTTGAGCATGCATAGGATGTTGAAGCATGATGATGAAACGGCGTAGACTTGTCTGGTCATCGAGAGGGAGGAGTCCAGGATGAAGCCCAGGTTTCGTGCGTGGTCCGTAGGTATGGGTGCGGTTCCCAGGGCCGGTGGCCACCATGAGTTGTCCCAGGCAGCGGGGGATGGACCTAAGATGAGGACTTCCGTTTTGTCCGAGTTCAGTTTTAAACGGCTGGTCTTCATCCACTGGGCAACTTCTTTCATTCCTTCGTGTAAGTTGGTTTTGGCGGTGTTTGGGTGTTTGGTGAGGGAGAGGATCAGCTGGGTGTCGTCTGCGTAGGAGATGATGTTGAGGTTGTGTTGGCGTGCGATGGATGCAAGGGGACTCATGTATATTTTGAAGAGGGTGGGACTGAGTGAAGATCTTTGTGGTACGCCGCAGATGACTTTGGTGGCCTCTGATCTGAAAGGGGGGAGGCGGACTCTCTGGGTTCTTCCGGGGAGGAACGTGATGATCCAGTCCAATGCTTTTCCCTGTATTCCGACGTTGCTGAGGCGTTGTATGAGGGTGCTATGACAGACTGTGTCGAAGGCTGCGGAGAGGTCAAGTAGGATGAGGGCAGCTGTTTCTCCGTTGTCCAGTAGAGTTCGAATGTCGTCTGTTGCAGCGAGGAGGGCGGTTTCGGTGCTGTGTTTGGCTCGGAAGCCGGACTGTGAGGGGCCGAGGGATTTGTTGGATTCGAGGAAGGCGGCGAGTTGACTGTTGATGGCTTTCTCAATGACTTTGGCAGGGAATGGGAGTAGCGAAATGGGGCGGTAGTTCTTAAGTTCAGTGGGGTCTGCTGTGGGTTTCTTCAGGAGGGCGCTGAGTTCGGCATGTTTCCAGCTTTCCGGGAAGGTAGCGGAGTTGAGGGAGCAGTTAATGACGTCACGGAGATGGGGTGCGATAATGGAGTCTGCTTTGTTGAAAATGTGGTGGGGGCATGGGTCGGTTGGCGATCCCGAGTGGATGGAGTTCATCAGGCGGATGGTGTCTTCAGTGGTGATTGGGTTCCAGTCGCAAAGGATGTTAGAGGTCGGTTTTGGTTCGGAGTTGGGTGGAGTGGACTGGTCTTCGGACTGGTTTCCAAAGCTTTTATGTATGTCGGCGATTTTGTTGTGGAAGAACTAGGCTAGGGAGTCGCAGAGGTCTTGGGAGGGAGTGATGTCGTTGGTGCCGGCGGTGGGGTTGGTAAATTCTTTGACGATGTTGAATAGTTCCTTGCTGTTTTGGGCGTTGTTGTCAAGACGATCCTTGAATGCTGATTTCTTGGTGGATCGGATCAGTTGGTGGTGTTTGTGGGTGGCGTTCTTGAAGGTGGTCAGGTTGTCGGAGGTTGGGTTTTTTCTCCAGGCTTTCTCGAGGGTACGACAGAACTTCTTGGATTTCTTAAGGTCATCGTTGAACCAGGGGGCTTTTTTGTTACCTTGCTTGATTTGGTGGTTTTTCAAGGGTGCTAGTTCGTCGGCGCTGTGGGCGATCCATTGTGTGAAGTTGGTGGCTGCTTGGTTTGGGTCCGATGCAGGAGGGTTTTGGTGAAGCGATGTGAAGAGCTGGTCAGTGGTAATTTTGTTCCAGTTTCTTCGGGGAATAGGTTGTGGGGGGTTGTGGGTCGTGGTCTTTTTGTAGTTGAAGTGAACGCAGCTGTGATCAGTCCAGTGGAGAGCTGTGGTGTGATTGAAGGAGATGTGCTTGCTGGAGGTGAAGATTGGGTCGAGCGTGTGTCCGGCATAGTGGGTGGGGGTATTGACAAGTTGTTCGAGTCCGAGGTTGGCCAGGTTGTCCAGAAGGGTGGTAGTGTTGTTGTCGTTTTTCTTTTCCAGGTGGAAGTTGAGGTCCCCAAGGAGGATGTAGTCCTCGGAGGGGAGGGCGTGTGGGCTGATGAAATCAGTGATGTCTTCGCTGCATTGTGTGCGGGGTCCTGGTGGTCTGTAGATGAGGGTGCCTCTGAGTGTGGTCTTGGTCGGTGTGGATCTGGAAGTGAAGGTGTTCGGCGGTAGCGAGGTCATCGTCTGAATTGGTTGTGATGTGGATGGTGTTCTTATGGGCGATGGCCATGCCTCCTCCTGTTTGGTTGGTGCGGTCCTTTCGGATGATCTTGTAGCCGTCCGGGATGGCTATGGCGATGTCAGGAGCTGATGAGGCGTTCATCCAGGTTTCAGTGAGGAAGGCGACATCCGGCGATGTAGTGTTGAGTATGTTCCAGAGTTCAATGGCGTGTCTGTGGACCGAGTGGGTGTTGAGCAGGATGCATTTTAGGTGGTTAGTGTCGGTGCTCTGTTTGGAGTAAGTGGATTTGGTGTGGTTGGCAGGTGAAGGGTCCATGGGTGTGTCCTGGGGCGGCTTGGTGGCAGTTTGGGATTCGGCCGGGGTTAAGTGCTGAAAGGGTAGCGGTGTCGTACGTTATGCGGGAGGAGTGAATTTTGCGGGGACCAGGGGTTCTGGCGCTGGGCGCGGTCCAGGCGCGGACGGGCGTAGACGGGCTTACCTTTGGCGCGCCTTCGGCGCGCATAGGGCGCGACCGCTGCGCGTGACCGCTGCGCGTGACCGCTGCGCGTGAAGGCATCTGTCATATGTAGATAGTGGGGGGGAGGGGCGAGGGAGGAGCAGCTGGGAGGCGGGAGCAGGGCGGAGAGCCGGGCAGGGAGGCACAATGACAAACAACAAAGCCAAAAGCAAAACAGGATTGGGGCACTATGTGAATAAACGCGATGAAAACGGCAGTGGCACCGGCACAGATGATTAATTCAGGCAAGGCAGCACAGCACAATGGAAATATCGTCAAAGCGCTCTTAGGCAATATAGCGCTACAATACAAATATACTAAGCGAACTGGCACTAATAATTGGCAATATAGCGCTACAATATAAATATGCAAGCGATCAGGCACTAATATTTGTGGGAGCAATGCGAGCAAGCACACAGCAATTTTGGCAGTATAGCGCGAGGATACCACAAGCGCCAAGCAGAGCAGGGAGCAGCGTGAGGAGCAGCCGCCTCTGAAGGGATCAGGACGGTCACAGCGCTACAATTGGAGAGGGGAGGCTCTACTATCAGTGGGAGGGAGGAGCAGCTGGGAGGCGGGAGCGGGGCGGAGAGCCGGGCAGGGAGGCACAATAACAAACAACAAAATGGCTGTAAGCCAAAAGCGAAACAGGATTGGGGCACTATGTGAATAAACGCGATGAAAACGGCAGTGGCACCGGCACAGATGATTAATTCAGGTAAGGCAGCACAGCACAATGGAAATATCGTCAAAGCGCTCTTAGGCAATATAGCGCTACAATACAAATATACTAAGCGAACTGGCACTAATAATTGGCAATATAGCGCTACAATATAAATATGCAAGCGATCAGGCACTAATATTTGTGGGAGCAATGCGAGCAAGCACACAGCAATTTTGGCAGTATAGCGCGAGGATACCACAAGCGCCAAGCAGAGCAGGGAGCAGCGTGAGGAGCAGCCGCCTCTGAAGGGATCAGGACGGTCACAGCGCTACAATTGGAGAGGGGAGGCTCTACTATCAGTGGGAGGGAGGAGCAGCTGGGAGGCGGGAGCGGGGCGGAGAGCCGGGCAGGGAGGCACAATAACAAACAACAAAATGGCTGTAAGCCAAAAGCGAAACAGGATTGGGGCACTATGTGAATAAACGCGATGAAAACGGCAGTGGCACCGGCACAGATGATTAATTCAGGTAAGGCAGCACAGCACAATGGAAATATCGTCAAAGCGCTCTTAGGCAATATAGCGCTACAATACAAATATACTAAGCGAACTGGCACTAATAATTGGCAATATAGCGCTACAATATAAATATGCAAGCGATCAGGCACTAATATTTGTGGAAGCAATGCGAGCAAGCACACAGCAATTTTGGCAGTATAGCACTACGATACC
Organism: Lissotriton helveticus; assembly: GCF_964261635.1. Lineage (NCBI taxonomy): Eukaryota > Metazoa > Chordata > Amphibia > Caudata > Salamandridae > Lissotriton > Lissotriton helveticus. The sequence continues at coordinate 132,279,852 of NC_136070.1, read as the reverse complement.
ACAAGCGCCAAGCAGAGCAGGGAGCAGCGTGAGGAGCAGCCGCCTCTGAACGGATCAGGACGGTCGAGTGAGTCCCATAAACCACGTGAGCCAGAGGTGGTGTGTGTTTTTTATGCATGATGTTGTTGGCACTTCTGGTACTAAGAATGAATTTTTGAATGAGCCAACAGCAACAGTGAATGCGGAGCAGAATCTTGAAAGAAGACGCCTTATCATGTTGCTACATTTGTGAAGAGTGCCATGTGCCAGAGCACACAGACTGCTGCTGCAGCTGTGAATCAGAAAAGATTTGAAGTATTAACTAAACTGTTCCAGTTAAGAGAACTGAGTAGTGGTAGGGGATGAACCAACCATTCATGGCACGAAGTGTGTCATACAATAATAAATGTTGCTAAAATGTATACCTGGGTTGGACTATGCTGAATGCTGGGCTCTTTCCGTTTCACCCTCCACTCACTTTCCTGTGAGGCAGAAAGATGCACAGCAACGCCTCTGAGGATTGTTTGTGAATTCCCAACATATTCAGCTTCCCCTAAGTTTGTCTGATAATTGTACCGTATGCCATTTTTTTTTAGTAGAGGAGTCTTTCAGTGAGGTCAAAGTGAGTGCGTGTCAGTAATGTGTTTCAATTTTGATTTGTTTGTGTACAGTGCACCCTTCTTTGCTGAATGTTATAATCTGATGATATATCATTGTGTTTTTGTTGCGTCTTTTAATACTCAGCTTGAGATGGCCCATTCATACTAACACAACTAGTTTAAGAAAGACTTCCATTTTGAACCTAAAAATTGTTTTTTAGCTTTCTTCATTTTCAATCTTTCTCAACTTCAATCAACCAATCAGGGTTCATATAGCGCGCTACTCACCCGTGTTAACGAAGAAAATAAACCTCCCCCATTTCATTCTCTAAATCACCCCCCTCTCCCCCCCATATCTTCCCAAACGATACTATGTGTTTGAGAGCATTACTTACTTCGATTTGAATTCAGCATCTTTTGGACCACTCAAAAACCACACACGCCCACAATAACTGTTTCTGGGGAACAAGCCCACTTCCCAGGTGACACCTTCAAACAATTCCGAGTTTTGTAATTGATAGAGGTCTTTGCAAACTAGGATTTCTTTTTAGGTCATATTAAGAGCAAATAGAAGTCACAGAATGCATGTGCGGTTGGCTGCCGAGCCTGGTCTAGTTGACATCACACAAGACATGGGGTTACTGGTTGCTATTCAAAATGTTAACAATTTGCAAAGTACAAAATCTGTTGTTTCTCTGCAATTAGTTACGTCCTGCTTTAACATGCCTATTGTTTAAACCTGTTTTTTTCTTTCTAACATTTAGAGGTTTGGAATAAATGTTAGGATTCACTTATCCAAGGTACAAATTCCAAACATAAAAACGACCCCAAATTAAGTGCCAGTACGAATTCAGTGGTCCTATAAGTAACCGGTTTAAAAAGATCACTGAATTATTTCGCCCCAGAAGTAAATGCTCTTCATTCATACGGAGAAAGAAAGTCTACCAGATTGCTTGATTTTCTCATAGTGAAAGCTCTGGGCCCTATCAATCCTTGGCTCCTTTGCAAAGTCCAATCATACATGAGCAGTGATGCTTTTGCTCTGTCAGTGAAAGAACACAGTCAGTATGCCCCATGACATAAGATTGTGACACTGAGGCAGACATGTTTTTTCAGCCTAAAGCACTAAGCAAGCTGGGACTTGAAAGTCCAAATCCATAATAAGAAACATGAAACTACAAGGTGCAGCCCGGATGTGTTAGTTGAAAAACCGGAATTCACTGAAAAGTACAGTCAATACATTGGCCAGGTTGTCAACTATATAAAGGCATAGTAGTTATGTGAGAACTAGAAATGCAGATGGGATGTGGGACAACAGATAACTGTGTGTTCTATTTCAAGGTTCCTGTCTCTATGCAACACCCTACTCTAAGTGTAGCACAGACCTGGACTATGACCGATACTGCCACAAAGCCAACAAGCTTTTAAAGGCACACACTGGCCAAGTGGTGGACCGATGAGATAGTATCATCAATGGTTGATTGTTCCTGTCTATTCAATTGCCAAAAATGGAAAGGCAAAGTGGTTGGCAGACAGCAGAAGCCCATTTGTGGGTGTATGCCCCACACTCTCTTCTGATGGACCCGGTCTGAAGGCTGGCTGAGGGTTTCTGAGTGCCTTCCGGTTGTGTTAGAAGAAGAGACAGAAGTCTTTGAATACAGACTTGGGGTATTTACTGACCAGCAGCAGCAATCTGAAGACTGTTGGAGGATGAGATGTTGGTTTATAATAGATAGCTGTGGCTATCTGAAAGCACGCCGTGGATCTCTGAGAATGTCTTAGGTGTCAGAAGTGCAGCTGTGAGTAGCTGATGGTAAGTTGACGGTTTCTATGGGCCAGCTTCAGATGTCTGAGAGCGGATGTATGACGTTACAAGGCATACATTTACATTGCGGTTTTTACAACGCAAGTCGTTATACTATTCCTTGTCCTAGAGCGCCATCCAGCGCAAATCGTTGTAACGACTTGCGTTGTGAAAACCGCGATGTAATAGCATCGCGATGTAATCCCCGCGTTGTAAACGATGTGTCCCCTGACAGCAAGCTCAGAAACTCCGAAGGCCTGCTGGTATGTTTAAGGACTAGCATGGATATCCGAAGGTGGCAGCTACTTCAAATTGTACTATGCGCCGCACACATGTGTGCCCTTGGTGAGAGTATAATGGAGGACCTAACACAGGATTCCTTGTAGCAAGAAGGGAGTTTTTGAAGGAAGCAGTATTTCCTGTGAGAGACATTTTAAGTGGTTTACTCCCATGTACAGTATATTATTTCAAAATACTTTAGGTGAGCTTGGATCCATGGCTAAGTGATATTGTTATCCTATGGCACAGGTAGTTGATGTACACGAACCGCTGTAAATGGAATGGCATTAACTTGTGCACTGTTTTGGCCAGTGACTAGTACACGCACAGTGTTTGTCACTACATTTGACCAATCTCCTCCTGTGCTATACTCTCATCATCTGGACCACCTAGAAACCCAGATGCACGTGGACATTTCATATAATTTAAGCCCCCTGCCCTTTGGAAAATGCTAACTGCACTCCTGAAATATAGCCTTTGTTGAATCCAATCTAGTACCTCTGAGTTATGGACAGATGCCTGCCGCAGGCAGGTATTCAATGAATACAAAAGAGAACAAAGGAATTGTGAAAAGCTGAAGCTATTCTCTTCATAAACTGTTAATATTTTACCAAGAAGTGGAAAAACCTTGGACGGGGAGGAAGTAAAGTTGTTACCGTAATCAGCGCAGGCCATGACAGCTCCCCTTTTCGACAAAAGTTCTAGAATAATTATGTCATCTTCCGCAAATAGTTTGTTCACAGATTTGTTTTTACAGTATCCCACTTTTGCTTCTGTTTTTTAAGTTAGACTTTCAGTGAAAACAAAATTAAAAGCAATGGTGTTTCTGAGTTTACACTATGAGATGAAGATGCGAACTGTGTCTGAAAAATAAGTTGATGGAAAAAGTAACACACGTGCCACTCAAAATGCAAAAAAACAAAAATACATTGACGGTCTTCAAACACAGCTATTAGTGACTTATGCAATTAATCACTTCTATGTGAATGAAAAAGTGGTAATTCCTGACATCTACAGTCAATTAACTGCAAAAGTGAATACCCAATTAAAAAAAGAGAGAAATAAAATATCTCACGTAGTTGAAACTCCCAGATTTTTGGAAGTGCATGGTTTCTTATAAGTGCTATTGTCAGTTGTCTCTTGTACAGCGTAACACAAGGCGGCTGCAATGAAACGGCGTGGCCCACTCTTTGGGGCAGATTTACTACTTATGGCGTATCTCTGCTAATCAGCAGGGATGCGCCAGAAGAGTTGCGACGCATCTGCCCACCCGTGCGCCACCACTGATGCGCCGCATTTACAATGCGGCGCACCATGGCACACGGATGGGCAGATGCGTGTCGCATCCCCCGGCAGAAAGGCGGCGCATTGCTTGAGTTGCGTCAATTCTTACGCCTGCTTCAAGCAGGCGCAGGGTTTTGACGCAGCATGGCCGTAAAAGTGACTGAGTGAAATCTTGTAGATTTCACTCAGCAACTTTTCGGAGGCGTTCCTGTGCCGGAACGCCCCCCCCCCCCCCTGTGCAGGAACGCCCACATGTGGCGCAGAGGTTTACAACGTGACGCATCTAGAGAGATGCGTCACGTTGTAAATAGCCCGCAGCATGGTGCTGGCTTTGTGCCGCCGCTGCATCACAAAAGTGACGTAACGGTGGTGCAAATCTGGCCTAAGGGCCTTGTAAATTTGCCCAGGAGCACCCTGAGCCTTGCTGGAGCTGTGTCGCCCTGGTGACGCAACTCCAGCAATGCGCTGCCTTTCCGCAGGGGGATGCAACACGCATTTGCCTATCCATGAGCCACGGTGCGCCGCATTGTAAATGCGGCGCATCACTGGTGGCGCACGGGTGGGCAGATGCGTCGCAACTCTTCTTGCGCATCCTTGCTGATTAGCAGAGATGCGCCAGAAGTAGTAAATCTGCCCCATAGTTTCCCTTAAGTCTTTTCATGGCCCCAGAGGACTATGTTCCCTTTCCCTGAGACTCATGTGTCTAGCTGTTTAGATACAGAGTTCTAGAAAGCACCAAGAAGCACTGTTCTCACTAAATAAACACAGCATAAAATAAGTCACCAACACCAAATGCCTTTAGCACAACTGTATGAAAGTGCCATTTTTGCATGGTTAACCCCCTCCACACACACACTTCTTGCTCCACTGCTGATGGTTATGATTAATAGAGCGCCATGTTGTTCTGACATTTGTAGGGGTGCATTATAATCACAGATAGTCAGCACCCACATATTTAGAGGACTGTATGAACGTGTGATCATTAGAAATGTAGTATTAAGGCAGCATATATTAGTGTGAATAAAAAATAAATAAAAAAAATAAAAATATTTTTTGCATGATTAATTAAAATCTTTGCAAAATAGTACATTTAAATTAAGTCACATGTACCGATACATTTGTTAAAAAATAAAATTTCAGTATACATTACAGTAAGAACAGTTAGTTATAAATCACAAATGTTATCGAACAATTGACTGGGATAAAAACAGATACAAAACTCCTGCTTTAACTATTAGAATTATTGTCTATGTCCGTAGTGCAGTGCCCTGCATTGTACTCCGTTGGTATCTGATTATGAATTCCAGTTAGAACCACAGTTTGAGAGTTGCAGCTTCTGCCTTTTAAAACCAGATCTCTGTGCTTGATCTGTTATATTACAGTTACATTTGGCATAGCATTTGCAATATTAACAAATTTCACCAATCTGCATGCTAACTGGATGTCTCTTCCATCAAAGCAGGCTTCTAATGCTTGCCTGCAGGTTCGGATCCCTCTCACATTTCAGGCTGGTTTTATTAGCAGTTTGCGCTCTCTGTCTAAACCTCTGCAGCTGCACAACAAATGGAGGATCTCATCTTTGGATTCGCCGCAGATTTTACAGTTTGTAGTTGTGTCTGACCTTTGCCAAGGGGGAAGGTGCTGGTTGACCGGTAAAACACCCATCCCCAGTTTCAGATATGATTCCTTCGCAATCTTTGAGAATCCTGTTCTCAAGTAGGTTTGCGACGCAGCCCTTGTGTAACTCTGAATGATAAACCACCTGTGTGCTCTTTTGGATAGGGTAGATTTGTCTTCTTCCAAGGTCAATAACTTTACTGTTTTGTTTACTAATTGTTTAAAGGTTTTCTGTGGGCCGTTGATCTCCCAGAGCTCATGTAGGGCTAGATGGTTTATTGCCGAATGGAGATAGACCGCAGCTGTATTGTCTTTGTTTTTGTTCATCTCTTTCGATAAGTATGAGTTCATAGAACCGCTCTCTGCTACCTTTATTTTGTACCAGCACTTTGCCTAAGCCCCCTTCCATGCTACTTGCTGTTTTTGGAGGCCACATTCTAGTCTTAGCTGGGCTGAAGAAATGTATTGAGGGAGGTTAAAAATTAATCGAATTGATTTTGACACTGCTTTATCCAGAACTGTTTCGTCTCTTCCTCTCATGCATTCACTTCCGTAGGTGATGGTAGGAAGCAATTTTGCTCGAAAGACTTCTAGAAGAGGTGATAGATCAGGGCCTGTTATTTTTTGCTTAGTTCTTTTTGTGCTACTGCCAGTGCAGTCCCTCTTGTCCTAATAGTTGCTTTGTGTTGCCCAAAGGAACCTTTCTGTCAAAAATGATACCCAGATATTTGTACTCATCGACCACCTTCAACAATTTGCATTGATGTTCCCAACGAGGTTACCCTAGTTTCCTTCGATTTACAATCATCACTTTTGACTTCTCCAAGTTTATCGTTAGCCTGTTTCTGTTTGAAAAGTTGCTTGTAGTATTTATAAGGTGCTCAAGGCCAACTGGAGATCGACTGATCAATATTAAATCGTCTGCATACAATAAGTTTGATATTGTTAGGCCTCCTAAATTCTGGGCATGTTGGATGCAGTTGTCGAGCTCTGCCGAAAGATCAGACAGGAAAAGGTTGAACAGGGTCGGGGCAAGGACACATCCCTGCTTCAGCCCCTTGGTGGTCAATATTTTCCTCGACAGGATGTTCCTAGTTTTATTTGGATCCATGTGTCGGAATGAAGTGCAATTAGTTGATTCAAAAGTTGCAGGTCGATTTTCCAGCCTGATAGCTTGGCCCAGAGTTTTCTCCTGTCGATGCTATCGAAAGCAGACGTATAGTCAATAAAACAGACAAATAGTGGCTTCTTGATTTTTACTGAGGCGTCAATTAATAAAGAGAGAGCAAGAATGTTAGTTGTCCCTGTACTTCTTTGAAAGCCTGTTTGGTTAATAGGAATTAATCCTCTCGTTGATACCCATCCGGTGAGTTCTTCCAGTAATAGAGCTGCAAAGTATTTTGCATCTATGTCAATTAGGGCTATTAACCTGTAATTCTTTGCTTGATTTTTACTGCCTTTTTTAAAAATAGGGAAAATAATAGATCCTTTCCAGGAGTTTGGGATTCTTCCCCCATCTAGGATGTTTTTAAAGAGGGGATGGAGGTGTTTGGCCCAGTAGTCTGGATCTTGTTTGTATAGACTTGGAGGAATTCCGTTGGGCCCCGGAGCGCCCTCTTTCTTGCCCTTAGAGATTCGATTTTTGATCTGTTTGGTTGTAAATAACGAACAAGTTACTTACCTTCGGTAACGCTTTTTCTGGTAGATACTATATCTGCCTGTGGATTCCTCACCTTGTGAATATCCCCTTGCGTCAGCAACATTCGGAAATTCTTTTTTGTAGCTTCGCGCCGACGTGGATCCGGACGTCACAGAGGCACGGCATCGCACGCGACCCCGCTGACGTCACCGACGCCTATAATAGGCCCACGCCGGCGTGATGACATCAGTTCCGCCCTTTTTTCCGTGCCTTCGAGGCACACGGACGGACCGATGACAGTCGACATATACATAGTATACGCAGTATAGAAATCAAGGTAACACACACAGTGTGAAGCAAATGCAATAAAACATTTGAAATAAACAAATCCTTGACCATAAAATAATACATTATATAAACCTCTGGCATAGAAGAGTGGACAACGGGGAGGCGGGTGGGTCAGTGAGGAATCCACAGGCAGATATAGTACCTACCAGAAAAAGCGTTACCGAAGGTAAGTAACTTGTTCTTCTTGCCAAACAACCCTGATCCATCAAAAGGCAAGTCCATCAAAACAGACTGGACGTCTGCAGAGAACTCTGATGATTTAAGCCAGGCAGCCCTCCTAGTGGCCACGGAGGAGCCCATGACCCTTGCCACTGAATCAGCAGTGTCCAGACCACTCTGAATGACCTGTCTCGCAGCTGCTTGAGTGTCCGATACCACTTCCTGAAAATCCTTCCTGTCATCTTCAGGAATCTTCAGAATCAACTGCTTGACAGAATCCATCAAAGCATGGATATACCTTCCCATCAGACACGTAGCGTTGGTTGACTTTAATGCCATACTGGCTGATGAGAAAACCTTCTTGGCACTTTGGTCCTGCTTTCTGGATTCTTTATCTCCAGGAACCTGTGGAAAAGCACCAGCAGATTTCTTTGAGCAGGCAGCCTGCACCACCAAACTCTCAGGTAGAGGATGTGTAGATAAAAATGCAGGGTCCTCAGGTGCAACTCTATATCTCCTCGCCACTGTTTTAGAAACTGCAGGAGCAGATAAAGGTTTCTTCCAAACCTCATAGATGGGCTCAGACAAGGCCTCGTTGAAGGGTAACATAGGTACAATAATAGATGAGGGTGAATGAAGCACCTCAGTCAAAATATTAGGCTTATAATCAGCAGTGGGTAGAGTAATATTCAATAAGCTCGCTGCTTTCTTAATGACAGTGTGATAAGGCACCACATCCTTTGATGGAACATTTGACACCGAAGCCAATTCCCATTCAGGCGATAGTTCAAGCCCACTGGCCTCACACAAGTCTTCAAAAGGATCCTCAGAATCCTGTAACTCCCCTTCTTCAGTATCTGAATACCGATATCTTTCTTCTTCCAGAAGTCTCTGGGCCTTTCTCCGAGATCTTTCCTTCACAACCGAAGCCAATGGATTCGGAGTCGACTCCGACGGGGTCGGTGCCGGCGTCGAACCCGAAGTCGGACGAGGTCTTTCAATACGAGGTCGGGCAGAATCCTGCCTCGGAGTCGTAGGCATCGGCGTCGATGGGATCGGCGTCGACGGAACCGGCGTCGTGCACTTCGGCGTCGACGACACCGGTGGTGTCGGAAAATGCCAATGCGGTGGTACAGCCGGCATAAAAGGCATGAAGGGTGCAGGTGCGTAAGCCTGGGGAACACCTAAGTTAAAGGCCATAGGACCCGTGGGACCAACAGGTGCACCAGACGGGAACATTGCCCTGGAATAGACACCAAACATGGCGTTCAGGAACTGAGAAGGATCCTGACCTGGAGTCGGAAATTCAGGATATGGACCTCTTGGTTGTTGCTGAGGAGGCGGAGTCGATATGACGTCGACCTCTTCATCGAGTCCAGGAACCGGGGTCGACGAACCCGCAGGTACCGGAACCTCGACTTCACCAGCCCCTTGCTCCTCACCTTCATCCTCCTGACCAGAAGGATTGGATGGAATCGGAGAATGGACCTGTTTCTGAGATTCGGGTGAATCCGGATGTGAAGCCTCATCATGTTCCGACTCCGAAATCTCCACTTCCTTACTCAGAAGCTTGACCTGGGACTTCAGTCTTGAACTAGAGTCCTTCCCAGAGTGATAACGTGACTCATGGCTCCTCTTCTTGTGTTTCTTCCTCGAAGACTTCGAAGCGTGAGCTGAAGACGACTCCGAGTGTGACCTCGAACGAGACCTCAACCTCGACCTCGACCTTGACCGACGAGATCGAGACTTCGAAGATTTCTTAACCTTCTTATTTTTAAGTTTTGCCACGAGAAGTTTCGTCTCTCTCTCTATTAAAGCCTTCGGAGTCATCTTCTTGCAGCAAGGACAGTCCTCGACATCATGGTCGGAGCTTAAACAACAGACACAGCATTCGTGAGGATCGGTGATAGACATAGTCTTGCCACATTCGCCGCAAGCTTTAAATCCAGTCTTCTTCGACGACATTTCGAAGAGTATAAAGATAGACACAATAGTATGAAAATAGTAACAAAGTTACTGTAAGCTACAGTACGATCCCTGAAAACCGTTAGCGTCGACGACGCGGAAAAAAGGGAACTGATGTCATCACGCCGGCGTGGGCCTATTATAGGCGTCGGTGACGTCAGCGGGGTCGCGTGCGATGCCGTGCCTCTGTGACGTCCGGATCCACGTCGGCGCAAAGCTACAAAAAAGAATTTCCGAATGTTGCTGACGCAAGGGGATATTCACAAGGTGAGGAATCCACACGGCAGATGTATCTATCAGAAATGATATTCTCTTCTCCTAAGTTCTTTCGTAATTGGAGATCGCAATTGAGGGCCATGGTGACTTGGGTAATTTTGTCTGTATTTTTGTTAAAAGGGTGCTGCCCAATCTTCTTCTGTTATCTGTGAGTTTATTTCATAAGCCCTTGGGTTGTCTAGGTTGTTCACTGTGCACCAGAATCTTGCGCTGTTATTAGATTTGCCGTCGTATAGCAGTTTGGCCCAATTCTTCTCTGTAGATTCATGACTTATTTGCCAGGCAGTTTTGTTCTTTCTGCACTTTAGCTTCCTTAGTTCTACCTGCAAGCTGATGTTGGGCCCTCTCTGATGCAATTTGCGAATTACTCTGTTGATTTCCCTTTTTATTTGCCTCAGGTCATGGGCTTGATTTGTTAAAGGGTTCTTTCTTTGTGTGCTCTTGTCTCCAATGGGTAGACTTTGATGATTCTTAGTTCCGCTTATGGCTACTCCTGTGTTTAGTTTCGCATTAGCTGAGCTGAGATTTTCTGTGAAGTTCTCCCAGGCCTTGATGTTATCTCCTTCATTCATTCTATTTTCTTCCCAGCAATTTTTTGCCATCCCCACAAATTTTTCCAAATCCTTTGTTTTATATTTTATTCTCTTTTGGTCTGAGGTTACTGTTATATCCTGATTTTCAGTTGAGAAGATTTGCCCTGTACCCTGAACCTCCAGTTTAAGCTCTTGTGTCAAGTGATCGCTATAATCCATTATTCCAATCTTAAACCCGCTTACTAGAGTGAGGAGTGAAAAAGATATAAAGGTATAATCTATTGCTGCGCTTGCCACCATGTTATGGTAGGTTGCTCCTTGGGGGCAATCACCCGGGAGTCTGCCATTTAATGCTATCAGCCCCAGACTAGTTAGTTCCATCAGTAGGATTTTAGATACCTTAGTTTGTTTACCCCACTTACTTTCATCCGGCGGTGAGAACCCCCATTCTAGTAGTTGTTCTTCTGCTGAGTTATCATTACCGTTTTTCAGAGAGAGGGACATGTTAAAGTCCCCTGAGATGATGTAATGTGGTGTCGTTGCTGCTGTCATGATCCTCGTCAATTCTGACACTAGAGATTTTGCACCTATTTTTTTCTCTCTGTTGTGAATATAGGTATTTACCAATACCACTTGTTGTTTAATTTTCTTGATTCCTGCTATCTCCATCTAAATTGCATTGATCCCATTATTAGATGTGTATTTCATCGTCAGTGCTTTAGCTGAGCTTACTGTTTTTATTGAGCCGTATGTGGTTAAACCACCTTTCAGACGTCCATACTTCAAGCTTCTACTAGTTGGTCGGTGTTATGACTTGAAGCCTTGAAGGTGGAGAGGTTCTGCCACCCAAGTTTCTTGAAGTAGGATTAGGTCATACATCCTCATTTCCGTATTCCCGTATGAAGACAGGGTTAGCCTCGACTGTCTGCCCTTGTGCAGCTATTTCCTCTATAGGGTCCTGCGTTATCATTTTTGTTTTTTGTATTTTTTGTCTTTTCGGAGCCAGGTCTGGCTTGGGCAGTTGGGGTTTTTATTGTTTGAATTGTATTGTCTGTCCGGACTTTTTTCCCCACTTCCTCTTTGTAGTTGCTACTCGTTGTTTTTTCATCCTTTGCTTTACCCTGAGCAGTTGTCGGAAGATGTTCAGTTTGTTTGGACTCACTTTCCGTTAGGGTCACTTCGCTTCCACATAAGGGTGGTCTTTCTTTATCTTCAGGACCCCCTTGTGAAGGTTCGTTGGATGTAGTTGTTTTCCCTTGTTGAGATGGAGGTTCATTGACGCTGCTATGTTCCGGAGATCCCTTTGGGTACTTGCCCATCGGATGGAAGAAAGTCTGAATAGAGGTTGTTTTATTCCTCCCTTTTCTTCTCATTTTGCGTTGTTGTTTCGAGGATTGCCTTTTGAATAGCTGTGTGTCGTCGTCCTCGGGCTTACTTGATGGCTCAATGGGGCTGCGCAAGTGCTGCTCATCTTTTTGGTGATTTCTCTTGAGTTCTTTTTGATTCGGTCCCTGACGTTACCACACCTCAGAACTTCCTTGTTGCATTGGTGTTGTTTGCGGCGTATCTACACTTGTTTTTCCTTGTCCGAGGTTATCATCTTTTCCTTCTTCGGGCAATGCGTTTGTGTGCTTACTTCCCTTAATTAATTTGGGGTAGTCCAATACCTCTTTGGGCAGATTGTTATTAGGTTTCTTCCCTGGAGTACTACCCTCTCCTCTTCCTTCTCTTTTAGGATCGACTTCTTGAGTTCCATTGTTGTTTTTGATGTTATTTCCTTCCTTTATTTCAGTTAGGAGATCTCGCATTACTTTTGGTAACGTGACAATTTTGTAAACTATTGAGAAGCATGCCCAACTTGGGGGGTTTTTTGTTGTTTCTGATCGGACTCTCTTGATCAAGTTGTTCAATTCCAGGAATTTGTTGTTGATGCTTGAAGCGTTTGTTGCTAAGCAATTGAGAAGCGCTAGCTGGATATCCATCTTATCCGAGTGGTATTCCATAGCTTTTGTAGATAGTTGCGTAGTATTTATTAGGGACTCCCAGAACTTATTCTGTTCTGTTGGTGTTTCCTCTATGTTCTGTTTTGTAGCGGACTCCTCAGTAAGGAGCGATTTGTCTCTTATTTGCAGGATGTATGTATTGACCAGTTTTTCCCATTCTTCCGTTGTGAGAAAGGATTGTTTCCTGCACTGATGGCTGTAGGTCTCCTCATGATTGTCTGGGGTTTCCTCCCTCTCACTGTTGGAATGCTTTGGCGTTGAAATTTTTTGATGTCCTTCTAAAATTTGGCCTGAGGGGGTAGTGCTCAATAAGTCCATTTCCGGGTCCTGGAGGTCTTGGGGTGCTGTGGGCTGGGGTCCAGTCTAGTGTGGGTGGGAGACAATTCTTCAATACTCTTATGGTCGACCTTGTCTTCCTCGAATTCTGTTAGTAGTGCAAACGTATTGTTAACCATTTTATGCTCCGAAGATATGTTAGAGCGGGGAGACGATTTTGTGAATTCAGGATGTTGTGTCGCTATTTCTTTCTTTACTTGGTGATCCGTCTGGATTGAGATTGATGGTCCTAAAGGAACTCCCAATGTTTCTAGGGGCCCGCTAAAGAGTGGGGTGCCCGAAGATTGCCTAGTTTCCCTTGTTTACTTATTCGCTTTTTCGATACTGTTGGTAGAATGGTCTTCGTTGAGGGCAAGGCTGTCATTGCTGTAGCTCCTGCCGTCGTCTTCATATTCACCAACACCACTGACAATCTCTGACACCTTCGACATCTTCGACGTTAGTTGCTGCTGTGTGCAGACTCTGCTGACCCTGTTGTCTCTCAAATGTGTCTTTCAGGGTCGACTTTGGTGGTGGACTTCTTGAGGTTGTTTTTAACACTGTTCTTGTCCTTATCCCTTCGGTCCCTTCGGTTCCTAGCATTGTGGGGATTTTTGGGATTAGGGGGGAGGGAAGTCCCTGCGGTGTTTCATTAGCGTGATTTAATGGAGCACCAGCATCTTTTACAAAGAAGAACTTAGAATACATTTTGGGTTGATAACCGGATTTTTGTGATTTCTCAAGTGGTGGAGGACCACTGCTTATCTTTATTAACATTGGCATGTGATCTAAACAGCGTAGGCCATTGTGCCTACCGCTGCTGAGTTCTCCACATTGCTGGTTGGTATGTTGCCTGGTTGATTAGTAGGTACTTTGAGAACCTTGTTCTTCTTTTTCCGATTGCTAATTATGCTAGTGATGCTCCACCGTTCTTGGCCCGATCGCATTCTGTTAGACTGAACAGGTTACCTGTCTACACGTCACTTTTTCTATCCAATACTCTCCGACACTATCCGGCGGTGCAAGTAAATGACTGAATTTCCTGAAAGTGTGCCGGCCTTTCTGATGGATTCAGGGTGTATTGCTGCTAGACTTAAGTCAACTTGATTTAGTTGCCTTCTATTATGTCAAGAGTTTGACTACAAATTGAAATTGAAATTGAAAATGAGAATTGCTTAGATGATTGAGGCTCAGTTGCTCAGCGCTGAGCAGTGGATGTGCTGGCGCAGGGACTTGAGAACTCAGAGGTTCAAATGATCAGTACTGAGCAGTGTGGGGGTCTACTGCAGTGGATGTGCTAGTCTGGGGACTTGAGCTCTCATTCTTAAGAGTTTTTATCAATTATGTTAGTTGAGCCGGAAAGGAGCAAGAGTAGGAGAGAGGAGGGAGGAGAAGGAAGAAGTTTCGAATTGCCTGGCTCACCTCTCAATTCCGTAACCTCCCCTCTTCTGTAGCTGTGCAGCTTTGTAGTTTGTAGTTTGTAGTTTTGTAGCTTTTGTCCCCTTGTGTCCCCTTGTAGCTCCTTGCGCCACTGGTGCTGGGCAGCACGAGAAATGAAAAGAAAGAAAATGCAGATAGGAGCAATGGTCTGATCCTGGTCCTTGCTTGCCCTGTAGCCCTGGAGCTCCCAGCTCCGTCTTTATTAGGGGCTCGCTGCTCCCGCGGCTGCTGCAGCTACTGTTTCTCTGCTTCTCTGGGTCTGCTGCCCACTGTCTCTGCTCCCTGCGGTGTGCTACCAACTACCACAGCAGGAGCAACAGGGGCAAGACGTCTGGTGATTGGGCAGCACTGCCGCTGTGTAAGACTGTAGGCGGCTATATGAGGCTGTATGAGGCTGGGGAGGGCCCGGGGGGACATGGAATCACTGGATTACCCCATGCCCCACCAGATCCGCCGGGCCCACCGTTTCCCGCAACTTCCCGTAACTTCCGCCAATTTTTCAGTAGCGGGTGTGGGAGCAGGAGCGGGGGGTACAGATTCCCAGGGCCCAACCGCGGCGCGGCGCCTCTCACCTTCCGCCTTTCACGGAGTCACTTGGTAGGCGCTGCGCTGCTGTATTTTCCCGACTCCGCTGGCTCCCCCGCTCCGCTCTGCTCTGCTTCCTGGCTCGCTGGCTGCGCTCTGTGGCAAAATTGCAAGTGTGAATAGAAATGTAATCATGTTACATATGTAGTTCAATGCAGTGTTTAATCGGAAATGTATTTTCCGTGATGTTTAGAGAATTAGTACGCATGTAAAGTGATGCATTAGAAGTAAACATGCACCATATTAAAGTTGCACATGTAGTTGTTCATTCAGGTATACAGAGAAATTAAATTAATGCTTATAATGTGTCTTAGGAAATGTATGCTTAAACGTGTAAAAGCCTAAATGATTTCCTATGCTTGCTATGAAAGGCCTTTTTGTGATTTCTTATGTTAGCTGAATCTTGTACGCCTGAAATGTATTTTCCTTGGGCAGGCTCTTGGTAGAATGTTTTCAGTAGATTTTGTGCATGCAAGATTGTTTCGTTCACATGCTTTCTGTTGCAGGTGCAAGGACACACGTCTCGTTAGGCAGAATAACTCTTTGTTTTAGGAGTTATGATTGTAGGAGAGCAGCCATGGGTGTGTAAAGGAATGCAGATATGATACTTTCACCGGAGAAGGTGCCTGGGACCCAAGGACACTTGAGATGAAAATATTTAATTTGCTAAAGTAGCCACTCAAGTTCCAAACTGCATGCATCAAACTGACCAACAGCTCACCTACTGTTTTTGGATGGAGTCAGAGTTTTGATGGAAAAGTACGAGAAGGAAGATCTGTCCGAAGGGGCGTATGAAGGGCGTGTTCCAATGTTTTATGATTTTGTATTAGGGATAGTGCCCCGAGGAAGGAGAGGCAGAAGGATTGTGGGAGGAGAGGCAGAAGGATTGAGAGAAAAGAGAAGGACAAGAGTGGAAGCTAGAAGGAACATTTTAGATTGAGCTCTGTTGCTTTGGCTACTTACCTATGCAAAGTGAGTGTACTTCTGAGGAAGTCTTCACTGCTGACACCTTTTTCTATTGCCTATGGATGATGATAAGTATGGATGTCACTTTAGTGATAGGGTAGGGACAGATTAATGGTTTTTCATCTTCTAGGTTAATGAATGCCAGGACAGAGACTGGAGAAATCATCGCATGCCTAATGCTTCCAGAGCTAACAATACTTCTTATTCTGAGTCGGATGAGACTCTTGCGTAGGATTGTTTGTATTCGTGCCCATTTATTTTCTTAACCTCGTGCTGAGGTGCTTGTATGTTCAGTTATTTTTGGCTTTGTAATAAATCCTTGAAAATGTATTTGTAGTCAGTAGTCCTTTGAATTTGAGTTGATTGGTAAGTTGAAAATTGCAATTGGAAATGATTTTCCCCCTTTACACTTCTTAGCAGATAAAAAGGTCCAGTGAAGAATGGATTCTTAAGACTGTTAAGACGAGATAAAAGATAAGATAAGAATCCGGCGTTATCAGTTGGTAGCAGTGGATGGTTGGTGATTTCTAGACTAAGAGGAGATCTAGATTGGGATAAGAGGTTCCTGAGCCCCATAGAATTCAAGGAATGGTTGTCCGGTGGATTGTCAGCGGAGGACGACGTCGTTGATGGAAACTGACGGAGAGTAACGGTGCGGCGAAAGCAGCAGTTCGTGGGAGAGTGAGTATGAAAAGGGTCTGGTGTTGTTAGATTGCGGTGTTGATTTGATTGTGTGATTTCTTGCAGAGGTGGAATGAGAGTTGAGTGATTGTGAGATCAGGCTGTGTGCGCGCGCAGCCTGGGAATCTTAGGCTCAACGAGTAGCGGGAGAGATTGTGGTGTAGAAGACACCCAGCGAGTAACTGTCAACCATTGAGAGGGAGTCCTGAGACGTGATAGACTACCTAGACCGAGATAGGGGGAGCGAATGTGTGAGTGCGTAAGTAACCAATGCTTGTAGTGGGTTGCTGTAAGTGGAACATCGAGCGTTTGAAACCCATCAGCTGAGGTGACTGTGAGGTGATACGCGGCCGCCCGTATGTTAGTTGCTCTTCCCAAATCGCACTCTGTGGCCCACGTCCTTGTGAAATTGCATTGGCTGTCAGTTGAAGCTTGCATCCAGTTCAAGGTGCTCTGTATTGCGCACAAAATCTTGCAACTTCAAGCCCCAGCGGGGCTACTAGGCCTGCTGAAGCCTTATCAGCCCAGTAGAGCCTTACGATCAACCAACCAAGGTCTGGTCTGTGTCCCTCGTGTTAGAAAAGCAAGGGCGGGGGGGCGGTCGTTTGGCTTCTTGGTGGCTAAACTGTGGAATTCCCTTCCAGTTTGCATTCGTGCCATTCCCAATCTTCTGCCATTTCGCAAGTCCCTGAAGACTTGGCTGTTCCCCACACTGTGATACCCCTTGTTTGCTATGTTCCCCTGTTCCGATTAGGTTGCGCTGGGACGCCTCGTCGCTGAGGCAGCCATGCGCATTATAAATCTTGTAATAAATAAAATAAATAAATTGTCCGGTCGTTTTGCGGACTGACAGTTGCCAGATTGAGGTAGACAATTACACAAGACTGTGGACGGACAGTCAGAGATGTGATTGTTTGGTCGTTTTGCGGACAAACGGTTATTTCAGAGTATGAGTGGGACGCGTGAGTGAGTACGAATTTCTTTTTAAAAATTGTAAAGGAGGGGAACTGCTGCGAGCGGAGGAAAAGTGACGTCAAGGGGTGCCGTGCTGCGATTGGTCAGTTAGCGTAAAGCCACGCTGGTATTGGTGGATAGTCATCAGGAAGTAAAAGTGCGCTGCGAAAGGAGGAAAGTGATTTCAGCATGAAGTGTTTTAGAGTTTCACAAGATATGTGTACAGGAGATAAACGGGTGGTTACTCGAGGAGGAGAAGAGGCACCGCCTGAGGACACCCCATCTCATTACATGGCTACGAATGTGGGGTTGCATACTATACTTAGGCTTGAGAATTGGTGTAAGATGTTACGGGACGTTTAGATTGGAAGTGTTGCATCGGTTGGAGGCAATCATGGGTTCTTTGCGACCTTTACCTAGACAGTTTGAAGCGTTGAATGCATGGATTAGGGCAGCTCATGAAAGAAAGAGAGAGCGAAGTCAGGAAAGAGTGAGAAAGTCAGTCAGGGCCTTTCAAGATGCAAGTTGGGATGCATGGGCGAAGAGATAGAGGGTGCAAGCGATTGAGGGGGCTAAGCTGTTCCTGTTGTTGGTAAAGACAGGAGGCACCCAAAAGAAATTGCAGAGGAAAGTGATAGCAACACCTATGACAGAACAAACCAGTGGACGAGATACTGCGATATGCACGGTATTGCAGTGATGAAGTAGACTCAAAACATAGGAAGTTTAAAGATAAGCTGATGCTAGTCCAAATGCAAACAGCTGACAAGGGACTCCACATGCAGCCCAGTGGAGGGATGTTAGGGAGAAGACAGGGATGCAATCAGGGAGGAACACAGAATGGTCAGGATCAGGGAAAAGGAAAATTAGTAGACCCCAAAACGGGAATGGATGTGGCGATACTGAAAAAGACCACTGCGTGTCATCTTTGTCACCAGATTGCGCATTGGAAACGCGAGTGTCCATTGAACCCAGCAAATCAGCTGCAGCAGGAGGTTCAGACAGTGCAGGTACCTGAAATGGTTAATACCGTGAGGAGGCCAAGATCGATGTAAGGGGGGACATTGGTCCTACAAGCACTGGTTCCCCAGCCACCGAGGATCCCGTAAGGGGTTCGGACATACCAGTAAACGCCTCTCTTTGATGGGTCTGACGAATACAGCTCCAACCCATTGGCATGACGGTTCCTGAGGGGGAGGAGGACTGCACTCTCGGAGCAGTCCTGGAGGTAGACCAGAGGGGACCGTTTGTGGAATCTGATGTTGACAGTCCTCCTACCACCTTTTTGGTTGACACTGGTGCTACCCGTTCTACTGTAAGATCTACAGTAGTCCCCAACCTACCCCTCCGAGGACAATCAATCCAAGTTGTAGGAGTGGCGAACAACAAAATGACAAGTCCATTGACTGAGCCGATTCCTGTGAGAATAGGGTCTAGGATCTTTTCGAGATAGACACCAATTTGTGGAGTGCGACTCAAGTCCAGTCTGCCTGCAAGGAAGAGATCTTTTGTGTAAGCTTAACTGCACTATCTGTTGTACCCTCAAGGGAGTACAATTTCAGACCAATGACGACGATGCCACCTTTAAGGTTGCAAATCAACACTTGTCTGTTGAAATGTACCCCGTGGTGACAGTGGAAGAACTTCCACTTGACCTAAGAGATTCAGTTTGGTCAAAAGTGTGGGATTTCACAGGAGAAGAGATTGGACTGATCAAAGGAGTTGAGCCAGTTGAGATCCAAGTTAAGCAAAATGTTGAGTTTCCAAGAACACCCCAGTATAATCTGTCACCAGAAACGATCGCAGGAATAAAACCTGTAATCGACTCTATGATCAAGCAGGGAATCTTGTAGGAGGTAATGGGAAGTCCATGCAACTCACCCGTTATGGGATTGCAGAAACCAAGTGGTAGATTCAGGATTGTGCAAGACCTGCGAAAGGTCAACAATATAGTTGTTCTGTGATGTCCAGTGGTACCGAATCCATCAGTTATGGTTTCAGATTCCATGCAAAGTAGAGTGGTTCACGCTGATTGAGTTGTGCCAAGCATTCTTTTCGATACCACTCCATGAGGTGAGCTAATTTCTTTTTGCATTTAAGCTGGAAAACTGTGTGTTAATATTGTGTTGTATCCCTCAAGTGTATACGGAGAGTCCATCGATCTTCAACAGGATCTTGAAGAAGAATCTTGAGAGTTTTGTGCTGCCACAGAACTCAGTTCTCGTGTAGTACACAGATGATCTACTTGTCGTGTCAGACACGGAGGATGCTTGCAGGATTGACACTATCATTGTTGATGAACCTCTATCTGACCCTGATGAGATATTCTTTGTTGATGGTTTATGTTTAAGAGACAGTGTCAGTCAGTTGAGAGCAGCGTTTGCTGTATGTACAATTACAGGAGTGGTTGAAGCTGTTTGTCTAGAAGGAGTATACTCCGCACAGGTAGCTGAAATCATTGCCTTGACTCATGCCTGTATGGCCGCTGACCAAATTCTAATTACCATTTACACCGACAGCGAGTATGGGTTCGGTGTGGTTCACGACTTCGGACAGTTATGGTCACAGAGAGGTTACATGACATCGTTTGGATCTCCTATTAGGAACGGGGAGTTTGTGAGGCTACTATTGGAGCCCTTATGGCGCACTAAGGAAATTGCGGCGGTGAAGTGTACATCCCATGGGAGGGGACAGATTTTGTCTCTCTTGGCAATAAATATGCTGA
Source organism: Lissotriton helveticus (assembly GCF_964261635.1). Lineage (NCBI taxonomy): Eukaryota > Metazoa > Chordata > Amphibia > Caudata > Salamandridae > Lissotriton > Lissotriton helveticus. Next base: position 132,259,701 of record NC_136070.1, on the reverse strand, counting down.
TGAAGTTGCACGTTTTTGCACTGAACAAGGCTGTATTTTCACTGGAGATTACACAGGAGTAGAGTCAAGAAAGAACCGAGATGAGCTCAAGAGCCTGCAAGAACAGGTTTCAGAACAAGAGAAAAGTGTGTGGATTAAATCAGGATGTGAGAAAGGCGACATTGACATTTGGGTCTCGAGTGATGGACGAGCAGTGTTACCTGATGATCTGTTGAAACCAATGGCAAGACGAATTCATGGTGCAGTACATTTGGGCAGAGATGCAATGGTGCGAGTGTTCAGACAGACATGGTACAATCCACGATTTTGTGCAGTGGCTGAAGCTGTGTGTCAGAGGTGTGTCACTTGTCAACAGATGAATGCTGGAAATAAGACTGTGGTTACACAGAGTCACATTGGGAGGTGGGGGGACCTTTCAATAGAATGCAGTTGGATTTCATTGAGATGCCTAGGTGCAATGGGTTGAGGTACATTCTGGTGGTGGTGTGTTTGTTCTCGAGATGGGTGGAGGCTTACCCAACACGAAGGTGTAACTACTAACCGTAGCTAAGTTGTTGTTGAGGGAACTCATACCTAGATTTAGTTTTCTGACCTCTTCGGAAACGGATAGAGGGACACACTTCCACAGTGAGGTCATGAAAATGCTTTGTACAGCTTTGAATGTGGACCAAAGACTTCATTGTAGCTATCGACCAGAGGCATCTGGAATAGTGGAGCAGAATAATGGGACTTTGAAAGCTCGAATGGCAAAGGTGTGTTCGTCTACGTCTCTGAAGTGGCCTGATGTTTTGTCCCTAGTCCTGATGAGCGTTCGCAGTACGCCAGACAGGAGAACAGGCCTTTCGCCTCATGAAGTGTTGATGGGGAGGGCAATGAGGTTACCAGTAGTGCCATCGACAGCCTTGCTAAACATCACAGATGATATAATTGTTGATTATTGCAAGGGACTCGCTGATGTCGTCTGTTCTGTGTCTCATCAGGTTCAGGCTGCTGCCGTTCCAGCCCCAAGTGATCTCTGTCACAACCTGAGTCCAGGGGATTGGGTGCTTGTCCGAAAGCACTTGAGGAAGAGCTGCTTGGACGTTTGCTGGAGAGGCCCTTACCAAGTGATACTGGTGACGAACACTGCAGTGAAGTGTGGAGGATTGCCGAACTGGGTGCATGCTTCCCACACCCGTAGAGTTTCAGCACCCTTGGCGAAACAGCTCATCTCCCGAATAAAAACCCAGCTGCGGTGGCAGAGCCACTGAAGGGGACAAGCCAAGCTGTGAGGGTCACTGACGAAGCTGGTTTCTCACCAGGCCAAGCTGAGGAGGGTCACAACAACAGCAGCAACGATACTACCTCGGACGGAGGAAGTTGCTGTGAGGGTGACCGAGAATCAGACTTAGCAGAAGGAAGTGGTGCGCTGGGTGAGCAAGAGGAAAGCAGAAGAACTCAGAACACCAAAGAAGTGTAGCCTGAAAGGCAGAGGAGACTGAATCTCTGACTGGTCTCAGAGAGAGATCTTGCTCCTGTATCTGAAGATTCTGAATCTGAAGAGAGCGAAGAAGGGCAAGCTTGTGGAGGTCTGAGAAGGTCAAGAGGAACAAGGGTGCCTTGTCAGAGATACGCAACTCCGGAGTGGTCTTACGTTGTGACCGATGCCAGGAGTGCTGAGTTCCGGGAGGCTGAGGGGATTGACTGGTCAGCAATAGTCCCAACGTGAAGATAGACATGGTGTTGTTGGTTCCAGGACTTGAAATCGAGGGAATACTGAGCATCACACTTCCGAATCCCCCAGTTTTGAGCAGAATTTGTAACCTGATTTTGAACAGATTGGTATTTCCTACGCTTGATTTTGAAGCCCCGTCTCATGAGGTGATTGTTCTTCGTATTGAACTATTGCAGCATGTGACTAAATGTGAACTGTTGTAAATAAGTTAAAAGAAGAAAACCTAGGTTCGAGTGGAAGAAGAAGAAACTTAGGGACTTTCCGTAGAGGAAGGAGAAGGGCTAGGAAGTCTTTTGAACTGTGTAAATAAAGAACTGAACTTGTAGGGGAGTTCCAGCCTTTTCAGAGTGTTGTGGAACTGGTTTGTAAACAACTGAACGAGGAAGACACCCTTGAGCGTTCATTGCTGAACTGAAAATTTGAGAACTTTTCCGAGATCATGGAGGCGGGAAATCCAAATCGTAGGTCTAAATACGTAGTAGGTAGACTTGTAAGTAGAGTGATAGTTTTCATAATTCTAGTAGTTGTAGTCTCATATTTAGCCCCACCTGCCAAGCAGTTGAAGTTCAGGGAGCACCTACACCTACCGCTTCTAGCCAGAAAGAGGTCACCAGAGGAGCTGAAAGAGCTTTGCTGCTAGAAGAGAGTTGTAGATTTAATGTAGATCTTTCTGGAGGTGATTTCAAGCTTAATGCGTATGCTAAGTTGCTTTACGAGTATATTGATGCCATGGATGCGAAGGATTGTTATGTGTGTATGCAGTTACCTGCCTCAGTGGACATGGCTATTCGATATCACCACCTTCCACTGACGTATGGTATTTCATGTTGTTTGTTGCTTAGTATCTTTTATAGACGTGGTCAATTTTAGTATTTCTTTTCCAATTATGACGTAGTGCTTCCTGAAGTTCCGGCTTATAAGCATTTGAATAAGTATGATTATTATAAATCAGAGGACAGGCTTAGGAAGTATTTAATTCCATCTTTGGACTTCTATACAGCATATGCCCACCGACATAACTTCAACATGTTGATTAACAGAGGTAGAGAAAAAGTTTGTAGATCAGGTAGAAGATAGATACAGAAAACTAACACAGGTATGAGATTCAGGAGAGGGTAAGGTGGATTGGACCGATGAAAAGAGATTGCATAAATCAAAAGGGAGTTATGGTCCTATAGCGTTGGATAAGGAGCAGAGAGGGAAGTTGTCTATAAGACGTCACCAGACTTATTACGAGAATGTTCCAGTGGGACAGACTACGTGTGATCATGTTTTTACTTTGGAAGATTCTGCAAAGGACTTTTTGCAAGGTTCTGTACAAATGATACCAACTGTTTATTATGTGTGTAGAACGAATGCTTATGTGAGATTGCCTGCAAAATGGTATGGTACGTGTGTTATTTAGCGATCATTTTCCCCAAGATATATCATGCATACTTCTCCCAGGCAAATTCTTGGCTTCCCCAGACAGAGGGATCCCTGTGCGAGCCTGAAGCACCCTCAGACTCCCCACATGTATGCTATTCCATTTGGTTTGGTGTCTAAATTAAGATAAAAATATACTCTATTTCTATTGAGTCATGCCAATTATTTATTGTCCATGGTGGTACAATGAAATGCTTAACACATGTTCCTGTAGTAAAGCCTGACTACTCTTTGTCACTCTATTAGGATTGGGCTAATGATGTATTAATGTGAATCCAATGACTATCTTTGGGGTATTGTGATAATATTACATGGTGAAGCCTAACCAGCCTCACCACATAATATTTCACTTTCTTACAAAAATCAATAGGAGATGGCTGAGAACTTTCCAAAACTCAAAAGATCTCAAGTAAGAGTATTTTGTTTGTGAGTTATTTATTATGCATAAACAAAACTCAAGGCACAAGCACTCTGTTTTGGAAGACTGGATCAGGCACAAAGCAGGCCTGGTAACCAAAGCAGCCCTGACAAATTTAGCTAGACCAGCCCTCTTACTGTAGTAAGCGTAGCAAGTGCATCTGACTACTGCAAGAGGGGATGGGGCGGGTGCTCTCCCAAGAAAGTTTTGAAAATAAATGCAACTATGGTGCTTTTGACAACATATATTTTGTTAAAGAACCTTGTTTGATCATTAAATGGATGGATGGAGATCAGAGACATGGATGCATGCACAAAGAATGAATGAATATTTGGATTGGTGAGGAGTGGGTGGATTAATACATTCAAGAATGGATGACAATAAATAAAACTCCACAAGTATGGGAGGGACACCCTTCTGGCAAAAGGCACAGGGTTCAATATTAATGGAAACAATGAAAGGTCCCTCTTGTTGGGAATGCTCGTATTCTGCCCTCTATACACTCATCTTTTTTCAGGGACACCTTCATGCATGTGCCATTTATACAACTATCTATACACTGAACCCTGCTTACAAAAATGCCTCCTTAATTTTATTAAATAAACCCTGAGCACAAAACAATTTATGTACAGTGATGTATACAGGTCATATACTAGAATATCCTTGAAGTAAATTTTATAAAAACATTATTCACAATTTATGCAATATCTCATCACTTTAACATCGCATTAAAAACAGTTCTCTATAATGTTATAAAGGCAGTGTTAATTAATCTAAATAGTCATACATTTACACAATACCATAATTAGATTATGTATTTTAAAAGGATGATCTTTGTATATAATAATAGTTTAGATTGATCACAAAATTGATATTAGGGGCGAATCCATTTTTGTTGTTTATTTGCCCACTTAACATCAGACAAATCTCAAGTATCTTTGAGGGTATCCCTGAAAAAATATGAGTGTATAGAGGGAAGAATACGAGTGTGAACAACAAGATGTACCTTCCGTTGTTTCCATTAACAGTAAATAAGGCTTTTAGCTACTGACCAAGAGGGAGTGCTCTAGTTTTCATTTTAGCTTCTGCGTTAAAACATCAACCTACCCAGACACTACGACACCAATCCTTGTTAAATGGGCATAGCCCGCATGCATTTAACCCAAAGTGCTGATTTAGCACCTCAGAGAATTAAACACAAACCATTAAGCTTTGGTCTACAATGGGAGAGAGAGAGATAACCATGTAGTATCCAAATTGCACAATTTGAAATCAAGAAACCTTGCTGATCCTGGCTTTCACTTGACCACAGAGTGATCCTAGGCTATTTCTTTTTTCATATTGCATCCTTGTACCTTATAATCACTTGAGAGCACTTTCAAATACATATGTTTAGGGTGTGCGCTGCACAAAAGCATAAGACTGTAATGTTATTTCAACTATAATAACACCCTAGGCCAAATAGAGCGGCAAAAGACAACTGACTTCCTACTTGGTTCCCTAATAATATTGACATCAGGATAGTGGCGGAGGGGCATTAATCTTTTTAAGTTCATTATTAGAATCACTTCTAACAATTGTCACTCAATGTAATGGTACAATTTGAAATATATATCTACTGGACTCTCTAAGCCAAGCATCAACAGAGACCTCACCACGTTCTCACTAAAGCCCTGAAGGTCGGTGCTGCTTGTAATGACTCTGCAGAGACACAGGAACCAACCAAATGAAAAAACAAATGATTTTTAAGCTAGCATGGCATTACCAGAACACGTTGAAAGCCTTTGTCTTCCATTGTTTCTTTGTAAATCCAGGAACTGCTGCAGTTAGGGAAATTGGCTGACCTGGCCCACAGCAACAAAACCAGCCCCTACTAGGAGGAAAACTGCCACCTGCCCCTCACAGGCCTACCAGGAAAATACCCAGGGCCTCATTTATGAGGTTTTGTCATAGAGAAGCGCAGCAGGCCTTCCTGCTGAGTTTCCCTACGGCAAAAGAAAAGGGCAGGTATGCGCCGTATCTATAAGATACAGCGCATTCCTCTCCTTTTCCCCTGCGCCGGCGCATAATGGGCTGCCTGTGCCAACGCAGGCACCTTTGCACAATGGTGCCAGGGTGCCTGTGTTGCGGGGATGATTATTTTTGTACACGAAGGGAAACCTTTCTGTACAAGAGCACACATAGAAAAAGGAAAACAAGGAGAAATTAAGATATTCAGCCCCGTTGAACCTCCCTTACGCATCTCCTGGGGAGGCATAAGCTTTTGGTACTGCCTCGGATTTACGATTTCTCGTAAATCTGGGGCAGTGTCAAAAGGCCATGGATGTTGCTGGAAACGCCCCCAGCAACACCCATTGCACGCCCCTTTAACGGATAACTGCGTTAAAGGGACTGATATTTATCAGGCAGCATCAAGCCAAAAAAAGTGGCTTAGTGCTTCCTGATAAATATCACAAAAGTGACGTTCAGATGGCACAAGGGCCTCAATGAGGCCCCCAATGCCCAGTATGGACAGTTCGTGCCTATTCAGTTTCTGGTTTCTGGTAGTAAATTCTATTGTTTACTTGCATTCTTAGCTGAATGAAAGTTTCAAGTGTGGGTGTGAAGGGAAACAGAAGGGGCACATGGTATGTCTCTCAGCCTGTAGTGGGGGAGTTTTGGATATATGTGTGTAGAAGGAGATTGTAATGTTATGTAAGGATTCTATTGGGAGCCATTAGCATGAATAACTGCGTCAACATTTGATAATTTACTGCTAGGAGACCGTCAGCATGACTCACTGGAAGTAAGCATGTTTCACCCTCTGATACTATCCTGGCACCGGGGTATGGTTGGTGTTTGGCGGCTGGGACGGAAACGCTAGTGTGAGGTGCACACAGGGTTGGCGCAAGTGGTCCTGCCTAAATATTATGACATTGGTAACTAAACCTTCTTTGTCCACTACTTAGATAAGTTTACTGGGGATCGTAACATGTTTAAGACTATTTTGACTCAATACCAGTTACATTTTATATATAGACGTGGCTAAGAACGCATTTGCGTTTTCCTATCTTACTAAGAAGGAACTTCAGTTGGCAATGCTGTTGATAATAAGGATTAGTTACTTACCTGTAATCCTAGTTCTCTTCCAGGGGTGTCCTCATCAAAGTCATAAGCATTAGAATATTCCCGCGCATGGGCAGGGATATTCTAATGCTTATGACTATTGATGAGAATCCCCTGGAAGAGAACCATTTGTTCGACAATATGATAATTTCTAGGCTAGATTTTCAGCTCTGTTTGAGAAATGCCTAGTGACTCACTCTGCACATATTGTGCTTTCGACTTTAAAACAAAGATCAAGACATTAAGTGACATTAGTCATTTTTAGAGTTAAATGCTAAAGCAACATTGGCTGGTGAAGCTTCTGTAGTGTTTTTTGTACATGGTCTGAGGGAAGAAATAAAAGATGCATTGGCTATGGTAGTAAATAGACCCACCATTATGTTAGTGCTTATCTATAGAACTCCACATATTGATGCCCAATTGCTTATCTGTTGAGCAGAGAAATAGTGGTGTGCCCTGAAAGAATGCTTTGCTTCTCTCTCAAAAAAGATATGAATGGTAGAAGTGTAGCAGAGCCAATATAAATTTGATCTGGAAGGGTAAAATTAACTATTCCCACTCCAATCTGTGTAATAGTAGGTAAATAGATGGACTATGGAGGAGTAAAATTTACTAACCCCACTCCAGTCTGTGCAACAGTAGTGATAGACTACGGAGGGTTTGATTTACTATTCCTACACCTGTCTGTGCAACAGTAGGGAAAGCACTGGACTTCAGAGGGGTTATATTTACTATTCCCACTCCAGTCTGTACACAGTAGAGAAAGCGTTGGACTACATAGGGGTAACATTTACTATTCCCACTCAAGTCTGTACAACAGTAGGTAAAGTGTTGGACTACACAGGGGTAACATTTACTATTCCCACTCCAGTCTGTGCTGTGCAATAGTAGGGAAAGTGTTGGACTCCGAAGGGGGTAACAATTACTATTCCCATTCCAGTCTGTCAAATACATAACATCTACGTTCAATAAGTGATATGCCAAGATGTCCTTCGTGTGCCATTTCTATAATTTTACTTCTCAATTGTGTGTTGGAAGTATCAATTTATCTTCTGAAATAGTATACCATCTATTATGGATAAATTTGGGGAAACTTTCCAATATTGTCCCAAGGTTACATTTTAATGAATTTATTTTCTTTCAGCCAACCCTCTTCACTAAATCTTACCACATCTTTCAAAATAGGATCCCAATCCATAGCCATTGCTCACTCATCCTGTGTTAAATTAAGTGATGAAAAACTTAAACCGAGGGCTGCAACGAAACACTCATCATCAGCCTTATCCTCACTCTGAAATTCAACTAAGGAAGACAAACGTGATAAGAATTCTGCAGGCAAATCATTTGTACCAAAAATATATGTTCAGTAACATAGCTGTACTCAAGTCACTTTGAACTCAATCGTACAATGCTGGCAGTGGATCTGTTCTTAGCCACACCATTGATAATATTTATTAGTAGCTGATGGTAAAATAATAAGAATAATGATCAGTTATTAATAAGAACTCTTTTCCCCATAGGAAATTCCGAAATTTTTCGGAGTAAAGCTTTTCATGTTCCCTTACAACCTGTGATGCTTATCTGATGAATACTTCTCTTTGACCATCCATTTGAGTAAGAACAGCTCCAAGCCCAATGTCTCAAGCATAAGCCGTAAGTAAAAATATTAGGTCATCTCGAAAATTCTGTGCTGCTGGGGTGGATAAAATTGCATTTTTGACCAATTCAAAACTTTCCTCCTGTGAATTAAACCATAAAAATATACTATTTTTTAAAAAGATTTCCCTTAAGAGTACAGAGTTGCTTGTGAAACCCTGCATAAACTGAGCATAGAGCTTGCATAATAGTAGGAAGGATTTTGGTGAGTTATTGTTTGGGGGTTTAGCTTTAGTAATGGCTCTGACTAGGTTGAATAATCAAGAAATACCTTTATAGAGATGTAGTGATCAAAGTAATTGATTTTTCCTCTTTATAGAATTGACACTTTTCTCTTGTGAGATGGCATCCATTTCATTTAGTACCACAATAACCACCATTAAGGCCAACATTCCGATTGTGCCTCACCTTGACCTCCCGGTCCACCCCCCCTTCCTCTTCCTCTGTTTTTGATCACTTCGTACCCATCTCACCCGAGCTTTTCCTTGACCTCCTTGTCAAAGTCAAGTCCGGCTCCCCGGTGGATTGCGCACCTGCTCGCATCCTCAGAACTCTATTCACCAGCTGTCCCACCCCTCCCCTTTCCTTCCTTGATTCCTGCCTGGCTCTGGGTTCTGTCCCTTCCTTCTTTAAGTCTGCCATTGTGCTTCCCATTCTGAAGAAAGCCGGCCTGGACCCCTCTCTTCCATCTAATTTTAGGCCAATCTCCCTCCTTCCCTATCTTGGGAAGATTCTTGAGAGCCACGTAACATGCTGTCTCTCATCCTACATCGAGGAGAATAACATCTTGGCCTCCCACCAGGCTGGCTTTCGACCGGGCCACTCCACTGAGGGTGTGGTCCTGGCGGTCCTCGACGAACTGAAGGGCAGGGCCGATGGTAATCTCCCTCAGGCCTTGGTCCTTTTGGACTTGTCCGCTGCGTTTGACACGGTCGACCATGCTATTCTTCTTGACCGTGTCAGCGCAGCGGGCATCCAGGGTGTTGCCCTCTCCTGGATCGCCTCCTTTCTGCAGGGACACTCACAGGCAGTCCACCTCTCCACCTTCTCTGCCCCCCCCCTTCCGGTCACGTGTGGGGTACCCCAGGGCTCCTCTCTCTCTCCCCTTCTTTTCAACCTCTATATCCGCCCCCTCATTTCTTCGCTTCTAGAGCTGGGGGTATCGGTGTATAACTACGCCGACGACCTCCAGCTCGTCTTCGATCTGTCTTCCCCCACTCACTCTCTTCCCAAGCTCAGGTCGACTCTTGTCTTTATTTCCCAGTGGATGAGCCTCAATCATTTGAAGCTCAACCCTGACAAGACAGAGCTCGTCCTCACTGGTGGCCCCTCCAATCCCTGGTCCTCTGCTCATTGGCCCCTTTCTTTTGGTCCTCCTCCTTCCCCGGTTTCCTCTGTTCGGACTTTGGGCATCAAGGTCAGCAATGATCTTTCGATGCATGCGCACATCAGTTCTGTTGTATCCTCTTGTTTTCTTTCCCTCCGTCTCATTCGCAAGATCTCCCGGTTTTTTTCTGTTGATGCACTTAAAGTTATTATCACTGCCCTCATTACATCCCGCCTGGATTATGGTAATGGCCTGTTCGTAGGCATCCCTGCCTACGAGACTCGTCGTCTCCAGGCCACCCAGAACCAGGCGGCCCGTCTCGTCCTTCGTCTTCCTAAGTTCTCCCATATCACTCCCGCCCTTAAGACCCTTCACTGGCTCCCTGTTCAGTACAGGTCCCAGTTCAAACTTGCTTGCCTGGCCTTTCGGGCGCAAGCCCGTTCCGCTCCTTTTTTCATCAACTCCCTCATCTCCTCTCATGCCCCTCCTCGCTCCCTCCGTTCCTCCTCCCTCTCTCTCCTTCACGTTCCCCGCTTCCGTAAGTCTCGCACAGGGGGCACCCGCTTCTCTGTGCGCGCTCCGCAGATCTGGAACTCCCTTCCCCTCTCCATCCGTTCCATCCCCATCTTTTCCCACTTTCGGAAAGCCCTCAAAACTTTTCTCTTCCTTCAGGCTTTCCCGGACTAATTCCCCCCCGTATTTGTTAGGCAGATGCTGATGTGTTCCCCAGCGCCAGGAAGCCGCTTGGCCACAGAGCGCTTTATAAATCCCTTTTTCATTTTTTTTTTCATTTTTCATTCATTTTATAGATACAGCATGTTCAAGAGTACAATCATGAGGTGACTCATCTACTACAAAGATGAGTAAATCACAATTGATGTTATCCTCTGAAAAACTAAAGACCCTGAGCCTAAGCCAAAATGTATACATACTGATTGAAATAGACCATCTGGTGTGAGAAATGCTGTTAAACGTTGCGATTCTTTATAGAGTTCAATTTAGTGAGGAGCTGCCCTCATATCAAGTTTTTTTAAATACAGCAGCATCAGATAATTTATTCAACAAATCTTCAATACGAGGTAGTCGAAAATTATCAATCCATATTGCCTGGTTTAAGAAGGCAAGTCCAAGCACTTAATTCTTAATGACCCATTTTTCTTGTGTGCAGCAACCAATCGGGAAACCCCAGGTGAGGAATCTCTATTATTCCCTCACTTATCATTGTTTGTATTTTACCAGGCAACTCTTTGTAAGCTGGGCAGTACATTGCGGCAGCTGCGCTTAGCTGTAATGCTGTCAACTTTTTATTTGATAGTATGAGTAACTCTTGTATTTTCCTACTTTTTGAGAAAATATTTTAGGAAAATTTCCTAAAATGCTCTGTGTAGTACTGTTCAAAATGTTCTCTTCAAACTGATGTGATGATTGTAAAGAGTTATGTTGTGTTATTAGGTTTTGTATAGCACTCGATTACCCGAATGTGTCTAGGAGCTGCCTTGGGAGAATAACCCATAACTTTTTTTTAAAATAAATATTTGTATTTATTTTCAAGTTACATTAGAAACATACAACCATCGAAACCATAACAACGGTCATACATAGGGCAAACATGGGAAGTCCAGTTTTACAGCCCTAATGGTTTCACAAAGCGGCAGAGAACATGAAATAATACTCTTTCCACCCCCCTCGACTTACAAACGGTGGCACGGTCTCCACATAACACCATCAGGCCCTCCCCCCATTAGGTTGAGACATACGCTGCTTGTGTTATTCTCTACTGTCTGGGATCTGTTGAGCCCCGCCTGGCAGGGCCAGGCCATAGTGGTTCAGCCAGCTACCCCATATATTTTGGAATTTTCATGGGCACCCCCTGCTCTTATATCTGATTCTTTCCGCTGCCATATAGAAGTCCATCCCCCTTTCCCATTCTTAGATAGTTGGAGTTACTTAAAATAACGTGTAACTAAAAGAAATAGAGAACATTATTGGTTTACAAGACATGTTTTCAAAGCTTTCCTGAAATGAAAAAGATGTTGTGGATTTATAAGATCGAAAGGAAGAGAATTCCCCTATTTGGTAGGACCTATCACAAAACGTTTTCTACCCTAACACACCTTACTGAATTTGAGGACAACAATATTTTTTGAGGACGAGGAGCATAGAGATGTTGATGGAATAAACCAATGGAAATTCTAGCTGAGAAAATCAGGTCTGATGTTATGTAGTGCTTTAAAAGCAATGCACAACGCCTTAAAGGCAATTCCTTTCTTTATGGGCAATCAATGGAGTTGGATAAGTGCAAAAGATGCTGAGTAGTATTTGGGGAGGGCATAGACAAGACATGTCACAACATTCTGTAGTGTTTGAAGTTTGGCTAACAGTTTTTGCTGCATATTGATATATATTCCATGGGATTAATCAAGTTTATACAGTCAAAGTCAAAGTCAAAAAGTTTTATTTGCATAATTTGTTAAAATTGTTACAAAATTTGCGTAATAAATAACAGTACAAATTTATTATTAAAATGCTAAAATTATTGTCTCTCAGTCTCTATTTTTTTGATGGCAGGACTTGTGAAATCCGAGGGTTAGAATGACCCTGTTTGCCCGGCAACTGGGAGTCCTCCTGTTCTGTTAGTTCTAAGAGTTTTCTTGCTTCTGCCAAGAATTTAACTCCACGGCATGCTAGAATTATGGAGGTGCCTCCGAGCCAGCTTGTGACTGCGTGTCTGCAAGATCGAATGTTTAACACATTGAAGATGGGTTTCAATAACAGTCGTCTCGGGCTTGTCAAGGCCGGACATATACAGAAAAGGTGGACAAGGGTTTCGTTTTTATACCGGCAAAGGCGACATTGGTTCGTCTGGTGTAATGGTTTCCACGCCGGTAGTAAATCCTTTGTAACATGCATCCCCATCTGATAGGCTATAAAAGCCTTTTTTAGATGACCACTAAAGTGGGATGTTAAATATGAGTTTATTTTTGGGGTTGTGATGGAGTTCATGATGGTCCAGGCATGCCGACGTTTTGACAATAGCTCTTTGTCCTCCAAAAAGGATTTCCGTTTTGCTGCCGAATTAACTCATTTTTTTAGACTTGCCTTAACGGTCCCAGATTTCCAGACGGCTTCCAGCTCTAACTTTTCCACGCAGAGTGTCCGATACTTTCCCCAATTGTTCGCAGATTCAGATTCCCCCCGTTTTTTAATTTCCTCCCAGCTTAGCCAGTCCAATGTATCTGGATCTGCAGATCTAAGTTTGCAACAGAATTTCACGAAGCCGCTCATGCTCCGGAAACTTCTGATTTTGCAAACCAAATTCGAGCCTGACTTGGGAGGCTGAGGCGGATTTGGGCAGGTTGAAGACAGGATTATACATATTATACAGGATTAATGTTAAAACAACCAACTTTTTCAAATTCATGGGAATGTAAGGAAGGATTTTCTTGATGATCTTTAAAAGAAAAAAATTGATGTAGTCATTAGGTTCATTAGGTCTCGCCTGTCGATGCGCATGCGCATCGAGCAAGCGAGACTATGGGGGCTTATCCACTCTTTGTCCAACTTGCAAGGAATCGTGGCGATTCCTTGCAGTGCCCGTGACTTTTAAGCTCAATGCGTATGCGCATTGAGCTTAAAAGCGCGTGCACATGCCCCCAGCCGCCTGCCTTGCCTACTCTCCCGCCCCCTCACTGCTTGATTGCACGGCCGCTAGGCCGTGCCTCCCCTACTCCTCCTCCTACTCTCCTCCCCTCGCCGTCTGTTCCCGCACTCCTCCCACACCCCCGCTCCATGTGTCACTTAAACCGCCAGAGTTCCCTTCGAGTTGTGGTTGGTGCAAGCAGTCTTCAAGTCCCTCCTTTTGGAGATTGTTTTTCGGAACAGATACGGTATCATTGGAGGACTTTCTTTTAGGCTTTGTTCTGTCCCCGATAGAGCATTTCCTGTGGCATGTGTTTTTTAACGCGTTTTAGGGTTTGTTTTGTCTTCGATAGCAGAGCATTTCCTGTAGCATGCGTTTTCTAACTCGTTTTAAGCTTTAGTTTGTTTCTGATACTTTTGTGTCCGATAGCAGAGCATTTCTTGTGGCATGTGTTTTCGAATGCATTTTAGGCTTTGGTTTCTCTTTCATAGCAGAGCATTTCCCGTACTAGTTTTTTTTTCTAAAGCGCTAGCCTTTTTTTCATCTCTGATGGCAAAGCATTTCTCCTGTTGTTCGTAAACATATTCTATTCCGTTTTCGTAAGCGCTCGGCTTTCTTTCATTTACGATAGCAGCGCATGTTTTTGCGTGTTTTTAACGAGCACATAATTTCACTGCACAGCAAGCGTTATTTTTTTTTGCTGGAGCGGCTCTTATTTACTGCGCTTATTAATTTACGGACCCAGTACTTGTGCTTTCTAGTTGCCGGCATGTTAGCTTTTTCCCTAACTGGCTCTTTATTGTTACTCCGTGGTAACAGATTTATTAGTGGACGCTGTGTGTGCGTCCTCTTACCGCTTTAGGGATACTTTGCTGCACCTTCTTCTGTTTACTATGGTTATTTTCCTTTTTAACTGTCTCCCCATTGCTTATTTTCACACACAAGTCAGTGCGTCACAGTTTTACCGGAGAGGGCACAGCTCTCTCCAAGACACAGCTCTTCCTCTGCTCTCAACACTTGGGCCCAGTGCGAGGAAGGGGGTAGTGTTATTCCTTAAAAAAACCCTGTCCGTTCTCATAATCAAACTCACTTACTTCACACAGCACTCCAGGCCCCTGCTGCTTTCACACCCCCTCCCCGCTCCGCCCCCTCCCCTGCCCGCCGTCTGTTCCCTCAGCCGTCTGTACCCTGCTGCTTAACACCCTCTCCCCCGCTCCGCCCCCTCCCCGCCATGTCGCATGCAATCGTTTCGTATTTTTGTACCACTTACTCCCAACCGGCTAAAGACACCAACGTCAAAAGAAAAGAAAATGTTCCACAGTGTCTCATCAATAACTTACTGAGTCTGTCATTTCTTACATACTAGATATCCGGAGCAGAAAACATTTAAAAATCAACCCTCTCCCCCGCTCCGCCCCCTCCCCGCCATGTCGCATGCAATCGTTTCGTATTTTTGTACCACTTACTCCCAACCGGCTAAAGACACCAACGTCAAAAGAAAAGAAAATGTTCCACAGTGTCTCATCAATAACTTACTCGGCGGGCGTCTGTATCGAGTAAACCCCACATCGAGAGAGGTACTTTCCCTGTTTTAACGTGTCCCTGCTGCTTTTTTGCCTCAGCCATTCATGCTCACCCCTCTCAGCACTATACAGCTGTACCCCTATCTCTAAGCCTTACCTGTGCTCCGTTTCGTTGATCTTCCGGGTCATCTCATCCTACTATTTTCATTGGCAGTTCATGTTTCATTTATTTCTAGTTCTGTTGGATTCCGCCTGCGGGGACACCTGGTATGTACCCGGTTACTGCGCTCTACTTCCCCTGTAGTTTGTAAGCTCCACCCTTTCTGCAGTTCATGAGTTTCTCTACAGTTCCTAATACTTCCATACGGCTCATTCTTTCCCTTATAGACTGTTTCCCACTCGTGCAGTTGTTACTCATTGCCCCTGCAATTATTGCATTCAGCTCTAAATGTTCTCGTTGAACATTCCTGCTATTTTACTAATTTTATTGTCTTGGGCCGCTCCTGGCCCTCTTTGCGCAACAGTCTTCCGTCACACTGCTGCCTTTCTTGTGTGTTCACAGTTCGTGGTGTCCTAAGAACGCACTCACCTTTGCTAAGTGCGCACCCTATTGCACCTGTGTCTTTGTAATGTCTCGCCCGAGGCCTGGAAACAGCCAAGCCAAGCCTCTGTTCTACGAAGGCGGATTGTGCCACGTCATGATCACCCTCACCCTCACTCACCCTCAACCCCTCACCCTCACTCACCCTCAATCCCTCACTCACCCTCACTCTCACTCATCCTCACCCTCACTCACCCTCAACCCCTCACCCTCACTCACCCTCAACCCCTCACTCTCACCCTCACCCCCCCACCCTCACCCCCTCACCCCTCACCCTCCACCCTCACTCACCCTCAACCCCTCACCCTCACACCCTCAACCCTTCACCCTCAACCTCTCACTCACCCTCACTCACCCTCAACACCTCAGCCTCACCCTCACTCAGCCTCACCCTCACCCTCACTCAGCCTCACCCTCACCCTCACTCACCCTCAACCCCTCACACTCACTCACCTCACCCTCAACTCCTCACCCTCACCCTCACTCACCCTCACCCTCACTCACCCTCACTCTCACTCACCCTCACCCTCACTCACCCTCAACCCCTCACCCTCACTCACCCTCAACCCCTCACCCTCAAACCTTCACCCTCACCCTCAAACCTTCACCCTCAACCCCTCAAACCTTCACCCTCAACCCCTCACTCACCCTCACTCTCACTCAGCCTCAACTACTCCCCCTCAACCTCACTCACCCTCAACCCCTCACCCTAACTCACCCTCACTCACCCTCAACACCTCACTCGCCCTCACCCTCACTCACCCTCAACACCTCACCCTCAACCTCAACCCCTCACCCTCACTCACCCTCACCCTCACTCACCCTCACCCTCACTCACCCTCACCCTCACCCTCACCCTCACTCACCCTCACTCTCACTCACCCTCAACCCCTCACCCTCACTCACCCTCAACCCCTCACCCTCACTCACCCTCACCCAGTGCAATAGGTCTCAGACCATTTCAGTTAGAGCTTTTAGAAATGTTTATGGCTTTTTTTATTTGTAATTCTTTAGCATTGGCTACAGGAAACAAAAATGCTAAACATTTACAAAAAAAACCCATAAACAATTCTAAAAGCACTAACTCTAATGGTGCGAGACCTATTGCATTTCCAATGCTTGTTTTTAAATGTTAGTTGTTTATCAAAAACAACACCAAGGTGTCTGACTTTTCCTACTGGGATAGGAGTTTAGGCCCATGTCTTGTGACCACCAATCCAAAGACCAAAATGTGGTATTATTTTCGAACAATAGAATGTCTGTTTCTCCTGAATTCAGTCTCAGGCAATTTTTCTGCATCCAAGAGCTGATATTCGCCATACAGTTCCTAAATTGGGCAGTTGTGCGGGCAGGATTGCCAGCGGCAGGCACAATTTGTGTGTCGTCAGCATAGGATACTACAGAAAAACTGAAAGATTTAATGGTAAGAGGACTAGTATACAAATTGAGCAGAGTGGGGATTAGTGAAACCCTTTGAGATACGCCATAAGGGAGATTCGAAGGTATGGAGACAAAATTATCTAAAGTGACAGTGTGTTCAGCTGTCAGAGAGGAAGGAAGCCAGAAGAGAGACGGCTGTATCTCTGATGGCCAGCTCATACAGGCAGCTTAATAAAATGTGGTGATTGGCGGTGTCAAACGCCGCTGAGAGAAATAAATGAATCAAGGCGGCATTATTGCCTTTGTCAATAAGAGTTCTTATACTTTCTTCTGCAACTATAAGAGCGGTTCAGTGCTATGCTCGCTCCGAAAGCCAAACTGAGATGCATCCAGCATGCTATTCTCATTGATGAAAGAAGGTAGTTGTTATTTTAATGTGTTATCTATGATTTTACCTGTCAAAGGTAGGCGGGATATGGGGTGATAAATGCTGGGGTCTGACACCGGAAGTGTAGTCTATTTTATCAAAGGAAGGATGGCAGCTAGTTTCCAGGCTTTGGAAAAAATACCTATAGGAAGGATTTCATTGAACATGGGAGTAAGATAATCAGCAATGATAACCAAAGCCAAATGAAGAATTTTAAGGGGCAGGGGTCATCCAGAGATCCTTATTTGGCACTGGTTATCAGTTTGATTCAAAATTGGTGAGAAGACATTGGTTTCCACCAACGTTAAGATTATGAACATCATTGGATGGCTTAGGGAAGAGAACGCTGAGAAAATATTGAATATTTTTGATTGGAAACTTGTGGCTAGCAAGTCACAGAAAGTTTGGCTTGCGCTGATGGTAATGCTTCTGATAGTATTATTTTACAGTTTTAAACTGTTCCTTTGTGGAATTTTTAGCAATTTCTATTTTGGTTGTAAAATGTTAGATTTGAAATGATATTTACGTAATACACATGATTAAAATGACCTATTTGCTATGTTCCAACTACTATTCTCCTTAAGTTAGCATGCATGACGCCATCTTTATTGACGCTATGTTGTTTTGTAATAGAGATCGAGTGTCTGTCTCATAAATGCTTGTCTCTGCAGAAAGGCTGCCCTGCTCCTCCAGCTTGTACTTCTCATGGTTGGGGCTTTGCCGTACTAATGAATGTACTATCCATTGTTGCATACCTTTACCGTTAGATACAGTCGTTCCCACAGCTTTACATGGTAGAGAGCTGGAGAACGGCCTTGGGACTGAGATAGCATGTTCCATGTCCAAGTGGCACTGCCCATCTTATGTGCCTTCTTGATTCACCATGGACTGAGCTGGAAAATTCCCATTTGGGCGGGACTCCAAAGGTGTTAGAATTGTATAATTTTTGCTACATTGTGGAGGGAGATCAGACCCCTCGACAGTCATCTCAGGAGACTGGTCAGACTGGGCTGCGCTGCGGCGTATTACAATAAACTAACTGGTTTGTATTCTCTACTGTCTGGGCGACTCTTCATTTATTAGGAAGGCATGTAGGTGGTCGTAAGTGACCCAGGTGACCCGAATTGGGCCACTTCCTTCATTTGGCGCCAGAACAGGAACCCCATTGGGTGTCTCATCATCGCCCATAACCGGGTGTAAGGAGGGCAGGGCTGTGTCTGTTCGAATGGGTGGATTATGGTACCCAGCACGATAGAGCCTCGCACTTGCAGCTGCCCCGTCCGTCTGCTCGAGTGGTGCCTCGTCCAGTGGTAATCCTGGCTAGGGGCCTAAAAGGCAAAACCCTTGGAGCAGGCTGTTTGGTCAGGAAGAGTCGGCAGTGGAGAATAACTTTGTTCGACCTGTGTGCACCAGGTGAGTTTGTCTTGATTTCTGGTAAATACGGCACCGTATTGAATAATTTTGGATGTGATCTGAGACCCTTTTCTTTAATTAGTCTGCATAATTGACAGGTCTGCGGACTATTTGGGAGGTATATGGTGTATGTGTGGACTTTCTACCAGGTGACTTGGTAATTTGGTTACTCTGAAGAAAAACGCCTGGTGTTTGATTAGCGTTTGAGACTTGTGAGGGAGAGTCTAATTTGAGAAATTGGTGCAGTCTGGTGACCGGTTGTTGAGTTTTGAGCGTGTTTAATCATTTTTGGAGGATCTGTTGGATGTTCGGCCCCTCCCCCATATGCCCCACAAGGGGTATATATGGCAGTTGTACCCGCACCTCCCGCTGCTGCCCCTGGCACCTCGGTCCCTAATCTGGCTGTTTTAGATGGAGCATCCCACACTTCATCCCCAGCTTCAGGGGCCGAGACAGCGGGAATGGTGGGCCGATCTGCTGTGCCTGTCGTCCCGGACTCCGCCCTATCTCCTTCACATACACTTCCCCCACCGGCATTGGTGTCCCCATCTCCTGCTACATCAGTTAGCGTGCCCCTTTCACTCTCTTACCCTCGGCCTCCGCTGTATGTGGGGACGCCGCTGAGAGGAGAGAGTGATGGGACCCGAGAGGCTTCTAAGGAACGGATGGGGCAAGTGTTGATTCGGTCTGATGAACAAGTTACTTACCTTCGGTAACGCTTTTTCTGGTAGATACAGTATCTGCCTGTGGATTCCTCACCTTGTGAATATCCCCCTTGCTTTAGCAACATTCGGAAATTCTTTTGTAGCTTCGCGCCGATGTGGACGTGGACGACGTCATAGAGGCACGGCATCGCACGCGACTCCGCTGACGTCACCGACAGTACAATAGGCCCAGGCCGGCGTGATGACATCAGTTTCGCCCTTTTTTCCGTGCCTTCGAGGCACACGGACGGACCAATGACAGTAGACATATACACAGTATACGCAGTACAAATATCAAAGTAACACACACAGTGTGAAGCAAATGCAATAAAACATTTGAAATAAACAACTCCTTGATAATAAAATAAATACATTACAGTGACTCTGGTATAGAAGAGTGGACAACGGGGAGGCGGGTGGGTCAGTGAGGAATCCACAGGCAGATACTGTATCTACCAGAAAAAGCGTTACCGAAGGTAAGTAACTTGTTCTTCTGATAGATACATCTGCCAGTGGATTGCTCACCTTGTGAATAGAGTCCCACAGCAGTCCCCACTCCCGGAGGAGGGTGTCCACTCTGCTACACAGAGCGCGCGAAGTGGCCGTCCCTCCTCACCTCAGTGTCCAAGCAATAATGCTTTGCAAAAGTGTGAAGGGAGGCCCAAGTCGCCGCTCTACAAATGTCCTCAACTGGCACACCTCTTGAAAGTGCAGAAGTCGAGGACTAAGCTCTAGTAGAGTGAGCTCTAATACCCTCTGGAGGATCCTTACCGGCCAAAGAGTAGCAGATCTTTATACAGAGGATGATCCATCTTGAAAGAGTCCTTTTATGTACCGCTCTTCCTTTCTTGCAGCCAGCAAACCCAACGAAGAGCTGGTCATCCAATCGATAGTCTTTAGTTCTATCAATATAAAAACTCACTGCCCTCTTGGGGTCCAGACGGTGTAGCCTCTCCTCCTCCTTGGAAGGGTGAGGGGGAGGATAAAAGGTAGGAAGGGTAACAGATTGACCTAGGTGGAAGGGAGACACCACCTTAGGGAGAAAAGCACCCCTGGTCCTAAGAACCATTCGATCAGAATGAATGGCCAAGAACGGGGGCTTGGAACTAAGAGCTTGAAGCTCACTTACCCTCCTTGCCGAGGTGATCTCAACCAGGAAGACTGTCTTAAAAGACAAAAGCCTCATGGGACACTTGTGCAAGGGTTCGAAGGAAGAACCCATCAAGTAGGTTAATACAAGATTTAAATCCCACTGAGGAACAATAAAAGGAGTTGAAGGGAACTTATTAATGAGGCCCTTCAGAAATCTTAAAACCACAGGAGACTTGAACAAACAGAGAAATGCCGACAATGCCGAAAGATAGCCCTTCACCGTAGCAACAGCAAATCCTTGCCGTGCCAAAGAAAGAGCAAACTGTAGTATATCAGATAAATGGGCTTTCAAAGGGTCAACAGATCTCTCCCCACACCAAGAGACAAATTTAGCCCATCTGTAAGAATAAATGGACTTAGTGGAGTCACGCCTAGCTGATAATATGACATCCACCCCATCGTGTGGGAGAGAAAAAGAGTTCAGGTTGCCCCGTTCAATCTCCAAGCATGAAGGTGTAATGTCTGGAGGTGGGGGTGTAGAACCTGCCCCTCCATTTGAGAGAGGAGATCTGCCTTGAACGGGAGACGGAGCGGCGGGCGAGAGGAGAGGTGGAGAAGATCCGTGTACCACACCCTTCTTGGCCAATCCGGGGCGACCAATATAACTTGGGCCCGGTCTTGGCGAATCTTCCTCAGAACCCGAGGAATCAAAGGTATGGGAGGAAACGCGTAAAGGAGTTGCGAGTCCCAACTCAATTGAAACGCGTCCCCCAAGGCTCCCTGCATCAGAAACTGGAGGCTGCAGAATGAGGGGCAGTGAGCATTCTCGCGAGTGGCGAACAGGTCCACCTGAGGAGTCCCCACGTCTGAAAGACGTGACGAACCACTTCCAGGTGAAGCCTCCATTCGTGGTCGGCCGAGAACTGCCGACTGAGACTGTCTGCTCGCACGTTCAGAACTCCGGCCAGATGATTTGCCATCAGTCAAATTTGGTGGTCCTGAACCCAGGACCAGAGGTGCAGACCCTCTCTGCTGAGACACTGCAACCCTACTCCTCCCTGCTTGTTGATATACCACATTGCGGTCGTGTTGTCCGTCAGAACTTGCACCGACAGACCGCGAAGGGAAGGGAGGAAGGCCTTGAGCGCCAGACATATCGCCCTCAATTCCAGAAGGTTGATGTGAAGCAACCTTTCTTCTGGAGACCAAAGACCCTTGACCTCCAGATCCCCCAGATGAGCACCCCACCCTAGAGTGGATGCATCCGTTACCACTGTGGCCACCGGAGGAGGTAGATGAAAAGGCTTTCCCTGAGACAGATTGCCTTCCACACCCCACCAAGACAGATCCGCTGCAGTTTCTCTGCAGATCCTGACCGACTCCCTGAGATCTCCGTTGTGTTGATACCACTGCCTGCGGAGGCACCACTGGAGCGCCCTCATGTGGCAGGGTGCATGGTTGACCAACAGAATACAGGAAGCCATCAGACCGAGCGGGCGAAGGACCTTCAGGACCGGAACAACCGCTCCATTGTAGAATAAAGGAATCATTTCCTGTATGTCGCGAATCCTTTGAGGTGGAGGGAATGCACGACATACAGTTGTGTCCAGTACAGCACCTATGAACAGGTTGCCCTGGAAGGGCACCAGGTGAGACTTGGGTACATTTATCAAAAAACCCAACCGGTACAACAACTGAGTTGTCTCCTGCAGATGCTGGAGCACCTTCTCTGATGACTCTGCCTTGATCAGCCAGTCCTCCAAATAGGGGAATACTGGAATCCCCGACCTTCTGAGATGTGCTGCCACCACCACCATCACCTTGGTGAAGACTCGAGGCGCAGTAGTAATTCCAAAAGGAAGGACCGCAAACTGATAGTGTTGCGATCCCACTGTAAAACGGAGATACTTCCTGTGCGACTTCAGGATTGGATGTGGAAATACGCATCCTGCAAGTCGAGCAACACCATCCAGTCTTCTTCCAGCAGCACTTGAAGAACCTGTGCAAGGGTGAGCATCTTGAATTTCTCTTGTTTCAGATAGAGATTCAAGATCCTGAGATCCATGATTGGACGAAGCCTGCCATCCTTTTTGGGTATCAGAAAATATCGGGAGTAGCATCCCTGACCCCTTTCCTGCTCTGGGACCACCTCTATCGCACCCTTTCTTAACAGTGTCAGCACCTCCTCCTGCAGGAGTAACAGATGTTCCTCCGTGCAAAAACCTTGGCAAGGAGGGTAATTGGGCGGGAATTCCCGAAAGGAAAGGGCATACGAGATTGAGAACCCAAAGATCTGACGTAACCGATTCCCAATCCCGTAGAAAGTAGGTAAGCCGACCCCCCACCGGACCCACATGATCCTGAATGGCGGATCTAGGGCTGCTTTTCAGAGGCTGGGGGGTTGGAGGAGGTAGAGGAGGAAGAGGCTTGACGACCTCGAGGCCTAGCAATTTGCTTTCCCCTATAAGATCTGTACAAGGGGTTCTGCTGCTGCTGCTGCTGCTGCGGCTGACCTTGCCGATAGTTGCGAAAAGAAGAGCGACCAAAACCTCTGAACCTCTTGGCTGAAGAACCTCTGATTTGAAGCCCTAAAGATTTAGCAGTTTCTCTACTGTCTTTAAATCTCTCCAAAGCCGTATCAGCCTTCTTGCCAAAGAGGCTAGATCCATCAAACGGCAGATCCAGCAAAGCCGCCTGAACATTTGCCGAAAAGTCTGAAGATTTCAGCCAAGCCGATCTCCTTGTGGCAACCGCAGTGCCCATGATACGTGCCACCGAGTTTGCAGTGTCCAGACCACTCTGTATCACTTGGCGTGCCGCAGCCTGTGCATCTGATAAAACCTCCTCAAAATCTCTCCTGCTGTCATCAGGGATCTTAGGAGCTAAAGTACGCATAGTGTCCATAAGGGCATGCACATACCTCCCTATAAGACAAGTGGCATTAATTGACTTCAACGCCATACTTGCAGAGGAGAAGGTCTTTTTAGCCACCTGATCTTGTTTCTTTGCCTCTTTGTCACCGGGGACCTGAGGAAAGGCCCTCACATTCTTTTTAGAACAGGCTGCTTGTATGACTAGACTCTCAGGTGACGGATGAGACGTCAGAAAAGCAGGGTCTTCAGGTGCAACCCTGTACCTTCTCGCCACACTCTTGGATACTGCAGGAGCTGTCAGTGGTTTTTTCCACACCTCCATAATAGGTTCCGTTAAGGCTTTATTAAACGGAAGCAATGGTTCCACCACAGAGCTAGGTGAATGCAAAACATCTGTAAGAAGATTAGACTTAAACTCCACTGTTGGTAAAGTTAATTGCAGAAGTTCTGCTGCCTTCCTTATCACTATATGATAAGGCTGGACGTCCTTTGAAGGCGCATCAGAGCCGGATGGTAACTCCCACTCTGGAGAAAAATCCAGACTACCACCATCAGCCAGATCCTCAAACCAGTCATCCTCCAGTTCACCTTCCTCCATATCAGGACTTGACTCAAAATATCTTTGCTCCTCCAAAAGGCGTTGTGCTTCCCTTCTGGACCTCTCCTTTACACGCTTCGCAGCCAGATCCACCAACGGCTCCGACGGAGCCGGGATCGACGTCGGTATCGAATCCGATGTCCCAGTGGAATGCTCTCGAGGTCGATCTGGAGCGTGCGACGCTGGAACCGGTGTCGACGACCTCGGCGGAGCCGGGTATTGCCATGGCGGAGTCGGAGCCGGCATAAAGGGCATGAATGGAGCAGGAGGATAGGAGTGAGGGACTCCTAAATTGAAGCCAGAGGACCCATGGGACCCGGAGGTGCACCAGAGGGGTACCAGGCCCTTGAAAAGAGGCCATACATAGCGTTTAAAAAAACTGATGGGTCCTGGCCTGGGGCTGGGAAGGGTGGCTGAAAACCCTCAGGCTGGTCTTGTGGAGGGTTCGGATTCGGCTCTTCGACAGGCGCAGAATCCACATCCACATGAACTTCTTCCTCATCACGGGCAGGAGACGGCGCCGGAGACGGATTCGAAGCCGGAGTCGGCGACTGTACCTGAGACTCCGAAGGCTAGGCCTCACCTTCATGATCCGAGACATCCAGCATGACCACCTTGGAACGTACCTTCTTCGGTGACCCCGACCTCGAGCCCGACTCCTTACCGGAATTCATGCCTCTTCTTCTTATGTCTCCTTCTCGACTTCGAAGCATGGTCTGAAGCGGACTTCGAAGACGAATCCCCTCGAGATCTGGATCTTGACTTCGATCTCGACCTCGACCTCGCCCGTCTAGAGCGCGACCTGGAAGATTTTCCTTTGCTAGCCTTCAGCTTTGCTACTAGGAGTTTGGTCTCTCTTTCTCTCAGGGCCTTCGGGTTCATCATCCGACAAGACGAACATCCATCCACAACATGGTCAGAGCTCAAACACCAAATGCAGTCCTCGTGCGGGTCAGTAATGGACATCATTTTCCTGCAATCTCTGCAGGGCTTGAAGCCGGTTTTCTTTGTCGACATCGTGAAGTAACAAGAAACAAAGAAGCAGAAAGCAAATAATAAGGTAACAAAGTCACCAGTTGGCTACTGAGATTCCCGAAACCGTTAGCGTTGACGACGCGGAAAAAAGGGAACTGATGTCATCACGCCGGCGTGGGCCTATTGTACTGTCGGTGACGTCAGCGGAGTCGCGTGCGATGCCATGCCTCTATGACGTCGTCCACGTCCACGTCGGCGCGAAGCTACAAAAGAATTTCCGAATGTTGCTGACGCAAGGGAGATATTCACAAGGTGAGGAATCCACTGGCAGATGTATCTATCAGAAGTGGGTGATGCAGAGAAGAAGATGCTGGCTCATCAAGCCTTTCAGTGGGCTAGGAATCTGATGTACAGTGTGGACGACATGTGGAGTGTGTTGAAAGAGCTGTTTGTGCAGCAGCATGCCCTTAAGCATATGTTGGCCACTTTGATCGGATTATGGGAACAGTGTTTCAATGGTGTTGCCACTCACATTATTTACGACATTCTGGATAGTGTCTACACAACTGGTATGGCTCCTAATGATGTTTTTATTAATGTTACCACGTTAATTGGCTACAGAGGCAGGTTGATCCAAAAGAGTCCGATTGCAATGTCCCAGTTCCCTATGAGAGAGGTACATCCCAGCTATCACCTTGAGATACTGGAGTTATGAAACGGACAGAATGAGGTCGATAGACAGCGGGTGGAAAGTCATTTTCAGGAACAGTGGGTTTATACTCCTTGGAAAAGGAGTGGGGTTTTATCTCGTAAGACCCAGTTGCCCGACCCCTGAAAGAATCCAACTGCTTATTATAAAGAACTGACAGAGGCTGCGTCCTTGATGGTGATGACGCTGGCTGACATTGAGATGTTTTTCGGTTTACTGGTGCCGGTTGATATCTGGCGGCAGGTACACACACAGGATCATGTAGTAGAGTTGGGTGGCACTTGGAAAGAGATTGGAGCCAGAGATCAGGAGAGGAAGCCTGGTGACAAACCTAGAGCTGAGATACTAGCATTGCTGGGCTGGATTATCACGTATATGCACTCCTTGATCCCACCGAGGTGAGTGGATTGGGATAAGTTGACGGGCTGGCGCCAGAAATGGGATGAAAGTGTGTCTGATTTTTTCACCAGGTTCGAAGGGGTGTTCTTGGATTTTAGTAGACAGGATGTGTCAATGGAGTGGGGTATTTGATTGTTTGTTAACAGGTTTGTTACAAACCTGCTTCCTGAGATTGCGTCTCGGTTGCAGGCTTCGGAAAGCACTTGGACTTCCTCCTCCCCATCAGTCATTTTAGGCATGGCACGGTATTATGAGCATAGGGAGAACAAAGAGAAGGAGAGGGTGGAGAAGAAAAATAAAGACTTGAAGATGAAGGTGTTGATGCAGCAGGTGTTCCGGGGTGGTGGTAGAGAGAGAGGTGTTGGTCCGGCCCGGCAGTTGTCCCTCTCTAGCCAGAACTCTACAGTACGCACACTGATTTGTTCCCACAGGCGTAAAGAGGAGGGGCATTGGTGACGTGAATGTCAAACTATGTTACAAAGTGTTGAAGCTCCGAGAGGGAGAGGCAGAAGAGCAGTTGGATATAGCGGGAGCTGTGGGAGAGAGGCACAGCAGGGCAGTCAGAGCAGAACTATTAAGATTATCCAGGGGGGCACCAACATTACCATGATGATTATGATTTGGATAAAGTAACAGGACTTAGCCATGGCTAGGACAGCCAGGGACAGGGTGGGGGATCCGTTCAGATCCCTGTTGACCAGCGAGGACCCTATGTCACCGCTTGTCTGCAAGGCTCAGCGAAAACATTCTTGGTGGGCTCAGGCGCAATGAATAGCTCTATATTTCTTGTTCACTGGTCCCTGGGGCAGCCCTCTCTGGCCAAAATAATGTTTTGGTAGGCTTTTAAGGCGTACCAGTTGTGAGCCCCATCTCCATGCCTCTGGCTTTGACTATTGGTCCCTTTACTGTAGACTCACCTTTCTTATTGACATCGAATTGCGGAGAAAATTTAATGGGCCTGGACCTGTTGAAGAAGTTACATGCAACTATTTTGTGTTCTCCAGATGGCGTCTATGGGTCAATTGGACCCAATGTGTTGCATTCCAAGCAATGCTTGTCCAAAGACGAGCCTCTTCCTGCCGAGTTTAGGGAGGTTCCGACGACATTATGGCATACGGGTGACACAGACGTAGGGATGTTACAGATACCTCCGGTCTCCATCAGGGTTAAGGACAATGCTGTTCTACCTCGCCTTCTCTAGTATAAGATACCACAGGCAGGGGAGCGGGCACTGTTGCGGATTTTACAGGACTTGATTGCATCTGGTGTGGTTGAGGAGATGACTGCTAATGTGTGCAATAGCCTTATTCTCCCCATTCTAAAAATGGCACTCTCTGGCTCCCTGGATGAACACCCTGATGTTTACCGTTTTGTGATTGATTTGCGTGCTGTGAACAAGATAGTCGTTCCCCAGTTCCCTGTCGTCCCTGATATCTCTGCCCTCCTGACAATGATTCCCCCCACTGCTACCTATTTCTCCGTCATTGACTTGAAGAATGCTTTTTACAGTATTCCCATACATCCAGAAAGTAGGTATTTGTTTAGTTTTTCCCTGGCTGGCAGAAGTTTTAGATTCTTTTGAGCTCCTCTTGGCTATACTGAAAGTCCCAGTATATATAGCCAAGCCTTGAAAGCCCAGTTGGACTCCCTCACTCTTTCCTCAGGTAATGTATTGCTCCAGTATGTGGATGACCTCCTTTATTGCCTCTGACACGGAAGAGGGATGCAAACAGAGTGCAGTTTAATTGTTGCAACATTTGGCACAACATGGACATAAAGTGTTCCTTTCTAAATTTCGATATTGTCGACAGGAGGTCACCTATTTAGGTCACATAATGTTGAAGGAGGGAAGGAGACTATCACCTGAGCGTGTGGCTGCTATAACTAAGATGCCCATCCCTAAGACGCAGCGAGATGGGCGGGCATTTATAGGTATTACTTCGTATTGCCGCCAATGGATTCCTAATTTTGCTTTACTAACAAAACCCTTGTTGCGACTAACCACTAAAGATGTGCATGAACCCCTCCCCTGGACGCATGATTGTTGCATGCTTTTAAGCAGTTAAAGATATCCCTTTGCTCAGCACCTGTGCTTGGCACCCCGACTACAAGAAGCCGTTTGTGTTGTATGTACATGAAACAGCTGGCTTCGCGCTCTCTGTCTTAACACAGGCCTTTGGAGGTAAGCAAAGGCTGTGTGGTTATTTCTCTGCTTTCCTAGAAAATGTCGCCAGGGCCTTCCCGAGTTGTCTGACAGCGGCCGCGGCAGTGGCCATTTCTATTCGGCAATCAGCAGGGCTCGTCCTTGATACTCGTCTCACAGTCATGGTTCCGCATGCTGTGGATATACTTTTGAACAGAACGATGACACAGCACCTTCCCAGTGCACGCCTGACTGGCTACAAGCTGACCCTGTTTGCACCACACATCACCATAAAAACATGTGCCACTCTGAACCCAGCCACGTTACTACCCCTCCCTTCTGAGAGTGAAGAGGCAGATGTGCATGATTGCATTACCGCACGGAGGAAGAGACGAAGGGATGGGTAGACCTGACTGATTTTCCCCAATCTGAACCCCAAGTGGAGCTATATGTCGATGGCTCTTGTTTCAAGTTATCAGATGGCACAACAACGGCAGCTTATGCTATCACCACCGTATGCACTGTGGTTGACATCTCACAGGTTCCCTACTAATCAGCGCAAGCTGCAGAGCTTATGGCCCTTCTTTGTGCATGCAAGTTAAGTGAGACACTGGCTGTCAATATATATAGTGACAGCCAGTATGCATTTGGCGTGGCTCATACTTTTGGGCCACTTTGGGCGGAGAGGGTTCCAGACATCTCATGGCATGAAGATTCACAATGGCTCTCTAATACACAGACTATTGTCAGCCTTGACACTCTCTAAGACTAGCAATTGTGAAGTGCAGTGCTCATAAGGCAATCACAGATGATGTTGGGAGCGGGAATGCATTTGCGGATCAGACAGCAAAGGAGACACCTCGGACTAAAATGAAGAGGATGTTTGTGGCGGGTCCAGCTTGGTGGGTGCCTGAGAATGGGATGTTTGAGGATACCCTAGAAAATGTGAAGGAGATCCAAAGTGAGGCAACAATTGAGGAGTTAGCAATATGGCAGGAGAGCATGGCTAAACTGGACGAGGGTGGGTGTTGGACGGACAAATCTGCGAAGCAGAGATGGATGCTACCGGATGCATACGTCCACCCTGTGGTGATTATGGCACATGGGCCCACACATATGAGCGAAGGGAATTTGCAGGTTGTTAGACCCTGTATGGCGAAATGACAATATCCCCAAGGTTGCAGTGCACCTAGTAAAGTACTGCATGGTTTGCTTAATGCATAATCCTGGAAAGGGTACTCCTACTCCTGTTGGCAGTTTTGCACCCACCTCCTTCCTTTTTGAGGTTCTCCAGATGGATTACATCGAGATGGAACGGGTCAACAACTTGAAAAATGTATCGGTGGTTCTCTGTGCGTTCAGTAAATGGGTTGAGGCTTACCCTACTTAAAGACAAAACCGCCATGGCGACTGTGAAGGTACTCTTGAAAGAGTTCTTCCCACATTTTCGTTTCCCCCGCTTGATCTGGAGTGATAACGGCAGCCACTTTAATGCCAAGTTTATCCAGTTGGTGGGCGATGGATTACACATTAGGCAGAAGTTCCATGCGGAGAACCACCCCCACTCAGCAGGTTTAGTTGAGTAGTACAAAGGAACACTCAACTTAAAAATGGCTAAAATCAGAGAGAACACAGGTGTTTAGTAGCCCGATGGTTTGCTCTTAGCATTAATGTCTGTGAGAGTCACAGCCCACTCTAGAACAGAATTGTACCCTTACGAGGTCGTGTTCGGCCGCCCAGCGAATGTCTGGGGCGTCCCGCGACCGTGTAACTTTTCAGAGATAGAATATTCCCTACTGTTCACCAACAGATTGCTGAGACACTGCAGCAGCATCCAGAGGCTCCTGGACATGACATTCAGCCCGGAGATTGGGTGCTGGTCAAGAACTTTCAGAGGAGCAGCTTGGAGCCACGCTGGAAAGGACCTCTTCAGGTCCTCCTAGTCAGTAGGACTGCAGTGAAAATCGACGGTCGGAGAAAACTGGATACATAGCACCCATTGTAAGCGGGTCCCCCTTCCGCTGCCCTATGATCAGTGGTCCGCGGACGGGATTGGGGACTGTGAAGGAGAGCAAGTACCATGGTTTATTCCCTTTTCAGATGCCCGGCTCATGTGGGCACCATCCGAGGAAGAGAGTAATGCAGTGCTGACTGAAGCGGTGCCACCTGAAATTAAGGCCATCCAGGAGCCCCAGCCTGTTGGTCCACCTTTGACTGAGACACGTCCAGTAGGGACCCAATCTGCTAATCCACCTGAGTCTGTCCCTTTGCCTTGTGGTCCCTTTGAGCCTTACCCCTTGTTTTCGAATCCTACTGTGCCTGGAGTCTTGAGTTACAATTTGCGTTCCGGTAAAAGGAAAAGTACACCAGAGGGTAAGTCAGGTTAGTAGGGATGGACTGCAGTGCTGAAGAATAGAGTGTGTGTGAATGTATGACGTTACAATGCATACTTTTACCACGCATGCCTTTACAACGCGGTATTTACAACGAATACCTTTACAACGCATAGTGCTTTGGGGCGCCGGATAGTGAATAGTTTAATTTACTGTTCCAACTCCAGTCCCCGTGGACACTAGGGAAGGTGTTGGACAGTAAATTAAACGTATTCCCTATCCTAGAGCGCCCCCCAGCGCAATGCGTTGTAATGGTTTGCGTTGTAAAAGTTGCGTCGTAAAGGCATTGCGTGGTAAAAGTTGCGTTGTAAAGGATGTAAACCGTGTGTGTACCGTGCTTGTGGTACCAACAATAGTTTAAGGACAGAGCAATTAGTGTGGTACTTGAACAGTCAGCAAACAAGGCAAGTGGACAGTGTTTCCGAAGAGAAGGTGTTCTGCCCTGCAACGTGGCGTCTGGATCCAAGCTGGACGAACAGCTCTACCAGCAGTGCTCAAAAGAGCCATTGATTAACGAACAATATACTGCCTCGGTTTTCTTTTAATTTCTTTCCCTTTTCATTCCAGTTTGGCTCCTAGTGTAAGACTCTTCTGTTGTTTTTTATGGGAATATAGAAAAATACATGTATCCTTCGGGCGCCCCATTCAGGAGGAGGAGCAGCCTTTTGCAGCTCCGTGTCCCAAGCAAAATGGGACCATTTGGTCTACTTGGTCTGTTAACAGCAAGGTTGTGTTCGTACTGATTATCTTGATCTCTTTGATACTGGTACTTGGGGTGACGTACTACCTTGAGGAGTAATATCCTACATGTGTTTTGATGGGCACTACGCCTATCCCCCGAGCATATCTTTGTTACTTTGGCTTCTCACAAGGAGGAACATAGAAAGTCTTATGAAGATAATGTCTTCATTCAAACGTTGCATCAGGTGCATGCTGCTTACAACACAACAAAGTGTTGAGTATGTGGACTACTGCCCTTTGTAAAAAATAAAAGTGAGATTTTGCTATCCATGCCCTTGTCATACGTTAATAGCTGTGAGGGATAGTTTGCTTTACTGAGTATGGCCACTTCTTTTCCCCAGGCTGACACATTGGAAAGAAAGAGTACCAGTTCCTATGCCATGACACAGAATGTGCGTTTCCAGCATAGGGTTTCCCCTGGTGCACCCGCAGACCGAGAGCCGCTTGGCAGGTTGTTTCTGAGCTCTTGCATGCAGGCATACAAGGGTGTGAGAGGTGGGAATTAGTCTCAGGTAGAGAGAGATAATATCCTACAGTTCAATTAATCAGAATAATACCAGTCTTTCCAGGCCCGCAATGTTACACAAATCGATACCCTTGTCAGTGGGGGACATCATGGCCCTTTTCTGTGTCCAAGGGGCAGGAGACCTAGAGGTGGGGGCGAGCAGATGCAATGCTATTTATAATTTGAGAGTAAAGAGAAGTCCACTCTTGAGCCCGCAACGTAATGTTTATTTTTTTTGTGGACACCATGGTTATGTTTGGCTCCCTGAAGGGTGGTCGGGGAGGTGCTACCTTTCCTACCTTCTGCTCCCGTGTATATAGCTCCTCCCAATTATCATAAGGATCATTGTTTGCCACGAAGAGAGACCCGTGTACCCTGGATTAAGAGAATGATTAACACAGATGACATTGATCAGACAGACACCATGTTGCAGCAGTTCACAGATGCCATGAAGGATTAGTTACTTACCTGTAATCCTAGTTCTCTTCCAGGGGTATACTCATTAAAGTCATAAGCACTGAATAATCTCCGCCCATGAGCGGGAACCCGGAACACATAATAATATATATATATATATATATATATATATATATATATATATATATATATATATATATATATATATATATATATATATATATATATATATATATATATATATATATATATATATATATATATATATATATATATATATATGTATATATATATATGTGTGTGTGTGTGTGTAAATATAGAACAATAGTACATAGTACTAAAAAATAATACACATATATATGTATAAACCAATAATATGCAGCCCAACATAACCCATAGGCTAATAAAGCCATCATTACATATTTTCTGCAGTATGAAAATAAACTATATAAACAATGCAATAATCATGAGCCTAAAAAGCATTTCATAATCAGCAAAAAAACTTTTATTTTCATCAAAGAATGTGTAATAAAAGGCAATTAGCCTAAGAAGGCTGCATACAGAAAAGCTATCCCTGTACAGAAAATCAGACTGACACCTCGCCTTTAAGGCCTCAGAGAATCTGAACACTTTGCCTTTAAGGCCTCCAGGGGAACTCTGTTCCCATCATGCACCACAGGTGACAGTTAGGTCAGTTCTTTTGTACGGTACAGTAAACTTAGCAGGTATCTGCATCCAGAAATACAATATTACTATATTAAAAAAACCATAGAGCTACTGCTCGCCCGGGGAGGCGGGAGGGTGTTTATGACTTTAATGAGTATACCACTGGAAGAGAACTAGGATTACAGGTAAGTAACTACTCCTTCTCTTCCAGGGGATACTCATTAATAGTCATAAGCACTGAATAGAGTAGCAAGCTCATACCCACAAGACGCGGGCAAACAGAAAAAATAATAACAACAGCTTTAACACACAGATCTCAGCTAGAATTAGTAAATAAATTTCTGAGAGGTGCTTGCCCAACTTGTGCATCTGCTTGTGTGTCTGAGTCAAGACAATAATGGCGAGTAAAAGTATGCACTGAACTCCAAGTAGCTGCCTTACAGATTTCTGCCAAAGAAACATTTCTGAGGAGAGCTGTGGTGGAAGCTTTCCCTCTTGTAGAATGCGCCTTTGGTCTTCCTGACAAAGACCTATTTGACAACTGATAAGCTAGAAGAATACAAGAAATAATCCATCTAGAAATGGACCTCTTAGATGATGCAGAGCCTGTATTAATAGGACCATAGTTAATGAACAAACGGTCTGACTGTCTCAAAGTCTTTGTTCTGTCCAAGTAAAACGTAAGAACTCTCTTCAGATCTAAGGAGTGAAGAGCACTTTCAGCAGGACCGGTAGGATTTGGGAAAAAAGTAGGCAAGGTTATGGCCTGATTAATATGAAAATCTGAAACTACCTTGGGCAGAAAAGCAGGATGCGTCCTGCGTACCACTCAAATAGAATGAAACACAGTGAACGGTTCTTTGCAACACAGAGCCTGAATCTCGCTCACTCTAACAGCAGAAGTAATTGTTACCAGGAACGCTACCTTCCAAGGTAAGTGTTGCAAGGAAGTCTTATGTATAGGTTCACAAGGAGCACTCATTAACTTAGTTAACACCACATTAAGCTCCCAAGTTGGAGAAGGTGACCTGACTGGTGGATACAATTTTCTCAAACCTTCTGGAAAATTCTTCACTACAGGCATCCTAAAGAGGGAGGTCTGAGTAGGTGATTTTCTGTAGGCTGTGATCGTAGCAAGGTGGACTTTAATAGAATTAAATTGAAGACCAGATCTTGCTAAATGTAAGAGATCAGGCAAGATCACCTGTTCCTGACCATGGATAGGATCAAAACCATTACTCTCACACCACAGATAAAATCGTTTCCATTTAAATCCGTAGGATTTCCTTGTAGAAGGCTGCTTCGCCTCCTTAAGGAGGTGCATACAGTCAGGATTTAACTGCAAATGTCCATACTGGATGACTTCAGGAGCCATGCTGCCAGGCGCAGGGAGGACAGATTGGGGTGGAACACTCTCCCCTTCTGCTTGGACAGAAGATCCGGACGACACGGCAATCTCCTGTGTGGCACTTCCGACAATTGAAGGGGATCTGGAAACCACCATTGGCGTGGCCAATCAGGGGTAATCAGAATCATCCTGGAGTCGGTTTTGTACATCCTGTTGATTACTGTTGGTATACACGGGGTAGGTGGAAAAGCGTACAGTAAGTTCTGACACCAGTCTATCAAAAGGGCATTCCCTTGAGACCCATTCTGGGGAAAACCTGGACGCGAAGACGGGGCATTTTGCGTTTTCCGTGTCTGCGAACAGATCGATATCTGATGTTCCCATGCCTGGAAAATACTGTTTGTGACTTCCTCGTTGAGAACCCAATCGTGAGCCTCGACGAAGTCTCTGCTTAGGAAATCCGCCTGCGAGTTGAGGGTTCCCGGCAGATGCACAGCTGTTATCGACAACTCTCTCGCTAGTAACCAATTCCAGATGGTCTGGGGTTCTATGGACAGAGTCCTGGACCGAGTACCCCCCTGCTTGTTTAAATAATACATTGTCGTTGTATTGTCTGTTTGCACCAGGAGGGACCGAGACTGGAATGATGGAAACAGGGACTTGAGGGCTAGATGAACAGCCCGCAGCTCCAGCAGGTTGATGTGATAGCCCTTCTCGGAGTCGGACCATAGCCCTTGTACTTGCAGAGGGCCCATATGAGCACCCCAACCCTCGAGTGAAGCGTCTGTGATCAGAGTTTGAACAGGAGGGTCTTGATGAAACTGAACACCTCTCATCAAGTGTGATCTCTTCATCCACCACCTGATGGAGTCCTCGGCGGACTGATGAAGAAGAATTCGATCCTCCCAGCACCCCGTCCTCTGTCTCCAATGATCCTCTAGACACTGTTGCACAGGACGCATGTGCAATCTTGCGTTTGGAACTATGAAGATGCACGGTGCCATGGATCCCAGAAGAGAAGATACTTGACGAACTGTCGGTTAAGTGGATTGACGAAGAAGTTGACACTTTGACCTGATTGATAACCACCTCTCCTCCAAAGGACACACGTTTTCTCTTTCTGTGTCCAGAAGAGCTCCCAGGTAGTGGATCCGCTGAGTCGGGTTCATAATCGATTTCTTGAAATTGACCTGGAGACCCAATTTGTGCATGAGATGAAGGCATATGGACAGATGATCTTCCAACAGAGATGGGGACGAACTTTTTAGGAACCAGTCGTCCAAGTAAGGATAAATGAAAATTCTCTGTTTCCAAAGGAAAGCAGCAACCACCGCCATACACTTGGAAAACGTTCAGGGAGCTGACTTTAGCCCGAATGGAAGTACTGCATACTGGTAGTGATGAACAGACACTTGAAACCTGAGAAATTTGCGATGCCTTTTGGAGATTGGAACATGAAAATATGCATCCTTCAGGTCGATGGAACACATCCAGTCCCCTGATGTAACTGGGGGAATATTTGATGGAGCGCTAACATTCGAAACTTCTCCTTTCGAATGAATCTGTTCAACAGTCTCAGATCGTATGGTCCTGAATTCTGCTTTGGGCACAGACTTTGGTTTCGCTGTGGACGAGGAACTTTATCTATGGCTTTCTTGCACAGAAGGATGTTTGCTTCTTTTTGCAAAAGCTTTAGATTGTGATGAAACATTGTCTTCGGACTGATAACGGGAGGAGGTTTCTTGAATTTTAGGAGGTAGCCATTTTGGATAATGCCGATGACCCACCTGTCCTTTGTTAATCTTCTCCACTCGTCCAAGTATGACGCAATGCTTCCTCCTACCGGAGTGGACCACGGCTGTGGAGGAAGTTTCTTCTCATTGCTTCTGAGGCTCTTTTGCAGCAGAGGACTGTTGTCTGTTTCCTCCCCTGCCTCGCCCAGGTCTGCGCTGCTGAAACTGAGACCTCTGTTGGTTCTGGCCTTGATTTTGCGAAGACCAGTTCGACGTTTGCCCACGTTGCTGAAACGACCTCTTGTCGTACGGACGAAAATTACGACAGCTGAAGTCTTTCTTCTTCTCCAGGCCCACTGCCTTCAGAGTGTCCAGCTCCGACTTCATCTTGGCCATCTCATCATCCGCATGAGATCCAAATAATGTCGACCCGTTGAAGGGTAGGTTAACTATTTTCCTTTGGACATCTGGCTTAAGACCCGTGAGACCTTCTGGAGCATATGCCGTGGGCATAACCGTGCGCTGCAAGATCTGCCGAATCCGTAGCCGCACTTATACTTTGATTTGCCACCAATCCACCTTCTTCAACAATCTCCAGAAAATCTTCCTGATCTTCCTTTGGAAGTTTCTCTGCAAACCTCGCCATAGAGTCCCATAACAGGCGTTCATAGCGACCCAGCAAAGCCGCAGCACTGGCCACTCTCATGACAGAACCAGCATGTGTTACACATCCTTCGGCCAAAGGAATCCATATTTTTACTGTCTTCCTCCAGTGGAGCAGATGAGACAGACGTAGCCGAATGGGCCTTCCTGGCTGCCGCCACTATGAGAGAATCTGGTGGTGGATCTGTGCGCAGGAAAAGGGGGTCTTGATCAGGTGCCTTATATTTTTTCACAATTCTTGAGGGCCCTGATCTCACTGTTGCTGGCATCAAGAATGTCTTCATTACCGGTTCCAACAAACCGGGCACCAGTGGAAGAAGAGGCTTAGCAGAGGACTTATGATATAAAGTCTCAAATATGACAGACGACTTCACCTGAGGCACTGTCATAGTAATGTTGAATTTGCTAGCCCCACAACACAATACCTCATTGAAGGTGTTCCTAAATCATCCACAGGCGAAACCCTAGAGGATGGCGTTGATGAGATAGTGGGCGAATAGTCTCTGTAAGAAGACTTTGTTGGAGAGGAAGAAGCAGGAGATCTATGTCTTCTCTCAGGGGTAGTAGACCGATGCCTACTGCGCTCCCTAGAGCGTGAACGCCTTTGCACTGGAGATCTGGATCTCCTTGGAGACCCACCAGCCGGTGGTCTCGAAGACTCCATAGTAAGTGGTCTTTGATCAGGCCTTGATTGCATCTTCCAATGAGGGATGCTCTCTAGCCAACTTGGAGACATGCGTACAGGTGGTGTTTTAAGCACCGGAGAGCCCTCCGGGGAAACCTGCACAATTTGTATTCCCATTGAAGAGGAAGAATAGAATGCGGAGATCCAGAAGCTGGAGTCTGCACCTCTCTGGGAACCAACTGTCTTTCTCTTGACGCTGACTTCCTTGACATCGAGCCAGAATGCGCCACCACTGAAGAATCTTGGTGTGGAGAGGCCAAGTCAAGTCAAAGTCAAAAGATTTTTATTTGTTTTGGTACTCAACTGAGGACCACAAATTTAAAAACAATTTACATAAGGATAAATCAACAAAAGTTAGTATAATATTAAAGAAGACTTTAGAAATTTGTAAAAATTATAACAAACCCATTCACTGGGTGGTTGTTTGCCCACTAGTAACACATTTTTTACTGTAGTAATTTTACATTTGCGATATATCGGGTCAAGATATCTTGCCCGTGCTGAAACTATATTTGGATGAGGACATACGAATAAAATATGCTCAATGTCCTGATCACCTCCTTGACAGAGTTTACATATCGGGGAACCAGCTAGTGACCATCTAGAGGTAAAGGTAGATACCGGTAAAATACCTAAGCGCAACATTGTTATAGCCCTTCTTGCACCATGCGTAAGGGAAAACCCTAAATATGGCTGTATTTGCTTGTATTCCAATGTCTCAGTATAAAGTTTGTATGTAGATAACTTACTACAATATGCAAGATCAAGATCAAAGCTCAGTCTAGGTGTGAAGCATTTTAGAAAGAGTTTCAATTGGGAATTTGACCAGGTAAGCAAAATGTCTTTAGTAAGATTAGCAATTTCAAATGCCGCTGACATATTCCTGTAAAAGTTGAGTTTTAATGCATCTAATTCAAATGTCTCGGTCTTTAGCAAGGATCGCAGTGTTCCTTCCTTTGCGTGCAGGATATTATAAGCCCATCTGATGACGTTGGCAACAGCTGTAGCATAGGAGCTTGTTATTGAAAATTCCAGTCTTAGGGCTTGAACAGGTGTTGATTTAGAAACCTTTAAGATTTTTTTCAAAATTGTCCCTTCGGTTTGGTCCATATAGGACCATTGCTTTATTGGTATGTGCTCAGTAGCATAAGATAAAACCGGAGGAATTTTTGCTCTATACACTTTTAGCAATGAAGAGAAGTGCCTATTTCCTGTGGCAGAGTACAATCTGGAGAGAGCCCCGGCGTGTAATTCTGATTTTCTCTTTAAATTGTTTATCTGTTTTGTATTTTGCAAGTTATTTGAGAAAATCCTGCCGAGGTAAGTATATTCATCTACTTCTTCTACTCTAATCCCGTCAAGTTTCCAACAGTATTTTACACTTTGTTTCCTACCAGAAAAAGCTACCACTTTGGTTTTTGTTAAGTTTGGAATTAAAAAATGATCCTTTGAGTAATCGTTTAAAGTGTCCAGTAACTTTTGCAAACCAAAAGGTGTAAGGTCCAGCATTACAATGTCATCTGCGTATAGCAGAGCGTGAACACTATGTGAAGCAATCTTTGGAGGCAAACTAGAGCATTGTTGCAAATGGTGCGGTAAATCACTAAGATATAGTGAAAATAATATTGGTGCTAAAAGGCACCCTTGTTTGAGGCCATTAGCGGTTTTGATCGATTTGGTTAGTCCTTTTTCACTCCCCATTTGCACCTGGGACCAAGTGTTAGTATGAAGTTTGATTACGATCTGCAGTAGATATTCCGGAATTCCCAGTCTCCTTAACTTTTTCCACAGTGTAGGTCTGTCTACGCGATCGAACGCTGTAGAATAGTCAATAAACGCAGCATACACTGGTTGTAATTTCTGTACGATGTATTTATCTAAAATAGTCTGGAGAATTGATATGTTATCAGTAACTGAATGGTTAGGTCGAAAGCCTGCTTGGTACTTAGGTATTAAACCCTGCGAGAAGGCCCAGTCTTTTAGTCTATCCAAGACCTCTGCAGCGAAGATTTTTCCTGTAGCGTCCATCAACGCTATTTGGCGATAGTTGCCAGAGGTATTTTTACTCCCCTTTTTATAGATGGGAATTATAATACTCCACTCACTGACCTTCAGGAGAGGAATTGAGCTGTTTGTTGTTCTTTTGCCAAAGGAGTAAAAGTCCGTCCTGCCTTTCATCTCGCTGTTCCCCGAAGCCTCCCCTCGACGAGGACTCGCTGGTGTGAGCAAGCCCTGCATTCGGCAGGGCTGGTGGCAGGCTCCCAGCTAGAGACCTACGGGTTGAGGCTCGGGACATATCCTTTCAGCGAGCCGGGGGACTGCGAGGACCAGCATCCTTCAGGTAGCTGAGCTGGTTCCTCTTCCCCCGGCGCTCACGCCCACGGACACGCCCACCAACCACCGGGAATAACTTTCGTGACACCCGCTTCGCGGGCGCCACTCACTGACCTTCAGGAGAGGAATTGAGCTGTTTGTTGTTCGTTTGCCAAAGGAGTGAAAGTCCGTCCTGCCTTTCATCTCGCTGTTCCCCGAAGCCTCCCCTCGACGAGGACTCGCTGGTGTGAGCAAGCCCTGCATTCGGCAGGGCTGGTGGCACGCTCCCAGCTAGAGACCTACGGGTTGAGGCTCGGGACATATCCTTTCAGCGAGCCGGGGGACTGCGAGGACCAGCATCCTTCAGGTAGCTGAGCTGGTTCCTCTTCCCCCGGCGCTCACGCCCACGGACACGCCCACCAACCACCGGGAATAACTTTCGTGACACCCGCTTCGCGGGCGCCACTCACTGACCTTCAGGAGAGGAATTGAGCTGTTTGTTGTTCGTTTGCCAAAGGAGTGAAAGTCCGTCCTGCCTTTCATCTCGCTGTTCCCCGAAGCCTCCCCTCGACGAGGACTCGCTGGTGTGAGCAAGCCCTGCATTCGGCAGGGCTGGTGGCACGCTCCCAGCTAGAGACCTACGGGTTGAGGCTCGGGACATATCCTTTCAGCGAGCCGGGGGACTGCGAGGACCAGCATCCTTCAGGTAGCTGAGCTGGTTCCTCTTCCCCCGGCGCTCACGCCCACGGACACGCCCACCAACCACAAGTACTTAACTACATCATCAGTCCCGCGTCGCGGGACGCCGGGCGAAGCCCGGGCAAAGGGCGGGCCATCTGTGGCCGTCCGGGGACGGCCGAGGACGGGACGGGCCATTCCACTTATTTCTGTTGCACAAACGCCAAATCCATTTGAGGTTTTACGAAAATATGGTCCTCTCCAGTAAATAAATGATGACATAAATCGGCTTAATATAATTATCGCTACTAACGTGAAGTGTGATAGAGGAACGTCAGGAATCTACTTCTAACAACGGAACAAATTAATTCCTGGCGAAACTTGATATTAAGAAATTATATCAAGCCGAAAATAAGTTCAGAAATGGGTTTCAAAAAATTGCGATCTCGCACAATATTTATGAAAAGAATGGGTACTGAGAACGCAGTACGGAAATCTTCTGATAAAGCTATCAAACAAGGACGATTAATTTACACCCCGGCAATTAGCACATATTTCTCTGCCCTTACAACTAAAGAGGAACCAGAAGCATACACTTCGGAAATGGAAATTACTCTCAATTTATCAGTAACCACTGGGGCAGCAGAAAAAACCTTAACGAAACTCCAATCACAACTAAACTCGCCCTTAATGGATTCTGTGTTAAGCAAAAAACTAATCTGCACTCCAAAAGACCTTCAATCCTTGGATCACGAGGCAACTCATTTAAAAACCTCTACTCCTATAAAAAGCTGTAGGAGCTTTTCGCTGCTTGAGGAATTATGCTCTAACAAATCAAATTTAATGATTCGAAAGTCAGAGCTTAGGTTAAGCAACAGTCCTCCGAAAAAAATTTCTTCTCAAGCTCTTTCACTCGATTCTTCATTGGATCCTTTCAATTTCAAAAATGATAATATCATTAATGCAGTTACACCAATGTCTAAGGCCCTTTTTTCGCTCCAAGAAATATTGGAATCTGTTTTATCTTTTCTGGGAAACATCTTAGAAAATTCTGACCAAACCTTGGACGTTCAAATAGGTATATTAAAACATCTAGTTGAAGAAAAAAGGAAAAAAGAGGAAAAAAGGAGGAAAAAAGAATTATCCGAAGCAGAGAAAAACAACTTGATACCAAAAACCAAGCATGCCCAACAGATTATTTTAAACAAAAACAACAACGATAAGGAGGAAACAAAACGTGATTTTGGTACTCAGACGTCTGAAATCCAAACTCAACAAAAGCAAAAATTGGATAATCAAAATGATTCAGCAATATATTCTATAAAAAATGTATTCAAAGAAAAACCTCAACAAAAAAATCAATACCCAATCTTTTCAAAAATAGGTATAACAGATAAACAAAAAAATGACTCTGTATTAAATGATCTGAATACATGCACCAATAATACATCAAGTAATGAAAAGGGAGAAATAATTGTTATTAAAAAAAACGGAAAATGAACAAAAAGGAGGAAAAAGAAAGAGGATAAAACCAACAAGAAGGATTCAAAAAAAGAAAATTCGCAAACTAAAATTCCAAAAACTTACCACTATTAATAAATCTCAAGAGGAGCAATCTGATGATAACATAAAGCCACAAACCACTGAAAAACAGGAAACCAGAAATAGAAATCTTGAGGAAAAGAAGCAATTATTGGATCCAAGAGCTGAAGAGTACGCTCCACTCAGACCATCAGTACAAACAGGCCAAAGAAACATAAAACCAAGTGAAGAAATTATTAGGTACAGACAAAAAGGTGAAGAGACACACTCCAAAACTCTACAATTTGAGGAACTTTTTCCTACTGACTCAGCTCCACTTAACAGAGGAAGGATTATTAACCTTCTACAACACATAAGGTCTTTACAATCACTGACCAGTAATGAGCTTGACTTAGTGATCTTTCCCAAAAAAGATAATAACAAATTAGTGACGGTAACATTCTGGTCATCAGTTATACCAGGGATCATACTTAACGAAAAGGAGATATTACACAAACATGGATATGACGTAGTTGAAAGAGAGGACCTAATGGTAAATAAAAATCCAATATGGTACAATGCCCAAATACGATCAATCTCCAACTCTCACGTCAAAAAATCCCATAGAAACGGAAACGTTATAGAAGATCTAGGAATACTGCATTCAGGAACAACATGTTCAGGGAAAGATACCCTAAAAATTCAGGTGGATAACGGAGAAAGGGCAGTATGGTGTTATGACTCAAAAGAAAACGAATATAACAACAGCATAAAATCTTGGTCCTGGGTCTCGGAGACCTTGAATAGCAACAAAGTCACGACCATTCTACGACAACCTGTTTAGCACTGGATTAAAAATCATATCCTGGAATATCGCTGGTAGAACTATGAATAAAATGTCTGAAGTTTCGATCAAACAGCCTGATATCCTGATTTTACAAGAAACCTGGGCGACTGATCCCTTCTCCGAAAAAGGCTACTATGTCTATGACACTCCAGCAATACCGACCAAACGTGGTCACGCAAAAGGTGGTTTGGCCATTCTATTGAGGGAAGAATACTCGTGGAATCAGGAAATAGTATATACAAAACTAGATAATCTACAGTGCATTAAAATCTCGCTCAAAATACATAGTACAGTCGTAGAAAAGGCAATCTTGCTCTTTAATGTATATGCCCCCCCAGGCAAAAAACTAGATATCATATTTTTAAATATTATGGAAAATATTATGAAGATTATAGAAGACCAACACTATTTGTCTTACTTAATTGTGGGAGATTTTAATGGTAAAATCTCCAATTCTGAAATCAATAAGTGGGCAAAATTATATATAGAAGAATCAATGGAATTTACGGTTCCAAATTTTCCAAAAGGAATATCAACTGACAAAAGAGGCAAATTGTTATTATCATCACTGCCAAATCTAAATGGGGT
Organism: Lissotriton helveticus; assembly: GCF_964261635.1. Classification (NCBI taxonomy): domain Eukaryota; kingdom Metazoa; phylum Chordata; class Amphibia; order Caudata; family Salamandridae; genus Lissotriton; species Lissotriton helveticus. Next base: position 132,216,481 of record NC_136070.1, on the reverse strand, counting down.
AATACTGAATGGCAATACGGAAGGAGACATCCCGGCAAATTACACCAGACGGGGCAAGGGAACTCTCTCCATTATTGACTATATCATTAGTAGTATGGATTTACTGGAAACAGTTACAAATTTGAATATCCAGTTTACTCTTGAGAGTGATCATGCACTAATGCACCTAACTACAGACTGGATACCTAAATCTACACCAGCCCGTCATATCATCTATCATAAAAGTACTATAATGATAAAAAGTGAACAGAGACGTATATTCTGGAACTCTTCGACGCTGGATAAAATCTCTGCACTGATTGATCACTCTCAATTTCTAGCAAAAATATACGCGGATAATCCAATAGAAAACTTTGATCTTATCATCAAGGATATCAAAATTTTTATTTTAAATGTGCTACATCAGGGAACAACAGGAAAAAACGAGAGGAAAGATAAAAATAAGAACAGTACTCAGAACTCTGTAATAAAGAAAAAGCTTAACAAACTTATACGTGCTCAATACTTGAACTCCTCATTATCTACAAAGAAGGAAATAAATAAACTAAAAAATCAATTGAGACGAGAGAACCAAAGCCACAAAAAAGCAATGCAGGATCGTAATTGGGTTAACATACAAATTGCAGCTAAAAGATATAATCAGCGCAAATATTGGTCCTTAATCGCAAAAATAACAGGAACAAAAAAGATAATTCAATCCATACCGGTCCCACCGAATGACTGGGAAACTTACTTGTTAGATCTTTATAAAGCGAACCTATCAAAATCAGATGAAAATAATGAGGACTACATTAAGAAAAAAGATAATCGATCAATAATTAAAACCACAATAATATCTGTGGAAACTAACATTCGCAAAGCAAGAAGCACAGGTGCCTCCGGCCCTGATCAGATCCCGATCAAGGTTTTGCAAGCAGACCCAAAGGAGTGGAGTCAGTTGCTATGCCCCCTATTTAACTATATCTTTAACATCGGCCAAGTACCTAAATCATGGCAGGGGAGTATCATTATCCCCATACATGAAAAGGGAAGCAGGATCTTAGCAGGAAATTACAGACAAATAGCTCTCATGGACGCCGCAGGAAAAATATTTGCAGCAGAAGTACTAGATCGCTTGAAAGACTGGGCTTTTTCGTTGGGTCTGATACCAATGTTCCAAGCGGGTTTCAGACCGAAACATTCTGTTACAGATAATATCGCGATTATTCAGGCCACTCTAGATAAATATGTAACTCGAAAAACCCAAGTTGTATATGCAGCATTTATCGGTTATTCTACGGCGTTCGACCGTGTTGACCGTCCAACACTATGGAAAAAACTAAGGAGGTTTGGAATTCAAGAACAACTGCTGCAAACCATAGTAAACCTTCATACTAATACTTGGTGTCAAGTCCAAATGGGGGGAGAAAAGGGCCTAACAAAAACAATCAAAACTGATAACGGACTAAAACAAGGGTGCCTTTTAGCCCCGATTCTATTCTCCCTATATCTAAGTGACTTGCCACATCAACTGCAAAAGGGCACGAGCTTGCCTCCAAAAATCGCTAAACAAAGCATACATGCATTGCTTTATGCTGATGATATAGTGTTGTTAGACTTAACACCTTTCGGACTACAAAGATCCTTGGATATTTTGGATAATTATTCCAAAGAAAATTTCTTAATCCCAAATATAAAGAAAACAAAAGTTGTAGCTTTTTCGGGGAGGAAACATAGCGCAAAATACCGCTGGAGGCTTGGAGGAGAAATGATCGAAGAGGTCAACGAATATCCCTACCTTGGCAGGATCCTTTCGAAGAATCTAACAAATACAACTCAGATAAAAAATCTCCAAAGGAAAGCCGAATTACATGCCACAGCCCTTTCAAGACTCTACAGTGCCACTGGGAACAGGCATTTTTCCTCAATGCTAAAAATGTACAGAGTAAAAATACCGCCTGTATTATCTTATGCGACAGAGTATATCCCAATAAAGCAATGGGGCTTTATGGATCGCAAAGAAGGAAAAATTCTAAGAAGGATCATGAAGGTCTCTGTCTCTGTACCTGTTCAAGCACTGAGATTAGAATTATCCATCACAAGCGCTTATGCCACAGCTGTGGCCAATGTAATCAGGTGGGCCTACAATCTATTGCATGCTAAAGAGAACACTTTAAGATCGTTGCTGAAAAAAGAGACTTTTGGGTTGGAAGCAAAAAAACAAATTTTTCAAGAGAATATGATTGTTGCATTCCAAATGGCAAAAATCAGTCCAGATATTCTACTCACCTGGTCAACAGCGCAAATGAAACTTTTCTTAAAATGTTTTACTCTGAAACTGAGCTATGAACTAGACATTGACCATTGTAACAAACTACCTACTTACAAACCCTTTGCAGACTTACTGGAATATAAACAAATCCAGCCGTACACTGGATATACCTTAACGCATGGTGCGAGGAGGGTGATTACTATGCTTCGACTGGGCATCCTACCTGTATTAGCATTTACATCGAGATGGTTACCTGGAAAATCGCCAAAATGTACACTATGCGAAGGGGGTGTTCAGAATGTAGAGCATTTATTATTTGTATGTTCTAATCTCAATGTAACCATAGCTCGTGCAAGATTCCTAGACCCGATCTATCGTTCCTGCAGAATTACAACGGTGAGAGAACTAATGATATTGTGTAAGCAGCCTCCGAATGAATTTGTATGCTATAATTTTTATAAATTTCTAAAGTTCTTTTTACCTTTATATTGAAAAATAATGAATTTTTTAAAATTTGAATTTTTTTTTTGATTGTGTAAAAATGTATACTTTGTGGTCCTCTGTCGAGTACCAACACAAATAAACTTTTTGACTTTGACTTTGACTAATACTCCCCTGCCACGACTTTGGTAGTCTCCCAGTACTGAAGATGTAGTTGAAGAGCGGTAGTAACATCTGACTCCATTCTTTAGGGTATGACTGCAAAACCTTAATGGGTATTTGATCAGGACCTGACGCTGCGGTACTTCTTGCTTATCTGATATGCATTTCTATAGAGAATGCTGTAGTTTTTGCTATCAGAATTGATTTATTTTCCAAAATAATGTCAGTGTCTTTTCTATCTGATTTAATTACATTTTCCTTATATAGGTCGGTTAGATAGATTTCCCATTCCTGCGGTGGAACTGGTATAGCATGTAGTTTCTTTTTTGTTCCTGTCATTTTGGCAATCAGGGACCAATATTTTCTTTGATTGTATTTTTTAGCCGCTACTTGGATATCAACCCAATTTCTATCCTGCAACATTCTTTTTTGGCTATTCTTCTCTCTTCCTAATTGATTTTTTAATTTATTAATTTCTTGTTGAATTACAGGTGAAAATTTCAGGTATTGACCTCGAATAAGTTTATTGAGCTTCCTCGAGGTCACAGTTCTCCTGGTTGTATTTTTGTTGTACATCTTGTAATTTCTCTTTTTATCTTGTTTTATCCTATCTAAGAGAGCTCTCTTAAGATTAATGATAATACTTTCAAAGTTTATAATTTGGTCACTAGAATGTATACTAGTTAAAAGTTGACTATGTGAGATCATTTCAGTGATATGGTCCAAGGTCGCCGAGTTCCAAAAGATCCGTCTCTGATTGTAGTTAATTTCAATATTACTTTTATGGAACATGATTCGGTTTGACGAGGAGGGCATAACCTACCAACCAGTGTTTAAGTGTAAAAGAGCATGGTCGCTATCGTCTGAAAAGTTGATACTCAAATATGAAACTGTATCCACTAGCTCCATGCCACATATTATATAGTCAATAATTGTTAGAGATCCTTTCCCTCGTCTTATAAAAGACGCCGGTATGTCTCCGTCCACGTTGCCATTCAAAATTGTCCCATTTAGGTTTGGCAAACATGCTAATAACAGTTTTCCTCTCTTGTCTGAAGCTTTCCCTTTAGGAAATATTGGGATAGATAGTTCCAGCGATTCTTCTTCATATAGTTTTGCCCATTTTCCGATCTCGACATTAGAAATTTTTCCATTCAGGTCGCCCATGATTAAATATGACATATTTGCTCGGTCTTCAATTATCTGTGCAATTGCATCCAAGGTTTCCACAAAAGTGACGTCCTGGTTGGTGCCAGGGGGGACATACATATTAAAGAGTAGAAAGGCCTTTTTTTGGTCTAGATTATGAGTCTTCAGCGAAACCTTAATACATTGGAAGTTATCAGAATTAGACTCAACAACTTCTTGGGACCATGAATGATCCTCGCTCATCAAAATTGCCAATCCGCCCTTTGCGTGGCCTCGGTTTGTAGCTTTAGCTGGAATATCATAGACATAGTAGCCCGTCTGGTTAAAAGATTTTATTGCCCATGTTTCCTGCAAAGCTATAATATCAGGATAATTTTTGAGAGCTTCATTCATTTTATTATTTGTTTTTCCGGCTATGTTCCATGAAGTGATCTTTAAACCATTGTTAAACAGTAAGTTGTTGATGGTGAAATAATTTATTACTGTTTAAGGTCTCCGAGACCCAAGCCCAAGACTTTGTTAATTTTTTGTCCTCTGTTGCTTCTTAGTCTTGGCTCCAGACTTTTCTTTCGCCATTATTCACCTGAATTTTCAAAATTTCCTTTCTTGCGCGAGTTGATCCTAAATCATCTTGGTTAGAGTTGTTAGAATAGCAATTCTCAATTGGGGTATTCAAATTAGTGCCTAGGAGGCCAGTAATCCTGTTCTTAATTTTAATTTCCTTAGGTAGAAATCTTTCGATGACATCATAACCACATTTATGTAATGTTTCTTTTTCCTTTATAATAATCCCAGGAAGTACTGATGACCAAAATGCTACTTCCGCTATTTTACAATTTTCTTTTATGGGGAAGGTCACCAGATCTATTTCTTTGCTGGTTATAGATTGCAAAGGATGTATTTGCTGTAGCAGATTAATTATCCTTCCTCGATTTAATGGTAAATTATCGATTGGAAAGAGTTCTTCAAACTGTAGATGGTTAGTCAAGATTTGTTCACCGCCTAGAGGCATCTTATTATTATTTTCACTTATTTCCTTGTTTGTCTGACCTGCTCTTTCAGTTACTTTGGAAGGTATATATTCCTTCGCTTTATAGTTCAATAACTTTATTGATGGTATATTTTTTCTAACACTAGTTGCCTCTACTAAAGGAAAGTTGGATATTATTTTATCGTTTTGTCCCTCTTGATTTTTTTGAGGAGTGATTGTGTTTTTGAATTTTAGCTTTCGGGATTTCTTTTTATTAATTCTTCTTAGCGGTTTCCTTCTTCTGTTTTTTCCCTTTTTTTCTTGATTGAGTTTTGTTTGGGAGATCTTGTCATCGCCAACTTCATCAGGTGTAAGTTTAGTGGAGGTTCCTTGTTCTTCCTTATCGGACCCTTTCTTTTGCAGGTTTAGTTTATTGAAAACCGAAAAAATAGAGTACTCTTTAACAGTGGGTAATGGCTCTTCTCTAAAAAGTTTCTTCAAGGAGTATATTTTGACATCCTTAAGATTTTTCCGGATCTTTTTATTTGATTTTCTAGTATTTTTACATCAAATGTTTGGGTACTAATGTCACATTTAATTTGAGGCTCAGTGCTTATGATGATGTTAGAAGAAATATTGTAGTTGTCCTGCTTCGCATCAGTTATCTGTTTATTATTTGTTGCATCAGCGAATTCTTATTTCCTTTTTTCTTCTACTAAGAATTTTAATATGCCAATTTGGACATCTAAAGTTTGATCGGAGTTTTCCAAGATGTTACCTAGAAAAGAAAGAACCGATTCCAATATTTCCTGTAAAGTGTAGAGAGCTTTTGATATAGGTGTTGCAGTATTAATTGAATTGATGTTATTAAGAAGAAATGGGTCCAATGAAGAATCAAGGACTATTTCGTGATCTAGTGATTTTTCCTGAGACCTGGTGAGTGAATTATCTGGATTTGACTGAAGATCTAAAATATTTTCCATCGACTTCATGTCGTTTTGAAAAGGATCCACGGTACAAGAAAGGCTACCTATTCGTTTTATAGGTGTTAGAGATGTTAGATGTAGGGACTCGTGATTCGGGATTTGTGATTCCTGTGGTGAGAATAATATCTTTTTGTTGGATTCAAGACCCGAAACACTACAATTTTCAGTAATTTGATGGTCCGGGAGGGGCGACTCTGTTACCTCATTGATTTTTGATGTTTCAATATTTGTTGGAATTTCCCGTACATGGGTAGGAGCTTGCTTTTTTGGTGATAAGGCTGTGAAATAGTTACTAATTGCCGGAGTTCTAGTTATCTGGCCGTGTTTTATTGCTTTGTCAGAAGATTTTCTGACTGCTTCCTCGGTGCCAATTCGCTTCATGAATATAGTGCGAGATCTAAGCTTTTTGAAAGCCATAAAGTTTTCCTGAGTCGAATTTTTCGAGGTATAGATGATATTTCCTTCTCTGTTGTTGATTGATACGCTAACAGCTCAGAGAGTCGTCTACCCGATAGAATAGTCAAGTAGACAGATGTTACACTTACCGCACTGATGCCGGTTATTACTCGACCCTAGGACCCTAGGGTAACAGGATCTAATAGGTCGCAGTTGAAAAATGAAAATGAGGTGGCCCGTCCCGTCCTGGGACGTCCCCGGACGGCCACAGACGGCCCGCCCTTTGCCCGGGCTTCGCCCCCTGCTCCGACCCGCGAGCATCCCGCGATGCGCGTTGCAGGGTTTAATTAAGTAGTGTGTCGGGTTGTAGGGGCGTGGCACTGGGAGGGGGCGCGGCTCACGCGGGAAGAGGACCAGCTGAAGGTGTTGTATGCTGGTCCTCGCAGTCCCGGGGCCGGCGCCTCTCCCTCCTCTGTGGCCACAAAGGTGTTTGTAGGCTTTCTGCCAAGTCCAGCAGCAGGTATGAAAGCTTATGAGCTACTCCAGTAGCGAGGGGAAAACAAACAGAGCAGCAGCAGCGTCTCTTTCACGAGCGGCTCCCGCGAAGCGGGGGCCGCGAGAAGTTATCGGCACTTGGCTGGGGGCGTGGCACTGGGAGGGGGCGCGGCTCACGCGGGAAGAGGACCAGCTGAAGGTGTTGTATGCTGGTCCTCGCAGTCCCAGGGCCGGCGCCTCTCCCTCCTCTGCGGCCACAAAGGTGTTTGTAGGCTTTCTGCCAAGTCCAGCAGCAGGTATGAAAGCTTATGAGCTACTCCAGTAGCGAGGGGAAAACAAACAGAGCAGCAGCAGCGTCTCTTTCACGAGCGGCTCCCGCGAAGCGGGGGCCGCGAGAAGTTATCGGCACTTGGCTGGGGGCGTGGCACTGGGAGGTAGCGCGGCTCACGCGGGAAGAGGACCAGCTGAAGGTGTTGTATGCTGGTCCTCGCAGTCCCGGGGCCGGCGCCTCTCCCTCCTCTGCGGCCACAAAGGTGTTTGTAGGCTTTCTGCCAAGTCCAGCAGCAGGTATGAAAGCTTATGAGCTACTCCAGTAGCGAGGGGAAAACAAACAGAGCAGCAGCAGCGTCTCTTTCACGAGGTGTGGAGAGGCTCCGACCACTGGAGATCTGTCCACAGATGCCCTTGACTGCAGGCCGTGTGACGCAGACCTTGGAGGGTCATCCAATACCCTCGATGCTGACTCAGACCTCGACAAAGACCTATGAGAGGTCCGAGAGGCTGATCTAGAATGCCTCGACGCCGACCGTGAAACAGGTGGCGGAGACCTTGACGTCGACTTCCTCGACGTCGAACATTTTCTCGACGCCAACCGGACCTTCTCAAGCCTCGAACCCAGGGCATGCCTCGACGTCGAACCATGTCTCGACGGCGACCTGGATCATCTTCTCTTCTCAGGTCTCGACGTCGTACCTTCGTCTCTCGACATTGATCTGAATTTTTCTCTCGACGTCGACCGCACTCTCTCTCTTGACGTCGAACGCCTTGCTCTCGACGTTCTCCCAGCAACCGACACCAGATGTATCGACGTCGACAAGCTTCTCGACGGCGACCTCGATCTCCGCTTCAACGCCGACTTATGCCTCACCGGCGATGTCTTCGACGTCGATGTCGTTTTTTTCTTGCTTTTACCTTCAGGAGAAGCAGACCTTCGACGTTTTGACTGAGAAGAGGGCCTTCCAGATGACAATACACTACTTGCCCCTTTTCACAACGTCCTTCTCTCTCCATAAGCCCCAAAAGCCAAACCTTTTCTCTTTCCTTCAAAGTTCTGCTAGAAAGCTTGAGGCAATGATAACATTTTTCCACATCATGTGTGGAAAGCAGACAAACCACACAAACAGAATGAGGATCTGTTTTGGACATCTTCTTCCCACAGTAAGGACAATTATAGAATAAAGGTGGCATAACTGACTAAAAATATTTTGAAGATTTAGTCAGAAAAGGTAGAAAAACACCACCAATAACCAATACTATAAAAAAAGACAGGAAAAAAACAAATTCTGACTGAAAACAGTCAAATTCAGCCTAGCTCAAGTTCCAGGTTCCTCACAGAACAAGTCGGAAAAAAGAACTGACCTAACTGTCACCTATGGTGCATGATGGGAACCGAGTTCCCCTGGAGGCCTTAAAGGCAAAGTGTCCAGATTCTCTGAGGCCTTAAAGGCGAGGTATCAGTCTGATTTTCTGTACAGGGATAGTTTTTCTGTATGCAGCCTTCTTAGGCTAATTGCCTTTTATTACAAATTCTTTGATGAAAATAAAAGGTTTTTTGCTGATTATGAAATGCTTTTTAGGCTCATGCCTGTTTATTGTAATGTTTATATAGTTTATTTTCATACTGCGGAAAATATGTAATGATGGCTTTATTAGCCTATGGGTTATGTTGGGCTGCATAATATTGGTTTATGCATATATATGTGTATAATGTGTTTAGTACTATGTACTATTGTTATATATTTGCACATATATAAATATTTTATTATATGCTCCGGGTTCCCGCTCATGGGCGGAGATTATTCAGTGCTTATGACTTTAATGAGTATGCCCTGGAAGAGAAGGGCATCATACCCATTTGGGGCCCCATAGCCAATAGTATCAATAGACGGCTTCGAGGGTGGTGGAAGGAGTCATTAATACAACTGCCGGGATACTGACCAACATCACAGTGGAGGTCCAAGCTACGAGACTTGTTGCTCTTCAAAATCGTATGGCTTTAGACATTATCCTGGATGACCAGGGTGGGGTCTGCCGCTTCATCGGTAGTAGCTGTTGTGTATATATCCCTGACCACACCCCCAGTGTGTACACTGCCATATAGAAGCTGCATAAGATAGCATCAGAGATACACCAAGATAATGGTTCCTGGTCATTCACAGGATGGTTCTGGGGTTTATTTGCCTCTTGGGGGTGAAAGATCCTTACTTTCCTTATTGCAATAGCTGGTGTGATTCTAACATGTTGCCTGTCTATACACTGTCTCCCTACTTGTTGTGCATGTTGTGCATCACGGTTCAAGCCGTGTCCCAAGCCCCTGCGGCGAGATTCAAATGCAAGAGTAATGATGATGGAAGGTATACAGGAATTATTAAACGTAGATGAAGAGATCTTTGAATACTGATTGCAGGTATGCATAATCTCTACTTCTCTCAGTTCTAGAATTAAGACCCTAACCTGATGGTGCCAATAAAGCTTCTTAGCATGCATATTAAAAGGAGGGTCTGTTAGATTTGAAATATTATTTCTGTAATACACATGACTAAATGCCCTATTTGCTACGTTCAAATCCCTATTCTTGTAAAGTTAGCATGCATGGTGCCATCTTTATTGACGCCATGTTGTTTTGTAATAGAGATCGAGTGTCTGTCTCATAAATGCTTGTCTCTGCAAAAAGGTTGGCCTGCTCCTCCACCTTGTACTTCTCATGGTTGAGGCTTTGCTGTACTAACAAATGTACTATCAATTGTTGCATACCTTTACTGTTAGATACATTCATTCCCACAGCTTTACATGGTAGACAGCTGCTGAACGGCCTTGGGACTGAGATAGCATATTCCCTGTCCAAGTGGCACTGCCCATCCTATTCCCTTCTATGTGCTCCGTGGCCAATCACGATGAGCCTTCCCGGCGACTGTTACCACCACCCGGGCTGTGTGTCCTGCATGTTCTCGAGATAGACCCATGCATCAATAACCTGACTCCCCTCCCCTTCAGAAGCAGACTCGCCGCGCCCATAGTGTGCATCTCCATTATTGGAATGAATGCGGGAAGGATAGGTATGCTTAGCGTGTTGTTTCCTTTTTAAATGTTTCTTACCTTTTTCTGTTGTCGCCAGATTACTGACTGAGTCCTCCATTCCGTTTCCTGCATTTTTGCTATGCTTGTGAACTTACAAGATCCCGGCATAGCATTTCCTGATGCCTATCATTTGACACAGAGAGAGGTTTTCAAATAGCTCTTCCTCAGCCAGCTCACCGCTTGACTTTATGTTTGGTTTTCCCTTTTGGGAGAAGGATTCTTATTTGGCTGACACATTTCCTGATGTGCTGTAGTGTTCAGCGTCCTTGTCGCATTTTCCTCACCCTTCCTTTCTGGCGCTCAGGCTTCGCTCTAAAATTAATGCTGAAATGACATATACAATAGAGTTATTGCATCTGTGTAAACAGAACAGATCATTAACTTTGACCAGAAAACAGTTACCAAGATGTCAGATATCATCCTGCTTCAAGCCTCTCAAATATTGGTTCTATGTTAGCATGCATGTAGGCAACATTTTTAGGAGACAATTGGTCACAGTTATTTAATTCCCCAAGATAGCTCCTATATCATGTATGATGTTGTTTCTTATCCATTATTATGTCTCTCCAGGAACTGATTCACACCCCAGAATGGTTGGCCTTTGATGTACAGAATAGTGAACTGATGTCACAAAAAGCACATACGCCAACAATACCTTTGTATTGTGTGTTCACTAGGCCCTAAAATCTGCATACTTATCGATATATATAAGTAAAATATGAATCAATGTCTGTCAACATGTAGTGCAATGTTGTACTAATATTAGCATACACCGCAAGTAGGTTACCTTTGTTTGGATATTTCACGATGGTAACACTCACTTTCAGTCAATAAAGTTTATGGCAAATATCAAATAATCATACATGAATTCTGTACTGAAGTACCTTAGTTATGTATCGCATACTATCTACCTATGCTGTTGAAAACAGTGTGAAACTAATATATGTGGGGATTGACAAATGACTACTACCACATAATGCAATTCATAGCACTTGAAACATTCCTAATACACTTCAGTACAACATTTTACACCTTTATGCATTTCAACATTTGCCCAATGAGTTATGAGTTTCGACCTAGTCTGATTTTTCCTGATGGGATACTCATATGTGATGGAACATTTCATATTTCAAAACACCTTCAAGTTTCCCATGTTACTCCATCATTGATAGTTCATCTGAACATGACAAAGGACAGTGAGGAATCATTGGGGTATTTGGTACTCTGCTACCATTGTGTACACATTTCGGTCTGTGTTTCATCAAAACATTGTATGCCTATCTCGATTATTTGGCCTAAAACAGACTGCTTTACACTCACATATGTGAATCAGTCAGATGTAATGCAAATATGTCACTGTTTTACATGTATGAAACAGTATTGCAATGCTGAACACATTTTGGATATTTCTTGATACAAATATGCCGCCATCAATTCTGCAGTCACTAGTCATGTAGGATCACATGCTCACTCTGGTTTGTGAAGAATCTCAACTTACCAATGTGACGATTGGTACATCCACTGTATCATAAGTGACTAGTATGCTATGTCACCTGTAATAGGGCTAACATGCCATTATCCACATCAGTGAAGGAGCATCACACCTGACACAATAAAGATGAGTTGCCTTTTTGTTACAACTGTCCCTCATTACATCAAACAGTATGATGTATATGTGAAATTTGTGGCAGCCAGGTGTCTTCTCAGAACAAAGCAAACACACTTTTCAGACACTCACCCCCATCTTTCTTTAGCTCATTTGCCACCCTAGTTCAGACCCAAGCATATGCAAATCAGTCTGGGACCTGTTCCTCATGCGAATAGTCCAGACTGAAATGCCAGGCCAGGTTTTTCCTAGACCGGAAACAAGCATCCTGGGACCAGTTTTGGGGTAACTCTCCTTATCAGCCAGGCTAGCTTGAATCCAGTGGCAATGTGAGCAAGGGACCCATGTCTTAGGATACCCTGACAACTTAGGGCAAACAAAGCAAACACTAGGAGATGACAGACAGAGCGCTGAAACTTTTCAGACACTCACCCAAATGGAAACAGGACTTGACTACTTTGTGAACTTTACAGTGTTTCAAGTATGACTGAATTGAAAGCATAAGAGGACCATTGGATCTGTGCCAGGAGCATGGTGTGTTCTACTATGAACAACTCTTATTGAATATTACTTAGAGTGCCCTGAAGATGCCCTTGTTGTTGGACGAAACGCGTTGGCTGCACCTATATGCATAATTAAGACGAATTTTAATAATTTTCCTGCTTACACTGGAAGCTGTGAATTGAAATTGTTGGAACTCAAACTCTTTATTTTTTGTGATTATTGCCTCTCATTCTGTTGTTGTACATGTACCTGTTCCTCTACTGAGCCCTAGAGTTGGTCTTACAGGGAAAGGACCTCCTTTGCCAGTAACTCCAGCTTCTCTGGAATAAAGGCAGGGGCCCTCTCATCTGTTGGACCTGGCATGGTTGCTCCCAGAGGCGAGAAACAGCAGCAAAAGTGGAGGAGGTCTTCATAGCAACAGTCTTAGGAGGCAAGTGAACTTTTTTTCCAACTGCCACGTACATGTACGTGGCATACATGGTCCTCAGTGGAGATAGACACAGCCATTGGTCTTTATAAGTTGCTGTCACCAATGTTAGCCTGTGGCTGTGTCAATCGTTGAGTATACTGCCCACTACGCAGTTTACTTCCACCGCAGCCATCTGCTTCCAAATGTCCTATTGGCAATGTCAGGCAGCCGCCATTTTACATGTTCAATAGTTTGTGACTGTTAAGTGCTTCACCACCACTCAAAATGGGGGCTAGTTTGTTTACACATTTAGGGCCAGATGTACAACCCTTGTTTGTGGCAGCAAACGGGAGATTGGCCTGTTTGCGACAGCAAAAAAAGATTCCAGGCATGTACAAATGCTATTTTGCGAGTCACTGACTCGCAAAATAGCATTTGCGACTCTCGCTATTAGGAAAGGGCGTCCCTTCCTAATAGCGAGTCACATGCCATGTACTGTTGTTTTCAAGTAGGTGCGAAACCACTTGGAAACTGGAAGGGGTCCCCAGAGAAAATCTTCCCCTTTGTGAGTGTGTGCGTAAATATTTTTTAAGACCAGGCAGTGGTCCCAGGGACCACTGCTGCCCTTAAAAAATGACACTGAAAAGTTTCATTTTTGTTTTTTTAATGCAGCCTGTTTTCCTTTAAGGAAAACGGCTGCATTTAAAAAAAAAAGAGCTGCTTCATTTAAAAAGCAGTCCCAGCAGGCCACCATACTTGGGAGTGCTAGCCATTCCCTATGGGGTTGCAAATTGAACTTGCCTCATAAATATTGATGAGGCATGCAATTTGCAACCCCATTGGGAATCGCAAACAGTGTCTGAGACACTGTTGTACATTGCATTTGTGAGTCACAAAGCGACGCAATTTGCGAGTCACAAAATGCAATCATCGTACATATGGTCCTTAGACTTCGATGGGCACTCATTTACTTAAAAAATACTATTACATGTAATGCGTTACAGTGCTGAAAATCAATATTTGCACTGTGTTGTGTACACGTCCCTTGATGGTATATTTTGGCAAAAAACATTATTAAGTAGAAATATGTGTTAATGATGTAATTGTAATGTGTTATTTATACATCTCAATATATTGATATGTAGTTTAGGCTATCAATGAAATTTGTAAGAATAAATAACAACAAGCAAATGTTTCATTTAATTTTGTTGAAACAACATCCCTATTTTGGAGAACTATATGACTTTAGTGTTAATTATCTCATATGTTGCTGTGGAAAATGTGATAAATTAGAAATGTTCTTTCCAATATAGGTATAGGAACCCTGGGAGAATGCAGAGACGACAACCTCAGGTGTTCCGCCCATTTCCAGGCCTTGCCTCCATGGAGGAATGCATCAAATAAAGGAGTTCAGATTGAATAGACAAACAAAAGTGAATTTATGTTATCAGCTGGAGCCAGATCTTCAGCCTCACAACAGAAATCCCACATCTATTACACCAATTGCCAAACTCATGACAGTACTTCATTTTGTGGCCACAGGATCCTTAACAATACACTGTGGCAGTATCTTGTGGAATGTCACAACTGCCTTTCAGTGGTGTGCTACACGTACTTTCTCCAATGATGAGACACAATAACAGCTTCATCCAGTTCCCACGGCAGCAGGATTCAGCCAATGTGAAAGGAGACTTCTACAGTTTGAGTCGCCTACCACATGTGGTTGGAGCAGTTGATGGCACATATATTGCTTTAGTGCCACCACACGCCAGGGAACGGGTCTACTGTAATTGGAAACACTTCCATTCAATCAACGTTCAAGTTATCTGCTTACCTGATTTGTATATCACAACTGTCTGTGCCAATCCCCCGACTCTGCCCATGATAGCTTTGTGCTATGGAACAGCACCAGACCTGTGCAAATGTCACAACTTGGACCTGACTACTGTACTGGCTTGATGGTCAGTACAGTCTTTCATAACATTGTGTATGAAATTCCAAGTAGAGCTATCTGAATGAATGAATGAATGAATGGAAACTTGTAACGCGCGACTTAGCCCAAGGGCATCAAGGCGCCTAAAGATGGTACAGCTTGTAATGTGAAACGATGCCGGACTAATAATAATAATACAGAATTTTATTGAGCGCGAACAGCTACCTCACTAGGAGGTGTCCCGGCGCTGGCATGACTACAAATAGGCCTCTACAAAGAGCCATGTTTTTAGTGCTTTACGGAAAAGCACGATGTATGATTGCCCTTTTAGTTCAGGGGGAAGCATGCTCCACAGCCTCGCGGCAAGAAAGGAGAAAGGCCCTCCCTCCCCACCTGGCTTTGACAACTCGGGGGACAGACAAAAGGTTTTTATTAGAAGAGCGAAAAGCCCTGCTGGGAGAGTAAGGGGATAGAAGGGACCTAATACCTTCTGCACTTGTTCCATGCAAGGCCCCATGGGTGAGGCATAGGATCTTAAAGTTAATCCTGGACTGGATAGGTAGCCAGTGCAGATTCTTCCTGGCTAGAGAGGCTGAAGAGAGTCTAGGGGCGTCCAGAACAAGCCTGGCCGCCAAGTTTTGCACTATCTGTAGGCACTGGATCAGCTTTTTATTGATGCCTGAGTAGAGCGCATTACAGTAGTCCAGTCTCGAAGAGACGAGAGCCACTGTAACCTGCTTCCGGGTTTCTGGAGAGAGATAGTGTGCGACCTTTCTCAAAATCCTGCTGACAGCAGGTAGAAACAGTCCTACTGACCTGACGGTCAAAGGAAAGCGTTGTGTCTATCAGCACACCCAAATTTCGGGCGGATTGAGAGGGCAGGGGGCACACTCCAAGGGACAAAGGCCACCAGTCACTCGACCAAATGTCCTGTTTACCCCCGAAAATCAGGACCTCAGTTTTCTCACCGTTGAGCTTCAGGAAAGTCTGGATCATCCACCGAGAGACTGCCTCCATACAGTTCCTGAAGTTAAGAGCGGAGATATTTACCGATTGGGAGAGGGAGACCATGATTTGAGTGTCGTCAGCGTATGACAACACCTCCAGCCCGAAGGATCTTACCAGCCTGGCAAGTGGGGCCACATAGATGTTAAAAAGTGTGGGGCTCAGGGATGAACCCTGAGGAACCCCACACTGCACAGGTTTGACAGGGGAGAGGAATTCACCCAGCTTGACCCTCTGTTCTCTTTGGTTAAGAAAAGAGGTTAGGAGGCTCAATGCTGGGCCCTCAACTCCCATCTCCCTGAGGCGTGTTACCAGGATAGAGGGGGACAGGGTATCAAAATAAGCTGTCAAGTCGAGCAGAACCAGAAGTGTAGTCTGGCCCCTGCCGACTTTCGAGCGGATATTGTTAATAACCACTGTAAGGGCAGACTCAGTACTATGGGCTCTTCGAAAACCATGCTGAGAAGGATCCAGCAGGCCGGAGTCATCCAGAAAAGCGCTCAGATGTTGATTGAGATGTGCCTCAAGCATCTTTGCTGGGGCGGGTAGCAGGGATATAGGGCGAAAGTTCTTCAGAACCCCGGTGTCCAATGTGGCTTTTTTCAAGAGGGGTTTGACAATCGCCATTTTCCAAGAGGCGGGGAAAATACCTTCAGTAATCGCTGAGTTCATCACCTCTAAGAGGGGAGGCAGCACTACCTCCCTGCAATCTTTGAAGATCTTAAGAGGACAGGGATCCAGAGGGGATCCAGATTTTATTTTGCCAAAGAGCAGGTTTAGCTGTTCGGTGGTAAGAAGGGGGAAATTGAGGAGGCTACTACCGAGTTCTTTCACCTGGCGTTCGGGTGAGTGGTAAAGTTTAAGTTCAAGGGGGGCGGCCAAATGGTCTGACCATGAGAGGAGAATAGGGGAGCCTATCGCTAGCCTAGGGTCATTTGAAAAAACCCCATCCAGCGTATGCCCGGCTAAATGGTTAGGGCTGTCCACAAGTTGCAGCAATCCACAGGAAGCCAAAGAATCTACCAAGGAAGAGGTGTCACTGGGGTTTGTATTTTCAAGATGAAAATTAAAATCTCCCAAAAGGGTCATATTGGGTCTATCAATGAAGGGTTCTAAGATTTTCAACAGATCGTGGCTAAAAACAGACCTGGGGCCCGGGGGCCTATAGAGAAAAAGGCCAGAGAAGGAAACTGTGGGAGAAGAATTAAGAGAAAAATACATAGCCTGGAAGGAGTCTGAGGAGGTGGAGAGGAATTCAGTACGACATATTAAAGAGCTCTTATACAATATGCCGAGTCCTCCTCCCCTACGTCCAACTCTATCTATCTGAAATTGTGTTACATTTTTCTGTACTTTTTTTGTCTTCCATCTAGGAGACTCAGCTTATCCCAACCAATCATGGTTGTTGGCACTTCTGAGGAATCTAACACTGCCAGTGGAAGTCTGCTTCAGTGTAGACCATGGAAGCACACGCTGCCAGTGGGGGAGGGAGGGCTTGGGGCTCCTAAAGGCCTGATTTAGTTTTCCGGACAAAACTGGTGGAGCCCTCCTCTACTTACCTGCTAAGGTATTCCAGATCACTGTGGCTTGGTGCATGCTCCACAACACTGCCCTGTGGTTTAACATCCCTTACATTTCAGAGGATGGAGACTATGAAGAACAACCAGATGAGAATCATGAAATGCCAAATGAAGATGATAGTGGTGAAGAGGAAGAGTTGACTTACATCAAGATGTCTAAGACAACTTCTTCTCATCAGTGTAAGTACATCTGTACATGTTATCACTTTTACCATTCAGTCAACTATCTATGTTATAATGAGAGACGGATGTAGTGGCAATTTCTTATGAGGACACGTTCAGGGAAATTCAGGTCAAAGCTCTTTGTTGTTCAAAGTTTAAACACATAGACAACTGTGTCCAGTTACATTGTGTCTCTCACGTTGTTTTGTGGAACTGTGCCCTCCAAACATTGATTTTATTATGTGTCTATTATGCAATGTGTGATTAGTAATCTTTTGGGGTTTATCTTTTTTAGGTTCCATTACCATGTCATATTCATTTGGACATTTCAATTGCAGGTATGTGGTGCTGTTTTGAAGTACAAAGGAAACTTCGGTTAATCCAGGGAAAAACAGACACAGACTTTGGGTGTACGAATATGGTACCAAGGCAGCTTGCACTGTGATTGAATGAAGGAATAGAAGATGACATTAGACCTGTGCACTGTCGTGTGGTGGGCCCCAAGGCAATATGTGTGCCATCATTAGCTCAAAGAACATGTGGTTCCAAATCATGATAATCTCCCTTCACATTGGCAAAATCCTCATTTTGTGTAATGTGTATGTAGCTGTTGATGTGTCTCTTCATTGTAGGACATACATCTTGTGTCACACCACTGGAACATAGTTGTGAAATTCTACCAGATTTTGGATCAGTGGATTTGACTGATCCTGTGAATACAAAATGTAGTTCTGCCATGTTTTTGTCTATTGGTGTTATTGATATGGAATTCCATATGTGAGCCGGAAGGTCTGGCTCCAGCTGATGATGTAAGTTAATTATAATATGCCTATTCAATCTGATTGTTTTGGATATCTCCCTTTCTTCCATGTTGGCAAGGTCTGGAACTGGAAATGTGAAAACTGATGCTGAGTTTTAGTGTCATGCATAAGTTGTTCTGTTAGTGAAATGAAATGTTGCCAGACAAATATGTGCCAAATTGAATAAACATAGTAGCTGATGATTGAATGGTATGATGTTTATGGGAGTCATGAATGGCAACTTGAAATAAACATTACCTACTTGCAAATCATGTTTTGATTTTTCTCATTGTCAAGTTATGATGGAAAAAAACAAATGCATTGATAGAGTTGAGATATACAACACCAGCCTATGACTTTGTGATTTGTAAATGTATTGTACTATATATGATCAAATTAAAGAGGGAGTACATAACAAAGGCAAAGCAAAAGTCAGTCATGGTGAATGAAACCATATTTGGAGAGCCAAAATTATTTGAAGCCCAATGTCCAAAATACTACTGCCATCAGAAAGGCAAGTGTGTCCCGAACTAGTCAGCAGAGTGAATAGTAGGAACACACTTGAGGAAATTAGCGCTGTGATTTCTTGCTGGCAGTGGCAGAGGTCTTGCCATCCTAACCTCCTGGTGATTTAAATGGACGTCCCCTGGGCAGTGGGGGGGAGGGTGGATCCACAATTACAAGGGCTGGGTTAGCTGCTGGTGGTTCTTCAGGTGGCAGGGCTGTGGTCATTGTAGATGGCTCAGATGTTTTAGGACTACAGAGCTGGTGCTGGGAAAGCCCTGCACATGTGGGTGTAAATGTCCTGAAGCACCCTAATCATGGAGCCCATATTAGAGTAATGGGGCTCCATCTGCTGGTTGTGCTCTCTCTGCAGCTGCTTCATCCGCCAGAGCTTGGTGAGTGCCTGACCCCTCATGTCTTTGGACTGATGGTAGGCTCTCAAGACTTGGTGGATGGTGGTGTGGGTTTCAGTGACCACACTGGACTCAGTATACTGGCCCACATATACCCTCTTGTGACCCCTAACCTCACTACCCTCTGCCCCTGGCCCTGGGTGCCCCATCTAACTGATTCCTGGGTGAGTGGAGCTGGTGTTGTCTCAACATCACCTAGGACTGGGGGGCACAAAAACAGTGTCACCATGGGAGGAACAGAGGATGTGTAGTCTGCTGAGGTGTTACAGCTTGTGTTACGACCCCAACCCGCCACAATCCAAAGCTCAAGTCCCGCTAATCACCCGAGATTGGAAAAACCTAGAAACTCCTCTCCTCACTCACACCCTTACTACTTCCTCCTATGAGGCGTACGGAAATCCTACACAGGCCTCTAATATATACCATGACTGGCTCCAGGACGCCCTTAGTTCGGTAGTTCCGACTAAATCAATCTTTCCAAATCGATCTACCCCGCATGCCCGATGGTTTTCAGAGGATCTCAGACTCCAGAGACAGCATTGCAGGAATCTTGAGAGACACTGGCGCAAACACTACAGCCCTCAGGATAGACAAACTTATAAAGATGCCTTAGCTATATACAAACGCTCTATAGTCACTCACAAGAGTGCCTTCTTTCTATCACAAATTGAGTCTGCCCAAAATTCCACTAAGAAACTGTTCCAAGTAGTCAACACCCTCTCCATTCCTCCATCAGGTCCTTCTATCGAGCCGACTCAAGACCTACGCGACTCCTTAGCGGACTACTTTGCTACCAAGGTCACCAATATATATTCATCTTTCTCTTCCCTAACCCATTCAGAAGGCCCTGTCTCCATACCCCTGCCTATATCTGCCTGTCCGACCTTTTCACATTTCCATTCAGCCTCGGCTGAAATAATCAGTAAGCACGTGACCACCATCAGGTCAGGTTCTCCCTTTGATCCATGCCCACCTTCCGCATTCAATCCTCTTCATGAGGTCATTACTCCACCACTCACCGACATCTGCAATTCCATGTTCCTCACTGGTGACTATCCGGAAATATGGAAAAAAGCAGTCATCAAACCTCTGCTAAGGAAACCCTCTTTGGATCCCTCAGAACCAGCCAGTTACAGACCCATAGCTTGCCTTCCCTTCCCAGCCAAGATATTTGTATCTCTCATGAATCAGCAACTGTCTGAATATATCAATCAACATCAATTGCTGGACGACACCCAATTTGGGTTTAGGCAGGGCCATGGCACGGAAAGCGCACTGATAAAAGCGTCCGATGAGATCAGGGTAATCCTAGACCAAGGTGGGGCGGCGGTCCTCATACTGTTAGATCTTTCCGCCACCTTTGACACGGTCGATCATTCAATCCTGATCGACCGTGTCTCAACCTTGGGGATTACTCATCTAGCTAGGGATCTTCTTGCTTCCTTCTTGGCCAACTGCACTCAATCTGTGAAACTGGGAACATTCTACTCGCCCATTTTCACCTTGCCGTGCGGGGTGCCACAGGCATCATTGCTAAGTCCGAAGCTATTCAATATCTATGTGTCGGACTTGGCGAGGGTCATAAAATCACACGGGCTGAGTTTAACCACCTATGCAGATGACACCCAGTTGGTGTTGGCTGTGCATAAGGACGGGGCAGCGGCTGCCTCTAGATTCCAAGAGGCTTTGCTAGCCATAGGCTCCTGGATGTCGAGGAACTGCCTAAAATTAAACTCAGACAAGACCGAGGTCATGATCTTTGGCAACCTCTCCCCTGGATAGTCTGACAACTGGTGGCCAGACGAAATGGGCCCCCCTCCAGAACCGGTTGCCAAGGTCAGAAACCTCGGGGTCATGTTTGATGATAAACTGACATTCCATCACACGCTAACACAGTGGTTTCCTCCTCCTTCTTTACTTTAAAGAAAGTCAAGAAGCTACTCCCATATCTACCTGCATCTGCAGGAAAAATCCTCATAACCACTCTAATCTTTTCCAAATTGGATTACTGCAACGCCCTCTTTTTGAATGCCCAAGAACGGGTTCTAAATAAATTGCAGTTGATCCAAAACGCGGCAGCCAGAGTCTTACTTTCCATCCCCAAACACCATTCCACATCCCCAGCCATACGTCAACTCCACTGGTTACGAGTTAGAAGCCGTATAAAATTCAAGGCTCTCTGTATCGCCTACAAGGCGATTCATAACTCTGGACCATATTTCCTGAGAAATGCATTCACGATCTATACCCCCAATAGACTCCTTCGGTCATCATTGACCTGTCTCTTACCAGTCCCACGTACCAGAACCATTTCCTGGGGAGACAGACGTTTCCTAGTGGCTACAGCGAGGCTCTGGAACACCCTCCCTTTCTACATCAAATCCAGCCCCACGCTTCTTATCTTTCGGAAACAACTGAAAACTTGGCTCTTCAACCAATGACTGCCTTCAGCGTCCTGAATGTCCACTCGATAATCCTATGCGCCGAGACACCTTCGGGTATTTGCACGCAATACAAATCCAATAAACATAAACATAAACAGCTTGGGTGGTAGGTGTTGGTGTGGGCTCAGACAGTGTTACTGGAGTCATCTGCCTAGACTGACTAGATGTACCAGGCTCCTCAAGCTCCTCCATATCACTAGGAGTGCTGTCCTCACTGATGCTTGAACCTGGGCTGGAGTGGAAGTATGTTCAGTGGTAGGAACCTGCCCATGTGGTCAGCCAGTTTGAACTATTGAGAAAAAGATACACATTTGTTTAGTAATAGTGCATATTGTGCATTCATATCTTTCGTGACAAACAAAGTCTACCTAGAAAACAAAATAGGTAGAGATTATTGTGATGATAGCTTCAAGTGGTATTGCACATTTTACCCTAACTTTTAACAATTTCAAACATTACAACTTCAAATCAGCAGGTAATAAGGTGCCCTGAAATGCTCAGGAAGTGATTAGGGAGTATATCTACCAACTCCCAACCATTCATCCCAACATAGTGGAGAGGTAAAATGTATAATTGACAATTTCAAGGCCTAGCTGAATTCATAGCACGCATTTCCACTACCTGTATGAAAGTTTGATATTAGCCATCATGTGAACCAGTACAATGTACATTTCAGCAATTCCCACTTATATTCAGCATAGTAATTTACATTCCTGACAATTTTTGTGTCAACACAGTTTGATTTGTGAAACTCATGACATCAATTTAATTGTTTTAGAAGAACAGGGAAACATTCATAAAAAAACACAAATCATTATCAGAAGAGAGCATTGAATAGGGATTGACCACTACATGACAAGAAAGAAGGAGTAATATGACATAGAAATATTCGTTTCGGAAAGAGAAACCGTGCATCATGGTTGTTGTCCATTTCAAGGACAACTTCCCAACACTTGCATAATGGTTAGTGGAACATACCTGTGGAAATTATGTAGTGGAAATGGGCCATACACTTACAATATGACAAACATATGAGTAATCAGTTATTTGGTGTTGTATAACTTACAGGCACCACACCATGACGTGATATGCAGTGGAGATTGACACCTGTTATCTAAGATGCAGCACAATACATTTCCCCAAACGATATGATGTATCTGATACTGATAGTATGAGGTTTCTACATTATGAAATTATATACAGAACAGATTAGCAACAGCTAACTAAAAAGCAAACAGGACATTGAGATTTAGTGAGAGTATGTAAAGTGTAACTTACTAGACTCCACTCCACCAGGTATTCCTGTCACGCCTTCAGTATGTAGGATCTGCACGACCTTCTCCTCCCAGGGCATGAACGGTATTGGGGGCATGGGAGAACCACTACTAGTCTGTTTGTTCTCCATGTGACGCTTGAAGGCCAGGGAACGCACCCTCCCACACAGTTTGTTCTACCTCTTCCTAATTTCCACCTGTGTG
Source organism: Lissotriton helveticus (assembly GCF_964261635.1). Classification (NCBI taxonomy): domain Eukaryota; kingdom Metazoa; phylum Chordata; class Amphibia; order Caudata; family Salamandridae; genus Lissotriton; species Lissotriton helveticus. The sequence goes on along the minus strand of NC_136070.1, from coordinate 132,193,436 downwards.
CGCAGGTTGTTTGCTACAGCATCCACTCTGCTGACTATTCTGTACAACATTAGCCTTTTCTATGACAGGGTTGTATTTCGGACTTGGGCTCCAAACAATTGTGGCTCTCCTCTTAAGATTTCATTCACAATGACTGACAATTCTCCCTCAGTAAAATGGGGATTTATGGGGCCTGGCATTGTGGAAAATAATTTAATGAACTCAAATTAATTAAACACATGGCAAACATGAGAAAAGATGAAGGGACAAAAACAGGGAAAAACAGCAATATCACTTATTTTGACAGCAAAAAAGATCAGGTAATAAATGGTGTGGTGGAGCTGGATTGGCAAAGGATCATGGTCTGAAATGGGGTGTGGTTTATAGCATGGTATGCATGTGTTTCCATTTGGCCAATAGACATCAGGAGCATTCCATCCAATGGCCACAGTGATGGTGCATGGTTGAGCATGTACCGTTACGTACTCCCTCCACCAGGGACCAGACGCTAGGAGACCAACTGCACAACTAGGAAATATGAATCAGCTCAGCAGGAACCCACCACCCTGAAGCCTCACGTATCTAAATATGGCGGGTAAAAGACTGACAACTTGGCAGAGTACATAGACCACTTCCGCGGTGGGACCCCGGTAAGACCGCCAAGATCTAAATCCGGCCCAATGTAGCCTAGTATTTTCAGTTTCAGTTTCTGACCTCCATAAGCATTTGTATGTACAGCACTATTTAAAATGTGTAATAGCCTTTGGCTATTTGTGATCAAATGCAAAATCTGATACAGAGCAATTTGTTTAACCTGGATCCAGAAGTAGTTTAAGTTATATGCCATTATGCCATCTATGAGCCCTTCAATATAAAGATCACTGTACAGAATGTCATCATCACTTACGTGTGAAATATTTAAATTAGAACTCACAAAATCTTTATCAATACCTTTTTCTCTGTGAGATTTACTTTTGTATCGGTGACTGCAAGCCCTACATTACTAACATGTTTATTCCAATCTTTTTTTTCTCTTTTTCTTTGTTGGTATTCACAGTGAGTTGGCAATAAATCATAATTTCAGAGGGCAATAGGGTACAGGTAATGTAGTTCTTAAAACTTCTTATGATCAATAAAGTATATCTAAGTGTGCACAAAATGACAGAAGCAAGATTATAGATATTCCAGTGAGAGCTCATTATTTCAATCAACCATATCCATAACATGTTCGCCAAGGACCCAAGATCTTAGCAAACATTTTGGGGCAGCTCCTAATCTTTTGAAATTAAATAAAATTACGATTTATAATGCGCACCAATACCCGAGTGTGTCTAGGCACGGCATTACTACTGAACTGGCTAACCAGAAAGGGATGTTCGATAAGTGCGTACGGGCTAGTTGTAGAACATCCAAATGTTTAAAAGATTGCGGAATGCTAGAAGATTGCTTTCCTTCTTCAGTGTCAGAGAGTTCCACAAGCTAGCAGTGCCCACCACAAAATGTCTCCCTCGCCATGAGGCAGTTTAGTCATTGGGATTATCAGGTTGGAGGAGGCCACTGACCAAAGCTGCCTGTCTGGGGTGTACCACCTGAAACTCTGTGTAAAGTAATTGGGGCCAAGCCCAATAAACAGCTAGTAAGTGAGGGGCAAGGATCTGTGCATACTCTTTGTAGAAGGGCATGGTCAGTCTTTCCAAACCCACCCTATCTCCCTAACCATAGTTCAGAGCCACCACCTCTTTGCTGTGGTACTGTGTCTCCCAAACTGCCTCTTTGGTATATTCTCTGAGTTTTTGCCTGATTGAGGCAAGAATGCATACATTACCTGAGGCAAAAAACATAGCTCAATCATATGGATATCTGATTTTAGTCAAGTGAGTTGCATTTGTATAACTTTCAATACCCTAGCCTGCTTGTCAATGCACGCACCTCTTATAACAACCTTGAACTCCTCCTATAGGGTGGAGGCTGAGGTTATGGCATTATAAGAGAAATATTCCATGATGCCTGATCGGATAATCAGGTCATGGGGGCGTTTTCAGGGAGTCTCCAGGAGTGTGCTCGGTCGTGAGTTTCAGGGAGGGCAAAGTCAAGGAGGACTGGTGCATGGTCAAAAAGTGTTCTACCAAAGGGCTCAACTGCCACAGCCCAGGGGACCGCATACCTTGTCACCTGCCAATAGTCAATCGTGGACCAGGTATTGTATGTGGCACCCACGCAAGTGCCCTCACTATCGTGGGGATGTTTAATTCTCGATGTATCTACAAGCATGTGGTTTTCCATTATGACGTGTAATTGAGCTGCGGCCCCTGGGTGTGATCACCTCACATTGCTGGATTGGTTAAGGTGGTGATCCAGTACGATATTGAAGTCACCACCACACACAACAGTTGCGAGTCCTACGCTATGGATTTGGTGCCACAGATCTGTGAAAACGTTGATTGTGTCAACATTAGGTCCATACACAGAAGCCAGTTTATGGGGTCTGCCTTGAAGCATGCAGAACCACATATCTGCCCTGTTTATCCCAGATGGATGTGTACATGTGGCACTGAAGACCTCTGCAAATGAAAATAGCCACGCTGCGTGCATAGTTCGATCAGACCACTATATGTGCTTCAGCGAGATGTGAGGTGCAAGTCGAGGATGCAAGGGATTGGGCCTAATCAAGCAGAGATTGGAGCATGATCCTAAAATAAGTGTCCTTTCTTTCTATGGCAGTCGACTGTAGTATCTCCAGTATTCGTAAGTTGTTCTGCCTGGCCCTGGCCTCCACACCTTTTAATTATCCCAAAAACATTCGCCATCCACAGAAGGGGCTCATTTGTGGCTGTGTAGGCGTCCTCAATTTCCAACACTCACGTCTCACGTTGGTCAATATGTCTGCCTTGCTTGTCCACTCACTCTTTCATATAAACCAGCCTAGTGGTAAGAAGATCAAGCTTCACGTCTATTGCAAAGGGGCTATGCTTCATGTCAGTAAACATGCCTTCAATATCCTGGTCAGAGAGGGAAGGGGCCTCTTCAGGAGCATCTCGCTGGAGGACCTCAGGGGGTACGTCTGGCTTCAAAGGAGAGCTTTGGCTGCTTGGAGTTGTGTTTGTCCATCTTGAATGGGGGGCCAGGTATTCTCTAGATGAAGACCACAAGTGGTGAAGTTAGCTTAGTGGTTCATTAGCTTGTAGGCCAGGTCCAGCCTCACCCCTTGAGATATGAGGGGGTCACAAGTCAACCCTGGGCCTCGCTAGCTCACCAGAGTACTGTCTGTTGTGTTTCCAGGCACCTTGGTCTTGGTCCTGAGTCTCTCAGGGCCATACGCAGCCCAAACAGCAATAGCAGTGGGAGTGGGTTACAGCTGGTGAAAGCGAACTGACGCACCCTGGGTCAGGAGCAGTGAGGGACCCCGGCTGGTCTGGCTGGCAAAAAAGACAGGGCAGTGGTGATACAGTTAGTGGGAGTGGGCATCCCTCTGCCCACAGCAGCAGGTGTCTTGCAGCCAGTCTGCCCATCTCTAATTTGCCCTGAGGCTGTGGTTGCTTTCTTACCCAACTAGTCTCCGCTCGATGACCCAGGGCGAGTCCAGTCACTGGTGGGCAGCCCAAAGCAAAGAACAGGGCCTGGCACAGGAAAACGGCCCTCCTGAGCTCCCCTAGGCCCAGGAAGGCTGCAGCACTATGGGGAAGGAGTGGCCCATCAATCAACACCGGAGAAGCTCCACAGCTGGCTTTCATGCACCCAGCAGGGCAGGGGCTCTGCCCTGCACCATTGCAGCCAGCATGTTGGGGTTCACGAGCCCTCCTATGCAGCAGCCATCATTTTACTTGGCTCTCTCGAACCCCTGACGTAGATGGTTTAATCACATTGACATAGCTGTTATTAGAGCTGTCACCTGATGGGCCAAGTGCTTCAACTGATGAATCTTTGAATTCTACCTGATTCATATAAGTTCATCTCTAAAGTTGTAAAATTCACAGGGAGCAGCGTGGATCCGCAAGGCTGAAGGTATGAATCTATGGATTAATTGACTTGTGGCTCATATGATATTTCTAAACATTTGATTGCGCCTTGAAATACATTCAAAGTATCATCTTCAGTAATTGCTTCGGATCCCTGTGTCAAAGGAAGACGGATGGCATCTATAGCTCCCAAACAGTTGTACGAGTAGCTCGTGAGCTACTAGTAGCTCTCCAACTACCTGTGAGTAGCTCTCCGGTGTGCAGCCCAGCATACTAATATAGAAGGTTTTGCTTAGTTGAATTATTGTATGTGTAGCAAAATTAAAAAGAATGTATTCCAGACAAAATGTGAGTATTTTCAGAACTAATAAGTTGATGCTTGGAGAAAAATGGTTGAATTTCAAAAATATATGTTAAGCTATTATTTGATTTGAAGAGGTTTGTTAGTCATATTTTTACTTAGTGCTAGGGGGATTACAACTATGGCTTTTATATATTATATATTGTAATATTGCAATTCAATTTGTCAAAGACTTTTTTACTTTACTGCTGGAACCATGCCTAATGCACTGATGTAATCACTGCTGACAATCTTCGGTGGGATAGTCACTCTTACATCACTAATATTAGTAGCTTGGGATGATTTTTAATAAACATAAGTAGCTCCTATTACATAAAAGTCTGGAGACCTTTGTGTTAAATGCACGCATCCAGAGCCTCCATGTTAACGGTGGCTCCTTGGCCCGGAAAACAAGGGTGGACTTGGATTTACATTTCCTTTCATTGTGCTCATTTTATTTGCTGCAGAAGAAATGTGTTTCTAAAAGAGTGAAAATAGCACAACTTGAAAGAATTGTCTGTGGGGTTGTTTCAAAGCCAAATGATGACTAATAATTGTTTGATTACTGCTCTACAATAAAAAGCTAAGGTTGTCAATTGTTGAACATATGTAGAATTAAATTGCTAGTAGGCGTGCTATGAGCGTTTAACTTCTTGATGCTAAAACTAGCAATGTTTTATGATGCTGGAAACGAAATCTCAAAACGCTCTAATAATGCCCGGAAAGAGACAGTGTGCGTGTAATATGTGGGGTTCACTTTACCGGTTTTCTACATGCGACACCCGTATTTTAATGTCCCGTCCTGTAAAGCAAAGTCACCTAAAGCTGGTATTTTTAGCCCTATCTTTACATTCATCAACCAGTAAATATAAATATAAAAGCAGTTTTGAATGTATTCTACAGCTGTGTTAATAATTCGTGAATATTAATGGAGCTATCTCTGGGCGTCCTGTAAGTCAGTGGGAGAGAGGAGCAGTAAAGAGGTTTAGTAAAAGAAAGTAGGTAAACACGACTAACCTTGAGTGTTCAGCTTCAAAATGCGTTGCCCGCATTAACAGTTCGTTAGTCTAAAAAGTCCTGACCCAACGCCCTAAAAGGGCTCCTGACAGGATTCTTCTGCCCCAACCGCCAAACTCGCGCGAGGCAGCAATCGTCACAAGAGATCAATGAAGCGAGGCCCTCGCGCTGGGGAAGAGACCAAAGGGCGAGGGGAGATTAAACAGTGACCATAGCTTTCTATGCTCAGAAAGAATAATCAAGAACTGGAAGAAGTCAAGACGTTTACATACTCAGGGCCGGACTGGCCATAGCGGTTACCGGGCGTTTCCCCGGTAGGCCGCTAGGGTGGGGGCCGTGTGCCTCATATTCTCAAAGAACCTTCTGCGGGATTGACATAACAAGAGGATGAGAGAGAAATCAGAACCTTCTTACATGTCAAACCTAACCCTGGCCGAGGCATCCGGTCATTGCTTCGCCATAAACACAGACAAAAGGTAGTCATGGAAAAGGCGGGAAGTCCAATTGCATATGGATCCTGATTCTGGCCTGGACAAGAGAGTTTCCAAAATAAGGTGCCAGTGAAATGGTGGGAGTCTGGAAACAAGCTTTTTTTCTACCTGTTGGATACCTAAGCACTGCCCTCGAGGCTGATGTCTGATGGCTGATTAACAAAGCATCGAAAGAGCACTTCTTATTCAGTACGAAATCTCCAATTGCAGCAGTACCCCGCATTTGAATAGTTCTGTCACAGAAAAATCTTGAAGTAACCAGATCACTGAAAAACAAATTCACCCATGTAAGAACCAAATGAAGAACTAGCTGCTCAAGAACCTGGGCAGGATTTGAAATTCTGCCATTCTAAAATTACTGTATGTTTTGCATAACTTTCATATCAACAGGGAAGCAAGCGCTCGTCACTTAGAAAACATGCATTGTCAACGCCAATCAATCTTGCTGTAAAGTGATAATGCATGAAGTCAGTTATACAGTTCAAAACTACAGAATACTAGTATATTTTGGCAAACAATTAATCAGTTAACAAGACCCTGTAACGTCTTAAGTTCCAACGTGCAGGAATCGGAGTGGGCAGAGTTTCTCGCATTAAAATTCAAAGATACCTCGACAATAACCCAAAGTAGTGACCCATGCACAAAAAGTCAAAACAAAATGTGCCTAGTAAAAGTCCCATGGAGTAAAACGTTGACCAGTGCACATTGCAACATATCGGTTGCAGACCCTCAGAATAATCCATAAAGAAATAATTAAAATAATCAAAAAAGGAAAAACCAACGGGGCGCCAGGCCCGAATGGCATCCCACAAGCGGCGTATAAATATGCCCCTGAATTCTGGGGACCTTGCCTGGCGGAACTGTTCTCAGACGTGCAAAACTTGAATCAAGTATCTGAAAGTTGGCAAGGATCAATATTCATGCCAATTTATAAAGGTGGAGAAAGATCATTAGCAAACAATTATCGTCTGATAGTATTGCAGGATGTCGAGGCTAAATATTTCGCATCTTTACTATCAAACGATTTGGTCTCCTGGTCAGGCGAAAAATCCCTGATCCCCATTAATCAAACGGGGTTCAGGAAGGGGATTGGAACAACAGCAAACATCCTATCCATCACTATGATTGCGGAGAAGTGCATGAGTAGTAAACAGGACCTGAATATGTGTTTTATTGATCTTCAGGCAGCCTTTGACAGTGTAGATCGTAACTTATTGTGGGCGAAACTGAGAACGTGGGCAATACCGGAGAATATTCTAAGGGGTTTGCTGCTATTCTATTCGGATACTTGGTCGCAAGTAAAAATAGGCGATGGAACACGACTGTCGAGAAAAGTTCCCACAACGATCGGCCTCAAACAGGGGTGTGTTCTTGCTCCACATTTATTTAACCTCTTCATTTCTGATCTTTCCGGGAAACTGAACCATTGCAATGCCCATCCACCGAAACTAGGTGTTTTACAGCTCACCCATCTGGCTTACGCAGATGATATAGTACTCTTGAGCCTAACAAAGGTGGGACTAACCAGATTAGTTACGGAACACTCTGCTTTGCTGTTGGCAAACAAGCTGTCATTAAACATCTCAAAAACCAAAACAATGTTGATTACCAACCGACGTGGATCGCATCTTGATATTAGGTTAAAGGGGAAACCGTTAGAGAAAGTCTCAGCATATAAATACCTTGGTTTCTATATAGACGATAAACTCAATTTTGAAGAACAGAGGAAATATTTGACTCAAAGAGCTGGTGCCCTATTATTTGGACTAAGTACTTTGTCAAAAAAATTGGAAGGGCCATCACTTAAACCCTTATTAATTGTGATGGCAAACAAAGTTCTCCCAACTCTGACCTATGGAAGTGTGGCAATGCATGGAAAAGACGCAGACTTACTAAACAGCCTAACAACAAAAATTTATAAAAAGGTATTACGATTACCAAACAGCACATCACCAGCGCAAATGCAACTCGAGTTTGGATTAAAAAACGAAACACCGGGCAGATTATACTCCTTCATTAAGGTGTGGTATCAGATCAAGCAAATAGCATGCAATAAAAATCTTAACACCTACCTATGGCAAGAGCTCAAAACCCCCAAAAAATCTATAGTAAATCAATTCCTCACGCATGCCTTAGAGACAATGTGCTCAAAAACGTATGGGATAAAAATCTGTCATTTGCCGTTCTAAAATAGACTCTAAACAAAGTGGCCAAATTCCACTCACTAGTTTTAGACAAAGAAATTTTCTCCCATCGTTCGCACTCATGGGCTGTGATAAATGGCTATAAGACATTGACACCGACACTGTACCTGGAAACAACCTACTCTATTTTTATTAAGAGAAAGCTGATGTCTTTGAGATTTGGCGTCTTTCCGACACTAGCTGATGATCCTGCCTGGAAACAGCAGGCTGCCGTTACATGTCGACTGTGTGGTAGCCATAAAGAAGATATCATACACATAGTCTGTCATTGTAAGGTGCTGCCCAAGGAACGGTCATACTTTTTAAAGGAAAGCTTTCGGATCAGGAGACTACGAACATGCAGATCTGCCATTATTGGAAGCCTGGATATAACCGCTCCACGAATACATTGCAAGCTGGTGAAGTTCCTGCAGGCATTTGAAAAATGTATAAAGCAACATGAGGACTTTAAATTGATAATGATTTGAATTTCTCCTCTGCCTTAAATAATTTTGTATAGTGATGTAAATAACAGTATGAAAATTATTTCGTTTTTACCTTCCATTTTTACCACAAGCCTTTTATCACTAATTTTTTTAATGACTATCTTATAACTTTTTATACTTGTTGTGTGTCATATATCAAATTGTTATGGTTTTAATTAACTAAACAATAAAGTTTAAATTTCAATTTCAGTCATCTCAGTTTTGCTGATTTCGGTGATTAGGACACGAATAGCTTTAAAATAATATGCCATTCTATAGTTGTATATATATAGTGCATACAAATAATGCCTTACTAAAATATGGTCTGACATATGAGATATGAGGAAAAACAGAGAAGGAGACGCCACTTTACTGAAGTGAAACTGTATTTCCTTTTATGTATCGCACTTGGGGGCATATCATCAAGACAATTATCGCTGCCTTAGGGGCCGTTTTTGTCCGGAAAGCAGCGATAATTGTAACGCAGTATCAACAAGGACACGCTAACAGGCTTTAGCTTCTGTTTCCTTGTAATATCATCCATTTCACTAACGCCTTGCTTCTCATTGCTAATGAAATGCTAGGTAGGCGTTCCCGACTGAAATTTAGCAAAAATAGTCGCTAACACAGCTTCTCACTATCAACAAGGATATTGCTAACCCGCCTGGTGACATGAAAAGTTGTGCTAACTGCGTATATCCCGGTTTCTAACAACATTTTCTGACTTAGCTATATGTATGGGAGGTGGATTGTGAAGCTAAGTCCACATCTCCCTATCAGCAATGTTTTCCCGATCGCTGTTTTTTATCGCTGGGAGTCCAGCGCTATTGCCGCTTTTTGCTGCTATTGCCGGGATTTCTATTCCCTCTGCGATGCTCGTTGTTCATAGTGCGCTAACCGGGCGATAAAACCCGGTGATAGACGGCGAAAGAAATGTTCACCCTACACGCGGCCTGTGATAATTATCGCTGCCGCATGATGATATGCCCCATGTTTATTTCACTGTGCGCAGCATTGATCACAAGCCTATTTTCCAGGGGCCTCATTTATGAAAAGTGACGCATCGCTGCGTGAAAACAGCGATGCGTCACTTTTCACTGCGCTCTCGCTGCGACATGATTGATGCGTCATATTTATAATATGACGTATCATGTCGTAAGGAGTTACAGATACGTCAGTATTTCTGACATATGTAGGTGCAAAAGTGACGCATTGCTGGAGTGTGTCACAAAAGTGACGCAACTCCAGCAATGCTTCCTTTCACATGGGGAAAGCCCCATGTGAAAGGGCTTGTGTCAGTCTTACGCCTGCTGTGAGGCAGGCGCAAGATTTTGACGCAACAGCGTCCTAAAAGTGACGCAGTGAAATCTCATAGATTTCACTGCGTCATTATTACGAGCCTTTTTGCAGGGGGAACGCCCCTCCTGCATACATTAAACCTGAGGCAGGTTTAATGTAGCGCAGGGGTTTACAAAGTGACGCATCTGCTTTGATGCGTCACTTTGTAAATAGTGCGCATCAGGAGGCAAGTTTTACGCCGCCGATGCGTCACAAAAAGTGACGCATCGGAAGCGCAAAACTCACGCAAGGCCTCATAAATGAGGCCCCAGGTATTACCTAAAGGTAAAACTGTCTCTACTAGTTACAATGCATCTGCTGCACTCTAGTGGTACTTTTTATTAACGCTACTACTTGGTGGTTAGTGGCTAAACCTGAGAGTTATTAGTTTTATCTAAGGACAGCTTTAGCTAGTTTTTTCAGTCTCTTGTCTTTCCAAACATAGCAAATAAAAACATATATATTCAATAAACACCATTGGTCTGTTCAAATGTCACCCATATAATGCTCCCTTCCACCACAGCTCAAAATATGGGTCAATGGACTAGCCCATTTCAGACATTGGATGCCATCACTTTAAGTGACTGCTCTTTACTCTTGGACATGTGTACATATAGCTAAAAAAAAAAAAAATCCCCACAAAATAACCTTTTTAATTTAGACACTTGTACTTCCTTACTTCTCAGTGACTGCTAGTCCCTAAGCATAGTAGAATCACATCAACTATTTCAATAACACTCAAAACATTTATTGTAAAGTTGCAATGTTGACTCATCACTATCAGCCAGCTTTGGTATATTTATTTATCATTTAGATAAAATGGAGCAAAAGGCATTATAGTAACAATATGCAAATTAGCTAGGTCAAGCCGCCACAGTCCCTCTACTTTGCGATTGACACTTCAAGCAATTGCATCTGAGTGAAAAGATCCTCCAATAACTACTAAAGGAACTGCAGCACCTTTGTGATGGTATGTGCACATAAATATATGAATAAAAAACCCTCTTATCAAATATATTTTACAATTGTGTTGCTCCACTGATATTGCCATTTTGCTTCTTCCTACCAGAGCTTACAGCATAGAGCATAGGCTTTAATATAAATTTTAGTTCCAACACACAGTAGGGTGCAATCACTTACTTCCCCAAAAAATCAAGAAATTTATAAAAATCTGTAATCATAACTCTTTATTACAAACCACCATTGGCAAATGTGTTTATGCTATGGAAACCACGCATACATCATTAAAAAGGGACAATTGTGAACACAAATAAAGTGTTACAGCTGCACTCCCTCAATTTCATAAAATTCATCTAAAGCATTGCCTCTGACTTCAGAGGGAGCCCTAGTAACAAATTGTGGGACTAAACCGTCATTTCATCTAATAATTTAAGTATGTTTGCTTCTGATGCGAGAGGGACCTCTAATAATACCTCACGGAACTGCAGCTCTGTGAAAGAATTTTTAAGATTTTGAATGTGACTCGAGAGGGACCTATTGTAACGACCTTAGGAGCAATAGGTTCATGAATGAAATTCAGTGCTTTTGCATCTGACTCAATTGGGGCCTCTAGTAATGCCTTGAGGACCTGCAGAAAATATATGAATATAATATATAAAATAAGCTTTCATCAAATATATTTATATATTATGTTGCTCCACTGAGATATTCTTCTACCTACCGCAGCATATAGGCTAGGGCGGTGTGCTTTAATATGAGCAACTGGCATAGTGCCACTCAAAAGCCAGTTTTCTAAAAATAAGTTTGAAGGGATTTAAATTTAATAGTGACTGCTAGTACTTTGTAAATGAAAATCAGTAGCTTTATGTTTCCCTAAAACATTATTAATAAAAATATAGAGTGAATTTTTGTGCTTTTGTGTTCAAATAATGCCCACTTCCACCACAGCACATGCTATATCAATGGGTAAGTCTACCTCTTCCATTGAGTGCATTTACATTAGAAAGCTTTGTTACACATGCTTTCACATCCACCTAAATAGATACGACCAAGAATACGTATTTGAAGGCACTTGTATTTACCAATGAATGTTAATTCCTACACTTAGTAACGTGTCATCACTTACTTCAATAAATAATCGATATAAGGGAGGATAGTTTCTTTGATCAATCCCTGTCAACTCTGATGGAACGAGGTTTGAGAGCATGGGCTGCTAGGATATTGACTAGTAAATAAGAAGCCCAGAGTTTTTGCTTGCTCAATTATTATTGAATATCCCAGCCGCCCTTGCACTTCTTTCCAATACACTAATAATGCAGTTAGATGTATTGATTGTGTACACAAAATCCAGGATGTTAAAGTCATCCTGGAATAGTTGTGCACTTGTCATTCTCCATGGGGTGAACATCCTAATTCCGAAAAGGAAAAGAAAAGTGTAATGGTGGAAGTCAGTCCATGGCAACTGCAGAAGTTAATATGTTTGTAGTGCACTTTTTTTTACGAAAACCTGGACCTAGGGGAAAAGCAGTGCTATAACCTGCTCTTCCAAAGTGTAAATATAAACCCAGAAAGAGTTATGGTGCCATGGTATTCTTTTGTGAGGACCTGTTTTAGCAGTACAGTGCAACTACAGCTTTCCTATTTCCATTCCAATCTCTGTGATGATTTCTGTTGATAGTACAGCACACCTGCAGCTTTCATTCTCTATTGTACTCTCCTGTAAGTCTCTCTGGTGGAAGTATAGTGCAACACATTTTCCATTGAGATTGTGATCTTCTGTGAGGACCTCTGTTCGTAGTATAGCACAACCCCAACTTTCCATATCCATTGCACTCTCTTACAATACCAACAGAGGACCTCTGTTGGTATTGTAACACACTTGCAGCTTTCCATCTCAATTGCAATTATTGTGAAGACCTCTAGTGATAATATAGCACAAATGCAGCTTTTCATCTTCATCACCAGTGTACTCTTCTGTGGGGACCTCTGTTGTTATTAGAGTGTAACAAGATTTCCATTTCCATTGCCCTCTTCTGTGAGGACCTCTTTTGGTAGTATTGCGCAATTGCCGGTTTCCACCTTTATTGTACTCTTCTGTGAGGTCCTCTGTTAGTAGCAGTGGTCGAAGTGGGCGGGATCGGCAGGGCACGACGTGCCCCTACTTCTTTCACTTAGCCAAGTTTGTTCCCCTACTTTTTTAGTTAAACGCGCGTCCCAGGGCCAGAAATAGCAAAGGCCTATAGATAAGGCATTTCGATCGTGGCAGGTCGGGGAGGCAGGACTAGCAGAGAAGGAAAAGGACTAAAATTTCAAATTTTCAAATGTATTTTTATTTTTTATTTTATTTGTTTGATTAATTAAAATCTTACAAAAGCAGCTAAAACATTTACAGATATAAAATGCTAAAACAATCCATATGTTCGAATAATTTTCATAAGTCTTAGATAATTACTAAACACATTAGATGATATTATAGTCAATCATTTAAAATTCTTTTGAGGGTTGATTCGGTAGGTTCGTATTAACACAACCCATAATTTAATCAAGCACAGGCTTCCAACTTTTTTTGAACCACATAAAGGAATTTGACAAAAGCTGAATTAATTGGTAGGTCTTCTGGATTTAAACTTGCCATTAAAGCCTGCCTACAAGTCCTTACACCCGTTCATTAAACAGTTTCTTAAGTGTACTTTTTCTTTCAGCTTCCAGATCCGGACAAAGACACAATAAGTGTAAGATGGCTTCTTGTCCAGATTTACATAGCCTGCATAGGCAGTTATCATTTGCTCGTTTCCATGGTGCCAAGTGGCATAAACCTGGAAGATAGCCACACCTAGCGTTCATAAAAATGTGTTGGTTCTTTTTCGACCATGAAGTTTCCAGGTAGATTTGAACCTTTTTTTTCTTGAATCCGTTCACAATCGGCAATGCATGCTTTCTTTTAACGAAATTATCTTTGTCCTTTATCAAGGAGAGGTAATCAGTAAGTTTATTTACTGTTTTTTTGAAGCTCTCCTGCACAACGGTGGTGTTCCAAATGGATGTATGACATTACAACGCATGCTTTTACATCGCATGCCTTTACAATGCGGTATTTACAACGAATACCTTTACAATACATAATGCTTTTGGGCGCTGGATAGTGAATAGTTTAATTTACTATTCCAACTCCAGTCCCCGTGGATAGTAGGGAAGGTGTTGGATAGTACATTAAACCTATTCCCTATCCTAGAGCGCCCCCCAGCGCAATGCGTTGTAATGGTTTGCGTTGTAAAAGTTGCGTCGTAAAGGCACTGCGTGGTCAAAGTTGCGTGTAAAGGATGTTTACCGTTCCAAATAGGTGTTATACAAATTCGTCGATTGCTATGTTTAAATAGGAGCTGGCAGTTAAGTTCCTATTATTTTTTATTTCTTGCCACAGTAGACGAGACATTTCGTTGTCCTGATCGTTTTTTATTCTGTTCCACACTTTCAATGTGTGTCGTTTCCTTGCATAACATTGGTTGTTTAGCCCAAATTCCAGTCTCACTTGGGCTTGTGAGGCGTTCCTTGGGAGAGAAAATAAAATTCTATACGTTTTAGCGACCGAGGTGTTGATGATCTCTACGTCTTTCCCATTGAGCACCTCGCTGTCATATGTTAGAGTAGGCAGTAATTTTGCTGCAATTGTTTTTAATAAGGGGCGATAAGACAAGTCTCCTATGGTTTTCTGGATTGTTCTAAATGCCCCGACGAGGGAGTTCGCTTTCCTTGTAATATCGAGTTTTTGAGTCTCGAACTTGCCGTTATCGTTGAAAGTTACACCCAAGTATTTATAGTCAGCTACTCGCTCCAACTTTTTACCTTGCAGGATCCATATATGTGCGTGTTTTAGTCGTACATTTTTTGTAATTACCATTACCTTGGTCTTGGCTTCGTTTATGTACATACCGTTTTCCTTAGAATACTTAGAGATGCCATCAATAAGTCGTTGCATTCCCACCTTAGTATGATTTAAGAGTATGACATCATCCGCGTATAATAGGCTGGATTTCTGACTTTGGGCTAACCTTGGGGGGTGTGCGTTGATGTCATTTAACTCAGTGGTAAGATCGGCTAAAAATAAGTTAAAAAGTAAGGGAGCCAACACACATCCCTGTTTAAGACCACTTGATGTTGGAATTATTTTGGTTAGTGTTGATCCATTACCCGTCCTCACCCTAACCCAAGTTTCAGAGTGCAAGAGCTTAATCATCTTTAGCAGCTTTTCAGGTATTCCTTGTTTGCTAAGTGTTGTGCTTACATTTACAACAGCTCAGCCAGTTTGCATGTGTGTATGTATGGAACCTTAGAATGCCTGATGACAGTGTGGAATGTTGGTGTGCCTGGTGGACTGGAAGAGTGACTGTTGGAGAGAGTGGGCTGAGCTGTGAAGATACAGCTCCTGGTGGGGCTCTGAATTAGCCATGAACTAGCTTGAATTCATCTTGAACCAACCATCATTCTGCTTGTAACCAACAACTATGATCCTGTAACTTTATAAATAAACCTCTACCTGGATTTACCTCTTGACTACGATTATACTTTATTACATTGGCGACGATCTGGCGAAGAAACCCTGCTTGCTGGCTACCTGAGGTATGAGACTATTTATATACTGAATAAGGAACTACATAAGGAATCCACATAAAAAAAAGAAACTTTAAAATAGGAGAAGAACGCCCACCTTGCCCCACCAGTATCCACTACCATCGGGACAGCCTGCCTGGGCGCTTCACACTCCTTATATTCATTAACTGGAAAGCATAAAGAGAGTTTTACAGTGTATATGAGCAGTGTATTACACTGTGCAAATATACAGCTTAAGAGGAGATGAGAGGAAGCTGACTGCACTCTATGTGCTGTTTTGTGCATGAAACTAGGAGAAACTGAGCATATGTACTCTTCTTTTCCCCTGAAATTTGCCAACCACGTTTTCTTCCACTATTCGTCATTTTAAAAGGACATTCATGCAGCTCCAATACGATCGGTTGACAAGAAGATGTTTGTTTCACATGACACATTGGGTCTAACACGGATGTCCCACAGGTACTTTTTGTGGTTGAAATTTGTGCACATTGAAGTGCATGTCCGTCGTTGTCATCAACTTTAAATTCATTATGGAGCATTTGTGAATTGTTGGGCGGCCTCACACTCAAGCTTATATGAACATTGCACCATCTAACAATTTCTTTCCTATGATTGGTAAAACATCCTTGTAACGTTTATCAAAGCACTGCTCACGAGTGTGTAATCTTATTTTTCACTGTGTTGTGCGTTCTGCCATTTACCGGCTTTTTATCTACAAGTCTATTTAACATGGACAGTTTTACGATACACTATATAAGGTCATACTGCCATCTACTGGATTAAGTTGGTATTCAATTTGTAGTTCTTCCTTGAATGTTCACTTCTAATGTTTCCTTGAGCTATATTACTTGTTTAAATAAGGCTGTACTCCCTATGATAATTTTATAGTGATTTAAGTAAACCTGATATATTTATTATGATATGTGCAGCAATTTCAGTAACACTGTTATATTTATAATGATTCTTACAGCAATTTTAAATAAGACTCTACTGTTTGCGATAAGTTATGCAGCGATTTCAGTAAGACTGATTTATTTATAGTGATTTAGTATATTCAGTAAGACTGTAGTATTTATAGTGATTTATACAGCATTTCAGTAAGACTGTAGTATTTATAGTGATTTATACAGCATTTCAGTAAGACTGTAGTATTTATAGTGATTCATGCAGCAATTCAGTAAGACTGTGGTATTAATAGTGATTTATGCAACACTTATTTTTGGTTATTCACACTTTAATTGTGTGTTTTACATGGTACACATTTTGTGTGAGTTGCTTATGTTCCTCTTTGAGACCATCTTGGTATTGCTGGTGCATTAAGTTTATATGGTTGTTTTTTTCCTGATGTAGGGTGGTTTTATTTAGGAGCTGGTCTCTATACTCTCGAACTAGTCTGCAGTGTTGGTTGTGCGCACATCCTTTTCACTGTTTTCACCCTACATACCTATGTTAACTTTGCGTCTACATTACTTTTTACTCACCTGTACCCGCTTTTATTGTGCTATGCCTACTCTACACTTGATTATTTCACTTGTTCTAGAATTTTTCTTGGTGTGTGGTGTGTTTAATTTATTTCTCCACACATTATTTTATTATTACTTTCTTCTGAGCATGTTATTTATTCCATGGTACTTTCCTGATGTTTTCATGATGTTCCCATGATGTTCCCATGGGAAGGGGTGGTGTTTCTCGCTACGTCTTGTTGCTCGTCTGTGCTTAGTCTGCCTTTCTTTATCTTTGGTTTCCTGCCTTTTCCTTTATAATTCGTCGTAACTATTTGTTTATTTGTTCTCTATGTTTCCTTAAGGAAAGAGGATATGTTGTGCTTACATTTACAGCAGCTCAGCCAGTTTGCATGTGTGTATGTATGGAACCTTAGAATGCCTGATGACAGTGTGGAATGTTGGTGTGCCTGGTGGACTGGAACAGTGACTGTTGGAGAGAGTGGGCTGAGCTGTGAAGATACAGCTCCTGGTGAGGCTCTGAATTAAAAAGTAAAAAATCGGAAATTGCATCTACACATAGCGAGTGGACTCGCATGAATAAGTTAAAAATAAGAAAAACAAGTTTTTGATACGAAGGATTATATTTGATGAAGTTTGATTAAGGTGAAAAAACTAATGAACATTTGCGAAATTCGCACATTTAGCAGTGCGGTTGTTTGGGGCGAGATGAAGCCCCCAGACAGAGGCTCTGAATTAGCCATGAACTAGCTTGAATTCATCTTGAACCAACCATCATTCTGCTTCTAACCAACAACTATGATCCAGTAACTTTATAAATAAACCTCTACTTGGATTTACCTCGTGATTACGATTATACTTTATTACACTAAGTTTCTCCCATAAAAGTTCTCTATCAACGTAGTCAAAGGCAGATTTAAAATCTACAAAACACAAATACAAGGGTTGTTTAGCTAGAATTGCTTTCTCAATTAATATTGATAATGTTAAACTATTTGTTGTCATACCAAGACCTTTGCCGAAGCCTGTTTGGTTTGGGGGTAATACCCGTTTCTCTTTTGCCCAGTCAGTTAAATTCGTCAGTAGAATTCCAGCAAACAGCTTGGCATCCGTGTCCTGTAAAGTAATTAGGCGATAGTTTTCTGGCAGTTGCCAGTTTCCTTTCTTAAATATGGGTGTTATAAGTGATCCTTTCCATGATTTCGGGATTTGTCCCCTCTGGACCACTTCGTTAAAAACATCTGTAAGGTAAATTGACCAGAAATCGGGCGCTTCTTTGAAAAGTGCAAAAGGGATGCCATTAGGACCAGGGGCCCCATCCTTTTGCTTTTTTATCAATCTTGCCACTTGACTTTTGGTTATTAAAATCTCACTATCACCTTCTTCGTCAACTTTTGTGGAACTTGCATTGGCGGTACATTGTATCTGTGTCGGTTGATTTAGATTTAGATATGTTTTAAGAAACGTCACCCATTCTTCTTCGGATAGATTGGATCCAATTCCAACTTTGTTTGGTCTAGCTAGGCTGTTAATTAATCTCCAGAACTTTTTTGAGTTTGCTAATGTGCTTGTGTGGAATATTTTTGTACACAAATCTTGTCTGGCTTGGCTGTTTTCATTCCAAATCAATTTCCTTAGGGTGCGGTTTGTATTTCTCAGTAAGGCAACTATTTCTTTGTTGAGCGGAGACTTCGTTAACTGTCTCCTCAGCCTGTTTTGTGTACTTCTGAGTTTCCTTACAGTGTGCGGAAGAAAGATGTAAGGTTCTCTGGCTTCTCTTTTTTCGCTTTGGGCCCCTCTTCTCCTTTGTAAACCTGTTGTTTTGGTATTGTTAGTGACTGGTTTATGGGTGAAGTTTTCCAATCGATCTATGAAATTTGTCCTTATTTTTTCATCCATAGATTCTGTCACTAGTTTTTTTGCCCTTGCCATGATCTTGTCTGTATTATCCGGTTTCCATATGAGTTTCTTGTAATTAATGGTACAGATCTCGCCTGGGATTGTCTGGAAGATCTCAGATTTTGGACACAATATATTTATCTCAATAATTTGCTGGCTATGGTCGCTGTCCACAACTTTTTTTAAGGTATCAGATGTCACCTTGTTGAAAATAGACAATGACGTCAATGTATAATCAATTCGTGAATTACCATTACTTGAATGAAATGAACAAGCCGGTGGAGAATCCGTTGGAAATCTGCCGTTTAGTATCCTGAGGCCCAGCGCTTCCATATCCTTCACCAAGTTTATCCCTATTTTATTTTGTTGAATGACGGTTTTAGGTCAAAGGACAAAGTCGCTCCCCACTAAGGGCATTAACAAATTAGTATTGAAATCCCCTGTTACAATATAGTCGGCCAGTGGCTCTTCCAAAGTTTGCTCCAACAATAAGTCGTTTAGGGCAGTAGTCATCACTTTCTTTGAGGTCCGTTTCGGTGGGCTGTAACGTTAACTAGAGTTAGAGTTTTATATGGCATACTTTTACAAGCTTTATAACAAATTTTTAGTGCGAGATGGTTTGAATTGTTCGTATGGATTAGCTCATGTTTTGCATCTAGGTCGTTCAATACGAAAATTGCTAGACCTCCACAGGGGCGTCCAAATTTCTGATATTTAACAGCTGGTTCGAAATATCCTGTGTGGTGTTTTAACATAAATGGGTCTGTTGCCCATGTTTCCTGTAGTAGTATTATGTGATTTTGAGTTGAAAATCCTTGAATTTTAGCTTCCTTCCATTGTCCACAGATCCCGTTTATGTTCCATGAGCATATCTTCATTTTAGCAAAGGCCGTAGGCTTTTCTTGCAGTAGTTCTTGTGGTAGGGTCTGTCAGTGCTCCTTTGTACCGTGGAGGGATGCCATAATCCAGTGTTCGTTTGCCTCTTTTCTGTACTCTTTCTCTAACGGGATAGAACAGGATTTGGCATCATGATTTATTTTTCGCAAAGGATTTTTTAGTATGAGAAAACTGTGTTACTTTCACCAGCCCAGGATTTGTTTGTATTGCTTCCGGTATTTAAAAGGGGTGTTGGATAGACCTTTGGCGGGAGTTGACTTATTAATATACCCCAATCGCGAAAACTTCAGTGCTCTTTCAGGATAGAGTCCGCTATTGGTCCTGTGGGTACTGTTATCAGTGTTAATGGAAGTGCTCCTTCCGGGTTTGGCTGAAAGCCCACAGTTTCGATGTCTTCTGTTGATATCATTTAAAGAGTTGGTAAGTTTTTCATTAACCGGAGGATATTTCCTCTGTTTAGAATGTCATGTGGTCCTCTTGATTCGTAAAGTGGCTTAAGGACTAGTTGTATGGTCCTATTTTTTTGAGGCATTGTGTCACTTATTTTGTCCCCTCTTCTTCCGTTTTCTGCATAAGTGATCTGCCTACTCTGACCTCTTCTTACAACGACTGGATTATCTTGCATTGTTTCGTACATCAAGTTGTCAGTTGTTTCTTTTTCTCTGGAACAATGTAACGTTACTCCGATATTCCCCATTTCTTTCCATTCAGGGAGAACTTCTTGTTTGTTACAAGTTCTACAGTAATGATATTACTTTTAGTAAGTCTATGTTTGGAACTGAGGGCAGATGGTTTAGAGAAGATATCATAATATTTGTCCTCTCCTTCACTGTTTTTTGCCACTTTTGTTTGGGTCATCCTTTTGACTCCTCCATATGGTGATTTTTTCTTTTTGTTCTTTTGTTCTATAGTATTTGTTGCATGCAGTGATTCTGATTTGAGTTCTGATGTTCTTCCTCTTTCATTATAGGGTTTAGCTTTTTCAATTTCAGTATGCGTAAAGCTTTCCTTATTTGCCCTGTTTCGTGCTTTCCTCCGTTTTTTTTCCTGTCTTTTTGTTAGTTCAAAAGCCACCAAGCCCTCGTCTTCTTTGTTCTGTTTATTTGGCGAGTCTCCTGGTGTTTTGCTTGCTTTATTTTCACTTGTATCGTGGGTTGTGTTTGCTTGTTTTGTCGCGTTTGGCAGTTTACTATCTTCAATAGACAAATCTGTTGATTGCTCCTGTTTGCTTTCTGAGGTAGATTCCCTTGTATTAGTATGGTGTCCATCCTCCTTACAATTTTCCGCTTTCCTTTTATAAATAGTTTCTTTGGCATCCTCCAATATTGTGTTTACAACCTCCGGTTTAAGTACTAGTTTGTTTAATATTGGAGCTCATGTGCATTCTATGCAGGTTGGCGTTGTTTCCTTTTGTACTTTTATTATTAGGTTATTTAGGTCGGCTAGTTTGTTCTCAATTCCTGCAACTGCATTGGCCATAAGACCCAATATGTCTATTTGAATGTCCATTTTATTTGACTGTGCAACTAAAGCTTCCAGAGTTAATACTGATGTTTGATAGTGTATATCCCATATTGTTCCAGTGTCCATTTTCTCTGTTTGTTTTGAGTTATATTCCAAATTTACTTCATTTATTCCTGAAGTGCTGTTGTTATCGTCGTCGTTTCTTTCGTTGTCGGCAACGTCTTTGTGTGTAATTGCCGATGCGTAATTTGATGATGGTTCACTCCATTTGATAGAAGCGCGATCCTTTATGATTGCGGATCCATATGCAGGTGATAGTTGTTTTTTGGTTGCAAGACCATTTACAGGCGATGGTTGTTTCTTGCTTGCTATTTCAATATTTGTACTTGCTAAGGTCTGTAGATGGATAGTATTTTCCTGCTCAGCTGGTTCTTGTGAATCGTAACTTTGCACTGTGAGTCGTCCATTTGCGTCTGTATGTTTGTTTCCGAATACTTGGACACATTTTTTCCCTTCATGGTTATTTCGGGACCCTAGTTTAGGTGTCAGCAATTCATTAGGTATGTAAGCTTGATTCTTTTTTATGACCACATTGGCCTCTAGCGGTATCGGGACAGGTTCGTTAAAAGCTACCTGTGTAATGTTAAAGTGATTAAAATCATCTACGCTTTCCGCCCTTTCCACTATTCTACGTTTCATCTCTTGCGTAAATATTGTGTACAATGGATGTTCTAGTCGTAGGTCTGTTCCCTCTAAATTTTCGTTAAGTTTGGCAACTATGTCAACTCCCACTTCATCGTTTAAGTCCAAACCCCCTTTCATTTTGTTTGTTGGTTTAAGTGGGGACTGTAATGATCTTAGTTCTTCCTCTGATTACATCGTCATAAGTGTAGTTGTTGCGTCTTTCATGAAGTCAAATTTCTGTGGAATTTTTGTTGATCTTTCAAACATCCTTGCTATTGGTGAAATTAGCGACTGAGTAGGCCCCTTTATTTGCACTTTAACTCGGGCCTTTTTTTGCGAGTTGGATGCTTGATTTCTTCGGCTTCGTTTCTTAGGGGAGCCCACAGTTCTTTCTTTACCAGAACGCATTTTCTGGTAGCTACCTTTCCTAATTAGATTTCTGGTGTTGCTGGTGTTGCTGTTGTTACTCTGCTGCTGGTTTAGTTGTATTTCACAATATGTGTTGGAGTGATAGGTATAGGTTTTTTGGAGGAGGTGTATAGAAAAACCCGCTACGTTCTTCTAGGCCCCCCCCCCACTACAGCCTCCATAAAGAGCAGGCTAACCGCTGCCTCCTTAAATAGTAAGTGGTCCTTACCTTGTCCCAACAATGATCAGCAGACTCTGACCCGGTCTCAACCACCTCTCTATAAGCTGAAGCAGGGTGGTTTTTTTCTGAGAGTCCGGCTGCTCCCCCCTGTTGCCCCCTGTCACTTCTCAGATTCTCCACACACCTTCCTGTGACACTCAGCGGGACCCGTGGTACTCAAGGGATCCCAACTGTTCTTCAAACTTCAAATTTGGCAGTCTCTATGCGCAGTCTCTATGAGCCCCTATGAAGCCCTGTGCCATACATTGCGGTAGTCCCAGGGGTCCCGTTTTTCCGTTTTTATCACAAATCCTGCTGAAATTCTGAAGCCCCCCACTTACTCCTCGCTTTAATGATAGATCAGCGGGCTGTGGGGACTGAGAGGTGAGAGATCCGCTGCCAGTAGTACAATCGTCTGCTTCTGTGCGAGGGGTGAGTTGGTGGCAGAAAGGTGGCTTATGGATTGAGGCTTGTAGCTCCTGGCGCACTGCAATCACGGCACATTCGCGGTGATTCGCGGGACGTTCACGGAGCCGGAGTGGTGCGGAGCACTTAGGAGGCTGACCCCGGCCCAACTTGGCCGCCCGATGTAGCCGCACTCCGCCGCACTCCACCACGGCTACCCCCGTGGGTATCCCCCGCAGTTACCGTACCCCGCCCTGCCGAGGTCTGTGGCGGGGGGGGGACCCCCGTAGTTTGTGAGGGGCGGAAGTAGTGGCAAGTGGCCCGCTTTGCTTCTTCGCGTCTCCCTTCCTGCTCGTGTCCGGTGCTTTGCAGCTTTGTAGCGATCACAGCAATCGGCAACACAGGTCTCAACAGGAAAAGGACTCTGTTTCCTGCCCAGAAAGGCATGCAGTGCCCAATGCCCCTCCCTCCCCCACCCCCACGTGTGTCAACCCGCCTGAGCCAGCTTCCCGGGCACATGCACAGCCGCACCTGAGTACTTCACAGATCTTTAAAAAACCATTAACTTGCTAACGAGGCTTTGTTGCTTTTCAGCCCTTCATAGAGCCCCTGCATCTCCACTCTGCATATTGCTAGAAGAGTCAGCCCCCCACTGAAATTTTTCGTAGCCCCACAACCCCCTCAAATTTGGCTCTAGTTGCGCCTCTGCTGCCCAGAGAAGGCAACAATAAAGATGTAATGATAATTCTGGTGATTAATGTTCTTCCTAGCGAGAAAGATGCAGTGCCCACGTCTCCTGCTCTGCCGCAGGCAACCGCCCCCGCCCCCAGCAGCTGCCCCCACCCACTTTCTCCCTCTCTTTATGTCTTGCTCCTCCTCACTTATTGAAACTATTCTATTACAACTGCTTGTTTGAGGTACTATCCTGTCGTCAAACTTTAAATAAGCCTATAGCGTATTTGGCTACCAGACATTTTGTTATGTAACACTGTTATTAATCCGTGTCTTTTTTCCAAATCTCAGTTGTTTTAATTACTCAACCTTGGAGGGATTAAAAGCTGTGCTGACCACAGTGGCACGGGAATCCATGGGTTTCAACTCACTCACTCACTCAGCTATTGTAATGTTTGTATGCTGGCCAGATGAATCAGATTGTAAAATCTCTGAGTGGATTAAGGGACTTGCTGCAGCCATGTGTAATCACTGGTTTCTTTCAAACTAATGGAATAGCTCAGTTGGTCAGTGTGTTTGATGCAATGCACTGTGCATGATCTGGATGTCACATAGTTGAATCCTAGCAGAGTGCTCCGTGGGATCACACATTTGTTAGAGATTTAGTGACCACCTTTAGGGCACAGGTGCTGTTACTGATAAGAAAGCAAAGTGTGTTATGCACAAGCTGGAATCATCTGCATGGCGTGCCCGTAGCATACATTTGAATCACTGCCAGGCAAACTCGCGCTTTCATTATTCTGATGGCAATCAAGCGAGTACTTTTGGGATATAATTGACGCAGTATTTTATGCTAATTAAAGGGTAGTTAACAATTACTTTTATGTTCTATGCATTATATGTGGACATTATTGGCTGAATGTTCACATTCACTTCAAATATATGAAATATATTGTCCATTCAGGAGACCTGCTTTCCTTGCCTGCTCTAGAAGTGAACTGCAGCACATTTTATTTTTGCATGTCAACCAGCAGAAATACTATGTTTGCCTGTCCAGAGGGCTGGAGCACGGAGACACAGCTGTGTTGGGCCCTAGCTGATGTGTGCTCTTGTTCTGCAGCCCAGACCTCCCACACCTACTCCCAGGATACTTAAGTGCCAAAGATAAAACTGGCACTGTATGTCCTCGGGTCAGTGGTTATAGAGAGGGCTAAGCCAGTTCTCTCCACTACTCTCTTGTGGGCTGGGCTAGGAGAAGGGGTAGATCTGCCTATGGTGGCAAGAGGGAGTAAGTTGGTGATGCACCCTTCCCAGGACTGTGCAGGGTGGGGCCACCAGCTAGACTCAGCCTCAGAAACATGTCCGCTCCTTTCAGTCAGACCACTGAATGCCCGCCCACTCTCGTTTGTGTAACAGACTAACATATCCACCACTCAAATTACTTTCATATTTCATTATACTAATTCACCACTAATCCTTTATGGGTTCCGGAGTACCATGCTACTCGCAGAAAAAGTGCTTTGACGCCTCGTCAGGGATAGTACACGCTATATAAATGCAATTACTAAGTTTGCCGTGAAGCTCTACTTTTGTTTTCTCGTCTTTCTTTGAACAACATTGTTTTCCATGGGTGGGAAAGGGCACCATCCCTGTAGGTACTGACTCGGATGGGGGGAGTCATGTTTGCAAGCATATTATGTCTCTAAAATCACTTGCTACCTCCTTCCTGGCCTCCAGCAATTTTCGGAAACAATAAAAATGTAATGACAACAGTGATTAATGTTCTTCCTAGAAAGAGACAGAGTTTTGTCAAGGGGAAGTTTTGACTCGTAGAAAGGTAGCGCAGAGGGTTAATGTGCCTGCTGCAAAGAACATGTACCATGCAGATCACCAAGTGCACATAATGTTAACATGTCAGTGGGTTACTGCTTTTGTTAGAGAGATCCTTTTCCTACTTGCAGTTTATAAGTCAAAATCCTAACATAGAACAGTGAGCTATTAACTGTCATCTAAGAGCTGCAATCAAACTGCAAGGTATAAATTAGAGAGTTATGTTTTTCCCCCGTCTTTGATTATCCTAATGTTGTAATGGGTGTTCA
This sequence comes from Lissotriton helveticus, assembly GCF_964261635.1. Lineage (NCBI taxonomy): Eukaryota > Metazoa > Chordata > Amphibia > Caudata > Salamandridae > Lissotriton > Lissotriton helveticus. The sequence goes on along the minus strand of NC_136070.1, from coordinate 132,167,868 downwards.
TATGGATAAAATCAATTCTGATTATTAAAGAGAACCCCCAACCAAGGTATTACGTTCTAAATTCAGAGTTTGTGTTTCTCCAGACCAATCACTATTAAATGATACTGCTTACTAGTATAGTGTCATGTGACTCCTACACCATGTAGTACTTTTCCTTATGTATTTCCTAGAGAGTGATTTACACACATATGATTGATTGTCTCTCTGTAATGTGTGTGATGTAAAGTGCTCTGACACCGTACACTGGTATCAGTGGCGCTGTAAATCAAATCAAATGCATCTGAGCTAGAAAGTGGTAATGGAGACTCGAGGGGCACTGTTGAAGGGTGGTAGTGAGGGAATCCATGGCAGAGGGAGTCAATGGGGGCACCAACAAACATTGTTGCACAGGGCTTGCACCAGCGCTAAAGCCGGCCTTGCCCTTGAGACCAATCCGCTGCAGCCATTGGTACCTTTAGTGGCCTTGTTTCAGCAATAGTAGGTGCAACTCACCAGGGGTCAGCGATGCAGGATTTGCACGCACACCAAACTTAGTTTACAAACTTCATGGTCTTTCTGCTTCATGCACAAGCACTTTAAGCATGTGCTGCCTGCTTTGGGACCACTGGAATTATGTAGCAAAGGAGGACAAAATTATTCTGCAGTGTTGACTAAATTATGCAGCAAAAAAAGCTGCAGCGTAATAATGTATATTTTCTTTTACACATGCTAACAGTCTGCAAAGATTTTACCTTAGTAGTAGTAGTGCAACATACAAATGCAGCAGTGAGAAGCGTGATCAGTCAACCTTTGCATAGGGCTGTCCACTTCGCAGAAACACAAGTCACTTTTGTTTGTAACTTTTGATCCGTTTGAGCTACAAACAATTTATTAGTTAAAATCATCAAATTATACAGCTGGTGATGCATTATGTGGCAAATATTGGAGAGCCATAATTGTATAGAAAACATTTGCAAACTAGGATATTTTGCCATTCATGTTTGAACTGTATTGTGGAAAAAGGGAGAAGTGCTGAGGACAGAAACTCCATGGCTCGGAGACAAATGTCTTGTGATTCCACTGATAGAGCAAGCATCGCATCGCGACTTGCTCGAGTCAAGAACCTCGCCCGTGTGTAATCAATTAATAAATTGTACGTCTTACTAATCTTTTATTTTTATATTCAAACGAGGTAGAGGAAGCTTACGTATGTGTTTTCTAATACAACTAATCCATGTCTCTAAAACATGGCCGCAGCTTGAAAAGTGCTTCTGCGCATGCGTCAGTCACACTCACGTGACCTGACGTAGTTATAAGTTTTGGTGGGAAAGGGTGCGCATGCGTAATACACAGCTTTCGTGAATAACGTGGTAATGCTCTTGTGAGCGTGTATATGTTGCTAACATTTCAGTTGCATAGTATATTTTTATAATGATAAGTTTAAAGTACAAACCCAATGATGTGTTTACATACATTTATTTCTATGTATTAATTTGTTTTCTCTTACTTTTCATGTATCCTCGACTCGGAGGGGTGCTGGGCTGGGGAGTCCATCTTGGAGGGTATTTCTGCGCAGACTCGCCAGAAGTTGCTATGGCATTGAATTCAGGCCAAAGAAGGTTGATGCCAGAGCCACCCTGGGAAAGGGACACCTCACCCAGCAGAAGCATCATGATTATGCTCAATTGTAACCAAAATGTATTCTCTTCATTGTATTCTGTGCGGCTTTCTCATGGGAACCCCAAACTTGCTAGGCGGTACCCAGAGATGTAAATTAGGCCTCCAAATAGTCTATTCTGATTGGTGTGTTACCCAAAGCCTACCTTAGGACCAATCCAAATTGAGGGATTCTGACACTTTGCAACATTGGGGGGTGGTACACCGTCCCAGAACAGTATAACTACCCTGGGTTTACCTAGGGAAATTGTCCGACTTGTCTGGTTTAGCTGACCTGTCACTGACCCAACGCACTCAATAGGTGACTGAAGATACAGAGTACTGCAGAGCACTCTATCCGAAATTTGACCATAGACTAAGGTTTTACTAAACCTTAAAGTGCTGGCGGAGCACTTTGCTGGGCGTTCGCTGACCCAATCGGGGTCTTGATCGATAGCTGCAGAGAGGGGGGAGCGCAGGCGTTGCTTCCGAACTGCGGGTGCTGGTCCTGTCCTGAGAGTCCTGGCCGAGAGGTCCTGTCCTGATTCCTAATCTGAGGGTTTCCTGTCCTGTCCTGGGTGTCCATTCCGCCCCTGCTGTCCTTTGAGGGATTCCTTCCTTGAGGGTTTCCTGTCCTTAACTGACCCGTGGCCAGGGTTTGGTTTTCACACCAGTCTAGGTAAATATTACTCAGAATCTCCTGAAACTGCACCTTCCTATATTTTTCTGTCTTTTGCTTTAATAAAGACATACCTTTGCATATGTTAATTTTCCATGCTTTGTCTGCAACCATTTAATCATAAAGTCATTTGCATTTGTTCCATATCGTGTTCCTATGTTACCCTATCTGTTAGAAATTATAGTTTGCATTGCAGTTTGTCATTTCCTGATATGGTCTAGAACCTCCTTACTTAAACTGTCTAAAGAACTTTTGCCTTAAAGCATAGCGTGTCTCTCTTCATAGATTCTCCTATAGCTATATAAATGTCCCAAACTCCTGTCTTATTCCCTTGAAATAATTCTAGAATACTAGTCCTAATCAAAGCCTATCCCATCTTTAGTGATTCATCTTAAACGTTCTAATTCCTGATCCTTCATTTAAGTGTGTCCTGATTCCATTAATCTATAAATGGTTGCTCTGACTTATTTGCTATTCAGCTATGTACTTTCTGTTATTCTGATTATCGATTGCTTAATTACTGTGAATTTGATGATTTCTGAATTTTACTAAATTAGATAAAGACTTTAAAACTTCCAGTTGTCCGTGGTCATTTTACAAAAGGTATTGAATATTATTTTGTTGGGTTTGTATTTTGCTGCCTTTCCTTTTACAGCTAGCTCCCTGATCCATTGTGGTCATAGGTACCCGTGTCGGTGGATGGTAAGTCGGGTACGCTGAGGAATAACGAAGGGAACTCACAAATATCTGATAGCAGAGCGTGAGGTCATCAGATCAATGTATATGGTGATTTGAAATATATGGGCCCGAAGCCAGAAGTGGCGAAATTATTGGTCGGGTGACCCGCGCGCTCTATCAGTATTTTCTGGTAAGCAGAGGATGGTTAGGGAATAGTTAAAGGTTAGGTAGGACTAGTTAAGCTAAGTCAAGTCGGTAGCTGCTAGTATATTGATGCTGCTATAAGAGCGGCCATTTCGAGGGACCTGATCACTCTCTTGAGAATGAGCTGCTTTTGAAATTTATGAATTGTTTTAAAATTGTTATTTTTGTTCTTATATTGTTATATGTATTAATCCATGCGTATGTAAAACGTATCGTTAAGTGTTGTCAGAACTCCCCGGGGAATTGAATAGGCAAGTGGTGAATAGAATCCATTGCCTTGAGGTCGCAGGCTCAAGGAAAGTTAGGTGCAGGTTAAGTAGAAAACCAGAAGCACTAACTAGGGTTTTTCTGAATACATGTGCGAATAAATGTTAGTAACGAGGTTCATTGGCAAAATTCCAATAGTGGCGTAACCTAGCAAGGGTCACATCGGAAGAGTAGCAGGTTCATCGGAGCTTGAGTGAAAGCAAAGGGGTCCGCTGGGAAACCTTAGACTCGGATATATCCCGAAAAAAAAAAAAGTGGATGGGTCTAGGGAAGTAACAGGTTCACTGATGCTAGAGTGAAGGGTAGGCGGAAGAGATCTACCCGCAGCATGTGAAAAGTAAATGGAAGTAGTTTACTTGCAGTAAAAGAAATCTTTCCTGTCTAGACATTTGAGCACTGTGGCGAATGTGTATTCGTTGTAAAATAACCAAGTACTAAGCACTTTAGAAAGAAAGAAAGTTTCCGTTACCTTGTGAAGGGAGGGAGTCAGTCGCGAAGCGTCTCTGACGTCACTCTGTGCCGCGCTGAGATTGGTAGAAACAGCGGGCGGGTAGCGGGACTGGAATATTTGAACTCGTGCACCCCATTGGTCGCACGGAATTCCAAGACGCATTCTGATTGGAGGTAACTTGTAAACAAAGTTAAGCGTATAAATCGTATGTGGCACTCGTATTCTCCAGAGACTAGACCCGATCCCAGAAACCAAGGGTTTGAAAGGGATCAGTGGAAAGCTAATAGATACGATATTATGTACGGAAATAAGCGAAAAATGTCCCTTGTAAATAAGGTGAAGAATTACTTCAAAAAGGACAAGCCGATTAAAACTAGAGAGGGCATTGTTATTCCACCACCAAATACTACCGCCTCTTTCATGATGTTTGACAGAGGGTACAATACGTGTGTGTGGTTAGAAAATTGGGTAAAATACACACAAGATGACGGAATAATGGCCTTTCCGTTAGAAGGTACCTTTAATGGTAGGATCTTGTTCAACTTAAGAACCCGAATGAATGAATTACATCCCAGACCGAGACTAACGCAGTATGAGGCATTAGAGGAATGGGAGATTGAGGCTTTCCAAAGAGAGAAGCCCCAAATGGACAAAGGGCTGACGAAGTATTACCCAAAACTGAGACAAGAATCCCGAGATAAAAAGATGAAACAATGGAGACAGAGCATGATTGTTGAGGGACTGTTTCCCATGATGCCAGCAGAAGATCCTCCTGGGGGGGGAAAAAGAACAGAAAAGACTAAACATTGGGGGCCCCTGGGAGAGTCAGATGACGAATTGTTAGATGACATGTGCATGAGAAGTCCGCCTCCTTATAATGAGGGACACCGACCTTCGAGTGCAGGAGATATTCCCCGGAGACCCCTACAAAGGGAGGAGGTCAGGTCCGCAAGTGTAGGAGGGGATTATCTAGTTCCTCCTTATACTGAGAATCTGGGACCCATAGAAACCAGAAGTATTTACCCCAGGAGACCCGTGGATGGGGAAACAAGATATTCACGTGAAGGAGATTTTTTCCCTCGTCCCCCATATGGAGGAGAGGTGAGGTCCGTGGGTTTAGGAATCCCGTTATTACAGCCCCAGAGTGAGGAAGATCCGAGAATTCTAGGCACAGGAAGTCTGTTTCAGAAACCTAATTATGGCGGAGGACCAAGTGAGACACATCCCACTGCCCCGAGTTATGCTCCCATTCTAACCCCACAGGTGTTATATGGAAACACTTTGGACAGGTTATTAGAAGAGAAAGAGCGAGAAGCGCTAGGAAATCAGAGAGCTGAGATAATACGGAAAATGTCACAGCTAAATGCAAGTCCTGAAGCCTTAACGATCCCAGTAACGATCGGACCGGTGGTTCCGTTGTACGGGGACCGTCAAGGAAGTCCGAAACCTCCAGTAATTACTCCTGTCATTGCACCGCCCAGACCAGAGCCCTTAATTGTAGATGACCAGACTAGTGAGTGCGAGTCGGAGGTCTCGCTACTAGATCTGCCCATTAGAAATACAGGGAAAAGGATACAGAAAAGACAGAATACCTTTAATGCGAGGAAAATCCAGATGGAATCGACCTCAGGTACTAAGAGTGTCACAATGGTGACTCCTGAAGAAATCGAAAGATGGAGTCGAGAATTTGAAAAACAAGCGTCTCCAACGAAGCCTTTAGATCTCTACAAGCTGAGAATAGAAATAGAGGAATTAATGGCAGGAAACGTAGGATTAGACAGATTAAATACCTACTCTGAAGACGAAATGCTGTTTATCTGCAAGAGTCTCACTCGAAATACTCGAGTGCTTCATGAAAAACTGATAGACACGGCTGCTAGCATGGGAATAGAGATTTCAAAATCAAAACCGCTGCAGAAACCATATAGGGCAGATTTCTCAGACAAAGATTTGGAAAACTTAAATGTTTCAGGGAAGAAAGCACAGGTCAAGGAACTATTGACTGTATTGCAAAAATGGGGAGATGTGGAAAGGTGGAAAGCCAGATGGGCCAAGAAAAAGGACGAGGCCAGGTCTAGGCAGGCAACTCCCGAATTTTTGCTAAAAGAAGCTGAAAAACCAGAACAGTTATGCCCTATGCGCGAAGTACCAGGTGGGAAGTATGTGTACGTTCCATGGTCCAGACAGGATATTGTGTCCTTTACTAACGATTTCCCCAAATTGCGCGAAAAACCAATAGACTGGTACAGGCAGGTGGAAAGGTTCGTAAAGGTGCAAAAATGCCTGTGGAAAGACCTGGATGGGTTTTTCGACATTGTGGTCCCGGTAGATCTGTGGACCGAGTGTAAAATAGCCATAGCTTGGCCTAGTGAAGAATACCCGAGAGATGGCAACACAGGGGAACCATCGAAAGAAGTGATGAAAAAATATGAACAAGTAATTCAGCATTTGAAACTAAAAGTGCCAGCAAAGGAAACTGATTGGACCAAGATAGATAGAACAACACAGGAAAGAGACGAGACAGTGCACTCCTTTTATGAAAGGCTGTTGCAGGTGTTCAAAACATACAGCGGTATAGACAACATCGAGATGAAGGATATGACACATTTTATTTACAGGTTTGTAAATGGTTTAAGACCAGAAATTTGTCAGTGGATAAAAGATAACAAAATATGTTGGCATACTAAAAATATGGATGAGGTCCTACGGTACGCCAAGTACTGTGAGGACGAGATGGCAGAAAAGAAAAAGGCTCTTAAGGAGAAGGTTATGTGGGCTCAAGTGAAGCTCGCAGAACAGCAGGAAAAACAATTGAGTAAATTGGCTAAATCTAATGAGAACAAAGGTCCTGGGGGAGGGGGAGGAGGCAAGCCCCGACCCAAAATGAGCAGGGAGGAGGCTAAAAAGAAATTTCCCTGCCACCAGTGCGGAGAAATTGGACACTGGCGAGACGAGTGTCCCTATTTGCAGGATGATAACTCCCAAACACCTGATTTAACTCCACAGACGCAGAAAGAAAGACCAAGAAAGACACAACAACAGGTGAAAATGATTCAGTTGCCCCGAGCACCAAAGCAAGTATTTAAGGGAAAATCCACGCAGGGTGATGACGTAGAAGTCTGGGAAAGCAATGAGAACAGAAATACAGCAACTTCGTAGTATTTACTAAATGATACCTTCCTTTGTGATGACCAGTACTGACGGGGCCTGAGAGGGGAGGACGAGGAGTGCGTACTTGGCGCCTCCTTGCCGGTAGACCAGTCCGGACCATACATTGAAGGAAAGGTTGACGGAAATGATGTCACTTTTCTGTTGGACACTGGCGCTACCCGTTCTACTGTGAGAACAGTGGACGTTCCAAACCTACCCCTCTCGGGAGAAGCCATCCAAGTAGTGGGTGTATCTAATCAATTGATTAGTACTCCTGTTACCGAGCCCATGGAGATCTCAATTGGAAACTTTAAAGAAATGCATAGATTTGTCGTTTGTGACACCAGTCCAGTGAACTTACTGGGACGTGATTTGCTGTGCAAAATGAACTGTACCATCTTTTGCACACCAAAGGGTGTTGAAATTCAGACCCCAGATGAAGATGCATTTATAAATTAATGTTAATCAGACCGGACTCAGAAATTAAACGAATGACTATGCAGGATTTGCCCAAAGAACTCCAAGAAACAGTGAAGCCAGAGGTATGGGACTTTACCGGAAAAGATGTAGGATTAATGAAAAACGTAGACCCCATACAGATAGCCATCAAGGACAATGCAGTCTATCCTAATACTAAACCCTACAGAATGAATGCAGAAGTGAGAGCAGGGGTTGCCCTGGAAATACAAAAATTGCTAGAAGGAAACATCATACAGGAAGTAATGAGTAGCCCATGCAACTCACCGATTATGGGCATCAAAAAGCCTAGTGGCAAGTACAGAGTAGTGCAGGACCTAAGAAAGGTAAACAAGATAGTGATTCCTTGCTGCCCTATTGTCCCGAACCCAGCAGTGATTCTGTACCAAATTCCCTGGGATGCTGAGTGGTTCACTGTGATAGACCTATGTCATGCTTTCTTTTCCATTCCCTTGCATCCAGACAGCAAATTTCTTTTCTCATTTGCCTTCAACAGTCACGTGTATGTCTGGAACAGGGTCCCCCAGGGGTACACAGAGAGCCCCTCTATCTTTAATCAGATCTTGAAAAAATGCTTGGAAACTTTGGTCTTACCTGGAAAATCTGTCTTGGTGCAATACATTGACGACCTCTTGGTGGCGTCCAAAAGTCATAGGGACTGTGTGATTGACACCATTGCCCTACTGAATCACCTGAGTGAGAAGGGACATAAAGTGGCCCCTGAAAAATTACAGTTCTGTGCAAAATCAGTGAAATATCTGGGGCACCAGATAGAGAAAGGCATCAGGAAAGTAACGTCAGAAAGAGTCAGAATAATTCAAAAGATGCAGTTACCCCGTACTCAGAAAGAAATCAGAATGTTCCTTGGAGTGATAGGATACTGCAGGCAATGGATTGTGGGATTTGCAGTCCTAGCTAGGCCTTTGATAAAAATGACCAAGAGAGGAACACCGGATATCGTAGAATGGGATGATGAAAGCTTAACAGCCTTCACAAAATTGCGAGATTGTCTGTGTACAGCCCCTGCGTTGGGAATGCCAGACTATTCCAAGGATTTTGCCCTGTTCTGTGACACTCGCGATAATTGCGCGTTGGCAGTTCTAACCCAAGAACATGGCACAACCAGAAGGCCTGTGGCATATTTCTCTGCCACCCTGGATCCAGTGGCTGCTGGATTACCAGGATGTCTGAAAGCAGTAGCTGCTACTTGCACAAGTTTAGAGCAGAGTGAATCCATTGTCATGGGACATCCTGTAACTGTGTATGTTCCACATGGAGTGGTAATTTTGTTAACAAGAACGAAAACTCAGTATCTCACCCCTAGTCGGCTGACTAAATACGAGAGGATTCTCGTGGGTGCGGCGAATATAAACATTGTCAGGTGCAACATTCTGAACCCCGCTACTCTGCTTCCCGACTCAATGAATATGGAAAATGGGGAGGAAGAGGAGCACAACTGCATTGATTTAACAGAGTTTTGCACAAAGCCACGCCCAGACATTAAAGAAACACCTTTGCCTAAACATGACATGGAATTGTTTGTGGATGGTTCATGCCTAAGGCATGAACAAGGAGGCCTGAGTGCTGCCTATGCGGTAGTCTCCTTAACGAAAATTGTAGAAGCAGGTTATTTATTTGAAGTAAAGTCTGCACAAGTAGCCGAATTGATCGCTATGATAAAAGCTTGCAAATTGGGGAAAAACGTACGCCTAACAGTGTATACTGACAGTCAGTACTGTTTTGGGGTTGTGCATGACTTTGGCCAATTATGGCTACAAAGGGAGTTCCTGACTTCATCAGGTACCCCTATTCGAAATGGAAAAGTTGTTCAAGACCTTTTAGAGGCAATCCAGTTACCAAAGGAACTGGCAGTGGTCAAGTGTGTTGCCCATAAAAAGGACTTTGACCCTGTATCATTGGGAAATGATTTCGCGGATCGAGTGGCAAAATTATGCGCCAGGGATCGATATATCATAAATCCAAAACGGGGGGGGCCTGGAACCAGCTGCCAACTTCGAGTGTTTGAAGAAGTGCCTACATGGGATGAAGTGAGAGAATGGCAGCAGGCGGCACCCTGGCAAGAGAGAGAGAAGTGGAAGGAAGACGGGTGTAGACCAAGACGTGAGGATGGTGTCATCTTGGGCCCAAATGGTATGCCTGTGTTACCCAGACACTTGCTTGGCACAATGGCGAGATTGATACATGAGGGATCACACATTGGTAGGGACGCCATGATTCTGGTATTCCAACAGACTTGGTATAGTAAAAAGTTCAGGAAGGTAGCAGAGTCCCTCTGCCAGAGGTGCCTGTCATGTCAAAAGATGAACCCAGGCAACAGAACAATGGTGGAACTAGGGAAAATTGGGAGGTCAGCGGGTCCCTTTGTGAGAATACAAGTTGATTTCATCACCATGCCACGTTGTGAAGGGAAGCGTTATGTCCTTGTCATTGTCTGCCTATTTTCAAAGTGGGTGGAAGCTTACCCTACTCCCCAAAGTGACGCACTGACAGTAGCCAAGTGTTTACTGAAAGAACTGATACCTAGATTCGGGGTTCCAGTCACTATTGAATCAGATAAAGGCCGACATTTTCAGAATGAGGTAATCGACCAACTCTGTAAGGCATTTGGGATCTCGCAAAAACTCCACTGTGCATATCGACCAGAGGCATCTGGAGTAGTGGAACAAATAAACGGGACTATCAAAACAAGACTAGCGAAATTGTGTGATGCATCTGGCATGACCTGGGTAAAGGCCCTGCCTCTGGTTCTGATGGGACTCCGAAGTATTCCAGACCGAAAGACAGGCCTGAGCCCTCATGAAATCTTGATGGGAAGAGTGATGAGACAAGCATGGGTACCAGGAAGCAAATTGTTGAGTATTACTGATGATTTGGTGCTTGAATACTGCAAGAGATTAGGTGACCAAGTGCGTTATATCTCTCGCCAGATCGGAGAAGACGCCGTCGCCAATCCAACGACTCCTCTCCACAAACTGGTTCCCGGAGACTGGGTCAAAATAAAGAAGCATACTCGGTCGAGCTGCCTGGAACCGAGGTGGGGAGAGAAGCGCCAAGTGATCCTGGTAACGACCACAGCAGTGAAGTGTGCAGGTGTTCCCCATTGGATCCACGCCAGCCACCCCCAGAAGGTACAACCCGACAAAGAGCCTGGAGGAGAAGACGGTCCAGCAGAGGGGCCTGCAGAAGCAAGACCAGAAGTAACTGACGACGTACAGCCCAGTACCAGTCAAGCTGAGGGGTCCGCAGACGTTGGTCCAGGAGTAGTTGATGACGAGCTACCAAGAGTCCAGCCTGCAGAAGAGTTCCCAAAAGTTGGTCCAGAAGTAGCTGATGACGAGCTGACAAGCATATGGCCAGGTGAGTGGATACCATTGATTGACCTTACCGAAGACCCCATCCGAACAAGCGAACGAATTTTGAAAGGTAGAGAGTGGAATAGAGAGGAAAAGCAAGGCACAGGCGAAGAACCTCAGGGTATTGAGATTCACATCAAAACTGAGGAAGGAGAAGGTCAGACAGGGACAGAGCAAGTGATCGATACTCCTCCACTGACTCCTGATATCGAAAAGGGACAGATTAGACCTAGTAAAGAGATTTGAGCGGAAGAAAATCAAGAGAACGAAGTGCTTGAACAGGATCAGACAGGATTAGGAGAAAGTGTTCAGGAAACAGAAACAGAGACATTTGAAAAGCAAAAACAAAATTCTCCTGAACAAGGCCAGATTAGTAACCAGGCAGAAGAAATAGATGCAAGTCCTGGAACTAGTGAGATAGGAAGGGAAGAAGAAGCAGAACTGCAACAAACTAATGAAAATAAAAGGGCAAGAGAAGAGAACAAAGTCTCAGTGCCAACTAAAAGACTTAAGAAAAGAAAGCACATTGAGCCTGGATACATAAAGACATTGAGACTGAGAATAAAAACGGTAGAAGAAAAACGTGCAGAAGAAAGGAGAAGTGCTCGCATAGCAGAACAACCAGAAGACACTTCCAAAAGAAGGAGTGATCGAATAAAAAGACAAAACAAAAAGTACAAGTCTCCTGAATGGATTCTCGTTTTGGAGGAATTTGAAGACCTTGATATAACTGACGAGAGCGACGGAGAACCAGTCGCTGAGTACTCTGCCGAAGAAGAAGACGAGCCACCGTGAATTTGCACAAAGTAAGCTACTGGTGTAAAGACACAAAGAGGGGTCGAGAAACTTCTTCTGAGCCAAAATGTCTGATTCAAACGTGAATGGTAGACCTAGTTGCAGTCGTTGCAAAACATGCTGCAAGGTATGTGTATGTAGTATAGTTATAGTGATATTAATTTGGATAGGACTAACAGTTTTCATTCCTTTTGCGGTGAGCAAAAATACTAATATTGACCCTACTGAGATTGTAAATACTGAGACTGAAGAACTAACAACACAAAGTGTAGCAAAACATGAGAGAGCACTCAGACAAACAAAACAAGACCTAGAAGCATCAGATGAGGGAGGACTACATTATCATGGAGTAAAGAATAAAACGCATTTAAATGTTTTCGCAAACTTGTTAATACACTATGTAGAGACTATGGAAATTGAAGATTGCTATGTCTGCATGAAGCTACCTACCTCTGTAGCTGAAGGCGTGACATACCATCACCTGCACCTAACATATGGAATTTTCTGTAGCATTTTAGCAAGCTTATTTTACAAAAGAGGACCGTTACACTACTATTACTCTAACAATGACGTGATCTTTTCTGAACTCCCTATACGTGGGAACTTGAATCCTGTACATACTAAAAGTGACGTTACTCGCTATATGGGCGAATACTTCCTGACTATAGGTAATATAGACATAGGTGACGCACACAGAGATAACTTGACCTGTTCTTTGCGTGAGCAGGAAAAGATGTTCCTGAACATGGCAGAGAAGAGGAGAATAAAAATAAAAAGAAAGGCAGATGATGAAAAACAGAAAACGCCAAAATGGGCTGAGAACATGGAAGGCACCTCAAATGGTGGGGCGGGTCCTGCTCTGTTGCTGGATTTTGAAAAGAAAGGAAAGCTATGTCTTCACCGCGAGAAGACTAGCTACTATAATAACATTTTCATTGGTTCCAGTAAATGTGAACATAATTACAAGGTAATTGGAGGATGGGGTTTCAAAAATGGGTCAGAGCCTGTGTTTCCTGGAATTTATTATATATGTGGGGACAAGGCTTATTTTAAATTGCCGGATCACTGGTATGGAAGCTGCTACTTTGGCATTGTCTTCCCGAAAATATACCATGTGAACAAAGTTGCTGGAAGCAGTGAAAATACTAATGGCTTAGTGCGTAGTAAAAGAGAAAGCGTAGGTGAAATAATGGGTAGTATTTTCAGTGCACTGATACCTGGAGTGGGAGTGGTTCTGAACACTCACAGAATTTGCAAATTGTCCACTATAGTGGATGTGTTGTCTACTGACACAGCTCATGGATTCCTGCTGGTCAATACCGAAATGGTTGCGATCCGATCAATGGTTTTGCAGAACAGACTTGCTCTTGACACCTTATTAGCAAAAGAGGGCGGAGTCTGACGGATGTTGAAGGCGCAACATTGTTGCACTTATATTCCGGACAAAAGTGTGCAGCTCAAAAGATATGTGAAAAACATTACTAATTTGGAAAGGGAACTCAAACCACTCGAGGTTGACAGTGCCTGGAAGAGACTGGTAGATGGTCTCTCAAATGTAGGTCATTGGTTTGCTAGCTTAGGTAAAAGCTTATTGTTTAAGGTACTGGTGCCAATTGGAATTATAGGTCTTATCCTATTTTTCATATTTGTCTGTTGCAAGTGTCGTAAACACACCGGAAAGCATCAAGTGAATGCAAGAGGAGTGAAACGAAGTGTGGATGAGCTTGAATTAGAGGAAATGAATAATCAGATATACAAAAAGGTGAAAAATTCTCACCCTACCAAAAATGAAAAAGAGAAGCTAAATCGCTTGTTGGAAGAGATAGAGATGTATAAGGTGTGAGAAGTTGGCATCTGGTTCCATTAATTTTTGTGATGATAGTAAATATCATCAAAGAGGGGATTGATAGAGCAAGCATCGCATCGCGACTTGCTCGAGTCAAGAACCTCGCCCGTGTGTAATCAATTAATAAATTGTACGTCTTACTAATCTTTTATTTTTATATTCAAACGAGGTAGAGGAAGCTTACGTATGTGTTTTCTAATACAACTAATCCATGTCTCTAAAACATGGCCGCAGCTTGAAAAGTGCTTCTGCGTATGCGTCAGTCACACTCACGTGACCTGACGTAGTTATAAGTTTTGGTGGGAAAGGGTGCGCATGCGTAATACACAGCTTTCGTGAATAACGTGGTAATGCTCTTGTGAGCGTGTATATGTTGCTAACATTTCAGTTGCATAGTATATTTTTATAATGATAAGTTTAAAGTACAAACCCAATGATGTGTTTACATACATTTATTTCTATGTATTAATTTGTTTTCGCTTACTTTTCATGTATCCTCGACTCGGAGGGGTGCTGGGCTGGGGAGTCCATCTTGGAGGGTATTTCTGCGCAGACTCGCCAGAAGTTGCTATGGCATTGAATTCAGGCCAAAGAAGGTTGATGCCAGAGCCACCCTGGGAAAGGGACACCTCACCCAGCAGAAGCATCATGATTATGCTCAATTGTAACCAAAATGTATTCTCTTCATTGTATTCTGTGCGGCTTTCTCATGGGAACCCCAAACTTGCTAGGCGGTACCCAGAGATGTAAATTAGGCCTCCAAATAGTCTATTCTGATTGGTGTGCTACCCAAAGCCTACCTTAGGACCAATCCAAATTGAGGGATTCTGACACTTTGCAACATTGGGGGGTGGTACACCGTCCCAGAACAGTATAACTACCCTGGGTTTACCTAGGGAAATTGTCCGACTTGTCTGGTTTAGCTGACCTGTCACTGACCCAACGCACTCAATAGGTGACTGAAGATACAGAGTACTGCAGAGCACTCTATCCGAAATTTGACCATAGACTAAGGTTTTACTAAACCTTAAAGTGCTGGCGGAGCACTTTGCTGGGCGTTCGCTGACCCAATCGGGGTCTTGATCGATAGCTGCAGAGAGGGGGGAGCGCAGGCGTTGCTTCCGAACTGCGGGTGCTGGTCCTGTCCTGAGGGTCCTGTCCGAGAGGTCCTGTCCTGATTCCTGATCTGAGGGTTTCCTGTCCTGTCCTGGGTGTCCATTCTGCACCTGCTGTCCTTTGAGGGATTCCTTCCTTGAGGGTTTCCTGTCCTTAACTGACCCGTGGCCAGGGTTTGGTTTTCACACCAGTCTAGGTAAATATTACTCAGAATCTCCTGAAACTGCACCTTCCTATATTTTTCTGTCTTTTGCTTTAATAAAGACATACCTTTGCATATGTTAATTTTCCATGCATTGTCTGCAACCATTTAATCATAAAGTCATTTGCATTTGTTCCATAACGTGTTCCTATGTTACCCTATCTGTTAGAAATTATATTTTGCATTGCAGTTTGTCATTTCCTGATATGGTCTAGAACCTCCTTACTTAAACTGTCTAAAGAACTTTTGCCTTAAAGCATAGCGTGTCTCTCTTCATAGATTCTCCTATAGCTATATAAATGTCCCGAACTCCTGTCTTATTCCCTTGAAATAATTCTAGAATACTAGTCCTAATCAAAGCCTATCCCATCTTTAGTGATTCATCTTAAACTTTCTAATTCCTGATCCTTCATTTAAGTGTGTCCTGATTCCATTAATCTATAAATGGTTGCTCTGACTTATTTGCTATTCAGCTATGTACTTTCTGTTATTCTGATTATCGATTGCTTAATTACTGTGAATTTGATGATTTCTGAATTTTACTAAATTAGATAAAGACTTTAAAACTTCCAGTTGTCCGTGGTCATTTTACAAAAGGTATTGAATATTATTTTGTTGGGTTTGTATTTTGCTGCCTTTCCTTTTACAGCTAGCTCCCTGATCCATTGTGGTCATAGGTACCCGTGTCGGTGGATGGTAAGTCGGGTACGCTGAGGAATAACAAAGGGAACTCACAAATATCTGATAGCAGAGCGTGAGGTCATCAGATCAATGTATATGGTGATTTGAAATATATGGGCCCGAAGCCAGAAGTGGCGAAATTATTGGTCGGGTGACCCGCGCGCTCTATCACCACTTTTAAGCGTATTTGGGACAATCTGTGATTGAAAACAAATCCCACTTTGTGAATGTATTTTAATATTAATAACTCATATTAAACCTGAATTAAACGTGTATCCATTGGCTGAATTAAATAACGTAATAAGCTGCAGCTGGGTAGTGAAATGCCAAACAAACACTACAAATTTGAATGATTTGCTCTTTCTGGCCACACCTCTGACTCCGCCCACTGAGCTAATCCTCGGGTTGTTCCCGCCCCCTGATCTCCGCCCACAGTTCCCCTACTTTTCCCCCCACTTCGACCACTGGTTAGTAGTATAGTGCAACTACAGCCTATATTGGTATCAGAGTTCAACAAGCTTTCCATCTACATTGCACTCTTCTTTAAGGACTTCCGTTTGTGGAATAGCACAACTTCAGCTTTCAATCTCATCTCCATTGTTCTCTTCTGTGAGGACCTCTGTTGATTGTATGGCAAAACCGCAGCTTTCCATCTCCCTTGGACTGTTTTGTGAGATCCTCTGTTGGTAGTATAGTGCAAATGCAGCTTTCCTTCTCCATCACCTTTGCATTTTTATATGACGGCCCCTCCTTGTAGTAGAGTGTGTAGTGTGTGTAGTGTTTGTTCATTCTGTCTCTTGGCGCGAGATGGATTCATTTCCACCTCGCGCTACTGCCTTTGTTAGGACCTGTGGTTGCTGGGGACCCGCAATTACGATTAAACCAGTTCCTACTATTCACTTTACCTGCGTTGTTTGAACATTTCATGTTGGCGTCGATCCTCTTGTCTTGCGGTCCCCGGCTGTGGCAGATCGTCTCTTGCTCTTCTTTCATCAGTTCTGCCGTCACCACACACGACAGCAAGACAAAATGTGCTGGACACTGTAATGATGCAGGCACACACTAAAGATGACTCATGAGCCTGGCTGTATTAACTTCTTATTTATTATAGGTTTTCCAAAGAGCGCCGAGCCTCTGCTCCTGCGCTGTCTCTCTCCTCGCTCTTTCGCACCTCTCGCGCTCCTGGCACGCCTACTGCGTGCGCAGCCAATCCTGGCCGCCCGCACGTCACGTCGCCGACGTGCCGTGCATAAACTAGACTGTCTCTACATATCTCCCTTTTTTCCACACAAACACAATCAACTTACTGTCCGTCGCTCAAATCAAAGTCTCTGAACCTCGATGGCCTCACCACCACTCTACCACTCCGAGTCTGTCTTACCGGGGTGGTGTTGTTCTCCTCCTCGCCATGTCTATTCCTGTTGTCGCCGGTCTCATCGGCTCTCATCTCCTGCTCAGTGTTCCTTGCTTCTCCTTGTCGTTGTTCTCCTTCTCTGAGTGTGACTTCGGTTACCTGATGTTCCTGTCTTTCACTCTCACTCTCTTCTGTTTCTCCACCTGCTCTTCCACAGTCCCAAGCGAGTATCTTATTGCACCTGGCCATGCGGTCTTGTGACCATATGTTACCGTCACTCAGTCTGGCCGCTCTGCCTTTGATTTCCCTCACTTGCATGGGCTTGCTGTATTTGCTCTCTCCCTTTCTTTGTATGGTGGGCAACTTCACTCTCACCCATTCTCCTTCTTTGAGTTCTGTGTCTCGCACGTTTCTCCTTGCATTGTAGTGTCTTGTGTATACTGCCTGAGCTTTCTCTATGTTGGCTCGCACCACCGCAGGGGACCATTCACTCACTATAGTCTTTTCCTTCCATACCCGGTTGTCCTGGGTGAATGGTTCTCGACCACGCAACAGCTGGAAGGGGCTATATCCTGTGCTTGTGGGAGTGATCCTGTATGCCCATAACATGTGCCATATGTCCTTCTCCCAGTCTTTGTTATCCGAGATGGCTGCTTGAATCGACCCCATCACCACCCTGTTGAAGCGTTCAACTTGGCCGTTTCCTGCCGGGTGGTAAATGGATGTGTGCTTCGCCAGGATGCCGTTCCTTTTCAGGAAGTGGTCCCATTTTTCCGATCGGAATTGGGGCCCGTTATCACTGAGGATGGACTTGGGTATGCCCTCCCTTACAAAAGTGTCTGCCAGAAACTTCACTATTGTTTCCGTGTCCATGGCTTCCTCAATTATGACTTCTGGCCATTTCGAGAATTTATCAACGAGGACACACACATACTTCTGGACTCCTTGGTTGTCTAGGATGGGGCCCAAGATGTCAACTGACAGCTCTTCCCATGGGTTCCTGGGTGTTTCAAATGTTCCCAACGCTGGACGCAGGGGTTTGAGTGTCTTGTCTGCACCTTGACACCTCGCACATTCCCTTACGTGCCGTTCTGCCCTTATGTCCATTCCTGGCCACCAATAGTCTTGCTTGGATCTCAGTTTAAGTTTCCCGATGCCCAAGTGCCCTTCATGTAGCATGTCCAGCAGTCTGGGTATGATGCTCGTGGGGGGAATGACTTTCTCACCTCTGTATACGAATGTCCCTTGATTGTCCAGGGAGAGTTCCTCCCTCACTTCGAAATATGGATTGAGTTCTCTCTGGACGTGCCTCTTTTCCGGCCAACCTTGGGTAATGTGTTTTTTCACCTCCTTCAGTGTCTGGTCCTCCTCATACGCCTGTGTCCATTCTTGGAGGCTGATGACTCTTTCGTGATCCTCCATTAGCGCCACCCATTCTTCCATGCCGGCCTTGTCTTCCTCACTCGGTTCCATAGCTGCCGCTCGGCTCAGGTAGTCTGCAACCTTGTTCTTGCTGCCTGGTATGTGTTCCACGTCATACCTAAATTCTAGAAGTTTTAGCGACATCTTTGATATCCGGGGCGTTGCATCTGCATGGCCACTCGACGTCAGCACTCTCAGTAGCGGCTTGTGGTCGGTCCGCAATTGGAATCTGGTGCCCCACAGGAACTGTCGGAAGCGCGTGGTGGCCCACACCACCGCCAGCATCTCCTTCTCTATCACACTGTATTTTCTTTCTGTATCACTCAGTGTGCGTGAGGCAAAGCTGATCGTTTCCAACTGTCCGTGTCCTCGGTCTTGCATGAGGACAGCACCCAGCCCCTTGTCGCTGGCGTCGGTGGTCAGGACAGTTTTGCATTGGGGGTCGAATCCTTGTAGGGGTATAGCCCCAGCCACTTCCCTCTTGATGATCTCAAATTCCTGTTGTGTCCTCTGACCACTTGAATTCTGTGTTTTCTTTCGTGAGCTGCCTCATGTGATGGGTCTTTGAGGCGAAGTGCTGCACGAATTTTCCGTAATACTCTGCCATCCCCAGGAACGATCTGACTTCTTCCTTGGTGACGGGGGATGGTGCTTCACAGATTGCTCTGACGTTTTCTGCTTTAGGAGTTACGCCTTGCACTCCTATCTCGTGGCCCAGATAGGTTACCGAGTTCATTCCTATTCGGCATTTGGACCATTCGGCCGTGAGTCCCTTGCTTTCCAGGATCTTCAACACTCTTCCCAACTTCACGTCGTGGTCTGAAATGTCTCTTCCCATCACCAAAATGTCATCCTGGAAGTATTGGACGTCAGTGAGGTCCCTGAATAGTTGGTGCATCATCTTCTGGAACACCGCCACTGCTGAAGCTAGGCCGAATGGCATCCGGCGGAATTGGTAGCACCCAAATGGGGTGATGAAGGATGTTAGTCTGCGGCTTTCTGGATGGAGGACAATTTGGTGGTACGCGGAAGTCAAGTCTATGGTTGAGTACCACTTAATCCCCCTGGTGCTGGCCAACATCTCTTCTATCCTGGGCAAGGGGAATCTTTCCACCACTATGCATTTATTCAGTTCTCTCAGGTCAACGCACAACCGGACCTTTCCGTTGGGCTTCTTAACCACTACCAGGGGCGCCAGCCACTCCGCGCACGTGATGGGTTCTATTATCCCCTTCCTTTCCAAGTCTTGGAGTTCTTCCCTTACCGCTTCTCTTACCGCCAACGGGATGTTCCTCGCTTTGTGGGCTACCGGGACGGCGTCCGCCTTTAGGATGATTTTGTGGGCGAATTTCTCCAGCTTCCCTACAGTGCCTCCAAACACTTTGGGGTATTCGCTCCTCCATTTATCCAGTTTTGGCTCTGTTTCTTGGTCCGTCAGGAGTATTTGCTCCTTGCCTCCTGGATCTAGCTTGATGCCCAGGTCACCTTGATCCAGCCATCCTAGGACCGACGGGCCCCTCTCCGATACATAGAGCTTGCATCGCGCCGACCGTCCCCGAAATTCGAAGGTCAGGGGCCTAAACCCCGCCATTGGAATTCGGTCTCCGTTGTACGTGACTGGGCGGATATCTAGTCTCTCTAGCTCCGGGCCAAGGCGTGGTGCAAATTTCTCCTCCCACACCGCTCTCTGGATGATGGTGAAGGGTGACCCTGTGTCTGCCACCACGTTGATCTTGACACCACCTATGGCCATTTCCAAGACCGGTTTCATCGTGCGTCTTCCTTCTCTGTCCAGGACTTTACCCTCTGTGCTCAGAACTTGGTCCTCAATGTAGATTACCGTGACCTCTTCTGCTTCGGTGTCGTCGTCCTGATCCTCATTGCTTTGATCTACACACCTCACCATACTCTTGGAGGCCTTCTTCCTGCAAACCTTCTCATAGTGGCCAATTATTCCGCAATACGCGCATTTGGCGCGAAATGCGGGGCACTTCCGATCATGTGCTTCGTGCGACCAGCTTCCGCACCTGTAGCATGACTTTCTGTTGCTCCCCGCTTGTTTTCCTGTCGTGTTTGCGTTGCTTTGCCACTTGTTGGGCCCCCTTTCCGTTGGTTTCCGGTTCTGATACTCTCTGCGAGGCCCTTCCTCATCCACCTTGTTCACCATCGTGCTAGGCGCCATATCTTTCTTCGTCGCTTCTGCGCACCGACGAGCTAGCTCCGCTCTCTTCACGATGACTAGCACCTCTTTCAGTGTGGTGTCTCCGCTCGCCCATAGCTTGTCCTGCACCGTTGTGCACGTGGTGTGCATCACCACCTGGTCCTTGATGAACTCATCTTCCCAGTTGGCGTATTTGCACGTGGCTGCCAGTCGTTTCAGTGCCGCCACGTACTCCTCCACTGTCTCTCCTTGCTTCTGCTTCCTCTGTTGGAAGTTAAACCTGTCCACCGACATGCACACTGCTGGTCTAAAGTGTTCATTGAGGTCCTCGAGCGCCTGTGCGTACACATCATCGTCGGTGGATGTTCTCTGTTTCGGAACTAAGCTTTTGTATATCCGGAGACCTTCCGGGCCTAGGTTCAGTAGCAAAATGCGCTTCTTCCTCTGGGGTTTGAACTCTTCTTCGTTCTCATCTTCCAGGACACCTATGAAATTGTCTATGTACTCCCTCCAGTCCTCCCATTTCATGAGAGGTTCTCCTGGCCTGGGTAAGAACTGTACCGATGCCGTCGCATAACCTGCTTGCGCGCTCATCTTCTCTCTCTTTACTGCAGTTAGCGTTCCTCCTTGGCTGCGGGGACTCCCTGGTGCGTCGTCTCGTTCTTCTTCACTCGTTGGGGCTCGGGGACTGTCTATGTCGGCCCCCTCCAGTCCCTGTGAGTTCTCCAGCGCGTGTTCCCTGGTCTGCTGTTCGCCCCGTGGGTCTGTGTCCTTTATCCTGCCCTGTTTCTTGGTGCCTGGGTCTGTCCCCCTCTTTCGCTCCTATGCGCCACACCCTCCGGTGTGTAGGGCTCTGCCGCGCTCTTTGGGGTACCTGTTGTCCTGTGGCAGGGTGGTCCTGCTCCTTTATCCCTTGTGTGGTGGTCCTGGAGTCTCTGGTACTTTCCTTGTCGCCTTGGGGTCGAGTCGGTGGTCCTGCCTTGTTGGGAGGTCTTCATCCCACCCTCGTCGCCATTGTAATGATGCAGGCACACACTAAAGATGACTCATGAGCCTGGCTGTATTAACTTCTTATTTATTATAGGTTTTCCAAAGAGCGCCGAGCCTCTGCTCCTGCGCTGTCTCTCTCCTCGCTCTTTCGCGCCTCTCGCGCTCCTGGCACGCCTACTGCGTGCGCAGCCAATCCTGGCCGCCCGCATGTCACGTCGCCGACGTGCCGTGCATAAACTAGACTGTCTCTACAGACACTTCTCCATCTCATTTCATTGCCGCAAGGAGGAAAAGGGGAGTGAGAAGCAAGAATTATTGTTGCCCGGTTGCTGTTATCACATAAGCTTCTTTCCATTCCGTTGAATGATGCACAACGCTATCACTAACAGAACATTCTAAATCTAGAACATATGTGGAATATCTTAACATCAACATTCCATAAAGTACCATGACATCGTACCTTAATACACATTAAACGGGGTTAACGTCTATATTTCCTGCAAGGCAAGATTTCCAGCTAACACTACTGTTTCTGTGAGCTCCTGCTGCCATCTACTGGTCAAAAGTTTGTTGGCAGTAACACTGCATCTGTTTCAGCTCTGCGAAAGCCTACTGCTTTTCAAACCTTTCTTCACCAGTGTTCGTGCCAGCACTGTTATTCATAGCAATCCTTTAATGCTACTAGGGCCTGCAGTTTTCACGAGACATTTGGATTTTTCTCAAAACTGTCTGTGGTTTTGTGGCGTTTGGTGTTTAATTTGCCGCTTCAAGTGCTGTACTTTGTTTTTCTGCAATTGTTTTCGTCATGCAGCACTCCACCACCTCCTTTATTACAAAATCCACTGGACACTCCAATGAAATGGAGTAAATGGCTTGGGCTTTTTAAAAGTTTTATGGTAGCGAGTGATGGTGACGCTTTTAGTGTAACAAGGAAAAAAAGCTTGTAGCTCAATTGTATTGGCACTAAAGCTCAAGAAATTTGTCATCACTTGCCTCGCCTGGTTGCGCCTCAAGGTGCGGAAGTCTATGATGAATTTACGGATGCAATGGACAGACTAGAATTGAATTTTACAGTGGAATCCCACATTGTGAGGGAACATTTACATTTTTATTCCAGGCATCAGCTGTCTACGGAGCCCATTGAAAACTATGTAACAGTGTTAAGAGTTTTAGCTGCTAGTTGTGATTATGGTTCTCTCATTGAGCAATATTTGCGTGATCAAATTAATATGCATTGCTTTAATGAAAAAATTCAAGAACTACTCCTCAGACATAAAATTCCATCACTCAGAGAAGTTGTTGAGGTCGCTAAAGGTATTGAGAGAGCTGCCAGATCTTTCAAGCTTTTGAATGTTCGGAAAGAAGGTCAATTGCATGTGGCTCTTATACGCAATGGTGACAAAAATAAATCTTTTAAAAATAAAGTTTTTTCTTCTGTGAGCAAAGGAAAATGTGTTAAATGTGTGAGTTTCCCTCATTCTAACAAAGCGCTGTGTCCAGCTATCAGCAAACGTTGCTTCAAGTGTGGCAAGGCAGGTCACTTCTCTAATGTGTGCAGATCTAAACGTGGTATCAATGCCATCCAGGAGTGTGGCTCAGAGATACAATCTGGTGAACCTGAGTCCAGCAATAAAATTCTTATGACCAAGGGACCTGTGGCCACGTCTAGCATTGATAAGGAGCCATGCAAGTCACCTTCCTGTGGAGTTTTTGTCGATGGTGTCAAGCCCAACATGTTGGTTGATTCAGGTTCTCCTTTTTCCTTGATTTCTCATAAATTCTTTAACAAGATCTGGTCTGACAGAAAATTGCATGACTGTGACATTAATCTTTTTGGATACGCAAATTCTACCATTGATATTTTAGGATATTTTATTGAAGCCATCTCGTTTCAAGATCGCACCATCATGGGCAAAATCTATGTAGCAGAAGATGGACAACATGTTCTGGGCTGGAGACACCAAGAGAGTTTGGGACTTATTTTGAATCCTTTGCCAGAGTTACCTGTGTATTGTATGGCTGTATATCAAGGTATAGAAAAAGTTATTGAACAATTTCAAGATGTTTTTCGCAAACCTAATTCAGTTCCTTTTTGCCACAAACTTGGAGATGTTCCATTGAGTGCCAGGGGGGAACTTTCTTCTTTACTCAAGCAATTGCTCCTCGAGGGTGTGATTGAGGAAGTTACTGCGTCTGAGTGGGTGTCTCCCATTGTCCTTGTTGGAAAGAACTCAGGCCTCTTGAGGCTGTGTGTGGGCTTGAGATGCCTCAACAGACAGATTTCGGTTGATTGTCACCCTCTTCCCAAGATTCAGGAGTTACTGGCCCAGATTGGTGGAGCCAAACTTTTCACTTCTTTAGATCTTAAATCCGCCTATCATCAGATAGAGTTAAAGGAGGGCTGTAGACATCTGACTATGTTTATCACTCCTGATCGGGCCTTTAGATACATTTGCATGTCTGTTGGACTTGCATCCGCAGCTTCCGTTTTCCAAAAACTCATGTTTTCTCTTTTTGGTGAAATGGAAGGTGTGGTTGCATTTCAGGATGACATCCTGATTTTTGCTGAAAATGAGGAGTCTCACAATGCCAGATTGTCTAAGGTTTTGCAAGTGTTACAGGACAAGGGGATGCCTTTCCAGCCTTAAAAGTTTACATTTCTCACCCAAAAAGTTGAGTATTTGGGTCATTCTATTACTGCCAAAGGTATTTCTCCTAAACGCAAATTGACGGAGGCAATTGAGTCTATGCCTGCTCCCAAGGACAAAGACCATTTAAGATCAATTTTATGTCTTTGTGAGTTCTATTCTAGATTTGTTGATCGGTATTCTCAGATTGCTTCACTCCTCAGGTTGTTGCTTAAGAAGGGTGAGCTCTTTGTCTGGGAAGACTCTCAGCAGTTATCTTTTGAAAGGATCAAGGCCTCCATTGTCAATGCTTCTCCCTTAGCTCACTTTAATCTAACAATAGGGTCAAAACTGTGGTGTTTGCCTTCAGACCTCTTTCTGTAGCTGAAAAAAGGTATTCCACCATTGAGTGTGAGGCTTTAGCATGTGCCTGGGGTATTGAACATTTCAAAACATATCTGTGGGGTAAAAGTTTTATCATTAAAACTGACGACACACCTCTTTTGTCCTTATTGAATAGTAATGGCACTGGTAAAGCCTCGCCACATTTGGTGAGAATTTTATTTAAAATGTATGAATACAATTTCAAGGCCAATTATATTCCTGGTGTGTATAATGTTGTGGCTGACTGCTCATCCAGATTGCCTGAACTCAGGCTCTCAAGTGATACTGAGTGGGTTGAGGAGTGGGTTGTGACTACTGTGGAGAATGTTTTGGGGGAGTGGTCTGGTAACCTTTCCAAAACAGCTTGGTTAGAAGCTACTTATCAGGATAAAGATTTGTCCCAAGTTGTGGAGTTTGTAAATAAAGGCTAGCCTAGGGAGAACATGCTTTCGGCTGAATTGCAAGTTTTTTGGAAGGTCAAGGATGCCATTACAGTTGTGGGAGGGGTTGTTGCCAAAGATATTTGTCTTAAGCCACCCAGAGGTCTCAGAGAGTCAATCTTAAAACTGGCTCATGAAGGTCATCTGGGAGAAACATGCACTAAAAGAAGGGTTGGAGAGCATTTTTGGTGGCCTTACTTAGATTATCACGTTTCTTCTTTTGTAAAATCATGTCCATTGTGTGCCAATTCTGACAAATCCCTTATCACCTCCAAGATTGATATAAAATATTCTAACTTTCCTGAAAGATCTTGGCAAAAATTAGCTCTAGACCTCCTTGGACCATATGATAACATCTCGTCTTGCAAGTTGTATGTGGTTGTACTTATTGATTATTTTTCAAAGTGGGTGGAGTATTAATGGATTTCCCAACCTACCTCTAAAGTTGATACAGAATTTTTAGGAGAGTGTTTTCATAGAGAGAGACTTCCTGATTTCAATCTTTCTGACAATGTAGTGCAATTTATCTCTGATGATTTTGGAAGTTTCTTGCATGTCAGAAATATTAAACATCTTAAAACTGCCTTACACTCACCACACATGAATGGTCAAGTGGAAAGATTTAATAGAGTCATAGGTGATTCTATTCAATCTGCTCGTGCCAGCAGAGTTGATGTTAAATAATGTGTTGCAGAGAAAATATGGGCATTTCATACATCTCCTCATTCTATTACCGGTTCTCTCCTTTTATGATGCTTAAAGGTAGGGTTCACCGGTTGAGCTTTACACCCTCTTGGATGAAGGAGAGAGCTCTGGTGGTTGATTTGAAAGAAATTTATCTGAAGGCTCAGCAGAATGTCCTTGACCATCAGAATTCTAAAACAATTAGCAAGAATCTGTTGATCGGAGGAGGAGCTTGGCGGGCATCCGTGATGGCCGCGTGAGCACAGTGCTCTCCGGACCCCCGCCACTCCCGGCATGATATCCTGAACATATCCTGATTAATTACGAGGACTCTTGTAGAGGAACCTGGGCTGATCTTAATGCCGTTTTTGGATTTCGAATTGAACCGGGGGCACCGAAGATACGTCGACTCGAACTTTCGGGGCCCGCCCCGGTGGTGCGCCCGGGTCTTGGTGAGGCTCTGTTGCCGTGTCTGAGTTGAACAACAGCGGCAGGGGGATTCGACTTGTGGGTCCCCCTCTTAACTTTCGGTTTCGATTCTGCCTCAGACTACGTCTTCCGGCAGAGGTGTCTGGCCGTTGTTGGATCCAGCGGCGCGCGGTTGCACCTTTTGCCTGTTTCGCCTCCTTCCAGGCCGGTTCACACCTCGATGTGCCCTCGCTGCTGATTTTTGGCTCCGGCGCCCTGTCCTCCTGCGGCCATTTTCACCAGGTCGCGTGGGTCCCTCGGGGACGCGGTCTCCATCATGTCTGGCAGAGGGGACCAAGAGAAGCGGAAGACCAAGACGCCCCTGCGCGGGGGCCCGGTCCAGTCTAACATCATGGACCGGTACACACAATCGAAGGGGTCCCCTGGAGCCGCCTTGCCTGGCCCGAGTGCAGTTGGGCACCCTTTGGAGGCTTCGGCGGAGCCGTCCCTGCAGGACATCATGGGCGCCATTTCTGACATGAGAGAAACCATCGGCCAACAGTATGAAGCTCTGGCCCACAAAATAGATACTGTGGCCATCGATGTGAACTTGATTCGGGCCGACCTATCTAAAACCAATGAGAAGGTGAAGTCATTGGATCTCAAGTCATCTAGCCTCACGGCCGACGTCTCGGAGATACAGATGGAGATTGGCAACCTCAGAAAGGTGAATGATTTCATGACTCGGCGCTTGGAGGATTTTGAAAACAGAGCACGGCGTTGCAACGTGCGTGTGGTTGGCGTTCCGGAAAATCCTGACCCACATTCTGTTGATCTCCTGGTCGAGGACTTGATACAAAACTACCTTTCTCCATCTGGATTGAGCAAATTCTTTGTGGTGGAACGTGCCCATCGTGTTCCGGGTGGCCAGGGCAAGCCGGGCGCCCCGCCGAGGCCCATTGTTGCAAAACTCTTTCATTATAGGGACCGAGACGCTATCTTGCAGGCCTTGCGAGTTAAGGGCCCGGTGGCCTTCGAGAATGCCACGGTGAACTTTTACCCGGACTTCTCACAGCTTGTGCAGAGACAACGTATGGGCTTCCGTGGAGTCAAGAAGCGTCTTCGGGACTTGGGACTGCGATACGCCATGCTTTTTCCTACCAGGCTGCGAGTTGAGTACAATGAACGGACCCTTTTCTTTGATCGGCCTGATTCGGTAAATGACTGGCTGGACTCTCTGCCGGACCGGCCTAACTGGACTGAGCCCACCGAACACCCGGGTGGTGCCGAGGGTGGTGTAGAGAGCTGAACTTATTGTCTATGCCCCTGTCTCCGTGCCATGTGAATTCTTCCGGGGTTCCATACTTGAGTGCCTCTATTTTCTGTGTGTTCTCTTCTCCCTTTATCTTTGTCGGGGTGGCGGGTGGGACAGGGCCTTTCCTCCTCCGGGGTCTTTTTGTAGAACGGGGATTTTTGGGCGACAGGCACACTGCATGTTGGGGTGGCTTTTTAGCTTACTGCAGGGGTGCAGGGTGGGGGGTGTTTTCTTGGATATTGGGGGGTGGTTTGGTGGGGTGTTTGAGGTTCGTGTTTTGTTTTTTCAAGGCGACTCTATCTTGCTAATGGAATTTTCAATGTCATGCTCATTGGGGGATGGTTCCTGCATCACTCTGTGGGATGGGGGGTAGCGGGTTGAGGTTTCTTTCGTGGAATGTCAATGGTCTAGGGGATCGTATAAAACGGGGGTGGTGTTGCGATGCCTGCGACGTTTGTCTCCCGATATTGTTTTTCTGCAGGAGACCCATCTAGTGGGTAATACTTGTCGTGGAATGAATAGGTGGGGCTATCGCCTTGTCGCGCACTCAGGGTTTACTACGGGTTCCAGGGGGGTGGGCATCCTTGTCCGGGCTTCCCTTCCCCTTGCGATAGATGATGTGATCCTTGATGATCGGGGGCGTTATGCCGTCCTCGTGGGACGATATGAGGGCCGGACCCTTTCTCTGTTCGCCGTCTACGTGCCCCCCTGCCTGCAGGCCTCTACCTTCCCCGATTTGGGCCGAGTGCCGTTGGGCCTCCCTGATGGTGCTCTTTTCATGGCTGGTGACTTTAATTCTGTGTTCTCCGGTCTGAGTGATCGTTACCCCCCTAGGGACACTCCTTCGGCCCAACTGTGGCTGGGTGGTTTTTTGGATACTTTTGGTTTGGTAGACTGTTGGAGACTTATGCACCCCACTCAGCTTCAATATACTTTCCATTCTGGGGCCCATGGGAGTCTGTCTAGACTGGATTACTTCCTAATGCCAGCTGCACAGTCATCGGCTGTCCGGGAGATTAGACACCTTCCCCGGGGCATCTCGGACCATTCTCCGCTCTGGCTTTGTTTTGATGTGGGGGTGGAGGCGGCGGGCCGGGTGGCTCCTATCAACCCTTGGTACCTGACCTCCCCTGAGACCCGTGGTCTATTGATTAAGTCCCTGGACAATTATTTTCTAGACAACGAGGGGTCCGTCTCCTCTGCTGTGTCCCTATGGGAGGCCTTTAAGACAGTGATTCGTGGGCAAGCCCTGTCTCTCATTGCTGAAACCAAAAAGGCGAGGAATCGGGAGGTGGTGAATCTTGAGATGGAAATACTTGAGATGGAGGCTGACCTGGAATCGACTGTTACTCCTGACAAACTCCATGCCTTGGGTCTGAAGCAGTTTGCCTATAAGTCTCTGGTCACAGATGCGGCTAAAATGATGTTTCGAGAGCAACAGGGTCGTTTGTATGATGTTGGGGACAAAGCGGGTAAGTTGCTTGCCTGGTTGGATAAGAAGGAGAGGGCGAATCGAGTGGTGCCGGTGATTCAGACTTCGAATGGTGTGAGAGTGACGGACCCAGTTGAAATAGTGGAATGTTTTGCGGACTACTTTCGTGCGGTTTATTCCCCTGTGTCAGAACGGGATGCAGACGACTCTCGCCTCTTGCTGCGTGATATAGCTTTGCCCTGCCTCTCCGATTTGGAACAGGTCTCTATGGAGGCCCCGTTCTCTACGGACGAAATAGCGACTGCCATTCGCTCTCTCCGTTCGGGCAAGGCTTTGGGCCCGAACGGATTGCCAATCGAGTTGTACAAACTGCGTCCTGATAAGATTGCGCCCTATCTTCGAACAATGTTTTTGGAGTCCCGTGAGCGGGGTGCTCTCCCCTATGACCAGCGCCTGGCTACGATCGTTGTAATTCCTAAAGAGGGTAAGCCCCGGGATCTTTGTTCGTCATATAGACCCATCTCCCTGTTAAATGTTGAGCCCAAGGTTCTTGCCAAGCTCTTGGCTACTCGCCTCCTGACGGTCATTAGTGACTTGATTCATCCGGACCAATCCGGATTTATCCCGCACCGTAACACAGCTCTTAATCTGCGTCGCCTCCACGGAGCCATTGCGAGGGCGGGGCTTCTGACGGAGCCGGCCATTTTGGCTTCGTTGGACGCCTCGATGGCTTTTGATACGATAGAGTGGCCCTATCTTTGGGCAGCTCTTGAGAAGTTTGGTTTTGGCCCGGGGTTTATTGGATGGGTGAAGCTGCTATACACCGACCCCCTGGCGCAGGTTGTGGTTAATGGTCGAGTTTCTGTTCCCTTTTCCCTCGGTAGGGGGACCAGACAGGGGTGCCCCTTGTCTCCGCTACTTTTTGCTCTCGCGTTAGAGCCGCTGGCTGCGTGGCTTCGATGGGAGCCTTCTCTCAAGGGGATACGTTGGTCCCCAGATTTTGAGGACCGCGTTTCGCTTTACGCGGACGACATTCATCTTTACCTTACTTCCCCGCGTAAATCTTTGAATGTTTTATTCGATGTTCTCACCTCGTTTGGTAAAAATTCTGGGTTGATTATCAACTGGGCTAAGTCCTGTGTATATGTTCTCTCGGGTGTTCTGCCCCCGTTGCCGAATAGATTTCCTATCCAGGTTGTTCAATCTGGCTTCAAATATCTGGGGATCTTTATTACACTTGATTCGTCGCTCCGGTTTGAACGTAATCTCCTTCCCCCGCTTCTTAGACTGAGGCTGGACGTGGCTCGCTGGCGTAAATTACCTCTGTCTCCGCTGGGCAGAGCTGCCCTTTTCAAGATGATGTCCTTGCCGCGATTCCTTTACGCACTCCAGAATTCCTATGATGACATCCCCGCTACTTATTTTCGAGAGGTCGAGAGTCTACAAAGGCAACTGATTTGGGACGGGCGTCCACGTATCGCCCTTGCGAAGCTAACCATCCCTTGGTATGACGGGGGCATGGCACTTCCTGATATCAGGAGATATTATCGGGCTACCCAACTGTCTGCCATTAACCACTCAATGTATTCCCCGGGTCGGGATCCGGCCTTTGAAATGGATAGACTCCAACTGCCGGGAGGGGACTTTAATAGAGCGCTTTACTCCAGGTCGGCTGGGCGCCATCTTACGGGACCGACCAGGATTGCGGTTAGTGTGTGGCGCGCCGCGAATGTAAGTCTGGGATGGGAGGATCGAATGACACTGGCGACTCCGCTTTATGCATCCGAGCGTCTGGGATGTCTTTGGACGACGAATGGTTTTGACCGCTGGGATATGATTGGAATAAGTAGAGTGGGTGACGTATGTACGAATGGAGCGGTGAAGTCCTTTGAGGCCCTTCGGAATGATTATGACTTGAGTGATAGGGAATTTTTTAGATATTTGCAGGTCCGCCATGCCCTTGCTTCTGTTCTGACTTCTGGTACCGCCATCCCCGAGTCCTCCCCCCTCGAAGATCGTATCCTGGATGGCCACCTCCCCAATAGCACTATCTCCTTGATTTACAAGAAGCTGATTCATAATCGCGCTGACTTGCTTGTCCGACATAGGGAGGCTTGGGTCGGCGACGGGCTGGAATTGGATGACGAGGATTGGCAGTCGGCACTATCTTCTCCGAAAGAGGTCGCCATTCCTGCCCGTCTCCGTCTGGTTCAGCTCAAGATCCTCCACCGGGTGTATGTTACTGGTCCTCGTTTGGTTGTGATGGGTTTTTCCCCGGATGGTTTATGCAAGCGTGGATGCGGGATGAGTGCTACATTTCTTCACATTATCTGGGAGTGCCCGAGGGTGGCTGCCTACTGGACTGAGGTACTTGCGGTGATGGCTGATGTGACTGGAATTGCCCTAGTGCCTGAGGCCCGGAGATGTCTGTTGAACGTGTGGGAACCTACCGACTATTCGGTGGCCCAGACCAGATGGGCGACCCTGGGATATATGGTTGCGAAGCGGGACATAGCGCAACTCTGGGGCTCGTACAGGCCCCCACTACATCTGTGTGGGAGGAAAACATGGACTGGTCTATGTTCCGCGAAAAGACGGTCTATACAGCCAGGGGCAGACCTAGGGCATGGACGAAGATCTGGAGTCAGTGGAACGCCTATCGCGGAGATATTTGTGCTCCTCCATTGGTTGAACCCCCCGATGTTACCTTATCTCCCTAGGCTAGCGTTCCTGAAATTTCGTATACTGTCCTTTGATTTGCCTGTCCTCCCCGCTGTCCCCCCCCACCCTGCCTTGTCCTACTGATTATGATTTCATATTCCTGACTAGTGGGTTTCCCCTCCTCCTCCTGGGCTGACTCCGTTTATTATGCATTCGCCTTTTTTGTTGTTTGTTGTTTTTCCGTGTGTATAAAAAAGAAAAATGCCTTATCTTGTTTTCTACTTTGGGCGACATTTTGTATCCGATTTGTGCCTGACCGCCGGAGTGGCCGCAAGTGTTTTTCTCACGTTGTGCCTTGATTTTAGCGGCCAGCCCGTGAGGTTGTAGGCCCATCTCTGTAACCCTGATTTTGTTGCTCAATAAAAGTTTTTAACCAAAAAAAACAAACAAAAAAAAAAAAGAATCTGTTGATCAAACGGTCTTGTGTGGCTCTAGTTTTCAAGTTTCAAAATCTTTATCTGAGGGAAATACCAGGATGTTAGAAATGGGGGTCTCTAGGTGGCAATAGCTGGCGCCAATGTCCAAATAGGGAACCTTCTTCCCAAGTCAGGGCCCGGGGGCCACCCTCTTTGACAACCCTTGCTCAACCCGGTGGTAACGTAGCACGAGCAGTTAGGCCTATCTCAGAGGCAGTGAATGAAACATTTATGACCATGCACAATAAGGCAGTAATGACACCACAAAAGGACACAGCTCAGGTAGGTATAGAAAAATAATATCTTTATCTAAGGTTTAACTCAAGACTCTCAAAGTGTTTTAACAAATTACAATGCACATAAACCAATAGGGACTCAAAAGGCAATAACGGTTTTAACAAACTACATTGCACTTAAACCAATAGGGACTCAACAGGGCAATAACGTATTCACCAGAACGTGACACTGACTGAGCTCAAGGCCGGGGCCTAAGCGACCCGGTGTGCACCAGATACCTGCCGTTGAAAGGAGACACAGCACGCAGCTTCTCGAAGAAGCAGAGACGGTGACAGGCGGAATCCCAGCGACCACAAGTCTTGGCTGCAGGGACCCGCAGCGTGCACCCACAATGATTCGGGCACTCGGAGACAGGTGGGCTCTCAGCGGCAGCAGCACGCGGCTGCGACAGCCTGGGCTGGTGGTGGCGATGGCTCTCATATTGCAGCTCCGTGGTGGGCTCACAGCGGCAGTAGCTCTCTCTTAGCTGTGGCAGCCCACGCAACAATAGCAACAATCCTTGACACTGGTGAACAAGATGCGGGCACTCAGCGGCAGCGGTTCTCTCTAAGCTGCCGCGGCACACAGGTCAAATCACAATGATGCAACGCTGGCAACAGTGCGGGCACTCAGCAGCAGCAGCTCTCTCTTAGCTGTGGCGGCCCACAAGACGGCTCACAATGATGCAAAGCTGACAAAGGTGCGGGCACTCAGCGGCAGCAGCTCTCTCTTAGCTGCGGCAGCCCACAGGACGACTTACGATGATGCAAGTTGACAAAGGTGCGGGCACTCAGAGGAAGCAACTTTCTCTTAGCTGCGGCGGCCCACAGGACAAATCACGATGATACAAAGTTGACAAAGGTACGGGCACTCAGCGGCAGCAGCTCTCTCTTAGCTGCGGCGACCCACAGGACAAATCACGATGATGCAAAGTTGAAAAGGTGCGGGGACTCAGCAGCAGCAGCTCTCTCTTAGCTGTGGCGGCCCACAGGACAAATGCTGATCTCGACTAGGCCGGCACAATGATGGGCACTCAGCGGCTACAGCTCTCTCTTAGCTGCAGCAGCCCATGCAGGTTCAGCAAAGGTTCCGAAGGTTCAAATTCAGGCAGGTTCTCAGCAGCAGCAGCTCTCTCTTAGCTGCAGCGGCCCACATAGATTCAGCAAGGGTTTCGAAGGTTCAAATTCAGGCGGGCTCTCAGTGGTGGCAGCTCTCTCTTCACTGGCGTAACGAAAATTGAGGGGGCCTCCTTGCAAGGTATGTAGAGGGGCCCCCTCCGGGCTCAATTAGGAGCTCTCCAGACAGAGTGCAGTGCCGAGGGGGGCCCCTGGAGCTTCGGGACCCCCCGTAACGCGTGGGCTGCGGGGGCCTGTGTTACGCCCCTGTCTCTCTTAGCTGCAGCGGCCTGCACAGATTCAGCAAGGGTTTCCAGTCTGCACTCCTCACAGTAGAACTAGAGGCCCTGGTTAACTCGATGGAGGCCTCTCCTGCAAGCAGAATTCCTCGCACAGGCAGTCCGATGGCTGACGGGGTGAAGTCTAATGTCCCAGAGACTTCAGCAGGAGGCGCTCTCAATTCAGGCCCTTGGGTAGTTTCTTCTGCAAGCTTGTTGAAAGTTTCAAAGTCCTTTTCTCTGTTTACTCGGACAGAGTTTCGTCTTGACATCCAGAAGGAACACACTTGGACAAAGTTCCGGTGCAGCGTTTAATACCTAAAAAGTCTTTGGGGCATATTACCAAGCAATAGCGATAATTATCGCTATTGCTTGGTTAGAGACAAAAATTTACCGCTGAGCTGCGGCGATTTTTATCGCAAATAAACCTTGGTATTACCATGGTTTATCGCAAATGCGATAAAAATCGTCCGCAATGCATGAATATCGCTGAAAAGTCAGCGATATTCATGCATTACCGAGCTAATGCTCTTAGCCATGTTATCCACCTCCCATTGGATAACATGGCTAAGAACTGCTCAGGGCAGGTGTTAGCTTTTGAAGATATTCGCACTTAGCGCGATTATCTCCATAAGTTGGTAATAGGAGATAGCGATGTTATCGACTGTTTCCAGTCGCTAACGTCTTGGCACGCCCACTTTGCATGTCATTAGTGATAAATATCACTGACATGCAAAGCGGGGCCCAAGATGGTCGCTATCTCCTACTAGCTGTCGCTAACTGGTGTTAGCGACAGCTAGGTAATAGGGAGATAATTTTATCTCCGCTTTCTTGGCTTTTAAAGCCAAAAAAGCGGAGATAAACCTCCTTGATAATATGCCCCTTTGTTCTTTAAAGTCACAAATCACTCGATCCAGTCAGAACCAGCTCAGTGGGGTTGGGGAGCACTTGGTTTACGAGGCGACATCCTGCCCTTTCAGAATGAGGGGGTCTGCTATCAGACACCCTGTGGGAGGTGGAGCCATCATTTACCTTGCCGGGCACGTCCTTGCTAGGATCAAAGAGTCATCTCTCCCATGCTCTGAATATCGATCTCTCTCTCCAGCCAGGTATGACCCAGCTGGCCCTGCTGCTCCAAAACCAGACTGCCAATACACATACTAGCAAAGCCTACAGGAAAGCTTAGGCAAGAAAATACCGCATTTTCAGAAGAGGCATTTTCGACCATGGGATATATAAACGGCCCTTACTAAAAGGTGTATCTCAATGTCCTGAGCATAAATATATCAAATTCGAAGTTCCTATCCGTTTCCTAGGGTCAGATAGGATCATAGAAGCTAATCCTCAACCTGCCCATTCTATCCTATGAGAACGGGTATCTTCTTAATAGAAACAGTGAAATGGAGGGTGACTCACTATTAGAATATACTACACAGAACAACGAAATGTTGAATAACTCGCTACAAGAACATGCTACCCAGAACAGTGAAATGGAGGATAACTCGCTATTAGAACATGTTACACAGAACTAGGCATTAAGGCTATCCTAATCCATACAGTTTTCCTTACACAGGGAGCATTCACGCTGTGGCACTGATTGGCCTTGGCACGGCGCCCAGAGCATCTAAATCCAGCCAAAAGATTGGAAGAGAATAGAGGGAGGGAGACCTGCGCCAATGATGCCAGGTCTAACACGCGTCCCCTCCAGCTGAAAAGTGGGGAGAACTAACCATCTCCTTGAAGGTTCTCCTCATTAAGGCGGAAAAATATGGACAGACCGTCAACATTGGTGTGTTCTGTACCAGGGCGGTGTTCCACCATGAAATCCATACCCTGTAGGGAAATATACCACCTCAACAATATGGGATTCTCACCCCTCATCTCCATCAACCATCTAAGGGGCCTGTGGTCTGTCTGAACCCGGAAGTGAGTCCCAAACAGGTATGGTCTCAGCTTCTTCAGCGCCCAGACCACAGCAAATGCCTCCCGCATAATTGCACTCCACCTCTGTTCCCGGGGAAGTAACCTCCTGCTTAGGAAGGCTACTGGTTGGCTAGTCCCTCCCCGTTGATCTTTGATAGAACAGCCCCTATACCATGGTCTGAGGCGTCTGTCTGGACAAGAAATTCCTTTGAAAAGTCGGGCGCCTGAAGCACAGGTGCGGTGCACATGGCAGTCTTCAGGGCATCAAAAGCTTTCTGACAGGTGTCAGTCCAGTTAATCTTCTTGGGCTGCTTCTTAGAAGTCAGCTCAGTCAAGGGTGCAACAATGTTGCCATATCACTTGACAAACCTCAGGTAGTACCCCGTGAGTCCTAAGAAGGCCCTCACCTGTGTCTGAGTCTTGGGGGGTTCCCACGCCAGGATAGTTTCAATTTTGGGCTGAAGGGGTACCACTTGGCCGCTCCCCACCTGGTGCCCCAAATATACTACAGAACCCTGCCCAATCTGGCACTTACTGGCTTTGATTGTGAGGCCTGCTTTCTGCAGTGCCATCAATACCTCCCAGAGGTGGCGCAGGTGATCCTCCCAAGAGGAGCTAAACACCACAATGTCATCCAGGTAGGCGGCACTGAAGTCTTCCAGCCCAACCAACAGTCGGTTGACCAACCCCTGAAAGGTGGCAGGGGCATTCTTCATACCAAAGGGCATCACCCGGAACTGGTAGTGCCCATCGGTTGTGGAGAATGCTGATCTCTCCTTTGTTCCCTCGGTCAAGGCGATCTGCCAATACCCAGACGTCAAATCAAATGTGCTGAGGTAATTAGCAGCCCCCAACCGATCTATGAGCTCATCAGCTCAGGGGATGGGGTGCACGTCAGTCTTCATGACTGAATTGAGGCCCGATAGTCCATGCAGAACCGAAGTTCTGGGGTGGCACCCTGCGCTGCAGCTTTCGGGATCAGGACCACTGGGCTGGACCACAGACGGTTAGAGGACTCAATCACCCCAAGGGCAAACATTTTGGTAACCTCATCCTTGATGTAGGCCCTTACCCAGTCAGTCACCCTTGTGCTTAATGGAAGGACTGTCCCCAATGTCCACATCATGGACACACCAATCAGTGACACTAGGCACCAGGGATAACAGATCACTGAATTGTCCCAACAGTTGGCGGCAATCACCCTGTTGCTCAGGTGTTGGAGAGGACCACACCCTCCACTGACCCATCTCGCTCCCCTGCACACAGGTGGTCAGGAAGGTGCTCGCTCTCCTCCTCCATCCCAGCATCTGTGGCCAGAAGCATGCCCACTTCAGACCTTTCAAAGTGGGGCTCCAGGCGGTTAACATTCAGGACCTGCAAGGGGTTCCTGGGAGACTGCAAGTCCACCATGTAGGTAACAGTACTCTTGCGCTCCACCACCTCAAAGGGGCTGGTCCACCTATCCTGGAGCGCAAAGGGCTCCACCGGGGCCATGACCCAAACCTTTTGTCCAGGCTGAAACTCGATCAGAGTGGCATTCTGATCGTGCCAGTGTTTCATCTCTTCCTGGCTGGCTTCCAGGTTTGCCTCAGCAAGTTTCCTGAAACGCCGAGTCTGGTTTCTGAAGGCCAGCATATAACTAAACACATCCTGGGGAGGTTTCATAGGAGATTGCTCCCAGCCTTCCTTGACCAGACTCAGAGGCACTCTTACCGGCTGACCATATAGCAGCTCAAATGGGCTGAACCCAAAGGACTTCTGCTGTGGCACCTCACGGTAAGCAAACAACAAGCATGGCAAGAGGATATCCCACTTACGGCTCATGGGCTCACCTAGGCGCATAATCATGCCCTTAAGGGTCAGGTTGAATCTCTCAACCAGCCCGTTACCCTGGGGGTGATAAGGAGTGCTGAACTTATACGTTATCCCACACTCCTCCCATTGAGACTTCATGTACTTGGAGATGAAATTAGTTCCCCTATCGGACACCACCTCTCTGGGGAACCCACGCGGGAGAAAATCCCCATCAGTGCCCGTCCCACTTCGGGGGCTGTCACTGTACTGAGCGGGATGGCCTCAGGGTACCTGGTGGCATGGTCCAACACAACTTTTTTGAATTTTTTTATTTTAAGAAGTTTTCTATAGCGCTAGCCAGACCCCAGGGTATCGGAGCGCTTTACAGTAGGTACTAAACACCATAGAGCCACCCAATTATCCCCCAGGGACTGGGTATGATCAATAACAAAATACAATTGTCCACAAAGGAATCATTTCTACTGCCTTATTATTCAAAATTATGTCACAATCGTGATCATTAATGCACATGCAGGACAAAATAAATATATAAACCTAAGCAAAATACTCCAGTGTATCAAAACATTATATTTATTTTCATTTGTACCAAAGTTTTTTCAAATTTTTCTTATTATGTTTTTTGGCAACTACCACAATACGGATAATTATATTCTTATTAACAGAAGTGCGAAAACACCTTTTGCTCGAATAATGGATAATTAAAACACCATTTCAGATGAAAATCAACCATACTGTTTCATCTAGTACATGATCTCAAAAATGAAAAAATATACGCAAAACGGTGCTGGGTGTCGACGTTTCGGTCCCTCGTTGGTCTAATCGATCCGTAGGACCATCATCAGGACGATGAAGTTGCACAAATATACATTTAGTATATAAGCGTGAGAATGACTAAAGTGGTGTCCTTCCTATCGAGCAATATCAATCTGCAAGAGTTATTATCTTATTCATTTACCACTTCCCATATCACGTTTCTAATCAGCATCTCATCACTTGATTGGTAACTCACAGATCCGTGCCACTGAATCCTTAGTCCTCAACTACCAAAGTTCGAGTTGAGTATGGTTGATTTTCATCTGAAATGATGTTTTAATTATCCATTATTCGAGCAAAAGGTGTTTTCGCACTTCTGTTAATAATATATTTATCAGTATTGTGGTAGTTGCCAAAAAACATAATAAGAAAAATTTGAAAAAACTTTGGTACAAATGAAAATAAATATAATGTTTTGATACACTGGAGTATTTTGCTTAGGTATTTATATATATATATATATATATTTTTTTCCTGCATGTGCATTAATGATCACGATTGTGACATAAATCTGAATAATAAAGCAGTAGAAATAATCCCTTTGGGGACAATTGTATTTTGTTACAGTAGGTACAGCACAAATAATCATCAGATATAGAATAGAGGGGAGACATATCCACAGAGGAGCGCAAAAATGAAAGAGCAACACAATGTAGTAAATGACATTTTATCTTCAAGGATCTTCAGAGTCTTAGAGCTGGAGCGGAGCTCGATGATTGTTAATTGCTCCCCACTATCCATTTCCAAAGGAGCAGTTGAGGAACAGGTTTTTGAGTTGGCTTTTGAATTCTACAAAAGAGGGAATGGTTCTGATATGAGGGGGGATGGAATTCCAGATTTTGGGAGGGCTTCCGGTGAAAGATCGATCAGCAGTTTTTTCTTTCTGGTCTTAGCTGGGATGAATAGAAGGGAGTTTGAGCTTCTTAGGTTCCTGGACTGACCTGCTTTTATGAGTTTTTCGCCAGGTAATCTGGTTTGCCGGTGTCAAGGGCTTTATGGGTGAGGCAGGCTGTTCTGAAGCTAATCCGCATTTCTGCTGGGAGCCATTTGAGTTCCTTGAGTGCGGGGGAGATATGATCATATTTCTTGATACCGGTGATCATTCTGGCAGCCGCATGTAGCGTTGTTTTGATGGCAGCCAGGTGTGATTTTGGAATTCCTGAGAGGACTGCGTTCCCATAGTCCAGTCTTGACAGAACCAGAGATTGGGTGGCCTGTTTGAGATTATTGGGCGGAATGTAGGGTTTTAATTTGTTCAGTAGTCGGAGGCTAAGGAACGCACTTTTGGCCGAATTCTTAATGTGTCTCGTCATATTCAGTTTTGGATCGAGAGTGATGCCTAGGGATTTGACGGAGTCCGCTAGAATCAGATTTTCATTAAGTGCATCGATGGCCTTTAACCACTCGGCAATTTGTGGGTTGTCTTCCTTATTTAAGATGAGGAGTGTCTCAGTCTTGTCAGGGTTAAGTTTCAAGTGGTTGCTTGTGAGCCAACGTTGGACATCTTTCAAGACATCATTAAGTCTTTGTATGTCTTTGAGAGAGGTTGTTTCCAGATATATCTGGGTATCATCAGTATAGAGATGGAAGTGAATGTTGGCTTTTCTGAGTAGTTTGGAAAGAGGTTCCATGTAGATATTAAAGAGTTGCGGTGAAATCACCGAGCCTTGCGGGACTCCCCTGTTGACTTGCTGGCGGTCGGAGGTAAAGTTTTTTATTTTTATTTTTTGTGTGCGGTTGTGGAGGAAGGAGGAGAACCATTTGAGGACTACTTCGCCCAGGCCTATTTCTTGAAGAGTCCTTATGAGGAGTTTGTGATCAACAGTATCAAATGCTGCCGAGAGGTCAAGGAGAATGAGGAGGCAGCATTGGTCGGAGTCTAGTGATCCATGTATATCGTCGATGATATTGAGAATCGCGGTTTCTTTGCTACAGCCTTTTCTGAAGCCAGACTGGTGAGGGTCCAGGAGGTTGATGTTGTCCAGGTGCTGGGTTTGTTGATGTAGTACGCATCTTTCAAGTGTTTTTGAGAGAAGGGGAGGTTCTACACAGGTCTAAAATTGTTTAGATCTGTCACATCTAGTCCAGGGTTTTTCAACAGGGGTGTGACTTGACCAATTTGGAGGCAGTCAGGAACCACTCCGCTTTTCAGGGAGCTATTTATGATCATGCTCCAGAGCGGAGCTAGAGCGTGCTTCATTTTTTTGGTCAGTAGGGGAGGAATGGGATCAAGGACATGGGCTGAGGGTTTGGAGGTGGAGATCAGATTGATTATCTCAGTTTCTTGGATAGGATGGAAACTGAGCCAGGAATTGGGAGAGGGACCAGGAGAGAGATCAGGAAAAAGAGAAAGATCTGGTGACCCAGCCGCATTGCTCTTTGCGTGCTGCGTGTTGATGCCGTCCAGTGAGAGTTCATTTTTTGTAATCTTGTCCTTGAAAAATTTGGCGAACTTGTTGCATAGTTCTTTGGACGCCTGCACAGAGG
The DNA here is from genome assembly GCF_964261635.1 of Lissotriton helveticus. Lineage (NCBI taxonomy): Eukaryota > Metazoa > Chordata > Amphibia > Caudata > Salamandridae > Lissotriton > Lissotriton helveticus. Next base: position 132,127,252 of record NC_136070.1, on the reverse strand, counting down.
AGGGTATGGGCTTGGAGATTTGTTGTCTGATGATACTATAGAGCTCCTTGGGACTATTTTTGGCACTGTCCAGTGCTGAGCGGAAAAAGCTGGATTTTCTGTTTTTGATGTGGTTGTTGTACTTCCTGCGCGCTGATTTGAGTTGGTCACGAAGAATAGAAGTAGGGTTATTTCTCCACTTTCTTTCTTTGGCTCTTAGTAATCTTCTTTCGGAGTTGAGTTCGGAGTTGAACCATGATCTGGATGGGATGGCTCTACTCTTTTTGAGTTTTAGGGGCGCTACTTTGTCAAGGATAGATATTAGCTTTGCATTGTAACAATCAGTGAGGTCATTAGTAGAGAGGTGTTCAGTGTTGTCTGGGAGAAGTGAGCTTATCTCTTCTTCGAGGACTCCCGTTGGAACATCGGAGAGGTTTCGCAGCCATTTGGGGGGGTCTCGCAGTGGGGGTTGAGAGAGAGTAAGTTGGTTTATGTGGAATAGGATCATGTGGTGGTCTGACCAGTCAACGGGAAGTATGTGATTGATAGTGATTTTGTTTCTTTGAGCGATGATGGCATCGAGGGTGGCTCCTTTGTAGTGTGTCTCCTCTGTGCAGTACTGGGTTAGATTGTTGTCACAGAGGAGAGTGGATAGCGATTGGATTAGCGGGTTGTTGGTCTCATTCCACCGTATGTTCAGGTCCCCGAGAATTATATTGTTGGTATCGCCAAGTGCACCTCGAGCTATCAGGTCGGCTATTTGTTCTCCAAATTCTGAGTTTTTACCAGGAGGATGATAGAGAAGGTGACACAGTAAGGAGCCATTGTCTTTGGTCTTGATGTTGGTTGAGAGGCATTCAAATGAGTTGTAGTCGAATGAGTTATTTCCGAGATGGCCATGTTGTCTTTATGGATGATAGCTACCCCTCCTCCTCGCTGGCCTTTTCTGTCTTTATTAATGAGGGAGAAGCCCGGGGGAACAAGCATGACTAGGCATGGTGGGGATAGCTTGTTGAGCCAGGTCTCCGTGAGGAAGGCAATGTCGATGTCATGCAAGAGGATGGCCTCTGCTAGTTCTGTTGCATGCAAGGAGGCCGACCTGCAGTTGATAAGTAAGCAATTGGTGAAAGGCTCTTTGTTGCTGGCGATCTTTTCCTTGGGCGCCCTAGGTATGGTGGTCAGGACGGTCGGTCTCGGGTGTTTTGTGAAGGGAAGGTCTTTCCGGAGACCTGTGATCACTTGTATTTTGGATTTAGGGGAGTCGGAGGGTGATGAATTATAGGAAGAGGCTAGAGCGGCTGCTTCCATATCGGACATGGCTGCTTCTGTTCTGTTGGGTCTTGAGGTCAAGGCTATTTGAGGCCAGGGTTTGGAGCCCCTTCTTGGGGGTCTCTGAGGATATGTTGCAGGGGTTTCTAAGGACTGGGCGGGGCTCTTCTGGTCGTTGGTGTTGGTAGTGGGGGGAATTTAAGGGGGAGAGTGGTGGTATCTAAGAGCCTTACTTAGGTTGGAGAGTATTTCGGTTAGACCCTGGGAGATCGAGTCTATTTGGTCTTCAAGTGATGCAAGTCGCTGCGCCATTGAGTCGAGGGAGGGGTTGAGGGCAACTTGGGGGGATTCATCTTGTGAGGTAGAGGTCGGGTTGAAGCAGTGTTGTCTCTTATTTATTGTGTATGACAGGTTGTCTCTTTTTGAGATCCTAGGGGGGAGAACTGTGGGGTAAATAGTGAGATTAGGGGTCGCTGTCGGTTGGGCCCCTTATAGAGGTTGCGATGAGTGTGTCCGGTAGGGGGGTGAGGTTGTGTTATCTTTGGGGAGCTGTGGCGCATGTTTGGTAGGGACTTTGTGTTGGGTGAAGACTCGGGGGAGCAGTGCGGTGGGGGGAAGAGGAGGTGTGGATTGGGTTTCTTTTTGATGCTGAGAAGCTGAAGGTGGGAGTGGGGATGAGACAGTGCGAGGTAGGTGGGGGAGAGAAGGTCGGAGTTGGGGGAGGAGGGAGTCTAAAGCTTCAGGGGTGAGTGTAGTTGTAGGCGGGAGTTGGATTGAGAAGTAGCGAGGCAGGAGGGGGAGAGCAGATTGAAGTGAGGGGAAGAGGGAGACGAAAGTTTCAAGGTTCTCGTTACTTGCCTGAATGAGGACCGTGCCGTTAGTGTAGATGGTCACGGATGTGGTCCCTCTTCTAGACGTCCGATTAGGGAGCAGGGTTGTTAGTTTGCAGCTTTGTAGTGTGGATGTGGTTTTGGCTATGTGAAGATGCGTTCTGAGTATGGAGATCCAGTCTTCTGGCCTCTTCGTGTGTAAAATAAGGTCCATCTTAATCAGACCTTTAGAGGAGGAGTGGTAGATGTCTGTGAATAGGGTTTCTCTGTGTTGTCGGATTAGTTTCTGTTTGAAGCTACGTCTCATTTTTGCAGAGAGATGTGGGGGGAAGTTAATGGTGAATGAGTTTGGGCTGTGGGATATCAGATGTGCAGGTAGGGATTGGTTGGGGGGGTTGGCGAGTCAATTGCCATAGTGAGGGTGATGTGCGCAGAGGGGATCAAGTCTCTGAAAGGGAGTACGTGGGAGGGGGATGGGTATAACAGACCCGCCGGGCGTGAGTTGAGGGTAGTGTTAAAGGTTACCATCGGTGTTTGAACAGGGCTTGTTCTGGAATATAGTCGGAGTTAGATCAGGCTCTTGCCTCAAAAATTAGGTTAATAGGGCTAGTCAGATGGTAAGCTATGGCTTTAGAGGTGTGAGGAGCAGCCAACCTGGGGCCAGTCAGCCTCGGCAGGGGGTGAGGGGCTATCTGTTAGGCTGTAGTGCCCTAAAGGTGTTAGGCTGTCAGATCTATGGGTTTTGGCTGCACAGTCAGGAGCCAGGTGTCCTCGGTAGGGGGCGCGGGGCTATCTACAGGACTGAGAGCTCTGGGGAGCAGATTCAGCTTCTATGGGGGCAGAGGTCGTGGGCCATAAAGGTATTAGGCTTTGGGCAGCAAGGGATCTGACTCCAACATTATAAGATCAGGCGGAGACTAGAGGGGGAGCGCTTCTATCGGGGTCTGGTCGCGCTGCATCGTTGATCCGGATCAGTTCAGGGCAGCTCCTGGGGGTATGGTACCTCTGGAGTTGGGTGGGAGGGCCTAGAGCCTGTCGGGTTCTAATTCGAGGTGTTGTGGTTGCATGTGGTGGCCGTCTTGAGGTCGATCGGGCTAAGCCGGGTCTCCTCTACTCGTAGGACTGCCGATTTAAGCAGGCAGGACCCCTCCGTTAAGGAGTCCTGGTAGGTAGTGCTGGTGTGTGACCACTGATTTGAGGTGAGCCTTTGGACTCAGAGCGCGACAGATTTCAGTGATGGGAGGATCTAGATATCGGGGAGAAAGTCACGAGAGGTGGCCATTTTGGGACCAGTCCGATCACAAGAGGTGGATATTGATGGTGAAAGAACCTTATTTGCTCATGCCAGGAGTTATTGCATGCATGCGGTATCCTTAAAGTGTTGAGTGGAGAAAGGCTCCGGAGTTTCGCTGAGATAGGGCTTTAATGCATTTAATGCTTGGTGTTGTGGTCGCGTGAGTCGGCCATTTTGAGACCAGGCCACCGGGAGCCCAAATGCTGTGGCGGGTAGCTAGCCTCCTGATTCTAGCGGGCGCCTTCATCAGTGTCGAGGGATTCCTTGCCGCTGAGGAGGGGAGAGTGGCCTCTGTTTCGGCTGGGCAGTGCATGGGAGCACGGTGGGCACAGTTCCGCGCTAGAATGGTCACGCATGGGGAACATTTTGAGGTCAGTCATCGGCGGGAGAGATATGTTGTAGGGCCGGGACTATGGCCCCTGCTCAAACCTGAGCGTGCAGATGACCGAGGTTCCTATGTGGGCTGTCCGTGGTGTGGGATTTCTCGGATGAGCTCGAGGGGGCCTTGGTACTCGGAAGGCTTTAGTCTGTGTTGGTGGGGTCACGCTTGGCGGCCATTTTGGGACCAGGCGTCCTACCATAGTTGCTGCTCCGGAGCAGATTCAGAACGGGAATCCTTCTAGATGTATGACCAGCAGACCTCATCCAGGCATGGGGGTTCAATCGGACTGTGGTCTCGTCTGGTGGTTTCTCGAGCCGATCCTGGAGCGTTTGCGGTCGGGTTGTCTGGTTCTTCTGGCGGAGCGGTGTAGGAAGAGGAATTCTATCCGGCACTGCAGTTTGTTTCAAGGACGCCTTCTCATCGCATATTCATCAGTTTTCTTCGCATCGGAAAGCGGTCAGTAGCCTTTGGAGGTCAATGCTGGGCGAATTTGGTTTCGGGCGGGGGGATTCCGCTGGACAATCAGTACTGAAGGGAACCCGATGGCTGTCTTGGGATCCAGAGGCCCCACAATAGCAATGACCACTCTCTCGAATGGGGTACTTACAACAGGAAAGGGCTGTAGGGGGGCCTTAATCTTCCCCCCACTCTTCCAACTTGCCTGGCAAGTCTCACACATCCTGCAGGGAGCATCTGAGCTCCTGCGCATTTGGGGCCAATAGAAGTGGGTGACCAGCCTCTCAAAGGTCTTGGTCTGCCCCAGATGTCCGGCCAATGGCACATCATGAGCCAACCCCATTAGGAAGGTCCAGAAGCGCTGGGGTACCACCAGCACATGGGCTGACCCAGGCTCAGCAACCTTAGGCTTGCTGTACAGGAGGTCATTCATCTAAAAGATCCAATGTGACACTGTCTGATCATCTGCAGCCTGGGCGGTGGCCTGTCGCCTCACCCCCTCATGAGAAGGGCAGGTTCTTTGTTGCTCGCAAAACTCCTCCCCGGAGGACCCACTTCCTGCTGCCAATGGGTCAGCTCTGGTAGGTCCCCCAGTTCAGCCACCTGTTCCCCTGTGGGTTCCAGGACATCCCCCTCAGGGTCTGCTCCCTCTGGGACCGTGGGAACTGTGGGGGCTGGTTTCCCACGCCCCCTACCCCTTCTCTTTAAGGCCGGGGTCTGGGCCATGACTTCAGGCTCCAGGCTCTCCTGAGCACCCTTCTGAGCTGTCATGGACCGAGTGGTCGGACACGCCCACTAAGGCAGGCCCTCTCCACCGTAGCCCACAGGGAGTTCTCTAGATCATTGCCCAACAGACAGTCTACAGGCATGGCGGACACCAACCTGGAGCTGACAGCAGTCACACTAGCTCCGGTGTCCATGAGAGCCTCCACCCTATGGCCATTGATTGTCACCCACTGCCGGTACCTTTGAGTGTTATTAGGCAGTGTGGGGTTAGGGACCTTCTCAAAGTCTCTTAATGAGACAAGGGTTACCTCTACTGTATCCCACCCACCCTGGACCTCCATCTCCCCCCCCCCAGGGCTGCACTGGCAATCTGGCGGAATGGTGCACAGGGTGGTGCACAAGGGGATGCATTGGGGTCCCTCTGAGAACACTAGGGATCATAATACCGGTGGCCCACTTGACCACACTTGAAACAAGTTAGTGGCCCCTTCTGAACAGGCCTACCTGTCGGGAACACTGGCTTCTTCTCCGGGGCAGGCTGGGACACCACTGCTTAGTTCACTTGGGGATTACTCTGGCGCCCTCTCTGGAACTCCCTCGGCTTACCCTTGTCCCCCCACTTCTCTGCTGGCGACCCTGCCCACCACTTGCAAAGTCTCTCACAAAACCTTTGCGGACCTGGTTGCTCACCCAGCGGTCCGCCTCCTCAGCAAGCTTCTTAGGGTTAGTGAGCTTATTATCAATCAGGTGCTGGCATAGCTCTGGAAAACAGTTACTAGAAAAATGCTCCCAAGCCAACAAGCCATACAATTGCTCAAAAGTTTCCACTTTGCTACCTTTTACCCAGCGGTCGATTGCTATGCCGAAATAAGACACATATTCAACCCATGTGGTACCCTCCAACTTCTTACAGGTTCTAAACCTCTGCATTGTCATTTCTGGGGTCAAACCGTAACGGGTCATCAAAGCTTCCTTCACATGGGCACACGCCATGCTGCTCTCCTCAGGCAGGTCCAGCAGGGTATCCCTACTCTTCAGAGGTGTGGGTTCGAATCCCACCGCCGCCACCAATGTTAGAAATGGGGGTCTCTAGGTGGCAATGGCTGGCACCAATGTCCAAATAGGGACCCTTCCTCCCAAGTCAGGACCAGGGGGCTACCCTCTTTGACAACCCCTGCTCAACCCTGTGGTAACGTAGCATGAGCAGTTAGGTCAATCTCAGAGGCAGTGTGTGAAGCATTTATGACTATGCATAATAAGGCAGTAACGACACCACAAAAGGACACTAATCAGGTAGGTATAGAAAAATAATATCATAATCGGAAGTTTAACTCAAGACTCTCAACGCATTTTAACAAATTACAATGCACGTAAACCAATGGGGACTCAACAAGGCAATAACATATTCACCAGAACGTTACACTGACTGAGCTCAAGGCCGGGGTCTATGGGACCCAGTGAGCACCAGATACCTGCCGGTGAAAGGGGACACAGCACGCAGCTTCTTGAAGAAGCAGAGACGGTGACAGGCGGACTCCCAGCTACCACAAGTCTTGGCTGCAGGAGCCCGCAGCGTGCACCCACAATGATTTGGGCACTCGGGGACAGGTGGGCTCTCAGCGGCAGCAGCACGCGGCTGCGACGGCCTGGGCTGGTGGTGGTGATGGCTCTTGTCTTGCAACTCCGTGGTGGGCTCACAGCAGCAGTAGCTCTCTGTTAGCTGCGACGGCTCACGCAACGATAGCAACAATCCTTGATACTGGTGAACAAGATTCGGGCACTCAGCGGCTCTCTCTTAGCTGCCGCGGCCCACAGGTCAAATCACAATGATGCAAAGCTGGCAAAGTGCGGGCACTTAGCGGCAGCAGCTCTCTCTTAGCTCCGGTGACCCACAGGACAAATCACGATGATGCAAAGTTGACAAAGGTGCGGTCACTCAGCGGCAGCAGCTCTCTCTTAGCTGTGGCGGCCCACAGGACAAATCACGATGATGCAAAGTTGACAAAGGTGCGGGCACTCAGCGACAGCAGCTCTCTCTTAGCTGTGGCGGCCGCGGGACAAATGGCAATCTCGACCAGGCTGGCTCAATGGTGGGCACTCAGCGGCTACAGCTCTCTCTTAGCTGCAGCGGCTCACGCAGGTTCAGTGAAGGTTATAAAGGTTCAAATTGAGGCAGGCTCTCTGCGGCGGCAGCTCTCTCTTAGCTGCAGCGGCCCACACAGATTCAGCAAGGGTTTCGAAGGATCAAATTCCGGCGGGCTCTCAGTGGCGGTAGCTCTCCCTTAGCTGCAGCCGCCCACACAGATTCAGCAAGGGTTTTCAGTCCGCACGCCCCACAGTAGAACTAGAGTCTCCGGTTCACTCGACGGAGGCCTCTCCTGCAAGTAGCAGAATTCCGACGGTTAATGGGGTGAAGTATAATGTCCCTGAGACTTCAGCAGGAGGCGCTCTAAATTCAGGCCCTCGGGTAGTTTCTTCCGCAAGCTTGGTGAAAGTTTCAAAGTCCTTTTCTCTGTTCACTCGGACAGAGTTTCATCTTGACATCCAGAAGGAACACACATGGACAAAGTTCCGGTGCAGCGTTTTATACCTAAAAAGTCTGTGGGCCAGATGTAGGAGGCCAAATACCGGCGGGTAACGGCCAATTTCGGCCGTTACCGACTGGTATTTGGAGTTTCAGATGTAGGGGACCTTAAATTTACCGATTCTGTAAATTACCGAATCGGTAAATTTACCGAATCCCAGTTTTGTGATGTAGGTGGCACTGAAAACAGTGCCACAGGCCCTTCAGAATTCGTTATTTTTCAGGTTTTAAAGTCTTTATTTCGATATCAAAATCATAAAAGACAATATTTAAACACATTTCATTATAATTACATTGTTCCTTTAAAAACAGCAACACCATTATCTTAAAAAGTTATTAAACATGCAGAAATACAAGACAAACCTGACTATAGCATATTAAGATTTGTAAGACAGACAAAAGATACAGGAAACATACCTCATACTATATACAATTTTTCAGAATTTAGTTAGGGGTGGTATGGGTAAGCCTTTATGAAAGAATTAAGAGGCCCTAATAAGTTGTCTGCTTCTTGCCCTAATGGCCCAGGCCCACCCTAGGAATTTGGCTATACTCACCACAATCATCTCTGAGGTATTGGTTTTTAAAACCTGAATAGCCTCCGAGGACCTTCTGAAAGGGAAGTGCTGGAACAAGGGTTTTAGCCATTTTGTACGGGGCTCAGAGTAGACCGGGCAGGCGAACAGGAAATGACCCTCAGTTTCTTTATAACTTGTGCAACGACAACAAAATTCAGTTACTCCATTAGCCCATTTTTTTGTAAAGGAATTCAAAGGCAATGATCCTACCCGAAACTGATGGTAAAGTTTCTTGTCCAGCGGTTTGGTAATGATGTCCCAGTAGGTCTCACGGGAGGGGTCCAACTTAATAGTCAGGAACCTTCCCGTGAGACCAACAGAGCTGGAGGCCGTTATTAACAATAAACGGACCGAGGCCCAGTAAAATGCCTTGAAATCCTGTTTGGATGGAAAAGCGTTGGTGCTTGGGGAAGTCCACAGATGTTCTAGTCCCATTTCAATCAGGATGGTTTTTACGCTTTTTAACCAGGGGATTCTCCCAGATCCCCCAATTCACCTAACTTCGGCCAATTCCCTAGCAAAAAGGGTAAGGTCAGGGGATGTCCATAAGCGCCTCCAGAAGGCCACCAGTCTAAATCTAGCCATCTCATTGATAGGGTTGCAACCCATGTCCAAACATAGGGGTATAGAAGGTGATGATTGGGGTAACCCAATCAAGCCCCTTAGGAACTTACACTGGGTTCTGAATAGGCTGGAGAGATCAGTATAACCCCAGAGATCAGCACCATATAAAATTGCGGTGTTGATCTTGGTGTCATAGATTTTTAGCGCTGGGGAAACCCGTTTAGTAATTGATCTCCTTTGCTCACTCAGAAGGCAACCAGTGAGTCGGGCAAGTTTGAGCTGTTGGGCGCCAACCTGATCTTTCCAACCCAAGCGACGGTCCAAGGTGACCCCCAAGTACGTCATGGTTTCAACTTGTTCCAAGTTGACTCCACTCAAACTTACGGAGCTCCGGACAAGATGCCTCCTGTTAAGAACCATAAACTTGGTTTTACCAACGTTTACCTTAAGGTCATTGATGGCACAGAACTCCTCAAAGCGGTCCAGCGCCCGCTGCAGACCGCTGCGTGTTTTTGAGAGGAGCAGAGTGTCGTCGGCAAAGATAAGCATTGGAAACCTCGACCCTGCCAACAAAGGGGCGTCAGTGGGAGTGTCTGCACAAAATTTGACCACTTGATCGATGAATAGTAGGAAGAGTGTTGGGGCCAGGACAGATTTTGATACTTGTCCCTGGCCTCCCCACCTCACCCTAGCGTAATTATCCTCGTGCATTTTAACTATCAGATCAAGAAGTTCCCTTGGTAGACCCAAGTCCCTCAGGACGCACCACAGTTTAACCCTCGGCACGAGATCGAAAGCGGACTTCAGATCAATAAATGCGGCAAAGATGGTACCACCGCCGAGCAAAACCACCTTCCAGTAGATCAGACAGAATCTGAACACCTGATCGATGGTGCTCGTTCCAGATCTGAAGCCTGCTTGCATGGGAGATAGAATATCCTCTAGTTCAATCCAGCCTTGAACTCTGCTCAAAACCATGCGTGCAATAATTTTTTGGAGGGAGTCGATAAGGCTAATCGGGCGATAGTTGCCCGGATTAGACCTATCGCCTTTTTTGTGGATAGGGAGTATCTCCGCGCCCTTCCACGACCTAGGAATCCTTGCCCCATTAGCTATTGCATTAGCGATCTTTGTTATATAGGGCACCCAAAGAGCGGGGTTGGCTTTAAACAGGTCAACAGGGATTAAGTCCATACCTGGTGCTTTTCCCCGCTGAGACAGGCCAAGTGCTAGCTCTACCTCGGTTTCTGTGAATATGAGTTGCTCCCCTCGAATGGGTGGCAGAGGTACCTCATCCAATTTAAAGGGAGGTTCAGATGTTTCAGCACAGAATTGGGCCGAATAATGGGTCTCCCAAACTTCAGGGGATACGTGGTTCGTAGGGGTGCGTGAATCAGGATCCCTTCCCCATTTCACTAGATTCCAGAACTTAAGCTGGTTATTTGAGGTGGAGGCGTCCAGAAGATCGGACCAATACATATCCTCCCACTCCCGTTTGGCTTCCCACTGAGCTTTCTTATATTGCTCCCTAGCTGCCTTAACCGCACACATATTCCGGGACTTAACCTCTTTAACAAGATGTCAGTGGGCCTCCCTGCACTTTTTGTTATACCATTTCTGGCGGAATGCATTATGTTTAACAATACCCTTCTGACCTGGTAGAGAGAGAAGAAATTTGAGCTCATTAAAACAGCGCTCATGAAGGTCAATAACAGTGTTTACAGATCCGCCCCCCTGCAATTCCTCGCGCATAATTTCGCTAGACGTGTTAGAAACCACGATCTCAACGCTCTCCTGGAGGGTCTCATCCCCCACTAGCCTAGACCATTTTAACCTTCTACGATCATTGGTCAGAAGAACATCCCCTGTCCGGGTGATATCGGATTCTTTTAGTCTCTTCATACCTGGCAACCTTATTTTAAGTGCGAGGGGATTATGGTCGCTTTCTGGGCGAGGTACAACTTCCATATCTACCAGCTGCGGCCAGTATTCCAACTTCAACAAGAAATAATCAATCCTGCTTTTCCTCATACCGTTATCAAAGGTGTAGTTAGCATCCAAATCCGATCTTGACCGACCATTTATTGCCCTGAGCCCCCGGGTAAGACACAGAGCCATCAAGTTCAACGCGGCCTCAGTAGCTTTAACAGTTTTATTTAACAGTAAATCTGGGATATTCCAGGCTGCATCTTCTGCAGAGCCCCAGCTGTCTCCGGCTACATAGAGCGGCTCAAAGGTGCAGTTAAAATCGCCTGCCAGGAGGATAAAGTCTTCTCTGGCCTGTCCTGCGAGAAGGTGGTCCAATACATCCAACACAGCAGGGCAGCGGCCCCCTGGGAGCCCTCGTGCATATACATTAATAATAATCATGTCCCGATGGCCCTCTTTGCTCAGTTTTATTGCCAGGAGGTCCGGGTTGTCTACAAGTATCTCAGATGGGTGGTATCCTGATGACTGTTTCACCCAAGTCAGCAGACCCCCGGAGGCACGCCCTTTGGCACCCTTTATAGCTGGTTTGAAATATTTACAAAACCTACTCTATGGACTGGGTCGGGTGCCCAAGTTTCCTGTAGCAGGATGATATCAAAACTGTCCACAAACTCCAACCAATCTTCTGATTTCATGCTTCCCCTGACCCCTGCAACATTCCAGGACAGTATGTTAAGTGTATCCAATGAGGGAACTACCGGAGGCATCATTCGTACTGGCGCAGCAGGGGACAGTACTATACCTCCCCTTGGCCCAGCTGTGTTACAGGAAGCCACCTTTGGCGGACTCACTAGAGCTCTGAGAGGTATTACCTCTGATGAACCTGCCTCTACAGCTCTGGTCCCAATAAAGCCAATTACAGATTTTGAAACAAGTTGTGGGCCTTCCAAGGGTGTATCAATAACAACATGTGTTTCAAGTGGATTAGAGATGGAAAGCCTAATTGCAGGTCTTGGAACAGGACCTGCTACTTCAATGGAAACAACATTTTGTGCACAAACTTCTAGAGGGCTAGGGACAGGAAGCACAGGGATGGGGATGGATTCAGGATTGTGAGCTAGTACATTAGCCCTCCGAAGTCAATCGACCTCGTCGAGACAACCAAACCTATTCGAAGTGGGGACCCCTTCCCACCAGCCATTTTGACCCTGCCAACCTTCCCTTCGTCCACCCCACGTAGTATTATGGACTGTGGGCCAATTCCCTCCTAGGTTTGTGTGTGGTCGTGGGGGGTAAAAGAAGGTAAGTGGCTTAACAGTAATACCAGAGTTATCACCACATACATCCCATGAACATAGATGGTGAGCTGTCTTTGGATCTGCAAAGGAAATAACAATGCAATCACCCGGGATAGACTTGGATGAAGGGCCTACCCAAGGAACCCTGCGAACCATTAGGATGTTACTTCTAAGATTGTTCGGTAGTTGTCTATTTACATTGAGCCAATGAATGGCCTTGTTCTTTAGTGAACATTGATCCTCTTGGGACCATGGCTCCAGAACAGGCACACCTGCCAGCACTACTACATAAGACCTGGCTTCTGGTGGTAAGTCTATGTAGCCTCCACGAAAATTATGTCTATTTCCATTTCTAAATCCCTTGGAGTAAGTGCGTGGATTCACACTCTTATTTGTTTGTTGGACACTAGCCTGAAAGCCCATTTTTGTAGGTGCTTTATCTTGTAAAGGGCAGGGGATTGGGGCAATAGGAAGGGGGTTAATGGCTAAAGGGTTACAGTCCTTAGTGCGAGGTTTTGGTATGGGTTTGGGATTAGGCAAGGGTGGGGCCGATATAAGTGCAGCTGGGGCCTGTGGGATGCTCTCGACACCCAGTAGGGTATTTGCCTCCATCTGCTTTAGGCCAAGACTAGCTAGAGTGACAATTGTCTTGTCCATTTCTAATAGATTATTTTCAATTCGTGAGAGTCGGAGTTCCAGGGGGGATAGAAGCCTCTTCAATGTGTCCCATACAATTTTGAGAAAATCTTCATCACCCCCCTGTAACTTGCCAGACTCACCTAGCAGTACCTCAGGGACTCCCTCAACAAGATTCGGGAGTGATTCCCCCGTTTTTGTATCTAGGTCTATACTATCTAAACTGATACCAGTGTCCACACCAGTAGGGCAAGTATTGGCCAGCTGGACACTAGTGCCTGCTCTATTTAAAGCCAGGAGACGACGATTATTAAAGAAATGTGCCCTCGCAATTTTGGCCTTTTTCCGAGCATAAGCTGATCTGGCAAGACGTTTTCTTATATGTGCAGCATCACTTTTATTAACACTAGCTGGCTGCTTTAACATGTCAAATTGTTTGGAGATACCTAAATTTGAACTTTGGGTTTTTAACATTAAAGTCTGGGTGGGCTTAGGAGATAACGACAAAGGAATAGATTGTAACTCCGGTAGAGGGATTGGTGAGGGGTGATGGATGTCCGCCTGTACTATCAGAGGCCGGGGGCCTGACAGGCGTTCAGGAGTTTTAGCCGAGGCAATATTGCCTAAAGATGATTTTTTAGAAAATGCTAAATCCTGAGATAGTCTTCGCGCTGCCTCTAGCTCCAATGGCACTCTATGTTGCATTTTAGTGATTTCATTGTCAATGGCTATGTTGGTCTTGACAATGAAATCATCGAGTGTCCCATTAGATTTAAGCCCTCCCTTAGCAGTTTTGCTACGAGTACCCCATGAGCACATGTTAAATATAAAACAAATGAGAAATAGTTAAAACCTGTACATGTGATCACAATTTAGTCAAGAGGGGTGGCCCAGTCCAGCCCTTTCCGTCCTCGAACGGCCTCAAACGGCCCGCTCTTTGCCCGGTCTTCGCCCGTGCTGCGTCCCGCACTGCGGGTGAATGGGTCTTAGATGTAGTGGGCGTTATGGGCGGTGGCCGGGCCAACAGGGAGAGCGGACCGGAAGCTCTCACTCGGTCACGCAGGGACTCCTGGGTAATGGAGTCCCTGCAACGCTCGCAGCCCCGCTGCAGCCCTCAGCCCAATTCCAGCGCTCCTCGGCTCCCTGCAAGGTCCAGTGTCCAGCCCCACTCACAGTCCAGCGATGCGCGGCGAGGTACGTGGGCAGGTCAAGGAATATGCGCAGAGAGATGCGATGTGCCTCCAAGTAAAAGCTCCCGCCAGGTGCGTTCAAATGTCGTCCCACAGTAACAACAGGGGCAGGGGTTTTTAAAAGGCCTCATAGTGGGCGGTGGGCGGGCCAACAGGGAGAGCGGACCGGAAGCTCTCACTCGGTCACGCAGGGACTCCTGGGTAATGGAGTCCCTGCAACGCTCGCAACCCCGCTGCAGCCCTCAGCCCAATTCCAGCGCTCCTCGGCTCCCTGCAAGGTCCAGTGTCCAGCCCCACTCACAGTCCAGCGATGCAGCACCCGCGGAGCGGGTGCGGCGAGGTCCGTGGGCAGGTCAAGGAATATGCGCAGAGAGATGCGATGTGCCTCCAAGTAAAAGCTCCCGCCAGGTGCGTTCAAATGTCGTCCCACAGTAACAACAGGGGCAGGGGTTTTTAAAAGGCCTCCTAGTGGGCGGTGGGCGGGCCAACAGGGAGAGCGGACCGGAAGCTCTCACTCGGTCATGCAGGGACTCCTGGGTAATGGAGTCCCTGCAACGCTCGCAGCCCCGCTGCAGCCCTCAGCCCAATTCCAGCGCTCCTCGGCTCCCTGCAAGGTCCAGTGTCCAGCCCCACTCACAGTCCGGCGATGCGGCACCCGCGGAGCGGGTGCGGCGAGGTCCGTGGGCAGGTCAAGGAATATGCGCAGAGAGATGCGATGTGCCTCCAAGTAAAAGCTCCCGCCAGGTGCGTTCAAATGTCATGGTAAATAACGAATTCCTGTGTACATGCACATTTGTGCATGTACACCTGTGCCAAGTGGCACACATACATGCCCTAAGGGCATGTATGTGTGTCACATGATACACAAGCCAGAATCAGGGGTGCAACAGCGTGTCAAAGTGACACCCTGTCACCCTTGCAAAATCGGTAATTTTACCGAATCGGTATTTACCGATTCGGTAATTGCCATTGATTCCTATGGGCCTCAAGGCCCATAGGAATCAATGGCAATTACCGAATCGGTAAATACCGATTCGGTAATTACCGAATCATACAGATTCGGTAAAAATTGCCGATTTTTTACCTACATCTGATTTACCGAATCTAGAATACCGAATCGGTAAAATTCGGTATTCTAGAGTCGGTAAATCAGATTTACCTACATCGGGCCCCAAGTTCTTTAATGTCACAAATCACTTGATCCAGTCAGAACCAGTTCGGTGGGGTCGAGGAGCACTTGGTTTACGAGGCGACATCCTGCCCTTTCAGAATGAGAGGGTCTGCTATCAGACGCCATGTGGGAGGTAGCATCATTCACCTTGCCGGGCAAGGCCTTGCTCAGATCAAAAATATCCCGTCCCCATGCTCTGAATACCGATCTCTCTCTCCAGCCAGGTATGACCCAGCTGGCCCTGCTGCTCCAAAACCAGACGGCCAATATACATACTAGCAAAGCCTACAGGAAAGCTTAGGCAAGAAAATACCGCATTTTCAGAAGAGGCATTTTTGAACATTGGATATATAAACGGCTCTTACTAAAAGGTGTATCTCAATGTCCTGAGCATAAATATATCAAACTCGAAGTTCCTATCAGGTTCCTGGGGTCAAATAGGATTATAGAAGGTAGTCTTCAACCTGCCCATTCTAACCAATGAGAACGGGTAGCTTCTTAATAGAAACAGTGAAATAGAGGGTAACTTGCTATTAGAACATGCTACACAGAACAATGAAATGGAGAAGAACTTGCTACTAGAACATGCTACACAGAACTATGCATTCAGGCTATCCTAATCCATACAGTCATCCTTACACAGGGAGCATTCGCGCTGTGGCACTGATTAGCAGTGGCACGGCGCCCAGTGCATCTAAATCCAGCCAACATAAAATATAGGAAGAGAATAGAGGGAGGTAGACCCGTGCCAATGATGCCAAGTCTAACACAGGAACTTGTTGGTTGGTGATTATGTCAAAATCAAATTACCTTTTCATGTCAAAAAAGGTAATTCAAAATTTTCTTTAGAGTTGTGTTAAAGGTAAAACCTCTGCCAAACTTAACAATGGGTCTTGGTGGAGTCTTAATAGGCTGGCTAAGGATCAGAAACATGTTTTGGATAAAGTTAATCCTCAAAACTTGCATCTTGGATGTTCCTCCCAATTTTTCTCTTTTTTAGGTGGTTTGGCAAATTTTCCCTCATCCACCAATGAGGTTCATTATAAGCAAGATATCATACCTGGGAAACAAGTAATCCCTGAGACTGTCGATTCTTATGTGGATGATTTTGTTTCTTTGGATTTAGAAAGTTCTGTTGGGGATTCCAATGATGTGGCTCAAAAAACAAAAGAGATGGTCTCTTTGAAGGATGTTTCTATCCCTGAATGTCCTAGAAGGGAAATTACTTTACCGCAAGAGTTTAGTGATTTTGTTATGTTTTAAAGTTGTCTGGCTCGACTGCTTTATTGCTTAATGCCCTTCAAACCTTGAAGGTTCTAGTCATAATGATAGTGTAGAAAAGATGTTATTTTCAAGGCACCTTCTCGTTGGTTTCAGAAGGGAACCACTTCGGGTTTGTAAAATACCCCTCACACACTGAAAGCTAATTCAGTGTTATGCTTCATTATTGGGGTCTTCCCGTCTCTCTACGGGGCGGGGCGGGCGGCGACCTACGTATTGAGAAATTGTATTTAGAGGAGGACGATTCTACCATTATCCCTCTTCACTCCCCCTTTGTTTCTTGAGTAGGCTGCTTTATTATCTACAGCAGCATATTGTCTGTCTTTGTTTACTCTTTCTTTTCCAATTTATCAGAGGTGTTCTACTTTTGCTGTTATTTTTGGTTCATTAGAGGGAGGAGGTGTGTAGTGTTCCTTCCATCTCTTGGCGCGAGATGGATTCTTTTCCACCTCGTGCTAAGGCATGCTCTTGGGAACGAACGTTTGTTCCGTTTTAATTTGTAAAGGCATTTGCTGTTCCTGCCTGCCTTTGTTGGGACGTGTGGTTGCTGGGGACCCGCAATTTCGATTAAACCAGTTCATGTTCACTTTACCTGTGTGGCTTGATCATTTCATTATGCAACAACTTTTCCATCTCCATTGTATGCTTCTGTAAGGACCTATGTTGGTAGCATATTGTAACTGCAGCTTTCTCTCTTCATTGTACTTGTCTGTGAGAATGTATTTTGGTAGTATTGTTCATCTTCAGCTTTCAAGCACCCTTGTATACTCCCCAGAGGAAAACTGTTTGCAGTACAGTGCAACAAGCTTTCTGTCTCAATTGTACAATCTTGTGAGGACATCTGTGGCTTGTAGGCTGTATAGTGATACTTCAGCGTATTAGCACTTGTCAGCGACTGTGGAAAACTTTGAGTTAGGTGCTGTATGCTTTTACTTAAGATGGCAACTTTGCCAGTGCGCACTCATGCCTTTGTTTTGTATGGTGCAAGTATGGTTTCACATTTACATAGAATAAATATGGATGATTCATAATGTATTCTTCTTTAGCCTTTGTATGAATAGGGTAACAAGGCCAGAATTATTTTCTTTTTGTTCTGGTACTGCTATTCCAGCATATAGTTATTATTAAAAGATTGCAAATAACAGAATGCAGGATAAAGATGAACTGGGCGGACCTTAATGTGCTCAACAAGGAAAAACTGACACACTCAGAAATTACCAACATCCACTGTTTAGCGCTAATCTAGTTCTCTTTCCCCCCACATTATAATTTTATTTGAGCATACCTGTCTTCCCTTTATTACAAATTCAGCCCTCCATTTTCTGTGAGGGCTTCAGTTGGTAGTATAGTGCAACTGCAACTTTCCATCTCCATTATATTTTTCTGTCGGGACATCTTATAACTATACAGTGCAACTTCAGCTTTGAAGCAATTATATTCTCTGCTGAGGACATCTGTTGACTTTATAATGCAACTGCAGTTTTCCTGGCCCTAACCTAGTTGGACCTCAGGGTAAAAGGATGACCAGCTTTTTACATCTCTAGGTTGTGCAGAGACTCATACCTCCTAGTCTGCAGATGACAAAATCAAATTTAAAAAATCCTGCTGCAGTGCAAAACAAAAGCATTTGAATATACAGTCCATGAATGAGATAAGTAATTAAATGTGTGATGACAGAGGCTGCTTTTCAGATTGAAAATGGTTCTTTATGCATTCTACAAAAAGGAAAAGGACACAGCTAAACTAACAGAAAGACATGAGGATAATATATGAATGTGTAGAGATCTAAGATGTGTTTAATAATGTTTTAAGTCAATAGCGGAAGCTGGGTGAATTGAAGTTCCCTTCTATATGCTTGGAGTATGTATTGAATAAAATATGTTTGCCAAAATTGTCCAAGCAACTTTACATGCCAAACTCAATACTGATGCAAGCACCATCACCTGAAGCCTAAAAACATGCATACATTCTCATTCGTCATTAAATTCATAATGCATTCAACATTGCCAAATAAAAGACACAGTTGAGGCCAGACCTATTGGCTTTACCTATGTTTTTTTTTCTTTGTGCATAGTATACTGAATGCCAATGACTTTGTGTAAGAAATTGGATCATTTGTTGAAGGGGATCAGTGTTGACTTTAAAGAATAATCACAATTCTAGTCAGGATTAAGCATGGGCGGATTTTGCGAATTGGCAATTTCGAACTTGCGTATTTACGGATTCGCAATTTGCAGATTTTTTTTTTGTGTTCGCAAGGATTTCTGCCAGTTCGCGAGGGTTCTGTACCAGTTCGCAATTGCGAACTTACTTGTCGGCTCGCAACGGCCGCGACTATGTTGTTTCTACATCTGGTTCATCATCACAGGTTCACAGCACCCTCTGTTTCACCACTGCCACCCTCTGGTACACCCATGCCACCCTCAGGTACATCACTGCCACCCTCTGGTTGGTTTATCACTGTAGATTATGGGGGTGAAAAAAACCAAGCACACCTGCCCTGTTTCAACTGACATGAATTAATTTGGGGTTGATTAATGTGTTACTGAATTTAAACTTCCAGTCTGGCTGGCACCTGCTTCCTTATCTGTAATTTGCTTTCTGTTGCAGTGCACTTTTTTTTCACAGGACCTTTGTGGCCTATAGTTGCAAGTAGGCAACTGAACTCTGAAGGGGCCCCTCAGGAAGCACTACAGGGAATGGTTACTAATGATAAGATTGAACTTTTGCACCTGCTGAGTGCTTTCAGTTTGGTCTGTAATTGCTTTCTGTTGCAGTGTAATTTTTTTAACAGGACCTTTGTTGTATACTTGTAGCTATTCTCTGAGCCTGCTGTGAGGGTCAGAGCAGGGTCATAGAATAGTTGCAAGTAGGCAAATGACCTCTGAAGGGGCCCCTCAGGAAGCACTACAGGGAATGGTTACTAATGATAAGATGGACAGGAACAGGAAGTTGGAGACTGTGGGGCACTTCCTTCCTCCCACCCCCAACCCCCAAAATGGACTCCTTGCAAAGAAAAAGTGCAGGCAAATGTCAACCTGAGGAGTTATTCTGATAAAAATCATAATTTTCAAGGTTTATGCTGCCTGCTGGTGGATTTCTTGTGCGAAATTGCAAATTTTGCAATCTCGCAATTGCGAGATTGTCGCTGCCCGCCGCATCTACGTGTTCGCAAGTGTTTACTCCCGCAAAATTGTATAGTATTCTAGTTGGCAAGTGCGACCAAGAAAAAATCCGCTTCGCACGGATTTTACGAATTTTCGGCAAGTTCGCAAGAGTTCGCGGATTGCGAATTTACCGAAAATCCGCAAAATCCGCGAGCGGAACGGATTTTACGCCCATGCTTAGTCAGGATTAACCATGCGTATCTGGTTGCACTGTATCGGGACAAAGCCACAAGTTCAGGCTGACCATGATGGAGTACGGGCCAATTACAGGACCAGGTTCTTCCCACTAGAAGTTTTGCCTTCTGATTTCGATGCAAGGGCTATATGATGCGACTCTGCGGGGCTCTGCTTTGCTTTGCATTGTTTGTTCTGAAGAGAGGGAGGGCTGGGTGCAGTCCCCAAGCTACTCTCTGAAGTGCACTCAGAGCAGAGCCACAGCTCCTCCCCAGCCATCCTGTCAGGAAGCCCCTCCCCACACGTAGGCCCTTTGTTCACTGTCTGGGATAAATACCCACCTCACCACAGCAGAGCCATTAATAGTCAGGTGACCCTAGACACTGGCAGAAAGGCACATTTGGCTTAGGCAGGAAATGGCTACTTTCTAAAAGTGCATATGGAATATTGTGTTGCACTCTAGTATTAAATAGATAATATTCAAGTGTAAACAAAAGTAAACTAATTTGCTAAGTTTCATGTGTACTCTGTGGGGGACTTCACCCACGTCCCCGTTCCAAAATAGAAGAAGTACCTAGAACAATTACTCCAGACACAGTGTGCACTACTGTTTCCGAAACTGGGGACAAACAATAATTATAACATACATCAATATGCCCAAATCAATGGTAGTATCTCGACCACTCATAAATATAATTGTCCATACACAAAAAATCATATGTAGTTTAACAAACGTAGACATAGTCTTTGGTCAAGTCGCTTTAATTTCAAGGATGTGATCCTTATCAAATGGTTTCCATCAATCATCTAGTCTTGTCAGTCTTCATAGACTAGCTGTAGAGTGTGTCCCAATGCATTTCTGGCTTTCACAAATGCCCTTCGTCAGGGATATCTCTAAACTGAAACATATATGGAGTCCTGATTACTATAGGAAATTCAACTTTGAGTTGTTGACAAAGTGACTAAACAACCTCATTACAAGATGACCATACTTAGCCGAGCCATAGAAATGGAATGGATTACTGATATGACAAAATGGCTTCTGTACATTGAACACCCTAGACGGTCATCGTTGTACATGCTACCCAAGATCTATATGATTTTGACCGACCCCCCGTTCAGACCCATTGTCTCCGGGTGTGGGTAGATTCATGAACCATTGGGGCATGACTTAGACTTCTTTCTTCAGCCATTGGTGCAAGCAAGTGCATCATATTTACAAGACACAACTCATTTATTGAAATTACTCACAAATGTTCATCTCACAAACACACAATCTGTATGGTTATGTACAACAGACATGGTAGCCCTTTCCAAGTCCATCCCACATACGGGAGGTTTAGAGGCAATTGAATGGTCGCTCCTCAAAGAAGGTGAAATGCAAGCCAACAAGATATTTTTACTTGAATTACTCGACTTCTGTCTTTATCACAATTATTTCTCATGGAAACAGAGATATTATCTTCAAGTCACCAGAACTTCCATTCAGTGGGTGGCACAATGAGTGCTTCAGCTCATTTGTAACATTTAATTTACAGGCCCTGGATAAACATACTATCATATACTAGGGACCTATAAGTAAATTAATGTGCAGATTAGGTGCATGCCGATCTAATCATGTTTAGAGGAAAGAGCACAAGCACGTTACCACTGATTAGCAGGAGTATAGTGCACAAAGTCCCATGGCCAACAAATATGGACTCAGCAAAAATAGGTTAGTGAAGGCAAAATTCTGGGGGGATGCCAAACAAGAGATAGTAATTTCCACAACGTTGGGTTATTATTAATTGGACTTTCGGGAGGATATAGTCCAGTGGCTATGATGCAGACAACAGAACTAAAGGTTTAAATTGTAAATTGGTGAAATTGTGTCAGCCTTTGTCAATCACCATGTGCTCATATGTCTCGTCACTTTCCAGTGTGGCATATGCAGTGAAATTCCATAGCGTAAATTTACACACAACCTGAATGTTTCTTGCTCTCTCGAAATAGCACTCTGGACTCTCAACTTCGTAAGTTAAGCGTTTCTTACTGGAACATCTTCATAAACATAATATCTCTGCTATGTGAACTCACTAGTGGGTGTTTAAGAAAGCAGCTCTCTATGCCACCCACTGTATTGGGCTTTAACACCTTGCCTGCTAAGGCAATTCCCGCTGGGCGCTGACCTCCTATGAATCCCATAATTCATGACAAAGCCAGCTCGTCAAGTGCAGGTAACGCCCATGATGAGCTGGCTTTGTCATCAGCGCTAAAGGGGTTAAGAAACAACAAAAGTTGCCAATACCTGCAATTCTCCTTTTTCACCTCAAGGAAAAAAGTGAAGGATGGGGAGAGATGGAGGTGTATAGTAAGGGAGAGGAAAGGGCAAGAGAGAGCACAGCGTAAGAGATGTGACAGGAAAGAGAGTGATAAGGATAATGTTGGAAGAGAGAATGAAGAATAGACAGAGTGGACAGCGATATAGGTAATATTCAAGAAGAGGCCGAAAGAAGGAGCAGAAAACAGACAGCAAAAGAGTAAATTGGATCAAAAATAAATGTTCAAATGAGGACGAGGTTTAAAAAAAATGTGGTTGTTTAACAAAAGAGGAGCCTGGAGTGTGCATGTAGCACTTGTTATTTCTTTGCGGCACTTAAGGCATGTGGTGTGTATCCCAGTAAACTGCTCATAGCCTCGATGATATGGCTACTTACATGATCTATACCACACCAGAAGTTGTTATGTAAGCATGACTCCAATGGACAGACCACCATTATAGGGGACAGGATAGATGTCTGAGAGGGACAAAGCACTCTGACAGGAGCAAGGCAGATTGAGTGAAAACATGGTCCATGGAGGAAGGTGGCAATGTAAAATTCAACGGTCACTAGCCTCTCTCTAGTCTGTGCTCAGAATCTTGATCTCGGCCGGTTGGAAGGATGTTACAGCCCCCTCTTTTCAGATGTGGATCTCCAGATTTTTGGGTATCTATAATATTGAGTCTTGCCTCTATGAACTTAAAGGTGCTAAAAAACGAGAGATGGGAAGACGATCATCGGCCCCGGTTAAAAAATGGCTGGAGGACAGAATAAGAACTTGAAATGTACTGTATTGTTATATTTATTGATAGATCTTCTGCATCCTTTTTATCCCCACGTCAAATAATGTTTTTAGCTGTTTATATTCGAGTGATCATGTAATTGTATCAGATGTTCATATACCTTGCTTGTGATTAATTATGTTTTTTGTCAATGCACCATGAACTCCAATTAAAAAATATATTAAAAAAAAAAGCCTCTATCTAGTCTGGAGTGTTTCTGTGATAAAGATAGAAGCCACGTCATTGTTGGGCCTAAGGTATGTAGGGTCAGAAGTACAAACATTAGGAATATTGATTTTTCTTATTGGGAATGTAGGCCTGTGCATTAGGTCAACACAACTTTCCAATATATAGACTGATTCTACTCATATCATCAGTAATTGTTAGATTGGCTAGCTAACAGTACCACATCTAAACCCCAAAACATTCATGAGTCATAGATGTTGTTGGTAAACTTGAGCATGACCACTCTGACTGCATGTCAAAGGTGTCACCAGGAAGATATACCGGAATACATTTTCAAATATTTATTGAAAAGATCTAATTCTTGTAAATAAAACATGAACTACAATTATTAAGCTGCTAAAATACATCTTTGTTATAAGTATTATTAGAATGGTGTAAAACACAAATAATTCAACCATGTTAAATGTTCTGAATGCTACTCACTCCTATCTATCACGAATACCTCTACACTAGTGAGAGCATATTAGGAGTACCCTTCTGTCGAACCTGTTGGAATGATCTAACCCCATACCTTGGTATAATGTCTCAGGAAGCCGGCCTAAGTGCCTGAACCAATGCACCCTGTCTGAGTGTGCAGGCCTGCACACATCTCTTGCATGGGTATCATCCTTCTCAGGAGGAAGGTCGGGGCTTTCAGAGCTGCATCTAAGTCACAGCTCACAGAAGCTTCCATGATGACTTCGGTATGAAGTGCCTGTCACTGAATTTAGCATAGATGCTGTTTAAATATTAAAGCACTAACCTTCTAGAACTGTGCCGTAGTCATAGCGCAACATCTTTATTAGTCTGGAGAGACAAAACTAAAACAAGGGCATTGCGTTCTAATAAGCGTGACCTGGAACTAATTGTGCAGACTACAAACCAACAATATCTACCAGGAATAACTATTTGTGTGGCATTTCCTCGTATTAGGGAAAGACATGTTCAAATCATCATCAGAAAAAAATGCTAAGCTAAAAAGAAAAGCTAAAATGGAGAGTAAAAGAAGTCCCTACAACACCCTCTCCTTTGTCAGATGAGATGACTGTATAAAAATAAGCAATAGCAGTGAATACATGTAAACATCCTTGCATTTCATATAAACATTTTAACAGCATATGACGACGCAAAAAAGCCATAAAAAATGCCAAATTAAAAAACCACACAAATCAATGAAAAATTAAAAAAACAATTAAAAAATAAACAATAAGCCAATTAAAGAGTGTAGGAGGCATCAGAATCGAAGGAAGGAAGGAAGGAATCTCCAATATGTCCACCACATCAATTTCCAGAGTGTCATCGGGGCCCAGGAAGCAATCAAACAACACATCAATCGAGGCCTGAAGAGCAATATCCAAGTGACCACCAGCCTATTCAGCAGAACCCAAAGGCAACAGTGCCAGGAGTGCGGCCTCAGAAGAGGACCCAGAAGGAGCATCTGGCATAGGCAAAACATGGTTCATATTAGGCATTTTGCAGCAAAAGAAGCAGCACCACAGGACAATACAGCTGGGGCAACCACAAAGGGCACACAAGCAGATCCATATTGAGAGACTGCGACAACTGCGTAGCATGGCAAAAGTCAAGTTCACACTTAAAGGGCACCACAGGCAGTGGAACACAGGCTGCATTCTCTGAAAACCCATGGACAGAGACCGGTTCTTGTTCAGTTCCGATAACGTGTTGCACTTCCATTACCTTTAGGCCTTGTTGTGGGACATCCATTGTGGTGCAACAAAAATAGAACCAATATAGCAACAAGAAGGAATAACACAATCGGAAAGCCTCCAAAAACACTTGAAAATAACTAATGTAAAAATGACGGGATGGCTCCAAGTGCTGTCTGAAATGTAGAAACAAATCAAGACCCAATCACTTTAAAAAAGTGTGCCACTCCAGCAGTGTTAGAAGCATTGAAAATAAGGTGTACCAGCTCACCAAAATGCTGTGAAATTTGAGCTATAAATAGTATTTGAACCACAGGTGAGGAATGTGCTACTTGGAGACAAAAGGTTTTCAGGCAGATGTAAGAGCCCCATCTTTTTGAAAATAATAAAGCTTTCTGTGTGCTTAATAGTCAATTTGAGCAACACTGACCTTTGGCCACAAAGTAACGTCCCCGGTAGTATGTGTGGGAGGATAAAAGAGATTCCTACAGCACCTGGTTTAATCCTGCAGCAACTCTGATCAGTCAAAATCAAGTAACCCTCATTAGAAAGTAATGAAAATTCATATTTTATTAATGGTAAGTGTTGTTTCTTTACAGACAAAGGAGTGACCCACAGACGTTCCTCATGTAAACTAACAAAATCCTCTTTGTTCTTGTGCATGCATCTGTATTGAAAAAGGAGAAACCAAGCTTTGTGTAAAAAATGTGCAACTATCTCCTCAAAAGACATTATGTGAACTGAAACGTTGAAATGGGAAGCAAAATGAAAATGTGAATTTGCCAGATGGCAGATGGGGTCTCAGTACGTGAAAAAGGCAGCTTTTCTAAATGTTCAATATTAACCATAGTGTAGGTTCCTTCTTTTTTTGCCTTTATTTTTTGCATGCGTATCGAATTATAATGCAGAAATAATTCAGCTGCATTCAAATAATTCCATGGCACACGATTTGATTTTAAACTGTCCAACTTAATTGCAAAATCAATCTTAACTGACTCTGGCCATGTTGAAACATAGACATGTCATTCTGTATGATTTTAAATGCTGATGAAACAACATTATTCAATTAATAAATACGTGTTGAGAATGTGGTCATACCATTATCGACAACTGACAAAGCTTTTTCCAAATTTTCCTAATAAATATTTTGTAACCGTTCAGCAGATACTTGCTGAGACATCTTCCAAATCTAATTATAAGTGGCATATATAAAATGTTTAGAACAAGAAGCTCTAGGACCCCCCAAAAAGAACCAGTAAATCTGTATTATCTGAAAGGAGGGATTAGTGGTCTTTAACTACTAACAAGGTGAAATGCTCTAACCATTACTGACACAACCTCCAAAAGCTAATGGTAGTAAATACCCACGAGTTTTGTGATTGAATATACCAGCCTGTTTGCCTTAAAACCTGCGGAAGAAGTTTATGTACCATTCTGTGCCATTTCATTAAGCTGTTGTTCCATGAAATTAAATACCTGTTGCAAGTTATCAAATTTTACCATAGAGGGAATGCTTGGTGTATTTAAATGCTTGGTGTTGCCCAAGCCAAAACATGTAGTCTGTTAGACTGTTTTGTTTAAAAAATATCATTTGTCGAGGGATCAGACATGCCCTAAATAAAGCATCAGTGCCCTAGACCTGCCAGTGTTGTGTTCCCCATGCAGTTTGAAGCTCAATATTGTCCTTCCAATACTCATGAGCCTTTAGGGCTATTTGTGAAATGAACAAATCAGAATAAATCAATTTGGTTTGTGTGAGCATATTTTTTTGGAAGGCGAAACCTTATAATAATATGAAACCAAGTTTATAGGAATATGTCCAGAGAAATAAGAGAACTTCTTTAAATATGTTTTAGAACAGGTTGTGTTGTCAGGCAGTGTTTTAACTGTGTAAAATTAAAAATCGCATGCAGAGTACTAGCTCTGTGTAAAAAGTGATGAGCATAATTTCTGTTAGCAAACATGGTCAAATGCTGTGTAGAATTCTAATTCACATAGCATATTAGTAACAGTCATAACATCCCATTCATCAGAGATGGAACCTGGGGTAACCTCATCCAAAGCAACTTTAAACACATACAGAATTTTCCTTAAGACCCAATATGTCATAGGGGACTTTATCCCAAACGATACCATCATGGACAGGAAATGCAGTAATGTTCACAAGGGACAAGTCTCTTCGGACCTTATGTAAAGAAAATGGGGTGGGGTGCAATCACCTCAGCTACCAGTTCGGAGAAGAGCAATCTGGGAGATAGTGTCAATTCAACAGCAGAGAGAAAACTGTAACAAATCCAATCCAGGGTAAGACAAAAATTAATGAAAGAAAAAGCCAACAGCAGGACCAAGGAGGAACCGGGTAAGTTTGTTTCAGCCACAGGAACAGTGCACACGCACCACACAAGGAGGTATGTGAAGAGTCTGAAGACAAATCATCAATGTTGACAAAATAACCAGACGCAGTCTGAGTAAAAACAGAGACCTCATCAGGGACAGGAGAGCAAGTAGGTACCTCCAAAGGCGTTTGATAATATCTAATTTCTTTGAAGGAGTAGCAGTGGAAAATAGCAAATTCATGTTAGAAACACATCTTGTGTTTTTATCATGACTGGTATGAGTGAAAGTTCAGCATCTGAAGAACTCACCCGGGGTGTAGAAAGATCAGGACTACTTATTGCATGTAGAGGGATTTCATTTCATGCAGGCTAGGAAGAGGTGACAAGGAAGTACCCAGAACCCCCTGTGGCCCACTATGGAGAACTGGCCACATGGTGTAACTTGATCAAATCAATGGAGACTTGTTGTTTCTATTTGCAACTAGCAAGTGGTGGCAGAATCACAGTTTGAGTACCTTGGATGACAAAGACGGGCACCAGTACACGGTAGGATGGGCAAAACTCTTTTTTTCTGCAATCTTCTCTCGGACTAGATCCTCAACTTTAGGAATCCAGCCAGAAACCGCTGGTTGCTCCTTTACTTCGTCAGTGGCAAAACATTTAGAATGTAAATTGTAAATTTGAGTGCTCATTTTGTATGTTTTGTAGTTCCTGCAAGACAGTGAAACCTTCTAGGCACATTATTTAAGGCTCTCTGTACACCATACAGGTGATGAATCTAACTTCAACCTGTACCTGATATTCAAGCTGTAAAGGACTGCTTTAAGTCACAGTTCTTCTGTTCCACTACTGAATTCCCCTCTGGATGATAGGGCCAGAATAATGCACAGCAACGACCAGTGCGCCATAGTATCCTGGTTTGCCTTAGAGGCGTAATCCAGTCCCTGGCCTAAGTGGAAGGTTGCCACTGCATATGTACCGATAAAGACTTGCAAATCTTCAATAACAGTTTGACCGTCAACCGATCGCTGTGCCCACACCCATAGCACAATCAAGAAGAAGAATCAACAGCCACTAATATATATGTAAAGGCCCCATACATATGGAGTGGTCTGTAATGATCTAAATAGACACATTGCAATGGCTTATTTGAAACTAAATGTGGTGTCCGCGGTGGATGTGCAACAGTGGAACTTTTAATTGTTAACAAATGTTGCAGCAAAGAACAAATTCCTTTGTCTGTTTATAAAGACCCTGCTACCAGTAGTGTTTCTGTAATAAACTAACTGT
Organism: Lissotriton helveticus; assembly: GCF_964261635.1. Classification (NCBI taxonomy): domain Eukaryota; kingdom Metazoa; phylum Chordata; class Amphibia; order Caudata; family Salamandridae; genus Lissotriton; species Lissotriton helveticus. The sequence continues at coordinate 132,099,144 of NC_136070.1, read as the reverse complement.
GGCCGCCACACCAGCATGGGCAGACACAATCCCTGCAGCCATTATTAACTCTAACCTGCTGTACCAGTTGGGTATCACTCAATCTTCCACCTGGGGAATGCTGACAAAGGGAATATTTTGAGAACTCAATTGATAGGAGTTTTTTGATGAATAGCCTTTAGGTAAGGGCTAGCGGAAGCAGTGACTGCAGCCATGAAGTCATCAACTATCCTTGTATGTGAATGAGTAATCGCAGCTATAAATACAGTCTTAACCCCTTCGCTACTAGGCCTTTTCCCCTCCAGTGCTAAGCCTTTTTTGGCGATTTGGGGTAGTGCGCGCTTAGGCCCCTGTAACTTTTTGACCACATAAGGTATCCACGCCAAATTTGCGTCCTTTTCTTCCAAGATCATGTGGATTCTAAAGGTTCCCAGGGTTTGTGGATTCCCTTGGAGGGGTCCCAGAAATTAAGCAAAATCAGTGAGAATTTAGTTTTTCTCAGAAAAATGGGAAAAACGGGCTGCAAATGAAAGCCTCTGGGTTTTTCCCTGCAAATGTTATCAAAAAAGGGGTTGTGGGGCTGGAATCTCCATTTTCTCAGCTTTTAGGGAATGACAGTCTTTTGTCAGAAAACCAACATTTTTCACACAGTTTTGGCATTTTTCTGGGACATAGCCTATTTTTGCTATTTTTAGAGCTTTCAACCTCCTTCCAGTTAATGGTAGAAATTAGTTTGAAAGCAATAATGGATCCTGGAAAGCTATACATTTTCGAAAAGTAGACAAAATTCTGAATTCAGAAAGGGGTCATTTGTCTAAATCTATGAAGGTTTCTTTATAGAAACTAACAGTTAAATATTGGAATAATTGAAAATTAGTTGAAAAAAACAGCCTTTTGTCTCACCGTTTTCACCTATAACTTCTTGTAATTTTGACAGCTCTTTGAAAGCAATATACCGTTACATCCTTTCGACCTTGCTGGTTGTGGGGATATATAGGACTTGTAGTTTCACCAAGAACCAGACGAACCCAGAGCCAAAGACTGAGCAGCAACTTGCAATGGTATTTTATTATTTACTGGGTATAAAGCACTTATTCTTGGAAAATTTATACATGGAAAAATCGGTATGAAAGACACCTATGTATTTCTGAATTGGGTACAAATTATAGAGTTTAGAAACAGTATATATTTGCACATTTTCAAAATTGGGAATACTCATACTAGCATGAGAATTAATGGTCATTTTTCAAAAAGATTTTTTTTTTACACAATTTCTTTCATTGGGAAGGGAGAAATGCATGAAAACTCAATAGGTAATAACAGTTGATTTACAAATCTGAATTACCCTAAGTCTCCCGATAAAAACGGTACCTCACTTGTGTGGGTCGGCCTTGTGCCTGCGACAAGAAACGGCGCAAAATGCAACGTGGTCACACCTCAATTTTGCAGTTAAAAATTGACCCTTTTATGGAAAAGTGCCTAGCTGCAGTTTTTGCACCCTAGCTCTGCCGGCACCTAGGGAAACCTAGCAAACCTATACAATGTTTTCCTACCCAGAATTCCTTGTAAACCTAAAATGTAGGTAAAAAATTCACTTTTCCAAACTTTTTTGCGTGGGATCTCTGTGCCGGCACAAATGTCCTACCACCCAGCGTTCCCCTTGTTCTCCCGAGTAAAATGATACCTCACTTGTGTGGGTGGGCCAAAGCAGAACAGGCCAAACATTTATTTTTAAGAAATTGTAGCATTCAGGATTGACAAATTAAGCACAGAGAATCCAACTGTTTTGGGGTCATCCTAGTCTCAGGCCTTTGGCCCACCCACACAAGTGAGGTATCATTTTACTCGGGAGACCAAGGGGAACGCTGGGTGGTAGGACATTTGTGCCGGCACGGAGATCCCATGCAAAAAAGTTTGGAAAAGTGGTTTTGTTAGCTAAATTTTAGGTTTGCAAGGAATTCTGGGTAGGAAAACATTGGGGGACCCATGCATGCCATACCTCCTTGGACTCCCCCAGGTGTCTAGTTTTCAGAACTGTTTGGGTTTGGTAGTTTCACAAGTTTGCCGCCGAGCCCCGGGCAAAAAACTGAGGTGCCCCCCCAAAAAAGAAGGTAATTTTGCTATAGGTTATTTTAAATTCACCACCGTACGATTTGGGCCTTTTCCTGTTGCAGCCACTATGCCTACCCACGCAAGTGAGGTACCATTTTTTTCGGGAGACCTGGGGGAACGCGGGTGGATGGAAATTTGTTGATCCATGCAGATTTCAGAACTCTCCACCACAGAAATGTGAGGAAAATGCGTTTTTTTGGTCAATTTTTTAGCTTTGCAAGGGATTCTGGGGTAACAGAACCTGGTGGGAGGCAGTTGAGTCACCCCATCCTGAATTCTCCTGGGTGTCTAGTTTTAAAAAATGTATAGCTTTGCTAGGTTTCTCTAGGTGCCGGCAGAGCTAGAATTCAAAAACGAAAGGTAGACCCTTTGCCACAAAAGTGTCCATTTTCTCTGCGAAAATTCCGGTGCGTCCACGTTGCGTTTTGCGCTGTTTCCTGTTGCAGGCACTAGGCAGACCCAGGAAAGTGAGGTACCATTTTTTTCAGGCGACCTGGGGGAACGGGGGGTGGGTGAAAATTTGTGAGCCAAGTGATGCCACACTTTTAAACACAGAAATGTTAGAAAAAAATTAAGTATTTCAGCTACATTTAAAGTTTGCTAGGGATTCTGAGAAAAGGAACGTTGGAGGATCCATGCAAGCCATACCCCCTGTAAAGCCCCCGGATGTCTACTTTCCAAAAATGTGTGGGTATGCTAGGTTTCCCTAGATGGCAACCGAGGAAGGAGTGAAAAACCCATGTGACCCCCCTAGCTAAACCAATTAGTTTTGACAAAATTAGTTGTTTACTTGTGCAGCGTGACAATGTGGGCGCAATATTGCAAGGAAAATATGACGGACATTGTGAGTTTTGCAGGATATTGTGGATACAATTAATTGTTAGATTTCACCAGAGAGACATCACCATGTAGTCTAATGGGTTTTCAAGAATATCTACAATTGGCAGATTATTCGTAAGCGGAATGTACACCTTGGCACAGAGACTAAGAAAAACAAGATCCCTACACAGCCATCTATTCCTCAAACACACACACATACTGGTTGGATTTGGCAGGAGGGCGAGTGATGATTCAGTATATTCAATTTTATTAACAAGAGACTTCACAAAAATGAAATGCACTGTCAATTACATGGACAAAAAAACTGAACCAGGGGGGGCGTGGCTGGCAGCCGAGCATGGCGGCAGCGTAACGTAGGAGCTCCGGAGAAGAGGCGACATCCATTCTAAATCCGGCACATTTATCCGTCCTGAAACGTTCCCTGACGGGGCACGCCGGGTCTGGGTCTGGGCGGTGACCAGCGGAGCGAATTGGGAGGCTGACGGACACCGGAATCAGCGGCGGCGGCACTCGGCGCAGTGAGGCCTGTGGTGCGAGACTGGCAGCGGCCTATCCTGAACCAGTGGCCCGACCGGAAGTGAGGGGTCGGCGGGGACCCTACACCAGAAACGGTCGCCAGCGGAGAAAGACTGAAACTCGTCGGAGTTAGTGGGTGCGGCGACCTGCGCAAAGCCGGCGGATCCTACACCGGTGTGAGTACTCCCGCTGAGGGAACCGGTAAGGAAGTGGACGGCTGCAGCGGAGGCAACGTGAATCCGCCGGGCGGAGGGGGAGGCGCAGCACACGCGAGAACCGGTGGGGGACTGAGGCCAGATCTGGTGACTGCAGGCAGCGGCGTACAGAGTTGGTTAACTCCGTACGCCCCATTCTTTGGATTCGGAGCCCGGGTGGAAGGTTGCGCTGAGGCTCGCGGCGCACAACGGTAACCGGGAGCGCTTTTGGGGCAAGACACGTCCGGGTGGCGGCAACCCGTCCCTGCGCCTGCCTCTGGAAGCGCCGGAATTAGACCCCCACACGACACCCGAAGAACTACACGGACCGTCCCCCCCCCCCTGCGGTGCAGAATATAGATCACGCGGACCCCGCGCAGCAGCCGAGAAGGTCACTGAGGCCAGTGGTGGGGCAAGCGGGAGGGGAGGCCTGGACTTGGCGTGCTGCCTGACCATCAGCGGGCGCCGGTGCACCCCCCCCCCATACGCGAGGGCGAACTGTTAGTAAAGTGGACACCTATGTCCTCGTCAACCCACTCCACCTGTGGCCTGCTACGAATCCTGTAACGGAGGTCAGCAGCACATCCCGCGCTGGCGGAAGACGGTCGGCAAGAGGATCGGAGGCTCAGATCGGAACGCAGAAACCGCGACTCGCGGAAAACGACGATCACGGACGCAGCCATGGCTGGTAGGGGCCCTAGACAGACAGCAACGCAGGCCAGACTTGAAAAATTTGCCTACGACAAAGCTAATCCACAAACGGATTCGCGTCACTCCCCTGGAAAGGCGCAAGATGGTGACGGGACGAAGAAAGCGACATTGGAGGACGTAATGCACGCTCTGGCACAGGTTCAAACAACGGTGGGCTCTACAGCAACAGAAGTCACACTGATCAGAGCGGATCTGCAAAAAATGAACGAAAGGGTAAAGCAGGTGGAAGTGGTGACGAAATCCTTGGTGGAAGATGTCTCGGAACTACAGACGGCGATGGAGAAAATGGTGGCCGAGAACAAATCCCTCAGAGACAAGCTGGACGACCAAGAAGGACGCTCGAGGAGGAACAACGTACGAATCCTGGGGGTCCCGGAATCGGATGGTAAAGGGGCGATGGACCTCTATGTGGAAGACCTGGTTAAAACCCACCTGCAACCCAAGGGGCTCTCCCATTTCTTTTCGGTGGAAAGGGCTCACCGCCTGCCAGGCGGGACACCAAAACCGGAGGCCACTCCGCGACCGATCCTGGCACGATTGTTCAATTTTCGCGACCGGGACGTCATCCTGCAGGCGGCGAGGACGTCTCCAGCTCTCCGTATCCAGAACTCGACTGTTGCCTTTTTTCCGGACTATACGGCTGAAGTGGCGCGCCGGCGGAAAACCTTCCTGGATGTTAAAAAGACGCTGCGGGCGAAGGAGTTGCAATATTCCATGCTTTTCCCGGCGCGTCTTAGAGTGGTGGCTGAGGGCAAAGTCTGGTTTTTCGACACACAGGAGATGGCCCGGGAGTGGCTGGAGGGATGGCGACCCGCTGGCCGCCCTCGGCAAGCGAATAGACAGGAACGGAATCATCGAGACAGTGCATGCGAAGACTCCAGTGCATCCGGAAGAGCGGAGATGAACAAGTCACTGACATCAGAAAGCCGAGGAGCGGAAGGAGGAATTGAATGATGAATCAGAGGTGTCACTTACGTCATTGACTACCGAAAGACTCTGCTGGGTGGACTTGCCTGGACGTTGGACCTGGGGGGACCAGAGGGGGGCAGAGATGTCGCCTGCTCCGGAGGTTACTCCACCCCAGCGCGCAAGTACATGTTTCAGGGAAGGGCTAAGCACTCTGCTAAGTTGGGGTGGCGGGCAGTTGAATGTCCGTTATGCAGGGAGGCAGGGAGGGGGGAGTTGGGGGGGGATTGTTTACTAGTTCTCACAGTTTTATGGTTGGGGTCTACACACGTAACAGAACGCATTGATGGTCTAGGCCAGGATCGGGGGAGGTATGCCCCGGATTGCACGCCCCTTAGATGCTGTCGAAGCGCCACACTACAGTATGCAGGGCACGCGAACACACACACCTGAGGAGGTGATGCCGAAAAAGCAAGTGGTTCCACTCCGCCTCATTTCATGGAATGTGAGAGGGCTGGGGGATAAGATTAAGAGGGGGTTGGTGATGAATGCGGTTAGACGACAGGGGCCAGCTCTGGTGTTACTCCAAGAAACACACCTCACGGGAAACACAACCAAGGCACTTGATAGGAAGGGGTATAAAATGGCGGTACACTCGGAGTTTACTGCAGGTTCCATGGGCACGGGCATCTTAATAAAGAAGTCAACTTCATTCATCACACTGAGCACTAAGACAGACACGCAGGGCTGCTTCGCAGCAATCCAGGGACAGTGGGAGGGGAAGCTTATGAACGTGGTGTCTGTGTATGCTCCTCCGGCGCTACATTCAGTTACACTTCCGGCGTTGGGGGACTTCCTGTTGACCCTGCCCGAGGGAGACATTATCATCGGAGGAGACTTTAACGCAGCAATAGATCCTCCCAAGTATAGGTTCCCAATAGTCACCCCAACGGGAGGCCCCTCACGGATCCAGAGATTCATGACCGCCATGGGATTGACTGACCTCTGGCGTTATACGCACCCCGCCACAAAACAGTATACCTACCATTCCACAGTACACAATAGCTTATCGAGAATTGATTACTTCTTAGCTATGGGTACCGGTGTACAACATATAGATGCAGTGGAAATCCACCCTAGAGGAATATCGGACCACTCCCCGGTCACGCTCGCACCCACCACACAGGAGAAATCGCGTAGGAGAGTCTTCCCACTACACGCATCATATCTCAAAATCTCCAAGTTCCGCAAAACACTTCGCACTACGACATCACACTACTTTACAGAAAATACCGAGTCAGTGCAGTCATCAGTCACACTGTGGGAAGCATATAAGACGGTGCTGAGGGGGCAGGCCATTGCCTCCATAGCAGGCCATAAGAAAGATAAGCAGCGTGAGATTTCGGAGCTGGAACTAGCGCTGCGCACTGCTACAGTGGATCACGAGGCAAACCCTACACCTGAAACGGCGCTGGCCTTGCTCCTAAAGCAGCAGCTACTTAGGGAACACGTACACCAACAGACGGTGTCTCAGGTGAGGGATACGGCATACAGAGTCTACGATGTCGGAGATAAGGCGGGGAAAATGCTGGCATGGCTGGACAGGAGGGGAGATAGCGCCAGGGGAATTCAACGTATTCAAAACAGCCGAGGAGAGGTGTTCACTAGTCCAGAAGAGATAGTGGAGACACTGGCAGATCACTTTGAAGGGGTATATACTCCTGACAGTACTGTGTCAGCGGAATCGGTACGAGGGGCGCTGGGCGGCATCCCCCTCCAGATGCTTTCGCCGGAAGCGGCTGAGGAGCTGGAGGCGGATCTCACAGAAGAAGAAATACAACGGGCGATCCATGACATCAAGCCGGGAAAGGCGTCTGGACCGAATGGTATTCCGATAGAGTGGTACCAGGCAGCGGCGGAGGCGCTTAGCGGTCCCCTGTTGTCCATGTACGTGGAGAGCCTTCACCAGGGCGTCCTTCCGAGTGACCAGAGGGAAGCGACCATTGTTGCAATCCCCAAGCCTGAGAAAGACCCGGGAGACTGTGCGTCGTATCGACCTATCTCTCTCCTCAATGCAGAGGTTAAAATATTAGCCAAACTCCTCGCCACTCGGCTAATGGCCTGCCTGCCGAACATTATTCACCCTGATCAGTCTGGCTTCATGCCACACAGAAACACCGCCCTCAATCTACGTAGGGTGCATAGCGTGTTGGCCAGAGCGGACAAATTGAAGGAAAAGGCGGTGATACTGGCTCTCGACGCCAAAATGGCGTTCGACATGGTAGAGTGGCAGTACTTGTTCGAAGTCCTCGCGCGCATGGGGGTTGGCCCGAAATTCGTGGCCTGGGTCCGGCTACTATATACGGAGCCAGTGGCACGGGTGGTGGCCAATGGCCACATATCCCGAGCGTTCCGGCTGGGGAGGGGTACCCGTCAAGGATGCCCCCTGTCGCCATTGCTATTTGCGATCGCGCTGGAACCACTGGCGACCCGAATACGCTCCACCCCGCTGCTGAAGGGAATCACCTGGTCGGAAGGATGGGAGGACCGCCTGTCGCTGTACGCAGACGACATGCTGGTGTACTTGACGGAACCAGAGCGGAGTGTGCCTGCTCTGCTGGCACTATGTGACGAACAGGGGTGCATATCAGGGTATACCTTAAACTGGAGCAAATCTGAAATGTATGTTCTGCACGGCCCGGATCCCATGCTGGGAGCCGACTGCCCTCTTAAACTAGCGGGATCCACTTTTCGATACCTGGGGATACACGTCACAAGAAACCCAGTGGAATTCTTTCAGAAAAACCTACTGCCGCTACTTGACCGCCTAAAACAAGACGTCAAGTTCTGGGCGGCGCTACCGCTGACACTTTTGGGCAGAGCGGCTCTCTATAAGATGGTGTCCCTGCCCCGGTTTTTGTATGTTCTGGAAAATACACCATACCCGGTGGACACGAGATACTTTGGTAAAGTATCCGCCCTGCTGGCAGGTCTCATGTGGAATAACCGACCAGCACGGATAGCGCAGGCCAAGTTGCAGAGAGGATGGTATGATGGCGGGATTGCATTGCCGAACCTGGAACTTTATTACTGGGCCGCCCAGCTAAAACCCATCAATCACTGGCTGCACGTACACAGGGAGATCCAGCCTATAGGGCGGACAGGGACCAATTGGGCGCCACTACGCTACTGGCGCCCTTATACGATCAGGGGAAGCTGCGTTCACTAGTGGGACCCACAAAACTTACCGTGTCGTTGTGGCACAGGCCACAGGCAAAACTGGGGTGGAAGGGGAAGCTCACACGACTCACCCCTCTGTGGGACACAAAGGCCCTGGGTAATCTGCGTTGCAGCAAAGGGTTTACATCATGGGACAACATAGGTCTGTCCACGGTGGGAGACCTGTGGGACAGAGACACGGTGATCCCATTCACACGGCTGCAACAGCAATACGAACTCAGGCCCACAGAGCTATACAGGTATATACAAATACGGCACGCCCTGCTATCGGCCATCCCTGGCGGCACGACCGTCCCGGAGGCGTCACCCATGGAAGACCGCCTCCTCACAGAATATATGCAGGAGAAGGCGATATCGCTTACGTATCGCAAACTCTTGAATAATTTGATAGATCCCACCCTGAAACTGAAAGCCAAATGGGAGGAGAATGTCGGAGACTTAGATGACTCAGAATGGAATGAGGCCCTGGCCTCGCCTAGAGAGGTGGGAATATCATCAAGAATCCGGCTTGTGCAATTAAAAATCCTGCATAGGGTGTACTATACGAGACATATGCTTCACACAATACACAAGATACAAAACCCGTATTGTTTGAGGGGGTGCGGGGAAGTGGGGACCCTGTTTCACACACTCTGGGACTGTGCACGTATTCAGGAGTACTGGAGGCGGGTCCTGCGCACTGTATCACAAACACTAGGGTTGTCCGTGGTACCTGACCCACGACAATGCTTACTTAACGTATGGGGGCCTAACGACCTCTCCAGACACGGTAGGCAATGGGCAGTGATAGGGATGGCTATAGCTAAACGCGACATAGCACAGAAGTGGGGAGCGCCGTCTCTCCCGACGCTGACACAATGGTGCACAAATATGGACAAGATCATGGTAACAGAAAGGTCAGTGTACACTGTTAGGGCATGCCCACGCAAATGGAACAAAATATGGACCCCATGGAATACATTTAGGGGGACATCTGTGAACCGCTAGAGGAGGAAGAGCAATTGACGTCAGATGATGAGGAGGAGGAAGACTGAAGCAACGTAGAGGGGGGAGGCGGTGGAGGTTCTAGATTGCGTACTGGTGCTGATAGGGGGGTGGGCGACGATGGAGTGATGGTTCAGCGCCGGTATCCACGGTGAGGGACTATACTAATGTAGATGAATACAGGGGCAGCAATACCGAAGGGCAAGGTAGAGTCACGCACGCACTAACCGTAAAGTACCCCACGTCGGGCTAGACATATCACGACCGTTGTAAGTAATATCACTAATCGTGTGAAATGACTCCATGTTTAAGTTGTTCTTAGTTGTTCATCATAAAAGTGGACCTGTTTGATTCTATACTCTGATGATGTAGTATCTGCAACAATATACAATAACGCCGCCGCACCTCCGGGTTGGCGGCTTTTAGGCTGTGTCAAGTCCACCCGTTGACAACACGAGAGTTATGATGGCGGCCGGCCCCAGAGGTTGTAGGCCAGAAGCTGTGTGAATATGCAGAAACAGAATAAAGGTCTTTAAAAAAAAAAAAAAAAACTGAACCAATGACTCGCAGCTCGTGAGCTGTAAAGCCACTTCAAGGCACCAACCGCTTTACAGGCCATTCACACACCTTTCATACCTGACACACAGAAGACCATTCACACCACCAGGCACAAAAGCAACACATCACAACATTTACAAAAAAAGTGACAAGGTGCGTCCTGCTTCAAAAAAAAAAAAACTACACTGACATCAAGTTTTCAAACACACACACATGCTGGTTGGAGTTGGCACGAGGGTGAGTGGTGGTTCAGTATATACCATTGTATTAGCAAGTGATTTCACAAAAAATGAAATACACTGTTAATAATGGAAAGGACAAGAAACTGAACCATTGACTCACAGCTCGTGAGCTGTAAAGCCACGACAAGGCACCAACCGCTTTACAGGCCATTCATACACCTTTCATACATGTGACACATACAAAACATTCACACCGCCAGCCGCGGACCCATCACATTACTACACTTCCACCATCAGACAACGCCAATCAAGGGCTCATCACTTTCACACGCCCACATTCCTGACACAGCAACAACACAAACTCATGGATTACATGGAGTGGCCCTCAACTAGCACTGTGTGTAGTAACCAGCATTAAGTCACTTCCCACACACCGCCAGCAAAGCACCAGTCCACACACACCACCAGCCAAGCACCAGACCACACACCCCGCCAGTCAAGCACCAGACAACGCACACCGCCAGCCAAGTACCAATCCACACACACACAGCCAGAAAGCACTAGTCCACAGACACCGCCAGACAAGCACCAGTCCAGGCACACCACCAGCCAAGCACCAGACCACACACCCCGCCAGTCAAGCACCAGACAACGCACACCGCCAGCCAAGTACCAATCCACACACACACCGCCAGAAAGCACCAGTCCACAGACACCGCCAGCCAAGCACCAGTCCAGGCACACCACCAGCCAAGCACCAATCCAAACACAACACCAGGCAAGCGCAAGAGCACGCACACCGCCAACCAAACACCAGACCATGCACACTGCCAGGCAAGCACCAGTCCGCACACACCGCCAGGACAGCACCACTCAACACACACAGCCAGCCAAGCACCAGTCCAGGCACACCACCAGCCAAGCACCAATCCAAACACACCAACAGGCAAGCGCAAGACCATGCACACCACCAACCAAACACCAGACGACACACACCGCCAGCCAAACACCAGTCCACACACAGCACCAGGCAAGCGCCACACCACACACACCGCCAGCCAAGCTCCAGCCCAGGCACACCACCAGCCAAGCACCAATCCCAACACACCACCAGGCAAGCGCAAGACCACGCACGCCACCAAACAAACAACAGACCACGCACACCGCCAGCCAAGCACCAGTCCACAGACACCGCTAGACAAGCACCAGTCCACAGACACCGCCAGCCAAGCGCCAAACCATGCACACCGTCAGACAATGGACACTACATGCAAACCAAGATCAAACTTTAGTTTTTTTTCAAAAAAAATAAAAAAAATAAACAAATTGCAAATTGATACAAATCTACTAACACAACAACTAAATCTAAAAACACTACACAAATTCCAACTTTGAAAATGAACAATAAGTTTGAAAGATTAAAGAACAACCAGTTCACTTTAACACACATGGATGCTCCCAAAAATTATTTTGCGTGTGGTACAATCTAAAACAAGCAGGTACACACAGGCCAGGGTTTGAAGGGCAGTCGAGGCAGTACATACGAACCTCCTTCCTCAAACCTCTTCGCCAACAGATTCTACATCTCCGACTGGGAAAGTCTTTTGAGGTTGTAGGAGGAATTTGATCAGGAAAGTGGCGATCTTTCAATCTGGCAACATCCTCCACCACTCCAACTCTAGTAACACTTGCCTGTTCCACTAAAACAAGGCTGCCTATTACAGACTCCTGAAACTTTACAAAAGTCATCTTTGACTGAGGACAAGATTGCTGGAACACAACAAAAGCATTAAAGGTTGCCAAGTGGAAAAGATGGATAGCCAACTTCTTGTACCAAATGTAAGCCTTACGAAGAGCAGCATACGGTTCCAACCTCTGATCTACTCTGTCAACACCACCCATGTGCCTATTATAGTCCATTATGCACACAGGTTTGCGCGCTTCTGCAACCTGAACCCAAACAGTCACCGGTTCAGTGCTTTCATCATGTATGGAAGTCAACATGTAGACATCTCTCCTGTCTGAAAACTTCACAGCTAGAAGCTCCTCACAACGCAATGCACTGCACTGTCCCCGAGCAAGCTTTTGACAAACAAGTTCTTTTGGGAAACCTTTACGGTTTGAGCGGATTGTGCCACAAGCAACAGTGTCCACTTTGGCCAATTCCCTAAACAACCGCACACCAGTGTAGAAGTTATCTACATATAAATGATGGCTTTGTTAAACAATCCACGACCAAGTTCCCACACAATTTTCTCAGTCACTCCAAAAGTCGACGGACAACCAGGGGGGTTAATCCCGGATTCCTTACCAGTGTACACCCTGAAATTAGAGACATATCCAGTCCGACTGTCACACAGCATATAAAGCTTAATTCCATAGCGTGCCCTCTTACTAGGAATGTATTGCCGAAATACCAAGCGGCCCTTGAACAACAGCAAAGACTCATCCACTGCAATTTCTTTCCCAGGATAAAAGATCTCGAGAAATCGATCAACAAAATGATCAATGACAGGCCGAATCTTGAAAAGACGGTCACAATCAGGGTGATCTCGTGCCAAAGCAGAACTATTGTCAACAAAATGCATCATCCGAAGCAGAAGCAAATACCTATCACGACTCATGACTGCCGGAAATATAGCTGTTGCCATCAAGGGACTAGTAGACCAATATGAAGCCATTGATGGTTTCCTAAGCAAGCCCATCAAAAAAGTTAAACCCAAAAACTTTTTCATCTCCTCCAAATTGGTGGGAGTCCACCGGGTAGCTCTAGCGTGGGGCTTAAGGCTGGCACTGTTCACCCTCAAAAAAAATTCAGGATACAAATTAGTCTGCTCTACAATCTCAGACAAAAACACATCATCCATAAACAACTTGAAAAAATCAATTGGCAAAAAGTTTTCAGTGTTCACCCTACACCCTGGAACACCAGTAAATTCGGGCAATGCCGGCTGCACCATGCCTGGTGCAACCCAGAGGTCAGAACTTTCAACGTCAAGTCTTGCAGCCGCAGGCTGCCGATCAGCTGCCTCTTGTCTCACTACACCAACTGGAAGTCTAGCAGCCCCAGGCTGCAGCCCAGATGCCTCTTGCCGCACTATTGGCACATCAATGTCCTCCGCAACCACAGGCACTTCATCCACACCAAAAGTAGCTTCATCAGCACTCAGAGTATCTTCATCATCAGATGAAGCCATGTGCAGAGAAAACTCACTACCTGAATCTTCACCTCCCACCTCTGGCTCAGAATCAGAGTCAGTCTCTGGACCATGGTCAGAGGAAGAATCAAAAAGCATTCCAACAACTTGCTGAGCAGTAATCCGGCGGCTAGCCATTATCCTTACAAATAAAGGAGTCTGCACAAACAACTCAACTACCCCAACACTGGGCAAAGTAAGTAAAAAAATGTAAGCCTTTATCACAAATATCTATATATTGAAAAAATATACAATTCGCATACAAGAGACAGCTACACTCACCAGTACCTACTCTGCAAAGACACAGCAAATAGGCAACGATATCCCACTAGAAAGAAGAAAACAAAAACTTGCATCTACAGAAATACACATCAAGAACAAATGCAAAACATGTTTTACAATCACAAAAAACAGAAACTAAACATGCTTGTATTATTACACACTTTGCAAAAAAACCAATTACATTACAATTGAACAAAAAAAGGTCTCTTACCAAACACATGCAACTACACAAACAGCAGAATAACAGAACCAACAGTAACGGAAACCGCACACTGCAACAATCTAAAGAGAAAATAAAACAATACACATTAGAAGAAACAAAAATAACACACATTACAACAGGCTATGTCACAGGGTATGTCACAAATAGGGTGTCTGTAATCATGGGGGGCAGAATATAAATCATTATAAACGTGGGCCCCCTGAAAGTGACCCTACGGAGGGTAGAGAGGCCAAATAAAGACACTAATCTGCCCCCAGAATGGGGCAGAACATATTTTTGAAAACAAATGGGCCCAAGGAAGCGACCCTTGCCCAAGGGGTCGTTTCCTTTATAAAAAAAGAACAGTCCCTGGTGTCTAGTGGGCTTTTCTACCCCCCCATGGTCCAGATTAGGCCCAAAAAACGGCCGAGAAAAGTCTAAAAAAAGTGTTGGCCCCTAGGAAACCACCCTTACCCGAGGGATTGCTTCCTTCCTTTTCTGCCCCCCCGGGTCCAGATTCGGCCCAAAAAACGCCAGATCTGCCCTCAGGGTGGGCAGAAAAGTCTAAAAAAAATTGTGGGCCCCTAGGAAGTGACCCTTACCCAAGGGGTCGCTTCCTTTATAAATTAAATACAATCTCTGGTGTCTAGTGGGCTTTTCTGCCCCCCCCCTGGGTGCAGATCGGCCAAAAAAACGGCCGATCTGTCCCCAGGGGGGTGCAGAAAAGTCTAAAAAAATGTGTGGGCCCCTAGGAAGCAACCCTTACCCAAGGGGTCGCTTCCTTTAAAAATTAAATACAATCCCTGGTGTCTAGTGGGCTTTTCTCCCCCCCCCCCCATCGGTGCAGATCGGCCAAAAATCGACCGATCTGCCCCAGGGGGGGCAGAAAAGTCTGTAAAAATGTATGCCACCCAAAGGAAGCGACCCTTGCCCAAGGGGTCGCTTCCTACACACAATTTAGGTCACAAAAACAATCCCTGGTGTCTAGTGAGGCATTCCTGAGCACGATCGCGACGCTGTGCGCGATCGTGCACCAGGAATGCCCTGCATTAGGACATCAGGGGAGAGGAAACACTGTTTCCTCCCCCCCGATGCCTCAAGGCAACGAGAAACGGGCCCCCCACCCCACCAGAGCAACAAAACTCACTCTTCCCGCTGGACGTGCTGGAAACAAATGGCTTCCAGCGCGTCCAGCGCTTCCTGATGACGTCGGCGCGCGCTGTGCGCGCTGACGTCACCAGGAAGCGTGGGGGGGCCAGGGGGTGGCAGCGGAAAGTCTTCCGCTGCCACCCTGCTAAAAAGAGGAAAATCGATGCCCCAGGGGGGGAGCGCCAGCGCTCCCCCCGAGGGCTGTGCTGATGACGGAGCGGTTCCGTCATCAGCACAGCCCAACCGACGCTGATGACGGAACCGCTCCGTCATCAGCGTCGAAGGGGTTAACAGCCGCCTTGGCAGCTTCTTCAGCCAACGAAGTCCCTGCAACCAACCAACATGTTGATGACTCAATGCATGTATCACATGAGCCCGTGGCAAAGCATCTTTCAGTGCCACCACCTTCCCTCAAAAAACGTACGCTTGATAGTGTTACCTTTAGAATCTCTGAATCCATTTAAGCACCAATAAGGTTAATTATCATTAAAGGAATAGATGCAGTAATAGGAATCACACACTATAAATGTAGAGAATTCTGAATCTGTATTCTGAAAAGCTAGAACCAAAGCTTTCAATTCAACCAGGTGAGGGGTACAGTCACCCAAAGTTTCTGTATAGGTTTTTGTGCCTGAAATGCACATGCAACTGAGTATTTGTACTTTGTAGCAGCCACAGGCTGGTCTGAGCCATTAGGGTAGATTATGAAAGCAAACTCATCTAGAGGCACAATTTCACTAGACATGGGGTATTCTGGTTCATACTGGGGATATTGCTGTGTCCTCAACGTAGGGTCAAAAACAAAATCTACATCAGTAGCTGTTAAAGAAGTGGCCCACTAAATCCATCTTGTATATAAGGCTTTCATATTAGGAACTCTGGCCTTGCTGACAGCCTCTAAGGCCGGAACTGGAGACACCACAAAAATGGGCTATGCCTATGTACTTTCCTTTAGCACAGCAGTATGAACAGCAGTCAAAATTTGTTTAGTGGAAGCAAAACGCATTTCCGCATTGGAGTATAAATGTGATTTATAAGCAATCAGCACTGTTTCCCCTTCATTGAATAAAACATATGTGTAACCAGTGGAACCTGCAATTATGCAGATAATTAAATTAGTAGTGATAACAACAATATGTAAGTGTTAGATGCAAGGAGGTCTGACTGAAAATTTCTGCGAAATCTAGTGTATTCAGTTGTTCAATGTTTATTAGAAAAGTCAGGACAAATTAAATCGTTCAAAGGCTTAACTGTTGTGCATATTCTGGTAAATATGTTCTACCAAAATGTAAAAAGCACAAAAGCGATTGAAGCTTTTTAAGGTATTTGGTGGTTATAAAAGAGGATATTTCTTTAAGAAAGTGGTGCTAGTCGTTTGCCTTCATTTGATAATTCATATCCTGAAAACAGGACACTGAGAAAGGCGATTTTAGATTTTGGAAAATGTAATTTGTAGATGTGGTCAGTGGATCCTAGAATAATATGGCCCACTCTGACCAAATGTACGTTTAAATCATCATCTGTGATGTAAATGTCATCAAGATAAGACAATGCTTCTCAGTTAATTTCTTTTCAAATTGACGTCACTCAGGCAGCAAACAGACCTGGACTGTTCTTATACCCCTGTGGCGGGTGACAGAACCGCCAGTGTGCAGCTAACGCTGAGAACGCTGTTAAATTGTGCCTTTCAATTACTATATTTTGACAAAAAATGCCACTGGAAATGTCCAATGTATTTTTGTATTTTTTACGCACTATGGACCAGATGTAGGTAAATCTCATTTACCGATTCATAAATACTGAATTTTACCGATTCGGTATTTATGAATCTGTAAATGAGATGTAGGTAAAAATTCGGTATTTTTTACCGAATCAGTATTTGCTATTGAATCCTATGGGCCTTGAAGCCCATAGGATTCAATAGCAAATACCGATTCGGTATTTACCGAATCGGTAAAAATACCGAATTGCTAAGGGGGACAGGGTGTCACTTTGACACGCTGTTGCACCCCTGTAACTGGCTTTTGCGCCATGTGGCACACAGACATGCCCTTGGGGCATGTCTGTGTGCCACATGGCACAGGTGTACATGCACAGATGTGCATGTACACAAGAATTCGTAATTTACCATGCAATTGTATTGCATGGTAAATACCGAATTCTTAAGGCCCTGTAGCACTGTTAGAAGTGCTACCTACATCTTGAAATACATATTCGGTAATTTTACCGAATGGTAATTTTACCGAATCGGTAAACTTTACAGAACCTTCTCCCAGTATCCCAGAATGCATAGCAGGTCCAACTTACTTTCAGTTCTTTTTTCCGGCTCCTCCAAGCAGGACCCTGGAGCATTGAGCTCTCCCTTTTCAAGGGTTTTGTTGGTGTTTTTTCACTAATTTCGATTTTGTGTACTTTTAAAGTACTTTGGTGACTTTCTTCTTGGGTTTCTGCTCTCTTTGGCAGTCCATAATGCCTGCATTATTTGATAAATGCCCAGAGTGCTCCAGGAAGAAGGCCAAGTCAGACCCCCATGAGGTGTGTATCCTCTGCCTTCCCTCTTCCCACATCCCAGAGGAGTGTGTGATCTGTAGAGGCTTCTCTGGCAGGACCCTGAAGGACAGGAGAAAAATCAGACTTCAGGGGCTTGAAGAAAGAAGACTGAAGGCTCAAGGTGGGTCTGGAAGGGCTTCTGTTGCCCATGCTGAGGCCTCTGGGGGGCTCCCCAGGGGCAGGAAGTCCAGCAAACGTCCAAGGTCTCCGTCTGGTTCAGTTGCTATGACCACGACGTCGAGAGGAAGGTCCACGGCCAGTTCCCGGTCTCCCCAGGGCTCTGGGTCGAGAAAACGTCGCCCGTCGACGTCGAGGGACGTTTACAGGCCGCCGTCGAACCCGGTGTCGATCTCCTCATCGTCGCCGTCGAGTGGACGGCATCGGAGGGCCCGGCGTCGGCGCTCGCCGTCGAGGCGACACCGTCGTTCGCCGTCGAAGACACGGACATCGTCGTCGTCGAGGTGATCCTCGTCGTCGAGGTCGCCGTCGAGACGGAGGAGGTCTCCGGCGCCAAAGAAGTCGACGTCGAGGCGATCGAAGAGGTCGACGTCGAGGCGATCGAAGAGGTCGACGTCGAGGCGGTCGAAGACATCGACGTCGAGGCGATCGAAGAGGTCGTCGTCGAGGCGGTCGAGGTCGCCGTCGAGGCGTCATCGCCCGTCGTCGAGATTCAGAGGTTCGTCCATCTAGTCGGGGTCGACGTCGAGGCGGAGAAGCCGGTCGACGCCGAGGAGTGTGAAACGGTCGACGCCGAAGGGCCGCTCGCCGTCAAAAGAACCACGATCGACGTCTGAGCACCGATCGTCCACGTCAGGAGGTCGTAAAGACAGGCCCAGGACTGTGGGGGGCTCCCTAATCTACCCTAATGGTCTCACACCCAGAAACTATTGAAGAATCTGGTTAATTATTGTGACCTCTTTTGCTCTGTCGAGAAGAGTTCTCGCCCACATCTTGGCATATTTAGTGTAAATCCCTGCCACTATCTTCTTTTTAAATTGTGCTTTTTGTTGTGGAATTTTCTCTTCCTTTTCATGATGATATCAGAGGAGCGCTATGAGTCCATTTTTGGTTTACACACTCCTGCTGTCTGTGATCGCCTCGTCCCTTCTCTCTGAATGATGTTGTCTGCAAGGAACGAGCAGGATGTGTATCAGAATACTGTTACCTATAACGCTGTTTAATTGTATCACAGCAATGTAAATTGTAACATTTTTTGGAAGACTCCAGTTGCGTAGATCCAGTCCGTGTTTTAGTTTTAGCTCTGTCTTTATTTTTATCCCAGCGCTTTTTAGAAGACTCAGGTGTCTATTTGGCAGTATCGTCATCAGCCTTTAAGTTGTGGCTTATTGGGCCTGGTTCCCAAGCTATCACGACCTATTGATGTATAGGTTGCATACATTATTTTTGGCAACTTGCGTTCCTGATCTACAGCGGGAATTAAAGTGAGCCTTTGGCATATCACCAAAGAAGCTGCTTCCCCTTTGATATTAACTAAAATAATTGAGAACAAAGTGGCAATGGGGCCAATGATTTCAATCCCCAAACCCCAGGCATGGGCTGCTCCATGTTTAGCCTGAATCTGTTTAAGGGCTTCAGGTAAACTGCAATTGAAGGAGTGCCATGAGTAGTGGTTTAAATGGCAGCAAATACAGTACTCCATGTATTATACTCCTCAAAACGAGGAACCATACCTAGTGGAAGACACATAGTGAGGATTCTAATTGTCTAAATTTATTCTGGGGTCCAGTATGGGGAAACACAGCCTCAAGCCGATTTTTTTTTTGTGCCATCCAAATGGAATTTCATCATGTTTGGTAGGGATTTTACTCTTAATGGTATTAATGGTAACTGGACTAATTGAAGGCACAGCTGCAGAACTTTATCAGCTTGAAGAGCCCTTGCTGGGGCAAGAGGAACGTGCTACTTAGAGACCAAAAGGTTTTCAGGCAGATGTAAGAGCCCCATCTTTTTGAAATAATAAAGCTTTCTGTGTGCTTAATAGTCAATTTGAGCAACTTGGACCTTTGGCCACAAAGTAACGTCCCCGGTAGTATGTGTGGGAGGATAAAAGAGATTCCTACAGCACCTGGTTTAATACTGCAGCAACTCTGATCAGTCAAAATCAAGTAACCCTCATTAGAAAGTAATAAAAATTCATATTTTATTAATGGTAAGTGTTGTTTCTTTACAGACAAAGGAGTGACCCACAGAAGTTCCTCATGTAGACTAACAAAATCCTCTTTGTTCTTGTGCATGCATCTGTATTGAAAAAGGAGAAACCAAGCTTTGTGTAAAAAAATTGCAACTATCTCCTCAAAAGACATTATGTGAACTGAAACGTTGAAATGGGAAGCAAAATGAAACTGTGAATTTGCCAGATGGCAGATGGGGTCTGACTACATGAAAAAGTCAGCTTTTCTAAATGTTCAATATTAACCATTGTGTAGGTTCCTTCTTTTTTAGCCTTTATTTCTTGCATGCGTATCAAATTATAAGGCAGAAATAATTCAGCTGCATTCAAATAACTCCATGGCACCCGATTTGATTTTAAAACCTGCAATGTCCAACTTAATTGCAAAATCAATCTTAACTGACTCTGGCCATGTTGAAACATAGACATGTCATTCTGTATGATTGTAAATGCTGATGAAACAACATTATTCAGTTAATAAATACGTGTTGACAATGTGGTCATACCATTATCGACAACTGACAAAGCTTTTTCCAAATAAATATTTTTTAACCGTTCAGCAGATACTTGCTGAGACATCTTCCAAATCTCATTATAAGTGGCATATATAAAATGTTTAGAACAAGAAGCTCTAGGACCCCCCAAAAAGAACCAGTAAATCTGTATTATCTGAAAGGAGGGATTAGTGGTCTTTAACTACTAACAAGGTGGAATGCTCTAACAATTGCTGACACAACCTCCAAAAGCTATTGGTAGTAAATATCCACGAGTTTTGTGATTGAATATACCCGCCTGCTTGCCTTAAAACCTGTGGAAGAAGTTTATGTACCATTCTGTGCCTTTTCATTAAGCTGTTGTTCCATGAAATTAAATAACTGTTGCAAGTTATCAAATTTTACCATAGAGGGAATGCTTGGTGTATTTAAATGCTTGGTGTTGCCCAAGCCAAAACAGTTAGTCTGTTAGACTGTTTTGTTTAAAAATATCATTTGGCGAGGGTTCAGACATGCCCTAAATAAAGCATCAGTGCCCTAGACCTGCCAGTGTTGTGTTACCCACGCAGTTTTAAGCTCAATATTGTCCTTCCAATACTCACGAGCCTTTAGGGCTATTTGTGAAATGAACAAATCAGAATAAATCAATTTTGTTTGTGTGAGCATATTTTTTTTTGGTGTGGAAGGCGAAATCTTATAATAATATGAAACCAAGTTTATAGGAACATGGCCAGAGAAATAAGAGAACTTCTTAAATATGTTTTAGAACAGGTTGTGTTGTCAGGCAGTGTTTTAACTGTGTAAAATTAAAAAACGCATGCAGAGTACTAGCGCTGTGTAAAAAGTGATGAGCATAATTTTTGGTAGCAAACATGGTCAAATGCTGTGTACAATTCCAATTCACATAGCATATTAGTAACAGTCATAACATCCCATTCATCAGAGATGGAACCTGGGGTAACCTCATCCAAAGCAACTTTAAACACATACAGAATTTTCTGTAAGACCCAATATGTCATAGGGGACTTTATCCCAAATGATACCATCATGGACAGGAAATGCAGTAATGTTCACAAGGGACAAGTCTCTTCGGACCTTATGTTAAGAAAATGGGGTGCAAGCACCTCAGCTACCTGTTCGGAGAAGAGCAATCTGGTAGATAGTGTCAATTCAACAGCAGAGAGAAAACTGTAACAAATCCAATCCAGGGAAAGTCAAAAATTAATGAAAGAAAAAGCCAACAGCAGGACCAAGGAGGAATCGGGTAAGTTTGCTTCAGCCTAGTCCTAACCAGTTCTGGTCAGTCCTGGAGTACTCTGTTTACATGACTCCTTCTTTCCTTTCACATAGCATAGCAGGGCAGAGACATCAGACAAACCACAAGAGGTGGAGCCAGCATTGTGGAGGGAAGGCACAGTCCTATTCAGGTCCCAGGTGCAACTCCTCCCTTCCATCTAGATGCAGATCTCTCTATTCACCACTGGTCTGACTCACCCTGTCTCCTGCCTGGAATCCCCCAGCCCCAGCCCCTGTCACTCAAACTCCAGACAAGGAAAACACAACCTAGCAGAGGCAGGCTTGGATAGTTACACACGAAATTGCCCTTGGGCCTACCATAGGGGTGCCTGACTTGAAGAAAAGGGAAGGTTTATGGACTGGCAAGTGGGTGCATGTGCCCAGTCAACATGGCAGTACCAGACTGCACACAGGCTCTGCAATGGTAGACCTGAGACAGACTTTTACAGACTGCTTCTGTGGGTGGCACAATCAGTGCTGCAAGCCCTCTAGCAACATTTGGTTTACAAGCCCTGTGCACACTCAGTGCACTGTACTAGGGTCTGACCAGTAAACCAAATCAGCCTATCATGGAATCACTAATCCATACATTAATTTACAATAGGGAGCACTTGCACTGTGGCACTGGACAGCAGTGGCACAATGTCCATAGCATCTAACACCAGCAAACACACACGAGGCAACAGTAAAAATGGAAGGGAGACCCACACCAAGGTGCCAAGTCTAACATGGTCAAATATTTTCAATCTTCTCACATTAACAGTACCCACTGAGGATCTTCCAAAATAGAGATAAATTGGTTCACCAGTTCAGCTTAGAATTAAAACAGTGTTCCAGTTATTTGTTAGAAGACACCTGTTCAAATGGTTGTATAAATTGCTGAGACCAATGTTTTAGTTTTGTCCACATTGATGCTCAGATTGTTCTTTCTACAATAATCTACCAAAACTAAGATCTTTCTTTGCAGACCAACTGATGTGTAATATAACAAAATTAGATAGTCAGCATATATTAAGCATGCAACGTAGTAATTGCCATTTTTAGGTGAAAAAGAATGTTTGGTTTTAATTGCTTCTGGAAAATCTGCTAAAAATAGACTGAGGAAAATAGGGGCAAGAATGCATTTTCAATAAGGAAATTTCTGGTCAATGTGTTCTCCCCTTTTAAC
Organism: Lissotriton helveticus; assembly: GCF_964261635.1. Taxonomy (NCBI): domain Eukaryota; kingdom Metazoa; phylum Chordata; class Amphibia; order Caudata; family Salamandridae; genus Lissotriton; species Lissotriton helveticus. The sequence goes on along the minus strand of NC_136070.1, from coordinate 132,076,393 downwards.
TTTACCTGCTCCTAATTATGGGAATATAACTGCTGGATAATATACAACAGACCAGCAGGTATGTTCAAGGACCGAAGTTTACTCCCAAGATGGCAAATGTCAACCGCGTCAAAAGAGGAACAAATGTACACAAACATCAACAAAGTCTACCACTAGACTCTATTGCTGTTTTCACAACGATAGGAAACATAGTATAATAGGACCAAACAATGGCCAATCATCCCTCCACTTTCAGCCATATCTATTCTCCAAATGAATGATGCAAAATTAATACTGGTAACAATTTAGGTTAGGACATGGATTGGAACTAACTGACGGGGAAGTCTGTAAGCCTTGGTCTCTTTATTTGCAATGCTTATGGGTCAAATTCCATTCAAAAGACAAATTTGTTGGGAGCTAGTGAGAATACTTTTGGCTCCTTACTACTCCAAGATACCTGGCGTATGGTGAACCCCCTCATTCGAGGCAACACTGGGTTTCGTAAAGGTGTAGTTACCAAACAACAGCGGCAGCCATCTTGGTGCCTAATAACTCTGGTTGATGTTACTATAGGCAAAAAGGGGGTTCTAGGGGGTAGTCATCAACACTGACTGTTCATGGATATCTGCCATTTTGGGGGAATTTGTTTGAGGATAACTGAAGGATCAGTTTATTTAATGTATCAACACATACATTTCTCCATCAGTAAACTATTTCGAAATGGAATTAAATAACTTGGACCATGATCTGGAAAAATGAAGATCAATCTACTCATTTTAAATTGTTATGTTTGGAGGAGATTTAAAGTTAAAGCTACCCCTCATAAAGCTAGACAATGTCTTTTCGAACATGCTTATTCTTAATTAAATTTCTGAATCTACTACTCAATCGTATTGTGGGGAAAGGGCATAATACTTAATGTCTACCCTGAGCCTTGATTAACTCAAAGGGTTGTTTATTGGATAACATTAACCTACAAGACCTACCTTCCAGCTTGCCCATTGCCCTCTTCCTATTCATTATATACTCATGGCAATAAATATTTTTAAAATGGCAAACTTTTAAGAGTAATAGATTCACGAAATACTGATCATGATGCATTAGAAACTTGGTTTAAAGAAATCTACGTAAAATATTCTCAGGCTTTTGTTAGAAGTAAACTATGTATATTGGAGGAGGATTTGCCCAAACAAGTCCAATCTTGAGTCTTTTAAGAGCACCAAGTTTTAAAATGGGCAAAGTCGATATCAGTGTGATCCGGATATTTTGTGATAAGCAGATGTTGTTTCTTGACTTTTAGTGCTTTAAAAATAATATTTCTCGGCCAGACAAATGTGTGTTGCCACCTCTTCTCAGTGTTTCTGAGGCGTGCATTGGGAGGCGCCCGTTTTCAATTTTGCCTACTTCCCTTCAGCCTCTAGTCCTCTCCCGTCCTCTCTTCATGGAGGTCCTGTCTCCTCTCCTGGATCTACTTCCTATGGAGGGGTATTCCTTCATCATTCTTGGTTGACCTCTTGCTACATGCAGGTGACGGGTCTCTTTTTCGGGGCAGCCTTGGTGGTTCTGCCGGGGCGCAGCTTTTTGGTGTACTGGGAGTTTCTTCTTTGTCCCCCTCTCGAGTCATAGTGTTCATCGGGGCTCATTTCCGGTCTCTGGTCGGCCTGGTTACTTGTCCATCCAGCGCCTAGTCTCTCTTAAGTCGCTGGTTCTGGCCTTGATGTCTCTGGGGGCTGTGGCTGTGGGTGCGGGGGCTTTTGACTTCTGTGATGTTTCTGGTTCCCTGGGCTCATTTTCACCTTCTTCTTCTGGCCAGCTGGATCCTGTGGTTTTGGTCTACGGGGTCTTGGAGTCTTTTGTCTCCACTGCCTGTGCATGTTCTGTTCCGTGTGGGGCTCCCCTGGTGGCTCTGCCGGCGTTTTCTTCTGGCAGAGATTTCCTTGGCTCCCCCGGCTCCGCTTGTTGTGTCTTCTGCTGCCAGCCGGTCCGGGTCGGTGCTGGTACGGGGGGGGCTGGTCCCTGCTGGACTCCGGCGGCTTCAAACTAGTGGGAAGTGGTGCCAGTTTGGCTGGCCCTGGTTCACTTTCAGGTCTCTCTGCGGGGCAGTTGGGTGTTGGTTCATACTGACATTCTGGTGGCGAAGTCCTAAGTCTACCATCAAGGAGGGACCTGGTCCAGGTCCTTGACTTTGACTGCCAGCGACATCTTCCTGTGGGTTCAAGTCTGGGTGCTGGGTCTGTCCGCTCTTAACATTCAGGGGTGGATGATGTGTGGGTGGCTCAGTTAGGCAGGGGCGTTCCATCGTCACAGGACTTCTCCCACCTTCCCAGTTTGTTTGACCGATTGGTAGGTCGTTGGGGCCTTCCTCTGGTGATGGACCTGTTTGCGGACCCGGTCAGTGCCACCCTAGGCCTGTTTTGTTCTCTGGGCCGGTGTCCTGGGGCTCTGGGGGTCGACGGCCTGGCCTCTCCTTGGCCTTGGGGTCTTCTGTATGCCTTCCCTCCCTTTCCTCTGCTCCGGCACTCCGCTGATCGGGTTGTGTTGCGACCGAGAGTGGGTCCTTCTGATTGTTCCGTCCCCTTTGGTGTTTCCAGCCCTTCCCCCCTGCTCCGTGCAGGGGTTACACCTGTCGACCTGGCGGTTGTGCGGCAGCGCTTAACTGTGTTAGGGTTCCTGTCCATTTGGCTGTTACTTTACGGGCTTCCCTTAGGTCCTCTGCTCTGATGTCCTCTGCTGGGTATTTGGCAGGCCTTTGCGGCCTGGTGTGCTGCTACAGAAATGGATCCCACAGTTGCTGCCCTCTTTTTGATGATGCAGTTCCTTCAGGATGGGGCTCATCTGGCGTTGTCGGTGGCTTCTCTGCGGGTGCAGTGGGCGGCTCTTCAGGCTTTTTGGAGCTCCTGGTGTGATTGAGGGATGACAGGGGTCTGATGCCTTCTTTTTTTTCAGGGTCTGTTGAATTTGTTTCCTCGCCCTGTCAAGTCCTTTCCTTCGTGGAATTTGTTGCTGGTTTTGGATGTCTTGTCCGGTACTCCCTTTGAACCCCTTGGGGGTTGAGACTCTTGTCGTTTTGGGACTTGTTTTTTGGTGACCGTCACCTAAGCGTGTCGCTTGGGTGTGTTTGGGGCTTTGTCTTGTAAATATCATTTCTGCAAGATCTTTTTGGATCGGTGGTTTTGGTGCCGGTGCCGTCCTTTGTCCCTAAGGTCTATTCAGCGTTTCATCTCAGTCAGGTGGTGATTTTGCCTGCATTTTTTCCTGCTCGTTTGCACTGTCTGGATATGCAGCGGGCTTTGCTGTGGTACCTGCAGGTTGTGGAGACCTTCCTGAAGTGGGGCTCTTTGTTTGTTGACTTTGGTCCTGCTAAAAAGGGTGTTGAGGCTTCCACTGCTACGCTAGGTCGTTGGATTTGGTCCCCGGTCTTGATGGCTTCCCAACTTCGAGGGGTGGATCCTCCTGTGGGGGTTCAGAGGCGTTCTACTCGCAGTATGGCAGCTACGGTTTCTGAGTTGCAGGCTACCTCTGTGGTGGAGGTCTGTAGGGCTGTGACCTGGTCTTCTCCCTCTTCGTTTTTCTGTTGCTTTCAGATTGCTAGTCTGGGAAGTTTGGATACTGTTCTGGGCCACAGGGTCTTGTCCTCTATGAGGGGCCAGGGATATTGATCTGCTGGGTTTGGGGTAGTAATAGTAGTAGGACTACGAGTAATGCCATTATCAATAGTAATGCATCCATTAATATTGATATTGGCATTACTCCTTGTCCAACTGCCTCGCCTCCCTTCAAGGACCCTCCCTCCCTCCCGGTGCGGTACATCTGAGTGCTATCTTGGCTTGTTTATGTACAGTTGGAGGTGGCGACCGGCAGAGTTTTTAGGGGTTGAAGGTGGAACTAGAGAGAGGCGGGCCTCACTTGTAATGAAGGAAGGCGAGGGAGTAGGACTAGGAGTAATGCCATTATCAATAGTGATGGACACATTATTGTTCAGCAGGCATATAGAGCAGATATCTATATCCTTGCAGTCGCACTCAGCTCTGGGTACCAGGAGCACCATTGTAGACCTGTGCACTTCTGGTACAGACCATTCTGGTTACCCATTTTAACATGCCTCTTAATGTATGTACCTACTAAATGAATTGAATGTAGTTTTGTAGAGTATGCTGTTACTCGTAAATGACATCCTGGTGCTAAGAATTTTCAACCGGAAGGGGTACAAGACTGGCTATGGAAACCGCTACTGATAGAGTTATAATTTTATCTTCAATAAGGTATATAAGTAAAAATACTGTCTGAGATCAGAAGGGAGAGAGCTCCAGTTTTTGTATGCTAGATAAAAGAAGGAGCGACTGCCCAAGTTGCAGCAAATGATGTGTGGAATGAAGCCAGATTAAGATTTGCAGAATGTAGTGAGCACATTCAGTGGTAGGCATACTTTTGTGTGGATGTGGAAGGGGCCAGTGTCAAACAGAGTCTGAGTGTCAAGCAGAAATATTTGAATATGTACTTATTTCCTAAGGGGAGCTTGTGGCGCATTTTAAAGTAAAGATACACAGAGAGCTGGGGAGATGTGAGGTAAGACATCTGTACTACCTCGAGATAGCAGGTATCCAGTAAGTCCAATTTAGTGTGTATTGCCATTATCCAGGTGAGAACCGATTATAGTCTTAACCACAGTCTTAAGGGTAAAGTCAGGAAACGCAGGTAGTCATAACTTGGAAGATTTGCTTGGCAAAGGTCAGAATTTGATCGATTTGAAAGTGAAGGCTTTTTGCTGTGTCTACAGGAACTGGTGGAGGTCCAAGATGTATCTTATGCCCACCAGGCAGTGGACCAGATGGATAAGTGTTTACCATGCTATGATTGATTGATTGAACATCATCGCGCTTCTCCCTATTTAGCAGTTAAGTTCCATCCTGTTACTGATGACAATTAGTAAGCATGGGCGGATTTTGCGGATTGGCAATCCGCGAATTTGCGTATTTACGGATTCGCAATCCGCGAAGATCCGCGAACTCTAGCGGATTTGCGGATTTTTCCGTTTTTTGTGTTGGCGCGTGTTCGCGCCGATTTTGGGACAAGTTCGCAATTGCGAACTTACTTTTCGGCTTGCAACGGCCGCGACTATGTTGTTTCTACGTCTGGTTTATCATCACAGGTTCACAGCACCCTCTGTTTCACCACTGCCACCCTCTGGGACACCCATGCCACCCTCTAGTACATCCTCACTGGCACCTATTAGGTTTATTTATCACTGTAGATTATGGTGGTTGAAAAAAGCAAGCACACCTGCCCTTCTTCAACTGCCATCAATTAATTTGTGTTTCATTAATGTGTCAGTAATTTTGAAAGTTCCAGTCTGGCTGGCACCTGCTTCCTTCCTTATCTGTAATTTGCTTTTTGTTGCAGTGAAATTTTTTTTTCACAGGACCTTTATGGTGCTATTCTATGAGCCTGCTGTTTGGGTCATAGCAGGGTCATAGAATAGTTGCAAACTCTGGAGGGGCCCATCAGGAAGCACTACCTTGAATGTTACTAATGTTAAGTTTGAACTTTTGCACCTGCTCATTGCTTTCAGTTTAGCTAAAATCGTTTTTTCTGCAATTTCGCGCGTTTTTTGGGGCGCGAATCCGTGCGAGATCGATTTCGGAAGCCGCGAATACGTGCGAATACAAAATTGTTTTTGTTGCGACGTGTATGTTCGCGTGATCTTGCGCGTGTTCGCGAGGCGCTTCTAGCTATACGTTTGCCAAGTTACCCTATCGGTCGTACACGGGCGCGGCCATCTTGTTGGCGTGACGTAATTCCGTTTCCGCCCGCTATGTGTAATCTCGCAAAGTGTGCTGCTCGCTAGTACAATTTCGCGCGTACTCGCAAGGAAAATCTCGCGCGAACTTACCCACGCGGTCGTGAACGGGCGCGGCCATCTTGTTTCTCATTCATTGCTATGGTTCTGGGCATGCTTTCTCTATCCTCTCTCAATCTCTGCCATCCTTTGCTTGTTTGAAGTTTTTTTGATCTAATTTTACTTATTATCTAACCCTCTATTTTTCTAGCTCTATATTTTTGTGTTTTCTGCAGCTTTTAGTTACTTTTAAACTACTTTTTTAAACTCTTTTCTTTTCTTCTTCACTATTCTATTTCTTCTTTATGATTTAAGTTTATTTCTGCCCAGACCATGGTAAAGGGAGCCGGGAAGCACCCTGAGAAGGGGAAGGGTCCCGCACCCCGTGCCCGGCTCCCGTGCGGGCGTTTAAGGGGGGAGCAAGTGGTCCCGAGGGAGATCTTCAGCGCGGAGGAAGTGGCGGCACTGATCTTCCACGTCCAGCGCCGCCTCCCCAAGACGATCCTGGGAGGCGGCAAGATTGCGACCGGCTATGGCATCCGGGAGCGCCGCCAGCGGTGGGAGAAGGTGTGCCGGGCCATGTACAAGATCTCTGGGGTCCGGCGCACATATAACCAGGCCACCCACCGCTGGACCGATGTCATGGACCGGGAGCGGGACTTGCTGGACGCGCTCGGCGTAGAGGTCCCCGGGCTTGGTGAGTAGTAGTAGTAGTACATTTACTACTCTGTTTTATCCTGCTCTGTTATTTGCAAATCTTTGTTCTTTACCAAGAGCAATAATGCTGCCGATTACATTGAGGTAAATTATATTTCAAAATCTTCTATGCATTTCATTTTCAGGTGCACTGCTCTCCTTCTCAGTAGCCTTGCTTGCTACTATGCTTCTTTGTTTTGTATGTTGTGTTCAGAAGCATTTCATTGGCCTGAGAAATTATGTATGAGTGTACTGTAAAGAAAAGAACTGCGTAATGCTAGACAGTAAGGGTCATATTTTCAATTACCGGCGCATCCCTGCAAAGTAGCAGGGATGCGGCAGTAATTGTGTGCCATGCCACCACCACCCATTGGCCCAAAACGTCACAGAAGCCTTACGCATCTGTGCCGTAAAGGCAGCGCATTGCTGGAGTTGCGTGCCAACGATGGCGCAGCTCCAGCAATGCTCTGGGGTACCCTATCTCCCCAATGCTGCATCAAGCCGTACGTCGGCTTCAAGCGCGCAGGGTTTGAGTCATGCATCATTGTCCTAAAAGTGACTGATTGACATCTTGTAGATTTCCCTCAGCCACTTTTAGGATTCGTTCCTGCGCAGGTACGCCCTCCCTTGCGCCGGAACGCCCCCTGATGGCGCAGGGCTTTACAACGTGATGCATCGCCCATATGCCCATATGTGTTTTTTTTTTTAATATATACGCCGCACCAACACCATGGCGAGTCTTTTGTTCTGCCGCTGCGTCAGAAAAGGCACGCAACAATGGAGGAAAATCAGCCGCAACTTCCGCAAGGGACTTATAAATCAGCCCCAACAGACTGAAGTCCAGTCCTTCCTTTAGACAGTCACATGGCTATCAGAAGAAATAGTGGCGGTGGTGGCGGGTGGATTGATAGTTTGAGTATTCACTGATCTGCAAGCAGGATGGACTTTGTCTGTCACGTGTTGCGCACTGCTGCCTGCAGTGCCAGGCCTAGGCAAACCTCTTTAGTAGTCTGTTTTTTGAGTTACATAGGAACTTTCTAAGTCAACGTTCCGCAAATCAGGCAATACGAATAACGTAGTATACCACATGAGATAGATCCCGTGGAATAGTTGTCTATCTATTTGCTATTTTTCCAAAATATGTTGTTATTGTTCTTTTCAAATGTTTGATTTGGTTGAAAAATCTCATCCATGTTTTCTGGTTTTTCTTTCTTTCATGTTGTACATCAGCTCCCCCCAAGGGCAAGAGGACACAGGAGGAGGGTGCTGAGGATGCAGGCCAGGATCGGGCAGGCGAGGGCTCCTTTGCTGGCCCCAGTAAGTTTACATTTTAATAAACAGTACCTATTTTTTCCTAGCGTTCCTCATTCGATTTTTTCTAAATCGTCTTTGATCTTCTTGTAGACTGGATATAAATTCTTATCCTGCCTCGAATATGACTCCCTGTGGTATTACTAGACTATTCTTATTAGTCTGTCTGTGTAGCTAACTAAGATTGGACATTTGGCAATTCCATTGGACTCCCATTATATTCAGCAATACCTCTATGCACTGTCTCCTTACTGACTAGATAGTGTGGCAGAGTCATTCAGCTCCCGAAGTCACCGATTATAGATCCCCAATGATCTCTAGATTATCGTACGCAGGACAAGAGAGTAGTACGGAGTCACAGCACAGTCAAGAAGTGTCAGAGGCACTCATGCTTGCAAAAATTCCAAAACCTTTAGCTCATCCACTCTAGTCTAGAGGAACAAAAACCACAGAGTCTATTTAAGTGTAAAAGCTTTATTAAAAGTAAACACATTTATTAAAATCTACTTTGTCATAAAACTATTTAACTGTAAACGGAAAAGTGGTTAGTGCTGACGATTAATTGGACACATTTCTTGTGGTCGAGCGGAACTCTCACCTAGTTTGAACTTGATCCTGGTTGTGTTCTTAGGACTCAGGAGTCAAGCTTCTGTCTGTTAGGAGAAAAAGTGGTGCGTGTTAAAAATCAAAAGCAAGCATTCATCAGTTGTGCATAAAAGTGCAGCAAGACAACAGCCTTCCCTGGAAAATGGGACATTTTTACTATGGAGTAGACAGTCACAAATTATTACATTGTATTCTGTTTTTTTAACATTTCTCCTAGACCAAATATTATATAGTAGTGAGTGGTGTATTCTAACATTCTTAAATGTACTTTGTAGGTGTAACATCTGGTGACGGGGCCAGCGCGGAGGTGGCTGTGTTGGACTTGGACTCGGAGGCCTCTGGGGAGGAGGCGGCGGTAGAAGAGCTGGTGGCCGTTCCTGTGGGGGATCAAACGGTGGTGGCGGAAACAGGTACGCTATATATTCCTTACTTATTGAGATTGAAGACTGCATAGTGTGCTTTCTTCACGGGTGTATTACAATTACAAATCAACCAGGTAGTAGCCTCCTCAAAATGTACTTCGACTTAGCTGTGAAGTTTTTGGTGAGAAGAATCCCAATAAGTTCTTAGACGAACGTGATGGATGGGATGAACGAAAAGCGAAAGAAGGGTGTAAGTAAGTGGGACGCAAACTTGTATGATGGCTGGCAAAGAAGAACGATATGTGTTTGCTTGGACCCAGAGGTGGCTGGGAAGGAAAGAATATGGTATGGTGCATGGCTGGGTCAATGATGAAGCAAGGATGGGTGGAAGGACAGCAGCCTGGGTGGGTGAAACAGAAACTGTATGTGTGCGTATACTTTGACTGAATGGATGCCTGGAGCATGGTATTCTCTGACTCTTACATAGCACATGTGTATCTAGAGAGAGTAGATGGTCGCCAGGTGAAGTAAGTGTTACCTTGAAGAGCATGTACCACCGCACCCGCACGTCCGTCCCAGTGCAGGGAAGGCAAGGAAAAGAAATTGTAAATGTGTCCAATACTACCATGAATAGTAGCAGTACTTTGTATTGCGTTTGCATTCACAGCATATATCTGGTTATTACGGTGGACACTCCGTACCTCTCTTAATAACTTTAGTTTACTTGTAGTACGTCATTCATGTGTGGGTGTATCACTGTTCACTCAATATTAAGCAAAGCACCTAAAGTCATCTCATCTGTCATTAAATACGTCCCATGTGAAGTGATAGATAATCAAATTAGTTAGCTTCTTCAGTTTCCTTTTCTAGTACTCATTTGCACTGTAGGGTGAAAGGTAAATTAATTAAGCAGTAGCCCTTGTAACAGAGTATTCTCAGTGCCACCCGTAATAGAAAAGTAATAGCTTCACCACCTGCATGTACTGGACCGGTACAGTAACGCAAGTCTGTCTCCATCATCATGGTGTGCAACTTTTTTTCTCGGGTGCAACTTCACTGTGCTGTGTCCATGTCATTCTGCCGGCTTGCATAAGATAACGTACCCATTTCCCTAAACAAGAGAGAAGAAGAAGAATAAGACTGGTGTACTGTCATAGTCGACTGTAATGGAAGTCCATAGTGGTCGTAGAATTAGTTCATTAAACTACCACTACTGTTAGAGCAAGGATGCAGAAGTGGGAGGTTACATAGATACTGTCCTCAATAGTTATGTACTGTGCTTTCAATTTGCTACTTGTACTCTGTGACCCAACTTTCGGCTCAATCACTTTGTGTTATTAATAAGGAGCATTGGTTACAGACTATGTCTTTCTTTCTTCATATAGTTGCTCCTTCCAAATCAACAACAAGGAGGGAGCAGGCTAGATTGGCCCGGCAACGGAGGCTGGAGGCCACAGTCGCCGAGTATCGGCGGCTGGTGGCCCTGGAGGAGGAGGAGGACACGCAGTCGAGCGGGGCAACATCTTCGACTGTGACCACTGCATCCTCATCCGTGACTAAGCCAGCGGGACCGAGCCGGGCTAAGAAAGCCGACCGCCACCGCCAAGCAACCGAAATACCAGCTGCCCCCCACAGGAGCTGCAAGGAACGTCAACGCCGCCTACGAGTCCGCATGTCCAACCTGGAGCAGGAGGTCCTGAGGTATAAGAACTTGGTTAAGGGCCTCCGCTCCGAGCTTGCCACCCTCCGCAAGGAGTATGATGCCCATGCCGCATCATGCACCAGCACCAGCACCCTCCAGTAGTGGAGTGTCCCTTGCCCTTTTTTTATAGACTTTTGGGGGTGGGATTTGGGAGTTGGGATCGTTTTGGGACGTTTTAGAGACAATCGTTGGGGTTAGGGTGGGTGAGGGAGATTATTTTGTTAGGGCTAAATAAATATATTTTTCAACTTTATCTGACCATACCTGTTTTTTACTGCTTTTCAGTCTGGTGGGTGGGGGGCGGGGGTGTAACAGTAACTTTGTTTTCCTGAACAGTCGTAGGACTTTAGTAGTACAACCGTCAATCTCTTGTCTACTCCGAAATAATACTCCATTATACTACCTCCCACCAAACGCTTATCTTACCTGTAATTTGTGTTAGAAATTAGGGCTAGGCCCAGGGCTGGCTCCAGGTGAAATGGGGATTAACGTTGTCAATCCTGGGCGGGTGACATTTCCTCATTGCGGTGGTACTAGTGGTGTGACACAGTGGCAGTTGCATGCCTATGGAAAAAAAGAAAACGAAACCTTGTTTGTCCTCCTTACTGTAGCATTACAACGGTTACGGTACGATCGAGAAAATAGCAGGTGACAGTACACTAGAACAGTGCCATAATGTAGCCTAACAAATGGTAAAGTATTTGCTTGCAAGTATAACTAGTACTTGCGTTGAATTTATTTGACATTGGCTACTACTACTAGAAGATATAGTACTGAAGCTGAGTAAGTCTAGAAGATATCCTCGTATTCCTTCACCAGCCTGTTGCTGCTATCACCTTATCCTCCCCAGCAAGTGTGTGGAATTATTGATGTCATTTTAGTCAGACATCAAGCAAAACAACACAGCCCGGGGGAAGAGGGTTAGGGTTTGTAAAATGGATGGGAATGGGGGTTTCTTTTTGGGTAGGTTTTGTTGAGAGAAGAAAAAAAAAGCAGAGCATGGACAAACAATAATTGAAGATACAGAGTTTACAGACAATCTTTGGTTACAAACTAAAGGTAAGCACATGCAGTCACACTCATAGAATAAAAGACAACAATGGATACTGTATCTGTATTGCGTATGTTGTTGGAGTTGTCCTGTTGAAATTGGTAAGTAAGTTGCATGCAGCAAACAATTCCTCTTATTGGCGGCACTCCTCCATTCCAGCTGACGCTTCGTCCATCAATGTGGTGGTGACCACTGACAGAAGAGACACCCTGTCCACTGCCTGCCTGGCGGATGTTGACTGAAACCCGGCCTGTAATTATTGAACGGAAAACAGGAAGTGCTATTACAATACCACTGATAAATAAATAAAAGGTATGTACGCTGTGTGGTTCAAAAAGTGACACTTTGATTTCCCTAATAGACAGTACAATATTTTTGAAATTGCGTGCTCTGTCTGAGTCACCTTTTTAAGGATCAATAAGTATGGCCAAAATATTATAGCGGATCTTTCCCCTCAAGGTGGGTGTACTACTGTGTTTTAGAACAAAATTTGACCTTCCCAGCAATGCTCCCACCAAGACCCTTACTAAAGCCAGTCGCAAAAATGTAGAAGAACCCAATCATATCTCCAAAAACGATGCCTAGCAGAAAAATGGTTACAAAACGTACTTTGAAAGTAACAGTAGGCCCAAATACAGACCGTGGATTGTATTCAAACCACTTGCCTGCAAGCAAAAGTATCCATAGCCAGCATCGCTCCAACAGTGCTCTACAACAACAGAACCGCGTTGCAATAGAACCCCCCTAAACACATGCAATCCTGCTGCTAGGGCTAACCCTAACGAACCCTAACTTACAAAAAGTGCCAAAACTGGTGTTTCCTTATGGATTTTGTCCAACAAACTTCTAGCCGGTATTAGACCTTCCCAGGAATGCCCCAGGCAAGACCCGCCAACCCACCCGCAAAAAAACACCCGACACAACACCACCAAACAGCGAAAAAGCTACATATCATACTTACAATGTCTCTCGGCCTTCGGTCCAAACGCGGCGCTGTGCAGCTAGGTCGTCATCATCATCAATCATCATAACTCCTGTTTTCCACCACGGATTTCCTGAAAAGCAAATGCAATCAAGATTAGACTGTCGCAGCAGTGCTTCGACAGAGACCCCGGCCGCAACCCACCCACGAACAGCAGGAAGCCCCCCAAAACGCTACATTGAGCAAGATGTCTGAAGAAATGGCAAAAAAAAGGCTTTTCCTTAAGGATTTTGTCCAAAACACTTCTATCCGGCATTAGACCTTCCCAGGAATGCCCCAGCCAAGACCCGCCAACCCACCCGCAAAAAAACACGCGACAACACCCCCAAACAGCGAAAAAGCTAAATCTCATACTTACAATATCTCTCGGCCTTCGGTCCAAAGTAACGCGCTGTGCAGCTAGGTCATCATCAATCATCATAACTCCTGTTTTCCACCACGGATTTCCTGAAAAGCAAATGCAATCAAGATTAGACTGTCGCAGCAGTGCTTCGACAGAGACCCCGGCCGCAACCCACCCACGAACAGCAGGAAGCCCCCCAAAACGCTACATTGAGCAAGATGTCTGAAGAAATGGCAAAAAAAAGGCTGTTCCTTATGGATTTTGTCCAAAACACTTGTATCCGGTATTAGACCTTCCCAGGAATGCCCCAGGCAAGACCCGCCAACCCACCCGCAAAAAAACACCCGACACAACACCCCCAAACAGCGAAAAAGCTAAATCTCATACTTACAATGTCTCTCGGCCTTCGGTCCAAATGCGGCGCTGTGCAGCTAGGTCGTCATCATCATCAATCATCATAACTCCTGTTTTCCACCACGGATGTCCTGAAAAGCAAATGCAATCAAGATTAGACTGTCGCAGCAGTGCTTCGACAGAGACCCCGGCCGCAACCCACCCACGAACAGCAGGAAGCCCCCCAAAACGCTACATTGAGCAAGATGTCTGAAGAAATGGCAAAAAAAAGGCTGTTCCTTATGGATTTTGTCCAAAACACTTCTATCCGGTATTAGACCTTCCCAGGAATGCCCCAGGCAAGACCCGCCGGCGCCAACCCACCCGCAAAAAAACACCCGACAACACCCCCAAACAGCGAAAAAGCTAAATCTCATACTTACAATATCTCTCGGCCTTCGTTCCAAATGCGGCGCTGTTCAGCTAGGTCATCATCATCAATCATCATAACTCCTGTTTTCCTCCACGGATTTCCTGAAAAGCAAATGCAATCAAGATTAGACTGTCGCAGCAGTGCTTCGACAGACACCAAAAATTACACACAAACCCCCGGAACCCCGCCAAAGAGCACCTCAAAGGCAAGCAAGTCAGCAAAAACGGCAAGAAATTTCCACCTCATATTTGGTCCAAAACACTTTTGTCCATTATTAGAGCTTCACAGCAATGGGCCCAAAACCGTCAACTCACCCGCAAAGAAGTACAACACCCCCACAAGTGCTGAGTCTTTCTTCATTGTGCGTAATCCAGCACTCTGCTTGGAGGGAAATCGCAGTCTGGAGGAGGAGGATAGAGGAGCATGTTCTTCAGAACTTGTGAACCTGAGGAATGTAGACTGCGGCACCTTCAAATCAATAAGCAAACAAGTGAAGACAGTTCTGATGATGGTCTTGTTTTTGGGATTAGGTGATTAAAGTTTGAATTAAATTAACTGTGCAAAACAAAGAAAGAGAGACACAAAGCACACAGGAATAAAAGTGAATAAGGACGAAAAAGAAAGTTCTTGATTGATTGTCTCATTTTCAGGGCTCGGTGTCAGGGAATAAGAACAAGATTTCGTCATCATACTCTGCGAATTCAGGCTGGATGAGGTCAGTGGCACCGAACAGAGAAAAAATCCCCTCATCTACGTTGCTGTCCTCCTCGTCTTCATGCGGCGTGCTTTCTCGTACTTTGTAATCTGGTGGTATGAGGTGCTGATTCATCTTGATCATTGTCAGCCGCTCCACATTTTTGGGCGAGAGGCGGCTCCGTTTGGGAGTTACAATGCCACCAGCAGCACTGAAAACACGTTCAGAAGACACACTTGCGAGTGGGCAAGACAAATAGTTTATAGCCAGGTTGAAGAGCTGTGGCCACAATTGTTTTTTGCCATGCCAATACTGCAATGGCTCATCATTAAGGAAGACCTCTGTTGAGTCATTCAGATAGTCCTGCACCTTCGACTCAAGGTCATCAACTGTTCCTCCACTTTGCTTACTTTTTGCTGTGCCTGTGACATTTTTTCGAGAACCATACCCCATCAAACTTAGCCAATCCTCCTCCCCAGCCACTGTTAGTGTTGTCATTGTGTGTGGTGCAGATGATCCAGTTGCCGGTGTCTTTAATAGCTGAGAGGTCACTTGTGCCCCAGCCACAGGTGCAGAAGTGGATTCTTGTGACTGCGGATGGCCTGCTGATGCTGATGCTGATGTACTGGCTTCTCCTTCAATAACCTGCCGTTCTTTTTCAAACCTCTTGGCTGACCAGGCTAACCAATGTTTGTACTTTTGAACATCTGCATCAGCGAAAGGAAAGAATGCGTTGTCTGCCAGCGCCTTTTTGTAGCGTGGATCCAGAATAGTAGCACAAATGTAATGCTGATCTGAGTTGATGTTTTGAAGACGTTCATCACCACGTAGGCGATGTAATAATTTCTCAGACAAAATGAAATGTTTTTTTTTTTTCATCTTTTGCAAACTCAGAAGAAACCGCCATCAGTTGGTGCTCCAGTATGCACAACAATGGGATAGCTTTTCCCAAATTACAGTCCTCCTGGCTGACTGCACGCGTGAAGAACTCAAAAGGACGAAGCATGTCTGTCAGGCTTTTAACTATGTCCCATTGCGCCTTACTCATCCGCAGGTCCTCCTTCTGAGATGTAGCCTCTGTCAAGAAATAGTGATCGAGTACCGTATACTGCTCATGCAGACGCTCAAGCATGTAGAAGGTTGAGTTCCAACGTGTTGCCACCTCCTGGATGAGTGCTTTCACTGGCATTCCACGTTGAAGTAGCAGTCTCCGCAGATGCTTCCGGGCCTTAAAAGAATGGCTGAAATGGTTGCACATTTTGCGGCAGGTGGCCATTACCTCGAACGCTGGACTCTCTTTATCACTCAAGAATTTTTGAACTACCAGGTTGATACAGTGCGCCAAACACGGCACTCTAACATGGCCTTAACTACATTGGCGCCATTATCCGTGGAAACATAACCAATCTTGCGTTTTAGGGGGGATAGCATTGTCAAGACCTTTTTGTCAAACTCTTCCAAAAGGTTTTCTGCTGTGTGACTTTTCTCCAAGCCAAACATGGCTAGTGTTGCATGTTTCCGAGCAGCTTTGAAAACTTGGTCCGGGTCAACACCTGCGTTTAGCTTTGCTATAACACCTGAAAAAGAGACCCAGTGTGCAGTGATGCACATGTAATCATCGCCTGGGCCACTGGTCCACATGTCTGTTGTCAGATGTATTGTGTGAACAGCACTCTTCTGCAAAGCTGCCCCAATCGCCTGCAGCACATCTTCATGTAGTGCTGGAACCGCAACTCTGGCAAAATAGAACCGGCTCGGAACCTTCCATTTAGGGCAGAGCGTTGCAACTAATTCAAGAAAACCTACCGCTTCTACAAAAGAAAAAGGTAGAAGGTCCACAGCTAGCATTTTAGCCAGCTTAGTGTTATACAGACGCGTCAGTGGGTGGTTGCGTTCATATGGCACGTCTGAAGTAAGCATTGTTCTAATGTTGGCCTGGACCAAGCATTTACGGGCTGATAATGACTTCGTTGACCCAATTTTGCTCGCTGGTGAACTTTTGTGCGTTGGTGTCTCACTCGCTCCAACACTCTTAGTGTGCCTCACATTGGGTGTGCTGCTGACAGGGGTACTGGGTGTAAGGGAAGTGTTTGACACGTCTTCTTCCTGCTCGTCAACATCAGATGAAACATCAACGTTTCCTTGATTTTGGCCTTTCTTGATCGCAGCTAGGTGCGCAAACCATTTGACAGCGTGCTTTCTCTCAAGATGACCACTCTGGCCGCCGGTACCATAGTTGGTACCTGACTTACCACGACTAACTGCAAGCTTACAAAGGGTACAAATGGCAAACTTTGGATTTTTGGGACAAACAGTAAAGAAGTCCCAAACTGGGGACTTGAAGTGTCTGTGGGACCTGGAGGAGGCGGCGATACTGGTGGTGGTGGTCATGAAGCTAATGCCAGATGAAGTGGAGGATCTGGATTGCCCAACTTTTGTACGTTTTCCACTTTCACCGCCACTAATTAAGGTCGAGGTTGACGCAGGTCTCTTCTTGCCAGAAAGAAATATGGAAGCGGGACGAGTTGGTGTACTACTTAACTCCAATGATTGTGGTGTTTCCACTGCCTCCTCATCGACAACATCATCATCATCATCATCACGCGCAGCAGCTCTTCGGGCTAGGGTCAAAATGTCTGTTTGCTGCATGCCCGCTGGGGCTGCAGTGACCTTTATGATGACTGGGTCGTCGTTGGCAGAGTCTTCATCAGCAGCAGTATCCGCCACTTCTTGTTGAGCCTCATCACACTCCATAAGTCTGAGACTTTGGACGAGCTTCCTTTTACGCTTAAGTACCTTTGTTGGATCATGGTGTGCCTCACTCTCAGACGGCTGTGGTGCTGGTTCCCAAGTTTGATCCGTATCATCAGAAGGAGGTGTGCTTGAAGAGGATGTAGACACCACCCTTGATCTCTTCCTTGCTAGGGTTGTGGAAGACAATGAAGGATCAGCAGGAGGAGTGGCTTCCTCAAATGATACCTCGCCTTGATTGTCGATTTCCTGATGTGCCCCTACTTCGGGAGGAACAACTATTGTGGGCACTTGTGACCCTCCATGCACCTCTGCTTGCGCATCTCCTTGCGCTGCCTCTCCTTCCACATGTACTTGGGCTTGTACTTGCACATGTGATTGTTGTTGCGGCTGTGGTTGTTTAACACTCGTCAGATGAGCTACAACAACCTGTGTTGATTGAGGGACATTGCTGCTGCTTTCTTGCGATGAGCCAACATCACTGGTCGATGGTGATTGAAGAACTATACTGGCTGCCTCTGCAGCACTCAAGGGCTTGGACTTAAGTTGGCGTGGTGGTGGTGGTGGCACTGAGCCCAATGGAGCGGGGGGGGGTGCTGCCAGCTTGGTCCCCAGCAGATCCCGCTGCTGCTGCTGCAGGCATACTTTTTTTTTTACTCCCAAAAAAAGGGGCGGGCGGCACACCAGTCTCCTTGGTAACTTGCTTCTTCTGCTCCTTACTGGCACCTTTCTTGCTAGAGGAGCTACGGGTTACTTTTTTTGGGGCCATCCTCTTCAGAGCAGGTCAGCAGGCAGCAGTTGCACGAGTTGCAGAGGGTTCTGTGTCCAGACGTGACGTCGCGTGACGTTATGCTGCACACACCGCTGCAGGACTTCTTCCTGGCACTGGTGGTTCTCTTGAGTCTTCTTGTGCACCTAAAAGCAATGGAAGACAGAGGAACATCAGTTCAGTTATACACCCCAAAAATTCGACAAAACACAGAAAAATGAGCACAATCCCATGCCATCCTTGATGTTTACATTGAAGACACCCCACAGAAAGACTACGGACATGCAAGTATGCAACACTCACTACCCCTGGGCATAATGGATGAAAAGTAGGCAAAATAAGTGCAGGCCTCAGACACTGCCTCTCCTCAAAATGGCCCCTTACACCCCAGGCACATGTTGCCTGTACCAGCCAGCACTCAAGATGGCCACCACCACCACCCACATGGCCAGTCCACATCAACAGTACACCCCCAAAAAACAGAAAAACAGCCAGAAATCACCACAATCCAACGCCATCCATGATGTTTACATTAAAGAGAGTGAGACCACACCACAGGCACACTCAGTCCATGCACCACTCACCACCCCTGGGCAAAGGGCCCCACCAGCAGCCCCCCAAAAACGACAAAAAACAATAAAATAAGCACAATCCCAGCCCATCCATGGCCTCAATTATGTTTAAATTCAAGAAGACACCCCACAGAAAGACTAGGCCCATGCAACACTCACCACCCCTGGGCAAAGGGCCCCACCAGCAGGCCCAAAAAAACGACAAAAAACAATAAAATCAGCACAATCCCAGCCCATCCATGGCCTCAATGGTGTTTAAATTCAAGAAGACACCCCTCAGAAACACTAGGCCCATGCAACACTCACTACCCCTGGGCATAATGGATGAAAAGTAGGCAAAATAAGTGCAGGCCTCAGACACTGCCTCTCCTCAAAATGGCCCCTTACACCCCAGGCACATGTTGCCTGTACCAGCCAGCACTCAAGATGGCCACCACCACCACCCACATGGCCAGTCCACATCAACAGTACACCCCCAAAAAACAGAAAAACAGCCAGAAATCACCACAATCCAACGCCATCCATGATGTTTACATTAAAGAGAGTGAGACCACACCACAGGCACACTCAGTCCATGCACCACCCACCACCCCTGGGCAAAAGGCCACACCAGCAGCCCCCCAAAAACGACAAAAAACAATAAAATAAGCCCAATCCCAGCCCATCCATGGCCTCAATTATGTTTAAATTCAAGAAGACACCCCACAGAAAGACTAGGCCCATGCAACACTCACCACCCCTGGGCAAAGGGCCCCACCAGCAGGCCCAAAAAAACGACAACAAACAATAAAATCAGCACAATCCCAGCCCATCCATGGCCTCAATGGTGTTTAAATTCAAGAAGACACCCCTCAGAAACACTAGGCCCATGCAACACTCACTACCCCTGGGCATAATGGATGAAAAGTAGGCAAAATAAGTGCAGGCCTCAGACACTGCCTCTCCTCAAAATGGCCCCTTACACCCCAAGCACATGTTGCCTGTAGCAGCCAGCACTCAAAATGGCCACCACCACCACCCACATGGCCAGTCCACATCAACAGTACACCCCCAAAAAACAGAAAAACAGCCAGGAATCACCACAATCCAATGCCATCCATGATGTTTACATTAAAGAGAGTGAGACCACACCACAGGCACACTCAGTCCATGCACCACCCACCACCCCTGGGCAAAAGGCCACACCAGCAGCCCCCCAAAAACGACAAAAAACAATAAAATAAGCCCAATCCCAGCCCATCCATGGCCTCAATTATGTTTAAATTCAAGAATACACCCCACAGAAAGACTAGGCCCATGCAACACTCACCACCCCTGGGCAAAGGGCCCCACCAGCAGGCCCAAAAAACGACAAAAAACAATAAAATCAGCACAATCCCAGCCCATCCATGGCCTCAATGGTGTTTAAATTCAAGAAGACACCCCTCAGAAACACTAGGCCCATGCAACACTCACTACCCCTGGGCATAATGGATGAAAAGTAGGCAAAATAAGTGCAGGCCTCAGACACTGCCTCTCCTCAAAATGGCCCCTTACACCCCAGGCACATGTTGCCTGTACCAGCCAGCACTCAAGATGGCCACCACCACCACCCACATGACCAGTCCACATCAACAGTACACCCCCAAAAAACAGAAAAACAGCCAGAAATCACCACAATCCAATGCCATCCATGATGTTTACATTAAAGAGAGTGAGACCACACCACAGGCACACTCAGTCCATGCACCACCACCCCTGGGCAAAAGGCCACACCAGCAGCCCCCCAAAAACGACAAAAAACAATAAAATAAGCACAATCCCAGCCCATCCATGGCCTCTATTATGTTTAAATTCAAGAAGACACCCCACAGAAAGACTAGGCCCATGCAACACTCACCACCCCTGGGCAAAGGGCCCCACCAGCAGGCCCAAAAAAACGACAAAAAACAATAAAATCAGCACAATCCCAGCCCATCCATGGCCTCAATGGTGTTTAAATTCAAGAAGACACCCCTCAAAAACACACTAGGCCCATGCAACACTCACTACCCCTGGGCATAATGGATGAAAAGTAGGCAAAATAAGTGCAGGCCTCAGACACTGCCTCTCCTCAAAATGGCCCCTTACACCCCAAGCACATGTTGCCTGTAGCAGCCAGCACTCAAGATGGCCACCACCACCACCCACATGGCCAGTCCACATCAACAGTACACCCCCAAAAAACAGAAAAACAGCCAGAAATCACCACAATCCAATGCCATCCATGATGTTTACATTAAAGAGAGTGAGACCACACCACAGGCACACTCAGTCCATGCACCACCCACCACCCCTGGGCAAAAGGCCACACCAGCAGCCCCCCAAAAACGACAAAAAACAATAAAATAAGCACAATCCCAGCCCATCCATGGCCGCAATTATGTTTAAATTTAAGAAGACACCCCACAGAAAGACTAGGCCCATGCAACACTCACCACCCCTGGGCAAAGGGCCCCACCAGCAGTCCCAAAAAAAAGACAAAAATCAGCACAATCCCAGCCCATCCATGGCCTACATGGTGTTTAAATTCAACAAAACAGTTGTATCATGCACCCCTAACCAACCCTGGTCCTACTGGATACTGTGGCTACCCACAATATAATTTATTTAATGTTCTGAAAAAGTTCCAAAATTTTACTTGCAGCAACTGTAATGCCCCAAACAAACTTACTTGTGAAAGTTGATTTCTAATCCAAAAGTGATCCAAAGACAGTCAAAAAGGCCTCAAATCCAAATATCCAGCAGCACCCACAAAAAGTAATCCTTCCAGCTCCAGATCCAAATGAAAGTGACCAGGAGATGGACAAAGCACTGGGAGGAGCCTGCTGGACAGGAACAGGAAGTTGGAGACTGTGGGGCACTTCCTTCCTCCCCCCCCCAAAATGGACTCCTTGCAAAAAAAAAAGGCCATGCAAATGTCAACCTGAGGAGTGATTCTGATAAAAATCATAATTTTCTGAAGGTTTATCCTGTTTGCTGGTGATTTTCTTGTGCGAAATTGCAAAATCTCTATTTCGCAAGTGCGAGATTGTTCCTTTCCGCCGCAACTACGTGTTCGCAATTGCGAACTCTCGCGAGGTGTGCTGTGCAAGGTGGCAAGCCGCGAGTACGTATTCGCGGGCGACAAACTCCCTCGGGAACACGCAGCAAGATCTAAAATGGCGCGTCACTCGCAAAGAAAAACAACTCGGCAAACGCTAAAATGACGGAAAGTGAACGCCGTGCACCACGCCGCGCGCCGCAACCAAGCAAAAAATCCGCCGCGAGCGGATTCACGGATTTTCGACAAATTTGCCGAAAATCCGAAAAATCCGCGAGCGGAGCGGATTTTACGCCCATGCTTAACAATTAGTCACATAATCATTCTTCAATCAATCAATGAGGGGTTATGAAGCGCGCTACTCACCCGTGAGGGTATCAAGGCGCTGAGGGGGGCGTTTGCATATTCGTTAGCCGAAGAGCCAGGTCTTAAGGGCCTTCCTGAAGGTGTTCAGGGAGGGGGCAAGTCTGATGTCTACTGGGAGCTTGTTCCAGGTTTTGGCCGCAGTGTGAGAGAAGGATCTTCCTCCTGCTCTGGCTCTGTGGATGCTTGGGATTTCGGCCAGTGGGAGGTTGGAAGATCAGAGGTTTCTTTTAGGTACGTGGAAGTTGATTCTGTCGTTGAGGTATTTGGGTCCGGTGTTGTGTAAGCATATGTAGGCGTGGGTGATAATTTTGAAGGTGACCCTTTTCTCCACAAGGAGGCAGTGGAGTCTTCGTAGGTGCTGGCTGATGTGTTCCTGCCGGGGACGCCGAGGACGAGTCTGGCAGCGGTGTTCTGTATCATCTGGAGTTTTCAGAGTAGGGACTTGTTTATGCTGGCATAGAGAGCGTTTCCATAGTCTAGTCTGCTGGTGATGAGTGCATGGGTGACTGTCTTCCTTGACTCCGGGGGGATCCGTTTGAAGGTCTTGTGGAGGATGCGGAGGGTGTTGAAGCAGCTGGAGGTGACGGCGTTGACCTGTTGGTTCATGGTGAGGTATGAGTCGAGTATGATGCTGAGGTTTTTGGGTTGGTCCGAGGGGGTCGGTGGGCTTCTGAGGGCGGTCGGCCACCAGAATAGTGGGTGAGACTGAGTCAAATGATGCACACAGACTCAGTGAGGCCTAGATGACAGAACTTCCTTAGTCTAGGCTACACCTAAGATCTTCTGTGATGATAAGTAGGGCAGACTCCGTGGCAGACTCCGTGTTATGTTGTAGGTGGAACCAGACTGAGACTGATCTAGTGAGTAGTTGGACTCAAGGTAAGTAGAGGGTTTACATGCTTGTCCAGGGTTTCAGAAGTAGCAGTAGAGAGAAATAAGGTGGGAATTGCTTAGATGGAAGTGTCTACCACTAATGCATATTTCCAGATATCCAGAACTATAGCAGATTTCAATGAGAGTTTCAGATGTCCAAAAGAAAAAGAGGGATCGTATCACTACTAAGCAAGAAGAGATGAGGTGGACATGGGCCAAGTGGAAAGTGGGGCTTGATACCAGCCAGAAATGAGGAGATGCCGTTGTAAGAGGGGACAATTCTGCTAAAATGGAGTTGCCTGCAGAAGGCTTGGATTCCAAATTAAACGTGTCAGTGCAGAATGTGATGAGAAAGTCAGTTTATATTTCAGAGATTTTGCCATAAAAGAACTTGGAAAGAATATCATTATTGTGGATAGGTAATACCATTCCTCACAGTAGAGTAGTGGGGTAAGAAATTGGTATTAGAAAAAACAATAACTGGGAGAGCTACTAGATAATTCAATAGACTTGGCATAGAAAGGGATCTGTGTCTTGCAAATAATGCCAATGATAGTCTTTGATGGCTATTCAGGAAGTATTTTTGGATTGAGCATCCTAGATTTTTCACCGGATTCTCTCTAAGGATTTACAATGTTGCCTGGCCTTGTACAGGTTGCATGTATATTATGGAGGGGATAGGGTATTACATTGAGAGTGACAGACTTTCTACAGAGCTACTGTTGGACTTGGTCCTTTTTGCAGGGTCATCCCTGAACTTTTTGCCTTCCTCCTATATTTTTTCTGAGCTATTGTTGGCTATTTTATGACTCTGGGCACTTTACCACTGCTGATCAGTGCTAAAGTGCATATGCTCTCCCTATTGTAAATTGATGTATGGATTAGTGATTCCATGATTGGATGTTTGGTTTACTTGTCAGACCCTAGTACAGTGCACTGAATGTGCCCAGGGCGTGTAATCCAAATGCTGCTGGTGGGCCTGCAGCACTGGTTGTGCCACCCACAGAAGCAGCCTTGTAAAATGAGTCTAAGGTCTGCCATTGCAGAGCCTGCGTGCAGTCTGGTACTATCATGCTGACTGGGCAAGTACAACCACTTGCCAGGCTCTAAACCTTCCCTTTTATTCAAATCTGTCACCCCTATGGTAGGCCCAAGGGCAGGGCGCATTGTAAGTATAAGGTAGGACAAGCCCTAGTGTGTGTGGCATGTCCTCGTAGTGAATTACAGCCATTTTCGTTTTTCACTATTGTAAGGCTACCTGTTCTCCATAGGCCAGAATGGGCTGTTAGAATTATTACATTTTATAATCCTAACTGACTCAGAGAACATGGTAGAAATTCGAGTTTAGTATGCCTGGATAAAATACATCTTTTAGTGAAATTGGATTTAACATTCTGGTGTCGATTCCGATCCGGTAAAATCCCCGTCCGTACGATTCGTATCCGGAGCCGTTTCCGTACGACTCGTACGGACGCCGTACGACCGGACTATTCCGATCCCGATCGGCCGACCCGGACGCGATTCGTACGGTACACGTCGATTCGTACGAAAAAGCGCACGATCACCTACACACCGTACGGCGCGTACCCCCCATGATCGCAGGGGTACGCGCCGTACCCCTGTGATCATGCGGGGTACGTGCCGTACACCCAGCGTACATGGGGTACGTGCCGTACACCCACCGTACATGGGGTACGGTGCGTACCCCATGTACGCTGGGTGTACGGCACGTACCCCGCATGATCACAGGGGTACGGCGCGTACCCCTGCGATCATGGGGGGTACGTGCCGTACCCGGGGGGCGGCGTTCCGTACCTGTTTCGGCGCGAACTCTGCGTTTACGACTGTTTTCGGCTCCCGTAGGAAAAGGGTCGTACGGTGCGTACCCGACACGAATCGTACTTGCTGGGTCGTAAAAACCAGCCGCGAACAGTAGTGATGTTGTGTACAGCGGGTTCCGAGTGAGACTCGTACGGAGATTTGAGTCGTACGGAGTCCTGTACGACTCGTACGGAGTTCGGCTCCTGGTACGGATCGCACTTCGTCGTACGTACGGGACGTTTACGGGTACGATTCGTACGGGGAAAAAACGCTCCGTACGACGATTCGGAGTGCATTTTACCGGATCGGAATCGACCCCTCTGTGTTTGAAAATACCACTTTTAGAAAGTAGGTATTTTCTTACCTAATCTTTCAAGCCTGCCTCTGCTAGGTTGTGTATTCCTTGTCTGGAGTTTGAGTGACAGGGCTGGGGGATTCCACGAGACAGAGTGGCTCCGCCCAGTGGTGAATAGAGAGATCTGCATCTAGATGGGAGGGAGGAGTTGCACCTGGGACCTGAATAGGACTGTGCCTGCCCCCCACAGTGCTGGCTCCACCCCTTGTGGTGCGTCTGATGTCTCTGCCCTGCACTGTGAAAGAAAAGAAGGAATCATGTAAACAAAGTGCTCCAGGGCTGTGCTTTACCTCTACAAAGCTGGCTCCACCTCCTGTGGGGTGTCTGATGTTTCTGCCCTGCACTGTGAACGGAAAGAAGGAGTCATGTAAACAGAGTGCTCCAGAACTGGTTTGGACTGGGCAAAGGCCCCTCTGCCCTCAGAGGACAAAGGATTTTGGGGTATAAATATTGGGACCCTGATCCCAAGAAATTAGATCACTTTGGACTACAAGAAGAAACCTTTACTGAGGAGAGGAACCTGAAGAAACTGAGGAGAGACTATTCCCAAGCTGAAGTGCTGCTTGGGGGATTGGCCTGCAGTGGTTGCCTTACTGCCAAAGGAAGGAAAAAGGAACTTTGTGTACTTTGCTTTCAACTTGTGAAGGATCTCCAAGGCTTGGAAAAGAGCTTGCCTCCTGCTGAAGTCTCAGGGACAACAGACTTCAACCCCCAGCTCCCCAGAGTTCTTTGGAAGTACCTGCTGCTGTTTTGGGCCTTCTGAGGGACTGCGTGTCGCAAGGAGCAGGAAGCGCGACTCAACAAGAAGACGCGTGTTGCTGTCGCTGGGCCTGCCATCGCAACTCCGAAGGAGGATGTCGCCGCTGGAACTGTCGCACTGCACTGCATCGGAGAGAAGCGAGCGGCAACGAAGAGGAAGCATGTCGCCGTCACTACTGCTGCCGTCACAACTCCGAAGGAGGGTGTCGCCGCTGTAGTTGTCGCACTGCACCACATCAGGAGAAGAATCTCGCAATGAGGTCGGAGCGTGTCGCCGTCGCTGTGCCTGCCGTCGCAACTCTGAAGGAGTGTGTCGCCGCTGGAACTGTTGCATTGCACCGCATCGACCAAGAGTACCTCACATTCCCGAGAAGCGCGCCGCCATCGGAGCAGCTGCCGTCGCATCTTGAATGTCGTCACTGTAGCTGTCGCATCGAGCGGAAGCTTCACGCATCGTGGGAGAAGAGCGTCACCGCTGGAGCTGCTGCCGTCGCATCTCGGATGTCGCCGCTGTAGTCCACGCATCGAACTGAGAACCTGTCGCATCCCCGAGAAGCATGCCGCATCTGGAAGATCTTCACGTCTTTATTTCTTTGCACCTGAACTTTGCCGCATTCCCATCGCTGCGACATTGCTTGTCATGGAAGCGCAACGCAACTTAAGGTACACGGACGCAGAGTGTCGCATCTAAGAACTGAACTGAACTAAGCTTAAATCTACCATCTTAAAGTAATCATAGTGCGTATTTTTGTTGTTTACGGTCTTGTGGTAACTCTATATAAAGTATACTTATTATTTATATAAAACCTGTGTGCTGTCCATTTGTAGTGTTGTCACTGGGCTACTGTATGTGATCACAACTGCTTAACTTACAACGCCTCTGAAGTAAAGCCCTTTTGCTTGTGCCAAGCTACCGAGGGGGTGAGCAGGGGTTATTTTAGGAGTGTAATCCCCTTATCCTGACTAGAGGAGAGGGTCCCTATTTGTCACAAGTACCTACCTGTGCCAACTAGAGACCCCCCAAATCTAACAGTTACCATGTCAAGGACAAAGGTAATGAAGTTGGCAACTCCTATTGAAAAACTGTTGGAGTGAGAGGGAATCGAGTGGCAGTCATCCAAAGGGCTTTGTTAAGATTTTGGACATCAGTTTTGGATTTGACCAGTATAGCCCACAATGCCTAGCATGTTAATGTGGATGAATTCAGGGTGGATATGAAGATTGAGAAAGGTACTGCAAAGTATTCTAACTAGGTGGGCGGAAGGGGGTGGAAACAGAGAGAGATTTCAGGTTAGAAAAGATTGATGAGCCTGATGTGTAGTAGAGAATACCAATTGAAGTAGTCCTAGTGTTGGAGCCCAATAATTAGATGTGATGAGTCACTGAAGGATTTATTTCCGAGGTGGAAGTTTTAATCGCCAAGAATGGTGAAACTGGAGTATTTGAGAATGCTTGGGACCATCCAGTCCATAAGGTTTGTTACTAAAGTAGTTCTTGGGCCCAGCGGACCTTAGATCAAAACACCAGAGAAGGAGAAGATGGAACTATATTTAGATAAGAAGAGCCTGCATTCTCCTTCTAAATGCTAAATTGAGTTCAATAAGGGTGCATGGGATATCCAAGCAGTGGGCATTCACAAATCCGCCCTTTGATCTTTGGGGTTGGTCGTCGAATAATGGAGTTGTGCTTGGGAATCGCAGTCGCAATATCAGAACTGCCAATTTTTTTAGCCATGTTTCAATCGGAAACAACGCATCCAACTGGTAGAAGAGCATGGCGATGAAGATATCTAGCTAATGCTTAGGAAGTGATTGTGTATTTTTTAGAAAGCATTTCACTATAGTATTCTTGGTAATGTTGGGAACCTTTACACTATAAAAATCAACATTAGTTCGGGGAGGCAGGCCTGGATTAAATGGACTGACAAGGGTTTTAGTGCTAGGTGTGGTCCAGATGTGAACAAGTGTGACCTTGCCTTTGGCACCCCATCAGAAAGCTCAAAACACAGACACAGCAGCATCTATAAAATAAGCAGTAATCCAAGAGGCAGCTTGGCTGTCAAGAAAACTAGAGTACTAACCTTGTCTGCGACTAACACTTTAGGGAAACTAATCGGCAAAGTAAATTACCAGATTGGAGCCTGGTCTCCCGAGTCCACTGGTAAGCCCCTTGCTACTGGTTGATGATGGAAAAAGAAAAAGATTAGAGGAAGTAAGGGGAAATAAAAATAAGAAAGGCAATTAAAGATTTATATATTACAACTGGGACGCAATGAGGGTGATGTGACCCTCACATCACCAGAGGATGGGACAGCGTGAGAGTGAGAGAAGCCAGCACCCTCAAAGAATTGCTCCACTTCTAAGTTATCAGTTCTTCATTAATAGTTAGGGTCCCAGCATTCTTCTTTTCTTTTTCTGTCAGAGAGATGGTTATCTCCACAAGTAATGGATGGGACAAAGACTGGAGTGACCTGGGAGTAATAGTTCACACTTCACCTTGACTCAACCCAAAGCAACATTGTCCACTCAAATGATTGGGTGTGCTTTATTTAGGTTCCCTTTATTTTAAACAACACAAGTCATTTACAAGCACGCGTTAGCATATATTTAGTAGGCCACTAACCCTTTTAAATATTTTGTTTCGGTGGGCCCACTATCTTTCTGTTATGGGGATCTTGAAAAGGCAGTATTTGTGAAGCTTCTTGACGTTCTCTTGAAGTGTTATCTAACCCCATTCACTTTTCCCTCTCAAAAATTAACTTAGCTGTTGTCCCTCATAAAACACAGCTTCGCACACCTACAGATATCCATTTGCGAGACGGCCATCTATCTTCGTCAGGGCACTCCTTCTTAGGTGATCTCATACACCTAGGGGCAGATTTATGTTAACTGGCGCATCCCCAGGGATGCGCCAGTTAATGTGCGCCACAGTGCGCCACAGCTCCGCCACTCATGGTGCGCCGCATTTACAATGCGGCGCACCATGGGGCAAAAACGGCACAGATGCGTGACGCATCTGTGCCGTTAAGGTGGCGCATTGCTGGAGTTGCGTCGCAAGCGCGACGCAGCTCCAGCAAGGCTCGGGGGTGCCCCATCTTAACAATGCTGCGTCAAGACCTACGCCTGCTTCAAGCAGGCGCAGGCTTTTGACGCAGCATTGGCCTGAAAGTGACTGAGTGAAATCTTATAGATTTCACTCAGCCACTTTTGCGAGGCGCACCTGCCCCGGAACGCCCACCCTGCGCCGGAACACCCACAAGCTGCGCAGGGCTTTACAACGTGACGCATCTGCCTAGATGCGTCACGTTGTAAATCGTTCGTAGGGATGTGCCACGTTTACGCCGCCTTGCGTGACGCAACAGCGGCGTAAACGTGGCGCAAGGGCCTCATAAATCTGCCCCCTAGTGTCCCAATGAAACCGTTGCAATAATCCACCAATGAAATCGCTTCAATATTCCAGAGCAGTTTCAATCAACCAACGGCTGATCTATGGGGGCTGACCTTATCGGATTGTCATTTACAACAGACAGTGGCTGAAAGGGGTTAACCTTTTACCCCCTCTACATATGCCCTGCATAAGCACTAGGAGACAATTAAGAGTGACTGTTCGAATGAAAAGAGTAACAAATATTGGCAAAGAAAATTATTCAGGCGGTGGCAAGCTGGTGCGATTGTTATGTATTTTCTTATTTCAAGTATATCCCATGAAAATAAACAAACTAAAAATGGAAAACATGTTGCTGTCTTATGCTTTCATTAGCATTTAAAATTCAAAAATAAGCTGACCATTGCATATCATTTTAATTCAACAGTAAGAATGCTTTGTAACAACCTGGTGAACTCAGATCAGGTATTGAAACCCTTTTGATTGTTAATGTGCATTGCAGGAAAGTATTTGCTGCAAAGAAAAGGCATTACTGGCTTTCCAGTTTCTGCAAAGATATTGTTCAAACACAAAGGGATGACAAAAAAAGTTTAAAGGGATAAGTAATGAAACGAAAAAGCATTGGCAAAGTAAAGCGTTGGAAGAAAAGCCCTGGCATCAAAATGCTTTTCATTTTTAGAAGGATGTGCACATGTGATCAAGAAAAATGCTGTCAATCAAAGAGCTAGTGAGCTAATGCCTGAAGGAGACTGACCCATGGCTCATGCTTTATTCCATGGTGGGTGGAAGCAAAATATGATTGAAAATTGAAATTTCGAATTGATGGAAAGAGCTGACCCAAAGCCCCATTATGTATGTATATATGCATGTATTTTTACTTATCACTTTACTTACATTACATGAGGCTGGTGAGACAGCTAAAGCTAGACCTAAAATATGGTTCGCCATTTTTGCAACAGTTTGTAACCATGCAAAATAATGTAAATTAATTGAATGCCTCACCAAACCCACTATTCTCCTGCTCTACTGCTGGGTTACCGCTGTCAACCTTGACCCAGCGGTCCATCCACCACAGAACTGAAGGGTTTCAGCTGCAGTCATCCAGTCTATTGAGAGGGGAATGACCATCACATATTTTCCCTTCCATGGTAAGTGGACCCCAAGTGAAGGGAAAAAGCTCCTTGTATGTGGGGGCCATTTACTGTTTGTTCAGAAAAAACAAACTCTTGCTATGAGAGATTGGGAGCGGGAGCTTTCAGCGTGACATGCACAGAGCAGCAAGCTTCACTGCTATGAATATTGAGTCACTGTGACAGCATCTCTCTTTTTAGAAGAGAGATCCCCACAAGGCAGGGGAATCTCAAAATATGGCTGGCAACCACTGACAAAGGCAGCAGAGAACATCCCTCCGCTGAACTTCTGGATGGCTAGATGCTCAACCAGAGGTAAATTAGGCCATTTAACATTTCACAGAACATAAAACTGGGTCAGTTTCATGCCACAGTTCCTATCAGCCACAGCCTTTAACTTGGTTTGAAATTCAGCCGATGTTAAATATATGCAGTTTCAACTGACCCCCAAAAATGCTGGCCTTGTCTTGTCCCTAAAATGTGTTTTCAAAATATGTGCCAGAATATGTAATACTCCCCTCTCCATCGAGTTGGAAAATTTAAATTTCTATTGGTACACTTTTAAAATGAACTTGTTATATTTATTGAGTAATTGAATAAGTAGAAATCTAACTGGTACTGTTTTATGAATTCCTGTAAGTACTCCTTGCTCAAATTTTTAAGGTAGTCTTTCGTGATTTTTTCATTGGTTAGCGCTTCACCAGGATATTGCTGGGCACTGGAGAAGTATAGATTTTTGGGAGCCCTGATGATCTTCAGGACATTGCTGGCATCTTCATGCAGAGTGCTCAGCTTTCCTATTACATCATACTGAATGTTGCAAGGGTCACACAGTTTATTCATTTGTCGCCAATGGGAGTCAGATTCCTCTGGATCCTCTTGCAATACATAGTGAACAAATTCCAGAAATGTGACATGTGTTGTATGTGTTCTAGATATTCTGAAGTGTTTTCTAATTTTACGTGCAACATAGCCTGAATAGTAGTGATTCAAATGTGAGTGGAGAAACTTATTCCTGTAAGCTGAGACAAGTCTCTCTAGAGGATCCCTTGTAAATATCACTTTTGTGTAGCTGTTAAGATACTTCATCCATTGGTCTTGAGGGTAGCTGGTTAATGTTCTCACAGGTGATCTAGAATGAACAGCTTCATGGTCAATCTCTTCAGGCTCCCGGCTTAGATTCATATGAAGGAGGATAAGGATCCGCTTCCAGTTAGAACAACCAGCTTTCGGCACTTCACAATAAATGATTTTATGGCTGTGCTCCACATATAATTGCTTTGCTACATTTGTAAAATCCTTAGTTGATCTAGTAAGGTTGTACTTCAAGCAAATGTTGTTTAAAGTGGTTTTTCGATCGAGTTGAATCGCTGACCAGTTTTTTGCTGCATCTGCAAGAGATGATGTTAAGAAAATAAACAAATTGCAATTACATAGTTTAATAAATTCTAAAACAAACAAAATAGTTTTTATTTGTTTCATTCAGATAAATGATAGTGGCCTTTATCCAAAAAGCTAACACTTTATAACAAGAGGTGGTGTTCAAGGTAATAGACTACATAGATGGACAGGCGAGTAGTGAATTTTCCTTCCATCCAAATTACATAATGCTGCAATTTGGGACCAAGATGGCAGTCATTCATTTTCACTTGTAGTCCTTGAAGGTGTTGAGAGTAGGTGCCTTACCAAAGTAGAGAGGCAAGAAGTTGAACAGTTTAGATGCGGCTCTGGAGGAAGGCTAATTCAGGGTCTTGTATTTCATTGATCTCTAGAATTCTAAGTTTATACACATGTTGCTTCTGGAAAAGCAGGTACTTCCTGGTTTCCTAAACTTTGTACCAGGCATTTTGGTGTTTGGTGTGGAATGCCTTGCATGTGATTAATGCAAGTTTGTGATAAAGGGGATATTTAAGGAGGATGTTGCTTCCAGTGTTAGGCAGCTGAGCGTTTAAGCACTGCAGTGAGGTGATACTTATGGCTGGTGCCTTCGACTTCTAAGGGAATAACATGAATTGTTTCCTTTAGCAGTGCAAACCTTGATCTCAGGCGACCAATTAGGAAATTGCTACTATAATCATTTCTGCTTTGTGATAGGGATTGTATTGCTTGCTTTGAGGCTTAATTGTGAAAATAAGATTTTGTTTTTCTTAGCATCCCTAGTTGATGATCTGTAAATGTGTCTATATTTTCAAAGTGTTCTTCAAGGTGGAGACTATAATAAATGATGAATTCCAGAGAATTAGGCTCTTTTACGAATATAGGTGTAATGAATGGAGTGTTGAACATAAACCAGCTTTGTTCAGGTAAATATCAAGAGAAGGAGATATCGATAACAACTTTATTTTAGAAATACCAATCCTGTTTTGTAACATAGATAGCATAGGTGTCTTCTGCAGAAATGCACAAAATCTATGTTAAGACATTACTATCCCTTTTTGAAAAAGAATTACCTTGTTCCTACAGATAATTGCAAGTCTGTCTTCGTTCACCACGAGTGATGCCGCACAGTGTAATGAACTCTCCCCCCCCACCCCGGACCAAGAGAGGAGGGTATTTGTTTGGCCCCTTGATACATTGTTATTTCTGGGCTTGCATCTAAGGATGGAAGTATTTAAATGAATGCACAACGTTAGTAAAAATGTGAATTGAGCATAGGAAATTCACATACACGTGGTACAGGACTCTTACACACTTGGGGTCACACCAAACATTTCCCATTCCCTTATCTCTAGGCATAGTCTCAGGTGCTGTCATGTTCAGAGGAAAGGGGGTCCCTTTCTCACTATAGTGGGAATCCGAGATCTCAATCCTTGTAGGAGGATACTCAGCTTCCGGGGCACTAGCGCCAGACGCTGCAAATCCCGTTGTAGATGTGTATATTACCCATCCTGGTGACACATTTATTTTAAGTGATCTAATTGGGTGCCTAGTTTCTACTGCCTTACGTGTAAGTTAGTAGGAATATTAATATTTCACACTGCTTCTTGATTACACCCATTAGAACAATATTCACTCAAATGAATGGGTGTACTCTTTTTTAATTTACAACTGACCATGCGGTGTATGCCTTGAAATGTCTGTGTGATAAATACTACATTGATCGTACTATCCATAAGGCGTAGAAACGGATTCTGGAACATCTCTGTGCCATTAAAAACAACGACAAACAGTATCCGATAGCACAACATTTTAAGGCTGCCCATAATCAAAACAGTAATCATCTCTCGTTCTGTGTATTTGACACAGTGTCAATTCGGGAGCGGGGGGTGACAGTGTCGTAGAACTCAGACGGTTAGAGTCCAGGCTGGATACAGTACCACATTATGACACCTTCAGGCCACAATGTGGACGAGGAGCTGTCGGTTCATTTAGGGTAGTTTAATAACTCATTTATAAATGCAAATTATTTATCTGCCCGATATTTGCTCACTGAGGGCCAGATGTAGGTAGCCCAATACCTGTCGGTAACGGCCGAAAATAATGAATTTCGTCCGGTATTGGGCAATTGAGATGTAGGACACCAAATACCAATCGGTAACTTACCGATTTGGAATTTACCGAATCAGAATTTACCGATTCGGAATTTACCGAACTGGTAAATGAGAAATGGCAAATAATGACAATCGAGTTGTAGGTAACTTCTAAAATACCGAATTTCATGAAATTCGGTATTTACCATGGATTGAAAGCAGGTGGTAACCAGGTGCAGGCTATAAAAAAGGCCCCAAAATGCAACAGTGTGACCAGAATGGCGGCATTCTACGTGATAGGAAGGCGGCTACGGCTACAGGCAGCAGGAGAGAGGGTCTGGAGACTGGAGGAGCAAGTCTACAGACAGCGGATAACGCTCTTCCAACTCACTGAGGCAAGGATCTTGCAAAGGTACAGGCTACACCCCCAAACCATCCCGGACTTAATCAGGGATCTGCACCCACTCCTGGAGCACCCAACACCAAGGACGCACGCCATCACACCCCATATGCAGGTGCTCTGTAGCCTACACCTGCTTGAATCTGTGAGTTACCAGGGGGTGATTGCTGCGGTAGGTGGGGTGTCTCAGAGCTGCCTATCCCGTTTCTTCCTGAAGTTCCTAGAGGCCATGAAGCAGAGAATGCATCATTACATGAGCTTCCTTGACACACATGCAGAACTGCTAAAGACCAAGACTGACTTCTATCAACTGGCACAGTTCTTACACGTTATCGACTGTATTGATGGCACCCACATCCCAATCTGCCCACCTGCTGCCACAGAGTACATTTACAGAAACAGTAAGTCAACCCACTCTATCAATGTGCAGGTAATCTGTGATGCTAACAACATCATCACAGACATTGTGGCCAAATTCCCGTGAAGCACCCACGACTCCTACATCTTTCAGAACAGTGGGATCTACACACGCCTGACAGCGGGGGAATTCGGAGAAGGATACCTGCTAGGTAAAACACTGTGACATACCCTGATAGATATTGCAGATGTATGTGTTGTTGCGTATGTGATCAATGGCTCTATCATTTTCAAACAGGTGACAGCGCATATGCCGTCTGCTTGTTCATCCAAACACCCTACCTGAACCCATCAACTCCAAGCCAGAGACGATACAACGTGGCAAACAAATCCACTAGGAACGTTGTGGAGCGCACCTTTGGGCTGTTGAAAAGCAGGTTCCGCTGCCTCCACAAAAGTGGAGGCGCTCGGCAGTACTCACCACTCATCTGCTGTAAGATCATTGCAACATGCGCAATGTTGCACAACCTTGCTACAAAGAAGGGCACAGAGGTGGAATTGTGCGATTATCAGGAGCATGATGATGAACATGCATGGCCTGACCCCACGTAGCAGGAGTAGCGCCAGCAACAGATGGCAGACAGAGACGGACAGAGATCACGCACAACTATTTTTGAGTAAGTAAAGAGACACAGGCAGGTGGAGTATGTACCCAACGTAGTTTAATTATTGGCACTACGCAGGTATTCAAAGGCACATATGTGCAACACAAATGGTATCCATTAATAATGTTAGTCGTGGCTCACTTCCCCATTAAAGGTCATGGAGTGTGGGCAGCATTACTCATTTTCAGCCACGCCTAACCAGTGCCAGATGAAATTGGCTGGCTGTCCTCACTAGGTGTGTGGGCAGATGTAGCACCATGGAGCCTGCTGCTCCTCCGTGTCTTAGCAACAGGGGGGCTTGTCATGCTGCTCCTACTGGTGCTTTCCTCGCTCTCAGGTACATCCAGAGCAGCAGTATGTGCTGACTGAGCATTAAGCAGCACCTCTACAGCACTCGTCACCCTTGCAAGGCCCCTGGACACCTCATTGCTGCTGTGTGCTAGTCCTTCTTGCATGTTGACACATCGCCTGCACAGAAGGGAAGTTGCTATGGCCTGGCGGTTAACAGCCTTAGCGTGTCGCTGTGATTCCTGCCTATCCTTCCTCCTTGGAGTTCTGTCCTGATCCAGTTTTGTGCACAAGTGAAGCACGGATTGAGACATGTCCCACATCCCTGCAGCCATCTCCCTCATACCTGATGCCATCTCTTTGTTCTCATCCACCAATGCACTGATGCCCTTCCCTATGTTTTCCATGTTTGCATTCAGGTGCCTCATCTGCCATTGCACAGACTGGATGGCCTGCCCCTGCATACTTTGTATCTTCACCATGCTACATTCCAGCCCACAGAAGACACTGGGACCCTCCACATGTTGTGCAGCACTGCTGTCTCGGGGCTTGCAGCGTCTGGTTCCTGTGCGGGCACCCTCTGCGCTGGACTGCTGTATGGCAGTGCTTCCTTCCCCAGCCAAGGTTGGTGTCTCATCCCCGTCCATGTCACGTGCTGATGTCTCCATTTGGACTAGTGGGACAACTACATGCCTCTTGCTCTTTTGAGCTGCAAGTGTTGTTTCAGACAGTGACGAAGGCAGTTCAGGTGAGGACACTAGCAGAGGGGATCCAGAACGCTCTGGGGAGGCCTGCAGCTGTGGAGACATTTCAAGGTCTTAAGAGGCTGGCTGTGTTGTTGGTGCACCAGTGTCCACTGTGTCATTCCCTGCACTTGTGCCTGCCTTCCTTCTCCCTGGTACGCCTGCATGATGTCTCGCCTGTGGACATAAAAGCGTACATTAGCTCTGTGCTCCTGCAGCCCTGCTTATACAATTAAATTCTTATCACTGAAACACTGTAGCTATTGCCTCAGCTTGCTTATCACTGATGTGTGTTGCATAACTTGTTGCTTGGTGTGCTGTATGACATGGTAGGTGTTTCAATGACTACATCTCCCATAATGCATTGCTGGTGTATGTTGCTACCTCTACTGGAGTGGGGTTAACACTGCCGCATATGGGAAAGGGAAGGTGATGGGGTGGGGGTGATTGCTGTGCATGCTTCTTACCTTTTCTGGTGGCAGCTCTGGCTGAGCTGTCTGCATCTCCCAGTCCACAGACGCTCTCTGGTTCTATGGTCGACTCCACCAGCTCTTCCAGCTCAGTCAGGGCAGGTGCACGGTACCTCCCTCCTCCAGTACGGTTAGCCTCTTTGTGGAGCTCTGCAATTTTTTTCTTAGTTAAGCTCTGGAGGTCGTACCACCTCTTTTTCAGATCATCTATCTCCCGTGGAGTCACTCCTACAGCATTCACCTTAGACTGTATTTCCAGCCAAAACTTTCTTTTGGCAGATTCTGCCACCGTCAGGGACTGCTTCCCAAACAATTTCTGGTGTTCTTTCACCACCTCCTTCACGAGGACCTGCAGCTCCATGGTGCTGAATTTTATTTATTTCTTCCTCTCTGGAACTTCCTTTTCACTGGTGTTTGCCATTCTTCTCTTTCAGATGCAAAAATAGTTTTTCTGTGGCTCAGGGACTCAGCTCTGCTCTCACAGCCTCTCCAGAAGCTTCTAATTGCTTCCACCTGCCTGGGTGTAGCCACTTCCTGGTTGGGAGGGGGGTAGTTGCACCTGATTGGCTGACTCCTTAGTTTTTCTTTTTTTTCAATAGCCGATTCGGGATTTACCGATTCGGTATTTACCGAATCGTTATTTACCGAATCAGTAATTCCCATTCATTCCTATGGGCCTCCAGCCCATTGGAATAAATGGGAATTACTGATTCAGTAAATACCGATTCGGTAAATACCGAATCGGTAAATACAGAATGACTGATACCGAATTTTACCGATTTGATAAAAATTAATACATTTTTACCTACATCCCATTTTCCGATTCTAAAATACCGAATCGGTAAAATTTGGTATTTTAGAATCGGTAAATCTGGATTACCTACATCCGGCCCTGATGTTTTAAATGTACCATGACAATAATAGAAACCAGTTTTTAACCTCACTGTTGAGCTTAAAGGTTAAATATGTGGTGTTTATGCACTTTGTAATTTTGTATTAATCAGACTTTTTCTATTTTTCAGATTAAACAACATGTATAATGATGAGTGGAAGGCAAGAGAGCTAAAACATCTAAATGCAAAACAATGATGTTTTCTCAAGAGTGGGTGTGTGATATTACACTTTTGAATAATGAAGGCACTTAAGGACATTTAGCATCCTGGAAAGCCGATTTGGGCTGGATTTCGGAACATGTGGACACATATTAGATTATTAGGCCCACTGGGGCATGATTGTTTTGACCTGGGTATTCGCTGGTAGGAATACTATGACAAGTAATAGTGCGCCAATTGGGGCGCTATTGGTTCCATTTCTATTTGGATATTTGCCCACGAAGGCATGATTCAAAATAGTTTTTGTGCCCACTGGGGCACAATTGGTTCTGATTTATTTAGATTTTGGCCCACTGGGGCAATATAGTTGTGATAACAGGCAATACTCAGGGTACGTGATTGAATGTGGATCAGCAACATAGTAACTAAGCCCTTAGCGGAATAAGCAAACACATTCACAAAGAAATGGAGTGTCTGTTGTTCATGTCACATAAGAACCAATAAAGTGTGTTCAAAACTTTATTTAATTCAACACTCACAGCGACAGCACTGCTATCATTATTTTATGTTGCATTAGAAATCACAAACAAACGTGCCAGTAGAGACCCACACGCCGCCGTAGTTCAATCAATGCTAAAAGAATGATCTATGTGAATTGAAATCGTGTTTGTTAGGAGACGAACTTTTAACCTAACATTGAGTTTGAAAGTCTGTTCTCACTGTTTATGTGAGCAAGGAGCGTGGGCTCCGAAACACGTAGAGTGTTGTGCCACCTTTTGGAATAAACAAAATTCTTCGCTAAGTCTTTTGGTCCGCGGTCTTTGCTGTTGGGAGAACTATGTGCAGCATGTTTTAATGATTTGACAGGAACAGCCATCCCGCTGTGTGACCGCCGTCATCAAGAAGGCTCTCTTATGTTGATAATGCTATACATATGTATATTTAAAAAATACTTACCTTTATTTGCCGATTTTCTATTCCACAATATTGTTTTTTGTTATATTTTCATAGTTTACATGCAGAGTATGTAAATTGGATGTTTTTGTTGACAACATTTTTTAATAGATTTTCCTATGTGACAATATTTTTGTAGAAGATATTTTTGTGCTCTATTGGCCTGATTACGCATTTGGCAGTGCGGGAGCAGACCGCTATGCCGGCAGCCTGCTCCAGCACCACCAAACCCATGGTCGGGACACCCGCCATATTATGGGGTCGATTAGGATCGCGGACGGACTTGAGTCCGTCCGCGACCCCTGAGGAGGAGGGAACGTCCGCATGGGCTGCGGCGTTCCCTCCGATCAAATTAGGATGTGACCGCCAGGGTGGCGGTCAAATCCTCCATCTCTAACATTGCGGCGGGTGCAGCTTCAAGCTGCATCCGCCGCAATGTAAAAAATCCATGCACAGCATTTGCGTGCACAAAGCGGCAGGCACCGCGCGGTGCCTGCTGTATTGTGCACGCAAATGCAGCGGGGTACCATAGGTACCCCCCATGTGCACCCCCCACCCCACCTTCACCCAGGGGGCCCGCAACGGGCCCCCGAAGTGAAGGTCCGTATGCTTTTCCACGGCGGTAAAGTCGCCGCGGAAAAGCATATATTTTCAGACATCCTAATATGCCTGGCGGTGTCTGATAGACACCGCCAGACATGTTAGTGCTTTTCCGCCGCGGTCGCCTTCCAACCGCGGCGGAAAAGCGGCGGACAGATTATCAGACCCACCAGCCATCCTAATTTGGCGGTGGGTCTTTGGAGTCTCCGCCGCGGTTTTTCCGCATCCTCCAGGCCGGCGGACACTTCCGCCGGCCCGGAGGATGCGGAAAAACCGCCATCCTAATCGGCCCCTTTGTGTGTTAGCTCTAGAGTCAAGTGATGGCAGTAAAATAACACCAAAAAGTACTTTTACTTGAGATCTGGGGCCAGACCACACCCATACTGTACCCCTGCTATGTGTTGCTTATGTCCTCATGTATAACATCACGCATGATATGTTAAATGACATCACTGCTGGCCTCTCAAATGACTTAATTGATGACATAACCCATTTAGGTCAGTAAACCATAACTGGCGAATTTCTGTTTTTTAATTTTTTTAAATGTTAGTTTTTGTATTATTACGTCATTTAAGTATAACATCACTTTAACCTTTGCTATTTTTCAGTGTTTTTTTTTTTTAAACAATTTTA
This sequence comes from Lissotriton helveticus, assembly GCF_964261635.1. Classification (NCBI taxonomy): domain Eukaryota; kingdom Metazoa; phylum Chordata; class Amphibia; order Caudata; family Salamandridae; genus Lissotriton; species Lissotriton helveticus. The sequence goes on along the minus strand of NC_136070.1, from coordinate 132,036,592 downwards.
TTTGGCTTTTTGTAGCATTATCACAATACATTTAGAAATTGACATCAATTACTTAATCATTTACATTGGAGTGTGTTCACTGCTCATATTGATAGTGTACAGTCTCATTCAATAACACATTTTCTGGTCAACAAAGGCTCGCTAAGACAGTTCGTAACGTATTATATAACATTGTATATCACTGGTCTGAGAGTTATTCGTATATTTGTTCTTTAAATCATCCAAGCATTATGTATATTCCTCACGGTTTTTCCATTGTTACTCAGCGTGTCCTTCTCACATACCCAATGTATTCCCATCCTCATTCTACGGACTTGTGTCTGGGTTTGGCAGGTCTTGTGGGGGTTCGCATATGTTACCGCGGTATATATTCCATTTCTCCCATATCCGGGACCACTTTTTCGGGCATCCCCTATTCACATATACTGCCTTCTCCGCTACCATTGCTGCGTCCATATCATTCCCCCACTGTGTCCCTGAGGGCGTGGAGGTAGCTCCCCATGTCCTAGCTATGTTTCGTTTTGCTAAGGTCATACCTTTTCAGTGCTTTTTGAAGGAAGTTCCACAGTATGAGGGGGCACTTACTGTTGTGTCTTTTAATAGATGTTTTTGTTTTGTAAAGCACTGGTTTGTGCATGGAGCTACTTGTTAGCATTGTTTAGGAATAAAAGGTAGTTCTTAGATGATGCTAACCCTTATCCAACTGTGAGGATTCATGATTATAGAGGAACTAAAACCAAATGCTGGTTACTGAATTACAGGCTTAAACCCTGTTCTTTTACATTGTATGGGGTCCTGCCACTGCAAGACATGCAAGGGGTATTTTTAGGCGCTTCTAGGAGACTAGGAAAGCATCTTTTTACTTCAACACCGCTAGACTAGGATGATCCCTCGAGCCGAGGCACAGTGTGTTCATGCCTCACGTGCAGTGTTCCCTTTAGAGTGCAAGCCTGGGAAGCCACGCACATTGTCATTAATTGCCATGCTGGGGGTCCTCCAGAACGCGCTTTACAAAGGGTCATTCTGCTGATCAGCAGGAGAGCTCTTTATCTGGGCTAATTAAGTTGTGAAAGCTCATCTGAAAGTGAAATGATACGGGTGGCAGAAAAATAAAAAACAACACAGGACAGGTGTGGATGCCATCTCTTTAGTTAAAGTACAGCATAATGGATGGTATTTGACATTGGGGGGCAATTTACTGTGGGAAGCTGCAGTTGTGGCATTTGTCTGTTGTGCTACAGATAAGACTATAATTGAATGAGCATAAACACGTTACAAAGAGTGACATGTTTTCTTTTTCAGCATAGTCTAGTTTCTGTGTCCAAAATTTGCAGTTTACAAACATTCCTTTAATTTTAACTCTAGAGTCAAGTGATGGCAGTAAAACAACACCAAAAAGTACTTTTACTTGAGATCTGGGGCCAGATGAGCGAAGCTCTGGTCACAATTTGCAACCAGTATTTTTGCTCCCCACTAATAGGTTGGTTCACAAATTACCAAATTGTAGTGGGTAGCAATTCGACCTACCTCATGTATACCAATAAGGTAGGTTGCAAAATGGGATCCAGTATGATTCGCCGCCATCACAGGGACGATTGTCTTCCAGGCACCAGGACTGTCAGTGCTTTTAAATAAAGCAATCATTTTTTGAATTCAACCTATTTTAATTCATTAAAGGAATATGGGAAGCGTTTTAAAAAAAAAAGAAAAATGTCAGTTACATTTTTTTAAGATTTGGGATGGGACCATTCCACACACTCAAAAAAGGATTTTTTCAACATCCTCAAAGGGGAAAACGTTACCATGACATTTGTGTAGTCTGGACTGGATTTTGGTCGCATAAAACATTAATGCATCCCAGTCCAAATCAGTTTTTGGAAGGTGTGCCCTAAACACACCTCTTACAAATGCCAATTAGGTATTTAGTCGCAAACCAAATTGTGATTCGGTAAGGTGTTAACGTATTGCAATTTGAGTTTGTTACATTCCAAACAGCATTTTTTAAGGTTGCACACTGTCCAATATTGGAAATCAGATCTTCTGCGAACACAAAATGCCTTTGTATATCTGGCCCTTGTTCTTGTTAGAAATCCATAATAATATTATAAAGAGAGAGCCCAAACCTTTGAGGCGGGTAATCTCAGTAACCACAGCACCAATCACAACACCCAATACAGCGTTGGAAAGGGCAGTTGCAGCAGAAGGACATAGGCTATGCAGACGGCCACCATATATGTTTAAAAGGTAAAAGAACCGTGCCAACAAAGTAGTCCCTTGTGGGCGTGTCTGTGTTGTGCTGTGGGCGTGGGCTGGGGGGCATGACTAACGCTGGGGGCGTGTAGTACGGCCATCACATTGTGGGCTGGGGGCGTGACAAACGCTGGGGGCGTGTGTCCGCCCTTCATGCCATGTGAGTCGTACATACAAGCGCCAATTACATTGCTGCGCAGCATCAAGGGGCACGCTGGGGGCGTGACATGCTGGGTGCGTGAGAAACGCTGGGGGCGTGTGTCCGGCCTTCATGCCATGTGAACGCAATTGCGCCGCATCAAGGGGCACACTGGGGGCGGGAGAAACGCTGGGGGGTTGTGCTACGTTCCGCCCTTCATGCCATGTGGGTTGTACATTAATCCGAAGATCGTCTGCTGTGGCGTGACAAACGCGTTCAGCTGGAGGCCTGGTAAGTAACGCTACTGCAGCCTCTCCTGCGTGCTGTTACTGAACTCACTCATTCAACGAAATTACTGCAGCCTCTCCTACTCGCTGTCACTCAACCCTCTCATTAAATGGATTTACCCGCGGCTGATAACTCTCTCATTCAACGACATTACACGCGCCTGCTAACATCAACCAGGGCTGTAGCTGGGCTCAGGTGGCAGATCACTACACCAATTACACGCGCCTGCTAACATCAACCAGGGCTGCAGCTGGGCATTCTCCGTCCCTATTCTAATGAAACAAAAAATGTTGTGCACCGCGAGATTTTAAAATAAATGGCCTTTTCCAAATACACACATTACACACATTCTATTTCATACCTGGACAACGTCGGGACGGGCTGCTAGTTTCTAGATAAAATGACCACTATTTTCAAATCCTGTAGATCCCATTAATATGCTGAAAGTTGGATTTTTATGTAACAATGCTGGGCAGTCTAGGTTTTTATGATACTGGAACACATGGGTTAATGCATTTGAGCTAACACACCTGTTTTATATAGCGCAAACCTGGCCCAAAGGCCTTGGAGCACTTTCCATGAGCACAAGAAAATGCTACCCTTTTTAGGTTTTGCCTAAGACAGCACGTGCTCTGTTGCATATGAGATCTTTAGTTTAATATACAGTGGGCTTGGAGGCTGGCCAATATTTATAATTGTAGGAGGAGTGACTGTCTATTAGGAACCATGTGCACAAGACCCCTGTACTGGTGGGGTTCCAAAGGAGTAGAATGGAAGAGAGTGATCTGCATGACCCAGATATCAGTGGTAGTGGACTCTCTAGGTGGGAACAACTGGAACCGCTGCTTGACCTGCACCATTATCAACAGAATGTAATTTCAGCTGACCATGCTGCTGTGCTGCTTGACCTGTGCCGTTGTGTTTTAGAAGAGTGTAACCCACCCACTACTCTCAAGTAGTGGGGCTTGTGAGAAGCCTTACTACCCCTGAAGTTGGCCTGTGCATGGCTACAATAAAATTGGCTGTGGGGGGCCACTGTGACTGCAGATCATTTGCACACCAGCTCTTGTATTGCGCCGATGTCTGCCCCAACCAATGCTCCTACTCACGAGACCACCACTTGACAGCCACAAATTTGCTTAAGACTAGACTTAAGTGTGGGTGCCCTGAAATTGCAAAAGTGGAAAGGCTGTGCGCTGATGAAGAAGGACTGTTTTAGAAGAGTGCCTGCAAGGGATTTTGTTTCAACAGATAAATCTCAAGTGACAGACTCTCTATATCCTGCTTATATGTCTGTCTCAATTTAATTGATATTTGTATTTAATCGTTTGCAGGTTATTTGTGCAAATAACTATGACATGTAAAATATATCAACAAATGGAGAAGAAGGCAACACGGGAACCTTATAATATTCACAGAATTTTTATATAAATGCAGTAAAAATAATTCAAAGGGTACATATATCATAAACAGTGCTTCTGACAAAATGAACAAGAAAAATATCGAGATCGATTAAACAGGATCATTTACAACAGTTCACAAACCACAAAGGATCGAGTTGTACCATAAAGAACTGTGAAGGGGTCACAGCGCTAAAAGAATTTTCACTGTTCTGAAGATGGTCTGACGGAATAATAACATACAAGACGGAAACGTCGACGACTATACCCATTTCCCCATTATTGTTTATCATACAAGTGATCTTTATTTAAGAAAAATAAGTGTCATTTGTTGTTTACATGTATTTGGTTTGGGTAGATGCAAAATGAGATATAGGAACAAGTTATATTTTCCTTGTTTATTTTGTCAGAAGCACTGTTTATGATATATGTACCCTTTGAATTATTTTTACTGCATTTATATAAAAATTCTGTGAATATCATAAGGTTCCCGTGTTGCCTTCTTCTCCATTTGTTGATATATTTTACATGTCATAGTTATTTGCACAAATAACCTGCAAACGATTGAATACAAATATCAATTAAATTGAGACAGACATATAAGCAGAATATAGAGAGTCTGTCACTTGAGATTTATCTGTTGAAACAAAATCCCTTGCAGGCACTCTTCTAAAACAACACTATCTGCCCAAGCCCGCAAGGGTATATGGGGTAACCTACCCTTCTTATTATAGATGAAGAAGGACAGCTGCCTGATCACTGGAAGCACCACAGAACAGCCTCCCTCAGTGAGGTCAGACTTTTTGAACAGTGAGAATCTGAGTGCACTGTTGTATAAAATGAGTTAATATGCACCCCCTGAGCCTAAATCACGCTATCATGGTTATTCCTGAATGGGAACCATATAGACCAGAAGGGCAAAGACCAAGAGCCGACCTTGCGAAAGAAGAGCAGCCAGCCCTAGTGCCCAGTTTTCTAGATTACATGTTGCCATGTTGAGTGTGTAGTATTTTGTTTTGGTGTACATTAAAGTGCTTTTTGTCTTAAAGTTAAACCACTCAGTTGACTAAATCAATTATTGTGCTGCTGTCTGATTTTTGGGTCCTGAGCTAAAGCACCCCCTCGCACAATTTCCTTAGAAGTCTGTAACTTCTCGCCATCACATTTAGTGAGAGTCAAGTGGTGAGGGGGTTGTCCCTGGCCTAGTCTGAAGACCCATAGTAGGATGAAAGCTGGGACATCAGAGGTAAACAACCTCAACCTCTGCTGTTGAGGCCCAGTAGCACCTACTTGGCTTGTTGCCCGGCCGAGTGGAACCTGGCAACTCTCCACTGAGCAGGTTTATTTGCATGGTATTGAAGGCTTGCTTCCAAACTAATCACACAAGTCTGAATTTAATCTCAAGATTTTCCAATGTTTATGTAACAGTTTGACATCCTGTCTGATGCTGACTAATCAGCCATTTATCTCTATTGTGTGTCGCAGCTTTTATAATTGCGAAGGAAACTTTTTATTTTAAATATGTTCTTGCTACAAAGTGTTGCCCCAGAAGTTTACTTTCCTTTTCAAAATCTTAAATTCTCTGAATTCTTTTTCACTCTCAGTATTTGCTCATAATGGATACTGTGTATACGTTTTTTCGAGATGAACACTTCTTCCATCTAAGACTGGGTTAGTGAGGGGTGTGACTTGACTTGATGGCTGCTCACTAGGGAGGCTCCGTGGCGGCTTGGCAGGAGCAGCGGCTTTTCCTGCACATCTCCGCCCCTTTGCCGCTTCTAAATGGAATCCTCAGTGAGATAAAAGACCCTGGATGCTCTTTTTCTTATTTCCGCATTGCTGGTGAGCATATTTGCCCTTCAGCGGTGGCGAGAGCGTTTCCCTCATGGGACTCGCACCCATCATTTTGTTTTCTTCCATAACGGCACACATTTTGTAAATGACTGAAACGGTAGCGTTTATGACCTGTTTTCAACACCTGAATATATTTTAGGGCCTAATATTCCTTCTACTAATGGTCAATATGTATAAATCTATGGAGGACAATGGAACATGAAAAATATATTTTTAATAATAGACTTTCCACTCAGTCAGTCTTGCATTGACTTAAATGCTCACAGAGCTGCTGTGTATGATGTAAGATGGACCTTTTACCACAGTAAATCTCTGGTTTTGTTTTAACAAGAAGCTGAAACTAGAATTAACCGTTTGAAAAGGAGCAATTTGCTGCACACAATGCGCTTTTCCCCACATGGTTTTTGACGCTTGCCATTATGTTTCATTCGGACCTCATGTCAAGCAGGAATGGACTATAATTAAGTTGATTTAAGATTCTTGTCTAGTTTATTGATCTTAATCCCTTTCTTTCCAGGGGAGTTCTTGTTGTTATTGTTGCATGCTGTCTTGCTATTTCCAGTGTTTCCAACTCTCACTCAGCATTTTATGGTGTGAACAAAATTTTCTTGTCGTGTTACTGGTTTTTCATTGCCATTCACATCTTTGGCAGACCTTAATCCTTATTCTGTTCTTTCAACGAATATGGAGAACTCTATAAGTACTTCATCACTTTCCAATAAGGAAACATTGGTAGCTTCATCTAATATTCCACTCCCCACCAATAAGCTTACTCCTAAATTGACCACTTCATCTATATTATCTTCTGGAAAACGCATAAAAAACAACTTGAACATTTATGGTCTGGTACAAGGTTTGGAAGGTTCGGATGCCATTTAATTTTTCAAATCTTTCCTTCCACAAGTTTTTGGTATACCTAATTCCTCTGTTTTAAACATTCAAAGAGCGCATCGTCTGGGCCGTATTCCAACAATGGCAGCCTCTTCAGCCAAACCTCAAGGAGTTGTTATATACTTCCTGGATTACACAGATTTATTGAAGATCTTGCAAGCAGCTAAACTCAAATGCCGTATTTCATGGCAAGGCTCTTCTTTGCACAGAGAAAGAAACAGCAGATCGAAGAAAGACATTCCTAGAAATGAGGCCGGCACTTCGGTCTCTTCCATCTTTGTCTTTTCAAAGTGACATGCAAAAGTAGAACTACAAATTATTAAAATCCTGCTTTACTGCAGTGGTTCTTGCAGAGAAGAAGATATGGATGTGTCCAGACATGCTACTGTTTACTCTTGTGCTGTTATTTGGTCTAAAATGCTCTGTTGTTCAGATTATGCTGTTTTTGTTTCCGTCTAGTTACGTTTCCTGGATTCCCCTATGTTATACTTACCTGTTATGTTTGTCTCTTTTCTTAGGTGCAGTATTCCCTTCATACATATTTTTGTTATTCCTGGTCTGCTCGGATGGGGAAACATAATTTACAACGCACGCGTTATAACACGTGTCATTAAAACAGATTTTTTTACATCGTATAATCCATTACAACGCACTCCACAAAGTAACGCCCCAGCAGAGTTAGAATAGTAAATGCGTTGTAATGGATTATGCGTTGTAACGACATGCGTTGTAACAACATGCATTGTAATGGATTTTGCAATGTAAAAAATGTGTTGTAATGACACGCGTTGTAATGTGTCATATTCGCTTGGATGATGTCCTCCCTCCCCGGTCTGACCTGAGTTGCCTGGTTAGTTGTGCCATTTTCCCATATCGTTTTACCACCCTCATCTTGTTCATGTCTTTTGTAGTCGGTTATTATATTTTTGAAATCCATGGTTTATGTTGTTTGTTTGTTGTATTTGTTTCTTCTGCTTTTCTCCACTCTACATGTCTATTTCAGACATCTTTCTTCCTTTACTAACTATTTTTCCTTTTACGTTTTCTCTCTTTACACTTTCTCCTCCTTCCCTGCTTATACCCTTGTCTCTTACTTTCTCCTTTTTCATAACCACTAATTTCCTCCTCTATGCTATTCATCTTTGCTGGTCTGGTTTTGCAAATTGTTTGTTGAACATTATTATGTATATCATATTGTTAAGTTTTAGTTGTTTTAGTTATTGTTACATAAACTTTATGTCTCATTGATTAATGTAGATGGCTTTAAAAGTTGTTTCATGGAGTGTTAAGGGTTTAGGTCTCCTATAAAGTGTCAACAGGCATTCTCTCATTTATCTAATTTAAAGTGTGAAATAGCTTTATTACAGGAAATTCATGTGTTAGAAAAAGAAATCCCTAAACATAAACGACAATGAGCTGGTCATGTTTTTGCCTCTCCGGGTACAGGTAATCATTATGGTGTAGCCATTTTATGTCATAAATTACTTACAAATTCTCTCTCAAGATACCGATGTTGTGGGTAGATATGTTTCTGTTTCACTGTTATCGAATAATATCCCTTTGACACTTTTTAATCTGTGTGCACCTACTGCCCCAGATATTGGTTTTTGGCCTACAATATTATCTAAATCAATGTATTTTCATAATGAATACCTGTTAGTTGTGGGGATTGTAATTTTGTTATGGACCCTGGTATTGACTGCAATTCTCAATCCAAATTCATTTTCTCTCCCATGCACTCTCAATTCACATCCACTATTCAACAAAGATTTCTAGGGGATGCTTGGCGATTATGCAATCCTACACTTCAAGAATACTCTTTCTTCTCTCCAGTACACTCTTCCCAATCTCGCTTAGATTATTAATTCACTTCAAAAGCGCTCACACAAGATATCACTCATTCAGATATTGGTTCTACATTAATATACGAACATGCCCCTGTTACCTTAGATTTAGACCTTCTTCCTCCTATTCAGGGATTAGGCAAATGGAGATTCAACAACTTCCTCCTCTTAGTCTCCAAGTTTACCCAACAATTTGAATCCTTTGTCACTACTTTTTTTTCTTGAGGATGAAACTCCACACATGTCTCCACAGATTATCTGGGATGCCTTCAAACAGCCTCTAGAGATTTTATTATTTCCTTTGTGTCCCAATGAAAGAAATCTTCTTTACTTATTTTGCAATCACTTACGGCATGTGTTAAACAATTAGAACATTCCTTTTTCCAAACAAACTCTAAAACCTGCTCGGATGAGCTAGTCAGATCCAAATTCAAATTCAACAAAATAACTACTGAAAATGAGAACTCATTTTTGCTCAAATCCTCAGCCAAATATTATGGGGGTCAAAACAAAGCGGGGAAACCTTTAGCCAATTATCTTATAAAGTTAAAAAAAAACTCACCAAGATTAGGTCTATCCTTTCTTCTAACAGTCACATAGTTTACAGGAATGAGGATATTCTATCAGAATTCACTTCATTTTTTCAAATCTCTTTACACTCCTGAGTCCTCGGTATCTCAGGATGATATACTTCAATACTTATCCTCAATTAATCCTCCTTCCTCTTCCGATCTAGATTTTTCAGTGTTAGAGGATGATGTCCGAGAATTAGATATCCTTTCTGCTATTCGCTCCATTAAACGCGATAAAGCTCCGGACCTGATGGTTTGACGATTGAATTCTATTCTTATTTTTATTGAACTCTTATTCCTAATTTACATCAATTATCTCACTTTTTTATTTCTTCCAAAAAGTCCAGTGGCTCTTTTTAAGAAGCTTTGATATGCCTTCTCCCCAAGGAAGGTAAATATCATACTCTCTGTAAAAATAAAAGATCCATTTCTTTAATTAATTTGGACTATAACATTTTTGCAAAAATTCTAGCTTTACGCTTAAAGGGATTTTTACCCCTATTAATTGGATGAGAACATTGTGGTTTTATTGAAGGTAAACATCTCTCAGACAACACTAGACTATTCTTTAATGTCCTTGCTAAAGCCAAATCATGTAAAGATTCCTTAGCGGCCATCTCTTTGGTTGCTGAGAAAGCTTTTGATAGAGTTGGTTGTTCATTTATTTTTTCCAGTTTGTCCTGGTTTGGTTTTGGTCACAAGTTTATAAATTATATTTCCTTACTGTACTCTTCTCCTGTTTCCTCCATTTTAGCTAACGGTCTTATCTCCTCTTCCTTTCTTTCCTTTATATTGTGAGGTAAGGCAGGGTTGTCCTCTTTCTCCTCTTCTTTTTATACTAGCTCTTGAACCCTTCTTAAGATCCATTCGAATTCTCAGATTACTGGCTTTAAATTTGGCTTCAATCAATTAAAACTCTCTGTTTATACAGATGATATTTTGCTCTTTCTATCACATCCACAAACTTCTCTGCCAGTACAGTCTTTTGCCTCTGTGTCTGGTTATAAACTAAATGGCGACAAGTGTGAAATCCTCCCATTAAACAAGTATGCTTTTCTGTGGATTACATTTCTTCTGGTATTCATTTGGCCTCGGATAAAATCAAGCACTTGGGTTTATGGTTCAAGTTTTCCATTAAAGAATCGATGTTAATAAAGTTAAGGAAACAATAGACACTATTGAAATATTCTACATCCAGGTGGAATCCCATGTTTTCATCTTGGTGGGTCCGTCTCGACACGATCAAAATGATGTTGGTACCTACAGTACTTTTTTATATTTCTAATCTTCCTGTAAAAAATTAAACAATTTACCCTATTTGATTGAAATTTCTATGGAATAATAAGAAACCTTGTATGTCTTTACACAAACTTAAAAGCCCAAAACAATTAGGTGGTGTCAATTTCCCAGCTTTTCAAACCTATCATACAGTGTTCTCTCTTAAACAAGCCTCTCTACTATTCGAAGAGGACAACAAGGATTCAACATCACTGTTAAGGACTATTATTGAAAAAAAGTTCTACAACCTTTCTCCTTCCAAGAATTTTTATCCTTTACTCATCGTCCTTTGTCTCTTTCTCTTCCCATTTTTAACAACAGCTGCAGAATTCTCCAACCTGTACTTACTAACCACCTTTCTCCTAAAGATTGCTTTTAGCAATCTTCAATATGGTGCAATAAACATCTTATAATCAATAATAGAACTACTTTTTGGAAACATTGGTATGTTAAAGGGTTTCACTGGGTACATCGACTTTAACCAAGATGATGCATGCATAACTTTTCCGGTTGCTCAAGCACTTTTTCTTTACCTACTTCATGTGCGTCTAAATATGCATCCCTAATTTCATGAATTCAGTCAACGTACAATAGCTTAGTACTCAGTAGTTCCTTGTCATCTTTGCCTCCTACTATCCTTTCTGTCTTATCTCTTTCCCCATACGCGTCTCAAATTTATAAACATTTATCCTATCCAGTTACACAAGATAAACCAGAGGTGGAACTTTAATGGGAGACTACTCTCCAATTGTCCCTTTCTATTCCTACCTGGAATAAGGTCTGGATTAAGATTAGAAAAATTTCCAGGGCTGCTAATACTACCCAAACTTTATTTTATATTTATAACAGACTGTTATTGACTCCTGTTTCAGTACATAAAATAAATCCTACTAACTCTCCCTCTTGCTGGTCCTGTAATACAGCCCCAGCTGATTTACAACACATGTTATTTTTTTGCCCCCATGTTCATAATTTCTGGAAACAAGTTTGTGGACAAATCAATGATATCATTCATACACAAATCCCCTTCACTTTTGTTGATATATTTTTAAGTAGTGTGTCTTCTGATTGGGAATCACACTCAAAAACTTTCATATTATAGACCTACTCCTTGAAGTTGCTTTCCAACAAATCACTTGGGCATGGAAGAGCGCAGCCACTATCTCTTATCAAGCTTGGTGGTATGGGATTTGTTATAACCACTGGCCAGATAGAGCGTATGTTCACCCCATTTCCCTTGCTATAAAATGAGAGTACCTATGCTCACCTATTACTCATTTTCTAGATGTGTCCGCAAATATAGCACAAATCCATAATCTCCCAGTTGAAGAAGTGCCTAAACCTCCATGATTTCATTTTAGTTGTTTATTCATCTATTGTTTACATTTATATTATGTATTTTTTGCACATCTTCCGTTTAATATGCAATTCAGTAGTTGTTAATAGTTATATAAGCGGTTATGTTTAACATTAATATCTCATACGTGTTATTATCCTCCCTCTTCCCTTCCCCTCTTTTTCTCTTCCCCTGCCCTTCCCATATTACCTTAACAGATTATACAGTTAGGATTGTATTTCCTATTTCTGTATTTATTGATCTGTTTTATATGATATCAATACATTTCCTTTTCAACTAAAAGACTGAGATAGTGGCAGTTTTCTTCCTGGACAACATTATATTTGCCTGATTAATCAGTGTTAAGATATCAATATCCCCCAAAAATCCAGGTGTGACTATTCTACTTTCCAAGTAAATGTTAGAATAAAAGAAATGCTGTTGTGAATATATCAATAGTCTTCCAACTCAGGCAAATTACTGCCATCTTTCTTAAACAGATAGTCTATGTACTGTTTCCATACATTTGCTTGGGAGTGCCACCAAACCTCTGGTCTATTGCTCCAGACAGCAAACCACTTCTAATAAACCATCAGCAGATTTGCATATATGAGTGCCAGAAATGGGCACATGCCTACTGCTCCTTTTAGAAAATAAAAAACCTCACTAAAAAGTTGAATATTTATTATGCAGACTTATTGCGCCATCTTGTAATTTTTTGTAATGAGGCTGATCTACCTTGAGAAAACTTGTCATAACTCTCACGTCATCTACATGTCTGATATTTGAATTGAGGGAAGAGATGTATAATGTGACCAAAAATAGTCTACATAGAATGGCCAGTCATGGAACCTGCTCGAAGCAACTTTGGAATATTTCGCTTTTGACAGCAAACTTGTGTCAAATTCGTAAAGACAATGATTCAATATTATCTATGTTTCTCACAATTGGACTTCAATACGGATTTACAAGAGGCTTATGGACTCCAGGTAAAGTAAGCCTCTAATGTTAGCTGAAATCCATTATTAGGCATGACTGGAAATTTACCTTTCAAGAATAAGCCTTCTTGCGGAAAGATGTCTCATTTCAATGATTTGTTTAGTAGGATTTCCAATCTTAACATAATGCTATTTATAGAAATTGTAGGCTATTTCCTACTGCACGTATCATGATGTACCTGCCTTTCTGCCTCTCTGATATATTTCTGAATACTTCAAATAATAATATTACCAGCATTATACCTAGGTTTTTGACTACTTCAGATTCTCTACTTAGCCCTTGATGGCTTGGGAATTGCGATGTTGTAATATCCTAATACTTAAACAACCTCCTACTTGTTCTAAGCAGGTAACTTTATCAGTATTTAGTATATATATATATATATATATTGCATCACAAAAGAGACGGCACAACCGGATACTTTGCTGAAGCCTTTTAATTAGCGCTTCACCCCACCGACGCGTTTCAGCCACAGGCGGAGGAAGGGGAAGAAGACCATACCAAAGCGGAGGGAGGGGAAAAGTAACACAAAACCAAAAAACTCCCTCGTCAGCACCCGAAAAACCCGCAGGTCCAAACAACATAAGAAGACAATATCCCCTCCGCAACAGGAAATAACCAACCTGATCGTCAACCTCTCGAATTACCAGCTAACTGAAAAAGAAAAAATTGTACTGAACAAAGGCTTGTCATTCTGCCCGGACTCACATTTTGACTACACTCAAGTAAGAATAGACTTGTATAAATTCGTCAGGAAACTGAAATTGGCTAAAATACATGCCAACAAGTCAATCGACCATAGTGTTATGTGCACAAGAGACACTAGTGAAGAGGGTGAGACATTCACTACTATTGAACAACTACCTGATCTAAGACGAACTTTTGAAACTCTTTTTGATCATGATGGCACAACTATGTCAGACACACAAATACTAGAACAAACGGACATCAGAACAAACGAAAAACCTGATACAGGACTAAAAAGAAAGTCCCGATACTATCCAATCCTGTCACCTGGCAACAAGATTGATCTCTTCTCAGATGCAATGAATGAGGAATTGGATAAATTGATGAAAGTAAGAAATAATACAAGGGAAAACCTGACAACAGAAGAGCGCAAAGCAATCAAAACTCTCATGTCATTATCCATGAAAAAAATTACAATAAAACCCGCAGACAAAGGGGGAAATATTGTAATAATGGAAACAACTGATTATATCAATGAAGCTATGAGACAGTTGAATATGGAACAGAACTATTCTAAATTGAAAAACAACCCGAGTACAAGAATGATAAATTAATTGAAAGAAAATCTGAATGATTGGCATGCGAAAGGATTGCTAAATGACGATGAGGCAGAATTCCTAAACACCGATTTTCCAACTACACCTTGTATATATTTCCTGCCCAAAATACATAAGACTCTAATAAACCCGCCAGGCAGACCAATTGTCTCCTCATGCAGCTCCTTCTATGAAAATGTCTCAAAATATGTAGATACATTTCTTGCACCGATTGCTCAAAGCATTCCCTCCTACATTAAGGACACAGGGGATTTTCTGAGGACCCTCATGGATGTAACTTGGAACCCGGAATATCTATTAGTCACGATAGATGTAGTATCGTTATACACATCTATAAGACATGACATAGGAATAGAAGCTTGCCAATATTTCTTAAGACAACGCAGCATTACGACATTGGACCATACAAAGATGCTTTTAAAAATGATCAACATATGCTTGACAAACAATGTCTTTTTCTTCAATAAAGAACTCTATAAACAGGAATGCGGAACTGCCATGGGGATTTCATTTTCCCCAAATTATGCAAATATCACCATGGGCTGGTGGGAAAAGACAATTGCATGGAACATCAACAACCAATCAGACCTGGATCGAATAATTCTATGGGTACGCTACATAGACGATTTATTTATAATCTGGAATGGGTCAGACATACAATTCCAAGAGTATTTCTCCAGACCAAATAACAATGATATTGGAGTGCAATATACATGTTCCACGAGCAAAAAACAAATTGACTTTTTGGACACCAAGATCTATATTTTGGAAGGGAAAATTGAATCTACTCTCTTTCGGAAAAAGACATCCACCAATAGTGTGCTTCATGGCACCACCCTAAAGCCCTGCTAAACAGCATACCGTATGGAGAATTCATAAGACTAAAGAGAAACTGTTCAAAAACAGATGATGCTGAAATTAAAATTGGAGAAAGTAAGGCTAGATTTGCATCCTGAGGATACGAAGACCGTGTTCTAAAGAATTGCAAAAAGAAGGCAGACAAAAAGACAAGAGCAAAAATCCTAATGGAAAAACCTAAAACAACTAAGGAGAATGACCCTCCAAGATTTGTAACTACATACAGTAAAGAGAGTGGCAACATCTCAAATAAAATGAAAAAATACTGGCATCTGATATCAGGAGACCCTGACATAGGAGAACTCGCAAGCAACCCTCAATAACATATAGAAAGAACATCTCTATCCAAGATCTCCTTGTGAAAAGCCACTTTCAAACTAAACCACAAACTAATTGGCTGATAGACCAACGAAAAGGATTCCAAGCGTGCACAACTTGTAAAGCATGAAAGATCGGAAAAAGCATGAAGAGCATTGAAGAACCGGACAGCAAAAAAATGCAAATCGAACAACAAATTACCTGTACCTCGAGGAATGTAGTATATGTAATTGAATGCAGACGTGGTGTCAAATACATAGGCAGCACAACGTGCATGCTGAAAAAGAGAATCCTTGAGCATATCCGTGCAGTGCAGAACAAGAACATGCTGTATGCAACTGCCAAACACATAAGTGCCTGTCAGAACTGAGACTGGAGAGCAATGAAATTCTATGGTTTGAAAATGCTGTCAAAAATGGAAAGAGGAGGTGACACTGTCCGCAAACTACGGCAAATAGAGTCCCGCCTTATTATCCGACTTCGAACCAAAATCCCGAGCGGCATGAACTTTGGAGAAGACCTTCACATACATCTAGAGTGAATGTACACATAACCTGCAGAAGCTTAATTAAAAGGGGTACTAAACCCGATACCAATACAAAATGTAATATGGCACTAATCCTGTACTAATTAACAAACTAAAAACTTTGCCCATGTGGATGAACATGTGACGCAATGTACTAGACAATGCAAATGTAAAAATCACACCAGTCTTTCTTTTTACGTAATTTTAAATCAATTTTTGTTCCAAACTACGTATCCCATAATGCCACCTAGGGCTAATATGGGCTAGTATTTAAATGGAAATGGTAGAAGGACTTACTGACCGTGACCAAAGCCGTGTGTGGCTGAAACGCGTCGGTGGGGTGAAGCGCTAATTAAAAGGCTTCAGCAAAGTATCCGGTTGTGCCGCATCTTTTGTGATGCAAAATTAATATTGGGTCAGGATCCGACCCCTGGGCTGAGCACACACTGTCGAGCGCACTCGTTAACTGCAGGATCACATTGTGGAGAAATATATATATATATATATATATATATATATATATATATATATATATATATATTACCTACTGGCGGTCGTTAGGTAGTTATAGTTAGGAGGAAGACTTAAACTACAATGACCATCATGCTTAGTGAGGCTCAGCGCGAGCCGACGCCCGCTGAGAGAGGTGGGACCAAGTATAAAACGATTGCTGATGCTAAATGCAGGTGAATGACTTTTTGCCTCTGAGGAAATGCTTTTGTTAGCATGAAACGCGTCAGGCAGCTATGGATTAATTTTGGTGTTTGTTTCATCGACTTTGCTGCAACTTCACAGATTAAACAGGATTTGTACTTCCCTACCTGTGTGGCTCTCCTTAATGGGAAAAAACTTTGTTGGTATATATATATATATATATATATATATATATATATATATATATATATATATATATATATATTACCTACTGGCGGTCACCAGTAGGTAGTTATAGATAGGATTAATTTCCATAGGGAAATCGCAACATTCTATTGGGAATAACTTTGGCGCCGGTTGAGGAATCTGCCTGATGTTTTCCTCAACTTTGCCTCGCGGCTCTCCGCTCCTTCCCTGAAAGTTTGGGGGGGATTCGTCAAGCGGGGTCTGAGATAAAAGGAGGGTCCCAAAACGTGTTTTCCCCATGTTAATTTCCATAGGGCGGTCGAACTCACTTTCAGCTCGAACGGCTGAATGGATTTTCACCAAACTTGGCAAAATTGTAGGGACTGGTAGCCCGATGTGCCTTTGCTATGTCTCAAGATATGTGCTCCAGAGGATTTTGAGGAATTTGAGTTTAAAAAATGTATATATCTGTAAGCGCGCCCCAGTACGCGTACCGGGGAGCGCACCGGGCGCGCTACGCGACTTGAGCACGGAAAGCTGATTGGCTCTCGGGTGTCTGTAAACATTCGAAACAGTCCGCAGTGGCCGCCATCTTGTGTCTCGGTAGGATCGAGACACAAGAGGTGGCAAAAAACAAAGGGGGAAATGACCAAAAGGGGGCAGGGTACACCCCCCATGACCCCCTAGGTTTGATGTGGGGGCCATAAAAGGGTCCCGCGGGGCAAAAAACCCTTTTTTTTTTTCGATTTTGGTGGGGGGAGCGCCCGGTACGCGTACCGGGAAGCGTACCGGTACGCGTACCCTGCAGAAAAAAGATTGACAGAGATTTTTTAAACTATAGGTTTATTTTTATAAATTAAAGGTAGTTCTAAAAAGAACTGTTTTTTTATTCTTTTTGTTGTTTTAAATGTTTTTATTGTTTTTTGGAACATTTTTTATTTTTTGGGCTTTTCTGAAGTTTTATATTTTTTTTGTATTTTTTAAGGGGAGAAACAAAAAATAGGGAATTCTAAAGGGCTCAACAGGAGCAAAAAAAAAGGCGGAAAAAATCAATGTTTCTTTGGGCACTTGTGGTTATCCCAAGCAAGGTTAATAAGTGTGATGCTTTGCTCTCCATAGCATATTGTTTTGCCACAAAAAATACAAACCATTTTAAAAGTGGAAAACTTTGTTTGTATGGTGGAGCATATCTCCCTAACTTCCGGTCCCAATGGGGTTGGAACATTAGTTTGGGAGGTGCTGGCAAAAGATTGGACAGGGTTTCTGGCCAGTTCCCTGACCTCTGTCCTAGCATAGTTATTTGGATGCCTGCGTAGCATATGCCTGATCATGGTGTGGTTGCCAAAGGAGTACTTTTTGTTGGGATTCCCCCTTGACAGCTCCTGATGACATATTAAGCAGGTTGCCTTAGGCGCATTTACTTTTTTCTTGTCATTGGGGATTGAAAAAAACTGCCAGATGATGTGCTCTTTAGGTTTGTAGGTAATATTGTCCTCTCGGACGAATCTCCTCTCCTCCTCCTCCTCATCCTCCTCCTCTTCTTGATCTCCACCACTGTGAAGTTGTGGTGGTCCTTGTGGTGGTGGTGGTGGTGGTGGACCAGAAGCTCCAGCAGCTGCAGCTAATGAAGCCATTTTCTACTGAAATAACTGCAGGTTTTCCTCTCTCAAAGCACAAGGGTAGACTGAGGAAAAAAGGTGGGGTCTTTTATCATTTGGAAAAGAAAACTGTTCTGAACCAATGAAAAGTGTTATTTTTAGGTCACATGACCTGGCCTTACATCATTAGGAAACCAAAAGTGAAATGAACCAATAAAAAGTTTTATTTTCAGGTCACATGACCCGACGCGCCTGGGGGCACGTAGCGTAAGCGCGTCAGGACATTGCGCGATCGTATGCGCTCGCTTGCTTCCGGGTGCGTTTACGCAGTGCGTCATATGACGCATCACGCGGTTACGCGAACCGTCACAATGTTGTTTTTGTTCGCGAGAATAGCGCTAATGGGACGCTCACCGGTACGCACCCCGGGGCGTGCCAATGCACTGCGCTTACCCGTGCGTTCACCGGTACGCGCCCCGGGAGCGCTCCGGGGCCAAAAAAAAAATAAATAAATTGGGGGGGGACTTTTTATACTTATAGAGATTTGCTATTAAAAAACCATTGAAATTCACTGAAAAAAACATAGGTTTCACACCAGTTATAGTTAGGAATTAGCATTTAAAAAACCTATTAAATTCACTGAAAAAACCATAGGTTTCACACCAGTTATAGTTAGCTGGAAATTTTACTCGCATAAAACCATTGAAATTCCCACGTTATAGTTAGTTGGACTCACTATAACTTGCGCGTGCAGTGCACTGCTGATGACGTCACATAATACATCACTCATGACATGGTCAGTGACATCACTCATGACATCACTGTAGCATTAATTTCAAGGTCAGACATATACAGTTAAGAACAGCACTGCACAGATTGTAATGACAACCACATGGAACTTGGTGCAACAAACGTGAATAAAAAGTGCAAGTGGCGACGCAAGTGAAAGGAAAAGAGCGGTGTTGGCGCACTGTGCATAAGGTGCAAACTATTTACAGTGAGTGGCTTAACGGCGCATGTGACATTGTGATATCACAGTGGGCACAGTTGATTTGATTTGAATCTAGAGCCACGGAAAGGAAGTGCGCCTATTGGTCAGGCTCTTAGGTCGACGGCGTTTCGATCCGGAGCATTTCGGATCATCATCAGGACTGGTTGTCTGAATGAGGGAGTGCTTAGAGGATCCTCGATGAGGGGGACCTTGTAACCAACAATTGGAGGGTGACTTAAGGCAGCTTGCGAAGTCTCAGTATGGGTAGAGTTTGGACTGCTGGGAGGAGCTGGCTGGAAATCTCAGCGTTCTCACCGGCCGTAGGGATCAGGCGTGCTACGTGTGCACTGATTTAATCAGCGCGTCTCGGCGGTCACGGATAGACTGCTTCTATCCGTGACCGCCGAGACGCGCTGATTAAATAAGTGCACACGCAGCACGGCTGATCCCTACGGCCGGCGAAGAAAGCTGAGTTCCCCAACAGGTGCGAACCATACACGGCTGGTCCCTACTATATATATATATATATTACCTACTGGCAATAGCCAGTAGGTATATATAGTTAGGACCTAGCTACCATAGGAAATCCGCAACATTCTATTGGGAATAACTTTGGCGCCGGTTGAGGAATTTGCGTGTAATTTTCGAATTTCCAAAACGTGTTTTCCCCATGTTAATTTCTATAGGACGTTCTGACAAGGCTACAGCCCGAACCGCTGAACGGAATTACACCAAACTTGGCAAAATTGTAGGGACTGTTACGCAGAAGTGCCTTTGCTATATTTGGTGAAAATTGCTCCAGTGGTTTTTATGAAAATTAACTTCAAAAGCACATATATATCTGGGCGGAGCCTAACCACACATCTCATCGTGAGATCTGATTGGCTGTCAGCACTTCATCCAAGAAGTGTTGGCAGCCATCTTGGGACCAATATACATGATAGCACCTCATTAAAAAGCATTGTAGTTAATAGAGGGTTTTAGGACTTTAGTTAAATTATAAATCATTTGTTGATGGTACCATACTCATTTTAGGAATTGTGGTGTGTTCTAAGGTGATTTTACAATGTGAAAAAGCCTTCTGCTGGGATATCATGAATCATGTTTGAAAGAAAACTATTATCTCATGCTTTTCCCACAGTGGTTTGGAAGGGGATCTATAAGCTAAACTGAAAGCATATTTTCTGTAAATTCACATTATCTTTCTCAGTCATGTGAGAATGAAGTCTGACATTCTCAGTAAAACATGTACATCCACCAAACAAGGACAGAGACTGTCAGTTGATTCCTTTGTGTTCTACTGCAGAGTGTTCTAAAGAACAACTAGAGCGCTAACAGTCCTACTTATTACAAAGGTATGGCACACCTGAAGCCATCTTCAGGGACTTCATCTCCTCACGGACTGAGTGGTCGCTCCCTGTGTCCCTGGCTGACACCTGGTATCGTAGCGCTGCTCTGCTTAAGAATCACTTTTAAACCTGCATTTGTTTTCGCCTGCTGTGTGCCTTGTTTAGCGCTTTGTCTAATTAGCGCTCTAGCTATTCAATTTTGCTGTTTCCTAACATAGTTTGCGCGTTTGCCAATAGCGCTCCTCTCTGCTCCTCCCCCCGCCTCCATTTTGTTTGTTTGTTGTCGTCCTCGTGTGCCCGACCCGCCTCCCAGCTGAGCCGCCCTCGCCCCTCCCCCTCCACTATCCATATATGACAGTTCTTCCCGCGCGCAGCGTTCACGCGCAGCGACCGCGCCCAATCCGCGCCGAAGGTGCGCCAAAGGTAAGCCCGTCTACGCCCGTCCGCGCCTGGACCACGCCCAGCGCCAGACCCCCTGCCCCTCGCGCTGCCCAGCCCTCCCGCATCACCTACGATGCCGCCACCCTCCTAGCCCTTAACCCCGGCCGCGCCCCCAACTGCGTCCAAGCCGCTCCTGGACACACCCATGGTCCTTTCTCTTGCTACTCCTGCAAATTCATCGGCACCGACAACATCTCCGCTACAACCACACCACAGATTCCCGACCCCAACCACCTACAATGCATCCTGCTCAACACCCGATCGGTCCATAGGCATGCCATTGACCTCTGGAATCTACTAGACACCATCTCTCCAGACATCGCCTTCCTTACAGAAACATGGATGAACGCTTCCTCCGCCCCAGACATCACCATTGCCATCCCTGAAGACTATAAGATCACACACAAGGACCGTACCAGCCACACAGGAGGAGGAATCGCTATCGTCCATAAAAAAATCAATCCACATCTCAACCAGCTCTGACGTCAACCTCGCCAACTCTGAACACCTTCACTTCCAGATCCACATCGACCCCAAGACCACACTCAGAGGCACCCTCCTTTACAGACCACCAGGACCCCGCGCAAAGTTCAGTGAAGACATCACGGACTTCATCACTCCACACGCGCTCCCCTCCAAAGATTACATCCTTCTGGGAGACCTCAACTTTCACCTTGAAAATAACAACGACCGCAACACCACCACCCTCTTGGACAACCTCGCCAACCTCGGACTTAAACAACTGGTCACTTCCCCCACCCACATAGCAGGTCACACACTCGACCCCATCTTCACCTCCAGCAATCATGTCTCCTTCAGCCACACCACGGATCTCCTCTGGACTGACCACAGCTGCGTTCACTTCACCTACAACAAGCCGAAACCCACCAACCACCTCCAACCAACTCTGCAAAGAAACTGGAACAAAATCACCATCGACCAGATCTCCTCATCACTCCTTCTAAACACCCCAGCCCACTCTTCTAACCCAGACCAAGCCGCCGCCAACTTCACCCTATGGTTATCCAACACCGCCGACATCCTAGCACCACTGAAAAAACGTCAACGCAAACCTAGCAGCAAGAAGGCCTCATGGTTCAACGATGATCTTAAGAAGTCCAAGAAACTCTGCCGCTCCCTTGAAAAGGCCTGGAAAAAAGACCCAACCACTAGCACCAAGGACGCCTTCAAAAACGCCACCCGCACACACCACCAACTAATCCGAAAGGCCAAGAAAACAGCATTCAAGGATCGACTAGACAACAACGCCCACAACAGCAAGGAACTTTTCAACATCGTCAAGGAATTCACCAACCCCTCGGCCAACTCCAACGACATCACCCCGTCTCAAGCCCTCTGCGACTCCCTAGCTCTATTCTTCCACAACAAAATTGCGGACATCCACAACAGCTTCGACAACCAACCCGGAGACCAACCCACCCAACCTCATGCTGAACATTCCCCCCCCTCGAACACTCTTAACGACTGGAACCCAATCTCCACTGAGGACACCATCCGCCTGATGAACTCTATCCACTCAGGATCCCCCACAGACCCATGTCCTCACCACATCTTCAACAAAGCAGACTCCGTCATAGCACCGCACCTCCGAGACGTCATCAACTGCTCCTTCAACTCCGCCACCTTCCCGGAAAGCTGGAAACACGCTGAACTCACCGCCCTTCTGAAAAAACCCACAGCGGACCCCACCGAACTCAAAAACTACCGCCCCATATCGCTCCTTCCTTTCCCAGCCAAAGTCATCGAGAAAGCTGTCAACAACCAACTCGCCGCTTTCCTCGAAGCCAACAAATCCCTCGACTCCTCACAATCTGGCTTCCGAGCAAAACACAGCACTGAGACCGCCCTCATCGCAGCAACAGACGACATTCGAACCCTACTGGACAATGGAGACACAGTCGCCCTCATCCTCCTCGACCTCTCTGCAGCCTTCGACACAGTCTGCCACAGCACCCTTTTACAACGCCTCAGAAACATCGGAATACAAGGAAAAGCACTCGAATGGATCACCTCGTTCCTCACCGGAAGAACCCAGAGAGTCCGCCTTCCACCATTCAAGTCCGAAGCCACTGAAGTCATCTGTGGCGTACCACAAGGATCCTCACTCAGTCCCACCCTCTTCAACGTATACATGAGCCCCCTCGCGGCCATCGCTCGCCAACACAACCTCAACATCATCTCCTACGCGGATGACACTCAACTGATCCTTTCTCTCACCAATGACCCCAGCACCGCCAAAACAAACCTACACGAAGGAATGAAAGAAGTTGCCGAATGGATGAAACAAAGCCGTCTGAAACTGAACTCAGATAAAACAGAAGTCCTCATCTTAGGTACATCCCCCTCTGCATGGGACGACTCTTGGTGGCCGGAAGCCCTTGGAAAAGCACCCACCCCGACAGACCACGCACGGAACCTAGGCGTTATCCTGGACTCTTCTCTCTCAATGAACAGACAAGTCAACGCCGTATCCTCATCCTGCTTCAACATTCTTCGCATGCTCAAAAAAACATTTCGCTGGATCCCCACCGAAACCAGAAAAACAGTCACCCATGCTCTGGTCACGAGCCGACTGGACTACGGAAACACCCTCTACGCAGGTACTACCGCTAAACTCCAGAAGAAACTCCAACGAATCCAAAACGCCTCAGCCAGGATCATATTAGACATCCCGCGTAACGAACACATCTCTGGCCACCTGAAAGACCTCCACTGGCTACCCGTCAATAAGAGGATCACTTTCCGACTGTTAACCCACGCACACAAATCACTCTACAACATCGGACCAGAATGCCTCAACTCACGACTGTCCTTCTACACCCCCTCCCGCCAACTACGTTCTTCCAGCCAAGCCCTCGCCACTGTACCCCGCATCAACAAGACCACCATGGGAGGCAGATCCTTCTCATACCTGGCAGCTAAAACATGGAACTCACTCCCCACCTACCTTCGCCTTACCCAGAACCACCTAGCATTTAGAAAGCAACTTAAAACGTGGATATTTGACAAGTAATCCTCCTCCCCTCCCTAAGCGCCTTGAGACCCTCTGGGTATGTAGTGCGCTATATAAATTCTCTGACTTGACTTGACTTGACATCTTGATTGGAATAAAGTGGTAACTCTTAAAACATTTAATTTAAAAAGGAACAAAATGAGGGGGTATATTTTGCCATAGAAAGTATGATTAGTGCTGCAGAAAGAACAATTAGGGCACATTTTGAGTGACTTCCCAAATCCTCTTCTATTTCATTAAAAAATTCTGACATGCAGTCTCCCAAGATGGCCACTACAGACAAAAGAGCCCAAATGTAGCCCAAATATCACCCAGATGTAGCCCAACTATAGCCCAATGACAGAATGTCCCAGAGTGTTCTAAAGAACAACTAGAGCGCTAACAGTCTTACTTGGAATGAAGTGGTAAGTCTGAAAACATTTAATTTAAAAAGGCACAAAATGAGGGGGTTCATTTTGCCATAGAAATAGAAAGTATGATTTGCAGCAGACTTCCCTGGTGAGCAGTAGCTTTACTACAGTTATCTAATGAGCAACTAGAGTGCTAACATTCAGAATTTATGGCAAATGTGTGACACATCTGAATGCCTTCTTGATGGAACCAAAGTAAACAAGCATTGAAAATGCAATAGATCTCGCCCTCGTTTAAGTTAAAGCCATTCTGTTTGTAATGAGGTGGCTTTTTAGCTTTGCTTTTATTAGTGTTTTTAAAACTTTCATGTAAATAACATGCATATGTAGGCATATATGTATATGTATGCATGCATTTATATTTGTATTTATATAGATATGCAGATTATATATGTTTATATATGTATGTATATATATATATATATATACATACACATAAATGCATATGCATATATATATATGCATATATATATGTGTATATGTGTGCGTGTAGAGAGAGGTAGAGAGGTAGAGGTGTAGAGGTAGAGAGGTAGAGGTAGAGAGGTAGAGGTAGAGAGGTAGAGATTAGTAGATAAAGAAGTAGAGAGAGGTAGAGAGGTAGAGAGAAGAGAGTGAGTAATAGAGTAGAGAGTGAGTAGTAGAGAGTAGTAGAGACCAGTAGAGAGAGTAGCCAAGAGTGAGTAGTAGAGAGTAGTAGAGTGAATAGTAGAGTGAGTAGTAGAGAGTAGTAGAGAGTGAGTAGTAGAGAGTGAGTAGTAGAGAGTAAGTAGTAGAGTGAGTAGTAGAGAGCAGTAGAGAGTGAGTAGTAGAGAGTAGTAAAGAGTGAGTAGTAGAGAGTAGTAGAGAGTGAGTAGCAGAGAGAGAGAATAGTAGAGAGTAGTAGAGAGTGAGTAGTAGAGTGAGTAGTAGAGAGAGAGTAGTAGAGAGTGAGTAGTAGAGAGTAGTAGAGAGTGAGTAGTAGAGAGTGAGTAATAGAGAGTAGTAGAGAGATTAGTAGAGAGTGAGTAGTAGAGAGTAGTAGAAAGTGAGAAGTAGAGAGTGAGTAGTAGAGAGTAGTAGATAGTGAGTAGTAAAGAGTGAGTAGTAGAGAGAGTAGTAGAGAGTGAATAGTAGAGAGTAGAGAGTAGTAGAGAGTGAGTAGTAGAGAGTAGTAGATAGTGAGTAGTAGGGAGTGAATAGTAGAGAGAGAGTAGTAGAGAGTAGTAGAGTAGTAGAGAATGAGTAGTAGAGAGTGAGTATTAGAGAGTAGTGGAGTAGTAGAGAGTAAGTAGTAGAGAGTAGTGGAGAATATTCCAAAGTTTGGCACAGCACCACTTGCACAATAAGTCCAATCAAATCATATCACTTAGAGTCCCTATTGAAGCGCTGAATCTTGGTGTATATTCAAATGCTTTTATTTTCCTTAAGTTTATGTACCACAGCCAGCTGACGCGTTTCGTTCTGTACAACAGAACTTCTTCAGGGCGTTCTTATTTCCTTCAAGTTATGTCGGTATCCTGTTGTCATATAACTAGATATTTCTTCCAAATGTTAGACGAGACGTAAGTACATTCTTATTCAAAGTGACTAGGTATCAATTTTACCCACACAATTCGGGCAGACTTGAGTAATTTATAGCATCCTCAAAGTCAGTCTTTCAAAAATTCCAAAGTATAGGACATGATAATCCAAATCCAAATGTTTCTCAAGAAAAGTAATTTTCAATCGTTCGGAATTTCGGCGTTTGGGCAGATATGACCCAGGGACCCCCAGTATGCAAGGGGTATTAGTCCCCCCTCTGCAAACGCGCCAGTAGCCTGCGTTGCAGAGAGGTGTAAAAAGAGGCATAGCCTCATTACACCTCTGTGCAATGCAGCCCCCTGGCGCATACTGGAGGTTCCAGGTGGGCTAGTTGGCCCCCAGGGACCCCCAGTATGCAAGGGGAAATAGTTCCCCCTCTTCAAACATGCACGGGGGCTGCGTTGCAGAGAGGTGTAAAAAAGGGTGTGGCCTCATTACACCTCTCTGCAATGCAGCCCCCTGGTGCATACTGGAGGCTCCTGGTGGGCTTGTTGGCCCCCAGGGACGCCCAGTATGTAAGGGGAATTAGTTCCCCCTCTGCAAGCGCGCCAGGGGGCTGCGTTGCAGAGAGGTGTAACAAGGGGCATAGTCTCATTACACCTCTGCAATGCAGCCCCCTGGCGCATACTGGAGGTTCAAGGTGGGCTAGTTGGCCCCCAGGGGCCCCCAGTATGCAAGGGGAATTAATTCCCCCTCTTCAAACATGCACGGGGGCTGCGTTGCAGAGAGGTGTAAAAAGGGGCGAAGCTTCATTACACCTCTCTGCAATGCAGTCCCCTGGCGCATACTGGAGATTCCTGGTGGGCTTTCAGGTCTTACATAGTTATGAATTAGCATTAAAAAAAACTTTGAAATTCACTGAAAAAAACATAGGTTTCAGGCCTTATATAGTTAGGAATTAGCATTTAAAAAACCTTGCAAATTCACTGAAAAAACCATAGGTTTCAGGCCTTATATAGTTAGGAATTAGCATTTAAAAAACCTTTGAAATTCACTGAAAAAACCATAGGTTTCAGGCCTTATATAGTTAGGAATTAGCATTTAAAAAACCTTTAAAATTCACCCAAAAAACAATACGTTTTAGGGGTGTTATAGTTAGCTGGACATTTCACTCATACAAAACCATTGAAATTGCTCCTATATAGTTAGTTGTACTAACTATATTTCGCGCACCCGCAATCCACTGCTGATGATGTCACATATTACATCATTCATGACATGGTCAGTGACATCACTGATGACATCTCAAATGACATCACTGATGACATCACTGATGACATCATCCAGTGAATGTGGTTTGCTTCGTTATTTAAATATGCATTATATATATACCAATTTGCATTGAAGAATGAGTGGATATATAAAAATAAATATTTGGATGGAGGATTTAGTGGCAGTGTAATTGACTGTTTACTTGACCAATTTATAGTGTCTCACTAAATATAGTGGATAGTGACTAAACTGTTTGAATATCTGTATCACTTTGTCAGTTGTTGTGTATACCTGTGTAAAGGCCTGAAACCTATGTTTTTTCCAGTGAATATATATATATATATATATGATTGCCACACACTCGTGATAATAATTTTTCAGCCTCATGAAAAAGCGGCGTGGTGCCACGAAACGCGTCGAGGAGTATGCTGAAGACGAGCTGTTTAAGAATAAACCAAAGCGATGTAACTGAAAACTGAGTCGTCCTTGTAATTGCTGGGAGTGCGAGAGACATTCTGCCTTGGCGGAAAACGGATTCATTTATTAGCAGCAGGGCCCTGCTGCACTTGTAAACGCACCGCCACAGAGCGCATGGAAGCCCCCACCTGGGCCATTACACTTAGATCATATATATTTATATATATATATATATATATCTCACAACTCTTCTCCGCTTGGAAAGAATAGCCGCACTCCCAACGGTGATAATTAAGGTTTGTTTAATCAATGGCGCTAACAATCCTGACACGTTTCAAAGCTCCTGCTTCTTTCTCAAAGGAGCGCCCAGGCATCATCTGAAACAATCCAGCTTCCACAGACACCTCCATGGACGAAGGCACGGACACGAGGTAGTAAAGATGAGCCAAATATTTATTGCTCAGGTCCACCCTCAACCCCTGAGGTAAGTAAGACGCGTTTCGGATTTCAAGAATATATATATTCACTGAAAAAAACCTAGGTTTCATGCAAGTAATAGTTAGGAATTATCATTTAAAAAACCTTAGAAATTCACTGAAAAAAACATGTGTTCAGGGGTGTTATAGTTAGCTGGAAATTTCACTCATACAAAACCTCCGTTATAGTTAGTTGTACTAACTCTAACAGTAATTCTTGCGCCCACAATCCACTGTTGATGATTTCACATATTACATCATTCATGACATGGTCAGTGACATCACTGATGACATCACTGATGACATCTCAAATGACATCACTGATGACATCATCCAGTGAATGTGGTTTGGTTCGATATTTAAAAATGTATTATATATATATATAGCAATCTGCATTGAAGAATGAGTGGATGTATACGTGTCTGGATGGAGGATTTAGTAGCAGTGTGATTGACTGTTTACTTGACTGCCCAAAGATGTGTCAATAGTAGATTCAGTAGGTATATGACATTAAGACTACATGTTATAATAGTTGTTTGGGTGAGTGAATATGTTTATGGGTGTGCTGATGAGCAAATATATATCTCAATAGTACATGTCCAACAAACTAGAATAATTAAAGGCAGTGTATGTGACATTTGTTGTATAAAAATAAGTATACATAAGACTCAGTGATTGCATGAGTGACTGTATGGATAACTGTATATTTGTAATAGTGATTTTATAACACTCTAAGTATGAGTTACTGTCTATATGAATACATGAAGTGGTGTTTGTATAAGTGTGTAGCTGAGTAAATGTAAATATGATAAATTATTTGCATAAGTGAGTAGGATGACTGCATAAGTAAATAGGATGAGTGCTGATGTGTAATGTGAATATAGGTGTATAAGTATATTTGATAGTGTTCTATTGATTATTGACAGCATGTATGAGTGAATCTATAGGTAATTGATTAGATGTGTGTAGATCTAGGAATCACTGAGTGGGTTTTTAGATACTTGTATTGGTGTGTAAATGGATTCAAATATGGTACTCTGTTTTTTACAGTGAGTGATGAAAGGTTATACTAGTGTATGATGAGGTGTATCTGATGGTCATGTGAATGATGTCAACAGTGATGTAATTTGAGATGTCATCAGTGATGTCACTGACCATGTCATGAATGATGTGATATGTGACATCATCACCAGTGGATTGCCGGCGCGAGAGTTACAGTTAGTACAACTACCTATAACGGAGGAATTTGTATGGTTTTGTATGAGTGAAATGTCCAGCTAACTATAACACCCCTGAAACCTATGGTTTTTTCAGTGAATTTCTAAGGTTTTTTAAATGATAATTCCCAACTATAACTTGTCTGAAACCTATGGTTTTTTCAGTGAATTTCAAAGGTTTTTTAAATGATAGTTCCTAATTATAATGTTCATTACGCATATCTGTTTTTTCTATCTTTTTTAATTATCATCCCATTCTCAACCTAGTAAAAACTGCAAATATTACCACTCTTCAATTGATTCCTTCCGACAACAAAATCGCTACAAACCAGAACCACAACTAACGTTAATAATATACAAACTAGGTGTTCCCGTAGAAAGAAAAACACCACTTCCCCATACTTCCAACAACAAGGTAAATCTGCAATGCTTCCTAAAAAACAGGCGATAGTTCAATTTATTACCACTAACAAATTAACATCAATTAACTAGTGTAATGACGTCGACTATGTACTGTGTGAATTACATCCAACTCACACCCATATTTAAAGACGAATATGTGATAGAAGTACTAAATATGCACTTCCAACACACAACAAAATCACAACACCCAGCGCCACCACCACTACAAGCACCCCTCCTGACCCCTCCCCCTCTACTACCTCAAAGGCAGCACAAAACAGGACAACGGTCCTTCCCAAAATAATATATCTACTCAACAGCACACTAGCTGAATGTTCAGAGATGTGGCAACCAACTATGTATAAGGGAGGAAACACGCACATCAACAATAATTTACACAAGACTACTGATGAAATGCTATACAAAACTCACTATAGAAACCAAAAACTTTTCCGTGTGTAGATATACTATTGATACGTGTAGTGTACTGCACAGTGAACGCAACCATATAATCTCAGACACTGGGGAATATCTCGGTCATGTAGCTGTGTTGTCTCCCCCCCCTTGAAACAGAAGCGGAGTGGGCTGGTCCAACGTACGCAACTCCAGCGTAAGAGTATAAATAATTAGGCTATGCCTTGGGTGTGGTTCATTTGTGCAAAGACAAAAGACTCTGCCACAACGAAGGTCCTCACCCTGCCACATGGCTGACGCCATGACCACGTGCCTCCTCGATACTGGCGCCACAGCACCGCAGACGTGTATCTGTATCGACTACTGCCTTCGATCTACACTGCCGACAGCAGGGTTCACAACTTGAATTCAGCTTTGGATCTACACTACGGACAGCATTACATTTAGCCTTGTTTTATGTTTTATGTAAGGCAGAGACAATTGTACTATATGTCTTCAGATTTTGTTAAAGGATGTGACAAATGCATTCCTCGATGTCTGTCCTGACTACTGCCTTCGATCTACACTGCGGACAGCAGGGTTCACAACTTGAATTCAGTTTTGAATCTACACTACAGACAGCATTGAATTTAGCCTTGATTTATGTAAGGCAGAGACAACTGTAATGTATGTGTTCAGATTTTCTTAAAGGATGTGACAAAAAGCATTCCTTGATGTTTGTGTCAACTACTGTCTTCGATCTACACTGCGGACAGCAGGATTCACAACTTGAATTCAGCTTTGCACATACACTACCAACAGTAGGAAATTCAGCCTTGATTTATTTAATGCAGAGAACATTGTACTGTATATGTTCAGATTTTCTTAAAGGATGTGACAAAAAGCATTCCTTGATGTTTGTGTCCACTACTGCCTTCGATCTACACTGCAGACAGCAGGGTTCACAACTTGAATTCAGCTTTGCATCTACACTACGGACAAGAGGGAATTCAGCCATGATTTCTTTAATGCAGAGACAATTGTACTGTAAGTGTTCAGATTTCGTTAAAATAAGTGACAAAAATCATTTGTCGATATGTATGCTGACTACTGCCTTCGATCTACAGTTCGGACAGCAGGGTTCGCAACTTGAATTCAGCTTTGGATCTACACTACGGATAGCATGAAATTCAGCCTTGATTTATTTAAGGCAGAGACAATTGTACTCTAAGTCCTCAGATTTTGTTAAAGGATGCGACAAAAAAGTAAGTAAGAAAGAGACGTTGTACCAGTGCGACCCGCCCAAACCACGAATCATCACAGAGTGCGTACACGCTGAGTTCTTTAGGTACCACTAACTCACTGTACCACAATTCATCTCCTCGTGGCCTTAGTAAGACAGACTTCCCTAGGCAAAAAACATTGCTCCCAGTGCAGCCTGCCCGGACCACGCGTCATCGCAGGTTATGTACACGTTCAGTGCCAAAGGTACTACTAACTCAGTGACCCATAATTCATCACCATATGGCCGTATTCAGGCAGAATTCAACAGACAAAAGACATTGGTCCTAATGCGGTCCCCCTGGACCACGCATTATCGCAGGGTAAGTACAAGCTCAGCGGCAAAGATACTAACTCAGTGCACCATAAGTCATCACAAAAAAGAGTGAACAGTTTTATGTCAGTAATGAGGTATACTATCACTTTTAAATAGAATTGATGCAGAATTCAATTGACAAAAGACATTACTTCAATTACTGTGTCTTCCCCCATCACACATCATCGCAGGGTATGTACACGCTAAACGCTAAAGGTACTACCAACTCAGTGCACCATAAATCATCGCCATGTGACCTTATTAAGCTAGAATTCACAAGACAAAAAACATTGCTATCAGTACAGCCTGCCCGGACCACAAATCATTGCAGGCTCCACAGAACCTTGTTGTTACAGGTGCCACTAACTCAGTGCACAACTTATCATCGCTGGCTGCACACACGCTAAATTACTAATACTGTGCAGCTCTACTCAACGCCACGTGGCCGTGTGCTCTTACTAACCGCTGCCTCCTGCCTACACTGCGGTCATCAGAGCTCACAATTAAATAGACTCTTGATTTATTATTTGCAGAGTAGAGTACCAAAATAAGTATAATATCTATAAAACCTACACAATATTCCTTTAGTATGCTTCCTTCAAGAACTTCTTTTATATCAGTTATAGATTTAGTTGAATAATAAAATTCATGCTGCAGGTGCAAAGGCACACCCAATGGCAGTCTACACTGCGGACAGCACAGGTCACAATTTGAACTATAATGTCCCTGAAACATACATATTTCGACAATGTATTCCATACATGTTTCATCTTTTATTTCAATCGTGATTACAGATGATGCAGTCCAGTAGGCAACAGACAATGCTTCCAGTGCAGCCTGCTCGGACCAAGCATCATCGCAGGGTGCGCACACGCTGAGCATCAGACGTACCACTAACTCAGTGCACCATAAATAATCGCCACGTGGCCTTCTTAAGGCAAAATTCAGTAGTCAAAAGACAATATTACCAGTGCGGTCTCCCTGGACCACGCATCATCGCAGGCTCCACACAAACTGACCCTACCTTAGTGCACCACAACTCATGAACCCTTTACGATAGAATCTTCTGTGTATTATTTCACATATAGTGCTCCTACCTTTGTACAGCAGGAGTCATAAACCGTTTATGATGGAATATCTGTGAATGATATCATGATTACTATTCTACTTGTTACCAACAGCAACGTAATAAAATGGAGTCGAGCAGCGCATGTGCCCGTACCCACTTCAACTATCTATCTGTGAGTGTGTATTCATTATGTTTTTAAAATGCTGCTCCTGGGCCCTACCAAATTATATTGTGCTGTAAACAGTGTAGGCAACCATCTTACCTCCGGCAGTAACAAAAACTTAGATTTTATAACTTTCTCTCGCTCATTCTACAAATACGAATGTAGAAACTGGATCATTACAATACTGCAAGCAAAGTGTATATTAAATTTATAAGTGTGTGCTATTGCTCGAGTTTTTTAATTTCTTTTTAGCATATTTATATAGCGTGAACCCCGACCCAAAGCTATGTCAGCAATTTACATGAGCACCGTATTTAAAGTACATTTTCAGGCACGCATAGATTACGTTGTTTTTCTACAATAACAGGATGTGGACACGACTCCGAGGCTCGAACACTGATTTCCAGCACCAAGTTCGACAGTACACCCGAATGACCACATATGTATATATATTAGCTGCCCTTCATGTGCCAAAAACTGCAACCTAAAGCTCTCATAGCCCTGTATTACTACAGCTACAATACTCCACTGAATGTACAACAAACATTTAAATTCGCAGAAATGCGTCATGTCCACCATCTTTTATGTGTGCAACTTTGGATGAATGGAGGATCAGTAATTCCCCGTACCTTCCATGTTGGCCATGTTGTGGGACTTTACAGACATAATGACACATTTACATGTAAGACCCGGTTGACGGCAGCACTACAACACAGACACCCAAATCAGTTGATTTCTCATATAGCTCACAACGGCACCACGCCCATAGCTCCGGAGTCATCGTTCACAGCCTCGCGCAGCACTGGCATACGTCAGGCCAGCCCACTCCATTTACACTTCCAGGAAAATACAACAACGCTACATGGCCCAGATTTCCATTGTAGTGATTTCTTAGTTGCAGGTCTAGTTGTCAGAACGGCACAAACACACACACTCCCTCATGGCTGGTATACACCCACACCACACCCATCCAACACAGGCGTCACAACACACGTGACCCTACCAATAAAAAAGACGGGGCGCACGCGCTCTACGTCATTTTAAAGTTGCTCCCATCGCAAGCGCTGTGATGGCCCATCCTGGTGGTTCGAACCCCTCATGTAGGCCCGAACTACCGAACAGGGGGGCCCACTACCACGTGCATGGCCTCTTTGGTCACTGAGTTAGTGATACTGCAAGGACTGAGCGGGGGAGGTACCTGCGATGATGATGGGTACACAAATATGTCCTTACCCATAGCGATATCAAGACTCAGCACCAAATGTGAGACTTCTTGGTGGCAGAGCGGGACTGCATGATGTAGAACATGCCCTGTCTGCGACAAGGTGAGCAGTGAGGCCTGGGTGCGCAGCGGATGGAGTCGATGGGGTACAGCAGACTGGATACAAAAAGGCGGCATATCGATTTAGGCGTACGCAGTCCTATATACCTTATCTTACTGCATTTGTATTTTTTTTCCTATAGCAGGAAAGTTTTTGTAGTCGGTCAAATGTCCGTCGCCCGTGATGATTGAAACCACGTGTATCACTGCGCACCGATTGGTTTCTATAACCGGATGGAAAACATTACTACTCTACTACTTGTTCATAAATCGAAGCCCCTTAAACAAGTTGGAGCCGTACAAATAGTTGTATTTTTAATGCGGGAGAGAAGGTGTGTGAAAGGGCGATGTTATTCTACTCCACATTAAGATAGTGGCAATTACCAATCATAACATCTTTCTTTTACTATCTTTTAGATGTGGAGCTTCAGGGTGCAGTATGTCCCGACAGGTGGTGGAAGACACACCGGTGACAGAAAGGTGAGCTGCGAATATTCTTTTCAGTCACTTTCTCACTTCCTCTCTCCTTTGATGAACAAATGACGCACAAGCTTATCTTCCTTTTCAGCTAACAGGTTGTGTTTCACAAATTGGCGTCCCCCCAACACCTCCAAAGCTCAACGTTTAAGGATTCTGCGATGAAGCGTGGCCATCGTAACAGCTCGTAGGAAGGTTGCTTCGACAAGTGGTGGACCCTCTTTGAAACACGCCTATGGCACAAGGTGAGCAGAGAAGCTTGTTTCCGAAGCAGCGAGAAGTCACCTGTGGTGGAGAAAGTGGATAGTGTGCAGCAGCTTCAGTGCACAGGAATATACAATCACCTCCGAGCAGTGGGAGTGGATAGATTACAACAGTCTGAGTGCGCAGGAAAGGTCACTCACCTCCGGACACTAGGAGTCAATGGGGTGCAGAAGTCTAGGTACGCAGTAATGAGAACTAACCGCAATGCAGTGGGAGTGCATGGGGTATAGCACCCTGGGCGGAAAAGAGCGCACAGATACCTCCTTGCAGTGGGAGTTGATGTAATTAAGTAGCCTGGGTGTGCAAATGCGCAACGCAGAAATATATATGTGCAGTTGTATGTACTCTGCAAATACTCATTTTATACTATCTTTCAGATCACTAAACTCGAGGGTGCACTATGAACCGGCTTGTGTTTGGACACACACTGGAGGCAAAATGGTGAGCTATGAAGATTTTCTCCAGTACCTCTCCTGCTCCATCTATTACTTTCTCTCTCTCACACTTTCAATGTATTTCTTTCTCTCTCTCTCTCTCTCTTTCTCTCTCTCTCTCTCTCTCTCACACTGTTTCTCTTTTCAAGTTTTGAACGCTGCTGTCCACACTGCAGATAAATAAATCAAGGATGAATTTAACACTGTCTGCATTATAGATCTAAACCAGAATCCAAGTTGTAACCTCTGCTAGATACAGTGTTTGCAAAAGGTAAGCAGAGCGGCTTATATACACAATGCCTTCAATTAAACGTGGTGCAAACAAACAATATTATCCTGCATAATGACGTGATCTCTCACCTCATTCTGTCTCATCTCTGAATCATTTTAAAGACATGCTGGACCATACAGTAGATCTGAGCCAGCAGGAACTTCCCTACAAACACCTCCTCAGCGCGGACCTACAAGAGGGGTGGGATATATAAAGCACACTGCACATGTGCGAATAAGCAATCTTGCCAAGTGTTATGTTAATTTGTGATCTTTGACTTCATTCAGGCACATCTCTGTCTCATTTTAAATACCATCTATACCATAAGATAGGCCTAAGCCTACAAGCAGTGCTGCCCTGCAAACTCCTGTTGAGGGTGATTCCACGGGAGGGGTGTGGTGCACTACCCTGAGAATGCATGTGAAAAAAACGATTTTGCCTTTCGTAATGATGTAATCTCGCACCTCATTCAATCACATTGATCTAACTTTAAGGACTTATGTTTCATTTTTGTTTTGCAGGTTACTTACGTTACTACCACTGCAGTCCATCTCACGTTTTGTTCATTCTACTGTGTTATTAAAGTTACGCTTTTATTTATTTATGTTTCAATAAAAGTTCATTTAAAAAAAAAACTGAGTGTATGTCTTCTTTTTCTGACAACATTTGACTATTATTCCGTGTGATACCGAGGCTAAGTCTTTATCAGCTCTTTACCAGAGACTGTAGCTGCGATTAACGGGTCCTATACATTTTTTTACATTGCAGCACACCAGCTGTTTGGATTAGCAACATTGTGTGCTCAATTAAGTGTTCCATGAACTGTTACCATCGTAACAGGCAGTAAGCAGTTTGGGAGTAGGGTTCAAAGGTGCTGGCTGTACAGAAGCTGTTATATTTACCCAGGATCCTCTACATGACAGAGGGAAAAGCAAACTGAGACGACAGAAAACTGTGTACATTAAGAGCAAAAGAAGTACACAACTCTTCGAATCAACCTCAAGAGAGGGCTCGAGCCATAACGACTGGTGTTATAAAACCCCATGTACAATTTGCCTACTCTGTACTCAACAATGGACAATTCTTTATCGATCCCAATCAGACACTGCTGCTTCACGATTCACAGTGTGCACGTCACTAAATACTTTGTGGCTATTTAAATGGAAGACAGGATTGTCGACATTCCAAAACTTAGGGTCATATTTACAAGGACGGCATTAAAATTATCGCCGCTTTAGCAGCAGCAAACTGCCGCTAAAACGGCGATAATAGACTTAAAAATCCTTTGTTGTCTTACCGGAAGATTTTTTCTCCACTGCTGTTTGCTATGACAGGGTGGGAGCCGAGGCTCCCACCATGCCATAGCAAACTTGGTTTGCATTTTGAAAGAGAAAACACGAAAACCTGCTCTCTCTTTTAAAATGCAAAGCAGAGTGCTTTTCCCCACAGGGACCTGCATATTAGCAGGTCCCCCTGTGAAAAAGTAATGTCGGCTTCCGAAGGACGCAGGGAGCTGGATGGGACCGTAGGGACATTGGGGCTCCACCCACAGTCCCCAATGTTGTATATATGCCCATGGGATGGGATCCGGAGGAAGAATAAAAATTAGTAGTAGGTGATAATTTTTTTTAACGGTAAACATAGGAGTCTGTATTGGGCAAATTTATAAGGACAACGTTAAAATGTTCTGGTGTAAACCTGGGTTTCTATTGGAATTCTCAGGAATTCTCAAAAGCCTATTATTAAGCCTATTATTGCCGCTTTAGCAGCACTTTTCTAACGCTAAAGCGACAATGATTTTAAAGCTGTCCTTGTAAATATGCTCCCAATATCGCGGGAAATACAGCAAAAATTCATGTTCACAAGTGAAAACCTTGTTAATATAAGACTGTGGACTTAACATATCAATTCACATCGCATATTAAACATGCTTAAGTCTACTTCAGAAGAGATGTTACGATCCAGCATAAACCGCAATTAGCGAGAGTTTTGCTATCGGTCCTCAAATCCAGGGCCTCCTTGTAAATACAACGCTGTTGTCCTACCTCCCTCTTCCATGTTATATTGTCATAGGAACACCTACCTTGCCTCTGTGAACACATACATTGCAACTTATTGGAGATGCAAGGCGACCCGCTAGCAACAGGCTGCTAACATGCGGTATTGCATCTTAGCGTCGCCTAGTAAAAAGGGCGATATAATTTTTAACACATTTTATTTTTAAATGCCGTGAAATAGTCCTTGTCAATATGCCCTTAAGTTTTCTATGACAGAGCGGGAACCTCGACTCCTGCCCTGCCATAGCAAACAGGTTCACTTTTTAACATTTAATCACACCCAGCGCTACAGTTCTGGGTAGTCAACTAT
The DNA here is from genome assembly GCF_964261635.1 of Lissotriton helveticus. NCBI lineage: Eukaryota > Metazoa > Chordata > Amphibia > Caudata > Salamandridae > Lissotriton > Lissotriton helveticus. The sequence goes on along the minus strand of NC_136070.1, from coordinate 131,998,432 downwards.
TTTATTTTAGTCTTTTTGTCTTTTTTTTATAGAAAAGATTTTTTCATAGAATTGTTAAATGTCATCAAAAGAACAATTGTCAAACAATAAAGAATACATTCAGAAAAATGTGCAATATATACAAGTGTTCAATATGTACAAAATCAATACTGTGAATTTGAAAAACACCAAAAACACATTAATACAATGCCTAAAAGTAATTTTTAACTAGGCACCAGTCCTTCATATTCTGTACAAAAAAGACAGGCGGACAACGCAGTTTATAGGTACTGCCTGCCTGTCTTATTGACCCAGAAACTAGATGAATACTTCTATTTTAAATGTGAACATAATACTGACACCAAATCCCCCTATGATTATTGTTTACAGTATTGGCTTCCTCCAGTCTGTGTCCTGAGGAGAACCCATAACCAAACTGGGGTTCAAAACGTGTTGACTCTGAGCCTGAAAAAAGAAGAAGGGTGCAGCTAGGGTTATCAAATAGCATCACATTTTTCCATCCCTAGGTGTGCAACCCCAGAAGTATTCATCTAGTTTCCGGCTCAATAAGACAGGCAGGCAGTACCTATGAACTGCGTTGTCCGCCTGTCTTTTTTGTACAGAATATGAAGGACTGGTGCCTAGTTAAAAATTACTTTTAGGCATTGTATTAATGTGTTTTTGGTGTTTTTCAAATTCACAGTATTGATTTTGTACATATTGAACACTTGTATATATTGCACATTTTTCTGAATGTATTCTTTATTGTTTGACAATTGTTCTTTTGATGACATATAACAATTCTATGAAAAAAGCTTTTCTATAAAAAAAAGACAAAAAGACTAAAATAAAATAGTTGACTACCCAGAACTATAGGGCTGGGTGTGATTAAATGATAAAAAGTGAACCTGTCTGGCTATCGGTTCTGTTTAGTATATTGGAGTGGTCCAAGCCAGTCAGAGACAGGACCCAAACCTTCTTATCGCCCTGCCATAGCAAACAGCAGTGTCCCGGGGGTGGTGTTCCCCTGGGCACTCGACTGCTCCAGAACGGGAGCCACGCGGCCCCCCTCCCAGAACATAAAAAGACCCAGAGGGTGGTAATCCCCGGGGCTTAGATGGACCTTTGAGCCCCCCCACCCATTTTTTTAAAAGCCCCGGAGAGTAGCACTCCCCGGGGCTGGAGGAGACCGTAATTTCACCCCGGGCTTTGGTCAACCCAGGAGCTAGTTTTTATACAAGCACAGGAGCCAATGCTTTGTTTTTATTTTTTTAACGGCGGATCCATGCAGATTGCGCACATTTCTCCATTTTTTCAACAACAAAAAAATATTTTTTTGCGCCCTGGGGGTCCTTGTAGGACCCCTAAGCATGTCTAGAGGGTCGAGATATTTCTACCCTGCCCCCTTTTTATGTTTTGAACACTTGTTCCACTAATTTCATGACCCTCGCTTCTACTGAGGCACAAAATGGCTGCCAACACTTCCTGGTTTCGAATGTTGACAACCACTTGACAGCCAATTAGCATTCAGCACGTGATCGGGACGGTGCGCTGAGGGTGCGCTCAGGATGCGCAGATCCAACACAGCCCTAGATATATATGTACTTTTATTGGTGATTTTCTCAGGAACTACTGAACGCATTTACACCATTTAAGCAAAAGGCATGAGTGTGAACCAAGGACTACCTCTTTGCCAAATTTGGTGTAATTCCGTTCAGCAGTCCTATGGAAAATTGCATGGGGAAAACACGTTTTGGGACCCCCCTTTTTTCCTGGCCCCCACTACACGAATCACCCCGAGACTTTCAGGATAGGAGTGGACAGGAGCAACCCACTAGTTTTGAAAATTTCGCGAAGATTCGTCAACCGGCGCCAAAGTTATCCTAAATAGAATGTTGTGGATTTCCTATGGAAAATAGGTCCTAACTATAACTACCTACTGGCGACTGCCAGTAGGTAATATATATATATATATATATATATATATATATATATATATTTCCTGAAATGCGTCTGTCATTTTTGAACTCTGGGTGTAGGCTCTGGATCAGGGGACTTCCAGCAAGATGAAATAAAGAGATGAGCATATTTAACAAACTCCTGTGATGGCTTCATTCAAATGGGTTTCCTGTTGTGTGATGATTTTAAGACGGCCTGCCCGGGTCGTGAATGAAGCCCGCCGCTGTGGCGGATCGGTGCAGACACCATCCGGTGTTTGCACAAGGACGGGAGACAAGCTGATGCCTTGCAGGGGGTGTCAGCCTGACGCTCGATTTCCATCTACAAAGCAAGGAGGGCACCCTACCAGCGTCACACATCAACCCACTGCTCCTTCCCTGAAAGTTTGGGGGGGATTCGTCAAGCGGGGGCCGATATAAAAGGGGAGTCCCAAAACGTGTTTTCCCCATGTTAATTTCCAAAGGGCTGTTGGACTCACTTTTAGCCCGAACGGCTAAATGGATTCCTACCAAACTTGGCAAAATTGTAGGGATTGGTAGCCCGATGTGCCTTTGCTATGTCTCAAGATATGTGCTCCAGTGGATTTTGAGTAATTTAGATTAAAAAAATATATATATCTATAAGCGCGCCCCGGTACGCGCACCGGGGCGCGTACCAGTGCGCTATGCGAGTTCGCGCGCGGAAAGCTGATTGGCTCTCAGGTGTCAGTCAACATTCCAAACAGTCCGGAGCGGCCGCCATCTTGTGTCTCAGTAGGATCGAGACACAAGAGGTGGCAAAAGCAAAGGTGGAAATGATCAAAAGGGGGCAGGGTAGACCCCCCCTGACCCCCTAGGTTTCATGTGGGGGCCATAAAAGGGCCCCGCGGGGCAAAACATTTTTTTTTTTTTTTTTTTTTTCGCGGGGGGAGCGCCCGGTACGCGCACCGGGGAGCGTACCGGGGAGCGTACCATGGGGAAAAAAGAATGACAGTTTTTTAAAAATGTAGCATTTTTTTATAAATTGGAGGTAGTTCTAAAAAGAACTGTTTTTTTATTCTTTTTGTTGTTTTATATATATATATATATATATATTTTTTTTTTACTTTTTTTGGCTTTTATGAACAGTTTTATATTTTTTTTGTATTTTTTATGGGGACAAACAAAAAACAGGGAATTGTAAATGGCTCAACTGGAGCAAAAAAAACAGGAAAAAATTAAGTTTTTTTGGGGCACTTGTGGTTGTCACCAGCACGGTTTATACGTTTAATGCTTTGCACTCCATAGCTAATTGTCCCTCCACAAAATATGCAAACAATTTTAAATTCGGAAAACTTGGGTTGAATGCTTGGGATCATCTCCCTTGCCTCTGGACCCGATGGAGTGGGATGTTTACTTTGGGAGGTGCTGGGAGATGATTGGGGAAGGTTTCTGGCCAGTTCCCTGACCTCTGCCCTAGCATAGTTGTTAGGGTGCCGGCGTTGCATGTGGCGAATCATGGTGTTGTTGCCAAAAGAGTATTTTTTGTTAGGGTTCCCCCTTGAAAGTTGAGTGCCACAGATTAAACAAGTCACCTTTGGCGCATTGACTTTCTTTTGGTCCTTTGGGATGGAAAAAAACTCCCAGATAATGTGCTCCTTTGGCTTATATGGGATAGTTTGTTCAGGCAGGAAAGTCCTCCTCTCCTCCTCCTCCTCCTCCTCCTCCTCTTCTTCATCTCCACCACTGTGGTGTTGAGGTGGTCCTTGTGGTGGTGGTGGTGGTGGTGGTGGTGGTGGTTGGGATGCTCCTGCTGCTGCTGCTACTGAAGCCATTTTTAGTCCAAAAAGATACAGAGAGGTCTTTCAACAGGTCTTCTTCACTCAAAGTACAAAGTGAGAATGAGGAAAATAGGTGGGGCTTTCATTATTTGGAAAACAAAACTGTCCTGAACCAATGAAAAGTGTTATTTTCAGGTCACATGACTCGGGCCTTCATCATTTGGAAACTAAAACTGTTCTGAACCAATGAAAAGTGTTATTTTCAGGTCACATGACCCGACGCGCTTACGCTACGCGACCCGGGGCGCTTACGTAGCTCGTTCGTATACGCGTGGGTGCTTCCGGGCGCGCTCACGCCATGTGTATCACGCGTACGCGGCTACGCGATACGTTACGATGATGTTTTCGTTCGCGGCAATAGCGCTAACGGGACGCTCCCCGGTACGCGCTCCGGGAGCGCACCGGGAGAAAAAAAAATAAAAAAATGAAGAATATACATATAAAAAATAGTATTACATAAATATACAGTATAGGATTCATTAAAACAAATATTATATTTGATAGCAAAAGAAATTTGCTATTAAAAAACCTATGAAATTCACTGAAAAAACCATAGGTTTCACACCAGTTATAGTTAGGAATTAGCATTTAAAAAACCTATGAAATTCACTGAAAAAACCATAGGTTTCACACCAGTTATAGTTAGGAATTAGTATTTAAAAACCTATGAAATTCACTGAAAAAACCATAGGTTTCACACCAGTTATAGTTACGAATTAGCATTTAAAAAACCTATTAAATTCACTGAAAAAACCATAGGTTTCACACCAGTTATAGTCAGCTGGAAATTTTACTCGCATAAAACCATTGAAATTCCCATGTTATAGTTAGTTGGACTCACTATAACTTGCGCGTGCAATGCACTGCTGATGACGTCACATATTACATCACTCATGACATGGTCAGGGACATCACTCATGACATCACTGATGACAACATCTTTGTGACAGAGTGACAGACCTGCTTTCACTGAAATGTAACCCTTGAAACACATATTAAAAAAATGGAGATAGCCATACCAGTTACAACAACCAATTCAATTATTCCACAATCTATATACTCATGCACTCATTCACTAACAGTTCAATAAACTCACTCATACATGTACTCACTCATCATATGTAGTGATACACCTATACATCCTGTTATACACCGTCAGTCACCCAAAAGTTACTCACACACATACTCACACATAGAAATAAACTATTGAACATCCATTTATTTGCATATACAGCTATACACACACTACCACTTTACTTCTAAATAAACTTACACATACTTACTCTCTTGAAAAATCACTTATAGAAACACATATTAATTTAAACAGGAACTCTTACAATCCCTCACTCTCACATATACTCACTTATATACATCAATATTCACATATACTACATTAAAACATATTTAGTTACTGATAGAGACACGAGTGAGACAGTCATTCACTCACTAACACACACATATACACACTCATCCACCCATACAGTCCTGAACATATGCTGTCTTCAAAACACATACAAAGAGAGAGTCAGTCATTCATGCATCTATGTGCTAAGTAATACCCCCACCAAACCATACAAACACTCATACTGATACTAAGAAAAACATCTAATAACCCATATACATACACATGTAGGTACTCTCCAAAGCATGCAGCCACTTATACACAAATTGAAACACTAATGCATATATTTAAATATTTGAACATTACTCTCTAATATATGTATTCACTAAGATACACTTAATAAACCAGTTAACCAATCAATTTTTTTTATAAAAAAACATCCATGTAAACACTTATTTAAACATGTATTCTTCCATCAACTTTTACATTTTCATATATAACACATATTTATTTTTTAAAAAGACACACATTCACTGGATGGTGTCATCAGTGATGTCATGAGTGATGTCACTGACCATGTCATGAGTGATGTAATATGTGACGTCATCAGCAGTGCATTGCACGCGCAAGTTATAGTGAGTCCAACTAACTATAACGTGGGAATTTCAATGGTTTTATGCGAGTAAAATTTCCAGCTGACTATAACTGGTGTGAAACCTATGGTTTTTTCAGTGAATTTAATAGGTTTTTTAAATGCTAATTCGTAACTATAACTGGTGTGAAACCTATGGTTTTTTCAGTGAATTTCATAGGTTTTTTAAATGCTAATTCCTAACTATAACTGGTGTGAAACCTATGGTTTTTTCAGTGAATTTCATAGGTTTTTTAAATGCTAATTCCTAACTATAACTGGTGTGAAACCTATGGTTTTTTCAGTGAATATATATATATATATATATATATATATATATATATATATATTCACTGAAAAAACCATAGGTTTCACACCAGTTATAGTTAGCTGGAAATTTTACTGACATAAAACCATTGAAATTCCCACGTTATAGTTAGTTGGACTCACTATAACTTGCGCGTGCAATGCACTGCTGATGACGTCACATATTACATCACTCATGACATGGTCAGTGACATCACTCATGACATCACTGATGACACCATCCAGTGAATGTGTGTCTTTCTGAAAAATAAATATGTTTTATATATGTATATGTAAAGGTCGATGGAAGAATAAATGTTTAAATAAGTGTCTAAATGGATGTTTTTTTTATAAAAAATTGATTGGTTAACTGGCTTATTAAGTGTATCTTAGTGAATACATATATTAGCGAGTAATGATTAAATATTTAAATATATGTATCAGTGTTTCACTTTGTGTATAAGTGGCTGCATGGGTTGGTGAGTAGCTACATGTGTGTGTATATGGGTTATTAGATGTTTTTTTTAGTATCAGTATGAGTGTCTGTATGGTTTGGTCGGGGTATTACTTAGCACATAGATGCATCAATGACTGACTCACTGTTTGTATGTGTTTTGAAGACAGCATATGTGCAGGACTGTATGGGTGGATGAGTGTGTATATGTGTGTGTTAGTGAATGAATGACTGTCCCACTAGTGTCTTTATCAGTAACTACATATGTTTTAATCTAGTATATGTGAGTATTGATGTATATAAGTGAGTATATATGAGAGTGAGAGATTGTAAGAGTTCCTGTTTAAATAAGTATGTTTTTCTATAAGTGATTGTTTAAAAGATTAAGTATGTGTAAGTTTCCTTAGAAGTAAGGTGGTAGTGTGGGTATGTGTATATAGATGGTGGAATTAATTAATTGGTTGTTGTAACTGGTATGGGTATCTCCATTTGTTTGAAAATTTTAGTTTCTATTTTTGAATATGTGTTTCAAGGGTTATATTACACTGAAAGGAGGTCTGTCACTCTGTCACAAGGATGGTGTCATCAGTGATGTCATGAGTGATGTCACTGACCATGTCATGAGTGATGTAATATGTGAGGTCATCAGCAGTGCATTGCAGGCGCACAAGTTATAGTGAGTCCAACTAACTATAACGTGGGAAGTTCAATGGTTTTATGTCAGTAAAATTTCCAGCTAACTATAACTGGTGTGAAACCTATGGTTTTTTCAGTGAATTTAATAGGTTTTTTAAATGCTAATTCCTAACTATATCTGGTGTGAAACCTATGGTTTTTTCAGTGAATTTCAAAGGTTTTTTAATAGCAAATTTCTATAGCTATGAAATTTAATATTTTTTATAATGAATCCTATATTGTATATTTATGTAATACTATTTTTTGTATGTATATTGTTCATGTTTATGTATTTATTTTTTTGCCCTGGAGCACTCCCGGTGCACGTACCGGTGAGCGTACCGGTAAGCGCAGTCTTGCGGCGCGCCCCTGTGCGCGTACCGGTGAGCGCCCCGTTAGCGCTATTGCCGCAAACGAAAACATCATCGTGACGTATCGCGTAGCAGCGAGATGCGTCTTATGACGCACAGCGTAAGCGCACCCGGAAGCGCCCGAGCGCATATGATCGTGCTACGTAAGCGCCCCCGGACGCGCACCCGGGCGTGCCCCGGGGCGCGTAGCGTAAGCGCCTCGGGTCATGTGACCTGAAAATAACACTTTTCATTGGTTCAGAGCATTGTTTTTTTTCCAAATGATGAAAGCCCCCACCATTTTTCCAAATTTGGTGGAATTCCATTGAGCCATTTGGGCTGTAGCCCTGTCTAAATATCCTGCGGTAAATTACATGACAAAAACATATATGAAAGTGTTAGAATTTACAACCAATTAAAATGTTACTTTCGTTTTGTATTTTTATGTGCTGACATTTGATTGGTTATGTACATGAATATATATGAAAAATGAGAGGGAAACACGGCCATTTTGACTAGTACTACCTGAGGTACATTTATAAAGGATTTTCTCTCAAAACTTCAACTGCTTTCTGAAAGGTAAGTTGTTAATTTGTAAGGGGAACTATGTTGTGCACTTTAAGTTAATTTGGAAAAACGTTTTCTGTTAGTTATTTACTGTCCCTCTGTAATAGTTATAGATTGAGATAGGCTTCTCTGTTATAGTTATGGATTGAGTTAGGCTTCTCTGGTATAATTATGAATTTACTTAGGCTTCATCACATGCACTTTTTTATATTTCTACTTCCTGCCTGATACCATAGACTGCCCAAAGATAACTTCACTGTTAAAAACTCAGAAGTACCTCTCTGAACTTAAACCCAACAGTGCCCTAACTCTACTGATATAGTTATTTTTTATGCAATTTACAGCAAGAAAATGGAAGGTAAAGAAGAGACCATTAATATTTCTTTTGAAATTACGGATGAGGACATTCTTGAAGAAGATTTCCTTGACTTGGATTTCATGGATGAGTCTCTGGACCAAGAATTAATTGACTGTTTAGAAACAATTGAATCATGCAATCAAAATTTTGAGGAGATTCCAGATGATCAGATGTTGGAAGTTGTATTAAATTATGAAAATTCTGAACAATAAATTTATATTTAATAATTAAAAATTGTTTGAGATATTATTCATTTTTATATGTAATTCATGAAGTAGTACCAAAATGATTATAATATAAAGTGAGACTTACAGTATACTGTGCAACTTTTTTGTGTTACATAGTAAGTTTGCTCATAGTTTCTTCCTTTCTCCCACTATATTATCTCCAATGTGTATTTGACATCTCTTTTTCATCTCCTGCCTCCTTTCTCTCACTGTCTGTCTCTAATGCACCATATCACCGCCAATTTTGTGTAGATTCAGAAGAGAGTAAAATGTAATACTTGAAAACATCATAAGGGAGCAGGGTAGACTACCCATGATCCCCTAGGCCTTCTCAGGGAGTGCTTAAAGGATCTGTTTCTGCTTTCCTGACAGACTATGGTATGGTTTCCATTTACCACAATAACTTCTGTAACAACATGCAAGATATCTACAGAGGAGACGCTGTACATTGAATTTAAGACTCTGCATTGGTACCTACATGTTGGTACTTAAATCACCCACACAACACAACAACTCTATTCAGAGCTACCCTACCTCTAAGCACTTTAAATTATTATTTCACTGTTTCACTGGGTTTTCCCCATGGTACGCTCCCCGGTACGCTCCCCGGTGCGCGTACCGGGCGCTCCCCTGCGAAAATTGAAAAAAAAAACAAAAACTGTTGCCCCGCGGCGCCCTTTTATAGCCCCCACATCAAACCTAGGGGGTCAGGGGGGTCTACCCTGCCCCCTTTTGGTCATTTCCCCCTTTGTTTTTGCCACCTCTTGTGTCTCGATCCTACCGAGACACAAGATGGCGGCCGCTCCGGACTGTTTGGAATGTTGACAGACACCCGAGAGCCAATCAGCTTTCCACTCGCGAACTCGCGTAGCGCGCTGGAGCGCGCCCCGGTGCGCGTACCGGGGATCGCATGTAGATATATATATTTTTTCTAACCTAAATTACTCAAAATCCACTGGAGCACATATCTTGAGACATAGCAAAGGCACATCGGGCTACCAGTCCCTACAATTTTGCCAAGTTTGGTGGAAATCCATTCAGCCGTTCGGGCTAAAAGTGAGTCCAACCGCCCTATGGAAATTAACATGGGGAAAACACGTTTTGGGATCCCCCTTTTATCTCGGCCCCCGCTTAACGGATCCCCCCCAAACTTTCAGGGAAGGAGCGGAGCGGAGCTGGCCATTTTCTTGGAGAAATTCAGCCAATTCCGTCGATCAATGCTAAAGTTATTCCCAATAGAATGTTGCGGATTTCCTATGGAAACTAGGTCCTAACTATAGCTACCTACTGGCGACCGCCAGTAGGTAATATATATATATATATATATATATGTATATATATATATATATATATATATATATATATATATATATATATATATATATATATATATATATATATACTTGGTTCACTTTGCTTGCTGCTGTTCTGTGTGTACGCCAGTGATCAAGGGCTGCCACGCCCGAAACGCGTCTGGCACAACGATTGGTGTTTTTAGCGCTGGTGAAAGGCTGCTGCAATCCTCAAATAAATGGTTCAAGCTCGCCGTGTTTGTGGCTTCTTCTTCTTGGGCAACCTTGTTTTCTTCATGTTAGCGGCCTGCCTACGCCGCGAAGAAGCCCCACTGCCTACCAAGCGGGTCCGTGGTGCCATGAACATTAAGACACTAACGGTACGACGAGTCTAATTTGAGGATGTAATATTGGGAGAGTCGCTTTCTGGCTTACTTCAAACACCCCACTTGGGTAAGAATTGTCAGCGCAGCGGCGCCCACTGGGGTTTGGATTTAAAAAGTGAACTACGATAACCATGGTGCAATCTTGGAAACGCCCACTGGGGTCTGATACTTAACATGGGGACTTGGTTCACTTTGCTTGCTGCTGTTCTGTGTGTACGCCAGTGATCAAGGGCTGCCACGCCCGAAACGCGTCTGGCACAACGATTGGTGTTTTTAGCGCTGGTGAAAGGCTGCTGCAATCCTCAAATAAATGGTTCAAGCTCGCCGTGTTTGTGGCTTCTTCTTCTTGGGCAACCTTGTTTTCTTCATGTTAGCGGCCTGCCTACGCCGCGAAGAAGCCCCACTGCCTACCAAGCGGGTCCGTGGTGCCATGAACATTAAGACACTAACGGTACGACGAGTCTAATTTGAGGATGTAATATTGGCAGAGTCGCTTTCTGGCTTACTTCAAACACCCCACTTGGGTAAGAATTGTCAGCGCAGCGGCGCCCACTGGGGTTTGGATTTAAAAAGTGAACTACGATAACCATGGTGCTATCTTGGAAACGCCCACTGGGGTCTGATACTTAACATGGGGACTTGGTTCACTTTGCTTGCTGCTGTTCTGTGTGTACGCCAGTGATCAAGGGCTGCCACGCCCGAAACGCGTCTGGCACAACGATTGGTGTTTTTAGCGCTGGTGAAAGGCTGCTGCAATCCTCAAATAAATGGTTCAAGCTCGCCGTGTTTGTGGCTTCTTCTTCTTGGGCAACCTTGTTTTCTTCATGTTAGCGGCCTGCCTACGCCGCGAAGAAGCCCCACTGCCTACCAAGCGGGTCCGTGGTGCCATGAACATTAAGACACTAACGGTACGACGAGTCTAATTTGAGGATGTAATATTGGCAGAGTCGCTTTCTGGCTTACTTCAAACACCCCACTTGGATAAGAATTGTCAGCGCAGCGGCGCCCACTGGGGTTTGGATTTAAAAAGTGAACTACGATAACCATGGTGCAATCTTGGAAACGCCCACTGGGGTCTGATACTTAACATGGGGACTTGGTTCACTTTGCTTGCTGCTGTTCTGTGTGTACGCCAGTGATCAAGGGCTGTCACGCCCGAAACGCGTCTGGCACAACGATTGGTGTTTTTAGCGCTGGTGAAAGGCTGCTGCAATCCTCAAATAAATGGTTCAAGCTCGCCGTGTTTGTGGCTTCTTCTTCTTGGGCAACCTTGTTTTCTTCATGTTAGCGGCCTGCCTACGCCGCGAAGAAGCCCCACTGCCTACCAAGCGGGTCCGTGGTGCCATGAACATTAAGACACTAACGGTACGTCGAGTCTAATTTGAGGATGTAATATTGGCAGAGTCGCTTTCTGGCTTACTTCAAACACCCCACTTGGGTAAGAATTGTCAGCGCAGCGGCGCCCACTGGGGTTTGGATTTAAAAAGTGAACTACGATAACCATGGTGCAATCTTGGAAACGCCCACTGGGGTCTGATACTTAACATGGGGACTTGGTTCACTTTGCTTGCTGCTGTTCTGTGTGTACGCCAGTGATCAAGGGCTGCCACGCCCGAAACGCGTCTGGCACAACGATTGGTGTTTTTAGCGCTGGTGAAAGGCTGCTGCAATCCTCAAATAAATGGTTCAAGCTCGCCGTGTTTGTGGCTTCTTCTTCTTGGGCAACCTTGTTTTCTTCATGTTAGCGGCCTGCCTACGCCGCGAAGAAGCCCCACTGCCTACCAAGCGGGTCCGTGGTGCCATGAACATTAAGACACTAACGGTACGACGAGTCTAATTTGAGGATGTAATATTGGCAGAGTCGCTTTCTGGCTTACTTCAAACACCCCACTTGGGTAAGAATTGTCAGCGCAGCGGCGCCCACTGGGGTTTGGATTTAAAAAGTGAACTACGATAACCATGGTGCAATCTTGGAAACGCCCACTGGGGTCTGATACTTAACATGGGGACTTGGTTCACTTTGCTTGCTGCTGTTCTGTGTGTACGCCAGTGATCAAGGGCTGCCACGCCCGAAACGCGTCTGGCACAACGATTGGTGTTTTTAGCGCTGGTGAAAGGCTGCTGCAATCCTCAAATAAATGGTTCAAGCTCGCCGTGTTTGTGGCTTCTTCTTCTTGGGCAACCTTGTTTTCTTCATGTTAGCGGCCTGCCTACGCCGCGAAGAAGCCCCACTGCCTACCAAGCGGGTCCGTGGTGCCATGAACATTAAGACACTAACGGTACGACGAGTCTAATTTGAGGATGTAATATTGGCAGAGTCGCTTTCTGGCTTACTTCAAACACCCCACTTGGGTAAGAATTGTCAGCGCAGCGGCGCCCACTGGGGTTTGGATTTAAAAAGTGAACTACGATAACCATGGTGCAATCTTGGAAACGCCCACTGGGGTCTGATACTTAACATGGGGACTTGGTTCACTTTGCTTGCTGCTGTTCTGTGTGTACGCCAGTGATCAAGGGCTGCCACGCCCGAAACGCGTCTGGCACAACGATTGGTGTTTTTAGCGCTGGTGAAAGGCTGCTGCAATCCTCAAATAAATGGTTCAAGCTCGCCGTGTTTGTGGCTTCTTCTTCTTGGGCAACCTTGTTTTCTTCATATATACATATATATATATATATATATATATATATATATATATATATATATATATATATATATATATATATAAATATCATTTTATAATAGGTTTTTATTAAGTTGATATCAAGAAAAGTAAAACATAAGTAAACATGGTATTACAGTGCAGTGTTAAGGAAAAACAAACAAAAATTACATAGTCACATGTCCATGTACATACATATCTAGACCTGTACAATATTAAATACAAAGTCTGTACTGTAGTAGATCAGGCATGTGATCAAGGCACACCGGTGCCAAAACGCGTAATGGCCGGCAGAGTTTGGAACCAATAAAGAAGATTCTGTGCACTGAACTGTGGTCCGTGCTCCATTTTGTGGTATTGCAAAAGCCGTTTGGCAGTGAAGTGTTCGGGATATATATATATATATATATATATATATATATATATATATATATATATATATATATATATAATTTTTAATAGGTTTTTATTAAGTTTACTTTCAGAAATAAGTAAACAAGGCATTACAGTGCAGTGTTAAGCAAAAACAAACAAAAATTACATAGTCACATGTCCATGTACATACATATCTAGACCTGTACAATATTAAATACAAAGTCTGTACTGTAGTAGATCAGGCACGGCATCCAGTTATATACACAGCAATCTCTACAATGGAACATTTATCCCAGATATCCCAGATATGTCCCTATTTACTTTGGTTCCAATGGATGTAATCTGCCCCTGTGTAGAGGCATGGTTAAATTGCTCCCAAGTTATGTAAAAGATACCGGGGATTTTCTTACAAAAATCAGACATGTGGATTGGTCGGATGATCTATGTCTAATGACCTTAGACATAGAATCCTTGTACACTAGTATCCACCATACACAAGGTTTAGCGGCAGTTAAACATTTCTTGGCCACAAGACCCATTGAAATGTATGCGCACAACAAAGTGATTGTAGAGCTTATCGAGTGGTGCCTACACAACAATTTTTTCCTGTTTAATAACATCTTATAACAAACAGAGGAGGGGAGTTGCTATGGGGGCCTGCTTTTCTCCCAGCTATGCGTGTTTACACGTAGGCTGGTGGGAGGAGCAGGTCCTCAGACAGGAATACAGGCAAGCCATAGATCAACACATGATGTTGTATCTCCGATACATCGACGATGTTTTCATCATCTGGCGCCGTACTACAGCATCCGCACAATGTTTCGTCGATAGCATCAATAAAAATAACCTTAACCTGACTTCCCACATCCATACTTCCGAAATAGAATTTTTGGATGTAAAGTTAAGGATTGTCAACAACTCCCTACAGAGCACCCTATACAGGAAAAGCACGGCTGGCAATATTACTTTGCATGCGAACAGTTCCCATCCTAAACACCTCATCGCTAGCATACCGTACGGAGAGGTCCTAAGACTCAAACGTATTTGCAGCGATGAAGATGACTTTAGGAAGTGTGTTGACAACATGCGCACAAGACTCATGGTAAGAGGCTATAGCAATGAAATCATCAATACAGCCATTACTAGAGCAGAAGATCGACCTAGAAGTAGTCTGTTCAAAGATAATTCGGTCCAATCCACTGCTGAAAATACCAACTGTGACAATCCCAGACTGATCATGACCTATTCACATCAGGAGAGAAAAATCAGGTCTATTATCCAAAAACATTGGCCAATTGTCCTCACTGACAGTATTTTAGGTGAGAGGCTATCTATCCCCCCTGCTGTAACCTTTAGAAAGGGAAGATCTATGGGCAATGATCTGGATAAAAGTTCACCAGAAACCAGAAAACCGACAATATGGCTTCAACCCATGAGGGGGTTCAAAATTTTTTCCACGTGTCGGGCTTGCAAATTTGGCTGCAACAAATCCACATATGTGACCCCTTTTAACACATCCCCTGTGTCCATCAAGGGGAATTTTAATTGCAAAACGGACTTTGCTGTCTACATCCTGACATGCACCTGTGGCTTAAATTATGTGGGAAGCACAAAGCAACAGGTGCATGTCAGGATCCTGCAACATCTGAGGGCCATTCTTCATAATGATGCCTCCTACCCAGTGGCTAGGCATTTTGCTAAATGCCACAACAAAGACATCAATTGTCTCTCTTACTTTGTTATCGCTGCGGTTCCCAAATCTAAACGCGGCGGAAACAGAGAGAGAAAGCTCAGACAGCTAGAGACAAAGTTTATATTGGAACTAGACAGCAAGTGGCCTAGGGGTCTCAACAACTCGGAGGATATGTACACATACCTATAGAAAATCTTTGTGTCTACAAGTTCAGCACAATATGTAGCTACCATTGCATTGAACCTTCAGCCCAGCCACAAATCTTTTCATTTTCTCTGCCAGGTCAACTCCTATGACTCTCTCATGTCCTCAAAAATAGTCTACATTTACTGTTTATAAAACATAACATATAATATATGACTTCATTCCAGATGTATATATACACTGACAAAATTTTGATTGTAATAATGGATCTTATGAAATTATATGTTTATGTATATATATAGAAATGTATGTCTATAGAATTTTAATTGACCAGTTTGGTTATCATTAATTTGCACGTCAAACACAATTTTTATTAATTTCCTTTTGCACCATTATCACTAAAAGCACTTTATGTAGGAATTTGTTGAAAAATTAGTCATTGGTCATGGTTTAACAGTATTCACATGTTTTTCTCATTTTAATACATGATCACAGGATTCAATTCTGATATGGTACATGTTAGTTGGTCTAAGCAAACATCTCTTTAAGGCTGTGTATAAAATGACCCATAGCGGGCAACAATTTCATCAATGGATTTAACCTGTTATTTTCAATCTGATGTCATATACATCGGATAGCCTTACAATTGTGAGTTAAAAAACCACTATACCATAGAATTGTTTAAACATGCATTTAAGCAGTTAGTACAATGAGAATTTTACTTAAAGTTTTTTGTATATTACCTTAAGAAAGACGTGTATCCGTGTGATAGTCTTTTTATCATGTTCATTAATCATGTGACCTACTGACCATGTGGTGTAGGGGGGTGTGTACTTTTGATGTAGAAAAAACATATAAAACTTTAACGGTCGCGATATTTGCTGAATGTGATCAAGGGCTCTTGAAGCCCGAAACGCGTCGTTGCAGGCTGGAGAAGAAACGCAAATAAAATCTGCATCTTGCCTGACTCGCTGTGGTGGTCTGAGTTCCTTCCTCGCCGCACGCCGGAAGTGGTGGGAATTGTTTGGTGCATATATATATATATATATATATATATATATATATATATATAATTCAAACAGAGTTACCCCATGTGGAAGGAACCGCACAAAGGAAATTTTTTATCCAACTTTATTCACGAAGGTTGGGTTGCATGCAGGATTCAAAAGGGCAGCATCTCTTTTACGCCAGACGCGTTTCGGGTTCTCGTGACCCTTAATCATTGGCAGCTGAAAGCGAACTGCAAAGCCAGCAGCAGAACAACTTATACTCTTGCACTTCTCCCAAGTGGGCGAGGCCCGAATTTCCTATGGCCTTATGGTGCTTGTAGTTGTCCGCAATAACACTCCAGTGAGTCTGTATGCAGTCCGCAAAGTTTATCAATAATAAAACCACAGTGGGGTGATGACAATCCCATTAGAAAACTTGCTGCATTCTCAGTCCCTCATGACGGATTTCCTTTCCCAAACCGATGAGCGCCTAGAGTGGCCTCACCACGGGAACGCCGTGTTATCAGCTGGGTTCCTTCCGCGGCCGGGGTTCGACCGCAAATATCCAATTCAAACAGAGTTACCCCATGTGGAAGGAACCGCACAAAGGAAATTTTTTATCCAACTTTATTCACGAAGGTTGCATGCAGGATTCAAAAGGGCAGCATCTCTTTTACGCCAGACGCGTTTCGGATTCTCGTGACCCTTAATCATTGGCAGCTGAAAGCGAACTGCAAAGCCAGCAGCAGAACAACTTATACTCTTGCACTTCTCCCAAGTGGGCGAGGCCCGAATTTCCTATGGCCTTATGGTGCTTGTAGTTGTCCGCAATAACACTCCAGTGAGTCTGTATGCAGTCCGCAAAGTTTATCAATAATAAAACCACAGTGGGGTGATGACAATCCCATTAGAAAACTTGCTGCATTCTCAGTCCCTCATGACGGATTTCCTTTCCCAAACCGATGAGCGCCTAGAGTGGCCTCACCACGGGAACGCCGTGTTATCAGCTGGGTTCCTTCCGCGGCCGGGGTTCGACCGCAAATATCCAATTCAAACAGAGTTACCCCATGTGGAAGGAACCGCACAAAGGAAATTTTTTATCCAACTTTATTCACGAAGGTTGCATGCAGGATTCAAAAGGGCAGCATCTCTTTTACGCCAGACGCGTTTCGGGTTCTCGTGACCCTTAATCATTGGCAGCTGAAAGCGAACTGCAAAGCCAGCAGCAGAACAACTTATACTCTTGCACTTCTCCCAAGTGGGCGAGGCCCGAATTTCCTATGGCCTTATGGTGCTTGTAGTTGTCCGCAATAACACTCCAGTGAGTCTGTATGCAGTCCGCAAAGTTTATCAATAATAAAACCACAGTGGGGTGATGACAATCCCATTAGAAAACTTGCTGCATTCTCAGTCCCTCATGACGGATTTCCTTTCCCAAACCGATGAGCGCCTAGAGTGGCCTCACCACGGGAACGCCGTGTTATCAGCTGGGTTCCTTCCGCGGCCGGGGTTCGACCGCAAATATCCAATTCAAACAGAGTTACCCCATGTGGAAGGAACCGCACAAAGGAAATTTTTTATCCAACTTTATTCACGAAGTTTGCATGCAGGATTCAAAAGGGCAGCATCTCTTTTACGCCAGACGCGTTTCGGGTTCTCGTGACCCTTAATCATTGGCAGCTGAAAGCGAACTGCAAAGCCAGCAGCAGAACAACTTATACTCTTGCACTTCTCCCAAGTGGGCGAGGCCCGAATTTCCTATGGCCTTATGGTGCTTGTAGTTGTCCGCAATAACACTCCAGTGAGTCTGTATGCAGTCCGCAAAGTTTATCAATAATAAAACCACAGTGGGGTGATGAAAATCCCATTAGAAAACTTGCTGCATTCTCAGTCCCTCATGACGGATTTCCTTTCCCAAACCGATGAGCGCCTAGAGTGGCCTCACCACGGGAACGCCGTGTTATCAGCTGGGTTCCTTCCGCGGCCGGGGTTCGACCGCAAATATCCAATTCAAACAGAGTTACCCCATGTGGAAGGAACCGCACAAAGGAAATTTTTTATCCAACTTTATTCACGAAGGTTGCATGCAGGATTCAAAAGGGCAGCATCTCTTTTACGCCAGACGCGTTTCGGGTTCTCGTGACCCTTAATCATTGGCAGCTGAAAGCGAACTGCAAAGCCAGCAGCAGAACAACTTATACTCTTGCACTTCTCCCAAGTGGGCGAGGCCCGAATTTCCTATGGCCTTATGGTGCTTGTAGTTGTCCGCAATAACACTCCAGTGAGTCTGTATGCAGTCCGCAAAGTTTATCAATAATAAAACCACAGTGGGGTGATGACAATCCCATTAGAAAACTTGCTGCATTCTCAGTCCCTCATGACGGATTTCCTTTCCCAAACCGATGAGCGCCTAGAGTGGCCTCACCACGGGAACGCCGTGTTATCAGCTGGGTTCCTTCCGCGGCCGGGGTTCGACCGCAAATATCCAATTCAAACAGAGTTACCCCATGTGGAAGGAACCGCACAAAGGAAATTTTTTATCCAACTTTATTCACGAAGGTTGCATGCAGGATTCAAAAGGGCAGCATCTCTTTTACGCCAGACGCGTTTCGGGTTCTCGTGACCCTTAATCATTGGCAGCTGAAAGCGAACTGCAAAGCCAGCAGCAGAACAACTTATACTCTTGCACTTCTCCCAAGTGGGCGAGGCCCGAATTTCCTATGGCCTTATGGTGCTTGTAGTTGTCCGCAATAACACTCCAGTGAGTCTGTATGCAGTCCGCAAAGTTTATCAATAATAAAACCACAGTGGGGTGATGACAATCCCATTAGAAAACTTGCTGCATTCTCAGTCCCTCATGACGGATTTCCTTTCCCAAACCGATGAGCGCCTAGAGTGGCCTCACCACGGGAACGCCGTGTTATCAGCTGGGTTCCTTCCGCGGCCGGGGTTCGACCGCAAATATCCAATTCAAACAGAGTTACCCTATGTGGAAGGAACCGCACAAAGGAAATTTTTTATCCAACTTTATTCACGAAGGTTGCATGCAGGATTCAAAAGGGCAGCATCTCTTTTACGCCAGACGCGTTTCGGGTTCTCGTGACCCTTAATCATTGGCAGCTGAAAGCGAACTGCAAAGCCAGCAGCAGAACAACTTATACTCTTGCACTTCTCCCAAGTGGGCGAGGCCCGAATTTCCTATGGCCTTATGGTGCTTGTAGTTGTCCGCAATAACACTCCAGTGAGTCTGTATGCAGTCCGCAAAGTTTATCAATAATAAAACCACAGTGGGGTGATGACAATCCCATTAGAAAACTTGCTGCATTCTCAGTCCCTCATGACGGATTTCCTTTCCCAAACCGATGAGCGCCTAGAGTGGCCTCACCACGGGAACGCCGTGTTATCAGCTGGGTTCCTTCCGCGGCCGGGGTTCGACCGCAAATATCCAATTCAAACAGAGTTACCCCATGTGGAAGGAACCGCACAAAGGAAATTTTTTATCCAACTTTATTCACGAAGGTTGCATGCAGGATTCAAAAGGGCAGCATCTCTTTTACGCCAGACGCGTTTCGGGTTCTCGTGACCCTTAATCATTGGCAGCTGAAAGCGAACTGCAAAGCCAGCAGCAGAACAACTTATACTCTTGCACTTCTCCCAAGTGGGCGAGGCCCGAATTTCCTATGGCCTTATGGTGCTTGTAGTTGTCCGCAATAACACTCCAGTGAGTCTGTATGCAGTCCGCAAAGTTTATCAATAATAAAACCACAGTGGGGTGATGACAATCCCATTAGAAAACTTGCTGCATTCTCAGTCCCTCATGACGGATTTCCTTTCCCAAACCGATGAGCGCCTAGAGTGGCCTCACCACGGGAACGCCGTGTTATCAGCTGGGTTCCTTCCGCGGCCGGGGTTCGACCGCAAATATCCAATTCAAACAGAGTTACCCCATGTGGAAGGAACCGCACAAAGGAAATTTTTTATCCAACTTTATTCACGAAGGTTGCATGCAGGATTCAAAAGGGCAGCATCTCTTTTACGCCAGACGCGTTTCGGGTTCTCGTGACCCTTAATTTCCTTTAATTTCCCGTGGTGAGGCCACTCTAGGCGCTCATCGGTTTGGGAAAGGAAATCCGTCATGAGGGACTGAGAATGCAGCAAGTTTTCTAATGGGATTGTCATCACCCCACTGTGGTTTTATTATTGATAAACTTTGCGGACTGCATACAGACTCACTGGAGTGTTATTGCGGACAACTACAAGCACCATAAGGCCATAGGAAATTCGGGCCTCGCCCACTTGGGAGAAGTGCAAGAGTATAAGTTGTTCTGCTGCTGGCTTTGCAGTTCGCTTTCAGCTGCCAATGATTAAGGGTCACGAGAACCCGAAACGCGTCTGGCGTAAAAGAGATGCTGCCCTTTTGAATCCTGCGTGCAACCTTCGTGAATAAAGTTGGATAAAAAATTTCCTTTGTGCGGTTCCTTCCACATGGGGTAACTCTGTTTGAATTGGATATTTGCGGTCGAACCCCGGCCGCGGAAGGAACCCAGCTGATAACACGGCGTTCCCGTGGTGAGGCCACTCTAGGCGCTCATCGGTTTGGGAAAGGAAATCCGTCATGAGGGACTGAGAATGCAGCAAGTTTTCTAATGGGATTGTCATCACCCCACTGTGGTTTTATTATTGATAAACTTTGCGGACTGCATACAGACTCACTGGAGTGTTATTGCGGACAACTACAAGCACCATAAGGCCATAGGAAATTCGGGCCTCGCCCACTTGGGAGAAGTGCAAGAGTATAAGTTGTTCTGCTGCTGGCTTTGCAGTTCGCCTTCAGCTGCCAATGATTAAAGGTCACGAGAACCCGAAACGCGTCTGGCGTAAAAGAGATGCTGCCCTTTTGAATCCTGCATGCAACCTTCGTGAATAAAGTTGGATAAAAAATTTCCTTTGTGCGGTTCCTTCCACATGGGGTAACTCTGTTTGAATTGGATATTTGCGGTCGAACCCCGGCCGCGGAAGGAACCCAGCTGATAACACGGCGTTCCCGTGGTGAGGCCACTCTAGGCGCTCATCGGTTTGGGAAAGGAAATCCGTCATGAGGGACTGAGAATGCAGCAAGTTTTCTAATGGGATTGTCATCACCCCACTGTGGTTTTATTATTGATAAACTTTGCGGACTGCATACAGACTCACTGGAGTGTTATTGCGGACAACTACAAGCACCATAAGGCCATAGGAAATTCGGGCCTCGCCCACTTGGGAGAAGTGCAAGAGTATAAGTTGTTCTGCTGCTGGCTTTGCAGTTCGCTTTCAGCTGCCAATGATTAAGGGTCACGAGAACCCGAAACGCGTCTGGCGTAAAAGAGATGCTGCCCTTTTGAATCCTGCATGCAACCTTCGTGAATAAAGTTGGATAAAAAATTTCCTTTGTGCGGTTCCTTCCACATGGGGTAACTCTGTTTGAATTGGATATTTGCTGTCGAACCCCGGCCGCGGAAGGAACCCAGCTGATAACACGGCGTTCCCGTGGTGAGGCCACTCTAGGCGCTCATCGGTTTGGGAAAGGAAATCCGTCATGAGGGACTGAGAATGCAGCAAGTTTTCTAATGGGATTGTCATCACCCCACTGTGGTTTTATTATTGATAAACTTTGCGGACTGCATACAGACTCACTGGAGTGTTATTGCGGACAACTACAAGCACCATAAGGCCATAGGAAATTCGGACCTCGCCCACTTGGGAGAAGTGCAAGAGTATAAGTTGTTCTGCTGCTGGCTTTGCAGTTCGCTTTCAGCTGCCAATGATTAAGGGTCACGAGAACCCGAAACGCGTCTGGCGTAAAAGAGATGCTGCCCTTTTGAATCCTGCATGCAACCTTCGTGAATAAAGTTGGATAAAAAAATTCCTTTGTGCGGTTCCTTCCACATGGGGTAACTCTGTTTGAATTGGATATTTGCGGTCGAACCCCGGCCGCGGAAGGAACCCAGCTGATAACACGGCGTTCCCGTGGTGAGGCCACTCTAGGCGCTCATCGGTTTGGGAAAGGAAATCCGTCATGAGGGACTGAGAATGCAGCAAGTTTTCTAATGGGATTGTCATCACCCCACTGTGGTTTTATTATTGATAAACTTTGCGGACTGCATACAGACTCACTGGAGTGTTATTGCGGACAACTACAAGCACCATAAGGCCATAGGAAATTCGGGCCTCGCCCACTTGGGAGAAGTGCAAGAGTATAAGTTGTTCTGCTGCTGGCTTTGCAGTTCGCTTTCAGCTGCCAATGATTAAGGGTCACGAGAACCCGAAACGCGTCTGGCGTAAAAGAGATGCTGCCCTTTTGAATCCTGCATGCAACCTTCGTGAATAAAGTTGGATAAAAAATGTCCTTTGTGCGGTTCCTTCCACATGGGGTAACTCTGTTTGAATTGGTATATATATATATATATATATATATATATATATATATATATATATATATATATATATATATATATATATATATATATATATATATATATATATATATAATTTTTAATAGGTTTTTATTAAGTTTACTTTCAGAAAAGAAAAACATAAGTAAACAAGGCATTACAGTGCAGTGTTAAGCAAAAACAAACAAAAATTACATAGTCACATGTCCATGTACATACATATCTAGACCTGTACAATATTAAATACAAAGTCTGTACTGTAGTAGATCAGGCACGGCATCCAGTTATATACACAGCAATCTCTACAATGGAACATTTATCCCAGATATGTCCCTATTTACTTTGGTTCCAATGGATGTAATCTGCCCCTGTGTAGAGGCATCATTGCCATCCTGCGTTGTTAGGAGGTAGGATTGGAATGGCTGCCAAATATCTACAGGCCTAGCAGCAGGTGGCTGCATTTGTGCATCAGTGTCACTAGTGGTATTGCAATATGTCATACTGTGAAGCCATGCATCCAGTGTGGGGGCATACTTACAAGCCCATTTGATAGCCACTTTGCGTTTCGCGATGAGTGCTATTGCAACAAATCGAAGCTTGGATTTGGGGAGATCTTGCATGTACCCCAGCAGTGCCATCAGCGGCGAGGATGTAACCTCCATTTTAACCATATGAGAGATTTCTCCAAAGACCGATCTCCAATAGTACTCTATCTTGATACAGGTCCATGTCATATGGGCAAAATCGGCCTCAGGGGAGTGGCACCTCGGACATTCGTGTGAATGCAAGGGTTCCACACGATGCAGTTTGTTAGGTGTCATGTATGCCCTCCACACAAATTTTACATGCAGCATCTTGTGCCGGTGATTAGGGGAGACCTGGCGTATTTTCGTAGAGCACCGACCCCACTGCGCATCTGTAATTGGGTAACCAAGGTCGCGTTCCCAAGCTGTCCGCACACCTGTATCATGGCAAGGAAGCATTGCCACTGCTGCCTTATATGTCCGAGCCATCAAATGACTCCCATGCCCATCCTTAATTACCCCTGTCAGGATTGGAAGTTCAGGGTGTCCCAAAGGGTAACTATACATACTGGCATGCAATGCCCTCTGCACCCTCTGCAAGACAAAGTGATCCATTATAGTGGCGTCTCAGAAACGGGGATCCTCCATGCGTGAGAAAATATGTCCGCCGGGGAACAAGTTGCCAATGTGTTCTTTACTAAGGTCTCCTGCAAAATGGGAACCCAGCCATCCCCCGCGAGTGGCAGCGCAGATGAGTATAATATACGGGATCCCGTTACCAGCAGTAACTTATGCCATGCCCAGCTGGTCTTGGACAGTGTCTGAATGTCATGCGGGATTTGCGGAACCCAACTGGCAGTAGGGTGTTGAGTGGTGCCGGAAGCACCAGACCGTCCTCTAGTCTATGATATGGGATCCTGACATCTGCATGATACCAGTGTCGGGCAAAGATCGCGCTCGCTACCAGATGGTAAATCTGAAAGTTCGGTATCCCAAACCCACCCTTTTCATACGGCAGCATAGGGTATCTCAATCAATGCAGGGTTGCTTAACACCCCACGCAAGTTGTATCAGTAATGTATGTATGTCCGTGGATAAACTGTTATATAATAGTATAGGAATGTTTAGGAAGAGATATAGAAACGATGGAAGGACCACCATTTTAATTATAGCTATTCTACCTGCCATTGACTGGGGCAGTTTCAACCAACGTTCTATATTGCGTTCCAGTTTCTCAATCTCTGGCCATAATTCAGCTGGAGAATACAATCCTTTTCTCTGTGGATGTAGACTCCAAGGTACCTCACAGAGTTGTCACACCAAACTAATGGGTAGTCCACCGTTCTATCGCAGGTCGCCTCCGTCAACTGAAAAACCTCCAACTTCTCGCAGTCGGTACACAAGCCCGACATGGTACCATATCTCGTCACTTCCGGAGAAGAGGTGTTAAATTATCGTCCGGGTGCTCTATATATAATATAATATCATCGACACACAGTGTAAGTAATAGGGGACCAGTGTTAAATTGCAACCCCGATGACTATGCCTTTCTAGTAGATACTCCGTCCATCACCACCCCCTTTTGTACCGCTTTGGCCGCCTAAGTGTGGCAGGGTATGCTCAGACGTGAGTCCCTTGCTCACTTTGCCACTGGATTCAAGCAATCCGGGCTGAAGACGGCTGCAATGCCAGAAACCGGTCCTCGGAAGCTTGTTTCCGGTCCAGGGAAGGCATGGCTTGGCAGTTCGGGCTGGACTGTTCCCATGAGGCACAGGGTCAGACTGATTTGCATATAGCCATGTCTGAACTGGGGTAGCAGAGTGGGCTAAAGAACGGTGATGGATCAAACCCAGATCTTTTGACTGGGTGTGAGTGTTGATTGGTTCAGATGCTCCGTCCATCACCACCCCCTTTTGTACCGCTTTGGCCGCCTAAGTATGGCAGGGTATGCTCAGATGTGAGTCCCTTGCTCACTTTGCCACTGGATTTAAGCAAGCCGGGCTGAAGACGGCTGCAATGCCAGAAACCGGTCCTCAGAAGCTTGTTTCCGGTCCAGGGAAGGCATGGCTTGGAAGTTCGGGCTGGACTGTTCCCATGAGGCACAGGGTCAGACTGATTTGCATATAGCCATGTCTGAACTGGGGTAGCAGAGTGGGCTAAAGAACGGTGATGGATCAAACCCAGATCTTTTGACTGGGTGTGAGTGTTTGATTGGTTCAGATGCTCCGTCCATCACCACCCACTTTTGTACCGCTTTGGCCACCTAGGTGTGGCAGGGTATGCTCAGACGTGAGTCCCTTGCTCACTTTGCCACTGGATTCAAGCAAGCCGAGCTGAAGACGGCTGCAATGCCAGAAACCGGTCCTCGGAAACTTGTTTCCGGTCCAGGGAAGGCATGGCTTGGAAGTTTGGCTGGACTGTTCCCATGAGGCACAGGGTCAGACTGATTTGCATATAGCCATGTCTGAACTGGGGTAGCAGAGTGGGCTAAAGAACGGTGATGGATCAAACCCAGATCTTTTGACTGGGTGTGAGTGTTTGATTGGTTCAGATGCTCCGTCCATCACCACCCCCTTTTGTACCGCTTTGGCCGACTAAGTGTGGCAGGGTATGCTCAGACGTGAGTCCCTTGCTCACTTTGCCACTGGATTCAAGCAAGCCGGGCTGAAGACGGCTGCAATGCCAGAAACCGGTCCTCGGAAGGTTGTTTCCGGTCCAGGGAAGGCACGGCTTGGGAGTTCGGGCTGGACTGTTCCCATGAGGCACAGGGTCAGACTGATTTGCATATAGCCATGTCTGAACTGGGGTAGCAGAGTGGGCTAAAGAACGGTGATGGATCAAACCCATATCTTTTGACTGGGTGTGAGTGTTTGATTGGTTCAGATGCTCCGTCCATCACCACCCCTTTTTGTACCACTTTGGCCGCCTAAGTGTGGCAGGGTATGCTCAGACGAGAGTCCCTTGCTCACTTTGCCACTGGATTCAAGCAAGCGGGGCTGAACACTGCTGCAATGCCAGAAACCGGTCCTCGGAAGCTTGTTTCCGGTCCAGGGAAGGCATGGCTTGGCAGTTCGGGCTGGACTGTTCCCATGAGGCACAGGGTCAGACTGATTTGCATATAGCCATGTCTGAACTGGGGTAGCAGAGTGGGCTAAAGAACGGTGATGGATCAAACCCAGATCTTTTGACTGAGTGTGAGTGTTTGATTGGTTCAGATGCTCCGTCCATCACCACCCCCTTTTGTACCGCTAACCCTTTCTAGTAGATACAGCACCAATGGATCAAGGGGCACAACAAATAACAGGGGAGAAAGTGGGCACTTCTCCCGTGTTCCAAGAGTGAGTTGAAACACGTTAGTCAAAGTGCCATTGAGTCGAATACATGCTGTGGGCAACGGGTACAATAACCTGACAACCGCCAAGAACTGTTCTGGCACCCCCAGTCATCCCATTGTAGCATATAAAAAAGGCCCCTCAAGCGAGTCAAAAGCTTTCTCCGCATCGAGGAGGATGGCGGCTGCCAGAACTGTTGGCAATATTCTGTGCAGAGTGGCAAATACCGTACGAAGATTAAGAGCAGTTGACTTGTGAGGAATAAAACCTGATTGTGCTGGAGAGATCAATTTCTCCACAATTAATGCAAGCCTTGTTGCCAAGATTTTAGCTAGGACCTTATTGTCGAAGTTTAAGAGAGAAAGTGGTGGGTATGAGCTACAATTCCGCATATCCTTCCCAGGATTTGGAAGCAAGATTATAACCGCTTCTCTCAAAGTGGTACCCCTGCCTCAACTGCCTCCTGAAACATGTCTATAAGATGGGGTGTATTGAGAGTCTTATACTTTTTGTAAAAGCAGCCCGTAGACCCGTCAAGTCCTGGTGCTTTAGAACCGCCCAGAGCACTGATAGTCTTAGTTACTTCATTCTCTGAAAAAGGCTCGGCCAGAAACTCCTGATGCGCCTTTTCCATCCAGACCAGTGAGACCTCATCAAGGTAGTCACTGTTGTCTGCGGGGAGTCGGTAACTCTTGAGGTGTATAATGCTGTATGATACTTAAGTACCTCTTCTGGGATCCCAACATTACCCATTATCGGCTCATCATTATGTCCTGTTAGTTCGGCTATATAGGTCGGCCTGCAGGACTGTTGCAGCAGTCTAGCTAATGTTCCACCGCGCCTCTCACCCTTCCCATACCACCTAACTACTGCATATTTCCCTTGGATGTGTGCCTCGTGTTCTACTGCTTCCCGAAATTCAGTCATCAACGATTGCGCGTCGTAGCATATCGGGGGGACCGATGGTGTTTATTTCTATGTGGTCTAGTTCAGTCAGCTGAGACGTATCTGTGCCAACGTTTGTCGCAAATCCCTGAGTACCCCAGTACTTTTTGAGATACACACCCCCTTGTATATGCCTTAAAGGCTTCCCATAAAGTAGCCTTGGATTCCACTGATCCTACATTTATTGCAAAGTACTCGGTGATAACTTCCCCCAATTCAGTTGCAAAAACAGCATCTCTCAGGGCCATATCAGGAAATCTCCATGGACGCTCTACCCACATGCTCTAGGGACCTTCAGTTTTACCAACACGGAAGAATGATTGGATAATGTGGGTGGCAGTTGGATAACTATTATCCATATTCTTAATCCAGCAGACAAGCACCAGTAATCGAAAGTGTCCAGGTGTTGTGGGGTGCAGAGTAATGTGTTTACCCCTCACGATCTCTACAGTGTTACCTCCATGCGTCCACTAGCCCAAAGTTTTCTATAGTGTCCAACACCACCCGCCTTGCCCTGGGTTTTGTGGCTATCGAGCATGCTGTGCTATCACGCTCCGGAGCAAGTAATAAATTAAACTCCCCCCCCACGTATATGTGGTCTGCCGCCATGAGCTCTATGTGGGTATGAATAGAGTCGAAGAAGTCGGGGTCATCAACATTTGGTGCATACACATTAACGAACAAGGCAGAGTGTTCAAGCAGACATCCCTTCACCAATAAATAACTCCCCCTGCATCCCGAAAGACCTTCACCTCCTGGAACTGCACCCGCCTATGTATCAACACTGCAACACCCCAGCATATGAACCATACCCTGCAAAATATTTATGTGCCCCCCAGCTTGAAGCCACGATGTCCTGGCATTTGTTGCCAAATAAGTCTCTTGAAAAAAGGCAATGTCCACCTGATGGCATTGCATGTAGTTGGTCACTTGTTTACATTTACGGGCATTATTGAGGCCTCTGACATTCCAGGACATCATTACCACTTTGGCCTCCGCCATTACCTTGTTAACCATGATCTATATGTAACATTTCCAACTTACTGGCACCTGGACCATTATTGCTGCACTGCAAATTACGACTGTAATAAAACCATACTACTGACTTTTGCCAACAAACCCAGTACCCCCCCTCCCACCACCCATCCCCCATACCTAACTCTAGGGGGAAATCCTCACCCCTTATAACTGTGTTTGAATAGAAACTAAAAAGCATTATACTGTAAACCTGCACAAACTTAAACAAGTGCATCCGCACTTGAGGGGTGGCAACACCCCACCACTTCCCCTTAATCTTGGCACCAAGTGCCTGCATATGTGTATCTTATATGTCCCAGCCCGTGCTCCAGCTTGCCACTAGCACAGACACACGTCAATGCAGTTTAAGTGTCATATAAAATGCATCATCACCGGCCCACTGCTCTTGCAGGCTGCCGGAAACTAGAGAAGAAATGGCAGAGTGCACAAACTCCAGACAGCCACGCAGCACACAAGGACACCATCCGCAACCACCTCATCAGGACGGCCAAGAGGACCTCCTTCAAAGACCGCCTCGACAACAACGCACACAATAGCAAGGAGCTCTTCAACATCGTGAAGGAACTCTCCAACCCCAGCTCCAACACCAACGACGTCCCGCCGTCGCAAGCCCTGCGCGACTCCCTCGCCACCGTCTTCCACCGCAAGATAGCAGAAATCCACGATAGATTCAACACCCCGGCATACTTTCTGCGTGTTTCCTGTACCATGGCAGTGAAATCCGGGTACATGGATATGGTCGAACCCTGCCATATAAGTTGGCCCTTCTCATGCGCCATCCATAGGGCTGTATCCCTGTCTCTAAAGTTCAATAACCGGGCTATGATCAGTCTTGGCCGGCAATGTGCACACTCAACTACAAATGTAGTAGTAAAATACTCACCACCAAAAAGATCTGTGAGAAGTGTTTCCATCAAACGGTCCAGCCACCCTGTATTGGTAGATTCGGGTGCCCCCATAATTCAAATGTTATTTCGGCGCCCACGTGCTTCTAAATCCTCATTCTTAATAGCTACGGCTTTAAGGAGATTCTCTATTCTTGCATACTTTTTGGTGTTCTGGGCAGCGCCATCTTCCAGGCCAGAGATTCTGCCCTCTTCCATGGTCAGACGCCCTTCCTGTTGATCCAGCCTGGCCCCCATAGATTCCAACCTCTTGTTCAGGGCATCAAAGCGGTTGTCCCATGCCCTGAAGCCCACTCTCAGGGCCAACAACAAATTGTCAGACCCAGTTGCCTCAGTTGTGGGAGTCACTCCGCCCTCAGCCATGCTGATCTGTTGCGCCTCAGCACTGGTGCCAGCCACTTTAAATGACAGGGTGCTTTGCTTAGGGTCCTTACGCCCCATACCCCAAGCGTATGAATTGCGATGGTCTAGGTCGCGAGGACAGCCCCTTTACATTCGACTACAAGGCGGTGTTAGGCGAGCCCCCATTGTGAGACGGGTTTGCTCCACTGTGTGGTTCTGCACAGGCTCGCCGTCCACCCACTTCACCAATGCCCCACTGCGGTGGGATCAATCTGGCATAATTACAGCACCAGGTGTCCGCACCGTTGGGATTGCCACCTGCATGCCCTTGATGTGATTCAATCTAAGCGGGCCCTGCCACCAGCACGGTGAATGCACAAAGCTGGGGGGAGCAACCATCCGCTCTGTCCCCGTAGCACTCAGACCCCTCCGGCAATCTACACCAGGCCACAGGGATCCACCGTAATGCTGTGCGGGGCGTGCCCGATTGGCCCATGCGCCTGCATCACTGCCGCTCATGCACCACCGCAGTGTGGCTCACCACAGCCCGGATGGGCCCTGCTGCTATCTTCAGCCAGTAAAGAGGGGGGGCACATCTAATGGAGGGCCGCGGCACGGGGTAGCAGCATGTGTGGGTACAACAGCTCCCGGCTGGGCAGCCGGTCCCCAGGCTCCCTGCAGCCCCTGACACTGCGGGGCCTCCGGGGAGCGTTTGTGTCCCGTTATCAGAGTCTTGGCAGTTCCTTTCCCCCAGCGCAATCACTCACCTCAAATGCTGCTGCACGTTCTGGCTTGCAGCAGTCGCAGGCTTCACTTGAGGCTACAGGCTGCACCACGCCCAGCCTCAGTAGTTCGGCGCAGATTCGCGCCACGACCTTCAATCTGGCAAAACTCCATGTCGGCAGGCACACCACCTCCTCCTATATCTCCTGCAGCATTTTTAGGTCGAGGACTGCGTCGCACTGCGTAGCAGTGTGGGCGGAGACCGAGATTTAATGTTTCTTAGAGGGGGCTTGGAACCCGCCCCTCTTCTCCAAATCTGGCCAGCCATTGGAGAAGAGGGGCATCACTCCCTTTAAGCCCCGTCTTTTTAGGATTCGGAGGCGTGTTTTTGCGTTCTTTCTATCTGTGACGTCATCCGTCACTCAGCAAAAAACACGCCCCCGATTCCGAAAATTTCGGAGCTTTGCGGCAGCCATTTTTTGTTGTTGTTGTTGTTGTCAGGAACAGCCCTGGCTGCCACTCCAGGTAAGTTTTGATGTCCGGTTTCTTACGGCCCCTTCCTGCTCCAGCGGCGATGATGGATTCAACCCAGATCTGTGACTGGGGCTGAGTGTCTGAAAAGTTTCAGCACTCCGTCCATCATCTCCTTGTATTTGCTTCCTCCAGGTCTGAAGGCAGCGCTCTAGCATGCAACCCACTGAGAAAAATGCCGGAGTGCCCAGTGCGACCTTAAGAGACCCACAGCTTCCCTTCATCTTGTCTCCTCACTCTGCCCCTTCTGATTCTAATACAGAATTACCGCTGAAATTAAATTAATTATATGAGAGTAAGACGTATTCTTCGGTTCAGAAATGTGCGGTAAAGATGCCAACGAGATTATTCTCTTTCCTCAAAAGTTAATCCCCCCCTCAAAAAAAAAAAATCACCGCAGCGCTCTGGGCTTACAGCAGGCCATGCCTGCAACGGTATGTCGGCTCACACCATATGCCTGTGGAATACAATCAAGCGCCCAAAGCGCTGCTTGGAAAGCTGTTAAAAAAAACAAAAAACAAAACGGCGTAAAAAACAAATAAAAAGAATCTCTTCTTCTCCGTCAACGGTTTGTAAACCGTTACAGAAACACAGATGCCTTTTCGGGGCGCCGCCCCCATGCTCCCCTGGCGCACAGGCCTGCCTGTCAGAGGGCTCTGAGCATCACCCACACTCAGCCGCCTCCAGCCCTGGGAGCGGCAGGGGATGATAAATGACCTGCCGGGCTTTGAAGAGCCATGGCAGTTCGGATGGGTCTGCAGTGCTGACAGAGAGATACACACTGCAGAGTAACCAATAATGAGAGCATTAAGCATTGCTGCCCCGTGACAGGCTGACAGAGCAGGCCGGCCTCGCATCAATCATCTCCCCACACATAACCTTGACAATCAGCCCCTCCTCTGGCAGCAGCACTCACAGTCACCCCAGCTCCTTTCTCCGCCGAACCCCCCCCGCTGCCTCCCCGCCCTGTCCTGCATTCAGCTTGTCTGATGTGATCTTGTATCTGCTCGGTAGGCCCAGGGGGAATTACAAAACAGGAACGGAAACATAACAACTTCAAGACTTTCTCCCCGTCTGTGCCCTCATGCCCGCTGTCTGTGCCCTCTGTCCCCCGTCTGTGCCCTCTGCCCCCTGTCTGTGCCCTCTGCTTCCTGTCTGTGCCCTCATGCTTCCTGTCTGTGCCTTCATGCCTCCTGTCTGTGCCCTCATGCCTCCTGTCTGTGCCCTCATGTTTCCTGTCTGTGCCCTCATGCCTCCTGTCTGTGCCCTCATGCCTCCTGCCTGTGCCCTCATGCCTCCTGTCTGTGCCCTCATGCCTCCAGTCTGTGCCGCCATGCCTCCTGTTTGGGCGCTCATGCCTCCTGTCTGTGCCCTCAATGCTCTTGTTGACTTCATTCCTCCAGTCTTTGCCCTCATGCCTCCTGTCTCTTCCCTCATCCTTGAAGCCTCATGTGTGGGCACTCAAGCCTGATGTTACTGCTGTCACTCATTGTCTATGCCGTCTATGAATCTTCTGTCTGCTCCCTCCTGCACCCCCCTCGTGTTTTAGTCCATGAGCTCCCTGACTGTTCCTCCTCCCTCGTCCTGACCTTGTGTTAACCAGCCCCCCCATGTGTGTCACCTGCCCCCCCACCCACCATGTGTGCATCTAGTGTCTCCTGTCTGCATGTCTCGGTACCAGGGTGCATTGGGACACATGGCACTGCTGCAGCAGGGAGCGGCGCCGCTGCACGTCTTAGGCGGACCTTGGCCCCCGAGCGGAGTGTGTGTGTGGGTAGAGCCTGGTACCAGCCAGGACAGCCATGGTCTCCCTTTAATGGTGCCGCTCCCAGTTGCCAATAATGCCCTCTCCGCATCTTCCTGGGGTCTGAGGTGGCGGCAGTGACTGCCCGCGCAGCTCCGAGATGACAATGACATCAGCGCTGTGCCAGCCCCTCCCGGGCTCCCAGATGCTCCCCTCCCATGTCTCTTCCACCACACTTGCTGCCTTTACCAATGTTTCAGCAGTCACCTTTGTTTGGGAACATTTTTGGATTTTGATTCTTTCGGTTTGGGCCTCCCACGTTCTATTTTATCTGTGGTATAAGTTTATGTTCATTTGTCCTGACCTTTGACCTATGTTTTTACCCTTTAGGCTCCGACCTTTAAATTTGACTTTGAACTTGTGCTTCTAACCAACCAATGCCATTTGCTTTCTGTTATCTGGTTCTGATTTGTGACAGGCGTCTGCGTTGTCCTAGTCGCGACCGCTGTGTGTGTGTGTGTGTGGATCTGTGTGTGTGTGGGGCTCTGTGTGTGTGTGGGGGGCTCTCTGTGTGTGTGGGGCTCTCTGTGTGTGTGGGGGGGGCTCTGTGTGTGTGTGTGTGGGGGGGGGGGGGCTCTGTGTGTGTGTGGGGGGCTCTGTGTGTGTGTGGGGGCTCTGTGTGTTTGTTGGGCTCTGTGTGTGTGTGAGGCTCGGTGTGTGTGTGGGGCTCGCTGTGTGTGTGTGGCTCACTGTGTGTGGCTCGCTGTGTGTGTGTGGCTCGCTGTGTGTGTGGCTCGCTGTGTGTGTGGCTCGCTGTGTGTGTGTGGCTCGCTGTGTGTGTGTGGCTCGCTGTGTGTGTGTGGCTCGCTGTGTGTGTGTGGCTCACTGTGTGTGTGGGGCTCTGGCTGTGTGTGGGGCTCTGGGTGTGTGTGGGGCTCTGTGTGTGTGTGTGGGGCTCTGTGTGTGTGGGGGGATCTGTGTGTGTGGGGGGGGCTCTGTGTGTGTGTATGGGGCTCTGTGTGTGTGGGGCTCTGTGTGTGTGTGTGTGGGGCTCTGTGTGTGTGGGGCTCTGTGTGTGTGTGGGGGGGCTCTGTGTGTATGTGTGTGGGGCTCTGTGTGTGTGTGGGGCTCGCTGTGTGTGTGTGTGTGGGGGGCTCTGTGTGTGTGTGTGTGGCTCTGTGTGTGTGTGTGGCTCTGTGTCCGCGAATACTCTCTACTACTCTCTATTGCTCACCTATTGCCATTGTAAATGACAATGGGCCAGATGTAGGTGGACATTTACCGACCGGTAACGGCCGATTTCGGCCGTTACCGACCGGTAAATGGGTTTTTGGTATGTAGGGGGCTACATTTACCGAATCGGTAAATTAACCGATTCAGTAATTTCGGGATGTAGGTGGGACTCTTCAGAGTCCCTAAGGGCTTACAGATTCTGTATTTTACCACCCAATCCAATTGGGTGGTAAAATACCGAATCCAGGTGTGCATGTACATGTGTGCATGCACCCTATGCCATGTGACAGACAGACATGCCCTTAGGGCATGTCTGTCTGCCACATGGCACACATGCCAGTATTTGGGGTGCTAGAGGGTGTCAAAGTGACACCCCCTGCACCCTTGCTGGAATCGGTATTTACCGAATTGGTAAATACCGATTCGGTAATGCCCATTGATTCCTATGGGCTTCAATGCCCATAGGAATCAATGGGCATTACCGAATCGGTATTTACCGATTCGGTAAATACCGATTGTTACAGAATCGGTAATTCAATTACCGATTCTACCTACATCTCCCCCTTCTATATTACCGATTCATAAATACCGAATCGGTAAAATTCGGTATTTATGAATCGGTAATATAGAATTACCTACATCTGGCCCAATACCATTTATTTATGTTTAAAAAAAAAAAATAATAAATAAAATGTCATGAGCAATGCCAATAGCTCTACCATTAATAATGCCGAGACCATTGCATTGTAAATGCTTGTTCAAAACTACATCGCCGCCACAGCCGCCAGGACAAGCGGTTCGCAGGGAGTCAGAGGCTGAGCTACAAGCCTCGTGACAATTGCGGTCAGCGGCTTGGCG
Source organism: Lissotriton helveticus (assembly GCF_964261635.1). Classification (NCBI taxonomy): domain Eukaryota; kingdom Metazoa; phylum Chordata; class Amphibia; order Caudata; family Salamandridae; genus Lissotriton; species Lissotriton helveticus. The sequence continues at coordinate 131,963,641 of NC_136070.1, read as the reverse complement.
ATGCATAACCATATTGAGTATATTTAGTTAGCTGGTGACAGTAGAGCGACGTAAGGTTGCAGATTCTTGAATTGCATTTAGATTTTTGGTCAAATGAAACGTATTAATATTAATTTTTTTGTAAACGTAACTAAGGGCCCAATGTAGGTAAATTAGATTTACCGATTCATAAATACCGATTTTTACCGATTCGGTATTCATGAATCGGTAAATCTAATGTAGGTAATTTTCGGTAAAAAATACCAAATCGGTAGGATTCGGTATTTACCGATTCTGTAATTACAGAATCGGTATTTGTCATTGATTCCTATGGGCCTTGAAGCCCATAGGATTCAATGGCAAATACCGATTCGGTAATTACAGAATCGGTAAAATTACCGAATTGCCAAGGGGGACAGGGTGTCACTTTGACACCCTGTTGCACCCCTGTTTGTGGCTTGTGTGCCATGTGGCACACATTCATGCCCTAAGGGCAGCGATGTGCATGTACACAGGTATTCGTTATGTACCATGCAATAGTATTACATGATAAATAATGAATCGGTAAGGGCCTGTGGCACTGTTTTCAGTGCCACCTACATATTGATTTACTGATTCGGTAAATTTACAGAATCAGTATTTTACCGAATCGGTAACTTTACTGATTCGGTAAATATATCTATTCTGTAAATTTTAAGGCCCCTACATCTCCATTTGCAAATACCGGTCGGTAACGGCCGAAATCGGCCGTTAGCGACCAGTATTTGCCGAACTACATCTGGCCATAAATCTTTTAGTGACGTTTGGAGAATGTCAGTCCCTATTACAGAACCTCACACTGTGATTTATTTAAATTTCTGTCAGAAATAATAATATGGAGACAATTCACTGCACTCCAAGTGGCAAATCTGTGTTCTCTTTTCCTGTTGAATTGTTTTTGATTTTTCCCTTGAGCGCTTTCACGCTCACCGGGTTTTCCTCGTCCCTTTTCCCTGCCACATTTGAAACTAAAAGTACTTTAGTTACACTATAGAGTCTGCATTTCTTTTAAAAACATTGATATTTTTTTTAAACAAGAGTTTCATTTATGTCAAAATCTGATACTCATCACACGATCCTGGTGTTTTCTCTGCCTGCTGTTTGAGTTGTGTCACAAATGTTTGATTCACATAGAAAACAGTCCTGTTGTGCATCAGAAATATAAATCATGTCTCTTGAATATAATGGTCATAGTAACTTTCTTGAATGCCTTTGTTTTGTCAGAAAAAAAGTATGCCTGATTTGTAATTAAGTTAACATCCACATCATCTCATGTTGTTATGGCAATATAATAACCTCCAGCAAGATGTACTAAGATTGGGTTAGGAAAAACACTGCAAAATGCACAATGACTTTTTGTGAATCAATTTAGATTTTGAAACTGATCTATGTACTCATAAATTAGTTCACAAAATAATTAATAAGATAGGGTTGTAGAAAGACCTGCTTAATCAATATGAATTAGGCTGTTGGCAATTTGCAACCCTCTGATATTAGAATTGATAAGAATGGTGTCCTGTAAGGGACCCAGGTGATTGTATTTTTAGCAGCCAAAGTTCACAACTTTATAAAACAAAAGTGTTCAATTTTTTGAAAACTTCAGGGGAAGCAGGCAGTACCACTATCTATTCCCCCCCCAGGCTGCAATTCTGATTCGCAAAAGGGGAAGGGGTCCAAAGGGGCCATCGTCTTCCCGTTTGAGAACCAGATACCAACCTGACTTGGGTGTCTATAACTGATCAATGGTGCACAGCCAGACTTCCAGTCATAAACCATTTATGCATATCATACTGACTGGCAATTTGGAAGGAAAACCCCTTTCTTGCTCCTTCCAAATTACAGTTCAGCATGGGTTGTGAACCCCATTTTGTGATTCAGAAAATCGTTTCAGAATTGAAAAATTAGGTTAGTACATAAAAAAGAGGGATTTTGTAGTCGCAAACCCTGTGAATTTACAAATTACAGGCTTTAAGATGGCACAATGAATATGGCCCCTCATTCGGTAATGCACTACTTATTTATGATCATAAATTCTGAATTCTCGCTGGGTTTTAATTAGCAATGGTCGGAATATTTAAATCAAGTAGAATATTGGTTGTTTCTACAACGGATTCCTCCAATAGCTCTTGTACCCTACCCTTAACTGTTGCATCTGTGTTAATTAGCTCCTGCTAGGATGGATTTTGCTCTATGGAAGACCTCATGTTATTAATTATTCACAAATGTATGGCAAGAAGTAGTACAAAAGAGAGCAGGACAAGGGTCATCCCTCAGCCATTAGTTGCATGTATTTTTCATGGTTTGCCTTTGCTTGATGTCCTGTTAATTAAGGCCATGAGATTTCAAGGATGGTTACAAATTCCCATTTGTTTCTCATTGGGCTTTGATGATAGGGCATGAAGTAACCAATCAGACGGTAGATGAGACCTTTAGCTTATACCTGAGACCCATTGTGTGTTCGTTGCTGACATGACAACATTTTAATTTCTGATGATAATTGCATTTTTATTTAGGAAATCGTCCATTTTAGAAGCTTTACGTTGTCTTAAAGACAAATGGCATTCACTAATTACCCTGGCACGTTGATTTGTTTCCTGATAGCCTTCTGCTGGATTTGTGTCTTGTTTGTTCCCACCGTATGTGAGCACATTATTAGCTGGAAGCGAGTTCACTCTATTGATTCATGATATCCACAATGTTGTATATTGAGAAACTAAAAGAATAATCCCGACATACAGTCCTCTACGTGTGAGTGAGCAAGGCAATTACAAGAACCTTGGGGAACAATGAGTTAATGAAATGCCCATGATAAAGGGGGAAGAGTGCCAAGAGGAGCTTATGACACCACAATATTTGGCAATCGGTTTGCTGTTTGCCTCACCCATTTTAAATAATTGCACTGCACAGATTGCACCTAGAAGAGATGCTGCACAGTGGGTTGTGGCAATACCCCAAGGTTCTAAAAAGTCCTGCCTGGAAAATGGGGGTTCTTGCATATTATATGGAACAATTGAGTAATTGAGTACTTTTGGGATGGAGTTTAGATGTCCAGTTTGCCTATGTGGGATAGTGTATGGACCCAAACACATCATTCTGAAATTGGTAGAACAAGGACCAAGGACTTTTGGTCTCAGTTCAACGTAAGCCCAAAACTTAAGTTTTACTGAGACAAAAGTCTAACTTTACTACTTGTAAATGCCCTTTGTGAATATCGAAAGTCGTAAAGTTAGACTTTCATCTCAGTTTACCTTTGTGAATCAGGCCCCATGTTTGTGGCGAATCATTCAGAATCCCCTTTTACGATTGACTCACACTTGTTTTGTCTAACATGTTTCTAGAAATATTTCTCAACCAAAATCAGTATGCTGTATCATGTGATTCAGAAGGTTTGCAAACCAGCCCTCCATAACACACTGTGCTAACTTAACTCTTGAAAGACATCTATGCACACATAGCTGACATACCCAATATAACTACTGATATGACCTGATAATTTCTGAACATATGACGTTACAATGCAAACAATTACAACACATGCTTTTACAACGCAGTTTTTACATCGCATGATTTTACAACGCATGCCATTACAACGCATGTTTTAAAAGTACCATTACAACGCATTCCATTACAACACATACCATTACAACGCAAAATACTTTTAGGGCTGCAGTAAGTTTTGGATAGTGTAGGGGTAAAAATTACTATTGCCACTCCAGTGAGTGCAACAGTAGGGTAAGTGTTGGGTAGCGTAGAGGTAAAAATTACTATTCCCACTCCAGTGAGTGCAACAGTAGTGAAAGTGTTGGATAGTGTAGGGGTAAAAATTCCTATTCCCATCTACCCCTAAAATGAAAAATCTCCATTACTTACCTTATAATGCTTTGTAATGGCATGCGTTGTAATGGCTTGCGTTGTAGTGACATGCGTTGTAATGGCATGCGTTGTAATGGCATGTGTTGTAATGGCATGCGATATAATGGCAGTTGTGTTGTAACAGTTGTCTTGTACAAGCAGTGCGATGTAATGACTGCGTTGTAATATATGTTTCCCATAATTCCTATGGCTGAATTGCGGCTCTGTAACTGGGAAACCTGAGTTTAGATTCAACACCCACCACCTAACAAACAAAGGCATGTTTGCGTTTTGAGTGTCAGGTTAAACATTTTAGTAGTGTTAGGTACTGGAGAATAAAATGATACATGTGTTTGCTACCAAAACGCTAAGCTGAGAATCCATGTTTTTTTCAAGTAGAAGCTTGTAAATGACATTTTAGTTTGAACCCTGTTTTTATTAACTCCTGTAATTACAGATTTTCACACCTCCACTCAACAAATCAACAGACACTTATCAAAGCAATCTCTGATCAAGTCACCCATCACTGTAACACTGTCCCAGTTGAATAATGTTCACTGGGAGAAGCCTACTTCCGGTGAAATGTCTTTCCTGTGACTGAGAAAGTGAGCAAAATCTCAGGGACAAAGACTGATGCAAATGCTTGGAATAAAACCATCAAAGTCAATGGAGACCTGACTTTTTTCTGTGGATCTGACAGAATGTAAAAAAACACATATTTGTACCTCTTATACATGGAGCTTTTGTGATGGTTTGGTGTTCTTTCAGAGCCCCAAACACTTTTAATCTCTAGAGGACTGTAATAATGTGTCAAGCTTACCAGATGAAGATGGACTCCCAGATCCAACATTTTCCTGGTTTGCCCTTCTCAGGTCTTTTGGCAGCAAAGTTGGATAGGACTGGGGTGCTGCAAAAAAGAAGCATCCAATTGTCTCAACTTGCTCTTTTGCTCTTAGGCCCTATCTGAATCCTTGTCTTGCCTCTGGATTTGCTCTCTCTATAAATGTTGAGACTTGCCACCTCTAGTAACATTTAAATAGTTTCAAAAATTAGGAAAAGACTTCAATTCATAAAATATAAGTCAACGTGACAGACTGATAGAGTTACGATGGGAAACACATTATATACAAGAAATATACGCCGCCCAAAAATTTGCAAAAGTAGGTTTTCATAATGATGTGTTTTCTAACTACACTGAGTTACGCCTAGATGATCTGGTTTTCCAGGTCAGTGACCATCCAAAAGAACAATATGTGCATCAAGTTGAACCATTGGACAGAGGTCGCCAGAGTTTTAGAACTCTATGCATTTAATGTTGAACCCGTTTTACATTGCTGAATATTATAAGTTCACAGTGCTCATTCACTCAGATTTAGTGATCATGGTCCCAACTGATAAGAAATGGTAGAAAATGGAGACATAAATTTGGCAAAATCACAAGGAATGAGCACCAAACTGACTAGAATACTGCATACTATGCCTCATTGTTGCCCAAAATACTAAACTGGGCATAACATCTCATAGCCAATGGGAGCTGTTAGAAATGGGATCACTAGTTGGCAGTGGTTTGTACCCTTTCCTAGTCAGGGTAAGGGAGTCACACAGCTAAAATAATCCCTGCTCACCTCCTTGGTATATCACACAGCAGTCAGGCTTATCTGAGAGGCAATGCGTAAAATATTGGTGTACGCACACACACACACACATTAACACAGTGAAAACACTACAAAAGGAATGCACTCCAGTTTAGAATAATTGCAAATATGTATCTGAATAAAACAACACCAAAACGACAAACATCCAACATACACAAGTCAAGATATCACGTTTAAAATGTTGAATACAACTGTAGTTCTTTAAAATCAATGGGTGCGCTTGACTAGGCCAAAGTACCTTAGATACGTTAAAAAGAGAGGCGCTGGGGAGGCGAAGTGTTGGATTAGCCAGTGTTGCGTCGGTTACTTACTAGTGCTGGGGAGGTGATGCGTTGGTTCTGTACTGCCAGGCAGAAGAGGTGAGGCATCGGTTCCCTACTGCCACAGGGGAGGTGAGGTGTCTTTCTCAGCATGATGGGTTGGTTCCTTAGTGCAGTGCAGTGTTGATGACAAAAGCGGCGCTCAGGAATGGTGCGCCAATGATGCATCGAAGTCAAGTCACGCGGTGTCGGTTTCAGGTGATCGAACCAGGCGCTGCATTGGAGTCAGAGGATCAGTAACAGAAAGCTGTGGCCTGCGTTGTAAGCCATGATTGGTGCATTGAGTGAGAACCACGCTCTGTTGCAGGCACCAGCAGTGCGTTGAGTTTTGCAATGAAGCGCCAATTCTGGATGACGTAGTGAACTAGAACTCACTTCAAAGGGCCCAGGAACTGGATTTGGCACCACTTGGCAAGACAGGACTCTCAGCAAGATTGCCCAGGTGCTAGTAGGTGAGACTTCCTAACAAGAGGCAAGCCAACTCAAGCGCTTGGAGAACCTCAGAAAGCAGGATGTGGAAATCAAAGCGCAGTCCTTTCACTTTCAGGACAGGAGCAGTCCATCCTGACAGCATCCAGCTCTTCTTCCTGGCAGAATGTCCTCAATTCAGACGTCTTCTGAGTTTAGGGTCGCAGAGGTCCAGTATTTACTCCTATTTTTGCCTTTGAAGTAGGCAAACTTCAAAGAAAAGTCTTTATAGTGCACAAGACCCTGCCTTTCCATGCCCTGGCTCCAGACAGATTACAGTGGGGCGGAGACTGCTTTGTGTAAGGACAGGCACGACCCTATTCAGGTGACAGTGACTCCTCCCACTACTCTAGCTCAGACACACCCATTAGCTGGGTGATGGGTCATCAGAATATGAAGGGCACACCTCAGCTCCTGTTGTGTGATTGTCCATAGTGAACGCACAAACAGCCCAACTGTCATCCTGACCCAAATATTTATTCTACAGACAGGCAGAGGCACATTACGTTTAAGCAAAAAAATGCCCACTTTCTAAAAGTTGCATTTTTAAACTTACCATTCAAAAACCAACTTCACCAAAAGATTTTTAAATTGTGAGTCCAGAGACCCCAAACTCCAAATCTCTATCTACTCCCAATGGGAAATTGTACTTAAAGGGTATTCCATGGCAATCCCCATGTTAACCCATGACAGGGCTAGGCCTTGCAATAGTTAAAAACACAATTAGCAGTATTTCATTATTAGGACATGTAAAACACACCAGTACATGTCCTACCTTTTCAATACAATGCACCATGCGCATGGGGCTGCCTGGGGCCACCTGGGGCCAACCTTAAGGGTGACTTACATGTAGTAAAAAGGAAGATTTGGGCCTGGCAAGTGGGTGCACATGCCAGTTCAAATTGGCAGTTTGAAACTGCACTCACAGACATTGCAATGGTAGGTCTGATCCATCTTTAAAGGGCTATTGAGTGGGTGGCACAATCAGCGCTGCAGGCCCACCAGGAGCATTTGATTTACTGACCCTGGGCACCCCTCGTGCACTATACTAGGGACTTACTGGCAAATCAAATATACCAACCATGGAAAAACCAATTACCATCATGGTTTAAACAGAAAGTACTTTCACTTCAGCCAGTGATGGCCGGTTCACGTAAGGTCAGTGAGGTGGGGGGTGAAGGGAGGAGGGGAGTCAACTGACAATGACGAGGGAAAAAAAGAAAACAACTTACTTTGCGCTCGTTGCAACTTCGACTTGCCAATGCGGCAAGCGCAAGGTAAGTGGTTTTCTTTTTTTACATTTTATTTTACCTGCACCGGCCGTCACTGACTTTAGCACTGATAAGCAGTGGTAAAGTGCCCAGAGTCCTAACACCGGCAAAAACGAAATTCAGGCCTGAGTCAAAACCCGGAGGTCAGAGCAAAACCACAGGGGAACCACTCCAAGACCTGGCAGGTCTAACAGAAGCAAAACAAACGTATGCCTTGGAGCTTTTCTAACTCATTTAGCTCCATTTAATAAATTACTACTTAATTGATTAACTTAACATTAACAGGTAGTGAGAGTTTTTAATGAGCTTTAATAGAGCACAACAACAAATATTCACAACATAGGATTTCGATAAAATACGCTATTCTGAACATATTTGTAAACATTTTTTTCAACTTGCCTGTATTTTGTAGCTGGTGAGGTCCACCGAAGATATACAAAAGGCCATAGAGTGTTAAACACAGGAGCATAAAAACTGTGATTTTATCAAGCAGATTCTTTATTAGTAGAGCCATCTTCAGAGAACTGGAATTATTGTAGCCTGCTCTTCCATCTGCACATCTGTTTCTGAGAAAATGAAGTAGAAAGAAAACCATGATTAGAATTTCAAAGTTTTTTTTTTTTAAGTTCCTTTGATGCAAGTGAATATATAAGACTTATAGGGCCTTATTTACTGTTAGGATGCCTGCCTAAGGCGCAGAAGGGAAACATGCTGTTTTGGCCCCTGATGTCAGCTCTATGGAGGGGAGAAAGAGGGCCCCCTGAACCTCCCAGAAACCCTTTGCAGCAGACGGGTTGCTGCCTGCACTTTGAAACACGGAGAGGCTTTGAAACAGCCGCTTTGTATTTCACTTGAATGCGCTCCCTTTAGTGCAGCACTAGTTTATGCTGCCCTGGGTGGCTGTGCATTGGCTATAATTCGGTCCACTTCCCTGGATGCGCACATTGCAACTATTTAAAGGTGAACCGTAGTGCCAACAGGGAAAGTGCTGAATATGTGATACAGCCCTTGGTGCATCCACCACATGTAATTTAAGCTGAGGAGCCAGGTTTAGGCATAGTAGGAGCCCCTCTCATTTATAGTGTATATCCGGCTGTACTATAAAATACTCTGCACAGTAGGAATTGGGTCCTGATGGAAATGTGACATGACTTATCCAGGAATCCACATGGAGCACTACGACTGGCAGAGCTTTCCATGTGAATATGTGGGATTTTCCTTGAATTTCAGAGGGCAGACACTGTGGGTAAGGGGTACCCTTAAAATCTTACACCCCAAAATATTCCTCAATATCACGCCCATTGGTGGGTAGATCAGGGACTATATGAAACTTCAATTTCATGAGGCAATGTGTACCAAGATAAGAAGCAAACCAGTGTATCAAAAATAAATTTAAATAAGCAACAACACACTCAATAAGCGAGCTCCAGGAGGAAATTAGAACATTTCCAAGAATTTATTACAAAGATTTGTAAGGTACAATAGAGATGGTTTAGAGTGCAGATGCATGAATTATTGCAATGAAGCTCTCAGTAATAGTGTACTCCAGAATGTATGGTAAAATATTCTAAGAACCAAATGAGCAGCAAAGTCAGTAAGAAATCATACAGCATGCCTAGTAGCATCGCACAGTCATCTGGCTCACCCCAGAGACCATGAGTTTATATAGGAAAGTGCAGATTAATCATGGTGTGAGCAAAATCTTACAATTTGAGCAAATCAGAACATTGAATTATAGAGCATCATACAGCCTAACCACCCTAGCACAATCCCACTAAATGAATATTGATTTAGCCCAATCAGTGCTAATGTCACCTGCAGATGTCAGTACAAACTAGTTACAAAACAACAGTGAGCCATTGTGAATGAATGGAATACTGCAGGCAGGCAAAATAACCTTGCACAAAAGATACATTACCGAGGCATGCTAGAGAGAACAGTGTGTTTCAGAAATAAACAAATATGACTTGCTTGAATAGGTGCAACAGAAATGATTGAACAATGAATAGGACTTGATGAGACATCCATTTTGAACAAGTTGGCCTTGGGGGGTCTAACTGAGGCCTAGTCAGCATAAGGCAAGAAAATCCACTTTAACAGGTCACATCAAAATTGTTTCAAAAGCAATAGCATAATAGAAGTATATACATGTACATTTAATTGCAGATTACAATTCTGCATGTTGCACAATTCTATTACTACACAAGAAAGTCTACAACACTCACATGTAGGTGCTCTGCTGCTGTCACAGAGGAGACCCAAACTGCCCATCAACGCTTCTCAAGACTGTGACATCCCGGAGATAGCTACCACAGCAACGCCCATGTCCACTGGGGACTGCAAGTCCCATAATTACCTGAGCCTGATTCACCTGTGGCTTATTTGGTCAGTGCTACTTCTGGTGCGCTGCAGTCATGTACGACAGGAGCAGTGTCTGTTGATCTGTCATCCTCACTGGGGTCAAGACCCTTTCTGCTGCCCTGCTGCTGTAACAGAGGAGACCCAAACTGCCCATCAACACTTCTGGAGACTGTGACATCCCGAGGATGGCTTCCGCGGGAGCACCCATGGCTTGGCTTTATTACTCCCTGGGTGAGTTGCATTGACTTTCTGAGCAGGAATTTTACCACCGGCTGGGCATATTACTCCAGGGACTTTTTGACATAGTTTGTGCATGCCTTATTTTTCTTTTTACAGGATTTATTTCCTTTTTAGGTCTCGGCCTGCGTAGGCTGCGCTTGCGCAGTCTTGTTGGGCGAGAAATTATGTCTTAGAGTAGGGAGGTCAACGAGCCAGCTCTTCTCCATTGGCTGGCTTCCTAAACGGCGGCCAGCTATTGGAGAAGAGCTCTGTCTATCTCTTTAAGCCCCGTCCGTTTCGGATTGAGGGGCATGTTTTTTGCTGTTTTCTCTATGTGACGTCATCCTTCACTCAACAAAAAACACGCCCCCAGTCTAAAAAGGATAATCACATATCCGCAGCTGCTGCCACCATTTTGCTAGTTCTCTTTCGCCACGTCTGATTTTCATTCCTTCCTACCATTTCTTGTTACTTTTGAGGCTTTCCCTGGCTGGCTTCCCCCGAGAACGAGCACAAACTGATCCCGCTCCCCAGGAAGCCGATTCTCGCAGAAGCGCGGCAGCCCCAGCTGAGCCGCGATGCAGCCTCCCCCCACAATCATCCCAGCGTTCTTGGCCCGTCGTTTCTGCCCTGCCGCGCTAAACCAGAGTAGTGCCGCCGCAACAACTAGAGTATCCTCGCTTTTCCAGACCCCCGATTTTCCGCACTCTCTCAGCATATTGAAAGGCACAGGTATGTGAAAGAGACCTGCCTCCGTCGTCCCCGAGGAGAGCTCACGACCGGAGCTAACTAACGGCTGCCAAGTTCACCCGTTCACCATTCAGCTCCTTTACACTTGTCCCGCCATTGCAATTTCCAAGCGGTGCTATCTGCACTTTTTCTTCCTAAAACACATGAATTCCTCAGCGAGTCCTTGCCAGTCATTGCAAAATCAGTTCACAGGACATGGAGGCGCAACAGCAAGTGGTAGCCTTCTGCTGAATCTTATTGCAGTACTATCTGTAAGCTGAACATTCACCCCCTGTCCGAAGAACAGATGACTAAGCTCTGCAGCCTCAGCTCTCGAAAGGGCTTCAGTCCACGAGTGAGCATTGCACAGGGCCAGAGAATCTAATGACAGTGGCACCAGCCAGATTACTGAGAACTGGCTATGTTCTCTAGCACTGGCGTTTGAATCCACATTCTCCTCACAGTGGAACCGCTGGTGTATATTGACAGAGCATAATTAACTTCAAGTTAATAGAGCAGCCTGGCTACCTCACTCCGGCCTTCCCAGCTCCAGCTGATTAACCCAGAGTGAGGTATTTACCACGTGTGGTAAATACCTCCTGTTCTGAATTATCAAATGGAGCATGGATTGTAATGTGCAGAATCTTTTTTACCACAGAATTTCACGTTTTGCCACTTTTCTCGGTCTTGCTTCACCGGAAAAAATTTGGCAAGCGTGACCTCGTGCAATCTGAGGCCGTCATTATGAGATCCCAGTTCTTGGTGCGATATTTATTGCTTCTGATCAAATCTGACGTGGCTGAGTTGGAATTTCAGTTACGATAAATACATATTGCTAGTTTTTGGGTAATAACTTGGACTTTGGAGCTTACTGCACCAAAATCTGCATGCTCCAGTAAATACAGAGCTTTTTCCTCCAATATACATCTGGAGTGTTGACCTGCTGATATTTATAATAAAACTCACAATTTTGATGTGCTCAACCGCAGTTACCACACATATCACAATAGGCCATGCCTCATGTTACTTGTAAGGAGTGCCCAATAGTGACTGGATTTGATGGAGACTGCAAATGGTATTTCTCTGATTTGGTAAGATGACGTGTCTGAAAAGAACATATTCCTCTGATGAGAGAAAAACTGAAGGAATAGGGTGTTTGAATTGGTGCAATCTAGGTGGGGTAGGGGGCTGAAAAAAAATGTTGGGTGAAAGGGGTAGATGAAGAGAGGTTGGACTCGAGGAACCCAGGAACCAGTGCAAAGAAGATCAGAAAATATCAGGCATAAGGGACTCCATGTGCTATATAAAAAGGTTATCTCATACGTTGAGAGACAGAAGAGTATTGTGGTGTGTTAAAGTAGCAGAAGCATAGGGCCCAGAAGCCGGCAGATAAATGTGGTTTCTATGTTTTGTGAAAGAGGACATGTGTGATGTAAGCAGGACCATTCACATTGTAAATAATGCTTTGGATCATGGCAACAAAATAAATACTATTGCATTGCATTATGGGATCGTCTGTAGTAGTTTTTCAAATTAGACCTTATAATTCATTTACAAGTCCAGCCTTTAGTATGCCAACATTCTTTTCCCCTATTGTTCAAGGTGAAAAAAATGAAAAACACTGTCAGTCAAAACAAGTTAGGAGCAAAAAAGTTTTTTTTGCTCTGTGTTCACAGTAAAATTCAATTTGCACTTTTGCTGTCTGACACTTTGGGCCTGATTCGCAAATGTAAACCTACACTTTTGTGTAAATTAACATTGTTTTTTTGGTACTCACAAACTAAAAGTTAATAGTAAGTCTATGGCTTTGTAGACTCTGCAGTTTGTCAATATCAAATAAACTGTGTGAAGCAGGCCCTTTGTTTTAATCTCATAAATGTTACCATAGTGGATTCTAGCCTAAATGATATTTCTATTAGTCATTTTTAGGTGTGTGTGTGTGTGTGTGGCTCTGTGTGTGTGGCTCTGTGTGTGTGTGTGTGTGGCTCTATGTGTGTGTGTGTGTGTGTGGCTCTGTGTGTGTGTGGCTCTCTGTGTGTGTGTGGCTCTGTGTGTGTGTGTGTGTGGCTCTGTGTCCGCTAAAACTCTCTACTACTCACCTATTGCCATTGTAAATGACAATACCATTTATTTATGTTTTAAAAAAACATAAAATGAAAGAAATGCCATTTGCAATGCCAATAGCTCTAACTTTAATAAAGCCGAGACCATTGCATTGTAAATGCTTGTTGGACTTACCACCTTGCTGTAATACTGGGTGGGGGGAGCGGAGGCTTAAAATCTCATGTATATGCAGCCCCTTTTTTATTTCCTTCCTTTTTCTCTTTAGAAACTTCTGTTTCCTAGTTGTGTACCGTGTCCTGTCACAGGCTTTTTTGTTTTTCACATGTTTATTTTCTGTGACTCTAATTTAGTGCTCACTTTACTCAGGTCCTCTTCTGGCCTGTGGTCCATGGGCCTATTGTTTTCATTAATATCAGGATAAGGAACACAAGGGACAAGCATCCCAGGCAAGTGCTTCTATCCTTGATTTCTTTCCAATGCAGTGGGGGCATTATCTGAGGTCATGTCCAACAAAGAAGAACAACTGATACAATCTCAGCAGGCCTCGAGGGGAGGGGGCACTCCTTACCTAGATCACACTGATCACATTTCCAAGAACAACGGTGGCCCTCCCTTGGCTCAGCTGCAGTCCCTAGACATCTCCTCCCCCAGCCACTCAAGTGCCGTACACCATGATCTGCTGAGCTCCCCTTCCCATACCCCAGCAGAGCCTCTGACCTACACAAAAGATCCCAGTACAGTTGTACATAGAAGGGTGGGGTGAACTGGAGCCAAATCTAAAGTCATCAATGGGCCACAGAAGCTCGATCAAAATCAGGCTATCAACAGAATGGAAAAGGGGCAAACCCAAAAGGATGGAGGGAACTTTTCTCTATCCACTATATCTACACATATGAAAGGCATGATCCTAGGGGACCTAGACGCCCTTGGTCAGAGGGTTCTTGAGTTAAAAGCCAAGGCAACTTGGAAAGGTGATTGAGGACATCTCCACACAGTTGATCTCCCCAGCACAGGAACGCATATCTTTGTCCACCTCTTCCGCGCCTTCTTCTATTCCCCCGCAGTACCCAGCACTATGGACCGTGCACAATCTTTCCTTACCACAATGGAGGTGGGACAAAGCCAGGAACCCAGTATAGTTTTGACCTCTTCTAAGATGTTTTCATCCTTCCTGCCTTCTCCAGCCCCTTGTTTATACAAATAATCACCAGGGCCCAAGGTCAACATTTATTGCGCTGCCCAGCCAAATCCCCTTGGTCCCTGGTTTTCAGAGCAAGTATACCCATCCAGTAGAAGGACCGACTGAGGGATTCACAGGTAAAGAAGTGGTTATTCAGATTCCCCCAGCTTGTACCCCTTATGTGGTTGTTCTTACTAATGTGCCTCCTCTTAAAAATATGGAATCTGAATCATACAGTCAACTTAAAAATACAGTGGTAGGTTGCTTGTCAAAAAGTCTTTACAACATAAACAGTCAGTGCTTACATGATGAAATCATCATGGTCAGGAAAACTGGCTGGATGGGGACATTACTAAATCTTGTGGAGAGGGATTGCTTTTTTATGAACTACGTCAATTCTTTCAGAGCGGGTGCTATTCTAAGGGAAGTCATGTTTATGCTTGCCGCCCCCATTGCTATCTCTTTCCTCCCTTTGTTTTTTTTTTATAAGGTCAAGATAGGTGAGGTTGGGTTCCAGAGGTAGATTTTACCTTATCCATTGACGCCATTTGCCCCTTGTTCGTCCTGTTTGCAGCTTCCCCTGTGCCATTTCACAATCGTACAGAGGCATTGAGTGTGTTAAATGCCCTAGACTAACTAGCCACAGGTGGCACTATTACATCTTTATTCAATGACTCCACGCACCTAGAGCAGTTAATAATTTTGAGCTGGGACATAGCTGGTGCCCAGGGTAAAATTAGGGACCCCGATTTGTGGTGACAATATATACAAGGTTTCAAAGGTGATATCTCAAGGAAAGCGACCGTTGTGGAATTTGGTCATACAGTATAGGCAGCAACTATATTCAATGATAAGTGCTGCATGAGTGGTTCGCTTCCATCAATCGTGTCAACGGCCTTTTTATCCACTTGAAATGTTGGGTCTCTTCAGGACCTATGATATTAGGGACATCTGACTTCAAAAATCGCTTTACTCATGTGCGTGATGTGCCAACCATGTGTTAAAGGGAGAGGGAAGTTACTCACAGTAAACCTATCCAGGTTCACTAGTGATGGCGAGTGAGCGATTGTTTTTTGAACACGAGTCAATTGTAGGTCTGTGTTGTTCATGGAAACATATCAATCAGTTGGGATAGAGCGCGCCAGGGGTACGGCACTGCTCTCGTGTGTAGCCAAGGAAAATGCCTTGTGCAAGTGCACGGATCGCGTTCTCAGCAGTGCGTCTCGGTCAGTCGACACGACTGATGGAATCGAACCACTCATGCAGCACTTATCATTGAATATAGTTGCTGTATATACTGTATGACCAAATTCCACAACGGTCGCTTTCCTTGAGATATCACCTTTGCAACCTTGTATATATTGTCACCACATGTCACTCAACTGTTTGGTTCATATAAACACTTGGGACACCCCGCACTGTAAGAAACTAGTTTTTATATAATATGTATGATATGTCTTTATGATTAATACAAACCTTATATGTTATATTTCTGGCTCTCTCTCTTTGACATCCCCTCAACCCTTACAAAATATTGCGATTTCGCTTTTTGTGACTAATGCATTCGATAGTATTACTCCACTGGAACCACTTTTTTTTCCTCAGAATATCAGGCACATGTAAAGCACACTGCTCAAGAAGACACATTAAACAATCTGGTCTCTCAATTTAACTTAGTTAATTTTCTTTCTAAACATGACTTGGAACAGCTAACAGCCATACCCACATTTAAAGATCATTGTGCCGGCTCCATTATTGATTACATTTCTGTCTCAATAGGGTTATTCCCTTATTTGTTGAGTTTTGCACCAGTCTGAAACCCTCATAGTGACCATAACCCCCTCTCTACCATTTTGTCCTTGAGGGAAAAAAACAGACTTACTGACTTTTACACAGCCCTCACTAAGCCTAATAATCAGGGCTGCAGGATCAAATGGGGGAACATCATTCCAGAGGAATTTAATACTCTCATGGGCCTATTATGCCAGGCTGACTTCGACATTTTGGAGGATGCCCTTAGACCCCCAAATTCGTATTGCCTTTGAGCGTATCGGAAGATATATTAGCAATGCCTTGCCAAACCGTGCAGATGGTTCGATACCCATTGTGTCAGAGCAAAAAGGGAGTTAGTGGCAACCCGAAAATGTATACCTTAGGACAGGACTGCCATTAAACATGCTAGAGCAGTTTTCAGAATTGTCTTGAAAACCGGAACCTGGAGTTTTAAGAAGGATTTGTGGGATCATCAGGTGTCTGCAAGCTCTCTGAATGATAGTTCCAAATTTTGGGCCATTCTGAACCAACGCCTTCTTCAAATATGTCCAGCTGTCGTATCAGGCATCGGTGGTCCTTGCCCAGGCTTGGGTTACTCACGTCTGAGGCCTTTCTTTACAACCTGACGGAGATAGAGCCTCTACCCCCTACCTACTCCCTCTTCTCCGACTGTTCTGTTCACTGGCAAGTTGGAGGAGGTGAGAAATGCTATCCACTCCTTGCCATTAGGTAAGGCCTGGGGGCAAATAGGGTCCCGGGAGACCTTCTGAAATCACTGGTGGATTTGTGGGCTCTGATTATTACTCACCATGTTAATGCTACTATTAGAAGTCCACTTCTGGCTGCATGAAAGAGCTCTGTCATTGTTTCAATATTCAAAAGAGGAGACAGTCAGTCAATCCACTTTATTCGATTAATTAAAATCATAAAAGTACAAAAAACAAACAACAGACAGACAATAATACAAACTATTGAGCATAATGTTTAAAATACATAGACAATATTACAGTTCATTTGGGCACAATATTTGTGAGCAGTATCAAAAAATAAAAACATCTTTTCTAAGTTGCCAAGATTTTTTTTTTTAAATTACAACAATCCTTAAAATCTTAATTAGGGTGTAATCAACCTCAGATTCCTTTTTTTCTTTAGCCTCGCAGCAGCTACAAGAAAAGATGCAATATTAAAAATATCACCTGGGTTACACAATGACTGTAAAAAAACTAGTGCTGGTCTAACCTGAGAAAACCCCCTTCCTTTCAGGATAGGAACTAGAAATCGTGTGCGGATATTGGAGTAGAAGTCACAGAACATCATAAAATGTAAAGTATCCTGGGATGAGAAATTATCCCATTGGCAAGGTTCTGCATCGTCAGGGTTACACCATCCCTGGTAATCCCCCTATGTGAAGTGAATCAAATTAAAGCGAAGCCTAGTTAGGAGCCAGCGATGGTAAGGCTTGTTTACCATCGACAGGTAAGGTTCCATATTAATGGTTGTTCTTAACAAGGAAGGAGCCCTAACTACAGGCTTACATAGCTCCTGCTCTTCTCGCCCCAGCATCAAAAAATTCTTAAAATTCAATTTTACCCACGCCACATCCTCCTTCCAGATCTTATCAGGGTCCTCATAAAGTTCTAGCCGTCCTATTTTGACTAACATATTTTTAACGTAGGACAGTCACCTAATTTTAAAAGATCTATCTAACTTCATGCAGTCCCGTTAAATCATATGATTCAGGGTTAAATCAAGGTTCAGCCAAGTTTGGAGCCAACAAAGCAACTGAGCTGTACTCATAATATCAGTAACGTAGCCTAGCCCTAATTCCTGATGTATGGCATACAATGGTGTGGATTGTGGTACAGACAGAAGACTCCTTAAAATTTTATTTTCAACTATCTGAATCCCAGCCTGATCTTTGTAACCCCATATAGAGGATCCATAGGCCGCAATGGCCAAACACTTTGCTCTATAAACCTTCAGAATAGCCTCTAGTGGTCCAGCCCCCAAACGCTGTGCAAACCTTAAAAGAGATAGAGAGGATCGTGTGACTGCATTCTTTTTAACTTTTTGTTGCAAATCCCAAGAAGGCCCATCATCAAAAAGGACCCCCAGATAAGTAAAAGAGGACACAGAGGAAACTTCCGCTCCATTACAATAGAAATATTTAGTTTAGTATGGGCGAGATTTGCGAATTCGCGGTCCGCAAATTCGTGCGAAATGGCAAAAACAAATCCGCGAGTTCGCGAATTTTCGAGCGAACTCGTGGATTTTTGTGCCATTTGCACAAATATGTGACCACGTGTGCCTGTAACTTTGCCAGCGCACCAAAAGGCGCCGAGGTCCCTTGAGTGAGCTGGCCATTATAGTGGGGACGGGCGGGAAGACGGTTCATACCGCTAGTGTGTGGTGGACGGGGCCAAACGGGCGGGGCTTCTATGCGAGTTCACATGCATCTTGTTTATAAAGGGTCAGAGACCGAGCAGAGCAGCAGATGAGGAGAAAGCAGCCTCCTGGTCACAGGAGCTACACGGGGATGGCGCTTGGGAAACTCGTGGATGCAACAATATGTTTGGCACAGGATCCCAGAATCCTTCAGATGTCCAAGATAGCTCTGCTGCGCTTGTTGGTACAAAGACATTGTGATCCTGCGCATTGGGTTCAGGCGCATGCCGCTGCTGCTGCTGGACAATGTCCCATCTCATACTAAACTGCCCCGTACAGGCATATGCTGGCGCTGGGTAGTAGGGTGCAGTGGCATGCGGGTGCTCCACGCCTGGTACATGCGCATACCGGTGCCAGGGGGACATGTGTTTATTGGTGCTGTGTAGCAAGTTATGACTTTACATTTTGACTGCACATAAGGTGGTACCCCTACACGGATCAGGAGCATGCAGGCACCAGACTTCATGGTGCAAGAGCATAATGGTGCTGTGCGGTACGGGTATATATGTACTGAGGGCAGGGGGGCATTTAGCACATTGTGTGCTCACACCCAGAGGGCTCCCAGGAAATTTAGCACAAATGATTTTCACACTGAGAGGGCTCCGGGGCATTCAGCAGCACGGGGGCTCACACCCACTGGGCCCCGGGGCAGTTCAGTAGCGCGCGGGCTCACAACCCCTGGGCAGTTCAGCAGCATAGGGGCTCACACCCACAGGGCTCCCGGGCAGTTTAGCAGCGCCACCCTCTGGTTCATCACTGCCACCCTCTGGTTTATCACTGCTACCCTCTAGTTCACCACTGCCACCCTCTGGTTCATCACTTCCACCCTCTGGTTCACCACTGCCACCCTCTGGTTCACCACTGTCACCCTCTGGTTCATCACTGTCACCCTCTGGTTCATCACTGCCACCCTCTGGTTCATCACAGCACCCTCTGGTTCACCACTGTCACCCTCTGGTTCATCACTGCCACCCTCTGGTTCATCACAGCACCCTCTGGTTCACCACTGCCACCCTCTGGTTCATCACTGCCACCCTCTGGTTCATCAATGTCACCCTCTGGTTCATCACTGCCACCCTCTGGTTCACCACTGCCACCCTCTGGTTCATCTCTGCCACCCTCTGGTTCATCACTGTCACCCTCTGGTTCATCACTGCCACCCTCTGGTTCACCACTGCCACCCTCTGGTTCATCACTGTCACCCTCTGGTTCATCACTGCCACCCTCTGGTTCACCACTGCCACCCTCTGGTTCACCACTGCCACCCTCTGGTTCATCACAGCACCCTCTTGTTCACCACTGCCACCCTCTAGTTCACCCCTGCCACCCTCTGGTTCACCCCTGCCACCCTCTGGTTCATCACTGCCACCCTCTGGTTCATCAATGCCACCCTCTGGTTCACCACTGCCACCCTCTGGTTCATCACAGCACCCTCTGGTTCACCACTGCCTCCCTCTGGTTCACCCCTGCCACCATCTGGTTCATCACTGCCACCCTCTGGTTCATCACTGCCACCCTTTTGTTCATAACTGCCACCCTCTGGTTCACCACTGCCACCCTCTGGTTCATCACTGTCACCCTCTGGTTCATCACTGCCACCCTCTGGTTCACCACTGCCACCCTCTGGTTTACCACTGCCACCCTCTGGTTCATCACAGCACCCTCTGGTTCACCACTGCCACCCTCTGGTTCACCCCTGCCACCCTCTGGTTCATCACTGCCACCCTCTGGTTCATCACTGCCACCCTCTGGTTCACCACTGCCACCCTTTGGTTCATCACAGCACCCTCTGGTTCACCACTGCCACCCTCTGGTTCACCCCTGCCACCATCTGGTTCATCACTGCCACCCTCTGGTTCATCACTGCCACCCTCTGGTTCACCCCTGCCACCCTCTGGCTCATCACTGCCACCCCCTGGTTCACCACTGCCATCCTCTGGTTCTTCACTGTCACCCTCTGGTTCACCACTGCCACCCTCTGGTTCACCACTGCCACCCTCTGGTTCACCACTGCCACCCTCTGGTTCATCACTGTCACCCTCTTGTTCATCACTGCCACCCTCTGGTTCACCACTGCGACCCTCTGGTTCATCACTGTCACCCTCTGGTTCATCACTGCCCCCCTCTGGTTCATCACGGCACCCTCTGGTTCATCACTGTCACCCTCTGGTTCATCACTGCCACCCTCTGGTTCACCACTGCCACCCTCTGGTTCATCAATGCCACCCTCTGGTTCACCACTGCCACCCTCTGGTTCATCACAGCACCCTCTGGTTCACCACTGCCTCCCTCTGGTTCACCCCTGCCACCATCTGGTTCATCACTGCCACCCTCTGGTTCATCACTGCCACCCTTTCGTTCATCACTGCCACCCTCTGGTTCACCACTGCCACCCTCTGGTTCATCACTGTCACCCTCTGGTTCATCACTGCCACCCTCTGGTTCACCACTGCCACCCTCTGGTTTACCACTGCCACCCTCTGGTTCATCACAGCACCCTCTGGTTCACCACTGCCACCCTCTGGTTCACCCCTGCCACCCTCTGGTTCATCACTGCCACCCTCTGGTTCATCACTGCCACCCTCTGGTTCACCACTGCCACCCTTTGGTTCATCACAGCACCCTCTGGTTCACCACTGCCACCCTCTGGTTCACCCCTGCCACCATCTGGTTCATCACTGCCACCCTCTGGTTCATCACTGCCACCCTCTGGTTCACCCCTGCCACCCTCTGGCTCATCACTGCCACCCCCTGGTTCACCACTGCCATCCTCTGGTTCTTCACTGTCACCCTCTGGTTCACCACTGCCACCCTCTGGTTCACCACTGCCACCCTCTGGTTCACCACTGCCACCCTCTGGTTCATCACTGTCACCCTCTTGTTCATCACTGCCACCCTCTGGTTCACCACTGCGACCCTCTGGTTCATCACTGTCACCCTCTGGTTCATCACTGCCCCCCTCTGGTTCATCACGGCACCCTCTGGTTCATCACTGTCACCCTCTGGTTCATCACTGCCACCCTCTGGTTCACCACTGCCACCCTCTGGTTTACCACTGCCACCCTATTGTTCATCACAGCACCCTCTGGTTCACCACTGCCACCCTCTGGTTCACCACCGCCACCCTCTGGTTCACCCCTGCCACCATCTGGTCCATCACAGCACCCTCTGGTTCACCACTGTCACCCTCTGGTTCACCACTGCCACCCTCTGGTTCATCACTGTCACCCTCTGCTTCACCACTGCCACCCTCTGGTTCATCAATGCCACCCTCTGGTTCACCACTGCCACCCTCTGGTTCATCACTGTCACCCTCTGGGGTATAATATTACTTGTGGGTCTAGCCCGAGGTCTTTTTCCCTACTCCCTTGGGGTACTCGTTATTAACTGAGCAAATTCACTAGAGATGTTCCCTTCCTCACCCACCTAGCCACCCAAAGCTACCAACCCACAGCAGGTTATGTGCCTACCCCACTGATTCTGCTAGAAAATGAAGGCCTAGAATTGGATATTGAGGGAATAGGGGGAGGAGATTTTGGGATTACAGGGTTACACAGTGCATTCGTTGGGATGTCAGTCGGTCGACCAATTTTTATCATAGAATCTTCAATAGTACGAAGATTAGGCACAACAAACAATTCAAAATTAATCAATCTTTCTTCAGTTCATGATGACCTAATAGGGATAGGGGGGAAAAGATGACGCAATTAAAGCCCCCATTTTGACCCATAAAACCTCAGAAACTTCGGGGGAAACACCCAATGGTTCAGAGTTCAAAACACCATGGATAGATGTAGCAGGGTTATCTGTTATCAATGGGGATGTCATAGTCACTGTCCCGCCATTCTTATTTGTCCTCTGCAGTTTTGCACTTTTCTGCCTTTGCGGCCCCCCCTCTTCCTCTTTATTGGTGGCTCCGGAATTGGAACCATATTTTCCTTGATTTGAGTGTTAGATTTGGGCACAGACCTAGTAGCAATGCGTGGTAAAGTGCCTCCAAATTAACCTTCTCGGACCAAATCGCCAGGAGGGGGGCTAATTGGAACCTCCGCTATTGCAGAGAAATCCAGCAGGACAAGAGTGGTCTTACTAGCACCTCCAACTAAACCATAAGAGTCTTACCTGAGGCCAAACAACGATCCGGTGTACGAGCAGATGGCAGACCGCCCAGGGAAGATCGTTTCGTTTGCAAAATATTCAAGGATAGACAGTGCTCAGTCAATGCGATTTCATGGGCCAAGACAGAACTGGCCCTGATTAAGAATTGGTCCAAAGACCCTGCCACGCTTCCCCCAGATGGTGCAGTTCTGCTCTTTCCCTCACGGGTATTCATTTCAAGCTAGCTAGGGTGTCAACAGAAAGCCCAAGATGTTAGTATCCCAGGGAATCAGCAAAAGGCAAAATCAGACTAACCTGGGGAACCGCTATGCTCAGAGGGGAGCCCAGCTCGGCCTCATCCGGTCTCTAATGGGATCAAATGGGCCCGCCCTTGGCCCAGGCTTCGCCGGGGCGTGCCCGCGCACATCCCGCGGTGCGGGAGCCCTGGCCGTGCTTTAAGCGCCTCCTGGCGCCGGCGGTGACGTGCCGGCTCGGTCGCGGTGCAGCGCGGGTTCTGTAGTCCCCTCACCCGTGCTGTTTCAAAAGTGGAGATGCGGGTCCCCTCAAGTGCAGGCAAACAAGATTGGGCTCCCGTGGTGCGGGAGCCCTGGCCGCGCTTTAAGCGCCTCCTGGTGGCAGCAGTGACGTGGTGGCTCGGTCGCGGTGCAGCGCAGACTCTGTAGTTCTCTCACCCGTGCTTTTTCAAAGGTGGAGATGCGGGTCCCCTCAAGTGCAGGCAAACAAGATTAGGTGGAGGACAGAATAAATTCGACCTGTTATAGACCCATCTCTTTAATTGATCTGAACGTCAAGATAATTGGGAGGGTAATTTTCGAGAAACTCACTATGTGGGCGGGTGAGAGGTCTATTCTATCTGACGTCCAATATGGGTTTAGGCCTGGCAGAGGTACTGTTGAACAGAACCTGAACCTCCATCTTCTGATCTTCAAATACACTCAGGTGAAGGGGGCACAATTCACATGGCTTTCATGAACCTCAGCTCAACCTTTGACAAAGTCAACAGGGAGAAACTCCGGTCTGAGCTAGGGTCCATGGGGGAGGACCAAGCCTTAGTAGCTTTCATGAGAGACCTCCACAATGGCTTAATGGGGTGGACAGATACGGTCTCAATAGCGAGTGTACTCAGCTGTTCTAACGTAAAAGGGGTGTTCAGAAGGGGTGTATCCTTGCTCCCTTTTATTCATAATCTATATTAAACAGCTGGAGAAAATTGTAATTAATATCGAGATAGACTTCCCTATGGTTGGCCGAAGATCAATTCCAGACATTCACTACGTGGATGATGCAGTATTCACCGCCCACACAGCCAAGAGCCTGCAATATCTTTTAGACTCTTACCATTTTTATGAATAATCTGGACCTTTCAACAATTTTAAAAAAATCAGTTTTTGTGGTAGCCAGCCCCAAAAAAATGCCAAACCCTATAACCTTTATGCACAGGCAAGGTTTTATCCAGGGTGGGTGATTTTATTTGCCTGGCTCTTTTTTTAAATTCTGGCCTCAGCTGGACCCTGTTAATCAAGAAAAATTGAAACATACTGCAAAGAGCCTGTCATATGGATGTGCTTTGCCTTCACACTGTGTTAAGTTAGCATGAGCTTATTAGGAGTTTAAACGCCATTTTACCTTTCTGCTGCTTCTGCACACGGCACATAATTGTTACGTTAGCTTTGAGCCTAGTATAATGTTTTGCTTCACAGGAGAATAATATGTTATTGCTCTGATAGCAGCTTTGCTTGGTGAGCTGTGTCTGTACAGTGAGTGCTTAAACCTTCAAGGATATCTCAACACAGTAGTTGTTATGAGGTCTGATCTTCGCACGTTCCTAGACATAACATACATGCAGCTGCGTCCAAATTCTGGCTTTAGGCGCGTTTTATATGCTTTGCACAGAGCATACACACACACTTGATGGTGCTTCGCAAGCAGAGAGCAGGTGGAAGATGATGTGATCCCTTACCACTAGGATCTGAGGTATGCGTCCGCCCTGCTAAAACCCAAAGAGACCGTCTTAGATATAATATAATATACTAGCTAGGGAGGGTGAGAATTAGGTGTTGTTTAACCTTCTTCGCTTTAGCATTTTAACATGCTTTCACCTTTTGTATTCTATGGACTAGTAACTATGCTGATTACTTTGTTCCTTATAATATGTTTGCTTGTATTAGCTAAGAAACTGCGTTTGAGAACCTCGGTGATCGCAACCGTTCCAGACACAGTCATTCCCATTATTACACATGTCTGTAATACTATACTGACATCTGGAATTTACCCTGACTCACTAAAAAACACGCTGATTAAACCCCTGCTGAAAAAGCCTGGTCTAGATAAAGGTGAATTAAAAAACTATCGCCCTATCGCGAGTCTCCCTTTTCTAGCAAAAGTCACCGAAAAGGCCATGAACCACCAACTCTCAGAATTCATTGAGAGTCATAACCTGCTGGATGATACACAGTTTGGTTTCCGTAAACACCATGGAACGGAAACCGCTCTCATTAAGGCAGCGGATGACATAAGAGTCATCCGTGATCAGGGAGGAACAGCACTGCTCGTCCTTCTGGATCTCTCAGCGGCCTTCGACACGGTCGACCACAAGATCTTGGTCGACCGTGTCGAAAGGATGGGTATTCAGCTTACAGCTAAGGATCTCCTTGCCTCCTTCCTGGCCAACAGAACCCAGGCCGTCACCATGGGTCCTTTTCAATCAGCGGATCTGTCGTTGCCGTGTGGGGTTCCCCAAGGCTCATCCCTCAGTCCGACACTATTTAATATCTATGTGTCGGACCTTGCTAGTGTCATCAAAGCACACGGGATGGGCCTCACCTCATACGCTGACGACACCCAGCTGGTCTTGGCCATAAAGAGCGATGGACAGGAGGTGGCAGAAAGATTCCAAAGGGGGATGTTTGCTATCGGTGAGTGGATGGCAAGAAATTGCCTGAAGCTCAATTCCGATAAAACTGAGGTGGTGATCTTTGGCAACCTTTTGCCAGCCTGGTCGGCAGCTTGGTGGCCATCGGCTCTTGGTGTCCCTCCTACCCCCACTGCTAAGGTCAGAAACCTAGGAGTCACTTTTGATGACAAGCTCAGTTTCATGGCCCATGCAAATAAGGTGGCAGCTAACGCCCATTTTAAGCTCAAAATAATAAAAAAGATTATCCCTTATTTACCAGATTCAGCAGCCAAGACGTTAGTGACCTCTCTGGTCCTGACATCGTTGGATTACTGCAACGGTCTATTGCTCAATGCACAAAGCAGAGTCACGAAAAAACTTCAGACTGTGCAGAATGCAGCGGCACGCGTGCTATCCAAGAAACCCAAGTTTGCCCCCATCTCGGACACCTTGAAAGATTACCACTGGCTATCCATCCAAAATAGGGCTAAATTCAAAGCACTATGCATAGTCTATAAGACCCTGCAGGATCAAGGCCGTGCTTTCTCAAAAAGCTATTAATTCCCTACAACCCGTCGAGAACACTCCGCTCCTCCTCGCTTAACCAACTGGTGGTTCAACGAAGCAGAACAGTCTCATGGGGTGACCGCCGCTTTTCTATCGCAGCCCCCAAAATCTGGAACGCCTTACCGAACCACATTAAAATAAGCTCCACACTTCTCCAGTTCAGAAGGAAACTGAAGACGTGGCTTTTTAACCAGTAAACCCAGTCACCAACTTTCTGATCAGGGATAGACAGCATTGCATATCAGCGCCGAGACGCCTACGGGTAATTGCATGCGCTCTACAAATGCCATTAAATAAATAAATAAATAAACACTGCATTAGAAAATAAACAATTCAAATGTGCACGCATCCTCATTTACTCCTTGTTCTGGATTGAAATGATTGTATAACAAAAGAGTGTTCATGTGTTCCACGTTACCTGAGGTGTACTAAGTCCATGTTCTGGTTTGTCTAAACATTGGGAGTATGTAATAACCAATGAGACACTGTAGCTAGTCTGGTAGGGGATGTTGGGTACTAAGGTGAGTTTTGGCACACCCTAACTTACTGAGGTTCCAAGTCTCTATGCAGAGTTCTGTAGGAGAACGGAATCCCTGTGACATGGCGCCCAATCGTTGGTGGTCTTATTACATGACACTTGAGTAGTGCAACATTCAGTCCTTAACACCTTCACTATTGTTTCCAGTTAACGGTGGTGTCGGACAAACCTACCTATATTTACATAGGTCTTTTCAAGCTTGAATCTTTCTAAACGGTTTCCTTGAATTACTACCCAGTTGTGCTACAAAGTTTACTTTGTACCTCTTTCTTTCTGTGTCACTATGGCCGCCGTGAACATTCCGCAACATAGTCGCATTGCGGTGCGCAATCAATTGCAGACCTATAATGTTCCCGTGGATGGCATGGCCGTGATTATGGTGGTGAGTGCAGAGGTGGCTTACCCTTACGAAATATTTTACTCGTGGGTGACCTTCCCAGCTGAGAACGCAAATTCTGGTGTGTTCGAAACGTACACTGCCTCGGCTGTGCCACTGGAATATACTCCGTATAGGGCACAGGAAGTTCCTATTGATGCTTGGCAGCACCGCGTTTGGTTTGATGGCGCCCTACCCCACTCTTTGACAGCTCTGAGGTTAGGTCCTTTGCCCATTCCCGGCGCAAATTGGCCTGTTTTGGCTGGATTTACACCTCATCCTCAACACGGGGCATGTACCGTGGTTGAGTTAAGATGACTTCATGTAGTCGCAATTAGCGTGATTAGGTCGTTAGTGCAATACATAACCCGCAATCTCCCGGGCGGGGCTCCAGGAGGAGCGGCGCTTCCTGCTGGACAGGGCGGCATGAAGCTCAGTCCCTTAATGGTCAACGCTGTGATATGCAAGCGCCCCCAGGATAGGGATGATTTTCCTTTCAGGCTTGCCGAAAAGTTTGACCAGCTGGAAGCTGTATTTCCTAACACGACTCCTGGTGAGAATCCCAGGATTCTGACAATTAGCATGCCGAAAGACTTGACCCGAGAAATTGGTGACTGTGAGACATGGGGTAGAACATTTGCGACAGTCTATGTGAGGTGTTACGGCACTCCATCTATAACTGTTTTGCCAACGGTCCTTAAGTGTGTTCAGGATGAGCACGGACCTGAGGCTGCTGTTGAATTGGGTATGCGCCTGTGTGGCTCCTTTGATGTGGTTTACGATCTCATACTTGCTAATGTCAAGGGGGATGCGGTGAACTTTCAGGTAGCCAATGCTTTGCAGGCGATTCCCGACGTCGAGAAACCCCGACAGTTGGCAAGGATTATTGTGGCGGCTTATAAAACCGGGGGCTGCAATAGTAAGGGTCTCAAGCCTTTTTCTACTAAAGAGAAAAAACAACCCCAAGGGCTGAAGTCAGAAACTGACAAACAGCCCAAGACCAAAAAACAAAATTGGCTGAAAAAAACAAAAACAGGGAAAACAACAACAGAGACAGGAGTCTCGTCCTGCATCTCCATTGCCTGCGCCCCCAGATTGTGTTTATGACTTGCGCGATCGCGCGACGATAAAATCACCTGATCGATTTCAGTTTTCTGACTAACGCTCTCCTCGTTCTTTTCAGGACTCATCGGCCTCATCGACCGGTGATGAAGGAGGCGGCAGGGGTCGGTGTGGCCTGCAGGGACGCGACCAGCCCCGCCCGAAAGACGGTAAAGGCAAGCAGGACGATTCTACACCGAAGAGACCCCAGTTTCAATAGAAGAAAGTCGCTGCTTTATCAGCGAGATATGCCACAGATAGTGAGAACGCAACTTCGGAATCAGACATGGGCTCTGACTTTGCTGGACCGCGTGGCGGAGATCACCATAGTGCGAGAGGCCCTGTGTCCACTACTGAAGGTGACAGCGACTGACCATTATGTTGTTGTGGAAACAGCTGACACTAGAATTGCTCTCCCTGACAGACTTTATGAAATAGTCTTATTAATTGAAGGTGACATACAGCGTACCATAAAAGGGCTATTTTGGGAAAATCTTACAACTACCTATGACATTTTGTTAGCGGAGGCTGACTGGCCCCCACCTTTTGTTCTCGCAGCTCCAAGAGGGGAGGAAGAAATCCTCGCTAGTTTTGCGCACACGGTCTCGAAGGAGCATGCGCTGAATTTTGCAGAAGAGTGGGCTAGAGCCCTTGCGCCGGCTCTGTACCGTACACACTTTGGTTGGGATAAATTTTCCCCACACCACGAAATACCTTTGCGGTCGGAGCCACAGCCTCAACCTCAATATCCTATTAGACGTGAAGCTAAGACTTCCGTTGTGTAAATCCTTGAACAATTGAAATATCAAGGTGTGATTGAAACATGTGTGTCACCAATGAATAACCCTCTTTTTACTGTGACCAAGCCTGACGGTTCATATCGTTTGGTATTGGATTACCGGCATTTAAACTCGCATTGCCGTACCAGTGCAGTACAGAATACTCACGGCTCTGCCTTGGTGGATAGTCTTGTGCGTAAGCGGTTTAAAACCACGCTTGACATATCCAACGGTTTTTATGCCCACCATTTGGATGGTCTAAGTTCCCAATGGACCAGTTTTACATGCGGCGGCGTCCAAAAACAGTTCAAACGTTTACCGATGGGCTATAAGAATAGTCCTGGTGTGTTTGCTGCCCGCATTGTCTCTCTCTTGGAGAGAATCGACCCTGATGCATGCTCGTATGTGGATGACATTTATCTCACAGACGACGAACTTTGGGAGCATCTGTGTCGAGTTGACCGCATAATTTGTAGCTTTGCGGACTTCGGTTACAAAATTAACTTTGCAAAGTCGCACATTGCAGAGTACACAGTTTTGTTCCTGGAGTATGAGCTCAACAATGAAGGTCGAGGATTAGCTCCTCACTACTTGGAGAAATGCGCACAACTGCGCGCTCCAACAACTCTGAAAAAATTACAGTCTTTGCTGGGATTTTTGAATTTCAGGAGGACATACATTCCTGAATATGCCCAGCCTATCAAGCCTTTGTATGCTTTGATACAACCTACTTTTACCAAATCATGCTGGCTGCCGGAGCACTCAGCTATTCTGCAATCTTTGCCGGCTTATCTGCTCGCTTCTAAATACTTACTGACTCGTGATAACCACACCAACCTGGTGATAAGAATCGTCCCTGGGGCGGTGGGTTTCACTTACCTTACTTTTAATGAAGGAGACACAGTACCTATTGCCTACAAGTCACACTTGTACACTTGTACACGTCGGCTGAAATGCGATTTTCCACTGTGGAGAAAGTTTTGACGGCTGTACAGATGGCGATTCTTAAGGAACGTGCTCTGTCACAGGGAAAACGCATGTAGGTTGTTACCCCGTGTCCTGCTTTGGAGGCAGTTATGAAAGCCAGTGTACCTAATTCTAAAGCTTTTCACCCTCGGTGGATACAATGGGCAGCATCATTGACATCTCCGGATGTCACATTTATTTTGATGCCTCCTTGCGGTCGCAAGAGTTTTTGCAATATGAATTCGTTCATCCTGCACCTTTGGCTATGAGGCTTTTGGAGGATTTCCATTGCATCATATACACTGATGGTTCGGCGCAGGTTGCGCATGGTTCTAAACACGCCTACGTGTCCGCATGCGCCATTCTGGTAGGTGCCATGGTGAACGATGAGTTCAAGTCCAGAGTCGTGCACACGCAGACTCTAGGGGACTGCACTGCACAATTAGCAGAGCTTTGTGCTCTGATGCTTGCATTGGAGTACGCTGATCCTAGTGTGACGACTCTTATTGTAAGTGATTCTTACTACTTTGTCCAGTCTTACAATGAGAACTTGTTCTTTTGGATTCAGAATGATTTTCGTGATTCCAAGGGTAGCACAATAAAACATAAAATGATCTGGGTCCGAGTGGCTGAGCTTAAAGAGCAGTTGCCACTCGTATTTGTAATTAATACTCTTGGTCATCAGCGCGTTGGAGTCCACGCTGTTGGCAACTCGCTTGCTGATGAGGCAGCGAAATCAGCAGCATCGACATATTTAGTTGCCGCAGTTACATGGTCTAAAAGTAAGATTGATGATGATATCTTGGCAGCTGTTGCTGCGACTGAGAAGGGAAGTAAATATCCTAAGGGGTTCCCTTCGAAGTACTCATACCACTTAAGTCCCGATAAGGTTCCTTATGTGAAAATACCTGACGTTGGGTAGAGATTGATTCCCAACTCGGAACACAGAAATACATTGATCACAGCAGCCCATGAAGGTGTTGCATCTGCGCATGCGGGCGTTTCTGCCACTGTGTCCCAATTACAACAGTGTTTTTGGTGGCGGGGACTGTACAAACAGACGCGCGATTATGTCCTTCAATGTGACATTTGCCAGCAGATTAAGCCTTCAACTGCTGCGCGTCCGCCCCAAACACAGTTGTTCATTTCTAATAAACCACTGGGTTGTGTTTATTTGGATCACTGCGGTCCTTGTTCTTCTGATACTGCATATAAGTACGTCTTAGTCGCAGTTGATTCATGCACACGCTTTGTATGGGTGTGGCCTCACCGCAGCGCTGATTCACGGACTGTCATAAGGGATTTGCGTGTCTTTGTAGGGATTTTTGCCTGTGGTACATTCCATTCGGATCAGGGTCATGCTTTCGCCTCTAAGGCGTATAAGGATGCCATGGCTATGTTGGGGGTCCAAGTCAAGTTTTCGTCTCCATACAGGCCTGAGGGCAACAGTGTAGTTGAACGAATGAACCGTGACTTAAAGCAATCATTGACAGCTCGGGTTATAGGCACTGGCAGGAACTGGCAGGCCCATCTCAATGGCGTGCAGCGTGCTCTTAATAATCTCCCTAGAAGGTCTCTGGGTGGGTGAAACCCATACAAAATGCTCTTTGGTATCAAGATGTATGTACCGGACCTTGACGGTCTAGACTCGGTGGCTGTTGCTGCCTCCTTTGACGTAGATGAACATTGCAATATCTTACAGACTCTAAAAAAGACAAGAGACAGTCTTGCAAAGGAACATTTGCCCTCCACTTCGGATGATGCGTTGCAGATCCCGGTAGTTGGCTGGCTACCGCAAGTCAGAGAATTGGTTTGGGAGAAGATCAAAAACAAGAAAGAATTTTATCCCTCTTACCGAGCTCCAGTTCCTGTGCTTGGTGTGAAGGGCACAAGAACAGTCATTTTACCACCACTTCCAGGTCGTAAGGAAAACAGGTATTTCTCCATTGACAATGTCAAGATACACAGAGTGGCCGATTCTTCTTAGTATGACACCAGCAGTCTCCTGTCCTTCGATGGTGAGAAATTATGTATTGGCCACTGCTTCTAATCCTGAGCCGGAGGTGGCCATCGATATGCCTGCAATTTCTAGTCCTTAATTGAGTACATTGCCCGGTACTCAACTTGATGAAACCGACTACTCTTACCCAACTGACTTATCGATGCCTGATTTGCAAACTCGTTTGGCCACAGAATCCAGATTTTCATTCGACACAGTTTCACACATATCAGGGAAGCCCTCACGGATTGCAGTCTATACAAGATTATTTAGAAAACATTTTTTGATTCCCCCTTGGACATATATTTGGCTGGTGCTTTTTTCGATTTACCTTTTTATGTCAATTGGTTTTGTGTTTTATTTTTTCCGGATCGTCAATGGACACTATGTCGAAGAGAGAACATGCATTCGACATCTAAATGGAACATTGGCACCCCATTCCTCATCACATACTGCACACAGATTGAAGAGAGGCTTGGCTTTTGTTAACATCACTGCTTGGCCTGTCCTGGATGGGATAGTATGGGATGCGGTTAAATTTCACATCCATGGCCTCACTGAGGTTATAAATGTCCCTAATGTGCTTAGAGTTAACATGGGGGATGTAGTTAAACAAAACATATGTTCTGATGATTGGGATGTTCAGGCCGTAGAGGCGTTGTTTTCTGATTTGAAATATTATGCTGCTTTTGATGCTGAAGATTTGTATTTAGAATCTGCTAATTATGGTGATTTATTTTGTTTCCAACATTTTGGCAACCACTATCTACATAAAACTAATTCCAGGAGAAGCACTGTGAATTATACACAATGGGAACATTGTCCGGCTCCTGTACAAGGCAGTTCAAGTACCTTTTTGAAAAAGTACACTTATTTTACTGATTTTAATCAGTCCAATCCTACATCATTTTATTTTAAAATAACAGAAAAATCCATGTCCAAGGTTAGACTTACCGATACTAAGTTATTGTACTCGAAGTCCTTTCTAGACCAGCTAGCTGTTGGAGGCTACGAGTTGTGGAAGGAAACAGTTGACCTTAAATCTGTTTGGGGTTCTAAAAGTTGGCAGGAGCAAGGCACTGAGGCTTTGCACCGTGCATGTCTCATCCCGAATCATATGTTGTTTTTGAATTCTACCATTTCACAGACAACATGCTGTGGATTGGCTACTTCTAAAAAATTAAATACTCCTTTCCCCGATTTGGAAGAATATTCAGGTTGGGGTGATACTACAAAATTTTCGATCAGGGAGTTGCAAACTCTAATGCTAAATTCGTCCTTTAACATATCCAGTTTGAACCTCAAAGGTTGGCTGCTGTGGCACAGAAGTGCTGACTCGTGCCAACATCGATTTCTGGGTTTAGCTGATGGCTTTACACAGGTCAGGGTCGATCCCTGTTTTGAGAATGACCATTCTGTCACTACTAATTCAGCAGGCAACAGGATGCTTGAATATTATGGTGCGCTGCCGCTCACCACCTTAAGTGCAGTTTATGGATTATCTTTTCGATTTTCCTATTTTACATGTGTCCAGCCTGTCTTTCATTGCCTGAGCTGCGATTTCGACTGGGCCCTGGATTTGTGTCTCTGCAATGTGGTGTCTCCTGAAGTGGATTATAACCAGCTCATGAGTCCCTTAGTAGCTCATGAATTGCTTTGTTCTGATGGAGGGATTATGGCCTTTGCAGCGATGCATGGAATGCTGGGTCGTTGGAATATATTCGCAGCGGCGCAAGATTTCTTGGCACACAGCTTCATTGAGAACCCACCGATTTGCCCTCTGATGGTGCTAGAGGCTCCGGTAATTGAAGAGCATGTGTGTTCTTTCCCACTATTGAATTGGATGGCTGAATTCTTTTCGGATGAGAACAGTGACTTCCTTTTGGAAGCTGTTGCTGCTTATTTTGCATATTCAATGCTAGATTAAGGTCTGTCGATGCCATGGTTGACATTAAACATTTTTCGTTTTTTTCCGGGAGCTATGGAAAACTTTTTGAGCCCCAGACCTATTGACTTTGATTTAAGTGAACACTAAATTGTCATGATGGTGAGATTTTGGTGTTTTGGGTGACAAAAATATGTTTTTCTCACTTACTCAAATTTGAACTGACTATTGTTATTGAACTCTGCATTTCAAATATGTGCCCCTTATCTTATCTTATCTTATCAGTGCTCTGATCAAGGGAGGGTGTCATATGGATGTGCTTTGCCTTCACACTATGTTAAGTTAGCATGAGCTTATTAGGAGTTTAAATGCCATTTTACCTTTCTGCCGCATCTGCACACGACACATAATTGTTACGTTAGCTTTGAGCCTAGTATAATGTTATGCTTCACACAAGAATAATATGTTATTGCTCTGATAGCAGCTTTGCTTGGTGAGCTGTGTCTGTACAGTGAGTGCTGAAACCTTCAAGGATATCTCAACACAATAGTTGTTATGAGGTCTGATCTTCGCACGTTCCTAGACATAACATACATGCAGCTGCGGCCAAATTCTGGCACGTTTTATATTGCTTTGCACAGAGCATACACACACACTTGATGGTGCTTCGCATGCAGAGAGCAGGTGGAAGATGATGTGATCCCTTACCACTAGGATCTGAGGTATGGGCCCGCCCTGCTAAAACCCAAAGAGACCTTCTTAGATATAATATAATATACTAGCTAGGGAGGGTGAGAATTAGGTGTTGTTTAACCTTCTTCACTTTAGCATTTTAACATGCTTTCACCTTTTGTATTCTATGGACTACCAACTATGCTGATTACTTTGTTCCTTATAATATGTTTGCTTGTATTAGCTAAGATACTGCGTTTGAGAACACTGCATTAGAAAATAAACATTTCAAATGTGCACGCGTCCTCATTTACTCCTTGTTCTGGATTGAAACGATTGTATAACGAAAGAGTGTTCATGTGTTCCACGTTACCTGAGGTGTACTAAGTCCATGTTCTGGTTTGTCTAAACATTGGGAGTTTGTAATAACCATTGAGACACTGAAGCTAGTCTGGTAGGGGATTTTGGGTACTAAGGTGAGTTTTGGCACACCCTAACTTACTGAGGTTCCAAGTCTCTATGCACAGTTCTGTAGGAGAACGGAATCCCTGCGACAAGCCATTTAAGGTGTGCACGATTTTGCCAGAAAAAGTGGTCACAGACCTCCTAAACTTGTCTTAGATGTCTACAAGGCTAAGTGCATCTTGATTGCCACTTTTGAGTGTGAAAGCTGGGTCCATGCTAAAATTGATTCCACCGAGGTATTCGAAAACAGGTTCTTAAGAAATCTTCTAGGCATAAGCCAGGGCACCCCTGCCGAAATTGCCCATGAGGAACATCGTTTGAATTGTATTTCTGACTTTATTTGCATTCAGCCATTGCCTTTATGGTGCTCTGTTTGGTATAAAGCGGAACTCCACCTAAATAGACTCATCCTCCAGGATTGTCTGACTCAAGATAAATCCACCCAGATCCCATGGATTTTATACATCAAGAAATCTTTTTTTCGAACTGGGTTGACCAGAACTTTTTCTCGATCCTTTTGGTATTAAAAAAAAAGGAGTTAATCTGGGTGAAGCAGGTCTTTGCCCAGAGAGTGGCTGCTGAAAGGGAGAAATCTGCCTTAGCAAAACAGTAATTTCAAGCCTACTTTCTGGAGAAATCAGCCACTGAAATGGAGTCCTACCTTCTTCTGGATATGTCCAATTAACATCGGCATCTGTTAACATTCCTGAAACTGAATATCTTTTACCAATTGTCATTTCCAAAGGGTGTTTGGCTTTCACAATCTACTTTGCCCCCTTGTCCCTGTGACTAAGCCTCCATTTGTAACTCCATGCATATAGTTTTACTTTGCCCAAAGTTCTCTGCCCTGCGACATAAATTTCTAAGACCCATACTAGCCACGCAGGGATTTACGCAAATTAGGCCGGCCGATTTATACTTACAGCTTCTGACCACTCCTAAATTGAGCTTTTTTGTTTCCCATTTTCTATCTGCGGTCTTATGTACATCTCGCTAGTACTGTACTCACTTTCAGGATTTTATGTCAATTTTTAGTACTTGTAAATATTCAGGGTTTTAAAGGGATTGTTGTCTGGACATATTTTATGCTTTGTTTTGGCAGCGTATTATCTTAAGCTTGTTTTTTTTTTAAATGTACAATTTTTTATTGTACATTTGTATGATTTTCTTTGAAAATTGAATGAAAGTTTATTGAATTGAATTGAAGTCGCAATTCAAGAAAATGCCACTTTTAGCATGTTAGCCTTTTCTTGTCTTAACCATTTTGCACCTCTGTCAGTTTCCTGGTTCAAATGACTGTGAATGGCTCTGCTGGTGGTCCTGGTGTATTCGTCCTAGATAGAAACACAAAAGGGGACCAAGTGTGGGTATGATGCTGGGGCGGAGCTGTTCCCTTGTCCACTTTGAAGAACTTTGCTGCGTACATACACAAAAAATATCTGGCACCACACCTGCCCTGTCTTTTGTCACCCCAGAATTCTTGGACCCTTTACATGGGAAGGGTAGAACTGTCCAGAATCAGGTATGGGGCTAGTAAGGAGAATCCCCAGATGTCAAAAGCTAACACCAGGTATAAGAAAGTGACACAAAAGTGGACTAAGTGTGGGTAGGATGCAAGGGGCAGAGATGTTCCCTGTCCCACTTCGAAGGGCTTTGCCACACAGGAAGACAGCAGACAAGACAGGAGCTGCTGCTGTTTATTTTAAATGAAGCCATAATTGGGCCAAGAGGACTACAGTTGAACAATGGTGATAATAACCCTATCCCCACATTGAGTGAATCCCGGCTGGGGTCTGGGATGTCATGTTACATAACTAATGGATACCGTTTTGGATACTCCATATGAGTCTTTCTTTGAATACATTTAAGGCTGCCCTTTGGTCTGTTTTAGTCCTGAAGAAGACCCGCCATGATATATAGTGAATAACACTTGATCACAGGGTCGAAACGTCAAGGACATTACGCTATGTCCCATTTCAGCTATCCTTGGAGTATGCAAAGAAAATATAAGGATACACTGAACAAAACCTTTTTGGGACATTTTGATTATTTGTGGTTCCAAGGTCTCATGTTTGTGTATGTAATCACCGGGAGATTTGTGATTTCCACTATGTATATGTTAATGTGATGTGTTGGTCTTTATGTTCTCTGGACAGCCGTTGAAAAGAGAAATAGGAAAAGAGATAGATATACATGTTTTGATGTATGATAATATATTTAAAACAAGTTGTTGGTTGTGTTGTGTCAGTGGTTTTTGTAAATCATTTTTCTTTAAAGATTTGTGTTTTTTGAGTAGGAGTTTCACACAAACTTGAGGGATCATTTATAGGCCCTTTCAATATTTAATGAACAACATTATTTTACAATTCCCCTTGAGGAGATTTTGTTCACCCAACTGAACTGTTTGTACTCATACCTGCATACCCAGGTTCTGAGGGACACGGGTAACCCCATCATATTTAATGGCACATACACAAACAAGCATTTGCATTGCAATATGCCTCACAATAGGACTCCAGGAAAGCAGTGAAGGATACTGTGGATTAGATGTCCAGTCCGCCATGGTCGAGCTTGAAAACGCAAAGGGCTCTAGCAGCAAGTAAGAGTCTAGAGTATATATGGATTGACCAAATGGGCATGAAAGATCAGAGAGGGATGAAGTTTTAGACATCATTTGAAGCCTCACATGCACCCGTAAAGACGGAGCGAATTGAGATTGCAAACAGCTCTGGTCCTGCCACAAGGTGGCACGAAATTACCACAACTTGAGAAAGCAAGGGCTTAGGGTCTAAACCCTCTGGTAACAAGATACAAATAAAAAAAAGCTATAAAATTGTGATTTGGTCATCCCTCATCCTGTTTCAATTTGAAAGAAGTTGCACAGTACGGTATTCACCGCTGAAAAGTTTACATCAGCACCCACTGAAGCACCGAGTTGTTCAAATTTGTTTTTCAGAAAAAATTATGCTACTGCATCTAAGGAGGCTCAATTGATTAATGCATCAGATGTAGTTATATTTTGGTAAAGCCGAAAGTCTTGTATTTAAATTGTAGATTGTCCAACTCTGCCTTCCATGTTTCCCAGATTGAGAAAAATAGTGCTATCAAGCTCTGTAATGACATGGGATATTTAGGGCGCTTTTATCAAACAATCTACCATACCAGACGCTATTTTAACAAAACATTTTATTCCTATGAAGAAAAGAAGTTGCAGAAATTGATATCAAATGTTCATACTAAAAAGAGTTCACAAGGTTTCGTTCAATAGTGGAGAGGTGTGGTGATAGTCGCGAGGTGTGGTGCAGTGGCCAGGGCAGCTGACTTTGGAGCACAGGGTTCACAGTTCGATCCCTGGCTCCATCCTCAGCTCAGCACCATGTGACTCTGGGCAATAGCTCACTCAGGGCCAGATGTAGGTATCCAAATATCGGTCGGTAACGGCCGGTATTTGGATACTGAGATGTAGGGCCACCTAAAATACAGATTCGGTAAAATTACCGATTCTGTAAAATTACTGAATCTGTATTATCAGATGTAGGTAGCACTGTAATCAGTGCTACAGGGCTTTAAGAATTTGTTATTTACCACCAACTAGAAGGTGGTAAATAATGAAAAGCCTTGAAAAAGCATTTTTTTGGCTTTTCAAACGCT
Source organism: Lissotriton helveticus (assembly GCF_964261635.1). Lineage (NCBI taxonomy): Eukaryota > Metazoa > Chordata > Amphibia > Caudata > Salamandridae > Lissotriton > Lissotriton helveticus. Next base: position 131,925,275 of record NC_136070.1, on the reverse strand, counting down.
GCCATGTTGCAGACATACATGCCCTTAGGGCATGTATGTCTGCAACATGTGCACCCATACACGATTGAGGGATGGAACAGGGTATCAAAGTGACACCCTGCCACCCTTCAATGTTTCCCCCAATTACCGAATTGGTATTTACAGATTCGGTAATTGACATTCATTCCTATGGGCCTCCAGGCCCATAGGAATGAATGTCAATTACCGAATCGGTAAATACCGATTCGGTAATTACCGAATCTTACCGATTCGGTAATTTAAAAAGAGAAATTACCTACATCCCATTTACCTACTCGGTATGATTCGGTATTTAAGAGTAGGTAAATTGAGATTACCTACATCTGGCCCTCAATTTCCATAAAGGCCCCCAGCGCCTTGGAGCCCGTAAGGGTGAGTAGTTTGCGCTTTACAAATACAGATTTTTTTCGTTCGCAGATGCAGTTTTCCCAGGTTTATAACATAGCACACAGAGTACCAGACTAATGTCTGTGTTTAATGCTTGCCGACAACGGTGGCCTCAGTTCACATGCTCAAATCCTAGCCATACCGAATTGGCTGTACATCCTTCCGAGGTCAGTTAGTTGAGTAATTAGAGCCACTATAGAAAAGTGATGATGTACTGCTGTTTAGGCCGGCCTCCGCATCTTATGTGTTAGTAGAGCAGCATTTGTTGATGTTTACACAACACACAGGATCTGGATAAGTGTGCATTGTGGAATACGTTGTGCCTGGCCTTGTAGAAGCAGAGCCCAGGCCTGCAGGCATCCTTCACATATTGCTGCAATTACTTGCCACCAGAGACATATCATGGCTGAGAATCTGCTGCGAAGGAGGGGGCGAATTGCTCACAACGGAAACAGGTGGCCAGAGATGTTCAGTAAAAAGCAGTGCAAGGAAACTCCCATTGAAAACAATCAGGCGGCGGAAGGATGGCAGCAATGGCGGGAAGGAAGGGGTGCAACCGTGGAGTCAACAGGTAGCCAGAGATAGCCAACTAAAAGGATGATTCCATGATGTCCCATGGGAGGGAACCAAGCACCTAAAGATGGGCACTATTAACCAATCAGAGTTTAGGAATTGTTAAAGGCATGCCAACCAACCAACCAAAAGTGCTGGGCGTGTTGAATGTCCCTAGACTTGAATACAACATGCCTCGCAGAGCAGCGCATATAAAAAACAATAGGGATTTGCCCAAATAATCCCACTAGGACCTGGGCTCCACGTATAAGAGACAGAAAAACTGGTAATCTGTGAGAACAAATAGTTACAAAACTATGCCAGTAAACATATTAATTGATCAATGGTCCGGTATACAAGAATACACAATGTCATTTATTTTTACTTTAATTATAAAGAAAACCAAAACTGCTAGTAAGAGGAGAGTATAGGAGTGTGCCTACATGTAAAAATGACATAAGAAATACTGACATCACAATGAAACGCATATCATTCTATACATGACACAAAAATGTTTTCGTTTTCACAGAAGACCAAAACAAAGGAACACATATACTAACTGTCCCTCACATTAATGATTATCATCTCTCTTCCAAGTATTTTATACCGGCATATGGCTGCGATTTAAATTTGTCATGCGCAGTCCATATTAGAGGTAATCCATTATGGTAGCACACATGAGGGAACATCCAGGCCTGAGGAGTTTTGCTGTGTGTCCCTCGTAGTAAAAATAAATGTACATTTTTAATCGGGCTCCTCCATTGATAGAAGTCAACGCATTTCGGCCCATGTAGTTAGGACTCTTCAGGACATAGGAAGACGAGAAACCTGTAAATTAATGTATATACAAACTTTACTTACAAATACAGTGTTTCTCTATCCGCGTGATGTAGACTATACTGAGTCTGAGTGGTAGACCCAGTGTGAACACCTCACCTCCAGGTATATAATCAAAGTCTGTCACAGCAGACAACCAAGTGTCAACTAACATTATGCGTGAGAGTCAAAAGCTTCCTATGTTACTGTGCAATCACTGGCATGTGGCTGGCCATAATAAACCCATTACTAATCTCCTCTCATCCCGTGTGAAATATGGCGACGACATGCCCAGCTAAATCATTGCATTACATGCATAGGTGTAATGAAAAAAAGCGTGCTCAAACAATACAAAAGTACTCACATGGAATCACGGAGATAGGTATATTGTACTAAGTATGTTCCAGAGTTGGTCGCACACAATGAGGACAAACACAGTCCATCACATGCCTAGCGGTACCGTTGTGGAAGACCGCTACAGTCAGTTGCCTACGTGTAATACAAATTGCATATCGCAGAGGGAGAGAAACTTCCCCTCAAGTGCTGCCCAGGCTCAACATAAAAATATCTGACACCAGACCTGCGCTGCCTTTTGTCACCCCAGACTTCTTGGAGTCTTCACAGGGGAAGGGAAGAACTTTCCAGATCCAGGTGTGGGGGTAATATGGTGAATCCCCATATGTCATAAACTAGCACCAGGTATAAATATTGAACTTCCAGAGCCTCTTACCATTACGGACTTGTGGACATTATAGAAGAAGGATGGCCCTGCCACCAGAGAACTACTCTTCTGCTACCAGAGGACCACCTTGCTGCTTGAGGATTGCCTTGTTCTCTGGGAACACTGGATTTCCTACCTTCAACCCAGGTTAACCTGAGTGCCCCCAAGGGTGAGTTGGCTGACCTCCTGTTTTAGCTACAGGGACAGACCAAGCTCCAGAGGCCTCCCTCCAACTGCCTACCTGACCTGCTGCAACCAGACCTGCAACTAAACTTGCCTGAGCCCTGCTGGATTCTGCTGGAATGAGTTCCTGATCCCCAAGAGGTGACTCCACCAGTCCCTGGCCCTTGGATGGCTACTCCTGTGACGAAAGGTGAACTCCTGAAGTAGTGGGCTCTTTGCGACTGCAAACAGGCCAGTTTGTGTCAAGACTCTGACTCCTGTGATGACCGCCAACACAAAGCCCTGGTGAACCCAAATATTTGTGCTACAGTGACTGCCAGCAATCATTGGCAATGCGAGACCTGCCCTTCACGCTACAGTAATGACAGTCACGGTGACGGCGAAGAAGAACTTCCAGCAATCACCCTTCGTGATGCCTGGCCAACTCTTCCCAGTACCGCAACAACGGCCTGCACCGCCTGGCATGCTCTTTGTGCTCAGCAAAGACTACCCACAACACTTTCCCTGCTCCATGCCGACCCTGCTCCTCATGGCCTCCTTCATTGTCATAAACTCTTCATGCCGAACTTTGAGACAGTAACTTTCTCAGCTGGACTAACCAGGTCCCCGTATCCAACCCACGATCCATCACAGTTGGCCGAAACTTGTGACTTTCCCCCGGTCTAGCATGATGACCACGAATGGCGCTTTGTGCTTTTAGTGCGTTATTTACCTAAAACTTTGCAACTGAACATCTCTGGTTCTACTGATTTAATTTTTTATTGAAATGTACTTAATGTTTCTGAATTGGTTTGGAATGTTTCTTGTGTTATGTTTTTGCTTCATTACTGTTTGTGTGCTGCATAAATACTTTACACATTGCCTCTAAGTTAATCTTGACTGCTAAGAGGGTCCAGCACAGGTTAATTTAGTGACTTTTGTGGTACACTCTGACAAGGATAGTGGCTGTTGGCTGAGTGGGGCATCCAATCCCTGAAACCAATAACCCAGTTTCTTACAAATATCATCTGACGAAGGCGGCACTTGCAGTAAGATGAGAAAACTGAACCTCCAAGCAAGAGACTGTATAGTAAGAAAAGGAAAAGACAAAGTTTGAAGCATCACACTCTACAAAGAGCAGCGGGAGATGTTCAGGCAGTGTGTTGAGAAGAAGCTTCTGTAGTGGAATTAAAGAACCAAGAGTGCCTGCCTAAAAATATCTGGTTCAACATCCTCCCCTTTAGCGGTATAAGACCACTATTTAATGTAACTAAAGCGGAGGATGTGCTGTAGGTAGAGACACTTTTCTACACACCAAGGTTGTGCGTTAACTCTGGTAGAGACTGTAGTGTATCATCCATTCAGTTGTGGTTGTCGTCTACCAGAATGTCTGTCAGAGTTTACTCTGTAAAAGACGGTCATTGAAATGGTGTCCGGCTTCCATGGAAAGCTATGCATGCTGTTGCTAGCTTCTTTGTAATCCCCCAGTGTATTAGGGAGACCAGATCTGGGAGCATTGACAATTTACCCTTATTTTCAAGATGTATTCAAAATCCCCAGAATTGATGGCAGACATTCCACCAGCAGTGATTGACATTGGGAGAGTGTTTCTCTCGACTGCCCTGATGGAACACTCTTGAGATGGCCACTCCTGCTAATGTGACTGTGGTAATTCCCTCAAACTGCTTGATATAATGTTCAGCTGTCCAACTCTAAAGACTCACGATAAGGCTTAAAATAATATCACCAGGGGAGAGGGGTTGGCCTAACAGCTAAGACGCTCGACCTCGGACCTGGGGATCTGGGGTCGAGTCTCGGTAACGACGCCAAAAACCTCCTGTGATTCTGGGCAAATCACTTAATCTCCCCTGCCTAAACAAATGAAAGTGTCCCCTCATGTAACGTAACTGGTGCTATGTAAAGAGCTCTGATACCTGATTCGGTTCGGGTCTAGTTCGCGCTATATAAAACTCTGCAACCAAAAAAAACAGTCAAACTTTACTTTTAATGGAGAGAAGTCCTTTAGAGCCACCTGCCTGATTACTTTAACTGATGCCCAAGTCCAAAATCCAAAGACAATGGTCCTGATTTTTATTTTGGTGGCTTGAGTAGTGTCCATTGGCCTGGCAGAGGACTTTATGTCCACCAGGCCGACAGTACTCTGCCGGCTAGATTTATAAATGACCGCATACCAGGTGGTAATTTATAAAGGTACTAGCAGGCACTGCCTTCACAGCGTTTTCTGTCAATGCATTTTACTATTTGCTGCTGGACTCCATCGGAAGGATGCAACCCTGCAGCAAACTGTATTCTTTTTTCTTTAAAAAAATAAATAAATCCCAAAACGGGGTTTCCTATTTGAAAAGAAAAAAGTAATGCTCCCCTCGCCATGGGAGGCTTCTCCCAAGGTAAGGGGAGAATTATAATGGTTTTACTGATCCTTACCGCAAGGTTTTACCTGGCAGTAAGGAACAGTAAAATATTACTGCATGTCTGCCCATCTAACTTGTAGCCTTTTCTCTAATGGCCCTTACTTCCCAGAGTCTTCAGAGGGGATTAAGCCTGGTGGAGAAAGAGTAGTCATCATCATGATTAGCCCTAAGGTCCGCTTACATGTAAGTGCAGTAGGCAGGCCACTGCATTGGCGGACACTAGTATGGAGTATCCTCTCCGCCAATATATAACTCAGGCCCAATGTGTTATAGGAACCCAGTTAATAGTCAAAGATCATAACAGAATATTAAGAACAAGATGCTCTTAAGGTAAGAGGCTTGAAGAGTAATTTCCTCCGAGTCACTGTACTAATTGTGATCTATTAGCATTAACTTTATGGGTCCCTCCATAGGCTGTGTTTGCCAAATATCATAGCTGTAACATGGCCAGATTATTGCACTGCACTGATTTATCAAGTATGCTCAAAGCAAAGAGTTTTTTCATGATGACGCTCAGTATTGACTCCTCAAAAATGATAATGAGGTGGATTTTAGGATTCTGGCTCATTGCAAACATACAGAAATGATAGACTGCTTTGGCACATGGAGAGAGCAGGCAGCAGACAACAGGACTGCTATCTGCCATGCATGGTTCTCACATAGTGGGAGCTCCTCAATATAGACAACTTCTACTTTGTGAACAATTACTGATCGTCCTTGGCTTGATATCGTACACCTTGTACTAGTGGAAATCTTTAAATATTTAATCCTTATTAAGTTAAGTAATTTGAGTACCCTCTTGAAAACTATGTGAATAAGGTGGGTTTCAAGATTTTCACAAGGATGTAAAACAGGCATCACCATTCAAGAAATCATCCTGCCTACCGGTTTTTTTTTAATTATCAATTGAATAGTCTGGAAAAAAGATGCCTACAAAACCATTTGATTGGAGCTCCTTTTCTAAAGAATTTAGCCATTCTGAATCACTGGTTCTTTTTTTTGTATTTTTAAATCTTACTGTCCAATGCTGGAAATTCAAATTGGTTCACTCATTCAGACTGATTCACGTGGTTCACAAATTAGTTCATTGGTTTTGGAGAAAGCTTTTAATTCAAAGGGACATATTCTCAAACAACAATTGCTTCTTCACTAAGGCTGTAAATGTGCTTCTAGATACCGAACCAGATTTTCAAAAGTATGCTTGCTCAGCATGGCAGCCTGCATGCCCTCTAAGATTGTGACCTTATGCAAAGCAATTCTTATTCCCATCGTTTTATAGTATTTATATGTCTTAAAACACAATTCCCATGACGTTTGGCCAGGGCAGTAACCATCTACAAACCAGACGGGCTCAGGGGGTGGTCATGAGTAATATAGCATGAAACATTAACATCAGATTAGAACAGGGGTCTCCAAATGTTAGCTTGGGGGCTACTGGTAGCTTACCAGTACCCTAGGCTTGGTTACCTGGAATGCAGCACAGTATGTAATTCAGAGGGTGTAGCCACACTGAAGAAGACAGCCCTCCACATCTCCCGATCTTTAAAGTGGCAGTCAGCCAAACTAATGTCAAGGTCACAGGCATACACACAAAAGCACACTGTTACACACTTCAGAACTTGCAACATGACTGTATCGCCTCTTAATTTAGCAATGTCACATGGTGAGTTGTCACTATTCAAGCCCTACTCTTATCAATCATACAGTGTGTGTGTTAAAAAGCTAAATGTTCTTGAAGTGTTATTATTCAACATAAAAAGGACATATTTGATGGAAAAGTGTGTACTTGAGGAAGTGATTTGAAAACAATTGAAAGTCCAAAGCATTTTTAAAGCTGCTTTGTCAGTGACAATCCACAGTGTGTATGGCGGATTTATAGGTATTCGTATTTCTTTTATGCCAGCTGGCATTTTTGATATGCTGTCATTTGTTTATTCATGAGGAGGCATATTGATAAAGCATTTCCCAACATTCGAATCTGGTATTCCCATCTTATTTGCAGGGGTTGTCGGTGTTCTGTCACCATATCAAGTTTTCAATATCGTCCTACCAAAATATTATATCCAGAATATTGGCAATTACATTATCATGAAGGTAAGTGCATACACATATCATTTTATTTAAATTCTTCATTCCATATCTTTTTATCTTGAAGATATATTAATATTTATATTTAGAAAAATGCCTCTCTTTGCATGATCAGCCACATTTTTTTGACTGGTGCTGCTAGTTTTTTGACTCTGTGAACTGGGACTCTGCTAACCAGAAACAAATGCATGAGCTCTAACCCCTAAAACATTTAAAATGTGTCTATACTCCAAATTGGCAAATTGAACTTACTTGAAGTTCCTCATATAGTGTACAAAGTGTACCCATGGCCTGTAGGTTAAATGTCACTAATGGACTGCAGCACCCATTGTGCCCCCAACGCCCCCACAGTGACACTGCAAACATACCTGCATAGCTAACATTGTAGCATAGCTGTACAGTTTTAAAACTAAAAAATATGCCTTTCAAAAAAACTATTTCTGACACACCTAAACCTTCTTTTAAATCTTAATAAAGCAACACTAGGTAGATCTTACTGCCTATAAGGCAGGGATCATTGTATTAAAAAGTAGGGCATGCAAATGTTTCATGGTAAACATGTCCTTACAGTGAAAGGGCCTCCCAAAAGCAATTATCACTGTAGCAGGACTGGCTGTTCCAAAGGAAAGCATTGGGATATCATATTCAATGCTATCTGCTAGGAAACACCTACAAATGTAATTCTTAGAATTTGTAAAATATTTTTAATAAGCCCAATAGACCACGGAAGAGGGATTTGCAATAACTATATCCATTACCTTAAGGCTGTTGAGGCACATTTACATAAGCTCTGACTGTCGCCTGGCAGTAGAATAGTCCCCTTGATAAGGTGTGAAAACTGGTCCCTGGGTAGGACTAAGGCCTTGGGTGTGGGGAGGTGTTTCTGTTCCTCTGGCAGGACGACCATCTGGACTGTGCCCAGGAACTTGATTAACTTGAAAGAGGCCTATCCTGTCATAGAAAAATGTTAGCTGACACCAGGACAGGGCCCTTTTTTGTTTTCCCAGTCAGACAGGCACCAATCCCAGTGTGAGAGTAGCTGCGCCCAGAACTGGTCTGAAATTATCACAGAGGAGGGGTTGCTCATTTTCCTGGCCACACCTCTGGGGTGGGCACATAGGCTATGCATAAAGGGAGAACGTTTTCCACAACTTTGATTTGGGCAGAGAAGGGCACTGCACAGTTGTTGCAGAAGGGCACACAGGAACTGCTGTAAACGTGGGTAGGGTTACCCTGGGAATTTCTACCAGGATTCACCCTCACCCACAGGATAGTAGCAGGCATAATTGTGGCACCTCTGGACACCTTCTGCAGGATACTACTGGACCCATGGAAGGCAGACGAATGACTGCACTTGCTGTTGAGACCTGTGAGGAGACTTGAATGGCTTGACCTGCTCCTGCTTATAGCAAGCTGCAATATCCCTCTTTCCCTGAAGAACCAGCTGACTAGTTCCATCTGAGGCTGCCCTGAACCCTCCTGGTGGCTTCTGTTGGAGTGAGTCTTGACCCCCAAGTTCTGTTCGTGAGGTCCTGTGTCCCTTGGCTGTGTCAAAGTGTAATCCTTCTAACATCCTGAGAAACCTGGGACTTAGTAACGTTTTTGCTCCATAGACCTCCAGAGAACTGGGGCAAACATTCCAAGTCAATCCGACAGAGGTGCCTTGCCACTAGGCCAAAGATTCCTGCTCAGAGCTTTTCTGCAGCTGCAAATCTATTTTAGCGGAGAGGGTATACAGCCTTGTGGAGTCCAGTTTAGCTACTGCTTTCAGCCTTGCCCCCCTGAATTTCTCCTGCTCTGAATTTTCCTGCCAAAAGTCAAAAGCTTCCCTGGGACCACTCCTGATGACTTTCCGGCCTTGTGGAGTCCTTCTCAAGCACACCCTGATACCTTGCCCACTGAGGATTTTTTCCTCATGCAGTGGTAGTTGGATGACTGTCAGCCATTTTATTGAACATCTTGCCCTTCTCAATCATGCAGACTGACATACTGCAATACTAACCATGCATAATCCTAATAAAATTCTCTGGCTTCCCACTGCCTCTTTTTGCTAAGTGATGTGCTTCTTTTTCTGGGACTGTGTAAGTGTCAACAACAGGTCTACCCAGTGAAATTCAAAGGATGTTTTGTCTCTGAAACTACCAATTGCTCCAACCCCCTGTAGTACCTGGATGTAATGAGCATAGAGGAAACTTCTCTATGAATGGAGCAAGCCATAGAAAGGCCTTTTCAAAGACAGATGTCCTACTTAGCAGCTTCCAATGTCTTACCTTCTGTCAGACACCGCCAGGCATATTAGGATGTCGGCGGTCCTATGCCTTTCCACAGCGGCATTTCCGCCGTGGAAAGGTATACAGTCCTTTCTTTGGGGGCCCCTTGTGGGCCCCCAGGGGTGATGGGGGGGTGGGGGGTGCACATGTGGGGTACCTATGGTACCCCCCTACATTTGCATGCACGAAGCGGCAGGCACCGCGCGGTGCCTGCCGCCTTGTGCATGCAAATGCACTGCTTTCATTTTTAACATTGCGGCGGGTGCTGCTTCAGCACCCGCTGCAATGGTAAAAATACTGGATGTGACCGCCAGGGTGGCGGTCACACCCTAATTTGCACGGAGGGACCGCCGCTGCCCCTGCGGATGGTCCCTCCACCTCTGGGGTGGCGGACGAACACAGGTAAATCCGCCATCCTAATAGGGCCCATAGTCTGTCTCCGCCCACTACTTTTCTGGGTATGCCTTAGAAGGACCCCAGAACTGTCAAATTATGCGGCTGTTCTGGATGAATTAATTGCACTCAACTCAGGCAATAAGATTAAGTGGCTGAGTAACCTTAGACAGCTGGTTCTAAATCTAGGTTTGAATGAAATATGGGCCAGCCAAACGCCACCTCCCAAGCAAGTAATGAAGAAACTATATTGGGACTGGGTACAGGAGGAGGACATGTGTAGAGGCAAAGGGGGTATACTTACAGAGCAGTTCTTAGAGTTTAAACCTGTAAGGAAACTCGAACCGTTCCTTGACTTTATCCAAAAACCCCTGGACAGAGCACTCTATTTAAAATTAAGGTTTGGGACCCTCCCGGTGAATGAAACTACTGCAGGGTGGAAAAAGCTAAGTTCTCCTGTAACATCTTGCCCAGAGTGTGCAGCTCCTAAGGAGTCTGTGGCTCATTTCCTTTTTGCTTGTCCAGCATATAGGGGAGCAAGAAAGACATGGTTAAAACCAATATGCAAAGAGATGGGCCTTAGGTGTCATAAGATGGCCATGCGGGTTCTCACTACTGATACATCCTCCCTAGTTATGGTATGTGGGGTAGCAAAATATTTGGGCAGTGCCTGGCAGACACGCATGCGAAGGATAAAGCAAATCACCCCATAGATGTTTTAAATTGATTTATGGTATGCTGCTTTTAAACGATTATGTACTTCTGTTTTTATTGTATATACTTATTTTAAAGCAAATATTTTTGTATTTATTAATTACCGTTGCACACAAGTATGGATTGGTGGCTCTTTTATTCTGTAAAAGGATGTGTACACTTTTATGATAACATTTTATCGAATAAAGTACATAAACTTGCACCTGAATACCACTATTTTGATTTATTTCTTTTATAGCGCTATAGTGCCATTGCAGGGTGTCATAGCACTTTATATTAGATGTAAACCTTATGCATTGACAATACATCCTATGTGTTTAAATCAATGTACAGTATGTGATACATGAGACAGTGATGGCTACAAGGTGTAGGAGCCACATGTCCTTCATAGCTCATTGTGCTACATTAGAAGGATTACAATTTATGAACTGCAAGTAACAAAAGGATCTCTGTGTTAAAAACAGCGATTCACTTACCCATTTACATAAAATAAAAATCTGCCAGCTGCGTGTTACATAATGTGCTTGTTAGGAGACATTAACCCTCTATGCTCAAAACTGGGACTAGACGAAATACAGCTGTCTCCAGCAATTACGTTAACCTCCAGAGTTATTGTTAGACATGTTCTTCTTAGAGGAAATTACCCTAAAACTTTCCACTTTTTTCTCCTAGTCTTTGCCAACTCTCTCTGCATAACCTTAGGAAACTGGGCACCTTCCCCCTGTATGGAAGAGGGAAGGTGTGTGCACCCGCCTCCACTGCATTGGGTTGGGGGGGTGTAGTTGATGGGGTTTTTGTGCTGTACCTCTGTGCGTCCAGTAAACAGGTACACCACATACCCGGGCGGGTACAGCACTGAGTGTGTTACCAAGCAGATAGCGTCACCCTATATCGAGTTTGCCATGGCAAGCCTGTGGGGGCGCTATAGTGCCCCTGACTCGGTTGGCATCACTTACGCATTGGCCAACCCTGAGTGGGTCATCTCGTATCATGAGGGCACCCCCAGAGAAGCCTTGACGGGCACCGTGGGGGTGGTAGGCTGAAGGGTGGGTGGGAACATATGGATGTTTCCTGCCCAGGTAGTGAGGAACCCCTGAAATGGGGCTTACCCTGCCTTAGAGTTTGGCTCTCCCCATGGATACTCCTGGGGCGTTGCAGGTTCTCTGGAGTGGCCCCCGGGCCCTGCACACATCCTTGCTGCCAAGGCCGTAGGAAAGTGGGTGTGCCTCCCTACACAGAATAGAAAGAGGCACTGACGTGCTGTTCTGGAACAGGGGTTAGTCTGCTAACACAGACCAGGGTGTGCGCACCAGCCCTGATCCTGTTTCGGATAGGTGGTCTGCCTGCCATGGCAGGCTGGGATGTGACTTGGCACCTATGACACATTGGATAGGGACCCCAGACTGCCATCGCGGGCTGTTGAGCGTATACCTGCATCTCCGGTGTTCTAACCTTTGGTCAGGCCTGTGTCTGTGCGCTTGCATCCAGAGTGCTAGCGGCAAGGTGTCCAGTTTGCCATCACTGTCCGGAAGTGTGCAATTGCGTCCAGAAGCCGTTCCACCCCTGTCTGGCTGGTCTGAGCAGGGTGGTGTGAGCCCCCTGGTACCAAAGGTGCTAGGGCCTGGGTAAGTCATGTGCCTGGCCTTTCCTTGCTGTGTGAAAGTGCGCGTGCACTTCCTAACCATTTTGAGAAGTGGCACTGATTCCGGGCTCTGAAACCAGGGCCGATCTTTCATTGTAGACTGGTGAGTGCACACTGGCTTGATCGTGAGTAAACTCATGAGCAGATTGCCATTGTAGGCTGCTGTGAGATCGCACCCGCACCTCCGTGGCCCATCATTGCTCGTGTACCTACTGATGCAGGCTAGTGCATGTTCACTGACACACTTATTAGTTAAACCCGTGTTCAGTCTGCTCTGCAGACTCAGGCAGATGCACTGGCACTGCTGTTGCTGGGAACTATGTGTCCCTCCTGCCATCACAGGTCCAGGTGAGCAATAGCGCACATGCACCCAGGTAGTGCGGAATACCTATGGGTTTTTTCTCTACCTACGTGGCCTGCTTTTCCCATAGGTTAACATGGAGAAGTGGTTGACATAACTTCACACTGCATTAGTGGAGCAGCCTCATGATGTTTCATATCAATGGATTCGCAGTGCCGAACCCTTTCTATAGGTAAAGTGGGTTTTGGCACAATTCACTTAGAAATGCCACTTATAGAATATGGACATTCTGTGCTCCAAGAGTCTTGGGGACTGTGGTGTCTCTCTTCAGTGGACACCAGGGGTCAGGGTAGCACATCTGTACATCTGTACATTCACCAGTGGACAGCCATAAAACATGGGCATCCCACGGGAATGACAGACCTCTGCCATTTGAGGGCCAAATGGGATAGATTGACGATAGAAGATAGAAGTTGTGACACTTAGCCTCTAGGGGCTGAATCATGGTACCACTAAAGATTAAGATGTGCATTCTAAGGTCCCATGCCAGACAGGCCTACAATTTAGGGGAGACATCTGTGGTTCAAAGGGAAAACCCCTTAAGCCAATCCAACTTCAAAGACACACGGCCCAATAACTATGAGTGCCATCCTTCAGCAAAGGGTGAGATACACCCTTTGTGAATTACGTGGTGCACATTGTTAGAGGACTCGGTTGTGCACATGGGGGATAACTGTCTGAATAGAGGCTGGCTTTGGCCGAGCACCTGCTGAAGTGTGGAACCCTAAAGTGTGCTCTCCAAGGCCCGACCGCGGGACTTCTGTTTTCTCAGGGATCCCTGGGACATCAAAGATGTCCCCGAGGGACCTACACTATCTACCTGTGACATCTGGGGAGCTGTACCCTCACAACTGCCCACCTTGGCTACTAAATCCAAACTGGTAGCGTGGTGTGAGTGTGGACCTAAGACTTGTGTCTGGAGACCGGATTGCCTAATGTGGAGCCCCAGAAATCTTGCCTACATCTAAGGCATGTTTTTCCCATACTGCAGGGAACTCAACACTCATAAGTGTCTAGTGGTGGTGAGTGAATTCACCAGTTGCAGGACCCCGCATGACTCGTTTAATCTATTGTGCAGTATTTCTCTCATGCAACACGCCAACTGCATGCTCATTGTCCGATTCACAGGGTGCCACCCTGGGAGGTGGGGGTGTACCCGGAGTAGTGCCTCATATTACCTCAAGTGGCTCTGCTGAACGTGTGCCTGTTTGTTTGTGACCAGACGGCTATGGTGCAACCTGTATCATCGTGCACAGGACACTGTGCCTCTTTTCCAGGGAGGTATGGAATTCCAACTCTTCGATGTGTGTGACCGGACTTGCCTGGTGCAACCCAACTCGACGTGCGCCTCTCATTGAGCCTCCTTTCCAGGGAGGTAAGGAATTTGCAACTCATCCTGTTTGAAATCTCAAATGCCTGGTGCAACTCATCCCTACGCAAACCAGACACGGTGCTCAGATTGCCTGGATCATTGTGTACCGATCGGGGCGCCTCATCCTATCAAGAGGCTCCCCTGTGTTACTCCCCATTAATTGTTTTTTTTAAAACATTTTATTAAGAATAGACTTGCAATAGATACATTTACAGCATAGCATATCAATCAATAAATCAATCATTTGTAGAGCGCACTACTCACCCGTGAGGGTCTCCAGGCGCTGAGGGCGGGTGCAGCTACTGCTCGAACAGCCAGGTCTTGAGAAGTCTCCTGAAGGTCAGCAGGTCCTGGGTCTGTCGCAGCTGTGTGGGGAGGGTGTTCCATGTCTTGGCGGCGAGGCATGAGAAGGATCGGCCGCCGGTGAAGTCCTGAGGATGTGTGGGACGGTGGCGAGGTTGGAGGAGCGAAGCTGGCAGTTCGTGATGTAGAGAATGAGACATTTGCTGAGGTATGCTGGTCAGGCGTTGTGGAGTGCTTTGGGCATGGGTGAGAAGCTTGAAGGTGATCCTCTTGTTGACTGGGAGCCAGTGCAGGTCTTTCAGGTGGGCAGTGATGTGGGTGTGGTGGGGTATGTCAAGGATGAGGCATGTGGAGGCGTTCTGTGTGTGTTGGAGTCTCTTTTAGAGTTTGGCTATGGTTTCTGCGTAGAGGGCGTTTCCGTAGTCCAGTCTGCTGCTGACGAGGGCCTGTGTTACCGTCCTTCTGGTTCCGGTGGGGATCCATCTGTAGATCCTGCGGAGCATGCGGAGGGTGTTGATTCAGGAGGAGGAGATGTGGTTCTGAAAATCTGGACCCTGTTGTCATTCCGATATCGAGGTCCAATACCCGTGTCACAAAATATCAACGTACCATGACGAATTTGGTGTCAGCGAACCGATAATGATTAGGGCATCATTCCCATGCATTTGCGTCATAATCGAGGGTCGCCAACACCCCCAAATCGTAGTTTCCGTCCTCACCCCTTAGACTCCATTTTGTGAACGGCATCCATCTTACGTCTTGCCCTCATGATAAGTCAATTAAAGGTCGAGCTTGATCTAAAAGGACACGTCCTCCTTCCCTGACTTCCCCCTGACCTGTCCCAACTGACTCCATCGCCTTTAGCCAAACCTGTCTGGGCAGCCCCTCGCCCAGTGGCCAAATGCGATAGCATCGATACATAACATTCCTCACACCATTCACTACATACAAACCATGCTTTCTACAAACACACACCTGTCCTGTTCCCTGTTTATGGCCAGTTTTATGACTAGGAGGTGCCTTCCTTTATTGGGGTTTCATCGATATCTGATGGGAGTTCCGGGCTTGGCTAAGTAATCTATCACGCATTGGACATCTAAAATACGGGCTTGCCTACATGACTTCGCTCTTTTGTATTATTGTAGAAATATGTGTATAGCCATATCATAAACTCAAGAATTCTTGCTTGCAGCTATTATTTCTGTATATAAGGAGAAGGCTGGTTCTGTAAAAACGAACAGTCTCCTGAGAACACATGACCCGTGTTTGTCGTGCTTCTAGGACACCTGTTACTTGGTAGCTATCAATAAAACTCGATCCCTGACTCGACTAGAAGACTCCGTGTTTCTGTGGTCCGGAACAGGGAGAACTCAGAGGTCTTCGGGTGTTATCCCCTGGCACCAAACGGGTTCCTAAAAACCCGTTACCTCAGTTGGCGCCCAACTCGGGGCAGTATCAAGCGGCGACGGTCCAAGCCAGATGTTCGTGAGGAGCTTCGTGTGAAAATTCCGGAGGACGGCCAGCCACTTCAGCGACCCCTGTATGTCGACGTGGTTCCGAAGGTCTTTGCTGCGAGGTTCCCCGCGTCCCGACGGCTACGAAGGACTGCTGCCCTGACTATCGCCTTGTTTTGGACCCAGTGATCCTTGGTAGAGCGAAACGATAGACGAGTCTTCTAGCGACGTCACCGATCTTCTAATACTTCAGTTAAGTATAAGCGGAGCGTCTCCCAGTCCTTAGTTTGTCCTTAGTTTTTGGTATCCTTGAGATACGCCTTGATTTGGTACTTGCAAGCCCCAAAGCCGAAGGACTTGTGTATTCACGAGAAATATCGTAACAGATAATCCTTTGAAGTTTGAAGCTAGACTAGTGAGCAAAGATGCCTGGTTTTAGCAGACTTGGAAACTTGTTTTGTCTTGGTTTTAGTAAGGACTCCCGATTAGAGGATTCCTGTCCGGTTCCTCCGATTGGAACTCCAACATATGAGCTCTACGTAAAGCACGGCGTAGGCCCTATCACATATAATGAAGTGTGGATAAAATACACCCGCAAGGATGGTGTTTTAAAATGGCCCCAATATGGTAGTTTCGACTCAGAAATATTAGATAACTTAGAGGTCAAATTATTTAAGAGAAAAGCCCGGCCGGCGATGTTTGACTCTTTTCACTTATGGCGCAAAGAAGCCAAACAGAAAGAAATAAAGTTAGCGAAAAAGAATAAAAGAGGTATGTCGATGGTGCAAGCTGCCGTTGCATACAGGGATAACGAGGAAGAGCAAGAAAGCGAACAAATACTTAGGAGCAAGAAACTAGCAGTAGATAAATGCTACCCGATGTTACCAAATAAGGGACAAGGTCAAGAGGAAAGATCCGAGAAAGATCCATTGATGTCCCACTTATTAAGCTCACCTCCACCGTATGCGTTAGACGCTACTACAACGCCAAAGCGTTTTTCTATACCACGCCCCGGCGCACGAAACACAGCTTTTGCACACACGCCAGCTACTGTTCAGCTGGTTCCTACTTCTCCGGCGCAGCCTTCTCAAGGGCCGCCATCTATGCTACCTACTCCATCTACTTCTACGACTTTGCCTACAGCTCCAGCTATTGTCTATGATACAGCGTCTGCTACTACTTCAATCTCCTCTACTATTGCCTCTACTTCTTCTTTGCCTCAGCCTATTTTTTCCAATGCACTTGCTCCTCCGCAAGTTTCTCCTTCTATTAGACAAAGAGTGACAGGTACCGTCACTGGTCTGCTTTCACCTTTCTTCGGGTCGCCTAAGACGACCCCTAAAACAGAAAATAGACAGCTACGTAGTCAACTGCCTGATTACGAGGAAAGAAAAGTGCTAAATGAACTAGCCCGTAAATGGATTACGGATACTGTTAGATATGATGTTCAGTCTGTTATGGAAGTTTTCCGTCAATGGAATGCACCCACTCAGAGATACGTATTCGAAGAAATGTGTGTATATCTGGGCGAAGATTTGGAAACAAATGATCCCACATATACAATGAACGAACTATGGCGTACACGCTTTAAGTTCCACGAAGGCATGATTACAGGCAGAGATGTTGAGAAAGCGATAGAGTTATTACTCTCTTATAGGAGTAAAGGAAACGTCTCTATATCATTGTACGAAGACGACGTATCAGATAGGAAAAGAGCGAGACAATACCCCATGAGAGAGGTTCCTCCGGTTTGGAGGGAAGGCGATGCAAATGTAGTACAGCAAATTCTGCCTCATTTCCAGCGTGTATGGGTACATGTCCCCTGGAAAAGATCCGAAGTCTTAGCGCTCAAGCAGACATTGCCTGATCCTCGTAAAAACCCGACTGGGTATTATAAGGAATTATCGCAAACTGCAAGCTCATGTATAATGAATTTAGCGGACATAGACATGCTGTTTGGGAACGTTGTCCCACATCCTCTATGGAGCAAAATACGTCATACGAACCATGCCCAAGAACTAGGTGACTCATGGGCGAACATTGCCGCTATAGATGCTAGACAAATTGGTGGTTCTAAACCTGAGCCGTTAATAGCTGAACTTCCCGGTAGAATTATTGCATACATGAAAACAATAATGCCTGAAGTACGCGTGAACTGGGACAAGCTATCTGCATGCAAGCAGAAGAAAGATGAGAATGTGTCTGACTTTTTCACAAGATTCGAGGAGACTTTCACCGATCATAGTGGTCAAGATATGGCTACCGAGGGTGGCCAAAGATTGTTTGTAGACAAGTTCGTACATAATTTAATTCCTGAACTATGTAATAAATTGAAAGATTCAGAGAGTGCTTGGGCTGTCTCTACGTCAGCTCAAATTTTAGCTACAGCCCAGTACTATGAAAATAGGCGCAAAGACGAGCTAGATAAAGTAGACAGAAAGACAAAAGATTTAAAAACTAAAGTTCTTCTCCAGCAAGCTTATCTGCCTCGTACGGCTAGTCAGCCCAGTTATCAACCGCAACATCAGTATTCGAGAAACGCGCAAGGAAACGAGTTTTCCCACCAGCGTATTGCTTATGGCCCGAATCAATGTGCATATTGCAAGGAAGAGGGTTACTTTAAAAGTAATTGTCCGGCTCTTGCGCGACGTTTGAGCGGTGCTTCGGGTGTAAGGGGAAGAGGTGTTCAACATGCCCCTAGAGGTAGGGGCCGTGGAAATTCCACGCAGAATACAACTTCTTTTACGCCTCAGAATTCGATGAACAGCTTCGACCAACAGAATAATGCGTCAACCAGGTCAGCTCAGTACTATGCTGACGACTATTACACCGAACATGAATACGAGGGTAACGATTGCTAGGACAGCCATGGACAAAGAGAGGGAGTTGTTTCAGTTCCAGTAGATCAGAATGGACCTTATGTCGAGGTAATAGCCTCAGGAGTGTCAGAGCCATTTCTGCTGGATACTGGTGCTACAAAAAGTTCTATCATGCACTCGAAACTTCCTGGCGCACCTTTGTCTGGCGAAATGAATGCCTCAGTAGGTTTCTCTGGCGCCCCTGTTAGAAACCCGATCTCCAGTCCTGTATCTCTTTCTATTGGCCCATGCGAATTAGAGGCACCCCTCATTCTTACAACAGGTTGTGGTGAAAATTTGTTAGGTTTGGATTTGCTAAAAAGGTTATATGCAACTTTGTACTGTTCACCATTGGGAGTACAACTTACTTTAGGTAAGAAAGTCGTTTCTCCAATGTATGTGTCGAAAGAAAATATTGCAACTGAATTATCGAGTCTTCCTGATGTACTCTGGGCTAATGGTCCTAATGATGTAGGGCGTTTGGAGATAGCACCGTATGTCATAACGTTGAAAGCCAACATTAGGTTGCCACGTATTCCCCAATACAAAATATCTAGCGAATGTGAAAAGGCGTTATTGACGATTGTTTATGACCTGATTGATAAAGACGTCATCGAAGAAACAACAGGAAATGTTTGTAACAGTCCAGTTTTGCCCGTCTTAAAACGTACCGATCTTTCACAACCCCCTGTGTATAGGTTCGTGATCGACCTCAGAGAAGTGAACAAGATAGTTATCCCACAGTTTCCAGTTGTCCCCGACATTACTGCTTTATTGACGATGGTTCCAGCTTCAGCAAATTGGTTCTCGGTGATTGACCTGAAGAACGCTTTCTTCAGTATCCCGATTGCTGAGGAGAGTAGAGATATTTTCGGATTTAATTTAGGAGGACGAAGTTTCCGCTTCAAGTGCGCTCCTCAAGGCTACTGCGAAAGCCCATCAATATTTAGTCAGGCCCTGAAAACACAACTAGACACGATTGTTCTACCAAATGGTTCAACTCTGATTCAGTATGTAGACGATCTACTGATCGCGGCAGACACTGAAGAGATTTGCAAGAAAGCTACGTTATCATTATTGCATCACTTATGTGACATGAAGCACAAAGTGTCTCTTTCCAAACTACAATTTTGCCGACAAGAAGTAACCTACTTAGGTCACATCTTGTCGAAGGAGGGAAGGAGACTGACACCAGAAAGAATACAGGCAATCGCAGAACTAAGTGCCCCAAGGACACAGAGAGAGGTTCGAGCCTTCTTGGGCATTACATCATACTGTAGACAATGGATACCGAATTTCTCACTACTAGCTAAACCCTTGCTGGCACTACTCTGCAAAGACACGCCAAATCCTATGCCTTGGTCTGAAGATTGCCAGACGAGTTTTCACAAGTTACGTGATGCATTATGTTCGGCTCATGTGTTGGGAAACCCCAACTATAGTAAGCCTTTTACATTATATGTCCACGAGAAGGAAGGTTGTGCAATATCAGTTTTAACACAACATTTTGGGGACAGACAGCGCCCATGCGCGTATTTTTCGGCAACTCTAGACCCTGTGGCTAAAGCCCTACCAAGTTGTCTGAGGGCTACCGCCGCAGCAGCTGTCTGCATCCGACAGTCCGCTGGATTAGTCATGAATAATACTCTGATCGTTATGGTTCCGCATGCAGTAGACATTTTACTAAACAGGATGAAGACACAACACCTTACTGGCGCTCGACTATCCAGTTACGAACTTACGTTGCTAGCAAGTCACATCCACATAAAGAGGTGCGATACACTGAATCCCGCAACGTTATTACCCATTCCGACAGGAACAGACGAGATTGATAAACATGACTGCTGCTTTAGGACAGAAGAAGAGACAAAAGGGAGAGTAGACTTACAGGACACTCCCCTTCCTGAATGCAATGATACTTTATAGGTTGATGGTTCATGTTTCAAGCTGCCGAATGGTGATACGACTGCAGCATATGCCGTAACGACATTACACACCATTATAGAAACTGCGCGCATTTCCCATAATTCTGCACAAGCTGCAGAGCTAATTGCGCTTACCAGAGCATGTGTGTTAGCAAAAGGAAAACGAGTGAATGTGTACACTGACAGCCAATATGCCTTTGGTGTGGCTCACAGTTTTGGGAGATTGTGGCGTGAACGTGGGTTTCTTACGTCACATGGTGCAAAGATACAACATGGTCAGCTAGTTAATGAGCTCCTCCAGTCACTGACCTTGCCACTACAAGTTGCCATTATAAAATGTAGTGCACACAAAAAGATTCAGGATGATGTTGGCCGCGGGAATGCATTTGCAGACGAGGTTGCGAAAGAGACTGCAAGGAACACAATGAGTCGGATGTATGTTGTAGGTCCCGCTAGATGGATTACTGATGTAGGAATGTGTGAGGACACCATTGAAAGCGTGAAATCTATACAAGCCGAGGCAACTGAGAAAGAGGTGAATGAATGGAGAGAAAGTAAGGGTAGATTAGATACGAATGGTTGTTGGGTCGAATTGTCAGAACACCAGCGATGGTTATTGCCTAACGCCTATGTACTTGCAGTAGTAACCATGGCTCACGGATTTGCACACATCAGTTCGAGAGGAATCTGTAAAGTATTGGCCCCAGTATGGCAAAATAGCAACATCCCGAAATATGCAGAAAATGTGGTCAGAAACTGTATGGTGTGTTTGAAGTACAATCCCGGTAGGGGAACCCCAACTCCAGCTGGTCATTTTGCGCCTCCAACGTATCCGTTCGAGGTTTTGCAGCTCGATTTCATTCACATGGAGAGATGCAACAATCTGAAGTATGTGCTCGTTGTTGTTTGCGCTTTCTCCAGGTGGGTGGAAGCGTACCCCCTTAAAGACAATACTGCCTTGTCAACCGCCAAAGCCCTTGTCAAAGAGTTCTCCCCGAGGTTTGGCATGCCTAGAATTGTCTGGAGTGATAATGGAAGTGAATTCGTAGGACGCGTGATGAAGAGAGTGTGTGAATGTTTAGGCATACAGCAAAAATTCCACTCTGCGAATCACCCCCAATCAGCTGGATTGGTAGAGTGCTACAACGGCACTTTAAAGCTCAAATTAGCCAAGATCCAAGCCAGTACAGGTCTTAAATGGCCCGACGCCTTGCCCCTAGCACTCTTGTCAACTAGGATGACCGCCCATTCCAGATTAGGACTTAGCCCTCACGAAATAGTGTTTGGCCGCCCAGCCAACGTCTGGGGCGTGCCAAGACCAAAGAAACTTAGCGAAATAGAGCACCCCGTACTGCTTGACTATTTGTGCGAATTGACAACTAAATTGCGTGTTTTACACCAACAGGTACACAGTTCCTCTCCACCAGCCTCTGACGATCCAGGTCACTCCATCACACCCGGAACGTGGGTGTTGGTGCGGAACTTCCAGCGCACCAACAACGGACAGCCGAGGTGGACCGGACCTTACCTGGTACTTCTTTCCACGAGGTCAGCGGTTCGGGTGGACGGCAAAAAGAACTGGGTGCACGGGACCCATTGCAAACGGGTCCCTCTGCCCCTTCCATACGACCGGTGGGTCAACGAAGGAATTGCCGACTCCGAGACAGAATCCATACCTCGCTTCATCCCTTTCAGCGATGCACGTTTAAAAGAAACTGGTACCGAAAAGGAGAGTGATTGTATTTTACAAGGATTTGTGCCACCGTCTATGCAGTTGGACACTACCGAACCTGAGACATTGTTTGAAGACCACACCATACCTGGGAAACGACGATACAACCTTAGGTCTAGACAAAGAGACTAATAAAACTAATGTGAATTTTCCCTTCCCCCAAGAACTATTTTTGATTTTTCAGCTCTCTCGTCCCAGGAAACTTGCTCATTTTTGATTTTCGAACCGCCATCCAGTTCTGCTGCTAGGGTCGCGGTTGAAGTCTGGGGAGTGCAACTGGGAAGTTTTAGGTCCACGGTTCTGGTTGGTCCACGGGAGTTACCCCGGACTGAGCAGAGCGCGCTCCCTGGCAGAATCAATCTACCGCCGCGGGCAGCAACTAGAGGATGGAGTTTCCTAGGGTAGAGAGACCTATCAGACTCACGAACTTTGAAAAACAGTTATGCACGATACTGTCCAAAAGAAGATTCCTGATAATATGTGTTTTAATGTTATGTAGCATAGTTGTGTTTTTTACTGGTTATACTCTATTTGTGCTTAAAGTTACGTTTTCGAATGACACCCAGCCACAGCCTCCTCCTACTATTTCTCCACACTACTTTCACCCTCTACCTGAACACGAGTCTGCCCGAAGACTCGAATTTGTAAAAAACTCATTTATTCAACTCCTACACCAACACCAGTCCATCATGAACACATCGAACTGTTGGATATGTGGACTCATGCCACACACGACGGATAAAGGTATCCCATACTTTATCCTGCCTTTCAGTTATTATGGTTCTCTGTGGGCTTTCCAGACCATGTTCCTATTCGCCCTAGAACCATACCCGACACGTTCTACTGAAAGTGATTCCAGTAACAAGTTACTAATAGCAGGGATAAGAAATATGAGTAGAGAGTTCGACACCTATCTTACGATTCCCAAAGATGAACTCACTCCGTACACTCGTTGGAACGTAACCAAATATGGGGTTTACCTGAGTAAGAGCCAGACAGCAAAGAAATCCCGCCCAGTTTGGATAGTACCCAACCGAGGTCACTTATGTTTACAGGGTATCGGTAGGGATCCCAAAGCTCAATTAGGAAAGAGTATATGCGCGGAAACATATGTGTTCGCTTCCCGAACTTCCCCTATATTACTAGCAGCCAAAGGCACGTACTTCGTCTGCCATGACCAAGCTTACACCTGGTTGCCCCCTGACTTCTCAGGTACATGCTTTATCGCATTTCTGCTGCCTCCCACCTACACGGCCAGAGCAGATTACCATCGGACAAGGACAGCTAGAGGTGTCGTGAGTAAAGACGACACCGCGGGTCAGGAATTCACTGACTTCGCAAAGGGTTTTCTGCCATTTTGGGGGCCTATGGTAAACAGCAGGAATATTCGCCAGTTATCGAGGATAGTTGAATCCGCCGTGACTACAACGGCCGGAGCCCTTGGAAATTTGACGACCGAACTTCAGTTGGATCGACTTATGACCCTTCAGAACCGAGTTGCCCTAGATATCATACTCACCGATCGTGGTGGTGTGTGTAGAGTGATCCAATCCAGTTGTTGCATTTTCATCCCTGATAATGCACCGACAGTATACCAAGCCATCTCTAAACTACACGAAATATCTGATTCCCTCCACGTGGAAAAAGGAGATTGGTCCTTACTAGGGTGGTTCTAGGAACTGATCGCTACATGGGGATGGAAAACACTGATCTTCATTGGGATGATCTTAGCACTTCTGTTTATGTTCTACCTGTGTATACAGTGCGCTCCTGCACTATGTGGCCTCTGTGCTACTTCATGTGTACGGAAGCCTGTGTCAAGAGACGAACTGAGCAACAGAATGATGTTACAGCAGCATCTCCA
Source organism: Lissotriton helveticus (assembly GCF_964261635.1). Classification (NCBI taxonomy): domain Eukaryota; kingdom Metazoa; phylum Chordata; class Amphibia; order Caudata; family Salamandridae; genus Lissotriton; species Lissotriton helveticus. Next base: position 131,901,211 of record NC_136070.1, on the reverse strand, counting down.
CGAATTCCTTCATACGGATTTGGATTCAGATTAATATGATTTATTGCCTTTCATAAGGGCAAAAGGAGGGTCTGTGGTTCTGAAAATCTGGACCCTGTTGTCATTCCGATATCGAGGTCCAATACCCGTGTCACAAAATATCAACGTACCATGACGAATTTGGTGTCAGCGAACCGATAATGATTAGGGCATCATTCCCATGCATTTGCGTCATAATCGAGGGTCGCCAACACCCCCAAATTGTAGTTTCCGTCCCAACCCCTTAGACTCCATTTTGTGAACGGCATCCATCTTACGTCTTGCCCTCATGATAAGTCAATTAAAGGTCGAGCTTGATCTAAAAGGACACGTCCTCCTTCCCTGACTTCCCCCTGACCTGTCCCAACTGACTCCATCGCCTTTAGCCAAACCTGTCTGGGCAGCCCCTCGCCCAGTGGCCAAATGCGATAGCATCGATACATAACATTCCTCAAACCATTCACTACATACAAACCATGCTTTCTACAAACACACACCTGTCCTGTTCCCTGTTTATGGCCAGTTTTATGACTAGGAGGTGCCTTCCTTTATTGGGGTTTCATCGATATCTGATGGGAGTTCCGGGCTTGGCTAAGTAATCTATCACGCATTGGACATCTAAAATACGGGCTTGCCTACATGACTTCGCTCTTTTGTATTATTGTAGAAATATGTGTATAGCCATATCATAAACTCAAGAATTCTTGCTTGCAGCTATTATTTCTGTATATAAGCAGAAGGCTGGCTCTGTAAAAACGAACAGTCTCCTGAGAACACATGACCCGTGTTTGTCGTGCTTCTAGGACACCTGTTACTTGGTAGCTATCAATAAAACTCGATCCCTGACTCGACTAGAAGACTCCGTGTTTCTGTGGTCCGGAACAGGGAGAACTCAGAGGTCTTCGGGTGTTATCCCCTGGCACCAAACGGGTTCCTAAAAACCCGTTACCTCAGAGACTGCGTTGACTTTCTGGGTCATTGAGAGCGATGAGTCCAGGATGAACCCCAGGTCACGTGCGTGGTCGGTGGGTGTGGGTGCTGCTCCCAGGGCGGCTGGCCAAAAAGTGTCGTCCCAGGCGGAGGGGGTGGATCCAAGGATGAGGACCTATGTCTTGCCCGAGTTAAGCTTCAGGCGGCTGGTCTGCATCCAGCTGGTGACGGCCTTCATTCCTTTGTGGAGGTTGGTTTTGGTGGTGGCGGGGTTTTTGGTGAGTGAGAGGATAAGTTGAGTGTCTTCGGCGTAGGAGACGATGTTGAGGTTGTGCGAGCAGACGATGTTGGTGAGCAGTGCTATGTAGACGTTGAAAAAGGAGGGGGCTAGGGATAATCCTTGGGGCACGCCGCAGATGATCTTGGTGGCTTTAGAACGGAATGGGGGAGGTGGACCCTCTCGGTTCTGTCGGTGAGGAAGGAGGTGGTCCAGTCCAGGGCTTTGTCATGTATTCCTGCGTCATGTAGGTGAGTAAGATGTGGTGGCAGACGGTGTCGAAGGTGGCCGAGAGGTCCAGGAGGATGAGGGATGCGGTTTCGCCGTTGTCCAGTAGGGTACTGATGTCGTCTGTGGCAGCTATGAGGGCGGTTTCAGTGCTGTGATTGCTGCGGAATCCGGATTGGGATGGGTCCAGGATGTTGTTCTCCTTGAGGAAGTGGGTCAGTTGCTTGTTGATGATCTTTTCGATGACTTTCGCCGGGAACGGGAGCAGGGAGATGGACCAGAAGTTCTTGAGGTCCTTTGGGTCAACTGAGGGTTTCTTGAGTAGGGTGTTGACCTCGGCGTGCTGCCAGCTTTCCTGGAAGGTGGTGGACTCGAAGGGGCTGTTGATGATCTTCCAGGGTTGGGGTGCAATGATGCGTTTTGCTTTGTTGAAGATGTGGTGAGGGCAGCGGTCGGATGGTGAGCCAGAGTGGATGGTGTTCATGGTCTTGATGGTGTCCTCATCGTTGACGTGGGTCTAGGAGAGCAGGCGGTTGGTCAGGCTGGGGGGGCGGTGTGTCTGCAGTGTCAGCGGCAGTAGGGAGGGTCTGGGTGTTGAAGCTGCCGTGGATGTCTGCAATCTTGCTGTGAAAGAACGTGGCTAGGGAGTCGCATAGGTCTTGCTCCGGTGGGATGTCATTGGAGCTGGGGTTGGAGAGTTCCTTCTTTGCTGTTGTGTGTGTTGTTGTCAATGCGTTCCTTGAAGGAGGTCCTCTTGGTGGTTTGGATGAGTTGGTGGTGCTTGCGGCTGGCGTTCTTTAGGGCTGCGTGGTTGTCCGGTGTCTGTTCCTGGCGCCACTTTTCCTCGAGTCTTCAACAAGTCTGCTTGGATTCCTGGAGGTCGGTGGTGAACCAGCTGGCCTTTCTGTCGGTGCGTCTGTTTGAGGGTTTTTTGATCAGGGTGAGAGTGTTGGCGCAGTTGTCGATCCATTGCCTGAGGTTGCTGGTGGCTGTGTCAGTGGTGTCTATTGGTGGGTCTCGGGCGAGGGCGGTGATGAGCTGGTCTACATTGACCTTGTTCCAGCTAAGCTAGGGGATGCGTTGTGGGTGGTGGTGTGTGGTGGGTTTCTTGAAGATGAAGTGGACGCAGCGGTGGTTAGTGGAGGTCGGTGGTGTGGCTGAAGGTGACGTGGTTGCTGGCGGAGAGAATAGGGTCAAGCGTGTGTCCAGCGGTGTGGGTGGGGGTCGTGAGGAGCTGTTTGAGTCCGACGTTGGTGAGGTTATCGAGCAGAGCAACGAAGTTGCTGTCATCGGCGTTCTCGAGGTGGAAATTCAGGTCTCCGAGGAGGTTGTAGTCTGTGGACGCAGGAGCGTGCGTGCTGACAATGTCGGCGTTGGCATCGATGAACTGTGGCCGGGGTCTGGGGGGGTCTGTAGACGAGTGTTCCTCTGAGGGTGGTGTTGGGGTTGGTGTGGATCTGGAAGTGCAGGTGTTTGGCGGTGCTGGAGGTGTCTGTTGTGCAAGTCGAGACTCTGAGGGTCTTCCTGTAGACAATGGCGATTCCTCCTCCTGGTCTGTTGGTGTGGTCCCTTCTAGTGATCTTGTATCCATCAGGGATGGCGATGGCAATGTCGGGTGCCGAGGAGGGGTTCATTCAGGTCTCTGTTAGGAATGCGACGTCCGCGGAGGCTCAGTCGAGTAGGTCACAGAGTTCGATGGTGTGCTTGTGGACGGAGCGGGTGTTGAGAAATATGCATCTGAGGTGGTTTGGTTTAGCTCTGACAGGTGAGGTGGGATGTGAGGGTATTCGGCAGCTGGTGAAGCTGCAGCTATGGCAGGTGAAGGGTCCCTGGGTGAATATTGAGCTGGCCTGGAAAAAGATTGATGATCGGTCAGTGTTTAGTCCGTGGAGGAAGTCGACGACGTAGCGTCGTCGAATGTCTGCTCAGTTACCCCGGACTGAGCAGAGCGCGCTCCCTGGCAGAATCAATCTACCGCCGCGGGCAGCAACTAGAGGATGGAGTTTCCTAGGGTAGAGAGACCTATCAGACTCACGAACTTTGAAAAACAGTTATGCACGATACTGTCCAAAAGAAGATTCCTGATAATATGTGTTTTAATGTTATGTAGCATAGTTGTGTTTTTTACTGGTTATACTCTATTCGTGCTTAAAGTTACGTTTTCGAATGACACCCAGCCACAGCCTCCTCCTACTATTTCTCCACACTACTTTCACCCTCTACCTGAACACGAGTCTGCCCGAAGACTCGAATTTGTAAAAAACTCATTTATTCAACTCCTACACCAACACCAGTCCATCATGAACACATCGAACTGTTGGATATGTGGACTCATGCCACACACGACGGATAAAGGTATCCCATACTTTATCCTGCCTTTCAGTTATTATGGTTCTCTGTGGGCTTTCCAGACCATGTTCCTATTCGCCCTAGAACCATACCCGACACGTTCTACTGAAAGTGATTCCAGTAACAAGTTACTAATAGCAGGGATAAGAAATATGAGTAGAGAGTTCGACACCTATCTTACGATTCCCAAAGATGAACTCACTCCGTACACTCGTTGGAACGTAACCAAATATGGGGTTTACCTGAGTAAGAGCCAGACAGCAAAGAAATCCCGCCCAGTTTGGATAGTACCCAACCGAGGTCACTTATGTTTACAGGGTATCGGTAGGGATCCCAAAGCTCAATTAGGAAAGAGTATATGCGCGGAAACATATGTGTTCGCTTCCCGAACTTCCCCTATATTACTAGCAGCCAAAGGCACGTACTTCGTCTGCCATGACCAAGCTTACACCTGGTTGCCCCCTGACTTCTCAGGTACATGCTTTATCGCATTTCTGCTGCCTCCCACCTACACGGCCAGAGCAGATTACCATCGGACAAGGACAGCTAGAGGTGTCGTGAGTAAAGACGACACCGCGGGTCAGGAATTCACTGACTTCGCAAAGGGTTTTCTGCCATTTTGGGGGCCTATGGTAAACAGCAGGAATATTCGCCAGTTATCGAGGATAGTTGAATCCGCCGTGACTACAACGGCCGGAGCCCTTGGAAATTTGACGACCGAACTTCAGTCGGATCGACTTATGACCCTTCAGAACCGAGTTGCCCTAGATATCATACTCACCGATCGTGGTGGTGTGTGTAGAGTGATCCAATCCAGTTGTTGCATTTTCATCCCTGATAATGCACCGACAGTATACCAAGCCATCTCTAAACTACACGAAATATCTGATCCCTCCACGTGGAAAAAGGAGATTGGTCCTTACTAGGGTGGTTCTAGGAACTGATCGCTACATGGGGATGGAAAACACTGATCTTCATTGGGATGATCTTAGCACTTCTGTTTATGTTCTGCCTGTGTATACAGTGCGCTCCTGCACTATGTGGCCTCTGTGCTACTTCATGTGTACGGAAGCCTGTGTCAAGAGACGAACTGAGCAACAGAATGATGTTACAGCAGCATCTCCACGAATTCCTTCATACGGATTTGGACTCAGATTAATATGATTTATTGCCTTTCATAAGGGCAAAAGGAGGGTCTGTGGTTCTGAAAATCTGGACCCTGTTGTCATTCCGATATCGAGGTCCAATACCCGTGTCACAAAATATCAACGTACCATGACGAATTTGGTGTCAGCGAACCGATAATGATTAGGGCATCATTCCCATGCATTTGCGTCATAATCGAGGGTCGCCAACACCCCCAAATCGTAGTTTCCGTCCCAACCCCTTAGACTCCATTTTGTGAACGGCATCCATCTTACGTTTTGCCCTCATGATAAGTCAATTAAAGGTCGAGCTTGATCTAAAAGGACACGTCCTCCTTCCCTGACTTCCCCCTGACCTGTCCCAACTGACTCCATCGCCTTTAGCCAAACCTGTCTGGGCAGCCCCTCGCCCAGTGGCCAAATGCGATAGCATCGATACATAACATTCCTCAAACCATTCACTACATACAAACCATGCTTTCTACAAACACACACCTGTCCTGTTCCCTGTTTATGGCCAGTTTTATGACTAGGAGGTGCCTTCCTTTATTGGGGTTTCATCGATATCTGATGGGAGTTCCGGGCTTGGCTAAGTAATCTATCACGCATTGGACATCTAAAATACGGGCTTGCCTACATGACTTCGCTCTTTTGTATTATTGTAGAAATATGTGTATAGCCATATCATAAACTCAAGAATTCTTGCTTGCAGCTATTATTTCTGTATATAAGCAGAAGGCTGGTTCTGTAAAAACGAACAGTCTCCTGAGAACACATGACCCGTGTTTGTCGTGCTTCTAGGACACCTGTTACTTGGTAGCTATCAATAAAACTCGATCCCTGACTCGACTAGAAGACTCCGTGTTTCTGTGGTCCGGAACAGGGAGAACTCAGAGGTCTTCGGGTGTTATCCCCTGGCACCAAACGGGTTCCTAAAAACCCGTTACCTCAGAGACGGCGTTGACTTTCTGGGTCATTGAGAGCGATGAGTCCAGGATGAACCCCAGGTCACGTGCGTGGTCGGTGGGTGTGGGTGCTGCTCCCAGGGCGGCTGGCCAAAAAGTGTCGTCCCAGGCGGAGGGGGTGGATCCAAGGATGAGGACCTATGTCTTGCCCGAGTTAAGCTTCAGGCGGCTGGTCTGCATCCAGCTGGCGACGGCCTTCATTCCTTTGTGGAGGTTGGTTTTGGTGGTGGCGGGGTTTTTGGTGAGTGAGAGGATAAGTTGAGTGTCTTCGGCGTAGGAGACGATGTTGAGGTTGTGCGAGCAGACGATGTTGGTGAGCAGTGCTATGTAGACGTTGAAAAAGGAGGGGGCTAGGGATAATCCTTGGGGCACGCCGCAGATGATCTTGGTGGCTTTAGAACAGAATGGGGGAGGTGGACCCTCTCGGTTCTGTCGGTGAGGAAGGAGGTGGTCCAGTCCAGGGCTTTGTCATGTATTCCTGCGTCATGTAGGTGAGTAAGATGTGGTGGCAGACGGTGTCGAAGGTGGCCGAGAGGTCCAGGAGGATGAGGGATGCGGTTTCGCCGTTGTCCAGTAGGGTACTGATGTCGTCTGTGGCAGCTATGAGGGCGGTTTCAGTGCTGTGATTGCTGCGGAATCCGGATTGGGATGGGTCCAGGATGTTGTTCTCCTTGAGGAAGTGGGTCAGTTGCTTGTTGACGATCTTTTCGATGACTTTCGCCGGGAACGGGAGCAGGGAGATGGACCAGAAGTTCTTGAGGTCCTTTGGATCAACTGAGGGTTTCTTGAGTAGGGTGTTGACCTCGGCGTGCTGCCAGCTTTCCTGGAAGGTGGTGGACTCGAAGGGGCTGTTGATGATCTTCCAGGGTTGGGGTGCAATGATGCGTTTTGCTTTGTTGAAGATGTGGTGAGGGCAGCGGTCGGATGGTGAGCCAGAGTGGATGGTGTTCATGGTCTTGATGGTGTCGTCATCGTTGACGTGGGTCTAGGAGAGCAGGCGGTTGGTCAGGCTGGGGGGGCGGTGTGTCTGCAGTGTCAGCGGCAGTAGGGAGGGTCTGGGTGTTGAAGCTGCCGTGGATGTCTGCAATCTTGCTGTGAAAGAACGTGGCTAGGGAGTCGCATAGGTCTTGCTCCGGTGGGATGTCATTGGAGCTGGGGTTGGAGAGTTCCTTCTTTGCTGTTGTGTGTGTTGTTGTCAATGCGTTCCTTGAAGGAGGTCCTCTTGGTGGTTTGGATGAGTTGGTGGTGCTTGCGGCTGGCGTTCTTTAGGGCTGCGTGGTTGTCCGGTGTCTGTTCCTGGCGCCACTTTTCCTCAAGTCTTCGACAAGTCTGCTTGGATTCCTGGAGGTCGGTGGTGAACCAGCTGGCCTTTCTGTTGGTGCGTCTGTTTGAGGGTTTTTTGATCAGGGTGAGAGTGTTGGCGCAGTTGTCGATCCATTGCCTGAGGTTGCTGGTGGCTGTGTCAGTGGTGTCTATTGGTGGGTCTCGGGCGAGGGCGGTGATGAGCTGGTCTACATTGACCTTGTTCCAGCTAAGCTAGGGGATGCGTTGTGGGTGGTGGTGTGTGGTGGGTTTCTTGAAGATGAAGTGGACGCAGCGGTGGTTAGTGGAGGTCGGTGGTGTGGCTGAAGGTGACGTGGTTGCTGGCGGAGAGAATAGGGTCAAGCGTGTGTCCAGCGGTGTGGGTGGGGGTCGTGAGGAGCTGTTTGAGTCCGACGTTGGTGAGGTTATCGAGCAGAGCAACGAAGTTGCTGTCATCGGCGTTCTCGAGGTGGAAATTCAGGTCTCCGAGGAGGTTGTAGTCTGTGGACGCAGGAGCGTGCGTGCTGACAATGTCGGCGTTGGCATCGATGAACTGTGGCCGGGGTCTGGGGGGGTCTGTAGACGAGTGTTCCTCTGAGGGTGGTGTTGGGGTTGGTGTGGATCTGGAAGTGCAGGTGTTTGGCGGTGCTGGAGGTGTCTGTTGTGCAAGTCGAGACTCTGAGGGTCTTCCTGTAGACAATGGCGATTCCTCCTCCTGGTCTGTTGGTGTGGTCCCTTCTAGTGATCTTGTATCCATCAGGGATGGCGATGGCAATGTCGGGTGCCGAGGAGGGGTTCATTCAGGTCTCTGTTAGGAATGCGACGTCCGCGGAGGCTCAGTCGAGTAGGTCACAGAGTTCGATGGTGTGCTTGTGGACGGAGCGGGTGTTGAGAAATATGCATCTGAGGTGGTTTGGTTTAGCTCTGACAGGTGAGGTGGGATGTGAGGGTATTCGGCAGCTGGTGAAGCTGCAGCTATGGCAGGTGAAGGGTCCCTGGGTGAATATTGAGCTGGCCTGGAAAAAGATTGATGATCGGTCAGTGTTTAGTCCGTGGAGGAAGTCGACGACGTAGCGTCGTCGAATGTCGTGGCTCTCGTGAGGACCAGGGGGTCTGGCGCTGGGCGTGGTCCAGGCACGAACGGGCACAGACAGGCTTGCCTTAGGTCACCATTTAAGCAGGGGAGGTGGGTGAGATGTGCGGCTGGGAGGGGGAGCGGGGGGGTTGTGGCGGGAAAAAATAACGCAGTAACAGCGTTATGTGCTACGGGGGAATTCAGGGAAAGTAAGCCAAGAATAGAAAAAACAGCACGGGACCCAGCAGGGAGAGGTCTCGAACCCTGCCTGTGTGGGACCGTAAGCTGAGCTCAGTCGGGTGGAGCTGCGGGGGAAGAGCTGATCACTGACCGAGGGTCAGGGGTCTAGCTCGTGCTTCCCGCCGCAGTCACCATTTAAGTAGGGGAGGGGGAGGGACGTGCGGCTGGGAGGCGGGAGCGGGGTGGGTTGTGGCGGGAAAAAATAACGCAGTAGCAGAGTTATGTGCTATGGGGGAATGCAGGGAAAGCAAGCCAAGAATAGAAAAAAAAGTACGGGACCCAGCAGGGAGAGGTCTCGAACCCTGCCTGTGTGGGACCATAAGCTGAGCGCAGTCAGGCAGAGCTGCGGGGGAAGAGCTGATAACTAGCCGAGGGTCAGGGGTCTAGCTCACGCTGCCCGCCGCGGTCGCCATTTAAGTAGGGGAGGGACGTCAGGCTGGGAGGAAGGAGTGGGGCGGGTTGTGGCGTGAAAAAATAACGCAGTAGCAGCATTATGTGCTACGGGGGAATGCAGGGAAAGCATGCCAAGAATAGAAAAAAACGTGTGGGACTAGCTGATTCCTGTTGTACCGCATAGTGGTGCGTAGTGAGTGTGTGTGAGGGGAGGGATCATTTGTGTGAACCACCTGTGATTCACAACACTGGCTGTCAGCGCCACCTTATACATTGATTGTTGCCAAAAGCACAGTACCTTTTCACATTGGGTGTTTTCTCACATGGCTTCGGCTGCTAAACAGTGTTCTATTTTTGTGTATGTACCTAATTGTGATATTATGCACCTCATAAGGGTGCTCTCTCTCTATTGGTGGAGGCGTTAGATTAGAATTGTCCACACTGTGCATACTATTGATATAAAAATATGAGTGGCCCTGGTACTGGTAGAAATATTTCTGAATGTGTTTAATGCCCAAAAGTATATGATGGTCATGTTATAATGATTGAATATGTGTGTTGACTATAAATGTTTTTACATACGTCCTGTATTATGTCTCTTTCGTGGCTGCTGTGCCTTTGCATAACACATTGTCTGTGTAGTGAGCCTGACTGCTCAGTGCCAAGCAACCCAAGGGTGAGCGCAAGTTATATAACAAGTGTAGTCACCTGCCCTTGATGGAAGCAGTAGTTCTGCCTGGCTGGGGGCTTTGATTCAACCAACCAGACACTGCCAGTTCCAAAAGTTATCTTACCGTTATTATTATTCCCTGAGATTTAGTTGGAACACAAAGATCGCTACAACAGATATTTAAAAATTCAGACTTTACAACCAATTAAGATCAACAGATTTACTGTCAGGTTTCTCTTTGTTGCCAATATCTTTGTGACTGGGTTTTAAAAAATAAATGTATAAATGTATAAGCTGAGACCCAGACTTTTTTGTCAAAACCTCGATGTAAAATCTAATTTGTTAAATATTGTAATGCTCTCAAATGTACTCATGATAGACCTGCCAAATATATGTGTGAGATCTTAAGATCTGATGCCACTTCTTGTGAGGTCATGGGTTGTGATACCACTTCCTGTGATGCCACTTGCAATGTTTGCGCCATGATGTCACGCACCATGATGTCACTTGCTTATTGCATAACTTTTAGTACTTGTGCTCTGGTATAAATAGGTTTTGAAAAATCAGCTGGCAGGCAGAGGCCATCTAGGGATGTGATTCAGGCTTGAACCAAGCAGAATTGTGTATGCCCATTTTGCCTATCAGCTGCAAATGTAAGTTCTGATAGCACTTCCCCATCAAACGTTACACAGATTTACAGTTTTATTATTTTTGTCCAGTGGACAAATATCCTACTATCTAAGTAGCTATGAACCATATGTAATTTAAAATCAGATAATATAGTTCAGGAACAGGAAGGAACATTATTTTCTTTACCCCTGCTTCCTGTAATTTTACTCTGAGCAAATGTGGAGTGTTTAGTATGCCAAAATATTGATCACAAAAATGTTGTGCTATGAAAATATGCTTGCCAGAATAAGGACTACCAAATAACTGTGAAGGTATGTGCGTATAGGTAAGTATTGATTTACTATTGTGGACCACATATCTATGTACTTTGAACTGATATATATATATAATATATATATATATATATATTACCTACTGGCGGTCGCCAGTAGGTATATATAGTTAGGATTTTTTCTCTATGGGATTTTTGAAAATTCTATGTCTAATAACTTTGGCGTTTGTGGACGGAATTGGCTGAAAGTTTCAGGAAAATGGAACATTTTGTTTCTGAGCAGCCCCTGAAAATTTGGGGGGGTTTCGTCAAGGGGGGGCCGAGAAAAAAGGGGGGTCCCAAAACGTGTTTTTAACATTGAGTTTTCCATAGGGCGGTTGGCCTCACTTTTAGCCCGAACAGCTGAATGGATTTGCACGAAACTTGGCAAAATTGTAGGGACTGGTAGCCCGATGTGCCTTTGCTAGGTCTCAATATATGTGCTCCAGTGGATTTTGAGAAATTAACGTTCAAAAAAAGATATATATCTGTAACAGCGGACCAGGCAGCGCTCCAGTTCGCGTACTTTTCGCGTTACGGAGCTTTGTGAAGCGAAGCTGATTGGTTCTCCGGCGTCTGTAAACATTCCAAACAGTCCGTAGCGGCCGCCATCTTGTCTCTCGGTAGGATCGAGAGACAAGAGGAGGCCAAAGCGAAGGGGCAAATGACCATAAGGGGGCATAGTAGATCCTCCCTGACCCTCTAGGTTTGATGTGGAGGTTTTAAAAGGGCCCCGCGGGGCAAAAAAAATTAAAATAATAATAATCGAACGGCTGAATGGATTTGCACGAAACTTGGCAAAATTGTAGGGACTGGTAGCCCGATGTGCCTTTGCTAGGTCTCAATATATGTGCTCCAGTGGATTTTGAGAAATTAACGTTCAAAAAAAGATATATATCTGTAACAGCGCTCCGCTTCGCGTACTTTTCACGTAACGGAGCTTTGCGAAGCTGATTGGTTCTCCGGCGTCTGTAAACATTGCAAACAGTCCGTAGCGGCCGCAATCTTGTCTCTCTGTAGGATCGAGAGACAACAGGAGGCCAAAGCGAAGGGGCAAATGACCATAAGGGGGCATAGTAGATCCTCCCTGACCTCTTAGGTTTGATGTACCATTTTGCCAAGTTTGGTGTAATTCCGTTCAGCCATTCAGGCTGTAGACGTATCTAAATGTCCTATGGAAAATTGCATGGGGAAAACACATTTGAAAGTGTTGAAATTTAGAACCAATTAAAATGTTACTTTAGTTTTGTATTTGTGTGTGATGAAAGTTAATTGGTTATGTATATATCTAAAATGAGAGGAAACCACAGCCATTTTGTGATACTACTGTCTGAGGTACATTTGTGAGGAATTTTTGGTGCTCAATTTCTGGTGTTTGGTTTACACAGTACTAACACTTCTCCTACTTTTAAAAAGGTGAGTTGTTAATTTGTAAGGGGAACTATGTTGTACACTTTAAGATAATTTGAAAAATGTTTTCTGTTATTTATTTACAGTCCTTCTGTTATACTAAATACTTGATAAAGTTAGTTTTATATTATGTATTACTAAAAACGATAAATGAAAGTGATTATTTTTTTCTGCAATTTACAGCAAGCAATTTCAAAATAAAATGGCTCACAATGAAGAGACCGTGGCAATTTCTTTTGAATTATCCACTACATTTATTGAAATTGACAGCACCAATAATGAAATATTCTCACAAGGAGGAGATGACTTGAATGATTTTTTTGATCAATCTCTTGATTGCGAATTTATCGAATGTTTGGAGACCATAGAGTTACAAGAATCATCATTGCAGACTTTTCATGAGGAGATTCCAGATGAGATGATTGAAGAGGAAATTCCTGATGAGGACATGTTACTAGTTCTTTCAAATTTTGAAAATTCAGAAGAATAAATTTATATTTAGAAATACAAAAATTGTTTGAGACATTATTCATTTTTATTTTTAATTTATGAGGTTGTAGCGAAGTGATTGTAGTATAAAATGAGACTTATAGTATAGAGTGGAACATTTTTATGTTACATGGTAAGTTTACTCATATTTACTTCCCTTCTTCCACTATATTATCTCCAATGTGTATTTGACATCTCTTCTTCATCTCCGGCCTCCTTTCTCTCACTGTCTGTCTCTGATGCATCTTATCGCTGCCATTTTGTGTAATTACAGAAGAGAGTAAAATAAAATAGTTCGGAACGTGAAAAGGGGGCAAAGTAGAGTATCCCTCACCCCCTAGGCCTTCTCAGGCGGTCCCAAAAGGATCAGTTTCTGCTTTCCTGAGAGATTATGGTATGAGTTCCATATACCACAATAACTTGCATTACAACATGCAAGATATCTATCTCCTATTACCAACTTTTGGAGATATTCGCGCTAAGCGCGAATATCTCCAAAAACTAACACCTGCCCTGAGCAGTTCTTAGCCATGTTATCCAATGGGAGGTGGATAACATGGCTAAGAGCATTAGCTCGGTAATGCATGAATATCGCTGACTTTTTAGCGATAATCATGCATTGCGGCCGTTTTTTATCGCATTTGCGATAAACCTTGATAATAGCAAGGTTTATCTTCGATAATTTCTGACGATGCTTAGCGGTAAAAAAATTCGTTGCTAAGCATCGTTAGCGATAAATATCGCTTAAATTTGGCAATATGTACCAACGTTTGTTAACGTTCGATTCGAAGGAAATGAGGAAGTGTTGAAAAACATTGTCTGCGCCATCTTGCCTTTTTTGAAATGCCACACTTTTGTTGTGCACGGCAGCCATTTTAGATGCCTTGACCAGACCCACTCTCTGCACGCTGTCGATTCGTAGCATGGCTCCCCACCCTCGCAAGCATCTTCCCCAGGCACTGCTCACCCCCGCTCTCTGTCTTATGCATGGGCAATAAACCTTCCCCCATCTGCGCTGCTCTTCCCTGAGAATCACACTCTGTGCCCGCCCGACACCTCCCTTTCGCCCTATTCACTACCGCACCCTCTGACACTCCTCTTCTTCTGTGTCCGATTGTCCAGGCCGGTCCTAGGCTATCAGCTAGCCCTGCAGATGTAGTTTATGGCCCCAGCTGTAAAGAATCACCCCTCTTCAAAGGAGTTATAGTAGATCAAGGCCCACACCCGATGAGATCCGTCACACCACACATGTTCATACTATCTGAAAACCATCCTGTATTGTGATTGGGGAGGGGACTGAGCCTGAAGCGGAAGATTCCAGGGATGACTCTTTGTACATCAAAGTTTTTACAATTATGTGTCACATTAAAAATATATAGCACTCCAACAAAGTAGTAGGAATATAAAACTTTAATAACTTATAAATATATACAACAAAACAAAAACAGTAAAAACATTTAAACAATGAAGAGACCGTGGAAATTTCTTTTGAATTATCCACTACATTTAATGAAATTGACAGCACCAATAATGAAATATTCTCACAAGGAGGAGATGACTTGAATGATTTTTTTGATCAATCTCTTGATGGCGAATTTATCGAATGTTTGGAGACCATAGAGTTACAAGAATCATCATTGCAGACTTTTCATGAGGAGATTCCTGATGAGATGATTGAAGAGGAAATTCCTGATGAGGACATGTTACTAGTTCTTTCAAATTATGAAAATTCAGAAGATGTTGCCTGGGGGTGGGTCGTCAGTAGCAGTCTGTTGTGCGAATAGTTCCAAGGCAGCAGAACGCGCTGAAATCTAGATGGCACGAAGGTGATGTCTAGTAAGTTGCCGCCCAGCAAATAACGGCGTGGGGCGCCGCGGGGGGGGGGGGAGGCAGTCCAAAGTTCCGTTAAAAGGGCAAAGGAAAGGATCGGTGGTTTGAACCATCAGTCAAAAAGGGGAGGGGGTGCAACAATTTTTCCTACCGGGTCACACTGTGCTTTCACCGGAACTGAGGTCTGCAGGATTCTAGTCATTCAAACTGAGGCTGGCGCCAGCATGGGAGCGCCGACGTCCCGCGGCTATAGTTTCGTCACTCCACGGGCGATCATGGCAGTCATTCCCCATCGGGGGTGTCTGCGGGGGTCGGGGACTCCCGCGGCTCCTCTAGAATCTTCAAGGTCGTGGAGGACTACGGTGGTGGAGTCAACCAGTGACCGGGCCATTTCTTTATGCTGGGCCCGCTCTTGCCAGGTCGACCGCCATTTTGAGAGTTCGGTAGCTACTGGCGATCGCGGGGTCAAATGAGCGGACGGGCTCCACCCTGCCGGGCGAGACGTTGCAGCATCGCCACAGTGGAAGAACCCTTTTCCGGGCGCCTGGAGCGCTGAGGGTGCAGGTGGGAAGCCTCCACCTGGGGAGGCGGGAGAGGCCTGTTCGCACCGTCTCTCCCTCCCAGTGCACCCCACGGCGTCTCGCTTGAGATTTGTTATGGCCGGACCAGGCGATGAGGACGAGAGGGGGGGGGGGGTCGGAGGCATGTGCAAGACATCCCCCCCCCAGGGTTGTTGCAGCAATTATTCAAGAAAGAAGAAATGTCCCGTCCGTCTTTGGGCCGGACCTCCGGTGGATGGCGGCCGGACGCCCTTTGCTCTGGCCCCATGAACGGGTTCCTTGGCTCATCGGCTGCAGCCGGATCCCGTCGGCCCCAGCCCCCGGCCGTTGGTGGCCGGACCGGGAGAGAGTGTGGAGGGACAACCTGCAACTCTCAAGGGCCACCGCGGCCGGACTGGGAGAGAGAGGGGAGGGTCGAGGACACGGACATCCCCCCCCCCTAAAACTCTCCAGTGTTGTCAATCCCCCTGGCCGGGTCCCGCTGGCCTCGGCCTCTCCTCCGGCTACACCCTACGTGATGATCTCCTGGGCGAGGCGTGGCAGCAGGACCCGCCTTATATGTGTTGCTTCCGGCTGGGCGTAGCCGAAAACCTGTTGCCCTTTGGAAGTTTCTAGAATGGGGTGGATGTCTGCTGACTTTTATCTTTCCCAGTTTGCCGTTATTTGGCCGTGGCAGGCGGTGGGACAGACACGTTTTGGGGCAGTGAGGGGCGATGTTTTCAGGTTTCTTATTACGGGCTTACTTCTAACGTTTCTTGTTTCTAGGACAATAATAGGTTTTATCATTACGTATTGTTATCGTTTCTTTGTTTGTTATTTAATAAAAAGTTCATCAGTGGCCTACTGATTTTCGTTTTCCTATTCTTTTCTTTCCAGGTTGTTTCATGCTAAAGTTTCTGTTAACAGGATACAGTGATCACTTCGTTAATATTGCATATGTCCTTTTCACTAGGGGTGCTCTCTTGTCGGGCCAGATGACCTATCTCTAGTAAATGGTCCGGGTGAAACAGGTGCATCAATCAGTGGGGAGTAGATAGGCATGACAGATTACAACGGGGGAGAAAGGTCCGCATTACGTACCCTTTCACTACTTGCAAAGATTTTCCTACGTTTATTTGCAAACAGGGAATACCTCCAAAAAGAACTAATTCCCAAACAGTCAATGTTCGGACAATCAATCAATCAATGAGGAATGAAATAGGTACGACGTGTTAAAGGCTTGCGTTACCTACCCTTCACTATCTGCAAAGGGAGAGAGAATATTCCTATTCTTCCTCGTTTGCAGGCAGAGAAGATCCTTAAGAGAACCAACTTCGAACAATTCAATGCTCGATTCAAACAATCAACAAGGGGTACTGTGAACACAAATGAACGCCGCTTATGTACATACACATTGCTATTTTCAACAGGTTGTTCCTAATGTTTCTATTTTAGCGAGGTCAAAAAGAGATCCCATTAGTGGCCTACTGATTTTGCTCGATTTCTTTTGTTTTTTTACACGATTTTTCGCTATCTGCAAAGACTAAACAGAGTATTGCGACTCTGTGCTTGTTTGTAAATAGAGAATGAACCAAAGAGAACAATCAATCAAATTGAGAGAGAAGCAGGCATGACGGATTACAACGGGGGCAAAGGCCTGCGTTAACTACCCTTCACTATCTGCAAAGAGAGAGTACTCCTAATAGAAATGAGGGGTGGGGGGCAGCATTCAAAGCAGATCAGTGTGCATAAACACGAAAATGTTTTTACTTACCAGGTACTTGACATTCGACAGCTTATGATATTTGCTATTAAAAAAACATTGAAATTCACTGAAAAAACCATAGGTTATAGACCATATATAGTTAGGAATTAGCATTTACAAAACCTTGAAAATTCACTGAAAAAACCATAGGTTATAGACCATATATAGTTAGGAATTAGCATTTACAAAACCTTGAAAATTCACTGAAAAAACCATAGGTTATAGACCATATATCGTTAGGAATTAGCATTTAAAAAACCTTATTTTACTCACACAAAACCATTGAAATTCCATATATAGTTAGTTGCACTAACTATATATCGCGCACCCGCAATCCACTGCTGATGATGTCACATATTACATCATTCATGACATGGTCAGTGACATCACTGATGACATCACTGATGACATCTCAAATGACATCACTGATGACATCACTGATGACATCTCATTTGACATCAATGACCACATCACTGATGATATCATTCATGTGACAATACAATGCATCTCCTCACATTTTAATATAACCTTTGTTACACCCAGTGTTAAATACAGAGTATAATTTTTGAAACCATTCACACACCAATACTAGTTACTACATACGCACTCACTGATTCCTACGTCTACACACACATTCACTTATTCACCCATACAATCATTCATACATACAATCACTCATCTTTACAACACTATCATATGCACTCATACACCTATACAGATACTCACACTCTGCCACTCATCCATGGAGTTACTCACACACCTAGTCAGTCCTGTAAAGAATCAATCACACTTCCATTTTCTTGTCTATACAGTTAAACATAGAGCACCTTACATTTTCAAACATATACTAACACATACTTACTCTCTTATACAATCATTGATACAAGTACACATTGATCTGCACAGAGTCACACACCTCCCAGCCAGCCACACACACACTCAGTCTCCCATACAAATACTTGGACAATCAATCAATAACCCATATAGTTAATCATATAGCTACTGATCAACACATGCAGCAGTTTACAGAACAACAGACATAATGATGCACAAATTAAGACAGTTTAGTCACTAACCCATGCACTCAGTGAGACACATTTAATCACTCACTCATACATTCAGTCATGCACCTACTAAATCCTTCATCCAGACACTTATACTTCCACTCATTCTTCAATATGTAAGACATATTTTAACTTTACAGAAACATACAGTCACTGGATGTTGTCATCAGTGATGTCATCAGTGATGTCATTTGAGATGTCATCAGTGATGTCATCAGTGATGTCACTGACCATGTCATGAATGATGTAATATGTGACATCATCAGCAGTGGATTGCGGGTGCGCGATATATAGTTAGTGCAACTAACTATATATGGAATTTCAATGGTTTTGTGTGAGTAAAATAAGGTTTTTTAAATGCTAATTCCTAACGATATATGGTCTATAACCTATGGTTTTTTCAGTGAATTTTCAAGGTTTTGTAAATGCTAATTCCTAACTATATATGGTCTATAACCTATGGTTTTTTCAGTGAATATATATATATATATATATATATATATATATATATATATATATATATATATATATATATATATATATATATATATATATATATATATATATATATATATTTAAAAAGGTAGATGTTAACTTCCTTCTTGGATACTCACCTTCACAATATGTTGATACATGATATTTTGGCTGCAATATTCTTGTGAGACAATATTTAAAACTCAATATTAAGGTAGTAGAGCAAGTTGGAGGTCCTGGATATTAACTAATGTCTTACCATAATGCCCATTAATGCACTTTAGAAATAAAACAAACACCTCAGCCAAAAACAGCTCCTGTGATTACAAGTATGTAGAAGCCTACAGCCACCACAGAAGTCAAATACCAAATGTACAGAGCAAAAACATGGGGAGTGAATGGAAGAAATATAGCTTTTCACAATGACCAACAGATACGCCTAAACATACAGGCCATCATAAGTGTTAGACCTGGCATTCTTGGCGGGGTTTCCCCAGACTTTTTGCCTTCTTACCTCTTGTTATGCTGACTTTCATTTTTGCTGGCTTTAGCATTCTGGCACTTTACCACTGCTAACCAGTGCTAAAGTGCATATGCTCTGTACTCAACCCATGGTAACATTGGCTTATCCACAATTGGCATATTTAATTTACTTATATTTCCCTAGTAAAGTGCAATATATGTGCTCTGGGCCTGTAAATTAAATGCTGCTAATAGGCTAACGGTGATGGATCAAGCCCTGATCTTTGGACTGGGTAAGAGTGGTCTGCTTAATTCAGACACTCTGTTCATCACCACCCCCTTTTCTGAATCGCTAATAGGCTTGCAGCACTGATTGTGCCACCCACTTCAGTAGTTCTTTAAACATGCCTCAGGCCTGCCACTGCAGAGCCTGTGGCTGCAGTGTTAAACTGCCATTTAGACCTGGCAAGTTAACCTACTTGCCTGGATCAAACCTTCCCTTTTATTACATATAACACACCCCTAAGGTAGGCCCTAGGCAGCCCTACGGGCAAGGTGCAGTGTTTTAAAAGATAGGACATGTACTTTTGAATTTTACATGCCCTGGTAGTGAAAAATGGCTACATTCATTTTTGCTGCTGCTAGTCCCATCTCCCCCATAGATAAAAATGGGGGTTACCTTAGATCATCTTTTCAGTGTAATTTTCAATGTGGGAAAAGATAGAGATTGGAAGTTTGCTGTCTCTGGACTCACAATTTCAAATCATAACTTGTGATGAAGTCGGATTTTAAATTGTAAGTCTGAAAATGCCACTTGAACTATTCTATGGTGACAGCTGGGCTCTGTACATGCCATCTAGAAAGTCACGCAGAAAGGGAGCTAGGGTATGACATTTGCATCCTGATGGCCCATCACCAGGCTGTTGGACCTTCCTGGGTAGATTGGGAGGGAGGAGTTGGCACTTTCACCTGATAGGGCTGTGCCTGTCCCCACACAAAGAGCGGCATACCCCCCTGTAGTGAGTCAGGAGCCATGGCAGGAAAGGCACGGATCTTGTGATCTTCAAAGGCCTCTTTGAAGTCTCCCCCACTTCAAAGGCACAACTGTGTATAAGTACTGGACCCATGACACCACCAACTGTGCTGGAACCAAAGACATTCTGCCAGAAGGAAGAGCTGCTGTGCTTTAGGAGGGACTACCATTCTGCTTACTGCTTTTCTCTGTTGGTCTGCTGCCTCTTGCCTGGGAGTGAGATGGACTGGACCTATTCTCTACATCCTTCAACCCAAGTTTCTGCAAGGGCTTGCTGGATTGTCCCCAGTCTCAGAGCTATCAAAGACTTGCTTCAACTTTCCTTCAGCTGCTGGACTCTACCAACTGTGAGCCCTGCCCTGCCAAAAGTTGACAATCCAGTCCTGGGCATTGAAAGTGGGTTCTACAGCTGTTATCCTTCAAAAATAGACACAATGAAGACCCCGCACTGATCAGAACCAATGTAGTGCCCTTAACGTTGATGCAGTGCCAATACGAGGACTTCCCTGAGCAGCTTGATAGTGATGCTGGTCCGACTGCGAGGTTTGACACCGACGCAGTACCGATCCGAAGACATCTCTGTGGGACTCGACAATGACACAGCGCCTACATCATAAGGGGTTCGATAACGAGCTGGGGCCTGACTGCGAGGCTCAGTAACAGAGCATTGACCTGACTGCGTGATTCGAGTCTTCGACGCCGCGCATGCTCCATCCAAGAAACTTTTTTAATGGGCCCTGCATTGGTCCTGTAGTCAGCTTGCCCTTAATCGTGGATAGCCTGAAACTTTGGATTTAGTCTTGTCTATCCCAACATCAAGTAACCCTTAAGTGTAATTGACTTTAAGGCACTATATTGAGGTTTATTAGTTTAAAATTCATATCTCGAGTTCTACTTATTGGATTTTTTCGTTTTTTGTCTTGTTTTACTTAGTTACATATTCTCTATGTATTTAAACTGGTGTGGAGTCTATTTGTGGTGTTTTCCCTGTGTTACTGTAATTAAAGTGTGCACAAATACTTTACATAATGCCACTTAAGTTAAGCCTGACTGCTGTGCGCCAAGCTACCAGAGGATCAGCACAGGTTATTTTAGGTTGTGTATCTGACTTACCCTAACTGGGATTGTGGTCCCTACTTGGACAGGGGGCAAACCTCTTTCAACGAGAGACCCAGTTTCTAACAATACCAATATGCATGTACGCACACACACCAACACACTGAAAAACGCAGATTCACACACAGTCTAGCACACGAACAGGCACCCACTTACAGACATATAGCCATTGATGCACACACAGAGGAGCAAATATACAGAAACCCATTCATTCAATGAACAACTGATGAGCCATGTTCATAGACCAACAGAGATACATTTGGATGGATAAGTGGGCAGATACATATATGGACAAAATGAAGAATGAGCAGATAGCTGAATGGAAAAGCATATAGATTGATGAATGGGTGTATGGATGGATGGATCGATCTCTGTAGGTAGGGGATGTATGTATGATGATTGTTGGGATGGTTTGATATGTGTTTCAATGGATAAATAAACATGCAGTTGGATATGTATGCTGATGTTTTAATGGATGTCACTGGATGTGCATGCAAAAAAACGAAGGTGGCAGATAAAGGCATGAGTCTCGGAAAGGATGTCTGAATTAATGTGTGACTTGATAGATGAATGTGCATGGGGTTGGAAGAGTATGTCGTGGACAAGTGTGTCTAGGTGGAGAGATGAGTATGCTGATGGATGGGAAGATATAGGGAGTGTGCGAATAGATGGATGTAGATGTGTGCAGAAGCAGGTCAATGAGAATATAGATGCATGAATATAAGATGCACGAAAGCCAATGGGTGAAAACATGAAGGTTTTGATAGATGGATTAGTTTTCAGAAGGATGGATGGACTTGTGTTGATGGGATGATGAACACAGGAAAACCATCACCTACACCCTCATCAGCAGCAGACTGGACTACGGCAACACACTCTACGCCGCCATCAACAAGAACCTCACCCGCAAACTCCAGAACGTCCAGAACGCCTCCGCCAGACTTGTCCTCAACCTACCGCTCCACTGCCACATCACCCAACACCTGCGAACACTACATTGGATCCCGGTTGAGAAGCGAACCACCTTCAAGCTTCTCACCCATGCCCACAAAGCCCAGCACAACACCGGACCTGCCTACCTGAACCACTGCCTTGGATCAAGAAACCTCACGGCCAAGGCATGGAACACCCTCCCTCTCCACCTCCGACAGACTACCACACTCTCCAAGTTCATAAAGGACCTCAAGACCTGGCTCTTCGACAAATCGACGTGAACATCTGGGAGCTGCGCCCCCACCCCCCCAGTTCCTTGAGACCCTTTTGGGTGAGTAGTTGCGCTTAATAAACCGTGATTGAAACCGTGATTGATGATGTGTGTGTGGATGGATGAACTGAAGAGAGTTACAGCCACGGCTCGTACAGGGCGTTACACCGGGCGGTGACGTCAGGCAGAGGAGGGGCAGGGTGGGGGGTTGTAAAATGCGGGATATGGACGATGTCAGGTAAGTACCGGTAAAAAAAACGAATTTCGTTACCCGCGCTGCATCGACAAATGTGATGCAGCGCGTGCAACAAAATTTGTTGTATTTTTTTTTCCGGTACTTACCTGACCGTCTATATTACTCATTTTACAACCACCCACCCTGCCCCTCCTCTGCCTGATGTCACCGCCCGGTGTAACACCCTGCACCAGCCGTGGCTGGAGAGGTAAGATAGATACATGTGTGAATGAATGAATGAGTGATGACATGCAAAAAATGAATTGCAAACAGATAAGTATGTGTATCGGCGGATAGATGAGTGATGACTGTATGTGTAAATGAGTATATTGATTTATGTGTTTGCAGAAGGACAAATTAATGTTCGTTTTCTTTTCATGAATGTTTGAGTGGTTGAACGATCAATGGTTGGATGAGTGTGCTGATGAACGGATTGGGTTACAGATCGATTGATGAGACTGGGGCTTAGCTGATATGTCAAGGTTCAGATGTGTGATTGATGGATGCAAGCATGAATGGAAAGATAAATGTGTGGGAGTGTGTAGGTGGATGAGGGTGCAGATGAATGGATAAGTTTGTAACACTCCGACTCTCAGTCTTGCATTCAAATGGTTTTCCTAACTGGGAATTGGTTTAGTCTCCTCTACTGCGCAAGTAGTAATAAAGTAATATGTTTACAGTTGCGGCCGCTTTGGAAATGTAGTGCTAGGGCAGGGGGCTGCCCAAGACTGCCGGTCAAACCATCATGCGCACTTTTATTTTTTTGGTAGAGTTTTATATAGCGCGAACTAGACACGAACCAGGTATCAGAGCGCACCAGTTACGTTACATTGGCGTCGTTACCGAGACTCGAACCCAAATCCCCAGGTCCGAGGTCGAACGCCTTAGCCGTTAGGCCAACCCCTCTCACCTTAACCCTCAACCCTCTCACTAAAGTGCACATTATACCACTCCTCCTCCCTCGCCCTGTGAAACAGCCCAACCCCGCCCTACCCTAACCTGGCTCCAGCTTCTTACAGAAAAATACAATTAAAATAACGTTAACACAACGTTATTATAAGGTTTTTTTTCTTTTACATTCAGTGGGGTGACGTTCCTATGCCTTAGCAGAGGAACAGCCGCTTTAATAAAATGTTTAACATTTTTATCACACAAATGTGGCAGAGAACAGTAGAAATGATCACATTTGAATAAGTTTAAGTCATTTTTGGGGAGTTTTATATAGCGCATGCCCGAATGAATGGTGTTGGCGGGTTGCACGCGCACCAGTTACATCGCTCAATGTCACATTCAGTTTTTGAGGCACAGGGAGGTTGAGTTAGTGAGTTGCCCAGAATCACAGGATGTTGAGCCGATGCCGAGACTCGAACCAGGCTACCAAGTTCCAAAGTTGGCAGCTTTGGTCATGAAGCCACATCCTATCCTTTATGACATGACTTGAAGACGGAGACTGATAATATCCATATTTTTGATGCTTTAAAAATAAAATGATGTTGGACCCCTGGTGGGTGTCACACCAGAGTGCGAGGGGCTTCAGCTCACTGCAGTTCACCTGTAAAAAAGCATTGCCACAGAAAAGATCCGCTGTGTCTTTCATCCATTCACTTCCATTAATCAACAAAATACTGCTTATTTTAGAGTAATAAAATACATTGACAATTTATTCTTCACAGCCCTTAATTTTAAAACTCCATTCGCCGATGAGCTGTATTTATCATCCTAGGAAAGATGAAAGACCAGCCAGATCTGCTTGATACCTCAACTCTGGTAACAGGTAGTCATCTAACGGAGCCATCCATTTGATTCTTTCTGTAGTTGCACTCACCCCATTTTAGCTACGTGCAGTCTGATGCATGCATATGAATATTTGAAAGCTACAAATAGGTATTACTCCCAGCGGTATGCGTCTAAGAAATACAATTTCTTGCAGGAAAAATGCAGTGGAAAATGGCATTGCTCAAACAACCATGAGCAATTGCAATCGGTCTCACAGAGAAGTAGGATCAATTGGCCCTGCCAATGCTAGTTTGAAAGGTTATTTAAACAAGACGCACACAGACAGTATATATTTTCACATCATTTTAAAGCTGATTGAAATATTTACCCATAGCTTCTTGAAATCCACGAGGAATTGAATTCTTCCTGAACACAGACTTCTTTTTGCTCTTAACTGAGAGAGAGAGAGAGAGAGAGAGAGAAAGAGAAAGAGAGAGAGAGAGCCAGGAGAGGGAGAGAGAGGGGGGGAGCGAGCGAGAGAGAGAGAGTGGTTAGAAAGAGAGAGAGACACAGGGGAAATTGAGAGACAGAGTTATAGAGTAATAGATTCAGAAAGGAAGGGGCGGGGGAGAGAGAGAGATGGTCCGTGCTGTAAACCTCCGCCTTCAAAACTGGAGGCGGAGGTTTTCAGCACGGACCGTCCCTCTCTCTTTCCCCCGCCCCTTCCTTTCTGAGTCTATAATATGACAAACTGACCAGACAAGCACTTTCACAACTTTTCCCCACGAAGGCAGCTTTGCTAACATGAGTGGTGTTTTTTAAAGGTCTAGCTAAGGTTTTGGGGCTGGAAACAAAGTAAAATGTTCCGTTGCTCGTCGTCAGCTCTCATGGAAGCAAGACACTGGCTGTGGGGCTGGGGAAGAATGTTTTCATGGCATTCTGTGGAAACAAAGTGGCTTCTAAGCTCGCGCACCTGCACAAAATAGACACGCACTACCTCAACCTAAAATAAGAAAAGAAGCAACAAGATCATAACACAATGTTACATTTCCATTTTTACAAATTATTATAATCACCAAATGTTTGTAGCCAGAACGAAGATAAGTGGTTCGTTGTCGCTTATATAAGGAAGTGAAAGCAATATTTAAACAGTAATCTGCTGTGTACTTTTGAGTGCGGTATAAATGGAACTCACTATTTACTCCTCTTCAAGGTCAAGTTGGTGGTTATTTTTTCATATCTCTTGCTGATGTTTAAGGATACATTGTGTTCAGCAGACTAGGTCGGTTTATCTGGAGGTTTGACCCCCTCCATCAGCCTAGAGTTTTGCAAAAGTGAAACTGGAGACACATCTGAGAACGACGGTGGGGGGTGGCGCACACTTTAGAACCTCAGACATGTAACCACGTCCCCCTGTAATGCCCCCCGTAAAAAAAATCGTTGTCCAGAGATATTCATTTTCGATTTGTGTTTTTATATCATTAGATAAGTAATTTAGCCTGGGTAGACATTGCTGATCTGGGGCGCATTTTTCTGGACGAAATTTTTAAAAATGGCAGTTGTGTTGCAGTGATGCTGTAATATTTCAGGAACCATGAGACCTATATACTTCATTTTGGTGACAAAACATCGGTTTGGGGTGGTCAAGTAGTCTTATAGAGACAGAAAATAACTCCTCAGAGCAACTATTCTGCCATTTTCCAAAATGGCAACTATAATACAGGGAGAAGAGACAGCTATAGAAATGAAAAAAAAATGTTAATCACTCCTGTTTTAGACACAATTTCATAGTTCACTTTATTTGTTTCTGTAATAGCTTGCGGTACATTTGTAGAATGTTAAACATTTAAGAAGAGCATATCGACGGACATCTTTATGTGGCACAGGTTATGCAAGTACATGTACGTATAAGTTCTATGGGTAGAGGCTTTAGAAATTTCGTAGGTTTTAGCACCCCATCAATACCTTCCCAAACAAATTCACATGGATCTTTCTCTACATATGCATGATTCAAAACATTTACATATCTTCTGATCAAATAGAATGCTCTTTTAGTGAGTCCATGCATAAAATATGACGTCGTTGAAAGGTCACTTAGCAGGACTGATCTCTTGAACTCACTGTACCGAAGACTGTCAAATGTGTGACAGTCAGAACGTGATTTCCACACACACACAAGATATTTTTCTACATCTTTAAAGTCACATTGTTCTCTCTCTGTAAATCCTTTTAGAAACTTCACATGTTCAGCAGATAAAGCTCCAAGCTTTGTTCCAATTTTCAGTAGTGACTGCTACTAAGCTACCCATCCCACTTAGGGCAAAAAGTGCTGCACAAACAAATGATGGACAAAAAGCTGAATAAATCATACATTCACCCCCAGCCAAGAGATCTGGGTTTAATCCATTGTTCTTTTGCTCACCACGCCATCCCAGTTTGGACCCAGACATATGCAAATCAGTATTGACCCTGTTCTTCATGGGAATAATCTAGCCTGAACTGCCAAGCCAGCTCCTGGCTGGACCGGAAACAAGCATCCTGGGACCGATTTCGCGGCATCACCCCATATCAGCCAGGCTAGCTTGAATCCAGTGGCACAGTGAGCACGGGACCCACGTATGGGCATACACTTCCCATTTAGGGTGACAAACGCAAAAGGAACAAACTGTGGTCGTGTAGTGAGCAAAAGAACAATATATTTAACCCAGATCTCTTGGCTGGGGGTGAATGTATGATTTATTCAGCTTTTTGTCCATCAAATGTTTGCGCAGCACTTTTTGCCCTAAGTGGGATGGGTATGCCCAGACGTGGGTCCCTTGTTCACTATACCACTGGTATTACTGGTAAAAGCCCAACCTTTTTCAGTTGGATGGTATTCTTGGAGATCAGAGCATGAATTCGAGCCCAAGGAGGAACTGTCTTTTTTTCATCCATGAGTTCTCACCGAATAAGCAATATGATAAATTAATTTGAAGCAGCTTGGCAGACCACAGCATCAGGTAGAAGAAGGACCATATCTTCAGCCATTTGAAACTTTCTAGTAGACTCTGATGTGTTGGTGGCTTGCAGTTATTTTGCACACATTGGCAAGGCTGATGGGTTAAATGTTTGCAGCTTCGTTGTTTTATACCTACAGCTGACACAGCTTGTTTTTCAGCAGCTACTTAGTTGGTACAGTCTTGAAAAACAGCATGGCATTATCATGTGTGCTGGATGTTACAGACAAAGAAGAGCATTCTTCAAAATCAAAATTATCAAGAGCAGCAATATTAAATCCTTTCCTGGTAAAGTGATTTGAAAGTAGTGTGCTGTCGGATTCACAAGATTTTACCTAATGCGCTGCTAACTAGTTCCTGCTCCATACTATGTCATAATAACTTGTTGCTTTACCAATCTTATTCATTGAAGTGGTTAGCTCCCTACTTTTGCACTTGTCATGCACAATCATCACGTGTAGCGGAGTTTTCTTTTTGCCGTGATGTAATTCATAAAACATGATTTGGAAAGAACTGTATATTTTCACTGCCTAGGCCTGTAGGTTCATGGGATAGTCTTCCACTTCTTCGCTTATATCTTCAAAGCCATCATCAATGTTGTCGGCTTCTGTTCCTAACCCAAGAACTTTAGTTTGTAACAGTTTTGCTCTGCTGATATTAAATAATGATGTAAAAATTGTTAAGCCAACATCAGGCATTCTTTGACTCCCATGATTTGCGGTGCGCTGGAGCATCACAAAATGTGTCATTAAGTGTAAATCAAAATCTTTCAGGATGTGTTTTCAAACTGGTGCCTGCTGATCTTACTGCATCCGCTGATCTTATTTTGGCGATTCAGAAAGGGGGTGGTGATGAACAGAGTGCCTGAATTCAGCAGACCACTCTTACCCAGTCCAAAGATCAGGGCATGATCCATCACCGTTTTTTAGCTCACTGCACCATCCCAGCTCAGAACTTGGCTATATGCAAATTAGTCTGTTCCTGTCCCAGTGCATGATGGGAACAGGGCAAACCAAACTACCAAGCCAATTCTTATACTGGGAAGGAAACAAGCTTCCGGGGACCGGTTTCTGCCATTTCAGGCATCGTCGGCCCGGCTTGCTTGAATCCTGATGGTGCAATGAGCAAGGGACTCACATCTGAGTATACCCTTCCACGCTTATGGTGGACAAAATGATTCAGAAAGGGGGTGGTGATGAACAGAGTGCCTGAATTAAGCAGACCACTCTTACCCAGTCCAAAGATCAGGGCTTGATCCATCACCGTTTTTTAGCTCACTGCACCATCCCAGCTCAGAACTTGGCTATATGCAAATTAGTCTGTTCCTGTCCCAGTGCATGATGGGAACAGGGCAAACCAAACTACCAAGCCAATTCTTATACTGGGAAGGAAACAAGCTTCCGGGGACCGGTTTCTGCCATTTCAGGCGTCGTCGGCCCGGCTTGCTTGAATCCTGATGGTGCAATGAGCAAGGGACTCACATCTGAGTATACCCTTCCACGCTTATGGTGGACAAAATGATTCAGAAAGGGGGTGGTGATGAACAGAGTGCCTGAATTAAGCAGACCACTCTTACCCAGTCCAAAGATCAGGGCTTGATCCATCACCGTTTTTTTGAGCTCACTGCACCATCCCAGCTCAGAACTTGGCTATATGCAAATTAGTCTGTTCCTGTCCCAGTGCATGATGGGAACAGGGCAAACCAAACTACCAAGCCAATTCTTATACTGGGAAGGAAACAAGCTTCCGGGGACCGGTTTCTGCCATTTCAGGCGTCGTC
This sequence comes from Lissotriton helveticus, assembly GCF_964261635.1. NCBI lineage: Eukaryota > Metazoa > Chordata > Amphibia > Caudata > Salamandridae > Lissotriton > Lissotriton helveticus. The sequence continues at coordinate 131,872,566 of NC_136070.1, read as the reverse complement.
GGCCCGGCTTGCTTGAATCCTGATGGTGCAATGAGCAAGGGACTCACATCTGAGTATACCCTTCCACGCTTATGGTGGACAAAATGATTCAGAAAGGGGGTGGTGATGAACAGAGTGCCTGAATTAAGCAGACCACTCTTACCCAGTCCAAAGATCAGGGCTTGATCCATCACCGTTTTTTAGCTCACTGCACCATCCCAGCTCAGAACTTGGCTATATGCAAATTAGTCTGTTCCTGTCCCAGTGCATGATGGGAACAGGGCAAACCAAACTACCAAGCCAATTCTTATACTGGGAAGGAAACAAGCTTCCGGGGACCGGTTTCTGCCATTTCAGGCGTCGTCGGCCCGGCTTGCTTGAATCCTGATGGTGCAATGAGCAAGGGACTCACATCTGAGTATACCCTTCCACGCTTATGGTGGACAAAATGATTCAGAAAGGGGGTGGTGATGAACAGAGTGCCTGAATTAAGCAGACCACTCTTACCCAGTCCAAAGATCAGGGCTTGATCCATCACCGTTTTTTAGCTCACTGCACCATCCCAGCTCAGAACTTGGCTATATGCAAATTAGTCTGTTCCTGTCCCAGTGCATGATGGGAACAGGGCAAACCAAACTACCAAGCCAATTCTTATACTGGGAAGGAAACAAGCTTCCGGGGACCGGTTTCTGCCATTTCAGGCGTCGTCGGCCTGGCTTGCTTGAATCCTGATGGTGCAATGAGCAAGGGACTCACATCTGAGTATACCCTTCCACGCTTATGGTGGACAAAATGATTCAGAAAGGGGGTGGTGATGAACAGAGTGCCTGAATTAAGCAGACCACTCTTACCCAGTCCAAAGATCAGGGCTTGATCCATCACCGTTTTTTAGCTCACTGCACCATCCCAGCTCAGAACTTGGCTATATGCAAATTAGTCTGTTCCTGTCCCAGTGCATGATGGGAACAGGGCAAACCAAACTACCAAGCCAATTCTTATACTGGGAAGGAAACAAGCTTCCGGGGACCGGTTTCTGCCATTTCAGGCGGCGTCGGCCCGGCTTGCTTGAATCCTGATGGTGCAATGAGCAAGGGACTCACATCTGAGTATACCCTTCCACGCTTATGGTGGACAAAATGATTCAGAAAGGGGGTGGTGATGAACAGAGTGCCTGAATTAAGCAGACCACTCTTACCCAGTCCAAAGATCAGGGCTTGATCCATCACCGTTTTTTAGCTCACTGCACCATCCCAGCTCAGAACTTGGCTATATGCAAATTAGTCTGTTCCTGTCCCAGTGCATGATGGGAACAGGGCAAACCAAACTACCAAGCCAATTCTTATACTGGGAAGGAAACAAGCTTCCGGGGACCGGTTTCTGCCATTTCAGGCGTCGTCGGCCCGGCTTGCTTGAATCCTGATGGTGCAATGAGCAAGGGACTCACATCTGAGTATACCCTTCCACGCTTATGGTGGACAAAATGATTCAGAAAGGGGGTGGTGATGAACAGAGTGCCTGAATTAAGCAGACCACTCTTACCCAGTCCAAAGATCAGGGCTTGATCCATCACCGTTTTTTAGCTCACTGCACCATATCAGCTCAGAACTTGGCTATATGCAAATTAGTCTGTTCCTGTCCCAGTGCATGATGGGAACAGGGCAAACCAAACTACCAAGCCAATTCTTATACTGGGAAGGAAACAAGCTTCCGGGGACCGGTTTCTGCCATTTCAGGCATCGTCGGCCCGGCTTGCTTGAATCCTGATGGTGCAATGAGCAAGGGACTCACATCTGAGTATACCCTTCCACGCTTATGGTGGACAAAATGATTCAGAAAGGGGGTGGTGATGAACAGAGTGCCTGAATTAAGCAGACCACTCTTACCCAGTCCAAAGATCAGGGCTTAATCCATCACCGTTTTTTAGCTCACTGCACCATCCCAGCTCAGAACTTGGCTATATGCAAATTAGTCTGTTCCTGTCCCAGTGCATGATGGGAACAGGGCAAACCAAACTACCAAGCCAATTCTTATACTGGGAAGGAAACAAGCTTCCGGGGACCGGTTTCTGCCATTTCAGGCGTCGTCGGCCCGGCTTGCTTGAATCCTGATGGTGCAATGAGCAAGGGACTCACATCTGAGTATACCCTTCCATGCTTATGGTGGACAAAATGATTCAGAAAGGGGGTGGTGATGAACAGAGTGCCTGAATTAAGCAGACCACTCTTACCCAGTCCAAAGATCAGGGCTTGATCCATCACCGTTTTTTAGCTCACTGCACCATCCCAGCTCAGAACTTGGCTATATGCAAATTAGTCTGTTCCTGTCCCAGTGCATGATGGGAACAGGGCAAACCAAACTACCAAGCCAATTCTTATACTGGGAAGGAAACAAGCTTCCGGGGACCGGTTTCTGCCATTTCAGGCGTCGTCGGCCCGGCTTGCTTGAATCCTGATGGTGCAATGAGCAAGGGACTCACATCTGAGTATACCCTTCCTCGCTTATGGTGGACAAAATGATTCAGAAAGGGGGTGGTGATGAACAGAGTGCCTGAATTAAGCAGACCACTCTTACCCAGTCCAAAGATCAGTTCGTTTTTTAGCTCACTGCACCATCCCAGCTCAGAACTTGGCTATATGCAAATTAGTCTGTTCCTGTCCCAGTGCATGATGGGAACAGGGCAAACCAAACTACCAAGCCAATTCTTATACTGGGAAGGAAACAAGCTTCCGGGGACCACTCTGTTCATCACCACCCCCTTTTCTGAATCATTTTGTCCACCATAAGCGTGGAAGGGTATACTCAGACATGAGTCCCTTGCTCACTGCTCCATCAGGATTCAAGCAAGCCGGGCCGACGACGCCTGAAATGGCAGAAACCGGTCCCCAGAAGCTTGTCTCCTTTCTGGTGAAGAATTGGCTTGGTAGTTTGGTCTGCCCTGTTCCCATGATGCACTGGGCCAGGGACAGACTAATTTGCATATAGCCAGGTTCTGAGCTGGGATGGGGCAGTGAGCTAAATAACGGTGATGGATCAAGCCCTGATCTTTGGACTGGGTAAGAGTGGTCTGCTTAATTCAGACACTCTGTTCATCACCACCCCCTTTTCTGAATCATTTTGTCCACCATAAGCGTGGAAGAGTATACTCAGACATGAGTCCCTTGCTCACTGCTCCATCAGGATTCAAGCAAGCCGGGCCGACGACGCCTGAAATGGCAGAAACCGGTCCCCGGAAGCTTGTCTCCTTTCTGGTGAAGAATTGGCTTGGTAGTTTGGTCTGCCCTGTTCCCATGATGCACTGGGCCAGGGACAGACTAATTTGCATATAGCCAGGTTCTGAGCTGGGATGGGGCAGTGAGCTAAATAACGGTGATGGATCAAGCCCTGATCTTTGGACTGGGTAAGAGTGGTCTGCTTAATTCAGACACTCTGTTCATCACCACCCCCTTTTCTGAATCATTTTGTCCACCATAAGCGTGGAAGGGTATACTCAGACATGAGTCCCTTGCTCACTGCTCCATCAGGATTCAAGCAAGCCGGGCCGACGACGCCTGAAATGGCAGAAACCGGTCCCCGGAAGCTTGTCTCCTTTCTGGTGAAGAATTGGCTTGGTAGTTTGGTCTGCCCTGTTCCCATGATGCACTGGGCCAGGGACAGACTAATTTGCATATAGCCAGGTTCTGAGCTGGGATGGGGCAGTGAGCTAAATAACAGTGATGGATCAAGCCCTGATCTTTGGACTGGGTAAGAGTGGTCTGCTTAATTCAGACACTCTGTTCATCACCACCCCCTTTTCTGAATCATTTTGTCCACCATAAGCGTGGAAGGGTATACTCAGACATGAGTCCCTTGCTCACTGCTCCATCAGGATTCAAGCAAGCCGGGCCGACGACGCCTGAAATGGCAGAAACCGGTCCCCGGAAGCTTGTCTCCTTTCTGGTGAAGAATTGGCTTGGTAGTTTGGTCTGCCCTGTTCCCATGATGCACTGGGCCAGGGACAGACTAATTTGCATATAGCCAGGTTCTGAGCTGGGATGGGGCAGTGAGCTAAATAACGGTGATGGATCAAGCCCTGATCTTTGGACTGGGTAAGAGTGGTCTGCTTAATTCAGACACTCTGTTCATCACCACCCACTTTTCTGAATCATTTTGTCCACCATAAGCGTGGAAGGGTATACTCAGACATGAGTCCCTTGCTCACTGCTCCATCAGGATTCAAGCAAGCCGGGCCGACGACGCCTGAAATGGCAGAAACCGGTCCCCGGAAGCTTGTCTCCTTTCTGGTGAAGAATTGGCTTGGTAGTTTGGTCTGCCCTGTTCCCATGATGCACTGGGCCAGGGACAGACTAATTTGCATATAGCCAGGTTCTGAGCTGGGATGGGGCAGTGAGCTAAATAACGGTGATGGATCAAGCCCTGATCTTTGGACTGGGTAAGAGTGGTCTGCTTAATTCAGACACTCTGTTCATCACCACCCCCTTTTCTGAATGATCTTATTTTGGCAGCAGGAACTTCAGGAGTCAAATCAGCTGCGAACACCATAAGTGGCTCATTTTTTTTGTTAGACTGATAAAAACGAAATCTGTAATTGTACATTCTCACCAGAAAAATGTTAATTTCAATATTATGGGGCAATACAGTTTCTTCAATGTTGACCAATATTTCTCTTATCTCACTGAGTGTTAACCTGTAACCAGCACTCAAGAGCGGCTTTAAAACTTCATTTGCTTTTCAAAGAGTGCAAACTTACCTTAATGCTAATGGTTACGTTGTTGCTGGAGCTCATTGTACATTCATATTTTCAAATGTATGCACACATGCAACTCCGGTGAGCATACAAATCCGCTGCAAATACATTCACCTCACTGTTTAGATCAGCTTCTCGGCTGAAAACTTCATCTTGGAAGAAACTAGCTGTAGATAAAAACATGTTTGCACTTTGAGACTCACATACTCTATTCTTTTGTCAATCCCTTTGACCCCTGTTCTGGCTAAATCACTGATAACATATTGAAGACCCTCTACTGCCTGATTAGTTGTTGGAGGAGGGCGGGTTAGCATGTATCTCTAAGTGGATAAGCATTGGGTTTGTTTGTTATCACTTTTTCAGAAGACTCGAATTCTTGTGATTCACTGGCTTCTGCAATTTTTTGACGAATTCTTTCCTGGCCTTATTCCATTGTATATGACTTGTAGCACTTGTTGTTACAGTGATAAAATATTTGATCCTCTTCAGCCATCAGTTTCAATCTTTTGTGAACTTTGTCTTGCCATATTTCTGCAGCATCTGAAACTCTTTCTACTGCAGTTGATGTTAGCTTTTCTTTTGGATTAGTTTGACATATGACACATTTTTCTTTGTTGAAGGAGTCCCCATGTTTTGGGTTAGCAACACTCTATCATGAGGTAAAGATCCTTTGCTACCACCTGCTTCGCTCATGCTTATGAATTTGAATCAACGGAAAATCTGAAACAAAGTCAATGTTAAAATAAATTACCAATATGATGGCTAAAACACATCGTTATAGAGCCGCCATTTTGGAAAATGATAGAAGGGTTGCTCTAAGGAGTTATTTTCTGTCTCTATAAGACTACATGATCCCCAAAACCTATGCTTTGATACCTAAAGAAGTATATATGTCTCATGGTTCCTGAAATATTACATCATCACTGCAACACATCCGCCATTTTTAAAAACGTCATCCAGAAAAATGCGCCCCAGATCAGCAATGTCTATCCAAGCTAAATTACTTCTCTCATAATACAAAAACACAAATCAAAAAAGAAAGTCTCTAGACACAACAATTTTTTTGTACGGAGGTATATCAAGTGGCCAGGACTAATGAGCTGAGAAGATGAAATGTTGCTACTGTCTGTGCGCGCTGCATGCAGTGCATAAAACATGGAAACACCTCATCAATGACTGCGTTGTCTCTTGAGGGTTGCACACTTTTCCTGATATTTTGCTGTGCCTTTGTGTCTGAGCGTGGGCAAGGGGAGGATGCAGCACACTAACACTAACCACTTGGGATGAGGTGAGGCCAACCAGGGGTGTAGCTTGGTCAGTAAGACTGGCGGGTGTCAGATATTCTGACAATCATGCTTGCATATCATGTTAATTATTATATGGGAAGCAGCAAATGAGGGGGGCTTATGGGACAATGGAAAGTGAAAGGACTGTAGATTGTAAGGGATACTTAAAACCTAATGTTTTGTAAAATAACCATGTTTTAAGACCTTCCAAACAAAGGCAAGAGTGTCTGTGTGTGTTTTGTATATATGAGTAGTTAAAAACTCCCAGGTGAAATCTGACAGACACCTTAACATACCCGTCTGAAAGCTCCTGTACCCAACTATTTAAAGAATAATACATTTATCAGGGGGTTGTAGCACCCCATAGATCCCGCCGAAGCTACTCCCCTGAGGTCAACACTGGAAGTTCACATCCGAGTCAACCCATGGCGTAAGGCAAAATTATGGTGAACTTGGCAGAACATGGCGAGGGGCCACTGGATCTCCCATATCTCCCCAATTTACTATGGCTTTGGGATAAATGGGGGCCACCTGAAGGGTTGGGGGACCCTCCTGCGCTGTAGGGGGCTGTGTTATGCCCATGGAGTAAACTGTCCAGGTTTTACAGCTCTTACGGTAATATTTATGTAATCAAAATAAAATGTCAAATAAATATGGATGTTATTAGACCAATATACAATTGCACCCTGTCTAGAACCCAGCCCATCAGATCTGTGAACCATCACATAACTAGATACTTAACCAGTTACTAGAGAACCAGCAGAAAGCACACCTTAAACTTTGGAATACTTCTTATTTACACCTGACACCAATCCCGCAAGCCCAGAAAAGGAACTGTATTCTGCACAGTGTTACCAGCTGCGTCCAAGCCAAGGAGGGAAAAACTGTCCAGTCCTGGTTTTGTCTATTACAAATGTCTATTACAAATGAATATTTTGAAGTGTGCCAGTGCAACTCAAATGACAAAGACTACAGCTCCAATAAGGCACTAGCGTGTTCTTGCCAAAGCATTCTCCTGCTGACAAATAAACAAACAGCCAGCCCAGGACTGGACACTGTGGGGCTTATGTATGAGCTCTTGCGTCACTTTTAACCGCCGGTGCACCACTTTTTGTGACACACCAGCAGCATAAAAATGTGCCTTGTTGCACCATATTTACAAAGTGACGCATCTAGATAGATGCGCCACATTATACCTGCACCAGGTATAATGTATGCAGGGGGGTGTTCTGACGCAAGAAAGAGCCGTAGAAGTGACGCAGTAAAATCTATAAGATTTTACTGTGTCACTTCTAGGACGCAAATTCGTCAATATCCTACGCCTGCCTTATGGCAGGTGTAAGACTGACGCAGGCACATTTCACATGGGACTTGCCCAGGTGAAATGACCCATTGCTGAAGTTGCGTCATTTTTGTGACACACTCCAGCAATGCGTCATTTTTGTACCTACAGATACGTCAGAAATACTGATGTATCTGTAACTCCTTGTGACATGATGCATCATACAGTAAATATGACGCATCATTGGTGTCGCAAGGAGGACGCATCGCTGTTTCCTCGTAGTAATGCGTCACTTTTTATAAATGAGGCCCAGTGTGTCCCAGATGATAAGGAGTAGTAGTAACCCTAAATCTTGTTTAATGCCGGATCATTAATAAAACACAGAATGGAGTGTGCTGAATTTTTAGAGAATCAGCAAATAGATCTTGCTTTTATTGCAGAAACCTGAACGGACAACAGCTCTGGGCCAAATCTAATTTCGACTTTCCCTCTGTGTTTTGCATGCTATACATTAGACAGACCCCAAAAGAGGGGAGGAGGCCTAGCAGTTACTTATAGAGATTCTTTCCTAGCGTCTTTTAAAATGGCTCATTCAGAGGTTTGTATAGCCTTGTCTTTTAAGTTAGACTTATTTAGGCAGCAACCTTTTAATGGGATCCGACTTCATCCCCTCCTAGCCCTAGACATGCTTTTACAGCAAATACAGGTCCTTCGCTGGAAGACGGGCTTGTTGCTATCAACTTCAGTGTTCTAGGTGATTTTAGCTATCACATTGGAAACATTATAGACCCAGACACAGAAGGTCTTTTAGACATAGGGGCAGATTTACGAGCCCCTTGCAACACTTTTACGCCGCCGTTGCGTCACTTTTGTGACGCAGCGGCGGCGTAAACAATGCGCCATGTTGCAACTTATTTACAGCGTGACGCATCTAGGCAGATGCGTCACGTTGTAAAGCCCTGCGCCACATGAAACCTGCGTCAGGTTTCATGTGGGCGTTCTGTCGCAGGGTGGGCGTTCCGTCGTAGGAAAGCCCCGTAAAACTGACGCAGTGAAATCCACAAGATTTCACTGAGTCAGTTTTACGACGCTGCTGTGTCACATCCTTAAGCTTGCTTGAAGCAGGCGTAAGGAGTGACGCACCACGTTATGTATGGGTGGCCTCTGTGCATTGCCGGAGTTGCGTCGCGTTTGCGATGCGACTCCAGCAATGCGCCGACTGTACGCCACAAGATGCGTCACGCATCTGCCCTTCCTTGCACCATGGTGCGCCGCATCTGTTGTGGCGCAAGGAGGGAATTGCCTGACGCATCAGTTATGGCGCATCCCTGCTGATTTGCAGAGATGCGCCAGAACTTGTAAATATGCCCCATATTGACTAGCACCTGCCAAAAACAAGAGGTACAAGGACCCACTCATGAATCAGGGCACACATTAGATGGTATCTTTACAAACCACTCCACCCTCACATTACTAGGCTCACTTCCTCTAACATGGTCTCACCACCATTCCGTTTTATTTGACCTGACTCTTCCTTCTTGTGGGCTTGCTTCTAATTCTGCATCCAGGACACAACGTTTGTGGCTGGAATAAAGTTACACCTGACCTACTTGCGCACCAGCTCTCCATCTCACAGCACAACTTCCCTGATGAATTAAAAAACACTATTCCTCCTTATACTAGATGTCTCGATACTGCTGCTACTAAGCTAGCACCTGAAAGATGTGTATATTCGAAACTCTCCCTCCCCACAGCACCTTGGTACTCTCATGCGCTCAGGGATAAAAAAAACTATGTAAGCATCAAGAACGAATTTGGAGGAGAGACTATAGTGACCAAGAACATTTTAAATTTAAACAGTGTCTCACTGATTACAAATCGTTCTTAACTTTAGAAAAATCTAAATATTACACGGACCGGATCAATCTAGCCACAAATTATTCGAAAGAATTGTTTAAAACGGTTTCTAATCTTACCAAACTCTCTGGAAATAGTCAGGTGAATCACAGTCAGTCGCTCTGCGGCAATATGGCAAAGTTCTTTTTAAAGTAAGTTGAGGACATAATTAATGCATTTAATGAAACTAAGGAAAAAAGCGGGGGACTACCACTTTACTCGCCAAATCCGAACAGTCTACTAGCCAAACACAGGCCACCTTTTCAGAGTTTGCCGCTCTTTCAACCAGCTGAGTTCTCGGGTTAATTCAAGCAGCAAAGTCAGGGTCGCCAATGGATTCATGCCCCCCATCAGTGCTTAAGCTGGCCCCAAAGATGCTAGCTGAAAAGGTTACTATGTTTTTTAATATGATGCTTAAGTCGGGTCAATTCCCCTTAGATTGGAAGGTGGAATCCTTCCTGCCTCCAATAAAAACTAATTTAAACCCTCATGAACCCAACAATTTCCGTGCCATTTCTAGGCTTTTCCTGGCCAAGATAGTGGAAAAGGCTATGAACATTCAACTATCTGATTTTATCCGGGTAAAACAATTGCTTAATACCACGCAATATGAATTCCAGTGTGGGCACAACATGGAATCCGCTTTGATTTAATCTACTGAGGAAGCTAGACTTGCCCTGCATGCTGGTGGAAATGCTGCACAGGTATTGTTGGACCTCTCTGCAGCTTTTGACACGGTCCATCTTGTGGACCGTCTGGCTGAAATTGGGGTGCAGGGAACTGCATTAGCCTACTGCAATCCTTTCTTACAGACAGAAAGCAAGTGGTCGCTCTGAGCTTTTCTCTCTTCTCAGTGGAGGCCCACAGGGATCCGCGCTCAGCCTGATGGTTTTCAATGTCTATGTATCCTATCTTGCCATCCTGATAAGAATATTTTGCTTCTCACTCACCTCATATGCTGATGACACACAAATTGTGGTCTCTCTCTCCAACCAGGACTCCGAGACAGAAAACAGATTCTGTAACCGTCTGAAGGCGGGCAGCACTCGGATGAACAACAACTGCTTGAACCAGAGGTTATTCTGTTTGGCAATAACACTTCTTTCTGGACACCATCTTGGTGACCAGACAAATTAGGTCCTCTGTCAGTGCCAGTGAGGAAAGCCAAAAACCTGGAAGTCCTTATGGACAACAAACTCTCCTTTGGAGACCAGGTAAATGCTGTCACTGTTTCCATGTTTTTTCACCCTTCAGTTGGTCAAAACAATTCTTCGATTTCTTCCTTTTGAGGCACAAAAGACAGTGGTGACCTCACCAGTGATGTTGAAAATAGATTATTTCAACGGCTTTACCTTAACATGCAGAAGCAAAATCTAAAAATACTGCAAACGCTGCAAAATGCAGCAGCCAGCCTACTCCTTTGAATACCCAGGTTCAAATCTGTTGCAGCCGAAATTCGGAAGCTACACTGGCTTCCGAATAGTCCTCAAATGACTTTGAAAGCACTGTGTACTGACTTTAAGGCCCTACACAATATTTGCCCTCACCATCTTAGGCAGAACCTTAGATGGTATTCACCAAAGAGGACACTTTGCTCTTCCAATTCAATACCCTTAATGGTTCCCAAGTTCAAGAAAGTGAACTGGGGAGGTAAAAGTTTTATCTTGGGCACAGTAAAGGCATGGAATGCGCTGCCTGTTCATATCAGATCCTCTCCCAGTCTTCTTACCTTCTGAAAGGATCTGAAAACCTGGCTATTCAACAACTAAGGCCCAGGCAGGGATTGTGCTATTATGTCTATGAGCTAGCGCTGGGACACCTGTGAGTAGCCCTGCACTCTATAAACTCATTTATCATAACATAACATAACATTTCATAACATAACATAATATAACATAACATAACATCTGAACAATCAAGAGGGAATATCTAGTTTTTAGTTGAACATTAGCTAGGAAATATAGAGGAGATGTCATGTCCATTCAGAAGGAGGCAAAAGGTAAGGTCCTTCGGATGCTAGTGTCCGTGCCCCTCCCCCACACCCCAAGAGTGGCCATCTTTCCATAATCACTCCTCAGAACACATTTCGCCACTTTGCTAGCATAGTCACTTTGTTTTGAACGGAAATGTTAGACGATGTTTGCTGACAATTGAGTGAGGACTATAACTCCTGTAGAAGATTTTTGGGCATTCTTTCTAAATCACCCTCCTCTTAATCAAACCATTTTAAAAGATATAACTTAGCTGTAGATTGAGTCAACTAAGATTATTATTCATACTTTGTTTCAGTTCCAACCCGTTTACCACCTCCTGGAGTAAGCTTTGACTGCTCGTTATTGCAATCTTTAAGAGAGACATTTAGAAAATGAACAACTCTGGTATCCAAATGCAAATAAATAATCGTAAGGTTTGAAACACTAATGGAAAATATCATTCTCTGCTGCGCATACTGCTCAGTAACCACTTAATTCCCACTTACTGGTCCAGTGGGTACATCATAGCTCGCATTGATATCTGTTCCTGTTTACAGAACGAAATGTGCATTATCATTTAATGTGAATGAGCCTTCTCCGAAGTGCGTGGTGTTTGTATGCTTTTCCATTTCAGAAGATCAGAGAAATATAAGCCTAGATCGTAGTTTGGTATTAATAAATTGTATTAATTTGTGCACCTCCTGAGGAAGTCATGCTCAGGATATTCCTGCCTTTAGAACTTTCAAGGCCCTTTACTTCAGTCTTTCTTAGAGTTCATGAATTATTGAACAGGTCATTGTATTTGTATATTATACAAATGTCATGTCATTTCTAATGTGCGCCTCATTAATTAATATGTAGAAGTAGTAGGTGCTTTCAGATGTATCTCATTGAATGTAACCTGAGTGCTAGAATAATTATTGGTTTATGTCTTGATTCATTGCTAATGCAGCACTGTTAGAGCATTAGGAGCAAATGTGTGTGGCTTTTCTGTATAAAACCCTATAAAAGATTATGTTTTTGGCAGGGACGTAATGCAGGCCATTGCAGCCCCTGCAGCGCAGGGTGAAGCCCAGATCTTTACGGTCCCCTAACCTGTAAGAGGGGCACCATTGAGCGAATGCCAATGAATATCTGTGAAATATAGGAGTATCAGGGGCAACTCTTCACATTGTGCAGGAGGCCCCATTATTTTGTGTTACGCTGTTGGTTTTTGGGGTATGTTCCAGACTTTCTTTGCTTTCCTTTGGAGGCAGTCCTCTGGTTGAACTATACTTAGTTCTGGCTGTTTGCTCACTTTGGGAATAGACCCTATGTTGATCCTCTCACCACATTATTTGACTATGATTTACAATTGAGACGTTGGTTGCTATTGATTAACTACTTTTTGCCTTTAGTAATAATCTTAATTTTAAATATAGCCATAAGATTTAACCTGGAATCCTTTCTTGCCTAAGTTATTCGTTTTTGTTTTGGACTCAATCTTATGAAAACTCACAAGGTTTTACGAAGGCTCAGATAGTCCCAATACTATGATTTGACCCTCCTAATTATTTTACAGCCTCAACACCTGAATACCCTAATATTCAACTGTTAGTTCTCCCCACCCTTATACCTTCCCTCCCTCTCTCCCTCAACCTCGCTTAGATCCAATTTTTCCTCCAAGCAGTATTTCCCATAGGGTTGCTACCTGGAAAGTTTTTTACCAAAATGGCAGATATTTTGAAGTAGAGAATAGAAATATCAACAAAAGTTGCCAAAGTTGGTGAAAATGTAATAGAAATGTAAACATTTAATACTAACAAAACCAAATTCCTCCTAATCGCTCCACCAAGCAAGTCACCCATCATTTAGGAATGGATGAAACAACTAGAAGCCCTCAACTGCTTGCCAAAAGTTATTGATTCAGTGAGATCACTTGTAGTAACTCTCAATAAGAACCTTAACATGTAGAAGCACATCAGTGTTTCCACCAAAGGAGCGAACTTTCAAATGAGCATTTTAAATAAATTAAAACCCTTCCTCCCCCTCAATGACTTCAAGTCTGCAGTGCAAGCTCTAGTGATTCCCAGATTAGACTATTGAAGTGCAAACCTCTGTGGATTGCCTTATTCAAAATGGCTCCTCTAAGGGCCTCCCTTAACTCTGTTGCTAGACTCATCAGAGGATCAAAAAGAAACAACCACATCACCCCTGATTCGAAGTCCCTCAATTAGCTCCCTTACAAAGCAATACATCAGTTAAAAATTGCATGCATGACCCATAAAGCCCTACACTTCAATACCCCGAGATACCTCACTCAGAAGCTGGACCTTTCTGGCGGCTGCAGATCCCCAGATGCTCCAGCACCATACAGCTGAAACCAGAGAGATCCTTTAAAAAGAAAACCTACAGTGGAGTTTTCTCTCGGATGGCCCCAGAATTTAGAACTCCTTGCCCCATGAATTCAGACTGAATCGTTCAACTGCATCCTTCAAGAAAGAAGTTAAAGTACTACTTATTGACACATTCCTGCCCAAGATCCTAGCATTTCTTCTCTCCGTACCTTTCATGTCACGTCAGTTCCACTAATGCCTACTGCTTGCTGTTATTGTTTTAATTTCTATCGGTCCTGACATTGTGGTGATCCCTCCCTTATCTAGGGAGTTGCTATATCCTGTATTGTTCTTGACTATGATATTATTGGTGTCTATTTGTGTCTGCTTTCTGAACATTTGTAAAGTGCTCTGATACCTGCAAGGTTATTGTAGTGTGGTGGGTGAGGTGAGAAGACTGTGCACGGAAGTGCGTGAGTGATATTAATAGGTGCATAAGTACAAATGTGAATTATAAGTAACTTGCAGTAATATGAAAGTGGTGCGTAAACAATAATTTAAACAATAAGTATAAGTTATGAATTTGTTATGGCTGTGTAGCTTAAGGTATGTTTGGCACAAATAAAATAGAAACAAGTGCATAAGTGGTATATAAATCATACAATTAAGAGATAACCCTAACTATAGCATTTCTAATGTTTGTGGAGCTTAATTTGGGGTTATTTACCAGACCTAAATAAAACTTTCCTAACTATAACTATAACCTCTGGTACAGTATATTGTGCTACAGTGATGTGTAGTAAAGTATAATGAGATATAGTGGAGTAGAATATAGTGGAATGCCATACAATGGAGTGGCGTAAAGTCGCATAGAGTGGAGTGGCATACAGAGAACTCATATGCAACAGAGTGGCATTTATTAGAGTGGCATAGAGTGGAGTGGTGTACAGTGCAGTGGTATGCAGTGGGATAGCAACCTGTAGAGTGTGGTAAAGCGGATTGGTGTTCTGTAAATGTTGTAGAATGTATTTGTATACACTGTAGTGGCATAGATTTTAGTGCTGAACACTGGAGTATTGACTAGTTCAGGGGCCTCTATTGGAATATCATGTACTAAAATAGCATACAATGGAGTGGCCTATAGTGGAGTGTGGTACAGTGGAGTGGCATAAACTGAAATAGCGTACACTGGAGTGGGGTATACTGGAGTGCTATAGAGTGGAGTAGGGTAATGTTGAGGGGCATACCGTGGGCTTACGTAAAGTGGAGTGTGGTACAGTACAGTGTTGAAGAGTTAAATTGCGTAAAATTAAGTGGCATATATTGGAGTGCCATACACTGCAGTGATGCTGAGTTGTATACTGTGGGCTGCACTGGGGTACAATGTTATACAGTACAGTGCAATAGAGGAGTATAATCTATAGTGCGATAGAGTGGAGTACCATGGAAATTAGTAGTGTTTAGTGTAATAAAGTTGTGTTTAGTGGCATTAACTATTTAGATGTATGGTGGCATGCTATATGGAGGAGTAGTGTACAGTAAAGTGTCGTCCAACTAAAGAGGGTTAATTATCGTAACTATCGTAACATACTATGAAGTGTGGTTTAGTTGTGTGGCACAGTATGTAGTGTCATCTGTAGTAGAATGTAGTGGCACAGAGTGTAGTAGTGGAGACTGTAATAGCATACACTCCAGCAGTGTACCATCAAGTGGGCCATAGTGGAATAGCATGTAGTGGAATGGCGTACATTGGAGTTGGGTATAGTGGAATAGCATCGAGTTGTGAGCAGTACAGTTTAGTAGCACCCAATAAACTGACATACATGAAAGTGTAATATAATTTAGTGCAGAACAGTATACTACTGTAGAGTATAGTGGTGTACATTAGAATGGTGGACAATCCAGTTGGGTTGAGTCGAGTAGAGTGGAGTAACATACAATGGATTAGCGTAGAATGTAGTGGTGTATACTGTAGTGTCATTAAGTGGAGTAGCATACTGTAAAGTTTGTACAGTGGAGTGGCGGAAACTAAAGAATTAGACAGTGGAGTGGGGTAAAGTGGAGTGTGTAACATAAAAGAAATGTAGAATTAAAATGTGTCCAAAGATGGTATTTTTTTTTCGTCAAAAAGATGGTTAAATTTTTCCCATTTGCTTTATTTATTTCAATGTGTGTATTATGAAAACCGTGTTTTGGATTTGGTTAAAACTTGGCTAGATTAGATATTATGGTGTGCAGATGCTTATTCTGGGTAGGGTAGAAAGTGAGAAAGGCATTGGCAGACGAGCAGCCAATCCCGTCCTTCCTTCTAGCCACTGTATCCAATGAGAAACCATCCAGAAGTTGAAGTACCAACACTGACAAGCTGTTTCATTTCCTTAATGGCAGAAATGCGTCCTCGCTGACTGAAAGTTGAAGGAACCCCACGAGTGCAGTGTGTCTAGAACACGGGACATGGGAGCTTTGATGTTAAGGAATGGATCCACCTCCATTCTCTTATGCACCCGTCAGCAAGAGTGCAGAGTACGCCAAAGGTGGAAGGTGGGGCATAATATATACATTATATATATATATATGTATATATATATATATATGTATATATATATTCTCGCTACTTTGTAGCACCAGCCTTCCGCACACATGAGCGGTGCCTGCCACAGCAGGAGTGCTCCTGCTTGTAAATATCAGCTCCAACTGCCAACGGGTAATCGTACCCTACTCCACAGAAGACAGCACTCATGGGGGGAGTTCCAACAATGTATTTATATTTATTAACTCTGGACGCACAACAGACGCGTTTCGGCTTATCAACTTCTTAGAATTTTTTTACCCGTTAGCAGTTGGAGCTGATATATATATATGTTTACATGTAGGGTGGTGGGAGAAGCATGTCCTCAAGGGAACAC
The DNA here is from genome assembly GCF_964261635.1 of Lissotriton helveticus. Classification (NCBI taxonomy): domain Eukaryota; kingdom Metazoa; phylum Chordata; class Amphibia; order Caudata; family Salamandridae; genus Lissotriton; species Lissotriton helveticus. The sequence continues at coordinate 131,856,185 of NC_136070.1, read as the reverse complement.
TTGATGATTTTTTCCCCAATTGTATGATACATTTTTGGAGATTCATTGATGACATCTGCATAATTTGGAGAGGTTCAGTGGAATCAGCGAACGAATTTGTTGATAAGATCATTGTCAACAATCTCAATCTATGTTTCACCTCCCAGATCAGTACCCATCTTATTCAATTCCTTGATGTGGAAATTTACATTGCGGAGGGAGGGTTACATACCCGTTTGCACAGAAAAACCACAGCGGGTAACGCAATCTTGCACGCGAGTAGCTCCCATCCTAACCATCTGATTAGGAGCATCCCCTACGGGGAGTTTTTAAGGATGAGGAGGATCTGTAGTACATCAACAGATCTAGAGCGCTGTCAGAATGAGGCTTTTGAAAGATTCCGTGCTCGAGGTTATGATACTTCTCTGTTGTTAGAAGCAAAGGATAGAGCCAATCTTTTGGACAGGGAGAGTTATCTCTCCTCAATTAACACAGATGTCACATAAAGCCTAGCTGATATGGAGGATCAGACAGTGAGTAGGGACATCTGTTTGATAACTACGTTCAATGAAGAGCACAAAAAGATGAGAGGGATTTTGAAAAAGCATTGGCCACTTTTAAAAACTGATATCAGCTTAGCCCCACTTATATCAGATGAGCCTGCGGTGGTCTTTAGAAGAGCCCCGTTCATGAGGGACGTTTTGGTTAAATCCAGTCCTGAGGTGGTAATTAAACCTCAACGGATTTCCAACAAATGTGGTTTCTTCAAATGCATTTCTTGCAGAGCCTGCAAGTTTGGCGTGAATACTAGCGAGTATCTTTCTGCTTTTGGTCCCAATCCTATCAAGATCAAGGAACATTTCACCTGCCGTACTGAGTTTGCGGTTTATGTGCTCCAGTGTACCTGTGGACTCAGGTACGTTGGTAGCACAAAATTACAGGCTTTTAACCGCATTCTGCAACATCTTCGTGCAGTGGTAAATTCTGATGTCAATTACCCTGTCGCCCGGCATTTTGAACTGATCCATAATAAAAATCTCAATGATTTGAGGTATTTTGTTATTGATGCGGTGCCCAAGAACATCAGGGGGGAAACAGGGAGAAAGTCTTAAGACAACTTGAAAGCAAATACATTCTGCTTTTAGATACCAGGATCCCTAATGGATTAAACACAGGGGAAGATCTCCATTGCTTCCTATAGCCGGGTAGATTAACAATAATTTGGGACACCCACCTGCTGCGTTACTATTTTGTAGTGACCTGATTAGACAGAGGTTACTTGTATTAGAACATTGCATTGTCCAAATGGCCCGGTTAGGATGTGTAGTATTTATATGTGGTTCTGGGAAAATTTCATCTACCCTGTATTATCCCATTGGTTTCTCTAGGATAGTAAAAAAGGTTAAAAGGTTTTGACAATGCCATGACCCATGAGGTTGTTTTTGTGTAGTAACAAGGGCACTATGCCACAATGTTCTGTTTTTTGCCTTATTATGAGCATGATCGGATCTGGTTTTCAGCTGTGATAGAATTATCAGTATAACTACTTCTGTAGGTTGTTGGCATGTAACTCTTCATAAATAGAGGTTTCAGCAATCGTGCCATCACCAATGCACTCCCCTGTATATATGAATTTATAATTCGTGATTTTAGATTCACTGATTTGCACATTTGCACAAATTTAGCACTTTATAATATGAACACTTTTCCAAAGTCTTGAAACGTTTGCTAGGTTATTGACTTGCATTATAGTCAGATTATGGAGAGTGATAATATGCTTACTGTTGATAAGCAGGAGAAAGGAGGATAAAATGGCTGTATTATTATAATCAGTGCCATGGTGTAAAACGTAATGTATGGTATTTTGTACAAAAAGTTTTTTGTAATTATATCACTTTACCTGTTCCTTCTGTATATAGACCGATAGATATGTGGTTTCATGTAATATCTCCTATCATGTAGTATTCTCTTTATGTCCATGCTTTGCTGACGTTTCTTGAAATGGGATACTCACAGTATATAATGCACCTATTGGTTCTTGGGGTCATGTGATCAAGGCTGCTGTGTCGCAGCCGAAACGCGTCATGCTGGGGACAGATGAACATTAAACCACTTTTGAAATAATCAGAGCGCTGTTTTGTGGTCTGTACCTACGTTTGGGGAGTCGGTGTCCAGTGCCGACCAGTAGGAGTACTGTACAGATATATATATATATATATATATATATATATATATATATATATATATATATATATATATATATATATATATATATATATATATATATATATATATATATATGTTTATAAAGTCCGTTTTCTGCAAAGGCAGACTTTCTCGCGCACTCCCAGCTCAATAAAGAATGACCAGTATTCCGGAAAGGTTTCTGTTATTTATTCTCTTCATAACAGCTCATAACCAGCATACAGCCTCGTGAGAAAGAGGCGTGGCCTATTATCAAGCACATTATCGCCGCTTTATCGGCAGTTTCCTGTCAATAAAAGCGGCGATAATGTATCGCCTTTTATTGATAATATGCTCCTTAATTTCTATGATAGTATGTAAAGGTTTCTTTTTTTTGTGTAGGAGTTGTACTCTCTATGCATGTGCAGCGTCGTTTCGAATCCCACGTTTTCTTTTTCTTCAAGTTCAACAAGCAAACCTTTCTTTATTTCAGGTAGTAAATCTGTCACTTTCTTTTCCCGGTTCGTGTGTGTCATCCGCTGCTGTACTTTTGTACAGTATTAATAATCATATTTTTTCTATATTTATTTGAAAGGTAGTGCTGAGGCACCAAACGTTGATTATCTACTCTGTCCACTGACATTTTAGTAGTTTTTCACCGTTGTTTTTATTATATCTGTTTGTTAGACAGTCTTGAATATCTTACTATAGTATTTCAACATTATTTTTATTGTGGACCGTCATACCCCTGCCCCACAAACTAAAAGAAGTATGGAGTTTTTTTTTAATTAACTTTTATTAAACAATAAATATAAACAAAACTCAATTATAACTATATTAGAACAAGAAAAATAACTTTAACAAACAATGTTATAAACAAATTGTGAAATGGATTCCAAAAGGTGTCCAATTGGTAATCTGCAAGAGAAAAAAGAAAATTAGAGTTTCGAATTTTGTAGATGAGAGTAAATGAGCTGAAGCATTACGGCGATAAAATTACCGCCGTTTCAGCGCCAGGAAACTGCAGCTAAAGCGGCGATAATGGGCTTGATAATATGCTCTTGTGTATTCCCGTAGCAGCCCAGGTTCTGGTGTTAACCTGGGCTACTATGGGAATTCACAAGGGCATATTATCAAGCCAATTATCGCCGCTTTAGCGGCAGTTTCCTGCCGCTTAAACGGCGATAATTTTATCGCCGTTCTTGATAATATGCCCATACAAGTTTTGGTAACTCAACGGTTTTACGTGTGCAGTGTGACTTCTACATTCCAGTTCTGTTATAGTGCCGCGTTCAAGTGGTGTTTATATGGAAGTGCCTATTGCATTGCTGACGCCCGTTAAGCCGACTTATTTCTAATGCATTGCTATGAAGGCTTTGTAGATCTAGGCCTCTGTGCTTAACGTTGTATAAACCTTGCGGCTAAACATTTCAGGCAGTTGGTGTCACAACTTGTTTTCAACAATTCTTCTACACGTCCAAGCAGACAGCAGTGTCTAAGTTTAAGAGAGAAAGAGAAATGATGTCCCAGAGAGTGAGAGAGAAAAAGAGAGACAAAACAACATTAAAACTGTGTCGCAGAGTCTGGAGTTGAGATTTTTTCTTGAAAGTCAGACGTAGATTTACTAGCTCCTTGCATCACTTTACCCATGTTAAAAGTGACTCAAAAGTGTCGTAATAAGGTTGTGGATCTGTTTGTCAGACTGTTGTAACCTATCTGTAACCTATCTGTTGTCACTGCTCTGAGGTAATTATAGATTTTACAGAGAAGCTGCTGTACACTACGCACTCTGGGCTATAATATCAAGCCTGGGCGACAAAATTATCGCCACTTTATCGGAAGGAAAGTGTCGCTAAAGTGGCGATAATGGGTTTGATAATATGCTCTATGGAATTCCAATTGAAGCTCATGTTAGATGTCCTTCACATCTAACATGAGCTTCAATTGGAATTCCATAGAGTATATTATCAAACCCATTATCGCCACTTTAGCAGCACTTTGCTGCCGATAAAGTGGCAATAATTTTGTTGCCAAGGCTTGATAATATGGCCCTCTCTCCTTTCACAAATAAAGGTTACACTACAGCTTTACGAGTGCAGTGTACCTGGTACATTTCACTTGTTACAGTGCCGCATTCAACAGTGTCTATATGGAAGTGCCTATTGCGTTACTGGTGCCCGTTATGCCGACTTATTTCTAATGCATTGCTATGAAGGCTTTGTAGATCTAGGCTGCTGTGCTTAACTTGTATAAACAGTGCCGTCACCGGAGTTCACCAGTCGATTTCTGCTTCTATACGTCAAAGTATATTCAATACGTTGGAGGCAATTCCATTGCTGTTGCTCGATAGGCCGTGGTTCCTTCTGAACGATGTTTGGTGAAGGAAACAAAAGGATATTTTCATTAGTCATCGTAAACTGAGTTGTGTAACTATTATCAAAAGTGAATTTTAATGTGGGTTCTTAATATTCCGTAGTTAGACTGTTGCAGCTTCAGCAAACAAAGGAAGATCAATAACTTAATACAGGCCTGGGACGGCCTTGTGACGCAGAAAAAAAATACTATCATGAACGCACAATTAATATTAATAGAGGCCTAAATACATGGCCTAGTACAGCAATACGACACAGAAATTTATGCACGCACAATTTTTAAAATTAGAGGTGTATAGGACCTTGTGACTTATAAAGAAATATTTCAATTATGTAAGCACAATTTAAAACCATTGAGGGGTAGGAAAGCCATATGAAGGAGAAAAAAATAGCATTATGCATATACAATTTACAGTGGAGGCTGATGTTGTGACGTCTTCTCTTACCTTTGCTTCTGTCGTCTTTTGTCGTGTCTTCAAAGACTGCGGTTTCGCTGAGTCTGGGGTGTTTTCGACAGTCTGTCACCGAGCACAGGCAGGCAAAAGAGAGCGTGCTCACATCAGTGCTCGCATTATATGGGAACCGTGGGGGCTGACCAAACAAAGCCCAGGGCCGTCATTGATAGTGTTTTCGCGGTGTGCAAGAATGACGGCCCTGGGGCACATCCCATTGGGTAATGTATTGGTTTCCAGGCTTAGTGATAGCAAGCATGCTAGGTGGTGGCATGTGGGTAGTGTGGGCGGGCGTGCACCGCGCATGTGCAAGTATGAGTGTGTGCACTAACAATTAACAACAGAGAGAGATGGGGGCGGTGTTATAATGTACGCAGAGGCAGGCCCAGAATCGGATCTGCAATGAGTGAACACTTCTAATCATTCTCCTTAGCACGCCCAGCTCTGATTTGTCACTGAGAGGGTGATCGCACCATAGTTTGTACTGCTTATCATACTCAGCGTGTACCCGCGCATACGGTTCGAGTATGCTTTGACGTTACGCGTCGCATTAAATGTTCCGAGTGACGTCATGTACGGCGTTCTGTACGCGAAAGGCGGCAATGTTTCTATTTGGTTTAAAACATTTATTTATGTATTTAATGTACATACTAAGGGCAGACATTTGGGATAACTATGATTTTTTTTTAATACTTGTAACAATCCTATATTACTTTTAAAAACAATTACACAAATCGCTGTAGAACATCATGCGTACTGGTATCGAAACAGCTGCGTAAGTGCATCATAAGCGTACCCAAAGGCATGTGACTTTAAAAGTAGAGATTTGATTGGTTCATAACTTTTCCTATTGCGACTGTTGAAAGTTCCGTCCCATTATAATTATTCGACTTTGAGTTTCTAAGAAGAAGCATTTCTTCTGAGAATCTTCTCAAATAGAAGGAAGATCACAATAATAAGAGCAATGGAGTCATCTTCCAGCAGTTCTTCAGAGGGAGATTTCATTCCTGAAGAACGTCCAAAGAAGAGGAAAAATGCTCTAATTTGGAAGTTTTTTACTTTTCCAGAAGGAAAAAAGAAGGTTAATGCTCCAAAAGTAACCTGTAAAATTTGCCAAACAACTCTTTCAAGGGGCGATCCATGTAAAAAATACTCCTTTGGCACAGCAAATATGGTGCGACACGTGAAGAACTTGCACCCCAAGAACTTTGCTCGAGCTGCAAGACGGAGGTTGCACAAGAACCCACCTGCTGCTACACCAAGCACATCAACTATGGCAACAGCATTTTCAGCAAGCAGTCCACACCCACATATTGATTCTGACTTTGCTAAAGTTAAAATTCTATGCATTTATTGCGATAAACTTTTGTGTTATGGGGAACAGTCCATAGACCTGATAAAACGCAGGATGCAGGATCATTGCTGTCCTCGACATTAGTTGTTTTTTTATTTTCATTCTTTTGTTCCGCTTGGAATTTTTTGAGAAAACGCAAAAAAACTACAAAACAAAAAAACCAAAAAAAACCCAGTTATTTTTAGAACTACCTTCACTGGTCAAAGAAAGAACTATATTTCTATGTTAGTGTGTAAACGTTTGTCAGAATGAATGTGTAGTTCATAAATGAATGAATGAATATCTTACTAGTGTATGGAGAATGTGAAAGTGCAGAACTATAAGGAAGTGCTACAGCATAAATCTATAAGGTGTTTATCTGTAGTATACTGTAGTATGTCCGAAGCACTTGAATGTAACATATGTACATAAATATGTTATAAGTCTATGCTTCAATTTGCGCTACTGGTGAAACTGCCTGGGTGAATTTGTGTGTGTTAGGGGTGGATTTACAATCCCCTTGTGCCTCTTTTACACAGCCGTTGCTTCACTTTTGTGACATAGCAGTGGTGCAAAAGATGTGCCATGGTGTGTGCTACTAACAATGTGACGCATCTGGAGGGTGTATTACATTGTAAAGCGGTGCGCCGGAAGAGGATTTCTTGTGCAGAAGGGGGTGCAGCAACACTTCCTAAAAGTGACTGAGTGAAATGTATAACATTTCATTCAGTCACTTTTGAGCTTATGCTGAGTCAAAATCTTGCACATGCTTGAAGAAGGTGTAAGGATTGATACAGCATTGTGAGCATAGGGCCCCAAGAGCATTGGTGGAGCTGTGTTATACTTGCAACCGACGTCAATTTTTGATCGTGTGTATCAAAGGTTATATTACAGTGAGAGGAGGTCTGCCACAAGGATGATGTCATCAGTGATGTCATCAGGGATGTCATTTGAGATGTCATCAGTGATGTCATGAGTGATGTCACTGACCATGTCATGAGTGATGTAATATGTGACGTCCTCAGCAGTGCATTGCGGGCGCGCAAGTTATAGTTAGCTGAGCTAACTATAACAGAGGAATTTCAAAGGTTTTATATGAGAGAAATGTTCAGCTAACTATAACATGTGAAACCTATGGTTTTTTCAATGAATTTCTAAGGTTTGTTAAATGCTAATTCCTAACTATAACGTGTGTGAAACCTACGGTTTTTTCAATGAATTTGCAAGGTTTTTTAAATGTGGCGTGTTTTAAGTTGGGGGTTAAGTCCCCTTGAATCCTGAGGGTCCCTTGGGTCCAACTAGCCCACCAGGTACCTCCAGTAAGCGCCACAGAGCTGCCTTGCAGAGAGGTGTAAAAAGGGGCGTGGCCTTGGACCACCTCTCTGCGGCGCAGCTCTGTGGCGCTTACTGGCAGTATCTGGTGGGCTAGTTGGCCCCAGGGACCCTCAGGATTCAAGGGGAATTAATCCTCCAACTTAAAACCTGCCAGGGGGTGCGTTTGCACAGTGGTGAAGGGAGGGGGCGGGACTGATGTGACATGTGTGTACTTATTCAATTACTCCGCCTTTATATATATATATATATATACTTTATATATATGTGGATGTGTGTGTGTGTGTGTATATATATATATATATATATATATATATATATATATATTCACTGAAAAAACCATAGGTTATAGACCATACATAGTTAGGAATTAGCATTTAAAAAACCTTATTTTACTCACACAAAACCATTGAAATTCCATATATAGTTAGTTGCACTAACTATATATTGCGCACCCGCAATCCACTGCTGATGATGTCACATATTACATCATTCATGACATGGTCAGTGACATCACTGATGACATCACTGATGACATCTCAAATGACATCACTGATGACATCACTGATGACAACATCCAGTGACTATGTTTCTGTAAAGTTAAAATATGTCTTACATATTGAAGAATGAGTGGATGTATAAGTGTCTGGACGAAGGATTTAGTAGGTGCATGACTGAATGTATGAGTGAGTGATTAAATGTGTCTCACTGAGTGCATGGGTTAGTGACTAAACTGTCTTAATTTGTGCATCATTATGTCTGTTGTTCTGTAAACTGCTGCATGTGTTGATCAGTAGCTATATGAGTAACTATATGGGTTATTGATTGATTGCCCAAGTATTTGCATGGGAGACTGAGTGTGTGTGTGGCTGGCTGGGAGGTGTGTGACTCTGTACAGATCAATGTGTACTTGTATCAATGATTGTATAAGAGAGTAAGTATGTGTTAGTATATGGTTGAAAACGTAAGGTGCTCTATGTTTAACTGTATAGAGTAGAAAATGGAAGTGTGATTGATTCTTTACAGGACTGACTAGGTGTGTGAGTAACTCCATGGATGAGTGGCAGAGTGTGAGTGTCTGTATAGGTGTATGAGTGCATATGATAGTGTTCTAAACATGAGTGATTCTATGTATGAATGATTGTATGGGTGAATGAGTGAATGTGTGTGTAGACGTAGGAATCAGTGAGTACGTATGTAGTAACTAGTATTGGTGTGTCAATGGTTTCAAAAATTATACTCTGTTTTTAACACTGGGTGAAACAGAGGTTATATTAAAATGTGAGGAGATGCATTGTATTGTCACATGAATGATATCATCAGTGATGTGGTCATTGATGTCAAATGAGATGTCATCAGTGATGTCATCAGTGATGTCATTTGAGATGTCATCAGTGATGTCATCAGTGATGTCACTGACCATGTCATGAATGATGTAATATGTGACATCATCAGCAGTGGATTGCGGGTGCGCAATATATAGTTAGTGCAACTAACTATATATGGAATTTCAATGGTTTTGTGTGAGTAAAATAAGGTTTTTTAAATGCTAATTCCTAACTATGTATGGTCTATAACCTATGGTTTTTTCAGTGAATTTTCAAGGTTTTGTAAATGCTAATTCCTAACTATATATGGTCTATAACCTATGGTTTTTTCAGTGAATTTCAATGGTTTTTTAATAGCAAATATCATAAGCTGTCGAATGTCAAGTACGTGGTAAGTGAAAACATTTTCGTGTTTATGCACACTGATCTGCTTTGAATGGTGCCCCCCCCCCTCATTTCTATTAGGAGTACTCTCTCTTTGCAGATAGTGAAAGGTAGTTAACGCAGGCCTTTGCCCCCGTTGTAATCCGTCGTGCCTGCTTCTCTCTCCATTTGATTGATTGTTATCCAAGTATTTACTGTTTTAGAATTGGTTCTCTTTGGTTCATTCTCTATTTACAAACAAACACAGAGTCGCAATACTCTGTTTAGTCTTTGCAGATAACGAAAAATCGTGTAAAAAAAGAAAGAAAAGGAATCGAGCAAAATCAGTAGGCCACTAATGGGATCTCTTTTTGACCTCGCTAAAATAGAAACATTAGGAACAACCCCTCATGACAAATACAAAACTAGTGAGATGAACTGAACTCCACACAATGATGGCTGCAAAACAGCTCGGCTCCGCCACCCACCCCGCCCAAAATAACGATAAAGAGCGGCTGCCATGATTGGTTGCGGAATGGCCACAACGGAGCTACGAAATGGTGCTGCTCTCATGCTAACCCCAGCTTCGGTCTGAAACATCCAGAAACACTGTAGACTACCAATTCGATCAGTTCCGGTAGCGCCCCAATGTAACCCGGTAGAGAAGAACTAGCCCTCCCCTCTTTGACTGATGGTTCTTGTTGCCTGTCCTTTCTGTTGTCATTTAACAGAACTATTTAGCCTGCTGAAAGGGGTTGTGTTTCGACCGCTGGTTGGTGGAGACATTTTGACTATATTCTGGACCTGCGTTGTCGCGTAATGCGTCATATGACGCGCCGCGTTAGCGCATCCGGAAGTCATCCGGGGCGCGCAGCGCGTAACGTAAGCATAACAAGTCATGTGACTTGTTAATAAAACTTTTCATTGGTTCATTTTACTTTTCTTATTCTAATGATGAAAGCCTTGGTCATATCACCTAAAAATTACGCTTTTAATTACTTCCGAACATTATTTTCTCTTAAATATATGTTATAATGTTCCAGGCTAATGTACTTTCCCGGAAATTTTACAACTGTCCTGCAAGTAAAATATATTCTTTTTTCGAGAAAAAGGGCGTTTCTTCGTCCCATGACGGAGCCGTTGAGCAAAAGAGGGTCGACCTGCTGTCTTAGTCGCCGATACGCCTGAATATGAGATTCTTATCGATCACTTTATGTTGCAGGAATAGAAAACACAACAGCCCTTGACCATTTATCTTTACTGCGTTCCTTCGTATTATACCTTTTACCCTTCATGTAATTGGTCTGCTTTATTTCACTTGCCTTTTAATGATTCTAAAACAGTCACTATTATTAAAAACTTTACCAATGTATACACTACTACCATGTTTTCTTTTAAAAACCTTTATTGTGAAAATTTCATTATACAAATACGAGCCTATAACCACGTGGGCCTGCCACGGAGCAAACTGTAATCGTATATGATGAATAGACATTTACACTGTAGAGGAACGTAACGGGCGGGCCATTAGGTTGCAAAAACTAAGGTGTCTAACAGTTACGGAATCGGTGGACGTACATTTTATAATTAAAATACGACAGGGCCAGTTACAATAAAATTATCTAGATATACATTTGCGGGCAAGTACCATGGGTGACGTTAATTCGAATTTTCAACAGTACAGTAATCAATAACACATCAGAACTTAATATCAATAGGGATGTCGAAATATTCAATCAATTCTCGTCCCCGCCCGCCATGTGCTTCAAAACTGCATACGTATCTCGTGATTTCAAGGTTCTGCAACCAGTACACAACAAGGAGTTACGAGTCCCATTTATTCCGGCGCCATTTTGGGCGAGGACGGGCAGGTCCAGGATATAGTCAAAATGTCTCTACCAACCATCGACTATGATGATGTTCATATGCTGTATTTATTAGAGTAACACTCATCTGCCCACATGAAATTAATTTACCACAATCTAAACATGTCATTTTAATCTTTCCAAAGTTCTTCTAAATATTTGGGACCGTTTCCCTTGCCTCTGAAGCTCTCAGTGCCACTTCTTTGATGAATGTACTAGCAGGTCAGGGGTTCTCCTCCAAATCTCTCTTTTATGCAGCACTATAATTAATTGGTGCCACCTCTCCATATGACGATGCATGGTATAGTTACCACAACTATATATTTTTTCGGTTCCTCTGGAGAGTTCATCGTGGCAGATGAAGCGTGTAACATACCGGGCATTTACCTTTTTTTGCATGTACAGGAAAGGAAAAAAAAATCGAGCGTTCGAGTTCTTAGGTGTCCCAGGGCCATTTTAGTGGACCAGGCCCAAATCCAAAGAACAGCTATCTCACAGGCTAATGGGGCGACCCACGCCGAGTTTCAGCATTGTAGGATGACCACACAAGTACAGCAACTTGCTAGACATCACCTCGGTGCCATCCGGATCTCGGCGCCCCACTGCAGATGAAGTGCCTCTCAACTATGAAACCACCACGGTGACATCCGGATCTTGGCGCGTTGTGCTGCCTTCGGCCTATTCGCACATCGGTCCGCTACTGACGCCATCTCACAGGCTAATGGGGTGACCCACGCCGAGTTTCAGCATTGTAGGATGACCACACCAACTTGCTAGACATCACCTCGGTGCCATCCGAATCTTGGCATCTCAACGCCTAGTGGTATCTTCCATACAGAAAATATTGTTACGCTGCCTTTGGCCCCATTCGCACATCAGTCCGCAACTTAGACATCACCTCGATGCCATCCGGATCTTGGCATCTCAGCGCCTTGTGGTGTCAGTCAGAAAATATTGTTGCGCTGCCTTTGGCCCCATTCGCACATCAGTCCGCTACTGACACCATCTCACAGGCCAATAGGGCGCCCCACGCCGACTTTTACCATTGTACGATGGCCACACCAGTGGCACAACTTGCTAGACATCACCTCGGTGCCATCCGAATCTTGGCATCTCAACGCCTAGTGGTATCTTCCATACAGAAAATCTTGTTACGCTACCTTTGGCCCCATTCGCACATCGGTCCGCAACTTAGACATCACCTCGGTGCCATCCGGATCTTGGCATCTCAGCGCCTTGTGGTGTATTCTCTTCAGAAAATATTGTTGAGCTGCCTTTGGCCCCATTCGCACATCGGTCCGCAACTTACACATCACCTCGGTGCCATCCGGATCTTGGCATCTCAGCGCCTTGTGGTGTCTTCTACTCCGAAAATATAGTAGAAAATATTGTTGCGCTGCCTTTGGCCCCATTCACACATCAGTCCGCTACTGACACCATCTCACAGGCCAACAGGGCGCCCCACGCCGACTTTTACCATTGTACGATGGCCACACCAGTGCCACAACTTGCTAGACACCACCTCGGTGCCATCCGGATCTTGGCATCTCAGCGCCTTGTGGTGTCTTCAAATCAGAAAATATTGTTGCGCTGCCTTTGGCCCCATTCGCACATCGGTCCGCTACTGACGCCATCTCACAGGCCAACGGGGCGCCCCACGCCGACTTTCAACATTGTAGGATGGCCACAGAAGTGCGACAACTTACTAGACACCACCTCGGTGCCATCCGGATCTTGGCGCGTTGTGCTGCCTTCGACCTATTCGCACATCGGTCCGCTACTGACGCAAACTCACAGGCCAACGGGGCGCCCCACGCCGACTTTCAGCATTGTAGGATGGCCACACCAGTGCGGCAACTTACTAGACACCACCTCGGTGCCATCCGGATCTTGGCGCGTTGTGCTGCCTTCGGCCTATTCGCACATCGGTCCGCTACTGACGCAAACTCACAGGCCAACGGGGCGCCCCACGCCGACTTTCAGCATTGTTGGATGGCCACACCAGTGCGACAACTTACTAGACACCACCTCGGTGCCATCCGGATCTTGGCGCGTTGTGCTGCCTTCGGCCTATTCGCACATCGGTCCGCTACTGACGCAAACTCACAGGCCAACGGGGCGCCCCACGCCGACTTTCAGCATTGTAGGATGGCCACACCAGTGCTGCAACTTGCTGGACACCACCTCGGTGCCATCCAGATCTTGGCGCGTTGTGTTGCCTTCGGCCTATTCGCACATCGGTCCGCTACTGACGCCGCCTCACGTGCCAACGTATTTTCTCCTAATTTTACACCCTATGCCGCATAACAGGTCATGTGACTTGTTTATAAAACTTTTCATTGGTTCATTTTACTTTTGGTTTCCTAATGATGGAAGGCTTGATCATGTGACCTAAAAACAACACTTTTCATAGGATGAAAACTTTTTTTTTCCCCAAACGATGAAAGCCCCACCTTGTTTCTGGATGTTTCAGACTGAAGCTGGCGTCAGCATGAGAGCACCACCATCTCGTAGCTCAGTCGTGGTCATTCCGCGAGCAATCATGGCAGCCGCTCCCCACCAGAAGCCTGCAGGAGTCGGGGCCCCCAAAACTTTTGATGAATTCTCAAGGCGGAGGGGACGCTTTCGAGAATGAGGTCCAAGACCTAGCAGACAAGCGTCCGATTTCCAAGGTGTCCCAGGGCCATTTCAGTGGACCAGGCCCAAAAAGGAAACAGCCTGCCGCCATTTTGAGAGTCCTGTGACAGCCGCCTATCGCTGCACCGCAAGAGTGGACGCAACTCAGCTGAATTGCGGCTTTTGACACAGTGGACCAAAAGCGGACGGAATGGCAACTGAAACGGTAAAGGGGCGCCCCACTACAACAGATGACACTCCACCTGGAGAGGCCCGTTTACGCCGCCTCCCCCGGGGCGCTCCACGCCGTTATTCGGAGCAGCATTGTACGATACCAAAACCAGTGCGGCAACTTACTGGACATCACCTTGGTGCCATCGTTCTGCTGCCTTGGAACTATTCGCGCAACAGTTTGCTACTGATGACCCACCCCCCGCGACGCCCCATGCCGTTATTTGCTGGGTGGCAACTTACTAGACATCACTTTCGTGTCATCTAGATTTCAACGCGTTCTGCTGCCTTGGAACTATTCGCACAACAGTTTGCTACTGATGACCCACCCCCCGCGACGCCCCACGCCGGAAATCTGGACGTTGTGCTGCGTTGGGACTATTCGCACAGCCGACCGCTACTTCGTTGTTTTTCCCTAAAAATGTTTATATGTTATTACTATTTTTGTTTTCTTGTATATATTTATAAATTATTAAAGTTTTATAATCTTACTACTTTGTCGGAGTGCTATATATTTTTAATGTGACACATAATTGTAAAAACTTTGATGTACAAACAGTCATCCCTGGAATCTTCCGCTTCAGGCTCGGTCCCCTCCCCAATCACAATACAGGATGGTTTTCAGATAATAGCAACGCTTCTGCTGTGACGAATCTCATCGAGTGTGGGCCTTGATCTACTATAACTCCTTTGAAGAGGGGTGATTCTTTACAGCTGTGGCCATAAACTACATCTGCAGGGCTAGCTGATACCCTAGGACCAGCCTGGACAATCGGACACAGAGGAAAAGGAGTGTCAGAGGGTGCGGTAGTGAATAGGGCGAAAGGGAGGTGTCGGGCGGGCACAGGGTGTGATTCTCAGGGAACAGCAGCGCAGATGGGGGAGGTTTATTACCCATGCATAAGACAGAGAGCGGGGGTGACCACTGCCTGGGGGAGATGTTTGCGAGGGTGGGGAGCCATGCTAAGGATCGACAGCGTGCACAGAGTGGGTCTGGTCAAGGCATCTAAAATGGCTGCCGTGCACGACAAAAGTGTGGCATTTGAAAAAAGACAAGATGGCGCAGACAATGTTTTTCAACACTTCCTGATTTCCTTCGAATCGAACGTTAACAGACGTTGGGGCATATTACCAAAGTTAAGCGATATTTATCCCTAACGATGCTTAGCAACGATTTTTTTACCGTCAGAAATTATCGCAGATAAACCTTGCTATTATCAAGGTTTATCGGAAATACGATAAAAAACGACCGCAATGCATTAATATCGCTGAAAACTCAGCGATATTCATGCATTACCGAGCTAATGCTCTTAGCCATGTTATCCACCTCCCATTGGATAACATGGCTAAGAACTGCTCAGGGCAGGTGGTAGCTTTTAGAGATATTCGCCCTTATCTCGAATATTTCCAAAAGTTGATAATAGGAGATAGCGATGTTAGCGACTGTTTCCAGTCGCTAACATCTTGGCATGCCCACTTTGCATGTCATTAGTGATAAATATCACTCACATGCAAAGTGGGGCCCAAGATGGTCGCTATCTTCTACTAGCCGTCGCTAACTGGTGTTAGCAACAGCTAGGTAATACACATATAATTTTATCTCCGCGAAGCGGAGCGCTGTTACAGATATATATCTTGTTTCTGAACGTTAATTTCTCAAAATGCACTGAAGCACATATATTGAGACCTAGCAAAGGCACATCGGGCTACCAGTCCCTACAATTTTGCCAAGTTTCGTGCAAATCCATTCAGCTGTTCGATCCTACCGAGAGACAAGATGGCGGCCGCTACGGACTGTTTGGAATGTTTACAGACACCGGAGAGCCAATCAGCTTCGCTTCGCAAAGCTCCGTAACGCGAAAAGTACGCGAAGCGGTGCGCTGTTACAGATATATACCTTTTTTTGAACGTTAATTTCTCAAAATCCACTGGAGCACATATATTGAGATCTAGCAAAGGCACATCGGGCTACCAGTCCCTACAATTTTGCCAAGTTTCGTGCAAATCCATTCAGCTGTTCGATTATTATTATTTTTATTTTTTTTTGCCCCGCGGGGCCCTTTTAAAACCTCCACATCAAACCTAGGGGGTGAGCGACAATGTACTATGCCCCCTTATGGTCATTTGCCCCTTCGCTTCGGCCTCCTCTTGTCTCTCGATCCTACCGAGAGACAAGATGGCGGCCGCTACGGACTGTTTGGAATGTTGACAGACGCCGGAGAACCAATCAGCTTCGCTTCACAAAGCTCCGTTGCGCGAAAAGTCCGCGAACCAGTGCGCTGCCCGGTCCGCTGTTACAGATATATATCTTTTTTTAAACGTTAATTTCTCAAAATCCACTGGAGCACATATATTGAGACCTACAAAAGGCACATCGGGCTACCAGTCCCTACAATTTTGCCAAGTTTCGTGCAAATCCATTCAGCCGTTCGGGCTAAAAGTGAGGCCAACCGCCCTATGGAAAACTCAATGTTAAAAACACGTTTTGGGACCCCCCTTTTTTCTCGGCCCCCACTGGACGAACCCGCCCCAAATTTTCAAGGGCTGCTCAGAAACAAAATGTGCCATTTTCCTGAAAATTTCAGCCAATTCCGTCCACAAACGCCAAAGTTATTAGACATAGAATTTTCAAAAAACCCATAGAGAAAAAATCCTAACTATATATACCTACTGGCGACCGCCAGTAGGTAATATATATATATATACATATATATATATATATATATATATATATTTTCCACCAAGTTGTCCACTTCAAGAAATGCGCTCTTTTCACAGCTGGTGCGTGCGTCGAGGTCGGACCAGACCTCGTAACAATTCCTCATCAAAGGACGCCCAAACAAACACACGCACTCCACGGGCTTGGTAGATAATCACGATTTATTTCAGTGCCATTCCCCCTTCACCAACGCGTTTCACCCAGCAGGGCTTGTTCACGGTGCAAATTATCAAGAGTCCATTGTCTCTTTCTACAAAATACATTTCTTCCACATTAGCACATTATGATGCATTGTAGGATATGTAGTGTTATATGTGTTTTCCCAATTTGTGAAAAAAAGTTGAATTTCTTATTGTTTTCTTATACTTTCAATTCTACATCATACATTTATACTTATAATTCACAATGTCATTTGGGGATGAAATTCTATATTTGTTCATCAGGTGATTTTTATATTCACTATTAATGTTGAGTTTAGTCTTTAGCCTCCTCGTAATGGTCTCAGTGACCTATATATTTATTGGAGGATGAACGATCATTCTGAATTTTCGAGATCAGTGCTTTCCCATTCTCATTGCATTAGTTCTCTTTGTGAAATTTCCTGATTACTAGTTCATATTTCTTCTTTCATTTCTATCCCCTTGTTGACATTTTTATCCTTCTGATGTTGTTGATTTGATTTTCCTTTCTCTCCTTACAGATGTATATATAGCTCCTCATCCCCGTTAAGACCCAACGGGGTCTTCGTTTTGAATCTTATTATTAGTCTTGATTCCAATCTTCTAAGTTTTAATGTTCTATTTCCTCCTCGTTCGTTTATCGGAATCGTTGCTAGCCCAAAATATTTCATGTTCTCCCAAGTTTTGCCAGGGTGTGTCATCATGTGTTTTGATGTGGCGTAGGTTTGATCCTTGTTTTGTATTGCCCTGGTATGTTCTAGGATTCTTTTCTTGAGAGGGCACGTAGTACTACCTATATACCTTTTTCCACACTCACATTCTAGGCAGTATACTACATGTGTGGTATTGCATGTGATCTTCTCTTCAATTTTGAAAATTTTTCCTTGTGGATCCATGATGTTCTTGATGCTTTTTCCAATCTTACATGCCTTACACGCACTACATTTGCTGAATCCTTTCTGATGCTCTTGGAACCATTCATCCGGGCGTTTGTTGACAAAATGGCTGTTGACTAATTTGTCCGATAACGATGGAGCTTTTCTATAGGAGATTTGTGGCCATTTACCCAGTTGTTTTCCAATATCTGGATCTTTGGTTAAGATGCTCCAGTATTTTTTCAGGGATTTTTGTATCTTTGGACTCTCTTTGCTGAATGTCATGACCATTCTTATTGGTTCCTTTGTAGAGATCTCATTCTTATTGTTCTTTTTCCTTATGAGAATATCAGACCTAGTTATTGCTCTTGCTTTCATTTCTCCTTGTCTGATATCATTATATTTGTATCCTCTTTTTAGGAAGCGTGCTTTCGTGTCTTTGAATTTTAAGTTCATCTCATTTTGTTGGGAGCAGTTTCTTTTCATTCTTATAAATTCACCATAGGGAATGTTTTTCTTTATGCTTTTCGGATGAAAGCTTTTCCCATGTAAGATGCTGTTTGTCGCTGTGCTTTTGCGATGGACAGTTGTTTCAATTTTTTCTGCTTCAACATACACTTTAGTGTCCAAAAAAACAACCTCTTTTGAACTTATACTGTAGGTGAATTTTAACCCAACGTCGTTGTTGTTCAAGATATTAAAATAAGTCAAAAACTCCGCCTCTGTACCATCCCATAGGAGAAAGAGGTCGTCGATAAATCTCAGCCAAAGGGGTATCTTGGCTGAATAGCTGTCGTTTTCTTCTCTCCAAGCTATGGTCTTCTCCCACCATCCCATAACTAGATTCGCATAGCTTGGAGAGAAGGAAACTCCCATGGCAGTCCCACATTTTTGTGAAAAAACCTCCTTATTGAATAGGAAGATATTATTCCTAAGACACATTTCAATCATTTCTGTAATCATGTTATAATAATTCAGTTGAGCGATTGGTTTCTGTTTCAAAAAATATTTTATCGCCTTTAGTCCAATGTCGTGATTGATAGAGGTGTATAATGACACCACATCGATGGTTACTAGCATATAATTATGCTGCCATTGGGTGTTCATCAAGATTCGAAGGAAATCCCCCGTGTCCTTTATGTATGAGGTTAATGATGTAACCATGGGCGCTAATATACTGTCCACAAATATTGAGACATTCTGATACAGTGAGTCACAGCTGGAAATGATCGGTCTCCCAGGCGGGTTGTCTAAAGTCTTATGCACTTTCGGCAGAAAGTACATAGTTGGCATTACCGGAGTTTCATTTTGCAAAAATGTCATCTCCTGTTCTGTTAATAATCCATCTTCTTTCCATTTTTTCAGTTTCAGACTGAGGTCTATAGTTAGATCCTTTAGGGGGTTCTTCTTCAATCTCTGGTAGTTAGTCAAATTATTTAGTTGTTTCATTGCCTCTTCTATATATGCTGTTTTGTCTTGAATGACTATATTTCCCCCCTTGTCGGCAGGTTTGATCTCAATAGTCGTATTTTTCATTAGTTTTTCCAGTGCCTTTCTTTCCTGCTGGCTCAAGTTCTCCTTTGATTGGCCGTGTTTTGTATTGGAAATCTTCTCCAAATCTGAAACTACTAGTTCGTAGAATGTATCCATTCGATTTCCTGGATATAATATCGGGCAGAATTTGGATTTGTCCCTGAATTCACTTTTAGGATGTGCATCTGTCTTGATTCCCATCATTTGCAACATTTGTGTGTCTGTTATTGTGTCTCCTTCTGCCTCATTTGCTAGTTCATAAGCTGTTCGCAAACTCTCAATTTCCTGGATCACCATTTGTGGTTGATTGTCTTCTCCTGTTTGTATCGATTCTTTTTGTTGTTTACTGAAGAATTTGGCTAATTTTAATTTTCTGACGTATTTGTATAGATCTATCTTGGTTTCGATAGGGTCAAAATGTTTTTCAGGGCAAAACGTCAATCCTTTATTTAGTAAGCTTTCCTCAGCTCTGGTCAGGACATGCTTGGATAGATTTATTATCAAATACGGTTCCTTTTCAGCTTCTTCTTCTATTTCCTCACTGTCCGATTTCGTAGGGGATAGCTTCTTTTTTCTACCGAGGCTCCGTCTTGTTTTTCGTCTTTTCTTTGAGATGGTTTGTGTTCTCCACCTCTCCCTCTGTTCATCCCCCTTCCTCTTCCTCTCCCTCTCGGATTTTGTTGGTCTATATAGACCAATTGCATCTCTTCTAAAAAAGAGGGGCGTTGGCCAGTGCTTTGTTGTCCTTCTCCTTCACTGAAGTCTGTATCAGATTCACTGGCTGTTACATTTAAGGTTGATTGGCTTGGTCTTGTATTTCCCTTGATTTGTTGTTTCAATGTTTCGAAGCGTTTGGCAAATGTTAGAATGGTTCCACTCTCATAATCATGTTCATCGCGTCTGAACTTGCGTTCTTTTCGCTCCGCTACTTCATTTTCATGTCTCTCCAAATTTCTTTCCATTTCTTTTCTTAGTTTTTTCGTATTTTCTTCATCATTGATGGCAAGTATTTTTTCCTCCAATTCAGCAATTTCTTTGTGTAATTTTGTAGTGTCTATTTTTGCATGTTTCACTATTATTCGTAGCATATTTTTGGAGCATTGCATATTATTTTCGCCCCACTCTTCCAACATTTCTGGGGTAGTATCTGGGTGATTGGGTAGAGTGAAGATTCTCAGACCTCTCGGTATTCTATCGCATTCAATATACTTTTCCAGGGTGATGATTTCCCAGCTTTTTGTTATTTCTCTCTTTAGTTTTCTTTCTAATTGTACGAACAGTTGTTTGTGGCTTAGGTTTCCTGATTCATTCCCTTTTTCCCTTTCTTTGTTCCTTTGCTCTGGTTGTTTCCCTTTCTGAAACATGCGCTCTGCTCTTTCTGAGCGCTTCATGGCCCTCTCTTCCATGATTAATATTTAAGGAATATCCTCGTTGGTAATATGCTTTCAAGAAGGGTAGAATTAGTTTAAGTTGTAACGTGATGATAAGATAAACAAACAATTTATTTTTGGTTTTCCGATGCAGGGGAATATCTCATGGCTTTTTATTGTGTTATTATTTCGTTTGCAAGTCCGTGAGCTTATCGGCTTGTATAGGGAGTTTCTGTAGTTGCTGCCTGCAACTTGCTTTTAATTCTCCCTCAGCTCGCTGCGACCCCCAGTGCCACGCTTAGTTTAAATGTCTGGCGCTGCTTCGCACTCACCTCCTTTCCGTCGTGAGCCTCGCGAAGGCGTCGTGTGCTTTCTTCCGCTTTGTAGAAAAGCCGGCTTCTGGGTTTGTTTACTGCTTCGTAAAAATGCTTCGGATTATTTTCTCTGCTAGATGATTCTTCTGCCTTCGCGTATCCCACGAGGCAGGAGTCCCGTCCCACAGAACATTCAATCCGCATCAATTTCAGGCAGGCAGTTCGGTCGGGCGCTATTTCAATTTTCAATTATTTTCCACCAAGTTGTCCACTTCAAGAAATGCGCTCTTTTCACAGCTGGTGCGTGCGTCGAGGTCGGACCAGACCTCGTAACAATTCCTCATCAAAGGACGCCCAAACAAACACACGCACTCCACGGGCTTGGTAGATAATCACGATTTATTTCAGTGCCATTCCCCCTTCACCAATGCGTTTCACCCAGCAGGGCTTGTTCACGGTGCAAATTATCAAGAGTCCATTGTCTCTTTCTACATTAAATACATTTCTTCCACATTAGCACATTATGATGCATTGTGGGATATGTAGTGTTATATGTGTTTTCCCAATTTGTGAAAAAAAGTTGAATTTCTTATTGTTTTCTTATACTTTCAATTCTACATCATACATTTATACTTATAATTCACAATGTCATTTGGGGATGAAATTCTATATTTGTTCATCAGGTGATTTTTATATTCACTATTAATGTTGAGTTTAGTCTTTAGCCTCCTCGTAATGGTCTCAGTGACCTATATATTTATTGGAGGATGAACGATCATTCTGAATTTTCGAGCTCAGTGCTTTCCCATTCTCATTGCATTAGTTCTCTTTGTGAAATTTCCTGATTTGAATTGAAAGTATAAGAAAACAATAAGAAATTCAACTTTTTTTCACAAATTGGGAAAACACATATAACACTACATATCCCACAATGCATCATAATGTGCTAATGTGGAAGAAATGTATTTAATGTAGAAAGAGACAATGGACTCTTGATAATTTGCACCGTGAACAAGCCCTGCTGGGTGAAACGCGTTGGTGAAGGGGGAATGGCACTGAAATAAATCGTGATTATCTACCAAGCCCGTGGAGTGCGTGTGTTTGTTTGGGCGTCCTTTGATGAGGAATATATATATATATATATATTATATATATACATATATATATATATATATATATATATATATATATATATATATATATATATATATATATCAGGATTTAAAGGGACTTAATACCCCAACTTAAAACAAGCCATGTGGCGCGTTTGCACAGTGGTGAAGGCATTGGGCGGGGTCTGATGTGACAAGTGTGCAAACGCGCTCTGTGGCGTGTTTTCAGTTGAGGGTTAAGTCCCCTTGAATCCTGAGGGTCCCTTGGGTCCAACTAGCCCACCAGGTACCTCCAGTAAGCGCCACAGAGCTGCTTTGCAGAGAGGTCTAATCATCCAGTCACTACTCATGTACTCATGCAATGACCCAGGCATTATCTCATGGCAAATACAGAGGAGGTCATGCTAATCACAGGGGTACCCCAACGCATAGTGTTCCCTACTGTATGTAGGTGTTTTCATTGTATTCTAAGTGTCTTTTAGCAGAGCACTGGTTCTAGGCCTGGTTAGTCAGAGTCAGCTACCATCAGTACCCATCAGCAAAACGTTGGGGCACAGGAGGACTTTGTGCTCCACTGTTGGTTCTTTCTGCACATCTGTTCTTCTTCCTGCACCTTTCTTCGTCTTTCAGGAATTCTGTTGCCTCTTTCTGCATTTGTCTTGCTTCTTTCTGCGCATTTATTCCCCTTTCTTCACATGTCCTACCTTTGTAGGCATAGTTAGAAATTAGCTTTTAAAAAACCTTAGAAATTCACTGAAAATAACATAGGTTTCAGGGACGTTATAGATAAAAATTTTGATTTAAAATACCTTTGAAATTCACTGAAAAAAACATAGGGTTCAGGGACGTTATAGTTAGAAATTAGCATTTCGAAAAACCTTAGAAATTCACTGAAAAAACCATAGGTTTCAGGGACCTTATAGGTAATTGGAAATTTCACTCGTTCAAAACCATATAAATTCGGCTGTTATAGTTAGGAGACCTAACTATAACTCGACCAGTCACTACTCATGTACTCATGCAATGACCCAGGCATTATCTCAAGGCAAATACAGAGGAGGTCATGCTAATCACAGGGGTACCCCAATGCATAGTGTTCCCTACTGTATGTAGGTGTTTTCACTGTATTCTAAGTGTCTTTTAGCAGAGTGCTGGCTCTAGGCCTGGTTAGTCAGAGTCAGCTACCACCAGTACCCATCAGCAAAACGTTGGGGCACAGGAGGACTTTGTGCTCCTCTGTTGGTTCTTTCTGCACATCTGTTCTTCTTCCTGCACCTTTCTTCGTCTTTCAGGAATTCTGTTGCCTCTTTCTGCATTTGTCTTGCTTCTTTCTGCGCTTTTCTTCCCCTTTCTTCACATGTCCTACCTTTGTAGGCATAGTTAGAAATTAGCATTTTAAAAACCTTAGAAATTCACTGAAAATAACATAGGTTTCAGGGACGTTATAGTTAGAAATTAGCATTTCAAAAAACATTAGAAATTCACTGAAAAAACCATAGGTTTCAGGGACCTTATAGGTAATTGGAAATTTGACTCGTACAAAACCATAGAAATGTGGCTGTTATAGTTAGGAGACCTAATTATAACTCGACCCCTGCAATGCACTGTTGATGACGTCACATATTACATCACTCATGACATGCTCAGTGACATCACTGATTACATCACTGATGACATCTCAAACAACATCACTGATGACATCATCCAGTGAATGTGTGTTTCTGTAAAGTATACAAATATTTTTTATATATATATGCCAAGGTGTATTGTAGTATGAGTGGGTGTATGAGTATCTGAATGGATGATTTAGTGCTGTGTGACTGACTGTATAAGTGAGTGATTAAATGTGTCTTACTGAATTTATTTATTTTTGAATTTTATAGAGCGCTCGGCTACCCCCGAGGGGGTGTCCCGGCGCTGACAACTAATGAGCTCTAAGAAGGAGGAGAGAATCAGGAAGAAAACAACCAAGTCTTAAGTTTGCGGCGAAAGATGGATTCAGTGGGAACAAATCTTAGCTCCAAGGGGAGGTTATTCCACAGTCTAGCTGCTACTACTCCAAAAGCTCTACCGCCTACTCTAGAAAGGCGGAAGCGTGGGACAACCAGGAGACGTAAACTGTTGGATCGTAAGGATCTCACAGAGTGTGATAGAACAAGACGTTTTTTCAGATAGCCTGGGCCAAGATTGTTCAAGGCTCGAAAAGCAAGAATCAGTATCTTAAAGTGGATCCGCTTAGTGATAGGGAGCCAATGCAGTAGTTTACGATAAGGTGCTACAGATTGTCGAAACGGAATATTGCCAATCAATCTAGCAGCGGCATTCTGCACGATCTGCAGACGTTCAATCTGGTACAGAGGGGCACCTGCGTAGAGACTGTTCGCATAGTCTAAGTGAGACGTGATCAATGACTGAACCACCGTTCTACGGGCATTCAATGGGAGGTAAGGCAAAATCTTTTTAATCATACCCAATTTCGCAAAACAGGCAGATGTAGTCTTAATAATGTGAGGAGCACAAGAGAGGGTATTGTCAAACAGGAAGCCCAGATTGCGAACTGTGATAGCTGGTATCGGAGGGGGGTCAAGGACCACTGGCCACCACAGGCTAGAGGGAATAGGAGTTTTCTGATTAAAAAACATTACCTCCGTTTTGTCAGTATTAAGCCTAAGGTGGTTGGTGGTCATCCAATTGCAGATGTTATTTAAACACTGACGAAAGTTGGCAAAAGAGGTGTCAGAGTGATCCCTAAAAGAAAACACCAGCTGGGTATCATCAGCATAGGAGATCACTCTGACTCCCCAAGATTCCACCACCTTGGCCAGAGGGGCAAGATACACATTAAATAATAAAGGGCTCAGGGCCGAGCCCTGGGGGACACCACAAAGAAGAGGTTTCTCAGTCGAAGTAAAAGGCTTCAAAAAGACCCTCTGAGAACGATCCTTCAGAAAGGAGCTGATCCAGGTCAACACAGTACCTCCTATGCCCAACTGGCAAAGGCGATCCAATAAGATTGTGTGGGAAACCGTATCAAAGGCGGCGGATAGGTCGAGGAGAACCAACATGGCCTCCTCGCCCCTATCCACACACTCTCTGACAGTTTCGGAGACTTCAAGGAGAGCTGTCTCCGTACTGAAGCCTGCTCTGAATCCAGACTGAGAATCATGGAGAAGCAGATTAGTCTCCAGAAATTCAGCCAGTTGCAGTTGAACTGCTTTCTCCAAGATCTTAGCTGACTGAGGAAGGAGGGAAATGGGCCGGTAGTTAGAGAAGAGGCTAGGATCTGAATTCGCCTTTTTAAGGATCGGGACCAGCATGGCCTCCTTCCATATGGAGGGAAACTGGCCTGAACCCAGAGAACAATTCCAGATATCAAGGACGGGCTCAATCAATATAGGGGCAAGAATACCCATCATAGTAGCCGGAATCAGGTCAAGAGGGGAGCCAGATTTGCACTGTGTAATTAGTCTCTGAGAAGACTCAATAGTCATCTCCTTAAAAGATTCGAGGAGAGGAATGTCCCCGTCTATCTCTCTAGGAGCTGGTGAGATACCCTCTGCGGGGAAGGAGGACCTGATGGTCACGATCTTCTCCTGAAAGTATTCGGAGAGACCATTACACAGTACCTGGCTAGCCGGGATCTGAGAAGATAAGGCCGCAGGATGCGAAAAGTCCTTCACAATTTTAAAAAGGGATTTGGAGGAATTCCTAGATTTCTCGATTTGGAGGACAAAAAAATCTCTCATAGTTGACCGTTTTAAGGAGAGAAACTTTCTCAGAGCGGATTTATAAACAACTTTGGCCTCTGGATCATAGTTTTTTCGCCATAGACGTTCAAGTTTTTTACAACGGCTCTTCTCCTCCCTAAGCGTCTGGGAGAACCAGGGTGATGAAGGCCGAGATCTAGCCGACGTGATGGATTGGAGGGGCGCGATGGTATCTATGGCGCTCAGCAAAGTTGCATTGAATTCGGACACCCTTTTATCAACAGTGTTACAGGACGAGGGTGCATAGCCATTAAGCAAAAAAGGACTCAGGGTGGCGCAGGTTACTTTGTGCCATTTTCTCCTGACCTCCTTATTGAATACAGTAGGTAGGGGCGCCAAGGTAAGGGTAAGATCAAAAGGCACAAGATAGTGGTCCGACCAGATAAGCGGGAGAGGTGGATGAAGCAGGATGTCCAGGTGCCTTGAGAAGACCAAATCCAAAGTATGGCCTGCTTTGTGCGTGGAGCCCTGAACTAATTGAGGGAGATTTAGACCCCTCAAAGCATCCAGAAACTGGTTAGCCGGAGAACATAAAGGATCATCCACGTGTAAATTGAAATCACCAAGTACAATAAAGTTCGAGTGTTTAAGGGACAAGTCAGCAATCAAATGTACAAGCGCCATAAGAGAGCCAGACGAGGCAGTAGGTGGATTGTATACTAAAATCCCAGCCAAAATAACGGCCGCGGAATCTGCCAGAGTAAAGTGCATTGCTTCAATTTTACCAATATTTCCAAGTTTAGTAGACGTCAATTTGAAATGTGCCTTAGCAATAATAGCAATACCCCCGCCCATTTGGCCACCTTCACGATGACAACCTTTGAAGAGGTAATCAGGAGGCGTGGCCAAAAGAATATCGGGGTTCGAGGAATCCTTCAGCCACGTCTCAGTGAGAAACAGTACATCCCAAGCGTCCGCAGTAAGGGATGACCAGATCTCACCAGCATGGCGTGGCAGGGAGCGACAGTTAAGCAGCGCCATTTTAAGCGTTGGGGCTAGAATATGACGCTTACTTATATTACCGTTTTGGGTAAAACGTTTCCTAGCTGGTTGCAGACTAAAAGCACATAATGGGCATTTAAACGAGGAATCCTCTAATTGGCTGGGGCTGCATAAGGGAATCAGGGAACATGCCCTAGGGCGCAGTTGAAGTAGTGCTATTTTGGACCAAATAATGTTAGAAGTCCCTACGGAAGGCAGGGGGACCGGCACTAGGCACGGGCCAGGCGCGGACGGGCGCAGACGGGCTTGCCTTAGGCGCGCCCGCTGCGCCCCTCCGCTGCGCGGACGGGAAGTACCATTGTTTAAATACATGAGGAGGGTGGGAGGCGGCCAGAACTGGACCGCTCCCCTGCCTGTCCCAAGATGGCGGCTGTCCCTCTCTGTGCCGGCGTCAGCGACAATATCGGCTGATCCGGTGGGGAGAGACGTGCAGGGACCCTCCGGCGATGTAAATCTCGCCTTCAAGGTAAATGCACCAATGTGGAATTAAAATAGAAACACATAAAATATTTACACTTTTTAAAATCAGGCGACCCAACAAAGTGCAAAGCGCAAGTATAGAAAGGGAGAAGCGCCCCCGGCTTTCCGCCTCAGGGGAAGAGCAAAATAAGTCTGGCTGACCGCTCCACAAGCGCGCCTTAAGTAAACAAGGGAGGGCGGGAGGCGGCCAGAACTGGACCGCTCCCCTGCCTGTCCCAAGATGGCGGCTGTCCCTCTCTGTGCCGGCGTCAGCGACAATATCGGCTGATCCGGTGGGGAGAGACGTGCAGGGACCCTCCGGCGATGTAAATCTCGCCTTCAAGGTAAATGCACCAATGTGGAATTAAAATAGAAACACATAAAATATTTACACTTTTTAAAATCAGGCGACCCAACAAAGTGCAAAGCGCAAGTATAGAAAGGGAGAAGCGCCCCCGGCTTTCCGCCTCAGGGGAAGAGCAAAATAAGTCTGGCTGACCGCTCCACAAGCGCGCCTTAAGTAAACAAGGGAGGGCGGGAGGCGGCCAGAACTGGACCGCTCCCCTGCCTGTCCCAAGATGGCGGCTGTCCCTCTCTGTGCCGGCGTCAGCGACAATATCGGCTGATCCGGTGGGGAGAGACGTGCAGGGACCCTCCGGCGATGTAAATCTCGCCTTCAAGGTAAATGCACCAATGTGGAATTAAAATAGAAACACATAAAATATTTACACTTTTTAAAATCAGGCGACCCAACAAAGTGCAAAGCGCAAGTATAGAAAGGGAGAAGCGCCCCCGGCTTTCCGCCTCAGGGGAAGAGCAAAATAAGTCTGGCTGACCGCTCCACAAGCGCGCCTTAAGTAAACAAGGGAGGGCGGGAGGCGGCCAGAACTGGACCGCTCCCCTGCCTGTCCCAAGATGGCGGCTGTCCCTCTCTGTGCCGGCGTCAGCGACAATATCGGCTGATCCGGTGGGGAGAGACGTGCAGGGACCCTCCGGCGATGTAAATCTCGCCTTCAAGGTAAATGCACCAATGTGGAATTAAAATAGAAACACATAAAATATTTACACTTTTTAAAATCAGGCGACCCAACAAAGTGCAAAGCGCAAGTATAGAAAGGGAGAAGCGCCCCCGGCTTTCCGCCTCAGGGGAAGAGCAAAATAAGTCTCATAAGTATGCATGGGTTAGTGACTAAACTGTGTGAATGTCTCTATTAGTCTGTTAGTTGGTGTGTAAGCGGCTGCATGACTTGGTGAGTAGCTACATGAGTGTCTATATGGGTTATTTATTGGTTGTCTGAGTATCTGTATGGGTGCTTGAGTGTCTTTGTGGGTGTGTGGGGGTGTGTGTGACTCTGTACATAGATATGTGAGCGGTTGTTTCACCGGGTGTATAGGTTCAAGAGTGCATATGGAAACAGCTGTATGGGTGGGTGGGTGTGTGTATGTATGGGTGTGTTGGTGAGTGAATGATATCTCAGTGGTGCATGTGTAACTACATATGTTTTAAAGCAGTATATGTGAGTGTTGGAGTATATAAATGACTATATGTGAGAGTGAGTGATTGCAAGAGTATCTGTATGGATGAGTGTGTGTATCTATGAGTGATTGGGCTTGTGAGCAAGGGGAAACCTGAAACGCGTCGAGCCGTGTATTTTGATGAACAGTGATGGACAGTATCCAGCAGAACTCTCGTTGAAAGAAAGGTGTCCTCTGCGGTGGCCTCCTCAAATGGGAAACCTTTTGTTGTGTGTGTGTGTGTATATATATATATATATATATATATATATATATATATATATATATATATATATATATATATATATATATATATATATATATTACCTACTGGCGGTCGCCAGTAGGTAGTTATAGTTAGGATCGTTTTCCATAGGAAATCCGCAACATTCTATTGGGAATAACTTTGGCGCCGAATGAGGGATCTGCCAGTAATTTTCCTTAACTTTGCCTCGCTGCGCTCCGCTCCTTCCCTGAAAGTTTCGGGGGGATCCGTCAAGCGGGGGCCGAGATAAAAGGGGGGTCCCAAAACGTGTTTTCCCCATGTTAATTTCCATAGGGCGGTTGGACTCACTTTTAGCCCGAACGGCTGAATGGATTTCCACCAAACTTGGCAAAATTGTAGGGACTGGTACCCCGATGGGCCTTTGCTATGTCTCAAGATATATGCTCCAGTGGTTTTTACGAAAATTAACTTTGAAAAAATATATATTGGGCTACATTGGGCTATATATATGTTAGAGCCCAAATGTAGCCCAATGTAGCCCAATGTAGCCCAAAGATGGCCACCAGAGACAAAAAAAACAAATGTAGCCCAAATATCAGCCAGATGTAGCCCAACTATAGCCCAATGACAGAATGTCCCAAAGTGTTCTAAAGAACAACTAGAGCGCTAACAGTCT
This sequence comes from Lissotriton helveticus, assembly GCF_964261635.1. Classification (NCBI taxonomy): domain Eukaryota; kingdom Metazoa; phylum Chordata; class Amphibia; order Caudata; family Salamandridae; genus Lissotriton; species Lissotriton helveticus. Next base: position 131,826,383 of record NC_136070.1, on the reverse strand, counting down.
TACTTATGACAAACGTATGGCACACCTGAAGTCATCTTGATTGGAATAAAGTGTTAACACTTAAAACATTTAATTTGCAAAGGAACAAAATGAGGGGGTTCATTTTGCCATAGAAATTATGATTAGTGCTGAAGAAAGAAAAAGTAGGGCACATTTTCAGTGACTTCTCAAATCCTCTTATATTTCATTAAAAAATTCTGATATACAGTCTCCCAAGATGGCCACCAGAGACAAAAGAGCCCAAATGTAGCCCAAATATCAGCCAGATGTAGCCCAACTATAGCCCAATGACAGAATGTCCCAGAGTGTTCTAAAGAACAACTAGAACGCTAACAGTCTTACGTATGACAAAAGTATGGCACACCAGAAGTCATCTTGATTGGAATAAAGTGGTAACACTTCATACATTTAATTTGAAAAGGAACAAAATGAGGGGTTTCATTTTGCCATAGAAATGTTATATATATATATATATATTCACTGAAAAAACCATAGGTTACACACCAGTTATAGTTAGGAATTAGCATTTAAAAAACCTTTGAAATTCACTGAAAAAACCATAGGTTTCACATCAGTTATAGTTAGCTGGAAATTTTACTCGCATAAAACCATTGAAATTCCCACGTTATAGTTAGTTGGACTCACTATAACTTGCACGGCTGCAATGCACTGCTGATGACGTCACATATTACATCACTCATGCATATATTTAAATATTTAAACATTACTCGCTAATATATGTATTCACTAAGATACACTTAATAAGCCAGTTAACCAGTCAATTTTTTTTTTTAAAACACTGCCATGAGTGATGTAATATGTGACGTCATCAGCAGTGCATTGCAGCTGAATTTTCAGTGAATATATATATATATATATATATATATATATATATATATATATATATATATATATATATATATATATATATATATGTATAGATAGATAGCAGTTTTCATCCAAAGATTCCAATGAACACAGGAAAGATGAATCGCGGACCCAGAAAAGTTCTTTGTGCCAAAAGTTTATTTAAACACCCTGCATCAATGCCGGCATGACGCGTTTCAGCCCCACCTGGGCCTTGATCACATGACGCGTTGCGCTTGGGGAAAGACGCTTTTAAAGTGCAAGTGCAATGGTAATACAATTCAGCTGTGCTGTGCAATAGTAAACACTGTAGACAGACTATAAATGTTCGTAAATAGAGGCATAAATGCCAGAATTCATCAAATTTTAAGGTGCAACATAAATTTAGCAATAACTAACTGCATAAATGCATAAATAGTTGCTGCATGGACATAAGTACAAAACCCGTAAAAAATATATAAATATATAAATAATTAAATAATCATATATATACACCGTATAACATGTAATATAAAGTGCAATCAACAGGGTGATGTCCACAGGGCTAATCTCTCAAATGTCTACATACTATATTAAGAGGTGCCCAAACGGAAGGGTCAAAGTGGAAAGCTTCCAATTAACATAACCCCAGGTATTCTCACTAATACCTAGTCACATGCTAAAAAAACAATACAAATGTCGCAAAGCAATGTCAGTCTAAAATTGGAATTTGAGTGTGGCAACAAAATTCCCAAGAAAATATATATCATATAATAAAGCCCTTGTGGGCATGCACAGTAATCAATTTGCTGACTTACCAAAAAGGCCGAACCCACCAAAAAAAACTCTTAACCAATGGAAAAGAGATAAGGGTGGTATGTGAAGAAAAAATATATAGTGAATTAAACCAAGTGCTGCATTAATCATAATGAATAAAATAATAGTAAAATACATAGCGCATAGTTATTTGACAATCCTTGTTTAGTCGTTAGGAGTTTAAATGCACAATCAATCAGTAATATAATAATACTGCAAAGATATCAAAAGCTTTACAGAAAATAGCATAAGAGTGGATATCATAATTTATAGAAATGTGTGCAGATCTTCAGTTGTGTTGAGTTCCAGTATATATCTGGTTTCCAGAAGGCAAAGAGCACTTTCATGGTCACCCCCTCTACGGGACTGAGGTATACAGTCTATGGCGTAGTAACTAAGGTGTAATGGGTCACTGCCATGCTTTGCTTCAAAGTGTCTCGCCACCGGGTATGCCTGATCCTTGTTGGCATTTGCCCGTATATGCTGAAGGACTCTTTTGTGCACGGGTAGCTTAGTGCTTCCCACATAGCGTAGTGCACACGGGCATTCCAAAACATACACAACATACTCTGTCTTGCAAGTGATTCTTTTCTTGATATACACTGGACGAGACGAGAAGGGAGTACTGTACTCTTTTCTATTTTTTGCATGTTTACATGCCTTGCAAGTAATGCACTTAAAAAAGCCCTTCTGTTTGGATAGCCAGTTTGACGGTAACTTAATTTCAGGGCTACTTTACACAAGGCAATCACCCATAGTTCTGGCCTTCCTGAAAGTCAGTTGTGGTGTACGACTACTCTTTACCAGGTCTGCACCTATTATTGGGTCTTTTAGTATCAGGTTCCAATTGCGTTTAAAAATTCCCCTGATAGCTTTATGCTGTCAATTAAACGTCATAATGACTGGTGAAAGTCTGGTTTACATGTGTTTCCTTAGGGATTAGTGACTGTTCCCTTGTGAGCAATCTAGTTTTGTTAATGGCTCTATCAACAACTCATGCCTTATACCCTCGTGAAAGAAATCTTTTCTTGCAACACTCCTGAGCAAGTTGACATTCAGACTCACTGCTACAAATGCGTATTACCCGGAGCATCTCCCCATAGGGGATACTCTGGATGAGATGCTGTGGGTGATGGCTAGACGCATGCAGCAATGAGTTACCCGCGGTGGGTTTGCGGTAAAGCCTTGTGGATATGGTGTTATTCAGAATAAAGACCTCCACATCCAAAAAGACAACAGATTCCTTCCTCATGTGGGCAGTAAACTCGAGGTTAAGCTGGTTATCATTTAGCTGTACAATAAATTGTTTGCCCAAATGTTCCGGACCCCTCCAAATAATAAAGAGGTTGTCAATATATATATATATATGAGTGTAAATAAAATGCAGCAAAATATTCGGCAACACCCACTGGAGGGCAATAATTGCAGACTGTTAATGAACCACAAGTACCAGCATTCTCTGCGAGGCCTATTGAGGTGCCCACTAGGGGGCAAACACTACAAATATGTGTAATTGCCTTGTTGGTGTGTTTTTCAGCCCAGAGATGCCGTGGCTAACCTTTGAGAAAGGTCAATGTTTGACCGAAATTCATCAGGGACAGAAGCCTGCCAGCGCTGAAATTGAAATAAAATCATAATCACCATGAGGAGTGCAACTCATTCCTCTCTGAGGTGAGAGTTCCTGTTGTGATACTTAATGGCTTGGTCCTGCCGGGAGTGATGCACCACCAAACTAAAGAGAAGCCATAACTGCCCGAATATGGACCGTGTTTGTTGAAGGCGAAAGCAGTTGGGCAGTAGGTACCGCGAAGGATCTAACTTTGGTAAGGACTCCAGCACCTTCAAAGTGGGATGCAAGGGAGCAACGGTGATGTTTAAATAAAATGCTGCAAAATATTCGGCATCACCCACTGGAGGGCAATAATTGTGGACTGTTAATGCACCACAAGTACCAGCATGCTCTGCGAGGTCTATTGAGGCGCCCACTAGAGGACTAACACTACAAATATGTGCGCTCGCCTTGTTGGTGTGTTTTTCAGCCCAGAGATGCTGTGGCTAACCTTTGAGAAAGGTCAATGTTTGACCAAAATGCATCAGGGACAGAAGCCTGCCAGCACTGCAATTGAAGCCTGCCAGCACTGCAATTGAAATAAAATCATAATCACCGCGAGGATATATATATATATATATATATATATATATATATATATATATATATATATATATATATATATATATATATATATATATATATATATATATATTCACTGAAAAAACCATAGGTTATAGACCATATATAGTTAGGAATTAGCATTTACAAAACCTTGAAAATTCACTGAAAAAACCATAGGTTATAGACCATATATAGTTAGGAATTAGCATTTAAAAAACCTTATTTTACTCACACAAAACCATTGAAATTCCATATATAGTTAGTTGCACTAACTATATATCGCGCACCCGCAATCCACTGCTGATGATGTCACATATTACATCATTCATGACATGGTCAGTGACATCACTGATGACATCACTGATGACATCTCAAATGACATCACTGATGACATCATCCAGTGACTGTGTGTTTCTGTAAAGTTTAAATATGTTTTACATATTGAAGAATGAGTAGATGTATAAGTGTCTGGACGAAGGATTTAGTAGGTGCATGACTGAATGTATGAGTGAGTGATTAAATGTGTCTCACTGAGTGCATGGGTTAGTGACTAAACTGTCTTAATTTGTGCATCATTATGTCTGTTGTTCTGTAAACTGCTGCATGTGTTGATCAGTAGCTATATGATTAACTATATGGGTTATTGATTGATTGTCCAAGTATTTGTATGGGAGACTGAGTGTGTGTGTGGCTGGCTGGGAGGTGTGTGACTCTGTGCAGATCAATGTGTACTTGTATCAATGATTGTATAAGAAAGTAAGTATGTGTTAGTATATGTTTGAAAATGTAAGGTGCTCTATGTTTAACTGTATAGACAAGAAAATGGAAGTGTGATTGATTCTTTACAGGACTGACTAGGTGTGTGAGTAACTCCATGGATGAGTGGCAGAGTGTGAGTGTCTGTATAGGTGTATGAGTGCATATGATAGTGTTGTAAACATGAGTGATTGTATGTATGAATGATTGTATGGGTGAATGAGTGAATGTGTGTGTAGACGTAGGAATCAGTGAGTGCGTATGTAGTAACTAGTATTGGTGTGTCAATGGTTTCAAAAATTATACTCTGTATTTAACACTGGGTGAAACAGAGGTTATATTAAAATGTGAGGAGATGCATTGTATTGTCACATGAATGATATCATCAGTGATGTGGTCATTGATGTCAAATGAGATGTCATCAGTGATGTCATCAGTGATGTCATTTGAGATGTCATCAGTGATGTCATCAGTGATGTCACTGACCATGTCATGAATGATGTAATATGTGACATCATCAGCAGTGGATTGCGGGTGCGCGATATATAGTTAGTGCAACTAACTATATATGGAATTTCAATGGTTTTGTGTGAGTAAAATAAGGTTTTTTAAATGCTAATTCCTAACTATATATGGTCTATAACCTATGGTTTTTTCAGTGAATTTTCAAGGTTTTGTAAATGCTAATTCCTAACTATATATGGTCTATAACCTATGGTTTTTTCAGTGAATTTCAATGGTTTTTTAATAGCAAATATCATAAGCTGTCGAATGTCAAGTACGTGGTAAGTGAAAACATTTTCGTGTTTATGCACACTGATCTGCTTTGAATGGTGCCCCCCCCCCTCATTACTATTAGGAGTACTCTCTCTTTGCAGATAGTGAAAGGTAGTTAACGCAGGCCTTTACCCCCGTTGTAATACGTCGTGCCTGCTTCTCTCTCCATTTGATTGATTGTTATCCAAGTATTTACTGTTTTAGAATTGGTTCTCTTTGGTTCATTCTCTATTTACAAACAAACACAGAGTCGCAATACTCTGTTTAGTCTTTGCAGATAACGAAAAATCGTGTAAAAAAAAAAGAAAAGGAATCGAGCAAAATCAGTAGGCCACTAATGGGATCTCTTTTTGACCTCGCTAAAATAGAAACATTAGGAACAATCCCTCATGACAAATACAAAACTAGTGAGATGAACTGAACTCCACACAATGATGGCTGCAAAACAGCTCGGCTCCGCCACCCACCCCGCCCAAAATAACGATAAAGAGCGGCTGCCATGATTGGTTGCGGAATGGCCACGACGGAGCTACGAAATGGTGCTGCTCTCATGCTAAACCCAGCTTCAGTCTGAAACATCCAGAAACACTGTAGACTACCAATTCGATCAGTTCCGGTAGCGCCCCAATGTAACCCGGTAGAGAAGAACTAGCCCTCCCCTCTTTGACTGATGGTTCTTGTTGCCTGTCCCTTCTGTTGTCATTTAACAGAACTATTTAGCCTGCTGAAAGGGGTTGTGTTCCGACCGCTGGTTGGTGGAGACATTTTGACTATATTCTGGACCTGCGTTGTCACGTAATGCGTCATATGACGCGCCGCGTTAGCGCATCCGGAAGTCATCCGGGGCGCGCAGCGCGTAACGTAAGCATAACAAGTCATGTGACTTGTTAATAAAACTTTTCATTGGTTCATTTTACTTTTCTTATTCTAATGATGAAAGGCTTGGTCATATGACCTAAAAATTACGCTTTTTATTACTTCCGAACATTATTTTTTCTTAAATATATGTTATAATGTTCCAGGCTAATGTACTTTCCCGGAAAATTTACAACTGTCCTGCAAGTAAAATATATTCTTTTTTCGAGAAAAAGAGCGTTTCTTCGTCCCATGACGGAGCCGTTGAGCAAAAGAGGGTCGACCTGCTGTCTTAGTCGCCGATACGCCTGAATATGAGATTCTTATCGATCACTTTATGTTGCAGGAATAGAAAACACAACAGCCCTTGACCATTTATCTTTACTGCGTTCCTTCGTATTATACCTTTTACCCTTCATGTAATTGGTCTGCTTTATTTCACTTGCCTTTTAATGATTCTAAAACAGTGACTATTATTAAAAACTTTACCAATGTATATACTACTACCATGTTTTCTTTTAAAAACCTTTATTGTGAAAATTTCATTATACAAATACGAGCCTATAACCACGTGGGCCTGCCACGGAGCAAACTGTAATCGTATATGATGAGTAGACATTTACACTGTAGAGGAACGTAACGGGCGGGCCATTAGGTTGCAAGAACTAAGGTGTCTAACAGTTACGGAATCGGTGGACGTACATTTTATAATTAAAATACGACAGGGCCCGTTACAATAAAATTATCTAGATATACATTTGCGGGCAAGTACCATGGGTGACGTTAATTCGAACTTTCAATAGTACAGTAATCAATAACACATCAGAACTTAATATCAATAGGGATGTCGAAATATTCAATCAATTCTCGTCCCCGCCCGCCATGTGCTTCAAAACTGCATACGTATCTCGTGATTTCAAGGTTCTGCAACCAGTACACAACAAGGAGTTACGAGTCCCATTTATTCCGGCGCCATTTTGGGCAGGTCCAGGATATAGTCAAAATGTCTCTACCAACCATCGACTATGATGATGTTCATATGCTGTATTTATTAGAGTAACACTCATCTGTCCACATGAAATTAATTTGCCACAATCTAAACATGTCATTTTAATCTTTCCAAAGTTCTTCTAAATATTTGGGACCGTTTCCCTTGCCTCTGATGCTGTCAGTGCCACTTCTTTGATGAATGTACTAGCAGGTCAGGGGTTCTCCTCCAAATCTCTCTTTTATGCAGCACTATAATTAATTGGTGCCACCTCTCCATATGACGATGCATGGTATAGTTACCATAACTATATTTTTTTTCGGTTCCTCTGGAGAGTTCATCGTGGCAGATGAAGCGTGTAACGTACCGGGCATTTACCTTTTTTTGCATGTACAGGAAAGGAAAAAAAAATCGAGCGTCCGAGTTCTAAGGTGTCCCAGGGCCATTTTAGTGGACCAGGCCCAAATCCAAAGAACAGGCCGTCATTTTGAGAGTCCTGTTGCAGCCGCCTGTCGCTGTAGCATCAAGAGCAGCCGAAACTCAGCTGAATGGCAACTGAAACGGTAAAGGGGCGCCCCACTACAGCAGACGAGCCTCCACCTAGGAAGGCCCGTTCACGCCGCCTCCCCCCCCCCCCTTCGGGCACCCCACGCCGTTATTCGGAGCAGTATTGTAGGATGGCCACACCAGTGCGGCAACTTGCTAGACATCACCTCGGTGGTAACCGAATCTCAACGCCTTGTGGTGTCTTCTATTCAGAAAACATTGTTATGCTGCCTTCGACCTATTCGCCGCAAGTGCGCACACAACTCAACTGCATAGCTTGCTAGACACCACCTCGATGCCATCCGGATCTTGGAATCTCAGCGCCTTTTGGTGTCTTCTCTTCAGAAAATATTGTTGCGCTGCCTTTGGCCCCATTCGCACATCGGTCCGCTACTGACGCCATCTCACAGGCTAATGGGGCGCCCCACGCCGACTTTCAGCATTGTAGGATGACCACACCAGTACAGCAACTTGCTAGACATCACCTCGGTGCCATCCGGATCTCGGCGCCCCACTGCAGATGAAGTGCCTCTCAACTATGAAACCACCACGGTGACATCCGGATCTTGGCGCGTTGTGCTGCCTTCGGCCTATTCGCACATCGGTCCGCTACTGACGCCATCTCACAGGCTAATGGGGCGCCCCACGCCGAGTTTCAGCATTGTAGGATGAGCACACCAGTACAGCAACTTGCTAGACATCACCTCTGTGCCATCCGGATCTCGGCGCCCCACTGCAGATGAAGTGCCTCTCAACTATGAAACCACCACGGTGACATCCGGATCTTGGCGCGTTGTGCTGCCTTCGGCCTATTCGCACATCGGTCCGCTACTGACGCCATCTCACAGACTAATGGGGCGCCCCACGCCGAGTTTCAGCATTGTAGGATGACCACACCAGTGCACCTTACTAGACACCACCTCGGTACCATCCGGATCTTGGCATCTCAGCGCCTTGTGGTGTCTTCTATTCAGAAAATATTCTTGCGCTACCTTTGCCCCATTCACACATCGGTCCGCTACTGACGCCATCTCACAGGCTAATAGGGCGCCCCACGCCGAGTTTCAGCATTGTAGGATGACCACACCAGTACTGCAACTTGCTAGACATCACCTCGGTGCCATCCGGATCTTGGCATCTCAACGCCTAGTGGTATCTTCCATACAGAAAATATTGTTGCGCTGCCTTTGGCCCCATTCGCACATCGGTCCGCAACTTAGACATCACCTCGGTGCCATCCGGATCTTGGCATCTCAGCGCCTTGTGGTGTCAGTCAGAAAATATTGTTGCGCTGCCTTTGGCCCCATTCGCACATCAGTCCGCTACTGACACCATCTCACAGGCCAACAGGGCGCCCCACGCCGACTTTTACCATTGTAGGATGGCCACACCAGTGCCACAACTTGCTAGACACCACCTCGGTGCCATCCGGATCTTGGCATCTCAGCGCCTTGTGCTGTCTTCTATTCCGAAAATATTGTTGCACTGCCTTTGGCCCCATTCGCACATCGGTCCGCTACTGCCGCCATCTCACAGGCCAACGGGGCGCCCCACGCCGACTTTCAACATTGTAGGATGGCCACACCAGTGCGGCAACTTACTAGACACCACCTCGGTGCCATCCGGATCTTGGCGCGTTGTGCTGCCTTCGGCCTATTCGCACATCGGTCCGCTACTGACGCAAACTCACAGGCCAACGGGGCGCCCCACGCCGACTTTCAGCATTGTAGGATGGCCACACCAGTGCTGCAACTTGCTGGACACCACCTCGGTGCCATCCGGATCTTGGCGCGTTGTATTGCCTTCGGCCTATTCGCACATCGGTCCGCTACTGACGCCGCCTCACGTGCCAACGTATTTTCTCCGCATTTTATACCCTATGCCGCATAACAGGTCATGTGACTTGTTTATAAAACTTTTCATTGGTTCATTTTACTTTTGGTTTCCTAATGATGGAAGGCTTGATCATATGACCTAAAAACAACACTTTTCATTGGATGAAAACTTTTTTTTTTCCCAAACGATGAAAGCCCCACCTTGTTTCTGGATGTTTCAGACTGAAGCTGGCGTCAGCATGAGAGCACCACCATCTCGTAGCTCCGTCGTGGTCATTCCGCGAGCAATCATGGCAACCGCTCCCCACCAGAAGCCTACAGGAGTCGGGGGCCCCCAAAACTTTTGATGAATCCTCAAGGCGGAGGGTGTAGTGTAGTTCCTATCTTCCCAATAGGCTCTGCGCATTGGAATAATACCTACAGCAGTAAAGGCCTAGGCCAGACGTTAACTAGGTCTACTACTGTCGATACTAGACTTAAGTTTTGGGTTTGCCAGCGTAGCTCAGAGTTCGCTAGAAACTTTCTCGAATGTTCAGGAAAGAATTAACTCCCCTGATTAGACAAGAAGGGATTTAGTTTCTGACAACCATAGAACATGACAACTTTGCTCTCCCCTAATCAAGAGTATATCTCCAGAGTCGTGTGAGCACAAGGCAATTATTTTACTCAGTCAGTACGTGCATTCTTAGTCTCATCAGATTGTAGAGAAAAGGAAGAGACGGGCGTGTTCAATAAAAAGGTGTTATTTATTGATCAGTCTCTTTTCTCATACAAGAGAAATGGATCGATATTATTGCAATACTTATAGTTAAGCAAAGTGCATACATTAAAAGCAATAGTATAAAATAATACTGTAAAAACATTGATATGGTTTCTGAGCCATATGATGTTTAAAATGATTAAAATATATTTACATACACATATACATTTGACTAAACGTACTCAACTGGTGTTTCTAAATACGCCTACCCCGTGTACCTGACCTAAGTCTAATGCGTGGGCGGGAATAGAAAGTTACAGTTTAAGTTAAGTTTGTTTTTGCCAAGTGAATAACTAAAGAATTCTCTGTGAGGGGTTATTCAGTTCTGTACCTGGAAGTTAGGATGAATGAGGAATGGTATCTCTTTCTCTGCTCTCGATATTCCAGGCTGCCTGCGAGGGCTGCCCGAAAACGCCGGTGCTGGGTCTCTCGGTAGGAGATAGCAGCGCGTCTCTCAGCGCGTCAGGAAGGCGGGGCTGCTGCCAGCGGGGTCTGCTCTGCTCTGGGCTTCGGCAAGTATGGCTGCTCCGTCTCGTCACCACGCGTGCGTTTGCATAGGGCAAGATCGGCAATATTTATACCTTAAAGGTGCCGAGATTGACGTAAGGATGGACATAGATACGTCAATAAAGATGTCATACGACTTGCTCGTTAGCACATTCTTTTACTGAAGTTCTCTGTGAAATCAAAACAATGGCCGCACGGATTTTCCAGGTTGTCATAGGTTTGATTTGTTATGAGAACGTCGTATGCCTTATCAGGGGCTGGAGGAATGTCGCTTGTCTAATTAGATCTCAAGCGTTATGACCTAATCAGATAACACGTTCCTGTGCCGTAGTGTGACTGCGTCAGATAACGGTATCTGCATCATGGGGGCTTTTCTTGCCTCATGGGCTGACTGTTAGTTAACTTGATAGTTAGATTAACCAGAATAGGGTCAGGAATAGGGGGATCGATTCAGAACCTATAGGAATACATGACACCCACTCCACGCTAACTATGGTCATATTTACTAATCTATGCATAGTATAACATAGTACAACATACTATAGAGTATAGTGTATACCTCACCACCCCAAAATACATTAATGCATTTTGAAATTTTCAAATATACTGAAAAATTGCAGTCATATATATTGTATGCACTTAAGCTATGAATTAAACGCTAAAGTAAACACGCATTTGTAGACATTATTGCTTATTTGGTATATGAGAAATACACATGAAATGGCTCTTAATATGGCTATACAGAAAGAAAGTTCGAGACCATTTCATCACATAATAAAATATTTGTGAACATACCAGCGGGCAACTAAAGTTTATAAAGTATCTAAAAATAGAAATCTTAGTTCTCTAGGAATAGTTTCTTACTTTAAGCAGAAGATAAGTCTCCCGAAAATTTTGTAAAAAATAATTTGGGGCTGCTAAAAAATTGTTGTCCGTGAACTGGTGGGAAAAATTGTTCATGTGACTTTATTTTTAAAGTTGAAGGCCGAATTCAGGGAACGCCGTGTGCGAGCTTGCTCAAAAGTCTCTATTTCTGTTCTGGAGAGAACATCATATCATTAAGGCTTTCGAAAAAACTGTCAACAGCTTCATGGGAAAGTTCCACTAAGTCGGAAATAGGTGTAACCATGCATTCGTGCACATGATTGCCTCCATTGACATTCTGATTCGCATTGCTGACAGAAGGTCGTACCTGATCGATGCTGCTTTCATCTTGAACTTCACTACTCTTCAATCGTAGTGGTGAAGATTCCACGAATGCCGTCATCAGGATTGGCAGCCTTTGAGGGCAGCACAAAGCGTGAACCTTGGTAGGAACCAACAATGTATCTGCATCCACTGGCGCATCCGATTGTAGCGTCAGACAGGTGTCTAGCACGCATTCTTCTCCGCATAGCAGACACCTTAATACAGGTAAAACACATCTTTGCCACATTGGTCGAAATGATAGAAACCAAGTCATGTTCAGGTCTCTAAGCCGGGAGAGTCCCAGGATTTTTGATATCCGGTCCCGGTATCCAATTGCTAGGATTGTTTCTTCCATTGTCGCAAGAGTTTGATCTGTGACATGGGTTGCCATAACGAAAAATAAGGACTAAGAATAGGATTCCTGCAATTAGTCCCAGGATCAGGGGAAGTCCGCCAAAAATCGAATGGACGAAATCTGGAAAAATACCCAGTATGGCTTTGAATGGTGTTAATGCCATCGAAAATACTGTCTTAAATGCCTTTGAGACCCCAGTGGTATCAGAAATATTTAAGATTTCGCTCAGGATTTCCGCGAAATGTACGGGGGAATTAGTCGATAATAATGTATGTATCTCTGCAGTCGTCCTTGCGAATTGTAGATCATACGTTTCTTTTGATGACGTGAGCCTTGTAGGCGTCTGAAGAAGCACTGTTTTCATTCTGCTTAAAGTATCTATTCGAATAGAAGTAATTTTCAAACTGGGCCATGCCCTTGCCTCCCTGTCTGGAAAGGAGCTGGGGAACAAAGAACGTCCACAGCACTTGACCTTCGCAGTCGTAGTGACTAGATAAGGAGTCCCGGGCATAAGACTACAACATTTGCGGTCTACAATAAGAATGTAACTCCCATTATAGAGTCTTTGAAAGAATGGTTCTATTTCTGTTGCAGGTGCGCCTTGCTGGTGACATGAAAGGTTGTATGAATTCCCTTCACAGGCTCCATGCAAACTAATTCCGTTACACAGAAGCGTGCCGCTTAGTGACATGGCACAATTGTTGCCACTAAGAAACACTTTCTGTCCTTTATTACTGACACATGCATGTGAATAGGGCAGGTTCCAAGTTGTTTTAAGGTACCCCTTCCCCAATTTCTCGTACATGCCAGCCTGTATATATTTTTGGCAGTATTGAAACCTGAAGGTTGAGATTGGAATATTTATGATTCCGTGGATTATCCATTCACTGACAGGTCGTTCTGACATTGTCATTGGTAATCTTTCTAGTTTTTCAATGCTCAAGATTGTATAATCAGCACCCTTTTGCGCCATACCGATTTGTCTATCAGTAAGGTTAAAGATTTGGAATAGTGACGTTGTGTTGATTAAACGCCAAGGCACATAGCCTGAACGCACATTTTGTAACGTCCAGCCAAGCTGTACAATAGAACGCAATTGTGACTGACCATGTTGTAATAATAGTAAGTCTTGCGATAATATATCGATTGCTGAAGACACAATGCTGTCCAATGAAAAAATTCTGGAGGACAGAGTCATTAACCCATTGTCCACTACAGAAAGTGATTTTTCCAAATTAATACGGTCAATTTCCCGTATTCTTTCTGCTGTTTCAATTTGATTAACCTTCCAGGCCTCATTGTATGCTGCATATACAGAGGCTGCTATGAAACGCTTTTGACGCTGTTTGCGTGGTCCCATTATGAAAGTCAGCACCATCAGTAAGTAAAGTTAGGTGTTGCTTAATTTCAGGCAGTGTGGAAGTTTGTAGCCACTGAAGGCATAATTTGCCCACACTGTAGGTTGTTATTATCCCTGGGTGATGTCTTTGGGGATATCTAGGGTCTGGCCTGGTCATTTTGAACCCCTGTGTTTTCTTCAGGAATCTGTCTTGACAGTTATTTGTATCTGTGGGCCAGATTAACCATTGTTTCCAATCAGGATGTGTTCTGTTTTGGTTTAATATATGGTTTACGTCTATCTCTTCATCCGTATCAGAGCTATTGCTAAACATTGTTGGCTTTGGAATAGACGGTTTATTTAAATCTTTGATTTTGGCTAGGCCAAGACAGGTGGTTTGTTGAACAGTGTCATTTAAAAATATCATTTGTTCTGGGATCATGCAAGCTCTAAACAAAGCTTCTAAACCCTGTACTTGCCATTCTTTTGTACCCCAAACACTTTACAAATCAACATTTTTGTCCCAATAATCAAATCCAAAAGTATTCATTTCTTCGAAGAATGAATCTGAATATATCAACTTTGTGTTGGTTATCATGGTTTTCATCCCTGTCTTGTTTGACAATTTAAAATAGAATGTTTCAGCATTACTTGTGTTAAAACCTGAAAAATATGAATATTTGTCGTAAACGGTTCTTGAGCTCCCTTTTGGAGGTGTTGCACAATGTTCCCATTGATTATAATTTAAAGCATTTCTAGGTTGTGCAGATTTATGTAAAAAATGGTTACCATAGTGGTTATAGCAATACATACTATCATAATTTGTAGAACCTTGCAAATAATCATGTTTTGTAAATTTAGCAGACATTACTAAGTCAGACATCATGTTACTAATGCTTTCGAAGTCCCAATCATCAGCAAATGAGTTTGGTTTTGCAAAGTCATTCAAGGAGATCTTGATTTGGTGTGGATATTTCAGGATCTCGACCGGACCATAAATTTCATAGTCAGTGTTGTCCCAGGCTACCCCACCAGGTATAGGATTGGCTGTGAAGTTGGCTGAAGAAAGTTCTCTTTTCTCGACGTGTGAAGATGTGTGTGGTTTGAGGACCAAGTTGATGTTCTGACTTGCTGTGTCCATTTTAGCATATTTTCCCTCAATGAAGCGTCCCAAAGTTAATACCATGATGAGCCAAAGTATGAGGATAAATGCACCAAAACCCACCCAAAATTCAATTCATGGAGAAATCAGATATGTTTCTTTCAGTTGGTTCAAAAGTTCCTTAGCTTTGTCTTTAAAGGATTTTGATGATGGCTGTGTCTTTGATTCACTGAGGCTTTCAGAGGAATCATCGAAGTTGATGAAGTAGCCGGATGCAGTTCTGTCAATTGTTCCAATTGCTTCAGGATTTTTGTTGCTTGCATTTTCACTTGGTACTTCATTATAGATTGGTGTGTCTCTGCTAAATGTTTTTATTTGGGTTTTCAGAGGTCTGAGTTCTATTGCATTGTTGCATAGTCCTTGTTGTTCTTCTGTAGGCGTTTCGAATGTGATGAGCCTCTTTGTTAGGACCTTTGTACTGGTAGCAAACCTTGGTGTTCTGCTACTTATTGGGAGTCCACTTGGCCTACTGTTTGTTATCGGCCACATGTTGTGGTTTTACCAGGTCGATGGATACAACTCGGTTCTCCTTTTTACCAGCAAGTGGCGGTAGTACAACTGATCTTGTCCCGTTGACAGACAAGACAGGAACTGCTTTTCTGTAAGAAGGCCCAAATTCCTTCTTTACCGCGATCTTCTCCCTGACTAGATCCCCGACTTTTGGAATCCAGACAGGTCTTGCTGGGACAGGTGGTGATTCTTCAGTGGTTGTTGGCTGTTGTTTCAACTGTATGTTGCTCAGGTCTTTTCTTGTTTTGTTTAAGTCCTGCAAAATAGCCAAACGGTCTTTGACATCAAAGCTTTTTTCTTTAACCACTGAAGTCTGACTGTCGAGGTCAGAGATAATCATTCTAGTTCCAAATAATAATTCGTACGGACTGAATCCCTTCAGAGAATTTCTTGGCAAGTTATTTAGACTACGTTGGACACTTATTAGATGTTTGACCCACCCAGCTCCCGAACCTAATTTCCTTCCCGCTATAGATTGCTTTATGCCTTGGTTTTTTCTTTACACCATCCTGTACCCTCAGGAAGGAAGTGAGAAGATTCCCGCTGGACTGTGCTCATTCGGCCATTTTTCCCCCCAGGCTGGTGGGCTTGAGTGAAAACAATGGTCGAACGTAGCATGCTCTTAGCGTATATGCCATTTAGACTCGCAAATCTTTGTATAACAGTCCGGACGTCAGCCGAGTGCTGGTGATCTACATTATAAGTGGAAACTAGCCTGTATATGTTAATCGCAAGCCCTGCTTTTTATTGGTCATATTATCTGCCTTGATACGACGAGGTATTAAACTGTTTCTCTCCCCACTGCGATCTCTGTTGCAGTTTGGACAGTTTTTTACAAACATGGTGTAGTGCAGGCTCATGCCTGGCCACCAGTACCGTGATTGTAATTCTTCCAGAGAATCTTTCAGTTTGAGGTGTCTGAGACCCTCGCCCATATGTGCGTCTGCGATTAACAAGCTTCTCCTGTCCATGTTTGGAATCACTCTATCCCCCACTCCAGGGATTCGAGCAAAAGGGACGGAGTTTGCATCGATTATGTATGTATAATTGAGTGGATAGTTGATCGGTAACGCTGAGCAGTCGCCTTTTGATGACGTTTTCACCGCCAGCACTGTTTCACCGTCAATGTATTTTAATGTACGCTTTTTTCGATCTACGGGAGCCGGTTTAGTGGCTGCCGCTGTGGCTGTCTCAGCCAATGAATTCCCTACAACGAGAACGCCATCACGCTGATGACTCAGTGAGTGAGTCACGTGAGTCTTTGGTAGTTCTTTTTGTAAAAGAGCTATTTGTTCCCAGAGCAGTTTCTGCTTTATTGGTGCATCTGTGTCATCTTTGTAACCGTTTTGAATCCATGTCTGCAAATCGCTGTTATATGATTTGACGCAGTAATATGAATCTGACACTATAAGTGTCGGGAATTCGCGATCCGCATTATCTAGCGCCATTTTCAATGCTATTATTTCAGTTTGTTGTTCTGAATTAGTTTCAACTGAGTGTGTTTTTGTTAATAGAGGTCTTAGTTTACCTCCGCGCCACACTTCTTTTGTAATCTCACATGTGGGGTTGTATGCTTGATCTCCCCAAACGGACGGTTGAGCATGTCCGTGTGTATAGATTACACAGGCATAATGTCGTAGAGGCAGAATGTCGATTGGCAGAGGATACGTCTTTTCATATTTTAGATTTTTTAATTCTTCTAGTTCTGGATCAAAGTAGTAGTATACTTTGTCCGTTGTGATTGAATTCACCCATTGTATCCATTCCGGATTCAATATTGTTGTTGGTAAATCACACGGTGTTGTTAGTGCCTCAAAGGCTGATTCTGCTGTTCTTACTGTTATATGTCTACCGTCAGCTATGTCTTTTTCTCTAGCTATTGCGGTTTGAACTGCACGAATGATTTTTTCTGTATTACTGAATTTCTGTTCAGCTTCTGTGTACAAGTGTGATTTGAATGCAATTGGTACCTTTTCTCCCTCATTAGAGGTTAGGTATGTGAATCCGCATCTCCCTGGGATGACTCGAATCACAAGATTGCGTGTGTTATCACGTGTTTCTAATTTTGTTTTAATTAGCATGTCTGTTTGTAAGGATCTCAAAATCTCTGTGTGTGTTTGAGTCCAATTGGATCTTTTAAAGTCTGGTTTAATTAGATCTTAAAGGGGTTTGACCCTTTCTGCGTAATTTGCAATGTATGTTCTTCCGAAATTTAGGAAGCCTAGAATTGACTGTAGGTTTTTTAGTGTTTTAGGAGCTTGGATTACGGCACATTTCTCTAGGAAATTGTCTGCCAGGCTTTTACCTTCACTTGATAACTCATATCCTAAGAACAGGACTGTCAGATGGGCAATTCTGGACTTTTTAAAGTTGAATTTGTAACCCTCTGCTGCGAACCCAAGTATTATGGTGTTCACTCTTTTCAAGTGAGTATCCAAGTCATCGTCTGTTAAGTAAATGTCATCGACATAAGATAATGCTTCATCATCATATAGATGTAGTAATTCTGTTACTCTCGCTGAGAATACCCCCGGGCTGTTCTTGTACCCCTGGGCTAACCGACAGAATTGCTTTTGAGTGCCATTTACTGAGAATGCAGTTAAAGATCTGCTCTCTGGTGCTATGTTTTGACAAAAGAATCCATTGGAGATGTCCAAGGTTGTTTTGTATTTTTTGCGCACTATGTTATTCATTAGTGCAGCACTGTGTGAGTTTTGCACTGCAAAGGTTTTGCAACATGTGTTAAGGTGTCGGTAATCCAAAACTAGACGATATGAATTGTCTGGTTTGGAGACCGGAAACAAAGGATTGTTCATTTGTGAGGTGCAAGTTTCAATCACCCCCTGGTATTCTAGCTGATCTAGTATTTCATTTACCTGTTTTTTAGCTTCTTGCTTAATTGGGTACTGCCTTTGTGCAGTAGGTTGTGATTTTAACTGGATTTTGTGAGGAGGAGAATCCTCATCCCATCCTACATGATTTTTATATAAAGCAGGTGCTAAGGCCACTGCCCACTTTCTAGCAAGTGTGTATTTTTTATGAATCGGGATTTGATTCGAGAAGGCAGGCATAATTACTTCTTCGCCATGAGGGCACTCCCTGACAAACTCTGGTGGCCAGTCTTTTTCAGCTAGAAGGATGTCATAACCCTTGGAGAGGTTATCCCAAAATAGTCCCCTTATTTTCCTAGTCTTATCTCCCTCTATACGTAATGTTATCTCGTATATCTTGTGGGGTTTGCTAACTCTGGTGTCTGCAGTTTCCACTTGAAGATATTCATTCGTGTCCACTGTCTCCAGATGATTCATAAGGACTTTGCGAGCTATGCTCACTACTGCTGCGCTGTCTAGCATTGTCTGAGCCCACTCTCCGTTTTTCAGTTGTGTCCTCAGTATTCTCGGCATTGTTAACTACCTTGATACTGGCTACCTTCTTTTTTGGAAATTGTAATTTCTTTTTTTGTTGAGCAGGTTCCTTGTATTTGGACTTGGCGTGCTCTTCTCTTTGTTCTGATCGTCCTCTTCTTTCCAATTTCTGCGAGGAAGTCTGAAAAGATTGAGAGGGACGTGTATCAATGTCTTGATATCTATCAGGTTTTTTAATATTATCCCTATTTCTAAGGTTATATCTTTTCCCAGAGGGGTCACTCTGGGGTGACCTGTGTCTCTGGTTCGGAGATTTCTCCCTTCGCCTAGGAGACCTTCCTCGGGACTGGAATTTCTTTTCTTTTGGATTGGATTGTTTGTTTCCATCCCAGTTCTTTTTTGGTGAATTATTATTAAAAAATATTTTTTCTGGATTTTCAGTCAGTTGTGGTTTTACTGGTATTCCACCTAAACTATCTCTACCTAGTTCTTCATAGGATTTCTCTATGATTCTGGCAATTTCAGCTGGTTGGTCTGCTATATCTGTCTCTTTTAACCTTTGGCGGATCGCCACGTTTGCTGCTTCACCTTTTATATTGGCTAATAATATAGCCGAGACCTGCTTGAAGTCTTTCAGTAATTTCATACCAAGAGTTAAAGCTGGTTCTGGACCGTATTCATCTTGAATTTGTTTTAGCACATCTGGTATTACCGAAATGGATGGAACACCGTGCGTTTTTGTGTAGATTGAAGCAAAGACTGTACCCCAAGTGTCACAGTCCTCTATGTGTGGTGCGATTCCCATTGGGAGACATATAGTCAGAATCCTGTGTTTTTCTAATGGGGTGGTGTCAGGAAACACCGCCTCTATTTGGGTGATTTTCTGTGCCAACCAGAATGGTATTTGTTCCCGTTTAGCCGGAACTTTACCTAGGCAGGATTGGATGTTCTGTGGTGTGATTTTATTTGTGTTCCCCTGGTGAGGGGTCAGCTGTGGAAGTTTAATCGCTGGCTGAATTGTTGAAGTCCACATTACATACTGGACTAATTGTCTATGAATTTTTAGTAATTGTTTTAGCTGTATTAACAGCTCTCCAGTAGACATTCCTTCGATGTCTGGGTGAGGTGTGTATCCGGCTAAGACCGGCCACGTTGCTCCTGGTCTACCTAAAGGACCGAGCCTTGTAATGTGATTGTTATGTATTAGGGCGCCCTCAAATAAGAGCAAATGCTCTTGGAATTTGAGTGGTACTTCCACCTCCTCGAAAGGAGTGTAAATGTCGGGTGGAACCTCTATTTTGTAATAGTGGAAGTACTTTGTTACAGCATTTGCTGCTGGAAAATGTATCCATGTATAGTATACCTCTGTCTGCCGATATTCGTGTGCCTCAATTACGAATATGACTGTGCCACCTCTAGGTGTCAGTCCATTTTCTATAAGTTTTAAGGTTATAGATTTCCTTTTGGCGACCGGGATGAGTATTATATCCCCGTCCGCATCTAGTGCTGCAGTATCAGCTGCTACTATTTCAGCTGCTAATCTAACTGCCTCTCTTTCTTCATCACTGTCTCCCATTTTACCGACAGGATGGTATTATGTTTGTTTGCAGATCAGGTTTCTTATGGAACAAAGATTAGATGCACAATATTTTGGAACAGTGTATCCTTCAACGTTGACTATACCAAGAACCTTACATAGGAGTTCCCTCCTGCGAGGTTTTGGAGGATATTACCTTTCACCCACTCCAGACGTCTTTGGAGTATTTGGGAAAAGGGGTCTGAGTGAGAAAGCACGACTGAGTTACTCTAAATGTCTTACGTTAGTTTTATCGCCCTTTCCAAACGCGTTGGGCGCCATGTAGTGTAGTTCCTATCTTCCCAATAGGCTCTGCGCATTGGAATAATACCTACAGCAGTAAAGGCCTAGGCCAGACGTTAACTAGGTCTACTACTGTCGATACTAGACTTAAGTTTTGGGTTTGCCAGCGTAGCTCAGAGTTCGCTAGAAACTTTCTCGAATGTTCAGGAAAGAATTAACTCCCCTGATTAGACAAGAAGGGATTTAGTTTCTGACAACCATAGAACATGACAACTTTGCTCTCCCCTAATCAAGAGTATATCTCCAGAGTCGTGTGAGCACAAGGCAATTATTTTACTCAGTCAGTACGTGCATTCTTAGTCTCATCAGATTGTAGAGAAAAGGAAGAGACGGGCGTGTTCAATAAAAAGGTGTTATTTATTGATCAGTCTCTTTTCTCATACAAGAGAAATGGATCGATATTATTGCAATACTTATAGTTAAGTAAAGTGCATACATTAAAAGCAATAGTATAAAATAATACTGTAAAAACATTGATATGGTTTCTGAGCCATATGATGTTTAAAATGATTAAAATATATTTACATACACATATACATTTGACTAAACGTACTCAACTGGTGTTTCTAAATACGCCTACCCCGTGTACCTGACCTAAGTCTAATGCGTGGGCGGGAATAGAAAGTTACAGTTTAAGTTAAGTTTGTTTTTGCCAAGTGAATAACTAAAGAATTCTCTGTGAGGGGTTATTCAGTTCTGTACCTGGAAGTTAGGATGAATGAGGAATGGTATCTCTTTCTCTGCTCTCGATATTCCAGGCTGCCTGCGAGGGCTGCCCGAAAACGCCGGTGCTGGGTCTCTCGGTAGGAGATAGCAGCGCGTCTCTCAGCGCGTCAGGAAGGCGGGGCTGCTGCCAGCGGGGTCTGCTCTGCTCTGGGCTTCGGCAAGTATGGCTGCTCCGTCTCGTCACCACGCGTGCGTTTGCATAGGGCAAGATCGGCAATATTTATACCTTAAAGGTGCCGAGATTGACGTAAGGATGGACATAGATACGTCAATAAAGATGTCATACGACTTGCTCGTTAGCACATTCTTTTACTGAAGTTCTCTGTGAAATCAAAACAATGGCCGCACGGATTTTCCAGGTTGTCATAGGTTTGATTTGTTATGAGAACGTCGTATGCCTTATCAGGGGCTGGAGGAATGTCGCTTGTCTAATTAGATCTCAAGCGTTATGACCTAATCAGATAACACGTTCCTGTGCCGTAGTGTGACTGCGTCAGATAACGGTATCTGCATCATGGGGGCTTTTCTTGCCTCATGGGCTGACTGTTAGTTAACTTGATAGTTAGTTTAACCAGAATAGGGTCAGGAATAGGGGGATCGATTCAGAACCTATAGGAATACATGACAAGGGGACGCTTTCGAGAATGGGGTCCAAGACCTAGCAGACAAGCGTCCGATTTCCAAGGTGTCCCAGAGCCATTTCAGTGGACCAGGCCCAAAAAGGAAAGAGCCTGCCGCCAATTTGAGGGTCCTGTGACAGCCGCCTATCGCTGCACCGCAAGAGTGGGCGCAACTCAGCTGAATTGCGGCTTTTGACACAGTGGACCAAAAATGGACGGAATGGCAACTGAAACGGTAAAGGGGCGCCCCACTACAACAGATGACACTCCACCTGGAGAGGCCCGTTCACGCCGCCTCCCCCGGGGCGCCCCACGCCGTTATTCGGAGCAGCATTGTAGGATACCAAAACCAGTGCGGCAACTTACTGGACATCACCTTGGTGCCATCGTTCTGCTGCCTTGGAACTATTCGCACAACAGTTTGCTACTGATGACCCACCCCCCGCGACGCCCCACGCCGGAAATCTGGACGTTGTGCTGCGTTGGGACTATTCGCACAGCCGACCGCTACTTCGTTGTTTTTCCCTAAAAATGTTTATATGTTATTACTATTTTTGTTTTCTTGTATATATTTATAAGTTATTAAAGTTTTATAATCTTACTACTTTGTCGGAGTGCTATATATTTTTAATGTGACACATAATTGTAAAAACTTTGATGTACAAAGAGTCATCCCTGGAATCTTCCGCTTCAGGCTCGGTCCCCTCCCCAATCACAATACAGGATGGTTTTCAGATAATAGGAACGCGTCTGCTGTGACGGATCTCATCGAGTGTGGGCCTTGATCTACTATAACTCCTTTGAAGAGGGGTGATTCTTTACAGCTGGGGCCATAAACTACATCTGCAGGGCTAGCTGATACCCTAGGACCAGCCTGGACAATCGGACACAGAGGAAAAGGAGTGTCAGAGGGTGCGGTAGTGAATAGGGCGAAAGGGAGGTGTCGGGCGGGCACAGGTTGTGATTCTCAGGGAAGAGCAGCGCAGATGGGGGGAGGTTTATTACCCATGCATAAGACAGAGAGCGGGGGTGACCACTGCCTGGGGGAGATGCTTGCGAGGGTGGGGAGCCATGCTAAGGATCGACAGCGTGCACAGAGTGGGTCTGGTCAAAGCATCTAAAATGGCTGCCGTGCACGACAAAAGTGTGGCATTTGAAAAAAGACAAGATGGCGCAGACAATGTTTTTCAACACTTCCTGATTTCCTTCGAATCGAACGTTAACAGACGTTGGGGCATATTACCAAAGTTAAGCGATATTTATCCCTAACGATGCTTAGCACCGATTTTTTTTACCGCTAAGCATCGTCAGAAATTATCGCAGATAAACCTTGCTATTATCAAGGTTTATCGCAAATACGATAATAAACGACCGCAATGCATTAATATCGCTGAAAACTCAGCGATATTCATGCATTACCGAGCTAATGCTCTTAGCCATGTTATCCACCTCCCATTGGATAACATGGCTAAGAACTGCTCAGGGCAGGTGCTAGCTTTTGGAGATATTCGCGCTTATCTCGAATATTTCCAAAAGTTGATAATAGGAGATAGCGATGTTAGCGACTGTTTCCAGTCGCTAACATCTTGGCATGCCCACTTTGCATGTCATTAGTGATAAATATCACTCACATGCAAAGTGGGGCCCAAGATGGTCGCTATCTCCTACTAGCCGTCGCTAACTGGTGTTAGCAACAGCTAGGTAATACAGATATAATTTTATCTCCGCGAAGCGGAGCGCTGTTACAGATATATATCTTGTTTTTGAACGTTAATTTCTCAAAATCCACTGAAGCACATATATTGAGACCTAGCAAAGGCACATCGAGCTACTAGTCCCTACAATTTTGCCAAGTTTCGTGCAAATCCATTCAGCCGTTCGATTATTATTATTATTTTTTTTTTGCCCCGCGGGGCCCTTTTAAAACCTCCACATCAAACCTAAGAGGTCAAGGAGGATCTACTATGCCCCCTTATGGTCATTTGCCCCTTCGCTTTGGCCTCCTCTTGTCTCTCGATCCTACCGAGAGACAAGATGGCGGCCGCTACGGACTGTTTGCAATGTTTACAGACGCCGGAGAACCAATCAGCTTCGCAAACCTCCGTTACGCGAAGCGGAGCGCTGTTACAGATATATATCTTTTTTTGAACGTTAATTTCTCAAAATCCACTGGAGCACATATATTGAGACCTAGCAAAGGCACATCGGGCTACCAGTCCCTAATATTTTACCAAGTTTCGTGCAAATCCATTCAGCCGTTCGATTATTATTATTATTATTTTTTTTTGCCCCGCGGGACCCTTTTAAAACCTCCACATCAAACCTAGGGGGTCAGCGAGGATCTACTATGCCCCCTTATGGTCATTTGCCCCTTTGCTTTGGCCTCCTCTTGTCTCTCGATCCTACCGAGAGACAAGATGGCGGCCGCTATGGACTGTTTGGAATGTTCACAGACGCCGGAGAGCCAATCAGCTTCGCTACGCGAAGTTCCGTTACGCGTAAAGTCCGCGAACCGGAGCGCTGCCCGGTCCGCTGTTACAGATATATATCTTTTTTTGAACGTTAATTTCTCAAAATCCACTGGAGCACATATATTGAGACCTAGCAAAGGCACATCGGGCTACCAGTCCCTACAATTTTGCCAAGTTTCGTGCAAATCCATTCAGCCGTTCGGGCTAAAAGTGAGGCCAACCGCCCTATGGAAAACTCAATGTTAAAAACACGTTTTGGGACCCCCCTTTTTTCTCGGCCCCCCCTTGACGAACCCCCCCAAATTTTCAAGGGCTGCTCAGAAACAACATGTGCCATTTTCCTGAAAATTTCAGCCAATTCCGTCCACAAACGCCAAAGTTATTAGACATAGAATTTTCAAAAATCCCATAGAGAAAAAATCCTAACTATATATACCTACTGGCGACCGCCAGTAGGTAATATATATATATATATATATATATATATATATATATATATATATATATCCTACTGGCGTTCGCCAGTAGGTAGTTATAGTTAGGACCTAGTTTCCATAGGAAATCCGCAACATTCTATTGGGAATAACTTTGGTGCCGGTGGATGAATCTTCGCGAATTTCTCAAAGAAGATGGCCCGCTCCGCTCCTTCCCTGAAAGTTTTGGGGGGATTCGTGAAGTGGGGGCTGAGAAAAAAGGGGGGGTCCCAAAACGTGTTTTCCCCATGTTATTTTCCATAGAACGATTAGACACGGCTACAGCCCGAATGGCTGAACAGAATTACAAGAAATGTGGCAAAATGGTAGAATCTGATTCGGAGATCATCCTTTTGTTTAAATGGTGTAAATCCCTCCAGTAGTTGTTGAGCAAATTGAATTTGAAAAAATTTATATATCTATAAGCGCGCATCGGGTGTGCGAGAGTGGAATTCTGATTTGCTGTTAGACGTCTGTGAACATTCGATTCGGTGGTAACTAGGAAGTGTTGGCCGCCAATTTGTCAGTGTGAGGCTGAAAAGAGGGCAAAATAAAAGTGAAGAACATGAAAAGGGGGCAGGGTAGAGAGTCCCTGACCCCCTAGACCTTCTCAGGGAGTCCCTGAAGAACCCCGAAGGGCAAAAAAAAAATATATATATTTTAAAAAAATTGGCGAGGTGTGCGCACATTGCGCGCATGTCAAAAAAAACAAAAAAAAAATAACTAGTTTGAGTGTTTAGCTGTTGTGTTACATTTATATTCATGTAAAAAAACATAGGTTTCACGCACCTTATATTTAGGAATTAGCATTTAAAAAACCTTGCAAATTCACTGAAAAAACCCATAGGTTTCACACATGTTATAGTTAGGAATTAGCATTTAAAAAACCTTAGAAATTCACTGAAAAAAACCATCGTTTTAGTTAGCTGAACTAACTATAACGGGGGAATTTCAATGGTTTTGTATGAGAGAAATGTCCAGCTAACTATAACATGAGTGAAATCTATGGTTTTTTCAGTGAATATATATATATATATATTTATATATATTTTTATATACATATATCCAACAAAAGTTGCCTGCTGTTAAGAAAGCCCATCACAGGTAAGTTCCGTTTTTGCCATCTTTTATTCTTAGGAGAACATGCAATGTTCAAGCAGCTGTCAGCGCCTCGCAAAAATGAATTGTCCTGCCCAACGCGTTTCGTGATTTCTCCTCACTTTATCAAGGGCTGCTGGTCAATCTGCGAAGGAGAGAGCACACATTATAAATTACTTCACACTGTGGCCTGCTGGTCTTTGGAATTCATTGATTTTTCTCACAGTGGAGCGTTGTGCTCTCTCTACAAATAAAGTACTTATAAATCCCAAGTGGGTTGCTACGCACTGGAGATGCTTGTCATGCCTTTCACAGTCCTCCAAGGCCAAACCTCTTCCTCGTGCCCCAGCGTCGTTTGGCGCTGAAGCGGAGCTGCACTGAGTGTAGCGGGGCGTTTCTCGCGGCTCAAGCGGGGCCGCAAATCCATCCAACAAAAGTTGCCTGCTGTTAAGAAAGCCCATCACAGGTAAGTTCAGTTTTTGCCATCTTTTATTCTCAGGAGAACATGCAATGTTCAAGCAGCTGTCAGTGCCTCGCAAAAATGAATTATAAGGAAAAAATTAGGGGTTTGGTCCACTTGGGCAGGAGGGGGGTAGGACCACTAAATTTGAACAACGAACAATATACCCACACCTCCATTCATTTTAGGATTGCAGATCCAATCAAAAAGCAGGAGAGACTAAATTAATTGTGTCTATTATGGCAATAGTGATTAGCCTTTTATTTTGAATTATTTCATAAAAAGGAGATCATTTTTCAAGGCTGAATTGGGAGACACGTTATCAACCAAACAGATGACCACATTGACATTTTGACAAATATACAAAAATCAATTAGTACCACTTGTGCGTAAATTTCCACATAATTTGACAATACATTCAAAACAAAACACAAAATCGTGAAGAATTAAGTACATGAACACATTCAAAATTTTTTTGTCAAAAAGAGCTGGTTTGCTTTGCACTATTTACATATATATACAATTTTACAGCTTTACGCTTTAAGTCATGCAAAATGTAAACAAATTCCTGATTTATGGCAAGTAATGAATCCTCATATTGCACAAAGGTGAAGCAAAAAAATCTTCACAGAGCCGACGCGTTTCGAGTTCCGGCCTTATGATTTACCGAACTCTCATCAGGGCAGCACTAATCCTGTCTTTGACAGCTAGTTCTGACAAGAAAGAAAGAAAATAAAATAAAACGTTTTTTTAGAATAGCTTCTGAAGCCCCCTACACTCTCACATGGCTGCGACTGTTTTACGAAATCACATACCTGTTTTGTTAACAGTGGGGAATTTTCTGTCATTGATTACTTGCGGGCAGCTTTTCAGCCTGCAACAAAGTATCATTCTCTATTTTAGAGTCAAGTCCGAAAACATTTTGTCGAGCTTCTTTTTAACAAGTCAACGTGTGCTTATAAAAAATGAATAAATGGATAATGTCTTACATGAATTTCAATGGTTCGACACTGGCTGGGAGCATGTGCGGTCACCGGTGCAGAGTTCTGTGAAGGTAAAGACTATTTTAACTAACAGTTCCATTCTCGTGAAGGGGAACAAAAACCAAAAGGCGGGGCCATTACTCACTAGGTGATCGGCGATCGTGTGCCGTTTATTTTCATGTTCACAGGCTTCGTTCTTTTCTCAGGAAACTGTGAAAGGGAAACGGGTTGAACTTAGACCCCTTGTAAAGAGTGCATCACGGAACAAAATTTCTGTGAGAGAGCAGAAATCACATGAAGTGCTTACCTAATTCGGCTTTGTGCGCACAGCATAAATGGGGGTCTGTTACTTGCAAGAGCAGTCTCTACTGAACGAGGCGGGCCTCACTGCAATTGAGGTTCCAGGTCGAAAGCAATCACATGACCTCCGCACACCTTCATCGAGGGAGGAGCCACATCACAATGGAATGCTGGGACTTGTGGTTCTTTGAATGCAAGTGATTCATTAATGTGTGCATTTCAAGATACATGTATGGCACTCCCTGTTAGATTCTATTCACTTCGCTCATGCAGTTGAGCCCATTACTGATGCTGTCAAATTTCATAATTAAATAGGCTTCCTTGCGCAGTAGTGCATTTTCAATATTTGGAGACTGGCAAAAATGAATTGTCATGCCCAACGCGTTACGTGATTTCTTCTCATTTTATCAAGGGCTGCTGGTCAGTCTGCGAAGGAGAGAGCACACATTATAAATTACTTCTCCCGCCCAGGGAGATGACTTAATACTTATTAAGATACACTTAATAAGTCAGTTATACAATGAAATTTACAAAACAAAATCCATTTAGACACTTATTTACCCATTTATTCTTCCATCGACCTTTAGATATACATATATAAAAATATTTATTTTTCAGAAAGACACACATTCAGTGGATGATGTCATCAGTGATGTCACTGACCATGTGATGAGTGATGTAATATGTGACATCATCAGCAGTGCATTGCGGGCGCTCGAGTTATAGTTAGCTGAACTAACTATAACGGGGGAATTTCAATGGTTTTGTATGAGAGAAATGTCCAGCTAACTATAACATGGGTGAAACCTATGTTTTTTTCAGTGAATTTCTAAGGTTTTTTAAATGCTAATTCCTAACTATAACGTGGCTGAAACCTATGTTTTTTTCTGTGAATTTCTAAGGTTTTTTTAAATGCTAATTCCTAACTATAACGTGCGTGAAACCTATGGTTTTTTCAGTGAATATATATATATATATATGCACTGGAAAACTAAACACCCACTTCCTTTACAAAGAAATGGAAAGTTTGCATCTCTGCAACCTCTCTAATTTTTCACCTTAGTCATCTACCACTCAATCAACATAACAACCACAAATACACACACAGTTACTTGCTACCATTCTTGCCTGAGCTTTTCAATTATTCTTCTTTAATTCAAATTCAAAGTGCAGGCCCTTTATTCAGCCTTCTTGGTAACTACTACCCGTGAATAGCAGTGGGTAATTTGCACACTTCCGTCCTTTCTTGCGTCTTTTCTACCACACACTGCGGCAGGTTTACAAGCCCTTTGCGCCACTTTTGCATCATTTTTCCCACGACCTTGTAAATCTACCTAATTGTGTGTACTTTATGCACTAGCTTTCTTCCTTAGATGTGGTACTAGTTTCTCTTGCGCCCACTGTGAATCCAACACCCTATCTGTGTAATGACCTGGAAAGCCAAAGATCCACTTCACTGACAATGCAGTGGGTAGTTTGCGTCTCTCCAACCTTTCTTATTTTTCACGTTTTTCATCTTCCACTCAATCTACACATCATCCACACATACAAACATCTAATTGGTGGATTCTTTAGCTGTGATTATCAACTATTCTTCTATTTTATATTCATATTCAAAGTGCAAGCCCTTTATCAAGCCTTTTTGTTGTAACTACTGTTCCAGGAATTGTGCTCATACACAGAACTGTGCATAAAGACTTAGGACCTCAGTGAATTACGGTGTACCAAAACCCACCTTACTAAACAAACCCCCTACCGGACTAGCAATCAGTGACTCATTGGTTCTTCGCCCTAGAGCAAAAACACAAATGACTAGTCAACCCAGAACATGCGACTTAGATTACATGAAGTAAAGTAGATAACAAGAACACTCTTTCAATATAGTCTTACACCAGTCCAAAACAAGATGTAAATAAAGACACGTGCAACTTTGAAATGTTTATTTCTAACGCCATAATCTCATGCACAGTACCTTAGAAAATTCAACCAATCATATTATCAGAAACCAGGTTGTCAGCATTGTTACTATTCTATGAAATACAAACGGAAAAAGCATCCTATTATGCCAAAGGTAAACAAATTTAAAATATACCTACATTTCACCCTCCCTACCTAGCAGATTAGTTTATAACTACAGAAAGTCTCATAGTATTACATGGGCAGACCCATACCTCTGGTACTCAGCAGTAGTGGATCACATTCAGTGCTCCACAAACTGTCAAGATACGAATGTTCTCCAACTGTGTGTAACTTTGCCTCCACAATGCATTATGAAACGTGCAAGTATCAGAGGGGGCCACAGCTGCATATGTATTATGGCTCGAACGTGCGAGGATCATTCTAAATAACAGACACAGTATTCAAGATATCCTTGATGTTCCATGCTCTCACTATACACACAAAACTAGCGAGGCAGTTTACAAATCTAGCATACCAAATTATTATCATATAAAGCAAAATACTAAGCCTTCTCTAAACAATATCACAAGTACGTGTCATGTGCAAAGCAGAGCAGGAAAGCAAAAATAGCGTGTAAGCTTCTAATAAACCTATGCTAATTTAACAGGGTGTGAGTGCAAGGCTCAGCCCCAGGGCACCCTTTCTTGATCAAAGCACATGATATAAACGTGGGCAAATTAGGAACGCAGAGTCCAAGCCTAAAAAGCAGAGTCAAGTTCAAATTTCCCCAAAAAATTTATTCGCTCTTTGATAGAAAGCAGTAGCTAAATAATAAAGAATACGAAGAAAAATAAAAGAATCTTAATCCAACAGCATGTAAGCGCAGTATGTAGCAACAGCCTCCAACAGGAATTCATTTTTCTCATCTGAAAACATTTCAGCCATCCAATTCAATAGTGGGAATGAACATACATGTTCCTCAATGACTGGAGACTCTATCACCATCGGAGGAAAATCGGGTCATCTTCAATGTAACTGCATGCCAAGAACTCAAGCGCCGGTGCAAAAACATTCCAACGTCCCATTATTCCATGTGTCGCTGCTAAGGCCATAATCCCGCCGCCAGAACAGAGCACGTCATGAACCACTAAGGGGCTCATCAGCTGGTCATAATCCGCGTTGGGAGACACCGTACTGCAGAGACATGAATCCAGGGTCCAGTCGAAATCGCAGCTCAGGCAATGGAACACAGGTTGAACGCATGTGAAAAAGGAAAATTGAAACGATAATCCATAAGCTGCACTCAATGTAGCCAAAGGCAGCGCTCCGTAATAACTAATCATTCGGTTGCGAACCATCAACGGCCGGGACATATTGTCGTCTGCTGCAGGATGTGCATCCATATTTATGTAAACAAATTAATAAAAGCACACCGGCAACTAATGCAAGTATTAAGCGCAATCCACCAAAGATGCTGGAAAAAATCGAATGAAAAAATCCCAAAAATACACCAAATATATTTCTACAGAAGTCACAAGGCCACTGCTTCTAACTTTAAAAAAAGTAAGGTAACCCCGTAGTCAAGGACACATTAAAGATACTCTAAATTGAGGAGGAGCTACGCTGGCAAACAAGATGGCTGCTTAGGCTCCCGGCTCCACCGACCTCCGTATCCTGCTAGATGATCCTGTCCATTATCCTGTTTTAACACCCTACCTCCGTGTAGATGAACTGTTCCGCACTCTGATGGTGTAATCCTGAACTTTTGATCGGATTGTTTGACGGAGTTGCGTCGAGTCTAAGTTTGTGGCCTAGTCCAGCAGGGAAGCCGGGGCCTCGAGTATCTGCATAGCCGGGTTGTAGTTCAACAACATCGGCCGAGTGATTCCAGCAGGGTCCGGTCCATCGAAGTGGAGGTTTCTTTTTTGCCCGGATTTGTCGGCGATCGTTTGCCTACTCAACATCGAGGGAGGAGTGACTTGGTACGATATCAACTGTGGGTTGTGATCCCCGTCCCGCGGGCCTGGGTTTTGGCTCCCGCCGGGGTTCGGGGGCTCGGGGACTTGCCTACGGTATCGAAGGGCAGATTACTGCCGCATATAACGAACAGTCACCCTCCGACGCTGCCCGTTCATGGTCCTGTTTGTTCCCCCGGAGATACCGGATTCACCGGGGGAGGTGATTATGATTGGTACCGGGCGAGAGATAACGGACCGAACGGAGCATGAGCCATCGCTGAGGTCAGTATTGGCAGCGCTCGGGGCATTTAATTCGTATATGGATGCCCTGATTCACAAAATGGATACCGGCCTATCTGAGATGGTGTCTGGGGAACCGGACCCTGCTCCACTGCTGGAACAACAACCGGCTGCGATTCAAGCAACGGCCATTTTGATTCTGTGCGAGAACCCCGTAAGGCAACAAGAGTCAAAACCCTCGTTTGGTGCTTTGGAGAACTGTATTCCCGAGAACATGAGCATATCGCTAAGCCTTCCATCATTGCTGACTTTGGATGTATCGATTGACGTTCCCCTCCCGGAGACTTTTGTTGTTGACTGTTCTTCCACTTTGTCTTCATCCTTTCCTTCCTTGGTGACTGTACGATTTCGGGAAAAACTACATCGGGACTATTCATCCAGGAGGGCGCTTTTTTGTGTGGCTGAAGTTCCCGTGGACTCATTGACTGCGAGAAGTAACAAACTGATTTCTGTTGGATTCCTTTTCGTCTTTGACTCTCTTGTTGACATATTAGTCTCACTGGAAGGGGTTTTTGAGATGGTTTGGAGGGGCCAAGGCTGGGATCGATTGACCGGGGCGATTGGTTTGGCTCAATTGAGTGTTCGAACTGCAACTGTTGGGCTCACATGAAGCTGGGCGGTGTATTATGGCTCCCCCTAATTTTCTTCTATTGTGGTCTCTGATACACTTATATTTTCATTTTAGGGGGTGCCGATCTCTGGCAGGGGGGGAAAGGGGCTGGGAGCCTATACGGATATGCCCTCCCCCATGTTTTTTTCTCTTTTTCCATCTTTGGAACCTAGTTAGTTGGGGCGACAGGCACACTGCTAGTTGATGTTAGGCGACAGCCATATGCAGGGGTGCAGGGTGGGGGGATGGGTTTATTATTTTCTTTGTGTGTCCTTCTCTTAGTTCCTCTTTCCTTAGTCTTTCTTGGTCTTTCCCTTTTTAGAATAATTGGTGACATATCCTGATAATTTTTAAATTCCAATGTTTGATGGCCTCGCTTCTTCTATTATCCTGTTTATATGATGTGGGCGGGATTGGATGGCTTGTGCTTAAATTGTTTCTTGATTGTATTGTCGCAATAGCTGTTTTGGACCTATCAACGCAGGCGCATCAGGGAACCTCCTGTTGCTCCAAGTCTATCCTGTCAAAGTAACTATCCAATCCATTATTGTGTATGAATGTATGGCGCCGGATGTGTCTATTTCTTCTTCTTGAGTTTAAAAATAATAAAAAGATTTTTAAAAAAAAGATACTCTAAATTAACTCCCCAAAATTCAAGAGCACGTCTGTATTTAATAAATCATGCACTTCTGTGCGGGTGTTTGCTACATGAAGGACAAATGTTTCAGATATAAGAGCGACCTCTTTTTGAGACAATAGCTCTCTTATACGACTCATTTGGTTGACTCTGCTTTCAAGGTCGAAATTGACAGCCAGATGGAAACATCCAGCTTCCCATGCAGAGGAGGTGTCGCGCCTTTTTTTCAATCAAGCCACACGCTCAGTTACCGTAATCATGTAAGCGATGCCTGCTAACATTGCACAACAATATCCATTATTTCAAAGTAAATAACTCCCGTTTCCAATAAAGTGAACACTGTTATGATAGCAGGTATCGGACTACCTTTCAAAACTCAGTCCAAATTAGGCGCATCTTGTAAACAAGAGCCATGCAATTGTATGTATCTACAAATTAGGGAGTGATCTGGTACTATTGTGCAATCCTCGCCATTCACATAGACTTCTTTTCCCTCCCTCAGACGCCTATATGTAAATGGCAATAACCAAGCTTCATGCATATAAACGCTCCCTAAACATCCATATCTGCCTACAGCATAGTATTTCATGCAAACCTCAAACTTAACCAGGTTAAAAAATAACGTTATGATACTGTGGATAAGTCACACACCTGAATTGGATCTCCAATGAGGGACCACTTCTACCATTCTCATAGCGCGCCCTGTGCTCTGATTTGACAGTGAGAGAGTGATCGCATGATAGTTTGTACTCCTAATCATTCTGAGCATACGCTACGAATACCCCTTGACGTTACACGTCGCATCAAAGCTTCCGTGTGACGTCATGTACGGCGCCCCGTACAAAAAAGACGCAAATGTTTTTAATTGTTTAAAAACATATATTCATGTATTTAATTAACATACTAACATAACTTAATCTAGGATAATTATGGATTTTTTTTTTTTTATGTTTTAAAAAAAATCCTATATTACTTCTATATTGTGCAGCTGCGTGCCCCTCTGGCTGGTACCCTAGACTCCACCACGCCCAGATCCGGATCATAAGCACGCGTGATCGTCACCACAAAACCATTAACACGCATATCGCTTTTCCACACATGCTTTTACAACTAGTATGCATTTACCACACATGATAAACGCATAATCTTAGCCCCTTGCATGCTGATGACGTCCAAGAGCCGTCATGGCACACAGTGCTCGTGTGTTGATGACGGCTCCCGGCCGTCATGACCGCACCCGCGATCGGAATGTGCCGCACAGGCGCAGAATCGCGGCAGCATGCAAGGGGATAATAATGTTTTTTTGTTGACCAACACGTGCTGTAATGGCTGTGCCTTACGTCCTTCAAATTAGTTTCTAGGTATACATGTGACCAAGTCTGATAAGATCGGAGGCCAAGGACAAACACCGTGGTATCTGTGGCACGAAATCTCATCGATCACAGAGAAAATATGCGCAGGGTAAAATGAAAGTAACAGGTATAATAAAAATAACGGAGGAAAAGTACTAAAATGGCGGTTGGACGGAGTATGTAATCAACGTTTGGCGCCTCGACACTACATGTCAAATAAATATACATACAATATGTTTATTAATATATTACAAAAGTATACCACCGGATGACACACATGGCCTGGGAAAAGAAAGCGGCAAATTTAATACCTAAAATCAGGAGAGGTTTGCTTGGCGAACTTGAAGAAAAATGCACTTGCAAACAAGGCTGCGCATGCGTAGAGAGTACAACTGATACAGGGAAAAACAACGGAAAGTTTTACATACTGTCATGGAAATATAGCTCCAAAAATTGCCCCCGGAATTTGCCCCCGAGACCTAATGAATAAAATGGACCTCTAGTTTCTTTTCCCTTTTCCACCGCGTACGAGTACCATACGCGTACGCCGTCATTTTTTATTTAAAAAAAAATAATTGACCCTAAAAATCCATGTACGACCCCCTGAGCAAGCCTAGAGAGTCAGGATATTTCTACTCTACCTCCTTTCCTTATTTCTCAACTTTGTTTTACACTTTTCTTGTGACTCGCTTCTAGCGACAAACAAAATGGCTGCCAACACTTCCTGGTTTGCAGTGTTCACAGACAGTTGATATCCAATCAGCATGCGGCTCGTGCTCGTAATATACAATATGTTTATTAATATATTACAAAAGTATAGCACCAGATGACACACACCACCCGGGAAAAGAAAGCGGCAAATTTAATACCTAAAATCAGTAGAGGTTTGCTTGGCGAACTTGAAGAAAAAGAAAAAAAAGTGCACTTGCAAACAGGGCTGCGCATGCGTAGAGAGTAAAACTGATGCAGGAAAACAAAACGGAAAGTTTTACATACTGTCATAGAAACATAGCTCTAAAAATTGCCCCCGTAATTTGCCCCTCGGGACCTAATGAATAAAACGGACTTCTAGTTTTTTTTCACCTTTTCCACCGCGTACAAGTACTGCACGAGTACCTCGCCATTTTTTATTTTAAAAAAAATAAAAATTTAGCCTAAAGATCCATGTACCACCCCCCTGACCAAGACTAGAGGGTCAGAATGTTTCTACCCTGCCCCCTTTCCTTATTTCTCAACTTTGTTTTACTGTTTTCTTGTGACTCGGCTCTCGCGACAAACAAGATGGCTGCCAACATTTCCTGTTTTAGAGTATTGACAACCAATCAGCATGCAGCTCCTGCTTGTAATTGTACGTATTTCCGGACACGTACGGTGAGATTTTTCTTTTTTTTTTTTAAAAGAGCCTAAACATCCATGTACGACCCCCTGAGCAAGAGTAAAGGGTCAGAATGTTTCTAGCCTGCCCCCGTCCCTTATTTCTCAACTTTGTTTTACTGTTTTCTTGTGACTTGGTTCTACCGAGGCACAACATGGCCACCAACACTTCCTGGTTTTGAGTGTTAACAGACAGTTCACAGCCAATCAGCATGCATCTCGTGTTCGTAATTGAACGGATCTCCGCCCGCGTGTAGAACTCTGTCTCTAGATATCGCTATGATTTTACTTGTAATTTTCTCAGTAACTCCTGAACGGATTTACACCATTTAACAGAAAGCACACTCTGCTAACTGAACTCTACCTCCCTGCCAAATTTGGTGTAATTCCGTTCAGCCGTTCGGGCTGTAGCCCTGGCTAAAGGTCCCTATAGAAAATTGCATGGGGAAACACATTTTGGGACCCCCCTTTTTTCTAGGCCCCCACTTGATGAATCAACCCCAAACTTTCAGGGAAGGAGCGGAACCAAGCAGGCCATTTTCTTGGAGAAATTCACTAAGATTCATCCACCGACGCCAAAGTTATTCCAAATAGAATGTTGTGGATTTCCTATGGAAAGTAGGTCCTAACTATAACTGGCGACCGCCAGTAGGTAATATATATATATATACATATATAAGGGGCTGGCGATGAAATTGGTGTGAGACTGTGACTCTGTGAAGCTGAAGTCTGAAATTAAAGGTGTTAAAACTCCCTGGTTAGTGGCGTCTTCATATCGGGCAACCTGTTTGGATGGATATATATATATATATATGAGCCCCTCACTACTTTAAAGGAGGGGCATAACGAACAAAACAAGTAAAGACAATCTTGGGAGTACAACAACGGAGGCATCTGATGAGGCTACCGCCGAAACGCGTCATGCCGTACACCATAGAAAAATTCCGTGAAGCCCAGCCGCGTCCCCTCATCTTTTTCTAACTGGGAAAAGAAGCCTTGGACATATATATATATATATGTATATATATATATATATATGTATATATATATATATACATATATATATATATATATATATATATATATAGCTATGCAAAAAAAGAGGGAGAGAACTCTGGGTAGTTCCCAAGTTTAGGTAGACAGCAGCTCCTTTTAGAGCACTCTCAACACCAGCGACACTCTAGATCTGCTCACCTCAAATGTCGGTTTTTCTATCAAAGTTTTTAAAACAGACATTTGAGGTGAGCAGATCTAGTGTCGCTAATGTTGAGAGTGCTCTAACAGGGGCTGCTTTCCACCTAAACTGGAGAACTATACAGAGTTATCTCCTTTTTGCAAAATGTATGCGTCACTCTATGCCTGAAAGGGTTTTGTTTTGTATATATATATTTTGTTTTTTCACTGAAAAAACCATAGGTTTCAGGCACGTTATAGTTAGGAATTAGCATTTAATAAACCTTAGAAATTCACTGAAAAAACCATAGGTTTCAGGCACGTCATAGTTAGGAATTAGCAAATAAAAAACCTTAGGAATTCATTGAAAAAAACCATAGGTTTCAGCCACGTTATAGGTAGGAATTAGCATTTAAAAAACCTTAGAAATTAATTGAAAAAACCATAGGTTTCAGCCACATTATAGTTAGGAATTAGCATTTTAAAAACCTTAGAACTTCACTGAAAAAAACATAGGTTTCACCCATGTTATAGTTAGCTGGACATTTCTCTCATACAAAACCATTGAAATTCCTCCGTTATAGTTAGTTCAGCTAACTATAACTCGCGCGCCCGCAATGTACTACTGATGACGTCACATATTACATATTACATCACTCATGACATGGTCAGTGACATCACTCATGACATCACTGATGACATCTGATGACATCTCAAATGACATCACTGATGACATCATACTTGTGAAAGAGTGGCAGACCTCCTCTCTATGGATCATTACACTTCTGCAAAGAAAGTTCCTCACTAAATTTATTACAGCTTCAGTTTTACCACGGTATAATGGAAAAGAACATACTGCTGACTGGCTCACTACAATACTAAAACAGCATGGTCAGAGTGTTTGGAGGAAGTCTAAGGATACAGACTGGGGAATTGAAGGCATAAAACACAAGTTTGCAGGTGCATACAAGACTGCATTTATACTCCATAAGGATTTTAAGTAATCCATACCCTCAGACCCACTCTGCATATTTTAAATCAATACAAACATTTAAAGAATATGTAACTGAATCTATAAGTGCTTCACTTTTAGTACAATAAATGCATTAGTAGATAGTGCTCAAACCTTTATTATTTTTAAACAATTCAATTATTCTATTAACATCTCATAATTTAACACACATTCCAATACAAGTTCATTAGATATGTCATTCAGATCAATTCCCTCATTAGCAGTTTCTGAATTAATTTGTTCTAAACTTTCAACATAATTTAATACTTCCTGAAATTCTCCATCAAAGCTTTCGTCTTCGAAATAACACCTCATGTCTGCAGCACTAATTTTCCCTTCTTCACTCTCATTGCCTGTGACAGATACGATTAGTTCTTCAATTATACTCAAGGTAATATCCAAAATCTCCTCAGCATGAGGCTGTTGTCTTTCCATAATTTTTCCTTTATGTTCTTGCTCCTTGTATAAAAATATAAACAGTTAATGTTATCACTTTTCGTAATATATAATACAAAACTACAGTTTTCACCTATTTTGGCCTCCCAAAAATACTACATAAATACTATTATCTAATAACATTCCATTAGTAGAATTTTAGTCCTTTGCAAAGTTATATAAATATAATTACTTATAAGGATATCCTGTTCTTAGCTTTTCTTAAATTTTGAAACCAGTCACTCCTTATGACAATAGGAAAAGACTCAGGCTCTTACAGTAAAATACACTACTAAAAAATGTAGCATATGTCTATTCACCTTACCCATTCCAAAATAGTAAATGTGTTTTTCTAAAATGCAAAAGATACTATCATTGTCCAGAATAACACTGTGTATCTGTGTATATTTAGTCATCATTATCACACTACTTTTTGAATACTTCATGTGTTTACTCTATCTCTATTCCTCATCTATAACTTAGTCTAACCGTACTAATTACCTACCCCTTCGACTTTCGAACTAGCCTCTTCTCTAGTATTTATCTGCAACCTTGTAGTTTGCGGTTCTTTATTTTTCTCACTGCTTACAACCTATAATTACGTAACCTTCATTAACCTAGGCCTCTCAGTTTATTGTCTAATTTTTATATTATTAATTTCCTTGTGTTCTTCTACTAACCTTTCTTTATGCAGTTGCTTGTTATCTATTCTGTCAATGTTGAATATCTTGTGTTTTTCACTAATGTTCCTTCTTAATTCAAATGTCTTTCTAGTATTCCTTATTCAAATGTGTTCTTTTCCCTTAAGACCTTGCTTAACACAAATCATATCGTTGCTTGTTTTAAGTTAGAGAACATACATCGACTGAGTACATTCAATATTGTCTATAATGTCAGGTAAGTTTACTTACTCACTAACTTGTCATACAACGTTCTCTCACAGAAATATTTGCACTTTCTCTTCAGGAATGTCTAAGGAGCAATTGAAAACGTGTCTGAACTCCGAGACGTCTTCGGTGAAGTGTGCACTCGTTAGTGAGCGCGCACCTCACCAAGGATTCCCCACAACTCTGTGGTAAATGACTAGATCGCTACCGCGTCTTTCAGCCGCGGCCCATGGAGGGAGTTGCGGTGGGGCAGGCAGGGCGGGGAGGGGCAGGGTGGGGGGTGATAAACAATGGAATCTGGATGATTGCAGGTAAGTAAACAATTAAATTAATAAAACAAATTTTGTTCCGTGCCCTGCATCGCATTTTGCGATGCAGGGCGCGCTACGAATTCCTTTAATATTGTGGGTTGCTAATCCAGTTGGAGCAGTGACGACACAATACAAATGCGACTCAGTTCTTTTCTGTAGAAAACTTGTGATTACTTTAATTAAAAAACGTTTTCCTGTTCCAGCTTGTCCACTCACATACATACGGATAGGTTCAAATGATGAGCAAGAGCACTCTTTCTTCTCATGAAGTAATCCATGCTGAATCTGTTCTCTCACTTGCTCATATATTTCTTTCTGCTCACAATTTAGTTGTTCTTCCAAGTTTCCTAAGTTTTTTACATCTTCTTGAGCTTGATACATTGCTGTTTCCACCTCTTCCATAGCAGTTGCTGCTTCATTTTGAACAATTGGTTCTCCTAGTGGGTCCTGACTCAACGGAGCAGAAGTTTGACTGTATTGAGAACTATCTCTAGCAATCTCAGCTGCAATTGTAGCTTGTTGCTCAATTTCGTCGGTCAACATTTTGACATAATTAGCAAAA
This sequence comes from Lissotriton helveticus, assembly GCF_964261635.1. Classification (NCBI taxonomy): domain Eukaryota; kingdom Metazoa; phylum Chordata; class Amphibia; order Caudata; family Salamandridae; genus Lissotriton; species Lissotriton helveticus. The sequence continues at coordinate 131,786,085 of NC_136070.1, read as the reverse complement.
ACAGGACATTCCATAGTATCTTTAGTTGCATTGAAGGACTCTTCATAGCTCTCAAAATCTCCAAGTAATTCCAATTCTGAACGCCATGGCTTGAAAAGTTGCAAAAGAGCTAAATAGTAAAATCCCCTTTTGTCAGGTGTTTCGCAATTCAGTTTACGGTGATTAATCAAATATCCTTTTTCTTCTTTCACCGGACATCCTTCAGAACCAATCATGGCATATATACCATTATTGATGTTTTCTGTAATATTCCGTTTAAAAATATAGTTTTGCAGCACTTCATAGAGACAAATGTTCTCAAGATGATGACTTCTATTTAGATAATATGTATCCAACATATTTGTTTTCACAATATCTGTACTTTCCGGCTCTTTTTCAGCTAAATATTCCATTTCTTATACAGATTTAAGTACTCGGTTTCGTGTTGCAGCAAGACCTAGACTCACCCAAATGATTCTTCTAGATTCGGAGTATAGACTTGCAGATGATAAGCGATTAGAGCATTCATACGCTCCAATTTCTCGATGAGATAACATCTTCAAACTGTAACGGTATAATTTCTTACTTAGACTCTTCTCGTGAGAAATCTCTTCCCACATTTCCTTCAATTCCGTCTTTTCTGACTTTGTTACGTACGATGTCACATATCGAGCAACAGCAATGGAATTGTCTGCAACATATTGAATATCCATATTAGCATTCCACATGGACAAAATGATTGGGTTATAGTTATTTATGTATTTTGACTCTTCATTTCTTCTTAAGTTGTAGGTATTTTTTGGAGACTTTGTTGTGATAGTATGTCGCAAAGATGACATAAAACTGTTCACTCTTCCTTTCGATATTACAGGTCGTGGAAATGCAAAACGGCATTTTCTGTAGAATTTGTCCTTAGATTTGTACTTTCGAAAACAGTATTTCCCACAACAATGGCTTTGGAATCATAAGACTTGTTGTCTTAAGTCCTTATCTTGTGTACTTTTGGGTACATCACATGTAGCATATTCTTCAATAAAAGACAACACAGTATCATCTGAGTCTTTTCCAAATGTGGGAGCATCTTTGATCCATAATAGCATATGTATGTGAGGAGCACCTCTCGCTTGATACTCCTTTCTCCAAAAGAAATCCAGAACCTCTCCAAGAGGAGGATTTTTTTTATTGGTGATAAAAGACATCATAGTTTCGAATCTATGATTGAAATACCTGCATACATTAACAGGATCCAAAGAGCACAATTCTCCAGGTGTCTTGTATTCGATATTTAGTATATTTGGATTTGTCTCTCGAAGAAATTGCAGTAAATCATCCCAAGCATATTCAGCACAGCTTAGAGCAAGGAACCATGTAGGAGTTCCTCAGTTCCTTAGCATACATTTGAGTTCTCCGTGACGACGGTACCAGTACTCATTAGTACTACGCTGACATGCCATCAGATTAATCAGCTGACATTCCAAAACATTATCTTTCTGCTGTACTTTATCCATAAATTCCTTTGCCGAAATATTTTGCAGATGTACACCTGTTTTCAATATATGGTTTACTGCATAAGAAAGTCCAGACAAATCACTCTCAAACAAAGATAAAACAAATACGGAATACATTGTCAAAATCTTGGATCTTCTGCATATAATCTTGATGTCCGGTATTCAGATGCAGGAATCTGCACAGGTCGTTCATCATATTGTCCTCTTTTTCCTGTAGGAAACAACTGAGGGAAACAACGAGCTTCCAAGCTTTTTTCCCATACACTAATGTGACTTCCTTTTGCTTCTTTCATTTGGAATAATTCTATAGCATTCCCCATCATTTCTTTGGAATGCAGTGGATGAACACTGTAATGTTCGTAGATTTCTTCAGTTCTGGACACATCCACTTTTTCAATTTGTCCAGATGGCAAGTCACTATCTTCTTGTACAGTTATTTATTCTTCTCCTACATACACATTTTTGTAATATTGATTATTTTTTACCAGATACAACGTTGCCTTTTTCACTTTCCTAACATCCACTAATTCTTGCCAGATTTTCTTACTCTTAGTAGGAACGCAATTAACAAGAATAACTAAAGGTTCATCCTCTACATTTTCTACACCAATAGTTTCAATATTTTTCCTTAAATCTAGAGGCAAATATACAACTCTTCCCTTTAATCCTCTCTGTAAATCTGAAGGAGGCAATTTTCCTGTCTTAGACTCCATACAAACAATAGCCTGAAATGGATGCACACATTGAATAAGAATAGACTCATAGGAGGAGGAGCTACGCTAGCAACCAAGATGGCCGCTTAGGCTCACGGCTCCGCCGACCTCCGTCCCCCGCTGGATAATCCTGCTACAAATCCTGAACTTACACCCTGCCTCTGGGCGTGTGAACTGCCGTGCTGTACTTTGGCGCAATCCCTGGACTTTTACCAGCTTGGTGGACGGAGTTATGTTGAGTTCTAGTTTGGGGCCTACACCAGCTTGTGAGCCCGGGACTCGAGTACTGGCCCAGCCGGGTTCCAGTTGAATAACATCGGCCGTGGGTGATCGACAGGGTCTGGTCCTCGGATGTGGGGAACTTTCTTAGCCCGATTTTGACGGCGGTTGTTGATCTGGCCTACAATCGATGGAGGGTTGACGAGGCACGACTGTGGCTGTGGGCGGAGGTCCCTGACCCGGAGACTCGGTTTGCCGCCGCCGGTGTTTGCCGGGTCGGAGTCTTTGCTTGCGGTACCAGAGCCTGGATTGTGACCTTGGTAAGCCCTCGGTCTCCCTCTGTGACAGTCCGTCCCAAATTGCCGGTTCCCCCGGGGAAGACCAGTGCCTCTGGGGGACGCGAACATGGTCGACTCGGAAAAGAATTTTGTGGGACGGACTGAGTCTGAACCGTCGATACGGACTGTACTGGTATCTATCGGGGCACTACATTCCCATGTGGAGTCCATGGTACTGAAAACGATTGCGGTCACACCCGGACATGGGCATGAGGGACCGGACTCTGTTCGGTCTCAATATCCTCTTCTGCCTCTATCACCCACGGAGGTCCCTGTAACAGCAGTGGGCCCTGTGCCACGAGAGGTGTCGGAGCTTCATGGCAGTGTGATGGCCGACGACCGTGTACTCAATGCTCACTATGGATTGCCAAGCCCACCACCTTTGCCTTCTGTGTGTGGATCGATTGGTGCTTCCCTTCCGGATACTCTTGGTGGGCACTATCTACGGAATGAAACAGTGTTTTTCCCCTCTCCGACACCTTTACTACGAGTGCAGAGACAACGACGTCGGGAGCTCAAGTCGATGAGGGTCATCGTTGATGCTGAAAGAGTTCCCAGTGACTTTAAAACTTTGCCTCGCCTCGGAAGAAACTTTACTGAACTGTTTCTGCATTTTGACTATCCTGTGGAGGCGACAGCCCGTCCGGAAGGGGCTTGTACGACTGATCGGAAGGGTCAAGGATGAGACTGATTGTTGGGGCTTGGCACCATGGGCTTTCTGAAGTGGGATCCGTTACCATTGTATTTACGGGAGGTCGGATGGTGTTTACTGTTTCCCCTGTTTCGTTTTATTATTAGTTTTTGATAGAGTTGTGTGTTTTATTCTGGGGGATTCTTGGTTCTGACGGGGGAGGGGGACCAGGGGCCCATATTGAGGTGTCCTCCTCCACATTTACTACTTTTAGTGTTTAGTTACATGGGGCGACAGGCACGCTGCTAGTTGGGGATAGGCGCAAGCATATGCAGGGGTGCAGGGTGGGGGGAGGGGTGTTCGTCCTGTTAGTGTTTGTAGTTTTTGTGTTTGAAATCCTTTAGAATACTGATATAGGTGGTTTTATTGAGGCACACATTTGTATTTTAGGGTGGATGGGTTCTGGTGGGGGTATTATTAGCATATGTCATCCAATTGTTGCGTACTTCATTATTGTATTCGGGATGCAGCTGTAGTCTCGTACCATTTTACTGCTGCACCCTCCCTCCTACTCTGGACTGCTACTCAATTTTTATCCTTTTTCCCGGGGAGGTGGGGTTGGTGGTTGGCATTTGTCTTATTATCCTGAATGTAGTGTGGCAGCACACCTAACGTTGCTTATGAGTATGCTTTTTTGATAGTTCTCCGTCCACTCTGCCCTGTATGTATATTGCTTATCCTTTCATCCCGCGATGTAAGTCACCTGTTATTGTTTTTGTTTTTGTTTTTCTTTGTTTATTCAATAAAAACATTTATTAAAAAAAAAGAATAGACTCATAGGTATTTAAATCCATCAGTTCAGAAGGAATATTTGCCAACTCAAGATTATTATGCACAGCTCCAGCAGGCATTTTGTTCTCACCTAATTTGTTATAACAATATTTGCAAATACACTGATCAGAACCCAAATCAAAACAATTCTCAACCAACAAATAAGTTGCAAAATCCTTCCGCTCATTATTATTTTCCTTTTCACTTTTTAAATACAAATCAACACTCCTGGTCTGATTTTTATAATTAATTTGTCGACAACAGATACAAGAATAATTTGGCCTTTTACCTGACATCACCTTAAACTTTATAATTTCTTGTTCAAAATTTTCTACACTGCAATGTTCAACGTTCTCTTCCACATTTTCTTCTATTAATGTCTCAGTTTCTGCACTGTCTTCTTGAGGACCAAAGTAACTAACCTGAATTTCATCACAAACATTTGTTACATCTGATACAGATCCACGCAAAAGAGCACTGTTCAACTTTTTTAACATTAGTGCTGGACTTTTTGCATAATACAATGTTCTCACTAATTTCCTCATTTCAGAATGATGTACTGCTAACATCCTGAAATGGTGAAAAACACTTCGACATACTTTTTTAGAAAGACAAGCCAGAGAATGACCTTGCAAACCAGTATTTTCTCTCACTATGCAAGGGTCTAGTCCTTGCAACATCTTAATCTTTTGTTTAACACTTTTCTTAGTATAGTTCCGTAAGAAATTGCGTAACAAAACAATAGATTCTTGCCGCACACTGCAAATACTACTACAATTCCAAGTGTACACTGGAGCTTTATGACGTCTCTCCAAAACTTCACCAGCTAACACCGGTTCTGCATTTCTAAGAACAATTTTCTCTTTCTCAATAGGACAACCATTTCTAACCTCATAAGCACGACCACTAGTGTCAACTGCATGCAACAAATCATTACTCTGAAGATAACTTTCTTCATTAAAAAAAGGCTCAGAACTTGAACTATGTTTCCATTGCCCTAAAAAAACTCACAAAAATTACTTCTGTTAATTACTCTACTCCACTTACTTTTGGTCTTCATTAAATGGATTGGCTTATCTAGTGATCTAATTCTATTGATTACTAAAATGAACAATTTTCTTTTCAATTCCAAAGCTTTCTCAACTACATTTTCTATACCTTTCTTCGCCTTATAAAATACTGTTTTTTTCTTACGTACCTTAATTTCTTTAATTAAATTTGACACAAATCTATTATAAAACATTTTTTTCCTAATTTCCATCAATTGGTTTTTCCTCCTTTTACTATACACAGTTTTCTCTGCACTTGCTTTTCCATGATTGTTCTCTTTATTTGTCTTTTTCTTTTTCGTTGCAGATACACTAATAACATTTTTCTGTTTGTGAACACTACTCTTAGTCTTTAATATTTTCCTTAAAAAAGTGTTCCTTGTCTTACCAGGACTTTCTGTCTCTTTGTTAACACATTGCTCTTCATGTAAATCTTGTTGATGACTTCTCTTCAAATACACACCTTTCTTTCGTTGTTTCTGCTTTTGAAACTTAGTAGGCATCATACAGTTTTTTCAGTATCGATATACAGAATCCATAATAAAAAAATATATATAACATTACAAAAATAAATATATCAAATATTGTATTATATTACTTACAAGAACAGAGGGAGGATTATGAGGACAAACGTGGGACTATAAAAATAAAAGGACTTACAACAAAAGAGGAAGGAGTATGAAACAAGGGAAAATATAACCATCGACCTAGTTGCCCCTCTTCAGCCTATTAAAACCTATAGATCCGCTTCGACGGCTCCCTGGTATTCGGACGATTTGAGACAAAAAAGTCTGCCTGTAAATCCCTGAAACGCTGCTGGAGACTGACTTTCTCGGCAGAAAGTAAGCTAAAGTACAGGGCGGCTCTCAAAGAGTACCGTAAATTGATTATAATTCATAAGAGACGTTATCTTTCTGAAAGAATTAACAAAGCTCGTGGTTCTTGCAGAGAGATATTCAATACGGTCAAATCTTTTACTGACCCACAGGCTCTTAATCGACGACCACCAGTATCCAGGTCCCTCTGCACTCATCTCTCCGATTTTTTCAAAGAGAAAATTGCCCTAATTTACGCCTCTTTTCCCTCTACCGACTGCCCTGACACTCGGGAAGTACTATCAGCTAATCCTGTAATGACACCTGTCTTTGCAGACTTCCTGGAAGTCCCGGAAGATCTCTCTCTTCAGGAATTACCTAAATGTAAGTCAGGGTCACCCAATGATCCTTGGCCGGCCAAACAATATAAAACCTTAGCAGCTTTTCTAAATCCCCATCTTAACCAAATTTGGAATGCCTCCCTGAGTTCTGGCATTTACCCTGAGACATGGAAACATGCCCTTCTGGTACCTATTTTGAAGAAGGTCAATGTTGACCCAGAGAATCCGGGTAATTACAGGCCCATTTCTCAACTTCCTGCCCCGGCTAAGATTCTTGAAAGGCTGGCTCACCAACAGCTTGCCAGCTTTATTGAATCTAATGGCCTGCTACACAATTCTCAACATGGATTCCGGCCTGACTATAGTACGGAGTCGGCCCTGATTGAAATGGCCGATTCCGTGCGGTGGACCTTGGACCAGGACTCGAGGGCGGTGTTGGTGCTGCTGGACCTCTCGGCAGCATTTGACACCGTCTCTCACCCGATCCTTCTGAATCGTCTACGAACCTTAGGCATTCAGGGCACGGCCCCTAAGTGGGTAGCTTCTTTCCTGTCTCACCGTCAACAACAAGTTTACACCCCCCCTTATACTTCTTCCAGTCGACCACTTAAATGGGGAGTTCCGCAGGGCTCTTCGCTGAGCCCGCTTCGTTTTAATGTATATTTCTCCCCCCTGGCTGAATTAATATCTCGGGCGGGAATCAAGATGACATCTTATGCTGATGATATCCAGCTTCTTTTCCCTTATGACGACCCATCCCTGTCCACATTTGACCCTTTAAAGAACTGTCTCAAAGATATTGCAAAATGGATGGATCTCAACTTTTTGAGACTCAACGCGGGAAAGACAGAGGTTCTTTTCTTTAATCAATCCTCTCCTCTGGACTCGAACCTCTGGTGGCTGGTAGATCTGAGTCCCGCCCCCTCCCCTAAGGACTCAGTCAGAAACTTGGGTGTCAGATGGGATAAGTGTCTTTCCTTCCACAATCAAGTTCATACGGTTTCTGCAGCTTGTTTCTCCAAAATTAGAATGATAAAAAAATTCATCAATTACTTGCCCAGTAATACCAGAAAAACAGTTGTCCAGGCTCTCATTACATCCCACCTGGACTACGCCAACGGACTTTACCTTGGCTTAATATAAGGCTTGTGCCACAGACTTCAGATAATCCAAAATGCCGCAGCTCGGCTAGTCTGTGGCATTTCACTTAGAGAACATATTTCTCCATATCTACAAAAGCTACACTGGCTTCCTGTCCATAAAAGGATCGAGTTCAAAGCCATGACCCTGGCTTTCCGGTCCACAAAAGGCCTTGGCTCAGCCTATCTCTCACTGAGTCTACGTCCTTACTGTAACACCCGAGTCCTTCGCTCCAACTCTAAGCTGCTAATTGTCATCCCGAGATTCAAAAAAGCGCGCATGGGTGGCAAAACATTCCAAGTGTGTGCCTCCACCCGATGGAACAAACTCCCCCTCTCCCTTCGCCTGATTCAAGCGGAATCGGCATTCCGTAGATCTCTTAAAACTTTCCTTTTCAGTTAAAAGGCCTCCTCTTGTAGGGTCTAGCTGTCTGTGCATTAGCGCCGGGACATCCCGTTGGGGTAGCTGCGCACTTTATAAAATACACAAATAATAATAATAATAATAATAATAATAATAATAACCAAAAAGGGGAGTATAAACAGACACTGCAATATAACGGAATAAAGGAAGTATGAATAAACTGGAAAGTATGAATAGGTAAGGGAGAGTATGAAGAGAAAGATGGAAATATGAGGAGAACAAAGAGTATAAGAAGAAAAAAATAGAGTAAGAGGACAGAGGGGGCACTATAAGAAGAGAGAGAATGACTATAAAGAAGAAAATAAGGAATATGTGAAAAGATATGAAACTATAAGAACAAAAAAGGAATACTAGCAAAGGACAGTATTTATAAGGACAGAGAGAACAGTACCAGAAGAAAGCACGAACAATGTCAGGAAAAGTGGAGGAAAAGGAAAAAGGGGTAAACAAGGACAGAGGATACAGTCTGAGGTGAAAAGAAGGAGTATAAACAGATGGAGGATTATAAAGAGTGAAAACTGTATGACGAAAGAGGCAGAAGTATGACAAGACAAACAAATATAAAGAGAGAGGTCAGTATGAAAAGACAGAGAATATGAGGAAAGTGCTGCAGAGTGTATACAGTGAATCAAGGAGCAGTAACAGATGTGAGCAAAGAATTTGAACAGATTTAAGAAGTATAAACAGAGAGGACAGAAAATGAAAATAGAAAAGAAATATGAAGAAGCAGTGGAAAATATGAACACAGAGAGAAGGAATATAGGACAAAAGGCAATATAAGAAAAACTCAGCAGTAAGAGGACACATTAAGAAGTAAGAAAAGAGAGAGGAGAATATGAAAATAGGGAGCAGTATAACAACAGGGGGTAAAATGAGGAGAGAAATGTCACAATAGGAAAAGACAACGATATTATTAGAGAGTACAAAGTATAAGAAAAGACAGAAGAAATGTGAGGACAGACACAAGAGTATTAGAAGAAAAAGAAAAGTATGAGAAAACAATAGGGAATACCTGCAAAGAACAGCAAGAATACGAAGAAAAATAGAATATAACAACAGAAGAGTATATATGAAGAAAGACGAAGGAATGTAAAAAGACACAGAGACAAAAATATAGAGAAAAGACAAATATAAAGGAAGACTGACCGTATAAGCAGAGAGGGAGTACTATGAGAAGACAGTAACAACTATGACGACAGTGGTGAATATAAAGACAAGTGACAATATAAACAGTAGGACAAACATGCAAAAATAGGAGCAAGTATGAAAAAAAAAGTATAAAAAGAGATCAGAATATAAGAAAAATAAGATAGTATAATGAGAGAGGAAGTAGTAAGACAAGAGAGGAGGGAGTATAACACCATAACCTGGGCTTCTGTGGGAATTCACATGGACATATTATCAAGCCCATTATCACCGCTTTACCTGCAGTTTCCTGTTGATAAAAGTGGCGATAATGTATCGCCCTTTATTGATAATATGGCCCATAATCCCTTAATGTACACAGATGTACAAACTGATTTTAAACAAACAAAAATAATAGCATGCATTATAGCAAAACACATTTACTACTATAAAACGTTTAACAACGGACGAATATAGGGGCATATTATCAAGACAGGCGATAACATTATCGCCGCTTTATCTGCAGTTTTCTACCCATAAAGCGGCGATAATATTATCGCCTTTCTTGATATACCCCATAATTCCTTAATGTACAAAGATGCACTGCACACATTCCCATACAACTTATCAACTCACCTTTCAAATTGATTTGTAGATTAAGAAGAATACCACTCACACAGTGGATATTCTTATACTGAAACTCTCTAGTTCAGTGTTTCCAGCAGAACCGTGAAATGTAACATTTTCCCTCTCATTTTACACATACATACATATAAATAACCAATTAAAATCCTGCACACATTAATTCAAAACAAAACACACATTTCTATTGGTTTAACATTCCAAACCTTTCCAAATGACATAACTTTCCACCCTAACCCCAACAAATCATGCAAAAGTCAACTGTCAACAGAGGTCAAAAGTTCAGCACTGTATAGAACACTGCTCCTCAACATATTTAGACTATGCATAAGCACTTACTTATAAGTACCCATAAAGTGAAAAGGTCTCATTACAAGCAACCAAGATATAAATACATAAACTTGAGAGATATCTGTAAAATATGTATTTTTAATTGATTTTTCTTGCTTACGTACGCTTATGGAACAACTTTCAGAACTCACACTGTACACGCACAATAAATATACCGTAAAAATAAATAAATAGCATCTATCACTAATTTTTTATCATCCCCGGAGACCCCATCCACCGGGGCTCAAATATAACGTTCAAGACCGTGGGGAGAGCCCCAAATCCCCCACGGTCCCAGCCAGCTCCCTGCGTCCTTCGAGAGCCGGAATTGCTTTTGGTCAGAGAAACCAGCTTACATACTGCTCTCTCAGACAAAAAACAATCTGCTTTCCTACTTCAAAGAGAACTCTCGCCCAACCATAGCAAACTGCAGCATCCCAGGAATAGGCACCCTATAACACTACAAGAGCCGACCCTCGGAGATGGTGCTCCCCAGGGCCATCAAAGGCTCAACAAAGGCCGTCAAAGATTTTGACCTTGGGGACCATTGTAAATCCCCCTAAGCAGTCCTACGGGATCAGGAAGTCCTATAGCAAATAGCAACTTTTCCGATCAATCTACACACTCAATCTACACAAATTTACAAATAAATAAACAAAATAACATTTATTCCCACATTAAATTCAAAACGAAACACACATTTATATTGCTTGAACTTTTGCACCCTTTCCAACTGACAAAACTTTCAACCCTTCCCCCATTCCACAATCTGCCAGTTACCATAGAAACACTTCAGGGAACACCTAACTCAGCACACAGGTGAAAAGTTCATCATAAATTGTTGCAAATTAAAACAACAAGTATGCTTGACTTGAGAATATACCAGCTTATTTTAGGTAATGTTCTTTTCTATCAGTTTTTCTTAACCAATAAAAATAAGGCTTTTAAAGAACAGAAACATGCATCCTAGTTTTCTGTAAAATGTTGTCAAACAACCAATCATTTATTTTCTTTTTTCAAAACTGCATGTTGTCAACCATTTTAGAAAAATCTTACTTTTCAAACTGCCATTTCATTTACAGAGACCATCAGAGTGCATCCAGACCTCTCTTCAAAATGCTTACAGTGTGGATTGTGGGACACAACTATATTTTCTGGAGCCAAAGGTACGTACAACAGAAAATAATTCACAAGGACCTAGGTTTGCCAAATGTAGACATTAAATGGATTGGACAGCGAGGATTAAAGTGGCACCAATTGATGCCATTGGTGAAATCCTTTTTACATCTCTAACACCCTGACCTCATAATTGTGCACTGTGGTGGCAATGACTAGTCACTATGACTGGGGTAGGTCTGGAAATGCTTATGAAGGACACCTTTAGAGAATTGATGGCACTTTTCCCCCAAACTGCCTTTGTCTATGCTAATATATGTCAAGATTGAAAAAGCTAGGAAACATGTGAATAAATCTGTTTCTGCCTTTCTCCGAGACTATCGAATAGGGTCCATTTACAACAATAATCTGCGTTTCAATATGCATGGCATCTATAGGAGAGATGGTGTACATTTTACAGATGAGGGGAACAGAGTCTTCCTCATAAACTTATAACTCTGCATCGGTACTTACTTGTAGGTACTAAAATCTCCCAATAAACACAAGGGCTCTTTTTAGAGCCACACAACACATGAACAAATACACTTCGTAAATATCTAAAATTATTTTTATTTTTCTTGCTTAGGTACGCTTACCGGATGACTTCCAATATTCCAGCTGTTCGTCGTCCATACGAGCTTGGTACGCGTGCGATAAATCTACCATGAAAAAAAATAGCCTTTATCACTAACTTTCTATAATTCCCGAGGACCCCATCCCCCGGGGCTCAAATCTAACATTGCGGACCGTGGGAACAGCCCCAAGGCCTCCACGATCCCAGCCGACTCCCCACTTCCTGCGGAAGCCGGGATTGCTATTCCTCACAGAGAGCAGCTTACATGCTTACATTCTAATTTCAAACATGATTTCAACAGTTTGTTATACATTTTATAAAATAATATAGTACTGCACGCTAAAGCAGAAAAGTCAGCACAATTATGATAGAATACAAAATAGAAAAAAATATATATACTTCTACACTCAACAAACTCGTGAGCAGATTACACAGTTTAATTTAAAAGCACCCTACCACAACTAGTTTTTGAAACGCATTGTACAATAAAATGCGTCACGAAATAGGCTACATACATAGTGACTCTATAACGTCACATAGAAAAAAGAAGGCCGCTCTTACGCTACCAGGAAAACACAACAAAAGTACAAGGCCCAAACTTCCATTGTAGTGATTTCTTAGTTGCAGGTCTAGTTGTCAGATAGACACACACACTCCCTCATGGCTGGTATACACCCACACCACACCCATTCAGCGCATCTGTCACTACACACGTGACCCTATCTATAAAAAAGACAGAGCGCACGTGTTGTACGCCATTTTAGAGTTGTTCCCAAAGCACCGAACAAGGGGCCCACTACCACATGCGTGGCCTCTTTGGTCACTGGGTTAGTGGTGCCCGAAGCACTGAGCGGGTGAAGAACCTGCGATGATGATGATAGGAGCACGATATGTCGTTATCCATAGAGATATCAAGACTCGGCACCATATATGAGACTTCTTTGTTGGAGATCGTGACTACATCATGAAGAAACTGTCGTTTCCACAAAAGGTGAGCAGTGACACTTGAGTACACATCAGAATGAGTCAAAGGGTTGTAGCTGACTACATAGAAAAATGCGACTTAATATTTTAGACGAACACACTCCTATATGATGTATTAATTTAGTTGTTTAATCTTTTTTCCCAATAGCAGTTACGTTTTTATAATCGCTGAAATGTCCGGAATATATTCACAACACAAACAGGGACATATTATCAAGGACCGGTGTTAAAATTATCGCAGTTTTATCGGCAGGAAACTGCCGATAAAGCGGCGATAATGGGCTTGATAATATGCCCTTGTGAATTCCCATAGCACCCCAGATTCTTGTGTTAACCTGGGCTGCTATGGGAATTCACAAGGGCATACTACCAAGCCCATTATCGCCGCTTTATCGGCAGTTTCCTGCTGATTAAAGCGGCGATAATGTATTGTCCTTGCTTGATAATCTGGCCCTTTGTTTCCGAAACAACAACAAATTATTTGTGAAAGGAAAGACTAGATAGTCTGCAGCAGCTTCACTGTGTAGAAATGTATAATTACCTCCAAGCAGTAACAACTGATAGGTTATAACAGTCTGACAAACAGATCTACAAGCTTATTACGCCACTTTTCTGTCACTTAACATGAGGAAAGTGACGCAAGGAGCTTGTAAATCTGCGTCTGACTTTTCAAGAAAAACTCTCAACTCCAAACTCTGCGACTCAATGGGCTGCAACAGTCTAAGTACGGAATGTTAAGAACCCACATTAAAATTCACTTTTGACAGTAGTTTCGCAACTCAGTTTACGATGATTAATCAAAATGTCCTTTTGTTTCCTTCACCAAACATCCTTCAGAAGCAATCACGGCCTATCGAGCAACAGCAATGGAATTGTCTGCAACGTATTGAATATACTTTGACGTATAGAAGCAGAGTTCAAGTCAAGTGGTGAACTCCGGTGGCCGCACTGTTTATACAAGGTAAGCACAGCAGCCTACATATACAATGCCTTCATAGCAATGCATTAGAAATAAGTCGACATATTTACAATCCCGTTATGCCACTTTTGCGTCAGTAACGCAGTAGCCACTTCCATATAGACACCACTTGAACGCGGCACTATAACAAGTGAAATGTACCAGGCACACTGCACGGGAAACATCCTTTACAACGCAACTTTTACCACGCAGTGCCTTTACGATGCAACTTTTACAACGCAAACCATTACAACGCATTGCGCTGGGGGGCGCTCTAGGATAGGGAATAGGTTTAATTTACTATCCAACACCTTCCCTACTATCCACGGGTACTGGAGTTGGAATAGTAAATGAAACTATTCACTATCCAGCGCCCCAAAGCACTATGCGTTGTAAAGGCATGCGTTGTAAAAACAGCGTTGTAAAGGCATGCGTGGTAAAAGCATGGATTGTAATGTCATACATCCACACTGCACTCGTAAATAGTAGTGTTACCTTTATTTGTGAAAGGAGAGAGTGCGTAGTGTACAGCAGCATCTCTGTGTAAAATCTATAATTACCTCCGAACAGTGACAACAGATAGGTTACAACAGTCTGAAAAACAGATCTACAAGCTTATTACGCCATTTTTCTGTCACTTTTAACATGAGGAAAGTGACGCAAGAAGCTTGTAAATCTACGTCTAACTTTTCAAGAAAAAATCTCAACTCCAGACTCTGCGAGACAGTTTTAATGTTGTTTTGTCTCTCTTTCTCTCTCTCACTCTCTGTGACATCATTTCTCTTTCTATCTTAAACTTATAGATACTGCTGTCTGCTTGGACGTGTAGAAGATTTGCTCAAAACAAGTTGTGAATTCCACTGGCTGAAGTGTTTGGCCGCAGTGTTTATACAACGGTAAGCACAGAGGCCTAGATCTACAAAGCCTTCATAGCAATCCATTAGAAATAAGGCAGCATATTTACAATTCCGTTATGCCACTTTTGTGTCAATTACGCAGTAGGCACTTCCATATAGACTCCACTTGAATGCGGCACTATAACAGAAGTGAAATGTACCAGGCACACTGCACAGGTAAAAGTGTAGAGTTACCTTGACTTGTTATGCTTCAGCTCATTTACTCACATCTACATAATTCTAAACTCTAATTTTCTTTTTTGTTTTGCAGATTACTAATCGGACATCTTTTGGAGTCCATTTAACAATTTGTTTGTAATATTGTTTTTTGTTAAAGTTATTTTTCTAGTTGCTACTAATATAGTTATAATTAAGTTTCGTGTACAGTTATTGTTTTAATAAAAGTTCATTTAAAAAAACGACATACTTCTTTTATTTTGTGGGGGGTATGACGGTCCACAATAAAAATAATGTTGAAATACTATAGTAAGATCTTCAAGACTAGGATTGAAAACTACTGAGTTATATTTCCTCTGGATAGACTACAACTTAGAAAAGAAATCAAAATAATACGAAACAATGTGTACCACATTTACAAACCTCATGCGACATTTTCCTGTGCAAACCTACCCCCCTACAAAATTAAATGTGTGGGCCTCAATCATGCCCCTCAAACCACGGAAACAATCATCCCACAAAGATTTCTATATTGTATGAGGAGCTACGTGGCCCACCGCCTACTGCCCTGGAGTCCACGACGCCCAGACCCGGTTGCTGCAGTGTCCATTGGGGAGAAACAGCCATTACAATGTGGTCATAAGCACGCGTGATCGTCACCACGAAGCCATTAGCACGCATATAGCTTTACTACGCATGCCTTTACCACGCATGCTTTTACAACTAGTATGCATTTACCACGCATGATAAACGCATAATCTTAATATTGTCTTTGTGTTGATGAACACGTGTTGTAATGGCTGTGGCTTACGCCCTTCAAATTAGTTTTTAGGTATACGTGTGACCAAGTCTGATAACATCAGAGGCCAAGGACAAACACCATGGTGTCTGTGGCAGGAAATCTTATCGATCACAGAGAAAATAGGAGGACGGTAAAATGAAAGTAACAGATATAATAAAAATAACGGTGAAAAACTCCGAAAATGGCAGTGGACGGAGTACGTAATCAACGTTTGGCACCTCGGCACTACGTTTCAAAGAAATATAGATAAAATATGATTATTAATATATTACAAAACTACAGCAGCGGATGACACACAGGACCCGGGAAAAGAAAGTGGCAAATTTAATACCTGGAATAAAGAAAGTTTTGCTTGTTGAACTTGAAGAAAAAGAAAAAAATGTGGGCTTCAAAACAAGGCTGCGCATGCGTAGAAAGTACAACTGCTGCACAAAAAAAGTTTTACATACTATCGTAGAAATATTGCTCTTTTTTTGAGCAGTAAACTTAGGTGCATATTATCAAAAAACGGTGTTAAAATTATCGCCGTTTTATCGGCAGGAAACTGCCGATAAAACAGCGATTGTAAGCTTGATAATACAGCCTTGTTATTTCCCACAGAAGCCCATGTTAACACAAGAACATGGGCTTCAATGGGAATTAACAAGGACGTATTATCAAGCCCACCCTCCCAACATTATTAAAAAACCCCAGACAGTGCAGGTACCCGGAGCTGGAAGGTCATTTTACATATTACTGCCCCAGAAACGTGGCGTTCTCCGCGATGTGTAGGGGGAGAGAGGGAGGGAGAGCTCAAAACATATATTTTTTTAAAAAGCCCCAAGGGGTGCCGCTCCCCGAGACTGCGGGGAGTAGGACCGTAACCCCCCCCCGCATACTTCAAAATAAAACCAGAGGAGTGGCATTCCCCAGTGCTCGGGCCACCTTACAAGCCCACATTATGCAAAACAATTGCCCATGTAATTTGCCCCCCGGGACCTAATGAATAAAACGCACTTCTAGTTTTTTTTTCACCTTTTCCACCGCGTACGAGTACTGCATGAGTACCCCGTGATTTTTTTTTTTAAATAAAAATTAAGCCTAAAGATTCATGTACCACCCCCTGACCAAGACTATAGGGTCAGATTGTTTCTACCCTGCCCCCTTTCCTTATTTCTCAACTTTGTTTTACTGTTTTCTTGTGACTCGGTTCTCGCGACAAGCAAGATGGCTGCCAACACTTCCTGGTTTGGAGTGTTGACAGCCAATCAGCATGCAGCTTGTGCTCGTAATTGTACATATTTCTGTATGCGTACACAGTGATTTTTCTTTAAAAGCAAAAAAATTTGATCCTAAACATCCATGAACGACCCCCTGAGCAAGCCTAGAGGGTCAGAATATTTCTAGCCCGCCCCCTTCCCTTATTTCTCAACTTTGTTTTACTGTTTTCTTGTGACTCGGCTCTACCGAGGCAAAAGATGGCCACCAACACTACCTGGTTTCGAGTGTTGACAGACAGTTGACAGCCAATCAGCATGCAGCTCGCGCTCGTAATTGAACGGATCTCAGTCCGCGTGTAGAACTCTGTCTCTAGATATCGCTAAGATTTTACTTGTAATTTTCTCAGAAACTGCAGAATGGATTTATACCATTTAACAAAAAGCACAGTCTGCGAACCGAACTCTACCTCTCTGCCAAATTTGGTGTAATTCCGTTCAGCCGTTCGGGCTGTAGCCCTGGCCAAAGGTCCCTATGGAAAATTGCATGGGGAAAACACGTTTTTGGACCCCCTTTTTTCTCGGCCCCCACTTTACAAATCACCCCCAAACATTCAGGGAAGGAGCATAACCGAGCAGGCCATTTTCTTGGAGAAATTCAAGAGGATTTGTCCACCGGCGCCAACGTTATTCCAAATAGAATGTTGTGGATTTCCTATGGAAATAGGTCTTAACTATAACTACCTACTGGCGACCGCCAGTGCCCCAGCATAATGGATGCCATTAAAATAAAAAGAAGCACTGATAAACCGAATTGAAGTCCCTCGAGTGGTTCGTACCTGTAATTGCTGCACTGGTGTACATTGGCATACTGCAGGATTTCGTGATATATATATATATATATATATATATTACCTACTGGCGGTCGCCAGTAGGTATATATAGTTAGGATTTTTTCTCTATGGGATTTTTGAAAATTCTATGTCTAATAACTTTGGCGTTTGTGGACGGAATTGGCTGAAATTTTCTGGAAAATGGAACATTTTGTTTCTGAGCAGCCCCTGGAAATTTGGGGGGGGTTCGTCCAGGGGGGGTCGAGAAAAAAGTGTTTTTAACATTGAGTTAATGCTCCATGCCACTATCTTTCCGTTCCATGCGGCATTACTAGGGGCCCAGGCTACCTGCTCCTCCCACCAGCCAAAGCCAAAGAGAATTGAGATTTGCACTACACAACAAAATGTTGTTAGAACTTATAAGATTCTGTCTCTACAATAACATCTTTCTTTTTCAGGAGACTGTGTATCAACAGCGTTCCGGTACGGCGATGGGTTCCTGCTTCGCCCCCAGCTACGCGAATTTATTCGTGGGCTGGTGGGAGGAGCAGGTAGCCTGGGCCCCTAGTAATGCCGCATGGAACGGAAAGATAGTGGCATGGAGCAGGTATATTGATGACCTGCTCCTAGTGTGGAACGGGTCCATGGAGGAGGCTGAGGAGTACATTGTAGTGCTCAATAACTATGAGTGCAATTTGAAATTTACTGGGGATATTAGTAGAGACAGGGTCAATTACCTCGACTTAGAAGTAAGTGTGAGGAATGGTAAAATAAGTACCCAACTCTATCGGAAGCCGACTGCGGGGAATAGCGTTTTACACGCTTCTAGCAGTCACTCCCGCAAATTAATCTCCAACATCCCTTATGGGGAATTGTTACGATTAAAACGAAATTGCACCCATAGTGAAGACTTTGAAAAAGCAGCCAGTGACAGTATAACTAGGTTCCAGAATAGGGGCTACAATGCTAACAAGCTGTATGAAACTTTAAAGAGAGTTAGAAGAATACCTCGCAGTCAATTGTTTGAAAAGAAGGTACGGACTCAATCTGAAAAAGTACAATTCAGAATGATTACACCGTTTGCTGCAAACTCGTACAAATTGAGATCAATCTTATCCAAACACTGGCACATACTGAAATCGGATCCCATTGTGGGTCCAGATATTCCAGCTGTGCCGGCTATCACCTTTAGGAGGGCAAGGTCACTACGAGACGAGATAGTTCATAGTTACCTTCCAATGGATAAGAAACAGTTGGGAACCTTAAAGGATGCAAAAGGGTTTTTCCCGTGTGGGAAATGTAAAGCTTGCTCAGCAAGCAAGAGGACGTTGACATATGAGGTGCCAGGTCGTCAAGCCAGAAAAATCACTAAGTTCATGTCCTGTCACACAGACCATGCAGTCTACTGCCTGATTTGCCCGTGCTCATTGAGGTATGTGGGCAGTACCATTAATCCCGTTAAACTTCGGATACTTGAGCATATGCGGGCAATTGCTAATAAGGATTTCAGCTACCCGGTAGGAAGGCATTTTGCCATAAAGCACAAAAGTGATAGGACTCTACTAAGATATTTCTGCCTAGATCAAGCAACTGAGAATCCCCGAGGAGGCAACAGGTTGCAGGTTCTGAGAAGATTAGAATCTAGATTTATTATTGATCTTGAGACCAAGGCTCCGAAGGGACTGAATATGGGGGAGGAACTTGCCTCTCATTTGGGCTAAACATCATGAGAAATGTGTTTAATCAGATGATATTGGTCTGTAATGTTTTTGGAATATGTTTGAACATATATCAGGGGTGAAATTCTGAAAAAACTTTGAAAAAACTTTGAAAAATTTTGAAAATGTATATAGTGCAAGTAATTTTTGTTGTCTTAATGATATGTGTTGTTGTGTTGATCTTATGGTCAGTGACCCGAGAATTATGCAACCTGATTTTAGGTTGCAAATGCCGATCCACGGCAAGATTTGCTTAATATAGCGTTGTATTTGAATATAGCGATTTTTCGCTTTTATTGTGCATTCTTAGTAATGCGTTGTTTCTCAGGTATACGGCCAGTTTTGGTAATTAAACAATGAAATGTAATGTGCCGATACACGGCGAGATGCTTTTAAGTGTTATTACACTGACGTCTTTATTGACGCTTTGTGCACACAACAGAAATATTGCTTTTCATTAAGTCACATAGACGACATGCTTAAGATGTGAGGCGTTTAAAGATGGCGCGCCTTTTAGACGCATCGCGTTAGTCCCTTGTTTATGTCAATAGCGGACATGAACAGTGATAAAGGAAAAAGTTTGGCGCTCAAATGATAACACTGACGAAGGGATCTTTAGTCCCGAAACGCGTTTGTTTGCCTTTATGTAAATAAACCGACCTGCTATAAGATTGCTGCTGCCCGTGTGAGTGCTGTTGATTCTACAAACCCGGCTGGGTATTTTTGGAAATTGGAGCTGTTATATGGGACGCGAACACCATCGCGCTACGCGGCACCCGCCCTGAGAGTGACTCACGTTATGGTGTGTTGGAGCCTTCATATATATATATATATATATGTATATATATTGTTGCAGGGTTTCTGTACTCACACAGAACTGTGCACAGAGGAGTGGAACCTCGGCAAATTAGGATGTCCCAAAACTTACCTTAGCAACCAACTCACCCCTTACCGAGCTAGCTACAGTGTCTCATTGGACATATCAAACTCCCAATGTTTAGACAAACCAGAACATGAACTTACAGTACCTCAGGGTACGTGGGACTCATGAACACTCTTTCGTTATATTATCATTACAAACCAGAACATGGAGTAAAGAAGACACATGTGCATTTGAAATGTTTATTTACTAATGCCGTCTTCTCAGGCGCAGTGTCTTAGATAATACAAGTATACTTATTATCAGTAGCAAAATTATCAGCATAGTTACTAAGACATAAAAAGCGAATGGTGACAGCATGTTAACATGCTGTAATGATTAAGAGTTAACAACACTTATATCTCACCCTCCCTAACACATATATTATATTATTAGCTAAGAAGGTCTCTTTGGGTTGTTTTAGGGCGGGCCCATACCTTAGTGTCCTAGCATGAAGGAATCACATCAGCATACACCAGCTCTCTCTGCATGTGCACCGCATCAAGTGTGTTAACAATTCTCGTGCAAAGCAATATCAATCCCGCCTCAAGCCCAAGTTGGCAAAGGCTGCACTTGTGTTATGACTATGAAGGCGTGGAGATCAGACCTCATAACAATTCCATATCGTGTTGCTCCTGAAACTTCAGCACTCTCCGTGCAGACATGGTTTATTAAACAAAACTGATATCAGAGCAATAACATATTATTCTCACATACACCACGGCAAACCACTAGGTTGAAAGCTAAGTCAACAATTAAGGGTCGTGTGCAGAAGTTGCAAGAAAGGAAAAATGGCGTTTAAATCTCAAATGTACCTATGCTAACTTAACACGATATAAGGATATATAGGAGCTATACAACACCCCCCCATGATCCGAGAACGGACTAAATAAGATAACAGAAGTGCCATCACATGAGAGCAGAATCCAATTATAAACGAGCATGAATAAAAATTCAAATATAAAAACTAATGCTAAAAAATAGCCCACAGCATAATGTGGCTCAAGCCAATAGGCAAGCAAAAATAAAATGTCTTGACCAAAAGTCAATAAAATCAAGGAAATGCTATCAATCAGCATGTCAATTTGAGGCAGTGTCTATGATAAGACTGTATATGAAAAGTAAGCTGCAACAGCCTCCAGGAGGAAGTCACTGTCCTCATCCGAAAACAGTTCAGCCATCCAATTTAAAAGATGAAAAGAACATACGTGATCTTCCAGCACCGGATCCTCTATAACCATCAGAGGACAGCTCGGTGGGTTTTCAAGAAAACTTTGTTCCAAGAAATTTTGCGCTGCCGACAACACATCCCAGGGACCCATTAGTCCATGTGCCACCGCCAAGGCCATAATCCTTTCGTCAGAACAAACCAACTCGTGAGCAATGATAGGACTCATCAGTTGATCAAAATCGACGTCAGAAGATACTGGTCCGCAGAGACACAAATCAATGGCCCAAAGGAAATCACAGGTCAGGCAGCGAAATACAGGCTGGACACAGGTGAAATAGGAGAACCGAAAAGATAATCCAAACGCCGTGCTTAGAGTCGCCAACGGCAGTGTGCCATAATAATCAAGAATGCGGTTGCGAAACCGCGTCAGTAGCAGCTGAGCGTGGTCTTGCACAGGAAGGGCATCCATATTTAAAAAGGCAGAAAACCACCAATGCGCCAGCCGCTAATGCAAGTAAAAACGGGAACCCTCCAAATAAGGATGAAAAAATAGAATGGAAGAAGGCAGGGATGACTCCAAAAATCTTCTCAAAGGAAGTCACGAGACCACCGCTAACAACTTTAAAAAAATGTGCTAGGCCCGTTGTGGAGGATGCGTTAAAGATAGAACGGACCATGGCTCCGAAATGCAAAGGCAAATCAGTATTTAAAAGAGCCTGAACCTCCGTACGGGTGTTAGCAATGTGAAGCACGAAAGTTTCACGGGCCGAGCTCAAGGCCACCTCTTTCTGGGACAATAGAGCTCTTATTCTAGCCATGCCGCTGAATTCTGCTCCCAAGGTCGGTATCTGTGGCCAAATGGAAGACTCCCTATGTTCACGTGTGGGAGGATAAAGAACATTTCTGCAGCAAATAACTCGCTCACTAACTGTTACTATGAAAGCTATACCTTTAATTAAACCACAACAGTTTTCATTATTGAGCATTAAATAACTACCATTTTCTAACAATTTAAACGTGGGGATGATAGCAGGAACTGGCGTGCCCTGTAAAACGCAAGCCATATTCGGTCGGTCCTTGTTACATGAACCGTGTAACTGTATGTGTCTGCACATTAAAGAATGATCTGGCGTCTCAGAACACTCATCCCCTGTTAGATAAACTTCTTGTTCATCCTTGAAACATCTGTATGTGTATGGGAGTGACCAGACCTCATGAAGAAAACCGCTACCTAAGGGTTCAAAACGACCTATTGGCACATATTTCATACAATTTGAAAACTTATATAAAGCAAAAGGCAGTGTTATTAAACCGTGGATAAGCCACGTAGCAGTAGTGGCTTCTGCCACAGAAAAAGGTAAAGACTCCAATCTTTCAATATGGAGCATAGAAAAGGAAGCATCACGCATTGAAAGCAAGCGTTGTTTGTCTGTCAAATTAAACGGTGCAAATAAAGAGGAAACGTTCATGTATCCCCAGGGAACTTTACCCATTTTCAGAGTCTGAAGTGTCCATGCAAACTGCATGATTGAACGTAATTGATTTTGACCATGGTATAATACAGACACTTCATCATGCACAATATCAACAACAGACGACACAATATTATCTAATGTGTAAATTCTAGAGGAAAGCACGTTAATGCTATTGTCAACCACTGCAAGCACTTTCTCAAGATTTGCCTGATCAATAGCCCTAAGGCGTGAAGCAGCCTCAATCTGTGAGAGTTTCCAAATTTCATTGTAAACACCATATAACCACCTTTTCGACCTGCCACTAGCTGGGCCTTTAATGAAATCATTCAAATCCACGTCTGCATTCAGTCTGGAAAGGTGATACTTAACTGCAGGTAAAGTTGAATGTTTCAGCCAAGCTTGACACAACTTGCCCACAGAGTAAGAGGTGACAGTATGACTCAAATCAAACCGGGGATCAGATCTAACAGTCTTAAAACCGTCAGTTATATTTAAAAACCTTTTTTGGCAAGAATCAGCACTACGGTGCCAAAGCAGCCAACCCCTGGGATTCATACTGGAAATGTTAAAGGAGGAATTAAGAAGCAGAGCCTGTATATCTTTAATGGACAATTGAGTAAAATTACTCCAATCCTCATATTCCTCCAACTCCGGGAAAGACGGGGTGTTTAACCTTTTAGACGTAGCCAATCCAAAGCATGTGGTCTGGGAAATGGTTTCATTTAAAAACAACATATGATTCGGGATGAGACATGCACGGTGCAAAGCCTCAGTGCCTCGTACCTGCCAGGCCCTTGAACCCCAAACTGATTTAAGGTCTATTGTTCCCTTCCATAACTCATAACCCCCAGTAACTAATTGATCTAGGAAGGCCTTCGAGTACAACAATTTTGTATCGGTAAGTCTAACCTTGGACAGTGGCTGTTTGTGAAATTTAAAATAAAAGGACTCGGGATTGGACTGATTAAAGTCAGTGAAATAAGTATACTTTTTAAGAAACGTTTTTGAACTCCCTTGGGTAGGAGCTGGGCAATGTTCCCACTGAGTAAAATTAACAGCCTCCCTTCGGGAAGATGTTTTGTGTAAGAAGTGATTGCCATAATGTTGGTAACAGAACAATTCACCATAATTAGCAGATTCTAAATATAAATCCTCAGCATCAAAAGCAGCATAGTATTTCAAATCAGAAAACAAACTTTCCACAGCATTAACATCCCAATCATCAGAACGAATGTTTTGTTTCACCACATCCCCCATATTAACTCTTAGTACATTAGGAACATTAACGACTTCCGTAGGGCCATGAATTTGAAACCGAACTGCATCCCACGCGATTCCATCCAGAACAGGCCATGCTGTGATGTTAACCAAAGTCAAGTCTCTTTTTAATCTGTGTGTAGAATGTGAAGAGGAAAGTGGGGCCAAAGTTCCATTTAAATGAGTAATGCAAGTTCTCTCCTCGACATAGTGTCCATTCATAATTCGAAAAAAATAAAATATAAAACCAATTGACATAAAAAGGTAAACTGAAAAAAGGACCAGCCAAATGTATATCCAAGGAGGAATCAAAAAATGTTTTTTAAACAGGCTAGCATATACCGCAACTTGAGAGGGTTTTTTCGAGGCAAGGGAAGCAGAGTCAAATGAAAATCTGGATTCCGTGGCTAAACGAGCTTGCAGGTCAGGCATGGACAAATCAGTAGGGTATGTATAGTCTGTCTCATCCATGTCAGTTCCGGGCAAATGATTTAATAATGGACTGGAAACAGCAGGTAATTCGATGGCCACCTCAGGTTCAATATTAGAGGCAGTGGGCATAATTGAATGTCTCACAATGGAAGGACAGGAAACAGCCGGTGTCATGCTAAGAAGAATCGGCCACTCTGTGTATCTTGACATTGTCAATAGAAATAAACCTGTTTTCCTTACGACCTGGAAGTGGTGGTAAAATGACTGTTCTTGTGCCCTTCACTCCAAGCACTGGGACTGGAGCTCGATAGGAGGGACCAAACTCTTTCTTGTTGTCGATCTTCTCACGAACCAGTTCTCCAACTTGGGGTAGCCAGCCAACTACCGGGATCTGCAACGCATCATCCGAAGTGGAGGGCAAATGTTCCTTTGCAAGACTGTCTCTGGTCTTTTGTAGATTCTGTAAAACATTGCAATGTTCATCTGCGTCAAAGGAAGTGGCGCGAACCACAGAGTCTAGACCGTCAAGGTCAGGGACGTACATCTTGATGCCAAAGAGCATTTCGTATGGGGTCCGCCCACCCAGAGACCTTCTAGGGAGATTATTAAGAGCCCGCTGCACGCCATAGAGGTGAGCCAGCCAGTTTCTGCCAGTGCCTATAACTCGGGCTGTCAAAGATTGCTTTAAATCACGGTTCATTCGTTCAACTACACTATTACCCTCAGGTCTGTAGGGTGACGAAAACTTGACTTGGACCCCCATCGAAGTCATGGCATCCTTATACGCCTTAGAGGCGAAAGCCGGACCCTGATCCGAATGGAAGGTACCACAGGCAAAAATCCCTATAAAGATACGCAAATCTCTAATGACAGTCCGTGAATCAGCGCTGCGATGTGGCCATACCCACACAAAGCGTGTGCATGAGTCAACTGCTACTAAGATGTACTTATACGCAGTATCAGATGAAAAAGGACCGCAGTGATCTAAATAAACACAGCCTAGTGGTTTATTAGAAATGTACAACTGAGTCTGTGGCGGACGCGTAGCAGTTGAAGGTTTAATCTGCTGGCATATGTCACAAAGAAGGACATAATCACGCGTCTGTTTGTATAGTCCCCGCCACCAGAAACGTAATTGTAATTGAGTTACAGTGGCCGAGACGCCCGCATGCGCAGACGCCACACCTTCATGAGCCGCTGTAATCAAGTCTGCTCTGCGATCCGAGTTGGGAATCAGCCGTTCCCCAACATCAGGAATTGTCACAAAAGGAACCTTTTCGGGACTTAAGTGGTATTTATACTTCGAAGGGAATCCCACAGGATGTTTACTTCCCTTCTCAGAGGCAGCAATAGCTGCCAAGATGTCGCTATCAATCTTGGTTTTAGACCTAGTAACTGCTGCAACTAAGTACGTAGATACTGCTGATTTCGCTGCTTCATCAGCAAGCGAGTTGCCAACAGCGTGAACTCCCACGCGCTGATGACCGAGAGTATGAATCACATAAACGAGTGGCAACATAGCCTTAAGCTCTGCCACTCGAACCCAGATCATTTTATGTTTTATTGTGCTACCCTTGGAATCATGAAAGTCATTTTGAATCCAAAAGAACAAGTTTTCATTGTAAGACTGGACACAGTAGTAAGAATCACTTACAATTAGAGTAGTAACACTTGGATCTGCGTACTCCAAAGCTAGTAATAGAGCACGAAGCTCTGCCAATTGTGCGGTGCAATCGCCCAGGGGCAACGTGTGCACTTCCCTGGAAACGAACTCATCATTCAACATAGCACCGACCACAATGGCGCATGCGGAAACGTAGGCATGTTTAGAGCCATGCGCAACCTGCGCCGACCCATCAGTGTAAATGATGCAATGGAAGTCCTCCAAAGGTCGCATCGCCAGAGGAGCAGGATGAACGAATTCATACTGCAAGTACTCCTGCGACCGTAAGGAAGCGTCAAAAATAAACATGACATCCGTGGATGACAATGACGCAGCCCACTGAATCCACCGAGGGTGCAAAGCCTTTGAATTTGGTACACTGGCTTTCGTGACTGCCTCCAAGTGAGGACAGGGTGTTACTACCAGCATGCGTTTCCCCTGAGACAGTGCTCATTCCTTTAGAATAGCCATCTGTACAGCAGTTAAAACCTTTTCCACGGTGGGAAACCGCATCTCAGCCGAAGTGTACAAGTGCGACTTGTAAGCAATAGGTACTGTGTCACCTTCATTAAAAGTGAGGTATGTGAAACCCACCGTCCCAGGAATTATTCTTATTACCAGGTTGGTGTGGTTATCACGAGTCAGTAAATATTTAGAAGCGAGCAGATCAGCCTGCAAGGATTGCAAAATGGCTGAATGCTCAGGCAGCCAGCATGATTTTGAGAAAGTTGGTTGTATCAAAGCATACAAAGGCTTGATACGCTGGGCATATTCCGGAATGTAAGTCCTACCGAAATTCAAAAAGCCCAGTAAAGACTGTAATTTTTTCAGTGTTGTTGGAGCGCGCAATTGTGCGCACTTCTCTAAGAAGTGAGGAGCCAAACCTCTACCTTCATTGTTGAGCTCATAGCCCAAAAACAACACTGTGTGTTCAGCAATGTGCGATTTTGCAAAGTTAAATTTGTAACCCATGTCTGCGAAGTTGCAAACAACAGAATTTACACAACACAGATGCTCCCAAATATCGTCGTCTGTGAGATATATGTCATCCACATACGAAAAAGCATCAGGGTCGAGTGCCTCCAGAATAGAGACAATTCGAGCGGTAAATACACCAGGACTATTCTTGTAGCCCATTGGAAGACGCCGGAATTGCTTTTGGACTCCAGCGCTCGTAAAACTGGTCCATTGGGAGCTAAAGCTGTCCAATCTGTGGGCATAAAAACCATTGGATATGTCAAGCGTTGTCTTGAAACGCTTACGCACGAGACTATCCACTAGGGCAGAGCCGTGGGTATTCTGTACAGCACAGTTACGGCAATGCGAGTTTAAATGCCGGTAATCCAAAACCAAACGATATGATCCGTCAGGTTTGTTCACAGTAAAAAGCGGATTATTCATCGGTGACACACACGTTTCAATAACTCCCTGATATTCCAATTGTTCAAGGATTTCCGCGACGGAAGATTTTGCTTCACGCCGAATGGGATATTGAGGTTGAGGCTGCGGCTGAGACCGCAACGGAATTTCGTGGCAAGGCGACAATTTATCCCAACCACATTGGTTACGGTACAGAGCCGGCGCGAGAGCCCGAGCCCACTCTTCTGCAAAATGCTGCGCATGCTCTTTCGAGACAGTGTTCGCGAAACTGGGTAGGATCACCTCCTCCCCTCGCGGCGCCGCGAGCACAAAAGGTGGGGGCCAGTCAGCCTCCGAAAGTAAAATATCATATGTAGAAGACAGATTCTCCCAAAATACACCTTTAACGGTACGCTGTATGTCACCTTCAATTAACAGGACAATTTCATATAGTCTTTCAGGGGGAGCAAGTCTCGTATCCGCTGTTTCTATCACAACGTAGACATCAGTCGCTGTCACCCTCAGTAGTGGACGCAGCGCCTCTCTGACTATGGTTATCTCCGCCGCGCTGTCCAGCAAGGTCAGAGCCCACGTCAGATTCCGAAGCCGCGTTCTCACTATCTGTGGCATATCGATGCGCTGTTAAGGCTGCGACTTTCTTTTTCGCAAACTGCGGACGCCTAGGCGTAGAATCCTCCTGCTTCACTGCGCCGTCCGTCTGGCGGGACTGACCACGTCCTTGTTGGCCACCACGTCCACGTCCACCCCCTCCTCCTCCACCGGTCTTCGGGGCCGATGTGTCCTGAAAGGAACGAGGAGAGCGTTGATCAGAACCCTGAAAACGATCAGGCGATTTAATCATCGCGCGGTCGCGCAAATCATAAACTTTTTCGGGTGGCGCAGGAGCTTGTATCGCAGGAAAAGCACCCTGAGTCTGCGTTGTCTGCTTCCCCTGTGTCTGTTTTTTAGGCCAATTTTGTTTCTTGGACTTGGGCTGGGCATCTGTCACTGCAGATTGTCCCTGTGGTTGTTTTTTCTCCTTTACTGGAAAATATTTTAGACCTCTACTTGTGCGGCCAATCGTTTTATAAGCGGCCACTACAATCTTTGCTAACTGGCGGGGTTTGTCGGCATCGGGCAGAGCAGCCAAAGCATTCGACACCTGAAAGTTAACTGCATCTCCTTTAACATTGGAGAGAATGAGATCACTTACAATCTCAAAAGAACCACACAGGCGCATACCCAATTCAACCGCTGCCTCTGGACCGTGATCATTTTGAACACGTCTAACGATTTCAGGCAGGGCAGTCATAGACGGGGTGCCGAAGCACCTTGTATAAACTGCCGCAAATGTTTTTCCCCAGCTATCACAGTCAGCAAGTTCAGGAGTAATATCCTTCGGTAGAGTAATCGTCAACATTCTATGTTTATCAGCAGGAGTAGAATTCGGAAAAACCGCCTCCAGTTGATCAAACTTCTCTGCTAGCCAGAAAGGGAAGTCATCGTTGTCAACAGGACGCGCACCAAAAACCGAATTTACCATCACTGGATTGAGACGCATTCCGCCTCGTTCCATGGGAGCGGCCGCACCCCCCTGGGGACCACCAGGAAGATGTCGACCGATGTATTGCACTAAAGCACGAATCACGGAAATGGAAACTACATGTAGCCTGCGAATTTCTGCCAGGGTACAAGCCCCGTGATTCGGGTGCGGGGTAAAGCCACCCAACGCAGGCCAATTAGTACCTGGAATTGAGAGTGGACCTAACCTCGCAGGGGACATAGAGTGGGGGAGGGCGCCATCAAACCAAACTCGATGCTGCCAATGATCAATAGGTATTTCCAATGCCCTGTACGGCGTATATTCAGCCGGGACATCCGAGGCGGTGTAGGAGTGGAACAAACCAGAATTAGCGTCCACAGCCGGAAACGTAACCCAAGAGTAAAACAACTCATAAGGAAACGCCGGATCTGCACATACCACGAAAATCACAGCCATCCCATCTACTGGGACCTGGTACGTCTGAAGATGGTTGCGTACCGCTACGCGACTATGCTGTGCAATAGCCACCGCTGCCGCCATTACAGAATTGGAAACAAGAAAAAACAAAGAATACTTTGTAGCACAACTGGGTAGGAATTCAAAGAAACCGTTTAGGTAAGAATCAAGCTTGAATAAAGACCTATTTCAAAAAATAGGTAGGTTTCACCGACACCCCGTTTTCCGGAAACGGATGTGAAGGGGTTAAGGCATGAACGATAAACTACTCGAGTGTCATGATATAAGACCACCGAAACCGTTGGGCGCCATGTTGCAGGGTTTCTGTACTCACACAGAACTGTGCACAGAGGAGTGGAACCTCGGCAAATTAGGATGTCCCAAAACTTACCTTAGCAACCAACTCACCCCTTACCGAGCTAGCTACAGTGTCTCATTGGACATATCAAACTCCCAATGTTTAGACAAACCAGAACATGAACTTACAGTACCTCAGGGTACGTGGGACTCATGAACACTCTTTCGTTATATTATCATTACAAACCAGAACATGGAGTAAAGAAGACACATGTGCATTTGAAATGTTTATTTACTAATGCCGTCTTCTCAGGCGCAGTATCTTAGATAATACAAGTATACTTATTATCAGTAGCAAAATTATCAGCATAGTTACTAAGACATAAAAAGCGAATGGTGACAGCATGTTAACATGCTGTAATGATTAAGAGTTAACAACACTTATATCTCACCCTCCCTAACACATATATTATATTATTAGCTAAGAAGGTCTCTTTGGGTTGTTTTAGGGCGGGCCCATACCTTAGTGTCCTAGCATGAAGGAATCACATCAGCATACACCAGCTCTCTCTGCATGTGCACCGCATCAAGTGTGTTAACAATTCTCGTGCAAAGCAATATCAATCCCGCCTCAAGCCCAAGTTGGCAAAGGCTGCACTTGTGTTATGACTATGAAGGCGTGGAGATCAGACCTCATAACAATTCCATATCGTGTTGCTCCTGAAACTTCAGCACTCTCCGTGCAGACATGGTTTATTAAACAAAACTGATATCAGAGCAATAACATATTATTCTCACATACACCACGGCAAACCACTAGGTTGAAAGCTAAGTCAACAATTAAGGGTCGTGTGCAGAAGTTGCAAGAAAGGAAAAATGGCGTTTAAATCTCAAATGTACCTATGCTAACTTAACACGATATAAGGATATATAGGAGCTATACAACAATATGTATATATATATATATATATATATATATATATATATATATATATATATATATATATATATATATATATATATATATATATATATATATATATATATATATATATATATATATCATAGACACTCCAACCTTTGATTTCCTCAAGCATGAAGACACAAGTGCATGGACAACAAGTAAGTGTAGAATTCTGTTTCTTGTTATTCAAATAATTATTCAAGCAAATATGTGGTACTGCCATGGGCATTTCTCTATCTCCTAACTACGCAAACATCACTATGGGGTGGTGGGAGAAAACCATAGCATGGAATCAAGACAAACAACAGGATTTGGATCGAATAATATTATGGGTGCGTTATATTGACGACTTGTTTATTATTTGGCATGGCACAGACACTCAGTTTCAGAGCTACTTTAACAAATTGAATGAGAACGAACTGGGTTTACAATTTACATGTAACACAAGCACACAAGAAATAGACTTTCTGGACACTAAAATATATGTGTCTGATGATAAACTTGAATCTACGCTATTTCGTAAGAAAACAGCAACAAACAGTGTGTTACATGGAACTAGTTTTCATCCCAAATCCCTCCTACACAGCATACCATATGGAGAATTCACACACTTGAAGAGAAATTGTTCTGTACCAGAGGATGCAGAAAGAGTAATACAAGAGAGCAAGTGCAGATTCAGAACAAGAGGATATGAAGAACGAGTTCTGACAAAATGTAAAAGAAAAATTGATTTGAAAACAAGGACTCAAACACTAATTGAACAGACTAAAAAAACAGAAACTAGTGCACCTCCCAGATTCATAACGACCTTCAGCAAAGAAAGTGGAAACATTGCCCGTATAATGAAAAAATACTGGCATCTCCTGTTAGGGGATCCTGACATTGGAGCAACTCTCGGTGAAGTGCCATGAATAACATACAAAAAGAATACATCTCTCAAAGATTTACTGGTCAAAAGTTACTTTCAAGAACAACCAAAATCAAACTGGTTGCAAAATCAACGAAGAGGGTTTCAACCATGTAATTCCTGCAAAGCTTGCAAGATCGGCAAAAGTATGAAAGTAATTGAAGAACCGGATGGTAAAAAAATGAGAATCGACCAACAGATCACGTGTTCTTCAAAGAATGTGGTATACATTGTGGAATGTAAGTGTGGAATGAAGTACGTGGGATGTACAACTTGTATGCTAAGAAAACGGATTTTGGAACATATCCGGGCGGTAAAAAATTCCAATATGCAATACGCAACCGCCAAGCACATGAGCTTGTGCCAAAATGGAGACTGGAGACAAATGCAATTCTACGGGGCAAAAATGCTGGATAAAATGGAAAGAGGTGGAGACCTAGTTCGTAAACTACGTCAAATTGAGTCGCGGATGATAATCAAACTAAGAACAAAACGTCCGAAAGGGATGAACTTTGGAGAGGATTTGCACATTCATCTGGAATAAAATGTTCTTGAAATAACTAGGGTACTATACCCTGCAATTCTAGACAATAATTGAAACACTGGAGAACTGTAGCCAAAGATAAGGGTACTATACCCAGTAATGGCATCATTATAAACTGACAAGCCACAGTGAACTATCAGTCACAAAAGTGCAGTAATTCAAAAGCACACAATGTCTTTCTTTGGTAATTTATTTTAATTTTCCAACTAATGTAACTACAATTCCCATAATGCTTCATAATTGGCTAACATGAAATAGTACAAAAAGCAACACTGTGGAGGGACTAACCGACCGTGAGCAAGGCCAGTTGTGGCTGAAACGCGTTGGTGGGGTGAAGTCTAAA
Organism: Lissotriton helveticus; assembly: GCF_964261635.1. NCBI lineage: Eukaryota > Metazoa > Chordata > Amphibia > Caudata > Salamandridae > Lissotriton > Lissotriton helveticus. Next base: position 131,753,378 of record NC_136070.1, on the reverse strand, counting down.
TAAAGAAGGCTTGATAAGTATCCTGGTTGTGCCGCCACCTTTGTATACTAATATATATATATATATATATATATATATATATATATACATATATATATATATTCTCTCCCAAAACGCTCCTGCTGCTTCAAAGGATCACTCGAACAGCCAGGTAAATGACAACTCACTTTATTGCCACGCTGAAAATTTCATTTCATCTGTAATTGTTTCCTCAGAGCCAACGCGTTTCGAAGCTGTCCGCTTCTTCCTCTTGGGCTCATGATGCAAAGCAGATTTGGCAGTCCTCAGTAATTACCCATGATTCCTAGTGCCTTAATGCAGAGGTTTCGTACAGAACCTCTGAAACCTTTTAAATAACTGTTGTATCGCAGAACCCACGGAGGGTAAACACTATGGCAGAGAGTAACTACGAGTTCCAAGACAATTGAACTACTATAGCTTTAACTGGATTCATTCGCTACAAAAGCACTAGGAATCATGGGTAATTACTGAGGACTGCCAAATCTGCTTTGCATCATGAGCCCAAGAGGAAGAAGCGGACAGCTTCGAAACGCGTCGGCTCTGAGGAAACAATTACAGATGAAATGAAATGAAATTTTCAGCGTGGCAATAAAGTGAGTTGTCATTTACCTGGCTGTTCGAGTGATCCTTTGAAGCAGCAGGAGCGTTTTGGGAGAGAATATATATATATATATATATATATATATATACATATATATACATATATATATATATATTTATGTATATATATGTATATATATATATATATATATATATATATATATATATATATATATATATATATATCATAGACACTCCAACCTTTGATTTCCTCAAGCATGAAGACACAAGTGCATGGACAACAAGTAAGTGTAGAATTCTGTTTATTGTTATTCAAATAATCACCAGCAGCATTACGCGTTTCAGCTCCAAGGAGCCTTGATCACATGATGCGCCACACAGTTAGTGGTCAGTTTTTATACACAGTGTTTTTTTCTCCCATTTTTTTGCTTTTTTACCTTTTTCTCTTTCTATTTATTTAAAGTGACAAGTGCATAGTGTGCAAAATAACACATGGAAATAGGCAACATCCTGTTAGGTCAAAATCTCTTAACTTCAAGCATAATTGTTGCATTCAGGTAAAATAACCTTTGAATTATGCAAAGTTCAAATGTAATTATCGGATACATCCTGGTATAAATACCTATCCAAACATTTTTGTAAAAGATTATGAAGAGCTAGTGCGAATCAATGTGCAAGGTATTGCATGGAAATAGACAACATCCTGTCTGTTCATCATTTCTTAACTTCTGGCATAATTAATACATTCAGGTACAATACCTGTTGAAATTATGCAGAGTTAAAAATTACTTTTAGGTACATATACATACATATATTTATGTATATATATATTCACTGATAAAAACAAAGGTTAAAGTAAAAATAATTGACACTACTAAGATCCAACAGTAATAGTTTAGTCAACTAACTATAACTTGTGCATCGTCATACACTACTCAGAACGTCACATCTTACTCATAACATGTTCAATAACATCACTAATGGCATTGCTGATACATTGCTGACATCGGCCAACCCCTACTGCGCAGACTTTGGCCAAGTGAAGAGGTGTAAAGGTGCACATCTTGTGCCCAACTGTAGGAAAGTGGGTTTCTGTTACAGTAACCCCCCAACTTTTTTCCAGATTTCTGATGCACCATAACTTGATAAGCCCTGGGTTCCTGCCAATCAGATTCCCAGGGGCGGTGTTCATTCCCAAAATTGTACCTTTGCATCCACAACTGGCACACCCCTGGCCACAGGCAAGCCACTTGTAACGGGAATCAAGGGTACCAAGGGCACTGTGACCAAGGAAGGCCTATGAGGGCTGCAGCACCCATTGTGCCACCCTTAGGGGCCCTGCACCTCACTCTGCCACAGCAGGCTCCCCGTTTTGGTGTGGAACAAAGTGAAGAGTCAACATGGCAAACACCCCTGCATGCCGTGCATGCAATCCTCTGCCTAAGGCCTAGGAAAGTCACCCCTCTAGCAGGGTGCACTAGCCCAAAGGTGAGAGTACACAGGCATGAGCCTTGTACCCCTACAGTGGCTATGTCCATTCATAGACATTGTAAGTGTAATAAAGCCATAAAGAGTATATGATCTGGGAGCTGGTCACTACGACCTCCACAGCTCTATAATGGCTTTACTAAAAACTGGGAAGTTTGGTAGCTTACTTCTCAGCACATAAAACCCACACTGATGCCAGTGTGAGATTTAAGGTAAAATGCACTCAGAGGGCATCTTAGAGATGCCACCTGAAAGCCGACACGCCCTGGTGTGGTTCCGGAATGGCTGCCCGCCATTGCCACCACCAGACAGGTTTCTCGACCCCTGGGTAGAGGACCTTCACTCTCTGGGTCCAGAAACAAAGGCCATCCTAGGTAGAGGTGTCATGCCTCCTCCCCCAAGATGGGCTGTGCCCACGAAAGGAGAAGCTTAAAAGGCCTACCATCTTTGGAGGCTTTCCCTACCTTTTGCTACCCCCAGCAACTGGCTCCCACCGGTTTTGACCCCCACTTGGGCAGGAGAAATGGCGGGCTATCCAAGTTAGGAAGAGAGATGTACCCACCATTACCCACCCCACCTCTCAGATGAGAGAAGAGATGCGAAGCACTCGTCAGTCCCCTCCATCTTGAAGATCAGAGGACTCAGCCAATTAGAAAGAAGCTCCTGCCCCCTTCCACTGGAGGGTGGCATAATAGGGGGTGTACCCACCCCAAGGAAGAGACCCACTGCTCCTAACCAATACCCCTTTGACACCCCTAAATTTAGTATTTAGGGGCATCCCCAAACCTTACTTCCTCAGATTCAAGGAAGAAAAAATAAGGACCGAACAGCCGTGCTGACCCAGTAAGAAACCGAAGACACCAACTGACTTGGGCCCAGCCCTACAGGCCTGTCCCAACCATGAGGGGCTTACAGGGAAGAAACTGGCATATCCTGCAGCAGCAGACCCCCAGAGCCCGGAGGACCTGCCCTGCACTCAAGTAACAGACGAAGGACCAGATGTACAAGCTGCCAATTTGCCAGTCGCATTTGCAACTCGCAAATTGGGATGCACAACAGTGTCTAAGGCACTGTTTGTGCTTCCCAATGGGGTAGCAAATTGCATGCCTAATGCATATTAATGAGGCAAGTGCAATTAGCGACCCCATTGGGAAAGGCTGCCACTCCCAGGAATGGTGGCCTGCTATAGTCAGCAGACCATCATGTCTGGGACTGCTTTTAAATAAAGCAGAGTTTTTTTCCAATGCAGCCTTAAAGGAAATCAGGCTTATTAAAAAAAGAAAAATTAAATTTTCCAGTTTCATTTTTTAACGACAGGCAGTGGTCTTAAAAGTAAGGACTCGCTTGTCTGCACGTGCAGCTTAGTTATCATGCTGTCAGCCCGTTTCAAAATCATAGTCATGTGAGACAACATGAAGTAAAAATCACAGGATCACACAGATTTTGTGACTGACCAATGGAGTTGGGATTAGAATTCTGGTGTTTTCCTTCAGAAGCAGGCAACAAAGTCACTAACCCGCAATTTGTTAAACATCTTTTGGTATTGTAAAACTGAATTCCCAGTCATTGACAGTAAACAAAATACAAGATGACCAAAATGTACTTGGAACACAGTGTGTGGCGTGCTGGATTACAGCAACAAAATCATAAGTAAAGTGTTTGTTTATTTCTAATGGAATGTATACTCGGTGCAACTTTGTGGTTTGTCTGTGCTGTACATAAATAATGACCAGTGGCTTGTTAATGCAACGAACCGTGACCGAAAGATAATATAATTTACCCAAGATCACACGATGTGGGGAAACGTGGATTAGAATTCTTGTCTTCTAGTTAAACACTCAACATAATGGTTAGGTCATCATGAATTTTCGCGCAATCTGTCACGTAAGCATAAGAATCACCTCCATGTATTCACGAGTAAAGAAATGCACAGTCTGTGTGCAGCCAGGGCTGTACGCGAGCGCACGTGCAGGCAGGAATCCGGGTGTGTGGTTCCCTCTAGGTCCAGGACCTAGGTGGAGAGGTTTGCGCAATAGGGTGGGACTTTTCGGTGCAGGGAGGAGGCATTACTGGAAGAGCGGCCTTCTTATCTGCAGTTGCTGGCATGTTTGCGAACTCCATTATTATTTGAGGTTTAAACGATATACATATATTTTTTGCTGGCCAGTCGCTGGATTTGAGTGGCAGGGTGGGATGCATTTTGATCACGAGCCATCATCAATTCCTGTTTGCTTCTAAAACGTGTGCATGCCCTCCCCTCCCACCCCTACTCCTGTAGTGTCGAAATCGCTTGGAATTTGTTGGGGAGATGTGTACACCTCAAGTGTGTCAGGAATGAGGGGAAAAATGGGCTTCATAATATCTCTGACTGATGATGGCCCAAAGTGTTCCTGTCACACATAAACCGGCATCACATATTCCTAACTGTTATGCAAAATACCCCATATTAAAATGACCTCGTTGTACTTTATATAGCGCCTGCTGCTGCAGTTTTGCCAATTCTTGGCACTTACAACATCACCAACTCCCAAGCAGTCCTGTCACCGCCCTCCAGCAGTCAGAAGAGGGAGGAGGAACGTTCTGTTGTGTTAGAGATACTGATAGCGCACGTGACTATCACAGGATTCTTGGCGCTAGGAAAGTGGACTTTATTCCCTATTGGAAGCGAATGCACCATTACAGTGGGTGATTTACCACGTACTTCACAGGTCGCAGGATCTCTGCTACCCCCCAGCTCTAGCCGAGGCAAGAGTCACATCTGCCGCCGCTGGGAGAGGCCGAGTAGTGGCGGCTCGGATACGAGCGCCCGGAGGCCTTTTCCTGCAGTCACTCGCTACATACCTAAGTAATAATCCTTGCGTGCCAAGGTACAGTTCATTGTAGTTTTCTCAGCTTGGCCGGCCTGGACGGTCTAGTTTAAAAGTAATTGTGAAATAAAGTGCTGCGCACGTATGCGGTTGTGTGCAGTATACAGTGGGGTGAACAACCTTTACAACGCAACTTTTACAACGTAGTACCTTTACAACGTGGTATTTACAACGCAAACCATTACAACGCATTGCGCTGGGGGGGCGCTCTAGGATAGGGAATAGATTTAATTTACTATCCAACACCTTCCCTACTATCCACGGGGACTGGAGTTGGAATAGTAAATTAAACTATTCACTACCCAGCACCCCAAAGCGCTATGCGTTGTAAAGGCATGCGTTGTAAATACCGCGTTGTAAAGGCATGCGTGGTAAAAGCATGCGTTGTAATGTCATACATCCTACGGTGGTCTCAAAGTAACTGGCGCACTTCAGTGTTGCACTAAAGGGTGCAAAAAGTGGTGAATGGAATGCTAGAATCGCAGCCTCTGGTTATTTAGAGCCGCATTCCAAGCTAACGTTATTTTGTATACCTTTCCACCTCAGTTTGGACCCAGCCATATGCAAATCAGTCTTGGCCCTGCTCCAATGGGAACAGTCCAGCCCGAATTGCCAGGCCTCCCGAACTGGAGCACTAGCAGACTAGGATTGTTTTCTCCCTAGTTAGAGCTCATCATCCAAGTAAATCTTGCTTTCAGTGGCACGGTGTGCTTTGAACCCTCACCTGGGCTCACTCGTCTGACTTAGTACCACTAAAGTATACAAAACAGTGATGGATGGAAAGCTTGAATCAAGCTCCTCCACTGGTACTCGTGCCGCATCATAGTCCATCATTATTTTTCATACCATACATCTTCAGTTTGGACCCATCCGTATGCAAACCAGTCTTGACCCTGCCCCAGTTGGAACAGTCCAACCCGGGCTGCCTGAACCAAAAGACAAACAATCTAGGACCGGTTTCACCCTAGTTTGGGCTCATCGGCCAGGTGTAGCTTGGTTCCAGTGGCACAGTGTGCAGAATGTGCTCGTCTATGGGCACACTGGTCCCACTTTGGGTGACACATTGAAGTATACAAAAAAATGCTTGCATAAACATCAGCCAAGCATTCCATCCATCACTTTGTTTTTGACGGCCAAAGTGTGACTGCTATGCCCAGACATGGGTTCTGTGCTCATGGTGAGCCCTAACTAGGGCTACGTGGGTCTCAGGTTGCTTGTGTCTCAACTTATTTGCATATGGCTAGGTCCAACCTGAGGTGGCATGGTGAGCAAAAAACTATGGATTGGAAAGTGTCCCAAGCCATTGCCAGTCAGTTCAGTTCAAAACGCTTTTATTCGGTTTGTATTTACACAACCTTATAAGCTGAACAATAAAATACAGCGATAAAATACTATTAATTATTACACGTTCTACATATCATCATAAATACAAAAATGTTAGGCGTCAACCTCTAGACTATATAGGGAATTAATTCATGAACCGACCTTCATATTAACTTAATGCTAGAATAGAGATACACTATTGTATATAAGTATATAAGTAAAATAAATAATTATTGCATCAATCAATTGTGAATTAAATATAACATATATAAATACTTAATATTAAAGTGCATAGTGCTGGAAAAATATCATGTACAGGAGTCCAGATGTGCAAAATCGCAATAATAAAAATTCACTTTCTAGCAATGTTAGAACTGTGGAGCTAAACTAATGCTCCTTAAAGTGACGTATGTATAATAAAGTGACCTGTGCATAAATGCATATTTGACCATAAGAACAGACTTCTCACAGTAGTATATACCTCTTTACAACTCTGTTGCAGTTCATTATATTATTTACAATAGCGAACGGTAATTCACAGTCAATAATTAATCCTTCTCTGGTATAAAGTGACATGTGCTTAGGTGCAAACATGGCCAATATTTTACAGTGATATCGATTTCCTGGCAGCTCTACTTTTCAATATAAAATGTGCGACATAGAAACAGATATCTGGGCTCTCAAGAGAACATAATAATTTCATTGCATCTGCTGATAAACGGATTCCGTATTTTAAAAGGATAGGCTTCAGATAAAATTTCCTTAAAAATACATAACATTTACAAAATAGCAGGAAATGACAACAACTCTGTTTTGAAACATTATCACAAGGACAATTTGCATTAGTGCCTTGCCCTATAATGGGAAAGGACACAAGATGGTGAGCAATGCCCAACCTTAAACGTATTAATACAAATCGATGTGAAGGTCTGGTTATATCTACCAGATATGCCTGAAGCCCGCTTTTCAGTTCCAATTGCCTATAGAATACAGATGTCTTATGGATCCTAATTTATTTCTTCCCCCTCATAAGACAGGGACATGACTTTTATTTCTTTCTTGGAGAAAGGTACTACGTAAACAGACTCCTTGGAGATGGTAAAGTTAAATAGTACGCTGTACCAATGAATGATATAACTCAGCCATGGAATACGTGAGCAATAATCTAATTTAAGGCAATCTCTGAGTATGGATTGTGTGAAATCGGTTTCCTTCTTATGCCAAATGGAGCGCCATAAAAGTAAGGGACGTAAAGCAGCCTGATCTGATATATAATTTAGGCTAGTTTCTTGATGGATTAGATCAGTGGATGCTGAAGCCAGGGCGCACTGCATCGATTTAAGAAAACTATTTTCATCTTTGTGGAGTTGTACTGTAGAGGAGTGACCCCATAGTCCAGCTCCATATAGAGCTGAGGAGACACACCTTGCTTTATATATTGTTATCATATCCTTAATTCAGCGGTCCCCTATTTTTGCAGCGAAACGAAAGATACCATTGGTATTCCTAGTCATTTTATATCTAATATTTTCTTGCTCACTAGTCCATTTACCATTGCCTTCAAAGGTAATACCTAAGTAACAAAAAGTTGTTTCATCCAAACATTCCATCCATCAGTTTGTGTTTGACACTTCGATGAAGCAGCACAGTCGGAACTGGAATTGGAAAAAATGTACTCCTGGAACCCATAAATTGGGGATCAAGGTGTGTCAGTAGAAATGGGGTGGAGTGACGAAGGTAGAGTTTGACAGTTAACTTATACATTTATTTTGATAAACTTTGCGGCAAAAATCAGCATCAAGGTCAAACGTGACAGTAGTTCTGCTTTGGCTTACTTAATTGATTACAAAGAGGCTTAATTTTTTTTTTTTAAATCTTTTTATTATTGTTTTACGCTTATTTTCTGCAAGTTGTACAGGATTACTTCAATAAAACCAATATATCAAAACAAATACACAAATACATGAGGTTAATGACCAAAAGGAAGAAGAAGAAGAGAGACATCGGGAAGAAACAAGCAAGTATATACATAGTACTTCATAGAATATATACATTGGCAAATTATAATAATAATCAGCTCAACTCTCCCTGAATCCATTGCCGAACAGGGTCCCAGGGATCTTTTCCTTCTACCTTTTGTTCTGTATATGGCTTCCTCTATATTGTATGAAGCTAAAAGACGTGCTCTCCATGCTTCAAATGAAGGAGGGGAGGAGCTGATCCATTCTTGAGTAATACAAGCTCTCATTATGGCCATAGATATAAATATAAACGCTTTTTGACCGTCTGGTAAAGCATCCGAAGTTACTCCAATTAAGACACATTCCCCCGTTAGATTGAAAGAATACCCTAGCACTGCAGTAAGAAATGTCTGCATTGCCTCTATGAAGGGAGCTAACAGTGGACATGTAAAAAACATATGTAACGAATCAGCAGCATGATACCCACACCTATTACATGTTATGCCCACCGTAGCTCCCCATTTTGAGATTTTTAAAGGTGTATAGTAAAGGTCATATAAGGCCATATAATGCTGGGTACGAGCTCTACCAGTGACCAACACAGTGTTGGCTAGTGCAATTGATTCTTCTAGGCAGATGGTTTCAACACCTAGCTTCTCGGCCCAGGCTCAGGCAGCAGGAAACATTTAACAATGTGAAGGAGATTCAGGATGATTCGGGCCAGATTTATAGTCAACCTGAAGAAATTCTGGAGATCTTTCGCTTATTCTACAGCAAACTCTATACGGAGGAAAATCTATCATATTCTTCGGAGAATTTGAGGCTTAATTTTAAAGTATCTTTTTTGGGTTAATGCACCAGCTTCTGAGCTCTGTGTGTGTCCAGCAATTTTCATGGGATAATAACAATGGTAAAAGTGGTGGCAGGCAATTGGTAAGCGTGGGGGAGGGCAAATGAGTGGTGGGTAGGTGCATGCAAGCAAGGTGTAGGTAAATAAAAAGGAAAAAATATCTACTTATCTTGCTTGCTGCTAGACTCCGACATCCTCCTCGCTTCAGGTTCTGCTCGGTCTCCTCAATTCCCGTAACAAATCCTGGCGCTGCTCTCATGCTGGTAGCCAGCATGAGAGCAGTGCCAGTATTGAATGGAGCGGGCTGGCTGCACACTCCTCCAGGCCCTGTAGACCTGTGCCTGATCTCCACACAATCGGACAGCTGGGTGGAGAGCGTCAAAGTGCCCATGTCACTTTGGCCGGCTCAAGACAGACGCTCAGAGTGACATGCGCACTTTGGAGCATCCAGCCAGCCACTGCTCCTATCCTCTACTGCCAATCAGCAGCAGAGAACACGTCCAGCATGTCTCTGGGCTAGAGACTGGCGCTGCTACAGCGCACACAACGGTAAAAAATAAAATAGCAATGAAGTCTTTTCACTGCCATTTTATTTTTCCCCGCGTAGCTCGCAGTGGGCGGAGGGGGGTGACATCCCCCCCCACCCTTGTGAAGCAACCGCTGCTGAACGGTAAGATAACTCTTGGCTAATGCATTTGATGGTTAGTTAGATTTATGTTTTGTCTAGCCAATGTTTTAGTATGTAAAGTAGAAGGGAGGGTTAATGGACCTGCTGCAAAGCATACTTGGTAGCATGCAGATCACAGATTTGTATTTTAGGGATATATAAGAGTTACTGCTTTCAACACAGTGATCCTTTTGTTACTTGCAAGTCCTACGTTACAGTACTTCCGCTATAGCTCAGTGAGCTATAAAGCAGCATCAAACTGCCTGTTTTTTTCCAAAGGTGGCTAAAAAGGTTTCCTTTGGATAGTAATCCTGTTTTACAGACAATCCAGCCACTGTCTTACCTTTTTAAAATTTCTGATTTTGTGTTGCTCCTGACCATGCACTCTTAAAATGTGATGTCTACTAGTAATGACGATAAGTGACTCATTCACCTTGTTACCCTCTTTAAATTAAGTAACAGTTCCTGTAGTTGATTAGCACACTTGTATGATATATTAATAATAATAATAATAATAAAATAATTTATAAAGCGCCTGGTTACACCAGCTGGTGTGTCCCACGCTAGGAACCACTACGTAAAAAATGGCCTAAAGAGACAGAGAGCAGTAAAATAGGGTCAATACGAACACAAAACCAGAGCTGGAAGAGCCAAGTTTTCTATCTTTTTCGGAAAGTATTCTCTGGTGGATCTACTCGAAGAGCGAGAGGTATGGCATTCCAGTTTTTGGCTGCCAAATAACCAAACAAATGCGAACCCGTTCTTGCTCTTTGGATTTTAGGGACTTTAACCAAGTGAGCCCCGTTGATCTGAGGTGATCTGTCAGATTATGGGGTACAAGAAGATCGTGGAGATAGCTAGGACCTTTTCCCGGCAGACTCCGGTGGCAAAAGCACAAGGCTCTGTATAATGTGTGCATGTGATTTGTCTCTGTATAATGTGTGCATGTGATTTGTCTCTTTCTGATGTGTGCATGTGATTTGACTCTGTATAATGTGTGCATGTGATTTGTCTCTGTATAATTTGTGCATGTGATTTGTCTCTGTATAATGTGTGTGTGTGATTGGTCGCTGTACAATGTGTACATGTGATTGGGATGAGTAGCAGTATAAACAAGCATTGGCATAGCCAATAGGTCTCGCCTTATAAGTGTTTAGCCATGCAACAGTTAATGTTGTTGCAGTAAGGATAGTGTGCTGCGTAACTAAATACTTATAAAGTCCCAAAGCCGAGACCTATTGGCTATGCCAATGCTTGTTGTAAATTGGTTTGCATTTTTTGTGTTGTGTTTTGACTTTATTTCTGTTTTGATACTGCCTGAATACTTTACACACTGCAGTGTGTCCGCTCTGTTCCACAGATAGCAGGAGTTTGAACTCAGGTTTATTTGGTTCCTTTAGTGGTTCACCCTACAAGAGTTGTGGATTATTCATATTTGTAATCTCATTTGTTTTTATTTTGGTTGGTTTGTGTAAGAATTTGGTTAGTTGGTTGCCGGGGTGTGAGCCCTGGTTAAGCAATAGCCACAATCCCATTGTAGCGTGAACCACAAAAAGTCATAAAACGAATCTGTGCTTAACCCTGGATAGCTTGGCACGAGAATCAGTCAGGCTTAACATAGAGGCAATGTGTAAAGTATTTATGCAGCATACAAGTAGTAGTAAAGTGAAAACACAACACAGGAAAAATCTCACACCAATTTAGAAACAGAGTTAATTTTAATATAGTATTTGACACCAAAATTACAAAAATCCAATAAGTAGAATCAAAGATATGAATTTTTAAAAAAATTTGTCAAAACTAGCGCCTAAAGGATCAAAGTGCAGAGTTCTAGGCACGTGAGACAGAGTCAAAGTTGAAAAATATGGCCGATCACAAATGAGTGTGACTTGGATGCAAGCAGTAGATAGGGCCCTGTCAGCTCTTACCTCTTGACTTAAAAAGAAATTTGAGGAAAAATGTTCTGAGAAGGTAAAGTTCAGCGGGGCAAGGCTGCAGAAGGTGTCTGAGGAGGGAGAGTTGTCGCCGGATTGCCTTGGTAAGTAATTAACTATGCGTAATTAAAACCATTGCATATACATAGTATATAAAAAACTCGATTTAAACAAGATTGAAATTTCTTAAAAGTCCTTGTTTTGTCCGTGACAAAAATGTTGGTGTAGTTTAAAAAAGCCCACAGGAGAATCTCTCTGGTTTCGGGTTTTCCTATCCTTCAGTGATTCCAAAATTAAATATTTTATTTTATTGGGGGTGTGGCCACGCAGGCGACTAAGATGGCTGCCTGCGCTTGAAGCTCCGCCGGCCGGGCACTTTCTAAGCCCGATTTAATGCATATACAGCGTGAGTAACTATGCAGATGCCTCTCCATACTGCCCAGGAGGACTTGCTGAGTGTGGAGATGCCGTCGCCGATCTGATCTGTGCTGCGGACCGCCCTCACCCTGAGCCTGCGCTTCTCCGGATGGTGCGGCGGCCCTGAGGCCTTCCCGGAGGGGGTGCGGATGTACTGGGAGTGGCTCGAATATCAAAGGTGAGCGCGGGCCCCCTGATCGGTGTCCTCTTTGCTGGTATCGGCCCCCCTGATCTCCGCTTCTAGAGGTCTCCCCCACCCTGGTGGTGCTGTGTGTGTTGGTCTTGGCGGGCCGGGCTGCTTCGGGGCTTCTTCCGGGCCTCGTGGTCGTGGCTGCGCCGGCCTTTGTTTGCGTACTGCAGCTGGGGTTGTGGCGGGCTAGTGGGGGAGGTCCGTTAGGTACCGCATTGGGGGTCGTGATGGCGAGAGGCCGGGTTGGAGGGTGTCTGACCCCCCTGCGCTGGATTACATGCCTTCTGGCTTGGGCTCCACTGTTGTTTCTCTATCTGCTGTACTGACTGCGTTTGTGCCCTGGTCTGACCACTCCCACCAGTGTTCCTCTCCTGTTGGCTTGCGGCCCGGCGTTGGGCTGCCCTTGTGCTCCTCTGCTCTGCACCACCAGTTGCCCGCCCCTCGGGATACAGTCATCGCACCTCTGGGTGTCCGGCCCTATGGTGTACGCTCTATGTGCTTAGTTCATTACCTTTCGCAGTGTGGCTCTGTGTTAGAAGGTTAAACCCAGAGTCTTGCCCCTTCCTATAGGTCCACACCTCTGTGATACCGGTCCTACTCACCCTTTTTGGAGGCACGCTTCTGCCCATCTCTATCTGCCCAGGTGGAGACGAACGGTCACAGTGCGCAATGGGGCGGAAAGATCCTAAGTAGCGGACGCTGCCGTTTGAGAAGGTCACGGACGCTACAACTGACGACCCCACTGACGCGCCCGATGGTGCACAGGGCAGTGACGATGTAGACGACCCTGCTTCACTCACTGTTGCTATGCTAAAGGAGATGAGAGCTGGCTTCAAGGACCTGGATAGCAGGTTTGACGTGCTGGACAAGAGACTGGCTAATATGGGCACTAAGGTTCAGGCACACGATCATCGGCTAGATGTCGTCGAGGTCAGGGTCTCCAACGTAGAAGATGGTGCGGCACAATCACAGAAACGGCTACAAAGGGTGGAAAGAATTTTAAAGGAAGTGGCTATCAAGAATGAAGCCCGTAGTCGACTGAACAACTTACGCATTATTGGCGTGCCGGAGACGGCCACCTCTGGCCGGATGGATGTCTTTGTGGAGCAATTACTATCTGATCTGTTTGTCAGGGAGTCCTTTACGCAGGGATTTGTGGCGGAGCGTGCCCATAGATCACTAGGGCCTCGCCCCAAACCCGGTCAACCTCCGAGACCCATCATTGCCAGACTCATGAACTTCAGGGACAGGCACACTGCCCTTCATTCTGCCCGTGAGCGAGGAGATGTCCAGTGGCAGGGGAGTAGGCTCTCCTTTTCCCCAGACTTCACAGTCGTAGTGCAAGATGCACAACGTAAGTTTAACGGTGTGAAGGCTACTCGGAAGAACCTGGGCCTTAGATATGGGATGCTCTACCTGGCTAGATTGAAGGTGGACGTTGACGGCAGATCTCGCATTTTTGAGAACCTGACCGAGGCACAGGAGTTTTGCCACGAGTACAAGAAGAACAACAATGGTGCGACGGCTGCTGCACGTGCAACATCTCCCCCATACAGCGGTTCATAAGCCAGTGTGGAACTCTTCTCCAATCCTGGTACTGGCTGATTCATTTTTGCGCTTGGAGGCTCTGTAATGTATATTCCACTGTGGTATTTTTTCCATTTGTCAATATAATGTTCTGTTGTGCCTCATGGTGTACACCATGGTATGTTTGTTGCTTTTGCCAACGTTACAGTGTTCATGTGTGTTTATTGTATTACAATGCTTGTTCGAATTTCACAGACATTTCGTTTTTGGGGATCGATTTTGCCTTTCCAGGGACAGGGTGTGCCTGGGTGGTGGGTGGGGGGGATGACATTTGCTGTTTTTTCATACCTATTTAGTTAGCACTACACAGGTCAATGATACATGGCGGTGGTTCCGATTTTTTAGACATATGCTGGTTGGTACACTTGTCAGATGGCACAGTTAGGCTGGTAGCCCGGTCCTTCTGGGCTTTATCTAATGTCCTGGAATGTCAGAGGATTGAATAATACTAGGAAAAGAAGGCAGGTTCTCAATTATATTGCTCGTCACAACATTGACATAATTTATATGCAGGAAACACACTTGCCCAAGTCAGATGCGGCGTCTATGGCGATGAGCTGGGGGCCCCATAGATACTTTTCCAATTACAGTGGTTATGCTAGAGGTGTGGCCATATTTATCCATAAAAGAGTTCCTTTCTCCCTTGCCAAGGTTATCACTGATGTGGAGGGCCGTTTTATGATAGTTGTCGTCTCTCTGCTGGGTCACAATGTTGCTCTAGTGGGCTTATACGGGCCTAATGTAGACTCGCTGGGATTTTACCATGTGTTGCAAGTGCACCTTCTGGCTCTAGACCCCTGCCTAATGATAATGGGATGCGATTTTAATTTGTTGTTAGATCCTACCAGAGAAAGCACTTCCTCCTCTCCTGACGTTAAGCATCGCTCACGTCTAGTCATGCACGAAATCTGTAAGCAGTTCTCACTGGTGGATATTGAACGCACACATCACCCGGCCCCCACAGCTTATACTCACTATTCTGGGTTCCACAACACTTTGACTAGAATAGATTATTGATTAGTTTCGCTGGGAGTCACTGGTTGGTTCCGTAGATTAGATACGATGCCGCGTACGTTTTCAGATCATTTACCGGTTATACTTCGCATTAACATTCCTCGGCCCGGGTGATATGAGAGGCAATGGCGTTTTCTGGGTAGGGCACTTCAAGATCCAGTGTTCCTTGAGGGGGTGAGGGAGGCCATTGAGCTCTATTTTGAGATTAACACTGGGTCAGTGGATACCTGGGCGGTCCTCTGGGAAGGTTTCAAGGCCTATATCAGTGGGGTTTGTATTGCTAAGAGTGCAGGGGTCCTGAGAGATCTATGATCCACTTTAAGCCATCTTGAGACCGACATTGCCGCTCTAGATGTGGAGTTGTTGGACAGTCGGAGGACGGAGAGGCTCGTCGATTGACTTTAATGATGGAGTTTAGGGAGACCGCTGAACGCAAACTCTTATTTCTCAGCAAACAGCATGTGGCCAGGAGGTATGGAGAGGGTGAACGGCCTGGCAAGATATTGGCGCATACACTCTGCTCTCCACATAGCAATGCCTATATTACTGAAATTAAAGGCCCGGACGACCAGTTGATACACTCTACTCCGGAGATATGTGACACTTTTCTGTCACACTTTAAAGCTCTGTATGCTACTAGAATCACCCTGGACCTTCATTAACAGGGAGAATATATTGCTGAAATTGCCTTAGTTTATCTTGAATGGCATATGCAGGACTTTCTGGCCATTCCCATATCCCAGGATAGTGTGGTGGAGGCGATAGATGAACTTAGAGGCTCCTCGCACCCGGCCTTGAAGGGTTCTCCGCGGATTTTTGTAAAGCATATAAAGATCTGTTGGTTCCGCGACTGATAGAGGTGTCTTCGGAGGTGCTCACGGTCAGTATCATTCCCCCAACCTTCAGGGAATCTGTCATCATCCTTCTCCCCAATCCCGGCAAGGACCCCTCACTCTGTTACTCCTACCGACCATTATCCCCACTGAATCTCGATTACAAAATTTTATCTAAGGTAATTGCCATCCGGCTGTCTGTATTGATGAAGTATTATTTCACCAGCGCAATCTGGCTTCGTCCCCCACAAGTCTACTTCCTTTAACCTGCACACTTTGTTTACAGTATTACAGAGGATAGACCCCGCTACTCCGGCCACTGCGGTGCTTCTCGATGCCGAAAAGGCGTTCGAGTCCCTTGAGTGGCCTTTCTTTCTTTCGGTGATGCATCGTATGGGAATGCCTGAGTGCTTCGTCTCTACCACTGCTCTGCTATACACGGAGCCCACCGCTAGACTGCGCCTGAATGACACAATCTCCCCACCTTTACGTCTGTCCCACGGCACCCAACAGGTTTGCCCCCTGTCCCCATTGCTTTTCATCTTGGTGATGGATCCCTTGGTGCGGCATTTTCAAGAAAAACATTTACACCGTGGCTTGCAGTTTCGCACCGGCCCTCTCTTGATGTCATTATATGCTGATGATACTGTTTTATATGTTCAGCAACCCCACCTTAACCTCGAACCCCTTATCAGGGAAATTATTCGTTTTGGCTGGTTCTCCGGTCTTTGTATAAACAGGCACAAGTCAGTGATTTTTCCGTTAACAAGTAGTACAACTACATGGGGCTGCGAATTCCCACTGGAATGGTGCCATGACGCGGTTAAAGATCTCGGGGTTTATATTCATTTGGATACTGCCTCCATCATTAGGTTAAACTATGGTCAATCGATTAGCGCTTTGGAAATACAGGTTGATAGGTGGTTGCGGCTGCCTTTGTCAATGGCGGGCTGAGTGGCTATTATTAAAATGGTAGTCCTCCCGAGGTTTTCATATCTTTTTAACAACATTCCAATTACTCTTACCCATGCCTTTTTTTTTTACAACTATGCCAACTTCTTTTGCGCTTGGTATGGGGTGACAAAAGACAGCGGGTGAGTTGGAGAGTTCTGACACTGCCGTTGGAGCGGGGCAGATTGGGAGTCCAAGATATGTATCTATACTATTTGACTGCACAGTGTTGTTATTCCTATGCTTGGTACCACCCAGACGCCCGAATCCCTTATTTGAAGCCGGAGGCAGATCTGGTACTGCCGCAGAAATTGTCTACAGTATTACCTAGAGGGGTCCAGAGGGACCCACGGGATATTCAGACAGTTTCCACCACTAGTTGGGCGTGGGATAAGCTGCGTAGGCTATTGGGGATGGACCTATTATACTCTCCGGCACTGCCACTCCCGAATCCCACATTCCTTCCTATCACCAGTGAGGTTTTGGTGCAACACACACTGGCTAAGTTTCAGATTTCTACAATTGGTGATCTTTTTCCCGACAATCATGTTTTCTCGGTATCTGAGGAGGCTCGGTTTCAGGACTGCTCCTTTACGATGTCTTTGTGTTGCGACGTATGCTTTCCATGTTGCGGGCTACCTTCCCCACGTTTCCGATTGTTCCTGAACCGGTCACTCGACTGTCGTTAATAATTGATAGTCCAACGGGTGCACATTTGGTTTCCAAAATGTATAAGCAGTGTATTATGGATCTTCCCTTCTCTGATGTTACGGTCCGTACGGCATGGGAGCAGGATTTGGGCCGTCCTATAGCTGATGATAAATGGGAGCAATGTTGCAGGGTCACGAAAGAGGTGTCTCTGAACAGTAGGCACAAGCTGTAACATTTCAAATTTCTTCGCAGGATGTACCACACCCCCGCTTGGTCACACAGGATAGACCCCTCTAGGCCTCACCATTGTCAGAAATGCTATGCTCCACACGCTGACTTCGCTCAACTCTCCTGGACCTGCCCAAAGTTGCAGCATTATTGGGTACAGATACTCGCCAGACTAGGAGACATACTTTCTATGACACTTGTACCCACTCCGGAAATTGCGCTGTTGGGATATATGGTTAACTTCCCCAAAAAAGTCAGAAAGCTCACTGCGTTGGGATTCCTACTGGCCAAGAGGGAGGTGGCATTGCTCTGGAGTAGCAGGAAAGCCCCTACATCCCATGCGTGGCTTCGCAGTTTGGAGTACTGTAATGTGAACTGCGAGGAATATGCGACTCTCGTGCCCAGCTCTTCACGTCCGATAGATATTTGGGGCCCATGTAGAGCATGCACTACCGGTAAGCGCAGCGAAGCTGATGCACAGGTAGCCAGTGGCATTGTTCCCGAAGGAGTAGGCTAGGAAAGTCGTTAGAGTATTTATATTCATTAGACATGATTTTGCTTATGTGTTATACATGTATGTCGCTGTGGATTGATGCTTGAGTTGGGTGGGGGTGGTGGGATAGTTCGGGGAGACAGGAACGTTCATGATGGATCGTTGACGCTGTGGCTTAACCTGCATATCTTTCCCACATGTTTCGGTGGCCTGGGTTATTACCATGTAATGTTTTTCATAACTCCATATGTGCAAAAGCGCCTTACCATTGTACCGATATGTGCATTGTTTATTGACATATATGTGTAAAACTGAAAATAAAGATAAAAAATATATATATTTTATTTTATTAATTTGTGCAAATTACCGCTGTGCAAAGTAGAGTATTAAAAGTAAAAACGTAAGCTCGAATTTGAGCCCTATCAAGCTTGCACCCTCAGTCCTTGTGTTTTGATGTGCTGCTCAACTGCCTCTGCTCTGATGTGTATTTTCTTATGCAGTTTCTTTTCTACTATTTTGAAAAAAAAATGTGAATTGACACATCAGTTTTAAAGCAGGCCAGCACTGCCTGTCTGCAGGTGCGGTTCCCTACTTGATTGTATAGGGGTCGAAGTAGTGAATGTCTTTAATTTCCAGTCCCTGAAGGCATAAACGGCAGGTGTTATCTCCGGGCTTCCATTTCCAAGGTAGAAGGTTAGGTAGGATTAGCATTGAACCCAGCCGGTATTTCAAGTATTTCTCTTTCAGTGCGATGTTAAATCCTGCACGCAGGTATGATTGTGGTTAGGCTGCGACGTAGTCGCTAAGTACAAGCCAGCTGTGTGCCCTTTTTAGGTCTCAGCCTGGTGAAAGCAGCGCATGGTTTGCTCTCGCCATGCAGAGGGCTTCTTGGAATCAATACGGATTCCGAAGCCGTGTCTCAGCTCCGCCTGCAGTTTTCATTTGTGCGCGTCGTTTGGCGTCACAAATTATGCAAACGGCAGTGCAATGATTGCACCGGAGGCATTTCAATCCCTCATGGTTGCCACCCTGTCCCCTTTTGGCCCCACCCAGTGGGATTGGATCTCTCACTGGCGGCGTTACACACTCTACTTCCTTAGCTGGGACGCACTATGTTTTTCACACAACGCCAACAGCTGGTTTCTGTTATTTCTGTTGCAGTGAGTTTTTTTCATTGTTAGTTTTGTGCATGAGGATGCTGTTTTTGAAACAATGGTGTTTGAGTTGGTACAATTTCTTGGGAGGAGAAGGGAGAAGGGACGATGTTTGTCTCCCTGACAGGGGGTCCTTTCCCCGACCAAGGAAGTCATTTTAGAATAGTAATGAAAAGGGGGGGCCCTCCGGGCGCGCCTCACCACCGATTGGTTGGCGCCCTCCCTGACCCGGACGCCATTGTAGGACTTCCGGGTCAGGGGGGCGGGCCGCAGGAGGGGCTGGGTGGGGGTGTAACCGCCCCCCACCTGACCCCTTGTGGATAAAGAAGCAGGGAGCGCCCAGGAGACCCTCTTGTTCTCTGGACGCTCCCCCACAGCGTGTCGTGCCCCGCTCTTGGGGCTTCTTGTTTGCTCCCCTACAGCGTGTCGTGCCCCGCTCTCGGGGCTTCTTGTTTTTGTAAACCCCGTGTTCCTTTTTCTTTCAGGTTAAAACGCGGGAGCTGGTTTCCAGTTTTGCAAAAGGACAGTCCGGGTTCGAGCGGTGCGGCGGAAGGTGTTTGCTGCGGTGATCGAGCTGCGGGCATCGCCAGAGGAGTTTCGTGCGGCAGAGGACCGGGCCTTAGGTTGCTGGAGGCGGTGTCGGTGTGCGGGATTCAGAGGTATTTCTCGGGGCGGGCTGCGCATCAGCCGAGCAGGTCCGCGCTTGAAGTGGTGTTAGCCGATCGGTTTTTGGCAAACGGAGCTGCCCCAATAGAGACCAGGCCCAGTCAAGGTAATATCGGGCCATTTGGGAAGTGTTTATAACAAGGCGCATTTGCGGGGAGCTTCAAGAAGGCGCGGATTTGAGCGTGCACATCATTGTTTTCCCGCCAACCTTTGTTGGCGCGGTTTTGCTTCGGTGTGCCCCACGTTGGGTAGGGATTTGTTGCGTGTTTCTGTGCTCTGCCTCGCCCTGCATTTACTGATTAACTTCTTGTTCCTGCGCTTTCAGCCAGCAGATGCTAGGGAAGCTATCGGGCGGAATTTTGTTCAACTGTGAAGGGGGGCGAAGCAGGGTCGGTCAGGGTAGGCCCTGGATGGGAGACCCGAGTGGAATGTGTGCAATTCTGTGTTTTTAACAATCAGGTGAATCTATATTACAGAACAGGGGTAATTTTATTCAAAGCCAACTGTTCTAGGTTTAAGTGTGGGATATTGGGCAATTTGGTGATTTGACAATTTGGTGTTTTTAATTTACAAACAGGGCAGCCTTGTGGGTGGTTAACAAGGGGGGTGCAAGCCTCCAATAAGTTCAACCTTTGTGTTCAAACTTCTGCTCCTGCCTTATATTCCACGGTGTTGACATAATCTTTTATTCCAGGCAATTAACAACATTATTGCTGCTCTTCGCGCAAGGAGAGGGACGTAAGACGTGGTTTCTGATCCGATAACGGCAGGGTACATGCAGGATTGATCGGTAAGAGGAGAGCGGGGGGCTAGCATTCCATAGCTCCTAGTTGCCGCCGGGTGGGTCTACGTTAGAGTTTACTCACCCCTGACAAACCGGATAAGCCGGGGCGTTGCGGTTGCTGTTGCATGGTGCTTACAGCCCCCTGTACATCCTCCAGCTTGTGAAGGTACAAGGCGCATGGTCAGCCTATATTAGGAGTGTAGGACAGTGGCGTGCGAACCATGCCGGGGCCAAGGGGTGGTAAAAGGGGGTCTAGCATGGAGGCGATGATGCAGGCCATGATGCGTGAAATGGCTCAAATTAACAAAAAGTTGGGGAAGATGGACGAATTAGAGGCCCGCATAAATGAGAAGTTTGCTGATCCCCCAGGCCCATCTGGTAGGCCAGTGCGGGAGAGAACGGCACCCTTGCTGAGGAGGGATTTCGTTACCCCACCTAAGAAATCCAAGGCCAAAAAGCCGCGGTACAATGCCCCAGCCCCTGTACCCTTAGTACCGGTCCCTAGTTTGCCTGTACCCGCGATACAAGTTCCCCTTGCACCTCTGCCGGCAATCCCGGCGCCCGTTGCACCGGTGCCCCCTGCAGCACTGGCCCCTCCCCCAGCGCCTACCCCTCCTGCGCCCGTGGGGCCGGTACCAGTCCCGTGTGGGCTACCATCACCTGCCCCCTTGCCCAATACGCCAGGTCCATCAGATATTCCCCCTGGGGTCCCAGATGTGCCAGCTGGTAACCCGGCCCCGGTCCCAGTAGAGTTAGAATCCCAGATAGCGGCCTTATTGCCCTGGCTGCCAAAAGGGGGTGTGTGTCTTGCCTCATCCGATCATGCGGCAGAAGCGGTGAAATTGGTTGAGAAGATTAAGGCTGCAACGGCGGCTGATAGTACTGTGGTGCCCGTATCTTCTTCACTTACAGGTTCCAGTCCCGCCCAGCCGAATGGAGATAGTGTGCCACCGGCACAGGCGCCCACGAATGGTAAGGAGGTGGCGCTGCCCCTTTTGGGGGACGGCGTAGTGCCATCCAGGAGTAAAAACTTGGGGCAACATGTGTCTCAGGCAGTGAAGGAATTGATTTGGGCGGGAAAGTATGTATACATCTTTTCCTTGTTGTTAGACAATAGGGAGATGGAACAGGCTAAGTTATTGAAGGAATGGATGCATCCAAGTGAATGGAGGGCACAGTGCTCCAGGTTCAAGGTAGAGGAGACTTTGAAGAATTGGATCAGGGCTTTTGCCGTCCTTTCCGCTATCACGGCTGAACGCCCCCCAAATGTGCAGGCAGCAATGTCTTGCTATATGAGTAGGATTGTGGGGTGGAGCGACCAATATACTGGGGATGCCTGGAAGGAGTATGACGTTAATTTCAGGAAGGCCAAAGAATTTAATACATCATTAACGTGGGACGTTGTGGATTCTATGTCCTGGCATAAGCAGTTCTCAGGGGACACAGCCCCTACACAGGTAACCAGTGCCGTCAGGGTGTTCTCCGCCAGACCCCAACAACCCTTTCGGTCAAATCAAGGGAGTGAGGTCCCGGGGAAGAATAGGGGGGGGGAACAGAGAGAAAAGGGGTATGTTGGGACTTTAATAGGCGCTCCTGCACAAGGGCCCAGGGCACCTGTAGATTTAGACATGCGTGTGCGATCTGTGGCCACCCGTCCCACCCCGAGACAACGTGCAGGAACAAGCAAGGTAACCACGGTCACAGGGGAAGGGGGAAGCCAGAGTGAATCGGACAAGCCGCCCCCCCCTACGCCAATAGACGTTTTTACAATGATTCCTTGGTTGAATAGATACCCTGATCGCACAGCAGCCACTCTACTTCAAGAGGGTTTCTCACAAGGTTTTAGGATCCCGGCGATGGGTTACACAGGTAGCCCACACTGCAAGAATCAACTGTCAGTAGTACAGAACCCAGAGGTGGTGGCCGCTAAGATTTCCAAAGAACTGTCACTAGGCAGGATAGCTGGCCCCTTCCAGGTGGTGCCTGTCCCCAATTTTGTGTGTTCACCTCTTGGGGTAGTACCCAAAAAAGAGAAAGGCCAATTTAGACTGATCCACAACCTATCGGCCCCGAGGGGGGCATTCTTGAACGATGCGATTGATGAAGGGATTTGTAGTGTGAAGTATGCCTCATTTGACCAGGCGGTTGATTTATTGCGTGCTCTGGGAACAGGAGCATTAATGGCAAAGTCTGACATTGAATCTGCTTTCCGTCTTCTTCCAGTACATCCGATGGATCACCACCTCTTAGGTTTCACTTTTGAGGGCAAGTTTTACATGGACAAATGTATGCCCATGGGCTGCTCCATATCATGTGCATACTTTGAGACATTTAGCTCATTCTTAGAATGGGCTATGAGGCAGGGGACAGGCCACCAACAGGTCATGCATTACTTGGACGATTTCCTTTTCTTAGGTGCGGCGGACTCTCAAGAGTGTGCTTGGGCATTGCAGGAGTTTTGCGTGCTCATGCGGGCTTTTGGCACCAGGGAAGACGGTTGGCCCAGCCACTTGCCTGGAATTCCTTGGTATCGAAATTGACTCAGTTGAGGGATGCTTCAGGCTACCCAGGGACAAGGTGTCTAAGTTTAGGGCAGCCCTGCATCAGTGCCTAAGAAAAAACAAGGTTTCCTTGCAGCAGCTGCAGGAATTGGTCGGGCAACTGAACTTTGCACTGCGGGTCATCCCAATGGCCCGCCCATTCTCACGCTCTACTGCCCAGGCTATGATGGGTTTGCGGGAGAAACACCACCGCACTAGGCTGTCATCTGAGGTTCGCCAGGATATGCATATATGGATGGCATTCCTGGAGGACTTTAATGGCAGGGTAGTGTGGTCAGGTCCCCCTGCTACATCAGCAGAGTTAGGTCTGTGGACAGACGTTGCTGGTAGTGTGGGCTTTGGTGCCATTCTCGGGAACAAATGGGTCGCCCAGCGGTGGCCGGAAGAATGGAGAGCGTGGGGTTTGACCACCAACATTGGCTTCCTGGAACTTTTCCCAGTGTGGGTGGCCTTGAAGGTCTGGCCAGAACACCTATGTAACCAATCAGTGGTGTTCTGGTCGGATAATATGACGGTGGTGGAATGTATCAACCAACAGGGGGCGCGCTGTCCGTTTATATTGCGCCTGATAAAAGAGATTGTGCTGCAATGCTTAAAATGGAATGTAGTCTTCAGAGCCAAGCATGTCCCAGGCATCCTCAACAATGCAGCTGATTCCCTTTCTCGTTTTAAAATGCAGGTCTTCAGGGAACACCTTCCTGCAGCAGACCCCTCGCCAGCACACTTCCCAGCAGTACTTTGGCAGATTGGTGCCCCAGATTACAGGACCTCGTGGTTGCTAGCTTAGCCCCCAGGACCAAGACAGCCTACGAAGGGGCGTTTTTGTCTTACCGTATTTTCTTGGGTCAGGAATGGGAGGCTAAGTGGGCACAGGAGGCCAGTTTTGAGGCCTATTTGGAATGGATGCACAGCGAAGGGCGCACAGTGGCTGCAGCAAGCAGGCATAGGGCAGCGGTCTCCTTCTTTGCGCAGGCGAAGGGCATGCGAGACCCCACTAATACTTTTTTAGTGCGCAAGGCTTTGAGGGGATGGCGCCGGTTACAGGGACACTCTGTAGATGCGAGGAGGCCCATAGGATTGGCTCGGCTGACAGCTTTACTGGGGGCTTTGCACGGGGTCTGTAGCTCAGAGTGGGAGGTGCGTTTGTTCAAGGCTGCATTTTCCCTGGCCTTTTATGAGGCCCTGAGGATTGGTGAACTGGTGGCAGGATCAAAAGGGGATAAGCTGGGCGGCCTGCAGTGGTCTAGTGTTAAGATCAGAGAGGACACCATGTGGGTGACAATCCAGAGGTCCAAAACTGACCAGGAATCTCGGGGTCACACCATAGTGCTCCACCGGGCCCGGGTCAACCCTTGCTGCCCGGTCTCTCACGTGGAGGTTTTCCACAGGCAGCGGGAGGGCACGGCGGGGGGTGCACTGTTGTGTCACGCCGATGGGACTCCACTAACTAAGTACCAGTTTAGGCGGGTCCTGGAGCTGACAGTCAGACAGGCAGGTTTAGATCCCAAAGAGTTTGGCACCCACTCCTTTAGGATAGGGGCGGCAACTGAAGCAGCATTGAGGGGTCTCTCAGCTGAAAATGTGAAGAGTATTGGGAGATGGACATCTGAGTGTTATAAACGTTATGTACGGATTGACATGTTGTAACAAGTTGGTGCTCACGCTTGGTATGTCTTTTTGGTTCTTGCAGTTCCTCAAACCTGTGACGCAGGGGAGGAACTCGCCGCCAGGCGTCAGCGATCTGGACCATCACAGCACAAGCAACATGAAGAGCACGGGAAAAAGGTTATTTGGATTGTGGGCCACTCTTATGTGAGGCGTGCTGAACATGTTTTTCTTTCAGGAGACCGTAAGGCAATGGCGGCGCGTAGGGGGTTTGTTATCTCATTCTTTGGGAGAGGGGGTCTGTGCCTCAGCCAGTTTAGGTTTTTTTTCCAAGGACTTTTAGCTCAGCAGCTCACCACCCCGTCAGTGGTGATACTTCACTTAGGGGAGAATGACCTGGCTAAATTGGGGAGGCGCATCCTTATTGAGGAGATCATCTCCACTGCAGGGTGGGTAGCCAGGACTTGCCCGGCTTGCACAGTAGTATGGTCGCAACTTATCCCTCGGTGGCAGTGGCGAGGGGGGGACTCGGTCAGGGCTTTGAATCACTCGGTAAAGAGGATCAACACTCAGTTAGACAAACTATTTTGAGCCCCCCGGTTGCAGACAATTCCACATGGGTGTATCTGGGGCGAACGGTTCTACCTGAAGGATGGGGTGCATTTGACGGAGGCAGGGAATGTCCTGTGGTCTAATAATCTCTGGGCCTGGTTGGAAGGATTTGCTGGGTGAACACGCCCCTGGTTTAGATCTTGAAGGGGGGAGGCCAGATCGTCGGTTAACAATGCTGGCCTGTGGCGGTAAGGTCATGACCGGTGAGCAGCTATTTTTAAGGTCTGAGGGGGCGGGCATCATCCCATGGAGGTTCCCGCCCAGGGGGAGGTGCCACTGGCACCTCCTAGAACTTCAGGGGCAAGGTAATTGGTGTTTCAAAGGAGCGCGGGTTGGAGTAGTCACGCTTTCCTTAGGCTGGTAGCCACCCTGCGCGCGCATACTCATGACGTCACCGGATGGCGCAGAGTAAGGGCCCTCCTTTAGTGGGTAAACGGAGTTCACGGCGTGGACCGGGTAATTACCAGGCCCGGCTGCGCATGCGCACATCTCTAGGTGAGGCGCAGCTAGTAGGACCTGACACCGGTTAGCGACCTTGCCATATGGCCAGAAATGTAGTATGCAAAAATCTAGATGAGGATGTTAGATTCGGTTAGGAAACAATCTGTATTAGAGTTTCTGTTAAGGTTAGTCTCTCAAACTTGTTGACAATATTGTATCTAATGTCCTGCTGATTTTTGTATACATTGTTTATCATGCTATTAAAATTTTTTAATTTTTATATCTTAATAAATACGGCCGGGGGGTTTTGCGACCCCCGCCTTCCAAAGATAATCATGTTTCATGTTCATGTTTCCGGGGGTTGGTGTGGTCATTTGGGGGGGGGGGGGGGCGGCAGCCAGTCGCTGACCATGTGAGATTTAAACCGTAATCCGTTGGTGGGGTCCTGCAGGGATGGGATGGGGGTATGAGGTAGGGGCTCAGTGAAGGGGGTGGGCGCACAGCTGCTATCAAAGGGAACTCAAAATACAATTATTGTAGAACTGTGGAGGGGAGTACCTTTATTTTCGGTAAAGCGGATGTTGCAGGCTGATGTTGAAAAATACCAATTATAGCGACACGTTAATTTGCATGTAACAGCCGGGAACCATACAGCCATCAGGGAGAATAGCAAGAATTGCTATTTATTTACACAATCGAAAAACAAGCGAAACTGCATGTGAGATCGCGCTGCTATTCACCGTAGGAAAAACAAGCATTGGCATAGCTGATAGGTCTCGCTGTTGGTAGGTGTAAGTCGTTTTTGTGAATATGAGTGCTAAGTAATATTTTGCAAAGTGTCCTGTTAAAGATTTTTTTTAACAATAATTGAAGCAGCTTACAGTTGTAGTGTAGTTGAAGGCCTAATAAAGGGAGTTTGTGTTGGCTAGTGAAGAAAAAGCAGTTCTGTCTTGGGAGATCTTAGCAGTGCTGTATGTGAAGGCCCAATAACTTCACCTTTTTCTCTGATTAAGAGGTCCGTTGTTCGCTTGTTGGTTGCAGTGCCTTCTATGTAGATATCACAATCCACGTACGTAATTATGACGCAGTGTTGTGCACACAGCCATAAGCTACTGGTATGCTGCTTTACTCTGGGTGCTTATAGGGTGTATGCTGGTGTGTATCCACAACTTTGTTAGACAGCCCATTGGCTTTGGTGTCATTTGCGCACCAGAGGATGGAAGGGTTTTGTCTAGCAAGTGCTATCTTAAGATGATCTCTTGGGCATGTACCTCAACAAACAGGGTGTGATATTAGTGAGTGGATAGTGCTACTGGATATCAGGCAAAAGCCAGATGCAAGGTATCTCAAGAGAGCTGGGTGAATGAAATAAGGACTACATAACATACTGACTGAAGAATGCGAGGTGCATCTTGGAAAATAATTTATAACACCCCGAAATCCAGGTTGGAAAGGGGTCAAAAGTTGTGGAGCAGGCTGAAACCTGTAGCACATCGGGTATCTTTGGGGGAATGGGTATTTTTAAAATGCTTATTAAGCTGGGTGTAAGAGTATTTCCCCATGATTACAGAGCTAAAATGGGGCAGTTTTTTACAGCCCAATCCCCCCTGAAGGAAATAACAGAAATGGCAAAATTGGCTCTTGTCAAGTTATTTTTACCCACCTCTACCTACATCACACTGTCATTGGGATAATAGAAGTGCCTTCAATTCACATTTTGGCATAGCAATCAAATGCCCCCTGGTCATAATTCACACCTTTATTTAGTTCTGGTTACCCTTCCCACTTATGGTAAAAAAGCAAAGAGAACAAATGATGGACAGAATGGTGAACAAATCAAACATTCGCCCCAGTCACAGATCTAGGTTTAATCCATTCAGGAGGACAGGGCAGTTCGGGCTGGACTGTTCCCATGGGAAGCAGTGTCAAGACTGATTTGCATATGGCTGGGTCCAAACTGGGGTGACGTGGTTAGCAAAAAAAGACAAGGGATTAAACCCAGATCTGTCACTGGGGTTGAATGCTTAATTTGTTCAGCATTGCGTCCATCACTTGTTCTTTTTACCTCATTACTTGGTGGCAACTGACAGCTATATGTAGTCGAAGTTGGTGTTTTACAAAACAAACGCAATCTGGCTACTAGTGTCTAACTGGTTTACATCAATTTAATTAATTGATCTTTAATTCCACATCACAGTTGTTTGTTAAAATTGTGTTCTGGACTTAAAACAAAGGGTGCCAGGGACAAAGCAACATAGGAGCCCCCTAGCTATTTCCCAACATTCCACAAATGCACTCTCTGACTTTTGACATGGGAAAAACAGCAATGACAAAGCAGTCGGTCTAGCTTTTCTACAACTAAAGAGCCTGATTCACAACTCAACTAACTTAAGACAAAATCCCAAACTTACTACCGTTTTGGTATTCACAGAAGGCACTTACTCATTTTGGTATTCACAAAAGGCACTTACTCATTTCGGTATTCACAGAAGTTAGGCGTCCTAACTTTAGGACTCCTTAATGCCTTCTGTGAATACCGAAAGTCTTAAAATTAGGTTTTTTCTCAATTTAGTAGTAGTAAAGTTAGGACTCCTAACTTTAGGACTCCTAAATGCCTTCTGTGAATACTGAAAGTCTTAAAATTAGGATTTTTCTCAGTTTAGTAGTAGTAAAGTTGAAAAAAATCCTATTTTTAAGTTTTTCGGTATTCACAGTAGGCATTTAGGAGTCCTAAAGTTAGAAGTCCTAACTTTACTACTATTAAATTGAGAAAAATCCTAATTTTAAGACTTTCGGTATTCACAGAAGGCATTTGGGAGTCCTAAAGTTAGGAGTCCTAACTTCACTACTACTAAATTGAGAAAAATCCTAATTGTAAGACATTCGGTATTCACAGAAGGCATTTAGGAGGCCTAAAGTTAGGAGTCCTAACTTTACTACTACTAAACTGACAAAAATCCTAATTTTAAGACTTTCGGTATTTACAGAAGGCATTTAGGAGTCCTAAAGTTAGGACTCCTAACTTCTGTGAATACCAAAATGAGTAAGTGCCTTCTTTGAATACGAAAATGGTAGTAAGTTTAGGATTTTGTCTTAAGTTAGTTCTGTGAATCGGGCCCAAAGCGTTTATCAAAATTCACTAATATATAGAAGCAGATTTGGCACAGGTAGCACGAAATGCTTATTTTATTTAAATGTTTTCACAATTCCAAAAATAGCTATGTACCATAAGTATAGTTTTCAGAATATCTATATTTTGTAAATATTTCTTATGCTTTTTTGAGGCATCCTGGCTTTTCTTATATTTTGTCATCTGTCAATAAAAACATGGCTTCCTCCTTTGCAAACAGCGATAGGTTCAAATGCTTAGTGTTAGCACTTACTGGTGGGTAAAATGACGCAGCAATTTTAGTTGTTTCAATGTATTTTGGTGGCTGAATTCCAAAGCTTTTACCGCCTGGTTTTGCTTTTGACTCCCATTCAGCTACACTTCTCTTTAATTCACAAGTCCTAACCCAGGAGCGTAACATGGAAGGTGCTCAACTGCTTGGCCAAATAGAAGTTCTGGATACCTCTCAAAAAATCATTTGTACATGAGTTGTGTGGGGGGCCCACGTTCCAACATGCCAATGCGTTCATTTGGAAAAGCAAACATTACAATGTCCCCTTACACCAATGGTACAACCGATATGTGTTGAGACCCCAGTTAGTGTAAACGGTCTCTTTGTACCAGGCCGAAGGCCGAGGAAGGTTACTTTGTCCAGCCTGACTGCACAGCCACCCCTTGAGGTGTTTCAATGCATGTAGCCTAGCGGTGACACACATATTGCATTGTTGGCCTTCACTATGGTCCACAACCAGGGCAGGCTAAGATACTGTCGACCTAAGTAACATTTTAGTGCGCATCGCAAACAATTGTTAAGGAGTCCCTTCATTTGGTGTCACTGTCCACAGCGGAGGCACAGGAGGCCTCGAGAACCTGTTGGATTCAGCCAGCACTGACAGTTGGGAAAGTTTCAGACCCCTTGGATGAGGTCTCCTGAGAGGCGCACTATCGTCCCAGCACGAAATGAAAGAAAAATGAAAGAGAAACACTACACTGATGAAAACAATGAAGAGGAAGCATAGACACTGTATCTCCACGGTGGATTCTACAGTATCGTGTTACCTCAGACGCCACTCGGAAAAGCTGCCCCTTGCATTCGTACTGAGGACAGTGGATCAGAAATTGCGAGAAGAGAGAAACTGCCATTGGCTCATTGAGAATGAATATGTATAATGGCTGTTTCCCGCCGACAGGTCTGCGGTTTAATCCTACATAATTTGTAATTCGTAAAACGTGCTGATATCTGAGCAATTCGAGGAGGGTGGGGAGATTAATGTGCCGACACAACACCAGTGCTCGCAGGTCCGCTGGATTCTGGAAGCGGAGCTCCCTGGCACATTTACAGCTGTGGGAGGATCAGCGCGGAGGGAAAATAATTCAAAGTGATGTGCACGTACCTTTCACCGCTCCAAGCCCGATCCTCTGTTCCCGAGCAACGAAAAACATGGCTCAGGTTTCCCAAATTTCTGGGACCTGTTTAAACTAGCACAAGCGTGCGCACCTCGCGCGGCAGCAGGGAGAGGGGGCCTGGGCGATTCCCTTGGGGGAGCGTGCAGCAAGGCACGATAATTGATAACATATGGCGCCAGATGCTCGCTCCCACAAGGGAATTGCCAAATGTGCACGCATTGCCGTTGAAAGCAATTCAAAGAGTGCACGTTTTTGGGTGAAAAAAGGAACCCACAGCTAAAGGTCTTTTCCTAAGCAACGCACTTGCTTTTTGTAGGCGAGACCTAAAAAGCCTGTTATTCACAATGGTGTGGAAAAACTTCACGAGGATGTGAAAGCCACGTGACTGCCATCAAGCCTGGGCGAAACGCAAAGATGGCATTTGTGTTAAATGTATTGGAGAAATCTTCACTGATGTCTTTTAAACTATTTCGTTTAGTTTTCTTGTTATAGTTCACACGTTTTCCGGTCCCGTGGTTCGCCAATGACTGATTGCAGATCAGTTTATTTTATTTTATTGAGTCGTTTTAATAAGACTTTTAAGAATATTCTGTTTGGCTGGTGGCGCCCTGCTCATGTACGTGTCATTGAAATTGTTTTCGCAGTGGGAATTTGGGATTTAGAATTATTTAAAGATTTTATAATGATGATATTGCTGTACATGAAGCCAAGTCTGGACATTTTTCGCATTCCAGGATACATAAAGCTGACATTTCTTCAATTTTCCGACTTTAAACAGTAATTCATCGACCACTGTTTTATAGGCACCCAGACTGTAGTGCGGATTGAAGTCAGGGATAGGCAGTTTATTTATAGTTTAATTGAGGGATGTCTAACGTAGGCCCAAGTGTGCAATATGCATGCCAGGTTTTCATTATGTACTGATTTCCATTCTCTGGATAGCCTGCAAATCTGGCCTGGCTTTCTTGGACATGGTTAGGCATCTCTAAATACATTACAATGAGCCCAAACCCTCCTGTTTTCAATTTGTCACCAGAAGGAGAACAAGCATTGAAAATGCAATAGGTCTTGCCTTTGATTAAGTTAAAGCCATTTGCTTTGCTATTAGTATTCTACAAATGGAGCCCCACTGAAACCAGAAGGACACTCATCCAAGCCCTCGTCAGCAGAAGGCTGGACTACGGCAACGCCCTCTACGCGGGTACCACGGCCAATCCCCAGAAAAGACTCCAAGCATTCAAAACGCCTCCTCACGCCTCATCCTCAGAATCCCTCACCACAGCCACATCACCGCCCACCTGAGAGACCTGCACTGGCTCCCGGTCAACAAGAGGATCACCTTCAAGCTCCTCACCCATTCCCACAAACCACTCCACAGCGCCAGACCAGCATACCTCAACAAACGACTCACATTTTACACCCGAACCGCCAGCTACTCTCCGCTGACCTCGCCCTCGCCACCGTCCCACGCATCCGCCGAACGACCACCGGCGGCATATCATTCTCCCACCTCGCCACCAAGACATGGAACACCCTCCTGATCCACCTGCGACAGACCCAGGACCTGCTGACCTTCAGGAGACTTCTTAAGACCTGGCTGATCGATCAGTATCTTTTTCACCCCACCCCCCGGCACCTTGAGACCCTCACGGGTGAGTAACGCACTCAATACATGTTTTGATTGATTGATTGATTGATTGAGTATTGTATAGCAAAGCAAATGGCTTTGACTTAATGAAAGGCGAGATCTATTGCATTTTAAATGCTTGTTGCAAGTGCGGCCTTGGGTTCTACAATTGACAACACTTTGATGGATTTAGAGACCACTTTTTTAAAGCTGTCATGAGTTGCTGATATACAATTTCCAACCCTAATTGTTTTAGGGAATCCCTGAGATATACTCCCGATGGTGAGGTCCGTTCTGATGTCAATTCAGACCAGAGATGCCAATTTATTGTGTTTTGATCTGCTCCTCTGATCTTATGTCAGCATTTTATAAAAGCACCCATTTTATCCAGCGTTTGTTTCTGGAGCCCAAACTCTAGCCTAATTAGTGCAGGAGAGGTGTAGTTTGGAATTAGAAAGGTCGTTCTATTTGTCCTGGTAATTATTTTTTCCACAGTGATTGCGTCTCTTCCTCGAATTGCCTCACTTCCGTATGTTATCGTCGGGATTAGTTTCATTTGGATTATCTCGAGTAAGGGTGTCAATGAAGTCCCAGAGAGTGTTGCCTTTCCATCTTAATGCTTCTTTATGAGGGTTGAAAAAACATTTGTTATCTAGCAAGATGTGAGAGGCTAGCTCAGTATATGATGTATACTTATGTAAGTAGACACCTTGCACTGATCCAGACAACCCTTATGGTGATTTTAGTGGTCTTAGTCAACCTTAGAAAGCTCTCTAAGTGTTAGCTGTGGAAAGCAGCCTTCAGGCTTAGTGCAGAAGGAGTGTAAAGCAGTTTGTTTTACCAGAACACATTCATATGAGTATAGATTAAAAGAAAAAGAACCAATCAGTGTAGTTATCAAAATATTTATTTATTATGGTACACTCACTAAAACATTTAGATATCTCCTAGCTGAAAATATACACAATGCACACAATATTTTTCAATAGAAACAGGTAAGTAGAACGTAATACACAGTGGTCACCAGGGAGAGACCAAACCATATACTAAAATAGTAGTATGCGAACCACGACTCAAGTCAAGACTATACCCAGAAGACGTAGAAGTGCTGGGGCCCGAGAGCCACCCAAGGTAAGTAACTAGGAGCCACACGGAGGCTGTGTGCAGAGTGTGAACACGACCGCGGGACCAAAGCAAGTCGATGGGTAAGTCACAGTTGCAATTTTAAAGAAGAAGGGCACTTCCCAGTGGATCCTGAAAAAACCCACTGGAAGACAGAAGGTTGAAGAGACACCCCACACGTGGATACCTTAGGAATCAGGATACATGACCCAGGGGAGCCAGGTGCATAGGTGTGAAGTGTCGTCATAAACAGCCATCAAACCCAATGGACTTCTGAAGATGCCGCTGCTGGAGAAGGTGAAAGTGTCCAGTGGAACCCAAGGGTGGATTCAGGTCGAGAAGTACTTGAAAGCAGAGGGGACAGAGTCTATGCCACTTGGACGTGACCAGGAGGCATGGAAGACAAATGCCCACCGATGTCGGGTGCTGCAGGAGAGTTGATGTTGACCTTGGAGGTGCAGCTGTGAGGACCAGGCGATGCTGTGGAAGACCAGGAGCCATTCAGAAGCTGTCCCATGTTGTATGTTGAGAGTTGAGGGGTCAGTGTTCGTCGAGATCACCAACAAGCCTTGGCAACTGCAATCAGCGTGGAATGCAAAGAAGGCCATGTCAGGACACGCAAGGTCCAGGGTACCCACCACAAGCAGGGGAGTAAGGGAAGGCCCCGAGCAATCAGGGGAGCCCGAAGAATTCAAAGGTGACCCCTAACAGGACTCACAGGCTGGAGGCACTAGAGTCGCAAGAGGACCTCAAGCATCTCACTAAAGAAGCGGGCCCACGGTTCAAGCAATGTGGTGTGGTCGAAGATTCTACTCACTAGAGGTGCTTGAGGTTGGGGATACTTGGAGCCCAAAAATCTTGATGGAAGGAAGCCAAAAGCCTTTGCAACAGCAAGTCGACGCAGTGCACAGGGGTAGGGTTCCTGCAGGTCCGACGAGGGATACTGGCCTCAAGCTTGATGAAAGGACAGGGCAGGCCTTGAGGGATGTGAAGAATCACCACCTGTGTTGCTGAGCCTTTCAGAGTCCATGGGAGCCCAGGATCAGCAGACCGGTCAGCTGAGTTGCTGTGCCTGCAGATGCAGGGAAGTGACTCATTCACTTCAAGGGAGGTTCCTTCAGGTGTCTTTGGATGCCCACAAGCCTTGGAAGGTTCAACACATGGACATTGCAGCAGATGAGCAGGGTGAGGAGATCAGGAACAGCAGGAGTCTTCCCGGTTGAAGCCTTGATGACCAGAGTGAAGTCCAGAGTGCCCAGACAGTCAAAAGTTGAAGTGGTGTCAGAATTGCATCAGGTACCATGACGAATCTAGGGACCCACCCTCAGGTAAGCTCTTAAGTACCCTAAGGAAAGGGTTGGGACGATTCAGTGTTCCCTCCCAGGGGAGGGATTGGACAGTGGGGAGGATACTCCCATATCCTTTGTCCAGTTTTGCACTGAGGCTGGAGCCAACGGGTCCCTGAGCTGGTTTGAACTGAACTATGCAACGAAGGCACCAAATGTGCCCTTCAAGCAGACTGAGTGGCGCTGTTAAGTGCTCCCACCCGGGTCCATGTTGTGTATTCTACTGTAAATGTACTGTTTATCTCGTGCTACTGAGTGAGCATTGTTTTCATTTAATTGTTTGTTCTTTTCTTCAAGCGTTTCCCCTTGGCAACAGGCATACCTGCCACTGCTTGCTGAGGAGAAGCATTGAAGAATGGTGTGCTCCATTGGTGTCTCAATATCTGAATAAAACTATAAAATGACATCGGGCTGGTGTCTTCTATATTCAACAATTATGGCGACGAGCTATTGTTGAGACACCGCTAAGAACCCACGGATTTCATGCTATATTTGCATTTTTTTTTCTTTTTGTAGGCTTTGAATTTTATTGCTTCTCTATTCAAGGGACCTGCTACACCTCTACGTTACGGAAGAATTACCTCCTGTTGGTACCGCTGGATTGTCATCGGTACGGTATGGATCTATTCCTCTACATTCGTCTGTTGAAAGCGTCATTTGAATCGGACGCCATCACTAGAAAATCCAGCCACGCGCTGCGGAATGCACACCTTCTCCTTCAGTTCAAGATTCCACTATCATCATAAGGAGTATCAGTGTACATACATGCTGCATTACGACCACACGCATTGTGACGTTACGCGACGCCATCTTTTAATTCTTAGAATTTTACCAGTACTTCTATTCAACATTAACGTACGCACATTATGAGGTCACGCAAGTCAATGCTTGATGCCGTTTTGGATTCACTTTAATCGGGTCCTTGTTTACCGTTTTTCCACAGATTTTACAAGCACATCATTTCATAATTTCTGGTACTGTAGTCGTTTTTTTCTTATTACTATTACTCTTTGTGAACATTATTTGTATCAATTTATTTTCTTTAGACATTATTATTTTACAATATTTGAGCAAGTACACAATCTTACTTTAACCACAGAGTGTACATTATTTTACTTATACCATGGCTACACAGAGCTTCACAGTAAAACAGCTTCAAGCTTTCTGGCCTGCAAGCAACACCCCATGCATGGAATGTATTGAATGGAAATCCTATTTTTAAACTTTATTAGTGCAATAGATGAGGAAAATAGGATGTCAGCTGAAAGGAAGAAAACTATATTTTTACATTCCATTGGTCCAGGTGGACTACAAGCATACAATAAGATGCACAAAGGGGTTGTAAGTGGTAATACTAATGTGTTTAATGCAATACCTAAAGATTTTGATAACCATTTTGCACCAAAAGTTTGCATTGGCATTTTAAGGTACACATTTTTTCATAGAAAACAAGAGTTAAATGAGTCAATCGATGATTATGTTTCTGCCCTTAAACCACTTGCCGATGATTGTAAATTTGACCATTTACAAGATCAATTTATCAGGCCCCAGGTAGTCATGCACACCAGGGATCCTGCCATTCAAGAACGCTTATGAATTAATGGCGATACAGAATTATACAGTATACAATATACTAGCCATTGTATGAAAGGCAGAATTATCAAGCCACAGCGCAAAGATACTTAAAGGTGATTCTAAAATCGAACCTGAAAATATCATTAGCAAAATTAAGAACAGAGCCACAGACAAGACTACGAAAATTAGTCCTAAGGGATACGATCCTGTAAAAAAAGGTACTACCTTTAAATGTTATCGCTGTGACAGCAGTTCCCACTTAGCAGCTAGCAAATTTTGTCCTGCCTTGAAACAAAGATGCTCCAATTGTAATATTGTAGGGCATTTTACTAAAGTAGGTAGAAGGAAGAATGTCAAAGTCAAATGTGTTGATGATGATTTACCAGGTTCTAGTGATTAAGATTTGATCAAAAAATGATCTTCCTTCAACATTACTGATGTGGAAGATTCTAAGGATTATGACTCCAAAGAATCATTTTTGTTAAACATCATTGACTAGAAAATAGATAACAAAAAGAAACCTTTCTGTTCTATATCTTTAGGTGGAGTCAATGTATTAAGGTATGCGGATTCAAGATCACCCTACACCATAGTTTATGAAGAAACATGGTTGAATAAGTTTGCTAAGAAGTTACAACAAGAATTACTTCCAGCTGACATTCACCCAGAAGGTTTTTCAGGTGAAAAGATTGATATGGTTGCTTTCCATTCCTTGTTGTTTAGATTTAAAGGAAGAGAGTCTTTTGGGAAACTATGGGCCAGATGCATCAAAGGGTTTTGCCCATTCTGTGTCTATGGGAAAATATGTTCATGCATATGGCCTTATATGTGGCTAAAAAGGGCCCACTGTTTTAGGTTGGAAGGATCAAGGTAATTTAGGAATCATTCTTAACCCTAATAGTGCTGATCTTGTCATGTTATTGTATGATAATACAAACTTGTGTAAGGAAATTTTAAACAAATTTCCTAAAGTGTTTTGTAAAGAAATTGGTAAAATTAATGATTTTGAACACTGTATCATATTGAAGCCTGATGCTTGTCCCAAAGTTCAAAAGTTAGACAGATACCTATTCCACTCAGAAAAGAAGTTGGAATTAGAGCTGGAGAAGTCAACCAAAGCAGACATAATTGAACCAATTGAATCTTCGCAGTGGATTTCTCCAATAGCCGTCATTTGACGCAGTAATGGGAAATTGAGACTCTGCATTGATTTGCGCCACATGAATAACACTATAGATTTCCTTTACTCAAAATTTCAGAAATGTTAATCCTCAAAAAGATGCTAATTATTTCTCCACCATTGACTTATCTGCTGCATACCATAAGATTCCCCTATCAGTAGATAGTAAAACCCTGACTGCATTTATAACTTCATCAGGTTGCTTCCAGTACAAGCATTTACCTTTTGGGCTTGCTTCGGCTGCAGCTATCTTTCAAAGGTTAATGCATCAACGTTTTAGAAAATATGATAAGGTACGTTGCTTTCAAGATGACATTCTACTTTTTGGTAAAGACAAAGAAGAACATGATAATGTGATGAAAGAGGTCTTAAGTGTATTAGAACAAAAAGGTTTAACTGTTGAACTTACAAAATTGCAAGTTTGTACTTTCTCACATTAATCAAGAAGGGAAAGAATGTATTATTGCTTACTCTTCACAAGCATTTTCACCTACTGAAGAAAAGTTTAAGCCATAGAGAAGGAAACTTTAGCATGCATATGGGCACTAGAACACTTCAGAGCATTTGTATGGGGAAAATCTTGTACTGCACGTAGTGATCACAAACCCTTGGTGAGACTATTAACTACGGAAGGGTTATTTAATGCATCACCTAGAATTGCTAGAATGTCTTTAGATTACAGGATTACATCTATAAAATTGTTTATGTTCCAGGGAAACAAAACCTAGTGGCAGATTTTCTGTCACGTATGCCTACAGAATTGCAAGACAGCTCTGACCATTAATGGGAAAATGTTCAAGTAGCGCTGATTCAAGATCAAGGTTTAGCTGTTGTAAAAAAAGACGAGTGGATTAAAGTCTACAATAACAACAGAATTTTACAATTTATCACATTTATTACCGATGGGTGGCCTCATAAAAACAGTATTTCAGAAGAGGTTAACCAATTTTGGGACATTTGTGATGAGTTATCTGTACTCCATGGTAATGTCCTAAGAGTTGGAACAAATATACCTCCATCTTAACTTAGATTGATAATAATCAAAATGTGTTCTGAGGTCATGGTGGCATAGTTAAAACAAAACAAAGAATAAAACAATGTTATTGGTGGCCAGGTATGGATTTATCTATTGAGATGATTGTTAGAAACTGTGTATGGTGTGCCAATTCTGATAAAACTCTAATTACATTAAAGCCAGCTATGTCAGTACCTATTATTCCCAGATCACCTCAATCAATCAATCAAAGACATTTATAGAGCGCACTACTTACCCGGAGGGTCTCAAGGCGCTTGGGGGGGGGGGTGCTGCTACTGCTCGAACAGCCAGGTCTTGAGCTTCTTCCTGAAGGAGAGGTGGTCTTGGGTCAGGCGCAGGTCGGACGGGAGGGAGTTCCAGGTCTTGGCGGCCAGGTAGGAGAAGGACCTTCCTCCTGTTGTCGCTCTTCGGATGCGGCGGACGGCGGCGAGGGCGTGGTTGGTCGATCGGAGGTGGCGTTTGGGAGCGTAGAAGTTGAGGCGGTTGTTGAGGTAGCTCGGGCCTTGGTCGTGTAGGGCTTTGTGTGCGTGGGTGAGGAGACGGAAGGTGATTCTCTTGTTGACGGGGAGCCAGTGCAGGTCTCTTAGATGTCCGGAGATGTGGCTGCGACGGGGGATGTCGAGGATGAGTCTGGCTGAGGCGTTCTGGATCCGCTGGAGTCTCTTCTGGAGCTTGGCGGTGGTTCCGGCGTAGAGGGCGTTGCCGTAGTCCAGTCGGCTGGTAACGAGGACCTGGGTGACCGTCTTCCTGGTCTCAGTGGGGATCCACCGGAAGATCTTCCGTAGCATGCGCAGGATGTGAAAACAGGATGCGGAGACGGCGTTGACTTGTCTGGTCATGGAGAGGGAGGAGTCCAGGATGAAGCCCAGGTTGCGTGCGTGGTCCGTCGGTTTGGGTCCGGTGCCCAGGGCGGGGGGCCACCAGGAGTCGTCCCAGGCGGAGGGAGAGGAGCCCAGGATGAGGACTTCCGTCTTGTCTGAGTTCAGTTTCAGGCGGCTGGTTGTCATCCACTCGGCTACGTCTTTCATCCCTTCGTGAAGGTTGGCTCTGGCGGTGGCGGGGTCGTTGGTGAGGGAGAAAATCAGCTGGGTGTCGTCAGCGTAGGAGATGATGTTGAGGTTGTGTTGGCGAGCGATGGCCGCGAGGGGGCTCATGTAGACGTTGAAGAGGGTGGGGCTCAGCGAGGATCCTTGAGGGACGCCGCAGATGACTCCGGTGGCCTCTGACTTGTACGGTGGTAGACGGACTCTCTGTGTTCTTCCGTCGAGGAAGGAGATGATCCATTCCAGTGCCTTCTCCTGGATTCCGACGTTGCTGAGGCGCTGCACTAGGGTGC
Organism: Lissotriton helveticus; assembly: GCF_964261635.1. Classification (NCBI taxonomy): domain Eukaryota; kingdom Metazoa; phylum Chordata; class Amphibia; order Caudata; family Salamandridae; genus Lissotriton; species Lissotriton helveticus. The sequence goes on along the minus strand of NC_136070.1, from coordinate 131,713,781 downwards.
GGTGGCAGACAGTGTCGAATGCCGCGGAGACGTCTAGGAGGATGAGGGCCGCTGTTTCTCCGTTGTCCATCAGGGTTCGGATGTCATCGGTGGCAGCGATGAGGGCGGTCTCGGTGCTGTGGTTGGCTCGGAAGCCAGACTGTGAGGGGTCGAGGGATCCATTCGTCTCGAGGAAGGCGGCCAGCTGTTTGTTGACGTTCTTCTCGATGACTTTGGCTGGAAACGGGAGGAGCGAGATGGGGCGGTAATTCTTGAGTTCGGTGGGGTCTGCTGTAGGTTTCTTGAGTAGGGCGCTGAGTTCGGCGTGCTTCCAGCTCTCCGGGAAGGTGGCGGTGTCGAAGGAGGTGTTGATGATGTCCCGCAGGTGGGGTGCGATGACAGTGTCGGCCTTGTTGAAGACGTGGTGAGGGCAGGGGTCTGTCGGAGATCCGGCACACTGTTGCCATTGACATTATGGGACCTATCGGTTCTCAAAACATGTAGATATTATCTCTTATTGATATTTTCTTGAGATGGCCGGTACTCAAAATTGTAGAAAAGGTGATTTCTGAAGAAGTCATAACGTTTTTAGACAGTGTCTTTATAGGTGAAGGACTTCCATCACTCTCATAAGTGATAATGGATTCCAGGTTACTTCTAAAATTGCCAAAGATTATTTTGAGAAGGTAGGCATAAAACATTGCACTACTTCTCTATATAATCCAAGCAGAAATGGCATGGTTGAACATTTTAATAGGGTTCTTAAAAATGCCATATAATCCGCTATTATCAATAAATATGACTGGGAAATGCAATTAACAAAAAATCTTTAGACGTACAGAACCACTCCACATGATGCTTTAGAAGTATCACCTTTCGAAGTGATAAGAGGAAGAGCTGGCAGAACTAAATGTAATCCTGAGTAACCACAATTACTAAACTATGCGTCCCCATAGAAGTTTTAAGGTCAAGGATTGAGAGAAAACATCTAAAAAACAAAGAGGCTTATGATATCAACTACAGTACAAAAGTGTGCGTCAATAAAATTGGTACTTGGGTCAAAGTTAAGAAACCATGGAAAGTAAGGAAAGGAGATAGTCAATTTTCTGAACCATTGAAAGTTGTGAACATTTTCCGCAATGCTTTTCAAGTAAATGACGGAAAAGTGTGGAATCTTAAACGCATTGCTATGTTAAAAAGTAATATTGATTTGTTCAGCAACAGTAAAGAACAAGAGTTTTCCATCTCGAGATGTAATTTACATTACAATGATATTGATGATGACATTGTTTGCAATGACAATCTTGATCATTCCGGTAATGTTTCTCCTAATGTTCATGCAGATGCTAACATGAGCCACGTTGAAGCTGAATCTTCTATATGAAAAGGGTAACATGGGTGGTGTTAGTAATAATAGTGTGGATGTTGGTGAAGCCAGCAGTGCTATTGTAGATGTTGGAGAAAGAAATCGCTGTGCACGCACCCGCAGGAAACTTAAATGGTTATCTATTTATTTTATTTTAGTATTTTATAGAGTGCAAACTTGACCCGTTAGGGTATTAGAGGGGTCTACATGATATACAGAGGTGCATAAACAAAGTCTAAAGTGCAGAAATATACAAATCTATACAAAAGGATGGCGAGGGGCAGGGGTGTAGAGAACATATGGGAAAAAGGGGGATACAAATGTATGATTGCAGTCATAGTCAAAGTTGGTAAAAACAAAGGCCCCACATATTCTATGCGGGGAGAGTTGGTGATCTGGGGAAGAAGCGATAGTCTTAGATTCATAAGGCACAATGTGGTGGTTGAGGGCAGGCATTAGACGAGGAATTTATCCATGAGGAAGGTTTTGACCTCCTTCTTGATATGTGCTAGAGAAGGGATTCTTCTGATGGCGGCTGGGAAAGAGATCCAGATTCTTGGTGCTGCCCTGGTGAACGCCCTATTGTAGGTTCTTTTTTTCTGAAAAAAGGCGGGTTGGAGTAAGAGGTTTCTGGCGGTCCGGGAGTTTCTGCTTCCTCCAGATACTACTCGTTTCTGTGCTGGATAAGCAGGGGATTTTGAGTATAGAGCCTTGTGTGTTATGCATGCCAGTTTCAACTTAATTTTGGCCTCTAGAGGGAGCCAGTTCAGCGCTTTCATATGTGGAGAGATGTGGTCGAATTTCCTGGTGCCGGTGAGTAGTCTGGCGACCGCGTTGAGGCAAGCTTTTAAAGGTGCTAGGGAAATCTTGGGTAGACCAGTAAGGGTGGAAGATCCATATTCCAGTCTAGAGATGACTAGTGCTTGAACTGCCATTTTTAAGTTAGGAGCATCGATGAAAGGTTTCAGCTTCCATAGGTAGCTCAGGTGCAATCTAGCTGCTTTAGCCATCGAGTTGATGTGGTCTCGCATGTTCAGGTTACAGTTGAGGATTATGCCCAGGGATTTGGCAGAGTCCACAATGGTCGGCGGGCTGTTTAGGGCTGTGATGGCCTTAATCCTTATCTGAATCTCAGGGTTGGCTTTAGAAGGGGTGATTAGGAGAAATTCCGTTTTCTTTGCGTTGAGTTTTAGTTGGTTAGCGGCTAGCCATTGGACAGTCAGATTCAGGCTCTCGTTCAGGGAGAGTATCTCTTCGAGCGAAGAGATATTGATGTATATTTGGGTATCGTCTGCGTACATATGGTAAGAGATGTTGGCGGTACGAAGAACTTCGGTGAGTGGCTCCAAGTAAAGATTGAAGAGAGTGGGGGACAGGGTTGAGCCTTGGGGGACTCCAACCATAACCGGGGTGGGAGCTGATAGGTTGCCATTAATGAGGAATCTCTGAGATCGGTTATGGAGGAACGACCTGAACCATTCTAGGACCACACCATCCAGACCCATGCTGAGATTGAGGTGTTCGAGTAGTTTATCATGGTTGACCGTGTCGAAGGCGGAGGATAGATCTAAGAGGATTAGAAGGCAGGTTTTGCCTTGTTCTAGGGCTTGGAGGGCATCGTCCACGATGTGGAGCATAGTAGTTTCAGTGCTATGCCCCGGTCTGAATCCAGATTGGAAGTCATTGAGTAGGTTGAAGTTGTTGATGTGCTGACTTAGTTGTTGTTGTACACACTTCTCCAGTACTTATTGGAGATAGGTCTGAAATTGTCGGGGGAGGCTGGGTCCAGTGATGGTTTTTTTTTAAAATAGGGGGGACTTGGCCGACTTTCAAGGGGTCTGTAATTGAGCCCTGCTGGAGAGAGGAGTTTATTATTGCAGTCCAGCAAGGAACAATGGATTGAGGCAGTTGGAAGGTAGCGGGTCATTAAATGGGTTATTTGGGTTTAGGGTAGAGAGGAGTTTGGAGATGGAGTCTTCGTCATAATATTTCTAGTCAGTCCAGCGGGCTTGGGTTTTAGGTGAGGCCAGAGGGGGTGGATCAGAAAAAGGGGATAGGTCCGGAAGGGGTTGAGAGTAGGTGGCAGTACTGAGTTCGATTCCTAAAGCCGTGGTTTTATCAGCGAAGAAAGAGAAGAATTCCTCCGACGATATTAGATATTTGGGGGATTCTTTCGGTGTTTTAGCCAGTTTATTAGATTGGTGTTTGACCAGCTCAAAGAGCTTACCGGGTCTATTCTTGACGTTCCCCAATTCCGATCTGAAATATTCTTTTTTGAATTGAGGATGTGCTTGTTATAAGAGTTTCTCGCCTGGCGTAGGAGTTTTAGATGCGTAGCAGAGAGGTGTTGTCTCCAGTTTCTTTCAGATTGCCGTAGGGATCTCCTCTCCATGTTGAGGGAACCAGTGAACTAGTGAACCAGGGGTTCCTGTCTTTGATTTGTGTTCTTTTTAGTTTTAGAGGGGCAAGGTCGTCCAGAATGATTGATATAGATGACGAGTAATGCTCATTTAAATCGCTGACCGTGGTTATGTGCGCGGGGGGGAGGTCAGATTTCCAGCGAGCCTCCAGTTCCATAAGGTTGAGGTTCTTAGTGTCTCTGGTCCAGCGTTTGGGAATCACCGGTTGCGGTGACTTAGTCTTGCGGGTCACAGGTAAAATGAAGGAGATGGAGTGGTGGTCAGACCAGTCACATGGGTCTATGGAGATAAGTTTGACTGAGGATTTCTTAGAAATGATCCAGTCAAGGATGGTCCCTTTTGAGTAAGTATGGGCGAATTTTGCGGATCCGCGGTCCGTGAATTCACGCAAAATGGCAAAAAAATCGGCGGATTTTTCCGCAAACTCGCGGATGTTTTTGCCATTTGCAATAATGTGACACATGTACCCTAGTGTGTGTGTGGCGGGGCCAAACGGGTGGGGGCTTCTATGCGAGTTCACATGCCTCTTGTTTATAAAGAGTCAGAGACCGATCAGAGCAGCAGATGAGAAGGAAGCAGCCACCTGGTCACAGGAAGTACACGGGGATTGCGCACCAGAAACTTGTGGATGCAAAGACCTCCATCAAGTATACATCTAATTGTAGGTGGTAGATATGGGGAGGAAGCACACCTGTCTGGCCTCGACCATGCTCACTACTTGTTTGGGCGCCGCGGTCCCTCGAGTGAGCTGTCCATCATTGTGAGGAAAGGGCGCTAAGACGTTGCATACCCTAGTGTGTGTGGTGGGGCCAAACTGGTGGGGCTTCCATGCGAGTTCACATGCCTCTTGTAAGGGGCAGAGACCGATCAGAGCAACAGATGAGAAGGAAGCAGCCTCCTAGTCACAGGACGTACACGGGGATTGCCCTAGAGAAACTTGTGGATGCAAAGACCTCCATCAAGGATTACATCTAATTGTAGGCGGTAGATATGGGGAGGAAGCACACCAGCCTAGCCTCGACCGTGTTCACTAGTTATTTGGGCGCCGAGGTCCCTCGAGTGAGCTGTCCATCATTGTGAGGAAAGGGCGCAGAGACGTTGCATACCCTAGTGTGTGTGTGGCGGGGCCAAACGGGTGGGGCTTCCATGCGAGTTCACATGCCTCTTGTAAGGGGCAGAGACCGATCAGAGCAGCAGATGAGAAGGAAGCAGCCTCCTGGTCACAGGAAGTACACGGGGATTGTGTTTGAGAAACTCGTGGATGCAAAGACCTCCATCAAGGATTACATCTAATTGTAGGCGGTAGATATGGGGAGGAAGCACACCTGCCTAGCCTCAACCGTGCTCACTACTTGTTTGGGCGCCGAGGTCCCTCGAGTGAGCCGTCCATCATTGTGAGGAAAGGGCGCGAAGACGTTGCATATCCTAGTGTGTGTGTGGCGGGGCCAAATGGGTGGGGCTTCCATGCAAGTTCACATGCCTCTTGTAAGGGGCAGAGACCGATCAGAGCAGCAGATGAGAAGGAAGCAGCCTCCTGGTCACAGGAAGTATATGGGGATTGCACTAGAGAAACTCGTGGATGCAAAGACCTCCATCAAGGATTACATCTAATTGTAGGCAGTAGATATGGGGAGGAAGCACACCTGCCTAGCCTCGACCGTGCTCACTACTTGTTTGGGCGCTGAGGTCCCTCGAGTGAGCTGTCCATCATTGTGAGGAAAGGGCGCGAAGACGTTGCATACCCTAGTGTGTGTTTGGGGGGGCCAAAAGGGTGGGGCTTCCATGTGAGTTCACACGCCTTTTGTAAGGGGCTGAGACCGATCAGAGCAGCAGATGAGAAGGAAGCAGCCTCCTGGTCACAGGAAGTACACGGGGATTGCGCTCGAGAAACTCGGGGATGCAAAGGCCTCCATCAAGGATTACATCTAATTGTAGGCGGTAGGTATGGGGAGGAAGCACACCTGTCTAGTCTTGACCATGCTCTCTAGTTGCTTGAACTGATTATAATGCGTGACTGAATTTGAGCTCCAACTCGGGCAAATGCTTTATTTATATCTATAAGTGCTTCCTGTTGAGGTTTAATTTTTGTGACAGGAGCATCGTGCCAGAATGAATCCTGCCTGCATATTTATCCACGAAGATGCCACCCTCTACTGCAAAAAAATTTTTTTTAAAAAAAATCTCCCCGCGAGCGGATTTGCAGATTTTTCAGCAATTTCGCGCGATTCGCAGATCGCAAAATTGCCGAAAATCCGCAAAATCCGCGAGCGGAACGGATTTTGCGCCCACCCTTACTTTTGAGTGGGTTGGCAGAGAGTAGGCTTGAGTCAGGGCTTGGTTGGTTAGGAGGTCTTTGATGGTGTTGATGTGGGGATCTATAGTGTCATTCAAGTGCAGGTTGAAATCACCCAGGAAAATCTCTTTGGCATTGGAGGAAATCTTAGTTGTGATGATTTCCAAGAGGAGATCGGTGAAAGAGTCGTTGGAGCCTGGAGGGTAGTAAAAAATGTTCAAGTTGCAGAGATGTAATGAGTTGCTGCAAATGGAGAGTGCGAGGTATTCGCAGGAGTCAGTGGTGTCCGCCAAGAGTTCTGTGACAAGGAGGGAGGATCGGTAGATGCAGGCAATGCCTCCTTTCCTGTTGGAATGTCTTTCCAGTCTGGCGATATTGTAATTGGGAGGGACTAATAAGTTCAGGCAAAGGGAGGAGTATTCATTGAGCCAAGATTCTGTTAGTATAGCTAGGTCATACGTTTTTGTTGAGGATGAGGTCAGCAATATCAGCAGCATGCTTGACTGCTGAACGGCAATTGATTAAGAGACCAGATAAGGAGAGGTCTGGGGGGTGTCAGGGGTCTGGGCAGTCAGGACTACAGGCGTGAGGTTGCTTTTCATCATACTTCTGTTATGGAGGGTAGGTGGCCTGTTGGGGTTGATGGTGACCATGCTGATGGTGTGTCCAGGACTCGTGTCTAGTGGACATGAGATGGCTTGGGCAGAGTTGTGGTCTCAGAGGATGGCTAGGATTTTGTTTCCCGTAAGGTCTACGGGATTAGAAGTGGCAGTGGTAGAGTTGTAGGAGAGTGTGAGAGCTCGGGCTTCCTCCTCTGAGAGGTGGCAAGGTTGATTGCGCGGGTGAAGATGTCTCAGAGGTAGCTGGAGTAAATGCTTGGGAGGCTCGGTGATCGGTGGGAGGGAGGTATGAGGTGACTTGAGGTTAGCAAGGGATAACTCGGCTAAGTGAAGGAGGTTCATAAGGTCCATAATGGAGCTATGGATGCTCTGGGTTAGTTTAGTCACTCTGGAGTGCAGAGTTTCTAGATCAATATGAGCTGGGGGTGCTTGCGGGCAAGGGGGCAAGGGGGCAAAGGTTCAGGGGCAGTCCAGGGGGCATGTAAGGGTGGAAGGGGAGATGGGTTGGTTTGAGCAGACTCCAGGGTATTTGGAGGAGTACCTAGCTCGCAATTTTGGTGGATGGCTGGCGGGGAGGAGGTTGGAGGTCTGGGGCGGCTCTGTTGGAGTTGCTGGTGGCGAGCTATAATGGTGAGCGTGATCAGCGTTGAGAGCCATAGGAGGGTTAGTTTGGACTGAGTCTGGGGTCAATGGGAGCGTACCAGTCTCCCTGTAGGTGGGGAGCACTGGAAGGGCGGGAATCAAGGATGTAGGGGAGCGTCCGTGATTGGGGTCAGTAGGCATGCTGGGGGGGATAGGAAGAACTGCAGTGGAATCCCTTGGGGGGGTGTGCGAGTGGCTGGGCTCAGTAGGCTGGCAGGACGGTGGGTTATTGGTGCGGGTGTTAGTTACCCTATGTGTGTCGTGCACATGGTTTCTGAGGAGGAGGAAAAGGTCTGCGAATTAATTAACATTATTGGTTGAGGCTTGGTTCAGAACGATGCCCTTTCTGTAGAGGGTAATGGTGAGGTCCGCTCGTAGGGTAGCAGAGGGAGCAATTGTGGGTTTGGTGCCGTAAGGTATGTTTCTGGTTGAGCGAACGTTAAGAAGGTGCGCCAAGGTTTTGCGCCAGTCGGCAGTTCTTCTGGAATAGAAGATAAGGTCATTTATGCAAATGCCATTGTCCGTGTTGAAGCGCAGGTCAGATATCAGCGTCTCAGGGTGGCTTTTTAGGGTGGCGTGCTTGAAGGATTTAGCGGCGGTTTTTGAGAGGTTGGGAGTTAGACCAGGGTGTAGGAGTTTTCCCCTGACCACGTCAAGACAGGACATGCCATGATCGTTAGGGAATGGCACTAATGTGAGTAGTGGGGTAAAGTCTGACATTAAGGAGGTTTTCAGGTGAGAGAAAAAAAAAAGTCCTGAAGGGCCGTAGTGTAGTTGGGATCAGATGAGGTTGTGACCTACACTTTAAAAATTAGGTGAGATTACAGGCATAGCAGTGAAGCTGCGATGTTGCAAAAAAAAACAATAAAGTTATGAGGCAACGCCATCTTAAGTTCAGGCACTGTGAGATGAGTCAGGTTGTCTTGGGTCATCGCCATTTTAGAGTCAGGCATTGATCGGCATTTTGAAAAGACAAAAATGAACAGGTAATTTTCAAAGGCCAGCACACACTCAAGGGCAGAAATGTATATGATTTTTGGAGGCATTTGTAGGTTTGCTTCAATTAAAGGAATGGTTTCAAGGGCAGTGGGGAATGGCTTGAGATGCCTTTCAGGGCACCGCCATTTTAAACAGCTTGGGAGCTTAGCCCGGGACCATTTAAGGAGTTAATAACAGTGTCTTGGCGACGTACCTGGCGCTTACAATAGAGCGCTTTGCAGAATTTAGAAGGCGGACTTCAAAACCGCCTTCCGCGTGGGGAGGATTGTCAGAGACAGCATCAAAGTTTGCATCAAAGGCTCGGCGCCATGGCCGGCAGGCACCGGGCCGGGTCGGGGCAGGAGGTAATGCTCAGCGAAGTGCCCAGGACCGCAGCGTCAAAGGCTCGGCGCCGTGGGAAGCGGGCGCCGGGCCGGATTGGGGCTCAAGTGGAGGAGGCCCAACCATGCCTCAGGCAGCGTCTGGAGTGTCAGCGGGGAGGCTCTGCGCCATGGGAACCAGGCGTCGGGCCGGACCGTGGCAGAAGCAGAATCAGGCAAAAGCACAGCTCCCTGGCAGGATTGTATTTTGTTTGTGATAACCATTCTAATTCGTTTTTTATTTAGAGTATTTATTAAGGGGATTGGTGTGTTGTGTATTCTACTGTAAATGTATTGGTTATCTCGTGCTTTTCTCGTGCTCCTGCGTGAGCATTGTTTTCATTTAATTGTTTGTTCTATTCTTCAAGGGTTTCCCCGTGGCAACTTGCATTCCTGCCACTGCTTGCTGAGGAGAAGCATTGAAGAATGGAGTGCTCCGTTGGTGTCTTGACATCTGAATAAAACTACAAAATTACTTTGGACTGGTGTCTTCTATAGTCAACAGCCCAATACACGAAAACCTGTCTGGGAGGTGGTCTCACCTCCCTTTGACAGGACACCTATTGTTCTGTCTTCCCCTGCATAAGCTTGGCTCAGCAGCAGGAGGGCAGAATCGTGTCTCTGGTCGGCAGCAGCCATGTTGTGCTGTCCAGGTCTAGACGACTGGTACCGGGAGCACTGAGGGCCAAATGGACAGCATTTAACATGTTTGATACCAAACATGACAGGGTTTGTTGCAGCCAGTTTCGAGATGGTTATCGCGTAATGACGCAGTACTCCTATATATGTTATATGGCTGTCTCACTTACAACCCGGGAGAATGGACTCCGAAGGCTATTGGGGTGTTCTGCTCATTCAGGGGCACCCTCACACTTAGAACCGCGCACCCTGCCTTCAGGATTGAAATGCCTGCTATAGGAGTGACTTATAGGTGTTAAGTGTAGTGACACTAGATATAGGAAACCTATATCTGTCGTAAGTGGTGTTAGCACCGGCTTACACAGGCTGCAATGTAGTGTAGTTTGAATGGTCTCCCATATGTGGCATAATACACTTATAAGGGACTTATAAGGGTAATTCAGTATCCAATCTGGGATGTACCTAAGTACTTACCAGAAGGATTTAGGGGAGAAAGCAGAGAGATGCTGGGGTCCTGATTAACAAAACCCCAGTCAGGCTAGTCAGAAACTGCATAGCACCAGGCAAAAAGTGGGGGTAACTATAAAAGCAGATCCTACTTTCCTACACAGAACTACTAGGTATCTGTATTCCTTTGCTAGTTCTAGGTGTTGTGTATCCAGGTACCAATGATGTGTTTTCTTCTTGGAAAGGTTTATTGCCTTTGTTTGTGTCTTCAATACATTTATCTTCAGTGCATTCTCGTGTGAGTATTCTTGTGTTGCATTTAATAAGCGTTGTATTCTGATCGGTGTTCAGCTTACTAACACTAGATCCTCGGCATATAGAAGGTTGGAGATGGTCATCTTGCCAAGCTTGGGGGCCTGCGAATTGCATTTGTTCAGCCTTGCAGATAGATCTGAGATGAAAAGTTTGATTAGCATAGGCGGTTGGACAAAGCCTTTGGTGGTATTGATGCACCTTGATAGATGTGTCCCCGTCTCCATTTTAATTTTTACCCATGTGTCCGTGTGTAGTAATTCGAGGTGTTTTATGAGTGCTGGTGAAATGCCCTATTTTTTCAGCTTCCACCATAGTCTTCCTCAATTGATGTGGTCAAAGGCCGCGCTGTAGTTGATGAAGCACAGAAACAGCGGTTGCCTGGCTGGTTTTGCGTCGTCATCGGATAACCTTGGGTCGAAGTCGTGGTGAAGATTTCTACCTTCAGACTTCTTCTCTACAATGGAAGTTGAAAATCACCAGCTAGACAAGGCAAGGGGCTCTAGCTGAAGACACTTCCCCGAGATTGGATATCCCTTTGGAGACAGACCGTTTAAAAGGATTTGCGGCAGCGTAGAAAAAAGTAGCAGGAGAAGCCATAAAGCCAATCTGACCGGAAATGCACCTCAGGCGGATAGGCGAGCAGGTTGGTCCCAGTATCCTCCTTGCTCTCAGAGCACTTTTAGGCAAAAAATATTCGAAGTCCCCACTTTTGGATTTTATTAATCTGCTCACCTTCAACACCTCTTCCAAGGGTCCATGCCAGCTGGGGCACAAAGTGAAGGGAGCCTTTTTGTCCGTGAGGCTCTGATCAGGAGGCCAGCAAACTAGCCCTTTGGAGACAGTGTGGTGCTCCTGGGTTCAGGTCCAGTCCTTCACTACCAGGACATGTAATACTGCAAGTCCAATCGTTTAATTACACAGCAGCCTGCCATATGGGATATGTAAGGCCTACCTTTGGGGTGACTTACATATAATAAAATGGTAGCTTAAGGCTTGGCAAGAGGGTTTTAATCCCAAGTCAACATGGCAGTTTAAAACTGCATTCAGGCTGGACTGGCAGGCCAGAGACGTTTTAAAGGACTACATAATATAGTGGCACAATAAGTGCTGCAGGCCCACTTGGAGCATTTAATTTACAAGCCCTGGGAAAAAGGTATACAATTCTACAACAGACTTCTAAGTAAATTAAATACTCAATCAGGTATAAGTGAATCAAACCATGCCCAGGGGAGTGAGCACAGGCACTTGAGCAGTAATAAAGTGCACAAAGTCCTAAATCCGACAACAAAAAATTCAGCAAAAAGTGGAGGGAAAAAGGCAAAATGTTTGCGGGTAATCCTGGAGAGAAGTCCAGGTCCAATAGTTTGGTTATCGAATTAGCAAAATCCAAGATCTTGAGCTCGCGCGACACAGACAAGGATTCTGAACTAACAAGTTTTTCTTTTCAGGCTATGTGCATACTTTGGGTTGGGCTGACTTGCAGCGTATGGGAGTGAGTGCACTAGGGTGGACTGCACTGAACGGGGTCTAGCTAGCATGAATTCTTGTTTTCTATTTCTGGCTTGCGATTTAATTATTTTACTTGATTTACTGACGTTTCTTTCCTATCTAGAGTAAACAGACAAGAGTTTATTTAGTTCATGAAGTTTAACAAAGTTTAGCAATTGTTTCACTGCTCACGGAGAAGTCATGCTGTGATTGGCCAGGGAGCAATGCTGGGATAGGTTAGACTTTACCACAAAGCTGCGATCTAATTGGTTGGTTGCTAATAGAGCTGCGCTGCTATTGGTTCACCTTTGACGGAGCAATGTTTGGATTGGTTGCTGTTCAGTAATTTGTTTGATGTGATTTTGACATTGTTTTAAGCAAAAATAATGGGAAACATGTTGAAAAAGTCTAAGGGTTCTGTAGTACCTGCTACAGAGGGGCAGAAAATACCTGCTGTTGGGAGGCCTGCATTTGAAATAATGATGGACAATGGGTTTTACACATTCACCTGGATTTCTGAATGGCATGAATATAGTTCTAATAAAGACTTGCAGTTTCCTTTAGAGGTTATCTTCGATACTAAAAAGCTGTGTTTTAGTTGTAAAACTATGAGCGTTATGAAGCCAATACCCGGATCTACACAATTTGAGATGCTAAATAAGTGGGATCAGATGGCGACAGCGGAGGACAGAAAATAAAAAAGCAGGTGAAGGGTTCATTAGACAGTGGTAAGAGAGCAAGTGGGACAGACAAGAGAAATGCTGGAGGCAGAATAATATTGACTGTGTAAGAGCCTATTCTGCCATAATTGAAAAAACAAATGACAAAGACAAGACAAATGAGGGAGAGAAGATGAAGGCAAATGATTTGGATGAGGAGGACCATTTCTGAAGCAAACTTTTGGATGCATAACCAGAGCACGGAAATGAGTGGTACAAATTCAGGACCTAAAACAGGTGCAGGGGAAGGTGGTGGTACAGTTGTGCAAGCTTCTACCACTCCTGTAGTGGAACCAAGTGCGCCGACTGAGACCACAATGACAGCATTACCTGCAGCTAGCAGACATGCACAACATAAACCTGAACCTGTTCAAGACGCTAAACCTAAAAGGACACTGGTAGTTAAAAAGGATCCTAGAGAAATTAGCATAGGCATTTCAAAAATTTAATTTGGTGAAATGTTCCAGCGAAATATTGATTTAAACCGGCTGTTGATTTACAATGTTACAATCAAGATAATTTATTAAAGAAGCAGCTAGATGTGCAAATGATGCACAGGGTAAATTGGAGGAACTGACTGATGAATGTGAAGTTGACATCAGCAGGATAGAAAATACTAAATATAAATGGATTTGACTCATAATGAAATTAGGAAAATAGGCTTGAAAAAACTAGAGAATGGGGTGAAGTGAAGAAATATCGAAAAAGCTGAAAGAGAGGGACGGATAGTAAAAAGAAAACGAAAGGGACTGAAGGCGGGGCAAAGAGTGTTGCATGTGATTCAGAAGCAATCCTGTGGACAGAAATGTTGGAGTTTTCCTAAAGCGATGTGTGTGGGGGGAATTTGGTATTTGTGCCATGGTTGCAAGCTGATTTGTATGCTGATTTGTATGCTTTTACTAATAATCTTCCAAAATTGTAAGAAGAACCAGGCAAGTGTTAAAAAGAGGGACACAGGTGTTGTGGACTGATGTAAATTCACTGTTTGACATTGTAGGTCCTGGTGACTTTTGTACAAAGTGTAAGGATGTGGTTTGATGGCCAACAACGTAACCACAAACACACAGAAAATACTACAGCTTATATATTCATTCACCTTACTGGAATAAAAAGACTGTACCTTTGGGAAAAAAAGACAAAACGATTTGGATGGAAAAGCCTCACCCACTTTCTCTTAACATGCTTCATCATTGGCTAGTCCATCCCACCATGTTAAGACAATATCATTGGGGTCTCAACCTCTACGAGAAGAAGAACAGAATAAACACTTTCTGGCCATATGAGGGTACCAGAAGGTTTCATAAAACAACCTCTGTGTAAACCCAAGGCACTACTTTTATTCTGTGGCCGAACAGTATGCTAACATGAGTTTATGTCTGGGACATCCTCTCTATTTCTAGTCTGCTGACATGTTTTAGCCGCACTAAGATTTCTCATCTGAGGTTCTAGGACCGTTGTCAGGGCAAATGAGGTAAGCCTAAAGTCTGTCCCACGTCCTCATCCATACATGCAGGTAAGAGTAAGTCTTACTTCTACTCATTCAATGGTTTTCACCCCTAATTTGACAGGGTTCAAGTCTAACAGTCACACCAGGAAGGAACCACTCCTATAGTCACATATTCATCAAGTATCAGGTTCCACCCAGCTGTCTAGTCAGCCCTTGGAATGTTTCATATCCCCACACAGGAATGTGCTAGGGTGCCTATGAATACCGCTCCTGCTGAGGAGGTAGCTGATATATACCATAAGTTGATTGAGCAGTTAAAAAAATACAGGAGCCAAAAGGGCCAGTGCATGTCTTTTATGAGTGGCTTATGCACATTTACAAAAAACACAGTGAAGTTGATGGTCTCAAAAGCATGGTGTCAATGGATTTGTCTCTGGTTTTTAATGGGTTTGTGGCCTGAGCTTAGTAATCATATTCAGCAGAGTGAATTGTGTTGGCAGACAAAGAGCATATATGAGGTCTTATAGAGTGGCAAAATATAATATTGATTACTTTGTTGCAAAGTAGCAAAAGCATAAGGAAAAGCTGATGATTGCCTAGACAAAGCAATTTGAAAGAGGGTCACAAAATCAAATTAATTCAAATATGAATTTAGTTTGGCCTGGAATGAATCAAACGCAGAGTGTGAAAATGGGAAATGGAGCAATGAAAATGTAAGGTGGTGGAAGAGAAATGTTATGTTAGGTAATGTTATGTGGCTTGTAAAGCGCCCTAATACCTAACTGCATCTTGGTGCTAGTGTAATTAATCATGATGTGGCACTTACTAGTTAGTATCTCAGGAGAGAAAAGCCCGATTTTAAGGTCTTTTTTTAATTGAAACAGATTGGTTTGATTTCTAAAATGAAAAGGTAGGACATTACACCACTCGGAAGTGGAAAGAGGAAAGCTTCTTCCTCCCCAATTATTGAAATTTATTTTTAGGCTCATTCATTTTTTGCTGCGCTAGATCGTAGGACATGGCTGGGGGAGTGCCATTTGAAGGTTTCTTGAAAGAGCTAAGACCTTCCTGATAAAGTCCTATATGTGCCCAGCAGAGTGCCTTGAATTGTATCTTTGCTGTGATTGGAAGCCAATGAAGCATGTTAATGGTGGTGGAAACTGAGCAGAAATTGGGAAGATTTAGGCATACACTAGCTGCAGCAGTTTGGATCATCTGAAGCTTATTCAACAGACGTTCTTGAGCACCGATAAACAAAGAGTTGCAGTAATCATTTCATTTAAAGAAACTTTGTTTCGGTCAACATGACCTCAAAAGTACAATCACAAAATTTGACAAATGCATTTGTAATTCACAACAATGACGATAATAAACACATTGATAAAAAGTTTCTATACAGCACACTTAAAAGGAGAAATACACATCAAATTAATTGTCATGGGAAAGTGCAAAAAGCAAGGGTTAGTTCATGGCAGTCTATGATACTCCATACACGGGAAGTGCAAATTGCTTAATAAATAAATAAATTACCTAAAAACATTTGCTTACTGGCATACTGAAAAGGATTACCAATACTTAATCGTTCTACATACATCATAATTTTCTATGTTAGGGGCTAAGGCGGACAACGATCTTAGATTATACTAATAGAAAGCAAGGCCTGATTTTAAAACTGTCAAGCTTGGATACTTTAGTTGAGGTCCGGCTACTGCTTAATTAATGTAGTGGGGTAATTCATGTCCGGGGGTGAAGAGGCCCTGTGGCTCCCCACTCACACTTTCAAAAATGTTCGGCGCATACACCACATAGAAAATAGGAACCCCGCTACTGAGTACACTATCGGGATACTAGTGTCATACTTCAGTATCCTGAAAGCCTCAGAACAACGTCTAGTTCCTAGGTTCCTGCAAATCTGGACCAGCCATCGTTTCCTAGCCTTTTGGTAGCCGGGGCAGATAAGCAAGACATGCGGTATTGTCTCTTCAGTACAATCACACGCCGGGCAGTTTATACTTTGCGTATCCCCCCATTTATAGTTAAAACATCGAAGAGGGAGGGTCCCATACCTAAACTGGAGGTATAGCTTTTTAGCCGCAGCCGGTTTGATATCATCTAGAACCGGCTCAAAGCTAAACCTATCCTTAATATCTAGAAAGCTTGTAGTTAATCTACCTGTTCGGGGGCAGCTATGGAGTTTTGATAGTTTGTACTCCTCGTAGTATGCCTTCAGTAATTTCCTTTGGACGTTGATGTTTCTGGGGGTACAGAGCTGACCTCGGGTGACTGTCCAATTTACAGGCAATTCTACCGATAATGCAGCAGTGATGCACTGTTGTGCTTTGTTATGATTTTTTAATATTTTTTTCAGCAGTTTTTCAACTGTTAGCTTTTATATTTTATAAAGCAACAGCATTGTACACTGATGCATGTGATCGATGTTTCTCTGTGAGAAATAGTTATGGAATGTATTTGGGAGATTGTGTATTCTGTCTAGTAACCTTTTTTCAATAAAAGCCAAATGCCAAGGCAGGATAGGACTGTCGCTGTGTATGTCTTAGTTATTATAGAGGGAAGTGTGTTTTTACATTAAAGCTTTCATGGTGGGTATTTAGATTTGTGACAAAATAAATATACAAGTCAGGTTTAGTCCAACACTGTCTCTAGACTGCTTACTGGGGTGCAGGTGTACATTACTAGAAGTGTTCAGCCTCCTTCCTTACAATAATGCCATTAACAAAGAGGCAGCTCAGTTGTCGTGCACCCTATGTGTGCTCTAGATTTTTATTGCCTTTTCATTTTTTTGTTTAAATTAGCTTAAAATGCACTATTTGCCATTTTTTTCTTTCAAAAACATCTCAGAGGAAGAACCCCCTTCCCCTGATCTTGACTTATATCGGTTGGGCTCACTTGGTTCTAACTTTTTTACACTTTGAAAAATCACCAACTGCCACTGCTTTACTTATTTTACAAGCTAAAACAGTTAAGGTGCATGCTTCAAAAAAAGAGCATTTTGATGGCAAATGTGCTATGTACGAATGGTACTCAGCATGGTTATCTCAAAATCTGTTATGCAGTTCTGTGATTTATACTGAATAAGCAACTACCTATGTTATTATGTGACATTGACATCTCTTTATTAATGTAATAACTGTACTTTCACAATTGCTTTTTTAACCTCTTGCTCTCTCAAATTTGCTTCAAAATGCACCGTTTGCCTACTCTTTTTCAAAATTTTCTCGGGGGGAACCCTCCTTATGCGGATTGGGCTCGCTCGCTACGCTCGCTCGCCACGGTGCGTTCCACCACGCTCTTTGCGCCTCACCACTTTTAAATGTCACCAGCCGCCACTGGTATTGGGTGGCACAAGCGGTCTCTGGATGATCCCAAAGCTCATCCAACCCAAGACGGACTAGCCAACGTTTGACATGGGCAAACCACGGGAGTTTAGCAGCCCCTCACAGGTTCAATATTTCCTGTAATTCCTCCCTATATGATAAAAGTTCGGGGGTAACCCAGAGGCGACGCCAATAAAGTAGAGGTTTCATGTTTGTTATATCCGCAATTGCCATAAGGCCCAGATATAATCGTAAAGGTATAAGCGGAGAACTCCGTGGGAGATTGACTAGCTGTCTGAGGAAACTATTCTCTACTTGAGTAAGATTGTCTTCAGCTTACATGCCCCCAGAGTTCTGCACCATATAGTGCCCCTCCCCTAGCTTGTACTTTATAGATTTCAATGGCTGGACTCAATAATTTCTGGCTGGATTTACAAAGAACCTTCCTGATGCCTCCTGAAGATTGTGCAAGTTTAAGAGTTGATTTTTTGACTTGGGCCCCCCCACTCCATTGTTTCTGGAATTGTAATCCCTAATTAATCGAATGAGGTAACTCTTTCGAGGGGTTTGCCATTTAATGTGGGGTTAGATCTTGTGCTTTTGGGGCAATTGAACACCATAAATTTAGCTTTCTGTAAATTAATTTCCGGACCTCTTTGACTATAGAAATGTTAAAATTTACCAAGAACCCTCTGGATCCTCATGGGCGATTTTGATACGAACAGGGTATAATCCGCAAACATCATCGCAGATATGGAGCGGGAGGCTAATTAAGGGCATCGAGACCTTTTTCAGTTGATAAAAAATCTATTAAACCATTGATATAAAGGCTAAACAAAGTGGGGGCAAGCACGCAGCCCTGACGTACTCCACGCTTGATTGGTATCGGTGCAGTAAGATTCCCATCCTTACCGTACCTGATTTGCGCAACGTTTTCATCATGTAGCCGCTTGGTAAGATGATGGGAGCCCCCATCTCATAAAGGACTGTCCCGAGTTTATCCCTAGGGACTAAATCGAAAGCAGACCGGAGGTCAACGAAAATTAAATAGAGGCTGCCACCCTCCAAGGACACGGTCTTCCAGTGTAGCATCTGGAGCCTAAGAATTTGGTCGATAGTGGACATTTTTTCCCTAAACCCTGCCTGGAGGGGGGGTAAGTAAATTCCGTTCCTCCATCCAGGATTGGAGTCTAAGGAGCACTACATGCGGCAAAACCTTTTGTGGAATGTCAATCAAGCTGATTGGCCTATAGTTATTTGGCAGGAGTGGGGAGCCTTTTTTATAAATCGAAATTATTTTGGGTCCTGCCCAACTCCGGGTGATCTTCATGCCCTGTAGTATCGCATTAAAAAGAACCAAAAAATATGGCGCCCATACAGAGGGTTCATTGTGAAAAAGATCCCCCGGGATTTTGTCTAAACCTGTAGCTCTCCCAGGTGCTATTTTTGTTAATGCTCCCCTAATTTCATTTAGGCTTATAATAATGTTGCTTGTGGAATCAGTGGCTTCTCTAAGTTCCCCAAGGTCAAGAGAAAAGTCAATCCCCATTGGACAGCCGTCAGCTGGGTCACCGACCACTTCTTCTTCCTTAGAATTAAGGGATTGAAAGTGTACCCGCCAAACTTCCTCTCCCAGATTAGGGTCTGCCGGTGAACTAGGGCCAGAGCTGTCCAGATTGACTACTCTCCAAAATGACCTCATATCCCTTGCTCCCAAAGCGCTTCTCAAGGCCTCCCAATTGTCCATTTCCCACACTTTCTTAGCTTCTGAAATTGCCTTTTAATATGTCGTCCTGACAATTTTAATTAACGGACGGTCATTAGCCTTGATAGATAGTACCAGAGCTCTTTTCATTTTACGGCAATGGTTATTATACCACGGGTGGGGGGGGCTTCATTTTGGTGTACTGTTTTTTTTTGGGATAGAAGAAATCCAATGTGACCTCTTCCAACCTGGTGTGGTTCTTCTTCACCATCTCCAAGTCTATACCAGCCCCCTTTTGGTTAAGTGAGAGGGATGCTGTTTGGAGCACTCAGACCAAAGCTTCATATAGGGTGCTCAGTTTGGCTTGGGATTGATTACGGTCCGACCATTTCACTCTTCGCCTACAATTGGAGATGGTCAACCTATGGTCAATAGGTTTTCCATAGCGGAAGTATTCCCTTGTTTGAAGGCTTTTAATTCCAATGCCAACACGTTATGGTCACTATCAAATCGTTGTATAACCCTAAAATCTATGACTCTCTCCCAGGATAAACATTCAATTAAAATATAATCTAGTAGGGATCCCCGATCATTTCGATAAAAAGTATAACTATTAGAGGTTTCGGAAAGGGTTCTGCCATTACAAGCTCTGAGGGAGTATTTCAATGTAAGGCAGTTCATTTGCATCACCAAATGCGACCATTTTTTTACTGGTTGACAACTAGTCTCCAGGATCCCTCAGAAATTATCCTCCTCAGATGAACCGTCCATAAATAAACCCTCAAGTGGCTCGAATTGACAATTGAAATCCCACCCAAAATCACCATATGTTTGTCAGCAATGGTGCCTAGGAAATTAGATAACTCTTCCAGCGTTTGTGACTCTTTGGCTAGAACTGTGGGTCTTGAGTATACATTGATGAAGGCTACAGAAGTCTTTGGTGAAAAATGCAGTAGAACACATAGTATGTCTTTGGACGCTGTGTCTATCTGCTCGGCCCGGCATCATAAGTGAACACCCACCCACGTGGTAAGGCCACCAGATTGTCTCCCTCTATCTCCACAGGTTGCAGGGATACTAAAGGTGGCAAAGCCCAGCCTAGAGATCACCCCTCTAACCCAAGTTTCTTGGAACATGCAGATTTCAAATTGGTTGGTAAAGGTACCCCAAGTGGGGTCCTCCACTTTATTGTTCAGCCCTGCCACATTCAATGATATAGCTCTTATTATTGAGGGATTGGAGGGTTTGGGAATTTGGGGCTCTATGGCGGGTAAAAATGATATTGCCTCTGGTATCTCTCTATCATCCTTAGGGTTAGGCCCTGCTGGCAATGTTATTATAGTGTTAACATTCCTTGTCAGATTACCACCATGATGGGTGTAAGCAGGGGAGCCGCTTATGATCCCACTGCTTTGACCTCCTCTGGTTGTTGAACAGGAACCTACTATTCCAACCTCAACCTGAATTTCCTTTTGTGCTGGGGCAGTTTGTGTTTTGGAGGAAGATAACTTTTCCTCCAGTCAATCTACTCCATCTAAGCAACTGTATCTACTTATGGTAGGTATGTTATAGATAGATTTTCTCTGCCAATGCTGATTTAAATGTGGTGTTGCAAAGAACTTATAGTCGTTTCTCCTTCGCTGCTCCCCTTGCCAAGGTACATAAAAATTGGTGTTGGGGAGGATAAAAATGCCCTAATGAAAGAACCTGAATACCACTTAGGGGTCTTCTCTCTACTCTAGATAAAATACTTTGAGCCATCCTAGTATTTCTAAAATTAATTATTATGCAATCCCCGTGTATGTCCTTCCTGCACCTGCCCAGCCAACCCATCTTGCGTGTGGTTAAAATTTCATCTACATGCTCATATCTAAAATGTCTGCTGTTTACCAGCCAGTGGACACATTTATTCTTTAGGTCCTGGTGGGATTCAAAATGATCCCTCCTAAGTTCAGGGATACCTGCAAGAATAAGAACATATGGGGTTGATGCCGGGGGGAGATTAATGACTCTTGGGGGGTCAGAGTAATTAATATCTTTTTTGTTTTAGGAACACAGCCCGCCTCCTGTCTAGAATGTACTACTGGGTGCTCTGTGGGTAAAGTCAATGGGGGTGGACATGTAGGTTGATTTAAAATGACCAGAGGAGGCTTAACAGTGCTGTCCCTGTTGGCCTCCATTACATATGATTCCCCCCTTGTGATTAAAGATAATGTTTGAACGCTAGGATTAGAGTGGGCATTATCTAGAGCATGATTAGAGGTGGTTTGAGGCTGTGTCCTATTCTCTACACTGGGAAGGCCATGAGTTGTACCCCTCTAAATTATCCAGTCATTAAAAAGCGCATTCAACCCCTAGACTTTCTCTTGCAGTAACTTGAGTTCATCCTTTACAATATCCCTCATTTGGATCTGTAGGTCCACTATCAACTAAGTGACCGATACTGGCTGTTCACTTATAATTTCCACATTCTCCTCTTGTTGAATACCCATCCCTGTTTTCCCTATATCTACTAGTTGACCCTGAACCTTATTCCTCCTTACAACTGGTTTCGCCTTGGGTTTGGGGTTGCTATTCCTGCCTGGTTGAACTTGTGGAGAACTCCAAGATTCGTTGTGAGAAACAGTTTCATTTATTAACAATTGGTCACTGGAAGGTTCAGATAGTGAGACCCCTGAAATTTGTGAGGATCTAGGGTCAGGTGAGACAATTTCCAGATTAGAGGTCAGGGATAAATGCCTCTCGGCCCGTTCAATTTCAGTTGACACGGCACCAAGCGCCTTTTCTAGCATCCTATCAATGTAGGTAGGTTTTGAAGTTGGCTTAGGCAGAACCTGTTTCTTCTTCGCACAGGCTCGTCTCCCCATTCTGGACACTCTATGACAAAATTATAGTTAATATACATGCACAAGCTAATCGAAGTAGCAGGGAATACACAGCTCGGTAAATACTTTGTAACAGAGCCAAATAAGTACATTGATTGTGAAAATCGGGGTAGGCAAATAATTCTTAGTGCACTTATATCCTATAATTGAAGCCAGGAAGTTCTATATTATACGCTGGGCTAGCTATGAACAAGTGATAGTCCGGGTGTGACCAAAACAATTTGGCGTGGCAATATTGATCTCAACAGTACCTTGTTTTCAGCATCCCGTGCTTAGAAGAGAGCTGGCCCAGCCCGGCCTCCTCTGGCCTCTGACGGCCTAGGCAGTCCCGCCCTTGTCCCGGGCTTATCCCGGCGCTGCCCGCGCACGTCCCCCGACGCGGGAGCCCTGTCCAGATTATATGCACCTCCTGGCGCTACCTCCGTCATGTGCAGTGCGTGCCGCCGTTGGGGCTGCTGGGAGTTGGAGTCCCTGGATGGCGTGATGGCGGTGCTGTCAATAGGGCTCCCTGACTCTCAGGCGGTGGCGGCAAGTTGCGCTGGTGGTGCAGCGGGCAACAAGCTAGCCCCATGTATGAATAATCAGGGCTCCCGCTCCACCGGAGCCCTGTGCAGATTATATGCGCCTCCTGGTGCTGCCTCCGTCGTGTGCAGTGCGCGCCGCCTCTGGGGCTGCTGGGAGTTGGAGTCCCGTGATGACGTGATGGCGGTGCTGTCGATAAGGCTCCCTGACTCTCAGGCGGTGGCGGCAAGTTGCGCTGGTGGTGCCGCGGGCAACAAGCTAGCCCCCAGGTATGAATAAACAGGACTCCCGCTCCACAGGAGCCCTGTAAAGATTATATGCGCCTCCTGGCGCTGCCTCCGTCGTGTGCAGTGCGCGCCGCCGCTTGGGCTGCCGGGAGTTGGAGTCCTGTGATGTCGGTGCTCTCGATAAGGCTCCCTGACTCTCAGGCGGTGGCGAGAAGTTGCGCTGGTGGTGCCGCGGGCAACAAGCTAGCCCCCAGGTATGAATAAACAATAAACAATTTCGGTAATGATAGCTGCTAATATCAGCTCCAAATGGAGAAAAGGGAGGTTTTTTTTCAATTTGCAGCATTAGAAAATAGGATGATGCTTTTTTTTTTTTTAATGTTCACTGAAGGTCAGTTTGGCGTCCATTATAACCCCCAAGTTTCTTACTTTCTGAACAGGGTTTGGAAGTGAGCCATTTGACAGCCACCAGGACTGATTCCTGAAAGAGGTGTTCTGACCGAAAAGCAACACGTCAGTTTTATCTGGGTTAAGCTTCAGATAGTTGGCTTGCATCCAAGTGCAATGTTACTCATGCGTGATCTAAATTGAAGAGCTACCTGCTCTAGCTCAGATGAGACAGATACCACTAGCTGTGTGTCCTTTGCGTAAAAACACCCGGAAAACCACAGGATCTGATCAAAAGAATAAGAGGGGAGATGTAAGCATTAAACAGTGTGGGGCTTAGGGAGGATCCTTGAGGAACCCCACGTGGGAGAATGAAAGGGGAGGAGGAGTAGACGCCTCAGGTCACTAAATGCTCTCTGTCAGCTAAGAATGATTCAAGTAGCTTGAGAGCTGGCCCCATTACATTCATGTTCTTGAAGTCTTTGACCAAAATGCCATGGTTTACTGTATCAAATGCGGCTGATAGGTCCAACAGGAACAAGGTCGCACTGTCTCCTCTATCTATTTGATTTCTTCACTAGCTATTAAGGGGGCTAATTCTGTGCTGTGTTTTGGTCTAAACTGTGTTGTGCTGAGTCAAGGCAATTTGTGTTCTCTAGAAAACAAAAATTTCTATGTTCATAGATTTTTCCAGTATTTTTGCTGGAAAAGGTAAGTGAGAGATCAGCCGATCTTCACTTCCTCCATTTTCAGAGAAGGTATTTTTTTATCTGTGGAAAGAGTGAAGCCTTTTTCCAGATATGAGGGAAGAGACTGATTCCAAGACCAAATTAAAATCTGCGGTTAGATGGATGGCAATAATTTTAGATACTGGATGGAGAACCTTTTGGAGGATATGGATCTGTGGGTGTTCCTGATTTAGTTGTTTTCAGAAAGACATTCACCTTTTCTTCAGCAAGGGGCATGAAACAATTGAAATGTATGGATGAAGCTGGTGTGGCGCGATCAGGACCAGGTTCCTCAAGAGTGGCATTTTATTTTGACTGGGGTTGTTACAGGCATTATAAAACTCCTGAATTATTACAGTAACTTTAGAAAAGAAGAGGTTGGCTAGCTGATCCACGAAACATTGACTAGGTGCTATACCGTTTACATTACCGAGTTTCAAGAGGGTATTAACAGGGGAATAAACTCTCTTGATAAATTATTGCCCATTCTAATTTTTTCAGTGAAATAGTTTGCTTTAGTATGCCTAATTTCCATTTTGTAGTCTTTTAGTAGGCTTTTATAAATTCGTTTTTTCCCTTGGGCCACAGTATAATCTCCAAATTTGTTCCTGCCATCTTCATTTTCATTTTTGCTCCCTAAGTTCATGAGTGAACCAGTCGGCAGAATGTCTCAGAACCATACAGACCTCCCCAGTTCAGGTGCACTCTATTTGCTCCTTGTATGTGAAGATTAAATTGCATTGCGGGTTTGGTTTCTATTTGCCCGTTTACCTAAACAGAAAAGACATATCAAGATGGCCGCTGTGGGTCAGCGATCCAGTGTCTCTGAGCTGAAGAGCAATCAGGAATATCCAGGTGAGGCGCCCGCAGAAGTGCGCACTTCAACTGAAGTTTAGGACGAAGACGGTTCGGCGGTTGGAGCGGCGGGAAGTTTAGTCAGGAACTTTGCTGCGTGCTAAACTTCGACGCGCTTCCAATTCAGCAGAGTCTTTTGGATATTCAGAGTAGTGCATGTCGCGCTGGCAGTAAGCATTTGTTTAGACGTTCATGTTTGAGCCTGTAGCAGAAGTAGCTCATTTTTGGCATCAGAGTTAGTTGTGCTCGAGGGAGCAGGTGTCCAATTGTATTAGGACAATTCAGGCACGTACAGTTTATTTTTCTTTTACATTATAGTGTACATTACAGAGTGCTTCAGGAAACTCTAAGCCATAGTTGACCAGAACCTAGAGGGAAAAATTGTTGCTACCATATTTTCTTTCTTTCTCCCTATTATAAAGAGACAGTATCTCTATTGTATATGTTTTGACCTTCAAGTATTTAGGAAAGCAAGAGAGCTTGTTTAGTTATCGTTTGGGGACTCATTGCTTCACGTCCCAGTGTTCATTAGGAGCAGTATTAAAAGGTAGTCAGTTTTACTAAGCTAAGTATTAAAAGAACTAAAACAAAAGAAAAGACTAAACCCTGCTGGTAGTGAATATTCACTAGGACTCTTCTGTACACTGTGTAGGTGTGGAAAGGTCACGGTCCCTACCTTAACGGGAAAGCATCCTCGCGCGGGGGCGGGCTCGTCTAACCCCGATTGTACCTTGTTTCCTCTCCCTAGGAGTTCTTCTATCTCTCATCCTCTGCAGGTACGCCAGGGTTCGAATGCGGAAGACGGGAACCCGGAAGCAGTTCTCCATAACCCCGGAAGTCCCGCCCCCAGCTCTGCCCCGGAAAGTAGAAAAACCAACGAACCACTAGGAACGGGGTTCCAACCCGTGGACTCGTGGCAGGAGGCAGCAAGGAAGGAACCGGAGCGGAGAGAGAGAAGCGAGGAGAACGAGAGCCGAGCTGCAGAAGAGGAGGAGGACGCCGACGGCGACGTGTGGACTGAGGACTGGTGGAGTCCCCAGGAGGTGGCTGGAGAGCGGCCGCAACTCACCAGGGAGTTGCGGCGGGCCACGTGAGTAACCACCATCCGTTTCCGTGTGCCTCTTGTAGATAGTTGTAAATAGTGTAAAGCCGCACATCCCTGAGCACAAGAGCACGTTATATATATATATATAGGCCCCTTCCACACCGTGAGCACCCTGTCACCCCTTTTTCCCCCCTATTGTCGGTCTCTTCCACCTCCCCATCCGACCCTCCCTCACTGTCACCTCTTCCGTACCCTCACGTCCCGGTGTCGGTGGCAGTTACGTTACTGCACGAGAGCGTCAGACTAACGGCTCTGTACTTTTTCTCTCGCCCCAAACCTCCGAGGCCCACCGGTGGATATCCAAGACACGCCGGAGCAGCCGAGAGGGAAGACGCACACCACCCTGACGACTTCAGCCAAGCAGTCGGAAGTCGTCCACCACCCTTCCCGACCCGAAGTCTTCTCTCCTCCGGACACCATCAAGGACCCTAGCGGCCCCCTCCCTGTGACTATATATCACCACCTGACTGTATCAACAATAAAACCACGTAACCATAGCGCACTATATCTGGCCTCCCCGCCTGTTATTCCGGCCCGTCGAAGCCCACACCCCACAGTAGGTAAGGCACAGCAAAATAGAGATTGAAAAAGGTTCAACAAAAATATAAATGCTAATCACAAAACCTTAAATGTAGTTTCAGACAAGGCATTACATACACAATACAGAAGAAAGGAGAGAGGCACACGTCACCAAGGATCTGGGTATGTTAAGAGTAAAAAGTATTAATCTGTGTTAATATTTAATGTGATAAAATAAGAGTGTTATTTAATAGAGGTTCATTTTCAGTTCCACTAAGACGCAAGCTGGTAGCGAATAGAAGACAGCAGGAGAACAAATCAAGACCAACGAACGGAACAAGAGAGTCCTGAGTTGCAGTCTCGTCTCTGTCCCATCCCCTTTCCCCCCTGTGGATTCCTTAGCAGGCTAAGTGTCAAACCACGTGCTGCTGGAAAGCTAAAGACTCGGTCCATCACCACCCCTTGTTGTAAATAATTTTGTCCACCCTAAGCGTGGAAGGGTATACTCAGATGTGAGTCCCTTGCTCATTGCACCATCAGGATTCAAGCAAGCCGGGCCGAAGACGCCTGAAATGGCAGAAACCGGTCCCCGGAAGCTTGTTTCCTTCCCAGTGTAAGAATTGGCTTTTGTAGTCTGGTCTGCCCTGTTCCCATGATGCACTGGGCCAGGGACAGACTAATTTGCATACAGCCAGGTTCTGAAACTGGGATGGTGCAATGAGCTAAAAAACGGTGTTGGATCTAGCCCTGATCTCTTGACTGGGTGAGAGTACTCTGCTTAATTCAGAGACTCTGTCCATCACCACCCCTTGTTGTAAATAATTTTGTCCACCCTAAGCGTGGAAGGGTATACTCAGATGTGAGTCCCTTGCTCATTGCACCATCAGGATTCAAGCAAGCCGGGCCGAAGACGCCTGAAATGGCAGAAACCGGTCCCCGGAAGCTTGTTTCCTTCCCAGTGTAAGAATTGGCTTTTGTAGTCTGGTCTGCCCTGTTCCCATGATGCACTGGGCCAGGGACAGACTAATTTGCATACAGCCAGGTTCTGAAACTGGGATGGTGCAATGAGCTAAAAAACGGTGTTGGATCTAGCCCTGATCTCTTGACTGGGTGAGAGTACTCTGCTTAATTCAGAGACTCTGTCCATCACCACCCCTTGTTGTAAATAATTTTGTCCACCCTAAGCGTGGAAGGGTATACTCAGATGTGAGTCCCTTGCTCATTGCACCATCAGGATTCAAGCAAGCCGGGCCGAAGACGCCTAAAATGGCAGAAACCGGTCCCCGGAAGCTTGTTTCCTTCCCAGTGTAAGAATTGGCTTTTGTAGTCTGGTCTGCCCTGTTCCCATGATGCACTGGGCCAGGGACAGACTAATTTGCATACAGCCAGGTTCTGAAACTGGGATGGTGCAATGAGCTAAAAAACGGTGTTGGATCTAGCCCTGATCTCTTGACTGGGTGAGAGTACTCTGCTTAATTCAGAGACTCTGTCCATCACCACCCCTTGTTGTAAATAATTTTGTCCACCCTAAGCGTGGAAGGGTATACTCAGATGTGAGTCCCTTGCTCATTGCACCATCAGGATTCAAGCAAGCCGGGCCGAAGACGCCTGAAATGGCAGAAACCGGTCCCCGGAAGCTTGTTTCCTTCCCAGTGTAAGAATTGGCTTTTGTAGTCTGGTCTGCCCTGTTCCCATGATGCACTGGGCCAGGGACAGACTAATTTGCATACAGCCAGGTTCTGAAACTGGGATGGTGCAATGAGCTAAAAAACGGTGTTGGATCTAGCCCTGATCTCTTGACTGGGTGAGAGTACTCTGCTTAATTCAGAGACTCTGTCCATCACCACCCCTTGTTGTAAATAATTTTGTCCACCCTAAGCGTGGAAGGGTATACTCAGATGTGAGTCCCTTGCTCATTGCACCATCAGGATTCAAGCAAGCCGGGCCGAAGACGCCTGAAATGGCAGAAACCGGTCCCCGGAAGCTTGTTTCCTTCCCAGTGTAAGAATTGGCTTTTGTAGTCTGGTCTGCCCTGTTCCCATGATGCACTGGGCCAGGGACAGACTAATTTGCATACAGCCAGGTTCTGAAACTGGGATGGTGCAATGAGCTAAAAAACGGTGTTGGATCTAGCCCTGATCTCTTGACTGGGTGAGAGTACTCTGCTTAATTCAGAGACTCTGTCCATCACCACCCCTTGTTGTAAATAATGGAAAGCTAAAGAGGGGCACTGGAAAAAATGTGTCTTTCTGCTCCTGTGCATTTTAAGACTAGAAGGCCTTCTGACAGAATGTGATTTCCAATGGTTCATCCTAGTTTTTAACAGAGCTTGTTGAGTGACAGCAACGTTGACCCAGGCATTCAAGTCAACAGCTGCTATCTCTGGGTCTATGTTTAGCATGGGTATCGAGTTACCAAGAAGATGATCACATTTCATATTGTCTATTTCTTTCCAAGCTCTGCTTTTTCTTAAGGCTAGCGGTTGTGTCAAACCATTATTCAGTGCAGTGATGTTCAATTTAAAAATATTAACTTTGTGATCCGTCCAGATTAGCGGCACCACTTTTATTTTTGGGATATTCAGGTTGTTAGTAAAAAGTCCGACAAAGATATGATTATGATGGAAGAAATGTGAATGTTGAAATGATAAAGAACACAGTTTGTCACTTCTGTGGGAAGATCTGGCACTGGAGGAGGGGAGAGTCATCAGAATCCAAACAGGATTCAAGGGGAACTTGTTACTCAGATGCAGTAATATGTGATGGCATTAACTATGCAAAATTCCAACAAGCGTGTACAGAGTCAGAAATCATTGTGAATGCAGAAACCTTCAGCACAAGTGAAGAAGCAAAACATGAGAAACAAAATGCTCTGTAGTGGAGGGAATCCACAGAATTAATTGATTATGAATCATGATTTGGCCGGGAGCAGTTCACAATGATGGAGCCTGAGGGTAGAGGGGGTCTGCATACTTGGATCAGTTCTAGAGATAGACCAAAGTTACCCGCATGTTGGTAAAGAAGTCAATCGCTATTCCATATCATTTTAATTAGAGCAGCGACTACCCATTCCACAGTTTGTCGCATGGAAATCCTCAACTTACCCCTCTCGGAAAGGGAGAAAGGGATGTCCATGTTGAAGGGATTAGAAATAACCAAAATGTTAACCAAGTTTCAGCAGATGTCCTAGTTAAACCTGGTCAGATGGAGCACAAACACCAATTTATTTTCTGTGATTCAAGTCCTGTGAACTTGTGGGGAGGGAACTTGATCTGCAAAATGCATTGTGTGATTTACTGCACGTCAGATGGTGTTCCAATTGAGGCACAAGATAAGGATCCAGGGATAGATTTACAAGCCCCTTGCAAAACTTTTGCGATGACCTTGTGTGTCATTTGGAAGGCAGCCAATGTTCCATGATCTGTATTTTGGTGAATTATACACACCATGTAAGAACTGGTGATTGATTCCATGTACATAAAAAACATACAAAATCCTTGTACATAAAAAATGAACATTCTAACTGGTTTCTGCTCATTTTAAATAATGACTTGATGTTAAAATGGCAGCTGGTTTTGAAGACAGGGTCCTGGACATATGAATAGAGGGCCATGATTATCTTAGCCCAAACAGTTTACCATTCTTAGATGGCCATCGTAGTTGCAGGGACTCGAGGACTGGAGTTCCACATCACTTGACCTCAGGCACCATCAGCGCCGAGGTTGGGTGATCGTGAAGGATGAGAGAATGCAAAGGAAACTTTCCAGCGTAGTAAGGGGGTTCCGAGAGAAGGGCGTATGAGGAATGGGTATAATTCAGTGATGCCTGATGTGGGTGGCATTATACGGGGACCGAGAATGGCCCGTTCGTACATAAGTTAGTTAAGTATTCCCTGCACCTCGTTATATTTTAGACACAAGGCTATGATTGTGCGAGCCATTGTGTGAGCAGGTGACAAGGCGATATGAGGGGATGTAATAATGGCACCTTTTCTGCATAAAGAACTGCATAGCGGGTCTATTGGCCAAGAAGTCAGTACGTGAACATAACACCAGAGAAAGTCACTATTTCTAAGCTGTAGAACTTTGAGGGAAAGGGTAGTACTAAGGGGCAATGTGTAGAAAGAGAAGGGGAGGACATAAGTAGTGTGGTTGTGTAAAAACACGTGGTCCTCTGTGAGTAACTCACTGTGTGTGTGTGATTTTCAGATGGAGACTGACAATTGCAGTCTTTAAGCACATGTTCCTTTAATGAAGGTGTTTGCAGGTACGCTGGACATAAGCGGCCTTTAGGTAAATATATGGCTGGAAGATAGGGTTGTTAAACTTTCATTGTAAATAGAATTGTTCTTGATTGATACATTCCTCTTTTTTATGTTTGTCAATAACCACAGACTGGTGTGAAAATAAGGACTGAGGTGAAGACTGGTTTCCCAACAGCCCTGACGAAGTTGCCTAGACTGTTTGGCAACAAAACATGTTGGCCTTTTGCAAGTAAAAGTGGCCTGATACATGCTGTTCTTTTTTAATTGAGGATGCTCACAACACCAAATAAAGGATGAGCTGTATGTGAGTGATACCTCATTTTTAATTCGTGAGAATCTTTGTTCTCTTTGCACGGTTAGGGTCGAGTGAATACTGAGTGAACCACACACCTTTTTTGTTCTTTTTCCTTGGTTGAGGCTAAGAGAGTGACCGATGATGATAAAGTGGGCATACTGGCGAGTACCATCCAGCAGCTCTGTGGGTTTGCGTACGTGAGGTGCTCTCTAGCCTTCTCTCACATTTTTTCATTTCTCTCATATTTTGAGTTTGGTATGCCCATTGATGTGATGGTCTTTACCATTGTGGGATGTGTATTTGATGTGGTTATTGACATTTTTTTAATTTTTATTATTTGAACAGCATGGACTAATCAGTTCAAAGAATGTTGACCAGAACTGTACTGGGAAGGTTTCCTTAAAAAGTTATAATGACTCCCAGAAGTCTTTAAAGTTTGTGATTGACTGCTCTTCAAGGTCAGACCAAGTGGTGTGTATAATTGTTGGAGTGGGGGACGGTCTGACTTTTTGTTGTCCCTGTTGCTCCCATTGTGATTGTGATTTACTGCACGTTGGATGGTGTTGAAATTGAGACACAAGATAAGGGTCCTGGGGCAGATTTACAAGCCCCTTGCAGCACTTTTGCACTGCCGCTACATCACTTTTGTGATGCAGCAGCGGCGTAAACAATTCAGCCAAATTACAACGTGACGCAGGTATAATGTATGAAGGGTGGGCATTCCCATGAAGGAAAGCCTTGTAAAAGTAACACAGTGAAATCTACAATATTTCACTGTGCCACTTCTAGGACGTCACATTGTCAAAACCTTACGCCTGTTTCAAGCAGGCATAAGGAGTGACGCAGGACAATAAGTATAGGCCTCAACATGCATTGCTGAAGTTGCATCTTGCTTGCGACACACATCCAGCAATGCATGATGTGCATCCATGGTGGCGCAAGGGTATTGCAGGCTGGCTAAGGGAAACTGATGCATCTCCACAGATGCGTCCATTTCTTGTAAATCTGCCCCTCAATGTTTAAAATAAACTGACCAAATAAAAGAGAACATACCTCGGTATTAAGACCTGCTCTCAAAGATAAGGTATAGGATTTTTCTGGAAAAGAAACTGGATTAATAATAAGAGCAGAACTGGTTAAAATAAAAGTCAAGCCAGATGCAATTGGTCCCTAGAACTAGACAATACAGACTTTGTAAGGAAGCAGAAGAGGTAATGAAACTGGGGACTGAAAAAAGGAATGAGCAGGGAATCATCTGGGAGGTACTTGGTAGTCATTGTTACTCTTGTGTAATGGAAATAAATTAAAAAAGCTGAATGCCAAATGGAGAGTTGTACAAAATCTCAGAAAGATTATTAAGATAGTGATTCTATGTTCCCCTGTGGTACTAAATCCAGCACTAGTATTGTTTCCAATTCCATCAGGTACAGATCGCTATACAGTCATCAACTTATGCCAAGCATTCTTCTAATTTCATTTGGATGAGGATGAATTTCTTTTTTGCTTTCACATTTTTTAATAAAGTTCTTAATTGGTGTAGAATCCCTTAAGGGTATACACAAAGTTCTTTTAATTTTTTTCCAAATCCTAAAGAAATATCTAGAGCAGGCGTCTCCAACCAGTAGCTCTGGAGCTACTGGTAGCTCACCAGCACCCTCAAAGTGGCTCTCAGAGGTGAAGCCAAACCAATCCGATCCCAGGGGTTTTGTGTATATTAAAGAAGGCAGCACTGCTCGTTTAATTTTCCGTAAGAGTTACAGACAGCCAAACCAATGGCAGGACCACTTGATAACACTCAAACACACACTCTGTTGGCCTATCAATCAATCAATCAGGGATTTATAGAGTTCACTACTCACCAGTGAGGGTCTCAAAACGTGGGGGGGGGGGCATTTGGGCAGCTCCGGTCATTCGAAAAGCCAGGTCTTGAGGCTCTTCCTGAACGCTTTCAGTGTGGGGCTTAGTCTGATGCTGAGGGGGAGTTCGTTCCAAGTCTTGGCCGCGATGTAGGAGAAGGCTCTGCCTCATGTTCTGGCTCTGTGGATGCGGGTGATTTCGGCCATGGCCTGGTCAACACAGCAAACGTTTCTCTTGGAGGCGTAGAAAGAGATTCTTTTGTTGTGGTATTGGGGTCCGGTGTTGTGGAGGGCTTTGTAGGTGTGTGTGAGCAGCTTAAAGGTCAGTCTTTTTTCAAAGGGGAGCCAGTGGAGGTCTCATAGGTGCTGGATGATGTGGTCTTGTCTAGCTGCGGAATTCCTGACGGTCTGGACTGCAGTTTGTGGAGCAGAGATTTGTTGATTGCGGCATATAGGGCATTCCGGTAGTCCAGCCTGCTGGTGATGAGTGCATGGGTGGCGGTCTTTATGGATTCGGAGGGATTCATTTAAAGGTCTTGCGAAGTATGTGGAGGGTGTTGAATCATGTGGAGGCTACGGTGTTGACCTATGGGTCTGCCACATGAACCATCTTTACCCACTTTAAATCTACCTAAGAAGGAGATTGGCCATGTTATATGCCCTGCTCTATCAGTCACACCGTGTGTGACATCAAAGACCAGTGGCAGCAGTAACCAGGGCAGACCCACCAAAGTGTGTGCATGCAAGAACTAGAGTGAAAATGTGTTAGTTGGGAGCATGATCAACCAAAGAGCTAAGGGAAGAGAGTATGCATCAGGGCACAGAAAATTAGAAGCATCACATTCATTTTTGTGTGGGTGCGTGACATTGTGTCCTTCCCTAATAAACAGTGTTGGTTCCTTAAAGCTACTCCTAGTGTCAAGGGCTGCCAAATATGTATGGTGTTCCCCATCATAAAAGTATTATCTCTGATGCAATTGTGCCCGTTCATGGTATAATTGTGCCATTGCCATAATATTTTCATCCTTGACTATTTTGGGCATACTTGCTGCCATCACTGACATAGTAAGAGCATGCCTGGCTTGCTTTTAGCCATTCCTGACAGAGTGGCAACCGCTTCTCCCATAATAATGTCCATAACTGGTATATGTTGGGCATCCAGCTGTGGCAGAGTGGTAGCCCCGGTTTAATGGTGGGCATTATTAGCATAACAGATTCATTAATAGTGTTATGGTGAGCAAGCATGGCCTATAATTCAAATTTCTGGGTATTTGAAGCAGAATTTGTCCATCAGAGGCATTTTTACATGGCGGTACTCATTGAAAACGAAAAGCTGATGTTTAGGGACTGTGTATTTTCTAACAATGAAAACGGATTTGATTTTTAAAGTGGAAAGTGGTTTTGATAGAAAAATATGTGTATTTTTAAAAACTAATATGCTAATGAAGACAACATATTACAATTCTAAAACACATTTAAAGTTGTTAGCTGAATGATAATGCAATTTGAGGTGGGGAGATTTACTGCTGTGGTAGTACCCTTTGCGGCACACAGCATGTGATAATTTGAATTTTACTTGATTACAAGCATTTATTTTTTTATAAACGTTTTCCTAGAATTTTGCTGATAAAGTCATCTGGAATGTTTGGGTTTAGGGTGGTCATAGTGTAATGTTAATACATATCATCAGCATTTTACAGTGATATAATATGCTAGTAGCTCGGCAGGACTTTCCTTGAGCAGAATTAGCTCTCATTACAGAAAAGGTTGGAGACCCCTGATCTAAAGAATTTGAGGCTGCTTTGCAATTTATTGTTAGTGGAGTATATAGAAGACCTACTGGTTGCATCTTAGGCAAAGGAAGACTATAAACTGAATACAATTGGCCTGTTGAATCATTTAGCTGAGAAAATCTATCCAACTAAAATGCAGTACTGTAAGAAGGAAGTGATTTATCTTGGATACCATATTTAAAAAGGTGTGACAAAAGTTCCAAAAGAACCTGATTATGAAGTTCTGAAAATTAGCCAGCCGACCACCCATGGGAAGGTTTGGATGTTTTTGGGCATTGAGCTGTTGTCAAGAGATTCCAAACTTTTCCTTGATTGCATAACGTTTCATAAGGTTGCCGTGGTACCATTCAAGATACAATACCATTTAACACAAAATGTTCAGATGCATTTGAATAGTTGAAAGAGAGTCTGTGTCATAAACCCATACTTGGGATCTCTGACTACAGTTTAACAATTTATCTGTACTGTCATTAGAAAGTGGATGTGCACTTTTGATTCTGACTCAGAGGCATGGTGGTCCCATGCGTTCTGTGGCCTACTTGTCACCAGTATTGAATCCAGTAGCTGCACGTCTTCTAGGTAGTTTGAAATTGGTTACAGCTCTTTGAATTGCCATTGATCAGAGTGAATTAATTGTGATGGGTCATGCTATAATATTTATGTACCACACTCAGTCGCGATCTTGTTGACTAGAATGAGAACTCAGCATCCGACTAACAATAGGCTGACATGTTATGAGCAAGTGATACTTGCAGCTGAGAACATCTTGATTAAGAGGTGCAGTACTTTGAAGCCACACATCAACGATAAGAGAGGTAGGGAGAAGGCAACACTCTTATTCCCCACTAGTCATCATAAACACTTGAAGCTTTGAAGCCAGCAACACTGCTTCCTATTTCAGAAAGGATTTGGGAAGACTGGTAAACTGATGATGTTGAAAATGAATCTGAGCATGATTGAGTAGAGTTGACTGAGGTATGATTAAACCCGAGACCATATATATATAAAAGAAACTCATCTGGAAATGGCTTATCTGACAATATTTGTTGATGGTTATTGCGTAACAGACCAATATGGAGCACTGAGAGCTGCAGTATGTTCCATTTCAGAGACATTGGAAGCAACTTCTCTAAGTTAATGTTAATGTAAGTTATGCACAGGTGGCAGAGTTAGTTGCATTGGCTAGAACTTGAAGCTTATCAGAGAATTTGAGCGTAATGATTTAAACAGTCTGCCAATATGATTTTGGAGTTGTGCATGATTTTAGCCAAATCTGGCCACAAAGGTTTTTTTTTGTGACATCTTCCGGAGCTCCTCTAAAGAATTGTGCTCGCATATTCGATTTGTTGAAAGCAATACAGAAGCCATAGGAGATTGCATTGGTCAAATGTGTTGCCCATAAATTTGGAAAAGATCTAGTCACACTTGGAAATACATTTTGGACCATATGGCAAAGTATTGTGCATTACAAGATGAAACAGTTGTGCAGGAAAGCGGGGATGATGAATCAAGAACAACAAAAATTCAAAACACAAAATGTTTAAATTGTTTCTTTATGACCTCGCCAGGATGAGCCACCTGATGAGGAGAAAAAAGATGGAAATAACTGGGTTAAAAAAAACTACAAGGACTTTATGTAAAAGCTGAGAGTAAATATGTTATATCTGACTCAATGTGGTATTCAATGGCCAAGTAATTGTGTGGAATGAAGCATGCAGTTACACATAGTCTAACCAGAATATTTAGAAAATACTGGGAAAAAATACATTTCAAAATGTTGTTGAGGATGTTTGTGGATATTGCATTGGGTTGCCAGTTAAACAATCAGAGAAAGAAGACTGTTACAATCATCAATCATGAATCATATTGATAAATCAGATGGCCCACTTACAAGACTGCAAGTAGACTTTATTGAAAAGCCAAATTACAATGATTTAAAGTACATCTTAGTGATTGTTTGCCTGTCTTCATAATGGGTCCTGTAGCCTTACAGTTGCTAAATTGTTTTTGAGGGAGTTGATCCCCACCTCTATTGAGACAGATCTTGGTACACACTTCAAAAACCAGGTTTTGCAAATCATCCGTACAGCATTGCAAATAAACCAAAGTTGCACTGTAGCTCTCATCCTTAATCTTCTGGAGTGGTAGGAAGGGCAATTGGTACTCTCAAGAATAAACTGGCAAACATGTTGTGCTTCAACTGGTTTGAAATGGCCTGACACCCTTCTGTTTATTGTGAAGAACATGAGAAGTACACCCAACAGGAAGACTGGTTTGTCACCTCATGAAGTTATCATGGGCAGAGAATTGAGGCTTGCATATGTTCAATCAGCTGAACTAGTTTCAATAACTGATGACATAGTGCTGGATTACTGCAAAGGTCTGGCTGATATGGTGAAATCTGTGAATGTGGTGAATCTGACAACAGTAGAAGTGGAAAGCATGTCTTGTCATACCTTGAGCCCAGGGGATTTGATTGCAGTTTGAAGACTAGTGAGAAAGAGCTGCCCGGAGGAGAAGTAGAGGAGTCCCTACCAGGTGATTTTGTCAATGAACACTGGAGGGAAGTGTCCAGGAGTGCCACAGTGAATCCATGCAAAAAAAAGCAATTGATGGACAGAATGCAGAACAATGTCATACATTCACCCCAGTACAGAGATCTGGGCCTAAATCCATCGTTTTTTTGCACTCCACACCACCCCAGTTCAGACATGGCCATATGCAAATCAGCCTTGACCCTGTGCCTCATGGGAACAGTCCAGCCCGAACTGCCAAGCCATGTCTTCCCTGGACCGGAATCAAGCATCCTAGGACCGGTTTCTCGCTATCAGCCATCTTCAGCCAGGATAGCTTGACTCCAGTGGTGTGGAGAGCACAGGACTCACATCTGAGCATACCCGTCCCACTCGGGGTGACAAATGCAAAAACAACAATAGATGGACAGAATGCAGAACAATGTCGTACATTCACCCCAGTAATGAGATCTTGGCCTAAATCCATCGCAAAAAAACGATGGATTTAGGCCCAGATCTCTGTACTGGGGTGAATGTATGACATTGTTCTGCATTCTGTACATCAACTGTTGTTTTTGCAACAGTGAATCCATGCAGCTCACACAAAGAGATTGAGAGTGGCATAAGCTGGAGAAGTGGTTGGCTCAACCAATGAAACTCGGCAGAGTCAAGTGCAGAATCAAGCACAAGGTGAAGACCAAAGCCAAGCTCGAGTGGTGAAAGGGTGCCTGCTAGTGCAGAAGAAATCACAGGGATGCATCCTATTGTTGTAAATATGATGAATCCCTGCACTTTCCTAATGATGCAGCTCTGCACAGCAAGATGGCTTGCATTATCCGCTACCTCATTAACTTGTAAATATGCCCCTGAGTTCCTTGGTGAGTAAAGAGACTCTGAAAAAGACTGTTTCTGAACAAAGAAAGGCTGAAGAAGAAATTCCAAGAAAAAAACGTACATAAGAAAGCACAGTGAACCAGTTGAAAAGCTTGAGAAACATATAGACTGAAACTAGTGAAAGTAAATCATCTGTGATTAAGAGATCAACAAGAAAAAGAGCACTATATACGAAGTGTGCCTCAACTGAATGGGTGTATCCAGCTACAGTAGTTGAAGAAGTAGAAGCAGCAGCAGAATTATAGGATTATAGTTTAGAAGAGAATCAATACAAGTGCAAGTTTGAGACAGAGACTGGGGTTGAGATAGAATCTGCAGAAAATATTTCTTTAAGGAATAACGGAGACTGATAAGCGAATTGATAATCAAAATTCAAAATAACTGGACTGGACAGGAAATATTCTGCACTAAAGTTTTGAAAATCACAATAAAGAAGAACTTTTTTTTGGTATGATTACTGTTATAATTAAATATGAAGAAAAATTGTAGGGAGATTAATTCTATTATAGTTCTATCAGTTTTGTTGGGCTATTGGTTTGCTTACTATCGCCGATGGGATACGCATTCAAGGAACTAACTAATGTGAAGAGTAATGTGAAATACAATATAATAGAGAATAGACTGATTTCACCTAGTGGTTTTCAGGATAATAATTATTTTAGAATGATTCCTGAGTATACCGATATTATGAAGGTTAGTGATTGTTTCATATGTAGCTATCTTCCTACTTCAGCTTCTGAGGGCTCTAGCTATGATATAATACGAAGCACACTCACTTGGCAATAAGGAAAAGGGACAGGCAGTCCCATGCATGGGGAATCATCTCAATATAAGAGGTCATTTTGTGATTCTGAATATTAAGGAATACTGCAATTTAAAGAGAGAGAAAAAGGATTTGAGGGTGAGGATAGAGGTGATATTGGTGAAGAATTTATTGATTTTATACAGGACAGAATTAAAACCTGGAGTTAGTGTGAATTAGAAAAGAATCTGTTTACATTAAACTATACAGCCCGAGGAAGTTGTGGGGAATGCCCCATAATGACAAACCTTTGTTGGTACTAAGGCTAAGAACAAAGAAGAGGCCAGCAGGCCAAAAAATAAATATGATCATCAAAATTGCAATATTGTTTCAAACTTACATTTGTACATTTGTGAACTCTGACACTTAATTCTATGTGTGTCCTTGAGGTTGAAATGTCCTGTAATTTTTGGAGAGTTTTGATCATAGAAACGTTTTGGGGGTTCGGGTGAATCTCCCTATCTTTGAAAGCACCCGCAATTAAGATAGGTACAGGTCAGTAATTGTGTGAGATTGTCAAGGGTGTGACAAAACCCTATAAAATCACCCCAGACGAGATCTTCTGATATCATACTCACTGTCTTGTAATGTTTATGTTGTTTAATTTAACAATGATGATTTTTTCTCTCCTTATGTGACTAATTTTAATGTTCCTAGGAGAATCTCTAAATAAAAATGGGTACTCTGAATGTCACGTTTTAAAAGTTTTTAACAGCTGTACAAGCTAAGCTAGAAATTAAAGCTGCTAATGGGGAGTATGTGTGTGGTTTGAGTAGGAAAATGAGCAGGATTATCAGAGAATTCAAGCGAGAGGAGTTAAAGTTATCAGGAATTTGGAGGAAGAATAAGTTGCTACGAGCAAATAACGGGGGGAGGATGAATTTAGGTGGTCAAATGTTCATCTTTCATTACAGATGGAGAATGAGCAAAGCGGTAAAGTGTTTGGTTAGAAATAGAATCTCAAAGAATAGTAGAGCTCAATATGTAGGAGAACATGTATGTGCATGAAGTTATGAGTAACCCTGGGCGTAGTTTGCGAAGTAGCGCTATGGGTAGCTTCGCGAAGTGCACTTTGCACTACGTGAGCTAGGCGTACCTTCGCCAACTGCATAGTGTACTGTGCAAGATGGTGTTCGCACAGTGCCGGATGCTTGTCCGTACTGTGCAATCAGTACAAACTGCATCTTGCACAGTGCAAGCGGTCGTTTTCTGTCGCTCAAGTAGATTTCTACTTGAGCGGCAGGTTTCTCAACGCGGACTGGTAGTTTCTCATTGCGAGCGGTCGCGAGCATACGCGACCACTCGCAATGAGAAACCTGACCTCCCCGCGTTGAGAAGCTTGCCGGGAAGTTTATTTTCCATGCTCACATTCGGCAACTTGATGTTACTGATCGCGAACGTGGAAAAAGTCTCGCCGGGATGTCATTTTGCTTGCTCGCAGTCACCAACCTGACATTGAGGACCGCAAGCAAGCAAAAAAGGACCGCTTCACTAAGCTACGCGTGTTTGCACTGTGCTACATGCAATTTGCGTAGTGCGAAGTAGCGCCTACTTCGCAAACTACGCCAGTATAGCATATTGCTTTGCCCAGGCTTAGTTATGAGGTGAGTAGGAACAATTTGTTGGGAGGTGAACCAATTTGAGGAGAATTTATTATGATTGTGGAAAAACTGCTTATTTAAATTTGGCACTAAATCAGCTTGGGTCTTGTTGTTTGGCTTTAGTGTTTCTGAGAGCTCATCATATTATTTTAGTTGAAGTAGAAAACCTGATAGAGCTAAAAGATTTTTTGGTGGTGTTGTTTTTAGATATCATAGGTGCCATGGTAACTTCAATGGGGTTGGTAATGCATGATGAAAGATTAGGTGCTTGTCTACCTTAGTAGACCTGCTGTAAATACTGCTGGAGCTGTGAAACAGTTAATGTAGAGATGAATCCTGATAGGGTTCTGGTTATGCAGAATTGATTACCACTGGATATTCTATTGCCGAATGAAGGAGGAGTCTGTTAAGACAGAGAGTTTTTGTACATCTATTCTATAACTCTATAATAGAGTTATAGATTCTTAAACACATCTTTTGAAGAGCCTGGGTCATGCAAAAGGGAATGTTCCTGGTTTAGTGAACTAGGAAAGGGTTTTGGTAAGGTTGGTGAATGACCGAATATTTTGGGAGGGAATATCGACTAAAAAAACAAAGTTGATAGATTAATGTAGAGCAAAAGATCTAACAAGCAGGAGTTTTGAATATATTAAAAAACATGTCTACAACCAGAAGAAAAAGGCAGAAGAAAATTTTAGAAAGAAACTGAAAGCAATGACGTCTACTAAATTATTTCTGGTTTAAAAAAGTTACATTAATGGATTTTAGTGAACATTAGAATAATCAGAGGGGGTGAACTGTGGTAGCATTTTTAGGATTAGCATTTTTCCATGCAAAATAAATTAAATGAATAATGATTTAAAGAGTTGGCCCAAAATGATGCCGTTAAACTATTATGAATGCACTTGAAGCGAGTTTAAAATAATGCACAAAAGTATGATTAATAAAATATTTTAGTTGAGCAACATGTTGCTGAAAACTACTCTTTATGTTGACTTGCATGCTGTTCTGATGTTCATTTCACTTTTGCTCTTCCCTCCTCATCTCGTCCCCCTGTACATCTTTCCTCCCCACAGGATTCACAGAACAAGAGACATAATTATATCATGCTATATTTTCCCTCAACATGCATGTATTGTGCTGATGCATAGTGCCCAAGGTTTCTTCCTCTTCAATTCAATTGCTGTGTTAGCATTCTTGTACTGGTGTTTGGTCACTTGCATAGAAATATTGCATTATAGCTGAAATTCCTATGGTGATGTGCTACCGAAAGTGCTTGAAGCTAATTCAGAAATAGGTTGTGTCACAAGGCTAGGTGGAAGCTACACAATCTATGTCCAATGATAGTTTGCTTTTAGCCGTGACGCCATGAACTGCAGTTTTCTCTAATTGTGTATAAGAACCCCTTGCTTTTGGGGGAGCTAGATTTTTAGGATGTTCCCCTAAGGATGCTGTCTATTTCTTTTATAATTTTGCTGTTCATTTGGGACTTATAATAATTCAGATTTTTGATTGTGTAGTCTGTATTTGAGCCTTCATGGCATTTAACTTTTTTGTGTACCACTTTAATTATGTAAAGCACCTGGGGATGATGGACGGAGCACTGAAACTTTCCAGACACTCACCGCTAGTCACAGATCTGCGTTGAATCCATCATCGTCCATCAGATGGAACAGTCCTTTCTATCTGTACAAATATTTGAATATCCCTGAATAGTCCCAATTTAGATGTTTTGGAGTCAATACACGAAGGCATGTAAGAGTGCATACAAGTACTGCAAGAGCACTAATTTACATCCTCCAAAATGAATATGTTCCTTTTTCTCTAATGTTGTTAACATTTTAATACAAGGTTGACAAAACAAAATATCATAGGTACCTGTTTAAAACATTCTATTGAAAAGGTTCATAATGGATACATTGTTGGTCACTCAACTACTGGAGTAGGTTTCTAATACACCAAATATGGGGGTCATCCTCCTGATCTAGGAGCTATTTATGGATAAGGTGGGTGCACTCTTTTAGGAATGAGAGTCTATTGCTGGTTTCACTCAAGGGAAAAATATGCCCAGATGTTTATCACAACATCTTAAGTCGATCAGCTTCAATGATTAGATAGACACAGGCCACTTATCCTCACTAGGTAAGATAGCTTGAACCCCTGTCCTGTTTCCTCCCAACACCAGGAGATATGGTTAAGAGTTTTAAATCACCATTGCATTCATACATAATCAAAGGGGTAATACACACTTTGATTTATTAAAAGATGTAACATCCCAAAGGAAAGAGCGAAGTTTCTGGTAAGATTTCCAGTTATCCAGTTAGAATAGTCTCTATCGAGGGGCATGACTTGGCGCCCGAGGAGCATGACGGCTTTCGGGTGAGGCTCTCTGGAGTGACGTGGAGGTTTCGCATTGCTGGAGCACTTACCGTGAAGACACTAGCTGTGAGACGTGTCAGAAGGTCTCCTGAATAGAATGTGACCTCCGGTGATCCCGCCTGCATCGTTGGAGAGATTTTATTTTTAAGTTAGTCCTTGTCGCGGCAACGCTATATTGCAGCCGCTATTTTGTTTTCGTTCTCCGAATTACGGAGCTCTTACAATCTGAAGCGCTACCAATTTGGAAATGCCTCTAATTTCTTCCAAACCTCCTGAATCCCTCTAATGGGTAATGCCCCTCCTCTATAACTCGTGGGGATGTTCCGACCTTTCAGTACACCCCGTTGCTTGAAGTAGCTGAGGAGAAATGTTGTGGCATCCATTTTGTGAATCCTATTCCACAGTTGGTAAGCCTTCGATTATTTCTTCAAAGTCTTCTGGAATTTGTTATGACTCTTGACTTACCACTATAATTACCCAGTTACCTACATTTGTGACTGCTTTCTCTATTCTAAGTGGCCACACTGTTACAACATCCCACGCTAAGAGGTTGAATATTTTTGCAGCTACTCTTTTCTTTTTTTTTTATTCATCCCTCACTGCATCTCACTTACGTCTTTGCGGAATTCATATTTATACTCCCTACTTAGATGATATCAAGGTAGTTGTGGGCTCATCATTGTGCTTCTTTTATGATCTATGGGCAGACTGTAAGGAACTTTTTCTTCACACTCAAAACCAAAACATATTTTTGTCAAAAATTCAAAACTTTTCTCTGATTTCTCCAAGTTGGAGGATTCTCTGTTTTTTTCCTTGCGAAGCTCTGCAGCAACAATGGACTCCAATCTTGCACCATCAGGAAAAGCACTTACTAAACGCCTAAAAAAAGACCCTCCCTCTCCGCCTAAAACAGACTCGCCCATTTCTGTGGAACTGTTGTTAGAAGAAATAAGGGCACTTTGATAC
Source organism: Lissotriton helveticus (assembly GCF_964261635.1). Taxonomy (NCBI): domain Eukaryota; kingdom Metazoa; phylum Chordata; class Amphibia; order Caudata; family Salamandridae; genus Lissotriton; species Lissotriton helveticus. Next base: position 131,670,418 of record NC_136070.1, on the reverse strand, counting down.
TTTGTGGAACAAACCAACGCCAAAACACAAATTCTTACTGATCAATGGTCTCAGCTCGACACAAGGCTCACCACAGTTGATTGCAGCATGTCCTCATTTGGAGAAACCATTGCCAACGTTTCTCAACTCAAATCTCAAGTTTTTTTGCTTCAAAGGCAGGTCGAGGACCTTGAAATCCGCAACAGGCTGAACAACCTAAGCATTTATGGACTGGCGGAGCGAGTTAAGGGGACGGATCCTCTCACCTTCTTTAAATCTTTCCTCCCCCAACTACTTCTTATGCCAGAGGACACATCTCTCAATATCCAGCGTGCTCATAGATTGGGTCATCCTTCTTCCAATGTCTCATCTTCACAACGACCAAGAGAAGTTATCCTATACTTTCTGGAGTACACGGATCTATTAAAAGTTTTGTCAGCTGTGGTAAATAAATAAATAATACCCTATTTTTGACTAGACATATATCATAACAGATAGCTCAATAAATAAGAGTCAAGATTCGAGGTAGTAGGAGTTTTGCAGGTTTAATACAGCATAAGGACAGGAACAGGACAACCTGCATAGGAATAGGATGACAGGGCCCAGCAGCTGCTGGGGCTGTATCTGGGATGAGCGCGCTGGCTTTTAATAACAATACATGAGTATATATACATAACGCAAACACATAGCATTACATTGCAGTAGGCGTAGCAGTGGGTGGAGCAATAGGTGTGACGCGTAGCAGTCGCGAAAGATAAGGGCAAAAGTAGGTGTAACTGGGCGTATACATAGACATGTGGTGCAGACGTAACAGGATATGTCATGAATGGGGCGGAAACCATGGAGGGGGCTACCTGAGGAGCCGGGACCTCTAACCTGATGGTGCGCGCAAACTAGCAATGACGTATCACTAGGAGAAGCTGGGGGCTATGAACTCTGTGCTAGGAGCAGAGACTGAAGTCTGGAGGGTCGGGGCGACATGTACCTAAACAGTATCTAGTATCTGATGTTTAGGGAACATGTTGATATGAACTAGAAGTTAGGAGGGGAAAGGCTAACTTGATTCTAAGACTGGACCATGCATTATTCTACATGTAGTGCGTGATGAAGAATATGAAGAGTATGAAATGACCATTAAATGCAGTATTTCTCTAACGTGGAGACGTGAAGGCTAGACAATGACGGAGACTATTGATGCAGTTCAGTAGCTTAGGAATGCAGAGAAGGAGGACTGAACTGATAACTGGAATCATAACATATTCTTGGCAGACTCAGAGACTGAGCCAGGCTGGGCCGGGCACTGCGAGGCAGGAAGTAAGTGAAGGGTCGAGGATACAGGTGGGGGCTGTATCCCTCCTCAGCGAGGCTTCAGGAGACAGGAGCTGAATCTGGTGTCCGGGCCCTTTTGAGGCCTAGAAACGGGGACTTTATAATGGAATAACGTGCACACTGAGAAACGTGGCAACGTAGCTTTACATAGGCCTGATATTCGTAGTATTCACGAGGACTGGAAACTGGCATACTAGAGGGGGACACAACTGTAATTGCGTCATTAATCAGACATGGGGAATGCATATGCATATTTAATCATGCACACGTAACATATGATGGATGACACGTAGGGACACAGAACATGACAAAATTTACTTTTCCACATTCCCTCCTTGTCACTACGTTTCCATCAGGAAACATCAATATTCATGATACCATCTATCATTTCATACAGTATCATTTGCTCGTCTCGAATTATCCTGGAACGGGATTTAGAACTGGGCTTGGGACTAGGAATACAAGAGGTAGCACAAATGCCGCAAATCGCAGGGCCACATTGTATACAGAGGCAGCAGCTGAATATGATCGCTACTGCAATACCTAGAAAGGACAATATTTTCCATCCCCATGCGGAAATTATATTCCAGAACCAACCGGACCATGTCCAGGTGCCTGGATCTTGGTGTATCAGATGGGCAATTTTATGGAGTCTGGTTATAGCTGAATAAACAGACGGCGCGTTATTTGGAATAAAAATGCAGCAACTAGATCCGATGACTCTACAAGCCCCGCCCCTATCGGCCAGTATGACGTCAAGGACGAGACGATTTTGCAAAACGACAAATCTCATAGCAGATTGCTCTTCAGTTAAGTTACCTAGAGCAGAGGCAGTCTCATTTATTACAGCTTCAAGGGTTCTGGTTAACCTACGGATTAACTTACTATTCTGGATAGGTCCTATAAAGAAGAAGAAACCTCTATTGAAATCTGTATACTGTTCTAGAGCAGTTTCAGTATAATCGACAATTGGGGACTCCCTTCTATGTCTAATGTGTACTAGATGTGTATTTCTATGATAATCAGGTGGGGCTAGGAAAACTGGTGGCAGTAGGAAGGCAATGTAACAGGTTCCCTCCCAATCGAGGGGCAGACGAATATATGCGGTTTGACCACAAATAAAATATGAATGACGTGAAGCTTTGAAAATAGATTTCCCACTGTCACTATACTTGACAATAGTAGTACAATCACTATGTCCTACATGTACGGAACCCTTATTTCGGACACATAATTCGCCTTTGACTGGTAGTACTGAAATAGCAGGTAAGTCTGGAGTAGTATCAGACTGAACATTCAAGACCATGAAATTCGACGAATAATTACCTAAATTATACACTTCATTTTCTAGATCTAAACCTGTTCGGTGAGGGAGACCTTGCTTGTCTGGGAAACATGTACTGTTAAGAAAAAACATATCTGTTGAGGATGACGTTAACGTGGACCATGCTCCACACGAACCATTATGTGAAAAAGGATAAGGAAAGAGTGGCAGAACTCCCTTCGGTGTCTGGAAAGGGGGGAGTCGACCACACACCCAACAATTAGTGGCATTGCTGGTCTGGTGTGAGTAATGTAACATGCGGATAAATGAGTTATTTCGCATAGCGAGGCGGTAGGACAGTTCATGAGGGGGCAGATCACTAAACGTGTGCTCTACTGTAGCATTAGCAGACTTATTTACATGTGAAACTGGGAAACATAGGTAAAATGCATAACTGGTGCAGGAAATCATAAGGCTGGAAAACAATATGAAACATAGAAAAACGATACATCGGATTGAGTTTTGACTAACTCTCTCACTATGGGGGTCTATTTTATACATGTCAGAAACAGTCTAACCGTTTCACCTAGGGGAGGACTTAGACAATCAAACTGACTGACTCATTTTACTAGACCTTAGTTTCTGTTTATACTCCTGCTGCTGAGTTTTCTCTAACAGGGGAGGGGTTGTAGCAATGTCTTTTGCGGGACAGTCCTTGAGAACAATATTCTGGCAATCCTTCAAATCCTGGGAAATGTTCTTTAAGACGGGTTTCAGTCCATTAAAAAGTTTGACATGAGAAAGGTGTACCCAGCCTTTGCGTCCTTCCAACTTCACGGCTGTACGGGTAGTGAGGAGGACCTGTCGGGGCTCTTTCCATCGGGGCTCCAGCGGACTTGATCTGTCAAAGTTGCGGACCATCACCATGGATCCTGGAACGATTTCATGCGGTGCCACCTCGGTATTGTCTGGAAATGCGGCGGCAACCTGTGAACGACATGAGTTGAGGGCAGACATCAAGGAAGCTAGGTAATCTGTCAGCATATTACTTGAAACATCGGTAATACTTCGGGGTCTAGGAGTACCCCACATATTAGGGGGGCGGCCGAAAACGACCTCATACGGGGACAGACCTGATCTGGAATGTGCGACCATGCGCATATAAAATAAAGCAACTGGTAGAGCTACTAGCCAGTCCACACCCTTCTCTTTACACACTTTTGCAATACGGATTTTCAGAGTCTGGTTATGTCTCTCAACGAGACCGGCTGCTTCAGGATGGCGTACACAATGGAACTTCCACTGGTACCCTAGCAAAAGGGAAACATGCTTCATGAGTTCAGATGAGAATGGCTGGCCGTTGTCAGAATATACGACTCTAGGGAGTCCATAACGGGGGAAGAACTCACGAACCAACTGCTTGGCAGTGGTCGCGGCTGTGTAATCTGGGACTGGATATGCTTCTGTCCACCTGGACAAAGCGCATACAACTACAAGGACATACTTGAAACCTCGACATCGCTCCATCTGAATATAATCCATCTGGAGGACTTCAAAAGGGTGGTCAGGGGGCTGGAAACCACCTTGTTCCACCGGGACACTTTTACCTGGATTAAACTGACAACATATCATACAGGTACGGACTTTCTGCTTAGCTGCAGCTCGTAAATGCTTGTTGAACCAAATGTTCTGGATACTGTCTAACATAGCTTTTTCTCCTAAATGTGCTGGACTATGTGCGGTATTAATAATGACTTGAACCATAGAGTCGGGGAGAAACCATGTGGCTTTACCCTTCGTTACCCATCCCTGATCTGTCTGGACCCCTCCTTGTTCGGACCATTTCTTGATTTCTTCGGGAGTAGCATGTAACTGGATATCTATGACATCTTGAGTAGGGTCCTTAACTGTCATGCATGTAGTCGGATCTGGAGTATGTGTCTGATTAACTTGAATGTCTGGAGTCTGTGCTGTAAGCTTGGCTGTGCGATCTGCTAGATCGTTACCCTGGGAAATAATGTCAGTGACCTTCGTATGTGCTTTGCACTTCATGATAGCGATAGATGTCGGTAAATGTATGGCATCTAACAGAGCTTGAATAAGGAGACCATGCTGAATCTTGGTTCCATGAGAAGTCATGAAACCTCTCTCCTGCCAGAGCACTCCGAAGTCGTGTACAACTCCAAATGCGTAGCGTGAATCTGTGTAAACATTAACTTTCAGGTTCTTGGCGTGTATGCAGGCTTGTGTCAGAGCAACTAGCTCTGCTGCTTGAGCGGACAGAGTATCAATACGGTGTGTCTCAATAACTTTAGTGTCAGTAGTCACTGCATACGCGGCTACTAGTTCTCCTGTACTAGTTCTCATACATGAACCATCCACATAAAGTGTCAGGTCGGGGTCTGGTAACGGAGTATCTGTCAGATCTTGTCTTGGCTTTGTCGTAATGTTAACTACTTCCACACAGTCATGTGGGTCAGGATTCGAAGTAACTGGTGGTAACAGTGTAGCAGGATTTAAAATGTTGCAGCGTCTGATTTCTATGTGTGGCTGGAACAGTGTCAATTCATAACCTGTTAAACGTGCAATTGTCAAGTGCTGAGTTTGTGTTCGGTTCAGAAGAACTTCCACAGAATGTGGAACTTGTACTGTCAGAGAGTGTCCTAAAACTATGGAATCACTTTGTCTGATAGCTAGTGCTGTGGCTGCAACTGACTTGAGGCACGCAGGCAAAGCCTGGGCTACAGGATCTAATGTGCTCGAAAAATAAGCACAGGGCTTGTATTGTCCTGCTTGATCTTGTGTGAGAACAGATAATGCTGTACCTTCACGTTCTGTGACGAAAAGTGTAAAAGGCTTACTGTAGTTCGGTGTGGCTAGAACTGGAGCTTGGCATAAAGCTTTCTTTAACTCGTTGAAACTTAGTGTATGTTCAGATGTCCAAGGGAGGACAGTCGATACGGCTGCCTCCTGTGTCGTTAACTGTATCAGTGGTTTGGCTAGAAATGCATACTGGGGAATCCATTGTCTGCAGTAAGAAGTGAGGCCGATAAAAGCACGTACCTCCTTCTGGGTCTTGGGCTGAGGAAGACTCGCTATTAACTGGATACGGTCTGGTGTCAACTGCCTACCCCTCTTGGACAGCAAGTGTCCTAAGTAGACCACTTGCTGGACACAGAATTGAAGCTTAGAAGGGGACACCTTGTGCCCCATCTCGGCTAGGAAATACAAGACTGTAAGGGATGCTCGCTCGCAATCACGTTCAGAACGGGCTGTGATCAATAGATCATCGACATACTGGAGCAGGGCAGTGTCAGTTGGCATGTGAATGTTGTCTAGTTGTTTCTTAAGTGCTTGACTGTAAATACTAGGACTTTCTGTGAAACCTTGAGGAGCGCGTGTGAACATATAGCTCCTTCCATTTAAACAGAATCCGAAAAGGAACTGGCTGTCTGGATGAATAGGAACACTGAAAAATGCGTTCTTGAGGTCTATGACAGTGAAGAACGTGGCTTCGGAATCAATGGCTGTCAATAGGGAAGAGATGTCTGGGACAACTGGGTACTGCGGAATAATACATTTATTAAGCTCTCGTAGGTCGATCACTAATCGATATACGGGGGGTGCATTTGGATCAGTACGTTTCATAACTGGAATGATCGGAGAATTGCATACGTTGGAGTCAGTTTCTACAACCACTCCTTGAGCGATGAGCTCGTCAATAATTTTGGATAAGGCTGCTACAGCCTCGGGTGGCAATCTGTACTGTCTGATTCGTGGTAACACTACACCTGGTTTGAGAGTCACACGATAAGGTGTGATTTGCATATAACCTACATCAGTTGGACCTTGCGCCCATAAATGCTGTGGAACATTAGACAGTCTTGAATCAAAATCTCGTAATACATAGTGACCCTTAAAGTCACGTAGGAACAATCGTATTCCCTCTGGGGAACAGCATATAACTGCACCTAACTCTTTCAGTGTTTTAATGCCCAATAGGTTTTCTGGACATGACTTAGTAAGTAACAGATCAGTAGTGCGGGACAATGGACCTACTTCTAGAGTAACTGGCTTTGAAATCTCATTTACGATAGGTTTTCCTGAAAATCCAAGGGAAACATTTCTTGAGCCTGAGAGCGGAGCCCCTGGAACTTCGGCATGACTAATTGTGGTCCTACTTGCCCCTGTATCAATCAAAAACTTTCTGTCTTTCCCTAATACTTGACTGTGAACATAGGGACCTTCTTGATCTACAGGTATCTCGATGAGAGGCAAGCCTACCTCCCTCTCTAGGCTGTTTCATGAATACTGCTGGTACTCTGGATACTCAGACTGTGCATACTGGTACATCTGCGATGTAACATGCTGTGTTGCAGCGATAGGCTGCGGTACTGTAACTATCTGTTGTGCATTCTGTGGCTGAGGAGTCTGTGAAACTTGCTCTTGTCTAGGCGGACGTGGTCTTTCTTTAGTCTTACCAGTAGCTATGTTGTGTTTCAGAACTGCACACTCATTTATAAAATGACCTGGCTGTTTACAATAATTGCAGTTCCCTTTAACGGGAGCTGCAGGATGACTGGCTTGATTCGGACCCCTCTTCTGACTGTCTTGAGGAACAGATTGTGCAACTAGTACTTTCATTTTCGTGTCTTTCATACGTTTTCTCTCGTGTTCTTGCTCTTCCCTGATTCTATTCTGGTGGTACTGGAGCATCTGGAGCATCTGGGACGGAGTATTAGCTTGCCAGGTGCTTTCGACTTTCAAAACTCGATTTTTAATTTGTGGGCTTGAATTCTCGACTAATTTAGTAACAAAAAGGTGAGGGTATGACTCACTACTTGTCTTGAGGCCACTGTTGATGCTGAAACATTTTTCAAACCTAGAATAGAAATCACTAATATCTTCCTCTTGTTTCTGTTTACAGGCTGAGATTGCATCCCAGTCTTCTTTTCTAGTTGTCAATAATCTGGGTAAAACTTGAATCAATAATTCTGGTAATTCTTTACATTTCTCTCCTAGACCAGTACCTGGTACTCGTGCCTTGTCTTCAGCTTCTAGAACTGCCCAATCGATCTTTTTCTCTCCCACCTCCCATTCTTTTTCCTTTAGCTTTTCATACACCCCTGCGGGCAACAGGACCTTTAACATTTTAATGATATCTGGGTAAGTGTATTCTCCCATACGGAGCATGTCTTTTAATTCTCTATGGAACCCTGCTGGATCTTTGTCATGACAGGGAATTAATTTCTTCATTTCGAGGAGTTCCATCTTTGTAATCGGGGTGTAAACAAACACTCGTTGCATTTCACCGTCCTCTGTCTTAACTGGATGCACTTCTCGTAACGGGTTCTGTCTTTCCATGTAAAATGGTTTACTTTCTGGGGGTGAGACATGAACAAAATGCGGGTTCAGAAACGTTCTATATTTGTGGCGCTGCTCTAGAATGACACTAATTAAGTCGGTACCTAGACCTTTCCATCTATACTGGAGTAACTCGTTCAGGATATCGTGTAACGGACCTGGATCAGAGTGCTGACCCTCATACAGAGTAATGAGGTGCTGGATCATATACATACCCACCAGTCGCTGCTCGGCTGGGGGCAATTTCAGAAACATTTGTGCCACTATTTCGTCTGGAAAAGTGGTAGAATCAGTAATCCATCGGACTGCTGATCGGGCTAGTTCCTGTTCATGCATGGTACTTAACTCACTGTAACCGATTCGTGATTTCAGAATGTGATCGGTAGCTTGGAATACTTGTTCCAGAGAACCTTGTTCTGGTGCTGAATGATGGAAAATTGACTTGTGTTCTAGGCGTAAATGGCGATCTGGAAATCTAGATTTTCCTACATACGCTATTCTAGCGGGATTCTCGTCCTCTACCTCTTCAGTATCAGAGTTACTTTCTTTCTCGCTTACTTGTGCTGCTTTACGTTGTTCGTGTATCTTTATTATTTCTCTACGGATTTTCTTGTACATACTCTCCATGGCACTAATGGTATTGTGCTTACCCTCGGCTATATTATCACTCCACTTTGTCAGGGTTTTCATTTCGGCCTGATCTTTAGACGGGTAATCTTGTTCTCTTATTAGACAGTTAATTAAAAACTTTAATATCATACGCTGGATCTCAGCTTTCCTTTGAGACATGGCATCACTAATACTTTCTGGATCATCCCCTGTACGGATGAAACGATATATTCTGTCTAGATCTTCTTTCATATTGGGTAGGGTGACTAGATACTCGGTCACCCTCCTTACGCGTACTGAATATAAAACCATATTATTCTCGCCTGGGACTGGGTCATAGGCACATTCGCCAAGGGCTTGCCTCATTTCTGCAACAGACTTATTACTCTTGGGAGTACGCTGTGATGCTTGAGCATGTAATTCGAGTGCTGATAAACGCTTGCGTGGCGGCGGGGTTTGAGGAGGACCTCCTCCTGCGGCCCCTAGACTAGAATCGTCGACTGATATTCTTCGTGGTGGAGCGGGAAATTGAAATGCTGGCTGGACCGGGGGTACCGTAGCAGGTACTGCATGGGGTGCCCCGGTGTCTGGAGGAGCAGGATGTGCCTGATTTACAGGGACTGGCGGAGCGCGAACAGGATTTGCATATTCTGGGACTGTGTCGTCCAAATAGGACGAAATAAAAATATCAGCTGCGGTCGGTTTGTGACGTAGCTTGGTCGGAACTAGTGGTGGCGGGAAATTACTGGATGCCTCCGGGGTCGCTTTTGGCAAGCCCTCGGCAAGAAGAGGATACATACCCTTAATAAGGGCATGCCTCTGTCTGTCTGACTGTTCGGCTTTGACTTGTTCACCTATCTCGATTAATTCTTTTTCTTGGGCTCGCTCTAAGGATTCTCTACTTAATTCTGACTTTCTGATTTCTTTTTCAGTTCTTTTATGAGCTTCTTTACGCCATAACTCGATGGCATCTTTCTGTGACTGTCTGGCTTTCTTTTTCCATAATGCTTCTTCTACTCGCATGATGCATTCGGCATCCCATGTACCCGATACGGGCCATCTATACTTGTCTTCTAACTGTTTGGTATACTCTACCCATAAATCTAGATACAATATGGCACTTATGCCATGTTTCTGATACATAAAGTGACCTGGACTGTCCCTAGGCGGGACGGGAACTGCTGCTTCCAGCAGACCCTTTCTAGTTTTTAACTGACGTAACTTGGAAAATATGGGCATGACTGAACTGTGATCTAGACACAATACAATACACAATGAACACGATACTTATTCCCCATTCATACCACGACATTGAAATACATGAAAAAACATTTAAAATAATCAGATCGAACAGAATACTACCTGGAATACTGAGAACAGAACACATAAATTTTCTCGAGAACAGAAACTGACTAGAACAGAAACTAGATGCACTGCTGAAACAGTACGAAACTTACCGGTCTCATAAAGAGACACGTCAGGACCCGCATCCACCGAAGTGGACACTTCGTTTGTGGGACTGTGTACCACCAACCCACAGACCAGAGTCAATTAGATTGACCCTGTCTAGATACTACCCCAGTAATGGTACTCACCGGGCAGCAAGAACGGAAACCTCGGACTGGACTGGACTGCTACGACGACGGACGACGAACTTCAGACTTCGGACTTCAGTTACGGGTGGACCTCCGGATACCTCGGACCTTGGACTCTTGGCTTGGGCTCTGGTCGGGACTCGCCGCGTTCCTCCACCGTCTCGTCTGGATGCTGGACCGCCTCCTCCGTCTCCTCCGTGGGCCTGAGGGATACTTGAGCAGAAATATCTGCCACTGCGCAGAAGAGTTCCGTCACGACTGCAGAGGGTCAGGGGGTCGGCGTGGCTTCACCGACGCGTGGGGAAAGGGCAAGTCCCTATTCGGGCGCCATTATGTGGTAAATAAATAAATAATACCCTATTTTTGACTAGACATATATCATAACAGATAGCTCAATAAATAAGAGTCAAGATTCGAGGTAGTAGGAGTTTTGCAGGTTTAATACAGCATAAGGACAGGAACAGGACAACCTGCATAGGAATAGGATGACAGGGCCCAGCAGCTGCTGGGGCTGGATCTGGGATGAGCGCGCTGGCTTTTAATAACAATACATGAGTATATATACATAACGCAAACACATAGCATTACATTGCAGTAGGCGTAGCAGTGGGTGGAGCAATAGGTGTGACGCGTAGCAGTCGCGAAAGATAAGGGCAAAAGTAGGTGTAACTGGGCGTATACATAGACATGTGGTGCAGACGTAACAGGATATGTCATGAATGGGGCGGAAACCATGGAGGGGGCTACCTGAGGAGCCGGGACCTCTAACCTGATGGTGCGCGCAAACTAGCAATGACGTATCACTAGGAGAAGCTGGGGGCTATGAACTCTGTGCTAGGAGCAGAGACTGAAGTCTGGAGGGTCGGGGCGACATGTACCTAAACAGTATCTAGTATCTGATGTTTAGGGAACATGTTGATATGAACTAGAAGTTAGGAGGGGAAAGGCTAACTTGATTCTAAGACTGGACCATGCATTATTCTACATGTAGTGCGTGATGAAGAATATGAAGAGTATGAAATGACCATTAAATGCAGTATTTCTCTAACGTGGAGACGTGAAGGCTAGACAATGACGGAGACTATTGATGCAGTTCAGTAGCTTAGGAATGCAGAGAAGGAGGACTGAACTGATAACTGGAATCATAACATATTCTTGGCAGACTCAGAGACTGAGCCAGGCTGGGCCGGGCACTGCGAGGCAGGAAGTAAGTGAAGGGTCGAGGATACAGGTGGGGGCTGTATCCCTCCTCAGCGAGGCTTCAGGAGACAGGAGCTGAATCTGGTGTCCGGGCCCTTTTGAGGCCTAGAAACGGGGACTTTATAATGGAATAACGTGCACACTGAGAAACGTGGCAACGTAGCTTTACATAGGCCTGATATTCGTAGTATTCACGAGGACTGGAAACTGGCATACTAGAGGGGGACACAACTGTAATTGCGTCATTAATCAGACATGGGGAATGCATATGCATATTTAATCATGCACACGTAACATATGGATGACACGTAGGGACACAGAACATGACAAAATTTACTTTTCCACACAGCGGTCAAATCGGCTCAACGAATCACTTGGTCTGGCTCCACTTTCTTTTTTGCACAGGACTATGCCAAGGCCACTGCAAATAGGCGAAAGGCATTTCTCAACATAAGGCCTAATCTTTGATCGATGGGAGCCCGCTATGGCCTCTTTCACCCATATCTTTTTAAAGTCACATACAACAACAGAACAACAACATATGAAGATCCACTCTACCTACAAAGCTTCATAAACTCCTGTAAGACAGATGCCATGGAGTTTTCAGGACCTTTGTTATCGCATAATGCTAATTTCATGTATTTTCCTTGTAGATTTCACATGTTTCGTTTTCTTCCTTGTAGTATTGTTCAATCCTGGAATATTATTCTTTAAACCTAGATGGACTTAGAGCCTATTATGCTTTCCCTCAGCTTTAGAAAGTTCTAGCGTTTTAGGCAAATTGTTGTGTATATTGGTACACCATGTTAGTTTCATTGTTCAATTGTTCATTGTCTTAATACTTGTTATTCTTCGCTTCCACAGATGTCTCATCCTTGTAACGTGTTCCTCCCCGTTTCACTGTGTGATCATACCAGGATGTACTGTCTGTTCCATGTGGTTCCACCTCCCCCCTCTATACTTCCCTGAACCTTCTTCGTGTAGGTATGTCAGTTTTTTAAATTCTTCTTTTCTCATCTTTATTCTCCTTTCTTTATCTCTTCCCAAATCCTCTTTCAGTCTTTTTTTCTGCAGGTATCATCAATATTCTTTTCTTCTCTTCTTCCCTCCTCTCCTTTATTTTTCTTCCTACTCACCTAATGTATGAGATCACCCAAATGTCTTATCCCATCAACTTCTTTGTTTGTCTTTATTAACTACTCTATTTCTCTCTCCTCATTCTATAGCTAAATCGGTCATCACTCATATATATGATACTCCTCTTTTTTACATTTTCTATTTTTGTTTCTTTGTATTGGATTACTGTTGTTCAACTTTTGTATTTCTTCCTTCTTTTGACATGTTATGCTGTTAAAATTAGTAGTTTCCTGGAACGTTAGGGGATTAAATTGTCCTATCAGAGACAGAGAGTCTTAACCCATTTAGCTAAATTAGAAGCTGACATAGTGTTTCTCCAATAAACTTACCTTACAGATGTTGAATCATAAAAATTGAAAAAGGGTTGGGTGCGGGAAGTTTTCTTTTTGCAAGGTAATGGTAAACGTAATGGAGTTATGATACTTTGCCGTAAATCGGCCTCCCTGTTAAATGCATATCATAGGAATCTGATACAGCTGGTCGTTGGCTTAATGTTAAATTATTACTGAGGGGTGCTCTAGTCTCTCTTCTTAACGTCTATACCCCCACTGGTGGAGACTCATCTTTTTGGTCCTAATTAGCTAAACAAATTTCTCTTTGTATTGAAGACAATTTTGTAATGGTGGGTGTTTGTAATCAGATTTTTGACCCATTTATAGACCGAAATTCCAAAGTTTCTTTCATCCCTAATAAACCCCACAAATCTTTTATTCATACTATCACCCAACACAAACTCCTTGATGCGTGGAGATTATATAATCCCGTCACAAGACAATATACTTTTTACTCCCCAGTTCACCATAACCAATCACAAATTGATTACTTTTGTGTATCCCACAACATATAACAAGCACTTACGAGTACAGAAATTTGTCTTATACTACTATCGGACCACTCCCCTATTTCAATTAGCTTTGACATAGTGCCTAGGGTCAATGCCCCCAGAAGATGGCATTTTAATAATACTGCTTTTCAATAAACCAGAACAACTCTCTATCCTTCTCGACTATTTGGGATGCCTATAGTCCTCAACGAGAGACTTTATTAAAATTATCTCTCCAAAAAACATAAAATTGCATGCAAACGCACCAACAATCTTTTTCAAGATATAAAGAGACTAGAGCACTCATATTACATGTCAAACTCCAAGGATGTTCTTAACGCTCTCATAACAGCAAAATTACAGTTTAATAAAGAATCCACTGATAATGCCTCATTATACCTATTGAAATAAAGTGCGAAATATTATGGAGGTAAAATAAAGCAGGGAAAACTTTGGCTAATTACTTAAAAACTCAGAACAAAAAATTGAATGTTGAGTCTATTTATGATAAACAATCTGCCTTAAAATTCAAAGATGCAGAAATTCGGAATACATTTTCTTTGTTCTACAAATCATTGTATTCCTCGGAAACAAACCCCGCAGACCTTTTGTTGTCACAATTTTTCTCCACTATACAAAAACCTCAACGTATTCCTCCTAATTTATCTTCCTTGGAATCAGACTTAACACGACAGGAACTGTTGGATGCTCTCCAACATCTTAAAAAAGATAAAGCAGCTGAGCCAGATGGTTTCACTGTCAAATTTTTTCTTAGTTTCTCTAAGTTATTATTTCCCCTAATTATATTTCATGATTAATTTTTTTTAAAAATCTTTTTATTGACATTTACAAAAATCAAATATATCAATATCAATCAACAGTACGGACCATTGCACTACTGCATTCATCATCCAGGTATAATAATTACATAATATCAGAGATACTGCAAATTACCACCCAGTACATGAAATAGGTTAAGGACTTATTCAGATAATACATTTAAATTGTCAGATTCGCAAGTAAATATGCTGTCAAGTATTTCCAATAATCTCTAGGTCGGGATCGATCAGGCAGTTCTTCTTCATAGGTTTTTAACGTATTTTGACAGTAGGACATGTCATGAAGCCACTGCTTGATTTGAGGTGCGTTCTTACTCTCCCAGCACAACGAAACCCTTCGTTTGGCAAGTAGTAGAGCCACCATACAGAACTTGCGCTTAAGAGCACATACATTACTTAAGAGCCCCAACAAACAAGTGCGGACAGTACAATCAATTTCAACCTCCACCATCTCCCCCAACAACAAGGTGACCTTCACCCAATATTCACGCACTTTTGGGAAGTGCCATGCAAGGTGTATAAAGTCTGCCATGTCAGCACCACATGGCTTTCAACCTGCTTCCTGACGGAGGCCATATTAATAAAGTCTTGCAGGAGTATAGTTTGATGTAGGTACTTAAAATGTAAGACCCTTAAATTGCCATTTGGCGTTAACATTTGAGTGAGGGAACAGGCAGTCTGTCACTCCACCTCAGTAAGTGGAGTATCCATTGCTTCATTCCATCTTGCCAGCGCCTTGTTTGTGTTATTAGCTATTTCATCTTGCGCCATGGTATATAGTCGTGATACTAAATGCGTGGTATTTGAGGAGGATAAGATTAGTTGCAACGTGTTCAACTGTGGTGGTTCAGCCGGGTAGCTGGGGGTATCATTTCTTAATCGCCCCTTGAAGTCTGTGATAAGTGAAGCGAAACAATAATGTCTGAGTTTTAATATGTGATAGATCTTGCGTTGTTTTGAATACCCCATTATGATATAAATCTCCCATGTTGTGAATCCCTACTTGATTTAATAAGCGCATACCAACTTCCTCACTCGTAACAGAAAGTTCAGGATGGTGATGCAGTGGTAATACAGGGGCATAAAGGGGTAACTTACTTGCTAAACTACCTAGCTTATGCCACGCCGCATTCGTGGCATCAATGGTGTTAATGTTTTTAGCGTGTAGCGGTGGTCTATGATGCGTTACAATTGCAGTCAAAGGTATTGGCAACGGATCACCGTCTTCTATGGCAGGGTGTGTTAAGTACGGGATCGGATGGTACCAATAGGTGGCGTACTATAGTAGGAAATCAGGCACACAGAAACTGCCTCTAGAGTACGGTAGTGTCAAAGTTCGCAACTCTATACGAGCCTGTTTACCTGCCCAGATCAGTTTAAGCACTAATGAGGACAATCGTCGGAAAACCTCCGTGGGGGGGGGGATCGGGATATTATTAAAAAGGTAGAGAAGTTTTGGTAGAATGACCATTTTCACAATTGCTATTTGGTTTGCTAGAGATAAAGGCAATTGTATCCAGTGACTTATTTTTTCATCTAATGAGGAGATCGCTCTACCGTAGTTGGTTCTAATAAGAATCTCGGGATCTCGGTGGTACCAGATTCTTAGGTATTTTATAGGGTCAGTTTGCCATTCCAACGGGAATTCTGTGGGGTGTGGGATTGTGGTGTCAGACAGTGGGATAATAGAAGATTTTGCCAAATTGATTTGAAGCCCAGACTGTCTCCCAAATTTGATATATTTGCGTAACAGTGGGGCCAACTTCTGTTCTGGATCGAGGACCTGGAGTAACATATCGTCCGCATATAAGGAAATATGTAAGAGTCTATTTGGGAACTGCAAGGCTGAAGATCGATGCCTCTGCGGAACTTTGCAAGCTAGAGGTTCAAGTGCTAGGTGGTACAAAAGGGGGTGGTGATGGATGGAGCATCTGAACGAATCAAACACTCACACCCAGTCAACAGATCCGGGTCTAATCCATCACCGCTCTTTAGCCCACTTTGCCACCCCAGTTCAGACATGGCCATCTGCAAATCAGTCTGACCCTGTGCCTCATGGGAACAGTCCAGCCTGAACTGCCAAGCCATGCCTTCCCTGGACCGGATTCAAGCTTCCTAGGACCGGTTTCTGGCATTACAGCCGTCTTCATCCAGGCTTGCATTAATCCAGTGGCAAAGTGAGCAAGGGACTCACATCTGAGCATACCCTGCCAACTTATGGCGAACAAAGCGGTACAAAAGGGGGTGGTGATGGACGGAGCATCTGAACCAATCAAACACTCACACCCAGTCAACAGATCCGGGTCTAATCCATCACCGTTCTTTAGCCCACTCTGCCACCCCAGTTCAGACATGGCCATATGCAAATCAGTCTGACCCTGTGCCTTCAGGGAACAGTCCAGCCGAACTGCCAAGCCATGCCTTCCCTGGACCGGATTCAAGCTTCCTAGGACCGGTTTCTGGCATTACAGCCGTCTTCAGCCAGGCTTGCTTAAATCCAGTGGCAAAGTGAGCAAGGGACTCACGTCCGAGCATACCCAGCCAACTTATGGCGAACAAAGCGGTACAAAAGGGGATGGTGATGGACAGAAACTGGTCCTCGGAAGCTTGTTTCCGGTCCAGGGAAGGCATGGCTTGGCAGTTTGGGCTGGACTGTTCCCATGAGGCACAGGGTCAGACTGATTTGCATATGGCCATGTCTGAACTGGGGTGGCAGAGTGGGCTAAAGAACGGTGATGGATTAAACCCAGATCTGTTGACTGGGTGTGAGTGTTTGATTGGTTCAGATGCTCCGTCCATCACCACCCCCTTTTATACAACTTTGTTCGCCATAAGTTGGCAGGGTATGCTCAGACGTGAGTCCCTTGCTCACTTTGCCACTGGATTCAAGCAAGCCGGACTGAAGACGGCTGAAATGCCAGAAACCGGTCCTCGGAAGCTTGCTTCCGGTCCAGGGAAGGCATGGCTTGGCAGTTCGGGCTGGACTGTTCCCAGGAGGCAGAGGGTCAGACTGATTTGCACATGGCCATGTCTGAACTGGGGTGGCAGAGTGGGCTAAAGAATGGTAATGGAGGAAACCCAGATCTGTTGACTGGGTGTGAGTGTTTGATTGGTTCAGATGCTCCGTCCATCACCACCCCCTTTTATACCACTTTGTTCGCCATAAGTTGACAGGGTATGCTCAGGCGTGAGTCCCTTGCTCACTTTGCCACTGGATTCAAGCAAGCCGGGCTGAAGATGGCTGAAATGCCAGAAACCGGTCCTCGGAAGCTTGTTTCCGGTCCAGGGAAGGCGTGGCTTGGCAGTTCGGGCTGGACTGTTCCCATGAGGCACAGGGTCAGACTGATTTGCATATGGCCATGTCTGAAGTGGGGCGGCAGAGTGGGCTAAAGAACGGTGATGGATTAAACCCAGATCTGTTGACTGGGTGTGAGTGTTTGATTGGTTCAGATGCTCCGTCCATCATCACCCCCTGTTATACCACTTTGTTCGCCATAAGTTGTCAGGGTATGCTCAGACGTCAGTCCCTTGCTGACTTTGCCACTGGATTCAAGCAAGCCGGGCTGAAGACGGCTGAAATGCCAGAAACCGGTCCTCGGAAGCTTGTTTACGGTCCAGGGAAGGCTTGGCTTGGCAGTTCGGGCTGGACTGCTCCCATGAGGCACAGGGTCAGACTGATTTGCATATGGCCATGTCTGAAGTGGGGCGGCAGAGTGGGCCCATGTCTGAACTGGGGCGGCAGAGTGGGCTAAAGAACGGTGATGGATTAAACCCAGATCTGTTGACTGGGTGCGGGTGTTTGATTGGTTCAGATGCTCCGTCCATCACCACCCCCTTTTATACCACTTTGTTTGCCATAAGTTGGCAGGGTATGCTCAGACGTGAGTCCCTTGCTCACTTCGCCACTGGATTCAAGCAAGCCGGGCTGAAGACAGCTGAAATGCCAGAAACCGGTCCTCGGAAGCTTGTTTCTGGTCCAGGGAAGGCATGGCTTGGCAGGTCAGGCTGGACTGTTCCCATGAGGCACAGGGTCAGACTGATTTGCATATGGCCATGTCTGAACTAGGGTGGCAGAGTGGGCTAAAGAACGGTGATGGATTAAACCCAGATCTGTTGACTGGGTGTGAGTGTTTGATTGGTTCAGATGCTCCGTCCATCACCACCCCCTTTTATACCACAGAGGTTCAAGTGCCAGCGCGAATAACAAAGGGGATAAAGGGCTCCCCTGCCTCGTCCCCCTCGCTATAGGTATCGGATCAGAGATGTAACCATTGACCCGGATTCTAGCTACAGGCTGTGTGTACAGTAGCTGGACCCACTGAATATACATAGGATGGAAGCACATCCTCCGTAGCAGAGTCAGAAGATACGACCATTCGATGGAATCAAAGGCTTTGGCGGCATCTAACATGACCGCCACTGCCTTCGTACTGGGTATCAAAAAGTGGAAAAGTGCGAACAAAGTCCGGGTGTTGTGTGTAGTTGCCAGTCCGGTTCACAGGTTTTATACCATCTAGGGCCTAGATGGTATAAAACCGGACTGCTCCGGAAGGACCAAGTTAGTCATGAGGGGCTGCAACCTTGTAGCAAGTAACTTGGCTAAGATCTTAGAGTCAACGTTGAGTAAGGAGAGCGGCCTATAAGAGTCACAGGTTTCTGGGTCCTTTGCGGGCTTTAGGGGAGCAATTAGTACCGCTTCTCTGAGTGATGGCGGGAGTATCATCTTATCAAAGGTATCCCTGTATATCTCAACCAAATGAGGGGCTAGCAGGTCAACAAAAGCTTTATAAAAGTCACAGGTGAATCGGTCGGGCCCGGGGCTTTACCGTTTGGTAACGATTTAATAATGTCTGTTGTTTTTCACGGGGGGCGGAGCCAGACCGGCGACCAAGATGGTCGCCCGGGCTCCCGGCTCCGTCGGCCTTCTTCCCCTACTGCCAGATCCCGCTGTCTATTCTGTGCTGCTACTAGGCTCCCGAACGTCGGAGAGGGAACTGCCCCTCCGTGTGTGACTCTGACTGATCTCCGAGCCCTGAAGATGAAGATATGTCCTCCCGTGCATTGTGGCCTGCACGAGTCCCGGAGCCGCGACCCTGCGTGATGCGGCTGCTGGCCGCGAATGGAACAACAACGGCCACACAGACCCGGAAGGTGCCGGTCAACCGCTATGGAGGTCCGCTCACCTCTGAATATGCACCCAGCACTCGATCTGTTGAGCCTGGTGAATCTGCGTTATGCCATCCCTCTATGCCGGTCATGCCCCCCCTCGATTGCTTATTTGTGGAACGGGAGAACACGCCGCCACTCTTTGTTTCCCTAACAGAGCTTTGTGTGACCCGCGTGCAGCTGATTGTATCCCGCACTCCAGGTGATCGGAGCCGGTTGATCCACAACATTTTTGACGACGCTTTTGAGATCCAGGGGGCAAGTATGTGACCATCTGCAGGGAAATGGAGATGACACCCACACTGTGTGCAACATGGAGGCGTTGGTATTATGCTCTTTTCTGTATCACGGGCTGGCTGCTCTGGTGTGCACCCATACGGCAATCATGCTGGGAGTCCCGGTTTTTACTGTCGCCTTCACTGAGCCGTACCTGTCCGTGGCGATGGTGGCGCGCGCTGAAGATCGGAGGGTGAGGATCGGATGCCCCCCTGTGTGCTGGAAGGACAAAATCCGGATTGGATTGCCATTGTGCTCAAACCCTGGTACATCTGGAATGGAGAGAAAGCCCGATGCCGGTATTATCTCTGGGAGACTTTGCTTGTGTGATCCCCTCTACAGTTTTTGGAGAGACACTGCTGTGGAGTGTTGATGCGACTTTAATTGTGGCTGAGAAGCGAGAGTTTGTACTTGGGGGTCTCCCTGTTCGTTCCAAAACGGATCGTCACACTGACACCTGGTTCCATGGGTACATGGAGTATCGGAGAATCCATCGGGTGTGCGGTTCTTGGAGTCTCGTCTCATGCTCTTTCTCCGGTGGCTGATATCGTCATGCACTCCAGACGCAGCAAAATGACTAATCTTTTTGAACCGGACTTTGTTCTCCTGATCCGGAACTGGCCAAGTGGGCTGTGGACGGCTTTCGAGTGTGTCATGTCCTGGTGTACTGCAAGATTCCCTGCCTTCCTCCGGGCTTACCTGCTTGCATCACTTTTCTGTATTTTGATTGTCTGACCCTGCACCAAACGGACTGGGATATGTCTATATTATGGCCGGGTGGGTCTGGGTTGAGTAGTGGCAATCTGTTTCTTTTGGTTGCTGCACGGGGGGGCTTTCATCTTAGCTATGTGACTTGTGGAGCTGAAGTGGCGACTGCTATCCTGTTTAGGTTGGTGCCTTTGACATTTTGGTAACAACGTTGGGGTATTTGAAATGCTACGCGGCGGTGGGGGGGGCGGGGCCGGGGGCCTGCACTGGGGACCCCTCAATGTTTCTTTCTCTTTTATATTTCTTCTCTCTTCTATATTTCGGGTTTCAGATACTGGGCGACAGGCACGCTGCTAGAGGGGGTAGGCCGTAGCCATCTGCAGGGGTGCAGGGTGGGGGCATGGGGGAGGGGTTTTATTGTTTTTCCCTTTTTTGTTTCTATGGCCTTTTTTCTTCGCTCTTTTGGTTTTCCTCTCACTTTCTCCTTTTTCTGGGTCTTGGATCAGTTTAATGGGTTAATCCCCGAGTTTTCATTGATCTGTCGTAATCTGTGCCTCAATTGCTGTTGCAATATTGGTATCAATGGGCGGGCGCCTAATTGGTGCTCATAGTAATTGTATGCATGTATATCCTGACTCATTTGACGCGGTGCCCATGTCTTAATTGTGATCGTCCTAATTATGTAGGAATTTCTTGTTTGGCCCGCCCATTGTATAACTATATCTTACGGTTCGGCACCTGATCCCCACATTTCTTTACTTTATATTGGAGCTTTTTACGTTCTTGATTTCATCCTGATTTAAAAGTAAAATTAAACCTCACCTATCCGGAGATATGATCGGTGTGTGCCATGATACTATGTCTTTAACGTGCTGCCGTGCCCCCGGGATGTTCGGCTGAATAGCGGTGTACACTTGTACGTAAATAAAGGTTTTCCCAAAAAATACAAAATTAAATTAAAAAAAATAAAAAATAATAATGTCTGTTACCTCTTCTACCATGATTGGCATCGACAAGTAGGCCCGCTGCGCGTCCGATAGCCATGCAATGGCTACAGCTGCTAAATATTCCAACACCTCCGTTGATGACGCCATTGGTTGTGATTCATACAGCTATATGTTTTTACAAAACCTTGTAAGATGCCATTTGCGTCTGTTCTTAGGCAGCCATCCTCCCCCCTTATCTGCAGCACTTTTTGGGAGCTACGGCCTTCACAATTTTTTGATGCCAATACTCTGCCCAGCCTTCCTCCTTCCCCAAAGGCCCTAGCGGCGGGACGCCTGGACAGATATTTAAGTTCATCCTCAGCAAATGACTGATACTTAGTCAGCACCTGCCTAATTTCCCCCAGTAATTGCGGGTTTTGTGTGAGTTCGTACTCACTTTCAAGCTCCTTCAACCTAACCTCGCAACACGCAAGTTGCCCACATATATCTCTCAAGATCCCAACATTCCTGCTTATACATACCCCTCCCAGGGTGGCTTTAAAAGCCTCCCATAGGAGGCATGGGTCCGCAGTGGAGGGCCTTAATAGCCGTTGCAATTGTATCTTTGTATATCGAATCTGTAAGGGCTTTTGCATTGAACCGCCAGCTATAGGGGGGTGGCATATATGACGGTATCTTAAGGGACAGTAAAATGGGGTTATGATCAGATAGTGTTTTAGGAAAATGCTTCACATCTGAGGTCCAAAGCAGTGCTGCATTTGATCCAATCCAGTAATCAATACGCGACCAACTACCATGTGCCGCTGACGTGTGGGTCGCCTCCATAGATCCCGGGTTTCGCACCCTCCATATATCGTGTAGCTGCATTTCTGTCATGATATCTAGTACCTTAGCCCTTACCCTCCGGTGTGGTTCTGTGGTGTTACCTGAACGGTCTAGACGTTCATTCAAGACGAGATTGAAGTCACCTCCCCAAATCAACGTTCTACCCAACTCTCCGTGCAATTTCTGCCAAACCTCGTGATAGAAGTCAGGTGCGTCAATATTTGGACCATATGTATTGATAAACGCTATCTGCTGCCCTCAAAGTATGCCTAAAATTATGATATATCTGCCTTGATTGTCCGCTACTGTACGCTCAACTCTAAAATGCGTGCCATTTTCCGCCAAGACTGTGACCCCTCTAGAGTATGAGGAATACGTGGAATGATGAAATGATTCAGCTCATTTGCGACCTAAGTGACTGGTTGTGTGTGGACCGATGTGCGTTTCTTGTAGTAGCACGATGTCGACTTGCAATCTGTCAAACTAAGCGAACACTTGCCTAATTTTTGGGAGGGTGGTAAACCCTCGAATATTGCACGTGAGCAAATTTAGGTGTAACCGACGTGGTTCAGTGGCAGTTTTTACCGTCATGGGGATTGAGTAACAACAAAGAGAAAACTTGTGTGCAGTGTCCCCTCCCCATGCAATTTCTTTGGTGTGGTAATAAGTGGGAGAGGTGTGGCGCCGCGGCCAGGACGACTGACACTGAAATCTGGGGATCAGGGTTCGATCCCCGGCTCCGGCGGCAGGTTAGCCCAGCACCATGTGACTCTGGGCAATAGCTTGCTTAATCTTCCCGATGGCCCCCAGCGCCTAGAGACCCTTACGGGTGATTGTGCGCTTTACAAATGTGTATTATTATTATTATTATGGTAATACAGGAATCTCGCTACAAAAACATCCCTCATGTTGGATTTCAGCAATGCATCTCAAGTGGTCTGGTCCGCCGAACCTACCCCAACTCAACCTCCCCCCTCTCACTTCAGCATCCCAATCATGCCGAAGACATATCCCAATATTGAAACCCCATCTAAACAACAACTTCATGGGGAACTCCCGTGTGGAGGTTCGCCCAGGGTACACAACACCATCCAAGTTAATGGACGTGGACGCCCATAATCATTAATCCAGACTAAATCCAAACAGATTGGAATATCATTGACAACGATGCAAATGTCGCAGTGAACTGCATATCATATTACTGTGCACATATATTTTCTAAACAGAACAGACAGGCTGCAGTTTGTAGATCCACCTCCACCCACAATGGAAGTATTTGGACATTGGATATAATTGCAAAAGCGAACTTGTGATCAACCAGCTCATCACCCACACAGATGTGCACCCAGCATGCTGCCTGTGAACTAATATAGATTTTAATCTGGAGGATCATTCCTCCGTACTTGCAATGTAGGTACCATGCATATGAATTCCAGATCTTGTGAGGAATAAACAAACTTCTTCACTACTGCAAATCGCAAAAGGAACATTACATTCAGTCCTCCTAAAAATGCAAATGATGGAAACAGTGTGCCAGGAGCAGCACCTAACAATCTCTCGTCCTATATGTTCCCACCATACAGGACAAGATATATACCCGACGTCCAGTTTCGCCAATAGCCACCATATGATAACTTTGCACCATGTCTTGGAGATAACTAAAATATCACATGGAAAGGGTCCGAGGTTAACACCCCTGACGCCTCAAAAGAGTGACCCAGCAGTGGCAGTTGCCCTGAAACAGATGACTGTGATGATCACATCTCACAGTATGGGGTTGGGATATGCATGAGCTCTACCATTTAGTTCAGCAGTCTTGCGGTTATATGTCCCATGGTACTACCGCTGGTATATCCCACCACTGAGCATCTATCGGTGGGTGCATCATGCAGCACTGGGATGCTCAGCTAGTATACCTTTTGTTCAAAACTTGCACTTACCACTCAAGGACATCTCAGCCCCCAACGAGTTTATAGTTCCTGAGTCAGCCAGTTCAAGTGACATCATAGGTTCAAAAATAGCAGAGACGACAATAGTATGGGTTTGGGACATTCTACTCTTTGTCAGCACCTCAGTCCGAATCTCGCTGCTGGTCAGCACGTTTTTGTTCTTTGTGTTTAGTGGCGATCTTCTTGATAAGATCCTGGGCTGCCTTCGGCGTTTGAAGGATTGTTGGTCGACCATCCCAGGTTACCTTCAAACGCGCAGGATAAAGCATGGCATACTCCACTTTCAGCTCTCTCTGTTTCATCTTGGCATTGGCAAATTCCTTGCGGGCCTGTTGTACAGCAACCGTGTAATCCGGATAGAACTCCAACTGGTTGCCCTGATATGACATCCGCAAAATGCTGTCTCTATCTCTATAATTCAGGATACGAGCCACTATGGGCCTGGGGGGGCACCCAGTGGTGGACGAGGCGCCAACGACCTGTGTGCCCGTTCAACTATGAAGATCGAGGACAGGTGTTCCACTCCAAAGATCGCCCGACACATCTCCTCCACGTACGTCTCCATACAACCCGTGTTGGTCAACTCAGACACACCTGCGATTCTAACGTTGTTCCGGCGCGATCTTGCCTCCAAATCCTCCGCCTTGTTTTTAATCACCTCCAACACTTTTTCCATCCCGCCGCATTTAGCAGTTGTAGGATGCGCCTCGTCCACCACTGCCGAGATGCGGGTTTTGGCCGTGTCCAGGTGCTCACCTTGTTTGTCCAGTTTCGCAGCTATACTATCCACACAAGTGTAAGGTGGTCCAGCTTCCCATTAATGTCCTGTAAACTGGACTGTATCGCCGTGAGGATGGATTCCATGCCGCTGTCTGGGGTAGTGTCCGTCTCAGCCACCGTGTCAGAGTGCGCCGTAGGCCCCCTCACCTGCCTTTGTGATTCAAAAGTAAGTTTCGGTAGTTGCTTCTCTGGTTTTCCCATCATGGATGACAGGGGCGCCACCGGTGAACACCTGCAAGCAACCAAAATGGAGCAGCACCAGCAAATGGTCGGCAATGATGGAAGTCATTTAAGCCGACCTCAGGAGCATCACAACAGAAGCTCCACCACCTATCAGGAACGTACCACCGTGGGAGTCGTGATCAGTTGTTCAAAGGGAGGATCCAAGGGCGCTGGCGTGGGGTCAGCCAGGAGGAGGGTGAGTGCTCTGGATGGTGAAGAGCGCAGTGCCGTGAACTTATGCGTCAAGGGGTCTACCAATCGCTACACTCAAGGCTGACTCAGTGGCGGCATCCAGCACGGCATAGCAAAAGGTCCCACCGCAGGAACAATACCTCCACTCACCACACAGATGCACCCAGGGAACACAGTACAGTAATCCGGATCTAATGTTGCAGCATTGTTCAGTCGCAGCAATGGCACCTTAACCCAACAATCGGATCAGGCCAGCGCGGTGCAGCTATCCTCCCTCATTGCGCCATAGTCCTTCCTCGGAGTTCACAAAATGGCCGCCGCGTGGCATCAATCATGGCACCCCCGTTGACCGCAGACTTAAAGAGTCCACACTTTGGCAACGTGACATCCACAGCCCTCTCAGTGTCCAGGTGGCCACAGCCAGTCCGCCCTTACACAAACAGCACTAATACAACATGGCCGCCACCCGCATTGCATGTCCCGACCTCGTTGAGTCTCGTAGGGGGTCGCAGTGAAATCAGGGAGCCTTCGTTCCATTCAGTAGTGGCTCCAGCCCAGCAGATGGGGGGCGGAAGATCGCATGCCGGGAGCCACAGTACCTCTTGCCTGGCCCAGAGATCTGATCGTAGCGGTGCTCAGGGAGCTGCCACATTATCACGGCTCCCACCTCTCCGCCGTGGCTATCCGTAACGTACTCGGGACCGGCAGACGTCCACAGACAGTTCTGCTCCACGCTCCAGCAGTAGGCAGCAACAATTCTGGTCCCGAACCCGAGCTGAAGTGTTTCCGCTCCGCGGCACCACTCACTGCACTCCCCGGCCGCCCGCCAGTGCAGCGGCTGCCATCTTGTCGAGACCCGTTCGCTGCGCCCAGAGAGCTCGGAGGCCGATTTCCCCTAAAATTTGCAGCCTGGCATATTCCGATTGTTGTTGCTGTCAATCTTCAAATTAATGTTGTCTGATTTGAGGGTGAAACTTGCGGGACAGAAGTCTGTCCAGCGGAGCTGACTCAACAGGCAGCCATCCCGCAGTGGGCCCTCTAGCGCCCCCCCATATTTCCTGATTAATTCCTTTTGCTCTAAGAAAAGTTCTGTTGCCTCTTTTTCAGAATCACACATATGACTCATACCCAAAGATGGTAAAAATGTAAACCATTGTAAAAATTATAGGCCCTTTTCTTTTGTAAATATCAATTACAATGTTTTTTCCAAAGCGTTGCTCTTCGTTTAGATTCCTATTTACCATACTTATTAGGTAAGGAGCAATCTGGCTTTGTCAAGGGACGAATTATCACTGACAATACTCGACTCTTTTTCAATATTTTATCCAAAACCTCACTTCTGAAAAACCCCCTTGCAGCATTTGCATTAGACGCAGAATAGGCATTTGATAGAGTTGAATGCCCTTATCTATGTTTACTCTTAGATGGTTTGGTTTTGGCCCTAAATGTATTTCCCCAATCTCCCTTCTCTTTTCTAATCCTTGCAGTGCTCTATGCACTAATGGCCTAATTTCTCAGTTTTTTGATTTAGGCAGAGCAGTACGCCAAGGATGTCCCTTATACCATTTTCTTTTCAATTTGGCTCTAGAACCTTTTCTTTCAAAAATTCACCAAAATCCACAAATACATGGTTTTGAAACACCAACATCTCACATTAAACTTGCAGCGTATGCTGATGAAATTTTGCTTTTTATCTCAAGACCTAGTGATTCGATTCCTGCTTTTTTAGCAGAAGTACAATCCTTCTCCTCCATCTCTGGTTACAAATGAAATAGCGACAAATGCGAGATCCTGCCTCTGACTAAGTATACTTTCAAAGCAGATTTTACCCCTTCTAGCTTCACATGGAGCCCTAATCATATTAAATATTTAGGGTTACATTTTACACCCTCAATTCTTGGCACAGTGGCGTTGAGCATGAACAAATTCATTCAATGAATTTAGGAGCTCACAACCAAATGGCATCCTTCATACTTGGTGGGGCCGCCTTGACACTATAAAGATGATGCTCTCCCCATAGTATTGTACACCATTTCTAACATTCCAGTTCCTATCTCTGCTAAATTGTTTTAAAAAGTTAACTCCATACTCTCCTCCTTCTTATGGAATAAGAAGTATCCGGTATGCCCAACTTTTCTGCTTATCATAAAGCGTTTCTATTACATCAAGCTTCATACTGGCTGCTTGATTCCACAGATGAATGTCATTTATGGACATCAGTTGAGAAATCCTTTTTATTCCCTTTTTCTTTTCAAGAATATCTCTCCTTCTTTCGTAAACCCCCAACCCTTTCCACTCCTATAATTAAGCTTACCTCTAAACTCCTTAGATCACTTAACCCTTTAACTCACGAGACTCTAGATTCCTTCCTTAGCTCCACTATTTGGCATAATACATTTTGTTAATACGTAATAAACCCTTCTATTGGAAAACTTGGAGGCAAAAAGGCTTAATCTGGATTTATCAATTATTTTCACAAGTGGAATTTGTATCTTTTACCACACTTAGGCAATTATTTGGTCTACCTGCTTCATTTAACTCTAAATACAACCTTCTTAAGAAAGCTGTATTAGATGCATGCACTCAATTTATCATTACCTCCATTAATGCACTTATTTCAGTTTCATCTAAAAGTCTATCTAACCCGTTGTATACTTTACCTAAAGCATCTACTATATATAATTTTTTTAATGCACTGAAAGTATTAGACAAAAATCAAAAATAGAGGTTACCTGGGAGCAGGATTTTAATACATCATGGCCAATCTCTATGTGGAACAATATCTGGATTAAGATACACAAATCTTCAAGAGCAGCTAATATAACACACACATTGTTCTTTGTATAGAATAGGCTTCTACTATCCCAAATACCTTAAGTAAAAGATTCTCTACTGTACCAGATACCGGTTGAACATGCTCGTCCCCACATGCTGATTTGTTCCATATGTTATTTTCATGTTCATTTGTGCAAAGCTTCTGGAAATGTGTATGGTCTCACATTAATTCAATTTTTGGTTCTAATGTTTCTTTTTCCCGTATTAATATATTTTTAGGTAATCTTACGCCTATTTGGATTGATTCTACAGTGGTTGCTTTTCAGCAAATTACTAGGGATTGGAAAATTTCACAAAAATCTCTTACCACAGGTTAGATACCTCCTTTGTTTATCCTATACACATGGCTACAAAACATATCCAGTTATGGTTATCTATTACACTGTATTTTGATGCAAGTGCTAAGAAATCCTCCTCGCTGTGGCTTTCTCAACAAGAAATACATAAGCCTCCATGATGTTCCATAACTTTTTATTTGAATACTCGTTATACTATTTTTATTACTGTATTCTCATTATCTCCACTCACTAATCCAATTCCTATATTTATGTTGGAGTAACTATCTGATGTAATAATTTGTATTTAATTTTATATATTGTATATTGACACCCTTATTCTTTTAATAAAACTTCTTGAACTTAAAAGAATAGTTTCTATCGATTCAGTTGCTATATTTTGAGTTTATGTCGAACTCTAATGAAAGGAATTGATATTTATTACATCTGCATTGTGGAATGGGTGTCTTATGGCGTTCAATATTTTCATCTGGTATCCAGCCACATTTCTTTGGGTTTGTCCACCTGACAGCTTTAATCCAGTATACAAAAGCCAATGAAACACAAAAGATGGAATTTCTTGTTTTGGTCTACAGGACACATATAATTACATTTTACTAGCACATGGTCTACACACTAGCACTAAGATGAGTTATGACAAATGTTGTACTGTGCAAATAAAGATCCTAATACTATTAAGTACACTAAAGCCCATAAACCCCAAGTGGATTAAGCTGAAACCATTGATACTCAACTTGATTTCTTATCGGTGTAGGGTGTTTCTAAAACTAAGCCAGATTATGATGGCGGTAATCACAGCGAGAAAGAGACCACCCGACAATCAGTTGGGGGTTCTCATCTGCCCTATCATGATGAAACTACTGTGCAGGCGGTCTTGAAGTGTTTTTTTCTACTGCAGCCGCAGCATAAGCCGCAGTACTAAAAGGCACTTTGTGCACATCAATGCACCATGTGCCACACACTATGTGGTGCCTGGCACACGGTGCATGGATATGTGAGGGGGCACTACATGTGTCCCCAAGGACACTTAGCAGTTGCCCATGGGGGGAGCCGGCTTGGGGCACTCAAAGTCCCTTTCCGGCTGCCTTTCCATGGCAGTGGGACAATCATGAAAAGGTAGTCGGAAAGGGGCATCCTAATCCCTACAGCGGCCCTAATGGTAGGGATAGGAGTCCATCTTCAGTCCCGACTGGATCCTTAATCCTGTTGGATCTGGAGGTCAGTCCTCCAGACTACTGCGGTCCAACCGTCTGCATTATAATGCAGCAGTGGGACGGATGGCCTGGATGTCGATGGGATCACCACTGACGGCCTTCTGGTGGCGGTCACATCGACATCCAAATGAGGCAAGAAGACTCGCTGTGGCTGTTGAAGACAGTAATCATCATCAAATGTGGTGCCCAACTATAATACTATAATACTGAAATAAAACATTGCCTGAATAGACCTTTTGCCCGATCTAAACCTTCCTTTTTAAAGCATATAAGTCACCACTACATTAGGCCCTAAACATTTGATATTGGTAGGGTGCAATGTATTTAAAAAGTGGGACATGTGTTTTAAAGTTTCACTACTGTGGGAACAGATCAGGATATCAAGTTTGAACTCAAATAAATTGTAAGTTCAAATACTCTTTAAAACAAGTAGCCATTAAGATACACTGCTATACACATGTAAGAAAAAAACTCAAGTCATGTAACACAGATTTTACTATAAATATTGTACATCAAACATATACATGCAAGTAAAAAGTGCTAAATTGAATGGAATGCCAAGAAAAGCAGACTTTGAAAAAATATTCAATCAAACATTTTGCAATGTTGAGCACAATCTGGGAGGCTTCCTTTTTCTGGAAATTTCACTTTCCAATCTGAAAGAATTCATCATTTATTTTTACCTATTAAGTATTTTGACCTTTTGTGATGCCGTAGAACTCAACGAAGAATTGAAAGGAATGATATTTTGATGCTACAGATCAATAGTATTGTTTCAAGTGTACATATTGAACCCAATCAGCCAACATCTTCAATGGGATTCATTGACCACTTTTTTAAGTAAGAAATAGCAACCACAGGGTAGAAACTACATTTCCTCAAAGTTTTAAGACCTGATATGAATATCCACATTGTTGTACTTGCTTTCCTATATAAAATGGCTGTCACTTGTGGCAAATTATGTTTTTACTCATAGCTTATGATATTAAGTCATGATGACCACATAGTATGACATTCTTCCATAACACTGTTTTCAGTCAATCTCTTGTCCAGAACTAAAAGTGCCTCCAACTATGTAATGTCGAGGAAAGTTTTGTCTGTGATGTAAGAGGGGTAGTTAAACAAGGTAAAATCCAGATGATAAAAGTCTTGTAGGGGTTGGAAATACTCACTGCTTAGATTTTGAAAATATTGTTTGATCATTCTCTTATTTGTTTCAATTTCATTGGGATGTTGCTTGATATTAGGGAAGTGCAGGTGCATGGGAGCACCGATAAGCCTCAGAACATGCTCAGCATCGTCCTTGATTGTCTCGAACTTCCCCAGTATGTCATAGTGAATGGAGCAGGGGCTGCATATATGCGATGCTGCATTCCAGTGAGTGTCCCTGAATTTTGGATTTTCCTTAAGGACATAGCCTACAAATTCTTGGAAGGTCACAACACCGCTGGAATTTGTGGAATTTCTGAACATTTTCTTTATTTTGCCTGCAACTAGTTTACTATAGAATTCTGACTTCTCTTTGTGGAGGAACTTGTTTTTGTAAGCAGAAGTAAGCCTCTCTAAAGGGTGCCTTGAGACCATAACTTTTGTATAGTTGTTAAGCATCGCCATTTGTTGGTGAGGCGGGTAGTCGACTAGCCTTAGCAGGGTGCTAGTGTTATGAACAAATTCATGAGCAATCTCGCCGGGTTCTTTTGTGACGTTGATCTGGAGGAGATAAAGAATCCTCTTCCAATTGGAGCAGCCTGTCTTGGGCACCTCACAGTAGATAAGTTTGTGGTTGTGCTCCACATATAACTGTGAGGCAAGACTGCGGTTCAGGAATCTGGTTGAATTTGAGATGTTATATCTAGCGCACATAGAGTTTAGAATGTTCTTGCGGTGAAGCTGGATAACTTGCCAGTCCTTTATGGGACCTGGAATAGAGGAAGCAGAAACAAAGGTGAAATCTCATGACATATGAAATGGTAAGCACACTTTCAGGTTGGGATTTTATATTTTATTTTAAATCGGTAATGTAGCTAAGTATCCATGGTTAGGCTTGAATGCCTTAATTGTAATGTTATCAATACTCAGTTACTACAGCAGTTTTATAGTATCTCTATGCTGTAGATAAAAGTTATTATGAGGATCCAAATGTAATGGTAAAGCAATATACCACAATAAGAAATATGTTTTCAGAAACAAATTTACTCACTATTTTTCTGGCCCATAAAATGTAATCTTGCATCTTGCACCATTTTGTTGTTACATAATGTGCTTATGCCAATTGTTTCCCACCTTATAAATTCCTCACACCTGGATTTCGTGCTGTTTGCTCACATGATGTGCGGCAGATTTTGGCCGTGGGCTGCAAGTAGTACCTGAGTTAAAATCCAAATTCAGGTACAAACAAAAGTTTGAATGGTGATTGTGACTTCAAGCCACAAATCAGAGTTTTCAGCACATTTATTATGATTATTCTCATATGAAAAGTGGAGGAATCTGTTTTACCCATTTCTTTTAATGTAAGCAAAACAATATTTGAGGCCGGATTTTCAAAAAATGCATGCAATGCAGCACAGCCACCAAAGAGGCTGGGCTGTGTTACTTGATAGGGAGGGAGCAAGAGAGCACCATATCTACATAGATATGGCTCTCTCCTCCCCTAGCCCTAGAACTGGTGCTGATTTGTGCTGTCATGCGCCACACACACACCTTAAAGCCATAGCGCTAGAGTGTGTGCCTGAGTCTAGCATAGATTTTGTACAGGAAGGGTACAATTCCTGTACAAAATACCATGCCTAGACAAGTTTAAAAACTTTTCCCACTTTGTATGCGTGCTGCACAGTGCAGCACGCGTCCAAAGTCGGAAAAGGCAGGAGGTATAAAAACATTTCTCATGTTAGCGCCTCCTTTGAAGTGGCACTTTTGGTGGTAAACCCTGTCTATAATTCTTTGTAGACAGGGTTGGCTTCAAAAGGCCTGGGTGGTTCCATGGAAATGCCCATATATCACCCATGTAACGCCTCTTTGGCGCTAAGTGATGCAAAGCACTGCTCAGAGATGCTTTATGCTACTTTTAGGATACTTTCCAGTGCAAAACTGTGCTGGAAAGTAAATTAGTAAAAAAACATTTTGTACTGGTTAGCGTCAGAACCCAGCGCGAAATGTTTTGGCAAATCTACCCCTCAGTGCTTTATTTGAGCTGGTGCCTAACGGCCCTCATTTTTGCAGAACAGCACTTATTTTTCGCAATAGACATTTACCGTGAGTAATAGAGGCAAAACAAAGTGGATAGAACAAGGAAGAGCAAAATGGAAAGGAAAAACCGTTACAAGGGCAGAAAGAAGAACTTGAAAGAGTGAAATAAAGGTGCAGGGAGTGCCTGGTATTGGATTAGAGTGCATGAGGTGGAATCAAGGCTACTCAGCCTTCGGATTCGGCTCGCTGACATGTAGTAGCATCAGCCGCGGGCTTCTGAGCAGAGCTTTGGTCACAGGAACTCATTCTTTTAACAAATGAACACTGACAATATTAGTAAGAATCTGTTTGGTTCCCGTTCTGAGAAATTAGCATTTATTCAGAGACGGTCCAAAAGAAAAAGCTTGTATAAAAAATGGTTTACTAGAGAATAAGGATCTTTTTTTTTATATTTAAGGCTGTCCTACTTGGCGAAGAGTCGTTGGCTATTTTTGATACCGTGATTATGGTAAAAGAGTTTATTAACCATTGAATAAGCATTTTTGTGATAATTATGCACAATTACTGTACCATTTAACATATTTGTCAGTTGTTTTAAATGATCTTGGACATAAAAAATTCATAAAATAAAAATTAATTATGGGAGAAATACCTATTTTTCTCTTTCTTTATTGAGTCAAAAATGTAAGGGTGGCAGATATTTTTAAGATAGATTGTGAACAATGCACATTGTAAACTGATAGTAGTTTGCTTTTCTTATCATGTTTCAAGGTTTAAAAGTGCTTCTGATGAGAGGGATATGATATACAGAATATTAACACTGGAAGTTGCAATTTGTGACCTTTGGCCCATTAATGACAACACAGGACATCTAACCACATGCTAAGGAACATAAAACAGAGAAAGGGTTTTCCTAAAATTCCATCATAAGAAATACATATCACGACGTAAACAATTGTAATTGTGCACTATGGCTACTTGTTACCACGCACCCTCATCTCTGCATCATCAAACATATCTGCATGGGCCAGTGCCGGCAGTAACTACCGCAACACCTGTGATGCATGCATTTTAAAACACTCAACTTTAATTGACTTGTTGGTGATTTGCTACCTAGTAATGGAGCCACTGTAATTCCAAGATATTTTCAAACTTGCTTTGCCAAAAATGGTAGCCCTCCTAAATCGGTTGGGTTGGTGTAAGAAATTGGGTTATTGATTGAGGGAGTGAAGCCCTACTCATGCAACAACCACAATCCTTGTCAGGGTGAACCGCAAAAGTCACTAACTGAACCTGCCCTCTATCTCGGCATAAAATCAGTCAGCTTAACTTAGATGCATTGTGTAAAGTTTTTATTCAGCACACAAACAGTAGTAAAGTGAAAATACAACACAAGAAATATCCTGATCCAATTTTGAAAACTTGAGAACATTCAACAAAAAAAATTACACCAATGCAAATAAAATCCAGAGGTATGAGTCTTTAAACACATTTGTGAACTTTAGCACCTAAAAGATCAAAGCGCAAACCCCGGGTATCTTGTTGCGCAAGACTGCAGCAAAGTCAAAAGTTATGGTCGACCACGATGGTCTTTGCTTACCTTCGGACTGAGGCAATTTGTAGAGTCAGCAGGGCAAGGCATCTGACTGTTTCCAAGGAGGCATTGGCGCTGTCGCGGAGCCTCTAGATGAAGTCTTGGTGAATCCATAGACGACGGCAAGAAAAAGTTCAGAGAGTAAAAAGCGGGATTTCCCAGCCGAGGATGTCCTTATTGTTGAAGGGGAGCCTGTCACCATGGAGCCCACTGAAGATTGTTGCCTTTGGAATTGGAAAACGTTTTGGAAGTCAAAATCCTCAAGTAGGCTGAAGCTACAAGCCATAGCCATGGAAGGCTCCATGAGGCCGGATACCATCACTCAGAGGTCCCGCTGAACAGGATGTGCGGCTGTGGAGAAGGACATAGCATAAGCTATGACGAAGTCGGGTCAACAGGCAAAGCACCAGCCTACCTGCCCTTGGATTCATTTTGGTAGCTCTGGGTTTAAGCAGCAAAGGAGGCCTCCAGCAGCAGGCCTGTCCTCTTAGGAGCAACTAATGGCTGAAGTAGCAGGGCAATCATCTGGTAGCAGCAGGGCAGACTTCTACGGAACAAGGCAGGCCTCAATCAGCAGGGCAGTCATCTTGGAGTCCAGGCAGTTCTACTGAAGTCTTCCAAAGGGACAGAAGTGTACTGAAGAGTGGTTCAGTAGGTCCAATATTTATGCCTGGTGCCAGTCTTTGAAGTATGTGGAACATCCTGGTTACATCCATTTCTGGCTCTGGAAAGTTCTTCCCTTCCCCTGCCAGGGCTCCAAGAAGTCTGGGGTGACAGAATACTATTGACAGGTTCCTTTGTGTGTGCTGGAGGCATCCCTTTGAAGTGTAAGTGGGGCAAGAAAAAGCTCTGGCCCCAACCATTCTAGCATGATGACCCAACCTGACAACACCTATTCCCCTTTTGTCTCACTGTCAGGGGGAATACACAAAGCCCAACAGGTAAGATATTTGCAGTCATGATTAAAGAATGGACCAAGGTGATCACACCGCTAAATGGTAGTTAACTCAACCAAATCACTGGGCATCACACTGGATAAAGAGCTAAACATGCGAGCACACATCAACACAATGGCAAAACACGCTTGTTTTCATCTGAATTACCTCATAAAAATGAAGCCACTCATCTATCCCACCCATCTCTACTCTACTCCCCTTTATTTATTCATTATTTCCCTGCGTAAGCATTACTAAAATCACTCAATTTAGTTTCAAGCAAGCAGATGCAAAACACGTGAGTCTTCAAGACTCCATATTAGTATCTTCTGCTCATGCGCAAGAATTTCCCTCCAAGCGACAGCTCGTCATACTGCGTGGATGCAGTTGACGCATACACAATAAAGATTTCCCATTTAGAGCCATTTTATCTTCGTTCATGCGATTACCATTAGTAAACACATAAGCAAGCTTTACTAACCCCTGTGTTGGTGTGGTGTGCATTAGTTTTACACAAAAGAGTTTTTAATACTTGTTAGTGAGTTAAAGGAGCGGATTGCTTTCAAGGAAGTCTCTTTTCTATGAGTCCTTGCTCTATCAGCAGTACAGGCACTGGTCATATCAAGAATTGAATATGGATAAGCAACGCTATCAGGACTCCCTAAGATATCAAAAGCTCCCCTAAAACCCTGACTCAATGCAGCAACTAGACTTATAACAGGAACCAAAAAATACGACCACATCTCTTCACATCTGAAAGCGCTCCACTGTCTACCATAGCCGGCAAGGATAGAGCTAAAAATGGCATGTATTACACACAAGGCAATACATCACAAACCACCTCACTACCTAGCCCATAAAGTTACGCTGTCCGGAGGCAGTAGACCCTCGAGGGGTTCGGACGATTTTCTACTGAAACCAGCATTCTTCCGTAAGAAAAAGACTTGCGATAGAGCGTTCACGGGAGCTGCACCAAGGATCTGAAATTCTCCCCCACTGAACATCAGAAGAATCACCTATCCTCCACGTTTAAAAAAAGGAGACCAAGTCCTTTCTGATGGGTACATTTCTCCCATAACGAACAATGTGGTGGACATAACAATACTATAAGCACCTTAGATATTGAAGAACTCAGGAATGGGCTTATCTTAAAGCTAATGTACAACACAACAATCTGGACTGTAATCTATGGATTTATTTTACTCCTCATTACATTTGTTTTATGTATGAATAAATATATGCCAATGTTAGTGGAATACATAGACATGCTCCTGACGCTGATTTAGAAGATTGTTGACATGTAAACCGCTCTGACACCCAAACCCTGGGTCTCGTTTGCGCTATAGAAATCACTGAATGAATACAATAATTGTAACCCAGGATCCTGGCAGCAGACACCAAATGGACAGGACATGAGAAGTGCGTTGAAAGTCCGTCGGTGCACTCTATTGATTCTATATTGCTCTTATTTATCTGTGTAGGTTTCGTGCTACTTCATCCTAGTGCTTTGTCTGGAAGCATTATAATTAGAACTGGTTATGGTAGGATGGAAGATTCCACCCTGGTGGGTGCGTCCACTTTTTCATAACAATAAAGTTTTCTCAGTTTATACTCTTCTGTAAATATTTCATTCCACACTTTATCCTTGTTTCAAGAATGATATTTTATTTCGTATATCTTTGGATTTCTTTATTTCATTCTCCTTTGAATAAACCATATCATTATTTCTTCATGGTCTTTTTAGATTACCCAATGCATTTCGGGTCTTGAATATGACCCTTCCTCAGGGGTCTGAGTAGGAAAGAAACGGAAACTTAATGAGCTAGCCTCATACAAATCTATATAAATTTCATACACATCTATACTAGACATTGGATTCAATCATATACAATTACATACATCATCATAGCTGATGGTTATCAAACATAGTCTCCTTAATATACATAGTCTCTGGGTTATTGCCAAAGTGAGGTGATTTCACTCGTGAGATTATCGAACTGTGGTGTGAATCCTACATTCATTGTGGTAAAATAAATCATCAGAGTAACTTATCGTGGATAAACCTGATTATAAAGTTATAGCTGCATTTAATCAATAACTTCATGGTCTGGTGTGTCGGAGGTAAGGGCTATGCGTGCTAGTAAATGCCGAGCTGAATCAAAAAGTACAGAGTTAATGATAATAATAGTGCAACCAAAATATGAAGTAGGTTCTGACTAGTATATGGGGTCCATAAATATTATGCTTAAACCGCTAAAGGTGGACTTACTATCTATTTATTGTTTTCAATGGTGATCAAGACATCTAAAAACGCTAGTTGCTGGTTATCAATTTGATGTGTGAATTTGATACGTTCATGTCTCGTATTCAATTTTTCAATGTTTTCCACAAGTTTATGTTTGTCTCCTTTCCACAGTATA
The DNA here is from genome assembly GCF_964261635.1 of Lissotriton helveticus. NCBI lineage: Eukaryota > Metazoa > Chordata > Amphibia > Caudata > Salamandridae > Lissotriton > Lissotriton helveticus. The sequence continues at coordinate 131,632,734 of NC_136070.1, read as the reverse complement.
AAGATATTGTCTATGTATCTTTTGAATAAAATCACTCCTTGTTGCCAGTGGACAGGTCCGAGGCAGGCGCAGTGGCTGATCACCTTGGCTCTTGCTGCTGTAGAGATGATCCAGGGAGAGGCTGAGCCTAGCTGAGGATGAAGGTGTAGTCCCCTTAACCCGGCAATGGGGGTGGGAGGAGAGTTAAATAGATAGCCTGTTTTTGGTGTTGGGAGGGAGGGCACCCTACGGGGAGATGGAGCTTTGAAGCTGAAATGGGTGCCATGCTGAACAGTTTAAAGTTATTAAAAAAATGGAGGTGGTCAAGCTGCGCCCTGCAATATAAAGTAAAATTACGTGCAGCTGAATGATTCTCACTTTCTCTTATGTGCCGCGGGGAGCCCCTGCTCCAAAGCATGTAATGGGTATTAATACGAAAGCAGGCGCCTTGCTGAAACAAAGCGTCGCGCCCGTGTACACAAAACGTAGGTGGGTACCTGCGAGTGATGCAGACGCCGTAGTGAATAAAAAATAAGTAGTTTGCAAAGAAATACGTATAGACCTAGAGTGTAGGGAAACTGTAGTTGGCTGGTGCTCCCAGCTTAAAAACGGAAGTGATGTATCTGGAGCACCGGCCAATAAGGAGCCAGGAAATAAAAGCGATATAGCAGCTGACCAATGGGAAGCAGCAAGTGAAATTACACTGTGTAGAGTGTTTACAGTAGGTCTTGCGGACAACGGATGTGCGCTGATGGTCGACCCAAAAAGATGCTCTAAATTTTGAATGCCTTTACATTGGTAATACTTAACAGCCATATCTGCAATGCTTGTGGACCAAGGTAATATTAGTAATAATTCTCCCCAACACCACATTATTTATCACTCAAATATCATCTTTAAAATGATTTTGGAAATTCAACCCTTTTTCTTCAGACATCATCTAATAAATTCTGAAAATAAACACATTTTCATGTCGAATACATATTTTCCAGTTTTGGTATGAACATATTAATTCTGTCAAGGAAAACCTTCGAATTTTGTTGACTGGGCCACTCACAGGAGAGCTACACAAAGGCAGCTTTAGAGCTACCAGTGGCTCATGAGCTACTCTTTGGAGAAGCCGGGTAGAGGCATGTGATTAGGCCGTGCCCCGAAATGCGTTAGGTTTTGCCTATGTGATTGATAATAAGCTGTTTGTGCAGGTGAAACCTAAAAACAAAGCTATCCGATTTGATATCCAAGTTGACTACTGGTACTCGGTTCATTATACGAGCAACATAAAACCTGAAGAGAAAATGTATGCAAGAGCAATCTTTATATTCAATAAAAAAACATAACCAAATGATGGCAGTGTTGTCCAGTTCTTCCAAAATGGGGATAGAGTGGTGTGAGATCTTCACATGGAATTGTGCAGGCACCCTAATATGAATGCCCAAAACAGAGTCATAAAATCAAGTTCAATAACTTAAGCCCACATAACATGTAAAGTGAGATCCATTGAATGTTCCTTGGTGGCGTCACGATGAAAAGATCAGGAATATACCTCTGCTGTTTCAATGCATGCAGCCAGGGAAAGTAAACAAAAAACAAAGCCCCCTTTTAACGCCTTAACCGCGGCGGTTCAGGGCTGCGTCGGCCGACGGCAGCATGAAGGGTTTAAGATATATTAAATACAAGAGATCTCACAAGCAAAGTGCAAGTGCTGTGCAGGCGAAAACTAAAAATGAGGACCATTTGTAACTATATAAAGCATATCTTTGTGGAAGAAACTCTTCTCTGAACTGTGCGCATTGTTATTGGGTATCACTAGAGATGTTAGTGCGCTCACTACCGCTATGTCGATAGACAGATCCTTATGGAAATCAAACAAAAGATTCTCATTTGAAAGGCGGTTTGTAAAAATGATAAAACAATGTAATTAGAAGAGAACTTTTTCATTAAGAAATAGAGCTCAAAAAAATGTTGAAACAATTCGGGAGATATTTACACAATATAATAATAATGGGTGAAGAGAACTATTTCCAGCATGCATTTTATTCTGTGGGTATTTATATTTTTCTAACTTGGGTATTAAGGCTATAACTGTTGTGTAAGATACCATGTTGGTAAAAAAATGTTTTTTAATTTTTTATTTGTGTAGGAATTTATTGTTCTACTGCCTAGGACTCAATAAAAAAAAACAGCAAAGATAATCTGTGTTTGGTTCAACATGTTGGCAAGCCAGAAATGAAAATAAGCCAAATAACAGGCCAGAGAGATAGACAAGAAAAGCAAAATGTTGCTGCTGCCTTCCAACTTGCCACCTTCTTGTAAACAGCCATATCATCTGTAAAGAGACAGCCATGTTATGTTAATGGAGATTTGTATAGCCCCTTCTACTGTTGTTAGATTTCTGTGTCAAAAAGTACCTTGTTAAACATTAGAGGAATTACCCCAGCCAACAGTTTGACATCACATAATGCACGTGTCATGTTGGACTCCCAGGTCTAACATGCTGTTCAATGCAATAGGGCTCTATTGTACAGAACTTCAGTGTATCATACAATGACGGAAGGTAGAGTATTTCTTGTGTTTGAAATAATAAAAGGAGGAAGGGCACAGTATAATATTATATAGCATTTAATTGTAATAAAAGCAGTGGCGTAGCAAAGTCAGGTGGTACCCTGTGCATAACATTTCTTGTCACCCCCAGCTTGACAAAATGGCAAAAATATGTGTTTAAAACACATATTTTTGCTATTTTGTCAAGCCGGGGGGGGACAACTGTCATCACTGAGGGGGGTTGACAAAATGGCAAAAATATGTTTAAAACACATATTTTTGCTATTTTCTCACCCCCTCATTGATGACACTTGGGGCGGCCGCACCCACTGCATCCCTCTTCCTGTACCCCTGAATAAGAGACAGAGGGGGTCCGGAACTTTATTTTGCAATAACTGATATGATACGTAGATTTACACTCTGCAGGAACCCTACAAGACAGAGCGGCTTGGCTGCTGAGGCTGCATCCATCCACCCTGTCCTTAGTCTCTGCTTCCCCCCATCCTCTACTATAGCAATACTGTAATGCCAGGTGGGAGAGTCAGTACCTGATGAATGGAACTGACCACTTACCAGGCACAGGGGCATAGCTTCAGGGGGAGTGTTTGGGGTGTGACACCACACACTTGAATCAATTCTTGGCCCTGAGTTGTGTCTGTGTCGACTATATCAAATGTTTACATTTTGTTTGTTGCTTATATAAATGGCAAATATTTTCATTACTTGGCTCATGCATGGACTCTTAGAGCCAAGTCAGAACCTCGACCAGGCTCACCCTAATATTGATTTGCTGGCATACCAACCTCTATTTGCAACTTAGATTTAGCATATGGGCCATCAGTTGCTTGTTAAAATGATTTTTAAAAAGAGAGCATTGGAAATATGGAGCCCTATATGCACGGTTGTGACAACTCTACCTTCAAGGGTTCTCGTTGCGGAGCTGAGGAAAAGCAGTGCAGGTAAAATATATGTAAAATAAGTGATCACAGGGCAGGGATTCCAGCCCACTGTGTTATACGACTGTAATCATTAGTTCCCAAGGAGAACTACCAGACCCAGGTGGGACAGGAAGGTACATAGCTACAGGGGAGTGTTTGGAGTGTGGTATCCTTCAAATGCATTCTTGGTTTGGTAGTTGGGCCTTAGAGCCCTGAGTCGGGTTTGCTATGTGTTTATCATTTCGATAATAGCTTTTAAGGTGTTAATTTTTGTAAGCAGAACCTTACAGGGTTTTAGTAAGGGGTTGTTGGTACCAGCAATGTCTGGTAGGTGGAAGGGATATCCCCAGCCAAGCTTAACTACCACTCCAGTCAAGGTCAGGTGATTACACTGGCTGTATGACCCGTGCTCACCCTTGGGTAGCTTGGCACTGTGCAGTCAGGCCCACTACTGACGGAATGTGTAAAGCAAAAGCACAGCATCCACTTCTGATAAATACCCTGAGCATCTCAAAAGAGACTTCACACAGGATGTATGTAAAAACATTTATATTCAACACACATATTCAATCATTATACATGACCGTCATATACTTTTGGGCATAAAACACAATTAAAATATAACTAGCAGTACTAGGTCCACTCGTATTCTTATGATTTCACTAGTATGCACACTCTGGACAATTCCTAATCTAACCCCGCCCTCCCCCAATTGAGAGAGAGCGCCTTTATGCAGTGCACAATATCACAATTGTGTATATAGAACACTTTCTAGCAGCACCGCTAGCCGAAGCCACGCAGGAGAGACCCCATGTCAAAAAGTATTGGGCGTTTGGAACCAATCAATGAATGAGGTGGTACCACCGGTCAGTGTCGCAAATCACAGGTGGTCAGCACACAATAACTCCTACTCACACACACTCACTCTGCACCACTACGTGGTGCAACAGGTATCAGCCAGTCTAGATCGCATTCTCTTACACACACCTATGCAAACAGGACCCTAATGTGGTGCCACTGGTACCCAGGAGGAAAATGGTTCACTCTGCAGACTCTGAGGCCCAGGTTTCCCTCCACCCTCTAATTGACACCACTTGTCCTATACCCCCGAATGGAAGATAACTAGCCCTACCTCCGGGACATGGGGCCACACACAGGCCAAGTCACAGTCCTTGGAAAGCGGGTGAGAATATGTAACAGTTTTAACTAGGAGGTAGATGTAAGCAAGGGAGAGGTTAGCAGCCACTCAGGAAGTTCACCCACAGGTCTCCAAACACAAAGGAGTTACGCAGTCTCTTGACACACTTCCGAATTGTCTCGGATGCGTTTCTTCAACCCAGTCGATCTCTCTTGCTATTACCTGCCGCCAAAATGTCTTCGGGGGGCCCAGTGTGGAGAGGGCAGTGGGTCCGCTGCAATGAGGGTCAACAAGGGAACTACCATGGAATGTGGAGTAGCACAAGGAAGACTCTCAGTGAGATGAGGCACCCCCACCGGTACACAATAAGCTGAGTCAGGCCCAGGTGATCAGGGCACAGCAACTGGCGTGCGTAGGGATGTATCAAACCAGGCACCTCAGATTTCAAACACGAACAGTTGCAAATTCTGCACCTCCCTAGTAAAGAGGCACAATGACCATTGCATGTAATTTGGGGTACACCAGGCAATTCCAGTTACACACACAGTGCAGATTTGCAATTACGTACCTACCTGGAAATTGGGCACTATGTCTGGTGCACAATGATGCAGGTTGCACCAGACCAGTCCATTCACACACAAACAGTTACATGTTCAACAGAGCCACATGAGGTAGAATGAGGCACTACTCCGGGTACACCTCCCAGGGTCACACCCTGTGTATCTGACACTGTACTCAATGAGCATGCAGTTGGCATATCGAATGAGAGAAATAATGCACAACTGACTAAGTGGCTGTGCGGGGCCACTAAACCGAATATCCACTCACCACCACTAAATGCTTTTAGGAACTACACACCTTAGATGCGGGCAATATTTCCGGGGCTCTGCACTAGGCAATCCAGTCTCCAGACACAAGTCTTAGGTCCATACTCACAACACGCTACCAGTTTGGCTTTAATAGCCTAGGTGGGGACTGGAGAGGGCACTGATCTCCGAATGTCACAGGTAGAAGGTTAGGCTCCTTGGGGGAGATCTTTGATGTCCCTGAGATCACAGGGGGAGCAGGAAGTCCATGGGCAGGCCCAGGGAGAGCACACTTCAGGGTGCCTCACTACAGCAGGTCCTCGGCCTAGGCCTGACTCTATTCAGACAGGTATCCTCAAAGACAGTCCTCTGACTCTCTACACAGCCCGGGGTTTCCGGTCCCACTGCCCCACAAGTGTATCTCACCCTTTGCTGAAGGATGCCACCTGTAGTTATATTGTTGTGTGTCTTTGAAGTCGGGTGGTTTAGGGGGTTTACCCTTTGAACCACAGATGTCTCCCTTAAATTCAAGCCCTGATCTTTGGACTGGGTAAGAGTGGTCTGCTTAATTCAGACACTCTGTTCATCACCACCCCCTTTTCTGAATCATTTTGTCCACCATAAGCGTGGAAGGGTATACTCAGACATGAGTCCCTTGCTCACTGCTCCATCAGGATTCAAGCAAGCCGGGCCGACGACGCCTGGAATGGCAGAAACCGGTCCCCGGAAGCTTGTCTCCTTTCTGGTGAAGAATTGGCTTGGTAGTTTGGTCTGCCCTGTTCCCATGATGCACTGGGCCAGGGACAGACTAATTTGCATATAGCCAGGTTCTGAGCTGGGATGGGGCAGTGAGCTAAATAACGGTGATGGATCAAGCCCTGATCTTTGGACTGGGTAAGAGTGGTCTGCTTAATTCAGACACTCTGTTCATCACCACCCCCTTTTCTGAATCATTTTGTCCACCATAAGCGTGGAAGGGTATACTCAGACATGAGTCCCTTGCTCACTGCTCCATCAGGATTCAAGCAAGCCGGGCCGACGACGCCTGGATTGGCAGAAACCGGTCCCCGGAAGCTTGTCTCCTTTCTGGTGAAGAATTGGCTTGGTAGTTTGGTCTGCCCTGTTCCCATGATGCACTGGGCCAGGGACAGACTAATTTGCATATAGCCAGGTTCTGAGCTGGGATGGGGCAGTGAGCTAAATAACGGTGATGGATCAAGCCCTGATCTTTGGACTGGGTAAGAGTGGTCTGCTTAATTCAGACACTCTGTTCATCACCACCCCCTTTTCTGAATCATTTTGTCCACCATAAGCGTGGAAGGGTATACTCAGACATGAGTCCCTTGCTCACTGCTCCATCAGGATTCAAGCAAGCCGGGCCGACGACGCCTGAAATGGCAGAAACCGGTCCCCGGAAGCTTGTCTCCTTTCTGGTGAAGAATTGGCTTGGTAGTTTGGTCTGCCCTGTTCCCATGATGCACTGGGCCAGGGACAGACTAATTTGCATATAGCCAGGTTCTGAGCTGGGATGGGGCAGTGAGCTAAATAACGGTGATGGATCAAGCCCTGATCTTTGGACTGGGTAAGAGTGGTCTGCTTAATTCAGACACTCTGTTCATCACCACCCCCTTTTCTGAATCATTTTGTCCACCATAAGCGTGGAAGGGTATACTCAGACATGAGTCCCTTGCTCACTGCTCCATCAGGATTCAAGCAAGCCGGGCCGACGACGCCTGAAATGGCAGAAACCGGTCCCCGGAAGCTTGTCTCCTTTCTGGTGAAGAATTGGCTTGGTAGTTTGGTCTGCCCTGTTCCCATGATGCACTGGGCCAGGGACAGACTAATTTGCATATAGCCAGGTTCTGAGCTGGGATGGGGCAGTGAGCTAAATAACGGGGATGGATCAAGCCCTGATCTTTGGACTGGGTAAGAGTGGTCTGCTTAATTCAGACACTCTGTTCATCACCACCCCCTTTTCTGAATCATTTTGTCCACCATAAGCGTGGAAGGGTATACTCAGACATGAGTCCCTTGCTCACTGCTCCATCAGGATTCAAGCAAGCCGGGCCGACGACGCCTGAAATGGCAGAAACCGGTCCCCGGAAGCTTGTCTCCTTTCTGGTGAAGAATTGGCTTGGTAGTTTGGTCTGCCCTGTTCCCATGATGCACTGGGCCAGGGACAGACTAATTTGCATATAGCCAGGTTCTGAGCTGGGATGGGGCAGTGAGCTAAATAACGGTGATGGATCAAGCCCTGATCTTTGGACTGGGTAAGAGTGGTCTGCTTAATTCAGACACTCTGTTCATCACCACCCCCTTTTCTGAATCATTTTGTCCACCATAAGCGTGGAAGGGTATACTCAGACATGAGTCCCTTGCTCACTGCTCCATCAGGATTCAAGCAAGCCGGGCCGACGACGCCTGGAATGGCAGAAACCGGTCCCCGGAAGCTTGTCTTCTTTCTGGTGAAGAATTGGCTTGGTAGTTTGGTCTGCCCTGTTCCCATGATGCACTGGGCCAGGGACAGACTAATTTGCATATAGCCAGGTTCTGAGCTGGGATGGGGCAGTGAGCTAAATAACGGTGATGGATCAAGCCCTGATCTTTGGACTGGGTAAGAGTGGTCTGCTTAATTCAGACACTCTGTTCATCACCACCCCCTTTTCTGAATCATTTTGTCCACCATAAGCGGGGAAGGGTATACTCAGACATGAGTCCCTTGCTCACTGCTCCATCAGGATTCAAGCAAGCCGGGCCGACGACGCCTGGAATGGCAGAAACCGGTCCCCGGAAGCTTGTCTCCTTTCTGGTGAAGAATTGGCTTGGTAGTTTGGTCTGCCCTGTTCCCATGATGCACTGGGCCAGGGACAGACTAATTTGCATATAGCCAGGTTCTGAGCTGGGATGGGGCAGTGAGCTAAATAACGGTGATGGATCAAGCCCTGATCTTTGGACTGGGTAAGAGTGGTCTGCTTAATTCAGACACTCTGTTCATCACCACCCCCTTTTCTGAATCCCTTAAATTGTAGGCATGTCTCCCATGGGGCCTTGGAATTCAGATCTTAATCATTAGTCCATCCCCTAGAGGCTAAGTGGCACAACCTCTATCTTCAATCTATCACATTCTGCCCTCAAATGCCAGAGGTCTGGAATTCCTGTGGTTTTGACTGATGATTAGGGAATGCACAGATGTGCTCCCCCCGACCACTGGTGTCCACTGGAACCAGACACCACAGTGCATGAGACTATTGGAGCATAGAAATGTCCATTTTCTATTAGTGGAATTTCTAATCGAGTAATGGCAAAACCCCCTTTACCAATGGAAAGGTTTTCGCACTGCAAATCCATTGATATGAAACATCATTAGGCTGCTCCACTGCAATCCACTGTTGCAGTCTAAAGTATTGAGTTAATCAGAGAAAATTCACCAGGGTTAAAAGGGAGAAGTTATTCCAGATATATTCCTTAAGGGAAAAGATTTTCTTAAAATAACCCTCACCCACCAAAAGGCCCCTTGGTGGCATGCTTCATAATTGGGTTCTTCCCGCCCCCCCCTGGGGGATGGGGAGTGCTGCAATCGATGGAGATATAGGAGCAATTTTGAGAGGAGGGGACTATATTATAAAATTAAGGTAGGAGTGGAGAGGGTCAGTGAATAGGGAAGAGAAAGTTTAAAATACCTGACCACCAGGAAAAATACACTTTAAGTCTAGTGGCTGATATAGTTACAAAGGGGTTATAGGGCTGTGCACAGAATAATGTATGTGTAGACTCCCGGTCAACATGTTTTAAAACCAGCCCCTATGGCTTTCTCATCAGGACCAAATATAGTTGATCCCTTCTAATCACTCCTAGGAACAGGTAGTATATTTACTCGATACCTATATAATGATTTGTTGATTTAATACAATACCCAATAGGTATGTTGCTTCATGAACCACCTAGTATGATGGTCTTGTTTGTTTCATATTTTTGTATGTGATATTTGATGCCTCATGATCTCTAAACAGGAGGGGAGGGACGCCTTTAGTCACACTTACATCAAGGCTACTCTCTCTCGCAGCAATCTCTGCCTGCTCGCGGCTCCGTGGATACCACAAGGCGGTTCCTGATATTAACTTATGGGCAGAACAGGCCTCATAGGTAGTGAAAACACACATAGGTATTTCTCACTACCTGGGTGCACGTATGCTATTGTACACCCGACCTGCGATGGCAGGAGGGACACATATTTCCCAGTATCAGTGATGCCAGTGCACCCACCCGAGTCTGCAGAGTATACTGCACATGAGTTTAACCAATACGTGTGTCTGTGCGCATGCACCAACCTGCGTTGGTAGGTGGCACACCTAGTCACAGGCACCATAGGTGTGGGTGCGAACTCACACCGGCCTACACTGGCAAACTGCTCAAGAGTTTACTCATGATCGATGATAGTGTGACCCACCAGTCTGCAATGACAGATCGGTCAATGTTTCAGAACATGGAATCAACACAATTTCCCAGCATGGATAGGAAGGGCGTGCACACTTTCACATGGCAAGGAGAAGCTGGGCACATGGCTTACCCCGACCCTAGAACCTTTGGAGCCAGTGCGCTCACACCACACTGCTCGGTCCATCCGGACATGGGTGGGTTCCCTCACAGTACGGTTGCGCCCTCTCGGCCAGTAATTGTGGACGGGCACCTTGCCGCTATCACCATGGATGCGAACGCGCAGACAGAGGCCTGCACAGGCAGGCCTGACCCGGAGGTTAGAATACCGGAGATCAGGTATATGCTCATCAACCCATGATAGCAAGTCGGGCACCTATTCAACCTTCTATTGGTGCTGGGGCTCATCCTCCAGCCTGCCATGTCAGGAGGAACATGTATCAGAAACAACATCAGGGTCAGTGCGCACGCTCTGGTCTTCATTGGCAGATAAGCCCATGTTACGGAACAACACGCCAGCGCCTCTTTCTAACCTGTGTAGGAAGGTGCACGCACTTCCCCACAGCTTTGGTAGTGAGGATGTGCCGAGGCCCGATGCCACTCCAGAGATTTGGTAACTCGCCCGAAGTATTCATGGGCACAGGGGCAGCTCCTCCGCTAAGGCGCAGATGCGCCATCTACCTGCTCTTTGAGCAGTGGATAAAGGAAAAATAAAAATGATAATAACGCACTATTATTATCATTTTATGTTTCCCTACTGAGGGAGGTTGCGGGTGGGACTAGACTGTAGTCACAGCCAGCAGAGGAGGAGTGGCTGGGGCAGTTAAGTGCACACGAAGGTTTGGCCGGCCGTCTTGGAACGGCCAAACAGTCATGCACTTTGCATGGTCTCCACTGGCTGTATTGTACAGCCATTTTTGGAGATCATGCACAGACTCACAGTCCCCATCTGAGTGCCAAACCATGGCACTCAGACCAATCACAACGCTGCTGCCATGGTGACAGCAGCATCGCGATTGGCTTAGGGTAGCCTGTGCGTGCTTCTTACTTACGGCAGGAAGAAGAAAAGATTGTGCTAAACAGAGGCGGCGGCCTGCAGCCAGGTAAGTCATTTTATTTATATTTCTACCCCCTGCCTCACCCGTACGTTTTGGTGGCAGCCGCCACTGCATGCTGAGAGGCGAACTCTAAGTCAGGGGAAGCCCTTTTGTGGGGATCCCCAGTACCCAGACTGGGAACATCCATAGGTGCCCGCCCTGCCTTGGGCCTACTACCTCCACAGTGCCCATCAGGGATTCCCTGGGGGGGGCCTCATGAGATGAGATGACTCACTCTGGGTTGGCTGAGGCATAAGTGATGCCAACCTAGGCCGGGGCACAATGTCGCCCCGCAGGTCTGCCATGGCACACCCAATATAGAGTTGACACACTCAATGCTACGTTCCACTACTTAACCCGTGCCAGACCCGCCCCGGTAATGTGGTGTACCTGTTTACAGATCGCACGGAAATACAACAGCAAAACCCCATCATATCCACACCCCAAGCCAAATGTTGGAGAGGTGGGCGTGAGCACCTGACTTCTGCCGTACAGGGGAAAGGTGCCCAGTTTCCTAAAGTTATGCAAAGAGAGTTGGAAAAAACTAGGAGGAAAAAGGAAAACGTTTTGGGGTAATTTGATTTCCCTTAAGGAGGCCATGTCCAACATGGGCTTACCAGAAAAATAGTAAATCAACATCAAAAGAAGTGTTCCTTGAATAGGTAAAAATTTACTACTTTTTGGAACTCACAATCATTGGCAGTCGTAGGTTTGGAAAGCTGAGCCAATCTCAGGTTTCCAGGCATACCGCAGGCAATCAAACACCCAAAGGTTGATGGCGTTAATGCTTGCAAATAGTCTAACCAGTGGCAATCACTCCGGGTGTCATTTCATCCCAGTGTTTTCACCCACTGTGCCATTCTAGACTGAAGCCCACTTATGCAAGTCGGTACTGACCTTGTTCTTGATGGAAACAGACAATCCTGAACCTTGGTCATCTCACCCCACCACCCTGCATTCCCAACTTATTTAGTTGGGAAATTTGATTCACCTTCCCCCCCCTCCAAATCTTATTGACTATGCTACTGTGGCAGTGATTGCAGGTGAAAGCACTGCATAGTGACATAGTGACTGCCTTATGAGCAGCACCGGTTTATCTTCAGACATTCACTGTTCCATTATGAAAAGGGAGAGAATGATAATGCTAAGAGGTGGTGCCCATGGTGGAGGAGGGTAGTATCAGCAGAGAATACCAGTTTCAGCGTGCAGTGCGGGTGGAGCAGACAGAAAGGGCAGAGAATGCCAAAGACACTGTGTGGTGCAAATGGAGCAGGTGGACAGGGAAGAGGGCCAGCAAACTGCATTTTTACACACCACCAACTGGACGCTTGACTCTGTAGCCACGTGGACCAGGAGGTGTCTTCGACAACCAGGATGGAGGCACGAGCTGTCCCACGCAGGCTCTCCCTGTCGGCGGTGTCGGATCCGGAATTGGAGTCAACAGGCCTTGGCAAAGGCAACCCACGCGGTGAGTGAAAAAGACGTCTGGTGCGGACTGGGAAAGTCCGGGGTGCCCCTCTTTTGGAAGGGAGCAAGGGCCAGTCTGGAGCAACCAGACCAGCAGCAAAGATTTCAAAGTTCGTCGTCTAGGAGGCCACTAGCCAGCCGGCAAGTGACCAGACAACGCGTCGAGCAGCAGACAAGCAGAAGGGCCCCACGCAGATCTCGTGGATGCTGGAGGGCTGATCTTCGGTGCAGGGGCTGCTCAGGGCTGGGGCTTCTCAGTCCCCAAAGCACTTGGTCGAGTTTACCTCGGGAGTCGTGCTGAAAGCGAAGTGCAGGTTCTTTCAAGATGGCCGGTCCCACGTGTCTCGTCGCACCCACGGATCTCAGCTGTGCTGCAGATGTAGGTTGAGGTCGGAGAGGTCTGGGAGTCTGGGTCTCGTCGGGCTCTGAAGTCTGGATCCTGGAAGGAAGACGGCAAAGGGAAGCCGCTGGACGCTTGATGGTGCCTGCAGTTGCAGGGTGGACACTCCTTGCCCACAAGGGAGATTTCTTCAGTCTTCTGTGGAGCAGAACGTCGAAGTACAGAGTTTCTTCTTGTAGAGTAGTTCAGGATTAATCTAACTTGGAATGGGACCAGCTCCTACCTTTATCCTGCTAAAGGGGGCTGCACTACTGACTAGGTCCCTCCCCTGGGTGGGACCAGGAAGGGGGGTGGTTACATCCCCTATCCTTTGTCCGGTTTCCCACCAGAGCTGGGGCTGGAGTGCCCCAGCAACTGGTTTGAACAGGTATATGCACAGGGCACCTTGTGTGCCCCAGGCATGTCTCATTCCTTTCAGGCCTCCCTACCTCAATACACAAAATCCTGTCTGGGGTGGTGCTAGCACCTCCCAAGGCAGGAAACCCTTTGTCCAGGCCTCCCTCGCTGGAAGGACTCCCAGCAGCAGGAGGTCAGACTTGTCTCTGTGGTGGCAGCATCCATTTTGTGATGCCAAGGCTCGAGTTAACTTTAACCGGGGTGCGCAGTTACATACATGTCGTGCCCCTCTAGAAGGGTGGAATGCTACCCCCGTCGCCAGAATTGGCGAGGGGGTAGTATTCCAATTCGTATGACACCTTACTCAACATGTTTTGATAATGTTATACCAGAGTTAGCATTTAACCGCGAGGTTGATAATGCACTTAAGAGTATATGGTATAGCGTTATCATGGAACAGCTATTAGGACTTGGTTCGGCAAGCTGCAGACGGGCTCAGCTCATGCCAGAGCACCATCTCACATAATTCCAAGCACTCTGCCTTCAGGGTTGTTAAGGGCTGCCATAGGAGTGACTGATAGGAGGATATGTGTCCATTTTAGGGTTAGATATAGATATACTATATCTACAGCAAAGGGTGTTTACACCACCTTGCCCCAGCTGTCGTGCAGCCAGTTGTGTCAGTTTTAGCTGGCCAGCCAGGGGTGGCATAATACATGCTTCAGCCCCTGGTAGGCCCTGGGTACACCTATGCCCTGGATACCTAAGGTACACTGTAGAGGGACTGATAAGGTGGCCCAGTACCAATTGGTAAATGCACCTAAAGTACATGGTTGTCAATTTAGAGAGAGAACAGCTAGGCTGTGGGTCTGATTAGCAGGCCCACAGCCAGGGAAAGTCGTAAACCAGTGAAGCAAAAAGCAAAAATCTGGGGTGACCATAGGATTGCAGACCCCACTCTCCTACACCGACAGCTCCGGAATACCCCCGCTGGGATCGGCCACCGATTCGGGCGAAGGGGTGGTGTGTCCTGTCCCTGAGCTCTGCCGTCCATTGAGGCCTGTCCCTCACGACTGGGGTAACTTCCGCACCCAGGCCTGAGGATTGATGGTCTGGGTGCTCGTCCAGCCCCCCTGGGACAAGTATTGGCAGGACTTTCACGCCCAGGCCTGAGTATTGACGGTCTGGGTGCTCGCTCAACCCCCCTGGGACAAGCATTGGCTGACAGCGATCCTTCCATCCAACTGGAGAGCCATCTGGGCCCATCCCACACATCGAAGATGGATAGAGACCGTGCCACCAAAACGCCGGCACCACAAACTCAGACTAAGATGGAACAGTACACAACCGCCGACCTGAGCCCAGCGAGAGGAGCCTCCGGTGGCCCTGCCCTGGTGGGGGGTGACCTCTCAACCATCCTTCAGGCAATTGGCATCTCACAAGCCTCTGTGGAGAGCAAGATCGGGGAGGTGCGGGTGGACGTGGCCCTTATTCGCCAGGACCTCCGCAACGCAACGGCACGGTTTTCAGAGGCGGAGTCACGCATCTCCACTGCAGAGGACGACCAGAACCAGCTGAAAACTCACGTGGCCCGCCTGCAGACCCAGACCTCAGGACTGCACCGCCGAGCGGAAGACGCGGAAAATCGCTCGAGGCAGAACAACTTACGCCTCATAGGCTTCCCTGAAAATGTCGAGCAAGGCCACGCGGACACCTTCATGGAGACTTGGATCAGGTCATGGATACCCGCTGAAGCCCTCTCGCCGTGGTTTGCTATCGAGCATGCACACCGCTCCTTGGCAGCTAAACCTCCCACTGGACGGCCCCCTCTTCCTATCATCATCCGGATCCTTAATTTCCGTGACAGAGACGCTGTTTTGAGAGAGGCCCGAAGCCATGGTCCCATGAAATGCCAGAACAACGCTATAATGATCTTCCCGGACCACACACGAGACGTCCAGGTCCAACGTTGTACTTACGCAGACGTCAAACAGAAACTCCGTAACCTGGGCTTGCGCTATGGGATCCTCTTCCCGGCTCGCCTCAGAGTCATCTTTCAGGACAAGGCAATCTTCTTTGACACACCTCAAGCGCCCTGGACATGGCTCACAGAGGAGCGGCCTCTGAGGGTTGATCCTGCCTCTCCCCCTCCCATGTTGGGCCCCTCCCAACCACCTCCTTCTCCGCCTTAGCAGCAACGGAGACTCAACCATTCCCGTAAGAAGGGGGAGCGAAGAGGAGAATATCCTGATCGCCTGTCGGCAGCCTACAGCAGTCGCCCCCCGCCGTGGTCCCTCTAACCTTGGGCGACCACAGCCGGGCCAGTTCCCTCCAAAACATAGCACAAGACATAGATCCCGCCTTGACGCTGCACCCAGCGCTTTCCGACTCAGATCTGTCTCGATGCCCGGCGCTCCGAGAATCTGGAGATGATGCTGGGCTCTGACCAAGAGGTCCCATGGCAGCAACTTTGACCTACAACTCACAGGGCTTGTGGCAGTGTTATTTTAAAGCTGACTGTGTATTATCCGACTAAATGGAGGGGTCCACTTCTGTTGCCACAGCTTGCCATGCTAGCCGTTTTAGGATAGTTTCTTTTTCCTTTCTTGGTTTTTAGTTAAGGACGGCAGATGCTTTGGGTTTTGATCTATAGGGTGGGGGGTGTTGGGGCGGTTCATGGAAGAGGGAGGGGTGTTGCCCTCCGTTTACTGTCACTTTGTTTCTGTTTGAATTATTATATGCAGTTTTCTTTTTTGCTTCAAGCCGTCAATTTTACGGCAGCCCACTTTTCACTCACACCATCTCCTTCAGCAGACACTACCCAGCCATGCATCAACCTCTTCCTCCTTAGACCAATCACAAAGACCCATCCACCCTTCCTCTCTTGCGCGGACTATCATCCAATTTCCCTTATCAATACCGAAATGAAACTCTTCGCTACAGTCCTGGCCCAACGTCTGCGCCCCTTGTTACACAAGTTAGTCCACCCAACCAATGTGACTTCATGCCTGCACGTGGCACTCGACACTGAATACAACGCCTCCATTTGGCCTTAGCCCATCACCAACGACTCACTCCATACATGGCCTTGCTGCTAATAGATTTTGAAAATTCTCAGTCCTACTATTTGGGCCCCTAGATCCCCTCTGGCCCCCTGTGCCCAATCTTGACCACTTCCCAGATGCACTTACACCTTCAGGTCAAGTCCTGGAACATCAGTGGGTTGCTAGTCCGCATTAAATGCACTGCTTTCCTTAGGAGCGCCCAGTGGCAGTCTCCTGACGTCCTCCTCCTGCAAGAGATGCACCTTATGGGAACTCATTGCTCCTTCCTTGCCCGATATGGGTTTGATAGAGTTTGGCATTCGGGCTTTGCGCGGGGCTCCTGAGTAGTGGCAATACTGCTCCGACGCGGACTTCCCTTCCCACCCCTGCAGGTCTCGACCGATACCCAGGGGCATTACATATCCCTCTCCGGCCGGCTTGAGGGGAAGGTCTTTAATTTCCTCTCAGTATACATTCCCCCTGTCACGCTTGCCTCCACCCTCCGTTGTTTAACGGAGGTGATTACCGACTTACCTCACGGCCACACCATAATCGGCGGCGACTTCAACGCGGTATTGCAGCCTGCCCTGGATGCCACAGGGGCCCATTCCCCCTCACATCTCACCGGTGCCAAACGACTTTCAGACTGGTCATCGGCACTTGGGCTTTGTGATGCTTGGAGGCTATGGCACCCCCGAGAGACACAATACACCCATACCTCCGCAGCTCACCATACCCACTCTCGTATTGACTTGCTTCTCCTTCCCACCATTGACTGCCAACTTATCTCCGGAGTTTCTATCCTCCTGAGGGGAATTTCAGACCACTCTGCTATTACCCTCCACCTTGGTGCTTCCACTGGAGGAACACATCCGGTCTGGCGGTTTAATGCCTGGTTTCTGCAAGACATGGGGATCAGGGAAGGGATTGAGTTAGAATTGGAAAACTATTTCTTGACCAATGCAAGTTCAGTCCCATCCATCGGCACACTATGGGAGGCCAGCAAGGCTACTATACGCTGAGTGGCCAGAGATCTGGTCCACTCAAAACGGGCGGAGCGGACCGCCCGCCTGACCCAGCTTGAGGAGCGGGTTGTGCGGCTGGAGGCCGTGTCTGGCGCTGGGGCGGACGCCCATTCTGACAGACAACTCACATTGCTTCGTGAGGAGATCTGCCAAATCTCCCTCGAGTCGGCCAAAGCACTGTGGCGCTCTTCTGTGGGCCGTGTTTATGGGTGGGGAGACAAAAATGATAAACTCCTCCATAATTTGGTCTCCTTTCCCAGAGCCAATAAGATTGTCTCCGAGGTTCGAGATGACGCCGGTACTCATCACTCCACCTCCTCAGCCTGGCTCTACACGGCCAGGCCTCCCGCGCCGTCCTTGGCCGTAGTGCTGGGCCGGGCGGACGTCCAACTTCCCTGCCTCTCTCAATCTGGCTTGGCGGATCTAGACCGTCCCTTCACTCCAGAGGAGATCCAAAAGGCCATCTCCTTGTTACACTCCGGGAAGACGCCGGGACCGGACGGCTTTCCCCAAGAATATTATGCGGCGTATGGAGACCTGCTGGTTCCCCATCTCACTAATCTCTTTCAGCATGGGGTTGAGGAAGGGTCATTTCCTCCCGAGAATGACATGGCCACCATTGTGGTCAGCCCAAAGACCCATCCACCCTCCCTCTCTTGCGCGGACTATCGTCCAATTTCCCTTATCAATACCAAAATGAAACTCTTCGCTACAGTCCTGGCCCAACGTCTGCACCCATTGGTACATGAGTTAGTCCGCCCCGACCAGTGCAGCTTTATGCCTGCACGTGGCACTCACAACACTGTATACTACGTCTCCATTTGGCCTTAGCCCATCGCCAATGACTCACTCCATACTTGGCCTTGCTGATAATAGATTTTGAGAAGGCATTTGATATCGTAGATTGGTTCTATTTGGGAGAGGTTCTGACCTCCATGGGCTTTGGGCCTGGGTTTCGGAGTTTCATCCGGGTCTTATACTGGAACCCTAAGGCGAGGGCCCTGGTCCTCTCTGAAGCGTTCCCCATCTGCAGAGGCACCCGCCAGGGCTGCCCTCTTTCACCACTATTATACGCTCTGGCGATGGAGCCTTTGGCATGCCTCCTATGATCTGATCCTCAGATTCAAGGGTGGTCCTGGAGTTCTCAACAGACCGACAAGATTGCTTTGTATGCAGACGACGTCCTTCTTTTCCTGGAAGACCCGGAGCGCTCCGGTCCGCGCTGTCTGGAGGTGCTATGGTCCTCCGAGGACGTTTCTGGCCTGCGACTCAACCCTATGAAATCAACTTTGGTTTCCCTCCACCCCTCACGATCCTGCTTTGACTGGCAGTCTATAATCCCCCAGCAGAGACAATCATTGGAATATTTGGGGATTTGGATAACCCTGGTCCCTGAATTGGAATGGGCTCTCAACCTCACTCCCCTGGTTACAAAAGCCAAATCCGATCTTAAACGCTGACAGTCCCTCCTGCTTAACCCGCTCGGTAGAGGGGCACTTTTTAAAATGATGATCCTTCCCCGCTTTTTATATACTCTGCAGAACATTACTTTTCATCACCCAGATGGTTGGTTTCATGAGTTCGATGGGGTTATTACAAAGTTTTTGTGGGGGAATAGCAGACCATGTATGTCCCTGGCCCGTTGCCGGATACCTCCTTATGATGGAGGTATGGGAATGACCAACCTCCACCTTTATTATCTCGCTTCACGACTCATTGTCATTCACGACAGGTTCGCCTACCGAGTTGAACTCGGGATTTCGGATCCCTCCTTTACAGGCCTACCTATATGGCTCCCCTATCCCTCATACTATTCCTCCCATTAATAGGGTGGTCTTGACGGTGTGGCGCACGGCCCTGCGATATATTCAATGGGACAAGAAACTTACCCACCATACCCCCCTGTGGTATGGTACCTGGCTACTGGAGATATCGGCCCTCAAGGGGTTTCGCCAATGGGACCAAATCGGAATCACACTTCTTGGGGACGTCTAGCTTGGGGACCACATCTGAGCCTTCTCGGGTCTGCAAAAACACAACTCCCTCTACTCGACACAGTTTTATAAATACCTGAAACTTCGTCATGCCCTCCTTGCACATGTCTCCCGTGGTACCTCACTTCCCGAGTTCAGCCCGCTTGAGGCACAGGTCATGATCGGCAATTTGGGAAAGGGGGGAATCTCCTGGATATATCGTTCACGGATGAACAATAGTTCGGCTACCCTAGACACGCCTTTGTGTGGTACTGTACCTGGTAATATTTGGCAGCACGCAGCAACCCCAGAAGATAAGAAGATGGCCTAATCCCTGCTGATGAGGGGTAAATACCCCGAAACACGTGTACAGGGATGGCGAAGATTGGAAGATATGCGAGAATTCGAAAGAAGATGCATCGCAGAGAACAGTACTGCAGTTACCATGGTCCTTGGGGGCGATCCCGCTGGTGTGTTAGCAGTGTGCGATCCCATTTTGGTGAATGTTTATGCTCCTTGGAGCTTTGAGCTGACGAGCTCGGGACCCCGCACCTGCGCACCTTTGTGTGATACTGTACCTGGTAATATTTGGCAGCACGCAGCAACCCCAGAAGATAAGAAGATGGCCTAATCCCTGCTGATGAGGGGTAAATACCCCGAAACACGTGTACAGGGATGGCGAAGATTGGAAGATATGCGAGAATTCAAAAGAAGATGCATCGCAGAGAACAGTACTGCAGTTACCATGGTCCTTGGGGGCGATCCCGCTGGTGTGTTAGCAGTGTGCGACCCCATTTTGGTGAATACCCTAGACACGCTGCAAACAAGTTGGTAAGAGTGGGAGGGCCCCCTAGAGGAAGCAGATAGGCACGATGCCCTCATGGTTCCCAAAACTCTAACTACCGCCTCCAGATTGCGCCTTACCCAACTCTATAACCTCCACACAGCATATCTGACCCCGGTATGCCTACATAGGGCAGGCTTGCATCCCCTACCGGACTTTACCCGATGTGGCGATGCTCCAGCAATTTCTTTCATATGGTTTGGCAATGTCCCGGTCTCACCTCCTTTTGGGCAGGTATAAAATCTGAACTTACTCAATCACTGGGTTGGCAGGTCCCCCATGACCCCCTAAGCCTCCTCCTGGGGGGTTTTGATGGATTGGACGGCTCTTGGGCAGACAAACACTTTTTGGGTACGGCTGTGGCGGTTGCTAAACAGGATATTGCCGCTGCCTGGTCCCAAGCTAGGCCTCCCACAGTCTGTAAATGACGTAGAGGGATGGATTGGTGTGCGGCCCCGAAGTAACCCCTCTTTGAGGCAAGGGGATGCCCTGAAAAGTTTGAGAAGATATGGGGCAAGTGGTTAAATATGTTGTCTTCAAATGTGTGACAGCTTTTCCTCCCTACGGTTGTCTTTCTCCCTTTGCAGGACATGATATGTTTCTGGACAGTTTTCTTGGTCTGTGCCTCCTAATGTCCGAAGGTGATGATTTCTATTATGTTGTGTACCTTATGGCTGCCTTTCTTTTGTTCTCAGTAGTGGAAATGTCAATAAAATTGATTATAAAAAAAAAAAATTGCACCTACCCATAACAACTGGTAGCTATGACACAGACCAAACAGACCTAACTTAAGAAAACATGTGAAGCATTCAGAAGTTCCAAAACAGTGAAAAGGTTGAAAACACAGTACAATAGAGATCCTACTTAAATGTATAAGATTAGAGAAAATTTTAACAAACACATTGACCCCAATTGAGAAAAATTCGATAAGCGGAATGGGAGATATGAATTTTTAAAGTTTTAAATAAAATTAGAGCCAACCCGAAGCAACTACTTGTGCTATCCCAGGCCAAACGTAAGTAATAAGGCCGACCCGCAACTGAGCACTGGTAGGATACAAGGACCAGGTTGTTCCTGGTGAAAGAGTTGCAGGCTAAAACCAAAGGGTGCAGGCTATAACTAAAGATTGGCTAGTCAATAACGGGTTTAACAGAGGACAAAGTCTCAGTGCAGTCATCAATGAAGGCGTGATAAGCTCTGAATGGGAAAAGTCCAGAGTTAGTTCCCCAGGAAGTCACTGACTTTGATCGGTCGCTGGTTAGTGGAGATTTCTATCTTTGGACTTAGACTCTTTCCTGGAAGTTTGATGCTGCAGGATGTAGCAGGAGAGGATTCAACATCATCAAATGTTGGTCCACATCAGGCCTGCTGATTCTGAATTGCTGCTGTGGAGATAGAGGTATGGCAAAGTCAGGCCCACCCTTGGCGGATCGGCTTGGCAGGTTGGTCCCATTTCTCTTTCAGTGCTCCGGTCAAATAGTCTTGAAATAGTTTGTAAATCCAAGGTTTATTTGTTAGGAAGGAGAAGCACACTCAGACACTTGTTAATGGGTCCAGGACCTCAGGAACAGCATCTGTGGGTAAGGAGTGGAGTCACTCCACAGAAGCCACCAACAGGTTCCAGTGCAGGTCCAGTCACTGATTCAGAATGGGCTTCTTGAAGCTTTGCTGTCCTTGTAGCTTAGCAGGAGATCAGTCAACTTACATTTGGAGTCCACTTCTTGGTCCAGGCTATAAACAAGAGTAGCTCCAGTCCTTATAGTTCACTTCACAGGTCACAACAACAGTTCTTCTTCTATCTCCCACAGGTTCAGCAATGTTCTGAAGAGGGTTCCCAAGACTCCAATATTTATATCTGGAACTACCCTGTGGGTGGGGGTGTCTCTTGGTCCCTCTGTGACCAATAGGGAAGCAGTTTCCATGGGTAACCCTACCCACATTGCAGTAGGTCATGTGTACCTTTACTACAAACAATCCCATGGTACTTCTCACTACCTAAAACCAAGATGGCAGTACATTTCTTCCCTTGTGCAAAGCTCCTCTGCCCACACTAGAAGTTTGGCCAGGAAATGATCGATCCCTCCTATGTGGTCAGTCAAAACTGGTTCTGGGGGGAGCTCCTATTCCTCTGGGACTGGTGCCTGGCTGGCTAATTAGACCAAACGGGATGCAGCCACAGCTGTGAACTACATCTGCTAGTGACAGGGTAGGCATCGTTTGAAGATAAGCAAGGGACTGGACACTGCCCCCAGGCTATCATGTCAGGGGAAGTTGAACTTCTCTCCATACCGAAAGCCTTTATCTCAATTCTGGAAGCCACACTGTGAGAATGCACTGTAAAGTAGGACTTTACCAAGGCATTGTGATGTAATTGGAATGTAGGTCTGCTTATGTTCTAGGAAATGTTGTTGGTATTTTATTGTGCTGGAGGCTGTGAAGATATGAAGATGTGTACTTAATAAAGAAGATTCTTGGCGAAACCAACTTTTGCTTTCCTGATTACTACAGATTTTGGCGACAAGCGTCTGGCAATTCTGCACAGGGGGCAAAGACTATTGGGTAACCTTTACCCCTGAAGAAGTACTGTTTTTTTAAAATATTTTTTAATTGTTTTCTTTACACAACGGTACAAGGTGACCAACCCAGATTACCAATAAGCCCAGCCATATCATGGTATGTACAACAATATATGCCATTCAGCAATACCTCCCAATCAGAGCAATCAAGCAAGCAACAAACAGTTAAAAAAAACTAATTGTGATCAATTGACTCCTATTGCGAGGCATGCAACTCGATCTTCAGAGTACTTGTGCCATCACTGTATGTTGTATCATAAATCCAAATCAACAAAAGGTCACCCTGCACTACCCTCCCTTGGCCCTCCCCCGACTCACCGGCGTGTCTATTAAACCAACACTTTGTAGTAGATCCATAAGTCACAGCAATTGAGCACAGTCCTGGTACTAGATACACAACAATATGGGATACTGTGACTATAGTGGAGGCGCCAGGGGAACCCTTTTCCGGGTGTCTCCCCATCATGGCTATAGGGAATCACTTTACAAGTCACCACTCCCAGTAGGTGCGCTCAGTTCCGAGCCAGAGTCTGCCTCAGGCGCCCTCAGCTCCGCAACCAGGGCCTCCCATGCCCGCACCACTTCTAATGCTTTGTCATTGTGGGATCTCTGAGCCTGCTGCAGGCGAACCACACTCTCACTCCCCGCCCATGAAAGCAGCGCAGCCCTCCATCTAGTAAACCTGGGACCCCCGGGTTCTTCCAATGGGACGTAATCTCTCTTTTGGCTAACACCAAACCCAAGTCCAGAAACTTGCTCGTTAGTTTTGTCTTGCTAGTGTGGGGGAACCAGTGCAAAGGACAGGTTCCCTTGTTCGGAGTAATCTGTTGTTCCGTAATCTCACCCAATAATGCAATGATATCCTCCCAGTAAGTACCCAACTGTGGGCAATCCCACAGCATATGCAAAAGACCCGCACCCCTCCACTTACTGCGGGGGCACCGTGCATCTTCTACATGAAAATACTGATTTATCTTCTCCAGGGTAAGGTACGCCCTATGCAATATAAAAAAATGAACTAACTGAAATCTAGCATTTCTAGTGCCCTTCCATGCCCTCCTGACTATTTGCTTCCAGGTTGAATGAAGAATTTCCCTATCCATGTCTACCTCCCAATGGGATCGGAGCCTCTGTAACAGCAGCAGCCCCTCCTCAAGCATACGACCATATAGACAAGTGATAGCTTTGTAGGTGCCCGCCGCCATCGTAACATATTGGCATACCGCGTTCACCGGGGGCTCTGACAAGCCCGTTCCCCAATATTTCTGAATGGCAACAACCAGGGTCGCATGGAATAAATAGTGACCCTGTGGGAGTCCAAATCTCTCCTGTAACTCGTCATAAGGTAATAAGACGCCATCTCTGTATAAATTCCCCACAACCTGCAGCCCAAGGGCTTGCCACTCTGCAAGAGCCAACCAATCACCGCCATGTGGGAGTGCTGTACACATGCCCAGTAGTATCTCTGGGGCATAAGGGCGCCGTACTCTTGCTCTGCTGTGGTACCGTTTCCAACAAAGCCTCAGTGTGCTTTCCTCTACTGTCAATGAGTCTGCATGTAGTTTCTGTTGTAACACCACAAAGGACAGGACATGTCGGGGCACGTCCGGTTCAACTTCTCGTCCAGGCCCCCGAAACTCCTGTGCTATTGCCTGAGTGAGGCCCTGGAACTGCGCAGCTAGATAATAAAGTTTGAAATCTGGGACAGCGAGACCCCCCTCCGCCCTGGGGCATATCAGTGTGTCCAACGCCACTCGTCTCCTCCCATTCCCCCAGATAAAACTGCTCACCATAGAGCGAAGCTGTCGGAAAAGGGCCATAGGTATCCATACCGGCAATGTGCGAAAATAATAGAGCAGTCAGGGGAGTGCCACCATCTTCAAGAGTGCCACCCGGCCCGCCACCGACAACGGCAATGTTCCCCAAAATTGCATGCTCCCCCTATGCCCCCTCACTGCCCTACCAATGTTACCGTTGAGCAGATCATCCAGATTATGGTAAATATGCGTCCCTAGATAAGGAAGGCAATGAGGCTCCCACGTGACGTTGAGTGCAGTCTCGGGTGGGCCAGATATTTGGGCCACTGGTAAGACACAGGTTTTCCCCCAATTGACTCTCAAACCAGAGATGTCCCCGAACCTGCGGAGGAGGGCTCGCGCCCCCTCCAATGCCTCCCCGGCGTTCTCTAAGAACTTCAAGAGGTCATCCGCATATAGTGAAATAAAGTGCGTCTTGCCCCGGAGGCATAGGCCCTGAAATGCTCGTCCCAATCGGGCACAAATAGCCAATGGCTCTACGGCCAGGGCAAATAAAAGCGGGGAGAGCGGGCATCCCTGTCGGGTGCCTCGCCCCACCAGATACGAGGAGGAGAAGACCGCTCCTACCCTCACTCTGGCGCTCACAGACGAGTACAAAATCTCGGTCCAGCGGACATATCCCTCTCCAAGCCCAAACGCTCTCATAACCGAGAAGAGGTAGGATCACTCCAAGGTATCAAATGCTTTTGCAATATCCACTGAGAGGACCACCGTCCGGCTGTCTGCACCATGGTCTCCACTCAAAATGTATATAAACTATATGTGCTACCCGCAGTATTGCGAGTAGGGATGAAGCCAGCCTGATCGGGATGTACAAGGCGCTGCATATATGGAAGTAGCCGGGTGGCCAGGACACGACTCAGAATTTTATAGTCGGTGGTGAGCATAGATAAGGGTCGATATGCAGAGGGGTCCGTGGGGGCCTTCCCTGGCTTGAGTAGTGGGATGATAATGGCTTCCCTAGTCGAGGATGGCAGCAAACCCAGTTGTTTGGCTTCCTTAAACACCAATAGCAATTTAGGGGCAAGGATATCAATATAAGCCGAATATAACTCAATGGGGAGGCCATCAAGTCCTGGGGTCTTATTACGGGCCAGCTGCTTAACAGCACATCGTATCTCAGCAAGTGTAATATCCCGGCCTAGAGAGTCTGCCTCCTCCACGTCAATGGTAGGCAGCTCCAAATCCTCCAAAAAAGCCTGCACCTCTGAGTCCCCGGTCTGCAGTTGGCTAGTATACAAGTCAGCATAGTAGTCACGAAATTGAGCATTTATTTGCTGCTGGGTGTATTCCAACTGCCCCGATGGAGATGTCAGCGCCAATATAGGAGCACACCTAGGGAGGGGGTTGGCCAGACATGCCAATAATGTACCCACCTTGTCCCTCTCAGCGTGTGCTCGGGCCAAGTAGGCTCAATGGTCGAAGCATCGTAAGCGTTCCACAATCTCCGCCATGGCTTCCCTCAAAATCAAGACCCCCTCTCGCGTCTCCGAGTTGGTAGAGTGATTCCATTCAGCGCTCCTAAGATTCTCCTCTGCAGTGTCTATCTCACGTAGCAGCGCCTTCCGCACTCCCACCCAATTAGCTAAGCAGAAACCGCGGACTACCACCTTGAAAGCGTCCCATTCAACAGCGGTTTTCGTAGTGGTGCCTTCATTTTCTCTAAAATACTGCCCTATCCCCGCCTCTAGGTCAGTCTGAAAAGCCGGGTCTTCTAGTAGCTCCGGTCGCCAAGTAGGGACCGCTGTGCGCTCCCTGGACCAGCAGAAACTCACCAGCAACGGGTTATGATCCGAGATGGTGCGTGACAAATATTTGCTGTTAATCACTAGGGGAGCAAGGTCAGCGCTACATAATATCGCATCAAGCCTCACGTGCAGATCATGCAGAGCCGAGAAATATGAGTAATTCCGTTCATCGGGATGCTGCGCGCGCCGTATATCTGTAAGTCCCCAACTATCCTGCCATTGGGTTCTAACTTTCGAGAGTTTATGGATCGCAGCAGCTGGTAACGGGGGGTAGGACCTATCCATGGTCACATCTGCAATGGAGTTGAAATCCCCACCCAGCAATACTGGAGTCGTGAGATAGTCAGCCAAGGCATCGGACATGTGTGCAAAGAAGGTTGCTTGATCCACATTAGGGGCATAAGCACTAAAGAGGGTCACCTCTCTCCCATGCAGGAGTCCCCTAACGGCTACATAACAGCCCTCTGGGTCTATCAGCTGGTCTGTCAATTGGAAGGGGACCCTGGACCTGACCCAGATCAGTGCCCCCCTCGCATATTCCGAGTAGGTAGTATAATAGAGTTGCCCCGCCATCTACGCTGCAGCGCCAGTCCCTCAGCTCTGGTCAGGTGGGTTTCTTGCAAGAAAACAATTTGCGTGCCCCTACGCACCAGGTACGAGTGAACTTTATATCTGCGCTGCATAAAGTGTAGCCCCCGCACATTCCAATTCAAAAGGGGGTGGTGATGGACAGAGTATCTGAATTAAGCAGAACACTCCTACCCAGTCAAAAGATCAGGGCTTGATCCATCACCGTTTTTTAGCTCACTGCACCATCCCAGTTCAGAACCTGGCTACATGCAAATTAGTCTGACCCTGGCCCAGTGCATCATGGGAACAGGGCAGACCAAACTACCAAGCCAATTCTTTACTGGAAAGGAAACAAGCTTCCGGGGACCGGTTTCTGGCATTACAGCCATCTTCGGCCCGGCTTGCTTGAATCCTGATGGTGCAGTGAGCAAGGGACTCACATCTGAGCATACCCTTCCACACTTGTGGTGGCCACAACGATTCAAAAGGGGGTGGTGATGGACAGAGTATCTGAATTAAGCAGAACACTCCTACCCAGTCAAAAGATCAGGGCTTGATCCATCACCGTTTTTTAGCTCACTGCACCATCCCAGTTCAGAACCTGGCTACATGCAAATTAATCTGACCCTGGCCCAGTGCATCATGGGAACAGGGCAGACCAAACTACCAAGCCAATTCTTTACTGGAAAGGAAACAAGCTTCCGGGGACCGGTTTCTGGCATTACAGCCGTCTTCGGCCCGGCTTGCTTGAATCCTGATGGTGCAGTGAGCAAGGGACTCACATCTGAGCATACCCTTCCACATTTGTGGTGGCCAAAACGATTCAAAAGGGGGTGGTTTGGACAGAGTATCTGAATTAAGCAGAACACTCCTACCCAGTCAAAAGATCAGGGCTTGATCCATCACCGTTTTTTAGCTCACTGCACCATCCCAGTTCAGAACCTGGCTACATGCAAATTAGTCTGACCCTGGCCCAGTGCATCATGGGAACTGGGCAGACCAAACTACCAAGCCAATTCTTTACTGGAAAGGAAACAAGCTTCCGGGGACCGGTTTCTGGCATTACAGCCGTCTTCGGCCCGGCTTGCTTGAATCCTGATGGTGCAGTGAGCAAGGGACTCACATCTGAGCATACCCTTCCACACTTGTGGTGGCCAAAACGATTCAAAAGGGGGTGGTGATGGACAGAGTATCTGAATTAAGCAGAACACTCCTACCCAGTCAAAAGATCAGGGCTTAATCCATCACCGTTTTTTAGCTCACTGCACCATCCCAGTTCAGAACCTGGCTACATGCAAATTAGTATGACCCTGGCCCAGTGCATCATGGGAACAGGGCAGACCAAACTACCAAGCCAAGTCTTTACTGGAAAGGAAACAAGCTTCCGGGGACCGGTTTCTGGCATTACAGCCGTCTTCGGCCCAGCTTGCTTGAATCCTGATGGTGCAGTGAGCAAGGGACTCACATCTGAGCATACCCTTCCACACTTGTGGTGGCCAAAACGATTCAAAAGGGGGTGGTGATGGACAGAGTATCTGAATTAAGCAGAACACTCCTACCCAGTCAAAAGATCAGGGCTTGATCCATCACCATTTTTTAGCTCACTGCACCATCCCAGTTCAGAACCTGGCTACATGCAAATTAGTCTGACCCTGGCCCAGTGCATCATGGGAACAGGGCAGACCAAACTACCAAGCCAATTCTTTACTGGAAAGGAAACAAGCTTCCGGGGACCGGTTTCTGGCATTACAGCCGTCTTCGGCCCGGCTTGCTTGAATCCTGATGGTGCAGTGAGCAAGGGACTCACATCTGAGCATACCCTTCCGCACTTGTGGTGGCCAAAACGATTCAAAAGGGGGTGGTGATGGACAGAGTATCTGAATTAAGCAGAATACTCCTACCCAGTCAAAAGATCAGGGCTTGATCCATCACCGTTTTTTAGCTCACTGCACCATCCCAGTTCAGAACCTGGCTACATGCAAATTAGTCTGACCCTGGCCCAGTGCATCATGGGAACAGGGCAGACCAAACTACCAAGCCAATTCTTTACTGGAAAGGAAACAAGCTTCGGGGGACCGGTTTCTGGCA
This sequence comes from Lissotriton helveticus, assembly GCF_964261635.1. Taxonomy (NCBI): domain Eukaryota; kingdom Metazoa; phylum Chordata; class Amphibia; order Caudata; family Salamandridae; genus Lissotriton; species Lissotriton helveticus. The sequence goes on along the minus strand of NC_136070.1, from coordinate 131,603,913 downwards.
TTACAGCCGTCTTCGGCCCGGCTTGCTTGAATCCTGATGGTGCAGTGAGCAAGGGACTCACATCTGAGCATACCCTTCCACACTTGTGGTGGCCAAAACGATTCAAAAGGGGGTGGTGATGGAGAGAGTATCTGAATTAAGCAGAACACTCCTACCCAGTCAAAAGATCAGGGCTTGATCCATCACCGTTTTTTAGCTCACTGCACCATCCCAGTTCAGAACCTGGCTACATGCAAATTTGGTCTGCCCTGTTCCCATGATGCACTGGGCCAGGGACAGACTAATTTGCATATAGCCAGGTTCTGAACTGGGATGGTGCAGTGAGCTAAAAAAACGGTGATGGATCAAGCCCTGATCTGTTGACTGGGTAGGAGTGTTCTGATTAACTCAGATACTCTGTCCATCACCACCCCCCTTTTTGTAATTATTTTGGCCACCATGAGTGTGGAAGGGTATGCTCAGACATGAGTCCCTTGCTCATTGCACCATCAGGATTCAAGCAAGCCGGGCCGAAGACGGCTGTAATGCCAGAAACCGGTCCCCGGAAGCTTGTTTCCTTTCCAGTGAAGAATTGGCTTGGTAGTTTGGTCTGCCCTGTTCCCATGATGCACTGGGCCAGGGACAGACTAATTTGCGTATAGCCAGGTTCTGAACTGGGATGGTGCAGTGAGCTAAAAAACGGTGATGGATCAAGCCCTGATCTGTTGACTGGGTAGGAGTGTTCTGATTAACTCAGATACTCTGTCCATCACCACCCCCTTTTTGTAATTATTTTGGCCACCATGAGTGTGGAAGGGTATGCTCAGACATGAGTCCCTTGCTCATTGCACCATCAGGATTCAAGCAAGCCGGCCCGAAGACGGCTGTAATGCCAGAAACCGGTCCCCGGAAGCTTGTTTCCTTTCCAGTGAAGCATTGGCTTGGTAGTTTGGTCTGCCCTGTTCCCATGATGCACTGGGCCAGGGACAGACTAATTTGCATATAGCCAGGTTCTGAACTGGGATGGTGCAGTGAGCTAAAAAACGGTGATGGATCACGCCCTGATCTGTTGACTGGGTAGGAGTGTTCTGATTAACTCAGATACTCTGTCCATCACCACCCCCCTTTTTGTAATTATTCCCGCACATTCCAAGTCATGCATTTTACATCAGGTGATGGGCTCATTGTTTTGTAACATAAAGCCCCAAAAATCGCTATTCCTCTCTAACCACGCCGGTGAGTCACAATACCCAACTCTAACATCCCTTTGCCCCAACAGTCCCAAACCACCCTCTGCATTGCCCTCCTTCCCTAGAACAGGCACTAACATAGCAATCCCGTCCAAACTAACCCAACTTTCGTCCCTAAAGTATTAAAGGCGTACTAACTGGGGACCATCCGGTGGGCGTCGGATAGAGCCTAGCAAGCAAACAATCAAATAAAGCAACCCCCAAACAGCACCACAAAGGTCCCATGAAACCTAATATCGTCAACCCCCCTCCTGCCTATGATCAGTGCCTTCCAACTTTAGCCACTGTCCCTCTGCGTCGTCCTTGGTTCAAGCCAGGAGCCTCCCTCCCCGTTCCCAGTCACACGGAGCAGCACAGCAAGATCCGAGTGCCATCCGCTCGCTCGTTCTCGGTTACAACAGCCCCACAATATCCACATAAAGTGCAAAAGTTACTCATCCAGGAGTTCGTCTGCCATGCCAGGCGTGACCAGTGGCAAGTTTACACTGTCGGACGCTGTTGACTCAGCCTCCGAGCCCTCCTTGTCCTTCTCCAGGTCTGATTCCAGCAGCTGAGTCGCCGGCATGTCGCTAGATATGGCTGACACCGCCTCCAAAGCACCCCTGCGCTCCACGTCAGTCTGCGAAGTAGATGGCTTCTGCAGGCCCCGCCGTCGACGGCGTATCCTTTGTGACTTCCGGAGTTGTGAGGGTTCAGTGAGGCTCTGGGATTGTCGCTCCGGCCCATCTTTACCAGCCCAATAAGATTCCAGCCATGTCCACGCCTCTTCTGGCGTTTCATGGAAGCAAGTCCTCCCATCCAGGACTATCTGGAGTTTGGCAGGAAACAACAGGGAGTGCTGGAGTCCCTCCTCTCGTAGTTCCTTCTTGACTGCCTGGAAGGAAGCCCGGCGTCGCTGTGTCTCGAAGGTATAATCCGGGAACAGAGTGACTCTACTGTTACCCACAGGATACGGTCCTTCCGTGCCGGCTTTCTGGAGCAGGAAGTCTCTGTCTCGATAGTGCAGCAGGCACGCTACCACCGGTCGGGGAGGCCGCCCTTGCTGCGGTGGTCTCGCCGGGACTCGATGCGCCCGTTCCAGAGTGTAAAAGGTAGACAGGCCCTCCGGAGCAACCACCGATCTCAGCCAGTCCTCTAGGTAGCGTATCATGTCCGGCCCTTCCGCTTTTTCAGGTAGACCCACCACGCGGATGTTGTTCCGCCTATTTCTCCCTTCCGCATCCTCAGCGCGTTTCTCCAGGGCGGCGATGCAATCCAAGGCATTCGTCACGGTCGCACTCAACGCAATCTGTGCAGGTTCCACCTCCTGGATCACCTTCTCCACCTGCTTCACCCTATCCACTAGTTTAGAGTGGTCCGCCCGTAACAGGCCAAGGCCAGTTGCCACCAATGTCCTGCTGCAAGGCAGCTCGAGAGTCCGCGATGGCCGTCAAGATCTTGTCCAGCTGCCGCTGCAGGCCAGGGTCTTGTGGGAGTTCATGTGTTTCCTGTTCAGGTTGGGGCGAGGGTACGGCATCGGACAGTTGTTGCACCCCATCCTTTCTTCCTTTGAGTTTGCCCATATCAAAGATCACCAGGCCACTCCCGCAGGGTCCAAGGTACAGGATCATGCTGTTCGTGACTGATGTGCAGCTGCAGTTCGCTCCGACGGGGCCAGAACTGTTCACTGCACTACTAGGTCGGCTCCTCACTCTCGGTATGCCTCAGTGCTATTCCGTTCACGTGCGCCGCAGTCTAGCTCCAGCAGCCAGGCAAGGTCGCCAGCGTCATGCAATTCTTACTTAGTCCGTTCCCAGGTCTCGCAGCCCCTTGATGGTTCTTGGTCGACGCAGTGCTCCTCGCCCCAGGGTGTGCAATGTCAGCGAGTGTCGCCGCTGTAGCTCCCAACAACCTGTTTCGTTTGTCAAAGTTGCACCAGCCGGATCGATCCCCGTTGGGTTGTCGTGCTGCGCAGCTCCGGAGGCGGTACTCCTCTCGCCGTTTCAGGCCTCTCAATGTGCTGGTGCTCCCCCAGTGCTTGCTCACTATTAGTTCGGGGCAGCCACCAACGTTTGGGCTCCTCAGGCTGCACTCCGTCCGACAGCTCCTTGGCCGTCACCGCCCAGCCGGCAGCTCAATCCTCAAGGATCCCGCTCTCGCCTGCACGCCGGCTCGCAGCGCCCGGCGGTCCCAGGGCCACTCACCCGCCTCTGCAGCTAGTAGCCCCAGGTCCCACCCGGCCCCACTCACCAGCGCCGAGTCAAGCAGTTCCGATCCTTTAACTGTGCCCAGTTCGTGGAGGTGTCCCGGAGCTGTTCTCCCACCACGCTCCCTCCGATGGCTGAGGGGGAGGGGGGGAAGGGTACGCAGAGCACCCTCGCCGCAATTCCAGGCAGAGTTCGAGGACCTCCCGGGCCGCCACCGAAGGGGGCCCGCACTCTCCCCTCCACGCTCCTCATTTCCTCGCGGCAAGCTATCAGCTCTCCGTCATCGCGGCTCAGGAGTCGCCGACCTCCGTCTCTGCACCATTTTGAATTTGCCGCTAGTCTCGAGCGTGGCCCAGGAAGTCGCCAAAAGTGCTCCAATCACGCCGTTTGGAGGGTCAAGTTACTCCCACTTAGTTCCCCCACGGTCACCGATCACAGAGGACTGTAGGGGGGACGAGGTAGTCCCCGTACAGGATAATTACGGGACCTTCTTAGCGGAGCTCGGCGATCACGCTATCGCTTGCATTGGCCTCCAAGCCACGCCCCCCTGGAGAAGTACTGGTGTTGGACAGTACTATGAAGAGTAATTGATCTGCTTTCTAAAAAAAATTGCTGTGTCTACTGGAACAGTCAGCTACATGTTTAATTTCTTCTGTATTCCACCTAGTTTTGTGGAATTATTACCTGGTTGTGTTCCATAAAGGAAGGAGTACAATTCAGGCTTTCTGCTTTTTGGTTAAAAAAGAAGTTGCAGTCTTCTATTTTTATAATATTTATTGGTGGAGGTGCAGTAAAGATTTCCGATTTGTGCGATGTTTTATTTCATTTTGTTCGAGGTAACTCGTTAGGAAGGATAAAGCCAGTACAGTTACTGTTGCCTTACTTGAGCGCACTGAGCACAGTGTTCGGAGGAGCCGGCATTGACATTTCAGCCTGTATTGCTCGAGCGCTTCCAGCACGTGCTGTGAGACCCACTGACACTGGCCTTGACGCGGGCGCAGCCTCACTCCTTTCTTAAGCATTGCTAGGCCACAGTGAAGCCTCACTGATGCCAGCATTAGAGTTTTGCTTCGCCCTGTGCTTCAAGTTTTGGTTCTCTGCCGAGCGCACATGAAAGAAAAAGAAAAAACGTCTTGCCTGTGTTTTAAAGTTAACACTTCCACTCACATTTTTCTTTTGCTGGCTTCTTCAGGCTTCTCCAGCCTCTTTTAAGGGATAAAAACAGCAGGCATAGAGATAGGACTGCACCACTTCAAGGGATAATACTGCATCACTGCACTCCACTTAAAAAAAAAGGAAGAAGGACTATCTAACTGAAAAAAGACTCTATACAAGTTATGAGAATAGACTCTACAAAAGTTGTTATTTCAATTTATTGTTGTAACTTATTATTTTAGTATATTTTGGTAGCGTGTTATTTTATTTTTCCCTTTTAGGGATGGCAGAACAAGGAATGGCTGCTCCGCCAAGTTTCTTGCTTTCACCTGGAGAACCTCTTATACCTTGGAAACGACGAAAAACATATGTTTGCTTACATGTTGGCTTTAGGTGGAGATAAATATGGACCAGTGAGGTGGCAAGCAATATTGCTTCATCATTTAGGTACTGAAGGAAGGAGGATTTACAACAACCTTCTAGAGGTTTCGCTAGGCAGTGGAGAAGGACAGCCTATAAATTTATATGAAATGTCTCTGCAGATATTAGAAAAATATTTTTCTGCAAAAGTAAGTGTGGTTTTTGAGAGACAAATGTTTCTGTTGCATGCATAGCCATGATGAAGACATTATGACTTTTGGTGCTGTTCTAAAGCGTTTGGCAGTGACGCGTGAGTTTCAAAATGTGTCTGAATCTTTAATACGTGATCAAATTGTGAGATGCACAAACAACAAGACAGTTAAAGAAAATCTCTTGTCCATTTATCCTACCTTGGAAGAATCTATAGAGATAGCCAGAAAAATGGAGCATACTGCAGTATGGATGAAAGAAAAAGACATTTCTAAGCTCAGTGTTAGGTGCGTAGAGAAATAAATACCTGAAGTAGAGGTGAAGCAAGTTAAATTCAAGCAACCCTTTAAAGCTCCGGAACCTGAAAGTGGTAAGGTTGAAGATAGGAGGAAGATAACATATAACAGGTGTGGTGGTCCAGGACATATAGCTTCAAGTCTTACGTGTGGTGCAAGGAATGTCACTTGCAGGGCTTGTGGGAGAAGAGTCCATTTGGCTAAGTTCTGTAGGTCGAAAGGAAGGGCGCAAGACACTAGTGTAAAGGTTGTAGAAAGCTCGGGAGAACTCCGAGAGGAAATCATATTAACAGTAAATGAAACTGAAGACTCCATAGCTGTGGAGAGCAACAGCATGTTGAGTGTGAAGAAGGAAAGCCCAGGGTTATTAGAAAAATCACATTGCAACATCACCTTGGGCACTGTTCAAGTCAAAGTGTTAGCGGACTCAGGAGGTTTTTTCACTTTGTTTTCAAGGGACATGTATATTTATGATGTTAAGAGTCAGGTTACTGACTTGCTGCTGGTAGATGTTAAAGCAGTGGCATATGGCGGTAGGAAGATCAATATCATAGGCATGAAGTGGATAGATATTCATTTTAAACAAATGGTGTTCATTGAAGGGTATACATTATGGAGTAGGGTTCAAATCTTTTGGGGTGGCACCACCAAAAAGATTTGAACATCATTCTGGACCCCAATGCTGTGTAGCCGGTAATGTGTGTTGAACCAGTGAACGAGAACACCTTGCTTAAACTTGATACTGAGATGGAATTGGGTAAAAAGTTAGTGATGGGGTTTCCACATGTGTTTTCAGACAAGTTGGGTCAAATGAAAAAATGTACCCATTGGATAATTTTAAAGAAAAACAGCATCCCTACTGTACATAAGGTGAGACCTGTACCCCTTCTTTTGAGAGAGTAACTTCAACAAGAATTGAATAGGTTGTAGAGTGAGAAAATCATTGAACCAATAGATTCATCCGAATGGCTTGCCCCTATTGTTGTTGCTCTCAAGTAGGGGAACAAAATTTGCCTTTGCATTGACCAACACGATTTAAACTAAAATATATGGATTGACTGGCAACCATTGCCCAATATATCGCAGAAATGCTGAGTGGAATGGGAGGGGAGAAAGTGTTCAGTGTATTAGGCATGTCGGCAGCATATCACCGGATAAGTTTGCATCACACATCTAGGTCTCGCGCATCATTTGTGAGCCGCCTGGGTGCTTATTGCTATTGTTGTATGCCGTTTGGCTTGGTGTCAGCCTTGGCAGTCTTTCAGAGAATAATGCTGAATATTTTCCAAGGTATGCAAAATGTGTTGTGCTTCCAGGACGACGTTATGGTGGTGGGGGAGTCATGGGAAGATAATGATATGCTGTTGAATGAGGTGCTAAAATGGATTGCTGATCATGGTTTGACTTTGATGAGGGAAAAGTTTCAGTTGAGAAGACAATAAGGGAGTTACTAGGGCCATGAGAATTCTGAAAGAGGTATAAGACTGAAGAAAAGTATTATGAAGGCTATCAAGGAAGCCCCTTTACCTGGTGACAAGGAGGAGTTGAAATCATTTTTGGGACTAGCGGAATATTGTTCCAAGTTTGTCTCCAATTTTCCTGATGAAGTATAGAGCATGAGAGCCTTGTTAAAAAAGGGGGTAGCGTTTGAATGGGGAACAGTGTGTAGGACTGCATTTGATAACATCAAGTGGTCCCTTGCGCACGCACCTACATTGGGACATTTCGATGTCAATAGGAAAACCATTGTCTCTACTGATGCCAGTAATGAGGGGTTTGGGGCGGTCGTGTTTCAAAAGGTGGATGGTGAGAACAGAATTATAGGATTTGAGTCACATCGCTTGCAAGGAGCGGAGCGGTCATATTCAGCCATAGAGGAGGAAACATTGGCCTGTTGCTGGGGTATGAACCACTTTAGGTATTAAAAAACCAAAGCGGAAGGTGCACTCAAATCAAACTCAATAGAGCGAGAGATGTTTAGTTGATTTTCTTCTTTATTCAGTTCAAAAAATTGTTTTCATTGCGCACAGGCACAGCCAACGCGTTTCGTTCCCTACGTGCCGTGGGAACTTCGTCAGGGCATCAATGGAAATTACGACAATTAAGATGGCAGAAATATCAGTTAGCGACGTAGTACGAATTTCTTAACCGATACGTCAAGAGACAACGTCATGAGTTCCCTGAAATGTCGGTCCGTCGTGAGATAAATAAATGACACCAAAACAAAATAAATCTACTGTAGGGAACCAGAGATATGAATTTTTAACGATGTCACTTTCTAGTGCTTAGAAACCAACAGTGCCCCTTTTAGTCATTTTGTTTTCTCTGACAAGGACACCATTAGAAATTGCTCTGGAGAATCTCACCAAATGTGTTGTGCCGCCTTCTCCAGCAGGCTGGGTCCAGTTAGAACTCCTTCCTGAAGTTCTGTTTGCGGGTCCCAAAGTATCCAACACACAATCCAAGGTTCTGGAAACTCCAAGAGGGTCCTTGAAAGTGTGAAACTTCAATTCCGCAATCCACTTGAACAAAACCCTTACAAATCCAGCTCTACTCCAGGCTGGGAATTCTTTGTGGGGATGTCCAGGTGAGCTCTATTAACCTTTATCTTGCAGGGTGTCCACTCTTTAGTCCTTTTGCAGCAAGGTAATCCACAGGGCTGCAGTTTCAGTTGGTGCAGTCTTCAGAGGTCAGGCCTTAGAAATCTTTGCACAGCAAACCTTCTCAGCAGGGAACTTCTTGCTTTAGTAAGTTTCAAGCAGCAGATCTGGAGGGTTTCGCCTCTCTCAGATACTTATTCCAAGGTCTCTGGGTCAAGCAGGAGGTCACTTCTGACCAATGGGAGCAGGGTAACTGCTCATAGTTATGACCACATCCTGTACAGTGTGGCATTATTTTGTCCCAGAGTGCATCAAATCTTCCAAATCCATAATGGTTGATTTTCCAGCAATGAGGTAAAAGATGGCTAAGCACACCCCATAGGAAGGCTTATTTCCATAGACTCTCCCCCTACCATGTACACATACCTTCCCTAATCCTGGTTCTGGTGGGGGCAAAAGTGTAAAGCAGAAACTGACACTGTGGCCATCCCTCTGCCTTTGAAGACCATGGTTTACGACCCCTTCCCCTGGCCTGGCATTCCTATTGAACTACACCCTGCCCTGCCAGCAGAGATGGTTAACCCCAGGGGCTCTTTATCACCTCTTCAATGCAGCCTGTCTAATCCACTTAACTCTGACCAATCAGGGCAGCCCACTGGCAGGCTGAATTTGAACTTACAAACAAGAAAGTCTTATAAGTTCTTGTATGTACACTTTAGGAGAAATTCAACAATATGATATTGTTGGATTTACTACTACCATTCTGGGAAGTCCTTGAATGGCCAGTCTAGTCCTCTCCTATTAATAGTTATTAAGCAATAACTTCCTACCATGTTAATCTATGTGACAAGGGATTTGGATTTGCAATGGGAAAAATGACTTGGGCCATTTTTCCAGAACCAGGACTTACAAAAACATATTTTATAAGTACTTGCCTTATATCTACAGGAACCCCACCACAAGTGTGCAACTAGGGGAGTCTTTAGGGATTCTGAATCAGTAGAAATATTGCAGATTCTCCTGTTACTGTGCTCCTAGCATCAAAGTGCAATTTGAGCAGCACTTTACCACAATGTGGGGAGGGAAATGTGAACTTTCACTTTACCCAGGCACATACAAAGTCATTTTTATAAGGGTGTACCTTATAGATAACTGATGCCCCACCCCTGGGATACCTAGGGGAGACCCTGGGGGTCCATAATATGCCAAAACATTGTAGGTTATCATTTTTTAGGTGCCCCTACTACCAATGTCGAGTTTGGGCACAGTTTACTCTTTACAAACAGTCCTGGCACCCAGGGCTGTTTTTAAACTGACCTCAGGCTTCAGAATTGCACACATGCAAGTGCATAAAAAGCTGCATAAAAAGCTGCTGGCCTCTCAACTGCCATGCCCCAGGGTACTGGGGACTTCTAGGTAGATTCAAACCCCTGCCCTATTCTATACTAGGGGCTTATGGGGTAGGGCATGCCAATTACAGGGATGCCCCACCAAACCATAGTGTACCCTGGTGTATGTTAAGTGTTTTAACTGTATTCTAATAAGTCTTTTTCAGCTTAGCACTGGCCCTGGTTAGGCAGAGCCCAGGATCCGTCAAAATCAGTTACCAACAGTATCAGTCAGCAAAAAGTTGGGGGGTGCCCAGGGCACAGGATGACTTTGCAACTGTAACCAATCACAATAACTATTTACACAGAGAGCATATGCACTTTAGCACTGATCAGCAGTGGTAAAGTGCCCAAAGTCCTATAGCCAACAACCAGAGGTCAGGAAAAACAAAGGAGAAAGAAGCAAAAAGTCTGGGGATAACTCTGCAAAAAGGGCCATTTCCAGCCGTGTCAAATTGTGTGTCCAAATTGGATGATGGAAGGGAATGGAGCATGGGAAATTTGTGTAAGGTCAAATCTTCTATTAAATGTTCCATTTACCTTTCCTGTTGGTGTCTCAGTGTTGTTATGGTGCTGTTATTATTTATACTCTTTCCCGTTGGAGATTCTTTTCTTGCACTGGTAACTTTCCTTGTTTTCTGTGGGGGGAGAAGTGTGGGAATGCACTGTAAAGTAGGACTCTACAAAGGCATTGTGATGTCATTGGAATGTAGATTTGCTTAAGTTCTAAGAAATGTTGTTAGTATTTTATTGTGCTGGAGGTTATGAAGATATGAAGATGTACACTTAATAAAAAAGATTCTTGGAGAAGCCACGTTTGCGTTCCTGATTACTACACACACCTAATCAAGCTCCTTGGTGACAGTTTGAAGCCCAACCAAATGGGCTTCTAGAGGCTTTAGTCAGGCTAAAGGTAACTTTTTTAAAGTACCTTTTGTAAAATATTTGTTACAAATCTGACTTTCCAATTATTTGGATTTGTGATAAATATTTTTAAAAGTCCTAGAATGAACATTTATCTGGTTCCTAGACTGAGATAATTTAAAAAAATCAAAAATCATCTCAATGCTTTCCAAGGGAACAGCTTACCCCACTACAGTGAAAATAGCCTTGACGGCATCGTCACTGCAAGGACATGTTCAGCATTAAACATTTACATGTCCTATTTTTAAATATCATGCATCCTGTTTTATGGTCATTTAAGGCTGTCTCAGGGGTTACTTAATACATTAGGAGGGTTTAGGCTTGTCAGGGATTATTTTAATAGGTTGATTTTCAGTTTAAACCTATACAGGTATTTTACTGGTTGTAGGCCTCCAGTCATGTTTTGCACTGTCAGTTTAGTGGTGGTACAACAGATGGTGCAGTTCACTAGTGACATTTAACTTACTGTATCTGGGTAACTGTTGTACCATATACCAATCAATCAATCAATTATATGTAGAGCGCACTACTCACCAGTGAGTATCTCAAGGTGCTGAGGGGGAGGGTGGGCTGCTACTGCTCGAACAACCAGGTCTTGAGAAGTCTCCTGAAGGTCAGCAGCTCCTGGGTCTGTCGAAGGTGGATAGGGAGGGTGTTCCATGTCTTGTCGGCGAGGTGCGAGAAGGATCAGCCGCCGGTGGTCGTTTGGTGGATGCGTGGGATGGTGGCGAGGGCAAGGTCAGTGGAGCGGAGCTGGCGGTTGGGGGTGTAGAAGGTGTCTGTGAGCCGTTTGTTGAGGTATGCTGGTCCGGCATCATGGAGTGCTTTGTGAGCGTGGGTGAGGAGCTTGAAGGTGATCCTCTTGTTGATGGGGAGCCAGTGCAGGTCTCTCAGGTGGGCAGTGATGTGACTGTGGCGGGGGAGGTCGAGGATGAGGCGTGCTGAGGCGTTCTGTATGCGTTGGAGTCTCTTCTGAAGTTTGACCGTGGTTCCCGCGTAGAGTGCATTGCCGTAGTCTAGCCTGCTGGTGACAAGGGGCCTGGGTGACCGTCCTTCTGATTCCTGTGGAGATCCATCTGAAGATCTTGCGAAGCATGCGGAGGGTGTTGAAGCAGGAGGAGAAGACGGTGTTAACTTGCTGCGTCATAGATAGTGATGAGTCCAAGAAGAACCCCAGGTTGCGTGCGTGGTGGTGGGTGTTGGTGCAGCTCCCAGCGAGGCCGGCCACCAGGAGTCGTCCCAGGTGGAGGGGGTGGCGCCAAGGATGAGGACCTCCATCTTGTCCGAGTTCAGTTTCAGTTGGCTGTTCTCCATCCAATCGGCGATGGCCTTCATTCCTTCGTGGAAGTTAGTTTTGGCAGCTGCGGGGTTTTGGTGAGGGAGAGGATCAGCTGGGTGTCATCGGAGTGATAGAGCAAGATTTCGCATATTTCGCGACTTGCTTGAGTCATGAACCTCGAATCTGTCATAACCCGGTAATCCAATTTGTTTGTTGTACTAATTTTCCTTTATTTTTGAATGCGCGTGTATCTTAGTGATGCTTGCCTATGTGTTTTACTAATACGATTAATCTGTGTCCTTAAAATGGCCGCCGGTTGGAATATTGCTTCTGCGCATGCGTTAGTCACACTCACGTGACGTGACGTAGTTGTAATTCTCGAGGGAAAGTGTGCGCATGCGTAATAGCCACAAGATGGCTGCTTATGTATTAATATGGTGAAGCTCGTGCAGATGTTCTCGTGTTATTGTGTATTGCACTAATATATAACTGCATAGTATATTTTTTATAGTGGTAAACCATAAGTACAAGATCATGATATGTAGTACCTACGTTCATTTCTATGTATTAATTTGTTTTCGCTTACTTTTCATGTACCGCGATAATTTGGGGGGTCTGACCAAACCGAGAACCATCTTGAAGGTCCCTTCTGCGCATGTCGCGCAGCCAGGGAGAAATGTCCTTGAGCAGTGGAACTCAGCCAGCTGGCAGCCACAGTCAAGATGCTCCTGCGAAAGCCACCTCTGACCTAGGAGGATGGAGCAGAATTTGTTCTTCATTTGTAACAATTGTAATTCTTCATTGTATTCTGTGAAACTTTTCGTGGGAACCCCAATCTTGCTAGGCGGATCCCTAGAATGTAAATTTAGGCTTACAGTAGTCTGTTCTGATTGGTGTGTTAACCTAGCCTACTTTGGGACCAATCGAAATTGTGGATTCTGACACTTTGCAACATTTGGGGGTGGTACACTGACCCAAAACAGTATATCTAACCTAGGTTCAGCTAGAGAAATTGTCCGACTTGTCTGAATAGCTGACCTGTCACTGACCCAACGCACTCAATAGGTGACTGAATTTACAGAGCGCTGCGGAGCACTCTGTCCGAAATTGACCATAGAATTTTAAAGGTTTACTAAACCTTAAGTGCTGGCGGAGCACTTTGCTGGGGAGATCGCTAACCCAATCGGGGTCCTGACTGATAGCTGCAGAGAGGGTGGAGCGCAGGCGTTGCTTCCGAACTGCGGGTGCTGGTCGTGCCTTGGTGGTCCTGTCCTGATCCTAATCTGGGTTTCCTGTCCTGTCCTGGGGTGTCCATTCTGCACCTGCTGTCCCATTGATGACTGCTATTCCTTGGGGTATTTCCTGTCCTTGACTGATCCGTGGCCAGGGTTGGTTTTCATACCATTCTAGGTAAATATATAGATAGGGCTGAGAACTCTATACTGCACCTTTCTATTTTCTGTCTTTGCTTCAATAAAGACATACCTTTGCACATGTCATAATTTCCATGTTTTTCGCAATCTACTATATGAATGACCATTGCATTTTTCATAGCATGTTCCTATGTTACCCTACCTTTTAGAGCACAATTCTCTCCATACTGTTTATGAATTTAGATATGGTTCATAGTTTCTCCTGAATTCTATTTTTGAAATAATAATATTAGAATTATAGCGTGTTCCACTTCTCACCCTTCCGAATAGATGTATAGGATTCCTAATTTTCCACTCGTTTTCATGAAGTGCGTCCCAATAGTATAATTCTAGTACATGCAATACGTTTGCTCATTTATTGATGTCTATTCTTGAGTTTCAGTTTGAAGTCTACTTAGCGTGTTCCCTGTCGCACTATTTACAAAAAATCTAAATGACTGCCCTTACACTTTTTTTGTATGGTTATGTTCTTTTTGTTATCTTGATTATCGATTGCCTTTTAACTGTAAGCCTAATACTCTCAGAAACTGATTTCTAGATAAAACCTTTAAAACTTCTCAGTTGTCCGTGGTCATTTTATGAATATCAAAGGTATTTTTTAAAGTTGGGTTTTGTATTTTGTCTACTTTTCTTCACAGCTAGCTCCCTGATCCATTGTGGTCATAGGTACCCGTAACTGTGGATTGGTAAGTCGGGTACACTAGAAATAAAGAAGGAATCAGGGTTGCTGATGGTAGGTTTGTGAGGTCACCTGATTAATGTATATGGTGAATTGAAATTTATAGGCCCGAAAACTATATGGTGAAATTATTGGTCAGGTGACCCCCGATCTCTATCAGTAATTTTCTGGCAGCAGAGGTAATGGTTAGGGACTAGTTAAAGTTAGGTAGGACTAGTTAAGCTAGATAGGTTGGATGCTGCTAAGTTTTTTTATGATAAAAATTTTATTGCTGCTAAAAATAAACGTTTTCGTGGATTGATCACCCACGTGAAATGTTTGCTTTGAAAAATTATGAAATGTTTTAAATTGTTTTTCTTATTATTGTACTGATATATGTATTAACCCATTCGTAAAGTTACTGTTACATGTTTGTTGGGAATCCATGGGAATTTAATAGCGAGTGGTGAAGAGAATCCACTTGCTTTGAGGTCACTTACTCCAGGAAGGTTAGTGCAGGTTAGGTAGAACTGGAAGCACTAACTAGGGTTTTTCTGAATATATGTTTGAATAAATGATTGCTACGAGATCATTGGCAAAACTTCTCTCGTGATATAACCTAGTAAGAGTCACAGAGGAAGGAGTAGCAGGTTCATCGGAGCTTGAGTGATAGCAAAGGGGTTCGCTGGTGAAACGTTGGACTTAGAATATATCCCAGAAACGTGGATGAGTCTAAGGAAGTAACGGGTTCCCTAATGCTTGAGTGAAGGGTAGGCAGAAGAGATCTATCCGTAGTGTGTGAAAAGTAAATGGAAGTAGTTTACTTGCAGTGAAACAAATTCTTTCTGTCTAGACACTTGAGTACAGTGGCGAATGTGTATTCGTTGTTAAATAACCAAGCACTAGCACTTTAGAAAGAAATAAAGTTTCCGTTACCTTGTGAAGGAGGGAGTCAGTCGCGAAGCTGCTCTGACGTCACTCCGTGCCGCGCTGGGATTGGTAGACGCAGCGGGTGAGTAGCGGAGCTGGAATTGTAAAGGAGGGGTGAGTGCCGAAGCGTGAGAACCTGTCTCACGAAAGGCCGCGCACCCATTGGTCGAGATTATTTGAATTCGTGCATTTCATTGGCCGCACGAAAATAAGAGACGCACTAGGATTGGGAGCGACTTGTAAACAAAGCCGCTCGCAAAAGTTGTATGTGGCACTCGTATAGGCCGCATACTAGACCTGATCCACGATATTTAGGGTTTGAGAACGATCAGTGGAAAGGGCATAAAACCGACATTATGTACGGAAATAAGAGAAAAATATCCCTTGTAAATAAGGTGAAGAATTATTTTAAAAAGGACAAACCGATTAGAACCAGAGAAGGTGTTGTCATCCCGCCACCGAATACTCCCGCATATTTCATGATGTTCGATACGGGTACCACTCGTGTGTATGGTTGGAAAATTGGGTGGAGTACACAAAAGATGACGGAGTATTGGCTTTTCCGTTAGAAGGTACATTTAATGGCAGAATTCTATTTAATTTGAGGACCCGAATGAATGATTTACATCCCAGACCTAGATTAACGCAATACGAAGCATTAGAGGAATGGGAAATCGAAGCTTTTGAAAGGGATAAGCCCCGGATGGATAAAGGGTTGACTAAATTTTATCCGAAACTAAAACAAGAGACCCGTGACAAAAAGATGAAACAGTGGAGACAGAATATGATAGTAGAAGGACTGTTTCCAATGATGCCAGTGGGTGGTCCTCCTGGGGGGGAAAAGAAGACGGAAAAGTGCAAACATTGGGTGCCTATTGGAGAGTCAGATGATGAATTATTAGATGACCTGTTTATGAGAAGTCCGCCTCCTTACAATGAAAGAAATAGACCTTCCAGTGAGGGGGATAATTCTCGAAGACCTCCTCTCCAGGAAGAGGCCAGATCTGCCAGTGTGGTAGGGGGTTGCTTCATACCTTCCTATACCGAGAGTTTAGGTCCCTTAGATGCAAGGGATATTTATCCAAGAATGCCAGCTAGTGGGGACGCAAGATACTCCTGTGAAAGAGACTTTTGCTCTAGATTGCCCTACGAAGGTGAGGCAAGACCATCCAGTTCAGGAATGCCGTTCCTCAACCCTCCATATGAGGAAGAACCAAGATCCCTAGGCACAGGTACTTTGCCCCCAAGACCTAGTAATAGTGAAGGACCCAGAGAAACACTTCCCACTGCCCCGAGTTGTGCTCCAACTTTAACCCCACAAGTATTACATGACAATTCAGTCGAAAGGATATTGGAGGACAGAGAACAAGAGGCACTAGCTAAGCAGAGAGCTGAAATAATTCAGAGGATTTCTCAGTTAAATGCAAGTCCTGAGTCTTTAACAATTCCGGTTACTATTGGACCAGTGGTTCCATTGTATGGGGATCGACAGGGAAGTCCAAGAACTCCAGTTATTACCCCAGTTGTAGCCCAACCGAGATCAGAGCCCTTAATTGTAGATGACTTAACAAGTGAATGTGAGTCTGAAGTTTCACTAATGGATCTGCCCATTAGGGAACCAGGAAAAAGGATGCAGAAAAGACATAATCCTTTCAATGTGAGGGAGATTCAAATGGAATCAACTTCGGGTACTAAGAGTGTCACGATAGTAACTCCTGAAGAAATTGAGAGATGGAGTCGAGAATTAGAAAAACAAACTCTTCAGTCGAAACCTCTAGATCTCTACAAACTGAGAGTAGAAATAGAAGAACTTATGGCAGGAAATGTAGGATTAGACAGACTAAATACCTACTCGGAAGAAGAGCTGTTGTTTATCTGCAAGAGCCTTACTCGAAATGCCAGGGTACTCCATGAAAAACTAACTGACACTGCAGCTAGTATGGGAATAGATATCTCGAAATCAAAACCTTTGCAAAAACCGTACAGAGCAGCTTTCTCAGACAAGGATCTGGAAAACCTGAACATGTCAGGGAAGAAGGCACAGGTCAAAGAGTTATTGACAGTATTACAGAAATGGGGAAATGTGGACAGGTGGAAAGCCAGGTGGGCCAAAAAGAAAGAGGAGGCTAGATCTAAACAAGTGACTCCTCAGTTCGTTCTAAAAGAAGCTGATAAACCAGAACAGTTATGTCCTATGCGTGAAGTACCAGGTGGAAAATACGTACATGTTCCATGGTCCAGACAGGATATTGTGTCCTTTACAAATGATTTCCCAAAATTACGAGAGAAGCCTGTGGACTGGTACAGGCAGGTGGAAAGGTTTGTAAAGGTTCAAAAATGCCTGTGGAAAGATTTGGATGGGTTCTTTGATATCATGGTTCCTGTAGACTTATGGACCGAGTGTAAAATAGCCATAGCTTGGCCTAGTGAGGAGTACCCGAGGGACTCTAGAACAGGGGAACCCTCTAAAGAAGTGATGAGAAAATATGAACAAGTAATTCAACATTTGAAGCTAAAAGTGCCCGCAAAGGAAACTGATTGGACAAAAATAGATAGAACCACGCAGGAAAGGGACGAGACTGTGCACTCTTTTTATGAAAGACTGTTACAGGTGTTTAAAACATACAGCGGCATAGATAACATCGAGATGAAGGATATGACACACTTCATTTACAGGTTTGTAAACGGTTTAAGACCCGAAATTTGTCAGTGGATTAAAGATAATAAAATATGTTGGCAGTCCAAGAAGATAGATGAGGTCCTACGGTATGCCAAATACTGTGAGGACGAAATGGCAGATAAGAAAAAGGCACTTAAGGAAAAGGTGATGTGGGCACAAGTAAAGCTCGCAGAACAGCAGGAAAAGCAATTAAGTAAGTTGAGTAAGAGTACCCAAAATCAAAGCCCTAGGGGTGGGGGAAAGCCCAAAGTAAAAATGAGCAGAGAAGAAGCTAAAAAGAAATTTCCCTGCCACCAGTGCGGGGAAATTGGACATTGGCGAGACGAGTGTCCATATTTACAGCATGATAATACCCAAACCCCTGATTTAATTTCACAGACGCAGAATGAAAAACCAAGAAAGACCCAGCAGCAGGTAAAAATAATCCAAGTGCCCCGAGCGCCAAAACCTAATTTTAAGGGAAAATCACCGCAGGGTGACGACATAGAGATCTGGGGAGGCAATGAGAACAGAAATGCAGCAACTTCGCAGTATTTGTTAAATGACACTTTTCTCTGTGACGACCAGTACTGATGGGGCCTGAGAGGGGAGGACGAGGAGTGTATACTTGGCGCCTCCTTGCCGGTAGACCAGTCAGGGCCATACATTGAAGGAAAGGTTGATGGAAATGATGTCACCTTTCTGTTGGACACTGGTGCTACCCGTTCTACTGTGAGAACAGCGGACGTTCCAAACCTACCCCTCTCGGGAGAAGCAATCCAGGTAGTAGTGTTGTGTATTTCTATAGGTTCTGAATCAGTCCCCCTTTTCCTGACCCTATTCTGGTTAAACTAACTATCAAGTTAACTAACAGTCAGCCCATGAGGCAAGAAAACCCCATGATGCAGATACCGTTATCTGACGCAGTCACACTACGGCACAGGAACGTGTTATCTGATTAGGTCATAACGCTTGAGATCTAATTAGACAAGCGACATTCCTCCAGCCCCTGATAAGGCATACGACGTTCTCATAACAAATCAAACCTATGACAACCTGGATAATCCGTGTGGCCATTGTTTTGATTTCACAGAGAACTTTAGTAAAGAATGTGCTAACGAGCAAGTCGTATGACATCTTTATTGACGTATCTATGTCCATCCTTACGTCAATCTCGGCACCTTTAAGGTATAAATATTGCCGACCTTGCCCTATGCAAACACACGCGTGGTGACAAGACGGAGCAGCCATACTTGCCGAAGCCGAGAGCAGAAGCAGACCCCGCTGGCAGCAGCCCCGCCTTCCTGACGCGCTGAGAGACGCGCTGCTATCTCAAGCCGAGAGACCCAGCACCGGCGCTTTCGGGCAGCCCTCGCAGGCAGCCTGGAATATCGAGAGCAGAGAAAGAGATACTATTCCTCATCCATCCTAAATTCCAGGTACAGAACTGAATAACCCCTCACAGAGAATTCTTTAGTTATTCACTTGGCAAAAACAAACTTAACTTAAACTGTAACTTTCTATTCCCGCCCACGCATTAGACTTAGGTCAGGTACACGGGGTAGGCGTATTTAGAAACACCAGTTGAGTACGTTTAGTCAAATGTATATGTGTATGTAAATATATTTTAATCATTTTAAACATCATATGGCTCAGAAACCATATCAATGTTTTTACAGTATTATTTTATACTATTGCTTTTAATGTATGCACTTTACTTAACTATAAGTATTGCAATAATATCGATCCATTTCTCTTGTACGAGAAAAGAGACTGATCAATAAATAACACCTTTTTATTGAACACGCCCGTCTCTTCCTTTTCTCTACATTCTGATGAGACTAAGACTAAGAATGCACGTACTGACTGAGTAAAATAATTGCCTTGTGCTCACACGACTCTCGAGATTGACTCTTGATTAGGGGAGAGCAAAGTTGTCATGTTCTATGGTTGTCAGAAACTAAATCCCTTCTTGTCTAATCAGGGGAGTTAATTCTTTCCTGAACATTCGAGAAAGTTTCTAGCGAACTCTGAGCTACGCTGGCAAACCCAAAAATTAAGTCTAGTATCGACAGTAGTAGACCTAGTTAACGTCTGGCCTAGGCCTTTACTGCTGTAGGTACTATTCCAATGCGCAGAGCCTATTGGGAAAATAGGAGCTACACTACATGGCGCCCAACGCGTTTGGAAAGGGCGATAAAACTAACGTAAGACATTTAGAGTAACTCAGTCGTGCTTTCTCACTCAGACCCCTTTTTCCCAAATACTCCAAAGACGTCTGGAGTGGGTGAAAGGTTATATCCTCCAAAACCTCGCAGGAGGGAACTCCTATGTATGGTTCTTGGTCAAGTCAACGTTGAAGGATAAACAGTTCCAAAATATTGTGCATCTAATCTTTGTTCCATAAAGAAACCTGATCTGCAAATAGACATAATACCATCCTGTCTGTAAAATGGGAGACAGTGATGAAGAAAGAGAGGCAGTTAGATTAGCTACTGAACTCGCAGATGCTGATGCTACCATGCAAGCAGCAGACCCGAATATAACACTCATTCCGGTCATTAAAAGGAGATCTATAACCTTAAAAAAGAAAATGGACTGACACCTAGAGGTGGCACAGTCATATTCGTAATTGAGGCACACGAATATCGGCAGACAGAGGTATACTATTCATGGATACATTTTCCGGCAGCAAATGCTGTAACAAAGTACTTCCACTATTACAAAGTAGAGGAACCTCCTGAAACATACACTCCTTTCGAGGAGGTGGAAGTACCACTCAAATTCCAAGAGCATTTGCTCTTATTTGATGGCGCCCTAATACATAACAATCACATTACAAGACTCGGTCCTTTAGGAAGACCAGGAGCAACGTGGCCGGTCTTAGCCGGATACACACCACATCCAGACATCGAAAGAATGCCTGCAGCAGAGCTGTTAATACAGCTAAAACAACTACTAAAAATTCATAGACAATTAGTTCAGTATGTAATGCGGACTTCAACAATTCAGCCAGCGATTAAACTTCCACAGCTGACCCCTCACCAGGGGAACACAAATAAAATTACACCACAGAACATCCAATCCTGCCTAGGTAAAGTTCCAGCTAAACGGGAACAAATACCATTCTGGTTGGCACAGAAAATTACCCAAATAGAGGCGGTGTTTCCTGACACCACCCCGCTGGAAAAACACAGGATTCTGACTATATGTCTCCCAATGGGAATCGCACCACACATTGAGGACTGTGACACTTGGGGTACAGTCTTTGCTTCCATCTATACAAAAACGCACGGTGTTCCATCCATTTCGGTAATACCAGATGTGCTAAAACAAATTCAAGATGAATACAGTCCAGAACCTGCTTTAACTCTTGGTATGAAATTACTAAAAGACTTCAAGCAGGTCTCGGCTATATTATTAGCCAACATAAAAGGTGAGGCAGCAAACGTGGCGATCCGCCAGAGGTTAAAAGAGACAGATATAGCAGACCAACCAGCTGAAATTGCCAGAATCATAGAAAAATCCTATGAAGAACTAGGCAGAGATAGTCTAGGTGGAATACCAGTAAAACCGCAACTGACTACAAGTCCAGAAAAAATATTTTTTAATAATAATAATTCACCAAAAAAGAACTGGGATGGAAACAAACAATCCAATCCTAAAGAAAAGAAATTCCAGTCCCGAGGAAGGTCTCCTAGGCGAAGAGAGAAATCTCCAAACCAAAGACAGAGGTCACCGCAGAGTGACCCCTCGGGGAATAGATATAACCTTAGAAATAGGGATAATATTAAAAAACCTGATAGATATCAAGACATTGATACACGTCCCTCTCAATCTTTTCAGAATTCCTCGCAGAAATCGGAAAGAAGAGGACGATCAGAAGAGCACGCCAAGTCCAAAGACAAGGAACCTGCTCAGCTAAAAAAGAAATTACAATTTCCAAAAAAGAAGGTAGCCAGTATCAAGGTAGTTAAAAATGCCGAGAATACTGAGGACACAACTGAAAAACGGAGAGTGGGCTCAGACAATGCTAGACAGCGCAGCAGAGGTGAGCATAGCTCGCAAAGTCCTTATGAATCATCTGGAGACCGTGGACACGAATGAATACCTTCAAGTGGAAACTGCAGACACCAGAGTTAGCAGGCCCCATAAGATATACGAGATAACATTACGTATAGAGGGAGATAAGACTAGGAAAATAAGGGGACTATTTTGGGATAACCTCTCCAAAGGCTATGACATCCTTCTAGCTGAAAAAGACTGGCCACCAGAGTTTGTCAGGGAGTGCCCTCATGGCGAAGAAGTAATTATGCCTGCCTTCTCGAATCAAATACCGATTCATAAAAAATACACACTTGCTAGAAAGTGGGCAGTGGCCTTAGCACCTGCTTTATATAAAAATCATGTAGGATGGGATGAGGATTCTCCTCCTCACAAAATCCAGCTAAAATCACAACCTACTGCACAAAGGCAGTACCCAATTAAGCAAGAAGCTAAAAAACAGGTAAATGAAATACTAGATCAGCTAGAATACCAGGGGGTGATTGAAACTTGCACCTCACAAATGAACAATCCTTTGTTTCCGGTCTCCAAACCAGACAATTCATATCGTCTAGTTTTGGATTACCGACACCTTAACACATGTTGCAAAACCTTTGCAGTGCAAAACTCACACAGTGCTGCACTAATGAATAACATAGTGCGCAAAAAATACAAAACAACCCTGGACATCTCCAATGGATTCTTTTGTCAAAACATAGCACCAGAGAGCAGATCTTTAACTGCTTTCTCAGTAAATGGCACTCAAAAGCAATTCTGTCGGTTAGCCCAGGGGTACAAGAACAGCCCGGGGGTATTCTCAGCGAGAGTAACAGAATTACTACAACTATATGATGATGAAGCATTATCTTATGTCGATGACATTTACTTAACAGATGATGACTTGGAGACTCACTTGAAAAGAGTGAACACCATAATACTTGGGTTCGCAGCAGAGGGTTACAAATTCAACTTTAAAAAATCCAGAATTGCCCATCTGACGGTCCTATTCTTAGGATATGAGTTATCAAGTGAAGGTAAAAGCCTGGCAGACAATTTCCTAGAGAAATGTGCCGTAATCCAAGCTCCTAAAACACTAAAAAACCTACAGTCAATTCTAGGCTTCCTAAATTTCGGAAGAACATACATTGCAAATTACGCAGAAAGGGTCAAACCCCTTTATGATCTAATTAAACCAGACTTTAAAAGATCCAATTGGACTCAAACACACACAGAAATTTTGAGATCCTTACAAACAGACATGCTAATTAAAACAAAATTAGAAACACGTGATAACACACGCAATCTTGTGATTCGAGTCATCCCAGGGAGATGCGGATTCACATACCTGACTTCTAATGAAGGAGAAAAGGTACCAATTGCATTCAAATCACACTTGTACACAGAAGCTGAACAGAAATTCAGTAATACAGAAAAAATCATTCGTGCAGTTCAAACCGCAATAGCTAGAGAAAAAGACATAGCTGACGGTAGACATATCACAGTCAGAACAGCAGAATCGGCCTTTGAGGCACTAACAACACCTTGTAATTTACCAACAACAACATTGAATCCGGAATGGATACAATGGGTGAATTCAATCACAACGGACAAAGTATACTACTACTTTGATCCAGAACTAGAAGAATTAAAAAATCTAAAATATGAAAAGACGTATCCTCTGCCAATCGACATTCTGCCTCTACGACATTACGCCTGTGTAATCTATACAGACGGACATGCTCAACCCTCCGTTTGGGGAGAACATGCATACAACCCCACATGTGAGATTACAAAAGAAGTGTGGCGCGGAGGTAAACTAAGACCTCTATTAACAAAATCACACTCAGTAGAAACTAATTCAGAACTACAAACTGAAATAATAGCATTGAAAATGGCGCTAGATAATGCGGATCGCGAATTCCCGACACTTATAGTGTCAGATTCATATTACTGCGTCAAAGCATATAACAAGGATTTGCAGACATGGACTCAGAACGGTTACAAAGATGACACAGATGCACCAATAAAGCAGAAATTGCTCTGGGAACAAATAGCTCTTTTACAAAAAGAACTACCAAAGACTCACGTGACACACTCACTGAGTCATCAGCGTGATGGCGTTCACGTTGTAGGGAATTCATTGGCTGAAACAGCCGCAGCGGCAGCCACTAAACCGGCTCCCGTAGATCGAAAAAAGCGTACATTAAAATACATTGACGGTGAAACAATGCTGGCGGTGAAAACGTCATCAAAAGGCGACTGCTCAGCGTTACCGATCAACTATCCACTCAATTATACATACATAATCGATGCAAACTCCGTCCCTTTTGCTCGAATCCCTGGAGTGGGGGATAGAGTGATTCCAAACATGGACAGGAGAAACTTGTTAATCGCAGACGCACACATGGGCGAGGGTCACAGACACCTTAAATTAAAAGATTCTCTGGAAGAATTACAATCACGGTACTGGTGGCCAGGCATGAGCCTGCACTACACCATGTTTGTAAAAAACTGCCCAAACTGCAACAGAGATCGCAGTGGGGAAAGAAACAGTTTAATAACTCGTCGTATCAAGGCAGATAATATTACCAGCAAAAAGAATGGCTTGCGATTAACATATACAGGCTAGTTTCCACTTATAATGTAGATCACCAGCACTCGGCTGACGTCCGGACTGTTATACAAAGATTTGCGAGTCTAAATGGCATATACGCTAAGAGCATGCTACGTTCGACCATTGTTTTCACTCAGGCAATCCAGCCTGGGGGGGAAACATGGCCAAATGAGCACAGCCCAGCGGGAATCTTCTCACTTCCTTCCTGAGGGTACGGGATGGTGTAAAGAAAAAACCAAGGCAGAAAGCAATCTATAATGGAAAGGATATTAGGTTCGGGAGCTGGGTGGGTCAAACATCTAATAAGTGTCCAACGTAGTCTAAATAACTTGCCAAGAAATTCTCTGAAGGGATTCAGTCCGTACGAATTATTATTCGGAACTAGGATGTTGATCTCTGACCTTGATAGTCAGACTTCAGTGGTAATAGAAAAAACCTTTGATGTCAAAGACCGTTTGGCTATTTTGCAGGACTTAAACAAAACAAGAAAAGACCTGAGCAACATACAGTTGAAACAACAGCCAACAACCACTGAAGAATCACCACCTGTCCCAGCAAGACCTGTCTGGATTCCAAAAGTCGGGGATCTAGTCAGGGAAAAGATCGCGGTAAAGAAGGAATTTGGGCCTTCTGATAGAAAAGCAGTTCCTGTCTTGTCTGTCAACGGGACAAGATCAGTTGTACTACCGCCACTTGCTGGAAAAAAGGAGAACCGAGTTGTATCCATCGACCTGGTAAAACCACAACATGTGGCCGATAACAAACAGTAGGCCAAGTGGACTCCCAATAAGTAGCAGAACACCAAGGTTTGCTACCAGTACAGAGGTCCTAACAAAAAGGCTCATCACATTCGAAACGCCTAAAGAAGAACAAGAAGGACTATGCAACAATGCAATAGAACTCAGACCTCTGAAAACCCAAATAAAGACATTTAGCAGAGACACACCAATCTATACTGAAGTACCAAGTGAAAATGCAAAAAACAGAAATCCTGAACCAATTGGAACAATTGACAGAACTGCATCCGGTTACTTCATCAACTTCGATGATTCCTCTGACGGCTTCAGTGAATCAAAGACACAGCCATCATCAAAATCCTTTAAAGACAAAGCTAAGGAACCTTTGAAACAACTGAAAGAAACATATCTGGTTTCTCCATGGATTGAATTTTGGGTGGGTTTTGGCGCATTTATCCTCATACTTTGGCTCATCATGGTATTTACTTTGGGACGCTTCATTGAGGGAAAATATGCTAAAATGGACACAGCAAGTCAGAACATCAACTTGATCCTCAAACCACACACATCTTCACACGTCGAGAAAAGAGAACTTTCTTCAGAACTTTCTTCAGCCAACTTCACAGCCAATCCGATACCTGGTGGGGTAGCCTGGGACAACACTGAATATGAAATTTATGGTCCGGTCGAGATCCTGAAATATCCACACCAAATCAAGATCTCATTGAGTGATTTTGCAAAACCAAACTCATTTGCTGATGATTGGGACTTCGAAAGTATTAACAACATGATGTCTGACTTAGTAATGTCTGCTAAATTTACAAAACATGATTATTTGCAAGGTTCTACAAATTATGATAGTATGTATTGCTATAACCATTATGGTAACCATTTTTTACATAAATCTGCACAACCTAGAAATATTTTAAGTTATAATCAATGGGAACATTGTGCTACACCTCCAAAAGGAAGCTCTAGAACCGTATATGACAAATATTCATATATTTCAGGTTTTAACACAAGTAATGCTGAAACCTTTTATTTTAAATTTTCAAACAAGACCGGGATGAAAACCATGATAACCAACACAAAATTGATATATTCAGATTCATTCTTTGAAAAAATGAATACTTTTGGATTTGATTATTGGGACAAAAATGTTGATTTGAAAAGTGTTTGGGGTACAAAAGAATGGCAAGTACAGGGTTTAGAAGCTTTGTTTAGAGCCTGCATGATCCCAGAACAAATGATATTTTTAAATGACACTGTTCAACAAACCACCTGTCTTGGCTTAGCCAAAATCAAAGATTTAATTAAACCGTCTATTCCAAAGCCAACAATGTTTAGCAATAGCTCTGATACAGATGAAGAGATAGACGTAAACCATATATTAAACCAAAACAGAACACATCCTGATTGGAAACAATGGTTGATCTGGCCCACAGATACAAATCCCTGTCAAGATAGATTCCTGAATAAAACACAGGGTTTCAAAATGACCAGGCCAGACCCTAGATATCCTCAAAGACATCACCCAGGGATAATAACAACCTACAGTGTGGGCAAATTATGCCTTCAATGGCTACAGACTTCCACACTGCCTGAAATTAAGCAACACCTAACTTTACTTACTGATGGTGCTGACTTGCGTGATTTCATACTGGGACCACGCAAACAGCGTCAAAAGCGTTTCATAGCAGCCTCTGTATATGCAGCATACAAAGAGGCCTGGAAGGTTACTCAAATTGAGACAGCAGAAAGAATACGGGAAATTGACCGTATCAATTTGGAAAAATCACTTTCTGTAGTGGACAATGGGTTAATGACTCTGTCCTCCAGAATTTTTTCATTGGACAGCATTGTGTCTTCAGCAATCAATATATTATCGCAAGACTTACTGTTATTACAACATGGTCAGTCACAATTGCGTTCCATTGTACAGCTTGGCTGGACGTTACAAAATCTGCGTTCAGGCTATGTGCCTTGGCGTTTAATCAACACAACGTCACTATTCCAAATCTTTAACCTTACTGATAGACAAATCGGTATGGCGCAAAAGGGTGCTGATTATACAATCTTGAGCATTGAAAAACTAGAAAGATTACCGTTGACAATGTCAGAACGACCTGTCAGTGAATGGATAATCCACGGAATCATAAATATTCCAATCTCAACCTTCAGGTTTCAATACTGCCAAAAATATATACAGGCTGGCATGTACGAGAAATTGGGAAAGGGGTACCTTAAAACAACTTGGAACCTGCCCTATTCACATGCATGTGTCAGTAATAAAGGACAGAAAGTGTTTCTTAGTGGCAACAATTGTGCTATGTCACTAAGCGGCACGCTTCTGTGTAACGGAATTAGTTTGCATGGAGCCTGTGAAGGGAATTCATACAACCTTTCATGTCACCAGCAAGGCGCACCTGCAACTGAAATAGAACCATTTTTTCAAAGACTCTATAATGGGAGTTACATTCTTATTGTAGACCGCAGATGTTGTAGTCTTATGCCCGGGACTCCTTATCTAGTAACTACAACGGCGAAGGTCAAGTGCTGTGGACGTTCTTTATTCCCCAGCTCCTTTCCAGACAGGGAGGCAAGGGCATGGCCCAGTTTGAAAATTACTTCTATTCGAATAGATACTTTAAGCAGAATGAAAACAGTGCTTCTTCAGACGCCTACAAGGCTCACGTCATCAAAAGAAACATATGATCTACAAGTCGCAAGGACGACTGCAGAGATACATACATTATTATCAACTAATTCCCCCGTACATTTCGCGGAAATCCTAAGCGAAATCTTAAATATTTCTGATACCAATGGGATCTCAGGGGTATTTAAGACAGTATTTTCGATGGCATTAACACCATTCAAAGCCATACTGGGTATTTTTCCAGATTTCGTCCATTCGATTTTTGGCGGACTTCCCCTGATCCTGGGACTAATTGCAGGAATCCTATTCTTAGTCCTTGTTTTTCGTTATGGCAACCCATGTCACAGATCAAACTCTCGCGACAATGGAAGATACGATCCTAGCCATTGGATACCGGGACCGGATATCAAAAATCCTGGGACTCTCCCGGCTTAGAGACCTAAACATGACTTGGTTTCTATCATTTCGACCAATGTGGCAAAGGTGTGTTTTACCTGTACTAAGGTGTCTGCTATGCGGAGAAGAATGCGTGTTAGACACCTGTCTGACGCTACAATCAGATGCGCCAGTGGATGCAGATACACTGTTGGTTCCTACCAAGGTTCACGCTTTGTGCTGCCCTCAAAGGCTGCCAATCCTGATGACGGCATTCCTGGAATCTTCACCACTACGATTGAAGAGTAGTGAAGTTCAAGATGAAAGCAGCATCGAACAGGTACGACCTTCTGTCAGCAATGCGAATCAGAATGTCAATGGAGACAATCATGCGCACGAATGCATGGTTACCCCTATTTCCGACTTAGTGGAACTTTCCCATGAAGCTGTTGACAGTTTTTTCGAAAGCCTGAATGATATGATGTTCTCTCCAGAACAGAAATAGAGACTTTTGAGTGAACTCGCACACGGCGTTCCCTGAATTCGGCCTTCAACTTTAAAAATAAAGTCACATGAACAATTTCACTCCAGCTCACGGACAGCAATATTTTTCAGCAAGCCCCTTAAAATATTTTTCTACATATTTTTTTCCCGGGACACTGATCTTCTGCTTAAAGTAAGAAACTATTCCTAGAGAACTAAAATTTCTATTTTTAGATACTTTATAGACTTTAGCTGCTCGCTGGGATGTTCACGAATATTTTATTATGTGATGAAATGGTCTCGAACTTCCTTTCTGTATAGCCATATTAAGAGCCATTTCATGTGTATTTCTCATATACCAATAAGCAATAATGCATAAAAATGCGTGTTTACTTTTGCATTTAATTCATAGCTTAAGTGCATACAATATATATGACTGCAATTTTTCAGTATATTTGAAAATTTCGAAATGCATTTATGTATTTTGGGGTGGTAAGGTATACACTATACTCTATAGTATGTTGTACTATGTTATACTATGCATAGATTAGTAGATATGACCATAGTTAGCGTGGAGTGGGTGTCGTGTATTTCTAAAGGTTCTGAATCAGTCCCCCTTTTCCTCACCCTATTCTGGTTAAACTAACTATCAAGTTAACTAACAGTCAGCCCATGAGGCAAGAAAACCCCCATGATGCAGATACCGTTATCTGACGCAGTCACACTACGGCACAGGAACGTGTTATCTGATTAGGTCATAACGCTTGAGATCTAATTAGACAAGCGACATTCCTCCAGCCCCTGATAAGGCATACGACGTTCTCATAACAAATCAAACCTATGACAACCTGGATAATCCGTGCGGCCATTGTTTTGATTTCACAGAGAACTTTAGTAAAGAATGTGCTAACGAGCAAGTCGTATGACATCTTTATTGACGTATCTATGTCCATCCTTACGTCAATCTCGGCACCTTTAAGGTATAAATATTGCCGACCTAGCCCTATGCAAACACACGCGTGGTGACAAGACGGAGCAGCCATACTTGCCGAAGCCGAGAGCAGAAGCAGACCCCGCTGGCAGCAGCCCCGCCTTCCTGACGCGCTGAGAGACGCGCTGCTATCTCAAGCCGAGAGACCCAGCACCGGCGCTTTCGGGCAGCCCTCGCAGGCAGCCTGGAATATCGAGAGCAGAGAAAGAGATACTATTCCTCATCCATCCTAAATTCCAGGTACATAACTGAATAACCCCTCACAGAGAATTCTTTAGTTATTCACTTGGCAAAAACAAACTTAACTTAAACTGTAACTTTCTATTCCCGCCCACGCATTAGACTTAGGTCAGGTACACGGGGTAGGCGTATTTAGAAACACCAGTTGAGTACGTTTAGTCAAATGTATATGTGTATGTAAATATATTTTAATCATTTTAAACATCATATGGCTCAGAAACCATATCAATGTTTTTACAGTATTATTTTATACTATTGCTTTTAATGTATGCACTTTACTTAACTATAAGTATTGCAATAATATCGATCCATTTCTCTTGTACGAGAAAAGAGACTGATCAATAAATAACACCTTTTTATTGAACACGCCCGTCTCTTCCTTTTCTCTACATTCTGATGAGACTAAGAATGCACGTACTGACTGAGTAAAATAATTGCCTTGTGCTCACACGACTCTCGAGATTGACTCTTGATTAGGGGAGAGCAAAGTTGTCATGTTCTATGGTTGTCAGAAACTAAATCCCTTCTTGTCTAATCAGGGGAGTTAATTCTTTCCTGAAAATTCGAGAAAGTTTCTAGCGAACTCTGAGCTACGCTGGCAAACCCAAAAATTAAGTCTAGTATCGACAGTAGTAGACCTAGTTAACGTCTGGCCTAGGCCTTTACTGCTGTAGGTACTATTCCAATGCGCAGAGCCTATTGGGAAAATAGGAGCTACACTACAGTAGGTGTATCTAATCAATTGATTAGTACCCCAGTTACTGAGCCCATGGAGATTACAATAGGGAACTTTAAAGAAATGCATAGATTTGTCGTTTGTGACACTAGTCCAGTAAACTTACTGGGACGTGATTTGTTGTGCAAAATGAACTGTACTATCTTTTGCACACCAAAGGGCGTCGAAATTCAGACCCCAGACGAAGATGGCATCTACAAGTTAATGTTAATCAGACCTGACTCAGAAATTAAACGAATGACTATACAAGACTTACCTGAAGAACTTCAACAGACAGTGAAACCAGAAGTATGGGACTTTACTGGAAAGGATGTAGGATTAATGGCAAATGTAGATCCCATACAAATAGCCATGAAAGAAAATGCAGTTTACCCCAATACCAAGCCTTACAGAATGAGTGTCGAAGTGAGAGCAGGAGTTGCCATTGAAATACAGAAATTGCTAGAAGCAAACATCATACAAGAAGTGATGAGCAGCCCGTGTAATTGGAATCAAGAAACCTAGTGGCAAGTACAGAGTAGTACAGGACCTGAGAAAGGTAAACAAGATCGTTGTTCCTTGCTGTCCTATTGTCCCGAACCCCGCAGTGATCCTGTATCAGATTCCCTGGGATGCTGAGTGGTTCACTGTGATAGACCTATGTCATGCATTCCTTTCGATCCCATTGCATCCAGATAGCAAATTTCTTTTCTCATTTGCTTTCAATAGTCACGTGTACGTTTGGAATAGGGTCCCCCAAGGGTACACCGAAAGTCCCTCTATCTTTAATCAGATCTTTAAAAAGTGTCTTGAATCTTTAGTCTTACCTGGAAAGTCTGTTTTGGTGCAGTATATTGACGACCTCTTGGTGGTGTCTAAAAGTCATAGAGAGTGTGTGATTGACACCATTGCTTTGCTGAATCACCTAGGTGAAAAGGGACATAAAGTGGCCCCTGAAAAATTGCAGTTCTGTTCAAAATCAGTGAAATATCTGGGGCACCAGATAGAAAAAGGCATCAGAAAAGTCACTTCAGAGAGAGTCAGAATAATTCAAAAGATGCAGTTACCCCGTACTCAGAAAGAGGTCAGAATGTTCCATGGGGTTGTAGGGTACTGCAGGCAATGGATTGTGGGATTCGCAGTCCTAGCAAAGCCTTTGATAAAAATGACAAAGAAAGGAGCAAAGGACCCAGTTGAATGGGATGATGAAAGCTTAACAGCATTTACCAAATTACGAGATTGTCTGTGTACAGCCCCTGCTTTAGGAATGCCTGACTATTCTAAGGAGTTTGCCCTGTTCTCTGACACACGAGACAATTGTGCATTGTCAGTCTTAACCCAGGAGCATGGGTTGATTAGGCGGCCAGTGGCATATTTTTCTGCCACTTTGGATCCAGTGGCTGCTGGATTACCTGGGTGTCTGAAAGCGGTAGCTGCCACTTGCACGAGCTTAGAGCAGAGTGAATCCATTGTAATGGGACATCCTGTAACTGTGTATGTTCCACATGCAGTTGTAATTTTACTGACCCGAACCAAGACTCGGTATCTACCCCTAGTCGGCTGACTAAATACGAGAGGATTCTCGTGGGTGCTGCAAATGTAGTTATTACTCGGTGTAATATCCTGAACCCAGCCACCCTACTCCCTGACTCAATGACTGTAGAAGATGAAGGAGAGAACGAGCATGACTGCATTGACCTGACAGAATTCAGTACTAAACCCCGCCCAGACATTAAGGAAACACCTTTGCCTGTACATGATGAGGAGTACTTTGTGGATGGCTCATGTATGAGACACGAACTTGTAGGCCTAAGCGCTGCTTATGCTGTAGTCTCTTTAGACAGCATTAAAGAAGGGAAACAACCTTTACAACGCAACTTTTACAACGAACTACCATTACAACGAAACTTTTACAACGCAAAAACTTTTACAACGCATACCATTACAACGCAAGATTTTACAACGCAAGTACCTTTACAACGCATACCATTACAACGTAAGTATTGGTAAGTATATAATTATTTTAAAAATATTATATGTTTGGGTTTTTGGGTAAAGGGGTATTTTTAGGGTTCAGGGTCAGTTTTCAGTTTTTGGGTAAAGGGGTATTTTTAGGGTTCAGGGTCAGTTTTCAGTTTTTGGGTAAAGGGGTATTTTTAGGGTTCAGGGTCAGTTTTCAGTTTTTGGGTAAAGGGGTATTTTTAGGGTTCAGGGTCAGTTTTCAGTTTTTGGGTAAAGGGGTATTTTTAGGGTTCAGGGTCAGTTTTCAGTTTTTGGGTAAAGGGGTATTCTTAGGGTTCAGGGTCAGTTTTCAGATTTTGGGTAAAGGGGTATTTTTAGGGTTCAGGGTCAGTTTTGGGTTTTTGGGTAAAGGGGTATTTTTAGGGTTCAGGGACAGTTTTGGGTTTTTGGGGTACAGGGTTAATTTGTAAAAATAAAATAAAATTATATTTAAATTAAATTAATTAAATGTAATTAAATAAAAATTAATTATATTTTAATAATTTAAATTAAAAAAAATATTTTTAGGGTTCAGGGTCAGTTTTGGGTTTTTGGGGTACAGGGTTAATTTGTAAAAATAAATTAAAATTATATTTAAATTAAATTAATTAAAATTTAATTATATTTTAATAATTTAAAATAATTTATATTAAAAAAAATATTATATACTTACCAATAGTTACGTTGTAATGGTATGCGTTGTAAAGGTACTTGCGTTGTAAAATCTTGCGTTGTAATGGTATGCGTTGTAAAAGTTTTTGAGTTGTAAAAAATTCGTTGTAATGGTAGTCGTTGTAAAAGTATGCGTTGTAACGTCATACATCCATTAAAGAAGCATCATGTTTATTTGGAGTAAAGTCTGCACAAGTAGCCGAATTGATAGCATTGATAAGAGCTTGTAAATTGGGAAAAGACAAAAGAATAACAGTGTATACTGACAGTCAGTACTGTTATGGGGTTGTGCATGACTTTGGCCAATTATGGCTACAAAGAGAATTCCTGACTTCATCAGGTACCCCCATTCGGAATGGAAGGGTTGTACAAAATGTACTGGAAGCAATCCAATTACCAAAAGAATTAGCAGTGGTCAAATGTGTTGCCCATAAAAAAGGCCTTGACGCTGTATCTTTGGGAAATGATTTTGCTGATCAAGTGGCAAAACAGTGTGCTAAAGATCGCATGTCCATAAATATCAAACTGGGAGGGACTGGAAACAGCTGCCAACTTATGGTGTTTGAAGAAGTGCCTACCTGGGATGAGGTGAGAGATTGGCAGCATGCTACGCCATTGAAAGAGCAAGAAAGGTGGAGAAAACTTGGTTGTCGACCAAGAAGTGAGGATGGTGTCATTGTGGGCCCAAATGGTATGCCTGTGTTACCTAGACACCTGCTTTCCACTATGGCCAGATTGATACATGGAAATTCACACACTGGTAGGGATGCCATGGTTCTGGTGTTTCAGCAGACCTGGTATAATCCGAAGTTCAGGAAGGTAGCAGAATCACTCTGCCAGAGGTGCTTAACATGTCAGCAGTTCAACCCTGGTAAAAGAACAGTAGTTGAACTGGGGAAAATTGGAAAATCAGGAGGTCCCTTTGTGAGAATACAGATTGACTTCATCACCATGCCTCATTGTGAGGGAAAAGGATATGTCCTTGTCATTGTCTGCCTGTTTTCTAAATGGGTGGAAGCTTACCCTGCCACACAGAATGATGCCATAACTGTAGCCAAAATGTTACTACGAGAACTAATACCTAGGTTCGGGGTTCCAGTCACTATTGAATCAGATAGAGGAAAACATTTTCAGAATGAGGTAATCGATCAGCTCTGTAAAGCATTTGGAATCACACAAAATCTGCACTGTGCATATCGTCCAGAGGCTTCTGGAGTAGTAGAGCAAATAAATTGCACTATAAAATCAAGATTAGCAAAAATGTGTGACTCTACTGGCATGAACTGGATAACTGCCTTGCCTCTTGTACTGATGGGACTCAGAAGTATTCCAGACCGAAAAACAGGCCTAAGCCCCCATGAGATCCTGATGGGAAGAGTGATGAGACAAGCATGGGTACCAGGATACAAACTGTTAAGCATTACTGATGATTTGGTACTTGAGTACTGCAAGCAACTGGGTGACCAAGTGCGTTCTATCTCTCGCCAGATTGGGGAAGACGCCGTCGCCAACCCGACAACTCCAGTTCACAAGTTGGTTCCTGGTGACTGGGTTAGAATCAAGAAGCTTACTCGTTCAAGTTGCCTTGCACCGAGGTGGGGAGAAAAGCGCCAGATAATACTGGTGACCACGACAGCAGTGAAGTGTGCAGGCGTTCCCAAGTGGATCCATGCCAGCCATACACAGAAAGTAGTTCCAGACGAGGAACCTGGAGCTGAAGGTTGTCCAGCTGAGGGGTCTGCAGACGCCGGTCCTGAAGTAGCTGATGACGAACAGCCGAGCACCAGCCAAGATGATTGGATACCCATAATCGACCTAACTGAAGACCCAATCAGAACAAGAGAGCGAACCCAAGAGGATAGAGAGTGGAATAGAGAGGAAGAGATAGGCACAGGCGAAGACCCTCAGATCATTGAGATTCACGTCAAATCTGAGGAAGAAGAGGAAGATCAGATAGGGACAGAACAAGTGATCGATACTCCTCCACTAACTCCTGAAATTGAAAAGGGACAGACTAGAACTAGTACAAAAGTTCGAGCAGAAGAAAATCAAGAGATCGAAGTGCTTGAACAGGATCAGATAGAATTAGAAGAACGTGTTCAGGACACCGAAACAGAGACACTCGAAAGCCAAAACCAAATTTCACCTGAACCAGGCCAGCTTAGTAACCAGGCAGAAGAAATAGATACAAGACCTGGGACTAGTCAGACAGGAAGGGAAGAGACAGAAACAGAAGTGCCACTAACAAACAAAAATAAAAGAGCGTTAGAAGAAAGCCAAAACTCAGTGCCCACTAAAAGACTCAAGAAAAAGAAAAATATTGAACCAGGATATATTAAAAAACTGAGACTGAGAATAAAAACAGTAGAAGAAAAACTTGCAGAAAGAAGGAAAAGTCCTCGAATTGCAGAACAAACTGGAGAAAGCTCCAAAAGAAGGAGTGATCGAATAAAAAGACTGAACGAAAAATACCAAGATCCTGAATGGACATTTTTAATTTTGGAAGATTTTGAGGATCTTGATATAACTGACGAAAGTGACGGAGAACCGATTGCTGATCAGTCTACAGAAGAAGAAGACGAATTAACCTGAAGTTGCGCAGAGTAAGCTAACTGTGCAAAGTTACAAAGAGGGGTTGAGAAATCTTCTTCTGAACGAAAATGTCTGATTCAAACGTGAATGGAAGGCCTAGACGCAGTTGTTGCAAAACATGCTGCCGAGTATGTATATGTAGCATAGTTGTAGTGATAATAATTTGGATAGGACTAACAGTTTTCATTCCTTATATGGTAAGCAAAAATACTAATATTGACCCTACTCAGACTGTGACTACTGACACTGAAGAACTGACAACACGAAGTGTAGAAAGACGTGAAAAGGCACTCAGACAAACAAAACGAGACTTAGAAGCATCAGATGAGGAAGGACTACATTATCATGGAGTTAGAAACCAGACACAGTTAAATGTTTTCGCTAATCTTTTAGTGCACTATGTAGAAACTATGGAAATAGAAGACTGCTATGTCTGCATGAAGCTACCTACTTCTGTAGCTGAAGGCGTGACTTATCATCACCTACCTTTGACCTATGGAATTTCCTGTAGCATTTTAGCTAGTTTATTTTACAAAAGAGGACCGTTACAGTACTACTATTCTAATTCAGACGTGATATTTTCTGAACTTCCCATACGTGGAAATTTGAATCCTGTACATACTAAAAGTGACGTTACACGTTATATGGGAGAATACTTTCTGACAATAGGTACTATAGACTTAAATGAAGCACACAGAGACAACTTGACCTGTTCATTACATGAACAAGAAAGAATGTTTTTAAACATGGCAGAGAAAAGAAGGCAAATGATAAAAGACAGAAAACTCCTAAATGGGCTGAAAACATGGAAGGCACCTCAAATGGTGGGAGTGGTCCTGCTTTGTTGCTGGATTTCGAAAGGAAAGGGAAACTTTGTCTTCATCGCGAGAAGACTAGTTATTATAATAACATTTTCATTGGTTCCAGTCAATGTGAACACAATTACAAGGTAATTGGAGGTTGGGGTTTCAAAAATGGGTCAGAACCTGTGTTTCCCGGAATTTATTATGTATGTGGAAACAAGGCTTATTTCAAATTGCCGGATCACTGGTA
Source organism: Lissotriton helveticus (assembly GCF_964261635.1). Lineage (NCBI taxonomy): Eukaryota > Metazoa > Chordata > Amphibia > Caudata > Salamandridae > Lissotriton > Lissotriton helveticus. The sequence goes on along the minus strand of NC_136070.1, from coordinate 131,567,433 downwards.
TGGAAGCTGCTACTTTGGCATTGTTTTCCCGAAAATATACCATGTGAAAGAAATTGCTGGAAGCAATGAAAACACTAATGGCTTAGTGCGTAGTAAAACAGAAAGCGTAGGTGAAATAATGGGTAGTATTTTTAGTGCACTGATACCTGGAGTGGGAGTGGTTCTAAACACACACAGAATATGCAAATTATCCACCATAGTGGATGTGTTGTCTACTGACACAGCTCATGGATTTCTGCTGGTCAATACCGAAATGGTTGCGATCAGATCAATGGTTTTGCAGAACAGACTTGCGCTAGACACCTTATTAGCAAAAGAGGGCGGAGTCTGCCGGATGCTGAAGGCGCAACATTGTTGCACTTACATACCGGACAAAAGTGTACAGATTAAAAAATATGTGAAAAACATTACTAATTTGGAAAAGGAACTCAAACCACTGGAGGTTGACAGTGCCTGGAAGAGACTTGTTGATGGTCTCTTCAATGTAGGTCATTGGTTTGCTAATTTAGGTAGAAGTTTATTGTTCAAGGTACTGATGCCGATTGGAGTGATAGGTCTCATCATTTTCCTCATATTCGTCTGTTGCAAATGTCGCAAACACACAAAGAAATACACTGTGAATAGGAGAGGTGTGAAACGGAGTGTGGATGAGCTTGAATTGGAAGAAATGAATAATCAGATTTACAAAAAGGTGAAAAATTCTCACCCTAGCAAAGATGTGAAAGAGAAATTGAATCGCTTGTTGGAAGAGATTGAGATGCATAAAGTGTGAGAAAAGTTGGCATCTGGTTCAATTTTTATTTGTGATGATAGTAAATATCATCAAAGAGGGGATTGATAGAGCAAGATTTCGCATATTTCGCGACTTGCTTGAGTCATGAACCTCGAATCTGTCATAACCCGGTAATCCAATTTGTTTGTTGTACTAATTTTCCTTTATTTTTGAATGCGCGTGTATCTTAGTGATGCTTGCCTATGTGTTTTACTAATACGATTAATCTGTGTCCTTAAAATGGCCGCCGGTTGGAATATTGCTTCTGCGCATGCGTTAGTCACACTCGCGTGACGTGACGTAGTTGTAATTCTGGAGGGAAAGGGTGCGCATGCGTAATAGCCACAAGATGGCTGCTTATGTATTAATATGGTGAAGCTCGTGCAGATGTTCTCGTGTTATTGTGTATTGCACTAATATATAACTGCATAGTATATTTTTTATAGTGGTAAACCATAAGTACAAGATCATGATATGTAGTACCTACGTTCATTTCTATGTTTTAATTTGTTTTCGCTTACTTTTCATGTACCGCGATAATTTGGGGGGTCTGACCAAACCGAGAACCATCTTGAAGGTCCCTTCTGCGCATGTCGCGCAGCCAGGGAGAAATGTCCTTGAGCAGTGGAACTCAGCCAGCTGGCAGCCACAGTCAAGATGCTCCTGCGAAATCCACCTCTGACCTAGGAGGATGGAGCAGAATTTGTTCTTCATTTGTAACAATTGTAATTTCATTGTATTCTGTGAAACTTTTCGTGGGAACCCCAATCTTGCTAGGCGGATCCCTAGAATGTAAATTGAGGCTTACAGTAGTCTGTTCTGATTGGTGTGTTAACCTAGCCTACTTTGGGACCAATCGAAATTGTGGATTCTGACACTTTGCAACATTTGGGGGTGGTACACTGACCCAAAACAGTATATCTAGCCTAGGTTCAGCTAGAGAAATTGTCCGACTTGTCTGAATAGCTGACCTGTCACTGACCCAACGCACTAAATAGGTGACTGAATTTACAGAGCGCTGTGGAGCACTCTGTCCGAAATTGACCATAGACTTTTAAAGGTTTTACTAAACCTTAAGTGCTGGCGGAGCACTTTGCTGGGGAGATCGCTAACCCAATCGGGGTTCTGACTGATAGCTGCAGAGAGGGTGGAGCGCAGGCGTTGCTTCCGAACTGCGGGTGCTGGTCGTGCCTTGGTGGTCCTGTCCTGATCCTAATCTGGGTTTCCTGTCCTGTCCTGGGGTGTCCATTCTGCACCTGCTGTCCCATTGATGACTGCTATTCCTTGGGGTATTTCCTGTCCTTGACTGATCCGTGGCCAGGGTTGGTTTTCACACCATTCTAGGTAAATATATAGATAGGGCTGAGAACTCTATACTGCACCTTTCTATTTTCTGTCTTTGCTTCAATAAAGACATACCTTTGCACATGTTATAATTTCCATGTTTTTCGCAATCTACTATATGAATGACCATTGCATTTTTCATAGCATGTTCCTATGTTACCCTACCTTTTAGAGCACAATTCTCTCCATACTGTTGATGAATTTAGATATAGTTCATAGTTTCTCCTGAATTCTATTTTTGAAATAATAATATTAGAATTATAGCGTGTTCCACTTCTCACCCTTCCAAATAGATGTATAGGATTCCTAATTTTCCACTCGTTTTCATGAAGTGCGTCCCAATAGTATAATTCTACTACATGCAATAAGTTTGCTCATTTATTGATGTCTATTCTTGAGTTTCAGTTTTAAGTCTACTTAGCGTGTTCCCTGTCGCACTATTTACAAAAAATCTAAATGACTGCCCTTACACTTTTTTTTGTATGGTTATGTTCTTTTTGTTATCTTGATTATCGATTGCCTTTTAACTGTAAGCCTAATACTCTCAGAAACTGATTTCTAGATAAAACCTTTAAAACTTCTCAGTTGTCCATGGTCATTTTATGAATATCAAAGGTATTTTTTAAAGTTGGGTTTTGTATTTTGTCTACTTTTCTTCACAGCTAGCTCCCTGATCCATTGTGGTCATAGGTACCCGTAACGGTGGATTGGTAAGTCGGGTACACTAGAAATAAAGAAGGAATCAGGGTTGCTGATGGTAGGTTTGTGAGGTCACCTGATTAATGTATATGGTGAATTGAAATTTATGGGCCCGAAAACTATATGGTGAAATTATTGGTCAGGTGACCGCCGATCTCTATCAGGAGTATGAGATGATGTTGAGGTTGTGTGATCGGACGATGTTGGTGAGCGGTGTCATGTTGGCGTTGAAGAGGGTCGGGCTGAGGGATGATCCCTGGGTTACGCCGCAGGTGATCTTTGGGGCTTCGTGTCGGAATGGAGAGAGGCAGACTCTGGCTTCTGTCAGTGAGGAAAGAGGTGATCCATTCCCAGCCTTGTCGCGGATCCCTGCGGTGTGGAGGCGTGTGCATAAGTTGTGGTGGCAGACGGTGTTGAAGGCGGCCGAGAGGTCTAGGAGGATGAGGGCCACGGTTTTGCCGTTGTCCAGCAGGGTCCTGATGTCGTCGGTGGCGGCGATGAGGGCGGTTTCAGGGCTGTGGTTGCTGCAGAAACCAGACTGGGATGAGTCCAGGGTGTTGTTCTCTTTGAGGAATCGAGTCAGTTGTTTGTTGACAATCATCTCGATTACTTTCGCCGGGAATGGTAGCAGGGAAATGGGCCGGAAGTTCTTGAGGTCCTTAGGGTCTGCCTTGAGTTTCTTGAGTAGGGCATTGATCTCTGCGTGTTTCCAGCTTTCCGGAAAGGTGGCGTCTCGAATGAGCTGTTGACCAGGGACCAGGGACTTATAGATAAGTGAAATATGCCAAACATGTGTGTAGCCAATGTCAGCATGTTTTAGGGTGAGTCACCAGGATCTGGGGGTGTATAAATCACATGAAGACAGCATAATTCAATATACGGTGAACACCATGTGTATAGGAAAAGCCAACACAGCGCAGATCATTCATACATGGCTGACAAATCCAGAACAATTAGTGAAGGGTTTCCATCAAATAGACTCAGTGATCAGTCCTATCATTTGGCCAAACCCAAGTGCATGTCAGTCTGGTCCCCTGATCATTGGGACAACAAACACCGCACCATCTATTGCTGGTTAAGGATTTGGTCCACCAACATACGCGAACCGTCAGTGATGGCTGATCCTTGATGGTCAAGTGAATAGCAGTGCAACAAAGAAATAGTAACTTTAAAATAGGATGGAGTGTCCTCCTACTAATAACTTTATTCTGTGGATGAACCACACCTCCTAGTTAAAAACCAAGAACAGTGCAAGAGAGACAGTCAAACAAATATCTGTCTGATAACGGGTCAACATGTTTCTGCCTATCGGGTATAAAATCCCATGGCATTCGTCAGGGCCTCTGTTCTTTCAATAGTTGCACAAGTAGTAGTGAAACAAAAGAAACACCACCACCACCAAAGTGAGAGAAATAAAAAATTAGAAAGGTTGAATACGGTACAACCTGTAACAACCGCAGACATTAGCCCTCCGTGTCAATAAGGAAATACAAATTCTATGGAGGAAAATGTATAGTCGTTAATTATGGACTGACTATGTCAGTTACCCACATACATGGTATCACCAAAAATAAATGAAAAAACTATATAAAATATTCATGCTCACCCTCCATGGTAGGGAGAAGGACCTCACCTCACCTGGACCTTGCTCAGGTTGTACGAGGCCCTGCGCTACATAGATACAAGAAGGGAAATAGAAATGGAGCACCCTAAAGCGTAGATTACACAGCCTATTGATATGCCCAATGTGATTCCTGTATAAAAAAATCCACTTATATCTAGGGACCAACATGTAATGAGACTCTAGCACTCAAACTTAGTGCGCCCTGCCTCAAAGCCTCCAAGGTCTATCATCTAACATAAAATTGTACTCATACAGATATATTACGTGTTGCTAGTGTCACTAGTCAAAAGCTACAAACTAAATCAACAACATTCTCTATAACTGTATTTACATACTGGGATTAAAAAGACTCCTTATTAGTCTGATCTGTTGTAGACTCACCTATCCGTCGGTACCTCAAGCTTCCATCTGAGACTTGGGGGAGGCACCGACTTGTAGATGGTCTCTTCTTTAATAGTGTCTCCGGGGGTTGATTGTATGGTAGCCCTCCGCCTCAGTTATTAATGAAGGTCTTGAATTGTATATGTTATGTGATCTCAGAGTGGTTTGATTAGTCCCCAGTGGCATCTCCCTGCTTCTTCAGTAACTTGAAAACAGGAGCATTGTTTATTCACCCTGTTTTTGATGGATTTAGGGGCGGACTACTTTGTGCTCGAAATCACGCAAGAACTCGCGCTTAGAACTACTGGATGACATCATAAACTCCATCTTTGTAGTTCGTTACAATGCAGTTGTTATGGGTAATCACATCGGGCCCAGAACTACTAAATGAGGTAATCTCCTCCATCTTTGTAGTTCGTTGAGTATCGGTTTTTATGGGTGATAGAAAGCACAAGGACGCTTCCGATCAGAACCCTATCATGATCAGTGTTATTATGCTCAGTGTTATTAATTGTGCCGATGATCAAAGGCACAAAAGTAGAGCGCTCGACATTGCGCTAAATGCAAACGCATTAGAAATGCGGCGCTCTACATTACAGGACATTCTATGTTATATTGCAAGTCTCACAGGACCTTGAAAGATATGAACTGAACGATGATATCGACTTGCGCGTTTGTGGTAGTATGTTTACTATACCGATGACCGCAGCAATACTGGATATTATCCAGTCAATTATCTAAAAATGCTCTAACTTTGTTTTAAAGGATAGAGTTATATAATCAATACTCTAAGACGTGTCAGCCAGACTATAAGTATGGCTATATAGAATCATTGTGTCTACAGTCAAGGTTCTCGCCAACAGTGTATTTCCAAGAACCACCGGCTAACAGTAAATGAAGAAATATTAGTGGTACATAGTCTGCTCCACCTACGAGACACAGACACTTCTTCTGGAGGTCATATTTATAAGGTGTGTGTTAGTTGTAATAATGCAAGCTGCAGCAATACTAAGCCTCGGCCCTCTTTGTGTTAATGAAACTTATGCCGCCGCCGCCGCTTATATAGTTGTATTTGTTAAAGTATAACACCTCTATACAACCCAAAAGAGTATATCTCAGTTCATATTGAAATATCTACGTTCATACAAAACGGGGGGCCTCTGCTGAGGTAAGCTGAACCCGTGGTTGGAACCCTATAATAGGGCCCATGGAATATCATTGTTTAATCCACATTTATCTGTCTGGAGCTTGCAAATCCCTTTTTGTTCCTTTGAGAAAAGGTAACTCGACACATCACTTATGTGTTCAGGTATGTAGGGCTTCTCAAGGACAGTCCATTGGAAATCGGTTTCATTGTGCTGTTTCTCCAAGAAATGTCGTGTGAGTTTCGTGTGGGACTTCTTGCAGCGAAAAGAGCTCTTATGCTCTAACATTCTTGTGCGGACTTTTCGAGTTGTCATGCCCACATATCGAACGGAACATATACATGTCAGCATGTAGATTAAATTATTGCTGTTGCAATTGCTGAAATTGCACTGCACCCAAGGTCTATTCGTACCTATGTCTATCTCTCTGGTATGATTCGTCTGGGGACAGACAGAGCAAATGCCACAAGGGTGGTGACCCACCACAGGAGGGAGATTCCATAGGGTTTCACCAATTTTCTTTCTGGTTTCTTTGGGGCGTGTGTGTACAAGCCGGTCCCGAATGTTACTGGCCCGATTAAACACAAAAAGGGGCTGCGCTATCTTTTCTTTGCTATGATTGAGAAGGCGCCAATGTCTTCTCACAATTTTCTGGATGCTGTTACTCCTAGTATTGAAAGTACTCACAAATGTGAGTCTTTCAAGTGGTGGTTTAGCAATGAGAGGTTCAAGAAGGGCATCTCGATTGTTATTCAATGCTCTTTTCCTTGACCTCTTGATCAGCGAGCTAGGATAATGTCTCTCTTTCAATTGTGTGCAAAGGTTCCGTGCATGTGCATCAAAGTCCTCCTTACTCAAGCAGTTTCTGCGTACTCGAAGGAACTGCCCGTAAGGCAAGTTTTGGTGTAGGGACTTAGGGTGGTAGCTCTCATACAGGAGCAAGGAGTTACGCGCCATAGGTTTCTTGTAAAGCTCACTCTGCAGGCCTGCAGGTGTAACATAGATGGACAAATCCAAGAAAGCAATCCTTTCTTTATGTGCCTCCATTGTACATTTAAGGTACTGGTTTCTGCTGTTCAACCACAGATAGAATTCTTTAACAGAATCCAAAGAGCCCCTCCACACCACCAACACATCGTCGATATAACGCTTCCACCACCTAATCGAGGTGTGGAAGGGGTTGGTGGGAGTCAGTACGTTTTGTTGCTCGAACTGATGTACATATAAATTAGCCAGGCTCGGCGCAAAAACGCTGCCCATGCTAGTGCCAGATACCTGGAGAAAAACTTTGTCCTCATATTTTAAATAGTTCATTTTCATGGCCAAGGTGGCTAAAGCCATAATGAACGGTACTGGTGTGATTGTCTCACCGATGTTCTCCCTCAGGATGGATGTTACAACTTCTAAAGTCTCATCCTGAGGGATAGAGGTGTACAATGATTCTACATCGAAAGAGACCAAGAGGTCTCTTTCGGTATCAAAGTCTATTTCAGGCAAGATACGTAACACGTCTTTGGTGTCCTGCAAGTAGGTGGGCATTTGTTGTACAATGGGCCGCAGGAAAACATCTACGAAGGTGGAAAGCGGCTCCAGTGCAGACCCTATTCCTGAAATAATGGGCCTGCCAGGCGGCGGCCTCTGTGGTTTGTGCACCTTAGGTAAAAGGTAAAAATACGGTGTTACAGGATGTTTAGCAACTATGAAGGTAGCCTCATTCTGGGTGATCCATCCCTCCGAGAGGGCCTCTTCAACAATGTCCCTTATTTGTTTAATAACTTCCTCAGTGGGGTCTTTGGGCAGAGGAGAGTATGCCTGTCTATTGTTCAGCTGTCTGAGCCACTCTGCCTGATAATCATTAGTATTGAGAATAACTATAGAGCCGCCCTTGTCCGCGGGCTTTATAGTTATTGACTGTTCCTCCGAAAGTGATTTGAGTGTTGCCTGTTCCAATTTGGTCAAATTGTTAAACGACCTTGCTTTTGTGCTCCAAAGCGTAGCAACATCATCCACAACCGCTTTCTCGAAGGCCAAAACCTGTGGTGGAACCATGTGTGCAGGTGGTTGGAATTTAGATTTGGCTCTGAGACCCGTGTTGGTATCTTTGTACTGATATTCTTCGTTATTCTTATCCTTAAACAGGTAGTGCAGCCTAAGCTTTCTAAAAAATTGGCTTAGTTCGCACTGAAAAGAGAAAGGGTCTCCATGGTTGGTCATAACAAATCCTAAACCTTTGTTTAGTACTTGTTCTTCAAGGGGACTCAATGTTTTTGTTGACAGATTGACTACGAGGGATGCTTCCCCGACGGGCCCGCCTTCTGATTCTTGGCTGTTTGGCTCTGCGTGCCTGTATGGGGACCTGTCTGATCTTCCCATTGAACCCCTGTGTGCTGTGCCGGTCTCCTTTTGCCTCTGGTTCGGCGAGGGCCAAACCCTAAAAAATGTTGAGAATCAAAAGCATTAGGAAACCCTTGGAAGTTAGGGGGAGGTGGTGGGTATGCCTGATGTTGGATAGGTGGAAAACCCCAAGGTGTAGGTGGCCACCACTGTTGGTATTGATTCATGTGTTGGTTGGCATATGGATAGGGCCTGTTACCCCTCCCCCTCCCTCGTTGTGGAAAAGTAGGTATGCCTGTATTGGTGTTGTCAGAATCGCTGCCATCAGAGCCCGAGCTAGAATAGTTCGACCCATAACGTCTACCATTATTCCTGTACTCTGGCGGTGTATAGGTGTCACTCGTGTACGGGTACACTCGTTCGTGTTTCCATTTGGACAAATCATTTTTAAATGTATCCAATTTAGTTTGTAAGATGTTATCCTTAAACTCACAGGAGTTTTTATTAGATTCATCCTGTTGTTTTTTTAACAAAATCGGTGTTACAGTTGTTCTAATGGCTGCTTCCAGGACCTGTATCTCGACTAAGATGGTGTCAGCTATTCTTTTAGCTGTACTAATAATCAGTATTAACCAGTCCCTGGTGCATCTCCATGCTATAAGGGACCAATCTTTCAAAAAGCTCTTATCTTGCAAGAATAGTCGAGGGGCATTGGACACCACTAGCCCTGGCGGGACACAACTAGCCCTGAGATATTCAGCCATAGTTATACCATGTACCAATGTCCGGGCATGCGATTTTTTCAGGACCAGCACTTTGGCCCACTCGTCTCCTGTACTAGTGGTACCTGTGGAAGGTGTATCCAATACGCTTGGCATACTATCCAGGATGGATTTATATATGGAGTCATCATAAGCAATCCCACTTATTTCGGCCATGATGGTTGTTGAATGTGTTATAATCGTTCATTTCATATCTTTCAAGGTCCTGTGAGACTTGCAATATAACATAGAATGTCCTGTAATGTAGAGCGCCGCATTTCTAATAAGTTTGAATTTAGCGCAATGTCGAGCGCTCTACTTCTGTGCCTTTGATCATCGGCACAATTAATAACACTGAGCATAATAACACTGAGCATGATAGGGTTCTGATCGGAAGCGTCCTTGTGCTTTCTATCACCCATAAAAACCGGTACTCAACGAAATACAAAGATGGAGGAGATGACCTCATTTAGTAGTTCTGGGCCCGAGGTGATTACCCATAACAACTGCATTGTAACGAACTACAAAGATGGAGTTTATGATGTCATCCAGTAGTTCTAAGCGCGAGTTCTCGCGCGATTTCGAGCACAAAGTAGTGCGCCCCTAAATCCATCAAAAACAGGGTGAATAAACAATGCTCCTGTTTTCAAGTTACTGAAGAAGCAGGGAGATGCCACTGGGAACTAATCTAACCACTCTGGGATCACATAACATATACAATTCAAGACCTTCATTAATAACTGAGGCGGAGGGTTACCATACAATCAACCCCCGGAGACACTATTAAAGAAGAGACCATCTACAAGTCGGTGCCTCCCCCAAGTCTCAGATGGAAGCTTGAGGTACCGACGGATAGGTGAGTCTACAACAGATCAGACTAATAAGGAGTCTTTTTAATCCCAGTATGTAAATACAGTTATAGAGAATGTTGTTGATTTAGTTTGTAGCTTTTGACTAGTGACACTAGCAACACGTAATATATCAGTATGAGTACAATTTTATGTTAGATGATAGACCTGGGAGGCTTTGAGGCAGGGCGCACTAAGTTTGAGTGCTAAAGTCTCATTACATGTTGGTCCCTAGATATAAGGGGATTTTTTTTATACAGGAATCACATTGCCTATCAATAGGCTGTGTAATCCACGCTTTAGGGTGCTCCATTTCTGTTTCCCTTCTTGTATCTATGTAGCGCGGGGCCTCGTACAACCTGAGCAAGGTCCAGGTGAGGTGAGGTCCTTCTCCCTACCATGGAGGGTGAGCATGAATATATTATATAGTTTTTTCATTTATTTTTGGTGATACCATGTATGTGGGTAACTGACACAGTCAGTCCATAATTAACTACTATACATTTTCCTCCAAAGAATTTGTATTTCCTTATTGCCATGGAGGGCTAATGTCTGCGGTTGTTACAGGTTGTACCGTATTCAACCTTTCTAATTTTTTATTTCTCTCACTTTGGTGGTGGTGGTGTTTCTTTTGTTTCACTTCTACTTGTGCAACTATTGAAAGAACAGAGGCCCTGACGAATGCCATGGGATTTTATACCCGATAGGCAGAAACATGTTGGCCCGTTATCAGACAGATATTTGTTTGACTGTCTCTCTTGCACTGTTCTTGGTTTTTAACTAGGAGGTGTGGTTCGTCCGCAGAATAAAGTTATTAGTAGGAGGACACTCCATCCTATTTTAAAGTCACTATTTCTTTGTTGCACTGCTATTCACTTGACCATCAAGGATCAGCCATCACTGACGGTTCGCGTATGTTGGTGGACCAAATCCTTAACCAGCAATAGATGGTGCGGTGTTTGTTGTCCCAATGATCAGGGGACCAGACTGACATGCACTTGGGTTTGGCCAAATGATAGGACTGATCACTGAGTCTATTTGATGGAAACCCTTCACTAATTGTTCTGGATTTGTCAGCCATGTATGAATGATCTGCGCTGTGTTGGCTTTTCCTATACACATGGTGTTCACCGTATATTGAATTATGCTGTATTCATGTGATTTATACACCCCGAGATCCTGGTGACTCGGACTGACAGTCCAGCTATATAATTAAGCTGATAGACCCTCTGTGTTTTCTGTGTTATACATATAGAAGTTGCTGGGGATAATAACCAGGTACGGGTCTTTAAACCTTATATCCCTTGGACCCTCCCTGAATCCGTTTTGTTGTTGATTAGCAAGTTTTAGGGGCCAGAGTACATGCACTGGTACCTGTTTAGCATAGTTCCAGTACACCGATTAACAAAACCAGCAGCATCAGTCCAAAAAACGGTGGGTGATCATGCAAAAAGAAGCATTTTTCTACACAAGTCAATCAGTTACTAACAACAAATTAATGATGCCTGCATTAAAAAGCTCAGATGACATGAAGCTCGTAGTAGAGTGATTGTGTTTTAATGCATTTTATGAAATATGAGCAGCAAGCTGAACTGTGCTTCTAACTGGTTTAGATCAAATAATTAGTGTGTATTCAAATTGCAAAAAATTGAGTACATGTGCATCTCGTGGTATGGTGTGAGGATGCTGAATAACCATGGGCCCACTCCGCACTTCGCTTGGAATACGCAATTCGACAAAACTCCGCCCAGCACGGCGTAGCAGAGTTTACCGGTGCCCAGTTTGCCCACCTCAAGCTTCTGGTCTTCCCAGCAGGTATCCTACTCTTCTGCGGCACTCAGGACTTGTATAAAAACGCTGATAATAGAGGCTGTCAGCTGAAGGGTTAATCCTCCCAGCGCAGAAAGGAGGAGATGACATCAGCTTGGCGCGTAGGTTCCCGATGACGTGTACATGAAGTGCGTAGTTCTGCTCTGCAAATTGTTCAGTGCTGGGTGGGGTGGGTCAGGCTGGGGTGAATTGGAGTGTGTAGTCCTGAAATTGAAAACCTCTTGCATGCGGAGGAGACATCGACCTTCACTGCAGCAGGCTCCCAGAAGTGGATTCAGAGACCTCACTGGCTTTCAATCAGTCCACCCGTATCTTCAGTTTGGCCACCTCCCAGAGAATGCATGTTTCATGAAGGCGGTCTCTGCACTTGGAGCCTCGTGCAGACAGACACCACAGCTGTGAAGACCTGAATATCTCCAGGGTGGTTCACGTGTAGATTCTGGTGAGTTTTCTCTTATTAATTAAGGCTGGTTCTGACTCTGAGAGTGTCCCTCAAGTACCATGTACTGCGTTGCCTGGCTACGATTTGAGTGGGTACACCAAATCCTGTATAACTGGCACAGATGCCGCAGTTGGAAGCAACTGGCTAGTATTACAGTGCTTAGTGAAAGCAAGGTAGATGGACAAATACAAGTGCATAGTAATGAGCAATATCTGTTTTATTTTGTATTACCTCTGTACATTCAGCAGCTACGGTGGGCGGGACAATTGGAGCTGGGGCGTGAGCCCATCCAAATTTCCAAATACTTTCACTTGCTAGTACAGACGGGTCTTTGCAAAACTAAAGTACCATAATACAAAGGAACTGGGCGGAATTTCACTGAGTTTTTAGATCACTCCGTTGAATTCGGCAGAGTAGTACTTCGTGAGCTCCGCCCACCCTTATTGCTGAACTGCCATGGTTCGGACTGTTTCGGTATGGGAAGAGCCCTTGCATAATGTACAGTTGTGTTCCTCTGACAGCAGTGCCTCACTGCGAGTATCTGGTACCCTAGTTTTTAGGTTTCGACCTGGTGAGGTCACGAAGTGCCCCTCCCAGATCGAAAACTTTTGTCTTCAGTATGGATGTCGGCACCGCCTCTGCCTCTCATTGGCTAGCTCCATAAATGGAGGCTAGCCATTGGGAGACAGAGGCTGTCAATCGCGCTTTCTCTTGAAAACGCGATTCGGGGGCGTTTCTGGTGCTTTTTTTAAGCCCCGCCCCTTTGTCCCGGGCCGCGCTGTCATTGGCTGCCGGCCCGGGACACCCCCCTGACGTCATCCCCGGGCCGCGCTGTGATTGGCTGGCCGGCCCGGGACACCCCCCTGACGTCATTCCCGGGCCGCGCTGTGAATGGCTGCCGGCCCGGGACCTGACTTGTTTTTAATGGTAGCTGCATCTCGGGCAACTGCTTCTTTTAGACGGTGAGTGGACAATGTTAATTTCCAACAATGCTTTCCTGCACATTGAGAGTGCATGTAACCCTGCTTCGGCACCCCTCATTGACTTGTGTTACTGGCCGGTGCCTCTCTTGCGGAACTTATGAGCCTCTTATCCGTGCACCTCCCGCCCCTCTGCACCCCACCAAAATCTCTCATTTGCACAACCTGCGCTCGTCTTGAGCAAATCCTGACCGGAGCACGGTTGTCTGTCTCTTCTGCTGTCTTGCACCACTTCTCGTATGTCTCTTCTCCACCCTTCTTGGCCGTTTTCTGCGACACCCCTCTGCTCCTCGTCTCTCACGTGCCCCTCCCCGTCGCGTGTCTCAGGTTCCCCTCTCCTGCGCATCTCTTTCCCCTCTGCGCCTTCTCTCTCCCTGCTCCCGCCACTCGCCTTCTTCAAACTCCCGCCTCTGTTCTCTCTCTCACTCCCTCAGTATAGCTCTCCCCCCGCCTCTGTTGTTCTTTCCACACTCTTCTCTTCTGTGCCCTTCCCTCACAATCTTACTCCTCCCACATCTCGCCCCTCACTTCCACTCTCTGTAGTCGTCGCAGTCCTCCCACCCGCCCCTCCCCATTCTTTCACTCCCACCCACCCCCCTCCCCTGATACTGGCTAGACGGGTCCGGTGTGTTTTCGCCAAAGTAAATAAACCACTTACATGAAAAGTTCTCAAAACAATGTAGTAATTCCGCACTCCCCTTCTCTGCTTTCCAAGTGTACGTCCCCTCTTATCTTACAGACCGCCCCCTGCACCTCCACGACGCAGGGGACCCCCGGCTCGACACGCAGAGACCCCACCATCTCTTCCAATTCAATACCCCCCTCCCACCTCCCACCTCCCACCTCCCGGCAGATGAGTCTGGATGCGTGCACCTGAAGCGCTTTAGGGCTCGCAAGGGGTAAGCAAGCGCTATACAAATACCAAAATATTACCTGCAGCTGCTGTTTTTCCGAAACCCCCCGGGGTGTCTATGGCTAAGAACAAAGTGCAAGGACTGTTCCGGTCCCCCAGATCCCAAACTCGCCTCTCGTTCCTCGCCTCTCCTCTGAAGTGCGAGCTGCCCCCTCCTCTGCTCACCCCTACATCCGTCTCTCAGTTTTTCTCCTCCTCTTTCCTTCCTTCCCTCCCTCTTTTATTCCGCCCCCACCCCTTCGCCCTCTTCCTCCCCTCCTCGACACACCTACTTCCCTGTTCCCGGGCACTCGGATTTCTCCATTCATGCGGTGTCCCTCAGAGTACTTATTAATGCTAGTGACACCTCGAAGCTGCCCTTTTCTGCCCCCGAGCCCCTTCACGTACACTCCTTTATTTTCCAGTATGAGTCTGCCCCGACACCCCTGAAAGTTGCTGCATTGTTACCCTGTCCTGGCCGCTCTTCCCTCTGCCAGGGCTGTCACTGTGGCCTCTCATCGCTGTGGGATAGTCAGTCCATTCTTACATGAACTGTTCCTCCCTCGAGTTCGGGCCGCCCCTGCCCTCTCTCGGCCTCCTGTCTGTCCTACCCGCTCAGTGGTCGAAGTGGAGGGGATTTGAGGGGCACGACGTGCCCATCCATATTTTTTTAATTTGAGAAAAACAGTTCCCATACTTTTTATCAACAGACAACCACCCGGGACAAAGAATCCTGACAGCTGAAATGCTTCAGCTGAAGTGAAGCCTCCTGTACTGTGAAACCGAGCGGGCGGGGGGGGGGGGGGAACAGAGAGCCGAACAAGCCTTCTGCCAGTGCTGCCTGAAAGAAGTGTACATGTGCACAACTGGTCAATCTGCAGATGTAAGGACATCTGGCTTTAATTAATGTAATCATTTGAAGCTTCCTAATGACATAGATATATTCTTTTAGAGAGTTATTGCAAGGAAGCTGCCAGCTAAGAGTAAAGTGTGGGCTTTTATAAAAAAACACATAAAAAAAATGCTTCCTGATGACACATTTATTTTTTAGGAGGGGAATGTTATATTGAAACTTGTAAATAGGTTTAAAATGTATACAGCGGTGGTAAGGAGTGAGAAGGCTAGATGGGTGCCACTCAAGAGTACCACGCAGTGGAAGCACAGGTGAAGGTGGCACCAGAGGATGGTTGACAGATGTGAGTGGGGAGAACATTTTAGGATGGGGAAAGTGTAGTATTGTTTTGGACTGTCATGAAGATAACCTGCCCCGAGGATGTATGTGTGAAACTAAACTTTTTACAAAGCAATAATAGTCCCTACTACAAATATACAATACCACTATTACCACCTACGTGGTTATTAATTCAAAGCATAATATTCATCTAAGCCAAAACGCAATTCAAAGTACGTCAGTAGATTACTGCACTATATAACATCAAGGCAAAAATTACTTAAAAACATCAAATTTTATTATAAAAAAGAGGGATTAGACTCCACATAAAAACAAGCACTGGCGTTGCCAATATGTTTCGCATTTGGAAAGTTGGAGCTATTGGTTTTGTAAATGACATTTTATATTTATATATCGTTATTGGCATTGTCAATAACCATATATAAATATAAAATGTCATTTACAAAACAAATAGCTCCAACTTTCCAAAGGCGAAACCTATTGGCAACGCCAGTGCTTGTTTTATTTGGCCCTGGAGTGTGTACATGAAGTCTTTGGCTTGACCCTTGACATAAGTGAACTTCTGGACCTGTCTTGGACCAGGAGGGGTGCAGGACAAGTTCCATCATTTGGCTGACAGTGGACTACCATTCGTATCAGAGGATTAGCATGTAGAGTGGTTGTGGCAGTCTACTGTGTTTTGTGAATCAGTAGTTGTGACTAGACCTGTTTATCTCTGTTACCGGAGTGAAGGATAACAGGTTCACTCATGTTTAGTTCTGCTTCTAGGTGCTAACCCAGATCCTAATGTAAACATCTCTTGTGAATGCT
Organism: Lissotriton helveticus; assembly: GCF_964261635.1. Taxonomy (NCBI): domain Eukaryota; kingdom Metazoa; phylum Chordata; class Amphibia; order Caudata; family Salamandridae; genus Lissotriton; species Lissotriton helveticus. The sequence goes on along the minus strand of NC_136070.1, from coordinate 131,551,379 downwards.
ATGCGTGTACGTATGCCTATGTATCCTGTGATGTACATGCATTGTGTGTGTGAGTGAAAGTACTGTTCCATTTTGGAAGCCGGTGACCTGTTCCTGTGCACACTTTGGAGGTGATATTGTTTTCTCATACTGCAGTCTCTGTTGTTCAGAATTAGAAGGGTCCTTTAGATGAGGCTAGGCTTCTGTTTCACTCCTGATCAGTGTTTAGTGTGCCTGTTGAGAGCCTGATGCAGAAAGATCACATATTTTTGTGGTTCTGTTGAGGGGACTCCAGCCTGGATACTACTTTGCTCTGAGGAACATAACTGGTTTTCAAAATACCTCACAGTATCTGGTCCGACAAGCTGGTCAGCTTCTCCCACTACTGCCACTCCTGGTAAAAAGGCAACCCATTATAAAATGTAAAGATTATTAGAGGATGTTTGGATGTTTGCATGTGAACACGATATGGGTGGCATAGGCAAAGAAAGTACTTCAAACCCAACAAGTGAATTACAATGCTAGGCAAATATAGAGAAGGGCGTACAGAAGAACCAAGACAGAAGAACACTGTGGAACCCCAGAAGAAGATGGAAATGAAGATAATTGGCATGGAATCAATAAACAGAGAATGAGCATTCAACAAGATGTAAAGCTAGACCCACTGAGGTTTTTATCTACTTACTTATGTCCCAGGTGTACCATGACGTCTGGAGCACAGGAAGAAGTCCCAGTAGTGCAGATGAAGGGATGATAAGAAAGAGCCATTTCCATCGTGCTCTTCTCATCGTTTGTTTGTTGAAACTGAATGATGACGAGTAAAATGATTTTCTGAAAATGTTGATTGAAAAAAGACAATAAGAATTAAAAAATATATTACCTCTTTAATGTTAGTCTTTATAATGAATTTTAATAGATCGTTTGAGGGTCGGAGCTACATCATGTGCTTATGACATCAGGATACTGGTTAAGTAAACCTGGCATGGACATAGGGTTGCCACTTAGCTCCATATTGCTACCTAGCGCCATGTCATCAGGCTACCTTGTTGTCAGTGCAGGGCTTTTCCATTGCAAAACATTGTTTTCAAACCTATGACTACAATAATAAACTCATTCATTCCAAAGTTATGCTGATGACCTTATCCTTGTCAGACTGCAAGAGAGCCATTAACAGAACAACATCACCTCATGCCTCATCTCCATTCAAGGTTGGATAAGATTAAGTAATGTTTACCTTACCAGATCTAAAACTGATGTTCTAATCTTTGGTAACATGGACCGAAGTCACCTCCCATTCGCATGGCCAGACTCACTGGGAAAACTAACCTTTCCGGCACAATGCAAGAGTACAGTCTCTGATCACGAAATAACTTTTAATTCCCAAGTGAACGAAATGAAAAGGAGCGCACACTTCCACTTCAATGTACTCAGCAAAGTGGTACCATTGATAAGCTTCCATCACAAGTTAGACCTCATCTGTGCACTGGTTTGCCTGGAATCACTAGTGTACTTTTATTTATGTTGGTCTTCATCAAAAAGATCTGCCACATTTCCTATTAGTCCAGACTAGTGGTGTGTCTTAAAAAAACTCAGAGCACATTACCCAACCCTTTGCAATCCTTTTTGGCTTCACATGAAACAATAGGTAACCTACGAGTTGCATTGTGCCAGGCAATAGAGTATACTGACCCAGGAGCCCAAAACATTTGAGTTAACTCTTCTTAAGCTACAAGTATATACACCTTCTTAGATTTTCACTGGGCAACATGATTATTACCAAGGCACCTTTCATCAAATATACCTGGAAGGAAAATGCTGAGCATTTGTAGACCATTGTTATGCAACAGTCTATTCACTAAATTCAGCCGTCAGAAGGACTAATTCAAATTTAGGAAGAAACTGGAATTGATTTTTTTACAGAGACCATTGGGATGTACTCTAAAACCTATTTGAATCCCCGGTGAAAGCCCTTAATCTCATTTGCACCCTTTTCCCTTCCCTTGCTCATTCTGGCTTCTAAAATCCTATTTTAATTGCAAGAACTTTTCTCCTTCTTTCTTCCTTTCTGGTTCTGGGATGTCCTGCTGGAATGTGAATCGAACCCAACCCTTATTGCGTGTCTGATTTTGACTGTGGTTCCTTGCATATCTCCTTTCTCTAATTTGCCTCGAAACGCTCCTTCCACTCCCACCCCAGCAATTTGAAGAATCTCTGTGACATACACTGCTTTATAAATCACCTTAAAATAAATGGAAATCGAACTCAAGGGGCTGAGTTACATAGATTGAAGGGGAACAGTGCATAACACTATACTGAAGCTGGTAATATTGACCAACAATAACATTCCATTCACTCTATCGACCTACTTCTGTAGTGTAATATGGCTAGATAAGTATAAGTAGAATTATCAAAAGTAAATATAAACGTATCTTTCAACATAGTGATATGTATATATACATACATATGGTATATCTACAGAATCCCTAACTTCACTCAAACCTGCTCTGTGCGAAACATATGAGTATGAATACCAAGAGTAAATATGCACCTGTCTAATAATATATGGTAGGTTGATGTAGTGGATGTGATAATATTACAAAATAAGATATTGCATGTGATATACTGCCCCCCAAATATAGGTACTGCTTAGCTGTTCATTCGTACCGATGCAAGCCAATGCTGGCTTTCACACTGATGCATAGATGACATTTGGCCAGTGCAAAGTACATGTTTTTTATTCAGTCATCAGTGCAAGTGACATGCATGCACTCATGCAACCCCATGACTGCAAGACTGTCCAACAATTATATGTAATCCGGCCCTAGTTAAGATCTCTTTAGGAATTTCTATTCTACTGGAATACAAATAAATATAGAGAGATTGATGTCATATCCATGTGAACATTACTGATACAACATGGGACCATAGAGATCTATCATTGCTTCAAACATTTGGATGGAACAGTCTGCAAAACCCTTTTAAGCACCATCATGGACATCAGTTAGGAGTAGCTATCTCTGACGTGCCCTTTGTTATGGCTGGAAATGCCCTTGCTATCCCTGAACTAAGGTGTATGTGTGTATATACACACACACATATGTTATGGCGGGATTTCTGATCTATTGCTATAGGTCTAGATCCCAACTCAGGTCGACTGAACCGTTAATACCTGTCATAGAGTAAAAGGCAATCCACTACTAGGTCAATCAGTTAAGGACTTACACCACTCTAAAGAACCACTTACTACGAATACGTTTTAAAAGTTTATTATAAAGCCAAAGTTAACTGGAGATACAAACATCTCAAAATAAGGTTCAAAAGATATACTGGTATCAATACAAACATATATTTTCTGAACGCTCTTAGTCGGCAGAAGAATATCACCAAAACCAATTCGAAAATCATCAGAGTTGCAAGAATAGACACAAGCTGTAGCTTATGAGTCATTTACAGAAAGGAAGAAAATCCAGATTAGACTGTCCCTACACTAGACTAAGTGACATCCCTACTTAGTAAAATCTTAACCTAAAAAGGTGTCAGCCGTGGTGACTTCCAAAGAAGATCACTCACTTCCCTTAGTCTTCGTTGTAAATCGGTGTCTCGCAGTTATCCTATCTGCCTACCCATCCGCTCTCTTAGGTTCCTCAGACCATCTGCCCTAACTCCACCCAGGGGTGCTGTCCCTAATACACATTTACAATAGAAACGCCCTTTAGGGACGCCCCTCACGTGGTGTCAGTTCTGGCATTTTCCATGCTGATACTCCTCTGGGCCCATCGTTAGCGTTGACCTTGCTTCTCAGGCTCTTCTCCGGCAGGACGGTACCCCCCAGGAAATTCCTGAAGCCTCCTCCAGGCCTGTGCCTGGCTCCCTGAACAAAACTCTATTCATCACTCTCTTGATTGGAACCTCCTCGCACCTGCAATCAGACACTTGTACAGTGGGCCCCAAATTCCGGCCTCCACCGTATCTTCTAAGTCGTAAACCTTCGAGCAGGCTCAGCAATTTATGCTTAACATAACATTCCTCTAACTAACACATGCAGATCAAAAGAAATGACCTTATCTATTCAGGCCTATTAGAATTACATGAAACGGGCCTGTGCACTCTGTAAACCTTTAATTTCTTAGTCTAAACAGTATTCTAACTTATTACACACAATGGTTATATGAAACACTTCTATAAAACATATATTTCAGTTCTATGATCAATAATACTTTGAATTACAACAACATTAAAATCCATATCATGTGAAAGTATAACAGCACCTTTCATTCTATGTGAACTGCCATGTGGCCTACACATTTCTACGTTTATCAGTATTACATTCTCCTCTACAACAGCCACATAACATGGGATTTCAACATCATTCTAACATCACTACACACTTCTACATTAGCTTTTCACACTGATATATGCATTCTATTTTAATTAAACACTCTTATGTATTTTCTTTACTAAACTAATGGAACGTGCTTGTAAATATGGTGCACTTCTAATTTTTTCTCGATTTGCGCTCTCTCAGTTCCCCCCTTTGATGACTTTTAGTAGTCATCACCATCACAACACCATCCCTGAGGTATGAACTGAGTCAAACTGAACTCGTTGCAGTACTCTCTCGTCTCATCATCTCTAGAGCCCTCAGACTCCTGTACTGATTATCCTGCATCGCAGCTAATCTCCTCCCCTGCTCTCTCATGGATCTCTGCAACCTATTTGATCTATACCATTGGTACAGCCGCACCAATCCCCACAAGGTGATTATACAAATCACTATTATGATGATAGGTTTTAGTATGTACCAAATGAAACCCTTTCCTAGGTTGGCAAACCAACCTCCAACTTTACCCATTCCATGACCTACTTTTTCCCACACATTTACCTGTGTCAAATCCTCAATCTCATGATGAATTTCAGTGATGTTCCGTATATACTTTTCTAGAGGTTTTGAATTGTCTGGAATGTAAGTGCAACATTCCTGAACCTTCAAAGCCTTACAGACTCCTCCCTCTTTGGCTAACAGAACGTCTAGAGCAAGTCGGTTCTGAAGAACCATTGCCCTTATCGATTGCATCTCTCCCTCCACCAGCATTAATGATCTAGCAGTACTGGCGGACAACCTATCTACAACTGTTGCCAATCTTCTAATCTTGACATCATTCAGTACTATCCCTAAAAGAGGAAACATAGCACCAAATACGTCTCCAACTACCTCCTCATCGCTTACATCCCTTCTTCCTCTAGCTTGAGTTCTTCCCTCTATAATTTCTAGATCCTTAGCATGGTATATTTTGGGGAAGACAATTGCTAAATAACATGATCCATACCAATTATCCGGCAGTTTCACGTATGCATTTCTTCCACAAACAAAATATACATTCGGGATCACCTGCATTCCCTTCAAGAAATCTTTTGTATAATATTCTAATTGGAAAGCATGTTCACAAGTTACTTCTCCCACAAACACATTCTCATCATAGGTTTTACCCCTATATATACACAGTTTCCCTTTTTGCTCTCAATCTAAAGCTATTGGACCATTACTACCCTTTCTTTTGTGTAACCTTTCTTCCTCGGTCCAATCTGTTTTCCATTGGCCTGAAGCCTTTAAGATCTTCTGTCTCCTATACCGATCATCCACCTGTCCGATAAACCTTTTCTCAATTTCTGACACTTTACAAGTCAAATTATTTCTTCGGGCATGTGAAGTATCCAACGTTTTCCAAGGAATGAAAAATTTCTTTAATCTATCTTCACTCTTATAATAATCCCACTTGTTCATGTGCTTGTAATTTGGAACTTCTGGTAAAACAGCATCAAAATTTGAAAAATAATATTCAAAACCATCACGTTCATAAAATATACTAAGCAACAAACTACATGTGATTCCATAAGTCAATGGAAGATGATGATATCTAATACCTTCGTCTACAGAGGCTGGCAATTGCATGCACACGTAGCAATCATTTGCCTCCATAGCATCAATATATTCATAAAGCAATTTAGCATATGCATTTGATTTGAAATTTCCCTGTAATTCATCCACATGCAACCTACGAGTCTCTGCTGCTAGTAAAGCTTTATCTTTCCCTGTATTGTCCCCGCTTCGACCAGCAGTAGTAGGTTTTTGTATTGATACAATTTTTGCTTCCTTTGTTGCCTTCTCTTCATTTTCATGTCCCACTACATATGATATAGTAACTACTAAAACTATAAGGAAAATTACTCCCACTAAAAGTGTGCCTACTATGCATTTTGTCTTGCGGTTTGGGTTGCCGGCCTCCATGATCTCAAGACAGTGTAGTTCTGATTTTCTTTCACAACACAAAGTCTCTTTTCTTTGCTTATTCAGTCTTTCCAAACCACACCTGGAAGCTGATAATCCCTTCCGCAAAATCAGTCTTTGAATTCTATAGCAACAGACAACCCTAGCCCTTCTCCGTCCACTAAATGGGAAGTCCCTAAATTTCTTCTTCTTCCACTTGGCGCTAGGTCATCTTTCAATCTGTTTATTTACAAAGGGCCCGATGTAGGTAAATCCCATTTACCGATTTTGAAATACCGAATCTTACCGATTCGGTATTTTAAAATCGGTAAATGGGATGTAGGTCCCAACATCTGGATTCGTTACCGAATCCTTACCAATTCATTAATTACCGATTGGGTAAATACCGAATCGGTAATGCCCATTCTTTCCTATGGGCTTTGAAGCCCATAGGAATGATTAGGCATTACCGATTCGGTATTTACCCAATCGGTATTTAAGGAATTCACAAGGGTGCAGGGGGTGTCACTTTGACACCCTCTAGCACCCCCAAAACGGCCATGTGTGCAATGTGGCACACAGACATGCCCTAAGGGCACGTCTGTCTGTCACATGGCACATGTGTACATGCACAGATGTGCATGTACACAGGAATCGGTTTTTTACCATGGATTTGTATTCCATGGTAAAATACCGATTCTGTAAGCCATGTGCTGCCGGAACATAGGCTACCTACATCACATTTTCGGTAATTTTACCGAATCGTTATCATTACCGAATCGGTAAATATTACCGACTCGGTAAATTTACCTATTCGGTAATGATAACGAATCGGTAAAATTACCGAAAATGTGCCCCTACATCTCCATGGCCCTTTACCGATCGGAAACGGCCGAAAATCGGTATTTTCGGCCGATTCCGATCGGTAAAGGGCTACCTACATCGGGCCCAAAGTCTTTAACAATCTGGAATGATACATGTTCCAGCGGCTCTAATCACGTATTCTAATATTTCCAAACGAAGAATGATCTCCTCGGGTGTTGGCCTCATTGAACAAAAAGTCGGAAATTCTATTCTGTTTAAAACCAGTTCTCTTATCCTGCTCAGATAAGGAGGATTAGGAATAGTGAGTGTCAGCAACCCTTCGACCTCCACTCCGGGTATCAACAACACTACTTCCAATGTTATGATTGGGTCAGTACTGGTCAATGTCACTTCCCTCACCCTCCCGGATCTCCGTGCACTGGACATCTGTAGCTAGGTAGGTCCACTCAGGAGTAGCGTATCTTCTGCAGGGCACTCGCACCCTCCTCGTTCTTCTCGGACCTTCCTGTTCCTGTCTTTGTGCACCTTCGTCCAGATTCGAGTCTTCAGATATAGGAGCAAGAGTTCTCTCTGGAGTTGGCTTCAAGCTCGGCCTCTTCTTTCTTTCAGGCCAACTAGCTTCTCCACGCCTTGTTCTCCTATTTCTTGTCCTCACACTCGGTTCTTGATCACTCTTGTCTTGATCTGTGTCTGAGCCGTATTCACAGCAACTTTCTCCTTCGGTGGCAACTTCAGTTTCACTGTCGTCCTGTCTTTCTTCTTCTGGATCTGTAGCACTCCCAACTTCTTCCGACACCCCCACAGCTTGACTGATCCCCTCTAGTGGTTCGCCGTCCATAGCTGGATTTTCATCTGTGAGAGGAGCTGTTTCTTCTAAGGGTGCTGGAACTCTTCGAGTATGGGAAGCATGAATCCAGTTTGGCAGCCCTCCACACTTTACAGCAGTATTCGTTGTCAGGATTATTTGGTAGGGCCCCTTCCACCGCACGTCTAGGCAGTTCTTCCGGACGTGTTTCTTCACAAGCACCCAATCACCAGGGCACAAGTCGTGACATAGGTCTCTTGAAGATGGAACTTCAGCAGCCTGCACCTGAAGAGACACAGAATGAATGACATCAGAAAGTCCCTTGCAATAATCCAGGATCAGGTCATCTGTAATATTCAACAAAGCTGTAGTTGGAACAGACGGAAGTCTCATTGCCCTCCCCATTAAAACCTCATGTGGAGAGAGACCTGTCCTCCTGTCTGGTTTGCTACGCATACTCATGAGTACCAAGGGCAGAGCATCAGGCCAGCTTAAGGACGTCGATGAACATACTTTGGCTATTCGGGACTTTAGAGTTCCGTTTATCTGCTCCACGATACCTGAAGCCTCTGGTCGATAGCTACAGTGCAACTTCTGATCAATGTTTAATGCAGAGCAAAGCATCTTCACAACTTCGCTGTTGAAATGAGTTCCTCTGTCTGATTCCAAGGAGTTCGGCACCCCAAAGCGCGGGATCAACTCTCTAAGCAATAACTTTGCTACTGTGAGTGTATCGCACCTGCGTGTAGGGTATGCTTCGACCCATCTGGAAAATATGCATACAACCACCAGAACATACCTGAGGCGGTTGATTTTTGGCATCTCAATAAAATCTAATTGCATTCTGTTGAAAGGCCCCCCAGACCTCCCAATGTGACTCATTGTAACTGGTGTTCTTTTCCCTACGTTCAATTGCTGGCATGTGACACATCTTTGACACACTGCTTCTGCTGCAATCCTAAACCTAGGATTATACCAAGTCTGCCTAAATAACCTCAGCATGGCATCTCTTCCTAAGTGTACTGGACCATGTATCTGTCGTGCCATTGGACTCACTAGTTCATCAGGTAATACTGCCCTTCCATCTGCTGAAACCCACAAATCCATTTCACTTTTCACACAACCTGCTGTTTCCCATGCCTTTTTCTCAGAATCTGGTGCGTTCTCTTGCATGTCTTTTAAATCCTCCCAAGTATCAACTGTTTCTAGCATCATGTTTAACTCTGTCTTTTCCTGAGTCCCACCTACTTCCACTTCCGTGAAAGAATATCCTTGCTCCGCGCAGTAGCGAGCAACTTCGTCTGCATATCGATTACCTTGCGACACAAAATCTGTATTTTTGGTGTGGGCTACACATTTAACGATCGCAATTGCTGCTGGACCTTGTAATGCTTCTAACAACAGTCGCACAAATTCCCCATTTCGAATAGGCGAACCAGAGGAGGTCATGTAACCTCTCTGAGACCACAATTGCCCAAAATCATGAACTACACCGAAACCATATTGGCTATCGGTATAAATGGTGACTCTAATTTTGCTACCTGCTAAACAGGCACGTGTCAATGCAATGATTTCGGCTACCTGAGCGGAGTGTACTCCTTCCAGGCAAGCGGCTTCCACAACTCCAGTAATGGTGCAAACAGCATAAGCTGCTCTCAACCGACCAGTATCGTCTCTTAAACATGAGCCATCAACAAAGAAAATTTCATCAGGGTCAGTCAACGGCTCATCCACAATATCTGGTCTTGGCATGGTGCATAGTTCAGTCACATCAAGGCAATCGTGATCTTCACATTCTTCGCCTTCTACATCATTAGGAAGTGGCATCAATGTAGCAGGATTCAAAACAGAGCACCTCTTAATGGTCACGTTCTCCGCAGCAAGAATAACTTGCTCGTAGCGCGTGAGCCTATTATTGGTTAAGTGCTGTGTCTTGGTCCTGGTCATTAACAGTTCTACAGAATGAGGTACATACACCACTAATTGGTGTCCCATAACTATATTTTCACACCTTTCAATGCTGACACCTGTTGCAGTAACGGATTTGAGACATCCGGGCAACGCTGCGGCTACCGGATCTAAAGTAGCCGAAAAGTATGCAACTGGTCTACGGGCATTTCCATGAGTTTGTACTAAGACTGACAAAGCACAACCCTCTCTTTCGCAGCAGTAAAGTGAAAATGGTTTTTCGTAATCAGGCATCCCCAAAGCTGGAGCACAGCACAAGTCCTCTCTCAGCTGTAGGAACGACATCAAACAATCCTTGTCCCATGGTACCGGATCACTCACCTCCTTGTGCGTCAGTTTTTGTAAGGGTTTCGCTTTCAGGGAAAAGTTAGCTATCCACTGTCGACAATAACCAACCATTCCTAGGAACATCCTGACTTCTCTCTGTGTCGTAGGCGCATTCATCTTCATTATCACCTCTATCCTATCTGGTGACACCTTGCGCTTTCCTTTTTCTATCCGGTGACCCAAGTACTGTACTTCTGTCAGGCAGTACTGCAATTTGCTCGGAGATACCTTATGCCCATTTTCAGCTAAATGGTTCAGCAAGGCGATGGTATCTATCTTACAAGCTTCTTCCGTTCCTGACGCAACAAGTAGGTCGTCTATGTACTGGACCAGAACCGAGTTCTGTGGCAATACTAGACTTTCAAGATTTTTCTTCAATAGCTGGTTGAAAATTGATGGGCTTTCTGTATACCCTTGTGGGATACGACACCATGTTAAGACACGATTTTCCAGCTTAAAAGCGAAAAGATACTGGCTTTCCTCATCTAATAGAATTGAAAAGAAAGCCTGACAAAGATCTATCACGGTGAACCACTCAGCTTGGAATGGTATCTGAAACAATATCACTGATGGATTCGGTACCACTGGACAACATGAAACCACTATGTTATTAATCTTTTGAAGATCTTGCACTATTCTAAATTTCCCACTAGGTTTCTGCAAACCCATAATCGGGGAGTTGCATGGACTACCCACGATTTCCTTCAGTATTCCCTGTTGAATCATAGAGTCGATTACGGGTTTTATTCCTGCAATCGTCTCCGGGGACAATTTGTATTGAGGCGTTCTGGGATATTCAACATTTGGTTTTACCATGATCTTCACTGGTTCTACTCCTTTGATCAATCCTATCTCTTCTCCAGTAAAATCCCATACCTCTGATGACACTGTATCTCGTAAGTCCCGAGGAAGCTCCTCCACAGTCAGGGTAGGGTACAGTTCTACGCATACTCTCGAATTTGCAACTTTAAAGGTAGCATCATCGTCTGTAGTCTGTACCTCCACTCCCTGAGGTGTGCAGTATATTGTGCAGTTCAGTTTGCACAATAAGTCTCTTCCTAACAGACACACAGGACTAGAATCACATACAACAAACTGATGTTCATCGGTGTAGTTTCCTATTCTCACTAGCACTGGTTCCGTCAAAGGGTTAGTCATTCTCCTATTTGCGACTCCTACCACTTGAATTGTTTCCCCCGACATTGGTAGATCTGGAACCACTGCCGATCTCAAAGTTGATCGAATAGCTCCGGTATCTACTAAGAATGTCGTAGGACACCCTGCCACTTCAGCCTCAACAAACGGTCCTCTTTGATCCACCTCTAGAACTGCCCCGAGGGTACAGTCCTCCTCTCTACTTACACGTCGTCCCGTCAATGGATCAACGTAGTAACACTCTTCTTCGTCTATAAAAAGAGGCATTTGTCTATAGATCTTTCCCCCTGTCGTAATCTTTGGAGGCTGCGGGAACTGAGCTCGTGGAGCCGAAGTCCCCCCTTTGGCCACCTTACTCTTTGGCACTGTCACCCCTTGAACTGGAACTTCTCGAACTTCCTCCTCCTCTACTTCTAGCTCTCCGTTTTCAGGGTTATAGGGACACTCGCGTTTCCAATGTCCCACCTGGTGACACTGGTGACACTTTGTCGTTTTTTTCAATGTAGCAATGTCTATTCTAGGTCTTGAGTTTTCCTCGCTGTCCTTATTCTGACTATTTGGTTTCCGTCCCATTGTCCCTGTTCCCTGTTGCTGTTGTCCACCCTTTCCAGCCGACTGCATCTGCACCATCATCAGTTTCTCCTTTAGTTTCTTTGCTTTGGAATCTATTTCATCACTGCAATACCTTGCGTATCTCAGAATTTCATCCAATGGTTTGTTTTGCCAACAAATTATATGTTGCTGAATCATCAAACAAATATCAGGTCTCAACCCCAAAACGAACTTCGATACAAACTGTCTTATATCTTTGGGATCCATTACATCTAATCCACTGTATTGTTTGAACGTTTTCAGCAAACGTTCATAAAACTCATGAACTGTCTCCTTGGGTTCCTGTCTTGTTCGGTCAATTTTTACCCAATCTATATCTTGTGGTGGCACCTTCTCCTTCAGCCATGTCATCACCCTTTCATATTTTAACATTACTCCTTCTGACGGTCCATTAGTACGAGCATCCCTTTCTGGTTCTGCAGTTGGCCATTCCACACTAACTTTGCATTCTATCCACAAGTCTCCTGGGACCACAATGTCGAATAAGGTGTTCAAATCAATCCACAATACTTTTGAAATCTTGACAAACCTCTCTACCTGCTTGTACCACTCTACGGGATTTTCCCTTAACTTCGGAAATGAGTTGGTAAATGCAGCCAAATCTCCCCTACTCCAGGGCACGTGTACATAACTCCCATTCGCTATTTCTCGCAAAGGGAATGCTTCCATCTGCAGTAGCCTTCCCTCCAGAGACATCACATTCGCGCTCCGCCTAACAGTTCCCTTTTTGGACCACCTCTCTTCCCATTTGTCCAGATCTCTCCATGCTCTTATTTCTGTGATCAGTTCCCTTATGTGTGTTTTTAATCCAGTTGTCCTCCTCTCTTCTAAGTCCTGGTCTGAATAATGCAACCTATGGTTACCCTGCAATGCCTTTGTTCTGGACAAATCTACCATATACTTGTCTGCCAGTTCAGACAGTTTCTCATGAGTTGCTCTTGCCTTTCGAGTAATATCTTTTGCTATAAACAGCAGCTCATCTTGTTCGTACATGTCAATCCTTTCTAAAGGCAACACACCATCTATTATCTCGTCCAGGTCAGATTTTAAGCTGGTCACATCGAGTCTTTTGGCTTTTATCACAGCTTTCAGTATGCTATCTCTAGAGAGTCCATTTACATCTCTCCCATCAAAGCTCTGAGTCCTACGTCTGGGCTCAGGTGTGTTATGGGGAGTCCTCCCATGCTCCCATCTCTCCAGGTCCCATGCAGTTCCATCCTCTCTGGGTGTATAGTGAAACACTTCTCTATTTCCCATAGTCCCACATTTCCCATTCTGCCTGGTTTCTCTAGGTGCATGGTAAGACATTCCATTATTCCCCATGCCTTCGCAATTTGCCTGTGATCTCTGATCACTCGACGCATGGCAAGGTCCTTCGCGGTTCCCCATGTTCCCACGACTCCAGTGCTGTACGTTATCATCAGGTGCGTGGAGAGTGCACTTAAACCTATCCCTGTACTCTTGTGTCCTTTGGTCTCCCTCACTTTGAATGAGACGAGACGTCTCTCCACACTCCGTACTTCTACCTTTTCGCTCCTGCCCATTTCCACCGTCAATGACGTGTAACTCCTCTACTCTCCTGACTTTTACCGTCCCACTCCTGACTGCTTTCGCTAGCCCCGTAGTGAGATAATGTCCCGTTGCCTCGACTTCCCCATCCAGATTCTGCTCTTGACCTGTTGCTCGGTGCTTCTGTGGACCTATCCCATTCCTTCAAGTCAGCCCTCAACTCTTTATAGGATTTCGGCCGTGGTCCCCTCAGGTCCATCGGTCCTCTCTGACCCCCCTGTTCTGCTATGGGATCCACTGCTGAATCCAATGGGGTGCTCCACGTTATCGGTCCTGGCAATTGCCTCCAGGCATTTGTCGTGTTATTGCTTCTTTCCATCTCAACTCTTTCTCTGTCTAGCCGTACCTGTTCTTCCTCTCTCCCTTTCTCTGGGTGATAAACCGACACTATAGGACCTATGGTAACGGGTACTTGAAGAGCATCTGGCAATCCATAAGACTCAACCCTCTCTCTTGCTGGCATCTTCTGCACCACAACCCTTCCGACTACTCTCTGTACAGGACTATGTTGAGGTGTCTCCTCACCTTTGGTAGGTACCCAATTCGTTAGAGGGAGTGTCCTGTTCCCTTCTATGTCAACCCTATCTTCCCTTGGGAGCTCAGTACCTTCTATCTCCCTATTGTCCGGAGGCGGTCTATCTATCAACAACCTATTTATTAGGCCATCCTCCGACTCGCTCTCGTCATCGTCTTCTATGGGTCTCTTTTCTCCTGTAACCTCTCTCACTGGGTACAACATATCCACTTCGATCGTCTGTACCCTCCATCTCTTGGCTTCCGCATCCCATTTGGCATCTTGCACTGCCCTTACTGATCGCCTTACCCTTTCCTGGCGTCTGTTCTGATTCCTGTCGTGCGCCGCCCTAATCCACGCATTAAGGGCCTAAACTGTGTTGGTCTAGGCAAAGGTCTCAATGAGGACATAACTGCTTTTAGCTGATGCAACACTTCTAGTCTAAACGTTCCGTATTTCGGAAAAGTCAGTTCCTCATTCCCTTCTGTAATCTTACTCCAAGTATCAAGCCACAGTATAGTATGCAACCCAACATTCGTTGCCATATAGTGAGCTGGTGTACCCTCTGGCGGTGCCTCTTCCCCGTAATAAGATTCTCTTCTTTTTCTCTTAAAGATCGCTCTCAAACATTTAAAACACTTCATGTTCAAAATCTACAAAATTTCTATTTTCTCCGCGTTCGTTTACTTCCTGATGACAATCCACCAATCCCAGCGCGGTTCTCGCTAACCGGCCTATCACAGCGCGGCTTCACACCAACCGGCCTATCACAGCGCGGCTCTCGCTGACGTCACACCAACCGGCCTATCACAGCGCGGCTCTCGCTGACGTCACTTGTCCCCCTTAGCAGCAGTTCCCCTTTCTCCGCTCGTCTCCCGGTCATGCATGCGTCCCATTCATACTCTGAAAAATGATTACTTCCGACCAAGCGATCACTTTCCTTGACTGTACGCCCACAGTCTAACTGTAATTGTCACCTTAACTGACGAAATGTCTTTCCGTGTGCGTCCAATCGCCTTAACTGATAGGTTACTTACACACGGTAACTTTCGACCTGCGTCCGTTACCCACACACTCACTCTTGCGTTCCCCCTATCTCGGTCCTGCGGGCGATCAATGGTACCTCATGACCCCCTTTACTCTGGTCGACAACTACTCTGGATGTTCGATACACCCGTACCACTTAAGCTCTTCCCCGAACTTAAGATTTTCCCAGTTTGTCAGGTTGCGCGCGCTCACAACCCTCTCTCAATCACACAACAGGCATTCAACTCCGCATGACATTACAATACAGATACAACACAAAACACCGCAATCTGTCAACGCATGACCCTTGTTATACTCACTCTCGTCCGACCCTGCTGCTTTTCTCTGGCACCGTCAGCACCTTCTTCGGCAGGCGATTCTTCCGCTGCTCATCTCTCGATCTCTAGGGACCTTGGGGTAATCTTAACCTAGTCTAGATCACCTTCCTCTAGAAGGTAACCATCCTTGTCTGCTACCAACTGTTACAGCGGGATTTCTGATCTATTGCTATAGGTCTAGATCCCAACTCAGGTCGACTGAACCGTTGATACCTGTCATAGAGTAAAAGGCAATCCACTACTAGGTCAATCAGTTAAGGACTTACACCACTCTAAAGAACCACTTACTACGAATAAGTTTTAAAAGTTTATTATAAAGCCAAAGTTAACTGGAGATACAAACATCTCAAAATAAGGTTCAAAAGATATACTGGTATCAATACAAACATAAATTTTCTAAACGCTCTTAGTCGGCAGAAGAATATCACCAAAACCAATTCGAAAATCATCAGAGTTGCAAGAATAGACACAAGCTGTAGCTTATGAGTCATTTACAGAAAGGAAGAAAATCCAGATTAGACTGTCCCTACACTAGACTAAGTGACATCCCTACTTAGTAAAATCTTAACCTAAAAAGGTGTCAGCCGTGGTGACTTCCAAAGAAGATCACTCACTTCCCTTAGTCTTCGTTGTAAATCGGTGTCTCGCAGTTATCCTATCTGCCTACCCATCCGCTCTCTTAGGTTCCTCAGACCATCTGCCCTAACTCCACCCAGGGGTGCTGTCCCTAATACAAAAATCACATTTACAATAGAAACGCTCTTTAGGGACGCCCCTCACGTGGTGTCAGTTCTGGCATTTTCCATGCTGATACTCCTCTGGGCCCATCGTTAGCGTTGACCTTGCTTCTCAGGCTCTTCTCCGGCAGGACGGTACCCCCCAGGAAATTCCTGAAGCCTCCTCCAGGCCTGTGCCTGGCTCCCTGAACAAAACTCTATTCATCACTCTCTTGATTGGAACCTCCTCGCACCTGCAATCAGACACTTGTACAGTGGGCCCCAAATTCCGGCCTCCACCGTATCTTCTAAGTCGTAAACCTTCGAGCAGGCTCAGCAATTTATGCTTAACATAACATTCCTCTAACTAACACATGCAGATCAAAAGAAATGACCTTATCTATTCAGGCCTATTAGAATTACATGAAACGGGCCTGTGCACTCTGTAAACCTTTAATTTCTTAGTCTAAACAGTATTCTAACTTATTACACACAATGGTTATATGAAACACTTCTATAAAACATATATTTCAGTTCTATGATCAATAATACTTTGAATTACAACAACATTAAAATCCATATCATGTGAAAGTATAACAGCACCTTTCATTCTCTGTGAACTGCCATGTGGCCTACACATTTCTACGTTTATCAGTATTACATTCTCTACAACAGCCACATAACATGGGATTTCAACATCATTCTAACATCTCTACACACTTCTACATTAGCTTTTCACACTGATGTATGCATTCTATTTTAATTAAACACTCATGTATTTTCTTTACTAAACTAATGCAACGTGCTTGTAAATATGGTGCACTTCTAATTTTTTCTCGATTTGCGCTCTCTCACATATATGCACACACACATATACATATATATTGTGCACCCTAGTCATGATATTGTGGAGAGCCCAACTATGCAAATGTCTTGGCACGAGCTGGGCTTTCTTCACTTACAGAAGGTTTTCTTGAACTTTCTGTTTGGTGTTGGTCAAGCAGACACCACCAATATTCTTTATTTAAGTTAAAGGGCTGCTGTGGGTACCACTCTACCACTCAAAGGTTTTGTTAACACTAAAATAGAGGTGTATGTCTTATCAGGGCTCCAGCCAAAAGTCCTACTGGTATGCTTTTATGTCATTGCGTTTTACTTTAAAGGTGTTATTTAGATAAGAGTTGGCTTTGAATGCTGCCTCTTAACCTGCAGGGTTCATTATACGCTGCACCTTTAGAATGAAATATGTTTGATTCACTCCTGTAACTCTATCATAATTTTCATCAGACTTTATCCCGACTGTCTTGCCTGAATGCTAATAAGTGTAAGTTTTGGTTACCTAATTAAATAAAAGCAGATGTAGTTCAACATATTCAGTCTGACTTTCTTTCCATACGATACTTTTTTTCTTTTCTGTGGTTTTCTATCAACTCAAGCCTGGTCCATCATCCCTTCTGATGAAAAGAATCAGCAAACCGTGACGCTTTGTAACTCTAAACTCTGTGTGTGACATTTCAAAGCCTGGATTTGTTTTTAGGCTTTTTTTTGCTGAAATTCTAGATGAATTACAACCATCACTTGGCAAGATTTGCACCATACAAACGACCCACTGGAAAGAAAATATGTTCCATGCATGAGAAACCCAGGCAACCAAAGGAGTAGAGTTATTGTTAGGACCCCGTCAACTGTGAAATATCTGCTTCACTGAATCACTTTCCAAGCAGGTTTCCAGCCAATAAAAATTACCTAAATTGCACAGTTCGGTTTCTCGCAGCCACATGGTGCATGAATATTCATCATTTAGTATTAAAAGGCATGGCCCATGTCAATCTGCTCCATAATCTGTTCACACTGTTCCCACGGCTGTGACCTGAGTAACGTCAACAATGGGCAGCCTTTGGAGGCATGCATGAATTTTTAACAATAACAATTTCAAAAGCTTTATTCGACAGTATGTCATAAAAGCAAGCACACTACAAATGTCACAAAACAGAATAAATAGTACATAACCATACACAAGATAAAAAGTTATTAAATTTCAATGATTACTGTCGATAAAAATCAAGTTAAAATATATATAAGATCCAATAAAAATTATTCATAATAAAGGAACAACATTAATAGCATAATTCATCGTACTACCAAGCAGCAAGTGGCAGTAAAGAACGTGTACGGATAATCCAGGCCCACCTTAAAAATGTGGCTACAGCAACAACTATGCAAGGGGTACAGTCTGACTCTAATTTCCTTAAGGCTTCTATGTGCCGCCGGGTGCTGAGGTTTGAGCAAGTGGGTTTCAGCCATTTACGTCGTGGAACAACATAAAGGGGGCATACAAAGAAAAGTTGGGCTGTTGTCTCAACCATGTCTAAACACTTATGACATTTGTCATCAGGGGGATGCACCCATTTATAAGTAAAAGCTTTAACTGGAAGTGATCCTACCCTAAACTGAAAAAACTGTTTACGATCTAGGGGGCTCTCGATAATATCCCAATAAGCTTCACAAAAAGGCAGTGATTTATAGTTTTAGAAAACGGGCAGTTAAGTTAGTGTTCATGCAAGCTCTATGGGATGAAGTCAGAGCTGTTTCCCAGTATATGACTTTCAATTGATCTTTTGAGGGAAAGGTTGATGTGTCCGGTTCATCCCATAAAGGGGTTAGATCTAGCTTTATCAAAAGCTTCCTGAGCTCTTCGAGCCAGTGGATTTTGTGGAAACGATCTATCGAGGTCACATCCTTCAGGGCCTGGACATAGTGTGTGAGTTCAGGGGTGGTCCAGATTCATCTCCAGTACAAAAGTGGGCGTAACCTCGCTATGTCTGCAACATTTTTCCTGCCTAAGTCAAGCAAAAGCGGAACGGTCGGTGTGCTTTGGGGAAAACCAACTAAACTACGTAAAGTTTTATTCTTTGCTTTTGCTACTTGACTCAGGTTGGTTAGACCCCATAGCTCTGATCCATACAGGGTAGCACTTAACACTTTCGTGTTGTATATCTCCAAAGCTGACGTGATTGGCTTTGTGAGAGAGGATTTGTGTTTAGACAATAGGGCACCTGCAAGCTGGTGAAATTTTAAAGTGGCCATGTCCGTGTGACGTTTCCAATGCATGTTACTCTGGAGTAGAATACCTAGGTAGGTGAAAGCCTTCACCTGCACTAGGGGTGTGTTGTTCAGAAAAATTCTACTTTTAAAAGATTTATGCTGATTAAGGGACATGAACTTGGTTTTTGTTGTATTAATCTCAAGTCCACGCAGTTGGCAAAAGTCCCCGAAGGTGTTAACAGCCTTCTGTAGCCCACTCGGAGTCCGTGAGATTATCAACGTGTCGTCCGCGAACATGAGAACAGGAACGTGAACCCCAGCTATTACAGGAACATCAGTGGGGGAACTACAAAGATGGTCAACTATTCCGTTAATGTATAACGAAAACAGGGTAGGGGCCAAGACACAACCCTGCCGAACACCACGCTCGACTGGGAATGTGTCAGTGACCTCACCCTGTGCCCCCCATCTGATTCTTGCAAAGTTGCTCTCATGTAAGTGGACGAGGATGGTTAGTAGCTCGGGGGCCATTCCCAACTCAGCAAGAACTTTCCAAAGTTTACAGCGAGGGACCAAATCGAAAGCCGATTTCAAGTTGATAAAAACTGCGTAAAGTGACCCTTCAGTCAAGACCACGTTCCTCCAATATAGTGTAATAAAATAGAAGACTTGGTCTATAGAGCTAGTGCAGGGGTGGAAGCCGGCTTGAAAAGGGGATAAAATATTATGTTCCTCTATCCAAGTCTGGACTTTGTTTTGTACTAGTCACCCAAAAGTTTTTGTGCTGAGTCGATAAGACTAATGGGCCTGTAATTACTTGGGAGGGATTTATCACCCTTCTTAAAAACAGGAATTATTTCGGCTCCCTTCCACGAAGCTTGAATGGGAGCACCCCTGGCCACTGAGTTCGCTAAAAGTGCGAAATACTGGCACCAGGACGATCTGTCACTTAAAAAGACGTCGGCCGGGATAACATCCATGCCTGGAGCTCTACCGCCAGACACACAATCTAATGCTGTACTAACATCTTTAGTGGTAAAAATCTGGCTTGAATTAGTGATGATGGTGCTCCTGGGTCGTTTATTTAAAGGTATTTCATCTATCAAATTCATCGTTTTGATAATCCAGGGAAATATTAAAGGTAGAACACAGTTAAGTATTCACTACACGGTTCTTATAGTTAGCATAATCTATTGATGATGAGCACGGAGGGATAAGTCCAGTAGCAATGGTGTCCTCCCTTCAACAGCCTAACTACTGTATTGACAACTTGAACCCAAACATTCCAGGATACTTGCTAGTCAAGCATTCCTGGTAAATTAGCAACATAACACCTCCCCCTTTCTAACAGGAAAACAAAATTAAAAAAAATAATTAGGAACAATATAAAAAAAAAGAATAAAGAAAATACAGAAAAATATGGAAAACAAGGCATCATTATACAATGCAGTCCTTTACATTGAAAATCTGTGCATTATTAACAACATAGGGCCCGATGTAGGTAAAACGCATTTACCGATTTTAAAATACCGATCCGTACCGAATCGGTATTTCAAAATCGGAAAATGATATGTAGGAAAAAATAGTCGGAAAAATACCGAATCGGTAGCATTCGGTATCGAGAGTCGATACGTACCGAATCGCCAAGTACCGATTCGGTATAGGCCGGGTCGGACACGTCCGAATCGGTAATAAAAAAATGCGGAACCAACCGATTCGGTAAACGCCGAATCGGAAATATAAATACGCCCCATGGGCCGAAAGGCCAATAGGAAGGCATTATACATTCCGATTCGGTATTTACCGAACATATTCGGAAAATACCGATTCGGAAAATACCGAATCGGAGAATGCCGATTTGCCGAGCAGGTTGAGTGACACTGAAGACATCAGCCAATGAGCTGTAAGCACCCTCCCCCACAGGGAGTGGCAACCCAGGCAGGTGCAACTCATCAGAACTTTCTGGAAAGCTGCCTGAGCTGAGCAAACACAGAGAGAGCAGCATTGTGAGCAGGATCCCTGTGAGACATGGATACCAGCACAGAGAGCCAGAAGGCAGCGCGTAAGCGCAATCCAAAATTCAGCACCATGGAGCTGCAAACTTTGGTGGAGGAGGTGGTGAGGGTGCACACCCAGCTATATGGAAGGCAGTCCCTCACTGTTCCGGAGAGCACCAAGAGGAGGCTGTGGATCGACATCGGGGAGAAAGTGAATGCAGTTGGTGTCACCCACAGGAGCCTAGACGACCTCAAGAAGAGGTTTTATGACATCCGTGGCGTGACCAAGCGCAAACTGGCCGACCTGCACAAGCAGGCTGGACTCACTGGAGGAGGAACAAACCGTGCGCCACCCCTCACTCAGCTGGAGGAACTAGTGGCGACCACCATCGAGAGGGCCAGTGTCGTGGGAATTGGGGACCTGGATAGCTCATTCCGAGCTACAGCTACAGGTAAGAAGCATGCGCAACTTGACACACCATACCAGACACCTCCCCTACAGACCCAATGCACAGCCAAACCCCAGGCCAGTACTGCTAGCAACAGACATGAGCAATGCATCTTGCTAAATGTACTCTGCAAAAGTTACCAAAAATGCCACAGCAGAAGCATAAGATAAATAACAGTAATACAGCATCAACGTGTTTGTAATGAGATGTGCAATGCTTTAATAGTAGTGACTGGAACACATTAGCACCCACTTGACAAATGCTTCTTTATACCTAGGGGCACCATCAGGCGGGGGAGCAGCATCAGCTCCAGCACCAGCTCCAGCACCAACAGCCAGTGCGGCGGTGGCAAGCACCAGTGCAGCAGCACAGGAGGAGGAGGACAACAGCTGTGCCCTGGCAAATGAGGAGGACACTGGACATTCCCTCAGAACTCCACACTCCCCCCGACTGTCTCAGTCTCAGTCGCCCTCATTGCTATTCTCCCCGGAGAACACACCACCACAGAGCCACCCTGCACCTGCCACTTCCCCGGCCCGGAGGAGAATTGTATCTCCATTAGTCATCATGGAGGGGGCAGCGGGTCAGGCTCCTGCACAAGACCCCGTGACACCAGCGTCACCAGAGCACACACAGCAGGGCAGCAGAAATCCACGTAGGCCACGTGCAACCAGCAGCCCAATACCAGCACCGGGAGGCAGCGTCTTCGCAGGGCTGGAGACCAGCATGGTAACGATACAGAGGATGCAGGCAAAATCCATCCTGGCCTGCCATCGCCAGTTGCGCCTGCACAACCTGCAGATGGGTGAAATGACACAGGGCTTCAAGACCTTTGTTGACAGCAACAAGGAAATAGCGACATCTATTGGCCGAATGACCACTGCCATCACCCAGCTCTGCAACAGATTGGATGACCATGAGCTGAGTCGTCGCAGCGATGCACGAATACAGAACAGGTCACTCAACCGCCTTGCAGCTGCGACTGCCCAGCTATGCCAACGTGGGGCAAACATGGAGGCCAGCCTCACACAGAACATGTCCGAGGTCACTAGGGGCATGGGCCGTATTACCACCGCCATGGAGACACTACTGATCTCCAACACCGTAGTGAATCCTGTCCTGGGCGAGGCTGGGGACAGCAGCAGCCGCAGCAGCCCGGCCAGCGCTGCGTCAGAGCCGCGCCGGGGCAGCAGGCGCTCAGCTGAGGCTGCAGGGCATTCAGAAGGGGGTGAGGCTCATCCTAGTGGGCCTGCTAAGCGCAGCAAAAAATAAGACTGCCACTGCGGGTGAGGCAACCCGGACATTGGACATTTCTACCCCTTCTTGTTTAACTTTTCTTTTGTTGCACATCAGTGCAGTAACGTTGATGCAACATTATTAAATTTAATTTCTGAAAACATACATTGACCTGTTTGTGCATCTGTACTCACTCAGAAATAGTTGTCTGTTATCTCCTGACGCCTGTATCTGCCGTCAGTTGGTGCAGAGACTCCAGCAGGTAGTGGTAGTGGCACAGCATTGTCATCGTCAGGGTCCTCGTAGTCGGATAACTCTACCTCAGTGCCTTTCCTGACTGCAAGGTTGTGCAACATTGCACAGACAGCAATGATCTTGCAGCAGGTGATGGGGGTATATTGCCTTGCACCTCCGCTCTTGTGCAGACATCTGAACCTGCTCTTCCAGATGCCAAAGGTCCTTTCCACTACGTTCCTCGTGCTTTTGTGGGCACGGTTGTACCTCCTTTGGCTGGGTGTTGAGGGGTTGAGGTAAGGGGTGAGAATGAACGAGCGTAGGGCATATGCACTGTCGCCTAGAAGGAGAAGGGGTAACATTACTCACATGCATACATGTACTTCACACTGCAATTTTGGTTATGGGGGTCTGACACTGTGTCTTACCTAGGAGGTATCCTTCGCCAAATTCCCCTGCCATCAGCCGTGCATAAATTCTGCTACTCTGGAAGATATAGGAGTCATGGGTACTCCCCAGAAACTTTGCAACCAGGTCAGTGATCACACACTTGGCATTGCATATCACTTGCACATTTATGGTGTGCCGTGACTTCCGATTGCGGTATACGTATTCCGTGTCAGCAGGGGGGCAAATCGGTATGTGTGTGCCATCTATGCAGCCAATGATGTGGGGGAATCTTGCCATCTGATAGAATTCAGCTTTTGTCTGTGCCAGTTCTGCATGGGTGGAAGGGAAGGAAATGTAGTGGTCCATCCTCTGGATCATGGCATCAAGGAACTTGTGGAAGAACCTTGACAGGCTGCTCTGGGTCACCCCTCCTGCCACAGCAACTACACTTTGATAGCTGCCAGACGCCAGCAGGTGTAGGCAGCATAGCACCTGCACCTGCACAGGGATTGCGTGTGCCCTTGGGGTGGGGTGCTGCAACAGGGGTTGGAGGTCCCTGATGAGGTCTCTGATGGTCTCTGCCTCCAGCCTGTACCTCTGTAGGATCTCTGGATCTGTCAGTATGCACAGGGTGATCCGCTGTCTATACACCTGCTCCTGTCTCAGCCATTCCCTCTCTCCTTCCTGCTGTAGCCGTAGCCGTCTTGCTATGACATAGAAAGCTGCCATGTTGCAAGTAGAACTGCATTTTGGGTCCTTTTTTATAGGTTGCACCTGGTTACCACCTGATTCCAATCCATGGTAATGTCCGACTCTGAAATACCGAATTTGAAGCAAATTCGGTATTTCAGTGCTTACCTACATCTCATTCTTCAGCTTTTCGCATCGAATCGGATTTTAACCGATTCGGAATTTATACCAAATCGGCGATTTTACCGAATCGGAAAGTCTCCGAGTCGGTAGAATTCCGATTCGGAAAAAGGTCGGAATCGGAAAAATCTCCGATTAGGTATTCTACCGAATCGGAGATTTTCCCGAGTCCAATTATTTTCCGATTCGGATTTCTACCGACTCGGTGACTTTCCGATTCGGTAAAATCGCCGATTTCGCAGGATTTCGGCCTCCTACATCCCGTTGTCTCTATTCCGATCGGTAAAGGCCGAAAATACCGATTTTCGGCCGTTACCGACCGACCTACATCGGGCCCATAGTCCTTTAACCAAACAGGAAACTTCCTTTCCCTTACAATGTTTTAATTTTCAGAAGCAATATCCCTTTTAATTGCCTTAGAATCATCAACCACTAAAGGTATATTTGAATCGTCTTGAACTTCTGAAGTTGCAGACTCTGTTTCTTCCACTGAACTCTCATTTTGTGAAGAAATCACCCTCTCACTTCTATCAGTGGTACAATCATTTTGAGAAGAAATCATGTTGCTTCCAGAAACCAAATCTGAATCACATTCATCCATCAACCAATTCCAGTTAGTCTCACACTTTTGTTCATCATTCCTTCCTAACTTCCTCTCTTCAGCTACCCTCTTAAGTCTTACGCAACTAAGTGCAATTTTGGAGCGTTTTTAGACACATATCTACGAGACCAATTTGTTTATGGTTGTTTTTCTAGAAAGATTCAAGAGCATATTCTATGCTACAGAGACCCATCTTTGTCTGAAATTTCCATGGTAGCCAAGAGGATTGAACGATCTGTAGAGTCTTCTTGGGCTATGGGTCAAAAATATGTTTCCTCTTCTACTTCACTGGCTGTCAATGCTGTAGATGATGCTACACAAATTCATTTTTGTTAAAGCTAAGGATAAGTTTGCTAAGAAGGCTGGCAAAACTAACACTTTTTGTTACAGCTGTGGTTCTAAGTCTCATCTAGGAAATTTCCAAAGTGTCCAGCCATTGGCAAAAGTTGTGTTAAATGTAAAAAAGAAGGGCATTTTCATAACGTTTGTAAAAAGGAGCAAGAATTCTTCAAAGGTTAATAGTATTGAAGTACCTTGTGAAGTAGAATCCTTGGAGTTTACTAACTTAGGGCCAGATGTAGGTAACTTCAATTTAGCGAGTCCTTAACAGCGATTTTTACCGAACCACTATTAAGGACTCGCTAAATTGAATGTAGGTAGGAATCGCTAAAATATTAGCGATTCCTTAATATTCTTTAATAATGAATTGGTAATTGAGATTCGTTATTAAGGAATACCTAGCCATTCATTCCTATGGGCTAGGAGGCCCAAAGGAATGAATTGGAAGATATCCACTATTAGCGATTCGGTATTACAGGGCATATATGTGCACATGTGGCGCAAATATATGCCCTAAGGGAATGGATGTGTGCCACAAGGCACATTTAAAAAAGCAAAAAAGTGCTTTTTTAAAGGAAATCGCTACTTACCACCAACTTGAAGTTGGTGGTAATTAGCGATTCCTTAAGGCTGAAGCGCACTTTTTTTAGTACTATGTACATTGCATTTAGGGAATCGGTATTCCCGATTCCTTAAATGCAAGAGCAAAATAAGGAATTGCTATATTGCGATTCCTTATTTTGCAAGTAGGTTTAAACTCACCTACATTGCACTTCACGTTTAGTCAGACTATTATCTATGTTGCAGGAGCATAATTTTTTTTTAAATACATCCCTGGAGGTAAGAATACACAAGCTGATTGTTTGAAGCGTTTAAGCTTCTCTTTGCCCCCTTTATTCAGGTTTCCAGTGAGTTGGCTGTCATTGATGGAGTTTTAGTAAGGTCAGACTGGTGAGTTCCTCCATCATCGCTCAGAACTTTACTCATCAAGGAGGCTTATGAGGGACATTTGGGTGTATCAAGAACTTGTAAAGCGTTAATGCAATTTTATTGGTGGCCGTCTTTGGTTGGAAGTTCAAGTATAAAAATGTATTGAAGGTTGTTCTGCTTGTTTGGTGTTGTAGTATTGGAAAAAGCATGAGAAGCCTCTTATTTCAGTACCATTTCCTGAAGAACCTTGGTGTAAGGTAGCTTTAGATTGTGAGGGACTTTTGATGGTGTCAGTCACTGCCTGTCAATGCTATTTAAGGGTGTTGGTGGATTATTTCAGCAAATGGGTATACTTTGATTTTACACCACACCCTGACACGGAATGTCCTTAGACGTGTTTTTTATTTAATGTGTTCAAAAAGAGTTAGTTTCTGACAACGGTCCGCATTTTATATCCAAAAGAATGTATTGTTTTTTGGAGGTATAACAAATTAAACATGACACAATTGCATTATATTCCCCTTCAGCAAATGGATTTGTTGAGTGCATGAATCACTTACTTATTGAGGGTGTTCAGACTGCCTTGTCAATGGGGTATCAGGCGAAAGAATTTTTAAAGAAGAAAGTATGCGCATATTTGTTTACCCTCATACCACTACAAGAGTTTCCCATTTTCTATATTGAGGAAGGGATTCCCCAGATGCACAATATGTCCTGATTGGGTCAGAACTCTTAAAAAAGAGAGGTGTATTGTCTCTTCTGATGTTATTGCTGACGGAGCTGCAGCAAAACAGTTGCATACCAAACAACTGTTCAATTTTAAGCATAAGGCCCTTCCATGTGAGTTGCATGTGGGTGATTGAATGTTGGTAAGGATTCCCATACGGATAAAAAATGGGCAGTCTAAGTGGTCAGTTCCTGTGTGTGTTGAAAAAGTGTCCAAAGGTTCGGTGTTTTTAAAAGGAAAAGGTGTGTGGGTCAAAAGAATTTTAGTCAAAGTGACCTAAGAACAGGCAGAGAAAATTACATGAATTACAGTGTCTGATGTTACTGATGAAATGCTATTGATTCAGGATGTAAATCTACCCCAGAGGATCATGAGTATAACTCTTAGGATAGGAGCTCTGATCCTTCTGTTTCGGATGCAACTAAAAATGTGTGTGCTACATGTACTAATGTGCAGCAAAGTGGACGTCGCAATGTGGGCATGCCTTCAAAGTATGAAGACTTTTATGTGAATTGAACAAATTGTATTTTAGATATCTTTTAATATTTTTTTATGTTTCATTTGTTATTTTATTTGTGGGAAGGGGAAGTTGTACTGGGCCTTTAACATATGGCATTCTCTGCCGCTGTAGCGCATCTGTGTGTTATCAGGTGCTCGAGAGCAGTTTTCGAATATGCTGTCAATCGGTTCTTTGACACATGCATGTGCGCCCAGATGCACTTTTTTGTTTGCTCGCAGATGCATGTTTGTGTTTAAATGTTTACTTGCCTAAAAATGTATGGTTGGCTAGCAGTTGGGGCAGTTGCTTATATTTCCTCCAGGAGTACGCAATGCCGATGTGAACTTCTTACTACGATGTATGTTGTTTATAAAATACATACCAACATTCCTGATTTTGTGTGTCTATTTCATACCTGCAGATTTACGTTTTTATAAAAGCCCCACAAAACAGCACCTTCGAAACAAAAACAATCCTATGATGCGTCTGCCTCTTTCTATGTGTGCAGCACACATGGAAAGAGAAAACAACGAGAAGAAATTAACATATTTTTCCTCGTTATGACTCACTTCGGGAGGTGTGCAGATTTGACTCTTTCCCGGGTTTACATCTCTTTGTAAATCCGGGCAGTGTCAAATTCCATGGGTGTTGCATTGGAAAACCCCTTGCAACACCCATGAAACCCGTCCAGGGCACAGAGTAAGGGGATGTATGACGTTTCAACGCATGCTTTTACCTCTGCATGCCTTTACAACGCAGGTATTACAACGCAAGTCGTTACAACGACTTGCGTTGGGTGGTGCTGGATAGTGAAATAGTTTAATTTTCTATTCCAACTCCAGTCCCCATGGATAGTAGGGAAGGTGTTGGATAGAAAATTAAACTATTCCCTATCCAACAGCGCCCACCAGCGAAAGTCGTTGTAACGACTTTCGTTGTAATTCCTGCGTTGTAATTGTAGTGCGTGGTAAAAGTTTTGTTGTAAACGATGTTCCCCGGGTAAGGTGAGACAGCGATTTGTGCTGCGTCGCTTTACTCATGATTTAGGAGGCCACTCAGAGCCATGCAAGGTGGCTTTGCGTGGCTTCATAAACCTTCATGAGAGCCCTGCGTCACGCATGTACCACTCTATCTGGTGCAGAAGTGATGCAGGCCTCTCACAAATAAGCATGGAGTCCTTTTTGGTAAGTGTTGAACTGCGTCATTCTGAAGTTAGTAATATTTTGACTCCTTGTATCTCTATGAGTGCCCATCTGGGAGCATCGGCAAACGTTTCAGTAACCACAGCTGAGCTTGTGATGATATTTCTTCAGCAGGGAACCCAAAACCTGGTAGCATTCTTCTTAGGTGAACATATGAAGTCACTGTCATGTTTGTGAAATAGATGTACGTCTGATTTGTACATCATTCAATTAGTAATAATGTAAGGAGTATGTACTGGTACGGCTAGATGCTGTGAAGGTCATGTCTTTTAGAGGTAATGAATAGAACAACATTGAGCTTGAATTTCAGCAGAAATGGCAAAGCCTGATAGAAGGCTCGATAGCTAATATCAACGTAAACTAGATTAGAAACCTGGCCCAGATTTACATCACCAGTCCTTACAGTGGTGTAGTGGAGATGAGAATGGGTCTGGCCTGGCATAAGAAAGGATAATCTATGCACCAATGGGATCCTTCCTTTATGTGACATCAGAGGAAAAAACATGTCCTTATCAATGCTATGCTGACTGACTAAGAAGATCAATTCTCAAGGGTGATAACTGATGGTATTAGAAGTTGACAATGGACTATGATCTCAGAATATAGCCTTATAGCCCGCCGTAGAGGGCTATACCGGCTATTAAAGGTCCTCTCCAGCGTTAAAGGCCCCGAGCCGAAGGCGAGGGCCTTTAACAAGGGAGAGGGACTTTAATAGCGGTATAGCCCATCTACAAAGGGCTATAAGGCTATTAGAACATTCTGTCACTAGAGGACAGAATGTTCTAACAAACAAAACAAAGCCTTTTGGAAGCGTGAGGGAATTGGAATCCCTTAGGCTCCCTGAAGCCTTTGTTCACAGCCAGAGCTCTGAACAAAGAAACATTGGAATGTTGGAGCTCCAGGCTTATACCAGCCATTATAAGCCCGGAGCACTCCATTGTTTTCAATGGAGCTCCCAACATTCCAATGTTCTAATAGAGGATAAAGAAGCAGGGACCCAGTTTCAAGAAGAGGAGCAGGATTCAGTGTGGAATGTTCTACTATAGAATACAGAAGTGTTGTGTGATTGGGGCAGAGGTCCTGGAAATTAAATTATTGTACAGGTTTACTGAATACAACTAAATTATAGCGTGTGAGATGAAATACTAGTCAATAGTAATGGATGCTTTCCCACACAACACATAAGTAATTACTGTGACGTAGGAAATAAGTTAGAGCACCAGTGGGGTTAATTATTTTAGCATTTGTTAGGCACAAAATGAATCATCCCCACGGGGATCTCTTGGCGCCACAATATCAGAAGAGATGAGGGAAGAAACAACTAATTAGTGACTAAACAGCCAGGTTTTAAGAAATTTTTTAACAGCCCAAAAGGGGGTCTAGGTTGAATGTCGTTGTTATGTAAGGTAAATGTCGGACACAGATGAATGAATGAATTAGGCAGTTTTTTAAAGCACATGAGGATCTCGAATACTATCTCAGTACAAACACTCAGACAAATAAACAGAAATAGATACGTAGACTAGACCAACGTTGAGAGCAACCATGTTTATGAAATTTGTGACCAGACACACTGCCGAGAAGAATAGGCATCTTGTTGCAAATGTTCACCTCTAGAAAAAAAAGATCTGCACTTAATTGCATTCATGGAAACTTGGGAATTTGAAGGAGATTAAGATTAGACAATGTAACGTTGTGTTGAGGCCAATACCAGGAAAACCTATATCACAAAAAAGTAAGGATGTGCGGTAGACTCTGCTCTGTCGTCCGAGTTGACAAAGTTTTGCAACTCCGTGCTCTGCTTGGAGAACGAAGTTTGGCAGAAAAACTCAGCTGCGTGGCGAGCTGAATATACCGGCACCCTAGCACTAGATGGTTAAAAACAGTTACTTATTCTATCTTCGCTGGCCCTGCCATGGTTGCTACGAAAGCGGACATTCTTGCCAGGTTCATTTATTAATTGTGACCAATGCATAGTGCGCCGATGTGCCTTCTTGAGCAAAAACCCTCGTGATAATTCATTTCATTTACCCATGGTAAAATACAACTTCTAAGTTTGCACATTATTTCATAAAACATTCAATAATTCCTAAATTGTATCACAAGATTAGCTAGTTATTGAAAAAAGAAGGGAAAAGCAGTAGACGGATATCTGATAAGACCCCCAAAATCCCCAGTAGTTCATTTATCGGACTATAGTCAATAGTTTTTACCCTGTGGTGTTTGACCCCAAAATACCAACAATTGACCATGGGTGCTAAACCATCCTACCTTACCCCTCCCATATTTTCTGGAATTTAGA
Organism: Lissotriton helveticus; assembly: GCF_964261635.1. Classification (NCBI taxonomy): domain Eukaryota; kingdom Metazoa; phylum Chordata; class Amphibia; order Caudata; family Salamandridae; genus Lissotriton; species Lissotriton helveticus. Next base: position 131,520,459 of record NC_136070.1, on the reverse strand, counting down.
AACTGCCCCCATCCGCAAGGCATAGTGCTTTGACCTGCTGCATCTTTGATACCCACTGCTCATAAAAGGGAACGTCTCTCGATTTCCATTTATGAAGAATTAATGATTTGGCTACTAAGGTCGAAATGAAATATATCTATTTCTGATGAATCATCAGATTTACTAGGCTACATATCCCAAACAGGATTCCCATTGGTTCTGGTGCCATTGTGGTTTGAGTTTCGCCCCTACTCATTGAACAACTTTGCTCCAAAATGTAAACAATACTGGGCAAGTAAGCTTATATGAAGCCAATCCCCTTTGTCTGCCTCACATCTAAAACATAATCCGATAGAGTTGGAAACATCCATGGAGCTTTGGAGTTCATCGAATCCAACCGCTTACTGGACATCTCCCAGCCCAGCTTCCGAAGCAACCACAGCACCTAAACCACCCTCCTCGCTGCCACTGACGACATCCGCTTCCTACTCAACCGGGGTGAAACAGCAGCCCTCATCCTGCTAGACCTCTCATCTGCCTTCAACACTGTCTCCCACTGCACCCTAATCACGAGACTCCACGACACTGGCATCAGCGACAAAGCCCAGGACTGGATCCACACCTTCCTCACCGGTCTAACATAGCATCAGACTACCACAGTTCTTCTCATAACCCACAGAGATCAGCTGCGGAGTGTCCCAGGACTCCTCCCTGAGCCCCACACTTGTCAACGTCTACATGGCCCTACTCGCAGCCATCATCAGCAACCACAGATTCAAGATTGCCTCCTATGCCGATGACACTCAGCTGATCCTTGTAGTATTCACTGTGTTGTGCCTCCCAGGCACCTGTAGCTAGAACCTCTGTGCTTGTATGTTCTATGCTTTGTGGTAGAATGTTGCCTTCTGGCAGTTGATAGCTGTTCCTGCCCCTTTGTCGCTGTGCTTCTCCTAAGCTGAATAAACCTAGACTTCAAACTATCCTGCTGTGCTGTCATCATAAATACTACAAATTTGTTGGCGACGATGCTGCTTAGGAGAAGGTAAAAGAACCTGCCTTACCTCGTTTCTCCTCGTATTCCTGTGGAAAGTGTACCGTGGACCGAGTGTACACGAAGACCAGCTGCTTGAAAACCCTTCTCGACTAACCGACGAAGACTAATGGCGAGATAAGTGTTCCGCTTTTCTTTCTGCGCGTATTTAATTAGTACAAGACTCAAAAGTAAAATTTTATTCCCGACGAGGCATCTGAACGTCACGTCACTCCCAGCGCGAGCGTCTGGTTGTCTGCGCCACACGTCACATCATAGGTACCAGCGCGAGCGTTGGGTAACCAGCGTTACCACACTCTGTTCCTGTGCGCTTCGTTGCCAACGCAACCATCTGACGCGCGCTCCTCCAGCCAGACGCGTCTCCCTGACAACAATGCCTCGTTGCGTCTGAGCCGTTCCTGAGCCTGTTCGCGCTTTGACTTTTCCGATGCGAGTAGCATTTTGAAAGCTGTGCCTTGGTCTTCGTTATTCACATGCTGGTGCCATCTGCCATATATAAAAAAAAAAAAAAACGAAACAAAAGGAAAAGAAAGATTTACCTACGAAAACGTGGACATTGTACTTGGAAAAGCAAAACTTTACGAGGTGTTTGTGTGGCTTAAATCTCTACACGTTGGTGCCATCTAGTGGTGAATAAAACTACAACATGGTCCTTATCTAAAAAGTGTAAAAGAAAATCTGTATTGCATACTCAACTTCTTCTGCACAGCGACAGAGTTAGTCAAGGGGAAAACTACATTTCTGTCAGTATGCAATCTGTTTCACCTCCTCCTCCTTTTCTCGAGACCCCAGGCAATCCTCCGATAATCTGGAGAAAATGGTTTGATGCCTTTGAGACTTATTTGGGGGCTATAGGCGCGTCTAGATATCGCGCAGAAAGGAAGAAGTGTCTTTTACTACATTCTTTGGGTTTCGAAGGAAGAGAAATATTTAAACATTTACCTCCCTTGGTAAGAAACAATGCTGAAGAGGATGTAGATGAATATACAGAGACAAGATTAAGGCTTGAGTTGCGATTTGACGTCAAGCCAAGTCTTGTCGTAATAAGACACAAATTCTTCAAAAGAGAACAACTACCTGGGGAGGATGTTGAGACGTATGTTTCTTGTCTAAGACAACTAAGTGCTGAATGCGAATTTGAGGGTTTTAGAGAGCAATTAATTAGAGATCAATATGTCTGTAAGTGCTCTGATAAGTCTATTCAACAGAAATTACTAACTTTGGGAAACCCTACACTTGAAGAGACTATTCGTATGGCCAAGAGTATAGAACTGTCAAAAAAAGAAGTAAAGGAACTTGAAAAGAAATGTGATGAGGGAGTTTCCATAGTTAGAACCAAGGAGAACAAGGACAGTAAAGTGGCTTTTAGTCAACGTTTTGATAGAAACAATACTCCTGGTTCACAGCGTTTTGAGAGAAATGCTTTTTCTAGAAGTGACATTTGTTACAGATGTGGAAATCCTTCTCATAACAAAAATAACAAGTTTTGCCCTGCCAGGAACTCTACCTGTCGGAACTGTGGAAAGTTTGGCCATTTTGCAAAAATTTGCCAAGTCTCAAGACAGGGAAATTCTACTTTCAGTAACAAATCCCAGAGTCTGAGTACTGTCAACACAATTGGGAATGTCTCAGAGTCCTATAGAAATACTGGTGATGACTCTGACTCTATGAACGGCATCCAAGACGACCTTAGGGACATGGTTGTGGTAGTACGGGATGATGGTGTCATTATTGGAGATCCCTCTGATTGTGTTGATCCTCTTGAAGATTTTGGTGTGGGTGACAAGATAATTACCTTGTTAGTAGACTCTGGGGCTAGAGTAACTATGATCACACAAGAATTGTTTGATGTGACTTGGCCTGAAAGGAACCTCCTACCACCTGACAGAACTCCTGTTTCTTATGAAGGGCGTAGGATAGCTCTTCTTGGTTTTTTTGAAGACATCATTCAGTTCAGGGGTAGGAGGATCTTTGGAAAAGTATATGTCTCATTGAAGGGCCTAAACATTTTGGGGTGGTTCCACCAGGGATTGTATAAGATGATCCTTAGACCCGGTTCTAAAGAACAGATTAGTATTGAGGAATCTTGTGATAATGTAGAGAGTTTAGCTGTCATTGTTTCAAATGACTATATTGAGAAATTAATTTCTAAATTCCCTACTGTCTTCGGGAATAGCCTTGGCATTATTAAAGGTTTCAACCATGAGATTAGAGTTAAAGATGGAGCTATCCCCATAAAACATAAGGTGAGGAGTGTTCCTTTCAGCGTGAGGGATGATTTGGAAAAGGAGTTGATGGGGTTATGCAGGAAAGGAGTCATAGAACCTATTGAGTCGTCCTTGTGGTTGTCTCCTCTTGTTGTCGCCAGAAAAAGGAATGGGGATTTGCGCGTCTGTGTGGACTTGCGCAGTCTCAATAAAAACATCTGGATTGATTCACACCCCTTACCAAAAATCACAGATTTGTTGTCCCTTACCAGAGGAGCAAGGTGGTTCACAAAGCTGGACTTGGCCTCCGCTTACCACCAGGTGGTGTTGAGCCAATCTTCTAGACATCTGACTGCGTTTGTCTCACCCTTTGGCAGTTTTCAATACTGCAGGATGCCGTTTGGCCTTGCGTCAGCGGCTGCAGTTTTCCAAAGGTTGATGAGTCAGATGTTTAGAGACACTCCTGGAGTAATTGTTTTCCAGGATGATGTTTTGATTTTTGGCGAGAACAAGGTGGATCATGACTTTTCTTTGAATCAGGTTCTGGAAATCATGCAAGAAAAAGGGATTGTATTAAAGAGAGAGAAATGTGTTTTCTTGAAAGAAAAAATGGAGTTTCTGGGGCACGTAGTTTCACATGAAGGTGTGGAACCACGTCCTGGTTTGGTGAAAGCCATTGTTGATGCTTCGCCACCTGTCGACAAATCTGGTTTAAAGTCTTTCATTGGACTCAGTGAATTTTACTCAAGATTTATCAAAGACTATGCGTCAAAAGTTCAACCTTTGACTAACATGTTGAAAAAGAATGTGCCTTTTGTTTGGGATAAAAATTGCCAAGAAATTTTCAAGTGGATTAAATTACAGTTAGTTGGGGACAGTATCCTCAAACCTTTCGATCCCAACAAGGAATGAGTTGTGACTGTGGATGCGAGTGGGTTTGGACTTGGAGCTGTTCTCACTCAGAGGAATGGGCAAATTGACAATACCATCGCATATGCTTCAAGGGTATTGTGTGGGGCAGAGGTTAACTTCTCCGTCATTGAGAAGGAGCTTTTAGCTTGCTGGTGGGCGGTCAGGAAGTTCAATCCCTATCTTTGGGGTAGTCATTTCACGATTCGCACGGATCATAGTCCTCTAGTCTCTATTTTGTCCGGAGAAAAGATTAAGGAGCATACCCCTAGGATTGCTAGACTGTCCACAAAGCTTCTTCAGTATGACTTTGAGGTTGTTTATCTGCCAGGTTCGAAAAATGTCAGAGCCGACTATTTTTCTCGTTTTCCTTTAGCTGATATTGATTCTGAGGCTGAAAAGGAAGATGATCTTGAAGATTGTTTTGTTGCGGCTTTGGATCTTGAAGGTATGTGTGCAATCAGTGAAGTTGAGTGGAAGAAGGAGTTATTGAAGGATGTGGTACTCCTTCAGGTTGTGAATTATCTGAAGTCTGGGTGGCCCAAAGAAAAGAATGTTTCTAGTCTTTTCCAAACTTTTGTCAAAGTTGCTGATGAACTCACTGTTGAAGATGGCATTCTCATGCGGTGTGGTAGGCTTATTCCCCCTGAGAGCTTGCGGAAGCGTCTGGTGGATGGTGCACATGAAGGACATTTAGGGAAGACTTTCACCAAACGTAGGTTGAGAGATGTGTTTTGGTGGCCGCAGATGGACGTTTGTGTTGATACTTTAGTTGACAAATTGTGTCATTTGCAAGTCCTCAGACAAAAGTCACAAGGTTAGGTCTCCCCCTTTGGAACCCGTTCAATTTCCGGAAAGGGCGTGGGAAAAGATTGGAGTTGATCTAGTTGGTCCTTTTTATCTTTTACCTCCTTGTTCCCGTTTTGCCATTGTTGCCATTGATTATTACTCCAAATGGCCGGAAATTCGTTTTATCAGTGAACCCTCTTCTGCTAGTGTTATTTCCTTTTTGAAAGACATCTTCTTGAGAGAGGGCTTTCCTTCAGTTGTCATGACTGACAATGGTGTCCAATTCGTCAGTTGTGAATTTGAATCTTTCCTTAAACAGGGTGGTGTGACTCATAAAAAAAGTTCTCTTTACCACCCCCAGGCCAATGGCCTTGTTGAGAGGATGAACCGTGTTCTCAACAACTGTGTCCAGTGGGCCATTGCCAGCAAGTGTGTGGTTGAGAATGCTGTGCGTTCCATGTTATGGTTTTACCGTACAACAGCTCATTCTTCTACCGGGGTTTCTCCCTTTGAACTCCTGAGGGGTAGGAAACCTTCTACTAAAATTTGTCCGGGCTGGATGTCAAAATGGGTGAAGATGAATGTAATGGATGGTATTGATGATTTTGTCAGAGACAACGTATCTGAAGCTCATAAGAAGCAAAAAACTTATTTTGATGAACGGAAGAGATCTGCTCCCCATGATATTTGTGCTGGTGATGTTGTTCGCATTAAAAATCCTGTTCATGTCACCAAGGGTAGAAGCAAATTCTCTCAGCCACTTGTAGTTGATAAGGTCTGCGGGAATGCTGTACGTGTGAATAATAAGGATTGGTGGAACATCTGTAAAATTGTGAAGGTTAGTAGTGATGATGCTTTCACTTGTGTTCCTCAGTCCAATCCTAGCTCTGTTTTAAACGACAAACGTTTTAGTACTGTTGATATTAACGGAAATGGCAGTAATGTTGATGCTGCCTTTGTACCAGGGCCTCGCAGGAGTCATAGAGTGTGTAAGATTCCTGCCAGGTTCAGATAACCTTTTGCTTCTGTCTTTCCTCTTCGCATCCAGTTGTGTTTTCTCTTTCCTTTTCCTACCCATCTCATTTTCTGGTTTTCTTTCTTTCTTTTCTTTTCTTTTCTTTTCCTTTCTTCCCTCCTTCTCCATCTACGAATGTTTCTTCTTTTGTTTTACAGGAAAGAGGATAATGTAGTATTCACTGTGTTGTGCCTCCCAGGCACCTGTAGTTAGAACCTCTGTGCTTGTATGTTCTATGCTTTGTGGTAGAATGTTGCCTTCTGGCAGTTGATAGCTGTTCCTGCCCCTTTGTCGCTGTGCTTCTCCTAAGCTGAATAAACCTAGACTTCAAACTATCCTGCTGTGCTGTCATCATAAATACTACAATCCTCTCCCTCACCAACGAACCCACAGCCACCAGAATCAACTTCCACAGCGGGATGAAGGCTGTCACCACCTGGATGAAAGACAGTTGCCTCAAACTCAACTTGGACAAGACCGAAGTCCTCATCCTGGGTCCCACCCCCTCACCAGATCAACGCCATCTCCTCATAATGCTTCTACATGCTACACCTGCTTCAAAAGACCTTCAGATGGATTCCCACCATATCCAGAAAGACGGTCACCCACCCACTCATCAGCAGCAGACTCGAATACGGCAACGTACTCTACACCAATGTCACCCAGAAACTCCTCAGGAATCTAAAGAACATTAAAAACGCCACAGCCAGACTGGGCCTCTCATTCTACATGCCCACCAGACTCTTCTGCTTCATCCAACTGGCCCTGGCCACCGTCCCACTGATCTGCAAGTCCAGAACCGGAGGAAGATGCTTCTCCTACCTCACAGTCAAGACCTGGAACACCCTGCCTCACCACCTCAGGCTATCCGCGTTGCTGACCCAATTAAGGAAGGATTTCAGGACCTGGCGCTTCGACTGAACCCCATCGCCCAGATGGATCAGCAGCCCCCTGCTCCCCTCAGCGCATTGAGACACTCACAGGTGAGTAGCCGCGCTTAACAATCCCTGATTGATTGATTGGAGCTTAGCTTGTAGATAATATATTAGACATTAAGGAAAAAACACCATCCTTTTGAAATTAGAACCTCTTTTGGGCTTATGGGGGCATAGATTATAAGTATTCCAAGCTGAGGGGTCTATATTACAACCAGTAGCGGACACAATTGTTTCTAAGGCAACTTGCACCACCTTGGGATACAGTTGTTTCAGCAGAATGTCACACCATTTACCAACTCCCACTTGTCTTGAAACATAAAATTCATAGCTTAATGCCGAAGTTGGAGAATCCCCTGGGGGTTTATTGTCATAAACAAAATGCTGTATTGGAGAATATGATAAAAATAGCCCACTGGAGATTGCTGGATTGCCCTCTTTGAAGCTGTCTCCAGGCCTTGTGGTACCAGCTGTTAAACATTCCTTAAGCCTAGGAATCCCTGCTTTCTCCCATTTCTGAAAGCACTCTCTTCCTATGGAAGGCCTAACAAATCACACTCTTGCAATAGGATATTGGGATGAAATTGATGAAAGTCGTAGACCGCCTTCAGTTTGTTAAATCTCCAGACTACCACCAAGGGAAATTTTTACCTACACCATTTTTGGAGCTTGTGAATTTTGAGGAAGGAGTAGAGCTTAATATCTGCTTCTCTTAACATATGGTTAAGATAAAAAATTCTTCTTTGGTATTTTGAGAGATTGCTGCCAGGCACACACCAATCTGAAAAAGAAGCTTGAAAATGTTCTTGAAATGTGGGGCTGCTAGACCACCATCTTCAATTGATAACTGTAAAATTTCCAACTTTCGTCTGAGGCCTTTTACCTGACCAAATGAAATGCCACAGCAGAAGAATTTCTGGCCAACTTTTATAATAACATTGGAGAAGATAAAGAAAAAGAAGGTAAAATCATAATTTTAATTAATGCTATTCGCCCAATGATAGTGAGTGGATATAGCTGCCATTGCGATAGTAATATCCGAGCTTTTGCCAATGTAGGTAAATAATTAAGTTGATAGAGGTCAGAAAAATCAGGACTGATAAAAACGCATCCAATAGGTTGCAGGGCCAGACATTTCACTAGGTAGTATGGAGATGGAGGTGCTAAAGAACAAGATTTCCGATTTTGACTAATTAATTCTATACCCCCCCAGCTTGGAAAAGGTCGGAATTAAATCAAAAGTTCTTTTAATATTATACTCTTCAGCATTCAAGTAGAGGATCATGTCATCTGCAAAAGATTTACATTTAGGAGCACCGAAAACTGGGGGTTCAATTTGTGGATCTTGGCGAGGAGAAAGAGCTAACGGTTCGATAAATAGTGCAAAAAGAACTGGAGAGATCGGGCAGCCCTAGCAAGTGCCCCGACTAATTGAGATTCATCCTGCCCTTAGTGAGTTTATCATAACCTTAGCTTGGGCTTAATTGTATAAATTGCCCAAGCACTTCACCAGTTTTGATGGGAAGCTCTAATCATGGTAGAAAAAAGAATCTCCCACTGCACTAAATCAATTGCTTTTTCACCATCTATGATAAAAAAAGACAACTTGATTTTATTAGCAAAAAATCTTTGGCTAGTATGAGAAAGTTGGTATTCTCCGGGATGATCCTTCCCGGAAGAAATCGAGATTGCTCCATATGGACTACTTCTTGTGCCAGAGGTGTTATTCTGGTGGCAATTATTCTGGCCAAGATTTTATAATCACTGTTTAAAAGGCTCATAGGGCGGTATGAGCTAGGCTGATCCCCGGGTCTGCCTTTTTTTAAAAAAAAGCTCATAATTACCAACTCCGAGAAGCTGGAGGGAATTTCACAGCCTTCTAAAATCTCATTAAACAAAATAACCAGGAAGGGAGTCAGCTGAGGTCCAAAGATTTTATACATCTCGGCTGGAAAGCCATTGTTGTGTGTATGTATATATGTATGTATATATCCGGTATTTGTAATGCTCAAACTAATCACTCCTAGGGGTCTCAAAGCGCTGGGGGCCTTCGTTCTCACATGCGTTCCCATTTGGAGAGCTCTTAATCACTTCTAGTATCTCTTTGTCAGATCCCATCTGCGCTGCAACCGTGCCCCTGTGAGGCGTGTGTGTTCTTCACGCGACCTGCATTTCTGCGATATATACTGTTTTCGGGGTAGAGAACGCTGCTGATTATTCGTTTGTCTACTCAGCGGTCCTAGGAGAGCTGGTCCAGTAATGGTGTCTCTGACACCGTGATCTTTTCTCGTTTCCTTTCGAGAAAGCATGTGTAGGCTCTCTCTCTCTCAAGGCTTGTTGGATTACTGAATGGCATATATTTGCTGATTGTTCTCCCTGCTGTTGGCAAGTCATTACCTTGATCCTTGCAGTCTGGAGAGTTGTTTTGGTGCTCCGTGCTTTCCTCTGTTGGGTGGTCTCGGCTGAGACCTTGCAGAGGAGAGAATTATTCATTTACGGAACACACCTCTGTCTGTGGGCTTCTCTCTGTTGAAGAGGAGCTTTTCTGCACTTAAAGGTGCTGGTCTACTCAAAAGCGGAGTGATTGGAACTCCGTAACTCTGCGTTATCTTGAGGTTCAAGAGTATGGATATATCATGATATTCAGGAAGGCAGCAACTAATTTGAGCTGAACTTCTATTTCTGCTACGAACCTGCCATTTATATGTTACTTTATACATTTTTGTTTGTGCTTTTGTTATACTGTAACAGGGATCTGAAGTGAGAGTGCGTGACGATTCAAGAACACCACCCCTGTGATACATGGTGTAACAAAGAATGGGGTATGTGTACAGTCACTAAGAGTCTTAGTGACTTCTATACTAGTACCAATGGTGAAGAACCAACCTACCTTTCCTTAGTTATTTTCATTTACAGGTAGGACTCTTACTCACGAGAAAAGAAAGGGAATGTTGTTGTACACAGAGATGTTACCACAGACGAGTTCATATCAGTAATAGTGTGTTTTCTTTGCAGGTCTCCCTCCCCGCTGATCCCATCCTTTCCTTCCCCCGCTTAATCACTTCAACAGTCTATGATTTTATATCTATTAGACTTGAAGCGATTGGGAGGTGGACCCATTAGAGCATCAAAGCAACCCCAAGAACTGCCTACGGATTACACTCTTTGGGAGTAATGGGAACACCTGCACTCTGCCGCTGTTCTTGACTAAGAATTAGAATGTCAATCCTATCAAGGAACTTGTTTATTACCTCTGGCCTGGTAACCGATGGGGACATATAAAAATGGGTGTAATGGGTTAGAAAGACTTTGTCTATCTCCTATGGTTGAGATACCGTCTGGCCACTGGCTTTATCTTAGATTTAATAATGGAGTTGTTCTGTCTCTTTTTAACTGACCATGCAAGAAATCATCTGGCCTGTTCGCTCTCTTTGTATAATTGTTGAAAGCTGGAGTTCTGATTTAAAATTGTCTGAGCAAAATAGTATTCTTTCATGGCTTGTCTCTCTCTCAAGGCTTGTTGGATTACTGAATGGCATATATTTGCTGATTGTTCTCCCTGCTGTTGGCAAGTCATTACCTTGATCCTTGCAGTCTGGAGAGTTGTTTTGGTGCTCCGTGCTTTCCTCTGTTGGGTGGTCTCGGCTGAGACCTTGCAGAGGAGAGAATTATTCATTTACGGAACACACCTCTGTCTGTGGGCTTCCCTCTGTCAAAGAGGAGCTTTTCTGCACTTAAAGGTGCTGGTCTACTCAAAAGCGGAGTGATTGGAACTCCGTAACTCTGCGTTATTCTGAGGTTCATGAGTATGGATATATCATGATATTCAGGAAGGCAGCAACTAATTTGAGCTGTGCTTCTATTTCTGCTACGAACCTGCCATTTATATGTTACTTTATACATTTTTGTTTGTGCTTTTGTTATACTGTAACAGGGATCTGAAGTGAGAGTGCGTGACGATTCAAGAACACCACCCCTGTGATACATGGTGTAACAAAGAATGGGGTATGTGTACAGTCACTAAGAGTCATTTACAAATCTCCCTTATAAACAGTATATTTACGTTCTTTCTGTCTTCCATGTACTTATCCCTAGCACTTCTATACTAGTACCAATGGTGAAGAACCAACCTACCTTTCCTTAGTTATTTTCATTTACAGGTAGGACTCTTACTCACTAGAAAAGAAAGGGAATGTTGTTGTACACAGAGATGTTACCACAGACGAGTTCATATCAGTAATAGTGTGTTTTCTTTGCAGGGCTCCCTCCCCGCTGATCCCATCCTTTCCTTCCCCCGCTTAATCACTTCAACAGTCTATGATTTTATATCTGTTCAGACTTGAAGCGATTGGGAGGTGGACCCATTAGAGCATCAAACCAACCCCAAGGACTGCCTACGGATAACACTCTTTGGGAGTAATGGGAACACCAGCACTCTGCCGCTGTTCTTGACTAAGAATTAGAATGTCAATCCTATCAAGGAACTTTTTTATTACCTCTGGCCTGGTAACCGATGGGGACATATAAAAATGTGTGTAATGGGTTAGAAAGACTTTGTCTATCTCCTATGGTTGAGATACCGTCTGGCCACTGGCTTTATCGTACATTTAATAATGGAGTTGTTCTGTCTCTTTTTAACTGACCATGCAAGATATCATCTGGCCTGTTCGCTCTCTTTGTATAATTGTTGAAAGCTGGAGTTCTGATTTAAAATTGTCTGAGCAAAATAGTATTCTTTCATGGGTTGTCTAGCTTAGCTTCATCTTGCGCCTGAGTCCTGCACCCCCCGCCCCCTAAGACGGACCCAAGTGGCGTGATTGTGCTCTACCTGTATATCTTCCTCTTTTTCCCTTTTCAGTTTTTGTCATTGAGCTTTGAAGACAATTGCCTCACCTCGTATGAAGGCCTTGCAGGTCTCCCAAACAGAAAAGCAGGGAGCCGACTCAATATTCCTCTCAAAGAATTCTTTAAGATTCGAGTTTATGGCTACAACTCAACCTTTATTAGTTAACAATTATTTATCAAGAGACCACCTTGGTCTTTCTGGTTGCTCGAATTCGGTATTCAGTTGAATAAATGAAACTGAATGCTCTGAAAAAGGATTGGACCATATACCAGAATTCTTTCTGGTCCATTGAAATGAGATCAAAACAAGAGGCTGTATTATATCTTTTGGAGAAACAGGTAAACTCCTGGGAGTGAGGACTGTCCAGTCGCCAAGGGTCAACTAAAGCTAGGTCCTTGGTCATTTTGGCTTGAAAACTTGATGCCTTAGGTTTGTTCTGGGCCTTGTCAATACGGGATGAGGCCAATCTAACATGCAGAATATTGAAATCTGCCCCTAGCAAGAACAAGCCAGAGCAGGCCTGCAATGCATCATACAGCTCATTTAATGCTACTATATCATCTTCAATAGGCCCATAGAAGCTGGCTAAACAAAAACTGTGAGGTCCTGGTACCATTTTAAGAATAATCCATCCGGCTTTAGAATCTCTAAAAACCTCTAAAGTTTCTCCTTCGAATGTCCACGCTATTAAAATCGCTACCCTTTAATAGCTGCTCCAGCGAAGGCATAAAATGCTTGAGAGATACCTTTTGGCATTTTTAGCAGCTTGCATTGGGCTTTAAAATGCGTCTCTTGAAAGAGAATAATCTGAACGTGGGTTGCTAGAAGCCATCCTATATTGGATTTAAATTTGACCTGATGGTTAGTGCCATTGGTATTGCATGATGCTATTTTAATTGTGTTGAACCCCATCATGGCAATTGCAAAAAGAGTTTTTCCATTGTGCGGTGGACAGCAATTCCCCCTACAACTAGTGGGTTGGGTCTCTCATTTTGCGAATCCTGGTTATTGTAAAAGGTCTTGTGGATGGCAAGCTTGGCAACCTGATAAAAAGATCCTACAATGTACACTCTAAGTGCTCTTTCACCCCTTCCCACACCTCGTGCCCCCATCCCTCCCGCTCCCAACCCAACCCTCCTGCTCCCGAGGCCCCACCCATCCTAGGCCTCCCCCGTGGCAGACAATCGTCCTTGAGGACTGAGCAGCACAGTCATACATAAAGAAATGGTGCTGTCCAGAGAACCAAAAGTAAGGAGTGCTTTGGATCTGGGAAATTAATCCATGAAGTCTCCAGTATGGAGGAAAGTAATAATTTTCTGAAGCTATCGGCTGAAGAAGTGAAAGAATTGTCATGGGAAGGACATGAATTGTACTTCACAGAAGTACAGGAAAATGTTCAAAGCGCATCCCGGACAACCATGAATGCCTGCAGCACACGAACTTTCTTATGATCCATTTTTTATTCAAAGCATGAACTCTAACTGATCTGTGCGTTCTGAAGTTCCGAACGGGAATGCCTTCACCTGAAAGCTTCACAGCCTCTGGCAATAGGGTAATGTTCAGGCAAACTGGAAAGGTCATTGTTGACAAACCTACTGCCAATGGGCAATCAAGACTCAGTGATCATCTGTTTACACAGGTAGAAGGTCTGTATGTGATGCCCTGATTACTGTCCTTGGAAAGTTGAATCACCATGATTTTGCCTATGAAAAATTGCTTCCGACAACAAGTTCATAATGGGGTAGTTCATATTGTCATAGTCCCATAAAGGCACAATGGTGATGTATAAGTGCTACAGATGAGACTGTTCATGGGGATGAAAAAGTAATTTACTGGCAGCTGCTTCAGGGTGTTACAAGGAAGTCTTTTTTGGCCACAATGATGCCAAGTTTGTTTCCCTCCCATCTGCTGAGATGCATGGATTCCAGTACCCACCCATCCACACCAGCAGTAACTACAACAAGAACAAAATCAGTTGAAGCTTGCACGGCTGCTGTGACCCTGCTGCTAGACAAGTGACCACTCCTCAGTTGTGACTTGGGGGCATTGAGATAATTGAATCAACCTTGATTCACAATCTGAAAGATCAGAATCCATCATAGAAATTGGCAATGATGTAAAACTCCTGAACCGCCAAATGAACCCTTTCTCAGAGCAGAGCTTTGTATCAAAGAACTAACTTGCTTGCATGATTCACAAGACCGGTAGAGATTTCGAAAGGTTAAGGAACAGAAAGCTTTGGCACTGAATTGCATAACCAGAGAATACAAGACTCTGTAGATTTGAGTGTCTGTGTGCCACTGAGGAAAGAGATTATTGTTACCAGGGTCAAAGAAAAACAGAAAGTTGTTCCCAGAAGATCAAAGTAACAGGAATTTCCTGAATTCACACAGGAAATGTTGAAAGAAGGCCAGACGTATTTTTCCACTGGAAACCTAGAAAAGGTTTGTTTACACTAAACACCCCAAACTGCCTTAATGATGAGGTAATACACTCCTACATGAGTTTGTTGATGGAAGAGAATGATTTCCCAGGGTCCATGCATTTAATACATTTTTGTTTACAAAAGTGAAAAGTGCTGGATATCAGACAGTGAAATGGTGGACCAAAATGTTTTTACATTTTCTCAGTGGGCGTGATTCTTGTGCCTATTCACCTCAGAGTCCGTTGATGGCTGGCAGTGGTGGATGTCAGAAAAAAAACATCACATACTATGTCTCCATGGGTGGGAAGAACATGGAAGTTTCAGGATATTAATGCACTATTTAATGCAATATTTAAAGGAAGAACGTTTAGACAAGAAAGGAAAAGAATTGGATGGTAACGTTTGGCAGCTGCTAAACAAAAACAGTCAGGGACTTCCACAGCAGATGAACGGAAGCAATTGTGGAATATTTGCTGATTATGTTACCAAAGACAAACCCATAACTTTCAGCTAGCAATGTGCCCTACTTTCAAAAGAGGATAATGTGGGAGAACCTTCATCAGAAACTGCTTTGATAACACCCATCCTCCCAAAAACAAGCTTTCATTACTGGCTTGTAAGGCTTTTATCAGCTGTAAAGCAAAGTTGTTGTGTCAATGACGGCAGAAAAAAGATCCTCCGTGTTACTGTAGATAGAAAAAGTGAAAGATGTTGCGATTCTTTAAACATATATGTTTTTGGAACTTAAATATGTAGGCTGGACCAAGACCACGAAGTATTGAAGACCTTTGAGTGAAACTCTTTTTATCTTTTTTTTTTAACAATATCAAACTTGCATTGAAGACAAAGCATTGTGTTTTACCATTTGTCAATGTTGGTAGGTGACATTTAAAAGTGGTACGGCATAAAAGTTGGATATGACTTTTATGTAGCGAGCATGCTTAATAGACAAACTTGAGGTCCGGGGTGGGGGTGGGGGTTCCAGGGGTCCTCCTCCTGACGAAAATTGAAAATGGATTGGTAAATGGCACATTTTAAAGCAAATCAATTTAATGAGAAAGCAAGGTCTATAAAGCAGTGGGAGCGTATAGTCTTAAAATATTAAAGACATTAAAAACTGCCCCATGTCTTACTGCATTAATTTGTTCAACAGTTACTGTAATGTGCAAAGGGTCTGGTTGCAAATGTCTTGTTCTGCATGCAGCACCTACTTAAGAAACAAATGCTCTAACCAGGCTTTGAGAAGCACCCACAGCTGCTGGATGCAATCAGTCATATAGAAATATGTGCAGACAGGTCTTTAAGTAGGATGAAAAAGGTCAGGGCTCTCTAAAATGAAAATAAAATTAAAATACACTTCAGGGATTCAGATAGTGTGCTAACCAACCAGTATTTTTTTTTCTCTCTGAGATGTTATTGCATCCAGATATATAACACAACAACTGGCATATACCAAAAAACCTGCCCGTTCTATTGGCTTTGTCAATGGCTGTTCGCTATGGCTGTTTAAGATAAATTAGTAACAATAATGATGTATTATAAATAATTAACATTGGAACTGCTTCAACTCTGAGACTGTGGAATAAATATTATTAAGGTCTTTAGAAAGAGTATTGGCCTTCAGTTATGTGTGCTTTATGTTAGATATGTATGCCCATTTACTCAGCACAGCTCATCTATCTGCACACCTTCAATCTCTTCTCTTTCCTTCTCAGCACTCTCTTTTCACTCTCAATGCACTTCCTTGTATCCCCCACACTTCACCACTCCCAAACATACATTGCACTCACTCACATTCAAGCACATTCTTTTTTTTTACTTTCGATATGTCAATATTTTGATATCTGTATGCCCCCTTCAGACACATTTACACAGAATTTCCATTGCAACTGGAATACATGACCATTTTTCTGTTTGATCTACAGAGAGGCCAACCCACTGACAGGCACTTTAATTTCTTTTCAGCCTCAGCGCCAGAGATTTTAATCAAAGCCTTTCACAATACCTGTCACGACTAAAATATGCACTATACAAGAGCAATGAAATGCACATGAAAAATTATGAAACAAGACATGATGAAATAGGTAACATCCTTGCTGAATAAAAATATTAAGTAAAACATGTGAAATAAAGAAAGAACTAAATCACTGAAATGCATTGCCTTAATGTTTTGAACATTCACTGCAAATCAATTCGTGTTTTAGCATTAATGTTAAGGGCATGAATAGAGTGCCCGTTTTGAAAGTATACAGCATGTAACTGTTTATAAGCACATATTTCTCCCTTTGTGCTTGACTCAGATATTTGGATCAAATTTGCAAAAAAACATAAACCCTGCTAATCACTTGGATTAATTTCACCAGAGAACAAATACAGCTGCTCCACTTCTAAAAGGGCCAGCGACGTGTATCCAGGGCCTAGGGTGTCTCAGTGAGGGAGGGTAGAATGACCAGGGGTCTCAGCAGAATAAACACAATAAAGGGTTAGTATTATAACACATATCATTACTGAGGACATGGCGGCCTCGTAAACTCGATCTGGGCATAAAGCCAGTCAATGACCTGGTGAGACTTCGCCCACTGCTTTTCTTGCATAGATTGGCCACCATCACAGAATTAGCATTGCATGCCGCAGCCTTCAGTGAGGTGCCAGCCTTAGACACCAACAATAGGAACAGCTGGATGAAACATGTACATAGCCTTCGGACAAGCATTGGCTTGCCGAAACATGCTATAGGCCATCCACTGACCTATACCAGGGACCAAGTGAAGCAACTCTATTGAGCATGGGTTCATCAGAACAAATTTGCTTAATCCAAACTGGGCTCCTTAGCTGATACCTTTATGAATTTGAAACCCAATTGTTCCCTAGAAAGCTTTTTTGATGTCATCAAGGTCCCAGCTGATAGGAAATAGTACATCCAGTTCAAGCATGGTAACCTACCTATTAATGTATTTACAAACTCTTGGATGAACAATAAAAGCCGATCCAAGGGTTGTCCTTCTTGTGCCTGTCCATACGAATCAACTGGCCACGTTCTTTTTTTCTGCCCAGCCTATGTGAGACCAAGAAGTAAATGGCTAGCTCCTGTGTGCAGACAATTACGGACGCGAAACTCGGAGGAGGCCATGCACATTTTAACCCCTTCCGCGCTCATGACGAGCTCAGCTCGTCATGAGTGATGACGCTCGTACACTCATGACGTGTTGAGCTCGTCATGTAACGCGTTTTTTTTTAAAACGCAGCACACCGCGGGAAAACCGCTAGCGCGCATGCGGTTAAAATCAGATGCCAGACCTCTGCCTGTGCAACAACGAAATTCTTAGGCCACTGTTGGGCGATTAGAAGGAAGGCACTGTTGAAATCCCCCCGACCCTGATATATAAAATGGCAATTGTGATGACCCGGCAACTAGGACTTATTTGTAATTCGAAATGCACGTTATTGAAATTGTATGTATTTGTTTTTATGGAATATCACTATGTGCAGCAATATGTTGCTACAGGATTTTGTATAAGGGTGTTGCTAAGGGGCAAAAGGGCCGTTAATGCATCCTTTGGGATAACAATCTGATGACTGTTTTGGGCAATTACTGCTAATGCACTAGCACTTTATTTATGTGGCCCCATCACCTGTCCTATTTTGTTGGCGACAGCATAATTATGATATGCCATTTTATCATGTATATTAGAGTACTTACTATTAATCATTTGTGTATTTTTATTGACTGTTTTATAATTAAGAATGTTTATACTTTATCTGTGTGGCTGTACACTTTAATGGTTTCACAAACCAAAATAAAGTGAATTTGATGATGATACATAATAAAGGGTTAGTATTATGACACGTATCATTACTGAGGAGAAGGGGCAAATTAGACATGCTTGAATTGAATCCCTCTGCGTGATGGTTGGCAACGAGTGGTATCTATGCCTGCAAATGACAGTCGTCTGGTCTCACACAGGGATGAAGACTCCAGTGCCTGAAACCGTGATGCGGACAGGGTCACTTACAACAGTGAACAAAGCCACAGATTACCATGAAAATTAAAAGCTTTAGAACGGTAATCCACGCGTCATGCATCACATTGCAGAAAGTTGATTTACTGCCTCTCTTCATTCTCCTGCTTCAGACCAAGGTGGGGTAGGCAGCATGGGACAGACAGCCCAGACTTAAATTCATCAATTTGTTTAGAGATACAATCCTATCTCTAAATAAATGTATCAACATAATATTTTTTGAGGTAATCATGTGGGAGCAGTGGTGTAGCCAGACGTTGGGCCACCCGTGGCGGTCACCATGTTTGCTATAATGGCGCTGGGGTGCTGGCGATTTCCGTAAGGGCCACCCCGCACGGCGGCCGGTAGGATCCAAAACTCACGCACCACACCCCGTTGCGACACCACTGTGTAGGAGCTTCAAATGACCGCAGCCCGAGAACCCTAATGGAAAAACCACCCCCGGCATTTGTGTTTAAAATGGATCAGTTCATGAACCCAATCCCGGGAGGCTGAACTGGACAAAAATTACAAAGGAACTAGATTTCTTGAGTGCATTCTGACTGCAGCTGCAATGCAACCTTGAGAAAAAACTTGTTGGGAGTGAATATTGAAAACTGGAATATATTGAACCGCGATGCAGAATGTTCTGCGCAATTTACAGTATCTATTGAATACAAACCCAGCCTAGAAAATTTTTATATGCCAGGCTGATGATCTTTGAGGAAATACAATATTTATAATTCTTCTTTTATACAAGTCACTTTTTTCTGTGTGTAGTTGTCATCACTTTAATATGCCTATTAAATGGCAATTTTCATAAGTCTGCGATTTGATAGACGAATGAAGTTGCACTTTTATTCAGATATCTGTGACAGGTTGAAGCTAGGGCCAGACTCTGAATCCACCAAGGACTTGTGTTTTTGGAAGTGGGCTTTGGTGAACAGAAGCCAGCACTGTTTTCACACAATTTTATCTTCATGCTCAACCACCATAAAATAAGACATTTTATTTTGTAACCGTGAAGAATCTGAAAAGTAATTTTTGTTTCGGAGAGGATAACTATATTTGTACACAACACCTGGTTGCATGTGGAATTTTCACAGATTGCACAGTTTGATTTCTACACTTTCTTGTAGGTTTTTGAGAATTGTTAATGCCTCTTCGAAACCAACTATGTGTATGGTCAAATTAACACCACAATAGAGAAACAAGGGAATCCTGCCTCAAATGCACACATTTCAAATGCCTTCACGGTACTGGTCCCAAGTAAAATTCTACAAAGTAAAACAATCCAGACTGATGTGCGTTTGAGATCTGAGTCCAAGGCCTGTGATTTACAACATATGCCATGATCGAACCCATCATATGTTGCATAATCTGCAGATTTAACGCAAAAAAAATTCTAGCTCAAACGGACCAAATGTTTCCAAAAATATGGCAATGTGTTCTGAACTTGCCCTATCTCTAGTTACAATGACACAGATGTGTCTCACCATGCCTATACCCTTGGAGACATGGCAGTCTTCCAGATACTCCTTAGCTCTATCCTACTGTGAGAATTTTCGGATGCTCTCGTCCATCCTCCTGATTTTGGCGTGGTCACATCTGTTCCTTCATTCTGGTTTTCTGTGTTCCATACACGAATTGTTTGTCAAGAAATTGGAACCCATCTGATAGCGAGATAGAACATGCCCGGTAGGTATTGGGGACAAGCCAAATATAACTTCAGAAATTGGAGTGTGTGTTCCACATAATATCTCTAACACCAAGGGGTTCTTCCGTTGGTAGTATGAGTTACAGAAATGACCATTGTTCAAATTTATGGTCCGGTCATATTTAGTTCAGGGGTTAATTTTGTTTTCATGCAGCTTTCAAAGTTATTCTTTTGATGTTTAAATGTTGTTGCCTGTCTGCCACTTCTGTTAAGAAGACTTCTTATGTAAAAGAGCCCGACCATCTGCGATTCTTTTAAATGACGCTCTAACCTAGATACTTTGCAGGCTAATTTGAGGATGTTTTTTAAATTGGTATTCAGTTTTTGTTGAATTATAGAAAAAACATATTTTGATAAACAATCTCCGAGACATGCTGTATATGCAATTTAGACCCTGGTTTAGCTCATAGGTGGCAACATGGTTGCAGAGGTCACTAGTGGATGTGATGGTTGTTAACGGAGACAATACAATTATAGTATATTGTACGCTTATATGTTTACATTACAAATATTTCAAATGCATGCTTACATATACATATATGCATACATATGCATGTTATGTACATGAAAGTTTAAAAAACACTAATAAGAGCAAACCTAAAAAGCCACCTAATTACAAACAGAATTGCTTAAACTTTACTAAAGTCGAGACCTATTGCATTTTCAATGCTTGTTTTTTAATGCCTCTCAAATTCTTGTCAGAGTAGAGGGTGCTTTTTTCAGAGGTTTGGCATAGTCTTATTTACGAAATTATGAGTCGCTCTAGGCTAGGGCTTTAAGTGGGCCGGGTCCTGCCGGTGCTCACCACCGGCAGTTCTAAATATCAGGTGCTGAGATGGGTCCCTATCAGGCTCTCCATGTCTGCCCTCACCCTCGGGTTGATAAACAGAAACATCTTAATTCTGCAGCGGTGCCACCCTTTACTGTCTCTGGTGTATATACCTGGATGCATTCACAGAAGCAGCAAAATAACTGTGCGGCACACTATGCTAAGCACAGATTTTCTAATTACAGCGTTCTTAAGCCACGCTCTTAACTGCATCGGCCACGCCCCCGTGAGACATCCCCCCAGTTTTTTCATCCCATGTAAAGCCCTGAGTCGCTCAATGTCATGTATGAAGGATGATCCTTTAAGGGTACCAGAGAGAACAGGTCCATTTAAGGTATTGTCTCTGTGCATTTAAATGTTACGCTACCACGTTCTGCAGCGGGGTGAGTGGCTTGGTAAGGACAATCGACGCGCCAGTCATGCTGAAGGTACTCACGGAGAACTGACCCTTCTCTTCGCTCCCTGTTGCCTAGAGCTGTGTTTTTCTGGTCCCAGCTCTTGTTTTCTGAGGCTGGATCCTGGCGTGAATTCCAGTGAAGTTTCTCGTCGCTGTCCCTTCTCCCACAGTGATGTGACTGGTGAGCCGCTGCGGTGCATTCCGACCTTACCTGCTCAATCTCCGAGTGGCCACGCCCCCTCCTGGTTCAGCCAGTTGCATGGGGGGTGTTTGCAGCTTTGTTTTCGACACTTCTGCAGGGCAAGGTGTCTAGAACTCCTGAAGTATGGATACTCGATAACATTTCCCGGGGGGGGGCAAAAGGTGTTGCCGCTGATGGGACCTAGGAGGACAGCACAGACACCAGCAGGGAGTGGGTGGAGGGCGTGGGGCGTCGGGGGAGTATGGGGGGGTATAAGATGGGTGTGAGGGGAAGCGAAGCATGTACATCCTGAATGAATTGAATTGCACAATGTGGAAACCGAAAACCCTCGTATTCCTTCAGAGGTCTTCGAAATACATGACTTCAGAATGCGCGCTGTTAAAAAACGTTTCAAGTGTTTCTTATGATAAACTATAGTGTTCGTGTATGGTAGCAACCTCAGGCACCCAAAGGGCGCACCGTTAGCGGACTTGCTTCTTAGTTCACTATTGGCATTGTTCCAGGATGGTAGGGAAGCATGAATGTTTCTAAATTCATGTTTGAAAACTGTCACCCTTTAAAAAAAAACTTGATGCACTGATGAAGTCAGCTTTACTAAGGTGAAACGTTATTTATGTTAATGAAAGACATTTATTTTTTATTTTGAAGAGACTATCATTTTTTTTCAACGCTTGCTGCAAGATGTTTTTATACATGTAAGCCTTCCTAAAGTTAAGTAGTTGGAGACACCCTAGTTAATAACTCTCAGCTGCAAACGCTCGCACGTGTATATAACATTTTAATGTAAGTACTCTGCCGGGTAAACAGCAGTCCAGGGCCGCTGTTGACCAGAGGGCCGCACCTAAAGGTCAGAAGGGCGGCATGCGCCCCCTGGGCCGTACTTTTTAGTGACACTGCTGAAGGAACTCAATATGAAAGGTGATGCGGCTTCTCTCGCTGTCTCTGTAAAAGAAAACAATGAAAGCCGAGCGCGCGCTTTTGTGTTGACGTCGTCTGCCAATCAAACCCGAGGTAGGCTTCATTGCAGAACCAATTGTTGTGACTTTATTGTCAGTGCTCAAAGCACAAAAGGCACCGTTCACTCTTTTACATGCGTCAAATGAAAAATATTTACATTATACCATAATTAATACAACTACAACTCTCAATATCAAAATACCTTTACAGGAAACGTGAAAAGGTTATTAAATAAAACAAAAGCAGCCTTCTTATTAGAGTTCAGATTGTTCTATATTATGATTTGGGAAACTGACAAAATGTAAACGTCTGTCCTCAATCTGTCAATCCAAGTCCATTGTAAATTTTATCTCCGTTCAAACCCCTCCTCCCCCCACCCCGCCGACTTTGTCCCCAGTTTCCTATAAATCACCCTGCCCCCCCCCCCCCAAGAGGTGCACAAGCTTGCTTATTAGATCATGCAATGTCGTTTTAAGGTCGTTGTGGGCCAGGGCAAGATATATTTTAGAGGCCCCTGTATGGAGCATATTCAAATTTTATTACCCATTGCCTGATAATTCATGCATTGCCCGTGATGCTTGAAAGTACTAAATTAAATGTTAAACTTTCAAAGGCTCACACAAAAGCAGTTCAAATATGTATTGGCCAGGATCCCAAAAATCCTTATGATCAGTGCTTGAAATGGGAAAATAGAAGTGCAGGTACTCTGAACCAGAGTACCTGCTTGTTTCTGAGAAGTGCCGGTACTCTCCAATTAAAAGTATTACGTTTCACCTGAGAAGTGCTTGTACTCTGCCTCTCAAAATAAAAAAGTGCTGGTACTCCATACTGGACAGTACCAGCCCATTTAAAGTACTGCTTATGATGACACTTGGTGGAGAGAGACTGAGTCGGAGAGAGCTATAGTTGGCGACGCACTGCTGAGCGTTATGGTATCGTTGTGGGCCAGAACGGCTAGATAGGATTTGCCATTACTAAATAATGCTAGCCATATATCAGCCCTCTTTTTTTTACCTTTATATGATAAATTAGCCCTTTCATTGTACTGAATAGTTGTTTCATTTGTGTGAGATGTAAACAGCAGATTCTCACTGATGCACAGAAGGGTGCTAGAGACTAGAAACTGTATACTATGTTGAGGCATTCAAGTCAAGTAACTTTATTTGATCCAATTAAAAACATGGATAATAAAAGTGCAGTGCAGTATTTAAAATAACAATACATAGAAACAATAGAAAAAGCAAGATAAAAATTATAGTTGAACAATCCTAGTTAGAAGCACATCGAGGCTAAGATTCATTATGGACAATACAACCATCACAGTTAAAAGTCCCTAAAAACGGTACAATATACCTCATGGGATGTTAAAACTTATGACAATTCCCCCCTTAAGATTCCCTTTTATTATCTCCATAAAGTGCTGAATTATGAGATTATATAAATCAGATAAACTCTTTGGGTTTTAGAGACTTCTTGGTTAAACACCGATTCCTCCTTCTTCAACAGGCCCAAAGAAATAAAGCTACAGAGAAACAAACAAACAAGTCATTACGTTTTTTCAGAAAATACAAGACAGGGCAGCATTGTATAAAATTATAATGTCTTAAAAGAGATAAAATATATCTTGGTCTTTGTTCCTTATAGAGGCCACAGAAAGAAAATAGATGAAGGTCATATTGCTCAGAAGTATTATCATATGGGCAGGAAGTCAGTTCTTTAAAACTATACCTCTTTGCTGGAAAACCCAGCATCAAAGCAATTAGATTCATACGCAGCCATAAAAGAATGAAAATTAATCTATGCTAAGAATTTCTTACTTTTTCTAGGTACGAATACTCTCCCTCCATTGGGGGCGGGGTCAATTGATATAAAATTACAAAGGATTTCTCATAGTTTATTTCCTTTTGTTCATTGTCTGCCTTGCCTAAAAATAATGCTTTTAATCTCTTTGTCGGGAATTTAGAGCAGGAGCTCAGGTTCGTGAATAAATCAGCTAAACCAAGTGTAGTAATGAGGTCCGCGCAGGTTGATGTAGTTCAGATGTTTTTTTTTTTTTTTTTAAATTAATTTTATTGAGAGTTCATACCAGTAAACACATATTCATAAATGCATACATAAATACAAAAATACAAAAATAAATACGAAGAATTATACGATCCAGTAAAAGGACAGAAAGAATAATAAACAATGAATGGTAAACAGTAAACAATGAGCCATAGACAGGTTAGATAGCTACAATGCCAGTCAATCATTCGTTTGCAGTTTTGCTGTCCTCCAAATTGCTACTGGGGCCCAAAGTAGCTTACCCATATCCCTTACCTTAGCTCCCTTTAAATCATATAGTGCTTCCTCAATGTTATGTATACCCAGCATTCTGCACATCCACATTTGAAATGTAGGAGCTTCTGTGTCTTTCCATGCTGCACTAATTAAGATCCTAAGGACTGCTACAGAAATGAAAACTAAAGCTTCAGCCTCAATACGCATATTTAATTTTACATCACATCCCATTATTATCAGTGTAGGGGATAGATTAATTTTAACGTCGAGTAACCCCTCTAAAAACCGCACTATTTCAATTTTGATACTCTTTAGTTTTTCACACCCATGGAACATATGTATAAGGTCAGCTGGACCATTTCCACATCTGGGGCAGTTGCTATCTGCCGCTTTCCCCCAAGAGAATAATTTATCAGGAGTATAGTATAAATTGAATAGAGTTTGATAGTGTTGGGCCCTGAGATTCGAAGAGCGCATAAACCTCTTATCCATAGCTAATGCCTTGTCAAGGTCTACTTCGGGATCCCCCAATTTTTTGGACCAGGCGGTTTCCATTTTTCCCATATCATCCATCGATGCATCATTGAATATTTTATATATGTCCTTAATTCTATGGCCCCCCGATTTTAGGTACTCAATTAATTCAAACCCCCCAAGCAGAGTGATACGTGGCCTAATTGATTTAATCCTATTAACAATCTGTAGGTATTTAAACTCTTGATAACCTTGTAGGGAATAGTGTTGCGTAAGTTCTTCAAGTGTTCTACAGTGATCTCTAATCATTATTTGTCCCAACTCCACAATGCCCCGACTCTCCCAATGGCGCCACGCACCATCCCTGCTAAGATTTGGAAAGAGTGTTGAGTTCCAGAGCGGTGTTCTCTGATGGATAGTGGGTATATCTAGGATTTTTTAAACATTTTTCCATATATACCATACGTCTTCAAGCGTTTTAAATCCAATTTCCTTGTAGTAACTCCTCTGAGTTCTCCTTAATAGGAGCCCTACAGCTTCGCTTCCCACCAATAGCTGAAAAATTGATGGTATCACCGCCTGCCTACGGGTTGGGCCCCCCGAGTGAAGTAGGATACCCATGTCTGTGAAGTGACATGCGAAATGATAGCTCTTGATATCTGGCAATCCCAACCCTCCTCTATCTTGTGGTAATGACATATATCTATTTGATCGCCTTATTTTACCATATTGCCACAAAAATTTCATGAATATAGCCTCAATCTTTTTTATAATCTTCTCGTCGATTTTAAATGGGATTGACCTTAATTTATACAGCACCTTGGGAAACATTGTCATTTTTATGACGTTGGCCCTTCCAATCAATGATAGCTGTAATGAATCCATTCTTTTTAATTCTGTTTCCATCGAATGGATAAGCGGTATATAGTTATCTTCTATTATTCTTCCTGGTTCTGCATTTATTATTATCCCCAAGTAGACTACAGATTATAAGTTCAGATGTTTTATTGTAGTTAGTTACATGTTCTGTAGATCAGCCCCACCAAGGGAAGCCAGCATGCTGCTCAGCCCACTCTCACTGTGACTTCTCCTCACAGGCTCCCAACATTCCTAAGCGCATCATCACTGCAACATTCCACTGGCTGAGTAGCTGGTGACAATGGTATAACATTAACATCGACAGGATACTAGGATACTACATATCCCCCATTCTTATATAAGAAACACAATTAAGATAGTAAATTGAAAAGGGAGAACCATAAATGAGGAAAGAAGAAGAGGAATACAGAAACAGCTTAAACGATGCAAAGAACTGAAAAACAAGGAGGGAACAGAAAGAAAAGTGGGAGTAGAAAAAGAGGAAGCAACAGACGAAAAAGCAGATAAATGTAACCCATCCTCTCTTCTATAAATAACAACAGAAAAGAATAGAAAGACACAGTAAAAGAAAAAAACGAGAAAGAGAATAGATATGAAAGCACCAATGACTACCCCCCCCCCCGCTGGCCAGTCAGGCATGCGAGGAGGCAAGGCATAGCACAACACAACAAACACTGGACCACATCCAGACACACACAAAGTGGTGAAGGAAAAGTAACCTCAAGAGGAAGGAAGAGCAAACAAAAAGGTACTACGATAAGAGAAAGACAGAGGACAAAATAAGAGTAACAACAAGAATCAAGAATCCACAGATGACAAGAAGAAAAGACATCACAAGGAGAACTGAAAAAGTGAAACAACAGAGAAGAAGAGGAGAAAATACAACAAGGTCACTCATACTTCCCCGTTATAAAATAGACATTATAATATAATATAAACATAACATTGCATTGCAAAATTGACAATGTAAAATAATGAAGACATAACATAAACAAAAGCAAAGGTGAAACGCAGAGTATCAGCAGGACAAATAATTAAAATTCAAATAATAACATATGAGAAATGGTCTTCAGTTTTGATTCCTTTATTCTTTTGTGATGTAGAAAAACACAGTACAGCCGACGCGTTTCGTCCCAACTGGGGACTTCTTCAGGGCAGTTTAGAAGTGGTGATTCATATCTCTACAGAATTCGCACAAGATGCACCTGATGCCTTGGTATCAGATCCTCCATTTGAATATTTGAAGGAAAAGTCCAAATTATGGGCAAGAGAAAGATTCTAGTAGAAGCACTACTGCAAGAGAAGGGGTCTTCGGCGAAGAATTATGGATTCCTCTTCCGATAGTACTTGTAAGAGTATGGGTCCAAAATTCTATTATCAGTGCATGGATTGGATAGAAAATATAGAAGGGCTCTTCACTGAAGATTTATCAAATCACCATCCGTTTTTGCTTATAAGGATGTAAGTCCAAGGCTATAACAAGTGCAGGGATAGGGTAGTTACTACGACAGGCCTGAGAATTAAGTAATTCTCAGAGAATAACTACCCTATCCCTGCACTTGTTATAGCCTTGGACTTACATCCTTATAAGCAAAACCGGAAGGTGATTTGATAAATCTTCAGTGAAGAGCCCTTCTATTTTTTCTATCCAATCCATGCACTGATAATAGAATTTTGGACCCATACTCTTACAAGTACTATCGGAAGGGGAATCCATAATTCTTCGCCGAAGAGCCCTTCTCTCACAGTGGTGCTTCTTCTAGAATCTTTCTCTTGCCCATAATTTGGACTTTTCCTTCAAATATTCAAATGGAGGATCTGATACCAAAGCATCAGGTGCATCTTTTGCAAATTCTGTAGAGATATGAATCACCACTTCTAAACTGCCCTGAAGAAGTCCCCATTTGGGACGAAGCGCGTCGGCTGTACTGTGTTTTTCTACGTCACAAAAAAATAAAGGAATCAAAACTGAAGACCATTTCTCATATGTTAATATTTGAATTTGAATTATTTGTCCTGCTGATACTCTGTGGTGCACCTTTGCTTTTGTTTATATTGTCAAGTTCCTGTTGGAGCTAACATTGTGACAGTGGGTGTCAATCAGTGTGCACGCATTCCCTAAACATTGATAACAAGGGAACTTTACTGTATGAGTAATTTTTTGGTTAGGTGCTGACCCTAAGAAGGTTCCACTGTCTTCCGGTTTTCTTTTAATGAAGACATTATGTTGATAACATAACAGCAAATGGGATTGACACCCATGAAACACACCCTATGTAAGAGTAATGATGTATAACGTTGAGAAAATAACCACAAATGGGACTGACCCATGAGACACATCCTATGTAAGGGTAATGATGTAGTCACCGTGTGTGAAAATGGGACTGAAACCCATGACTAACCCCTACCCTGAGGAAAAAGTGTGAGGAGCTAGTGTGAATGGGACTAAGACCCATGAAATGATAGCACATATAAAGACAACCTCGTGTAGAGTTCACATACTGTGCAATGTGGTAATGGGACTATAACCCATAAAACACACCCTGTGTGGGGTAACAGTATAAGAGAAGATGAACTGAAACTTACGACCTACCCTGAGACATAAGGGAGGTAAAATATAGTTAGCTACTGTAACTGGGTCTGAACCCATTACCTATCCCCAGAAATAGGTACAGTAAACTGCTGTGAATGGGACTAACACACATACAACAATGCCCTGTGTGAGGGTAGAAACCGTAAGTAGCACATGTGGGCAATAAATGGGACTAAAACCCATTGTCATCCCTATGTAGGGAAGTAAAAAAATGATGTGCACTATGCGAAAAAGATGCAACAAATATAAATGTAGTGTACCTTTAAACTATAACCCAGGCCAGTGCGCTACCTCTCACCCGAGTTCTACAAGACAAAAAACACCCTTGCCTAAGGGAACAAATTGTAAACATGCCTAACCGTAAAAACACAAAAATATTGTAATTAGTGAGGATGAGACATAAGTGTAAAAGTGAAAACATTTGCAGCAAACAGACTAAAACAATTTCCACAATACGTGCACTTATAAACAGTCCCAGACACTGTAGCTCCAGACACAGTACATTGGACATTGGAGCTTCCGACCTCAGACTTGGTAACTCCATATGCACAGGCAGACAAAGAACATGGAAGCTTTAATCATCAGTAGAAGTAACAGTTCACATGAATCCCACAACGTGGCGAGACATCACCATGCTCCCCACGTAGTGTGTCACAGAAGAGATCACATCTTGCACAGTGATGTAGAATAAAATTGCTTGCCGGGCAAATAACACAGTCTGCCAAAAATATAAAAAAATGGACAAATAGCATCCCAAATATTTATAGCGAATGCAGCGACTTGAGGCAAATAGTGTCATTTTGCATCATTAATAACACGGGGTAAATTTGTGGTTGCCCCTTGACTGTGTGCATGTGTTCTGTCACAGACATGCACACGATGGACAAATAGAATGAAACCTGTGAAAACGGCGGTCCAGTCGAATACAGCAAGGTACTTGGTCTCAGAAGATAGTCAGATCCGTAGAAAAGAAAACACCATGGGAGAAATCATACCCTCGACTGTACTGTGACATAGTGCCAATATCGGCCCATACCCAGGACCGCTCCTCCTTCAACTTTCCCAAATAACAGACACCACACTCTGATTTGTTGGAAAAAGTTGTTGCAGTTTTATTAGCATGTACATTATGCCAACATGTTGGGTTATCTTACGAGCGATCCACGAGCAGGCCGCCTCTCGCGACCCGCCCACCTGATGAGCCATT
Organism: Lissotriton helveticus; assembly: GCF_964261635.1. Taxonomy (NCBI): domain Eukaryota; kingdom Metazoa; phylum Chordata; class Amphibia; order Caudata; family Salamandridae; genus Lissotriton; species Lissotriton helveticus. The sequence goes on along the minus strand of NC_136070.1, from coordinate 131,490,770 downwards.
ACCCCCGTGGTGTTAACCGCGGGGGCGTTGTCAGTTTTGGGGGAAGGTCTAACCCCTCCCCTCGGCGGACCTCTATTCCGCCCCTTACTCTCGCCCCTCCCCCTCCAGGGGGCGGAGCGTTGTTGGCAACCCCCGGTTGCTCAGGTCTACAACCGCCCGAAGGACTAACGGGGCGCCGTCACTCCTCCAGGATCCATCCCAGCGTGGATCTCCCTGGGGATAATTTGCTCTCGCACCCTTCTGGTGCTCCTGTGGAAGGTACCCCTCTGTACCTTCCTGCATTGGATCGCCCTGTAACTCCGCCTCCAACACAAAAGACAGTAATATTAGTAGCAACAAGCCCACCCCCCTTACTGCCCGAAAGCAGGGTAAGCGGAATGGGCGGGAAAAAGCGCACGGGCAGCCACCCGTCCGAAGTCCACGGGGGACGAGGGGGCGAGGGTCAGCTCGCCACCGCATCCAGGAACAAAGAGGGCGCCTGACCCTCGCCCCCTGGGTCATATAGCCTAACCTGCTCCTCCCCTTGGACGAGGAAGTGACATCACAGGGGGACCATCTGATCCCCCTAACACTAGACCGCTCATGGGTCTGTGCCATCCTATGGCACTAAGGGTGGCCGCCCTCGTAGGTGGCCACCTTAGGTGTCCCGGGGCAGCCAGTCATAGTGCCAATATTGGCCCATACCCCGGACCGCTCCTCCTTCAACTTTCCCAAATAACAGACACCACACTCTGATTTGTTGGAGAAAGTTGTTGCAGCTTTATTAGCATGTACATTATGCCAACATGTTGGGTTATCTTACGGGCGATCCACGAGCAGGCCGCCTCTCGCGACCCGCCCACCTGATGAGCCATAACCCCCCGTGATATTAACCGCGGGGGCGTTGTCAGTTTTTGGGGAAGGTCTAACCCCTCCCCTCGGCGGACCTCTATTCCGCCCCTTACTTTCGCCCCTCCCCCTCCGGGGGGCGGAGCGTTGTTGGCAACCCCAGGTTGCTCAGGTCTACAACTGCCAGAAGGACTAACGGGGCGCCGTCACTCCTCCAGGATCCATCCCAGCGTGGATCTCCCTGGGGATAATTTTCTCTCGCACCCTTCCGGTGCTCCTGTAGAGGGTACCCCTCTGTACCTTCCTGCATTGGATCGCCCTGTAACTCCGCCATGGCTCTGGGTGCGGCAGCCGCCGTCCCAGAGTCCCCCCACATACTAGCTACCTCTTAGATACAACCCGCTGCTACCAGTGCTTCCGCTATATCAGGCAGAAAGCTCGCCATCCCTACTTTGGATACCGCCTTCATCAAAGCACTCAGTGCATTTAGTATGTAGCAAACCATGTCTTATGAAACCAAATCCCCTTTGCTACAAGGTACTCCAATGTATGTCGGGCGACACTATCCACCATATCCTCCTCGCCCATAGACCTAGTGACCTACAGCCTGTGCATTCCCAGGCCTCCCTCGGCTCAAGCAAGGACATGTCCTCTCATCCTCTGGACAACAAGGCTATCCAGCAACCAAACTCCCTATCAGTTCAGCCGCTCCTCCGGGCTGAGAACTGTAACAGAAATGTCCCTGAACTTCTGAACCAACTGCAAACTGTGCTCTGGAGATGGCCTTCTTCCTGCTCCATCCCCCCCAGTTCTTTCCACTCTGGACAGCTGTGCTCATCAGCAACCAAAAGCCCCTATCCGGTCAGCCGTTCTACTGCCTGTGAAATTGTGTCCCCTGGCTGGCTTCTGGCCTCTCAAACCTCAACTTAGACATACCGGGGTTAATATCCCACCTATAAAGGGCCAGCCGGCTGGCTCACTCCTACAAAGCCGACCCTACTGTTAGCTGACCTCTCATCGTAATGCTTTGCCTAACAGAAGTGACAGGTAACATTCAATCCATTTCGATCAGTGAAAAGGAGTAAACCTATGAGTAAAGTCCCTGAACCTCTCAATTATGCCTGCAAACTGCATTCTGGGGTTGTCTGAAATGGAACCCTGTCCCCTCCATTTCTGCCCTTAAAGGCAAAATCGCTCAATCCTGAAAATAACTAAGTCACACCCCTTTTCCAGGAAGGCAGATATTATGTTTAGCCCATAACCGGCATATATTCCATTAACCAGGATTCTGCAGAAGATTTGCATTCTTGACTGATGAGGTTGCATTGCACCTACGCGGCCATGAATTTCTTCCAGTTTCCGGCCGCCAAGCTGCTGACCTTGCCCGCCCTATCCCTGGGCGAACTAAACAGAACCACACTGTTACACCTGTGCACAGCCGCTACAGCTAATGATGGTTCCCTACTGAACCAGTGAAATAGCTGCTGTACTATGCCTTTACTCATGGTGCAGCGCCCATTGACCCATACAGAACTTGCCAAACCCAGGAGCAAGCCTGATCTGGTTATCCCAGGTCCCTGCTGCGCCCGCCTTACCCTAAAGAGCTCTCTAAATCTGGATCATTACCCAACAGAAATAACCTATCCGAATATAACTCGCAGTGTGTCAGAAGAAGCTAACCCGGCCCCCATAAGGCTGAAATGATGCCCTGGGCAGAAGGCCGTTGTCCGCCTCATCTAGACTTTGGGCGGGCCCTAGTCGCGCTTACCCAAGGACCCGTGGCCCCCTTCCCCTAATGATTACCAAACCAGTCTTCTGTCCGTTTACCCTTGAGGATCCCCACGCGCTGAGGCCAGTAGTTGCATAAGGTAATTGAGCACAACTGGGGCTGACTTGTATGGATGTCCTGGTAATTTGTGCAAACCCCTGCACTTAACACTGCTTCTATTCTCCCCTACCAGAAGTCAGGACAAGTTGTCCTTCTCAAGGTAGTGCCTGTGTATTTGGTCCGATAGTCCTGAATTAGAAAATTGTTACACTCCAATCCTGGACGTTCTGACCCAGGCCCCCACACACTGGCCCCAGTGCATTCTTCCCCTGTATCATCTCCAAGTCCTGACATGCCAGCCCGCTAGGCGTGGTCTGACCATTCTAGCGAGAAACCTGTGCGTTTCTGGAAGAAGAACAAATCCATGAAAAACCCCCAACCAGCGACGACCAGTAAGTAATTGCTCCTCGATCGTCAGGATCAGCGCCCCTTAGTTGCGCACCTGTTGCTGGACTAATGAACACAATTCCTTATTGCACTAGGGATGCATGCTATGCCCAAATCAACCAGTTGTATAAGTTAAAACACATTTCCAATTAATTATCGCTGGAAATGCATGATTTGCCCTTGCTCTGCCACTGCATCCAGAGAGAACACCCCAAATTTTCGCACCGTTAAACACCTTGTCCAGACTCAACAGTAAGAGAGAACCTCCCAATACTGCACAGGGCTACCTAAACTTTCCTAGCTCCCCTTTAACTATCGGTGTATTACTTCCATGAGTGAAACAAGCACGCGTCCCATACAGGGATAGTAATGACCAATGGGGAGAACATGGGAATCCCAGACCCCACCGTGTGCTATGATCCTTATACCTGTTGATAATTCGGGTGCCCCCCCCGTATGGGTAGGGCGGTTCTCCAGCGCGGTTCCTGCATAAGATACAGAAAACCTTCCTTAAAAGCTCTCCCCCCTTATCTACCAATCTGTATTCTCTGCCAATGCACCACACGCTATTCAGGCCAGGCCAGTTACGAGTTCCGATAACTACTTTGCGCGCATTACCTGCACACTTCGAAAATTAATAGATGTCCTCTCTATTATCTTGAAGGAGACCATTCATTAAAGAAATACTATTGTCCTTGACTCAGGAAGAGTTTTCCCAATGTGTTCCAGTGGTTAGAGAGTCTGCCCCTTATTGCAGTATTAGCCCTCTAACAGAGTGTGGTCCTCTTTTGTAGCATGCACCCGTCACTAATCTCTGGCAACACACAGAGCTCTCTTTTACATTCTGTTTTGTTCCGGTACCTGTACGAGTTGCACCCATGCCTACATAACGTTTGACTGTCTGCAATGATAGTACCAATTTACTTCACATGTACTATATACGCTTTAGTAACTTGCACACATGCCCCATTCTCCTCCTGTAATGCCTAGTTTAAACCTCTTGTACTGTCTGCTCATGTTTGTCACTTTGCTTCACGTAACTTACAGTTTGCTTTTTTAATGAGAGCACCTACCGTACTATCGTGTATCAGTTCTGTCCCCCCTGTGAAGCGTTCTGACACCACTGGGCAAAGTCTGCACTATCTAAAGCCTGGAGCATGAGTAAAAGAACGCAATTCCATTCTGTCGCTGGGCATGCAAGATTTGCCCACATAGTCCTCCTGCTTACTGACAGAACACCCCAATATTTCCAGTGGACCAATTGCCCAGGCTCCTCCGATGTTTCTCAAGAGAAAACAAACATTTATTGCGCAGGGGCTACCTGCTAAGCTCATATTCACCTATTAATTACGACTGTAACCTTCCATGAGGTGTAACCTGTGTGCCCCACAACCGTGACAGTCCTGACACCACTTCAGGTGGCCCCCCATGTGAGTAGGGCGGTACTCCAGTGTGCTTCCTGCATTTGAGACATAAAACATCCATTAGCAGCCCTGCACCCCTCCATCTAGCAGTATGCATTCTCTACCATAGGACCAGGCCATCAAAGCCCTCCCACGTCACCGAGGCCAAGCCTGCTTGTCCGTTACGAGAACTATCTTGCCCAGAATACATACCAATGAGCAGTTTGTTGGGGGACATACTTGCGTACCGCCAGCGCCTGCTGCAGAAGTGTAGTGTCTAGAAACCAAGTGAAATATCCACAAGCTAAGTCTACTAATGACCCTTGCACTTGGGGGTGTGTGAAGGAGTCACATAACCCGACTCCTTACTATTCTCCTCATAAACACCTCCTCCTGTAACAAGCACACATTCCTCTTGTAACACCCTGTTTGCTAACTCTTGCCTTGTGTTTGCTTCCGGTACTTGCACAAGTGCCACCATTGCCTACGTAACGTAGTTCTTGTGTTTGAGTGTCTGCCATGTCTTGCATTACATTACCTCTACTTGAACTTTGAATTCTCTTCACACCTCAAAGATCATCAGCCACCCCTAGATGCACTGCTCTTGTAACACCCTGTTTGCTAACTCTTGCCTTGTGTTTGCTTCCGGTACTTGCACAAGTGCCACCATTGCCTACGTAACGTAGTTCTTGTGTGTTTGAGTGTCTGCCATGTCTTGCATTACATTACCTCTACTTGTACTTTGAATTCTCTTCACGCCCCAATGATCATCAGCCACCCATAGATGCGCTGCAGTGGCCCACCTGACACCGGGGCTGCCATGCCACAGAAGATTGGCCGGCCAGTGCAGCCTGAGGCTGCCACAGGAGAGGTGCCGGATCAGCTCCAGAATGGATGGACGCCTATAGCATCCAGCAGCCTAGCAACATCACAACCCGGGTGCGGGCCCTAGACCCATGTCGCCCTCGCCTCAATACTAAGACTCCCCTCACCGGCGTCTGAGTGGTCTGCTGCGCCATCGGATCATTTCACCTATATTGGAATACCGCCAGGGATGAATGTGACTAAAGACAAAGCCTTCTTGGACCCTTTCTTCAAAGCTGTAACTGCGTCCTTGAACTGTAGGGTCCTCGGAGGGGGATTGGGTTCCTCACTGCTCTGGGAAACCTGATCTAAATGGCTTTGATGTCCTGAGTGCAACCAAAGCTTAATAGGGCTGAAACACGGGTGTGGGGGCCTATAAAGTGGGCGTGGCTAGGGTGGCTTGGATTTTAAGGAGCAACTAGCTCACATTAAAGCTGTGGTGAGATCTAGTGTCACACTCTGAAAGACTTAGTTGTGCAGGCAGATAGCCTAACTCAGACTGCAGTGACTCCCGCTGCTGTGCCAAGGCAGGGATGTCTGGTAATAGTAAGTCCAACACTACCCTTAGGGTGAATTAATTTCTGGAAGAGGGTAATTCGACTGTCCCTTAATGGAAGAAAACAAGTTGAGTTAAGTACAGCCTACCCCTGAATTATAGTGTACATAATTGCTATTCTTCACGTGCGTTTCCTGGTTAAAAGGAGAGCTCATAATTACTCCTCCATACAATGGGCTTATAAAACAAACAATGAACCGACCATTTCATTTCGGTGGTTGTTAAACACTTTTTTTTTTCTTTTCTTTTTTTTTATCTGAACATGATCATCCGATCTATATGAAACTTGACACGTCCCGAGGCACACTGTTGGTCCTGGACACAAAAATGTCAAATTACACGATTTGCATAACCCGCCTACCCTGACTACTCGAACCCGGATCTTCCAGGCCGAAAGCGAGCGCTCTGCTAAATGCGCCACAGTCACCGGCCATTAAGTGGACACGCATGCGCCATGCGTTGCCTCGTGTTTCTATTGTGCCGGAATTATAGTGAGTCTACTGAAAACCCAAAGAAGTTGGTAGACTTCTCTCCATTAGAAATACGATTTCGTTGTGTCTTTACATTAAATAATTTGAATGCATGACACCATATCTGTTTTCACACACACTAGCGCCTAAAGGACTTCCTCAGCGCACCAATAATCCCAGAGCAGAGTGGACCGTGCTGTTTGTGCGGGTGATTTACGGGTTCTCAAAGCATTTAGATAACAAAAGATCATATGCCCTGCAATTTCACAGCTGACTTAAATTTTTTGAAGGGTAACAACATGAGAAAACAGGTAATGTATGAAATTCATGCCCCTAACTGTTTAAAAAGTATTAAAAGAACGCGTGTAGAACTGAACCAAGGCCCACGCGACACAGGCATGCAGGGCACAACCCCCTTCCACCGGAGCCCCGGCGACAAACGGCCAGAGGGTCCGGCCGAAGCCCTTGCCCCGCACCCCCGACGAAAACACCCGATCCCCCCATGCGAGCCCGACCGATGCCTGTTGACCAGCTCCGCGGGGTGCCCATCCGGACATTTATGTAGCTCCTAAACCCCGAAGTGGAAGAAGGGGGCCCTAGCCGCGATACAAGGAGCAGAGTCGACACGGTACATCGGATCTGAATATGCATCGCCCAGAAAAGACGCCCGCCCCCCCCCCCGAGCCTAGGCCCACCATCCACATCATTCCCACGAGAATGCCCCCGCTTGGTCCCGGTCCCCGCAAACCACCCCACACCCACGCTAGGCAACACCCGACCTCCGAGGACCCCGGAGCAGGGAGAAGGAAGGGGGGGGACCTAAAGGATAACCCACTCTCCTCGAGGGAAAACAGCGTCGGGCAGCCACACAGATCGAGTGGCCCCAAGCCCCAGAATCAGGCCCCCACCTCCCCAAACTCACCAGCGCCCACACCGCCCGAGCGCGCCTCACCCCCCCCCCCAGGAAGGCAGAGCACCGGCCCCCGGTAGGGTAGCCAGGCCACGGGACACACACGGCAGGAAGGAGGCAGATGGGCAGGGGAACACGCAACCGGGCAAGCGGGAGAGCAGAAGGCACCGGGAAGCAGGGCTAAGAAATCCCAACACACAGCCGCCCTTCCGCCTACGGGACTCGTGCCAAGAACGGAACGGAACAGCGCGACACCAACAATGAGAGGGCACCCCCCAATGCACCGACAGACACTTCTAGGCAGCGCGACGACACTCGCCTGACATGACTCCACTGCCTCGCCCATTCGGCACCCAATGCCACACACCCCGCCGCACTCACCGCAAGACCCGTGACAGAAAACCCGACGTGAGACCAGACGAGCCAAAAAAGCGCATGGGCAGCCACCCGTCCGAAGTCCACTGGGGAGGAGGGGGCGAGGGTCAGCTCGCCACCGCGTCCAGCAACAAAGAGGGCGCCTGACCCTCGCCCCCTGGGTCATATAGCCTAACCTGCTCCTTCCCCTGGACGAGGAAGTGACATCACAGGGGGCCCATCTGATCCCCCGAACACTAGACCACTCATGGGTCTGTGCCATCCCATGGCACTAAGGGTTGCCGCCCTCGTAGGTGGCCACCTTTGGTGTCCTGAGGCAGCCAGTCACTCACAAGAATGTAGTGTGACAAATGGAGCAAAACAGAGTATATGTCACAAGTATTTATTGAGATAAATACAAAGGACCCGCAGGAAGCAGGACAGGTAACAACAGATGATAACGGACGCCAGCTGTCATATGGTTGACAGTTATGCTGACGTCATATAAATAACATGTGAACATTCCATGATCTGTCATAGTGATGTCAGATCATGGAGATAGAAAATGTACTGCATATACAACTCACACAGCGCCTAACAATACAGGAAGTACAACATCTCCCTTTATCCCATATGAATAACAAACCATATGTAGTCATCATCACTCCATTACATAGTCTTTGAATCTTTCAGGCAGAATTATGGCTCTTCCACCTCTAGAAGATATTCCTTCTACATTTCTAGGAACAATTTCATGAGCAGTTTCATCATATGCACTAGTGTCAACATTTCTAGAACTCAAGTTTGTGCCACCTTGCATTATAACAGAGTCATTTTCACCCACAGAGGTACTCCTTGAGTTTACTATAAACTCCGAAGAATCCCTGTGATTGTCATTGTTATGCTCTACAAATGAAGTATTAGGCATGTCATCCCATTCAAGTACACTGTCATCAAAGCTATCTTCTTGGTTTTCCTCATTTCTCATTATTATACTCTCTTGTCCTGGTTTTAGTTTCACCACATGGTCTTTACTTCTCCATCCTTCACCTTCCACTAATACTGCACCATTGGTAGCTCTACCAACTCTCATGGGTTTACCATATCTGGACTCTCCCTTACTCACCATACCTGGCTTTTTCACTAAAACCCAATCTCCAGGCGTTATACATTTGACTTTTGCCCTGTTGACCATGTTAGAATATGCTTTGGCTGTCTTTTGTTTCTTTTCAATGTTTTCTTTCACTCTAAGCTCCTCATCATTTATCACTTTTGATTCAGTTGCAACACTACTCCATCCGCCGATCTTAGGTGTTATGATGTTGTTACAAGATCTCCCTCTCATCAAAAAAAATGGAGTGTGTTTGGTGGCATCTTTCGGTGTATTGTTATAGGTATTGACCTTCACCCTTATGAAATCTTTCACATCCATTTTGTTAGCAATAGCCATTTGAATTCCTTCTTTAAAGAACCTGTTCAGTCTCTCCACCAGGCCATTGCTCTTGGGACTGTACAAAGGAGTTTTCTCTTGAGTAATGCCTGACTTCTTTAGAAATTCGATCATATTGCTTGAAATTAATTGTGAACCGTTGTCTGACACCAAGATCTTTGGTTGCCCTTCTCTATCAAAAACCTTTTTCAAAAAGTCTATGACTACTTCAGTCGTGACAGCATGCACGAATTTGTAACAAACCCATTTAGAATAGTAGTCCGTTAATACAATCAGGTACTTATTGACATTTGGCAGTATATTGAACGGTCCGGCGAAATCGATTGCGATTTTTGCCCACGGACCATCCGGAATTTCAACACTCTGCAACACATTCTTCTCAACTTTCCAGTGCTTATCAGATTTTAAACACTGTTCACATTTGTCCACATAGCTCCTTACCTCACTGTCCACACCAGGCCACCAGTAATGCATCCTAAGAATGTTTCTAGTAGCAGTGACGCCTGGATGCCCTTTGTGAGCAAGATTTACAATTTTTTGTCGGAGTTCATAAGGCGGCACAAAGACTTCGCCTCTTTTCAAATAGCCACTTTCCATCGTCAACTCATCACTCACTTGCTGATAACTTCTTAGTTCACTAGGTAGGTTCCTTATAGGTGGCCATGAACTTCGCACATACATTTGCACTGTGGCTAAAACCGTATCTTTTGCTAGTTTGTCTTGCCATTCCTTCTCCGTTATGGATCCTTCACACATGACTGTTGCATCAATTAGTGCTACTACACATTCTGTGTCATCCATTGTCTCCTCCTTTAGATTTTGTATTGGCAAACGCGACAAACAGTCAGCTCTGCAATTTTTCCCACCTTTGATGTGCTCTATCACGTAATTGAACTCCTGTAACTTTGACATCAGCCTCAGCAGTCTTGAGCTAGCATTTCCGTTGCCACGTCCCATACCATTCAACATATATACCAGAGGTTTATGATCCGTCACAAGAGTGAAACATTTACCCCATAGATAATCTTTGAGCTTGTGCACAGCCCACACGCATGCTAAAGTTTCACGCTCAATGGTACTATAGTTTTTTTCAGTTTCATTCAGTCTTCTTGATATAAAAGCAATAGTATTCTCCTCGTTTCCTATTTTTTGACAAAACACAGCGCCGATCCCTTCATTGCTAGCATCTACAGTCACTATGTTTTCCAATTGTGGATCATATGGTTTCAATGCAGGTGCATTAGCTATTTCTTCCTTCACTTTTTTGAAAGCTACTTCCTGCTCGGTCGACCATTTGAATACAGCGTTTTTTCTTAAAAGCATCCTGAGTGGTTCTACTTTTTCAGCATATTTCTGCAAGAACTTAGCATAATATTCACTGAGTCCCAGAAAACTTTTAAGTGCATCTTTATTTCTAGGTTCCGGAGCATCCCTTATGGCTAGAACAAGGTCATCCTTAGGAAGAATTCCATCTGCAGATAACACATGCCCCAAATATTCAATTTCATTGGTCATGAATTTGCATTTGTCCTTTGACACAGTCATGCCTCTCTTTTCAATGACACCCAAAACCTTATCAATAAGTTGCAAGTGTTCTTGTTCTGTCTCAGAATGTAAAAGAATATCGTCCTGAAAGGCTTCAACGCCTTTCATTCCTCCAAACAGTATGTCCATAAGTTTTTGAAAAACTCCTGAAGAGGATGCTAACCCAAAAGGTAACCTCACATACCTGAAAGCACCGTAAGGTGTTATAAATGTTGTTAGCTTCTTTGACCTATCTGAAAGACAAACTTGATGGTAAGCTGCTCTTAAGTCAATTAATGAAAAAAACTTGGAACCAGACACCGATTGAAGTATGTCCTGAATTTTAGGTAGTGGATGGCAATTCACTAATATGTTTCTATTTAAAGACCTCAGGTCCACACACAACCTGATGTCCCCTGTTTTTCTCTTCTTGGAAACAACGATCGCAGAAATCCATTCGGATTCTTCCGCTTCTTCAATTACACCTTCCTTGGTCAGTTTCTCTAGTGCCTCCTTTAGCTCCTTTTTTATTGACAAAGGTACAGTTCTTACCTTATGTTTGCATGGCATGGCTCCCTCTTTCAACTTTATATCATGACTAAAACCTTTGACACAACCAATACTGTTTCTGAAAACCTCTTTATGTTTTCCCAGAGTGCTGTTCAAATTTGAATAATCTTCCTCAACATTAATATTGTTAACCCAATCTTCTCTCAAAATAACAGGATCTTTTGCACCAGGTACCAATATAACTCCCAATTGGGCTAGGTCTCTCCATCCCACCAATATCCTCCCTTTTTACGCTACATATATTTTGGTTTCAATGGACCTTCCCCTGAAAGTTACCGTATCATTAAAATAGCCTAACATGTTTATTTCCTTCTCACCAAATGCTTTAGGGTTTATATCTGATTCAGTGAGTGGTACATTTTGCCATTTCTCTTCAAATAGTACATCAGAAATAGTAGTTATGGGTGCACCAGAATCTGCAGTGAACTTAAGCTCAACATTCCCAATTTTCACATCCCCAATCGGGCCTACAATCTTACCATCCTCCATTTCAACATAAAGAATAATATTCGAACACATTTCCTCATCAAAGTTTCCCACTGTGTTAATACTCATGTTATTACTTGATGTCTTTGTCTTACATAAAGTGGAATAATGGCCATATTTCTTGCATTTTATGCACTTCTTACCAATAGCGGGACAATTTTTATAATCCGCTAGGTGATCATTAGATCCACATCTAAAACAACTCATTTGCTTACATCCTACTTTCCTTTCCCACACATTTTTTCCAAATGTCTTACCATCACTTTTCTTTTTGTCCTGCAAGTAAAATACATTAGTGTTATTCCCAGCATGTGATAATTCTTTGGTAGACACAATTGATCTTTCTATTCCCCTAGCAATGTCTAAGACTTCCTGCAATGTTGGCCTTTTGCAAGCCAGCAACCTTTCCTGAACTTTCTTAGAGAAGCAATAGAAAACGATTTGATCTCTTATGTAAATATCAGTCATTTCATCATATTCACATTCAACAGCAAGAATCCTTAGACAAGCAATGTATTCATCAACGGTTTCCCCCTCCTGTTGCTTCCTTAAAGCAAACCTATGCCTTGCGACCATTATGTTATTTTCCTCATCGAATTGTTTTTCAAGCCTTTTTAAAGCTTCATCATATTCATTCATGGGTATAAAAGTTCCAGGTGGGTTTTCAAATTCAGGTAGACTGTCAAAAACGTCCTGCCCAGCCTTTCCCAATAGGCCAAACAATAAAGAACACTTTCTTTCTGCATCAAATGCTTTCCCATCAATGGATACTATATAATTTTCAAAAGCCCTTTTCCATTTCTTCCACTTCATAGTGGGTTTACCAGGCTCTTCCAAGAAACGGGGTGGTGCACAAATATTGTTGCTCTCAGCCATATTTTCCTTTGGCAATTATTGCTTAGAGAAAGTATCTTATTTCCAATATTTCCTTATAGTACTCAACAATATTTGTTCCAGATATTTAAATTGCTCATATCATGTAACATAAGCAAACAGTTTATATTACCGCTTTTCTATTTCAGAAATTAACTTTCTTCCCAGTGTAGCAAAACTTCCTTTAAAACACAGTGCTCGACGTGAATTTCCAGCAACTCTCTGTGTTTACTTATGTGAAAAAAAAAAATATTCAAAATGGCCGCACGCTGCCACGTAAGATGACGTGGTACATTTGCGGTCCAATCAACGTTGAGAAGGAAACTCCCAGAGTGCTTCACGCGTCTCAGCTGAGGAGAATGACAGCCTCCAGCGAACGCTCGCACCTGACAGGATTTCGCGCCAACCAGTAAGTCCTCGCAGCTGCCGCTTTCAGCCGACAAACTTCCTTAGCGCTTATCCTTGCATCAGTTAATAGCAAAGTCAATTTCAATTACAAGCGCACATTGACTCGGACTGGCTAATCTTCAGTCGCGTACACATCCGCTTGCGGCTTAAGTTAAAATCTTAGTCGCGCTCCATTTCAATTCGATTCACGCTGTCCATCCATTAAATTACTCAATTACTGCTGCGCTTCTCAATCATGACACCGTTTTATGCGTGACCATGTACTCACATCGTGAAGTTTTCCACCTATCCGCTTTTACATCACTTCCTAGATGACAGGTTTCTTCAATCAAACCTGTTGCAATGGAAACTTCAAATTAAATGCCCGCAGGTCCTTTACTCGATCTCCCGTCCTCGTCGCCAATTGTAGTGTGACAAATGGAGCAAAACAGAGTATATGTCACAAGTATTTATTGAGATAAATACAAAGGACCCGCAGGAAGCAGGACAGGTAACAACAGATGATAACGGACGCCAGCTGTCATATGGTTGACAGTTATGCTGACGTCATATAAATAACATGTGAACATTCCATGATCTGTCATAGTGATGTCAGATCATGGAGATAGAAAATGTACTGCATATACAACTCACACAGCGCCTAACAATACAGGAAGTACAACAAAGAACCGCTGACGTGGTTGACCAAAGAAAGACTAAACAGTACATGGCAACTGCATACGCAATCAAACACAAGATGGCTGCAGGTAACAGACGTTGCGCCGGATGGCTCACATTGCATCCGAGTATGTAGGCCTGCCTGAAACAGCAAACATCTGCGTGCTACCAAAGACGTCACTGGAGACCACAGAGAAGACACACGCAACACTGTAACTATGGTGAGTACACGAGCTGTTTTGAAAATTTAAATTCTTGAGGACTATTAACGGGCAGGCAATAAGGCATCTTTTAGTGATGGAAATATTGAAAATATAAAAAATAAAAACTCACCAGATTTTTAAATGAAAAAGTCAACAAAAACTCCTTAGACTTCCAAATGCCAAAGCCACACTGACCATACGTGACTGTTGATCGTCAGCACATGTTAACCATGTAATACGGATGGCACAAGGAGACAAACAACCTAAAGTCTGGGGCCATTCCAACAACATGCATTGTAAAGTACCTGTAAGGATGCACTGAAAGTCCCAAGCGCACAACAATGTGAAGAAAAACACACTTTTCTTTGATCCCACGGTGCAAAATGTTGTATAAACATGCCACAGATGTAGAAAGTAAACACAGTTAAATTATCCCTCTGTGCAGTCACTAGTCACAGAGCACAAAACATCTTGATCTAATGTACATGTCAGGTCATTACACTCATTGTAGACTTAGACGCTGCCAACCTCTTTTGCCTACCCGATTCCTTGCTGCCTTCAGGGGAACGCTAGCAGCCTTGCGGCCATTGCCGCTTTCATCGCTAGTACTGCAATCTCCACGTTGCTGAGGGGCTCACACTTCCCAGAAGACCTCAGTGGCGCTGCTTCAGCGCGTCACTGCTTACCGCCAGAAGGCGCTCAAAAGCGAGGGAGGCCCCACGCAGTGCGGGACGCTGCCAACCTCTTTTGCCTACCGGATTCCCTGCTGCCTTCAGGGGAACGCTAGCAGCCTTGCGGCCGTTGCCGCTTTCATTGCTAGTACTGCAATCTCCATGCTGCTGAGGGGACCACACTTCCCAGAAGACCTCAGTGGCGCTGCTTCAGTGCGTCACTACTTAGCGCCAGGAGGCGCTCAAAAGCGAGGGAGGCCCCACGCAGCGCGGGATGCTGCCAACCTCTTTTGCCTACCGGATTCCTTGCTGCCTTCAGTGGAACGCTAGCAGCCTTGCGGCCGTTGCCGCTTTCATCTCTAGTACTTCTGACTCCACGTTGCTGAGGGGACCACACTTCCCAGAAGACCTCAGTAGCGCTGCTTCAGCGCGTCACTGCTTGGCGCCAGGAGGCGCTCAAAAGCGAGGGAGGCACCATGCAGCGCGGGACGCGCGCGGGCGTGCCCGGGCGCTGCCCGGGTCAAGGGCGGGCCCGTCCGCGACCATCAGTGGCAGGCAGAGGCTGGGCTGGGCCACCCCCCCAACATTTTAATCCGGACTTGAAGTAAGCTGAATTAACTTTTATGACTTTGGACTCAAGGGGACATTGTTTACATTTTATCGTACAGTTTGGAGGATAATTGTTGCAGACGAAGCTGTGCTATTTAGTGGTTTATTCTTGGCAAATTAGTACAGTATATCTTAGATAAGTGCGATAATTAATGTCATGAGCAAGAATTTATGTAAGGGGAGAATGGGGCAGGAGTAGTGGGTACCTTAGATGCCTTCCTCTCAAAGGCTGAGTCAGTGTTAATACACGAGATCCAGCTCACTGAGCGGAGGCTCTCTTTAGAACCATCAAACCCATTCACACTGCAAGCTCCTATACCAGAGCCTGATGCCATTGTAGCTTCGAGCCCCCAAGCTATTCAAAGGATTGTATTCAATCCAGAGCAGGGCACCCCTGAACCTCTACTATTGGCTAATTCTCCCTGCTTAACCCCGCTTCCCTCTCCGCCAGCCACTCGCACTAGGCGTCTTAAGCCCATACAAGAACCCAAAGGTAAAGAACAGTCCAAGAAAAGAAAAGCGCTTAGTGCCCCTAAAACCGGTCAGCAGATCTCTAAGCAGGCAAAGAACAGGAATGTTGCACATGAGTTGGTAGGGCCCACGGAGATGCCTATGGCTTTTGATAGTTCTAGGGGGGGGTGAGAACAGTACTAACCCATCTGTTGTAGTGCCTGGCCATAACTCTCTTCAGGTCCCACCAGACTTTCTAAAACAGCTCGAAGAAAGATTACTAGCCCTGATTAATCCTGTCCTGGTGAAACTTGATGCAATTGATCAAAGGTTAAGCATACTAGAACAGTTCATATCCAAAGATCAATCTGCTAATCCGGGAAACAGTCATGTCTTAGAGCCAACCGACAGAGAGTCACGAATCCCATTTAGCTCCCCGCGTAGCGGGTCGGTATGTCCTTCATCAACTTCAATGGTAAATCCCCAGAATCCTCCAATACCGTCTGAACCTAATGGTAGAGTAGGACCACAGGGCCCTATAGGTAGATTACAGGGCCGGGGAAACCTTTTGTCAGCAGGAGCCTCTCTACATCTCCCACACACACACATTATTTTAGCCAAAGTACAGAAACTCCAACACCAAGCACAGGAGCACCGGTCCTCTCTTAAGAACAAGGCACTTCACTTCTTGAATACTGAAACAGGGCTAGGGAACTACCTTTTTAGGGAATTCAAGATGGTGAGAAGGGTTGCTTGGGTTGGTCATTCTTAAAAAGGCATGGATGGTGATTGTGTTGTGCTAAGTTTCAGGTCACAGATCATGGTCCGGTCTATACTGGATCAGGCAGCCTATTTTAGGCCTAGTAATGGGGGTATCAATGTTCTCCCGTTGGGTTTCTTCTATTGACCAGTTGTATATCAACGGCCAACAAGAGATAGTTCAACACAAAGCTGGCCAAGAGATACCAATAGTGCCATCTCGGTGGCTAACAGATTTGAGTAGCTTAGCACATTAGATGCCAACGATTGACTGTCCCCACCAATAGATCTCAAAACATTTGGAGTAGGCTTGTCACAAGGTCACGGTGATGCCGAAATTATAAACCAGAGATACGAAGTTAATACTTTACCGCCCATTGGCTCATCCAAGTGTAATAATATTAATAATATTGATAATAACAGGGTAGATCGCATAGGGGCAATCAGCCCTAATTGAACTTTAAGGTCTGTTGCTGGCTCAGCATCAGGTTTAACGATTTCTAATGTTATCCCTGGTGCTAGTGGGCACCAGCAATGTGGTTGTACAGAACAATCCTTGGTCTCATGGAACATCGCAGGGCTAAAAAGTAAACTAACATCCCATGACTGGCTAACATTTATAGATAAACATGATGTCATATTACTCCAGGAAACCTGGTTAGTGGCACCGGAGTATAGACCAGGTTATCTAAACCTTTACAACCCAGCTACTCCGAGCCCGAGGGGTAGACCGATGGGGGGTTTGACCACTTGGGTTAGACAGGAAGACAGCTATTAAGTCAACCAGTTGGACTCTAAGAGCAGCGATATTCTAATAATTAAAATCCAAAGCGCTAAATCTAAGGATCTTTATATTTTTAATATCTATGCAAGGGGCAAGCCTGGGGGTAAAGCCTCTGAGGCCATTACTTTGCTGGATTCGTATCTTGATCCATATAATGGCAAGAGGAATATTCTAGTAGCAAGAGATTTTAACTGTTGCTTCGAACCGCTAGATATTAATGATATAGATCTTACACTGAAGGAAGATTTCTCTTGGGACATCCCGCAATTTTCCATACCTCCAATTAAGAAGTGGTCAGAGGCTGCATTACAGCTTAAAGTTCTATGCCTGGAACAGGGCTAAGGGCGGCAAATGGAAGAACAGAATCAGATAAGCAGGGAGCTCCCACTTTTAATAATGGGATACATAGCAGTCGCATAGACTACATCCTTTTTTACAAAGAGAATTGGTTCTCTATAAAGGATATGGTGGTAATAGAACGAGTGGAAAGTGACCATAATCCGCTTGTATTATCCTCTGAGTTGTTTCGAAGTCATCCGTCAGAAGCTTGCACAGAAGTAATTGACATTTTCCTCACTAATGATACCAGGAGGGTAAAATGGTCAGAATGTCTTCTGAAAGAGGATAATTTGGTGGCAATGAATGAGATGGCGGTAGAGGCCACAACAGAGCTTCAGAAATGTGTCACTAAGCAGGATATGGAGTCTAAAGTTATCCCAACCCATATTAATCTTTTTAATAAGCTTAGGTCTTTTTTTATAACTAAGGTAAAAAAATCGAAGTATAGGCCTAAAACTAGAGTGGAAACATGGTATGGCAAATCATGTAGGGATGCCTATAAAATCTTGGCTATGGCAATAAGATCTAAAGATAGGGACAGGATTAAAAATGCAAGGATGGCGTATAAGAAAGTGCAACACGAAGCAAAACAGGCTTGGGATGAACAGTACTGGTCGGAGTTGTATCATGCTGGTAGAGATAGGAACATGGGCGCATTTTGGGATTTGGTGAAATGGGGGAAGGGGCGCCCTAGGGTCCAACCTCAAAACTATGTTCCCCCAGATTTGTGGGTTTCGCATTTTACAACTCAGTTTGCCTGCCCGGCTTTTGACATTGTGTTGTGCCCTGACATCTCGAACATCCCCCTAGACATTATACCATTACATTTCAGCTTAAAGGGGTTTGAAAGAACACTTAATTCTTTCCCGAAGGGTAGAGCGCCCGGGTTGGACTGTGTTCCAGCTGACTTGTTTACACATGAGAGGGGAGTGTGGGCGCCCTACATCCAGTCCCTTGCCAATGCCATTGCTAAAGGCTCCCCCATACCAGACACTTGGAAGGGTGCCGAGATTATCCCGATTTATAAGAAAGGGGATCGCTCGGACCCAGCCAATTACAGGCCTATAAGCCTGATCGATTGCATCCAGAAGGTTATAGCTAGGCTCGTGCTGTCTAGGATCCAAGGCTGGATTGAGGAGGAGAATATCTTGTTTCCTCTCCAGGCTGGGTTCCGCACACACACAAGCACCATAGATCAGGTTTTTACATTTGTTTTAATTTACTGGCGGGTGGTAATCCTTAGAGGTGGCCCTCTCTTCGCGGCATTTGTCGACCTTATGTCAGCATTTGACTTAGTACCGTGCACCAAGATGTGGAGTGTCTTTGCCGAACAAGGTATGCCACTGGATGTACTGGCTTTTTTAATCAAACTCCATGACGCAAACTTTGCCTAAGTCCGCTGGGGACAGCGAGGTAAAGTTACGGATAGGTTTCCGATTCGCAGAGGGGTACGGCAAGGGTGCGTACTGGCTCCAACACTGTTTTCGCTGTACATTAACAGTGTGAACCATGATGACACTTTGTTAGTATCTAAAACGCAGCAAGGCCTTCAGAAGACTATTGTGCGTTTCGAAGTGCTCTGCAAGGATTATGGTCTTACCATTAATGAGACCAACACCAAGTTTATGGTCATGCAAAAGCAAAAGCTTGTGAGAGAGAGGATTGCCATGAATGGGGTAATGTTAGAACAGACCCAACTCTTTTCCTACCTTGGCATAACCCTGGGTTCTAAGCTAGAATGGAAACCCCACATTAACCAGCTGGCCACTAAATACGCTCAATTAGCAGGCGCCCTAATAAAGGAACTTCGCCTCTCGGCCACAAAACCTATTGCCCCAGCGCTTAAAATCTATAGTACCAAAATGAGCACATCAGTCCTTTATGGGGCAGAACTATGGGGGTTTAGTAATTTAGCGCAATTAACGAGCTCCCAAAACAAGTTTGTGAGGGGGTTAGACGGCCTTCCACCATCTACGCCACTTTTGCCCCTTTTTTACGATCTAGGTTGCCAGCGACTAGAGGATGTGGCATGCTTTAGACCTGTGGCCTACTGGAGGAGACTTTGGGTTACACCTGAACTCTCCCAGTACGCTCAGGCCCTCCTCGAAGTCCGAGAAGCAGATACTGCCAATAGAATTTCATGGCTGAGAGAGGTCAAGGCAGCTTACACCACCATGGGACTGAGTTCATTGTGGGAGAATCCTACTGTCAATTCTTTTCCGCCTAGAAAGGCTTTCAGGGAGCTATACTGGTCAATGGTCTATATGCGAAACTTTAGAACTTGCATTGGCCCATCGCTCACAAGAAACCTCCTGGAGCTTAAACAAGAAATTGCTTATGAGGGCTACTGGGATTTTATCACAGGAAACGGTACCACCAATATAGGGTGGGTACCCTTCCTGTCAATTCCTTTACTGGCAAATGGCAAGCTCAAATCAATACATGCTGTCCATTCTGTCCAATTCAGCCGGAAAGCATAGCCCACATTCTGTTTATGTGCCCAGAGTATAAATATCCCAGGCACACGTAGCTGAAGTCCATTGTGTGCTGAAGGGTATAACTACCGGAGCAGAGGCACTAAGGATTCTTCAAACAGACTGTTCAGAACCCATTGCAATTGCTGTCGCAAAATTTCTACACTGGATGTGGGCAATACGGATGAGAAAGCTACGCCAAAATTAAAACTGTTTCATTATATTTACACATATTTTGTGTATAATTAATTCTGTGATGCCTATTGTTCTTTGACCTTGTACTTGTTTATACTTTTTATACTCTTAACTTATTTCATAGTCTTTTTATCTTGTTTTTTTAGATAAATAATTATATATTGTATGGATTAACTTGATGACCTGATCTTCCGACAAGGATGCCCTGCCACTCACAATGTATTGTTTATGTCTCTTTTTTAACATGTACAGTCTTTTATGATATGTATATCGAAATAAAGACTTCTTTGAATTGAATTGAATTGAATCGACTTAGCCAACCGTTCCTATGTGGTGCCTGTGAAGACCATTCACTGTAACTGAAGACTGAAGCACTGGTCATTTAAAAGTCCAAAATGGGTAATCTAGCTGAGCACAGCACGCTTGGACTAAGGCTGTCAGATGGTGATGACATTGGTGGGGCTGAGAGGTGTAGTGCTTCATCTTTACCAGTTTCTTGTTGTTTTCTTTGGTTTTAATTGAAAGACTTCTTTCTTTCATATTGGCATCTTTGTAGTTCTGTGTAGAGCATCCTTGTAATTTTTCACAGTTATTCTTAACCTGTGGATACTTTCTCTTGTTCTTTGTGTTGCCTGTGACTGTCCATACTGTAGATAGTTTCATCTTCAGGTCCTCTTATGTTCTCCAGGTCCCTGAAAAGCCTTGTATCACCTAGGTAGTCACCAACTCGTCGCCAAATAATTGTAGTAACAAGGTCCACACAGGTTGATGTAGTTCAGATGTTTTTTTGTAGTTAGTTACATGTTCTGGAGATCAGCCTACTCTTAACTGTGATTTCTCCTCACAGGCTCCGAACATCATCATCACTGCAACATTCCACTGGCTGAGTAGGTGGTGAAAATGGTATAACATTAACATAGTCTTGTAATGATCAATATTATCATTTGGAAGTCCTTATCGGGTATTGTGTCTCTAGATCATTGAGACCGGCATACCCCGATAACCAGATGCGGGGTAGCGACCCACAATCACTTAGGTACTACCACATAGTGTTGATATGATGGGAAGTGCAGTGTAAGCAAAAAAAGGTAAGTGGTGAGCTTAAAAAAGGATAGGGAACTCAACCCTGAAAACTTTAATAATTGTTGGCCCCTTCCTTAATAAAAACAAGAACAGTATAATATCGTCATCGCAGTCCAAACAAATAGCTGCGAGGAGACCAACATGTTTCAGCCACTAAGGGATAACTCCTTCGGCTTTCGTCAGGGTCTCTGTTCTAAAATAATACTACTGCATCGGTTGTGAATAAAGTGTGAAAAATAAGAAAAAAACACACAAGTGAAAACCAGTAAAGGATATAATGTTCCTTCGACTGTGTCAACTCCTCTCTTCGGAACCTGGTTGTATATTTACTGTTTAGGGAGGACAAACATACAGGGAAATCACAATCCGCTACACTGGTCTGAAGAAAACATATTAAATTGTTCCATAAAAAATGTAAATGCTTGCTTACTCACCCAGAGTGTCCGGGGAGTGGACCTCACCTCTTCCTGGACCTGGCTCAGGATATATGAGACCCCGCTCTACAATAACAAAACCAACTGCGTAAAATACAAAGCCCAGAAGCCCAGACAAGATACTGCTCTGGCGATGTATAAATCTACGTAGTCCACGGTGTTCTGTACATGGAGCTAATTAACACCCATCAAAAGGTTCACACACAACCTCCATCCAACTCCCTGTCAACTATAGGCTAAACGAAACCTGCTATATGCACAGCTTCCTAATTACCACATATGTCTGGCACAATGCACACCTCCAGTATTAGGCTAGCAACGCAGGTAATCATACCTGTCCGTCGGTATCTCCGACTGTAACTGAGTCAGGGGGAGGCCCAGTCACCTATGAGTTATGGCTACTTGACTGTTAAGCTTGGCATCACACAGCCAACCGCTAACTAAGGGGGCGTGGCTTGCCCGATCGCCATCCCCCTCACGGTCACACCCTTAACTGTACAATTATATACACCTGCCGCTTACCTACTTAGTAATACTTGCTGGAGGTCTCGGGAACTAGTAATGCCCCACTCTTGGCAATGCCCTGTCTCCCAAACATGCCCAACCGCGCGCGCGTGTTCTCGCGTGTATTGCCGGTCTCGAACTACCGAATGACGTCACGTCATTCAAAAATGTAGTTCTATCTACGGGACGTCCTTCCGCATTGCTGGTGGAGCGAGGCAGAGCGCGGTCTCATGCCACAACTCGCACA
Source organism: Lissotriton helveticus (assembly GCF_964261635.1). NCBI lineage: Eukaryota > Metazoa > Chordata > Amphibia > Caudata > Salamandridae > Lissotriton > Lissotriton helveticus. Next base: position 131,468,450 of record NC_136070.1, on the reverse strand, counting down.
CACAACAGGTATGCCTGATTATAATACCGCTCACTCAGGAAGTAGGGACTTGTAAACTCGGCCATTTACACGAGTAGCAACCGGCACCCTCAGCCCGGGCCGCCTGCACAGCCCGTGCCTTCGGATAGGCGGTAAAGAACTACAAAATGACGTCATGACATTAGTAAATGTAGTTTTTTGGGTTATAAGTGTTATAAGGCCGAACTGGCCTCCGCTCAATTGCTAGGACGCAATTGCTCTCAACCATTGACACATATGTCATTAGACATACCAGAATAACAAGTGCCATGTAAACGTAGCAGGGCGCACTCGCTATCATATGGTACACCACTGGGTCAAGCCTTGGTATTAGCGCGTGTACGGGCATAAAGTAAGGCTGCAAAAAGGTTATACCAAACGTAGACAAAGAGTATTAGTAAAAAAGCGGACCCCTATCCTGTTAAGGGTTCTTTAGGGGTATAGTCGCTATTAACAGTTACCCTGAGAACAATGATCGCCATCACATATGCCCAAAAGAAATACTGAATAAGTCATCCTGAATAAGTCATCAGACTACCCTACCATGCGCGAGACGCTGGAAAAGGATATCACCGGTGCAAAGCCTCAGACCCCAAACCAAATATGTATGAAGGAATCATATGTAGTGGATGACGCTCAAAAGAAGAATCATGTTATGTACAAACACAAATCCTAAAGAATCTGTTCACCGGTCTGTCCAACGCATAACCCTGAATAAATACATGGGTGGAATAAAAAAGTGCTCAGGACAGGGCGAACCACGGAATGTCATCGTTCAGCCTTTGTTTGTCTGTCCCCAATTTGAACACCCACTTTTGTTCCCGAATGAAAAGATATCTGGACACATCGCTCACATGTGGTGGAATGTGTGGTTTCTCAAGAACGTGCCATTTAAAGTCTGTCTCGGCATGATTACATGTGATAAAGTGCTTGGTAAGTTTAGAAATGTCTTTCTTACAGCGGAAAGTACTTTTGTGTTCCTGCATCCTCACACGCACCTTTCTCGTGGTCATGCCCACGTATCTTTCATTGCACGTGCAAGTAATCAGGTAGATCAAGTTAGCGCTGTTGCAGTTTGTAAACTGCCGCAACTCCCAAGGCTTATCTGTCCCAATGTCCACGCTCATGATTTTAGTTGTTAGAGGGCAAATGGAACAGCCCCCGCAGGGGTGGTGCCCTACCACCGGCGGGAGGTCCCATAGTGTGCCTAGCTCTCTCCTGGGTGTGGCTTTAGGTCGTGTGTGTACCAAACGATCCCTCAGGTTAGTTGAGCGTTTAAAAGCAAAAAGCGGAAAGGGGATCTTTTCTTTGCCACTGTTCAAAATTCTCCAGTGCTTTCTAATCACTTTTTGAACATAGTTCGATTTAGTGTTGAACGTACTCACTAAAGTCAGACGATCCAGTGGTGGTTTGTCTGTACGTGGTTCCAACAGAGCCTCACGATGATTGTTGGCTGCTCGTTTAAATGAACGTTGGACCAATTTCTTGGGGTAGTGTCTCTCTCGCAACTGTTTAGAAAGCTCCTCTGCATGGCGTTTAAAAGTTTCTGGGGTAGAACAGTTCCGATGGACTCGAAGAAACTGTCCAAAGGGCAGATTATCCCTCAGGGACTTAGGATGTTGGCTTTCATATAGGAGCAATGAATTCCTTGCCATCGGCTTTTTATATAATTCACTCTCCAACCCCCTCGAGGTGCTGTAGATCGAGAGATCCAAGAAGGGGAGTCTGTCTTTGCTCATTTCTATCGTGAACCGGAGGTAGTTGTTCTTGCTGTTAAGCCATTGATGGAACTGCATGACTGATTCACTCGTCCCTCTCCACACCATCAGAATGTCATCAATATATCTTTTGCACCAAATAATGGATGGAAAAAACGGGTTAGTGGGATGCAGTACAGTGGACTGCTCAAATTGATGGACATATAGATTTGCCAGCGAAGGGGCAAAAATACTGCCCATGCTGGTCCCAGAGACTTGGTGGTAAATCTGGTCCTCAAACATAAAGAAGTTTTCTTTCATGGCTATGGTAGCCAAAGCCATAATAAACGGTACTGGAGTGATTGAGTCCAATTCCGATTCACCCAGGATGGACCTGATAGTATTCAGGGTCGCATCCTGGGGAATGGAGGTATACAGGGACTCAACGTCCAGAGAGACAAGATAGTCTGTCTCTCGGTCAAATTCAATCTCAGGGATCACTCGTAGGACATCTGCAGTGTCCTTGAGAAAAGTAGGCATCTTGCTGACCAAGGGTTTAAGAAAGTAATCAGCAAACGCGGAGAGCGGTTCCAATAGCGAGCCCTGGCCTGAGATTATGGGCCTCCCTGGAGGCGGTCTCTGTGGCTTATGCACCTTCGGTAAGGTGTAAAAATAAGGCATGATGGGATGCTTAGCCTGCAGGAATGATGCCTCCGCGGGGGTGATGTACTGTATGAGATCTCATACAGTACAGTTCGAGATCACGGTATAATAATCTCACCACTGGCGAGAGACAGGGTCTGAAAACATTGACTCAAGATGGTACCATAATTGTGAAGCCCGCCGATAAAGGGGGCTCCATTGTGGTCCAAGATGTAGACACCTATAGAGCAGAGTGTCTCCGACAGTTGAGCAACACTGATGCCTATCGTCCATTGACTACTGACCCTACTCCTGGACTGACAAGTGAGATTAAAATCCTGGTTGAAGAAGCCTCAGCAGAAGGCTGGATCACCCCCGCGGAGGCATCATTCCTGCAGGCTAAGCATCCCATCATGCCTTATTTTTACACCTTACCGAAGGTGCATAAGCCACAGAGACCGCCTCCAGGGAAGCCCATAATCTCAGGCCAGGGCTCGCTATTGGAACCGCTCTCCGCGTTTGCTGATTACTTTCTTAAACCCTTGGTCAGCAAGATGCCTACTTTTCTCAAGGACACTGCAGATGTCCTACGAGTGATCCCTGAGATTGAATTTGACCGAGAGACAGACTATCTTGTCTCTCTGGACGTTGAGTCCCTGTATACCTCCATTCCCCAGGATGCGACCCTGGATACTATCAGGTCCATCCTGGGTGAATCGGAATTGGACTCAATCACTCCAGTACCGTTTATTATGGCTTTGGCTACCATAGCCATGAAAGAAAACTTCTTTATGTTTGAGGACCAGATTTACCACCAAGTCTCTGGGACCAGCATGGGCAGTATTTTTGCCCCTTCGCTGGCAAATCTATATGTCCATCAATTTGAGCAGTCCACTGTACTGCATCCCACTAACCCGTTTTTTCCATCCATTATTTGGTGGAAAAGATATATTGATGACATTCTGATGGTGTGGAGAGGGACGAGTGAATCAGTCATGCAGTTCCATCAATGGCTTAACAGCAAGAACAACTACCTCCGGTTCACGATAGAAATGAGCAAAGACAGACTCCCCTTCTTGGATCTCTCGATCTACAGCACCTCGAGGGGGTTGGAGAGTGAATTATATAAAAAGCCGATGGCAAGGAATTCATTGCTCCTATATGAAAGCCAACATCCTAAGTCCCTGAGGGATAATCTGCCCTTTGGACAGTTTCTTCGAGTCCATCGGAACTGTTCTACCCCAGAAACTTTTAAACGCCATGCAGAGGAGCTTTCTAAACAGTTGCGAGAGAGACACTACCCCAAGAAATTGGTCCAACGTTCATTTAAACGAGCAGCCAACAATCATCGTGAGGCTCTGTTGGAACCACGTACAGACAAACCACCACTGGATCGTCTGACTTTAGTGAGTACGTTCAACACTAAATCGAACTATGTTCAAAAAGTGATTAGAAAGCACTGGAGAATTTTGAACAGTGGCAAAGAAAAGATCCCCTTTCCGCTTTTTGCTTTTAAACGCTCAACTAACCTGAGGGATCGTTTGGTACACACACGACCTAAAGCCACACCCAGGAGAGAGCTAGGCACACTATGGGACCTCCCGCCGGTGGTAGGGCACCACCCCTGCGGGGGCTGTTCCATTTGCCCTCTAACAACTAAAATCATGAGCGTGGACATTGGGACAGATAAGCCTTGGGAGTTGCGGCAGTTTACAAACTGCAACAGCGCTAACTTGATCTACCTGATTACTTGCACGTGCAATGAAAGATACGTGGGCATGACCACGAGAAAGGTGCGTGTGAGGATGCAGGAACACAAAAGTACTTTCCGCTGTAAGAAAGACATTTCTAAACTTACCAAGCACTTTATCACATGTAATCATGCCGAGACAGACTTTAAATGGCACGTTCTTGAGAAACCACACATTCCACCACATGTGAGCGATGTGTCCAGATATCTTTTCATTCGGGAACAAAAGTGGGTGTTCAAATTGGGGACAGACAAACAAGGGCTGAACGATGACATTCCGTGGTTCGCCCTGTCCTGAGCACTTTTTTATTCCACCCATGTATTTATTCAGGGTTATGCGTTGGACAGACCGGTGAACAGATTCTTTAGGATTTGTGTTTGTACATAACATGATTCTTCTTTTGAGCGTCATCCACTACATATGATTCCTTCATACATATTTGGTTTGGGGTCTGAGGCTTTGCACCGGTGATATCCTTTTCCAGCGTCTCGCGCATGGTAGGGTAGTCTGATGACTTATTCAGGATGACTTATTTAGTATTTCTTTTGGGCATATGTGATGGCGATCATTGTTCTCAGGGTAACTGTTTATAGCGACTATACCCCTAAAGAACCCTTAACAGGATAGGGGTCCGCTTTTTTACTAATACTCTTTGTCTACGTTTGGTATAACCTTTTTGCAGCCTTACTTTATGCCCGTACACGCGCTAATACCAAGGCTTGACCCAGTGGTGTACCATATGATAGCGAGTGCGCCCTGCTACGTTTACATGGCACTTGTTATTCTGGTATGTCTAATGACATATGTGTCAATGGTTGAGAGCAATTGCGTCCTAGCAATTGAGCGGAGGCCAGTTCGGCCTTATAACACTTATAACCCAAAAAACTACATTTACTAATGTCATGACGTCATTTTGTAGTTCTTTACCGCCTATCCGAAGGCACGGGCTGTGCAGGCGGCCCGGGCTGAGGGTGCCGGTTGCTACTCGTGTAAATGGCCGAGTTTACAAGTCCCTACTTCCTGAGTGAGCGGTATTATAATCAGGCATACCTGTTGTGTGTGCGAGTTGTGGCATGAGACCGCGCTCTGCCTCGCTCCACCAGCAATGCGGAAGGACGTCCCGTAGATAGAACTACATTTTTGAATGACGTGACGTCATTCGGTAGTTCGAGACCGGCAATACACGCGAGAACACGTGCGCGCGGTTGGGCATGTTTGGGAGACAGGGCATTGCCAAGAGTGGGGCATTACTAGTTCCCGAGACCTCCAGCAAGTATTACTAAGTAGGTAAGCGGCAGGTGTATATAATTGTACAGTTAAGGGTGTGATCGTGAGGGGGATGGCGATCGGGCAAGCCACGCCCCCTTAGTTAGCGGTTGGCTGTGTGATGCCAAGCTTAACAGTCAAGTAGCCATAACTCATAGGTGACTGGGCCTCCCCCTGACTCAGTTACAGTCGGAGATACCGACGGACAGGTATGATTACCTGCGTTGCTAGCCTAATACTGGAGGTGTGCATTGTGCCAGACATATGTGGTAATTAAGAAGCTGTGCATATAGCAGGTTTCGTTTAGCCTATAGTTGACAGGGAGTTGGATGGAGGTTGTGTGTGAACCTTTTGATGGGTGTTAATTAGCTCCATGTACAGAACACCGTGGACTACGTAGATTTATACATCGCCAGAGCAGTATCTTGTCTGGGCTTCTGGGCTTTGTATTTTACGCAGTTGGTTTTGTTATTGTAGAGCGGGGTCTCATATATCCTGAGCCAGGTCCAGGAAGAGGTGAGGTCCACTCCCCGGACACTCTGGGTGAGTAAGCAAGCATTTACATTTTTTATGGAACAATTTAATATGTTTTCTTCAGACCAGTGTAGCGGATTGTGATTTCCCTGTATGTTTGTCCTCACTAAACAGTAAATATACAACCAGGTTCCGAAGAGAGGAGTTGACACAGTCGAAGGAACATTATATCCTTTACTGGTTTTCACTTGTGTGTTTTTTTCTTATTTTTCACACTTTATTCACAACCGATGCAGTAGTATTATTTTAGAACAGAGACCCTGACGAAAGCCGAAGGAGTTATCCCTTAGTGGCTGAAACATGTTGGTCTCCTCGCAGCTATTTGTTTGGACTGCGATGACGATATTATACTGTTCTTGTTTTTATTAAGGAAGGGGCCAACAATTATTAAAGTTTTCAGGGTTGAGTTCCCTATCCTTTTTTAAGCTCACCACTTACCTTTTTTTGCTTACACTGCACTTCCCATCATATCAACACTATGTGGTAGTACCTAAGTGATTGTGGGTCGCTACCCCGCATCTGGTTATCGGGGTATGCCGGTCTCAATGATCTAGAGACACAATACCCGATAAGGACTTCCAAATGATAATATTGATCATTACAAGACTATTGACGGGAATCCTACACCAGGGGTGACTCACGTTACTGGTTCTTCACATTTTGTGATCTGGTTTGTTAGTATTATGGTTGTGTTCGTACCCCTGTACTATTGATAGGGCTTTGACGAACAGAGGATTACGATTGAATCCTTATCTAGACCCCTAAGTTTGTAGTTTTTTGTTGTTTCCTATGGGGGATAATACTTAGGCTCGGTCGGTAAACATCCCTCTAGCCCTGCAATAGATTGTGTTTTTCAATAACATTAACATAGTCAGGATTCTAGTATACTACACCAAGCGACGTCAGTGTGGACCTTACACACTGCAACCAAATGATTTTACGTACATTATCCAATGTCCGGCAGTTTGTTATAATTGTCTGAGTTAGGTGCCATAGCAAAATAGGGGTGAGTCTTATGGTATCAATCACAAAAGGTAGGCCAAGTTCTAAATGACAAACATAGTTAGAAAAAAGAACCAGGAAGGGACACAACCCGTCCTCTAACGTTTGGAGGGAATTTGTAGTTGCTGTTCCCCATATCCCTGCCCCATACATTGCGACAGAGATGGATTTAGCACTATACACATTTTTTATGGGGGCAATTGGTTTTGAGCCCAGTTTTTAGTAAAGCTAAAAACTGCTGCTGTAGTTCGCTCAATTATTAGGGCTCTGCTATCCACCATTTTTGACCAAGATTGTTTTTTGTCAAACAAGACCCCTAAATAGGAAAAGGTGTCCACCACATCCAGTTTTCAGCTTCCACAGTAAAAGTATGGAATTAATTTAGTGGGTGCTAGACCTGTTACTAATACACAGGATGTGGACTTGTTTACGCTCAGATCCAGTGACTTCATAAAGCTTCCATCCATAAGCCCCTATAAGGCGTTGTAATGCCATCCTAGTCCTAGCTATTAATACATCATCATACGCATAAGCCAAAATCGGAAGTGTAAGGGCATTAAAAGAGGGGACATCCAATGTGGAACATGCAAGAGCAACTTCCACCACATTTGAGTAGATCAAAAATAAAAAGGGGGCAAGGACACATCCTTGTCTAACGGCCCTCATAATCTGGAAGGTTTGTGTGCATTCTCCATTCTTAGAATAACGGACACGTGCTATAGTTTGAAAATACATCTGGCGAATAACATTTAATAATGGTGCATCGATACCCATCACTTCCTTTATATTCCACAGTTTAGGATGGCTCACACAGTCAAACGCGGCTGTTAGATCTATAAAGGCCATGAAGATCTGATCGCTCTTGGCTGAGGTATATTTAGTGATGGTCAGGCTCTGGTTCAATCACTGGTCTATTGTTTCTCTGCCCCTTTGGAAGCCATACTGGCCTGGAATCAAGATGTTTTTCTCCCTTGCCCACTCTTTCAGCCTATTTAGCAGAATCCGACCCATCAGTTTTGCAGCGCTATCTAAAAGGGAGATAGCTTTGTAATTTGAAGGTTTTGCTTTATCTCCCTTTTTATAAACTGGGGCAATTATACCAGTTCTCCAAAAGGGTAAGGGACCCAGCTTGGACATGGCATTAAATACATTGGTTAGGAGTGGGGTCCACAGATCTTGGTGCTCTAAGAAAAAATCAATAGGGACCCCATCCAGACGAGGGGGTTTAGCAGTACTGCCCTTACTCAAGCCATTACTTACTTCTTCCATGTTATATATCAAGTACTCCATTGGTGCTGAAGCTGCACTATTTGGGTCCTTCAGGGATACATCTGGCTCAATGGTTAGAGCGGCAGACCCTGATGCAGAGGTCTAGCCCGGGACCAGGGTTCAATTCCCCGCCAAGGCGGGTCTTGGGCTCAAAATTCCACGGACCTGATAATTCTCGCCTTGGTGCCTATTCCAATCATGGAGTCCCACTCTGCAACTCTGGGCAATAGCTTGCTTAATCTCCACAACGGCCCCGCAACGCTAAGGATGCCTGGCCTCCACCTTGGGGGTGCCCAGGAGTGGACACCTCACAGGGAAAGCCAGGATGGGTTCCACAGCGGTATTCGTACAAGCGCCTTGAGACCCTTGCGGGTGAGTAGTGCGCTATACAAGTATCAATTTACATTTACATTTACATCTGTAGTCCCAAAAATCAGCTTGAAATGGGCCACCCAAGCATCCTCACGAACGTGAGTATCCAGTGTAATCTCTGTGTTGTTTTAAAAAAAGAATTGTTTATCACCTTCCAGAAATTCCAGAAATTCCTGCTGTTCTTGGTAGATGATGCCTGTGCCAGATTTTCCCAGGCGGCTTCCCTCAATTCACTTTCCCTATTTTTCCGGGCTGAGTTATACGCCTTACGTAATGCCTTAATCAGGACCTGATCTCTAGGTTGCGCTTTGAGGGCCCTTTCAAATCTTTGGAGGATTTTGCACAGGCCTCATCAAACCCCTGATTCACTGGAGCCTCATTGAGAGGTTTAAACCGAGCCATGGCAAAATTGATTTCCCAGAGTAATTCCAAAAACATTGAATCTGAGCATACATCGGGATCTAAACACCTTAGAACTGGTTCCAGATTGCTAGTTAAAATGTGTGGGACTACTCTCGCTGTGTCGATATTATCCCATTTGAATTGGTAGTCATTCTTTCTAGCCACAATTGGCTTTGGATTCTTTACTGCTGGTAAAGTAGTAGCACCCGCCCAGCACATCAAAAAGAAGAGGATTGCATGGTCACTAAGGTTGTAAAGTTTAGTGTCTGTATGGGAAATGTTTCCACGGAGGGAGTCAGAAGCTACTATGTAATCGATTGCAGACTCATACTCACTACAGAGAAAAGATTTTAGAAAAGCTGGGGATCTGTGTTCGAGTCTCGGTAACGACGCCAAAAACCTCCTGTGATTCTGGGCAAATCACTTAATCTCCCTGTGCCTAAAATGAATGCGTGTCCTCATGTAACGTAACTGGTGCTATGTAAAGCGCTCTGATACCTGATTCAGTTCGGGTCTAGTTCGCGCTATATAAAACTCTGGAAAAAAAAAAGCTCCTCTGTCTGGATCTATCCTATTAAGTATTTCCAGGTTCCTAATGGATAACATCCGGTTTAAGGTGTTACCATGTTCGTGATGTGTAAAATGGTAAATTGTGTCACCCTCCAGGTCCACTAAACCACATACAGTGTGTACAACCAAGATGGATCGCACACCACTAGCCTCTCCTCCGGGTCGCCCCTTAGCACTCTGGTACATGTAGTGCATGTAGATGGACGAGTCAAAAGTAGTTCACCACAGTTGGTGCGAGTAGTTACTTGTTATCCCCAAGTTCTCTGGACCCGAGACATGGCCCGGGTTTCGGGACAGTTTCCCTCGTCAGCAGAGCAGTGTTTGGGGTGGATGAGAAGGCCGCCAAGTAACCGTCACAGGCCCTGATGCCTCTCCGGCGCGCAGGTGCGTCTCCATGAGCTCGTCAGCTCAGGGCTCACGGGAGCCGTTTAAGTACAACCAAGATGGATCGCACACCACTAGCCTCTCCTCCGGGTCGCCCCTTAGCACTCTGGTACATGTAGTGCATGTAGATGGACGAGTCAAAAGTAGTTCACCACAGTTGGTGCGAGTAGTTACTCGTTATCCCCAAGTTCTCTGGACCCGAGACATGGCCCGGGTTTCGGGACAGTTTCCCTCGTCAGCAGAGCAGTGTTTGGGGTGGATGAGAAGGCCGCCAAGTAACCGTCACAGGCCCTGATGCCTCTCCGGCGCGCAGGTGCGTCTCCATGAGCTCGTCAGCTCAGGGCTCACGGGAGCCGTTTAAGTACAACCAAGATGGATCGCACACCACTAGCCTCTCCTCCGGGTCGCCCCTTAGCACTCTGGTACATGTAGTGCATGTAGATGGACGAGTCAAAAGTAGTTCACCACAGTTGGTGCGAGTAGTTACTCGTTATCCCCAAGTTCTCTGGACCCGAGACATGGCCCGGGTTTCGGGACAGTTTCCCTCGTCAGCAGAGCAGTTTTTGGGGTGGATGAGAAGGCCGCCAAGTAACCGTCACAGGCCCTGATGCCTCTCCGGTGCGCAGGTGCGTCTCCATGAGCTCGTCAGCTCAGGGCTCACGGGAGCCGTTTAAGTACAACCAAGATGGATCGCACACCACTAGCCTCTCCTCCGGGTCGCCCCTTAGCACTCTGGTACATGTAGTGCATGTAGATGGACGAGTCAAAAGTAGTTCACCACAGTTGGTGCGAGTAGTTACTCGTTATCCCCAAGTTCTCTGGACCCGAGACATGGCCCGGGTTTCGGGACAGTTTCCCTCGTCAGCAGAGCAGTGTTTGGGGTGGATGAGAAGGCCGCCAAGTAACCGTCACAGGCCCTGATGCCTCTCCGGCGCGCAGGTGCATCTCCATGAGCTCGTCAGCTCAGGGCTCACGGGAGCCGTTTAAGTACAACCAAGATGGATCGCACACCACTAGCCTCTCCTCCGGGTCGCCCCTTAGCACTCTGGTACATGTAGTGCATGTAGATGGACGAGTCAAAAGTAGTTCACCACAGTTGGTGCAAGTAGTTACTCGTTATCCCCAAGTTCTCTGGACCCGAGACATGGCCCGGGTTTCGGGACAGTTTCGCTCGTCAGCAGAGCAGTGTTTGGGGTGGATGAGAAAGCCGCCAAGTAACCGTCACAGGCCCTGATGCCTCTCCGGCGCGCAGGTGCGTCTCCATGAGCTCGTCAGCTCAGGGCTCACGGGAGCCGTTTAAGTACAACCAAGATGGATCGCACACCACTAGCCTCTCCTCCGGGTCGCCCCTTAGCACTCTGGTACATGTAGTGCATGTAGATGGACGAGTCAAAAGTAGTTCACCACAGTTGGTGCGAGTAGTTACTCGTTATCCCCAAGTTCTCTGGACCCGAGACATGGCCCGGGTTTCGGGACAGTTTCCCTCGTCAGCAGAGCAGTGTTTGGGGTGGATGAGAAGGCCGCCAAGTAACCGTCACAGGCCCTGATGCCTCTCCGGCGCGCAGGTGCGTCTCCATGAGCTCGTCAGCTCAGGGCTCACGGGAGCCGTTTAAGTACAACCAAGATGGATCGCACACCACTAGCCTCTCCTCCGGGTCGCCCCTTAGCACTCTGGTACATGTAGTGCATGTAGATGGACGAGTCAAAAGTAGTTCACCACAGTTGGTGCGAGTAGTTACTCGTTATCCCCAAGTTCTCTGGACCCGAGACATGGCCCGGGTTTCGGGACAGTTTCCCTCGTCAGCAGAGCAGTGTTTGGGGTGGATGAGAAGGCCGCCAAGTAACCGTCACAGGCCCTGATGCCTCTCCGGTGCGCAGGTGCGTCTCCATGAGCTCGTCAGCTCAGGGCTCACGGGAGCCGTTTAAGTACAACCAAGATGGATCGCACACCACTAGCCTCTCCTCCGGGTCGCCCCTTAGCACTCTGGTACATGTAGTGCATGTAGATGGACGAGTCAAAAGTAGTTCACCACAGTTGGTGCGAGTAGTTACTCGTTATCCCCAAGTTCTCTGGACCCGAGACATGGCCCGGGTTTCGGGACAGTTTCCCTCGTCAGCAGAGCAGTGTTTGGGGTGGATGAGAAGGCCGCCAAGTAACCGTCACAGGCCCTGATGCCTCTCCGGCGCGCAGGTGCATCTCCATGAGCTCGTCAGCTCAGGGCTCACGGGAGCCGTTTAAGTACAACCAAGATGGATCGCACACCACTAGCCTCTCCTCCGGGTCGCCCCTTAGCACTCTGGTACATGTAGTGCATGTAGATGGACGAGTCAAAAGTAGTTCACCACAGTTGGTGCAAGTAGTTACTCGTTATCCCCAAGTTCTCTGGACCCGAGACATGGCCCGGGTTTCGGGACAGTTTCGCTCGTCAGCAGAGCAGTGTTTGGGGTGGATGAGAAAGCCGCCAAGTAACCGTCACAGGCCCTGATGCCTCTCCGGCGCGCAGGTGCGTCTCCATGAGCTCGTCAGCTCAGGGCTCACGGGAGCCGTTTAAGTACAACCAAGATGGATCGCACACCACTAGCCTCTCCTCCGGGTCGCCCCTTAGCACTCTGGTACATGTAGTGCATGTAGATGGACGAGTCAAAAGTAGTTCACCACAGTTGGTGCGAGTAGTTACTCGTTATCCCCAAGTTCTCTGGACCCGAGACATGGCCCGGGTTTCGGGACAGTTTCCCTCGTCAGCAGAGCAGTGTTTGGGGTGGATGAGAAGGCCGCCAAGTAACCGTCACAGGCCCTGATGCCTCTCCGGCGCGCAGGTGCGTCTCCATGAGCTCGTCAGCTCAGGGCTCACGGGAGCCGTTTAAGTACAACCAAGATAGATCGCACACCACTAGCCTCTCCTCCGGGTCGCCCCTTAGCACTCTGGTACATGTAGTGCATGTAGATGGACGAGTCAAAAGTAGTTCACCACAGTTGGTGCGAGTAGTTACTCGTTATCCCCAAGTTCTCTGGACCCGAGACATGGCCCGGGTTTCGGGACAGTTTCCCTGGTCAGCAGAGCAGTGTTTGGGGTGGATGAGAAGGCCGCCAAGTAACCGTCACAGGCCCTGATGCCTCTCCGGCGCGCAGGTGCGTCTCCATGAGCTCGTCAGCTCAGGGCTCACGGGAGCCGTTTAAGTACAACCAAGATGGATCGCACACCACTAGCCTCTCCTCCGGGCCGCCCCTTAGCACTCTGGTACATGTAGTGCATGTAGATGGACGAGTCAAAAGTAGTTCACCACAGTTGGTGCGAGTAGTTACTCGTTATCCCCAAGTTCTCTGGACCCGAGACATGGCCCGGGTTTCGGGACAGTTTCCCTCGTCAGCAGAGCAGTGTTTGGGGTGGATGAGAAGGCCGCCAAGTAACCGTCACAGGCCCTGATGCCTCTCCGGCGCGCAGGTGCGTCTCCATGAGCTCGTCAGCTCAGGGCTCACGGGAGCCGTTTAAGTACAACCAAGATGGATCGCACACCACTAGCCTCTCCTCTGGGTCGCCCCTTAGCACTCTGGTACATGTAGTGCATGTAGATGGACGAGTCAAAAGTAGTTCACCACAGTTGGTGCGAGTAGTTACTCGTTATCCCCAAGTTCTCTGGACCCGAGACATGGCCCGGGTTTCGGGACAGTTTCCCTCGTCAGCAGAGCAGTGTTTGGGGTGGATGAGAAGGCCGCCAAATAACCGTCACAGGCCCTGATGCCTCTCCGGCGCGCAGGTGCGTCTCCATGAGCTCGTCAGCTCAGGGCTCACGGGAGCCGTTTAAGTACAACCAAGATGGATCGCACATCACTAGCCTCTCCTCCGGGTCGCCCCTTAGCACTCTGGTACATGTAGTGCATGTAGATGGACGAGTCAAAAGTAGTTCACCACAGTTGGTGCGAGTAGTTACTCGTTATCCCCAAGTTCTCTGGACCCGAGACATGGCCCGGGTTTCGGGACAGTTTCCCTCGTCAGCAGAGCAGTGTTTGGGGTGGATGAGAAGGCCGCCAAGTAACCGTCACAGGCCCTGATGCCTCTCCGGCGCGCAGGTGCGTCTCCATGAGCTCGTCAGCTCAGGGCTCACGGGAGCCGTTTAAGTACAACCAAGATGGATCGCACACCAGTAGCCTCTCCTCCGGGTCACCCCTTAGCACTCTGGTACACCACAGTTGGTGCGAGTAGTTACTCGTTATCCCCAAGTTCTCTGGACCCGAGACATGGCCCGGGTTTCGGGACAGTTTCCCTCGTCAGCAGAGCAGTGTTTGGGGTGGATGAGAAGGCCGCCAAGTAACCGTCACAGGCCCTGATGCCTCTCCGGCGCGCAGGTGCGTCTCCATGAGCTCGTCAGCTCAGGGCTCACGGGAGCCGTTTAAGTACAACCAAGATGGATCGCACACCACTAGCCTCTCCTCCGGGTCGCCCCTTAGCACTCTGGTACATGTAGTGCATGTAGATGGACGAGTCAAAAGTAGTTCACCACAGTTGGTGCGAGTAGTTACTCGTTATCCCCAAGTTCTCTGGACCCGAGACATGGCCCGGGTTTCGGGACAGTTTCCCTCGTCAGCAGAGCAGTGTTTGGGGTGGATGAGAAGACCGCCAAGTAACCGTCACAGGCCCTGATGCCTCTCCGGCGCGCAGGTGCGTCTCCATGAGCTCGTCAGCTCAGGGCTCACGGGAGCCGTTTAAGTACAACCAAGATGGATCGCACACCACTAGCCTCTCCTCCGGGTCGCCCCTTAGCACTCTGGTACATGTAGTGCATGTAGATGGACGAGTCAAAAGTAGTTCACCACAGTTGGTGCGAGTAGTTACTCGTTATCCCCAAGTTCTCTGGACCCGAGCAATGGCCCGGGTTTCGGGACAGTTTCCCTCGTCAGCAGAGCAGTGTTTGGGGTGGATGAGAAGGCCGCCAAGTAACCGTCACAGGCCCTGATGCCTCTCCAGCGCCCAGGTGCGTCTCCATGAGCTCGTCAGCTCAGGGCTCACGGGAGCCGTTTAAGTACAACCAAGATGGATCGCACACCACTAGCCTCTCCTCCGGGTCGCCCCTTAGCACTCTGGTACATGTAGTGCATGTAGATGGACGAGTCAAAAGTAGTTCACCACAGTTGGTGCGAGTAGTTACTCGTTATCCCCAAGTTCTCTGGACCCGAGACATGGCCCGGGTTTCGGGACAGTTTCCCTCGTCAGCAGAGCAGTGTTTGGGGTGGATGAGAAGACCGCCAAGTAACCGTCACAGGCCCTGATGCCTCTCCGGCGCGCAGGTGCGTCTCCATGAGCTCGTCAGCTCAGGGCTCACGGGAGCCGTTTAAGTACAACCAAGATGGATCGCACACCACTAGCCTCTCCTCCGGGTCGCCCCTTAGCACTCTGGTACATGTAGTGCATGTAGATGGACGAGTCAAAAGTAGTTCACCACAGTTGGTGCGAGTAGTTACTCGTTATCCCCAAGTTCTCTGGACCCGAGACATGGCCCGGGTTTCGGGACAGTTTCCCTCGTCAGCAGACCAGTGTTTAGGGTGGATGAGAAGGCCGCCAAGTAACCGTCACAGGCCCTGATGCCTCTCCGGCGCGCAGGTGCGTCTCCATGAGCTCGTCAGCTCAGGGCTCACGGGAGCCGTTTAAGTACAACCAAGATGGATCGCACACCACTAGCCTCTCCTCCGGGTCGCCCCTTAGCACTCTGGTACATGTAGTGCATGTAGATGGACGAGTCAAAAGTAGTTCACCACAGTTGGTGCGAGTAGTTACTCGTTATCCCCAAGTTCTCTGGACCCGAGACATGGCCCGGGTTTCGGGACAGTTTCCCTCGTCAGCAGAGCAGTGTTTGGGGTGGATGCGAAGGCCGCCAAGTAACCGTCACAGGCCCTGATGCCTCTCCGGCGCGCTGGTGCGTCTCCATGAGCTTGTCAGCTCAGGGCTCACGGGAGCCGTTTAAGTACAACCAAGATGGATCGCACACCACTAGCCTCTCCTCCGGGTCGCCCCTTAGCACTCTGGTACATGTAGTGCATGTAGATGGACGAGTCAAAAGTAGTTCACCACAGTTGGTGCGAGTAGTTACTCGTTATCCCCAAGTTCTCTGGACCCGAGACATGGCCCGGGTTTCGGGACAGTTTCCCTCGTCAGCAGAGCAGTGTTTGGGGTGGATGAGAAGGCCGCCAAGTAACCGTCACAGGCCCTGATGCCTCTACGGCGCGCAGGTGCGTCTCCATGAGCTCGTCAGCTCAGGGCTCACGGGAGCCGTTTAAGTACAACCAAGATGGATCGCACACCACTAGCCTCTCCTCCGGGTCGCCCCTTAGCACTCTGGTACATGTAGTGCATGTAGATGGACGCGTCAAAAGTAGTTCACCACAGTTGGTGCGAGTAGTTACTCGTTATCCCCAAGTTCTCTGGACCCGAGACATGGCCCGGGTTTCGGGACAGTTTCCCTCGTCAGCAGAGCAGTGTTTGGGGTGGATGAGAAGGCCGCCAAGTAACCGTCACAGGCCCTGATGCCTCTCCGGCGCGCAGGTGCGTCTCCATGAGCTCGTCAGCTCAGGGCTCACGGGAGCCGTTTAAGTACAACCAAGATGGATCGCACACCACTAGCCTCTCCTCCGGGTCGCCCCTTAGCACTCTGGTACATGTAGTGCATGTAGATGGACGAGTCAAAAGTAGTTCACCACAGTTGGTGCGAGTAGTTACTCGTTATCCCCAAGTTCTCTGGACCCGAGACATGGCCCGGGTTTCGGGACAGTTTCCCTCGTCAGCAGAGCAGTGTTTGGGGTGGATGAGAAGGCCGCCAAGTAACCGTCACAGGCCCTGATGCCTCTCCGGCGCGCAGGTGCGTCTCCATGAGCTCGTCAGCTCAGGGCTCACGGGAGCCGTTTAAGTACAACCAAGATGGATCGCACACCACTAGCCTCTCCTCCGGGTCGCCCCTTAGCACTCTGGTACATGTAGTGCATGTAGATGGACGAGTCAAAAGTAGTTCACAACAGTTGGTGCGAGTAGTTACTCGTTATCCCCAAGTTCTCTGGACCCGAGACATGGCCCGGGTTTCGGGACAGTTTCCCTCGTCAGCAGAGCAGTGTTTGGGGTGGATGAGAAGGCCGCCAAGTAACCGTCACAGGCCCCGATGCCTCTCCGGCGCGCAGGTGCGTCTCCATGAGCTCGTCAGCTCAGGGCTCACGGGAGCCGTTTAAGTACAACCAAGATGGATCGCACACCACTAGCCTCTCCTCTGGGTCGCCCCTTAGCACTCTGGTACATGTAGTGCATGTAGATGGACGAGTCAAAAGTAGTTCACCACAGTTGGTGCGAGTAGTTACTCGTTATCCCCAAGTTCTCTGGACCCGAGACATGGCCCGGGTTTCGGGACAGTTTCCCTCGTCAGCAGAGCAGTGTTTGGGGTGGATGAGAAGGCCGCCAAGTAACCGTCACAGGCCCTGATGCCTCTCCGGCGCGCAGGTGCGTCTCCATGAGCTCGTCAGCTCAGGGCTCACGGGAGCCGTTTAAGTACAACCAAGATGGATCGCACACCACTAGCCTCTCCTCCGGGTCGCCCCTTAGCACTCTGGTACATGTAGTGCATGTAGATGGACGAGTCAAAAGTAGTTCACCACAGTTGGTGCGAGTAGTTACTCGTTATCCCCAAGTTCTCTGGACCCGAGACATGGCCCAGGTTTCGGGACAGTTTCCCTCGTCAGCAGAGCAGTGTTTGGGGTGGATGAGAAGGCCGCCAAGTAACCGTCACAGGCCCTGATGCCTCTCCGGCGCGCAGGTGCGTCTCCATGAGCTCGTCAGCTCAGGGCTCACGGGAGCCGTTTAAGTACAACCAAGATGGATCGCACACCACTAGCCTCTCCTCCGGGTCGCCCCTTAGCACTCTGGTACATGTAGTGCATGTAGATGGACGAGTCAAAAGTAGTTCACCACAGTTGGTGCGAGTAGTTACTCGTTATCCCCAAGTTCTCTGGACCCGAGACATGGCCCGGGTTTCGGGACAGTTTCCCTCGTCAGCAGAGCAGTGTTTGGGGTGCATGAGAAGGCCGCCAAGTAACCGTCACAGGCCCTGATGCCTCTCCGGCGCGCAGGTGCGTCTCCATGAGCTCGTCAGCTCAGGGCTCACGGGAGCCGTTTAAGTACAGCCAAGATGGATCGCACACCACTAGCCTCTCCTCCGGGTCGCCCCTTAGCACTCTGGTACATGTAGTGCATGTAGATGGACGAGTCAAAAGTAGTTCACCACAGTTGGTGCGAGTAGTTACTCGTTATCCCCAAGTTCTCTGGACCCGAGACATGGCCCGGGTTTCGGGACAGTTTCCCTCGTCAGCAGAGCAGTGTTTGGGGTGGATGAGAAGGCCGCCAAGTAACCGTCACAGGCCCTGATGCCTCTATGGCGCGCAGGTGCGTCTCCTTGAGCTCGTCAGCTCAGGGCTCACGGGAGCCGTTTAAGTACAACCAAGATGGATCGCACACCACTAGCCTCTCCTCCGGGTCGCCCCTTAGCACACTGGTACATGTAGTGCATGTAGATGGACGAGTCAAAAGTAGTTCACCACAGTTGGTGCGAGTAGTTACTCGTTATCCCCAAGTTCTCTGGACCCGAGACATGGCCCGGGTTTCGGGACAGTTTCCCTCGTCAGCAGAGCAGTGTTTGGGGTGGATGAGAAGGCCGCCAAGTAACCGTCACAGGCCCTGATGCCTCTCCGGCGCGCAGGTGCGTCTCCATGAGCTCGTCAGCTCAGGGCTCACGGGAGCCGTTTAAGTACAACCAAGATGGATCGCACACCACTAGCCTCTCCTCCGGGTCGCCCCTTAGCACTCTGGTACATGTAGTGCATGTAGATGGACGAGTCAAAAGTAGTTCACCACAGTTGGTGCGAGTAGTTACTCGTTATCCCCAAGTTCTCTGGACCCGAGACATGGCCCGGGTTTCGGGACAGTTTCCCTCATCATCAGAGCAGTGTTTGGGGTGGATGAGAAGGCCGCCAAGTAACCGTCACAGGCCCTGATGCCTCTCCGGCGCGCAGGTGCGTCTCCATGAGCTCGTCAGCTCAGGGCTCACGGGAGCCGTTTAAGTACAACCAAGATGGATCGCACACCACTAGCCTCTCCTCCGGGTCGCCCCTTAGCACTCTGGTACATGTAGTGCATGTAGATGGACGAGTCAAAAGTAGTTCACCACAGTTGGTGCGAGTAGTTACTCGTTATCCCCAAGTTCTCTGGACCCGAGACATGGCCCGGGTTTCGGGACAGTTTCCCTCGTCAGCAGAGCAGTGTTTGGGGTGGATGAGAAGGCCGCCAAGTAACCGTCACAGGCCCTGATGCCTCTCCGGCGCGCAGGTGCGTCTCCATGAGCTCGTCAGCTCAGGGCTCACGGGAGCCGTTTAAGTACAACCAAGATGGATCGCACACCACTAGCCTCTCCTCCGGGTCGCCCCTTAGCACTCTGGTACATGTAGTGCATGTAGATGGACGAGTCAAAAGTAGTTCACCACAGTTGGTGCGAGTAGTTACTCGTTATCCCCAAGTTCTCTGGACCCGAGACATGGCCCGGGTTTCGGGACAGTATCCCTCGTCAGCAGAGCAGTGTTTGGGGTGGATGAGAAGGCCGCCAAGTAACCGTCACAGGCCCTGATGCCTCTCCGGCGCGCAGGTGCGTCTCCATGAGCTTGTCAGCTCAGGGCTCACGGGAGCCGTTTAAGTAGAACCAAGATGGATCGCACACCACTAGCCTCTCCTCCGGGTCGCCCCTTAGCACTCTGGTACATGTAGTACATGTAGATGGACGAGTCAAAAATAGTTCACCACAGTTGGTGCGAGTAGTTACTCGTTATCCCCAAGTTCTCTGGACCCGAGACATGGCCCGGGTTTCGGGACAGTTTCCCTCGTCAGCAGAGCAGTGTTTGGGGTGGATGAGAAGGCCGCCAAGTAACCGTCACAGGCCATGATGCCTCTCCGGCGTGCAGGTGCGTCTCCATGAGCTCGTCAGCTCAGGGCTCACGGGAGCCGTTTAAGTACAACCAAGATGGATCGCACACCACTAGCCTATCCTCCGGGTCGCCCCTTAGCACTCTGGTACATGTAGTGCATGTGGATGGACGAGTCAAAAGTAGTTCACCACAGTTGGTGCGAGTAGTTACTCGTTATCCCCAAGTTCTCTGGACCCGAGACATGGCCCGGGTTTCGGGACAGTTTCCCTCGTCAGCAGAGCAGTGTTTGGGGTGGATGAGAAGGCCGCCAAGTAACCGTCACAGGCCCTGATGCCTCTCCGGCGCGCAGGTGCGTCTCCATGAGCTCGTCAGCTCAGGGCTCACGGGAGCCGTTTAAGTACAACCAAGATGGATCGCACACCACTAGCCTCTCCTCCGGGTCGCCCCTTAGCACTCTGGTACATGTAGTGCATGTAGATGGACGAGTCAAAGTAGTTCACCACAGTTGGTGCGAGTAGTTACTCGTTATCCCCAAGTTCTCTGGACCCGAGACATGGCCCGGGTTTCGGGACAGTTTCCCTCGTCAGCAGAGCAATGTTTGGCGTGGATGAGAAGGCCGCCAAGTAACCGTCACAGGCCCTGATGCCTCTCCGGCGCGCAGGTGCGTCTCCATGAGTTCGTCAGCTCAGGGCTCACGGGAGCCGTTTAAGTACAACCAAGATGGATCGCACACCACTAGCCTCTCCTCCGGGTCGCCCCTTAGCACTCTGGTACATGTAGTGCATGTAGATGGACGAGTCAAAAGTAGTTCACCACAGTTGGTGCGAGTAGTTACTCGTTATCCCCAAGTTCTCTGGACCCGAGACATGGCCCGGGTTTCGGGACAGTTTCCCTCGTCAGCAGAGCAGTGTTTGGGGTGGATGAGAAGGCCGCCAAGTAACCGTCACAGGCCCTGATGCCTCTCCGGCGCGCAGGTGCGTCTCCTTGAGCTCGTCAGCTCAGGGCTCACGGGAGCCGTTTAAGTACAACCAAGATGGATCGCACACCACTAGCCTCTCCTCCGGGTCGCCCCTTAGCACTCTGGTACATGTAGTGCATGTAGATGGACGAGTCAAAAGTAGTTCACCACAGTTGGTGCGAGTAGTTACTCGTTATCCCCAAGTTCTCTGGACCCGAGACATGGCCCGGGTTTCGGGACAGTTTCCCTCGTCAGCAGAGCAGTGTTTGGGGTGGATGAGAAGGCCGCCAAGTAACCGTCACAGGCCCTGATGCCTCTCCGGCGCGCAGGTGCGTCTCCATGAGCTCGTCAGCTCAGGGCTCACGGGAGCCGTTTAAGTACAACCAAGATGGATCGCACACCACTAGCCTCTCCTCCGGGTCGCCCCTTAGCACTCTGGTACATGTAGTGCATGTAGATGGACGAGTCAAAAGTAGTTCACCACAGTTGGTGTGAGTAGTTACTCGTTATCCCCAAGTTCTCTGGACCCGAGACATGGCCCGGGTTTCGGGACAGTTTCCCTCGTCAGCAGAGCAGTGTTTGGGGTGGATGAGAAGGCCGCCAAGTAACCGTCACAGGCCCTGATGCCTCTCCGGCGCGCAGGTGCGTCTCCATGAGCTCGTCAGCTCAGGGCTCACGGGAGCCGTTTAAGTACAACCAAGATGGATCGCACACCACTAGCCTCTCCTCCGGGTCGCCCCTTAGCACTCTGGTACATGTAGTGCATGTAGATGGATGAGTCAAAAGTAGTTCACCACAGTTGGTGCGAGTAGTTACTCGTTATCCCCAAGTTCTCTGGACCCGAGACATGGCCCGCGTTTCGGGACAGTTTCCCTCGTCAGCAGAGCAGTGTTTGGGGTGGATGAGAAGGCCGTCAAGTAACCGTCACAGGCCCTGATGCCTCTCCGGCTTGCAGGTGCGTCTCCATGAGCTCGTCAGCTCAGGGCTCACGGGAGCCGTTTAAGTACAACCAAGATGGATCGCACACCACTAGCCTCTCCTCCGGGGCGCCCCTTAGCACTCTGGTACATGTAGTGCATGTAGATGGACGAGTCAAAAGTAGTTCACCACAGTTGGTGCGAGTAGTTACTCGTTATCCCCAAGTTCTCTGGACCCGAGACATGGCCCGGGTTTCGGGACAGTTTCCCTCGTCAGCAGAGCAGTGTTTGGGGTGGATGAGAAGGCCGCCAAGTAACCGTCACAGGCCCTGATGCCTCTCCGGCGCGCAGGTGCGTCTCCATGAGCTCGTCAGCTCAGGGCTCACGGGAGCCGTTTAAGTACAACCAAGATGGATCGCACACCACTAGCCTCTCCTCCGGGTCGCCCCTTAGCACTCTGGTACATGTAGTGCATGTAGATGGACGAGTCAAAAGTAGTTCACCACAGTTGGTGCGAGTAGTTACTCGTTATCCCCAAGTTCTCTGGACCCGAGACATGGCCCGGGTTTCGGGACAGTTCCCCTCGTCAGCAGAGCAGTGTTTGGGGTGGATGAGAAGGCCGCCAAGTAACCGTCACAGGCCCTGATGCCTCTCCGGCGCGCAGGTGCGTCTCCATGAGCTCGTCAGCTCAGGGCTCACGGGAGCCGTTTAAGTACAACCAAGATGGATCGCACACCACTAGCCTCTCCTCCGGGTCGCCCCTTAGCACTCTGGTACATGTAGTGCATGTAGATGGACGAGTCAAAAGTAGTTCACCACAGTTGGTGCGAGTAGTTACTCGTTATCCCCAAGTTCTCTGGACCCGAGACATGGCCCGCGTTTCGGGACAGTTTCCCTCGTCAGCAGAGCAGTTTTTGGGGTGGATGAGAAGGCCGCCAAGTAACCATCACAGGCCCTGATGCCTCTCCGGCGCGCAGGTGCATCTCCATGAGCTCGTCAGCTCAGGGCTCACGGGAGCCGTTTAAGTACAACCAAGATGGATCGCACACCACTAGCCTCTCCTCCGGGTCGCCCCTTAGCACTCTGGTACATGTAGTGCATGTAGATGGACGAGTCAAAAGTAGTTCACCACAGTTGGTGCGAGTAGTTACTCGTTATCCCCAAGTTCTCTGGACCCGAGACATGGCCCGGGTTTCGGGACAGTTTCCCTCGTCAGCAGAGCAGTGTTTGGGGTGGATGAGAAGGCCGCCAAGTAACCGTCACAGGCCCTGATGCCTCTCCGGCGCGCAGGTGCGTCTCCATGAGCTCGTCAGCTTAGGGCTCACGGGAGCCGTTTAAGTACAACCAAGATGGATCGCACACCACTAGCCTCTCCTCCGGGTCGCCCCTTAGCACTCTGGTACATGTAGTGCATGTAGATGGACGAGTCAAAAGTA
The DNA here is from genome assembly GCF_964261635.1 of Lissotriton helveticus. Lineage (NCBI taxonomy): Eukaryota > Metazoa > Chordata > Amphibia > Caudata > Salamandridae > Lissotriton > Lissotriton helveticus. The sequence goes on along the minus strand of NC_136070.1, from coordinate 131,445,289 downwards.
GTTCACCACAGTTGGTGCGAGTAGTTACTCGTTATCCCCAAGTTCTCTGGACCCGAGACATGGCCCGGGTTTCGGGACAGTTTCCCTCGTCAGCAGAGCAGTGTTTGGGGTGGATGAGAAGGCCGCCAAGTAACCGTCACAGGCCCTGATGCCTCTCCGGCGCGCCTCCTTGAGCTCGTCAGCTCAGGGCTCACGGGAGCCGTTTAAGTACAACCAAGATGGATCGCACACCACTAGCCTCTCCTCCGGGTCGCCCCTTAGCACTCTGGTACATGTAGTGCATGTAGATGGACGAGTCAAAAGTAGTTCACCACAGTTGGTGCGAGTAGTTACTCGTTATCCCCAAGTTCTCTGGACCCGAGACATGGCCCGGGTTTCGGGACAGTTTCCCTCGTCAGCAGAGCAGTGTTTGGGGTGGATGAGAAGGCCGCCAAGTAACCGTCACAGGCCCTGATGCCTCTCCGGCGCGCAGGTGCGTCTCCATGAGCTCGTCAGCTCAGGGCTCACGGGAGCCGTTTAAGTACAACCAAGATGGATCGCACACCACTAGCCTCTCCTCCGGGTCGCCCCTTAGCACTCTGGTACATGTAGTGCATGTAGATGGACGAGTCAAAAGTAGTTCACCACAGTTGGTGCGAGTAGTTACTCGTTATCCCCAAGTTCTCTGGACCCGAGACATGGCCCGGGTTTCGGGACAGTTTCCCTCGTCAGCAGAGCAGTGTTTGGGGTGGATGAGAAGGCCGCCAAGTAACCGTCACAGGCCCTGATGCCTCTCCGGCGCGCAGGTGCGTCTCCATGAGCTCGTCAGCTCAGGGCTCACGGGAGCCGTTTAAGTACAACCAAGATGGATCGCACACCACTAGCCTCTCCTCCGGGTCGCCCCTTAGCACTCTGGTACATGTAGTGCATGTAGATGGACGAGTCAAAAGTAGTTCACCACAGTTGGTGCGAGTAGTTACTCGTTATCCCCAAGTTCTCTGGACCCGAGACATGGCCCGGGTTTCGGGACAGTTCCCCTCGTCAGCAGAGCAGTGTTTGGGGTGGATGAGAAGGCCGCCAAGTAACCGTCACAGGCCCTGATGCCTCTCCGGCGCGCAGGTGCGTCTCCATGAGCTCGTCAGCTCAGGGCTCACGGGAGCCGTTTAAGTACAACCAAGATGGATCGCACACCACTAGCCTCTCCTCCGGGTCGCCCCTTAGCACTCTGGTACATGTAGTGCATGTAGATGGACGAGTCAAAAGTAGTTCACCACAGTTGGTGCGAGTAGTTACTCGTTATCCCCAAGTTCTCTGGACCCGAGACATGGCCCGCGTTTCGGGACAGTTTCCCTCGTCAGCAGAGCAGTTTTTGGGGTGGATGAGAAGGCCGCCAAGTAACCATCACAGGCCCTGATGCCTCTCCGGCGCGCAGGTGCATCTCCATGAGCTCGTCAGCTCAGGGCTCACGGGAGCCGTTTAAGTACAACCAAGATGGATCGCACACCACTAGCCTCTCCTCCGGGTCGCCCCTTAGCACTCTGGTACATGTAGTGCATGTAGATGGACGAGTCAAAAGTAGTTCACCACAGTTGGTGCGAGTAGTTACTCGTTATCCCCAAGTTCTCTGGACCCGAGACATGGCCCGGGTTTCGGGACAGTTTCCCTCGTCAGCAGAGCAGTGTTTGGGGTGGATGAGAAGGCCGCCAAGTAACCGTCACAGGCCCTGATGCCTCTCCGGCGCGCAGGTGCGTCTCCATGAGCTCGTCAGCTTAGGGCTCACGGGAGCCGTTTAAGTACAACCAAGATGGATCGCACACCACTAGCCTCTCCTCCGGGTCGCCCCTTAGCACTCTGGTACATGTAGTGCATGTAGATGGACGAGTCAAAAGTAGTTCACCACAGTTGGTGCGAGTAGTTACTCGTTATTCCCAAGTTCTCTGGACCCGAGACATGGCCCGGGTTTCGGGACAGTTTCCCTCGTCAGCAGAGCAGTGTTTGGGGTGGATGAGAAGGCCGCCAAGTAACCGTCACAGGCCCTGATGCCTCTCCGGCGCGCAGGTGCGTCTCCATGAGCTCGTCAGCTCAGGGCTCACGGGAGCCGTTTAAGTACAACCAAGATGGATCGCACACCACTAGCCTCTCCTCCGGGTCGCCCCTTAGCACTCTGGTACATGTAGTGCATGTAGATGGACGAGTCAAAAGTAGTTCACCACAGTTGGTGCGAGTAGTTACTCGTTATCCCCAATTTCTCTGGACCCGAGACATGGCCCAGGTTTCGGGACAGTTTCCCTCGTCAGCAGAGCAGTGTTTGGGGTGGATGAGAAGGCCGCCAAGTAACCGTCACAGGCCCTGATGCCTCTCCGGCGCGCAGGTGCGTCTCCATGAGCTCGTCAGCTCAGGGCTCACGGGAGCCGTTTAAGTACAACCAAGATGGATCGCACACCACTAGCCTCTCCTCCGGGTCGCCCCTTAGCACTCTGGTACATGTAGTGCATGTAGATGGACGAGTCAAAAGTAGTTCACCACAGTTGGTGCGAGTAGTTACTCGTTATCCCCAAGTTCTCTGGACCCGAGACATGGCCCGGGTTTCGGGACAGTTTCCCTCGTCAGCAGAGCAGTGTTTGGGGTGGATGAGAAGGCCGCCAAGTAACCGTCACAGGCCCTGATGCCTCTCCGGCGCGCAGGTGCGTCTCCATGAGCTCGTCAGCTCAGGGCTCACGGGAGCCGTTTAAGTACAACCAAGATGGATCGCACACCACTAGCCTCTCCTCCGGGTCGCCCCTTAGCACTCTGGTACATGTAGTGCATGTAGATGGACGAGTCAAAAGTAGTTCACCACAGTTGGTGCGAGTAGTTACTCGTTATCCCCAAGTTCTCTGGACCCGAGACATGGCCCGGGTTTCGGGACAGTTTCCCTCGTCAGCAGAGCAGTGTTTGGGGTGGATGAGAAGGCCGCCAAGTAACCGTCACAGGCCCTGATGCCTCTACGGCGCGCAGGTGCGTCTCCATGAGCTCGTCAGCTCAGGGCTCACGGGAGCCGTTTAAGTACAACCAAGATGGATCGCACACCACTAGCCTCTCCTCCGGGTCGCCCCTTAGCACTCTGGTACATGTAGTGCATGTAGATGGACGCGTCAAAAGTAGTTCACCACAGTTGGTGCGAGTAGTTACTCGTTATCCCCAAGTTCTCTGGACCCGAGACATGGCCCGGGTTTCGGGACAGTTTCCCTCGTCAGCAGAGCAGTGTTTGGGGTGGATGAGAAGGCCGCCAAGTAACCGTCACAGGCCCTGATGCCTCTCCGGCGCGCAGGTGCGTCTCCATGAGCTCGTCAGCTCAGGGCTCACGGGAGCCGTTTAAGTACAACCAAGATGGATCGCACACCACTAGCCTCTCCTCCGGGTCGCCCCTTAGCACTCTGGTACATGTAGTGCATGTAGATGGACGAGTCAAAAGTAGTTCACCACAGTTGGTGCGAGTAGTTACTCGTTATCCCCAAGTTCTCTGGACCCGAGACATGGCCCGGGTTTCGGGACAGTTTCCCTCGTCAGCAGAGCAGTGTTTGGGGTGGATGAGAAGGCCGCCAAGTAACCGTCACAGGCCCTGATGCCTCTCCGGCGCGCAGGTGCGTCTCCATGAGCTCGTCAGCTCAGGGCTCACGGGAGCCGTTTAAGTACAACCAAGATGGATCGCACACCACTAGCCTCTCCTCCGGGTCGCCCCTTAGCACTCTGGTACATGTAGTGCATGTAGATGGACGAGTCAAAAGTAGTTCACAACAGTTGGTGCGAGTAGTTACTCGTTATCCCCAAGTTCTCTGGACCCGAGACATGGCCCGGGTTTCGGGACAGTTTCCCTCGTCAGCAGAGCAGTGTTTGGGGTGGATGAGAAGGCCGCCAAGTAACCGTCACAGGCCCTGATGCCTCTCCGGCGCGCAGGTGCGTCTCCATGAGCTCGTCAGCTCAGGGCTCACGGGAGCCGTTTAAGTACAACCAAGATGGATCGCACACCACTAGCCTCTCCTCTGGGTCGCCCCTTAGCACTCTGGTACATGTAGTGCATGTAGATGGACGAGTCAAAAGTAGTTCACCACAGTTGGTGCGAGTAGTTACTCGTTATCCCCAAGTTCTCTGGACCCGAGACATGGCCCGGGTTTCGGGACAGTTTCCCTCGTCAGCAGAGCAGTGTTTGGGGTGGATGAGAAGGCCGCCAAGTAACCGTCACAGGCCCTGATGCCTCTCCGGCGCGCAGGTGCGTCTCCATGAGCTCGTCAGCTCAGGGCTCACGGGAGCCGTTTAAGTACAACCAAGATGGATCGCACACCACTAGCCTCTCCTCCGGGTCGCCCCTTAGCACTCTGGTACATGTAGTGCATGTAGTTGGACGAGTCAAAAGTAGTTCACCACAGTTGGTGCGAGTAGTTACTCGTTATCCCCAAGTTCTCTGGACCCGAGACATGGCCCAGGTTTCGGGACAGTTTCCCTCGTCAGCAGAGCAGTGTTTGGGGTGGATGAGAAGGCCGCCAAGTAACCGTCACAGGCCCTGATGCCTCTCCGGCGCGCAGGTGCGTCTCCATGAGCTCGTCAGCTCAGGGCTCACGGGAGCCGTTTAAGTACAACCAAGATGGATCGCACACCACTAGCCTCTCCTCCGGGTCGCCCCTTAGCACTCTGGTACATGTAGTGCATGTAGATGGACGAGTCAAAAGTAGTTCACCACAGTTGGTGCGAGTAGTTACTCGTTATCCCCAAGTTCTCTGGACCCGAGACATGGCCCGGGTTTCGGGACAGTTTCCCTCGTCAGCAGAGCAGTGTTTGGGGTGCATGAGAAGGCCGCCAAGTAACCGTCACAGGCCCTGATGCCTCTCCGGCGCGCAGGTGCGTCTCCATGAGCTCGTCAGCTCAGGGCTCACGGGAGCCGTTTAAGTACAGCCAAGATGGATCGCACACCACTAGCCTCTCCTCCGGGTCGCCCCTTAGCACTCTGGTACATGTAGTGCATGTAGATGGACGAGTCAAAAGTAGTTCACCACAGTTGGTGCGAGTAGTTACTCGTTATCCCCAAGTTCTCTGGACCCGAGACATGGCCCGGGTTTCGGGACAGTTTCCCTCGTCAGCAGAGCAGTGTTTGGGGTGGATGAGAAGGCCGCCAAGTAACCGTCACAGGCCCTGATGCCTCTATGGCGCGCAGGTGCGTCTCCTTGAGCTCGTCAGCTCAGGGCTCACGGGAGCCGTTTAAGTACAACCAAGATGGATCGCACACCACTAGCCTCTCCTCCGGGTCGCCCCTTAGCACACTGGTACATGTAGTGCATGTAGATGGACGAGTCAAAAGTAGTTCACCACAGTTGGTGCGAGTAGTTACTCGTTATCCCCAAGTTCTCTGGACCCGAGACATGGCCCGGGTTTCGGGACAGTTTCCCTCGTCAGCAGAGCAGTGTTTGGGGTGGATGAGAAGGCCGCCAAGTAACCGTCACAGGCCCTGATGCCTCTCCGGCGCGCAGGTGCGTCTCCATGAGCTCGTCAGCTCAGGGCTCACGGGAGCCGTTTAAGTACAACCAAGATGGATCGCACACCACTAGCCTCTCCTCCGGGTCGCCCCTTAGCACTCTGGTACATGTAGTGCATGTAGATGGACGAGTCAAAAGTAGTTCACCACAGTTGGTGCGAGTAGTTACTCGTTATCCCCAAGTTCTCTGGACCCGAGACATGGCCCGGGTTTCGGGACAGTTTCCCTCATCATCAGAGCAGTGTTTGGGGTGGATGAGAAGGCCGCCAAGTAACCGTCACAGGCCCTGATGCCTCTCCGGCGCGCAGGTGCGTCTCCATGAGCTCGTCAGCTCAGGGCTCACGGGAGCCGTTTAAGTACAACCAAGATGGATCGCACACCACTAGCCTCTCCTCCGGGTCGCCCCTTAGCACTCTGGTACATGTAGTGCATGTAGATGGACGAGTCAAAAGTAGTTCACCACAGTTGGTGCGAGTAGTTACTCGTTATCCCCAAGTTCTCTGGACCCGAGACATGGCCCGGGTTTCGGACAGTTTCCCTCGTCAGCAGAGCAGTGTTTGGGGTGGATGAGAAGGCCGCCAAGTAACCGTCACAGGCCCTGATGCCTCTCCGGCGCGCAGGTGCGTCTCCATGAGCTCGTCAGCTCAGGGCTCACGGGAGCCGTTTAAGTACAACCAAGATGGATCGCACACCACTAGCCTCTCCTCCGGGTCGCCCCTTAGCACTCTGGTACATGTAGTGCATGTAGATGGACGAGTCAAAAGTAGTTCACCACAGTTGGTGCGAGTAGTTACTCGTTATCCCCAAGTTCTCTGGACCCGAGACATGGCCCGGGTTTCGGGACAGTATCCCTCGTCAGCAGAGCAGTGTTTGGGGTGGATGAGAAGGCCGCCAAGTAACCGTCACAGGCCCTGATGCCTCTCCGGCGCGCAGGTGCGTCTCCATGAGCTTGTCAGCTCAGGGCTCACGGGAGCCGTTTAAGTACAACCAAGATGGATCGCACACCACTAGCCTCTCCTCCGGGTCGCCCCTTAGCACTCTGGTACATGTAGTACATGTAGATGGACGAGTCAAAAATAGTTCACCACAGTTGGTGCGAGTAGTTACTCGTTATCCCCAAGTTCTCTGGACCCGAGACATGGCCCGGGTTTCGGGACAGTTTCCCTCGTCAGCAGAGCAGTGTTTGGGGTGGATGAGAAGGCCGCCAAGTAACCGTCACAGGCCATGATGCCTCTCCGGCGTGCAGGTGCGTCTCCATGAGCTCGTCAGCTCAGGGCTCACGGGAGCCGTTTAAGTACAACCAAGATGGATCGCACACCACTAGCCTATCCTCCGGGTCGCCCCTTAGCACTCTGGTACATGTAGTGCATGTGGATGGACGAGTCAAAAGTAGTTCACCACAGTTGGTGCGAGTAGTTACTCGTTATCCCCAAGTTCTCTGGACCCGAGACATGGCCCGGGTTTTGGGACAGTTTCCCTCGTCAGCAGAGCAGTGTTTGGGGTGGATGAGAAGGCCGCCAAGTAACCGTCACAGGCCCTGATGCCTCTCCGGCGCGCAGGTGCGTCTCCATGAGCTCGTCAGCTCAGGGCTCACGGGAGCCGTTTAAGTACAACCAAGATGGATCGCACACCACTAGCCTCTCCTCCGGGTCGCCCCTTAGCACTCTGGTACATGTAGTGCATGTAGATGGACGAGTCAAAGTAGTTCACCACAGTTGGTGCGAGTAGTTACTCGTTATCCCCAAGTTCTCTGGACCCGAGACATGGCCCGGGTTTCGGGACAGTTTCCCTCGTCAGCAGAGCAATGTTTGGCGTGGATGAGAAGGCCGCCAAGTAACCATCACAGGCCCTGATGCCTCTCCGGCGCGCAGGTGCGTCTCCATGAGTTCGTCAGCTCAGGGCTCACGGGAGCCGTTTAAGTACAACCAAGATGGATCGCACACCACTAGCCTCTCCTCCGGGTCGCCCCTTAGCACTCTGGTACATGTAGTGCATGTAGATGGACGAGTCAAAAGTAGTTCACCACAGTTGGTGCGAGTAGTTACTCGTTATCCCCAAGTTCTCTGGACCCGAGACATGGCCCGGGTTTCGGGACAGTTTCCCTCGTCAGCAGAGCAGTGTTTGGGGTGGATGAGAAGGCCGCCAAGTAACCGTCACAGGCCCTGATGCCTCTCCGGCGCGCAGGTGCGTCTCCTTGAGCTCGTCAGCTCAGGGCTCACGGGAGCCGTTTAAGTACAACCAAGATGGATCGCACACCACTAGCCTCTCCTCCGGGTCGCCCCTTAGCACTCTGGTACATGTAGTGCATGTAGATGGACGAGTCAAAAGTAGTTCACCACAGTTGGTGCGAGTAGTTACTCGTTATCCCCAAGTTCTCTGGACCCGAGACATGGCCCGGGTTTCGGGACAGTTTCCCTCGTCAGCAGAGCAGTGTTTGGGGTGGATGAGAAGGCCGCCAAGTAACCGTCACAGGCCCTGATGCCTCTCCGGCGCGCAGGTGCGTCTCCATGAGCTCGTCAGCTCAGGGCTCACGGGAGCCGTTTAAGTACAACCAAGATGGATCGCACACCACTAGCCTCTCCTCCGGGTCGCCCCTTAGCACTCTGGTACATGTAGTGCATGTAGATGGACGAGTCAAAAGTAGTTCACCACAGTTGGTGCGAGTAGTTACTCGTTATCCCCAAGTTCTCTGGACCCGAGACATGGCCCGCGTTTCGGGACAGTTTCCCTCGTCAGCAGAGCAGTGTTTGGGGTGGATGAGAAGGCCGTCAAGTAACCGTCACAGGCCCTGATGCCTCTCCGGCTTGCAGGTGCGTCTCCATGAGCTCGTCAGCTCAGGGCTCACGGGAGCCGTTTAAGTACAACCAAGATGGATCGCACACCACTAGCCTCTCCTCCGGGGCGCCCCTTAGCACTCTGGTACATGTAGTGCATGTAGATGGACGAGTCAAAAGTAGTTCACCACAGTTGGTGCGAGTAGTTACTCGTTATCCCCAAGTTCTCTGGACCCGAGACATGGCCCGGGTTTCGGGACAGTTTCCCTCGTCAGCAGAGCAGTGTTTGGGGTGGATGAGAAGGCCGCCAAGTAACCGTCACAGGCCCTGATGCCTCTCCGGCGCGCAGGTGCGTCTCCATGAGCTCGTCAGCTCAGGGCTCACGGGAGCCGTTTAAGTACAACCAAGATGGATCGCACACCACTAGCCTCTCCTCCGGGTCGCCCCTTAGCACTCTGGTACATGTAGTGCATGTAGATGGACGAGTCAAAAGTAGTTCACCACAGTTGGTGCGAGTAGTTACTCGTTATCCCCAAGTTCTCTGGACCCGAGACATGGCCCGGGTTTCGGGACAGTTCCCCTCGTCAGCAGAGCAGTGTTTGGGGTGGATGAGAAGGCCGCCAAGTAACCGTCACAGGCCCTGATGCCTCTCCGGCGCGCAGGTGCGTCTCCATGAGCTCGTCAGCTCAGGGCTCACGGGAGCCGTTTAAGTACAACCAAGATGGATCGCACACCACTAGCCTCTCCTCCGGGTCGCCCCTTAGCACTCTGGTACATGTAGTGCATGTAGATGGACGAGTCAAAAGTAGTTCACCACAGTTGGTGCGAGTAGTTACTCGTTATCCCCAAGTTCTCTGGACCCGAGACATGGCCCGCGTTTCGGGACAGTTTCCCTCGTCAGCAGAGCAGTTTTTGGGGTGGATGAGAAGGCCGCCAAGTAACCATCACAGGCCCTGATGCCTCTCCGGCGCGCAGGTGCATCTCCATGAGCTCGTCAGCTCAGGGCTCACGGGAGCCGTTTAAGTACAACCAAGATGGATCGCACACCACTAGCCTCTCCTCCGGGTCGCCCCTTAGCACTCTGGTACATGTAGTGCATGTAGATGGACGAGTCAAAAGTAGTTCACCACAGTTGGTGCGAGTAGTTACTCGTTATCCCCAAGTTCTCTGGACCCGAGACATGGCCCGGGTTTCGGGACAGTTTCCCTCGTCAGCAGAGCAGTGTTTGGGGTGGATGAGAAGGCCGCCAAGTAACCGTCACAGGCCCTGATGCCTCTCCGGCGCGCAGGTGCGTCTCCATGAGCTCGTCAGCTTAGGGCTCACGGGAGCCGTTTAAGTACAACCAAGATGGATCGCACACCACTAGCCTCTCCTCCGGGTCGCCCCTTAGCACTCTGGTACATGTAGTGCATGTAGATGGACGAGTCAAAAGTAGTTCACCACAGTTGGTGCGAGTAGTTACTCGTTATCCCCAAGTTCTCTGGACCCGAGACATGGCCCGGGTTTCGGGACAGTTTCCCTCGTCAGCAGAGCAGTGTTTGGGGTGGATGAGAAGGCCGCCAAGTAACCGTCACAGGCCCTGATGCCTCTCCGGCGCGCAGGTGCGTCTCCTTGAGCTCGTCAGCTCAGGGCTCACGGGAGCCGTTTAAGTACAACCAAGATGGATCGCACACCACTAGCCTCTCCTCCGGGTCGCCCCTTAGCACTCTGGTACATGTAGTGCATGTAGATGGACGAGTCAAAAGTAGTTCACCACAGTTGGTGCGAGTAGTTACTCGTTATCCCCAAGTTCTCTGGACCCGAGACATGGCCCGGGTTTCGGGACAGTTTCCCTCGTCAGCAGAGCAGTGTTTGGGGTGGATGAGAAGGCCGCCAAGTAACCGTCACAGGCCCTGATGCCTCTCCGGCGCGCAGGTGCGTCTCCATGAGCTCGTCAGCTCAGGGCTCACGGGAGCCGTTTAAGTACAACCAAGATGGATCGCACACCACTAGCCTCTCCTCCGGGTCGCCCCTTAGCACTCTGGTACATGTAGTGCATGTAGATGGACGAGTCAAAAGTAGTTCACCACAGTTGGTGCGAGTAGTTACTCGTTATCCCCAAGTTCTCTGGACCCGAGACATGGCCCGGGTTTCGGGACAGTTTCCCTCGTCAGCAGAGCAGTGTTTGGGGTGGATGAGAAGGCCGCCAAGTAACCGTCACAGGCCCTGATGCCTCTCCGGCGCGCAGGTGCGTCTCCATGAGCTCGTCAGCTCAGGGCTCACGGGAGCCGTTTAAGTACAACCAAGATGGATCGCACACCACTAGCCTCTCCTCCGGGTCGCCCCTTAGCACTCTGGTACATGTAGTGCATGTAGATGGACGAGTCAAAAGTAGTTCACCACAGTTGGTGCGAGTAGTTACTCGTTATCCCCAAGTTCTCTGGACCCGAGACATGGCCCGCGTTTCGGGACAGTTTCCCTCGTCAGCAGAGCAGTGTTTGGGGTGGATGAGAAGGCCGTCAAGTAACCGTCACAGGCCCTGATGCCTCTCCGGCTTGCAGGTGCGTCTCCATGAGCTCGTCAGCTCAGGGCTCACGGGAGCCGTTTAAGTACAACCAAGATGGATCGCACACCACTAGCCTCTCCTCCGGGGCGCCCCTTAGCACTCTGGTACATGTAGTGCATGTAGATGGACGAGTCAAAAGTAGTTCACCACAGTTGGTGCGAGTAGTTACTCGTTATCCCCAAGTTCTCTGGACCCGAGACATGGCCCGGGTTTCGGGACAGTTTCCCTCGTCAGCAGAGCAGTGTTTGGGGTGGATGAGAAGGCCGCCAAGTAACCGTCACAGGCCCTGATGCCTCTCCGGCGCGCAGGTGCGTCTCCATGAGCTCGTCAGCTCAGGGCTCACGGGAGCCGTTTAAGTACAACCAAGATGGATCGCACACCACTAGCCTCTCCTCCGGGTCGCCCCTTAGCACTCTGGTACATGTAGTGCATGTAGATGGACGAGTCAAAAGTAGTTCACCACAGTTGGTGCGAGTAGTTACTCGTTATCCCCAAGTTCTCTGGACCCGAGACATGGCCCGGGTTTCGGGACAGTTCCCCTCGTCAGCAGAGCAGTGTTTGGGGTGGATGAGAAGGCCGCCAAGTAACCGTCACAGGCCCTGATGCCTCTCCGGCGCGCAGGTGCGTCTCCATGAGCTCGTCAGCTCAGGGCTCACGGGAGCCGTTTAAGTACAACCAAGATGGATCGCACACCACTAGCCTCTCCTCCGGGTCGCCCCTTAGCACTCTGGTACATGTAGTGCATGTAGATGGACGAGTCAAAAGTAGTTCACCACAGTTGGTGCGAGTAGTTACTCGTTATCCCCAAGTTCTCTGGACCCGAGACATGGCCCGCGTTTCGGGACAGTTTCCCTCGTCAGCAGAGCAGTTTTTGGGGTGGATGAGAAGGCCGCCAAGTAACCATCACAGGCCCTGATGCCTCTCCGGCGCGCAGGTGCATCTCCATGAGCTCGTCAGCTCAGGGCTCACGGGAGCCGTTTAAGTACAACCAAGATGGATCGCACACCACTAGCCTCTCCTCCGGGTCGCCCCTTAGCACTCTGGTACATGTAGTGCATGTAGATGGACGAGTCAAAAGTAGTTCACCACAGTTGGTGCGAGTAGTTACTCGTTATCCCCAAGTTCTCTGGACCCGAGACATGGCCCGGGTTTCGGGACAGTTTCCCTCGTCAGCAGAGCAGTGTTTGGGGTGGATGAGAAGGCCGCCAAGTAACCGTCACAGGCCCTGATGCCTCTCCGGCGCGCAGGTGCGTCTCCATGAGCTCGTCAGCTTAGGGCTCACGGGAGCCGTTTAAGTACAACCAAGATGGATCGCACACCACTAGCCTCTCCTCCGGGTCGCCCCTTAGCACTCTGGTACATGTAGTGCATGTAGATGGACGAGTCAAAAGTAGTTCACCACAGTTGGTGCGAGTAGTTACTCGTTATTCCCAAGTTCTCTGGACCCGAGACATGGCCCGGGTTTCGGGACAGTTTCCCTCGTCAGCAGAGCAGTGTTTGGGGTGGATGAGAAGGCCGCCAAGTAACCGTCACAGGCCCTGATGCCTCTCCGGCGCGCAGGTGCGTCTCCATGAGCTCGTCAGCTCAGGGCTCACGGGAGCCGTTTAAGTACAACCAAGATGGATCGCACACCACTAGCCTCTCCTCCGGGTCGCCCCTTAGCACTCTGGTACATGTAGTGCATGTAGATGGACGAGTCAAAAGTAGTTCACCACAGTTGGTGCGAGTAGTTACTCGTTATCCCCAATTTCTCTGGACCCGAGACATGGCCCAGGTTTCGGGACAGTTTCCCTCGTCAGCAGAGCAGTGTTTGGGGTGGATGAGAAGGCCGCCAAGTAACCGTCACAGGCCCTGATGCCTCTCCGGCGCGCAGGTGCGTCTCCATGAGCTCGTCAGCTCAGGGCTCACGGGAGCCGTTTAAGTACAACCAAGATGGATCGCACACCACTAGCCTCTCCTCCGGGTCGCCCCTTAGCACTCTGGTACATGTAGTGCATGTAGATGGACGAGTCAAAAGTAGTTCACCACAGTTGGTGCGAGTAGTTACTCGTTATCCCCAAGTTCTCTGGACCCGAGACATGGCCCGGGTTTCGGGACAGTTTCCCTCGTCAGCAGAGCAGTGTTTGGGGTGGATGAGAAGGCCGCCAAGTAACCGTCACAGGCCCTGATGCCTCTCCGGCGCGCAGGTGCGTCTCCATGAGCTCGTCAGCTCAGGGCTCACGGGAGCCGTTTAAGTACAACCAAGATGGATCGCACACCACTAGCCTCTCCTCCGGGTCGCCCCTTAGTACTCTGGTACATGTAGTGCATGTAGATGGACGAGTCAAAAGTAGTTCACCACAGTTGGTGCGAGTAGTTACTCGTTATCCCCAAGTTCTCTGGACCCGAGACATGGCCCGGGTTTCGGGACAGTTTCCCTCGTCAGCAGAGCAGTGTTTGGGGTGGATGGGAAGGCCGCCAAGTAACCGTCACAGGCCCTGATGCCTCTCCGGCGCGCAGGTGCGTCTCCATGAGCTTGTCAGCTCAGGGCTCACGGGAGCCGTTTAAGTACAACCAAGATGGATCGCACACCACTAGCCTCTCCTCCGGGTCGCCCCTTAGCACTCTGGTACATGTAGTGCATGTAGATGGACGAGTCAAAAGTAGTTCACCACAGTTGGTGCGAGTAGTTACTCGTTATCCCCAAGTTCTCTGGACCCGAGACATGGCCCGGGTTTCGGGACAGTTTCCCTCGTCAGCAGAGCAGTGTTTGGGGTGGATGAGAAGGCCGCCAAGTAACCGTCACAGGCCCTGATGCCTCTCCGGCACGCAGGTGCGTCTCCATGAGCTCGTCAGCTCAGGGCTCATGGGAGCCGTTTAAGTACAACCAAGATGGATCGCACACCACTAGCCTCTCCTCCGGGTCGCCCCTTAGCACTCTGGTACATGTAGTGCATGTAGATGGACGAGTCAAAAGTAGTTCACCACAGTTGGTGCGAGTAGTTACTCGTTATCCCCAAGTTCTCTGGACCCGAGACATGGCCCGGGCGATACCCAAAAACCCGGGACATGTATCGGGTCTAGAGATTCATCAGTCCAACAAGTACCGACTTGCACCCACCTGGGTGATCCACTATTGAACTACAAGTACCAGAGTCCCGAGGGGCGATCCGGAGGAGGGGCTAGCGGTGTGCGCTCCATTGCGGTGGTTTCTACTAATTGGCTCCCTTGAGCTTTGAGCCGACGGGCTCCTGGATGCTGCCCTGCGTGCCGGTTCAGGCATCGAGGCCATTGACGGTTGTTTGGCGGCCTTCTCCTCCACCCCTAACCATTTCTCTACTGATGAGGGAAGTTATCCCGAAACCCGAGCCATGTCTCGGGCGATACCCGAAAACCCGGGACATGTATCGGGTCTAGAGATTCATCAGTCCAACAAGTACCGACTTGCACCCACCTGGGTGATCCACTATTGAACTACAAGTACCAGAGTCCCGAGGGGCGATCCGGAGGAGGGGCTAGCGGTGTGTGCTCCATTGCGGTGGTTTCTACTAATTGGCTCCCTTGAGCTTTGAGCCGACGGGCTCCTGGATGCTGCCCTGCGTGCCGGTTCAGGCATCGAGGCCATTGACGGTTGTTTGGCGGCCTTCTCCTCCACCCCTAACCATTTCTCTACTGATGAGGGAAGTTATCCCGAAACCCGAGCCATGTCTCGGGCGATACCCAAAAACCCGGGACATGTATCGGGTCTAGAGATTCATCAGTCCAACAAGAACCGACTTGCACCCACCTGGGTGATCCACTATTGAACTACAAGTACCAGAGTCCCGAGGGGCGATCCGGAGGAGGGGCTAGCGGTGTGCGCTCCATTGCGGTGGTTTCTACTAATTGGCTCCCTTGAGCTTTGAGCCGACGGGCTCCTGGATGCTGCCCTGCGTGCCGGTTCAGGCATCGAGGCCATTGACGGTTGTTTGGCGGCCTTCTCCTCCACCCCTAACCATTTCTCTACTGATGAGGGAAGTTATCCCGAAACCCGAGCCATGTCTCGGGCGATACCCAAAAACCCGGGACATGTATCGGGTCTAGAGATTCATCAGTCCAACAAGTACCGACTTGCACCCACCTGGGTGATCCACTATTGAACTACAAGTACCAGAGTCCCGAAGGGCGATCCGGAGGAGGGGCTAGCGGTGTGCGCTCCATTGCGGTGGTTTCTACTAATTGGCTCCCTTGAGCTTTGAGCCGACGGGCTCCTGGATGCTGCCCTGCGTGCCGGTTCAGGCATCGAGGCCATTGACGGTTGTTTGGCGGCCTTCTCCTCCACCCCTAACCATTTCTCTACTGATGAGGGAAGTTATCCCGAAACCCGAGCCATGTCTCGGGCGATACCCAAAAACCCGGGACATGTATCGGGTCTAGAGATTCATCAGTCCAACAAGTACCGACTTGCACCCACCTGGGTGATCCACTATTGAACTACAAGTACCAGAGTCCCGAGGGGCAATCCGGAGGAGGGGCTAGCGGTGTGCGCTCCATTGCGGTGGTTTCTACTAATTGGCTCCCTTGAGCTTTGAGCCGACGGGCTCCTGGATGCTGCCCTGCGTGCCAGTTCAGGCATCGAGGCCATTGACGGTTGTTTGGCCGCCTTCTCCTCCACCCCTAACCATTTCTCTACTGATGAGGAAAGTTATCCCGAAACCCGAGCCATGTCTCGGGCGATACCCAAAAACCCGGGACATGTATCGGGTCTAGAGATTCATCAGTCCAACAAGTACCGACTTGCACCCACCTGGGTGATCCACTATTGAACTACAAGTACCAGAGTCCTGAGGGGCGATCCGGAGGAGGGGCTAGCGGTGTGCGCTCCATTGCGGTGGTTTCTACTAATTGGCTCCCTTGAGCTTTGAGCCGACGGGCTCCTGGATGCGGCCCTGCGTGCCGGTTCAGGCATCGAGGCCATTGACGGTTGTTTGGCGGCCTTCTCCTCCACCCCTAACCATTTCTCTACTGATGAGGGAAGTTATCCCGAAACCCGAGCCATGTCTCGGGCGATACCCAAAAACCCGGGACATGTATCGGGTCTAGAGATTCATCAGTCCAACAAGTACCGACTTGCACCCACCTGGGTGATCCACTATTGAACTACAAGTACCAGAGTCCCGAGGGGCGATCCGGAGGAGGGGCTAGCGGTGTGCGCTCCATTGCGGTGGTTTCTACTAATTGGCTCCCTTGAGCTTTGAGCCGACGGGCTCCTGGATGCTGCCCTGCGTGCCGGTTCAGGCATCGAGGCCATTGACGGTTGTTTGGCGGCCTTCTCCTCCACCCCTAACCATTTCTCTACTGATGAGGGAAGTTATCCCGAAACCCGAGCCATGTCTCGGGCGATACCCAAAAATCCGGGACATGTATCGGGTCTAGAGATTCATCAGTCCAACAAGTACCGACTTGCACCCACCTGGGTGATCCACTATTGAACTACAAGTACCAGAGTCCCGAGGGGTGATCCGGAGGAGGGGCTAGCGGTGTGCGCTCCATTGCGGTGGTTTCTACTAATTGGCTCCCTTGAGCTTTGAGCCGACGGGCTCCTGGATGTTGCCCTGCGTGCCGGTTCAGGCATCGAGGCCATTGACGGTTGTTTGGCGGCCTTCTCCTCCACCCCTAACCATTTCTCCACTGATGAGGGAAGTTATCCCGAAACCCGAGCCATGTCTCGGGCGATACCCAAAAACCTGGGACATGTATCGGGTCTAGAGATTCATCAGTCCAACAAGTACCGACTTGCACCCAAACTGGGTGATCCACTATTGAACTACAAGTACCAGAGTCCCGAGGGGCGATCCGGAGGAGGGGCTAGCGGTGTGCGCTCCATTGCGGTGGTTTCTACAAATTGGCTCCCTTGAGCTTTGAGCCGACGGGCTCCTGGATGCTGCCCTGCGTGCCGGTTCAGGCATCGAGGCCATTGACGGTTGTTTGGCGGCCTTCTCCTCCACCCCTAACCATTTCTCTACTGATGAGGGAAGTTATCCCGAAACCCGAGCCATGTCTCGGGTGATACCCAAAAACCCGGGACATGTATCGGGTCTAGAGATTCATCAGTCCAACAAGTACCGACTTGCACCCACCTGGGTGATCCACTATTGAACTACAAGTACCAGAGTCCCGAGGGGCGATCCGGAGGAGGGGCTAGCGGTGTGCGCTCCATTGCGGTGGTTTCTACTAATTGGCTCCCTTGAGCTTTGAGCCGACGGGCTCCTGGATGCTGCCCTGCGTGCCGGTTCAGGCATCGAGGCCATTGACGGTTGTTTGGTGGCCTTCTCCTCCACCCCTAACCATTTCTCTACTGATGAGGGAAGTTATCCCGAAACCCGAGCCATGTCTCGGGTGATACCCAAAAACCCGGGACATGTATCGGGTCTAGAGATTCATCAGTCCAACAAGTACCGACTTGCACCCACCTGGGTGATCCACTATTGAACTACAAGTACCAGAGTCCCGAGGGGCGATCCGGAGGAGGGGCTAGCGGTGTGCGCTCCATTGCGGTGGTTTCTACAAATTGGCTCCCTTGAGCTTTGAGCCGACGGGCTCCTGGATGCTGCCCTGCGTGCCGGTTCAGGCATCAAGGCCATTGACGGTTGTTTGGCGGCCTTCTCCTCCACCCCTAACCATTTCTCTACTGATGAGGGAAGTTATCCCGAAACCCGAGCCATGTCTCGGGTGATACCCAAAAACCCGGGACATGTATCGGGTCTAGAGATTCATCAGTCCAACAAGTACCGACTTGCACCCACCTGGGTGATCCACTATTGAACTACAAGTACCAGAGTCCCGAGGGGCGATCCGGAGGAGGGGCTAGCGGTGTGCGCTCCATTGCGGTGGTTTCTACTAATTGGCTCCCTTGAGCTTTGAGCCGACGGGCTCCTGGATGCTGCCCTGCGTGCCGGTTCAGGCATCGAGGCCATTGACGGTTGTTTGGCGGCCTTCTCCCCCACCCCTAACCATTTCTCTACTGATGAGGGAAGTTATCCCGAAACCCGAGCCATGTCTCGGGTGATACCCAAAAACCCGGGACATGTATCGGGTCTAGAGATTCATCAGTCCAACAAGTACCGACTTGCACCCACCTGGGTGATCCACTATTGAACTACAAGTACCAGAGTCCCGAGGGGCGATCCGGAGGAGGGGCTAGCGGTGTGCGCTCCATTGCGGTGGTTTCTACTAATTGGCTCCCTTGAGCTTTGAGCCGACGGGCTCCTGGATGCTGCCCTGCGTGCCGGTTCAGGCATCGAGGCCATTGACGGTTGTTTGGCGGCCTTCTCCTCCACCCCTAACCATTTCTCTACTGATGAGGGAAGTTATCCCGAAACCCGAGCCATGTCTCGGGCGATACCCAAAAACCCGGGACATGTATCGGGTCTAGAGATTCATCAGTCCAACAAGTACCGACTTGCACCCACCTGGGTGATCCACTATTGAACTACAAGTACCAGAGTCCCGAGGGGCGATCCGGAGGAGGGGCTAGCGGTGTGCGCTCCATTGCGGTGGTTTCCACATACAGTGTGTAGTAAGGCAGGATTCTTCTGCATGTTTACCCCCACTTTTTGCCTGGTGCTAAGCTGTTTTTGGACTAGTGTGGATACTGGAGTAAGTCCCTAGTTTATGGTACCAAGGTACCCAGGACATGGGTACCCCAGAGGTCTCCCATGGGCTGAAGCCTGCATTATGCCATTCATGAGAAACAATTCAAAATGGAACTACAGGCCTGCCATTGCAGCCCATGTAAGCTGGTGCTAGCACCACTTACTAAAGATATAGGTTTCCTATATCTTGGGTCACTGCACTTAAAATCTATAAGTCACCCCTATAGCAGGTCTTTGCAATCCTGAAGGCAGGGTGCTTGGTTCTAAGTGAGAGGTTGCCCCTGCATGAGCAGGACACCCCTATAGCCTACGGAGTCCATTCTCCAGGGTTGTCAGTGAATCAGCCATATACTATATAGAGTGGCACCTCGTAATTACGCGATGACCATCTCAAAACTGGCTGCAACGAATCCTATCATGTTTGGAATCAAACATGTTGGAATCATACATCCACACTGCAAAACGGTGTGGGAGTATGATTCCAAGCACTGGAAGAGCCCTCTGTTAGGCTCCCTGTCTATTTATTTATTTCATTTATAGAGCTCACAAATCACCCCAACCGGGGTATCTCCTCACTGTAACTGCTGTTGTCAAACAGGGAGTAGAACATTAAAACAGCATGGTTTTCAGCACTTTTCTGAAGGTTAGGTAGTTGGAACAAAGACGTAGGTGGATGAGCAGTTGGTTTCAGTATAATGGGGCCAAATAGGAGAAAGCTTTCCCCCACAACCAGGCTTGTGTTGTGTGATGTATGTGGAGGAGATCCTTGAACCCTGTGCAAAGGGTCCTGTATAGTATATATCTGAACAGTTTGTCTGTCAGATATCTTGGTCCCAAGTTGTTTAGGGATTTGTAGACCATACAGCAAATCTTGAATTTGATCCTTTTGCAACTAGGTAGCCAATGCAGCTTTTGGAGTAGGGGGAAGGAGGCTGTTCTGGGGGGCGCATTGGTCACTAACCGGGCTTCCGTATTCTGGACTACCTGCAATTTGTTCAAGTAGGATTCCTTGGCTGAAATCAACAAAGCATTGCAGAAGTCAGACGGCTTAGGGCCAATGCTTGCATCAGGGTTTTCCGCGTGGGGAGCGGGGAGTCATTACAACGACTTTCTCTGGAGGGCGCTCTAGGATAGGGGATAGTTTAATTTACTATCCAACACCTTCCCTACTATCCACGGGGACTGGTGTTGGAATAGTAAATTAAACTATTCACTATCAGCGCCCCCCAACGCAAGTCGTTGTAACGACTTGCGTTGTTAAAACTGCGTCGTAAAGGGACGCGTTGTAACGGTACGCGTCGTACCGTCATACATCTTCACTGATTGGATGAGTAACAACGTCCTTCAGTTGAATGCAGAAAAAAACGAAATAATGTTATTCAGAGAAGCAGTAGTGAGGTGGTCGCCCAACTGGTGGCCAGAGAAACTGGGCCCGGCCCAACCCCAAAACTAGTGGTAAAGAACCTAGGGGTCATGAGTGACCAGAAGCTAACCCTAGAGGAGCATGCCACTGATCCAGCGGCCTATAGGAAATATGCCATAAACAACGCTACCCAACTCTATAACCTATAAAATGATTTTCTACACTAACTTATGGACCCATTTACTAACATGACATATTTGGGCCTACTGAATCAGGTGGTCAGATTAAACCTAATTATTTTATTTACAAATTATATACATCTATATACATTCTGCAATAACGATATCATTTGAATAAATCATAACTATTTAATTGACCACTATTGGCGATGGCATCTAGCTAATAGCAACCTGCACTTCTGAATAATCAAGACCAGCTTGTTTGTCAAAAGTAAGATTTTATTAACTAATTTATGATATTTCAAAATATAGTTTTATAAATGTAATTTTATTAGCATTAAAGTAAGCAAGTTTGAAAAGATTCATGAGAAAAATACAGTTTTAAGCAAGAGAATCATAGTTTGAATAAGACTTAAAAGTTTAGCATTTTTAAAACCTAAGTCCCTAGCTAAGCTAAATTAATGAAAATTATAGTAAAGTTCTTTGAGGATTCTTACGTGCTCCACGCAAAGTCCAGCAGCACTTCACCCTCATCGGAAAGTCAGAAAGTAGCAGCCAGCCCATCCCTAAGGGCATGACTTTTTATACCTTTCTATGCTAACTAATCTAAGTAAAGGAAAGTTTTCTGAAACCACGACGTCCCATTGGCTAGGAGTGACAAGTGACATGTCCCCCACATTTCAAAACTTCCATTAGGTCACATTTCTTTAGGACCATTGTCTTTTCCAAACGTGATCTGGAGCTTCCTAGATTTGCAACAATTGTAAATCAATGTTCTCGCTGCGTCCATTACACTTCCGCGGGTGCCAAGTTAGAGCTGACAAATTGTTCTTTTCTACTGGTTTTTGACCTTGGCCACGTCCGACAAAATGATGACAGCACGTCAGATTTGCTCAGTGAATGCAGCTTTAGTGAACACTTTTTCCAAAATGGGCATCTCGTGATTCTCGTAGTAGTAACATTCAGCTTTTAGCAAACTCGAGCAAACTAGGCCCAAAAGCAGGCAACTTAATTTTCTAGTAATAAACAAACACAAGAAAAGTATTAATGTAAGAAATAATCTTGAATCTGTAACCACCCTTCGTTTTTTAAATGATTAACCCTCCCAATTAGTCTAATGTTACCTAGCAATTGCAAACAAATAAAGCAGCATTTTATATCTACCAATCTTCATGAATTCCATGAAACCTTATGTGCACCTAGAATAGTAGAAATGACACTACATAAACAAGGAAAGCAAAAATAAGCACATGCCTCTTTTAGATTTGCTGCAGTTAGTAATGACAAAAACGAAAACAACAAATTATTTTATTATTTTGCACGAACAAAAGATGCAACACTTATGCACGTTTATGAGCACACATGTTAGTCCCCCCATGTGTAAAGTTTAATCTAGATTGAGTTAGCACAACACATCACAAATCATTAATTTTATTATTCATGTTATGGAAATGTGACTTTGCGAGTTTAAACAGAATTCTGTTTTCTATCCCGCTCCATCAACTCCCTCATCTGGTGATTAACAAATCACCACACCACCACCCAAAAATTTGGTAATTTAAACTTCCGAGAAAATGATTCAAATTCATTTGAGTTAGTAATCCTAAAAACCTGTGTCTGCAAAATCCTCGGAATTGGCATAGCGTTCTCTGTGCAACTCCTGTAACTCAATCTCCCTTTCTTCTTCCTTTTTGAGCTTATAAATCCTTCTCTTTTCTTTCATTTGCTTCTTTCTTTTATGTAGCAAACAACCAATTTTTGTTAAAATAAAAATGAATATTATTATAATCAAAGGTGCCAAAATCTTGCCAAGAATTGAACTTCCAATGTTATGGAACCAATTTTTAATTGCTTGAAATCTTTTTGAAAGTTTATCTGTAAAATCATCTTCTTCTAAGGGAATTATCTCTGAATGCATCTGTGTAATATTCTTAATGTACATCTCAATGTTCTTACTTTCATCAGGTATATATGTGCAACAATGTTGCACATGCAAAATGCCACAGACTCCTCCCTCTTTTGCTAGGAGTATGTCTAAAGCAAGGCGATCTTGAATCACCATGGATCTGATTGCAATTACCTCAACATTCACTAATTGGAATCCATCAGCTGTATCTGTTGATAATCTATCAACAATTGTGGATAATTTTCTAATTCTCCCTGCATTTAGGGTTATACCAACAAAAGGTATTACTGCTTGAAAAATGTCTCCTAAAACTTCTGTAAAAGTTTCTCTTTTGACTCTATTTACATAATTATGAATTTTGAACAATCCTTCTGAATCTCTGTCAACATGAAACACTTTAGGAAAAACAATTCCCACATAACAAGTTCCATACCAATGGTCTGGAAGGTTGTAGTAGGCCTTGTCACCACAAACAAAATAAATCCCAGGAAAGATTGGATCTTTTCCACCTTTGAATCCCCAACCTCCCAAAATTTGGTAAGTATCTTCACAGTTACTTGCACCTACAAAGTAATTATCAAAAAGTGTATTATCTCTTCTAATGCAAAGCTTTCCACTAACTGGTTTGTCTATGTGAATTGCAACATTTTCAAGCATTTTGCCATTTAACTTCTCATCTTCTTTCTGCCAGAACCTGGACTTAGTCTGCTTGACTAATTCATTTCTTTTATAAATTGCTCTCCTTTCCTCAACCAGGTTCAAAAATTTCTTTCCCTCAGCACTTAATTTACAGGTTAGATTATTCTTATAAGCATAAGCGCTGCGAGGCCCTAGGGCAGTTATGCGCTATACAAATGCAATTTTTCATTTCATTTCATTTCATATTCATAAGTGAGTTCATTAGTAACAAGGAAAAATTCCCTCATCTGTTTAGCTTTCTTATGCTTATTTAAAGCACCCTCAATTTTTATATTCGCAAAAATCTCGTCAAAATCTGAATAATAATATTCTAAGCGTCCAGTTTGATAAAATAAGCTAGTTAACACACTACATGTTACACCATATGTAAGAGGAAGCATATTGTATGTCACTCCCTCAGAAACAGAAGCAGGTAACTTTACGCACACATAACAATCCTTTGCGTCCATTACCTTGACATATTCACTCAAAAGCTTTGTGAATGTATTACTGGAAAAATCACTAATAGTTTTATCTTGATGAATGTTAGGTTGATGATTAATAACTTTTGCAGATGCACTATGTTTAATTTGACTAACTGAAGCTTTACTTGTCATGTTAACTTTGTGTAATTCTCTGTTCATCTCCAAGGGGATAATCACAGCTAAAACTAACCAGAGCAGAATTAAAATGAGCAGACACACCAGAGTCATCTTACAGCATCTTTTGAAAACAGAACACCTTGAAGTGCTCTCCTTAACATAAGGCATTTTTGGTTAGTTTTGCCTCACAAGAAAAACAAAAATTTATTTTAAAATTCTAAAAAAACTAATTATTTATTTATACCCCCCTTTTAAAATCAATTTTTTTTAATTTTTTTTTTTAAAACCCTAAACAAGATTTCTTCGACCTTATGTCACAAATAAGTTCTTATTCAACTAAACAGTTTTTCTTCGACCTTGTGTCAGCTAACAAGATTTCTTCAGCCTTTTGCCAAACTAACAATTATGTACTTCAATCATTATCACTAATTTCTTCTATTTCGTCTTCTTCCTGACTACTATCATAAATGTCAATGACAGGTGGAATCACTAAATAAGTCCACTTCGGAGACTTGTATTTTTGGTTTGGTCTTATTATCCTTTTTCCTTTTCTCGACACTACTTCAATTTTCCTTCCAACTCCAACTTCTTTTCCAGGACTCTTTTGACTACTGATTTCTTCAACTTGCTCTTTTGGTTTCTTGATCAACCTGACTCTCAATCTTCCACCAGGCCAGTAGTCTGCTTTTCTCACAAATTTCTTTCTTGGTTCAGAAGCATTTGATTCTGACTTCCAAGCCCTTTTCCTTTTGCTTTCACTTTCACCTTCCACGTCACTTTCTTCAGTTTCGTAGTCTGAAATTTCAATCGACTCAGGAACTTCTCTATTCGGCAGTTTCACTCCTTCAGGAACACCTCTTTGTTTTCCAATACTGGTACTCGGTAATTCGTCTTCTTCTTCTTCTTCAATTACCTCCAACTTCCCAGATTTTGGATTTCCGTTCCTTACTTCAGAGCTTAACTTCTGCTTTTCGATACTCTCCTGGTCTGAAATTTCTTTTTGTTCTGCTTCTCTGTTTCCAACAGAACTAACTGAATCCTCAGTTATTTTTCCTTTTAATAGATTCTCTTCACCTTCAGAATCTATTTCAATAATTTCCAAGTCTTTTCTTGTCAGCTTTCCATTCACAGGCACATGTTCCAGATGTCGACCTTCCTGTCGATCTTCAGAATCTGGATTTGTTTCACCTTCTACTTCAGAATCAGAATCATCTGTAGTATCACTTTCAACATCAGAACTTTCAGGAGTTGGTACTGGAATAGTATGACTAGGATGAATCCAACGTTTCAATCCCTTGCATTTCACTGCATTAGTAGTGATCAGAATTATTTGCCTAGGCTTTTGCCACCTAGGAGCCAGACAATTTCTTCTCCGATGTACTTTTGTTCTGACCCAATCACCAGGCCTCAGATCATGTGTCAAAACTTTTTCATTTGATTGTGCTTCAGTTCCCACCTGATTAGATACAGAAGTCACTATATCAGATAACCTTTTACAGTAATCCAAAATAGCACTGTCATTTATGCTCAATAATTTACCTACAGGTACAAAAACTTGCCTCATAACTCTTCCCATCAAAATTTCATGAGGACTCAACCCTGTCTTTTTATCTGGTGTACTCCTCAATGACATTAGAACAAGTGGAAGAGCATCAGTCCACTTTACACCTGTTTCAAGACACATTTTTCCAATTCTGTTTTTAATTGTTCCATTAATCTGTTCCACTACCCCAGATGCCTCTGGTCTGTATGCACAGTGTATCTTCTGCTCAATGTTCAAAGCTTCACATATTAATTTCATCAATTTGTTATCAAAATGGCTTCCTCCATCACTCTCAATAGTGACTGGAAAACCGTACCTTGGGATAATTTCTCTGAGCAGCAGTTTTGCTACTGTAATTGAATCACAATGTCGTGTAGGAAATGCTTCTACCCATCTTGAAAATAAACAAACAATCACAAGAACATATTTTAAGCAATTGTGTAAGGGCATTTCAATGAAATCCATTTGTAATCTGGTAAAAGGACCACCTTCTCGACCAATTATTCCTGTCCCCACCACTGATTTTCTGTTTGGATTCATTTGTTGGCATGATAAACACCTTTGACAAAAAGATTCTGCAATTGTTCTGAATTTAGTATTGAACCAAGTCTCTCGGAAAAGTCTGATCATAGAATCTCTTCCAAGATGTGCCGGACCATGATATAATCTGGCCATGTCAGCAATCAAGCAATTTGGTAAAACTACTCTGCCATCTTTGTAAACCCACACTCCATCTTCATCTCGTGGTCTACAATCTGATCTTAACCACAGATCTTTTTCCTCATCATCAGCTTCATTTTGTAAATCTCTAATCTCATGCCATGTTTCTACAACTGTTAACATTAATGAATTTGAATCAGATTCTTTACTCTTTTCCCGATTGTATGCACAACCCTTTCTTGCACAGTATTTTGCAGTTTCATCTGCATAGGCATTTCCTTTTGAGATATAATCTACTCCTTTAGTGTGCGCAGCACACTTTACAATTGCGATTTCTTTTGGTAACTGTATTGCTTCAATTAATCTTTTAATGAAAACTGCATTTTTAATAGGCGATCCTGCTGATGTCATATAGCCTCTCTGAGACCAGAGTTGTCCATAATCATGCACAACTCCATACCCATACTGACTATCAGTAATGACAGTAACTCTTATATCTTTTGATATTTCACATGCACGAATCAAAGCAATCAATTCAGCCACTTGTGCTGAACGAATACCTTCAAGACATGATGCTTCTTCAACATCTGCAACTGTACAGACAGAATATGATGCTTTTAAAACACCTCCTTCTGTCCTCAGACAGGAGCCATCCACAAAGTAGACAACATCTGATTCAGGTAAAGGTACATCTTTTATGTCTTGCCTTGGTTTGGTGCAAAATTCCATGACATCCAAACACTCATGTTCAATTTCAATATCATCGATAATTTCAGAATCAGGCAGTAATGTAGAAGGATTTAAATTTAAACATCTTGAAATCGAAACATTATCTGCTCCCAATATGATTTTCTCATATTTTGTCAATCTGCTGCTTGTTAAATGTTGAGTTTTACCTCTTGTCAGTAATATTTCAACAGAATGAGGCACAAAAACTTTCACAGGAAATCCCATAATGATTCCCTCACTTTGTTCAAGACTGACACTTGTAGCTGCAACTGCTTTCAAACAACCGGGTAATGCTTTTGCAATAGGATCAAGAACTGCAGAAAAGTATGCAATAGGTTTCTTTAGATTTCCATGTCTTTGAATCAACACAGATAATGCACATCCTTCTCTCTCACTGCAATACAGTTCAAAACCTTTTTCATAATTCGGCATACCCAAAGCAGGAGCTTGACATAAACTCTTTTTCAAGTTCTCAAAGGATTCCATCTCAGCTTCATTGAGAATAATTGGATCCTTTACATCAGATTTTGTCAATCTCTGTAATGGTTTTGCAATTACTGAAAATCCACTTATCCATTGTCGACAGTAACCAACCATTCCCAAGAACATTCTAACCTGTCTCTGAGTCCTTGGAGGTTGCATTGCCTGAATCATTTTTATTCTCTCAACTGTCACTTGCCTTTTTCCCAATGCAATTCTGTGACCAAGATATTTCACTTCTTGTTTGCAAAACTGCAATTTTGCTGGGGACACTTTGTGTCCTTCATCAGCAAGACGATTCAACAGTATAATTGTGTCTGTCACACAATTTTCTCTTGTCTTAGCAGCTATCAACAAATCGTCGATATACTGCACCAACGTAGACCTACCAGGTAAATCTAGGTTTTCCAAAGATCTTTTTAACAATTCATTAAATATTGAAGGACTTTCTGTGTAGCCCTGAGGGATTCTACACCATCCGAGGGTCCTACCTTGGAATCTGAAAGCAAAGATTTCATAACTGTCTGGATGTAAAGGAACAGTAAAGAATGCATTGCAAAGATCAATGACAGTGTACCATTCCGCATCATGTGGAATCTGATACAAAATAACTGCTGGATTTGGAACTACAGGGCAACATGGAACAACAATCTGATTAACCTTTCTCAAATCTTGTACAATTCTATATGTTCCATTTGACTTTTTAATTCCCATAATCGGTGAATTACAAGGACTACTCTCCATTTCTTTTAAAACACCTTGTTTAATTAATTTTTCAATCACAGGTATAACACCCTCAATTGTTTCTGCTTTCATTTTATACTGTGGAATGTTAGGAAATTCTATTCCCTGTTTCAATGCAATTTTGACTGGATCGACATTTTTCATCAGACCCATTTCATTTCCAGTGAAATCCCATATCTCAGATTTCACTGTTTCTTTAAGCTCTTCAGGTAAATCTTTCTTTTCAAATGCCGTAAATAATTTTGTTTCATCTGTTTCCATCAGCATCATTGTCATCCTATATAAACCATCTTCCTCCATTGTTGGTAACTCAACTCCATCAGGAGAACAATATATTCTACAATTCATTTTACATAGAATGTCTCTGCCCAATAAATTCACTGGACTACTGTTACAAACCACAAACCTGTGTTTGTCTTTAAAATTTCCAATTTCAACTGGAACTGGATCAGTCAAGTCAGTTTTAATTTGTTGATTGCTTACTCCAACAACTTGGATGGTATCCCCAGAGAGAGGTAGGTTTTCAATTTCCACTGATCTAACAGTAGAACGGGTAGCACCAGTGTCCACTAGAAAAGTGATGTCTACATCATTAACTTTCCCATTTACAAATGGACCAGACTGGTCAACCTCAAGAGTGGCTCCAACAACACACTCTTCCTCCTCTCTCGGGCACCGTCAGCAATAATCATCAGAATCACTATCTTGGCTTTCTGTTAACAAAAATTGTTGTGAAGCATTTTGCATTTGCACCCTTTGCTGCTTTTGTGGTTTTATTACCTGTTCATTTCCTTGAAATCCCACACCAGAATTATATTTTTGAACTCCCCCACAATTCGGAAATGGTGGTTGTGGCAATTGACTTTGACGGTTATTCACCTGTTGCTGCAACTGTCGCTGAATGTTTAACTCGTTTAACCCTTGTTGCATCTGTAGCCGTTGCTGCAGGTCAACATCATTCTGCATCTGTGGATTTAATAATGGATTCTTTAAATTTTTAGGAGGTTTAGGACACTCGTCTCTCCAATGTCCAATTTCGCCACAATTAAAACAAGGTAGTCTTTGTTTCAACTCTTCTAATTTTGAGCTAAATTTCTTTGGGAAATTATTACCTTTAAACTTTCCTTGCATCTGGTTCAAATTTCCAGTTTGAACAAAATTTGTATTCTTATTACCCATGCTGGCAATCTGTTGCTCAGCCACTTTTACCTGAGCCCACATGGCTTTTTCTTTGAGCTTCTTTTGTCTCACTTCCAATTCATCGCTGCAATACTTAGCCTTTCTCAATATATCATCAACAGAAAGTGCTTGCCATCCGACAATGCTATTCCTGATCATGTCTGCAATTTCAGGTTTCAGGCCATAAACAAATCTATAGACAAAATGACTCATATCTTTTTCATCCAGCTTTTCATAGCCACTGTATTGTTTAAAAATTAACAATAATCTCTCATAAAATGAATGAACTGATTCTTTTGTTTCTTGACTTGTCCTTTCTATTTTAACCCAATCAACTTCTTTGGGTGGAATTTTATTTTTCAACCAGTAAATTACTTTTTCGTAAAAATCCATTACAAGAGGATTTGGAGCACCTGTGTTTCTTTGTTTCGTTCAGGTTCTGTTTTTGGCCAACTTATTGATATTTTGCATTCTGTCCAAAGATCTGATGGGACGACAATGTCGAAAAATCCATCCAGATCAATCCATAAAACTTTTGAGACTTTAATAAATCTGTCTACTTGCCTATACCATTCTACTGGTTTCTCCCTTAATTTCGGAAAATCATTTGTGAATAGTAGTATGTCCTGTCTTGACCATGGGACATGAACATATCCTCCCCCTGCAATCTCTCTCATTGGAAATTGTTTTGACAGTTTTTCCAATTTCTCCTCTTCCTTCTTTTTCGTCCATTTCACTCTCCACTTATTCAGTTCTCCCAGTTTTTTAATGTAAACAATCAAATCTTTTATATGCAGTATTCTTCCCATTGAGTTCAAACTCTCAATGTCATTTTCTGAAAAGTCTAATCTGTAATGTTTTGCAAAATTCTTTTGTTTACTTACATCAATTTCAAGTTCAGCTGCTAGTTCTTCTAACTGATCATATTTATTCTTCGTTTTCCACTGAATACTTTTACAAATGAACAATAGTTCATCATCTCGATAGTAATTTAAACTATCAGGACCAATGGTTCCAATTATTAATTCTTCAATATTTGCTTTTAATTTAGCCATATCAAGTTTCGGTGAGTTCACTCTAACTTCAGAACTCCCTACATCAGATTCTGCACCCATCGGTGTTTTAGGAGATAAATCTTCATTAAAAGTTAAATCTGGCATTCTCGATCTTGAAGAGTTTATTTCAGATATATCTGAATAAAATTTTTCAGCAACTTTCTGAATTTCTGCATTTAAAGGAATAGTCAACCCTGTCTTACTTGTTTCTCTTTGCTCAAAAACAGGCTGAACAGGACCAATTGTTACTGGAACTGTCACAGCTTCCATGCTTTTTGTTATTTGTCGAATTAATTCTTCCTTAGATCTTAAATATTCAGAGGAATCAACAGCCTCAACATTTCTGGTTTCTCTTGTATATTCTTTTGGAGCTTCCCTTGCCCTTGGAATCATTGAAAATTGTCTACCTTCATTCCGAATATTATCAAATTCTGGTCTTCTTGGAGTTTCAATTATTTCACAATTATTTGGATAAAGTTTTGGAGCATCGTTAATAGGAGGTGCACTCGGTGAAGTTTCTGTAGAAACCACCGGAGTAGACCATGATCTAGGAGGTCTCAAAGGTTGATTCTTTTTAGCTGTAGTGTATATTTCTTCCATGACTGCATCTTCAGATTCACTTTCTAAAGGAGCACTATTTCTTTTTTCAGTAGCTTTCCCAGTAGGAGTACCTAAAACCATTTCTTGAATTAAATACAATCCTTCGCTCATGTTTCCCTGTCTCCACATTCGCAACCTGTCTTCATGAGTTTCCCTTCTCCAAACTGGAGTTTTAGAAGGTCTTTTTATTCCACTAACTTCTCTTTGTAATTGATACATCTCATCTTCCCATTCAACTAAAGCTTTAAATTGAGTTGGTCTAGGTTTAGGAATAAGAGCATTCATTTTCTCTCGCAAATTTCTCAAAACCTTTACATTAAATGAACCATCATCAGGCCAAGTCAGAACACCATCACTCTTTGTATAGCGTTTCCAGCTATCAAACCATAAAACAGTATGATATCCATATTCACCTTCCATATACGCTGCAGGTGTTTTGTACTTATGAAGTAATTTACCACCTCGCGTTTCTATTTTCTTGTCAGGTGAAATTAAATTTTTACGTTTCTGAAACAATGTTGGCTTTTTCTCAACATGTTTAAATTGATAACTCATTTTTAAGAGTTAAATTTAATTCACAAAAACGTTCGTAAAATTTTTCCGGGATGTTCCGCAAAAACAACCAATCCGTGCGCGAAACACACCAACAATCCAATGACAGTTGAGCTACGTCACTCTTTGCTCAACAAATAAAATTGGAGTTTTTCTGATGGACCAATCAGCTTACAGGTCGTCAGAGACTCAAGAACCAATCAGAATACAGCTTGTGACGTAGGTTACCCAATCCCAGCGCGGCTCTGTGACGTACACAGCAGCTGCGGTTTCTCGTTTCTCACTCCTAGCGCTTATCCCTCCTTCACAAAATCTTTTCACAGCGCCATTTTAAGAACACTTTTCAGTGTATATTAATTCTTTAAACGATGACAATAAGGACTCATCTGTTTGTTTCACTATTTAGGATAGTTTTCATACATACAAGTATCCACACTTCGGAATAGTCGACGCTATTCACACTAAGGATAATTTTCAATTGTCAGTAGAGCAACTCTTACCCCACCCTTCTAACACGTAAAATTATGAACTCGTTTTCCTCTGAACGCACCGCGAAGTGACAGTTCGAAAGTTCCACTTGAACATAAATTACAAACCAAACTCGCACTTTCACACTGAAAATTCCCTAACTACAAGCACACATGAAATCCATACAGGACTCTCACCTGTTTATAGAAATCATGCACCGTTAGCAAAATAACGACGTTATCCGTACAGGACTCTCACCTGTTTATAGATATAAAACATGTACCCTTACAGGACTCTAACCTGTTTATAGATAATCATGTACCGACATTATTCTACCCTTCAATCAAGCTCGAATATACCTAATACTCTTATCACAGTGAGTTTTATGGAAGGCGCTTTGTCCCTATTCTCATGCTGCTCTAATTTCTTAGGCAATCCTCACTATTCAAGATTCGTACCTAGCCCTAACACTGTGTTGTACGGCGACAACACCTGTGGTACACGGCGATACCACTTGTGATACTCGACGATATCACTACAAACAGAACAGATGACTTGCGTGACTAACTTCTCGTCACACAATCTATACCGGTATAGCTTACAGATAGCACGAAAAACAAACTCGACATGTGTTAAAACATCGATCCTATTTTTATACCATAACACTTTAGTAACCCTTAGCAACCAACATATTACCCTGGTTACCCTTAGCAACCATCAATTTCTGCTACCAGAGAATTGATCCAGCGGCCTATAGGAAATATGCCATAAACAACGCTACCCAACTCTATAACCTATAAAATGATTTTCTACACTAACTTATGGACCCATTTACTAACATGACATATTTGGGCCTACTGAATCAGGTGGTCAGATTAAACCTAATTATTTTATTTACAAATTATATACATCTATATACATTCTGCAATAACGATATCATTTGAATAAATCATAACTATTTAATTGACCACTATTGGCGATGGCATCTAGCTAATAGCAACCTGCACTTCTGAATAATCAAGACCAGCTTGTTTGTCAAAAGTGAATGTCTGACAAAATATCGACATTCACAATATCGACGTACAAAAATATCGGAGCAAAAATATCGAAATCAAAAATATCGGCTTCCTATACTTAACTAGATATATACACAAATATCGATTTTTTAATATCGATATACAAAAACATCGTTTACTTTTATATCGACTACATTAACATCGGAAAACAAAAATATCGCTATCTACAAAAAATAATGACATTAACTATAATATCGACATCAAAAATATCGTGCACTTAAATATTGGATTATCAGCTATATCGACTTTTTATATGCATCTGTTTGCATAATTAATTAACGTTTTATATGTTTTCACATCTAAATAAACACACAATACTTACGTTAATACTATAGACACACCATTAATCGGTCAAAAATATTCTATTGGTATAATTATATCACCTACACATATAAAAATATTCTATACTACTTTGTATAATTTTATAATTTTTGGGGGATTTTCACTTCTATTACAAAGTAATCACAACTTAAATTCAAATATACTAACTAACCAATCACAAACCTAATTTTTTAAATGAACCAATAGCAAAGTAATTACTACTGACACTCCCCTATATAAACAATTAAAATCTAAGCACAAACTACTTGCCAAAAGTCACTGAAGGAGATTCATCTCTATCCGAATTGCTGCACAACAACTAGAAGAACCAGACTATCAACCTACTATCACATCTTCTAAGTAAGTAAATAAAATAGAAACTGCATTATTTGCTACTACTACTTACTTACCTGCTAAATACCCAGTGCCCCTTTGCTATTCATACTACTTAACATGCTAAATAATTATATGAAACCATTTTTTGTAGATACAACGACTACTGAATATTCTACTCAAAATAACTGTGAACAAACCCTAGGAATACAGATTCTAATAACTATGTAAGTAATTTAACATTGTTTCATTATGTGCACATAAATCTAAACACACAGAAATAATTACTTTTGCCCCACATATTTCTTTTTTTCTGTAGATTCTACTACTGAAAACTGCACTACTAATGAACTAAGGACATCAGTACTATTTCTCCAATACATTTTACTAAGTAAGTATTATGCAACTGAAATAAATGTGCAAAAACAATACAAACATTTAGAACTGTTCTAATTATTTTCTATTATATATTTTTTATTTACAGAGCAAACACAACGAATAGATATACAGACATAATACAGAACTCCACATTCTGAATAATACAGATACTAATCACAAAGTAAGTATATTAAAGAACATAATTACCAGATAATCTATTAAAAAACATACCAACATGGTGATTATTCTAACACATATGTTCCTTTTTTATTTGAGATAACACTACAAACTACTCTCCAGAAGCAGAAGAAACTACTATACTGGCAAAGACCAACCTAAAAAAATATGTAAGTATCTTCACAATGTGAATCATGAAGATACACTTTTGTAGTAGAAATGAGCTCTAACATTGCAAATGTACCGAAACATTAATTAATAATATACTACTTTCATGTTTTTCATAACAGCTACAACAACATCACAAACAATTATCCCCAACTAAAGAAGCAAGCAACTCCTAATTTTGCTGTAAATTCTACAACACGTAAGTATAAACATTCCTACTTATCACTAACATAGATTATTTATCACATTTAATTTGACATTAACTATTATATATATATTTTATAGATATACAAAGTACAAAATGACCGAAGGAGCCGAATTTGTGACCAGTCAGAAAGGAAAACTATTACTATGCTACATGGGTTACACTTATACACAAGAAAAGCAATATGGCAGGAAAGTTAATTGGAAATGTTGTAAATATTATTCTAACAAGTGCTATGGCAGAGCAACAACTAGAGAAGCTACAGTACTGTATACTAGGGAACACAATCATCCACCTAATGTTACAGAAATAGAAGTTAGAACAGCTTTGGAAAATATAAAAGAAGCTAGTACAGGTTCCCAAAAGCAAACAAATGTCATTTTAAAAGAAGCCATTCCTAAAATCCCAAAAACTGCCACAACTCAAATGCCAAATATCCTCTCCTTAAAAAAAACTATAGCACGAACTAAAAAAGCTACTACTGCTACAACACCATCTCCCAGAACATATCAGGATATAAATGTAACTGCTAACCAAATAATAACTTTAAATAAACAACCATTTATAGGTTACGACAACGAAAACAATGACAAAAGGCTTATAATTTTTGGTACCAATATGAATTTAGTTAAACTGCAGCAAAGCCAATATTGGATGATGGATGGAACATTTAACATCTGTCCCAAACCATTTTTCCAATTATACACAATACATGGCCTCTACCACAACTGCAACATACCTTTGCTATATGCACTATTACCAAACAAAAATAATTCCACATATATGGAATTAATAAATATAATTAAACAAAAAACTAATGATTTTTCTCCTGAAAGTATCATTCTTGATTTTGAGCAAGCAATGCTCTCAACTATCCTAAAAATCCACCCCCATACCTGCATTCAAGGCTGCTATTATCATTTCAACCAGTGTTTATGGAGACACCTTCAAAAAACTACCCTAAGTGTTGAATATGCTACAAACTCATCTTTTGCTTTCCAAATTAAAAAACTCATTGCACTTGCTTATGTCCCTGAAACAGACGTAGCTGAACACTACAACATTGTTATAGACAGCCCCTTCTACAAACAAAATGAAGCTAAATTAAGTCCATTTCTCGACTACTTTGAAGACACCTGGGTAGGCAGACTCCACAGATCTGGCCACAGACGAAATCCCAAATTCCTCATACCCTGGTGGAACGTTTACAGAAGTACCCTTAACGGAGATTCAAAAACTAACAATGCAGTGGAAGGTTGGCACAATGCATTTGTACAATCAACTGGCAGAACCAAACCTACTCTAGAACATTTCATTAAATGCCTACAGAAAGAACAGAGCTACCAGGAATTTAGAATGGACCAATCTGTAACTGAACTTGTCCCTAAAACATCAAAGCAAAATAAACAAATGCACAAGTACCTGGAAGAACAAGTTAAAGTTTACCCTAGTACAAAAGGCATAGAATACCTAAACATCATAGCCAAAACACTACTCTAATTAATTCCCAAAAAGGTAAACAACACTAAAAGTATCACCTAAGTATGCAAAAATATGTAACGTGAGCTTCTAAAGTATTTAATGTATGCAATATATAGAGATATTATTATAATATATGCACACATTAAAACTAATTAACAAGTAAAAAACAATTCCATAATAAAAATAACATTACCCACCCACACAAAATAAGAAAGCAAGGACTTACCAATCATGTTGTCAATCCAATAACGTCCTCCTCCCCCAAAGTAATCCAGGTAGTGCAAAATTAACCCCAAAAAAAATGTAAAAATACAACAGTTCCAAAATGAAGACATCCACGTTGTCCAGAGCCATCGAATAACCATAAAAAACCCGAAAAATTGGAAAAATAGAAAGAATCGCTCCAGCAAAACCGAAAAATATAAAGAAGTGTTTGTAAAGCAGTGTTGAATTAAACAAACAAACACTTCCTTTAAAAAAAAACGGAACTTCCGATGTAGCGTACACCTATGACAAAAACATAGAAAACAGACATTCCCACCCACATTAATTAGCTAGTAATTAGGTACAAACATATTAAAATTGATGATTTCACTTGTAGATATACCGTAAAAGACTAAAATTAACTCTATATATAATGAGTTAACTAACTAACACTACGTGTATATACCATAAGTAATTATCTGTTTTCGAAATCTAAAACATAACTCCCTCACATTCAACAACACAAAATATAAGGTCACTAGTCTCAAAACATCAATAAAATACACATAAAACATATAAAATAAACCTTACCTGAAGCGACGTGAAGTGTCTCCCAACCGCGATCAACCCTTCTTCCAAATAACCCAAAACGACCTAACCCGGTTACAAAATAAAGCACCCAAATGCAATAAAATAGTCCCAAGTATAAAATATAATATCTATACTTAACTAAATAGGCAAAAATAAACCTTACATTTCTATTATTGTAAAGAAATATTTACTTTAATCCTACAATGATTTGATTAACAAATATGTAAATGAATGTAATAAATACATATTATGAAAAGAATAATATTTATGTTTACAATGTCTAGAAATATAAGTACATTGTCACAAATTATAATAGTTGAAAAATGTGTTAAAACTTTTTGTACAAAAGTATGAAAATAATAATGCTTCTGTATAGTTGCTTATCATTGTGTTTATAAAATATGTTTATAAAACCAAATGTAATAAAAAGATTTTTGTTATGAAATAACATTTTATTTGTGAAACATAAATAAAAATAATGTTTCTACAATCATGTTGAACTATTTGTATCATTAACTTACTATAATGTAACAATCTTATGAGAAAATTTGCACTGTATATTAAATGTGAGTATATGTTGGACTCTAATAATTTAATTATTACTATACCAAATCCAGCTTACATTAAACTAAAACTGACCCTGAACCCAAAAAATACCCCTTTACCCAAAAACTGAAAACTGACCCTGAACCCTAAAAATACCCCTTTACCCAAAAACCCAAAACTGACCCTGAACCCTAAAAATACCCCTTTACCCAAAAACCTAAAACTGACCCTGTACCCTAAAAATACCCCTTTACCCAAAAACTGAAAACTGACCCTGAACCCAAAAAATACCCCTTTACCCAAAAACTGAAAACTGGCCCTGAACCCTAAAAATACCCCTTTACCCAAAATCCCAAAACTGACCCTGAACCCTAAAAATACCCCTTTACCCAAAAACCCAAAACTGACCCTGAACCCTAAAAATACCCCTTTACCCCAAAACCCAAAACTGACCCTGAACCCTAAAAATACCCCTTTACCCAAAAACTGAAAACTGACCCTGAACCCAAAAAATACCCCTTTACCCAAAAACAGAAAACTGACCCTGAACCCTAAAAATACCCCTTTACCCAAAAACCCAAAACTGACCCTGAACCCTAAAAATACCCCTTTACCCAAAAACTGAAAACTGACCCTGAACCCAAAAAATACCCCTTTAACCAAAAACTGAAAACTGACCCTGAACCCAAGAAATACCCCTTTACCCAAAAACTGAAAACTGACCCTGAACCCAAGAAATACCCCTTTACCCAAAAACTGAAAACTGACCCTGAACCCAAAAAATACCCCTTTACCCAAAAACAGAAAACTGACCCTGAACCCAAGAAATACACCTTTACCCAAAAACTGTAAACTGACCCTGAACCCAAGAAATACCCCTTTACCCAAAAACTGAAAACTGACCCTGAACCCAAGAAATACCCCTTTACCCAAAAACTGAAAACTGACCCTGAACCCTAAAAATACCCCATTAACCAAGAACTGAAAACTGACCCTGAACTCTAACAATACTCCTTTACCCAAAAATAACAATTATTATGTAATTACAAATTAATTATTAATTAACAATAACAATAAATTAAATATATTAGCACATTAGCTGTAAATAAATAAATGTAATTATTAATATTATTTTTTCCAAATTAATTTACAATAAGTAAAAAATATATATTAAACTAAATGAAGCTAATTAATATAATTAACTAATTAATATTAATTAATTACCAATTAATTATTATTTAACATTCTGTAAAAAATTATATTAAGTAATTAACTAATTAATAATAATTAATTACCAATTAATTATTATTTAAAATTATGTACAAAATTATATTAATTAATTAACTAATTAATATTAATTAATTAGCAATTAATTATTATTATTTAATTACCAATTATTTATGATTTAAAATTATGTCCAAAATTATATTAATAAATGAATTAACTAATTAATAATAATTAATTACCAATTAATTATTATATAAATTAATGTACAAAATTATATTAATTAATTAACTAATTAATATTAATTATTTACCAATTAATTATTAATAAAAAAAATTACAAACATATATTAATTTATTAATTATTTTTAAATTACTTCCCACCCTTATCCCCGATAAACCCAATAACCCGCTCCTAAAACTTGATATCTATTATTATTTTTTAATATTATTAATTTAAATATTATTTTAAATTTTATCTTTTTTTTAAATATTTTTTATTATTTTATGTATTTTTACATACATTTTAATACACTCCCCACCCTTATCCCCTATAAACCCAATTACCCGCTACTAAAACTAGATATGTTTTTAAAAAAAAAAATTTTATTAAATATATTGTAATTTTTTAATATAGACCTTTTTATCAAATTTTTATGTACAATTATGATATTTTTTCCTATACTATTTATTTTTTCCATTACTACACGATATTTTGTATTGTCGATATTTCGTCATACGATATTATTATTTTCGATATTTATACTTACTTACCTATTACGATATTTTTGTATCCGATATTTTTGCTTCCCAATATTTTTTACCCTCGATATTTTAACTTCGATATTTTGTCTTTACGATATTTTATTTTCGATATTTTGTCTGTGTACCGTCAAAAGTAAGATTTTATTAACTAATTTATGATATTTCAAAATATAGTTTTATAAATGTAATTTTATTAGCACTAAAGTAAGCAAGTTTGAAAAGATTCATGAGAAAAATACAGTTTTAAGCAAGAGAATCATAGTTTGAATAAGACTTAAAAGTTTAGCATTTTTAAAACCTAAGTCCCTAGCTAAGCTAAATGAATGAAAATTATAGTAAAGTTCTTTGAGGATTCTTACGTGCTCCACGCAAAGTCCAGCAGCACTTCACCCTCATCGGAAAGTCAGAAAGTAGCAGCCAGCCCATCCCTAAGGGCATGACTTTTTATACCTTTCTATGCTAACTAATCTAAGTAAAGGAAAGTTTTCTGAAAACCACGACGTCCCATTGGCTAGGAGTGACAAGTGACATGTCACCCACATTTCAAAACTTCCATTAGGTCACATTTCTTTAGGACCATTGTCTTTTCCAAACGTGATCTGGAGCTTCCTAGATTTGCAACAATTGTAAATCAATGTTCTCGCTGCGTCCATTACACTTCCGCGGGTGCCAAGTTAGAGCTGACAAATTGTTCTTTTCTACTGGTTTTTGACCTTGGCCACGTCCGACAAAATGATGACAGCACGTCAGATTTGCTCAGTGAATGCAGCTTTAGTGAACACTTTTTCCAAAATGGGCATCTCGTGATTCTCGTAGTAGTAACATTCAGCTTTTAGCAAACTCGAGCAAACTAGGCCCAAAAGCAGGCAACTTAATTTTCTAGTAATAAACAAACACAAGAAAAGTATTAATGTAAGAAATAATCTTGAATCTGTAACCACCCTTCGTTTTTTAAATGATTAACCCTCCCAATTAGTCTAATGTTACCTAGCAATTGCAAACAAATAAAGCAGCATTTTATATCTACCAATCTTCATGAATTCCATGAAACCTTATGTGCACCTAGAATAGTAGAAATGACACTACATAAACAAGGAAAGCAAAAATAAGCACATGCCTCTTTTAGATTTGCTGCAGTTAGTAATGACAAAAACGAAAACAACAAATTATTTTATTATTTTGCACGAACAAAAGATGCAACACTTATGCACGTTTATGAGCACACATGTTAGTCCCCCCCATGTGTAAAGTTTAATCTAGATTGAGTTAGCACAACACATCACAAATCATTAATTTTATTATTCATGTTATGGAAATGTGACTTTGCGAGTTTAAACAGAATTCTGTTTTCTATCCCGCTCCATCACCACCACAACAACTGGGGCCTGTTTCCACACACTTAGCCTTCTCGCAGAGTTTAGATATAAAAGAACGTAGTATTTAATATTTTGAGTGGTATATTCATGACTATAATATATTGTTTGTTATATGCCTCCAATTTAAATATATATTTTCTTCCTCAAGACGTGTTTTAAAGATGTACATTCCCCTATCGACACCTCCGTGGCCATTGCTCCTCTTTGTTTTTTTCCTTCATTATCAACAGCTAAGTTATGGGTTAGCGCACCAGGGGGTAGTCAATCACAAGACTGTAAGTCAGTCAGAGGGGCAAAGTGATTCTCTGCCCTTGTTCCTGTGCTTACTAGTCTACCAGGACCATGGCTGGCAAAAGGAGTAAAACGAGCCATCCCAGTCAGGGCCTGCCTGGCCATAGCAGGTTTAGAGTTTTTCCCCTGTGGGCCGCTAGGGTGGGGGCCGGTTTTGGGCCCCTGGGGGGCCGTTTTTGTTACCATGGGTTGGCAAAATCAGCCCCCTATAACAAAATCGTCCGAAACCGGCCCTCGTAAACTTCTCCGCTGCACTCCCCCTCACCCCAGGGTGGGCCGGCTGAGCAGTTTGCCAGGACCGGTTTCTGTTCCCAATCCGGCCCTGATCCCAGTAAGGCCTCTCACAGAAGATGGAGCTAAAAACAATCTATAAAAGTAATCTAGTGGGGACACAGTGATCTGAGTATTGGATAGAAAGACGTTTAAATTGCCCTCAGCAGGTTCCATGCCGCATATTGGTTATTAAAATTAACAACTACACAATCCCCTGTTGCTTCTTTTGCGGAGTGACCCACCCATTCCACCCTCCTTGCCATAATAATATGCCTATCCAAACTACCGCCCCTTATTACATATTTTCTTGCATGGTAAGAGCACCAACAAAGAACCTTCACCATAAGCTGATCCTTCACCTCCCTTTGGCCCTCTCTCAGTTCTGGGACATTTACTAAAACCAAAACAAAAGGTGAGGCAGCTGGGGGGAGATCTAATGTTTGAAAGTGTTTTCTGCTTTGCCCTGCGGCTCCCAAATCTAAGCTCGAAACCGCTTCCCTTTCCCGTACCCCCGTTTACATTTCCACCCACATTAACATGTGTACTCTGTGACTCCGTTATATTACCCCTTGCGCTGTTTTTTCAGAGGATGCAAGGGTCAAGATGGGGTTAGGATAGATAAACCTGATACCAGCTGTGGACCACATAAGTTAGGTAAGTCGGGCCCAGTTCCCCACCTTGTGGAGTTCCTTTGGGCTTGCGGGACTCTCGCTCATGCTAGATGTGAAGGTATGATTGAAGCCCTTTCGCATGTGGTCCCACATTTGATGAGGCTTTCTACACATCTTCAATCCTCACCAATCTCTGGATTAACGGCTGAAGCAACAAGGAGACCGTGTTTGCTAGTCTAGTACAT
Source organism: Lissotriton helveticus (assembly GCF_964261635.1). NCBI lineage: Eukaryota > Metazoa > Chordata > Amphibia > Caudata > Salamandridae > Lissotriton > Lissotriton helveticus. The sequence continues at coordinate 131,403,869 of NC_136070.1, read as the reverse complement.
AAGTCCTCTTTTTTCACCGCCATGGGGTCATTATCAGTTAGCAACGTAGACCGGTCCAATGATTTTGTCTCTAGAGTAGTTTTGATTGTTCTCTGGACCTTCAGGGACTTTAGCTTTGTTTTCCCACCACCTCTTTTCTCCGATCTTCCAACCTCACACTGGCTGAAACCCCGCGCATCCATAGAGCCAGAGCAGGTGGAAGATCCTTCTCCCACTTCGCGGCCAAAACATGGAAGGAGTTCCCAGCAGACATCAGACACGCCCCCTCCCTGAACACCTTCAGGAGGTCTCCCAAGACCTGGCTTTTCGGCTAAACAGATATGCTGCCCCCCCTCAGCACCTTAAGACCCTCACGGGTGAGTAGCTCACCTACAAAACCCCTGATTGACAAAAGGCATCCATCAAAGGGATCATCAGGGACAATGGACATGAGATCCAACTAACTGGCGGTCCGTGAAATTTACGGAGGGTTAGTCACCCTAAATTTGCAGAAGAGAGAAGACATGTCAACTGCGTCCTGCTTTGGAGCACATCCATGTTCCTTGCCCCTTCTCATCACCTCACCTCCTTCCCCTGCAACCAGTTCTTTAGGGTATAGAGCCTGGGTATTGGGGGCATCCCACCACGTCCCCTAGAAGTCCTGTAGGGATGTGACAGAAAAGGAAACTGTTTATAGTCCTGCAGTCTCCCTTTGCCCACACATACATAACAATTCCCTGTTCCTTAAAAACTAAACATGCCCTGAGCAACAAGGTTACGTTATGTGTAGGCTTTCCTGTTTTCAGTTTCTATTTTTGGTAAATTCTGTTTTTTTTAGTGTTTCAAGTGATTTCAATACCTTAAAAAAATAGTGGTCCTCAGTGATTACACATTTTCGTGCCATTAAAAACACTAGAAACAGTGTTTTTCCGGTATTTATGGAACCTTTTGCTTTTATTATTGCTTGCTTTCTGCACTGATAGTGCATGGTATATGGCAGTGTACGTACAGTGTAAATGAGGTCCAAATACATTTTTACAAACCAAACTTATCGTAGTACACCATACAATACTTCTTCAGTGAGTCTTTGGTCATGCACGCTCGCTCTTTCCTTCCCATGTAATTTTTATCTGTGAAAAGGCCTTCTAAAAATTGGCACTTGAGACAGGCAACACCAAATTAGCCAGTATACAATTTTCTAACTCTGGCCACTGACACAGCTTTCCATGCCAATACTGGTGCACCTGCAGATTGTGATTCTCTGCGACAGCTTCTGCAACATATGCGTTGAACTGGGCGCATATGCCCTCAGAGTTATTGAAGCGGTCAAAAATGAGGCAGCACTTTTGAAACTCCGAAGAAAATTTTCCTGTACAGAAGGGATCTATATTTTGTGCAGTGTACCACAGTGAGGCTTCATTGACTTCAAATGCTATGGTTGGTGAAGGGCTATGTCTTATACATTGTGCAATAAAAGGTCCTGAATTGCTTCGTAACATTTCTTTGCTTACCAAGTGGCAAGCACTCTAGCATAGAATATGTTGTAGTGCCAAAGTCACTAAAAGTGTCGCCTAGACTACTCTCAAGGAGATGTTTCACATCTACACCAATAATGCTGAACACTTGGTAGACAAGACTGTTTTCAGACTCTAGTTTTTTTATTATGTCCACTACAGCAGTTATGCTTTCCTGTAAAAATCTAAGAATGCAGTAGAGTGTACTTCTTTTCAAACCACTATCAATATGTTATCTAAGATCCTCACATTTCTTGCCTTTTGCATCATTACTCAGTAAATGTTCTGTAAACAGTTGTCACATGGATAATGTAGCATTCAAGCCTTCAGGACTGAGAACCACTGGCTAAGTGACACCGTTGGGATGACTCTTTCTTTGATGCCACACAAAGCACAAAAAGGGAAATATTTGCATGCATAGCAATAAAGTGCACCAGAAGGGACTAAAAAGTCATTAGCATTCTTCATAAACTCTGAAGATCGTAAAGATGCTTTAAGCATACCATCGAACAAGTGGCAATGATCTCTTACAGGGAAGCACTTCAGCTCAGGTATCAATTGTGATAGGTCATCACTCAACTTTTTCATGTACATAGCTGAATCATTGCAAATACAAACAAAATCAATCCAATCTTTGTTGAACTTGGTAAGAACTTTTAGCAGCAGCATTCCAAGTGACATTGCGTTCCATGTTTTCCAAAACTCTGGTGTCATGTTTTCACCAGTATCCCAGATGCTTTGTGCCTGCCCTCTTTTTACATACACCTGTCACTATACACTGCATTGAATGTTTAAAACCTGGGGTGTTTGGCAATTCACCCACAATCACTACTGACTCACTAGAAACGGGAGCTGATGAATCAAAGGTTTTTACCTATTCTCCGTGGGTAAATGTGATGGTACATATTGGTAAAGATTCTTATGTAACCTACATTTTTCCTATCAGTGAAAGACTCAAATATGATTTTGATATTTCCTGATTCTCCACAGTTTATAAAATAAGTAAACAACACTTAAAACACGCTTCTAACCCCTGTATCTTTAGACCAAAGACCACAAAACCGAAAAAAGGAATAAGAAACAATATTTTAGTGACATCCCTAAACAACAAAACTCAAACAGAATAATGTTAGCCCGGTCTTTCTTACTGCTACCTAATATAACAAAGTTACATTGTATTGGCCCTTCAGGAAGAAATAACAAGCATTGGCATAACCAATAGGTCTAACTTTTGACACCTTATAGGTATTTAGTTATGCAGCACAATATCCTTGGTGCAACAACATCAACTGTTGCATGGCTAAACACTTATAAGGTCCCAAAGGTGAGACCTATTGGCTGTGCCAATCCTTGTTTTATTTACAAGAGAATAGTAGGGATATTGCCTATAGCGTTTTTGTCTTATGACCAGCTCAATTGTACCAACAAAGTGAAGCCTCTCTCTACGTTTTACATACGTTCTTGGGATGCCAAGTCAGCGGGCGATGGCAACTGAAGAGCATAGTCATATTTCACCAATGAAAGAACTCTTGAATGTGTTTGGTCTGTCTGTATCTGCCTATTCCAGTGATGGTAGTGGAGGGAATGTAGAGGGGCCAGTCCACGAGGAAGTAATTGAGACTACTTGGCATCTTTTGAGTAATGGTTGAGGCAATTCCCTGACAATATTGGATTCTCCTTGGGTGCTTGATACTTGGAGCAACAATTATACTTGGATTGCATTGCCCTATCAACACACATAGTGTTGCAAGGGCAATGCAATACTAAAACGAAGTCACCAAGCAACACAAGGCCACCTCACGTAGCCCTGCATTACTTGGTAAATCTGGAGTAATGCAAGCCAGTGCAAGTCACTCCCTTGCGTTACTCTACACTGGGAAGGCATTCCATGGTTGAGGCATGAGTGTTCCCATATATTCCACCCATGAATTGGGGTGCATTCCCAGATTTTCCAACACTGATAAATCTGGGAATGCCTCAAAATGCTACACTTTCCCAATAAAGGTGCGACAAGGAGAAATATTTTAACTCTCCTCGTTGTTTCCTCTTTCTAAGTGGGCTGCTTTCTGCAACACATTTAGAAAGAGAAAAACCCCTCTAAGGATTGCAGTCCACTTAGAAAGAGAAAAACACCTTTAAGGAATGCTTTTATGCAGGAATTGCCTTCATGCACAGTAACAATCCTGCCTGCAAAACAGGCACCCTTGCACCATGATGCAAGGGTGCCTGAATTGACACTCGGCTGCACTGATTCAACTGCTGATTCAACTGCTATAACTATGTATCCTGTAACTCGCTGATCCTCATGTAAAGCGCTCTGATACCTCCGGGTCTAGCCAGCGCTATATAAAGTTTTGCAAATAAAAAGAGCAGAAAAGCGCCACATCTTGATAAATATAGGGCATTCCTGCCCTCTCCATTTGACACAGCACAGCAAGTTGCACGGATGCCTTGATAAATTAAGTCCTCGCTGTTCGGTGGCTGCTTGAAAGCCCAGGAAGACTCTAGTGGTCTCCACAGTGGCTGCACCAGTCTCTCAATAGGCAGCGCCTCTAAAGTGCAGGCCATGGCAGCGTGGTAGTGTTTAGCTGGGTGCATATCTCCATGATCAACAGCCCTGGCCTGTGGATGGTTTCTGGAGCATCGCTCTGGTCCTCATGAAGAGCTCTCTTAATCATGGGTGCTGGTTGGATCAGATAGAAAACACTCTGGCTGATTCTCTGATCTCTAGAGCTCCCCCTGTAACTTCCGATGCTGCATAGAGAATGCTGGAAACTGCACCAGCTCAGTATGGAGCTACACAGGGTAGGGGCTACATAGCATCCCAAGCCTTTTACTTCATGCTCAGAGCATCCTGAAAGGCGCCTTTTTTTTTATAACTTTATTTTGCAGATTTTCAGAAAAAACAAAGCAGAGCACATACACCAGTAAATATATATAGCAGGTACATCTCAATAATGGCGGCACTTTACATTTTCGTCGGAAAAAACATAGCCGTTCATCCCGGTCATAACACAATGTAATATTTAATAAAACATCTTGTACGTAGGGGTCACCCTCTTAAAGTGTCCAGAACACATGGATTATCCAGCATATGCATAATTGTCTGAGTTAAATTGTTCCAAGCACGCAAAAATATGAGTACAAATGTACTATACTACTCAGGCTATCCCCGCTGGCTCCATACCCTGGCTTCGTTGTGTAGTGGAAGATTGCTGCTGCAAGGCCAGATAATTACGGAGAGGCCCACAAATATCCTTAGGTCTGAAGGATGTAGGACAGGTGGTGGCATATGTTTCGCTGTGTGTTGTACAAGTTGTCATACTTCGTACCCATCCTATCGTCGTTGGCACTTTCCTACCACCCCAGCATATCGCAACCTCTCATTTGGCTAGTAGCAAAGCAATAGCAGTGAATCTGCGGACTTTCAACGGGATTTGCACTGTATACCCCAACAATGCAATTTCTGGGATCGGCTGTAATGGGATTTGGATCATTACACTGAGGAGCCGTGGACAGCTCCATGCCAAATGTGCAAAGTCTGCCTGTGGTGCTTGGCAACGTTGACATGTGTGTGGTCTGGAGGGATCTATCCTATGCATTCTGGCGGGCGTAGCGTATAACCTACGGAGAAATGTAAAATGTAGGAGTTGATGTTTACTGTTTAATGACACCATCCCTGTGACTCTGCAGCATCCCACCCACTGTTCATCTGTAATTGATATGCCTAAATCCGACTCCCATGTGGAGCGTATTTTCGAGTCATCAAATGGTATCTCCTCGGAGCAGGCCTTGTAAAGGTGTGATGTAAGGTGCAGCCCTTTGTCGCTGGTTATTACCAATGTTAGTGGGGGGAAGGAGGGCGGCTCCAATGGGTAGTCAGGGAACTTGGCACGGAGTGCTGCGCGTAACCTAGCCAATATAAACTTGTCCATGAACGAGGCCTCTGAAAGTGCGGGTGTTTCTTCCGGATCAAAGATTTGACCGTAGTGAAGATGTCACCTATTGTATGGAAATTGAATTTAGCACAGGTCTGTTGAACTATTCTCTCAGAAGTAATGGGTATGTAGGGGGGTTCAATATGGGAAGTGAGGAGGAGTACAGAGCGCTCCACCGTGTGAGTTTGTTTAGTTTCTGCCACACCCAACTGGTAGTATAAACAGGCTGTATGATTTTTGGATCACGGGGGATTCCCGAGGGAATCACCGAGGCTAATGCGCCGGGGAAAACAATGTCTGCTTCGGGGCGGAGATAAGTAATTCTAGCATCTGGGTGGTACCAAGAGTGTGCGAAGCTGGCTTGTGCGGCCAAATAGCATAGACGGAAATCAGGTACAGCATATCCGCACCTTTCGTATGGAAGAGTCATGACCTGCCACCGCACTCTGGGTGTCCTGTCACCCCAAACCAATTTAATCAGCAAGGATCGTAATGTGCAAAAGAATTTAGCAGTTAGGGGGATTGGGATATTCTGAAATAGATACAAAAATCTCGGAAGCTCGATCATTTTTATTAGGGCTACGCGGCCTGCTATAGAAAGTGGAAGTTTAAGCCAGGATGCAACGCGTGTCTCCAGTTGGGAGATCGCCACTCCGTAGTTCCGGCGCACAGTCTGTTCCACATCACGATGAACGTGGATTCCCAAATATTTCACAGAATTGGTACACCAGTACAGTGGGAAATCCATAGTCCATTGATTCATTCCTTCAGTGAGCGGGAAGATAATTGATTTACCCCAATTAATTTTGAGGCCAGAAAAATTGCCAAATCTTAGGATCTCCCTAAGTAGTGGATCTACGTTAGTCTGGGGGTCATAGACATACAAAAGTGTGTCGTCCGCATACAGGGAAACTAGTAAAGGGCCTGTCCGGAGCACCAATCCTCTTTGGAGGTGTTTTTCTTGGAAATGTCTAATCAACGGGTCCATTGCCAAGATAAATAGTAAAGGGGAGAGGGGGCAGCCCTGTTGCATCCCGTGTGATAGAGCAAAGGGAGCAGACAGGGTCCCATTTAACCGCAGTCTGGCTGTGGGTCGTGTGTAGAGTAATGCTGTGGTGGCGATGAATCCCTGGGGCATACCATACGCTGCATCACGGAGAGGAAAAAGGGCCACTCTAGGGAATCGAATGCTTTCTCGGTGTCTAATAAAATTGCCGCTGCTGGGGTTTCTGGGGGTATTCTATGTAGAATATTAAACAGGGTACGCAGGTTTAAAGCGGTAGATCGATGTGGTACGAATCCCGATTGGGCCGGGGAAATTATGGACTCCATGAGGAGGGATAATTGGCACGCCAATGCTTTCGCTAGGATTTCATAATCTAAATTCAGCAATGACAGTGGTCTATAGGAACTACAGGGGAGGGGATCCTTACCGGGCTTCGGGAGTAATATTATCACGGCTTCTCTTAGAGTGGGAGGAAATTGCTGGGATTCTAGGGCCTCTGCATACATATCCAGTAAGTGTGGGGTTAATAGTTCCTTATATGCTTTATAAAATTCAGGAGTGTAGCCATCTAGTCCCGGGGTGGTGGATGTGTTTAATGCGTCAATTGCTTCATGTATGCTGTCGGCGGTAATGGGTTCTGCCCAAAAAATCTTGCATGAATTTTTCCAATTAAACCAGTGCTATCTCTGAGAGATATTCTTCCTGAGCAGATTGGTCAGATCCTAGCTTAGTAGAGTATAACAGTTTAAAATATGATAGGAATTCTTTCTGTATCAGCACGGGATCTGTAAGTGTATGTTCTGCTTCCGAACGCAGCTCCGTGACATATGCCTTCGCGTATGGTGGTCGAAGCATCTGGGCTAAGACTCTGCCAGGCCGCTCCCCCTCCCCCTCCCCATACACTCTGGCCTTATGGTATTTACCCATATACAGAATTTCCCTGTCGGCCGTCTCCCTGTATTGCAGGAGGAGGGCGGCTCTCTTGGTTTCATACCCAGGGTCGGGAGTTGCCAGATGTGTAGTGTCCAATATGGTCAGGTCTGACTCCATTCGGGACAAGGAGATTCGTAGATCCCTAAGTATCCCAGCGCTCTGTGAAATGCAGATGCCGCTCAAGTATGCTTTGAAGCCCTCCCACAGCACTGCCTCCGAGTCTACTGACCCAGTGTTGATATCAAAATAAGTTTCAATGGCGACATGTAGTGCTTCTCTAAAGTGCTCGTCTGTTAGTGCTCATGACGGAAATCTCCACTGTCTCTCATACCCTTAAGGGCGGGGGACGTGCAATCTTAACAGCACGGGAGAGTGGTCGGAGTAAGACCTGGGCAGCGTGTGTATGTTATGAAACCGACTGGAGAATTCGGGAGAGGCCAGCCAGTAGTCGAGATGGGTCCAGGTGTTACTAGCGCCCGTGTAGTGTGTATGTGCAACGTGGTTTGGGTCTTTGCGTGCGCCCCATGTCCAGTAGTGAGAGGCGGTCACACAGGGAGTGTAAGGCTTTGCGTGCTCTAGGCTTCAGATCAGGAGCCGTGGAGGTGCTGTTGAGGTGTGGGTCAAAGGTAACATTAAAATCCCCTCCAATCAACAGGGGGATAGGGCCCAATTGCAGTAGTTTTGCTTGCAAGTCGTGGAAGAAATCTGGGGAATCAGTGTTGGGGCCATAGAGACATCCTAATGCAATCTTGTAATAGAAAAGGGTGCCCACCACAATAACACATCTGCCAGAGTCATCGTGTAGGACTGAGTGGCATTTTAAGGGCAGTCGCTTATGAATTAAAATAGCTGTATCTCTGGCGTAATTACTATAGTTAGTGAAATAGCAGTTTGGGCCGCAGGCAGCCGCAAACCGAGAATGATCTCCCAGTGGGAGGTGGGTTTCTTGCAACAGCGCTATGTCAACGGCATGTCGATTTAAATAATGCAGAACCTGTTTCCTCTTCCGGGTGTTGTTTAAGCCTCGGACATTCCATGTGGCCAGGGTAAGAGGGGATGGACCAGTCGTGTGCCCTATGTGTGCCATAGCTGCGGGGTGAACTCAATAATGAAGTGCCGCCTAGTCTTGTACTCTGCTAGCAAACCAATAATCATAACAATTCTGAATTGTGTGCAATGCAATTTAAACAATTCCCATCCCACCATCCCCCACCCAGCCTTCCCGCCCGTCCGGAGAGGCAACACATTATTGCTCAAAACAGCCCACAGTACCCAATAACATACTATTGTTACATCAAATCTAAACTTTAGGGGTACGAAACATGCAATAACCATAGTTCAACGGTGTACACCAATTAGGGGGACATTTGCCATCGAGAGTGCAGTAACCAATGAGCAAATAATGACAACATATTAAGAAATGCTATTGAGGACACATTCTTTGACCAAGTCAAAAAGGATATTATTTCATCCAGGGTCAGACGTGGAGAATAAGTCTGCACTAGCTTCAGATCCGCTCAGTAAGGGAGAGGAGGAGACACCGCCCGGAGAGCCCTTGTTGTTTTGCTTGTAGGTGTGACAGAAGTCCTGCACCTCCGATGGGTTTTCAAATATTCGAGAGCGTCCATTAATGTCCACACGCAGTCTGGCGGGGTACAGCATCCCATATTTCAGTCCCAGGTTTTGTAGAGTGGCCTATACACCCTGGAACTTTCTCCGGGCATCCTGCACCATAGTGGTGAAATCCGGGTATATGGACAGTTTAGAGCCTTGCCAGGTAAGTTCACCTTTCTCTCTGGCCATCCGTAGCGCGGTGTCTCTGTCCCGGAAGTTCATTATCCGGGCGATGATGGATCTGGGGGGGAGGCCAGGGTTAGGTCTCTGTCCTAGAGTCCTGTGGGCGCGCTCCACCACAAAACCTGGGGTGAACGCCTCCTTCCCAAAGAGATCCACCAGTATGGCCTCTACCAGATTGTCCATGCGGCCAGACACTGTAGATTCCGGCATGGCCAGAAGGCGGATGTTATTGTGGCGGCTTCTGGCTTCTAAATCCTCTTTCTTTATTGCCACGTCTTTTAGGATCTTTTCCATTCTGTCTATTCTCTTTAGGGATTGCGCCATGCCGTCTTCTAGGTCTGATGTTCGCGATTCTACCACGTCCAGGCGGCGGTCATGAACCTGGATCTTGGCCCCCAGGTCAGCGATATGTTTGTCCAGAGCAACGAATCGGACATCTAGTGCTTTAAATCCTGCCCGCATTTCCAGTAGTAGAGGCCCCAACTGTCCCGATTCTTCCACGGAGGTGGACTGGTGTAGGCCGCCTGTCGCCATAGTGCTGGGAGGGCCCTTGCTCGTGTCGGTTGGTTTGTCAAAGGAGAGCTGACTCTGCTTTAAATCTCTGCGGCCCATGCCGCAATAGCCTGCTAGATAAGGCGGGAGGTTCAGGCTATAGACGTACAAACTCCAGTCAGGTGCTTCCACGGAATCACAAATCAAGGCGTCCACTCAGCTAATGGGGCGCTCCACGTGTGAAAGTTCTAGCTAGTGTCCAGCGGACGTTTGAGCAGTGCCCTCTCCGGTTAGTTTCGCCATGGGAAGGGTTATATGCCAGTTCCGTAATGCACCATCAGGTAGAAAAAGAAAAAAGGGGGGGCTGTCTCGATCTGCCATCCCTGAGAAATGGGGCCTATGCAGCGTAGAAAGGGCAGCTGAGGCAAATATGGCGTGGTGGGGCCATCGCACTGCAGTACAGAAAAGAAATGGTGATTGGGAGGCCAGGGGTGGCGATTGCACAGTCCTGTATACTGCGGTGATACCTCTTGGCGATAGTTATCAGGTGTCTCTCGCCTCCTCACCCCTCCAGCGGCAGTGTCGACAGGCCGTGATGTGACCCGTGCGGCCGCTCTCTTTCGGCCGGAAAGGGGAAGCTCAGTCCACCAGTGTATGGGCCTGTGCGTCTGCCTCGTCCCCACGCACACCGCGCCCGCAGCCAAAAAGGAGGGGGGGGGCCCAGAGGCGACAGCCGGAGCTATGATATGGGTCTGTGCTCCCCGGTAACCCCTTGACCACCCGCAGCGCCGTCAGATCCGGGGGGGGGCACTAGGAGGCCCGGTAGTGCGATGCAGGATGGTGAGGGGGAGAGCGTCCCCGGTCGGCGCTGCATGGAATGTGGCAGGGACACCAGCGGAAGAGGCCGTCACTCACTGCACCAGGCTGTAGCGGTAACACCGCCGGGTCCGCCGCTGGTCCGTCCGCCTCCCGGCTCTGGCTGAATCGTCTGGTCGGGAAGCACCCGGGGGTGCCGAGGGGAGTCCGCTCAATCGGCTGTCTCTCCCAGCCGCAGCAGGCTGTGGGGAAGCCCGGCTCCAGCCGGTATCGCCCGACCCCTCCCGTCCGCCGCAGAGTCAGTGTTCAGTGGCGACCGCCGGGAGTCCCCGCCGGGCCGCCATCTTGGATCTTCCCAGCCGCTCCGCTCACCGGCTAATTCAGGAGTTTTCTCAGTGCAGGCGGAGGGAATCTTAGAAGCAGGGGGCTTTTCCACATACCGTGGCAGTCTGACCCCACGACGGATCAAATTGGGGTCCCCAGGGTGTCCGACAGCATCGAATGGGTCACATTACCCTGGAGAGCTTCAGCGCAGCACGGCCATTTCAGTCGCCGGCTTAGCCACGCCCCCATCCTGAAAGGAGCCTTAACTGAGAATTGTAGACAGCATATGGTGCAGCAGGATGTGAAGGCAGCAAGAGGGGGTTAAGGAATTTGAATTTGAATTTTAAAATATTTGTAAAGCGCTCTTATACCGGATCGGTTTCATGGCGCTAGATAGCCGAGGGTCGGTGAAAGCCGGGCTAAGCTACAGCGGATCTGGAGAACAAAAAGGTCTTCAGTTGCTTACGGAATTCCAAATAGGAGGGAGACATCCTGAGAGCGAGTGGAAGTGAGTTCCAAAAGGATGGAGCCAGCACTGCAAATCTGGCCCCCCCGGCCTTCTGTTTCCTGAAGCGTGGAACTGACAGGAGAGCCATGGAACTCCTGATGCATATGTTTTTGGATGAATCCGATTGGACTGGCATGGTGTACATAAGCCCTGAGGCAGAAACTGCCTGGGGAAGTCTCCAGGTGACTGAATTCTGAAGAGATGAACCACTAGTGCCACGGTGCACTGATAGAATCCTTTGGATGCCATTGGGTTTCTGGTGCCAATTCTTGCTTCTAAAGGTAGTAGACTGGCAACCAGTGTGGGGTTATATAGACCTTGGTAAGGTGCATACCTATGTCCAGGCTAACCTCCAAGCAGAACAGGGGTGGTTTAGTATCTGGAGAGGTTATTAGGGCTGAGACTGGTCCCTTGTGGTGCGTCTGCATTATCTTGTGCCTTTTGAGCGCCAGTGGCGAATGAAGGAATGCTCAAACACAAGGCGAGGTCTTGTGCTTCTTTGAGTGCCACAAATCCCTGCCACAAACATCACACCATACCACACTACATCATCCCGCTTCTCATCACACTAAACCAGCCCCTGCAGCACAGCACAGCACAGCACAGCAACAGACTATATAAAAACCAAATCAGACCATGTAATACCACATGGACCAAGTAACACTGAATCATACCAGCTAATCCCATATAGCAGTCTCGCATGTCATCTGCCAATACACCTTCCATCATCACATCATGTTGCACCGCATCACACAACACTAGACTGTACCCTTCGGAGCACCATATCATACTGTACAGTGCTACAGCATGGCATACCAAGCCATAGAAACCCCATACCACAATACATCACAAAATGCCACATGCTACAATAACATTCCACACCATATCACAGCACACAACGTAACATGGTACAGCACACCTCTCATATCAACTCATACACATCTGCACCACCATCTACAGGCCTATACCACACATCCACATAAACAGCTTAAGCAGGGGCTGCCACTGGTCCCCATGAGCTAATGAACTTGGTTCCACTAAAACTTGTCTTCTTAGAAAACACCATGATAGAGCATTCTGAACTTTAGGTTCAAAAAGACAAAGTACAATAATAGCAATAACAGAAGGGACAAATAGAACATGAAATGAAATGAATGAAATGAAATGAAATGAAAAGACAGTTTGTAAAGCGCGATGGCTACCCTGAGGCGTCCCAGCGCTACAGACTATGCAAGCTGGAAGCAGAGAAGTTAGTCGGGGTAGGAGTAGGTTGGGTTCTGCACGTAAGTTGATAGAGAGGGAGTTCCACAGTTTTGGGGCATTGTAAGAAAAAGAACGACCTCCACTTCTGGATTTTTTAATCCTAGGGACTGTTGCCAATGAAGAAAAAGATGACCTGAGGTGTCTTAATGTTTTGTGAGGGGTGATCAGAGAGTGGTTTATGGGGGGCCCGCTTTTCCAGAATGCTTGGTGGGAGATGCAGAGTGCCTTGAACTCAATTCTGCGCCTAACTGGTAACCAGTGTAGAGTACGCAGGCCAGCCTTCGTTGACAGACGCCTAGGAATTTGAAGAAGAGTCCGGGCTGCCGCATTCTGCGCCACCTGGAGAATATTCAGAGTAAGTTGTGGGGCGCCTAAATACAGGGCGTTTCCAAAGTCCAATCTGGAGAGGATCAGACCCTGAACCACTGTTTTCCTAGCTTCAAACGGTAGCAGGGGAAGGATCTTCCGGATTAGTTTAAGAAGGCCAAAGCAGGTTGCAGAGAGTTTGGTGGCTTGGGCATTGAAGCTCAGAGTTTTATCGAGCCATATGCCCAAGCTCTTAATTTTGTCTCCGGGTAAGGGAGGCAAACCCAAGGAAGGGTGCCAAGATAAGCTAAGAGCCAACGGGGAAGGATTACCCAAGAGCATTAACTCGGTTTTGTCACCGTTCAATTTCAGGTATGAGTGTGTCATCCAGTTTGAGACTTCTTCCAAGCAGTTCCTAAGATTGTCTGAATTTAAGTCATGTTGGTTAAGGGAGACCACTAGCTGGGTGTCGTCCGCGTATGTTATTATTTTGAGACCAAATGGACGAACTACATTAAACAACGTAGGGCTCAGAGATGAGCCCTGAGGGACACCACAAGGAAGGGATTTACTTGGGGAGATGGCAGAGCCCTCAAACACCTGAAAAGAGCGGTCAGTAAGAAATGATTCCAACCAAGAAAAGGCCGAACCCACAATCCCAATGTCAGAAAGCCGTGAAAGAAGTGTACTATGGTTGACAGTGTCGAAGGCGGCACTGAGATCCAGGAGTATTATGGCCGCTGAACCTCCCTGGTCCAAGATCTTTCGTGCCTCCTCCGTCACTGCCAACAACGCGGTTTCTGTTCCGTGCTTGGGCCGGAAGCCAGTTTGGGAAACATCTAGTAGGTGGTTGGTTTCGATGAAATCTACCAAAGTGGCATTAACGTGTTTTTCCAAAACTTTGCTCATCCAGGGAAGCAAAGATATGGGCCTGTAATTCTTTATCTCGGACTGGTCGAGATTTGTTTTCTTTAAAAGAGCCCTGACCATCGCACATTTCCAGGGTGGAGGTACCACACCTGAGCCCAGTGAGGAATTCCATAGGTTAAGCACTGTAGGAAGAATGGTGTCATTGACCATTTGCAGTGACCGAGAGGTAGCTGGGTCCTTGGGCGAGCCTGATCTGACCTGCGGTACTATCGAGTTTAAGAGACAGGGATTAAGTGGCGGAAAGGCTTGTAAGGAGACTGTGTGATGAATGACGGAGGGTGGGATATTTGGGGATTGGATAGTAAGGGAGGTGGGCGAGAAAGAAGAGTAAATGATTTGGATTTTTTCCGAGAAAAATTCCGCAAGATCATTACAGCGGGCTTGTGCGCAACTTGGGTCTAATGACTGCACTGGGCGCTCTAACAGGGATTTTGCTATCTTATAAATTTCTCTAGGTTTAGACGCCGCTGAGTTAATTTTTTAACAAGAGAGAAAGATAAGAAAGAAAAGGTAAGGATTTGAGACACAAATGGGTAGATAAAAAGACCAGGAGGCAGAAGAAAAGTAGGATGGATTAATTGAAGGAAAGGTGGAAGAATCAATGAATAGAAGAGTGAAGGTATTATAGATGGAAGGATGAAAGCTAAACTGGAGTATGAAAGGATCAATAGATGAAAGGTTGAATTGATGGAAGTACGGATGAATGGACAGATACGGGAAGAGTACACAGATGGATGATAAAAGGGCAGAGAGATGAATGTATGTTGTGATAGGCAGATGGGGCAAAGTTATATGGGCTAGTAGAAAGGGAGAATGGATGAATGGGAGGATGGATGGAGGGATGAAAAGATAAAGGGTTGGGCACATACATTGACGATTAGATGAAACTGTGAAAGGATGATTGATAGATGGAGCAAAAGCTGATGACGGTGAATGGGACTCTCTTGAAGAGGGTTGGCTGGATTTGCTCGCTTCGCACAGTCGGTGTGATTTGAGGTATGGTCCAAGATGCAGTATTTTAATTTTCTGGATTCTCTGTTGCTTGGCACGTTTAGTTAACATGGCTCTGTGAAGACAGTTAAGAAGATAGTGAAGAACAAGTTACCGACTTCGAAAATATCAAAAGATGAGTATTGAAAAGTGGAGGTCGTTGTCTTTTACTGCCCTCTAGTGGGCATTGGAGAAGTGCTTTTCTTTATGACAAGAGAATGACCGGTCCAGTGAAATTACAACAAGCTCAAGCAATCACAGAAAAAGTTGGGAAAGGGACACTTTTCAAGCACTGCACTCGTGCTTGTGGTGGCATCCACATTGCGGGAGTGAGCAGGGGCCATATGTTTGTAATTAATATGGCCGCGCCGCTGCTCACTCCCGCAAGGTGGATGCAGCCACAAGCAAAGTGCAGTGCTTCAAAAGTGAAGACCGATTGCTAAAGGCCCTCTCCTAGAGCAACGCATGTGCGCTGCCTAAGCAAGACCTAAAAATGACTCTTTCACTCTCCTTTTTTTTTTCTTGAATGGCATTTAGTTTGTGGTTGTGCAGGGTTTTTTCAGTGTTTATATGTTTACAGTGGTGAGGGCTATTTCCCTTCCGGTGGGGTTTTATCAGTTATTATAGGTTTAAACCTAAAACTGGACAGCTTAGTTATGTGCCTTTGTAGTTCACACTATATCTTGTGAGAGTATCCTGGGGCTGAACAGGTATATGTGCCCACCCCTGCCTATGAAAGGGTGGGTAAATAAAAATACATACGTAAGAGAAAGAAAGAAAACTTAGGTAGGGGGTTCCCTCAACTCTCCAGATCCTGTAAACTATGTATCGTTAGGGAAGGATCCTCCTAAATATGATTAAATACTCACTATGAGGGGGATATTCCTGTTTTATGATTTAAATCTGTTTATTGATTTACAAACAATTGCACCACCTGCATCCAGAGACCGGTAGACGCAGTTTGGTAGGCACTGAACAGCGAAACCAGGACCCTCGAAACAAATGAAGACATCAACTCCTTCCTTCCTCTCCCTCAAGCTACCTCCCAACCCCCCTCCACTCCTCAAGCTTATATATCGATTTATGTTGGGTCTGGTGACTCAGTAGTGAATGTGTCCACTGCAGGGGCCTGTGTGCGACCTCATGATCACAGGTTCAAATCCCGGGGGTCCACTCAGCCTTTCATCCACTAAGGTCGATAAAATGAGTACCATTGAGTTTGATAACAATAAACATCTGTTATTCAGCCCCAAGATACCTACGGGGGTGCTTTACAAGTACACATGTTATGTTATGTTCTAACACTCCATGTAAGTCGGGCAGTTAATCCACATGGGAACACCCCGTAGCACGCATTGACGTCGATGTTACCAAGCTACAGAATGTCTGCAGATTGGCATGTCATGTTGCCTTCCTCTGCACAAGGGACGCGATGCGGTGGGTGTTCCCATGCAACTCCCATGGTTTATGATGCATTCCTAGATTTACAAGGAGTTGTTAACCTGGGAATGTATTGATAGAGCGCGCAGGTCACCCGACTATAATTTTATCAATGCACACTTGGGCCCATAATTCAATTCACCATATTTACTCAATCAGGTAACCTACTCTCTACTACCAGTACATTGAATAACTACCGATTCCTATACCATTGACTTACCAATTCTTGTCACTGGTACCTATGATCACAATAGATCAGGGAGTTAGATGTAAAGATAGGAAACAACTGTCAGAAATACCAATACATTTGCACTCATTTAGAATAACCACAGACTCGAGAAGTTTTGAAAACCCTTTATCTAATCTTCATCAAGAGTTGAGAGCAAAAGGTTTGCAGCAAGCAAGCTATCAATAACCAGAATCATGAAAAGAGTATAACCATGTAAAAGATATATTATGCCAACCATTTAGAATTCTAAAGGAAAGGTAAAAACACGGAACATACTATAATGAGCTTACAGAAATGAGACTTGAAATGGTATTTTCGAAAGGACGGGGTAAATAAGGGTCATGATAAAAATCACAGTTTAAACGCTAATAACGGGTGGGTAAGGAAAAGGAACACAATTTATAATGACGAAATTGAAGTAACCATGTAGCTATAGGGAAGGTAAGAAAATGGAACACACTAATAATTCAGAATACCACTTTGGTTCTACTAAGGGAGGGTAAAGAAAAGGAACATCTATATTTTCATGAACAGTTCTCGATCTTCAATTCTAAAGGATAGGAGAAAATTGCGTCATACTAAATTATCAAGAATCACGATTTAATAATGTCTCATAAGAGGAGGGGGAGAAAAAGGGAACATATGCAATTGTGATTTTAGCAAGATTCAAGGAGAGTAAGAAAAGGACGCAAATGTACTATTTGTTTCCCACACAGATTTATATTTACCTAGACAGGTGTGAAGACCAACCCTGGTCACGGGTCAGTTGAAAGGACAGGAGAAACCCAAGGAATGCAGTTGCGAGTAGGCCAGCAGGTGCAGTATGGAAATCAGGACATGGTAGACCAGATTAGGATCAGGACAGGACCACCAAAAGTTGAGACCAGCACCCGCAGTTCAGTTGCAACACCTGCGCTACTCCCTCTCTGCAGCTATCGGTCAAAAACCCCGATTGGGTTACCAATTTCCCCAGCAAAGTGTTTCGCCACGCACTTAAGGTCCCAGAACCCCGATTGGATCAGCGAGTCTGTCCGACAGAGTGCTCTGCAGCACCTCTGTTCTCGATCAGCTATTGAGTGCGTTAGGTCAGTGACAGGTCAGCTATTCGGACAAGTTGGACAATTTCTCTAGCTAAACCTATGCTAGTTATACTATTTTTCAGGTCAGTGTACCACCCCCCAATGTTGCAAATGTAAGAATCCCCAGTTTCGATTGGATAAGGAAGAGGACAGGTCATCACACCACCTAATATTTTAGAATTCCACCGTCTCTTATTCAAATTAAGGTTCCCGCCCATTGAGTTCAGGTTCTCATGATGTCTTCAATTCGCAAAACAATGGACAGTCTATTGATAAATACACTGTAGTCTTTTGACTTCTTTCTAAGTGGGGTTAGAAGTGAGTTCCCAGGCACATCTTGGCTGGTGCTTCTATCTGGCTTGCGTTCAATAACACAGAGTTCATCCTCTGGCTGTGGACTGTCATGCGCAGAAAGGATTTTCAAAATGGAGTATTCCCGTCCCTCATGCCCAAAGATTACGATACATGAAAAAGTAAAAAGAAACAGTTTTAGAACACAGAATAAATGAATATACTGTGTACCATGAACTTCTACTCTATACCCATTACTTTATTATAACTATAGCTTTAGTGATTAAGCAGAACAAACAGCTTTGCAAAAGCAGCAGTGCAAGCTTCTGGCATGTGAGAACATAAAGCAGCCATCTTAGCTCTAATGCGCAGATGCAAACAGCTACCCTCCAAACTGCGAGTACGTCACGTCACATGGGTATGACCGACGCATGCGCAGTAGAAATTCCCACGTAGCAGCAGCCATTTTAAATGCAACCGTATTAGGATTAGTAAACACATAAGCAAGCTTCGCTCGGATACCCCCTGTAAAGTGAAAATATGCAAAATTAGTAAAATGAACATGTTGGTTATATTATTAACGTTATTCGAGGTTCATGAGTACGAGCAAGTCGCTTTACGTGCGAATCCTTGCTCCATCAGTATCAAAATCTTACGCCTCCCCAAGGGAGGAACAACAATGAGAAATATCTTTATTTCTCCCAGTAGTTTTCTCTTTCTATATGTGCAGCACAGGTAGAAAGAGAAAAAAGCCTCTCATGATTGTTTTTGTGCAGGAAGGTGTCCTTCCTGCACAAACAGAAAAACCACCACTGGGTCTGGGTTCCCAACGGCACAGCTTGCCACAAGCTTATAATAAACAGAATAAATGCACGTGCCGCTACCAAGTTAACCTGACATCTTTTTAGTCACAACATACGACAGGAACGTTATGTTTACTGGATTAAATTCCAATTATTTTATTTGCTTCTTATTTTATTCAATGCTCTTATATTTGATCATATGCTTTATCAAATTTTGCGTAAGTTAAAAAACCTTATGTACACAACAGAAATCACATTCCTAACATTTCTTCATTCAAACATCAGTCATGTAGTATTGTAAATAGGAATGTCCTTTTGAAAATAAGAATGTGATTTCTGTTGTGTACATAAGGTTTTTTAACTTACGCAAAATTTGATAAAGCATATGATCAAATATAAGAGCATTGAATAAAATAAGAAGCAAATAAAATAATTGGAATTTAATCCAGTAAACATAACGTTGCTTCCTGCACAAAAACAATCCTACATGCAACAGGGTGCCTGCATTGGCGCTAGGCTGACTAAACGGCGCCAGCACTGGGGGAAAAGATAGAAATGGACCATATTGGATAAATACGGTGCATTCCTGCCCTTTCCCTGTGACGTAGGGTAGCATAGCAAAATAACTTGCTGCGCTGCTCTATGCCACCATTAACGTATATATACCTCTAAGTTCGCAAACTTCCCGATCTCTCTGCTTCATGCACAAGTACTTTTAACATGTTTAGCCTGCTTTGGGGCCACTGCAATTATGCAGCAATGGAGGACAAAATTATGTTGCAGTGTTGACTACATTATAAAGGCAGAGAAAGGAAGCAGAGTAATGTGTGGGAAATTTTCTGATACTTTATTATTTTTACTTGTTTACACATACCAACAGTCTCTGCAAAGCTTTTGCCTCATTAATACCAGTTAAACACACAAGTGCAGCAGTGAGAATGGTTACCAGTCAACCTTTGGAAAAGGCCTTCTACTTCACACCAACACAAGTCATGTGTTTTGAATGGTGTGAGCTACAAACAATTTTTTTTTTGTTCAAACCATCAGATTATGCAGCCGATGGTTTATTATGTGGCAAATATGGCAGAGCTTTAATTATGTGCAAAACATTTGCAAACTAGGATATTTTGCCATTCATGTATGTACTTCCTCATGCAGTCTCTATTGGGTGGTATTTCTAGACACCTACAGTGCTTGGGGAGAGACAGTCGATGAAGGTGTCTAATAGTGATTGCAGAGGATAGTAGTCTGAAGGGGAGAAAATAACTGATTGAGATAATCCGAGGAACACTACCTATTTCTGACTCTACCAATGTTTGAGTCTCATAATTTCAGAATTTATGCTTTTGCAATTCTCATTGCTAACTAACTCGATTAGTAATTACACAAACTACTAATATAATATTGTATCTCGATGGAGCGGGCTGAGCTGATCTGATCTGATCCGCAGCCAAAGCCGTGCAGGACCTGATCCTCGAAACCCCACAGAGACGCGCAGACCTGCAGTAAGTCCGCAGTGATCCGCGGCTTTCATGCTACTCCCGCGGAAACCCCAGGCTCTGCAGCTCCTCAGTGACATTGCTGTGGTGCTGCGGTGTTGCACCCGTGTCGCCCTCTGCATTCACCAGGCGTCCAGGCGTCCAGGCGTCCGGGCATCCACACCTTAGGGGTGAAGGAGCAGGGTGCCAGAGCAGGCTTGGCGTCCAAGAACCGGGAGACGGCGCAGGTGAGGGCGCTGGGGCTGGTCTGACCCCCTAATCGCCCAACCCTCGGCAGCTGCATCAGTTCCCCGCAGGGCATGAGCTAGCCGGCAGCACCCCATTCCAATAAGCATTGTCGGGTGGTCGGCAATCACAGTTCCGTCAATGCCGACCAGCTGACTTCCTGACTTCCTAGCAAGCAGCGCGAGCAGCAAGGGCTTGCTTTGCTGCGGCTTGCTCTGCTGTGGACTTGTGTACTGGGAGGAGGAGGACTGTTGTACCAAGGTGATTGCTGTTACAAGGCGAATACTGATCCAAGGCGATTGAAGGCGATTGAATCATTTGACAGTACTGTGGACCTACAGAGGAATTAAAGAGGTGTGTTGGTGCTGGTGAATGCTAGTGAAAAAGACTAGTGAATAAGACTATTAGCACACAAGGACACTGGGCACTAAGTAAGGACTCTTGCTTTGCTGCCTTATTGTTTTAACTGCTGCAGCGCTTAGCCAACCTCCCTGCTCTGGACCTGTTCCTTCCTTACGGCAGCTGTCCCTTATCGATAGGGCAGACGGGCTTGGGAGGGCGCGCCCACAAGGTGTGAGGGGGAAGGCATAGAAGTGCAGCAATGCAAGGCAGTCATTAGGAGGAGGCAACCTTACAACCCGGCCCCATACAAACTCACTTCCTTGCGATAAGCTCTAATACCGGGGGCAAGCCCGCCCAGAGAGAGGACGAAAAGGTCAAGAAATTGTGAGTTAGAGGTTAGAGTTAGAGTTACCGCTCACAAGGCAATCTATGGTAAGGCCCCAGCCTACATTAAAGATCGCCTGCAGCTGTATTGCCCGGTGAGAACACTTCGGTCTTCGGACTCCCAGCTCCTGACCTCTCCTCGTTATAGGTTAGCGACGAAGGGAGGGAGAGCCTTTTCAGTGTTAGTACCCCAGCTATGGAACAGCTTGCCTGGGGTGCTGCGTGAGGAAGGAAATCTCCTAAGATTTAGGAAAAGCTTAAAAACGCTACTGTTCAGGAGAAGCCTGAGCATAGTATAATTCGGTCCTGGTCTCCGCTCTTATTCCGTTTGTTACTGTTCTGTATCATCTTTCCTAGCGCTTAGAGACCTGCAGGTGATTAGGCGCGATATAAAATTAAAATAACAATAACAATAACAATAGTGGATTAATTGTTGTATTTGGGCGTGAGTGCGCGAGTGTGGAGACACGCAGAGATCCTCGCCGGGAAAAAACGCCACTGCAAAAAAAAAAAAAACTTCCCGGAACTCTATACCATCCAAGTGGGAATCTTGCTGCAAGTGGGTCTAATGCAAGCGTGAGTGCTGTGAGAGAAGCACTGTGACAATAAACGCTGCGGCTGCAGAGCACAGGCTGCACGTTTGCAAGAACGTAAAATATTGGAACTGTGTTATCCCTGAGCTTGAGGACCCGGTAAAGGAAATAAATAGTGGGCAGTAAGGATTAAACAGGATAAAACACAAGGTAAGAATGCACTCCGGCAAAGTGAGAACAGCGGGGACAACTGCCAGACGTACAAAGAAACTACAGCAGCCAAATGTGAAAGCCAGTACCTCACCAAAACCTTAATCTCACCAATAGCTAGAATGTTTGCAAAATCAGGAAAAATACTGGATAAGTTTGAGTTCCTGAAAGATCCCTCGGGTGCTCTTATTATTATGCATAAGGATAGGGAAAAGGACAATCTACAAACGCCAATAAACCCAATGTCAACTGAAAAACACAAGAGGCAAATTATTGAAAGCACCCCCCTAAAAGGAGATTGCGTTTTACAAATGAAGGACTATGAGTTCCAAATTAATGATCACGATATCCTAAATGTAACCATCACTCCGGACTCGAATAATGTCGACCTAGCTAACTTAAAGGATCCAGAAATGCTAGGAAAACAAAATCTACTAACTGCCAGCAGCATGATGGAATCAAAACTGACAGTAATACCATTGGAAGTAAATGTAGAAATTAGGAAGAAACCTCAGTCATACAATGATGATACTCATACCGGACCAATTAATACACTGGTTCACAATAATGATTATGGAAACCAAGAAAAGCTGAAAACATGGCAAAATAACACCACAAGAGAGAATGTGCTCTCAAAGGCAAATAACATCCATAAGACAGACTTTGCTTCTCTAACAGATCCTATAAATGAAGCTCCTCTTGAAAACAACCCAATTGGAATAGACATGCCAACTGTCGGAGTAAAATGGGACCTATTCTATCAAACATCAACGCTAACCCTAGAGGCATTAAATTATCAATCGAACAAGATGGACATTCAGATTGATCTCCTCACAATGATGGCAACAGCAGTTGCAGGGATAGATAAAAAACTCGCGCAGCTTAATAATCTGATAATCAGAGTCCAAAATGATAAACAAAAAACAGACATGGAATGCATCTGCTCCCCCCTATTGGAGAAACTTGCAGCAATACCGGAGGTCTTGCATACTATAATAGAGGATACAAAAAATGCTCTAAAGAAAGAAACTAGGCAGGAAGTGGGTACAAGGAAATATAAAGATATGGATATAGTTAATATGGAGGATGACAAAACCACCTCTAAAATGAACAAAGAAGAAAAAGTAATAGTGAGATTATCAGAGGACAAAGAAGAAACACAAGATGTAAGTGACCTTTTACCTGAAATCAATCAAAGGAATGCAATGCACGAAGAAGATATAAATACAGCAGGAATAGGAGAATATGATTATAAGAGACAAGACTCATACGGTTATACTATGTCAAAAAGGCAAAAGAAAAAACTACGCAAAGCAAGGAAAAATCAAAAGTCTAGCCAACAGAAAAACGAGGAAACAATAAAGTCTAGTCAGCAGGAACATGAGGAAACAATAAAATCTAATGGTATAACAAAAAATAAAGTATTGCAACAAGAAGAACCAAGTAAGGAAAGAAAAAGTTCTCCTTTGTCCATCAATGAGCCTAAGAATGTATTCTCGATATTCACACAAAAACCATTGCAGGAACAACTGTTATATAATGTGGATAAAAATGGACAAAATGAAATAAAATTAAATGAGATGGCTAGAACGAACCCTCCAGTTAAAAAACAAAATAGAATGGAGAAAGTTGAAGCCCAGGTGCAAGCAGAACATGAAAAAATTGCAACAAATAGTAAAAACATTCTCATAGTAAAATTGAAATACAAAAATACTGAGCAAAATGATAGGTCAATAATTCTGATCAATGTATACATCCAGCCAACAAAAGCAAGCAGACCTGATATATGTGCTACCATTAATACTGTACTGTTGGAACAAATGCTAAATAATCCTTTAGTAGACTACGTGATGACTGGGGATTTTAATCTGAACCTATTAATACCATTTATAAGGGATGATGTATCACAATCCCAGGACCAACACTGGTCAATACCGCAGCAAGAGCTTCAAGGAGTTACGAGCAATAAGGGGCGAAACCAAATAGGTACGACATTCATCAAGGATATGGAAGCGCTCGGTTTGCGAGTCCGTAATGGTCGATTTAAAGACGATAGACCGCCTGCATACACATATATAGCCCATAATGCAAGCTCCAGGATTGATTATACAATGGTCTCATTGAATATATTTCAAAACATAATCTCTTATAGGTTGGTTAAAGTCGAAGACAGTGACCATTGTCAGCAGATAATAACCACCAATATTACAAACAATATTAACCAACAATATTATACTGTGCCAGGATATACTGGAACGATAAACTACAAAAAATAATTTGGACTAATTTCAATAAGGACAGCATGAATGAAAAGGTCGAAAATATTATAAGGAGCTGTTTCATTGAAAATAGGAAGGAGTCAGCAGTTGGCCAGTGGGTGGAATTTACTAAAAAACTAGTGAAACCCCAATCCCGGAGTAACCCAAGCAATATGAGGTTGAATCGTGAAGCAGAGGAAAAAGATTCACATATGAATCTTCCATATACAATAACAAAGTTAAAAAGAGCACGGAATAGGATAAGAAGACAACTAAATTCCACAACGACTAGTGAAGAAACCCTGACTAACTTAAAAACATTGAACCAGCACCTAAAAAAACTTATATGGAATGAGAAATATCAAGCAAAACAGGAATTATGGTCCAAACTATTGCATGCAAGTAAACAGGCTAATGCGAGAGAATTCTGGAAAATTATAAACAAATTAGTACGGCCAAACAAATTGGTAGTTTCATCAACATTAACAGAAAAAGAATGGGTAACGTTCCTAGAAAACCATCTAAACAACAATGGTGCAGCAAAAATCACTGTGAGCATGCAAAACAGCTGTACAGCTAGCGACGAGATGCAAGAACAATTTGTATTTGCTAAAGTGCACTTAATAAAATTAATTAAGAAGCAGAAAGATGAGGCGCCAGGCCCTAATGGGATACCATTTGCCCTATACAAAGAAAATCCTTGGTTGACTTACTTGGTAAAAGTGTTCAAAGAAGTGATAGAGACGGGAAAAATCCCTGATTCCTGGCGAGGATCTCTAATCTCTCCTATATATAAGAAAGGTAATTGGTCTCTTGCAGAGAACTATAGACTTATTACCTTACAAGACACAGATGCCAAACTGTTTGCTGGAGTACTCTTAAACAAACTAAATGAATGGGTAACAGAAAACAATATTTTGCCAATGAATCAAACTGGCTTCATTAAAGGGCTTGGAACATTGACAAACATCATGGCATTAGCGCTAATAATTGAAAAATCATTGAGGATAAAACTGCCATTATATCTATGTTTTGTAGATTTTAAGTCTGCTTTTGACTATGTGCAAAGAAACTTATTGTGGAAAAAACGTCTGGAAAAAGGCATCCCAGCTGTGCTATTAAATCTTATACAGTTGCTCCACAACAAAACCTGGGTAAGAGTAAGGATGGGGGATGGTCAATCATTAACAAAGGAAATTCCTGCATTGGAAGGGCTGAAACAGGGATGTGTACTGGCCCCCCTCCTTTTTAATCTATTTCTAGGAGACTTATCAGCCAACCTGGATGACCTTAATGCACATCCTCCTAAGTTGGGGGATAAGCTGATATCCAACTTGATGTATGCGGACGATGCGATCCTACTATTTTTTGTATGCAAATGAAAATGGAATGGTTATTAATGAAACCAAAACAAAAATCATGGTGGTGTCCAGGAACATAAATGTGAGACAAAAAAATAAATGGTACATGGGAAACAACCAACTAGAACAAATAGAGGTGTATAAATACCTGGGAGTACTGTTTGACCAGAAGGGAACTTATCTCCTTCAGAAACAGGACATCCAAAGGAAAGCCAACTCACTAACAGCAGCATTCAAGATAGCACAAAAATCCCTTGGGAATTTAACTTATGGGCCACTATTGAAAATCATAGGAGCTAAATTGCTCCCAACTATTACATATGGAAGTGAGGCACTAATGGGTATGGATGCGGAACTAATTAATAAGGTACTTTCTAAAGTATATAGATCTCTCTTCCACCTCCCAAACAATGCTTCGCCAGCACAAATGAGACTGGAATTCGGTTTGAACAATCAAGAGTTAGCAAGAAAAGGTCAGTTTATTAAAATGTGGTATAGGTTTAAGAATGACCATGACAATCAAATTTCACAAATACTCTGGCAAGAAGTAAAAAATAATAAAAAATCACTTGCTTGGAGATATCTTCACGAGGCATTAGAAGAGTTCTCGCTGATGCCTATATGGAACAATACGATAAACAATGGATCATTTAAAAAAATAGTGAATCGAAAAACCAACTACCTATCACTTCTACATGACAACGACGTGCTGGCAAAAATAAAACACTCGTGGACAGTAATAAATGGATATGAAAAAAAGAAAGTGCAAGAATACCTGGAGATACCATGGTCCGAAAGAAGTAAACAATACTTTATGAACGCAAGATTTGGAATTCTGCCAGGCCTTAGTCACGCTCTGCCATGGAAAAAAACTAACTCCAGTCTATTGTGCAGACTTTGCAAAGGTGGAGAAGAAAATATTGTCCACCTCCTATGTATCTGTCCTGGACTACGTAGGGAAAGATGTGCATTACTCAAACCTCACCTCAATCTCCGGGGTATAAGAACATGCAGGCAGGCACTGAAAATTTGTCTTCATCCAAATGAAATAGTGATGAACCTTGCCTTTGTAAAAATTTTAAAGATAATAACTACTGAACTAGAAAAATAGATGAGGAAAAAAGCTTTTAAGAAAAAAAAAAAAAAATAAGTAAATAAATAAATAATTTTTACATTTTATTACTGTTTTTAAGACCCAAGCATCTCAACTTTAAGGACAAAATTGTCTATTTTAATTTTTACTGTATCGTACTATATAAACTGAAAATGATTGTGTATTGAAAATATTGTAAGATTTTAAATAATCAAACAATAAAGAATTTACTTACTTAATTGTATCTCATTCATCTGATATTGCTTAAAGCATCTGCAAAACCAACAGGTCTGGATTGTTTTAGGTGTATATATATTAATTTTTGAGTGCTATTTCTAGATACAATAACAGGAAACCAGGAGACATCTAATGCCGGCTTCATGACATGTTGCGTGAAGCACATAAAAAATGTAGAACTGCAATTTTGCATTGACCGAGGGGCACAGAATGATGTAATCAACAGTGTTTCCCAACATGTGGTGCCTCCTGTCATAGAATTTAAACCCACATTTTATGTTCAGAAAGGGTTAGAAAAAGGGAGGAGAAGTGCTGATGAAAGAAACTGCAAAGCTCGGAAACAAATGGTATCTGGTTCCACTTATAAGTGTATTTGGGACTTTCTGTGATTGAAAACGTATCCCATATTGTAAATGTATTTTAATGCCATTAACTCATATATAAAACCTCAAATAAACGTGTATCCATTGGTTGTATTAAATAACGTTATAAACTGTAACTGGTCAGTAAAATGCCAAACATACAAAAAATTGGTATGTTTTGCTCTTTTTAGCCACACCTCTGACTTCGCCCACTGACCCAATCCTCTGGTTATTCCCGCCTCCTGGTGCTCCATCCACAGTTCCCCTACTTATTTTTTCCCACTTCGACCACTGCATGTACATAAGTGTGAATGTGCTCCGTAGGTTACTGAACAGTCGGTGGGCCAGAATAGATATTAGGCGAAACTCGACAATCAGGCATAATCCTGCAGGTGACATCTTTGATTAAATGTGCAACCGGATCAAAATCCTATAAAGAATTTTTTGAAGGGTTTCACTTACACTACGCCAGAACTTAAGTTCCCTGCCTCTTCTCCAAGATGTTACTTGTTCAAAAATGTCTGTCGGTAGATGCTTATGATTGTTCTTCCTTGCACTTTAAAGGGTGGGCTGGTTGGTGCAGAGCTCCTCAAAATAAGCAAGTTTGCCAAAAGACAGCTTCAAACACCCCGGCAATTAATCAGTGCTTAGTTAAATAAATTTGAGGTATGGTTTGCTTAAAAAACAGTAATTCTGTTAATGAATCCTTTGTGATGATGACACAAGTATTGACTATTCTATTTCGGAGGCCCTTAACGTAGCAGGTTTTTGGTTCCTGGGCATATAGATGATCAAAGGCAAGAAGCACAGCATTGAAAAAACTGTGGGAGATCGAAATGTCTCCCCTTTAAGCATTGGGGTTGTATTATTTTTTTAATTTGTATTTTATGCGTTTTTATATAGAGCGACTTTACCCGAAGGTGTCAGAGCACTACACAATAGGAACAGCAGCGTTACATGAGAAGAAAATTACAAGTGGGCATGATACAAAAGCAAACGTTACATTACATTAGGCAAAGGTGACAATTGTGCATGTATCAAAAGCAAACAAAATACAAGAAGAGGTAGCAAATGATGCGTTACAAGAGGAAAAAGTGACATGTGTGCAAATTACATAAGCGTACAAATACAAGTAGAGGTATAAAACTGCAATAAATGGCAGACACTCAAAACACAAGAACACACTGGGAAGGCACTTCTATATTTATTTATTTATTTTATATTCTTCTATAGCGCAAGACTAGACCCCCGGAGGGGTATCTCCGCGCTTTGCCAGTGAGAATAGCCTTGGATGGTAGTGAAGAGTTGTATGGTGCGTTATGAGAGAGGGGGATCAGTTACTGGGGAAATAAGTGTGTTTTTAGGACCTTACGAAAGGTCAGATGGTTGGTCAATGATCTCATCTCAAGGGGTAGGGAGTTCCAAAGCTTTGGTCCAAGATAAGCCAGGGCTCGCCCTCCTTGTCTGGCCCTTTTTATTCTAGGCACCTGCAGAAGCTGCTGGCTACCAGAGCGCAGGGTTCGCCCAGGGGCGTATGGCAGGAAGATGTTGGTCAGATATTTAGGGCCTTTGCCTATCACACTTTTGTGGATTGTGCATAAGGTCTTGAAGTGCACTCGCTTCCTCACTGGTAGCCAATGGAGTTTAGTCAGCAGTGGGAGGGAGGGAGTCCTGGGGGGGGCGTTGAGGACAATCCTTGCTGCCGTGTTCTGGATTACCTGCAGTTTTTTAAGCTGCCCTTCATTTGCTCCCAAAAGAAGGCCATTGCAGTAATCCACTCTGCTGATAACTAATGCCTGCACTAGTGTTTTTCTATGGCAGTCTGGCAGGTAGGGAAACACTCTCCTTAGCATTCCGATGGCTCGGAAGCAGGTGCTCGCCACCTGGTTTACGTGGTCCTTGTAGGTAAGTGTTTGGTCTAATAACACTCCTAGGTTTTTCACTGTGTTTTTGGGACTGGGAGCAGGACCTAATTCCAGGGGCCACCAATCCGGTGTCCAATGTGTTACTGCTTGTCCAAACAGCATGACCTCCGTTTTTCCTATATTGCATTGGAGACAGTTTGCTGACATCCAAACAGATATTGCTCTCATTCCCTCTGCGAAAGATTTTTTTATCGCAGGTGTCAGTTCTTTAAAGGGAAAGAGGAGTTGGGTGTCGTCAGCGTATGACACTGGTGTAAACCCAAATGTTCTTGCTAGGTTGGCTAGGGGGGCCACATACACGTTGAAAAGTGTAGGGCTTAAGCAAGAGCCCTGTGGCACCCCCTTATTGAGCTCCCTGTGGATGGATTTGTGGGAGCCCAGCCTAACCTCTTGAGAGCGTCCTGACAGAAAGCTTTCCATCCATGCTAGTGCCATACCCTCCAGACCTACGTCTTTTAGTCGCTCAAGAAGTACTTTGTGAGACACCGTATCGAAAGCGGCGGAGAGATCCAACAGCACCAGAATCATAGAATTGCCCCCATCCAGTGCCATTCTGATGTTATTGGTCACTGTTTGGAGGGCAGATTCGGTGCTGTGGTTTGGCCTGAAACCAGATTGGGAGTAGTCCAGGCCCTCCGTCGCTTCTAGATGTTGTGACAGGTAGGTGTTCACATGCTTCTCGGCTATCTTACTGATGTATGGTAAGAGTGAAATAGGACGCAGGTTAGAGAGGTCGGTCCATGGGGAAGCAGCTTTCTTGCGTATTGGGTTTACCACCGCCCTCTTCCAGTCTGCTGGGACTTGTCCTTTTGTAAGAGATGTATTGATGACATTCTGTATGAAGGGGCCCAGGAGAGGGATCAGGGGGGGAACCATCTTAGCAGGAAGGAGGTCGTTTGGAGACCCTGATTTGATGTGAGTAATGAGATGAGGGAGGTCAGCACTTTCGATGAGGGGAAAGTGTGATATGGGGCTTGCACTGTTTTTATCTTTAGGCAGGTTTGGAGATGTGATCCTGTTAGTGCCATTCGTACTATGATTGGCAGCCACTATTTTTTCATATATGGTATTGATTTTACTCTCAAAGAAGGATGATATCTCGTCGCATAAGGTCTGTGAGAATTCTTCCGAGCTTTCACATGCGGCGGGTTTGACAAAATTTTGGAGGATTTTAAAAAGCTCCTTAGGACAGTTAGTAGCTTCTACTAGTTGTTGCAGAAGACGGTTTTTTCTAGCCTGTCTGATGTTTTTATAATATTGAGATTGAGCTTGATGGAAGACCGCTCTTTTTTCCTCGGTCTTGTGTTTCCTCCATTTTTTTTCGGCTTGCCTGCATTTTTGTTTTTCTTCCCTTAGCTCCTGAGTATACCAACTTTCTTGTTTGGAGGCGGGATACTCTTTGTATAGTTTTAGAGGGGCCAAAGTGTCAATGGCTAGCTTGATAGAGGCTGTAAGCTTTGCCAGTGCTACATCTACTGTATCTTCTGCTAATATGGTGGGTTGAACCCAGATTTCCTGTAAATTGCTCAGGGAAATTTTGTGCCATTGACGGCGCCAAGTAGGAAGGGAGGGTCCTTTGTTTGCCGGTCTTTTGGGAACTGAGAGTATAATTCCTAGCAGGAAATGGTCTGTCCATAGAATCTCTCTAGCTGGAAGACAAATAACCTTGGAGCAGTTGGAAATAACAAGGTCTAGCGTGTGGCCACCATTGTGCGTGGGCCCAGTGTTTTTTATCTCTAGACCTACGTTTGACAAGTCAGTAATTAGGGAATAGGATTCAGGCAAAGTTGGTGTGTCTACATGAATATTAAAATCCCCTAGAAGAATAAAGTCTTCATTGGATTTGAGTTGGGGAGCTAGCAGTTCTTGGAGAAGGAGGGAAAAATCAGGGTTTGGTCCTGGTGGGCGGTAAACAAGGGCTCCTTTCCAGAAAGTATGGCTAGTAAGAGCAATTTTAAAAAACATTATTTCTAGTTGTAGACTTTGGTATTGTGAAAATATGGTGACCTTTAAATCATCCTTGTGTATGATTGCTAGGCCACCGCCTGTCTTCCCTTCTCTATCTAGAAGTTTCAGTTTGTATCCGATTGGGATCCCCATTGTTACAGCTGTGATGGTATGGGGTTTCATCCACGTTTCAGTGATGAAACATATGTCTGGTTGGATAGAATTTACCAGGTCCCATACCTCATGCTGATGTTTAGGCAGGGAGTACAGAATTTCCAATAGTGGAAGAACTTCCTTCAGAGAATAGAGAGGGCGTGAATTCGATTTGGAAGTGTCTTTGAAGGAGGAGAACTTTGAGGTCAGTTTTGAAGTCCCTGGAAGAGGTGGTGGTCCGGAGCTGAGGCGGAAGTGAGTTCCAGATTCTCACCGCAATGCCTGAAATGGAATGGGCCATCGATCTTTCCTTTTTAAAAGTGGGAGGTTCAAGAATAAACTTTCCGCATTACGTGATGGTCTAGAGCCTCCAGAGAGTTTCAGTTTATTCGCCAGGTAGCGAGGAGAGGAGGAGTGCCAGCTAAAGTCTGTATAATCTAACACTGGTCATTGCTTGTGTCTGTCTCGCCTGTGCTCGGCCTTTACAATGCAGCTGGGATGCGGAACATCGCCTGAAGGAAGAACGAGTTGTGAGGTGTCAGTCCTCTTTAATCTGCATATGAGTCAGCCAGCCCAAAATTCCTTCAGCTTTGTAAGGAATAATGAATATACAAAGTACTTGAAGTAGAAAGACACCACCTCTTTATTCAACATATTTTTTTGTGTACATTTTTTGCGGTCAGTTGACCCTTTTTGTTGGGCGCACTAGCCCCAGCTGTGATGGTTCGTGAGATGAAAAGCTGTCTCTTCTTGTTTTGGGGGTCAGTTGTATGTACCTTGATTCAGGGTGCCTTATATAAAGCACCTTATCATCTCCCTGCGGTTTGTTGCCGCTCCTTCAGCCACATAGCATTTCAATGAATCACTACGACCTTGACCTGTCTCTTGAAAGCATTTTATTACCGGTATGTTTCGTCATCCCTTGTTCCTAGATATTTTTTATATTATTCATGCGATGCGATAAGGGCGGGGGTCCCGTTGGGGGAATTAGGATGTGCCCGACACAGTGGCGGGCACATCCTTCATTTTTAGCATTGTGGCGGGCGGTGCACTCTGCACCGGCCGCCACAATGCTAAAAATGCATTTTCGCATTTGCATATACAAAGCGGCAGGCACCGTGCCTGCCGCTTTTTACATGCAAATGAAGGGGGGCACCATAGATACCCCCCTGTGCACCCCCACCTCGGCCTTCACCAGGGGGGCCCGCAGGGGCCCCGGCATCGCCGCCGCGGAAAGGCACCTATTTACAAGCATCCAAATATGGCTGGCGGTGTCTGATAGACACCGCCACCATATGAACCCTTTTCCGCCCCGGCCGCAAGGCGACCGGGCGGAAAAGTGGCGGGCAGTGTTTGCCTCTGCTGCGGTCCCCCCTGCCATTGTAATGTGGTGGGAGGAAAGGGTGGCGGACGGGCATTTCTGTCGGGCGGATCGCCACCGACACCATGGCGGTGGCGATCCGCCCGACATGGTAATGACCCCCTTGGTATCAGAGCGCTTTACATGAGCACCAGTTTCGTTATGAACGCATTCCTGTTTTTGTTAGGCACCGAGAGATTAAGGGAGTTGTCCAGAATCACAGGATGTTGAGTGACTTTATCGAGACTCAACCTGGTTCCCCAGATCCGAGGTCCACCGCTCTAGCCGTAAGGCTACATACTCTGTTGATGTGGAGATGTTGATATGGAATAAATCTACTTGTTTTACTTGCACTTCGCGTGACCAATTGTTCAATAAGGTAAATCATATAACATACACACATTCTCTACAAATCAGCCAGTGCTTAATTTGTAAAAGAATAAGTGTTGGGGCCCAAAGTTTTGCTCAGAAGCCCACGGCTGGCACTACTGATTTTTGGCATGCCGGTTGCTGTGTAGTCTTGATTACCCCAAATGCCTCTTTAATGCACCACACACCCTGCGCCATCATTTCATATTTAGAGGCTCCTGCTTTCTCGTGGCGTTTGTCTTTCCCTTACCCTTTGTTTCCCCTTTGTGCACTTTTCACTGTCTTGTTCTGGCTTAAAGTCTAATGAGGAAAAATAAGTGACGGGCATGTAAATGAAATGCTACTAGTGAGCCTACAGCACTCATTGTGCAACCCACTAAAAGAGTCCTTTAAAATTTGTTTCAGGCCTGCCATTGCAGTCGGTATTGAAGTTTTAAACTGCCATCTTGACCAGGCAAAATAAACCTTTTGCCAGGCCTGAACCTTCCTTTTTAATACTTTTAAGTCACCCCTAAGGTAGGACCTAAAAGCCCATAGGGCAGGGTGCAAGGCACTTAAAAAGTAGGACATTTGGGCTTAAGTGTTACATGTCCTACTAGTGAAAACTCATAACGTCGTTTTTCACTTCTCTAAGGCCTATCTGTCCCTTTGACTAACATGGGGATACCTTATTGCATTTGATAATGACCTCTCTGCAGCATTTGACATAGTCTCACACCCCATCCGGCACCTGCTTGAGACTGGTATCCAAGGACCTGTTCTCTGCTATATCTGCTCCTGCTTAATGGATAGCACACAAGCTGTCAGCCTGGCACCATATTTTTCTGAAGTCTGAAAACTCATCTGCGCACGGTCTCAAAGTTCATCGCTCAGACCCACCCTCTTCAATGCATACTTCATCCCTTTGGCCAATGTCATACATGAATACAACATCACAATCCTCCCCTAGGCCGATGACACAGAGCTCATACCCTCCCTTATGAACAAGACCCCAAACACAAGAAACAAGTTCACCTCCTGCATGACCAGAGTTGCTAACTAGATGAAAGACATCTGTCTCAAGCCCAACACCGACAAGACACAAGTCGTTATCTTTGAGAAGAACATTTCAAATTGGGAGTCCAACTGGTGGCTGGCTGAACTCAGACTCACACCCAGCACCCACACAAGGAACCTCAGACTAATCAACAGCAAACTGGATATGACCGACAAGTAAATGCTGTCCTCCATCCACTCCCTGATGGTGCTGAGGAAGATCTTCAAATAGTTCCCAAGTAGCAGTAGAAAACTGTCTTTCATGACCTAGTCACCGGCAAGTTGGAATATCTGCACAACTTCTTTGCTGGTAACACCATGCAACTCACTAGAGGAATACAAACCATTCAGGACTCCATGGCTAGACTTCTTCTCAACCTCCCAAACAAAAATCACATCTCACCACACCACAACTCTATTGGCTCCCAATACACAATTGTGCTGATTCTAAACGTTTTTGGCTCCTGTAAAATTGTTTGTTCCATGATTTAAGTGACTATAACTTAATCCTGCGGAGCCATCACTGTATAATTTCTTTGTCACTTTGCGTCGCTCACGCTGTTCACGTTCAGCACTTGCATCTTCACCTTTCACCAATTGTAAATATCACCACTCACCAAGTGCCTTCGGGTTGTCACATGATTCTCTCTGTACAGTGCTGTTTAACTGTATTTCCATGTGAAACACCCTCCTTTGAATTGGTGAATAACAAGCTTTTAAACCATATGAGCCTCCTTGTTTCTTGTTCATGTAATGCTAACTGCATATATCATTTAACTGCCTCTAACTGATACCTGTTGGGAATTGTTGTTCTTCATACTCCACACCCATCCCAACGTGGTTTATGGGTTTTACTCCTGTGTTTCTTATACAGATTCTAAATTCCCCACACACACATTTAAGGCAATACACAACTTAGACCAAACTTATCTGAACAGTTGCATCTTATTCCACCACCCACCTAGACACCTCCTAGTTACACACATTCCAGGTATACATAGAACCAGATCAAGAGGACGTGCTTTCTCTTACATCACTCCTAAAGCATGAAATGGCCTCCCACTCCACATAAGAGTCTCCTCAGCTCTTCTTTAGATTTCACAAGAAGCTTAAGACCATGGGGCATATTATCAAGGACCGGTTTTAAAATTATCGCCGTTTTATCATCAGGAAACTGCCGATAAAATGGCGATAATGGGCTTGATAATACGCCCTTGTTAATTCCCATAGAAGCCCATGTTCTTGTATTAACATGGGCTTCTACGGGAATTAACAAGGGCGTATTATCAAGCCCATTATCACCATTTTATCGGCAGTATCCTGCCGATAAAACAGCGATAACTTTAACACTGGTCCTTGATAATATGCCCCCTGGCTTTTCAATGAACCAACCTACCATAGATGAGGCACTCACACCTGCTCAGAGCTAAGATACTCTTGCGGGTGATAGTGAGCTTAATAAATATACATAACATAATGTAATATTAACATAAGTTCCAAAGTGGTTTAGATTTAATGTCAAATTTCCAATATTAGACCTCCTAACCTGGCATGCAAGCCATGTAAGTCTCAGTTGAAAGTGCAGTATAGAAACTAAATTCAAATGTGCATTTGTTAGTTTACCTTTGTTAGTTTAACAGAAGTTGTTGGCCTGATGTAAACTCTATTTAATGGGTCCACCGTGCACCAAACAACTCATGTATATCTGTTGTGAACACAAAAGTCTAAAAGGGCATATCGCATATAAATACACAATCGTAAGATAGTTGCGGCTTAGGGAGCATAAACAATAGAACAGTAAACCGCATCTTGATAAGACACGTGTTTTAGGTCTCCAAGTAATTCCTTTAATTTCCCTGCTCTTGGAATCATCAGCACCTTCCCCCAACCTCCTGTAACAGTAATTCTGGGTTGGGGAAATGTGAAGGTTACTCTGGGCCACTGTAAAGATGGCTGTACTGCTATGTCCTTCACTAATGTGGACATAGGGCGCATGCAGCACGCTCCAAATTTGAAAGTGCAAGAAGTAACCTCAAAGAAAAATATGTTGGTTGATCTGTGGCACCCTGAGGAAGCCATCAGACACAAATGGGTCCCACTCATTGGTATAGAGACAAGGCAAGTACTGCACAAGCATCTCAAATGTTATGTTATGTTATGTTATAGTACGCTTATATAGCGCATGGCTACCCCAACAACGAGGCGTCCCAGCGCTTGCAGACAAGCCCAATTACATAACAACCGGAGGGTTGCGGCAGAGTATCTGCTCACCAAGGAACCTAAATGGAGGAAAACAGCCAGGTTTTAACGTGTTTTCGAAAATGTAGGTGGTTGGTAATAGAGCGCACACCTAACGGGATAGAGTTCCAGAGTTTTGGGGCCAGGAACTTAAAAGATCGGCCTCCAGCTCTGCACCTCCGGATCTTGATGGTACAAGCAAGGGAAAGGTCCGCAGAGCGGAGGGCACGCGGCGGAACATAAAAGGAACAAATTCCTTGCAAGATTTGGGGGCCTAAACAATGCAACATTCTATGGATAACACATAAGGTTTTAAATTGAATGCGCTGTTTGACGGGCAACCAATGGAGTCTACGTAGAACCTGAGAAGTGTGGCAGCGTTTCGGCAGACCGAACAAAGTACGGGCTGCAGCCTTCTGAGCTCTTCGTAGTCTATTAACGACTGTCAGATTGGACCCAAGCATAAGAACATTACAGTAGTCTAGATGGGATAAGACCATAGCTTGGACAATTGTCTGTCGGTTGGAAGGTTCAAAGAAGCCGAGAATAGGTTTCAAAGAGCGAAGGCGACCATAACAGGTACCAGCTACTCTTTTCGTGTGGGAATCCAGGGTGAGTGCGTCATCTAAAATCACGCCCAAATTTTTTACTTCCCTCTTGGGCGTAGGAGGGGAGCCCAATGTAGGGGGCCACCACCGCTCATCCCACTTTTGAGTGTCAGTGCCAATAAGGAGGACTTCAGTCTTAGATGAATTCAACTGAAGGCAGTTCTCTGTTAGCCAGCTGGAAATGGCCAGGATGTCCTCTTGAAATTTGGCTTGATCTCCCACAGTGTCGTTAGAAAAGGTAAAAATCAGTTGCGTATCATCCGCATAGGATATTAATTTGATGTTACGTTCCCTGGCCAGTGTCGCCAAGGGGCGGACATACACATTAAACAGCGTGGGGCTGAGGGCAGAGCCCTGTGGGACACCGCAGCCTAATGGAAAACTGCTGGATGAGTACGGGGCAGCATGAACCTGGAAGGAACGGTCGGATAGAAATGACACGAACCAGTCCAGAGCTTCATCTCTGACACCTATCTCCCACAGTCTCCTAAGTAGGATCCCATGGGAGACGGTGTCAAATGCCGCACTCAAATCCAGCAGCACCACAGCTGAGGTGCTACCCATGTCCTGTGCCACCCTTAGATGTTCCGTAACGGCCAGTAAGGCCGACTCCGTGCTATGTTTGGCACGGAATCCGTTCTGAGACTCCTCCAAGATCCCATTAGTCTACAAGAAACCCGTCAAGATGGAATTTACATGTGCCTCCGTCACTTTGGCCAAGTACGGAAGCAAGGAGATAGGCCGGAAACTTTCTGGCTTGGAAGAGTCCAGGGTGGGTTTTTTTTAACAGGGGGACCACCTTGGCATGTTTCCAAGATTTCGGGATAGTGGCTGACTGCAATGATTTGTTAATCAATTCCCGCCCTTCCGTCATGATGGAATCCTGAAACAGTCTAAACATCTCTGGTTTGACAGGATCTTCCGGGGACCCCGACTTGATTCTTAAAGTCAAGAGTTCCATATCTGTCTGGGAGATGAGTGGAAGAGTTAGGAGGGAATAAGGAAGATCTGGTGGGTCTATAACAGATCTGTAAGTCATAGACAGGCCTCCAGAATTAAATGTATTATAAATCCCTTGAACTTTGTTGATAAAAAAGCGAGCCAGCTCTTCACATTGCAAGTCAGACACTATGATGTTATTAGTCCCCACAGGTGATTTAGCAAGCTCCTTCACTAGCGCGAAGATAGTTTTAGCGCGGTTAGTGCTGGCATTGATCAGATCAGTATAATAGCAGCCTTGGTCTTTTTTATAAGCCTATGATAGGCTTTAGTGGCAATTCTAAAATTACATTTGGCTACAGAGTCATACGATCGCCTCCAGATACGCTCAAGTACCTTACACTGCTTTTTTTTAATTGCAAGCGCCTCACAGTACCATAAATGGGACTGTTTGCGCTTAGGTCTTGACATTTTCCTAGGTATAAAATGATCCAAGGACTCATTGATCCATTCTCTATAGACCAGATCAGCCTCATCCAAGTTAACAGGCCAATCTGGCCGGGAGTTTATTAGTCTAGCCTCAAACAGGGCCCCATCAAGTTTTTGCCATGCGCGTCTCCAGAAAGGAGGAGGAGGCTTTCCCCCGGAATTGGCTGGAATCTTAACAGAGATCTGCACCAGGAAATGATCCGTCCAGCTAAGAGGACTGGGGGTGGAGACTAGAATTCCCTGGATGTTTGAAAACACCGGGTCCAATAGGTGGCCTGCTAAATGGGAAGGCCCTACAACCAGCTGACATAATTGGCAGGCTTCCAGATCCCCTAGAAACTTAAGTATAGCCGGGGAGTCACAAGACTCCAAATGTAGGTTGAGATCCCCCAGTACACTAAAGTTAGCTGACTGCAAGATAAGGGCAGAGACATTCAAAACCAATGACTCCTGGAAAGCACTCGCTGGCCCAGGAGGGCGGTAAATCAGCAACCCAGTAAAAGTGAAGGTGTCTGAGACCTTTAACTTATAAAGAGCGCTTTCACAGTTGGCTATCCCTGCTGGGGAAAGAGTGCAAGAATAGATGGCTTTAAAAATCACCGCCAGTCCCCCTCCCCTACCCTTAGATCTATTCTGAGTTTGAATAAGATAGTTAGGAGGGAGGACTAACGCTGGGATAGCCAATGCGTCATTAGTTAGCCACGTCTCTGTTAAAACTAGCAAGTCAGGAGAATAGTCCATAAGAAGCTCATGAATATCCTCATGATGTTTAACAAGGGACCTACAATTGAGGCTTAATATCTGTAGGCTCGCAATAGTTTTTTTCTCAACAGCAGGGGCCGGTGGAGTAGAGACAACCTCCGTGGCCTCAAAGCTGCAATGCTCACACTGCAGATAATGTGAGCCGGGGTGCCATGAGTGGGCCGCACAGGCCGTTTGACATCGAAGAGCAAGTAGCTCCTCACGAGCATACGGGCCCATGCCAACAGACTAAACAACCAGGGGTCCTGGCCACTGGCGACGGACCAGCGCGGACGGTATATGGTATACGGTGTATGGTTTTAGCACAATTTGAAATCTGGTCTGGCCTCGGTAGGACAGATTCAGTCTAAGGCTAGATGAGAGAAGAGAGTAAATACCACTGGCCTAGGCAAGGTAGATAACCTCTCTGGAAGGGGAGAAGAGAAAAGCAGGACTGGCCTGAGAAGAACTGTTAAAGTCTCAGAAAAAGTAGGACGGCTTGGGTAGGATTGCAGAAGTCTCTGACAATGCCTGACTTATTTGGGAAGTCATAATTCACTGACTGGAAGGAGATAAGTGAGAAGAAGGAGGGGCTATCAAACTTCTTTTTCCTTTCCTTTCCTTTCCTCCGGTATTTCCTCACTTACTATTTTGTCCTTGCTTGCCCTCGCTCTTTTCCATTCTTTCATTTTGTCTTTAAGGAGCTGTTTCCATAAAACAGCTGAGTAAGTATCACTTTACCTTGCAACTGCTGATTTTGCTATCTCCTTGGTAGACCTCTTTGGCAGAGAATTGTTTGTGATGCGGGAATGTTAAAAGGGGGTGTTTTTTAAAAACATTAAATAGACAGGGGGCTCCAGAGAGCCGGAGGAAAGATGGCAGTTTGATTACAGTGAGCTCTGGCGACCCGCCATGTAAATAGCTCAAAAAAATGCCACAACCCAGAGACAACTATGCACTGTTAGGTGCCCCTCTGGGATCTCTATGGTCCAATGTAGACTCTCTTGGGGAATGTTGGGGCTAATTCCAGCTGCAGGAGTAAGGTGGTCTAGCTGGCGGGTGTAGGTATCCAAAATATAGAGCTGCCAAGCTTTGGGGTTGCCACGACCTGTACTTGACACACGTAGGCACAGGGGCCCTGCAGCACAGTGAGGTACCTGGGAAGAGGTAGGCCCATGGCGTGTGGACTTCAGGACAGTGTAGTGCCTGCAAGAGGCATCATCAGAGGCAAGAACCTGGTTATCGGAGATGCAGGGCACAGATGAGTGAGCTCGCTGGGGCTGGTTGATGCCTTTTACTACTGACAGGTGGCAGCGGATTGTCCCAGCTCGAAAGAAAGTTGGCCCCAGTGCCCAATTGGATCAACTGGCACTTCCACTTCTGGCCAGTCAGAGTCTGTGAGCCTGCGTAACCTTGAAGAGTATAGAACGTGCCCTGCCTTGACATCCAGGCACAGACTGTTGCGGCCGACGGGATTGCGCCTCAGTTCCTAACAGTCCCGCACCTGCAACTAGCAGCTGCGTGCATTAATACACTTGGGGACGCTGATGATCACTGAAACACCATGCTCCCCCCCTGGACCGAGGGCTTGACTACTCTGCGCCCTGCCTCGGGAGGCTTTGTGCTGCAGGGACACTTCAACTGCAACCAGCTGGGTCTCGCAATCCAGGTCTGATTGCCTGGTGTGGTCCCCCGCCTATAAGGGGCCTCTAGTTTGTTACTCACCTAGTGTCATATTTAATACTGTTCCACCTCAGAGATCGCATGAGCGCGCATTCCAAGATGGCCGCATTGTGTTATTTCTCCCTCGAAGCCTGCATTATCGATGAGCTTTTACCTCGTTAAGGCATACCTGGACAGCACTGGAGTGTCCCTTCTGCCACTTTGTGGCCAGCACCTGAACAAAGTGTTTTTTGTGGCTCTGGTGGCAGGTACAGGTTTTTCCTGTGGTGCAGTCTTCCTGCACTGAGTCGACCTGGGTGGAGCTGCTGAAACTTCCTGTCAGGTGGGCGGAGACTCTTTCAGGAAAGGTCGTGGTAGAGGCCTATTCACACCCACAGCTGGCAATAGCTGCTGCACTGTTGCAATTCTGGTTATTGTTTTCACTATTTAATTTTCTGTGCCTTTAAAACGTGTTTTTGATGCTGTTTTCATATCTTACTGGCTAAAATTGGAATATGGAAGGTAAGAATTTAAATGCAATATCTAACAAACGCTAGCAAACAATTTGTCCTCCACCAGTAAAGCCTAAAATTGTGGATCCTAATGAAATTAACAACTTTATTAAATGAGTTACAAGCAGCATGTTTCAATACTGATAACATTGTTTCTGAAATTAAAAATAGTCGCAAAGCTATGGCTGGCCTCTCAATGAAAGTCTCTGACAACACAATAAAATTGACAGTGTATTGCCCTTCACTGGGAAAATTGTGCCAATGAATGCCTTATTACTTGAGTTAGAAAACCGCTACAGGCAATATAACTTGCACATTTTTAATTTGCCAGAAGGAGTTGAAGGCAGTGATTGTAGGCAATACTTGGAATCCTTGATACATGGTCTTTTTTATAGTTAAAATCTTCGAAAGAGTTTTAAATCAATAAGGCTCACAGAATTCCTTCACATCGTAACCCAAGCCATGTTAAGCCACGTCAGGTGATTTTTAAAGTCTTGCCTCACCATCATTTGGTTTTGATCTGGAAAGCAGCAAGAGAGATCCAAACTCTAATGGTTAATGGAAATAACATTTTTATACATCAAGACTTCGCCAAAGAGACTGTTAAAATTTGCAAAGATGTTGCTGAACTTAGACCTTGACTAAGAAGCTGTGGTTTTAAGTATATTTACAACAAGGGGTGGTGAGGGACAGAGTCTCTGAATTAAGCAGAATACTCTCACCCAGTCAAAAGATCAGGGCTAGATCCAACACCGTTTTTTAGCTCATTGCACCATCCCAGTTTCAGAACCTGGCTGTATGCAAATTAGTCTGTTCCTGTCCCAGTGCATGATGGGAACAGGGCAAACCAAACTACAAAAGCCAATTCTTACACTGGGAAGGAAACAAGCTTCCGGGGACCGGTTTCTGGCATTACAGCCGTCTTCGGCCCGGCGTGCTTGAATCCTGATGGTGCAATGAGCAAGGGACTCATGTCTGGGTATACCCTTCCACGCTTAGGGTGGACAAAAATATTTACAACAAGGGGTGGTGAGGGACAGAAGTGAAATGCCAGAAACCGGTCCCCGGAAGCTTGTTTCCTTCCCAGTGTAAGAATTGGCTTTTGTAGTCTGGTCTGCCCTGTTCCCATGATGCACTGGGCCAGGGAAAGACTAATTTGCATACAGCCAGGTTCTGAAACTGGGATGGTGCAATGAGCTAAAAAACGGTGTTGGATCTAGCCCTGATCTATTGACTGGGTGAGAGTATTCTGCTTAATTCAGAGACTCTGTCCATCACCACCCCTTGTTGTAAATATTTTTGTCCACCCTAAGCGTGGAAGGGTATACTCAGATGTGAGTCCCTTGCTCATTGCACCATCAGGATTCAAGCAAGCCGGGCCGAAGACGGCTGAAATGCCAGAAACCGGTCCCCGGAAGCTTGTTTCCTTCCCAGTGTAAGAATTGGCTTTTGTAGTCTGGTCTGCCCTGTTCCCATGATGCACTGGGCCAGGGACAGACTAATTTGCATACAGCCAGGTTCTGAAACTGGGATGGTGCAATGAGCTAAAAAACGGTGTTGGATCTAGCCCTGATCTATTGACTGGGTGAGAGTATTCTGCTTAATTCAGAGACTCTGTCCATCACCACCCCTTGTTGTAAATATTTTTGTCCACCCTACGCGTGGAAGGGTATACTCAGATGTGAGTCCCTTGCTCATTGCACCATCAGGATTCAAGCAAGCCGGGCCGAAGACGGCTGAAATGCCAGAAACCGGTCCCCGGAAGCTTGTTTCCTTCCCAGTGTAAGAATTGGCTTTTGTAGTCTGGTCTGCCCTGTTCCCATGATGCACTGGGCCAGGGACAGACTAATTTGCATACAGCCAGGTTCTGAAACTAGGATGGTGCAATGAGCTAAAAAACGGTGTTGGATCTAGCCCTGATCTATTGACTGGGTGAGAGTATTCTGCTTAATTCAGAGACTCTGTCCATCACCACCCCTTGTTGTAAATATTTTTGTCCACCCTAAGCGTGGAAGGGTATACTCAGATGTGAGTCCCTTGGTCATTGCACCATCAGGATTCAAGCAAGCCGGGCCGAAGACGGCTGAAATGCCAGAAACCGGTCCCCGGAAGCTTGTTTCCTTCCCAGTGTAATAATTGGCTTTTGTAGTCTGGTCTGCCCTGTTCCCATGATGCACTGGGCCAGGGACAGACTAATTTGCATACAGCCAGGTTCTGAAACTGGGATGGTGCAATGAGCTAAAAAACGGTGTTGGATCTAGCCCTGATCTATTGACTGGGTGAAAGTATTCTGCTTAATTCAGAGACTCTGTCCATCACCACCCCTTGTTGTAAATATTTTTGTCCACCCTAAGCGTGGAAGGGTATACTCAGATGTGAGTCCCTTGCTCATTGCACCATCAGGATTCAAGCAAGCCGGGCCGAAGACGGCTGAAATGCCAGAAACCGGTCCCCGGAAGCTTGTTTCCTTCCCAGTGTAAGAATTGGCTTTTGTAGTCTGGTCTGCCCTGTTCCCATGATGCACTGGGCCAGGGACAGACTAATTTGCATACAGCCAGGTTCTGAAACTGGGATGGTGCAATGAGCTAAAAAACGGTGTTGGATCTAGCCCTGATCTATTGACTGGGTGAGAGTATTCTGCTTAATTCAGAGACTCTGTCCATCACCACCCCTTGTTGTAAATATTTTTGTCCACCCTAAGCGTGGAAGGGTATACTCAGATGTGAGTCCCTTGCTCATTGCACCATCAGGATTCAAGCAAGCCAGGCTGAAGACGGCTGAAATGCCAGAAACCGGTCCCCGGAAGCTTGTTTCCTTCCCAGTGTAAGAATTGGCTTTTGTAGTCTGGTCTGCCCTGTTCCCATGATGCACTGGGCCAGGGACAGACTAATTTGCATACAGCCAGGTTCTGAAACTGGGATGGTGCAATGAGCTAAAAAACGGTGTTGGATCTAGCCCTGATCTATTGACTGGGTGAGAGTATTC
Organism: Lissotriton helveticus; assembly: GCF_964261635.1. Taxonomy (NCBI): domain Eukaryota; kingdom Metazoa; phylum Chordata; class Amphibia; order Caudata; family Salamandridae; genus Lissotriton; species Lissotriton helveticus. The sequence continues at coordinate 131,359,764 of NC_136070.1, read as the reverse complement.
TGCTTAATTCAGAGACTCTGTCCATCACCACCCCTTGTTGTAAATATTTTTGTCCACCCTAAGCGTGGAAGGGTATACTCAGATGTGAGTCCCTTGCTCATTGCACCATCAGGATTCAAGCAAGCCGGACCGAAGACGGCTGAAATGCCAGAAACCGGTCCCCGGAAGCTTGTTTCCTTCCCAGTGTAGGAATTGGCTTTTGTAGTCTGGTCTGCCCTGTTCCCATGATGCACTGGGCCAGGGACAGACTAATTTGCATACAGCCAGGTTCTGAAACTGGGATGGTGCAATGAGCTAAAAAACGGTGTTGGATCTAGCCCTGATCTATTGACTGGGTGAGAGTATTCTGCTTAATTCAGAGACTCTGTCCATCACCACCCCTTGTTGTAAATATTTTTGTCCACCCTAAGCGTGGAAGGGTATACTCAGATGTGAGTCCCTTGCTCATTGCACCATCAGGATTCAAGCAAGCCGGGCCGAAGACGGCTGAAATGCCAGAAACCGGTCCCCGGAAGCTTGTTTCCTTCCCAGTGTAGGAATTGGCTTTTGTAGTCTGGTCTGCCCTGTTCCCATGATGCACTGGGCCAGGGACAGACTAATTTGCATACAGCCAGGTTCTGAAACTGGGATGGTGCAATGAGCTAAAAAACGGTGTTGGATCTAGCCCTGATCTATTGACTGGGTGAGAGTATTCTGCTTAATTCAGAGACTCTGTCCATCACCACCCCTTTTTGTAAATATTTTTGTCCACCCTAAGCGTGGAAGGGTATACTCAGATGTGAGTCCCTTGCTCATTGCACCATCAGGATTCAAGCAAGCCGGGCCGAAGACGGCTGAAATGCCAGAAACCGGTCCCCGGAAGCTTGTTTCCTTCCCAGTGTAAGAATTGGCTTTTGTAGTCTGGTCTGCCCTGTTCCCATGATGCACTGGGCCAGGGACAGACTAATTTGCATACAGCCAGGTTCTGAAACTGGGATGGTGCAATGAGCTAAAAAACGGTGTTGGATCTAGCCCTGATCTATTGACTGGGTGAGAGTATTCTGCTTAATTCAGAGACTCTGTCCATCACCACCCCTTGTTGTAAATATTTTTGTCCACCCTAAGCGTGGAAGGGTATACTCAGATGTGAGTCCCTTGCTCATTGCACCATCAGGATTCAAGCAAGCCGGGCTGAAGACGGCTGAAATGCCAGAAACCGGTCCCCGGAAGCTTGTTTCCTTCCCAGTGTAAGAATTGGCTTTTGTAGTCTGGTCTGCCCTGTTCCCATGATGCACTGGGCCAGGGACAGACTAATTTGCATACAGCCAGGTTCTGAAACTGGGATGGTGCAATGAGCTAAAAAACGGTGTTGGATCTAGCCCTGATCTATTGACTGGGTGAGAGTATTCTGCTTAATTCAGAGACTCTGTCCATCACCACCCCTTGTTGTAAATATTTTTGTCCACCCTAAGCGTGGAAGGGTATACTCAGATGTGAGTCCTTTGCTCATTGCACCATCAGGATTCAAGCAAGCCGGGCCGAAGACGGCTGAAATGCCAGAAACTGGTCCCCGGAAGCTTGTTTCCTTCCCAGTGTAAGAATTGGCTTTTGTAGTCTGGTCTGCCCTGTTCCCATGATGCACTGGGCCAGGGACAGACTCATTTGCATACAGCCAGGTTCTGAAACTGGGATGGTGCAATGAGCTAAAAAACGGTGTTGGATCTAGCCCTGATCTATTGACTGGGTGAGAGTATTCTGCTTAATTCAGAGACTCTGTCCATCACCACCCCTTGTTGTAAATATTTTTGTCCACCCTAAGCGTGGAAGGGTATACTCAGATGTGAGTCCCTTGCTCATTGCACCATCAGGATTCAAGCAAGCCGGGCCGAAGACGGCTGAAATGCCAGAAACCGGTCCCCGGAAGCTTGTTTCCTTCCCAGTGTAAGAATTGGCTTTTGTAGTCTGGTCTGCCCTGTTCCCATGATGCACTGGGCCAGGGACAGACTAATTTGCATACAGCCAGGTTCTGAAACTGGGATGGTGCAATGAGCTAAAAAAAGGTGTTGGATCTAGCCCTGATCTATTGACTGGGTGAGAGTATTCTGCTTAATTCAGAGACTCTGTCCATCACCACCCCTTGTTGTAAATATTTTTGTCCACCCTAAGCGTGGAAGGGTATACTCAGATGTGAGTCCCTTGCTCATTGCACCATCAGGATTCAAGCAAGCCGGGCCGAAGACGGCTGAAATGCCAGAAACCGGTCCCCGGAAGCTTGTTTCCTTCCCAGTGTAAGAATTGGCTTTTGTAGTCTAGTCTGGTCTGCCCTGTTCCCATGATGCACTGGGCCAGGGACAGACTAATTTGCATACAGCCAGGTTCTGAAACTGGGATGGTGCAATGAGCTAAAAAACGGTGTTGGATCTAGCCCTGATCTATTGACTGGGTGAGAGTATTCTGCTTAATTCAGAGACTCTGTCCATCACCACCCCTTGTTGTAAATATTTTTGTCCACCCTAAGCGTGGAAGGGTATACTCAGATGTGAGTCCCTTGCTCATTGCACCATCAGGATTCAAGCAAGCCGGGCCGAAGACGGCTGAAATGCCAGAAACCGGTCCCCGGAAGCTTGTTTCCTTCCCAGTGTAAGAATTGGCTTTTGTAGTCTGGTCTGCCCTGTTCCCATGATGCACTGGGCCAGGGACAGACTAATTTGCATACAGCCAGGTTCTGAAACTGGGATGGTGCAATGAGCTAAAAAACGGTGTTGGATCTAGCCCTGATCTATTGACTGGGTGAGAGTATTCTGCTTAATTCAGAGACTCTGTCCATCACCACCCCTTGTTGTAAATATTTTTGTCCACCCTAAGCGTGGAAGGGTATACTCAGATGTGAGTCCCTTGCTCATTGCACCATCAGGATTCAAGCAAGCCGGGCCGAAGACGGCTGAAATGCCAGAAACCGGTCCCCGGAAGCTTGTTTCCTTCCCAGTGTAAGAATTGGCTTTTGTAGTCTGGTCTGCCCTGTTCCCATGTTGCACTGGGCCAGGGCCAGACTAATTTACATACAGCCAGGTTCTGAAACTGGGATGGTGCAATGAGCTAAAAAACGGTGTTGGATCTAGCCCTGATCTATTGACTGGGTGAGAGTATTCTGCTTAATTCAGAGACTCTGTCCATGACCACCCCTTGTTGTGAATATTTTTGTCCACCCTAAGCGTGGAAGGGTATACTCAGATGTGAGTCCCTTGCTCATTGCACCATCAGGATTCAAGCAAGCCGGGCCGAAGACGGCTGAAATGCCAGAAACCGGTCCCCGGAAGCTTGTTTCCTTCCCAGTGTAAGAATTGGCTTTTGTAGTCTGGTCTGCCCTGTTCCCATGATGCACTGGGCCAGGGACAGACTAATTTGCATACAGCCAGGTTCTGAAACTGGGATGGTGCAATGAGCTAAAAAACGGTGTTGGATCTAGCCCTGATCTATTGACTGGGTGAGAGTATTCTGCTTAATTCAGAGACTCTGTCCATCACCACCCCTTGTTGTAAATATTTTTGTCCACCCTAAGCGTGGAAGGGTATACTCAGATGTGAGTCCCTTGCTCATTGCACCATCAGGATTCAAGCAAGCCGGGCCGAAGACGGCTGAAATGCCAGAAACCGGTCCCCGGAAGCTTGTTTCCTTCCCAGTTTAAGAATTGGCTTTTGTAGTCTGGTCTGCCCTGTTCCCATGTTGCACTGGGCCAGGGACAGACTAATTTGCATACAGCCAGGTTCTGAAACTGGGATGGTGCAATGAGCTAAAAAACGGTGTTGGATCTAGCCCTGATCTATTGACTGGGTGAGAGTATTCTGCTTAATTCAGAGACTCTGTCCATGACCACCCCTTGTTGTAAATATTTTTGTCCACCCTAAGCGTGGAAGGGTATACTCAGATGTGAGTCCCTTGCTCATTGCACCATCAGGATTCAAGCAAGCCGGGCCGAAGACGGCTGAAATGCCAGAAACCGGTCCCCGGAAGCTTGTTTCCTTTCCAGTGTAAGAATTGGCTTTTGTAGTCTGGTCTGCCCTGTTCCCATGATGCACTGGGCCAGGGACAGACTAATTTGCAAACAGCCAGGTTCTGAAACTGGGATGGTGCAATGAGCTAAAAAACGGTGTTGGATCTAGCCCTGATCTATTGACTGGGTGAGAGTATTCTGCTTAATTCAGAGACTCTGTCCATCACCACCCCTTGTTGTAAATATTTTTGTCCACCCTAAGCGTGGAAGGGTATACTCAGATGTGAGTCCCTTGCTCATTGCACCATCAGGATTCAAGCAAGCCGGGCCGAAGACGGCTGAAATGCCAGAAACCGGTCCCCGGAAGCTTGTTTCCTTCCCAGTGTAAGAATTGGCTTTTGTAGTCTGGTCTGCCCTGTTCCCATGATGCACTGGGCCAGGGACAGACTAATTTGCATACAGCCAGGTTCTGAAACTGGGATGGTGCAATGAGCTAAAAAACGGTGTTGGATCTAGCCCTGATCTATTGACTGGGTGAGAGTATTCTGCTTAATTCAGAGACTCTGTCCATCACCACCCCTTGTTGTAAATATTTTTGTCCACCCTAAGCGTGGAAGGGTATACTCAGATGTGAGTCCCTTGCTCATTGCACCATCAGGATTCAAGCAAGCCGGGCCGAAGACGGCTGAAATGCCAGAAACCGGTCCCCGGAAGCTTGTTTCCTTCCCAGTGTAAGAATTGGCTTTTGTAGTCTGGTCTGCCCTGTTCCCATGATGCACTGGGCCAGGGACAGACTAATTTGCATACAGCCAGGTTCTGAAACTGGGATGGTGCAATGAGCTAAAAAACGGTGTTGGATCTAGCCCTGATCTATTGACTGGGTGAGAGTATTCTGCTTAATTCAGAGACTCTGTCCATCACCACCCCTTGTTGTAAATATTTTTGTCCACCCTAAGCGTGGAAGGGTATACTCAGATGTGAGTCCCTTGCTCATTGCACCATCAGGATTCAAGCAAGCCGGGCCGAAGACGGCTGAAATGCCAGAAACCGGTCCCCGGAAGCTTGTTTCCTTCCCAGTGTAAGAATTGGCTTTTGTAGTCTGGTCTGCCCTGTTCCCATGATGCACTGGGCCAGGGACAGACTAATTTGCATACAGCCAGGTTCTGAAACTGGGATGGTGCAATGAGATAAAAAACGGTGTTGGATCTAGCCCTGATCTATTGACTGGGTGAGAGTATTCTGCTTAATTCAGAGACTCTGTCCAACACCACCCCTTGTTGTAAGTGGTTTTAAGTATGGCATTTTTGATCCTTCCGTCATGAGAATTTGGAAAGATGGCATCTCTAAATCTTTTCATTGTCCTGAGGATCTTCGTGCATTTTTAGATCAACATCCTCTGCTCTCCATGGAAACAAATGACACTCCAACATGATTCCTACTTTCGACTGCCTTTTTATTGTAGCCTTTGTAATTATATCATTTGTAGGGGCTTTATTTAGGTAGGTCAATCTTGTATATGTGCTTGTGCGATTCTGATACTTTATTTATGTTTTTATGTTGGTGTTGTCTTTTTTATGTTTGTCCTTGTCTTTCCTTCTTCTCCTATTTCTTCCACCTGGAAGCCACTTTCTACTTCTTCAAGCCACATTTTTTCTTCCTTTGTTCTTTCTCTTTCTTCTGCTAACTATGGATGATAGTAACATAATTAAAGTTGTTTTGTTCAATATCAAAGGTTTAAGACATCCTATTAAATGTACTACAGTTTTAGATTATTTAGCCAGACATTAAGCAGACATTTGTTTACTCCAGAAAAACCCATATAGATGATACAGTTTTATCATTTATGAATAAACGCTGGGTTGGTCACATTATTTCCTCTCCTGCAATTACTAAAAAGAATGGTGTCGCTATCCTTTTTACAAAACAGCTAAATATTAAAATATTATCCACATTTTCAGATGCAGAAGGTCATTATATTATAGTGAAGGTTAAGGTTGATACTACTATTTTTCATTTAATTAATATTTACTGTCCAACAAATGATGATCCTAAATTTTGTTCTCTTTTTTTTTACTTCTGAAGTGATTAAATTAGATTCTGTTCCACTGATCATTGGTGGTGATTTTTATTTAATTTGTGACCCATTGTTGGATAGATGCTCTACAACCAAATATCGCCCTTCTAAGGCTTATTTTATATTTAAATAATGTTTTAAATCAACTAAATTGATATACATTTGGCGTTTACATCACCCAAAAGAGAAGCAGCTTACCTTTTTCTCTAACCCCCATAATTCTTATTGTCAAATTGATTATTTGTTAATTTCCCGCTCATTAATTAATTAATTTTCTGATCCTACAATTAATAATATTGATATTTCTGACCATGCTCCTATTTCAGGTATTATGCAACTTAACACAACTCAGCAACCCCACTCTCGATGGCGTCTGAATGGGAATATTGTTCTTGATGATAATAATAAATCCAAACTTTTGTCAGCATTACATGACTATTTCTCGTTTAACCCAGAAGGATCTACTTCTCTTGTAAATCGATGTGATTCATTTCATGCTTGTATCAGAGGAGCAACAATATCAATTATGGCAACGATAACAAAACCTTAAACAGTAAACTTCAAGAGTTTGATAAACAAATAGCAGAATATGAACGGCTCTTTATTTCATCTCATGATAATAAATACAAAATGCAATTGCAGAAACTACGATATTAGTTAAACTCCCTGCTTAGTAGAAAAGCGGGTATACAAATTTTGAATAAGAAGGGTAAATTTCATTTTAAAGCTAACAGATCTGGGCGTCTTTTGGCAAAATATTTGCGTATTAATGATAAAATGCAAATTAATGCATTAAATGGCTTAAATGGTAAAATAGCACTATCACACAAAGAAATGTTTAATGAATTTTTGATCTACTATTTAAATCTATACAGTAATGCATCAACCATAGATAAGGGTAATGTTGATAATCTCTTGCAATCCTATGGCCTACCCAAAATTACCCAATCAGTGAAGGAAAAATAGGAGATCTCCGATTTCAATGGATGAACTTAAATCTGCTCTTAAATCACTTAAGCTGGGTAAATCACCAGGGCCAGAGGGTCTACCTGCGGAATTTTATAAAGAATGCTCTCTTTATCTCCTGCCCAACTACTTAGATTATTTACTCACTTTAGTTTATCAAGTTCCACTTCAGGATACTTTACGGAAGCTTTGATAATAGTGCGTCCAAAACGTAATAAAGATCCCACTATGGTGTCAAATTACCGCCCTATTTCCTTAATTAATCAAGACTGCAAACTTTATGCGAACATTCTTGCAACCAGATTGACTGCTGTATTTGACTCTATTGTTCATATTGATCAAACTGGTTTCACGAAAAATAGGCATTCAGTTAATAATACTAGGTTATTATTTCATGCAATTGAAGCTGTGCCATCTTTATCCCTTCCTGCTGGGGTTTTAGCATTAGGTGCTGAAAATGTTTTTGACAAAGTAATTTGGCAGTATCTATTTAGTACTATCTGCTTATAATTTTGGCAATTCATTTATTCGTATGATTTTAGCCCTTTATTCTGGTCCATTGGCTAGACGTTTTACTAATGAGCAGCTCTCTAATAAATTTCCCCTTTTTAGAGGTACCCGCCAAGTTTGTCCCTCATCTCCTTTACTTTTTCTCCTTGCCATCAAACCCATACTCATTTCTATCAGACAATCCACAGAAATAGAAGGTATCTCTATTCATGAAGTTACTATAAAGATTTCCCCTTATGCAGATGATGTTTTATTATATATTAGTAATCCTGATACTTCCCACCTACCTTTATTAAAGATGGTTCAGCAATATTCTCAAGTTTCAGGTTCTACTTTAAACACAAATAAGACAGTTTTTTTCCCTTAAATATACACTGCACCCCGGATATGCTTCCCAATGCTGAAATAATATGGCAAAAAGAAAAATGTAAATATCTGGGGATCCTTTTCTCTCACACTATAAAACAACCAATTACTCTGAATTGTGACTCTGTTCTTAATACTATTAAAGACAAAATTCATAAGTGGTCGGCTTTACATTTATCTTGGTGGGGTAAGGTTGACTTTGTTAAAATGGTTATTGCTCCCAAAATATCTTATCTATTATCCATGTTACCTACCCAACTTCCACTTAAGTTTATAAATCTTTGGACACACTAATCTTCAAATTCATTTGGAATAATAAACCCCTTGTATATTGAAATGTAATGGTGGTTTTGGTATGCCAGACCTTTTTAATGATCATGAAACGTTTATATTAAAACAAAGTGCCTTTTGGTTCACCAACACAGATCTTAATAATGTTCCTTCATGACTTCCCATTGAAAGAAGTTTGGTATCACCTTTTCGCTTACTTGCTTTACTTTTTATGTCTGCTTCTAGTTCTTTATGGCAAAGGTCTGAAATATTGAAATCTACAAAATCAATTTTGCAGGATATAGATTCCCCATTTCAACCACCTATTTCTCGCTCCCTAACTATATCCTTATGGTACACTCCTATTATAAAGCTTAATTTGAACATACAATTTTGGAAGACTTGGATAAATGCAGGTATCATTTACTTAAAAGATATATATCATAATAACTCTTTGTTATCTTTTGAAGAACTGCAAAAAACATTTATTTTACCTAAAACAGATATTTCTAAATAAGAGTTCCTATGTAATTCTATCCTGGATTCATTTCCTAGAAATTTTCCAATGGGAAATGTATCTGATTTAGAAACATATATTCAAGCAACTCCCTTTTCATCTCATTCTGTGTCAATGTTTTATAAAAAATTGAATCATTTTGATAAATATAATATTCATTTTATGTCTTCTTTTTGGAATATTAAACTCAATCTTACTCTTTCTCAAGAATTATGGAAGAAAATTTGGATGGGCAATGGTTCAAGCTGGTTACCAGTATACATATATCAAACTAATGCTTTCATGTTATTCAATTGCTTATGGACTCCATTAGAAATGTTTAAAGCAAAACGACTAAATTCTCCCACTTGTTGGCACTGTAGTATAGCTCCAGGTTCACTTAAACATAGGCTTTTTTAATGCAATATTGTCTTTAAGTTTTGGAATCAGATTTGAATTGCTATTATAAAAATCTTTCATTTATCAGATAAACATTCATATAATTTGTTGATTTGTAAATCGGTATTACTCTCAACAAAACTGTCAGATTTTTATACTTAGGTCTTTAACTTCTTAATATTTGATGCCTCATTATTATAAATACATGCATGGTGTCATGGATAATTTTTACCAGCAAGGGAGCGGATTTGACTATTTTGGGTGTTGTTCATAATTCATCCACTTACCATTCGTTTTGGAATCCAATTGCTAACTAATATTGAATGATACTTTTAATTGCTTTATATATTATGTATCAAGTTCAGTTTGTTAGATGTTATCATATGGCTCCATTACGAAATATTTATTACTGATACATATTGCTCCCCCTCCCCTTTTGTTTTTATCATACTGCAATTTCTATCGTACCGATTTAATGTTCATCAAATGTAATATTGCAAGCGGAATATATTTTTTCATCAGTGCTCTTTTTTGTTTGGTCTATGCTTATTATAAACTCAATGAAAGTATTTTGAAAACCTCCTGTTCTTGTTCCTGGCCCTGCAACTGTCAGCGCATTTTGGCTGCTGACTTGTCTTAACCCTTGGTGGGATTGTTTTCAGATTGTAGGCCCAAGTGCAGTGGATGGAATTGTGTATGTTTGATGATGCTAGACCATTGTGACTGGTACAGATGTTAACAGACCCTTGAAATGTCTCACCACCTGGCTAGATAAAGGACACGATTGTCCACCCCCCACAAGACTCTAGCTGTTGGTTGATCGAGCTGAGGTGACTTTGATTGTTGGATTGCCCCATATCCTGTGATCCTGTGGTTCCCCACTGCAAAAAGTGTCTGGGAGAAGCTAAACACGCCAGAACTGGAGCGCTAAGTGAAATAATGGAAAAGAGCAATGTTGAAAACTGACCACTGGCAGGTGAAACTACACTTTGACAAGCAACAAACTGTGACACCTTTGAGGATCCTCAGGCGGCATCACCTGAAGTTGCTGAACAAAACATCAGAATGATCCTACGTCAGGTAACGGAGTGTTGGCACATGACAGATTCAAAATTGATACCCTTACCCTTTGATAGGTTCCATGAGTGTATTGATATGTAGGACATGAGACTCACCAAAGCAGTAGTGCATATATCTGATTTTATTAACACACACCAGTGAAGCAAAACCACCCTCTCCTCATTTACTTATGAACTTTAGGGCCGGAAAGCAAAGAATGATGATCTTGAAGGACGTTCAAGGCATAGTAACGTCATGATGTTAAGTGTGTCTGAATCCACACAAGTCAACAACATGGAACTCTTTGTGGAAAGATTGATCATTTTGCTCTTTGGCCGTAGTGCCTTCTCTGAGGTGTTTGTTGGCGAGAGGGCTCATGGCTCCTTGGCCCCGTCAGCTTCGGCAGAATCCGAGACCAATTATTGCTTATCTTCTAAACCACAAAGTACATAACCAGATACTTTGACTCAATAGGGAGAACCTGGGGTTGCAAGATGAGGGATTCTCCAACTTTTTCTATCCCAACTTTTCTCCTTTGGTGCAGAAAGTGAGGAAGTCCTTCTTAAAAATGAAGAAACAGCTGAAGGCCCGCTCAATCAGGTACTCTATGCTCTTTATTGCAAAGCTTCATGTGGTCGGAACCCAATGTTAAAACATTTTTTTCACTTAGCCTTCTCATGCTTTGGCATTTATCGAGATGCACCTGGGATGTGAGGGAGGTGACCCGTTCAGGCTCACGTAGTCTGGCTTCGATCAGAAGTACTCGCCTCCATGCCACATCAGCCCTTAGTGACAAAGATTGACCTGATTGTAGTGGCTGCTCCTGTTTCATGCTCAGTGAGATGAGAGTCTATTGTACATCTGTCACATCCTCTCCAGTGGAGAGTATGGCTGTCACTGACTAAGACTAGTATGCCAGTTTATTAGATTGAGGTTGTGCAGTTATGTTGCAATATTTCTTGCTGTCAAAGTAAGTGTACTTTTTTTCCTGAGTGGAGCTCAAAGCTGTGTTTACTGGTATTAGTGTCCTAAGCGTGATAAATGGCTAAATGGTGATTCACGTTATAATGACATTTAACAGTGTTGGGCTTTACCACACGTGTTGTCTGGCTCTTAGGCACCCCCATTCATTGAGCACATTGGGCCTATATTTTGGATAAATTACAGCTTTTAGTGGGATTTTGGTAACTTGCTAGCTACTGGGGTTGGCGTGGCCGGGTGGAGGTTGAGTTAGATGTTGTACTGTTTAGATTATTTCTGTTTGTTCTCTTTGTTTACCTACTGGTACAGCAATTATGTATCCCCATTGCATCTTCCTGACATCAGTTACACTACTTTATGCTATAGTACATATGTTCTAGCCCACAGGATGTGTTTTAGCATGTCCTGTTCGATCACAGTGATTTTGATTAGCTGGAATGTGTCAGGTATCAATAACCTGTGCAAGTGACAGCAACTGATAGCATATCTTAACAGTCATCACATGGATATTGCTATGCTAAAGTAAATGCATTGCTCAACTTTGAGCTCACCTGGATTTGCCACTTACTGGGGACCTCATCAATATTTTTCTTCACATTCAACATACCCTCAAGGAGTGATTATACTCATTAGGAGGTGTATGAATTTTCGCCTGGTGGCATTTATACCTGGTACCATGGGACGTGCTGCTTTAGGGTCAGGTGTTCTGAGTCACAAAGTGGTACCAGTTAATATTTATGGACCGAAAATCATTAATCCCAATTTCTTTGATGAGATATTATGTCTGGCTGGTGGATATATGAACTAGCCATTAAGTTGGGTGGCGACTTGGGTTCACAGTTAGATAGTACCTCATTGTTATTGCAGAACCCCACCAGAGCTGCTTCGGCTCGTTTTCATGGTATGTGGCTCTATGATATGCTGGATGCCTGGTGCAGGTTTCACCCGGATAGAGTTGAATTCATGTTCTTGTCACCCATGCACAATGTGTGCTCCCAGATAGATCTCTGTCTGCTGTCCCGACAGCTGATGTCTCAGGTAGCAATGGGATACTCCCTAGAACATTATTGGATCATTCACTGATTGATTTGAAGCTGGAGACCCCTTCAACTTCACCCCGTATCTCCCCTGGTCCATAAAGGGCTCTGAGTTGCAGGAGGGGGTGTTTCACCCGGAAGTGCGAAAAAATATTCTTTACTATTATAAAGTTAATGAAAAGTGTATTGGCGATATCTACTCTTTGGGAAGATTTTAAGGCACTAATTAGTGGAGGTGTATTTCTAAAAGGTTTTACATCCTGCTCTCACTGCACACCAGGTAGGAGGGGATTGAGGTATACTTTAAATGCTGGGAATCCTCCTATGCTTCTACCAAAGAGCCTGCTATCCTTGAACAGCTACAGGAGGCTCTGGTGGAGGTTCCAGAGTTGATGGAAAGGGAGGATCTGTACCTAGGCAAACAAGCTGGGACACGATTGTTTGGAGAGGAGGCTAGGCCAGGAAGGATGCAAGCTTGCATGGTCAAGTCAGATAGAGACCAGACTCAGATTGCACGTATAATCAATGGTGAGGTTGAAATCTCTGTTGCACCTGTGAACATTCTTGCTACATTTCAGAATTTCTGAGATTGTTTACACTCCATGGGAGGAGGAAGTACATTTATGAACATATCAGCATACATAGAGCAAGTGGATCACGTATGGGTGCAGTAAGTGGATAGTGAGTTGCTCAAGTCGCCACTATCCCTTGAGGATGTTAAAAGTGCTCCTGAGTGGAAAGGATCCTAGTGGTGATGGGCTCCCTACTGAGATCTGTAAAGCGCATATAGATTTGCTGGTGCTGCAACTGCTGGACTTATATAACTCTGCCATCCATAAAAGGGTACCTCCCGCTACCACAGTGGGGGCAGTGATTACTGTACTTCTTAAATCAGGTAGAGACCCCATTGTATGCTTTTTTTTATAGACTGTTTCTGCTTTTCAATATTGATAATAAAATACTGGCTAAAACTCTTGCACAGCATTTGCATCCTTAATTGCAGCTTTTTGTCTTACCTGAACATTTTAGTTCCATCCCCCAAAGGTGGATAACTTTCAAATTCATGTACATTGATGGCTCTTCAACAGAGAGTAGCTCTGCAGCAACCAATGATTGTGTTCTTTTTAGATGCTGAAAAGGCATTTGTTGTGTTGAAATGGCCCTTCATATGGATGTACTTTTGTGTCATTACCTAGGTTCCTACTTTTTGAAATTGATCTCTCTCCTATATAATTTTCCCACTGCCAGACAGAATAAATGGGCACTGCTCCAAAAGGATTACAATAGACAGGGGACACGACAGGGGTGACCACTGCCACCATTAATTTCCACTTTAGACATTGAGCCACTGGTTTGTTTTGGTAGAGACTTTCATCAGACCTCGGGTCTACGGATAGCAGGGAAATCTCATTTCATTATATGCAGATGATACAGTGCTGTATCTGAAGAATATGGAGAATAATTTGTCTTCGGTATTCAGGGAGGTTATCAGATTCTGCAGCTACTCAGGATTGCAGATAAATTGTGAAAAGTCAGGGGTTTTCCTCTTCACAGACTTCCTTATTGACCCAGTCTTGCAGTAGCCTCTCGGATGGTGCCTAAACTGCATCTGATATCTAGGCGTGTTTGTTATGTAAATGTACAGGAATTTATATAGCACAAATCACCAAGCGGTTTCTAAGCGCTTGCTTAGGGAACCTGTCCTGGTATTCCCCTGTGAGATAACCCCGGCAGGGTATCCGCAAAGTGAAAGCCAGGCATCCCGCCGCGAGGGGCCGTTGTGGAGATTAAGCAAGCTATTGCCCAGAGTCACAGAGTGTGAACCCGTGAATCGAGTAGGCACCGGAGCGAGAATTGTCGAGTCCATGGACATTTTAGGACTCAAGACCCCGCCGAGCCGGGAATTGAACCCTGGTCCTGGGCTGACCTCTGCTTCCAGGTCTGCCTCCTCTAACCAGTGAGCCACACTTCTCGAGCTGATTCGTGATAATTTTCGAGTTAGTGCTGGATCTCCTTCGTGGTAGCATTGATCATTCATTAAGATTTCCACTTCCCATGATGGGGAGGATCTTGCTCATTAAGGGGCAGATTTATGATGCCCTTGCGCCTCCTTGCGCCGCAATTGCGTCACTAAATGTGACGCAACGGCGGCGCAAACAATGCGCCATATTTACAACGTGACGCATCTAAGAGATGCGTCACGTTGGAAAGCTGTGCGCCATAAGGAGGCGTTCCTGCGCAGGGAGGGCGTTCCTGCGCAGGAACGCCTCCTAAAAGTGGCTGAGTGATATCTATGAGATTTCACTCAGTCACTTTCTACCTCAATTCCTTATGCCTGCTTGAAGCAGGCGTAAGGGTGACGCAACATGCATTGAATACGAGGCTCCTGTGCATTGCAGGAGTCATGTCGCACTTGCGACATGACTCCAGCAATGCGCCGCCCGTACGCCGAAAGATGCGTCACGCATCCTCACTGCCTTGCACCATGGTGCGCCGCATCATAAATGCAGCGCACCATGGGTGGCGGAGCAGTGTCGCACTGTGGCGCATGTTAACTGGCGCATCCCTGGGGATGCGCCAGTTAACATAAATCTGCCCCTAAAATGGTTGTGTTGCCACAATTTCTGTATCTTTTTATTAATGCTTTGATGTGCCTCCCTATGGATTACTTCCGCTTACTGTGGGAAGCATTTCTTAACTTAACTTGCAACAATGGGACAGCATCTTTACAGTAACTACTTAGCAGCCCAGACACGTTATTTGAAGTTCTGATTGCAACTCCGCTACGTGTTTGAGTTGAACATACAATAACATGCTCAGAGTCACTCCTTGGAACTATCTCCATTCAGCCAGTTACGGCAGTGAACACTGTAGACGTTCTCAGAATGACCCAGCGTGCTTGGTGGGGTCGTGCGGGCCCACTGGGACTTGTCATGCCTTACTCCCCACTAGTTCCCTGGTACACAACCTGCTTCTAACCCTCACGATGGAGAAGGGTATTGTGTAGGGGTGGGTGGAACTCGCTGATTTAAATGCCACAGAATTCCGCAGTTACATGAAAACTTTTCGAGATTTTTGGGAGTTTTGCCAATGGGTAGAAATGTGCATATCACGCTGCTAGCTCTGCAATTTTGCGCCAATAGTATGAGTAGCGCTGAAAAATTAGCATGAAAACACCACACAGTGTGCAAGAGCATGCAGTCGTTTGAGTTGATTTTGCTGTTGCTCTAGTAGAAAATCCAATTGAGCAGCTGCAAATCTACTCAAAAAGCAGCCCTCTCATTGCGACCACCCACGCTAGAAAATGGTGCTACGGGACGCCAAATGTCGCTCGCTTTCTCATTTCTGGGACTTTGTAGAGGAAAATTCCGCCATGCAGCGATTGGCAGAATTTGGCTGGTTTGGTTGCCACAATTCAACCGATTCTGTGGGTGGAATGAAACATTCTACCCAACTCTAGCACTGTGCTGCAATTACTCAAATTAGGAGTCCTGACTTTGGGTGATCTTTTTTGAGGGAGGGTCCTTCCTGTCTCTTCAGCCATTCAGGACCAAAGAAGGGAACTCATTGTTGTGCATTTTGCTCTATAACAGGCTACAGTCAGCAGTCCGCACAGCGTTCAGTAACTCCTCCCCACGGAGATCACTATATTGACTGTTTATATACAACGGCAGAAGCAGGCAAGCTAATTTGTTTTTTATATTCTGCACTCTGGGATGCTAGTCCTGCTCTTGTCTCCAGAGCCGGGCAGTGGTGGGAGGCAGACTTGGGTCAGAAAATATCCGACAAAATGTGAGCTTATTGCTGTTCACAAGTTAAGGATTCCCCATTTAATTTAATTACAAACATAAAATGATACGATTTAGGATACCAATGATGTTTATTATACTCCTGAAAAAAATGGTTAGCTTTCACAAGTAAGTGTGATGGGAGGCTCCCAAGTGCCTCATTCTTTCGCTTGGTTTGGGGTTGCCCCAGGGTTTGTCAATACTGAGGTGATCTACTCACTCTGTTGAATGAGATGGTGGGTTTACAGTTGTCCCCCTCACTGCAGTTCACCCTCTTGGAAGATAGCTCTGCAATAGATGGGACGATGCATAGATTCGTCTATGTGGCTCTCATCTTTGCCAACAGGTAAAATCACATTAGAATGGATGCCATCCGAATGACCTTCAACTGTCCGCTGGTTGGAGGACATGATAAACAGTAGTGAGTAAGTGGAAATGTGTGCTATGGAACTGCATCTAACTTCCCAGCACAGAGACTTCTTGGCACATTTCAGAGCTTACTTACTGCAAAGAACTGACGGTGAAGAGGAATATTTGTGATGGACTTTGTATTGATATATACACATATATGAGCTTAAGTTTTACTGTGCTTTACTATAATAGTCAAGTCAAATGATCTTTATTCGGATAAGAATATCCATAAAAGCACAATTCATCACCACCAAAATGAAATTTAAAAATACATCAAGTATTAACATATATATATACACATACCTTCCAATACAAGTTACACTGTTAAAACTTTAAAAAGTTGGATGGGCCTATAAAAACTAAAAACATTGGTAACAAAGTGCAAAATAACGCTTTAGATCAGTTATACGGTATATTACAGATAAAGTGCAAAAGTGAACAATAAATCAAACAATACCAGCAGCATTGATATCATTGTGCAAAATGGCATTTAAATGAATTGTACAAAGTCGCATATATAAGCACATATCTTTCAATACAAATTAAACTATTACAACTTTAAAATATTGGATGGGCCTATAAAAACTAGCAGCATTATTAACAAACTGTAAGATGACGCTTTAGATCAATTATACAATATATTGCAAATAAAGTGCAAAAATGAGCCATGAATCAAACGATACCAGCAGCATTAATATCATTGTGCAAAATGGCATTTAGGTCAGTTGTGCAAAGTCAGCAATATATTGACAGAATAAAATGCAATAATACGCAAACAGTCCTCAGGATACAAATGTAAATGAGCTAAGCCCCCCTTTATTTTAACCCTCTCAGTGTTGACTACATCGTCAACATGTTGATTATAGATGGTATTAATAATTGTCAGAAAGCGAGGATGGGAAGGGAATTGCTCTGGATGATATTACAGGGTTCATAAGGTGTTAAAATTCATTCACTCATGGAAGCGCGCGAACGTACCGCGGCTAGTAAAAACGTGCTTACGCGGAGGATCAGATCATCACTTCCCAATTTTAAAGTTACAAGGTAAGCTTGTTCAACATCAAAAATGATAGCCCATGCCTTGAAATAAGGGATTAGGTACTGTTTTGTATATTTTATATAATATTTACAAAAGAATAAAAAATGTAGGGCTGTTTGCTTGCTGCCAAAACCGCAGGGGCAGTTCATCTGATCAAGATTATTGTTATATCCTATCGGAAAGCAGAGTGAATATTTTATACTGCCATCCCTAAGGCGGTAAAGTAAGCTCCTTTTCCATCTTCCTATGCTTTTCCTAAGGTATTGCTGTGGCATGTAATTTTGGTTGCTTATTGTTTCCAATAGGGGCATGTATCCAATTATCGATGTTTTGTGGTGTTCAATAGTCTGTCTTTCTTTGAGATAGTGGTTATACAATGCCCCTCTGACAGATTTAATATTTATGCCTTCTGCTGTTGACGGGCGTGAAAATATATGCTCCAGCTTTATACTGGCTAAACTATCTTTTACTGCCATAAGACATGGTATGCTACCACCTTTGTCACATTTGAGACAATCAATAATTATTTCTCTAGTTAAGGTGGCAGCAGGATTCTGCCATAGTTTTATCCAAAATAAAGCTGGGCGAGACCTAATGAAGTCCTCCACATAATATAAATTCAGTTCCTTGTGGCATATGTAAGTTGGAGAGGAGATTTGAGCCCCAAGAATTTTTCTGCAGAACCTATTCTCCTCAACTTGGTTTCCTCGGCAGTTCACATACCCCAAAACTTCGACGCCATAAGTGGCTGTTGGTATACATTGTGATTTGTATATCTGAATCAGCGGTACAACCACCTCAGCCTCTTTTAGTTGCCTGAGGCTGATGATGGAATTCACTGCTTTAGAGAGTTTGGTTCTGCCATCGGCCACATCGGCTTGCCAAGAGCCAGAGTCCGCAAAGACTAGGCCCAGGTATGGGAAAGTGCTTGTGCTTGCTAATGATTCGCTGTCCAATTTTATAGACTTCATGCAATGCTTTTTTGGCCTGCAAGTCATTATATAAGATTTTTTAAAATTTGTAAGAAGGTCCAGATTGGCCATAAAAGATACAAAACCGGTAACTAAAGTGCGTAGTGCATTGGGTGTGCAGCCCATAAGGACCGCATCATCGGCGTAGAGAAGCACGGGGAACAATTTGCCATTGATTTTGGGTACATCACTGGTCAGTTTAGACAGGGAGTTATGCAATTCATTTATATAAAGAATAAAAAGTAGAGGGGTCAGAACACAACCTTGTCTGACCACTCTGCCAATAGTGATGTCCCCAGAAACCTCGCCGTCATTGCATATCCTTACCCGTGCCTTTAAGTGCAAATACGCCAAAAAATAAATGAAAGCCTCATCCAACCCGTATTTTAAAAGGATCTCCCATAGGCCCGATCTATTAACAAAATCAAAGGCTGAGGTTAAATCCATAAATCCCAAGTATAGTGGAGTTTTTTGGGCACTCGTATATTTGCCGAAAATAAGGTTCAAATTCAAACACTGTTCCACAGTGCCAACGTTACTTCGAAATCCCAGCTGACAGTAATTTAAAATTTGGTTGTCTTCAGCCCAACTTCTAATCTTATTAAAGACAACCCTGCCCAAGATCTTTAAGGTGTTGTCTATCAAAGAAATTGGGCGGTAACAGCTCGGGTTAGATCTGTCGCCCTTTTTAAAAATGGTACAAAAGGGGGTGGTGATGGACGGAGCATCTGAATCAATCAAACACTCACACCCAGTCAAAAGATCTGGGTTTAATCCATCACCGTTCTTTAGCCCACTCTGCCACCCCAGTTCAGACGTGGCTATATGCAAATCAGTCTGACCCTGTGCCTCATGGGAACAGTCCAGCCCGAACTGCCAAGCCATGTCTTCCCTGGACCGGAAACAAGCTTCAGAGGACCGGTTTCTGGCATTCCAGCCGTCTTCAGCCCGGTTTGCTTGAATCCAGTGGCAAAGTGAGCAAGGGACTCACGTCTGAGCATACCCTGCCACACTTATGGCGGCCAAAAGCGGTACAAAAGGGAGTGTTTGATTTGCTCAAACGCTCCGTCCATCATCCCCTTTTGTACCGCTTTGTTCGCCCTAAGTGTGGCAGGGTATGCTCAGACGTGAGTCCCTTGCTCACTTGGCCACTGGATTCAAGCAAACCGGGCTGAAGACGGCTGGAATGCCAGAAACCGGTCCTCTGAAGCTTGTTTCCGGTCCATGGAAGACATGGCTTGGCAGTTCGGGCTGGACTGTTCCCATGAGGCACAGGGTCAGACTGATTTGCATATAGCCATGTCTGAAATGGGGTGGCTGAGTGGGCTAAAGAATGGTGATGGATTAAACCCAGATCAGTTGACTGGGGGTGAGTGTTTGATTTGCTCAAACGCTCCGTCCATCATCCCCTTTTGTATCGCTTTTTAAAAATGGGCACAATAATACTGGTCGACCATGAATTCGGGATAGCTGTATTAGTTAAGTTGTTAAAAATATTGCATAGGAGGGGAGCCCAGAACTCAGGTTTATGTTTTATGAGGTCAATAGATAACCCATCCAGGCCTCGGGCTTTATTCCCTGCACTTTGAGTTATGGCATCCTCAACTTCAGAAATTGTTATAACTAACTGTGCCACTGGGAAACATGTATGATTGCTAAAAACCGTTGTGGAAGCAGTATAAATTCTAGCAAAGTGCTCTTCCCAAAGTTCCCTAGGTATATTACAGCTTATTGGGATGATAGCCGAGTCCATAGACCTCATTTCTTTAACTACACTCCAGAATCCAGTTACATCCTTAAGTAGTGCAGCACAAGCAAGATTTTCCCAACGTTCTGTCAACATTTCTTCAGAAGGGGATTTAGTTGCTTTCGTGTAACAAGCTCTTAGTGATCTGACTAGAGTTAAATTCCTGGGTATGGCCGCTAATGCTACACGCAGGTCTCTATTGGCCCGCAAGCAAGTACCATTGAACCATCTAGGATTTTTGCTTGGGTTAGTGGCGGGTTTAGAGATTAAGGGCCAGATGTAGGTAGGCTTTTACCGGGTGGTAACGGCCGAAAACCGGTAAAATCGGCCGTTACCGAGGAAATGAGATGTAGGAGGCCGGAAAATACCGATGTTCTTAAAATCCGAGTCGGAAACATACCGACTCGGTAAGAATGACCCGGTAAAATTACCGTGTCGGAATCTACCGTATACATAAATACCGAGTTCGTATTTTCCGACTCGGTAAATCAGAAACGGTAAAATAAGCCTTGGAGATGTAGGTAAGCCCAAAAATACCGATTCTGCCGAAAAACGGTATTTTTAAGTCGGTATTTACCATGCATTGAAAGCAGGTGGTAACCAAGGGAGGGCTATAAAAAAAGTCCCAAAATGCACCTCAGGACCCATGATGGCGGCTTTCTACATCATAGCAAGACGGCAGAGACTACAGGCAGCAGGACAGAGAGAATGGCTAAGGGAGGAACAAGTGTACAGGCAGAGGATAACACTGTTCCAACTGACAGAGCCTGAAATACTGCAGAGGTACAGGCTACACCCAGACACCATCAAGCAATTGATCAGGGACCTACACCCTCTCCTGGACCACCCAACACCCAGGGCCCATGCCATCCCACCTCATGTCCAGGTGCTATGTAGCTTACACCTGCTGGCCTCAGGGAGCTACCAGAGTGTGATAGCTGTAGTGGGTGGCGTGTCCCAGGGCTGCCTGTCCCGCTTCTTCAGGAGGTTTCTTGACGCCATGATGCAGAGGATGGGGCATTATATTAAATTCCCTGTTACACCGGCAGATTTAGCCAAAACCAAGACTGACTTTTATCAACTGGCACACTTCCCTCACGTGATCGGCTGCATCGATGGCACCCACGTCCCACTCTGTCCACCTGCAGCCACAGAGCACATATACAGGAATCGCAAATCGACGCACTCCATCAACGTCCAGGTCATATGTAATGCAGGTAACCTCATCACTGACATCGTAGCCAAGTTCCCCGGAAGTACCCATGATTCATACATATTCCAGAACAGTGGAATATACACACGCCTACTTGCCGGAGAATTTGGAAATGGATACCTGCTAGGTAAATCACATTGACACACCCTGACACTCACATCAGATCTACGTCTCAAGTACTTGCAATTAATGTCTATCTTTCTCCCCCTAGGCGACAGTGCATATGCCCTGCGGTCCTTCGTGCTCACTCCCTACCTCAACCCATCCACCAGGAGTGAAAGGCGATACAACGTGGCTCACAGATCCACACGAAACGTAGTTGAGCGCACATTTGGACTCCTAAAGAGCAGGTTTCGCTGCCTCCATAAGAGTGGAGGTGCACGGCAGTACACCCCAATCATCTGCTGCAAAATAATAGCGACCTGTGCAATGTTGCATAATCTCGCCACCAAGCAAGGCACTGAGGTGGAGCTCACATTTCATGAGGACATTGATGACGACCCAGAGGTGGCAGAGCCCCAAGCCACAGTGGCAGCAGCAGCTACAGATGGGAGACTGAGACGGGCAGAGGTTACACAACAATATTTCTGAGTGAGTAAAGAGACACAGGCATGAATGTAACTTTGTGTAAGTAGTTTAATAATCACTACGCCACAGCATTGTTAGCTCACATTGGGCTCACTAATACTAACACTCCATGAGTGTGTTGTCACGGTTCACACCACCGTGACTACAGCCTTGGGTGGAGTGCAAAGTCATTGTTTGTGGCCACGGGCCACAGGGCGGGGCTGCTGTGGCTGTGAGCCTATGTCCTCACGCTGGCCTGTCAAACTTCCCCCACGCCTGCCACTCCTCCGTAAGTCATGCACAGGAGTGCTTGCACCACTCCTGCTGGTGGACCCCTCGCTTTCGGCAGCACAAGTGTCGCCTCCAGTGCCAGTCTGATGCGCGAGCACTAGCTCCATGGCAGTGGTCATCCTGGCCATACCTTCACTTAAATTGGTGCAGCACTGCACTATGGCATCCTGCATCGTGACTGACCGTCTGCACAGCAGAGTGGTAGCAGTTGCAAACCTGTTCAGGGCCTTGGTTTGCTGGCGCACATCCACACGGGCCTTGCGTCTCTCCAAATGGTCCCTGTCCAATTTGTCACACAGGACAGTCATGCACTGTGTGATATCTGAAATTCCTGACGCCATGGATTGTATGCCTTCTGCCATGTCCCCTATGCCCTTGCCTACTGCTTCCAGTTTATTGTTAGTTGTGCGTGCGTGCCTCTGAACCCCCATCATTGCTTTTGCCTGCAGGCGCTGCACCTTCACCATGGTGGCCTCCAGTCCGCAGAAGACACCTTGGACTTGCCGCACATCCTCTACCTCCCGTGGCCGTCGCCCTCGGACACTGGCCCGCGTGACTCTGGGACTGGGCTGCTGCTCGGTGTTGCCTCTGTCCTGTGTGTCA
This sequence comes from Lissotriton helveticus, assembly GCF_964261635.1. Taxonomy (NCBI): domain Eukaryota; kingdom Metazoa; phylum Chordata; class Amphibia; order Caudata; family Salamandridae; genus Lissotriton; species Lissotriton helveticus. Next base: position 131,337,006 of record NC_136070.1, on the reverse strand, counting down.
CCCTCCACCTCCTCCTCCTCCGATGATGTTTGCAGTATTCTGCGAGGGGGCACATCATGGCTCCTGACTCTTCCCAGCACTGGGGATGGTGATGTGGGGGTGGGTGATAGTTCTGCCGCTCCTGTGTCCTGACTACCAAATAGGAGAGGGGAACGTGGATATTCAGCAGTTGCCTCCTCAGGTATCGGGGCAGCCTGCTCTTGGTCCTGCCCTCCGTGAGAAGTGCTAGGTCCGGCTCCTTCCCTCCTCTTCTCTCTGACCTCAGCTGTGCTGCGCTTTGACTCTCCTGTGGACAGACATGGACATTGTGTCAGTAATGTTGTTCACCTGTGTCATGAGATTAAATACACTTCTATTGCACATTTGCCTGTCTCTCATTTGCCTATGCTACTTGTCTGTTGCTCCCCTTGCTGCAATGCACGCTGACTGCTCTGAGGTATCTACACATGACTACATTTCCCAGGATGCATTGCAGGACATTAGTTAAACCTGTTGTGGAGTCTGATTTATCCTGTGAGGGGAATAGGTAAAAGGGTAAATGATATTGTTCCTGCATCTTACCTGCTTTCTTTGCTCCTCTTGCTGAGCTGTCTGCGTCTCCTATTCCGTGTATACATTCCTTCTCAAGGGTTGTAGCGACCATCTCCTCAATGTCGGTGAGTCTGGGGGCTCTGTTTCTTCCGCCTCCTGTAGCAGCACTTTCCTTGCGGTGGGCAGCAAGCTTTTTTTTGGTGATTATGCGGATGTCATACCACCGTTTTTTTAGGTCTTCAAGGTCACGGTGGGTGACACCAATGGCATTTACCTTGCCTTGTATGTCCAACCAGGTGCTGCGCTTGATTGATTCAGCAACATGCAGAGTTTGCTTTCCAAATATTTTCCCATAATGTCTGACAACCTCCGAAATCAGCACCTGCAGTTCCTCCTGGCTGAACTTCTGCTTCCTTTTGCGCTCAGCAGCTTCTCTCTGTGCCTCCTGGCTCTCCATCTTGCTGTGTAGTTTGTGTCAGGAAAGGCTGCTCCACACTCTGTCCTCCTGCTCTCCTGACTGTTTGTTTCTGCACCTGCATGGGCGTGGCCTGTCCCAGGTACTGGGGTGTGGTGCTTGGATCTGATTGGTTAGTTCCCCTGTGGCTTGGAATTTGGGTGTGGTTGAAGTACCTGATTGGTTCACAGGCACACATGTTTGTCAGTTTCAAATTCTTCGGCGGATAGTTCCGACACGGTAAATACCGGGTCGGTTTTTCCCGACTCGGTATTTTCCGGGTCGGAAGTTGCCATTCATTCCTATGGGCCATGGCACCGGTGGATCGGTTTTGGTTTTTCCGTCTCGGATTTTACCGTGTAGGTATATTCCGAGTCGGTAAATACCGTTTCCGAGTACCGACAGGTTCCGAGTCGGTATTTTATACCGTCATTGTTACCTACATCTCATTTTCCTCCTCGGTAATACCGAGTCGGTATGACTCGGTATTTAAGAGGTCGGTAAATATTATTTACCTACATCTGGCCCTAAGTGTTTAATACTGGCACACAGACCGCTGAAAGCCTCAATGATCTCGCTGCCCGTGGAGCTGCTCGATAAGCACATATCTACCAATAAAGGATGCGATTTTATCATGCGTTCTAGCAGGGCCTTGTTATCTATACTCTTCCAGATTACTCTAAGTTTATCGGTGGATGCCACCAGATGTTTTGCCCCTATTTCTTTTCGAGAAAGGAATTTAGAGGAAAGTCTAATGGTTATTGTAATTGGATTATGGTCACCTTGACTAATGCATAAAACCTCAGCCTTAACTAAAAAATTTGCCAGTGCAGATGATATAAAAACATAATCTATGGTAGATGAACATCCACGACGTCTATAGGTAGGCAAATGACCTTTATTCGAGTAAACACCAGCCTTTTCCATTGTATAGATTAGATTACGGGAGGAGAAATAATTACAAAGCTCCTCACCCCTTCTACATGTATTGATCCTTACCGACACGAGGGTGGTGTTGTCAATATCTCTGTGTAACCGCGCGTTAAAATCCCCACCTAGACAGAGACCATCTAATTTACCATACATCTGTACATCTAGTAGTCCATCAATAAATTCAAACAAATTAATACAATTTCTATTTGGTAGTGATGTAAAATCATTATTATAAAAATTAATTAAACATATTGAAGCCCCCATGTGTAGATTGGGAGAGGTGTGGCGCCGCGGCCAGGGCGTCTGACGCTGTAATCTGGGGATCAGGGTTTGGTCCCCGGCTCCGGCGGCAGGTTAGCCCAGCACCATGCGACTCTGGGCAATAGCTTGCTTAATCTTCCAGACGGCCCCCAGCGCCTAGAGACCCTAACGGGTGATTGTGCGCTATACAAATGTGGATTATTATTATTATTATTATTATTATTATTATTGTGGCTTGAAAATTCTCGTTATTTGTCGCCACGGGTTTTATGCTACCTCCAGCTGAGATCTTTATCCATGTTGATAGACCCCCGCACGGACGTCCCATCTTAGGGCTAGGTACAATGCTATTATAGCACGCAAATCCTTCAAGGAACAATTCATTTGCACACCATGTCTCTTGGAACATCAGGATATCGTATTCTCTAACCAAATCAACCCACTCCATGGAGTTTAATTTGGAACTCAGTCCTGCGATGTTCCAGCTTAACACATTCAAGTTGGGGTCTAAACCTCTAAGTTCTACAACAATTGGGCATTCGACTAGGGATTCCACTAATTTCGGTATAGTGGACAATGTTTGACTTGATAGTCAGTCCTGGCTTTCTAGACCAGACAGGGCTGTAAATCGATTTTGTGTCGTAAATATTGGGGTTGGAAGATTACGTGACCATGTGGGAGGTTTGTAGAAAAAACCTAAGGGCAATGGGTGTATATGGGTTGGAGCAGTGTTAATATCGGTTTGTGCTCGTAATAGCCATTTCACCAAGGGTGGACCTCTAAAATTCATGACTATGCAGTCACCTGAGATGTTCTTTTCTGATGGTCCCACCCACCCTACTCGGCGGACCATTTGAATTTCGTTAGCATTCGTCGTCCCTAGACCCTTGTACTTCATTAGCCAATAAATGCATTTATTCTTAAGTTGTTCCCAAGATTCAGATTGGTCTTTTTTAAGTGGGGGGGGGGGGCGACTAGTATCACAACATAAGGACATGCTTCCGGGGGTAGATTAAGAACGTCCTTGGATGGACTATTATCCAAAATATTAGATATAGAAATATTGTTTTGGGCAATGACTGGAATTATGGGAACGACTCCCGAATGTGCAGGATTTGGGGGGGGGCCCGACTAGTATCACAACATAAGGACATGCTTCCGGGGGTAGATTAAGAACGTCCTTGGATAGACTATTACCCAAAATATTAGATATGGAAATATTGTTTTGGGCAATGACTAGAATTATGGGAACGACTCCCGAATGTGCAGGAGTGGCTAATGCTGGGTTATTGCAAGTGGGCCTGTTACCAGGTGCCAGATTCACCATGAGTTCCATGCTACCAGTTGGTTTGGGACAGACGTCGTTCTTAAGGTTGGCACACATGGCACATGCAGTATTAACAGCAGGGGATATACAAGCATTGTCCTCATTGACTAAGCTATGAGCTGCAGCCTCCGTTGGTTTAAAACACTGATCCCCTCTAATTTTATCGACAGTAGTGACTACTTGTTTTTGCGTATCTAGTTTCTTAACCAAGTTTTCCATTCTGTCAAGGCGTTTACATAAAGCATTGAATTGTTTATCCATCAAAGTTTTTAAACGCCCATGAACAGAGTCCACTATAATGGCAATAAGAGTATTATCCAATCTTCCACTTGTGCCTTGTGTGATTGTATGTTCAGTTTGGGTATTAATGGAATTAGCTGCCGCATCTGATATTGTCAAATCTACAGTAGGCTCATTTATTTGCTCAGTTGGGCTGACTGTTACGGCAGTGGCACCCCGTTTCCACATGCTCAGAGGGGTGGGTTGGGTCTTTTGGCGAACTGGCTGTTTCCTCTTACTAGTAGTGTTTTTAGATGCGCCCCTCTTCCTTTTTTCCCCCGCTGTTTTGATGGACGGCGCTACATTTCCAATGATAATATCGGCTTGAGTCCGTGATTGTAAGTCTGAAATGTCCTCATCTCCATTACTAGCCCCAGAACCCTCGGGCAAGATGTCGCGCTGGCAAGGGGTAGTGATTACAACATTAGATGATAATGGGAGGGGGGCAGGTAGGTTGTCCTGTCCTGCTCTCTCAGGCTGATATGATTGAGGCACGGAATGACCTATGGAGAGTCTCCTTTCAGTTTGCTCAATCTCTGTTGTAACCAAGTTGATGGCCTCTACAAATATGCTTCCTATGGTGCTTTCAATGGTGGTGGCTGAGGATGTTTTTAAACCTGGTATCACTGTACGTTTCCCCATATTACTTGCTATCAGTCACTCACCTTAGGCTAGCATTTAGAGGGGTGGCCCGGCCCGGCCTCTTCTGGCCTAAGACGGTCCCGCCCTTGTCCCGGGCTTCTCACGGCGCCGCCCGCGCATGTCCAGCGACGCGGGAGCTCAGCCTGCCTTTTGAGCGCCTCCAGGCGCGGAAGTGGGCGTGTGCACCGCGTCAGGACGCAGGGAGTCCTGGTGCCTGTAGTCTCTCCCTCTCAGCGGCCGCGCAGATGTCAGGAGCAGCAGCGGCGGGGGAGACCAACAGGCGTTGTCACCGAGTGCCAGGTGGGTTTAATCGAAATGAAATTCCCCCGCAGTGATGGTTGTTGCTTCAGTAGAGCCCCCGCTCCACCGAAGCTCAGCCTGCTTTTTGAGCGCCTCCGGGCGCGGAAGTGGGCGTGTGCACCGCGTCAAGACGCAGGGAGTCCTGGTGCCTGTAGTCTCTCCCTCTCAGCGGCCGCGCAGATGTCAGGAGCAGCGGCGGCGGGGGAGACCAACAGGCGATGTCACTGAGTGCCAGGTGGGTTTAATCGAAATGAAATGCCCCGCAGTGATGGTTGTTACTATAATAATGTGCCTTAACCGGTAATGATCTCATGGGTTCCATGAAGTATTTTTATTTATTTTATTTCCGCCATTTATAGAGCGCATGAATCACCCCGGGTGGGGTATCCCGGTGCTGCATTCGCGTGAGAGACAGTGAGAAGGAGCTAGAACAGTGATGCTTTAAGTTTTTTCCTAAAGGTCCAATGTATGTTAGCCCAATATATGTTAGCCGTTAGCCCAGCATCTCAAATTGGAAAATGTAACTTGATGTACCTTTTTCAATAAAAGTTAGTAAAATAAAAATACATTAAATATACTGGTCTGGCCCTAATTTTCTTTTAAGACACACACCCACTATGGCTCACTCTGAACCTAAAAAAAGTGAGCTACTAACAGTCTCAGATGTGCATAGCACTGGCACACACAAAATAAATCTAACAATCTTAAATCGCATTTTATTCTCTTTCTTTTTTCCTTTATTTCTTTCTGCCCCCCACCCTTCACTCTATTACACGTCTCTGGTCAAGGGAGTAGGAGGCAATTCATTTCTGAGGGGTGTGGGGACACAAAGACAGCCTTGGAGACTTTACTTTGACCCTATACAAATTGCCTGTTGTTTGCGAACCTCAGGCTCCGATAACACACACTATCATATAGTTTTGAAGTGAAATAGGGAGAAAGGTAGGACGTTGTCACAGTTTGAAGGTATGTGTTATTGTTATTTATATTTGCAAAGTCATTAAACTAAATGTGAAAATACATGTTGATGAACCTTGTAGCTTCATGCTTCAAGCAAATAGAGAGGGGAGAGAAAAAAGGAAGAACAAAATAAATGTTCTTAGTTACATTCCTTAACCTCAAAATGTAACTCGGCTAGTAACAAACCCAGGCATCTATAATAAAATCATGAACTTAAGCACTAAAAAACAAATATTCTCTAGTACCATTCAATGCAGAGGAGACATTATTTTGCGATTGTCTGTTTGTTAAATGATTCCACCATCCCTTTATGTATGTTGCACATGGCAACACGATTTAGTCTTTTCTGGGAAATAGCTAATCTGAGCCATGTTTTCAGTTGGCAAAGACCACTGAAGATTCTCTCAGCCTCCAAGAGGATGTGGCTAGATGACACGCTCAATATTGATCACCAAGTAAAGAAGCTCACAGCTAGCAGCTAAGGCATTCGTGGACTGTTGAGGACCTCCTCCCCTCCAAATCCAGAGGGCTGACTGTCCAGACCCTGGTAATCCTACGGCTTGACTATTGCAACCCTTCCCCTTCGGCTCTCCCTGATATGTGATAAAGATGTTACAGGTCATCCAAAATGCCACTGCTTTTCTCCACATAAACATCCAGAAGCACCAGTCAGCTAAGAAGGCTTTTACTGAACTTGTTAGAAATTTACTAAAACTTAATTCCAGGAAGATGGAGGTCCTCTTATTTGGTAATCAGACCACCCTGTGGGCACCATCAATGTCGGCAAAAACAGAATGGGGAAGGGAGGTTGAGGGGTGGGTGAGTGGGATGAATAAAAAAAGTTCACTTCCTTCCCCACTGCCACCATCTCATCAAGCGCCTGGACGTTCCAGGGCAATCGTGCGCTACACAAATTTCAAAATCAAATCAAATTGTCGCTCCTCCCCTTCTCTATCCAGAAACAGGAAGCACACAGGCTCCCCTAAGCCAATCACAACACTGCTGTCACCAGCATGACAGCAGTGTCATGATTGATCTAAGTGGCCTTTTTCGGTGCTCAGACAGGGAGTGGGAGTCTCTGCATGTTCTCCACCCAGGCTGTGCAATACAGGTGGGTGAAGAACATGCTAAGTGTGCATGGCGGTTTGGCAGGCCCAAACCAGCTGGTCAAACCGTCATGCACACCTAAGTGCACCAACCACTCCACCCCCTGCAGGCTGTAAAGACAGCCAAGCCCTTCCCCACCCAAAACTGGCTTCAACAGGGAAAAATAAAATCAAAATAACATCATGTTATTATCATTTTAGTTTTCCTTTTTTGCACTGCTGTGGGCCAACGCTCCTCCGCATTAGCGGAGGAGCCACCCGTGGTCATCATCTTGCTGGCCAGAGGAAGTAAGAACGCTGCCTATTCCTGTTAGTAGGGCCAGGAACCTAGGAGTTGTAAAGGATAACAAACTCTCCTTTGTTGAGCATGTGAATGCTGTTATATCGTTCTCTTTTCTACATCAAGAGGCTGATAAATCAAATCCTCCCCTATATTCCCGCTGTTGCAAACAAAATGGTGGTAACAGCCCTGGTCCTATCAAAGATAGATTATTGCAAAGACTTGTGTCTAAACATGCAGCACTAACATCTGAACAAGTTGCAAACTCTGCAGAATGCTGCTGCCAGATTGCTTGCAGGGATTCCCAAATTTAAATCTGTTTAGCGAGCCATTTACAATTTACATTGGCTCCCCATCAGGCAATGAATGAGACTTAAGGCTATGTGCACAGATTACAGAGTCCTACATGATGCTGGTCCAGACTACTTGAAACAGAGTTTCAAGTGGTATGAGACAAACAGAAACCTACGCTCCTTTGGAGCCAAGACACTAGGGTCGATTCCGATCCGTTAAAAAGCGCTTCGAATTGCGGTTCGGAGCGTTTTTCCCCATACAAATCGTACCTGTAGGCGTCCCCGTATGAATCTGCAAGTACGATCACAATCTAAAGCGTCACTCCGTACGACTCGTAAAAAACGCCGTCCGAATCGAAAGTCCATACGAATTGCAGTCGGATGACGTTCCACGCTACGTCCGGACGTAAAAAGACCGCGTCTCCCGAACCAGGAAGTACGATCCGTGTAGAACACACTCCGTACGGCTCTTTTTCTACGAGAGCTCAAAACTACCGTAAAACTACACTCCGGCACGAACCGCACGCCGGTACGCGACAAGCAGGACATGAACGCCATCGTCCGTCTCATCCCTATCCTGTACGGCCACCACCTCGTACTTAGGAACCGACGACGGCGCAGAAGGTGAGTACAACGAACTTCAACATACCTGTACGTGTTGCCACACGCGCACATCTCCATTGCACGACTGTCATGTCTGGGTACGTTTCACCACACACTCCCGCACTTCACCAGTGGAATACGGAGACGTACCGCACCTACGTCATCGACCTCGGGGTACGGTACGTCACCGCACAACACCAGTGGAATACGGAGACGCACCGCACCTACGTCATCGACCTCGGGGTACGGTACGTCACCGCACAACACCAGTGGAATACGTGCCGCATGTACGTCATCGACCTCGGGGTACGGTACGTCACCGCACAACACCAGTGGAATACGGAGACGTACCGCACCTACGTCATCGACCTCGGGGTACGGTACGTCACCGCATAACACCAGTGGAATACGGAGACGTACCGCACCTACGTCATCGACCTCGGGGTTACGGTACGTCACCGCACAACACCAGTGGAATACGTGCCGCATGTACGTCATCGAAGTACGTCACCGCACTTCACCAGTGTAATAGACGTGTGGGACATACGTCTGCTAAGTAATTGTAAGTGTAAGTATCAGAGTGTGTGTGTGTATAACACCCCCCCACTGCCCACCAGTGCCCAGCATCAGAGTCGGTGGCTGAGACCCCCCCACTGCCCACCAGTGCCCAGCATCAGAGTGTGTGGCTGAGACTCCCCCCACTGCCCACCAGTGCCCAGCATCAGATTGTGTGTATGGCTAACACCCCCCCCCCACTGCCCACCAGTGCCCAGCCTGAGAGTGTATGGCTGAGACCCCCCCCCCACTGCCCACCAGTGCCCAGCATCAGAGTGGGTGGCTGAGACCCCCCCACTGCCCACCAGTGCCCAGCATCAGAGTGTGTGTATGGCTAACACCCCCCCCACTGCCCACCAGTGCCCAGCATCAGAGTGTGTGTATGGCTAACACCCCCCCCACTGCCCACCAGTGCCCAGCATCAGAGTGTGTGTATGGCTAACACCCCCCCCCACTGCCCACCAGTGCCCAGCATCAGAGTGTGTGGCTGAGACCCCCCCACTGCCCACCAGTGCCCAGCATCAGAGTGTGTGTATGGCTAACATCCCCCCTGCCCACCAGTGCCCAGCATCAGAGTGTGTGTATGGCTAACACCCCCCCACTGCCACCAGTGCCCAGCATCAGAGTGTATGGCTGAGACCCCCCCCCACTGCCCACCAGTGCCCAGCATCAGAGTGGGTGGCTGAGACCCCCCCACTGCCCACCAGTGCCCAGCATCAGAGTGTGTGTATGGCTAACACCCCCCCCCCCCCCCCAACTGCCCACCAGTGCCCAGCATCAGAGTGTGTGTATGGCTAACAACCCCCCATTGCCCACCAGTGCCCAGCATCAGAGTGTGTGGCTGAGACCCCCCCCCACTGCCCACCAGTGCCCAGCATCAGAGTGGGTGGCTGGGACCCCCCCCACTGCCCAACAGTGGCCAACCTTTACATCAAAAACCTACCATTGCTAACCACATTACCATCAGGAGAGTGACACATGTCATCATACCTATATTCTAACATCACACCAGCTCCCAGGCACACAGCAGTCACAGACATTTTCACACAAACAAAAGTTCAGAAAAGGGAAAAAATAGCTTTATTCAGCTGGTTCTAAATAGAAAAGCAAATAAGAGTCCTCGCTCATTAAAGGCCAATGGCCAGTCCAAAGATGTCTCTGCAACAGTCTGTGCCTCCATGGGTGTGCTCACACCAAAACTTGCCTGCACCTGGCGTTTAATCCGCTGTGGCAACTATGGGGGCACCATCTGTGGAATCCTCCGGCACCGCATGGACAGGAGAGGGAAGGACAGGTGGAGTGGGTGCAGGTGTAGTGGATTCATCCACACTGGCTGGGGCATCGCCGAAAGTAGCTTCAAAAACCTGGCTGCACACCTCAGCCAGTGCGGAAAAACTACCACCTGAACCCGGGGACACATTGGGGGTGGAGGTACAGGGCTGTGAGTCAGTTCTACTGGGTGTGTGGATGCGTGTGTGAGGCATCTCCCCTCTCCCTGTGGGTGTGCCTACTTCCCCTTGAGAATGGGTGCGTGGAGCTTTTAGCTTCTTATGCTGTGTGTGTGCGCTGGGTGTGTCTGACCTGTGGCGTGTGCGTGTATGATGTGTAGGTATGTGAGAGGCAGAGGTGGATGGGTCTGAAGGATGGGGGGACAGATGCTGCTGGGTGTACAGAGCTGCCGTCAGTGTTGACTCCATGGCAGCCACACTCCGACGTAGATCAGACATGGCTGATGACATGCTCTCCATGAACGACACCACCTGTGTAAGCAGTTGTGTATGTCCATGGAGGACAGTCAGCATGGATGTCTGACCTACTGCAATCTGCCGGAGTAGGTCCACAGTCTCAGCACTGAGGGCAGCAGGGGACACAGTGGCAGGGGCTGCGGTGCCGGGAACAAAGGAGACACGGGGTCTAGCACGGACCCTAGGGACACTAACGACTGGGAGGGTGGAGATGGTACTGGAGGAGGGGAGGGCAGCCGAAGAAGAAGATGTGACCATTGCTGCATATTCCCCCTCCTCCTGAGAGTCTGACGCGGAGTTGTCGGCATGGTAAGATGTGTCAGTCACATGTCGTCCGGCCTGCAGACTCTCCTCACCCTCCGTGCCACTGCCTCCCTCTGACTCCTCATAGCAGGTGGCACTGTCGCTGGGTCCCTCAGCCTGGTCCGCGCCTGTGTCTCCTCCAGATTCAGATGATGATTCTATGGGCAAGGAGAACAACAAAAACATATCAGTCACCTGTACACATCAGACATATCAGGTACAATACATTATGCCTCATTTCTAAACATGGCATGCATCATGAGGCACATTACACAGAACTCTGCACAATGCAAAGTTTACTTGTGGCCAATTGTGAGAGACACAACGCTCAATGTACAGTAGGATACAAGCAAAAGGCAAGCAAAAAAATAGTATGAGATACACAATGATGATCCACTGCCTGACAACAGGATAGCTGATTATGCATCCCTGCTCATTTTCCCACCCTGCCACCCAAACCCAGAACAGGACATGTTTGAATTGCTTAGACCTTGTGCCACATGGGAAAAGTCCTGCCTGTACTGAAATGTGATGCCATCCTGGGACCTGAACCAAGTGTAACATCACCTCACACTGGCATCACAGCTGTTGACACCCAAAGCCTCATTGTGTGGCTGACCATCATTATTAGTTAGAAACAACATTCTACATATTTGGCGCATATGCACACACGCACTGCCCAGTGTGAGTATGCATAAGGCCAAAATATTGCACATGTACATTGTGCACCTGTATCCAACACATTACAATTCGAAAGAGTACCATGGTCCAAGGCCACTGAGGCAGACTTGGGCAGAAAACACATGTTTAGACTCAAGATCAGTGCCACAATATGAAGAATGGCAGACACAGTGAACATGTGGTGCTACATGTAATGTACCAACAGGTGTCACAGACCCACCTCAAACATGACGATGTGCAAAGGAAGATGCATACTGAGACATTGCACCATAGGAGTACATGTGAAAAATAAACATCAGCCAAAGCGCAGGGCAAATGTGGAGTAGGGCAAGGCATGTAAAGAAGCAGCTGCTGAAACTGGGACATTCTAATGCCAAAGCATGGAGTGCCTGTCTGACCACACCACTCAAACTATGGGAGTGTTACCATGCCTTGGAGCACTTCAGGGAGCATGTGACACACATGACAACAAACAGACATGTACCTACCCCCTACTTGCTGCTGTCCCTCCTGCAACTGCCTATGGAGGTCTGGGAATACCACTTCCAGGACCCGGAGCATGTTGGGGGTGAGGTGGCGGGTGCCGCCATGCCGGCGTGGAGCTTCCAGATGCAGCTGGACTCTGGCGATGCGGCGGGTCCAGCACCGGATGTCCTGCCACCTCTTCTTGATGTTCCTGAGCCTCCTGCGAGGCCCCCCCTCACTCCTGACAGCCCTGGCGATGTCCAGCCAGATTTCACCCTTCTCATAGGCAGACACCTGTCACCCATGTAAAGGAAAAGAGCATCAGTACACCTGGTCCATTTTCAAAAGACACACATATGTGCACTAAATACTTGATGACAACAGGGCATCGTAGGCTCCACACATTTGCATCATTGTCCAGGAGTATGTGGCCTGTGAGCAAACACTGCTGCATTACATGCCATTGAAAGGCTACAGATGACATGACGTGGGCTAAACACTCTTAGAGCATGGCACTCACAGAGCAATGTATGCTACATCTGGGTGCACTGCAGCCCGTGACACGCTGTCACACACCCCACTACAAGAAATAACCCTCTTTACACAAAACTGTACACCCTGGCATTCACTCCCAACAACATTGCATCTATACACCATACATACACAGTGGGCATTATGTCACCCACACAACAGGTGCACACTCCAAGGTATTGCACCAATCACTTACCTGATCCTCTGGTCTCCCATACAACTTGCTGTAGTTGGGCAGGAGGGCATCCAGCAGGGCCTTGTTCTCACCATCAGTGAATGCAGGCACCCTCTCCATGCTCAGCTAATCAGGATCCAGAGGATTCAGAGACAGCAGCTGTGGTTACCACACCAATGTTGTGCAGGCAAGTGCCCTCCCACAGCCACATGCTGCCTTATATCTGTGCTGCAGAGGGTCTGTGAGTCCAAGGAGTAGTGTGTGATAGGCCACCATAGTTAGCATCCTATGTTCCATCCAATCACATCACACATAAGCCCATTACACACATATGCATGGTTTGAAAATTGAGCCTGAGCTGAACAACAACTTTTGCAACATTGTATACTTTTGCCAAACTGAATTTTCTAGAACACCTGTATGAGCCTAAAAAAACTCTGTATCCATGACAACCTGGTTGCATTTTGATCAGTACACTGTTCCCCTAGTTGTTCACTATTATTTTTCTGAAATGCCCACACAAGTACGGTGACATTGCGTTGCTAATGCAACCCAGTCAATGGTGTAACGATGCGTACACACGCACGTACCTTGGGGTACGCTTTGCTCGCGCATGGCCGAAATGCAATAGGGAAACGAGGCGTACGCACGCACGTACCTTGGGGTACGCTTTGCTCGCGCATGGCCGAAATGCAATAGGGAAACGAGGCGTACACACGCACGTACCTTGGGGTACGCTTTGCTCGCGCATGGCCAAAATGCAATAGGGAAACGAGGCGTACACACGCACGTACCTTGGGGTACGCTTTGCTCGCGCATGGCCGAAATGCAATAGGGAAACGAGGCGTACACACGCACGTACCTTGGGGTACGCTTTGCTCGCGCATGGCCGAAATGCAATAGGGAAACGAGGCGTACACACGCACGTACCTTGGGGTACAGTGCGTCAGACATGGTCAAGTGAAGGATTGTGTAGCCTGCGTCCCTGTCCACCTTCATGTCACCATTGGGAGAGTCACACCAGGAAATCACATAGCAGGGATGTAGTCTACACTCATGTAGACGATGTGGTGCATACATCAGCATGGCATACATACATCAGGATGCCCCGGGTGTGGCAGACATTGAAGAAGCACAGGGATTGTGACCTTGTGCCTCAGTTGATGGGTGAAGAGCTTGCGAGACATGTCATCAATCATATTGCACATGTGCATCACATGCAGTCAACACTTTGCACCGGAGTAACGTCAGCAACATGTTGCAAGGAACATCAACACTGGAATGGCTCACCATTCAGTACAGGGAACTGGCACATGATGAGAGCAACATGCCCACTGTCACAGAGGTGTAATAGCCGCACAGCATGACCCTGTGTGACCACGTCATGTGAGTGCCATGAGCGACATTGTGCATGCCGTTTGCATATGTAATGAACAGGTCAGTATTGTATAACTCACCTTAGAATATCCCCACATGTCATCCTGGATATGTCAGTTTCCGTTCTGTAGTACACTTGTGTGTCGGTAGGCATGTCCTGCGGCTCTGCATGTGTTGTTGGCGTCATGTGGGCCGTGATGACGTTGTCAGAGTACACATACGTCACCACTGCGTGCACACGTCAGGTCCTCTTTTTTAACAGCACCAGCGCTGGTCCCGTATAAGTGTAACCTTACACACTTTTGTTGCCACATTCATAGTACAATCACTTCAGATCTTTTATCTTGGATTCTCTGACTCAGGACAGTGCCAATAGGGATGTTATTTTCAAAGCCTGTGAGGAATACAAACTAGTCATGTTGGTGACTGACCCTCACCGTCTGTGTCTCCACTCTTATCACGTCAAGCACAACAACAAGAGCTGCTCCCACTGCCGGGACCAGACATATGAATCCAGGTGTGATTGGTCCCACAAGCCACTCAGACTCCAGCAGTTGGCACTGCACCACAATAGCTCATGGGCTGGACGTAGGACGAGTGCATGGGCGTTGTAGTTGAGACATCACAGCCCCTTAATTTGACATCAGTGCTCCAGGGCAAAGTTGTCAGGTAAACCAAAAAAGTCAGATATATCTTATAGCAAATCAAAATCACCACAATGCACGTGCTATGCTGCATGGGATTCGGGTGACACCGACCACGCGGCTCTGTCAGAATTGCAGCCGTCGTAGCCAGCACCACGACCTCCGGTCCCTGCCCTGCATGTGACGCTGGAGGAGTTAGTGCACTTCCTCATGTCCATGATGTCCCTCACCCCACCAACGGCCTACGCGTTGGCTTCTGGCACAGCGGACCCGTCTGGGGGCACTAGTGCGTCTGTTGAATAGCCCCTGACGCCATCACTCGCTTACTCCTGGACGCAGGCGGCGCATATGTCCCAGAACCGCTGGGACAGACAGGATCTGAATGTTCATCCTGGTCCCCGCTGGTTCAACTCCCAACCTCACTGGCAACTATCCCCCAGGTGTCAGCCGTGGCGCCGTTCTCGGGTGGTGATGTCCCCGATACCACACACTGTACGGCTCCGGCATGGGAAATGTGCTGCAGAACACCGCCATTAATGCTGCATGGGGAGTTTAACTTCAATGAGCCGGGCAGTGCTCATTACAATGGTTGTCAATGAGTATTGGGAGGGTCATGAAGAGCCACTGGCACGTGAGTGTCAGTCCCAAGACAACAGGACAGGTGGACTGGGGGATGCAAGTGGTCTGGACACCTAGCCAGACACTGGTGATGTCTCTACTCCTAACGTGTCTTAGGATGAGCGGTCAACGTACAGTGTTGTGTTAACGTGGGCGGCCGGAGCCTTGGCCCTTCATCTCCCCGTTGCTTCCATGAGGACCAACTCCTCACTGAGGTCCTTAAACTCCACTCCGGCTACGCTGAGCCTCTGCAGGCCTATCTTGAGGAATGTACTGTATCTATATTGGGCAGCATGTTCAGCCACGCATCATGTTTGGCTGTAGATCGGCACGTTGTCAGACCCCCACACCCCGCCCTGGACTGACCATGTTCCCTGTCCTCCCACCCCACCCCACCCCAGAGAGCATGGCCATCCAGGCCTCCAAATCACAGTCCACATTCCCGTTAGCTCTGCTGTAGAGGGTATCCAAGAGGTATGAGCACTACGGAAAGACTACATCTACAAGTACGGTGGGCCCATTTTCGGTTCCACAAAAGCTGCACAGCCAAGTTTCAGGATTAAATCCAATGAATCAAGTTTATTACAATCTTCTTTTCTTTTAACTTTATCTCCTCACATTTAAACCATGCTTCTTCTTAAGTTCAATTCATTTTATTCAATCAATGTTTTCCTTTAAACAGCACTCAGACGCATGGGGTTCGTTCCATGTCACGATTTATTGTCTATAGTCCAATGCATTTCGGGAGGAGCCCTCCCTTCGTCAGGGACATCTACAATTGTAAACAAATACATCATTTTAAACACTATGTGCCAAAAAACCTCTGTCATCATATTACGATCTAATAGTTGCTGAAAACATATCCATTTAAACAGCTAATTCACTGCCATATATTACATTTAAATGTGAAACGTGTTCAAACAACAAACTGGGTTCATCATTTAGGCAACAAGTATTCTGGTAGCCCTCCCAAGATTTCACGTAGTTACTTAAGAGAAATCCCACTATTATCTCAAATCTGTTCTGTCACTACGGAAAGACGTCATCATCCTCCCTGAGTCTGGGACTGAGGTCTTCCAACATTACATGTATCTTAGTCCGCTACCCACACTCTCCGTGGGATATGGTTGTGTAACTGCTGGCAGAGTGTGCGTTATAGGTACGGGCAATACTTGGGCACGCCCTTGTAGGATGCCAATCAGCGGCACTGTCATTTTTACGGTGTGGCCTGGATAGCCCCGACTCACTGGGCAGAGTGATGGCACCCAGGGAGGCAAATAGGTCAAAAGCCTGGTATGTATTGAAAGTCGGGAATATGCTACTAACTACTGTTGCTTACTGATATTTTGTTACAAAAGGTAAGTAATCCGTCCTTACTGTTCAGTACATCTGCTGTGGGAGCATCTATGTAGTGTCCTTGCCGTGATGACAGGGTTACTAATGTACGCACACCATGCCACGTGTGTTAATGACCTGTTCATATGTGTGATGGCATCACAGACCATTTGTGAGAAAAAACATTTATGCTGTATGATGATGGATATGTAATAGTTAGGGATGCTACACACCGCAAAATGACTAAGGCAGAACTGTGCAAATGATGGCACATGTGGTGTGTGTGTGTGTTTATTGCTGTCAGATGTCTGGTTGTGCAGACAACCTGCTACAGACATTCACATGACGTTTGTCACTGACATGATACATTGTCATGCTCACTAAGACCTTTCCATCAGATCGTTTGTATGCATGTCATATCCATTCCACACACCACAGGTCTTTAATTATTCACGGAGGAGTGGCTGGGAGCTGGCACACGTTGCTTCAGTGTGTATGGCACGCCACACTCCAAATTGTCTAGATCATTTGAAGCAGTCTTGCTTGTGCCATGTACATTGTTACAGTCTTAGTCAGACAGTTGAAGACATTTCCAATAAATTGTGTATTGCAGGGCACCCCCTCTGGAAAGGCCGTTGCCTGACTTGGAAGCCATGAGGGAGCGCAATTGTATTAGTCGGTATCGCTTCAACAGACAGTTGATCAAGGAGCTGACGAACAGGCTTGAGGCTCACCTACAACCACGCCACAGGTATCCAACTGCACTGACACCCAAGGTAAAGGTGATGGCAGCCCTCCATTTCTTTGCCACAGGTAAGTTCCAATTTACCATAGCTGATGTGGGAGGGATGTCTCAGACAATGATAAGCCGGGTGTTGAGTGATGTTTTGGCAGCTATGTTGCTCCACCTAGATGAATTCATTAGATTCCCTACTCCAGAAGAGTTGATCGATGTCAAGGGGGAATTCTATGCCCTGGGCCGCATGCCACATGTAATTGGTGCAATTGATGGTACACATGTTACTCTGGTGCCACCACAGGCTCAGGAGCAAGCGTATCGCAACAGGAAACACTACCACTCGATAAATGCCCTGGTGGTGTGTCTTGCCAACATGATTATCTCACATGTTTGTGCACGTTTTCCAGGATCGTGCCACGATGCTTTCATCATGAGGCGTAGCAGGGTACCACAGATGATGCTGCAGCTGCACAACCACCGGGCATGTCTAGTTGGTGAGTATACACTGTCAGCTCTGTATGTCAGTATGTCACAACTTCATGATCTGCATCATATTAATCACTCTTGTACATGATGTCAATTTGCAGGAGACGCTGGATATCCTAACATGCCGTGGTTAATGACTCCACTACGCAACCCCAGGACAGCTGCAGACCAGCGGTACAACAATGCCCATGGGAAGACCAGGCGGGTGATTGAGCGAACATTTGGACTCCTGAAGAGCCGGTTCAGGTGCCTGGACAAGACAGGCGGAGCCCTCCAATACAGCCCACGCAAGGTGTGTGACATCTTCACCGTGTGCTGCGTGCTACACAACATGGCAGTGGAGAAGGCCGTGCCACTCTACCTTGATCCTGATGAGCTGGAACATCCGCCCGTTGAGGATGAAGGCCTTGCCCAGGATGCCAGTGACGAGGAGGATGAAGATGATATCCGGAGTCACCTCATCCGCAACTTCTTTTCATAATGGTGAGTCATAGCAGCTTTTCTGTAACAGATGGACTCTAGAGTAGCATGGGTAGCATGCTGTGTATGCAACAGACTGTATGCAAGGTCCCTTGGATGTGTGTTGTGCAGTGTCACACATGTGCATTTCTAATGCAACACACATATGTGCTATGTGTGCACTTGGAATGTACAGGTGTTCTACAACATCTAGCTATTCAACAGGACATTGTGATAATGACATTATACAGAACTTGGCCCCTTGTGTGCCACTCTCATCCACAGCTCGCCCTGCCTGTTGTCCGTTGGGGTCATCGTGGTCATCCTGCTATTGCTCATTATGATTGCAACGTCAGCCAAATCAACGGAGCATGCATGGACATGTGTAGAAGTCAATTTGGGTAAGGACGCATACGAGGCTGTTTAGCGTTGGTATGTTTTGAAACGTGTGGTACATGTTCATGTGCATGTAGTGAGACCATGCATACATGCAACTACATTATGTTACTTATTACATGTATGCCCACTCCCATGACAGGATATTCACCCCATCTGACTGTCATCTGTTGTAGTTTGAGACTCTGGTGAATGCATCAATGTGTGTAGACATTGCCACTGCAACATTGCAAATACCTTGGGTTGACATTGTGTCAGAGGTCACAACCACGGACTCTGTGGGGGATTGCAGCCTCACTGTGTGCATTAGATTGTGACAGGATCCTCACCTCCAGCTTGTGGCCCAGTCCAGTTGATTACCATGAAACTATGTGGTGTGGGTGTGGCCCAGTGTATGTTCCACATGTTAAGACAACTGTCCTGTGAATCAGTTTACATGGATGCATTGCCCCTTGCCAATGGCGTTGTGGTATGTGCTTGTTTTGCAAGTTGTCACACCCCTCCTGCCGTCATGTCTTCACTCATTGCTGCTGCTGCATACACAGCCACCATGCAGCGCACACCATCCAGGAACACTGACACCTACAGGATGACCCTCCTTCCATCCATTTATGGAGCATGCTCCTGCCACCCTACACACAGACAAAACCAGACAATCAGCATCCTGGTATCACAATGCTTCGGACTCAGCCATTGCTGCTGCTATGCCTGTGTGTGCGACACATACTGGCACGACTATGCAGATTCACATGACATCGGGTCTACGTACCACCAGGTCATGTGCCGTGTCCAGCACCCCCCCCCCCCTTCCACGGCACAATTTTGTACAGTGTTACCTTGTCAACACCACTATAGCACTAAACTGCTTGCTTACAGTCACGTGGCTGTACACAACCTGCTCACACCACTGCAACATAGCAGTCACAGTCAGTCAAGTTGCCACATGGGACACACACCATGACCATGTCTCTTGGGTGTGGTGTGATTTCCCCGTTGTGGTGTAGGTATTTGTCAGACGTGTGTAGTTGTTCTGTATGCGTAGCTACCATTACAGTAGTATAGTACTTGTAGCTACATAGGGGTAGGTCACCTATTCAGCTGTGCTTGTGTAGAGTGCTACAGCCCATTGCCCACAGTCTGTCCTGCCAGCCTTGTCCTGTGCGCCACACATCACATCCACAGTACTGCATCATGCTGATGATAGCTCACATACCTGAGGACACAGTTGTAGGTACTCCCTATGTGGACCACTACTGCTGTGCCACTGATATGTACACCTCAAAGTGACTCTCCTGGGCCAGCCTGGGATAGAATTTTTGGGATCCATACCCCCCTCCAGCATTTACTGTCCCACGCAGGTGTGTCTTTCCATCCATGTATGTAGTTGATAGGAATTTATGACCAATGTGTGTACTCACTCAGATTCTGATCGAAGTGTGAGGCTGACTGCAGTTTGTTGTATACCCTTGCATTTTATACATTTGCACACACATATCAGTTTATGCTGTTTCAAAGATAACTCACCAAATGCGTATGAGGTTTAGAATATTTATTGGGTGATATTGTGCAGGAAACGTGAATAGATGCTGTACAGGAAGGGGTGGAATCCAAAGTTCACTGCTGGAGATGAGATGCCTTACAGTTTGAGTCACCAGAGTCCAGGCCACAGTGCTTGGCATCATTGGGCAGACTGTGACCAGCAAGTCCATGTGGGAGAGTCTCATAGGGGATGCTGTTGCACCCAGGGGCAATATGCCAGGTCCAGTGTCCTGGGAGATGTCCATGGTCCACTGCCCCTCAACGTCTTCGCCGTGGACGACTCACCTTCCTTGGGGGACCATCATGTGCAGGCATGGACGGTGCATGGGACGCTACGTCAGAGGGTTCCTCCTCCTCCCTCCCTGTGGCTGGTGTTGCACTTTGCCGTGATGTTGCTGGCCTTGTGACACAGGGAGGGGGCCGCATGTTGGCAGCCATCTGACGTAGCATATGGCAAATGTCACGATGCACCATCAAGAGCTGAGCCTGGTGTGCCTCCACCCGTCCATAATGCTGGTCTTGCCTGGCTATTTGCTCTGCCTGCTGTTGTCTGACCTGGTTGAGGGCCTCCGCAAGCTGGCTTACCTCCCTGGTGTCCCGCCGGTATGCCTCCAGGATGTTAGTGAGTTCAGGCATACCGGGTGCTGCAGCTGACTGTCCAGATTCTCGCCTCCGCCTTCCGCCACTCCCACCACCCTGACCCACATGAGCACGGCCTGCGCTAGTGGGCACATCCGCTCGACGGGCCCCCCGATTGCTGGCAGGGTGGAGGTCGTCACCAACCTCAGGGGCTCCCGACAAAGGGTGTCCCTCATTTTCAGACTGGCTCTCTTGTGGATCATGGGCAGGGCTCTGACCTGTCTGCTGAGATGTGGTGGGAATGGGTCCGGTGGTTGGCTGAGATGTAGCTGGTTCAGTTGCTGCAGGGGTTTGGGATCCAGAGGAGCCAGGTTGGTTGGGGTTATCCACAGTGCGTTGAGGGACGGCGCTGTTGGTGGGGTCTAGGTTCTGCTGAGCCTGGGACTGGGATCCTTCTCCCCCCTGGTTGGGGGGGAGCTCCGCACGTTCCCCTGTGTGTGTGAGAGACAGACACTGTTAAGGCACTATCAAGTGACATCTTGTTTACTTATCCATTATCAGCATCACAGTTCCACAAGCTTTACATTGTTGACATTGTTAAGTTGTGTATGTAGTGGTACAAAAATAAAATGTACTCTGGGGTATTTACTTTCTTCCTTTGTCTTGACAATGACTGACACAGCCATTGCTGTGTCTTGTGTTGCCGGCACCACACGTGTTAAGCATTGCTCAGTTTCACGCAACATCCAGGATACGGTGTAAATCCTTATGTCTGCGTCATGCATGCACAGAGTTCATATGCAGCGTGTTGATGTAAGAGACAGAGCATCATTATTTTGCATGTCATCTACTACTTTGGATGTCTTTTGCTGTCCCGTGCTGGCCAAACAATGCCAACACCCCTGGACCTGTAGAAACACAGTTATAAATCATGGCTTTTGAACTTGGCACTTCTCAAACACGCATCACCTTGTCAATACCCATGTCCATGTCAGTACTTACGTGCATACACAAAGTTCATGAGATGGGACACGTGCATTGTTTGAGAGGCACAATGGACTAGAGCATCTGCTATGTGCATGTATGAGTTGTATGCATATTCATATGAGTGAGTGTTTTGTTGTGGTACATGACAATTGGGACAGTGTTGCACTCCATTGCCTGTCCCCAGGGGATGACTTTCTGTATGGGGGTGTATGACAAGGCATGCTATTACTTTGCTTGGGAATTGGAAGCGTCCATCGTTCATGATTTGGCTGTCCCCTGATGTAGCATGCTGGCATGATCGTGTTTTTGTGTTGGTGCACAGGATGTGTGACCTTGTCCTGGTGTTTGTGTTTGCAGTGATCACAGGAGGGACTTGTGCTGCCTACACCTGTGCCCATTGTGTACTACAGAGCATTCCGAGATGTGTGTCCTGACACAGTACAGTGTGGACTGCAAATGGTGGGTGTGTTGCAGGCACATAGCAGATGACTGCTGGTACTTGTGAGACATCCCTTAACATTCTGCTCTATGGTGTTTGTAAGGCCTGTGCAGTGCTTAGGTGCAACTGTGTGTGTGCCCAGGGAGCTGCGTTGAGGTGACAGAGGGAGGAACACTGAGGGATGGATACAGAGGGAGGGAGGGCGACAGAGGGAGAGGGCAACAGAGGGAGAGGGCGACAGAGGGAGAGGGCGACAGTGGGAGAGGGCGACAGTGGGAGAGGGCGACAGTGGGAGAGGGCGACAGTGGGAGAGGGCGACAGAGGGAGAGGGCGACAGTGGGAGAAGCCGACAGTGGGAGAGGGCAACAGAGGGAGAGGGCAACAGAGGGAGAGGGCAACAGAGGGAGAGGGCGACAGTGGGAGAGGGCAACAGAGGGAGAGGGCGACAGTGGGAGAGGGCGACAGTGGGAGAGGGCGACAGTGGGAGAGGGCAACAGAGGGAGAGGGCAACAGAGGGAGAGGGCAACAGAGGGAGAGGGCGACAGTGGGAGAGGGCAACAGAGGGAGAGGGCGACAGGGCGACAGAGGGAGAGGGCAACAGAGGGAGAGGGCAACAGAGGGAGAGGGCGACAGGGCGACAGAGGGAGAGGGCAACAGAGGAAGAGGGCGACATAGGGAGAGGGCAACAGAGGGAGAGGGCGACAGTGGGAGAGGGCAACAGAGAGAGAGGGCGACAGGGCGACAGAGGGGGAGGGCAACAGAGGGAGAGGGCGACAGAGGGAGTGGGCGACAGTGGGAGAGGGCGACAGTGGGAGAGGGCGACAGTGGGAGAGGGCAACAGAGGGAGAGGGTGACAGGGCAACAGAGGGAGAGGGCAACAGAGGGAGAGGGCGACAGGGCGACAGAGGGAGAGGGCAACAGAGGGAGAGGGCAACAGAGGGAGAGGGCGACAGTGGGAGAGGGCGACAGGGCGACAGAGGGAGAGGGCAACAGAGGGAGAGGGCGACAGAGGGAGAGGGCAACAGAGGGAGAGGGCGACAGTGGGAGAGGGTGACAGGGCGACAGTGGGAGAGGGCGACAGTGGGAGAGGGCAACAGAGGGAGAGGGCGACAGGGCGACAGAGGTAGAGGGCAACAGAGGGAGAGGGCGACAGTGGGAGAGGGCAACAGAGGGAGAGGGCGACAGTGGGAGAGGGCAACAGAGGGAGAGGGCGACAGGGCGACAGAGGGAGAGGGCAACAGAGGGAGAGGGCAACAGAGGGAGAGTGCGACAGTGGGAGTGGGCCACAGAGGGAGAGAGAGAGACAGGGATGGAGACAGGTTGTTTGTGCTTGCTTGCTTGCTACGCTGCCTTACTGTGTCACAAAATATCGCATCTCGGGAAGGTGTGTCCGCAACATGAAATTGATTAGGAGCTGTGGTCTACTATCTTGTGTGATATTTCCCTATCCCTGTACATTGGGCATGGTGCTTGAGTGAGGCCCTGGGACATATGGGAGGAGAGCAGCCTCCTACCCTCCACCTTCCACCCTTTGTGGCTCCCACTTGCAACAAACCACTTTTAGTTGTGTCCTGCTAGGACTCATGGCCACCCACCCCATGCTGCTGGGCACTGTTGTAAGTCCACCCATGTGACATGCATTTTTTGTACACTCACCAGACTCAACGGCTCCTTCTATTCCATGTACTCCCACCGGTGGCAGCAGGGCCATGACTCTCTCCTCCCAGGGATGGTATGCAGGAGGTCTGCGGGGACCGCCGCCTCCTGTGTGGTGTGCAGAGGCATAGTCCTGGTCCATTTTCTTCTTGACCATCCTCCGCAGCTCATACCACCTGGACTGGCATTCCGCCCTGGTGCGCCGGATGGGTGCAACAGCATTGACCCGGTCTACGATCCTCTCCCACAGGCGTGTTTTTTCTGCCAGGCTGGTCTGTCTGACCAATGCGCCAAACAGCTGTGGCTCGACTCTGATGACTTCATCTGTAAGTATCTCATTCTCCGGGTTAGTGAACTTTGGATTCTTGGCTGTGGTCATGGTGTGGGGTGTATGTGATTGAGGGTGTGATGGTGTGTATGGATGAGGGTGTGTGGTTGTGATTGTGAAGGGGGTGGTGTGGGTGTAGATGTGATGGTGTATGTGTGAAGGTATGTGGCTGCAATTGTTGGTGTGCTCTCAGTTTCCTCGCAAGAATGGGTATGTTGCAAAGGATGATGGGTTGTATGTGTGGACCCTTTTATTGGTCAAATAGTGGGTGTGGCTTAATTTGAATTGGGTGTGTGTGTGTTATATGGGGTGGGTGTTGGTGTTGACCTCTGTTTGGCTGTGACCAGGTGTAGGAGAGTAGGGTCTGCAATCCTATGATCACCCAGATTTTTGCTTTTTGCTGCACTGGTTTACGACTTTCCCTGGCTGTGGGCCTGCTAATCAGACCCACAGCCTAGCTGATCTCTCTATCCAAATTGTACTCAGGTACTGAATTGGCACTGGGCCCTCTCCAAGTCCCTGTACCCAGGGCTGAGGTGTACCCAGAAGTCTCCCAGGGGCTGAAGCATGTATTATGCCACCCCTGGGCTGACTAACTAAACTGACACAACTGGCTGCACGACAGCTGGGGCAAGGTGGTGTACTCACCCTTTGCTTTAGATATAGTATACCTATATCTAACCCTAAAATGGACACACAGATCTCCTATCAGTCACTCCTATGGCAGGCCTTAACAATCCTGAAGGCAGAGTGCTTGGAATCGTGTGAGATGGTGCTCTGGCATGAGCTGAGCCTGTCTGCGGCTTTCGGGATCCATCCCTTGGCCGTTTCCATGATATCGCATACCATATACTCTTAAGTGCATTATAATCCTCGCGGTTAAATGCCAACTCTGGTATCGCTTTATCAAAACATGTCGAGTAAGGTGTCATACGAATTGGAATACTAACCCCTCACCAATTCTGGCGACGGGGTTAGCATTCCACCCTTCTAGAGGGACACGACATGTATGTAACCCCTAACCCCGGTTAAAGTCAAACAGAGCCTCAGCTCCACAAAATGGATGCTGCCACCGAGACACAAGTCTGCCCTCCTGCTGCTGGGAGTCCTCCCAGAGCAGGAGATAAGGACAAAGGGTTTCCTGCCAGGGGCGGTGCCAGCACCGTCCCAGACAGGGTTTTGTGTATTGTAGGTAGGCAGGGCTTTAGAGGAAGGTGACTGCACGTGGCCCCCCGGTGCTCACTGTGCATAGGCTGGCTGGAACCAGTTCCAGGGTCACTCCAGACCCTGTGCTGGGGAAAAGCCCGCCAAGGAAGTGGGTGTAACCACCCCCCTCCTAGTCCCACCCCTAGGGCAGGACTTAGTCGCGTGCCAGCCCCTTTTACAGGATAAAGGTAGGAACTGGCCCCCTTCCAAATCAGATCATCTTTGAATCCTGAAACTACTTTCCACGAAAGGAACTCAAGACTTCTTCCTAAGATTTCTCCCTTGTGACTAAGGAGTAGTCACCCTGCATCCGCAGGCACCATCTTAAGAACACTGCGGTCTGCTGCAAGTCTCTCCTCCGGATCAAGACTGCCCAGCTCGACGAGAACCGGCTTCCCTGGCACCTCTGACCTCTACCTGCATCATCAGTCACGCTGAGATTCGTGGGTGTGACGAGACCTCGAGGGACCGGCCATCTTCAAGACTGCACAACTTCTTTCCAGCAAGCCCGCCGAGTAATTTCCTGGTGAGTGCTTTGGGGTCCGAGAAGCCCCGACCCTGAGCAGCTCCAGCACCGAAGTGCAGCCTCCCAGCATCTCCACGATCTGCGTGGGGCCCTTCTGCTTTTTGCTGCTCACCGCGTTGTTTGGCTACTAGCCCGCTGGCTTGTGGCCTTCTGAACGAAGCCCGACGACATTTCTGCTGCTGGTCTGGTTGCTCCAGGCTGGCCCTTGCTCCCTTCCAAAAGAGGAGCACCCCGGACCCTCCTGGTCCACTCAAGACGCCATTTTGAGTCCACCGCGTGGGCTTGAATTAGCCAAGGCTTGTTGCCCAATCCTGGGTAACTTCGATGCCGACAGCTTCATCCATCGTGGGACAGCTCGCCTCTCCATCCTGGTCGCCGACAACGCCTCCTGGTCCGTGAGATCTGCAGAGCCAGCGTCGCCCACTCACCTAGTCGAGGTGACTTCGCCCGGTGCCATCCTGGTGCCCACTTAATCACTGGCTAGTGATTCAAGAACTTGGTCCCCTCTGCTTTCAGGTTTTCTTCTTCCTTGATCCAGGCTTGGATCCATCGAACTTTCCTTCACTGGTCGCCTGCCAGCAACTTCCTTCTTCCAGGCTCCTGGTCCGGCAACGAGATCCCCGACGTCTTTTCAGACCTATGCAGCTGCAGCCCCTGGGCTAGGTAACTTCGGCACTTCGGTGTCCCAGCATAGCCTCACTATCCTAGGGTCAGGATCCACTGTCGTTTTCTTCCTACCAGGTCGGGTTCGCCCGTGAACACTAACTTTGCCTTTACTAGCTCCCATAGACTTTGTCCCGCATCCCGCGTGAGAGTGCACACTCTGCACCCGAGTCCCCTAGGTCTCCTAGAAGTAATCTAACGATTCTATAGTCAAGTCCTAGCGAGTCCAAAGCCTATTAGTACTGTACTTACCTGCTAGTAATTTCGCATTCCACTTTTTAAGTATATGGTTTTTCGTGCCCCTCGGGCATTTGTGTATAACGTGCTAACTTAAGTATTTTCGTAAGAGTTTTGTTGTGTGCCTAGCACCCTGTCCTCATAAAGAGTACAGGGTTGTTGTGATTCTAATAAATACACTGTTTATTTTCATAACACTTGTGTGGTGTCCTTTCACTGGGTGTTCAAGGGGTAATGTGATGGTAAAACAGCTGGCTTAACACGCCCTCTAGAGTCTTAGCCTTAGACTGCTCGTATCCATGCTACTAGGATAGCTGGTCTATAAGGTTGACTTACAACCAATCATCAATAAGGGTTGTTTGGACTGATATATAGTGATCACTAGAATAGTGAACACTGCACATCAGGCCAACTTCTCACACCAGGACAGTGATTCTCAATGGAGTGTACACAGGAGACATGTTCAGTGTTGTTGTGCGACCTGTTTGGTAAGTCCTTGTGCTGCTTTGGGTGTTGGCGTTATGTGTACGTGTCGTACTTGTGCGTGCGATCGACTTGTACGGGCCGTTGGCGGGTGGGGCTGTTCGCGTGGGCTGGTTGGGGGGGTGTGCGTGTCGTACTTGTGCGTGCGGTTGACTGGTACGAGCCGTTGGCGGGTGGGGGTGTTCGCGTGGGCTGGTTGGGGGGGTGTGCGTGTCGTACTTGTGCGTGCGGTTGACTGGTACGAGCCGTTGGCGGGTGGGGGTGTTCGTGTAGGGGGGTGTGCGTGTCATACTTGTGCGTGCGATCGACTGGTACGAGCTGTTGGCAGGTGGGGGTGTTCGTGTAGGGGGGTGTGCGTGTCGTACTTGTGCGTGCGAATGACTTGTACGGGCCGTTGGCGCTGTTTGCGTGGGCTGGTTGGGGGGGGTGTGCGTGTCATACTTGTGCGTGCAGTTGACTGGTAAGAGCCGTTGGCGGGTGGGGGTGTTCGCGTAGGGGGGTGTGCGTGTCGTACTTGTGCGTGCGATCGACTTGTACGGGCCTTTGGCGGTTGGGGCTGTTCACGTGGGCTGGTTGGGGGGTGTGCGTGTCGTACTTGTGCGTGCGATCGACTTGTACGAGCCGTTGGCGGGTGGGGGTGTTCGCGTAGGGGGGTGTGCGTGTCGTACTTGTGCGTGCGATCGACTTGTACGGGCCGTTGGCGGTTGGGGCTGTTCGCGTGGGCTGGTTGGGGGGTGTGCGTGTCGTACTTGTGCGTGCGATCGACTTGTACGAGCCGTTGGCGGGTGGGGCTGTTCGCGTGGGCTGGTTGGGGGGGTGTGCGTGTCGTACTTGTCCATGCAATCGACGTGTACGAGCCATTGGCGGGTGGGGGTGTTCGCGTAGGGGGGTGTGCGTGTCGTACTTGTGCGTGCGAACGACTTGTACGGGCCGTTGGCGGTTGGGGCTGTTCGCATGGGCTGGTTGGGGGGGTGTGCGTGTCGTACTTGTGCGTGCGGTTGACTGATACGAGCCGTTGGCGGGTGGGGGTGTTCGCGTAGGGGGGTGTGCGTGTCGTACTTGTGTGTGCGAACGACTTGTACAGGCCGTTGGCGGTTGGGGCTGTTCGCGTGGGATGGTTGGGGGGGTGTGCGTGTCGTACTTGTGCGTGTGGTTGACTGGTACGAGCCGTTGGCGGGTGGGAGTGTTCGCGTAGGGGGGTGTGCGTGTCGTACTTGTGCGTGCGATCGACTTGTACGAGCCATTGGCGGTTGTGGCCGTTCGTGTGGGCTGGTTGGGGGGGTGTACGTGTCGTACTTGTGCGTGCGATCGACTTGTACGAGCCGTTGGTGGGTGGGGGTGTTCACGTAGGGGGGTGTGCGTGTCGTACTTGTGCGTGCGATCGACTTGTACGGGCCGTTGGCGGTTGGGGCTGTTCGCGTGGGCTGGTTGGGGGGGTGTGCGTGTCGTACTTGTGCGTGCGGTTGACTGGTACGGGCCGTTGGTGGGTGGGGGTGTTCGCGTAGGGGGGTGTGCGTGTCGTACTTGTGCGTGCGATCGACTGGTACGAGCCGTTGGCGGGTGGGGGTGTTCGCGTAGGGGGGTGTGCGTGTCGTACTTGTGCGTGCGAACGACTTGTACGGGCCGTTGGCAGTTGGGGCTGTTCGCGTGGGCTGGTTGGGGGGGTGTGCGTGTCGTACTTGTGCGTGCAGTTGACTGGTACGAGCCGTTGGCGGGTGGGGGTGTTCGCGTAGGGGTGTGTGCGTGTCGTACTTGTGCGTCCGATCGACTTGTACGGGCCTTTGGCGGTTGGGGCTGTTCGCGTGGGCTGGTTGGGGGGGTGTGCATGTCGTACTTGTGCGTGCGATCGACTTGTACGAGCCGTTGGCGGGTGGGGGTGTTCGCGTAGGGGGGTGTGCGTGTCGTACTTGTGCGTGCGATCGACTTGTACGGGCCGTTGACGGTTGGGGCTGTTCGCGTGGGCTGGTTGGGGGGGTGTGCGTGTCGTACTTGTGCGTGCGAACGACTTGTACGGGCCGTTGGCGGTTGGGGCTGTTCGCGTGGGCTGGTTGGGGGGGTGTGCGTGTCGTACTTGTGCGTGCGGTTGACTGGTATGAGCCGTTGGCGGGTGGGGCTGTTCGCGTAGGGGGGTGTGCGTGGCGTACTTGTGCTTGTGCGAGGGGTACACGTGTGGTATGGTTTGACGCTGCTTGATGCGACCCGATGTTTGCCGTACGAATCATTGTTTATGTCCGAATACTTTGTTCCGTCCGAATCGCTGTCAGGCTTCTCGTACAGGATCGTACTTGTGTGTTTGTACGGGCTAGTTACGAATCGTACGGTAGGATTCCCGATGCATGTTCGTACGGATCATTGACTGTGATTCGGACGGTTCGATGATATTCGTACGGAAATAGACGGGAACCGATCGGAATTCGCAGGTCGGACGTAAAGTTCCCATTCGTACGGATTTGGATACGAACGCGATTCGTACGGCGGAATATTTTACCGGATCGGAATCGGCCCCTGGTTGTTCCTAGGTTTAAACACACTAACTGGGATGGAAAAAGCTTTGTTACATGAACTACCAAAGCATGGAACTAATTACACCCTCACATTAGAGCAATACCCAATCTGCTATACTTTAGGAAGGAATTAAACATGTAGTTTTTCTTTAATACCTACTTTTCTGAGCCCTTTCAAAAGAACCAGAGCCAAGACACCTCTGGGTAATCGCGTGCTCTAAAAGTTACTTTAACATAGCATAGCACAACATAGCATGACATAACATAACATAGCATGACATGAACATGCCACGACATGGCATGACATGATATAAAATAATATAACATAACATAGCATAACATAAAATAACTAGACTGGCTCCCGAAGGAGCAACGGGTGCAGTTCATCTTGCACATAGCACTTCACAACAAAGGCCCTTCACTGCTATAAACAACCTTTACCTTTAGCTGCTTAGACTCCTGTTAGGCCACTCAGATCATCCTCAACACACCTGGTGATTGTTCCCAAGATCATCAGATCTAGATGGGGAGGCCGCTTAATGGCCTGCTTGGCCCCCAAACTGTGGAACACCCGATCAATGGAGTTACACTGACTGAAACATGTACTTCCTTTCCGTAATGCCCTAAAGACTTGGCAAGTTAAGAATTAGTCTCCTCCCCACCTGTGACGGTTTTGGTTCTAGTGAAGGGTGGCATCCAAGTAGCCATGCGCTTTACAAGAACGACAGAATAGAATAGAACAGTTCAAAATATCTTATGGGGTTAACAGCACCTGCAGTAGAGTTCATTACCTGGCCAGCAATTTTCACACAATAATAATGCCAAGATAACCTTGGTATTTAATGTATGTGCTGGAGAGATCTGAGTTTTGCCTAGTGTTATTTTGGCTCATGATGAAGTAGCATTGATTGTTAATGGCCCTGCTTCAAAGCACAACACGTGACATGCAGATCATATATTTGTATTTTATGTAGATAGCCAAGTGGGTTACTTCTTTTACACAGATGTCCTTCTGTTCTTTGCAGTACAAGTTACAATCATTCTTAGAGAACAGGATGAGCTTTTCACCGGTGGTAAGACAGAATATCAGAAACAAAAATATTGTGTGACAAAATATTGTGTCAAGAATTTTGAGGTAAAAAATATCATGAAGGTAACTTTCTATAGGTAAGCAAGGTTTTCCTAAACATAACTAGGCCTGGGCATAAAATTCTGCTTCGCTCGCTGAGTTTGAGGAATTTGGCAATACCAAATTCCACAGAGAACGCACAGTTGCAGATAAACTTTGAATCTATAACCGAGTGATATTTGTTTCCATTGGCGCACAAATCACTTGGTGCAACAAGACTTGACAGGAGGTTGTGATCGCTCACAAGATTTGCTAGCAGCCCGTGAGCACCTGTAAGATTTTGCGTACGCTAACGCTTCTTCAGGCTGCACTAGCGACTCCCGTCCCTTCTTTTGTACAGTAGGCAAGTGCGATCGAGTGCGAGCGACCGCGGCTGCAGCCTGTAGCGCACCAGGAGGCCTCTTTCAAGAGTGGTTGAGAAAGATGGCGAGGCCTCTAACAACGTCTCAGCAATACTGCTGTGGGGGGTTTACTTATGGCAACAGTAGGGGTTCTTGGCCCCCAATGACCATCAACAGCCAAGGGAACTTCCACCCCCAACCAGTAGTGCACTAGGGGGCCCCATTATTGAGGGTTTGAGAAAGGGGGCAGGCCCCCAATGACGTCTCAGCAATCCTGCTGTAGGAGACTTTCTTGTGGCAACAATATGAGTTTTCGCCTCCAACGACCCTCAGCAAGGTCCCATCCCCCAACCAGTAGTGCTCCAGGACGACGTTTCAGCAATCCCGCAGCGGGGGACTTACTTGTGACTACAATAGGGGTACTAGGGCACCAACGAACCTCAGCAAACAAGGGGACGTCATCCCCAACCAGTAGTGCTCCAAGAAGACCATTTGCAGAGTGGTTGAGAAAGGGGCGAGCCTCCAACATCTCAGCAATCCCACTGTGAGGGACTAACTTGTCACAACAATAGGGGTTCTTAGCCCCCAACGATGCTCAGCAGGCAAGGGGACTTCATTAGGGGTGGCAATACTGTGCCCACTCACAGAGCCCATGGAATTTGGCAGAGTTTTTCGGCAACTCCATGGAATTTCATGTAGTGAAAATCCACAGGTTCCTCCCAGGCCTATATATGACTTCACATATATGCACCTTGACAATATATATATCTTTAAGGTACATAGATGTGGACTTAAAGACAGTAAATCTACCCTTACCTATGTGCTCTTACCTTCTCGATATTTTGATCCTCAATATTTTTAAATATTATATTCTTTCCACACTATATTTTTATTTCCAATATGCTGTCAGTGATCCCTGTAGTTAAAGAGAACAAGGGTACCCCTTTAGTAAAACCTGGGGTTAGCGTATTTATAAAAATAACAATGGTTTTCGGTGGCCTCAATAGGTCCTAAGGAGAATAGCTTGAGTTATGAAATTAATCCTGGGAGAAGATCTTTTGCAAGAAACCATATAGGTAAAGTACTTTATTACTATTTATACAACTAGCTATTCCATGTTACAGGTGCTCACATATGTGACAAAGTGCTCATAGTGACTGAGTGAAAAATTGTTAAAAAACAGTTATATACAAAATGTCACACGCAAGGTTATTCCCCACAAGAAATATATACAATAGGACAGGGAAGTTTCCTTGAGTATGTCGACGGCGTTTCGATCTAAACAATTTTAGATCATCATCAGGACGTGAGCTTTCCTGAAAACATTAATGAAAATAAATTTAGTCCTATGGTCTTGCACAGAATTTAAGGACAGAGTAAAATGGTGCTCCCAGTGTCATGTAATTCATGCACATTTCTGTAGTGTTTTATGAAACGGGCAACCGTGAGTTAGGCGCGTTATTTTAAGAAGGGTATAGTTGTTTATCTAGTAAAACTTATTTGCGCGCTTTTATACTCAAGCAGGAGTGTGAGCTTACTTCAAAAGTTTAATGGCAGAGATTTATTCATCGGCTATTTGAAAAGAAGAAGAAAATAATTCTGCAGGTGTTGTGACTAAATCCAACTGCCTGAAAATTAAAAATGAAGACATTTTTTTTTTAAAGAAAGAAGAAATTTACACTAGTGCAGTCCAAACAGGATCAATTTGGGGACTTACACGGTATCTGTATTTAAGATTCTGCCAGCTTCCTTATGGGAAATAGAACCAATATTATGACATAGTGGCACTATCCATTTTTTCCTTGCTTTACCATAACTAGGGCAAAAAAACAATATATGTAAAACATCTACCCTTATATTGTTTATACATAAGGTGCAGTGATCACTGTTTATCTTCCCCCAGCTTTTCTCAGTGGCCATAGTTCTCAATATTCCATATCTATATTTCAAGTACAGGGTTTTGGCCAATGGTGGCTGGACCTCATCAAGAAACATTTCGAAATGGGCCACATTTTTAACCATTAGAACTTTTTCAGTTAAAGGGCCGTGCGCTCTTTTGTATGCAGAATCATGGCTCACGTAAGACCAAAAGGACAATTTAACAATTTTCTTAGAGGCCATGCTTAGAGACTCCGGCTCACTCCAAAAATGGGTTAGTCCTAGTTTAATTAACCAGGCTCTTACGTGCTTGAACCAGTAAATTTTGCTGCCACTATCTAGGTCCAATACTTCTTTCAACCCATTTTTGTATTCAATCAGTTTGGGGGTTGTCCATAATCTAACCCATAATAATAATGGTCTCAACATTTCATGGTGGTCAGTATGCTTAATGTTTAAGTCTAGAAATATTGGTATCAATGGAGTGTTATTGGGTACTTTTAGTAATCCCCTAATGAACTTGTTCTCCTGTATTTCAAAGGTCTTCCTACATACTGGTCCCCATAATTCTGCCCCATACAAAACAGCTGACTGGACCTTATACCTAAAAATCTCTATTGCTGGGGTAACTGCCTTGTTCACACATTTATTGTGTCTTTTTAGTATTGGAAGACAGTTTTGTTTGAACACTATTTTTGATTTTTCTAGCTGTGGTCTCCATCCCAGTGACGAATCTAGTAATACCCCTAAGTATGTGAGACTCTGTTCATAATCAAGTTTGTGACCATTTAACATTAGGTTTCTTTTAAAGCTTTTGTGCGGGTTTAGTGCCATATATTTTGTTTTTTTTAATATTAATTTCTAACCCTTTTAAAGTACAATTTTGCTGGAACCTATCTAGTAGGATCTGAAGGCCCCGAGGAGTTTGTGAAATGAGGATCGTATCGTCCGCGAAGAGGAGGGGCGGTACTCGTTCCCCCCCAATCGGGGCGAATCATTATCACAATTCTCCATATAAGCTGCAATATCATTAACAAAAAGGGAGAAAAGTGTGGGAGCCAGTACGCATCCCTGTCGTACTCCCCTTTTTATGGGGATTGGATCTGTAAGTTCCCCATTTGGGCCCCACCTAACCTTAGCATAGTTCTTCTGGTGCAGGCCCATCACCAAATTTAATAATTCTCCAGGAAGTCCCTGCTTTTCCAGAGATTTCCAAAGTAGGTCACGAGGAATACGGTCAAATGCTGCTCGAAGGTCTACAAAGGTCACATACAAGTGGCCCTTGCGAATGATGACGTATTTCCAATACAAGCAGCATAACCTTAATACCTGATCTATGGTCCCAGTTTTTTCCCTGAACCCCGCCTGATATTTTGATAAAACTGATTTTTCATCCAACCAAGTGTTAATACGGTTTAATATATGCCTGGCATATAACTTTTGAGTTATGTCTAAAAGACTGATGGGGCGATAATTGGCTGGATCGCCTCTGTCCCCCTTTTTAAAAATTGTGATAATTTCTGCACCATCCCATGTGTCCGGGATTTTGTTACCAGCCGCAATAACATTAAATAAATGATTTAAGTAGGGTGCCCAAACATCAATATTGTGCTTAAAAAGATCGCCCGGAATTTTATCAAGTCCAGGCGCCTTCCCTTGTTTAACTGAAGCAATTTCTAACTCAGTTTCCTGCAGGTCAAAGACTACCAGTGGGTGTGCTTTCTCTGGCTGGATAGAAATGTGTTCTTCCTGAGGAGTTTCCTCAGAGGTTTGGGCTGGGTACAACATAGTAAAATGTTTTACTCGCGTGGCCTCATCTAGGAAAACCTCTCTAGAGCCTTTCTCACGTTTATTCCCCTTGGCTACTAATTCCCAGAATCGCCTCTGATCCTTAATTTTAGCTGCAGATAGTATGCTGGACCATAGTTCCTCATCCCAAGAAGATTTTGCTTTTACCATTATCTTATTATATGATTTCCTTTTATCTTTAATTTCTATAGGACCTTTTCTTTTGAGTGCATCGATCAAAATGGTTTTGGCATCACGGCATTCCTTATTGTACCATGATTTACCTACTGGTTTTGCATTTACTGTGCCAGTCCCTTTTTTTGGTCTTTTTGTAAGAAGGTCTAACAATTTATTAAAAAGGGATTTATGTAATTTAATGAATTCTCCAGATTCACATCTAACTGGACAATATAATTCAAATGTGTTTACAAAAGTACAGTAAATGTTAGCCAATAAGTCCTCTCTTTCCAGTATGTATGCCAATCTGACAGCCCATCGATTGTTACTGAGAATGATATTATCTATTGTTGGTTACTGTGCTTGACTGTGGCCTCCCTCAAAGTCTCCTGGCCCCTTTAATAAGCTTTGCAGAAAGCTTGTTTCAAGTGGGTAGTGGTCACTGTCAAATCTTTCCTTGACCTTTAAATCATTTGTATAAGGCCATAAGTCAAAAGAAACAATTACATAATCTAGTTTACTTTCGCAATCTCGCCTCTTGAAGGTAGGTGCTTTCGGGCTGTCAGATGGCATGCGCCCATTACATGCCCTCAAACCATGACTTGTGAGTAACCTTGTAATCTGAAGGGCTAGTGTGGTTCCAGCAACTGTTCCATTATTAGTCAATACAGGTATCCCGTTAGCTTCATCCTCTTCTTCATATAATTTAACCATACCCATAATCGGTTCAAAATTGCAGTTCATATCCCCACATAAGATTACGCTTGCATCTGGTTCTAAAGTGTCCATAAAAATCTCCAGTTTTTCAATGCATAGCGACTCCTTATAGGATGAATGAGGACTGTTATACACATTTATGAGGTTAATCACCCTTTTATCCTCTGTGGTTATTTCCAGACCAAATATGTCTAGGGAATCAATATTTAAAAATGTTATGCTAATGTTAATAGATACACTGATCCATATTAATACCCCTCCTGAGGCTCGTCCTCTTGATGAAGGCACAGCCTCTATTTGGTATGTTTTATATCCAACTCTGTGAACCTGTTCCGTAGCCCAAGTTTCCTGCAACACACAGATATCAAAGGTATTCATATAAATATTCCAGCCAGGGTCACATATTTTAGCACGCACTCCCGCTATGTTCCATGAGACTAGTGTTATCAGAGAGGGCCCCTCATTTGACCCACAGTTGCTTGATAGTGTAGATAAGGACATGCTACTATTGACCCCAGTGCGGATTACAGTAATAGTATTTTCTACCCTCAGGGATCTATTCCCTTCTGCCACCTTATCTTCATCTGAGCTAAAAATGTTTGCACCACCATTATCTTCCTCCCTGTACATTAATCTTCAATCACATTCGTCCAGACCACTAAATACATCAAACCTATTCGATAGCTCCAGTGGCGTGAATGGCATTAGATGAGCCATTCTTCTGTGTTCACATGTATTGTGTCTGGGGGGTACAATGTTCCACCCAGATGTAACAGGGGCTGGTGCTGGTTGGTACATAAAAATAGGGTTCCTAACAAGCTCCATATTAGAAAAATGGTTGTCAAAAAAGGAATTACTGGATACCGATTGGGGTGGAAATACCACAGATCTTGGATAGAAGTAGGTTAATGAACGTGGCGTAATACAGTTATTCCCATTACCATGTGGCCAGTTTAGAATATATTGTACTGCATTTTTATCCCTAAAATGTACTACAACCACATCTCCCCCTATGTCCTTTGGCCTTCCACCTAGCCACGGCAAACGTCGGACATGAACTATATCGCCGTTAATATTACTGGCTATTGGTCTATATAAGGTCAACCGGTGCATTATTTTATTCTTTAGTTGGAAGAAACCTTCCCGCTTGTTTCCGGACAACTCTGGTACCCCGGTGAGTACCACCACGTAAGGTACAGCTTCCGGCGGGAGTTCAGTGGGTGGTCTCCTGCCTTGAGCCCCTCTTGTATGTCTAGCTTCTTCCTCCTCCAATCTTGATAACCCATTTGATGAATTACCCATTCCCCTTGCTGAGTTATTAGCTGGAAGATCAGAAATGCGATTCAATGTTGTGGTCGGTCTTATCGTTGGTAT
This sequence comes from Lissotriton helveticus, assembly GCF_964261635.1. NCBI lineage: Eukaryota > Metazoa > Chordata > Amphibia > Caudata > Salamandridae > Lissotriton > Lissotriton helveticus. Next base: position 131,299,977 of record NC_136070.1, on the reverse strand, counting down.
TTTTGGCTGGTTTGTTTTAGGATTGAAGGGGTGTTTAAGTGCAGATGTTATACTTGTAGACAATTGATTGGTAGCAGCTGGTATAACTGATTTCAAGTTGTTATGTAAGATGATAGTAGAAGGTACTGCTACAACTGCGTCTGTTGGGGAAGTATGTACCGATGTAGAAGCTTGAGAAGGGATTAATGCTGTTATTGGCTCTTTATTTTCCAGGGTCCTAGTAGGATTTCCATGTATTGCCAAATCTGCCTCTATTTTCCCTAATCTTAGCTCCACTCCCTTTAGTCTTTCAACTATAGCTAATGTATAGCTTCTCACAATGAGTTCTATACTATCCAGTAAATTAGTAGTAGGGGCTAGTTGAGACCCTTCAACCATTAGATCATGTTCAGTATTAAACTCATTAACTGAGTACGAAGCTGATGGTGGGGATGTTGGGGGATCTAACGCTGTTCCTGCAGCTTCCTTAACGACTATAGTACCCGTGGCTCCGGTGCTAATAGGCTTAGACTTCTTCCCAAAGTCAGAGTGGCTCAGCTTTGGCTTGGTTGGATCCATCCTCTTACGTCTCTTTTTAGTTGGCGGAGGGCCATGAATTTTATATGGCAGAGACCCCAAACTTTTTCCTCTTACTACCTTCCCTGGCCTAGGTGTTGGTGAAATCATAACCTTTGATGCATTAGGTGTACTAGAGGAATCAAGAGGAATGGTATCTGCTTCAGTTTGAGTTAGGCCGATGGAAGGTGCTAAGCATTCCCTGAGCAGTAGGGGCACACTGGCCACGGGTGAAATGGCATCCGTGGTATCGGCGCAGAACTCATTGTCCAAAGTGACAACAGGAATAGGCTCAGAAAGAGTCCTGTTCTTAATGCGTTCAATAGAACGGCGGCAGTCGGCCCGCCGTTCTGCTAAGGATAGGTCTTTTGAACCTACAGAAAGAGCTTTAGTAAAATAGTTGTCCAGGGTTCCATTCATCGGGCCCCCTGCTTTATCAGAAACAGCGGTGCCCGAACTAAGCACAATGGTAGACATTGAAATACAATGGTAGTGTTACACCAAACTATAGGAAATTTAGACAACTTACTCGGATGGGGTCCCACGACCAGGGGGTCTGGCCCAGTCCAGTCTCCTCTGGCCTCTGAGGGCCTAAGAGGGCCCGCCCTTTGCCCGGGCTTCGCCCGGCGACCGCCCGCGCGCGTCCCGCGACGCGGAGGGCACAGTTCTTTTGAGGCCCCTCCTGTCGCTGCAAGCGCGTCAGGGTAGGCGCCGCAGCAAGGGACGCCGGGATCTGTAGTCCCGAGGCGGCTGGTGTAGGCGGCGTGCACGAACGTTGGCGCTCCTGCGCTTCTCTGCTCCCGCTAAGGCAAGATCTCTCTCTGGTCAATGGCAGTATTACTTTGAGGGCATTCCCCCCGCTCCACTGAGGGCACAGTTCTTTTGAGGCCCCTCCTGTCGCTGCAAGCGCGTCAGGGTGGGCGCCGCAGCAAGGGACGCCGGGATCTGTAGTCCCGAGGCGGCTTGTGTAGGCGGCGTGCACGAACGTTGGCGCTCCTGCGCTTCTCTGCTCCCGCTAAGGCAAGATCTCTCTCTGGTCAATGGCAGTATTACTTTGAGCAGTCAGTCAATAAAACTCTGGGGCCCATTAGGATGGCGGGCGGATTGGCCCCGCTAGGCTGGCGGGTGCAATCCGCCCGCCATCCGCACATGAATTCCCCCCGCCATATTAGTATGGCGGGGGGGACCGTGGCGGACGGAAATACCGTCCGCCGTTTTCCGCCCCAGTCGCCTTGCGGCCGGGGCGAAAAAGGATTAATATGGTGGCGGTGTCTATTAGACACCGCCAGCCATATTATGATTGGCTTGGTGAGATGCCTTTCCGTGGCGGCATCGGGCATGCGGTCTTCACTCTGGGGGCCCCCAGCGGGCCCCCAGAGTGAAGGACCGGTGGGGGGTGCACACCACTTCGTGTATGCAAATGCATGCATGCATTTTTAACATTGTGGCGGGCGGTGCAGAGAGCACCGCCCGCCACAATGTTAAAAATGAGGGATGCGGCAGCCACTGTGGCGGGCGCATCCTAATGCCACCATCGGGGTCCCCGCCCTTAAGGCGGGCGGTCCCTTTTTTCGATGGGATGGCGGGCGCCCGTCATCCTAATGGGGGCCTTTATTCGGTTTTTTACAACCATGAAAGTATACAATATGCAGCATATCATTCAATAAAATAAGCAAGTCAGAATCATAGAATATATAGTACACCTTCTTAGACCTGTAATTCATATATCTTTAAAATGGAAGATAAAAAACATTTAAAAATATGTTAAAACCAACTATTCCATTTTAACGCACATAGGGCCAGATGTAGATCGCCAATTACTGGTCGGTAACGGACGATTTCGGCCGTTACCGACCGGTAATTGGTTTTCGAGATGTAGGGGCCAATATTTTACAGATTCGGTAAATTTACCGAAACTGTAAATTTACCGAATCTGTAAAATACCGAATCGGTAATTTTACCGATTCGATTAAAACCCAGATGTAGGTAGCACTGTTTACAGTGCTACAGGCCTTCAGAATTCGGTATTTTACCACCCATTCAAATTGGGTGGTAAAATACCGAATTCAGGTGTGCATGCACATCTGTGCATGCACACCTGTGCCATTTGACACACAGACATGCCCTTAGGGCATGTCTGTGTGCCACATGACACACATGCCTGTATTTGGGGTGCTAGAGGGTGTCAAAGTGACACCCCCTGCACCCTTGCTGTAATCGGTATTTACCGAATCTGTAAATACCGATTCGGTAATGTCCATTGATTCCTATGGGCTTCAATGCCCATAGGAATCAATGGGCATTACCGATTCGGTATTTACCGAATCTGAAATACCTTCATCTCCCCCCCTCTATTTTACCACTTCTTAAATACCGAATCGGTATGATTCGGTATTTAAGAAGGGGTAAAATAAAATTACCTACATCTGGCCCATAGTCCTTCAAATATGTCTCACACGATACGTCTATCCGTTAATAACTCATTCTCCTTGTAACTTAAAAGATCTAAACTTCATCAGTACTCTTTACATTTAAGGAACTCTTTAACTTTTTTTATATATTTCCCCATGGCACAGGATATATCTAAATTGATCATTCCCACTAAGAGGTTTACAGCTTGCATCCTATTTTTAATATCATATTTTTTTTAAATCGGGCATAAAATATCTCTTCGTATTTCTAAAATCTTCAAGCTATCTAATAATATATGTAAAATATCGCAGGTAGTACCTAAAGTGCAGGTGCATTTCCCATTGCTGTATAACGCTGAGTTTTTTACGCCTTTATTCGCGTAACAAGGATTTACCCCAATTCTCAGTCTTAGCACTTCATGCCTTAGCAGACAGCTAGGTAGCCTGTCGATATAGGGGTAATGTAAATCATTTTTCCACGCTGAGGCCATATGGGGAACTGAGCTTTCCGTAAGAGGTACTCCTGGTCATGGGTTTGGGAAACTTCCATTCCCAGTATCCTACGTTCTTTCTTATCTATCTTTAAATAGAGGGACTGAGGGCACAACTTTAGCTCTAACACACCATACGCTTCATTAATTGAGGCTCTAGTCTCTTTTGCCCAGGTCAGCTCACTGTTGGCAATTTCATTTTTACACCACTGTGAGATTTTTTGGTCCTCACCTGATCCTAACCGCTGCCAGAAATGTAATGAAGCCATGCAGGCTCTCATACCCCATGAGGTGATTCCCAGTTCTAGTCTCGCTGCTTGTACCATGGACGATCTAGGCAGCGAGAACAAGCTTTTAAGGATATTTCACTCCTCTTTGCCCCATCCATTTTTGCCACTTAAATAGAGTACCTCTGCACCATAGAAGAATTGTGGAGGGACCATTGCTCGATAGGCCTTTAAAACCGGTCTATCGGACACTTCTCCATATACACTATTAAGTCTTTTTAATCCCTTCACTGAAGCCGATGCCCTCATTTTTAATGCATCAATATGGGTATACCATTGCAGGCTACTCTCGTCCTTTTTGAATATATTGAATATGCATTTACAATGAGCGGACGCACCTTACAAGAGTGTCAGGTTGAAAGCAGTGCATTCTCCCTCGTAAGAAAAAGATGCAGTGTACTCACAGATGTCATATACATTCATGTGCAAGGATCACTGCGGCGGATCATTTCACACGGGGCTGGTGGGTGTGCTCTGCCACTGAGCAACCAGAATAAATTTACATTAGCACAGTGGCACACCGGCACTTGTCGACCCTCGTTTGAGGGGTCAAAGTCAGATTCTACTCACATTTGCAGATATAAAATTCATCCGATTCTAGAAGTGGCACCACCCCAAGCACGCCCACTTCATCCTGGGAATCACACGCTGAGTTTAAGTTTGACGGCCCTCGTGACGCCAGCATCCTGGACTCGGTGCACTGTGACATCCTGCACTGGCAGAACAACGCCAAGCCCTGAGCCGATGACTTGACAGGACACATTTCACTGGTGTACTGTATTGTTCTGTCCTGAAAAGTGCAGCAAACCGCATACAATGGCCCGAGCGCAGGCCAGCTCACATGCCATTTTGGCGGAATGACCCAGCCACTTGACTTAAGATACGCCTCGTGCCCCTGACTCCTCAGCAGAGAACACGGGATATACCATCCGGCATTTCCTGTTTCCTGAAGGCTGATCCTAGTTTGCAGGGTTTGCATTGTACAATATGCCCCAAGCACAAGGCGAGGCAGCTGTCACGTTAAATATTAGCACAACGGACACACAGGATATATTGTGGGTATTTTATTGTTCAAATGTTTTAAGCAGCCTGAGGAGCGCATGCTTGCCAGGGCGTTGTGTAGCAGTTCAGTTCAGTAAGCTTTATTCGATTATTGTAAAAGAATCATAAAAGCATTAAAACATGAATAATTCATTACAATTAATTGGCAACAATCATGACATTGAAATCAGTGTTAAAATAACATACTCTTCCTAACAGCAATTGATCTTAGGATGTAGGTTGCAATAAAAACACAGATATCTGGCTCTTGTAATAAAAACAGCAAACTCATAGCAGCATTCCCAGTCAAAGTGCAGTGCTTTTTAAACAGGGGTTTAAGGAAGGCGATACGCAGGTGCAAATACAAATAACATATGAGGAGAAAGTGCAAAGTGCTCTGTTTTGTGACACCGTCACATGGACTTGGGGCAGCAGGATACTTTTTAATACATGGGAATGCAACCAAATGATGAACAATGCCTAGTCTTAGGAACAAATCGGTATGAAGTTCTAGTTACCGTACTTAGGTATTGTTGGAAGCCGTCAGTATCCACATATGATGTATAAAACTTATAAGTTATTAACTACCCAATAATATTTTGACGATCATGAGCTTTCTTCCTCAAAAAAGTATATTGGAGTGGATAAGGCTCCAAATCAAGATGGCCGCTGAAACACCGAGCTCGGCTATACCGACAAAATAACCTCCAGTAAGCTACCATCTCGCCACCGCTACACCGCCACACAACAGGGAATAAGGAATTGGAACCACCCAGCTACACAAAGTTACAACTCTGACCCTCGGGAACACCCGGAAAGTGGAGAAATAGCCACCAATTACGGGGCGACCCCACAAACAGAGATGCAACTCTGCAACCTAGCCCACAGACACAACTAAGGAAAGCACTTACCGGACCCCCGGCAGGTACAGCCTGATACGTGAGTAGATGAGGAGATTAGCCACATGTGAGACCAGCGGAACCGGACAGACCTCACAGACGATCGGCACCTCCAGACACCACTCACGACGTCAGGACATCCTCCGGACACACTGGTGAAGTGCCTGATTTACAGAGAGAAGCGACCGCACCACTTCAAAGATCAGCAACAAGAATTAATTGCCGACACGAAGGAATCCCCTCCAGCCTGTCCCAAAGATGGCGCCCAAGTTGCGACTCTGCACCGGAAACAGCCCCGCTATCCCCTAACTCCCTACCTGCCAAGAAGAGAACGAGAGGGAAAAAGTTGGCGTTTACCCACCACGGGACCCACGGGCCATCAACTGTGGTTGCACTCCAAGGGACACAGTCTGCGAACAGGAGAACCCGCAGTAACGAGGTCCCTGCTGTTTCACCCGCCTGCCTGCCCCTAAGATGGCGCGCAACATGAGGAATCTCGACCAAGAAAATGTCCAATAACTCTCTCCACCACGACACAATAAAAGGGGCAAGAGCCTCCACTCAACAGAAACAGCTCACGGAAGAGAAGATCAGGAAATAAGGAGAGGATCCAACGCGGAACCGGACGAGCACAATCCTGCCTGACCCCAAGATGGCGCCTAAGTTGGGACATCGCACCAGAAACCTACACGCAAGCAGCCCGATTTGCCCGGAAGATTGAAGGGATTCATGCCTACGTCCTCCCCCCACTGACCCAAAAAAAATAAGGAATAATCAAGGCAACTACCTACCTTTGCTCACAATCTGTAGACTGAGGAAACCGCTGGGACGAAACCCCAGCCGATCTCCCCCCTGCCCGACCCAAGACGGCGAACAACACCAGAAGGTCTTGCACCCTATCTAGACACTCAGGACTATAAGAAGCTTCCGTATGGGAGAATAACCTAACGTGACATTAAATATAGCGGCTCCACAAGTCCCAGATGAGGCCATTCAACGTAAAAAGCCGCAGGTAAGACCTTTTCCTAGAGACTTCCCCCGGACTTGCTCAGAAACGCAAGAAACATCTCCTCTGGAGAACTATCGACCGCTACCTCTCTCGGAGCGAGCCCACAGGTCCCGAGTGCTCCCTATCATTCCCCCCCTACTAAGTCACAGCGCCCTCTGGCCCCTAGTTCCCTCCCCACCACATGGCCCCCAGTTCACCTCCCCCCAGCCACTAACACTCCTACCCCCCCACCTAGAGACTAGTGGCCTCCCCAGACAGTTCACTTCCCCCCCCTCCTCCCAGCCACTAACACACACTCTGACTACAGACAACCTACCTTGCCACCTTGAGACTAGTGGCCTCCCCAGCCAATCGCCCCCCACATCGCCTCACACCATGACTATCAACTCCAACCCCTATCATCCCCCCTCATAAAACATCATGGACCCAACTCCTTTTCCATCACCCCCCCAGCAAACCTCTCGCACAAGGCAAGAAAATCCCTCAAACACAAACTCATCAGACAATTCCCCGAATCCCTCTTCGTAGATGTATACCACTGCCCCTCTAAAGGCCAACAAAAGATGGACCTCATCTTCCACACAGTCAGACCAGGCTATTGGATCTCAAACCTGAGAGAAAATCGCCTAATAACCAAAACTACCAAGACGATCCATAGCTGCAAGCTCTCCCTCTACACCCCGAACCTCTCACCCAATCATGGGATCACCTCAGTAACCATTTACTCCAATGGCACAGTCCTGATTCAATAAACAAAAACTGTAAAGAGGGTCAGTGGAGATATATTTAAAGACCTGTCATCTCATCTCCTGAAACAATATCTAATAAACCAAAGAGAATGAAAGGTCTAAGGTGAGTGGTCTATACAAGTGAGAGAGTAGGCTATAGCAAGTATATAGAGTCGCAGATGGCTGAGATATTCCCATCAAACCACCCATTTATTTGGCGGAGTCTCATCATATGGGAAAGTTGTTACAACATCCAATACTGCCGCCCAAGCCATTCAATGATGGTGCGGAGTGGATGAAACAGTAGACACTCTAGCCAAATGCTGCTCGCGAACCTTTATGTTCATCTATTTGAAAAGAATCACGTACTTACCCACAGCAACCCATACTTCCATCAGGTGTTGCTGTGGAAGCGGTATATAGACGATATTTTCGTGGTTTGGCGAGGCACAGCACCAGAGGTACAATCCTTTCATGACTGGTTGGTTTATTACAGTCCTGATTCAAGCCAATAACGCCAACCTGGAGGCCTTTGACCGCTTATTCCCCTCCCTACTAGCAAACTCTGTCACGCCGGACGCCCTCCAAGACCACAACCCCTATACGATGATCAACACCCCTACACCACCCACAAGGAGTACAGTCTCCCCTATACATCCCTCATCCATCCACAAGCCCCCAATAAGCAAGGCCACATCATCATCCACCTCCATAGTCCACTCTCCTGAAGCACTCCAGAGACGGCCCACCCCCCCGCAAGACACAGAGGTCAAGACGGCTACCACCAAGCCCTCCCACACCCAACACCTTCTCTCCCTCAAGATAAATCACCCTCCACCTCCCAAACTCCACTCTCTAACTCCCCAAACCACGAGCCAAGCAATCCCGCAAGCCCTATCTGACACTGAGATCAACCCTAAAACACAACACAATCAAAACAGCCCCCAAACGCAACAAGAAGGCCCACATTGCCGCCTCACCCGCATCGAAAACCAAATAGACACCATAATTCAAGGCCTAAACTTCATGCTCACCAACCTCTCGATTGGACACATCCCAAATCCCAAGAACCAGCCCTCACCCCCCCACCGATACCCTTCCTCCACACCTTTACCCCCCAACCAAATAAACCCACATCTCCACCTCAACACACAACCTCCCACCCCGCCCATGGCCGGGAGACCAAACAGAGCGGAGAAAGCCATGACCTGGGATGAGGTGCTCGAAACGGCTGCCACTTACACCAACATCCCTACTGGCCCATGCCCGAATCGGCTACCTCTTACACCAACCTCACCACCCGACCCTCCCAGTCCTCTATTCAGGTAATTACCAGTCTAAGAAACGATAATCCCCCATGCAGACCCCCAAGACCCCCGATCTTCCTCATCACCATTCCCACCGAACCTACAAAAAAAGACCCCCCCCGGGACCAACTGCCTGCTCATAAACTGCAGATCGGCCACCAAACACTCCACAGAGCTAGCAGAGACCATCCTCAACCACAACACAGACATAACATTCATCACGGAGACATGGCTCAATGATTCTTCACCACCTACCCTAGATATGCTTGTCCCACCAGGCTACTCCATCATCAACAAAGATAGAAAGAACCAAAAAAAAGGCGGAGGCGTGGCAATCATCCACAAGAACGACCTATCGGTGACTGAAGTTAACGCCTTTGACTACAACTCCTTTGAATGCCTGACAACTAACATCAAAACCAGCGACAACCATTTAACGCAATGCCACCTGCTATATCATCCCCCAGGTAACAACGCCACATTCACGGAGCAACCTTCAAACCTGATCGCCAACTGTTCTCTCAAAGATTCCAACACCCTCATGCTGGGGGATCTTAATCTACACTGGAACAATAAGAACAATGCCACTATTAAATCCCTAAACGATCTTCTGCACTCCAACAACCTCTCCCAACACTGCACAGAAGAGACCCACTACAAAGGGGCGATCCTAGACGCCATCATTGCCCCCCATGATGCAATCTCCATCGACCACATCCTCCCGGTAGACTGGTCGGACCACCACCTAATCCTATTTCAACTTTCCCAAGGGATCCAGTCTTGTCCCCCCCCCGAACCCCCCCCCCCACATGGTCAAGAAACCTATCACAAATCAACACCTCGGAACTAGAAGAAAGAATAGCCTCCGCCCTACCAATCTCCACAGAAGGACTATCAGCTACCGAACTCACCTCACACTACAACACGACCACGTCCAACATCCTAAACCAACTGGCCCCCCTTAAACGGAAAAAACAAAGGAACATTCCATCAAGAACTTGGTTTAACAAGGACATCAACAAGGAGAGGAGGCTGCTCAGAGCCACAGAACGTCACTGGAGAAAGAACCCCTCCACCATCCACCGCAGGGAACTTAGGGAAGTACGAAGAAGGTACAAAAACCGTATCAACAACGAAAAAACAAACTTCTTCTGCAATGCGCTGGACAAGGCTAAAAATAGACCCAGAGAACTCTTTGACATCATCAAAAAACAAACATCCAAGCCAACAACCGCCCTTGTACAGCCCTCCAAAACTCTATGTGACAACTTCGTCACCTTCTTCAACGATAAAATAGACAGAATCGAACTATCACTAGACACCAACCCTCCCTTGTCGACCAGCATCATTCCAACAACTACAGAAACCACCTCCACTGACCACATCGCTAACACCTGGTCTTCCTTAGACCCTGTCCATGAAGCCGAGATCCTCAAACTAATCTCATCCTCCAAACCCTCCTCCCACAACCTCGATCCCATCCCCTCACAAATGGCCAAAGACCTCAAACGCACTCTCGCGCCACTTTGGTGTGAAATCATCAACAGCTCCCTAAAGACTGGCACCATCCCGGACTGCCTCAAAGTCGGCCAGGTGACTCCCCTCCTGAAGAAACAAGGCTTAGACCCCAACGACCTCAACAACTTCAGACCAGTCTCAAGTCTGCCTTTTCTAGCCAAAATCCTTGAAAAATGTGTACTACGCCAACTCAACAACCAGCTTGATAACATCAACCTCCTGGACCATAATCAATCTGGTTTTAGAAAAGGATATAGTACTGAAACAGCAATCCTGAACATAGTAGACGACATACGCAACTCCCTCGACGCAGACCAGTGCTGCCTACTCATTCTCCTCGACCTGTCAGCGGCATTCCACACGGTTGACCACAAGCTCCTCATCAAGTCCCTCAAGGAAAGTGTAGGTGCTAACGATATGGTCCTGCAATGGTTTGACTCCTTCCTCCAGAACCGCTTCCAAAGAGTCAAAATAAAATCCTTCACATTCGACCCCCTCCCCGTCACCAGAGGGGTTCCCCAAGGATCCGTTCTCTCCCCGCAACTGTTCAACATATACATGGTACCCCTCACCATCATACTGAAGAAAGCAAACTTCCCCTTCCATCTTTATGCAGATGACACACAGATCTACATAGAAACCACCTCCTTCAATGACATTCTAAAGCCCTATCACACCTAACGCCATTGAAAACAACCCTCAATGCAGCCGCCAGAATGGTCTCAGGGGCAAAGAAATTCGACCACATTTCCCCAGCACTCAAAGACTTAAAATGGCTCCCAATGGAAATGCGCGCCAGCTTCAGAACGGCTTGTCTGACGCACAAAGCCTTGCACACCGGGAAACCGGAATACCTAGCCTCCAAGCTCAGGAAAGCGGGCCAGTCCAGAAACCTCAGAAGCTCGAACACCTTACTACTCATCCCCATGAAAACCCGGAAACAAAAAACTGCAACGCGCTCGTTTACCGGCAACGCCCCAAAAATCTGGAACTCCATCCCAGTTGACATCAGGACTACGACCTCATTTCAAGATTTCAAGAGACGCCTCAAAACCCTCTACCTCAACCGTGCATTCCCGAACTCTACCTCAGCAGCTCACGCTGCAACTATGACTACCTCGAACCTACTACCTCAAACTCGCCCCTCAGGCGCCAATTAACAATGTTAATCCTTGATCTTACATGTATCTCCTCTCCTTGATATATTATTATGCAACCGCTCTCTCCAGCTCGACTGTAAAGCGCTCCGATACCCTCGGGTCTGGCCAGCGCTATAGAAAACTCCAAAAATAAAAATAAATAAATAAAATAAATAAAAATATATTATATTTTCTTTTTGGGGATAACACTTGCACCGCTGGGGTTTTCCATAATATTTATTTTAAATATGTCCTTAAATGTTGACACTGTATATTTGAGCCATGGGATCTTTAAACAGTTATCTAGGCGAAGGCAATCATTGATGATATTTCTAGTAAAGATAGTTTCTTCCTTCAGCCAAATTGATCTCCATACCAACAATGGTCTCAGCCCAATTAAATCCGTCAAATGTTCCAGCCCCACTTCATTATGTATTAGCTGAGAGGAGGCTGTCATGGGTAAACAGAGTAACTTTTTAAGAAACCTATTTTCCTCTATTTGTAAATCTACATGACGGTAGTGACCCCAAACCCCTGTTCCATAAAGTGCAATCGATGTGCATCTAGATTGGTATATATGCAACATATCACAAATTCGTCGATCCCCATGTTTAGCAGCAAATTTAAGAACTCCGTAAGCACTTTTAGCCAATTTAGCCCTAATATTCATTACCTCCTGTGTCCACATCCCATTACTAGTAAAAATTATACCCAGGTAGCAGAACTTCTCAACAGTTAACATTTTTTGTCGGTCTACATAAAAGGGTTTCGATTTTCCTGAACTTGGACCACAGATCAGGGCATATGTTTTAGTTTTATTAATCTGTAACTTTCTGCCCTTAATGAAGTCTATGAACTTATCAATTAACCTCTGTAGGCCTAGTGGTGTCCTTGAGAGGAGTACTGCGTCATCTGCATATAGCAGCACAGGTACATCCTGTCCCTCCACCTGGGGTGCATCGTACTTTACCGTTTTGAGTTCAACGTCAATTGCGTTAATAAAAAGAGTAAAAAGGAGTGGCGCAAGGACACAGACTTGCCTAATACCTAATTTGACCTTAAATTTAGAGGTACATTCACCCGCTTGACCATAGCGCACACATGTGGATAGTTTAGTGTAAAGCCTGGCAAGGAAACAAATAATAGACTCTGGGGCGCCAAGATCTCATAAGATCTCATAAAATCGGCCATAGCAGGGCATGGTCTACTAGGTCAAATGCACTACTTAGATCTACAAAGCAGAGGAAAAGAGACCCTTGCTTTGCATGCGTGTATTTCCCTATTAAAAGGTCCAAATTAATGCATTTTTCCAAAGTTCCCCGCCCTTTCCTAAACCCATGTTGGGACTGTGCTAAAATCCCATTATCCTCAGCCCACTCTTCTAGCCTAACTAACAAGACCCTGCTCATAATCTTGACAGAAGAGTCTAGAAGAGAAATTGGTCAATAATTTTTGGCTTCGGATCTATTTCCTTTCTTAAATATGGGGATGATTATGGATTCACCCCACGTAGGTGGTACACTTTCCTTTACCGCAGCATTAAATACTCTGGTCAATATGGGGCCCCAGAGTGCCGGTATGGCTTTGTACACGTCTATTGGTGCGCCATCTGGACAGGCTGCTTTCCCGCCCTTGCTACTCCTGATGCCATGTTCAACCTCTACAAATGTAATATTAAGAGGGAGAATTGCTCAGGTATCTATATCCCTAGAGACTGTTAAAACCACATCCCCTGGGTCAAAGATACCAATAAAATGTGCTACCCATGCTTCGCTACTAACATGGAATGTTAAATCAGGGGCGTCCTCATTTCTTAAAAAAGGGGAGTTAACTATTTCCCAGAACATCTTGCTGTTGGATGTATCCACAGCCATTGTTAATTTGTCCCAGGCTTCTTCTTGAAGCTCCCTCTTTCTTCGTTTTAAATGTTCTTTATAGGCTAATATCAGGTTACTAACAATCAGCCTGTCCCTGTTACTGCTTGTCAGAGCTTGCTTTAACTGGGACAGGGATTGGGTGCAGGCATGGTCAAACCACCCTTTATTCTTTACTCGTTTTTTCCTCTTGGTTATGGTCATGATGCTGTCAACTATTCTGTTTATCGTACTAAAATGCATTAAAATACACAACGGGTCGGCGTAGTCATCCAAACATTCAAAAATCTCGGTATGGCATGCTGTAACAATATTTATAACACCTTATCCGAATTGTCCCCTTTCCACTTAATCCTAGTACCTTTAGGTTTACATGGGGTTATGTCGTCTACTATGGTTTGGGTTACTTGGCCTCTATGTCCCCAGATACTTAGTGATAAGGTGATACAGTTATGATCACTAGTAAGTAGATATATTATCTCTGGGGTAGTACAGTAAGCACTAATGTTTACTGATGCCAATACATGGTTGATAGTAGTGCAGGCATTCCTGCCAGTATATGTTGGTAGGGGATTACCCTCACCATCTCTTGCACACTGCAGAACCTCCATGTCAAATTTAACCATAACAGAATTTAACATCTCTCCATAGGTGTTATGCAAGAAATGCACAAGGTCATCACCCAAATCATTACTAAACCCACAGACCTTGGTTGAGGATAGAAGACACGTGGATATATTAAAATCCCCGCTCCCAAATAATATCAAAATTAACACATTCATCAGTACACAATTTATCTAATACATTCTCCAGTTTGGTAACCACTTTATGTCTCGTAGAATCAAACAAATTATTGTAAAAGTTGATTAACAACACATTACGGCCGTTTTTATGGTGTAGCCACAAAACTTGGGAATGACATCCAATTATTTTATACATTTTAACTTTGGCAGTTTAACAGACAAGAATATTAAAAGTCCCCCTTTTGCTCTGCCGGCGGTTGATTGCAATGCTGGTAAATTAAAGGAGACAAACCCATCAAAATTAACATGTTCCGTGCACCATGTTTTCTGGAAGCATAGAATATCGTAACTATTAACAAAATCCTTCCAGCCTAATGAGTCTTTCTTCTTACTCCACCCGGCTATATTCCATGTAATTAGACTATACCCTGGATCATTATATCCCTCCCTGGAACTAGTTACTTCACTCATTGGGAACGGGACATCACTAATTGCTTTAGACATACTAATGGCTGCCTTGGATGATACATTCACATAGCTTTCCAGGGGGTCGCCTTGTAAATTGCTAGGGCTAATCTCTTCCATTGGCGTGTTAGCCCCCGGGCGACTGCCTAACTGTGTAAGCAGCAGTTTTCCTATCTGTCCCTCGGCCCCTTGTAAATTTATACTATCCGGATCCACCATGCCTATGTTATGGCGGGGGAATTAGGTCAATCTATCTCCTCTAGAGATGAGAGTGGCATAAATCTGTTAAACGTTGGGATAAAGGGGTATTGTGGTGTAGAAATAGGCGAGTTTGATCTCCTCGGGTTCTGTTCTAAAATCATGAATCTATCTACTTTTAGATGTCTGTAGAAAAACCCAAGCGGTAGCAGTGAGATACGTTCATCATTAATAGGCCGAGTAGATACTCTTTCCAGAACTGTCCGGGCGTAATGGGGATTTTTAAAATTAGCAATTGCACAATCCCCTTGAAAAGATTTACTTGATGGGCCAATCCAGTAAACTCTCCTTGTCGTGAGAATTTGGTCCGCACAAGTAATAGGATAGCCACAGTTACGATGAAACCAGTCTACAACCTTATTTTTAAGTGACTCATGCGTTTCTCTGACGCTCGGACTAAGTGGTGGAACATTCGTCAATACAGCTACGTAAGGACAACATGCTGGGGGCAAATAAATTGATCTAGATCTATTTCTCTTCTCTTCCTCCTGTTCTTTGCCTAAGCTGTTTATATCTACCTACGTCACCTCCTCATTCTTCCTGGGGCGGCTATTCCCTGGCGTTTCCTTATGCTGTCCCATGCTGGTTAGGTTGCTTCTTGCATTTTGTATTCCTGAAGTAGGACTGTTAGATGGCCCTACCCTTCCAGTCCTTGCACAAATACCCCCATTCCTTTGAGCGAATACTTGTCCTTGTGTGTACTCTGGTTTCCTATTTACATTCTCTATCGGATTTTTTCCTAACATGGTAATTATATCCTTAAGTCTAACGACTTCTCCTGTAAGTTGATCTATTCTGTCCTCTAGGGGTCTAATGTGTGTTACCAGTGAGCAAGTTACTTGTGCTATAATCTTACTAACCTGCTCATCATCAAAAATTCCATCTATAGTTTGTGCTTTCAATATAGGTTTAGTGGTGGGACATTAAACCCTTCTTGACTGGTCCCTTCTTTTGCTGTTTTGGCTGGGTCTTCCTACAGTTTTGCTTTCTTTTGGGAGTAGGGGCCCATTACTTATTGAGATACTAAATATTTCATCGGGTTCAGGATCACAGACGACATCCTGGCCTGGTAAGTTCGTATCAGGAGCAATTAAAGGGGATGTATTAATCAAAGAGCTAGACTCCGGTTGGGTGGCAATCAAGGTTAGGGGGTCGGTTGCAATACCTAATCCCAGCGAGAGTCGCCGTTCCGCTCTGTCTATCTCCATATTGATAGCACTGACCGCCTTTACTAGGTAGCAGTCTATAGTAGTACCGGGTGTCTCGGAGACACTATTTATTCCCTTAGTTAATTTGCGTCTCGCCATGTTTAGGTATTAAAAAATATTGCACAATTGACCTAAACCTATCCCTATACCAAATTAATTTATGAGTGATGTTCTCTTTTCAATTGGAACCAAATGTGGTGAATGAACAATGAAAATACTAATATATCAAAGCTTAATGATCACAAGCTATTAGACCTCATTAGACCTTACAAACGCGTTAAAAACACCAAGATACAAAATATGAATATATTACTATACTACATTACTACACCAATATTTTGCTTCACTACTCATGAGTCCCTTATCAACCTTATTAGATCAGTCAAGAGGGGTGGCCCAGCCCGGCCTCCTTTGGTACCTTGGCGGCCACAGACGGCCCGGCTTAGTCCTCGCGCGTCCCGCGATGCGGGAGCTCCGGCGTTCTTTTAGGCGCCACCTGGTGTGAAATGGGCGTGTAGGCGGCGTGCATCCGCAAGGACCCCTGGGAGATGTAGTCTCCCCCCTCGACGGCCGCGCACTAGGTCGCAAAAGGCAGCGTCAGCGGGGGAGACCGGTGTTGCGCGTCCTCGCGCCTCAACAGACCCCCAGAGTACATCCAAAGTTCCACGGGCAACATGCAGACTGGAGATCACCCAAGTAAGTTTTCTGCGTAGAGCTTTGTGTAGCTTTGTGATAGAGTGTGCTGTGTTAATGTTTTATCGTCTATTCATTTAAATTGCACGCAGTAGGTACAAATCCTGTGCATATGGTGACGTGTGATGCGAACATATGCTTGGATTGTAAAAGGATGCACCGAGCCCAAATCCATATTGTGTAGTACAAGATTTGCAGCTGTGGACATATGTGCTTTTTGCATAGTAGTGAGCCACAAAACAGTGACAGCCACTACTAGCACAAGAGTTTCTAACCCTGAGGATGATTGTCCAGACTTTAAGACCAAAGACATGGGCCCCCCTCACAGGTTCAGGCATGAGAGCCATGTTCACAGAGTCATTATGGGGTCCGGGTCAGAGGACCCAATTTTGAAATATACATATGAAAGAATTTCATGAGGCATAGAGTATGGGCATAACATTGTGGGAAGCAGGCACAGTTTTGGAACAGTTTCAGTGCCTCCCAATATGCCAGAGCCTCACTTCTGGCAAATCTGTGAGTCCCTATAGACATGTGTAAAGATGAACAAATTGCTTAATTTGTGCCGGCTCTTTCCGGTGCTCAGCACCGGCACCTATTTCAGAGGGCCGGGACTATACATCCCTTCTGGATGTATGACGTTACAACGCATACTTTTACCACGACTACCATTACCACACAATTTTTACAATGCAGGATCCATTACAACGCAGTACCATTACAACGCATGTATTTACAACGCTGGTACTTTTACAACGCATACAATTACATCGTAAGTATTGGTAAGTTTAAAATATTTTTTTTAATGTACATTAATTAAAATTAATATAATTTAATTTAATTTAATTTAATTTAATTAATTTTTTTTATTTAATTAATTAAATTTAATTTAATGTAATTACTTTATTTTAATGTAATTTAAATTTAATTGTATTTAATTTTTACCCTGTACTCCTTTACCCAAAAACCCAAAACTGACCCTTAATCTTAAAAATACCCCTTTACCCAAAAACCCAAAACTGACCCTAAACCCTAAAAATACCCCTTTACCCAAAAACCCAAAACTGACCCTAAACCCTAAAAATACCCCTTTACCCAAAAACCCAAAACTGACCCTGAACCCTAAAAATACCCCTTTACCCAAAAACTAAAAACTGACCCTGAACCCTAAAAATACCCTTTACCCAAAAACTAAAAACTGACCCTGAACCCTAAAAATACCCCTTTACCCAAAAACCCAAAACTGACCCTGAACCCTAAAAATACCCCTTTACCCAAAAACTAAAAACTGACCCTGAACCCTAAAAATACCCCTTTACCCAAAAACTAAAAACTGACCCTGAACCCTAAAAATACCCCTTTACCCAAAAACCCCAAACTGACCCTAAACCCTAAAAATACCCCTTTACCCAAAAACCCAAAACTGACCCTAAACCCTAAAAATACCCCTTTACCCAAAAACCCAAAACTGACCCTAAACCCTAAAAATACCCCTTTACCCAAAAACCCAAAACTGACCCTAAACCCTAAAAATACCCCTTTACCCAAAAACCCAAAACTGACCCTAAATCCTAAAAATACCCCTTTACCCAAAAACCCAAAACTGACCCTGAACCCTAAAAATACCCCTTTACCCAAAAACCCAAAACTGACCCTGAACCCTAAAAATACCCCTTTACCCAAAAACCCAAACTTATATTTTTAATAAAATGATATACTTACCAATACTTACGTTGTAATGGTATGCGTTGTAAAGGTACCTGCGTTGTAAATACATGCGTTGTAATGGTATTTCGTTGTAATGGATCTGCGTTGTAAAAAATGCGTGGTAATGGTAGGTCGTTGTAAAAGTTGCGTGGTAATGGTTGTATACCATCCCTTCTCCTACGGTCACAATTCTCAATACCTTTTCAAAATAAAGCAGTAAAACATGGGAGAATGTTATTAGCAGGGAATCAAGCAAACTCGACTTCCAATACCAGCTTTCTGTGTTTACAAAAATGTGTGTTCCTGGGTAAAGTGCTTTTATGTGCCGAGCTTCATAATCTGCTGCAATGTAGAGTGTAAAGAAACAAAGCTGAGTAGACCATTAAGCGCTATATGTACAAAAGCTGACCATTCAGTTCAGCGCATAAAAGCAGTTTACCTTATGGTTTTGTATGCAAGGCTGGCCATTCAAACATCCAAGGTAACCAGGCTCTGGAATGTCCACGGGTGATTAAACAGACAATGCTGCAGTTTTTTTTGTTTATTTCGCAGTGAGTTTATGAGCTTTTGCTGTTTGTTTGGTGAATTATGAGTGTTTGTATAGTGCATGGGCATTATTATTTTGCTCCTACAGCGCACATTTTGTCTGCTATCTTTTTTCAGTCGTGCGCTCAATAGTCAAACTACATCTACACACATTGCAGTGTTGTTGATGAATTTAGTTAATTTCCTTAAACGTCTGTTTGTTTATTAAAGCGCAGCTTGCCAGGGAGGCTGCCTCCGAGCACTGAAGTGCCCTGGCACAAGTTAGAGTCATAGCACAGAAGTGCCCTGGCACAAGTTAGTCGTAGCACTGAAGTGCCCAGGCACAAGTTACAGTCACAGGAAACCATATACACAAGGTAGACCTGGTGCAATACCACCTAGTAGGAATATGCTTTTTAGTGCAGGAGGTTTAAATTCTTAAGAGGTATATGTTTGTGAGGGTAGTCCAATGTGCCTAGCAGTACTTTCAGCGCTCTAGACTAGGAATATGTAGCGGCTTTGAATAAGTGCGCTTGCCTACTAACCCCAAACCAGTAATAATAAGTACTGGTCCAGTGCAATGCCCACAGCACGCAGCGGATGCTGGTATGGTGCAGCAGTAGGCATTCTTAGCCCAGTGGTGAAGTGATGCAGCCTGCAGTCTAAGGTCACCATGAGCGCAGTGTGTAAGGCAAGTGAGTGCACCCAGCGCCCACCACAGACTTTAATGCCACTGGGCACAGGCTGGGAGAAAAAGCGTGTGAAGTGTTCAGCTGAGTTCTAATCCCAGTTTCCTAACTTGCCTTTATCATGTGATCATAACCATTTTCTTTCTTCTTCCTGCATCAGTTTGCCTCTCAAGTGCTAAAGGAGTGCATAGAAACCCATTAATGACCAACATGAAGCACTGCATAAAAAAAGCCTGACAACCTCCAAACCGGAGCTCTAAACTTCTTTACGAGATGTGGGCAAAAGACAGACACAAACAGAACTCTGTCTGAGGCAGCGCAAAACCCCATCCTTGACAAGAAAGGAAGGCGGTGTGCCTTTAGCAGACTTGACCTTGATTTAGTGGCCTGGGAAGCCTGGAGTTCATTGTTTGCTTTGGGGCATATTAGCAAGGGCCTGCGATAATTATCGCTCAGCGCTTTTAGCGTGAGGATAATTATCGCAGGCTAAGGCTGGATTCAATCGCGGAGATAGCGCGCTATCAGCAACGCTTATCTCCCAAGCGATAGAAATCCATGCGTTAGCTGGAAAACAGTGTGATATCCAGCGATAATCACACTGCGACCAGCGATACCTTGCTGAAAGGGCAGGGTGGTCTTAGCCAGGTAATCCACCTCCCATTGGATTACATAGCTAAATCAGATAACAAGCAGGCGTAAGGAAAGTAGCGATAACTCGGGTCAGCGCTACTTTTCTTATCACTCTGCTTGTTTGCGTGCAGCTTGATAATTGGAGAAATGTCGGTTAGCGATATTTCTCCAGTTATTTTGGCACGGAACGCCCACTTTGCGTCTCATTAGAGATGCAAAGCTGGGCGTTGTTTTAAGGGCCGCTAAATCACCAAAACACGCAATAGCGTGTCTTTGCTGATAAGGCAATGAAATTATCGCCGCTTTGCGCCCGAAAACGGATGCAAAAGCGGCAATAATTTCATAGCGCCGCCTTACTAATATGCCCCTTTATCCCTGTTCGGTAAAGTGGAAACATTGTCGAACTCAACATTTTCCGCAGTTCGACCACAGCATCACACGATCGATCCCCTTCTGCGCTCTATGAGACTGCACAACGCAGAACTCGCGCTGACATCTCTGCACAGTACAGGCAACACAGGAAGGGTCTCTGTCAGAGTCAAGAAAGGCACACAGTCCTGAAAAGTAACACTGATGCACAATACACATGCATCATGCCAGAATCAGAGATGGCCTGGCTGTGAAAACATATCAGGCAGCAAGCGAGCTGGCATATTGTCCCTTTTAGTGAAGCGTGGGTGTTCTTTGCCTTCCCCATCCTGCCAGCACCTCCTTAAAACATTGCACACGTTCACACTCAATCGATTCTATCCAGAAAAAGTTAGTTGAACTCAGAGGTGTCGTTTCATCTTCATCCTCCTACCACCCCAAACGCAATGTTTACACATAAATGGATACCACTCTCCATAGCGCTCACTGCAGAACTTCAGTGTATGTAGGCGCTTCATAGAGATTACCATATAGATTTGATGCATAGTAAAGTTGATAAAACACAAGACTTCAATTTACAGTACAGGCACTGGTTTCTGCTCAGGCATTGTAATTTTTGGTAGATATGATTATTTCCATCATTCAAATGCATTTTGTTTGAATGAATGCAGTTGTTGTGAAATAAGTGGACTGTTGTAATCCATGTCATGATTCTCAAGCAGTCATTTATTTTTGATTTTGGCGGATTTCGCATTGTCCACTTAGGCGGTGGGCAAGACAATTGTACAATTGGGTGGTGCTAGGAATGTAGCTGGGTAAATTAACTGGAAAAAGTCGCGGCTGCCTCCTAAGAAACAGTTTGAGCACCAGTACTTGTTTGTTTTACAAATTAAGCACTACACCAATTACAAGATTATGAAGAAAAGGAAAAACAAAACATGCAAAATAATACCATTTTAAAACTATACCTTGCAGTACTAAGCAAATACTACTGAAAAGTAGTTAATTGGACTTGTGACCCAAAAACAGTAAAAGACACTCCTGAGGGTGGCCTTGGAGGATGGCCGTATTCATCTCTCAGTGTCTCAAATTTCCCAAGACAGGCTTGAACATCTTTGAGGACTCCTGCTTCCTTAATTTGCATATCCCTCTGACGACTACTTTATAAGCCCCCCACTCCTACACTACCCACCAATCCTGTATTCGTTTTAAAGTGAGATAGTATACCGGTTCTTACCTTTCCACTGAAGTAGCCTCAAGCAATGGCTTGGAGAGGTCACGCCAACTATTCATGCTTGATGATGATTCTGCAGAATTATGTGCAGCTGTAACCAGGATCAGGTAAAGTTTATTCCATATGTGTCCCTTCTTTAGTCAACTAGTTAACATCTCCTATCAAGTCAGGTCTCACTACATCTACTTAGGAGGAAGAGGTGAGGTTGAACTAAAGGATGTCAGTGTTGCCAGAGATCTATTAGGGCACTGCGTTCCATGATCCTCTGCAGCTACCTCATGCCTGGGGGCTGCATCCCATCTATACGTCTCTAACTTGCCAATAATATTCCCCAGGCAACTGTGCGAGGGGGCAGCTTCATACTAGCCGCTTTCCTTTTTGGAAGTATGTACAGCAGTCCCAGATTGGGGCCATCCAGTCATCACTGTCATGTGTGTCTCCTAGGATGCCCTGCAATATAACATATTTACGTTCTGGATCAACTACAGATATCATATGCCAAAAGTATAGTTAGCATAGTACACAAAAAAGGCATGCCTCGCAATTTGTGGGGGAACTGCTTGTCTCTCTGCACTGTAAGTTGGGTCTCGTGTAGCATGGCTGCCTCAATACTGTGTCTAGTTCAATAGGATGGCACTTGTCCAACCTTTGACATTCTATTCTAAGATTCTCAGTGACAACCCAGCGCTCCCGCCACGTGGCTGCATGTATGTTTCCCATGTTATGTGTGAGTAATAGCTCATTCCAGCCTGCCAAAAGCAGGTGATTCATGAATATATAAAACATCTTTGCAGAGTAACCTTAGGCCACGCATATATAATATTGCTTGGGTGATATTTAGTTGCTGTAGTTTCTTCTTCACTGAGTTGAAGGCACTTCTGGATTCCTGCACTGCCTGTGTGAAGTCTGGATAGAACCAGTTATTATTTCCTTTGTTTGCTAACTTCCCTTTCTAATGCTCCATCCCAATCACAGCATCTTGGGGCTTTATCATTTAGCAGTTGGGTGATATTTAACCTAACAAGTGCCACCAATGGGGGCTTCTGGATGATGGATCAATGAGCTCTTTCTCTAAATAATTGGGTTAAGGAGATGACCCAGCTAAATAGTGAAATGCGGAGCGTTTCAATGAGTCTGCCATCTTACCTGTATTAGTTGTTTGCAAAATTCCAATAATTTTGTATGTTATCTCATCACAACCTGTCTTCTAAATCCTCATTTTTGGCCTTAATGACTCTTTTTCATTGTTGACATTTTCATAGTCCTCCAAATCAGATATGCTTTGTTCAGCCATGTCCTCACATGTTGTTTGTTTGTCAAGGTGTTCCTTTGTATGGCCTCGCCAGATCATTAGAGAGTCTATTTTGCACATTTAACAGCAATGCTTTAGCCACTTGCTCATTTGTAAAAGAAAACAGAAACTCTGTGTTAGGCATGATATCTTTTTGCGTGATATATTCCCCCAAACCTCTTGCCTTCACTCCTCCTGTTTTCTAGATTTTTTTTGTTGGCTTAAGGACTCTGTGCACTTCACCACTGCTAACTAATGTAGTGCTTGTGCTCTCTCCTTCAAACATGGTAAAATTCGACTATACCTAATTGGTACATATCATTTACCTGTAAGTCAGTAGTAGATGATACTTCATGCACCAAAGGCCTGTAAATTAAATCTTATTAGCGGGCCTACAGCACTCTTTGTACCACCCAGTAAAGTAGCACTTTAAAACGTGTCTGAGGCCAGCTGTTGCAGCATCTAGTCCAGTTTAAACATGGCAAAATAAACCTTTTCCCAGGCCTATTCCTTCCTTTTTAATACTTATAAGTCACCCACTAAGTTAGGCCCTAAGCGGCATATTATCAAGGGGGATTATCTCCACTTTTTTGGCTTTAAAAGCCAAGAAAGCGGAGATAAAATTATCTCCCTATTACCTAGCTGTCGCTAACACCAGTTAGCGACAGCTAGTAGGAGATAGCGACCATCTTAGGCCCCGCTTTGCATGTCAGTGAAATTTTTCACTAATGACATGCAAAGTGGGTGTGTCAAGATGTTAGCGACTGGAAACAGTCGCTAACATCGCTATCTCCTATTACCAACTTTTGGAGATATTCGTGCTAAGTGCGAATATCTCCAAAAGCTAACACCTGCCCCTGAGCAGTTCTTAGCCATGTTATCCAATGGTAGGTGGATAACATGGCTAAGAGCATTAGCTCGGTAATGCATGAATATCGCTGACTTTTCAGCGATATTCATTCATTTCGGCCGATTTTTATCGCTTAGGAGATAAACCTTGATAATAGCAAGGTTCCTAAGCGATAAAAATCGCCGCAGCACGGCGATAAAAATATTGCCGCTAAGCCAACATAGTGATAATTATCGCTAGTTGTTGGCAATATGCCCCTAAATTCCCAAAGGGAAGGGTGCATTTTAATTAAAAAGTTGGACATGAGGGTTTAAGTTTTACATGCCCTGGTAGTGAAAAACAGCTACTTTTGTTTTCACTACTCTAAGGCCTATCTCTTTGTTGGACTTGGCCCTTTTTGCAGGGTCATCCTAGAACTTTTTGCCTTCCTCCTATATTTGTTTCTGACCTGTTTTTGGTGGTTGTATGACTCTGGGTACTTAGCACATGCACTTTAGCACTGATCAGCAGGGATGTATGACGTTATAACGCATACTATTACAACGCATGCTTTTACAACGCAACTTTTACAACGCAGGATCCATTACAACGAATACCATTACAACGCATTTTTTACAACGCATATACCTTTACAACGCATACCATTACAACGTAAGTATAGGTAAGTATATAATTTTTTTTTTAAATGTAAGTTACTAATTTTAATATAATTTAATATTATTTAATTTTAATTTACATTTTTTTTATTTAATTGAATTTTTAAAAATACCCCTTTACCCAGAAACCCATACCTAGCCCTGAACCCTAAAAATACCCCTTTACCCAAAAACCCAAACCTAGCCCTGAACCCTAAAAATACCCCTTTACCCAAAAACCCAAACCTAGCCCTGAACCCTAAAAATACCCCTTTACCCATAAACCCAAACCTAGCCCTGAACCCTAAAAATACCCCTTTACCCAAAAACCCAAACCTAGCCCTGAACCCTAAAAATACCCCTTTACCCAAAAACCCAAACCTAGCCCTGAACCCTAAAAATACCCCTTTACCCAAAAACCCAAACCTAGCCCTGAACCCTAAAAATACCCCTTTACCCAAAAACCCAAACCTAGCCCTGAACCCTAAAAATACCCCTTTACCCAAAACCCCAAACCTAGCCCTGAACCCTAAAAATACCCCTTTACCCAAAAACCCAAACCTAGCCCTGAACCCTAAAAATACCCCTTTACCCAAAAACCCAAACCTAGCCCTGAACCCTAAAAATACCCCTTTACCCAAAAACCCATACCTAGCCCTGAACCCTAAAAATACCCCTTTACCCAAAAACCCAAACCTAGCCCTGAACCCTAAAAATACCCCTTTACCCAAAAACCCAAACCTAGCCCTGAACCCTAAAAATACCCCTTTACCCAAAAACCCAAACCTATCCCTGAACCCTAAAAATACCCCTTTACCCAAAAACCCTACTTACCTATACTTACGTGGTAATGGTATGCGTTGTAAAATTATATGCGTTGTAAAAAAATGCGTTGTAATGGTATTCGTTGTAATGGATCATGCGTTGTAAAAATTGCGTTGTAAAAGTCATGCGTTGTAAAAGTTGCGTTGTAACAGGTGCATACCATCAGCAGTGATACTCTATGGTAAACTTGGAAAGATTGGTCTACACCTGTTTTGCATATTTAATTTAGCCGTCGGTCCCTTGTACAGTGGTATCCCATATACCCAGGGCAAGTAAATTAAATCCTACTGGTGGGCTTGCAGCGCTGCTTGCGCCACCCATCAAAGTAGCCTTTCAAACCTGTCTCAGGTCTCTGCCATTGCAGGGCCTGCATGTGCAGTTTACTGCAGCTGTGACATGGCGCATAAAAGGGTTGCCATATCTGTGACTCCTCTTTTACTAAATCTCAGTCACCCCTAAGTTAGGCACTAGCTAGCCCTATGGGCAGGGTGCGGTGTAGGTAAATGTAGGACATTTGCCTTAACTCTGTGGCATGCCATGGTAGTGACAAACAGCCTTTTTTGGTTTCTCAGTGCTGTGAGGCTACCCTCTCATAGGGTTGCACTGGGGATTCCCTGATATGTGCTTCAGTGGTAATTGCTGACATGAGAGAGGTTGCGTGATTAAGTTTGGTATGTTTGAAATAGTGGTGATAAATGCTGCGTATTGGTGTTCACCGATTTATTATCACTATTTTACAAATGCCACTTTAGAAGTAACCATTTCTGTGTGCTATGTGTCTTTGTGGCTGCTTGTTGTGTATTGACTGTCTGGCCTTACAGTGACAGGAGATGGGGAGGTACAGTGACTCCGGAGAGTCTGGATGAGTCAGCGCTAGGCTGAAGAGTGCTGGTCTGTATTTGGAGTGGTGGGAGGAGTAGCACTTGCACCTGAATAGGGCTGTGCCTCCCGTCCACAATGATGGCTCTGCCCCACTGTGGTGTGTATGAGGCCAGGGTTCAGACTTTCAATGGGGAGTGTTGTGCACTTTAAGGAGATTTTTAAGTGCCCCCCAGAACTTGTCTGGACTGGGCTCAGAGCCCTGGGTCAGGGGAGAACAATGACATATGCCCTATAAGTACTGGGGCTGTGACCCCATGTTTTTGAGCTGGGAAAAGGAAGAGACTGTCTGGGACATGCGACCGGCAGGCTGCTGGACTGCCAGGAAGAACCGCCTTGGGACTAACCTATTCCCCTGTGCCCTTGAACCCTTGTGCTGGCCTGCCTGGCTCCACCCTGCTACCACATCCTCAGTGCTTTCCCAGGAGGGTAGACTTGTTTGCTTTTAATCATCAGGGCTCGTGGCCCTGATCTGAAGTTTGGGGGGTGCACTGTGACCAGCTCTCCTCTGTCCCAGGTGTGGGCTTGTGCCTCCGTAAACAGCCTGAAGAGCATTTTTTGGGACTTAAAAGAGTGCGTGGTGGGCGCTTTCTACTTGCCTTCTGACCCTGAGAAGCTGCCGGAAGTCAGACAGACTTGTAGGCGGGGCTGAATTGGAGAGGATCGCTTTTTGCCCTCCAGCGTGGGCAGTGCCCCCCTCTCTTTTGTGGTCTGACCAATGGAGGGGAGAGCCAAGTCATGGGAAGCGCTCTCCCGCTCCCGCCATGCCCCCAGTTGCACTTCAAGTTATTGGCAGCTGGGGTTCTGCTACGTGGCCCGGGCTGTGAGGAAGCACCAGAACCACACGGAATCCCTGGCCGGGATGTCCTGGTGACATTAGGAGGAGGGGAAGAGACCCCGCAAGTGACCGGATCCTTGCAGGCTCGCGACTACAGTACTACGTTTTAGACCCTGCAACCCTGTACTGCTGCCCACAAGGCATACGGCATTTGAGACTTGCCGAGGGAGCCAGACTGCCAGGGAAAGAAGAGAGCTGCCGGAGAAGAAGAGGCAATCCCCGCGCGGCTGGCAGTGGCGCTGCGGGCCCCGCCCTCCCTGAGGATACATGAAGGAAGGCGTTGGTTGCAGAAGGGGCTGCCTCGTCGCATCCGCCTATTGACCCACTGTGAGTAGTGGGGCCTGAGTTTGTCTTGCTTATCGGATGCCGCCCGGTATGGTCGTGGGTGGCTGCCTACTTTTTTCGTGTAAGCTGGGTGGCCGAGGGAGGTCACGCCGCCAAAGTGGACAGTGTGTTTCCCCCCCCCATACCTCCGTAATACTGGGGTTGGTATTGGGATGCGGCGAGCACCCGGTCCCACAGGACAAAGGATCTCCATGGAATTGCCGCATTCCTGACATTGTTGCAGCTGCGTAGCATGGTTACGGGCAGCTGCACTCCTATCTGCTGTTCCGGGGTGTTGTTGTTTTAGGCTGCTCAGGGGGAGACCTCAATGGAAGCCAGTCATTAGCATTGCTCCGCATTCCCTGCGGTAGGCGGGCAAGTAGCCGTGGAGCCTACGCAAGGGAAGTCAGTTACTGTGGGCATGAGGTTGGCCCCCTATTTATATAATGGTGATCTGCATATTCCTAAGGTGGGCATGATGTGCTGATGTTATGTGTGCACTCTACAAGTGTTGGTTATAGTGCACTGCTGATGATGGTGTTGCATACGTTTTTATACTGGTCACCCTGATGAGATTATGACAGTGGCCCGATTGACCTGTTGATTTATGTAGTACCTGTGATGGCATTACAAGTGCCTGGTGGCACAGTGTATATATGTGATGGTGTTCTAATGTGTTTTATGGATAATCCAAAGGCTATTTTATATATCCTTGCATGGAGTTTCTTTGTGGTGTGCCTTGTATGTCACTGCTGTGTGAGTGTGTTGCGCAAACACTTTACACATTGCCTCTGGGATAAGCCTGACTGTTTTGTCAAGCTACTAAGGGGTTGAGCAGGAGTTATCTTCAGTGTGCAACTCCCTTGCCCTGACTAGAGTGGTGGGTTCTGCCTGCTGTAGGTGCATGCCCTAGCCAACCAGAAACCCCATTTCATAACTCTACCATAGACTAAAACTGGGTTACCTTACTGCAGGTTACCTTACTAGAGTTAATAAGTGCTAACTTTGGATCAGGAGCAAGTAGAGATATGCTGTTGAGATTCAAGTGATTTTAGGACTGATATCTCCAAGATATCCCTGCCCCAAAAATATGCATTGGCATATTTCTCGTCTTTTAATGTAGCGGTTCGAGAGGTGGGGATTTTATTATCAAACACAATTGATTGGCAGGTCAAGGCAAGGAGGTTTTACGAGTGGGGAATGGTAGATGGCTATGGGTGAAGGTAAAGGTTGAGGAGGCAGCTATACATTTAGTGAACTACTATGGTCCCATAGATGATGAAACCAAAGCATTGGAACACATCTATGAAACATCTGTGAATGCAGAAGGCATACTGATTATGGGTTGATTTTAATTGTATTCAAAATTTGACACTTGATACTTTGAATAAAACAAAATGACAATTAAAGCTTAAACGGCAAAGCTAATGATAAATATGAAAACAGATTTCACTTTAACAGATTCATGGGGGCAATGGCATCCAGGTTTTCTCAATTCACTTGTTACTCTTGTAGATAAAGAACAGCATTTCGATTGGACTTTTTCTGGGTAGATAAACTGGTAGCTAATGGCAAGATAGAGATACTGTACAACTCTTTTTAAGATCATTCAATAGTTTTTTACACTAATCTTAGGGATTACCCCAAAAAGAAACTAAGGTGGCAGTTTGATGAATCTTTATTAGAAGATATTACTTGGTTGAGGGAAACTAGAATTTTTATTAGTGAGTTTTTCCAACTTAATGAAAGTACTACCCCAATCTTCGTGGTTTGGGAAGCATTTAAAGCATATTTCAGGAGGCAAACTATTTCCTATACATTTAGGTTGAGTAAATAGCGAAAGCAAAAGATTCTGGGGTAACAGGCCGCTGTGAATAAAGCCAGACAAGATCTAAACTTAACAACGACAGGGGAACATACTTTTAAGGTACAGCAGCAAAAATTATTAAAAGCTAAGGAACAATTGAAGGATTTTTTTGTTAGAAGAGATTTTGGGAAGTGAAGCTTATCAACAAAAACTTTATGAAGAGAGTCAGCTTATTGGTAGATTTTTGGCTTGGACCGTAAAAAGTCAGAAAGATGGACAAATAATGTGTTAAGTTAAAAATCAAATTACTGGTCAATTTGAAGAAGATAAACACACAAATGCAGCTGTGTTTCTCACTCATTTACAAAAAAGTTATAGGGAAATATAGGTTATAGAAGAGTCAGAATTGACATCATACCAGGATGGCTAATGGCCACTAGTACATATTTTTTAATGCCAGCTATTGACTATTTTTCAGCGAATAAGATCAAAGCAGCAGTTCTATTGATGGATGCCGAAAAGGCTTTTGACTTGGTAGATTGGCGTGCTTTTTTTGGGTAGGGGGGATGAGTTTGGTTTTTGAAAATCAGTTCATATGTAAGTCGGAAGAAGTATATAACCAAGCGGAGGCCAAAATTATTATTAATGGGGCAGAAGCTAGGATGGTAAATATCAATCGCAGAACTCGACAGGGATGCCGCTTGTCCCCCCCTTCTGTTTTCCTCTTTATTAAACCCCTAGCTGCAAAAATTCCTAATCATTCATGGATTTTGTCTCCCATTGATAAATTATATGCAGATTACATAATTTTATATCTAAAAGCCGGGGGATCTAATATACAGGGTGCGTTGGACAAAATCCAGAGATTTATGCATGTTGGGGTATACAAAGGGAATCAAGCAAAAACGGAAATCCTCACATTCAATTTTGTTTTTTTAGAGATCCCGGTTTGTTTACAACATCGATCACTACACCCAATTTGATACCTTAGTATCTTTGTCACAACTGTTTTCACTGAACTATGGAAATACGCTTGCAAAAGTTAAAACATTATTAGATAAATGGACTCTTGCATTTATCTCTGAAAAGACGGATCTCAATGGTCAAAATGTCAGTGCTCTCATTGTTTCTATTCCTTTTTAGTAATCTCCCCATAAAAATTCCTAGTTCATATTTTAAGGAATTGGATGAAATGATTCAGACGTTTGTTTGGAATAATAAGCAACCTTGGGTAAAACTAGCCACATTACAATTAGATTTAGCATTTGGGGGATTGGCACTCCCATATTTTGCGACATACTGCCAGGCCTCTCTGATTAACTTGTTATTGCAATTAGGAGATATACATTTGGTCTTTTATAATTTCCTCTTGATTCATATGTTGAAAGAAAGTGCCATTAAGTTGCCAGCTTTTTGCTGTCAGCAAAACTTTCCATAAGTGCAAGATATAAGGTATATTAGCGTTATCAGTGCGAACTCAGTTGTTTTTAAAATCTTGAGATATTCCAGCATACCATGCTTATACTCCTATTCAAGATTGTGCAGCATGAGGTGTAATGCTGTCCAAAAGACTGACTGAGCTATGGCAAGATTTAGGTTTTGATCGGCTTGGGGCATTTTAAAATCATGATATAGTATGCTGAGTGAACCTGCAGGCCAGATCACAAGGCTGATTGCGAACACAATGGTGGGTGTTGGAATTTGGTATCATTTGTTACATCAGAAGGCTAATAGAGAGGAGATTATTAGGAAATGGCTTCAGAAAATTCATTCTGAGAAAGGGTGTAAATTCAACACTAGAGAATGGCAGCAGCTTAGTGAGACAAGTAATAAAGCGCTGTGAGGTGCTAATTTCAAAAGAATGAATTTTCAATCCTGATGGATGGCATCTTACACCCCGAGATGCGTGAGACGTTTCCAACAAAACGGAACCAATGTTTTAGATGTAAAAAAACAGGATGAAGGTTGGATGAATATACTTTTTGAGTGTATTAACTTACAGCAATTTTGGAAGGGTGTTTTATTTCTATTACTAGCTGTTTGTCTATAACAATTGTTCCATCCTGTATGCTGGTTTTATTTGGTTTGTCAATGGAGGTAAAATGTCTGAAAACATATCAGCAGTATTTTATAGTAATATCTAAAGCAGTCGCAAGGTCACTTATTTTGCAAAACTGGAGAACAAATAAACAGCCAACGATTGGAAATTGGGTTCATAAAATGTGCAGGACATACAGATTTGAGGAGGCCAATGCAAAGCCTGTAGGAGCCACTGTATGATTTAGGGCTATCTGTGCAAGTTTCTCTTCTTATTTTATAACTTAGATGATTAAAGTCCAATTGAATAGCACTGTCTTTAGTGATTACATTTTTGCACTGTACTTTGCTGCAAGTTCTATAGGCACTTTAAATAATTTTGATGCCAATATGACAGAGAGAAGTAGATTTTTTTATCGGTTTCAGAACATTTATTAGGTGTTAGTTGCTACTAGTAAGTAAACTTAACTGATTTGCCCTGAATGCTGCCAGGGGGAATCATCTTTTTTTCATATTGCTGGAAATAATAAAATACTAAGTTATGACGGGAAAGAAATGTTTGGTAGTCTATGAGAATACGGTATAATGTGGGGCAATGATTAACATATTTTATATATTGTATTCTATTCATATATTTTAGAACTGTTTTTTATTAACTGTTCAGCAATGAATGATAACCCTTGTCTTTTTCCGACACACTGTATAATGTATTTTTCATGATTTGATATTTGGTACCTTCTACTTTCTATCTTTTTATTTATTCTGTAATGTTGTTCCTATTCCTGCTCTTATAAAAAAGAGATTCAAGTGGTAACTTAAAATCCTCTTTAATGATCAAGTTGGATTTCAAGTCACAAGTCTCAAATGTCACTTTTAGTTGCTATTGTCTTGTCGTAACCATTTGTGCCTACTCCAGTCTCCTGGGTCGCATGACTGTGAATTGCTCTTCTGTTAGTCTTTGTGTATTCCTTCCAGACAGTGACACAAAGGGGAAGGTGTTGACAGGATGGATAGGGGCGGAGCAGTTCCGTGACCCACAGGATGTGGCCTAATGGCTAAAGTGGTCAAACTTGAAGCTGGGGATCTGGGTTTGAGTCTTGGCAGGGACGCCCAACATCCTGTGATTCTGGGCAAATGACTTAAACTCCCCGTGCCTAAACTGGTACTCATGTAAAGTGCTCTTATACCTTCAGGTCGTGGTTGTGCCATATAAAACTAAAAAAAAGTGGCTTTTCTCCAGCACACACATAGGAACCTGACACCATTCTTTTGTCACCCCAGACATCTTGGAGCCTTGACGATTCTTGGACTTGTGGACGGTTCAGAAGGACTGCCCTGCTGCCAGAGGACTGCCGTACTGCTTGAAAGACTGCCTTGCTGCTTGAAGGAATGCTGGCCCATTTCCTTGAGCTCACGATCACAAGAAGCGACCCTAAGGGCTAGTTGGCTGGTCTCCTGTGTGAGCTACAGGAACATAAAAAGCTCCCAATGCCTTAAACTCAGCTGTTGGTCTCTGCTGGAGTGAATCCTAACCCCCAAGTGAAACTCCCCACACCCTGGACCCTTCCCACGCCCTGGACCCTTGGTAGTAGTGCTGGTGGCACTTTTCCAAAAGCTGGGACTTAAAAAAGGTTTCCACAAAAGCTTCCTGAAGAATTGACAGAAGACCAGGACCTACCTGCCATTTGATCTGTTCAAGGTGCATTGCCGGTTTGCCTGACTTTGATGCAGTTCTCGCTACGTTCTTCTCAGCAGCAGCAAATCCTGCTCAGCAGGAGCTCCCAGCAATGGTATCTAGCCTTGTGGTGCCCTCTTTGGCTACAGCCTGCAGTTTAATTCCACTAGAGAATTTTGACTTCCAAATTTTGTCTGAGTCTGAAGGTAAAAACCTTCACCCCAACCTCACCCAGCAGTGCCGCTGAACTCTACTTTCTCAGGTACCTTTCTTCAGAAATGTTTCTTAGCCTCAAGGTAAGCTGAGATCAGGCCCAATCCACTGCTTGTATTCGACTTGCACTCCATCGAGGTTGGACTTAGCTTTTGACTTTGACCCTGTCTCATGCAACCAGATAACCATGGTTGGCTCTTCGATCTTTTAGGTGCTAGATTTCACAAAAAACGTTACAAATTCATCCCTCCGGTTCAACTGATTGGATTCAATTCATTTTTGTGTTGTTTTACTAACATTTACACTATTTTTCTAAATTGGTTTGGGATTTTTCTTGTGTTGTGTTTTTACTTTACTACTGTTTGTGTGCTGCATAAATACCTTATACACTGGCTTTATCTTAAGCCTTACTGCTTTTGTGCGAAGCTACCAAAGGGTTAAGCACAGGTTAATTTAGTGACTTTTTGTGGTTCATCCTGATAAGAATTGTGGTTGTTGCCGGAGTAGGGCTTACACATCCCCGAACAAATAACCCAATTTCTTAGACTCAGGATAGCGGATAGAAATCTAATTAATGTTAATACAAATACAGCCATCAACATAAGCAATGGCAAATCAATGGAACAGAGTTTTGCTCCCTGGTCAGTTGAAGCACACATTGGAACAGAGTTTTGCTACCTGGTCAGTTGAAGCACACATTGGAACAGAGTTTTGCTACCTGGTCAGTTGACACACGCAATGTTAAAATCCATACATTTCAACCTGACATTTACACACTTTATAATAATGCAAACAAATGGAGGGCAGAACAAATGATGAACCAATACTGTAGATAGGCGTTAATGAGCAGGGGCCAAGCTCTTTTTGTGGGAAGAATGCGAGAAGACCTCGTAGGTTTGATGCACGTTTCTCAAGTATATAGCTGACTTTACTCCTTTCTGTAGTTCTCACTTGATTGGTTAAATGGCTACACTTTATTTGAGCTTAACGGACTTTAGGCAGGTATAAAAATGTTATCTCAGGTGTTAATATAAACAATGTGCCCCCCTTTTTCACCAAGAAGTGAAACCCTTACAACACCTCGGTAGCATAAAATCTAAAATTTGAATTTTTCATTGGTACATCCTTCATCATTATCTTCAATATATTCAATCAGATAAGCAAGGTCAGTGCTTTTATTACCACAAGCACGTTGGATGATGTAAATGCTCAATATAATCAGAACATATGGTGTTTACTACTTCAAAAATATTAATTCCTCCATTCCGAAATATCTCCAGAAACTAAGACCTGGTACCATTCAGGTTGAAATCTAAGCCACTATAACATCTTATGTAATTTCTTCTAAGTATCCTTAGTATGCTCTACCTTCTCGTGGATTGTAAGTGCAGCATTCAGAAGATGAATGCAACAGTACGACCCTACGATAGCGCAAGCACCTCCTTGGCCGCAAAGACATATTCTAAGGCTATTCTATTCTGTTAGAAGCCTGGACTTCTGGGTATCTACCTGATCAAACGTATGTCAATGGCTGTGACATTGGTTACTTCTTACAGTATTTCAATACTGTGTCTTGTTTCTAGGTTTACCTGTCCTACACCACCGTTAGGGAACAGAATCAAGAATAATGTGTTTACTTGGAGACCTTACTGCACGACCACTGCTGCAGAAGAGAGTGAGTGAGTGTGTGAATGTAGGGACCACACAAATGACATAAAAGACCACCACCCATTCTTTAAGGCAGACAGGGGTAGGCTAAATTGTTGCAAATGAAATGCGCATAGTCTTTTTTGTCACCAAGGTGTGTGAGACATGTCAGTGGAAAGATAATATTCATGGTGGGGAGGGGCTTTGTGTTGTACAGTCTTACAGCCACTTTGCTCACAAAAACACTCCAGCTAGTAGTTTCTCAGTGTTCACAGGCCTATCCCATTGATAAAAAGCAAGGTGAGTAATGTCAGGTTTATACTAACCAGTGAGATTGGGATGATCCTTAAGGACCTGCCAAGAGTCAAGGGAGATGTTGGCACATTCCGGCAGTTGGTGTCCATGGTAGAACAGATCAAGGCAAGTTTTGTTTTTATGGAGGGGCACTCTGATCAAATGCAAATTCCCCAAGATATCAACAGGCAAATGCATGCAGATCCAGCGTAAAGAAGGATTCATCGTTTGGCAATATTTATCAAGCAAAAGCAAGTAGGAGTACACAGAGAGCAGCTCTGCTTAACAGCAGCTGCAGGAGGCTCCAGCTTGGGTCATAATGCAGGTTCAGAGAGATGCAGTGGTGGGCAGATGCAAGAAAGGATAGCAGCAGTGTTGAGGGCTACAGGGAAGGCATTATTCATTGGGTGCAGATCCTACATGAAGCTGTGTATGCATTGGTTTTCCTGTCTTCTTTGTAGGATGAATGGGCATATTAATTCTGCTTACAAGTGGTACCAAAATCCTTTGCTCAATTAATTCAGCAATGACCGGACATATCCATGCCTCAACTTCGGGCTTTAGAGGGCACTGATACATTTTAGGCGGGGGCTTCATTGGGTTCTTCTTTATTTTCACAGAGTCTTTAAAAGCAATGTTCCTCCATCATTGGTCTCTGTGGAACACAACATGACGGGGACTTAAGTAAGTAAAATGCTTACATATCTAGCCATTTGGAAACTATTTGTCACAGACTGCCCATTTACTTCACTCAGTAAAGCCAGCACATCTTTCTCGAAATTTTGAGGAATAGGGATGTAGACGCTGGGTGTACACAGCACAGTGCAATTGAGTTCACACAATATGTCTCGATCCAAGAGAGGAGCTAGTGCAGAAGTACTTAGCACAAGAAAATGCTTAACACTAATGAGACCAAGGGGGATAGCAACGCGGTTGGAAGTTTGGTTGGAAATACTGACTGTGTCTATGAACAACCCAGAGCGAGGGAATGAAGTGAATTCAAAGGTTTTCAAGGGAGAGAAGCTGGCACTCAGATCAGTAAGGCAAGTTGTGAGTTTACACGCTTCTTAAATTGTATGTGGCACATTCGCCGGGTTTACTTAAAGTCGTTTTCAGGGGGTTGAAGAGCTGTATGAACCGCCGATTGGCGAGTATGCTTTTAGCCTGGCCTTACGCCTTGCATCGTTATCCCACCGTCCCTTTTTAGTATAAATTTTATAATTTGTCTATTTCTATAGGGACGGTTGCTTTTAACAATTTTTAGGATCCTAGTCAGCACTTACTGTTTTTAACCAGACGTGTATACCATATGTTTTATTGATGCACTTGAATGGCGTCAGAGGCCGAAATAAAGTATTAATGAATGAATGAATAAGGCAAGTTGTGAGTTTACCATTTATCATACAATAGACATAGGGAGCATTCAGGCGTACAGGAATCAATGCATTCAGGGAACAGTCGGCACCTCTTGGGCTGCCCTAAATTCAGGATAAGGGTTCTGCGTGATCTGATTACATTTGAGTAGGTCAGCGAGATCGGGCACATTAGAAGCAGTGTTAGAGTAATCCCTTACTCTTAATAGAAGCGGGGTGTCAGGAATGGGTCAAGTGGGGTCCTCATCATTTGCATCGCAAGAGTGAGTGGGAGTGTCTACCCTCTCTCTGTGAATTCAGCTCATAGCCTGTCAGTCTACAGTCATTCATAAACTTTCTCAAGTAATGGTGGGTCGTCCATAGGGGTCTCTATGCCCAGCTGGGAAAGAAAAAACTCTTGGTCTAGACTGTTCTACCGTGGAGTCTGCATCTTGTCAGGTTATTCAAGTGCTTCTGTTAGGTTTTCTACTGTCATCCTCTCATATGAGAACTACCTCTACGTGGCTCATCTTCCTGCGGTATTGCAGGTGCTGCTCTGTTTCCAGGTGCTTCTGTATGTGCACCCCCTTTCCCATCAGCTGGCTTACCTCCTCACGTGGGCTCTCACTCTTCTTCAGTTTATTTGCGGTTAAGTAATCTGCAGGAATAAATAAGAAGGAGAGGGAGCAGTAGGAGCACAAGCCCTAATTTTGCCCTTAAGGTGGCGCATTTGGTATCCCAGCAATCCTGGGTCTGCGGTTGACGTTTGCTTTTTTTGGCCTCCCTGTGCCACTGTAAAAACAGTGTCCCTTATGCCTCACCTCAATTTTCTATAGGACGAGGTGGAGAGTGCTTGGTGAGAGCCATAGAACAATTTAAAGTGCCTCCTTAGTTGCTGGGTGGGATGCCTGAGCACTGCCACTGCTGATGGCTAGACTGTGTAATAGGCTGGCCATTTAA
The DNA here is from genome assembly GCF_964261635.1 of Lissotriton helveticus. NCBI lineage: Eukaryota > Metazoa > Chordata > Amphibia > Caudata > Salamandridae > Lissotriton > Lissotriton helveticus. Next base: position 131,262,570 of record NC_136070.1, on the reverse strand, counting down.
AATGAGTTATTAGTGTTTACCCCTGCTCATCATTCTCCCCAACTTGCCCTTTCTCTATTTTGCTGGTGTGTGTGCTGCTCAAGATAGAATGCTGAGCAATGGGGGGTTGTTTTATGTACTGGCATCGGCGGCAACCAGTCGTTCTAGTCAGGACATATAAAAGGTTGTCTGTTACTCACATTGTCTCTTCTTTACTACAATTGAATTAAAACTAGCAAGGGGGAGGGGATTCAACAAAGCCTGAATACTTCCGAAAAACACTTGGCAATATGCCACTACTTCAAAGCTGTACCACTCCAGGCAGCATTCTTGACCATTGACGTGGCAAAAGCACCGCCCACTCATCATCACTGTGGCAAGGAAATGACCACGAGCTATATTTTAGTATTCACCCTGAAATCTGCTGCCAGTGAACCATGAGAAGAGTTGAAAATGGCTATGGCCAACAGTAGGGAGACGGTACATCAGGCAGTGAGTGAATTTTAACCACAAGAGGAAACCATTGCCTCACAAAATATACAACAATATACACAAAACTTATTCTTCAACAGCTTCGGCGAGATGATTCAAGGGAAAGTGGTAATACGCTCACATGTGTGAAGGCACAAGAAAAAATACTGTGTCATTGGAATCCTAGCCTTGAGGTGATCTCTCCCATCCAAACTATTAAAGTCAACTAAAGGAGTAAAGCAAAAGCGCAATCTCATTAATAGGAAGCGGAGATGACTAAAAGTGCTGTAAACAAGGTCAGTAAAACAAAAGTTTCCTCACTTAATGACTCAAAACCAACATATTACCCTTGTGAATCGATTGCACATCTTGTGTACAAAACAATGCTGCCCAGTACTGAACAAAGTAGCAAGGAATGCAGAAGAAAGGGCAGTTTTTCAAAATATATAGAACTGGAATGAACAGGAAGGTGTACGCAGTGGAAGAAGAATACTCAGACGAAAGGGAGTTGCTGGAAACTTTGGTCTTACTTATAGTCATTATCAGCAATGAAAATGAACAGAATCAACCCAAGTGTTGTGCTCAAGTTAAAAGAATGAACATTGACATTTAGTTGGCATTGGGTCAAGAATTACCAGTCTTTCAAAAGATATCTATGACAATTTTCGAAAAGAAAAAAGAACAACTGGAAACAAGCAAAATCATTCCAATTGTCTATGGAGATCACAGAATATGTTATGTTATGTTATGTTATGTGGTATTTGTTAAGCGCACTGTCACCTTGAGTTTCCTGGCGCTACAAGGATCCTGAAGCTAAAACGGAAGAATTTAATAACAATGGGAGAAAAGCAAAGTTTTTAAGGATTTCCTAAAGGCAAAGAGGGAACAGGAGGTCTTGAGGGGGAGAGGGAGGGAGTTCCACAGCTTAGGGGCCAGATAAGAGAAGCTGCGACCACAGGATCTGGTGAGTTTGACACGGGGAACAACTAAGAGATGAAGATGGGTTGACCTTAGGGCTCGAGAGGGACAATAGGGAGTGATCAGGGACTTAAGGAAGACAGGAGAAGGGCCGGTTAGAGCTTTGAAGACCAGACAGTGGACCTTGAAAGCTATTCTGTCACTGACAGGAAGCCAGTGAAGTTGATACAATAGGGGTCGAGCCGACTGCCATCTAGAAAGATTGAACGCGAGTCTGGCAGCCTGGTTCTGGATGAGTTGTAACCTGGATAACAGGGAGTTGGGGAGACCGTGATAGATCGAATTTGAGAAGTCCAGGCGGGACATCACCAAGGCTATGAATAAAACTTGAAGGAGTGTTCCGGGCAAATCTGTGGTTCAAGGACAGATGTGCTGCTACCAAAATGAATGAGATGAATTCCAACATGAATATACTGGGATGGCTTAAACAGTAAAAATTAAAAATGATCATTAGTCCATGTCAACCACCTTACATTTTCAGTATCCAAGAAAAAAGTTTAGACACAATTCTTGAAGAGTATGAAGTAGTGTTCAGTGGAAAATTCGGATGCTTAAAAGACTTCAAGCATGAAATAATAAAAAAAAGGTTATTTCCTTGTTAAACAGCATGTGAGGAATGCTATGCAGAACTCCACGAAGCCCCAAAAAAACTCCACCGCACAACGCAGAGTTCCGTGAGTGGGTGGAGTTGCTTGTCCCGCTCGTTCGTGTGACGTTTCCACCATACGGCAACGTGGATTTCGTGTTCGGGCGGAAATATCACATAAGCTGCACCGCGTGGTCACGTATTGGTGCGACCATCTTGTTTCTTTCTCTGTTATAGTGCTAGGGCCTACTTTTTGATATGTCTTTAATCCTTTCAATCCTTGATTTCTAAAACATGTTTTCTGATCATGTTTATTTATTATCTTATCCTCTGTCTACTTAAGTGTGTATTTTGTGTTTTTTTCTACTTTTTTGTGTGTTTTATTGAGTTTTGTACTTTATGTTTTCTCTACTTCCTTCCTAAGTTTTTTTGTACTTCCTTCCTTTTTCTTCCTGTTTTTTAAATACTTTCTACATTTTCTTTCTTCTTTTTTAAATGCTTTCTACATTTTCTCTCTTCCAGCATCATGGCAGAGTAGCGTGCCCTAAAAAAGGAAGCAACCAAGAGCCGCCTTCCTTGTGGAAGGTGTCATCCGTATGGGGTGCAGCCCTTAGCCTTGTTTTCGGAGTTGGAGGGGGTTGGCCTGGGTCCAGGTGCCAGGAGTGCCAGCAACACTGGGCGAGGGTGCGCTGGGCAGTGTATCACTGCTCTGAAGTCCTGCGCACCCACAATCAGCTGACACACCGGTGGTCTAACTTCCTGGACCGAGAGCAGGGCCTGCTGAACCTGCTGAGGTTGCAGTGCTTGGCAAGTAGCTAATTAGTAATATTATTATTACTTGTGTGTTCTATGTTATTGTTAATATTTGTTTTTCAAATAGTAAGCATGCGTCTCACATGCAGGTAGGTTACGTTTACAAATCTTGTATTATGTGGTTGCTATTCTAGACAGCTGCTCGGTGCTACCTAATCGTACTTGCTTGCGACTTTGTGCTCTCTTGGGTTGATTATGTAAGAACTTAAATAATTGAGACTAGAGAGAGACTCCTACTGTATTGTATTGTATATATTTTTTGTTAAACGCGACTATCGCTCCTAAGGAGCATCATGGCCCAGGGTGGAGATTTAGTGGCATTCCAGGAGAAGCTAGAACATGACGAGTGGGGTCAATAAGTGAGAGGCACAGGGAATCTGTACTGTCACTAAGATAGTGGTGGTTAGTATTAGTGATTTATGGTGCACGTCCTCTCACTTCAGTTCTTAGAACCTTTTTTGTAGCTCGTACAATGACAAGCAACAAACCAATTTGATGTATGCATGCTTCCATCTATGTATTTAAGGACAAAATGCAGACTTGGGGGTCCATTAGGATGGCGGACGGATCGCCACCGCCATGCAGGCGGTGGCAATCTGTCCGCCATCCCTGCCCGTCTGCCACCTTTCTTCCCCCCGCCATATTACGATGGAGGGGGGGACCGTGGTGGAGGGGAAGATCGTCCCCCGCTTTTCCACCGCGGTCGGCTTGCGACCGCGGCTTAAAAGGCTTGATATGGTGGTGGTGTCTATCAGACACCGCCAGCCATATTAGGATGGCCGGTGAGGAATGCCTTTCCGTGGCGGCAATACCACCACGGAAAGGCATACGGTCTTTGCTTTGGGGGCCTGTTGCGGGCCCCCAGGGTGAAGTGGGGGTGGGGGTGCACATGGGGGGTACGAATGGTACCCCCCAGCATTTCAATGTACACCATGAAAGGCACCGTGTGGTGCCTGTCATGTTGTGCATTGAAATGTGCAACGTGCATTTTGTGCATTGGTGCGGCCGGTGCTTCAAGCACCGTCCACCGCAATGTAAAAAATGCGGGATGCACCCGCCACTGTGGCGGATGCATCCTAATTGGGGGCACGGTTCCTCCGCCCTTGTGGCGGACGGTACCAGCCCCCGACAGGATGGCGGACGGACTTTGTCCGTCCGCCATCCTAATGGACCTCTTAGTCAATTGGTTCGTCAAAGGGGGGTTGAGAATGATTGTGAATGAGATTGAAAATTAAAAACAAATATCATTCATTGCAATTTAATAGTAATTCCAAAGTCTTTTGAATAGGCGGGCTAGGTAGGTTTTTGTGGAATAAATAGGTAGGACGGTCCATGACCGCGATACTAGCCTACTACTAGTCCAGCTGATTTAGGAAAGTTCAGTGTTATTGCAATTGCCGTTTCCTGTCAAAAAATCTTTTTGGAGAGATTATTTATTTACCACCAATCATTTTTTGTCTCTTTAATTATGTCTTACATCAGCATCCAGGGGCAAGAGGTCATCCGTGGCGGGTGTAGGAGCTTAAGGTGCCTCCCAAGAGCGCTCCTTGACGGATGGCTCTGCTGGTCCCAGTAAGTCCTCCTCTTGTTAATATTAATATATATTTCCCTAACCTTTACTTCCCCTTATTTTGAACAATTTACTTCTATCCTTTTCCTAAGTTAATTTTCCCCCAAAATCCTTTTCAACCTGTTTCTAAATATTTGTTTTCCCTGCATTATCCTATTTACTTATTTTATATTTCTAGTGTCTTTATTTTACCTCAAACTACCTCTGTCGGTATGAGTCTGTCTGTAGCTTCCTTTCTTCTGTTTTTTAGCCTGATTTCCCTCTCCCTTATATCATTTGTGGACTGCCTACTGGTAGTACTGTGAGAACCCACTACTCTGCCGTGCAGATTGAATGCCCATGTAAGGTATTTTATGCATGTTTGTTGAGATGACAAGGCTTTCTTTTACTTTCTCATGTCATTGCTCGATCAGTAAAACGAGAGAGTGGCCATGGTCATGTTGGGCACCCCAAAGTTGTGTCTTCTTCCTATTATCTAGGCCTAGTATTATTACAAGCTGTGGATTGTGAACTGATTACCCTGCACCATGGCTGGAAGGAAGTATGAGGAAGAGGACAGCCCCATTGCATTTGCCAACCAAGACCTTATGTACAATTGTCCATTCTTATTTCTTTAAAAAAACTCATATTCATCAATAGCTCTAGCTACTACATGTCCTATACAGGTTGTCTTCTTGAAAGGCTTTTCAAAAATTGCCACCAACAAAATGTCCAACCTGGTATTTTTGATAGAAGATACTGTCTGTATCGAATTGTAGTGATGTGTATTTAAAATTAAAAATGTTGCTAAACAAAAAAACTAATAGGGCGAGGCATACCTGGCATCTAAAAAATATTTGATGTTTTCTCTAGCCGCACTGACAACCAGTGCCGGGGCCAGCGGGGACGGTTGCACCAGTTAGGCAGCAGATGCGGCAGCTTTAGAGGATGAGCCAGCTGCAGTGGTGGATGGTGGTAAGTCATATTGCTTGCTTATTGGCAATTAATTATATACTCACTGCCAGTGTGTACCCTGTATTGTTGAGACTTGTGAACAGTCGAACACACCCCTCTTTACTTAGTATGTCCAGCAGGAGTTGAGCAACTAATGGGCTCTTCTATCGTCAACTCAGCAGAGAAAGTTTCATGAAGAGCCAGACCTTAATTGTATTGTATTGTATTGTATTGCATCTATGCTTGTATAGCGCTACTGCCACCCTACGGGTATCCTGGCGCTTCAGATATCAAAACACTTGGTCAGCTTGGTGGTGAACAGAAGGATGGAGCATGTGGATCAGAGTTTCGGAAATAGCCAAGTTTTCAGGCTTTTCCTGAATTCGGTTAGTGAAGCACTGTGTCTGATCCTCTGTGGCAGCTTGTTCAATAACTGTGCTCCTACCACGCTGAAAGCCATCCCCCCCCATCCAAGAGCGTTTAAATTTTGTAACTGCCAGCAAACCGGTACCCGAGGACCAGAGCTGTCTCTGAGGAAGGTACCATTAAAATCTTTCCTGTAATGGAATTGGGCCCATCTCATGTGAGGCTCTGAACACCTGGCAGAGTGACCCTTTCCCTAATTGGTAGCCAATGAGGCTGTCTCAATGCGGAAGTAGAGGACGAATGGCGTGGCAAACTCAGCACCAGTTTTGCCGCTGCAGACTGGACTCTTTGCAGCCCCTGAAAGATGTAATGGGTTGATGAAAATGGGAAAGATGAATGAAAGGAGGAAGGACAGGTGAAATGAAGTATGACTGGAAGAGAAGGATGCATGGGTGAAAGGATGCACATACTACAGGTGGCTGATACGATGCATGGGTGGGTGAAGTATGGATGAACGGTGAAAGGATGCCTACCTGGAAGTGTAATTGGGTGAAAGGAATCCTCCAGGGGGTTTGATGGTTCAAAGGATGCATAGGTGGTTAAATGTCAAATGTATGTTGGTGAAAGTTTTGTTGAGAATGATAGCCATGTTTTGGATAGAAAGATAAATGGATGGTATTCATAGGTGAAGACTAGATGGAGAGAATGTAAAATTTAAATGGTGACTGAGTAGCAAAGCCAAGGGTAAAGAATAAAAATACTAGAGGAACAATGCAACGATGAATGGAAAAATCGTTGGGAAGAAGAGTAAACAAGGAATTTTTTTGTATATAGCTTTTTGATTCAAAGGGTTGAGATGGTATTTCAGACTACTCCCTTGACTCACAGTAGTTTTTAAGCGCAATATATATTAATTATCCTTCCTAGTACCCACTCATCAACATCAATCTCCTCCCTACAAGTCCCTACCCTTAGCATTTCACCAGTGACAGCCATGGGTGACCTATAGGCTGCATGGTTACATCAGTGGCACTCCATCGTTGGCTGTGCAAGCCAGTCTGCCTCAGTTAATGTGTAGGCCCCTTTACCAATGTCATGGCAATGCAAAAAATAAATAGTTGTGTTTCCCTTCACTTCCAGTCCCATAAAATTTGAAAAAATCATTCCTTGCTTGTGCCACTTCCCTCTGGCCAAGTGATATATTTTATTAATTCTTCCATAATGTATTACATCAGTTCAAATGTTTCCTTTTCAACAATTGCCGAACAAATGACTCACTACCAGCAAAAGCTTAGGCACTTGATGATGATGATCAGTGAAACGTCTACCTATCCGACCTATTCCCTCTAACTTGCCTGCAGTCGACTAAGTTAATAAATATTTTCCTTACTGCCAAGCAAATCTATTTTGTTGGGAACAAGTAATGTCAAATGTGGTGACGGAGGGTGAGTCCAGGGAGTAAAGTGGGTATAAAGTGAGTAGTACCTCACATGATATATATCATTCATAGTAACTATTCATTTGCTTTGTTGTGGTCCGGGTGAAATTGAGGTATTTAACAGAACATGGCCATGATAGGAAAAGAGATCATTGTCTAATACAGCTGCCCCACCGGCAGACAGTAGCAAAGTAATGCAACAAGAGCATGTCTGTCTAGGGCACATCCTGAGCTGGCATGCCTACATTAATTTAGCTCAGCTACTCTCTAAGGATGCTCAGACATTGACCACCTGGGCTGATGTTATGGCCTCTAGGAAGGCCATCCTAGCAGCCATACCATCTGCTCGACTTTCCGTGAGTTCCGGGCTTTTTCGTCTAAGCCTCTGTACCTCAACATCTTCCCGGGCAAGCTGGTCCTTCGCACAAGAGATTCATTGCAGCCTTCCTCTTCAATTTAAAAAAAACCTGCCGGGTTGTGGCCTGGCAAGATAGCCACTCCACCGCCCCAGTAAATTATCTTACAGTATCCTCCCCGTCGGAGCTCCGAAATGCACCCCACCTGACATCCAGTTGCCTTGGTGATCTAAGATTGGGGAGGGATTGGTGGCCTCAAAAGGGTAGTGGTATCTCCTGTTATCCTTGTATCTACCTGGAGATGTTTTGGAGTACTCAGCATGGGCTGTGGTAGTGGGGAAAACCCATGCAGCAAACCTGAGAATACCTGAATGGGTGTGTAAAAACTATCACAAAGCAAAACCCAAGGTAAAAAAGAAGTATTGGAGCCTGAAATTTGGACCAACCTATTCCCTCTAACTTACCTGCAGTTGACTAAGTTAATAAATATTTTCCTTACTACCAAGCAAATCTGTTTTGTTGGGAACAAGTAATGTCAAATGTGATGACGCAGGGTGAGGCCAGGAAGTAAAGTGGGAATAAAGTGAGTAGTACCTCACGTGATGTATATCATTCATAGTAACTATTGATCTGCCTAGTTGTAGTCAGGGTGAAATTGAGGTATTTAACAGAGCATGGCCATGATAGGAAAAGAGAGAATTGTCTAGTACAGCTTCACCACCTGCAGACAGTAGCAAAGTAATACAACACAAGCATGTCTGTCTAGGGTACAAGCTGAGCTGGCATGCCTACATTCGCTTAACTCAACAAGAGAGGGATTACTTGTATACTCAATACTGCTTAATTCCTGTAACTCTAACCACATCAATATCAAACATCCTGAGAATACCAGCAAATGTTATATACTGCTGGGGTCCTGCTTTTGCTCCACTGCTGCTGTTGAATTTCCGGAGTTCCAGGGGGACTTCTCTGCCCAGCCTGCCTTGCTGGATTGCCATGTAGCCAGAAAGCGCCAGGAGGTGCTTAAAACCGGGTCGCGGGCTCCCACATCGCGGGTCCCAGTTTTTTCTTAGCTGCTGCTGCTGAATTTCCGGAGGTCCAGGGGGACTTCACTGCCCAGCCTGCCTTGACGGATTGCCATGTAACCAGAAAGCACCAGGGACGCTTAAACTCGGGTTGTGGGCTCCCGCAGGGCCGGGCCAAGGGCGGGCCTGTCTGCGCCCTTCCTAGCCATGAAGGGGCAGGGACAGACCCCTTTTGTTTCACCTTTGGGACAATACTCCGAAGACTCTTAAGGTACTGTGCTGTTTAAGGGACACAAACCACTTCTGTCTTGACGTTAGTTCTATCCCTTTGGTAGTTTTGAAGCCGTATAAAGATAGCGCAAGTGCATAAAGGTTTTAAAGTTTACCATCTTCCATTTCTTATAAGTACCCTAACTTGTGATCCTCTTGTATTTCTAAAATATCCATTTGAGTATAATGGGTAAAAGGAAAACTATGGAGGGCACAGGGCGGACACGTGGTCTTCCTGGTGGGGCAGGTAAAGAGAAAAAGGTGAGGAAAATAACAAAGACAGCAAATGTGTTATGAATAGAATTGACAACCTAATCACAGAATGCAAAGGTTTATTTGGGAGCTGATTTCCCAGTTGCCCTTGACCCTGACTCTGCTAATCTCTTACCTGCAAGAAAAACAACTCTCTTGCGTCCAACCACTGTCCAGCCAATGTTTAGAAAACTTATCGCAAGGCTACAGCAGCTAACTTGGAGACCGCACAATCGGTCTCTTATTCGCAGCCAATGACTGATACTCCACCCCATTTGTCAATTTCTCCTGTCCAGGACTCTATATCTCATATTGAGCCCTCAATTATTTGTATACATCGATTTTCAGTTTTGGCCGGGAAGCCTGATTCCTGTGAGGATACCCAATCTCTATGTCCCATCACAACCACAGAGAAGAACTTAATTGAGTTAGATGCCAACAGTTCTTCTTTAATGCAGACCCCCGTCCAGACCGTAAATTCGCTCAGGGAGAAGGTTGAGTCTTTGAAGGTAATGATTGAGGAGCTTGTGGCCACTGTAAAACTGCTAGCTCCTAACAATACATCACATACAGAAGTTCCTCCTGTACCATCAACCTCACGACAGGAACCAGATAGATAGCGCTCAGTTATTAGCTTAGTTCCATCTGGACGAGCCTCTATGCTTTTGCCAGCCAAGCTGGCAGGTTCTCCTGGAATCCTCCCCCCCAATATTCTGGAAAATCAACTGTATTCTAAAGTTACTGCGAATCGTAGAAGGACAAATTATTTTTTGCCTGTTTCATTCCTGGGCAGAAATGTTCCCTTACAACAGAGTAAACAACTTCCCTGCACCCCAGCGCAACCACAGACTGTTTTTATGGTCAATGAACCTAAGATTAGTTCAAGAGGCAGATATGAAAACGAAGACTCCCTGATAAATAAGTCCATACATTGGTTACGCCACGTCAGGGGTTGCTGCTCATTGATCAGGGAAGACATAGTCAGGGCACGGAGATGTACATTCACCAGTCAACTCATGGACAGCATTGAACTTTCTCTGACTAACCCTGACCTGGCGGAAAACCTCTTTGCACTAGAATCTAGGGCCTACTCTCCTGATTCCTCATCTATACAAGTTAGGCGTTTCCCTACAAATACTGTAGCTAGGGCTCGCGACAGTGCGAAGTTACTATCCCCATTAAGAGGGTCCCCGCTTGAGGCTGTGGACTGACTATAGCAGGTCGACCGGCCCCGGCAGGAATTCTAATGAATCTCCACCCCTGCTAAATTTCAATAGTCATAGCGGTGACCTAGCTTGTAATTTGAGGGACCAGGGTGTCACAGTAGCCACTAACAGCTGTGCTCCACTTCCCATCCCACTGTGCTTGACACAACAAACTCATTCGAGCAATGGAATCCTAACATCCCAGTTAAAAATTATTTCGTGGAATATTTCAGGTCTCCATAGCAAAATGTTGTTGCCCGATTGGAACGACCTGATTGAGAATCACCACATTTGCATATTCCAAGAAACCTGGAGTTTAGCTCCATTACATAAATCTGGTTATACTTGCCTTTTTAAACCTGCCACCTCTATGGGGAGGGGGCGGCCATCTGGAGGTCTTATTGTTTTGGTCAAGATAGATATAGGCTGCCATATCACCGAACATCACTGTGACAGCCTAGATATTATGTGCCTCTTGATCAAAGGAGGTAGATGTGGAAAGACCCTTGAATTGTTCAATGTTTATATAAGGGGAACACCAGGGGGAAAATTGTCAAATGTTGTCCTGCCTTTAGAACAGGAATTATCCAACTGCCCACCAAATTCTCGCGTAATGGTTGCAGGAGATTTTAACTGCACTTTCGAGCCACTGGGCTCTGAAGACTTGTTAGGGACAGAGAAAGATGACATCAGGTGGGGTGTTCCATTACTAAATATCCCTCCCATTACGAAATGGTCTCAAGTAGTAATACAGATTAGCGCACTTGTACTAGAAATTGGTCTAAGGGCTGTGAATGGCAGAACCCCCTCTGATCTCACAGGAGCTAATACATATAGCTAGAGTCAATTGCCCCTCACAAATTGATAATATACTAGTAGATGTGAGACTCTGGAAAATGATGTTAGACATGGAAATGATCCCTTCTTCTGACAGCGACCACAATACATTACGTTTGAGTATGGAAACCCCCTGGGCTCTTTCTTCTTTTTTCACCCAGGTTCCAGGGCCCCGTATGTTAACAAAAGAAAAGATCCCTTCAAACTGTAGTAGGTTCCTTAAATGGTGTAGCTGCCCAATCTCAAATAGCTGGCATTAGTCATGCCTTGAGCGAAAATACAATTGTATTAAGAGAGGCTTACGATCAATTGGACGACCAGGTAAAGATACCAGAACGATAGCTCAGATCGGGGCGTTCTTTATAGTGGATTGTGCTGGAAAACCACATAGTGGTGTTAAAAAGTGCTGCACCTGGTTCACCGCAGATTGTAGACAGAAAAAGAGGCCCTTGGTCTTAGAAATAAAAAGCAAAAACTGTTCACTAATTAGAGACTCAAGAAAGAACTACAAAGTTGCTGTCAATCGTGCTAAGCTTGAGTGGGATGAGTCCCATTGGCAGAACTTAAAAAATGCAAGTACAGCTTAAGACCCCAAACTCTTCTGGAATTTGGTTAGGAGGTCTGGTAATAAAGACCCAGACCTAATTCCTAACCATATTACGAGCCAAGATTGGTATAATCATTTTGGGAGCCTTTATTCAGGGACTAATTTAACCTCCCAAGTAGGATCTTATGATCAACCAAGCGCTAACCCCACTTTGAATATCATCAACCTCTTTACATTAGAAGAAGTGGAGGTGGCCATAATGAAAATAGTTCCGGCAAAAGCCCCGGGACCCGATCGCCACCCAGGAGATCTTTTCCTTGCGGACCCCTGCAAGTGGGCAAATTATATTATGCTTCTAGTTAACTCCATTGCAAAGGATAGTGCAGTACCAGAGTCATGGAAGGGCACTGAGGTGGTACCCATCTTTAAAAAAAGGTGCTAGGGAAGACCGTGCCAACTACCGCCCAATAAACCTGATCGATGCCATGCAGAAAGTAGTTGGCATGGTGCTACTGCAGAGAATTCACCACTGGGTGGATGAAGAAAATATACTTTGCCAATATCAAGCGGGATTTAGGGCCTGCACAGGGACAGTAGATCAAGCATTTAGGCTACTTTTAACTTACTGGAAGGTGGTCCTAATTGGCAAAGGCAATCTTTATTTGGCATTTATAAATCTAAGGACTGCCTTTGACCTGGTCCCTTGTGAGCAGTTGCGGCATCTGCTGGGAGAAATGGGATTCCCACCTTTGTTGCTGAATTTGTTAACTCGCCTGCATGAGGGCAATTATGCCCACATGAGGTGTCGGTCCCAAGGCCAGAAAACAGACAGGATCCTAGTCAATAGAGGAGTAACCAGGGCTGCATCATGGCGCCCGCCCTGTTCTCTTTATATATGAATGGGATGGTTAGCTTTCTCAAAGAGTTTCCATCTAATGCCCCAGCCCAGGCAGGCGATAGGGTCCCCAACCTTCTCATTGCAGACGGCACACTTTTTATATCCAAGACACCGGTGAGGCTGCAAAAGCTTCTATACAGATTCCATCTATTTTGCGAGTCTAGGAGGTTGATTATCAACACCTCCAAGACCAAATTTATGGTGTTTAACCCTCATAGGTCATATAGAGGCAACCTCACCCTAGATGGAATCCGCTTGGAAAAAGTCGCAACTTTTGACTACCTAGGAATAAGGCTAGCTGAGAAAATGCAGTGGAGATACCACATAGACAAAATACTCCTAAGTCATACACTTGTTGCAGGAGCATTAGCCAGAGACCACCGTTCCTCGCAGAGTAGACCTCTGGCCCCTGCCCTTACAATCTATGCAGCAAAAGTGGTTAGCTCAGCACTTTATGGTGCTGAATTATGGGGTTTTGAGAATGTGGATAGTATTACCAGATCAGAACACAAGTTCTTAAGAGATCTAGTGATGCTTCCCCGTAATGTGCCACTCAAACCACTGATGAGCAACATGGGTAGGCGCTGTTTTAAAGATGTAGCTAGGCTACGGCCTTCGTTTTTTTGGGGGCGGACTCCTGAGCTTACCAACTATGCCTCCGCACTTACAGAAGTCATGGCCCTTGATGGTAGCCAAAGGATTAGCTGGGTGTCTAATAAAAAAAAATACTCTTTGCCCAAGGCTTTAGGGAATCGTGAGATACACAAACCCCACCCAGTAAAGCCGAGCTCAAAAGGCACTATTGGGCCTGGGTTGATGCTCAGGAGTACAGCAAATCTAGAGTAGGAAGAATTTTATCTTCATAAGCAACATGTCTTTATAGAACCATACCTAGATTTTATCCAGACACCACGAGATAGAGCACTGTATATACAGTTCAGGGTGGGTTCACTCCCGGTCCGTGAGCTAACTGTAAAATGGAGCGCCCCACACTAAACATTAGCGGGGGGTCCCTGCTGCAAAGCGTCGACTGAGAGTGTGGCTGTTAGAACAGTGGTCACCAATTCTGACACAGTAGCTTGGCGCGAGGCAGGAAGGCACCCGAAGGCAATGTGTAAAGCAGTGGTGCAGCACACACTCACACTGACTCAAGGAGGCACACCCAAAAAATTGACACCACACCAGGGTACTGTTTAAATCAAGACTCTTTATCTAATCTCTTTGGTTCAGGTACTTAACTCTTCTGATAACTCAAGCAAATGGGGTACTCCTCCCTCAAACATCAATCCCAGCAATATTAACGCTATCAGTAATCAGGGACATCATAGGCAACAACATTTCCTGTAACATAGACATCCAAAGAGATTTATCATGAAAATGCAACACGTTTACTATTCAGGGGTATTGCATCACCAACATTACCATTCCCTAGGCAGGGGCACTCTAAAAAGAACAGTCCACCGGCAAGGGCTGCCTCTCTGATGATGTGAGGCTCCTCGGCAGCCCCGCTATCTTGTTACCTCTGCCCTCCCCCATGGGTGTTACCTTTATTATCGGCCTCTGACTTGATTTGGGAGCCCACGCAGGCTAAGCGGGCTCCCAGCAGCTCCTCGTCTTTCACTCCGGGCCTCTACCCACTCTCGGTCGGCCTGGGCGAGGCGGGGGTGCTCCCGCTCCTCGCGGGGCCCCCACGCTAAGGCCTGGACCGGCTTCGGCTTCCCGGCTCCTTCTTTGCATCAGGGCTAATCAGAGCATGGCCCTAGGGAGGCACGCCCGCAACTGCCAACCACAGCGTGGCTCACTTGGGGCGCGGCAGCCTCGGCCAATGACTGCGCGGCATCGAAGGGGATGCGGCCGATGACGTGGTCGGCGCCCCTTTCATGTGATGACAGTTGCGCTGGCTTCTCCGACCCAGCACGGGCCTTTCCAATACTGCAGCGTCCCTCTCCAGGCTTCGGGGCCCAAGCTGTTAAGTCGGCCAGCAGGCGGTTTCGCGGCAGTAGGCGCCCGGCCCCGGCAGTGACTCTCGAGCCCAAGGCGCACTCTGCAGACCAAGGCTCACACAAGTTGGGGACGCAGGCCGCGCCTCGGATTTCACAGAGGCCGGGCCGCAGCGTTGATCCTGGGCAGATAAGTGCTCTAAGGACACAGCGCTAGGACACAGGTAACGGGCTGCGGCGGTGATTGGGCAATCAAGGCTATGAGGCCCTAGAGCTTAGTAGACACAGCGCATGGGGCACAACAGCCGTTTGACCCGGTCACAGGCGGCAGCAGTGGTTGATTGGCACAATATCACTTAGAGGTGACACAGCGCTTCAGGAGCACAGCGCAGGTGGCACAGTTCTTACAGCAGTTCAGTTAGCACCGAAGCCAGTCTCTACCATAAAGCACTTGGCTGGAGAGCAGCAGGTTGTTGTAGTCTAGCGCTAAAGGGCACAGTTCTCTCAATACAGCGCTTAGTTGGCACAGCGCTTATTACCTCATGATCCCCATCAGCAGTGCTCACAGCAGGCAGTCCACGTCTTCAGCATAGCGCTTATCTCAGGGGGATGGCAGGCCTTAGTTGCAGGTTTTTGAGGGGAAGAGTGGGTTGAGTTGGCAGGCACCAGAGGCAGGTTGGTTCCCTACAGCACACTGGAGTTGGTCCCCTGGATTCCCCCTCACTGGGAAAGATCAGCAGGCTGATCTGACTTGGGTACAGCAGGGCCTAAGCTCAGTCAGTCCCAGTAGTGTAGGTTCCTTCACTAGGCCCAACCGCCTATACTCTGGCAGAGGTTCCCCCAGGTCCAGTGGTGCCCCAATTGACTAGTCAGGTTTCCCTCCTTTCCTCTTATACCCCTAGGTCAGGTGACCCTCCTGTAAAGGCAGCAAAGCATAACCCCTCCCAGGGAAGGAAGGTTCCAGGAGCTTCCACATGTTGGTCTCTGGGACAAAAAGGCGAGATGGCAGAGATACAGTATCCGGATGTCCCAGCCTGCTCCTAACTACTAGTGCGTATATTCAATGGCCACTCCGCAGTAGCAGGGGCCTGTGGCAGCCATGTTATTGGGACCAAGCACCTGCACCTTAGCACTGTTTGGCAGTGGTAAGGTGCCCAGAGACCTATGTCCAACAAAAGACGGTGGCAAAAATAAGGCAGAAAGGACAAAAAAACGGGATAAGACCACCCTAGGGCTGACAGGTCTAACAGTTGCCCACCTCATGTTCACTTGCCCAGCCTACAAAAGTCCTAGAATGAGATTCTTAAAGCCCATCTGCAGACAATTGGGCACATATGAACACGACACTGCTCTACGTCTTTAAAAGTCAGATGCACTGGCCCTTTTTGCCTGTGGTGTGGCCAAGTACTTCGGCTGTTTTTGGATAATAAGGTCCGAAATCCTGGAAGGGGTTTCCCAATGAATTATCATGTTTTTATGTCATTTTTTAGCCAACGTTCTCTGCAGTCCATATTGGACTGTTATTTTTATATTACAGCCCTTCGCTTATAAGGCAAAAAACAGAAAACGTTTGTATTATGCTGGGAGGGCTGGAATTGTTTTTAATTTTAGTAGTGTCACAAGTGTTATCTGCTACAGTCTGTTTTTATCATGTATGGGCAATGAGATTCTAATGAATTTAATGAATTGAAGGATTTTTATACTCTTAACTGATGCTTTTTGATAACTCGTACAGTTTTTATATATTGATGAATGTAAGATTGCTAATGCTTTTAAGATACCAGTTGTAGAATAAAGCTACTTTTGACTATATACTGCTAGTGCTACTGTGTCACTATATAATTCTATGTGTTTTGCTAAGAGCATTGGTTACAATTTGTCTTTTTTTCTTTCTTGATCTGGCTACTACTGCCAATCTATCACAACAAAACGCTTCTGTTTGTGATAACAATGTATCATAATTGGTTGGCTTCACAATTGCTGACAACGGAGGAGGGAAACCTGTCTGCCTAGAATTGCCTAAACACTAAGATTTGTGTAGAGTGAAAGTTAAAAATATATTAAAGATTTTTGAAATACATTCTTTTCATTGTTTGTTGAGCATGTGCAGGAGCGGATCATTGTTTATCATTTCCTTTCCCTCTTAATTTGTATATTTGCTTAGGTGGTGCAAACAGCACGAGGGAACTGGCATGGGTTAAGTATTTTCCCTGAATACACAGTGGGCCAGATGTAGGTAATTCATTTTACTGACTCTAACATACCAAATCGGTATTTTAAAATCGGAAAATGGGATGTAGGTAAAAAATAGGTTAAAAATACCGATTCGGTAATATTCAGATATTCAGAATCGGTATTTACCGATTCGGTAAATACCGAATCGGTAACACCCATTCAACCCTATGGACCTCCAGGCCCATAGGAATGAATGGGAATTACCAATTCGGTATTTACCGATTCGGTATACCGAATCGGTAAATACGAAACACACCCAATTGAGCCTGTCAACCAATCAGGAGCACCCACCACACCCCACAACAAAGCAACAGAGGAACCAACCAATCAAATGCAGCTACCCCACCCCACTCCCAGGAAGTGGCCACACCCATGCAGGTGCAGAGCAACTGAACAGCATTGAGAGCACTGAGACACTGAGGAACAGGCTGCCCAGAGCTGGGCTGACCTGCAAAATGGAGTCACAGGATGCCCAGAAGGAGCTGAGCGCAATAGGAAAGTCAAATTCAGCACAGCTGAACTGCAGGTGCTTGAGGAGGAGGTGGTGAGACACCACACCCAGCTTTTTGGCAAGCAGTGTCTGCATGTTGCAGAGTCTGTTAAAAGGAACACCTGGCTGGGGATCCAGTCCAAGGTTAATGCCATTGGGGTCACATCCAGGGACATTGATGACCTGAAAAAATGATGGTATGATCTTCGGATCATAACAAAAAAATAGCTTGCGGCCCAGAGAAAAGAAGCTGGTGCCACAGGTGGAGGAAGGAACCGTGCACCTGCACTTACTGACCTGGAACTGACGGTGGAGTCCTCCCTGGAGCCAGAGAGTGTCCATGGGATAGGGGATGCTGACAGCTCAGCCAGAGCTGCTACAAAACAAGGTAAGCTGCCCCAATGTGGTAGTGTGCATCACACTCCAGTACAGGTTTTAGGATTTACCGGCAATGCACCATGGGAGACGTAGTAATATAAACATACATCAATACAGTCATAACAGAAAACAGCAAGGCATGCCACACACTACATCCAGAAGCAGTTGAGAACTATGCAATTGTGTGACATGAATGTGATTTAATAATGACACACAGGTGTACATCACCACTGAACCAATGTTCATATCTGTCCACAGGAGAGTCATCGCGCAGTACAGCGCAGAAAAGGGAGAAGAGGGCACCAGCAACAGAGCGGAGTGAGGACGCAGCCAAAGGTGCAGGTCAAAGCACTGTACTGCCACCCACACCCACAGCGCAGGCAGCAACAACACCTGAGCGACCCACCACACCACAGCCTCTGTCACCTATGCTGTTTGACTCACAACAGTTGGAACTACCATCACTGTCACCCACACTAACCTCAGAGTCATCAGTAGTGGTAAGGCCAAGGAGGCATGATGTTCCCCCTCTCAGGATTCTGGAGATGTCCGATGAGGATGATGGGGAGAGTGACACACACAAAACTCCACTTGAGGCAGACAACGCAGGACAGCAGAGTGCATCTGGAGCTGTGTGTACTGGTGCCAGAGGCCGGAGGGTACAGGAGAGAGGTGATGGCGAGGATGGAGAGGGGGTTTTCTGTGGTCTTGAGGCCACCATGGTCAAAGTCCAGCGCCTGCAAGCAAAGGGCATATTAGCTGTACAGAGACAGGAGCGCAACTTGAATCAGAGGATGGGCAACATCAACCGGGGAATTGGCTCCATGGCACAGAGCATGCAGTCCATCGCAGAGGGAATGAGGGACATGACACAGTGCGTGATGGATCTATGTGAGAGACTAGACTCTGACCACTCTGAGAGGTGCCGGGATAGACAGTACATGCGCCAAGAGACAAAGGCCATGAACCGGCTTGCCATAGCAACCTCCCGGCTATGTCGGCGCTCTGTCGCCATGCAAGATGGCATTGTGCACTCGTGCACGGATTTGATGAGGGCGATGGGGAGAGTTACCTTGGCCATGGAGCTACTACTCACCAACCAGGCAGCCAAGGTTGGGGACACAGGTGTCCGGGACACAGAAGACTCTACCAGCAGGAGTGTATGTATAATAGAAGGGGGTTCCCCGACGGTATTTTAGGATGTGGGCAGGAAAAGAGGGGATTAGAACATATCAAACAGAACAAAATAACCCTGCCACAAGGATATCAGAGGTCCCTCACAGGATCCATACACTTAAAGATGGGGTGAATATGAAAATCAGAGCCAGTAGACTTCACCGGTACTATTTTTAGTACATGATACTTTTATTTTTTAACACAGTTTTTCTTCTCATACATATAAGAACATATCGAGCTAATATATGATAAACTTTAAAACAGAAGAAAGGGGGGGAAAGGCATATCCCACCAGGGGTCATAAGGAAATAGATAAGACACACAAGGATGTTCCTCACACTCCCATACACACAGGGGATTTTCATATATACATCATCACTCAAATATTCATTCATTTCCTCATTCATTCATACATGCTCTCATATAAGTGCAACTGCGCCTGCAATAATTGCTGGAATGTGGTTGCAAGAGCTGGAGATGGAATATGGAGGCAGAGTTGGTGGAAAAAAGTTGGCAAGAACTGAAGGGCTGCCATCCGTACAGATTGCGCCGATGCGCGTTTCGGTGTTGGCCAGGATAGGCTGCAACTTCTTCAGGGCGGAGTTGTACAATCAGGGAGGGGAACACACAAGCTGTGAATAAAAAACAGTTTTCAGTGAACAGCTCAATTACAGGTTTAATAACTGGTTTAATACAATACATGTGTTTAACCACATCTTCTCTTTTAATTATCTTCTTTAATATTGTAGGTTTAGTCAAGGCTCTGATATCAAAAAGTCACTCCCTGATTAGGATGCTTCCCTTAATGGAGAAGCAGAAGGTCATACCTAATAGACCTCGGCGAAAGTGGACACATCCACATTCATTCAATTCCAAATTCATTCACTCATATATCCCAATACATTCATACTTTTTATGGTGGCACTACGTATAATGTCTAGGCTAAGGGCGATGGAATGCTACACAATAGTTGAGGTAGCTTCAAGGCCACTAGCGGAGGAGCTCTGAATTTACACAACTCATTCTAACATGAATAGTATACAGAGGGTATATAGATGCAAGGGCCAAAATCTACTCAAGGAAGATTTGAAAAAAGCCAGGGATACACAGGTATATTTCAGGGGTATCCAACACAGGGTTTCTCTCTTAGGGGAGTCTGGACAAACGTGTAAGAGAGCACAGTCAATTAGGATCGAGCTTCTAGTTATGCAACTGGTGACAGTCATGGATACTCAATAGAACGTTTACCTGAAAGTGGGTAAATTCCAAGTCCCTCTCAATATTCTGGGTTTCAACAGGGTCTGGGTCGTATGCAGCCTAGAGAGGGGATGAAGAGATAATGAAAATATCACCTCTGGGGATTCTCACGTTTTTAAGGAGGGTGGATAGAGTGCTATGTACATATATCATATATAAAAAATACCTTGGGGTGAGACACAGCTCATCCTCAGGGGGATTCTGCGGCTCAGGGTTGATCGCTAGGTGCTGCGTGGAAGTATCGAACTGTAGAGGCACTAACGGATAAACTGGGCCTCCCGGGGTTGAGACAGTGTGGTAAGTTCTAAAGGGTACAAAGACACCCATTTCATTATATTCATGGTCTAAACAAATATATATATAGAAATAAGTAGACTGAGAGATGTTCAATTAATGTCAGCCTAGGACTCCTAGGGTCAAAAATGACGTTCAGGTTAGTCCTATATCTACGGATAGATTGGATACATGCTATATAGGCAGCATAATGGGTCCTTATTTAGTGGAAGGATGCAATCACATGCTAAATATGCGAACTAAACAGTTGAGCGATACCGGTGAGGATCAAGAAAGGTTTAGTATAAATACAGCAATCACCTGATGTAACGATGTCAAATAATCTGGTAAACACCTATACAGGATGGATGGAGAAAAATATATATATATAAGTATGGTACTCAATCTACACCTAGAGGGCCATCACTGCATACTGAACTGTTACCCTCACTGTCCTCACCTTCTCAAAGAGGTTCGAATCCTAAGTATGCCAGGGGGCCCGGGTTTCGCCCGCGGTGTGGGTTCGCTCAGCGGTGCGTCGAGTCCCGGGGAGTAGGATATTCCTGTCAGTAAGACAAAAGTTCAAAAGTTGATTTAAATTAAATTAGAAGCGTCCAAATTGGATGCTAGTCAGGAAATATTCTGAAGCGTCTTCATCAAAGCCTTACCTAGGTTTCGTCCCGTCCTATCCTTTCCACGCAGCACGTCGAGGCGGTCCTCGTTCAAAGCAGCCGGATCTGAAGTGACAAAAGGTCCGGCAGGTTCCGTTAATGTAGGAAAAATTGCGGGGACCTTAAAGTGAATCAGCTGATGATTGTCAAGGATAGGGAAAACGGACTATCGTTTTTCTGCCTAGTTGGGCGCCATCTTACAAGGATGAATTAGGTTGTGGGTGTAATTATGCATATCAGCATAGACATAGGACTAAACATGTTCTAACAACCAAACGATGTCCTATTGTACTGGGGTGAATGTATGACATTGTTCTACATTCTGTCCATCAACTGTGTTTTTTGCAATTTTCACCCCGAGTGGGCTGGGTATGCTCAGACGTGAGTCCCAGGCTCTCCACACCACTGGAGTCAAACTATCCAGGCTGATGAAGGCTGATAGCCAGAAACCGGTCCTTGGATGCTTGATTCCGGTCTGGGAAAGACATGGCTTGGTAGTTCGGACTGGACTGTTCCCATGAGGCATGGGGTCAGAGCTGATTTGCATATAGCCAGTGTCTAACCCAGGGTGGTGTGGAGTGCAAAAAAACGATGGATTTAGGCCCAGATCCTTGTACTAGGGTGAATGTATGACATTGTTCTACATTCTGTCCATCAACTGTGATTTTTGCAATTTTCACACCGAGTGGGCTGGGTATGCTCAGACGTGAGTCCCAGGCTCTCCACACCACTGGAGTCAAACTATCCAGGCTGATGAAGGCTGATAGCCAGAAACCGGTCCTTGGATGCTTGATTCCGGTCTGGGAAAGACATGGCTTGGTAGTTCGGACTGGACTGTTCCCATGAGGCACAGGGTCAGAGCTGATTTGCATATAGCCAGTGTCTAACCCAGGGTGGTGTGGAGTGCAAAAAAACGATGGATTTAGGCCCAGATCCCTGTACTGGGGTGAATGTATGACATTGTTCTACGTTCTGTCCATCAACTGTGTTTTTTGTAATTTTCACCCCGAGTGGGCTGGGTATGCTCAGACGTGAGTCCCAGGCTCTCCACACCACTGGAGTCAAACTATCCAGGCTGATGAAGGCTGATAGCCAGAAACCGCTCCTTGGATGCTTGATTCCGGTCTGGGAAAGACATGGCTTGGTAGTTCGGACTGGACTGTTCCCATGAGGCACGGGGTCAGAGCTGATTTGCATATAGCCAGTGTCTAACCCAGGGTGGTATGGAGTGCAAAAAAACGATGGATATAGGCCCAGATCCTTGTACTGGGGTGAATGTATGACATTGTTCTACATTCTGTCCATCAACTGTGTTTTTTGCAATTTTCACCCCGAGTGGGCTGGGTATGCTCAGATGTGAGTCCCAGGCTCTCCACACCACTGGAGCCAAACTATCCAGGCTGGTGAAGGCTGATAGCCAGAAACCGGTCCTTGGATGCATGATTCCGGTCTGGGAAAGACATGGCTTGGTAGTTCGGACTGAACTGTTCCCATGAGGCACGGGGTCAGAGCTGATTTGCATATAGCCAGTGTCTAACCCAGGGTGGTGTGGAGTGCAAAAAAACGATGGATTTAGGCCCAGATCTTTGTACTGGGGTGAATTTATGACATTGTTCTACATTCTGTCCATCAACTGTGTTTTTTGCAATTTTCACCCCGAGTCGGCTGGGTATGCTCAGACGTGAGTCCTAGGCTCGCCACACCACTGGAGTCAAACTATCCAGGCTGATGAAGGCTGATAGCCAGAAACCGGTCCTTGGATGCTTGATACCGGTCTGGGAAAGACATGGCTTGGTAGTTCGGACTGGACGGTTCCCAGGAGGCACGGGGTCAGAGCTGATTTGTATATAGCCAGTGTCTAACCCAGGGTGGTGTGGAGTGCAAAAAAACGATGGATTTAGGCACAGATCCTTGTACTAGGGTGAATGTATGACATTGTTCTACATTCTGTCCATCAACTGTGTTTTTTGCAATTTTCACCCCGAGTGGGCTGGGTATGCTCAGACGTGAGTCCCAGGCTCTCCACACCACTGGAGCCAAACTATCCAGGCTGGTGAAGGCTGATAGCCAGAAACCGGTCCTTGGATGCTTGATTCCGGTCTGGGAAAGACATGGCTTGGTAGTTCGGACTGAACTGTTCCCATGAGGCACGGGGTCAGAGCTGATTTGCATATAGCCAGTGTCTAACCCAGGGTGGTGTGGAGTGCAAAAAAACGATGGATTTAGGCCCAGATCTTTGTACTGGGGTGAATTTATGACATTGTTCTACATTCTGTCCATCAACTGTCTTTTTTGCAATTTTCACCCCGAGTCGGCTGGGTATGCTCAGACGTGAGTCCCAGGCTCTCCACACCACTGGAGTCAAACTATCCAGGCTGATGAAGGCTGATAGCCAGAAACCGGTCCTTGGATGCTTGATACCGGTCTGGGAAAGACATGGCTTGGTAGTTCGGACTGGACGGTTCCCATGAGGCACGGGGTCAGAGCTGATTTGTATATAGCCAGTGTCTAACCCAGGGTGGTGTGGAGTGCAAAAAATACGATGGATTTAGGCACAGATCCTTGTACTGGGGTGAATGTATGACATTGTTCTACATTCTGTCCATCAACTGTGTTTTTTGCAATTTTCACCCCGAGTGGGCTGGGTATGCTCAGACGTGAGTCCCAGGCTCTCCACACCACTGGAGTCAAACTATCCAGGCTGATGAAGGCTGATAGCCAGAAACCGGTCCTTGGATGCTTGATTCCGGTCTGGGAAAGACATGGCTTGGTAGTTCGGACTGGACTGTTCCCATGAGGCATGGGGTCAGAGCTGATTTGCATATAGCCAGTGTCTAACCCAGGGTGGTGTGGAGTGCAAAAAAACGATGGATTTAGGCCCAGATCCTTGTACTAGGGTGAATGTATGACATTGTTCTACATTCTGTCCATCAACTGTGATTTTTGCAATTTTCACACCGAGTGGGCTGGGTATGCTCAGACGTGAGTCCCAGGCTCTCCACACCACTGGAGTCAAACTATCCAGGCTGATGAAGGCTGATAGCCAGAAACCGGTCCTTGGATGCTTGATTCCGGTCTGGGAAAGACATGGCTTGGTAGTTCGGACTGGACTGTTCCCATGAGGCACAGGGTCAGAGCTGATTTGCATATAGCCAGTGTCTAACCCAGGGTGGTGTGGAGTGCAAAAAAAACGATGGATTTAGGCCCAGATCCCTGTACTGGGGTGAATGTATGACATTGTTCTACGTTCTGTCCATCAACTGTGTTTTTTGTAATTTTCACCCCGAGTGGGCTGGGTATGCTCAGACGTGAGTCCCAGGCTCTCCACACCACTGGAGTCAAACTATCCAGGCTGATGAAGGCTGATAGCCAGAAACCGCTCCTTGGATGCTTGATTCCGGTCTGGGAAAGACATGGCTTGGTAGTTCGGATTGGACTGTTCCCATGAGGCACGGGGTCAGAGCTGATTTGCATATAGCCAGTGTCTAACCCAGGGTGGTGTGGAGTGCAAAAAAACGATGGATTTAGGCCCAGATCCTTGTACTGGGGTGAATGTATGACATTGTTCTACATTCTGTCCATCAACTGTGTTTTTTGCAATTTTCACCCCGAGTGGGCTGGGTATGCTCAGACGTGAGTCCCAGGCTCTCCACACCACTGGAGCCAAACTATCCAGGCTGGTGAAGGCTGATAGCCAGAAACCGGTCCTTGGATGCATGATTCCGGTCTGGGAAAGACATGGCTTGGTAGTTCGGACTGAACTTTTCCCATGAGGCACGGGGTCAGAGCTGATTTGCATATAGCCAGTGTCTAACCCAGGGTGGTGTGGAGTGCAAAAAAACGATGGATTTAGGCCCAGATCTTTGTACTGGGGTGAATTTATGACATTGTTCTACATTCTGTCCATCAACTGTGTTTTTTGCAATTTTCACCCCGAGTCGGCTGGGTATGCTCAGACGTGAGTCCTAGGCTCGCCACACCACTGGAGTCAAACTATCCAGGCTGATGAAGGCTGATAGCCAGAAACCGGTCCTTGGATGATTGATACCGGTCTGGGAAAGACATGGCTTGGTAGTTCGGACTGGACGGTTCCCATGAGGCCCGGGGTCAGAGCTGATTTGTATATAGCCAGTGTCTAATCCAGGGTGGTGTGGAGTGCAAAAAAACGATGGATTTAGGCCCAGATCCTTGTACTGGGGTGAATGTATGACATTGTTCTACATTCTGTCCATCAACTGTGTTTTTTGCAATTTTCACCCCGAGTGGGCTGGGTATGCTCAGACGTGAGTCCCAGGCTCTCCATACCACTGGAGCCAAACTATCCAGGCTGGTGAAGGCTGATAGCCAGAAACCGGTCCTTGGATGCATGATTCCGGTCTGGGAAAGACATGGCTTGGTAGTTCGGACTGAACTTTTCCCATGAGGCACGGGGTCAGAGCTGATTTGCATATAGCCAGTGTCTAACCCAGGGTGGTGTGGAGTGCAAAAAAACGATGGATTTAGGCCCAGATCTTTGTACTGGGGTGAATTTATGACATTGTTCTACATTCTGTCCATCAACTGTGTTTTTTGCAATTTTCACCCCGAGTCGGCTGGGTATGCTCAGACGTGAGTCCTAGGCTCGCCACACCACTGGAGTCAAACTATCCAGGCTGATGAAGGCTGATAGCCAGAAACCGGTCCTTGGATGCTTGATACCGGTCTGGGAAAGACATGGCTTGGTAGTTCGGACTGGACGGTTCCCATGAGGCACGGGGTCAGAGCTGATTTGTATATAGCCAGTGTCTAACCCAGGGTGGTGTGGAGTGCAAAAAAACGATGGATTTAGGCACAGATCCTTGTACTAGGGTGAATGTATGACATTGTTCTACATTCTGTCCATCAACTGTGTTTTTTGCAATTTTCACCCCGAGTGGGCTGGGTATGCTCAGACGTGAGTCCCAGGCTCTCCACACCACTGGAGCCAAACTATCCAGGCTGGTGAAGGCTGATAGCCAGAAACCGGTCCTTGGATGCTTGATTCTGGTCTGCGAAAGACATGGCTTGGTAGTTCGGACTGAACTGTTCCCATGAGGCACGGGGTCAGAGCTGATTTGCATATAGCCAGTGTCTAACCCAGGGTGGTGTGGAGTCCAAAAAAACGATGGATTTAGGCCCAGATCTTTGTACTGGGGTGAATTTATGACATTGTTCTACATTCTGTCCATCAACTGTCTTTTTTGCAATTTTCACCCCGAGTCGGCTGGGTATGCTCAGACGTGAGTCCCAGGCTCTCCACACCACTGGAGTCAAACTATCCAGGCTGATGAAGGCTGATAGCCAGAAACCGGTCCTTGGATGCTTGATACCAGTCTGGGAAAGACATGGCTTGGTAGTTCGGACTGGACGGTTCCCATGAGGCACGGGGTCAGAGCTGATTTGTATATAGCCAGTGTCTAACCCAGGGTGGTGTGGAGTGCAAAAAATACGATGGATTTAGGCCCAGATCCTTGTACTGGGGTGAATGTATGACATTGTTCTACATTCTGTCCATCAACTGTGTTTTTTGCAATTTTCACCCCGAGTGGGCTGGGTATGCTCAGACGTGAGTCCCAGGCTCTCCACACCACTGGAGTCAAACTATCCAGGCTGATGAAGGCTGATAGCCAGAAACCGGTCCTTGGATGCTTGATTCCGGTCTGGGAAAGACATGGCTTGGTAGTTCGGACTGGACTGTTCCCATGAGGCACGGGGTCAGAGCTGATTTGCATATAGCCAGTGTCTAACCCAGGGTGGTGTGGAGTGCAAAAAAACGATGGATTTAGGCCCAGATCCTTGTACTAGGGTGAATGTATGACATTGTTCTACATTCTGTCCATCAACTGTGATTTTTGCAATTTTCACCCCGAGTGGGCTGGGTATGCTCAGACGTGAGTCCCAGGCTCTCCACACCACTGGAGTCAAACTATCCAGGCTGATGAAGGCTGATAGCCAGAAACCGGTCCTTGGATGCTTGTTCCGGTCTGGGAAAGACATGGCTTGGTAGTTCGGACTGGACTGTTCCCATGAGGCACGGGGTCAGAGCTGATTTGCATATAGCCAGTGTCTAACCCAGGGTGGTGTGGAGTGCAAAAAAACGATGGATTTAGGCCCAGATCCCTGTACTGGGGTGAATGTATGACATTGTTCTACATTCTGTCCATCAACTGTGTTTTTTGTAACTTTCACCCCGAGTGGGCTGGGTATGCTCAGACGTGAGTCCCAGGCTCTCCACACCACTGGAGTCAAACTATCCAGGCTGATGAAGGCTAATAGCCAGAAACCGCTCCTTGGATGCTTGATTCCGGTCTGGGAAAGACATGGCTTGGTAGTTCGGACTGGACTGTTCCCATGAGGCACGGGGTCAGAGCTGATTTGCATATAGCCAGTGTCTAACCCAGGGTGGTGTGGAGTGCAAAAAAACGATGGATTTAGGCCCAGATCTTTGTACTGGGGTGAATTTATGACATTGTTCTACATTCTGTCCATCAACTGTGTTTTTTGCAATTTTCACCCCGAGTCGGCTGGGTATGCTCAGACGTGAGTCCCAGGCTCTCCACACCACTGGAGTCAAACTATCCAGGCTGATGAAGGCTGATAGCCAGAAACCGGTCCTTGGATGCTTGATACCGGTCTGGGAAAGACATGGCTTGGTAGTTCGGACTGGACGGTTCCCATGAGGCACGGGGTCAGAGCTGATTTGTATATAGCCAGTGTCTAACCCAGGGTGGTGTGGAGTGCAAAAAAAATGATGGATTTAGGCCCAGATCCTTGTACTGGGGTGAATGTATGACATTGTTCTACATTCTGTCCATCAACTGTGTTTTTTGCAATTTTCACCCCGAGTGGGCTGGGTATGCTCAGACGTGAGTCCCAGGCTCTCCACACCACTGGAGTCAAACTATCCAGGCTGATGAAATCTGATAGCCAGAAACCAGTCCTTGGATGCATGATTCCGGTCTGGGAAAGACATGGCTTGGTAGTTCGGACTGGACTGTTCCCATGAGGCACGGGGTCAGAGCTGATTTGCATATAGCCAGTGTCTAACCCAGGGTGGTGTGGAGTGCAAAAAAACGATGGATTTAGGCACAGATCCTTGTACTGGGGTGAATGTATGACATTGTTCTACATTCTGTCCATCAACTGTGTTTTTTGCAATTTTCACCCCGAGTGGGCTGGGAATGCTCAGACGTGAGTCCCAGGCTCTCCACACCACTGGAGTCAAACTATCTAGGCTGATGAAGGCTGATAGCCAGAAACCGGTCCTTGGATGCTTGATTCCGGTCTGGGAAAGACATGGCTTGGTAGTTCGGACTGGACTGTTCCCATGAGGCACGGGGTCAGAGCTGATTTGCATATAGCCAGTGTCTAACCCAGGGTGGTGTGGAGTGCAAAAAAACGATGGATGTAGGCCCAGATCTTTGTACTGGGGTGAATTTATGACATTGTTCTACATTCTGTCCATCAACTGTGTTTTTTGCAATTTTCACCCCGAGTCTGCTGGGTATGCTCAGACGTGAGTCCCAGGCTCTCCACACCACTGGAGTCAAACTATCCATGCTGATGAAGGCTGATAGCCAGAAACCGGTCCTTGGATGCTTGATACCGGTCTGGGAAAGACATGGCTTGGTAGTTCGGACTGGACGGTTCCCATGAGGCATGGGGTCAGAGCTGATTTGCATATAGCCAGTGTCTAACCCAGGGTGGTGTGGAGTACAAAAAAATGATGGATTTAGTCCCAGATCCTTGTACTGTGGTGAATGTATGACATTGTTCTACATTCTGTCCATCAACTGTGTTTTTTGCAATTTTCACCCCGAGTGGGCTGGGTATGCTCAGACGTGAGTCCCAGGCTCTCCACACCACTGGAGTCAAACTATCCAGGCTGATGAAGGCTGATAGCCAGAAACCAGTCCTTGGATGCTTGATTCCGGTCTGGGAAAGACATGGCTTGGTAGTTCGGACTGGACTGTTCCCATGAGGCACGGGGTCAGAGCTGATTTGCATATAGCCAGTGTCTAACCCAGGGTGGTGTGGAGTGCAAAAAAATGATGGATTTAGGCACAGATCCTTGTACTGGGGTGAATGTATGACATTGTTCTACATTCTGTCCATCAACTGTGTTTTTGCAATTTTCACCCCGAGTGGGCTGGGTATGCTCAGACGTGAGTCCCAGGCTCTCCACACCACTGGAGTCAAACTATCCAGGCTGATGAAGGCTGAGAGCCAGAAACCGGTCCTTGGATGCTTGATTCCGCTCTGGGAAAGACATGGCTTGGTAGTTTGGACTGGACTGTTCCCATGAGGCACGGGGTCAGAGCTGATTTGCATATAGCCAGTGTCTAACCCAGGGTGGTGTGGAGTACAAAAAAATGATGGATTTAGGCCCAGATCCTTGTACTGGGGTGAATGTATGACATTGTTCTACATTCTGTCCATCAACTGTGTTTTTTGCAATTTTCACCCCGAGTGGGCTGGGTATGCTCAGACATGAGTCCCAGGCTCTCCACACCACTGGAGTCAAACTATCCAGGCTGATGAAGGCTGATAGCCAGAAACCGCTCCTTGGATGCTTGATTCCGGTCTGGGAAAGACATGGCTTGGTAGTTTGGACTGGACTGTTCCCATGAGGCACGGGGTCAGAGCTGATTTGCATATAGCCAGTGTCTAACCCAGGGTGGTGTGGAGTGCAAAAAAACGATGGATTTAGGAACAGATCCTTGTACTGGGGTGAATGTATGACATTGTTCTACATTCTGTCCATCAACTGTGTTTTTTGCTATTGGGATAGTCACCATGAGCTTCGGGCAATATATCGATACGAATTTACCAAGCATAGGGAAAAGAATACAGGTTGCTTAATGTGAAAAATACGTAGTCATTAACTCAGTCACAACGAGTAGATTTGCTTCCTCACTTAATATGTCCTCCATCATATTCATAAAACGCGATGTGCCCCTTCCTGCCAAGTAGTAGGGTTGGTAGGGAAACAAGAGGGAGGGCTACAGTGCACAATGCAATTAATTCACCTCCATAGTAAATACATTTCATGGCTCTTCTTCCCTTATGAGATTATAATTTCTACCGTTCATTAAGGGGACATAAAAGGAGTGTTTACAAGAAGGTATTGTGCCATGGGCATTCTTCATTCATGCTTTTAGTGACGGAATCCAACATAAAAATCCAAAAGACCTCCAGTTTTTTGCGGAGGCTGATGGGGTCTATTCAAGGTTTGGCCTGGATTTTCTCCAGTATGAACCACCTTAAATCCGATTCAGAGTGGGATTGCTCAAGCCAGTGGGTCACTATGGGGGCTGATGTTTTTTTATTTCGGATATTACATTTGAGTTCCCCTATCCTTACGCGACATTCTCGTCCGGTTACCAGCAGGAGTAGCTGTAGCACTGCTGCTCCTGACATTCGAAGGAGCAGCAGATGCCAACCAGCTGACCCAGGCTCCACTGCCACCGTTGCCACCCAGCCTCGTGTATCCCGCACTGTTGTGCGTGGGCGCAAACAATGAGGATGCCCAAAACCCTCAGGACATGTCACGGTGAGGCAACCTGTGACCACCCAGTGGGGTATTCAGACATTGAGATACCATGGTGTGCTATCAGTAATTTGCCGTAGTGCCCATTAAACTACGTCTTTCAAATACAAAGCCTAGCTGTGTCTCCTTACTTACTTAGAAATAGCTGCATGTGATCTCTGCCCGTCTCAGTCTCCCATCTGTGGCTTACGCTGCTCCTGCTGCATAGGGCTCTGGCTGTTCAGTTCCATCATCAATGTTCTCATGATGTGTAATCTCCACCTCTGTGCCTTCCTTGGTGGCAAGGTTGTGCAGCATGGCACAGGTCGCAATGATTTTGCAGCAGATGATTGGTGTGTATTGCCGTGCACCTCCGCTCTTGTGGAGACAGCGGAACCTGCTTTTTAGGAGTCCAAATGTGCGTTCTACAATGCTGCGAGTTGCTCTGTGTGCCACATTGTAACGCCTCTCACTCCTGGTAGATGGATTCAGATAGGGGGTGAGCACAAAGGACCGCACAGCATAAGCGCTATCGCCTAGGTGGAAAAGGGAGTGCCACTAGTTACATACTCATGATACATTCATCAGCATTAACTATCAGGGTGTGTCACAGTTATTTACCTAGCAGGTATCCTTCCCCAAAATCTCCAGCAACAAGGCGTGTGTATATCCCACTGTTCTGGAAGATGTACGAGTCGTGGGTACCCCCAGGGAATTTGGCCACAATGTCTGTTATGATGTTGCCAGCGTTGCATATCACCTGCACATTGATTGAGTGTGTTGACTTCTGGTTCCTGTAAATCTGTTCTGTGGCTGCAGGTGGGCAGATTGAGATGTGGGTGCCTTCTATACAGCCTATGACGTGAGGGAAGTGTGCCAGTTGATAGAAATCTGTTTTGGTCTTCACAAGTTCTGCAGGTGTGTCGGGGAACCTAATATAATGATGCATTCTCTGCATCATGGCCTCTAGGAACTTCCTGAAGAAATGGGACAGGTAGCTCTGGGACACCCCACCTACTGCAGCAATCACACTCTGGTAACTCCCAGAGGCAAGCAGGTGTTGGCTACACAGCACCTGCACATGGGGTGGGATGGCGTACGCCCTTGGTGTTGGGTGATCCAGGAGTGGGTGAAGGTCCATGATCAAGTCGAAGATGGTTTGGGGGTGTCGCCTGTACCTTTGCAGTATATCTGGCTCAGTCAGTTGGAAGAGCGTTATCCTCTGCCTGTAAACTTGCTCCTCCCTTCTCCATACCCTCTCTTCTGCTGCCTGTAGCCGTAGCCGCCTTACTATGATGTAGAATGCTGCCATTCTGGTAACACTGTTGCATTTTGGGGCCATATTTTATAGCCTGCACCTGGTTACCACCTGCTTTCAATCCATGGTAAATACCGACTCTTAAATACCGAATTTCATGAAATTCGGCATTTGTGAGCTTTCCTACATCTCAAAGGTCATTCCTTACCATTTCTTATTTACCGATTCGGTAAATAAGAATTCGGTAAATGAGGATTCGGTAAATTCCGATTCAGTAGAATACCGACTCGTATTTATCGATTCGGTAGATTGTTGACTCCTACATCCTATTTTCCCAATACCGGTCGGTAACGGACGGAAATTACAGAATTTCGGCCATTACCGACCGGTATTGGGCTACCTACATCTGGCCGAGTGTGTCTACATTACTAACTCTAATTATTTTCACCCTGAAGAAGACCCAAGATCTTTTAGGCCAGCATAGGGGTTTGAATCATTTTGGAACCAAAATATTTCACCAGGGGTTAAGAGATTAATTGTTTTTTCATGCTATAGCTCAATGTTAATTCTTTTTTAACCATACCAGAGGTATTCTTTATTAAATAGGTTTTGGGTATACCTCTAGGTATTTTCAACAACATATTTTTCTGCCAAATCAACAGGACCCTAGACTTTGTCCTGGCAAAGGATTTCTCAGAACTCCAAGGGTTATGAATCGCTGCTCTCAGTTGAGTCCGCCGAGGTGGCACTGTTCCTACTCCAGTGTGAGATGTCATCAAATGATGTAGTATGCCTTAATAAGTTAAGGGTGAAACGATCTCTCAAAAACTTTTGATGACCCTCTCCAAAAAAAGTCCCAATTACTAAATGGGTAACAGGGACACTAAATAACCTCAAGTAGTTTTGCATGTTAAAGGTTTTTATATAGGGGGATATACTTGAGGTGTTACCTCCAACTCTGTGTGGGAACACACTCAATCCATCACAACAACTCAACAGGCAAGAGGAAGCAGCCAAGACTCGGCAAAGGAAGCTAAAAGCCATCAGGGCTAAATCCCAGTGGCTGGTGGTTGAGGAGGAGGAGGTGGCAGCAGCTGCAGCCTCAAGTTCCACGGTATCCAACCACCAAGGCCCCAGTGCCTCCGGTAGTTTGACCCGTGGTCATAAGGCAGCTGCCCGCTGCCATTCCACCACTGCTGCTCCCTTCCTATTTTAGAGCCATTCAGCACCTCCTACTCCAGACGCTGGCACATATGAAAGCCAGGATAGAGGAGCGTTTGCACGAATACAAGAGGAGGCTCCTAGCCCACCGCTAGGCCTCTCTTGTTAATCTTCTGTTTGGTGGGTGGGACTGGTTGGGGAGAGGGTTGGAATGTGGGAGAAGCGGCATTTTTGGGGTTTTCTTACTTATTTCTCTTTATGGACAATTACTTTTTGGGACTTTTATTTTAGACCAAGCTTACTTTGGACTTTGATTAGGGTTAGGGAGATGGATGAGCTAGGTGTTTTGGGTTCACTAGTTTATATTTGTTAGGGAAATACATATTTTTTAGTTGTACATATGATTGAAATATTTTTTGGGTTGTTACTGTTTTTATTTGCACTGCTTCCTTTTTCGTAGATCCACAGCCAGTTTTTAATATAACACCAACAATAAATCACACAGCCCAGGGGAAGAGGGTTAGGGGTTCGATGAATGGATGAGAAGGGGGCTTTGAGGGAAATGTTTGACACAGACAAATACTACACAAGGACAACATTCATCTTGGCAGCCAACCATCATAAACCTGTTATGCGAGGAAAAGGAAACTGAAGAATTATGATGAATAGTACAGGTAAACCAAATCAAATTGTGCGTCTGCCCCTGAGCTATTATGGTCTGCTGTACCGAGCTTTGAAAGATAGCAAAAAAAATATATATATCTGTACGAGTCAAGTAAACAAACATAAACAGCACACACAGTTCTAATGATTAAAGAGAAAAAATTATACTGTATTACCAAATTGGCAGTTACAGCTGTATTACTCTTGGACTGTCCGTCAATCTTGGGTGCCTGGCAGATCCAGTTTGGTAAGTTAAGTGCGAGTATATTATATTGCTTTTCCAGTATTATTCAGGGTAAGTTGGCCTGTAGATTGAAAAACAAAAAATGATAATGAAGAATCAAGGAGAACCTGCTTAAGGAGTACACCGGGAAGACTCAGAGGCAGCATGACTAAATACCTGTTTCTAGTTACTTTTAACAGCAGTTCCCACTCTCAACCACCACTTAGCTCCTAATTATAGTCAGACAGCACTGAGCACACACACATCGAGCAACTTAGCATTTTCCCAATCAAGTAAAAATCAACCCACCGCTGTCATTCACCACCCCTACACAGACTTGTGTAGGTGTGTTGTTTACCTTTAGGCCACTTCAAAGTCATCACCGAATCGGTTGATTTCAGTGCAGTTGAAAACTACCATCTCCTTCTGGTGCCAGTTCTTGAAGTAGTCATGCCCATATCCTGAGTCATTCCATCATCTCTGATCCTCCTGAGTCTGACTGTGTCCCGAGTCCGAATCAACTGCAATAGCTCAATCTGTAGTGCAAATTTGTTGTTGCACAACAAGTGAAAGATTGAGTAATGTTTACTAGATTTGTGTTTGTGTTATCTAAGAGACTGGTCGGGTCTAACTCTTTGAGGAGTATAAAGCAGAAAACAATAACACAAAGCAGTATGGACTGTGGAGTGGACCCGGTGAAAGAATCTGGCTATCGCTCAAAGGAGAAGGATAAAAATACTTTTAAGGGGAAAATGATTGGTCAGCCGTCGGTAGGCCATCAACATTGTAAATCATCACAAACACATTTTAAGGATAATAGTTAAAGATAAACAAACACCCAGTGTCACACTGCCTGTCACCACATGAATCATCTCTTCTCAACATACATTATGACACGTCACAAGTTCAAAACAAACAACAATCACTCAGCCTGCAATACAGGCCATTTACCTATTCTTCCATTGTGCTCACCATGATTGTTCATTGTACATTGCAGAATGCAGACCCATTTGTTCATGAAGCATAGAATGACCAGTGTAAATCGAGTTATATTGTTACATGTGGGGCAGTCCCTTTAACCCCGTCCATGCTGCCGTCGGCCATAGGCCGGCGGCACGCTACCTCGCTGGTGCTGCCGTCAGCCAATGGCCGATGCGGCCCCGCCCGTTTTGCGGAAGTGCAGCACTTCCGCAAAATCGGCGGCGCAGTGGAGGGGTTAAGGTAGGAAAGGATAGATAGTTACAGCCTAGGGTTGGAAGCAGGCACACATTTGTTTGTATTCTCCATCCAATGCCCTTGAGAGAAATAAGTGTGGGGGAGACTTCTTCAATGCACACCATTGCAACTCCAATCCTGCATTAAAATGTGTCTACGAGTAAGACAGGGGGCTGAAATGATCAACCAGACACACATAAATAATAAAATAAATAATCATTTCCTCTAGTAGCTATATATTTTGGGGGCTGTCAAAGATAGAAAGAAAGCAGATCAGCGATAGACGAGAGACTTAGAGAGAAATTTTGATGGTTGTCGTTGGGCCAGGCCTAATAGTCTGGGAAGTAGGGATTGTCCTCAAACTCTGGTGGCTCGCTCAGAAGAAGGTCTTCTAACACACTACTTCCATGTCCTGAGTCTCCATCATCTTCTCTCTGTGGTATTTCAGGTATGTAGTAACCCAGTGGTTTAAAGTTCTGATTCACTTTTATCATGCTTAATCTTTCTACGTTTTGGGGCGAGAGACTGGTCCTTCTGAATGTCACACACTCTGCAGAGACATTGGCTACCGGGCAAGCCAGATAGTTTATTGCCTGACTGCTGAGCTCTGGCTATTGGCACCTCTTCCCATGCCAATTCAACAATGGGTTTTGATCAAGGTAGATCTCTGTTGTGTCATCCAGATAGGCCTGGATCATTTGCTCAATGCTCAATGCTGGTGCTCCACTTTGCTTGGCCTCTTTTGTCTTCGCCTCTGCACTGGACTTAACCCCTGCCAGCAGAAACCACCTAGTTGCAGATTTTGGGGCTGATGCTCGTGGTCTTGTTGTTGATGGTGTTCTTGTTGGTTTTGGCTGCTGTGGATCAACAGCACTGCCCTCAGGCTCTGAACTTGAAGGTTGCCCTGTAGGACTTGTGCCCTCTGGAAGTGTTCCTCTAATTCCCTGCCGCTCGTTTTCTAGCTCACTGCCTTGCTCAGCTATCCATGTTTTGTATTTTCTAACATCTCCTTCTGAAAAAGGAATGAAAATGGACAGTAATGGTTTGTACCATGGATCAAGAATTGTGGTACATATATAATGTTTTTGAGGAGACGATGTCTCTTTGCACCCTTGTATTAGCAGACAAGTGAAGTATTAAGCTCTCCACCAAGTCATACACATCTTTTTTTTCCCTGCACACTTGTGTACATTGCAGACACCTCCTCTAACTGTTTCTGTAGCATTTGAAACAAAGGGATAGCTTGTCCCATAATACTGCCCTCTTTGCTGACTTCTCATGTGAACATCCCAAAAGGAAGCACCATCACTGTCAGGTTTTTGACTGGGCCCTATTGGTTGATCTCAATGAGCATGCCTTCCACAATTGATCCCCTCTTTGCATGACATATTCATTGATAGGTCTGTACTGCTCAAACAGGCGTTCAAGCATGTAATAAGTCAAATTCCTACGTGTTGGCTACGCGGAACTCCGCAAAGTGACACAAGAACTACATGGTGTTCCACAGGCGGCGGAGTTCAGCATGAACTGCCGCTCGCACTGATCTTCCTGCCGCTTAGGTAGAAATTCTACCCAAGAGGAAGCTTGCGCTCGCCAACTTGCCATTGGCGAGCACAAGTGGGGAAAAAACTCTGCTGCGCTACCCGCAGGGGAGTTTTTTGCACTCTGCGAGCTCCGTAGAGTGCAGAGTGCAGAAAACTCTGCGAACAGAGCGCATTTCACTGTCCAAGCCTTAATTGCACTGAATGACCTTCTGCTGTTTCCAGGCTTTAAATGAATGGCTGAAATGAGTGCAGATTCTTCTGCAGGTGGACAGTAAGTTGCATACTTGGTCTTCTTTTTTGCAAAAGTACTGTACAATAATATTGATGCAGTGTGTCAAACGCAGAACCCTGAAATAACCACCATCTGCCATGGCTTCAGCTATATTACTGCCAATGTCCGTGGCAACAAATTCAAACTTAAGTCCTCTTGGTTGCAGTCATTCAAAGACCTTGTTGTTAAAGTCTTACAAAATGTTTGCAGCTGTATTGGATTTCTCCATGGCAAACAAGGCTACTGTTGCATGCTTCCGAGAAGCATTATAAATCTCAGCAGTGTCAACACCTGCAGAGATATTTTCTCTAGACCCCACAAATAATATTGATGGTGGTGGACGTGGTGGTGGATGTGATGGTGGTGGACATGGTGGTTGTGGTGGTGAACGTGGTGGTGGTGGTGGGTGTGGTGGTGGGGGACGTGGTGGTGGTGGATGTGGTGCTGCCAGATGTGGTGGTGGTGGACATGGTGGTGGTGGACATGGTGATGGTGGATGTGGTGGTGGTGGGCGTGGTGGTGGTGGACATGGGGGTGGTGGATGTGATGGATGTGGTTTGTGGTGGTGGTGGTGGTGGTGGATGTGGTGGGGGATGTGGTGGTGGTGGTGGACGTGGTGGTGGACGTGATTGTGTTGGATGTGGTGGTAGAAGTGGTGGTGGATGTGGGGGTGGTAGTGGTGCACATGGTGGTGGTGGCTGATGTGGTTGTGGATGTAGGGGACATGGTGGTAGTGCTGGACGTGGTGGTGGATGTGGTGGTGGTGGTGGACGTGGTGATGGACGTGGTGGGCGTGGTGGTGGTGTATGTGGGGGTGGTGGTGGTGGACATGGTGGTGGTGGATGTGGTGGCGGTGGACGTGGTGGTGGGGGTGGTTATCGTGGTAGAAGTGGTGGTGGATGTGGTGGTGGTGGTGGTGGATGTGGTGGTGGTGGCTGAAGTGGTTGTGTATGTAGGGGACATGGTGGTGGTGCTGGACGTATTGGTGGTGGATGTGGTGGTGGTAGTGGTGGTGGTGGACATGGTGGTGGCCGTGGTGCTGGTGGATGTGGTGGTGGACATTGTGGGGATGTTGGACGTGGTGGTGGACATAGTGGGCATGGTGGTGCAGTTGTGGTGGTTGTAGTGGATGTGGTGGTGGACTTGGTGGTGGTGGACGTGGTAGTGGTGGATGTGGTGGTGGTGGACATGGTGGTGGTGGACATTGTGGTGGTGGAAGTGGTGGTGGACATGGTGGTGGATGTGGTGGTGGACATGGTGGTGGTGGATGTGGTGGTGGTGGATATGGTGGTGGTGGTAGACATGGTGGTGGTGGTGGACGTGGTGGTGGTGGTTGTGGTGTTGGTGGATGTGGTGGTGGTGGACGTGGTCGTGGATGTGATGGTGGTGAACATGGTGGTGGTGGACATGTTGGTGGCGTACATGGTGGTGGACGTGCTGGTGGGGGTGCTGGATGTGGTTGTGGATGTGATGTCAGTGGATGTGGTGGTGGTGGACATGGTGGTGGTGGACGTGGTGGTGGTGGACATGGTGGTGGATGTGATGGTGGACGTGGTGGATGTGGTGGTGGTGGACATGGTGGTGGATGTGGTGGTGGACATGGTGATGGTGGATGTGGTGGTGGTGGACATGGTGGGGATGTTGGACATGCTGGTGGACGTGGTGGGTATGGTGGTGCGGTTGAGGTGGTTGTAGTGGATGTGGTGGTGGACATGGTGGTGGTGGATGTGGTAGTGGTGGATGTGGGGGTAGTGGACATGGTGGTGGACATGGTGGTGGTAGACATAGTGGTGGTGGACGTGATTGTGTTGGATGTGGTGGTAGAAGTGGTGGTGGATGTGGGGGTGGTAGTGGTGCACATGGTGGTGGTGGCTGATGTGGTTGTGGATGTAGGGGACATGGTGGTAGTGCTGGACGTGGTGGTGGATGTGGTGGTGGTGGTGGACGTGGTGATGGACGTGGTGGGCGTGGTGGTGGTGTATGTGGGGGTGGTGGTGGTGGACATGGTGGTGGACATGGTGGTGGTGGATGTGGTGGCGGTGGACGTGGTGGTGGGGGTGGTTATCGTGGTAGAAGTGGTGGTGGATGTGGTGGTGGTGGTGGTGGATGTGGTGGTGGTGGCTGAAGTGGTTGTGTATGTAGGGGACATGGTGGTGGTGCTGGACGTATTGGTGGTGGATGTGGTGGTGGTAGTGGTGGTGGTGGACATGGTGGTGGCCGTGGTGCTGGTGGATGTGGTGGTGGACATTGTGGGGATGTTGGACGTGGTGGTGGACATAGTGGGCATGGTGGTGCAGTTGTGGTGGTTGTAGTGGATGTGGTGGTGGACTTGGTGGTGGTGGACGTGGTAGTGGTGGATGTGGTGGTGGTGGACATGGTGGTGGTGGACATTGTGGTGGTGGAAGTGGTGGTGGACATGGTGGTGGATGTGGTGGTGGACATGGTGGTGGTGGATGTGGTGGTGGTGGATATGGTGGTGGTGGTAGACATGGTGGTGGTGGTGGACGTGGTGGTGGTGGTTGTGGTGTTGGTGGATGTGGTGGTGGTGGACGTGGTCGTGGATGTGATGGTGGTGAACATGGTGGTGGTGGACATGTTGGTGGCGTACATGGTGGTGGACGTGCTGGTGGGGGTGCTGGATGTGGTTGTGGATGTGATGTCAGTGGATGTGGTGGTGGTGGACATGGTGGTGGTGGACGTGGTGGTGGTGGACATGGTGGTGGATGTGATGGTGGACGTGGTGGATGTGGTGGTGGTGGACATGGTGGTGGATGTGGTGGTGGACATGGTGATGGTGGATGTGGTGGTGGTGGACATGGTGGGGATGTTGGACATGCTGGTGGACGTGGTGGGTATGGTGGTGCGGTTGAGGTGGTTGTAGTGGATGTGGTGGTGGACATGGTGGTGGTGGATGTGGTAGTGGTGGATGTGGGGGTAGTGGACATGGTGGTGGACATGGTGGTGGTAGACATAGTGGTGGTGGACGTGGTGGTGGTGGACATGGTGGTGGATGTGGTGGTGGACATGGTGGCGGTGGATGTGGTGGTGGACATGGTGGTGGTGGACGTTGTGGTGGTGGTGAATGTGGTGGTGGTGGATGTTGTGGTGGTGGATGTGGTGTTGGTGGATGTGGTGGTGGTGGATGTGGTGGTGGTGGATATGGTGGTGGTGGTAGACATGGTGGTGGTGGTGGATGTGGTGGTGGTGGTGGTGGATGTGGTGGTTGTGGTGTTGGTGGACGTGGTGGTGGTGGACGTGGTGGTGGATGTGATGGTGGTGAACATGGTGGTGGTGGACATGGTGGTGGTGGTGGTGGCGTACATGGTGGTGGACGTGCTGGTGGGGGTGCTGGATGTGGTTGTGGATGTTATGGCGGTGGATGTGGTGGTGGTGGACATGGTGGTGGTGGACGTGGTGGTGGTGGACATGGTGGTGGATGTGATGGTGGACGTGGTGGTGGTGGATGTGGTGGTGGTGGACATGGTGGTGGATGTGGTGGTGGACATGGTGATGGACATGGTGATGGTGGATGTGGTGGTGATGGATGCGGTGGTGGAGGTGGACATGGTGGGGGTGGTGGTGGACGTGGTGGGGGTGGATGTGATGGTTGTGTACATGGTGGTGGTGGACGTGGTGGTGGTGGATGTGATGGTGGTGGATGTGGTGGTGATGAAAGTGGTGGAGGTGGACATGGTGGTGGTGGATGTGGTGGTGGTGGAGGACATGGTGGTGGATGTGGTGGTGGACATGGTGATGGTGGATGTGGTGGTGGTGGATGTGGTGGTGGACATGGCGGTGGTGGACGTGGTGGTGGTGGTGGTGAATGTGGTGGTGGTGGATGTTGTGGTGGTGGATGTGGTGGTGGAGGATGTGGTGGTGGTGGATGTGGTGGTGGTGGATATGGTGGTGGTGGTAGACATGGTGGTGGTGGTGGACGTGGTGGTGGTGGATGTGGTGGTTGTGGTGTTGGTGGACATGGTGGTGGTGGACGTGGTGGTGGATGTGATAGTGGTGAACATGGTGGTGGTGGACATGGTGGTGGTGGATGTGGTGGTGGTGGCGTACATGGTGGTGGACGTGCTGGTGGGGGTGCTGGATGTGGTTGTGGATGTGGTGGTGGTGAACATGGTGGTGGTGGACATGGTGGTGGTGGACATGGTGGTGGTGGACATGGTGGTGGATGTGGTGGTGGACGTCATGGTGGTGGTGGTGGATGTGGTGGTGGTGGACATGGTGGTGGACGTGGTGGTGGACATGGTGATGGTGGATGTGGTGGTGATGGATGTGGTGGTGGACATGGTGGTGGTGGTGGACATGGTGGGGGTGGTGGTGGACGGGGTGGATGTGATGGTTGTGGACGTGGTGGTGGTGGACGTGGTGGTGGTGGATGTGATGGTGGTGGATGTGGTGGTGGTGAAAGTGGTGGAGGTGGACATGGTGGTGGTGGATCTGGTGGTGGTGGAGGACATGGTGGTGGATGTGGTAGTGGACATGGTGATGGTGGATGTGGTGGTGGTGGATGTGGTGGTGGACATGGTCGTGGTGGATGTGGTGGTGGACATGGTGATGGTGGACGTGGTGGTGGTGGTGAATGTGGTGGTGGTGGATGTTGTGGTTGTGGATGTGGTGTTGGTAGATGTGGTGGTGGTAGACGCGGTGGTGGTAGGCATGGTGGTGATGGTGGACGTGGTGGTGGTGGTGGTGGATGTGGTGGTTGTGTTGGTGGTTGTGGTGGTGGTGGACGTGGTGGTGGTGGACGTGGTGGTCGATGTGATGGTGGTGGATGTGGTGGTGGTGAACATGGTGGTGGTGGACATGGTGGTGGTGGATGTGGTGGTGGTGGCGTACATGGTGGTGGACGTGTTGGTGGGGGTGCTGGATGTGGTTGTGGACATGATGGCGGTGATGTGGTGGTGGTGGACATGGTGGTGGTGGACGTGGTGGTGATGGACATGGTGGTGGATGTGGTGGTGGATGTGGTGGTGGTGGTGGGCATGGTGGGGGTGGTGGTGGATGTGGTGGTGGTGGATGTGGGGGTTGTGGACATGGTGGATGTGGTGGTGGTGGATGTGATGGTGGTGGATGTGGTGGTGGTGAAAGTGGTGGTGGTGGACATGATGGTGGTAGATGTGGTGGTGGTGGCGGACATGGTGGTGGATGTGGTGGTGGGGGACGTGGTGGTGGTGGTGGATGTGGTGGTGGTGGATGTGGTGGTGGTGGATGTGGTGGTGGTGGACGCAGTGAACATGGTGGTGGTGGTGGACGTGGTGGTGGTGGATGTGTTGGTTGTGGACATGGTGGTGGTGGACGTGGTGGTAAATATGATGGTGGTGGCAGTGGTGGTGGTGAACGTGGTGGTGGTGGACATGGTGGTGGTGGACATGGTGGCAAACATGGTGGTGGATGTGGGGTGGTGGCTGACATGGTAGTGGTGGTGGATGTTGTGGTGATGGACGTGGTGGTGGTGATCGTGGTGGTGGTGATCGTGGTGGTGGTGGTGGATGTGGTAATGGTGGATGTGTTGGTGGTGTTGGATGTGGTGGTGGATGTAGTGGTAGTGGAGGTGGTGGTGGTGGATGTGGTGGTGGTGGATGTGGTGGTGGTGAAAGTGATGGAGGTGGACATGGTGGTGGTGGATGTGGTGGTGGTGGAGGACATGGTTGTGGATGTGGTGGTGGACATGGTGATGGTGGATGTGGTGGTGGTGGATGTGGTGGTGGACATGGTGGTGGTGGATGTGGTGGTGGACATGGTGATGGTGGACATGGTGGTGGTAGTGAATGTGGTGGATTTTGTGGTTGTGGATGTGGTGTTGGTGGATGTGGTGGTGGTAGACGTGGTGGTGGTAGACATGGTGGTGATGGTGGACGTGGTGGTGATGGATGTGGTGGTTGTGGTGGTGGTGGACGTGGTGGTGGATGTGATGGTGGTGGATGTGGTGGTGGTGTACATGGTGGTGGTGGACGTGGTGGTGATGGATGTGGTGGTTGTGGTGGTGGTGGACGTGGTGGTGGATGTGATGGTGGTGGATGTGGTGGTGGTGTACATGGTGGTGGTGGACATGGTGGTGGTGGATGTGGTGGTGGTGGTGTACATGGTGGTGGACGTGTTGGTGGGGGTGCTGGATGTGGTTGTGGACATGATGGCGGTGATGTGATGGTGGGGGACATGGTGGTGGTGGACGTGGTGGTGATGGACATGGTGGTGGATGTGGTGGTGGACGTGGTGGTGGTGGTGGTAGATGTGGTGGTGGAGGTGGTGGTGGTGGACATGGTGGTGGACGTGGTGGTGGACATGGTGATGGTGTATGTGGTGGTGGTGGATGTGGTGGTGGACATGGTGGTGGTGGTGGACTTGGTGGGGGTGGTGGTGGATGTGGGGGTTGTGGACGTGGTGGACATGGTGGTGGTGGATATGATGGTGATGGATGTGGTGGTGGTGAAAGTGGTGGTGGTAGACATGATGGTGGTGGATGTGGTGGTGGTGGCGGACATGGTGGTGGATGTGGTGGTGGATGTGGTGGTGGTGGATGTGGTGGTGGTGGATGTGGGGGTTGTGGAGGTGGTAGACATGGTGGTGGTGGATATGATGGTGATGGATGTGGTGGTGGTGAAAGTGGTGGTGGTAGACATGATGGTGGTGGATGTGGTGGTGGTGGCGGACATGGTGGTGGATGTGGTGGTGGATGTGGTGGTGGTGGACGTGGTGGTGGTGGATGTGGTGGTGGTGGATGTAGTGGTGGTGGTGGATGTGGTGGTGGTGGACATGGCGGTGGTGGTGGGCATGGTGGTGGTGGTGGACTTGGTGGTGGTGGTGGATGTGTTGGTTGTGGACATGGTGGTGGTGGACGTGGTGGTGGTGGATATGATGGTGATGGATGTGGTGGTGGTGAATGTGGTGGTGGTGGACATGGTAGTGGTGGACGTGGTGGCAGACATGGTGGTAGATGTGGGGTGGTGGCTGACATGGTAGTGGTGGTGGATGTTGTGGTGATGGACGTGGTGGTGGTGATCGTGGTGGTGGTGGTGGAAGTGGTGATGGTGGATGTGTTGGTGGTGTTGGATCTGGTGATGGATGTGGTGGTGGATGTAGTGGTAGTGGATGTGGTGGTGGTGGTGGTGGTGGTGGATGTGGTGGTGGTGGGCATGGTGGTGGTGGACGTGGTGGTGGTGGTGGATGTGGTGGTGGATGTGGTTGTGGTAAATGTGGTGGTGGTGGACGTGGTGGTGGTAGACGTGGTGGATGTACTGGTGGATGTGGTGGTGGTGGTGGACGTGGCGGTGGTGGACATGGTGGTGGTGGACATGGTGGTGGTGGACATGGTGGTGGTGTACATGGTGGTGGACATGGTGGTGGACATGGTGGTGGTGGTGGTGGATGTGGTGATGGTGGACATGGTGGACGTGGTGGTGGTAGACGTGGTGGTGGTGGATGTGTACGTGGTGGTGGCGGTGGACGTAGTAGGGTGGTGGTGGATGTGGTGGACGTTGTGGTGAACGTGGTGGGGGATGTGTTGGTGGACGTGGTGGTGGTGGTAGACGTGCTGGTGGTGGTGGACGTGGTGGTGGTGGTAGACGTGGTGGTGGTTGACTTGGTGGTGGTGGTGGATGACTATTGGGTAGGAGGGTGCTGTCAGAATCCGGAAGGAGAGGAGGATCTCAAAGGGGGCACATGGGAGAGCAGAAAGAGGCCGAATATTAGAAACAAACAAGTGCTGAAGAAAAGAAAAGCTCACCGCTGCAGTTGTTCACTATTCAGCTTACTAAGTGCAGCTGTGTGCTGGTTTACTAAACCTTAAAAAGCAGGGACGGAAGACAGGCAGTGATGGGTGAAAGTGCTTCACTAGGTAAACAAGCGGTCTTCACTGTCTTCACTTTTCAAGCACTCATGCTTGTGGCGGCATCCACCTTGTGGGAGCGAGCAGCGGCCAGATGTATGTAATTAACATGGCCGCGCCGCTGCTCGCAAGGTGGATGCCGCCACAAGCACGAGTGCTGGAAAATTGAAGACAGATGGCTAAAGGCCTTCCTAGAGCAGCGCATGCGCAGTGCCTAGGCGAGACCTAAAAAGTGGGAGGTCCAGCGCTAACATTTTAGCCAGCTTCACATTATACAAACATGTCATTTGGTGATTCAGTTCATTCTGATCCTCT
This sequence comes from Lissotriton helveticus, assembly GCF_964261635.1. NCBI lineage: Eukaryota > Metazoa > Chordata > Amphibia > Caudata > Salamandridae > Lissotriton > Lissotriton helveticus. Next base: position 131,217,592 of record NC_136070.1, on the reverse strand, counting down.
GGCCTAAATGTGGCAGGAATAGTAGCTTGACTTTTTTTCTTTCCTGATGCCACTGAGGTGACTTCTTGAGAGCTGGCAGTAGTAGGCTCAAACAGGCACATGCATCAAGCGTTTAAGAATTCGTAAAAATTGCGAATCGCAAAAAAATAGCAATTGCGATCGCAATTTACCATGTCGCAAGGCATGAACCTTATTTTTGCGAAAATATGTAAGTTTTCGCAAAAATAAGGAATCGCAAAATAATTCTGAGAAAACCCTTGCGAATTCTTATTTGCGATTCTGAAATACAGAATCGCAAATAAGGAATCGCAATTGAAATGCATAAAAAATCGCAATTTGCGATTTTCATAGAAATCGCAAAATTGCTATATCAATTTAAGAAGGGACTGAACCAGGTGGTAATCATGAGTGCAAATCTGAAACAGCTGAAGAGCAACAGAAAGTGATTTAAACACACCCACAATGAGGTCCCAGTAGTCAAAATGGCTGGGCTGTACCTGATAGCGAGGAGGATGAGCCTGCAAGCTGCTCGACAGAGTGGGAGGCAAATCAATGAACGCATCTTCAGAGTCCGCATAACGTTGCTAGGACAGCAGGAGGACGAGATATATGATAAGTATAGGCTGAATGCCCAAATGATACATGATTTAATCAATGAATTGAACCCCATTATGCAACGACAGACTCATAGGACCAATGCAATTCCAACGCATGTCCAGATTTTATGTTGCCTACATCTACTGGCGTCAGGCAGTTTTCAGGGAGTAATTGCAGTAGCAGGAGGTGTGTCGCAGAGTGCATTGTCACGAATATTCAAAGCGTTCCTTGATGCTAGGATGGTGCGGATACACTCACACATAAGTTTCCCTAACACAGCCCATGAAATTGCTTAGACCAAGCAGGATTTTTACCAAATAGCAGGCTTCCCCCAAGTACTGGGTTGCATAGATTGCACCCATGTGGCAATATGTCCCCCTGCAGCACAGGAATATTTGTATAGAAATAGGAAATGTTATCATTTCCTAAATATTCAGGTCGTGTGTAATGCCAAAAACATCATAATGGACATTGTCTCACAATTTCCTGGCAGTGCACATGATTCCTATATCATCAGGCAAAGTGGCATTCAGACCCGTCTAGCAAGGGGAGATTTTGGAGAGGGACATTTGCTAGGTAAATATGTGCAATACAGCATTCCATTCCTATTACATATGTTAATGTCAAACATGAACTGACAGCCTTTCATCCCTCACATGTAGGTGACAGCGCATACGCATTGCGAAATTACCTGATGACACCATATCTCAATCCTACGACTGCCGCACAAAGGAGATACAATGCAGCACATATTTCTACAAGGAACATGACAGAATGAACATTTGGGCTGCTGAAGAGCCAATTTAGACGCCTCCATAAGACCGGAGGAGCAAAGAAATACAATCCTGAACATGGCTGCAAAATAGTTGCAGCATGTGCCATGCTGCACAACATTGCGACAAAGGGAGGTTTGGAAATGGAGCTGTCTGACAGTGACTCAAAGGATGGGAACCAGCAAGTGCTATACTACCCTGCCCTACAAGAAGGATCAGGCGCAGCAGAAGGGCGCAGGCGCAGATTGGAGATTACACAGAATTACTTCTAAGGTGAGTAATGATGACACAAACACAGTATATGCAATGCAAAGTAAGCTTTATGTAAAGGTATTGTGACCAGGGAATTGAAGCAAACTTCGAGAGTGACTAGTGCCTCAAGAGTATTGCCCAAAATCATTATAACATTTTAAAATAAAAATTACTACAAAGTCAGTGATTAGGTCACATTGTAACAATGGTTAAGTCACCATTTCAGGCACATATTCTGCATGGGAGCCTAGCGCTTCTTCCCTCGAACACCCAGACGCCTGTCTGCGGCAGCATCTTCTTGCCTTACGTTGGTAGTGGATGGGGTGGCGCTGCGTGTATTGCATCTCACTGCACTTGCAACTGGCATTGTTGTACTGCTCAGGCTTGAGGCACACTCGCTACTTTCATCCTGTGCAGTGATGTTCACTCCGCTAGTAGATGCATTCATCATCTCTATGGCATTTGCGACTTGATCTAGTGCTTTTGCAACATCTCCACTCCAATGACAAATTTCGGTCTGTATTGTCACAGATCTACGCGCCAGCAGTGCTGTGGCTGTGGCAAGCCTATTGTTAGACTTTCCTTGCTGTTTGAGCTGCTGCATTAGTTGACGGTGCTGTCTATTGTGCGATGTTTGCCCCTCCTGCATGACCTTTGTCAGTTCCTGGACACTACTGGCCAGTACTGCTATGTTAGCTGACATTTTTACTATTTCCTCCTTCACTAATCGGGTGTTCTTGCCCTGCAGGCGATGTGAATGGAGCATCTGTCCCTCCAAGCCACCCCAGACCTGATTTGTCTGCTCAACCTGCTGTGGCTTCGTGCTCTGCGTCTTCTCCGTTGCACTCTGCGATTGCCTCTCTGGATCATTGTTGGTTTACTTGTGGCGCTAATTCTTTGACGAACACTGACCGCAGGTGCAGCACTGGCCTCATGATCTGACTCCATGGGAAGCAGTGTTGGGACAGGTGACCTACGGGAATGAGGTACACGTGACTGTGTATTTGGCAGAGCTGGTGTGTTCTCATGTTCAGAAGCGCTACTGTGGTGCATTTCCAGATCCTCAATATCCCTGGCCTCATCACGTTCTGCATCTGTGAGGTTAAACAGTGCAAAACAGCATTAATGTATGCATGTGAGGTTAGGTCACAGTTGAAACGCAATACATTTCATATTCTTTTGAACATCTGCTACACTATTGGAAATCGTTTTTTGAGAGATGTCTGTGTTTGTCATTGTAACTGCTTGCCCTGACTACAACTCCCATGATGCACTTCCCATAGTAATGGAAATCTAGTACATGCTTTACAGTGTGCGCTTACGCTGTGCTGAGCTGACATCATGACTTCAGTAATTGGGACAATGTGAACATGCATTCCTCTTACCTTCAGAAGTGTGTGCAGCTCCTGAGGTGTCCAGCTGCGTGACTCCAACAACAGCTTCAGGCTGGATTGTTGACTCCACCAATTCCTCCATGGGAGTGTTTCCAGTGTGTGGTGATGTGCCCCCTCCTGTTTTGTTTGCCTCCTTCAACCGGTCTGCAATGTGCGCCTTGGCCCGACTGCGCACATCGTACCATCTCTTTTTCAGTTCTTTTGTGGTACGGTGAGTCGCTGGTTCCACTGCCAAAGTCGGTTGAACTGGCGGTAAAGGGCATTTTAACATTTGACTCTCTGCAGTACTTACTTCTACTAAGGTGGTTGTGGATGTAGGTTACAGCCGGGACTTTGCACACATGGCAGCTGGCGTGGTTGGATCTGTAGTGCCACTGCCGCATTGCCCCAGGGAAGTTAGGATGCTGTAACGTCGGTCTCCACTGGAGCTGTGCAAACTTACATGTATTACTAGAGGCACTCGTATGTTTTGATATCACGTGATGACTTTTGACTACCATGGTTTTAATAGAATTTTGGTGTTTAAAAATATTTTTCCTGCTTGTGCTTTTTGCCTTGAAGATGACCGTGCAGACTCTGAGCACCGCAACATTAAAGGCTATTTATTCAAAACTAAGCCCATCTAAAAACAAGTTTTCAGCGACCGGAATACCAGCAGCTGTGTTGGAGCTGAAAACCGCTGTGTTTATTCGACGTTTCTTACCGGATATCGGCCCCTGTAAATTTCGGGACCTGATGTGAAAAATGGCACCAGCAAATTATTAACTAGACATCAGCTAGGCAAAGAGCAATTTCAGTCCCCTCTGGATTTACCCTGCAACTTAAATTGGCCCTTTAAACTTTCAGGCAATGCAATCCCCGCTGAACTCAAGCGGCGATCTTCACCTGACTGTGCTTGCCGTAGCTCCGGTACTGGCTGCGCCGGTTACACCCTGAGTGACATGGATACTGACAAGTCAAAACCGGACATCTAAACCGGACTCGTTTCGCTGCCAAGGTGATTGCACAGTGTTTTGTGGTCTCCCTGTGGGCCCTAGCAGGAGCCTCTGAAGTGATGATTTCCCCGGGGGGACTACAGCCGCAGTGGTTGATACAGCACCAGCGAAGCCAGCAGGAGGGACAGGTAGGCATGCCTCCAGAGCTCCTCTGTTCCGGAGCAACAGGGGCTGTGTAGGGAATCCCCCCAGACTTACTGTTCTGGCCTGGGGACTTGGTTTGAGGTCTATTTTCTCACCGAGAAGCCCTCTCAGGACAGTGCCTGACCTCAAGATGGCAGCTCGGGCCAGCCCTGATTACCACAGCTGAGGACTCCTGAGGCTTTGGGGCACTCGCAAACCTAGCAGTAGGGGCTCTCCAGCTGATAACCCCTTGTTATGGTGCTCTATTCAGGGATCTTTTTGTGACCTGTGTATCATCTGTAAGAACAGGCCTGGACAACACCTGACCTTAAGATGGTGCCATCGTCTTTTAACTTCATTCTGCCCGCAGCCTTGCTGGTTCTCTGGCAGCTGCCTCTACCAGACGTCGAGACCCCGGTTTGACTGCGCCTTCCTAACAGCAAAACATTAACCCTCAACCACACCTGGGTTCTGATCTGACTGCGGCACTCATCTCTCCTACTCCCCGTACGAATTTGACCTTTTTCAGATAAACCCTGATCACTATCCTGACAGCGGAGTACGAGCAATTTGGTTGATGCCAGGTGAAGCTGCCTCAACAGATATAGAGGAGATCGGCCCTGGTTCACCCCCTCTGCCGTCACCTACCCAGCTGGTCATTGGGCACAGTTTCTCCCCGTCTCATTGTTTATGTCTCCCCCTCCCACCTACGAACTACATTACTTTTCTGTCCTATGTTTAATCTATGCTCTTGTAACAGATGCAACTTGTAACTCACTGTTCCTCATGTAGAGTGCTCTGATACCTCCGGGTCTAGCCAGCGCTATATAAAACTCAAATGAATAAATGTCTCTCATGTAATCTCATAGTCTTAAAGTTGGCGAGCTGTCACAGAGTAGAACAGCTTGCCAAGAACAGAACGTATGGGATGTGCATTTGAAAGCATGAAAGAGTGAGAGATGTGTGATGTACTTCTTGGTCTCGAAGTGCAGTGTTCTAAACAGTGGTGCTCAAATGTGCATTATGTTGTACATTGGGAGATGAAGTGTGTGATGCTATAGGCAGTGGTGCACAAATGTGCTTTGTGTTGTATATTGGGACGCAATATGAAGTTCTTACTGTTGGCTTTGAAATGCCCTCATGTCATCTTGAATTCTGTCTTGCTTGAGCTTTGTGTGCGCACAAGCAGGGCCCCAAGACTACTGAAGTTGTTTAGGTAATTCACGTAATTCACGTTAAAGGTTGCTTTGTTTTCTGTGCTTTTTTAGATTGTTGAATGTACTGCTGGAGACTTTCGTAAGCTTCATTTAGATAAAGGCTGGTACACATGAGAATGCAGAAGGAACGTGAGAACACCTTTACCTTTGGAGTGCTTGCATGGAAGGTGGCCAATTCCAGTAAGTTTCCTTGGCACGGAGGAATGGCTCTCAGACCCTTCTAGTGTGCTTTGAGATTATAAAGCTGGGATTTGTTGACTTAAAAAGCAGAACTGTTTTGGAGTCTGAATGGGGATTGACGCATCTACTTCGGTACAGCAGAAATCCGGTTTGTAGAGGTTCTTAACCCCGGCTCCGAAACCCCCAGTCTGGAGTGGTCGAAGATGAAGTGTTTGCAGCTAGTGAGGTGATTTGTTTTTGAGCATTGACTTTGTGGTGTATGAGTGTCTGTGTGCACAATCACATCCAAGTTCATCATCCGATGTATTTAGTGAATATATATTACTGATTTCTTGCAAGACGTCCAGTATAATTTGCTTGTGTTTTATTCCTGCTTGTGTTTCATTTTATTATTATTATATGCTTGTTTCATTTCATATTATTTTCCATGCATGTAACAGTTACATTTGCCAAGTGTGTTATTATTGCTTGTTTTTTTATTTATATATATATATATACGATTGGGAGCACTGAGGTCGAATAAATTATTCTTTGCACTAAAACTGGGTTTGTGTCCGTACTTGCAGCAAAGAAGCATTTCTGCGCCGTTTCGGATTATTCCTGGAACATATATATATGTATATATATATATAAAGTCAAAACAGGGTCCTTCTGGGATCCATCCTCCCGAGTCAGGTGGCGCACAGGGTTCGGCGGACCACACAAGCCGAATAGGGTATAAATCCAAGATCGCTTCAAAGCAAAGAATTTGCGCACTCGGGAATCAAATACAGCAAAAAGATTTATTTCCAGTTACCACGCTACGCGTTTCGACACGAGTTGTGTCTTGATCACACGTGTGATCAAGACACAACTCTTGTCGAAACGCGTAGCGTGGTAACTGGAAATAAATCTTTTTGCTCTATTTGATTTCCGAGTGCGCAAATTCTGTGCTTTGAAGCGATCTTGGATTTATATATAAATATATATATAAATATATATATGCATATATATATATATATTATATATATTATATATATATATATATATATATATATATATATATATATATATATATATATATATATATATATATATATGTAGATACTCCTCCTCCCAAAGAAAGAAGCTGTGACCCAAAGGGAGAAACAAAGCAGCACTTTATTGGTTGAATGTCCCAGGCGAATGCATTTCGGCAATACCAGCCTTCTTCAGCGCCCCTCTCCAACTGCTACCAGTGCTGCGGTGTTTGTAGATCCGCCACGCTGCTGTTTGCAAAGTCTTGCTCCGCCCCCTTGGTGACGACCGGCACTCCTTTGTAGCCCCGCGTTGTGGAACTACAGGTCCCATGATGCCTTTGTATTGCGCCTCATGGGATCGGAATTGCTGCTCGGGGTGATATTCTCGGAGTGGATGTCCGTGGGAAACACAGCATTGGCAGTACACTGGGAGGTGGGGCAAGCAGTCAACTAGGCGCCACCTCGAGTCCCCCTTCTTTTCACGCCGTTATATATATACCACAGAAAACTCCGGCCACTTCCAACATCCGCTGGCGAAGAAGGAGACTCGGACCACACAGCTCTTCAGGCGAGTTTTCTTTTATTTAATAAATCACAGCCTGTGACGACGCGTTTCGGGCCAACAAAGCCCTTGATCACATATATATATATATATATATATATATATATATATATATATGTATATATATATATATATATTCACACACACACACACACATTTGAATATTGTTCATTTGACAGCTAGGAAAACCTTTAGGTTAGAGAGCAGTGCATAAATAAAACGCCAAGCCTTATGTTGAAAACAGTCTTTGATGTGCTTCGTTTTATAAAGTGAAATCCCTTTCCAGGTGTTGTTGTATTTTGTGTATTGCTTCGTCGTGTTTGAGCCTCCGCGTGGGAGAGTGGTTTCCTCCATTATCTGGGAGTGCGAAGCAATCCAATCCATGATGACTGGCTCGTCGTCATCCTCCTCTTCTACATCTATCTCCATAACTCTAAGGCTTTCAAGAACTTTCCTTTTCCCCTTGTCTCGTGGAGTGTTTCACTCTCAGACTGAGGTGGGATCCAAGTAGTTTCTAGATGATCAGAAGAGGGGCTTGAAGAAGAAGATGATGCACCACTAATCCTCCTTTTTTAAGCTAGAGATCTGGAACACAATGGATCTTTTGAAAGAACAGCTTGCTCTACTTCCTCAGCATAAAGCTCAAATCTCTTGAACTGCTCCCACTTCAGGAGGAACTGCTATTGGTGGTTTTGGCTGTTGTTGTTGTTCACTTCTCTCAGTTTCCTGCAATGATTGGGTACTACTTTGCGATATTGATAAGTAAATTTCAACATAGACTGGCTGCCTCTGTGACAGAGATGGGCTTGAACCTTGACTGGGGTGGGTCCACTGATTTGGGGGTGCTGCTCCCATCTTGCTCCACAGAGGCCAGTGCTGCAGGCACAGTTATTTTCCCCCAAAAATCTGGGGCAACAATAACATACCAGTGGTGGTGGAGGTAAGCTCCTTCTCACTGGCCCTTTCTTTGGTAGGACCTTTCTTCATGGCCATCTTGAAACTGTCAGTTAGCAGTGCCATGTATCTACACAAGTTGAACAGATGTCTGTGATGCGTGGGTCACTCATGCATCACCCCATGCACAGGCCTTCTTTCTGGCAATACCGGCAGTACCGTTGGTGATTTAGGGCCAGATGTAGGTAGCCAAATAAAGGTCGGTAACTGCGGAAATTCAGTAATTTCGGCCGTTACAACCGGTATTTGGAAAATTAGATGTAGGGGTCAAAATTCAACCGAATCGGTGAATACGAGTCAGTATTCTACCGTTTCGGAATGTTCCGAATTCTTATTTACCGAATTCTTATTTACCGAATTAGTAAATAAGAACTGGTAAAAAATGACTACCAAGATGTAGGAAACCTAAAAAATACTGAATTTCATGAAATTCGGTATTTAAGAGTCAGTATTTACCATGGATTGAAAGCAGGTGGTAACCAGGTGCAGGCTATAAAATAAGGACCCAAATTGATGCAACAGTGTCATCAGAATGTCGGCTTTCTACGTCATAGCAAGGCAGCTACGGCTACATGCAGCAGGAGAGAGGGTATGGAGAAGGGAGGAGCAAGTCTACAGGCAGAGGATAACACTCTTCCAACTGACTGAGCCAGAGATAGTGCAAAGGTACAGGCTACACCCCCAAACCATCTTGGACTTGATCAGGGACCTACACTCACTCCTGGATCACCCAACACCAAGGGCGTACACCATCCCAACCCATGTGCAGGTGCTGTGTAGCCTACACCTGCTTGCCTCTGGGAGTTACCAGAGTGTGATTGCTGCAGTAGGTGGTGTGTCCCAGAGCTGCCTGTCCTGTTTCTTCAGGAAGTTGAGGCCATGATGTAAAGAATGCATCATTATATTAGGTTCCCTGACACACCTGCAGAACTTGCGAAGACCAAAACAGATTTCTATCAACTGGCACACTTCCCTCACGTCATAGGCTGTATAGATGGCACCCACATCCCACTCTGCCCACCTGCAGCCACAGAACACATTTACAGGAACCGGAAGTCAACGCTCTTAATCAATGTGCAGGTGATATGCAATGCTGGCAACATCATAACAGACATTGTGGCCAAATTCCCAGGGAGCACCCATGACTCGTACATCTTCCAGAACAGTGGGATATATACACACGCCTTGTTGCTGGAGATTTCGGGGATGGATACCTGCTAGGTAAATAACTGTGACACACCCTGATAGTCAATGCAGATGAATCAATCATGAGTATGTAACTAATGGCACTCTCGTTTCCACCTAGGCGATAGTGCTTATGCTCTGCGGTCCTTTGTTCTCACCCCCTACATGAATCCATCTACCAGGAGTGAGAGGCGTTACAATGTGGCACACAGAGCAACACGCAGCGTTGTAGAACGCACGTTTGGACTTCTAAAAAGCAGGTTACGCTGCCTCCACAAGAGCGGAGGTACACGGCAGTACACTCCAATCATCTGCTGAAAAATAATTGCAACCTGTGCCATGCTGCACAACCTTGCCACCAAGGAAGGCACAGAGGGGGAGATCACACATCATGAGGACATTGATGATGGAACAAAACAGGCAGAGTCCTACGCAACTGAAGCAGCGCCAGCAACAGATGGGAGACTGAGACGGGCAGAGATCACACGCAGATATTTCTAAGTAAGTAAGGAGACACAGGCAGGCTTAGTATTTGAATTACATAGTTTAATAGTCACTACGGCAGTTTACACCATGGTACTACAATGTCTGTATTCCACACTGGGTGATCACAGTTTACCTCACCGTGACCTGTCCTGTGGGTTGAGTGCATCATCAATGTTTGCGCCCCCGCACTACAGTGGGGGATGCACGAGGCTGGGTGTCAATGGTTGCAGTGGTGCCTGGGTCAGCGAATTGGCGCTTGCTGCTCCTTCGAATGTCAGGAACAGGAGTGCTAGAGCCACTCCTGCTGGTGGAGTCTTTATGTTCCCGACACCTGTGTCCCCAGCAGTGGCTGCCTGGTGTGTGAGTAGTAGCTCCATGGCAGAGGTGACTCTCCCCATCCCCCTCGACAAATCCGTGCAGCAGTGCACAATGTCAGCCTGCATGGCGACAGAGTGCCGACATAGCAGGGAGGTTGCTGTGGCAAGCCGGTTCATGGCTTTGGTCGGTTGCCGCATGCACTGCGCCTCTCGGAGTGGTCACTATCTAGTTTTTCGCCGAGAGCACTCATGCATTGTTTCAATTCTCTCATTCCCTCTGCCATGGACTGCATGCTCTCTGTCATGGAGCCAATCCCCCGGTCTATGTTGGCCATTCTGGTATTCATATATATGTGCACCTGTCTATGTACTGATAAAATGCCCTTTGCCTGCAGGCGCTGGACTTTCACCACGGTGGCCTCAAGACCATAGAAGACCCCCTCTCCATCCTGGCCTTCGCCTCTCTCCCGTAACCTTCGGCCTCGGACACCGGCAATCACAGCTCCAGATGAAGTCTGCTGCCCAGCGTTGTCAGCCACAGGTGGATTTGTTGGTGTAAAACCCTCAACATCTTCCCAATCTGACGTCTCCAGAATCCAGAGAGGGGGCACATCATGCCTCCTTGGCCTTCCCAGCACAGATGACTCTGAGGTTGGTGTGGGGGAAAGTGCTGGTGGTTCCAACTGTTGTGAGCCAAACAGCAGAGGTGACAGAGGCTGTGGTGTGGTGGCTCGCTCCGGTGTAGTGGCTGCCTGCGCTGGGGATGTGTGTGGCAGAACAGTGCTTTGACCTGCTCTTTCGGGTGTTTTCTCACTCCTCTCCATTGCCGGTGCCCTCTCCTCCCTTTCCTGCGCTGTACTGCACAATGACTCTCCTGTGGACAGATATGAACATTGGGTCAGTGGTGTTGTACACCTGTGTGTCATTATTAAATCACATTCCTATCACACAATTGCCTAGTCCTCAACAGCTTGTGGATGCAGTGTGCAGCATGCCTTACTGATTTCTGTGTTACCTGCATTGATGTATGTTCCTATGACTACGTCTCCCATGATGCATTGCTGGATAAACTTAAAACCAGTTCTGGAGTGTGATGCAGACACCCACATTGGGGAAGGGGGTCAGGGAAAAGGGTGGGGATTCATGTCCATGCATGTTGCCTTGTTTTTTTGCAGCTCTGACTGAGCTGTCAGCACCCCCGATCCCATGATACTTTCTGGCTCCAGGGTGGATTCCACCAGCTGCTCCAGGTCTGTTAGTCTTGGTGCACAGTTCCTCTCTCCACCTGTGGCTCCGGCTTCCTTTCTCTGGGCTGCAAGTTTCTTTTTTGTTATGATCCGCAGGTCATAACATCTTTTTTTCAGGTCATCAATGTCCCTGTGTATAACCTTTATGGCATTGACCTTGGACTGAATCTCCAGCCAGGTGTTCCTTTTAACAGACTCTGCAACATGCAGAGACTGCTTGCCAAAGAGCTGGGTGTTGTGTTTGACGACCTCCTCCACCAGCACCTGCAGTTCTGCTGGGCTGAATTTCATTTTTCTATTGCGCTCAGCTCCATCCTTCTGGCCATCCTGGGACTCTATTATGCAGCTCAGCTATGCTCAGGGCAGCCTGTTCCTCTGTGTTTCCTCCAGCTCTCCAAACAGTTCAGTTGCTCTGCACCTGCATGGGTGTGGCCACTTCCAGGTACTGGGGAGGGGTAGTTTCATCTGATTGGTTGGTTACTCTGTTGCTTTGTTGTGGGGTGTGGTGGGTGTTCCTGATTGCTTGACAAGCTCATTTGGGCGTTTTTTGTATTTACCGAATCGGTAAATACCGATTCATTCAATACCGATTCGGTAATTCCCATTCATTCCTATGGGGGTTGAATGGGTATTACCGAATCGTTTTTTCCGAATCGGTATTTACCGATTCGGTAAATACTGATACGGAAAATCCGAATGTTACCGGCTCAGTATTTTTTGCCGAATTTTTACCTACATCCCGTTTTCCGAATCTGAAATACCGAATTGGTATGATTCGGTATTTAAGAGTCGGTAAACTGGGATTACTTGCATCTGGCCCCCAGTCTCTTATTCACCTAAAAGAAAAGAAGTAAGAAAGACATCAGTAAAATGTGGCATTGTTGCAGTTCAATTAGTAGTACAAACCAACACAATATCATTTAGTGTGGTCACTGGTTCCTCCCCATTATAAATAATTAACAAATCAGTGTATCTATTCGTAAAACTGCACCAACATTACCTTCCATGATGACTGACTGTGCACTCAGGAAGGATATGAGAGAGCAAAAAAAACAACAACATGCAGATGGAACTGTTTGCATTATGTGCGTCACATGGCATCATTCACGTGTGATGTGGCACTCAGGGAGGTGCAGCTGACAAATGACAATGAAATGAATAATCCCTACACAATGAATGTTGTTGTGCACCTTTACAGGGTTGTTTGATGCCAGATGTAGTGGAAAATGGTATGAACAACAACAACAATAAATTGAAATCACAATACTTTTTTAATAAATGTGAACATCTTAAATAACCAATTAATAAAAAAAATTGAATAAGTTCATATAAACATAAGTGAAGTTATCCACAAAGATATATTAATACGTTATTAAACTGCTTTCTCATTGCTCAACCATCCATGCAGCCTGTGGCAAAGGGCCACACTGACTGGACGTACAAAATGGCTGCCTGCTAGTGCCACTTCGTCATCAACAACAACACTGAGCAGGAAGGCATTGGGAACAAAGAGAAGGCACGCAGGCTTATAGGGAAAGCGCACTTGCTGCCTACACAAAATGGCCATTGACACATGCAAGCCTATGGCAATTGCACACTGACTGCATACACAAATTGGCCACCAGCCACATGGTCATCACAACAAGAAGCAGGAGACCTAGAAAACAAAGATTGCATGCAGGCCTATGGCAAAGAAATCACTAGGCTTCAACTGAAACAACAGGCTACCCAGGAATATACATTTTAAAAATCCATTAAAATTACAAATAAATCCAGGTGCATTGTTCCAATCAAACAAACACCAGTTTGTCAACTTACTTGTAAAATCTCAAATACAACGTCCTTAAATCCAATGTGCAGCAAATACAAAGAGTGATCCGATCCTTTCAGCATCAAATCCAAAGGAAAAGTGACCAGGAGATGGACAGAGCACTGGGAGGATCCTGCTGGACAGTAACAGGGAGTTGGAGACATTGGGGCACTTTCTTCTAGTTGAAAAATATTTTTTTTAAGAAGGAATCCTCGCAAAAAAAAAAGCAGCTCCAAGGGTCAATTCGAGGAGGTTTTAATCTCCAAATTGTTTGCAGCCGAGGTAGATCCTGCACATTCAGGATCGCCTACAGCAAAAAAATCCACCAGAAGTCCGAATGATGTGTTGGCGATGCAAAATCTCAAGGGAAGATGCGGCTGGCTAGCAAATCTTGTGGCGCTCGCAAACAAACCTGAAAATCTCATGGGCTATTGCGAGAACCTGGCAATTCACTCCCGCTTGCGTAAACGGACATTAAGAGCATGCCAACCACAAAAAAACTCCAGTCCGTTGCGGCCTGCAACGTTTAATGTTAACTCCACATTCTCCACAGAACACAGAGTTGCTGAATTCCGCAAACTCCATTTTATGCCCAGGCTTAGAATAAACCATTATCAGCCCACACTGAAGTAAAAGCTGCTCTCAAGAATTGGTGTGATAAAGGATCAATTGGACCAAATAATGCAGCCAAGTGGTTATCACCCATAGTCATTGTAAGGAAACAAAATTGTACTATCTGCCTGTGCATTGACCTCTGCCAGCTCAATCACAGTGTAGTGGCAGATTGTCAACCCCTACCCAAAATAAATGAAATGGTAATGACAGTACACTAAGCCAAAATCTTCTTGACTTTAGACTTCAGTGCTGCATACCACCAGATCCAACTAAAAGAAAGATCCAAGAAGTACAGTGCATTCATCATGCCTGAATGTGTCTTTCCATTTGGTCAGTTACCTTTTGATCTTCCAATTCATCATGAACCAAATGTTGGCAGGCATGTGAGGAGTAGTGACATTCCAAGATGATGTACAGATCTACATCAAATTGATGGAAGTACATACGTCATTCCTAAAACAAGTCCTACCGAAGATCCTGAATAGTGGTTTGACCACACAAAAAAATAAATGCAAATTATTTATAGGAATTGGGGAATACCTTAGGCATTTATTCTATGAGGATGGCATTATCACAAAATCATCTCAAATTTCAGCAATCTCAAAATTACCAGCACCGCGTAACAAGGAAAAATTGCCATCTTTTTTTAGGCATATGCGAGTTTCATTCGAAAGCAATGCACTGAAGGTGGAACCCATATGTGAACTGAGAAAGAAAATCATTGAGTTTGTCTGGGACAACTAATGTGAAGTTAGTAGGCGGGAAATTAAGAAACAGCTTGAATCAGCACCTTCATTGCAATCATTTGATTCAAATCTACCATGCATTGTAACCACTGATGACAACCAGATCAGATTGGGTGATGTGCTCAGTCAGAAAACTAGTGATGGAGAAAACACAATAGGTTTTACTTCACACCAGCTTAAGGGGCGAGAAACCAAATACTCTGTAATTGAAAGAGAGTTGAAATTCTGCTTCTGGGGAGTGAACAAATTCAAGAAGTTTTTTGGGAGGAAAATAATTTAAATGAGAACAGACAATATATCTCTTGTGACATCAGTCAGTCAGTCAAAAATTCTTTATTTCGACCATTAAGACCATAAAAGCCCAAATAAAAATACAGCACAATTCATTCTTGACATTCTCCTAAAAAGACTCTCATTGCTTTAAATACAAATTGCTCACAAAAGTGCATGTGCATTACAATATTATTTCCTAAAGTTTTGATTAAAATAGAAGTTCAGGAGAAATAAAAGGGTACACGATACAAATTTGACAATTAAAACTTTAAAAAGTATCAATTTAAAAAAACACTAAACCCAATTATGAAATAAGATAGCCTAATCAGGTGGGACCTATCTTTAAGAAAGCTTGACGTTCACACCGCATGGAAAATAAAAAACGTGAAATTGAATACGCAATAGGCATGTGGGTGTCATATGTTAAAATCCTAAAAGCCGGAGTGCAGTTCTTTGTTCCGAGGTTTTTGCATAACTGCAATAACAATCGGTGTCTCGCCTTCCTATACCCTTGACATAAGAATAATACATGATATTCTGTCTCAGCTGTATTATTACATGCTGGACATCCCAAATTGTGTGTACTCACCCATCTGTTTGTAAAAGCACGTAACAGAAGTACCTCATGCCTAAACTGCAGATAGAGCTTCTTGGCAAGGGCCCGCTGGATATCGTCGAGGGCAGGCTCTAATATGTATTGATTTTTAATCTCTAAAAACACTGCAGTCTGTGAGCCGGTCGCTGAGCTCCCCTGTATTCAGGTGAGTTTGTAGTTCCTGTAGCTCTCTATCAAAACCTTCCTAGATGTTATCAAGCAATTTTCTTCTGTATTGATCCACAGATCACCCCTTCGCATGGCCACCAATGTATTCTTAATAAAGGCCAGCCATGGAATTTTACTCACACCCTGTAGACAAACACTTTGCTCAGCTCTTCTCTATACGCAGCCAATTCTGGGGTACTCCATAGGCGTCGCCAAAATAAAAGAGGTCTAAGAGCAGCATCTTCTGCAATTGGTCTGAACCCAAGGTCCATGTGAAGTGGTATAAGTGCAGAGTTTATGGGGAGACCCAGCAATTGCCATGCAAAGGAGTTCTCAATTTTTGATAAAGAGTCAAGTGGCTGGTGGCCCCATATTTCTGTGCCGTACGGGCCGCGCCCCTGGCTTGTGCTTTATTGATTTCCACCACCTGTCCAACAGTTCTGTGGCTACAGTTCCTGTGTACCTTTGCTACCCCCGTTGTCTGAGCCAGCTTAAAGCCTGCTTTCTTAATTTGTGCACCCCAGTCCATTTTATCAGTGAGCGTAATTTCAAGATATTCAAAGACGGTCACCCTCTCTAGTGGTTTCCCATGTAGATGGGGTTTTGACCGGACACTATTACCTGTATTGAATACCATGTATTTGGTGTTCTGCAAATTAATCTCCAACCCCCTATTTTTGCAGAAATGATAATAACAAGTGTCTATGGCCCTCTGAATTCCCATAGGTGACTTTGAGAGCAGGAGGGTGACATCGGCGAACATCATGGCTGGTACCTTACGATTCCCCAGCCTAGGAGCGTCGATAGTCTTCCCAGCAATCAAAGCCTCAACTAGGCCATTAATAAAAAGGAAAAAAGAGTCGGGCCAAGACACAGCCTTGGCATACACCCCTATCCAAAGGGATGGAGTCAGTGAGCTCACGGGTTTTACCATACCTAATTTGGGCAAAGTTACCTTTGTGGAGTCGTTTCAGCTGGTAGCAGAGGTAAGGATGGGCCCCCATGTAAATAAATAGCACACAATTTGTCCCTGGGCACGAAATCAAATGCTAATTGTAAGTCCCTAAAGATCAGATAGAGGTTCCTACCCTCTATGCACACTGTCTTCCAATGTAATAGTTGTAACCTGAAGACTAGGTCTATTTTGGACATCCTTGCCCTGAACCCAGGTTTGAAAGGGCTAAGACTCCTCCATCCAGCTCTGGAGTAGCCCCAGCAGCACTCAGGCAAATATCTTTTGGCTGGCATCTATGAGGCTAATGGGTCGATTATTAACAGGGAATAGTGGCAAACCTTTTTTTGTAAATCGGTATGATTTCCGCTCCCACCCAAGTAGGAGAAATCAACATTCCCTGCACGGTGGCATTAAACAGAATTCACTGGTAAGGAGCCCAAATAGTAGGTTCATTGCAGAAGGGGTCGCCAGGGATCTTATCCAACCCTGGAGCCTTAGATGGAGCTACCCTGCATAAGGCACCAGTTATCACCTTAAGGGAAAATGCGGGAGCACTGGAACAAATTAACTGGGATGGGGACACTCATTTCTGACTTGCCCTGCATCACCCTCTACCCTTGCATATTAGGACCCACAGTGAGCCTTCCATTCTTCCACCCCTATATTGGGTTCTGTTGCCAGTTTGCCCTCTGGAGAACCCATGTTTACCAGATTCCAGAAGGTCCTCATGTCGTGAGTACTTAACATATCCCACTTATCACATTCCCAACTCCTTTTTGCATTTTAATAATGCTTTTATATGCTACCCTTTTTCTCTTTTATTAGTGACCTATCATTAGATTTGATAGCAGAGATAGGTGTGTTCTTAGCCGTGCTGCAATCATCGCTATACCATGGGTGCCCTGGTAACCTATTTTCGCTTCTTCTTTTACTAGGGAAGAAGATATTGGCCATGACAGATATTAGACCTCAATGATTATCAATGGTTTTGGTAAGGACTCTAGAAAAGTCATCAGTCTAACTGAATTGGTTTGCTGCCCTAAGAAATGGACTGACGGTTTGATAGAGGAAAGATAGCTTTTCTTGAGATTGACAAATTTCCCCTCATCTAACTCTCCTCCTGCAGTTAGTCTAGGTTAACCGAGAAGCAATTGGAGGTTTTGCTTCAGGTGCGCTCTTAGAACACAGTGGGACCGTCTCTAAAATCAGAGCATTATGGTCAATGTCGTGATGGAGCAGGATCTTGAAGTCTATTACCCCACGCCAAGATTTTGTGTTTATCTGGATATAATCTAAAATGGAGGCGCATCCTAGTCCATTATAAGATTTTCCAGAGAATCGGATTTTGTGTGCCCAATGCACGCCCTAAGTGAATGGTTTATTGTGAGGGTGTTCATCTGGAGTACCAGTGGGGTCCAAGCCCTCGTTGGCAGGATGTTGGGCTCTGAAATGGCCCAGCGCAGGTCCTCATCGCTGAGGTTACCTGCATTCAGGCCAATCAAGGGCTCATACTGGCAAGAATGACCAAAATACTGTCAGAAATGGTAAGCAAAAAATGTGTCAGTTGATCAAGGGTCATTGACTTGTGGCCATAACCAGCTGGTCGAGAATAGACATTGATCAAAGCAATTCTGATCTTTGTGGAAAACTCAAAAAGATACAAAGAATATCATGAGAAGATATCTCCATCTGTTTTGTTGTGCACCCAGAGTGCACAGCAACCCAGGTACAGAGTCCCCCTGAAGGCCTTCCCCTTCCGCTAGATGTGGTTGCTATGCTGAAAGATGGATAGCCTAGTCTGTGTGAATCCACCCGCACCCAGGTTTCTTGCAACATGCAGATCTCATTTTGTTCTATAAACGCCCCTCACTCTGGATTGTCCGGGTTTGTGGTGAGACCAGCAATGTTCCATGATAGTACCCACAAGTTATGAGGGCCTATACAAATATCTATATTTTGGATCGAGTCATCGGTCATTGGTGCACGTTTTCTTGTAGGAGAGGGTGGAGAGGGCCATTAGACCCTTCCACTAATGGCCTTAGACCGTTATTGACAGCAAAGTCATCAACTATGGGGGTTGGAGATTCTAAAGTCACCCATTGAGGGCCATTAAGTGCCTCCGTAGACCTGAGAGGTAAACCAGGCATGGATCGAATACTAAGAGCCCCTTGAAACCCATTACTTTAGACTCCTCCCACTCCATCAGCCCACCAAATATTCTGTTCCACGTCCTGGTAGGGTGCACGGGTCTCTGAGAAGGGTCCCTCCATTGTGTAAGACCCCCAAAGGCTCCTTCTGGAACTTTAATTCCATTAACGCGGGACATGCAGGAGTGAGTCTATCTACTGACTTTAGAGTTGCAAATCTGTTTGAGAGTGGTAGCTTAAAAAATAATGGGCTTGGGCATGGTTGTTCCTGTCCCAGAATGATCTTTTGCTTAATCTGCTTCCTAGTCCCCACCTTGTGGCCATTCCACATTCTATTTTCAGCGACAAGTCCTGGGGGTTAGAAATAGCCCAGTGGATAAGACCTTATACACCCCTTCTGCCTTTGTTGGTTGCGGTCTAGGAGAGCCTTTACAACCAGGGGGTTTCTGAAATTAATCACAGTGCTATCCCCGGGTACATATTTCGGCCTTCAGCCCACCCAACCCACCCTTCGTGTGAAGAGGATTTCACATGCATCTTTATAAGAAAATAGCAACTGCTTGTCCAACCCAAAATACATTTGTTTTTTAATTGAAAATGTGATTCCCTTTGCCCCATATTTAATTGTGGTACTCCAGTTAGGATCATAACTTATGGAGCTGAGTCCGGGGGCGATTGATACATGGCAGGGCTGATCTCACTTCAGAGGCTTCTGCTCAAACAACAAACTCCTCAACAGCCCTTTGACTGGTGTCCTGTCGGGGCACATTAACTCCAGTTGCTGGCATTACTGGGTAAGATCTATGTTTGTTGCCAACCTCCATCCCACGACTAGGCCCCTGATGCTGTGTACTATCACTATCTGTTAGCTTTACAGGAATAATTGTGTTTCTATTTGCATCCACCTGATTGATTTGATTTGGTAGGGTGGGACTCAGAATGATGTAGAAGTGTGATCCAACCTGTGATACGGAGGAGCAGATAGCAATGCCTGATGGTTTGTAGACTCAACCTCCCTTAGGTTTCCTTCTGTCTTACCCACCCAAGTCTCAACCATAGATGCAAGCTTATCTACCCGTGCAATCAAAGAGTTAAGTTCATTCTTAACAATTTCCCTTATTTGAGTCTGAAGTTCCACCACCAGGTTGGACACGCAAGTTGGCTGCTCTGTACCTACAACTGCTCTGTACGTACAACTGCCTAGCCCTCCCTTCCCAGAGTCACCATTCACTGTAAGTTCTGTGGCACACTTCTTATGTTTGGTACCCGACTATCGCAGCAGGTTTGGGTTTCCCTTTTTAACGGGTCCTGGAGAAGTAACTTCCAGGTGAAGATCTGCGTTAGGTGTTTCATGTACCAATACAGGTGTCTTTGACTGAGGCTTGGAAGAGTCAGAGACCACAATTGGCAGTGTGGATAGTGTATCATGATTAGTCAAGGTAAAGGGGGCGTGGCTAAGCGCGAAATGCCGACGGACGTGCCTGGGTAGAGCTCCGAGAGAGACTCCCCTGCCACAGGCCATTTCTCCGTAATTATTGCCCGTCACGCTTTGAAACTTCTGCCGAGTGCTTGTTAAGCACTACCCTGCTGCCTGCCGGAGTTTGAGACGGCTACCTCGTTCTGAGCCGCTCCGGTGATGAAGAGAACTCCCTGCCTGATCAGCCCTCACTGCGGAGCGGCGCGAAGAGCTAGGCGAGGCCGGGGATCCAGCCAGCCCCCTGGGCCCACCGGAGCGGGCTGCTGCTCTGAGCCCCCTGGCAGCGGCTGGGCACCATCGGAACTGCCCTCTGTTCTCCCTGGACGAGCCGCTTCTGAGATCGGGGCGGCGGAGTGGGACCGGCCCTGCTGTCTTGTGGGAGCCCCCCCCCCGCCCCCCCCCGCCCCCCCCCCTGCTGAGACACCCTAGTGCTGCGGCCGGAGGCTGTACTGGGGACTCAATCGGAGTGCCTCCCTGACTGTCCAAGTGCTAGCCGCCCCGGAACACAAACGACGGACCCACAGACCAGTTGCCACTGGTACCGGCTCTGCCACTACCCGAGCCCGGGGATCCGGCCTATCACGCAGGCCCTGAACTGGGGGCGGCAGTTGCTTACCGGCGGCGCCCTGGGAGGCCATGTTGTGATGCGCCTAGTCGGCCCCCTGCCCCCACGGACCTACTAATACTGTGGTGCAGGGCAGGATTCCTGGAACGTTCGTCGCTGCGAGGAGAGGCTGCCCGGGCCTGGGGACGCGGCCTATGCGCTGGAGCTGGCACTGGAGTGAGACACTGGAGGCAGGCGAGGCCAGCGCAGCACCGACCGGTAGCCCAGCGTGGCGACTGAGGCGGAGGTGGTGAGCAACGGATACTGGCGACTCGGAGGTGCTCAGGTATTGTGTGGGTCAGACTTGGGCGCGGTGAAAAGGCTGATGAGTAGCGGCACTTCCCCCCTCCCCCCCATTGACTTGCACGGTCTGAGATATACAGTCAGGCCCTTGGTGAGACCGGAACCGCGGGAGGGGCTGGAAGTTTGTGTTGCCCGGACGCCACTTGGCAGCTTGGCCTGCTGCGGAGATACCCCCTGACGACGTGCCTTTGGCCCTGCTTTGTCCTGGCAACTGGACCTTACCCCGTTGTGCTGTCGAGCGGGGTTAACAGCGGACCTTTTTCCACATTTGGCACTGCCACTGACATTTGCCCAATCCTGCGGTGTCCCATCATAACTACGAACTGCTTGAGCGGGACAGAGATATCCACGTGTCACACGGGGGAACTGAGTAGTCGTGGGAGTGTACTGGACCTGACTGCTTGGGGCGGCTCTGCCCCTTCCCTTCCTTCCTCCGAAACAATCATCATTTGTGCCGCAGCGGGTCTCTTAGTGTGGCTCCACTGGCTGGTCGAGTCGCGACCGCTCATGTCGGGGGGACCTAAATCGAGAGCTGTGACGGGCAACACACAGGTGAAGGGTAAAATGGCGAAGCAGACAGAGACGGATCGCACTGCTTCCAAGCTGGACACAATGCTGGCGGCCATGGAAAGGCTCGAGGAATCAATGCAACTGACCCGCACTTCATTGGAGACTAAAATTGATAGTGTGGCTATCGACATGACGCACCTCCGAGCGGATCACAAAAAACTGTCTGAGAGGACGACGACGCTGGAAACCACGGTAACAGATCTGGCACCCAAAATCTCCCAGATGGATAAACATGTACAGAGTCTCCTTAACAGGGTGGACTTCCTGGAGGACCGAGCGGAAGATGCGGAAGGACGGGCAAGACGGAACAACATCCGCATTGTGGGTCTGCCGGAACGGTGGGAGCCCCGGGAGGCGCCGGAACACGTGGAGAGGTGGATTAGAGACATTCTCCCGGAAGGTACCCTCTCGCAGCACTTTGTGATAGAGCGCGCTCACCGCGTGCCCTCTAAACCTCCCCCTGAGGGCTCCAATCCTCGGCCCATGCTCGTTCGAGTGCTGAACTATCGAGATCGGGACACTATCCTGCGAGAGGTTAGGAAGTTAGGAGAGGTCAGAGTGGACAACGCATTGATTATGTTCTTCCCGGACTACACAATCCAGGTACAGCGGCAGCGGCACTCCTTTCTAGACGTCAAGCAGCGACTCCGCCGCATGGCACTTAAATACTCCCTATTATTCCCTGCCCGCCTACGAGTTGTAGCACAGGACAAAACGCATTTTTTCAACACCCCGGAAGCTGCTGAGACCTGGCTGGACTCGGGAGTTGTCCCGGACCCGGGTGGTCCACCCATGAGATCCCGACGTGGAGGTGGTGCCCGACGCCGTCGGCGTAGAAGACACTCGACGACAAGCTTGGCGCATCCTGAGGCGAACATTGGCCCTACTCCTGAACACCGCAACGAGGAACAGCAGGAAGCAATCCGCAGGGTGGCGGAAATTAGCGGTTCACAACCGGACGCCCCGGCTGCGGATGCCAGTCCTAGCGCTGTGGGGAGTGACGATGAATATATATATGGCCTGCCGGACTCTCAGGTGTCTGTTGAACTCCCGGATGTCACACCACAGACAGCTGATCTGCTAAACTAATCCTGATATAGACTCCCTGGCAACTACAGCAAGGAGAACGATGCTTTCATGCAACTTCAGTGCCCCTGCATTTCTTGCCGGCTGGGAAGACCCTGATGTTGCCTTGGTGGGCTCTGGTGGAGAGACCTGGCTTCGGACACGCTGGCCCTGAATGCAAGGCGGGTTACTGGCCCATGCCTCCTGAGGGCCCTGTCTCTGGTGGGTCTCAGTGGGGGATGTAGGTATGCTGCCTTACGGTGGTAAGTCTTTGTATGTGACCTGTATGCAGTGACTGAGGGATCATTGCGACCTTATTGACGCTTGGAACGGTGCACCTCTGCTGACATTGGGCTGTGCGATATTGGACGCCTGTGGCATGGGAGGAGCGCCCATGACATTGCTACATGTATCATCTGTGCATCTAAAATACGTGCTTAGTGAACCCCCCCTTCTTTCTTATTGAACTCACGAACAGTTAGTGCTCACTAGAGCGTTTGGACGACGGCATGGTTTGCAGTCGACCTTTTGGCATTGTCATTATGTTTTTTGTAGTTACAAGTTTGGTGCAACGTTCCCCTCCCCCTACTGTGTGTAAGAGAGCTGGTGCGTATTACTGGTCAAAGTGTGAGACATTCCGTGAAGTGCTGAGCTGGTGGGTCATAGCCTGTGATGCGGCGGGTGGGTGGGGGATCTGGGTGGGGGAGACGAACTGTTGTAATGGCTGTGATTAAATTTTGCACTTGGAATGTACGTGGTATGCACACCCCCTCATGCCGCTATCAGGTGTACTCGTACCTCAAGCGACACCGGGTCCAGATAGCGCTATTGCAGGAGACACACCTGACGGAACCGGAGACACACACACTGCGCCGCCGCTGGAGAGGGCAAATATATGCTACAGGCTACTCGGCCTTTGCGCGTGGGACTCTCATATGGATTCGCCCGGGGGTACCTTTTGCCATGACACATTGTAACATAGATAAAGAGGGCAGGTATGTGTTCCTTCAGGGTAACCTAGACGGCCAACACATTGCCCTGGCATCCATTTACGCTCCCAACGGCGAACATGGACGTTTCCTCACCCACTTATCAGCGGCGATTGCAGCATGACCGGGGGTACCGCTTCTGTTAGGGGGCGACTATAATTGTGTCCTCGATGTTGTGTTAGATAGATCTGCCCCTCCTATGGCGCATGCGACAATTCACGGTACATCGCGCGCATTTGCTGACTGGTCAACACAATGGGACCTCACTGACGCTTGGCGTAGCCGCAACCCTACCACGCGAACTTACTCGTACTATTCGGGCGCTCATGCGTTACACGTCAGGCTTGATAGGTTCATGTTGACCAGCGAACTCTTGCCCCTAGTCACTGACTCCCACTACCTGGGCCGCACTCATTCGGATCACAACCCGCACACACTTGACTTTGCCTGGGTGCGTCCGCACCCGCCGGTGCCCACGTGGCGCCTCCAGCCGGATATCTTGCTGGATGCTCCTTTTCGGGATTTGCTCTCGAACCGTGTCTTACAGTACTTTGAAGACAATACTGATACCGCATCCTCCCCGCAGGTTGAATGGGATGCATTCAAGGTGGTAGTGAGGGGGCACTGCTTGGGAGCACAGGCTGGATTGCGCCGTCAGGTGGACAGGGAATTGACACAGTTGGAGACGACACTGTTGTCGGGCGAACGGGAGGCAGTGGAGGGGGACGACTCGAACTTACTAGACGCTCGCGGAAAACACACGCAGCTCCTTGAGAGACTGAAGAACTTGAATTATGCAGCACACTCTGCGCGCGTGCATCATGCTGGGGATAAAGCTGGCAAACTGTTGTCCTGGCTGGTCAGGAGAGACACCCAAACGTTGCCGGTGATGTCGATCCGCACTACTCAGGGCGATGTGGTCTACACCCAGAGGTCCATCCATGAGGTATTTTCGAGTCACTACAGATCTCTGTATTGTACTTGCCTAAGTGTCACTACAGAGGAAATCGCTGAGTATTTATCAGGCGCCCTATTGCCGACGGTCACCGACGCGCAGTGTGGGGAACTGGGTGCGCCATTCACTGCAGAGGAACTCCGAACTGTGATATACTCTCTTTCGAATGGCAAGTCCCCCGGGCCTGATGGTTTACCGGCGGAGTTTTATAAGGCGTATTCCACCATTCTCATTCCCGAGCTGTTACGAGTGTACGGGGCGGCGATACGGGATGCAGCACTTCCTTTGTCCCTCAATGAAGCCAACGTGATCTCGCTCTTGAAGCCCGGCAAAGATGCATTGAATGTGGGGTCTTATAGGCCACTAGCTCTCCTTAACACGGACTACAAGATTCTGGCATCGGCGTTGGCCCAGAGGCTGGCGCCACTGGTCCCTACCCTAGTGCACGCGGACCAAAACGGATTTGTCCCTACCCGCAGCACGTCTTACAATATTAGACGGTTGTTCCGAGTGCAGAGTCTGGCGGTGACCCTGTGGCCCCGCTCGGGGTGCGTGCTCCTTGATCTTGAAAAGGCGTTCGATTCCGTGGAATGGCCCTACCTGGCGCTGGTGTTGGAGCAATTTGGGCTGGGTGCAGACTTCCTCCGCATGGTGGAGCTCCTTTACTCTGCTCCAGTGGTGCGCGTTCGAACGAACAAGCTTTTCTCAGATCGGATTTGTGTCCGCAGGGGCACGAGACAGGGATGTCCCCTCTCCCCCCTGCTCTTTGCTCTCATGATGGAACCACTGGCGGCACGATTGCGCTCCTCTGGCGAGAATTGGGGGATCCCGTTGATGGATGGGATGCATTCGGTGTCGCTTTATGCCGATGACCTATTACTATATGTCAGGGACCTGACCTGCTTCCCCCAAACGCTCACGGACATTTTCAGTAGCTTTGGCGAAATGTCGGGGTTGCGTGTCAACTGGGCGAAGTCGGGGGTGTACTCTTTTGCAGCAGATGTACCGGAGTGCGACGTAATGGTGATGGGCGAGCGGCTCCTCTGGTATCCCACAGTGTTCCGTTATTTGGGAGTCCATGTGTATCGCGACCCCGCAGACCTCCTGGACGGCAACCTCACGAGAGCGATCTCTTCGATTACAGCGCAGGTTTCCTTTTGGAATACCCTCCCATTGAATGTGCCCAGCCGTATCACCCTGGCGAAAGCGGTTGTTTAGCCCCGGCTACTGTATTATTATGCGAACCTACCGGTATATGTGCCGGTTAGCACCTTTCGAGAGCTAGAGACTATACATAGGCGACTGATTTGGAACAAAGGTCGCCCCAGAGTGGCTTTAAAAACTCTCTATGCCGCAACCGATAGTGGTGGGCTGTCGGTCCCAAATCATGAGTTGTATTACCTGGCAGCACAGCTACAATGGGTGGCCTACTGGCTGAGTGGACGTAACTTGAGTGATACGGCCACGACAACGACTATCCTGACAGTCCCGCAGGTACATGCGTTGTTTCATCCTTTGGCTAAGCCGCCTGTTCAGAACCAACTACACCTTGAGGTGGCGAGAAGGTGCTTTTTGAGAAGCCTGAAACTCACTGCCGCGGTGAAACCGTACGCGCCTAACCTACCGCTGCTAGGCACGCCTTGGGGATCCGGGATGCTTGCGGCGCCGCTGCTGGACTGCTGGGGAGCTGCTGACTTGGAGAGCTTAGGCGACCTGTTTGAGGAGGGTGCATTGCTCCCTTTCGAGACACTGACAGCCAGCACGGGGCTGCCGGCAGGACAGTTCCTGACATATGCGAAGCTGCTACATACACTGACGAAAGCTTGGGGCCCGCTAGCGGAGGAACCGCCAATACACCTGCTCATTCAATACTTACATGTGATGGGACAGGGCTCTCACCTTGTGCACTGGTTATCCCAAGCGCTACATTCACACACGCAATTCTCCCCTCAGCGCCTACGTGACAAATGGACGGCTGATAGAGGACGGGACTGGACAGACAAAGAGTGGGCGGGGGTGCTAGCAGGAGCTCTACATGTACCACGCAATGCACGCTTCAAGATCATACAATACTATGTGATCCATCGAGCGTATCTGTCCCCGGACAAAATTAATCGCTACTTTGGACTCACTACGACGGAATGCCCTAAATGCGGACTAGTGGATGCACAGTTCTTACATGTCCTCTGGTCCTGCAATCTGCTGCAGCCATATTGGACCGCAGTGTCGACTGTCTTGGCAGGGGCGACGGGGGGTACTTTACCACACACTTGGGAAGGATGTCTGTTGGGGTTATTTAAGAGGACGAAGCAGACAAGAGTCCAAGCGAGGTTCTGGGATCTGGGCCTAATAACGGCGAAGCGTCTCATTACCAGGCGTTGGAAACATAGTCTGCCCCCCCAAACGGTGCAGTGGCGCCGCTCGCTGGATGCTTGGGCGAGGGCTGAGAGTGTGGCACTGCACCGGGAGGAGGCGGCAGGTCTCCGGATGTACCCTATTGCGCTGGAGTGGGATGGTGTCCTGGTGGCCTTCCACCAAGAATGTCTCCGGAATGGTGTAGAGTGAGTGATTACCACATATTCGCCTATGACACGCCCAGCGTTCTTCTCGCTCCCAACCTTCCCCCCCTCCCTTTCTCTCTCCTCCCTGCCCCCCCCCTCTCCGCGGCGCTTCCCTCACACCCTACTACACAGGTGAAGACTCCTACGGACATAGCATTACCGTTGCTATGTCTCCTTTGGATCACACTCCTCTCCGCACTTCCAGCTCCACACACACACACATGACCGCTGACAAACACCACCTGGTTTATGGTTTCCTATATATCTGGAATTGTTTTGTATAGTTAGTAGTTTTCAAATGCAATCTTGAAATGTGTGATATGTTGCTAATATGAATGACTGCTCTGTTTCTCCGGTCATGGTATATTTTGAGCGCTATACGAGATGAGTCTCAGGTATGCAGTCGCGATGCAGAAGTCCTACTACGCCAACACTGGGCACTGCCATTACTGAGCGTAAATGTAGCACACAACAGCTACTGCACTACGAATGTGTTATGGGGTCTAACTGGGCACTGATATGGTTTGCTCTCCCCCGCCATGCCTCCGGGTGGGTGGGTTGGTCCATGTACTCTGGGACATCATGACCCACGTAACAGCGCCTTTTACTTGATATGCTTACATATGTGTACTGTTGTATAATGACAAAATGCAATAAACATATTCAAACAAAAAAAATGATTAGTCAAGGTAAAGGCTAGGTCTGGGGTTAACGATCAGCACCTTTCAGTCAATTCGATTTCAGTTGACACCTCCCCTATAGCCCTCTGAAGCATCTTATCAATTGAAGTAGGTTGTTAAGTTGTTGGAGATTGCAGGGCTAACGTTTGTTTTTTCCCAGAACAGGCATGCTTCCCCATTTTTACAGACAGCACGTTAGGGTAGCCAAACTCCATGTTCTGCCCTGCCACTGACTTCGGATGAGAATAGCAAACCGGAACAAAACAGGGATGGGTTAGCAGATTAAAGAGTTAAACACATCTGGCACCGATCAAGCATAGCCTCGAACTGAGTAATAAAGCAAACAAGATTTAGTAGCAATAACCCTGAACTCCAACCTGGATCAGTAAATCTTGTACCAGGATTTTCCATGCCTTAGAGGGATGGCCTCTGATGGGTGCAGACGGGCCCGCCCTTGGGCCGTGCACGACAAAGAGTGTCCCGCACTGTAGTAGCCTGTTCTGAAATTTAAAGCGCCTCTTGGTGCTAAAGATGACGTTGGCAGCTTCTCGCCGCAGGGAGACCAGGCTCTTGTTGTCCCCTTGGCAGGAAAGCTATTAAGGGCGTCCTGCGCTGAAATTTAAAGCGCCTCCCGGCGCTAAAGAAGACGTTGGTGGCTTCTCGCCACGGAGAGACCTGGCTCTTGTCGGCGTGCCAGCAAAAGCAGGAAAGCAATTTCGGGGGTCCCGCACAGTGGGAGCCCGCGCTGAAATTTTAAGCACCTCCTTGTGCTAAAGATGACGCTGGTGGCTTCTCACCGCATGGAGACCTGGCTCTCGTTGTCCCCGTGGCAGCAAAGGCAGGAAAGCAATGACAGGCATCCTTGTGAATATATTAAAGAGTGGTGGGTCAGGTAAAACATCACCCAGAATTTCCAAGCTAGCATGCAAGTTACAGGAGTCGCAACTCAAAATGGAACTTCTTTTTGGGAGAATGAGTATCTCAGTAAACTATCTGTCACAATCGCCTTGTGCTTGTTTTTTTCCCTCGTTGTTTTTGCCCGTATTAAGTGTTTTTTGTCCAGCATTTGTGCTTGTATTTCATAGTTCTGCCCGTGTTAGCGTGTTTTTTGATTCTCATTTGTGCTTGTTCTCCTCGTAGTCGCTGCTCGCTCTCCTTCGTGTTTCCCGCCTCCCTCGCCGCCCCCCGCTGCCCGCCACCACCGCCGACCCCGCCCCTTTTTTCCTTCTGTTCCCTCCCCGCTCCCGCCTCCCAGCTGCTCCGCCCACCCGCGCACTTGGCCTTAAAAGGCGACCGTGCGACACAGGTGAGTGTGACCCACTTGTGGGACACCCCCGCGCCGCACGGCCACCAGCTGCTGCGTGTGCCCCCCTGCTGTGCCCTCTGCCTCGCTGCCAGCCGCGCTGCCGGCCGACCCTGCTCTCGTTGCTCTGTCCTGTTTTAAAATCATTTGTGCTTGTTTTTTTTCCCTCGTTGTTTTTGCCCGTATTAAGTGTTTTTTGTCTAGCATTTGTGCTTGTATTTCATAGTTCTGCCCGTGTTAGCGTGTTTTTTGATTCTCATTTGTGCTTGTTCTCCTCGTAGTCGCTGCCCGCTCTCCTTCGCGTTTCCCGCCTCCCTCGCCGCCCCCCGCTTCCCGCCACCACCGCCGACCCCGCCCCTTTTTCCCTTCTGTTCCCTCCCCGCTCCCGCCTCCCAGCTGCTCCGCCCACCCGCGCACTTCGCCTTAAATGGCGACCGTGCGAACGCGCAGCGTTGACGCGCTGCGGGCGCGCCGATTGTGCGCCGAAGGCGCGCCAAAGGTAAGCCCGTCTGCGCCCGTCCGCGACCGGATCGCGACCAGCGCCAGGACCCCTGGCCCCCACCGACGGAAGCCGACCCGACGAACCTACAACGCCGCCGATCTCATCGCACTCAACACCGGCCGCATCCCAGGATGTCATCGAGCCGCCCCGAAGCACACCCACGGACCCTTCAGCTGCCACGCCTGCAAGTTCACCTGCATCCGGACTCACCCTGCACCAGCACTCGCCAAGCCGAACATCAGCAGCAACCACCTCAAGTGCATCCTGCTCAACACCCGCTCCGTCCACAGACACGCCGTAGAACTCTGGAACCTCCTCGACACCACCGCCCCTGACGTTGCCTTCCTCACCGAGACCTGGATGAACGCCTCCTCAGCCCCAGACATCGCCATCGCCATCCCGGAGGGCTACAAGATCATCCGGAGGGACCGCACCGCCAACCTGACGGGAGGAGGCATTGCCATCATCCACAGAGACACCATCCGCATCACGACCAACACCGACGACACCCTAACCACCGCTGAACACCTGCACTTCCAGATCCACACCAACCCGAAGACCACCCTCAGAGGCACCCTGATCTACCGACCCCCGGGTCCACGCACACGATTCAGCGAGGACATCGCCGACTTCGTCAGCCTGCATGCCCTCCCCTCCGCCGACTACATCCTCCTGGGGGACCTCAACTTCCACCTGGAGAACAACAGCGACCGCAACACCATCAGCCTGCTCGACAACCTCGCCAACCTCGGACTCAAGCAACTGGTGACCACCCCCACCCACCTCGCCGGACACACACTCGACGCCGTCTTCTCATCCAGCAAAGACGTCACCTTCAGCCACGCAACAGGACTCCACTGGACGGACCACAGCTGCGTCCACTTCAGCTTCAAAAGAACGACGATCCACCACCACCAGCAAAAGGTTGCCCGAAGAAGCTGGAACAAGATCACAGCCGACCAGCTCACCGCTTCCCTGAGCCAGCACCCTCCTGCCAGCTCAGCGAACCCCAGCCAGGCCGCCGACAACCTCACGAAGTGGATCAACAACGGCGCGGACGAACTCGCCCCTCTGAGAACCCCGCCCAGCAGACCCTGCAGCAGAAAAACACCATGGTTCACCGACGAACTCAAGAGCTCCAAGAAGAACTGTCGAGCCCTCGAGAAAGTCTGGAGAAGGGAACCAACGACGGACAACATGACCACCCTCAAGCTCGCCACCCGGAAACACCACCAACTGATCCGCGCCACCAAGAAAAATACATACAAGGACCGGCTGGACAACAACGCACACAACTGCAAGGAACTCTTCAACATCGTGAAAGAGCTCTCCAACCCCAACGCCGGAAACAATGACATCACCCCGTCGCAAGATCTCTGCAACTCCCTCGCGTCCTACTTCCACAACAAGATCGCGGACATACACAACAGCTTCAGCAACCAACCAACGCAAGCCACAACCGCAACAACGCCACCCACCACCACCCTCCGCACCTGGACTCCGATCAGCCCCGAAGACACCATCCGCACAATGAACTCCATCCATTCCGGATCTCCGACTGACCCCTGCCCTCACCACGTCTTCAACAAGGCCGACGCTGTCATCGCACCCCACCTGCGGGACATCATCAACACCTCCTTCGACACCGCCACCTTCCCTGAGAGCTGGAAGCACGCCGAACTCAGCGCTCTTCTCAAGAAACCCACAGCAGACCCCACCGACCTCAAGAACTACCGTCCCATCTCGCTCCTCCCGTTCCCGGCCAAAGTCATCGAGAACACCGTCAACAAACAGCTGGCCGCCTTCCTCGAGACGAATGGATCCCTCGACCCCTCACAGTCTGGCTTCCGAGCGAACCACAGCACCGAGACCGCCCTCATCGCTGCCACCGATGACATACGAACTCTGATGGACAACGGAGAAACAGCAGCCCTCATCCTCCTGGACCTCTCCGCGGCTTTCGACACTGTCTGCCACCGCACCCTAGTACAGCGCCTCGGCAACATCGGAATCCAGGACAAGGCACTGGAATGGATCACCTCCTTCCTCGGCGGAAGAACACAGAGAGTCCGCCTACCACCGTACAAGTCAGAGGCCACCAAAGTCATCTGCGGCGTCCCTCAAGGATCCTCACTGAGCCCCACCCTCTTCAACATCTACATGAGCCCCCTCGCGGCCATCGCACGCCAACACAACCTCAACATAATCTCCTACGCCGACGACACCCAGCTGATCCTCTCCCTGACCAACGACCCCGCCACCGCCAGAGCCAACCTGCACGAAGGGATGAGAGAGGTAGCCGAATGGATGACGACCAGCCGCCTGAAACTGAACTCGGACAAGACGGAGGTCCTCATCCTGGGCTCCTCGCCCTCCGCCTGGGACGACTCCTGGTGGCCCCCCGCCCTGGGCACCGCACCCAAACCGACGGACCACGCACGCAACCTGGGCTTCATCCTGGACTCCTCCCTCTCCATGACCAGACAAGTAAACGCCGTCTCCTCGTCTTGCTTCAACATCCTGCGCATGCTACGTAAGATCTTCCGGTGGATCCCCACCGAGACGAGGAAGACGGTCACCCAGGCCCTCGTCACCAGCCGACTGGACTACGGCAACGCCCTCTACGCCGGAACCACCGCCAAGCTCCAGAAGAGACTCCAGCGGATCCAGAACGCCTCGGCCAGACTCATCCTCGACATCCCCAGACGCAGCCACATCTCCGGACACCTGAGAGATCTGCATTGGCTCCCGGTCAACAAGAGAATCACCTTCCGTCTCCTCACCCACGCGCACAAAGCCCTACACGACCAAGGCCCGAGCTACCTCAACAACCGGATCAACTTCTACACTCCCAAGCGCCTCCTCAGATCAACCAGCCACGCCCTCGCCGCCGTCCCCCGCATCCGAAGAGCGACAACAGGAGGAAGGTCCTTCTCCTACCTGGCCGCCAAGACCTGGAACTCACTCCCAACCGACCTGCGCCTGACCCAAGACCACCTCTCCTTCAGGAAGAAGCTCAAGACCTGGCTGTTCGAGCAGTAACGGCACCCCCCCCCCCATCCCAGCGCCTTGAGACCCTACGGGTGAGTAGCGCGCTCTATAAATGACCTGATTGATTGATTGATTGATGATTGAAGATGAACTAGATCATGAGATTGCTGCTGCTGATGGTTTGTTGGTAGCATGTTTGCTTAATTATGAAAATTCACATGGAGCCATTAAGGAAGACGAATGGGTCACACCAGTCCACAATGACAATACTCTTATAAAAGTAAAACATAAAATAGCGAACAAATGGCCTCATGAGAAAGCATTAGAAGAAGTCGTAAGGCCATTTTGGAAAATAAAGGATGATCTCACAATTGTAAATGATTTTCTCTTATGCAGTGACACCCTGGTAGGAACCCACAGATCAAAGGAGAAAATTGATAGCATTAGAGCATGAAGGCCACAGGGGTATGACAGGAAGTAAAAAGAAATTCAGGGAAAGATATTGGAGGGCCTCAATGGATACTGATGTTGACTTAAACATTAAAAGATGTTCCATTTACAATAGTGCTGACAAAACTATGTCATTCCACAAATGTCCCATGACCTCAGTGGTCTGGCCTGAAGGTCCCTGGGTAAAAGTTGCAATTGACTTTATTGGTCCAGTAAACGTTTTGCTACCAGGCATGCAACATGCCATTGTTTTAATTTGCTACTTTAGCAAATGAATTGAAGTTAAATTTGTACCCACTACTAACAAGGTAATAGATTTTTTTAAAGAATTATTTGGCAGATAGGGGTTTCCCCATCTGTTAGTGAGTGACAATTGTGTACAATTTGTGTTGCGAGAAATGGAAAACTTCTCAGGTGCATGGGGTTGAACATATTAGGTCTTACATATACCATCGTCAAGCCAATGGTCAAGTTGAGTGTGCCAATCGCTTGTCAAAGAGACTATACAGATGGCTTTGAAGTCGCACATTCCCAACCGAAGCAGCCTTAACCACCAGGCTTTGTTCGTACCATACCACCCCTCATAACACCACAGGCAAATCCTGCTTCAAATTCTCAAGGTAAGGGTGGCAATTACCCAATCACAACTGTACTGGTCACATGCTTGGAAAAAATTGAAAAAAGAGAGTCAAACAGAAAAGGAGATGCATTTGTGGGACATGGTTTCTAGACACCAAAGTCTGATGAGTACAATTTATAATGCCAGAAATTCTGTTATAGGAAGGTCTGTAAAAGTTGCTGACCAAATTAGAGTATGGTAACCCAGTAAACGTCTCAATTTGAGCAGGTACAGTGAGCCCAGGTAGGTGGTAAAAACTAAAGGGAAAAATATGTTCCTTTTGGTCTATACATTTACCATAGATCA
The DNA here is from genome assembly GCF_964261635.1 of Lissotriton helveticus. Classification (NCBI taxonomy): domain Eukaryota; kingdom Metazoa; phylum Chordata; class Amphibia; order Caudata; family Salamandridae; genus Lissotriton; species Lissotriton helveticus. The sequence goes on along the minus strand of NC_136070.1, from coordinate 131,183,628 downwards.
CAATCACCAATCTCTAGCTCTACTCAGATACATCCCCACATATACATATAGTGCTGCTACATAATTACCCATATTCAGAATATTTTATTTTAAATATATTAAAAATGAGTCAAAGTTCTCCTTTCTGGTAGGGTGATTTGTAATACATATTCTTTAAAGCCCATAAGGAATCACAGAATATTCTACCACAATGTTGCACTATTTCATCAACTGAATAATTTATTAAACAAAATGAAAAAGAGAGAGTACATAAGGCAATGCACTTTGTCATTGGTAAAACCACCAGCTGTGTAGACATTTAATCAAAATCATCACATGACCAATTCCAAATTTTTCATCTATTATGCCACACCGTTCCACAAATTAAGCCTTATTGCGGTATCTCACTGATTCACACCATCTTTTTAAGGACCAAAGCAGTAACTCTTTTTTTATTGATTATTTTGCACCAATATATAAATATATATATTCTCCAGTCACCCTAAATTCCCCTCACTGTTTCTAAACAAGCAGACATTTCAAAAATCATCTTTACATTAAAACTAATCACTATCAATTAAAAATTTTTAAAACTTTGTTAAAAGACAACAACTTTGGGGCGTGGCTAAACTAGCCAAGATGGCGGACGGGCTCCCTTAGAGCTCCGGTCGGCTACCCGTCGCACCGACGATGAAACCTACCACCATGCAATTCTAACGCCTCCAGCAGCTGTAGGAGACTCCCGGGACCACCTGGGGGGCCTCGGAGAGAGACGGTGTATCCGGGGTGCACCCGCACCGGCCCCTGACGACCTCGGCAGATCCTCCCCCAAAATGGCGGCGCCCAGAGACTGACGCGGGAGGTCCCGGGTGACCGGAGCGGTCCCCGCCATTACCGGGATCTGGAGCGCCCAACACGCCTCACCGGTGAGCTGCGACATCCGGAGTGCGTTGTCAAATACAAAGCGCAGCGGAATCCAGGGAGGAGCTGTGGACCCTGGACCCACAGCGGACACATGGCGCACTGAGAGCCGAGCGCACTCCCTCCGTTGCGGGGGGCCTAGACGGGTGCGACCCCTGGTGACTCATCGCGGCACACACACGCGGGGACCAGTGCGGACCCGGCTGCTCGGCGCTGGACACCGGGGAGGCCGCCCGCGGATGATCCCGAGAAGTCCCCAATCCAAGATGGCGCCACCGGAGTGACTTCGTGAGGGAGAGGTATGGAGACTCCAGAATCTTAAATCCGGTGCCCAGGAGCCAGCGTCGCTGAGTGCCGCCTGGGAACCACGCGGCGGGGAATACCAGGGAGCAAGGACACGTGCGCCCCCGGGGTGAGCTCTGATGCCCGACTCGGGCCCCCAATGTCAGACCAGAGGCCTTCTAGAGAACACTGACTCACTGTGGCTGCACTCAGTGAGGGGACCAGGAGTAGCGGGTGGCCCCGGCGGTGCAGACGGGGAAAGTCCACACGGAGAGCCTTCCACCTCCCCTGCCGAGGACGTGCCACGGACCCCCCGCAGCCAGACGTCAGGAGCCCAGCCTGGAAGAGCAACACTGGACGGAGGACACCCCGGAGGCCCGGTTTGCCCAACGTTGCTACGGACAGGAGCCTGAACCACATCTAGCAGGACGTATCGGACCGAAAGGTCACCCACGCCACCCATGGGGCGCACACTGCGGACGGTGCCCGTGACGCCAGTGCCAGCTCAGAGACGATCACCTTCCCCGGGCCCCTCACGCGGATCGAAGACCGGAGGTCCTTCACAGGAATCGAACATGTCCACGAAGCTAGACAAAGACCTGGCGGCCATCGAGCACTCACGAGTCTCCATGGAAACTAAATTTGGGGAACTGGCCTCGGACATCACCCTGCTACGCGACGACCATAGGAAGCTAGCGGATAAGGTGAAGCAGGAGAGTCACACGCTCCAAGAACTGAAACCTCAGGTCCACCTCAATCAAAAAGCCATCAAGGACCTACAAGAGAAGGTCACTTTCCTAGAACGCAAGACAGACGATTTAGAAGGACGCTCCCGCCGGAGCAACATACGTCTGATCAATCTGCCGGAGGGAGTGGAGAAGGAAGACCCTGTCCGATATATAGAGACCTGGATAAAAACGTTCACCCGGACCCAAGATCTAACGCCGTTCTTCTCGATAGAAAGGGCACACAGGGTCCCGACTGGACGACCTCGAACTGGCTTCCCGCCCAGACCATTCCTTCTGAAGCTTCTGCACTATCAGGACAGGGACACGATTCTACGGGCGGCCAGACAAGCGAAAGTCCTCAGGGTGGAAGACAAAAATGTGATGGTGTTCCCGGACTATTCCCAAGCAGTGCAGCGCCAACGCGCCACATTCTTGGCAGTAAAGCAAGCCCTGCGCCACCATAAGATACAGTATGCCCTCCTGTTCCCGGCCCGTCTCAAAATCATCTATGAAGATACGACACACTTCTTCACGGATCCCGCGGAAGCCAGACACTGGTTGGATCATCACAGTCAGCCTCGATCAGACCGCGAGGATACGCCGTCGAGTTCTGCGTCCGACAAACGGCGACGACTCCGAGCCAGGAAGGTCACTCTCACACAGATGAATCGCCCACCGTCGCCCAGCATCAAACGTGTCCCGGACAAATCATAGCAGACCGACGGAAAGCCATTCAGGCAGCGACGGAGGTCAGGCTACTGGACGCTGAACAGGAGATGGATCGAGGCCCCCACATCTTCACATACGAGGATGAGGGTCAGAGCGATGGCCGCACCTCCAGAGATGGGTCCGCCTCCCCGCCACTGGTGACCCCGCAGACGGCGGATACACTTATCTGATAGCGACTGGCACATTCAGCGGTAAGATTGAGTTGATGGAACAACCAGCCGGCGAGGGACGCCGGGAAGACACGCCTAAGGTATGAGTGGTAGCATACACACACGCTGAGACACAATGCGGCGGGTGGCCTTGACCCGAGATCGGGGATCCACCGCTTCAACACCCCCTCACACCAAACGAACTAGAGACAGTACGAGAAGTACAGTTTGGACTCATCATGCCTTGCAATGGGCCCCTTCAGTTGGGACTGTTTCCCATATGTTGTTTCCATGTTACGTCCTTTCCCTTTTAACCCTGATACCTACACGGGAGATGGTACTCTGGTCACGGCGATACCACATATGGAGGGAGGTCATGCGAGCGAGAGTGGCCCTGGGTATAGCCGAGGGGAGACGAGTGCACCGACCAACACGATCGACATCCTCACATGACAAAACCCTCTAACTCGGACTTTACATTTATCACACTAAACGTCAGGGGGTTACACACAGCAAGCAAACGATATGCAGTCTATGCCTATCTAAAGAGACAGCAGGCGCATATAGCTCTCCTCCAAGAGACTCACTTGACGACGGCGGAAGTTGGCAAGCTGCAGAGGAAGTGGAGGGGTATGATCTGTGCCACGGGGTACTCCGCATTTGCCAGGGGCACACTTATTTGGGTCAGGCCGGGAGTCCCCTTTCGAGAACAATCCAGGGTGGTAGATAAGGAGGGACGCTATGTATTACTGGAAGGACAACTGGATGGACAGTCTATCCTGATAGGCAGTATCTATGCCCCAAATGTGGAACAGAACGCCTTTTGGTCTCGCCTCACGAACACACTGGCGCACCACACTCACACCCCTTGGCTACTAGGGGGGGATTATAACAGTGTCTTAGACACGACCCTCGACCGGTCCCGCCCCCCGCCACCACGGTCACCAATACACAGACAGACGGAACTCTTCAACGAGTGGGTTCGACACTGGACACTACCGGACACGTGGAGAGCACTGAACCCCACAACGAAACTATACTCGTTTCACTCCATTCCACACGATCTTCGAGTGAGACTCGACCGATTTCTGTGCTCACCTGCTATACATGCCAAAGCCAGACACACAGACTACCTAGGCAGAGTGCTATCAGATCACTACGCCCATGTCCTGACCCTCCGATGGAAACCACCCCACCCCCCAGTACCGACCTGGAAGCTCCCTCGGGAGTGCCTCACAGACCCGGCATTCACACACGATCACGGGGAACACCTGCAGGAACACTTCAGATGCAATGCGGGCTCGGCGTCCTCTAGTCTCGCTGAATGGGATGCACACAAAGTAGTGGCGAGGGGACACTGCATTCAGCAAGTGTTAGGAGTGCGAAAGGTGCTAGAACGCGCATTACACACCACAGAACAGAAGCTAGCAACTATGCTGCAAGCAGATGACCGTGGCGAGGTGACCCAGATACAAATAGCAGAGGCTAAAACAAAATACGCTGAGACACTGCGGGACCTGCGAAAATACAACTTCAGAAAATATGCCAGTAAGGTACACCGGGAGGGCAACAGGGGTGGCACACTCTTAGCATGGTTAGCTCGACAGGACCCCGACTTGAAACCTATCACGGAAATTACAGACCAAGCCGGTCACCTCCAGACTTCCCAGGTAGCGATCATGCAGGTTTTCTACACATATTACTCGCACATATACCAAACTTCCAGCCAAGGCGACACCCTTGTGGCGTCCAACTTCCTACTCCCTTTACCAATCCCCCAGGTCTCGCCAGCGCTCCGCAAGGACCTAGACAGGAAATTAACGCAGAACGAGATTAAGGCAGCGATGGGGACGCTTGCCAGGAACAAGGCCCCAGGCATGGACGGCTTCCCCCTCGAGTATTACCAGACGTTCGTAGCTCACCTCGCCCCGCGTCTAACGACTATGTTCGAAGACGCACTCAAGACGGGAATCCTCCCACGCTCCCTCAGAGAATCATTAATAGTATCGTTCCTAAAACCACACAGGGACCCCCAACTCCCATCGTCCTACAGGCCGATCACATTACTTAACTCAGACTGTAAAATCCTGGGTAAACTGTTAGCGACGAGGTATGCCCAAGTCGTACCCCAATTGGTCCACCCCGACCAAAACGGATTCGTACCAAACCGCAACACATCCCAAAATCTCCGTAGACTCTTCCACGTCCAAGACATGACTCGTGCCCAGTTCCCGAATGCAGCTTGCCTCATACTAGACCTCGAGAAGGCATTTGACACCCTCCTATGGCCATATTTGTTCGCAGTCATCGCTAAGAACAACTTTGGCTCCCGCCTCATCGCTTACACTAAGCTCCTGTACACACAACTTAAGTCCAGGGTCCGTATCGGCACTTATATCTCCCCGGAATTCACCGTAAGCAGAGGAACTAGACAAGGATGCCCGTTGTCACCCCTCTTGTTTGCCTTGGCGGTTGAACCTCTGGCGATACGCCTGAGACGAGAGGGTGAAGACTGGGGTATCCCCCTAGCGCATATGTGGCACTGCGTATCTCTATACGCAGATGACCTCCTGATCTATGTTAGGAATGCCACGAGCGACCTGACGTGCATCTGGAGAACGCTAGAGGAGTTTGCGACAGTGTCAGGCCTAAGGGTCAACTGGGGGAAATCATCCATATACCCGTTGAGCCCCCATATGGCCCCCTTCGAAATCCGAATGGGTACTCAATCACTCGCCTGGAACGCCGACGCCCCCCGATACCTGGGAGTACGGTTGTACCACACCCCGGAGGACTTATACACAGGGAATCATCGTAGGACACTAGCTGGTCTTCGATCGGCGGTCAACTTCTGGAAGACACTCCCACTGGCGCCCATAGGCCGAGTGGCACTGGCAAAAATGATCATGCTCCCCTGCCTGCTGTATAGCTTCGCGAATCTCCCAGTGATCCCACCTCGATCATTCTTCGGGGAACTGAACACTCTTCTGATAGACCTGATATGGGGAGGGGGTCGAAAACGGGTGGCGCTCACCACACTATACCTGCCTACCACGGAGGGGGGACTGGGAGCGCCGGCCTTTGAGGCATACTTTCTAGCGGCCCAGCTCCAGTGGCTGTCCTACTGGACGGCGGGACGCCACACAGGAGAGACCATCACAACTACTGGTCCTCTCTCGCAGGCCGCGATCGTCAGACTCTTGTTGCCGGGCACTAAACCCATGCGGACACGTCCCCTGCAAGTGTCCGTAGCTCGAACGTGCATGATGCGGATACACCGCATGTCCAAAACACAACCACCGTATTCGCCTTTGCTGCCATTGGTGGGTTTCCCTCGCAGGGAATCGTATTATTCCCCGGGCACGCTTCGGGTTTGGACGGAGCTGGCGGTCACGGAGATCGGATCTCTGTTTGACGACGGGCAGTTGCAGACGTTTGAGCAGCTGATGGACCGTTATGACCTACCCCCTGGTCAGTTTTTTCTCCATAGGCAATTACTGGATAGCAGCGGTACGCACTGGAACCTAGGGGCCGGCGAACCAGCGACGCATCCAGTGATTCACACGATCCTGCACATGGGGGTGGGGAGACACTTAGTAACATGGCTCTACAGGGCGGTGCGCTCGTTAATCCTCCCATCCCTCCAGTCTCTACGCCAGAAGTGGGAGACAGACTTCGGCAGAGTGGTCCATGACGGGGAGTGGAGGTCAGCCCTGGAATATCCCAAAAAAGTCTCCAGGAACGCAAGGTTCCGCACATACAGTTCAACGTCCTCCACAGGGCTTATCTTACACCAGGCCGCCTCCAAAGATTCTTCCCGGACACTCACTTTGAATGTCCCCAATGTCGAACCCCGGGTGCAGACTTCAGGCACATGTTTTGGGATTGCCCCACTCTCCGCCAGTACTGGGACACGATCCACCGTACCTTAGAAGAGACCACGACCATTGCCACCATGAACACATGGGAGGCATGCGCACTCGGAATTTTCCGCAAACGGAAAACTGAGAAAACGCAATACCGATTCCTATCACTAGCAATCCTCTTAGCGAAACGCGGTATCGCCATGCACTGGAGAGCCCCTACGGGTCCACCGGAGGCAGCATGGATCGGTGCGGTACTTAAATGGGGAAAGGCGGAGGAAGAGGTACTACGGGAGGAGGAGGTACGGGGACATCGCAAACATCCCATATCCCAGGAGTGGGCCCAACTACTATACACCTTCACACAGACGACACGCCCTCAGGAGTCCTCTACAGCCACACAATCCCAGGTACGACCGACGACACCGACCCCCATGCTTCCATAACCATATCATGGAGTCTACACACCAGTTGTGAGTGACCACAAGCGACGACCCCCCGACACCCAGACACAAATCACCGACGCTCGCTATAGGCCTCTACCTAACAATCTGAAACTATACACACTGTGCTAGGACGCAGTGACCTAGAACCCCCCCCTCCCGTCCTCCCCTCACTCCCACCCCTCCCCCAAGTTAATCAGTTCACCCCCATAGTTCCTGGGAAAGAAGACATGCTTGAACTAGACAGAATGCTACTCGTACATATTACTCGCTGATTGACTTCACGCATAGAGGCACCACGATGCCACATGTTATCACGTATCACACCCACATTCCTGATGCCTATAGCACCACCCCCACGGTACCTGACACGACACGAGCTCACCCCCCACGGGTGCAATCGACAGTCTAGCACATTCAGGACGGTCCCGCTCGTGGTGGATACAGGCGCTATGGTGGGAAGCCATGTGATACGTGCCACTAAGGCATACGGATACGGTCGATAGATTGACAATGACCCTGAACTGTGAAATGCCTAACAGAACTCACATCTCGAATTGTATCTCTATGACTTCAATTTATGTAATGCTCGTTTAACCTTGATTGAACACTGTCGTATTATTCATGTACATGCAACCTAAAACCCAACAAACAAATTCAAAAAAAAAAAAAAAGACAACAACTTCAAACAATGAGCAACAGTTTTTATCTATATGCATTGTGGTACTTTGTAGCTCCTATATTGGGGTCCATACATATAAACACATATTGTTCAACCTTCATCTAATACACTCATGCTCCAATTCATTACCAGAATAAGATAAATCATCTATTCAGGGCATTGATCTTCTATCCATTTTTTGCCTTATGTGACTCAACTGTACCATTTTAGTCCACAAAGAACAAACCCCTCCATCTTTGTAACACCCCCGTGATCTTATTTACTAAGACGGTGGTGACACTATATATCATATGACTCACCTAGCGAACTTCACAGTTAGTTCCCTGTGTGTGTCTTTTTATTTTTCTGTCCTGAACTTTATTAGTATTTTATCGAAAGGTTTTCACTATCAGGGATCTTCCATTTCATGTATTTAGTGTATGGGAAGAATACAAAAAAATATAGTTGTGGTCACTGTTCCCTGTAAGGTGCGCATATGCTCCCGAGCGAGCAGTGTCATGTGTGAATCGCACATCCTGCGAGAGACTGTTGCAGGTAAGTTTCCCATTTACAGCCTGTTGGGTTAAGGAAGGGCACTCATTCAGCAGCATGTGGCTCCTGCACTTGCTGCATTTCTTTTCTTAATAGAACATGGCTGCTAGGTGATTGTGTGCTTTTGTGAAAGTATGCTCTTTTAACAAAAGGAATGCCGTAAGTCTAGAAGCACGACTTGTGCTTTCAGAACCATCTGAAACGGGGGAGATGCGCGAGCGCGTCAGCCAAGATGGCCGCCGCTATCGGAGCTCCGTGACAGAAACGGCCCGTTTTTTCCATTAAACGACAAATTTGTGTCATAATCTCGGCACGAATAGCAGCGCTTACCTGCTCCTGCTACTTCTTACCTTGGAGGTGATTTTCAAGCGTTTTCTACAGGCAGAAGTCTCCTTTTTGGCTCCATGGTTCCTGCTCCCAGCCTCCCCTTCAGGTACAGCCAGCTTTGAGTGCTTTAGGGGCGGAGTATTCTTCAGGAAAAGGCCTGGCTTGGGCCTAGCCACGCCCACAGTCCAATTTAGCTGCTGCACCACTAGTTTTGAAGAGATTTTTGTTGGTTTTATCTATAATTACCTAATTTCTCTTGTATTTTGGTGCTATTTTTCGCATTTTGGATATTATTCACACTTAGTTGTGAATTTAATCACCTCAAAATGGAAACGAAAAATCTAGCTACTAATAAACGAAAGCAGCAAGTTTCTCCTCCCCCAAATAAATCTAAAGTGGTGGAGTCATCTGAGCCTTCACTTGCATTAATTTTGGAGCAACTTCAAGCATTGCGTCTGAATACTGACACTATTGCCTCAGAAGTTAAACACATTCGCAAAGAGATGACCTCTATATCGATGAAAGTGTCTGATATTTCTATCAAAATTCAGGATAACAAAAATAAACTTGTTGCTTTCACGCCTTTAGTGGCTAAAATATCTCCTATGCATGCTCAGCTGTTAGACATGGAAAATCGCAATAGGCAATACAACCTTCGTATTTTTAATTTGCCTGAAGAAGTTGAAGGGTCTGACTGTCGCTTATATTTGGAATCTTTACTTCCTGGTCTTCTGAATATCAAGTTTCCAGAACAATTTGAGGTGGATAAACCCCATAGAGTCCCCTCACATCGCAATCCTCGTCTTACCAAACCCAGGCAAATGATATTCAAGGTTCTACGTCATCATCATCTGGTGTTAATCAGGAAGGCTGCGAGAGAAATTCCTTCACTTTTAGTGAATGGTCAAAAAATGTTCATTCATCAGGACTGTGCTAAAGAAACGGTTGCTATACGTCAAGAATTCTCTGCTTATCGCCGACAGCTCCGAAGCCTCGGATTTAAATATGGTCTTTTTGATCCTTCGACGATGCGCATCTGGAAAGACAATTTTTCCAAATCTTTTTAACGTCCTGAAGATTTAAGGCAATTTCTTGAACAACAAGCATCATCATCCATGGATACTCATGACCCTAATACTTGACTCTTTCTTATTTGACTTTCCTTGACACTTACATGCATAATCTTTTGTTCATGGGCTCCAACGGTTTTTGGCCATGCTTTCGGAACGGGTGTGAGTTTCCATGTTTCTATTTATGTTTCTTGTTTGTTCCTTTTTCTATCCTTTCATTTTCTCCTATTCCTCTCTCACATATAGAGTTACTATCTTTATTTCTAATCTAGTCATGTTTTTCTTCATCTCTTCTTGTTTCTATCCTTTTTCTTCCTTGCTTCTTATTTCTAATGGCTAATCTTCACAATATTAAAATTGCTTCTCTTAATGTGAAAGGTTTGCGACATCCAGTTAAGCGCACAAAAGTTTTAGATTATCTAGGTAGGTGCAAAGCTGATATCTGTTTTGTTCAAGAAACGCATGTTGATGATAAGATTTTGCAGTATATGAGTAAAAAATGGGTAGACACTATTATATCTTCTCCTGCTCAGGGAAAGAAAAATGGGGTTGCAATTTTCTTTTCTAAACGATTGCACTGTCAGATTTTAAGTAAAATTTCGGACTCTGAAGGCAGATATATTATAGCCAAAATTAAAATTCATGATTCTACTTTATTTTTGCTCAATATTTATGGTCACACGGCAGATGATCCAACGTTTTGGTCCACTATTACTACTGAAGTTTTAAAATTGGATAAAGTCCCGTTGATTGTTGGGGGCGATTTTAATGTTATTGCAGACCCATTGTTGGATAGGTTATCTGCCACTAGATTTCGTCCTCCCAAAGTGTTCCATGCATTTAAGGCCTTTCTTCATACCACAAAATTAACAGATATTTGGCGCTTACACTTCCCCACTGACAAATGTTTTACCTTCTTTTCCAATCCTCATGCTTCCCACTCCAGGATTGATTATTTTTTAATTTCACCATCTCTTATTCAATCTGTAACTACCCCAGTCATTGGTACTATTGATATATCCGATCATGCTTGAATTTCTTTTGTTTTAAATGTTTCTTCCACTTTCCCTAAAAAAACTAGGTGGCGTATGAATACTGGTATTGTCCTCACTGAAAAACACAAACCCAGATTGTTGCAGGCTATTCGAGATTACTTTTTGTTTAATCCAGAAGATTCTACTTCAGTTGTTAATAGATGGGATGCTTTTAAAGCTTATATTAGAGGTATTACAATGTCTATTATGGCTCTTGAGAATAAATTATTCAATTATGAAATTAAACATTTAGAGAAGCAAATTGCAAAATTTGAGCGATTATTCATTACATCCAATGATCCCCAATACAAGGTCAAATTACAAAAGCTTCGATACGAATTCAATGCTCTCCTTAGTAAAAGAGCTGGGGTTCAGCATTCTAACTCTAATGCTCGATTCCGTTTTAACTCTAATAGGTCTGGGAAACTCCTTGCAAACTACTTGCGTATTAAAAGGAATAAAATACAAATGACTTCTATTCATGGTCCTCAGTGCAAGATAGCATTACCCCATAATGATATTGTTGAACAATATTTACAGTTCTATTCCACTCTATACAATAAACCTGATTTTTGTGATAATTCATTAATTGATGCATTTTTTAATTCCTGTGCTTTACCTCAAATTTCCCCTTCAGACAGACTTGGATTAGATTCGCCCATCACTAATGATGAAATCCTAACGGCTATCAAGTCGCTTCCCAAAAACAAATCTCCAGGACCTGATGGTATCCCTGCTGAATTTTATAAAGCATTTCAAGTCCACCTTTTGCCTTATTTATTTCAACTTTTTTCCTTTTTTAGTTCTTCTGGAACCATTTCAGGATCTTTTGCTGAAGCTTTAATTGTTGTCCTTCCTAAGCCTGAAAAAGATCCTACTTTAGTCTCTAATTATAGACCTATTTCCTTAATAAATGAGGATTGTAAATTATATGCTAAAATCCTTGCCACTAGATTAGCCCCTGTTCTTCATTCTATTATTCATCCTGATCAGTCAGGATTCATGAAAAATAGATATTCTGCTAACAACACACGAACCCTATTACATGTTATTGAACAGAGCTCTCACCTTATACATCCTGCTGGAGTTATGGCTTTAGATGCGGAAAAAGCTTTTGATAAAATTCACTGGCAATTTTTATTTAGTACTTTATTATCATTTAATTTTGGCCCCTCTTTTAGTCGTATGATCTCTGCCTTATACTATGCTCCCACTGCTCGTTTATTTATCAATGGCCAAATTTCCTCTCAATTTTCCCTTTTCAGAGGTACCCGACAAGGTTGTCCCCTTTCTCCACTCTTATTTCTGTTGGGAATAGAGCCTTTTCTCAATTATTTATGTAATTGTGATGATGTTCATGGTATTACAATTAACGATGTTACTATTAAAACTTTAGCTTATGCAGACGATGTGTTATTATTTATTAGTAATCCAATTTCCTCTGTCGCCTCCTTATTAGACATTATTGCCAAATATTCGTTAGTTTCTGGATATAAACTTAATGTTACTAAAACAGAATTTTTTCCTCCTAATGTTTTTTGTACCTCTGATATGTTACCGGTATCGGATATTATTTGGCAAAAAAGTAAACTTAAATACCTGGGCATTCTATTTTCCTCCTCCTTATCCTCCACATTAAAATTGAATAGTAATTTTATACTTGAATATGTTAAAAGCAAGACTTCTAGATGGTCTTCTCCTAATCTTACTTGGTAGGGAGAATGGAATCTATTAAAATGAATATTGCTCCAAATTTTTTTATTCCCTTGCAATGATTCCCACTCAGTTTCCTCTGAAATTTTACAAAGACATTGATAAATTATTATCCAAATTTCTCTGGATCAATAAGCCACCCCGAATTTCATATAAAAAGTTGAAAATCCCCAAATGTCAAGCAGGTTTCGGCCTTCCTGACTTTTATCTTTATCACAAAGCTTTTATACTTAAACAAAGTTCCTTATGGTTTAATGTTTGTTCTCTACATAAACCTCCTATTTGGTTTGATATAGAAAATATTGTTTATCCTTTCCCTCTCTCCTCCTTGTTAACTATGTCCCATAAATCTACTATTGTACATCGATCTTCCTTAATCAAATCCTCAAGATTGATAATCAATGATTTAGATCTCAGTTTTGCTTTGCCACTAAGTTCTACTATGGAACTATCACTTTGGTACAGTACCTTTATTAAATTAAATAGGAAGATAACTTTCTGGACTTCCTGGATTAAGGCGGCTATATTCTTTCTTAAAGATGTTTTTGCAATGATGCCTTTATCCCCTTTGATCACCTTCAATTAAAGTTTAAGTTGCCTGATACTGATTTGGTGAAATATCAATTGTTATGTAACTCAATTTTAGACTCCTTCCCGACTGGTATTCCCTCTACACTTACACCTGATTTAATTCGTTATCTTCATGTTGTTTCTGCATCTTCCAAGGCTGTTTCTATTTTGTATAAAAAATTTGCTCCTTCTATCGGTACCAATATCGGTAGACTTTCCACATTCTGGAATGCTGAGCTTTCAACTTCTATTTCTTTTTAAGTTCAAGAAAATTTTATTAGGCAGAAAAAATAAGCATCAATACATAATGTAAGCAAATAAAGAGGAGGGAAATGGGAAAGGGGGGGAAAAGGAAAAAAAAAAAAGGGGGGGAAAATAGGGTACAATATGTAAGAGAGAATAAACAACATAATACTGAGCATGGGTAATCGGAAATAAGCATATAAGATACATCAATCACAAGATAAAAGCTTAATAAGAACTAAGAAGAAAAAAGCAACAACATAGTAGATAATCAAGGAAGTGGAAAGGGTATCATGGAGGTTTGGGAACCTCTTGTTGAGCAGGCGTTGGGCGGGAAAAGTGGGCAGAGCAATTATCTAAGTATATCGTGATAGGGAGCCATAAGTCTGCACGTTTAGCTGCTAATTGTATAGGGAAAACAAACGCATTATCAAGTCTATGATTATGACAAACATTGTACCACCATGCTTTAAAAGAAATATTGGATGAATTTTTCCAATTAACAGTGATCTGCTGAAAGGCAACAGCCAATAACAAATCCACAATGCGAACATACATATCTACTTCTTCCCAGCAAGAGGATAAACTACCCAGAAAAAGATGAGTATGAGAAAAAGGAATACATGTGTGAAAAATAACATTAATTTGAGCCCAAACTTGTAACCAAAAATCGTGCACATGTTTACAGAGAAATAACATATGAAATAAGGTAGCATTAGGGGAGGAGCAAGACCAGCATGTGTCTGGGGTAGCAGAGAATCGTTTGTGAAGTGTGTAAGGAGTATGAAGTAATCTGTTTTATATGAAAAACAAGGATTGTGTCAGAGAAGCTGCTCTAGAATTTTTACGGATTTTTATCCACACCTTATCCCATAAGGATATCGGCCAGTCTGTAGCGAGGTCGATTTCCCATTGATTTTCGACCTTGGATTTAGGCCTGGTGAACTCACATGTGTGAAGGTATTTATAGATGGAGGATGCTTTGGGAATGGTGCGCAAGAGAGAATGAAGTTGAAGAGCAGGGTCTTGGGAAACAGGGGGAGGGGACAAACATGACAGTCGCGTGTAGACCTCCAGGATTGCAGCTTTAAGCAGGAGATATTTGGGAGCAAAAGACAAGGGCAAGCCAAAGGAAGAGCGGAGAGTAGGAAAGGGTAGAAAGGTGGAACCGGAGAAGAGCTGTGAAATCCAAATCAACCCTAGAGCTCTCCAAGATTTCCAGTAGAAGGGCTTGTGACCAATTAAGAGGTATTTGTTATGCCAGATGGTGGAGGAGAGGAAATCAGCGATAGTTGTGGGAGGAGAAGGAGCAGCAGACAATAGGAGCTTAAGGGTATATTTGTGGATGGGAGTGGGAATCGAAGAAGGTTTACGGGAGAAAGCAAGATATTCTGCAAAAGAAAACGGGGAAAGGAGGGTGTGCTCAACTTTAGTCCACAAAGGACAAGGGGAGGTGGGATCTTGCAGCCAAAGTGAAGCTTGGCGTAATATAAAGGCCTTCTGATAGGCAGGGAAGTCAGGAAAATTAACTCCACCCTCAGAGGTGGGGCAAATAAGTCTAGCAAGAGACATTCTGGGCTTCTTAGAGTTCCACAAAAAGGAGGACAGAGTTGAATAAATTTTTTTGAAAATTTTTACTGGGATGGAAACAGGGATCTTTGACAACGTGTATAGGATTATGGGAGAAATCATCATTTTAATAGTGTCAAGACGACCCCACCAGGATAGGTATAACAGATGCCATCTAGCAGTAAGGTCCGCAATCTTATGTGTGCATTTGGTCATACATAAGGACACAGTGTCTGGAATGGAGGGGGTGACATACAATCCCAAATATTTAATATGAGAAGGACTCCATGTGAAATGTGAAGCACTAAAGTCTTGTTTAAAAGTGAATTTGGTTAAAGGAAGGATCTCACATTTATCGTGATTAAGCTTATACCCAGAAATAGAAGAATAGTTCCGAACCTCATCTAGGAAAGCAGGGATAGATTCTGCAGGGTTGGAAATAAAAAGTAAAATGTCGTCTGCATATGCAGCGAGTTTAATATGGGAATCTGCAACTTGGAAGCCATGAATAGCAGGATTTTGATGGAGTTTGGACAAAAAGGGTTCTAGGGCAGGATTGAAAAGGAAAGGGGAGAGAGGACAGCCTTGACGCACGCCTCTACCGAGGTCAAAATAAGAGGACATTTGACCATTTGCAAACACTGCAGCTCTTGGGTGGGAATATAATAGAGAGACTAGGGAAATAAATTTAGGGCCAAAACCAAACCACCCAAGAGTGTGAAAGAGGTATCGCCACTCAACCCTATCAAGCGCCTTCTCGGCATCTAAGGCAATCGCTGCAAGTGAATGTTGAAAATGGGACGACTTTGACAGGATGTTAAATAAGAGTCTAGTGTTGTCCGTAATATAACGGCCTTTAACAAACCCAGATTGCTCTTCTCCTAGGAGGTCAGGAAGTAAATGATATAATCGGATTGCCAATGTCTTAGCAAATAGTTTATAGTCAATATTAACTAAGGATATGGGCCTGTAGTTTTTGCAATATTTTGCGTCCTTCCCAGGTTTTGGTATTAAACAAATGTGAGCATCCGAAAAGGTCCCCGAGGAGGCACCTTGAGCACAAAAGACGTGAAAGAGAGTGTAATTTTGGATTCAACAACGTAGAAAAGTGGAGGTAAAATTCAACGGTGAAACCGTCAGGACCAGGAGCCCTATTAAGTTTGAGGTTCTGCAATGCAGTGAGCAGTTCCAATTGTGTAATGTTAGATTCTAAAGAGGAAAGGTCGAGAGGGAAATTGGGTGGCTTTTGAATAGTAGAGAAGAAATGAGCGAGGGAGCTGGGAGAGGATTGGGTTTCAGAAGTGTATAAGGTCTCATAAAATCGTGAAAACTCGATGAGGATATCAGCGTCTTTGTGTTTCAAGGTGTCACCAGAGTCATAGATAGATTCAATATTTAACTTATTGTGTTTAATCTTTAGATAATTAGCTAGAAGCTTTCCTGCCTTGTTTCTGCCCCCATAAAATTTAGCAGTAGATTTCAGCAAATACAAAGAAGCATCCTCCGTGGATTTCTCATTAAATTTCATTTTTGCTGCAACAAGGGCCGTCAGACTATCAGCAGAGTGAGAGGTGAAATAGGCCTGTTCCAATCTCTTAATATCTGAAAGGAGAAGGTTAGTGAAATGACGAGCAGCTTTGCGTTTGTGCGCAACGTAACTAATAATAAAGTCACGTGCTGCTGCCTTAAAGGCATCCCAAATAGTGTGTTTCAGAATACTAGGGGTATCATTAATCAAAAAGAATTCATCAAAAAAGGAAGTGAAGGCGGGAGTGAACTTGGTGTCAGAGAGGAGAGAGTTGTTAAAGCGCCATCTCTTTGGACCATCAACCTTAGGAAATACATCTACGCTAGTGAGAACAGGAGCATGATCGGAAAGCAAAATCGGGCCAATCTCAGAATGCAAAAGTGATTGAGCCAGATTATGGGATACAAAAACATAGTCAAGTCTCGACTGGGAGCGATGGCACGGAGAGTAAAAAGTATACTCTCGTAATCTCTGGTTACAAAGACGCCAGGAATCTACCAACTTATGTTGGGAAATGGCCTGGCTGAACAATTTGTGTGGTTTGTTGGGAACATAAGGGGCCATGGATTTCCTAACAACAAAGGGATCGAGAGGTTGATTACAATCCCCAGCCAGGATGAAATTGTGGTCCATAAATTTGGTGAGAAGCGAAGAAAATTCAGCCCAGAAGAGAGGTTCACCGGTGGTTGGGCCATAAACATTGAGGAGAGAGATTGGAACACCTCTAAGTGATAGTCTAACATAGACCCATCGACCCATATTATCCGATTCTTGGGCAAGAATTTGGAAGGGGAGTGATTTACAACAGAGGACTGCCACACCATTCCGTTTACCATCACCCTGTGAGTAAAAGACTTCACCCACCCATCCACGTTTAAGCTTAACAGACTCTGCATCGGAGAGATGAGTTTCCTGAAGGAAAGCGATATCAACATTCAGTTTGGCTAGATGTGACAAAATCCGTTGACGCTTAATCGGAGAATTAATACCCTTCACATTCCACGACAATATATTCAATGACATAGCAATAATAAAACTTCTAAAAATATGCAATATATCAAAAGTAAATGAAAAACCCATGAATAGAAAGAAAGAAACAGAAAGAGAATGAAAAGCAGTATAGACATGCTGAGATAGAGAAGAAGAAGATAATAGACGAAAACGTGAGCGTGAGCATGGAGAATAGAATGTAAAGAAGCCAGTTAGAAATTCAGACATAGAGTAAGAAAAAAGGGTAAAATGGAGAGACATATGTAACCTGAAGAACATGGATTGCAAATCTTACATAAGCAAGGAGGTCTGAAAAGAGGATGGAGGACAGGACATAAACTTAGGAGCAAAAGCAAAGGAAAAGGAAAGGGAAAAGGGAGAAAACAAAAGGAGAGAACAAAAGATGAATACAGGAAACGAAGGAGGGAACAAAAAAAGAACATACCTATAAAGGAGAAGTACGAGAGAGGGTGGAGGAGGGGAGGAGCCACATGAGTGAAGCGGTACATCCAAGGGCAACGAAGCGGGGACCGGGAGACATCATCAAACATAGAAAAAAATCCTGTGAGGACAAAAAGGAGAATAAAGGATTAAGGCATGACAAGAAGTTAAGTTGAGAACATAACTAACAACGAATGACAACCACCATGCAAATATAACGAAGAACCAACAAAGTGGGCCTCATAAAAATCAAAGACAACCAAGATCAACTGTAAGGCGAAAGAAGTCTCTGAAAAGGAATAAGAAAGCATAATGCAACAGCAATTAGAAAATCATAGGACCACTAATCAACCAGGAGCAGAAGATGAAGGTCCAGAGGAATCCATGGCAGACGTTTTGTGCGCGTTGATGAAACTTTGTAAACGTACTGGGTCTTCATATGTTGTAGTCTTATTATTATAGGTAACTTTGAACAAACATGGATGATAGAGGCCGTATCTTGCTCCCATCACACGGAGGTCTCTCTCAAACTCAGAAAAACCTTGCGACGATTGGCAGTAGCTTTAGCATAGTCCTGTGCGAAGAACAGGGATGATCCAGACCATGTCAAATTCGAGGAAGATTTGGCAGCCGCCAGTACCATTAGAAGATCAGTATATTCTAGAAAATAGAGGATGACCCCCCTAGGCGGTTGTGAAGGAGATGTAGAGGAAGGCGGTCGACCCAATCGATGAGCACGTTGAATGTTGAGGGATTTGTCCTGTGGTAAACGCAGGAGCTTGGGCAAGAACGACTTAAAGAAGGCAATTGAGTCGGACCCCTCAAGTCCTTCAACTAAACCATAAATACGGAGGTTATTACGTCTGTTTCTGTTTTCCAACTGCTCCACCTGCCGTTTAAGATCTGAGACTTGGGAGTGCAAGTGGGATACAGTGGAGGATGTTTCTTGAAAAGATTGAACGGATTTGTCAACTGCAGTCACCCTTGTTTCCATTTGCGACCAATTATCTGTAAGGACCTGGAGCTTAACGTTAGTCTCTTCCATAAAAGGGCGCAAGGATCGTATTTCATCCAGCAATAACTCCATAGACACCTGTACATTTTGTTTTGGAGGCGAAGGGGGAGTTGACTTTAGTCTCTTCATAGTAGTTTTAGAATTATCTTGTGAAGGCCTGGGAGGATCCATTGTTGTGTCTGAGCCAGAAGAGTTAAGAGAATCTTCCAGTTGTGAGAAGGCTGAGAAGACTTTAGAATTCTTCACAATATGAGGTTTAGTCGTGCTAGGCAAGCGCGACATTGATTTAAGTCTGCCCATGTAACAAAGACGTAGAGTATCTGACGTAGTAGAAGGCACAGGATATACAAATGAAGTTACCAAGAGGGAGAGCAATACAAGGGTGCAAAGGTAGTTGAATGCATCAATGTTAAGATAGAGTCATCACCACGGGACTCAGGTGCGCACAGCAGCGTAATAACTGTAGAAGAGCAGAAACTATCCACTGGCATGAAAACGAGGCATTGTTTACCTGGTGAGAACACTTCAAGGAATAGGCAGCAAGGTAGCAATCACAATGCTGGCAGCCTTGAGCAGGTAAGTAGGAAATGCCCCAGTCAGACACATAACGGAAGCCAGCAATGAATAGTAATGAGGAGCCTTGGCAGTAAATAACAACAAAACGAGATGCATTAAAGTAATCCTCAACTTGCAGGTGAAGGTAGAGAGTAAACACTATGAAGCGTTGACAAAAGTTAAGGCAGGGTAAACAACTCCCTTGTAATTATGAGGGAAGACGGGACTTCATGAGGAGATATGAGCCTTACGCTTCACAAAATGGCGGACGCGCCGGAAAAAGGGTCACACAGCGCTTAACTCCAGCTGAAGATGAAGTATACAGGCATTAGGAAGGTCTATAAGCCCAACTGGATGCACTGGTAGCGTGTGCTTGAAATGTAGAGCTGGTAGTCCAGTGACTACAAAATAGTGCACATTGCGCATGGATCGTAAGATGGTGGCCGCTACCGGGAGATTCTTCACATAACTTACAAGTGCCGAGAACAACGTCGCAGAGGCGTGTGAAGGCTTCCAGGGATATCAAACACAGTCAGGACATGTTCCGACGCCTGAGCAGCTGTCCTTCACAGGAGTGTGCACACAGGAACCGGCTTGTCTCTCGGAGCCGCGACGGAGCCTCACTCGAGCACCGCCATCACTCGCGGGCGCCAAGCCACGCCCCTCAACTTCTATTTCTGATGACTCTTGGAGAGTTATTTGGCTCAATAATATTTCTGGTTAGCTGCCAGTGTCTCTTTATCAAACGAACGCCTATATTTTGTTTAATTCCTTGTGGTCACCAGTACGTTTGCATAATGCCAAATTATTACCCTCAAATCTTTGTTGGCATTGTAATTCACACCCTGGTACGTTACGTCACATGTTATTTGACTGCCCTATTATATTCAAATTTTGGTCTGAGGTTTGGGACATAATTTTGAAAATATTACCAATTCATGATGTTCTTTCTTATGAGTTGCTAATTTGTAAATCAATTGTACTCTCACGTTCTCTTCCTGATTTTCAGGCAAAGTTGTTTAATTTTTTGCCGCCCTAAAATCAATTACTTATTGTTGGAAAGATGCTTCTTCACTTTCTGTTCATGCTTGGTGGTCATGGCTCATACTCACAAGAAGAGGTGCTCAGCTATCGCTTCAGGGAGTTAACCATAATTTGCTTTCTTTTCAATCTTTTTGGTCACCTATAGATTCTTACATGATGTTGTAATTGCTGCTTTTATGATTACCCTGCTTATATAATTACAAATTGTTTGCAGTTTATATTGTTCTGTTTATAGTAACTCTGTGTTTTTTCAGTCATATGATATAATGTCTACCCTTCCTTCCCTCTCTTCCCCCCTCCTTCCTTTCCCTGTTCTCATTTTTCTTTCACTCTGATTGCCTGTTCTTTTATGATGATTTATTAGTCCATTATTACCTCTTCATATTTTATTATGGTCACTTGATTGGATTTTATTGCTATGTAATGCCTCTTTTTTTGTAGTGTCTCTTTATGTCATTCTCTTTTGAAACTTCAATAAAATTATTCTGAACTAAAAAGAACCATCTGAAACGACATGTCGTGGTTCTAGACTTGCTGCATTTCTTTTGTTAACAGGAGGCGGCTGCGCAGCAGAAAGAAAGCCTAGCATTGCCCATTCAGGAATGATAAACAGAGGCCTATTTGTACGTGGTCTTAGAGCAGTGGTGGTGATGGGGGGTGGGGTCTGAGGAGTCTGAGGGTTCTAATTTAAGGACATGAGTTTCCCTACTTTTTTTTCAAGGGTCATCGGTCCCGGACCGATAATTCCACAAGTAGAAAAGCTTCAGCTGAGGTGCTATTCAGGGAGCCTTCTGAGCTATGAAACCTTAGCTGGGGCAGACAGCTAAACAACCCTTCTAGGCAGGTGAAGTCTAAAGAAAGAAGTGGCAGAGAAACGTAAATGTGCACAAATGCTCAATCTGCAAATGTAAAGAGCTCCTTGACTCAGTGTTGGCTTTAACTGATGGAATCACTCAAATCTTCCTGATTAAACACATTTATACATTTTGAGCGGTATTGTAAAGGAGCAACTCGCTAATATGTGAAGTGTGTGCTTTTAAAAGAGAGTCGTTTAAAAAAAATGTACTATGTATAGCCCGCAAAAAATCTATATTTTGAAACACTTTTTATCGTAAACCTTTTTGCGGATTTTGTAGGAGCCTATCTTTACTGTGTGTGATACAAGTTTAAAATAATGACTTTCATGTTCACAGTGCTTTTTGTCACAGGCAGGGACCTTGTAGCATTTAACATATTGTCGTGTAGTTCCTTAAATACCCATGTAGGACCTGCTTGTTTGGATAACATAAACTGAGGGATTGGTGGCAGACTGGTTCCATTCACACCCACCAAGAAATGGTAGCCTAGTTGCATTTAGCTAGGTCCCAGTGCCACTAGTGTCTCCTCTCATCGGGGAGATTGGTTTATGGCAACCTTAGAACATGACAACCCTGATCCCTCAGGACCATGGAAACAATGTACTACCTTTCGCTCAGTCACTTGTGCTCATTTAGTTTATCTCAGAGATAGACAGAATAAACAGTCTGGGCGTTTCAATAAGGGTTTATTGAACAGTTGTTATTCTCCTGTAAAATATATGAGCTGCAACAACCATTAGACAGCGGCAGAGATATATGATTAGCAGTACAGTGAATATAAATGGATAGTACAGTTCTACCATCTTGCAATAAGCATGAATAAATACATGAATATAAAATGCATGATAAATATGCGTGTACTCCTATCTAGATGTACCTAAGTGTACCTAGCATGTGATTCGGTGTGAAGCCAAGTATCCCTACAGGCATTGGCCCTTTTTGGAGGCGACACAGATCAAGTATGGGGTTGGCCCCAATTTTCTAAGATGGGTGGGTCTATTATATACGGATCCTAGGGCCCAGGTTAAAATAAATGGTGTAATGTCTGAGGATTTCCCGGTTCGGAGGGGGACGCGCCAGGGATGCCCCCCGTCCCCGCTACTGTTCACCCTCACGGTCGAAATAGTGGCGTGTGATATCCGTCAGGCGGAGGGGGTACACAGCTTCCACATCACACAGGCGGACCTACAAGAGGAGAAGATTTCATTATATGCAGACGATATCCTCCTATACGTGACACCGCCGACGATTACAATTCCGGCATTGTTTGAACTTTGAGACAAGTATGGCTCCTTCTCAGGCTACAAGATAAACTGGCACAAATTGAATTTGTATAGCCGGCACCCGGAAGAAGATTGGCCCCCACTACCGGGAGCCTTACAGGTCACCCAATCTGGATTTAAATACCTGGGGGTCTACCTGACAACCGACAAACAAGTTCCCTATCAAAAAAATATACTTAGGGTATTTAAGCACTTTGCAGAAGACGCCCTCCGGTGGAATTCCCTACCTCTGACGATCCTGGGCCGAGCGGCAATGTTCAAAATGATTGCATTGCAACGATTTCTGTATGCTCTACAGAATGAATATTTTACCTTACCCCGACAGACATTCCAGACAATTAATGCCGAACTGCGCGCCCTTCTATGGCTAGGGAAGAAACCTAGAATAGCCCTAGCTACAATCCAACGAAATCAATATAATGGGGGGGGATCTCCCTGCCAGATATAGAGGCCTATTACTGGGCAGAGCATTTCGCACCGATAAATGAATGGCTACATGCACCGGCGGTGAGTGGTTTTAAGGGTTTTCCACTCACCCAGTTGCACCACTATTTCACAGCGCGCTTATCATTGATGCATATACTTAAGACTGTGCACCCTTTGCTTTTCTGACACTTCAAACCTTGCATAATTTCTCCTCTATTAAGTCAGTACAGGGTAGCCGCCGCGCATTCATATATCTACCACCATCTGGTTTACGTCCGGACATTGAGTTCTTTACTATTTTCCCTAATATGGATCGCAGCAAAGTGGCAGAAGAACTTTTTGATAATCTGGCCAAGGGTATGTCTTCCCAATCAGCTTCCATTAGCTCTAATCCCCCATGGAAGTAGGGATTGAAAGAGGACTTTCTCAAACTAGAGAGACTTAAAAAACAAGAGAACTCCAAGTGGTGGGACGGACCACACTAAAACACTATTTACGACTCAAACCTATTCCCAGAGATTTGAGAGGTCAAATTTTCCCTACGTATGATGACCTCGATACTGATTTGATGAACAAGTGGGAGGAAACACTGATCAACAATTCCATGACTCTAATGGACTTGTTGATTGAGAGTTCAGATCGCAAGGTTGCTAAACTTCAGATGGAAATTTCTGTCCTTGAACAAGAAATCAAGGACCTTAATTTACCTGAAGCTACAGTCAAAAATTATACAATTCTAGATGAGATTTTACTTAAACATCAGTCAGACATAAAAAATAGGAAAGCAAGACAACTAAGGAGAGATGAGTTGGATTATACACAAGGCAGGATCTTTACATATGACAGAAAATACGATTCTCTTATCCCAAGCTCCTCCAAGGTATTTTCTATTAATAAAGCCAACACGGAACCTGCCTCCATTTCCTCAAGCAACACTTCTCTCAACTCAGTTAGCACCACTGGGGATGACACCAACATTCCAGAAGGGGCTGAACAAAGCGGATCTGCTTTTTTTCGCGAGGTTTTGCGAATCAAGAAACACAACAGGTTTATTCCACAAAGAAACCAAACAGAGCCAAAACCCGGAGGGGTAGGAGGCCAGAGCACAGAAGAGTACAAGAGTAAATTGAGGTCAGGAACAAACAAGAAATAGAGAGTGCTAGTGCCAGGGAAGTACAAGTAATTAACCTCTCTTCTTTTCATCTCACACCTGATATGGTCACGCTACTAAGCAAAGGTCTTAATTAAAATCCCTATTCTACAGGAGATATTTGTAAACTGAAGATAGACCTGTTTAAATTCGTGAGGAATTTAAAGCTTAAGAAACATTTTTTTGGGATGGATAAGAGTAACAGAGGGGCCAGACACATTCCTGCCCTTGCCAATACTGACTCACTATCAATAAAGGACATTCAAACTACACATCTTTTGTTGTCTCTCACTGATATGGAAGATACACCTTATGATATGGATAAATTACTGGAAGAAATAAACATTGAATCTGATTACAGCATAGCCAGTGGTTTAAAATCCAAATCTAGAAGGATCCCCACCCTGCCAGGTGGAAATGTTATCGACAATTTTTACAAACGTGTACTTGAAGATATTGACAGTCTAAATTGCCTGCAAAACGACAGAATGTTTAAATATAAAGATAATCTGACTCGGGGAGAAAGAAGGGCGTTAACCACTCTTATCAATACTGACACGATCACTATCAAAGAAGCGGACAAGGGGGGCAACGTGGTAGTGATGGACCGCGTTGACTACCAACAAGAGATTCTTGACCAACTAGCTGACAATGCCTGCTATGAGCGCCTAACTTACAACCCCATGGGTCCACTAACAATTGATTTAAACTCCAAACTACTAATCTGGAAACAGACAGGACTCATCAATGATGATGAGTACTTGTACCTTAAAGTTTTCCGACCATTTTATCCGTGGCTTTACACCTTACCTAAGTTTCACAAGAACCTACCTTTCCCACCAGGGAGGCCTATAGTTTCTGGTATGGGGGGACCCACCGAAAGAGTTGCTGAATATGTCGATCTCTTTCTTGGCCCCCTGGTGAGAAATTTGCCTTCCTACATGCAGGATACTAAACATATCTTGAGTACCCTGGCAGACATTCAGTGGCAACCGGACACAATACTGGTCACCATGGATGTAGTGTCATTGTACACCAGTATCAATATAGACCTTGGACAACAGGCAGTTGACAAACTCTTGCACAATAGACCAGCTTCACTATGGCAACACACAGGAATGTTATCAACAATGATGGAAATCATATTGAGAAACAATTTCTTTATGTTCGACCAAATATGGTACCGTCAGAAAAGAGGTGTTGCCATGGGTTCCAAATTTTCACCCTCTTTTGCGAACCTCTTTATGGGCACACTTGAATCAGATCTAATTTGGGGTACAAAAGGAGCTCAATATATCGACTCCATTATTTTTTGGGGTCGGTACATTGATGATTGTATTTTACTCTGGTCAGGTTCAGAGGAATTCTTCAACAGCTTCTATCAACATCTAAATAATAACACATGGGAGATTAATTTCACAATGAAACACAGTAGAACACACATGGAGTTTCTCGATGTTGAACTCTATGTCTCCAACAACACACTACAGAGCAGGCTTTTTAGAAAATCCACCGCATGCAATTCGATTTTGCATGCTTCGAGCTCTCATCCTCCACACCAGATTAACTCCATACCTTATGGAGAATTTCTGAGGGCAAGAAGAAATTGCACTGAGGACTTTGAGTTCAAGAAATGTCTTGACAGCATGAAGGATAGATTTACTAGAAGAGGCTATCCTAAAAATGTAATTCGTAAAGCAGAGAAAAGAGCTAAGAGAATTAACAGACCTGACTTACTTCATTCTCATACATCAAGACCACCACAAAAAGATACTTTGAGACTAATCACTGATTTCAATTCCCTTCATGGTACATTACGCAAAAGCGTGACCAAACATTGGGGAATTTTGAAATCTGAAAGAACTATCAAAGACTTAATTTCTGACAAACCCCAGATTACTTTCAGGAAGGGCAACACACTTAGGACAAGACTAAGCCCTACTGTACCTCGGAACATCAACACCACAACCTGGATGACACAACATAGTCTAGGATTTTATAAATGTGGTTTTTGTACCAGTTTCAGATGGGCTAAACACTGTACAACGCATTTTACTGGTTCTAAAGGGGAAAACTTTGCCATCAAATCTAACATCAATTGTACCACAAAATTCGTAGTTTATATCATTGAATGTAATTGTGGTAGATACTATGTGGGCAGTACAATTAGACCCCTCAAGGACAGAATGACTGAACATCTTAGAGCTATACACAAACGAGACCCTAAGTATCCTGTGGCTTTACATGTCGCTACATGCCAGAGTGATGAAAATGACATACAGGTACGATTCTTTGGCATCGACGTGGTGCCACAGAATGTCAGGGGTGGCAATAGAGAACTTAAAGTACGACGTACGGAGGCCATGTGGATCATGCGCTTACGTACAGTTGAGCATGGACTAAATTACGACCAAGAACTACAATATTTCTTGGGTGATTAACGAGTTCTGGTTGCTCCTTCCTATAAGAAATATAACCATGACTTTGATATATGTCCCACTGATTTTGAAGCTGTCATTTGGACATTTATACCAACCACCATATTGCGGAACAATAACATCCAAACTAAGTACTATATATGTATAAAGATTTTTATACAACTTTTCTACTTGTTTTATCCTTTTGTCATACATACTATTTAAACTGTAAATTTGAACTATCTGTCCATTCAGTGTACTGACATAACCAATGTTAATCTAACATGTTTCATATGTTTATCAGTGGACCAGTGATCTCCTGGTCTTTTTCTCTTTTCAATAACTCTCGAATCAGCGTATTTTCGGAGGATTTAATACTAAGAACGTAATAAGAAAATGTGGGTACATAAGTCCCCCTCTTTCATGTGTGACACACGCTGCTCTAATAATTATTACGAATCGATAATGAAACTACGTACTACTCGGCCACGTATATATGGGTTCTGCGCGCATGAACATATCTGCTCTCAAAAAGCATTGCATGTGCACTGGATAATTTCATTTAGACATACAGCATGTCCTTTAATCACATACTTAAGTTTCTTGATTCATCAAACGATCTCTTTAGAGTGACTTCACTATGCGACTTTACTTGAGCGCGGGAATTGTACATCTATTTTAAATTTTTACATGGCTATCCAATTAGTGTTCTGGGAAGGCCTTGGACATTCAGGCATCCACTTCCTGATTCACATAGACGTTTGGAGGTACGCAATTTGATGACATTTCAGTCTTCAACATACATCCATTACGCTACGTCGCTTTTGAGTAATGCACAGGCACTCACTTCCGCATATTGACACACGTCGGTCCTATGCAACTGGGTGATCATTCTAGTCCTTAACTTACGTCCACGACGTGACGTCGCCCTTTAATAATGATTGATACTTTTGGGTCACGTGTCCATACAGGAACACGGCGACCCGGGAGGATTCTGCTTCACTGCACCCGTGAAACAGGTAGGAACCTTTGCGTTCGGATTTCAATTTACTGCTCCGTTTACCATTAGAATTTAATCCTCGCTCTATTTCTAGATATCTGACAACACCTTGTCATTATTATTCCTAGATCATTAAGAAAACATCAGGATATTTTCAGAGATAGGGCATGACTCCCGGGCTCAATATATTCTTACACTGGCTTATAGGTAAGATGGTGTACTGACTTCCATGAGCATTTGCCTTGATCCCACCCGTATACTAATATTGACTTGATCTATATACACTAACGCCATAACTTTAGGGTACTATTTCTTCATTTTAATATTCAAGAACCACTCGACTTGAACGGCTCTTTGGCCTGTTTTCTGCGTAACTACCTTGGGATGTGTTATTAGCGCATTTACTCTTATTTCTCGGGTAAGGAACGCTCTTCGTTTTTACAATGTTTTACATCTATCTTAGCTTAATTCTATATAAACCACATTTTCTGGCCATTTAGTTTTAGTTGTTTAAATACTATTACTAGTGTCCGTTAACACTGTACACCAAATATAGGGGCTTATTAGGATAGCGGATTTTCCGCATCCTCTGGGCTGGCGGAAACCACCGCCGGCCCGGAGGATGCGGAAAATCCGCTGCGGACCCACCAAAGACCCACCGCCACATTAGGATGGCTGGTGGGTCCTGGTTTCCGTCCGCTGCTTTTCCGCCGCGGTTGGCTTACAACCGCGGCGGAAAAGCTCTAATATGGTGACGTTGTCTCTCAGACACCGTCAGCCAGATTAGGATGGGATGGGAAACATGCTTTTCCGCGGCGGCTTTTCCGCCGTGGAAAAGCATGTGTAACTTCACTGTGGGGGCCCGTTGCGGGCCCCCTAGGTGAAGTGGGGGTGGGGGGTGCACATGGGGGGTACCTATGGTACCCCCCTGCATTTGTATGCGGAAAGCGGCAGGCACCGCGCGGTGCCTGCCTCTTTCTGCATACAAATGCAACACCTGCATTTTTTACATTGCTGCGGGTGCAGCTTGAAGCCGCACCTGCTGAAATGCAAGTAATAGAGGATGTGACCGCCAGGGTGGTGGTCACATCCTAATCGTACAGGAGGGAACGCCGCAGCCCATGCGGACGTTCCCTCCTCCTCAGTGATCGCGGACGGACGAAAGTCCGTCCGCGATCATAATCGGCCCCAATGTCTTTAACTAGACACTGCAGATTTGTATATAGTGCCTTCAAAAACCGTTTGAATTGGCTGTCTTTTTCATGGTATTGAACTAAGGGTAGGCTCCTAAAGGTCCACACCCACATTTTCCTTTTTGCCCACATTGTTTGTATCCCACACAGTGTGAACATCACTTCCCCGAGACTTACAACCCAGGTCAAGGGCCCTGCTGGGTCGGAAGTATCACCTGCAGAGCGGTAAGAATCGAACGTATGATTTTTACATGATTTGACGTCTATGTCGTAGCCCTCAGAGAGAAGTTTTACTCATACTTTTCCTCCCCTTTGTCTTAAATATCTTTGGACATACAGACCTCCTGCTTTGACACAGCCAAGTATAGGTATGGGTCATCCTTATTTCTCTAGTAGCATCCACATGGCATCTACACCCACGATATTCCACACTATGCATGAATGAACCAATCACTTTAGTCACACCGCTTGCATGTTTTGACTATACGAATGTCAGATCTTTATTCTACTCACTTTTTGATGAACAAATACTGGTTTTGACATGTTACTCTACCCTTACAATCTCCTGATTTGGTCTTCTTTAATTTCTAACGAATACACCATTATCACCAATCACTAATCGTTTAATATTTGCACTTTCGCCACGAATTCAAGTGGGTGCACTTCTTAGATATCTGAATAATTTGTCTCCTTTGATGGAAGCTCTCATTTTGATTTGATACACCTTATGTTGTCATGTTTAACATTGCTGCACATGTACATACAAAATGTTCCATTGTGACCTATTGTTATTTCAGCCCTGAGAATTCGCAAAGGCGATGAAACACGTGTCGGCTGGCTGTTTAACGTATTAAAGGATTCCATTGGACTACTTTCACATTGAAATCTCCTATTTCTACTGTCATTTTGCTTTAACTGTTCATATCATATTACTGTTTGCAACAAAAGTTTTTTGAATACTACGTGTGTGCATAGGGTACTCCTGTTATACATTATTGGTAGTTCTCTCTACTAATTTTGAGTGGTTTTAAGGGTTTTCCACTCTCCCAGTTGCACCACTATTTCACGGCCCGCGTATCATTGATGCGTATACTTAAGGCTTTGCACCGTTTGCTTTTCTGACACTTCAAACCTTGCATAATTTCTGCACCGGTGGATCACCCGACCTATAGGCTAGAGAGGGCCACCATGACGCACCGCACTAGTCTGCACTATTTGTATGGGGGAACTGGGAGGCGACGGCTACAACCGGACACACAGATTACCATAGATGTATGGGACAGTGCGACGAAGATGATGGGGTGGACACAAAAACCGACCAAGCAGACACCGATCTGGACCTGTACGTGGCTGAGAAAACTGCACAAGCTTGCCTGCTTTGGTGTGTGGGACGCCATAGGGATTTCAACGCTTGGAGACCTAGTGGCAAGAGGAGAGCTTAAGACACATGAGTCCATAAGGGCGGAATATGGGCTAACCCCAGCGCAGTTCTTCAAATATGCACGATTGCGTCATGCCTGGAAGGCTGATGCGGCGCTAGCATCCCCACTACCGGAGTATGCCCCACTGGAGGGTCGCCTGTTACAAGAACAGGTTCCCAATAAACTGGTATTCTTGATATATAAAACACTGAATAATAATGCACCGACGGGTCAGGGAAATTGAAGACGATTTGGGAGCAAGATGTGGTCGACATGGACACCATAGACTGGGAGGTGGCCCTGATGCACCACAGGGAGGTCGCGATCAAAACCCGACTACGTCTCATCCAATATAAAATACTGCATAGGGTCTATTATGATAGGGTCAGAATGCACCGCGTGGGCAGGGCTAGTGATCCTTGCTGCTTGAGATGCAGACACCCGCAGGGAACATTCTTCCACAACCTGTGAGACTGCCCCACCGTAAACACTTATTGGACACATTTCCTGGGTGAGCTTAGTAAAATTTTGGAGGTGACGTTACCGATGGACCCTAAGTTTGTGTTACTGGGAATAACTACGGAGATAGATCTGACGCACCCGCACCTGATCTTCGCCCTGCTGGCCCTAGTGGTGGCAAAGAGAGATTTGGCACGAGAATGGGGAGCACCATTACCTCCAAAGGTGGGAGGTTGGCAGAGGGGAATGGACATGTACATGGCGGCAGAGAGAGTGACGTATAAAGCTAGGGGCTGCCCTCAAAAGTTTCACAAGGTCTGGGGGAAGTGGAGGAAGTACCATGGATGTGATGTGGGACTGGGGACTGACTGAAAAGCTCTTGGACACACTGGCTAGGATGTTGCCTTTGGTGCATGGCCTGTCGTTCAAGAAACTGGGTCCTACGGGGCCCCCTTTGAAAGATGACACATGTGGGGACTTGGTGTTTGATGGGCCTGAAATGGACAATGTTGAATTGATGTATGCAATTCCACTGAAATGGATGAGGGGCGGGGCGGAAAATTAACTGTGATGTGCCAATCATGCGTAAGTTGATTCAAAATGCCAATAAAACTGTTTTTAAAAAAAAGAATCCCTCTAGGATTTAGTAGAACCCCATTACCTGAAGTATGAGAATGTAGAAGCCCTTCCTGGTTTCGAGTTGGACACCCCCCGGTGGATGTTCATACCACTGTCAGCTGGAGCATCTGCATGCAGGTGCCTCAGCATCTCTGGTCAGTGTGTTGGCCTGGAAGTCTCGGTTCCCTCTGTCTAATACTAGCAAGAGGTGTTATATTTATAAAGAAAGTATCTAGGGCTCCTTTGTCCCTTGTTGCTTGTATTAGCCATTGTTGGATGACGTATAGGATGAACCATGTACGTAGATATGGGGAGGAAGGTGGTGTAGCCCCTACCTGGTTTCCAGGAACGATTATGAATATTCATTCATACTGTGTGAGTCTATGGATGGAGTTATAGGACTCTATTGTTTAGGAGAAACCCTGCTTTTGTACCCAGGACTAGAACTAGGTAAAGGTATAATCCTAAAAAGGCTTGTTACTGTGTATTGTAGGGAAGGTGGTGTAGGTGAAAGGGTATGAATTTACCCGGGCCTATATTAGGGTACCTATATGAAACATAACACCCAATCCTCTTCTGAACAGTCAACAATGATGAAAATGCTAGTGAACTATTCTTTTTACTAGATAGTAGTGCATAAAACATTTATCAAGGAGCTTTGTAAAGACTTTGTTTTAAAATCATATTTAGAAACATTCTAAAAAGGGATGATACGAAAATCAGTTGTTTGGAATTGTGATTTGAATCACCGTCCTAATTGAGTTTGTTAATATAAGTTTCATTCCCATAAGCGCCAAAAGGCCATGCTTTTTAGTGAGAAAGTGTAAATTTTTAGGAAATTATCCAAATTTAGTTAAGTTTAGAAGATGATATTCAGTACTGCCAATACCTGGTGTAGAGGCAGCCGGTGCTGTAGTCGATACCTGGGTACTAGTGGTGCTAGTGGTGGAGCTGAAGCTCACCCCAGTTGTAAAAGGCACCTTCGGGTTCTTGAGGAATTAAGTCTTCAGTATAGGAGTATGCTGGGGACATTGCTGAGCATTAGACCTCATGGGTTCCAGCCTGGTATTCAAGTCCTGGTATTCAAGAGGTGCTCAGGTCCCGTATCTCCACTCCAGGAGCGCTTTTGCCATCTCAAATCCATTGCGTAGCTGATAAATAACAATCAGAACTCCCGCTATTGACAGCAGGATCAGAGGTAGACTTCCAAAAATGCTTCCAAATATGGAGTGTATAAAGTTTGGAATAACTCAGAGGATTGTCTGAAAGGTGCTAATAAACCCTGACCCTACGGTCTTAAATAGGTGTATAATATCGTTTCAGACATATTAAAGATACGACCCACCATTTCTGCTAAATGAATGGAGCAGTTTGTACGTGTAAGTGCCTGTATCTCAATCGAGGTCCTTGCGATTTGAAGATCAAAGGTAGGTAGGGGTGGGCGGAATTTGCGAAATTCACTTTCGCAAACTTCCGTGAAAATGTTAAAAATCTCCGCGAACTCACAGAAATATCGCGAACACGCAGAAGTTTTTTTCCCGCCCGTTCGCGCTATTTTCTGCGTGATCGTGTTGAAAAATGTCTCGCTAACTTACCCATGCCGTTGCTCATGGGCCCCGCCATCTTGTTTTTACTTGTCCCGCCCGCTCGTGCTGCTTACTTCCTGTTCCGGTTCACGCAATGCATGTTCGCGCCCGTTCACATTACGTATTTCCTGTTCAGGAACGCTTTTACGCGTTCGCGCCGCTTTTTGCGTGCTCGGGGAGAAAATATCACACAAACTTGCACACGTGGTTGCAATGGGCGCGGCCATCTTGTTTTTCACTCTATGATATGGTTCTGGGGCCTGTTTTTGAATCCTCCCTTTATCTTTTCAATCCTTACTTTCTAGAAACTTTTTTTGATCTTTTTTACTTATTATTATTCATACTATTTTCCTGCTTCTATATTTTTGGTTTCTGTCTACTTTTTTGTGTTTTTTAGCTACTTTTTCACTCTTTTTCTATTGCCTGCTATTTTCATTTTCTTTACTTACTTTTTTAATTTATTCCTGCCCCATCTCACTCTACCCAGAACCATGTCGAAGGGTAGGGCTCGCCGCAGCCAGAGACACGACCGCCTTCCTTGCGGAAGGTGGCACCCACAAGGGGTGCAGGAATGGGCCTTATTTGGGGAGGTGTAGTTGGCTGCACTAATTTTTTCTGTGCAACGCCACCTCCCCTCAACCCTACCAGCAGGTGGCAGGTCTGGGTCCGGGTACGGGCTCCAGGAGTGTCGACAGTGGTGGGGGAAGGTGCGCCGGGCAGTGTTCCGCTGCTCTGGGGTCTGGCGCATCCAGGCCCAGTTGACGCACCGGTGGTCCGACATCCTGGACCGTGAGCAGGACCTGCTGGACCTGCTAGGAGTGGAGGTCCCGGGTCTTGGTGAGTAACTATTTAACTATTACTACTTTGTGTCTATTGTCCTGCTCTGTATTATATATTGCGAATATCTTTTTTTTCTTCCAACCAGCTGGAATGTTGCTGGTTACACTCCAGGTGAATTACGTTTAAAAGTCTTCTGTGATTGTTATGACACAGGTGCTCCTCTGCGCTACTACTAATCTTACTTGTTTGCAACTTTGCATTTGCGCTCGCTTAGCGTGATTATGTAAGAGTTTATTTTAGAGAAATTAAGTTACGTAATGCTATAGTTACCCTAGTCCTTACTTTGTCCTGTCACTAAGAGATAGGGGCGGATTAATACTTAGGTTTAGTTACTTTGTATGAGTTTGTAATTTTTTAGTGGTATGCGTGATGCCCCCTCAGTTACGTCATGTGCTGCTAGTACCCCAGTTTTTATTAGAACCTTTACTAGTTTGTTCAATGAGTGGTGGTAATAGGCTTAGCATTAGCAGAACATCAGCATCAATCAATCAACCAAAAATTTTGTGTATACAAAAATGTAGTCATGTGTCCTCCATTTGACCATATGCATTGTTGAGGACTAAAAGAAGTGGAAATGCATACTTAATGTACAATTGGCACACCTGGAACAGGTGGGCTAGGTCAGGTGGTACGTCCTATTTAGGCTTAGTTAGTATTCTAGAATCAGAATGGAATACTGGATTAGTGTTGATAAATAGTAAGTAGTCGATTCGCGAATCCCCGATACTATTTGTTGACCAGATGAGATCGGTCAATTTAGTTATTGCAATTGTTGTTTACATAAGTGTTTTTTGATCGTTCTTTAAAAATATTTTATTTGTTTGACACCATCCATCAATGTTTGTCTCTTTCTTAAATCTTTCCAGTTCAGCACCCAGGGGCAGGCAGAGAGGGAGGACACAGTCGGCGGGAGAACAAGACCAGGAGGACACCAACGGGGGCTCCTCTGCTGGCTCTAGTAAGTCTTCCTGTTTTTAATAATAATTCTTATTCCATAACTTTTACTGCACCATATTTTCCCGAACTATTGTTTCTGTTTCCGAATGCTATTTGTTACCAACAATTATCCTTCGATCTGTACTGTTTAGAAAATCTTGTTATCCCTGCCTCTGCTATGGTAACTCTCTGTACTACTACTATTAGTCTGTTTATACTGTAGTAGCTAAGCTTACCCAGTAGACCACTCTTTATTTAAAAGGTTGTACATAAAACTCAGATTCACCAGTAGCTCTAGCCATTGAGTCCAGTCCTTTGGGTCGTCCTCTTGTACTACTTCTAGTCTTATTGATCTTGAGACTTTGTTAATCTTGAGGCTTTGACAATTCACACCAACAAATGCCCAACCAAATGTATTACTATTTTGATATGGTAGGACATACTACTACTACTGTTGTAGGGATTTTGCACATACAGACCTTTGCACAATAAAATAGGATGTTGGTGATGGGATGTTGGACCTTCCTCACACACCTCAATCTGAAGTTCAGAACCCACCACAATCCCCTGACCGACTAGTTATAGTACTGTCTTGTCATAACTATTAGCTCTCCGAACCCTCCCCCGTAGATACCCAACAAGCAGACAACCCAGAACATAACACACCCAACCTCTCAGTCGTGGAAGAAATGCACATGCACACCCTTCCTTTCGCTTGCTCACTCGTGTAAGTCCACACCAAATACCACCAAGTCTGTGTAAGTTTAAAAATGTTATTTTTAATTGACAAGCTCTGTACATTGTTCTATAATGCAGCACCAGCAGGAAAATCAATAACATTAAAACAGTACAAACATTGTTACACTTACTTACAGTTGGTAAATAAATCATGATAACTGAACAGTGGTGGAAGCACCACCATCCCCTAGGTAGGAATATAGTTTATAAATTTATAAATAAAGATCTGAGGGAATTCTGGTTACCCCTCATCTTAGAAGAACCTAGTACTGATAGTTGTTGCATCATAAGCTCTGCAAAGCTCTGGTTCGTAGAAGGGAATCTTCCGTCTGTAATGCGAAAAATGAACTGGTGTGCATTAGTATATTGCAAGCATTTCCCAGCCGTCCCAAAAAGTGTAGCATTTATGGATAAGCAATATGGACTAACAGTACACCAGAACTTCATAAAAAAGTAGCTTGTTAATGTTTTGGTTGACCGCTTGTACGCAGCGTTTAGACAGTAGTAGTATGAGGTCATGTGGGCTCAAAGTTGTCTTATACAACAAGCTGCAAGGTAACGTCACATGTGCAAAAAATAAAAGACACAAAGGTAAAATGGCTGCATGGCTCTGGCTAACTAAGCAAAGGCTAGAATGACCCTAGGGACCATAAATAACTACTAGTGTCTACTCTACTACTACCTGATTTCTACTAGTGGTGTATGTTGTATACTATTAACTAATTTTTCAATCTTGCTGCTGACCAATAGGGGGAGTTGTATATGACGCCTAAAAAATCTGTAATGTTTTCTAGGCGCACTACCGACCACCATTGCTGGGGCAAGTGGCGCTGAAGGCGACGCGGAGGATGCAGCAGTTGCCGATACCGATGGAGCGGTAGGGGGGTGCCAGCACCAGTGGCGGCCAGCGGTAAGTTAGATTCATAATCCTTAACTACTGATATTACACTAACTGCAAGGGTGTACTCTATGTATACTGTACTGTTGAGACTTTTAGGGTCCGGCCATTAGGATGGCGGGCAGATTGCCCCCGCCGGGCCGGCGGTAATCACCGCCGACCCCGCAGGGGCAAACCTCCCACCATCCCTGTTGAAAAGACCCCCCCGCCATATTACAATGGCTGGGGGGTCCGTGGCGGATGGAAATCATCCGCCAATTTTCCTCATAGGCGACATGTTGACCGGGCGGAAAAGGGTTCAATATGGTGGCGTTGTCTGAAACACACCGCCGGCCATATAATCTGCATTTTGGAATGCCTTTCCGTGGTGGCATTGCCGCCATGGAAAGGCATGCGGAGTATGATTGCGGTGCCCGTTGCGGGCCCCCATGGAGGATACTTATGCTATGGTACCCCCCTGCCTTTCATAGCACAACGTGGCAGTCTCCACGCGGGGACTGTCACGTAGTGCTTGGAAAAACAGAACATGTGTTTTTAGCATTGCGGCGGGCGGTGCTTTTGGCACCGCCCGCCACAATGTGAAAAATACTGTGGCGGGTGCATCCTTCCTAATTGTCCCCACGGGACCCCCGCCCTTATGGCGGGCGGTCCCTTTTTAGCGTGAGGAATCAGATGGCATCCTAACAATGTCCTAAGTAAGTAAGAGTTGTTGTGAACGTTTGAAGAGTGAAGACACTCTTTAATTGGCATTGGGGCGGGAGTATTGAGTAACCAATGGCCTCATCTATCTGTGATTTCAACTCCGCTTTGAAAGTTTTATGGAGAAGACTAAAAGTCAGATCAGATCACCTGGTGTTCAAGTAAAAAGTGAAAGACGGGTGGAAGGAAGGACGGGCAAGATTTAATATTTATGACTGACATACAGAAGGATACGTATGATGCAAGCATGCAAATTGCAAAGGTGGCTGATAGTAAAGAATCTGATGCACGGTTGGTTGAATGCCTAAAAAAATCCTGCAAATGTTAAAGCCCAAGCAAGTTGGAGGATTGATAGTAGATACATACGACAAATGTTATGTACTGTGCTTTATAGTGCTACCATGCCACTATGTGTATAATTAACTTGTCTTACTGTTTTTCTAAGAGTATATTTTACATTTGTATTGTTTTTTCTTTTTGATATACAGCTACTCCTTGCAAAGTTGATCGGAAGGAGTTGGCCGCCAGGCATGGCACCGCAAGCTGGAGGCAATCCAGCGCGAATATCGGTGGCTGATGGTCTTGGCAGAGGAGGAGGAGGAGGAGGAGACTGCAGTACTTGGAGCCTCCTCCAGTGCCCCAGCCACCACCCTCCAGTGGTACAACACCACCGCCAGGCGGCCGCCCGCTGCCGCCTTACCATCTCTGGTGTCCCCCCACTGTGGTTGCAACTGCCGCGCTCTCAAGTGCCGCATTGCACATCTAGAGGAGCAAATGCGTGTCGACCTCCAATCCCGCCACACATCATAGACTCCCTGTCTTCTGCCCCTTTTTTAATTCTTGTTTTGGTGGGTGGGAATTGGGCGTTGGGGTTTTGGACATTTGGACTTTCTTACGGATATTGGTTGGGGTTAGGGACCGGGGTGGGTCAGCTTTTGTGGGTTTTACATAGTTTATTTCTGTTAGAGTACATTAAATTTATATTTCTACTTTACATGCAATGTTGTTAATGTTTTGTAGGTGGGGTTACTGTTTTACATCACACTGTTTCCTTGCTGGTGCAGGTCCCCCCATAGCCGGTGTTTGATTTAAATAATTGGCTGACTGTGTTAGACAAACAGATAGATGCGACACCCCTCACTGATTGAGTTGTCCTACTAGTACTTTCAGTCTCTCTCTTTTAGTCTATGCATTCTTTATCTGGACTCAAAGTGGTGTGTGAATTCATTGAAATCATGTCCATTATTAATTATGCCTCCCCCAAAATTCTCTTACCTTTGATTGATGTTTAACTTAGGCACAGCGATGGCTGCATGGTGAAGATGGTTTCCTTTTTCTAACATGCCATGATTGGGGTGGTGGTGGTAGACTGGTAGTATAGTAGTAGTAGTAGGCACTGGCAGGGCAGCAGCATTAGCAAAAAAAGAAAATGAGACAGTCAGTCACCTTTGAGAGACTGTTCGAGGAGGAGTAGAATGAAGTACAGAACAGAACTTACCAAGCAACAATAATATGCTAGAATATTTTACAACAAAACATAATGGTGGTGAGGATAGCCTACTAGACAGAGTTACAAACTATAGTTGCGTCGAGTCACTTGACTAGGCCTACAGCATAACAGTTAGTGCTGTGTATGAGGAATGAGAACAAATCCAATCAATGCTTAGGTATATGTTCCTTTGTTAAATAAAAATCACCTCTAAAATATACTGCTTATGGGCGGGCAAGCAGATCATCGCTCTGCCTTGAAATGAAGTACTGTTGCTTTCTCCACATCCGCCCCAGCAAGCGTGTGATTAATTATTGGTGTACATTTAATTTAGTCACACATCAATAAGTCACACAGCCCGGGGGAAGAGGCTTAGGGTTTGTTGAATGGATGGGAAGGGGGTTTGGGGAGAGGTTTGACAGTGAAAAACAGTACGCATGGACAAACAGACGACAATCTTTGAAGACTACCATATCCAATATGTTAAGGGGGAAAAAGGAAATGCATGCATGATGATGATTGATAGGGAGACCAGGATTACATACACTTCTTGTTCTGTTGTTCCGGGCTTAATACTTTTATAGATAGCAAATAGAATTTTTATATATTGGTAGGGATGAATCATAAACAGAGAGCAAACCTAATGATAATAACAACAACAAGAACACACTGTTGTAAAGATTGTAGACAAAAAAATGAATCAAATTGTTTAAAAGAAGATGAAAGTTGATACTGTTACTATGTTATCCTGGTCAAAAATGTGGACTGGATTTGCATCTCGGCATTCCTCTTGGTCCTCTTGTCCATCAATATTGGGTGTCGCCAGTCGCCACTGCCCGCCTGGAAAATGTAGATGTATTGGTAAGGTAAGTGTGCATTGTAATGTTTTCCCAAGTATAGGGCAAGGCCCGGCCTGTAATTGTAGATGGAAAAACAAAAGGGATATTGAGAAACAAAGTTGAAAGAAATGCATAAGTTATGGTGTAGTGCAACAAGACCACTTTCCAAGGCGGCATGTATGCATCATCTCTACTCTAGTCTGTTTCCAACATTGACCTTCAACAACAACAGGACAGAGCAGGCCTACAGTGACGGCATGTCGCTTAGCACATCCTCCGTTTAGAGTACTTTTTTTAAAGAGTTGGACAAATCACATATCCAAGCATAGCATTTTACAATTTAAGTTAGTAAATCAATGCACCACATTCATCCCACCGCTACACTCAACTTCACTTCTACACAGACATATGGGTCTGCTGTGGTTGTTGTTGACGTGTTTACCTTGCTTTTATACCACTCATAACGTCCTCCTGACTTGTTATTATTACATCAATCATCTCAGATACTTGTACTGACTGACTGTGAAGATCGGCCTGCAGTGGATGTAAAATGTTGTTATTATACAACAAGAGTAGAAATATTATCGACTTGAGTCACTCTTTAGTGAGTACAGTAAGACTACTAGTACACTTTGACTTCACTTCATGCACAACAAACAAACAACAAAAACACAAACACCAAACGCTCAGAGCCAGGCGTCCAATGCATGCCAATTATTTTCATTACCTGTTCCTTCTCATCTAAGCTAACGGGCCGTCTTTTTCGGCATCATCATCATTGACGGTGCTGTTGTCATACTCAGTGTGCAGATTGAATCCCCTTCCTGTATTCAATCAAAAGCAATGTATTAAGCTGCGGTAGAAGTACACATTTCTTATTAAATATATTTGCAAGAAAGGGAAAATTACCTTGAGTTACGTTTAGTGTGTACTGTAGAAAGATGATTAGTGCACAAACAACAACAAAATCACCCAGTCTGCGACTCTGCATCCAATGCATGGCATCAATCATTACCTGTTCCATCTCATCTTAAGTTAACGGGCCGTCTCTCACGGCTCTGAAAGGAGGATAGCTGTATTAGTCATCATGTTCCACTTCTTTTTGCGAGACTAGGAAAGTTTTTATTTTTTCTTCTATTTTCCATCATCCAATCATCATGAGGGCAATGGATTTAGGGAGATTCAGTATGATGGAGCGGAGTAGCTGGATTCGGAGGATTGTACATTGAAATGCAGACACCTGAAAATTGT
The DNA here is from genome assembly GCF_964261635.1 of Lissotriton helveticus. NCBI lineage: Eukaryota > Metazoa > Chordata > Amphibia > Caudata > Salamandridae > Lissotriton > Lissotriton helveticus. The sequence continues at coordinate 131,143,122 of NC_136070.1, read as the reverse complement.
ATATTGAAATAAGAAGAGTAGAAGACGTGGTAATGGATTTGTTGTGATTCAAAGTTTGTAACCGGAACGACAGACACACGAATAAAGGAAAATAAGGGAGGAAGACAGTAAGTGCAAGCCTAATTGTCAGGGAAGTATAGCTCATCCTCAAACTCTGGGGGTTCAGCCAGTTGTAGGTAATCATCATGTGACACACTACTTCCGCTGTCTTCCTCATCCTCCTCCCTCGCTACATGTATTGTGTAATTTGGTGGTATGAAGTGCTGATTAATTTTGATCATTGTTAACCTCTCCACTGTTTTTGGCGAGATACTGGTCCTTCTCACTGTTACAATGGAACCAGCAGCACTGAAAACACGTTCGGAAGAGGCACTTGCGACAGGGCAAGCCAGAGAGCTTATCGCTAGCCTGCTGAGCAGTGGCCATTCAGCCCTTTTCCTATACCAATACTGCAATAGGTTTTAATCAATGTACACCTCTGTTGGGTCATCCAGATAGGCCTGGACCATCCGCTCAATGTTCAGGGGTGCTGCTGCTAACCTTTCGGGCTCTTTTCTCTGTGCATCAGCACTGTGCTTATTAATGCCTACCTCTAAATACCAATCTTGTAATGATTCTACCGGGCCTAATGATCCAGTTATTGTTGCTGTTGTTGATAGTGATGGTGAGTGTTGTGAGCCAAACGCAGTGCCCTCAGCCTCTGAAGTTGCACTTGATGCTGCATGCCCTGCTGCAGTACTTCTTGTGAGTTGATATTGCAGGCTTTTAATTTGCAGCCATTTTCCAACTTACTCGCTGCCTCAGCTATCCAAGTTTTGTAGCGGGCAACACCCATCTCTGAAAAAGGAATTAATTTTTTCAGTCCTAATTTTGCCCGTGGATCCAGAATTGTGGCAGAAATGTAATGTTCTTGAGACAAAATCTTATTTTGCACCCTTGTATTTTCAGCTAAGCGACGGGCTAAGCTCTCCACCAAGTCATAGGCTTTCTTTTTTCCTCTATACCTTTGTATGATTCAGACACCTTCTTCAGCTGATGCTCTAACATTTGCACTAATGGGATAGCTTGGCCGATTGTACAGTCCTCATTGCTGACTTCACGTGTGAAGACCTCAAAAGGACAAAGCATCTGATTCAGGCATTTAACTAGGCACCATTGGTCCATCTGAAGGGTCCTGCCTTTCACAGTAGCATACAGTTTTCGCATGACATATTCATTGAGTGGCCTGTACTGCTCAACCAGATGATCAAGCATATAATGTGTTGAGTTCCAACGTGTTGCCAACTCCTGGATAGGTGCTTTGACTGGCATTTTATATTCACGTTGAAAGATCCTCAGCTGCTTCCGAGCTTTAAAAGAATGGCTGAAATTAGTGCATATTCTTCGGCAGATGGTCAGTAAGCTGCTGACTATGGGTTCTTTTTTCAGAAAGTCTTAAACTATAATGTTTATGCAATGCGCCAAACACGGAACCCTGAAATAGGAACCAAGCTTCATGGCCGTAAGTACATTACTGCCATTATCTGTGGCATCTAAACCAATACTAAGCCCTCTTGGGTGCAACCATTCAAAAACCTTGCTGTGAAACTCTTGCAAAAGGTTTACAGCAGTATGAGATTTCTCCATGGCGAACATGGCTACAGTTGCATGTTCCCGAGTAGCTTTAAAAATCTCAGCTGTGTCAACAGCACCTCGTTCAGATAGCTTATCTCTAACCCCAACAAAAGAGACCCAGTGTGCAGTGATGCACATGTAATCTGTGGCTTGGCAACTGGTCCACATGTCTGTTGTCAGGTGGATATTGTGAACAGCACTCTGCTGCAAAGCTTGTCCAACCAATTCCATCACATCATGATGTAGTGCCGGAACAGCAATTCTTGCGAAATAGGACTGGCTGGGAACCTTCCATTTAGGGCAGATGGCTGACACAAATTCAAGAAAACCCTCCCCTTCCATAAATGAAAAAGGGAGAAGGTCCAGCGCTAACATTTTAGCCAGCTTTGCATTGTACAACAGTGCCATTGGTTGGTTGCATTGGAACTTCCCCTCCAACCTAAGCATGCTCTCAATGGTAGGCTGGTTTACTTTCCTTTGTGGTGCTGTTGTTTTCATTAACCCACTTAGGCTCAACGACGCACTTTGTCCCATTGCGGTACTCAGTCGCCTTGGTGTCTCAGGCTGACTCAGAGTATGGCTCTTACTGCGGTGCCACTCAGATGTTACTGAGGAGGATGTGGGCGGTACCACTGGGACAGGGCTAGTAATGCCGCCCTCTTCTTCACCTTCCACCTCAATAATATCGTCCCCTGATTCTTCATGCCCAACTTCAATGGGTTGAGTTTTTTTACTTTGTTTCAACCAAAGTAGGTGATTCTCCCACACGATAGGGTGATGTATTCTGAGATGACTTGCTTGGCCTCCGGTACCATAGTTTGTACCAAGCTTACCGTGCCGAATACCTGTGCGACAAATTGAGCATATAGCAACATTCTCCTCCTTGGTGCTAACAGAAAAGAAGTCCAAAACTGGGGAGGATAACTTTCTGGCACTGCTGGATGTGCCACTTTCAATACCAGATGAACTGGAGGGTGTGCTTGGAATTTGACTCTGTGCAGCTACACTGTGACTTTTACTACTACCACCACCACTACCTACTGAGATGGTTGAGCTGGATGTAGTAGGTCCCTGCGGGCATTTGAAAATATGTCAGCTGGAGGTCATGGGGATGTAACCTGTGTTGGTGGTATCCGTGCTACATCCCGCTCATTAGCAGCCTTTCTGGATAGGGTGAGAATGTCGGTCTCCATCCCCTTTGGGCCGGGAATGATGCGCGTGATGACTGGCTCGTCTGACTCTACATCAACATCACCCCCTCTTGTACATCTACCTCCATTACTGTGAGCTTTTCTGGAACCTTCCTTTTCAGAAGCATTGTCTTGTGGCGTGCATCCCTCTCAGACTGAGCTGGTGGCTGCCAAGTGGCATCACGATCATCAGAAGCGGGGCTTGAAGAAGAAGATGATGGACTCAGCCTCCTTTTCCTTGCTGGTTTTCTGGATGACAATAGATGTTCTGAAACAGTGGTTTGCTCCACTTTGTCTGCAGTAAGCTTGATTTCCTGAAATGCCCCTACGTCAGGAGCAACAACTACTATTGTGGCCTGTTCTTGTGGCTGCTGCTGCTGTTCTTGTTGCGGCTGCTGCTGCTGTTCTTGTTGCGGCTGCTGCTCTTGTTGCGGCTGCTGCTGCTGTTCTTGTTGCGGCTGCTGTTCTTGTTGCGGCTGCACACTCATCTGCTGAGTTTCCGCCTGCGTTCATTGTGTACTGCTTTGCGTTAATGACATTTCAACATCGCTGCTCGTTAGTACACTGGCTACCTCTGCGACACTCAAGGGCTTGGCCCGAGGTTGCTGGAGTTGGACCGCTGGTGCGGAGGTGCTGCTCCCAGCTTGGTTCCCGGACAACGCTGCAGTAGGCGTAACTTTTTTGGTCCCAAAAAAACAGTGGCCGGCACACCAGTCGTGGTTAATGGCACTTCCTTTTTCTGTTCCTTCTTCTCACCAGCAACTTTCTTGGTACTGGACCTGGTACATTTCTGTGGGGCCATCTCCTTCAGATGTCAGGCAGGACGCAGTTGCACAACAAGTTGTGGTCACACGTGGACGTGATGCACAGCAGGACTTCTGTCTGGCTGGCAGTACAACGGGTGATGAGGTGATGATGATGATGACACCTCCTCCTCTGGATATTTGTGCACCTAAAAGCAAATAAGCCAGGAGAAGAACATCAGTGAAATGTTGCATTTGTTGTTGTGGGTTAGTTACTTACTACTGTACTAGTGCAAACAAAAGATATAGTCTAGCCATTTCTTAGACTTTGTCAATGAGGGCTATGTTATACTACTGTCTACACAGACACACTACACTCTCAGAAAGGATAGGAAAGAGAATAAGAACCACCAAAATAAACATGTAATGGAAGTGGGGTGGACCCTATTTGCAATTAATTATTTGAGTATCACATCATTCATGGAGCTGCTGCTGGCAAAGGGGGTGGATGAATGGAAGCAGTAAGCCAATATGAAAACCATACAGGCCTATAAGGCAAAAGCAGGACACTAATAACTCCCAACACAAAAGAAGGCCACCAGTCACATGGACACTCACAAATCACAAACAACAAGCAGGGGGGCTGGAAAACACCAGGAGCTGAAAAAAGGCCTATAAAAAAAGCCAAGCAAAGAAAGCATGCTAAAGCACACTACTCTGCCTTTTTAATGCAACAAAATGCAAATACAAAAATTCACAGGCCCAAAAAAGGTCTGCAGGGTGCATGCATTGCACACCAACACACACCAGACACACACAACAAAGGCATGTCTTTAAGACACCCAGCATCACAAAGCCCACCCCAAAAAAAACCTTCCCAACTCAATGCAATGCCATCCATGCCCTAAATGATGTCTAAATTCAACAGACTACACAGAAACACTTGATTAATAAAGCTGTGGCTACCTGCTCTGAGCCTACTGGATGAAACAAAGCAGGCCTGTTGGCAGACAAGGCCAGACAAGCTTGCAGACCTAGGCTTCAAAATGGCCACCAGCCACATGGCCAGGCCCAACATCAGAAAGTCCACCCCAAGAAAACACACTCCCCAACTCAATCCAATGCCATCCATGCCCTAAATGATGTCTAAAAATTCAACAGACCACACAGAAACACTTGATTAATGTAGCTGTGGCTACCTGCTCTAAGCCTACTGGATGAAAGCAGGCCTGTTGGATGACAAGGCCAGTCAAGCTTACAGGCCTAGGCTTCAAAATGGCCACCAGCCACATGGCCAGGCCCAACATCAGAAAGGCCACACCAAGAAAACACACTTCCCAAATCAATCCAATGCCATCCATGCCCTAAATGATGTCTACAAATTCAACAGACCACATGGAAACACGATTAATAAAGCTGTGGCTTCCTGCTCTGAGCATGCTGGATGAAAGCAGGCCTGTTGGCAGACAAGGCCAGACAAGCTTGCAGGCCTAGGCTTCAAAATGGCCACCAGCCACATGGCCAGGCCCAACATCAGAAAGCCCACCACAAGAAAACACACTCCCCAATGCAATCCAATGCCATCCATGCCCTAAATGATGTCTAAAAATTCAACAGACCACACAGAAACACTTGATTAATAAAGCTGTGGCTACCTGCTCTGAGCCTACTGGATGAAAGCAGGCCTGTTGGCAGACAAGGCCAGACAAGCTTGCAGGCCTAGGCTTCAAAATGGCCACCAGTCACATGGCAAGGCCCAACATCGGAAAGCCCACCCCATGAAATCACACTTCCCAACTCATTCCAATGCCATCCATGCCCTAAATGATGTCTAAAAATTCAACAGACCACACAGAAACCCTTGATTAATAAAGCTGTGGCTACCTGCTCTGAGCCTACTGGATGAAAGCAGGCCTGTTGGCAGACAAGGACAGACAAGCTTGCAGGCCTAGGCTTCTAAATGGCAACCAGGCAAAAGGCCAGGCCCAACAACAGAAAGCCCACCCCAAATAAACACATTTCCCAATTCAATCCAATGCCTTGCAGGCCCTAAATGATGCTTGAAAATGAAATACATTAAAAAAACACCAAAGGAACAGTTGCTTCATCATGCACACACCCATGTGGCCATGACTAGCTCTGGGCCTACAGACTACTACTACCCACAACATTTTTTAAAAAAAGGAATGATAGATACCAAAAATAAATTGTAGTTGCAATAACTGCAATGCCCCAATCAAACAGACACAACAACCACTTACTTGTAAAATATCCAATTCAAAAATCCTCAAAACCAATGGCAATGATGCAGCAGACAAAAAGAGTGATCTTTCCAGCTCAAAATCCAAAGGCAGAATGACCTGGAGATGGGCAAAGCACTGGGAGTAGCCTGCTGGACAGGAACAGGAAGTTGGAGATTCTGTGGCACTTCCTCCCTCTCCCCACCTTTTTATAAATGGACTCCTTGCACCAAAAAGGACAGCCAAAGGTCAATCTGAGGAGTTTGCACAAGGTTTCATGCTGCTAGAGCTGATATTCTTCTCGAAATTGAATAAATTAAATTTTCGAGGTCTCGAGCTTCACATTACTTCCGCTGGCACGTCCAAAATGACGTGATCGCGTTCTCTCTCTCACTGTCGCGTTGGATATGACGTGTTCGGTTTCTCTCACTCCTTGTCGCGTTCGATATGACGTGTCCACGTCGGCACGCTCTCGCTCGCTTTGGAGAATGACATGTTCGAGATCTCATAATCTCGCGATGCATGATCCCGAGACAAATGACGTGATCGCGTGACGAATGACGTGATCGCGTGACAAATGTCGTGATCGCAGGTGCTAATTCGCGCGAGATAGCGCAAAATGGCTACAAACAATCTAACGTCTTGTGGAGAACGCGACCGGATCGGGAAAACTTGTCGGCGAACGCGGGGATGCAGTTAAGGCGAACGCGCATGCGAGAATGTATTTTTACAGTGCGAGCAAGAAAATAATTTCTGGAGGATGCGGAATGTGAAAATTTTGACATTTTCGCACTCTCCGTGGAACACGAAAATGTCAAATTATCGCAATTTTCGCGAGCGGAACGGAATTTTACGCTCACCCCTAACCATTTTACTTTAAAAATGTTAAAAAGACTGGAATGAAAAGTATGTTGACAAATACCAAGCAAATTTATTCTGCAGCCTTTTATGCTCAGCTGTCTTTACTAGATTTCGACTTTGGAAAGACAATATTGAGACAAAAACTGTCTGGGGCACAAAAGATTGGCAAGTGCAGGGGATAGAAGCTTTATTTAGAGCCTGCATCATCCCAGAGCAAATTATGTTTTTGAATGACACTGTCCAACAGATATCTTGTCTTGGATTAGCCAAGATAAAAGACCAAAACAATCAGTCCTTACCTACACCTACACTTGTTTATGATAACACTTTAGAGGGAGAGGTCAACGTACATACTATTTTGCATCACAACAAAACAAATCCAGATTGGAAAAAATTGTTAATCTGGCCCACAGACACAAACAATTGTCAATATAGATTCCTGAATAAAACACAGGGTTCACATTCACTATTCCAGATCCAAGATATGTTCAGAGACAGCATCCAGGAAAAGTAACAACATACAGTGTAGGGAAACTGTGCGTTGAATGGTTACATAGATCTACACTCAAGGATGTAAAACAACACTTATCTTTACTTAAAGATGGCGCTGATCTTAGAGAATTCTTGCTAGGACCAAGAAAACCGTGTCATAAAAGTTCCGCTGCCCTCGCCCTCGCCACAGTCCCCCGCTTCTGAAGAGCAACCTGTGGCAGCAGAGCGTTCTCACACATCACCGCCAAGACCTGGAACACCCTCCCCATCCACCTACGGCAGACCCAAGACCTGCTGACCTTCAGAAAACTCCTCAAGACCTGGCTTTTCGAGCAGTAGCAGCATTCCCCACCCCAGCGCCTTGAGACCCTCACGGGTGAGTAGTGCACTTTACAAATAATATGATTGATTGATTGATATATGTCGGTATCTATGCTGCTTTTAATGAAGCATGGAAGATTACACAAGCAGAGACTGCAGAAAGAATATGAGAAATTGATTGTATTAATTTAGAGAAAACTCTCTCTGTAGTTGACAATGGGTTAACGACTCTGTCGTCCAGGATATATTCTTTGGATATCATAGTATCCTCTGCTATAGGAACAGGACGTGGTCATGTTGCAACATGGTCAGTCGCAATTACGTTCTATCATGCTATTAGGCTGGATGTAACAAAACCTATGTTCAGGCTATGTGCCTTGGCGTTTAATCAATACTACGTCACTGTTTTCAGAATTCAATCTCACTGATAAACACATCATACTGGCACAGAGGGGAGCAGACTATACGGTGCTGAGCATTGAAAAACTGTAAAAGATTGCCATTAACTGGCGCTGAAAAGCCAGCCACAGAATGGATTATACATGGAACGATCACTCTGTCTGTTACAATTTTCCATTTTCAATATTGCCTAAAACACATACCAGCAGGCACATATGAAAGGTTGGGTAAAGAATGCATCAAGATATCCTGGGAATTACCATACACTTACAGATGTTGGAGTAGGGTTCGTGAGGTGTTTCTTAGCGGGAACAACTGTGAAAACGCACTAAGCGGTTCCCTCCTTTGTCAGGATATAAGCCTACACGGGGCCTGCGATGGTTCCTCTAACAACTTATCCTGCCACCTGCAAGGTTCTCCGGCTGCGTGATAGATCCACTTTTTGGACAACTTTCAAATGGAAGTTACATTAAGTTGAACGATCACAGCTGCTGTGGCATGTTGCCTGGTTTACCCTATCTAGTGACTGTGGCAGTCAGGGTCACTTGCTGTATGCAAGTATTGTTTCCAAAAACCAAGACAGACCGGGAGTCACCTTTCTGACCTTCACTGAACATCTCTTCTATACGAATTGATACTTTAAGCAGAATGAAAGCCATTCTTTTACAGAAAACTGTGCCACTGACCTCGGCCAAAGAAACCTATGATCTGCAAGTCGCAAGGACTTCTGCAGAGATACATGCCCTCTTAACTACAAATTGTCCTATACATTCCTCGGAAATGTTAAGTCGTATCTTAAACATGTCTGATACGAGTGGTATTGTACATGTATTTAAGGCAGTATTTTCTGGAATGTTAGCACCTTTTGAAGCAGTCCTAGGAATACTTCGAAACTTCTTGCACTCTGTGTTTGGCGGATTGCCTCTCATTTTGGGACTCGCTGCAGGGATACTATTTTTGCTCCTACTGCTGCGATATGGCAAGTCAATCCACAAGCGACACCCAGTTCACCATGGAGACAAAGTGGCGATGAAGTGTGGTGAGCACACCATCCAGATTTTGGGACTACCTTGTCTAAGATAATTAAATAGCACATGGTTTCTGTCATTCAGACCAATTTGGCAAGATTGCATCTTACCTGTTCTGCGCTGCCTGCTATGCGGAGAAGAATGCGTGCTAGACACGTCTGACACTCCCATCAGTCCTGCCAACGGATGTTGATACTTTGCTTGAACCAGTAACGGCCCATGCACTGTGTTGTCCCAAGCGGCGACCAATTCTGATGACGGCATTCATTGTGATCTCACAGAGGCAAAATGCTGACGGTGAGGTACGAGAGGAAATATGCACACGATGCTTCACATCGATTTGCGGTTGATCTTCTTAATGAGGTAATCCAACTCTCACCTACAATGGTAGACAAATTCTTTACAGACTTAGAAGATTTGATGTTTTCTCCAAACAATAACACTGACTTTTGATTTGGCAGACAGTGTTCTGAGAGACTCTGAATTCGACCTTCATTTTTTCAAAGCAAAGTTCTAACTTTGGAACTCAGTTTTTCTATTAATATTAATTTTTCCAAATTTGTATTTTTCATTTTTTGGCACAAAGTAATCTTCTTAAAGCAGAACTATTCATGGAGAACTAGAACTATTTCGGAAAAAAAAACTTCCGGACACAATATTTGACCATGTCCTCATACCAACAGTTATATGTAATATGACATGAAATGGTTTCGGCACCTTTTTCTTCTGTATTTACGAGCCATTTCATAAATGTATTTTTGTGATTCATTCAGACAGCATTTAAAAAATGTCATCTTTATGCTTAGAATGAAACATCGCTTTGAATGAGTACAGCACCAATGCGCTTTTTTGTACAACCAGTACCATTGCACTTTTATGTGTTTTTGGGTGGGGTTTTAACACATCATGTTTAGATATGTTTAACATGTTTAGAACTTAGTAATGTCGTACATAAGAAAGTGGAGTGGGTGTTGTTTGGCGTTTTAGATTCTGAATGGATTTTCCTGATTCATTCCCTTATATGGGTAATATTCACATTGCCCTTATATAGGCATAGAAATCAAGCCCTTATTTAGGCATAGCCCATGCAGCAGAAATACAGGCATGGCTGCTTCCATCTGTTCACCAAACATCACAACGATTTCGTGGAAAACCAGATTAAGCCGTTAGGAACTTCCCCTTGCTTGATTATTGATTTCTCCAAGAACTCAGTTAGTTTTACAATGAACATCTATTCGTTAGGGTCCATTCATGACGTTCATATGCCCGACTTTAAGCCAAACATGGCATTCCTAAACACCTTCAAGGTATAAATATACCTTCACTTGCTATGGCAAAGCACGGTGGTTCGGAGCAGTTCAACGACCTACTTGCCCAACGCAGCTCGCTACAGCAAGTGCCGAAGGAAGTCGACTCTCCGTGACACACTGATCAGGAAGCTGCCCTACTCTGCTGAGAAATCCAGCTCCAGTGTTTCTGACTCCCCTTGCGGGGTGTTGGGAAATCGAGTCCCGAGACCGAGATACCAGACTTCCTACATTCTAAGATATGGAGCTGATTAGAACCTAGAGAAACCTTTGGTAGATTCTTGGCGCAGTGATGTCATTTGAGATGTCATCAGTGATGTCACTGATCATGTCATGAATGATGTAATATGTGACATCATCAGCAGTGGATTGCCGGCGCGCGAGTTATAGTTAGTACAACTAACTATAACGGAGGAATTTCAATGGTTTTGTACAAGTGAAATGTCTAGCTAACTATAACACCCCTGAAACCTATGTTTTTTTCAGTGAACTTCTAAGGTTTTTGAAATGCTAATTCCTAACTATAACATGTGTTAAATCAATGGTTTTTTCAGTCAAAAAAAAAATATATATATATATATATATATTCACTGAAAAAAACATAGGTTTCAGGAGTTATATAGTTAGGAATTAGCTTTTAAAAAACCTTTGAAATTCACTCAAAAAACTATAAGTTTTAGTGGTGTTATAGTTAGCTGGATATTTTACTCATACAAAACCATTGAAATTGCTCCTATATAGTTAGTTGTACTAACTATATTTCGCGCACCCGCAATACACTGATGATGATGTCACATATTAGATCATTCATGACATGGTCAGTGACATCACTGATGACATCTCAAATGACATCACTGATTACATCACTGATGACATCATCCAGTGAATGTGGTTTGCTTTGTTATTTAAATATGCATTATATATAGCAATTTGCATTGAAGAATAAGTGGATATATATAAATAAATATTTGGATGAAGGATTTAGTAGCAGTGTAATTGACTTTTTACTTGACCAATTTATAATATCTCACTAAATATAGTGGATAGTGACTAAACTGTGTGAATATCTGTATCACTTTGTCAGTTGTTGTGTAAACTGATTCAACAGTTGGTTACTAGCTATGTGAAAGTCTATATTAGTTATTGATTAGTTAACTGAGTATTTGTATGGGAGTGTGAAATTGTGTGTGGTTCGGTGGGGGGTGTGTGACTGTCCAAAGATGTGTGAATAGTTGATTCAGTAGATATATGAAGTTAAAACTACATGTTCTAACAGTTGTTTGGGTGAGTGAATATCTTTATGGGTGTGGTGATGAGCAAATATATTTCTCAATGGTACAGGTCAAACAAACTAGAAAAATAAAAGGCAGTGTATGTGTCAGTTGTTGTATATAAATAAGTATACATAAGACACAATGATTGTGTGAGTGACTGTATGGATAACTGTATACTTGTAATAATGATTTTATAATTCACTAAGTATGACTTACTATCTAAATGAATAGAAGAAGTGGTGTTTGTATAAGTATTTTGCCAAGTAAATATGTAAGTATGATCCATTGTTTGCATAAGTGAGTAGGATGACTTCATATGTGAATAGGATGTGTGCTGTTGTTTAATGTCGATATAGATGTATAAGTATTTTTGATAGTGTTCTACTGTTCATTGACAGCATGTATGAGTGAATCCATAGGTAAGTGATTAGATGTGTGTATACATCTATGAATCACTGAGTGGATTTTTAGATACTTGTATTGCTGTGACAATGGATTTAAATATGATACTCTGTATTTTACAAAGAGTGATGAAAAATTGTAATAGTGTATGAAAAGGAGTATGTGATTGTCACGTGGATGATGTCATCAGTGATGTCATCAGTGATGTCATTTGAGATGTCATCAGTGATGTCAATGACCATGTCATTAATGATCTAATATGTGACATCATCAGCAGTGGATTGCGGGTGCGCGAAATATAGTTAGTACAACTAACTATATAGGAGCAATTTCAATGGTTTTGTATGAGTCAAATGTCCAGCTAACTATAACACCACTAAAACTTATAGTTTTTTGAGTGAATTTCAAAGGTTTTTTAAAAGCTAATTCCTAACTATATAACTCCTGAAACCTATGGTTTTTTCAGTGAATTTCAAAGGTTTTTTAAATGCTAATTCCTAACTATATAAGGCCTGAAACCTATGTTTTTTTCAGTGAATTTGCAAGGTTTTTTAAATGCTAATTCCTAACTATATAAGGCCTGAAACCTATGGTTTTTTCAGTGAATTTCAAAGGTTTTTAAATGCTAATTCCTAACTATATAAGGCCTGAAACCTATGGTTTTTTCAGTGAATTTGCAAGGTTTTTTTAAATGCTAATTCCTAACTATATAAGGCCTGAAACCTATGGTTTCTTCAGTGAATTTCAAAGGTTTTTTAAATGCTAATTCCTAACTATATAAGGCCTGAAACCTATGGTTTTTTCAGTGAATTCGCAAGGTTTTTAAATGCTAATTCCTAACTATATAAGGCCTGAAACCTATGGTTTTTTCATTGAATTCGCAAGGTTTTTTAAATGCTAATTCTATTAGCGGATAATGTTTTTATATATTAAAACGTTTTTTAAATCTCAAATGCCTGCTTTGCGAGCAGAGTTTTTAAGCACAGGCGGTGACCATCTTGGGAGACTGCTTATCAGAATTTTTGTAATGAAATATAAGAGGATTTGAGAAGTCACTCAAAATGTGCCCTAATTTTTCTTTTTTCAGCACTAATCATAATTTCTATGGCAAAATGAACCCCCTCATTTTGTTCCTTTGCAAATTAAATGTTTTAAGTGTTAACACTTTATTCCAATCAAGATGACTTCAGGTGTGCCATACTTTTGTCATAAGTAAGACTGTTAGCGCTCTAGTTGTTCTTTAGAACACTCTGGGACATTCTGTCATTGGGCTATACATGGGCTACATCTGGGTGATATTTATGCTACATTTGTTTTTTTTGTCTCTGGTGGCCATCTTTGGGCTACATTGGGCTACATTGGGCTACATTTGGGCTCTAACATATATATAGCCCAATGTAGCCCAATATATATTTTTTCAAAGTTAATTTTCGTAAAAACCACTGGAGCACATATCTTGAGACATAGCAAAGGCACATTGGGCTACCAGTCCCTACAATTTTGCCAAGTTTGGTGGAAAACCATTCAGCCGTTAGGGCTAAAAGTGAGTCCAACCGCCCTATGGAAATTAACATGGGGAAAACACGTTTTGGGACCCCCCTTTTATCTCAGCCCCCGCTTGACGAATCCCCCCCAAACTTTCAGGGAAGGACCGGAGCGCCACGAGGCAAAGTTAAGGGAAACTTCAGGAAGATTCCTCAACCGGCGCCAAAGTTATACCCAATAGAATGTTGCAATTTCCCTATGGAAAACAATCCTAACTATATATACCTACTGGCTATCGCCAGTAGGTAGTATATATATATATATATACAATTGTTTCTTCAGTTCAGGGACTGACGGAACATGTTTCAAAGTTCCTTGATTATTTTCTGGCAACATTGGTGACTAAGTTATCTTCCCATGTGAAAGACACCAAGGATTTTTTGAATAAAATCCAAAATGTACAATGGCAATCTGACTACCTACTTGTTGTGCTTGATATAACGAGTCTTTACACCTGTATCGAACATTCAAAGGGGGTAGAGGCGGTTACTGTCTACTTAAAGAAAAGACAGTTAAGATATGCGCAACACAATTGCATGTTGATTGATTTTTTGCATTTTTGCTTAACTAACAACATTTTCCTTTTTGAAGATGAATACTACAAACAGGTGTCTGGTACGGCGATGGGCACCTGCTTCTCTCCCAGCTATGCAAACTTGTTCGTTGGCTGGTGGGAGGAGCAGGTGCCCAGAACCTACAGGGAGGACATATCAGGTGGCTCGGTGATAAAATGGCATCGATATATCGATGATTTATTTATCATCTGGCAAGGGACAGAAGAGACTGCACGTCACTACATCGCCAATCTAAATGACAATGATTACAACTTGCACTTCTCGGGGACAATTAGTCCAGTGGCAGTGGACTACTTGGACCTGAGAGTGCAAGTTGTTGGGGGTAAGATCGAGACTTCTTTATATCAAAAAGCCACGGCTGGCAATTCGATATTGTATGCAACGAGCAGCCCCCCCCCCCAAACTAGTGCAAAGCATCCCCTATGGGGAGTTACTTAGACTCAGGAGGAATTGCACACGTGATTGTGACTTTGAAACGGCAGCATCCGAGAGTGTAGCCAGATTCATTGTAAGGGGTTACAATCCTGTCACCCTGAACAAAACACTGTGTAAAGTAAGAGCAATGACAAGGGATATTTTATTGAGTCAAAGTAAGAACAAGAAAACAGAAGGAGGCAAATTCCGACTGATTACCCCATATTCAGCAGAGGCAAATCATTTAAAACACATGCTGAAAAAAAACTGGCATATCCTCAAAACGGATAATGTCATAGGTGGGGATATTCCCAATTTCCCTTTGGTCACATTTAAAAAGGCCAGGTCCATCCGAGATCAATTGGTACGAAGTCATCTAGAAAAGACACCATCTAAGACTAATACCCTCAAGGACATGAAAGGTTTTTTCCCCTGTCATAAATGTAAAGCGTGTTGTAACAGCAAAAGAGCGCTTACATATACTATTCAAGACACCGGTATGGTCAAGAAAATCAGCAAGTTTATCACTTGCAGTACACCCTATGTGGTGTACTGTCTTGTCTGCCCCTGTGGGTTACGCTACATAGGTAGTACAGTGCACCCATTTAAAATACGGATATTAGAGCACATGAGGGCAATAGACAAGGTGGATCAAGCATACCCGGTGGCAAGACACTTTGCGGAAAAACATAAAAGTGATCGGAATCAGTTACTCTGTTTTGGACTTGACTTAGTTCCTGACAATATCAGAGGGGGGGATCGATTAAAGAAACTTCGAAGATTGGAATCGAGGTACATTATTGACCTCCATACCAAAACCCCTTGGGGTATGAGCAGTGGTGAAGACCTCATGGTGCATACTGGTACATGAGTAATGGATAATAACACAATGATGACATTGCTAAAGATGCCGGGACTGTGACTCTTTTTGTATATATGTATATTTGTATATATGTATATAAGTAACAGTGTTTTGAGGTAAATCTGGATGAAATAATGTTATCTTTTTGGATTTGAGATTAATTTGTGATTTTGAATTTTTATTTCAAGTCATGAGATGTGCTTTGGTGGGCTCTATGAATATAAATATGAATTTGATGAGAGGAAAAATGTAATAAGAGAAAAGTACAGAAATGTTTACATAGAAAAGATGGTATGTTAATGGTTGACTTGTTTGAACACAGACCTGAATAACATCAAAGGGAGGATAATAGCCGATACACGGCTCAATTTTGTTATGAAACCGAGTAGTTCAATATATTAAAATGAGAATTGTATATGTGGGATGATGATAAATTGTTTATATTTCACATATTCGATTTTACTTGGGTAGTGGAGTGGATAAAATGTATGTGGAAATGGACAACATACATAAGATCGATCATATTTATGATAATATACATCACTCCAAGATGGCGCTGGTTAATGTCAGTAAGCTATAGTCCTTCCTTTATTGCGGGGATAATGTTTTAAATACATGCTGATGTCTAGTGGCCACTGACATCGAGAAAGGCTGTGTGCCGAAAAGCGAACGCGTCTGTCTGTTGTTGTGAAATAAAACAACCTTTGGAAATTAGCCCAGCGAGTGTGGATAATTCTTTTGCAAGTGGGGAATAATTTGGAGCACAATATATATATATATATATATATATATATATTTCCAAGGCAAAAATGGCATTAGCATTCAGATGTTTTTCATGCTGGTGCCTTTCGGACCTCCTAGTACTTGTTCACAGGGATAAGTGAAAGCTTTGCAACAGCTTTCCCAGGCATCCTTATCCGCAGGCTAATTGATCACCCAGCCCTCGGTGGAGCCTCTCATGTGAGTCCACTTTCACAAGCATGCTAGGACAATTCATATCCTCCAATGGGTATGCACCATTTTCCTCTATTTATCATTAATGATCCTGTTGCTCCAGTGGGTCTCAGAGTGAAAATTACAAAGTTTGGTTATACTTTTCATGCCTGTCTGCTGCTTCCAGTGTGAGGCTTTGGTTAGTTATGTGTCCTTGTCGGCCCACACTGTAGTCTCGTGTTGGTGCGGTCATCACTGCAGGACTGCAATAGTGTATCGATCCGAATTGTCCTAAAACAAAAACGCACACTGCGGCTGACAACTCGCCTGTGTTCTTTATTTTCCAATGCTAAAACCGGCATATGCATTCATATGTTATTCATGCCTGATGCTTTTTGGACCCCTGGTCCTTGTTCCCTTAGGTGTGAGTGAAAACATTGCCGTCCCAGGCCCCCCTAACCGCATGCTAACTATTCATCCAGCCCTCCATGGGTGGCTTCTCAGGCGAGTCCACTTTCACAAGCATGCTGAGATTTGTAGTGCCCTATCACAATTCATACTTACAATGTATATACGTATATTTAGCGTCTGCTATTTGAATGGTTCCTAAGCACTTCATCTCTGAGAGACATTAATAAATTGCTGCTGAAAGTTGCTGCATGGTGCTTGAGAAGATATATAAATGGAGGAAAGAAGGCAATACCCTATTCCCTGAATCTTCCCATGTGGGCACCACCAGAAAGTAGGCACCTGACGGAGTTGCACCAAATAGATATCTGGGGGCTGCAGGAATCAAGGTCTGGGAGGGACATGGTAGAGGATGGAGGTTTCCCTTATTTGAGGGTCTGATGGTCACATATGACTTGGGACCTGGACAATTCCTTTTATGCCCTAAAGAGGTTCATGGGTAAGATGTGGTGCTCAGAACAAGAAGTGCCCAATATTGCAGGACAACTAGAGATGGTTTTAGATTTGGGGCGAATGAAGCAAGTAATACAGGACTGCTTTGAGTGCCAAAACACGGGTCCTTAAGGGGACCATAGGCTCTCAAGGAATGGTGGTAAGACAAGCTGGTGACCGAAATATCCATGACTTCATGGGCTTGCTACATGGGATCGATTAAGACCAGGAATGCTGTGTGCCATTTCACAAAATTTAATTATGTACATCGTGCTTATGTCACCCTGGAAAGGATAGGGATAATCTGCACAAGTGTCCGATCCACGTGTCCTTGATGCCACACAGAGGAAGCAGACGTTGTGCACGTGGTATAGACATGCTCGGTAATAACTACATCCTGGAAAGAGATAACACAATGCATCTCAGAAGCAACCGCTTTTACTTTCCTGCAGGCTCCAGTCAGATGCTTCCTAGACATGCCCAAAATCACTAAACGAACAAAGCGGCTTGTCTGCTTCCAGAGCCCAACTCTTGTGCTTGCAAACATACAGCTATGACATGGAAATCGAATACAACAAAAGTGCTCCATTGCTGAGTCTGCTTTGTCTCCATAGGGACAGATTCGGTCAACTGGCATACCCATTAATGATTCTCACAAAATAGGAGCTCAGAGGGAAATATCAGACCCAGGTAGCCTCCACTCATATCATCATATTCACAAAACCTGGTCCTACTATATACTAGGCAATCTATTTCAAACCATCTCCTGTTGACTCGTTAGTGTGGTTACACATAACCTTACACCCACTCCAGGAGTTTACAACAAGGTGTGCCTGTCTTTAAAATATCCTCATTCGATCTGTGTGTGTCATTCCTTGTGTGTCTATAGTGCCTACTCTAAAGCAGTGCTTGTGCAATCCCATGTGTGAATGCGGAGAGAGATAGGTCAGACTAAATCAAAAGAATTCAGAAAAAGTCAGAAAAAATGTGTGGGTGGTGGGAAGGTACCTCACGGGAGCAACCACCAGGGAACTGCTGACAGGTTCTCGTCAGTGTGTTCCACTTCTCATCATTGGCTCCTTCCCACCAAAAATAAACAAAATAGAAAGTAGGGAAAAATTGTTAAACAACTCAATAGTGTATGTCCCTATAACACTAATGTGCATCTACCCCCACAGGTATCAACGCCGCTACTCAGTGTGATACTCTATTAAAAATGGAGTTAGAAGTCCCTGGCTATTCGGATACCTTTATTCTATGCTGGGTATCTACTCCCACTAAAACCAACACTCTACCGTTGTGCTTCGTTTTTGTATTCTATGAAGCCAACATGTTTCATTGCCTATCTAAATTCGTCGGCAACTTCTTCAGGGCTGGGGGTGTTTTCTTCACACACCGCCGGGCACTGCCGGCGTCTAAATCTTCATCTCTGTGCCTACTGGCATACCTGGGGTTCCTCGTACCCTCGTTTGAAGTACTGGTCCACCTTTGGGTTATGTTTTGTGGTCGCTTCTCGTCGACCGTCTATATGTGTAGACTTTTCTTTTACTCGGGGCTCCCGTTCCCGCTATCTATATCTGTAGACTTTTCTTTTACTCGGGGCTCCCGTTCCCGCTAGATAGATAGCGGGAACGGGAGCCCGGAGTAAAAGAAAAGTCTACAGATATAGATAGCGGGAACGGGAGCCCCGAGTAAAAGAAAAGTCTACAGATATAGACGGTCGACGAGAAGCGACCACAAAACATAACCCAAAGGTGGACCAGTACTGCACAAGAGGGTACGAGGAACCCCAGGTATGCCAGTAGGCACAGAGATGAAGATTTAGACGCCGGCAGTGCCCGGCGGTGTGTGGAGAAAACACCCCCAGCCCTGAAGAAGTTGCCGTCGAATTTAGATAGGCAATGAAACATGTTGGCTTCATAGAATACAAAAACGAAGCACAGCGGTAGAGTGTTGGTTTTAGTGGGAGTAGATACCCAGCATAGAATAAAGGTATCCGAATAGCCAGGGACTTCTGACTCCATTTTTAATAGAGTATCACACTGAGTAGCGGCGTTGATACCTGTGGGGGTAGATGCACATTAGTGTTATAGGGACATACACTATTGAGTTGATTAACAATTTTTTCCTACTCTCTATTTTGTTTATTTTTGGTGGGAAGGAGCCAATGATGAGAAGTGGAACACACTGACGAGAACCTGTCAGCAGTTCCCTGGTGGTTGCTCCCATGATGTACCTTCCCACCACCCACACATTTTTTCTGACTTTTTCTGAATTCTTTTGATTTAGTCTGACCTATCTCTCTCCACATTCACACATGGGATTGCACAAGCACTGCTTGAGAGTAGGCACTATAGACACACAAGGAATGACACACACAGATCGAACGAGGATATTTTAAAGACAGGCACACCTTGTTGTAAACTCCTGGAGTGGGTGTAAGGTTATGTGTAACCACACTAACGAGTCAACAGGAGATGGTTTGAAATAGATTGCCTAGTGTATAGTAGGACCATACCCATTAATGATGCCTAGATATCATCGGAAAAAAATAGTTTCTATCATCCGCACATGGCACCAAAACACCATGCTGGTAACAATCACTTTGCCTAGTCAGTAGTGTTTACTCCTAGGTGGATGACAGACTTTGCCGCATCTTGGCTGTTCTGAATGATTTGTTCTAGGATGGAATGGAATTCATGGGGGACTGCTTGCTAGTACCACCACGGGCAACCTTCCCCACCCCTCCAACGTAACATGCATGCTAATAAATAAACACGCAACACATTTCTTGTTTGGGTAAAATTGCTGCAGGTTTATTACATACACCGTTATGTAATATGGTAGTTTATCCTACGGACGATCCAAGGGCAGGAAACCAACTAGGCCGCCTGCCCGCCTGATGAGCCAAGCAGCATTGAGGTGAACCCCATCTGTGCTGCCACTTGTGGTGATCCTCTTCCCGGATCACGTACCGTTCCTTATTACTCAAGCCCCTTTCAGGGCATAGCGTAGCATAGCAAACCACCGGTTGTTCAGGCCCCCAACCGCCCGAAGGACTAAATGGGCGCTGACATGGTTCTCCAGGAACCTCCCATGAGGCTCCTGAGCCTTGGCTCTGGCACCCCCTTTGGTGCCGCGCAGAGGTACCCTGCTGTGCCGCTCTGCTTCCAGATCGCCCTGTAACTCCGCCTGCAACGGAAAAAAGACATTACAACATTCTCTGCCTCCTGCCTGCCACGAACCATGCCGGGTAAGCGGTAGGGTGGGAGACGGCATGTCCGGCACGTGGGAGACGGCGCGTCCAGGGCGCGAAAGAGGATGACAAGTGGGGGGAGAGGACTATATACCCATCATTCTGTCCTTGCACCCGGAAGTGACGCCGCTCGCCTATCGCGCCGCACCGCTCCTTCCTGAGTCCCTGCCCATAAGGGGCATGTTGGGTGCCCAGGTGGTACTAGAGGGCTGCCCTCTTCAGTGGCCTCCTGCGGGGGCCACGGACAGCCGCAGAGATTTTGTTGACCGTGTCCCACAATGCATGTGAGTATCATTTAAGGAGACAGCTTGCATTGATAGAACAAAAAGCTAGTCTGGCTGAGGAAAACATCATGTTCCCAAGTGACTCCATAGGTTTTTATTCCCTATTGGTAGGAGAGCTAGTAAACAAGTTTGGGTTCACCCTACTTATAGATGCCTGGATCAATAGACTCTCAGACATGAGATGCTGATTGAAGACTGCAGGTTCACCAAGGGCAGATTTGTGGTGTCTGGCTACTTGCCAACATATTGGCAGAGCAAGGCTTGGCCCAAGTACTCATTACCATGTCTGCGAAGGCCTCATTAAAGGTAAAAGTATCCCTGTGGAAGCCTGCCCAAGCTGTAGAGCCTATGTCAAGACATTTGTTTTGACTTCAATAGACGGCTAAAACTTCGGCCACATCCATGATCACTACCTCAAATGACGCTGATTCTTCTTTCAAGGGACTGGGGTTAGGGGGAACACAACACAGTGCCAGGGGAAGTGTCCAAACACTGGCCTCTTGCAAATCCATGATGAGGTAGTCATCATCCTGGGGATGCATTATCCCTGTCCTCACCATTGTCATTGTCATTACAGCGGGCATGTTGGCTCTGCTCAGAATTCAACGTAAAAAAAAAGTTTGTAGAGTGCTTAAAATCCCTAGGTGAAGACAATGTCCTCTCTGAACTAGAATGAGGTTGTGTTTGGGACTTGCATGGAGTGCGACTTTGATCGATGTCAAAACAATTGGGTCCTCTTCTGGCCTTGACGTGGCAGGAACTGCCATGTTTTGTGGGAATAAGTGCTGAATATTTGCAACATGGTTTCTTTAAAAGCCTCTCTCTGCGCAACATCACCAAAAAAACAGGAATTCTGGGTGCATCAGAATAATTTGAAAAAATTGGTTTATCTGAAATAGACTGAGATCGAGACCGGGAAGTACCTTGCTGTCCAAACGACTTCTTGTGTCGGCGGAATTGGGACAAAGAGGCATCTGACTTAATTTTCTTGTTTTTCTTTTCCTTCAATTACCCTGGGGATTTTGAATATGAATAAGATCTTTCATGGGAATATCCTCGAGTGTGGAAGAGGGTCCATGCCCACAACATCCACCGGGTGTGGGACTTATATACTTTTTGTCAGCGCTCAGTGACATTGAGTTTGTCTTCATGGTCCTGGATCTATTTGGTTTCATCTGGGCACATTTCTCACAACCCTAAATGTCAAAGACATACCTCATCAGATCTGTCACAGGTATCTGTTTGTGACAGTCTTTTTAATGCTTAAATTCTGTAAGTTTTTGATGGGGATATGTTCCCTGATACACAGCTGAAGAATTGCAAGCTCATCAAGGGTGAGGAAAAAGCTTAGGACTGAGCTCCGGATCTGCAACTGAAGATGTGGAAAGAAAGGAAGTGACATCCGTGGAAAGGGATGGGCTTATATGTGGTGCGGATGCTGCTTCTGCGGTTACGCGAAGTTCACACTGAGATGCAAAACACCACCTGCTAGCCTGCAGGTTCAATGCTCTACAGAACCTCCCAAACCAGCCTGGCACCTAGGGGTATTCACATGGTGAATAATCTGCATTTAAAAGTACCCATCAAAACGGTAGGTACCCCCCAGGCAACTACTAACTGGGGACAGGGAACAGTTGAAGTTTGCTTCGGTTTTAACTTGATCAGTAACGTGTCAGCTAGCAACATGTCCTGCAAGACCTTAAAAGTCCCAGACTCCCCTAAGCACTGTGTATTTTTTTCTGTTTTTGATGGTTTTTCTTGACCTTTCTCTGGTGGAAAAGAAGGAATTTGAAGGAGTTGTATCTTCAGCACGCTCTTTCCAGTTCTGCTCGATCCAATCAGTCATTACCGGCCTCTGAGGAGGGGTTCAGCTTGGTCAGTAAGATGGGGGAGGCGAGGTTTGAATGCCCCAAAATTCACATAAGTATGGGCGAAATTTGCGAATTCGCGGTCCGCAAAATCTGCGAATTTGTGCGGATTTTTTTATTTTTGCATGTTCGCGGGGCACTTTGCGTGTTCACGGGGTTTTTTACAGCGTGGCGACCGCGAAGTTACCCATGCGGTCGTACATGGGCGCGGCCATCTTGTTTTCAGTGTTCGCGTTGCGTATTTCCGTTTCCAGGCACCAGTTGCATGCGCACGTTTTGCATTTCCTACGTGCGGGCCGCAATTGCGTGTTCGCGTCCGTTGTTGCGTTCTCGCGGGGAAAATATCGCGCAAACCTACCCACGTGGTCGCAATGAGCGCGGACATCTTGTTTTTCATTCATTGCTATGGTTCTGGGCATGCTTTTTCTATCCTGCTTTCATCTTTGCAATCCTTTGAAATGTTTGAACTTTTTTTGATATTTTATACTCTTTATCTATCCCTCTATTTTTCTACATCTATATTTTGTGTTTTTTCAACTTTTTGTTACTTTTTTGTTTAGCTCTCTCTTTTCTTTTTTTAAACTTTTTTTCCCTATTCTTTTCTTCTTTTTCCACCCAGGACCATGGCAAAGGGAGCCGGCAAGTCTAAGGGGAAGGGTCCCGCACCCCGTAGCCGGCTCCCTTGCAGGCGCTTAAGGGGGGAGAAAGTAACTGCCCGGGAGATCTGTAGCACGGTGGAGGTGGCCGCACTGGTTTTCTTCGTCCAGCGCCACCTCCCCAAGACCGTTGCGGCAGGCGGCGGGCCCGGTACCGGGTACGGGCTCCGGGAGTGTCGCCAGCTATGGGGGAAGGTGTGCCGGGCCATGTATCGGGAGTCTGGGGTCCGGCACACCTACAACCAGGCGACGCACCAGTGGTCCGACATCCTGGACCGGGAAAACGACCTGCTTGGCGTGGAGATCCCTGGGCTTGGTGAGTACTAGTAGCTATTTAATCACTACTTTGTTGTCTTCTGGTCTGTGTTATGATATTGCAAATATTTCTTTTTTCCGAAGATCAAGAATGCTGCCGATTACATTGCAGGTAAATTATGTTTCAAAAGCTTCTGTGATTGCAGGTGCTCACCTGCTCACTGGCTGTGCTACTATGCTTACTTGTTTTAAATTTTGTGCTCATTTGGCCTGAGTGATTGTGTATGAGTGTACTTTACAGAACTGCGTAATGCTAGACACTAGAGACTCAAGTCCAGTCCTTCCTTTGTACTCCTGCTATTAAGAAGAGATAGTGGTGGTGGATTGATAGTTTGAGTATATTATGACTGTGTTATCTTCCGAGTCCTCGGGATCAGCGGGATGATGAAAATAAGGCCACCTCCTGATCTAACCGACCCAGAAAGCTGTAATAGCCTGGGTCGAGGAAGGATCAAGTGAGGGCAGAAGGGAAGGAAGCAGGAGGGGAAGGAAGGGGACAGCAGGGAGGGAGATCTGGAACGACAAAAGACAATAATGATCGTACCTCTCGTAAAGTAAATGATGGCTCAAGAAAATACTCGAAACAACTATTCCCCCCCCTATACCTGTAGCGTAAATAAGAGTTGGCCCTGAAGATTCTTCTCTTCCCCTACTATTTTGGTCCTGGATATTAGTATGAAGCGTGTATGTCTCCACCTGAAATATACAATCAGCCGTGACCTTAGCTAGGATCTACCACTTGACTGTCACCAATGTAATAATATTTCGTAGTACATACCATGAGTAATCTGATGGATAGCGGAGAACACGATTCACCATAACATATCATGGACCAGTTAATAGTATGTGAACAAAAACAAATAAGGTAAAGAATAGGGTTACGTCACCCCCTTATAAAGGTAAGTACAGTACCTGGTAGAAGAACCCACAGGTCTGGAAAAGGCAGGGATTCTCCACCTCCGGGCGGAGATAACAACAGAGCTCCTCCGCACGAGCCGGGGCAAGAAGGCTCAGCCAACGGAGAGCACTGG
This sequence comes from Lissotriton helveticus, assembly GCF_964261635.1. Lineage (NCBI taxonomy): Eukaryota > Metazoa > Chordata > Amphibia > Caudata > Salamandridae > Lissotriton > Lissotriton helveticus. The sequence continues at coordinate 131,118,612 of NC_136070.1, read as the reverse complement.
GAAACGGACGCACCGGGAATGCGTGTGGAAGGTAAGGAGACTTAGCGTCCACCGCACGAGCCGGAGAAAGAAGGATCAGCCAACGGGGACGCTATAACAACGAAACTATAATTCAGGGCGTTCTCCGCACGAGCCGGGGAAAGAAGACTCAGCCAACGGAAAACACCGTAAACAAGAAACACGCCTACTTTGGCGTGAAGCACAATGGAAACTTGGAACAAGGTAAACAAAGGCTTTCCCCGCACGAGCCGAAGCAAGAAGGCTCAGCCAACGGGGAAACGATAATTAAGGACTGGTAGCGAGGAGAGGTCCAAGGCGACGAGACGAACAGGAACTCCGAAGGACGAACCAACGCTCCGAAACCGGGTCAGGTCAAGAATATCCGACGCTTTGCATCAGCGGATTCCATCCTTTATACTCCTCCCATAGCACCAAGGATTCTGGGACATGTAGTCTTGATAGCCTGAATTGTATTCGGAGGCGCTTTCCGACTCCTGACAGTACATCCTCCCCCACACCTATGAGCGCCTCCATGGGCCAGGACGCAAAGGGTACCTCGTATGATAGGCAGCCACCAGGCGCGGAGCATGAACACCAGATGCCGGTTCCCAAGAGTTCTCCTCCAGGCCATACCCCTTCCAAGAAACCAAATAGCGCAGGCCTCTACCTCTCCACCTAGAATCAAGAATGCCATCCACCTCGTATTCTGGCCCATCCTGGACCACAAGAGGTGGGGGTAGCTTGCGCACAGGTGACAGAGAGGGTTTCAAGAGTGACACATGAAACACCGGATGTAATCTCCAATGGTGTGGCAATTTAAGTTTCATGGCCACAGGGTTGACACGCCGTCGAATGGGAAATGGGCCAATGTATTTCGGATTAAACACACTGTACTTCCGGAACCTGATGTTCCGTGTAGACAACCACACCAGATCCCCCACCTGATACAGCGGACCCGATCTTCTGTGCTTATCCGCTGTTCCCTTGTAAGCCACCTTGGAAGCCTCTAGATGTGCTTGGGCTTTCACCAGCGTGTCCTTGATGTGAGAAACCCTCCTGGCCGCCTCAGGTACTGAATTCTCCCCAAGAGGATGGAGAAAAGGAATGAAGCGTGGATGGCGCCCATAAGTACAATAAAAGGGGGAGACACGAGTGGCGCTATGGGTGGCATTGTTATAAGCCACTTCCGCAAGCCACAAATAACTCACCCAGTTGTCCTTTCCCTGATCTACATAGCATCTCAAAAATTGTTTCAATGTTTGATTGAGACGCTCCGTCTGCCCATCCGTTTGAGGGTGAAAGCTGGTCGATAAAGCTGTCTCAATATGCAACAAAGAGCACCAAGACTTCCAAAAACGTGCTGTAAATTGGGAACCCCTATCAGAGACAATAACAGCAGGTAGACCGTGCAGCCGTACTACGTGTTCCATTAATAGTCCCGCTAGATGACCGGCTGAAGGTACCTGCGGGCAAGCAATGAAATGACCCATCTTGGTCAGATAGTCAATAACCACCAACACTGCCATGCACCCCTGATCCTTAGGCAGACCAACCACAAAATCCAAAGAAATGCGTTCCCAGGGAACAGAAGGAGTGGGAAGCGGTTGTAGAAGCCCAGCCGGGCGTCTATGGTCTGCCTTTACCGTTGCACACACCTCACACTGGGAAATCCATCCCTTGACATCAGTTCTCAAGGAAGGCCACCAACAACTACGAAGGATCTGCTCAGTTGTTTTGTCCATACCCATGTGACCCGCACTAGGAGACTCGTGGCACCATTTGTAAACCTGTTTACGGAGGGGTAACGTGGGGATCAGCAACCGCCCATTGTGCACTGGATAACCATCCTTGAGTTGCCATTCTGGATGCATACGTATCCAATCCCTCCAGTAGAAGGTTCTGATTCCATTGCGAATTCCCTGCAGGAATGCGTCAGGCTGGATAACGCATAACATTGTTGCCAGATCAATGATGGCCGTTTCCACCACATTCTCCGGAGCCTTAAGAGATGACTGGCGGGACAAGGCATCAGCCTTCCTATTATCCACCCCAGGGCGGAAGGTGATGGTGAAATGAAACCCCGAAAAGAACAACATCCACCTGAGTTGTCTAGGCGTGAGATGTCTAGCCGCCGTCATATACTGAAGATTCCTGTGGTCAGTATACACAGTTACCATATGTCTGGCTCCCATCAAAAAATGCCTCCATTCAGTAAATGCCACCTTAATCGCTAAAAGTTCTTTTTCTGCGATACAATAATTCGATTCAGCCCCATTCAGTTTTCTAGACATGTAGGCGACAGGATGCATCTGCCTTGTTGACTCATGTCTTTGGGAGAGAACGGCCCCAACCGCAACATCTGAGGCATCTGCCTCTACAATGTAGGGTTTCTCAGGATCCGGATGCGCCAGCACCGGAGCCGACACAAATGCAGCTTTCAAAGTCTTAAAGGCCACATCGGCATCCTGAGTCCATAGAAAAGGACGTGTCTTCCTCAGTAAATGTGTAATGGGAGCCACCACCTGGGAGAACTGTTTGATAAAACGCCTGTAAAAATTGGCGAAGCCTATGAAGCACTGAATGTCCCTGATGTTTTGAGGAACAGGCCACTCCTTGACTGCTCTGATCTTTCGCTCTGCCATCTCCTGTCCCTGTGGACTGAGAATCACACCCAAAAACTCAACTGTATTAACGTGAAAATCACATTTGCTCAATTTGCAAAAGAGACTATGCTGTTGTAATCTCTGCAATACCTCTTTGACATGCTTAACATGTAATTCCACTGTATCTGAGTATATCAGAATGTCATCTATGTAGACTATGACGTATATGTCCAATATCTCTCGTAGCACATCGTTTAAGAAATATTGGAACGCCGCCGGGGCGTTGCAGAGCCCAAACGGCATCACCATATATTCATAAAGGCCATATCTGGTTTTAAAGGCTGTTTTCCACTCATCCCCCTTCCTCATTCTTACAAGATGATAGGCACCCTTTAAGTCAAGCTTGGTATAGATGGTGGCCTTCCTTACCTGTTCCAATAGCACATGGATGAGAGGAAGGGGGTAGCGGTTCTTTATGGTGACTGCATTCAAGGACCGAAAGTCTACACAAGCCCTCAGTTCTCCATTAGCCTTCGGTATAAAGAAAAGAGGGGACGCAGCAGGAGATTTAGATGCCCTTATGAACCCTAATTTCAACAATTTGTCCAGATAAGACCTCAGATGTGTGTTTTCAGGTTCGGTCAAAGCATACAAACGACCACTCGGTACGACTGCTCCAGGGACTAGCTCAATTTGACAATCATACTGCCGATGGGGAGGGAGTACCTCGGCTTGAACCTCATCGAAAACACTTGAGAATTCTTTATATTCTTCTGGCAACAACACTTCCTTTTCTGCTGCTGTGGCCACATGTATGCTGCTGGCTAAAGAGAACGAGGGACTCGTAACATCTTCATAACAATGGCTTTTACAAAATGAAGAGTTCATGGTAATGATGCCTTTTTCCCAATCGATGTTAGGGTTATGTAGTTTCAACCAAGGGATCCCTAAGATAATGCCATAATGAGGAGCCTTGATGATACTAAACGTGACCCTTTCTTTATGACTTCCAAATGCCATTTCTGTCTCTCCCGTCTGGTAGCCAACGGGGCCGATGTCTAACTTCCTCCCATCAACTGCATACACCTCTTCAGGAACGGCCCTGGTTAGGAGCGGTATACCAATCCTTCTAGCCTCAGTCAAATCCATAAACATCCCTGTGGCCCCCGAGTCCACCATTGCATGTACCACTATCCATTCTGTTCGTATGAATAACAGGATCTCAATAAACAAATGTTGTGCTCCAACAATTTCTTTCAGTAGTGAAGGGATGACTGACTGACTCCAAGGAACCCCTTCGTTCACCTCAGAGCCCTCTAGTTTTCCGTAGACTTTTCCACCACAGCAGATGCCCCTTTGTTAAAGCGGAATCTAGATACCTTAGGTTTAACAGGGCATTCTCTGACGAAATGCCCTTTTTTGCCACAGTACAGACAGAGCCCGTTCTTTCTTCTCTGCTCTTTCTCAGACACAGTTAACGCTGCTCTAGCCGCCCCTATATCCATAGGTTCTACCCCTGAAGCAGTTGTATTATCAGCAGGTTTGGATCGAACATAAGAAGGTACCGTTCTGCCCTTGTCTTTATGGTCTCCCTTGCGTGCCCTTAACCTGTGATCCAAACGCAGGACCAAATTAATTAAATCCTCACAAGTCGCAGGTTGGGGATCTATTTGGGCAATGACATCTTTCATGTCTTCGTTCAATCCTTGATTAAACAAGGAAGCCTGTTTGGCTTCTGGCCACTTGGTTTCTGTGACCAGCCTCCTAAAGGAGTTCAAATAGGTTAACAGGTCTTGATTACCCTGTCTTAGTCTCAACAACTCCCTATCAGCTGTGTAAGAGTCTGCCCGTCTGTCAAAAACCTTTACGAATTCATCTCTGAACGCCTCCCAATCGTGAATGATGGGGTCGTCTCTTTGAATCAGGGGAACTGCCCACTGTGCAGCATCACCTGCCAAATAAGATACTAGAAAGGCCACCTTGGCCTGGTTAGTGGGGAAGGATCTTGGCTTACATGAAAAGTGTAAGGTGACTTGGGTAAGGAATACCTGAATGGAGCCAGCATCCCCCTTAAAACGCTCTGGATTAGCCAACGGTATAGCGGTCGGCATTTCTACCACCACCGAACTTGGCTGATTTGCCCCTGATGGCCCTGCGCTGAAAGGATTCCTTTGGATATTATCCAACCTTGCGCGTAAATCTGCTGTCTCCTGTTTAGAGGATTGTAATTCAGATTGTACTAACACCAAGGCTGCTAAAACATCATCTAGAGTGGCCATTTCCAAAACCCACTGATCAGGAGGACGTATAGTCTTGGGTCGGATATTCTGTTATCTTCCGAGTCCTCGGGATCAGCGGGATGATGAAAATAAGGCCACCTCCTGATCTAACCGAACCCAGAAAGCTGTAATAGCCTGGGTCGAGGAAGGATCAAGTGAGGGCAGAAGGGAAGGAAGCAGGAGGGGAAGGAAGGGGACAGCAGGGAGGGAGATCTGGAACGACAAAAGACAATAATGATCGTACCTCTCGTAAAGTAAATGATGGCTCAAGAAAATACTCGAAACAACTATTCCCCCCCCTATACCTGTAGCGTAAATAAGAGTTGGCCCTGAAGATTCTTCTCTTCCCCTACTATTTTGGTCCTGGATATTAGTATGAAGCGTGTATGTCTCCACCTGAAATATACAATCAGCCGTGACCTTAGCTAGGATCTACCACTTGACTGTCACCAATGTAATATTATTTCGTAGTACATACCATGAGTAATCTGATGGATAGCGGAGAACACGATTCACCATAACATATCATGGACCAGTTAATAGTATGTGAACAAAAACAAATAAGGTAAAGAATAGGGTTACGTCACCCCCTTATAAAGGTAAGTACAGTACCTGGTAGAAGAACCCACAGGTCTGGAAAAGGCAGGGATTCTCCACCTCCGGGCGGAGATAACAACAGAGCTCCTCCGCACGAGCCGGGGCAAGAAGGCTCAGCCAACGGAGAGCACTGGGAAACGGACGCACCGGGAATGGGTGTTGCAGGTAAGGAGACTTAGCGTCCACCGCGCGAGCCGGAGAAAGAAGGCTCAGCCAACGGGGACGCTATAACAACGAAACTATAATTCAGGGCGTTCTCCGCACGAGCCGGGGAAAGAAGACTCAGCCAACGGAAAACACCGTAAACAAGAAACACGCCTACTTTGGCGTGAAGCACAATGGAAACTTGGAACAAGGTAAACAAAGGCTTTCCCCGCACGAGCCGAAGCAAGAAGGCTCAGCCAACGGGGAAACGATAATTAAGGACTGGTAGCGAGGAGAGGTCCAAGGCGACGAGACGAACAGGAACTCCGAAGGACGAACCAACGCTCCGACACCGGGTCAGGTCAAGAATATCCGACGCTTTGCATCAGCGGATTCCATACTTTATACTCCTCCCATAACACCAAGGATTCTGGGACATGTAGTCTTGATAGCCTGAATTGTATACGGAGGCGCTTTCCGACTCCTGACAGACTGGTTATTTGGTAGAAAACTTTTTAGTGGTCTGCAATCATGACGGACTGTGCCTGTCACTTTGCGTGCTGCGGAGTGCTGCCTGCCAGTCCTAGTAGAACATTTTTGTAGTTGGTTTAGTGAGTTACATAACATTCCAAATAGACGGTCCGCAAATCCAGCAATACTAGTAATATCCTAGTAGACCACATCAGATAGGTCAATAAATTTAGTGCAATTGTTATCTATTTCCCCGAAATAATTTGTTATTGGTTTTTTGAAATGTCTGATTTGGTTGACATCAATCATCCATGTTTGTGTCTTTCTTTCATGTTGTACATCAGCTCCCACCAGGGGCAAGAGGACAGAGGAGGAGGTAGCAGCGCCGGTGGAGCAGGAACAAGAACAGGAAGGCCAGGATAGGTCCGCTGAGGGCTCCTCTGCTGGCCCCAGTAAGTTTTCCTGTTAATAATATTAATTATACTGCCCTATCTTTTACAGCACCTATTAATTCCAAACGTTCCTCATAATTCAATTTTTTCCTAAATCGTCTTTGATCTTCTTGTAGACTGTTTCTAAATTCTTATCCTGCCTCTACTATGACTCTCTGTGCTACTACTAGATTATTATTAGTCTGTCTGTGCAGCTAGCTAAGCTTGCACAGTTGGCAAAAGGTGTACTGTTAAACAAAACTCCTATTCAGCAATAGCTCTAGGCACTGAGTGCAGTCGTCTGGGTTGTCTATAATGTCTATTGAAGTCTTCTAAATGTTTATGCTTTGACAATTGCCAACAATAAAATGTCAATGGCCACCAAGAATAAGATACTAGTTTACTTTTTGATTGGATGTGAGGACATACTACTACTGTTGCAGGGACTATTCTGCACATACCGAACTATGGACAAGAAATAGGGCATTGGTTATAAATTATAATAGGCGCAGTTAGACTTTCCACATACCTCAGTCATAACAGAAGTTGACCCCCCAATCTCCATACTGACTAGCTAGTTTGTCAGAGAGTCATTATTTAGCTCCCGAATGCAGCGATGATCCTCAATGATTATACAACCCAGAAGACTATGGAGTCAGAGTCCCGACCTATAAGAGTCAAGTACTCATGTTTGCAAATTGCAAACCCTTTTGCTCACTCACTCATGACCAAAAACCACAGAGTCTATGTAAGTTTTAAAGCTTTATTAAAAGTAAAACAACTAACTCTGTGTGTACTCTGTAAAAATTAAAATTGTGCATTATATAAAAACATTTATTAAAATCAATGTCGTATAACATATGGTGAATGACTGAAAAGTGGCTGATTTCACACATTAATTGTGGGACAGCCCTCACCTGGTTGGACTTTGAACTTAAAGTCTTGATGGGGATGAATGGTTGACGACTCCGCCTAAGATATGATGATGATCTTGCTCTTGTTCGTAGAAGGGAAGCTTCTGTCTGTTATGTGAAAAATGGGGCGTGTTAAAAAGCAAGCATTCATCAGTTGTACCAAAAAGTGAAACATCACATGTTATGGCTAAGCATAAATAAAAACACCCTTCCCTGAAGAAAGGGAAATTTTTAGTTTAGACTAGAGAGTCACAAGTTATTAAATTTGTTTATGTAGTACTAGTAATTTTTTTTTATTCCTAGACAAAATAGGGAGTGGTGTATATGGCATCTAAAAATATTAAATGTATTTTCCTAGGCGTAACACCATTGGCACAGCCATCCACAAGTGCCGGGGCCAGTGCGGAGGTGGGCACTCCAGGGTCGGATCCGGTGCCACAGCCAGCAGGAACTGCTGTGGGGGGTGCCACGGTAGTGCCGGGCAGTGGTAAGCTATTATATTCCTTACTTATTGAGATTGCAGAGTGGTCTTTCTGCAGGGGTGTATATGTGTAGAGTTTAAGTACACTTTACTATTAAGAAGACTTACAAATTTAGAACTAAGTTTTTGTCAACCAGGTAGAAGACAGTCACCCTTGACTTCTCATTAGCAATAGCATTAGCGGCGGGAGTTGACCAGTAATGGCCTCCTCTAAATTTGACTTCAACTCAGCTGTGAAAGTTTTATCGAGAAGCCAAGTTAGATCAGAGATGAACTTGATGGATGGGATGAACGAAAAGGGTAAGAAGGGTGTAAGGAAGGACAAGCGAGTTAAAATTAATGACTGGCAAAGAATGATACGTGTTTTTGAATGCTGCCCGAGGTGGCTGGGAAATGGGAATCTGATGCATGGCCGGTTAAAGGCTGAAGCAAGGATGGGCGGAAGGAGAAAGAAAAGAGGACTGCCTGGGTGGGTGAAACAGAAACTGCATGTGTGTGCAATATATCCTTTGGTTCAAATTAAAATGCAAGTCAAGCACCGATGCATGGCTGGCGGTTTACAAAAAAAAATAAAAAGGTTGTTTTTCAGTGAGAAAAAGGAAGGTTTGTCCAGTTGAGACATTATGAAGAATGATTGACATTTACTTTGAATGGATGGATGCCGGGATGGTATCTTCCTCATAGATAGCATAGGTGTATGTAGACAGAGTAGACGGTCACTAGATGAAAAGTGTTACTTTGAAGAGCATGTAACTCCGCACCTCCATGCCAGAGTAGCAAAGCCGAGGAAAGTTGTAATTTTTCAGAATACTACCATGACTAGTAACAGTAGTTTGCAAGCACAGCATATATCCGGCGATTACGGGGAGTCGGGGACCACTGTTAATAATTTTTTTACAACTCTGTCATTGACATTGATGTGTGGCCTTTCGGTGTTCAGTCAATCAAAAACAAAGCACCAAAAGTCATCCCATATGTAAGCAAATATCCTGTGAAGGGATAGATGATCATATCTTCTTCATTTTGCTTTTGTAGAAGTCAGGGGCAGGCCAGGGTGAAAGTAGCCCTTGTAACAGAGTATGGCCAGTGCCACCCATAATAGAAAAGTAGCTTCACCACCTGCATGTACTGGACTGGTAACAGTAAGGCAAGTCTGTGTCATCATGGCTTGCGTCTGTTTTTATCGGGTGCAAGTTGACTGCGCTGGCATTATGCCGGCTTCCACAAGTTTACGCACCAATTTCGCTAAAGGAGAGAGAAGAAGAAGACTGGTGTACTGTCTGAGTGTAATGTAGTGAGTTCATATAGTGCTAGTAGAATTCCTGAAACACCCACTAAGGTTAAAGCAGAGGCCGACGAAGTGGGAGGTTAGATAGATACATGCCACAAATGTTTCGTACTGTGCTTGCAAGTTGCTAGTGCTAGTGTGACACAACTTTCTGCTGCATTATTTTGTGTTAATCTTAAAGAGCATTGGTTACAGTATGTTTTTATTTCTTCATATAGATGCTCATTCCAAACTAACAAGGAAGGAGTTGGCTAGAAGGGTCCGGCAACGGAAGCTGGAGGCAATTGTCGCTGAATATCGGCGGCTGGTGGCCCAGGAGGAGGAGAACACGCAGTCAACAACATCCACAACAGCTGCCTCCTCCTCCGCTGCCCCTGGGTCATATGATCAGCGCAAGCCTTCAGCGGTACGGAGCCGTGGTCCGGCAGCCACCCGCCGCCGCCAAGCAGCAAATAAATCAGCTGCCCCCCACAGTACCTGCAGGTGCAAGGCTCGTGTGTACCGCTTGACTCTCAGAGTGTCCAATTGTGAGCAGGAGGTGGCGAGGCAGAAAGCCCTGCTCAAGGACCTCCGGAGAGAGCTGCGTGACCACCTGGCCACAGGACACCATCGGTGGAAGTAGAGGAGAGACTGTCCCTTGCCCCTTTTTTAAAGACTTTTGGGGGGATGGGAATGGGGTGTTGGGGTTTTGGAACTTTTCTTCGGGACATTTCATGGACATTGGTTGGGGTTAGGGAGGGGGGTGAGTCGGGTCTTGTGGGATAGTTTATTTTTGTTAGGGTATAAATAATTATTGATTTTCAACGTAAACATAGCATACGCATTTTTACTGTTGCGTGGGGGAGGCAGGGGGGGTTAACTCAACTGTACGTTTGTTTTTCTGAAACTTAACTGTCTGGTTGATCCAAATTGTCTAATCGCCCAAATTTGTACAAAAGTGCCACTGACAGAGTTAGTGAATTCAATTGTCCTACTACTTTACTAGTACTACCGTCAGTCTCTCCTCTCCTCCTACTCAATTATTCTTCCTCTCTCAAAATGCTTATTTTACCTGTGATTCGTGTTTGAGAATAGGGCTAGGCAAACGGCTGGCTGCATGGCAAATGGCGATTAAGGTCGGCTCAGGAATCCTGGACAGATGAATGTCATCGTTGTGGTGGTAGTAGTAGTGTTACACACTGGCAGTAGCAGCACATGAAAAAAGAGGAAATGAAACATTGAGTGGCCTGAGCGTAGCATTGGAACAGTACGATTGATAGTACAGTACACAAGAACAGTGCCATAAATTGTAGCCTAAGCAATGCTAAAGTATTCAAAATATAAGTACTAGTTGCGTGGAGTATAGCTACTACAAGAAATAGTACTGAAGGTGAAGGACACAGCAGTGTAAGCATTTGATTCGTCATGTGTAGGAGGAGGATGTTGTTGATGTTCAATACACTTGATGGCGCACATGAAATTCTGATTTAATCTGAAAATAGTTACTCATGGGTGTGTGTCAAGCAGAATAAGAATATATCCTCGGATTCCTACACCAGCCTTGAAATTGATTTTCTGTTGCTTTGACCTTATCCTCCCCAGCAAATGTGTGTGGAATTATTGTTGTCATTTAGTCACACCTCAAAGAAAACCACGCAACCCGGGGGAAGAGGGTTAGGGTTTGAAAATTGGATGGGAATGGGGTTTTTTGGGAAGGTGTTCTGGAGAGAGGAAAAAACCACAGCATGTACAAACAACAAATGAAGAAAAACAAATCTTTGGATACAAAGATATCCATAAATCTTTTAAGGGACATAAAGGAAGTGCACTACTGCATGCATGAAGTTGTTTGCTAAATGGATGGTTAGGTTACTGAAAAGTAGTACTTACTACAACTTACTAACTATGAAGAAACAATTTGACAGTACAGGGCTGCAGTAATTACGCAATTTCACTTGCCTATCTGCCCACAGAGAGAATAAACACTTATTAGTACATTAAATTAGTTTTAAAAATAGCAAAGAAACTTATCAAATAGCTGGAGGAATTAATTGGTAGCAGAGAGCAAACAAACGCACAGAGTCACCCTCATAGAAGTTCACAACAATAACATTATTTAAAAGATAAGGAGAAGTGAAGAGGATACTGTAACTGTATGTTGTAGTTGTCCTGTTCAATTTGGGAAGTTGCATGCATCCAGCCTTTCCTCTTATTTGCGGTACTCCTCCATTCCATCTGACGCTCCGTCGATCAATCTTGGTGACCAGACAGACACACTGTCCACTGCCTGCCTGGTGGATGCAGAATTGCGGATCGCTAATGGTAAGCCTGAGTTCATCGTTTTTCCCACGGCACAGGGTAAAAGCCGGCCTGTAATTGTTGATGGAAAAACAGAAAGTGATATTATTAAAACACCACGGAGGAAAAAATATAAGGTACGGTGTGTAGTGCAATAATAACACTTTCAGTTTCAGAGGCGACAGTATTACATACAAGCATCATTTCTAAAGTGCGTACTCTGAGTCTCCTTTTCCAGGATAGTAATTAGCACACAGCAGGCCAGGGCCATGGAGACAGTCAAGGCAGGCACCACTGAGTGAAGCAACCTGATGTAGCATACCTCTTTGACACAGACAGACAAAGCATATCTAATTTTATGCAGCAAACCACATAGTCGCAATTTAAATGAACTGCTGTCTGGACTCTGGCATAACAACACTACACTGGCTCGACCACTCAATACCACGACTAGACAGACATGTAGTTCTGCTGTAGTTGTTGTTGACTTGTTTACCTGTTTGCCACTCACGAAATGGCCATAGATCTTCCGTAAACCGACGATGAGGATCCATCCATCCCAGTGAGTGTCTGTAAAGAAAAAAGATATTATGTAACTTTGATCATCAAGACTCATCATCATCATGATATATTGGCAAACTCAGTGTTGTTCATTCAGTCGCATTCTACACACACAGTGAGTCCAAGGACATTTTGCATATTAAAAAATGCAATGTAGTGGCCCCTGCAGTAGAAGTATAATTTGAATTAAACAAGTTAAAAAACAGAGTAGACTAGAGTTACATTTAGTGTGTAAAAGATTAAATAATAACAGAAGACATATGATTCATTTCATGCACAACAAACAAACAGCAATTGCTTTCATCAGAGCCAGACAGCCAGTGCTGTCCACTGCATGCCATCTCATTATTCATTACCTGTTCCACTTTTTGTCCGCATCTTGTTCTTAAAGTGAAGGCCCACAGGGCAGCCTCTCGTGTCAATTTCAGAAGTAACAGTCAGCAATCAGCATATAGTCAGTAATTCCAGTCCCACTTCTTTTGAGGGGACTCGTCTACGAAGCGACAGTTTCTTCATTCTGCGTAATCCAGCCATCTGCCTTGAGGGAAATGGATAGGGAGAGTCTGGAGGAGGAGGATAGAGGAGCATGACTGAGTTGTGAACTTCAGGATTGCAGACAGCGGCACCTTCAATAAGGAAATAAGACGAAGACAGTGTTGCTGATGGATTTGTTGTGATTTGAGTTTTGTTGTGGTAAAAGTTGCAAAACAAAGAAAGACACACAGGAGTAAAAGTGAATAAGGAGTCAGGATGAAAAAAAAGGAAGTCAGTTTCAGGCCTTGGTGTCAGGGAAGTAGAGCTCGTCCTCAAACTCTGTGAATTGAGACGGGAGTAGGTCAGCTAACAGAGAAGAACTTCCGTCACCTAAGTCAGTGTCCTCTTCTTCCTGCGTGGATTCACGTATTTTGTAATCTGGTGGTATGAAGTGCTGATTCATCTTGATCATTGCTAACCTCTCCACATTTTTGGGAGAGAGGAGGGTCCTTTTTGAAGTAACAATGGCACCAGCAGCACTGAAAACACGTTCAGAAGACACGCTTGTGAGTGGGCAAGACAAATAATTTAGAGCCAGCTTGGTGATCAGTGGCCATTGACCCCTTTTCCCATACCAATACAGCAATGGGTTGTGATCAATGTAGACCTCTGTTGGGTCATCCAGATAGACCTGCACCATCCACTCAAGGTCACCCAGGGGTGCTGAACTTTGCGTACCATCTGAGGCCTTTGCATCAACGCTGGAACGAGCAAACCCTTGAATAGTTATCCAATCCGCTTCCGACAATATTATGGCTAGGCCTGATGCAGCTGAGGATGATGATACGGTTGCTGGTGTCGGTAATGACTTTTAGGGAAAGTGACTGCCTTGGGCCACAGAAGTGGAGGACCTTGACGCCGGATGGCCTACTGATTCAGTAGTACTTCTGCCAGTTCCTTCAATTTCCTGCTGCTCTTTTTCAAACCGAGTGGCTGACAGAGCTAGCCAATGTTTGTACTTTGAAACATCTGCTTCATTAAAAGGAATTAATGCTTTGCTGGCCAGTGTCTTTTTATACCGTGGATCCAGAATAGTGGCACAAATGTAATATTGTTCAGTATGTATTTTTGAAGCCTTTCATTGTCAACTAGGTGGGTTAATAAGCTCTCCGTCAAATGATATGCGTCTTGCTTGTCAGTATCACCTTTGAACGTTGAAGACACCGCCTTCAGTTGGTGCTCTAGCATGCGCAACAATGGGATAGCTTTGCCCAAAGTACAGTCCTCCCTGCTGACTTCACGCGTGAAGACCTCAAAATGACGAAGCATGTCTGTCAGGCTTTTAACCTCCAACTCTAGCCTCATGTCTTTCATAGTAGAACCCTGTGCAAAGACATACTCATTGATTACCAAGCACTACTCAGACAGACGCTCAAGCATGTAGAAGGTTGAGTTCCAAGTTGTTACCACCTCCTGGATGAGTCCTCTGACTGGCACTCTACGGTCACGTTGAATGTTCCTCAGCTGCTTCCGGGCCTTAAAAGAATGGCTGAAATGTGTTCAGATTTTTTTGAAGGTGGTAAGTAACTTGGTGACTTTTTTCAAGAAATCTTGAACAACAATGTTAATACTGTGCGCCAAACACAGCACTCTGAAATAGCCACCATCATTCATGGCCCTTACTATATTACTGCCATTATCTGTGGAAACAAAACCAATCATGCGCTTTCTTGGCTGCAGCCATTCAAAGACCTTACTGTTAAACTCCTCCAAAATGTTTACTGCAGTATGAGATTTCAACATGGCTACTGTTACATGTTTCCGACTAGCTTTAAAAACTGTGTCACTGTCAACACCTGCATATAACTTGTCTCTAACCCCTGCAAAGGAGATCCAGTGTGCAGTGATGCACATGTAATCAAGGGCTTGGCAACTGGTCCACATGTCTGTTGTCAGGTGGATAGTGTGAACAGCACTCTTCTGCAAAGCTGCCCCAATCACCTCCAGCACATCTTGATGTAGTGCTGGAACTGCAAGTCCGGCAAAATAGGACCGGCTGGGAACCTTCCATTTAGGGCAGACTGTTGCCACAAATTCTAGAAAACCCACCCCTTCCACAAAAGAAAAAGGGAGAAGGTCTAGCGCTAACATTTTAGCCAGCATTGCATTATAAAGACGTGCCATTGGGTGGTTGCGTTCAAATGGCGCCTCCGACCAAAACATGCTTTTAATGGTGGTCTGGACCGTTTTCTTATGTGATGAGGAGGATCCAGACTTCTTCAAACCAGTTAGGCTCATTGATGTACTTTTTTGCATTGGTGTCTCTACCAGACTACTGTGCCTCCTTGATGTTGTTGGGGTAGAGGAGGGAGTGGACGCTACCACTGTAGTGCTGCTGCCAGGTGTACTGTGTGTACCAGAAAAAATGCCTCTCGGTTGTTCTCCTCCCCCCTGCACGATCAGCTCCTCTTCGTCATCAGATGCAATATCAATATCTACATTTGGATTTGTACTTTTGGCTTTCCGGATGTTACTTAGGTGCGCATCCCACTGGATAATGTTTTTTTTTTTTTTTAGATGACCTCTCTGGCCTCCGGTACCATAGTTGGTACCAAGCTTACCCCGACTAACTACTTGTTTACAAATTGAACAAATGACTAGGTTTTCCACCTTTTTGCTAATACTAAAAAAGTCCCAAACTGGGGACTGGAGATTTCTGGTGGTGGTGGAGGTGCTACTTTCAATGCCAGATGAAGTGGAGGATGGGCGTGGCTGAATTTGACTCTGTTGCGCACTTACAGCACCACTACTTGAGGTAATGGAGGTCGAGCTGGATGGAGGTCCCTGCTGGTCCTTCTAACGAGAAAATATGGAAGGCGTAGTTCGTGTTGGTGTAGTAGTTACCTGTGTTGGTGGTGGTACCAGTGCTACGCCGCCCACATCCCGCTCAGCACCAATACTGGATAGGGTAAAAATGTCTGTCTGCTGCATGCCCCCTGGGGCTGGAGTGACGACTGTGATGACTGGGTCGTCATCGTCAGACTGTTCATCAGCAGCAGAATACACCACTTCTACTTCTTGTTCGTCGTCATCACCCATAAGTGAAAGCCTTGCGGGAACCTTCCTTTTAGGCTTATCTACCTTTGTCGGTTCATGGCGTGCCTCCCTCTCAGACTGCATTGGTGGGTTCCAATCAACATCTAGATCATCAGAAGGAAGGGGGCTTGAAGAAGAACTTGTACTAGCCCTCCTTGACCTTTTTCTTGCTGGGGATCTGGAAGACAATGGATCATCAGGCGGGGTGGCTTGCTCGGATGAGACCTCCGCTTGAATCTCGATTTCCTGATGTGCCCCTACTTCTGGAGTAACAAGCATTGTGGGCAGTTGTGCCTCACCATGCGCCTCTCCATGCGCCTCTACTTGCGCCTCTCCATGCGCCTCTCCATGCACCTCTACTTGTGCCTCTACTTGCGCCACTCCTTGCGCCACTCCTTGCGCCACTCATTGCGCCACTCCTTGCACCACTCCTTGGGCCTCTCCTTGCGCCTCTCCTTGTTGCACCTGTGGTTGTGGTTGCGGCTGTGGTTGAACACTCGTCAGATGAGTTACACCCTGCGTTGATTGGATGCTACTTTCTTGCGATGAGTCAACGTCAAAATCACTGGTCGATGGTGATTGAGCAATTAAAGTGGCTGCCCCTGCGGCACTCATGGCCTTGGGCCTAACTTGGTGTGTTTTTTTTGTTGTTGTTTTTTTTGGTGTGGTGGCACTGAGACCAATGAAGCTGAGGTGCTGCTCCCAGCTTGGTCCCCGGCAGACACCGCTTCTGCAGGCGTAGTTTTTTTTCCCCCAAAAAAGTGTCTGTGGGCACACCCGTCTCCTTGGTAAGTGCCGGCGCCACTTGCTTCTTCTGCTCCATCCTACTGGCAGTGGCACTGGCAACTTTCTTGGTAGAGGAGCTATGGCCACCTTTCTTTGGGCCCATCTTCTTCAGATGTCAGAACAGCAGGCTGCAGTTGCACGACTTGCAGAGTTGTCTGTGGCCACACATGACATCACGTGACGTTGTGCTGCACACACCGCAGCAGGACTTCTTTCTGGCACTGATCATGAACAATGAGGATGATTCGTGGTTCTCTTCACCTAAAAGCAAAGGAAGCCAGAGGAACATCTGTTAAATAAATGCTGCATATGTCGAGCTTCAATTAATATTTGCAACTAGGCATTTATTATTATTACAACACACCCAAAAACGGAAAGACCAAAAATAAAAACTGCAATTATTCCTAATCAAAAATGGATGTTTACAATAATAGAAGAGAGACCCCACAGAAAGCCTTGGTCCACTGAGTACCCCTGGGCATAATGGATGAAAGCAGGGCAGACCGGGTGCAGGCCTATGGCACAAAGCACACTGCCTGGCTTCAAAATGACCCCTTGACCCCCACCCACATGGCCAGGCCCTGCCTGGACCAGGCCTCAAAATGGCCCCCACCCACATGGCCAGGCCCCAACACCACCCCAAAAAAACAAAAAACACACAAAAATCACCACAATCCAATGCCATCCATGCCCTAAATGATGTTTAAATTCAAGACACCCCACAGAAAGCCTTGGTCCATGCACCACTGAGTACCCCTGGGCATAATGGATGAAAGCAGGGCAGACTGGGTGCAGGCCTATGGCACAAAGCACACTGCCTGGCTTCAAAATGGCCCCTTGACCCCCACCCACATGGCCAGGCCCTGCCAGGCCCTGCCTGGACCAGGCCTCAAACTGGCTCCCACCCACATGGCCAGGCCCCAACACCACCCCAAAAAATCAGAAAACACACAAAAATCACCACAATCGTATGCCATCCATGCCCTAAATGATGTTTAAATTCAAGAGACCCCACAGAAAGCCTTGGCCCATGCACCACTGAGTACCCCTGGGCATATTGGATGAAAGCAGGGCAGACTGGGTGCCGGCCTATGGCACAAAGCACACTGCCTGGCTTCAAAATGGCCCCTTGACCCCCACCCACATGGCCAGGCCCTGCCTGGACCAGGGCTCAAACTGGCTCCCACCCACATGGCCAGGCCCCAACACCACCCCAAAAAATCAGAAAACACACAAAAATCACCACAATCGAATGCCATCCATGCCCTAAATGATGTTTAAATTCAAGAGACCCCACAGAAAGCCTTGGTCCATGCACCACTGAGTACCCCTGGGCATATTGGATGAAAGCAGGGCAGACTGGGTGCCGGCCTATGGCACAAAGCACACTGCCTGGCTTCAAAATGGCCCCTTGACCCCCACCCACATGGCCAGGCCCTGCCTGGACCAGGGCTCAAACTGGCCCCCACCCACATGGCCAGGCCCCAACACCACCCCAAAAAATCGAAAAACACACAAAAATCACCACAATCGAATGCCATCCATGCCTTAAATGATGTTTAAATTCAAGAGACCCCACAGAAAGCCTTGGTCCATGCACCACTGACTACCCCTGGGCCTACTGGCTAGTGTGGCTTTATACGCACCCCAAAATTAAAACAAAAATCCAAATATAACAGTGAGCTTTTCAATTCCATGACATAAATGATATTTAAGTTCAACAAAACTCACAGAAACAGTTGTATCATGCACCAATGACTAACCCTGGGCCTACTGGATACTGTGCCTACCCACAATATATTTTTTTTAAAGTTGTGAAAAAGTTTAAAAATTGTAGTTGCAGCAACTGCAATGCCCCAAACAAACAACACCAACTTACTTGTAAAATCTCAAATCGAAAAGTAATCCAAAGGTGATCCTAACAAAAAGTCCTCAAATACAAATATCCACCAGCAGCCACAAAAAGTAATCCTTCCAGCTCCAGATCCAAATGAAAAGTGACCAGGACATGGACAAAGCACTTGGAGGAGCCTCCTGGACAGGAACAGGAAGTTGGAGACTCTGGGGCACTTCCTTCCTCCCATCCCCCCAAAAATGGACTCCTTGCACAAAAAAGTGCAGCCAAATGTCAATCTGAGGAGTTATTCTGATCCAAATCATCATTTTCAGAAGGTTTATGCTGCCTGCGGTAGATTGCTTGTGCAGAATTGCAATTTTTGCAAGTTCGGGTAAGTGAGCTGTTCAAATCTCCGACCAGAAGTCAGCTGCGCGTCGCATCTATGTGTTCGCAATTATTTACTCCCGCGATGCGTGATCGCGGGCCCTTATGACGTAGTCGCGTTCTCAAACTCTAGCAGTGCAAGATGGCGGGTCGCTATGACATACTCGCGGTCGAAAAGTCTTGCGCGATCACGTAGCCAGATCCAAAATGTATGTATTTGTATGTATTTGCATACTTATATAGCGCTACACTGTCACCCAGAGGGTATCCTGGCGCTTTGACTCAGCATAGCCGAAATCACCAATGCAGAAATCACACTGCTCTTGGAAACAGGTGGGTTTTCAAACCTCTCTTAAAGGTGAGAAATTCACCCTGACTCCTCAGCAATATCGGGAGAGAATTCCAAAGTCTAGCAGCCGCAAAACTAAACGACCGACCTCCCATCCTTACCCTCTGGACTCTGGGAACCGTCACCAGACACGCAGAGGAAGAGCGTAGGCTCCGAGAGGTAGAGTACCATGAAAATAAGTTCTGCAGCAAAACTGGACCCTGTCCATGCAAGGCTCTAAAAACCAGACAGGATGCTTTAAAAAGGATCCGTTGATGAACAGGCAACCAGTGTAGATCCAATAGTGTTGTGGTGGAAGAGGCAGTGCGCGGGCGAGAAAGTGCCAGCTTGGCTGCCATATTTTGTACCCGCTGCAACTTGCCCACCAGCGTTCCAGGCGCCTCCAGAAGCAGTGCGTTGCAATAATCCAGTCTGCATTAGGATGATACCCCGCACTACCTCTGGCCTAGCCTGCGCTGGGAGCAATGGTAGGACTTTACGTAGCATCCGAAGCAGCATCATACAGGTAGCTACGGTTTTATTAACGAAAATGTCCATTTGCAGATTGGGGCCAAACATGACCCCCAAATTACGAGCAGACTCTGCTGCAGTCACTGCCCCAGAAAAAGAGGAAGGCCAGAAATCATCTGGCAGTGAGCGCGGGACACGATCATTGGAGCAGTGCAGCACCTCAGTTTCTGACCCATTAAACTGGAGGGAGTTGGAACGAAGCCAATCTGCTGTAGCTGTCATACAGCGGTGAAAAGTCTCTAAGGAGACGGCGTCTTTGCCCTCCAGAGAAAAGACCAATTGGGTATCATCGGCGTAGTTAAACACCGAAACACCAAAGGAACTTATCAATTGGATCAGAGGGCGGAGGTACAGATTGAATAATATAGGACTGATGGCTGAGCCCTGGGGCACCCCCTGCCCATCTTTCCGCACATCCGACCTAAAAGGCGGCAATGCCACCACCTGCTGCCTGTTGTTGAGATACGAGACTAACCAGTCCCTTGCCAACCCCGTGACCCCGATCTCCTCCAGCCTCCCGATAAGGGTGGAGTGGCTGACCGTGTCGAACGCGGCCGACATGTCGAGCAGCACTAGAAAGGCTACTCGACCCGTGTCGACCCGCGAACGAAGATTGTCCAGCACGACCACCAGCGCAGACTCCGTCCCATGCGCTGATCGGAAACCAAACTGGGCCACATCCAACCAAGTGTTATCCTCTAAGAATCTGGATAGAGATCGGGTAACCAGCTTCTCCATGATCTTAACCGGGAAAGGGAGCAAGGAAATGGGCCTGTAATTTGACAAGCAGGTGGGATCGAGTGTGGGTTTCTTCAGGAGGGGAGAGACCACTGCCAACTTCCAACTCTCCGGGACAGTCACTGTGACAAACGACTGAAGGCAGATGGAATACAGTGGATGAAAAAGTTCTTTCTGGAACAGTTTCCAGAATTTATGTGGGAGTGGATCCAGCGGGGAGCCTGATGACACAGTCTGCGCCAGTTTGCAAAACTCCTCAAAAGGAGGATGAGAAAAACAACTCAGCTGGGGTCGACTGGGAGATTCTTCCGGAGCTCCCAGACTGAGGGGGGAGCGACTCAACTGGGGTCGACTGGAAGGTTCTTCCAGAGCTCCCAGACTAAGGGGGGAACAACTCAACTGTGGTCGACTGGAAGATTCTTCCGGAGCTCCCAAACTGAGAGGAGAGCAACTCAGCTGGGGTCGACTGGAAGGTGCTTCCGGAGCTCCCAGACTGGGAGGGGAGCAACTCAGCTGGGAACGACTGGAAGGTGCTTCCGGAGCTCCCAGACTGAGAGAAAAACAACTCAGCTGGGGTCGACTGGAAGATTCATCCGGAGCTCCCAACTGGGAACAGCATGGAGGATCCTCTGGAGCACCATGACTAAAGAGATTATCCGATGAAGCTGACATAGGCGGGGCCGATCCAGCAAGTCCGCTCAGGATAGTGGTGATCTTGTCCTCATAGGCGGCTGCCAGAGAGTCGCATAAGGCCTGTGAGACTGGAATATTATTGATGGCACCAGTCGGGTGGGAAAGATCGTTCACAATCCTAAACAAGGTCTGTGACTTGTTGGTCGCCTGATTCAGCATATCCTCCAGGTAGACCGCTTTTGCACACTTGATCTGTGCTTTATATTCCTGTAGTGCCAGCCTAAAGGTAGCTTTCTCTGCATCTAAATAATGCTTCCTCCAGGCCCTCTCTGCCCGCTTGCATCTCAGCTGGCGCAGCGCACGCAAACCGGGAGGAAAAACAACTCGGCGAACTCAGAATCACGGTAAGTCAACGCCGCGCGTGCAAGATTGTATTTTTGAAGCGCGACCAAGCAAAAAAATCCGCCAGCTTGCAAATTTTTTGACAATTTTGGGCGATTAGCGGACCGTGAATTTGTCAAAAATTCGCAAATTCCGCGAGCGGAACGGATTTTCAACCCACACTTAAATTCATACACAGCTATGCTCTCGCAACTACAATAGGGTATCACATATACAGTACAATGACTGATGAGTATCAAAGAAACAGAAGCAGATTCTTTAGTGTGTTCCTTGTCACAGCAAGAAGATGGTTTATTTTCTCCAGACTTGAGGAATGTCAAACAGAGCCAGCCGACACGTGTTTCGTCGTGTACAGTTGAGTCAACACGACTCTTCAGGGCTTAGGGTTCAGCTCAATCGAATGGATTGAGAATAAGTCTGGACTTTGTGTTCATGTTCTATATAGGTAGATAGGAGAGAGACACTTGTTTCTCAGTTTGTGACTGATTAAGAAGGGTATGGTCAAAAGAGTCACGTTAAAAAGCACTTTTTTCTTTGTATTCTGCCTTATTGTATTAGGAGAAAATCTTCGAGTGTTAGCACTCTGAAAACTAGTGTGTATCAGGTGGTAACCGGGAGGGGATCCATCTATTGAAAGGCTCGCAGGACACGGGTGCGCTTCCTTTGTGGCGGTGCGCCGTGATATGGTATCCCTCCTCCCGTGGTTCCCGGTCGTCGTCTCTCGGGTACGAACACACTTAAATTCACACTGAAATGTCATGGTAAAATATATAATATGGGAAGCGGGCAAGAGGAGCTTAAGGGACAGTGGAAAGGGAGAGCTGTGTGGATTAGGGATACTTAAAAGACACATTGTTGTAAAATAGGCAACAGTTTTATGAACTTCAAAACAGAGAGAAGAGTGTTTGTGTGTGTCTGTGTGTGTGTGCTCGTAAAAATCCTAGGTGAAATCTGACAGGCTCTTCACCATACCCGACTGGAAAAACTTGTACCCAACTACTTACTGGAGAACCCAATTAATAAGGGGGTGTCACAACCTAAGCACCTGCCTCCCCCCCCCCCCCCGAAAGCTGCACCCCTGCCTGTGAGCTTTGTTGCCAAAAGGTTATGAATGCAGCATTTGTTTAAGATGCAAACGGTCGCAGCCTTGAATATATTCAAAGTATGTGCTTTCTTTTTTCCGGTCCCCGGAAGCTTGTTTCCTTCCCAGTATAAGAATTGGCTTGGTAGTTTGGTTTGCCCTGTTCCCATCATGCACTGGGACAGGAACAGACTAATTTGCATATAGCCAAGTTCTGAGCTGGGATGGTGCAGTGAGCTAAAAAACGGTGATGGATCAAGCCCTGATCTTTGGACTGGGTAAGAGTGGTCTGCTTAATTCAGGCACTCTGTTCATCACCACCCCCTTTTCTGAATCATTTTGTCCACCATAAGCGTGGAAGGGTATACTCAGATGTGAGTCCCTTGCTCATTGCACCATCAGGATTCAAGCAAGCCGGGCCGACGACGCCTGAAATGGCAGAAACCGGTCCCCGGAAGCTTGTTTCCTTCCCAGTATAAGAATTGGCTTGGTAGTTTGGTTTGCCCTGTTCCCATCATGCACTGGGACAGGAACAGACTAATTTGCATATAGCCAAGTTCTGAGCTGGGATGGTGCAGTGAGCTAAAAAACGGTGATGGATCAAGCCCTGATCTTTGGACTGGGTAAGAGTGGTCTGCTTAATTCAGGCACTCTGTTCATCACCACCCCCTTTTCTGAATCATTTTGTCCACCATAAGCGTGGAAGGGTATACTCAGATGTGAGTCCCTTGCTCATTGCACCATCAGGATTCAAGCAAGCCGGGCCGACGACGCCTGAAATGGCAGAAACCGGTCCCCGGAAGCTTGTTTCCTTCCCAGTATAAGAATTGGCTTGGTAGTTTGGTTTGCCCTGTTCCCATCATGCACTGGGACAGGAACAGACTAATTTGCATATAGCCAAGTTCTGAGCTGGGATGGTGCAGTGAGCTAAAAAACGGTGATGGATCAAGCCCTGATCTTTGGACTGGGTAAGAGTGGTCTGCTTAATTCAGGCACTCTGTTCATCACCACCCCCTTTTCTGAATCATTTTGTCCACCATAAGCGGGAAGGGTATACTCAGATGTGAGTCCCTTGCTCATTGCACCATCAGGATTCAAGCAAGCCGGGCCGACGACGCCTGAAATGGCAGAAACCGGTCCCCGGAAGCTTGTTTCCTTCCCAGTATAAGAATTGGCTTGGTAGTTTGGTTTGCCCTGTTCCCATCATGCACTGGGTCAGGAACAGACTAATTTGCATATAGCCAAGTTCTGAGCTGGGATGGTGCAGTGAGCTAAAAAACGGTGATGGATCAAGCCCTGATCTTTGGACTGGGTAAGAGTGGTCTGCTTAATTCAGGCACTCTGTTCATCACCACCCCCTTTTCTGAATCATTTTGTCCACCATAAGCGTGGAAGGGCATACTCAGATGTGAGTCCCTTGCTCATTGCACCATCAGGATTCAAGCAAGCCGGGCCGACGACGCCTGAAATGGCAGAAACCGGTCCCCGGAAGCTTGTTTCCTTCCCAGTATAAGAATTGGCTTGGTAGTTTGGTTTGCCCTTTTCCCATCATGCACTGGGACAGGAAAAGACTAATTTGCATATAGCCAAGTTCTGAGCTGGGATGGTGCAGTGAGCTAAAAAACGGTGATGGATCAAGCCCTGATCTTTGGACTGGGTAAGAGTGGTCTGCTTAATTCAGGCACTCTGTTCATCACCACCCCCTTTTCTGAATCATTTTGTCCACCATAAGCGTGGAAGGGTATACTCAGATGTGAGTCCCTTGCTCATTGCACCATCAGGATTCAAGCAAGCCGGTCCGACGACGCCTGAAATGGCAGAAACCGGTCCCCGGAAGCTTGTTTCCTTCCCAGTATAAGAATTGGCTTGGTAGTTTGGTTTGCCCTGTTCCCATCATGCACTGGGACAGGAACAGACTAATTTGCATATAGCCAAGTTCTGAGCTGGGATGGTGCAGTGAGCTAAAAAACGGTGATGGATCAAGCCCTGATCTTTGGACTGGGTAAGAGTGGTCTGCTTAATTCAGGCACTCTGTTCATCACCACCCCCTTTTCTGAATCATTTTGTCCACCATAAGCGTGGAAGGGTATACTCAGATGTGAGTCCCTTGCTCATTGCACCATCAGGATTCAAGCAAGCCGGGCCGACGACGCCTGAAATGGCAGAAACCGGTCCCCGGAAGCTTGTTTCCTTCCCAGTATAAGAATTGGCTTGGTAGTTTGGTTTGCCCTGTTCCCATCATGCACTGGGACAGGAACAGACTAATTTGCATATAGCCAAGTTCTGAGCTGGGATGGTGCAGTGAGCTAAAAAACGGTGATGGATCAAGCCCTGATCTTTGGACTGGGTAAGAGTGGTCTGCTTAATTCAGGCACTCTGTTCATCACCACCCCCTTTTCTGAATCATTTTGTCCACCATAAGCGTGGAAGGGTATACTCAGATGTGAGTCCCTTGCTCATTGCACCATCAGGATTCAAGCAAGCCGGGCCGACGACGCCTGAAATGGCAGAAACCGGTCCCCTGAAGCTTGTTTCCTTCCCAGTATAAGAATTGGCTTGGTAGTTTGGTTTGCCCTGTTCCCATCATGCACTGGGACAGGAACAGACTAATTTGCATATAGCCAAGTTCTGAGCTGGGATGGTGCAGTGAGCTAAAAAACGGTGATGGATCAAGCCCTGATCTTTGGACTGGGTAAGAGTGGTCTGCTTAATTCAGGCACTCTGTTCATCACCACCACCTTTTCTGAATCATTTCTTTTTTCCATTGACACCAGTGTTCTTTTATGTTGCCCTTGAGGCGTTAGATGAGTGCCAAGTATTCCTTTTGCATATTTGCGACATTTTCACATTTTCAGTTTATGTGTGAGGGTTTAATGTCTTCTATGCGAGGAGGTTAATATAATCGGACAATTGAAGAACACATTATGCAATGTGGTTGGATAAAGTATGTGGCAAAAAAGCCAAAGTATGCATCAGCGTGTGTGCATGCTTTATGGCAGTGTTATTACTCCATTTTTGACATTTTACTATATGCCATTACAGTCATTGACCTCAAATTACAATCTGATATATGAGAGTAATGGAATCGACAGTAAACTACAAATGAAAGGTAACAGTTACCTACTTTGCAAAAAGTCTCATCTTGTGTTACAATGCAAAGCATGTTTTTGTTATAATTGATCCGTTAGAACTACAAACAAATCTTTGAGTGAAAATGATCAAATTATCAGCAGTTGGTGGATTATGTGAGAAGTGCTGTAAAATCCATAATTATGTGGAAAGCACAGCAACCACAGAACTACACAAATCCAGTGTCCCTTCTCATATGTGACACTTTGACTACCACTTTTCATCACAAGCAGTGTGAGTAGCTGTGAAAATAAGCATTTAACAAATTCACGTGATTGTTTTTAAATTAATACCAGCTTCATGAACTCCTATGCTGGAAAGGTGTTTTAAAAAAAGTCATATAGCGAAAAATAAGAGACCCTGCGCAGGCCTCTGCTGTCACTCAGCCGCCACACACTCCTGATGCTCTGCAACTAGGGCTATACAACTACGGGGCCACCCTGTACTTCTCTGAACCTGTGTGTTGAAATCAGTATAAAAATATAATGGTTCTTAGCGATAATTTTCGATGTATCAGTTATCAATTCATGGAGAGTGAAACTGCATACTCTCTCAACTTATTGTATCTTCTGGTCTACCTTCCCATGTATTTATGGTGGGTGGACTAAGGCAGTGGGAATTCTCCCCAAATTACTTTCAAACAGTTAAAGCAGCCAATTGGATTTTTATTGTACTCGAATTGTTTGGATCATTTTAGCCTAATTCGTTCACACACACTCTTCAACATATTTTTTAAAGTACCTTGTGTCATTTGTGATAAATTATCTATAGAATTAACCTTTGGCTCATTGTTTAGCAGTTTACTCGCCCCAAATTGGTATGTGGTACATCTATAATTATCCATAAGATCGAATGCATTTTTTATGCTTTCTGCAGCCAGAAGCAGAACATTGCTTGTTGAGCCCAGTGCTTCAACTGGATATCAACAGACCTGAGCCACAGAGATTAAAAGACTCGTGATAGGCATCGATTCTTACCGTCCGATGTCTCACCTATTCTGATGCTCAAATTTCAATCCTTCTAAGAAGATTTGGTTAGGTTAATAACATTTAATTTAAGAGTGAGTCAAATCAGAAGCTGCAAACACTTAAGCAGTTTTTTATTGAAATTACAATGTTATAGCACTTTGTATACCTATTGAGGAGCTGAAGCAAATTGCTGGATGGATAGCATGGTACAGTGTGGTTGGAAGAGTTGTTGATTGCAGTGTGGCTTATAAGGAAAGTGTTTTGGTGTCTTATGTGTGTGACCAGAAAATGAAGTTTCTCGGCGGTGTGTGAAATGCAGCATCTAAAGTGTGGTGATATCACTTCCTGTTGTACCAGGTCATAATTGTTGTAACTTCCTGTGATGTCACTGAGGTCAAAGGCCACATGATGTCACTTTCGCTTCCCCTGACATTTTTGTGAATAGTTGTCGATGCTTACAACCCCTTTAGGTACATATTAGTTTTTGTATGAATAGATTGGAATATGTTTAATTTGAATGGAGTAAGTGACATTACAAGTTAAAGCAAAAAAGGAAGGGAGGGGTAGACCCACTGCTTAATTTGAACTAGTGGTTATCAGTGGGCTCCACAAGCGCTAATTTTGGGGAGCCTAAATATTTCTCTTTATTAGATATTGACTACGAGCAAGAGATTCAAAGACTTCCAGTCTAAAGATGACCTTTAGACTTCGTTTTATGGCTAATCTTCAAATCTAGCTTTCAAGCAAAATGATCCAGAAAAAAATCAAGTAAGTGTATGAAATCAGTAGTACCTCAAATCTCCCCAGTCTCCTTGCAGATGTTATGACAGTGATAAAAGATGCTTTTGCAGATAACCAAATCAAGTGTGTTTTTTCCAACGGCTCAAAAGGATAGACTTTAACCACCTTAGCACTGTTGAGAAATCCCAAGTTTGAATGGCCGGCATGACTGGTATTCTCAACCTAAAGCTCTTTAATAAAGTCAGGACTAAAGGAGCTTCCTCTGCCAGATCCTCAGACAGAATACTAAAGGCACTTATCGCAGCCCACTGGGCACCAAGAGGAGATGAGCCTTAAGTAAACATCTCTTAAAAATTCCGAGATCTGGAATGAATCTACCGAAATGGGATCCTGACTCCTGCTTATACATCACTTTCAAAATTAACTCCAGTGTTTTTGAGTAAAGGGTTGACTGCTTTCGAGTTGAGTATATCGAAGGCAACCTGTTCTGAACTGAGCCTCTCAAGTCCCAAGCTGTCAGTCTCAGATGCTGTAACTGGACTAATGGTAGACTTGAAACTTTGAGCAGAGATGGATTCATCAGAAAGTGGAAAAGTCTCCCTTGGACAAGTTCATTAACAGAAGAAACTACAGATGACACAGAGGAAACCACAGATGACATGGCCAATAGTGTGCTACTTGGATCATCATTAACCTCTCCCCTAGATGTTTCTGTAACACCTTCAGGAAAACGGGAATTAGTTGGAAGGCAGATAGAAGGCTGCGAGGCCGTGGTCTAGACAGGTCATTTACTGTCTATGCTTGGCTACAGTTAACCAAGAAGTTCAGATCTTTGCTCTTCATACCTACCGTATGATTTAAATAACACCTTCTTACTTAGTTGTCCGTCCCGGTGAGGTAAAATTGAGCCCAGGGGACTCCCATTGTCCTGGATGACATTAACCCCTACAGTTTCAACCAACACCTGGCTGTCCCCTGGGCATGCGACAGTAATACCTCTAGACTGGACTGGAGTGAAAAGACATGACCTGATCTAAAGTCAAATAACACTCCAATAAACAGTCTCTCCTGACCCGGGACTAGATGTGACTTTTGGATTTTCAGGATGAACCCCAGCTGCTGCAGAAAATCAGTTTTTTATCTTCATTGATTCTTGCACCCGCGAAAAGGAGAAAGGGAAATTCCTCTAATTCTAGAACTGCCTCCAGGGGTGCAAATACATTTAGGAATGCCCTAGATGATGTTGAGAGGTGAAATTGTAAGGCTTCGGAATGATATTCCATGTGTTTCACTGCAAACCTCAGGAACAGTTGACTTTCTGAATGTCTCGGGACATAAAATAATATGTCCTGCAAATCTAGGGTTGTCAGAAAATTTACTATGTGGATCAAATGAATTATCATCTGAAGTGATAGCATTCTAAACGACTCTATCAGGAAAAACTTGTTCAATGTTTTTAAATCCAATACCAGATGATAAGTACAGTCCGCCTTCAGCACCAAAATAGGATTGAATAAAACCCTTTTTTCTTACTGATGATCTAGAACCAGTACTATTGCATTTTTGTGTACTTATTTTTGCATCCCATCCTTATTGCTTGCCCTTTTTGCTAAATCTTCTGGTAATAAGGTAGACCTGAAGAAATCATTTGGATGAGAATCCTTGACGGCAATCTGATACCCCTGTCTGATCACAGCTGGTACCCATTGATCCATGATGCAGTGGCTCCACGGAGGAAAGGAATACTTTAGCCATGGTCCAATTTCCATATAGTAATTTCTGACTTTGATCTTGGTTATGAGAGGTTTGGGGTCGGGACATATTTGCAAACACTGCCCCTCCAACCACTGGCCCAGCTACAAAAGGAACACTTTTTATCTTGTTGAGTCTACAAACTCTTCTGGAGAAAATATTTCTTATATGTAAAAAGTTTAAACGGATTCGGGATCTTAACTGAAAAGTTTAGGGCCCTTAATAGCAGTTGCACCAACGACCTCTGATCAGAGTCTAATGTCCATGGTTTCATCCATAGACTATATCATCCTGCGGCTGCTGTAGCTACAGGATAAGCAGCTTACCAAAGAATGTTGAAGGTTGCATCAGATAGAAACTGCAATAGCAATTCCTTTTGAGCTAATAGCGGAGTTTGGTCTCCAAACAGTCATACAGTGTTTTGAAATCTCTTAGGAGAAACTGAGGGGTATCATCTGCATATGTATCAGTTCTAATAGTGAATTTTGATGCATCAGAGGATCTTTTCAGAGTGATTTCCAACTTCTTGCCCACTATTTAAGGCAACAAAGATTCCTGTGATGCAAGGGAAGAGGGTGAAATTATTGAGTATAAAATAGTATTACCCTTAGGGGTATGTGGGAATTTGGATGAGAATCCTAGAAGGCAATCTGATACCCCTGTCTGATCACAGCTGGTACCCATTGATCCATGATGCAGTGGCTCCACGGAGGAAAGGAATACTTTAGCCATGGTCCAATTTCCATATAGTAATTTCTGACTTTGATCTTGGTTATGAGAGGTTTGGGGTCGGGACATATTTGCAAACACTGCCCTCCAACCACTGGCCCAGCTACAAAAGGAACACTTATTATCTTGTTGAGTCTACAAACTCTTCTGGAGACAATATTTCTTATATGTAAAAAGTTTAAACGGATTTGGGATCTTAACTGAAAAGTTTAGGGCCCTTAATAGCAGTTGCACCAACGACCTCTGATCAGAGTGTAATGTCCATGGTTTCATCCATAGACTATATCATCCTGCGGCTGCTGTAGCTACAGGATAAGAAGCTTACCAAAGAATGTTGAAGGTTGCATCAGATAGAAACTGCAATAGCAACTCCTTTTGAGCTAATAGCGGAGTTTGGTCTCCAAACAGTCATACAGTGTTTGGAAATCTCTTAGGAGAAACTGAGGGGTATCATCTGCATATGTATCAGTTCTAATAGTGAATTTTGATGCATCAGAGGATCTTTTCAGAGTGATTTCCAACTTTTTGCCCACTATTTAAGGCAACAAAGATTCCTTTGATGCAAGGGAAGAGGGTGAAATTATTGAGTATAAAATAGTATCACCCTTAGGGGTATGTGGGAATTTTTCATAACACATTTTAATAAGATATCTTTTTTCAGGGACTATGGAATACCTTGCTTTATCCACATATTTGCACTCTTTATACATAATATACTTTATTACTTCATGCAGTGGTAAATAATCCAGTTGTTTCGAACTGATATTTACTAAAATTATTATAATTATTACTAGTAGCAACAGTCGTAATAGTTTTAACATTATGAAATGTTATCATTTATTTTGAGGGATGGGTGTCAAAGAAGAGTTGGTTTGCAGGGGACACACCAGTGTGCCCTAGAAGAATGTAACAGGGTAAAAGATCATAGGGTGTCTTTTTGTGGTCAGCAGTAAGTAAGAAAGTAAGTAAAATCTTATTGTATGATTAATTAAAATCTTACAATTAGAGCACTCTTTAAATTACACCTTTTAAAACCTAACAAATAAGTCTAAAATTCATAATAATCTATTCATGCAGTTTCCTCAGATACTAACACAGAAAATACATGTATAAACATCAATTCAGATCAGCAATTTACTAAAACGTTTACAAAAAACATACTAATTTTACTAGCCTTTAAAAATCGCTACTTATGTGCAAATGTATCTGTATAGTGTAAAAAAAGGCGTTTTCATTGTATAGTGCAAAAAAAAGAATTTTTCCTTTGCTATTCATTATTTCCAAATTTTGTTCAGCTTAACTCGCAGGCATTCCAGTTTCTTTTTTATATAAAATCACAAATTTGGTAAAATCAGAGTTCATTACAATGTCCATTGGCCTAAAACAAGCTACCATTGCATGTCTGCATGTGCGAACACCTCTGTCAATGAAGCAATTTTTCAGATATCACGTTCTTTCTGCCGCCATTTCTGCACATATGCAAACCAAATGAATAATGTTTTCATCCCCTGAATTGACAGTGCTCAAGCAAGGGCAGAGACATATTTTGAAGGACACTTCTCCAATGCTGTTGAAAAATGGTCCCTCTTTACAAAGAAATTAATATCAATTCAGACCCGAAAGGATGGAGATAAGGGGCAGCAGAAAAGACAACCACTCTCAATTGTCAAAATATCTGCTGAGTGTCATCTATTAAATACAGAGCGTAATAGAACCCTAAGACTAGCAAAGAAGTGCCCAGGCAATCAATTTTATGGTGAAAAACTTAAAAGAATGAATGCTGAAGTAAGGAAATTAACCTGGAGAGACAAAATGCAAGCAAAGCAAGAGCTTTGGGTAAAAGCCTTATATACTAGTAATAGGAGTAACGCAGGAGATTTCAGGGTACTAGTTATTAAACTAAATAGAGCTAGTAGGAAATCTACCTCCTCGACAATTACTGAAACAGAATGGGTCACTTTTTTAGATGGGCATTTAAATCCTAATCCCGGTACGGGTATGTAGTCCAATACTAAGAGCATACTCAAGGCAGAGGAAAATAAGAATACTGATATAATTGTAACAGAAAGCCAGGTATGCAATCTCATTAAGAAACAGAGAGCCAATGGTGGCCCTGGCCCAAATGGTATTCCATACGAGTTTTATAAGGCAAAAGTAGAGTATTGGTCATGTTACCTAACACCAGTATTCAATCAATCACTCCAATCAAGGATCATACCTGAGTCCTGGAAAGGTTCTATACTCTCACCCATTTATAAAAGTGAAGATTGGTCACTATCAGCCAACTACAGACTAATCACACTACAAGACATGGAAGCTAAGCTTTTTGCATCAATTCTCCTTAAAGAGCTAATTGACTGGGCAACAGATAAGCTCTTAACTCCTCCGAAGCAATCTAGTTTTGTACAAGGCCAAGGAACCTCAATGAATATTTTAATTCTGGGTACTTTCATGAAAACTATCAAATGAAAAAACAGCCATTATATCTATGTTTCGTGGATTTTGAATCCGCCTTTGATTGTGTGGAGGAAATTGCAACACTATGGTATTAGCCCTAGCCTTTTAAAAGCAATCCAATTGTTATATACACAGACCTGGACTCAGGTTCGCTTAGGCAACGGCACAAGGCTTTCTAGGAAAATTGATACATTCCAAGGCCTAAAGCAAGGCTTTGTTTTAGCACCGTATTTATTTAACTTATTTTTAGCTGATCTTACGGAAATGTTGGAGAATGAATTAGCACAGTCTCCGAAGTTGGCAGATAAACAAATATCAAATTTATTATACGCCGATGATGTTGTCCTTTTAAGTCAAACAAGGATAGGGTTGCAGTGATTAATAAACAAAACATCGAAGTATTCAATTGAGAATAAAATGATAATAAATTAATCCAAAACTAAAGTAATGGAAGTCAGCAATAAGGTAATGAAGAGCAGCAGTAAATACAAATGGTATCTGCAAAAGCGACAGCTGGAAAAGGTGCAATGCTATAAATACCTTGGAATATTGTTTGATGAAAATGGATCTTTTGTACATCGAAAAACTGAGATGAAAAAAAGAGGCAATAATGGGCCTTTCGTTTACTTCACAGCTCTTTGGGTAATCCAACTTATATCGCATTACTAAAAGTAATAAAAGCTAAATTGCTCCCCAGCCTCACTTATGGAAGTGAAGTTCTCTGCGGGACAAAACTCTACACTATTAAACAATCTTATCACAATTTCTTTTAAATATTTGTTTCGTCTTCCACCCAACGTATCCCCCGCGCAGATCCGGCTGGAATTTGATTTTTGCAACCAACAGATCGCATGGATGGGTCAGTATGTAAAGACCTGGAAACAAATTAAAACTAAAATTAATAATCCAATGTGCTGCTCATTGTGGCAAGAGGTGCAAAGGAATCATAAGTCATCCTTTTACAAATATCTTCAGATGGTTTTGAAAGAATGATCAATTCTTGAGATTTGGGAAATGTCTCTAACTCATGAAGCTTTTAAGAAAATAATTAATAAATCAGTAAAACATCTATCTCTATTGCATGACAAGAAACTGTTTATTAAGTGGTCGCCTGCATGGATGATAGTGAACAAATATACGACTCTAAAAGTGCAACCATATCTAGAAATACCCTGGACAGTACAAACTAAAAATATGTTCATGAAAGCAAGATTCTGCAACTTGCCAGGCTCAGAACATGCAATGCCTTGGCAGAGATTATCTATGCCAAGCCCCTGCAAATTACACCTGTCAAGAGCAGAACTAATTTTCTTTCCAAGCTGTTAGTGTGGCAAACTAGTGAAAGTCAAGAGAAAAGGGTTTCTCCACAGAGTAAAACACTTACCCCTCAAAATAATAGAAAAGGTTATCTAGTTCAAATGTTTTAAGCACTTGAATTACCCAAGCACATTATTTAGTGACAAATACAAAAATGCTTTTGTACTGTGCAATTTGGCATAAAATGTTCCACAGAGCATTCCAGAACTTTCTGGGAACACAGTAACAGTAGCACAGTCACATGAGCACTCTTGACTTTTTTTTTATTTGAATAAAGGCATACCTTTACTGTAAAACTAAGCACAATGCTAAGGAAGTACATTACTGCCTTTTAAATATTCTGGCACATTATAATCATATTCATAATTATCATATTTCCTGAAAATCTGTCAAGCTTTACATGGTGGTCCATCTTGCTGGTACCTACACATGGTGTGGTGACCGCTCACGTCAAACAAGGTTGGGGGAGGGTCTAAGGGGAGCAAATATTTAAAGACCAAAAGGACAGGCTAAACCCCCTATTCACGATATGACTATACAGAACAAAACTGTCAATGGTCTCTTACAGCTTAATGTGGGCAAATACAAAAAGAGAGTCTGTGTCTACCTAAAAACGTGTGTAAAACTGAAAGAAAATGAATTCCATCAGCCCACCCATATGGCAGAGCATCATCATCTGGGATAAAATCAAAGATGATCCGGTTGAGGAGTGACACACCTATTGGTATTGTGTGCTTCTCCAAACCAAAAGGACTAACAGTGATGGATCATACCAAAAGGACAAATGTATGTAATGGTGTGGGCTGTCAAATGCAGTGAGAAAATTATAATATGTGAAAAAAGTGAAATATAAAATTGGCTACCATGACATAGGGAAAATTTTATTAGGGAAAATTCATGGTGTCAATATTAAAACTAAGTGTGAGGCAGTTTGAAGTTATAACTGTCTATTAAGGATGATATTTGGTCAACATGTTTCAGCTATTGTAGGGGATATTGACCTACTAAGCTTTCTTCAGGACCTCTTAATCACTACTGCAATAAGGGTTATATGGAAGTGATAACATCCATCCTACCGTACGTAGGTATTCCACGAGGGGGATGTGTGCTTCATATATCGAAAGATTCTTTCCTACAAAGAGAATACACACAGAAACAACAAAAGAGGCAGAAAACAGACGCACAAACATTTTTAATTATTGCACCACATTTATCTCCT
Source organism: Lissotriton helveticus (assembly GCF_964261635.1). NCBI lineage: Eukaryota > Metazoa > Chordata > Amphibia > Caudata > Salamandridae > Lissotriton > Lissotriton helveticus. Next base: position 131,083,964 of record NC_136070.1, on the reverse strand, counting down.
AGAGGTGATATTTTCAAAAAAGTAACAGCTAAATTTATATCTCCAATATGCTTAAGAATATTGCCTAGGTTTTTAGCGTTTTTTCTGCTAGTGAAATGTGACTATGGACACGACCTAATTAGGCATCCTGTCGTGTATTTCTATAGGTTCTGAATCGATCCCCCTATTCCTGACCCTATTCTGGTTAAACTAACTAGCTAGTTAACTAACAGTCAGCCCATGAGGTAAGAACAGCCCCCATGATGCAGATACCGTTATCTGACGCAGTCACACTACGGCACAGGAACGTGTTATCTGATTAGGTCATAACGCTTGAGATCTAATTAGACAAGCGACATTCCTCCAGCCCCTGATAAGGCATACGACGTTCTCATAACAAATCAAACCTATGACAACCTGGAAAATCCGTGCGGCCATTGTTTTGATTTCACAGAGAACTTTAGTAAAGAATGTGCTAACGAGCAAGTCGTATGACATCTTTATTGACGTATCTATGTCCATCCTTACGTCAATCTCGGCACCTTTAAGGTATAAATATTGCCGATCTTGCCCTATGCAAACACACGCGTGGTGACAAGACGGAGCAGCCACACTTGCCGAAGCCGAGAGCAGAAGCAGACCCCGCTGGCAGCAGCCCCGCCTTCCTGACGCGCTGAGAGACGCGCTGCTATCTCAAGCCGAGAGACCCAGCACCGGCGCTTCCGGGTAGCCCTCGCAGGCAGCCTGGAATATCGAGAGCAGAGAAAGAGATACCATTCCTCATTCATCCTAAATTCCAGGTACAGAACTGAATAACCCCTCACAGAGAATTCTTCAGTTATTCACTTGGCAAAAACAAACTTAACTTAAACTGTAACTTTCTATTCCCGCCCACGCATTAGACTTAGGTCAGGTACACGGGGTAGGCGTATTTAGAAACACCAGTTGAGTACGTTTAGTCAAATGTATATGTGTATGTAAATATATTTTAATCATTTTAAACATCATATGGCTCAGAAACCATATCAATGTTTTTACAGTATTATTTTATACTATTGCTTTTAATGTATGCACTTTACTTAACTATAAGTATTGCAATAATATCGATCCATTTCTCATGTATGAGAAAAGAGACTGATCAATAAATAACACCTTTTATTGAACACGCCCGTCTCTTCCTTTTCTCTACATTCTGATGAGACTAAGAATGCACGTACTGACTGAGTAAAATAATTGCCTTGTGCTCACACGACTCTTGAGATTGACTCTTGATTAGGGGAGAGCAAAGTTGTCATGTTCTATGGTTGTCAGAAACTAAATCCCTTCTTGTCTAATCAGGAGAGGTAATTCTTTCCTGAACATTCGAGAAAGTTTCTAGCGAACTCTGAGCTTAGCTGGCAAACCCAAAAATTAAGTCTAGTATCGACAGTAGTAGACCTAGTTAACGTCTGGTCTAGGCCTTTACTGCTGTAGGTATTATTCCAATGCGCAGAGCCTATTGGGAAGATAGGAACTACACTACATGGCGCCCAACGCGTTTGGAAAGGGCGATAAAACTAACGTAAGACATTTAGAGTAACTCAGTCGTGCTTTCTCACTCAGACCCCTTTTCCCATTATACTCCAAAGACGTCTGGAGTGGGTGAAAGGTTATATCCTCCTAAACCTCGCAGGAGAGAACTCCTATGTATGGTTTTTGGTCAAGTCAACGTTGAAGGATAAAAACAGTTCCAAAATATTGTGCATCTAATCTTTGTTCCATAAGAAACCTGATCTGCAAATAAACATAATACCATCCTGTCAGTAAAATGGGAGACAGTGATGAAGAAAGAGAGGCAGTTAGATTAGCAACTGAACTCGCAGATGCTGATGCTACCATGCAAGCAGCAGACCCGAATATAACACTCATTCCGGTCATTAAAAGGAGATCTATAACCTTAAAACTTATAGAAAATGGACTGACACCTAGAGGTGGCACAGTCATATTCGTAATTGAGGCACACGAATATCGGCAGACAGAGGTATACTATACATGGATACATTTTCCAGCAGCTAATGCTGTAACAAAGTACTTCCACTATTATAAAGTAGAGGAACCTCCTGAAACATACACTCCTTTCGAGGAGGTGGAAGTACCACTCAAATTCCAAGAGCATTTGCTCTTATTTGATGGCGCCCTAAAACACAATAATCACATTACAAGGCTCGGTCCTTTAGGAAGACCAGGAGCAACGTGGCCGGTCTTAGCCGGATACACACCACATCCAGACATCGACGAGATGCCTGCCCCACAGCTGTTAATACAGCTAAAACAATTACTAAAAATTCACAGACAATTAGTTCAGTATGTAATGCGGACTTCAACAATTCAGCCAGCGATTAAACTTCCACAGCTGACCCCTCACCAGGGGAACACAAATAAAATTACACCACAGAACATCCAATCCTGCCTAGGTAAAGTTCCAGCTAAACGGAAACAAATACCATTCTGGTTGGCACAGAAAATCACCCAAATAGAGGCGGTGTTTCCTGACACCACCCCATTAGAAAAACACAGAATTCTGACTATATGTCTCCCAATGGGAATCGCACCACACATTGAAGACTGTGACACTTGGGGTACAGTCTTTGCTTCAATCTACACAAAAACGCACGGTGTTCCATCCATTTCGGTAATACCAGATGTGCTAAAACAAATTCAAGATGAATACGGTCCAGAACCTGCTTTAACTCTTGGTATGAAATTACTGAAAGACTTCAAGCAGGTCTCGGCTATATTACTAGCCAACATAAAAGGTGAAGCAGCAAACATGGCGATCCGCCAGAGGTTAAAAGAGACAGATATAGCAGACCAACCAGCTGAAATTGCCAGAATCATAGAAAAATCCTATGAAGAACTAGGCAGAGATAGTCTAGGTGGAATACCAGTAAAACCGCAACTGACTACAAGTCCAGAAAAAATATTTTTTAATAATAATAATTCACCAAAAAAGAACTGGGATGGAAACAAACAATCCAATCCTAAAGAAAAGAAATTCCAGTCCAGAGGAAGGTCTCCTAGGCGAAGAGAGAAATCTCCGAACCAAAGACAGAGGTCACCGCAGAGTGACCCCTCTGGGAATAGATATAACCTTAGAAATAGGGATAATATTAAAAAACCTGATAGATATCAAGACATTGATACACGTCCCTCTCAATCTTTTCAGAATTCCTCGCAGAAATCGGAAAGAAGAGGACGACCAGAAGAGCACGCCAAGTCCAAAGACAAGGAACCTGCTCAACTAAAAAAGAAATTACAATTTCCAAAAAAGAAGGTAGCCAGTATCAAGGTAGTTAACAATGCCGAGAATACTGAGGACACAACTGAAAAACGGAGAGTGGGCTCAGACAATGCTAGACAGCGCAGCAGAGGTGAGCATAGCTCGCAAAGTCCTTATGAATCATCTGGAGACAGTGGACACGAATGAATATCTTCAAGTGGAAACTGCAGATACCAGAGTTAGCAAGCCCCACAAGATATACGAGATAACATTACGTATAGAGGGAGATAAGACTAGGAAAATAAGGGGACTATTTTGGGATAACCTATCCAAAGGCTATGACATCCTTCTAGCTGAAAAAGACTGGCCACCAGAGTTTGTCAGGGAGTGCCCTCATGGCGAAGAAGTAATTATGCCTGCCTTCTCGAATCAAATCCCGATTCATAAAAAATATACACTTGCTAGAAAGTGGGCAGTGGCCTTAGCACCTGCTTTATATAAAAATCATGTAGGATGGGATGAGGACTCTCCTCCTCACAAAATCCAGTTAAAAACACAACCTACTGCACAAAGGCAGTACCCAATTAAGCAAGAAGCTAAAAAACAAGTAAATGAAATACTAGATCAGCTAGAATACCAGGGGGTGATTGAAACTTGCACCTCACAAATGAACAATCCTTTGTTTCCGGTCGCCAAACCAGACAACTCATATCGTCTAGTTTTGGATTACCGACACCTTAACACATGTTGCAAAACTTTTGCAGTGCAAAACTCACACAGTGCTGCACTAATGAATAACATAGTGCGCAAAAAATACAAAACAACCTTGGACATCTCCAATGGATTCTTTTGTCAAAATATAGCACCAGAGAGCAGATATTTAACTGCATTCTCAGTAAATGGCACTCAAAAACAATTCTGTCGGTTAGCCCAGGGGTACAAGAACAGCCCGGGGGTATTCTCAGCGAGAGTAACAGAATTACTACAACTATATGATGATGAAGCATTATCTTATGTCGATGACATTTACTTAACAGATGATGACTTGGAGACTCACTTGAAAAGGGTGAACACCATAATACTTGGGTTCGCTGCAGAGGGTTACAAATTCAACTTCAAAAAATCCAGAATTGCCCATCTAACAGTATTGTACGTAGGATATGAATTATCAAGCATAGCATGGTTGACAATTTTCTAAAAATATAAAATATAAAAAAACATATCCTCTGCCAATCGACATTCTGCCTCTACGACATTACGCCTGTGTAATCTATACAGACGGACATGCTCAACCGTCCGTTTGGGGAGAACATGCATACAACCCCACATGTGAGATTACAAAAGAAGTGTGGCGCGGAGGTAAACTAAGACCTCTATTAACAAAATCACACTCAGTAGAAACTAATTCAGAAAAACAAACTGAAATAATAGCTTTGAAAATGGCGCTAGATAATGCGGATCGCGAATTCCCGACACTTATAGTGTCAGATTCATATTACTGCGTCAAATCATACAACAAGGATTTGCAGACATGGATTCAAAACGGTTACAAAGATGACACAGATGCACCAATAAAGCAGAAACAGCTCTGGGAACAAATAGCTCTTTTACAAAAAGAACTACCAAAGACTCACGTGACACACTCACTGAGTCACCAGCGTGATGGCGTTCACGTTGTAGGGAATTCATTGGCTGAAACAGCCGCAGCGGCAGCCACTCAATCAGCTCCCGTAGTTAAAAAAAAGCGTACATTAAAACACATTGACGGTGAAACATTGCTGGCGGTGAAAACGTCATCAAAAAGCGACTGCTCAGCGCTACCGATCAACTATCCACTCAATTATACATACATAATCGATGCAAACTCCGTCCCTTTTGCTCGAATCCCTGGAGTGGGGGATAGAGTGATTCCAAACATGGACAGGAGAAACTTGTTAATCGCAGACGGACACATGGGCGAGGGTCTCAGACACCATAAATTAAAAGATTCTCTGGAAGAATTACAATCACGGTACTGGTGGCCAGGCATGAGCCTGCACTACACCATGTTTGTAAAAAACTGCCCAAACTGCAACAGAGATCGCAGTGGGGAGAGAAGCAGTTTAATACCTCGTTGTATCAAGGCAGATAATATTACCAGCAAAAAGAATGGCTTGCGATTAACATATACAGGCTAGTTTCCACTTATAATGTAGATCCTCAGCACTCGGCTGACGTCCGGACTATTATACAAGATTTGCGAGTCTAAATGGCATATACGCTAAGAGCATGTTACGTTTGACCATTGTTTTCACTCAGGCACACCAGCCTGGGGGGAAACATGGCCAAATGAGCACAGCCCAGCGGGAATCTTCTCACTTCCTTCCTGAGGGTACGGGATGGTGTAAAGAAAAAACCAAGACAGAAAGCAATCTATAATAGAAAGGATATTAGGTTCGGGAGCTGGGTGGGTCAAACATCTAATAAGTGTCCAACGTAGTCTAAATAACTTGCCAAGAAATTCTCTGAAGGGATTCAGTCCGTACGAATTATTATTCGGAACTAGGATGTTGATCTCTGACCTTGATAGTCAGACTTCAGTGGTAATAGAAAAAACCTTTGATGTCAAAGACCGTTTGGCTATTTTGCAGGACTTAAACAAAACAAGAAAAGACCTGAGCAACATACAGTTGAAACAACAGCCAACAACCACTGAAGAATCACCACCTGTCCCAGCAAGACCAGTCTGGATTCCAAAAGTCGGGGATCTAGTCAGGGAGAAGATCGCGGTAAAGAAGGAATTTGGGCCTTCTTACAGAAAAGCAGTTCCTGTCTTGTCTGTCAACGGGACAAGATCAGTTGTACTACCGCCACTTGCTGGAAAAAAGGAGAACCGAGTTGTATCCATCGACCTGGTAAAACCACAACATGTGGCCGATAACAAACAGTAGGCCAAGTGGACTCCCAATAAGTAGCAGAACACCAAGGTTTGCTACCAGTACAGAGGTCCTATCAAAGAGGCTCATCACATTCGAAACGCCTACAGAAGAACAACAAGGACTATGCAACAATGCAATAGAACTCAGACCTCTGAAAACCCAAATAAAGACATTTAGCAGAGACACACCAATCTATACTGAAGTACCAAGTGAAAATGCAAAAAACAAAAATCCTGAACCAATTGGAACAATTGACAGAACTGCATCCGGTTACTTCATCAACTTCGATGATTCCTCTGACGGCTTCAGTGAATCAAAGACACAGCCATCATCAAAATCCTTTAAAGACAAAGCGAAGGAACTTTTGAAACAACTGAAAGAAACATATCTGATTTCTCCATGGATTGAATTTTGGGTGGGTTTTGGTGCATTTATCCTCATACTTTGGCTCATCATGGTATTTACTTTGGGACGCTTCGTTGAGGGAAAATATGCTAAAATGGACACAGCAAGTCAGAACATCAACTTGGTCCTCAAACCACAGACATCTTCACACATCGAGAAAAGAGAACATTCTCCAGAACTTTCTTCAGCCAACTTCACAGCCAATCCGATACCTGGTGGGGTAGCCTGGGACAACACTGACTATGAAATTTATGGTCCGGTCGAGATCCTGAAATATCCACACCAAATCAAGATCTCCTTGAGTGACTTTGCAAAACCAAACTCATTTGCTGATGATTGGGACTTCGAAAGTATTAACAACATGATGTCTGACTTAGTAATGTCGGCTAAATTTACAAAACATGATTATTTGCAAGGTTCTACAAATTATGATAGTATGTATTGCTATAACCATTATGGTAACCATTTCTTGCATAAATCTGCACAACCTAGAAATGTTTTAAATTATAATCAATGGGAACATTGTGCTACACCACCAAAAGGGAGCTCTAGAACCGTTTATGACAAATATTCATACTTTCAAGGTTTTAACACAAGTAATGCTGAAACATTTTATTTTAAATTGTCAAACAAGACAGGAAGCAAAACCATGATAACAAACACAAAATTGATTTATTCTGACTCGTTCTTTGAACAAATGAATACATTTGGATTTGATCATTGGGACAAAAATGTTGATTTGAAAAGTGTTTGGGGTACAAAAGATTGGCAAGTACAGGGTTTAGAAGCTTTGTTTAGAGCCTGCATGATCCCAGAACAAATGATATTTTTAAATGACACTGTTCAACAAACCACCTGTCCTGGCTTAGCCAAAATCAAAGATTTAAATAAACCGTCTATTCCAAAGCCAACAATGTTTAGCAATAGCTCTGATACAGATGAGGAGATAGACGTAAACCATATATTAAACCAAAACAGAACAAATCTTGATTGGAAACAGTGGTTGATCTGGCCAACAGATACTAATAACTGTCAAGACAGATTCCTGAATAAAACACAGGGTTTCAAAATGACCAGGCCAGACCCAAGATATCCCCAAAGACATCACCCAGGGATAATAACAACCTACAGTGTGGGCAAATTATCCACACTGCCTGAAATTAAGCAACACCTAACTTTACTTACTGATGGTGCTGACTTGCGTGATTTCATTCTGGGACCACGCAAACAGCGTCAGAAGCGTTTCATAGCAGCCTCTGTATATGCAGCATACAATGAGGCCTGGAAGGTTACTCAAATTGAGACAGCAGAGAGAATACGGGAAATTGACCGTATTAATTTGGAAAAATCACTTTCTGTAGTGGACAATGGGTTAATGACTCTGTCCTCCAGAATTTTTTCATTGGACAGCATTGGGTCTTCAGCAATCGATATATTATCGCAAGACTTACTGTTATTACAACATGGTCAGTCACAATTGCGTTCTATTGTACAGCTTGGCTGGACGTTACAAAATCTGCGTTCAGGCTATGTGCCTTGGCGTTTAATCAACACAACGTCACTATTCCAAATCTTTAACCTTACTGATAGACAAATCGGTATGGCGCAGAAGGGTGCTGATTATACAATCTTGAGCATTGAAAAACTAGAAAGATTACCAATGACAATGTCAGAACGACCTGTCAGTGAATGGATAATCCACGGAATCATAAATATTCCAATCTCAACCTTCAGGTTTCAATACTGCCAAAAATATATACAGGCTGGCATGTACGAGAAATTGGGAAAGAGGTACCTTAAAACAACTTGGAACCTGCCCTATTCACATGCATGTGTCAGTAATAAAGGACAGAAAGTGTTTCTTAGTGGCAACAATTGTGCTATGTCACTGAGCGGCACGCTTCTGTGTAACGGTATTAGTTTGCACGGAGCCTGTGAAGGGAATTCATACAACCTTTCATGTCACCAGCAAGGCGCACCTGCAACAGAAATAGAACCATTCTTTCAAAGACTCTATAATGGGAGTTACATTCTTATTGTAGACCACAGATGTTGTAGTCTTATGCCCGAGACTCCTTATCTAGTCACTACGACGGCCAAGGTCAAGTGCTGTGGACGCTCATTGTTTCCGAGCTCCTTCCCAGACAGGGAGGCAAGGGCATGGCCCAGTTTGAAAATTACTTCTATTCGAATAGATACTTTAAGCAGAATGAAAACAGTGCTTCTTCAGACGCCTACAAGGCTCACGTCATCAAAAGAGACGTATGATCTACAAGTCGCAAGGACGACTGCAGAGATACATACATTATTATCAACCAATTCCCCCGTACATTTCGCGGAAATCCTAAGCGAAATCTTAAATATTTCTGATACCAATGGGATCTCAGGGGTATTTAAGACAGTATTTTCGATGGCATTAACACCATTCAAAGCCATACTGGGTATTTTTCCAGATTTCGTCCATTCGATTTTTGGCGGACTTCCCTTGATCCTGGGACTAATTGCAGGAATCCTTTTCCTAGTCCTTATTTTTCGTTATGGCAACCCATGTCACAGATCAAACTCTCGCGACAATGGAAGATACGATCCTAGCCATTGGATACCGGGACCGGATATCAAAAATCCTGGGACTCTCCCGGCTTAGAGACCTAAACATGACTTGGTTTCTATCATTTCGACCAATGTGGCAAAGGTGTGTTTTATCTGTACTAAGGTGTCTGCTATGCGGAGAAGAATGCGTGTTAGACACCTGTCTGACGCTACAATCGGATGCGCCAGTGGATGCAGATACACTGTTGGTTCCTACCAAGGTTCACGCTTTGTGCTGCCCTCAAAGGCTGCCAATCCTGATGACGGCATTCCTGGAATCTTCACCACTACGATTGAAGAGTAGTGAAGTTCAAGATGAAAGCAGCATCGAACAGGTACGACCTTCTGTCAGTGATGCAAATCAGAATGTCAATGGAGACAATCATGCGCATGAATGCATGGTTACACCTATTTCCAACTTAGAGGAACTTTCCCATGAAGCTGTTGACAGTTTTTTCGAAAGCCTGAATGATATGATGTTCTCTCCAGAACAGAAATAGAGACTTTTGAGTAAACTCGCACACGGCGTTCCCTGAATTCGGCCTTCAACTTTAAAAATAAAGTCACATGAACAATTACAATCCAGTTCACGGACAGCAATTTTCAGCAACCCCCTAAAATATTTTTCCATATTTTTTCCGGGACACTGATCTTCTGCTTAAAGTAAGAAACTATTCCTAGAGAACTAAGATTTCTATTTTTAGATACTTTATAGACTTTAGCTGCCCGCTGGTATGTTCACAAATATATTTTATTATGTGATGAAATGGTCTCGAACTTCCTTTCTGTATAGCCATATTAAGAGCCATTTCATGTGTATTTCTCATATACCAATAAGCAATAATGCATACAAATGCATGTTTACTTTTGCATTTAATTCATAGCTTAAGTGCATACAATATATATGACTGCAATTTTTCAGTATATTTGAAAATTTCAAGATGCATTTATGTATTTTGGGGTGGTAAGGTATACACTATACTCTATAGTATGTTGTACTATGTTATACTATGCATAGATTAGTAGATATGACCATAGTTAGCGTGGAGTGAGTGTCGTGTATTTCTATAGGTTCTGAATCGATCCCCCTATTCCTGACCCTATTCTGGTTAAACTAACTAGCTAGTTAACTAACAGTCAGCCCATGAGGCAAGAACAGCCCCCATGATGCAGATACCGTTATCTGACGCAGTCACACTACGGCACAGGAACGTGTTATCTGATTAGGTCATAACGCTTGAGATCTAATTAGACAAGCGACATTCCTCCAGCCCCTGATAAGGCATACGACGTTCTCATAACAAATCAAACCTATGACAACCTGGAAAATCCGTGCGGCCATTGTTTTGATTTCACAGAGAACTTTAGTAAAGAATGTGCTAACGAGCAAGTCGTATGACATCTTTATTGACGTATCTATGTCCATCCTTACGTCAATCTCGGCACCTTTAAGGTATAAATATTGCCGATCTTGCCCTATGCAAACACACGCGTGGTGACAAGACGGAGCAGCCACACTTGCCGAAGCCGAGAGCAGAAGCAGACCCCGCTGGCAGCAGCCCCGCCTTCCTGACGCGCTGAGAGACGCGCTGCTATCTCAAGCCGAGAGACCCAGCACCGGCGCTTCCGGGTAGCCCTCGCAGGCAGCCTGGAATATCGAGAGCAGAGAAAGAGATACCATTCCTCATTCATCCTAAATTCCAGGTACAGAACTGAATAACCCCTCACAGAGAATTCTTCAGTTATTCACTTGGCAAAAACAAACTTAACTTAAACTGTAACTTTCTATTCCCGCCCACGCATTAGACTTAGGTCAGGTACACGGGGTAGGCGTATTTAGAAACACCAGTTGAGTACGTTTAGTCAAATGTATATGTGTATGTAAATATATTTTAATCATTTTAAACATCATATGGCTCAGAAACCATATCAATGTTTTTACAGTATTATTTTATACTATTGCTTTTAATGTATGCACTTTACTTAACTATAAGTATTGCAATAATATCGATCCATTTCTCATGTATGAGAAAAGAGACTGATCAATAAATAACACCTTTTATTGAACACGCCCGTCTCTTCCTTTTCTCTACATTCTGATGAGACTAAGAATGCACGTACTGACTGAGTAAAATAATTGCCTTGTGCTCACACGACTCTTGAGATTGACTCTTGATTAGGGGAGAGCAAAGTTGTCATGTTCTATGGTTGTCAGAAACTAAATCCCTTCTTGTCTAATCAGGAGAGGTAATTCTTTCCTGAACATTCGAGAAAGTTTCTAGCGAACTCTGAGCTTAGCTGGCAAACCCAAAAATTAAGTCTAGTATCGACAGTAGTAGACCTAGTTAACGTCTGGTCTAGGCCTTTACTGCTGTAGGTATTATTCCAATGCGCAGAGCCTATTGGGAAGATAGGAACTACACTACAATCCATTGATCTTTTATTTCACATATAGAGCGGGCCTCCATCCCTGAGCAGTGGCCAGGTGAGGTGAGGCTTTCTCCCAAACAAATTTGGGTGAGTACATAAGAAATAAATTTAGCTGTTACTTTTTTGAAAATATCACCTCTAGGAGATATATGTGGTGCAATAATTAAAAATATTTAATATAAACCTTATATTCGGCTTCTTTATAAAGTGCATGAAATGATTAATCCATACAAACCATTCAGGAATAGAGTGACAAAATAAAAAAATGAAAGATGTGTTCTCATTTGCTGCCTTCTACACTCAGAGGATGCAAAGTTAAAAATGCTGCCATTAATGGTTGCTTTCGGTGATAGTGGTGTGCCATTCAATGCTTAGTTTTTACATGTCCTGACAGTATTGTATTTATCTGAAAAGGCCAAAAAACAAACTCAATTTTCAGGTATGCAAATTACATTTAATGTGGAGAAAAAAGTGACTGCAAAGGTATAGGTATATGTGAGTATGTTATAAGAGGGTATCAAATGTTCTTGAGAAAATATTTGAACTATTTGAAGTAATATATGAGTGGTTTTATAAGTGGCTTTGCATTTTTAATAACAGCTGAGTAAGATGCTTTATGAGTGTATGAGAATGTGACAGTTTGTCTGATTTTCAGACTAGGTGGTCCACAATCTGCTGCTTTGAATTAATATGTTGTAGATTTGCTGCTTACTCTATGGTGTAATTGGTAGTAAAATAAATTGTAGATTAAGAGTTAAACTTTTGCACAGTATTAGAAGATGTGGAATTATTTACATGTGTATATATGATGATGCTGTTCTCAAAGAGTATTTTTCTTTGAATTCTGTGTGTTGTAGTTCTGTTACACTGCTCTGTCTGACAGCTACAGAAGCACACATACATTCAGTCACTTACCCAGAAACTACTTGTGCATGCAGCAGATTCAAATACGAAATAGGAGGCACAGCTACTTTGCTCTCTTTTCCATAACACAGGCACTCAGGTGATTGTTTACAGCCACTCACATAGATATTTAGAGAATCTTAAAAAGAGATACTAAAATAGCCAGTCACATACGGGCATATTCTTAAATGTCTCATGGCACTGCTACAGGTCGACTCCTACAATTTCTCAGATATGTTGGCAAGTACTTACACAACCTTCTCATTCCTGTAGAAAAATAGTCTTTCAAGCATTGGATGATGCTTAATAGTACAAGTCCTGTATGTGTACTTTACCTTGTAGCCTGTTGTCCGTGTAAAAGCTGTATATCAAGTCTTAAATCCAAGTTTCAGTATGCACAAGTCACATGAAAGCGATGCTGTAGGTGTGCCAGAAAGCATGCTGGTTTGTGCTTAAAAGATGGGAGATGTTTTTTCAGTTCACTAAGGGGCTGATTACGATGGTGGCAAGACCGCCATGACAGGTCATAAGCAGTGAATTGAGGGAGTACGAGTTATAGTCCGCTCACTAAATATAAAAGCTGAATGTAACTGTTTTTGTAAGAGTGACGCATGAGCCTTACTATATCGTCCTCATAACCTTTGTTTTTTTCAGTTAATTTCTTGTTTTTTTAAATTCCAAGCTCCTAATGCTTATGTCCCTGTAACCATTGATTTTTTCATTGAATTTCTAAAGTTTTTTGAATGCTAATTCCTAACTATAATGTCCCTATAACCTTTGGTTTTTCAGTGAATTTCCATGTTTTTTTGAAGTAGTAGTAGTTTTTGCAGAGTGGTGGGGAAAGGGGGCAGGCCTCCAACCAGCTCTCAGGATTCTCGCTGTGTAGGGCTTAAAGGAGGTACCAGAAGGGCTTCTTGGCCCTCAAGGTCCCTCAGGCGTAAAGTGGTCTTCATCCTCCAACCAGTATTGTGCCAGGAGCTGCATTTGCAGAGTGGTAGAGGAAGGGGGCGTATCCTCCAAAGATCTCCTAGGAATCCAGCTGTGTGGGACTTACTGGAGGTAACAGGAAGCATAGTTGCCCCCCAAAGATGTCCATGGAAGCCAACTACAATTCCTAGTAGGGATGCTGAGAGGTTGTTGGAAGCCATGTCCACTTTCTCCACCACTTTGCAAATGCACCTCCTGGCACACTACTAGTTGGGGGATGAAGTCCCCTGGGCTCTTGAGGGTCCATGGGGGCAACTACCCCTCCTGTAATTAAATATAGCGGCTGTATTTCTCTGGTTTTGTGTGAGTGAAATGTTAACCTAACTATAACGTCCCCTGTAACCCTTGGTTTGCCTATACCATTGGCATTCATTGACAAATCTTCATGAAATTTTCCTAAAAAAGTGTCTTTCTGTGCATGGAAAGTATTGGGGTGATCCCTAAAGTGGGAGCAGAAAAAGGGGTTAAAAACATATGTTTTCCTTTGTTTATTCCCTTAGGAGCTTTGAAAACCACTATAGCCAGAACCGCTGGACAGAAAATGACACCAAATGTGGCAGGAAGCTGGATTATCTTCCTGTTGTACTTCTACAGGAGCGGCATGGCAGTTGATTCCTTTATGTTCTACTACAGCCTTCCAGAGTGTTGTAAAGAACAACTACAGCGCTAACAGTCTTACATATGACAAACGTATGGCACACCTGAAGGCATCTTCATTGAATCAAACTGATAAAACTTAAAACGTTCAATTTCGAATGGGAAAAAAATGAGGGTCTCATTTTGAAATCAAAATGATTGTTAGTGCTGTAGAAAGAAAAATGAGGACACATTTTTTGTGAATACTCAAATATCTTACTCTTCTATTTTATTATAACATTCTGATATGTAGAATGAAACGTGCACTTTCAACACCTGTAGAAGACTGCCAATTAACTCCCTGGTGATGAGCAGTTTACTACAGAGTTCTGATAAGCAACAATAGTGCTAGCATTCTGAATTAATGCGAAAAGTGTGGCACATCTGACCTCCATCTTGACGGAATCGAAGTGGAAAACTGAAAGCGTTTTCTACTGAAGATACTGCAATGAATGAGGAGATTAGGGAGCTTCTTAACAAATAAGTCTCCCAAGATGGCAACCAGAGATGAAAGAGCCCAATGGTAGCACTAATATCTACCAAATGTAGCCTAAGTATAGCCCAATGTCAGAAGTGTGCAAACATCCACACTTATTCGGCTTCTGTATAAAGTGCATGAAAGGATTAATCCATACAAACCATTCAGGAATAGAATGACAAAATAAAAAAATGGAAGATATGTTCTCATTTGCTGCCTTCTACACTCAGAAGATGCAAAGTTGAAAATGCTGCCATTAATGGTTGCTTTGCGTGACAGTGGTGTACCATTCTTATGCTTAGTTTTTACATGTCCTTGTATTTATTAGAAAAGGCCAAAAAACAAACTCAATTTTCAGGTATGCGAATTACATTTAATTTGGAGTAAAAAGTGACTGCAAAGGTATAGGTATATGTGAGAATGTTATAAAGAGTATCAAATGTTCTTGAGAAAATATTGGAACTTTTTGAAGTAATGTATGAGTGGTTTTATAAGTGGCGTTGCATGTTTAATAACAGATGAGTAAGATGCTTTATGAGTGTATGAGAATGTGACAGTTTGTCTGATTTGCAGACTAGTTGATCCACAATCTGCTGCTTTGAATTAGTATGTTGTAGATTTGCTGCTTACTCTATGGTGTAATTGGTAGTCAAATAAATTGTAGATTAAGAGTTAAACTGTTGCACTGTATTAGAAGATGTGGAATTATTTACATGTGTATATATGATGATGCTGTTCTCAAAGAGTATTTTTCTTTGAATTCTGGGTGTTGTAGTTCCGTTACACTGCTCTGTCTGACAGCTACAGAAGCACATATACATTCAGTCACTTACCCAGAAACTACTTGTGCATGCAGCAGATTCAAATAAGAAGAAGTAGGCACAGCTACTTTGCTCTCTTTTCCGTAACACAGGCACGCAGGTGATTGTTTACAGCCACTTACATAGATATTTAGAGAATCTTAAAAAGAGATACTAAAATAGCCAGTCACATATGGGCATATTTTCTTAAATGGCTCATGGCACTGCTACAGGTCGACTCCTACAATGTCTCAGATATGTTGGGAAGTACTGACACAACCTTCTCATTCCTGTAGAAAAATACTCTTTCAAACATGGATGATGCTTAATAGTACAAGTCCTGTGTGTGCACTTTACCTTGTAGCCTGTTGTCCATGTAAAAGCTGTATATCAAGTCTTAAATCCGAGTTTCAGTATGCACAAGTCACATGTGAGAGATGCTGTACGTGTGCCAGAAAGCATACTGGGTTGTTGCTTAAAAGATGAGAGATGGTTTTTCAGTTCGCTAAGGGGCCGATTACGATAGTGGCGAGACCGCCAGGACAGGTCATAAGCAGTGAATTGCGGGAGTACGAGTTATAGTTTGCTCACTAAATATAAAAGCTGAATGTAACTGTTTTTGTAAGAGTGAAACCTGAGCCTTACTATATTGTCCTCATAACCTTTGGTTTTTTTCGGTGAATTTCTACGTTTTTTAAATTCCATTTCCTAACTATTATGTCCCTGTAACCTTTGTTTTTTTCAGTGAATTTCTAAGTTTTTTTTTAATGCTAATTCCTAACTATAATGTCCCTCTAACCTTTGGTTTTTCAGTGAATTTCTATGTTTTTTTAAGTAGAAGTAGTCTTTGCAAGGTGGTGGGGAAAGGGAGCGGGCCTCCAACTAGCTCTCAGGATTACTGCTGTGTAGGTCTTAAAGGAGGTACCAGAAGGGCTTCATGGCCCCCAAGGTCCCTCAGGCTTAAAGTGGTCTTCATCCCCAACCAGTATTGTGCCAGATGCTTCGTTTGCAGAGTGGTAGAGGAAGGGGCGTATCCTCCAAAGACCTCTTAGGAATCCTGGTGTGTGGAACTCACTGGAGGTAACAGGAGGCATAGTTGCCCCCCAGGGATGTCCGTGGAAGCCAACTACTATTACTAGCAGGGATGCTGAGAGGTTGTTGGAAGCCACGCCCACTTTCTTCACCACTTTGCAAATGCACTTTGTGGCACACTACTAGTTGGGGGATGAAGTCCCCTGGGCTCTTGAGGGTCCATGGGGGCCAACTACCCCTCCTGTAGTTAACTATAGCGGCTGAATTACCCTGGTTTTGTATGAGTGAAATGTTAGCCTAACTATAACGTCCCCTGTAACCCTTGGTTTGCCTATATCATTGGCATTCATTGACAAATCTTCATGACATTTTCCTAAAAAATTGTCTTTCTGTGCATGGAAAGTATTGGGGTGATCCATAAAGTGGGAGCAGAAAAAAGGGGCTCAAAAATATTTTTCCTGTGTGTATTCCCTTAGGAGCTTTGAACACCACTGTAGCCAGAACCGCTGGACAGAATATTACACCAAATGTGGCAGGAAGCTGGATTATCTTCCTGTTGTACTTCTACAGGAGCGGCATGGCAGTTGATTCCTTTATGTTCTACTACAGCCTTCCAGAGTGTTGTAAAGAACAACTACAGCGCTAACAGTCTTACATATGACAAACGTATGGTACACCTGAAGGCATCTTCATTGAATCAAACTGGTAAAACTTAAAACGTTCAATTTAGAATGGGAAAAAAATGAGTGGCTCATTTTGAAATCAAAATGATGGTTAGTGCTGTAGAAGGAAAAATTAGGACACCTTTTTTGTGAATTCTCAAATATCTTACTCTTCTATTTTACTATAACATTCTGATATGTAGAATGAAACATGCACTTTCAACACCTGCAGAAGACTGCCAATTAACTCCCTGGTGATCAGCAGTTTACTACAGAGTTCTGATAAGCAACACTAGTGCTAGCATTCTGAATTAATGCGAAAAGTGTGGCACATCTGACCGCCATCTTGAAAGAATCGAAGTGGAAAACTGAAAGCGTTTCCTACTGAAGATACTGCAATGAATGAGAAGATTAGGGAGCTTCATAACAAATAAGTCTCCCAAGATGGCACCCAGAGATAAAAGAGCCCAATGGTAGCACTAATATCTCCCAAATGTAGCCTAAGTATAGCCCAATGTCAGAAGTGTGCAAACACCCACACTTATTCGGCTTCTTTATAAAGTGCATGAAAGGATTAATCCATAAAAACCATTCAGAAATAGAGTGACAAAATAAAAAAAATGGAAGATATGTTCTCATTTGCTGCCTTCTACACTCAGAGGATGCAAAGTTGGAAATGCTGCCATTAATGGTTGCTTTGCATAACAGTGGTGTGCCCTTCTTATGCTTAGTTTTTACATGTCCTCACAGTATTGTATTTATTTGAAAAGGCCCAAAAAAACCCTCAATTTTCAGGTATGCAAATTACATTTAATTTGGTGAAAAAAGTGACTGCAAAGGTATAGGTATATGTGAGAATGTTATAAGAGAGTATCAAATGTTCTTGAGAAAATATTTGAACCATTTGAAGTAATATATGAGTGGTTTTATAAGTGGCGTTGCATGTTTAATAACAGATGAGTAAGATGCTTTTTGAGTGTATGAGAATGTGACAGTTTTTCTGATCTGCAGACTAGTTGGTCTACAATCTGCTACTTTGAATTAGTATGTTGTAGATTTGCTGCTTACTCTATGGTGTAATTGGTAGTAAAATAAATTGTAGATAAATTGTAGATTAAGAGTTAAACTTTTGCAAGGCATTAGAAGATGTGTAAATATTTACATGTGTATATATGATGATGCTGTTCTCAAAGATTATTTTTCTTTTAATTCTGGGTGTTGTAGTTCTGTTACACTGCTCTGTCTGACAGCTACAGAAGCACATATACATTCAGTCACTTAACCAGAAACTACTTGTGTATGCAGCAGATTCAAATATGTAATAGGCACAGCTACTTTGCACTCTTTTCCGTAACACAGGCACTCAGGTGATTGTTTACAGCCACACACATATAGGCCTGGGCGCAAATTCTGTTCCGCTCGCGGAAATTGCGAGAATTTGACATTTTCGCGTTCCGCGGACAGCGCGAAAATGTCAACATTTCCGCAATCCACATCTTACCGGAAAATGTTGTCTTGCTTGCGTTTTAGAAGAATATATTCTTGCGCACGCGCAATCGCCTTACCTGAATCCCCCCGTTCGCCGACAAGTTTTCCCGATCCGGTCGTGTTCTCCACGAGATGTTGGAATGTGGTAGTCATTTTGCGCTATCTCTTGAGAGTTTGCGCCCACATTAACGTAATTCGTCGCAAGATCACGCCGTTCGTCGCGCGATCACGTCTTTCTTCTCGTGATTATGCACCGCGAGAGTATGAGATGATTGAGCGTGAGGACGCGGACAAGTCATATTGAACGTGACAAGGAGCGAGAGAACCCGAACACGTCATATCCAAAGCGACAGGGAGCAAGAGAACACGATCAAGTCATTTTGGAGGCGTCGGCGGAAGTAATGTGAAGTTCGAGAACTCGAACATGTGAATTTTTCAATTTGGAGAAGAATATCAGCTCTAGCAGCATGAAACCTTCTGCAAATGATGATTTGGATGAAAAAAACTCCTCAGATTAACATTGGGCTGTCCTTTTTTGTGCAAGGAGTCCTTTTTTTAAAAATGTGGGGAGAGGGAAGAAGTGCCACAGAATCTCCAACTTTCTGTTCCTGTCCAGCAGGCTCCTCCCAGTGCTTTGTCCATCTCCTGGTCATTCTGTCTTTGGATTTTGAGCTGGAAAGATCACTCTGTTTATCTGCTGCAGTCAGTAGTAGGCTGGAGCTAGTCATGGCCTCATGAGTGTGTGCATGATGAAGCAACTGTTCCTTTGGTGTTTTTTGAATGTATTTCATTTTCAAGCATGATTTAGGGCCTGGATGGCATTGGATTGATTTGGGGAATGTATTTGTTTTGGGGTGGACTTTCTGTTGTTGGTCATGGCCTCGTGGCTCTTGGCCATTTAGAAGCCTAGGCCTGCAAGCTTGTCTGCCAACAGGCCTGCTTTCATCCAGTAGGCTCAGAGCAGGTAGCCACAGCTTTAATGATCAAGTGTTTCTGTGTGTGGTTTGTTGAATTTAGACATCATTTAGAGCATAGATGGCATTGGATTGAGTTGGGAAGTGTGTTTTTTGGTGGTGGGCTTTCTGATGTTGTTGGGCCCGGGCATGTGGCTGGTGGCCATTTTGAAGCCTAGGCCTGCAGGCTTGTCTGGCCTTGTCTGCCAACAGGCCTGCTTACACCTTGTGGGCTCAGAGCAGGTAGCCACAGCTTTATTAATCGAGTGTTTCTGGGTGGTCTGTTGAATTTAGACATCATTTAGGGAATGGATGGCACTGGATTGAGTTGGGAAGGGAGGGGCATATTATCAAGGACCGTTGTTAAAATGATCGCCGTTTTATCGTCAGGAAACTCCCGATAAAACGGCAATAATGCGCCTGATAATACGCCCTTGTGAATTCCCATAGAAGCCAATGTTCTGATGTTAACATAGGCTTCTATGGGAACTAACAAGGGCGTATTATCAAGCCCATTATCGCCGTTTTATCGGCAGTTTCCTGCCGATAAAACAGAGATAATTTTAACACCGGTCCTTGATAATATGCCCCTGGGTTTTTTGGTGGTGGGCTTTCTGATGTTGTTGGGCCTGGCCATGTGACTGGTGGCCATTTTGAAGCCTAGGCCTGCAAGCTTGTCTGGCATTGTCTGCCAACAGGCCTGCTTTCATCCAGTAGGCTCAGAGCAAGTAGCCACAGCTTTATTAATCAAGTGTTTTCGTGTGTGGTCTGTTGAATTTAGACATCATTTAGGGCATGGATGGGATTGGATTGAGTTGGGAAGTGTGTTTTTTGGTAGTGGGCTTTCTGATGTTGTTGGGCCTGGCCATGTGGCTGGCGGCCATTTTGAAGCCTAGGCCTGCAGGCTTGTCTGGCCTCGTCTGCCAACAGTAATTACCCTGGCAGCGAAGGCGCGCGAGGAGTGCTTGAATAGAACAGCGCTGTGCCCTTTACCACAGTGAAACATTACTGAAGGCCTTCTTTCAAATTAATGAGCAACGGTTAGGTACTGCAAGCAGCTGCTTAAGGCAGCTCAGACGTGTACTGGAGTAAAAGAGAGAGTTTTTTTCTGAATACGGGTTTGAGATCAAAGTAAGTGAGGACATTTCAAAATAGCACAGAGAAAGAAAATTTGATGTAATATCTAAATTGCTAGAGCAGGAGCAAGGTTGGTGAAAGTAAAGTGGGCCTGTTGAAAAGATCTAAGATTGTACTTCATTTTGTTATTTATATAGGCGCTGGCATAACGTAAAATGATGGGGCGCCCTTGCTAAATGTGAAGAGGGACCCCTGTCTCTCCCATATCTCACAGATATTATTTGGCCTTGGGGCAGAAGGGGCCCTCCTGAAGGATTGGCTGGGCCCCGAAGAGTTGGGAGTCCCTCCCCATGCGCAGAAGCGAATGCAGAGGCTTTTATTACATCCCTGTATACGCTGCTTTCCCTGGTATCAGAATAGGACCTGCTGCTTCTTTTTGATTTTAATCAATGGTATTTTATTTAAGGTTTTGTGCTCTTTTTAGTTTCATTGAGGTGACAGCTCGTTCATTAGGCAGGCATTGTTGACATTTGCAATTTTCTGTCTATTTAAATTGAGATAATTCGTCATATTTATAAACAGTCAAACAATGGGGAAAAACTGTCACTTGGTTTTATTACACTTTGTAATTTATCTCTGGGTTATTATATATCGCTGCATTTTAATTGAAGCACAAAGCTAAGCATTATTGCCCAGTGCTCAGAATATTAGAAGCAATTGCTGCTCTCTGCTCAGCCAAAAAACTGATGTCAATTGTCTGTCATTTAGCCATGAGCCTGAGCCTAAAGGCGAGTATGCATTTAATAAGGGGAAAAATAAACACCAGTTGTAGGAGCCCATGGTAATAAGGCCTATAGAAACACTCCCCCAATCTCATATGAACTTACGCTGTTAGCACCCCAAATTGTTGTCTCACTTTTTGTTTTGAATTATATTCCTAACTGTTACAATGCGGTTCAACTGTTATTATAAAAAGTATTGTAAAGCGTTCTGATATCCTTTGGGATCAAGTTCGCGCTATATAAAACTTTATAAATAAATAAATAAATAAAATAAATAAATAACAGGCCTGCTTTCACCTAGTAGGCTCAGAGCAGGTAGCCACAGCTTTATTAATCAAGTGTTTCTGTGTGGTCTGTTGAATTTAGACATCATTTAGGGCATGGATGGCACTGGATTGAGTTGGGAAGTGTGTTTTTTTGGGGTGGGCTTTCTGATGTTGTTGGACCTGGCCATGTGGCTGGTGGCCATTGTGAAGCCTAGGACTGCAAGCCTGTGTTTGTATTGGGAGTTAGTAGTGTCCTGCTTTTGGCATATAGGCCTGCATGGTTTTCCTATTGGCTTACTGCTTCCATCCATCCACCCCCTTTGCCAGCAGCAGCTCCATGAATGATGTGATGCTCTAATGATTTAATGGCAAATAGGGTCCACCCCACTTCCATTACATTTTTAATTTGATGGTTTTTATTCTCTTTCCTAGCCTTCCTAAGTGTAGCGTGTGTACACAGTAGTATAACACAGCCCTTGTTGACAACGTCTCAGAAATGGCTAGACTATATATTATGTTTGCACTAGTACAGTAGTAACTGAACCACAACAACAAATGCAACATTTCACTGATGTTCTTCTCCTCACTTATTTGCTTTTAGGTACACAAAAAGCCAGAGGAGGAGGTGTCATCATCATCACCCATTGTACTGCCAGCCAGACAGAAGTCCTGCTGCGCATCACGTCCACGTGTGAACGCAACTTGTTGTGCATCTGCGTCCTGCGTGACATCTGAAAAAGATGGCCCCAAAGAAAGGTACCAGGTCCAGTACCAAGAAAGTTGCTGGTGAGAAGGAACAGAAAAAGGAAGTGCCATTAACCACCACTGGTGTGCCGGCCAATGTTTTTTTGGGGAGCAAAAAAGTTACGCCTGCAGCAGTGTTGTCCAGGAACCAAGCTGGGAGCAGCACCTCAGCACCAGCGGTCCAACCCCACCAACCGACGCCCAAGCCCTTGAGTGTCACAGAGGTAGCCAGTCTACTAACGAGCAGCGATGTTGAAATGTCATCATCGCAAAGTAGTACACAATCAACGCAGGCAACTAAGCAGATAAGTGTGCAGCAGCAACAACAACAGCAGCAGCCCCGCAAGAACAACAGCAGCAGCCGCAACAACAGCAGAAGCCGCAACAGCAGCAGCAGCTGCAACAACAGCAGCAGCCGCAACAGCAGCAGCAGCCGCAAGAACAGCAGCAGCAGCCGCAAGAACAGCAGCCGCAAGAACAACAACAGCAGCCACGAGAACAGCAGCCGCAAGAACAGCAGCCGCAAGAACAGCAGCCGCAAGAACAACAACAGCAGCCGCAAGAACAGCCCACAATAGTAGTTGTTGCTCCTGACGTAGGGGCATTTCAGGAAATCGAGCTTCCTGCAGACAAAGTGGAGCAACCCATTGTTTCGGAAGATCTATTGTCTTCCAGACCACCAGCAAGCAAAAAGGAGGCTTAGTCCATCATCTTCTTCTTCAAGCCCCGCTTCTGATGACTGTGATGCCACTTGGCAGCCACCAGCTCAGTCTGAGAGTGATGCACGCCACAAGACAATGCTTCTGAAAAGGAAGGTTCCCGGAAAACGTACAGTTATGGAGGTAGATGTAGAAGAGGGGGGTGATGTTGATGAAGAGGACGAGCCAGTCATCACGTACATCACTCCCGCCCCAAAGGGGATGGAGACCAACATTCTCACCCTATCCAGAAAAGCTGCTACTGAGCGGGATGTAGCACGGATACCACCAACGCAGGTTACACCACCACGACCTCCAGCTGCCATATTTTCCAGGGGCTGGCAGGGACCTACATCCAGCCTAACCATCTCAGAAGGTAGTAGTAGTAAAAGTTACAGTGTAGCTGCACAGAGTCACATTCCAAGCACACCCTCCAGTTCATCTGGAATTGAAAGTGGCACATCCAGCAGTGCCAGAAAGTTCTCCTCCCCAGTTTGGGACTTCTTTCCTGTTAGCACCAAGAAGGGGAATGTTGCAATATGCTCAATTTGCCGCTCAGGTGTTCGGTGCGGTAAGCTTGGTGCAAACTATGGTACCGGAGGCCAAGCAAGTCATCTCAGAATTAAGTATGGGCGGATTTTGCGGATTGGCAATCCGCGAACTTGCGTATTTACGGATTCGCAATCCGCAAAATCCGCGAACTCCCGCAAATTTGCGGATTTTATTTTTTTCTGTTCGCAAGGGTTTCTGCCAGTTTGCGAGGTTTGTGTACCAGTTCGCAATTGCAAACTTACTTGTCGGCTCGCAACGGCCGCGACTATGTTGTTTCTACGTCTGGTTCATCATCACAGGTTTGCGAAGTTACCCTAGCGGTCGTACATGGGCGCGGCCATCTTGTTTGCGTGTTTGCGTGACGTAATTACGTTCCCGGGCGCTATGTGTAATCTCGCAAAGTGTGCGGCTTGCTAGTACAATTTCGCGTGTGATCGCGAGGAAAATCTCGCGCGAACTTACCCACGCGGTCGTGAACGGGCGCGGCCATCTTGTTTCTCATTCATTGATATGGTTCTGGGCATGCTTTCTGTATCCTCTCTCAATCTCTGCCATCCTTTGCTTGTTTGAAGTTTTTTTTGGATCTATTTTACTTATTATCTATCCCTCTATTTTTCTAGCTCTATATTTTTGTGTTTTCTGCTACTTTTTGTGAATTTTAAACTACTTTTTTAAACTCTTTTCTTTTCTTCTTCCCTATTCTATTTCTTCTTTATTATTTAGCTTCCTTTCTGCCCTGACCATGGTAAAGGGAGTCGGGAAGCAGCCCGCGAAGGGGAAGGGTCCCGCACCCCGTGCCCGGCTCCTGTGCGGGCGTTTGAGGGGGGAGAATGTTGCGCCCCGGGAGATCTTCAGCGCGGAGGAGGTGGCCGCACTAGTTTTTTATGTTCAGCGCCGCCTCCCCAGGACCATCATGGCAGGCGGCAAGATCGCTAGCGGTTACGGGATCCGGGAGCGCTGGAAGCGGTGGGAGAAGATGTGCCGGTCCATGTACCAACAATCTCGGATCCGGCACACCTACAACCAAGTCACTCACCGTTGGACGGATATCCTGGACCGGGAACGCAATCTGCTGGACCTGCTCGGCCTTGAGATCCCCGGGCTTGGTGAGTAGTAGTAGCTATTCTTTACTACTCTGTTTTCTCCTGCTCTGTGTGTTATTATCTTGCAAATTTGTGTTTTTTACCAAGAGCAATAATGCTGCTGATTACATTGTAGGTAAATTATATTTCAAAATCTTCTGTGCATTTCAGGTGCACTGCTCTCCTTCTCAGTAGCGCTGCTACTATGCTTATTTGTTTTCGATTTTGTGTTCATTTCATTGGCCTGTGAAATTATGCATGAGTGTAGTTTAAAGAACTGTGTAATGCTAGACACTAAGGGTCAGATATTTAATTACCGGCGCATCCCTGCAAAGTAGCAGGGATGCGCCAGTAATTGTGCGCCACGCCACCACCACCCATGGTGCACTGTTAAAACCTGATTCGGGTCGGGGACAATCGATATTTGCCCGGCGGTATTGCCTCTGTGACCCTCTAGTTATTTAATCAATGAAGAGGCAGGCGCTGGAGACTGGAAAGCAGGAAACAAGGTTTTTATTTTCTCCGGAGGAGAACACAACGAAACGGACAGAAGGTATCGTTCTGAGGTGCTCTAGATACATTTCTGAGGCCTGGCCTCTTATACACTGTTTTACGACTTTATTGTAGATTACACATTCATGTTAAAGCTTTGATGTATGGAAAAGATATTCCCGGAAATCCCCTTTGGGCCCGTTCCCACACACATTTACAGTTGAAGTCCCCACCCTAGTCACAACAGGTGATGAGTATCACGCAGCTGGATATTCCGCCGATTCACGGAATGTGGGGGGTTCGATCGGATCTCATGGAGTGGGGGCTTTGATCAACCCGGGGATCCTTTGATGGGGGAAGCTTTCTATTGTACGGGGAGGGGCAAGGAATGGTATCGGCAGAGCTGGGTGTCGGCCTGGGAACGGGGAAGACAAAACGGGCACACGGGGAAAAAGGGGGTTTGCATCTAAGGGCCGGAGATCATGAAAGGGAAGCAGGGAGGTGTCGCGCTGGGAACAGGATGAGGGCCTGGGGCAGAGCAGCGCCGAAGAGGGGTTTATGACTCAAGGCAGGTGCAAGCAGGGGGTGGTCAGCGTGCAGGCTTAGTGAAGGCGAAAGGCTATGTCAGGGGCCAGCAGCATGCAAAAGGGTTCGCTCTGATCGGGGCATCTTAAAAAAATGGCGGGCGCGCACGACAAAAGTGTGGCATCAGGGGAAGAGGCAAGATGGCGCAGATAATGTTCACCAAAACGTACTAATTTTCAACAGTCCTCCCTTTAACATATTCAAGACATCTTGCTGGTTCATTTTCTACTCGGTTCTATTGTGGTGGGCATGAGAAAGAAAACGGTAGGAACCCTAGAGGAAAAGAGTTGTAAACAATACATTTTAACGTTTCTAGTTTTTAGGAGGTGGGCCTATTTGATAAACTTTGATCAATTTGTTTAGCAGGAAAGTCATAGGAATGCAATACAAAAACGATTCTGTAGCGAGAGCAGCAAGCATATTTCATACTGGCAGGTTATTACATATATATCAGGTTCGGATTGGAGCATGATCAATACGATGGCGGCTGGGAGAGAAATGAGGTCTAGCAGAAACGGCGATTGGAGATGTCAAATGTTCGAAGTTTAACGAGTTCTCATCATTCTTTGTTGCCTTTCGTTGGCGCTGTTGAGCACCGGCGGTGGAGCTATAAGTCCAGCTCTGTTCTAAGTTCTGCGTTGCAGGGCACGACCCTTTCCTCGCGTTTCTGGTCGAAAAGGTCCTTTTCGCCCTGTGTCCTTTGAGGTGTTTGTCAGAAAGTTCAGATGGAAGAAGAGCGTACAAAACAGTCCATAGGGTAGGTCAGAGGAAAAGGGGGATGGAGCAAGGCCAAATTAGGAACAAAACTAGGGAAACGAGAGACTTCAAATAGGCGGGCGTGTGACCGAGGGGGGGGACTTGTCGACAGACACTGGACATCGAGCAGGGGCATCAGGTCGACCCTTTCTTCTCATGTTGTCGAAAACAGTGCCTCGTCCTGCAGCTCTTTTCTGTCGTGGTCTCGCCTTGGCTAATGTCGCAGGTGTTCCTTAGTCTGTAGTCAGGCCTCGTGCTCCCACATCCGGTCCTTCTCTCCTCCAACAGCAGTACCCTTAAACAAGTTTGAAAAGACAGTCTTTAGAGAATTTGCAGATGAAGATAATCAAAAAGTCTATTTCTCTCCCAGCTCCAGGCAAAGAATGAAAAATGCCCGTTATATTAGTGTTCACAACTGACATATGAATGACCGGTGACGGGCCTGTTGGATTTACTATGACTTTCCTTTACAATTATTTATTACAGTCACGACAGTTCATCTGATGGTGACCCACCTCCGTGAGACGAACCTGGCAAAGATATGCCGTTCTCTAGAGTTTTACATTTACAAAGGGTACTGTGAGTCGTCAACATGGTACTACACAGGTATTTTGCTGAGAGACGAACATGACTAAACATTTCCTTTCTATCGATGCATCCTGCCTTTCAACTACTACGGGGTTCATTTCGATGATTTCTTTACCTTGGACTAGTCTGTTAACCTTGTAAAACATCACTCTGGATCCTACGTAACCTTTTACAGCCCGATTACTTAATTAGGAAGGACAGGGGTTTTATGGGGAACAACCAGGGACATAGGAAACTTGTGGTAAGGGCATAAATCGACCCATCTCTCACAACCGGAAATGAGGGGTAGTTTCATAATTCCAGTTTTTGGGCGGCTGATACAGGGGAGGTAACAGGGGTGATCATTTTTCCGGTTTGGGTATTGCGACAATTCGGGGAGGGGAGGGTCGCGTATTCTGAGGTCCTTGTTTTATACCATAGGAGCCGTTGACAGGTAGTTCCCTTATTTCGGGTCAGATTAGGGAACCTCTGTCGTCTTACCTGTCCTTTCCCTTACGGCCCAACCTCGGTTCATTGACTTCTAGCGGAAAAGGAGAGGTAATGACGCGGCTTCAGGGTGATTGTATTAAAGACAAGTTTTTGTGCAAATACTGACGGTATTTGAAGCCAATTAGGTGGTGTGCTAGGGGTGGCAGTCTGCCAATTTCGGGGCTAATCACTCGGAAGAGTGGGAGTGCAAAAATAGAGGGAGAGAGAGAGAGAGAGAGAGAGAGAGAGAGAGCGAGAGAGAGAGAGAGAGAGAGAGAGAGAGAGAGAGAGAGAGAGAGAGAGAGAGAGAGAGCAACGGCAGGCTAAATAGTACACGTGCAACAGAGAGGGTGGCGGTGTATTCAAGAAAGGCTATTTAGTGCATTACACAGTAAAGGGCATTCACGGGTCTGCGTTAGAATCTTGTAATCATGCAGTTTGAGCATTAGACAGGGTAGAGGGGACGTGCCTTGAGAAAAAAGGAAAGAAGAAAGGAGGTACCATTTTGTCGCACTTCTCGCATTCTCGGTCCTTCGACCAGTTGGGTCGACGCCTCAGTCACACACACACATTCCCTCTTAGTTTCGCATCATACGTGACATGGGTTCATTCGTCCGGTCTGGTTTAAGGGTGATCACTTTTTATCAGGTTGCGCTAATTTTTCGGGTTTGTTCGATACGTGAGTAGTTTGCAGGCGCGCTTAGACACCACCTTGCGGCGCTAGTCAGCTTCGTGTATTAGACATGGCAAGGCTTCAGATCTTCGCCACACCTCGGCTGTAATCTCTGATGTAACCTGCAGAGGGAGGGAAAAAAGGGGGGGTGGGGGAGACAGCATTCGCGCATATTCAAATACATGGATTCATAAGTCCTTTACTTACCTCTTACTCGTCTTTCCTCCTCGGGGCAGGGTCCCCGGGGATATGGTTTCTGGAGTCGAGGGGGGGGTAGTGTGTCCATATAGGTCGTGTGTGGGGAAACGTAAAAAGGAAACCAGAGGTGCTTAGTGCGAGGTATCTAGTCAAAGGATGTATCTCACTATCGGGATCCTTAAAACCTCGTTCAACGCTGTGGCGTTCTAAGGTTCTTCGGTTCTTGGGTCAGCTCCGTTCCCTGATACTTTGGAACGTTGTACTTTATAACATTTACATTATTTCATTTCACCCTCCTTTTACATTCCCTTATTTACACCGTTCGTTTTACCCATCCTTGGAAGTCAAGGTCTTCCTCTACGCGAGAGCTCATGGGTCAGTCGCGTACGTTGAAGGCGGAGTGTCGTGTTGTCGATCCGATCCGACCTCCAGGGCTGGGCAACCATCTTCTTTTAACCTTAAAGAGAGAGCAGAGTAGGGTGCACAGAAAAGAACTTTCCCACCGATCCCACATTTTTTTAAAATAACGCATGCAATACCCGTCCATAGTTTCAAAAACTTTATTTTGCAAAATCATGTCAGCATGAGGATTATGAGGGTGCGGTCGTATTTGGCCGGTCGTGGCAATGGCTAAAGTGCGTACAGTGGGGGGTGTCGTTTGCAGCAATAAAAACATCGGAAAGTTTTACTCATTCATTTGTAAGAGACTAAAACGTCTATTAATTGGCTGGGGGTTCGGGGGCATTTATTTTCATAATTTAGAAGCATAATCATAATAGTGGCAATCAGATTTCCTATATGCATACCGTACGTGTGCGTCGTAAATGAGGTTTACATCAGTTATAAAAATATAATACATTGTACATTTGTAATCAACATTTGTAACGGGGATCCTTTCATACTGTTCGTCGAGTGAGTTCTCCTTGTCTTTTCTAGCCAAGTGTACAAAGGATCATATAAAATCTCGGAACATCAAGTTTATATTAGTGTGAAGGAACACCACGAGGTGTTCGTAAGTTCTGATTGATACCAGCGCCATTTTGGGCGGGGCCGGCTCAGTCCGGAAGCAGCATCAGGGGGAAATGTTTCCCATTACTGGCAGTTTGGACCAGAGTCCTTTTCGGCAGTTCTAGAATTCATGCTAACAGAAGGAGTGGCAATGTCATGTTTGTTTCGTTGGCGATCAAGGCAGCCGTCCCTTACCGGAAGCCTGCAGAGGCCGAAGGTTCCGCCGGGGACCTTTGTAGGATCTTCAAGGCTGCGGAGATGCTGTCGGAGATGGGGGCTCGTGCTCCAGGGGGCAAATGTTCGAGTTATATTGCTGGTCAAAGTTACTCTAGTGGCCGGGGCCCGCCTTCCAGCGGACCCAGACGCCATTTTGAGGCCCTACAGGGGCCACTCTCGTTGAGTTTGCAAGAGTGGGAGAGATCCTTCGGAGTGAAAGGAAGAGGTCCCTGTTGTGTGAAAGCGGGACGTTCAGCTGGGGTGCAGCTGTGATGCCCCCACCTGGGGGGGGGCGAGGGAGACTCGTCCGCATCGTCTCCTTCTCCCGGTGCACTCCATGCCGATCCTTTTCATCGCCCCGCATGAAGGTCTCTCCACATCCGGTGTTCCCCAAGTCCTGGGCTCAGTGCTGTGGGAGTATGGCCACCTGTGGCGCGCATTCGGCGCGGCACGAGTATCAGTGCAGTCATTGCAGGTTCGGTGTTCCGAAAATATGGCCACCATTGCACGTTCGGTGCTGCGCAAGTACTGGGGTGCCACCATGGTGTGTTCGGTGCTGTGGAAGTATTGGCACCATCGCCTGACTGGGGGTGTTCGGCGTCGGGCCGGGGGCTGGGGGACCTCCTATCGGTGGAGGTGGGAGAGGCTCGTCCGCGTCGCCTCTCCCTCCCAGCCCAACTTGGACAAATTGTGGTGGAGGTACGTGCAGGACATCCCGCCGTCCAGAGCTGCTGCGGCTGTTACGGAAGAGAAAAGGAAAAAAAAGGTGCCTCGTTCTCCTCTGGACATGTGGCGGGACTACCTACAACTGCCCCGGCTGCTGGCTCCTGCCTCTCCTCCAGCTCCCCCATACGTTAAGATTTCCTGACCAAGAGTTGGCGGCCGGGCCCGCCTTATATGGGTTGCCGTTGGTTGGGCGTAGCCGTAACCCTGCCCTACTTTGGAAGGTTCCAGAATGGGGGGGGGGCGAATGTTCTGTTTGACTTCCATTTTCTACAGTTTACCGTTATTATTCCTTGTTTGTTGTGCTAAATTAAAAGTTCTAGTTCATTAATGGTCTACGGATTTTGTTTTACCATTTCTTTCTTTCCAGGTTGCTTTTATGCTAAGTTTCTGCTAACAGAGGTTGAGTAACACGGAAACACGTGTAGAGGGATGACGCAGATTTGTACATTACATACACACAAACTCAGACGGGGGACAGTACAAGTACGACATACAAAGACCCAAGACGAATATAAAACAGTTATTGGTCATAATTATCTCTTTCCGTCTGTGAATTTGAAACGAGGCTGGGTTCCCGTCTTGACGTTGCCCGACCTAGGAAAACTTGAGCATGCCGCTGAAATTGTCCTGGCGAAATCTGTGCCATCGGGCATAATCAAACGTGGTGGTTCTGTCTGGTCTGTCTATGTAAGTCGGGTTCTTCTTTGTCTCGTGCTTTTTCTCGTACTGTCGTCCTGTCGTTCCTGTCGGCCCTTTGCCTTTACTCACGCTCAGTAGAGTCGGGCATTGGGCTTTCCAGTGTCCGACATACCTACAAAAAGCGCATTGGTCTGGCCCTAAGTCTGGTCGTCTTTTGCATAGTGTCGGGGGATAAGTCGTGGGTAGCGATGTCCTGGGGTTGTCCTGTCGGTATATTTCTCTACTTGGTTTGTCCTCGTCTTTTCTCTGTCGTTGCATAGCCTCTCTGCGCCACATACCGAGACTGTCGAGCATAATTGGCGTTGTCTTATTATTTCGAAGGGCTATTTCTAACGTTTCTATTTTATCAAGGTCAAAGGATCCTGCCAGTGGCCACTGTTTGTCTTGACTCTCTTCGGTATACCTGTGCCACAATTTATTATAGGCTATGGTGACTAATCCATAGTTTATGAACATGTCCTTATTAGGGGTGCCTTCTAGTGGAGCTATATGGTCCACCTCTAATACACGGTCCGGGCTAAACAGGCTATTAATCAGTGGGGAGAAGACAGACATGACGGCTCGTAACGAGGGACTAAAAAGTCAGCACTGCCTATCTTATCACTAGGTGCAAAGACTGGACAGAATATTTCTATTCAACGTTGTTTGCAGGCAGTGAATACCTCATGGATCAAAAATAACAAAAAGACCAATAAATAACAATGGGGAGAATGAGTAGGTCCGCAAAGATCTGCGTTACCTACCCTTTTCACTATCTGCAAAAAGGGTGGTCTCTTCCCTGTTTGCAGACAGGGAATCTCCAGGAGACAATAGTTTTGCGAACAACAGTTCAGTTTCAAGTAATTATTGAGTGGGGGAGAAAAATAAGCACGGCTGCTGCCCTACCTATCCTCCACTGCTTGCAAAGAGAGAGCCCGTTGTTTCTCCGTTTGTAGACAGTGAATCTCCAAATAAATAAAGAGCAATACTAGTATTTGTAAACAATCAAACAATCAAGCAATTATTTCGTAACTTGTCGTGATTACACGACCTTACCCGGACCATGTGGACAGTTTCTTGTCTTCCGAATCCAGCGCCCGATCGTCCTCTTTTTCTCGTATTTCTCACGGCACTCCTGATGGTCCCCAGTCAGGACCGTAGATCACTCGAGAGAGGTCTGTTCGGAACTAGTGAAGTTCGGATGATCGGCTGCCAGACGAGGGTCTATTGGGCAAGAGCTCTCCCGATCGTTGCAGTCGTTCACTCTGTCGTCGGGACCTCTCCCACTGGATCCACGAGTCGCTGATGGGCCCCACGCTTGGGACGCCAATTGTTAAAACCTGATTCGGGTCGGGGACAATCGATATTTGCCCGGCGGTATTGCCTCTGTGACCCTCTAGTTATTTAATCAATGAAGAGGCAGGCGCTGGAGACTGGAAAGCAGGAAACAAGGTTTTTATTTTCTCCGGAGGAGAACACAACGAAACGGACAGAAGGTATCGTTCTGAGGTGCTCTAGATACATTTCTGAGGCCTGGCCTCTTATACACTGTTTTACGACTTTATTGTAGATTACACATTCATGTTAAAGCTTTGATGTATGGAAAAGATATTCCCGGAAATCCCCTTTGGGCCCGTTCCCACACACATTTACAGTTGAAGTCCCCACCCTAGTCACAACAGGTGATGAGTATCACGCAGCTGGATATTCCGCCGATTCACGGAATGTGGGGGGTTCGATCGGATCTCATGGAGTGGGGGCTTTGATCAACCCGGGGATCCTTTGATGGGGGAAGCTTTCTATTGTACGGGGAGGGGCAAGGAATGGTATCGGCAGAGCTGGGTGTCGGCCTGGGAACGGGGAAGACAAAACGGGCACACGGGGAAAAAGGGGGTTTGCATCTAAG
This sequence comes from Lissotriton helveticus, assembly GCF_964261635.1. NCBI lineage: Eukaryota > Metazoa > Chordata > Amphibia > Caudata > Salamandridae > Lissotriton > Lissotriton helveticus. The sequence goes on along the minus strand of NC_136070.1, from coordinate 131,050,950 downwards.
GGCCGGAGATCATGAAAGGGAAGCAGGGAGGTGTCGCGCTGGGAACAGGATGAGGGCCTGGGGCAGAGCAGCGCCGAAGAGGGGTTTATGACTCAAGGCAGGTGCAAGCAGGGGGTGGTCAGCGTGCAGGCTTAGTGAAGGCGAAAGGCTATGTCAGGGGCCAGCAGCATGCAAAAGGGTTCGCTCTGATCGGGGCATCTTAAAAAAATGGCGGGCGCGCACGACAAAAGTGTGGCATCAGGGGAAGAGGCAAGATGGCGCAGATAATGTTCACCAAAACGTACTAATTTTCAACAGTACCGTATTTACAATGCGGCGCACCATGTGCCCAAAACGTCACTGAAGCTTCTGTGCCGTAAAGGTGGCGCATTGCTGGAGTTGCGTCGCAACGATGGTGCAGCTCCAGCAATGCTCTGGGGTGCTCTATCTCCCCAATGCTGTGTCAAGCCGTACGTCTGCTTCAAGCAGGCGCAGGGTTTGAGTCACGCATCATTGTCCTCAAAGTGACCGATTAAAATCTTGTAGATGTCACTCAGCCACTTTTAGGATGCGTTCCTGCGCAGGAACGCCCTCCCTTGTGCCGGAACGCCCCCTGATGGCGCAGGGCTTTACAACGTGATGCATCTCCCATATGCGTCACGTTGTTAATATACACCGCACCATGGAGCCTCTTTTGTCCTGCCGCTGCGTCACAAAAGTCACGCAACAATGGAGCAAAAGAGCCGCAAGGGGCTTCTAAATCAGCCCCTACAGACTCAAGTCCAGTCCTTCCTTTGTACACATGGCGATAAGAAGAAATAGTGGTGGAGGATTGATAGTTTGAGTATTTTAATGACTGGTTAATGTAGTAGGAAACTTTTTAGTGTTGTCGCTGATCTGCAATCACGATGGACTTTGTCTGTCACTTTGCGTGCTGCGGACTGCTGCCTGCCAGTCCTAGGCAAACCTTTTTAGTAGTTTGTTTAGTGAGTTACATAAGAACTTTCCAAGTCGACGGTCCGCAAATCAAGCAATATTAATAACGTAGTAGACCACATGGGATCGGTCAATATATCCCGTGGAATAGTTGTCTATTTGCTATTTCGCCAAAATATTTTGTTATTGTTCTTTTGAAATGTTTGATTTGGTTGACAACAATCATCCATGTTTTCGTGTCTTTCTTTCTTTCATGTTGTACATCAGCTCCCCCCAGGGGAAAGAGGACAGAGGAGGAGGTGGTTGCTGCTGCTGCTGTAGAAGGCCAGGATCGGCCAGGCGAGGGCTCCTTTGCTGGCCCCAGTAAGTTTTCATTTTAATATAGAGTACCTATTTTTTCCTAGCGTTCCTCATTCGATTTTTTCTAAATCGTCTTTGATCTTCTTGTAGACTGTATCTAAATTCTTATCCTGCCTCGACTATGACTCCCTGTGGTATTACTAGATTATTCTTATTAGTCTGTCTATGTAGCTAACTAAGATTGCACATTTGGCAATTCCATTGGACTCCCATTCTAGTCAGCAATAGCTCTATGCACTGAGCCTTCCCTGGAAAAAGGAACATTTTTACTTTAGATTAGACAGTCACAAATTATTACATTGTTTTCTGTTTTTTTTCACATTTCTTTATTCCTAGACCAAATATTATATAGTAGTGAGTGGTGTATTCTAACAATCTTAAATGTACTTTGTAGGTGGAACATCTGGTGGCGGGGCCAGCGCGGATGTGGTGGTACTGGATGAGGACACTTCTGGGGAGGAGGCGGTGCAAGTGCCGGACGACACCAATGTACCTGTGAGGGTTCACACGGTGGTGGCGGGCAGAGGTAAGCTATATATTCCTTACTTATTGAGATTGAAGACTGCAGAGTGTGCTTTCTGCACGGGTGTATTATAAATCAACCAGGTAGTAGCCTCCTCTAAATGTACTTAGACTTAGCTGTGAAGTTTTTGGCGAGAAGAATCCCAATCAGATCTGAGATGAACTTGATGGATGGGATGAACGAAAAGCGAAAGAAGGGTGTAAGTAAGTGTGGAAGAACGAGAAATTTAATGATGACTGGCAAAGAAGAATGATATGTGTTTGCTTGGTCCCCGAGGTGGCTGTGAAGGAAAGAATATGGCATGGTGCACAGCTGGGTGAATGAGGAAGCAAGGATAGGTGGAAGGAGAACAGCCTTGGTGGGTGAAACAGAAACTGTATGTGTGCATATACTTTGAATGGATGGATGCCTGGATCATGGTACTATCTGACTCTTAGATAGCATATGTGTATCTAGAGAGAGTAGATGGTCACTGGATGAACTAAGTGTTACTTTGAAGAGCATGTAACACCGCACCCGCACGTCCGTTCCAGTGTAGGAAAGGCAAGGAAAAGAAGTTGTAATTTTGTCCAAATACTATCATGAATAGTAGCAGTAGTTTGTATTGCAACTGCAAGCACAGCATATATCCGGTTATTACGGTGGACACTCCCTACCTCTCTTAATAATTTTAGTTTAGTAGTAGTACGTCATTCATGTGTGGGTGTATCACTGTTCACTCAATAAAAAGCAAGGCGCCTAAAGTCATCCCATATGTAATGAAATACATCCCAAGTGAAGTGATAGATAATCAGATTATTTAGTTTCTTCTTTTTCCTTCTCTAGTACTCATTTGCATTGTACGGTGAAAGTTAAATTAATTAAGCAGTAGCCCTTTTAACAGAGTATTCTCAGTGCCACCTGTAATAGAAAAATATGAGCTTCGCCACCTGCATGTACTGTACCGGTACAGTAACGCAAGTCTGTCTCACTCATCATGGTGTGCGTCTGTTTTTCTCGGGTGCAAGTTCACTGCGCTGGCATTATGCCGACTTGCAGAAGATAACGTACCAATTTTCCTAAACAAGAGAGAAGAAGAAGAATAAGACTGGTGTACTGTCATAGTCGACAGTAATGGAAGTCCATAGTGCTCGTAGAATTTGTTCCTTAAACTCCCACTAATGTTAGAGCAAGGATGAAGAAGTGGGAGGTTAGATAGATACTGGCCTCAATAGTTATGTACTGTGCTTTCATGTTGCTAGTTGTACTGTGACACAACTTTCTGCTCAATCATTTTGTGTTAATCTTAAGAGCATTGGTTACAGACTATGTCTTTCTTTCTTTATATAGTTGCTCCTTCCAAATCCAACAAACCATCAAGGAAGGAGCAGGCTCGAATGGCCCGGCAACGGAGGCTGGATGCCACTGTCGCAGAATATCGGTGGCTGCTGGCCCTGGAGGAGGAGGACACGCAGTCTACTAGTACATCTACTGCGACAGCTGCATCCTCCTCCGGGCCCACACGGGCAGCCAACCAGCACAGTGCTCCAGCGGTACGGAGCCGGGCTGCCAAAACCAACCGCCACCGTAGAGCAGCAAAGACATCAGCTGCCCCCCACAGGAGTTGCAAGGCACGCCAGCGCCGCTTATGCCTCAGAGTGTCCTACCTGGAGCAGGAGGTCTTAACTTATAAGAACTTGGTGGAGGGCCTCCGCTCCGACCATGCTACCCTCCGCAAGGAGTATGATGCCCTGGCCGCTACATTGAACAGCATCCTGCCATAGTGTCCCTTGCCCCTTTTTTAGAAACTTTTGGGGGGTGGGAATTGGGAGTTGGGTTCTTTTTGGGACTTTTGAAGGACAATCGTTGGGGTTAGGGAGGGTCTTGCGGGAGATTATTTTGTTAGGGCTACAGAGCTACAGAAATATACTTTTTGAAACTTTATCTGAGCATACCTGTTTTTTACTGCTTTTGAGTCTGGTGGGTGGGGGTTTAACAGTAAGTTTGTTTTCCTGAAACTTAAGTCTGTGTCATTTTCTTCCTTTAAATGTCAATGGTTAAATGTTTTCAACACTAAGTGCCTCCCACAGAGTAAGTGATCCGCCCTTTCCCACCATGGATTTTCTTCAAACCACTTGCAACCAAAATTACACATTCCCACGAGCGCTCTAAAACCCCAGAACTCATTTGCAAAAATCAAGAACACCCTGAAACACATGCAATCCTGCTGCTAGGGCTAACCCTAACGAACCCTAAGTTACAAAAAGTGCCAAAAGGCTTTTCCTCATGGATGTTGTCCAAACCAGTTTTATCCGGTATTAGACCTTCCCAGCAAAGGCCCCAGAGCCGTCAACCCAGGCGAAAACAAGTAGAAGACCCCCAAACAGCCAAAAAGCAAAAGTACTAAAATGTGGACTTTGTCACTTTCCTGAAAATTTCCAAAATCACTCAGTGCGCGCTCTGCAGCTAGGCCCTAACTCCCCTCTGCCTCCATGGATTCCCTTCAAACCTCTTGCAATGAAAAGTATCCATACCCAGCGTTGCTCCCAGACCCGAAACCCACCCACAAACATCAGGAAGCCCCCCAAACAGGCCCCCGAAAACGCTACATGGAGCGAAATGTCAGAAAATGCAAAAACTTTTTCCTCATGGATGTTGTCCAAACCAGTTTTATCCGGTATTAGACATTCCCAGCAATGGCCCCAGAGCCGTCAACCCAAGCGAAAACAAGTAGAAGACCCCCAAACAGCCAAAAAGCAAAAGTACTAAAATGTGGACTTCGTCACTTTCCTGAAAATTTCCAAAATCACTCCGTGCGCGCTCTGCAGCTAGGCCCTAACTCCCCTCTGCCTCCATGGATTCCCTTCAAACCTCTTGCAATGAAAAGTATCCATACCCAGCGTTGCTCCCAGACCCCAAAACCCACCCACAAACACCAGGAAGCCCCCCAAACAGGCCCCCGAAAACGCTACATGAAGCGAAATGTCAGAAAATGCAAAAACATTTTCCTCATGGATGTTGTCCAAACCAGTTTTATCCGGTATTAGACCTTCCCAGCAATGGCCCCAGAGCCGTCAACCCAGGCGAAAACAAGTAGAAGACCCCCAAACTGCCAAAAAGCAAAAGTACTAAAATGTGGACTTTGTCACTTTACTGAAAATTTCCAAAATCACTCCGTGCGCGCTCTGCAGCTAGGCCCTAACTCCCCTCTGCCTCCATGGATTCCCTTCAAACCTCTTGCAACAATGAAAAGTATCCATACCCAGCGTTGCTCCCAGACCCCGAAACCCACCCACAAACACCAGGAAGCCCCCCAAACAGGCCCCCGAAAACGCTACATGGAGCGAAATGTCAGAAAATGAAAAAACTTTTTACTCATGGATGTTGTCCAAACCAGTTTTATCCGGTATCAGACCTTCCCAGCAATGGCCCCAGAGCCGTCAACCCAGGCGAAAACAAGTAGAAGACCCCCAAACAGCCAAAAAGCAAAAGTACTAAAATGTGGACTTTGTCACTTTCCTGAAAATTTCCAAAATCACTCAGTGCGCGCTCTGCAGCTAGGCCCTAACTCCCCTCTGCCTCCATGGATTCCCTTCAAACCTCTTGCAATGAAAAGTATCCATACCCAGCGTTGCTCCCAGACCCCGAAACCCACCCACAAACACCAGGAAGCCCCCCAAACAGGCCCCCAAAAACGCTACATGGAGCGAAATGTCAGAAAATGCAAAAACTTTTTCCTCATGGATGTTGTCCAAACCAGTTTTATCCGGTATTAGACCTTCCCAGCAATGGCCCCAAAGCCGTCAACCCAGGCGAAAACAAGTAGAAGACTCCCAAACAGCCAAAAAGCAAAAATACAGGTGATTAAAGTTTTAATTATATTAACTGTGCAAAACAAAGAAAGACAGAAACACAGGAATAAAAGTGAATAAGTACGAAAAAGAAAGTTCTTGATTCATTGGCTCATTTTCAGGGCTCGGTGTCAGGGAAGAAGAGTTCGTCCTCATACTCTGCGAATTCAGGCAGGAGTAGGTCAGTGTCACCTAACACAGAAGAAATTCCCTCATCTAAGTTGCTGTCCTGCTCGTCTTCTTCCGTCGTGTAATCTGGTACTTTGTAATCTGGTGGTATGAGGTGCTCATTCATCTTGATCATTGTTAACCTCTCCACATTTTTGGGCGAGAGGCGGGTCCGTTTGCAAGTTACAATGGCACCAGCAGCACTGAAAACATGTTCAGAAGACACGCTTGCGAGTGGGCAAGACAAGTAATTTATAGCCAGGTTGGTGATCTCTGGCCACAATTCTTTTTTCCCATGCCAATACGCCAATGGGTCAGCATTAACATAGACCTCTGTTGAGTCATTCAGATAGTCCTGCACCATCGACTCAAGGTTCTCCACGGTTCCTCCACTTTGCTTACTTTTTGCTCTGACCTTTTGAGAACCAAACCCAAGCTCAGCTAGCCAATCCTCTTCACTATCATCACCCGATATTTCTGTTGTGTCTGGTGCAGATGATCCGGTTGCCGGTGTCTTTAACGGCTGAGAGGTCACTTCTGCCACAGCCACAGGTGCAGAAGTGGAGTCTTTTGACTGGGGATGGCCTGCTGATGCTGATGTACTGCCTTTTCCTTCAATTTTCTGCCGTTCTCTTTCAAACCTCATGGCTGACAAGGCTAGCCAATGTTTGTACTTTGTAACATCTTCATCACCAAAAGGAAATAATGCACTGCCTGCCAGCGCCTTTTTGTAGCGTGGATGCACAATAGTAGCCCAAATGTAATGCTGTTCTGAGTGGATCTTTTGAAGACGTTCATCGCCAAGTAGGCGCTCTAATAATTTCTCCGCCAAAACAAAAGATTCTTGCTTTTCTTCATCTTTTTGAAACTTAGCAGACACCGCCTTCAGTTTGTGCTCCAGCATGCGCAACAATTGGATAGCTTTTCCCAAATTACAGTCCTCCCTGCTGACTGCACGCGTGAAGACCTTAAAAGGACGAAGCATGTCTGTCAGGCTTTTAACTAGCTCCCATTGCTCCGCATGTAACCTCAGGTCCTTCGCAGCTGTACCCAGTGTAAGGAAATACTGATCGAGTACCGTAAACTGCTCATACAGACGCTCAAGCATGTAGAAGGTTGAGTTCCAACGTGTTGGCACCTCCTGGATGAGTGCTTTCACTGGCATTCGATGTTTCTGTAGCAGGCGCCTCTGATGCTTCCGGGCCTTAAAAGAATGGCTGAAATGGTTGCACATTTTTCGGCAGGTGACCACTAACTCGCATGCTGGACTGTCTTTATCCAAGATTTTTTTTACCACCAGGTTTATACAGTGCGCCAAACACGGCACTCTGAAATAGTTACCCAGATCCATGGCCTTAACTACATTGGCGCCATTATCCGTGGAAACATAACCAATCTCGCGTTTTTTTGGGGACAGCCAGTGAAAGACCTTTGTGTTAAACTCATTCAAAATGTTTTCTGCTGTATGACGTTTCTCCAAGCCAAACATGGCTAGTGTTGCATGTTTCCGAGCGGCTTTAAAAACTTGGTCCAGGTCAACACCTGCGTTTAGCTTTGCTTTAACCCCTGAAAAAGAGACCCAGTGTGCAGTGATGCACATGTAATCAGTGCCTGCGCCACTGGTCCACATGTCTGTTGTCAGATGTATAGTGTGAACAGCACTCTTCTGCAAAGCTGCCCCAATCACCTCCAGCACATCTTGATGTAGTGCTGGAACCGCAACTCTGGCAAAATAGTACCGGCTAGGAACCTTCCATTTAGGACAGAGCGCTGCCACTAATTCTAGAAAACCAACACCTTCTACAAAAGAAAAAGGGAGAAGATCCAGCGCTAGCATTTTAGCCAGCTTAGTGTTATACAGACGCGCCGTTGGGTGGTTGCGTTCATATGGCGCGTCTGAAAACAACATGGTTTTAATGTTGCCCTGGACCATTTTACGGGATGATGATGATGACTTCTTCGACCCAGTTACGCTCGCTGATGAACTTTTTCGCCTTGGCGTCTCACTCTGTCCCACACTCTTAGTGTGGCTCACAGGGGGTGTGCTTACAGGGGTACTGGGTGTAAATGAAGTGTGTGACACTTCTTCCTCTTCGTCATCATCAGATGGAACATCAACGTTTGCTCGACTTGCAATTCGGGCTTCCTTGATCTCCTCTAGGTGCGCAAACCATTGGACAGTGTGCTGTCTCTCAAGATGACCTCTCTGGCCTCCAGTCCCATAGTTGGTACCAAGCTTACCACGACTAACTGCAAGCTTACAAATGCTACAAATGGCTCGGTTTTCCTTTTTTGGGCAAATACTAAAGAAGTCCCAAACTGCGGACTTGAAATGTCTGGGGGGGGCGGAGGAGGCGATACTGGTGGTGGTCATGCTGCTAATGCCAGTTGAAGTGGAGGATGCGTATTGATGAACTTTACTACGTTGTGCACTTTGCCCACCACTAATTGAGGTCGAGGTGGATGGAGGTCCCTTCTGGCGAGGAAGAAATATGGAAGCGGTAGGTGGTGGTGTACTAGTTAACTTCAATGATTGTGGTGTTCCCATTGCCTCCTCGTCGACTTCATCATCACGCTCAGCAGCTTGTCGGGCTAGGGTCAAAATGTCTGTTTGCTGCATGCCCGCTGGGGCTTCAGTGACGTTAGTGATGACTGCGTCGTCGTCGTGAGAGTCTTCAGCAGCAGGAGTATACGCCACTTCTTGTTGAGCGTCATCACACTCCATAACTATGAGAGTTTCGACTACCTTCCTTTTACGCTTAGCTACCTTTGTCAGATCATGGTGTGCCTCAGCTTCAATCTCAGACGGCAGTGGTTCTGGTTCCCAAGTAAGATCCATATCATCAGAAGATGTAGACACCACCACCCTTGATCTTTTCCTTGCTCGGGATGTGGAAGACAATGAATGATCATCAGGAGGAGTGGCTTCCTCGAATGATACCTCGGCTTGATTGTCAATTTCCAGATGTGCCCCTACTTCTGAAGGAACAACTACGGTGGGCACTTGTTGTGCCCCTCCATGCACCTCTGCTTGCTCCTCTCCTTGCGCCGCCTCTCCTTCCACATGTACTTGGGCTTGTACTTGCACATGTGGTTGTTGTTGCGGCTGTGGTTGTTCAACACTCGTCAGATGAGTTACAACAACCTGTGTTGATTGAGGGACATTGCTGCTACTTTCTTGTGATGAGCCAACATCACTGGTCGATGGTGATTGAACAAGTAGACTGGCTGCCTCTGGAGCACTCAAGGGCTTGGACTTAAGTTGGCATGGGGGTGGTGGCACTGAGCCCAATGGAGCGGGGGTGCTGCTCCCAGCTTGGTCCCCAGCAGATCCCGCTGCTGCTGCAGGCGTGCTTTTTTTTTTATTCCCAAAAAATGTGGCGGGCGGCACACCAGTTTGCTTGGTAACTTGCTTCTTCTGCTCCTTTCTGGCATCTTTCTTGCTAGAGGAGCTACGGGGAACTTTTTTTGGGGCCATCTTCTTCAGATGTCACTCAGAACAGCAGGCCGCAGTTGCACAAGTTACAGAGTTGTCTGAGGCCACACGTGACGTTGTGCTGCACACACCGCAGCAGGACTTCTTCCTGGCACTGGTGGTTCTCTTGTGCACCTAAAAGCAATGGAAGACAGAGGAACATCAGTTAAAAAATCGACAAAAACCTCAAAATTCAGCACAATCCCAGCTCACCCATGGCCTCAATGATGTTTAAATTCAAGAAGACACCCCACAGAAAGACTAGGCCCATGCACCACTCACTACCCCTGGGCATAATGGATGAAAGCTATGCAAAATGGGTGCACCCCAAGCACATGTTGCCTGTACAAGCACTCAAAATGGCCACCACCACCCACATGGCCAGTCCACATCAACAGTACACCCCAAAAAAAACGAAAAACACACAAAAATCACCACAATCCAATGCCATCCAGGATGTTTACATTAAAGAGACCCCACAGACAGACTCAGTCCATGCACCACTCACTACCCCATGGCAAAAGGTCACAACAGCAGCCCCAAAAAAATCGACAAAAACCACAAAAATTCAGCACAATCCCAGCTCACCCATGGCCTCAATGATGTTTAAATTCAAGAAGACACCCCACAGAAAGACTAGGCCCATGCACCACTCACTACCCCTGGGCTTAATGGATGAAAGCTATGCAAAATGGGTGCACCCCAAGCACATGTTGCCTGTACAAGCACTCAAAATGGCCACCACCACCCACATGGCCAGTCCACATCAACAGTACACCCCAAAAAAAACGAAAAACACACAAAAATCACCACAATCCAATGCCATCCAGGATGTTTACATTAAAGAGACCCCACAGACAGACTCAATCCATGCACCACTCACTACCCCTGGGCAAAAGGTCACAACAGCAGCCCCAAAAAAAGCGACAAAAACCACAAAATTCTGCACAATCCCGGCCCACCTATGCCCTTAATGATGTTTAAATTCAAGAAGACACCCCACAGAAAGACTAGGCCCATGCACCACTCACTACCCCTGGGCATAATGGATGAAAGTTATGCAAAATGGGTGCACCCCAAGCACATGTTGCCTGTACCAGCACTCAAGATGGCCACCACCACCCAATTGGCCAGTCCACATCAACAGTACACCCCAAAAAAAACGAAAAACACACAAAAATCACCACAATCCAATGCCATCCAGGGTGTTTACATTAAAGAGAGTGAGAGCCCACAGGCAGACTCAGTCCATGCACCACTCACTACCCCATGGCAAAAGGTCACAACAGCAGCCCCAAAAAAATCGACAAAAACCACAAAAATTCAGCACAAACCCGGCCCACCCATGCCCTCAATGATGTTTAAATTCAAGAAGACACCCCACAGAAAGACTAGGCCCATACACCACTCACTACCCCTGGGCATAATGGATGAAAGTTATGCAAAATGGGTGCACCCCAAGCACGTGTTGCCTGTACCAGCACTCAAGATGGCCACCACCACCCACATGGCCAGTCCACATCAACAGTACACCCCAAAAAAAACGAAAAACACACAAAAATCACCACAATCCAATGCCATCCAGGATGTTTACATTAAAGAGAGTGAGAGCCCACAGGCAGACTCAGTCCATGCACCACTCACTACCCCTGGGCAAAAGGCCCCACCAGCAGCCCCATAAAATCGACAAAATCCACAAAAGTCAGCACAATCCCAGCCCACCCATGGTCTCAATGATGTTTAAATTCAAGAAGACACCCCACAGAAAGACTAGGCCCATGCACCACTCACTACCCCTGGGCAGAATGGATGAAAGCTAGGCAAAATGGGTGCAGGCCTCAGTCACTGCCTGTCTTCAAAATGGCCCCTTACACCCCAAGCACATGTGGAGGGCCTGCCTGTACCAACACTCAAAATGGCCACCATCCACATGGCCAGTCCCCATCAACAGTAGACCCCCAAAAAAACGAAAAACACACAAAAATCACCACAATCCAATGCCATCCAGGATGTTTACATTAAAGAGACCCCACAGGCAGACTCAGTCCATGCACCACTCACTACCCCTGGGCAAAAGGTCACAACAGCAGCCCCAAAAGAATCGACAAAAACACAAAATTCAGCACAATCCCAGCCCATCCATGGCCTCAATGATGTTTAAATTCAACAAAACAGTTGTGTCATGCACCCATAACTAACCCTGGTCCTACTGGATACTGTGGCTACCCACAATATATTTTATTTAATGTTCCGAAAAGTTCCAAAATTGTAGTTGCAGCAACTGTAATGCCCCAAACAAACTTACTTGTGAAAGGTGATTTCTAATCCAAAAGTGATCCAAAGAAAGTCAAAAAGGCCTTAAATCCAAATATCCAGCAGCATCCACAAAGAGTAACCCTTCCAGGTCAAGGTCCAAATGAAAGTGACCAGCACATGAAGAAAGCACTGGGGGGAGCCTGCTGGACAGGAACAGGAAGTTGGAGACTGTGGGGCACTTCCTTCCAAAATGGACTCCTTGCTAAAAAAAAGTGCAGGCAAATGTCAACCTGAGGAGTGATTCTGATAAAAATCATCATTTTCTGAAGGTTTATGCTGTTTGCTGGTGGATTTCTTGTGCAGAATTGCAAAATCTGTATTTCGCGAGTGCGAGATTGTTGCTGCCCGCCGCACCTACGTGTTCGCAATTGCGAACTCTCGCGATGCGTGCTGTGCAAGGTGGCAAGGCGCGATGACGTAATCGCGGTCGACAAACTCCCGCGGGATCCCGCAGCAAGATCCAAAATGGCGCAGCACTCGCAAAATATCGAGAAAAACAACTCTGCAAACGGTGAATGACGGTAAGTGAACGCCGCTCGCCGCAAAATTGTATCACCAAGAAAAAAAATCCGCTGCGTGCGAATTTACGGATTTTCGGCAAATTCGCTAGAGTTCGCGGATTGCGAATTTGTCGAAAATCCGAAAATTCCGCGAGCGGAACGGATTTTATGCCCATGCTTACTCAGAATACACCACACTATTGTGTGGGAGAATCACCTACTTAAATTAAAAGAAAGTAGAAAAACTCAACCCATTGAAGTTGGTCAGGAAGAATCAGGGAACGATATTATTACAGTGCAAGGTGGAGCGGGAGGCATTTCTAGCCCTGTCCCCAGTAGTGTACCGCCCACATCCTCCTCAGTAACATCTGAGTGGCACCTCAGTAAGAGCCATACTCAGAGTGAGGCTGAGACATCAAGGCGTCCGAGTACCGCAATGAGACAAACTGCGTTGTTGAGCCTAAGTGGGTTAGTGAAAACAACAGCACCACGAAGGAAAGTAATCCAGCCTACCATTGAGAGCATTCTTAGGTTGGAGGGACAGTTCCAACGCAACCACCCAACGGCACTGTTGTACAATGCAAAGCTCGCTAAAATGTTAGCACTGGACCTTCTCCCTTTTTCATTTGTGGAAGGGGTGGGATTCCTTGAATTTGTGTCAGCCATCTGCCCTAAATGGAAGGTTCCCAGCCGTTCCTATTTTGCAAGAATTGCTGTTCCGGCACTACATCATGATGTGCTGGAATTGGTTGGACAAACTTTGCAGCAGAGTGCTGTTCACAATATCCACCTGACACAGACATGTGGACCAGTTGCCAAGCCACAGATTACATGTGCATCACTGCACACTGGTTCTCTTTTGTGGGGGTTAGAGATAAGCTATCTGAGCGAGGTGCTGTTGACACAGCTGAGATTTTTAAAGCTACTCGGAAACATGCAACTGTGGCCATGTTCGCCATGGAGAAATCTCATACTGCTGTAAACATTTTGCACAAGTTTCGCAGCAATGTTTCTGAATGGCTGTACCCAAGAGGGCTTACTATTGGTTTTGTTGCCCCAGATAAGGCCATGGAGCTTGGTTCCTATTTCAGGGTTCCATGTTTGGCGCACTGCATAAACAGTATAGTTCAAGACTTTCTGAAAACCTGCCGAAGAATATGCACTCATTTCAGCCATTCTTTTAAAGCTCAGAAGCAGCTGAGGATCATTCAACGTGACTATAAAATGCCAGTCAAAGCACTCATCCAGGAGGTGGCAACACGTTGGAACTCAACTTACTACATGCTTGATCGCCTGTTTGAGCAGTACAGGCCACTCAATGAATATGTCATGCAAAGAGGGGATGCTACTGTGAAAGGCATGACCCTTCAGATGGAGCAATGGGGCCTAGTTAAATGCCTGACTGAGATTCTTCGTCCTTTTGAGGTCTTCACATATGAAGTCGACTGTACAATGGGCCAAGCTATTCCATTATTGCAAATGCTAGAGAATCAGCTGAAGAAGGTGTCTGAATCATACAAAGGTATGGAGGACAAAAAGGAAGCCTTTGATTTGGTGGAGAGCTTAGCCCATCGCTTAGCTGAAAATACAAGGATAGAAAATAAAATGTTGTCACAAGAACATTACATTTCTGCCACAATTCTGGATCCACGGACAAAATTGGGACTGAAGACATTCTTTCCTTTTTCAGAGATTCATGTTGCCCACTACAAAACTTGGATAGCTGAGGCAGCGAGTAAGTTGGAAAATGAACAGCTGTTAATTAAAAGCCCACAAGATCAACCCACAAGAAGTCCTGCAGAAGGGCATGCAGCATCAAGTTCAACTTTGGAGGCTGAGGGCAGTGCGTTTGGATCACAACACTCACCATCACTATTGACAACAGCAACAATAACTGGATCATCATCATTAGACCCAGTAGAATCGTTAGACGATTGGTATTTACAGTTAGGCATTAATACGCACAGTGCTGATGCACAGAGGAATGAGCCCAAAAGGTTAGCAGCAGCACCCCTGAACATTGAGCGGATGGTCCAGGCCTATCTGGATGACCCAACAGAGGTGTACATTGATCAAAACCCATTGCAGTATTGGTATAGGAAAAGGTCTGAATGGCCACTGCTCAGCAGGCTGGCGATAAACTATCTGGCTTGCCCACTCGCAAGTGTCTCTTCCGAACCGGTTTTCAGTGCTGCTGGTTCCATTGTAACAGTGAGAAGGACCAGTCTCTCACCAAAAAATGTGGAGAGGTTAACAATGATCAAAATGAATCAGCACTTCATACCACCAAATTACACAATACATGAAGTGAGGGAGGAAGATGAGTAAGACAGCGGAAGTAGTGTGTCACATGATGATTACCTACTACTGGCTGAACCCCCAGAGTTTGAGGACGAGCTATACTTCCCTGACAATTAGGCTTGCACGTACTGTCTTCCTCTTTTTTTTCCTTTGTTTTGTGTGTCTGTCGTTCCGGTTACAAACTTGTGAATCACAACAAATCCATTCCATTACCACCGTCTTCTACTCTTCTTATTTCAATATACAACTTTCAGGTGTCTGCATTTGACAGTACAGTCCTCCGAATCCAGCTCCTCCTCTCCATCATACTGAATCTCCGGCCTAAATCCATTGCCCTCATGATGATTGATGATGGAAAATAGAAGAAAAAATAAAAACTTCCCTAGAACCGCCAAAAGAAGTGGAACATGATGACTACTATAGCTATACTCCTTTCAGAGCAGAGAGAGACTGCCCATGAAAATGAGATGGAACAGGTAATGATTGATGCCATGCATTGGATGCAGAGTCGCAGACTGAGTGATTTTGTTGTTGTTTGTTGTGGATGAAGTTATGTCATTGTGCACTAATCATTTTTCTACAGTACACAGTAAATGTAACTCAAGGTGAATTTTCCCCTTCTTGCAAATAAGAAATTTGTACTTATACTGCAGCTTGATACATTGCTTTTGATTAAATACAGGAAGGGGACTCAATCTGCACACTGTGTATGACAACAGCACCGTCCATGATTATGATGGCGAAAAAGACGGCCCGTTAACTTAAGATGAGAAGGAACAGGTAATGAAAATGAATGCCATGCATTGGACACCTGACTCTGAGCCATTGGTGTTTTTGTTGTTTGTTTGTTGTGCACGAAGTGAAGTCAAAGTGTACCAGTAGTCTTACACACTAAAGAGTGACTCAAGTCAATAATAGTTCTACTCTTGTTGTGTAATAACAAAATGTTACTTCTACTGGGTCTTTCGGGTCTGTTAATCTATCGGCCCCCGGGGAATGCTGCTTCTTGGATTCCCTTACTTGTTGATTGTCTATCAGCAATACTCCTGAAATCAAATAATTTCACCATACTTGGTGATTTAAATATTCATCTAGATGATGTCAATAATTCCCTTACGAAATCTCTTCTCTCTGATTTAGAGGTTTTTAATCTCAAACTTTGCAATACTGGAGCTACTCATATTGCCGGTCACCTTTTGGACCCAGTTATTTCCACTCTTCCGTTTGATTGCTCTCATCTGGCACGTCCGCTGGTGTGGTCCGATCATTATGCCGTACACTTTGTGTTACCGCCCGGTCTTTATATAGCCAATGATTATGTAGAGGAAACAAAACCCTCTACTGGGTCTTTCGGGTCTGTTAATCTATCGGCCCCCGGGGAATGCTGCTTCTTGGATTCCCTTACTTGTTGATTGTCTATCAGCAATACTCCTGAAATCAAATAATTTCACCATACTTGGTGATTTAAATATTCCTCTAGATGATGTCAATAATTCCCTCACGAAATCTCTTCTCTCTGATTTAGAGGTTTTTAATCTCAAACTTTGCAATACTGGAGCTACTCATATTGCCGGTCACCTTTTGGACCCAGTTATTTCCACTCTTCCGTTTGATTGCTCTCATATGGCACGTCCGCTGGTGTGGTCCGATCATTATGCCGTACACTTTGTGTTACCGCCCGGTCTTTATATAGCCAATGATTATGTAGAGGAAACAAAACCCTCTTATCGATGGGACAAAATCGATATAGCCACTTTTAATCTGCATCTGACGAAGACTATTCCTTCTCTCATTGATACTGAGCAGAATCTGAACGCCCCCATTATTAGGTGGCTAACAGATGCAGTATCTGTGTATGCCCCCCGTTCTGGCAGTAAATTTCGATCTTTGCGTCACCCAGCACCTTGGTACTCGGATGAGTTAAAAATCCAACGTGTTAAATGTAAAGCCTTGGAGAGGAAGTGGAGAAGATTCTATTCCATTCCCTCTAAACTGATTTACAAGGATGAGCTAAAAGCTTATCATGCCAACTGTAAACGGGTCAAGGCTGCTTACATTACCTCTACTATCACTTCAGTGCAGAATTGTCCTCGGACTCTTTTTGCTACTGTTAATAAACTCACAGGTGCTGACACTGTTCCTATGTTGCCGGCTTTAGATGGTAAACATTGTAATGCTATTGCGGACTTCTTTATATCGAAGGTTCAGGACATTCACCAATCCTTAATTTCCCTTCCACCTCCTATTGATCCCTCCTTACCTGGCTTTTGCTGCAATGTCTCTGTCCCTCCCACTGAGTTTCTGCACAACTGGAAATTATTTGATGATGTCTCCTTCCTGTCGTGCCTAAAAAGCATTTGGTCAGGATCTCCTCGGGACCCTGTCCCAATGAGGATACTGAAACAACTTGACCTGGAACCACGTAGATTCCTAATGAGGCTACTTAACATCTCTCTCAGCGAATCTCGGGTGGAACAGGAATGGAAACACGCCATGGTCGTTCCCCTACAGAAGAAATCTGGTATGGACATTACTAACCTGGCCAACTTCAGGCCTATATCCCTGCTGCCAGCTTGTTCTAAGATATTAGAACGCCATGTCAACCTTCAGCTAAACGAATTTGTTGAAAATACGGGATATCTTCATCCATCCCAATCAGGCTTTCGCGCCAATTATTCCACCGAATCCGCACTTCTGGGGGTGACTGAGCGACTCCGACATGGTATTGATAGTGGTGAGACCTTTGCGCTTATCCTCTTGGATTTAAGCGCGGCTTTTGATACCGTGTCGCATTCCATTCTCCTGGAGTCCCTTCACTCCCTTGGCGTTGCAGGATCTGCGCTTGCCTGGGTGGCTTCATTTCTCAATGAGCGCACCTTTCAGGTATTTTCAACCAAAGCTGAATCGGCGATCTGTTCATCTGCTTACGGCGTTCCTCAGGGGTCTATATTGAGCCCTTTGTTGTTCAATATCTACATCAGACCCCTTGCTACGATTGTAGAGGACGCCGGTCTGTCTATTTACTCCTATGCAGACGATACGCAGATTGTGTTCTCCCTGTCTGGCAGTAGGTCTCAGGACACCTCTGCCCTTAAAATCGGCCTTTCTCGGGTTGCGGCCTGGATGCAGGTTAACCTGCTAAAACTCAATGGTGATAAGACTGAGGTCATCGTACTTGGCAAACATAAAGATCTGTGGGGCCCTAGACACTGGCCCAGTGATATGGGTCCACTGCCTACCCCCGTGCCAGTTGTTCGTAACCTCGGCTTTTTAATCGACGAGAAACTCTCGATGCGTCAACAGGCAACTAAGGTCGCTGCAATCTGCTTTAATACCCTACGCTGGTTGCAGAAGATCCTATGGATGCTGCCTGAGTCTACTCGTCGAACTGTTGTTCAGGCCCTTGTAACGTCCCGTATCGACTATGGCAATGTGCTCTATCTGGGAGCCGATAGAGCTACAATGAATATACTCCAGGTTGTGCAGAACTCAGCTGCCCGCCTTTTGTGCAATGTTCCACGCAGAATGTCTGCAACACAAGCCCTGTGTGACCTTCATTGGTTAAAAATTTCGGACCGTGTGGCTTTTAAAACTTTGTGCCTTATGTTCAAAATCCGTCAGGGTTCCGCTCCCACATACTTGCACAATCTTGTTCGGCCTTACCAGCCTAATCGTCCTCTCAGGTCATCAAATCAAGCCAATTTTGTAATTCCTAGAATTCGCTTGGCAAAAATGGGAGGCCGCTCTTTCGCCCATTTGGGGCCGAAGATGTGGAATGCTCTTCCGTTGATGCTCAAAACGGAGACCAATCTTTTTGCTTTTCGCAAAAAGTTAAAAACTTTTCTGTTTTAGTTGGTCAATGTCTTTGCTTTTCCTGCTTCAGCAATTACCTATCTTTCTTCTTTAGTCTGTCCCTGGCGCCGGGAAACCCATTACGGGTAGCTGAGCGCAATACAAATTCAATAAATAATAATAATAATACTGCAAGCCGACCTTCACAATCAGTCAGTACAAGTATCGGAGATGATTGATGGAATAATAAGAAGCCAGGAGGACGTTTCATGCATGGCATAAAAGCCTAAAGGTAAACACGTCAACAACCACAGCAGACCCAAATGTCTGTGTAGAAGTGGAGTCGAGTGTAACGGTGGGATGACTGCGGTACTTTTAATTAAATAACTTAAATTGTAAAATGCTATGTTTGGAATGGATATGTGATTTGCCTTTGTCCAACTCTTTAAAAGAAATACCTAAACGGAGGATGTGCCGTTGGAGTCAGGCCTATCACTGTGGGCCTGCTCTGTCCTGCTGTTGTTGAAGGTCAATGCTGGAAACAGACTAGAGTAGAAATGATGCATACATGCCGCCTCTGAAGTGTTCTTGTGTTGCGCTATGACTATGCATTTGTTTCAACATTGTTTCTCAATATCCCCTTTGAGTTTCCATCTACAATTACAGGCCGGGCCTTGCCCTATACTTGGGAAAACATTACAATGCACACTTACCTTACCAATAAATCTATATTTTTTCCCAGGAGGGCAGTGGCGACTGGCGAGTGGCGACACCCAAGATTGATGGACAAGGGACCAAGAGGAATGCCGAGATGCAAATGCAGTCCACATTTTTGATGAGGATAACATAGTAACAGTATCAACTTTCACCTTCTTTTAAATAATTTGATTCGTTTTTTTGTCTACAATCTTTACAACAGTGTGTTCTTGTTGTTGTTGTTATTATCATTAGGTTTGCTCTCTATGTTTATGATTCATCCCTACCAATATTAAAAAATTCTGTTTGCTATCTGTAAAAGTATTAAGCCCGGAACAACAGAACAGGAAGTGTATGTAATCCGAGTCTCCTTATCAATCATCATCATGCAAGCATTTCCTTTTTCTCCTTTAACATATTGATATGGATATGGTAGTCTTTAAAGATTGTTATTTGTTTGTCCATGCGTACTGTTTTTCACTGTCAAACCTTCCCCTAAACCCCCTACCCATCCATTCAACAAACCCTAACCCTCTTCCCCCGGGCTGTATGACTTATTGAGGTGTGACTAAATTAAATGTACACCAATAATTAATCACACGCTTGCTGGGGAGGATGTTGCGAAAGCAACAGTACTTCAATTTCAAGGCAGAGCGATGATCTTCTGCTTGCCCACCCATGAGCAGTATATTTTAGAGGTGATTTTTATTTAACAAAGGAACATATACCTCAGCATTGATTGGATTTGTTGGCATTCCTCATACACAGAACTAACTGTTATGCTGTGACTCGACACAACTATAGTTTTTGTAACTCTGTCTAGTAGGTTATCCCCACCACCATTAGGTTTTGTTGTAAAATATTTAGCATATTATTGTTGATCGGTAAGTTCTGTATTATACTTCATTCTCTAATACTCCTCGAACAGTTTCTCAAACCCGACTGACTGTCTCATTTTCTTTTTTTGCAAATACGGCTGCCCTGCCAGTGTCTACTACTACTACCCCAATCAGGAAACCCTCTTCAACATGCAGCCATGGCTGTGCCTAAGGTAAGAGACGTTTGGGGGAGGCATAATAAACAATGGACATGTTTTCAATGAATTCACAGACCCCTTTGAGTCCAGATAAAGAATGCAAAGACTAGAAGAGAGAGACATAGTACTGGTAGGACAACTCAATCAGTGAGGGGTGTCGCATCTATGTGTTTGTTTCTTACACAGTCAGCCAATTATTTAAATCAAACACTGGCTATGGGCGGACCTGCACCAGCAAGGAAACAGTGTGATGTAAAACAGTAATCCCACCTACAAAACATAAACAACATTGCATGTATAGTATAAATATAGATTTAAATTACCCTAACAAAAATAAACTATGTCAAACGGAAACCCACAAAAGCTGACCCACCCCCTCCCTAACCCCAACCAATGTCCGTAAGAATGAAACTGAAGTACAAATGTCCAAAAATCCCCAACGCCCAATTCCCACCCACCGAAACGAGAATTAAAAAAGGGGCAGAACTAAGACAGAGACTAGCGGCGGGATTGGAGGACGACACGCATTTGCTCCTCTAGACGTATGACACGGCGCTTGAGGGTGCGCCAGCTGGAGCAACAGTAGTCGGGGCACCAGAGATGGTGTTGCGTCTAGGGCGGTGGGCGGCTGCCAGATGGTGGCGCCGTACCACTGGAGGGCGGTGTCTGGGGCCCGAGGCACTGTAGGAGGCTTCAATGGTTGTAGCAGTCTCCTCCTCCCCCTCTGCCAAGACCACCAGCCGCCGGTATTCGCGCTGTATTCCCTCCAGTTTCCGGCCCCGTGCCTAGGCGGCCAACTCCTTCTGATCAACCTTGGAAGGAGTACCTGTATATCAAAAAGAAACAGGACAATTGTAAAATATACTCTCAGAAAAACAGTAAGACAAGTTATAATTATACACATAGTGGCATGGTAGCACTATAAAGCACAGTACATATCATTTATTAAATCTCGCCCGTTCTTCCTTTCACCTGTCTTTCACTTTTTAGTTGAACACCAGGTGATCTGATCTGACATTTAGTCTTCTCCATAAAATTTTCAAAGCGGAGTTGAAATCACAGATAGATGAGGCCATTGGTTACTCAATAGTATACTCCCACCCCTATGCCAATTAAAGGGCGTCTTCTTCACTCTTCAAACGTTCACAACAACTCTTACTTACTTAGGACATCGGATGGCGGGCGGACAAAGTCTGCCTCCCATCTGCACGCTAAAAAGGGACCACCCGCCATAAGGGCGGGGTTCCCGTTGGGACAATTAGGATGCGCCCGCCACAGTGGCGGGCGCATTTTTAACATTGTGGTGGGCGGTGCCGGAAGCACCGCCCGCCACAATGCTAAAAAAATACATGTTGTGCCTTTCTAAGCACAACGTGACAGGCCCTGCGCGGAGCCTGCCACATTGTGCTTTGAAAGGCATAGCATAGGTAGGTACCCTCAATGGGGGCCCGCAACGGGTACCCCAAGCATACTCCGCATGCCTTTCCGTGGCGACAAAAATGCAGATTATATGGCTGGCGGTGTGTTCAGACACCGCCAGCATATTGAAACCTTTTCCGCCTGGTCGACATGTTAACTGTGCGGAAAATCGGTGGACGGTTTCTATCTGCCGCGGACCCCTCAGTCATTGTAATATGGCAGGGGTCTTTTCTACAGGGATGGTGGGAGGCTTTACCCTGCGGGGTCGGCGGTGACTACCGCCGGCCCGGCAGGGGCTGTGGCACTGAAATTCTGGACCCGTGTCATAAACATCGTCGTATCATGACGATTTTGGTATCAGCAGACCGAGAATGACGAGTATACTATATACAAGTCTTTTCGTCATATTCGAGTAACGAGATCACCCTGAAATCAAGGATTCCGTTCTGAACCCTCAGGTTCCATTTTGTGTACGGCAGCCATTTTGTGGTTGCCCTCACATAGGCCGATGACTAAGGCCGACCGAGTCCCTGGACACGTACACCTTTTGCTGACTCCTGTGTGACCTGGGCAAGCTGACTCCGTTGCCTAAAGCCAAACCTGATCAGCCTGTTTCTTTCCCAGTGGCCGAGCGAGATTAGGGATCAAGCCACAACATGCCATAAACTCTTTATTACACACAACTATGTCTAATCTCACCCACACCTGCCTCTGCTCCTTTCTTTATGGCCTGCTTTACGATGAGGAGGTGCCCAATTTTATTAGGGGTCCATCTGATTATCTGATGAAAAGTGTTGGGCCTTGCCGGGAATTGATTGTGGGCTGGACAAACTGAAATATGGGCTTGTCATCATGATTCTGCTTTTTCTTTGTCGTGAAAATATGTGAATGGTCAACTGTAAATAAGGAATGTTTGCCTAAAGCATAATATTTGGTATAAAAGGGATGACTAGCTTTGTAAAGTTGAGCAGTCTCCTGAGAACATACACCGTGTTGTACTTCTAGGATGCCTGTTACTGGCTGCAGCCAATAAATCTGATCTTTGACGTCACCAAGAAGTCTCTGCGTTTCTGTAGTCTGAGACAGGAGAATCCGAATTCTTTGGGTGTGTCCCCTGGCACCGCTGGGTTCTAAATAACCCGGTACTTCAGGGCAACCCTTGCAGTGAGTGTAATGTCAACAATATTTAAGGATTATGATTCTAACTTACCATCGCCTGCCACTGGTGCTGGCACTTTCCCTACCGCTCCATCGGTATCCTCGGCAACTGCCGCATCCTCTCCCTCCGTGTTGCCTTGGCTGGCCCCGGCAGTGGTGGTCGTGGGTAGTGCGCCTAGAAAACATTACACATTTTTTAGGTATCATATATACCTCCCCTATTGGTCAGTAGCAAGATTGAGAAATTAGTTAATAGTATATAACATACATCACTAGTACAAATCAGGAAGTTCTTGAGTAGACACTAGTAGTTATATATTGTCCCTAGGGTCATTCTAGCCTTTGCTTAGTTAGCCCGAGCCATGCAACCATTTTATCTTTGTGTCTTTTATTTTTGCACATGTGACGTTAACTTGCAGCTTTTTGTATAAGACACATTTGAGCCCACATGACCTCACACTGCTACTGTCTAAGCGCTGCGTACAAGTGGTTAACCAAAACATTAACTAACCACTTTTTTACGAAGTTCTGGTGTACTGTTAGTCCATATTGCGAATCCATAAATTCTACACTTTTTAGCATGGCTGAGAAATGCTTGCAGTATACTAACGGGCACCATTTCATTTTTCGCATTACAGACGGAAGATTCCCTTCTACGAACAAACCAGAGCTTTGCAGAGCTTATGATGCAACAATTACCAGTACTAGGTTCTTCTAAGGTGAGGGGTCCCTTCACTCAGAGATCTTCAGTTATTAATGTATATTAAATAAATTCCTACCTAGAGGATGGTGGTGCTTCCACCACTGTTCAGTAATCATGATTCAATTAACAACTGTAAGTAAATGTAGCAATGTTTATGTTAATGTACAGAGCTTGTCAATAAACATTTTTTACTTACATAGACTTGGTGGTATTTGGTGTGGACACGAGTGTGCAAATGAAAGGAAGCATGTGTATTGCTTGCACGACTAAGAGGTTGGGTGTGTTATGTTCTGAGTTGTCTACTTGTTGGGTATCTTGCAGAGAGGGTTCAGAGAGCTAATAGTTATGACAAGACACTACTATAACTAGTCAGGCAGGGGATTGTGGTGGGTTCTGAACTTCTGATTGAGGTGTGTGAGGAAGGTCCAACCTACCATCACCAACATCCTATTTTCTTGTGCAAAGGTCTGTATGTGCAACATCCCTACAACAGTAGTAGTATGTCCTATCATATCAAAATAGTAATAAATCTGCTTGGGCATTTGTTGGTGTGAATTGTCAAGGCCTCAAGATTAACAAAGACTCAAGATCAATAAGACTAGAAGTAGTACAAGAGGACGGCCCAAAGGACAGGACTCAATGGCTAGAGCTACTGGTGAATCTGAGTTTTATTTACAACCTTTTAAATAAAGAGTGGCCAACTGGGCAAGTTTAGCTACTACAGTACAGACAGACTAATAGTAGTAGTAGTACAGAGAGTCATCATAGCAGAGGCAGGGATAACAAGATTTTCGAAACAGTACAGATTGAAGGATAATTGTTGGTAAAAAATAGCATTAAGAAACTGAAACAGTAGTTCGTGAAAAATATGGTGCGGTAAAAGTTATGGAATAAGAATTATTATTAAAAACAAGAAGACTTACTAGGGCCAGCAGAGGAGCCCTCGTTGGTGTCGTCCTGGTGTTGTTGTGGTTCTCCCGCCGACTGAGTCCCACTCCCTGTCTGTGTCTGCCTGTCCCTGGGTGCTGAACAGGAAAGATGTAAGAAAGAGACAAACATTGATGGATGGTGTCAAACAAATAAAATATTTTTAAAGAACGGTCAAAAAATACTTATGTAAACAATTGCAATAACTAAATTGACCGATATCATCTGGTCAAGAAATAGTATCTGGGGATTCGCGGATCGACTACTTTCTAGTCATCAACACTAATCCAGTCTTCCATTCTGATTCCAGAATACTAACTAAGCATAAGTATGACGTACCATCCGACCTAGCCCACCTATTCCAGGCATGCCAATTGTACATTAAGTAAGCATTTCCACTTTTAGTCCTCAACAATGCATATGGTCAAATGGAGGACACATAACTACATTTTTTGTATACACCAAATTTTGGGTTGATTGATTGATGCTGATGTTCTGCTAGTGCTAAGCCTATTACCACCACTCATTGAACAAACTAGAAAAGGTTCTAATAAAGACTGCGGTACCAGCAGCGTAACTGACGTAACTGAGGGGGCATCATGCATACCAGTAAAAAAATTACAAACTCATACAAAGTAACTAAACCTAAGTATCAATCCGCCCCTATCTCTTAGTGACAGGACAAAGTAAGGACTAGAGTCGCCATAGCATTACGTAACTTAATTTCTCTAAAATAAACTCTTACATAATCACGCTAAGCGAGCGCAAACGCAATGTTGCAAACAAGTAAGATTAGTAGTAGCGCAGAGGAGCACCTGTGTCATAACAATCACAGAAGACTTGTAAACCTAATTAACCTGGAATGTAAGCAGCAACAGTCTAGCTGGTTGGGAAAAAAAAGATATTCGCAATATATAACACCCGAATAGGAAATACATGCCGCGAACGGGCGCGAGTATGCATTGCGTGACCCGGAACAGGAAGTAAGCATTGCGGATGGACGGGACAAGTAAAAACAAGATGGCCGCGCCCGTGAGCAACCGCATGGGTAAGTTGGCGAGCCGCGATCACGCAGAAAATATCGGGCGGGGAAAAAACTTCTGCGCTTTCCCGATATTTTCCACGCAATTGTGATAATTTTAGGCATTTTCGCGATAGTCTGCGAAAGCGTATTTCGCATATTCCGCCCACCCCTACTCACATAGATATTTAGAGAGTCTTAACCCCTTCGGTGCTCATGACGAGCTCAGCTCGTCATGGCATATACCTCTCAGGTGCTCATGACGAGCTGAGCTCGTCATGACCACACCCGTTTTTATTACGGCCCAGCACTGCAGGGGAATCGCTCCAGCAGCCATGAGGTTAAAAAGAGATACTAAAATAACCAGTCACATATGGGCATATTTACTTAAATGTCTCATGGCACTGCTGCAGGTGGACTCCTACAATTTCTCAGATATGTTGGCAAGTACTGACACAACCTTCTCATTCCTGTAGAAAAACATGGATGATGCTTAATTGTACAAGTCCTGTGTGTGCACTTTACCTTGTAGTCTGTTTTCCGTGTAAAAGCTGTATATCAAGTCTTAAATCCAAGTTTCAGTATGCGCAAGGCACATGTGAGAGATGCTGTAAGTGTGCCAGAAAGCATAGTGGTTTTTGCTTAAAACATGAGAGATGTTTTTTCAGTTCACTAAGGGGCCGTTTATGATGGTAGCAAGACCACCATGACAGGCTGTCAGTGGCGGTCTCACCACCATCGGAACCATTTTTACCACCTACCACATTAGGATAGGGGCTGGTGTGATAGCGGTCGTAAACACCAGCAGCCACGCATCCAAAGGGCTCCTTGAGCCCTCTGGTGCGGTGGAGGGCCTTGCAATCCCTAGAATCGTGACAGTGCTTACCAGGCACCACCGTAGGGATTATGATGTCCCTCCCCACCAGCCATTTTATAGTGGTTCACCCGCCATGGAAAGGCTGGCGGAAAGGGACATTGCTGGCCAATAGCGAGCCTCGCTTCTCCCTAGGCCCTTGATTTTGGGTTTAGGGGGGCTCCTATGATGCCACCTACATATCACTGCACCATGTGGCAGGCACCGCATGTGCCTGCCACTTAGTGCAAGATATGTTCCATGTCTACTTCTTGTATTGTGCCATATCTGCAGCACGCAGCACCAGCTGCAATACAGGAGATAGGCAATGTGACCACCTTGGAGGCGGTCACATCATAATGAGGTTGACAGGACCTCCGACAGCATGTCGGGTGGTCCCATTGTCTGATAGGATGGCAGGTGGACGTAAGTCAGCCCGCCATTCTAATCAGGCCTAAAGTTACTTGTGCGCTTGCATGCCTCAATGCTAAGTACGACATGGATTATGCCATTACTAAAGCAACTGACATGAGTGCTCAAGAAACC
The DNA here is from genome assembly GCF_964261635.1 of Lissotriton helveticus. Classification (NCBI taxonomy): domain Eukaryota; kingdom Metazoa; phylum Chordata; class Amphibia; order Caudata; family Salamandridae; genus Lissotriton; species Lissotriton helveticus. The sequence continues at coordinate 131,024,411 of NC_136070.1, read as the reverse complement.
ATAAAGCCTCTTTTTCAGCTATTGAGACAGATACAGAATCACAAATAGATTCAGTCACTCACCAGAAACGTTAGAGGTAATATAGCAGGCCGTTCCATACCAGCACATTTACTTAAACATCTCATTGCACTGATAGAGGTGTAATTCTACACTCTCTCAGATATTTAGGCAAGTACTGACACAATCTTCTCAACCATGCAGAGAAATAGAATTTCAAAATGGGCAGTTGCTACTTGCTACCAGTGCAGACCCTGTCTGTACACTGTTGTAGCAAGCATGTTATGATTCTTCAGAAACACCTATAACTCACTCATGTCCCCACTCAGACATCACACCCACTCAGATAGTCCCGCAACCACTCACAGGGCCATTGAAACACTCAAACACCCATTCACACACCCAGTGAGACACTTATTCACCCACTCCCAGTCCCACTCAGACACTCACACACCTACTGAGACACTCATGCACTCACTCGCAAAGGTTAAAGGTTACCCCTGAGTGGGGGCATGAGTGAGTTATAGGTGTTTCTGAAGAATCAAACTCATGTTTTCCTTCATATAACACACTTCTAAGATATGCTGTACGTATGACATAAAGGACACTGTTTTGTGCTAAAGAGACAGATGTTCTTTTGAGTTGAATATGTTACTTGAGCATTCGTGGACCCCTATGAGAAACACTACATAGAGTATGCACCCCTGAAGATACTGATGTACATGTTCACAAAAGCTTAGACCCTCTCTGCAACCTAATCAGACAGCTACAGAAGCACATATATATTCACTCACTTACTAGAAACTATTTATGCCTGCAGCAGACTCTATTCCTTTATAGAAGCACTAAAGTATTTGTGCAGCAACTCACATACATATTTAGATAGCCATATAGTTTATTAATCACAGCCACATATCAGCACATTTACTTAAACATCTTAAGGCACTCACACACTTGCACTTACTTACATATGTAGGAAAGTACTGACAACCTGCTGAATCATGCAGAGAAATGGTTTTGAATCATGGGTGATGGCTACTAGTGCAGACACTGTCTATGTATTTTTCTTCGAATCTTCACTTGGATTGTATCAGTGATGTCAGCAGTGCTGTCACTGACCATGTCATGAGTGATGTAATATATGAGGTCCTAAGCAGAGCATTGCAGGGGCGTAGGTTATCATCAGCTCAGGTAACTATAGCTGTTGAATTTCACTCATTTTGCACGAGTGAAATGTGAGCCTAAGTATAACATCCCTGTAACCTTTGCTTTTTTCAGTGACTTTTTAATGTATTTTGTATTTTATTTCATAACTATAAAGTCAATGCAACCTTTGTTTTATTTCAGTGAATGTCTAAGGTTTTATAAATTCTATTTCCGAACTGTAAAGTCCCTGCACTTTTTGTTTTTTTTAAGTGAACTTCTAAAGTTTTTTTCATTTTATTTCCTAGGTGTAACCTTTAACCTTTGCGAGTGAGTGCAATGAGTGTCTCAGTAGGAGTGTGAGTGTCTGAGTGGGACTGGGAGTGGGTGAATAAGTGTCTCACTGGGTGTGTGAATGGGTGTTTGAGTGTTTCAATGGCCCTGTGAGTGGTTGCGGAACTATCTGAGTGGGTGTGATGTCTGAGTGGGGGCATGAGTGAGTGAGTGTCTAAGTAGGTGTCTGAGGGGGTCTGTGAGTTGGTGTGAGAGTGTCTGAGTAGGTTTGCAAGTGTCTTCATTAGTGTGTGCCAGTCTGAGTGAGTGTATGAGTGTCTGAGTGGGTCTGTGAGTGGGTGTGTGAGTGGTTCTCTGAGTGGTTCTCCGAGTGGGTGCATGAGTGTCTGAGTGGGTCTGTGAATAGGTTTCAGAGTATCCTTGCGACTGCCTCCATAAGTGCATGAGTCAGTCTGTTAGTGGGTACATGAATGTCTGAGTGGGTCTGTAAGTGGATGCATGAGTCTCTAAGTGAGTCAGTGAGGAGGTGTGTGAGAGGGTCTGTGAATGAGTGCATGAGTCCAGTGCCCCTCTGGTTACTTCTCCTTCCACAATAATCACTGTTGGCACTCAAACTAGTCTGAACTACTGGATATGGTTGCTGCAGAACCACTGTCCATATTGTAATCAGAGTTCCTCCCTGTGATGATGTAGTCATGTCTAGTGTACAGGTACAAATGCTCATATGTGAACCTACTGGTATCTTTCTGCTGTTTCTGGAACTTTGTTTATTTGAGAGAGGCCTCAGACTCATTCATTGTCTGGTTGAGGGCTTTTAGTCTCTTTTTTTGACTAGCTGTGGATTTGTACGATTTTAGTCTGACTTCTATGGTATAGTTTTCAGTTCTTGTGATAAATGGGCTGCTGTCTTAATTGTTAAGATCAGCAAGTCTCTGGTACAGTGCCATGAAATCAAAGGCCAATCCTTTTTGAAGGTTTTGTCCTGTTGAAATATAAAGGGTTCATTCCTTACAATGAGGCCCTTTGGGTGCTGCATTGACTCTCAAATACACAGCCATTAATATGCCATGAATCAGGGTCTTAATCTGGGTTCTTTTGAGAACTGTGAATTACTCCCATTCTTTGTTGTCCATACCGGTGTCTGTACTAATAGTACCTTCGAAAGGTGAAACTGTGGATAAAATGGGTTGTCCACAAACACCTGACAGAATCAGTACACTACAAGTCCAAATTGTTTGAGAAAGAACAACGGTGGGTGAACTCACACTGAGGATCTGAACAACAATATACCATGGGGTCAATTTGTTGTCTAACACCTAGTCAGGAAAAGGCTACACTGAAAGGCTAATTGAGGTAGGTTGTATACCAGGAGAGAATAAAATATATATCCACATGCACACAAGGGAAATACATGCATATAAAAAGATGTTTAGTAACACGCAGTCTGATCACCTGTTGATTACTGTAACAAAGGATTTCATGTATCACACCCTAACTCACACACACTCTCTAAAATGATTTGGACTAGTATGTACGATAATATTTGTTTCAAGTTTTTACTGCTGACCATCTCATGAACATATTATTTATAATGTTCATGCTGATACAATGGTGGCATCTCTCATCACTTTATATATGTATTACTTGGTACACAGACATAATATCGATTCCAAAATATCGACTGGACATAATATCGAGGTAAAAATATAGACTAGACAAAATATCGACTAGACAAAATATAGACTACAAAAATATCGAGTTATATCGATATTAATAGCCAAAATATCGAATCAAAAATATAGACTAGACATAATATCGACTAGATAGAATATAGACCCAAAAAAATCGAAAATAAGGTACGTTTTTAATAATTTGTAATAATTGTGTAATATAAATCTGTAGCGGGTTGTGGGTTTATAGGGGAATAGGGTGGGAAGTAATTTAAATATAATTAATTAATTATGTAAATTATTAATAATTGTTAATTAATTATTAATAAGTAATTAATTAAAATATAATTGGTAATTAATAATAATTGATTAATTGATGAATAATTAATTTTTAGTAAATTATTTTTTGTAGCGGGTTGTGGGTTTATAGGGGAATAGGGTGGGAAGTAATTTAAATATAATTAATTAATTATGTAAATTAATAAGACTTGTTAATTAATTATTAATTGGTAATTAATTAAAATATAATTGGTAATTAATAATAATTGATTAATTGATAAATCATTAATTTTTAGTAAATTATTTTCTGTAGTGGGTTGTGGGTTTATAGGGGAATAGGGTGGGAAGTAATTTAATTATAATTAATGAATCATGTAAATTAATAATAATTGTTAATTAATTAATAATTGTCCATTAATTAAATTTTAATTGGTAAATAAAAGTAATTGGTATAGGAAATTAAATTTATTTGGTAATAATATTTCTATTAATTATATTTATTTATGAAGTTTTTACTTTTTCTACTGTTGCACTCACTGGAGTGGGAATAGTAATTTTTACCCCTACGCTATCCAACGCTTTCCCTACTGTTGCACCCACTGGAGTGGGAATAGTAATTTTAACCCCTACGCTATCCAGCGCTTTCCCTACTGTTGCACCCACTGGAGTGGGAATAGTAATTTTTACCCCTACGCTATCCAGCGCTTTCCCTAATGTTGCACCCACTGGAGTGGGAATAGTAATTTTAACCCCTACGCTATCCAGCGCTTTCCCTACTGTTGCACCCACTGGAGTGGGAATAGTAATTTTAACCCCTACGCTATCCAGCGCTTTCCCTACTGTTGCACCCACTGGAGTGAGAATAGTAATTTTAACCCCTACGCTATCCAGCCCTTTCCCAACTGTTGCACCCACTGGAGTGGGAATAGTAATTTTAACCCCTACTCTATCCAGCAATTTCCCTACTGTTGCACTCTTTGGAGTGGGAATAGTAATTTTTACCCCTACGCTATCCAACGTTTTCCCTACTGTTGCACACACTGGAGTGGGAATAGTAATTTTAACCCCTACGCTATCCAATGCTTTCCCTACTGTTGCACCCACCGGAGTGGGAATAGTAATCTTTACCCCTACGCTATCCAGCGCTTTCCCTACTGTTGCACCCACTGGAGTGGGAATAGTAATTTTCACCCCTACGCTATCCAGCGCTTTCCCTACTGTTGCACCCACTGGAGTGGGAATAGTAATTTTAACCCCTACGCTATCCAGCGCTTTCCCTATTGTTGCACCCATTGGAGTGGGAATAGTAATTTTAACCCCTACGCTATCCAGCGCTTTCCCTACTGTTGCACCCACTGGAGTGGGAATAGTAATTTTAACCCCTACGCTATCCAGCGCTTTCCCTACTGTTGCACCCACTGGAGTGGGAATAGTAATTTTTACCCCTAAGCTATCCAACGCTTTCCCTACTGTTGCACCCACTGGAGTGGGAATAGTAATTTTTACCCCTACGCTATCCAGCGCTTTCCCTAATGTTGCACCCACTGGAGTGGGAATAGTAATTTTAACCCCTACGCTATCCAGCGCTTTCCCTACTGTTGCACCCACTGGAGTGGGAATAGTAATTTTAACCCCTACGCTATCCAGCGCTTTCCCTACTGTTGCACCCACTGGAGTGGGAATAGTAATTTTACCCCTACGCTATCCAATGCTTTCCCTACTGTTGCACCCACTGGAGTGGGAATAGTAATCTTTACCCCTACGCTATCCAGCACTTTCCCTACTGTTGCACCCACTGGAGTGGGAATAGTAATTTTCACCCCTACGCTATCCAGCGCTTTCCCTACTGTTGCACCCACTGGAGTGGGAATAGTAATTTTAACCCCTACGCTATCCAGCGCTTTCCCTACTGTTGCACCCACTGGAGTGGGAATAGTAATTTTAACCCCTACGCTATCCAGCGCTTTCCCTATTGTTGCACCCATTGGAGTGGGAATAGTAATTTTAACCCCTACGCTATCCAGCGCTTTCCCTACTGTTGCACCCACTGGAGTGGGAATAGTAATTTTTACCCCTAAGCTATCCAACGCTTTCCCTACTGTTGCACCCACTGGAGTGGAAATAGTAAATTTTACCCCTACGCTATCCAACGCTTTTGCTACTGTTGAACTCAGTAGAGTTGTTACAATAAATTTTAACCATTTTGCTATGCTACGGTAAAAATATTATATATGTTTATTTAATAATATGATTTTATATATATATATATGTATTATTTTTGTTATATTTTTTTTAATTAACATTAATTATTTATCAATATTACATTTATTTAATAATTTTAACTGTTTATATTAAATATATTTATTATTATATTAGTTTTAACTTAATTTAAAGACATTTAAAAAAAACGATATTTTGACAGTCTATATTTTAGTAACTCGATATTTTCGAGTCGATATTTTAGTACTTACCTGTTTGAAGATAGCCAGTCGATATTTTGTCCCTCGATATTTTTTCCTCGATATTTTTGTATCTCGATATTTTTGTGGTCGATATAATTTCAGTGATCCTTATTACTTATCCTTCCTGATATAACTTTTAATCAATATTTTTAATTCAGTAATACTTTCTCAGGCAGCCCCCCTTTTTCTAAAAAAAAAGCAATATCCCATCTTACAACTCAGCTAAGAACTTCCAAAAATGAGCCCCACAGCTTGGTATGGGTTCCTTTCCATGGCACAAGTAAAGCCAGGAAGTGGTTCCACTTTTGGACACCATTTTGGAATGTAGTCGGTCTAGTCTCCCCACCAGGGACCAGTGCTGTGCAGTTAGGATGCACCGAAGAGGGAGATACAGAGTATTTAGCCCATGCACCAGGATGAGACCGGTCATATCCAGAACTCGGTGTGTGTCTGACCTTAGGTGAATGGCTGAGGGATACTTTAATACAGTGAGTATGGCACAGCAGAATTCGACATAAGGAATGTTTCTTGAGTGCAGATTAAGGCAAATGTTTGTATTCTGACGTGATGGCCACAATTTATTTACCCCGCAGAGTGCGACTATAAACTCACCTTGACCACCGGCAGATCCATGAAGCAAAACATTTCTCAAAATAATGTATGTGTCTCACGTTTATTTTTATGTTTGATGTGCAATGTGTAGTATGTCAGAAGGGACACTGATTTTACTGCAAGGGCTCACCACTATCTTTTAGTATTAATTAGTTCACTAGTTATTACTCGATAAGGTGGTGATCTGAATGAGTTTTAACGGCACATACTTGGAGTAATTATTATATATGTGTAGGTTGAAATATGTTTCTCAGATGAATATTTGGCAGACTATCCCTCTCTTGAATGATTATATATTACAGATTACAAAACTGCGAATATCAAGCAGGTATAATCCCCTTCTTATATGTAGCATGCATAGTTTTTTTAAGCAATTAATGCCAACAGCACTACAAGAGTGGTATCAAGGAGGTAAATACTTAGGGGCTCAATACGATGGCGGAACGACTTGAGCCCCTCCACCATCAAAGCAGGAACTAGGACCGCCTGCCTGCACCCCTGATTACGATGCGACCACCGTGCCGGTCGCATCTTGCAAGTTTAACATTGCAGCGGGTGCTGTTGGCTGCAGCACCCGCCGCAATGCTAAAAAAGCATGTTGTGCATTTCCCTGCATTAAGTGACAGTGACCACATTGTGCCTGCTTCCTGGTGCAGGGAAATGTATGGGGGTACTATAGTTACCTCCCCAGTGCACACCCACCTCACCCAACACAAGGGGAGCCCTCAACGGTCTCCCGAATGCAATCCCCACCGGCCTTTCCATGGCGATGAAAGGCTGGCGCGAGCCCACATCGAAATTTGGCAGGTGGTGCCTACTACGCACTGTCACCATTTTGGAGATGCGGGATGGGTCGATTGCCTGTGGCGGACCCGTGGTGTACGGACTTCGCCTCCGCCAGCACACCACCAGCCCCGTAATATGGCGGGCTGAGAAGTGTTTTGCAATGGCTGTTAACCCGCCACCGGCAGGATGCAGGTGGCGGATTTACCGCCATCGTAATCGTCCCCTTAGTCCTGATGAAAATCCAAGGGAATGGCTTGAAACATGTTGACCCTTAGGAAGGCAGATAAATAGTTTTCGACCCCTCCCTTTCCCCGTTTTCAATTATACCAGCTAGAGGCTGGAATAAATAATAGTTCCCCCACTGGCCAGGTATTTTTAAGGTTTTCTTTCCACACAAAATACACAACCCCCACTCCTATTGTCATCATTCTCCACCATATTAGTAAATCTGTTAGGGCTCCCACGTAATTCATAGGTCGCAGCAAACCTCATTCCACAGTGGAACGGAATGGACCCAATGATGAAGCATGCCACCAAGGGGCAACCCTGATGGGTGAGCGTTATACAAGAACATAAGTGTGGTTTTTCATTTTGTTGAGGGCTATTTCAAAGCAAACTGAGTGGCTCCCTGTGTTTTGGTAACTTTAATACATTTCCTTGGTGGTAAATAATGCATTACAAAACCTTTCACCACTGCACCATGAAAGGAGATTTGTCAATGTTGTAAAATGTGAAAAATAAAGTTTTCCAAGTTTAAGAAGACGGACTATGAAAGTTTTGCAGCGTTAAACAAGTGTAAACTCTAATTATAAGTTCAAGGCTGAATTCTGATCCCTGCTTAAACAGATGTTTATATAGTAATTGGAGTTGTCAGTAGTGTGATAATTATCACACCTTGCCTGTATTCTCCTGGCTGATTTGGTAGATCAATCCTTCTCAAATGTGTTGAGAAAAAGGTAAAACATGGTATGCCCCATTCCAGGGAGGAAACTCAGATTAGGAAGTATTGATTAAGCATGGGAGTAAAATCCGTTCCGCTCGCGGAATTTGCGGATTTTCGGTAAATTTGCGATCCGCTAACTCTCGATAATTTGCCGAAAATTCGTAAATTCGCACGCAGCGGATTTTTTTGCTTGGTCGCGCTTGACAAATACAATATTGCGGCGTGCGGCGTTCACTTACCGTCATTCCGCGTTTGAAGAGTTGTTTTTCTCCATGTTTGCATGTGCTGCGCCATTTTGGATCTTGCTGCGTGATCCCGCGGGAGTTTGTCGACCGCGATTACGTCATCGCGCCCGCCACCTTGCACAGCAAGATTTTGTCAACGCGAGTACGTCATAAAGGCTCGCGATCACGCATCGCGGGAGTAAACAATTGCGACCACGTAGATGCGGCGGGCAGCAACAATCTCGCACTCGCAAAATTGCAAAATTTGCAATTCTGCACAAGAAATCCACCAGCAAGCAGCATAAACCTTCTGAAAATGATGATTTTTATCAGAATAACTCCTAGGTTGACATTTGCCTGCACTTTTTTTTGCAGGGAGTCCATTTGGGGGGGGGGGGAGGAAGGAAGTGCCCGACAGTCTCCAACTTCCTGTTCCTGTCCAGCAGGCTCCTCCCAGTGCTTTCTTCATGTGCTGGTCACTTTCATTTGGATCTTGACCTGGAAGGATTACTTTTTGTGGATGCTGCTGGATATTTGGATTTGAGGCCTTTTTGACTTTTGTTGGATCACTTTTGGATTAGAAATCAACTTTCACAAGTAAGTTTGTTTGGGGCATTACAGTTGCTGCAACTACAATTTTGGAACTTTTTCAGAACATTAAATAAAATATATTGTGGGTAGCCACAGTATCCAGTAGGACCAGGGTTAGGTATGGGTGCATGATACAACTGTTTTGTTGAATTTAAACATCATTGAGGGCATGGATGGCATGGGATTGTGCTGAATTTTGTGTTTTTTTCGATTTTTTGGGCTGCTGTTGAGCCTTTTGCCCAGGGGAAGTGAGTGGTGCATGGACTGAGTCTGTCTGTGGGGTATCTTTAATGTAAACATCATGGATGGCATTGGATTGTGGTGATTTTTGTGTGTTTTCGTTTTTTTGGGGTGTACTGTTGATGGGGACTGGCCATGTGGGTGGGGGCCATTTTGAGTGCTGGTACAGGCAGGCCCTGGCCATGTGCTTGGGGTGCAAGGGGCCATTTTGAAGACAGGCAGTGTTCTGAGGCCTGCACCCATTTTGCCTAGCTTTCATCCATTATGCCCAGGGGTAGTGAGTGGTGCATGGGCCTAGTCTTTCTGTGGGGTGTCTCCTTGAATTTAAACATCATTGAGGGCATGGGATTGTGCTGAATTTTGTGTTTTCTTTCGATTTTTTGGGCTGCTGTTGAGCCTTTTGCCCAGGGGTAGTGAGTGGTGCATGGACTGAGTCTGTCTGTGGGGTCTCTTTAATGTAAACATCATGGATGGCATTGGATTGTGGTGATTTGTGTGTGTTTTTCGTTTTTTTGGGGTGTACTGTTGATGGGGACTGGCCATGTGGGTGGGGGCCATTTTGAGTGCTGGTACAGGCAGGCCCTGGCCGTGTGCTTGGGGTCCAAGGGGCCATTTTGAAGACAGGCAGTGTTCTGAGGCCTGCACCCATTTTGCCTAGCTTTCATCCATTATGCCCAGGGGTAGTGAGTGTTGCATGGGCCTAGTCTTTCTGTGGAGTGTCTTCTTGAATTTAAACATCATTGAGGGCATGGGATTGTGCTGAATTTTGTGTTTTTTTCCGAGTTTTTGGGCTGCTGTTGGGGCCTTTTGCCCAGGGGTAGTGAGTGGTGCATGGACTGAGTCTGTCTGTGGGGTCTCTTTAATGTAAACATCATGGATGGCATTGTATTGTGGTGATTTTTGTGTGTGTTTTGTTTTTTTGGGGTGTACTGTTGATGGGGACTGGCCATGTTGGGTGGGGGGCATTTTGAGTGCTGGTACAGGCAGGCCGTGGCCATGTGCTTGGGGTGCAAGGGGCCATTTTGAAGACAGGCAGTGTTCTGAGGCCTGCACCCATTTTGCCTAGCTTTCATCCATTATGCCCAGGGGTAGTGAGTGGTGCATGGGCCTAGTCTTTCTGTGGGGTGTCTTCTTGAATTTAAACATCATTGAGGGCATGGGATTGCGCTGAATTTTGTGTTTTTTTTCGATTTTTTGGGCTGCTGTTCAGCCTTTTGCCCAGGGGTAGTGAGTGGTGCATGGACTGAGTCTGTCTGTGGGGTCTCTTTAATGTAAACATCATGGATGGCATTGGATTGTGGTGATTTTTGTGTGTTTTTCGTTTTTTTGGGGTGTACTGTTGATGGGGACTGGCCATGTGGGTGGGGGGCATTTTGAGTGCTGGTACAGGCAGGCCCTGGCCGTGTGCTTGGGGTCCAAGGGGCCATTTTGAAGACAGGCAGTGTTCTGAGGCCTGCACCCATTTTGCCTAGCTTTCATCCATTATGCCCAGGGGTAGTGAGTGTTGCATGGGCCTAGTCTTTCTGTGGAGTGTCTTCTTGAATTTAAACATCATTGAGGGCATGGGATTGTGCTGAATTTTGTGTTTTTTTCCGAGTTTTTGGGCTGCTGTTGGGGCCTTTTGCCCAGGGGTAGTGAGTGGTGCATGGACTGAGTCTGTCTGTGGGGTCTCTTTAATGTAAACATCATGGATGGCATTGTATTGTGGTGATTTTTGTGTGTGTTTTGTTTTTTTGGGGTGTACTGTTGATGGGGACTGGCCATGTTGGGTGGGGGGCATTTTGAGTGCTGGTACAGGCAGGCCGTGGCCATGTGCTTGGGGTGCAAGGGGCCATTTTGAAGACAGGCAGTGTTCTGAGGCCTGCACCCATTTTGCCTAGCTTTCATCCATTATGCCCAGGGGTAGTGAGTGGTGCATGGGCCTAGTCTTTCTGTGGGGTGTCTTCTTGAATTTAAACATCATTGAGGGCATGGGATTGCGCTGAATTTTGTGTTTTTTTTCGATTTTTTGGGCTGCTGTTCAGCCTTTTGCCCAGGGGTAGTGAGTGGTGCATGGACTGAGTCTGTCTGTGGGGTCTCTTTAATGTAAACATCATGGATGGCATTGGATTGTGGTGATTTTTGTGTGTTTTTCGTTTTTTTGGGGTGTACTGTTGATGGGGACTGGCCATGTGGGTGGGGGGCATTTTGAGTGCTGGTACAGGCAGGCCCTGGCCATGTGCTTGGGGTGCAAGGGGCCATTTTGAAGACAGGCAGTGTTCTGAGGCCTGCACCCATTTTGCCTAGCTTTCATCCATTATGCCCAGGGGTAGTGAGTGGTGCATGGGCCTAGTCTTTCTGTGGGGTGTCTCCTTGAATTTAAACATCATTGAGGGCATGGGATTGTGCTGAATTTTGTGGTTTTTTTCGATTTTTTGGGCTGCTGTTGAGCCTTTTGCCCAGGGGTAGTGAGTGGTGCATGGACTGAGTCTGTCTGTGGGGTCCCTTTAATGTAAACATCATGGATGGCATTGGATTGTGGTGATTTTTGTGTGTTTTTCGTTTTTTTGGGGTGCACTGTTGATGGGGACTGGCCATGTGGGTGGGGGCCATTTTGAGTGCTGGTACAGGCAGGCCCTGGCCATGTGCTTGGGGTGCAAGGGGCCATTATGAGGACAGGCAGTGTTCTGAGGCCTGCACCCATTTTGCCGAGCTTTCATCCATTATGCCCAGGGGTAGTGAGTGGTGCATGGGCCTAGTCTTTCTGTTGGGTGTCTTCTTGAATTTAAACATCATTGAGGGCATGGGATTGTGCTGAATTTTGTGGGGTTTTTTCGATTTTTTGGGCTGCTGTTGGGGCCTTTTGCCCAGGGGTAGTGAGTGGTGCATGGACTGAGTCTGTCTGTGGAGTCTCTTTAATGTAAACATCATGGATGGCATTGGATTGTGGTGATTTTTGTGTGTTTTTCGTTTTTTTGGGGTGTACTGTTGATGGGGACTGGCCATGTGGGTGGGGGCCATTTTGATTGCTGGTACAGGCAGGCCCTGGCCATGTGCTTGGGGTGCAAGGGGCCATTTTGAAGACAGGCATTGTTCTGAGGCCTGCACCCATTTTGCCTAGCTTTCATCCATTATGCCCAGGGGTAGTGAGTGGTGCATGGGCCTAGTCTTTCTGTGGGGTCTCTTCTTGAATTTAAACATCATTGAGGGCATGGGATTGTGCTGAATTTTGTGTTTTTGTTCGATTTTTTGGGCTGCTGTTGGGGCCTTTTGCCCAGGGATAGTGAGTGGTGCATAGACTGAGTCTGTCTGTGGGGTCTCTTTAATGTAAACATCATGGATGGCATTGGATTGTGGTGATTTTTGTGTGTTTTTCGTTTTTTTGGGGTGTACTGTTGATGGGGACTGGCCATGTGGGTGAGGGGGATTTTGAGTGCTGGTACAGGCAGGCCCTGGCCATGTGCTTGGGGTGCAAGGGGCCATTTTGAAGACAGGCTTTCATCCATTATGCCCAGGGGTAGTGAGTGGTGCATGGGCCTAGTCTTTCTGTGGGGTGTCTTCTTGAATTTAAACATCATTGAGGGCATGGGATTGTGCTGAATTTTGTGTTTTGTTCTGATTTTTTGGGCTGCTGTTGAGCCTTTTGCCCAGGGGTAGTGAGTGGTGCATGGACTGAGTCTGTCTGTGGGGTCTCTTTAATGTAAACATCATGGATGGCATTGGATTGTGGTGATTTTTGTGTGTTTTTCGTTTTTTTGGGGTGTACTGTTGATGGGGACTGGCCATGTGGGTGGGGGCCATTTTGAGTGCTGGGACAGGCAGGCCCTGGTCATGTGCTTGGGGTGCAAGGGGCCATTTTGAAGACAGGCAGTGTTCTGAGGCCTGCAACCATTTTGCCTAGCTTTCATCCATTATGCCCAGGGGTAGTGAGTGGTGCATGGGCCTAGTCTTTCTGTGGGGTGTCTTCTTGAATTTAAACATCATTGAGGGCATGGATGGCATGGGATTGTGCTGATCTTTATGTGCTTTTCGACTTTTTGGGGTGTATAACTGATGTTCCTCTGTCTTCCATTGCTTTTAGGTGAACAAGAGAACCACCAGTGCCAGGAAGAAGTCCTGCAGCGGTGTGTGTGCAGCATAACGTCACGCGACGTCACGTGTGGCCACAGACAAGACAACTCTGCAACTCATGCAACTGCGGCCTGCTGTTCTGACCTCTGAAGAAGATGGCCCCAAAAAAAGTTCCCCGTAGCTCCTCTTGCAAGAAAGTTGGCAGTAAGGAGCAGAAGAAGCAAGTGGCGCCACTTACCAAGGAGACTGGTGTGCCGACCGCCACATTTTTTGGGAAAAAAATAAGTACGCCTGCAGCAGCAGCGGGATCTGCTGGGGACCAAGCTGCCGGGAGCAGCACCCCCGCTCCATTGGGCTCTGTGCCACCACCACCACGCCAACTTAGGTCCAAGCCCTTGAGTGCTTTAGAGGCCGCCAGTATAGTTGTTCAATCACCATCGACCAGTGATGTTGGCTCATCGCAAGAAAGTAGCAGCAATGTCCCTCAATCAACACATGTTGTTGTAACTCATCTGACAAGTGTTCAACAACCACAGCCGCAACAACAACCACATGTGCAAGTACAAGCTCAAGTACATGTGGAAGGAGAGGCGCAAGCAGAGGTGCATGGAGCGGCACAAGTGCCCACAATAGTTGTTCCTCCCGAAGTAGGGGCTCATCAGGAAATCGACATTCAAGCCGAGGTATCACATGAGGAAGCCACTTCTCCTGATGATTCATTGTCTTCCAGATACCCAACAAGGAAAATATCAAGGATGGTGTCTACTTCTTCTTCAAGCCCCCTTCTTTCTGATGATATGGATAAAAATTGGGAACCACCAGTGCTGCCTGAGAGTGAGGCACACCATGATCTGACAAAGGTACCTAAGCGTAAAAGGAAGGTCCCCGAAAGTCTCAGAGTTATGGAGTGTGATGATGACGCTGAAGAAGAAGTGGCGTATACTCCTGCTGATGAAGACTCTCACGACGACGACGCAGTCATCATACACGTCACTCCAGCCTCAGCGGGCATGCAGCAAACAGACATTTTGACCCTAGCCCGAAAAGCTGCTGAGCGTCATGTTGTCGACGAGGAGGCAATGGGAGGAACACCATCATTGGAGTTAACTAGTACACCATCACCTACCGCTTCTATATTTTTATCACGCCAGAAGGGACCTCCATCCACTCCCACCTCAATTAGTGGTGGTGCAAGTGCACAACGTAGTAAAGTTCGGCAACACACATCCTCCACTTCATCTGCCATTAGCAGCATGACCAGCAGTATCACCTCCTCCGCCCCCCACAGAAATTTCACGTCCGCAGTTTGGAACTTCTTTAGTGTTTGCCCAAAAAGGGAAAACATAGCCATTTGTAGCATTTGTATGTTTGCAGTTAGTCGTGGTAAGCTTGGTACCAACTATGGTACCGGAGGCCAGAGAGGTCATGTTAAGAGACAGCACCTTGTCCAATGGCTTGCGCACCTAAAGGAGATCAAGGAAGCCCGAATTGGAAGTCAATAAACTGTATCCGTTGATGTTTCATCTGATGATGACCAGGAGGAAGAAGCGTCAAACATTTCTTCACCTACACCCAGTACCCCTATCAGCAGCACACCCCTTGTGCGCCACACTAAGAGTGTGGGAGAGAGTGAGACACCAATGCGAAAAACTTCATTACCGAGCGTAACTGGGTCAAAGGCGTCATCATCTGCCCGTAAAAAAATGGTCCAGCCCACCATTAGAAGCATGTTGTTTTCAGATGCGCCATTTGAACGCAACCACCCAATGGTGCGTCTGTATAACACTAAGCTGGCTAAAATGCTAGCGCTGGACCTTCTCCCTTTTTCTTTTGTGGAAGGGGTTGGTTTTCTTGAATTAGTGGCAACGCTCTGCCCTAAATGGAAGGTTCCTAGCCGGTACTATTTTGCCAGTGTTGCGGTTCCAGCACTACATGCAGATATGCTGGAGGCGATTGGGGCAGCTTTGAAGAAGAGTGCTGTTCACACTATACATCTGACAACAGACATGTGGACCAGTGGCGCAGGCACTGATTACATGTGCATCACTGGACACTGGGTCTCTTTTTCAGGAGTTACAGCAAAGCTAAGGGCAGGTGTTGACACGGACAACGTTTTTAAAGCTGCTCGGAAACATGCAACACTAGCCATGTTTGGCATGGAGACAAGTCATACAGCACAAAACATTTTGCAGGAGTTTAACACACAAAGGTCTTTAAATGGCTGTCCCCCAAAAAACGCATGATTGGTTATGTTTCGACGGATAATGGCGCCAATGTAGTTAAGGCCATGGATAAGGGTAACTATTTCAGAGTGCCGTGTTTGGCGCACTGTATAAACCTGGTTGTTAAAAAATTCTTGAGTGAAGAAAGTCCAGCGTGCGAGTTACTGACCACCTGCCGAAGAATGTGCACACATTTCAGCCATTCTTTTAAGACCCGGAAGCATCTGAGGGGCCTGCTATATGAACGTCGACTGCCAGTGAAAGCACTCATCCAGGAGGTGGCAACACGTTGGAACTCAACCTTCTACATGCTTGAGCGTCTGTATGAGCAGTTTATGGTACTCGATCCGTATTTCCTTACACTGGGTACAGCTGCGAAGGACCTGAGGTTACATGCGGAGCAATGGGAGCTAGTTAAAAGCCTGACAGACATGCTTCGTCCTTTTGAGGTCTTCACGCGTGCAGTAAGCAGGGAGGACTGTAGTTTGAGAAAAGCTATCCCATTGTTGCGCATGCTAGAGCACCAACGGAAGGAGGTGTCTTCTACGTTTCAAAAAGATGAAGAAAAGCAAGAAGCTTTTGATTTGGCGGAGAAATTATTACAGCGCCTACTTTGCGATGAACGTCTTCAAAAGATCAACACAGAACAGCGTTACATTTGTGCTACTATTCTGTATCCACGCTACAAAAAGGCACTGGCAGCCAGAGCATTGTTTGCTTTTGGTGACGAAGAAGTTTCAAAGTACAAACGTTGGCTAGGTCTGTCAGCCATGAGGTTTGAAAGAGAACGGCAGCAAATTGAAGGAAAAGGCAGTACATCAGCATCAGAAGGCCATCCGGAGCCCAAAGAATCCACTTCTGCACCTGTGGCTGTGGCAGAAGTGACCTCTCAGCCGTTAAAGACACCAGCAACCGGATCATCTGCACCAGACACAACAGTAACATTGTGTGAAGAAGACAATTGGCTAACTCAGCTTGGGTTTGCTTCTGAAAAGGTCTCAGCAAAAAGTAAGCAAAGTGGAGGAACCCTGCAGTGATGGAGCATGAATTCGCACGTTGCGTGACTTGCTTGTACTCATGAACCTCGAATAACAATAATAGATTAACTCAACCTGTTTGTCTTACTAATTTCCCCGTTATTCTGACATTTTGGGTATCCCAGTGATATTAACCATAACACGCTTGCCACTAAAATGGCCGCTGCTTAGGGGGGTTTTCTTCTGCGCATGCATTGGTCACACTCACGTCACGTGACGTACTCGCAGTTCTGGTGGGAAATGTTTGCTCATGCGCAATACAGCGAAAATGGCCGCTTTGTTTCTCATGTGCTCCGTGCTTGCAAAGCTGCTTTCGCAAAGTTGTTTGTTCTGCACTCACCCTAATGCTATAGTTATTATAAAGTAAAGGGTATAGAGTAGCTATTCATGGTATACAGTGTATTCATTTTTTCTGTATTTCTAAATTGTTTTCGCTTACTTTTCATGTATCGTATTATTTGGGGCCCGAGAAACACTCGTGATTCCATATTGAACAGCCTTTCTGCGCATGACTGTCTTCTGCCAGTGGCATTGAAACTGTGCCAACCCGAAGTCCCAGCCAAGATGTGCCTGGGAAGATGCACCTTCGCCTAGCAGAAGAAGCTGAACTGTCCTGCAAATGCAACAATTGTATTTTATTCATTGTATTCAGTAAAACATGTCATGGGAACCCCAAAATCAATAGGCGGTCTCAGAGTATGCTAATGAAGTCTTGTAAAGGTGAAATGTGGTTGGTGTGTTGACCTATCCTACTTGGGGACCAATCAAAATTGGGGATTCTGACACTTGCAACATTTTGGGGGTGGTACACTGACCCGAAAACAGTATAACTAGCCTAGGTTTAGCTAGAGAATTTGTCCGACTTGTCCGAATAGTTGACCTGTCACTGACCCAACGCACTCAATAGGTGATTGATACAGAGAGCTGCGGAGCACTCTGTCCGTAATTTCCATAGACTCAAGCGGGGTTTTGGAAACCTTAAGTGCTGGCGGAGCACTTTGCTGGGGAATTCGATAACCCAATCGAGGTTCTGACTGATAGCTGCAGAGAGGGTGGAGCGCAGGCGTTGCTTCCGAACTGCGGGTGCTGGTCTTAACTTGGTGGTCCTGTCCTGATCCTAATCTGGTTTTCCTGTCCTGTCCTGGGGTGTCCCTTCTGCACCTGCTGGCCTACTGGCGACTGTCCTCCCTTGGGGTTCCTCCTGTCCTTAACTGACCCGTGGCCAGGGTTGGTCTTCACACCGTGCTAGGTAAATATAAGGCTGAGGGAAATCCATCTATTTTTGCATTCTCTATTTCTTGTTTCGATTAAAATCGTACTTGCATATTGTTCCTTTTTTTCACCCTCCCGATTACTGACAAATGTTAAAGTCCTACATTGTAGTTGTTATACTAGCATGTTCAAATGTTTCCCCATCCTATAAGCACTGTTCTAAGTACTACTCATAAAGAAATTAGATGCTCTTTTTCTTTACCCATCCTTTACTCGATTCAAGCAATTGCACTGTTTCATTAATATGGTTTATTCTTACTTTACCTATAGTTCCTCTTCATGGGGAAATATTTCACTGTGAAATTCTAGTATGTTCCTTATTTTTCCCGTCCTTTAGACAACATACTGAGTCCAAACCTTGAAACCTATATTAGCCTGTTCCTTGTTTTTACCTTCCTTCAGACTCTTAAATGGTGGTTCTCATCCACTTTCTATATGGATATGTGCTCTTTATAATCTTAGTTATTGACAGTCTAATTGCTGTAAATCTTTTACTCTCTGAATTAGAAGAAAACTAGATAAAGTCTTTTAAATCTTCCCGAGTCTGTGGTTATTATACGAGTGCAAACATAGTAAATGCAAAGTGTATTTGGTGTCTGCCTTTCTTTTACAGCTAGCGCCCTGATCCATTGTGGTCATAGGTACCCGTAACGGTGGAATGGTAAGTCGGGTACAGTAGGAATAAATTGGAAGGAACAAGGGATACTGGTAGTAGAGTGTAAGGTCACCTGATTAATAAATATGGTAAATTGAAATATATGGGCCCGATACGTATGTGGTAAAATTGTTGGTCGGGTGACCTGCGCGCTCTATCAGTATTTATCTGGAAGCAGAGGAGATGGTTAGGGACTAGTTAAAGTTAGGTAGGACTAGTTAAGTTAGGTAGGTAGGTTATATGCTGCTAAAAATTATTTTGTTGATACGAAGATTGATCAATCGTAATGTTTTGAACTTGTTTTGAAATTGATATGAAATGTTTTAAATTGTTTTTCTTGCTGCTATATTGATATATGTTCTAACAAACTCGTTAGTAAATTGTTATATGTTTGTCTGGAATCCCCGAGAAATTGAATAGCGAGTGGTGAGGAGAATCCACTTCGCTCTGAGGTCAGTGGCTCGAGGAAAATTAGTGCATGGTTAGGCAGAACTGGACGCGCTAATTAGGGTTTCTGTATGAATAGTTGAATAAATGATAGCAACGAGTTCGCTAATGAAACTTCAGTTGTGATATAACCTAGTAAGGGTCACACGAGAAAGGAGTAGTAGGTTCATCGGAGCTTGAGTGATAGCAAAAGGGTTCGCTAGTGAAACTTTAGACTTAGTATATATCCCGGATAGAGTGGATGAGTTAAAGAAGTAGCAGGTTCCCTAATGCTTAAGTGAAGGGTAGGCAGAAGAGATCTATCCGTAGTGGAATTGTAAAGGAGGGGTGAGTGCCGAAGCGCGAGAACCTGACTCGCGAAAAGGCCGCGCACCCATTGGCTGAAATTTTTTTTTTACTCGCGCATTTGATTGGTTGCATGAAAATAAAAGATGCTTTTGTATTGGAAGTGATTTTGTAAACAGTCGCTTGCGGGAAAGTATATGTGGCATATAACTAACCCGGAGACTAGACCTGATCCAAAATATTTAGGGTTTGGAAAAGAAAAGTGGAAAGGTCGTAGATACGACATTATGTACGGAAACAAAAGGAAGATGACCTTAGTAAACAAGGTGAGGAATTATTCCAAAAAGGATAAGCCCATCAAAACTAGAGAAGGTGTTGTCATTCCACCACCTAACACTCCCGCAACATTCATGATGTTTGATAAAGGGTACCACTCGTGTGTATGGTTGGAGAATTGGGTGGAATACACTAAAAATGACGGAATTTTGGCATTTCCATTAGAAGGTACGTTTAACGGCAGGATACTGTTTAATTTGAGAACCCGAATGAACGATTTACATCCCAGACCCAGATTGACACAGTACGAAGCCCTAGAGGAATGGGAGATAGAGGCTTTTGAAAGGGACAAACCCCGAATGGATAAAGGGTTAACCAAATGGTATCCTAAAGTGAAACCCGGAACTCGAGAGAAAAGAATGAAAGAGTGTAGGCAGAATATGATAGTAGAAGGATTGTACCCTATGATGGCACTAGGAGAACCCATGGGAGAGAAAAGGACAGAGAAAACAAGACATTTAGTGACCAGTGGAGATTCAGATGATGATTATTTGGAGGAAATATTGATGAAGAACCCACCTCCTTATAATGAGTGGTTAATACCCATAGGTGCCAGAGATGCCTGTCTAAGACCACCTTTTAGTGGAGAGTCAAGATATTCAGGTGAAAAAGATTTCTGTCCAAGACCTCCTTTCAAGGATGAGACAAGACCCTTAAGTACAGGAAACCCATTCACGAAACCAAATTATGGCGAGGGACCGAGTATGACGCATCCTACAGCCCCGACTTATGCCCCAACTTTGACTCCGCAGGTAGTGCATGAGAACTCTCTGGAAAGAGTATTGCAGGAAAGAGAGCGAGAGGCTCTAGCCAAACAGAGAACCGAATTAATTCAGAAGATCTCCCAACTAAATACAAGTCCTGAAGCCTTGACAATCCCAGTAACTATTGGACCAGTAGTTCCTTTGTATAGGGAGAAACAAGGGAGCCCAAAGACTCCGGTCATTTCCCCAGCTGTAGTACAGCCGAGAAAAGAGCCTTTAATTGTAGATGATCAGACAAGTGAATGTGAATATGAGATTTCCTTAATGGATTTACCGATAAGAGAACCAGAAAGGGGTGCAAGAAAGAAGAACACTCCTTTCAGTTTAGGAGAAGTACAGATAGAGTCAGCTTCAGGGACTAGAAGTGCTACCGTAGTAACTCCTGACGAAATTGAGAGATGGAGTAGAGAATTAGAAAAACAAAACCCTCAGTCAAAACCCTTAGATATTTTCAAATTAAGAATAGAATTGGAAGAACTAATGGCTGGAAATGTGGGGTTAGACAGACTAAATACCTTTTCGGAAGAAGAACTGCTGTTTATCTGTAAGAGTATCACCCATAATACCCGGGTGTTTCATGAGAAATTAATGGACACCGCGGCTAGTATGGGAATTGATATTGGGAAATCTAAATCATTGCAAAAACCCTATAGAGCAGAATTTTTGGATAAAGACTTAGAAACCATGAATGTGTCCGGGAAAAAGGTACAGATCAGGGAATTATTAAACCTGTTGCAGAAATGGGGAGAATTAGAAAAATGGAAAGCCAGGTGGGCAAAGAAAAAGGAGGAAATTAGATCAAAACAGATGACTTCTGAGTATGTCTTAAAAGAAGCTGACAAGCCAGAACAATTATATCCTATGCGAGAAGTGCCAGGTGGAAAATATGTACATGTTCCATGGTCCCGACAGGATATTGTGTCCTTTACCAATGATTTCCCAAAACTACGAGAGAAACCTGTGGATTGGTATAGGCAGGTAGAAAGGTTTGTAAAAGTGCAAAAATGCCTGTGGAAAGATCTGGATGGGTTTTTCGATATCGTAGTTCCCGTAGATTTGTGGACAGAATGTAAAATTGCTATTGATTGGCCTAATAAGGAATACCCGAGGGACCCTCTCACAGGGGATCCTTCTGATAATGTAATGGCAAAATACAACCAGGTAATGTTGCATCTGAAGGGAAAAGTGCCTGCAAAGGAAACTGATTGGACCCGAATAGATAGAACTACCCAGGATAGAGATGAACCTGTGCATTCCTATTATGAGCGACTGTTACAGGTGTTCAAAACTTACAGCGGCATAGACAACATTGAGATGAAGGACATGACTCACTTCATTTACAGGTTTGTAGACGGTTTAAGACCTGAAATTTGCCAATGGATCAAAGACAACAAAATCTGTTGGCAGTCTAAGAAAATTGATGAAGTTTTAAGGTATGCAAAATACTGCGAAGATGAGATGGCTGACAAACGAAAGGCTTTAAAGGAAAAGGTCATGTGGGCACAAGTTAAACTAGCTGAACAGCAGGAAAAGCAGTTGAGTAAAATGAATAACAATGCCCAAAAT
Source organism: Lissotriton helveticus (assembly GCF_964261635.1). Classification (NCBI taxonomy): domain Eukaryota; kingdom Metazoa; phylum Chordata; class Amphibia; order Caudata; family Salamandridae; genus Lissotriton; species Lissotriton helveticus. Next base: position 131,002,536 of record NC_136070.1, on the reverse strand, counting down.
CAAGGTTCTGGGGGTGGAGGGAAGCCCAAAGTAAAAATGAGCCGAGAGGAGGCCAAAAAGAAGTTCCCCTGTCACGGGTGCGGACAGATAGGGCACTGGAGAGACGAGTGTCCATACGCACAAAATGATAACTCCCCAAATGATTTAAATCCACAGACGCAGAATGAAAAGCTACGAAAGACCCAGCAACAGGTAAAACAGAGTCAGTTGCCCCGTGCACCTAGACCGAATTTTAAGGGTAAAGCACAGCAGGGTGAAGACATCGAGGTATGGGGAGGAAAGGAGGTTAGAAATGCAGCAACTTCACAATTTTTGTTGAATGATACTTTCCTCTGAGATGAACCTTACTGACGGTGCCTGAGGGGGGAGGACGAGGAGTGTGTACTTGGCGCCTCCTTGCCGGTAGACCAGTCAGGGCCATACATTGAAGGAAAGGTTGAAGGAAATGATGTCACCTTTCTGTTGGACACTGGGGTTACCTGTTGTACTGTAAGAACAGTAGACGTTCCAAACCTACCCCTCTCGGGAGAAGCGATCCAAGTAGTGGGTGTATCTAATCAACTGATTAGTACCCCAGTTACTGAGCCCATGGAGATTACAATAGGGAATTTCAAGGAAATGCATAGATTTGTTGTCTGTGATTCCAGTCCTGTAAATCCATTGGGACGTGATTTGTTGTTTAAAATGAACTGCACCATCTTTTGCACACCAAAGGGCGTCGAAATACAAACCCCAGACGAAGATGGAATATACAAATTAATGTTAATAAGGCCTGACTCAGAAATTAAAAGACTAACAATACAAGACTTACCTGAAGAACTTCAACAGACAGTGAAGCCAGAAGTATGGGACTTTACTGGAAAAGATGTAGGACTAATGGCAAATGTAGACCCAATTAAAATAGCCATAAAAGGAGATGCAGTTTACCCAAATACTAAACAATACAACATGAGTGCAGAAGTGAAGGCAGGAGTTGCCATTGAAATAAAAAGATTGCTAGAAGCAAACATCATACAAGAAGTGTTGAGTAGTCCTTGCAACTCACCCATAATCGGAATCAAGAAACCTAGTGGGAAGTACAGGGTAGTGCAGGACCTAAGAAAGGTAAATAAAATCGTTGTTCCTTGCTATCCTATTGTTCCGAACCCAGCAGTGATCTTGTATCAAATTCCATGGAATGCTGAGTGGTTCACAGTAATTGATCTATGTCACGCATTCTTTTCAATCCCATTGCACCCAGACAGCAAATTTCTATTCTCATTTGAATTCGACAGTCACGTGTTCATTTGGAATCGCGTTCCTCAGGGGTATACAGAAAGCCCCTCAATCTTTAATCAGATTCTGAAAAAGTGCCTTGAATCTTTGATTTTACCTGGAGAATCAGTTTTGGTGCAATATATAGACGACCTCTTGGTGGCGTCTAAAAGTCAGAAAGACTGTGTCATTGACACCATTGCCTTACTGAACCACTTAGGTTAAGGAGGACACAAAGTATCACCTGACAAACTACAGTTCTGTACCACTTCAGTAAAATATCTGGCGCACCAGATAGAGAAGGGTATCAGGAAAGTTACTTCAGAAAGAATTAGAATAATTCAAAACATGCAATTACCCAATACTCAGAAAGAAATCAGAATGTTTCTTGGAGTTGTAGGATACTGCAGACAATGGATTGTGGGATTTGCAGTCCTAGCAAAACCATTGATAAAAATGACCAGGAAAGGAGCAAAGGACCCAGTAGAATGGGATGAAGAAAGCATGACAGCATTTACTAAATTACGAGAATGTCTATGTACAGCCCCCGCATTAGGAATGCCTGATTATTTGAAAGAATTTGCACTATTCTGTGATACACGAGACAATTGTGCACTGTCAGTCCTAACCCAAGAGCATGGTTTGACTAGACGTCCAGTAGCATACTTCTCTGCTACTTTGGATCCAGTGGCTGCTGGATTGCCTGGATGTCTGAAAGCGGTAGCTGCAACTTGCATGAGTCTTGAACAGAGTGAATCCATCATTATGGGACATCCTGTAACTGTGTATGTTCCACATGCAGTTGTAATCTTACTGACCAGAACTAAAACCCAGTATCTCACACCTAGTCTGCTGACTAAATATGAGAGGATTCTTGTGGGTGCGGCAAATGTAATCATTACTCGGTGTAACATGTTGAATCCAGCTACCCTATTACCAGATTCACTGATTGCAGAAGCAAAGGAAGAGGTCGAGCATGACTGCATTGACCTGACTGAGTTTAGTACCAAACCACGTCCAGATATCAAGGAAATGGCCCTGCCTGTAGAAGATTACGAGCTGTTTGTAGATGGCTCATGTCTGAGACATGAGAATGGAGGCTTAAGTGCTGCCTATGCTGTAGTCACAGTATCACGTGCTGTAGAAGCATCCTATCTATTTGGAATAAAGTCTGCACAAGTAGCCGAATTGATTGCATTGGCAAGAGCCTGTAAAGTTGGGAAAAATAAAAGAGTAACCATATATACTGACAGTCAGTATGGTTACGGGGTTGTGCATGACTTCGGCCAATTATGGCTGCAAAGGGAGTTCCTGACTTCTTCAGGTACTCCTATCCGAAATGGGAAAGTAGTACAGGAATTACTGGAAGCAATCCAGTTACCAAAAGAATTGGCAGTGGTCAAGTGTGCTGCTCACAAATCTGGTGATAACAATGTGACAGCAGGTAATCGATATGCTGACCAACTGGCCCAACATTGTGCGAGACATCAAATGTTAGTCAACATCAAGTTGGGGGGATGTGGAAACAGCTGCCAACTTATGGTGTTTGAGAATGTGCCAACATGGGAGGAACTGAGAGATTTACAGAGTGCAGCAGGACCAAAGGAAAAGAGAAGATGGAGAAAGTTTGGTTGTCAACAGAGAAACGAGGATGGTGTCATTGTTTGCTCTGATGGTATGCCTGTGTTGCCTGACAGCTTGCTTGCTCCTATGGCCCGGCTAATACATGGAAATACACACATCGGTAGGGATGCCGTGGTTACTTTACACAGGTTATAATTAAAAATTAAAAGGTATTAGACTGACAACTTTTAAATGTAGAGGGTTTTAGAATTGTGAATGACTTCTATATGTCACTATTATTGAATGCGTTACGGTTATCTCAATCGCGCTTACTTAAAATAGTACACCCTGCCTAAATAGTGGATATGCCTTTAAATCCACAACTTCATATTCTCGTAGTACTCACGTCATGACCTCACTGGGTCACATGTGCACGTAGTTACGTACAATGTGGATCATGAAAACGTTAAAAGAAGGACTATTGTCCATACACGGATGATATCACTTCCAACGGTCGGGAGACGCCAGCGGTTATAATCTGCCTGCCCGCGGCTCGACTCTTTTTGACTCCTTATATCCACATTAGAGGTAAGAGGCGCAATAGTTAGCTGTCGAGTTACTTTAAACAGCCATAAGCTGTTCGAAACGTTATTTGAACGGGTTCCTTAGGTAATAGAAAAGGTGACTCTGGGATATTATGTCTTTACAGGATACACCGGCGTAATTTCTAAAGATAAAAGAACGACCGGTTAAGAGAGTTGACAACTGAAAGCATCTTTTTCCATATCTGGGAACTTAAAGCCTGATACTTGCGCTAAAATCTATGAAAAAATACGTTAATAGAATACATATAAAAAGTAAGTGAAATTAACACTCAATAATATGTTCTTTTTAAACCAACAACTTGGTAACTATCAAACATTTTATATAAGTTTCATCTATTTATTTGAAAAAAATACCCCTTTTTTTGATAAATGTATCAACAGCTTTGTATTGGATATTGCTGAAAGAAAAGGAACAGATCGACGAGAGGCGATTTATTGCTGTAAAACCTCCTGGGGTGAGCTTTTAGTCATCTAAGATCTATGATTCCCCCTAAGATTAGAGCATGGTTGGTAGAAAAGACACGGTCTATTTTAAGGGAAGCTCTAGAATTATTCCTTTGCAATTAACCCTGTCTAGTGACATCGGTTACTCCGAAGTTACTTATGAACTCCTTGAGTAAAAATGTAACAGGAAATATGGAGTCTAAATAGAATGTTCCCCTTTCGACCTTTACAAAATATATTGTGATCTTCGTGGGTTTACTTAAAACCAATGGATTGACAGATAGAGGGGCCTCGAACTTATATACCGAATCTTGGAAACGATCGTTGTTTGTAATGCCAATTTCTTATTTGATAATTACAGAAATAGCTTGACACCCTGGTCTGACTATAAATGAAGTGTCTCACCAATAAATATGAAGCTATTTGATCACATGAAGATCGATCTTTTTAATTGAGTAAGTATAATGTATACAAAATATGGAATAAATACTTTTGAATGAAAACCTATTTGGTCGGTTAGTTACAATTAACTGAGTGCCTCTTTGTACAATTAGATCTTGGCCCCTGAGAACTTTAGTATAAAAATCATCCAGCATTCCCCCTGCTCATTGCTCATAGTTTTAACTATCAACTGCTCAAAAATTCTATCTAGAGACGAGATTTCCTCCTTTTTTATTAATTGTTTATCAAAAAAGACAGCTAGGTAACGATGGGGAAATTTGAACAAATTGTATATGTTTTTGATTTTTAATATATAAATGTCATGATTTTTTGTCTTTAGGTGATGTATTGGTAATAGAAAGGAATGTGTACATGCTTTCCCTAATAGTTAAATTTAATGTGAAAGGAAAAATTGTGGAAAACAACGAATTATTTGTAAAATATTTCTTTCTTTATACATATGTTTCAGTACAAACTTGTGGCTCCTGAAGAAGGCGTTTGTGGAAACGCCGAAACGCGCGTCGAAAAGATTACGTTCTGCCACCCACTGTGAAATGGTTGATTTTAATTGTTGAAGCAGGGACAACTCTGTTTGTCATCATTTGTGATTATATTATTTGAGATAGGAACTTTTATGATAAGTGTTTAAGAACCGTGTTCTTCTCTCTTTTTTTGATTCTCATTATTGTATTGTGATGTCATTTTCTTTGTGAAATATGTATGTTTTTATCTCTTTTTTATATTTTTTTTAAAAAAATTAAAAGTTGACTAAACAAAATAGATGTGTTTTTATTTGAGTATATGTAATGGTTAAGAATTTTGATCTTGTATGATTTTCCCTAGCCAGCTGTCCTATTTTAATTTTCCTTTCATACATCGTGTCTTCAAGCAGACATGGTTCAATTCGAAATTCAGGAAGATAGCAGAAAGACTCTGCCAGAGGTGCTTGACATGTCAGCAATACAATGCTGGGAAGAAAACAGTAGTTTCCTTGGGGAAAATTGGGAAAGCAGAAGGTCCTTTTATAAGGTTACACATTGACTTCATTCAGTTACCCCCTTGTAGAGGAATGAGATACGTCCTTGTCATTGTTTGCCTGTTTTCAAAATGGGTAGAGGCTTATCCGGCCAAGAAAAATTATGCCATCACTGTAGCCAAATTGTTACTGCGAGAACTAATACCTAGGTACGGGGTTCCAGTCACAATTGAATCAGACAGAGGTGGGCATTTTCAGAATGAAATAATTGGTCAGATCTGTGAAGTATTCAAAATTACTCAAAAACTGCACTGTGCATATCGTCCAGAGGCTTCTGGAGTGGTGGAACAGCTAAATGGCACTATCAAGTCCAGACTAGGAATGTTGTGTGAATCAACTGGCATGAACTGGATAGAGGCTTTACCTCTTGTCCTGAAGGGAATCAGAAGCATTCCAGACCGAGAGACAGGTCTGAGTCCCCATGAGATCCTGATGGGAAGAGTAATGCAACAAGCATGGGTACCAGGACACAAACTGATAAGCATTTCTGATGATTTGGTACTAGAGTACTGCAAGCAACTGGGTGACCAAGTGCGTTCTATCTCTCACCAGATTGGGGAAGACGCCGTCGCCAGCCCAGCAACTCGAGTCCATAATCTGAATCCAGGTGATTGGGTGGTCCTAAAGAAACACACCCGTTCAAGTTGCCTTGCACCGAAGTGGGGAAAACCAAGACAAGTGATTCTGGTGACCACAACAGCGGTGAAGTGTGCCGGTGTGCCAAAGTGGATCCATGCCAGCCATACGAAAAAGGTAACCGAAGACGAAGAAACTGGCGCTGAAGGTTGTCCGGCTGAGGGGTCTCCAGACGTTGGTCCTGAGGTAGCTGATGATGAACAACCGAGCACCAGTCAAGATGGATGGATACCTGTAATCGACCTGACATTTGATCCCATAAGAACCAGAAGCCAAACATATTCAGACAGAGAGTGGGATAGCGAGGAAGAGACAGGAATAGGAAGAGACAATCAGATTATCGAAGTCCATGTCAAATCTGATGAGGAAGAAGATCATATAGGGACAGAACAGGTGATCGACACAGCTCCAAGAACTCCTGAGATTGAAAGGGACAGATAGAAATTAGGGCGAAAATTCAAGCAGAAGAAAATCAAAGGTTCGAAGTGCTTGAACAGGATCAGATAGAATTAGACGAATGTGTTCATGACACAGAAATTGAAACATCAAAAAGTAAAATCCAGCATACACCTGAACAAGGCCTGCTTAGCAACCAGGCTGAAGAAACTGAAATAAGACCTGGGACTAGTCAGATAGAAAGGGAGAAAGCAGAAACAGAAGTGCCACAACAAAACGAAAACAAAAGAGCATTAGACGAAAGCCAAACCACAGTGCCAGTTAAAAGATTCAAGAAAAAGAATAAAGAACCAAGGTACATCAAAAGACCGAGGCTAAGACTGAAAACAGTGGAAGAAAAGATTTAGCAAAGAAAACAGGGCTTCAGTAAAACAGAACAAACTGGAGAGAATTCCAAGCGAAGAAGTGACAGAATAAAGAGACTAAACGAAAAGTATCGGGGTCCTGAATGGACTTACCTGGTGTTGGAGGAATTTGAGGATCTTGAGATAAATGACGAAAGTGATGAAGAATTGACTGCTGACCTGTCTGCCGAAGAAGAAGAACCAACCTGAAGTTGCCCAGTGTAAGCTACCTGTGCAAAGTTACAAAGAGGGGTTGGAAAGCTTCTTTTGAGTGAAAATGTCTGATTCAAATGTGAATGAAAGACCGAGACGAAGTTGTTGTAAAACATGCTGCCAAGTATGTTTATGTAGTGTAGCAATAGTACTGATCCTTTGGATAGGACTAACAGTAACTCTTCCTTCTATGATGAGTAAGAACCCAAGTTTGTACCCAAATAATAATTTACCTGACGACACTGTAGAATCACACACTAGAATTACACCACGAAGAGTAGACACTTTGGACAAACCACTTAGTCTGAAACGAAGACAGTTGGATTTAGAAGCACCAGATGAGGAAGTATTACACTTTAACAAGATTAAGAACAAGACTCATTTAACCGTTTTCGCAAACCTGTTATTGCATTATGTAGAAACTATGGAAATAGACGACTGTTATGTCTGCATGAAGCTACCTACTTCTGTAGCTGAAGGCGTGACTTATCATCACTTGCCCTTAACCTATGGAATTTCCTGTAGTATACTAACTAGCTTATTTTACAAAAGAGGACCTTTACAGTATTACTATTCAAACTCTGACGTAACATTTTCTGAACTTCCTGTTCGAAGAAACCTGAATCCTGTACATACGACTAGAGATGTAGCTAAATTCGTGAGTGATTATTTTCTAACTGTAGGAAAAATTAATATAGATGATGCACATAAAAATAACTTGACCTGTTCTTTACATGAAAAGGAAAAAGGATTCCTAGACATGGTAGAAAAGAGAAGAGAGAGTTTCCAAAAGAAGGCCAAAGACAAGAACCACAAGGTTCCTAAATGGGCAGAAAGTATAGGGAGCACCTCAAATGGTGGAGGAAATGCTGCTATGCTCCTTGATTTCGAAAAGAAGGGGAAGCTCTGTCTTAAAAGGGAAATGACTAGTTATTATAACAATGTTTTCATTGGTTCCAGTGAATGCGAACATAATTACAAGGTCATTGGAGGTTGTGGTTTCAAAGATGGGACAGAGCCTGTGTTTCCTGGAATTTATTTTATTTGTGGGAACAAGGCTTACTTTAAATTGCCCGACCATTGGTACTGGAGTTGCTATTTTGGTATTGTCTTCCCAAAGATATACCTTGTGGGGAAAATCACTGGAAGCACTGAAGAAACTAACCATTTAGTACGCAATAAAAGAGAAACTGCTGGAGAAATTGTAGGAGATATTTTTAGCGCAATAATACCTGCAGTGGGAGTGGTTCTGAACGCAAACAAAATTTGCAAATTGTCAACAGCAGTAGATCGGTTATCTACCGACACTGCTGGAGGTTTCCTGATGGTCAATACCAAAATGGTTGTGATCAGATCAATGGTTTTACAAAATAGACTTGCTCTTGATACTCTATTAGCAAAAGAGGGCGGAGTCTGCAGAATGTTGAAAGCGCAACATTGTTGCACTTACATACCTGATAAAAGCGTAGGAATCCAAAGGTATGTGAGGAACATTACAAATTTGGAAAAAGAACTTAAACCACTGGAGGTTGACAGTGCCTGGAAGAGACTTACTGATGGTCTCTCTGCTGTAGGTCATTGGTTTGCAAATTTAGGTAGAGGTTTATTGTTTAAGGTATTGATGCCAATTGCAGGAATAGGTTTTATCATATTCCTCATATTTGTCTGTTGCAAATGTCGCAAACACCAAAAGAAATATACTGTGAACAAAAGAGGCGTGAAACAGAATGTGGATGAACTTGAATTAGAGGAACTGAATAATCAGATTTATAAAAGGGTGAAGAATTCTCACCCTAACAAAGAAACGAAAGAGAAGTTGAATCGAATGTTGGAAGAGATTGAAATGGGCAAATTGTAAAAAGTTGGCATCTGATTCTATTGTTTTTGTGATGATAGTAAATATCATCAAAGAGGGGATTGATGGAGCAAGAATTCGCAGGTTGCGCGACTTGCTTGTACTCATGAACCTCGAATAACAATAATAGATTAACTCAACCTGTTTGTCTTACTAATTTCCCCGTTATTCTGACATTTTGGGTATCCTAGTGATGCTTGCCTATGTGTTTATTAACCATAACACGCTTGCCACTAAAATGGCCGCTGCTTAGCGGGGTTTTCTTCTGCGCATGCGTTGGTCACACTCACGTGACGTGACGTACTCGCAGTTCTGGTGGGAAATGTTTGCTCATGCGCAATACAGCTAAAATGGCCGCTTTGTTTCTCATATGCTCCGTGCTTGCAAAGCTGCTTTCGCAAAGTTGTTTGTTCTCTGTCCGTAATTTCCATAGACTCAAGCGGGGTTTTGGAAACCTTAAGTGCTGGCGGAGCACTTTGCTGGGGAATTCGATAACCCAATCGGGGTTCTGACTGATAGCTGCAGAGAGGGTGGAGCGCAGGCGTTGCTTCCGAACTGCGGGTGCTGGTCTTACCTTGGTGGTCCTGTCCTGATCCTAATCTGGTTTTCCTGTCCTGTCCTGGGGTGTCCCTTCTGCACCTGCTGGCCTACTGGTGACTGTCCTCCCTTGGGGTTCCTCCTGTCCTTAACTGACCCGTGGCCAGGGTTGGTCTTCACACCGTGCTAGGTAAATATAAGGCTGAGGGAAATCCATCTATTTTTGCATTCTCTATTTCTTGTTTCGATTAAAATCGTACTTGCATATTGTTCCTTTTTTTACTCTCCCGATAACTGACAAATGTTAAAGTCCTACATTGTAGTTGTTATACTAGCATGTTCACATTTTTCCCCATCCTATAAGCATTGTTCTAAGTACTACTCATAAAGAAATTAGATGCTCTTTTTCTTTACCCATCCTTTACTCGATTCAATCAATTGCACTGTTTTATTAATATGGTTTATTCTTACTTTACCTATAGTTCCTCTTCATGGGGAAATATTTCACTGTGAGATTCTAGTATGTTCCTTATTTTTCCCGTCCTTTAGACAACATACTGAGTCCAAACCTTGAAACCTATATTAGCCTGTTCCTTGTTTTTACCTTCCTTCAGACTCTTAAATGGTGGTTCTCATCCACTTTCTATATGGATATGTGCTCTTTATAATCTTAGTTATTGACAGTCTAATTGCTGTAAATCTTTTACTCTCTGAATTAGAAGAAAACTAGATAAAGACTTTTAAATCTTCCCGAGTCTGTGGTTATTATACGAGTGCAAACATAGTAAATGCAAAGTGTATTTGGTGTCTGCCTTTCTTTTACAGCTAGCTCCCTGATCCATTGTGGTCAAAGGTACCCGTAACGGTGGAATGGTAAGTCGGGTACAGTAGGAATAAATAGGAAGGAACAATGGATACTGGTAGTAGAGTGTAAGGTCACCTGATTAATAAATATGGTAAATTGAAATATATGGGCCCGATACGTATGTGGTAAAATTGTTGGTCGGGTGACCTGCGCGCTCTATCAGCAGAACCTTGAGTCGATGGTGCAGGACTATCTGAATGACCCAACAGAGGTCTATATTCATGATGACCCATTGGCGTATTGGCATGGGAAAAGAGAATTGTGGCCAGAGATCACCAACCTGGCTATAAATTACTTGTCTTGCCCACTCGCAAGCGTGTCTTCTGAACGTGTTTTCAGTGCTGCTGGTGGCATTGTAACTTGCAAAAGGACCCGCCTCTCGCCGAAAAATGTGGAGAGGTTAACAATGATCAAGATGAATCAGCACCTCATACCACCAGATTACAAAGTACGACAATACACGCCGGAAGAAGACGAGGAGGACACCAACTTAGATGAGGGAATTTTCTTCTCTGTTAGGTGACCTACTCCCGCCTGAATTCGCAGAGTATGAGGATGAACTCTGCTTCCCTGACACCGAGCCCTGAAAATGAGCCAATAAATCAATAACTTTCTTTTTCGTCCTTATTCACTTTTATTCCTGTGTGTCTGTCTTTCTTTGTTTTGCACAGTTAATATAATTAATAAAACTTTAATCACCTAATCACAAAAACAAGCCCATCAGCAGAACTGTCTTCACTTATTTGCTTATTGATTTGAAGGTGCCGCAGTCTGCATTCCTCAGGTTCACAAGTTCACAAGAACATGCTCCTCTATCCTCCTCCTCCAGACTCCTATTTCCCTCAAAGCAGATGGCTGGATTACGCCCAATGAAGAAAGACTCTGCACTTGTGGGGGTGTTCTACTTCTTTGCGGGTGAGTTGACGGCTCTGGGGCCATTGCTGGGAAGGTCTAATACCGGATAAAAGTGGTTTGGAGAAAATCGGAGCAAAAAATGTTTTGCCTTTTTGCTCACTATCATGTTTTCGGTGGCCTGTTTGGGGGTGTTCCTGGTGTTTGTGGGTGGGTTTTGGGGTCTGGGAGCAACGCTGGCACAGTCTAATTTTGATTGCATTTGTTTTCCAGGACATCCATGGTGGAAAAGTAGAGTTATGACCTTGCTGCACAGCGCGTTTGGACAGAATTGAAAGAAGGCCGAAAAATATTTTAAGAATGAGATTTTCCATTTTTGCTTTTTGCCTGTTTGGGGGTCTTCTACTTGTTTTCGCCTGGGTTGACGGCTCCAGGGCCATTGCTGGGAAGCTCTAATACCGGATAAAAGTGTTTTGGACAAAATCCATGAGGAAAAAGTTTTTGCTTTTTCTGACATTTCGCTCAATGTAGCGTTTTCGGGGGCCGGTTTGGGGGGCTTCCTGGTGTTTGTGGGTGGGTTTCGGGGTCTGGGAGCACTGCTGGGTATGGATAGTTTTGATAGCAAGAGGTTTGAAGAAAATCCATGGAGGCGAGGGGAGTTAGGGCCTAGCTGCAGAGCGCGCGCGGAGTGATTCTGGAAATTTCCCCAAAAATGACTAAGTCCCCATTTTTGTACTTTTGCTTTTTGGCTGTTTGGGGGTCTTCTACTTGTTTTCGCCTGGGTTGACGGCTCTGGGGCCATTGCTGGGAAGCTCTAATACCGCATAAAAGTGTTTTGGACAAAATCCATGAGGAAAAAGTTTTTGCTTTTTCTGACATTTCGCTCAATGTAGCGTTTTCGGGGGCCGGTTTGGGGGGCTTCCTGGTGTTTGTGGGTGGGTTTCGGGGTCTGGGAGCACTGCTGGGTATGGATAGTTTTGATAGCAAGAGGTTTGAAGAAAATCCATGGAGGCAGAGGGGAGTTAGGGCCTAGCTGCAGAGACACGCGCGGAGTGATTCTGGAAATTTCCCCAAAAATGACTGTCCCCATTTTTGTACTTTTGCTTTTTGGCTGTTTGGGGGTCTTCTACTTGTTTTCGCCTGGGTTGACGGCTCTGGGGCCATTGCTGGGAAGCTCTAATACCGGAAAAAACTGGTTTGGACAAAATCAGAGGCGAAAACATTTTTGCGTTTTTGCTGTCTTGCTTGTCTTTGAGGTGCTCTTTGGGGGCGTTCCGGGTGTTTGTGGGTGGGTTTTGTGGTCTGGGAGCACTGCTGGCACAGTCTAATTTTGATTGCATTTGTTTTTCAGGAAATCCATGGTGGAAAACGGGAGTTATGGCCTAGCTGCACAGCGCGTTTGGACAGAATTGAAAGAAGGCCGAAAAATATTGTATGAGATTTGCCATTTTTGATTTTTGCCTGTTTGGGGGTGTTGTGCTTTTTTGCGGGTGGGTTGGCGGGTCTTGGGGCATTGCTGGGAAGGTCTAATACCGGATAAAAGTGGTTTGGACAAAATCCATGCTGAAAAGCCTTTTGCATTTTTTGTAACTTAGGGTTCGTTAGGGTTATCACTAGCAGCAGTATTCCATGTGTTTTGGGGTGTTCTAGATTTTTGCAACTGAGTTCTGGGGTCTTACAGCACGCGTGGGAATGTGTAATCTTGGTTGCAAGTTGTTTGAAGAAAATCCATGGTGGCATTTTTTGTAACTAAGGGTTCGTTAGGGTTAGCACTAGCAGCAGTATTCCATGTGTTTGGGGGTGTTCTAGATTTTTGCAACTAGGTTCTGGGGTCTTACATCACTCGTGGGAATGTGTAATCTTGGTTGCAACTAGTGGTTTGAAGAAAATCCATGGTGGGAAAGGGTGGATTTTGCCTAGTGAAAGAAAGCGTTTGCCACTATTCTTAACTTAGGGCTCGTTAGGGTTAGCAGAATTGTATTGCATGTGTTTGGGCGGGGGTTATTTTACGACTGGGTGGGGTTTTGGAAAACTTGTTGTAATGTCTAATCGTTTGAACATAATCCATGGTGGGAAAGGGGGGTTTTGGCCATACTTTTTGAGTGCGTTTTGACACGATTTGAAATTAGGCCTCTGTGAGGTAGCAGCAGTATTCTGCACGTTTTTGGGAGGGTAATGGGGGTGTTCTAGATTTTGGGGATTGTCATCTCTGAAAGTGACAGTATAATTTTTGCACTACACAGCGTGCCTTACATATTGGTTTCTCCGAGGTGTCTTTAACACTTACTGTTGTATTTTTCCATCATCAATTACAGGCAGGCTTTTACCCTGTGCCATCGATGTACTACTCAGGCGTACAATTAGCGATCCGCAAATCCGCATCAGGCAGGCAGTGGACAGTGTGTCTGGTCACCAAGATTGATCAACGGAGCATCCGATGGAATGAAGGAGTACCGCGAGTAAGAGGAATGGCTGGATGCATCGACTTCACAAATTCAACGGGACCACTACAAAAAACAGTAACAGTATCCAAAATTCTCCTTATCTTTTCAATGATATTCTTGTGAACTTGAACTTACTTCTACGAGTGTGACTCTGTGCGTTTGTTTGATCTCTGCTTCAAATTCATCCCTCCAGCTATTTGATACGTCTTTGCTATGTTTAACACTAATTTAATGTTCTAAGTGTTTATTGTCTGAGGGCAGAGAGGCAAGTGAAATTGCGTAATGACTGCAGCCCTGTACTGCCAAGTTTGCTAACTTGTTCCTTCGTAGTTACTAGTAAGCTGCAGTAAGTAGTAGTACTACTTTTCAGTAAGCTAACCATCCATTTACCAACAACTTCTCGTATGCAGTAGTGCACTTTCTTTATCTCCCTTTAAAGGTTTATCGATATCTTCAAATCCAAAGATTTGTTTCTCTTCATTTGTTGTTTTACTGACCATGTTGTGTTTTTTTTCCTCTCTACCAAACTTTCCCCCCAAAAAAACCCCATTCCCATCCAATTTTCAAACCCTAACCCTCTTCCCCCGGGCTGTGTGGTATTTCATTGATGTGTGACTGACAACAACAATAAATTCCACACACTTGCTGGGGAGGATAAGGTCAAAGCAACCAGAAGTTCATGTGCGCCATCCTGGATTGATAATAAGAACATCCTCCTCCTACACGACGTGAACAATCTAATGCTTAATGCTTACCTTACGTTGGCACTGCTTAGGCTACAATTTAGGGCACTGTTCTGTACCGTACTATCTATTGTACTGTTTCTAATGCTACGCTCAGGCCACTCAATGTTTAATTTCCTCTTTTTTTCATATGGTGACTGCCAGCGTGTACCACTTCTGCTACCAGCACAACAATGATATTGCATCCGTCGAGGATTCAAGTCAACAACCAACCTTATTCACCAACCGTGATTCGCAAATCACAGGTAAGATAAGCATATTGGGGAGGTAGTAGAATAATGGGCTAGGACTAAGTTTGGAGGAGAGCAGAGACTAACAGTACTAGTAGTAAAGTACAGTAGTAGGGATACTGAATTGACTAACTCGGTTACTTGCATTTTGGTACATTTAGGACAAGATGTTTCATTCATGCTGGTAAGTTTGAAAAACCAAACGTCCAGTAACCACCGCCAACCCCCACACAAAATAATATGAGCGAGTATACTGTGTTTTTGAATGAAAAATATAATTATTGAGAAATATAAATTATGGATGTTGTTGTCGTCACAAAAATAGAATTACCCCAACTCACCCCCCTCCCTAACCAAACCAATGTCCAAAAATCAAAAAGTACCCTTTCCCAAAAACCCAATTCCCACCCCCCCAACAGTCTTTAAAAAAGGGACAAGGGACAGTCACTTCCTCCGGTGGCGTTTAACTTTAGAGAGCTGGTGCTGCACGTCCCGCAGCTCTTTGGCGCTCCAAGTAGTCCACTCGCTTTCGGAGGCGGCTCTGGCGTACCATCCAGGCTCTGGGGGGTCAGCTGGTGTTTTTGCTGCTGTGCGGCGGCGGCGGGAGGCTGTCGGGCCACAGCTCCGTTTGGCTGGAGGCTTGTGGCTGGTGGACCCGGGGGCAGTGGAGGAGGATGTGGAGGTTGTTGTAGTTTCCTGCTCATGCTCCCGAGCCCACAACCGTCTATACTCGACACAAATAGCCTCCAGCTTACGGGCCCTGGCCCGGACAGCCATCTCCTTACGGGTGAGCTTTTTGGGAGTAGCATCTATGAAAAAAGAAAGAAAAATACTGTAGCCAATAGTCTTTAACATAAAGTCAAAATAATTCAACAGAAAGTTGACACTCAGTAACACCAGCATAAGTAACACCAGCAAGTAGCAAACACAGTATAACATTTTTAAGATAACGGACCAGGTTTTTTTTGATTGTCGATCCACAACTGGCGCCTCCCGTATGTGACGTTATTTATAATTTCTAACCACTATTTTGAGGGTGCCCCAGATAGGAGGAAGAACCTAAACCTCCAATTAGGACCAAGATCCAAACATAATTGATACAGCAGGTATCTGTGCACACGTTGCCTTTTACAGAGTAAATGCTGTTGGTAATCAAACAACACAACCAGACAAAAATGTGGAAGTAGTCTTGATAGAAGTTTTTCTTCAATTCAGACTTTATCCACCATGCCCAGCTAAAACGTGTTTCGTCAGGGCTAGTGGCCCGCGACTTCATCAGGGCACCCGCGGGCAGCGGTTCCAAAGCTATTGCCACAATGGCTAGGTGCTCTCAGCCGGTTCTAATTCCGACCCGGCTACCGGCTACTGTCGAGGTTCTAGCTGATTCGTCTCAGCCGTCCGTGTGATGGTTAATACCAAAGATGCGACACACCATAGGAGTATCCGTGTGAGCGGCAGGTTAAGACGTACTGCTTTCCAGCGTCTCCGCGTGTAAATGCGGAAGTCATTTACAGTTTACACGCGGAGACGCTGTAAAGCTGAGACGGCTGAGACGAATCAGCGAGAACCTCGACACTACCCGGTAGCCGGGTCGGAATTGGAAGCGGTTGAGAGCACCTAGCCATTGTGGCAATAGCTTTGGAACCGCTGCCCGCGGGAGCCCTGATGAAGTCGCGGGCTACTAGCCCTGACGAAACACGTGTTGGCTGGGCATGGTGGATGAAATCTGAATTGAAGAAACACTTCTATCAAGACTACTTTCACATTGTTTGTCTATTGGTTGTGTTGTTTGATTACCTACAGCATTTACTCTGTAAAAGGCGACGTGTGCACAGATACCTGTTGTAACAGTATAACATTTTGGCATGTATCTTTCCGCCGTCTTTGTAAGCCTGTGACATTACTGGGAGTTTCAGGAATTCCACTAGCAGCACTATGGGTGGACTCACTACTACATACATAGTCAGAGAGTACTCAAAAAAGGCCTTTTTTAACTTTTTTCTCTTGGGTTGCAATAGAAATCACTGGTACGTGAACTTGTGCTCGCCGCCATAATGGCAGCTCACTCTGCTTTCACCCAAGAAATACAGACAAAGGCCATGATGATGCAGACTCGCAGTACTTTAAGCAGTACATGCAAGTGGGGATCTGAATGTCTTACTTTTCTATAGGGGTGGCACTGCCACTGGCCATACTTCTTCCACTCAGCGTCTGCTCTACTACATCATACACCTCTGCTATCGATGAGGAGGATAAAGAAGATAACATCCAGGCTTCGAAAGTACGTCTATGATTCTTCTTGATGTCTCAAATGTACCAACATTTATTTTTTTCAAAAACCAACTAACACCCTTTTCATTATATTTTGGAAAGCGCTGTCTTCTTATGTTCAATTGCATTCAACAAAAACATTCTTTACAGTCATAAATATTAAGACTCGCTCGTCCTTCGTTTCACCCTTCTTTAACTTTTCGTTCTTCACATCCCTAAACTTCATCTGATATGACTTGGCTTCACAAATCACAATAAAAATTGGCCAGCTGAGTTGAAGTGAAATAGAGGGGGCCATTGGTTACCAGAGAAGTACCGCAGCTAATGCTATTAACAGTCAAGGTTGACTGTCTTCTACGTGATAGTCCAAAAAGTACTTCTAAATTAGTAAATGTTCTTGACAGTACAGTGTACTTATACTAGTGTACTGTGTACTACTGTACAGTACATCATACACTCCTTTGCGAGGCTACTCAAAAATATTTCAATAAGTAAGGAGTATAATAACTTACCACCGTCCGCCGCCGCTGAGTCTTCCCCCCCAGCTCCTCCTGTTGGCGCCGCCCCATCCTGAGTGGACCCCTCCGCACTGCTGGCCCCGGCACTGGTTGTCATCTGTGCCGCGTCAGATGTTGTGACGTCTAGGAAAAACATGTCATATTTTCAGATGCCATACACAACCCCCTATTTTGTCTCGTAACGGAAGAAAATGTTACATAACACATTTTTTTTTATAACTGGGATTGAAAAAAAGTAACGGTTTTGGGGAGGGTGTTAACCTTTTATATGCTTATTCCATTAAATTCTACACTTGTTCTTATCACAACTGATGAATGCTTGCTTAACGGGCACCATTTTCTCATTACAGAAAGAAGATTACATTGCCCTTCTGCCAGACAATTCTCCAACTACTAGTAAGTCATCACCAGCAGTACTGTGTTTTCATTTCTTAATTGAAAATAAAACTTTAAAACTAACAAACACTGTGTGGTTTTTGTTTACGAGTGAGTGAGCGGAAAGGTTTGAAATACTGCACTTGGCAGTCATGTTTCAGTGACTCAGATAGGCCGGGACTCGGAGGTAGTCTCTCTTCTTCTGTTCTTCTGGGTCGTAAAAATCATTGGTCAGACATTCTAGATAGTCTGTCAGGGGATTGGGGGTTCAACTTCTGTTCGGACTGAGGTATGTCGAAAGACGAACTGCACCTATCATCTTGTCCATACTTCTTTGTGTGCAGAATAGTCCCTGAAACACTAGCGGTATGGAATGTGCTCCTCTCAAATCAAAAAGGACACTGCTACCTTTTAGTTGGTGCAAACAAGTACATTTTGTTGTTGCAAATTGTCAAAGCACTTACATTAAGAAGACTGGAATAGACAGCAAGGGCAACCCAGAGGACTACACTCAGTGCCTAGAGCTATTGCTGTATCAGAGTTTTGTTTCACACCGTTTGCCGAATGGGCAAGTTTAGCTACCTACACAGACCGACTCATAATTGTAAATAGTAGTAGCACAGAGAGTGATGGTAGAGGCAGGATAAGAATGTAGAAAGTAGTCTACATTAGAAGAAGATCCAAGACTATTTTGTAAAACATAGAATTATTAGGAACCAGTTTATAATAAATAGGGGCTGTAAAAGTTAGGGAAGTATAAGTATTAAGATAATAATAAGACAACTTAGTGGGGCCAGCAGAAGAGCCTGGAAGGGACTGCTCCTGTCCAACTTCTGCCACCGGAGTCTCTGTCGCCTTGCCCCTGGGAGTTTCTGCTGGTGATCATGAAATAAAGAAACACAACATGGATGATTGTTTTTGGGGAAATATTTGATTTCTTTGTACTCAATCTAAAATTATGTCGGGGAAACAAATTAACATCAATTGCATCTGATCTGGTCAACTAAGAGGATAGTAGTACAGTATTGCAGGATTCGCAGACCGTCTAATAGGAAAGTTATGTAATTCACTAACTACATAAACATCAAAAAGGTTCTACTACGACTGCCATCACTCAGCAGCACGAGACGTCGCGTGACAGACACAGTCCGCCATCATGATTGCAGACCACTAACAAATGTCCTAGAACAAGTAATAAATAGTATACTCAACGTATCAACGTATCAATCCACCACTATCTCTTCAAAGTGGCAGCAGCAGGAGTACAAAGAAGGACTAGACTTGAGTCTACTGTCTCTAGCATTACGTAGTAATGCTCTCAAATGACTAAAAAGTTGCAAACAAGTAAGCATAGTAGCAACGCCAATAACCAGGCGAGCACCTGCAATAACAGAAGCTATTTAAACATTAATTTACCTGCAATGTAATCTAATCAGCAGCATTCGTACTCTTCAGGAAAAGAATAGATTAGCAATATAACAGAGCAGAAGGAAAAAAAGTAGTTATTAAATAGCTACTTACCAAGCCCAGGGATCTCCACACCAAGCAGGTCGACCAGGTCATGCTCCCGGTCCAAGATGTCACTCCACCGGTGCGTCACTTGGTGGTAGGTGCGCCGGAACTCAGACTCCCTATGCATGCGCCGGCACACCGTGTCCCACAGCTGGCAACGCTCCCGGAGGCCGTAACCGGAAGCAATCCGCCCACCTGCTGCCACGGTCTTAGGGAGGTGGACCTGGACAAAAACCAGCAAGGCGGCCACCTCCACCGCAGAAAAGATCTCCCTGGGCTGCACTTCCTCCCCCTTCCAACGCCCGCAAGGGAGCCGGGTACGTGGGGCTGGGCCCTTCCCCTTGCCCTTGCCCTTGTTGCCTCCCTTAGCCATTTTCCTGGGCACAAGAAGAAGTAAAGAAGAATAGGTGTGAAAAAAATAAGAGAGAGAGCAAAAGAAATAAAGTAGGTAATAAAGTAACAAAAAGTAAAAAAAAAACACAAAATATAGATGTAGGAAATTAAAGAGAGAGATAATAAGCAAAAAAAAACAAAAAAAGTTCAGAAAAACATAGGATTGCAAAGATGTAAGGTGGATAGAGAGGTAGCATGCCCAAAACCATAGCAGTGAATGAAAAACTAGATGGCCGCGCCCATAGAGGACCGCGTGGGTAAGTTTGCGCGATATTTCCCCCGCGAGCACGCAAAAACGCACACGAATACGTAATCTTTGCCGCATACGACGCGGACTCGCAACGAGCGGCCGGAAGCGGAAACACGTCACGCAAACAAGATGGACGCGCCCGTACATGACCTCATGGGCAACTTTGGAGTCGGTGCGCTGCAAGCGGCCCGCGAAGAAGCAAAAAACCGCCCGAACACGCAAAAAAAAAGAAAAACCGCCCGAACATGGAAAAAAAAAGAGAAATCAGCAAATTCGCACAAATTTGCGGATTGCAAGTTCGATTTCGCGTCCCGCAAATCTCGCGAAATGGAAAAAAAACAAATTTTGCAAAACTGAAAGCACTTAGCAGGTGCAAAAGTTCCAACTAATTTGTAACCATTCCCTGTAGTGCTTCCTGAGGGGCCCCTCCAGAGTTCAGTTGCCTACTTTCAACTATTATGAACCAGAGGGTGGCAGCCTTGAACCAGAGGGGGACAGTGATGATCCAGATGGTGGCAGTGGCAAACCAGAGGGTGGCAGTGATGAACCAGAGGGTGGCAGGGATGAACCAGAGGGTGCTGTGATAAACCATAGGGGGACAGTGATGATCCAGAGGGTGGCAGTGGCAAACGAGAGGGTGGCAGTGATGAACCAGAGGGTGTCAGGGATGAACCAGAGGTTGCTGTGATAAACCAGAGGGGGACAGTGATGATCCAGAGGGTGGTAGTGGCAAACCAGAGGGTGGCAGTGATGAACCATAGGGTGGCAGCCTTGAACCAGAGGGAGACAGTGATGATCCAGAGGGTGGCAGTGGCAAACCAGAGGGTGGCAGGGATGAACCAGAGGGTGCTGTGATAAACCAGAGGGGGACAGTGATGATCCAGAGGGTAGCAGTGGCAAACGAGAGGGTGGCAGTGATGAACCAGAGGGTGGCAGGGATGAACCAGAGGGTGCTGTGACAAACCAGAGGGGGACAGTGATGATCCAGAGGGTGGCATTGGAGAACCAGAGGGTGGCAGTGATGAACCGGAGGGTGGCCGCGATGAACCACAGGCTCGCTAACAGCCTGGACACGTAGAAACAACATGGTCGCGACCGTTGCGACCACACAAGTAAGTTAGCGTTCCTGAACTTGTACAAAACCCTCGCGAACTGGCAAAAACGGCAAATTCGCACGAATTCGCGAATTTTGCTAATCGCGAGTTCACAAATTCGCAAATTCGCGAACCGCGAATTCGCAAAATTCGCCCATGCTTAGTATTGATCACACCCAGAAAATATCTCACCATGGGGCAATGGTCATATTGAGTGTAGTGAATACCACCCCCTCTGCCACACACCTTTGGTTCAGGGTCATTGGGTATTGGGTATTTTTACCTATTCTCATGTCATCCAAAAAATTCTGGTTAATGGGAATCCGGAAAACTGCTTTAAAAGCGGTAAAAACGATCAATTATATGATTACACTGAACCCGGTAAAATCACTATTTACCTATTTCAGTAAAGCTCCAAAAATGTGCCTATAATTTCTGCAATACATGCATAAACAACAAAATATGTACATGGAAAGAGGTAGGATGTCTTGCAAGTTTTTGTGCAAATGCTGAGAAAATGAGGCACTTTAGTAACAAAATGAAATCTAGGCGGGACAATCTACTCCAGCCAGAACAAAGCACTTCCGGTACTACATGCTACGTTTCTATGCTGCCTGAATATCAAGTTTCATATATATTGCCAGGGTTATTCTTTACATATGTTTAAAACCATTTTGCAATACATATTCTTCATCCATAAGTACCATCATTGTGAGATTTAATTGGAATGCCTCTAATATGAGCAGTACTTTATTACCCATGCGCTTCACAAAAAGTTAAAAACACACTACCTGATACCTGTGCAATCATTTGGTTAGAAGGCTTGATGTATCTGACATATCAACACTTAGGGGTCGATTCCGATTCGGTAAAAAAAGCGTCCGTCCGAATCGTATCCGGAGCCCTCTCCGTACGAATCGTACACGTCCGTCCGAATCGCGTAGTAGATTCGTACGGACAGTTTCCGTCCGAATAGTCGCGACCCATTCGAATTGCACAGGAGATTCCGTACGACTCGTACCCTCACAGTAGACCGTACGATTCGTACAAATGCTGTACGACCCGACGAGTACGATCCGGACCGTGGAATGGAGACAGTTTTCACCTCCCGTAGGAAAAGAGTCGTACGGAGGGTCGGCGGGACGAATCGTACTTGCTGGGTCGGGAAAACCTGCTTCGAACCGTACAAACGGCGCTTGCTGCGTGTTCCGGGGGCGATTCGTACAGGAAATCGAGTCGTACGGTTCCTGGTACGATTCGTACGGGGAGCTGCATTGGGTGAGAATCGTACTATGTCGTACGTACGGGGACGTTGCAGGGTACGATTCGTACGGGAAAAAGACTGCGTACGGCTATTCGGAGTGCTTTTTCCCGAATCGGAATCGCCCCCCTATTCTCACTAAGGGGCAGTGAGTAACTATGTTTATTTATTTTTAAATCAGTGGTCCTGATGAAACTATATTAATACCATTCTGGCAGTGCAAGAATGTTGATTATTAATTGGTGTGGATGGGAGTCCACCACAAGGAATATAGCCACAAACCTGTTGTGGGTAAACACTGTTTCGGTAACTTAAACCTAGGTTCAACCCCCTGATAGCCATTGCACAGAGCAGACAAGCTAAGCATTTAGCAGTAATAAAACAGTTAAAAAGTCAAAAAACCAAACCCTAAAATACCACAACCAATTTAGAAAAATAATGAAACATGTAATGAGTAAAACAAAACCAAAATGGGGTGACAGATATCCCGTCCAATGCAATCTTAATCACATAGGATATAATGGGATTTTGGCCAACGGGCAATCCTTCACCATTGTGACGGAGTAACCCATTCACTATGATCTAAATCACGCTCATAGTCTCTGAAATGAAATTCGAAATCTTAAAGTGGGTCAAGGCTGAAGGCTGTACTCACAGAAGTATTCTTGAACCCAGATAGCTATTGGACAAGGTGCCACTGAAGCCATTGGTTTTGGCTGGAAAGCTCTGAGTAGACGAAAATCAAATTTCCCAGCCAACATAGTCTTCGCATTGGGCAGAAACATTTTGTGCCTTCGCCCGTCACGATTTCTACCTTCAGTCTTATTTTTTTATACAGCTCAAAATCTTTCAGCATTGGAAGCCTGAAGCTGTATCCAACATACTTGCATTCAAATTGAACAGAATATCGAAACTACAAATATCATGGCACATAAGTATCAAGTTAAAAATATCTATCACAAAAATATTGTTTCCCTATGCTTACAATGTAAATAACAAATATCAAAAAACTCTATTGTTATACACTAATATCGAAAACTAAAATATTGGGCCTGATTCACAAAAGTATTCTGAGACAAAATCCTAACTTTGCGACTTTCGGTATTCACAAAGGGCATTTGGGAGTAGTAAAGTTAGGATTTTGTCTCAGTTAAACTTAAGTTTTGATCTTAAGTTTAACTGAAGTAAAACTTAAGTTTAACTGAGACAAAATCTTAACTTTACTACTCCTAAATGCCCTTTGTGAATACCAAAAGTCGTAAAGTTAGGATTTTGTCTCAGTGAAACTTAAGTTTTTGTCTTAAGTTTAAGTTAAGACCAAAACTTAAGTTTAACTGAGACAAAATCCTAACTTTACTACTCCTACTACTACTAATTAAACAATAATATAATGCCAATTACATATATGTTATTAATTTAAAATGATATATACATTTTAAACTTGTTTTTAATAATGTGTATATTTATTTCAAAATACATAATTTAAAATATTTATTAAAAAAAAATAATATTTTATGTTACAAAAAACACATTGTTTGTAAAGTTTGAAAAAATAACAAGGAGGGGTAAGATTTGCTAGTCCCTCTCAAGTCCGTACTACAGTAGGTGAAAGTGTTGGATTGCACAGGTATAAAGTGTACTATTCCCACTCCACTGTGTTGGACTCAGATGGAGTACGAATTACTATTTCAACTACACTCGCTACAACAATAGGGAAAGCTTTGGATTGCCGAGGGGCTTCCTTTACTTTTCCCACTCCAATCGCTGCAACAGTAAGTAAAACATTGAATTCAGGAGGAGTAACAATTTTCTATTCCCACTCCAGTACATGCAACAGTAGGGCAAATGATGGATTGCGGAGGGGTAAAATTTACTATTAACACTCCAGTCTGTGCAACAGTAGGGAAAGCGTTGGACTGAGAATGGGTACAAATTACTATTCCTAATTTAGCCGCTACAACTGTAGAAAAAGTGTTGCATTGCAGAGGGGTAAAAAGTATTATTCCCACTGCAGTCAGTGCAACTGGAGGGAAAACGTTGGACTCAGGAGGGGTAATGAATGTCTATTCCCATTCCAATCACTGCAACAGTAGGGAAAGTGTTGGACATAGAAGGGGTAAAATTTACTATCCCAGTTCAGTCAGTGCAACAGTAGGGAAAGTCTTAGACTCAGGAGGGGTAACAATTTGCTATTCCCACTCTAGTCGGTGCAACAGTAGGAAAGGAATTGGATTAATAAGGGGTAAAATTCACCATTTCCGCTCTACTCTTTGCAACAACAGGGAAAGTGGTGGATGGCAGCAAGGTAAAATTGCCCATTCCCACTCCACTCTGTGCAACAGTAGGGAAAGGGTTGGACTATGGAGGGGTACAATTTACAATTGCTACTCCAGTCTGTGCAACGGTAGAGAGAAAGTAGTTCAGTTCAAACAAATAAATTATTTTAACCACTACATTAAACAGCAAAAATATATATATATATACATATTTTTATATAAATAAATTATATATTTATGACAATATTTATTAAAACATATAATAGCAATATCATTAAATTACCACACTATATTTTCACAGTTATAACAACTAACAAATATAATTTTATTTACAATTAAAAACCATAACATATTTAAAACATCAAATAATAAATGGGACATTTTTAAATATTACAGAACAATTTTTATGCTTATTATTAATTAAATAATTTCCTACCCTATACGTGTACAAAGTAAACACACACCTAAATTATATCTTCCACTATAATAATTACAGATTTTACATGATTAATTATCAATTAAACAATTATTAATACTAATTGTAATAATAAAATAATGATATGTAATTAACTTCCCACAGTTTTTTTTTTTTTAATATATTTTTATTGCAGCAATAATATGTGTACAATCAAGTCGCCATTCAGGGCAGCATCCTGCAGTCGTGGTACAACTTCCCACCATTTACCCATACAAAATCAACAACACACACCAAATTTATATTTAAAAAAAATTGTCTTTACATAATTTATTATCAATTAAACAATTAATTAATAATAAATTACTCATATTTAAATAACATCCCACCCTTTACTCCAACAAACACAGCAACATGCACCTCATATATACCTTTAAACTTAACACAATTTAAAAACTCAATTACACAATTAACATAATTAATTATCAAACAAATATTTATTAATAATAAATACTTCATTGTAATTAAATTATTTTTCACACTGTATCCCTATAAATCCTGTAACATGCTATGGCACTAAAAATACAACTAAAGTAATAAACTAATACATGTATAAACTATGTTAAAAATCATTTACAATAATTATACAAACAATTTATGACATATGCAATTAAGCTATGTACTAACATGCATAAAAATACTTACAAATTGATGTTATTAACAACAATATTTTTGTCAACGATATGAACAAAATAGATATTTTTAACATCAATACTAACAACATAGGTATTTTCAACATCAATATTAAAAATATAGATATTTTTAACATTGATATGTCTTACCTTAAAATCGATATTCTACATCCTGATATGTCAAATTCTCTATTTCTGCTCCTCTATATATTTTTTTCTCTATTTTTCTGAATGCAAAATTGTATACATTTCCGTGAGGTCCCACTCATGCCCCAGAGGTCATAGAAGTCCACAAAAATTCGAAGTCCTCATTATCAAGGTTTCTGGAGCTGATCCTCTTGGCCATTTCAAAGGCTTCCAGGACCGTAGGAGTAGCATTGAGGGGGCAGAACTTGCTCCAGCAGACACCACCAGCAGGGTCCAGTCTAGGCTACTGATCAACTGGGAACAACAGGAAAATGCCCTACTGCAGCTTTTTGTGATCCTATAGTCATACAGAAGGTCAACCAACTGATCCTTGGAGTCCACTTCTTAATCTTCAGTACAAGTGGGAGCAGATTCCAACTTTCAAGCTCTACACTGGTCTCAAACAGCAGGTCCAGTCATCCTTTGCTCTTCCACAAGTCCAGAGATTGTTCTGATGAGCTGTGGCTGAGGTAGGTTTCACAAGCCAGTGGGTGGAGGTGTGGCTCCTAGACACCTAGACACTCCAGAATCAATGAGAAGAAGTTCCCAGGAGCAGCTCTTCTCACTTTTATAGCACATCCTGTTTGTCTTACTGCAAATTATCCTGTAGTGCACTACTCTGAGGAAAATCACCATGGCAAAATCTTTCTTTCCCTGAAGCAAACGTGCTTGACAGCCAGGGGTGTGTTTAGGAAATGAGTAGTCCTCTTCAGCTGCACCAAACTGGTTTTCGGAACAGCTCCCTCCCCCACCGCGGTGGTGGCAAGCGGGCTGCTGAGGACCTATAGAACAAATAGCTTTTCTTCCCCAGCTTCCCTTTATACTCATACTCAAGTATGAATGGGCAGTCCCCATCCTGGTCCCTTTCATGTGAATAAAGTTCCTAGATCCTTTCCAGCTGTCCTTCCTGAGCATTCATCGGCCACTTACCTCACACCCGGGCCTTATTGTAAAAAGGCATACGCTATTGTAACTGTTCTGGTGCAGTTTTCACACCTTATCAAGGTGAAGCATCTACCAGCAGGCTAATGTTGATTAGCCTCCTTGAGGATCAGGCAGTTAAAGTGTAACTTTTTAGATATTACTTTCCTTAAATATGTATTTAAAATCAGACTTCACCCACTATTAGGATTTATATTGAGCGCTAAAAATAATGCTTGGATTATTCCAGCAGCTTGTACCAGAACAAAAATGGCAGATCTGTGATTCTATCTACAGCCTTTTACAGTGAAAATAGCTTTTGAGGGCTCATCACAAAAGGTACATGCCAAGATTAAATTCTTTCATGTACAAATT
Organism: Lissotriton helveticus; assembly: GCF_964261635.1. Classification (NCBI taxonomy): domain Eukaryota; kingdom Metazoa; phylum Chordata; class Amphibia; order Caudata; family Salamandridae; genus Lissotriton; species Lissotriton helveticus. The sequence continues at coordinate 130,975,479 of NC_136070.1, read as the reverse complement.
TTAAATACCGGGTACCCTACAGTGTAGGCTGCAAGGGTTACTTAGTGGTGATATGTTTTCTATTTAGAAGTCGGGTTATTTTCTGTCTAAAATGCTTATTTTTATAGGTTCTCCTGCTGGCTTAAGAGCTACAAGATTAAGTCGACATAAATAGGCATGACACCATGTTTTCTTTGTCAAGATAGTGGATGTCATAGCCAGTGCTGGAGTCCAGAGTTGGCGTTTAAGTATTCCATGCCATTGGTGTATTTCTTGCAGCATATGTTATGGCCTTACTGGAAAGCTAAATATGCCAATTAAAAGTTATACAATTTTACTATGTTTTAGGGGACAGGGCACATTCACAGGGCCTGGATAACAGTGCCCCAAAGTGCAGAGTTAAACAACCAGCACCATTAGTCCAAAACATGCTGGGTGACCATGCAAAAAGAGGCACCTTTAGAGAGGTAGTGGACCATGTTGACTTTACATAACAAGTCCACTCATGTGACCATTGAACTTTCACTTTTAGCACAGGCACATCTCAGTATAGTTTTTCCAGTGTGCCTATATACCTGCTTAAATATCATTTATGGTTTCTCAGAAAATGTCAGTGGTTCACTTTTATTGTAATAAATATTAGAAGTTGAAGCAGCACACTACCGTTCTTTCCACAGTTATAGTACCTTGTAGCCCAGATGGGAGATTATTCTCCTCTATCCCTCCATAGTGGCTAGGGCAGTCTGTGTTTTTTCATACACCCTGATGATAAGGAGTCCGATAGGTGTGCAGAAAGAACCTGGGAACCCATTATTTATTTGCACGTACATCATGTGCAGCTTGTATGTGATTGAGGCCACTGGTGGGCCACTGGATCATTGGCATCATACGGCTCATGCTGACAAACCCAACAGAAGAAGAGCTGGTAAAGAAGAAGGCCATTAGGACTGGTGTGCTTCTGCACTGTAGCGTGTTCATAGCCCCTAACATCTAAGTGAAGACAACTCCACAGTGCAGGCTTGGGTGCCCATGTGTGCCAACTCACTATACTTTCCTCGTCTTCAAAAACGTCTGTGTGCTGCCTCCTCTGAAGTTGTAATTCAGCTATTGATGCTTCACCTGTTGATATAGCTGGTACAGCCCTTGTTTACCCTAAATAGAGTCACCAGTGAAGCAAATAATGAAGTCATTAAGAACTTATGAAAATAACTGCTGTTCACTCTAGAGGAAAATGTGTGCTTGTACATAACAGGACAATGGAACTTCTGTGACTAATGTTTCCAGTTTACACATTAAACTTTTCAAACATTGCCAATGCGACGTAACTCACTTTGTGATATGCTGTGGTACAGTAGGAAGCAAAGTAACAGCAACAAAAAAAACTGCAAGACGTGGCCCCATCTCATGATTATTCAGTCACTAGCATCTGCAAACTGTGCACTACATGGTGGGTGCAAATCTGACTTAAAATTGCACAATAAGCTAAAACGGCGTGTTTGCATGGTTGGCATCTGCAAATGTCAAGTAAGCAATTGACTTTCTCTGTTTGCCTATCAATGAAGGGTTTGTTTGAGCTGGCTTGCCCTACTCAGTGTTTGATGGATGATTTACAGTTTGAGGCCACATTATATCAATATGGCGTGGACTTAAGGTGGGCTGACACATGAGTGCGGGGGCCTCTAAAAGGGATGTGACCTAACAGGTGCTTCAAGCAATCCCTCTAAGATGTGTAGCCATCATAATTTAGGGTGTGGCTTGAAACTTGTAAACTAAAATCTAGCCTTTCCCATAACGTGCCACCTGACCATTTATTCTGTGGCTACCTGTGAGCATTCTGCTATTGAATTAAAAAATATAACAGGAGGTGCTCCTGAAACACGCCAGACCTATTGCGTTTGCCAGCGCTTGTTAGCAGTAGTAGATAAATGAGTAACAACAGTGGTTTGTTGTAACTAATTATAACTGAAAATGTTTCAATCCTAAAAATGTATGACTGTGAAATCACCATTACTAAAGTTTGGGAGGTTTCGGAGTCTTTGGAGTTTCTCATTCCCTTTACATCACTTTCCTCTGCAGTCTCTCTGCTACACATATGCAATTGCCATTCCACATTTTACCAACATACTCCATATTCACATCTCACACCTCATCTCCTTCCTCTTCAATACCCTCTTTTCACTCTTTTCTGCATGTATTTCCCTACATTGCCTTCACTTTAACTCTCCCCAAGATCAAAATTGCATGTACTCATCTGTAAGTCCTACAGGAGAGCTTAAAGAAAAATATCCAGACCAAATGTGCTTTATTCTTCCCTGATGGCTGATATATTAAAAAAAATGTGTACAATTCATTAAAATGTTAGTGTGTGTTAAAAAAAACTGACGTCCTACACGTTATCTCTCACACTCCCTGTACCCCAGCAAGACTGTCACATAGTTGCTCAGGGTCTGACAGCAGATGGTGCTGGTGTGAGTGTGTTTCCCTCTCTCGACCTCCACGCCACTTGCAATACGAGACTGATGTGCGGTTGACCTGCTCTGCTGGACTGCAAGAAACGGCTTGCTGGTTAACGGCCCGGTGGGCTTCATCTATCGGCCGAACTCCTAAAACTGAAGACTGCTTGCTGTCCGGAGTAACGGCCTGGATTAAAGGCGCAGAACTATCCCCTCATCAAGGCGGGCTCCGGCAGACTGCTTGCTCCACGGACTGGTTCTTCCCTGGGGGTGATCGTGCTGTCTTTTCTGTTCGCCGTTCATTTGGACCCCCCCGGGCGTTCTGGGCTTTTGGCCCACTCCCGGAGTGGATTGTGCTGATTTGTGCTGGCTCCTCTGTGGCTGGTCTTCAGAGGACACCGACGGACACCGATGGATGGCTTGTTGACCGGCGGCAGCCAGGATTAACGGTCCAGGGGTCATCCACCTATCGACCCGGTCTTGGAAAAAACTGCCCGAATTATCGGCCCGGAGCGGGCCTGAATTGATTATAGCCGGACTCCAATGGACTGCTTGCCGTATTGTTTGACGGCCCGGAGCCATTCATTTACCGAGTCAGGGTGCCAACAACTGCCCTGATTAACTGCCCGTATAACGGTTTAATTTACCTAGCCAGATTTCAATAAACTGCTTGCTGCCCGTGCTGGCTTTGCTTGGCGGATCATTGCACTGTCCTCTCCGCTCCCCGCCTATTTGGAACCCCGGGTGCCCCGAGCCCTAGCCTACGCTCGGAGCGGACTTGGAGTAAATAGGTCCCGTGTTCGGATTTTAATATCCGTGTGAGTAAGCTGCTATGCTGACTGTGCCGGCTCTTCTGTAGTTGGGAACAGGATTACTTCTGCCTTTACTCTTGCATTCCAAAAGGGTCTGTGGTTGCTAAGAGCTACTGGCAACAATAGTGGGAAACCCTGTGATAAGCAAGACGGCAAAAGTGGTAGTGGTGGCAGAATGACCACGCAGGGCCAGAAAAACCTTAAAGCAAAAAGAAACAACATGACCCACGAAGAGCCGGGTGAAAGTGACAAGCTGGCGAAGGACTCTGAAAAACATGAACTCCCAACTAAAGGTAACAGGGAAGGAGGGTATCTAAAAAAAACGGGTAAGCCCGGAGGGGCGAATTATTCAAAAGAAAATTTATCTGCAGGTGCTGTAGGACATAGGCTAGACACTTTCCCGTGCTTTAAACCCCCATATACCCATTTTGACCCCTACTTCTAATCCTATTTCTGCTTTAACTGAAGCATACGCCTGCTCAAGAACTTATGCTTTCCTCGTTACAACAAGCACTACCACCTACGAGCGGCCATAACGGAGAGACTATCGGGAATAGCGATGTGCTACACTCTGCTTCTACCTCTACTGTTGGTGAACAAGCCACCACAGATTCCATTGCTGTCAATGATGCTAATGATATCTCTCCCCCTGCTTTCTCTGCCACCTCTACTCCCAATGGCCTTGAAACGATAAAAGACATTCCAGCAAGGTTAAAAAGCTGGCAGTAAATGTCGTGAGGAATGCGTTATTTAGCTAAAAAAAAACACAGATTTTAGACTCAGCGGACCCAGCAAACAAAAACTTTTTTTCAGTCTCAGATTGCTCTCAATCAGGCACAGGTGATGAGGCTTCAAGCCTTTCAGAAAGCAGCAAGTCTGAAGGGATTCAGAGTGATACTGCAGCCGGTACTATTAGGAAAAAAGTTCGCAGAAAAGGTGCAGCCGCAGCCAACTAAAGCTAGCTCATCTAGATCTACAAGGGACTTTATCTTTGGGGGGTTCTAGTCAACAACACAGGGCAAGCCCACAGTTATCTACTGCAAGCACCCTCGTTGTCGTCAATTCTCGAATCTATCAAACAATTCCAGGAGGAAGCTCGAACTGATAGTTTGGCTGCGAAGGGAGCCTCTAAAAAACTTCAGGGTGGCATCCGAAAACATAACAAAATCTACACCGATATTGGCGACAGGGTCTCTATGGTGGAAACAAGAACAGAGACTCTGGAAACAGAAGTTGTGCAAATAAAAGAGCAATGTGTCACACATGAGGCCTGCCTTACCGACTTGATGATCAAGATGGAGGAGCAGGAGAACCGGATGCGGAGGAACAACTTAAGACTGCTAGGGATCCCGGAGTGCGCTGAGGGTGAAGACCCTAGAGGGTTCATTGTGAAACTACTCCAGGCAGCCTTTCCCTCACAGTCTAACTGGAATTGGGATCAGGAGATCCAGAGAGCTCATCGCTTTCCTTTCAACTTGAAGTCAATGCGGGATGGTAGTAGCCTTGGAAATGAGAAGCCTAGAGCATTTCTAGTCTTCTTTGGGAATTTTATCCTGAGGCAAATAGTCTATGACCAGGCCAGGCCCAACTCCCAGAAAGAAGCTGATGGGATAAAGTTCTTTGCCAAACCAGACTTCAGTCAACCGACAGTTGAGCGGAGGTGGCGGCTGCGCCAACTGATAACTCCCTTTCAACAACAAGGTGCCCAAGTATATTTGATGAACCCGGCTAGACTAAAAATAATATATGCTGTATCAACCCGGGTTTTCCTATCCGAGATCAAAGCAGGAGAATACTTGAAAGAACTGACCATGAGAAAGAAAACCTGAATCCATGAACGTTAAATTGTAGACAAAGCTTCTCTTGACTTTTCTAACCCTAAGTCTAAGCTGTTGTGTCATTGCAGAGGAGATTTGAATGACATCTTTTCGCTTTGTCTTCTCTGCTTTTCCTTTCTCATCACATGTGAACTTGTTTGTTTCCCTTCTCTTATTTTTCTTTATTTTCTAGGTCGTCTCGCTAGAAAACTATGAAACACTAGGTGGCGTGGTGGTCGGGACCTCACATAAGCTCACCATTATTCAGGGTTTTTCTGACTGTCTTCTTTTTGGGGGGGGTTCTCGGGTCTGCTTCAAATTATGTAGGGCCAAAGGCTAATAGGTTGAACTGGATTTTACTTAAACATTAACCCTCTGTATCTACACAATGTGAGAGGGATGGGGGAGGTCGGAACTGGGGGGGATGGGGACTGGGGGGTTGGGGGGTTGGGGGCGGTTTCCGGGGGCGGTGGGAGCGGTGGTCGGGGCCGAGGGGGGTGACAGACTCAGGTTGTTGTAATTATATACTGCCCATTGCTTGAATCAGTCAATTAATCCTCTGAATAAAAGGATGGCTTCATTAAATATATGTGGTCTTAATGACTCTGCTAAGAGACAGAAAACTGCACAGGTTCTAAGATTGATGGGGGCAGATATTATCTGCCTCCAAGAGACTCACATTGAAGGCAGCCAGAAATCCCTGTTGAATTCCCTTGGGTTCAAGGCTATAGGGGCAACCTCTCAGGGGGCCAAGGTAAAGGGAGTCGGAGTACTGTTGCGCCATACCTTACTGTTAACAGTGAATCAAGTTAAAACTGACACGCTGGGGAGTTGGGTTTTGGCAAGCTGTTCTTTATCCCCCAAATTCGTATTTACTATCTGTTCTGTTTATGCCAGCAATTTAGATGACCCAGGGGTAATAAATTATGTAAGCGAAGAACTCGCCCACTGGCCACTCCCGGTGATCTTATGTGGGGACCTGAACTTAAACTTGCCTAGTACCTGGGGACTGGAAGGGTCTTGGACTAATCAAGGCCGGAAACCCAAAGTCTACCAAGCACTGCTCAATCCGATTAATACCCATGGCTTAAAGGATGTTTGGGCATCCCTGAAATCTGATCAAAATGGTTTTACTTTCTTCTCTGCTCCTCATGCTTCATTCGCCAGACTCGATTCTTTTTTTGTTTCGCCTGTTTTAATGCACGAATGCTCTATTGATCTAGCGCCTCGATTATTATCGGATCACAACCCCCTTGTTTGAAATCTGGAAGGTTGGACTAATTAGGCACCTACTCCACATTGGACCTGTGAAAAGGCATTACTGTATGATAACGCCTATAGAGAACATATGGCCCGGTGGATTCAAGAATTTTTTAGCAGTAATAATGGATCAGCATCCACTATGGTTGTATGGGACGCTTTTAAAGCTCGTATAAGGGGCAAGACTTTACGGTTCTCTATTAGGAGGAACCGTAAGGAGAAATTACATACCAACACGTTGCAGGCGCAGCTGATTGCAGCAGAGAATAAATGAATCCAGGCTGTTCAGTCAGGGTCGGACATAGAGGAGGCACAGCTTGCAGTGTCTGCGGCAAAATCAGAGATGGGCACAATGATGGCAGAAAAAGTAGCTACTAAATGGGCGTCGTCAAAGGAGAAATGCTACGAGGTAGGAGAACTTATCGGTCATCAGCTTGCCATGGCAACTAGGCAACAGGTTACAATCAATACCATTACCGCTATAAACACAGATGCTGAAGGATTGACATCTGCACCCGCAAAAATACAAGAAGCATTCAAGAAGTTTTTTGAGAAGCTTTATTCGGAAGACATAATTGGAACAACTGAAGATATAGAAATCAGGGTTAGGGAATATTTAGGTAACACACCCACTGCCAAACTCAATTTGAATGCATATGAGGTATTGGAAGGTACCCCCGTATGGGAGGACATCTTGGCTGCACTTACTTGTCTTCCGGATGGCCAAGCCACCGGCACGGATAGTATACCTGTCGAATTTTATAAAGTTTTCTCTCTACAAATTAAGGATGCCTTTACTAAGGTAGTAAGATCTATTTTCGAGGGAGCCAAACCTCCGGATTCTTGGTCATTAGCTAAAATAGTTATATTTCTAAAAAAGGACAAATCACCCCTGGAAATGTCCTCATGTAGGCCTATTACGTTAATAAACACTGATTCAAAAATCTTCTCTAAAAGTATTGCCCCCAGACTTTCTATCAATATTGAGTCATTAGTCTCCAAGTGGCAACATGGTTTTATACCAAAAAAAGGTACAACTGAGCATGTCTGACGGACTATTACTCTATTTGATGCTGCAGAGGTGTCAGGAGACCCGATCTCGTTAATACCCTTAGATGCTGAAAAAGCGTTTGATCGGGTCTCCTGGCAATTTCTCTGGGCCATTATGCGAAAGATCGGTTTCGGACCTAGAATACTTCAAGCGGTGCAAGCACTTTATCAAGGGCGACAGCCAAAATATGTATTAATGGCCATCTGTCTGATCAGATTAAGATTACTAGAGGAACGAGGCAGGGGTGCCCTTGTTCACCCTTGCTATTTGCACTCTACATTGACCCCTTGATAAAAAAAATTGAATCAAACCCATCTATTTTGCCAGTCAGTAGGTTCGGTATATATACAAAGGTCATGGCCTATGCCGATGAGCTAGCCATAGTCACCCCGAACCCGATTCTGCAATCAGGGCTTTGGAACAAGAGGCCCAGGAATTTGGAGCAATCTCTGGCTATTCCTTGAATAAAACAAAAACACAAATAGTTGTTATTAGGAAAATAAACTGGGAAGATAATAGAATCACCGGTAAGGTGAAATATCTAGGAGTCAACATAGTCTCTGACCTAGATTCTTTAGTTTCAGAAAAACTTTCTCCTCTCGCTATCAATACGGAGAAGTCACTTCAGAGAATCGATAATATACACCTAACCATCGGAGGAAGGTGTAATGTCCTAAAGATGACATATTTTCCCAAATTACTTTATTTTTTTCGAACAATTCCTCTAAGTATTAATCATCATATACTCGCTGTTTTTGATCAATTTTTTTTCGCATTTCATCTGGTCTTACTCACAGCAAAGAAGTGCCTTTACTCTCCTCTCTCTCTACCCAGGGAGAGGGGAGGGTGGGTTCTTCCTAATTTAAAGCTATATTATTGGGCCACTGTTCTACAACTCTGTAGCGAACTTTTAAATGAAGACTGTGTCTCAAGCCCTTCGGGACTGCCTTCGCCTTACCTTTTGCTTTTAGGAGAGAATGCAAGGGGCTGCCTCTGGCGTCAATTGGAATTTTCTTACTACAAGCCGGTTCGATTTAAGACCATGATTAGTGCCTATCGGGTGTTTTGTAACATTCACAAGGTAATTGGAATTTCTAAATTAAATTATTACACCCTGATTGGGCAGAATGATAACCTTCCGTTGATCTTTAAGAATACATATATCCATCAATGGTACCTGGTTGGAATCCGCAGACTAGGGGATCTGTACAATGCTGGCCGTATACGGTCATTTCAGAATATGCAAACATACTATAAATTGAGTAGTCACAAATTCTTTCAATACCAGTCAATAGCGAACTATATAATTCATAAAACTGGAGGGTCAGCAGGATTCACAGAGGTGGATCTTATTGACAAATTACTTGGCCCTAATTTACCAAGGATTGGAACTATCTACAATATTTTGAACCAACAACGACCAGACGATCTGAGTAAGATTGACTCTAAATGGCAGTTTAAGTTGAACACTGCACCGAGTGCTTTTTGTTCCGCCCTGGGCTAAGCGCAAACCTGTCTTTTATCTCCCAAGCTACAAGCACAATTTTATAAAACCGTTTTTTTTTTTATATATAACTCCTAGTAGGGTAGCTAAGTGGGCAACTGGTCCTGGGGCAAACTGCCCACGCTGTATGGAATATAGTGCAGCTGCCATACACATGTTTGCTGCCTGTCCAAATCTTAAGCCTCTAGTAACTCAGGTCCAACGGTTCCTAAGCAGAATTCTTTCTTTAGATATATCTTACGCCCAGCACTATTTTGTTAGGGCTTTATGATTACATTGATCTAAAGGAAGGAGGGGCATTGATATTTGTCGGAATGACCATTTTGCGGATATGCATTGCCTCAAATTGGAAAGATCTGAATCCCCCGTCATTTGGTCAATGACAAGCAAGACTGTTTGCTACTTTCAGGCTAGAATGGGCAGTTTACTCTAAAAAGGGAAGGAGGGCAAAAAAAAGGGGTCTCTTGGTTTGGGAACCATTGAACAGATGGCTGGACACCTTGAACACTTGAACATTTAGATCACATAATATAGGGTCCTCTTTTTTTCCATAATATTTTGTCTTTTTCTCTCTTTCTCCTCAAGCTCCAGCACCGTCCTGCCTGCCTTGCCCCTCCCACCTTCCCCCCCTGCATTCCCTCCACCCCTCCCATCTCCGTCCTTTCTTTTTTCGTTAGCTCTATATTTTCCCTTTAATGGTAGTATATGATTGTACTATAGGCCATAATGGATTTGTCATTAGTTTTCTCGCTTAGTATTTAATGTCTAGGTGTTACTGAAAATCCTTTTGTACTGAAAATAGCCTTAGCCCTGAGTATGTAATAGCGATAAGCTCTAATAGTATGTTTTTTCCTTTTTGTCTTCTTTCTTTTTCTTGACCCGGGGTGGGGGGTTTGAAGACGACTCTATTTGATTTTGTAAACTGTTAGATTTTTAAATAAATAAATAAATAAAAAAGACTGTCACATAGTTCACTTTCTAAAATCATTCAACTTTGCAGTCTGAGAAAGAAATGTAAACACCAATTTTCATATAAAAGGAAGAAGCAGCATTTGACCTCTGCCTTTAAACGTACAGCAAATGTGACAAGATAAAACAAAATGTAAAGGCATCTTTATTACTCATTCACTTCTGAACTCCAGCATGGTTATTTCAGGGGTGCTGTATCAACCCCCCACACACCTACTTCCAGCCCCTATACAGCTTTTGTGACCACCTGATTCTACTTTACCTAAAAAGAAGTCTAATTCTACACCTATATATGGCAGCCAAGCATATTTTTATTTCTATGTGTTGGAAAGCCTTAGGAATGCTGTAACATTCTCTTTTCACCCATGGCTCTGCAAGAGTGTCACTAGTTAAAATCTAGATGGGAATAGTATATACACCTCTCCACATAGAAAAAATTAGCAGCACTGTGTTAAAATATGTCACCTGTCATGTAAGAGTTTTTACCTGAATGCATAGTTAATGTTCAAAGACTAACAAATAATGGCTTTCATATTGTTACTTCTCCATCTAAGCTTCATCAAGAATATCTTAGAGATTGGCAGTACCCTCCTCAACCCTACATCCCATAGCACTGGTTTTCTGGGTGACTATGGAGCACATGCATCAAAGTATTTTGCGATCGCAAACTGTGAAATTTGCAAAAAGCGGCCGGTTGCGATTGCAAAATGGCCTTTTGCAATGCATGAAAGTGTTTCTTATTTTCAATTTAGGTAATCACAATTTCTTGCGATTACCTAAATTGTGAACGCAAGAAGCCTTTCCTAAATGCAAACTGTGCATTTAGGAAACGCTAATTAGCATCAACTGCAAGTTAATGCTAATATGTGCATACTCCAAAAAATGCACAAAACTGCATTTTTCAAAGTGCCATGTGGTGAAACACATGCCTATAGGACATGTGTGTGCCTTACATGTGCACTTTTTTTGTAAGGGGCGCCTCATGGGGGCCTTAGGCCCCCAGGAACCCTTGCCTGTGCATTACCTAATTTGCGATTACCAATTAAGTAATCGCAATTTAGGCAATGCAAGACCATTCCTACCTATGGGCCTTGAGGCCCATAGGAATAGATAGAGTCACAATAGCAAATAACGATTCCCTAATTGCGTTTGCGATTCTTAAGGAATCGCAATTAGAGAATCGCTCTTTGTATGATGCATTGCATTTTGCCATTACCAAATAGCGATTTCTTAAAAATCGCTAATTGGTAATCGCAAAATGCAAGTTTGATGCATGTGCCCCTATGTTTATTATAGTAAAATAACCGTTACTTGCTTAATATAATATTGATATAAACATTGTGTGATTGGTGGGGCTGTATTTGTGATATGAAATCTGTTATGGAGAATTAAAAAAGGAAGCTAGAGGTCATTTCTGACCATACACACCTGTGTCATATGAACTTGATGATGGGAGCTGGAAATTGAGGAGCCCACAGAACTCTATGTGCGTTCAGACTGCACAGCTGTAAACACTCTGTGTGTGGGACTCAACGTCCAGGAAGACAGTCTTGAACCTGGATTTATGTAAACCATTTTCAGCATACCAAACAGGAGGAGGCATCGCCATTGTCCATAAGAACACCATCAGAATCACGACCAGCTTCGACGATAACCTTGCAACCGCCAAACACCTCCACTTCCAGATCCACACCGACCCCAGGACCACACTTAGAGGCACCCTCATCTACAGACCACCAGGAACCCGTAAACAATTCTGCGAAGACATCACTGACTTCATCAGCCCACATGCCCTCATCACCGAGAACTACATTCTACTGGGAGACCTCAACTTCCACCTGGAAAAGAAAAATGACAGCAATACCACCACCCTTCTGGACAACCTGGCCAATCTCGGACTCAAACAACTTGTTGACACCCCCACCCACTTAGCCGGACATACGCTCAACCCAATCTTCACCTCCAGCAAGCACATCTCCTTCGACCACACCACAGCTCTCCATTGGACGGACCACAGCTGTGTTCACTTCAGCTACAAAACTACCTCGACCCACAACCCCCCACAATCTATCCCGCGAAGAAACTGGAACAAAATCACCACCGACCAACTCCTCACATCGCTCAACCAAAACCCTCCCGCCCTCTCATCGGACCCAAACCAAGCTGCCACCAAACTCAAACAATGGACCACTCACAGCGTTGATGAATTAGCACCCTTGAAAATCCACCAAACCAAACAGGTTAGCAAAAAGGCCCCCTGGTTCAACGATGACCTTAAGAAATCCAAGAAACTATGCCGTTCTCTCGAGAAAACATGGAGAAAAAAACCAACCACTGACAACCTGATCACCTTCAAGACAGCCACCCGCAAACACCACCAATTGATCCGATCCACAAAAAAATCAGCATTCAAGGATCGACTCGACAACAACGCCCATAACAGCAAGGAACTATTCAACATCGTCAAAGAATTTACCAACCCCACCGCAGCCTCAAACGACATTACTCCCTCCCAAGACCTCTGCGATTCGTTATCCTCATTCTTCTACAACAAAATCGCCGACATACATAACAGCTTTGAGAACATTTCCAAAGAAGAGTCCACTCCACCCACCTCCGAACATAATCCGCCCTCCAACAACCTTAGCGCCTGGAACCCAATCACTACTGAAGACACCATCCGCCTAATGAACTCCATCCACTCAGGTTCGCCAACCGACCCCTGTCCCCACCACATCTTCAACAAAGCAGACTCCATCATCGCACCCCATCTCCGTGATGTCATCAACTGCTCCTTCAACTCCGCTACCTTCCCAGAAAGCTGGAAACACGCCGAACTCAGCGCCCTCCTGAAGAAACCCACAGCAGACCCCTCTGAACTTAAGAACTACCACCCCATCTCCCTCCTCCCATTCCCTGCCAAAGTCACTGAGAAAGCCGTCAATAGCCAGCTGGCCGCCTTCCTTGAATCCAACAACTCCCTCGACACCTCACAGTCCGGATTTCGAGCCAAACACAGCACCGAAACCGCCCTCATTGCAGCGACAGACGACATCCGAACGCTACTGGACAACGGAGAAACAGTTGCCCTCATCCTACTCGACCTCTCCGCCGCCTTCGACACAGTCTGTCATAGCACCCTCATACAACGCCTCAGCAACATCGGCATACAAGGAAAAGCCTTGAACTGGATCATCTCGTTCCTTGCCGGGAGAACCCAGAGAGTCCGACTCCCTCCATTCAAATCAGAGGCCACAGAAGTCATCTGCTGAGTACCACAAGGATCATCACTTAGTCCCACCCTCTTCAACGTTTACATGAGCCCCCTTGCATCCATCGCGTGACAACACAACCTCAACATCATCTCCTACGCTGACGACACCCAACTGATCCTTTCCCTCACCAAAGACCCTAACACTGCCAAAACCAATCTTCACGAAGGCATGAAAGAAGTTGCCGAATGGATGAAAAACAGCCGACTAAAACTCAACTCAGACAAAACGGAAGTCCTCATCCTAGGATCATCCCCCTCCGCCTGGGACAACTCATGGTGGCCATCGGCCCTGGGCACAGCACCCACACCCACAGACCACGCACGTAACCTAGGCTTCATCCTAGATTCCTCCCTCTCGATGACCAGACAAGTCAACGCCGTCTCATCCTCTTGCTTCAACGTACTTCGTATGCTCAAAAAAATCTTCCGTTGGATCCCCACCGAAACAAGAAAGACTATCACCCACGCACTGGTCACTAGCCGACTGGACTATGGAAACACCCTCTACGCCGGAATCACAGCCAAATTACAGAAAAAACTCCAACGCATGCAAAACGCATCAGCCAGACTCCTATTGGACATCCCTCGCCAAGCTCACATTACCGGTCACCTGAAAGACCTCCACTGGCTTCTCGTTAACAAGAGAATAACGTTCCGTCTCCTCACCCACGCTCACAAGGCCCTCTACAAACTAGGACCAGAATGCCTCAACACACGACTGTCCTTCTACACACCCACCCGCCAACTAAGATCCTCCAATCAAGCCCTCGCCGCAGTTCCACGCATCCACAGAACCACCATGGGAGGAAGATCCTTCTCCTACCTGGCGGCCAAGACCTGGAATTCTCTCCCCCCTCACCTCCGCCTTACACAGAACCACATTTCTTTCAGAAAGGAACTTAAAACCTGGCTATTCGATAAATAATGCACCCCTCCCCAAGCGCCTTGAGACCCTCTGGGTGAGTAGTGCGCTATACAAATTCCTGAACTTGAACTTGAACATACTCAAGGTTTAAAATGTAGGCATTTTCATTAAATAAATTAAATGAACTATTATTAGAATTACTCCTTGGGGGTATTACCAAGGGCCTGCACCTGGCCGATGGCTGATTCCGAGCTCGATGAACCCCCAAAATGGCAGGACACCATGCCCACCATCAAGTCCGGAAATGCCTTGCCAGATTCAGAGAATCCTAGTGGATGGCTCGATGCACTACTAAGATGTCACACTGAACCTCTGCACACTGGGAACAATACAGAGGATGGCAGAACAGGACCGTCGGTTGGAATCAAAGGAAGGTTATAGTTATAGTTATTTATAGTTATAGCTATTTATTTATATAGCGCTGAATCACCCATGAGGGTATCTCGGTGCTTAGGCTGTGCAACCCTTCCTGGCTCTCCCGGTGAGGGGCGGAGCCAGGCATCCCAGCGCTGGTGGGGCCGTTGTGGAGATTAAGCAAGCTATTGCCCAGAGTTGCAGCGTGGGGCCCATGATTAGAGAAGGCGCCGAAGCGAGAATTATCGAGTCCGCGGACGTTGATCCTAGACCCTGCCGCGTCGGGAATTGAACCCTGGTCCCGGGCCTTATCTCTGCTTCAGGGTCTGCCGCCTCTAACCAGTGAGCCACACTTCTCCACACCGTAGTTCACAGGCACCTGGTGCAACCCATGACAAAGTCAGTTAGCAGGACTGGGAAACGTGGAGCAGAACCTCAGGAAGAACTGAAGGACAGTGGACTGTCTCAGGAAGCCTTCATTAAGGAAGGAACAGTTAGCTCCTTGTGAAATCATCTCTGTGATCACATACCTGCAGACAAGGGGATCCCTTTGACTCCTTCCCTGAGACATGTGTCACATTGGTGATGTCAACTCTAACATGTGGCAACGCCTTGCAACAGGAAGGCACACAGAAGTAGTTCTTGGTGGCAGAGTGACCAATACCATATATTTAGAGGAGCTGCATGCCTGCTTGACCACTGTTAAACCTATCAGCCTTAGGATGGCCTTTGCCCTTAAACCTTTTTCCCCTTCCCCCCATTTTTGCTTCATTTCATTTTGTGGTGCAATTTACCATTGATAACCAGTGCTAAAGTGGTTAGGCTCATTCTCCTAAACAAGGTGAAATCGGGTTACACCTCACTGGTATATTTAATTTATAATTACTTCATAGAGTGGTATACCATATACCCACTGCCTGTAAATTAAATGCTACTAGTGGACCTGCAGCGCTTATTGTGCCACTCTCTTATTTAGCCCCTTAAAACATGTACCAGGCCTGCCATAGTAACCTGAATTTAGTTTTAAAATGCCAGTCCAACTTGGAAATGTAACCCTCTTGCAAAGCCTGAAACTCTCCTTTCATTAGATGTACATTACCCCTAAGGTAGGTCCCAATTAGCCCATAGGGCAGGGTGTATTGTATTTAAAGCAGCGACATGTAGCTTTACTTGTCTGGTAGTGAAAAACTCATAAATTTGTTTTTAACCACCGTGAGGCCTAACTGTCCCCTAGGATAACACAGAATTGCCTTCTAAATTTTAATAAGTGCTAACATTCGATTGTAAACTGATAAGCATTTCATACTTGGTATCTGTGAAATTGCAATAGAAAATCCTCTTCAATGGTAAAATCAGATTTTCAATTACAATTTTAAAAATGGAACTTTTATAAAGTTGTCATTTTCCTGCCCTTTGCTATGTGGTGTATACAGCCTGTCCTAGGTCACCTGCCTGGGTGTAGCTGGCAGTCGGAATTTGTTAATTCCTCCCAGGCACTCACACAATAAAGGTATTAGGTGTTCCTGAATGGGCCATCTGCTGGCAGGTTGAGGGGGTTGGAGCTGGGCACAGCCCCACTTGCAACTGGACAAGCTGTGTTCTGCCTTCACACAAATGACTTGTCACCGCTGTATGTAGGTGCACTGAATTTTCCCTGCAGCGAGCCAGCATGGAGCCAGGGCAGGGGAGTCAGGAATGTTCAAGCACTTCGAAGGAAAACCTCTGGATACTTTTCTGAATTGAAAGAATGCACTATGTATAAAAATAGGGCCCTCACTCTTATGGACTTGCGGAAGGACTTGTAGTGTAGTTCCTATCTTCCCAATAGGCTCTGCGCATTGGAATAATACCTACAGCAGTAAAGGCCTAGGCCAGACGTTAACTAGGTCTACTACTGTCGATACTAGACTTAAGTTTTGGGTTTGTCAGCGTAGCTCAGAGTTCGCTAGAAACTTTCTCGAATGTTCAGGAACGAATTAACTCCCCTGATTAGACAAGAAGGGATTTAGTTTCTGACAACCATAGAACATGACAACTTTGCTCTCCCCTAATCAAGAGTGTATCTCCAGAGTCGTGTGAGCACAAGGCAATTATTTTACTCAGTCAGTACGTGCATTCTTAGTCTCATCAGATTGTAGAGAAAAGGAAGAGACGGGCGTGTTCAATAAAAAGGTGTTATTTATTGATCAGTCTCTTTTCTCGTACAAGAGAAATGGATCGATATTATTGCAATACTTATAGTTAAGTAAAGTGCATACATTAAAAGCAATAGTATAAAATAATACTGTAAAAACATTGATATGGTTTCTGAGCCATATGATGTTTAAAATGATTAAAATATATTTACATACACATATACATTTGACTAAACGTACTCAACTGGTGTTTCTAAATACGCCTACCCCGTGTACCTGACCTAAGTCTAATGCGTGGGCGGGAATAGAAAGTTACAGTTTAAGTTAAGTTTGTTTTTGCCAAGTGAATAACTAAAGAATTCTCTGTGAGGGGTTATTCAGTTCTGTACCTGGAAGTTAGGATGAATGAGGAATGGTATCTCTTTCTCTGGTCTCGATATTCCAGGCTGCCTGCGAGGGCTGCCCAGAAACGCCGGTGCTGGATTCTCGGCAGGAGAAAGCAGCGCGTCTCTCAGCGCGTCAGGAAGGCGGGGCTGCTGCCAGCGGGGTCTGCTCTGCTTCTGGGCTTCGGCAAGTATGGCTGCTCCGTCTCGTCACCACGCGTGTGTTTGCATAGGGCAAGATCGGCAATATTTATACCTTAAAGGTGCCGAGATTGACGTAAGGATGGACATAGATACGTCAATAAAGATGTCATACGACTTGCTCGTTAGCACATTCTTTTACTGAAGTTCTCTGTGAAATCAAAACAATGGCCGCACTGATTTTCCAGGTTGTCATAGGTTTGATTTGTTATGAGAACGTCGTATGCCTTATCAGGGGCTGGAGGAATGTCGCTTGTCTAATTAGATCTCAAGCGTTATGACCTACTCAGATAACACGTTCCTGTGCCGTAGTGTGACTGCGTCAGATAACGGTATCTGCATCATGGGGGCTTTTCTTGCCTCATGGGCTGACTGTTAGTTAACTTGATAGTTAGTTTAACCAGAATAGGGTCAGGAATAGGGGGATCGATTCAGAACCTATAGGAATACATGACACCCACTCCACGCTAACTATGGTCATATTTACTAATCTATGCATAGTATAACATAGTACAACATACTATAGAGTATAGTGTATACCTCACCACCCCAAAATACATAAATGCATTTTGAAATTTTCAAATATACTGAAAAATTGCAGTCATATATATTGTATGCACTTAAGCTATGAATTAAACGCTAAAGTAAACACGCATTTGTAGACATTATTGCTTATTTGGTATATGAGAAATACACATGAAATGGCTCTTAATATGGCTATACAGAAAGAAAGTTCGAGACCATTTCATCACATAATAAAATATTTGTGAACATACCAGCGGGCAACTAAAGTTTATAAAGTATCTAAAAATAGAAATCTTAGTTCTCTAGGAATAGTTTCTTACTTTAAGCAGAAGATAAGTGTCCCGAAAATTTTGTAAAAAATAATATGGGGCTGCTAAAAAATTGCTGTCCGTGAACTGGTGGGAAAAATTGTTCATGTGACTTTATTTTTAAAGTTGAAGGCCGAATTCAGGGAACGCCGTGTGCGAGCTTGCTCAAAAGTCTCTATTTCTGTTCTGGAGAGAACATCATATCATTAAGGCTTTCGAAAAAACTGTCAACAGCTTCATGGGAAAGTTCCATTAAGTCGGAAATAGGTGTAACCATGCATTCGTGCGCATGATTGTCTCCATTGACATTCTGATTCGCATTGCTGACAGAAGGTCGTACCTGATCGATGCTGCTTTCATCTTGAACTTCACTACTCTTCAATCGTAGTGGTGAAGATTCCACGAATGCCGTCATCAGGATTGGCAGCCTTTGAGGGCAGCACAGAGCGTGAACCTTGGTAGGAACCAACAATGTATCTGCATCCACTGGCGCATCCGATTGTAGCGTCAGACAGGTGTCTAACACGCATTCTTCTCCGCATAGCAGACACCTCAATACAGGTAAAACACATCTTTGCCACATTGGTCGAAATGATAGAAACCAAGTCATGTTCAGGTCTCTAAGCCGGGAGAGTCCCAGGATTTTTGATATCCGGTCCCGGTATCCAATGGCTAGGATTGTTTCTTCCATTGTCGCGAGAGTTTGATCTGTGACATGGGTTGCCATAACGAAAAATAAGGACTAAGAATAGGATTCCTGCAATTAGTCCCAGGATCAGGGGAAGTCCGCCAAAAATCGAATGGACGAAATCTGGAAAAATACCCAGTATGGCTTTGAATGGTGTTAATGCCATCGAAAATACTGTCTTAAATACCTTTGAGACCCCAGTGGTATCAGAAATATTTAAGATTTCGCTCAGGATTTCCGCGAAATGTACGGGGGAATTAGTTGATAATAATGTATGTATCTCTGCAGTCGTCCTTGCGACTTGTAGATCATACGTTTCTTTTGATGACGTGAGCCTTGTAGGCGTCTGAAGAAGCACTGTTTTCATTCTGCTTAAAGTATCTATTCGAATAGAAGTAATTTTCAAATTGGGCCATGCCCTTGCCTCCCTGTCTGGAAAGGAGCTGGGGAACAAAGAACGTCCACAGCACTTGACCTTCGCAGTCGTAGTGACTAGATAAGGAGTCCCGGGCATAAGACTACAACATTTGCGGTCTACAATAAGAATGTAACTCCCATTATAGAGTCTTTGAAAGAATGGTTCTATTTCAGTTGCAGGTGCGCCTTGCTGGTGACATGAAAGGTTGTATGAATTCCCTTCACAGGCTCCATGCAAACTAATTCCGTTACACAGAAGCGTGCCGCTTAGTGACATGGCACAATTGTTGCCACTAAGAAACACTTTCTGTCCTTTATTACTGACACATGCATGTGAATAGGGCAGGTTCCAAGTTGTTTTAAGGTACCCCTTCCCCAATTTCTCGTACATGCCAGCCTGTATATATTTTTGGCAGTATTGAAACCTGAAGGTTGAGATTGGAATATTTATGATTCCGTGGATTATCCATTCACTGACAGGTCGTTCTGACATTGTCATTGGTAATCTTTCTAGTTTTTCAATGCTCAAGATTGTATAATCAGCACCCTTTTGCGCCATACCGATTTGTCTATCAGTAAGGTTAAAGATTTGGAATAGTGACGTTGTGTTGATTAAACGCCAAGGCACATAGCCTGAACGCAGATTTTGTAACGTCCAGCCAAGCTGTACAATAGAACGCAATTGTGACTGACCATGTTGTAATAACAGTAAGTCTTGCGATAATATATCGATTGCTGAAGACACAATGCTGTCCAATGAAAAAATTCTGGAGGACAGAGTCATTAACCCATTGTCCACTACAGAAAGTGATTTTTCCAAATTAATACGGTCAATTTCCCGTATTCTCTCTGCTGTTTCAATTTGATTAACCTTCCAGGCCTCATTGTATGCTGCATATACAGAGGCTGCTATGAAACGCTTTTGACGCTGTTTGCGTGGTCCCATTATGAAATCACGCAAGTCAGCACCATCAGTAAGTAAAGTTAGGTGTTGCTTAATTTCAGGCAGTGTGAAAGTTTGTAGCCACTGAAGGCATAATTTGCCCACACTGTAGGTTGTTATTATCCCTGGGTGATGTCTTTGGGGATATCTAGGGTCTGGCCTGGTTATTTTGAACCCCTGTGTTTTATTCAGGAATCTGTCTTGACAGTTATTTGTATCTGTGGGCCAGATTAACCATTGTTTCCAATCAGGATGTGTTCTGTTTTGGTTTAATATATGGTTTACGTCTATCTCTTCATCCGTATCAGAGCTATTGCTAAACATTGTTGGCTTTGGAATAGACGGTTTATTTAAAACTTTGATTTTGGCTAGGCCAAGACAGGTGGTTTGTTGAACAGTGTCATTTAAAAATATCATTTGTTCTGGGATCATGCAAGCTCTAAACAAAGCTTCTAAACCCTGTACTTGCCATTCTTTTGTACCCCAAACACTTTTCAAATCAACATTTTTGTCCCAATAATCAAATCCAAAAGTATTCATTTCTTCGAAGAATGAATCTGAATATATCAACTTTGTGTTGGTTATCATGGTTTTCATCCCTGTCTTGTTTGACAATTTAAAATAAAATGTTTCAGCATTACTTGTGTTAAAACCTGAAAAATATGAATATTTGTCGTAAACGGTTCTTGAGCTCCCTTTTGGAGGTGTTGCACGATGTTCCCATTGATTATAATTTAAAACATTTCTAGGTTGTGCAGATTTATGTAAAAAATGGTTACCATAGTGGTTATAGCAATACATACTATCATAATTTGTAGAACCTTGCAAATAATCATGTTTTGTAAATTTAGCAGACATTACTAAGTCAGACATCATGTTATTAATGCTTTCGAAGTCCCAATCATCAGCAAATGAGTTTGGTTTTGCAAAGTCACTCAAGGAGATCTTGATTTGGTGTGGATATTTCAGGATCTCGACCGGACCATAAATTTCATAGTCAGTGTTGTCCCAGGCTACCCCACCAGGTATAGGATTGGCTGTGAAGTTGGCTGAAGAAAGTTCTCTTTTCTCGACGTGTGAAGATGTGTGTGGTTTGAGGACCAAGTTGATGTTCTGACTTGCTGTGTCCATTTTAGCATATTTTCCCTCAATGAAGCGTCCCAAAGTTAATACCATGATGAGCCAAAGTATGAGGATAAATGCACCAAAACCCACCCAAAATTCAATCCATGGAGAAATCAGATATGTTTCTTTCAGTTGGTTCAAAAGTTCCTTAGCTTTGTCTTTAAAGGATTTTGATGATGGCTGTGTCTTTGATTCACTGAGGCTTTCAGAGGAATCATCGAAGTTGATGAAGTAGCCGGATGCAGTTCTGTCAATTGTTCCAATTGGTTCAGGATTTTTGTTTCTTGAATTGTCACCTGGTACTTCATTATAGACTGGTGTGTCTCTGCTAAATGTTTTTATTTGGGTTTTCAGAGGTCTGAGTTCTATTGCATTGTTGCATAGTCCTTGTTGTTCTTCTGTAGGCGTTTCGAATGTGATGAGCCTCTTTGTTAGGACCTCTGTACTGGTAGCAAACCTTGGTGTTCTGCTACTTATTGGGAGTCCACTTGGCCTACTGTTTGTTATCGGCCACATGTTGTGGTTTTACCAGGTCGATGGATACAACTCGGTTCTCCTTTTTACCAGCAAGTGGCGGTAGTACAACTGATCTTGTCCTGTTGACAGACAAGACAGGAACTGCTTTTCTGTAAGAAGGCCCAAATTCCTTCTTTACCGCGATCTTCTCCCTGACTAGATCCCCGACTTTTGGAATCCAGACAGGTCTTGCTGGGACAGGTGGTGATTCTTCAGTGGTTGTTGGCTGTTGTTTCAACTGTATGTTGCTCAGGTCTTTTCTTGTTTTGTTTAAGTCCTGCAAAATAGCCAAACGGTCTTTGACATCAAAGCTTTTTTCTTTAACCACTGAAGTCTGACTGTCGAGGTCAGAGATAATCATTCTAGTTCCAAATAATAATTCGTACGGACTGAATCCCTTCAGAGAATTTCTTGGCAAGTTATTTAGACTACGTTGGACACTTATTAGATGTTTGACCCACCCAGCTCCCGAACCTAATACCTTTGCCGTTATAGATTGTGTTATGTCACGGTTTTTTCTTTCAACAATTCCGTTCCCCTCAGGGTGAAATGGAAAGAGTACCGCAATTGCACGCCCATGCTGACCATGGCCTCCTTATAAGCCCGAGAGCTAAAAGCAGGACCATTGTCCGAATGCAGCATGCCAATTGCGTATGTGCCGATAAAGACTCGCAAATCTTTTATAACAGTTCTGGCGTCAGCCGTTCGCTGGGGCCACATCCATATAAATCTCGTGCATGAGTCCACTGCAACCAAGATATATTTATAGTTACCATCCCTTTGTAAGGGACCGCAGTGGTCTAGATAAACACAGGCTAATGGTTTATCCGAGATTAGAAGGGGCGTCTGCGCTGGACGTCTCACCGTTGATACTTTCATTTTTTGACATATTTCACATGCTAGAACATAGTTCCTCGTTTGTCTTCTCATTTGTGGCCACCAGTATCTCTGTTTTAATAATGATACTGTGGCTGAGACGCCAGCATGAATAGAAGCAAGCCCCACGTTGGGCGCCATGTAGTGTAGTTCCTATCTTCCCAATAGGCTCTGCGCATTGGAATAATACCTACAGCAGTAAAGGCCTAGGCCAGACGTTAACTAGGTCTACTACTGTCGATACTAGACTTAAGTTTTGGGTTTGCCAGCGTAGCTCAGAGTTCGCTAGAAACTTTCTCGAATGTTCAGGAAAGAATTAACTCCCCTGATTAGACAAGAAGGGATTTAGTTTCTGACAACCATAGAACATGACAACTTTGCTCTCCCCTAATCAAGAGTGTATCTCCAGAGTCGTGTGAGCACAAGGCAATTATTTTACTCAGTCAGTACGTGCATTCTTAGTCTCATCAGATTGTAGAGAAAAGGAAGAGACAGGCGTGTTCAATAAAAAGGTGTTATTTATTGATCAGTCTCTTTTCTCGTATAAGAGAAATGGATCGATATTATTGCAATACTTATAGTTAAGTAAAGTGCATACATTAAAAGCAATAGTATAAAATAATACTGTAAAAACATTGATATGGTTTCTGAGCCATATGATGTTTAAAATGATTAAAATATATTTACATACACATATACATTTGACTAAACGTACTCAACTGGTGTTTCTAAATACGCCTACCCCGTGTACCTGACCTAAGTCTAATGCGTGGGCGGGAATAGAAAGTTACAGTTTAAGTTAAGTTTGTTTTTGCCAAGTGAATAACTAAAGAATTCTCTGTGAGGGGTTATTCAGTTCTGTACCTGGAAGTTAGGATGAATGAGGAATGGTATCTCTTTCTCTGGTCTCGATATTCCAGGCTGCCTGCGAGGGCTGCCCAGAAACGCCGGTGCTGGATTCTCGGCAGGAGAAAGCAGCGCGTCTCTCAGCGCGTCAGGAAGGCGGGGCTGCTGCCAGCGGGGTCTGCTCTGCTTCTGGGCTTCGGCAAGTATGGCTGCTCCGTCTCGTCACCACGCGTGTGTTTGCATAGGGCAAGATCGGCAATATTTATACCTTAAAGGTGCCGAGATTGACGTAAGGATGGACATAGATACGTCAATAAAGATGTCATACGACTTGCTCGTTAGCACATTCTTTTACTGAAGTTCTCTGTGAAATCAAAACAATGGCCGCACGGATTTTCCAGGTTGTCATAGGTTTGATTTGTTATGAGAACGTCGTATGCCTTATCAGGGGCTGGAGGAATGTCGCTTGTCTAATTAGATCTCAAGCGTTATGACCTAATCAGATAACACGTTCCTGTGCCGTAGTGTGACTGCGTCAGATAACGGTATCTGCATCATGGGGGCTTTTCTTGCCTCATGGGCTGACTGTTAGTTAACTTGATAGTTAGTTTAACCAGAATAGGGTCAGGAATAGGGGGATCGATTCAGAACCTATAGGAATACATCACAGACTCTCAGAGGACTGACTGCTCCTATGGCCTGATGTGTACTCTGCAAGACTCCTTTGCTGCACCTGAAAGAACTGCTTTGCTGCCTGGAACCTGCCTTGGACCCTCAGAGGCCTGCCCTGCTGCTTGAGCCCCACTTCATCACCTGAATGCAGGACTGCCAGAGTGACTCCAAGGGTTAGTTTGCTGGCCACCTATTTAGTGCCTCAGGGACAGAAAATGCTCTCACCATCTTGAACCCGCAGCTGGACCCAGCCTGAGGAAGTTGTGAACCCACAAGTGGTGCCCCTCCAGTCCTGGATCCTTTTAGTGTTAAATGGGACCATATAGTCAAAATCCAAAACTTGATACTTTTAATGTTTGGCTAAAACTGCTCTGAGAACCGATGGAAGACATGAACCAAAGAGCACATCTATACGCTCAAGATGTATCGCCAATCGCTCTGACTTTGCGGCTACTCTCCCTACGTTCTTTTCCACAAATGCAAATCATGTTCGCTGGAGATTTTTAACTTCCAAAAAAAGAGACTAAGTCAGAAAGTAGAAATCTTCACTGCGACTTTGTCCAGCGGCTCCCAACGACAACGCCTCCTCCTCGAACCCCGCCTGTAGCCTTGCCCTGCTGTCAGTATTGTGAATAAAGATGCAAATTCACATAGTAGGGCTGTCACTGGAAATAATCGCACTAAATGGGTAATACATTGTCTATGTAAAAATACAAGAGGTGTAGTAACATTAATGCATGGCAGGATTGTTTTGAATTCTGTTTGGCACTGAGTTAAATGTGTGGACGTTCAGCAATTGGAGCAAGACATTAAGGGCTTCATTACTGTGTCGGTCTGAAAGCATTCCCACTGACTCCGTGTCGGAAATTGGAATCAGTTCCAACTGACTCAGGTTCAGAGAGTCTCACCCACCGATTACAATGTTTCCGAACACTGTATGGGAGCAAGTGTTCCAACTGCAACACAGGCTCCTATTGAAAAAAAAGGTGCTTGCGGAAAACCTTGCAGGTTGTGTAGGGCACCCCATGGTGCCTGCCACACTGTGCATGGATGTAAAGAGAGGTCCCATGGACCCTAACCAGAAGCCTCAGAGTGAAGAGAGGCCTGCCCCACACACGCCCCCAAAGTCAGTTTCTGACAGCCTTTTTGTGTCTGACTGACCGATTTGGAAAGGCTGTCCGAATCTGACATCAAAATACATCGGTCAGAAATGCAATCCAGAGACCTGTACGATTTGTCTCTGAATGCCGGTTGGAACCAAGTCAAAAATACCAAATGCTTACCTTTCCTTCGTAATCGGTCAGCCGGAAATGTTTCCAAGTCGGTCAGAAACCTGGATTCTGACACGGATTAGGAAAATCCAAATTTCCGACCGACATTGTAATGAGGCCCTTAGTCTGAAGATTTATGATTTCATAAAGCTCTTGTTTTCATAAAGCCCTTGTTTAAAATCAAACATGTTTGCAGTGAGCTGTCCCAAAGGAGAAGAAGTTGGACAAAAGATTTCTGCCACTCCTAAAGCCTCATTTTCTGTATAATTAAGTTTTATAAGGAACTCCAAGTGAATATTTGGTAAACATTATTTAGTTTGGAGTTTAGTTTAGCAAGGTACCAAAAGTCATACATCCTGACATTTGGAAAAAGACAGTCTGAACTCACAGATTAACCTTGTTGATTGTTTCCTCCTTGCAAAAGGATTGCAAGCCATAAATCATGGCATTTGGAAGGGCTATAAATGAACTTAAAGTCTTTGGATATTTATTTAGAATTGTTCCGTGTTGACTTTTGGCAATCTTGGTGCCAGGAGAGAATTGGTTGTGTTATGAACCTATTTTTTTCTCTCATGTCTCCTTAGCATATTGGTGGGTGTAAACACACCTATTGACAATTTAGTGTATTCAAATATGTTCACAGATTACTAGAGGTGGGCAGATTTGGATGAATTTAGTAATTCAATGTTACTCAAGTAACGCAGAATAACTAATACATTCTGCCACAGGCAGAATCAATTAATCAGCACTGATTGTAATCCTTTTGAAGCCTATGATAGCTACTGCTGTGATTTGAGCTACATTGTGTAGACCATTGGCTAACTATGAAGTTTCTTTTTAATGGAAGATGCACTTGTTTTTTATTTCTGACCGGAGTCTCGCCATGATTCAATTTCGAACGCAGGAGAGTGACAGCGGAAGACCAGTTGTTGGAGGCAGTGGAGGGCTGACTGCAAGCGCCTGGATGGCTTGTGGAGCCTGAGGACGGTGTGAAAGGAATTCCTAAAGAAGGGTGAAAGAACCACCATGTGTCAGGGGGCAGAAAGTGCGCCTGAGGCCAAGGCACTGCACACCTGTAAGAGATCTGTCAGGGTTGGATGAGAGTATTCAAAAGAAGACAGGAGGATTACATGATGGCTTCCTAGGAGGTTGGGTTGTCTTGCGCTGCAACACCTGAGACTTCTCATTCTACCATACAACGGCAAACATTTTCTAAAGTTAGATATGTGAAAACAACACATTTCAGGCTGTAGATTCCAATATGCATTGGAAAGTAGCATGCTATAATATTAACAAATGGCAAAGCAAAACCCAAAGGAGCAAAAGGGTTCTCATTTCAACCGTAGTGTGGAAAAGTTTGACCAAAATCTAAATAGGATAAACATTTCCAACACATAAATATGGCCATAAATTGGGCTCAAGAGTCACTCTGTAAAGTTATGTTTCTACACCGATAATCGCTGTGTCATTTTAGATATTCAACAGCATTAAAGGTAAAAGGGGAGGGGTCGCTCCTTATTCTGTAGTAAATACTCACTGTATAATTGCTTTGTCCTCTCTCTCACCTCCTGCAAGAGTTCTACACCTCACCAGGTGATGATGTTGAAAGGGCGAGATTTTGATCGATACCTCATCACTATTGATCCAAACCTCGATCTGGTCGACTGAACCTTTGTTGCCTGTCTTGGAGGATGAAAGTGCCCCTGTACCAAACCAGTTCACCCAAATAAAGGACTCTGCTCCCAAAGATCACAAACAACTTCTAGCTTTCAAAAGTTTATTGTAAAGATATGATAAGCTGCAAATACAGGCATCTCAGAATGAGATTCACGAGATACACAGGTCCAATTACATACATGTGCTCTCGGAAAGCCCTCAGACGAGCGACGGAAATCACTAACACAAGTTCTAAGAATAATAAAGCTATCAGCATTGACGCATATCTCTCCTTCATTTAAGTTGGAGGAAAACGCACAGGTTAGGCTGTCCCTACCCTGCTCTAGATGGTATCCCTACTTAACCAAATCCCAACCTAACAAAGGTGTCAGCAGTGAATGACCCCCAAGGGAAGTCACTCACTCTAAGTCTCTTGGTGAAAACCTATAGTTCTCCAGTCATGACCCCTCTCTGCCTACCCATCCGCTCTCTAAAGGGTCCTCAGGTATCTGCTCTAACTCCACCCAGGGGTGCTGTCCCTAATACAAAACAGTCAACAACAATTGAGACGCCCCTTGCGAGACGCCCCTCACGTGGTGTAGCTTCTGGCTTTTTCCATGATGCTTTGTATTGGGCCTCATACGTTAGAGTTGACCTTGCTTCTCAGACTCTTCTCCGGCCCGCTGATACCCCTTAAACATTCCGGAACCCTCCTCCATGTCTGGGCCGCCTACTGAACAGACCTCTATTCATTCATTTATAATTGGATCCCCCCTTTCCTTGCAGACAGACATCTGCTGCCAAGAACCCAACTCTCATAGACTTCCAAAAAGGCCTGCAACATTTCTTGGCCCAGACATGGACGTGTAAATTAATGTTAAAACATTTCAGGCCTATAATATTTCTCATCATGATTATAGCATTCAACTTCTTCATTAATTAAAGCATGTTAATACACTTATTCTATTATTCAGTAAACATCTCTATAAATCATGGCCCATTTAATACAATGACCAAAACATTAATACAATCTATGTCGTGAAAAGAAACATCTTCCCTTTTAGCTCTGGCCCTGAGGCCTACCACATTCTGCGTTTAACCACATACCATCTTACATTTTAACAGCTACACGACATGGATTCAGAAATAATCACATCTACTAAAATCATATAGTGTCACACATTTCTGTATTAGTTCCACTTCTATTTAAATCTCTACATTAGCTATACATTCAGAATATAATTATAGATACTATTAGCACTCATGGCATTTCTCCTCATGATTTGTGCTTACTACAGGTAAGTGTGATGCACTCATACATTTAGGTCAGTTTGCGCTCTCTCAGTTCCCCCCTTTGATGACCTCTCGGGGTCATCACTAACATTTAAACTGCAGTTATTGGTAGCATAACTTGTCTCTGCGCTTCCAGAGCCCTCAGACTCCTGTACTGATTATCTTGTATGGCAGCCAATCTCTGCAGCTGTTCTCTTTGGGCCCTTTCTGACCTTCTTGCTCTGTACCAATTGTATACCCTCACCAATCCCCACAATATGATCCCACAGATCAATATTATGATGATAGGTTTTAGTATATACCACACAAAGCTTTTGCCTAAGGTGGAAATCCACCCTCCAACTTCACTCATTCCGTGGCCCACCTTTTCCCAGACATTTTCTCTACTCAAGTCTTCGATCTCTTTGTGAATATCCGTTATGTTCCTAATAACTTTTTCAAGGGGTTTTGAATTGTCTGGAATGTAAGTGCAGCATTCCTGGACCTTCAAAGCCTTACAGACTCCGCCCTCTTTTGCTAGTAGGACATCTAACGCAAGACGGTTCTGAAGAACCATAGCCCTTATCGATTGCATCTCTCCTTCTACCAGCATTAAGGACTGAGCAGTGCTGGCAGACAACCTGTCGACAACTGTTGCCAGTCGTCTAATTTTAACATCATTAAGGATTACTCCCAAAAGAGGGAACATAGCTCCAAAGACATCTCCAACCATTTCTGCATCTCCTATATCTCTCCTTCCCCTCGATGATGTCTTGCCCTCAATGATCACTAAGTCTTGTGCATGATATATTTTGGGGAAGACAATTGCTAAGTAACATGATCCATACCAGTTGTCAGGTAGTCTCACATAGGCATTTCTTCCACATACAAAATACACATTTGGAATCACTTGCATTCCTTTCAGGAAATCCTTAGTATAGTACTCTATATTGAAAGCATGTTCACAGTCAACTTCTCCCACGTATACATTTTCATAATACGTTTTGGCTCGGTGAAGACATAGCTTTCCTCTCTGCGTCTTATCTAAAGCTATTGGACCACTACTACCCTTTCTCTTGTGTGCCTTCTCTTCCTCGGTCCAATCTGTTTTCCATTGTCCTGATTTTTTCAAAATCTTTTGTCTCCTGTAACGATCATCCACCTGCCCTATGAACTTCTTCTCGACTTCTGACACCTTGCATGTCAGGTTATTTCTACGGGCATGTGAAGTATCTAAGGTAATCCAAGGAATGAAGAACTTGGCCAATCTGTCTTCACTCTTCCAGTAGTCCCATTTGTTCATCTGCTTATAATTTGGGACTTCTGGCAACACTGAATCATAATTGGAGAAATAGTATTCAAAACTATCTCTCTCATAAAATATACTAAGCAATAAGCTACATGTAATGCCATATGTCAGCGGGAGGTGATGATATCGGATGCCTTCATCTACCGACGCCGGCAACTGCATGCAGACGTAACAATCCTTAACCTCCATGGCATCCACGTATTCATATAAGAGTTTAGCATAAGCATTTGACCTAAAGTCTCCTTGGGACTCATCTACGTGTAACCTACGGGCCTCTGCAGCTAATAACGCTTTCTCTTGAGTGTTTTCTCTTTTCTCACCAGCAACAGTAGGTGTAAGCGTTTCTACAGAATTCACATCAGTTACCTTTGCCTCTTCCTCATGTCCCTTTACATAAGAAATTGTTACCACTAAAGCTATTAATATTATCACTCCTACTATTAGTGTACCTATTATACATTTAGCTCTGCGGTTCGGGGTGCCGGCCTCCATTTCGTCAGACAATATGGCTCTCTCTTATCTTAGCAAAAAGTTCTTTTCCTCTTTTTCCTTTACAGTCTCTTTTTAATCCTTTTGTCTTTAGAATCCACACAACTGGAAGCTGACAACCTTCTTCGCAAAAGTCCTTTCACAGTTCAATAAAGACAACCCTAGCCCTTCTCCATCAACTCAAGGGAAGTTCCCTAAAATTCTCTGCTTCCTGGGCGCTAGGTAATCTTCTTTTTTCTGTTCACTTTATTTACAAAGTCCTTTAACAGTCTACTATCAAGCCTGTGCCTGCAGCTTCAATAGCATAGTTCAGTATTTCCAAACGAAGATTGTGCTCTTCATGTGCTGTTATCGTTGTACCAAAGTCGGGGAATTGCAATTCTGAAAGGAACATGTGTTTTAACTTGCTGAGGCGGGGAGGTCTGGGGAGCATGAATGTTAGTGACCCTTCTTGTTCGACTCCGGGTACCAACAGTCGTATTTCCACGGTGATAATGGGCTCAGAACTGGACACCACCACCGCTCGGATCCTCCCCGTCTCCGGTTTCACAGACATTTGTCGCCAGATATGTCCACTCAGGTGTGGAGTATCTTCTGTTAGGCACACGCACTCTTCTTGACCTTCTTCGGTCGGGTGCTTCAGCGCCCTGAGCACCTTCTTCTGGGTCTGAGTCTTCTGATATCGGAGGAAGGGTTACCTCTGGAGTTGACCTCAGGCTAGAGCTCCTTCTTTGCGGCCAATTAGCTTCTCCACGTGCCCTTCTACTCCTTCTCCTTCTTGTCTGTTCTCGCTCTCTGTCAGACCTGTCAGTGTCTGACTCGTATTCCCAGCTACTTTCCCCTTCTGTAGCGTCTTCCGTTTCGCTGTTGTACTGACCGTCCTCAGCTTGGTCAGACTCGTTCCCTGCTTCCGCTGGCACCTCTACAGCTTGGCTAGCCCCCTCTATGGCTTCTCGGTCCTCTTCTGGACTTCTATCCGAGAGAGGAGCTGTTTCTTCCCGAGGTGCTGGAACCCTTCGCGTATGTGACGCGTGGATCCAATTGGGCAGGCCTCCCACCTTCACAGCTGTGTTCGTGATCAGGATGATCTGGAAGGGCCCACGCCAACGAATATCCAAGCAGCTTCTTCTCACATGTTTTTTCACCAGGACCCAGTCCCCAGGGTACAGGTCATGGCACGGGCCCTGGCACGCTGGAACCTCGGCAGCCTGCACCTGAAGGGACACAGAACGAATGGCGTCAGACAGCCCCTTACAATAGTCCAGGATCATATCATCTGTGATATTTAACAGCGCAGTAGTTGGGACAGATGGCAGCCTCATTGCTCTCCCCATTAACACCTCATGTGGGGATAACCCCGTTCTTCTGTCTGGGGTACTACGAAGGCTCATGAGAACCAATGGCAGGGCGTCAGGCCAACTCAGGGTCGTTGAGGAACAAACTTTGGCTATTCTGGCCTTGATCGTGCCATTGATCTGCTCCACAATTCCTGAGGCTTCTGGTCGGTAACTGCAATGCAACTTCTGATCAATATTCAGAGCTGCGCAAATCATTTTCACAAGCTCGCTGTTAAAATGGGTTCCCCTATCTGATTCCAAAAAGGCCGGCACCCCGAAGCGCGGAATGAGTTCCCTAAGCAGTAACTTGGCCACTGTGAGGGTGTCGCACCTACGTGTAGGGTATGCCTCAACCCATCTGGAGAACACACAAACAACCACCAGGACATAGCGGAGGCGGTTGCACCTTGGCATTTCAATGAAATCTATCTGCATTCTATTGAACGGACCTCCAGACCTTCCTATGTGGCTCAGCGCAACTGGTGTTCTTTTTCCTACGTTCAGCTGCTGGCAGGTTACACAACGCTGGCACACTGCTTCTGCTGCTATTCTAAACTTAGGATTGTACCAAGTCTGTCTAAACACTCTCAGCATAGCATCTCTCCCTAAGTGTACGGGACCATGTATGAGTCTAGCCATTGGACTCACCATCTCATTGGGCAACACTGCTCTGCCGTCTGCTGAGACCCAAAAATGGGACTCACCCATTACACATCCTGCCTTTTCCCATGTTTCTTTTTCAATATCAGGAGCATTTTCTTGCATGTTTGACAATTCATCCCAAGTATCAACAGTTTCCAATATCATGGCTAATTCAGTTCTTACATTTATTCCGCCCACTTCCACCTCTGTGAAAGAGTACCCTTGCTCCGCGCAATACCGCGCAACTTCATCGGCATATCTATTGCCTTTTGAAACGAAGTCCTCATTTCTGGTATGTGCGGTGCACTTTACAACTGCGATACCTGCTGGGCATTGCAACGCCTCTAACAACAGGCGCACAAACTCTCCATTGCGAATGGGAGAGCCTGAAGAGGTCATGAAGCCTCTTTGAGACCATAACTGTCCGTAATCATGAACTACCCCATAACCATATTGGCTGTCGGTGTATATGGTGACTCGAATTTGATTGCTTGCCAAACAAGCACGTGTCAAGGCAATAATTTCAGCTACCTGAGCGGAGTGTACTCCTTCTAGGCACCCAGCTTCCACAACTCCAGTAATTGTACAAACAGCATAAGCTGCTCTCAACTGCCCAACTTCGTCTCTTACACATGAGCCATCGACAAAGAAAATTTCGTCTGGGTCGGTCAGTGGCTCATCTACGATGTCGGGTCTGGGTTTGGTGCATAGTTCAGTCACATCAAGGCAGTCATGGTCTGTACATTCATCATCATCCTCGATATCATTTGGGAGTGGCATCAAGGTAGCAGGGTTCAAAACAGAGCATCTCTTGAGGGTCACATTCTCTGCAGCAAGAATAACTTGCTCATATCGCGTGAGCCTGCTGTTGGTCAGATGCTGTGTTTTGGTCCTGGTCATCAACAGTTCAACAGAATGGGGCACGCACACCTCTAACGGGTGCCCCATGACGATATTTTCACATCTCTCAATGCTGACACCCGTTGCAGCAACGGATTTGAGACATCCGGGCAACGCTGCGGCTACTGGGTCTAAAGTAGCCGAGAAATAAGCAACTGGTCTACGGGCATTCCCATGGATTTGGACTAACACAGACAACGCGCAACCTTCTCTCTCACAACAGTAAAGAAAAAATGGTTTATTGTAATCAGGCATTCCCAATGCCGGAGCACGACACAGGTCCTCTCGCAGCTGTAGGAATGCCATCAAACAGTCTTTGTCCCATGGTACCGGGTCGCTCACCTCCTTGTGCGTCAGTTTTTGCAAGGGCTTTGCTTTCAGTGAAAAGTTCACGATCCACTGTCGGCAATAACCCACCATCCCTAGGAACATCCTGACCTCTCTCTGTGTCTTAGGCGCATTCATTTTCATGATCGCCTCTATCCTGTCTGGTGACACCTTTCGTTTGCCTTTTTCTATTCTGTGTCCCAAGTACTGCACTTCTGTCAGGCAGTACTGCAATTTCCCCGGGGACACCTTGTGCCCATTGGCAGCTAGGTGATTTAACAAAGCAATGGAGTCCTCCCTGCAAGCTTCTTCTGTTTCTGACGCCACGAGGAGGTCGTCTATGTACTGGACCAGAACTGACTTCTGGGGCAGCACTAGACTTTCAAGATTTTTCTTCAAAAGCTGGTTAAAGATCGATGGGCTCTCTGTATACCCCTGAGGGATACGACACCATGTTAGGACGCGATTTTCCAGCTTAAATGCGAAAAGAAAATGGCTTTCTTCGTCCAGAGGGATCGAAAAGAAAGCCTGACAAAGATCGATCACAGTGAACCACTCTGCTTGGAATGGAATCTGAAACAGTATCACTGATGGATTCGGTACCACTGGACAACACGAAACGACTATGTTATTAATCTTTCGAAGGTCCTGTACTATCCGAAATTTCCCATTTGGTTTCTGCAGACCCATAATCGGGGAGTTGCATGGACTACCCACGATTTCTTTCAGTATTCCCTGTTTAATCATGGACTCAATCACGGGTTTTATGCCTGCAATCGTTTCTGGAGTCAATTTATATTGGGGTGTTCTTGGGAACTCAGCATGCGGTTTCACTACAATTTTCACTGGGTCCACCCCTTTTACCAATCCTATCTCTTCCCCAGTGAAATCCCATACTTCTGGTGCCACTGTCTCTCTCAAGTCCCAGGGGAGCTCATCTACTGTTAAAGTAGGATACAGCTCCACGCATATTCTTGAGTTTGCAACTTTGAAATCTGCGTCATCATCATTGGTCAATACCTCCACTCCCTGAGGTGTGCAATATATAGTACAATTCAATTTACACAACAGGTCTCTTCCTAGCAGACACACAGGACTTGAATCGCAAACCACAAACTGGTGCTCATCGCTGTACTTCCCTATTTTCACCTGTACCGGTTCTGTCAATTGGCTGGTTATTCTCCTGTTTGCGACCCCCACCACCTGTATGGTCTCTCCAGACATGGGCAGGTCTGGAACTGCAGCTGATCTGATCGTGGATCTAGTGGCTCCTGTGTCCACCAGAAATGTCGTAGGGCACCCTGCTACTTCTGCTTCCACATAGGGTCCCCTCTGGTCCACCTCCAATGCTGCCCCGAGGGTGCAGTCTTCTCTTTCCACTCTCTGTCCGGTTAATGGGTCCACATAATAGCACTCTTCCCCTTCTACAAACAGGGGCATTTGTCTATAGGTCTTACCCATAGACCCTACTCGAGGAGGTTGCGGGAACTGGGCTCGGGGAGGAGCCCCCCCCCCTTTGAGCACCTTTCCTTGGTATGGCGTCACCCCTCTTGTAGGCGCGCTCTGGACCTCTTCCTCCTCTATCTCTTGTTCCCCTATCTCTACATTGTAGGGGCACTCGCGTTTCCAATGCCCCACCTCGTTACACTGGTGGCACCTAGTCGTTTTCTTCAAGGCAGCTATATCTAATCTGGGTCTAAAGGTGGAACTCTCCTCATTGCCCTTGTTCTGACTGTACTGCTTCTTTCCTCCTGTACCTGTTCCTTGCTGCTGTTGCTGTTGTCCCCCCTTCCCTGCTGCCTGCATCTGTACCACCATCAACTTTTCTTTTAATTTCTTAGCCTTGGAGTCTATCTCATCACAGCAGTACCTGGCATATCTCAGTATTTCGTCTAGGGGTTTACTTTGCCAACAAATCGAGTGTTGCTGAATCATTAAACTAATATCCGGTCTCAGTCCCAGGACGAACTTGGACACAAATTGCCCTATGTCTTTTGGATCCATTACATCCAAGCCGCTATACTGTTTAAACGCCTTCAGCAATCTCTCGTAATATTCGTGGACTGTCTCCTTGGGTTCCTGTCTTGTTCGGTCTATTCTGACCCAATCTATGTCTTGCATTGGCACTTTCTCTTTCAGCCAAGTCATCACTCTCTCGAATTTTGCCATCACAGTCTCGGACGGCCCATTAGTCTTAGCATCTCTCTCTGGCTCCGTTGTGGGCCACTCAGCGCTAACCTTGCATGCGGTCCACAGATCTCCTGGTACTACAATGTCAAACAGCGTGTTCAGATCTATCCATAGGACCTTTGAGATTTTTACAAATCTCTCCACTTGCTTGTACCACTCCACTGGGTTTTCCCGTAATTTGGGGAAGGAGGTGGTAAAAGCAGCTAAATCTCCCCTACTCCAAGGGACATGTACATAGTTCCCATTTGCGACTTCACGCAAAGGGTAAGCTTCTATTCCCTGTTGTCCTCCTGGTGTCATACCAAGCGTGCTTCTCCTGCCGGTCCCTTTCTTGGACCACCTCTCTTCCCACTTATCTAGTGCCCTCCATGTCCTTATTCCAGCGATCAGTTCCCTTATGTGCGTTTTCAGCCCAATCGTTCTCCTCTCATCTAGGTCTCGATCTGTATAATGTAGCCTGTGGTTACCCTGTAATGCTTTGGTTCTTGACAAGTCCACCATATATTTGCCTGCTAGTTCGACTAACTTCTCATGGACTGCTCTCGCTTTTCGAGTAATGTCCTTTGCCATATACAGTATTTCATCCTGTTCATACATTTCCATTCTTTCTAAAGGCAGGGTACCATCTACCATATCATCCAGGTCTGACCTTAAACTGGCGACATCGAGTCTCTTGGCTTTTATCTCAGCTCGCAATACGTCTTTCGAAGGGGGCTCACTGGTCTCCCTACCATCCCAACTTCGAGCTCTACGTTTGGGCTCGGGAGAGTTAAAGGGTGCCCTCCCTTGCTCCCATCTCTCCAGGTCCCATGCTCGGCCATCCGATCTTGGAAGGTGATGGAACACGGGCCTGTTACCCCTACTCTTGCTCTGCCCACTCTCTTCTTCTTCTCTCCTCTCACCGCACACCTCTCTGTTATTTTCCCTCTGTTCTCTACTCTCCCTTTGCCTAGTATCGCTTAGTATCCGATACGATCCTTCCTGGTTCCCCATATTCCCTGGGCTGCGCTCATTTCCGTCATCACAGGGACTATGGTGCGACCTCTCACAACTCCCATTCTGTTCTCTGTTGCCGGGCACACAGTGTGGACACTTAAAGCTGTTTCTGTACTCTTGCGCTCTCCTCTCCTCTTCACTGAGTATTGGGCGCGCCACCCCTCCACTCCCGGGGCCCCCGTTTTCCAGGTCTGTTCTATCTCCCCTCCGGGCCCAATGGGTGACTCCCCTACTCTCTCTCTCTCTACAGTCCCACTCCGGGCTGCTCTCCCCAGCCCCGCAGTGAGTCCGAGCTCGGCTGTCCTGACTTTCCCTTTCAGCTTCCGCAGCTATGATGCTCTTTTGAGCCTTCACTGCCTCATCCCACTGCTTCATGTACTCATTTAGCTCTTGAAAGGATTTTCGTCCAGATCCCCTCAGATCCATTGGCCATCTAGGGCCCCCAGGATCTCCTCCTGGGTCCCCTGCTGTGTGCATCGGGGTGCTCCACTCTCTCGGTATCGGCATCTGACTTGGGGAATTGATCGTATCGTTCCTTCTTGCCTTCTCTGCTCTTTCTCTGTCCTTCCGTACCCGTTCTTCCCCTCTTGCTCTCTCTTGGTCATATATCGATATTATAGGACCTATGGTAACAGGTACCTGTAGTGCATCTGGTAATGCGTAGGATGTGGCGCTTTCCGTTTCCGGCGCTCTTTGTACCACAAACCTCCCGACTACCTGTTGCACCTGACTAGGCTGGGACAGCTCTTTCTTTGCCTCAGGATCCCACTCTGAACTGGGAAGCGGTCTATGCTCTCCTGTATTGCTCCCCTTTTCTCCTTCAGTATGCTCGACCTCTCCCCCTGCTCTATTATACGGGGGTGGCCTGTCTGTCAGTAATCTGTTTATCAGGCTGTCCTCTGTTTCGCTCTCATCATCTTCTTCTAGGGGGCTTTTATTTACGGGTACCTCTAACACTGGGTACAGTTTATTTACTTCCAAGTTATGCACTCTCCATCTTTTAGCATCCGCATCCCACCTGGCATCCTGCACTGCCCTTACCGATCGTTTCACCCTTTCTTGTCGTCTGTTCATATTCTTTTCATGCGCTGCCCTAACCCATGCTTCAAGAGCTTCAAACTGGGTCGGTCTAGGCAAGGGTCTCATTGAGGTCATGACTGATTTTAATCGATGTAACACCTCTAATCTGAACGTCCCGTACTTCGGGAACGTCAGTTCCTCATTTCCTTCAGTAATCTTACTCCACTCTGATATCCAAAGGATCGTATGCAGCCCAACATTCACTGCCATATAACGAGCTGGCGTACCCTCCGGCGGGGCTTCTTCCCCTTCATACGATCCCCGCTTCTCTTTTTTAAACACCGCTTTCAGCCATTTAAAACACTTCATAATTATGCGCACAATATCCAGCCTCGCTACTCTGTTTACTTCCTGATGACAATCCACCAATCCTGTCGCGGCTTTGCTAACTTGGCCTATCGCAGCGCGGTCTTTCTCCGGTCAGCCAATCACGTCGCGACCCTGTCTGACGTCTTTGCTAGCTGGCCTATCACAGCGCGGTCTTTCTCCGGTCGGCCAATCTCGTCGCGACACTGTCTGACGTCACTTTTCTCCGCTTCGCAGCAGCACCCCTCCTTTCTCAACTCGTCTCCCGGTTATGCATGCGTCCCATTCATACACCGAAAAATGACTACTTCCGACCAAGCGGTCACTTCTCTCGACTGTACGTCCACAGTCTATATGTAATTGTCAACACAACTGACGAAATGTCTATCGTCTCTCTGATAGGTTGCTTACACACACAGTAACTTCCGACCAGCGTCCGTTACTCACGCACTCACTCTTACGGTCCCCCTATCTCGGTCTTTCGGGTGATCAATGGTACCTCATGACCCCCTTCACACTAGTTGACAATTACTCTGGGTGTCCGATACACCCGAACCACTTAAGCTCTCCTTGAACTTAAGATTTCCACCGGTTGCGCGCGCTCACAACCTGTTCCACAGTCACTCTACAGACATTCAACTCCGCCAGACATTACAACATAGATACAATACAAAACACCGCAATCTAACACGCATAACCCTTTATACTCACTCTCGACCGATACTGCTGCCTTTTCTGTCTCACGTCATCCGGATCTTCTTCAGCGGGCTGTTCTTCCGATCATCGATCTCTAGGGGCCTTGGGGTAAGCTAACCTGGCCTAGGTCACCGTCCTCAAGAAGGCAACCATCCTCTATAGCTACCAACTGAAAGGGCGAGATTTTGATCGATACCTCATCACTATTGATCCAAACCTCGATCTGGTCGACTGAACCTTTGTTGCCTGTCTTGGAGGATGAAAGTGCCCCTGTACCAAACCAGTTCACCCAAATAAAGGACTCTGCTCCCAAAGATCACAAACAACTTCTAGCTTTCAAAAGTTTATTGTAAAGATACGATAAGCTGCAAATACAGGCATCTCAGAATGAGATTCACGAGATACACAGGTCCAATTACATACATGTGCTCTCGGAAAGCCCTCAGACGAGCGACGGAAATCACTAACACAAGTTCTAAGAATAATAAAGCTATCAGCATTGACGCATATCTCTCCTTCATTTAAGTTGGAGGAAAACGCACAGGTTAGGCTGTCCCTACCCTGCTCTAGATGGTATCCCTACTTAACCAAATCCCAACCTAACAAAGGTGTCAGCAGTGAATGACCCCCAAGGGAAGTCACTCACTCTAAGTCTCTTGGTGAAAACCTATAGTTCTCCAGTCATGACCCCTCTCTGCCTACCCATCCGCTCTCTAAAGGGTCCTCAGGTATCTGCTCTAACTCCACCCAGGGGTGCTGTCCCTAATACAAAACAGTCAACAACAATTGAGACGCCCCTTGCGAGACGCCCCTCACGTGGTGTAGCTTCTGGCTTTTTCCATGATGCTTTGTATTGGGCCTCATACGTTAGAGTTGACCTTGCTTCTCAGACTCTTCTCCGGCCCGCTGATACCCCTTAAACATTCCGGAACCCTCCTCCATGTCTGGGCCGCCTACTGAACAGACCTCTATTCATTCATTTATAATTGGATCCCCCCTTTCC
The DNA here is from genome assembly GCF_964261635.1 of Lissotriton helveticus. Taxonomy (NCBI): domain Eukaryota; kingdom Metazoa; phylum Chordata; class Amphibia; order Caudata; family Salamandridae; genus Lissotriton; species Lissotriton helveticus. The sequence continues at coordinate 130,935,972 of NC_136070.1, read as the reverse complement.
TTGCAGACAGACATCTGCTGCCAAGAACCCAACTCTCATAGACTTCCAAAAAGGCCTGCAACATTTCTTGGCCCAGACATGGACGTGTAAATTAATGTTAAAACATTTCAGGCCTATAATATTTCTCATCATGATTATAGCATTCAACTTCTTCATTAATTAAAGCATGTTAATACACTTATTCTATTATTCAGTAAACATCTCTATAAATCATGGCCCATTTAATACAATGACCAAAACATTAATACAATCTATGTCGTGAAAAGAAACATCTTCCCTTTTAGCTCTGGCCCTGAGGCCTACCACATTCTGCGTTTAACCACATACCATCTTACATTTTAACAGCTACACGACATGGATTCAGAAATAATCACATCTACTAAAATCATATAGTGTCACACATTTCTGTATTAGTTCCACTTCTATTTAAATCTCTACATTAGCTATACATTCAGAATATAATTATAGATACTATTAGCACTCATGGCATTTCTCCTCATGATTTGTGCTTACTACAGGTAAGTGTGATGCACTCATACATTTAGGTCAGTTTGCGCTCTCTCAATGTTAAGACCAAAAGGTACCAAGAAGGGGTACTAAAATGTCAAATCTGTAGGGATGCCCATCTGCGAGCTTATACCAATTTATGCCGAACTCTCAGCGGGTACTTCTGCTGCATGAGGGTAGAACTCACAAAATATAAACACTCCAGGAAAGTTGCAGAGCACTCACGGGGTAAGACGACAGTTCCTTTAATTTAAGCAGACGCATTTCAACTACAAGGCCTTCCTCAATGTTTTCAAATTCAAATGTAAAATGACACAGAATTTAAGATCTTAAAAAGTCACAACATCACTCCCATTGAAGGGTTCCTTGCAATTAACAGCGACAAAGGACTGCTGCCGTCCTTCACTGAATGTTGTTCTCTATGGCTGCCATATTTGCGTGTTGTTACATGATAATATATCCAATGGCAGTCCTCGCATTTCTCCTCATTAAATTCATTCCTGTTCAAATAATCCATCTTTCTTCAATAGGCATCAGAACATACGGCGACTGACAATAATGCCCACTATTGTCTTACCCAGTGAGTGCTCTGCAACTTACTTGGAGTGTATATGTATGATATATAAAGCTTACACAAATTGTGAACCTGAAAAAGGGTGAAGTTGTGGGCTTTGAGTGGGTCCACAGAGTAGTTCCACAAAGGAATGGTTGAGTGACGAAGCTCAAGATCTGGCACAGAGCACACTGGTCAAGAATCATTTCCTTTAATAACATTCTTCATATCTTGAAAATGTTCCAGAAGGAATGAAGCACATGCTGGTTGAGCAGCGTAATTTTGGCTCCACCCTTTTATGTTTTTCGTGCCACATATTTAGTTACCCATGACCTCATAAATCTGTGTGGCTTAATATCATTAATGTGATGTGGTGCGCTGAACAGCTAGCTGCAGAAAGAGCATTAACAGTCTAATCTTGACATTTATACAAGTGTGCATACTAATGGTTTCCTTGCAGTAAAATCGAATTTCAGTTCCCATATATATATCTGCATTTTTGTGGTTTGAATAATGTTTTTAACTCTTATATAATCATGTATTCATTCAAATAGTACTCTCCAGCTATATTGTAATGGTATATGTATCCATGATCATGCATTCAAATTGTACTGAAAGTTAACTTGACCATAGGCATTTGGATGTCTTAATGTTTAACCTTCAACAAGACATTTGCTCAGGTTGCAGTGTTTTTCTCTCCTCTGCAGGTGCAGACTTATGATCTCAAGGCACATTGTGTGAGAGTGATAGTGAGGTTTAGGAGGAGTACTTTTGGCAAGGACGAGAAGCCTTAACAAACAAAGGGAGGACTACTGTCCATGCACAGTTGGGTAACAGAAGGAATCCAAGTTCTTTCTGATGTGCAGGTCAAAGGGAAGGAGTTCCAAGTGTAGTTGCCATGTTTTACTGTGTGAAGGTGGAAAGTAATAAGACACGTGATATGGAGTTCTCAAATTTTATTTTGGGGGTTTAATTGATGGTCACGCTTCAGGGGTATAGACCGCCTCTCGATATCTCTGTTTTTTGGCTTTATGTTATATAATGCTCTTTATATTTGAGGTGCTTCTACAGTAGTTCCACTATGCTGACACCTTCCTACTTTACTGGATCTGATTAGGATTTCCTCAATCAGTGCCTACAATTCAGGATTCGTTTAGGAGAATTGGATTTTATTATAGACAAGAGGTCCGGTCATCTTATACTGATCATCAGATTTTATTTCTGATTTTCTGCATTGCTGTCACCGAATTCCCTGCATGTTTCTTGTTTTTGAGGCTCAACTTTGTGAGACAATTTAGCCTACCAGTAGTGATTCAGTATTTTTACAATCTTTTCTTAAGACTTTTGTACATCAGTCTGGCTTTAAATTTGTAATAAACCCCTACTTCATCTCATTTACCGACTTTGAGTCCTAACTGTGTGGCCGAATTGGTTTCACTGAAAATTTAACTTGTGGATGATAACTTTTATTCCTTCTGCACCTAAAAAGATCCGTTACTAGGAAATTTGGACCAAGGGATCAGTTCTCTAGCAGATGGTAGCAAAATGAGGATGGTAAGATCCTGGAATTGGTTACATTGTAAATTGAACTTTGGATTATGTTAACTCCCTTTTATTCCTTAGCCCCTTCGCTGCGGCGGCAATTCCGCCGCAGCGCTAGGGGGGAGGGGGGGCCGAGCGGCGCCCCCATGCTCGTGACAGAGCCGCTCCGTCACGAGCCGCGGTTGAGCTGTGCTCATGACGGAGCGGTTCCGTCATGGCCCCGCCCGCTCAATGGAACGTCCAGCGCAGGCGCGGAATTCGCGCCGCGCAGGCGCGCCGAGCGGGCCATGACGGAACCGCTCCGTCATGAGCACAGCTCAACCGAGGCTCATGACGGAGCGGCTCCATCATGAGCATGGAAGCGATTAGGCACCTAAAAAGGTCCATTACTGAGGATTTTGTCCAAGTGATCAGTGCTCTAGCAGATGGTAGCAAAATAAGGATGGTTAGGTCCTGGAATTGTGGGAGTTAGGAAAAAGTGTTAGAGTAGTTTAAACCTAGTCCCAATCCTAGACCCATGTTTCGAGTTGGAGTATCGGCAGAATGTCAACATTATGACAGAGTTGTAAGAGCGGAGGAGTATTAAAAGGTTTGCACGTTCTAATAGGTTGTGTTTAGCTGGTGGTGCTTATGGAGATTTTGTGATTTTTGGTAGAAATGTTTTAAATGTCTTGTGAATGTGGAGCTTAACGTGGAGAAGTTGAAGTTGTTATTGATCCGACTCTGCCTAAGATCCCTGGATAATGCTATAAAGTGTAAAAGACACTGTATTGTAATTGTCTGCTAAAATGTTGTGGTGCTTTTGTAAGACATCATAGACAGCACAATTGAGATAGGTACATTTATCACTGTGTATGAAAGTGAGGTGTGATTGGTGTGTTGGACCCTTGCGCTTGGGGAAGCTGTACTGTTCGGGGTGAGTCCCTGCAGGTCAAGCTCCCATTTAGTGTGTTTGCGTAGGTCAGAAAATGTTATTCTAAATTATTTTTTGCATGATTGAATAATATTGGTTTCTTTAGTGGACCTTGCAAAGTTATCTGTTCCAATTGCTTTGTATTTGTTTGTGAGTGTATTGCTGAGAAGAGTGCATTCGTGAAAATTGTAAAGGAGGGTGAGCTGCTGCAGTGAGTGAGATTGCCATTACAGTATGTCATGCGGAGATTGGTGAGTTAGCATTACACCGTACTATTATTGGTTTTCTGCATCACAGAGTGCCGCGTTGGTATACGTTGTTGATTTAGAATGGCTCTGAAACAAAATTACAATGCTGATTATTGACATTCTTACCTGAAAATGAAATGTTTTAAAGTTATACAATTTTTGATTAGGGGAGATGTTACCATGCCCATTAAAGAAGGAAAAGAGGAACCACCTGAGGATACTGAGGGTCATTATAGGGCAATAAACATAGGGCTTCACACTTGTATTTGGCTAAAACAGTGGCAGAAGTTCACTGAAAAAGAAGGTGCACTAGCATTTCCATGCTATGGTGCATTTAATTTGATAATTATTTCAAATTTAAGGAGAATATTACATGAGATGAAGCCACAGCCGAAACCTACACAGTTTGAATCACTTAATGCTTGGGAGAGTGCAACTCATGCCTGAGAGAAGGAGAGTTATCAGAAGAAAGGTGAAAAGGCAGTATGTACTTATGCTGATGCAAGGTGGGATGCAGAACAGAGGAGGTAGGGAATAGATATGATAGAGGGAGTTAAGTTGTACCCTGCACTAATGGGTGAGAAATTCAAGAAGGGAACTAAAGAAAAGAAGAAGAGGGGAGAAGGGGATGAGTTAAAGGAACAAGATCAGAGAGATGAAAATAGTGACAGTGACTCTAGTGACAGTCTTCGAAAAGTGCTGTTGTCAGAACTCCCACCTCTGTATATTAATAAGACCCAAACATTGGGAGGTAGAAGCACTAATGTAAATGGAAACTCTGTAGTGGATACCTCATCCATTATTGTGAACCCTAGTTCACATTTATGGGTGAGGCCACCCCTATAAATGTGTGAATCGAATGCACTCAGGAGGAAATTCAGGGATTTGTGTCTCTGGTACTTCTACCACTCCAAATCTCCCAGATCCTCTCACAGACAGAATTTTTATTGGTCTTGTGTTTCCTGTATATAATCCCAGTCCCATCGAGAATGTAGGACATAATTTGGCTGTTCCTGCCAAGTCCAAAGTCCCAGCAAGGGCTCCACCAAGCTCAAATGAGGGGAGGTTTGTCCTTTTAGTCCCAACGAATGCCAGTTCTCCCTGTGTTGTGAGTGCAGATTCGATGATGAACCTGACTGGATTTGGGCCTTTGAGGTCATTATTGGGATTTTCAGATCTAGTTACGCTTACCTCGGAGACAACTTTAAACACAAAGAGTAGCACCCTTAGTGAGGGGATAGTACCAAAAGACCACGGAATGCAGCCAAATTTTAGCACTCAGGAATTAGACGAATGGTTGAAAGTTGTTAATGTCACTTCTAATAAGAATGGAGCTCACAGTTGAGTCAAGAAGTGATTAAGTCATTATTGAGGGTAAATATGGTGGGTGTAGGTGAATTAAAACTTGAATTGGATAAAATGATAAGGGTGAATCTTGAATTGGCTCAATTGGACACTTATCAGTAAAGTGAACTTGTGTTTATGGGTAAGGATGTCATTAGATGAGTAAGGCAAGCCCAAGATAAATTGTCCGAAGTAGCTCAAAAATATGGAGTAGATTTGGATCAGACTAAAGCTTTCTACTCTGTTTTAGTGATAAGAACATAGAGTGTACAAGAAAACCAGGAATTACGTTGCAAATTCAGGGAATTAATACAAAGCATTCAGACTTGGAGTGCCGTAGATAAGTGGGAAGGAAGGGTTCCGAGAGATCTATGGGAGAACTGCCTCCTACTGGGGAGGAGACAGTGAGAGCTACAAGTTTCACTTGAGGAGAAATACCCAGTGGAGGTTATGTTCATGTAACGTGGAGTAGGAGTGATCCTGCGTCATTCACCAATGAGTTTCCCAGGTTGAGAGAGTAGCCTGTAGAATGGAATAAACAAATTTAGCAGTATGTGAAAATCTTTAAAGTTTTGTGGACTAATTTTAATACTTTCTGTGACATTGGGGTTCTAAGTGATTTGTGGGCAGCATGTAAAAAAACACACAGTGGCCTGAGAGAGAGACAGTCAGGGCCCCATTGACTAATGGTCCTTCATCCATAGTATTGAGAAAGTACAACCAGGTGATGACATGGTTGAAGTCTAAAGTGTTGCCTCAAGATACTGACTAGGCCAAGATTGATCGAACAAGCCAGAAACCTAAAGAGATGATTCATGCATATTATGAGAGGTTGTTGCATGGATTCAAACAGTATAGTGTGATGGATTGGAGCCTAACCAAATGGGACATTTTGTATCCGAGTTTCTGACAGATTTGAGGCCTGAAATTAGCATGATGATTCAACAGCATTTGGTTTGTTGGCAGAATAAGTCGGTTGGTGAAATTTCGAGATATACCAAATACTATAATGATGAAATTGATATGAGGCAAATTAAATTAAAGGAGAAACTTTGGCACAAATGAAGTTTGCTCAGAGGAGCCTTTTGGAGGGAATGCTCCCCCATGCCGGGAGTGTATCAGCAGGGTGCTCCCACAATGCAAGGTGGAATTGGGTTTCAGCAGGAAGGTAGAGACCATAGTGTTCCCATAGACCCAAAAAGGGGGATTGATGTAACCATGTTGAAAAGGTCTAGCCCTTGCCATTATTGCAATGGTTTGGGCACTGGTAGCAGGAACGTCCTGCTACCAGTCCTAATTCTAATAATCAAGGTCAAACTGTAGGATTTGCACAGAAAAATAACCCCATGCAGCTGCATAATGTGCAGAGACCAAGATCTAAAAAATGGAATATACCACAACCCCCAGTGCCACAGCAAGCTGCTAAAAATCCTAAATTCATTTCGAATCAGGTTTCGAATGTGAATCAGAATTCTTTCCAGAATAGCAATTCTTTCCAGCAGTATCCAATGTTTGAGACGGTTGATAACTTAGGCTCCGATCAGTCTTCCTGAGGCTTCCTAGGAGGGAAGGGATATTGCGTGCTTGACGTGGTCTTGGTGATAGAACAGAGTGATCCACTTGTGGATGGTGAGGTAAATGACCACACTGTATTATTTTGGGTTGATACTTTGATACTAGTGCTACCCGGACTACTGTGGGAACAGACATAGTTCCAAACCTACCCCTCTAGGGAATAAAAATCCAAGTCATAGGTATTGCAAACACACAAATGACCAGTCCTGTTACTGAGGATGTGCCTGTAAAAATAGAGCATTTTGAGGATCATCACCAATATGTGCTTTGTGATTTGAGCCCTGTGAGTTTGTTGGGATGTGACTTGTTGCTCAAGCTGAATTGCACCATTTGCAGCACACCGAGAGGTGTAGAGTTTCAAAACCATGATGAAGATGTCACCTTTAAAATGGTTAATCAAATTTCAGCCATCAAGTTTTTCCCCATGATGACAAGTGAAGAGTTGCCATTTGATCTTAGAGAAAGTGTAGGGTTTCTCCAGGAAGAACATTGGACTAATCAAAGGAGTTGAGCCTGTCCATATAAAGATAAATCCAAACTCTGAGTACCCAAGAAACCCGCAATATAACCTGACCCCTGAGACGATTGCTGTAATAACTCCAGTAATCGAGGCAATGAGCCAATAAGGTATTTTGAAGGAGAGTTAAGGGAGTCCAAGTAACTCGCCCATTAGGGGGATGCAGAAGCATAATGGTAAGTACCCCATAATGCATACTCTTTGAAAGCTAAACAATATTGTGGATCCTTGTTGTCCCGTTGTACCGAATCCTGCTGTGATAATATTTCGGATTCCATGTGAGGCGAGTGGTTCTTTGTCATCGATTTGTGTCAGCTTTCTTCTCCATTGCAAGACGGATACTATTGCCCTATTGAACCACTTGGCTGAGAATGGACATAAGGTGTCCCCCAATAAGTTGCAATTCTGTTTGAACGAAGCCCTGTATCTCGGACATCACATTGAGAAAGGAGCCATGAAGGTGTCACAGGAAAGAATTTTGGTGATTCAGCAAATTAAGCCAACAACGGCACAGAAAGAAGCCAGAATGTTCTTGTGAATGGTAGGCTACAGTCGCTAATAGATACCCAACTTTTCCCTAGTGGCCAAGCCTTTACAAAGGCTGGCACCCAAGGATGTGTCAGATCCAGTTCTTGGGATAATAATCGCTTGGTGGCCTACCTAGAGTTGAGATAATGCCTCTGCCACGCTCCAGTTGCAGGATTGCCTAATACCAACTAAGCGTTTTCGTTTTTCTGCAATGAGTGAGAGGGCTGCGCTCTCTCAGTGCTTACACAGACTCATGGAGGTGCCTGTAGACCCGCAGCCTATTTTTCAGCTTCCCTTTATCCAGTAGCTGCAGCTTTGCCGAGATGTCTTAAATCTGTGGCCACTTCCAGTGTCTGCACAGAGAGATGTGATAGCATTGTTCTGGGTCATGCTTTAACTGTATATGTGCCCTACTCTGTAGAGATACGGTTGACGTATTCTCACACTCAACACTTGACAAACAGCCATTTGACCAGGTATGAGCAGATCATAATTGCGTCTGAGAATGTTACCTTGAAATGGTGTGCTGTCTTGAACCCTGCCACCCAGTTACCTCTTCCAGAGAAGGACAATGATGAGAGTGAGGTGAAGTATGACGCTCTCAATGTTACTGAACTGTTAACCAAGCCAAGGCCATATATGCAAGATGAGCCACTGCCTGAATCTGATTTTGCCATATTTGTGGATGCCTTGTGTTCAGGAAACCATGAATGAAATCTACATGATGCCCAAGCAGTTTGTATAGTCTCAGGAGTAGTCAAAGCTCTGTGGCTCCAAGGAGTGTTTTCTGCAGAAGTAGCTAAATAGCTTGCTATTGATGTAGCGAAAAATTAATTTCATTTGTTGGGGTGCATTATAATCACACGTGTAGAACGCATCTGCATCTAATCCTTTGTCATGTTAAAGTAAGTGCTAGGACATTGTAATGTAATTACGTAAACATGATGTATTTAGGCCACTATATAGAATATGCCAAGAATGAATTGTGGAATAACCAAATATAACCAGCAGAAAACACTAACTGAAGCACTTGTGTTGTGCACCTGACAACCATTTATTATTGAATTTGTTTATTAATCATGCCATTTTATGTGCAGGTAGGAATATTAACTGTTGTGCCTTATTTTCTATGCAATTTCTTAAAGCTCATGTTCCATTTCTCTTATGTTAGCTGAATCTTGTAGGCCTGAAATGCATTTCCCTGGAAGCTCTCACTTTTAAATTAACAGTTTAAATGTCATGTGCACGGTGGATTTTGTTCTTTCTCACGTTTTTGTTGCAAGTGGAAGAAGCGCCCTTGTTAGTTAGAATAATGTCTTTGTTTTAGGAGTTAGGCAAGGAGAAAAAAGAATACATTGGGAGTTAATGCCGATAAGGAGAACTGTTGTACTGTCTCACCGGAGAAGGCCTGGGAATCAAGGTCATCTTGTTGCTGTTCGGGAACATCATAGGCATGTGGAAATCTACCTATGAGAATGTGGTCTGATCAGATGGCGTGACCCGAAAGGGATCCTGGGAATGACCTATCTTGCCCTGAAGAATGCTTAAGTAGAGATGTCACGTTAGTGTTAGTGAAGTGATAGATTAATGCTTTATTTCCATCAACCCTGGATGCAGGGGAACATGGAGTTGTGCTTTTTGATCTTCTGTATCCTATTTTTTGGGTTAATTATTTAGTGCATGTTGCTCTGACTCAACTTCATGCGCAGATTTGGCTTTATACTGATTCCTATGTATTTTTACACCCTTGTCTTGAGGTGTCTTGATGTCCAGTTGGTATTTACTTTGTAATAAATTAACTAACCTTAATTAGTCATCTTTGGTCACTATGGATCTAGAGAAACTGCGATTGAATTGATTGACATTGCTAATGATTTCTCTCCCCTCCACGCCCTCATGCTGAGAAAAAATACAGTCAACTTGCAATTCTAGAACAGATTTACAACATATGGGCCTGGCCTGTTCACTCTTACCAGAGCATGCTGCATCTCTGACCAGCAGAGAGCGACCATTTTTATTGATGGTCAGTATGGCTTTGGTGTTGTTCATGATTTCTTACAGTTATGGTACAAGATATGTTTTATGACCTCCTCGGAGTCGCCCATACGAAATGGAGAACACGTTTTACAGCTCCTTGAAACAGTGCAGATGCCTGAACAGATTGCAGTCACCAAGTGTCCAGCTCTTTGTAAGATGGATTATGTGACTGTTGGTAACCGATATGCCAACCAGGTTGCAAAGTACAGTGCTCATAATGCTTGAACTTTCAGTGGTGAATATAAAAATGAGTGGACCGACGGGACCAACTACAAAAACTGTTTTGTCAACAACAGCTGATGCTTGGGAGGAAGTTAAGATGTTACAGGAAGAGGTGTCAGAGGCGGAGCAACAGAGTTGGGCTAATGGAGGCTGTGTCAAGAGAGATGAGGATGAGATTTGGGTCTCAAAAGATGGACGACATGTGTTGCCAAATAGTATGCTGTCACTGACGGGTAGGCATTATCATGGTCCGACTCATGTAGGGAGAGATGCCATGGTTACCCTGTTCAGGCAGACTTGGTCCAATCCAAGGTTTAGATTGATGGCTGAAACATTGTGTCACTGATGTTTTATGTGTCAACAGAACAATGCAGGGAAAAGAACTGTGGTGACATTGAGCCACATAGGGGGATCAGGTGGTCTTCCACAGGATGCAGTTAGATTTGATTGAGATGCCCATATGCAATGGGTTGAGGTATGTCTTGGTTGCTGTGTGTATCCTTTCACAATGGGTTGAGGCCTACCAGAATAGGAGAAAAGACAGCCTCACAGTAGCAATGCTGCTTTTTAGGGAGTTAAGATCTAAGTTTGACTTCCCGAATTCTCTGGAATCAGACGAGGCATTCACTTCAACAATTAAATATTGAGGTTGATTTCAAAGTTGAACAGAGACTGCATTGTAACTATAGACCTGGGTTTTAAAATTCAGATTTTCAAAAGGGTGTGCTTCAACATCTTTGAAATGGTCTGATGCTTTGCTGCTTGTGTTGATGAGTCTGTGCATCATGCCTGATCGCAGGACATGGGCAGGGCAATGAGATTGCCAGCGGTACCTGCAAACCTGCTTCTTGTGAACATTACTGATGATCTGATACGTGACTACTACAAAGGACTGGTTACGTGCTGCGTTCAGTGTCCGGTCAGGTTGAAGTTGCCACCTTCCCTCTATACCAGGAGTAGTGCCACGACCTTAGCCTGGGTCTTGGTGAAACAGCATGTGTGAAAGATTTGTCTGGAGCCCTACTGGTGTGGCTCTTTCCAGGGGATTCTTGTCACTACAACTTCTATAAAGTGTGGCGGCCTGCCCAACTTGGTTCTTACTGCCCACACTTGCAGAACTCTGTGTCCCCTTGATGATCCAACAGCACCTCTTCAATAAGTGCCAGATGAAGGGGGGACTGCCAAGAATCTGAAACAGTACTTGTTTGACCTGAGGGGGGTCTTGGAGAAGCGGGAACTGAGGTTGAAGCTGAAGAATCTAGTCCTGTGGTTGTGACAGAACTGGACTCAGACCCTGACAAGGGCCTAGTGCAGCAGGAGAATGTTGGTCAAGCAGACATGAGAGAGGGAGACTGGTTTAGCAAGAACAAGGCAAGCTCCAGGCTATTCTGAGTCCTAAGTCAACTGAAAGGGAGTAAGGTTGTCACTTGGATGAACATGGAGTCTTTGGGGACCAAAGGAAGTCTCACGTAGATTTGTACATAGTGAAGTTAATGCATGCTTTATGAACTCTCGTTTTGTCATTTGCAAAAGTGGAATTCCACTGAGAGGACTCTGCTGCTGCTAAGATCCAACCAACGGTCTGCTTGTAGAGAAGTTATGGAAGCCAATCCTAATGTTAGTAGATGCAGATACATAATACCAGGCACACTAATAGTTGTAGTACAGATCGGTTTGCTTGTAGGATTATACTCATCTCCATCTAATTTATTAGAGAAAAAGTCAGCAGGTAATCCCAGATCTTCATACCCTAAAAGTAATAGCTTGTATCCATTAGATGAGTTAGAATTGCACGTAGATCCGTCTAGAGGCGATTTTTCTGCAAACGCATATTTTACGCTGCTTTATGAATATATTGCCACAATGGATGCCAAGGTTTGCTAAGTCTGCATGCAATTGCCTGCATCAACTGCAGAAGGTATTACTTATCACCAGATAACTTTGATTTGTGGAGGACACACCTTTTTAATAATACCCAGAGACTGGTATGGTACTTGTAACCTAGATGTAGTTTTCCCAAAGATTTATGATATCGAACATGTGTGGGAACAGAATTCCAATCCTAAATAAGGTGTTGCTGCTGGAGAAGTATTAGTAGATATTTTTGGTGCTATAATTCCATCTTTGGGTGAAATTTTAAATGATATAAAAATGTGTGAGTTATCCACCATAGTACATAAGCTGTCTACTAGTACAGCTGGAGCTTTATTGGTTGTTGATACAGAAATAGCAGCTGTCAGCTCCATGCGTCTTGCGTTAGACATCCTGCTTGCAAAGGAGGCCGGAGTTTGTCCAATGTTCAAGATCCAGAAATGCTGCACCTACATTCCTGACAAGGGTAAGGACTTGAAGAAGTTTATCAAAAATATTTCTGATTTGCACAAGGACTTGCAAGAATTGGAAGCAACGGGTGCATGGGAAGCTATTGGAAATGAATTTGTTGCCTTAGGCAAATGTTTTGGAAACATGGGAAGTGGAATTTTGGGTGCCATCTTGAAACCCTTTGTGATAATTGCCCTTTATGTAATATTCCTAGTTGTGATCTTGAAGGTATATAGTGCATTAAAGTCAAATGGGGAGTGAAGGGAAGACGAGCGGGCGTTGAGTTAGAGGAGAGTAGATATGATGACAGGAAACGTCTGGAAGAATCTAGACAAAAGATGCTTAGAACTGCAAGGTTTTAGCAGGTCCATCTTATATGAACTGATTGTAATCTGTGATAGCTTGACTAGCCATCAGATGGTGGACTGGAGAAGCGTATTTTCGGGTCCTCACTTTTTATTTTTGACCAGGCCGCATATATATTTACACATGGCCTCATATATTCATGTGACTTAATATCATTAACGTGATGTGGTGCACTGAACAGCTACATTTACGGTGTAATCCCGATTTATAAAAGTGCGCATATTAATGTTTTCCTTACGGTAACACCGAACTGCAGTTCCAATATATATCTGCATTTGTGTAGTTTTAATAATTTTGTTAACTCTTATATAATTATGTAATCATTCGAATAGTACCCTGCCTTATATTGGAAGTGGATATGTATTTATAATCATGCATTTATTTTAAATGTGCGCAGAAATGTTTGCCAGGTGAACTGGACCAAAGGCCTTAAGCATTTGGATTTCTTAATGTTTAACCTTCAACGAGAAGCTTGCTCGGGTTGCAATGTTTTTCTCTCCTCTGCAGGTGCAGTCATATGATCTCATGAACAGAGAAAGGCACATTGTGTGCAAGAGATAGTGAGACTCTGGAGGAGTACTTTTGGCAAGGAGGGGAAGCCTTAATGAACAAAGGGAGGACTACTGTCTGTGCAGAATTGGGGGCCAGGAGGAATCCCAGGACGTTCTGATGTGCCCACCAAAGGAAAGGAGTTTCAAATGTAGTTGCCAGGTTTTATCGTGTGAAGGTGGAAAGTAATAAGACACGTACAATGGATTTCTTTAATGCTCTTTTATGGGGTTTAAATGGTGATCACACTTCAGCTTTAGCCACAGAGTGAGTTTAGAACTCTTCGCTATATCTCTGTTGTGTGGCCTTATGCTATACAATACTCTTTATATTTGGGTAACTTCTACAGATGTTGCCCTATGCTGACACCTACCTACTGGATCTAATTAAGACTTCCCCAATCAGAACTTTTAATTCAGGCATAGTATAAGAGCTTTAGATTTCCTCATGCATAATAAACACTGCAAATCTTATGCCGATCATCAGAATTTATTTCTGATTTTTTGCATTGCTATCATCAAATTCCTTGTATATTTCATCTTATTGAGGCTAAACTTTGTGAGACAATTTAGTCTGCCAGTAGTAATTCTGTATCTTTACAGTATATTCTTAAGACTTGTGTACATCAGTCTACCTTGAAATTTGTAATAGACCCATACTTAATCTCATTAACTTACTTTCGGTACTCACTGTATGACCAAATAGGTTACTATGTAAATTGAATTTGTGAATTATGTTAACTCCCTTTCATTCCTTAGGCAAGTAAAAAAAGGTAATTTGCAGGTACATTTGGGCCGAGGGTCAGTGCTCTAGCACTGGCTTTGTTTTTAACTAGATCCTGTTACAGCAATGGAATCTTCTAAAGGCTTAAAGCAAGGACTGAACAATAATAAGGGTTTTTTTTGCCTAATAGACACATTGTGTAAGATTTTTTCAACATTTACTAACTGATCAATATCAAAGCTGGTTACCGCTGCTCTAATAGATCATGAATAACAGACTTACAATGGCTAACAGCTATTACTCACATGCTCCCCTAAGCCAATCTGTGGTTTGGTGCTCAGACAGGGACTATGAGCCTGTGCATGTTCCTCACGAGGTTGTGTATTACAGCCTGGTGGGGAACATGCAAAGTGCATATGACTGTATGGCTGGGCAAACCCCTATGTGCACCTAAGTGCTCCAACTAGTCCTCCCCTGCTGGCTGTGATGACAACCAAGCCCAACCCGACACGCCACTTAAACCTGCCAGACAATAGAAAAATAAAATGGTAATAACATAGTGTTATTATCATTTAATCGTTCCTTTTTCCACTGCTGAAAGAGCAGTGGGGCTACGCTAATCCCCCTTAATGGGCGATTACCAATTGAGAGGTGCAAGCTGAGAGGGATGAAATTGAATGATTGATTCAAGGTTGATGTCTGAAGGATATTCAGAGCTCAGTTAATTCTCTTGAATGTTTATTTAACCCCTTTTGGTCTATTTATTCTGTGACCCCCACATTGGCAGAGGCTCAGTTTAAGGTGATCCCCACACATGACAAAGATGAAAAACATAAACCTTCTGAATATTGAGTACTCTATCTTTCAATTTACCTTACCATTCTTTCACTACCTCATCTCTCCCATCTTCCCTGTCTCTTTTCTACTGAAGCTACCTCAACCTCATCTCACTCACAACCATGGTTGTTTTAAACTACCTTGCTGTCTATCTCTCTGCCTCTTTTTGTCTGTCATTACCTCCAAGTTCACTGATCCCTCATGCATATCCTTCTTAATTTCAGCTCACCCTCTCTACATTACTTCACCTCACCTCTCTCTCATGCTCTCTCTCTTTCTTCTCCTACCTGGCTCACCTCTTTCGATCACACACCTTTCTCGAGCTCACCCTCTGTCTCAACTGGTGTATACAACTCACTTATCTATCTCTACCTCACCTTTGTCTCTTTACTTCATCTTGATTCTGGCTTCAAATGATCTCTCTTTCAACCTTGCAATCTTCTTTAACTACCATCATGTCTTCCTCAATACACTCTTTACCTGGCTTTCATTCTCTACCTCTTCTTATTCTACCTCACTCCTGTCTCTCTACCTGGTATCTTTTTATACATCGCTCACTATGTTACATCTCTACCTGGCTACCTTTGTCATTATCTGGCTTTACTTCTCTATAGGCACCGGTCTACTTTACCACACCACTCTCCCTTTCTCTATATTTCTTGTTCTTATCTCTAACACTATCTTTCTCACACTGAAACCTTACCTGTCTTTTTTCTCTTTCCCCCTAGCCGTCTATTCCTCCCTCTAGCTTTCTTCTGGCTATCACTCATTTCTTTCTTTATCTCTTCCTGCCTCACTTGTCTATCTAAACTTGCCCTGCCCCTCTGCCTCCCCCACTCACTATTCTGTCTCCTTCCCTTTCTTTTCATCTCCTGTCTCCCACCCACCTTCCCTCTTACTCAGCAGAGTGGGTGGATACTGTTTAGCCAGAACAAAAGAAACACATGTAAGGAGGATATGAAGGGCAAGGTAGGGGAAGGGAATTAAGCAGAACATTGCTAGTTTTCACCCAGTGGAATTGTGAAAATCCTCTTAGCTGTGTTTTGTTTTTGAGCTTTCAGCCTTTCTTGTTAGGCCCTGTTTCTGAAAGTTTAAGTACAGTTCGATATTTCTTAGCATCGCAATTGGTCTAAAATGAGAAATACATTCTAAGTTACAAACACATGGGCGAGGGCAAAAATGTCTTGCCCTGCATCCCAAAAAAACTTAAGATGACCCTGACTCCCATGCCCATGTCAAGGCATTGGCTGCACTCGACTTCCTGACCACTGGGTCATTCCAGACAACCAGTAGGTTTTATGGCTGGCATCTTGCAGGTAATTACTATGGCTCACATGAGATCATCTGAGAACAAAAGGGGATAGGCCCATTAAAGCGTGGTGAGGGCTAGACCCTTTATAGAATTCAATAACACAAATTGCCCAAACCACAATTACTCCACAATTTTTTAAGAGGGAAGAAATCAATTTATTATGACCACCCTCGACATCTTACTCAATGTCAATTTTTTTTCTTATTCAAATTATCACAAACTTTATGACAGAAAACAAACTATACATTGAGTATTTACACACCTATATATACTTTGTACACACATATAAAACACCAAATGTTTACACAATAAATAAAGTTTCTGCATCAAACATTACAAAAAAATTATGAATACATCACAAACAACATTACAATCAAAGAATGAGAGAAACCAATTTTTTGGGGGGAATTATAAGCAAATAAATGGCTCATAAACAGTTCAATACTGGACCAGCCGGTCCTAGTATCATAAAGATGACAATTTATTCCACCCTAGATAGTGCTGACGCGTTTCAAGACCAGGCACAGTGTCTCTGGTCTCTCATCAGGGCTGTTTTATTCTTTGTATCAGACTTATTTATGGGAAGAGCAGGGCTTTAAAGCGTCATAGATTTCATACGGACTGTTTCTTCACGTGGCCAGGAAGGAAAGTCTTGCTATTGTCCAGCTGCCGCCAAACGGCGTGTTCATATGTGTTGCACCACCATGTGGCTGCACCCCTTTCCGATATTATCTGTGCTCTTTTAATTGAAAATTGTGCTTTTGAGTCGCAGTCCTGCTCTCTAGTCACAGCACGCCAACTGAATTCCCATGAGATCATGCCAATTTAGAAGCAAATTTTCCACCCTAAAGTCACTCTCCAGGTGTCTTGATAGCACGGGGAGGTGGGTTTGTGGACTCCTGTGAATATTACCAACACTATTATTGCCTGTTGCTCAATATTGTTTTGCAGCGGAGCCCACACACATACTAACTAGAGCACTTTGCACTCATCCTGCCCCCCCCCTAGTTGGCCCAATTGCCAGCGTTCAAGTTCTGCATGTATGAAACTAACTCTTGGTCTTTTGCTTGACCTAAGCCTCTTATTGGTCACTGTGTCAAAGTGGAATGACAGGGTTGCGCCAATGGAGAAATGAGGGACATTCCGCTGCTTGCAGCGAACGCCCAAGCACACCATTGTCAGGTTCAGTATGATACATATCTATATATGGCCCTCTGAACATCAAGCATGAACAACCACATAGTACATGCTCCATCTTATTTTTGTCTAGCTTCTAACGATGTTCCTGTGGCGATAGGGGCTTCGCCTTATTTACAAGGCAGTGTTAAGCCACTTAAGGAGGCTTAACACTGCCTTGTAAATAAGGCCTCCTTTCACGCTATACTTAGCGTGAAAGGGATGGGTGTTGTGGTGGGCATTCTGCCGCAACACCCATTGATTTTGACAGTGCCCCCAATTTACAAGGGAAAACCTGGCCTTAACATGGCAAAACGAGGTGAACTACTTTCTTTCTCCTCGTTTTGCTGTCTCTATGTGTGCCCAACTGTGCAGCACGGTAAACAACCTTTAGCACGATTTTTTTATTCCGAATACAAATATCACGCATACTTTTACTCCGTAAAGGCATTCTTTCCGAATACTTTCATTCCGCACATACATTCACATAGAATACTCTCCCTCCGCAATAGGATTACTCCGCAAGCTGAATATGAAATACATGCAAGGAGACTCCAAAGTTGCCCATCTTCCCTTCCTTTAAGTAAGTCTGCACCTCTGATATCACTGACTCCACTCCTATATTGTCTCGGGTCTTGTTGCCACGTCTAAGTTTGTTTGGGTAAACATATAATGGTGCAGGGGGTTTGAGAAAAATTAGTGGCATTCTGAAAGGTTGATTTAATTAATAATAAAAAGGGAATTAAAAGTAAAGAAATCTTCCGTGATAGAACTACTCTATAAAAAGTAAATAAAATTATATTATAAGAAGTTGACATTTCACATATATTATTTACAAAAAAGTGACTTACCAAATGAATGTTGTGTGTATCTGTTACTACACACGGCGCACATCCTTGTTCATGAATTTAAATAGTGATTAAAAAAAATGACGAAACTATGGGCCATATTAACAAGCTGAAGTATCGCCGCTTTCTCGGCACAATTCGCCGAGAAAGCGGCGATACTTCCAGCGCCCTATTAACAAGGGCATTGCAACGCCTGCCTCAAGCCCACTTTGCATGTCAGCAAGAAACATCGCTAATGACATGCAAAGTGGGCGTTCCCACGTCCAACCACATGTAAAATGTGGTTGGAGGTGGGAACACCCTATCACCAAGGCAGGCGTTGGGAGAAAAAGACCTGCGATAAACTCGTTTATCGCAGGTCTCCCAACGCCTGCTCTGACCAGGCGTTAGGCATTGATAACATGGGGGTGTGGATCATAAAGCTGAATCCACCCCCCCCCATATTATCAAGGCACACTTTAGTGCGTAAAAACCAATCTTGTTTTCACGCGCTAATGTTCACTATCGCAGGATTTACTATCGCCTACGTGTTGCGCGTTGATAATAACATGCTAACGCGGCGAAAAAATCCGGCGATAGTGAAATGTGTGATGTGCCTATTGTAACGCACATCTTGTTAATATGCCCCTATATTTTTTTCAAAAGGACGGAGAGAGTAAAAAATGATGTGGAATGGCAGAAGGGGACCTCCTGGACAGGAAGATCGATAAATGTCGAAGGATCCGGCATCTCAACAACACAGCCTGGCAGTACTGACCTGGCCTGTCTTGACCTCTACCTACAAACAGTGCCCACCTGTCTTCAGACCAGCAACCACGCCCAAGTAACACTGAAACGTCATGTGCTCACCCTATTCACCCCAAAACTCCCTCGAGCCAGTCCATGTGTTGTTGATGCAGGTGGTGTCGGTCGCAAAATGGCATCTTGAAGGTCGTTGAAAAAGGCGTTTCTGCCCTACAGAAAGCAGAGGCTAGAAAATCAGGATGCAATTGAACTCAGTGACTCTTCACAGTGGCGCGTCCTGCCTGACAGGTAGCCTGTATGTGGAAGGACCCCATGACCTCAGCTGTTCT
The DNA here is from genome assembly GCF_964261635.1 of Lissotriton helveticus. NCBI lineage: Eukaryota > Metazoa > Chordata > Amphibia > Caudata > Salamandridae > Lissotriton > Lissotriton helveticus. Next base: position 130,916,780 of record NC_136070.1, on the reverse strand, counting down.
CCAGTGGGATGAGCCGCCCCTACATTTGCGAGGGGGCACGCTGGCTCCAAGGTGGCGTGCAGTGCCAGGGGAGGAGGCCTTCCATTGCAGTGCTCTAGATTGCTATTACTGCCCCATGCTTATGTGTTTGTGGTCAGGATTTACGCAACCCCACAATCGAAATGATGCGCAACGGCCTACAAGCTGTGCATGATGGTATGCAAATCGAAAAACATAATGCTGGCTGTACTGTAGGAGAATCTAGGGGCATATTATCAAGGCGGGCGATATGAGATTATCGCCGCTTTTGAGGCCAAACTGCTAACAGCAGTTAGCGACAGCTTGTAGGCGATAGCGAACGGTTTGGGTCCTGCTTTGCATGTCAGCGATATTTATCGCTAATGACATGCAAAGTGGGCGTACCCAACCTGTTAGCGACTGAAAGCAGTCGCTAACATCGCTATCGCCTAATATCAACAAAGGCGTAGCGATGAAAAAATTTGCGCTAAGCGCGAATATCGCCAAAACGCCTGCTCAGACCACTTCTTAGCCTGTATATCCAATGGGAGGTGGATATTCAGGCTAAGTCCCTATTAGCGATAATGCCTGAATATCGCTGGATTTCCGGCGATGTTCACGCATTTCGCCGCAATCGCCGGATATTTTATCGCTTTGGAGATAAACGTTGCGAATAGCACGTGCTCTCTGCGATAAAATCCGGCGATGCGCGGCGATAAAAAAACTATCGCTATGCACATTTAGCGATAAATACCGCTAGTTGTTGATAATATGCCCCCATGTTTGTTGTTTCAGACGCACAACTACACTTGATTTGTAAAGTTACAAGTGGACGTAATATGCGCTTTGGCACATAGACGTTTATCCATGGATGCTCTTACTGATACCATGGGGCTTATTTATGAGCCCTTGGGACACTTTTGCGACACCTGTGCGTCACTTTTTGTGACGCACCAGCAGGGTAAAAAATGTGCCATGTTGCGTCATATTTACAAAGTGACTGCGCCAGGTATAATGAATGCAGGGTGGGTGTTCTGATTCAAGTAAGCCTCGTAGAAGTGACCCAGAGAAATCTAGGAGATTTCACTGCGTCACTTCTAGGACGCAAATGCGTCAATATCTTACACCTGCCTTACAGCAGGCGTAAGACTGACGCAGACACATTTGAAATGGGACTTGCCCATGTGAAATGACCCATTGATGGAGTTGCGTCACTTTCGTGACACACTCCAGCAAACCAGCACCCCAGCAATGCATCATTTTTGCTCCTACAGATACGTCAGAAATACTGACGTATCTGTAACTCCTTCCAACATGATGCGTCATACTGTAAATATGACGCATCCTGCAAGTCGCAAGGAGGGCGCAATGAAAAGTGACGCATCGCTGTTTTCACTTTTAAAAAAATAAGGCCAAATGTGTTTTGAAATAACCTCACTATTTCGTATTTCATATTTCTAAGAATGCATACTTTCTGAGCTTAGATTTACCTTTCCTAGTCTGGTACTTTGTATGAGTCCCATTGTCTCGACATCAATGGGGATTTATATTTCACCCTTAAAATGTCACACACACACACACATGTGGTCTTAAAAATGTTTACACCACGTTCCACTATAGTCTAACCCTCATATTAGGTAACATGATGAATCCTGTGGCTACAGAAATACATGTCTCACGTATCAGTTGTCATGGAGCAGCTCCACCGAACAATGGACGTGTTGCGGTGAATGATTGAGCTGTGAATGAAGTGCCCCCAAGGTAACAAACATTGAGATAGTCATGTGACTTGTTCTGCTAGTATCAAATGCACACACAAACTGAACTCTACAGTTTCACGTGCACTACTTCAGGAAAATAAAAGGGGATGCTCAATAAATTTAAAAGAAGTATGGGTGAGATCAATTGAAAAAAAAGCATTGGTAAAGCCAATAGGATTAACTGTCTCTCTCGAGAGACAAATCCCACAATGTTCCCTCTGCATCTGGCACTAATGCCGGTGCAGGAAGGCATGTAAAAGGTATGCTCAAGGCGATGGCGTAGGAAGGGGAGTGCGGTCGGAGCGGGCCGCCCCCTGCGTCATCACTGAGGGGGGTGACAAAACGGCAAAAATGTGTGTTTTAAACACATATTTTTGCCATTTTGTTAAGCCGGGAGTGACAAGTGTCATCACTGAGGGGGGTGACAAAATAGCAAAAATATGTGTTTTAAACATATTTTTGCCATTTTGTCAAGCCGGGGGTGACAAGAAATTTTCCGCACCGGGTACCACCTGACCTTGCTACGCCATTGGCTCAAGGCTATGTGTATAAAGTGTATTTTTTATTTCAAGAAGTCTGCAGAGAAATTGAAGGACACACCAAGGCTGCTTAATAGGAAATGGCTGTGCTGGTTACAGGTGCCAAGTGGGAAAAACATATAAAAAAAATAAAGTGGAAGTGAAAGCCAGCAAGATATAGATAGGCGATGTGCAAGGCCCCCACCCCTCATTTTTGGCCGTAGGATAAGGATACAAGTAAATCTGGCATGATTGTAGACTTGCGATGACAATGTTGATGTAGAAGACCGCATCACATTTAAATTTATAATTATGGAACTCGGCAGGCTATGTAAATATGTTAAGCAATATTGTGAATCACATGTGGATAATCAGAGGTGCTGTTGTTTTGTGGACTAATATTAAAGTGGGCAGGCAGCAAAGCAGTATCTAACGTAAAACGAAAAGAATCAATTGAAAATAAAAAGGTGATGGGTTTAGCAAGCAATTTTGTTTTGTTTTCAGAAATTGTTAATATGTAATATAGAGTTGTGATGGAGGAAGAATGTTTTTAATTTTGGCTTAGTAGTGTAATTTGGCATATAAATCTGCGTTCATTCACTCATAACTAGAATACCATTTTTTTAAAGAGGAGGTTTCTGAAAGGTAATGGAAAGTAATAGGAAAGAAAGGGTGGTTAGAGTGAGTCGCTTTATACAATAAGATGAATCTGTATGTGTCGAGGTGATTTTATTTATTTTATTTATAAAACGTGGTACAACAGAGAAGAATAAACATCCTAACATTGTGTATTGAGAATATATATACAATTCGCATCATAAGGAAAATTAGGAAAATTAAAGTCAGGATCACCGAACGATCCGCTTCCCGTGCCTATACTCAAACAACTCAGCACTTCTCAGCTCTCTGTGATTTGTAACATTCTTAATTTGTCATTACAACATGCCACTGTTCCAGCGGTCTGGAAGCATGCAATGGTTTCACCATTATTGAAAAAACCAGCAGCTGACCCAAATGTCCCTTCTAACTTTCGTCCTATCTCCTTATTACCAGTCTTTTCTAAAATTCTTGAAAAGCACATCCACCACCATCGTGCTCAGTTTACTGAAGATAATCATATTCTCCATTTTTCACAATCTGGTTTTCGTTCTGGTTTTTCCACAGAGACTACCTTGCTAGGGGTTACAGAAAACTTACGTAGGCTTTTGAATAAAGGTGAGACAGTGGCACTGATTTTATTAGATCTCAGTGCCGCTTTCGACACCATCTCACATCCCATTCTCATTAAAACATTAGCTGATGTGGGCGTAGGCGGACCAGCTTTGGGTTGGCTGAGCTTATTTCTCGAGAAACGTACGTTTAAATTTTTTTCTAACTGCAACCTCTAAACAACATTTGTCTCCTTATGGTGTACCCCAAGGCTCAGTCTTAAGCCCGCTTCTTTTTAATCTTTATGTTAGTCAACTATCACATATAGCAGAACAAGAAGGCCTCACACTTTTCACCTATGCCGATGATTCCCAGATCGCATTCTCTCTCTCAAACACTGCTCAGGTTTCGCCATCTCGCCTGCAGTTAGGGTTGAGTAGAATTGCTGACTGGATGAATCTTAATTTTTTAAAACTCAACGACGAGAAAACTGAGGTGTTAAGTCTGGGCTGGCAACATGACTTGTGGTCTTCCAAACACTGGCCCGCTGAAATGGGCTTGCTCCCCCGTCCATCAGATCATGTGCGCATTTAGGCTTTGTGATTGATAAAGCACTGGCAATGCAAGACCAAGTCAACAAGGTCTCGGCCACATGTTTTGTCATATTGCGGTGGCTAAAGAAAATTCTTTGGATGTTGCCAGAAGACTCTCAAAAATCCGTAGTCCACGTTCTCTTAACCTCCCGCTTAGACTACGGAAACATTCTTTTCTTAGGGGCAAAGAAAGATGTAATAGGGCGACTGCAATTGGTACAAAATGTAGCAGCGAGATTGCTGTGCAAATTACCTCAATCTAGCCATATTTCAGGTCCTTTACGTAGTCTTCACTGGCTCAAAATAGATAGCCGTATTAAATTTAAGACACTGACCTACATGTTTAAAATTAAAACTGACCTATCCCCCCATTACCTTAAGTCCCTTGTTCACATTCATGTACCCTCCCGGAATCTGAGATCTGCCCACATGGCCTTTTTTGCAGTGCCTAAAATTAGGTTAGCCAGAATGGGAGGAAGATCTTTCGCTCTGTTAGGCCCTACTTTGTGGAACTCCCTGCCACTGCACATTTGAACTGAAACTAATTATGTGCAGTTCCGCAGAGCCACTAAAACCTGGCTCTTTAATCAGTAACTCTTTTGTAGTTGAAACGGAGATTTAATAGAACCTGCCTGTCCAGCGCGGGGAAACCTTTTTTGGGTAGCTGTCGCGCTTAATAAATTCAAATTAAATAAATAAATAAATAATAAGGAATGGGCTGATTATTTATTTTGGAAACATAGTTCACAGAGTAGCAAGATGAGTTGCTTAATCTGCATACATAGTCCTACAAAGTAGGACATTAGCAGGAGTCAGCACTGTTTGGTGATGCATTTAGAAAAAGATGATGCAGAATCGGTGCAAGAATCCCTGTGAGACTGAGACTATGGTGGGCTTCCCTCTGGCAGCTTGGGCACTTGGACAACTGGTTTTGGAAAGTCAAGGGCTGGAAACTCAAAGTCATAAGTGCAAGTGGTGCCTTCACCTGCAACTATCCGTATTGTGTTGACTCTTTCCTTATCGTTCTAGTTGTGTCACTGCTGTCCCAGCCCTCATCTTTGTTATTGTGTTTTTGTCTGGTTCTCTCAGTTTCCTAACCCATTCCCCCGACTTTAGACTTGACTGTGGATTTCCATTTTGACTTCGGTTACTTTGTTTACGCTCTTCATGTTACCTGACCTCTAGGATCTCTTTCGACCTGTAGTTTGTCATTAGTGGTTCCGGCTTGTTCAACACTTGCCTTGGTTCACTATGGCCCGTCACTTTTAAGCCTGTATGCATAACAACTAACATTATCTCTGTTATTACTTTATTACCATTTGTGAATCCTGGTAAAACGTTGTTTGTTTCATGCACCCATAGAGTGTGCCTACCTAGTCAGAGACTTCTAACCTATAAGAACATTGCCATGAAATATTTTTAAGTTTGAGAAACATATTTCTTCCAGTGGTCTGCTTTTTGCCTTTATTCATCTATGAGCAGAATTACATTCTCGAGAGTTGGGCAGATTTTCAGGAGACTCTGCCTTTCAAAACCTGTAAATCTTGACAGGTATTATGGTGATGGAAAGACAGCATCAACATCTTACAAAAACATGTACATAGACATTTAACACTGCAAGAATAATTGAGAAGAAGAATTGTATGGGTAGTATGTATGCAAGGCTGGCGGATTTGGATGTTGGTGGGACTGTTTGGAAATTGATAAATTCCTATTTGCAAGATCCTTGTCAGGCTGTGGCTTTAACTCCTTTTCAATCAGATTTTAGATGCATCAAACACGGTGTGCCTCAACGCTTTGCACTTAGGCATAGATGCATCAAGCTAAACACCGCTCGCAAAGGGGCAGATTTTCGGAATCTGCCCCTTTGCGACCGGTATTTTTGCATTTGGGATGCATCATGCATGCAAAATTGCGATTACTTAAATTGCTATTGCATTTAAGTAATCCCAAATTGAGATTCCTTAAATGCAATGCATTAAAGTAAAAAAAATTAGCGATTTCGCTAATAGGGGGAGCAAATTACCATGAAGTTGAACTTCATGGTAATTTGCAAAAACTTTGAAAAATGCACTAAAGTGCATTTTTCAAACTTCCATTTTACACACAAACATGCCCTTTGGGCATGTGTGTGTGTGCAAGATGTACCCACATGTAGATTTCAGGGGTGCAACAGGGTGTCCTTTTGACACCCTGGCACCCTTGAAATTGCAATCTCAATTTGCGATCCTCTAATTGAGAATCGCAAATTGAGATTGTCTTCCCATTCATTCCTATGGGCCTCTAGGCCCATAGGAATGAGGTATTGGGGAGGTATTCCTTAATTGCGACTCGCAATTTACGAGTCGCAATTAAGGAATTTTAAGAAATCCCTATTTTTTAAGCGAATTCTTCATGCATAGCATTTTGCTATTCCTTATTAGCGAATCCTTATTTTTCGTTAATAAGGAATCGCAACATGGATGCTTGATGAATCAAGGGGTTAGTCCAGTATTGTTCAACATTTATATGAAGCCATTAATCTCCTGCATAAAAGCACATAATATTTCCCTGGTTAATTATGCGGATGATACGCATCTGATTCTGTCTCTCCACAATAATCAGCCGGATGCTGTAAAACCTTTTCGGACCTGTTTAATGGACATTGTTCAATGGATGAGTGCAAACTCCCTTGAACTAAATGGGGATAAGACAGCATTTTCATGCGGCTCAGCAAATAAGATCCTGATGCCACTAACCTCAAATCTCTGGCCATTACCTACAGAGACTGAGCTGTCCTTCTCGGATTCAGTCTGCAATCTTGGAGTTATCTTCGATGAACATCTGTCTTTAGAGAAGTATGTTAACAAAGTGTCTGGTGTCTGCTTTGCACTGCTTCGTGGCCTTAGAAAGTTGTCCCCTGTCCTACCTTCTCCTGCTAAAGCCTTAATTGCACAGAGGGTTAGGACTACAGTAATGCTCTCCTTTCAGGAGCCCCAGGTTCAGCCAAAATGATGCCAAATAGGTGACAGAGGTCCTCGGCCCTCCATGCTCTTAGAGAACTTCATTGGCTCCCTGTGAAGCAAAGGATTTTCTTTAAGTTCCTGTGCATTGTGTTTAATGCGCTCCAGAAGAAGGGCCCTGCACTGCTGCAGCGTAGACTGAGAAGATATACCCCGGGGAAGGCTCTTCAGTCAGCAACTACCAATCTGATTCAGGAACACAAGTTTCGGAAGGCCCAACAAAGGGGGTTGCACTTTTTTTTTTGGAAATGATTGTTATTGTTTTTTGACAAAATGACATCGTTGGCATCTGTGTAATGACAAAACCCAGCATTAACATTACAATGACAATAACATAGGTGGCTTAGGCGGGACGCCAGGAGAATCCAGTGCAATGAAAGAGAAAATACACTGGGCCTCATTTATGAAAAGTGACGCATCGCTGCGTGAAAACAGCGATGCGTCACTTTTCACTGCGCCCTCCTTGCGACACCAATGATGCGTCATATTTACAGTATGACGCATCATGTCGCAAGGAGTTACAGATACGTCAGTATTTCTGACGTATCTGTAAGCGCAAAAGTGACGCATTGCTTGAGTGTGTCACAAAAGTGACGCAACTCCAGCAATGCGTCCTTTCACATGGGGCAAGCCCCATGTGAAAGGGCCTGCGTCAGTCTTACGCCTGCTGTGAGGCAGGCGCAAGATTTTGACGCAACGGCGTCCTAGAAGTGACGCAGTGAAATCTCATAGATTTCACTGCATCACTTCTACGAGGCTTTTTGCGGGAGAACGCCCCCCTGCATACATTATACCTGACGCAGTTATAATGTAGCACAGGGGTTTACAAAGTGACGCATCTGCTTAGATGCGTCACTTTGTAAATAGTGCGCAACAGGAGGCCTGTTTTACGCTGCCGATGCGTCACAAAAAGTGACGCATCGGAAGCGCAAAACTGACGCAATCCCTCATAAATAAGGCCCACTATATTTACTGTGTCGCCTCACAGTTTCATGACATATTACAGTTATTGACAGTTTAATAAGTCATGGGAACAAAAAGGAAAACCCATCAATATTTGCACAGATTATAATTGAATCATTTGCGGGCAACGAAATAACAACAGCAAAAAGGAAATAAAAGATAACTAAAGGTCGATCTCTATGACAAGGAGGTTGCACTTGAGTGAAAGCTGCTCAGTTTTGGAACAGGTTGCCATCTGCTATATGGCCCCGCTGGAGGATGTGGTTTCACCTTTCGGGGTGAAAATAGTGACCTACGCGGATGACACCCAGCTTGTCGTCTCGCTATCTCACCATAAAAATGCGGCAGAAAGATTTGGGTGCTGTCTTACAGCTATCATGGCCTGGATGACAGAATCTCGGCTGAAACTTAATGGTTCCAAAACGGAACTTATGATGGTGGGCAACCTCTCCACCTCCCTCCCCAAAACCATGTGGCCCCCCCGGCCTGGGTGAAGCGCCCCAACCCAAGAATGAGATTAAAAGCTTGGGAGTGTGGTTAGAGCCAGACCTGACGCTCAGAGTACAAACGAAGAAAGTGGCAGGGATCTGCTATGGTTTGTTACGCTCAGTCCGAAAGGTGTTCCCTCTTCTCCCCTTTAGTTCAAGGAAACTTCTGATTCAGGGGCTAATACTGTCAAGGCTGGACTACAGCAATGCCTTGCTGCTTGGTGCCCCTGAATCAGCCCTCAACACCCTTCAGCGAGTACAAAATGCGGCGGCCAGGGTTTTGACAGGCACGGCAAAAAGAACTTCGGCTAAGCCTGCTCTTAGAGCTCTCCATTGGCTCCCCATCCGGGAGAGAGTTAAATTTAAGGCCCTTTCCATCGCCTTTAAATCTCTCCAGGGAATCGGCCCCCCTATCCTCAGGGACTTGATATGCCCCTACAAGTCCTCGCGTTCCCTCCGCTCTGACGGGAGCAATTTACTGACCATCCCCAGAGTAAAGAGAACTCGCTCAGGAGGCAGGAGGTTCTCTGTGAACGTAGCCAAGATCTGGAATGATCTTCCTGCTGCTCTCCGTCTGGAACCCTGTCTCCAGAAGTTTCGGAAAGCTTTAAAGACCTTCCTTTTCCCACGAGAAATATGAGATCTGTTTCCGAGGACCTTGGAAGCTAGCTGTGTGTGTTAGCGCTGGGACGCTCTTGGGCAGCCATGCGCTTAAGAAATCTAATTTCATTTCATTTCATTTCATTTCAGTTCAAAAAAGCCTTGTAGACATGGTTGTTCCCTAAATAAGGAATGCTCATCATGTTATACTGTTCTTGTTTTTTTCTCCCCTGTAGACAGTTGTTGCTATTAGCATCAGGATACCAGTCTGGTCACAGTAACATAAATAAATAAATGTAAAAATAGATATGTAAGCTTGTAGTGATTTAACTAGTCCAATAGACATAGCCGGAAGAGATGTGTTTTCAGATGTTTATGAAAAGTCATTAGTGTGGGCTTCATTCTTAAGATACAAGGCCCTCCAAACATCGGACCAGTATACCTAAACGACCGCCTCTCATTCCATGCACCCAAGAGATACCTCTGATCAGCCGACCTCTCACAGGCCACCATCCCACGCATTCAGAGCAGGAGGGAAGTTCTTCTCCTACCTGCGCAGCCAAAGTCTGGAATGACCTCCGCCTCCGGCAAACCCCCACACTGCCCCAGTTCAGGAAGGACATCAAGACCTGGCTCTTCAGATGACCCCAGCACACTATGGAGCCTACCCTCCTTTTATCGCCTTGAGACCCTCGCGGGTGAGTAGCTGCGCTTTATAAACCCCTGATTGATTGATTGGTTGGGCATGAGTTCACAGTAGTGAAGCTGCCCCTGAGAAAGAATGATGCTGGGCATCAGTGGTTTTGGAGGTGGGAGGTTTGAGTTGTAAAATCATTTTTGTTTTTAGATCATCTTTCATTGCCCAACTGTTTGAGCAAGGAAACTCAGGATGTGGTGGGGACTTTTATGCCAGACATCACTCTTTGAATTTCATTCTGGCTTTGAGTGGTATCTAGTGCAATTCAGCCAAATTAGGAATTATGTAGTCAATTGTTTTAGTAAAAGAAGCAAGTCTTGTTACAGCATGGCGTATAGATTTCGAGGCATGATGGCATTCTCGGAGACTCCTGCCAGTGCTCCATTGCCAAAGTCAGTCCTTAATAGTATGAAAGCATTGTTTGCTGATCTCAGAAGGGGTTGAGATTAGGCTGGTATCATCTTCTTTAACACGTAGAGGTAGAAGGTATCTGATTTGACCTTTTTGTTGACATGGAAAGTCATCATGAGGTTTGTGTCTAGAGGAATTCCTAGAGATGAAACACACTAGTGGTGTTGAACAGAGTGTTACAAGCAATATTGAGATACATTCAGATTATTTCATCAAACATAGGGGGAAAAGTATGAAATTATTTTGGGAGATTTAATGTGTGGCAGTTCCCAAACATTCAAGATTGCGTCATCAGTAGGATGGTTTGATGTTGGTAAATGTTCCCAACAAAACAAGTATTAAGGTAGATTTGAGTATCAGCGGAATATTGGTGGATAAACATCTTGCTGTCGTGGCATGTTTCAGACAAAGGTTCCACATACAAGACAAAGAGAGTGGCAGCTAAAACAGAACGTTGGAGAGCCCCATATATGATAGGAGAGGGTTTAGCTGTGTTGTTATACCTCACTATTTGTGAGTTTCAGACCATACTCCTGGCACCAAAGCATTGATCAAGTTGAACGATCAATGGAACATGGCTGATGGTGTTGAAGGCTGCAGGTAGATCAAGAAGAAGAAGGACACACCAACTAAAATACAGGGGATATGATCCAGCAGTGTGAGTGAGGCTCTTTAAATGCCATGGCCAGTTCTGAATCCTGACTTGTGAACTGTAAGTATGTCAAATTTGTTTATGTAGTCAATAAATAGTCACATTCGTAAAATTGGATCTTCTTACATTTTGAAACTGATAGGCATATTTAGTATGTAGGAAATAGTAGTGCAAGGGTGAATGAGTGTTAGTTGTATTAGGATGAAAATGCATAGTTATAATAGTGTTTATGCAACAGAAATGAAGAAGAAAATAGTTTGGGTATTTTTAACAGTACATGATATGTGTGCCAAGCTAGTTCTGTAAGGAAAGATGCTATGGTTTGTGCTAATTAATATTTAAAAAATGTTATTAGCTAGAGAACTGCATGGTTTAATAACAATGTGGCAAGAGCAGTCGAACATGAACAAAAGCATCCATTTTGCGAAGGTTTGTGTGGAGTCATCTCCTTACGATGAGCCTTTGTTTTTGAAATAGAGTTGCAAGGACAACTTTCATTTAATGGAATTTTATTTTATCATCCACCTAAATCCAAGGCTATTTTCTTAGATAACCTAGGTAGTTATTTAACGTGCAAAGCTAACCATCCCAACTTTACAGTGTATGGGAATTTTAATTTCCGTTTGAAAATACCCACGAACCCAGATACAAAACTCTTTTAGATCAAATGGATAGCGTAGAGCTCAGACAACTTGTATCGGACTCAACCCATACAGCAGGACACTGCCTAGATGGAATTTTTACAGATAACCCCCTTCTAAGCTGGAAAGGAACTTTGCCTTTGGTCTGGTCCAATCATAAGGCTGTTCTATTTAACATCCAATTTACGTATAAAATGTTTCTTAAGATCCTAGAGATTATTATACTAGTCGCCCTTGGAAGAAAGTTGAGGGCAGTTTCCTAAATCCAACTCTAAGAAAAAACACTACCAAATTTGTCCACTAATTCTGACCTTCAATACCATGCCTGACTGGACTCGACGTTGATAAAATTAGCCCCTCCCAAACAGTGTCAATGTGCAAGAGGAACACCATCAGAACCCTGGTTTAATGATATTCTGAGTGCCCAGAAACAAACATGTCGCAAACTAGAGAGGAAATGGTTTCTCGAAGAAAACCTAAATACTCAAACAAGCTACACGTTGTCCCTTCTAACTTATAAAAAACATACACTCAGGGAGAAGGCTCAATATTTCTCAAGGGAAATTAGAGCGGCTCCCAGATGTCCCAAAACGCTATTCGCTACTGTAAAGAAACTGGCAAAATTGCCAGCCACACCTGAAACCAATACGAGCCAAGAGTTCTGCAATGCATTAGCTGAATCTTTCCAGAATAAAGTCAAGTTCGTCTTTAACTTATTTACACAGCAGGATAGCCACTCAGGTCAAACATTGACATAGCTTAAAAAATCCCTTATAACCATTCACTACGCAGGGTCCCTCTTTTTTAAAACCCCAGTCCCTTTCTTCTTTCACCACCTTAATAATGCAACAAACCACTAAACTCATTGCTGCTACGAAATCTGGTTCTCCTTGCGAACCGTGTCCTCCAAAAATTCTTCATATTTCCCCACAAATTATAGCTATTCCTTTGACAAGGATTTTTAATTCAATGCTCACCTCCGGGTATTTTCCTATAGAGTGGAAAAAGGCCTCTATACTTTCTTTGTTAAAGAAACATAACTTGGACGTTAAGGAACCCCTTAACTATGGACTCCTTTCTCTGCAAAAGTAATTGAAAGAGCGATAAATGCAGAAATTTCAGGATTTATTAAGGACAACAACATCCTAGATTCCACTCAATTAGGATTCCGTGCTGAACACAGTACAGATCTGGCTCTCATCGCCGCTACGGAGGAACTCAGACAGATCCTAGACAGCGGGGGGAACGCAGCCCTGATCCTCCTGGACCTGTCAGCAGCCTTTGCTACGGTTGATCATGGGTTGCTGTGGGATCGGTAAAGTTCCATCGGTATCAAGAGCAAGGCACTATATCCCTGCTAGGCTCCTTTTTGTCTGAGCGATCTCAGGAAGTCACTCTGGGGAACATGCTATTCCCTTCATTCACACTACCTTACGGGGTTCCCCAGGGCTCTCCATTGAGTCCAACTTTATTCAACCTTTACGTTACTCCTCCATTGTGTCTTACGCAGACAATACTCAGATCATCAACTAGGTGAGTAAGGTCCGTCAGTCAGACAGCATCAAGGTTCTGTGACTGCATGAGCCACATAGCAAAATGGTTGAATGACAACTGTTTGAAATTGAATTCCTCAAAGACTGAAGTCCTGTTGCTGGGGAATACATCATTTTGGACAGATAAATGGTGGCCCGCTCATCTTGGCCGCTTACCAGTGCATAAAGCCAAAAACCTTGGTGTCATTTTTGACACCATGTTGTCTTTTGAAGAACAAATTAATTTGGTCACTTCTGTCTGCTTTTTTATCATGACAATACTAAGAAAAATTCTCCCAGGTATACCCTTGGAACTAAGGTAGAAGGTAGTGTCAGTGTTGATTTCCTGAAGACTGAACTATTGTAACGCTCTTTTCTCTAGTGCATCGAGGCACAGCACAGACAAACTTCAAATGGTCCACAATGCAGCAGTGAGAATGTTGCTGGACATTCCTAAACTCGACTCAGTCTCCACTGCCCTGGTTGAACTACACTGGCTACCGGTGGCCAAGAGGATACGATTTAAATCACTGTGTATTGCATTTAAACCTCTCAACAATATGGAATCCATACCGCTGAAGACATTTCTAAAGCCATAAATTCCAACTAGAGCCCTTAGACATGCTGAATTGGGAAACTAAATTGTCCCTAGAGTCAGCAAGGTTAGATGGGGAGGAAAGAGTTTCGTGGCCACAACTGCCAGTTTATGGAACTCCCTGCCTACCTCTCTGAAGAGAAAATCCAATCTTCTCAGTTTTAGAAAAGGCCTAAAAACATGGCTGTTTATTGCATAAATCCTTCTTGCTTCCTTCCGCTCGATATTTATCAAGGGCAGTGCGTAGTCACCCCAGGGTATTTTCCGCACTTTACAAATTTCAAATCAAATCAAAATCCAAAATCAGACAGATGTCAGATGGTAATAACAGTGAAACATACACAAAGGGCCAGTTTATTTGTGGCATCTTTAAAGAAGTCTCATTCAGCCCAGTTATTTATTTATTTATAGGTTTATACCACGCCTGAATCACCCCAAAGGGGTATCTCTGCGCCATCAAGGAAGTCTCAATCAATCCATCAAACCAATCAAGCATGACTTATAAAGAGTGACTAATCACAGAGAGGGTATCCAGGCCCTGAAAACCTGCTACTTAGGGAGGGTTCTGTTGAACAGCCAGGTCTCGAATCCCTTACTGAATTCCAACAGAGAGGATGAGGTTTGCATGTGAATGGGGAGGTCGTTCCATGACTTCGCAACCAGATAGGAGAAGGAACCTCCTCCACTGTTGCCTCTGCAGATGCAAGGAGTGTTAGCAAGGGAGAGGGAGGTGGAGCACAGGTGTCTGGACAGTAGATGGAATCTTCGTGCATGCATGTCTTTCTTTTGTTAACCCAAAAAAATAAACAACATTTGAACAACATGCCTTCATGACAAGATAAACAAATCATTGCACAAAGGTAATTACCCCTAAACACTGTGTCTTTATGGCATGCTAAAAAGGCAGTAAATGAGCAATATAGAAGCTCTCACGCTAGCAAAGGAAATACATCAACGATCACACACTATCTGCCAGTTACAAGCTAGACATCATTTCACACCTGAGGTTTACTTGATATCCCATCACCAAACCATAAGGAGAATGCAAGTGGAGTATGTACCATCCATGAAATGCCATGGTTTTGATGGACAGCCGATTCATGCAATCATAAACCATGAAAAGCACACGAAAGTCAATGGCTGAAAGGCACTAACCCAAACCCCACTCTCTCTCTTACTTGCTTCTAGTACTTGAAAAATTGGTTATTTAATAGATACTTGTTGGCTCTTAGAGTAAAGGAACATAGAATGAAGAATGTAGAATGTAGGAGGAATGTAGATTGCTTCGCCCACAAATTCCAGACCACTCGCTTTCTTTATAGCATAAAAGGCCACTTTATTCAGGATATATGAATTTCCTATCAGATAACCGTTCATTGATATTATAACATGTAATTTGGCAATTGAACACAAAACCATTTGTTTTATTATAAATCTGAATTCATACCGAAACCATCAAATATATTTTTCTTGTATTCCAAACTTAAATAACTTCCCCAACATTTTCTTTCCATCTTTCCCCTCAATTGTTCTCTAGAAGTCCCCCTAACTAACTAATGACTGGAGAAGCCCGCTCTAGACTTTTCCTCCCCGAGAGTTTTATGCCTCAAGTAATCTGTTATGGGAATCATGTCCTGAAGTGGCGAATATATATATATATATATAAATATATATGAATAAACATATATATATATATATATATATATACCATTACAACTATATACATATATATTTTTTTTGGGGGGGGTTTTGGGGTGGGTGGGCGGTATTTTGCTAAAAGAGCAAAACCCCGTCTCTAGCCTGCCTGCGCCTAATATCCTCACAGCCTACGCGCTGAAAACCTGCCCTGACGCTCCCTCCCTATCTCGCACCTGGACTGTTCCATTGCGTGCGAAAACTGCAGGGGGAGACGTCTCGCGCCGCTCCCCCTGCGGGGCCATCGCCCACAAATTCCAGACCACTCGCTTTCTTTATAGCATAAAAGGCCACTTTATTCAGGATATATGAATTTCCCATCAGATAACTGTTCATTGATATTATAACATGTAATTTGGCAATTGAACACAAAACCATTTGTTTTATTATAAATCTGAATTCATACCGAAACCATCAAATATATTTTTCTTGTATTCCAAACTTAAATAACTTCCCCAACATTTTCTTTCCATCTTTCCCCTCAATTGTTCTCTAGAAGTCCCCCTAACTAACTAATGACTGGAGAAGCCCGCTCTAGACTTTTCCTCCCCGAGAGTTTTATGCCACCCAGGAAAACCAAGGAGTTTTCCTGGCCCCACCTATTTGCCTAAACGAAATCACTTCACAATTTAGAGTTGCACCAAAGATTGACTTGTAATTCCTGAGCCAGCATATCCCTAATCTCAACCAAATATTAAGCCATGCCCAAATGTGACAGATGTACTCCGTCATCTCTAAAGAGATGACCTTCACTGCTTGTGATATTCTCATGCACAATAGCCCTGATCTGCATGACTTTGCAAAATACCCTCATTGCTTTGTTCAACTTTCGTCGAGCCTTCTCCACTGCAGCGTGACATCTGGCCTGTGGCCAGGATTGTCTATAAATGAATTCAGTCCATATTAGGCGAGTGGTCGGCCAATTTGTTTTGAGGACCGCTAAGTCTAGTTGCATCTGTTTGATGAGCGTGAGGCCCGATAACTTCACCAAATCGTTTTCTCCTAAATGGATAAGAAGATAGTCCGGGCAACCTCTTACGCGGAACATCTGTGTTAACGTTGGGAACAATTCACTCAATTTCATACCTCCTTTTCCCTTCCACACAAATTCATGCTGGGCGCTAGGAATACCAAGGGATCGTCTGTAAATCTGTTTTTCTGCAAACAGGGCTGCCCATTTTACAAATGAATGGCCTACCATCCACGTCTGCCTTTTAAATCTCGAAGTCACTCCCCGAACAGTACCTAAAGGAAAATAGAAGTTAGTCTGGTGCAATCAAGCGTGCAAGTATCCTAACACAGTTATTTTCACACATATCATTTGTAACAGCTAGACTTCCATCTGCCAATACGCTTCAGGACATCTAAACCCAGTCCCAACCTAGCTGCCTCCATTGCTGCCCCTATTCGAAATGAATGCGTGGCAAAACATTGCGGGTTCTCTCCTAAGAACGTTGAGGCTCTCCGCAATACTGCTCAGAATTGTGTACTCGTTATCTTGTCTCAAGACTCATGAATGAAAATTTGACCTTGCTGAAAAGTATGCGAAGAAGAAAATTTAACCCATTCTTGTACAGGGCAGCAATTTGCAATTCCACTGCTATTCAGAAAAACCCATGTACCCCGGCCCAACTGGTCAGTTTTGGACTTCCTAACCCATATGCCTATCTTGTGTTCCAGGACTGAAATCTCTGTGCTGCATAAACCTCCTTCTCTCCCCGAACCCAGCACTTCGGAAATCCTGAACGCACCAAATCATGGCCAATCTAAAACGTCCAACTTCCCAAAAATGCTAACAAAGCAAATCCAAATGCTCCAATAACTGTTGTAATAATTAGAAAGTAATGGGAGCTCGCAGCTGCTGAAACTTAACTGTCCTCCTCTGGAGTCCCCTCAACATTTTCTTAACCAAACTATTATCTACTGGGTCGAAACCCCACAACAGTTGTCCATAAAAGGACAAACCTGACAGCTTTCCTGCAATGGTCGTGTGAGATAACCCTTTATCTATCAACGTAAGAACAAAATCACAAATGTTACCACTCCCTTTTTCAACTTTTCTTGACCCGCCTACCACCTGGGTATAGTGTAAGAATTCCTCCCATGCGTGTACATAACTTCTTCTAGTCGAAGGGGCAATTGACTGCTCGACTAGCTGTACGATCCTCATTCCCCTAGGGCCCAAATGTTGTGTGGCACCTTCGTTTTGGTGATATCTGCCCCTGGCGCCAGCTCGCGGAACTTCTGCCAATGAGAGCGGGAAAGAGCATCAGCAATGGAATTGTTAACCCCAGGGACATGCTTAGCTTTGAAAATCATGTTGAAACGCAAACTCAAGAGCATGAACATCCTCAACAATTGTAACACTCTAACATCTTTGGCCTTCTGGTTGTTCACCAAATTTACTACGGCTGTGTTATCTATGTGAAACAAAACTGATCTGTTTTGAAATTCATGACCCCAAGCCAACAAAGCCACAATTAAAGGAAACAGCTCTAAAAAGGCAATACTTCGGCCTTGATTTGTCCAATGCTCCGGCCAACTCTCGGCGCACCACCTTCCTTCCCAGAAAATTCCAAAACCACTCGATCCAGCAGCATCAGAATAAATTTGGATTTACCAAACAAAATTCTCATCCAAGAATTGCAAAGGTATGCCGTTAAAACTGTCCAAGAAACACAACCACACCCTCAAATCCTCTTTGATACCTTTAGTCAAGCGAACTCTGTGGTGTGGGAGAGAGGCGCCCGATAAAGCCATGCTTAAACGCCTACAAAAAGTCCTCCCTGCTCTCACCACCCGGCACGCAAAGTTCAAGTAGCCTAACAAGCGCTGCACTTGTCTTAATTCAATCTTGCGTGCATCCAAAACCAAAAGCAAAAAGGATTTGATCTCGCTAATCTTGCTCTCTAGAAGTCGCGCCGTCATCTGTATGGTATCTAACTCAATGCCTAGGAAAGTCATAATCGTACTAGGTCCTTCCGTCTTGTCGGGCACCAAAAGAACCCCTAAAGAATCAGAAAGCGTCTGGAATTGTGTGAGTGCTGTTGTGCAGTGTCCTGTCTCAGCCTTCCCTATGAAAAGGAAATCATCTAAATAATGACAACTGACACCTTCCGTACATATCTGTGAAAAGATCCACTGAATGAATGTGCTAAACATCTCAAAAAGCGCGCATGAGGCCGCACATCCCATTGGTAAGACTTTGTCTACATAGTAATGGCCCTGAAAAAACATACCCAGCAGTTCGAAATCAGAAGGGTGTATGGGTAACAAACGGAAGGCAGATTGGATATCGCATTTAGCCATTTCCGCTCCCTCGCCCATTGGTGTCACTAAGTCAATCGCTTCATCCACTGTCGTGTCCGACACTGAGGTATCAAGAGCTGATATGAAATCATTGATGGAACCCCCTTCCGGCCAGGAGAGATGTTGTATCATCCTATATTCGCCGGTGGCCTTTTTGGGAATGACGCCAAGAGGGGACACTATCAAATTCGGTAAAGGACAATGCTGAAAGGGGCCCGCTATCCTGCCTACCTTGATCTCTGCGTCTAATTTTTTACGGACCACCTCCGGCAATGCCCTGGCCGAACGCAAGTTTTCAGCCCACCTATGTTGACGGGGGCCCTGATATCCCAACTTAAAGCCTTCTTGAAACCCCCAAAACAAACGAGCTGCTGCATCAGTATCCGGATATTTGTCTAACCAAGGTGTCAGACTGGATAATCTAACTGGTGTAGGCGCCTTTTGGAAAAGTAGGGAAAGAGGCACCTCTTCCCCTAAATGCCCAGCTACCCTGTTCTTGAAATCTTTGTTGATCGCTAAATCTGTGGCCACCAAAACCACCCGCTGAGGAACCACATTGCGTGAGCGGATGACGCCCCCCGCACTGGGAACAATCGTGCTTAAATCGGCACATTGGTCTAGTACACATTCCCCTGTTGTAGTTCCAACAGGCTCCTGTACCAGAGGTGAAACTCCTTCCCCATGCACCCGCTCCAGAATGAGCGGGACGCCACGGAAAGGGCCGGTAAGGCACTGGCAAACCACTTGCCGTGTGCGTCGTAGCCGATGGGTGAGACATGGACATCCATTGGAGCCAAAGTTCTGAATCCACGTCCCCCCACGGCTTCTCAGCACAGATACTGATACAGGCTCAAAATTCCTCATCATAGTTCAACCATGAGTATCCCCCAAAGTGCAGCTGTGCCTTCCTGACGATATCCATGTACTTATAAAGGGCAACAGACCTCTCAGGATATTTTTCGCAATAAATACTTGCATATATCAGGAAGGCTCAGGTCCAATTCTCAATGGTACGAGGCACCTTGGGACGTCGCGCTAACTCCCATTCCTCCTCCTTTGAACCCTCTTTGGCTTGCACGTCACCATGGAGTAACTTGAAGATGTCAACAAACTCATGGTTCCATATACGTTGCTACGTCTTATCTGATAAGTGTGACCCCAAGGGCATCGCAAGGCCCATGTAAGGAAGCCTTTGTTTAACATTAATGGATACTATCTGATCAGACACCGCGTCCTGTGTGCGCCCTCCCTCCGGAGTGTCTAACCCCTGAGGTGACTCTTCTGCACCTAGTGCGCTAAGCGGTGTCAGCACCCCAGACGATATCGAATTGTCTAACAACACGCTCTTCCTACCTTCCCTTTCCCCTACTATTTTCACCACAGGTAAAGTTCGCACATCCATCGTCCCACACTGCCCACCAATGAGGCTTACCGTATGGTAGCTGTTCCGCTCGTTGCTGCTATTCCGTTCGAGACATCCGCTCTTGATAATCTCTTGGTGTCAGCTCCACAGCAGAAGAGTCCGCACTTGACTTCTGAAACAATAAAGAAGAGTTTGTTGTTGCCCCCCTGCCCCCTTTTGTGTTTTACCAACCGTACCCAAAGAGTTCTGTTTGTTATGCAAAATTTTCTTGCCTTTTATCGACTTCCCAGCCTGTCCTTTTTTGACCTGTCTAAACTCGCACCTCACCTCTGGCCCCCCACTATTACCCGGACAAGCCCCGTCTCCAACCCCGCCATCAAAGGTCGACCAAGCCAGGTCAGAACTCCACTCTAGAGGTCTGTCTGACCGCGCAAAATTGCAAGCATATACATTACCAAGCCCCTCAATGTACGGTGATACAGTAGATGTAGCCGCGTGAACAGATGGCATAGTCTGGAAACCAATCATCTGCACGTCAGAACTGTCGCGAGCACCTCGCGAAAAGGTGAAATCTTCTGTGGAAGTATGTCTCTCTGTGTAGTTGCCAGCGGAGCTTGGGTGCTCAACCCAAACCCACTGACCATTGCCGCTCCTGGTTTGTGTGCTCCTCATGTTCGGTGCGGCAATCGGTGAGGGGCGAGCGCGCGTGAATAAGTATTCGGTATCCCATCTCCTGACTTCCTGACCAGAACGAAATGTGTCATTCCCTTCTTCAAATCCGCCGTCGTCATCTCTTTCCTCCTCACCGTCAGAATCGTCGTCAAACCCCGAATCACTTGCCTCCTGTGGCTCCTGATGTACACCAACCTGTTGGAGAGCACAGGGCCCCCCCTGCTTAGACGAGGGTGGGCATTCTACACCAAGCTCTGCTGTTTCCCCAAAACCGCTCCTGGTCTGAGGTAATTGGCTGCATGTCGTGGGGTGGGGGGTCACCTGAAGAATCTGTGCCTCAAACTCTTCCTCGTCGTCACTGTCGCTGGAATAAGCCACTAATGAGCCTGCCCGTCCCCTCACAATAAACTTCTGACTCACAGTGTTTTGCCCATTGTCCATACAAGAATTATCAAAACCGGTCAAAACTCTCATTGGGGGGGGGACGGAGGTAACCCCGAGCCACCCAACCTGTCTTGGGTAACTGCCAGCTTCTTGACGACCTTTTCCTTTCCTTTTCTCTTGATGGCAGCCTGCGTAGTGCCACTAGTAGCCCCCTTCATTGTGACTGCAACCTGTGCATTCTCCTCAGAAAAATTATGCCTGTTATCAATTTGACTCACCGCTTGTGGACGCGTGAGAGAGGTAGCCCTGCGTATAGTCGCGAATTTTTCTGTCGCACTAGGTCTTGTCAACGCCTGTGCTCAAAGAGCGCGCTCTCCTGCCTCCTTTTCTGACAGAAGCCGGCTGACAAGCTTCAATGGCATACTTCACCCCCTTTGCCGCTTTTCTCTGTGGGGGACGTGTAGGTGGAAGCATCTCCTGACGCGCAGACTGCGTCAGCATGTCCTCTCTCCCCTCCTGTTGAATAACTCTCAAAGCTGCCACCAGCTGCTCACTCATCTCCATGCTGGAAACGAACTCACTATACTAATAATAACCTCTGCCCCAGAGAAAATCGTAAATAACACCTTCTGAGACTTGATTTCGCTAAAAGAGCAAAATCCCCGTCTCTAACCTGCCTGCACCTAATCTCCTCACAGCCTACGTGCTGAAAACCTGCCCTGACGCTCCCTCCCTATCTCGCGCCTGGACTGTTTCATTGCGCGTGAAAACCGCAGGGGGAGACGTCTCGCGCCGCTCCCCCTGCGGGGCCATTGTTATAAATGCTGGGCAGTTGCTACTTTCCTGGATGCCCTGCTGCCTGTGTTTCTATGACTGAGAAAAGTAAACTTAACTTAAAGGTATCCAGTTGTGTGCGTCATATTGGAACCAGCACCTTGCATTGGGGACGATGTTGGGATCCTGAAGAGCTCATCTACATGTGTCTGCTGCTTCAGTAGGAGTAGCGGTGGCGCCGCAATTACCATTGTTCTTTCCCCTATTTGTTTTGTCCCAGATTGTGGGTAAGCGGCTGTTAAGTAAGACACGATATACTTGAAGGTGTAACTTTATTCTCTGTCATAACGACACACCGGTAAGGGAACGCTCCGGTCACCAGCTCAAAATCATGGACAGCTGCAACTGCCCTTATCAACTGTCAACTAACTGTCAGATGGCAAAGGACAAACGCCATCTGACGTAATGCATGCAAATGCACCGGGGTCGCGCGTCAGGGACGGGGGCATGCAGGGGACAAATGCAAACGGGAAAAGTACCAACGTAACAGCGGCAGAGTGTACAATTTTGTAGAATTGAAGTACTGCGACATGACTGAGCCGCACTTGGCTAGTGCGTGGAATGCAGGAACACTCCAAATGTGTTTAGCAGTATTGGCATTAACTCACCTGATGTCGCGTCCATAGCGTGCGTAGCAACATTTTGGGTGAGGCTCCAAATATGTCCAGCATGACTCCAGTTTAAAGCAGCGGTCAAAAGTCACAGTGTGCCTGTTGTTGTGAATGAAGCTGGCACGCTGCCCTAGTTAGTGAGACTTGCGTATCCAGCACTTCTGCACATTGGGGACTTCGGACAGTGCATTGGCATTGACACTATTTACATTTTAAGGGACACCCTCAGTGACAATAGTTTAAGAGCGGTAGGGGCACCTGGAATTAACAGAAATATGGTGGTATTGTTGACGACAGGTGCTCATAAAGCTACGTTAAACAAAACCAACCTGGATGGTTTGTGGCAGATGTACATTGCAGAATATCATCCAGTTGAATTTGAGCAGTGATTCACACACCTTACAAGTGTGGGTCACGATGATCTGCACACCCGGTTATACTCAGTATCAATTGTCTGTTTGAATCAGAAGAATCAGTGATTCGCACACCTTTAAGAATGTGTTCTCTGTGTTTCGCAAGCATATGGGGAGAATAAGTGTACAGGCAGTGTTATATATATATTCTAAAGGTGAGAAGGGAAAGCCGAAACTACTGTTTGAAACCCACGTATGTACTGGAGTAATACAAGGGCCACGGTGGTCCTCTTGCGAAGAAGTAAAGATATATATTTATCAAGAATGTCAGTCACTGAAATGAAAGGAAGGGAGGAAGCTGCTTTAGAAATTTTTGATGATAATATAACCTCCAACAGCAGACCAGTGGGAAGGGCAGGCAATGCACCAGTGTCAGACATCACAGCACAATTGAAAAGACTAGGGGCCAGATGTAGGAGCCCAAATCCCGGTCGGTAACGGCCGATTTCGGCCGTTACCGACCGGTATTTGGGTTTTGTAATGTAGGGGGCTAGAAAATTACAGAATCGGTATATTTACCGAATCGGTAAATTTACCGATTCGGTAAAATACCGAATCAGTAAATTTACCGATTCTGTAATTCAATATGAAGGTGGCACAGTTTACAGTGCCACAGGCCCTTAGAAATTCGTTATTTACCACCCAAAACTATTGGGTGGTAAACTACGAATTTCTGTGTACATGCACATCTGTGCATGTACACCTGGGCATGTATGTGTGTCACATGGCACACAAGCCAGTAACAGGGGTGCAACAGGGTGTCAAAGTGACACCCTGTCCCCCTTGGAAATTCGGTATTTTTACTGATTCGGTAATTACCGATTCTGTATTTGCTATTGATTCCTATGGGCTTCAAGGCCCATAGGAATAAATGGCAAATACTGATTCGGTAATTACCGAATCTTACCGATTCGGTATTTTTACCGATTTTTTTTCCTACATAGCAATTCCCGATTATTAAATACCGAATCGGTAAAATTTGGTATTTACCATTCGGTAATTTGCTATTACCTACATCTAGCCCCAAAAAAGTTAAAATGATCAGAACTATCCAAATGGCTGGAGTCAATATCATTACAAAGGTATCTGGAAGTAAAGTGTATCCCTCGGGGGTTTGAGGATCTTAGTGGCACCAACATATGAAGATCCCAACAGGCTTAAAGAATGGGCCGCTAATAACCATGAGTCATCAAGCAGAATGCTGCAAATTTTGATTAAATATGCGGACATCGACCGGAAAAAAATCCTGGAGGAAACAGAACAAATTTTGTCTATGCTGGAAAAGGAAGCAGACCAGGAAATGATTGAGAAGTTTAAAACTGAAATGAAAGAACGCCTCAGGAAATTGGAAGAATCCATAAAAGAAAGGAAAGCTCAAAAATTCTTGAGAAATAAGGTCGACTATGACCAAGGGTGGATTTTCACATTTGACAAGAAATTTGAAAATCTACGACGACAACGCATGAATGGCCAAGGCAGAATTACACAAGAGCAGTCAGAGGCCGGCAGTATTCCCAGCTTGGAATTAGATACAGAACCAGAAGAAGGAATGAGTGGAGGCAGAGGGACCCCTATACCACCAGTGATAGATGAATTTGATTTTTTACGCGAGGAGAGACACTTCAACCCCCGCCCAAGAGTGCCAACAATGTATGCAAAGCCTCCAAGAGGAAGAGGCAGAGGAAACAGAGGCGGAAGGGGTCAAAGCAATTCTGGAGTAGACAATGCTGTGAAGAGCAAGCAAACCAGGAAATAGGTGATGAAAATAAACAAACAGTAATAAACTTGACCAATGTTCAATTATCAGAAGCGGAAAGAGCAACGTTGCAATTGGTTTTATCTTATTGTCCACATGCAGACTTTGACTATGTGGCAACACGAATCGACATTTTTAAATTGATCAGGTCATTGAAACTAAAGAAATTCTTTGCCTTTAAACAAAAAACAGGCAATGTAGGTGCACAGAATATTGGACAATCACAACCCGACAACCTTGTTGTTGATGATATGAACTTAATGATTGATATCAGAGATTTGGAAGAATTAACAGGAGTAGATGAGATACCAATGGATATTGGGTTGATGACTGCAGTTAGATCAATTGCAGAAGAAGAGGGAATTAATATCTGTGGAGATGCACCCACAAGCTTTAGGCAAGCATCAAGGTTCACACCGATGACATCTAAGGACAATGTTGACACCTATAATGAACTAGTAGTAAATTGACTGAAAGATTGTATAACAATGTAAATGAAAACCAAAGAAGAAAAGCAATGTCTCAAAGAGATAAGGATTATCATGCATTGGTCAATAAACTAGCTGCAGATTAAAATTGTATTGTGCGTTAGGCTGATAAGGGCGGGAATGTTGTGCTCTGGGGCAGACAGCAATATCTGTTAGAAACATACAAACAATTGGGTAATCGCCTTAATTATACTAGAGTAAAGATTGAGGTTATGCTGGAAAATCATCATGTCTATAACACACAATTATTGGAGTGGTGTAATCTAGGTTTAATCAATCGAGAAGAGTATTTGTTTTTACAAGTGGATAAACCTGTTACCCCAGTGCTTTATTTGATCCCAAAAGTGCACAGATACCCTTCAAATCCTCTCGGTCGTCCTATAATCTCTGCTATTGGGAGTGCACTAGAGAATACAAAGTATGTAGACTCATTTCTACGTCCCTATGTACAAAACCTGGCATCATATATACAGGATACTGGAGATTTCTCAAAGAAAATATATGATCTTCCGTGGAAGCCCGATTTTTTTACTGGTAACGATAGATGTCACCACACTATATACAAGCATTCGACATTCAGATGGTCTGAATGCGGTTAAATACTATTTGGGTGATCGGCCAGTGAAACTGTGGGCACATACACCAATGATCCTGTCTATGACTTCAACATGTCTTAAGAATAACCTTTTTTCTCTTTAATGAAGAATTGTTTCCTCAAACATGTGGAACTGCGATGTGCACCTGCTTCACCCCCAGCTATGCTAATTTGCATATGGGCTGTTGGGAGGAGCAGGTGATCCAGAAGCAGTTCCAAGAGGAATGGCGTGACAATGTGATGCATTGGAGTCGTTTCATCGATGACTTGTTCATCGTATGGAAAGGGTCAGAGAAAACCTTGAATGAGTTTTTGAAAAAGATACAAGCCAACAATTTAAATCTACACTTTACCAGTACAGTGAGCAGTGAAAGTGTCAATTTTATTGATCTAACAGTCTATATTGACAATGGGAAATTGGAAACTAAGTTGTTTCCCAAACCTACAGCCAGCAATATGTTGCTTCATGCAACAAGTTTCCACCCTAAAAATCTCGTAGGAAGTATCCCTTATGGTGAGTGTATACGAACTGTCAGGAATTGTAGTAACAAGGTAGAAACTGAGAAAGAGCTGAAGAAGCTAGAAACACGATTCCTTGCTAGAGGCTACAAACCAGAGACAGTCAAAACAGCTATACACAAAGCGACACAGAAAACGAGAGAAGTTCTTTTTAGTAAGGTTCCAAATGTCAACAGGATGAAATCGCAGAGTAAACAATGTAGGCTAATAAGCAGCAGGATAAAGTAAGAAACATTATCTACAAACATTGGCATTTGATAAGGAATGATCCGGTACTAGGAGATGAAGTACAGAGAAGACCTCAGAAAACTTTCAGGCGAGCCAAATCTTTGAGACAATCTTTAGTAAAAAACACCTTACCAGCTAAGAAATCTAAATCAAAGGTACAAATGTGGCTTAAAAGAAGCGATGGCTTTATTAAGTGCACAATATGTAAGGCCTGTACCCATGATAAAAACACATCTGTATATAATGCAAATCTGTCCAAAAGAGAGAAAAAGATTAAAGGCCAATTTTCCTGTAAGTCGGAGTTTGCTGTCTCTGTGCTTCAATGCCCTTGTGGCTTGAAGTACGTAGGCAGTACAATCTTGCCTGTTCATAAGAGAGTGCTTCAACATCTAAGAGCGATAAAGAACGGTGACAAGACGTACCATGTGGCACGCCATTTTGATCAACATCATGGCAGGAATGTACAGGGATTAACATATGTTGTTATTGCAGCCATCCCACAGAGTACAAGAGGAGGAAATCGTGAAAAGAAATTGAGACAATTGGAATCATGTTTTATTATTGAGCTTAACACCAAATTTCCTGATGGTCTCAATATGGAGGAAGATGTTCATGCACATTTATAGTGAGGTTTTAAAATTCAGCAGTAATCTCCCAGTATAAATTAACTTTTTAACAGTTTTAAGTTAAGGGGATGATTCACATACAAACGTTAGAACAGACGGGATTTGCATCGTATGGTAGTTCCCAAGCCCACTTGGGCAGAATTTCGATTTTGATTTTGGTGCATGGTGTAGTTGTGTACAAAATGCCTACATGGGCTTAATTTGAAACACACTCCGGTGTAATTAACAGGGTCGGATTTAACATTGCAACATGTGTAAATGTTAAGAACAGGGCCCCACTTGGGGTATTTGAGATTTACTTTGCAAGATATGCTTGTTTCAAAAGTACAATGCTGTTGCTGAACCAAGAATATGTGTTTGTTATTCACTGACACCAATATGCTGATAAATTCAAAATCGCAGTTGCATTATTTTCAGCAATAATAATGTTATCAAAATTATGAAAATGACATTTTTAATTAGATTTTTTACAAGACTTTATTATGCACAATCGTTAAAGCAAATAATGTCGTTTAAATTTGTCAAAGTTCAACACAAAGAACTACGATGTAAATAGCGAGTCTGATGTCAAGTTTTATTACGTGTAAGATCATGTGACACAAAATGGTGGTGGTTAAAAACAATGAAATCTTTATTGTATTTGTTGGTGAACATGCCTGTTCATACAGGCAAAACGCATCCAGCAGTGACTGGTGATTAAACTTTCGCACGAGGAGACATGGCGTCGTTGTCCTTTTTTTGAGGAACTATTTACATATTTGAGACCAAGCTCGGAAGGTCTCCTTAACGACGCGCCTTTCGCTCAGGAGCTGCGACAGGTCAAATCCTAGCGTAATTGGATGATATATATTTATATATATATATATATATATATGCACACACACACACACAAAGCATTGTGTCTAATATTGTATGGTGTATTAGTTCGCATGCAACAATCTACAAATCCTCTAGCACCTTTTTTGACTTCTCCTATTCTACCTCCGGTGGACTGGGAACAATTGAAGGAGGGATTCGAAGCCAACTTAGAAGCTATTGAAGGTGAGGTTTTCACACAGGAAAAGACATTTGCAATATTACATCACACCTTGGATACAGAAGGCAGGAAAATGTTGAAACCTCTTCCTGGTCACCTGTGTTAGGGGAGGGAGTTGTAGTAGATGAGTATGCCTCAGCCATAAAGTTGTTAGACTTACGTTTCAAGAAAAAAAGGAATGTCATAATGGAGCAACATACATTTTACAGGAGGGATCAGCTGCTTGGTGAGTTAGTTGAAAATGTTGCAAGTGATCTAAGTGTTTTAGATGCCACTTGTGACTTTAAGATGTTTGAGGAGGAGGACATATGGGACCAGGTAGTGTAGATGTTCAACAGCAAACAGGTGCAGGGAAATTTGCTGATAGTAAAAAACCTCACATTAGATATAGCAGTTGAAATAGCAACAACAAAAATCTTGGAAGATATCCATGAGTACACAAGTGCATGCGTCACAAGACAAGGCACAAAAAAATAGTCAAGGAAAAGAAAAAGCACTGCAGTGTTATTGGTGTGATAGTAAAAGGGAATTCTCCTACATGTCCTGCAATCAACAAATGGTGTGGCAAGAAGAAGGGATATTTTTTGAGAAGTGTGTAAAGGAAAGTGGAGTAAAGAATCGAAACCTAACAAAAGTGTGAATTCAGTAGTAAATAGTCTCAACATGAGCAGCCAAACTGATTCTGATGAAGACAGTGTGGTATTCATGGTGGATGAACATGAGAAATTATGTCACCAAAATATAATTGAGCCCATAGAAAGCTCTGTGTGGCTTTTGCCAGAGGTGATGGCTAGAGAGCCAACTGGTACATTGAGTATGTGCATCATCTTCAGAGACCTTAATGAAAGAATATGGGTTAGTAGACATCCTCTACCAAACATCATCGAAATGCTAACAATTATAAAAATAGGCAAAAGTGTTTACTACCCTAGATATGTCCTCAGCCTACCATCAGATTGCATTGCATAGAGACTTACTTCAGCTGACATTCTTTGTTAGACACAGTGAAGCATACAGGTTTAAGAAAATGCCTTTTAGGTTGGGTTCAGCCTCATCCGTGTTCAAACATATGATTGTTCAAAGGCATAGACAAAGTGAGATGCTTCCAGGATGACATATTGATTTTTGGTGTGGATGAGAAGGAGCATGATAAGACTATAGCTTTGGTATTGTTCATTTTAAGGGATAAAGGGGCCACTTTGAAGGTGAGCAAGTGCCATTTTGCTGTGACTAGTGTTGATTATCTGGGACATAAGTTGTCGGCCTGAGGGGTGGGAACCCAAAGAAAGTTTGGTAACGGCTATCAAGGAATTCCCTGCACCCCTAAATAAAAACCAGCTGTGATTCTTTTTTGGAATGGTTGAATTGAATACATGTTTTGTGCCGAAGAATGCTGAGAGGACAAAAGGAATGAGGATGCTGTTAAAAAAAAGTGAGGTTAGAGTGGTCGCGTGCGGTAAACAAGGAAATTTGTGTGATCAATGAAGTGATTGCGGATGCCATACCACTCAAGTTATTTGACACATGGTATCCCTGTATTGTTGGTGACAGATTCCAGTCAGTATGGATTGGGTGCTGTGCTGATGCAGATGAGGGAAGGCAAGGATAAGGTGGTGGCACCTGCGATGCGTGTCCTTTGCAGGACAGAAGGCACGTACTCAGTCATAGAGCATGAGGCTTTGGAGTGTTGGGGGAGAGTGAACCATTTTAGGATGCATTTTTGAGGTTTAGAGTTTAACTTACGAATGGACCACAGACTGTTGGTCAATTTATTCACCACTTGGGGGGCCTGCAGAGCAAGGCCTGGGAATGCTGACTGTCACAATAGACTGCAAGAGTTTCAGTTAAAGGTAGAGTACATACCGGGTGTGAAGAATATCTTTGTGAACGGTTTGTCACGGTTGTCTTTGAAGGTGAAGGCGAGTGAAGAAGATGACAAAGATGATGATTTCTGTGTAGTAACATGTACAAAGATGGATGAAAGAGGTTGCATAAAGGAGGAGAAATGGAAAGAGGTGGTGAAACAAGATTGGGTACCACAAGAGTTGATATCATACTTAAATAAAGAATGGTCAATAGGGAAAGTGGAGGATTCCCTTAAAATGAATAAATACATTATTGAAGAATCAAGTGTGTCTAATGGCATAATGAGGAGGACCAATTTATTAGTGGAGCCTCAAGGTGTACATGCTAAAGTATTAGAATTGGCACAAGAACGGCACATAGGCATGAGAGCAATGAAAAGGAGAGTCAGCGATACATTTTGGTGGCCAGGATTGGACAGGAAGGTGGAGCATTGGGTAAGGGAACGTTTAGTGTGTGCTCTCTGCGGTGATTGCCCAGTGATGGTTCCTACTCCTGTTGAAGCAGTGCTGGAGGGATCGTGGATCAAATTTGGGATGGGTATTATTGGACCAATGAGCATGCTGAGGGAAAGCCAGAGATATGGAGTTGTGTAGGTAGATTATTATTCTCACTGGTCAGAGGTGAAATTTGTCAGAACTATAAATACGTTGGAGGTGGTAACGTTTTTGCATGAGCTTTTCTTGCGGGAAGTGCATAAGTGATGGACAACTGTGTGCAGTTTACGTCAAAGAATTTGTCAAATTCATGAATAAGTGGGATGTGAAACATGTAACAACCTCCCTGTGCCATCCCAGATGTAATGGTCCGGTGGAGAGGTGCAACCGAGTGATTAAGGACAATATACTGTTGTCATTGGCTGGTGGGTTCAATTGGAACAAGGAATTGGAGGATAAAGGCATTGCGCACCACACCCTGAGCTGTCACAGGTATGCCACCCTTTGCTTTACTCAAGGGAAGGGCAGCTGCAAATACACTGGTGGTCTATGGATGAATGGATGGATTGGAGGTGCCTGAGGAAAAGAAGGCATGTGTAGGTGCTAAACAGGAATGTGAGCAAGGTAAATATGTATCCGACGACAAGGGACGGTGATTGGAAGTTAAGGAAGGAGATTGGGTCAGAGTGAGGTTGCCAGGTATTATTATCAAAGGTCATTCATACTTTTCTGGTCCCCAAAAAGTGGTGTGTGTGAAGATCGCAAATGGTGGAACTAGGAAGAGCTAACTATGCAAAGAGGACCAAGAGTTACTTGTGGTGTTGGGGAGCCAGCAATGTGGGAGAAACCGTTTGTTGATTCTTCCAATGACAAAATTTGCCCATACACAAAACCTACTAAGGAAGAAAGGCACCAGTATGGCTACACGATTATGCATTGTGAATATGTTTACATATTATTTTTCAACATGTGTTAATGTCTATCAATACAAATGTTTTATTATTCGAGGGGAAGATGTGTTGGGTCTTAGAGTAAGGAAACGTAGAATGTAAAATGTAGGAGGAATGTAGATTGTCTTGTTTTAAATGCTGGAAATTGCTTCTTTCCTGGCTGCTCTGCTGGATGTGTTACTATCACTGAGAACAGTAAACTTACTTTAAAGACATCCTGTTATGTGAGTCTTATTGGAACCAGCACCTTCCACTTCTACTGCCTATAGACAGACCTAGTGAAGTCCCAAGTGTTCCTCATGTTTGTTGATTAAACTCTTTACCCATCCGACAAGTTGTGCAATGCCTGAAGGTACAATTAAAAAATGAAAAATCATGGCCCAAGGACAATTAAACAACCCATGGAAATAGAATGAAGAGGTTTAGTGAGGAATGTATGAAAATGAAAAGGTTGATAAGAATAGGAGAAAGAAGCCTTAAAGCTAGATACAATCTGGGCAATTATTGTAATCTCGTCAAGATTAGGAAAGTGTATAAAACGTTAGTGAGAAGTCAGAAAATAAACTACAAAGAGATGTGTTGGGAGAATCAGCTGGAAGCAATTGAATCAAAAAATGTTCGAAAATTTTGAAAGCTAATACAGGAAGCCTCAGGACAGACTCAACGGGCTATGAGTTGTGTGGTGGAAGAAGCTGCATGGGAAGAGTACTTAGGGGAGCTGTATGGGGAGCTGTATGTCAACAGAAAAGAGCCCGTAGAAAGCGACATAATATCTTGGAATAGGAATAGTAGTTAATACTATTCCTAAGTCCAGTGCGCCACCTAGGGCAAGTCGTTGAAGCGACTTGCGATGTAATTCCACGCGTGGTAAAAACGCGGTCATTGTAACAACCATGTTGTTACCTATCGCGTGGTAAAAGCATGCGTTGTAACATGCTACATTCCATTTGGAAGCCCGAAAAGCCAAGGCCTATCTGTCAGTGTGCGGTCTGAAAAAATGTAACTGTACCTCTGGAGAAATGTTCCATAGACTTCTGATGAAAGGTTATAGTCGCATTGTACCCCCACAATTGCAATATGGGGCAGAACTACTCTGCCTAAGTGGCAAAAGTGGTTGGGATACTGATGAAGGTAAATTAGTTCATAAAGTCCCTAATGTCCTTACCCAGTTCCTCCTTGAACCACGCAATAAGAATAGAGTTGGGGATGACATCATGGAACATACAGGCCCATGTGGCTCTATTAAGATTTTGGAATAGATTGGGCCTGGGTGAGGACCAGAAAGTTTCCCAATGGTGTAAGAATGAGATACAGCATAGCCATTTAAAATGGGAGAACGAAGTTAGAAAGAAATTGGATTAAATATGTGGGAACTTGAAGATGAGAATATGTCAACAGAAGTTGCAAGTAGAAGCTACTTAGGGGCCTATTTCGATGTCGGACGGACCTGAGTCCGTCCGACATCGGGCTGGAGCTGTGACCGACCGACCTGCTGTCGTCGTTTACAGCCCTGCAAGTTCGTATACCTGACAATGCAAGCATGCTTTCCGGTTCGAAAGCATGCTTGCATTGCTGAAGGTAGGGGTGCAGTTCATCCCTGCACCCTGTGGCCGGCACCCCAAGGTGCCTGCCACCGGGTGGGGGGATCGATGGAGGGGCACCATAGGTGCCCCCCAGGCCACCATCCAGCGGTCTCACACCCTTGGGGTCCCTGCTGGGGGCCCCAGAGATAGCTTCCGACTGCCTTTTTGTGCCAAACAGACCGACACGAAAAGGCAGTGAAAAGCTGCCATCATACTCCCTCGGTCGTAAAGAGAGCGACCGGGGGAGTACTGGAGGGTTTCTGGATGGCAGATAAACTCTTCGAGCCTGTCGTAGGCTATCCGGAAATCCGAGTCGGATTCCATTACGACCGAGCCCAATGGAATGGCTCGGTCGGAATGGAATCCGGCCGGCAATGATCGATTCGGTCGGAAGGGCTCCGACCATGGTTCGGAGCCCTTCCGACCCGAATCGGAATCAGCCCCTAAGAGTGAACTAAGAAATTTAGAGAAGGAACTCTCTTGGAAAGAAGATTGCCAGTATTTGAGAGAGAAAAAATTGATGCAATTTATGTTAAGTAGTTGGTGAAAGGAAGCCTGGTTCCCATATTTGGATATATTACCTAATTGTTGTCTTGGCTCCGATGTGAAGTATTAAGATTAAGAATTGGTATTAATACCTGGGTAATAAATGAGAAAATAAAAACAGAAATGATGCAATTCGATGTGAAATTGATTCCTAAGTTTATGGCCGAAATTCCCACGCGTCCCAACCCTCCTACTGCTTTTGTACCCCCGCCTGGGCCTGAGACAACTTTTAAATGTTACTACCTAAACACCAGGTCCATGGTGAAACACCATATGGACATATTTCTCCTACTTCAGGCCGAGCAACCGGATATTCTACTCCTTACGGAGACCTGGTTGAACGCCGACTCCCTGCCCGATATCTTGGCAGCAGTTCCTTCCAACTATTACATTCTGCATGTGAATAGACCTGCTAATAAAAGGGGCGGGGGAGTTGCTGCGATCATTCTCAAAACCCATACCTTCTCCCTTCTTCCGTCCTTCGATCTCACAGGATCGGATAGTATGATCTTTAGGATGGATACTAACAGTGGATCTCTACTCATGGTCCTCATTTACCGTCCTCCCCAAAGCATGCCCACATTCGCTGTATCCTTAGCAGAACATCTGGCCCCTTTGATAATTAGTCATAAGAAAATTGTGTTGCTGGGCGACTTTAACCTCTGGATGAACTCTACTGAGCTGGTTGGGCAGGCAGCTGTACTGAAGGAAACTCTTTCAGATATGAATCTCATCCAACAGATACACCTCCCTACCCACGAAAAAGGGCATAGCCTTGACCAAATTTGCTCACAGAATATCCCTCTCATTATTAATTCCATCACTCCCTGCATCTGGTCGGACCACTTTCTGATCGATTTCTCTATTATTATCACCGAGAGCAGGAAACAGCCGTTTCAGAAAGGAGGGAAAGTCAGATTTTGGAAGCATGTTGACCTCCCTGCCTTTATTGACACCTTAACTTCATCCCTTCCCCTTTTAGATCAGGATATTGAAGGGACTGAAGAAGCCTTTTCCAGCTGGCTACTTCAGGCAGCTGATGTCCACGCCCCCTGCTCTAACTTTCCCCGCTCCCGCACCCATGACGCTCACAGGTGGTTTACACCTCATCTGAAAGCTCTAAAGCTGCAAGTTCGTCAAAAGGAGCGGAAGTGGCGAACAGCGTACTCAGAACCTGATAAGGCCAATTACTGTAGGGCGCGAAAGGAGTACCAGAAACTCATTCAGAAACACAAAACTGACCACTTTTCTGAACAAATCCTTCAATCACGCAACAAATCCAGAGATTTGTTCAACATTGTGGAGAGTCTTAGTGGCAGTGACAGAACCTCTTTAGCTGTGGTTCCCACCCAGGACCTTTGCAACACATTAAATACTTTTTTCTTTAATAAAATCTGCGCCATAAAGCAAAGTATTCCCACCATTTCGCTTTCCCCTCTCCTGGCTGATATCTATCATAATCCTTCTACCCTGGAATTTCTCCCCCCTATTGACATTGTCTGCTTATTTAAACTCCTTCTTAAAGTCAAATCTGGTTCCCCTGAGGACATCTGCCCCCCATATATTTTGCGAGAAGTGGGAACCGCCATCCCTGAGAGCATGCTCTCCATGATGAACGGATCTCTTTCACAGGGTCTAGTCCCCGACAACTTTAAAAAAGCTCTTCTCATTCCTTTGTTAAAAAAAGCTGGGGCTAACCCACTTAACTACAGGCCCATATCTTTGCTGCCGTACTGTGCCAAATTATTGGAGGCCCATGTCTGTGACAGCATCTCCCAATTTTTGGAAGAATCACAGTATCTTGCGCCTAATCAGGCTGGCTTCCGTCCTTATCATTCTACTGAAGCAGTCACCGTCTCAGTTCAGAACACTCTGAGGCGGAATGCCGATGAGGGGATCCACCAGGCTCTGGTGCTACTGGACCTATCGGCTGCATTCGACACGGTTGACTATACCATCTTGGTCAACCGTGTCGAACAGGCAGGTCTCAGGGGCTCTGCGCTGAGCTGGATTCGCTCATTTATTACTGGCCGCACCCAATCTGTGAGACTGGGTTCCTTTACAGCCCCCACCATTCCTACCACCTGCGGAGTCCCTCAGGGTTCATCCCTGTCACCTTTGCTTTTTAATTTATATTTACGCCCCCTGCTGTACTCTCTCAGGAATGCCAGAGTAACCATCTTCAACTATGCAGATGACTTGCAGCTCATCTTTCCTTTAAACACCGAGGACTCAGTGGTTGAGTTTCAAAACACCATGTCTCATATCCTGAGTTGGATGAGCTGCAGTCACCTGAAACTCAACCCAGGCACGACTGAATTGGTCTTGCCTGGGCAGAGTGTACTTAGTTGGAACCCTGGTTTCTGGCCAGCCAGCATGGGAGCCCCACCATCTAAGTCGCCCTCAGTCAAGAGCTTAGGAATTTTTCTTAGTGAAGATCTCTCTCTGAAAAGGCAGGTCGGCGCAGTGGTGTCCTCCAGCTTATTTCAGTTGAAGAAAATCAAGAAAATTGCTCGTTTATTCTCCCTGGAGGCCCTCACACAGATTGTCATCTCCCTGGTTCTGTCCAGACTGGATTTTTCCAATAGTCTCTATCTTGGGCTCCAGGTCGGAGAGCTAAAACGTCTCCAGCTGATTCAGAACCAGGCAGCCAGACTTATTCTCAACTTACCTAAAAGGCAGTCTGTTAGATTAGGCCTCAAACAGCTACACTGGCTGCCTGTTGAGCAACGGGTAGCTTTTAAAACCGGGTGCATTCTATTTAAGTCCTTACATCACTCTGGCCCTCTATTCATCAGAGACCTGTTTAAAAAATACGATCCCCCCCGGAATCTCCGCTCCATGCATAAATCCCTTCTGATTGTCCCCCCTTACAAGAGGAAACGTCTCGGAGGTTGCTGCTTTGACCACCTTGCAGCCACCTTCTGGAACTCTCTTCCCCTTCACCTCAAAACATGCGATAACATTTTCAGTTTCAGACACTCCCTCAAAACATGGCTTTTTTCCCAAGCGTTCTGCTGAGTTCCTCTTTGCTTCCCCTGATTGACGCGTTGCGTTCCTGTCTATAGCGCCATGAAGCCCCCGGGCGTACGAGCGCTCTACAAATACATTTCAATATCAATATCAATATCAAATGTACATGTACCAAATGGGATATTTTGCACATATTAGTGTATTGCTTAAAAACTATCAGCCCTGCGGAAACTGTTTTTACATCCCATCTTTTTATATTATGGATTCATATGCTGCACACAAGACATAGAACTTCTTGTTGACATGCCTAATCTTGATATTGCAATAGCTATTGGAAGATACATGGTTGCAGTAAAAACGTTTTATATGGAGAAGTGAGTTGAACGATGAAAGCCACGATGGGGTTGGGATTCTTAGCTTTATTTTGGTTGAAGGAGTTTAGAAAGGACAACTTTTAATAAGAATGTTTAAAACTATTTATCTTTTTATTCAATGGGTGTAATGAAGTGGCACACTATATGGTGTGTGTGTGTGTAATGAAGCTTATGAAAAATGTTACTTTATTTTTTTGTCCTTTTTCTCTTTTTTATATATAATGAATCTGTTTTATTGATAACTGTTGATTACATTATTTATTATATTAGAGTGTATATAAAACGTTATGGGGGCATATTACCAAGGGTCTTATCGCCGCTTTAGCAACACTTTTTGCCGCTAAAGCGGGATTTTTTTATTGCACTATCAGCAAGCTGTTGCTAACAGGCATTAGCGACAGCTTTCTGGCCATAGCGGCGGTTTTCCTGTCGCCTTAATGCCAGCGATAATTATCGCTAATGACATGCAAGGTAGGCGTTCCCAACTAAAAGCGACTGAAAACAGTCGCTAACACAACTTCCCCCTATTAGCAACGCAGACGAAGTGATAAAAAAAGTCGGGCTCAGCGCGATTATCGCTAAAATTTAATACCTGCTAATAAACACGACTTACCTGTTTCTTCAATGGGAGGTGTATTCTCATGGCTTTATTGTGTGAATATCGCTGGATTTCCAGCGATATTCACGTTTTTCGCCAATATCGCTGGATATTTTATCGCATTGGAGATAAACGTTGCTAATAGCGTGTTATCTCCGCGATAATATCCAGCAATAGGCGGCGATTTAAAAAATTATCGCAAGTTGTTGCTAATATTCCCCTATGTTTTGATGCTGTTTAAAGACCTGTGGTCTAAATAAACATTACTGTGACTGACTGACTGATTATCACATTTAATTGTAAGCTGAATGCTGGAGTTGCCAAAAAAAGGTGATAGTTATTTTGTTTGCCCATTGGTACAGGGCATTTCCCAGGGCGAATGTGATTTGTTTTGTTTGAAAGAATGCTGTCTTTGTGGAAACAAAAGAGGATAGAAACAGATCTGATGTTGCGCAATTTTGGAAAGTACAAATGTAGCAAGTCTTCTCATGTCTGGCTATTTCTTTTAGGCATACTTAAGAAGATATCATCTATGAGAGGCCAAATATATCAGTTATCTCGTGCTTTGTCTAAGCATCAGTACAGCAAGCTATGCGTTAAAAATGCATACAAATCATGAAAAATGCTACACAAAGTTTTGTTTCTAAACGGGATTAGAAGAGACAAGTTAAAATGTCAGTATGTGATCTTGCCCTTTTAGTTTTGAGGGTAAATAATTTTTTGCAAGATTGTGTCAAGAGAAATACTACATTTGATCATAAACCCTAAAGGCCAGTTGTACGTATGTTTTGTTTAACAATTTCCAATCCGAATGTCTATATTGAAATAGTTAATCCCTTGTGCAAAATTTCCCTTTCTCAATGTGCACATCGGTTAGATTCGTATTTGCTATTTAAGGATTTCCAAAAGAAAATTGCATTAATGAGAATCAGTATTAGGAAATCGCTAATAGGAAACTTTTCATTTTGGTAGCAGAATGATGACTTCACAACAAAGAAGTCAATTAATACATCCTCTCAGTACTGTTCTGTAACACAGAGGAATGTATTGTTTCTCAGCAGTTATTCAGTGAATTGGTTTGGAATGTCTTAGCTGCAACCATAAGCAACTATGTGAAGGAAAGAAGCAGATAAATATATTGCGGCTAGAAAGTGCAAGATGACGTTTTCTGATAAGAAGCTGGAGGTTCCTACTGAGCAGTGTGTTGCCCATTAGGATGAGCTCTTTGGGAAGAGTTCTTTCAGTGTGTCTGAATCCCAGAAAAATAAAATCTAGTCTGACGTGTTGGACAAAATAATTAAATTTGCGTTGCCTGTGCCCCATCACCTGAAATTAGGAAAACATGGTATGATTTAAGATCATGTACCAAAGACAAGATTGTAAGTAGCATAGCTGAGGCATATGGACAGGAGAGGTTCATCTCAGCAGCCACCACCAACATCCATGTAAACTCAGAATGAGGCATAATTCAGATAGCGAGTGTTTTTGGTGTTTTCAATATAGATACCTCAAATCCATCATCCACATCCTAAAATAAGATTTAAAAATAATTTGCTAATTTCATGAGTTTTTTAAACAATATATTTTTTACAATTCTTGTAGACTTGTAGACTTGAAAAACAATTCCATATTAATGCTTGTTTTAAATTACTTACTGTAGTATACATGTACATTAGTTTAGCTTTAATAATATTATTGTTGAAAGTAGTCAGTATTGAGTGAAATATTCTTAATTCCTAATACGTTGCTGGACTTAACACTCTCGTCAGGATTACCCCCAAACTTTGTGCCTTCACCTCTCCTGTTTTTTTTAACCCGTTTATGTTGTCTCTCTCCTTTAAACATAGTAAAATTGACTTACACCCAAATGGCAGATTAAATTTACTTGTAAGTCCCCAGTAAAGAGGTACTAGGTTTACCCAGGGCCTTCAAATTAAAGACTATCATTGGGCCTGCAGTACTCATTATGCCACCTACTTAAGTGGCCTCTTTAAACATGTCTCAGGCCTTCTATTGCAGCATGTATCTTGGTACCCAGTACTCGATGACCTCGTACTCTCTGTAAAATTGAGGTCTGTTTCCTTTTATAGAGACACTGGGAGTTTTTAAATTTCTACACCAGATACAATCTTAGAATTACAGAGAGTACGAATTGTCTTGTCTTGAGAAAGATGGTGAAATTATTATAATCCATCGAAACGCGTCAACGTCCATTTCAAGACATAATCTGTAAAAAGGCGGACGTCATCGAGTACTGGGTACCAAGATTTACGCCACAATTACTGCTGTAACTCAGATATGTAACAAACAAAGGGCATATGGAATTTGCCTGTGTTATGTACCCTCTTTTCTTATTATTTGTATGTATTAGTTATTTGAATGTAATGTTTATTTATTTGTGACTGTATATTAGAGCTCAAAAGTATGATATATGGTATCGGTTAGGTGCAAGGTTTCTCCTTGATTTGAATTTGTACTTTTTACCTTCTGTTTTTTAATCAATAAATCGATTTATACTTTTGTAATTCTCATGGTTAATGACTTTTTGGGGGAGACATATGGTACATTTCTCTCAATTGCATATGTGATCATGCATGAATGGTATGGTTATTTGAACTAGACTGTCAGACATAGATGAATGGTCATTGAAAATTCTTTATAAAATCCAAAGGATACTTTTTTCTTTCCACAGTATAGTGTCCTAATCCTTTTGGTCTTAAGGGGCTCCTCCTTGTTTCTATTGGAACTACACAAGAAGGACAGACCTGCTGCCAGAAGACTTCCCTGCAGCTTGAGGCCTGCCTTCCTGTCTAAGAAGGAAGACTAGACCGGCTCTCTTCATGCCAAGCTACCTGCTGTGGCTTCAAGGGTCAGCTGACTGACCTCCTGTTCAGAGCTATAGCAATATAACAAGCTCCAGAGGCCTTTCTGCAACTGCCCACCTGACCTGCTGCCCTGGACCTGCCTGGACCTGCTACTGGGCCTACTTGAGCCATGCTGGCCTCTGCTGGAATGAGTTATTGATCCCCAAGAGGTGCCTGTCTGGTCCTGGGCCATTGGCTGTCCTCTTTGAGCTCCACACTGAAGAAAAAGAGAAATTCTGGCGTTTCGGGCTCTTTGAGACTGTGAACAGGCCAGTTTGTGTCAAGATCTAGCTGTCTTCACTGACTGCCAATGTGAAGGTCTGCTGAACTATTCATGCTACAGAGACCGGCAGCGACCAACAGCAATGATCAGCAATACGAGAGCTTTAATCATACCACAGCATCAACAGCCCGTGGTGACTGCCAATGCAAAGCTCTTGCAACAACTGTCCTCCACACCCGACAGGCTCTTTGGGCTACAGTGACATCTGTCTGGAAAGTCCAGACTGCTCTTTACACTGTAGTGACAACTATTCACAATGCTCGTCACAGCCTCCTGAGAACTGGACCCTTGGTGTCCAACATTGAGAAGGTAACATTTTCAGTAGGACTACTCTAGTTCCAATATTCGACCCATGCTCCATTGTGGTCAGCCTGAATTTATGACTTTTCTCTGGTCTAGCACAACCAGAGGACTGCAAGTGGCGTTTTGTGCTGTTAGGCACTGTACCTGCTTAAATCTTTTAAATTGCATGCCTCCGATTCTACTGGTTAGATTTTTGTCACTTTGGTGTCAAATTAATTATAAAATGTTACTTTATTTTTCGGAAATTGGTGTGGGGTTTTCTGTGTGGGGTTTTCACTCTATTCCTGTTTGTGTGTTGCATAAATATTTAACACATTGCCTCTAAGTTAAGCCTAACTACTTTTGTGCCAAGCTAGCAGATGGTTGAATGTAGGTTAATTTAGTGAGGTTTGTTTTTCTCACTAACAAGGATTGGGGTTGTTGCTTGAGAAGGGTTTGCACCCTGTCAACCAATAACCCAATGTTGAAAGTAGGCTGAAACCGTCAACATTATCGGCGCCCTCTTGCTCTCCTTAACCTTTTTGTGCGCGTAAAACAGCCGCCATCTTGAACACCATGGCTTCCCTGCTCCCGCCGAGAGCCAGCGCGCCTCTCTCCCACTCCTAACTTCGCCGGCATCCCCCGCATACTGACAACCCCCCTGCCTGCACCTGCCGCGAATCATAAAACCCCTCTTCAGCGCTGCTCTGCCCCAGACCCTCGTCCTGTTCCCAGCGCGACACCTCCCCTCTTCCCATTTATGATCCCCGGCCCTTTGATGCAAACCCCATTTCCCCGTGTGCCCGTTTGTCTTCCCCGTTCCCAGGCCGACACCCAGCTCTGCCGATACCAATCCCTTGCCCCTCCCCGTACAATAGAAAGCTTCCCTCCTCAAAGGACCCCCGAGATGATCAAAGCCCCCCCCCCATCCCACGAGATCCGATCGAAACCCACACACTCCGTGGATCGGCGGAATATCCAGCTGCGCGATGATCATCACCTGTTGTGAACGGGGCGGGGACTTCCACTGTAATCTTGCGTGGGAACGGGCTGGGAAGGGGGGGATTCTAAGGATGTCTTTCCGTACATCAAAGTATCGACGAAAATGTGTTACATGCAATAAACAGATAAACGTGTGTATAAGAGGCCAGGCCTCAGGGATGCAGTTAGAGCACCTCAGAACGATACCTTCTGTCCGTTTCGTTGTGTTCTCCTCCGGAGAGAATAAAAACCTTGTTTCCTGCCTTCCAGTCTCCAGCGCCTGCCTCTTCAATAGTTTAACTTCTTTGTGGGTTCAAGAGGCGACACCGCCGGGCAATACTTAAGGATCTTATATTCTGGTTGGTAGTGCCCCCCATTTAGTTTCTACAATTGGCGTCCCAAGCGTGGGGCCCATCAGCGACCCATGGATCCAGTGGGAGAGGTCCTGACGACAAAGTGAACGACTGCAACGATCGGGAACGCGTCTGTCCGATAGACCCTCGTCTGACAGCCGATCATCCGAACTTCACTGGTTCCGAACAGACCTCTCTCGAGTGATCTACGGTCCTGACTGGGAACCATCAGGAGTGCCGCGAGGATAACGAAGAAGAGAGGACGATCGGGCGCTGGATTCGGAAGACAGGAAACTGTCCATGCGGTCCGGGTAAGGTCGTGTAACCACGACAAGTCGCGAAATAATTGCTTGATTGCTTGTTTGTTTAAAAAATACTAGTATTGCTCTTTTTATTTATTTGGAGATTCACTGTCTGCAAACGGAGAAACAACGGGCTCTCTCTTTGCAAACAGTGGAGGATAGGTAGGGCAGCAGCCGTGCTTATTTTTTCTCCCCCACTCAATAATCACTTGAAACTGAACTGTTGTTCGCAAACTATTGTTTCCTGGAGATTCCCTGTCTGCAAACAGGGAAGAGACCACCCTTTTTGCAGATAGTGAAAAGGGTAGGTAACGCAGATCTTTGCGGACCTACTCATTCTCCCCATTGTTATTTATTGGTCTTTTGTTATTTTGATCCATGAGGTATTCACTGCCTGCAAACAACGTAGAATAGAAATATTCTGTCCCGTCTTTGCACCTAGTGATAAGATAGGCAGTGCTGACTTTTTAGTCCCTCGTTACGAGCCGTCATGTCTGTCTTCTCCCCACTGATTAGTAGCCTGTTTAGCCCGGACCGCTTATTAGAGATGGACCATCCAGCCCCACTGGAAGGCACCCCTAATAAGGACATGTTCATGAAGCATGGATTGACCGCTATAGCCTATAGTAAACTATGGCATAAATATACAAAAAAGGGTCAAGAAAGTCAATGGCCCCTGATAGGATCCTTCGATGATGATAAAATAAAAACGCTAGAAACTGCCCTGGGTAAAAACAAGACAACACCTACAATGCTTGACAGCTTCGGCATGTGGCGAAAAGAAACTGAACAACGTAAAAAGAAAACTGAGAGTAGGTTGGAAAAAGAGCTGCGAAAAGCAGCCCACCTAGCTGCTCAGAAACTAGAAAAAGAGATAAAGGAAAGAGAGAAAGCTAAACAGAAACTAGAAATGGAAACACCAAGCCAGTGTCCGGTTAGAACCCCCTCCATGCTCTACCCTGATTTACCCTCGAAACGACAAGCCAATGAGGACCTGCTGTTAGGTCCTCCTATCATCTACATGCCCCCTCCATATGCCCCTTCTCAACCCATGGCGCAGCACGCGCCACCCCCAGGTACAAACGAAGGTACCGCCACAGCGTCGGCCCCAATGGCCTCTGTGCCAGCCGAACCCCTTGTATTAAAACCCGCATCAACAACAACGTTAGACGACCATGAGACTCGAGG
Source organism: Lissotriton helveticus (assembly GCF_964261635.1). Classification (NCBI taxonomy): domain Eukaryota; kingdom Metazoa; phylum Chordata; class Amphibia; order Caudata; family Salamandridae; genus Lissotriton; species Lissotriton helveticus. Next base: position 130,873,076 of record NC_136070.1, on the reverse strand, counting down.
GGCTGGCCCTGCAAGAACAAACAGACTAGACAAAGATGAGAGAGCGGGGATCGACAAAATAGCAAGGACACTGGTAGAAAGGAAGGATGATGAAGAGTACATCACAGATATGTTCAGCTCGTATACAGGGAGTCACAGACGACATTTTACCGTACGACTGTGTTATCATGTCTTGAATGCATACGAGGACCGATATCGAGACAAAGGTCCCGAGAGCCTAAGGACTCTGTACCGGAAGGTCGATATCGGGGATGAGGGCGAGTGTGATGTGTCGGACCTCCTTACGCGTACGCTTGAGGTTTTCCGCCACCTCACTGAACGAAAGCCGGGAGCAAAATCCGCAACCTCTGTAGTGACCGAACCACCAACCGAGCAATCTAACACCATGATGCCAATACGTGAGGCTGCCCCTTACTGGGTTCCTCCTAGGGGTACAGGGACTCACGATGATGCAAACAACCAAGATGCGAAGGGAAGGGTAGTGTACAATTGGGTCTACCAGCCGTGGGACCGGCAAGAGATACTGACATTCCGGAAATCTCTACCCGACCTACGTAAAAACCCCACTGCCTTCTATACTGAATTGGGTACAGCCCTGGGTTCAACGATCATGACCCTGGCTGACATCGACTTGTTCTTCGGGTTATGTCTACCAGCTGATGTGTGGAAGCAAATCCGGAAAGTCGACCACCTTGAGCTGTTTGGACATACCTGGTCACAACTCGATGACCTGGACAAACAACGGGGACCAGGACAAAAGCCGTTGAAATCCATTCTAGACCTCCCAGATAAAATCGTAGAGAAATTAAAAACCCTAATCCCAGAAAAGAAAGTGGACTGGTCGATAGTAACAGCCTGTCGCCAAAAACCCCAGGAGGATGTATCGGAATACTTCTCCCGGTTTGAAACGGTGTTCTCCGATTACAGCGGCCAGGACATGACCACTGCAACCGGACACCATCTGTTTGTCCAGAATTATGTTAAGGGCCTATCATCGGAAATCTCCCAGAAACTACAGGCCAGCGAGAGTAGTTGGGCAGCCTCCAAACCTACAGCGATTCTCCAAATGGCCCAATATTATGAGCATCAGAAAAATGAAAACGATAGGGCGACAGAGAAAAAGAAGAAAGATTTAAAAGAGAGGGTGATGATTGCCAAACTGCAGGGGGTGACTATAGGACGAGACCAATACCGAGGAAACTACCAGACAAACGTCCCTAAGACTACATTTCCCCAGGACCGCACTCTGACTTCCTACAGTGGACGCACAGACCTTAGAGAAGACCAGTGCGCTTTCTGCAAAGGGACTGGCCATTGGAAATCCCAGTGCCCAGTTCTTCTGGAAATGATCAGAAGCAAAGACCCCAGGGATGTAACAAACGGACCGAGACCTAGGGGACAACAACGAGGGCCCCCAAATGACGCGACTAATGACAGATCAAGCAGACCAAATACGTTCGATCGACCCAGGCAGAACCAATATCAACAATCTGACTATGACGACACTCACACCTTCGCATAGGACAGCCAAGGGCGAGGGAGGGATCCAGTCGAGCTCTATGTTGACCAGCAGGGCCCTTATGTCACTGCTAAGGTCCTGGGTACCAAGTCTCCATTTCTGGTAGACACTGGCGCAACACGTAGTGCGTTATCTAAACGACTGATTCCAAGGGCACCCTTGTCTGGCTCACTCATAACATCGACAGGTTTCGATGGAACGCCCTCCACCAACCCTTTGTCTGCCCCGATTCTCTTTGACGTAGAAAACAACACCACCGACACCACGTTCTTGCTTTCCTCCAATAGCCCTGACGCCATTATGGGACTTGACTTACTGAAACACTTCCGAGCGACGATTAGGTGTTCTCAAGATGGAGTTCGAGTGTTTCTTTACGACAACCCCGTTCTGCTTAGACATTGTTCCCCCCGACACATGTTTTCCATCACCGACGTTGACGCGTCCCTGCTTGACACTCTACCTCCGTATCTGTGGGCCAAAGCGGATTCGGACGTAGGGCGTATGTTAATTGACCCAGTGCACATTACTGTCCGACCAGACGCAACACTCCCAAAACTCCCACAATATCGGATATCGCCAGAGGGCGAGAAGGCATTGGTAATGATTATCCAGTCACTGATAGACGCAGGAGTGGTAGAGGAAGTGGTTAGCAACGTTTGCAACAGCCCTATCTTGCCCATTATCAAGAAGCAGGGAGAGGGAGATGAGAAAGCATACCGTTTCATCATCGACCTCCGAGAGATCAACAAAGTGGTGGTACCCCAGTACCCTGTGGTCTCAGACATCACCACCATCCTGACCTTGATTCCATCCACTGCCACCACCTTTTCCGTCATCGACCTCAAGAACGCATTCTTCTCCATCCCCATCCACCCGGACAGCCGATATCTCTTCGGCTTTACCCTAAAAGCCCGCTCATATAGGTTTTGCCGAGCTCCTCAAGGCTACACGGAAAGCCCTAGCATCTACAGCCAGGCCCTCAAAAGACAACTAGACCAAGTCCAGTTACCCGACGGGGTGGTGTTGGTACAATATGTCGATGACATCCTTTTGGCAGCCGACACCACCCCTCTAGCGGTTACCGCCACCATTCAACTCTTGCACTTCCTTGCGGAAAATGGCCACAAGGTCTCCAAGAAGAAGTTGCAATTCTGCCTACCCCAGGTCACTTACCTAGGCCACCTTTTGTCCAAAGATGGAAGAAAACTCACCCCTGATCGAATCCAAACCATTCTAGATACCCCTGTCCCTAAAACCCAGAAGCAGGTTCGCTCCCTATTAGGCCTCACCTCCTTCTGCCGACAATGGTTACCAAACTTCAGCCTCGTTGTAAAACCACTGCTTTCTCTGCTAAACAAAGACGTCCCTTTCCCACTCCCTTGGACTCCTGAGTGTCAAACTTCCTTCACAGAACTGCGAGATGCTCTTTGCTCAGCCCCTGTCCTGGGTACCCCTGATTACAGAAAGCCCTTCTCCCTTTACACTCACGAAAGGGAGGGGTGCGCTTTATCTGTCCTGACCCAGGCCATCGGCCCTAAGCAACGACCGTGCGCTTACTTCTCTGCCACTCTTGACCCTGTCGCCAGAGCCTTGCCTGCCTGCCTTCGAGCTGTAGCTGCTGCTGCAGTCTCTATCTGACAGAGTGAGGGGATTGTACTCTCGAATTCCCTCACGGTACTGGTACCCCATGCAGTCGACACCCTCCTGAACCAAACCAAGACGCAACATCTGACGAGTGCACGACTGACTGGATACGAACTGACCTTGCTTGCCCCCCATATCACCCTGAAAAGATGCACCACACTGAACCCAGCAACTCTGTTACCCTTGCCAGAGAACGATCCCAATGTGCACCCCGTACATGACTGCGTGACTCTTACGGACGAACAGACCAGGAGTAGGGTCGATCTCAGAGACACAGCTTTCCCTGACCCCGACGGGGAGTTGTGGGTGGACGGTTCTTGCATCAAACTCCCCGATGGTACCACTTCCGCTGCCTATGCGGTCACCACGGCTCGAACTGTAGTAGAAACAGCCCGCATCACCCAGCGATCTGCCCAGGCAGCGGAACTGATCGCTTTGACGCGAGCCTGCATCCTGGCAACAGGAGCCACAGCGAACATTTACACCGACAGCCAGTATGCCTTCGGGGTGGTTCACCATTTTGGGCTCCTCTGGAGGGAGAGAGGATACTTGACCTCACACGGCACACCCATTTTGCACAGGGATTTAGTCTCCGCCTTAATCGAAGCTGTCCTCCTCCCCAACAAACTTGCCGTTATCAAATGCCAGGCACACAAGAAAGTAACAGACATTATTGGACAGGGAAATGCACTAGCCGACATCACCGCCCGAACGACAGCTGAAAATAGAACGACAACACATATGTACGTGACCAGGTCACAAGCAGAAAACTGGACTGACGCCAAGGACACAATTAGAGACATACAAACGACTAGCACACAACACGAATTGACTGAATGGACACGGGTGGGATTGAAAGACGATGAAGGCTGCTGGCGGACAAAAGACACGAACAGATGGTTGCTACCTGATTCGTACTTGATTCCCATATTAACCATGGCACACTCCCCTGCCCACATAGGATCAGCCCCCATGATCGAACTTGTCTCCAGGGTTTGGCACAATGACAAGATCCCAGATTCCGCCAAACGCCTGGTCCAACAATGCTTAATATGCCTGCAACACAACCCCGGGAAAGGAACTGTAGTACCCCGGGGGGGATTTGGGGTCCCAAACCACCCATTTGAAGTCCTGCAGATGGACTACATCCAGCTAGACAGATGCCAAGGCCTGAAATATGTACTAGTCGTGGTGTGCGCATTTAGCAAGTGGGTGGAAGCATATCCAACCCGTGACAACACCGCTATGGCCACTGCAAAGGTTCTGTTAAAGGAGTTTTTCCCCCGTTATGGCCTCTGCCGTGTTTTATGGAGTGATAATGGCCCCCACTTTGTAGCCAACGTTATCCAGCTCATCCTAAATGGGCTGGGTATTAAACAGAAATTCCACGCAGTCTTCCACCCTCAATCTGCTGGGCTTGTCGAACGACACAATGCCACACTAAAGCTTAAACTGGCCAAAATAGTGGCTACGACGGGCCTGAAATGGCCAGACGCCCTCCCATTGGCATTGCTATCGATGCGCTCTACCCCCACCCGACATCACTTAACCCCTTATGAAGTTGTCTTCGGTCGACCCATGAGCGTCTGGTCTGCCCCGAAACCAACTTCCATTCATGACGTTCCGGATGTCCTAATGTCTGATTATCTGTACAAATTGACTGAAACTTTGTCTGTCCTTCATCAGCAGGTGCAGCAGGCCATCCCCGATGCTTCCAGGGGTCCGGGTCACGCCATCCAGCCGGGGGACTTCGTGCTGATCCGAAATTTTCAGCGATCAAAGAGTTTGGAACCCCGGTGGACGGGCCCCTGGCAAGTGCTGATCACCACTCGGACCGCACTTCGAGTGGAGGGGAAGAAACACTGGCTGCACGCTCATCACTGCAAAAGGGTCTCTCCAGCCCTGGCCACGACAGACACCGTCAGCACCCAAGAAGAGCTCCTGAACCAGGACCGACCATCGTTGAACTGCTACCCTGATACTGAGACACTTGAACTTTCAAAACATCCTGATCCCACTGTGCCATCTCGAGAAGGGTATTTCCTGCGTCGAAAGGAGGGAGCTTCGGCTAAGTAGGCCACGGACTAGGTTAAAGGATCTCAGAACGGTGACCCAAACTACCAAGGGTTACCTGGAGAGAAGCTAAAACTAAGTCTGTGGTCCTGCCCACTACCGAGCACCTTGAAGACGAAGATGATGGAAGCGCCAGATAAGAAGATGATGGAAGCGCCAAATAAGAAGCCGACGGAGACAGCAGGAAATACCCACTACAGAAACCCGAGAATAGACAGACTCCATAGCTCAAAGACAATTGCACTCTTCATCGTAATCCTCCTCTGTTTTCTCCTCATGACTACGCTCTGGATTATGGAAGAACACGCACCTGCTCACGAAACATTCCTAACCACTGCTCAGCCTACCACCATGAAGGAACATTATCTAATTTCGCTCTCTCCTCAACTAAGAGAGAGGCGAAAGGAGTTTTGGAACAACTCTTTCGTGCAGCTACTTCACCAGCACAATCTTGCCACCAATACCACCAACTGCTGGATCTGTGGGTTGCTACCCCATGCCACTGGACATTCAATACCATTCATCCCTTCACCCTTCTCTGTCCACGGCTCCTGCCTTGCCTGGCTGATCCTCCTGCAAGAGAGCTATACGGGCAATGCCACCTCCAGCAGAACTGCAGCACATTCTTCTCATGGGGCCGGGCGAAACAAGACAAAGACACACTTCTGCCCGCTGACTCCCAGCGACTCGATCCAAATGGACATCCCGGCCAAAGAGCGAATCGAAATGCAGGTGTTCAACAATCCAACCAGACCCACCTTCTCCTATCTGCGGAAACGAACGGCTGCCACTCTGACTGTGGCCCTGACGGTCATCAACGTCACAGGCCACATGTGTGTAGAAGGACTTGGGACACAGCTGGTGGGTCGCAGCGCTTGCCGCTTTACCAGCACTCTGGATTCCACGGATCCACCTTCCTTTGTGTCATCCCCAAACATGTACTTCATCTGCGGCACGAAGGCCTACACCTGGCTCCCCAAAGGCTGGGGGGGCACTTGCTACATCTCCTTTGTCCTTCCTCCGACTTATGTAGCCCCAGCGAATCACCACCGGCAAAAACGAGCCAAAGACATTGAACAAGCCGACTCAACAGGGGCGCAGTTCCTCGATGCTATGAAAGGACTCGTCCCCCTCTGGGGCCCGATGGCAAACAGCCGTGCCATCCGACATTTGACTCAGGCAGTCGAGACAACCATGAACATCACAGCGGGCATCTTTGCCAACAACACTGCCGAGCTCCAAGCGGTCCGTTTGGTGGCTCTGCAGAACCGCCTCGTTCTAGATGTGGTTCTGGCGGACCGTGGAGGAGCATGCCGCATTATTGGGTCCAGCTGTTGTACATACATACCGGACAACTCACCCTCAGTGTACAAAGCCATCGAACATCTTCACAGACTCTCTTCGGAAGTTCACCAAGAGCAAGAAGAATGGTCGCTTGGTGGTTGGTTCTGGGACATCGTCAAAAGCTGGGGCTGGAGACTGCTCACCATTATCCTGATTCCCGTAGTTGTAATATGTGGCCTATGCTTAGGAATTCAATGTTTGCCACCTATGTGTTCTTTATGTGCGAGTTGTATTTTTCCCAAAACTGTGGACATTGGAAGCGAACATATGAGAGCATTGTATGATACCGAAGTTAGGAATTTGATGAAAATTGACATTGAGTAAGCAAGTTGGCTAGATATGTTGAAAAGGGAGGACTGTTGAAAGTAGGCTGAAACCGTCAACATTATCGGCGCCCTCTTGCTCTCCTTAACCTTTTTGTGCGCGTAAAACAGCCGCCATCTTGAACACCATGGCTTCCCTGCTCCCGCCGAGAGCCAGCGCGCCTCTCTCCCACTCCTAACTTCGCCGGCATCCCCCGCATACTGACAACCCCCCTGCCTGCACCTGCCGCGAATCATAAAACCCCTCTTCAGCGCTGCTCTGCCCCAGACCCTCGTCCTGTTCCCAACGCGACACCTCCCCTCTTCCCATTTATGATCCCCGGCCCTTTGATGCAAACCCCATTTCCCCGTGTGCCCGTTTGTCTTCCCCGTTCCCAGGCCGACACCCAGCTCTGCCGATACCAATCCCTTGCCCCTCCCCGTACAATAGAAAGCTTCCCTCCTCAAAGGACCCCCGAGATGATCAAAGCCCCCCCCCCATCCCACGAGATCCGATCGAAACCCACACACTCCGTGGATCGGCGGAATATCCAGCTGCGCGATGATCATCACCTGTTGTGAACGGGGCGGGGACTTCCACTGTAATCTTGCGTGGGAACGGGCTGGGAAGGGGGGGATTCTAAGGATGTCTTTCCGTACATCAAAGTATCGACGAAAATGTGTTACATGCAATAAACAGATAAACGTGTGTATAAGAGGCCAGGCCTCAGGGATGCAGTTAGAGCACCTCAGAACGATACCTTCTGTCCGTTTCGTTGTGTTCTCCTCCGGAGAGAATAAAAACCTTGTTTCCTGCCTTCCAGTCTCCAGCGCCTGCCTCTTCAATAGTTTAACTTCTTTGTGGGTTCAAGAGGCGACACCGCCGGGCAATACTTAAGGATCTTATATTCTGGTTGGTAGTGCCCCCCATTTAGTTTCTACACCAATACCTCACAACCCTGGTAAACAAAAACAGTATAGTAAAATACATCTATATATTTCTCACAGCTATATCACAACAGATAGCGCATGGCAGTGAGCGAGACGGCACTATTGAATGTCCTTATGATATGAAGGAATCCACAGAAATACCTGGCCCTCTGACAGATCAAGTAACATCCGGAAGAAGAGCTACTTTTTAACCACTCCCAGAAATGGAAGATATAGCAGATTAAACACCCTCACCCAGAGACACCACCTCAACATCTTTGATAGGCAAACAAATACATTGCAGGGTTTTCCAGCATCGTGGTAATGCCACAGCTGACTGTCTACACTGTGTTCTCCAGATCTCCTGCAAGGAAGTCCAAGCTGGATGAAATTGCATCGGTCACTGAATGTGAAGTTGTCTCATTTCGACCACTGAATGAAGTCCGGTGGCTTTCAAGGCATTTTGCTGTTGGTGCACTAATTCATAATTACGAGACTGTTCTTAAGTACTTTGAGCATGAGAAAGTTGAGGAGAATGATCCAATTGCTAAATATTGTTATAAAAATCTATCAGACTCCAACTACCATATTTCCCTTGCAGTACTTAATGACATTCTGGGTGAATTTGCATCTTTGTGCAAACTATTCCAAAAAAGTTCTTGACTACAGTTGAAGCTGTACAGTATGCTAGAGCAAAGATTGGCCAAATTAAGCAACAGTATTTGGGGGACACTGTCTTTTGGAGCAGCAATGTAAGAGATCTGATGGTGTTGTACAAGGAAAGGCAAGAGTTTGACAGTGGGCCTATTTTGCCTTTTGTTTCCCTTCTTTGTGAGCACATGCAAAAAAGGTTCCCTGAAGATGAGCTGAAAGAATGGGCAAGTTTTGAGATCCAGGCAATTGCAACACAATCACATTTGGATTTTGGGACTGAGAATATTCAAAGACTTGTTGAAAAGTATAAAAATGTCTTTTGCCCTGGGTGATTGTGAAACACCAGAAGATGTTGTTCGACAGTACAGAGTCTATAAATACGTGGTGGCAGAACATGTAAAGGGTGGGTTATTTACCACCTTTCAAGACATGGTGAATTTCACTGTACGCAATGCTGCTCAGTATAGTGTGGTGTCTCAGCTTGTTGATGTCTGCGCAACATTTCAAGCATCTAGTGCAGACTGTGAACGAGGATTCAGCCTCATGAATACGATCAAGATTAAATTGAGGAACTAGAGCAGAAGCATTTAGATTTCCTGATGAGGACAAAGGCCTACCTCCTGAATGGGAAAGTTAACCTGGACCGAGTTTACCAGCACTGGAAAAACGGCAAGGATCGCCATGAGAAGCAACCCTGTAACCCATCTAGTGATGCCACTTGACGTGTCTGAACAGACCTCTCCCTTCTTGTGTATATGTGATATTGTATAGGCTCGCAACATTTCCCCACCCAATGAACTGTGCTCCAGTTAAGAATATTTATTAAAATCTTATGATGGTACCACCATTGAAGTCTTGTGCTTTTCTAAACTTGAAGTGTACTTGCCAGTGCAACCAATTCATGTCATGGCGTGCTTATCCAATTTGCAAACTGCCCCTAAGAACCTTATTGTGGCGCTGTATGTGTGAAAATGCACCATCTTTTCACTTTTTAAAGTAAACGTTTTGAGTTCCATTTGGCGCCGCAGACAAGCATGGTTTGGCTCCTGGCGCACATAGCCATGGTTGCAGCTCACAGAGACCCTCCACTGCCGCACACGGAGGAAAGAAATTAGAGAGAGTCATTAAGGAAAAACAGGACTATTTTTCCAACCTAACCTGTTCTTTAACATCCTCCAAAGAGCTTTTTAAAATTGTAGACTCTCTTTGCTCTCTTCAGGTCCCTGACCCAGTAGTTGCTTCCCAGGAGCTATGTGATGACATATCAAACTTTTTCTATAAAAAGATTGACGATATTTACATAGCCCTAAAGTCGCAGAAGAACCTGCTTAGTTCGGAGGACTCCTCGCAAATTACACGTCTGGAAGCTTGGAATAAAGACTCCCCTCAGTCCCTTGAACACTTCCCTGCTCTCTCTCTAGAAGATCTTAATAGCCTGTTGGATAAAACAAAATCTTCATCCCCACTTGATCCAGTTCCTCTGAAAGTACTTAAGAACTGCAGAGAGATCATTCTTCCCCCGATGCTGGAAGTAATGAATGGAGCCTTGGAACAGGGTATCTTTCCGTCACTCTGGAAGAGAGCCATCGTAAAGCCGCTTCTGAAAAAGATCACCTTAGACCCTGGAGTGCTGAAGAACTTTAGACCCATCTCTCTGCTGCCGGCCCCTGCTAAGATGTTGGAGACCCATTTGAATTTCCATCTTTCAAACTTCCTTGACACCTCAGGCTTCTTGGATGGGTCCCAACATGGCTTCAGAAAGCTGCACAGCACGGAGTCTGCCTTGACGAAAGTCATGGATAACATCCGCAGAAAAGTAGATTTGGGTCTCACCACCGTACTAGTGCTGCTAGATCTTTCAGCAGCATTTGACACCCTGTCTCCCCTGACTTTAACATCTAGGTTAAGGGAGGCAGGGGTGGATGGACCGGCGCTCAGCCTCCTGAGCTCCTTTTTACATCAACGAGAGCAGCGTGTCATGCTAGGTGAATACCTCTCCCCTGCTAAGTCTTTGCAATGTGGGGTGCCACAGGGGTCGGCATTGAGTCCGACCCTGTTTAACATCTACGTGGCCCCCCTTGCAAGACTAGTAAGATCTCAGGGGATGGAGGTAGTGTCGTATGCTGACGACACGCAGATTATGGTATCCCTGACCCACTCTGTAAGTGAAACTGCTTCTAACTTTAGGGCCTGCATGCAACTTGTTGCAGAGTGGATGGTTTCTAACTCCCTAAAGTTGAACAGGGACAAGACAGAGGTCCTGGTCTTTGGCAAGGACCAGGACATGTGGTCAGGTGATTGGTGGCCTCCTTCTTTAGGTAGCTGCCCTATACCTACACAATCTGCCAGGAACCTAGGCGTCATCTTTGACACCCAGCTCTCCATGGAGTTTCAGGTTAATAGAACGGTGGCTACCTGCTGGGGTGTCATTAAGACCCTGAAAAGGATCGTGCACTATCTGTCCCCACAGGCACGGAAACAGGTGGTGATTGCCCTTGTTGGCTCAAGGCTTGACTACTGCAACTCAGTATACGCCGGGGCCAACAAGGGCCTGCTTCAGCGTTTGCAGGTCATACAGAACGCTGCAGCGCGGTTTGCTCTCGCTTTGCCCTGGTTGGCATCTATGACCCTAGCGAGGAAGAACCTCCACTGGCTCCCCATCCCCTCAAGGATCACTTTTAAACTTCTTTGCCTTACATATAAGGCCCTAATTGCAGGCTCGGCTGATGCTCTTGGTTCATTACTCACCAGATATGTTCCGAGCAGATGTTTACGATCCAGCGAGCTTAATCAACTGGTAATTCCCAGAGCCAAGAAGGCTAGATGGGGGAGTAAAGCTTTTTCCATACTGGCACCTTTGATGTGGAATTCCCTTCCCCTTGAAATCAAACTACTTCCTTCCCTCGACCTCTTCAGGAAGTCACTGAAAACTTGGCTCTTTATTAAGGCATACCAGTAGGCTCTGTTTCTGTCTGCTAACAGCTTTTATTTGGCTTAGGCGCCTTGACGCCCATTGGGCATAGTTGCGCATGACAAATGATATTTCATTCATTCATTCAGAGGGAACATTGCTCTTAAGTTTCAAAAGTAAGTTTATTTAAGAATAACAGTTAATCAACAATGCTTCGTACAAATATTCAATTGAGGAAAAAGACAAATAAATAAATAAATAAATAAAGGTACTCTTAAATTAGTTTTTTACTACTATAAGGCCTACTACTCCCCCGTGGCCCGTGCAGGTATCATTAGTGGGGTAGTGGGGCTGGGTAAGGGGGGGATTCCAAAGGACGATGCAGAGGGAAAATTAAATCAATAAATAATTTTTACTCAGTATCGTCCCTCGAAATCCCCCCTAACACGGCCCCACCGCTGTTACCGCTTGGACCGTGGCTGCTTCTCCTATAGGATAATATTGGTTTGCCTTATAACATTTAATAAGTGATATCTTGTGTTTGTGTTTGATAGCAGGTAGAAATATCATGTTTAGTCTCTAAAGAATTGTAATTTAAAATCCTTTCTAATGGTAAAAGCCACTTTTTAAAAGTTGCCATTCTGTCACCTTAACCATTTGGAGCCCAAAGCCTATATCCTGGGTCCCATGACTAGGTGCAGTTGGTATTTCTGATTTCCTAAGGGACAGTATTACAAAGGGGGACTAAGTGCTAGCACAATTACCCATTGTGTCGCGCAGGGAGGGACAGAGCTGTTTCCTGCCCCAATTACATATCAAAAGGAGCTGCCTCAGCACACTCACAAACAACTACACACTAGTCTGTTGTCACTCCAGATCTCTGGGAGCCTAGGCTGGGGAGGAAAGGAAATTCCAGACCCAGATGTGGGAGGAAGTCTAGAATTTCTCCCACTGCACCAGGTATAAAAATTGGACGCCCAGACCAACTGTTCAGCGCAGACCTGCACTTGTGGATACTACACAAGAAGGACAGCCCTGCTGCCAGAAGACTTCCCTGCTGCTTGAGACCTGCCTTCCTGTCTAAGAAGGAAGACTAGACCGGCTCTCTTTATGCCAGGCTACCTGCTGTAACGCCAAGGGTCAGCTGACTGACCTCCTGTTCAGAGCTATAGTGAAATAACAAGCTCCAGGGGCCTTTCTGCAACTGCCCACCTGACCTGCGGCCCTAGACCAGCCTGGACCTGCTACTGAGCCTACTTGAGCCATGTTGGCTTCTGCTGGAGTGAATTATTGATCCCCAAGAGGTGCCTGTCTGGTCCTGGACCATTGGCTGTCATCTTTGAGCTCCTCCGGGAAGAAAAAGAGTAATCCTGGTGTTTTGGGTTTTTTGCGATTGCGAACGGGCCAGTTTGTGTCAAGATCTTGTCTTCTTCACTGACTGCCAACATGAAGGTCTGCTGAACCGGACTATTAATGCTACAGAGACCGGCAGCGACCAACAGCAATGATCAGCAATATGAGAACTTTACTTCATACCACAGCATCAACAGCTGGTGGTGACTGCCAACGTGAAGCTCTAGCAACAACTGTCCTTGACACCCGACAGGCTCTTTGGGCTACACTGACGTCTGTCTGGAAAGTCCAGCCTGCTCTTTACACTACAGTGACAACCATTCACAATGCTTGTCACAGCCTCCCAAGAACTGGACCATTCGTGTCCAACTTTGAGAAGGTAACATTTTCAGTAGGACTACTCTAGTTCCAATATTCGACCCACTCTCCATCGTGGTCAGCCTGAATTTGTAACTTTTCTCTGGTCTAGCATAACCAGATGACTGCAAGTGACGTTTTGTGCTGTTAGGCACTGTATCTGCTTAAATCTTTTAAATTACATGCCCCCGGTTCTACTGGTTAGATTTTTGTCACTTTGGTGTCAAATTAATTATTACATTTTACTCTATTTTTCAAAAATTGGTGTGGGGTTTTCTGTGTGTTGTTTTCACTCTGTTTCTGTTTGTGTGCTGCATACATATTTTACACATTGGCTCTAAATTAAGCCTAACTGCTTTTCTGCCAAGCTAGCAGATGGTTAAACACAGGTTAATTTAGTGAGGAATGTGTTTCTCCCTAACAAGGATTGTGGTTGTTGCTTGAGAAGGGTTTGCACCCTGTCAACCAATAACCCAATACCTCACAACCATGTTAAACAAAAACAGTATAGTAAAATACATCTATATATTTCTCACAGCTATATCACAACAGATAGCGCATGGCAGTGAGCAAGACGCCACGATTGAAAGTTCTTCTGATATGAAGGAATCCACAGAAATACCTGCCACTCTGACAGATCAAGTAACAATCGAAAGAAGACCTACTGTTTAATCACTCCCAGAAATGTGAGATATATCAGTAATTGTGGTACCCTAGCTACGACGGATGATGGTTCAGACACATCTCAATTGTTAAGGGGGTTATATGTCTCAATCCTGTCTGTTCAGCACCTGCAATCAAAAACATAAAAATATTATGTCGCCAATTATTGTGTATAAATCGCACAATGCCACAATTGATTGAGGAATAAGAAAATTTGCGAAGAACAATTTAGGATTGTCAAATTATGATGAATGAAAACTTTGCACAACTCACTGAATCTGTGGAAAATCTTGTAACCACAATGCAAAACCACCACACAATGCAAAGGTGTAGGCAGGGGGGCGTGGCCAACCAATATGGCCGATCGGACGTGAATTCGATCGGCTCTTGCCCAGGCGCTGCTAAATTTGCAGCAACAAGGCAGGCAACTTACCGGCTTGGCGAGCGCAGCTTCATGATGCGAGGGTAACGCTGATCCTGATGAAACATCCTGTGGCTGCTGAGGACTCGGCGCATGCAGGGTTGTTGCCCGAGGAGTGGCAAGCGCCGCACAACAAGAAAATGGCAGACACCCTTCTCGCCCGGCCTTATTCCATCGAGCCCATCCTTTCCCTTGCTTTGTTCTACTGTCAATATGGTACTTCGGCACAAGTGATCAAAACCAGTTAGAGATAGAGAGGGATGTATTAGCTGGGGTACTAGGGCACATGACTCACCTGTGATTACCTGTTGTTTTCCCTCCTTTTTCTTTTCACATACGCACTTCTTCCTTCTGTGTATTCTGGTAGCCTCTTCCTTTATCCCTCAATTTCTTCTCCCTTTATACTGCACCCACCCCCTTTTTAAACTAATGTAGGCTTTTTCCCTTCCGTGTTATTACCTCTTCTCTCACACCTCTCCTTTTTGTCTCTCATTCTTGTTCTGTTGCTCTCATTGCCTACTTTAAGAGTAAATGAGGTCATGAGTCAGAAAGCCTTGGTAGAAGTGATGCCGGTTACAACAGTGACAGGGAAAGGTTTCCTTGGGAACTGTGTTCTGATGGGCTTGGGTTTGCAGTGATAGGCACGGAGCTCTGATGTCAGATGTTGACTATTGGATGTTTAGGTGTGGTTGGGAAAGACTTTGAATAATTGGTGACCTAAAGCCTGCGCTAGCGACTCGCTAGGGCTTTTCTTGTGGGATAATCATTCAGTTTTCTTGAAGGGGAATTAGGGTTGAAGAAGCGTCTCTTTTTATCTGCCAATCGTGTTCTTCTTTTCTTTTTTATGTGACTGAAAGTACTTATGCATTAATCTGCAAAACCTTATTTCGTTCTGTTGCATCAATGGCAGTAAGCAGACAGTAATGACTTGAAAACATGCATCCCGTGAGGAGTTTTTGTGGCAAGTTTGTAACAATCGACAACCCCTTACCACTGCCAGTACGTAGTAGGTGATAAATCAGATTATGAATTCCGAGGCGCTGGTGTCCGAGATAGCCGGTGTCAAAGGAAGCATAAGTGCATACCGTGCAGTGCAAGGAGAGTTGCTTAACCAGGCCCAGAATCGTGGCCAAGCCAAAGCTTGCCACTGGAGCAGTTGCCGCGGCCACACCGATGTTGTACAACCAAGTAAGTTAGTGACTGTGATTCACTTAACATTTACCTAACCATAGCGCCAGCGCGCAGCTTTCCTAACCCGGTATTAACTCAGTTTAGAGCGACCTTGTGAGTGTGTGTTTGTGTGATAGAGAGTCTGTGGATGATTGACAGAATGACTGAACTGTGTGTCATGTTTTTATTGTCTCATTAGTGTCTGGGCTGATGTTTATTTACCATTGTATAATTTAATGAACTTTTGTGTTCAAGAAACTGACCTAAATTAAATATGGTTTTGAGAATTTGATCGAAAATGATTATCTAAAATAAAAAAACTTTTACTATAATATCACAGCTGTTCTGTGGGTGGCTTTGGTTTATTTTTATTGTGTGGTTCTTTATCTCTTGGGGAAACTCCCTTTCATGTTGTTCTAGTATCGACCTTGTGAGTGTGACCTGCAGCCCACCAGCGCCATCCGTCACCGCGGGGCTGGGCAGAAGGCAGTGATGCACTCCCCTTCTAGGCCAACACATCCTGCCAGGCAAAAAAAGTCTTGTCACAATCTCCCGAGACACTGTGGGCAGCACATAGATTCCTAATGAATTGGCCAGAGATATCTCCTCCCAGGACCAAGATAGCACCGGAGGCCCAGGCACTGGGCAGCCCTAATCAGTGCATACAGCGCCAGCCTGCAGTGACCACACTGGTGCCTGTCGACTTTGAGCACGACCGGCGACACCTAGTTTAAGTCGAGAGCCTGGTGTATATTAGTATCTCTGAGACTGCCGCATTCACAGCCTACTAGTATAAGTAGATCTGGTGCTGTGGTGCTGGGCGGCAGGCAGTGCTGGTAATCACTTTTATTAGGGTTGAACAATCAGTAGTATAGTCAAGGCTAATGAGGTGTCCTGGTTGGCTGTAATGTGTGCCTCACACCTTATTTCTGGTGATTTCTAGCAGTTTTAAGAGGATGTATGACATTACAACGCATGCTTTTACCACGCATGCCTTTACAACGCTGTTTTTACAACGCATACCATTACAACGCATAGCGCTTTGGGGTGCTGAATAGTGAATAGTTTAATTTACTATTCCAACTCCAGTCCCCGTGGATAGTAGGGAAGGTGTTGGATAGTAAATTAAATCTATTCCCTATCCTAGAGCGCCCCCCAGCGCAATGCGTTGTAATGGTTTGCGTTGTAAAAGTTGCGTCGTAAAGGCACTGCGTGGTAAAAGTTGTGTTGTAAAGGATGTTTCCCGTTTTAAGATCCTAGAGGTTTTCTTTGCTCAAATGGGTGTATTTTCTGATATTTATGTTTAGTCTCATCACTTGATTTTGCTCGCGACAAAGTGTCACTCATAGACTTTGAAATGTCACTCATAATTACAGTAAAATTATGAAAATGTCACACATAGCAATCTGAAACCTTGGCAGCTATGTGTTGGGAGTGGAAAGTGGGGGAGGGGGATCATATCACATATGAAAATATGAAACTATGTCCATAATTCTAAAAGCTGGCTTTAGTGTATGATACATATAAATAAAATCGTGCACTTTCATTTATCCTTAAAAAGCATCACATGGTCGCATCATGTCGGGCACACTTCGTTGTTGTCTTTTTAATGCCTCTATAATCTTTTATTTCAGATTGACGTCGACGCGAACGGCACTCTAGATCTCAGCATGAAAAAGAACCGCCATCAAGAGAAGGGCTTACCAATTACCGCCTCCAGTACCGCCGAGCTTCCTATGCCGACGTCTCCCTTCAAGGCGAGCAGTGTTCTGGTCAACGCAGCTTTCTACCAGGCCTTCTGCAAGCAGGAGGGATGGGACTCACCCATCAACTACAGCAAGGCCTACGGTGTGAAGGAGGAGGAGAAAGAGGTAGTCCTCACTTATTGTTGCACAGAGGTCACGTGCCTAAGGCCTGTGGTGCTGGAACCCTGTTTTTGGTGGGAGTGCTGAAGTTGTTGAATCAAACACTAATTAATGATTGTTCAGTAAACAATGGTTTATTACACAGGCAACTTCAGAAGGTGACTCCTTATAAACTGTACCGGGTCTACACTACATGGTGTAAAACAGAGATACAGTTTATAAACTGATACATACAATTACTTCTTATTGCTATGACTGCAAAGGAGTCCTGTTTTTTAGTAAAATTAGTTCATTAGGTACCTCGTATGCATGTAATTCATTTATTTATTTAAATATGTATTAGTTATCGTAGCGTGCTCAAACCCCACATTGCCGTCTCTAAGCAAAGGTGGAGGAGGGAATGACATAGAAAACACAGCACTGGAAAAAGATGCAGGATTGACAGAAAAAACACAGTTAATGTTAAATCATGTAAAGTAAGAAAAAGAAATTCTTAGAAGGTGAGAAAGCTTCATGTTATAGACCTAGCCCTTTGGCAGGGTCACCCCAAACTATTTGCTTTCCTCCTCCCTTTTTTGCTGAATTCCGTTTGTTGGCTTTACTACTCGGGACACTTTACCACTGCTAACCAGGGCTAATGTTCATGTGCTGCCTACTATTTACAAGTCCCTAGTAAAGTGCATCACATGGGCCCCAGGGCCTGTAAATGAAATGCTACTAGTGGGCCTGTAGCACTAATTGTGCCACACACTAGCCATTTAAACATGTCTCAGGCCAACCACTGCAGAGCCTGTGTGTGCAGCATCACTCAGCGCCACCACAGCATCACTCAGCGCCACCACAGCATCACGCAGCACCACCACAGCTTCACACAGCACCACCACAGCACCACCACAGTATCACACAGCACCACCACAGCATCACGCAGCGCCACCACAGCAGCACACAGCGCCACCACAGCATCGCGCAGCGCCGCTACAGCATCATGCAGCGTCACCACAGCATCACTCAGCACCACCACAGTATCACTCAGCGCCACCACAGCATCACGCAGCACCACCACAGCATCACACAGCGCAACCACAGCATCACACAGTGCCACCCCAGCATCACGCAGCACCACCACAGCTTCACGCAGTGCCACTACAGCATCACGCAGCGCCACCACAGCATCACGCAGTACCACCACAGCATCACACAGCGCCACCACAGCATCACACAGCGCCACCACAGCTTCATGCAGCACCACCACAGCATCACTAAACACCACCACAGCATCACTCAGCGCTACCACAGCATCACTCAGCGCCACCACAGCATCACTCTGCGCCACCACAGCATCACTCAGCGCCACCACAGCATCACTCAGTATCACCACAGCATCACTAAGTGCACCACAGCATCCCTCAGCATACCACAGCATCACTCATAATGACCACTGCATCACAGTGCCACATAATTACACACCACATAATTACACTTTACTCAATGCAACGTAAATACACTCAACATATTACCAGCCAGTACCACATAAGTACACGTCACCTAATTACACTCTATTCAATGCAACATAAATACACTCCACATAATAACACTGTGCCACATAATTCCACGCCACATAATTTCACTCTACTCAATGCAACATAAATACACTCCACATATTACCACTCAGTGTGACATGGTTACACGCCACATACTTACTATCTACTCAATGCAGCATAAATACACCCCAAATACCACTAAATACCACATATTTACAAGCCACATAATTACACTCTACTCAATGCAATATAAATACACTCCACATAATACCACTTAGTGCCACATGATTACTCGCCACATAATAACACTCTACTCAATGCAACACAAATGCACTCCATATAATACTACTCAGTGCCACATAATTACATGCCACATATTAAAACTCTACTCAATGCAACATAAATACAATCAACATAATACACTCAGTACCACATAATTATTTACACGTCACATAATTACACTCTATTCAATGCATCATAAATACACTCCACATAATACCACTGTGCCACATAATTACACTCTACTCAATGCAACATAAATACACTCCACAAAATACCACTAAGTGTGACATAGTTACACACCACATAATTACACACCACATAATCACACTTTACTCAATGCAACATAAATACACTCCACATAATTCCACTCAGTGCCACGTAATAATACGCCACATAATTACACTCAGCTCAATGCAATATAACTACACTCTACATATTACCACTTAGTACCACATAATTACACACCACGTAATTACACTCGCCTCAATGCAACATAAATACACTCCACATAATACCACATAATCACACATCACAATTACTATATTCAATGCAACATAAAAACACTCCACATATTATCACTCAGTGTGACATGATTACATGCCACATAATTGCTATCTACTCAATGCAACATAAATACACCCCAAATACCACTAAATACCACATAATTACAAGTCACATAATTACACTACTCAGACCCCCCAGGATATAGCGGCATGGATTGGCAAATTTAGCGGCACAAAAATGAAAATTTAGCGGCACAAAAATGGAAATTTAGCGGCATTTAGCGGCATTTTATTTGGGGTTTTTTGCAACACCAAACACAGATATCTTACTGTTTGAGTTATTTGACAACATGGAGCTATGTACATTTTGTTTATTTACAATTCAGCCCATTTGTTTTAGTTAAAAGGCATGTTAATCTTGGCCATGTACGTTCAGTTCTTCTGAGCCCCCACAGGTTTCAGACTAGGCATGCTGGAGGCAGAGACAGGTCTCGGAGCGAGTGGGACGGGTATGCTCAGACGTGAGTCCCGTGCTCTCCATGCCACTGGAATCAAGCTATCCAGGCTGATGAGGGCTGAAAGCCCGAAACCTGTCCTTGGATGCTTGTTTCCAGTCCAGGGAGGACTTGGCTTGGCAGTTCGGGCTGGACTGTACCCATGGGGCTCTGGGTCAAGACTGATTTGCATATGGCTGGGTTCAAACTGGAATGGCATGGTGAGCAAAAAAACGATGGATTTTGGCCCAGATCTCTGTACTGGGGTGAATGTATGACATTGTTCTGCATTCTGTCCATCACCTGTTGTTTTTACAATCCACAATGTTTTAAGGCAAAGGTCATGCAAGAGCTGCTATATTTTCTATGGAATATGCAAAATTTGTAAGGTTGTGGCCTGGGAAAGTCCACTCATTTCATAAACCCACTTGTAAGCAAAAGGACTTGTTGTCTGAATGAGGCTGTGAATACAAAACATTGTTCCTTAACGCATGTCAGTCAAGGTTAAAGTACAAAACAGCATAAACCTGGGGAATGGAAAATGGGTGCACATGGGGCTGGATTTTAAGGCGGAAACGGGCGGAAAACGGCGGAGACGGCAAATTTCGCGGGCTTTTGCCCAAATATTGCGGCATTTCAACAGATCGGACGATTTCGCGATTTTTTTGCAAATCGCGAAAACCGCGATAAGCTGGAGGGTCTGTATATACACACACACACACACACACATACATATACACACAATATGCATAAAGACAGAGTGAACGAGACAGACGTAGAGGGAGTTAGAGAGAGAAATGTGGGAAAGGAAGGAGAGAGAGCTTAAGGAAAAGAAGGGAAATGAGAGGAAAAGATGGGGATTTCGAGATTGGAAGAGTGGGAAAAAATATGAACTGAGGTAGGGGCGAGAGATGCAGAGGGTTATGGAGAGGCGTAAGAAAAGAGAGAGGGTAGGTAGGAGGGTGAGACATTAAAGCTTTGCTTCCGGGCGCCTCTAATTGTTTCCTTCACAGAAAAGCCCCCACTGTGCTTCTTAGTAAAAGCGTGTTTCTTGTAGCACCTGTGGGAACTGTATTATTACTTGTTTATACCGTGGCTCTGGCAGTCACTAGATCGTTTTAGTCGCGTGGCAGTCAGAGGCGGGCTTTGTTGACCGGAATAAAGGCTTTGACTATTTTCATTTCAGCGGGTTGGAAGGAGCGCCATGTAAGGCGCCGACCTTGAAGACATCTCTATAATTAGCGAGGCGCTGCAGTTTGCTCACTTTTGTCACGTTTGTGTGCACAGGGAAGAGACGAGGCTCTAGCATTTGCACCCTCCAGTCCCATGAGTTGCTGGATGTGACTCACAGCACGTGGCTCTTGTTAGCGTCAGAAGGTGTAACTCTGGCGTCCTCTAACGGCGGACTTTCATATCAAGCCTACACCCAAAACCCACAGAATGTCAGCGCGCAAGCTACTGAAATGTGACAGCTAGTGCCAAAGACAACATGACGTTACATAAGGAAATTACTGGTTTAATAATACACTTATAAGTTATAAGTTAATTGAGCTTAAAGAGTGCATGTGTGTGGTACGCAGGTCACATGTACTGGGCCAGTTCATCCCTCTCACGTCCATATGTGTACCTTCGACCTGTGTAATAAAACATCTACAACTGAAAGGGGGAGTTTGGTTTAGCTTGAGGTGTGCGTAAATTACTGTCAGTATGCTTTATGTTCTCTGTGATCCTTCAGCGTATTTTATCTTTTTAGTCGACAAAACTCTGCACTCTGTGCGGGGGGCCTTCGGGGGACATTAATCTTTTATTTTTAGTATTACGGTGGGTCGGAAATGACTTCCGAACAGCTTCTTGTTCCCTGCTAACGGGATCCTGGCAGGGACGGTCTGTGTTGCTGGGCGGAAAACGGCGGAGACGGCGGAAACGGCAAATTTCGCGGGCTTTTGCCCAAATATCGCGGCATTTCAACAGATCGGCCGATTTCGCGATTTTTTTGCAAATCGCGAAATCGCGATAAGCTGGAGGGTCTGACTACTCAATGCAACATAAATACACTCCACATAATACCACTTAGTGCCGCATAATTACACGCCATATAATTACACTCTACTCAAAGCAACACAAATACACTCCATATAATACCACTCAGTGCTACATAATTACATGCCTCATATTAACACTCTATTCAATGCAACATAAATACACTCCACAAAATACCACTAAGTGTGACATAGTTACACACCACATAATTACACATAATTACACACCACATAATCACACTCTACTCAATGCAACATACATACAATCCACATAATACCACTCAGTGCCACGTAATAACACGCCACATAATTACACTCAGTTCAATGCAATATAAATACACTCCACATATTACTACTTAGTACCACATAATTACACACCACGTAATTACACTCACCTCAATGAAACATAAATACACTCCACATAATACCACTCAGTACCACATAATCACACGTCACAATTACTATATTCAATGCAACATAAATACACTCCACATATTACCACTCAGTGTCAAATAATTACACACAGCTAAGCATCACCTAAACATCACCTACGCAGCACGTCAATCTGCCCTCGGAATCTGGCATCTGTTGATTCTCCCCTAGTGTCCATCCACTGCTCGTGTTCTACTTAAATGACTGTGTTCCAACCTCCACTCCCCCATTATTTATGTTCCGCTCCCCCATAACAGCATTTTTTATAACAAAAAAGCATGAGAGCAGGCAGGAAGAAGTTGCCAGCAGTTCAACTATAAAAACACTAGAAGACATTTTTTATGTTAAAATCATTTTTTAATCAGGTTGTGTATAATGTTGTTTTTGTTTGTATAAAAGTAACAACAATGCTTAACACTTTTTAATATAGCTTTTCAGCATGATGCACAGCAGCCAGAATGCTCTACAACATAGCCAAAAGTTCTGGCTAAACACACAAGGTCCCAAAGGCGAGACCTATTGGCTATCCCAATGCTTGTTCCCATTCGAAATACCCAGCCTCATAGGTTAATATGACACAAAGTTATTAAATATTAATTAACATTCAGGAGGTCATGAAAATATCATTCAAGGACTTCCTAGAATGGTATTGATAACTCCAATAATATGCTTTTGTTGAATTTATCCTAAAATGTACAGACAAGTAGTTATAAGACATTCTTGTCTGTAAGCCAAGATTCAGCCTTCAAGTGGTCTGTCCTGATTGGTCAGAGTTAAGTGGATTAGCCAGTCTCCTTTGATAAGGTGATAAGTAGCCCAGGGGGCCAGAGAACCATACTGGGTTCTGCTACATAGGAATGCTGCAGCAGGGTGAGGGGTCGTAAAACATCTTCTTCAAAGAGGGGTGGGACAGACAGTGTAAGTCTGATCCAATTACAGCCCTACCCTCTGGACCCAGCCAGATGGCAGGCTAATGGCAGGAATCTCCAGATGCAATGGGGAGGGAGCAAATGTAGATGTGCCATCCTGTAGGCTGGTTTAGTTAGCTCTTCTCTCTCTGCTGGAAAATCAGCCATGATGAATTTTGGAGAAATGGTGCTCTCTGGGAGAAAGTAGTGCCACACTTTGGAGGATGTGGTTATACCCTTGGAGGTTGCTCTGCACCCCATTGGACATGAGCACCATCCTGCTTGACCAAGAGAACTTAGAATAAGCATCTGAGAGGGGCAGATCCTCTCTGATTTGCCTGCTTGAAACTTAATGAAGCAGAAGGGTCCAGGCTGGAAGTTTGATTTGCACCAGCCAGGCCATGCACTCTGACTAACAGTGCCTGCAGCAGAATCTGGAACTACAGCTCTGTGAATCAAACCTGTATCAAAAGGACTAAAGAGTGGACTCCCCACAAGCTACAGGTTAACAGAGCTCACCTGGAACATCATCACCAAGAATCCTAGGCCTGGAGTACTACCAGTGGATTTGTAAGGGTTTTGTCCCAGTGGATTGTGGAACTTGAAGTTATCAAACTCTCAAGGACCATCTTGGAGCTTCCAGACCCTTGGAGTAAGTTGTGGACACTTTGGGACCCTCTAAAGAACTTCAGAAAGAAGTTCCAGAAGTTTGGAGCAACTTTGAAAAAAGCACCACAAGTGGACCAACTCAACCTGGCCAGCCAAGCCGGCGACACTAACCTCAAGCTGGCCTGCAGTCCAGGTTCTTCCCGCTGAAAAGCTCCAAGCCCGGACTGCCAGAGTTTAACCAGGAGTAAGGTGAAGCCCAAGCTGGTGAACCATCACCAAATCTGGCCTGGTGAAGAGCAGCGAGGGACCCCTGAAGAAAAAGCTTTGTAAAAGTTTCTAAGTCTGAACATAGGAGTGGTAACTGGGACCAACCGTGAGAGTCAAATCGTCCATCTTCAACCGTGAGCTGGCCTGGGTCCATGGTTCATCCCGCTAGAGAGCTCCAGAGGCCTGACTTCCATAAGTTTGACTGGGAGCTTGTTGCAAGGCAAGCCAGCAAACCCTCACCAAACCCGGACTGGCTGAGAGAATTTCAAGGGACCCTCTCCAGAAAAGTTTCTAGGTCTGCAGGTAAAAACCTTGACCAGCGAAGGGCAGTCCTGCAGGGCTCCATGGCAGTTGGTCTGAAACTTTGACTTTGTCCTGGAACAGTGCGACCAGATGTGCCAATGGGTGCTATAGGTTTCTATGTTCTATATTATGCTAAATGTTTTAGATCTCTACTTCCCTACATTGAATCTTTTTCATTTTGGTGTCATTTTAAGGATAACAATATTTTTATAACTTGGTGTTAGATTTTTATTGCGTACAGTGTCTTAATTATTTACTTAATTGATGTTTTTAAATGCTTTACATACCTCTCTTTGAAGAGCCTGCCTGCTCGCAGCCTAGCTACCAAGGGTTGAGCATGGGAATAATTTTCTTAGACCTGTACCGAGCCCTATATTGTGTTAGTGGCCTTATTACCAGTGGTAGATATATATTTACCACTACTAATAACCCACTTTCAAACAGTAACCTTACCACGTTCTGCTCAGATACTACAAGCAGGGTAGACTGAACCTCTTCTTGAGGGAGGTTACAGAAAATGAACTGGAATCCAGATGTCAATATTACTTAAAGGTAAGCCCAACTGTTTTTCAATTTATTAAAGGTACCATGCGTGAGATTAAAATAAACAATCAGGGATGTATCCTGAGTGCTATCTTTCAACATAACTTTCTGAGTGCCTACATGTTTCAGCCTGTATAAAATCAGAAGGAGTTTTAGGCTTCCATCAGGGTTATAAAGGATCCCTATGTTAATGCTATAAGTACACATTAATACCTAAGATGTCCAAGGAAAAAAGCGTTCCTACATTTTCCTAAAAATTGTGATACAGAGACCCCAAATAGGGAAACTTAAATTAACATGGCCATGGCAGGAGCGGATGCAGACTGCAGCAACACATTTTTCAAGAGGAAGTATTTGTCTTCATACCTACTCAGCTCCCATATACCGCATTTTTGGAGAATCTACTATTCAAAAGATGAACTACACCTTGTCTGGTGAACAGACCCTATTCTGTTTTTTTTAAATGGCTGATGCTATGGTGGCTTTAGATAGACAAAGTGGCAATAGTGGTGAAGAGACACACATTTCTGATCAAATTGCTGTAAGGATGTGTGCAGAAATATAGCGTAGAGTGGAATATTTTGGGACTAAGTTTCAGTGTTTAGTATTAGGTTGTTGCTGGGAGTTATGTACAGGATGAAGAGAATTAGGACAAATGACACATGACCTAATTTGCAAGAATAGAAAAATATCTATGTGTCTGCTGCAAAAAGGGGTTGTATATGTCCAACAAGGAGATAATGAGATGGATCACAAAACATGCTTGATGCTCTTGGTTGTACATTCAGGCAGTGCTTGCCCCGAACATATTTCGTCATTGTATTATGAAAACATGATTATGCAGGTGGTAATGTGTGATAAGACCTTTTGTTTGCTGTGTTTTGTTGTGGCCTATTGCATATTTGTTGTATGGCATTTTGTTGTGGTGGTGATGTGTTCTGTTGGTTTTTGTCCTCCTGTGTATTTGTACTGCATTATTACAAGGTAATTTTTGCGCTACTATTCAGTTTTTGTGCTGCATTCTGTTTTGACTCTGTTGTAGTGAAATGACTTGCTGTGTTTCCACTAAGGCGTTATGTTGGTTTGTGTATACTATTGCTTATGTTCTGTTGTTTACTGGCTACTACATTTCCAGCCAAAAGCAACTTACAACCATGACAAGCTACCATTTACCACAGTCTAAGGTAGTAAAATCTTCAGCTACATAAGACACTAATCAGACCAAAACTGTGGCAGAGACTGTGGCTTAACTCAGCCGTCACAGTGCTCACTGTGGAGCATATTTACAAGGCCCTTTTGCCACCGGAGCATCCCTTTTTTTTTACACTACTGTGGCTTAGAGCATTCCCTATATTTACAAGGTGCCGCTAAGCCACTTAAAGTGGCTTAATGTCACCTTGAAAATATGCCCCTTTCTGCTGCAGTCTGCTACACCAAAGGGGCGAGCAATGGGTGTTGCTGTGGACGTTCCACCTCAACACAGATTGCTTTTTGACGCTGCCCCAGATTTACAAGGCTGGGGCAGTATCAAAAACGAAGGCCAGGTAATTCATGGTCTTAGAATTGCAACATGAGGGGAAATTATTAATTTCTCCTACTTTTTTGGCTCTTTCAATGTGTGCTGCATTGTGCAGTACACATACAAAGAGCCGATTGCTGTTATTGATTGTTTATGTGCAGAAAGGTGTCCCTTCCTGCACATAAACAATCACCCCTGCAGTGCAGGCACCATTGCAACATGGCCACAGGATGCCTGCACTGGTGGCATGCAGCTTTTTTTGTGGCTGCACTAGGGGAAACACGGCACATTCCAGCATTTAAAAAATGTAGGAGCTCAGCGCTACCAAATTTGGAGTAGCACCGCGCCCCGTCATTTTCTTGTACATATGGCCCTTTAAGTCGTATGGCCCAATATACCATATGGAAGCTGTGCATAGTGAAAAGTGTAGTGGGCTGAGGGGAGACTAGTATTACACCAGACTTTTCCTCACTGGTGCAGGACGGCGAGTTAAGGAACTGCAAGGCTTCTTGTGCATCAGTGAATCGCAGCTATTTTAATGATAAAAAAGATCCTGATATTGTTATTCCGCCTGATATCTGGGTTGCCCATTTCACCAAACTCTATGGTGTCCCTTGCTGTGGGCACTCTGCTACCCCTGATCATACTCCTTCAGTTTTACTTAAGTCGCGGACCAGCCCTTCTAATGCCTCCCAGCCTCCTGTTATGTACCCTGTTCTTCCAGCTATTGAATTTGGTGAGGTTTTGTGGGCAGTGACAAGTTGTCTGGTTGGGCGAGCCCCTGGGCCAGATTGTCTTCCATCTGATATGTTCTTTTTTTTTTTTTATTGAAAGTTCATGACAACATAGTATACACTAGAGACGACAATATATATAAATATTAGAATAAATATACATAATATATATACAAGAACAATAGATATAGTAAAACAGGTATTATATACAACATGAAATAGGATTCAGGGATAAACAGTATAAACATTATGAGGCCCCACACCTGGACAACCTCCATGTAGCCACTGGTGCCCAGATCCGTAGCCCCATTTCCCTAGATTTGGATCCCTTTAAAGCATACAGTTCTGACTCGATATTATGAATCCCTAGCATCCTGCAAATCCACATTTGAAAGGTTGGGGCCTCGACATCCTTCCAAACAGCAGCAATTAGTATTCTAAAAACTGCTACTGAAATAAAAACCAGTGCCTCAATCTCTGTAGTTAGATCCAGTTTAACATCACAGCCAATTATTAAAAGTGTCGGGGGTAGGTCTATTTTGACAGCTAGCAGCCCCTCTAAAAACCTTTCAATTTCCTTTTTGATGGGGCCTAGTTTTTCACAGCTACAGAACATATGTACAACGTCGGCTGGCCCGTTCCCACACCTAGGGCAGTTATTATCTGCCCTCTTACCCCAATCATATAATTTCGCCGGTGTGTAATATAAATTAAAAAGGGTCTTAAAGTGCTGTGCTCTTAGGTTTGAGGATCGCAAGAACCTTTTATCCATTAGGATGGCTCTATCCAAGTCAATGTCTGGATCCCCCAGTTTAGAAGCCCAAGCTGTTTCTGTCTTAACCATATCATCAGGGAGCGCTTCTATAAATATCCTATATATTTCCCTAATTCTACAGCCCCCCCCTTCATGTAATCAAGTAATGCACATCTTTTGGATATATTTATACAGGGTCTTTTTGATTTTATTGTGTTGACCACCTGCATATACTTGAGCTCTTGACACCCTTGAAGCGAGTAGCGTGACCTCAAGAGTTCGAGAGGCCTACATGCATCCTTTATCATTACTTGACCTAGTGTGGTGATTCCCTGTCTTTCCCAGTGTCTCCAGGGGCCATCACTGCTCAGGTGCGGGAATAATCCTGAATTCCAAAGTAGGGTATGTTGATTATACCTTGGAATAGCCTGATTTTTCTGTACAGAAGACCATAACCCCCAAATGTCTTCCAATATTTTATACCCTGATGCCTTAAAATATCTTTTGTCATATTTCTTCAACAGTGCCCCGTATGCTTCCCTCCCAAGGGCCAGCTGAAAAATAGAAGGAATGTCTCCCTGACTATGCTTAAAGTCATCTGGAAAAAAGAGTACAGCCATTTCTGTGAGAAGACAAGACCAGTTATAAAACTTAAGGTTTGGTATTCCCAGCCCACCCCTTTCCTGGGGGAGAGACATAAATTTGCTTGATCTCCTCACCTTGCCATATTGCCAGACAAAATTCATAAAAATAGCCTCCATTTCCTTAATCAGTGTATCATCTATTTTAAAGGGAATAGATCTAAATTTATATAAGATTTTTGGGAACATTGTCATTTTGATAACGTTGGCTCTGCCTATTACTGACAAGTGGAGTGTATCTATCCTTTTTAGATCTTGTTTCATCTTTTCCAATAGCGGTACGAAATTATCTTTAATGATATCCCTTGGCTGGGCATTAATTATTATACCTAAGTACACTACGGAGTCCATATATCTGTCATCTCGTTTAATTATATTTCTAGAGCATAATACCTGCGTCTTCGCCACGTTTAAACGATATCCAGATAGCTTCCCAAAGTCAGAGGTAATACTAACTATTTCCCTCATGGCACCGTCGGGGTCCGTGGTAATTATGGCTAGATCGTCCGCATATGCAAGGACTTTGGTATGAAATCCGTTCACAACAACTGGCTTAATCCTGATGTTATTCATTATGAGAGTTATTAGGGGATCTATGTATAACGCGAAGAGAATGGGTGAGCACGGACACCCTTGTCTAGTGCCCCTCATTATATGAATCTGCCCTGAATTCTCACCCATAAGCTGAATACTCGCAGTAGGACTAAAATACATAGCCTGGATTGCCTGCAGGAATCTGGGGCCAAATCCTCTATCTTCCATCACTCTCCACAGAAAGCTCCACCTGACACGGTCGAAAGCCTTTTCCGCGTCGAGGAGGATCATTGCGACCCCCCCCTCCCCGGCAGCATGGATGTCAAACAATGTGATGGCTCTTCTTATATGGTCGGTCGTACCCCTGCCCGGGACAAAACCATGCTGCCAGGGGGAAACCAGAGTCCCAATGATCCTCCCCAGCCGTGTCGCCATGATTTTAGCATATAATTTATTGTCGCTGTTTATTAACGATATTGGCCTATAAGAGCCTGGGCTTTCCTTAGGTTTACCCTTTTTGTGGAATACCACGATATTGGTTTTGGTCCAAGACTCCGGTATAGCTCCGGTATTCATAACCCCGTTGAATAGATCCAAAAGAAGAGGTGATATTTCTTCCTTCAAACATTTGTATACCTCCAAGGGTATGGCATCAGGCCCTGCCGCCTTGCCAGCTGCTAGGTCTTGTAGTGCCTCTAACAATTCGTCCATAGTGATACCGTGTTCCAGGGTTTCCCTTTCACTGGATGTAAGTTTAATGCCCATATCCGGCCAATTTACACCCGGGTCGTCAATACCCGATCCTTCCTTATATAAATCCTGATAAAACCTCCTAAAAACATCAAGGATTTCAGCTGGTTTATGAAAGGTTCGGTCCCCCTCTTTGATTTCAGTAATGATGTTCTTAGATGTAGCCTGCCTTATCCGTAAGGCCAGTGCCTTACCTGCCTTTTCTCCTGTTTCATACATCCTTGCTCTCTGGGTTTGGTATTCTGCTGCAGCTTTTTTAGATAGTTGCCTCTGAATTTCAGCTTTTACACTATTCAGCCGATCCAAACTCAGAGTGCCCTGTTTCCCCTGACATACATCCCTCCTATGCTGTTCCTCTGCCTCTGCCAAATTTCCTAACAGGCGTTCTCTCTCTTTCTTCGCTCCTTTCCACTTTCGGCCCGTATAACTAATTGTCTCACCCCTCAAGCCTGCTTTAAAACTGTCCCAGACACTGGCACGGGAGGCACTATATCTGTTTGCATCGAAAAATGACTGAGACCAGTCCTTTAAGTGCGCTATATAGTTGCCATCCACTAGTAACTTTCTATCAAACGTCCAGGGTCTGACTTTTTTCGTTTGTTTATTAATGGTGATTGTTAAAACTAGGGGGTTATGGTCTGATATTAATCTTTGCTATTTCCACATTCGGAAGATATGTAGCCGATATCATAAAGTAGTCTAATTTTGTATGCTTATTGAATGGATGTGAGAAATATGTGAACCCGGGATCATCTTCCTTTAAACTCCCCCACACATCCTTCAACCTCAGGACACTGCTCTAAATACCCGGGGCTTGCGTCCTGTGTATAAAGTACCGCTGACAAAGTTTGCTGAAATATTAAAGTCGCCACAAATTACTATAGGGGCTGACCAGTTAGTTAATTCCGTCTCTATGTGATCCATCACCCCAATTGCTACCCCCTTTATCATTGATGTCTGCGAGCAGTGCTTAATTTGTGCCGGTGCTTTCCGGTGCTTAGCACCGGCACTTAATTTACAGGGCCGGGTCTACAGCATCTCGCAAAGTTTGGCGTCACAGCAGGGGTGGCTGCGAAGATCACACTATGCTATGCCTCGGTGCTTCGAAGTGCAAGGCAATAAGCAAGCGCTAAACAAAGCTAGATCACTGTTCCATGGATCTGTGTTTCTCGGTGGTGTCCCCTCTGTGTAACTGTGCCATTTCTCAGAGGCTGCTAGCTGGAGCCGGGCCCCCAGACTCGTAGTAACCAAATTGAGATAATTGCACGCTGAGAGGGGCCGGTGAACGGCGCTGTCATGGCACGAGAATAAAGGAGGCTTGTCTCGTGGTCACGGGTAATCCTCTGAGCTCATTTGAATATCCGGCAGTGACTGCGATAAGAAGCTAATGGCCTAATGCACGATCAATGGGCCGAGGGGACACACACACGCCCCCCTCCGCCCAGGACCCCAAAGCCCCCGGGCCCCCAGCGCTTCCTCTTCAGAGTCAAGTTTACAGGGCGGGCGGGGCTACTCTCTGGCAGCGGATCCTCTTCCCTCAGCACCACCTATTCAAAATAATAAATGCACGGGGCAGGGGGCATCCTGACATCTCAGCAGCGATTGATCCGATGGAAAGTTTCCATTAGCAGCCCCCGGGGAGAGATTGACAGAGATCGCGTGTGGATTTACAGTCTGATCCGCAGGGTGGGATCTGATGAGCCCAGGAGGGGGGGACGCCATGCAGTGTATGGTTGGTATTGCTTTTATTAAATGTTGTCAGGGGCAAGCAAGGGCGGAGGATGCACACTTCCAGTTAGTACTTTCTCCTTGCGGGAGGGTCGGTTCCCGAACAATACTATTGAGAATGCTGCAAGCTCGTCTCTAACTGCTCTCTGCAGAGACAAGTATGTTCCTTATGAAATGCATCAAATACCAAGCTCTTTAAACTTGCACAGTCAAACCTGCTTTCTGCTACTGTTCCCTGGGTAGTGTCAGGTCCCACATTGACACATTGTTGCAGAGGCCATGTCCGGTCCGCGCGCATTCTGTGACAGGATGTTGAATTTCCTGTCTGCCAGCCGGGCCCCAAGGCACCCAGGAAATCTCCTGGTGCATGGCCCAGAGTTAAAGAAGGAAGCGGGTCCGGGTCTTCACTTCTTCCTGACCTCGACATGTTCTATTGCTGTGCCCTGTCAAGGCAGAGCCCAACTTGTGCTGAGTCCGGGACGTCTGGGTCATAGTGAGAGCAGGTGGCACAGATTGAGGCAAGGTAGCATGGCTCGCTCTCAAACTCTGAAGAGGCAAGATATTTCCGTGCTGCAAAGCGAGTAGCTACTCTGCTGGCGTGGATCATTCCGACAGCTATAAAAAGATTTGGGTAAGTCAGATATTAATGTATTCATCTGCTACTGATGACATTTGGTATGTTTGTTACTAGAATGGGGAGGGGGCTCCAGCACGGCTTAGCGCCTTGGAAAATGGGCACACTAACGTTTTCTCTCTGTGCTGTAAATGCAGTGCCATCGAAGGTGGAAGTTTTCTCTAAAGTAACTAGCAGCTTTTATGATTTATTAGTGAAAAGTGTTTAATACCCGTGCTTGACAGTGGCACAATGAAGCAGCAGCCTTTATTTTCCCAGCGCAGAGAGACTTGCTATGTCAGAGATGAGGCAGGCGATTAATGTTCCCGCTGGAGACAGGTCAGAGTTTTATCCAGTGGCCGTTTCAGTTTTTACTTTAACCATTGAGTAGCCCAGGGGGTTAATATGTCTACTGCAAAGAAAGTCTACCGGCATATTGTATTGTATTGAACTGTATTGTATGTGGATAGCTCAGTGGGTTGCAGCTTTTGTCACAGAGATCCCTTTGTTACATGTGGTTCAGCCGCAAATGAAGCTGAGTTTGTGGTGGAGGGTGCTGATTTTTTAGAAATTAAATAATCGCTTTAAAAGCACCTGCTGCAGAGTTCCAATTTCTTGTTGCTCAAATGAGTGTGATTTCTGATATGTGTCTATTTCCATTGAATTCATTTCATGATTTTGGTCGCAAGAAAGTGGCACACATTTAGTCATTGAATGACTCATAAATCCACTGAATGTATGAAAATGTCACACATAAGCGATCTGAAATATTAGCAGCTAGACTCAAATGGGTGCAATTTCTGCTACCTGTATGATTCCCTCGTCTTCATTGCTTGATTTTGCTCACAAGAAAGGGTCACTCATAGTGGGACACACTGGTGCCTCAGACAGTGCCAGCCTCAAGGGGCAGAGTCACAGAGGCCACAGAGTACCACACCTGGGGCAGGGGGCAGAGGGACAGAACTGGTGCCTCGCAGCCTCAGACAGTACCACCAGACTCAGGGGGCAGACGGCACACAGAGAGACATCACTGGGGGGGTCGCAGAGAGTGCTAGACTCGGGGCAGAGAGGCATCACCAGCGAAGCCACGGTGTGTGTGAGGGCCGCTAAGGTGGCACAGAGGGGTCTTACGTCACAGTCACAAACAGTAAGAGACTCCGGGGTCAGAGAGTGGTGGTGTACTTCGAGAGAACACACCCCCTGCAGCGGTGTCTGTTCCCACTTCCCAGGCTCCTGTTGAAATAGTCATGGCAGCTGAGGCCAGCCCTTACCAGGCTGAGCCCCGTGGCCCAGCCAGTGGTACCTCAGGCAGAAGGCCAAGGGAAGAAGTGCTGGCACTGGCCCTGGGCAAAGAGGTTCATCTCAAACTTCTGGCAGCGAGCAGGAGGGTCCTCGGAGGGGTGCAGCAGGCTCCAGAGGGTCTGAAGCAGAGAGGCAGAGAGAGGCTCTTAGCAGACAATGCTTCAACAAAAGAGGCAGCATAGCATGGGACTGTGGAGAGAGGTTCCTAGAACAGGGACAGCTTCCAGAGGGACCTATACCCGGGGGTGTGGACATGTCACAGGTGTTCTGATAACAGCAGTGCTGTGGGAGGCGACAGGCTGGGGCTATGGAAAGATGCTCCTATGCCAGGAATATTCAGGGCTGGGAGGGAAAGCCTGGGTTTGAGGAGAGAGCAGTACTGGGAAAGAGGTTCTTATTTTAGGAATCTTCAACTTAGGGAGGGACAGGCACAGGCTGGGGCTGTGGATGACTTGTGCAAATACTTCATTAGGTATGTTTAACTGCAGCTTCTCATGACATACAGTTAATTATTTGAGCCCAATGCACTCAGTGCATTTTACACCGCCTGGGTGTTGCTTCAGGACTGAGGAGGAGTACTTCTGTGGTATCTCTTTTAGTGAGTTTCTTGTGGCTGTAAAATCCCATTTACAGTGCTCTATTATCAGAACGTCGTGCTTGTCTAACCTGCCTGCAGCTAGGCAATAAAGTTTTTTTAAGACAGATTGCATGTATGATTTGAGGCTGATGAAATATTGAGCGCTGGACACTAGCCTGGATGTACCTAGAAGTAGAAGTAGTAGGGTACCTCCTAACAAACCTTACTATGAGAAAGGCTCCCCTGTTGAAATTCATATCTCTTTTTGCAGTGCCAGTTGAGGAAGTGGGTGGAGCTAATAGAGAAAGTGGGTGGAGCCAATGAAGGAAGTGGGTGGAGCCAGAGAAAGTAGGTGTGGCCTCCGACAAAGATTTGAGCACCTGCACTTCATATTTTACAAATTAAGCACTGTCTGCGAGGAGCAGGACAAAATTTCAAACCCCTTTATATTTAACCAGTGTTTCTTTTTCCAAGGTAGGTGGGTCTCTTGTAGGCAAACGATGTCGGCCCCTATTATTTTGATATATTCCTCAAACCTACCCCTCTTTTTCCAATTGTTCAGACCCCCTATGTTCAAGCTTACTATCCTAAGCCTAGACATAACCCTGCAGGGAGCGTAGCCACCATTCTAACCAGTCAAAAACCCTCCTGAACGTATCCTGAATATACCGTTTTTCTTCCGACATATCAATTGCATTAATGTACACATTTATTGCATGAACTTTCTTTTCTTTTGCTTTTCCCCCCCACACCCCTCCCTCCCACACCAAACCTCCTCCCCCCCTGACCCAAACCCAAACCCCCACCCTAGTGGAGCGCGCAGACTGAGTCTGTGCGTGTGATGGATGCAGCAAAGCAGTGGACTCACTACATACAATTAATATTAATAAACCCCACCTCGAAATCAAGCCATAAACCAACAAATCATAACACCAAAAAGTCAGGAAAACCTAAGATCAGAAATCATACGTGGCCCCTAGTAGCCAATATTCTGCCCCCCCCCCCCCCCCTTGGACTTCATCACTCTTTTTGGGCAAATCATTGAAGAGCTGGCAAAAGGGGACGCTAAAGGTTACCATATTGAACAGAGTCTGATGCTATAGAGAGTCCAGATACTCCCGAGCTTTAATTTCTGAGGAGAAATAAATTGTCTTGCCAAGATGAACTACCTTTAGCTGGGCTGGATTGATAAGATACACCTGTATTCTTTTGTCCTGGAAAGGCTTAATTAATTGTCTTAATCTCCAGCGCCGTTCAACAGTAGTGTGACAGAAATCGGGCCTTACGAAGAAGGAACCCCCCTCAAAGGTTCTTTTGGCATCCGGTCTTGCCTTCTCTGCAATGGATTGTCTCAACAGAAAGTTCCCTATATAGATCAAAATTGCTCTGGGCTTATCTTCTGCTCTAGCATTCTGCCTCAACTTGAAGGTGTCCGATGCGCCCTCTGGATTTCGGTGGTCCAGTTCCACCCGGCAACATCTGGAAAAGCTTTCTCGAAGATCTTAACGATGAAAGCTTTAACGTCCTGCCCTTCACACCCTTCGGGGATCCCAAGGACCCTAAGGTTGTTCCTCCTTAGCCTATTTTCTAAGTCTTCCAGCTTCCACTGGACATCCTGTGCTTGTGCCCCGAAAGATTCGACTCTAGACGTGGCGGCTGCCGCCTCCACTTCGGTAGCGACAATCCTCTCTTCCAGATTTGAGACCCTATCTCCTACATTCACACAGGCCTTTGAAAGCTTTCTGACCACTCCTTTCATTTTCCTCATTGCTGCTTGGGCCTTGAGACTGTCTGATCTTGTCTCTTCCCGGTGTGCTGTGATCCCCTGATGAATTGATTCCATCATTGTCATCATTGACATCATTGAGAATTGTGTGGTTTCCTGATTCTGTACTTGGCTCAACCCCTGGTTTGGATTTCCTTGTAGCATTGTAGTTGGAGAGTAATCCCATGTTAATTCTGCTTGATTTTTTTGAGGGAGTGTAACTTTGACGGCTGTTGATGGTAGCCCCACCTCTGGGTCACTCTCTGATTCTGGATTGCTGGCGTCAATGTCAGAACTTTGCAAGTCCTCATCCTCTGACCAATCAGCTTCCTCTGTAACGGAGAAGAAACACTCACTGGGGGTCTTCTCCTTCTCCTTCAGACCAAGAATCGGGCCCCTCTGATTAGCAAATGTTGTTAGTCGTCCTAGTTCGCCCGGAGCCACTATGACCACTTTAGATTCTTTCACTAGCTCGCATGTAGCCGAGAGAGTAGGGCCGTCTTTAGCTCCACCTGAGGTCTCCCCCCCTTGACCAACCTGATCAATTTCGCAGTTAATATTTGTGGTGGAGGGACCAGCGGGCTGCACTGCCTCACCTTCTGGAGACGTGGATACCGGATCATTAACCAGTGTAGGAGCTTTATTCTCCTTACCGGCAGTCTTGTCAGCCCCCATTGCCACTGTAGTTAACAGAACCGTCTTGCCCTGAGCACCATTTGAGACAGCGACCTCGCCCCCAAACTCCGGGTTTGACTGTGGCTGTGGCTGTGGCTGTGGCTGTGGCTGCGGACCTGGCTCTAGCTCAGACTCTAGCTCCGGTGCAGGCTCCTCATCCTCTTCAGTAGCCAATAATGAAACAGTAGCTGTTACTGGGGCCATTTCTGTTGCTTTAAGCTTTTTTTCCTTGCGATTCAGCAGTTCTACTATGCTTACAGTAACAGTAGCAGTGGCTGATGCGGCGGCTTGTCTGGTCCTAGCGGATGGAGGCCTCATCTCCTTAGGGGTGCCCTGTCCTTGTGTCGGTAGCCTTGCCCGACCCCCAGGCTCAACTTCAGACAACGCTGCCTCGGTGCTGCTGACACTGTCCGTGGCAACACTTAGAGCATTCACTGGTGTGCTGACTGCACCGGCATTTTCAATCACATTTCTTTTCTTTGCCGGCGGCTTACCTCCGGTGTTGAGTTTTGGAGCCATCAGTGAAAAAAGCTGCCGCTTCTCTCTGCTCTGCCTCCTGTCTCCACAGCCCTTGAACGTCGACACACTGCACCCGCCTCTGCCTCCGCTTGATTCCGACTGATCCCCTGCCGTGCTCCGCCCCCTGGCTCCGCGAGCTACGCGAACTCCGCGAGCTTCACTGGAGAGTATGCCGGCCAACCCGATCCTTAGGAGAAGTGAAGCGGCAGCCCTCAGTACTCCGGGGGGGAATACCTTATGGTAAGAGGCGACCAAAGGCAGCCAGTCCGCCGTGTTAAACAGTTGATTGCTTTTTTCCCCCACGTTTCTTTTGGCCAGAAAGTTGCTCGGTAGAAAGAAATCACTGCATTAAAACGGCAAGAGGTTTGGGGTAAGTAGCAGCCATGTCCACACTGCTAGCGCTGCTGCTCAGCCGTAACGCACGGCCGCCATCTTGCTCCTGCAGCTGCATCTGATATGTTCAAAGCTAATGTTTCATTGGGGGCCCCACTCCTGACAAATGTCTTTAATGCCGCCCTAGCTACTGGCCTCCCAAAAATTGGTCTCATGCGACCATTGTTCCTATTCTGAAAAAGGGCTCAAAAAACGATCCCCACTATTATCGTCCCATTTTACTGATTAATTCTACTGCAAAGATCATGGGAACGAATCCTGATGGGCTGTATGCAGTTATGTGCTTAGGAGCATAACATACTTTCGGAACTGAAATTTGGTTTCCGGTCGAGCCTAGGCACAGTTGAACAGTCCTTAAATCTATATTTGCTAATTGCCAAATATACTCAGCATGGCAAGTTGGACCTGGCATTTATGTATTTGAGTACTGATTTCGAACCTGTCAACAGGTCTAAACTGTGGGGTATTATGACGGATATGGGGGTTGACTCGTATAATATAAATTTTCTCTGAGAAATATACAATGACATCACTGCCAGCGTATGATATGTCCCAGGGGGTGCGGGGGGGGGACGACTGCGCCAGCCTTTATCCTTGTTAGGGGCTTACACCAGGGCTGTGTCTTGGCCCCTCTTTCATTTTTCTATTTATAAAAACAGTCTGGAGGCCAAGTTTAGTTGAACTTAGGGCAGTTTGTCCTCATGTGGGTGACTGTAGCATCCCCACACTAATTGATGCAGAAGACACTGTCCTAATTGCCAGGGCTGTGAATGGCCTGTAACGCCTACTGGACTGCTTTTGTGAGTACATGGCCAGTCTAGATCTTATGGTCAACTAAAACAAGACTCACATAAAGATTTTTGGAGGCATGAAGAAGAATAGTGTATCCATCTTAGTTAACAGCAACAAAGTTGGTACTGTTCCCACTTTTTCTTATTTAGGCATCCCCTTTGATACACACCTCTCATGGGGACCTCTGAAAACCAGTAGAGCCATTGCCTTTTCTAAATCAGTGGAGAATGTCCTCAAATTTGCCAGCAGACTTGGCCCGAAGCCCATAAAGGAACTTTCGATAGTTTACAAAGCCAAGTGCTATGTTATTGCTACTTACGGAGCAGAGGTGAGGGGAATTGACGATCAGGGGGCGCCTTGAAACCATTGGGAATGACTTTATTAAGAGGCTCGTAGCTGTCCCCTAAAGCACAAGCTCCATTATATGCCACATAGATGCGGGGATTGTAAACATTAAGGATCTTATTAAAATTCAACCCCTCCTTCTGTGGCTTAGAATTTGGACTTAAAGCCAGACCTCTTTCAATAGGGCTGTGCATGTAGACTACCTGAAACTCGACGATTGGCTACGAATTCCTTGGATGAAGTATATTTAGAGCATCTGATGCAGCTTGGGGAGGGAGGATTTGTTTACCTCTTCCAGTAGTGTGTCCGCCAGCTCTATTGTTACCTTGAAGAGTGCATTTCTAGAGGGATGCCTGGAGGCCAGGATGCGAGGGCTGTAGTTATGCCAACATACGAGGTATTTATGTGGATTTGTTTGAGGGTTAGTCATGCACCATATTTAATGTGGATGGACAATAAGCATCATACATTTTTTCTAGTCAGATTCAGGTTAGGCACTGTGCACTTTTTGGCTGCTTTTACGTCACAAGGTTTCAATCTTTCCCAACTACCTCTGTGTCGCTGTGATGATCATTCACCACAAACTACTTTACACTTCATTTGCTTTTAGTAAATTTTACTTGGTGTTGAAACAAAGAAATGTATTGCCCATTCTTAGGGAGGCAAACATTCGGTACTGCAGAGCGGCTTTTACTTTACTCACCATTAAGATCTGTATTCTTGCTCCTGTATACAGTGAAGGTGCCATAAAGTGGAGGGCCACTGTTCTTATGTGATGTTTGTTGGACTTTCTCTTTTTATTTGTCTGCATGTTCTTTTTTATTAATTATTTACTTTATTATTGGATCACTGTGCACTGTACACTGATGTGTTTTTATACATGTTTTGTGATTGCTTTTATACTTTTATGGTCTAACTAGACCGAATAAAGTTATTTGAACTGAACTAAACTATACCAGTCACAGATACTGAGGGGCATTAGGTTAGTGAATGATTGCGATTGGATGTATATGAGAGCCATGAGAGTGACATCTCAGTGATGTTTAGACTTAACAGCTCAGCTGCTATTGCGTCGTGATTGTTTGTGTCCGGTTTGCGCTACACAAAAATGTGATTGTGGTGTCTTTGGAGATGAGCTGTGTTGAGACACTTTCTTGAAGAAATGACCAGTAGACTGAGAGTAAAGGTAAGTACTTTACTAAGAGCGCAACCTGGCATCCGATTTTTTGGAGGAGGACCTTTTCTTATAGCATCCAACAGATTCTTTTTGGGAGAGATGCCACCGCTAGAGATTGAGTATCCCAAATAGTCAACTTGATTAGTGAGACAGTGATATTTCTCTTTGTTGACTGCGAGACCCTGTTGCTCCAGCTTCCACAAAACTTGCCTAAGAGATGAATTATGTTCCTGAATAGTCTTTCCTGAAACCAACATATCGTCCTGGAAATAGACTACACCAGAGAGTCCTTTGAGCATATTCGACATCATTCTTTGGAAGACACTCGCAGCCGAAGCTAGCCCACAGGGCATGCAAGTGAACTGAAATATGCCTTCCGTTGTGATGAATGCTGTAAGAGACCTAGAGTCTGGATGCAATCTGATCTGGTGGGAAGCACTTATCAAATCAATCTTGGAGAAATACTTAACACCCACAACAGACTGCAACAACTCATTAATGTTTGGTAGTGGAAACCTGTCTGTAACTATGTCTCTATTTAAAGACTTATGGTCAATGCAGAAATGGAGACGGCCATCTGACTTGAGTGTCAAAACTACCGTAGAAATCCAAGAGGATGCCTCAACTGGTTCAATGACTCCAGAGTTCAATAAATCATCTAACAGATCTTTAAGACCCTGTCTCACAGACAGAGGAAGTTTCCTAAGTTTGTGTTATACCGGGCATGCATTGGGCTTGAGAATGATCTCATGCTGATACACAACCGAGTCTATCCTCACACACTCTGTGGGCATCTTGAAGAATATAATGAACTTGGATGTCATCTTCTACTACCATAATTTCATTAGGAGCTCTGGGATTGATAACAAATTTCAGAAATTAAAGATGGCGGCATTGCGCGTTATGCACATTGCGCACTACATGTGCGTTCCACCGATGTGTTCCAATGGTCACGCAAGGCCGATTTCTCTGGGAAGGACCTTAAAATGGAGCAAAGAAGTCGGGAAAGACAGCGTCAGCGTCGAAAATACCCAGAAACTTCATCCAAGCAAACAGCAACCGTGAAAGGCAGAAAAGAAGACGTATTCGGTGGAAAATGGCACCAGGTTGTGCTCAGGGAGTCCCAAGATCGTTTGCCAAAATTGTTGAGACGCTTTCTTGAAGAAATGACCAGTAGACAGAGAGTGAAGGTAAGTACTTTACTAAGAGCACAACCTGGCATCCGACCACCTCAACGACCCAGCTGCAAATGTCGGCCGTGGAGTGCCGTCAGCATCACATTCTACACCAGAACAAAGAACATGGAGAAAGAACGTAAAGAGCATGGGAGCTCCAACAAAGGTAAGAGAGATAATAATATAAGCTTAAGTATCATCACAACAAGCTGCTTGTGCAGTGAGTGATGTTAAACACATTGGTGCCAGCAGTTTTCATTGTGGAGAAATATAAGGCTATGAGTGAGTTGTTTGAAGAGCCCCCTCCGTAGGCCCTTCTGGAGGAAGGGGCAGTAGGGGTTGCAGTTGTTTCAGAAGCTTATAGACAGCCTTTCCGCGAGGTAGTAAGGTAGTAACAGACTGGTGTCATGTTCCAAGTCATGATGTCTGTGCACCAATCAGAATATTTAAGCTGCCACCAGACACTAACAAGACACACACCTTACATTTGTTTCACTGATTCTTAAAACTGGCACTTTTACAAATATTGTTGGAAATTCCGTAATTAATACCTCAGGGATTAAACAAAGAATGAGCGACATGTTTCTAGGTGGCAGAATGCGGCGGAAGGCGATTACATACTGTATTACATCAATTATAATAGTGTTTTAAATCTCCGGCTCTAAGCAACGAGCCCCGCGGGATGCGGCCATTGTTTTTCTGAATAGGATATTGCTGGATTTCATCTTCCACCAACAAACCCCAGTGTACCTGGAGGGTAAAGACTGCAGCTTTATCTTAACACCACAAGCATGCATGTGCATGCCTACAGACTGACAGTTTCACCTTTTCTCATCTTGTGTCCCTTATAATAAGGAAACATTAAAAATACTTTAATAGAAATGAAAAACAATATTTGGGAAGGGTAGAGAGGATTGAGAGAAAAATCGTTGAAACATGGGAAGCAAGTCTTATGCTGGTTTACCAGACCCTCAGGCAAAATGTTGTTTTCCCATTTGGGTGCTCCCTTTCGTCCTGCAACAAGACCATTGTGAAGCCATTTGTTGCGATCTAATACCCTATAGTCACAATATATCGGGAAACAGCATTTACAAAGCTGTCTCCACAACGCAACGTCATTACAACACGGTCGTTACAAAGTCCGCATTGTTAGTACACAATGCCATTACATTGCAAGTCATTACAATGACTTGCTGTAGGGGGTGCACTGGTATTGGATTTAAAATCCAACACCTTCCCTGGTGTTGCGCAAACTAGAGTGGGAATAGTAAATAATACTATTCCTAAGTCCAGCGCATGCGATGTAATGGTATAGCTTACTAACAATGCAGTCGTTGTAAGGACCGCGTTGAAATGGCATGCGATCAAATTGCAAGATTTGTAAGGAGCTATATTCCAATATATCACAATACTGATGTCTACATTGGTATTAAGTAGCACTGGCGTTCTTGAGCATAATGTTATATTCCACAAACGAGGCATGCACAACAACATAGCCCATATTAAATAGAGTAAAGATAAAACGAGAAAGTAGAAGAGTGTATCAGTCTTTATCTCAAAGTGGCAGTAGAGTCTTCTGTCCCAGCTCAAGAATGCCCTCTCCTGGCAGTTGCTGTGTTGGATACCCCACTGATCATCGCCTATTAGGACCAGCTCCTCTGTTCTGTAAGTGCTGTTATCTCACTGTGGCATGTCCAACTCTCCGAGAAGAAGTAAAGCAGTAAGTAGGTAAGGGCTGACTGAAAGGACACTCCAGGGATCACTGTAGCAAGGCATTCACTGGGCCTCCATGAAACACATGTATTTATCTCTGA
Source organism: Lissotriton helveticus (assembly GCF_964261635.1). Classification (NCBI taxonomy): domain Eukaryota; kingdom Metazoa; phylum Chordata; class Amphibia; order Caudata; family Salamandridae; genus Lissotriton; species Lissotriton helveticus. Next base: position 130,830,142 of record NC_136070.1, on the reverse strand, counting down.
TATATTCCAGGCTTCAGGAATGAGCATCAGAGATAGTTAGCTTTTACTGCACAAGATTAAGACCAACAAGAAACACGTACAAACACAACAGCAGACCAAGGTCAAGCACCTCTACTCTTTACGTTTCAAAAAATCATCAAATTAAGTGCTACAACTTCCGGCATCCGCTGCTGAGAGATGCCTATTTACAACAAGAGTTCAAACCAAAGGAAGGTGCACTTCATAGAAGTCAGGACAGGTGACAAGTAAGTACTTAATAGATTCTTCTTTTTATTGAATTCTTGAGAAAACACCAGCACACAGCCAATGCGTTTCATTCCCCAGTGCCACGGGGACTTCGTCAGGGCTTTTATAATATATAGGTTCAGTAACCTGTATGGTAAGATGTTTTGTGATCGCTCATATATGAATCAATAAGATGTCAAGACCAATTCATCGAGTCCTGGGTCTGATAGTAAGCTTCAGAAAAATACACAGAGGACTTGTAAGTCTTCAAAAGTTCATTAGATTGATGCTTAATGTATCTGGTGAACAGGTCCTATGAGAAGTGCCAAAAAGATGAATACTCGTTTCAAGGGCAGCTGAAAGTAGTATAACCTTTCACACGTATCTTGGCCTAGTTGTGAGGATAATACAGGCGCGGAAATCACAAGTACTGAGCTGGTAATCTCGGCTAGTAGGGCGAGATACACCAACTGTGGCCACCCAGTTAGTGCTACTAGGAACACGAGGTCTCAATAATTCAAAGGTTTACGTTCAGAATCAGTCAGTCTTGAAACTTCTGTAATTTGAAAGCGGGCAGCATGGTAGCTTGCACGGGCATCAGAAAAAGCAAGTAAATGCGACCGATAATGCTGTGGGAACTATAGAGCTGCAATGTGGAGTCCTGCATCGGGAAAGTCTGTGCAGCAGAGGCAATGCGCAGTTCTGCTTGGGATTGCGCCATACAGCAGAGGAGATGCGCCAGTTGTGCTGGGTCCACAGATGGGCTGGAAGAGCACCTTCAGGCCCACTTTCAAGGATTCAGGACTAGGGTGGCACCAGTTGGCAGGGTAGGACTTACAGATAGATGAGTCCAGATGCTAGGTTCCAAGTTGTTGGAAGCCTGTTCTGTCCCCGAGGCTTCTGTTCAGGAGATCAGCCAACTAGCTCTTGGAGTTACTCTGAGATCCTGGGTTTAGAGATGCAGGTACAGTCCTTCTTACCCAAGGCAAGAGAGCAGCAGGGCAGCATAGCAGGCCAGCAGTCCTTCAGAGCAGCAGTCTATCAGAGTGGCAGACCTTTCAGGAGCACAGCAGTCATTCTTCCAGGCAGAGTCTGTGTTCTGAAGAGTTGGTGCCTGAGGTCCAACATTTATATCTGGGTCCCACTTTGAAGTGGGAGACGTTTCCAGAGGATTCAACACCCAATACTCCTGAGTTGCTTGGATTTTCCTGCCTCTCTGCCCTGGCCCCATATTGTCTGGAGTCACAATAGACTAGTGTCAGACCCTTTGCAAGAGTTCCCGGGCAGGACCTTTGCAAAGTACAATTGTGGTAGGTGACAACTCTTTCACCTCATTAATTCAGAGTGGCCCATTGTGCAAACACCTAGCTTACCCTTGTCTTACTTTCTGGGAGCAATATACAAAGACCAACTGGCAACTACACCTGCTCATGTGACCCAGGATACAGGCAGCAGACTCCAAATTGTTGGGACAAGAAAATGTCATCTTTCTAAATGCAAAACCAAAGGGGATGATGGAGTGTTGAACAATGCAAGCACTCACCCCCAGTCAAATGATGACGGCTGATTAGCCAGAAACCAGTCCCAGGATGCTTGTTTCTGGCCCAGGGAAGACATGGCTTGGACTGTTCCCATGAGGCACAAGGTCAGTCTGATTTGCATATGGCCATGTCTGAACTGGGGTTTTGGAGTGAGCTAAAGAATGATGATGGATTAAACCCAGATCAGTTGACTGGGGTGACTGTTTGCAATGTTCAACACTCCATCCACCATCCCCTTTGGGTTTATCTTTCTAAATACGGCATTTTCAGAATTATGACAAAAAATCTGACTTACCCATTACAGAGGGCTTTTCATTCCAGTTCTTTAGACACCAAGCGCGACTGTCTACCTGCTCCCAATTGGAAGTTACAGCCCATTAAATGTAGTAAGGTTACTCAAATATTATCCTGTGGGAGACGTAGGCCTTGTAGTAGTAATAAAGGAAATTTAGGAGCTTTTCACTACCACAATATATAAAACTTAAAGGTACATGTCCAACTTTTTGCACCCTGCCCTCTGGGCTGTGTAGGGCTTACCTTAGAGGGGATTTATATGTATTAAAAGGAAGGTTTGAGCCTGGAAACAGGTGTATCTTGCCAGGTCAAAATGACAGTTAAAAACTGTGTGCACAGGCTGCAGTGGAACGCCTGACAAGTGTTTATAAGGGCTACTTAAGTGGGTGGCACAATCACTGTTGCGGACCACTAGTAGCATTTAAATTACAGGCCCTCGGTACATGTGCTACCACTCTACTATGGATTTACAAGTAAATGAAATGTGCCAGTTGGGTATAAGGCAATTCTATGATGTTTTAAGTAGCAAGCACAATCACTTAAGCACTGGTTATCAGTGATAAAGTGTGCAGAGTCCTAAGGCCAGCAAAAACTAGGTCAGCAAAAATAGGATAGATGAAGACTAAGGGCCCCATTAGGATAGCGGGCGGAATACCACCCCGACCGCCATGGAGGTGGGAAACAACCGCCCGCCGGGACCGCAGATAAACTGGCGGTCAAATTAGGATCATCCGCCAAAAAAGACCGACCGCGAACCAAAACCGCCCGAAGCAGGCAGTGACGTCCATAAACGGACCGCGGCAGTCGGAAACGCAGCAGAAAAGCTACTACCCGCTGCAAGCAAAGCGGAGACACCGCACGGGACATTAGGATATCCCCAATGGTCCTGCGGTACGATCCGCTGTTTCTGACCGCCGCAGTTGCATACAGGAGTGAATGGGAGAGACAGCAGAAGAGCTGCAGCATAGCCACCGCAGCGGATGAAACATGAAAAACATGGCGGACGATGCCAAAACACCGCAACGATGCCAAACTTTGCACAAAGTAAAGTAGCCATGCCCTACAAATACACAAAACACAGAACAATGAAAAAACAAATGCCCAAAAAAATATACAATTCCATGGACAACACCCACAACACACCTGACATCAATATCCCATTTGGATACACCCACACAGCTGAGCATAAAACCAGCCCCTTCATTGACCACAATCCTTTGCAACACTCCAGAAGAGAAGGGTATACACCAGATCTGACAGGAGAGGCAAAATAACACAGCACACACACCCCACCACTACCACCATCACAACCACCATCACACCAGCACCAACAATCCCCCACTACACAACACACCTCACACCTCAACACCACACCTACCACACACACCCCTGCACCCACAAACACGCCATGCACCACACACTTTGGCAGCACAGAAAATGCCCAAATTCACAGAGAGTGAGTTGACAGTCATGGTCAATGAGATAGTGAGAGTGGAACCACAACTGTTTGGTAGACTGGCCCAACAGACACCATTAGCCACAAGGACACAAATGTGGGAAAGGATAGTTCAAAGGGCCAATGCAGTAGGGACCACCCTGCGATCCAAGAAGGAGATCATGAAGCGGTGGCATGATCTCAAGAGGGTTGTCAAAGAAAGGAGGAGTAAGAACTGGGAGCTGGCTAACCGGACTGGCAGTGGCCCTCCCATCCCACATAAAACATTCACAACATGGGAGGAGAAGGTGCTTGCCATACTGCATCCTGAGAGTCTCACAGGAGTAGCCGGGGGAGTGGAGACTGGTAAGTACAAACTAATGTCAACCAACACACTGATAAGTACTACCTTGCACAACCCAAACACCATTGCATTGTCCACCCTCACCTAACAGGTAGCTAGCCATCTTGTTTGTGAGGTCTGTTTGGGGGAGGGAGGCCTGCACTCCTACTCCCACCATGCTCCCTGCCCCATAGCCTAACAAGAGGGAGCCCTTCCCCAACACCACCCAGAAGCATGTGTCAGCCATTGCATTGTTCACCCTCACCTAACAGGTAGGTAGCCATCTTGTTTGAGAGGCCTGTTTGGGGGTGGTAGGCCTGTACCATGACTCCCACCATGCCCCCTGTCCCACACCCCAGCAGCATGGAGCACTCCCTCCTAGCCACAAGCAGTTGGAAGCCATTGCAGTACACCAAACAAACTTACAGGTGTGTAGGCATCTTGCTTGTGAGGTCTGTTTGGGAGAGGGAGGCTTGTACCATGACTCCCACCTTGCCCCCTGTCCCGCACCCCAGCAGCATGGAGCCCTCCCCCCACAACACCCAGAAGCATGTGTCAGCCATTGCATTGTTTACCCTCACCTAGCAGGTAGGTATCCATCTTGCATGGGGGGCATGTTTGGGGGATGGAGGCCTGTACCACGACTCCCACAATTCCCCCTGTTCCGCAGCCTACCAAGATGGCGCCCTCCCCCACCCAGAAGCATGTGTCAGCCATTGCCCTCACCTAACAGGTAGGTATTCATCATGTTTGGGAGGCCTGTGTGGGAGAGGGAGGCCTGTACCACGACTCCCACCATGCCCCCTGTCCCACAGCCTACCAAGATGGAGCCCTTCCCCAACACCACCCAGAAGCATGTGTCAGCCGTTGCCTTGTTCACCCTCACCTAACGGGTAGGTAGCCATCTTGTTTGAGAGGCCTGTTTGGGGGTGGGAGGCCTGTACCATGACTCCCACTATGCCCCTGTCCTACACCCCAGCAGCATGGAGCCCTCCCCCCACAACACCCAGATGCATGTGTCATCCATTGCATTGTTCACCCTCACCCAACAGGTAGGTATCCATCTTGCCTGGGAGGCCTGCTTGGGGGAGGGAGGCCTGTACCACGACTCCCACCATGCCCCCTGTCCCACACCCCAGCAGCATGGAGCACTCCCTCCACAACACCCAGAAGCATGTGTCAGCCATTGCATTGTTCACCCTCACCTAACAGGTAGGTATCCAACTTGCCTAGGAGGCCTGTTTGGAGGAGGGAGGCCTGTATCCCGACTCCCACCATGCCCCCTGTCTCATACCCCAGCAGCATGGAACACTCCCCCCACAACACCCAGAAGCATGGGTCAGCCATTGCATTGTTCACCCTCACCTAACAGGTAGGTATCCATCTTGCCTGGGAGTCCTGTTTGGGGGAGGAAGGCCTGTACCACGACTCCCACCATGCCCCCTGTCCCACAGCCTACCAAGATGGAGCCCTCCCCCACCCAGGAGCATGTGTCAGTCATTGCACTGTTCACCCTCACCTAACAGGTGGGTATCCATCTTGCCTGGGAGGCCTGTTTGGGGGAGGGAGGCCTGTACCACAACTTCCACCATGCCCCCTGTCCCACAGCCTACCAAGATGGAGCCCTCCCCCACCCAGGAGCATGTGTCAGCCATTGCACTGTTCACCCTCACCTAACAGGTAGGTATCCATCTTGCCTGGGAGGCCTGTTTGGGGGAGGGAGGCCTGTACCACGACTCCCACAATGCCCCCTGTCCCACAGCCTACCAAGATGGACCCTCCCCCACCCAGAAGCATGTGTCAGACATTGCACTGTTCACCCTCACCTAACAGGTAGGTATCCATCTTGTTTGGGAGGCCTGTTTCACGGTGGAAGACCTGCATCACTACACACAGCAGCAATTGCATGCAATGCATCGATACATGACATGTACGAGTAATTGATGTTCCTCTGCACCATGTAATTACGCCCAATATTGGCATTAATAATAATAGTGAAGATCTCTCAATTGTGTAGTGTACAGACAGTCGATTACATGCAGCTAACAGAATACTTGCACAGTGCCCAACACTGACCATTCACCATCCAATCCACAGGTGATGAAGAACTTGCTGCTGAGGACAACAACGACCAGCAGAGCCAGTCCCCACCCCCGGTACATGGACTCTCGGATGTTGACTCCCAGGATAGTTTGGACGATGAGCTCCAGACCGGCCCATCTGGTGTGCCAGGGCCCAACAGGTCCCAGGCCCCCATCCAGCCCCTCACCACGGCTGCTGCAACACCAACAGCACAGCATACCCCTGCAGTCATGGCCTGTGCCTCCTCGGCCACCACCACCAGTATCACCTGCAGCACCCTCCCTGTCCCAGGGGATGACCAGGACACAACAACAACTGTGACAGGCAGGGAGAGTGTGCATGGAGCCACAGTGGCAAGGCAACAGGTCCGTGGCAGCAGGGCAGGTGGGGGGGCCATGGTCACCCCAGACCTCAGGAGGTTGGCACATCATACCTGGACCACTTCACCAGAGTCATCAGGGCATATGAACAGGTCCAGGGACAAAGTGGCCGGTCTGACGAACTACTGCGTGAGCTCACCCTGCTGATAAGGTCCATCGACACCCACATGGGACAAATGGTGGACCTCATGGCCCAGCAATTGGCATTACTGAGGGACAGGCCCGCGTCCCAAACAACACCTCCGCCCTCCTCTGTTGGGCTGCAGGAAGACAGTGCACCATCATCCCCTGCGGCCACAGAGAGGAGTTAGTCCTCAGACACCGCTGGCAATGCAGCAGCCCCCCGCCCCCACCAAAGCGATCAAGGGGGCATCCAAAGAAGAGCCTGGGAGTCTCTGGAGACACAGCATCGGCCACACACCAGTCACGGAGCGAGCCCTAATGGAAAGCCTCTTCCCCACTGCATTGACTGTTTGGACTGTCCTTCCCCACACTGCCTTGTGAATGGCACCTGTCTGTTGGACTGGGTCACCACACACATGTGGTGTCTACTCTTGCATCTCATCTACCATGACTGTCAACTCACTGCTCCATCAAAACCTTCATGTACATATGCCCGCACCCCTCACATGTCAACTTTGTAAATAAAATACCTCACACACTTGAATTTGTGCACTTTGGTTTTTACTGCACTATCTACAGTGTTGTAAATGTCCATGATATATCCAAAAGATGTACACTATGTAGTCCTGGAGAATTTCGAGGCACCTAGGGAGACACAACAGAACAACAGTCACTGGCGTTAGTGTGGCATCACAGACATAACACTACACAAAACATCCACATAAGTCTACAGGCAGACAACACAATGTGCAGCGTCACCAAACAGAGTTCTGTATACGTTCACATGTGAAATGTCACTGCCACATTTCTACACACAGGTGACTCAACATGTGCCTGTCTGTATCATCCGCACCTAGCCCTTCACAACAACAGCAATCACACCCGACAATTTACAAGTCGTACCTCGTCATCCACCTTCAAGTGAAGTAGCGGGTGATGAGCTGTTGACGCATGTCAACTCCTTCCTCCTCTCCACTGTCCTCATCACTGGACTCAGGGCCCTGAACCGGCAGGGGTCTTGGGTCCTCACCATCATCCAGGAGCAGGGGAATCCCCTTGTGAATGGCCATGTTGTGCAGCGTACAGCATGCCACAATGATCTTGCAGAACTTCCCAGGCGAGTATGACAGTGCATCTCCAGTCCTGTCAAGGCAGCGGAATCTTGACTTGAGCAGGCCAAAAGTCCGCTCAATGACACGTCGGGTCCTGCCATGGGCCTCATTGTACCTGACGTCATCCAGGGTCCTGGGATTCCGTACAGGGCTCAGCAGCCATGGACGGCTAGGATATCCAGAGTCACCTGTGAATGACAAACACACATTGCAATGTTGCACAGGCAGAGGGCAGCAGGTCACACACACAGCACACCATACCACTAGGCATACTCACTCACAATCCAAGCAGGCTCGGGAAGCAGATTTTCCATCATCTGGGGCACAATGCTGTTCCTCAGGATGTACGAATCATGCGCTAAGCCGGGGAATCTTGCACACACATGTGATATGGTCATGTCCGCAAGGCACACCACCTGCACATTGATTGAATGATAATGTTTACGATTTCTGAAAATGTGCTCATTCGCCCGTGGTGGCACCAGACCTACATGGGTGCAATCGATGGCACCAACAACATGCGGGATGTGCCCAAGGGGATAGAAGTCACCCTTCACACCGGCCAATTCTGCTCCCCTAAGGAAATGTATATATCGATCCTTATATAACATCATGGCTGAAAGAACATCCCTCAGCACCAGGCTGAACATGGGTTGCGACATCCCTGCAGCACTGGCCACAGTCTCCTGGAAGGAACCAGTTGCAAAAAAGTGGAGGCTCCCATCATTTTGTATGTGGGTGTGAATCCTGTTGGGTAGTGACGATGAGGCTGCAGGTGGGGCTCCAACAGATCACAAAGGGTCTTCAGTGTCGGTCTGTCGAGGCAGAATTTGCGAATGATCGCTACATCCTCCATGTCCTCCAGCCCTGTCAGGTGACGAATGAGATTAGGCCTCCTCCTAGTTGAGATGTAAATGGACAAATGTCACTGACAACTGCACACACGGTTAAGGATGTGACGGAAAAGCAAAGACTGCCATGAGAGATGCGTGGCACACCAGGTCACATGGGTGGACATTTGAGACACACCGAGGGCACACCTCTCCATTAACAATACACAAGTGCCACAAACAACACATTGGTCAATGTGAATGCACACATACTTAAACACACATTACACATGAGCACGGCTTGTACCGTACCATCCAACAACGTGTGTAAAATGACCATGACTGTCTTATACCCATCTGCTGTACCTGTCACACCTCAATGCATCTATTTAACTTGGCACACATCCACAACCCAATAATCACAGTAGCTGTAAAACTGTCACTTGTGTGCATGAGCTTTAATGAAAGCACAAGTAAGTAACAACACCATACAGTGGGACAAGCATTGCCAAGGTCAGCACTGACACACAACACATTGATTTCTTACACATTATTGACACCAGCTTAACACTGTGTAGCATCATCAACCATCAAATGCCTAAGTGACATGGCAGGGACCACAGACCAATGTGCGTCACACATAACGTGCGTCCACCTGTGGATTATATGTAATAATGGCAGTGTGTGCCCAATTATGTCCCCTTACCCATGTTGCTGCTGTGTACTGATGCAGTGTTCACGATGGACATTGCCATTGCATGTGCCTCAAATCGCCGTAGCTACCGCCTGGCCCGGGCGGTGTGACACCAGCACCACCCCCTTCACAAGTGCGGTAGCCATTGGCATGGAGACATGTGTAGATGGCGGTGGGTATGCTCTGCCGCCCAAATCGCGGTAGCTACCGCCTGGCCACGGCTGTGTGACACCAGCACCACCCCCTTCACAAGTGCGGAAGCCATTGGCATGGAGACATGTGTAGATGGTGATGGGCATGCTCCGCTGCCCAAATTGCGGTAGCTACCGCCTGACCCCTGCGGTGCATCACCGCCATGGAGCATCGCCTACAGCCAATGGGAGCGATGATAGCGGTGGCATGATGCACATTTGAAAATCGCAAAAGGCGTGGACAACCAATTGTTGCAGCTTTGCACCTTACAAACGACCACAGGGGGCTATACATCTTTGTGAGTGAGCCTCACATTACCACTGCTCACAGAGCTTGCTGCCTGGGACCCTCTCCTGCTGCAGCCTCAAGTGCCTGCTGCCTGGGACTCTCTCCTGCTGCTGCCTCAAGCGCCTGCTGCCTGGGACCCCTCACCACTCACTTCCATCACAGGTGTTCCATGTCCACAGGGATGGCAAGGACAGCGAAGATCCATGCCAGTACATTCACAAGCAAGGAGCTGGAGGTCCTTGTGGACGAGGTGCTGGCACAGTACCCAAGGCTGTATGGTGGCCCCAATGTATTGGTAAGTCATCGTAAATGAAGGTGTAGGGCAGGAGGGGCAGACATGCAATTGTGCTGCTGCAGTATATGCCTGAGGGCGTGGGGTTGTGTCATACACTGACAAACAAGCTGTCTCCAGGGTGAGGGAGTGTGTGTGTCCCAATGTCACTGTTTCCCTGCCTATTGTTGCATGTGTGAGTGGAGTGTGTTACCTTGTCGTCCAGACAGAGCCACAGGATGTCGGACTTGCAGGTGCCAGGACAGTAATTGCTCGGGTGAATGTCTATGTGTGCCCCTGTTGTCTGACTCCGTGTGAACCCTGAGACTAGGCCCAGTGCCCGCCCACCCAAACGAGATCACATCACTGAACCTACTGGGTCCTTACTCTTGTTCATTCACACTGAAATGAAGATATGCACCATCTCAGCCCTGTATAAGTGCACACGACCAGACTTGTGTAGAAGGATATTTTGTTGGTGAGTCCATGTGCCCCAATGCCACACACATTACATACACATATGTTCACAGGACATGGTCATTGAATGCTGCCCAGTCATACACACAGTGATCCAACACACAGACACATGTTGATATGTGATGTATGTAGTGGCCAGACATGCATAGGTCTGGAGATGTGCGCAAGCCACTGAGGGGGTTAAGTGTAGTCATCCTGCAAGTGTGTGAGATTATCTGTGACCCTGAACGCCCTCATGAATGCATGCAATCACATCGTTTTGGGCCATGCAGAGGGCCCTTGTGAGGTGTCCCCCAGTTTGTGATGTTGTGAGATTACAATTGGTCATGGGTCTCTGTCTTGCTACTGTACTGATAGATGTTGGTACATGAAACAGTGTAACTGATCATTTCCCCTTCTTCTCTCCCATACCTGCAACTCAAGGTACATCATCGTAAGGCCGTGTGGAGGGCCATTTTAGCAAAGGTGCGAGCCCTGGGGGTATCCAACCGACGACGCACCCACTGCCACAAGAGGTGAGACGACATCAGTCGGCTGGCAAAAACCGTGGCTGAGATGACATTGGGCCTGCTACCGCGCACTGGGCGTTTGAAACGGTGCAACATGACTCCACTGATGTTCCGCATATTGGCAGTGACTTATCCTGAGCTGGATGCACGTCTGAAGGAGCATCGGCAACAAGGCAGGGGTGAGTATTTTGGGAGGGTGACTGTGGCTGGGAGCGGATGCATGTGTAGAGGAACTGTGGCAGCGGGGGCCCATGTGATGTTCGTGTGGTGGTGCTGTGCTGTGTCACGTGAGTGCCTGCTGGGACGTGTGCCAATGTCAGGCATTGTGCCAAACTGGCCTGACAAAGGTGACCCTCCTTGCTGTGCTTTCTCATTGCCAGATATGTTAGGATCCACATGGTAATTCAGCATTGGTATAGTGTGGGGAATCTATTAGGGGGTGAACAGCAGGGTCCACTATCTGAGTGTGACTTCCTGTATGCCTACTTTGCATGCACCATGATCGCTGAGGCCCACACATCTGACAACAAGGTGCCCCAGAGTACCACATGGTGCTTGGTATGGCCTACTTGGCTTTGTGTCCTGTCATGTCCTAATAGGTGTGTGTGTTGTCCCTCCTGTTCCGTGAAGGTATGTCAGTAGTAATGAGTGATGTCCACACATCATGCCCCTAGGTGTGGGCAGGGCAAGTTGTGTGTCTGGTACACTTAATCCACAGGCAGGGTGTTGTACTGTGTGGCCTCAACATGGCTCAGTCATGGCCAAGATTCAGTGTTACAGGCACTGTTGTGGTCTATGTAGTGTGGTGCTGCTATGTGATTGTGGTGGTCACCATGTCGATTTGGAGATCTCCTGTACTGCATTGATTGGATAGCTTTGTTCTGATAATGACATTAACACAGCCCTGTCTCTGTCTCTCATGCAGAATCACCTGTGCACACGGAGGAAAGTGACCCGGAAACCAGTGGTGACGAAAGTGGCACCACAGCTGCACCGGAGGCCAGTGACACAGAACTCACCAGTGCATCTGAGGGGGATCGTAGTATACAGGAGGAATCTGTGCCTGAGATGCAGAGTACTACATCATCTGATGCCAGCGGTTATGCATCCATGTTGTTAGGCACAGGGGATGGTGAGTCAGCGTCATCATCTACCATACAGCGGCCAGTGGCCAGCCTCCCATCCACTTCCTCTGGTGCTGTCCGTGTCCGTAAGAGGGGAAGAGTTACATTCACACCTGGCACCGCTGAGCCTGCACCTGTCCCCCCTGCTGCCTTCAGTGCAGAGTCAGTAGAGCTCCTGCACCAGCTTTGTGTGGGCCAGACCGCCCAGCACAATGCCTTCAGTGACCATGACAACAAATTAGGCCAGGTGGTTGCATACATGGAGGGTATACACTCTGATGTGGGTGGGCTACACCGTACAGTCCAGGTCTTGTCATCCGCAGTTACATCTGCCCTTTAACAGGCACATGCTCCCATTCCTGCTCAGGTGCCTTTGTCCACCCCCCAGTCAGTGGCCACATCAGATGACAGTGATCACGGTTTGCATGAGTCACAAATACGATACAGCACAAGGAGCACACAGTAAACACAACCTAAGCGGTTCCGCCCACAGACACCATCCCCTCTGAAGAGCAGAGCCACCCCAGAATGCAAAGACAAGAGCCTGTCAGGGAAGAGCAAGGTCGAAAAAGCAATGAGGCTGACATCAGGCTCCCATGCCTCAGAGGCATCACCAGTAAAGGACTCTACTGTCCCTAAAACTTCATGCAGAGCTAGGCGTGCAGTGTCTGTGCCCACTGAGGAGGTGTTGCTTGGCAAGGGTACACCTAGGAAGGGCACAGGACCACATCCCCCCACCACATCAACTCCAATTCCAAGCCCAGTGAAGCAGGTGGAGGCAGGCACTGTAGGTGGGACCCCTGGCAAACAGGCAAAGGAGGGCACTGTAGTTTGGGACACCTGGCAAACAGGCATAGGAGGGCACTGTAGGTGGGACACCTGGCAAACCGACAAAGGAGGGCATTATAGGTGGGACACCTGGCAAACAGGCAAAGGTGGTCCAGAGGCGTAGCCAGACAAAGCGTTCCGCTGGATCCAGCACATCACCAGAGGGAGTGCCAGTGTCTGCACCTGATCCGGGACAGTTGGTGTGTGTGCCTGTTGTGTCATCAACAGTTCCCATTAACCCCAAGACAAGGAAGCCATTTTCATATTCCCAAACAGTGGAAGGGCACCCCTCAAACCTCTCCCACCCACACTGTCACAGGCCTGCATGACTCCACCTCCACGTGCCACTATACCACCTCGTCCAAACAGCCCTCCAGATTGCCAAACCACTGATAGACCTACATCACATGGGGCTCTGTCTCCCCAGTCAAGTGGTCCTGCTGTCCCCGACACACAGCCAGCTCCAAGTCCGCCTGACAGCCAGATGTGAATGGCAGTCCCCCTCATATACCTATCTCTCATACAGGTTTGCCACCTGGGTGTGTTGCTGGCCATGGAAGGCTACAGTCAAACTCACTCACTGTGCAGCTTCTCATGTACCCACTCTTCACTTCTCCCTGGCCACTGACCTTGTCGTTCACTGCAGCTCTGCCCTTGCCTCTGCAGCTTCTCATGTACTCACTCTGCACTTTGCCATGCCCACTGGCCTTGTCATTCACTGCTGTTCTGCTCTTGCCTGTGCAGCTTATCATGTACTCACTCTGCACTTTGCCATGCCCACTGGCCTTGTCATTCACTGCAGCTCTGCCCTTGCCTGTACAGCTTCTCATGTCCTGACTCTGCACTTCTCCCTGGCCACTGGCCTTGCCATTCACTGCACCTCTCCCCTTGCCTGTACAGCTTCTCATGTCCTAACTCTACACTTCTCCCTGGCCACTGGCCTTGTCATTCACTGCTGTTCTGCCCTTGTCTGTGCAGCTTCTCATGTACCCACTCTGCACTTCTCCCTGGCCACTGACCTTGTCATTTACTGCAGCTCTCCCCTTGCCTGTGCAACTTCTCATGTCCTGACTCTGCACTTCTCCCTGGCCACTGGCCTTGTCATTCACTGCAGCTCTCTCCTTGCCTGTGCAGCTTCTCATGTCCTGACTCTGCACTTCTCCCTGGTCACTGGCCTTGTCATTCACTGCTATTCTGCCCTTGCCTGTGCAGCTTCTCATGTACCTACTTTGCACTTCTTCCTGGCCAGGACCTGGACTCTCCCCTGTGCCATGAACACTGGCCCTGCTGCTCTGCTGTGTTGTGCTCTCACCTGTGCAGCCTCTCATGTACTTGCTGTGCCACCTGACATGGACACTGGCCCTGTTGATCTGCAGTGTTGTACTCTCACCTGTGCCATGGACACTGGCCCTGTTGCTCTGCTGTGTTGTGCTCTCCCCTGTGCCATGGACACTGGCCTTCCTGTTTGGAGTTTGCCTATGCAGATTGTATTGCATATGAATAGCATTTTGTGCCTTGCTCTTGTCTACTGTTGTTCTACTGTCACATCTGTGCAATATGTCAATAAAGACAGTTACTCCTGTTGTCTGTTTTGTCAGTTCCTTGCTGATTAAAGTTATTTTGGTGTGCTTTTTGTTGCCTGTGCCCCATGCTCTATGTGTGACTTCAACATTGCCAAGCTGTTTGCCCGCATCACGTTTTTAGACAGGGGTGACAGGGTCTTCAGTCCATTCAGACACTGATACTTGTGTTATCTGTGTTGCCTCTTTTGCCTGTCATGCAGTTCTCTTTTTAGTGGTTTGCTATTGTTGGCTACGTTGTTGCCATGTCAGCTTGGGGTACACTGCCAGCACAGGGTGTGATGGTGTGCACATGTTTGCATGCAGGCTGGGCAATGTCATGATATATGTATGTTATTCCTATATCTGTGCCCAGCTGTGTATGTGTATGGTAATTTTGTGTTGGCCCTTAGTCCTGGTCCCCTGGCCTACATGAGATGTGTGCTCTTGGATGGTGAAGAGGTGTGCAATTTGAAGGTTGTGACTTTGTGGTGATTGTGGATGTGTGTGTGCCCCTAGATTGTGATAGCCACACATGTGTCACCCAGGAGTTGTGTGCCTGTTGTTTGGATTGTCCTGCCCTGTGTAAATGATTGTATGCACTTGTGTGAGTTGTCTGTTGTGCAGTGTGCTGGTGTGTCCATGCAGTTCTGTGAGACTCTTCCTTGTTGTTTTTGTCACTTATGAGTGTGCAATGTGTGTGACTTGCACATCAGTTTTGTGTTTGTTTGATGATCAACGTGTCTTGAGTGTGTTTGTGTAGACTGTGTGGCCCTGCTGCTCCTCACTGGCATTGTGTTTGTGTTTGTCATGCATTGCAGGCACATGGTGCCTTTTATCCTCCTGCATGGCATGGTGTGTGTGGTGCAATGCCATCACCTATGTGTGCCACTTGTGCCTAGCCATTATAGGTCTGCACTCTTTCTATTTGTGTATGGTACACCACTTACATGTCTACTACTGACATGCTAGACAGTTGATTTGGATGTCAGCTATCCCCTTGGTTTACATGTGTATGTGCCTCCCCATCACTTAATTTGTGAGACTGTGCCTTGTGGTGCGGTTCTTGGGCCTAAAGTGTTGTTCCACTCTGGACATTGCCCCAATGGTTTATGTGTGATGTTCTTGTGCTATTTTTCATTGAGGATTGTTCATGTACACTTCAGCTGTGTGTGCTGCCCAGTGATCTGGTGAAGATGGTTGTGCTCTTGTATCCCAGAGTGGTGCATCCTGTTGTTGTTGTGTTGGATGTATGTGTGTTGATGTGGTATTGCTTCACTTCATGTGTGTGCTGTTGTATTTGTGCTGTGCTGGTTTGTGGTGTGTGTGTTGAGGTTGTATCAGTCATGTCTGTGTGTAGCGGGTGTGCTTGGTTTGCACAGACTGCTTGTTGTGCATACAGTGCTGTGTGTATGTGGCCTTGGCATTGACTGATGTGCATCTCCTGATGTCCTGTGGTGTTTGTTGATTTTGCTTTCATGTGCATGTGTGGTTGGTTTGATGTGGCAGTGTGGTTCTGTGAATGTGCACTTCTAGTGTGATTTGTGGTGTGTTGTGTGTGTTTTGTTCTTGAGTGATGATGTTGTGGACTCATGTTGTGTTTGTGCTCCCATTGCCCTTCCACAGTTTGGCTGACAGGGTATTTCTGTTTCTAATGTGGTTCTGTGTGTGTTCCTGTGGTGTTTGTGTGTTGTTTTTGGGCAGGGATCTGTTCAGGATTCCCTATGTGTGTGTTCTGTTTGTACCTACACCCAGGGTGTGTGTTTGTTTGTGTGTATTTGTGCTGGGAAGTATTGGCAGCCTTCTGTGTGATTGCCACTGGTGTTGTGTGTTCCTTGTCAGCCACTCCTGCAGTGGCTGTCTCCCTGGTTGTTAGTTGTGTGATGCAAAGTGTGTATTGTGCCTGCTTGTTTCTGTGCTTGTTGCTGTGCATGGGGGTGCACAGGATGGGCACTTGGCCTGTGACTTGATAGGGTGTGTTGCTGTGTGGTTGGGGGTGGTGTGTCCCTGTGGTCTTTGTGCCCTGCCCATGCCTTGGAGTGGCCCTGCCTTCTGCATTGTGCGCATGTGTTGACCGCGGCGGTGATGTGAGCTGGAACGGAACGTTGCTGCTAGTTTGCGGTCGATGTGTGTCCCGGTTGCAGAGGGGTGACTTGGTGGCAGGTGGGTCATGTGTGGGTGCCCTTGTGGATGTGTTGTAAGCCCCAGCAGGGTGTCTGTAGTGGCATTGGACCCTGTGTCAGCCTGTGTGTTGTGTGTTGTTTTTGGGTAGTTGCGTACCTGCAGTGACATCCGCGGCGGCCCATTTGATGATAGTGCTGTAGCAGGTACATCACCGGATGCATATGTAGGGCTGGGTCCATGGTGTTCATGACCGGGTGGAGTGACCGGGTCTCTGCTATCGCACTCCGCTGTCGAGTTTCCGCCGTGTCAGGTTGGGCGGCATCTCCGTTGCGGTGCGTCTGCCTGTTTGGGTCATCCTAATTTGTTGAGCGGTCGGACGTCATGCCGCACGGCGGTGAGTCTCCATTGGCTCCCACCGCCGCGGTGGCGGGCGCACTTTGATGGCGGTGCGCCTCGCTCCGCGGCGGACGGGAAATGACCTATGTTTTACTATACTATACTAATGTGGCGGACGTGAGTACCACCAGCACCGCAGTGGTACCACCGTCCGACATCCTAATGGGCCTATAAATGTTTAAGGGAAAACCACCCTAAGGGTGACAGGTCTAACAAGACTCAAAAGACTGGACATAGACTGGACATAATGAAGTTGTTAAAGATGATGAATATGATACATACCTGCATGGTCCACAATCTGAACCAAGACAAGACAAAGGAATAAAATAAAGGGCTATTCAAAAGATGACACTAGATCACCAAAGTTGCATTGATTTAATGAATGAATGATTACCACATACCAAGTCTCCTAATGAAACCAATGTTTTCTGAATAAGGAAACCTAACCCACATTTTGAGGTGTGCTTCATCATTCGTAACTGTTGCAAAGTCATCCAGTGCCCTGGACACCCCCAACTATTTTGATGACTGGTACTAGTGGTAACTTACTGTCCCTGAGCTCTGTCTTACCAGGCCCAGAAACAGCGCTATGCTGAAAAGACACTATGAATACAGAGGAAACACCAACATACACTAGGTTACACTATCGGTTAGGGTACTTCTATAATTGGCATAACCTCCCCTATAAGGCCTAGTAAATAATAGAGCAGGGGGATTGCAACTACCTTAAAGTCCCTAGTATATAATAGGGCATGGCAGTTTGGAAGCCATCAGCCTTTTTTACACTTGCATGTGTGCACTGCTGAAGCCTGAGGTCTTTTTAAAAACAGCCCTGTGTTCCAAAAATTGCAAATTGTGCCCAAACTCGACTTTGATGTCTGGAGCACTTACAAATTGACAAACTACAATGTTTGGGCATATTAGGTACCCCCAGGGTCTCCCCTAGGAGTCCCAGGAGTTGGGGGTCAGGTATTGATAGGGAGAATTCTTATAAAAGGAGTTTGATATGCCCTGGGTTAAGTGAAATTGCCCATTTCACTCCCAACATTGTTGTGAAGTGCTTCTCAAAATCGACGTTTGTGCAAGGAGTACTGTGCAGTGAGGATCTGCAATATTTTTACACATTCAGAACCCCTAAAGTCTCCCCTAGGTGTCCCAGGTGTGTGAGGTCCTGTAGAAATAGGCAGAATCATTATAAAAGATGTTTTATAAACCCTTGGGTTGGAAAAATTGCACTGGTCATTTTTCCCATTGCAAATCCCCAGCCACACAAGTTAACATGGCACAAAGTTATTAAATAATAACTAACATACAGGAGGTCATAAAAATATAATTTAAGGACTGCCTAGAATGGTATTGATAAGTCCAATAATAAGCTATTGTTGAATTTATCCTAAAATGTACAGACAAAAAGTTATAAGACTTTCTTGTGGTGTGTCCTGATTGGTCAGATTTAAGTGGATTAGCCAGGCTCCTTTGATAAGGTGATAAATAGCCCAGGGGGTCAGGGAGCCATACTGGGTTCTGCTACATAGGAATGCTATGGCAGTGGGAGGGGTCGTAAAACATCTTCAAAGAGAGGAGAGGACAGACAGTGTAAGTCAGATCCAGTTACAGCCCTACCCTCTGAACCCTGCCAGATGGCAGGCTTAAAGCAGGAATTTCCAGATGCAAGAGGGAGGAAGCATATGTAGATGGGCCACCCTGTAAGCTGGTTTAGTTAGCTATTCACTTGCTGCTGGAAAATCAACCATGATGAATTTTGGAGAAATGGTGTTCTCTGGGAGAAAATAGTGCCACACTTTGGAGGATGTGGTCATACCCTGGGGTGTTGCCCTCCACCTCATTGTATTTGTATTTGTATTTGTATGTTGGATTTATATCGCGCCAATCACCTACAGGTCTCTAGGCGCTCGGAAATCGATGGAATTCATACAATGACTACATACAACACAGAGGGGTAGTGCAACAGCCTACAATGCACCCAGAGCCCTCCCAAACAGCCATGTCTTTAAAGATTTTCTAAACCGCAGGAGATTCACCTCTCTGCGTAGTCCCACCGGCAGCTTATTCCATAGCTGAGGGACCAACACAGAGAAGGCTCTCCCTCCCTTAGTCACCAATCTGTACCGAGGACAGATCAGCAGCTGAGAATCAGAGGATCTAAGTGTTCTTTTTGAGCTGTACACATCCAAACGGTCTTTGATATAGGCAGGTGCATGGCCATAAATTGCCTTATGGGCCGTGCATAGACTCTTGAACTCTACCCTCTCTTTTATGGGGAGCCAATGTAGGCTCTGCAATAGGGGAGAAGCTTTAGTCCTTCTAGGGAGTCTAAAAATCAGTCGCGCCGCGTCGTTCATCACGACCTGCAGTCTATTTGTCAAAGTTTTTGGGAGGCCTAAATAAAGGGCATTCCCATAATCTAGTCTTGAGATAATGGTTGCCGCTACGATTGTTCGCAACATGGCCTGAGAAAGAACGGGGGCTAGCTTACGTAGCTGCCTGATGATATTCGTGCAACTCCCAACAACAGAGGAGATTTGGCTGCCCATTGACAAATCACAGTCCAGCTTAATCCCCAAACTCTTTACAATTGCACTCGGCTTTGGAGTTGGACCTAACTCCTGTGGCCAGTAAAGATCGTTCCAAGGTGAGGTGGTCGATGGAATTACCAATACCTCAGTCTTATCTGGGTTGATCTTCAGCAGATTTCCCGTCATCCACCCGACCGTGTACCTCAGGATAATCTGTACTTGGGACTGCACGGCCTCAGTGTTATCGATACTCAGGGCAAGCTGAGTATCGTCAGCATAATTAAAAACTCTGCAGCCCATGCTGGCCAGAGACACAATCAAAGGCTGAAGATATAAGTTAAACAGCAGTGGGGACAATGCGGAGTCCAGGGCACCCCACACTCTAAAGTCCGCACATCTGATGTCAAATCCCCCAGTTGTATCTTCTGTGTCCTTCTCGAAAGAAAGGATTTCAGCCACTTAAAAGCCACACCTCTAACCCGAAGTTGTCAAGTCTTTCCAGGAGCATGGCATGGCTGACAGTATCGAACGCCGCTGACAGATCTAAAAGAATCAGGGCGCTCGATTTCTTGATGTCAGCCATGCCTCTTAGTTCATCCAGCACCGAAAGCATCACCAGTTCGGTGCTGTGATGTGCTCGAAACCCTGCCTGTCGCTCGTGGAGTAGATCATGAGACTCCACCTGAATGGATAGAAACTTCAGGACGTGCTGTTCTAAAATCTTGGAAAGAAAAGGCAGCTGGGAGATTGTTCTATAGTTCTTCAAGACCGCAGGATCGGCGCCGCGTTTCTTCAATAGAGGCCTAACACGCGCTTCCTTAAATTCAACAGGTAGATACCCCGTTTCTAAAGATCCATTAAGGAGGGAGATAATACGCTCCTCCAAAATGGGACGTGCCACGCGGAATACACTAGGGGGGCACGGGTCAGCTGGGGAACCAGATTTAGTTCTACATTGGACAATAATGCCCTCCTGCTTGACCCAGAGAACTTGGAAGAAACATCTGAGAGAGGCAGAGCCTCTCAGATTTGTTGCACGAAACATAAGGAAGAAGAAGGATCCATGCAGGAAGTTTGATTTGCACTAGCCATGCCCTGCACTTTGACCCTCTGCATCTGCTGTACAATCTGGAATTACAGTCCTGTGGATCAAACCTGTATCAAAAGGACTGAAGAATGGACTCCCGGAAAGCCAAGAATCCCCAGTCTGGAGTACTACCAGTGGATTTTTAAGTGTTTTGTCCAAGTGGATTGTGGGCATTGAGGTCTCAAAGTAAGTTTGGACACTTTGGAAACCTCAAAGGAACTTCAAGAAGAAGTTTGGAGCAACTGTGAAAAAAGGTCCATAAGTGGACTGACTCAACCTCGCCAGCCAAGCCGGCGACCCTCAACTGCGAGCAGGCCTGCTGTCCTGGTTCGTCCTGCTGAAAAGCTCCCAAGCACCGACTTCCAGAGTCTGACCAGGAGTAAGCTGAAACCCAAGCCAGCGAACACTCACTGAATCCGGCCTGGTGAAGAGAAGCCGAACGTAGGACGTAGGACAGGTGAATGGGACCAACCGAGAGTCAAGTCACCCACCTTCAAACACGGGTCGGCCAGGATCCCTGGTTCGTCCTGCTTGCAAGCTCTATCGGACTGACTTCGATAAGTTTGATCGGGAGCTCATTGCAAGGCCGTGACAAGGACCCATTTACCACAGTCTGAGGTAGTAAAAACTTCAGCTACATAAGACACTAATCATGGGAATAAGTTTCTAAGACCTGTACAGAGCCCTATGTCGTGGCCTTATTTTCAGTGATAGACATATATTTACCACTACTATTAACCCACTTTACAACAGTAACCTTACCACATCCTGCTCAGATACTACAAGCAGGGTAGACTGAACCTCTTCTTGTGGGATGTTACAGAACATGAATTAGTGTACGGATGTCAATATTACTTAAAGGTAAACCCAACAGTTTTCCTGTTTATTAAAGTTACCATGCGTGAGATTAAAATAAACAACCAGTGATGTATCCTGAGTGGTATCTTTCAACATAACTTTCTGAGTGCCAACATGTTTCAGTCTGTATGAATGCAGAAGGAGTCAACGGCTTTCATCAGGGCTATAAAGGTTCCCTATGTCAATGCTCAAATACATATTCATACACAAGACATCCAAAGAAAAAGGCGTTCTTACATTTTTCTGAAAATTGGGATACAGGACCCTAACTAGGGAAACTGAAATCCACATGATCATGGCAGGAGAGGAGTCCCTCTGCAGGTAAACATTCATCAAGAGTAAATATCTGTCTTCATACCTACTCAGCTCCCATCTGCCACATTGTTATAGCATCTACTATTTAAAAGATGAACTGCACTTAGTCCTATGAACAGACTCCATTCTGTTGATTTTCAAACCAGCTGATGCTAAGGTAGTTTAAGCGAGACGAAGTGGCAGTAGTGGTGAAGAGAAATACATTTCTGTTCAAATTGCTGTAAGGATGTGTGCATAAATATAACAAAGAATGGAATATTTTGAAAAAAGTGGATGCCATGTTCTCCTCTTTTCTTTGGGCAAATAAAATTCAGAGATTAGCACTTAGCACTTTGTACCTCCCGTCCGCACAAGGAGGGTTGTCCCTACCAAATATTAGAGAATATTATTATGCTACTTTTGCACATCACAGTTTTAGTTTTTTTTTTTTTAGATGATCATGAAGCAGACAATTTTTTTATGAGGAAGATGTTGTTGGAATCTAAAATTTATGATCCAGTAAGAATCACGAAATACCCAAAGAAGGTACGTTATAAGTCTTTACAGTGGCTATTTAAACAGAAAACCCAGCTCCTGAAATATTATGATATTTTTAGAATAAGTAGTTCGACTAGCTTACTTAATTTAAATATAGGGGAGAGGGGTTGTCTGGATAAAAATACTGTGAGACTTTGGAAGGAAAACGGCTTCGAGAAAATGGAGGACTTTCTTTTAGGGAATAGATGGAAATCTTGGGAGGAAATCACTGGGGAGATCCACCACTCGAACACAATCTTAAAATGGTCCTTTATCGCTCTTCATGCTGAGTTTAGAAAGCTAGACATATGTAATTTATTTCACAAAAGCATCATAACGGAAGCACTGAATAGCGCAACGCAAAGGAAAATTAGCATCTGGATAACAAATTTCCAGGTTTTTAACTCAATTGTATTGTATAATAAGGTTAGAGATAGTTGGAAAAAGAGGGAAGACATTGAAATTAATAAATTAACGTGGGATAAAGTTAATAAATTTAACAAATGCATTTTTCGAGGCGCCAACTTTAAGCAAATGCAATTCTATAGCAAATGGATAATTTATAGAACGCCCTCGTTTCTCCATAGTATATATCCCCAAGTTGAGGATAAGTGTTTCCGTTGTGAAGAAAAGGGCACTTGGAAACACATAGTCTGTGAGTGTTCCTAAATACAGGAGTTCTGGAAGGAGATAGGAATATATCTCAGTAATATGATCAAAGTCAATATCACATTTGATGAATTAACTTCAGTCCTTGGTTGCTCCTTGAACCCCACTCCCTACGACGAGTCCTTGTTTATAGCATCATTGGTAGCAAAATCACTGTTAGTTTGTTCACTAGTTTTTATATATATTTTACTTTGCACTTTATCAATTTTACTGCTGAAAAAGAGAAAAGAAAAGAAAAAAAAAGAAATGCCATGTAATGTTTATCCATTGTCTATGAACTCTCAATAAAAAAATAATAATAAAAAAAAAGAATGGAATATTTTTGGGAATAAGGTAAGAGATAGAATGTTTTCAGGTGCAGTATAAGTGGAGAAATAGAAATATCCTTGTCTTTTCTAGTATTAGTTTGTTGTTGATAGTTATGTACAGGACGAAGAGAAACAGGAGAAAGGACACATGGCCTTATTTCCTAGGGATTGAAAGAAGAAGAATATCTATTTGTCTTCTGCAAAAAGTGGTTGTATATGCCCAACAAGGAAGCATTGGGCTGGATCACAAAACATGTTTGATGCTCTATTTCATACCCTTGGTTGTAAATTAAGGCAGTGCCTTCCCCAAGCACATTTCGCCTCTGTATTATGGAAACATGATTATGCAGGTGGTAATGTGTGATAAGACCTTTGGTTTGTTGTGTGCCTATTGCATATTTGTTGTATGGCATTTTGTTGTGGTGGTGATGTGTTCTGTAGGGTTTTGTCCTATTGTGTATTTTGTGATGCATTATTACAAGGTGATTTTGTGTGCTCCTATTTAGTTTTTGTGCTGCATTCTGTTATGTTGTTGTGATATGACTTGCTATGTTTCCACTGCATTTCCACTACATTTCCAGCCAAAAGCAGCTTACAACCATGACAAGCAACCATTTACCACAGTCTGAGGTAGTAAAAACCTCAGCTACATAAGACACTAATCAGCCCAAAACTGTGGCATAGACTGTGGCTTAGTTTAGCACTTCCATTGCTCACTTTTGCCACCAGAGCATCACTTTGTTTGACATTTCAGTGGCGTTGCGCCATTTCCCATATTTACAAGGTGGTGCTAAGCTACTTAACGTGGCTTAACCCCACCTTGTAAATATGCACTTTTCTGCTGCAGTCTGCTACACCAAAGGGGCGAGCAATGGGTGTTGCTGTGGGTGTTCCACCGCAACACCCATTGCTTTTTGACGCTTCCCCACATTTACAAGGTTGGGGCAGCACCAGAAACTAAGGCCAGGTAATACCTGGCATTAGATTAGCGATATGAGCAAAAATTATTAATTTCTCCTCATTTTGCAGAATGCAGCACACATACAAAGATCAAATTGCCATAATTGATTGCTTATATGTTGGAAGGTGTCCTTTCCTGCACATAAACAATCGCCCCTGCAGTGCAGGCACCATTGCAACATGGTGGCAGAGTGCCTGCCCTGGCGCTAGGAAGCTTTTTTTGGACTAGCAGTAGGGGAAACACAGTGCATTCCTGAAGGAGATGTGCAGCGCTGCCAAATTTGGCATAACACCGCCCTCCCACATTTTCTTGCACATATGCCCCTTTAAGTTATATGACCCAATATGCCATATTGAAGCTGTGAATAGTGAAAGGTGGAGTGGGCCGAGGGTAGACTAGGATTACACCAGTCATTTCCTCAAAGGTGCAGGCTAGTGAGTTAAGGGACTGCAAGTTTTTTCGGGCGACAGTGAATCGCAGGTATTTTGAGGATAGAAAATACTCTGGTATTGATACTGTTATTTCACCTGATATCTGGGTTGCCCATTTCACCAAGCTCTATGCTGTTGTTTGCTTAGGGCACTCTACTACCTTTGATCATGCTTGTTCAGTTTTACTTCAGTCACTGACCAGCCCTGCTAATGCCTCTCAGCTTCCCGTTAGGTTCCCTGTTGGTCCAACTATTAAATTTGGTGAGGTTTAGCAGGCAGGGGCAAGTTGTCCGGTTGGGCGAACTCCTGGTCCAGATGGTCTTCCATCTGATATGTTCAAAGCTTATATTTCATTGCGGGCACCACTCCTGACAAACGTCTTTAATGCCGCCCTAGCTACTGGCCCTTCCAAAAATTGGTCTCATGTGATTATTGATCCTATTTTCAAAATGGGCTTAAAAAACTATCCCCACTGTTATCGTCCTATTTCACTGATTCATTCTACTACAAAGATCATGGGACGAATCCGTGTTGGAAAGGTTGCAGTTATGGGCCGAAGAGCAAAAACATACATTCAGAACTCCAATTTGGTTTCTGCACATTTGAGCATTCCTTAAATCTATATTTGCCAATTGCCAAATATACGGTGGCTAAGCATGGCAAGTTGTACCTGGCATTTATGGATTCGAGTACAGCTTTTGACTCTGTCAACAGGTCCAACTGTGGGGTATTATGACCAATATGGGAGTTGACTTGTATGTTGTTAATTTTCTCAGAGACCTACACAATTACTTCACTGCAAGCATAAGGTATGGCTGGGGAGTGTGTGGGGGTGGCGGTGACTACGCCAGCCTTTAGCTTTGCTAGGGGCATATGCAGGGGCTGTGTCTTGGCCCCCTTTCTTTTTTCTATTTATATAAACAATTTAGATGACAAGTTAGTCAAACATAGGGCGGACTGTCATAGTGTAGCTGACCGTAGCATCCCTATACTAATTAATGCAAACAACACTGTCCTAATAGCTAGGACTGCAAATGACCTGCAACGCCTGCTGGGCTGCTTTTGTGAGTTCATGGCCAGTCTAGATCTTATGGTCAACCAAAACAAGACTCGCATAATGATCTTTGGGGGCAGGAAGAACGATAGTGTATCCATCTTAGTTAACAGCAACAAAGTTGGTACTGTTCCCACTTTTTTTTATTTAGACATTCGCTTTGATACAAACCTCTCATGGAGATCTCAGAAGACCAGAAGAGCCATTGCCTTTTCTAAATCAGTGGAGGCTGTCCTCAATTTTGCCCGCAGACTTGGCCAGAAGTCCTTAAAGGAACTTTCTATTGTTTACAAAGCCAAGTGCTGTGCTATTGCTTCTTATGGGGCAGTGGTTCGGGGCATTGACGATCAGGGCGGCCTTGAAACAATTGAGACTACCTTTATTAAGAGGCTCTTAGCTGTCCCCCAAAGCACTAGCTCCTTTATATGCCATACAGTAGCGGGGATTGGATACAATAACTAGTTTATTCCAATTACACCTCTCCTTCGGTGGCTTGGAATTTGGACTTAAGCCAGACCTCTTTCAATAGGGCTGTGCTTGTAGACTGCCTGAAACTCGACCATTGGCTGAGAATTCCTTGGATGAAGTGTATTCAGAGCATCTGTCGCAACTTGGGGTGGGACGATTTGTTTACCTCTCCCAGTAGTGCATCAGCCAGCTCTATTGTTACCTTGAAGAATGCTTTTCTAGAGGGGTGTCTGGAGGGCAGAATGCAGGGGGCTGTCGATAAACCAATGGTCCAGGCTTTTATGGGGATTTGTTTTAGCTTTAGTCCTGCACCATACTTAATATGGTCAGGCAATAAGCATCATACATTTTTACTAGTCAGATTCAGGTTATGCACTGTGCACCTTTTGGCTGTTTTCCGTTACAAGGTTCCTATTTATCCCAACCACCTTTGAATCCCTGTGATGATCAATCACACAACCTACTTTATATTTCATGGTTTTTTTGTAAATTTGTCTTTTATTGCCCATCCTTGGGAGGCAAATATTCACTACTCCAGAGCGGCTTTTACTTATTTGCAAACTTTGCCCACCATTAAGATCTGTATTCTTGTTGCTCTATACATTGAATGTTCCATAAAGCGGAGCACCACTGTACTTATGTGATGTTTTATGGAATTTTTCTTTATATTTGTCTGAATTGCAGGAAAGTAGAATCTCCTTCTATGGTCACCCCCACTTTTTTTCTTGATGTAATGCTGTTTTCTGACTAGCCTGAGGCCTTGGCCGACTTTAAGGCTTTGATAGCTGTAAGTATCTCCCCCTTCATGTTAGGAGCATTTAGGAGCAGACTGACTGCCTTCCTCAGATAGTTGAGGCAATTTCATTTGCTCTAGATAGGACCTAATCTCCAGGGGGCTAGTTGTCTCATGGGCTCCATATATGCCCTGCAGGCGTTCCGTGATCTTAGTCGACACTGTTTGTCTCGGAGCCCGGACATTGGTGGATGTCGATTCTCACCACGGATGATCATTGCGAGCATAAAGCTCGATTTGTCGCCCTCCCTATGTAGCCTTTTCCTATATGTTGAGCGGGAGAATTTATCAGGTCTGTCCCAAGTGTCCAGGACTTCTGCCCTACACTCCTGCCAAGCCCGCAGACTGAGAGGTTGTTCAATCAGATCTTTCTCTAATGTGTCTAGCCTCTTCTTGAGCCTATCAAGGTCTGCAAGGAGGTGTCTCTTTACACCATACATTATCTTCAGGCACTTTCCCCTCAATACCACATTCACAGCATCCCAGTCCATAGCCCTAGTTAAGGCACTGCCCAAGGTATTGTTAAAATAGCCATTTAGCGCCCTTGTTAATGCGTGCATAAACACCTGCTCAGATAATGCTTCCACACTCATACTCCACAGCTGAATTGCTGGTATTTTAACCTGCATATGGAAGGAAACCAGTAAGGCAAGTGATCTGAAAGTCAGTGGGCCAAATATGCGGATGCCATAACCCACTGCAGCATCACATCCGATATTAGACAGTAGTCTATTCGACTATATCTATTAACAGTGCGTACATAGCATAAGTACTCCCTATCTTGAGGGTGGCGAACCCTCCAGACATCATGTAGTCCTAGAACTTTAATTAAATACAGCAATGCAGCTTTCATTGCTGGCTTATTGGTCATTTTAGGGGAGTAGCGATCCATGGTTCCTTCAAGCACGCAAATCAGGTTTCCCACCAGAATTACTGCAGGCCGTGAGTGCTCCATGATTGCCCCCAAGATTCCACTATAGAAGGTGAGATCATCATTTTTCAGGCATACACGTTCACCAGGCAAATTTCTCTGGCATCCAGTGTGCCAGCCACAATCACATACTGATCTTCCAGATCAATCTTGACTTCCTTTGCCACAAATGGAACCCTCGGTGCTACCCAGGTCAACACTCTCCTGGCAAAACTAGAAAAAGTGATTGCATAGATTTGCCCCCTCCCCCCCGATCTGTGATGGATGGCAGGCAAACATTCGGCAGCCACTAGATATCCTGGCCCCCTCAGACTGCCTCGAGTCGCCACTCAGAAGGAGGGTGGACCGCTAACCTACCTCTCGCAGCATCTCGGCTCAAGAGTAGTCCGTGATATTCCGCCAGTCCGGGTCACCTGCTCCACTGAGCCAGATCCCGTCATTCACCGGGACCAGCCCGCCACCGCAGCCCAGGGCTTCACCTACACCACAGGCCCCGCGATCAATGCCCCCAGCTCTGCATCCTTCAACAGCCGAAGGTCCGACCCCATGACCAACGATGGTTCGCCAAACTGTTACAGCCGAGCAACGCGTTTTTTCTGGTGGGTAATAAAAGGATGATGCAGGATTTATTCATATTTGGCAGGAGCTCCGAGGTAGCCATCTTGCTTAACCACGCCCCACAAGTACTTCCTTCTTGTCGGAACTGAGTTTTGGACAGTTGGTTCTCATCTATTCTCCTACCAAGGTCATGCAGTTGGTGAAATTGGTTCTGGTGGTGGTTGCTTTAACTGTTAGGGAGAGAATGAGATGGGTGTTTGGTATCGGTTGATGTTGGCCAGCGGTGTCATGCAGACATGTGTTTGACTTAATGGACTAAAATGCTGCACTGTAAGATAAGAATGTAGCAGATGTAGAGGATGTGCATAACAACTGACTTGCCTCTGAGCTCACTGATGTCATTGGAGTAGGGGGTGGGAACATTAATGTTTAAAATGGATCACTTTTGATAAATACTTCTGAATGTAGTGATAGACTATAAGATACTAAGGTGAAAATCTTGTCAAAGAAATTTACTTCATTGAATTTTACACACTTTATAATATTACTGCAAAACATTTGTTACATGCATTCCATGCACAATGTTCCCATGGCTCAGCTTGTTCCATGACGGGCTCTTAGGACCAAGGCAGACCCTTAACTCGGATCTCCCTGTTAATTTCTTGGCTCATTCACCTCTACTACAGTACTGTGTGTAACAGTTCCTCGAGTTCCACTTCTCACAGTATCTCGTTCTGGAGTGCAACATCCTGTGTCCCAAGATTATGGTCAGTTTCAACAGGTTTCAGGAGATAACTATTCCTACGTCTGGTTTCAGTAAGGAAGAATTGTGCATTAGCGACTCCATGAAGTTGTTTAAAGTTACCTGTTTATTTTTTCAGCATAAAATGAAACAAAGAACGTGAATATAGTTTTTGGAGTTCTAGCACTCTGCCCTAAGTAAGTCTTGTTCCTTTTGCTAAGTGCCATCATCTGCCGTCCACCCATCAGTATGAATACAGTGATTACTGCGATTGTCTTGTCTTCAGAAGCCACCCAGCAACATTGCCAGAACGTCTTCAGCCAGGGCCCAATAGCACACTTTGCATTTACAAAAGTGAGCATGCGTACTGCTTAGCTATTCAGTGTGCACACAATAAGTCCCTTTTAGTGCCCCCACATGTGCTTCAGTAGATTCTGCTGCTTGGAGTGCTGCAGCTGGTGGAATCGGACAGAGCTAACAGCAAGCTTACAGTGCTTTAAGTGCTCCTGTGACCCTAGTAGACATTGTTACTGTAACAATTTTCAAAATAGTGGGGTAGCACGTCACTGAACTCATAGGGATTCAGAAAAAAACAAGATTCACACAAAGAACAAGTGTGGCAAATGAACCATGACTATTCAGCAGGAGAGTGGTAAGGGGTAATATGTAGCTGGAGTTGCATTTAGGAGCACAGTGTCACAAATATATCACTAGGGCATGGTGTGGTAGCCACTGTCATTTACAGACAGCCCATTTTTCATTGACATGATCACTAAATTTGCACAGCCATATCATTTTGCCTGTAAAACTTTATAGGGCACAAACGATGTGTCAGGGAATATTTGCCATTTTGCATCACCATGTGTCTTGATTTGTTTTGATCCTATTAAATCTTTTTTCCATCCCACTTTAGAACTAGAAAAAAGGCACTTCATTTGTGCTTTCTGGTTTATAAATTTTAAAATATTTGTGCAATTCATTTATCAGTATTTAAGTTTTGTTGTGTTTAGGAAGAAAATACATCCTACAGCCTTTCATTTCACACAGCACGATTTTCACATAGTTCACTTTATAAAATCCACACACCATGCAGTAAGCGAAAGAAAAGTAAACAAGTCTCCATCTTGAAAGAATAAATAGCAATTTTTCAGAAGACTAGACTGACATTCGACTTCTGTTTTTTTTTTTAATATTTGTATTTGTATTGGTATTTACATGTTACAGAAAACAGAGTGACATACAACATTTAGCCGATTAGTCGGGCATTTACATAGGGCCCTCTGGGTTTCAATACCGGTTGTGTTTGCAGCTAGTTCGGAGATTGGTTGTACATTGTTCTCGTGTCTGCCCATCATTCTCGCGCCCATGTAACATTGAACATGTAGGTTGGTGCGGATTGGTGCGGTTTAGATAAATTACAGAAAACGTAACATAGAACATAAATTAGACGTGCGGTTGTTTGGTGTCAGGTTGACAGGCCGCTTTGAATCGTGTTTGGCTGGTTTGGATCTGGCTTTTTTGTTTTTCATGGTGGTTTGTAGAGGTTTAGGAATATGTCTAGTTTTGCCCACAGACCTCTGTTGGGGTTCCTCCATGGTGTGTGTCTGAGTGCGGTGTTATCCACCCCTCTGAGAAAAGTTACCCAGTTCAGCCACCCTTTGAAAGTGACTTTGGAAGTATCTTTCCATTTGGCTAGCACTGATTTGACTGCTGTCGTTAAGAGGTAGTCTAGGAGGAGTCTGTCCTGTTGAGTGGGTACGTCTGCTGGTATATGAGCAGTTGTGGTTGTGGCGAATGTTCGGTCAAGAGTGCAGCCTATGGTTTTGTTGATGAAGCTGACTACCTTCCCCCAAAATTTGCTGACCTTGCTGCAGTGATATAAGAGATGTGGAAGGTCGCCCTTCTCTGTTTCGCAGTACCAGCATCTATCATTCTCTCTCAGTCCCATCGATGCTATGCGCGCTGGCGTCCAGTATGCCTGGTGTGGTAGACAGAATTTTGTTTGCGCTAGTACCGGTGATACCATGTTTTTCAATGGGGCTGCCCAAAATGTTTGTAGATCCTGTTCCGTGAGTTTGCTGCCTAGTTGTGTTTCCCAATAGTTTGTGATTTTGTTGTTGAGTTTTGTGGATGTGGGGCGGAGGAACTTGTACAAGTGTGAGACCTGGTGGCCAGTCGCGTTTATTGTTTCCATGTATTGGAAGATAGAGGGTTTGTGCTTACTAAGCTTTGATTTTGTTAGGGCAGTTTTGATAGCCAGGAAATTGTATAGTTCCCTATCTGGGAGTGCGTGTTAGGCTTTCAGGTGATTGAAAGTGTGGGGAGATCCTTCTGCCTCTAGCTGTGCTGGGTAAGAGAAGCCTAGCTGTCTCCATGACTTTATGCCCAGGTGCTTCCCCCTATATTTGATCTTCGGGTTTTCCCAGAGTACTTCCCAGTGTGAGTGTCTGATACTGTGCTCGAGCTTCTGGTCTACTTTGAGGAACGCTTGTCTTGTGATCTTAAAAATCGGGTTGTTCAAAAGTGCCTGCTTGTTGGCGGTGAGGAGAGTTAGGGGATCAGTATTATTTAGTATTGCCTTCTCAATAGAGAGCCATGTTGGTTTGTATGGTTGGTTAGGGAGTACCCAGTGCATTCCTTGTCTGGCTATAAAGGCTGTCTGGAAGGTTCTTAGGTCCGCCAGGTTGAGTCCCCCTAGTTTCTTTCCCAGTCTGAGTTTTTGAGGCCTATTCTGGGTTTCTTATCTCTCCATATACATTTGTTTAGCATTTGGTCTAATTTCCTGTGGAATTCGTCTGTGAGTACCATGGGTAGCATCCTGCCAGATAGTTTACAATGGGCGTGATCATCATCTTCACTGTGTCTATCCTACCCCACCAGGTGATGAATTTGGGTGACCAGGATTCTAGTAGTTCCTTGATCTTATCCAGTGTGGCTTTCTCATTCTGTTCTAGGGTGAGTCTCAGGGTTTTTCCGGAATTGAGGCCTAGATATTTGACAGACCTGGGTTGCCAGGCCAGCCCTGAGTTTCCTATTATCTCTTTGGTTGTGTGCATGTTGAGAGGCATGCATTCAGATTTATCCTTATTGAGCTTGTATCCTGAGTGTTTGGCATATGTTTTGATTGTGTCCATGAGTGCGGGTATGGATTGAGTAGGGTTTTCCGTTATTATGAGCAGGTCATCTACGTAGGCTGCCAGCTTGGCCGTAGTATTGTTAATAGTTATGCCCGCTATGTTTCTGTTGGCTAAAATGTTTCTAATCAGGGGTTCTATAGTCAGCAGGAACAGCAGCGGGGAATGCGGGCATCCTTGTCTTGTTCCTCTTTCGAGTTTAAACTTTGTACGGTGCCATGACTTTCTTCGTAAAGCTGTCTCCTAGGTTGTATGCATGCATGCTCTTCTCTAGGAATCGCCAGGATACTCTGTCGAAAGCTTTTTCTGCGTCTGGCGTGATTGCTACTGCTGATTCGTATGATTTGGAGGAGTGCTCTATTATCTGGCAGAGGAGTCTGGTGTTGTCGTGAGACATGCTTGTTTTGAGGTAGCCTACCTGAGTGCTGCCGATCAGCTGAGGGAGCACTATGTTTAGTCTTGTGGCTAGGACCTTGGCGTAAAGCTTGCAGTCTAGGTTTATTAGTGATATGGGTCGACAGTTTCTGGGCCATTGTGGTTCCTTGCCTTCCTTAGGTATTACGACTATGTTGGCTAGTGACATCGATTCGGTTACTTCCCCTTCTGTGGCGCAGTGATTGAAAACTTTCATCAGGATCGGTAGTAGCTGGTCTTGGAACGTTTTGTAGAAGGGCGTCGTGTATCTGTCTGGTCCTGGGGCTTTGTTGTCTTTTAGTGCCCTAATGGCCTTGCTAATCTTGCTTATTTCTATGTCTCGCCCTAGTTTCTTGGATTCCTCTATCGTTATCTTGGGTAGGTTTGTGCTATTTAGATAGGCTGTGCACCCCTCTTGGTCTAGGCTTTTGTCCCTTTTATAAAGTTCTTTATAAAATTCCTTGAAAGTTTGTAGGATGTCTTTGTGCCTAGTGTGTGTTTTGTTGTTTGCATCTGTGATTGTGGAGATACAGCGTTGCCTCTGTTTGTATTTAAGGTATGACGCTAGGACTTTCCCCGCATTATTTGCTTCACAGAGGTTGATTTGTTTGTATTTCCTAATCCATAGACCGGCTTGTTCGCTTAGTATCCGGTTGAATTCGTATTTTTTTGCTGTGAGTTCTGCCAGATTGGCTGTGTCCGATGTGTCTCTAGTGTGTTTGGATTCTAGTTGTTTGATGTCGCTTTCTAGTTGGTCTAACTGTCTTTTTGCTTCTCTGTCCCTTCTGGCTTTGATTTCTATTAGTGTGCCCCTGATGGTCGCCTTAAGGGCATCCCACAGGTATTTTGGGTCTATGTCTGGAGTGTCATTTTCCTTGATGTAGGCTTTTTCTTGTATTTCTGTCTTCCTGTTTTGCCATGGTAATGTTGTTCAGGCGCCATCGGCGGGTAATGTGCTCGTTGTGTTGGCCTGTCAGCTGTAGGCTAATGCAGGAGTGGTCTGAGATTGTTCTGGTCGCGATATCTGTGTGTTTTATCAGGTGAGTGTGGAACCCTAAGATGAGGATATAGTCTATTCTACTGTAGGAGTTGTGTGGGTTGGAGTAGAATGTGTAGTCTCTGGTTTCTGGGTGTTGTAGGCACCATGGATCCTTTAGGTCAAATCTGGTGCATATGTTCGTTAGAGTGTTATGAGAGGTGGGGGATTGGGTCTGAGATCTTGTTTGTCTGTCTAGGGTGTGGTCCAGAGCTAGGTTGAAGTCGCCTGCCATGACTATCATTTGGTTCGTATGGTTCGCCTCTATTTCTCTTGTCACCTCCTCCCAGAATTTTGTGTCATCTGTGTTTGGTGCCTATATGTTTGCTACTAGTATGGTGTCTGCACCCCATTTTAGGTGTGTGATCAGCAACCTGCCCTCTTTGTCGCACTGCTCTTTCTCGATTTTTATGCTTGATCTGCTATTTATCAGGGTGATAACACCTTGTTTCTTGCCTATGGCTGATGAGCAGGCTGACTGACCTATCCATCTCGCTCTAAGCTTTCTCGCGTCTTCCGTGGAGCGCCTTGTTTCCTGTAGCAGGATAATGACGCTTTTAATCTTTGCTAGGTAATATAATACTTTTTTCCTCTTAATGGGGTGGTTTAGACCTTTGACGTTGAGGGATACAATTTTTAGGTCGGTCTGTATTGTGTTCTTATTATTCAGGATCTGTGTTTACAAGTTGCGGGCTGAGTTGGGTATCTACTTGGGGATGCTGTGTAGCTGCTATTCCTGGGCTTCTGTGCACCGCCTTCGTGGGCCAGAATGGTTACTTGAGGTGGTTTGTTGGCCTGAATAACCTGACTGAGACTTTGGTTTGGACAAGGACAAAGACGTGGACACAGACCTGGAAGGGACATACTAAAAGTACAGGACAAATATGACAGACATAACTGACAGAACCCCCCCTTCCTTCTCCTCTTCCCTACCCTCCCTTCCTCCCCCTACTGCTACTTCGTGCTGTAGACGTGTGACAGCAAGGTTCCTCCCACCCCGTTACATCCCCGGGATTGGTTATCACGCTGCTTTATTTTGCCAAGCACCTCCCCCTCCTGGGGAGGACCTGACTTTCGCGATTGTTCAGTCATGATTCATTTAAGTATGAAAAATAAAAAGGATATGGTCCGTTGTGTGGTCGACTTATATTCATATCTTCACATTCTTCTTCTTGCTTGAGGTAGGTTTGTTGTAACCGTCTGTAGTTTTTATAGGTACTTGAGGTAGGAGGCATTGTTGTTAGAGTCTCGAGATATTGATTTTGATATGTTCCTTGAGGATCTTTCTTATTCACTTGAGATTGAGGCCCTTCTTTTGCCTGAGGTAGTTGTCATCTCCATTTCCTGTGCGTCTGGTCCGGATAGGTATCTTGACAGTTCCACTGGGTCTTCGAATGTTAGCGAGACTCCCTTGTTGTTGACCTTGAATCTGGCTGGTCCGGTGAAGGAAAAGGTTGTTTTGCTTCCTTAGTTTGTCTCTTTGGGTCAGAAAACCTTTCCTAATGTCTACTGTGCTTTTCGAGTAGTCCTGTGTGAGTATTATCTTATGACCTTCCCTCTGTAGGTTCGGTGTTTTCCTGGCGAACCCGAAGATTGCCTCGGTCTGGTGAGAGCGTAAGGGTTTGCAAATTATCGGTCTTGGTGTTGATCTGTTGGATTGTCTGAAAGCCAGGACTCTGTAGACCTTGTCTAGTTTGAAGGGGTTTTCAAAATTGAGATTAGTCAGTTTGGGTATGAGATCCTGTAGCATTGCCACACAAGATCCTGTTTTATCCTCCTCTCCCTCCGGCACTCCCTGGATTCTTATGTTCCCTTTTCTTTGTCGATCTTCAAACTCTGCTGCCTGCTTCTGGAAATCTGTGGTTGCCTTGGCAATGGTGCCCATTGCCTTGCCAGTGAGCTGTGATTTGTCTTCTATGTCACTGACTCTTTGTTCTACCGTTGATAGTCTATTGTTTGTTGTGTGGATGTCTGCTCGGACTGCTGCCAGTTCGAGTTGTATGGCATCCGTAGTTTTCTTGGTGGATTTGGCAAGGTCATGGACTTCAGCCAGCTTTTTAAGTATGCTGTCCAGGGTGCTGCTGATGTCTGCCTTTTGCTTGAAGGGGGAGTCTGGTTGGCTCTTTGGCTTTGTTTTCTTCTGCTGCTGCACCAGCTTTCCTTCGCTTCTGGCCATCGTGCTTGTCCCTAGCCCTCTTTTCTCCTTCAAGAGTTCATATCTTTTGTTACTGCTCTGTGGTGTGTGGCGCACTGTCCTTTCTGATTCGGCGTTGTGGTTGGCGTTTGGTTTTGGACTGGTGCCTCGTTTGGTGCTTGCTTGCTCGATACTGGCTGCAGCTATTGGTTTGTTGACTTTTTTGCTTGTTTGGCAATTCTGGGTCTTTTTATTTGCCACGGTTTGGTTCTTAGTACTTGGTCGGCACAGGGTCTTTCGCTGTTTTTATTCTGGTCGGTTGCCTAGGTTTGGATTGTCTGTCGTCGTTGTTGGAGCCTTTGGGTGGCTGCGGTTGGTCACGTTCTCTCCTACTCCCTTACTAGCTATTTGTCTGCTTCTTGTCTGCTTTCTAGGCCGTTTTCTACAGCGATTGGTGTGAGCTGTTATTGTGTTGGTCACTTCCTGTGCCCTGTGCTTTTGCTGTGCCGCTGCTGCTTCTTTTTTTTTTTTTGGTTTATTGCTTGCTGATCTTTGCTCGT
Source organism: Lissotriton helveticus (assembly GCF_964261635.1). Lineage (NCBI taxonomy): Eukaryota > Metazoa > Chordata > Amphibia > Caudata > Salamandridae > Lissotriton > Lissotriton helveticus. The sequence continues at coordinate 130,793,809 of NC_136070.1, read as the reverse complement.
TGGCTTCTGTTTTCGTTTGTGCGCATTCGAATCATTTCTGTTGCTCTAATTTTCGCTTTTGCACCTGTGGGTGAGTGCTAGGTGGGGTGGTTTGTTTTCTCTGCTTGCCCCTTCCTGCTGTGTGCAAGATGGCGCAAGATGACGACCTCCTTCTTCGCCCGTACTATGCTATCGCCCGTACTTTGCCATTGGCGCTCCGGATGTAAGGGTTCCCTTCTCGCACCTTGGCTTGGCGCGCGGGGTTGATTATCTGCTACCGCACGCCGTCTCTCTTTTTGTTCTCACGCTCCGCCCTTTTCTGCTACACCCTTAAGATGGCGGCCTCCAGTTGGGCAGGTAGTTTCGCTTTCGCTCGTGTTTGTGCTAGTATTTGCGACTCTTTCTTTTTCTTTTTTTACCCCTTGGCTCCTTCTGGATTGAGGGACCCGCTTACTCCTCCCCTTCTGTGTTTCGGTCGGTTTCTCCTTCCCTGTCCGTTCGCCAGTCTCTTTTTTGCTATTAATTTCGTTTCGTACTTTGAGCTTCCTTATAGTATCGCGTACACACTCAAGATGGCTGCCACCGGCTAGGGTGGTAGTTCAGCTTTTACCCCTTTTTCATTGGCTGGGCACCAGAGACCTTTAGCCCTTCTTTTTAGCAGGTTGTCGTTGGGGGTGGGGCAGCGGGTAGACCTGGTAGCGGGCTGGGGGTCACTGACCTTGTTGGGTGTCTGAGACTGTGGTCCCTCAGTGTTCTTTTTTTGATGTTTCACCGATGAGGGCTTATAACGCCGGCACCATTTTGGTTTCTGGGTTCCTTCGTTTTTGTTTTCTGCAAGTAAGTGTTTTCTGGTATCTAACGGGATCTAGTCGTTGTCCTGGTTGGGTCGTTCGATGCGCTGTTCTTTCCGATTTCTGTTGCGCTGTCTCTATTTTCCGTTAAGCATCGTTGACACTCTTTTTCTCTTGGTTACATCCCGAGGTGTAGCGGAGCTCTGGACTCAGGCAACTCTCCACATTGCTGTCCAAGCCACGCCTTGACCTCTGTTTTTGAATGCACAGAAAATGTTACAAGATGAAATGTTCTTTCAGCTTCAGCACTCAAACATGGTAAAGAAGGTGCTCTCTCAGGGCTCAAGGGGCAGTTGTGGTGATCCCCCCTACCTCTAGGCCCTGGTTTGTTGCATCAGTTGCATCACTGGTACCTACCCCCCTGGATCTCGGTGCTGGAATCGCAGATCCTGTGACAATTCTTTTTTTTTTAAATTATACACATAGAAGTTCTCTTTGGGATCCTTCGACATTCAATTAATCAATTCAGCCTTTGTAGAGCGCACTACTTACCTGTGAGGGTCTCAAGGTGCTGAGGGAAAAAGGGGGGGACGCTACTGGTCGAACAGCCAGATCTTGAGTAGCCTCCTGAAGGTCAGTAGGTCTTGGGTCTGTCGTAGGCTCAGTGGGAGGGTGTTATAGGTCTTGGCGGCGAGGTGGGAGAAGGATCTGCCGCCGGTCGTTGTTCTTCGGATGCGAGGGACGATGACGAGGGCGCAGTCGGCGGAGCGGAGCTGGCAGTTGGGGATGTAGAAGAAGAGTCATCTGTTGAGGTAGGCTGGGACGGTCTTGTGGAGTGCCTTTTGTGCCTGGATGAGGAGCTTGAAAGAAATCCTCTTGTTGACGGGGAACCAGTGCAGGTTTCTCAGGTGGGGGGGTGATGTGGCTGTGGCGTGGTACGTCAAGGATCAGGCGCGCAGAGGCGTTTTGAATGTGTTGCAGTTGTTTGATGAGCTTGGCCGGGGCTCCCGTGTAGAGGGCATTTCTATAGTCGAGTCTGCTACTGACGAGGGCCTGGGTGACTGTTCTTCTTGTATCTGTTGGGATCCACCTGTAGATCTTGCGGAGCATGTGGAGGGTAATGAAGCAGGAGGAGGAGACTGAGTTGACTTGCTTGGTCATGGAGAGTGTTGAGTCGAGTATGACTCCCAGGTTGCGTGCGTGGTCGGTGGGTGTCGGGGCTGCTCCCTGTGCCGTAGGCCACCAGGAGTCATCCCAAGCTGAAGGGTTGGAGCCGAAGATGAGGACCTCTGCCTTGTCCGTGTTCAGCTTCAGTCGGCTGATCTTCATCCAGTCAGCGACGGTCTTCATTCCTTCATGAAGGTTGGATTTGGCGGTGAGGGGCTCCTTGGTGAGGGAGAGGATCAGTTGAGTGTCGTCAGCATAGGAGATTATGTTGAGGTTGTGCTGTCAGGCGACTTTGTGCGAGCGGGGCCATGTAGATGTTGAACAGTGTCGGGCTGAGGGATGATCCCTGGGGTACATCGCAGATGATCTTGGAGGCTTCGGAACGGAATGGGGGAGGCGGACGCTCTGGGTTCTGCCGGAGAGGAAGGAGGTGGTCCATTCCAGGGCCTTTTTGTTGGATCCCTGCGTTGTGGAGGTGTGTGCGTAGTGTGCGGTGGCAGACAGTGTCAAAGGCGGCGGGGAGGTCCAGGAGGATGAGGGCTGTGGTCTCACCGTTGTCCAGCAGGATCCTGTCAGTGGTGAAGATGAGGGCAGTCTCGGTGCTGTAGTTGCTGCAGAACCCTGACTGGGATGGGTCCAGGATGCTGTTTTTTTCGAGGTATCGGGTTAGCTGACTGTTGACGATCTTCTTGATGACCTTGGCTGGAAACGGAAGCAGGGAGATGGTCCGGAAGTTCTTGAGGTCTCTCGGGTCCGCCTTGGGTTTTTTGAGTAGGGCGTTGATCTCGGCGTGTTTCCAGTTCTCTGGGAAGGTTGCGGTCTCGAAGGAGAGATTGATGATGTTGCGCAGGTGGGATGCGATGGAGCTGCTGGCTTTGTTGAAGATGTGGTGTGGGAGTGGGTCTGACGGGAAGCCGGAGTGGATTGTGCTCATGGTCTTGATGGTGTCATCGATGTTCACGTTGGCCCAGGCTGGCAGGGGGTCGTGGTCGATGGTGTGTGGAGAGTCTGGAGTGTCGATGTCTGTTCAGGCTGTCTGGGTGTGGAAGCTGTCATGGATGTCAGCGATCTTGCGGTGGGGTAAGGTGGTAAGGGAGTCGCACAGGGCTTGTGACGGTGGGATGTCGTTGGTGTTGGAACTGGGGTTGGAGAGTTCCTTTATGATGTTGAAGAGCTCCTTGCTGTTATGTGGTTGCTGTAGAGGCGGTCTTTGAAGGAGGTCCTCTTGGCAGACCTGATGAGGTGATGGTGTTTGCGGATGGCGTCTTTGTGGGCTGCGAGGCTGTCCAGTGTCTTTTCATTGTGCCGTTTCTTCTCTAGATTCCGGCAGGTTCGCTTGGCGGCTAGGAGTTCTGGGGTGAACCAGCTAGCTCTGTTGCTGATGTCTGTGTTGGTGGGTTTCTTCAGCGGGGCAAGGGTGTTGGCACAGTTGTCGATCCAGTGTCTGAGGTTGCGGGCATCGTCATCGATGTTGGAGGTGTCGGTGGGTGGGCTGAGAGTGAGGTTTGCGTGAAGTTGATCTTCCGTGATTTTGCTCCAGAAGTGGCGGGGGATCTGTTGGGTGGGTAGGTGTATGGTGGGTTTCTGGAAGGTGAAGTGGATGCACTGGTGGTCGGTCAGGAGGAGTTCGGCAGTGTGGCTGAAGGAGACGTGGGAGCTTGAGGAGAAGACAGGGTCGAGTGTTTGGCCGGCGGAATGGGTAGGCGTTGTGATGAGCTGCCTCAGTCCGAGGTTGCCGAGGTTGTCAGGGAGGTGGAGTTGCTGTCGTTGTTGTTCTCAAGGTTCAAGTTTAGGTCTCCGAGGAGGATGTAGTAGGTGGAGGTCAAGGCGTACATGCTGATGAAGTCGACGATGGAGTCGCAGAACTGGGCTCGGGGTCAGGGGGGTCTGTAGATGAGGGTGCCTCTGAGGGTGGTGTTGGGGTCTATGTGGATCTGGAAGTGCATGTGTTCGGCAGTGCTGAGAGTGTCGTCGGTGCTGGTTGAGACCCTGATGTTGTTCTTGCGGTCTCTGTGGGTGATCTGGTAGCCATCTGGGATGGCTATGGCGATGTCGGGTGCGGAGGAGTCTTTCATCCAGGTCTCTGTCAGGAAGACGACGTCCAGGGATGATGTGTCGAGCAGGTCCCAGAGCTCAATGGCGTGCTTGCGTGCGGAGCAGATGTTCAGTATGATGCATCGGAGGTGGTGGAGGTCTTTCTTGGCAGGTGGTTTGGTGGCTCTGAGGCTTGTGTAGCTGCAGTTCGGCAGGTGAAGGGACCATGTGTGCGTTATGGGGGGGCCTTTATGCAGGTGTGGGTGGGTCCATCCGGGGTTGAGGGTGTGCAGTGTGCTGGCATCGTAGCAGCGGCGATCATCATGGCGGGCGCGGGGGCCAAAGGTTCTGGTGCTGGGCACGGTCCAGGCACGAACGGGCACGCCTTCAGAATGCCAGCTGCGCGCGGCCACCATATATGAGGAGGTGGGAGGGAGGAGCAGCTAGGAGGCGGGAGGCAGGGGCAGCAAATGGGCCGTCAGGGGGGCAGGGTCGTGGGGGACGCAACGGCGGGAACAGAAGCAAGGGCACAGAATCACGGGGGCAACGAAGGGGACAGAAGGAGAAAAAGGCACAGAATCACGGGGACAACGAATGGGACAGAAGGAGAAAAAGGCAGAGAATCACGGGGGCAATGAAGGGGGTAGAAGGAGAAAAAGGCATAAAATCACGGGGGAAACGAAGGGGACAGAAGGAAAACACAGGGCACAGGAGAGAACACAGGCATAGGGGGGAGACAGACAGCAGCAGACACAGACATAAGGAGAGTGCAATACAACGGATTAACAAATGATAAACAAACCTAAGGCCTAACACAGGCCACCAGGGATGAGGCGTAGGTGGTAGCCTACGGGTGAAGGAGGGCCTCAACTTCCTCAGCAGCGGCAGGGTCAGGACGCACAGGCGATGCTGTGCGGAGGGGGAGCGACCAACCTAACAAGGTCAAGGGTCGCTCTCCTCACCGCGCAGCGGCCGCCATTTATGGGGAGGTGGGAGGGAGGAGCAGCTGGGAGGCGGAAGGCAGGAGGAAGTGGCAGCGAATAGGCCGTCAGGGGGGCGGGCCGTGGGGGACGCAGCGGCAGGAATGGAAGCAAGGGCACAGAATACCGGGGCAACGAAGGGGACAGAAGGAGAAAAAGGCACAGAATCACGGGGGCAATGAAGGGGACAGAAGCAGAAAAAGGCACAGAATCACGGGGCAATGAAGGGGACAGAAGGAGAAAAAGGCAGGGAATCACGGGGCAATGAAAGGGGTAGAAGGAGAAAAAGGCACAGAATACTGGGGGAAACGAAGGGGACAGAAGCAGAAAAAGGCACAGAATCACAGGGGCAATGAAGGGGACTGAAGCAGAAAAAGGCACAGAATCACGGGGCAATGAAGGGGACAGAAGGAGAAAAAGGCAGGGAATCACGGGGCAATGAAAGGGGTAGAAGGAGAAAAAGGCACACAATCATGTTGGAAACGAAGGGGACAGAAGGAAAACACAGGCACAGGGGGGAGACAGACAGCAGCAGTCACAGACATCAAGAGAGTGCAATACAACGAAATGACAAACGACAAACAAACTTAAGGCCTAACACTGGCCACCAGGGATGAGGCGCAGGTGGTAGCCTGCGGGTGGAGGAGGGCCTCAACTTCCTCAGCAGCGGCAGGGTCAGACGCACAGGCGGTGCTGTGCGGAGGGGGAACGACCTACCTAACAAGGTCAAGGGTCGCTCCCATTGGCCTTGAGGTCAGGGTGTGCTCACCCTGCCCATTATATTTTGCTAAGTCTTGAAATAGTTACTGTTACATTTTCTTATGGTGTTGTGGTCAGTCATTCAGATTGTTTCGGATCCATGGAGACTCTTCATGATCCGTAAATCTGAAATGGCCAACAGGAGGAAAAGCTCCCATGGTCAATGGCATTTCTTTATTTTTTGTATTTTTTGATCCACAGATCATCGCAGGATCTAATAGTCCATGTATCTCTATCTCTTCAACCCATTCATGCCAACTGAGCGCATTTTTAAAAAACAAATTCTTGAGCCACCACTGAACGGACTTCCACTAAACCAAACAAAGGCACGGCCTTGAGTAAAGTCCTTCCACCATGTCAAATTTGACGTAATTCTGCTAGACATTTTTTCTCTACCCAAGAGCAAACTTTCCTATGGAAATTAAAAAGGGAAATCACAAACTTGTGTGATTTCTTTATTTTTGGGCACCTCTGCTTGACAGAAGGTGCTCTATGAGACCTGAAAGGAGCCTTCAAGGGCTGGACAAGCTTCTTCTTGGGCCCAGGACAAAGAAGAGGTCATAAGGCTGCCTAGCTGACCATTTTCAGCTGGGCCGGTCCTGGGTCCTGCTAATGGTCCTGAGCCCCCAAGGGCAGCTCCCGAGGTCGTTGAACCCTTAGCTGTATCTGTCTGGACCTCTACTACCTTTGAATACCTAGGCCTTAGAAACATTTTGGATCCAAGGACCTCTGGAGGACCTGGACCAACCTGCCAAGCAAATTTGACCAATGGGTGTTGCAGCTGGGCTGAAGATTCAAGTTTTCCACGCTTTGAGTTTTTTGTGTCAGCAAATTCTCTGTTGTGTGAACTTGAGGAGCCATTTTCGGCTACAGCCTCCAACCTTGCACTGCTGGAGGAACAGAAGACTACCAAGAATTTAATCACAGTGCTCCGTACATAGTCCATACATTTGATTCACAAAGACAAGGCTGAGACAATTAAATCACACTTATCACGATTTGTAAGATAAAAAAAGTTCAGTAATGCAACGAATCAGCAGCCAACCTCCTAACTCCCCATATGAGAACAAGTTCTCATAAAACAATAAAAAAAGAATGATCAGCACTCAGCATATATTTAGTTCATTATACAAGACATTGTAGTATAATTTGATCAAAAGTTCCCCACTTCCACCTTATTAGGGCATCAAGGGTCCCAGATTTCATCTGAGTGTTGCTCCAGATCCTAGGATTACTCCAGTCTGATCATAATGTCCCTCCCATTCTTTATTGCAAGAACTATTCTGCCCTTTGTGTCAAATATGGGCACTACAAGTCCAATTCTCTTTAGGCATCCAAGTCTGTATTCATTAGTGCAGTGTGTCACGGTATCTTTCCATTTGGAATTTTTGATCAAATTATACTACAATTTAAGCCCTGATTAAGTCCCTATCACAGGACAAAACACGTTGGCTACATTAGATTTTAATGGAAAAAAAAGAGGCGACAAATAAAGGACAATTGGATGAAAATTGAAAACCGAGTCTGTGCCATATATGAAATTACTCTCTGACTGCATGTCTTGTATAATGAACTAAATATATGTTGAGTGCTGATCATTCTTTTTTGATACTCCATACATTTGGAAGAGAGCTTTAGTGTGGCCTTCATCCACAATTGGCTTGAGACATTGTTAATCACATCTTGGATCATCCCACAGTAGCATTTAATTCTCACAGCTTTCTATTATCTTTAATGTATTTTTTTATTTTTTATAGAATGCATGAGGAATTATTGTAAATCTGAAAAAAGACTGTCATCACTCAATTTATTCTTTATCTCATTCTTGGATTTGTGCACAAAGCAGTTTTTTGCTTTACACTCTGTAAGGATTTTTATTATTTGCTGTTGTCATTGATTGACTTGGAGACATGAGTCTCCACACAGCCTAACAATGTAAACAGCTGATATTCTTTATACCCACAGCGCTATGAGTAGCAACCAAGCTAGGACCAGGAAAGATGCCATTAACAGTGACAGATGTCCTCTTAGGAGAGTATATTGTCAGGTCTGTCAGGCGTTGGATGCTCAAAAGGCAACCTCGGACTGTGAGTTACCCGTTAAGCCCCAGGTTTTACAGTATTGGTCTGCCCAAGGTTGGGCAGACCCCTTCCAGTAGCCACAATGCCGCTACCACTTGGAAGTGCCTAAGTCGATATTTAATTCCAGAAGGAATCCCAGAGGAGTAAAAAAGCCATGAGGCAAAAAACTTCCTTATGGCAGCAACCCCAGGTAGTATGGAACTGAGGAATAACACAACCAGGCAGGGACGAACTGAAGATGCAGAAAAAAGGAGAAAATCTACCTTTTAGGAACACAGGAAGAAATAGGAGCGAGGAAACACACCCACAGGAACAAAAAAGTGCTGTGACGCAAGCAGCCAAGAAAAAGTGGCCGTATAGACTATTAGAGCAGGAAGTAGCTCCCAGGAACACCCAGAATTCCTTCCCAGAGGAAGAACATGAAGACGCTGACAGAGTACTCCCAGCTGACTCTCCCATGGAGAAGAATTAAGTCATGACACCGGCAGGTCGCCCACTCTAAGGTAAGTGTTTAAGACAGCAAATGAGACTGCTGACCGGCCTCTTCCCTGCTGACCTCATGCAGCGCATCCCGTCAATACAAGAACAGAGCGAGGGTTACTGCCAGGCGGTACGCTGACACAGCATAAAACTGTATTCAACCAAAATACACAGAAGCACACCAAATAGTTGTAACTATTATCCAAAACTACAAAGAAAATCGGTATATGAATGGAATTTCTTTCACACTGTGTGTATCAATTCGCCATAGATCAATATCCTTTTTGTAGAAGTCCACAAAGAGTCTTGAATCAAGTCCTTTTGTTTATTTTATTTCATTTCTTTAAGCACAGAGAACAGTAGCAGCCGACGTACGTTTCGCCCCCCCGGGCTTTCTTAAGGCTCGGATGTGTAGATTGGATTCATATTCATAAAATTATACGCATGGGGTTGATTGACTACCCTCCCTGCTGAAATATCCCGGAGTGAATGTATTGGGTGAAATGTCAATCAACACTGGTGGTGACGTTAGCTTCTTAGCAGATATATTTATCTCCTCTGAAAGATATTAATCACAATAACGTTTAGCTCTGTACTTCGGACCTTGATAAGTCCTCTCTCAGTCTCTCTGTATTTTCCGCTCTTCGTGACCGGCAGCAACTGAGGTTAAAAGCTGCAGTTGAGATATAAAACCAATAGATACCTTCACAGAAGAGCACAATGGAGAGGGGAAGCTTGTTTCATTACACTACCAACAGAGGTCCTCACAGAAAAGTACAATGGTGTCATAACCCTTCCTGGACACTTTGGAAGAATGAGTTGTGCATAAGGCACACAACTTGGACATCGAGAGAAAATACATACAGCACTGCTTTGCACCTAGGTTCAGGTTTTCCTCAAGCAAGTGTAATAAGCAAACATATTAACTAATGCAGGACCACATTTGCCATGAACTAATGTCCACTACTAAACCTTTAAATTTTAGTTATTTAGGAAAGAGACGTGCACCCCCGTGAAGGATGGCAACTGTACAACTTTTCTGGGATTCCTCTAACATTCGGGAAATTTTGCACACAAGAGCCCATATTACTTAGAGGGCGCATTTCCCCTGTTTGTGTCATGGTGCACATTTAAGTGTGCAAAGTAGCTGTTGAAAAGCTGCTCCCTGTTTCGCTGTGCAGTTAGCAATCTGCCTGCACTTTAAAAAGGGATTAGAGATCTTTTTGCAGTTGGGTGCCATAAGTGACTGCACCCGCCTGCAGAACGATGTCTGAGGTGTCCATGAGACCCCCTTTCATACCTTGAGAGGGCTGCCTCTAGGGGGTGCTGTGACGGTGCGCTATCTGTTTGTAGTGCACTTTCAGTGTGCCTCCTAAGAGCATGTTTGCCTCTCCACTGAAGTCGGCAATACAGCATTGGCACAGAGGCTAATTCCCATATTTGCATGGTGCCATGCCCTCATGCAAATGAGGGAACACCCTTTCTCGATAATGCTGGCGCTACATGTGTACCAGTGCTATTTGTATTACAAAAGGGGCCGCACAAGCGTCTGCGGACCCTTTTGTAATACCAAAGTGCCCCAGGGGGACATAAAGTGGGCGCAAATGCCCGTTGAGGCTTTGGGGCAATTTCTGTCATGCGGCCCAAGGAATGTTTATAATGGCAACACCAATGTATTGAAAAGAAGAGCAAGGGCTGCAAAGCTGCAGTATTTCCAAGGGTGGTTACTAGAAGCCCCTCTAAAGTCAGACACAATTGCTTGAAATGTCAGTCACAAACCTGAAGGGGGTATGGCTTCAAACTAGAAATTTGCATACACTTTTGCTACTGTAACTTGCTAATTTTTCTAAAGGATAAATGCATTTACCAAAGCTGGTTGACAGTGATAAGTCAACTCTGCAACTTACAATAAATGTCTTGAGTGTTATGGAAATAGTTTATAATACCCTACTATACATAGACATTAGCTGTCACTGGGGACTAAAAGAGTCTAAAAAATTCAATTCGTGGAGATCTATATGTCAATTAAAAAGTGGGATGTGACTTCATCCTGGAAATATCTTTATACATTCTTGCTCTTTTTTTAAGAACAAAAAAAAATCAAAAGCTGTTTGCTAGTTACACATCAACATTGCAATTTACAATGAATGTCTTTATTGGTATGGAAGTAGTTAATAACATTCTACTGTATATAGAGATTAGCAGTCCCTGGGGAGAAAAAGTGTCTACAAAATGATATTATTAGGGAACTATTTTTCAGGTGTGTGAATTCAATTGCACTATACTGCCAGCCAAGACCCTGGCCAAAAAGGAGTACAATGTAGGTGGAAAACGTGTTGCACACTACTACCAACAGAGATCCTCAAAGAAGAGTACAGTGGAGATGCCTGGAAAGCTGCAGTTGTACTACACTACCAACAGCGGTACTCGCAGAAGAGAGCGATGGAGATGGAAAGCTGTGTCTTCAAGCTATAAATTTGTAGAAGAAATTTTTGGCACATTTTAAAAGTTCATTATTAGTGTGCACATTTTTGTTAAAATCAGTCTACTTCACAATAATGCTTTCATTAAATACCTCCCCAGACTGTGATAAATCTCAGTGGAAGATTAGCACACCAGGCCCTTGCTGGAGGACATCTTTATAATGCTTATTCACCCCTCTTCAAATGCTGCTGTGCTGCACAGGGGAGTCTTTAAAGCAATTACTCTCTGTGCCAGTTCTTATGTACATTAAAGACGAGTGGAAACATGAGTATGCATGAAATTGTGCACTAATGTGCTCACGCACACCCAAATCCTCTCTCCTAACCCAAGAAACATATTTATTTTAATGAAAACTGTTGGGCGCCAGGACAGAGCCTGAAAAGCCTAGGGCTGTCCAAAGCCAGACTGGCTGTAGAGGACAGCGGGCATTTCCCCGGGAGGCTGAAAGGGTGGGGTCGGTTTTGTTACTGGGGGCTGGTTTTTCAGCGTTGGTGCAATATCAGCCTCCAGTAACAAAAGCAGAGGCAGTTTTGTTACCCAGCAGCGCTTCATGCCAGCTGCCCCCCCTCCCCCCCCCCCCCCACTGTGGGTGGTGCCAGTCCGACAAAACTGCCTGGGTTGCTTTGGGTTCCCAGTGCTCTCATGGGGCTGTCTGTTCACCCTAAGGACACACTTTGTGGGTGGTAGATTTCATGATTTGCTAATTTCCTCAGGTCTGATGTCAGCACATACTGCAGGCTCCCTTCACCCTCTGGGCCTGAATCACAAAGGTAAACATATGCTTTTGTGTAAATTTACTATTCTTTTGTTATTCACAAACTAAAAATTTGATTTCACTAACACCAATTTTACTCTCCTGAGACTCAGCACTGGTGGTGGTGACTCCGCACAGACTTAAATAGAAAGGATCCAGGCTGCACGCATTCCTTTGCTGAAAAGGTTGAATAATGAATGAATCCTGTTTGTGAGCTGGGTAACATGAACTGTTTAATGGACTTACTCAGTAATCGTAGATGGCATGGGCGACAGGACAGAATTAGCAGAAATGGATAATCGTGCAGTAAATTGTCTTTTAAAATCACCAGCTACTTTGTGCTTTGGCAGTTGAGGTTTTTTATTTTCATGTCTGGGTTTTGACAGCACAATTGTCAAACAGACTTATATTCTCTAATAGAGGTCTAGCAGATTTTGAATCCGCCACCATCATTCATTAGCCTTTTTCAAGCAGCCTCTTTCCTCCATTGACTTGTGAGTTTTTTCAATCATTTCTTGGCTCAGCCCAGTAGAGTATTTTTCCAAAGATTCAAGATTTTTCCATCACTTCATATTACTAACCGTATGGTTATAGCTCCGTTTCCAATTGAGTTCTCACCTAGAACCTCGTGCCGGGTTGTTTTCCTGCAACAGGTCTCCTGTCGCCTCTTCAGTTTTCAATTCCCCCTGTGTCTGCTCTGCTGGCTAACACTGCTTGCTCCTTTTCCCTCTACACGTGTGTAGTGCTCCTCATTTTCCTACCCCTGTGTGACATGGAACATTCTACCACCTTTTTCACCTTTGTGTTGCTACTCATTCTTATCAACGCCCTCTTTCAGGTGTGTCTTGCTCATTGCAGCGCCCACTGTTCCCACCCATTCGTTTCCATGCCATTACTTTAACCTCCCCACAATTTCTCTATCACTTCTTGTTACCCTGTCACTCGCCTCTTCTTTCCTCATGGTAATCTCAGTTTCCTCACTGTTAGAAATGGGGTTCTGATTGGCTAGTGTATGCGCCTAAGCCAGACAGAACCCATCACTCTATTTAGGGCAAGTAAGTTACACACAAAAGATAATCTATGCTCACCCTCTGGTAGCTTTGCTCAGAGCAGCCAAGTTTATCATCTAGAAGCAATGTGCAAAGCATTTTCACAACACTCTCACACAAGAACACAATGAACACATGTAGGAAAGTGCCCCTTTTTGTATGGTTACTCCTCACTTTTTGCCTGACACATGATGCACTTTGACTTGGTGTGGGCTGTGTTCCTTCCAATCACGTTGCCGGGACTGTGTTCTTTCCTAAAGCTGTACTTTTATACCATCAATTGGCATCTCTGGCCACAGGTAAGCCCCTTGTAAAAGGTACCATGGGTACCAAAGACACACTGACCATTGAAGGCCTCTAAAGCCTACAACACCTATTGTACCACCCTCAGAGGCCCTGTACCCCAACACCCACACACTGCCATTTCAGGCTGCATGTTTTGGTACTGAGAAAAGTGAAGAGTTGACCTGGTACACATTCCTGTATACCAGGTCTACAATCCACTGCCTGTGACCCAGGTAAGTCATCCATCTAGCAGGGTGCACTAGACTACAGGTGAGGGTACAGTGGAATGAACTCTGTACCCCTACAATGTACAAGTCTATTCTTAGACATTGTAAGTGCAGTGAACCTATAAAGATCATATGGTCTGGGTGTTGGTCATTGCGAACTCCACAGTTCCATAATGGCTTCACTGATACCTGCGAAGTTTGGCTGCAAACGTCTCAACACATTAAATCCACACTGATGTCAGTGTGGGATTTAATGTAAAATGAACACAGATGCCCCTAGAAAAACAACCAGACCTAATGTGGTTCCTGAATGGCTGCCCACCATTTGACACCACCAGACAGGTTTCTGGACCCCTGTGTAGAGAGCCTCCACTCTCTGGGTCCAAAAACAATGCCCATCCTGGACAGAGGTGTCATACCTAATTCCCCAGGATGGGTTGGGTCCATGAAAGGGGAAGCTTCCCAGCCTTTTGCTGCCACCAGTGGTAGAGCAATGCGTAACCTTGATGAAATCTAGCTCTGTTTTGTGTTTCAGACAGACTGCATTTAAAATGGCACTCAGATTTTGGTGCAGGTGAAAACACATGGCACGTGAAATATGAAATGAGGTCTAGTCAAATGCTTTTTAAAAGTGGCACTTTTGGTGCATGCAAAGTGAATGACATGAAATGAGGCCTGGTCAAAATGCTTTCAGTCTGAAATGCTTTCATTTAAAACCGTGCTTAATTAATTAATCATGGATGTTTAATGTATTGAGTTTAGATTTAACCTCACTATAGAATGTGCATTTAATATAGGGAAGGTTTTTTTTTTACTTTTAAAGTAGCACATAATTGTGCTGAATTAACATGTGTTTTTGCAGTGTAGAAAACTTGTGATTTCACTGGCCTCTTTAGCTTTGAAGATAAGCATGGAATGTGTGTTCTCTCCTCCCAGCTCCGTTTCCTTGTAATCTACACTCCCTGTTTTCGTCTCAAGAGACTTTGACTTTGTTGCATATTTAGACAATGCATCTTCAGTTCATAATACATCTTGCTTATAATATGTATTAATTAGTCAACTATGCACCAACACTGCATGTGGGGCAAACGCATTTTGCATAAAAAGCTATCTAAAACATTACAGCATGTTGTTATGAGTATGCATTAACTGTGTGCTCTTTGAAAAATTGCACTTGTGCATGTTTATGCTATGTTGTACATTGCACATTTTTGTATATTGTTCACAAATAATATAACAGCTGCTTTAAACTAATAGCTTTTTCTAGGTAATAACTAATACAGGGTACTAGTTTGGGGGGAGGTAAACATAATGGGTTTTATTTTATAAATTAATATTCTTTTGTGTTTGCTTTGTTTTTGAGCCCAAAATAAAGTGGAATGCCTAAGAATCCAGCATGGCTAAGAATCGTTAGCAGTGTGCTGAATGAGAGACGCATGCGCAGACAGAAGATTGTGCCAGCTGCATGAACTGCCAAGTGCCAAGTGCTTCAAGTGAGGACACATGGCTCAAGCCCACAGTGAACTGTACCCTCCTGTCATTGTGCCAATGTACCAGTGTCATTCCTGCGTGTGATGTGAAAGTGAGAAGTAAATGTAATGATACATTTTTCAATCAAAATATTGCAATATTTGTATAAATATTGATTGTGAAACATATGACTGTATTAAGCCTTAACACTTCCTTTGTCAGAACTGGTATGGGGTTGGATTTGAAATGAGAAGAGGATGGTAAGACCCTCATGCCACCTATGCTAACCAATCACAGTGCAAGTTTCTACTGAAGCTGCAACATTATTAGTATAGTCAGCCAAGATTTAGAGTATACAAAATGACCCCATAGGGGGTGTGTCAGCCGTAGAGCCTTAAGCTTAGAAGAGAGAAGGGAGAGTACCAGATATGACCAGACATCATATGGGTTAGGTACGTGAACGTCGTGGGTGCAGCCTGGGAGGAGATTGCGTCTGAGGAGAGACAGACGGAGGAGGGGGCAGAGAGGCATAGGCCAGCCTTGGACATCATATTTTTGCAAGGCAGATCACATACCTCTGTGGACTTGTGAAGGAGAGGCATTTTCAAGGAGCAGCCTTCCTGTTAGACAATGGAGAGGGAGAGAGATAGATTGAACAGACCAGGGCAGAGAGAGAGCAGCTGATGGAACAGGTTTAGATTTAGATGCTAAAACTCTACGTTTATGCTTTGACTAATTAACTAGTTTTGAAAAGATGTATTTGTCTTATGCATTTATTTCTCTTTATGGGTGATTGTTGCCAATTAACAATTATTGATTAGCCTTGCAAAACTAACTTTTGAATTATATTTTTCCTGAACTCTTTAAAGAATTCTGACTGACATTTGATGCCTCATTCCCTTCCTTTATGGAGTGCTTTGTATGCAACCTATGATATGTTATTTATTAATTCTATTTTCCCTATTTTCATTTCTGTAACCTGATTGATATTTGACTATTGAATAAAGGGTCAGAGAACCTTAACTTTTACCTACAAAATAAAACCCTTTAAAATACTCACAATTCTCTTTACTAGCTTAAATATTAATTACATTTAGATTTTTCATGTTTATGTAAAGTTTCCTGGAAGTGATACACGGTGGCAAAGGTCCATCACCTATAAAGCGGTAAACCAACAAACGTTTTGCACCGATGGTGAAGTGGCAAGCAACTGGGAGCCACTGTGGGCGTGCGGTGCAGCTCCAGGCTGAGAGTACCTTATAAAAAAGAGGGGCTCCCCCAGCCACTCGTCACTCCAGAGCGTCGCTGGGTGGGGAACTCCGATAGGGATACCGGCGGGCCTCAGGGACGGAGCCCACCTACTCAGCTCACATGGGAAAAGCGAGTGTGGCTTGCACAGCAGCATGCCCATTTGTGAAGTCCAGTATTCATGAAGGGAAGGGTGGGCGAGGGGGGGGGGAGGGAATGGCAGCCGGCAGATAGAAGCAGTCGCAGGCTGTGCTCTACGTCGGCACAAACGAATCAATACTAGATGTGAAATTAAGAAAAAAAAGAAGCTGTGGCGCCAGGGCAGGTATCCCTAGGTTTTAAACAACCTGCCAGTTGGATTTTCTAAAGAAATCCTCACTGTTTGCAGAGATCCGTGGGAGACGGCGACGGTCGGAGGGGGAGAGACGCCACAGAGGAGCCACTGGTCGGAAGCAGCAGCTCAGATTGGGCGTGTCAGGCTCACCGCAGCCAGGATCGTCTTCCAGAGCAGCAGGAATCGAGCGGCCAATTTTGTGGTTCCTGGTTTGAAAGCACCAGCAGTTTCTGGGGTTTTTCCAAGGATCTTTTTGAAGACTAAGTTGTGGCACGGCCAGGTGGTGGTGCGGCTGGTGTCAAAACGGGGAGTTGATTCATTTGGAAAACGCTGATTTTTGCTCATGGCATTTGCCAATGACCCCAGTAAGGAGGAAAAGGGGGCCTAAATTAAAAGTAGAACGGGGGTCATAGGCGAGGAACAGCAAGCAAGGGGGGGATCCTGCTGAGACACACACAAGGGCAAAAAAGTTAAACAGATATACCCTCAGAAGTAGGGATATCTGGGGCAAAGATTGGTCCCCCTCTGAGGCAAATGATAAAGAATTCATTCCGCATACGGTGCAGAATAACCCCCAAAAGTCCGTTAGAGTCCCACAAAACAAGAAGGTCCTGACAAGGAAGACCTTGGCAACCAAGTAGAATAAAAAACAAACTAAAACAAAATCAAAATCTGCAAACATTCGTGTGACTCCATCATTGCGCTCTTACTTTAAAGTCCAACCCCGATTCTCTCAATCTACACAATCTGCTCAACTCCCTCAGGATAAGCAGCAAGGTCCTGAATACACTCCTTTGGAGACAACAAGTAACTGTCGTGATTGGGTACAACCAATTTCTGTAGAACTACCAAAAAAAACAAATATCAGCAGAATAGGAAACAATGTGAATTCTATATCTTTAGAAAACAGAATTGCTCCCATGGCATCCTCGACTGAGATAGACAATGATGTAAGCGTTAGCCCAACTTCTAGCACCGAGACCCAAGGGAATCAACTTAGTCAACAGAGAAGTGAGCTAAGAGAGGAGTCAAGGACTTTAATTACAGATTACAACCCAGAGGCTCAGTCATCTACAGAAGGACTACTAGTTACCCTACTCACAGAAATCAGAGAAAAATTTGCAATCTCAGAAAGTAACCAAACGAAAATTCAAACAGTTTGTGAAACGCTAGAAACAAAAATGGATGATAGAACAGAAATAGTAGGGGCTATGGAAACAGCCGTGGGAGATTTCACAAAGCAAGCAGAAAAAAATAGACTGGAAATCTCGAGACTGCAGGGTAGCGAGAAAGATGTGAGGGACTAACTAGAAACCTTAGAAAACAACGCAAGATGAAATAACATTTGGCTCCTAAATATCCCCGAAGAGGGGGAGGGAGGAGATATAAAGACTTTTATTATCAGTCTTCTCACTGAACTGCATTCTGATATAGATAGACAGACCTTAGAGGATGACATAAAAAGAGTTCATTGGGTTCCATTCTCCAAAAGACCTGGGGAAAAAACCCAGATAAGGATACTGGTTAACTTTAAACCTTATGCACTGAAGGAAAAGATCCTGGCTGTGGGCCCAAAAGCCGGTGTGTATAACAAAGGGGACTGGACATTCTGCATTAGATCAGATATTTCATGCACTACACAGGACAAACAGTGGGAGTTAGGGACATCTTTGCAAGAATTAAGAAGTTTGAGTGCAACAGCTAACTTACGATTTCCCGCTACTCTAAAAGTAAGGTGGAACAACAAAATGTCCAACTTTAAGGATCCCGCAGAAGCTAATGCCCTGATCGCCCAGATTAAAAGTACGTCCAAATGAGAAACGTTAACATTGTGCCCGGATAGAGACAGAGTCAGAAGTTAGAGATATTTGAGGTATACCTCTAGTATCAAGGGAGGGTTCCACAGGGTGGGTGGTCAGAAAGGGAAGGAGGGAATGGGCCACAAATAAAATGAACATTTTGAAAATTTTCTACACAGGGTGGGAGAGCAAGTGAGAAAAAAGAAAAAAAATCCTCATTTATAAACAGTCGAATTTTCCAAATTGGCACAGATAAGCTACAACTTTTTAAATGTAAGCAGAAAATATAGAACATATTCCCGGAATATATATGTCTCCTATGATAGACGTAGATAGGACAGGAAAAGAAAAAAGCATGAAAATAATGTCATGGAACGTAAATGGCCTCAGGGTTCCTTCTAGAAGAAAGAAAATTCTAGAATACTTAAGACTCGCAGATAGCAATGATTTTTTTATACAAGAAACGCATTTGCTCCAAGAGGAATGGATATTGATTTTAAAAAGTAAAAAATGGATAGAACATTGTATCTGTACAACGCAGACATGCACAGTAAAAGGGGTTGCTCTTTTGTTTAAAAAAACTGTCCAAGCTATGCTTGGGGATTGCACGGTCAACCCTTTAGGTAGGTGGGCAGTTGCCAGGGCCAAAATCAACAGTTCCTGGCTGACTTACGTGGGGTATTACGGACCAAACCTGAATGACCTGGCTTCACTATATACCATACTCCTCCAATTAATCAGTATAAATGACCCTATTATATTTGGGGGAGATTTTAATTTGTGTTTGGATCCCAGTCGAGATTCAACCTCAAATAGAGCAGGGGTAAAAACACAAAACATGAGATTAGCCTTGAGACTCCTTATCACTCCCACTTATATTCCCTATTCTTGAACCAGGCCCCATCGTACTTCAACTAAAAAATAATGCTTCTTGGCACAACTTCCATCCAATCACTGAACTTGATGTCCTTAACGTCATTTCCAGACTGAAACCATCATCTCACACTAAAGATCCTCTCCCTCTCAACCAACTGGGACAAATCACTCCCATCATCAAAAATCCCACTGGTGACCCTAATGACCTAAATAACCTTCGTCCTATCTCTAACCTCCCTCTTCTCTCAAAAGCCCTTGAAAAATGCGCCCTGCTCCAACTAGATAGACACATTGATTCTTTCAATCTTCTAGACCCGCTCCAATCAGGCTTCAGAAAAGGCTGTAGTACAGAAACAGCTATGCTAAACATAATTGATGACATCCATCACGCCCTCGAAAAAGGCGAATCCTCCCTACTCATTCTCCTTGATCTCTCTGCTGCTTTCGACACTGTTAATCACATTACGCTTCTTAACACACTTAAAGATCGTTTTGGAATCAACGGTTCAGTGCTCAAATGGTTAACCTCCTTTTTCCAACATAGAACCCAGCAAATTAAAATCCACGACTGCCTTTCTAAACCTCTGCCCGTCTCCCTAGGGGTCCCACAGGGCTCTATCCTCTCCCCCTCTCTATTTAATATCATCATGGAACCCCTCACCCTCATCCTTAAACAAGCAGGAATCAATTACCACCTATACGACGATGACACACAACTTTACTATAAGATTCAATCCCGCTCAGACGTCCTTCACCTCAATGATGCCTTGAGTAAGATTCATGCCTGGTTCCACCACAACCACCTCAAACTCAACCGAAAAAAGACTGAAATCATTCTTTTCTCCCCTACGAACAACTCTCTCCCATTTCTATCCTGGATCTCTGACCTAACAGCACTCAACTGCTCTCTCACTATTTCTAACTCAGTTAAATCCCTCAGTTTTAACATTGACCAGAACCTCACTCTTACCCCCCACATAAAAAGCTCGGCCAAAAGCGCTCTCTTCACACTCCATCACTTAAAGAAAATAAAACCCTTCATTCCAGCTGACGACTTTAAATTAGTTGTCCAATCGCTGGTCCTGTCAAAAAATCATCTATGGTAACGCCATCCTCACTGGTACTCCTAAAGCCCACCGCCCCCCAACCAAATCGGTTCTGAACCTTGCAGCTAGGCTCATTAGCGACCTCAAACGGTTTGATCATATCTCCCCTGCCCTTAAAGCCCTTAAGTGGCTGCCCATTGAAGGAAGAGCTTCCTACAAGACAGCTTTCAGTACGCACAAAGCCCTGCATCAATGCACCCCGCAATACCTCACAGATAAACTTCACTTAGTTGGCTGCTCTAGACCACTGAGAAGCTCCAACACCCTCGCTCTTGTCCCTCCTCTATTAAACAAGAATACCACACAATCTCGATCCTTTTCTGGGAACGCACCATACTTCTGGAACTCCCTCCCCAAAGATCTTCGTTGCAACCCTTCTTACGCCAGCTTAAAAAAAGACCTTAAACTTCTCCTGCTTACTGGGGTCCTTAAATCCTGCCCTGAGCTCTCTTCCCTCCCCTACCTCCTATTGCTCTCTTCCCCATTTATTTATGCGATTTTCTATAGCGCAAACTTTACCCGAAGGTGTCAGAGCGCTTTACATAAGCACCAGTTGAAAAACATAAGGACTTAAGATTACATGCGTTACAAAAAGGATACACACGGAAAAAATTGCAAATGTACAAGATGTAAAGTCACACAAGGAGGAGATAGAAGTGAATATACACTAGGAGTCACATAGGAATGGTAGATAGTATAAAGGTCTACTGCATATACTAGTGATTAGAGTTATCTCTATGTACATAGGGAAGGGATACGAATGGATATACTCTAAGAGTCACATAGGAATGGTAGATAGTACAAAGGTCTACTGCATATAATAGTGATTAGAGTTATCTCTATATACATAGAGAAGGGATACTTAAGGAGAAACTCTAAGAGTCACATAGGAATGGAAGATAGTACAAAGGTCTACTGCATATACTAGTTATTAGAGTTCTCTATATACAAAGGGAAGGGATACGAATGGATATACTCTAAGAATCACATAGAAATGGAAGAGAGCACAACGGTCTACTGCATCTACTAGTGATTAGAGTTATCTCTATATACATAGGGAAGGGATATGACTGGCTATACTCTAAGAGTCACATAGGAACGGTAGATGGTACAAAGGTCTACTGCATATACGAGTGATTAGAGTTATCCCAATATACATATATATACACACATTGTAGATTCCTCAGAGTTCCGTTAAGTGGGGTCGTAGGGGGGACGTGGTCACAACACCAAGGAAGGGTGGGAGGGAATCAAGGGTAAGGAGAGAGGGCAAAGCAGAAAAGGGAAGAAACATTTGAGGAACATCAAGGGGGAAACTAGTGAAAAGGGTAAAAGACGAAGGAATGGACAAGACGACAGGCCGGGGACCAGAGAAAAACGCCTGAGAACAGCAGCAAAATGGCGGGCAGGACAGAAGGAAAAGTAAAAGCGAGGAGTGTGTCAGAGGCAACAGGAGAGTCAATAGAAAGGTCGCTAGGACAGAGGGGGAGGTCAGAGATCGCTAAAGTGGCGGAGGAGAAAGGTAGAAGAAGCGAGTCATAAAAAGAAAATGGCGGGGAGCACAAAGGTCCAAGTCCGAAAGTCCAGGAAGAGGGCTGCAATAGCCAGCAAGACCGGGGGGGGAAAAGGCAGTCCGCAGCAAAATCACAACCTCATCGTCTATGTGGAGCTGGGGCAGAGGAGTTCGAACCGGAGACCAGGGGTCAGGGAAGAAAGACCACAAGCGCCAAGGCAGCTGTTTGCAGAACGGGAGGTAGCAAAGTAAAAAACTAAGTTTAAAGGGAAGGAGGAGGGGGCCTCTCACTAGAGCGATCAACAGAGTTTCATGTGGGAAGAAAGTTGCCCCGGGTGGAAGGCTGTGCATCTTCCATGGAGCTTCGTGTTGCAGTGTCTCCTCACCCTCGCCTGCTCCAGACGCAGGCGGCGTCTCCGGGGTCGGAAGGTGGGCAGGTCCCCAACCGAGGCTCCATGGCTGCTGCTCTGAGCTCGGGCCCCCGCCGGCCGGTGCCCCTAGTGCCACCGGAGGGCAGAGCCTCAAGCAATCAGGCCGTTTGCAAACATGTGCCAGCGTCATGGGGTTTGTAGGTGAGGAAGCGCTAATTGCTGTGTTTGATGGGTCCTCCGACGCGGAAACAGCGGGCGGCTCCGGAGCTCAAGTCGGGAATGTTGGAGATTGCCGCCATTTGGAGAAGAGCGGCCGCCATGTTGAGGTCAGGCATAGGCTGGGTATGAAGCATTAAGCCGAGTTAGAAAGCTACGCTTGTCGCCGCTATTGCCCCCAATCCAAGCGCTACCTTGAACGTTGTTCCTCTCTTCACATGGGGGGTCTGCATCCGCGTTGTCGGGGAAGGTTCCCATCGCCGCAGGATTTACGCCGCCATTTTGTTCTGCAGTGTCTACCCCCTCCGCAATAGCAATTCCAAACGGGATATTCCCACGGCGGTCAAAGTGTAGAAATGACCTCCGCTGGTGCCTAACATCTTTGCACGCTGGTGGGCTCAGTTTGCGGCGCTTCTAGATGTTCGCAGCCGCTCCTTTCAGCACCAAGACCATGCGTGGACCGGGAGCCGAGTCGGCTAGCGGCCGCCAGGGCACGCCCCGCCCATCTCTCATCTTCCTTCGCCCACTAACCACTTGCTCCAGTCTTTCCTACATGACCTGCCTCATCACACCGAGTATTACCGAAACCTCCCCCCCCTGCCTCCCCCTTTCCCTTACACTTCCCCCCTCTTCTCCATCCTCTCCCCCCCACACTAGGCTAATCTCTCAAGACTTGCTGTAACCCTTTGCAACTCATGTAATGTGATGGTATAAAACTAGAGTTGTTACCTTCTTGTGGGGTTTTGAATACCACCTCATTGTAAACCTATTATATGCAAATAATTGTATCTATTTATAGCTGTTTGAAATTGCCTTAACTATCCCCCTCCTTTACCTCTCCCCTTCCTTACCCTGCCTCCCTATTTTACATCCTTTCCCTCTCTCTTTAGCCTAATCCCTCATGATTTGCTGTAATCCTTGCCAACTTGTTTTGTTTAATTCGATTGTGTAATATTTAAATTGCTTTCTATCGTCTGTATTAATTTCTGAATACTACCTCAATGTAAATGTTGCTATATTACAATGTACACTCATGTAAAGCGATCTGATACCCCCGGGTCCAGCTAGCTCTATATAAAATATGTTAAATAAATAAATAAAATAAATAATATTAGATATAGGGTTAGTAGATATTTGGAGAGAGATGAGTTATAAGACAAGGACATATGGAGGTAGTTTTACCTTTCATAACAAGACGTGTGCTCATCGTTCTAGAATTAATTTTTTTCTAGTCGATGTTGCTACATGTAAAAAGACCATTAAGGTTAGCCACATCCCGGAACACATGTCTGACCGCTCTGCGGTTCCCATAGAGATTGCTATGGTTAAAAGCCCGTCCCCTCGTAGATGGACTCTAAATCGTACATTACTTTTAGAAAACACAGTAATTGATAAATTAAAAATAGCAACCAAAGAATGTTTTTAATTCAGTCTTAACTCAGCTTGCCTTCATGTGGTATGGAACTCGTACAAGGCATTTTTTAGAGGGATTTTAACAACTCTCTCCATTACCCAATCTAAGAGAGTGAGGGAGGAAATTAGAAAATTAGAAGCAGACATACACATATACCAGGAAGAATTAGGCAAAGCTCCTGGGAATCAGAATATTATAAGAAATTTAACGGCGGTGAAACATAAGCTTACAGATTACCTAGAAGTAATAATTAAAAGAAAATGGGAAGTTAGCAGACTATCTCACCACAAATACGGGGAGGGGTGTGGCAAACTTTTCGCGTGGAAAACGAAAGCTGATCAATCTAGAAATTGGATAAAGGAACTTTGTTGTTTAAACACTGGTAATATTATTAGTGATGATTCTGGGATTTGTTCAATTTTATGAAAATGTATACACAGAAGAATTAGTATTAAAAGAAGACCATATAGATAGCTTTCTCTTCAAGATAGATCTTCCCATTCTTCAAAGTGATGAACAAATGTATTTAAATCGCCCCATAACTTTTAAAGAGGTTGTTCAAACTATTAGCGCATTTAAAAATGGGAGAGCTGCTGGCCCTGATTCTATTCCAAATGAGATTTATGCTCTTTTAAGGGAAGAGCTTTCCCCTTTTCTTCTTCAGCTTTTTAATACAGCTTTCATAGAGGGCCAAGACCTCCCAGCATCATGGGAAGAAGCTACCATAACTATTTTACTAAAACCAAATAAAAATCTGAGATCCTGTGAATCCTACAGGCATATTTCACTTTTAAATAGTGATCACAAATGAGACACTCAGATCATAACTAAACGCCTGGATAAGGTAATAGGGTCACTAATACCTCCAGACCAGAAAGGATTTATGAAAGGAAGGCAGCTCTGTGAACTAACGCACAAATTAATCGGGGCAATAGATATGGTGCAAACATATAAGACTACACTAGCTATAATGACCATTGATGCTGCTAAAGCATTCGACCGAGTCAGTTGGTCATTCCTGTTCAAAATGATTCAATGCCTCAATTGAGGAGAAACCTTCTTAACAGCAATAAATCTATATATAAAAATCCATAAGCCAAAATTCTCATCAATCGTAATCTTACAAGACCAATAAAAATAGGTAGGGAAGCCAGACAGGGATGTCCCCTTTCCCCTCTTCTTTCCAATATATATATTGAACCCCTTGCCTACCAGAACATTACTCCTTTCAAATGTAATGGATGGGAAAAGAAAATCGGACTCTATGCCGACGACCTTATAATCCTCATGGGTGACCTAGAGCAATCACTTCCTGTGATATGGGAGGAATTGGAATGTTTTGGGAGGGCGTCAGGATATCTGATTAATCAACAAAAAACAGAGTTGATGAAATGGAACACCAACTTTAGGAGTGATCTTACAAAGAAAGAAATCAGATATCTCTGCATTCAAATAGTCCATAACATCAACAAGATAGCTCAGTTAAATTTTGAAAAAGTTACAAAAACGGTTAAATTACAACAATAATCTTGGGGTGCTCTCTCACTTTCTTTTTGGGGTAAATCGTACCTTATAAAGATGTCAATCCTTCCAAAATACACTTTTTTGTTTAATACTATTCTATTAGAATTCCCAAATGCCTGTTTCAGTAAGGTGCAAGGGATCTTTTCCGGGTTTCATTTGGGGAAATAAAAGTCCAAGAATAGCTCTAAAAAAATTTAGAAGAAAGAAATCCCACGGAGGTATTACTACCCCTGACCTATATTTCGATTATTACGCTTTTCATCTAAAGAATTTTTGACAATTTTTGATGGAAAGCTCAGTTTTCTCGCCGGCTAGTTTTTCTCACCAAGCAGGGTATTTCCTCCTGAAATCTGGCCCCCCAAAATACTTTAAGAAGGTGAGACTGAAGAATTTGGTGGCAGCAATTAAGCGTTGGTCCCAGATGAGACGACTCTTAAAGATTCCATATTACAATGGCGCAGCACCGATCTGGGACTCTGCTGGAACTCCGGCCTGCTTGGAGGACACCCTTGCTGTTCCCTTACGATCGTGTGGTATCGGTACATGGGGGCAACTCATTGTGGATGCAGAATTAATCTCATGGTCACACTTCTCTGTGATCTGCGAGCATTCAGTCTCAAAATCAAGTACTATCAATTGTTAATTTGGGTAAAAAGGTAGAAGGAAATACGGATTTGGCGTTAAAAATCTGTACACGTAAAAAAAGACCGAAAGAAGTTGCAGAGTGGTATTGGTTGCTGGTTCAAGGTGAAGAAGACACACAATCCTCATTTACAACGATATGGAAGAAGAACGTACTGGATGAGGATCTTAAAAAATGAGTATCTTTGTCACTTTCATGGTCTTGCGTTAATTTTGCACCTCTAAAAAAGAACCATCTTTTCACAGTACATAAAGCATATTGGAAACCACAGAAGTTATCAAGAATGGGGAGAAATGTCCGAAATTTTAGATAAAAGGCGAAAGAGGTGCATATGTTCTGGTGCTGCCCGACAATATATTCCTTTTGGCAGAAAGTGGGTAAGACCATATCAGGTATTATGGGCCAAGAGATAAAACGAACTATACTGTCAATAATTTATGGGCTAAAACCAGGGGACATAAATGGGTGAATTCTAACAAAAAATCACAAAGCTCTTTTTTTCACACTTATCTTGCTAGCTCGGAGAGAACTCTGCATTAAATGGATTTTGCCCTGCTCCCCTATGGAAAGAATAATGGATTTATTCCATTCAGAGGGTATCCGCATTAGATCAAGCTAGTAAACAGGCCAAGAAAAACGGATTTTGGGGGAATCTGGGATGAATGGGTTGAGATGTCTGCTCAAGTTGCACTGCACTGAGTATTATATAAAAAAAATTATATTTAGTTTTCTTTAACTTTTGTTACCCATACATGGTTTTCCCTTTTTCCATCTCCTATATATTTTTTCGTTTTTATTTGTTTTTTTGTTTTTGTGGTCCAATGATTAAGAATATGCTAAAGAGGCTGCTGGGTGGCAGGGCCACCAGGATTTCAAAAAGGAAAAGCACCTGTCTAAAAGAAATAACAATATCAGGTGTTATTTCCCTACCAAGAAGCTAAATTTGTTGTCCTGGAGATAAAAGCTATCTCTCTCTCCCTTGCGAAGTGACCGGGGATAAATAACACCTTGCTAACTTGGTTTGGTTGATATAACCCTTTCTTTAATTTAAAGCATATTGTTTATAAATGAGGACACAAAAAAAACGGTAAGGGCGGGCGTGACTTTCCTCACCGGGCCCCCTCCACAGCATGAAGCAAGCAGAGTTGCTCCACTACCATGAGCCAACTCCCTGGGGCTACAATGCTGAGCTTCCTTTGCAGCTGCAGCATCTCTCTCTGGCTGGGGAGGTGGCACTGAGGGACAAGGAATGAGGGAGAAATCACTTGTGGCTCCCTGCAGTACACAGTGTTCCACACACACTTCTCTACCAAAAGTGCTAAACGTGCGTGAATTAAAGGTGAAGAGCACTCCACGTGGTCTTACAGAAAGCGAAGCTCCCACCATGTGCTGATTTAACCAAAGAGCGCGCCCTTCAGATGTAGCATGAACAGAAGCGCTCAGCATATGCTGGTTTGTAGGGCACATGGCAAGCTACAAGCCCAGGGAGAGAACTGGGGCACAAAGCAAGGAGCTGGCAGGTCAGCACAAGAGTCCAGAGGCAGGGTGACAGCCTCTCCAGCACCCAACAGGCAGCAGGACAGCACAACACAGCAAATAGTCCAAATGGTGATTCGTCCTGGCAGCACAGCAGTCAGTCCTCTGGCAATGTGCAGCATGTATAGTCAGCAGCATCTGGTTACAAGAGCCCCTGTACTTATACTCAAAATTGTCTTTGTTCAAGGAGTGACTTCAAAGGAACTCTTTCAAGTGGACAGCAATCTCTTTCAACCCAGTCCTGGCTCCATATGTCATTGGGGGTAAATCAACTCTTTGTGTGAGGGCAGGACACAACCCTTACAAATGTAAACTGAGGAATGCTGTCAGCCTAGAGGAACATTAATATGTAGATGAATGCAGATATAACCCCTATCAAACCCAGCCCCTCTTGTATTGTGACTGTCTGGAAAGAATGCACCAAGTGTATCTGTCACTGTGTGTTGGAGTCAGACTGCAAATCAGAAAGAGTCATAAGCATAGAGAAATGCTTACTTTCTAAAAGCATTAGACACACAGATGATGGACGTAATGCAGAACAAATCAAATCAAACATTTACCCCCAGTCAAGAGACCCGGGCCAAATCCATAGTTCTTTTGCTCACCATGCCACCCTAGTTTAGACCTAGTCATATGCAAATCAGTCTTGACCCTGCTCCTCATGGGAAAAGTCCAGCTCGAACTGCCATGCCAGGTCCTCCTTGGACCTGAAACAAGCATCCTGGGACCGGTTTCGGGGCTTCTAACCTCATCAGACAAGCTAGCTTGAATCCAGTAACACAGTGAGCCCGGGACCCACGTCTGGGCATACCTGGCGCACTTAGGGCGAGAAAGCAAAAGTGGCATTTCTAAAATAGTAATGTAGAATCCAACTACACCAGTATGCAAGATTTATCACCACCATTCTAAACATACCAAAAGTAGCAACCCCAGTCCTTTCTGATTAGGAGTTACCACTTAAAATATATGAAAGGCAATTTCCAATGCTAGCCAGGGGTAGGCCTCACAGCAGTGAGAAACAAAAGAGACTGATTGTCACTACCAAGACATGCCACACATAAAGGCACATGTCCTACTTTTTACTTACACCGAACCCTGCCCATAGGGCTACCAAGGGACTACCTTAGAGGTAACCTTTGTATAATAAAAAGGGGGTTTAAGGCTTGGTAAGTAGTTTTAAATGCCAAGTTAAAGTGTCACTAAACTGTGCATGCATGCCCTGCAGTGGCAGGCCTGAGACAGGTTTGAGAGGCTGCATCTATGGGTGGCACAAGCAATGCCGCAGGCCCACTAGTATTTAATGTACAGGTCCTGGGTATATGGTATGCCACTTTACAAGGGACTTACAAGTAATTAAAAATGCCAAACAGGTGTAAACTAATCACACCATGTTTAGAGATGAGAGCATCATGCACTTTAACACTGATTAGCTGTGGTAAAGTGCCCGAGCCAACAAAAAGAAGGTCAGAAAAATAGGCATAGGGACGTAAATGGTTTGGGGAATATGTTGCGGTTTTGCATGCTTCCTATTGTCCCTATGTTCCCCGCTGCTCGGCTAGTTTGTAGGTCATCAAAATATTAGTAGTGTTTAGAGTGGAAGGAGCATCAGTTGGAGTAGGCTAAGCAGCAAGGATGCTGCTCCTGGTGGGGCCTACCTGTAACCTACACTAAATCTAATAAACCTATATCTTGTTTAACTAACGAGGGTCCATTTTCAGTATAACAGATAACCCTGCATTACAGCTCAGGTCAAAGATTCACTTATTCCCTCCCTCCATACTCTGCCTGCACTCCTGGTCCCACAGCAACATGAATAGACCTGCGGGAAAGAGAAACCCTTGTGCTAGTGCTTGTTTTTTATACAAACAAATGGTGGTCTATATAAAAGCTCACGTGCCTTCATTACCACCTATTACCACCTATTTTTATTCCTTTGAGCAATTAAACATTAGTGGCAAGGGACCTTCCAGTGTAGACGTTTCTTTCTTTCTACATCACCGAAACAATATAAGGTGCTTCCCAGAGAGCTCACTTTGGTGTTCCTCGAGGTCCTATTCTATATCCTCTTCCTTTTCCCTTTATAATATTCCCTTGTTATTCTATTATTTCACTTCATGGTCTTAACTTTTATTCCTATACTGATGATCAAATCTTCTTTTAACTTCCGTATTTCACCATCTCTCTTCATGAACATGTCTACACCTGCCCATGGGCTGTGAAGACTTGAATGTTATTTCATTTTTTAAACTTAGGGGCTGGGGGCGTGGTCTGGCCACGTAGGAAGATGGCCGCCTGCTAAGTGAGCTCCGCCGAGGGACGGACCCCCGACGAGCTTCTATGACTTGCCTGCTGGAGCGGGACATCCTTTCCCTCATGGCAGTGTTCCGGGACTCGTGAGGATTCCAGCGGTGTTCTTCTTCTCTGGGGAGCGGCTCCTATTCCCATGATAGCGAAGTGACGGTGAGGCGGCCGGCTCCCACAGCGTACGCCTCGGCATTCGCGCGCTTTTGTGGCCGCGCCTCTCTTCAGCCGAGGCGGCGCCTGAACTACCACAGGGCCGCGCCTCCTTCATATCAGGGCCGCGCCTCCTCAGACGCTTCAGAAACGCTGCAAGCTGCTTCTTCACCACTCTATTGCCAATGTGAGCAGTCAACAGCTCCCTCCTCAGGTTCCTTTTATATTACCATTCCTCAGCAGCTGCAATTAATGCTTTTTCCATGGGGAAAAGACACCTCGACAGAAATGACAAGAACCTAAAAGTCTGGCACGCTGGTTCTTTCATGACAACATGTCTATTTAATTACTTTTAATATTTGTCATTACATATGGAAACCAGCAATTACTATTATTTGAAGGGGCAGACATAATACTACTGTCAGATTTACATGCAGCAGTACTGATCCATTTCGTCCCCTCACCAGTTGGTTTTCCACCTTTTGTTTAACTGCTCTCTAGACCACAAGTGTCCTTTGGGTCAGATTGACTTGACCTTCTCCGTTTGACTACTTTTATTCTCTGCCTTATTCTCCTAAAATGGTACCTTACCAATTACACTAGTCCAAAGAGAAGCAGATGGAGGAAAATATTAACGACTGAACTCACATTTACAGTTACTATTTTCTATTGTGCGCTTTGTTTTTCTTTGCAACCATCTACTGTCTTTACATGCTCTGCTTATGAGGTAGTTTACGTACGCAAAAATTGGTTACTCTGATATTTCATTGATTTTGTGACATATTATTCGCCTTTCTATGGCAATGTTGTCATAATTTTCCGATTTCAGGAGTTACCTGTCTGCTGTTAGTTTTGGTTATTTTATTGCTACGTACACCTTATTACCTCATCGTTATTTGCTATATTCCCGGCTTCATCATTGCCTCATATTCCAATATCTCCTCCATTCGCTACTGCAGACCCCCATTGAAAAGGTCAACGGTCATGTCTAACAGTAGAAATGGTAGTCGTGGACCTAAACAACCACTTTTCACTGATGTGATAAAACAACCCTCTCCTGTGGCAGTTAAAGGTCATGGTTCTGCGTCATCTCCTTCATCGCAAGCTGCATTGCCTCAGAGTGACAAATCCTTATCTGACACTATGCAACGTATTTTGCAAGAACTTTCTGGGGTCAATCGGCGATTAGAGGGTCTGGATATTGCCATGACTTCATTGACAGCAGAAACTAAGTCTATCAGGGCAGAACTTTCTACTTTTCATTCCAGGATTGATGTCATTGACTCTAAAATAATGGACATAGAGGGTAGTCTGGATTCTGTTCAGGGTTCAGAACAAGACTTACTTTTCCTACACAGCAAGATCATCGATTTGGAAGATCGCAGTCGTAGGGACAATATCCGTTTTTTTGGTTTTCCTGAAAATGTTGAGAAGCAAGACATGAAGTCCTTTCTTTGTGATGCCCTTCCCACTCTGACTGGACTCTCTTTTACTCCTCCTCTTGAGCTCCAACGTGCTCACAGATTGGGTCCGCCACGTTCTGGCTCTTCTGCAAGACCTAGACCTATCATTGCTTGCTTCCTTAGACATGAACAAACCAGACAGATTCTATCATTGGCTCGTACTCATGGTTCCTTCCTGTTTCAGGGTCATACCATCCATATGGCTGCTGATTTCTCTAAAGAAACGAATGAACGAAGAAAGGCATTTCTTTCCATGCGACCCCAATTGCGTCAAATGGACATCAAATATGGTTTATTTGAGCCTGCGCGTTTTCGTATTACTAGGAATGGAGAATCCAAAGACTTTTATGATCCTGCACTTCTACAACAGTTTCTGAATGACATCAGGTCCGAAGATATGGAAACGCAGTCTTCTTCTTATGCTCAACCCTCTCAGTCCAACTCCTCATCTCTGAATCCTTTATCGTCTCAATCACACACCTCTTCTGAATCTAGACAACGTGGCAGAGATTTCACTCGTCT
The DNA here is from genome assembly GCF_964261635.1 of Lissotriton helveticus. Taxonomy (NCBI): domain Eukaryota; kingdom Metazoa; phylum Chordata; class Amphibia; order Caudata; family Salamandridae; genus Lissotriton; species Lissotriton helveticus. Next base: position 130,762,250 of record NC_136070.1, on the reverse strand, counting down.
GTCTCGCTCTCAGGATGGCAAGGATTCAGCTCTACGTTCTGTCTCTTCTCACACCAATACACAGCAAAGGGACAAGTCCAGATCGCCTCTTAAGACACCCTCTGATGCTGACTGAACTCTTTTCAATGCTTTAATGTTTAATTGCTTTTTCTTACCCTATAAGTCTATAGCATTGTTTATTATTCATAATGCTTTCACTGTTCATTTAGCTCAACCAGCTTTTAACGCATGGTATAATAAGATTTATTCTCTTTAGTATTCTTTATAGTACTATGTGCTCTATTGTTCTTCTATATTTACTACTACTATGTGGTTTACTCTTAAAAATCCCTCTGAGGCCGACTGAATTCCTTTTTGTGTTCTACTGATTTTCTTTTTTCGTGAGTTGATGGCCGCCCATGTTGTTGATATTGTTCTGCTTCATGCTTTGTCCACTGACACTCCCTAACACTGCATGATGGGTCTAGATCGCCTCTTAAGACGCCATTTGATGCTGACTGAATTCTTTTAATGTTGGAATGCTTTATTACTTTTTCTTCTTTTAAAAGTTTATAGCAGTGTTTATTGTTCATAATGCTTTTGTTGCTCGCTTAGCTCACTGAGATTTTACTGCATGGTGTTGTTGTTCTTATATGTTGCTTCATGCTCTATTGTTATTTTCTACTCGCTACAGATCTTTCTGCATGGTATATTAGATTCACTCTCCTTAGTGTCCTATATGGTATTCTGTACCTTATTGTTCTTCTATATTTACTAAGAATATGTGATTTAATTATTTCAGGTTTTGCTTATTATATACTATAAGACTGTTCCCCATCCCACAAGAGATCTTTCTCCTCCTGTTCACTCCCCTAGCTATGGTGTTGTTATTCTTCCTACGCCTCTCATCATTTGTTTCATGTATTCATTATTTCGGTTGATGTTCTTTGTTTTACTGTTTTCTTGGTTTAAAATTGTGTTTGATCATTTTTCTTTGTTTCTTCTCTGTTGTATGACTTTCCGGGGGGTTTTTCCCTCCTTTTCCTCTACTTTCTATCTCTTTCCCTCTTTTTTAATGACAATGTTGGTATGTCCCTCATTCCTGTTTGTATCTTATCTCCCCTTTGCTTTGTCCTTCTTGCTTCTTTTCACTCTTTTCATGTCCTTCCCATGTCATTTTTAGGACCCTGGGGGTTTTGAAGTGTTGGTTATCCTTCTTATTACATTCCGTGACAGACTCCTGTGGAGACGTTCAGGAGTTGGTCCAGACTTTTATGATGATATTTTATTCTCTTCTGCTTTATGTATTTCATGTTACAATTTATCCTATAGGTCCCCATTCTTCTTTCCTTGGAGGGGGTCTGGTTCCCCCCGGCGTTGCTCTAAGTGTACCCAGACCCGTAGTTAACAGTCCAGGTTGCTCTTCTCTCCTACTGTTCTTACTTAATTTTCCTTTTCTTTTTCCTTCTTTTCTTCTTCTTTTTCCCTCCCAGAGTACCATTTCTCCTTTTTCTCTCTACTTTTCCTCATTTATTGTTAACTTAATCCTATTATTATGCCTTCTATCCATCCGTTGTCTGTGGTTTCTTGGAATGTTCACGGCCTCACCCACTACATAAAACGTAAGAAAGTTCTTTCCTATTTACATTCTAAGCATGTGGATGTGGCTCTATTGCAGGAGACTCATTTGGATGATATTGAGTCTAGTAAGCTCAGCAGAGATTGGGTGGGTAAAGTCATCCATAGTTCAGTCTCTAAACCTGATCCCACCAATCCTAACCCTATTCGTAAATGCGGAGTCGCCATTCTTTTTCGGAAGTCACTTCCTTTCACAATTTTAAAGACATGGTCGGATCCGGAAGGTCGGTATGTTTTTGTTAAGTTGAAACTTGGTAATTCCTTCCTCTGTCTTGGTTCTGTATACGCTCCGCTTGGTTCCAAAAAACCATTTTTCCTTCGACTAAATCGTCTTCTTACGGAAATCAATGCTTCTCAATTTCTCATTGGTGGTGATTGGAATTTAGCACTGGATCCTGCTCTTGACAGAACAGGTTGCATTGACACTATCAACGCTTCTGACAGAGCCATTTTAGGGGACATCCTTGCTGACACTGGTCTTGTTGACCACTGGAGACTAAGTCATCCACAGGATAAAGAATATACGTTTTTTTCTTCTACCCACGGTACGTTTTCGCGTCTTGATTACTTTCTTCTTTCGCAAGATTCAGTCCGACTGGTTACTGATTCTAAGATTTTAGAAGCAGCTATTTCTGATCATTCTCCTGTCCTTTTGTCTCTAGATTTGGGTCTTATGAATCCGGGGCGCAAATCGTGGCGTTTGAATATCAACAAATATAAAACACCAGCGGGTAAACTTCTTTTGCAATCCCACTTACGTGATTACCTTCTCAATAATGCAGACTCGGTTTCCTCTAAACGAACGGTTTGGGCAGCTGCTAAGGCAACCATTAGAGGCCAAATTATGCGAGACGCTGCTCTTAATAATAAAAAGAACGCTGCCAAGCAGACTGAACTAGAAAACGATATTCGCCGACTCTCTCAATTATATATTTCGCAACCATCTCTACAAAACCGAAAGTTATTAGAACAAGCGCGTATGTCTCTCAATACTCTTTTTACCTCTAAGGCGGAATACGCCTTACAAAAAATGAAGGGCCGTCATTATGAACAAGGAGAAAAAGCTGGTCGGTTATTGGCTGCGCAGTTGCGCCAGAGAGAGGCCGCTATGGCGATTCCAGCAATAAGATCAAGTGGTGGGGATATTCTTACTCGACCACAAGAGATAGTTGAGGAATTCGCCTCATTTTATAGGTCTCTATACTCCCCAGGCACTCAGGTAGATAGGATAGTGATGTCTAAATTTCTGGATGACGTTCATCTTCCACGGCTCTCCGATGATGGCAGGGCTCTACTTGAGGGAACTATCACGAAGGAGGAAATTTCTTCAGCCATATCTTCCTTACCGTACCATAAAGCTCCGGGAGATGATGGTTTCCCTCCTGAATTTTTTAAATGGACTGGTCAGAGTATGCTTAATACCCTTCATGCTGCCTTTGAGGAAGCCGTGGAGGAGTCTTCTCTTGGTTCTATCTCTAATAAAGCCATCATAGCAGTCTTACCAAAACCTGGCAAGGATCCTCTATTATGTAGTAGTTATCGCCCTATATCCCTTTTAAATTCTGATGTTAAGATTCTTGCCAGCATCCTAGCATCACGACTCCGCAGGGTTTTGCCTTCCTTAATTCATAATTCCCAAGTAGGTTTTGTTCCCGGTCGTTCCTCCCGCAATCATTTACGTACTCTCTCCCATGCCCTATGGTCCGCTAAAAATTTTGCAGATGATGCCCTCCTTCTTTCTTTAGATGCTGAAAAAGCATTTGATCGTATTGAGTGGGAATATCTCTTTACCATAATGCAAAAATTTGGATTAGGTGATCAGTTCATAGCCAAAGTACGACTACTTTACGATAGCCCATCTGCCCAAGTTAACTGTGGAGGTTTTCTCTCTACTCCATTTCCTATTCGGCGGGGTACCCGTCAAGGTTGTCCACTCTCCCCTCTTCTTTTCCTTTTGGCTATGGAACCTCTGGCTGCTGCAATTCGTCAATCGGCTGATGTGGTGGGTGTTCCTCTTCCAATTGGTTATTCGAAAATGTATTTATATGCGGACGATATTCTTCTTACACTTACTAATCTTCCGCGATCTCTCCCTGCTCTCCTCCGTGTCATTGATGATTTTTCTTCTTTTTCTGGCTATAAGATAAACTGGGACAAAAGCGAAGCCTTACCTATGTCCCTTGGTACTACCAAAGATGCAATCTCTGGTTTTCCATTTCACTGGCAACCTTCTCGGCTTAAGTATTTAGGAATACTCCTCAATAGGGGATTGGATAACGTTGTCACGGACAATTTAACTCCCTTGATTGCGCAAATGCAAAGGGACTTCGAGAAATGGAAAGCCCTGGGTTTATCCCTTTGGGGACGGGTCCAGGCGATTAAGATGGTCACCTTACCGCGTTTTCTTTATGTTCTGGGTATGCTTCCTTTGACTATTCCTTTGGCTACTCTTCGGTCCATTGATTCCAAAATTAAATTTTTTATATGGGGTACAGTTAAACCGCGTCTCACCTTAGCAAAATTAAAATCCCACCAATTGCAGGGAGGTTTGGGTCTTCCCTCTATCGAGCACTATTCCCTTGCCCTTCATCTTTCTCATCTTTCTTTCTTTTTACCTAAGTCTAAGGACATCCCTCAATGGGTGCCACTTGAACGCCATTTATTGGCTTCTGGCCCTGGTTTATCCCTTTTATATGGCAAGGGTTCCAGTTCTCTTGACCCCAAAAATCCTATCCTATCCGCCATGTTTAAGTCTTGGCAAAGAAGTCACCGTCTCCTTAAATCTAATTCGCGGCTTCACTTTCATGCTCCTATATGGTCTAATTCGGCTATTCGAGTTCGAGGTCGAACTGTATCCTGGCCTTTATGGCAGGACGCTGGTATTCATTCCCTGGAACAACTGTTCCATGGTGACGATTTTAAATCCTTTTCCCAACTAAATGAGGAATTTCATTTACCGCCCACTCAATCCTGTAAATATTCTCATCTTCAGCAAGCTATCACAAAACATCTAAGTTGCCCACCTGAACTATTGTCCGCTTCTCCTATTTTATCTTACTTGAATTCATGGGGAACTTTTAAGGGTGTTACTTCTGGTCTCTATAAGACTTTTTTGCACCCTTTGTTTTCGCATCCCCTTTCGAAAGCTCTTCAATTGAAATGGCAAACACGCCTCTCGGTGACATGCTCAGATACTCAATGGGATCTCATTTTGGAAGGATTACATAAGGGTGTTCGTGAAGCTCGCCTTAAATTTTGTATTTTTAAAATTCTTCATGAGTGGCACTGGTCTCCGGTCAAATTACATCATGCTAAGTTACTTTCGCATTCTTTGTGTTGGAGGTGTTCTGCTTCCGGCTGTGACATAACGCACATTATATGTGAGTGCCCTCGTACCAGATCATTTTGGCTTTTTGTACGCAACACTTTGGCTCATTCTATGTCATTGCCCTTACCCTTTACCTCTGCAAACATAATTCTACATGACTTTCGTGGCCTTTCCAAGTTTACTAAACCACAGACCCGTCTCCTCCATACTGCTTTAGCCACGGCAAAAATTTGTATATTGCGTCACTGGAAATCTCCCTTACCTCCTTCTCAGGAGGAATGGTTGGTGGCAATGATACAAACTGCCTCTTATGAACGTATAATTTACAGTCTACAGGACCAAGCTTCCATTTTTCTGCAAGTGTGGTCCCCATTCCTGGAGACCACAGTGGATGATAACTCTGTCTCTACTTCTTCTTCTTCTACGACTACTCTTCCTTCTTAAATTCACCTTCCTTGTAACATGCTTACTTTCTCTTCCTTCTCTCTTTTCCGCTTCCCATCGTTTTTCTTGTTTCCATCTCTTTTCACAACTAGTTTGTTACTCTGGGGCTTCCTTTCTCTTTCTTTTTCTTTTTCTTTCTTTTTCCTTTTTTCCTTTCTTTCTCTTCTCTTTCTTTTCTTTTCTTTTTTACCCTGAATTTCGCCTTATGAATACTAGAGGATGTGTTGTTTTATACCTCCTTTGTTATATTTTATGAATGATTTCCTCATTTATACTGTGATTCATTACTTCCTATGCATATGTGTCTGCATTTGTGACTTATTTGAAATTTTCTTAATAAACAATTTCAACACATAAACTTAGGGGCTTATTTACAAGCCCTGTGCGCTGCCAGACCATCACTTTTATTGACGTTCCTGCGGGGCCGATTGCCTAGCCATGTATAAGAGGCCACAAACGCCACCTTGCATGGCTTTTTCTACCCTCGTAGTTGTGGTGTAAGGCAACACTGCAGCAGGGAAGCATGAAAAAGGTGTCGCAGTGGGTGTTCCTACTCAACGCCCATGTATTTTGACCCGTTCCAAGATTTACACCAAAGTTTAAATCTGGGAATGTGTCAAAACCGTGCGCCTCCCCCGGGTGGTGTAATGAGGAGAAATAACTTGATTTGTTAGGGTGAGCATCAGCGATGACCTGTTGTATCTCTCTATGGGGCTTTGGCAAATACACCCATTGCTATTGGCTGTTACCTGCAGCATTCAGAAATGCTGGCTTCTTGTTGGTGCATTTCTGTAAAAGTCCCTACTTTGTGTGTTCAGCTCTCTTGCCAGCGATTTCACTCAGAGAGCATTTTGGTCGGCCATCACACACTACAGCATGTGATGGCCTCTCTTCCCTCCTCCCATCTGGCTATTGCAGGTCAGGCTTTTTTTATTTTAATTTTATTTGCAGCCTCTGCTCTGACATGTTTCCAAGGAGTGCTGCCGAGTGCTTGTTTTTCCTGCCCAGCCTCAGGCAGCGTGAGGACCCCTGATGTTAATTTAAATAAGTATGTGAAATCTGCCCGGAGACACCGCTAATTTTTGTGTGTAAATGACAGTCTGATTATTAGCAACCGTGGCTTTAAAATGTCATAGAAAGAAGCTTCAAAAACGCTATGGTGCTCAATGAGAACAAAGCAGAGCTTTTGAGATTCATTTTTGTCCGATGGGGGATTCATTGCGCAATAACTACACTCCACGTTGTTACTTGAAGCGTAAAAGCCCCTTTTATTAGGGCTATGTTCTAACAGTTAAGGGAGAGGAGTTGGCCTAATGGCTAGGGCTATCGTCCTCGAATCTGGAGAACTGAGTTCGAGTCTCGGCAATGACAGCTGATCATGCTGTGATTCTGGGCAAATCACTTAATCTCCCAGTGCCTAACAAAAATTAATGTGTCCTCATGTAATGCACCTGTGCTATGTAAAGCACTCTGACACCCAATTCACGTCAAGTTTGCGCTATATAAAACTCTGTAAAAAAAAAAAGTTAACATTATTAACCAACAACATCAATGCAAGTATAACACTGTACCATTATCATACCCCTCATTATCCACATACATTCTCAAACCATTACACCTGTTTCACTCCTCCCCTTTCACTCTGTGACCTCCTGCAACTCCCCATTCTCCGCTTCACTCTCCCTCCGACATCCTCTTTTGAATTTTCTCCTTTGCTCGTTGCATCGGGCACCTCACCATCCGTCACCTGTTCCCTCCCCCACTAAGGGGAAGATCCACCTGTATGTGACTCACCACCCTTCCAAAGTACTGCTGCCCCAATCACCCGCAACCTGTCCTAAACTGGCACGCTTAACATCACCAAACCAATTCCCCTATAACTTGGACGGTGGGTGGACCAACTTGAGCAATCCTTCCCCAGTGGTGCCAGGTATCAGGAAGAGGCTGAGACCTCTTCTCCTGCACCTGTATATCCCACCCTAGTCCCTCCCTTTACCCAACCCATTGACCTTTCCCCATGTCCTCCTGGCCCTGTGTGAAGATCCCCGGGGGAACACTGGTCTGGGACCCTACTTCCCCCAGGGCCCGACAAAATAAATTCCAAGCGAAGGCTGAGCACGACGAGTGGTTTGGAACCTGTACCCAGGCTGCCTTGTGCGTTTTGCGGTCTAGTTGTTTGCCTTGGCTGAGGGAACAGGGCTGGTCTTTTTGTAATCTGTACCCCCAGGCCAGACACCTGTGAGTTCATCTCGATTGAGCCCAGCGCTTTCACCTGGTAATTGCAGCTGTGCTTTCATTTGAGGGCTGTGTTTACTCTTAGTTACTCTGCTGTTGTCATGAACCTGCCTTTCTTTTCCCAAAACCCGGTAAGGCAATGTTTCCCCTGAGCAGGCCTCCATTTGTCAGTTCTGCCACCACCTGAGGGTGTGTTTTTCAAAACCCATCATGGGCAACATCTGCATGGAAAACACACAAAACACAATATTTACCTATAGTGCCTGGAATCATCCACATTTCATTTTTTTAACTAAATGCAGCTCTGCAAATTGCGATCCTTTTATTCCAAGTGTGAGTTGGTGACTGTGATACAGCGGGCATGGTGTGCCTGCAAATGGCTCTTATTATCAATGTCTCTCCTCCCTGATGAGTCATTTTGCAAAAACGTCATCTATCTAGAACTAGTGGTGGTTCAAGGTTTCCTTTCTCTTGATCGATGAAATGTGGAGTCTGGGGCATCTTGCATTAGTCTCTATTGTTACTGATGAGTAAGAGTAGGGAGCTTGAAGCTATAGGAAAAACCTTACTGCTCTGCCGCAGGCATGATTTCGAAACAGCCAGTCATTTTGGAATAATAGTTTGTGCTTTAAAAATGCAGTAATCAAGTCAAACATGATGTCTGTGGTGCTGGATCTCTGTCACTGTTTCATCTATGACAAGTGTGACTGGGATGAGTGTGAAGTGCATCGGTGTCAGGAGGCACGAAGGAGAGACAGACCTCACTGAAGTGAGTGTGGCCTGCATAGACCGCGCACTATAGCAAGACGTTGTACATCTGGAAGATTGCAGGCCCAATTCTCACCGGATTCCCAATGGAAACAAACTGTGAAATATGATGGTGAGGACTTGCTGCCACGTTCGAGGAGTACCACGCCATCCGTTTCATGAGAGGCAGTCTCTATGATTCAGCAAGAAAGCATTGGTATACCCAAGAGTACATGTCTCCTATGAACAACTGGGCGTGCAGTTCGGGAGCTGACGTCAGATGGGACCCTTTTTTCTTGGAACTAGCAATAGTGTCGGGCATGCTTTGTCTCTGAGACTAAAGCCACTGAAGGTCTTTTCCAGAGTCCATTAGGAAGTACTACAAAGGCATACCTTTTAAATATGGCAAACTTTCCTCAAACTATATGCTGGTTTGGTGTTTTTGATACTATGTATCTCAAAAAATACACGTATTGAAAGGAAGTTGTATTTGTCGCCCTTCAGGAAGGAAGGAAGGAACTCTGATTTGTAGTCAAACCTTCCAAGATGTAGGAGTGCACTTGTTTCCTTAAATTACATTGTTTTGATGAACACCCGTTCATTTTTTTTCATTTTGTTAGCCACTTTCTAAATGCTTTCCAGATTTAGTATTTGCATGCAGCATTTCTTCTGCAGAGAACAAGAATCTTGTGGTCCTGGCGGAGATTTATGAGTACCCTGTTGCCGGTCATTTTTGCTAAGGGTCCTGTATTCCCTCTGTGTTCTGTTCCTTTCCAAAATCGCTCGAAAATTTATCTTTTTGGGATTAGAATCTAGTGACCCTGTTCTTTTTGTCTCATTATGACAACCACACAAGCACTGACACAGGATGTAACTTCAGAGCAAGAGTAGTTTTGAGTTAATAGGCAATGCAGTTAAAAGGGTAAAAATTGTTCCTTTTGTAGGGTTTTGGATATAGGATCTCTTTTAGTGGCCTCTGGCTGGTGAAGTCGGCATTTCCGTAACCACACCACTGCCCAACATTGTTGTGACTATTGAAGTTCCTGTCCAGGGAATCCTCCATGTGTCTTCTTTGGCAGAGGTTAAATGGAAGCATGCCAGAGGCTTGTCCTTGCATCCAAAGAAGTTAGTGTAATTCTAGATGTGTTATCCTCTCCAGAGGAAGAGTCCTTCTCCTTCTCTGCTGCAGGTATGTTGAAAGATTGTCTAACTCCCGAAAGGACTGTTCAAATGGTGTGCAGAAATGGGTTTTCTGAGAAAACAGCACCCGGGACTCTAAATATAGCGACTCTTAGTGATCCAGAAATGGCAAAAAACAGAACCCCTTGCCTTAGTCCTAAAGGTACCTGCAGCAGTTTTTAACAGGAGAGAACTCCCTGTGTCTGAAAAGTAATTTCAAAATATTGATCTATCATTAGATGCTGCGTGAAAATACCAACGTGTTCACTACAAACTTCAGTTATCTTTTTCCTCTGAACTGAAATATTTAAACTATTAAATAATTGTGCTGGTTTGCTTTAGGATCCCAATTTCTTTTCATTCACAAAATGAACAGTTTTTCACTGCGCAAGAGCCACTTTGCTTTTTCAGTTCTTGTTAGGTCGAGCCTTGGGTAAACATTCTAAATATCGAGTTTTTAATTTCGACCTACAAGAATATCGAGTTGGAAATATTGTAGGGGCACAATATCGAAATCAAGAATATCGACAACCAGAATATCGACCTGAAGGTAAGAAATATTGTTTTTGTTAATATCGAAGTTAGTAATATCGATAGCAAAAATATCGATGTTACTAATATCGATATTATTATTAGTGTTATGTATTTTAATATGTATTTTTTGTGTTTGTGCTTATATTATTTTACTAGTTTTAGAATGTATTACTTTTTAGAAGTTAGTAATATTTTTTTAAGTAAATTATGCGTTTTAGTACCGTAACAGGTTGTAGGTTTATAGGGGAATAGGGTGGGAAGTAATTTAACTATATATTATTTATTTATAATTAATATATATAATTATAATCAAAAAGATCTTCAATAAACATTGGCATGTCCTCCTTACTGATCATCACCTCAAATCCTATTTGAATCCAAATCCCCAGATTACTTTCAGAAAGTGTAAATACTTAAAAGATGACCTAAACCACAACTCGGTCACTAGCACAATTCCAGCAAAAGGAAATCCTGGCTTTAGATGTTGTAGATCATGTAAGGCCTGTCGGAAAAGTGTAGATTGCAAAACTCTCACTATTCCAACATCAGGTAGAGTGTTCACCATTCTGAAAGCGCTATCATGCAACACCATGTACTGCGTTTATGTACTAATCTGTCCTTGTGACAGATGGTACGTAGGTAGCACAATACATAGAGCAAAAGTGAGGGTGATGCAACATTTGAGGGCAATCAGGAGCAATAACCCGCAATACCCGGTGGCACGCCATTTCTATGAATGCCATTTTCAAAATGAAAATCTGTTGCGGATAGTGGTCATAGACATGGTGCATTTGGGAATTCGTGGAGGCAACAGAAAACTGGCTTCACGTAATTTAGAGTCGAGGTATATAATCGATTTTGAATGTATGGCTCCAAATGGATTAAATTCAAATGAAGAATTAGCTGTGCACCTTGCAGAATGAAGACTTTGAAATCTTGAAATTATGAAATTATGAAATTTTGGAAGTGGTCTGTTAATTGTCTTCCAGGTGTCTGATTGTATATATGATGTGATATATGTATTTTTTAACCTTTTCACAGGTACCATGATGAAATGATGGGACCATGTTAACGGAGCAGATCTCATTTAAATGTTGAAGAGACATTTTATTGCACATTAGATATGCTAATATGGAAATCAGCTAGTCTGGAAAGACCTGTGTGAATATTCAAATGACCCAAGTCAGTCTCAAGAGCTCCTGTTTCGAAATTGGCACTTTTGAAATTGCCCACTGGGGCTTGGATTTTGGATGAGCATTGGCCCACTTGGGTAGATTTCACTTCTAATCTTTATAAAGTGTGCTATGTCTGTTTTAGTAACAGGACGTTGGAAAAACTATGAATTCAGAAACGTCATCAAAGACGATCATGAATGCCTACTGGGGCGCGGAAGATGTTAAAGTGCTCTTGCCCACTGGGGCGTGATAATCCGCACCAATTACGATCTTTTGTGTAAAAAAGTCTTGACTGTTCTTTGAACTCGCAAACTTTATTGATATGCGACAATAATATCGAGTTCACAAAATATGATGCAATTTGATTACACAGATACTGGACTAATGCCAATCATGCGTATATTACAGTAATGTATTTATGAAATGCAATGGAAATGTTATGACAAAGATACTCACTTTCTAAATGCATTGTGATCTTAAAAATACGCATAGATATTTTAGCAATGTGTATGGATTTGCTGGTCCAAACATGAGATAACAACATATTTTGTACATAGAAATGAGATGAAACAAAAATTGTATTTAATTATGCATTCGTGCTCTTTTACACATGGCCGCCAAACTGGTATCGTTTTACACACATATGGGTGATTAGTCCTATTTCTATGTTGTACAACAGAGTAAAAGGACACCTTTTGGGTTTTCACGGCTGACACGTTGTTTCCTGCCAAATAAATTTTGTGCACCAGCAACTCTACGTGTGTCGAGTACGTCTATTCGGGTGAATGGAAAGCTGTTTTTGTTATTCTTTATTTATTTTATTATTTTTTATTTATTTATTTATATAGCGCACTACGACCCGAAGGCGTCTAGGCGCTAGCCTGGCGGAAACAAATCACAGCTGCCACATAAGAAAGAGCACAGAAGATTGGATGGTAAAGAGCCAAGTTTTTAAATCTTTTCTAAAAGGCAAAATATCTTGAGCTGATTTCAGATGAGTGGGAAGTGCATTCCACCACCTGGCCGTAAAGTGATGAAAGCGTTTCCCTCCCCATCTCTGTAGGCGATAGTTGGGAATCTTAAAATCATTGGCCGATGAGGAACGAAGCGTCCTAGAGGGTAGATACCATTGAAAAAGTTTCTGCAAAGACTCTGGGCCAATACCATGTAAAGCCTTAAAGGCGATGCACAGGGCTTTAAAGCGAATCCGCTTTAGAATAGGCAGCCAATGTAATTCATTTAAGGCATGTTTTGCAGAAGAAAAACGGGAAAGTCCAAACAAAAGGCGGGCCGCTGCATTTTGGAGAACCTGTAACTTAGCAGACACAGATTTGCAAGCGCCCACCAACAGCCCGTTGCAGTAATCCAACTTGGACATGACCAGCACTGCCATCACAGTTCTTTGTTGATCAACTGGAATATAAGGAAACACTTTTCAAAGAATACGAAGGGTGCAATAAGTAGAGGATGTCAATTTGTTTATGGGTTGAGAGAAACCAAGAGAGGAATCAATGATGACACCAAGGTCTTTAGCCTTTACTACCGGAAGTGGAGTGGGACCAAGCTCGGCAGGCCACCAGTGGGCAGACCAGATTGAAGCGTCCTTTCCGAAAATTAGTACCTCGGTCTTATTAGAGTTAAGCTTTAAACAATTAGTATCCATCCAACTGCTGACATCACTCATACATTTTTGAAAATTAAAAGCTGACTCAGAGATATTACTGGAGACTGAGACAATGATCTGTGTATCGTCAGCGTAAGAAACTAAATTAAAACCATGACTTGTTATTAAATTAGCAAGGGGGGCTACATAGACATTAAAAAGAGTAGGGCTTAGAGAAGAGCCCTGGGGAACCCCACAAGGAAGTCTAAACTCTTCAGACTTAAACCCTCCTACTTCAACATACTGACGCCTGTGGGTCAAGACGGAAATCAGCAGAGCAAGAGCAGTGCCTCCAACGCCTACTGCTTGAAGACGATGGATAAGAAGATCATGATCCACCGTGTCGAAGGCGGCCGACAAATCAAGGAGAATCAATACAGCAGTACCTCCTGAGTCGACCGCCTTCCTAACATCCTCAATAGCAGTAATGAGAGCTAACTCAGTACTATGAGATGTTCTAAATCCAAATTGAGAGGGATCTAGTTTACGATTTTTCTCGAGATGGAGAGAAAGGTGAGAATTCATGTGTTTTCCAAAGCCTTAGCCGGTAGGAGGAGACGATAATTACCTTGTGATGTATTTACTATGGGTACTGTATCGATCCCCCTATTTCTGACCCTTGTCTGGTTAATAATTAACTAGCAGCCATTCAACTGCACAAAACCCCGTTATCTGATTAGCCAAACAACGGCACAGAAGCCCGTTATCTGATTAGGTCATAGCGCATGCCATCTCATTAGGCAAGCACTATTTCTCCAGCCCCCTAATAGGCATACGGTGTTCTTAAAACAAATCAAACCTACCACGACCTGGGAAATCCCCACAGCCATTGTTTTGATTTAACCGAGAACTTCAGTAAAGAATGTGCGAACGATCAGTTCGTATGACATCCTTATTGACGTATTTATGTCCATCCTTACGTCAATCTCGGCACCTTTCAGGTATAAATAATACCGACATTGCCTTAAGCAAACACACGAGGTGGTGACAAGATTGGAGCAGCGAGACTTGCCGAGGAGCCCAGCTGACAGCGAAGCCCACAGACGCTGCCCCTCCTTTCTGACGCGCTGAGAGAGAGACGCTGCCTTTTCTCCTGCCGAGAAATCCAGCTCCGGCGCTTCCAAGCCGCCCTTGCAGGCAGCTGGAATATCAAGCCCTGAGATAGAGATACCAACCCTCCAGCCTTCTAAATCCCAGGTACTGAACTGAATAACCCTTTGTAGAGAATTCTTGAAGCAGACTCTTGGCAAAACAAACTTAACTTAAACTGCTACTTATCTACTCCCGCCCACGTATTAGGCATAGGTCAGGTACATTGGGGTAGGCGTAGTTAGAAGCACCAGTTGAATACGATTAGTCAATGTATATGTGTATGTATCTATTTTATCCATTTTAAGTATCATATGGCTAAGAAACCATATCAATGCTTTTACAGTATTATTTTATAATTCTGTTATTACTGTATGCACTTTACTTAACTATAAGTATTGCAATAATAGCGATTCATTTCTCTTGTATGAGAAAAGAGACTGATCAATAAATAACATCTTTTTATTGAACACGCCCGTCTCTTCCTTTTCTCTACAATCTGGTGAAACTAAGAATGCACTGAACTGACTGAGTAAAATAAGTTGTCTTTTGTTTTCACACGACTCTAGAGATACACTCTTGATTAGGGGAGAGCAAAGTTGTCATGTTCTATGGCTGTCAGAAACTAAATCCCTTCTTGTCTATCCAGGGAGGTTAAACTCCTCCTTGTCTATTCGAGAAAGTTTCTAGTGAACTCTGAGCTAGCTGGCAAACATTAAACTTTAAGTCTAATATCGACAGTTTATTTATTTATTTAGGAGATTTATAAAGCGCATGGTTACGCGCACCGGCGTGTCCCCGCGCTGAGAGTAGACAAATGAGAAAGACATGAGTTTACAGCAGTGCTAGACGGAAGAGATGAGTTTTGAGGGCTCTCCGGAAATTGGTCTCGGAGGGTTCGAGACGTAGTTCGGAGGGTAGCATATTCAAATTCTTGGCTGCAAGGAGCCTGAATGATCTGCCCCCCATCCGAGCTTTATGGATTTTGGGGACAACAGCCAGACCCGTGCCAGAGGATCTAAGCATCCGCTCTGGTCTGTAGGGGGTGATGAGGCTGTTCAAAGGGCTGGGTGCTCTACCTCCAAAGATGCGATGGCACATGCATAAAGCTTTGAAGGTAATCCTTTCATGGATTGGAAGCCAGTGAAGGGACCTTAGCGCAGCTTTGGAGGGTGCTCTCCTGGGAAGCCTCAGCACCAGGCGGGCTGTGGCATTTTGCAGTACCTGGAGATGATTGAGACTTTTGGCCGTGTTGCCCAGGTATAGTAAGTTGGCATAATCAAGTCTCGATGTGACCAAGGCATGCACAAGCGTTTGTCTGGCACCAACTGGAAGCAGATCAAGAACTTTGCGTAGGCTTTTAAGTATCCCGAAACACATTCCAACCACCCTGTTTACTTGCGGGGTAAAAGACAGGTCAGAATCGAATAGAACCCCAAGATTTTTAGCCTGTTGACCTGGTACGGGAATTGGGCCGAGGCAGTCCGGCCACCATGCCGAGGTCCACACAGAAGGGCCCCCCCCCCCATCACAAGCACTTCCGTTTTGGAGCCGTTCAACTTCAGGCAGTTGTTAGACATCCAAGAGGCAAGCTCCTGCATGCAAGCACTGAAGTTGAGTGCCGCAACTTCGGGTGCCCGCGATAGAGAGATGACCAGTTGTGTGTCGTCGGCATATGATACCAGTTGGATGCCATACCTTTCGACAATGGTGGCTACAGGGGAGGCGTAAAGGTTAAACAGGGTGGGGCTGAGGGCTGAGCCCTGAGGGACCCCTTGATCGAGATTGAACACACGAGAGTAGTGTTCTCCCTGTCTAACCTGAAAACCCCTCTCAGTCAGAAAGGACTGCATCCAACTGAGTGCCATCCCCTTCACTCCACCATTGTTGAGACACTGTAGCAAGGTGGAATGTGCTACAGTGTCGAATGCGGCACTTAGGTCGAGTAAGACAAGAGCCATGGTATGCCCCTCATCTACCCCTTGCCTAATGGTTTCGGTGGCCAGGAGCATCGCAGACTCCGTAGAGTGACGTGCACGGAAACCAAACTGGGTGGGATGAAGAAGGTTGGCTTCCTCCACAAAAGTCATAAGTTGGCGATTGGCCACCTTCTCTGCCACTTTGGCCAAGTATGGAAGAAGGGAGATGGGCCGGAGATTGTCTAACCGCTCCCAGCTAAGGTTAGGTTTTTTTTGGAGCGGGAGCACAATCGCTTGTTTCCACTTTTTGGGTACCGTGCCAGTCATAAAAGAAAGATCCAGAACATCTCTGATGTAGGGCTCAAGATTTTCCAAACTTCCTCCAAGAAGTTTAGGAGAGGCCGGATCACGGGGGGAGCCTGACTTGATTGAGCGACAGATCTGCTGAAGCTCATTAGATGGAGGAGTGATAAAGTTGCCAAGACTATTTGCGCCCATAGCTAAAGATGGATTTTCACAGAACTCTATTGCCTTCTCCTTTCCCCCTGTGAAGGCAGAATAGATAGTGGCCACTTTATCAGAAAAGTAGGTGGCAATTCGGTTACAGGATTCCACCGAAACCAAGGAGGGATCAACGGATGAGCTACATAGGGAAATTTCTTTATAAATTTTAAATAACTCCTTAGTGGAGTTCTGGGCATCTCCAATCCTGCCTGAGAAATAGTTGGTTTTGGCGCGCCTGATTAGATTATGATATTCCCTGCGTTTGCTTATATAACTCAGTTTGGCTTGATCAAGATAAGCTATCCTCCATTGCCTTTCTAATTGCTTGCATTCAGTTTTCACTAGGCGAAGTTCCGCATTAAACCAGGGGGCGGATTTGTGAGGTCTACTCCAGGGTTTCTTATGGCAGAGGGGGGCTATGCTGTCCAAGGCATTAATAATGCGCTCATCCAGTCTATCGGATGCTATAACAGTATCCTTCCCTTCAGGTCTGCCACCACTAGTGAGGGCGGAATCAAACCCTGCCTTAGAGAACGCCGTCCATTTGCGACTCAGATACTTCATGTTGGAGAACTTTTGGGCATTGCCGGCAGGAATTGTTATTGTAAAAGGTACTAAAAAGTGGTCGGACCAGGGGACCGGGACTGGGGACTGGACTTCTACTCCTGCCCAGTTGGAAAAAATAGGATCCAACAAATGACCCTTAAGGTGGGTAGGGGCTTTAGATCCAATGGATAGTTGAAGGGAGTGAAGTTGCTGATAGAAATCAGTGATATTTTTATCTGCTAGATTGTCCCAGTGGATGTTAAGGTCTCCCAAATGCAAAAACTTGTCCCTGCGCAGGGCCGACTCGGTAATAACTTCAGTCAGGCTGGTGATAAATTGGGTAGAGGGGCCAGGAGGACGGTAAATCAGTAGGCCATTCATCGTATTCCCCGTATTAACCTTAATTGAGAATGCTCCTACCTCACCGTCAGCGACAGCGAGAGGTTCGATATGACAACTCAATGACTGTTTGGATATTATCCCTATCCCCCCACCTCTACCTATGGGTCTGTCCAAATGAGCCAGAGTGTAGTCAGCAGGAAGAGAGGCGACTATATCCGGCTCAGAGTTAGGGTCGAGCCATGTTTCCGTAAGAAACAGTAGGTCGAGTTTCATGTCAGATAGCAGATCATATATATCCAGAGTGTGTTTCCTCATGGACCTGGTGTTAAGTAGGCCACACCTAAGTTTAGTGTGTTCAGCCATGGCAGGAGATCTACTCTGCCAGTTATAGTGACATACCTTACAACTCATGGAGTCTTCCACATTCAGACTATGGAGGCAGGCTTTGGCATAATCGGGACATAAGTCACGGAGTTGTTGCGCACTCCACTGTATGCGACTCTCATTTTTGCCAGGGGCTGTGGCCCCTGGTCCCGTGCGGTCACGGACGGGCACAGACGGGCTTGCCTTTGGCGCGCCTTCGGCACGCCGCCGGCGCGCCCGCTGCGCCTCCGGTATGAGTGCTCCATTTTGTACAGGTCAGGGCGTGAGGTGGGGAGGGGCTAAGCACTAATCTGCTACCCCTCACCTTTCTCCTCACCCAAGATGGCGGGAGCCAAACCAGCGTTTACTCGGCTGGAAAAGGCAAAGTCAAGGCAGGACTCACGGTGAAGTGGGCGGGTCGGAGTCTGCAGCAGAGGGGGAGACACGCTGTGTCAAGCGACCGACAGCAAGTAGGTTAAAAATAATTAAAACCAAATCGGCGCTAAATAATACAGTTTTTTTAACAAGAATAACAAATTAATGCACAATTTTTAAAATGAAGCTCTCACACAATAAGTCCCGGCTTTTCGCCTCAGGACATCAGCAAACACGCACCTCTCACAATAGTACTCATTGGGGGGGGCATGCACTGTGGGGCTTTTGTACAGGTCAGGGCGTGAGGTGGGGAGGGGCTAAGCACTAATCTGCTACCCCTCACCTTTCTCCTCACCCAAGATGGCGGGAGCCAAACCAGCGTTTACTCGGCTGGAAAAGGCAAAGTCAAGGCAGGACTCACGGTGAAGTGGGCGGGTCGGAGTCTGCAGCAGAGGGGGAGACACGCTGTGTCAAGCGACCGACAGCAAGTAGGTTAAAAATAATTAAAACCAAATCGGCGCTAAATAATACAGTTTTTTTAACAAGAATAACAAATGAATGCACAATTTTTAAAATGAAGCTCTCACACAATAAGTCCGGGCTTTTCGCCTCAGGACATCAGCAAACACGCACCTCTCACAATAGTACTCATTGGGGGGGGCATGCGCTGTGGGGCTTTTGTACAGGTCAGGGCGTGAGGTGGGGAGGGGCTAAGCACTAATCTGCTACCCCTCACCTTTCTCCTCACCCAAGATGGCGGGAGCCAAACCAGCGTTTACTCGGCTGGAAAAGGCAAAGTCAAGGCTGGACTCAGGGTGAAGTGGGCGGGTCGGAGTCTGCAGCAGAGGGGGAGACACGCTGTGTCAAGCGACCGACAGCAAGTAGGTTAAAAATAATTAAAACCAAATCGGCGCTAAATAATACAGTTTTTTTAACAAGAATAACAAATTAATGCACAATTTTTAAAATGAAGCTCTCACACAATAAGTCCCGGCTTTTCGCCTCAGGACATCAGCAAACACGCACCTCTCACAATAGTACAGTAGAAGACCTAGTTAACCTCTGTCCTACGTCTATACTATTGAAGATATTATTCCAATGCGCAGAGCCTATTGGGATAATAGGAACTACACTACATGGCGCCCAACTGTTTGGATAGGCGATAAATCTAACGTAAGACATTAGAGTAACTCAGTCGTGCTTTTTCACACAGACCCCTTTTCCCCATAATACTCCAAAGATGTCTGGAGTGGGTGAAAGGTTAAATCCGCCAAACTTAGTAGGAGGAGACTCCTATGTATGGTTCTTGGTTTATTCAACGTTGAAGGATACACTGTTCCAAAATATTGTGCATCTAATCTTTGTTTCCATAGAAACCTGATCTGCAAATAAACAAAATCTTCTTGACAGTAGAATGTCAGAAAATGAAGAAGAAAGGGAGACTGCTAGAATAGCAGCTCAACTCCTAGCGGCTGACAATAGTCTCCTACAGCAAGACCCGGAGGCAATACTCATCCCGGTCAACATAAGGAAATCTATAACTTTAAAACTTATAGAAAATGGGCTGACACCGAGAGGTGGTACAGTCATATTCGTAATTGAGGCACACGAATATCGGCAGACAGAGGTATTCTATTCATGGATAAACTTTCCAGCAGCAAACGCTGTAACAAAGGACTTCCACTATTACAAAATAGAGGAACCTCCTAATGAGTACATTCCTTTCGAGGAGGTGGAAATACCACTCAAATACCAAGAGCACCTGCTCTGGTTTAATGGCGCCCTAAAACATAATAATCACATCACCAGGCTCGGTCCACTAGGTAGACCAGGAGCAACGTGGCCGGTCCTAGCCGGATACACACCACATCCAGACATTGAAGAAATGTCTGCACCAGAACTTTTAGCACAGCTAAAACAATTAATTAAAATACATAGACAATTAGTCCAATATGTAATGCGGACTTCAACAGTCCAACCAGCTATTAAAATTCCACAGCTGATCCCTCACCAGGTGAACACAAATAAAATTACACCACAGAACATACAGTCCTGTCTAGGTAAAGTACCCGCAAAACGGGAACAAATTCCATTCTGGTTAGCACAAAAAATCACTCAAATAGAGGCGGTATTTCCAGATACCACCCCGGTTGAGAAACACAGGATTCTGACTATCTGTCTTCCAATGGGAATCGCACCACATGTGGAGGACTGTGACACTTGGGGTACAGTCTTTGCTTCCATTTACACAAAAACACATGGTGTTCCATCCATGTCAGTAATACCAGATGTGCTAAAACAAATTCAAGATGAATACGGTCCAGAACCTGCCTTAACTCTTGGTATGAAATTACTAAAAGACTTCAAGCAGGTCTCGGCAATATTATTAGCAAATATAAAGGGAGAAGCAGCAAATGTGGCGATCCGCCAGAGGTTGAAAGAGACAGATATAGCAGACCAACCATTTGAAATTGCCAGAATCATAGAAAAATCCTATGAAGAACTAGGAAGAGATAGTTTGGGTGGAAAACCGGTGAAACCCCAACTTATTGAAAAACCTGAGAAAGTATTTATTAAAAATAATCTAAACACTCAAAAAAAGAGCTGGGATGGAAATAAACAATCCACTCCTAAAGAAAAAAGATTCCAGTCCAGAGGAAGGTCTCCTCGGCGGAGAGAAAGATCTCCGGACCAAGGACACAAGTCTCCCCAGAGGGAGCCCTCTGAGAAAAAATACAACCTTAGAAATGGGGATAATCTGAAGAAACCTGATAGATATCAAGATATTGATACACGTCCCTCTCAATCTTTTCAGACTTCCTCGCAGAAATCGGAAAGAAGAGGACGGTCAGAACACAGGGAAGAGCACGTCAAGTCCAAAGACAAGGAACCTGCTCATCAAAATAAAAAATTACAGTTTCAAAAAAAGAAGGTAGCCAGTATTAAAGTAATCAACCATGCCGAGAATACTGAGGACACAGCTGAAAAACGGAGAATGGGCTCAGACAATGCTAGACAGCGCAGCAGAAGTGAGCATAGCTCGCAAGATCCTTATGAATCATCTGGAGACAGTGGACACGAACGAATACATTCAGGTGGAAACTGCAGATACCAGAGTCAGCAAACCTCATAAAATATATGAAATAACATTGCGTATAGAGGGGGATAAGACTAGGAAAATAAGGGGTCTCTTCTGGGATAATCTCTCCAAGGGCTATGACATCCTTCTAGCTGAAAGAGACTGGCCACCAGAGTTTTTCAGGGAGTGCCCTCATGGCGAAGAAATAATTATGCCTGCCTTCTCAAATCATATTCCAATTCATAAAAAATATACACTTGCAAGAAAGTGGGCAGTAGCCCAAGCTCCTGCATTATATAAAAACCATGTGGGATGGGATGAGGACTCTCCTCCTCACAAAATCCAGTTAAAATCACAACCTACTGCTCAGAGGCAGTACCCAATTAAGCAAGAAGCAAAAAAACGGGTAAAAGAGATCCTAGATCAACTTGAATACCAGGGGGTGATTGAAACTTGCACCTCACAAATGAATAATCCTTTGTTTCCTGTCTCCAAACCAGACAATTCATATCGTCTTGTTTTGGACTACAGACACCTTAACTCATGTTGCAAAACCTTTGCAGTACAAAACTCGCATAGTGCTGCACTAATGAATAACATTGTGCGCAAAAAATACAAAACAACATTAGACATCTCTAATGGATTCTTCTGTCAAAATATAGCACCAGAGAGCAGATATTTGACCGCGTTCTCAATAAATGGCGCGCAAAAAAAATTCTGTCGTTTGCCCCAGGGGTTTAAAAGCAGCCCAGGATTATTCTCAGCAAGAGTAACAGAGTTACTACAAATATATGATGATGAGGCATTATCTTATGTCGATGACATCTATCTAACAGATGATGACTTGGATACTCACTTGAAGAGAGTGAACACCATAATACTTGGGTTCGCAGCAGAGGGTTACAAATTCAACTTTAAAAAGTCAAGAATTGCCCATCTAACTGTCCTATTTTTAGGATATGAACTATCAAGTGAAGGCAAAAGCCTGGCTGACAATTTCCTAGAGAAATGTGCTGTAATCCAAGCACCTAGAACACTAAAAAACTTACAATCAATTCTAGGTTTCCTAAATTTCGGAAGAACTTACATTATAAATTATGCAGAGAGAGTTAAACCTCTCTATGATCTTATAAAACCAGATTTTAAAAGAATCAATTGGACTCAAAAACACACAGAAATTTTGAGATCTTTACAAACAGATATGTTCGTTAAAACAAAATTACAAACACGTGACAACACACGCAACCTTGTGATCCGAGTCATCCCAGGAAGATGCGGATTCACGTACCTAACCTCTAATGAGGGAGAGAAGGTACCAATTGCATACAAATCACACTTGTACACAAAAGCTGAAATGAAATTTAGCCCAACGGAAAAAATTCTAACCGCGGTACAGACTGCAGTAGCAAAAGAACGAGCCCTAGCACAAGGTAAACGAATAATCATCGTGACACTGATACCAGCCCTGGAGGCGGTAACGAAGGCAAGCATTCCGAATGCTAAAGCACTCCATCCGAGATGGATACAATGGGCTAATTCTCTTGCTGCAACAGACGTGGCATACGAATTTGATCCCAACTTAAAAACACAAGAGTTTCTCCAATATGAATTCGAATGTCCTCTGCCGACCGAAATTCTGCCTCTAGAACATTACGGCTGTATAATATATACAGACGGATCAGCACAACCCGCAGTGGAGGGTAAGCAAGCTTACAGTGCTGCGTGCGCGATTGTTAAAGGTCGCTGGCACGAAGGAAAATTTAAACCAGTGGTCACTAAAACGCAATCTCTAGGAGACTGTACAGCTCAAAGAGCAGAACTACTGGCATTCAAGATAGCGCTTGAAAATACCGATCGAGAATTCCCCACACTCATAGTGTGCGATTCATATTACTGCGTCCAATCTTACAATGAATACTTGCAGATCTGGGTTCAGAACGGTTTTAAAGATGCAAAAGGTGGCACAATCAAGCATAAAATGCTTTGGGAACAAGTAGTTCTTTTGCAAAAGGAACTACAAAAGACTCACGTGATACATACACTGAGTCATCAACGTGATGGCGTTCACGTTGCAGGGAATTCATTGGCTGATGAGGCCGCGAAGGCAGCTGTGCAAACGGCTTCCGTAGCTGCCATCACTCGGTCAAAAACAAAAATAGACAGCGAAATATTACAGGCTGTCAGTGCTACAGTAAAAGATGCGATAGAAACACTCCCGAAAGGTTTTCCAGTAAAGTACTCATACATAACTGATGCAAATAATGTTCCATTTGCTCGAATCCCTGGAGTGGGGGATTGGGCAATTCCAAACATGGAACATAGGTTAGGACTCATCATAGCGGCACACAAAGGGCTTGCTTCTGTACATGCTGGCGTTTCAGCCACAGTATCATTATTAAAACAGAGATACTGGTGGCCACAAATGCGACGACAAACAAGGAACTATGTTCTAGAATGTGAAATATTTCAAAGAATGAAAGTATCAACAGTGAAACGACCAGCACAGACGCCCCTTCTAATCTCAGATAAACCATTAGCCTGTGTTTACCTGGACCACTGTGGTCCCTTACAAAGGGATGGTAACTATAAATATATCTTGGTCGCAGTGGATTCATGCACGAGATTCATATGGATGTGGCCCCAGCGATCGGCTGACGCCAGAACTGTTATAAAAGATTTGCGAGTCTTTATCGGCACATACGCAATTGGCATGCTACATTCTGACCAGGGTCCTGCTTTTAGCTCCCGGGCTTATAAGGAGGCCATGACCGTACGAACTATTGTTTGGGACTAGAATGTTAATCCAGGACTTAGATAGTCAGACTTCAGTGGTTAAAGAAAAATGCTTTGATATCAAAGATCGCTTGGCTATTTTACAGGACTTAAATGAAACAAGAAAAGACCTGAGCAACATAAAGTTGAAACAGCAGCCAGCAACCACTGAAGAAAAACCACCTGTCCCAGCAAGGCCTGTATGGATTCCAAAAGTCGGGGATCTGGTCAGAGAGAAGATCGCGGTAAAGAAGGAATTTGGGCCTTCTTACAGAAAAGCAGTTCCTGTCTTGTCTATCAACGGGACAAGATCAGTAGTACTACCGCCCCTTGCTGGTAAAAAGGAGAACCGAGTCATATCCATCGACCTGGTTAAACCACAATCATGTGGCCGATAACAAATAGCAGGCCAAGTGGACTCCCAAGAAGTAGCAGAACACCAAAGTTTGCTACATCCACAGAGGTTCAAACTGAAAGACTGATCACATTTGGAAAATCTACAGTGAAACAACAAGGACTATGCAACAAAGCAATGGAACTTGAACCTCTTAAAACCCAAATAAAAACTTTTCATCAAGCAACAACAACCTACGATGATGTAACTACAGACTTTGCTAATGAAATAAAGCAAAATCCAAAAACAAAAAGTAATCCTGAAGCAATTGGAACAATTGACAGAACGGCATCCGGCTACTTCATCAACTTCGATGATGTTTCAGAAGATCCAAGTGAACCAGAAGTACAGCCATCAACAAAAACTTTTAAAGACAAAGCAAAGGAACTTTTTCATCAACTAAAGGGAACCTATCTGACTTCTCCATGGATTGAAATTTGGGTGACATTAGGTGCATTTATCCTCATACTTTGGCTCATCATGGTACTATGCTTGGGACATTTCATTGAGGGAAAATATGCTAAAATGGACACAGCAAGCCAGAAAATCAACTTGGTCCTTAAACCACACACATCTTCACACGTCAAGAAAAGAGAACTTTCTTCAGTGAACTTCACAGCCAATCCTATACCAGGCGGTGTAGCATGGGACAATACTGATTATGAAATCTATGGCCCGGTTGAAATCCTAAAGTATCCACATCAATTTAAGATCTCGTTAAGTGACTTTGTAAAACCAAGCACATTCGCTGATGATTGGGACTTTGAAAGTATAAATGATATGATGTCTGACCTAGTAATGTCTGCTAAATTTACAGAACATGATTATTTGCAGGGTTCGTCTAATTATGATCAAATGTTCTGCTACAACCACTATGGTAACCATTATCTCCATAAATCTGCACAACCTAGAAATGTTTTAAATTATAACCAATGGGAACATTGTGCTACTCCACCAAAGGGTAGTTCTAAAAATTTGATGATAAATATTCATATTTCTCAGGGTTTAACACAAGTAATGCAGAAACATTTTATTTCAAATTGTCAAATAAGACAGGTATGAAGACCATGCTTACAAACACGAAATTGATATAGTCAGATTCATTTTTTGAGCAAATGAATACATTTGGTTTTGATTTCAGGAACAATAACCATGCAACAAAAACTGTTTGGGGTACAAAAGATTGGCAAGTACAAGGTATAGAATCATTGTTCAGAGCCTGTATGATCCCAGAACAAATTATATTTTTGAATTACACTATTCAACAAACTACCTGTCTTGGCTTAGCCAAAATCAAAGACTTAAACAAACCGTCTATTCCAAAGCCAACAACGAACAGTAATAGCTCTATAGATGTTGAGATAGACGTGAACCATATTTTAAACCAAAACAGAACACATGCTGATTGGAAACAATGGTTGATCTGGCCCACAGACACAAATAACTGTCAAGACAGATTCCTGAACAAAATACAGGGGTTCAAATTGACCAGGCCAGACCCTAGATATTCCCAAAGACAACATCCAGGGATAGTAACTACTTACAGTGTGGGCAAGCTCTGCCTTCAATGGCTACAAACATCCACACTGGCAGAAATTAAGCAACACCTAACTTTACTTCAAGAGGGTGCTGACTTGCGTGATTTCATTATGGGACCACGCAAACAGCGTCAAAAACGTTTCATAGCGGCCTCTATATATGCAGCTTACAATGAAGCTTGGAAAGTAACTCAAATTGAGACAGCAGAGAAAATACGGGAAATTGACCGTATTAATTTGGAAAAATCTCTTTCTGTTGTGGACAATGGGTTAATGACTCTGTCCTCCAGAATATATTCACTGGACAGTATTGTGTCTTCAGCAATCGATATAATATCGCAAGACTTACTGATGTTACAACACGGTCAGTCCCAATTGCGTTCTATTGTACAACTTGGCTGGACGTTACAAAATCTGCGTTCAGGCTATGTGCCTTGGCGTTTAATCAACACAACGTCACTATTTAATATCTTTAACCTTACTGATAAACAAATCAGTTTGGCACAGAAGGGTGCTGACTATACAATTCTGAGCATTGAAAAACTTGAGAGATTACCATTGACAATGTCAGAACGACCTGTCATTGAATGGATAATACATGGGATAATAAATATTCAGATAACAACTTTCCAGTTTCAATACTGCCAAAAATATATACAGGCAGGCCAGTATGAAAGGTTGGGTAAAGGATACATTAAGTCAACATGGAACTTGCCCTATGCACACGCATGTGTTAGTAATAAAGGACAAAGTGTGTTCCTTAGTGGCAATAATTGTGAAAGGTCACTAAGCGGTACACTTCTGTGTCAGGGTATTAGTTTGCATGGAGCATGTGAAGGGACTTCAAATAACCTTTAATGTCACCAGCTAGGCACACCTGCAACACAAATAGAACCATTCTTTAAGAGACTCTCGAACGGGAGTTACATTCTAATTGTAGATCGCAGATGTTGCAGTCTGCTGCCCGGAAAACCTTATCTCATAACCGTGACTACGAAGGTCATGTGCTGTGAACGAGTATTGTTCCCAAACGATGCCCGAGACAGGGAGGCAAGGTTATGGCCCAGTTTGAAAATTTCTTCTATTCGAATTGATACTTTAAGCAGAATGAAGACAGTGCTCCTACAGACGCCAACCATGTTAACGTCAACAAAAGAAACGTATGATCTCCAAGTTGCAAGGACAACTACTGAGATTCATTCACTGTTATCAACCAATTCCCCCATACATTTCGCAGAAATACTGAGCGAAATCTTAAATATTTCTGATACAAGTGGAATCGCGAGTGTATTTAAGACAGTGTTTTCGGGAGCTTTAACCCCATTCAAAGCCATCCTAGGTATTTTTCCTGATTTTGTCCATTCCATCTTTGGCGGACTTCCTCTCCTTTTGGAACTAGTGGCAGGCATCCTATTTTTGATCCTGTTACTTCGCTATGGCAAACCACGTCACAGACAAGACACCAGCGATAATGGAAGAAACAATCCGAGCTATTGGCTACCGGGACCGCATAACTAAAGTCCTTGGACTAGCACGGCTACGAGATTTAAACATGACTTGGTTTCTTTCATTTAGACCGATGTGGCAAAGTTGTGTTATGCCTGTATTAAGGTGCTTGCTATGCGGCGAAGAATGCGTGTTGGACACCTGTCTGACACTACAATCGGATGTGCCAATGGACGCAGAGACTTTGTTGGGTCCGGTAACGGCTCATGCATTGTGCTGTCCCCAGCGGCTACCAATCCTGATGACGGCATTCGTGGAGACTTCACCACTACGATTGAAGAGTTGTGAAGTACAAGATGAAAGCAGCATCGATCAGGTACGACCTTCTGTCAGCTATGCTGATCGAAACATCAATGAAGGCAATCATGCTCATGAATGCATGTTACAAAAGTCTCAACAATATGATGTTTTCACCAGAGCAGAAAGAATGACTTTGAACAAACTAGCACACGGCGTTCCATACACCCTGAATTTGGCCTTCAACTTTGAAAATAAAGCAATAAGAAATTTTCTCACCAGTTTTTACGGAGAGCGAGACATTTTTTTTTCCCCTTCCATTTCCAAAAATATTTACGATTTTTTGGGACACTTATCTTCTGCTTAAAGTAAAACTATTCCTAGAGAACAAAATTTCTATTTTTAGCTACTCTAGAGACATTGGCTACCCTCTAGCATGTTCCCAAGTATTTATGATTTTGTGATGGGATGGTCTCGAATTTTTCTTCTGTATTAAGAGCCATCTCATGTGTAATTTCCGCATTTCGTTCATACTGATTTCAAAATATGCGTTTAGATTTAGCATTATTATACTGCTTGAAGTGCATATAGTAACTATACTCATCTTTTTGTGTATTTCGCATTTCCAATTTTCAAAATGCATTTGATTGTATTTTGGGGTGGTTCGGTATACACATGCACTACTAGTTTTGTTTACTATGCCTAGATTTGTATATATGGACATAGATTACGTGGAGTGGGTGTGATGTATTTACTATGGGTACTGTATCGATCCCCCTATTTCTGACCCTTGTCTGGTTAATAATTAACTAGCAGCCATTCAACTGCACAAAAACCCGTTATCTGATTAGCCAAACAACGGCACAGAAGCCCGTTATCTGATTAGGTCATAGCGCATGCCATCTCATTAGGCAAGCACTATTTCTCCAGCCCCCTAATAGGCATACGGTGTTCTCAAAACAAATCAAACCTACCACGACCTGGGAAGTCCTCACAGCCATTGTTTTGATTTAACCGAGAACTTCAGTAAAGAATGTGCGAACGATCAGTTCGTATGACATCCTTATTGACGTATTTATGTCCATCCTTACGTCAATCTCGGCACCTTTCAGGTATAAATAATACCGACATTGCCTTAAGCAAACACACGAGGTGGTGACAAGATTGGAGCAGCGAGACTTGCCGAGGAGCCCAGCTGACAGCGAAGCCCACAGACGCTGCCCCTCCTTTCTGACGCGCTGAGAGAGAGACGCTGCCTTTTCTCCTGCCGAGAAATCCAGCTCCGGCGCTTCCAAGCCGCCCTTGCAGGCAGCTGGAATATCAAGCCCTGAGATAGAGATACCAACCCTCCAGCCTTCTAAATCCCAGGTACTGAACTGAATAACCCTTTGTAGAGAATTCTTGAAGCAGACTCTTGGCAAAACAAACTTAACTTAAACTGCTACTTATCTACTCCCGCCCACGTATTAGGCTTAGGTCAGGTACATTGGGGTAGGCGTAGTTAGAAGCACCAGTTGAGTACGATTAGTCAATGTATATATGTATGTATCTATTTTATCCATTTTAAGTATCATATGGCTAAGAAACCATATCAATGCTTTTACAGTATTATTTTATAATTCTGTTATTACTGTATGCACTTTACTTAACTATAAGTATTGCAATAATAGCGATTCATTTCTCTTGTATGAGAACAGAGACTGATCAATAAATAACATCTTTTTATTGAACACGCCCGTCTCTTCCTTTTCTCTACAATCTGGTGAAACTAAGAATGCACTGAACTGACTGAGTAAAATAAGTTGTCTTTTGTTTTCACACGACTCTAGAGATACACTCTTGATTAGGGGAGAGCAAAGTTGTCATGTTCT
The DNA here is from genome assembly GCF_964261635.1 of Lissotriton helveticus. Classification (NCBI taxonomy): domain Eukaryota; kingdom Metazoa; phylum Chordata; class Amphibia; order Caudata; family Salamandridae; genus Lissotriton; species Lissotriton helveticus. The sequence continues at coordinate 130,732,793 of NC_136070.1, read as the reverse complement.
ATGGTTGTCAGAAACTAAATCCCTTCTTGTCTATCCAGGGAGGTTAAACTCCTCCTTGTCTATTCGAGAAAGTTTCTAGTGAACTCTGAGCTAGCTGGCAAACATTAAACTTTAAGTCTAATATCGACAGTAGAAGACCTAGTTAACCTCTGTCCTACGTCTATACTATTGAAGATATTATTCCAATGCGCAGAGCCTATTGGGATAATAGGAACTACACTACAACCTCTCTCTGCTTTATCCAAATTGTTTTTTTTTAGAAGTGGTAGGATCGAGGTCTGTTTCCAGGCTAAAGGAAACACACCGTGTTCCACAGCCAAATTCAAAACTGGAGTGAGTTGCTGTGATACCAATTCTGCAACTATGCCAATCACACTGGGAGGACAGGGATCCAGGGGAGAACCAGATTTTATCAGGTTAAAAGTTTGCTCAGTTGATAGTGGGGGGAACTTGTTAAAAATAGAGGCAGTTTCAGTATAATTAAGGCCTCAAGAGGGAAGGGGCATTAAGACAGTTAAATCTGTGTTGGGTTTTTGTAGATTTAAAAGGCTAGAAAAGGTATCGAAGATATCAGAAGATATCAGATACTTTCTTACGAAATGCTAAAGTCAGTTCATTAAAGAACTGCTGATCTATTGAGTTATCTTCGATAATTGGAGCATTACTTAACTTAAGCACCGTGGCAAAGAGTTCCTTTGAATTATTCTTTGTCTGAATTATCCTTTCCGTAAAATATTCTATTTTAACGTGTTTAATCAGGACTTTATATTCAATCACACGTTTTTTATAAGATTCTTTATCACAGTCTTTATAGAATTTACGCCAGCGCCTCTCGGCTGCACAACAATGTCTTCTAGAAGTTCTGATTTCTTCCGAGAACCAATGTTCATTAGGTACTAGTCTGCAATTCTTGCACTTTTTTAGGGGGACTGCTATATGTACCCCATTTTTTAACCAATCATGAAATTGCAGTGATGCCGATTCAATGTCATCAGCCTCTAAAGGTAGGGTAGATGTTAAGGGGTCCATTATGATATCAGGCGGATTGCCACCGCCAGCCTGGCGGGGGCAATCTGCCCGATATCATAACCAGATTCCCCCCCGCCATATTAGGAAGGCGGGGGGGACCACGGCGGACGGAAAGACCGTCCGCCGCTTTTCCGCCCCGGTCGCCTTGTGGCCGGGGCGGAAAAGGAATAATATGGTGGCCCATATTATGATGTCTGGTTTGCAGTGCCTTTCTGCGGCGGCGATGCCGCCACGGAAAGGCATGCGGTCTTCACTCTGGGGGCCCCCTGCGGGCCCCCAGAGTGAAGTACAGGTGGGGGGTGCACATTGTCATTTACATTGTCATTTACAAAGCGGCAGGCGGTGCCTGCCGCTTTGTAAATGACAATGTTAAATAATTATTGTTTTTTGGTATTGAAGATTAATTATTTTTTATTTCATTATTATTTGGTAATTATTTTTTTAATAATATTTATTTTGTTGTATTTATCATCAATGTAATTGTTAATTATTAATTGGTAATTATGTGTAAGTAAATATTTATTGGTATTGTTAATTCATTGATTGTTATTTAATAATTAAATTATTTTATATTTTTTTATTATTTTTTTAAAATAATTATTAAGTTATTAGAACCCCTACGCTAACCAACACTTTCCCTACTGTTGCATTCTCTGGAGTTGGAATAGTTGGAATAGTAATTTTACCCCGTACGCTATCCAACACTTTCCCTACTTTTGCACACTCTGGAGTTGGAATAGTAATTTTAACCCCTACCCTATCCAACACTTTCCCTACTGTTGGACCCTCTGGAATGGGAATAGTAATTTTTACCCCTACGCTATCCAATATTTACTGTTTTAGTTAATATAGTGTATAATTTATTTAAAAATGTTTTTTTCATTTGTTATATATAGTTTTGGTATTTTTATTTATATTATTTATATAGTGTATGTATGTATTTATTATTTATAAAATGTTTTGACAATGTATAAGTTATTATAATAATTAATTGTAAATATTATTAAGTACATATATTATATTTTATATGTATATGTTTCATGTTTTTTACATTGTATGTATTACTTATAATTTTAAACATATTTTTAATTATGTTTATTTTAAATATATGTATTATTTATTTTATCTTACATTATTTTTAAACATTTAAAAAAAACGATATTTTTAAAAACAATATTTTTTTCTCGATATTTTTGTGCTTACCATAATGTAGATAGGACTTTGATATTCTTGACATCGATATTCCACCTCTGATATGTTTGACGTCGATATTTTTGACGTGAATATTCTGTCTGTAATTCCGAGCCTGGGCAGCGCAAGCGCTGCCTTGTGAGTCGTGCTGCATTGGAGTATAGATTTGAAGCCCCGCGCCCTCTCGGCCTATATTTGTCATTAGCTTGTATCATTGACATTCAGCACATTCTGCGCGCCATGCATGCTTTCATGGGGCGCTTTTACAAAAAATAAAAAGCAATTGTTTGTCAACTTGACAAACAAATGCTTTTTTTTGGCAAAAGCGCCTCATACAGCGCTTTCACTTTAATAGTGGCTGCTGACCTTTCTTTAGACACAGCTCGTCTAAAGAAAGGTGTGTGGCCTCTAGTGAAAGCACAGCATTGGAGCTTGTAAACAACAAGCATTTGCAATGCAATAGGTCGCACATTGTAGACACATTGACCTATTGACATTGTAAATGACAATGCCTTTTATTAATGCCGGTTTTTTACACACAAATAATAATAATAGCTCAAAATCTCAATTTCGAGATCTATTACATTGCAAATGCTTGTTTTTTCTCTTTCTCTGTGTGCTGCATTCTGCAGCACACATAGAAATAGGAAAACACTGCCATTGATTGTTTTTGTGCAGGAAGGTGTCATTTGTGTGCCAACATACTGAAAGCAGACAGGGATGCGCTGTATCTCATAGATGCAGTGCATTCATGACCTTTTCCTTTGACGCGGGGCAGCGCAGCACAGCAGGAATCCTTGCAGCACTGTTGTGCTCCAAAATGTTGTAAATGAGGGCCTTAATCTCAAGAAAACAGATGCTCTCTTTGTCACTGCTTGATCTAACGTTGTCACTTCACCTGTCATTCTCTTCTCTCACTGTACTGCTTATTGTTTCAGCCCATGACTTGTGCATTATGAATAATCCATCTCTGGATGTTCTACCACAGATTGTGTCAGTCCTAAAATCATGTTAATTTTATTTGTTCGATATGTGAAAACTAGGCCAAATTTCTGGCATATCGCTATAATGCCAAACTGTCTAATTGAGAATTCGTTTGGACAAAAATCACTTTTTAGATATTTCTTTTCTTTCTCTTCCCTAATGACTATAAGAGGGGACTAAATAAGAAAACAGAGAAATTCTTTTTATTCTATTTTCAAATAAAGGCTGCTCCTTCTCTTTCTCTCTATGACTGTCACTAAGAGGAGGTGTTACAAAAGGGGGTGGTGATGGACGGAGCATCTGAACCAATCAAATACTCACACCCAGTCAAAAGATCTGGGTTTGATCCATCACCGTTCTTTAGCCCACTCTGCCACCCCAGTTCAGATATGGCTATATGCAAATCAGTCTGACCCTGCGCCTCATGGGAACAGTCCAGCCCGAATTGCCAAGCCATGCCTTCCCTGGACCGGAAACAAGCTTCAGAGGACCAGTTTCTGGCATTCCAGCCGTCTTCAGCCCGGCTTGCTTGAATCCAGTGGCAAAGCGAGCAAGGGACTCACGTCTGAGCATACCCTGCCACACTTATGGCAGCCAAAGCGGTAAAAAAGGGGGTGGTTTTAGACGGAGCATCTGAACCAATCAAATACACACACCCAGTCAAAAGATCTGGGTTTGATCCATCACCGTTCTTTAGCCCACTCTGCCACCCCAGTTCAGACATGGCTATATGTAAATCGGTCAGGTGTGAGTGTTTGATCGGTTCAGATGCTCCGTCCAGCACCACCCCCTTTTGTACCACTAAGAGGACGTGTAACAAAGATAACGGACAAGGTTTTCCCATTTTTTCATACCATGGAGGTAGCCTTTAAATAGCACCTTACTTCTACCAAAGTTGAGGCAGTTACTTGGAGCATGCGTGAAGAAGAGCTCCTTGCTGATACTGTAATGCAATGAATGTGCACTTTCCATTTTTGATATCTAAAAGGTGCATTTTTCATGTTTTCACACAGTATTTATACAGTATTTATCATATTTTTGTATTGTGATGGCGCCTCTTCCTACTGAGGTAATATTGGAACTTACTTACTCTATTTTTTCTTTATTGACTACAGTACTATTTTATAGTGCTTCTTTTCAATCCAACATTTGTACCTATCCGTGGATGGTCACTATTCCTGCTTTCCTCTCCTGTGGTGTATGGGTCGCATTCGTCCACTCTTAGGGGCACATTAGGATGGTGCGCGTACTTTGTCCGCCCGCCATCCCGTCGTCATAAGGGTGGGGCTCCCGTGCCTGCTATTAGGATGTGCCACTGTGACGGGCGCATCAAGCATTCCTGACATTGTGGCGGGCAGTGCACACAGTACTGCCTGCCACAATGCCAGGAAGGCATGTTGTGCATGGAACTGCTGGGGGGTACCATAGGTACCCCCCATTGTGCATCCCCCACCCCCTCGGAGTCCCTGGGTGCCCGCAACGGGCCCCCCAAGCAGACTCCGCCTGCCTTTCCAAAGGCGGTGTCAAACAGACACCACCATATTGCAGCCTTTTCCGCCCGGTCGGGACGGAAATGCTGCGGACGGTCTTTCCGTCCGCCGAGGACCCCCCAGCCATAATAATCTGGTGGGGGGTCTTTTGTACAGGGAGTACGGGCGGATTGCCCCCGCCGGGCCGGCAGTGACCTCTGCCGGCCTGGCGGGGGCAATCCGCCGGCCATCCTAATGGGGCCCTTAATTACTACTCATCGATATCTTCCACAATCCAAGATAGCGAATGATCTCCACACCTCCTCTAGATCATCCTCTTCAGGCACTAAACCTAAGAGACATAAGAATGGTCCACCTTCCCCCATTCATACCTCACAAAATCCTGTTCTGGACTCAATTTTAGAGGAGGTACGTGGTCTTCAACCCTTCATGATCACCACTAATGAAAAATTGAAACAAATTGAAGACCGCTGGATAATCATGGAGGGCAAGGTTTTGGAACTTGAACAATGTGTTGGGGATCTCCAAGATATCTCTACTAAAATTCCTTTGTTAGAGCAAGAAATTCACAAACTTAAGCTTCACACCGAAGACTTGGAAAATCGTAATCGGAGGAATATTCTTCGTCTTTATGGCCTGCCAGAAAATATTGAAGGTCCAGATATGTTATCGTTTCTGAAAAAGTTCCTGCCGGACCTCTTAGATCTTCAATCTTCATCACCTCTTAACATACAACGGGCGCATCGTTTGGGTCGTCTTCAACCTAACTCTAACAAACCAAGCGGTATCATCATGCTTTTCTTAGAGTTCACTGAATTGATGAATGTCTTGAAAGTGGTTAAATCAAAACAACGCCTCACTTGGTCAGGTCATAATATTTTCATTTCGCAAGATGTTTCAAATGCAACGAATGCACGCCGTAAGGAAAGGAATCCCCAGATGAGACCCTTAAACATTCAATATGTTATTCTTCACCCAGGTCTCTGCTCATGTTCTTTTGATGATCCTGCCAAACTGAGGGCCTCATTAGGATGGCGGGCAGACTTTGCCCGCCTGTCATCCCATCGTAAATCGGGACCGCCCACCATAAGGGCGGGGGTCCCGGGGGTGCTATTAGGATGTGCCCACCACAGTGGCGGGCACATCCTGTATTTTCAGCATTGTGGCGGGCGGTGCTCTCTGCACCGCCCGCCACAATGCTGAAAATGCACTTTCACATTGTCATTTACAAAGCGGCAGGCACCGCGCGGTGCCTGCCGGTTTGTAAATGACAATGAAGGGGGGTACCACAGGTACCCCCCCATGTGCACCCCCCCTGTACTTCACTCTGGGGGCCCGCAGGGGGCCCGCAGAGTGAAGACCGCATGCCTTTCCGTGGCAGCATCGCCACCGCAGAAAGGCACTAAAAACCAGACATCATAATATGGCTGGCGGTGTCTGTTAGACACCGCCACCATATTATTCCTTTTCCGCCCCGGCCGCAAGGCGACCGGGGCGGAAAAGCGCGGACAGTCTTTCCGTCCGCCGTGGTTCCCCCCACCATCCTAATATGGCAGGGGGAATCTGGTGATGATATCGGGCGGATTGCCTCCACCAGCCTGGCGGAGGCAATCCGCCCGATATCATAATGGACCCCTGAGACTCTTTCTCAACTATATCTCTCATCGAAAGATGGAAAATTAATGTTTTATTTTCTCTTTGTTCTACGAGTTAATTGGTTGATGTTGCTCCTATAATTATACCTTTATTTTCTTCCTCTTGCCTGTTCCTCCTTTAAAATATTTTTCTTTTTTTCTACCTTCACTCTTAATTTCCTATTACTAGTGTTCATTCATTTATTTCTGAGGCTTATCATTATTTATTTACTTGTATCGCTGCCTCTGCTTTTGTCGTCACCATGTTCCAATTCTCTTGTTGCTTGTTTATCTTCAGATCTGGATTATTTTCCTTGATCTGCTTACTTTCTTAATTTTTCTGTTTTTCTCTCTTTTCTCTCTTTTTTTCTTCCTCTATCATCCTAATGTTTTTCTTTTTTTTGTTATGGTGCATTTTCATTATCGATCCTTTGTTTATATGTGTCTTTCATTATATTATTTTAAGTGCTTATCTTTCTTTATTTTGTTGCTTGATACTTGTGCCTATTACCGTTAATTGCTGTTGTACATTTTGTTTTCTGTATTCATCTAATAAATGGTGTTTTTTTGCTTCCATTTGTTATCCTGAAGTGTATCATCTCCATTCATGTCTTGCCCTCCCTTCTCTCCATTATGTGTAATGTTGTCACGTGGAATGTTCGTGGTCTTGGAAACCCAGTCAAAAGACAAAAGGTACTCTCTCATTTGTCTAAATTGAATTCTCATGTCTCATTTATTCAAGAAACGCATTGCAATGATGTAGAGTCACTTAAATTGAAAAGACAATGGGTGGGTCAAGTTGTTTATTCTCCAGCTTCTAATCAGAAAAGTGGTGTAGCTATTCTATTTCATAAATCGATTCATGCACAAATGTTATCTACGCTATGTGATAGTGATGGACGTTGGGTAATGGCTAATGTTGTTATACAAAATAAAGAACTTGTCTTACTGAATATTTACGGCCCAGTTAAACCAGACCCAGACTTTTGAAATAACATTAAGATCTTACTATCCTCTATTGATGGTCCACATATTATTGTTGCTGGGGACTTTAATCAATGGTTAGACCCATTTTCGGATAGACGATCCAAATGCAAATTTAACCCTGATAAAAATCATAAATCATTTCAATCTGCCATTGCCTCTCGCTCATTATAAGATGTTTGGAAGACCTGTAACCATGATACCCTGATTTTCTAACGTTCACCATACTCGTTCTAGAATTGATCATATTTTTATTAGCAAACCCCTACTCCCATCCATTCAATCCTCTGAGATTGGATCTATTTTTATTTCTGATCATGCCCCCGTTTTTTCTGCCCATGATCTCTCCCTGAGTTCTCCAAAATTTGGTTGTTGGAAACTTAATAATTTTTTGTTGTCAGACAATACTTTTGTTACTGAAGCTACTGCCTTTATTAATGAATTTTTTACTATTAACAACTCTTTGCACACCTCTATTACCAATAATTGGGATGCATTTAAGGCTTCCTTCCGTGTTTTTGCTATTTCATACTCAGCAAAAAAGAAGAAAACTGCTGAAGCCAAGTATGCCATTTTACCACAACGACTTAAACTGTTGGAACATAATTACTTTACTTCTAAATCTCCCTCTGCTCTTCATGAATTGATTAAAGCTAAATCTGCTCTTAACAAACTTGCCACGATTGATGCATGTAATTTTCTTCTTAAAATTAAGTCTAAATACCAAGGTGGTCAAAATAAAACTGGTAAGATGTTGGCAAATTATTTAAAAATTAAATCTGAACGTACAAATATAGGTCCTATTCTTAATGAATCCACTAGTAATTTGGCATCCTCTGATGAAGATATTGCTTCTGCATTTCATGATTATTATCAATCATTATATTCTGATGTAACGAATCCCTCTGCTCAAAATGTACATACCTTTTTTACTGGCCTCCCTAATCCTCCTTTGCTTTCTGATAAATTTGAACCATTAGAAAGTGAGGTTACTCTTCAAGAGATAACGGAAGCCATCAAATCATTAAAAAAATCGAAAGCACCAGGTCCTGATGGTATTTTTGCACCCAAACTTCAGTCCCTTTTTAACTCATTCATTGGTGACTCCAAAGCATCTCGCTCGTTTATGGAGGACTTGATTGTCCTTATTCCAAAACCTGATAAGAATCATTCCCTCTGTAAAAACTATCGCCCCATTTCATTAATCAATTATGACTGTAAGATATTTGCTATAATCCTCCCGACTCGCCTTGAGAGTATCATCCCACTATTGGTTAAGACAGATTAAGCTGGTTTTGTCAGGGGCAGATTGGCTTCGGACAATGCTCGCATGTTTGCTAATGTTATCTCCTTCGGAAAATAGTACAAATCCCCACTTGCAGCATTGTCCTTAGATGCTGAAAAGGCTTTCGACCGCATAAACTGGCAATTCATGTTCAATACACTCAAATGGTTTGGTTTTGGTCCAAATTTAATTTTTATGTTAAATTGTTATATTCTTTTCCTTGTGCTAGTATTTTTGTTAATAACTATTTTTCTAAATCTTTTCCATTATATAGAGGCACATGCCAAGGTTGTCCCCTATCGCCCTTGTTATTTGTATTATGTCTCGAACCTTTCCTTGAGCGTATTATAATTACTTCAGGTATTTCTGGCTTTTCACATAATTCTATAGAAACTAAATTTTCAGCTTACGCTGATGATATCCTGGTATATATGTCTGATCCTAATTCCTCCCTCCCCCATTTTTGGATGAAGTTCGGCTATATTCTAGTATCTCTGGATATAAGTTGAACTTTTCTAAAACACAAGTCTTACCCTTAAACTCTCTTTGCTATCAATAATACTAATTTTACTTGGTGTCCCACAAAAATTAAATACCTTGGTATTTGGTTTTCCTTCACATTATGTACCACCATTAGTTATACATTTAATGTTCTAATTGCCAAAATACAATCACTCCTTCTTTCTTGGTCCCCCTTTATTTTTCATGGTGGGGTAGATTAGACACTATTAAAATGATGATTGTACCCCATGTCCTTTATAAATTATCCATGTTACATTTTCCAATTCCTACTTTGTATTTTTCACAAATTAATTCTATTTGTACAAAGTTTTTATGGAATAATAAACACCCCCGCATTGCTCTTATGAAATTCAAACATCCCAGAACAGAAGGGGGTGTATGTTTTCCAGATTTTAAATCTTATAATTCTGCATTTTTAATTCATCAATTTTTTGCTTTAACTTATGATTTTGCTGATATCCAAATCCCCGTTGGATTGTTTTTGAGCGTTCCCTATTAAAAGACTTTTCTTTTCGAGATATAATGTATATGTCTAATTGCTCCTTCATATCAGATAATCCTATTTTAAAATACTCCCGACAATTATTGTATAATGTTTTTTCTGATGGTTTAGATTCATGTCAATGTTTTTTGTCTTCCACTATTTGGTATAACAGATTTATCAAATATAAACGTAAATCGTTTTATTACAAGCATTGGAAGGAGAAGGGAATTATTTTTATTCATCAATTAATCCAACATAATTCTGTTATTCCCTTCCTGGAATTACAGTTAAAATATAATTTACCTGATTCATTTTTTAATGAATATCTTTTAATATCAACAGCTTTGCAGTCTTATTTATCTTCTAATAATTATCCTTTAGCCTCTCCATTACTTTCTTCACCCTCACCGTTATATAGTGTGAGGGTGAGTGTTCATATATCCAAGTTTCCTCCTACTTCCTCATCCCTTTGTTGGTCTTGTTCTGAATCTAGTGGGACTTCACTTCATTAACTTTATGATTGTTCGAATGTATTAAAGTTCTGGCAATCTATTTGGTCAAAATGTATGAAAATATTTCAATGTAATATTCCATTAACAATGCAAAATGTTTTTCTAGGTTCCTCCTCACCTGATTTTGATGTTTCTAATCATATTACTTTGTTGTATGATTTATTTATTGCTATAGCATTTAAAGTGATTTTGTCCTGTTGGAAAGATAACTCTAAATTATCATTATTAACTTGGTGGAACTTTGTTTGAGATGAACACAGAATTGCTACTGTATCTTCTCCTACTCTTTCTCAGAAAATTAAATCTGACCTACATTGGCTACCCTTATCTTTCTACACATGCACCTGCATCTTAATGTCTTAATCTTTCCCAATCTCTAACTCTCTTTATTCCTCTTTTTTCTATCTTCTTTTTTTTCTTCTTCTCCTCTATATCTCTTCCTTTCCTCTTCTTTCTTGTTCCTCTATCTTTTTTCTTTTTTTTTCTCGTACCTCTTTTTTTCTCTTTTCCTCTTCAGAATTTTTTGCTCATATTTTCTCCTGAAATAAATCGTTGTACTTTATTCATAATGTGTTCATTTGATTATTATATGTTTTTTCTTTCTGAAAACGTAATAAAAATGATTAAACAAAAAAAATCCCTTTTTAGGAACATGGGAAGGAGGAGAACAAGCCAAAGGCGAGCATTTGTTGTTCGCATCATGTGGGATTTGCACTATTTTCCAGCTGGAAATGCGTCTACCCACCACAAATGGACGCAAGGATACATTTCGCTTTAAAATATAATGCAAAGTGCCACTACCTTTATGAGCATTTTGGGTAATTTCAGCAAAGGACATTATGCAGATTTGTCCCAGGCCTACACCTGACTGTATTATTTCGGTCCCTACCACTCTGCTGCCGAAACCAGGCAAAGTACTTCTGTTTGGGTCTTTGCTGCCATTGCTCATTCAGAGAGAGGAAGTACCACTGCCAGTTCTCCACTCTATTCGTTTGTGCAACTGTATACACTGAGAGGGCCTCTATCAGAGTTATGCTTGGATAAGCCCTGGAACATGGATAATCTGTCCTGGTACGATGCCTATGGGATACTTACGTTATGTCCTCAAACAGAGTGGCTTATTTACAAGCCCCATGGGCCGCCAGTGCATCACGTTTTATCACGTAAAAAGTGATGCACCGGCGGCGCAAGGGGCTTGCAAATATGCCTATGAATGTCTGCCGCACATCTCTCAAGGCTGATACGGTTTTCAGAAACGATCAATGGGTATACGTTTTAACTGAATTCTCTGCAGTAACGAAAATGAGAAACCTAATCAGGTTCAAATGCTGTGATCTACTGCAGATCTGAACTGTCACTAAAACAAACATCCATCTCCTTACCTACTCCAGTATCTGACGAAGGAAACATTTTCTCTTAACTCTCAGTTCACATCTAATGGAGATCATGTTCTATTCATGTCTAAATCATTCCATTACGAGTAGGCTATCTCCTTGCAGCTCAAATCAGAGTGAGGCCCAATCAGCCATGTACAACAGCCAAGATCAACTCTGCTCTTATCACCTGGCTTCACATTAAAATCACTGGTGCCTTCAACACCCATTAAAATGTGTCCACATTTAGTTTTATTGGTGATACTATATAAAATTACAGAAGTAAATCATAACGCCAATATTAAACAGACAACAGTCAGGGTACAACGTATACAGCAGTACCTGCAATTCCATACCGACTTCAAGGTAGATAGTGTAAAGATAGCCCACAATATATTATGATGATAAAGCAAAGGTATAGATCTGTAATGCGTAATAGACAGTAAAACATCAGTAGCTGGTTCATGTCATTGCTATAAGTAGTTACCACAGCCACTTGAAGCTGAACCCTACCAAAACTGAGCTCGTTCTGGTAGGAGGCCCCAATCATCCATGGAACTCCACCTTCTGGCCAACATCTCTGGGGACAGCACCTACTCCCATGAGCTCAGTCAAAAGCCTGGGGGTGATCATTTCAGAAGATCTATCCATGAGACCGCAAATCAACGCGGTCACATCTGCCTGTTTTTTCCACCTCAGGCGGATCCGCAAGATCAGCAGGTATCTCACCAAAGAAGCCCTGATCCAAGTTGTTATTGCGCTCATCACCTCTAGGCTCGACTATGCCAACACTTTGTACGCAGGAATCCCTGCATGTCATCTCCACCGACTACAGCTGGTGCAAAATCAGGCCGCCCGCCTGATCTTCCGCCAGCCCAAACATCAGCACGTCACTCCCCTCCTCCGTAGTCTACATTGGCTCCCTGTTTCCAAACGCTGCACCTTTAAATTGGCATGTACAACCCATAAGGCCCTCTCGGATGCAGCCCCTGCGTTCATTTCTTCGGTCCTATCCCGTCACCTCCCTTCTCGAGCTCTTCGCTCAGCATCACAAAATCTCCTCGTCGTTCCCAAATTTAAAAGGAAAAAACACGGTGGCCTGAGCTTTTCTGTCCTGGCCCCTTCCACCTGGAACTCGCTGCCACTTTCCCTCCGTCTCTGCCAAAATTATGATTGCTTCCGCAGACTGTTGAAAACTCTGCTCTTCCAATCCGCATATGAATAACCCTCTCACTCTGGATCACGTTTATTTGTCATTGAGCGCCAAGAAACCTACGGTGATAGTGCGCGTTACAAATAATTTTAACGTAACGTAACGTTACAAGTGGGTCTCAGAAATCTTTGGGGTGTGCCCTTAGGTGTAGGTCTGCAGCGTAAGTCTCATCAGCTTGGTCTCTGCAATAAATCATGTCACATATTCACTTGCTGCTTAGGTACAAGTGGTCTGCATCCATTGCATGGCAACTTTAAGTAGATTCATGGGGACACCCAGCAGAGCTAAAGACTGTGAGGGATCTAAGGGAGTCTCTATCATGCCTCTCAACAGCTCAAACACTTTTGTACAATACAGAGTTGTCTTGGGACAGTGCCATGCCACATGAAGGAACCCCCACATTCGGCATATCACATGTGTGACCACCTTTACTCCAGGCTCAAACAGGATACAAAGAGTCATCAGAAAACATTGGAAGATCGTCCAATCAGGCAACCTCAAAATCCTGATGCCTCGCTTCGTTATGAAACGAACAAGCAAACTTCAAAACATACTGATCCATACGCATCCAAGCCCAACACAAGTACACTTTGGAACACAACACCTGTGAGGGGCCTTTACCCTTGTGGTCAATGCTGGGTGTGCAGTCTAACTAAACACACCAGGGAAATAACCCTCATGGACAATAAGGCCTGGACACAGCGTACCCAAACCAACTGTAATACTAAGAACTGTATTTACCTCATTGAATGCCCATGGTCACTTAGATACGTGGGTATGACTACGCGTCCAGTAAGGACGAGAATTACCGAGCATAGGAGCAACATTAGATGTCATAAGAACGCAACAAAAATGAGTTCTCACTTCCTTTCTCACCCACACAGGTCAGAGGATATGCACTGGACAGTGATAGAAAGTAACACCTTGTGGAGCACACAGAAACTGTTCGAAATGGAACAGGGCTGGATTTTCCACTTTCATCCCAGTCACAAAGACTCAACGGTGACATACCCTGGATTGAGGTGAACACATGAACCACAACAGTGTGGCACTTTATCACCTCAGCCTATGCATAGTATCATCTCAGCCTATGCATAGTACCCTCACAGAAAAAAACACCAATAGATGACACCATCGCTGTGTACACGAATATGGACTATGTCTAGTTCATCACCAACTTCATTCTCCCTCCAACTGAGAATCACCGCTCTAGATAACCACATTGATTAGCTACTGCATATGTGAAAGAGAAAGGTTCATGCGAAATCGCACACCTCTACACACATGTAGATTAACCATCCCGTAACAGTCTCTATAATATTATTTGAGATATTATCTCTCAGGTTTAAACTTTTCTAAACAGTGTACTACAGCTCCACATACAACAAACCCTGTAGATTTCTCCACTCCAAGATGGGCCCCCGGTCTCCGCCTTGCGGCATGCTGCCAATTACCAGTGGGCGTTGTCTTGGCCCACATGACCCAGGCTATTTAGTTACCATGATGGCCGTCTCACCGCTACAATTCAGGCTGGACGGAGCAGAGTAGGTGAGACGGCAGTGTCCGATCGACTAACCAAGTGTCCCCCATTGTGATCTGGACCCTCCAGTCCTCCTATGAAGAATCAAACACCTCAATTTGAGGTAAGTCACAGAAGGGCTATATGATACTGTTCTGCCCTGATGCATTGGACAAGGCGATTGCTTGTCTAACAATATTTTAACCAGTCCCTTGATTACTAGGTGCGCGCAAGCTCTATTCTCAGATTTTTAAAGTTCTTATCCAAAACATTGACAGATATCTTGTACTTCGTCAAGAAAGTTCAGTCACACTTGTTACATTGAGAGTACCCCTGGCAACAAGGGGTGATGTCCTGTCCGTAATCTCTGACAGCTCGATGACACCCTGCCCCAAAGTATTTTTTAACACACGAATTGCTCTTGTATTGGTTGCTGCACTCACTATGATACACAGAGTTCTTATGTTGCTTGATGGTTTTTTTTTGTTTGTCTACCACCTATGTCTCACACTTTCTTAGGTGGAGAGCTTCACTGGCTCCCAAGCAGGTGATACCGGCATGCATAACTAGGTTAGAAATAGTGGGGAGACTACCAGCCGCATCACAAGCCTTCGCTGATTACCAAGGTCTTGAAGAAGTGCCGTCCGACGGTTGGGACGTAGATGGCACGAAACATGTTGACCGCATGAAACTAACGCTAACCTGGTACCTAAGGACCATACAATAGCACCACAGTTTTTAACTGATTAATAGATTGCCTGTGGGTTTCAGAGCCTATTTTAAGTCACTTTTTTATACACTAAAACATACCACTCATACTGCCCACTTGCACACATCATTTACAGCATCCTCCAATCAAAAGTTCTCCGTCAAAGCAGCCACCGGGCCGGCATTGCAGCGCTGGCCTGACGAGGAGCGCCCCATGATGAAGCATGACACCCCAACAGGTGTGTGTAGGCATTACAATCTGAAATACAGATCTCCCAGCGACACATACTCTGGCATCATAGCTCAACTATGTGTGTCTGGAGGGAAGGAGCTTCGCGGGCATCCATGATGGTCGCGTGAGCACAGAGCTCCCGAGACCCGCGCCACCCTTTGCAAATATCCTGCTAATATCCTGCTTCTGAAGATGGGCTTTTGATGGCGATCCTTGGCTGACCCTAATATTCCTTTCAAAATTGAAATCGGACGTCGGGAGCCACTTTTACATCGGCTCGTGCTTTTTTGGCCTGCCCCGAGACGGGGCCGGGGGCTCTGCTGATTTTCAGACCGGGGAGTAGTTGAATAACCACGGCCAGAGGGGTCTTTCCCCAGGCGGCCTCACATCAACTTTCAGTTTCACTTTCCTACTTCGGGCTCTGATTGACTGGCATTCTTTTTGATCTACTCCGTATCTGGCTGACTTCGCTCTACTGCTGTGTGCCTTCTTCCGGGAGGGTCTGGCCTCCAACCCTATTGGCATTTTCTCTCCTTTGGCCCCATTTTGTGTACTTTTAGCCTCATCGTGATCGGCCATTTTCACCAGGTCTCGAGGGCCCCTCCGGGGCTCTGTCTTCAAGATGGCCACCACACCGGACACTGAGAAGCGCAAGACAAAAACGCCTCTCCGTGGGGGACTACCTCAATCTAATGTGATGGATCGCTACACCCATCCTAAGGGATCCCCCAGTGGCACTGGCCGTACTCCTGAAGACCCCACGGTGGACCTTGCTGCGCCCACAGAGGTATCGCTTCAAGACGTCATGAGTGCCATCTCCAGTATGAAGGCCTCCATGGGACAGCAGTACGAGGCCCTCGCCTCTAAGATCGATACGGTGGCTGTCGATGTCACGCTGATTAGAGCGGACCTGGCAAAGACCAATGAAAGGGTCAAGGCGTTGGATCTGAAGACCTCCAGCCTGACGACTGATGTCACGGAGGTACAGACTGAGATCGGCAACTTGCGTTCGTCACAGAATTTGGTGGCCCGTCGGCTTGAGGAGTTTGAAAATAGGGCCCGGCGTAATAATGTACGCATTATAGGTGTTCCGGAAACTCCCGACGCCGCCGCCACCGACACGTTGGTGGAAGACCTGGTCCTGAATCCCCTCGCCCCCGCCGGTCTCAGTAAATTCTTCGCTGTTGAACGGGCCTACCGATTTCCGGGTGGGAAGCCGAAACCGGGTGCCCCCCGGAGACCCATTATTGCCACACTCTTCCATTTTCGGGAAAGAGGCGCTATCCTTCGGGCTTCCCGTGAGAGCGGCCCTGTGAAATTCGACAACACCACTGTGCACTTCTATCCCGATTTTACTCCACTAGTTCAGCGGCAGAGAATGGGGTTTCGGGGAGTGAAGCGAAGAATGCGCGATTTGGACCTTAAATACGCCATGTTGTTTCCAGCCAGACTACGAATCGAATATGAGGAACAAACGTTTTTCTTTGATCGTCCGGACAATGTCAGTGACTGGCTTGATTCCTTGCCAAAAAGAGGTGATCAAACTGAGCACCCCGGTCGGGCCGACGGTGGCTCGCCGGAGCAGGAGTGACACTATGGTTCCCGACTTCTGAACTTTCCGCCTATTTGTCAGCTGAGTTTGAATAATTGTTCTTTTGTTCTATTCTGGATCGGCCCGAGGGTGGCGGGGGTGTAAGGGGTCTCTTCCTCCTCCTGGGTTTCTTTGTGTAGATTCGTTTAATGATTGGGCGACAGGCACACTGCAAGTTGGGGTGGCTTCTGAGTCATATGCAGGGGTGCAGGGTGGGGGGCGTTGTAACGGGTTTAAGTTGGGGGTTGTGGGGGGTGTTCGTATGTTTCCTTTTTTGTTAACAAGGCACTGTATTGTTTTTCGTCCATTCCAATCATTGGGTCCTGTGAGGGGTGTACTCTGTCTCTTCTACGGGGATGGGGGTAGTGAGTTGAGACTGCTGTCCTGGAATGTCAATGGTTTGGGAGACAGGATAAAACGTGGGGTTGTTCTGCAGTTTCTTAGACGCCATTCCCCCGATATTGTTCTTTTGCAAGAAACGCATTTAATTGGTAACGCATGCCAAGCTATGAATAGACGTGGATACCGACTGGTCGCTCACTCTGGATTCACTTCCGGCTCCAGAGGAGTGGGTATTCTCATTCGGTACTCCCTCCCCTTTGAAATTGATGATGTAATACTCAATGACAGGGGGCGCTATGCTGTGCTCACCTTTAGATGGGAGGGCAAGGCGCTTTCCATACTCACACTGTACGTCCCTCCGGGCCTGCAGGCGTCTACTTTTGCTGACCTTGGGCGGCTCCTATTGGGTCTTCCAGAGGGTCTTCCGATCCTGGGTGGTGATTTCAACTCCGTGGTTACCGGCACTTTGGATCGCCACCCCCCTAGGGATTTGGCTAAATCTCAATTGTGGCTGGCCGACCTGCTGGACACTTTTGGCCTTATAGATAGTTAGAGGTTGATGCACCCTACGCAGCTACAATATACCTTTCACTCGGGGGCCCATGGTACTCTTTCCAGGTTAGATTATTTCTTAATGCCAGCAGCGCAATTATCCTCTATCAAAGAGATTCGTCAGCTCCCGAGGGGCATTTCTGATCACTCCCCCCTGTGGCTTTGTGTCGAGACTGGGGCGGGGGGCGAGGGTAGAGTGGGTCCTATAAACCCCTGGTATCTTCGCAATCCTAAAACAAGCTCTGCACTGCTGAAATCCATTGACCATTACTTCGACGAAAATGTGGGGTCTGTTTCTTCCTCTGTCTCACTGTGGGAAGCCTTCAAGACTGTTATTCATGGACATTCACTGTCTTTGATTGCTGCTTCCAAGAAGGCTAAATGTGAGGAACTTGTACGCATCGAAATTGAAATAACTGTGCTTGAAAATGCTCTTGAAGTTGCTGTTACTCGTTCTAAATTGCATTCCCTCAGTTTGAAACAGGCTGAATATAGGGCCCTTGTGACTGACGCGGCGAAAGCGATGAATAGAGAGCAACAGGGTGGGATGTATGACTTGGGCGACAAGGCCGGTAAACTGATTGCGTGGCTGGACAAGAAAGAGAGAGTGAATCGTGTCGTCCCTGTGATTGAAAGGCCTGATGGTGTGTGTGTTACTGAACCAGCTGATATTGTCGAGTGCTTTGCTGACCATTTCCAAACCGTATACGCCTCGGTCAGTGATAGGGATGAGGAGGATTCCCAATTGTTGTTGCGAGACATAGCATTGCCTCGCCTCTCTGATGATGATAGAGCCCTATTGGATGCGTCTTTTACTATTACTATAGATGAAGTCGCTGTTGCCATACGTTCTCTTCGCTCCGGCAAGGCACTGGGTCCTAATGGTTTGCCTATTGAACTATATAAGCTACAACCCAACAAAATGGCTCCCTATTTAAGGAATATGTTCCTTGAGGCTTTCGAATCAGGTCTTCACCCCGTTGATCAGCGACTAGCTACCATCGTTGTAATTCACAAGGAGGGTAAGCCGCGCGATCGCTGCGCCTCGTATCGGCCTATTTCACTACTTAATGCCGAACCTAAGATACTGGCGAAATTGCTAGCCAATCGGTTGATTACGGTAATTAGCGACTTGATCCATCCGGATCAATCTGGCTTCATTCCACACCGGAATACCGCCCTTAATCTTCGGAAACTTCACGGAGTTCTCGCGAGAGCTGGGACTCTGACTGAGCCGGCCATTTTGGCCTCCTTGGACGCCACTATGGCTTTTGACACTATAGAATGGCCTTATCTTTGGGCGTCTCTCTCCAAATTTGGGTTTGGTCCGACATTCATCGCCTGGGTGAAGCTTCTTTATGAAAAGCCCCTCGCCCAGGTGGTTGTTAACGGTAAGGTCTCCGGTGTCTTTACACTTGGGCGTGGCACCCGGCAGGGTTGCCCGCTGTCCCCGTTGCTTTTTGCCCTTGCTTTGGAGCCGCTGGCGGAATGGCTCCGTTGGGAGCCTTCCATGAAAGGCATTAGGTGGCCTCCCGACTTTGAGGACCGAATCTCGCTATACGCTGATAACATCCTTTTATATCTTACATCCCCCAGAACTCCCTTAATGTGCTTTTTGATGTTCTGACCTCCTTCGGGAAGAACTCGGGCCTCATTATTAATTGGACTAAATCATGTGTCTATATTCTGTCCGTGAGCTTCCCCCACTGCCTCGTAGATTCCCGATTCAAATTGCTGATACTGGCTTTAAATACTTGGGATTTATGTTTCCTTGGATCCCGCAGTTCGCTATGAACGCAATTTACTACCCCCTCTTCACCGGCTCAAGCTTGACGCTGCACGATGGCGGCAGTTGCCTCTGTCGCCACTGGGTCGCGCGGCCCTTTTCAAAATGATGTCGCTGCCCAGATTTTTATATGCACTCCAAAACTTTTTTGACCCCATTCCATCCGGTTATTTTCGTGAAGTGGAGCACCTACAGAGGCGGCTGATCTGGGACGGGCGTGCGCAAATCGCTCTGTCTGGTATGATGGGGGCATCGCCCTCCCAGATATCAAGCGCTACTGTTGGGCTTCTCAATTAAGTGCTATTAACCACGCAACTTACGCTCCTGGTCCTACCCCGGCCTTTGCCATGGACAAGCACCTCTTGCCCGGTGGGAATTTTAATAGAGCGCTATATTCCAAGGTGCTTCATAGGACGTTGACCGGGCCCACGAAAATCACTGTAAGAGTGTGCCACAATGATAACGCGGCCTTGGGAGGGTGTGATAGGTTGACGCGTGCGACTCCATTGTATGCTTCCGAGGGTTTGGGCAATCTGTGGTGGACGAAAGGCTTTGATAAATGGGACATGATTGGTCTAAGTATGGTAGGTGACCTCTGGACTAAAGGCAATGTGAAGTCCTTCGAGGTGCTCAACACGGAATATGAGCTTGGAGACAGAGAATTCTTTAGATATGCTCAGGTACGTCATGCTCTGCTGTCAGTTTTTGCTGTGGAAACGGCTATTCCCGAATCCTCGCCTCTCGAGGACCGTATCCTGGACGGCCACGTCCCTGATAGTACAATTTTACTGATTTATAAAAAACTGATCAACACCAGAATTGACTTGCTTGCGCACCTCAGGGCTTTATGGATTGCCGATGGATTGGAACTGGATGACGAGGATTGGCAGTCCGCTTTGTCCTCGCCTAAAGAGGTTGCCATACCCGCCCGCCTTCGGTTTGTCCAACTTAAGATCCTTCACCGTGTGTATGTCACTGGTCCGAGTCTGGTTCGAATGGGTTATTCGTTGGATGGGCTATGTAAGCGTGGCTGCGGCGTGATTGGCACCTTCCTTCACATTTTGTGGGAATGTCCCGAAGTGGCTGGTTTCTGGTCCCGAGTGCATGCGATTATGGAAAATGTCACGGGGGTTCCGCTTCTACCTGAAGCCCGGCGCTGCCTCTTGAATGTATGGGAACCTAACGATTATAATGCTTCTCAGATCTGCTGGGCGACCCTCGGCAACATGGTTGCTAAGAGGGATATTGCACAGCTATGGGGTTCCCACAGACCGCCTACAGTACCGGCGTGGAAGGAGAACATGGACTGGTGCATGTTTAGGGAAAAAACAGTATACTTGTCCCGGGGCAGGCCCAAAAAGTGGAACAGAATTTGGTCACAGTGGAATGCTTACCGTGGAAATATATGTACTCCCCCACATGACTCTACTCCTGATGTCTCCTTGTCCCCCTAATTGGCATTCCCAGTGATTTGTATTGACTGTATATATTGCACTGTTTCCTCCCTGCCCCCCCTCACCGCTATTGCTTTTCGCTATACTGTACGTTTTGAACTGTTCGGTGCTGCTCCCGCATGGACTCAAGATTACCATCACTGTATTTTTGCCTTGTGTTTTTGTTTTTTTATTGTTTGTTGTTAACTTCAATAAAAATGTAAAAATAAATAAATAAATAACAAAACTATGTGTGTCTGTCTGCCAGAGGAACTACTCCTCCTTTCTGATAATCATGGTATTGGTCCCTGGAGGAGCACAGGAGTAGGACCTCTTTACCAATATGCTCTTCCATCTCCCCCTTTGACTTAACAACCCCACATTCGGCATATTACATTTAGTGCACTTTAATTCATTGCATGGAATCATCTATACTATATACTGAGTGTCAGTTAAAGTGATGCAAAAATTAAATTGTGTTCATTTGTGCCTTTATGTGAGTGGAGCATCCTTGACTTGCACAAAGCTACAGCACCAACATTAATCTTACATCTGGCATCCTAATTCTGCTTATCATTCCAGCTGGGCTTTTGATGGAGTGCCCAGGATACTCCCTATCAATTTGACACATAAAAAGGAGGTGGATTTGGCTGAGCTGTTGTGAAGTATGTATTGGTGAGCAACTTGAGTTCGAAAAGTGGCCTGAGAAAATCTATGAATACACGCTGGACATGCCATCCAAATAACATCTATATCATCAGGTTGGACTGAATACTTACAGAACCATTATTTAATATCATGTGCCTGTGCCATTAAGCCAAGTATGTGGAAGTCTGGCACCGATGGGCAACAACTGTGCATTGGTCCTATGAGGGTTGGCCACTACACACAGTGCCGTGCACCACCCATATCAACCTAGCCAAAGTTTGCGACAGTTAGTTGAAGAATTCTCCCAAGGGTACAAGTAGGGATCTTGGCAAAAAGATATAGGAACTTGTGTGGAACCATCATTTTATTGTGCAAAATGCGGGTTGACATACAGACCTGTAGCTATAATCAGCATTCAACATGCATTCTAAGAGAATCTTGTGCAACACTGAAGTTGCGATAAGGAAGTACTGAAGAGTCATGCGTAGCCTGAATGCCCCATTATATTACACCATCTATAGTTCATTTTAGGGGGTACTCCACAGGGAACGGTTCAGTGACATCTGTTTGTCATGACCTGCCGCATTTACAGCCATTCCACACTGACACCTGCTCCCACTCTCTGCGTAGCAGCCCCAACATCCTCCTTCACTGCCTGCAGGACTCAAGTGTAGCAACTGTGCAGCAAACTCCATGGTCGAGGAGATCGCAGATGGTGGTCTTGTTGGCGACCATTGAGGTAAAGATGGCTGACATGCTCCTCTCATGCCGCTTACATGGGTTGTTGCACTGTTCCAAGATGGCCCCCATTCCTGAATCTATCGCAAGGCATGGGTGGCCTCGCAAGATTGCATAAACTCTTGTGGCTATCTTGAATTTGACTCCATCATGTGCTTGCTATTCTAAGACTTTGGGGACATCAGAGGAGGCAGGACAGCAAGCAGACCCTTAAAGGAGCAGAGGTTTCTGGAATCCCTACCCTCTATCCCAGAGAGGAGTGCAAGAAGCAGGCCACGGGTAGGAAACCCACCTTGGGTGGTTCATTTCCATATATATTGAGAGCATTCACATTGGAATCGCTACAGAGTGCTGGAACTTGGGAACTCATTTGCATGTAACCAAGGCTGGGAACTTAACAGCAACCACTTCCTACCATTCAGGGACTAACTCAAGGGATGATTTGAAGGCAAAAAGCCTGATGTGAGTTAATGTGTGACAATAACACTGATGTGTGCTTGGTGCAAACCAACCAATGGACTTTCATATGAGAACTAGCTTAGGGGCCTATTAGCATATCGGGCGGATCTCCAACGCCGGGCCGCCGGTGGCCGGGCATGCGGTGGTGATGCAGCCGCCAAATGTCCCTGGTTCACCCCAGCCATATTAGTATGGCGGGGCACCGCGGCGGACGGATAGACCGTCCGCCGCTTTTACGCGGGTCGGATTGCCAACCGGGCGGAAAAGGGACACAATATTAAGTTACATATTCTGGGTTGTCTAATCATTGGTAGCTTCACTGTAGTACGGAGAACTACTGAGACATTGTAGCTAGTCGGATTGGGATTTTGGGCACTAAGGTGGGTAGTTGGTACACCACTATACACCGAGGTCCTGGTTTCCTGTGCATAGTTTGTAAATGTGCAGAATCCCTGCAACACTATCTCACATCTTACCCCATTTATAGGGAATGCCAGTTTTCCACTGGCACTGCATGGAGCGGCAAACTCCCAGTGGCAGGAGGCAAATTGCAAATGCATAGGAGACTTCTTTGATGCACAGGGTTTGTTAGGATCCAGCAGGACTTCCGGCTCCCAGACTCTGAACGCTGGCACCATGTCGCAATTCGTCATTGGGTGACTCATCCGTCAATACGGCTTCAAGCACGTAGACTGCTCACCCCATGTGAATGCTGGCTTTTGTCAAGGCGGGATGACCAACGCCTGCTGTTGGACATTTATGACTTCTTGAATATCTCTGCCGAGCCCTTGACTTCACCAGCCAGACCTCGGTGGGAGATGGAGTGTGAGCGCCAATTCACATACAGGGAATGGACCGACATTTTGCATCAAGCCCTCACTTTAGCCGGTAGCGCTTCAAGGAGTGAAGTTCTCCTCAACATCACTGCAGCCATTCCAGAACACTATCCTATCTACTATGGCAATGCCTGAAGTTGCATTGTTACTGGTTGGAGGTTCGTACAGCCATTGATCACATGTTCAACACGGAATCGCCCTGCTTCCCTAGCTACATCCTACTGGGACTGCCCAATCCCTTAACGTACCCACTATGTTCCTCCAGTGGGAGGGCCATAACCCTGGCATTATGCGCTGTGAAGCAAGACTTGCTGTCACGATGGGGAACAGATGTTATACCCACGCACACAGATTGGACACACAAGCTCTGGGACTTGCTTAATATGGAGAAATTGACTGCGATTGTAAATCATACCATACCTAAGTTTGAGAAAATATGGGGTCCTTGTTCGAAATATTTGTTCATCACTTTCCGAGAACTTTCTTGTCCAATCTATTTGTCCAACGCCTTACGTCCGGCCCACTGACCGTTACTTAATACTCTTGCACGGTAAGGGGTGGGACAGGAATTGATAATTGCATCATTATGTGTGAGCATGATTTATTTTCTTGGATGTTTCTTGTTGTCAAAACCCTATACTCTTTACCCCCCTTCTTCCCTCTCCTCTTGGCCATCCATTGGATGTTGGCGAATGATTATGCTGTATCCTTAATCTCATGTTTTATTGAGTCATAACTATTGGTTTCATTTTCTAAACAAGTTAAGAGTTTTCAAATCTTAAGTGATATAAAATTTCAGCTATATAAAGTAACATAAAGTTAGCCACACCTCGTTGTAAACTAACAATAGGAATGTACAAAGATGTACAAAAACAGCCATTTAGGTGCAACTCTTTTGATACGGAACATCATCCCTGGTCATCCTGTTGTTCTCTTGTGATCAGAAGGCTTCAGTATAGCTGAGGGGCGTACAGAAAGGACTTTGTGGTGGAGGAGATGCATATTGTATGTTAGGTGGTCCTTAAGGAGGACTTCCAACTGAACGAGTACTCTGATCAACAACTAGTCCTTGACAACTCTAGTAAAACTCTAGTAAACGCAACGGGGATTACCAGAAGGAAGTGCTGGGAAGTTAGAAAGAGATGGTAGGACTACTACCATTGATCCCGACTAAAACAGCTTGAGTTCCCAGGAAGGTCATCTAAGGTCTTGAGACAAGTTTGTTTCTAGATCATCCTGAAAATCTAGGCGAGGACCTTGCCCATGCACAGGATCAGTAGTCAAACACTGACTGCTATTTATTTCTGTTGTATGTCTAACAATTGAGTTACTGTTGGATATCCAAAGGAATTTCACCAGTGAGCACGAAAAGCATGTTGGAAGAGCATTACTTGAGGAATGTAGGCCATCATATATTGTGTGTTCGTTCCGGCACCCCAAATCGAAAATATGTACTACATTGTGCACTGCTAGTGCCTTTTGATCACTGCTATAACAAAGGAATGATGTTGCTATGTCTAGTGTGACACAAAAACTAGAAGCCATGTGTCCTTTCCACTTGTCCTACAGCAGCTTGATTGTTCACATTATGAGTAATTAGATTTGGGAGATAACACAATGGGAGCAATGCCTGGTGCACAATTGCAATTGTGTGGCTTTCTATAGTGATAGTATCTATGTCTTATGATTTGCATATATTTATTTATGTGTATGTTCACTCACTAATATTCTTAAAGTCACTTTTCGAAAACACAAAGAGTTCCAGCTGGGGATATGTGCCCAGAGGACTTGGTTGATGGTTGAGGACTGGGTGGGGTCATGGCCCTTCTGGATTGCCAGCAAAGGAGCCACAATTGTGTTAGGATTCTGCATGTTACTCGCTTGTATGGGATCTGCAGGTGGTGGGGAGTCTCTTGAAGCACCCAGTGTTTGAGGTTCAATTAGGCACTTCATCCACCGAGGCTGTCTCACAGATTTCTAGCTTGAACCATGTTAGGTTCCGGAATATTACTGATCCCTTTGCTGTCTCCGTCTCTTGGTTTATTGTCCAAGCATTTGATCCTGGAAAGGCTCAGAGTATCAAAGTCATAGGCCAGGTACATTGTTTGTGCCGATCAGCCTTTTTTGCACTGCTGTCCATAGTTGCTACCAAATACTCTATTCCTGTGTGAAGGTGGGGGCTATAGGACCCTCTTGCAGAATGCTCCCTAGCTGACCTTGAAAAAGGCCAGCCTTGCTACCTAAATAAAGAAATATCCCTGCATTCCACCATTTATGTGGTTCAAAGAGCTGGGGTAATGTGGCATAGATCGCTCTACAAAGACCCTGGGACATAGGAAATGTGGATTTTTCTTCTCTGGAGCAGGTGCCCCCCCCGCAACTAGAGGAGGGGCACACATAGTTAAGCAATGGCTGGAGCCCTGACTTGCACAGGAAGTAGAGATGGTGGAGGACTGCCCAGAGACGTCATCAAGAGGCGCAACGAAGCCTCGGGGACAAGTCAGGAGTACACGCAGGTACACG
The DNA here is from genome assembly GCF_964261635.1 of Lissotriton helveticus. Classification (NCBI taxonomy): domain Eukaryota; kingdom Metazoa; phylum Chordata; class Amphibia; order Caudata; family Salamandridae; genus Lissotriton; species Lissotriton helveticus. Next base: position 130,706,725 of record NC_136070.1, on the reverse strand, counting down.
GTGTCCACCCACTATTTTCACTGGGTAGACGCCGTCCCCCCTGCCCACAAGTTCGCTCCATAGAAATATGCTGAACATGTCCTGGTGTAAGACACCGGGACACGTTCAGCATCGCCAGTACGTTGTCTGCTTTTAATTCCCAGCAGCAACGTGCAGTCAGCGAGGGAGCTTTTTTTTGCACCTTTAGCTGGGCCGAGGTTAAGGGACCATCAGGCCTCCTTTTGTTTTAATATCCTGTGTGGAGGCAGCCTGGAACCTCACACTTTAAAGTAAATGCTACTGAGGGGGAAAAAAGGCACACAGCTTGTTATCTCTTCACAGGTACTTAAGAGAGGCAGCTTTTGCCTTTGTTCAGTCCCTGTATATAAGAGATGCATGCACTGTAAGAATGTCAAATGTGTTGGTCTGTCCCAGTATTTACACAAATAACAATTTAATTACACAATTTTATTTCTTTTATAGCGCTATGCAACCCAATGCAGGGTGTCAGAGCTCTTTACGTAATATACACATTATACATTGACAATAAATCATGTGCATGTGTAAATGGGAATTGTTAGGGAATTTTTTTTGTATAGCGCACTGTCACCGGAGGTATCATGGCGCTGAAAGGGTGCTGAGGAAAAAGAGGGGATTTAGCAGGATTGTGGGAAGAGCCAGGTTTTTAGTGATTTACGAAATTGGAAGAGAGTGCCGGAGGTCCTAACTGGGAGAGGGAGAGAGTTCCAGAGTTTGGGGCCGAGGAAGGCGAATCTTCGACCCCCAGATCTACAGAGTTTAAAGGAGGGGACCACCAAAAGATGTAAGTGAAGTGATCTAAGGTTACGTGAGGGACAGTAGGGTCGGATAAGGGATTTCAGAAAAGCGGGGCAAGAACCAGAGAGAGACTTAAAGATAAGACAGCCAACCTTAAAGGCGGCCCTTAGGCTGACCGGGAGCCAATGTAGTTTGACAAGGAGGGGTTTGGCGGACTGCCACTTCGGAATCCCAAAGGCCAGTCTCGCCGCCTGGTTTTGAATGATTTGCAGCCTGTTGATGGAACATTTGGGCAAACCATAATAGATGGAATTTGAAAAATCCAGGCGGGAGAGAACAAGGGCCATGATGACTTGTAATAAGGCATCGGGAGTGAGGAGGTAGGCCACCTTCCTAATCCTGCGTAGCTGGAACATGCAGGAGGAAACCACCATCCCCACCTGCGGCCCGAGAGAGAGCTCAGCGTCAATAGTGACCCCAAGGCTTTTCACCGAGGCTACCGGGATGGGAGGGGAGCCAAGCTCTGCCGGCCAGAAGTGTGGACCCCAGTGGACGGAGCTCTTACCCGGCAGGAGGAGCTCCGTCTTTCCTGGGTTCAATTTCAATTGGTTCTGACACATCCACTGAAAAATGTGGGACATAACTGCCTGGAAGGTAGGAATAGCAGAGGGAGAGTTTAGAGAGAAAATGAGTTGTAGGTCGTCCGCGTAATTAAAGACGCGGACGTCCCACTGCCTCAAAGAAGAAAGAAGAGGGTGAAGATAAAGATTGAAAAGAAGAGGGGATAGAGAGGAGCCCTGGGGGACCCCACAAGGCAGATGTTCCCTAGGGGCCCTGAATGTACCTAGGCTGAGAGACTGAGATCTCCCCATAAGGAAAGATTTCACCCATGCCAACGCCAGGCCCTGGATGCCGGCCTGTTCGACACGGTGGAGAAGGATGTTGTGGTCCACCGTGTCGAAAGCGGCCGACAGATCTAATAATACCAGGGCCTGGGAGGTACCCTTGTCAGCTCCGTCTCTCAAGGTATCTAGGACAGCCAGGATCACAGCCTCCGTAGAATGACAAGGACGGAAGCCGGCCTGGTTGGCCTCGAGAAAGGTGGAACTCTCGATGAACCCCGAGAGGCAGGCAGTGACATGGGCTTCCAGGATTTTTGAAAGAAAGGGTAGGAGAGAGATGGGACGATAGTTTGCCGGGACGGCAGGGTCGGCTCCAGGCTTCTTCAACAGGGGCACTAGGACGGCCTCCTTGAAGGAGCTGGGTACCGTCCCGGAAAGAAGAGAAGAATTAAGCAAGGGAAGGATGCAGTCAGGTAAGGAATGGCAGATGTCACGAAGTATGGAAGGTGGACAGTGGTCGTCAGGAGAGCCAGACTTGATCCGGACAGCCAGGTTGGCTAAAGATATGGAGTCTAGTAGAGGGAGCTGAGTAATAGAGGAAGCATTATGAGGGGATGTGACGGAATCAGCACCCAATGAGGTGACCGGGATAGTGCCCTTAATCAAAACAATCTTCTGTAAAAAAAAGGTACTAAGTGCATTGCAAGATTCCTGAGTAGGGGCCTGAGACAGGAGCGTTCTGGAGTCAGACGTGAATTCGTCCAGAACTCTGAAGGTCTCCTTCGACTTACAGGGGGCTGACAGGATGCGCTCGGAGACATAGGCTTTCTTGGCTGCAGAGATAGCGGATTTATACCTATTGCGAGCTGCCACATAAGTATCTCTGCTTGACGGGCAGTAGTCTCTTCTCCATCTGCGTTCAGATTGACGAAGTTCTAACTGTAAAGTTTTGAGATGAGGAGTGAACCATTTATGTGAATCAATGTACGAGATGAGTTACACAAGACAGGGTTACAAGGTGTAGGAGTCACATGTCCTTCATAGCTCACTGTGCAATATTACAAGGATTACAATTTATGAACTGCAGGAAACAAAAGGATCTCTGTGTTAAAAGCAGTAACCCACTTTATTATCTACATAAAATAAAAATCTGTCATCTGCATGTTTGCAGGAGACACATTATACTACTTTGATTGAAATATGGGACTTAACAAAACACAGATCTCTCCAACAAATGCTTTCAACTCCAGAGTTATCTCACCATTCTTGTGATGTCACTGCCAGTGAAGTCACTTCCTGTGATGTCACATGTCATGACATCATGGGCTGTGATGGCACACGCCGTGATTTCACTTGCATACTGCCTAACCTGGTTAGTCCCCCTGATAGAGCAAGATTTCGCATCGCGACTTGCTCGATTCATGAACCTGGAAACCGTTGTAACCTCGTAACGAATTGTACGTTTTACTAATATCTTTTATTTCCGATATATATGTATGATAGAGAAGCTTGCTTATGTGTTTTATTAATACGAATAACTTTTGTAATTCTAAAATGGCCGCTGCTTGACTTTCCTCTTCTGCGCATGCGTCAGTCACACTCATGTGACTTCGTGTAGAGATAGTTTTGGAGGGAAAGGGTGCGCATGCGTAATAAGCAAATAAGATGGCTGTGCTTTGATAACGTGGTGAAGCTTTGTGCTGCTGCTCTTGTGACATTGTTCGTTGCACTTACCATTAATGCATAGTATATTTTTATAATGATGAAACCTGAAATGTGAAATCATGACATGTAATACATTCATTCATTTCTATGTTTTAATTTGTTTTCGCTTACTTTTCATGTATCACGGGAAATGGGGGTCCAAATGGGTCGTGAGCCATTTTGAAGGTCCTTTCTGCGCATGCTCAAGATGCGAGGCCACAGACAAACTTGGACCGTGGAACTCAGCCAGCTGGCAGCCACAGTCGAGATGCTCCTGAGAGAATTACCTCTGACCCAGGAGGATGGAGCCAATGTCCCTATGTTGTTACAAATGTATACGTTTTCATTGTATTTTGTGCGACTTCTCGTGGGAACCCTAATCTTGCTAGGCGGCACCCAAAAATGTAAATTAGGCCTTAGAATAGTCTGTTCTGATTGGTGTGTTAACCAAATCCTACTTTAGGACCAATCCAAATTGAGGATTCTGACACTTTACAACATTTGGGGGGTGGTACCCTGTCCCAAAACAGTATATCTAGCCTAGGTTTAGCTAGAGAAATTGTCCGACTTGTCTGAATAGCTGACCTGTCACTGACCCAACGCACTCAATAGGTGACTTGATACAGAGGTGCTGCGGAGCCCTCTGTCCGAAATCTGACCATAGACTCTGAAGGTTTTACTGAACCTTAAGTGCTGGCGGAGCACTTTGCTGGGGAATTCGCTGACCCAATCGGGGTCCTGATCGATAGCTGCAGAGAGGGTGGAGCGCAGGCGTTGCTTCCGAACTGCGGGTGCTGGTCGTATCCTGGTGGTCCTGTCCTGATCCGAATCTGGGGTTTCCTGTCCTGTCCTGGGGTGTCCATTCTGCACCTGCTGTCCCACTGAGGGTTATCCTTCCTTGAGGGTTTTTCCTGTCCTTAACTGACCCGTGGCCAGGGTTGGTTTTCACACCAGTCTAGGTAAATATCGCTCTGAGTTCTTAAACTGCACCTTTCTATTTTTTCTGTCTTTGCTTTAATAAAGACATACCTTGGCACGTGAATAATTTTCCATGCTTTCTCCTGCAACCATTGCATTTCATAAAATCATTTTGTATTTTATTTCATAGCGTGTTCCTATGTTACCCTACCTTTTAGAAATTATTTTCTGTATTTGCAGTTTGCAAACTTCCTGTTATGATCTTGGTTTTTCCCTCGTAAACTGACTAAAGTAACTCAGATTTATAGCGTGTTCACTTTGCCCTTATCTTAGTTTTCCTCTCACTTAGCGGGTTCCCTGTCGCACTAGCATTCTTTTGATAAAGCTGTATGACTGCCCTTTATTTGAATTTAAGATAAAACTTTCAAAACTTCCAGTTGTCCGTGGTCATTTCATGAAAAGTAAAGTCATATGTGGAATAGTATATTTTGCTGCCTTTTCCTTTTACAGCTAGCTCCCTGACCCATCGTTGTCATAGGTACCCATAACGGTGGATGGTAAATTGGGTACACTGGAAATAAATCGAAAGGGAACTCACAATTATTGGTAGTAGATTGTGTGGTCATCTGATCAATGTATATGATAAAGTAAAGTATATGGGCCCGAAGCCAGAAGTGGCGAAGTTATTGGTCGGGTGACCCGCGATCTCTAGCAGTAATTTTCTGGTAGCAGAGTGATGGTTATGGACTAGTTAAAGGATAGGTAGGACTAGTTAGTCTAGCCAAGTCGGATGCTGCTATAAGAGTAGGCGCTTCAAGGGAAATTGATCACTCACTTGAAAATCGTTTACTTTGAAAAATTATGAAATGTTTTAAAATTGTTATTCTTCTTATCATACTGTTATATGTATTAATCCATTTGTACGTAAAACATCTTGCATGTTGTTAAGAATCCCCGGGGAAATTGAATAGCGAGTGGTGAATAGAATCCACTTGCTTTGAGGTCACTGGCCCAAGGAAAGTTGTTGCAGGTTAGGCAGAACTGGAAGCACTAACTAGGGTTTTCCTGAATGTATGATTGAATAAATGTTAGTGACGAGGTTCATTGGCAAAATTCCTACTGTGGCATAACCTAGTGAGGGTCACACCGGAAGAGTAGCAGGTTCATCGGAGCTCGAGTGAAAGCAAAGGGGTTCGCTAGGGAAACTTTAGGCTCGGATATATCCCGGAAAGGTGGATGAGTCTAGGGAAGTAGCAGGTGCCCCAATGCTAGTGTGAAGGGTAGGCAGAAGAGATCTACTCGTAGTGAGTGAAAAGTAAATGGAAGTAGTTTACTTGCAGTAAAACAAATCTTTCTTGTCTAGACACTTGAGCACAGTGGCGAATGTGTATTCGTTGTAAAATAACCAAGCACTAAGCACTTTAAAAAGAAAGAAAGTTTCCGTTACCTTGTGAAGGAGGGAGTCAGTCGCGAAGCTGCTCTGACGTCACTCTGTGCCGCGCGGGGATTGGTAGACGCAGCGGGCTGGTAGCGGAGCTGGAATTGTAAAGGAGGGGCGAGCGCCGGAGCGTGGGAACTGTCTCGCGAAAGGGCCGCGCACCCATCGGTCGAGATTATTTGAACTCGTGCATTTCATTGGTCGCACAAAAATAAAAGACGCACTCGGATTGGAAGTAGTTTGTAAACAAGTCACTCGTAAAAAAATAGTATGTGGCATTCGTATAGACCGCATACCAGACCTGATCCACGGCATATGGGATTTGAGAACGATCAGTGGAAAGGAGTTAAAAACGACATTATGTACGGAACTAAGAGAAAAGTATCTCTTGTAAATAAGGTGAAGAATTATTTCAAAAAGGACAAGCCGATTAAAACTAGAGAAGGTGTTGTCATACCGCAACCCAACACTCCCGCATCTTTCATGATGTTCGATAAAGGGTACAACACATGTGTATGGTTGGAGAATTGGGTGAAATACACGAAAGATGACGGAGTATTGGCTTTTCCGTTAGATGGAACATTTAACAGCAGAATTCTATTTAATTTGAGAACCCGAATGAATGATTTACATCCCAGACCTAGATTAACGCAGTATGAAGCGCTAGAGGAATGGGAAATCGAGGCTTTCGAAAGGGATAAGCCACGGATGGATAAAGGGTCAACTAAATTTTATCCAAAGTTGAAGCAGGAAGCACGAGCTAAAAAAATGAAACAGTGGAGGCAGAATATGATAGTGGAGGGATTGTTTCCCATGATGCCAGCAGATGATCCTTCTGGGGGACAGAAACGGTTGGAAAAATCTAAACATTGGGTACCCATCGGAGAGTCGGATGATGAATTATTAGATGACCTATGTACGAGAAGTCCGCCTCCTTATAATGAGGGACATCGACCTTCTAGTACAGGAGATATTTCCCGAAGACTTCCTCCTCAGGAAGAAGTTAGGTCCGCAAGTGTAGGAGGGGGTTACCACATTCCTCCCTATACCGAGAGTCTAGGACCAGTGGATACCAGAAACATTTACCCCAGGATGTCAGCTAGTGGGGAGACAGGATATTCCCGTGAAGGAGATTTTTGTTCTCGACCTCCCTACGGAGGCGAGATGAGATCCTCAAGTTCAGGAATGCCGTTATTACAGTCACAGTATGAGGAAGAACGAAGATCCCTAGGTACAGGAAGTTTATTCCCAAAACCAAATTATGGTGAAGGACCTAGTGAGACTCATCCCACTGCCCCAAGTTATGCTCCCACACTAACCCCGCAGGTGTTACATGACAAATCCATAGAGAGATTACTGGAAGAAAAGGAGCGGGAGGTTCTAGCAAAACAGAGAGCTGAGATCATTCAGAAAATTACCCAGTTAAATACCAGTCCTGAAGCATTAACAATCCCAGTAACAATCGGACCCGTAGTTTCATTGTACGGGGATCGGCATGAAAGTCCAAAACCTCCAGTTATTACTCCCGTAATAGCACAACCCAGACCAGAACCCTTAACTGTAGATGAACAGACGAGTGAGTGTGAATCTGAAGTCTCACTGCTGGATCTGCCCATTAGAAATACAGGGAAAAGAATGCAGAAAAGACATAATCCTTTCAATGTGAGGGAGATTCAAATGGAATCGACTTCAGGTACTAGAAGTGTCACTTTGGTCACACCTGAGGAAATCGAAAGATGGAGTCAAGAATTAGAGAAACAAACTTCGCAAACAAAACCTTTAGACCTCTACAAACTGAGAGTAGAAATAGAAGAATTAATGGCAGGAAACGTGGGATTAGACAGATTAAATACCTACTCTGAAGAAGAGCTGTTGTTTATGTGCAAAAGTCTTACCCGAAATGTCCGAGTACTTCATGAAAAATTGACCGATACTGCTGCTAGTATGGGAATAGACATTTCAAAATCGAAACCCTTGCAGAAACCCTACCGAGCAGAATTTTCAGACAAAGATTTGGAAAACCTGAATGTGTCAGGGAAAAAGGCACAGGTCAAGGAACTATTGACAGTGTTGCAGAAATGGGGAGACGTGGAAAAATGGAAAGCCAGATGGGCTAGGAAGAAAGATGAGGCCAGGTCTAGGCAGGTAACTCCCGAATTCGCTCTAAGAGAAGCTGAAAAGCCAGAACAGTTATGCCCTATGCGTGAAGTACCAGGGGGAAAATATGTACACGTCCCGTGGTCCCGTCAGGATATTGTGTCCTTCACAAATGACTTCCCAAAATTACGAGAAAAAACAGTCGACTGGTACCGGCAGGTAGAGAGATTCGTAAAAGTGCAGAAATGCCTATGGAAAGACCTGGATGGGTTCTTCGACATAGTGGTCCCTGTAGATCTGTGGACTGAGTGTAAAATAGCCATTGCCTGGCCTAGTGAGGAATACCCGAGAGATGACAAAACAGGGGAACCATCGAAGGAAGTGATGAGGAAGTATGAACAAGTAATTCAACATTTGAAAATAAAAGTACCTGCAAAGGAAACTGATTGGACTAAGATAGATAGAACCACGCAGGACAGGGACGAGACTGTGCATTCCTTTTATGAAAGGCTGTTGCAGGTATTTAAAACATACAGTGGTATAGATAACATCGAGATGAAGGACATGACCCACTTCATTTACAGGTTTGTAAACGGTTTAAGACCCGAAATTTGTCAGTGGATAAAGGATAATAAAATCTGTTGGCATACCAAAAAGATAGATGAGGTCCTACGGTACGCAAAGTACTGTGAGGACGAAATGGCAGAAAAGAAAAAGGCCCTGAAGGAGAAGGTGATGTGGGCTCAAGTAAAGCTCGCAGAACAGCAAGAAAAGCAACTGAGTAAATTAAATAAAGTTACTCAGAACCAAGGTCCTGGGGGAGGGAATGGAGGAAAGCCCCGACCTAAAATGAGTAGGGAGGAAGCCAAAAAGAAATTTCCCTGCCATCAGTGCGGAGAAATTGGACATTGGCGAGACGAGTGTCCGTATTTACAAAATGATAATGCCCAAACACCTGATTTAATTCCACAGACGCAGAATGAAAAGCAAAGAAAGACCCAGCAGCAGGTAAAAACGATTCAAGTGCCTCGAGCGCCAAAGCCTATATTTAAAGGGAAGTCACCACAGGGTGATGATGTAGAAGTCTGGGGAGGGAATGAGGATAGAAATACAGCAACTTCGCAGTATTTGTTGAACGACACCTTTTTCTGTGATGACCAATACTGACGGGGCCTGAGAGGGGAGGACGAGGAGTGCGTACTTGGCGCCTCCTTGCCGGTAGACCAGTCAGGGCCATACATTGAAGGAAAGGTTGATGGAAATGATGTCACCTTTCTATTGGACACTGGTGCTACCCGTTCTACTGTAAGAACAGTGGACGTTCCAAACCTACCCCTCTCAGGAGAAGCAATCCAAGTAGTAGGAGTATATAATCAATTAATTAGTATACCTGTTACCGAACCCATGGAGATCTCAATTGGAAACTTTAAACAAATGCACAGATTTGTTGTCTGTGATACCAGTCCGGTAAATTTACTGGGACGTGATTTGCTGTGCAAAATGAATTGTACCATCTTTTGCACACCAAAGGGCGTCGAAATTTAAACCCCAGATGAAGACGGTATCTACAAGCTAATGTTAATTAGCCCTGACTCAGAAATAAAATGAATGACTATACAGGAATTACCTGAAGAACTCCAGCAGACAGTGAAGTCAGAAGTGTGGGACTTTACTGGAAAGGATGTAGGGTTGATGAAGAATATAGATCCAATACAGATAACAATGAAAGTAAATGCAGTTTACCCTAACACTAAGCCTTACAAAATGAGTGCCGAAGTGAGAGCAGGTGTTGGTATTGAAATACAGAAATTGCTAGAAGCAAACATCATACAGGAAGTAATGAGTAGCCCGTGTAATTCACCCATTATGGGCATTAAGAAGCCTAGTGGCAAGTACCGAGTAGTGCAGGACCTGAGAAAGGTAAACAAAATTGTGGTTCCTTGCTGTCCCATTGTCCCAAACCCAGCAGTCATCCTGTATCAGATTCCCTGGGATGCTGAATGGTTCACTGTGATAGACCTATGTCATGCTTTCTTTTCGATCCCATTGCATCCAGATAGCAAATTTATTTTCTCATTTGCTTTCAACAGTAACGTGTATGTCTGGAACAGGGTCCCCCAGGGGTACACAGAAAGCCCCTCTATCTTTAATCAGATCTTGAAAAAATGCCTCGAAACTTTAGTCTTACCGGGAAAATCTGTTCTGGTACAGTACATTGACGACCTATTGGTGGCGTCTAAAAGCCATAGGGATTGCGTGGTTGACACCATTGCCCTACTGAATCACCTGAGTGAAAAGGGACATAAAGTGGCCCCTGAAAAATTACAGTTCTGTTCGAAATCAGTGAAATATCTGGGACACCAGATAGAAAAATGTATCAGAAAAGTCACCTCAGAGAGAGTCAGGATAATTCAAAATATGCAGTTACCCCGTACTCAGAAAGAAATCAGAATGTTCCTCGGAGTTGTAGGTTACTGCAGGCAATGGATTGTGGGATTCGCAGTCCTTGCAAAGCCTTTGATACAAATGACAAAGAAAGGAGCAAAGGACCCAGTTGAATGGAATGACGAGAGCTTAACAGCTTTCACACTGTTGCGAAATTGCCTGTGTACAGCTCCTGCTCTGGGAATGTCTGACTACTCCAAGGAGTTTGGCTTATTCTGTGACACTCGTGACAATTGTGCATTGTCAGTCCTGACTCAGGAGCATGGGTTGACCAGAAGGCCTGTGGCATATTTTTCTGCCACTTTGGATCCAGTGGCTGCTGGACTACCTGGATGTCTAAAAGCAGTAGCTGCAACTTGCACCAGTTTAGAACAAAGTGAGTCTATCATTATGGGACATCCTGTAACTGTATATGTTCCACATGCAGTTGTGATACTATTGACTCGTACAAAAACTCAGTATCTCACCCCTAGTCGGCTGACTAAATATGAGAGGATTCTCATGGGGGCTGCAAATATAGTTATTACCCGATGTAACATTTTAAACCCTGCCACTCTACTCCCTGACTCAATGGTAATGGAAGATAAGGGAGATAATGAGCATGACTGCATTGACCTGACAGAGTTCAGTACCAAACCTCGCCCAGACATCAAAGAAACTCCTTTGCCTGTACATGATGTGGAATGGTTCGTGGATGGTTCATGCCTAAGACATGAACTAGGAGGCCTAAGTGCTGCCTGCGCTGTGGTCACATTAGGCAAAATTGAAGAAGCATCTTATCTATTTGGAGTAAAGTCTGCACAAGTAGCTGAATTGATCGCCCTGATAAGAGCTTGCAAATTGGGAAAAGACATAAAAGTAACAGTGTATACTGATAGTCAGTACTGTTACGGGGTTGTGCATGACTTTGGCCAATTATGGCTACAAAGAGAATTCCTGACTTCTTCAGGTACCCCCATTCGGAATGGAAAAGTTGTCCAAGACCTTTTAGAGGCAATCCAATTACCAAAAGAATTGGCAGTGGTCAAATGTGGTGCTCATAAGAAGGGCCTTGACCCTGTATCTTTGGGAAATGATTTCGCTGATCGGGTGGCAAAACAATGTGCTATGGATCGACTGAGAATAAATCCCAATCGGGGTGGGGTTGGAAACAGCTGCCAACTTAGAATGTTTGAAGAAGTGCCTACTTGGGATGAAGTGAGAGAATGGCAGCATGTGACGCCCTGGGAAGAGAAAGAGAAATGGAAAGAACAAGGTTGTAAACCGAGACGTGAGGATGGTGTCATGGTGGGCCCAAATGGTATGCCTGTGTTACCAAGGCACCTGCTTGCACCAATGGCTCGATTGATACATGCGGGATCACACATTGGGAGGGACGCCATGGTTTTGGTATTTCAACAGACTTGGTACAACAAGAAATTCAGGAAGGTAGCAGAATCTCTGTGCCAGAGGTGCTTGTCCTGTCAGCAGTTCAACGCTGGCAAGAAAACAGAAGTTGAACTGATGAAAATTGGGAGATCAGGGGGTCCCTTTGTGAGAATACAAATTGATTTCATTACCATGCCTCGTTGTGAGGGAAAAAGGTATGTCCTTGTCATTGTCTGCCCATTTTCAAAGTGGGTGGAAGCTTACCCTGTCCCACAGAATGACGCCATAACAGTAGCTAAGCTCCTACTAAAAGAGTTGATACCTAGATTCGGGGTTCCAGTCTTTATTGACTCAGATAGAGGCGGACATTTTCAGAATGAAATTTTGGCCCAACTTTGTAAAGCATTTGGGATCACACAAAAGCTGCACTGTGCATATCATCCAGAGGCTTCTGGAGTGGTAGAACAGATAAACGGTACAATAAAAAATAGATTGGCAAAAATATGTGATTCTACTGGCTTGAACTGGATAAATGCCCTGCCTCTTGTTCTGATGGGACTCAGAAGCATTCCAGATCGAAGAACAGGCCTGAGCCCCCATGAGATATTGATGGGAAGAGTGATGAGACAAGCATGGGTACCAGGATACAAACTGTTAAGCATTTCTGATGATTTGGTACTTGAATACTGCAAGCAACTGGGTGACCAAGTGCGTTCTATCTCTCGCCAGATTGGGGCAGACGCCGTCGCCAACCCGACAACTCCAGTTCACAAATTGGTTCCTGGTGACTGGGTTAAGATAAAGAAGCATACTCGTTCAAGTTGCCTTGAGCCAAGGTGGGGGAAAAAGCGCCAAGTAATCCTGGTAACGACGACAGCAGTGAAGTGTGCAGGCGTTCCCAAGTGGATCCATGCCAGCCATACCCAGAAGGTGATACCAGACGAAGAGCCTGGAGCTGAAGGTTGTCCAGCTGAGGGGTCTACAGACGTTGGTCCTGAAGTAGCTGATAACAGACGGCCGAGCACCAGTCCCGTTGAGGGTCCTTTAGGCGATGGTCCAGAGGTAGTCGATGACGTACGGCCAAGCACCAGTACTGCAGAGGATCCCACAGACATTGGTCCGAAAGTAGCTGATGACGAGCTGCAAAGGATTTGGCCAGAGGATTGGATACCAATAATAGATCTTACTGGAGATCCACTGAGAACAAGAGAGCGAATAAGAGAAGACAGAGAGTGGAATAGAGAGGACGAGCAAGGCACAGGCGAAGACCCTCAGATCATTGAGATTCACATCAAATCTGAGGACGGAGAAGAAGGTCAGACAGGGACAGAACAAGTGATCGATACTCCTCCACAGACTCCTGATATCGAAAAGGGACAGACTAGACATAGTGTAATAGTTCGAGCAGAAGAAAAACAAGGGATCGAAGTGCTCGAGCAGGATCAGACAGAACTAGGAGAACATGTTCAGGACATAGAAACAGAGACATTTGAAAGCGAAACACAAAATACACCTGAACCAGGCCAGCTTAGTAACCAGGCAGAAGAAATAGATACAAGACCTGGGACTAGTCAGACAGAAAGGGAGAAGACAGAAATTGAAGTGCCACAAACAAGTGAAAATAAAAGGACATTAGAAGAAAGCCAAATAACAGTGCCGGCTAAAAGACTCAAGAAAAAGAAGCACATTGAGCCAAGGTATATTAAGAGACTAAAATTAAGAATAAAAACAGTCCAAGAGAAACTTGCAGACATAAGAAGAAGTCTCCGAATTACAGAAATACCTGAAGATAACTCCAAGAGAAGGAGTGAAAGAATAAAAAGACAAAACGAAAAATACAAGGATCCGGAGTGGACCTACTTAATTTTGGAAAACTTTGAGGATCTTGATATTACTGACGAAAGCGACGGAGAACAGATTACTGATTACTCTGCAGAGGAAGAGGAAGAACCTCCGTGAAATTGGTCAGCAATAAAATTACCTGGGAAAAGCTGCAAAGAGGGGTTAAAATTTCCTTCTGAGCCAAAATGTCTGATACAAACGTGAGTGGTAGACCTAGCCGCAGTTGTTGCAAAACATGCTGCAAAGTGTGTATATGTAGTATAGTTATAGTAATATTAATTTGGATAGGATTAACAGTTTTTATTCCTTTTATGGTAAGCAAAAATACTAATATTGACCCTACTCAGATTACTGACACTGAAGAACTGACAACACGAAGTGTAGAAAGACGTGAAAAAGCACTCAGACAGACAAAACGGGACTTAGAAGCATCAGATGAGGAAGGACTACATTACCACGGAATTAGAAACAAGACACACTTAAATGTTTTCGCAAACTTGTTAGTGCATTATGTAGAAACTATGGAAATAGAAGATTGCTATGTCTGCATGAAGCTACCTACTTCTGTGGCTGAAGGCGTGACATATCATCATCTACCTCTGACCTATGGAATCTCCTGTAGTATTTTAGCAAGCTTATTTTACAAAAGAGGACCGTTACAGTACTATTATTCTAATAATGACGTGATCTTTTCTGAACTTCCCATTCGTGGAAACCTGAATCCTGTACATACCAAAAGTGACGTAATACGATATATGGGAGACTATTTTCTGACTATAGGCAATATAGACATAGCTGAAGCACACAGAGATAACTTGACCTGTACATTACATGAACAAGAAAATATATTTTTAAACATGGCAGAGAAAAGAAGGGAGAGTTTCCAAAGGAAGGCAAATGACAAAAGGCAGAAAACACCTAAATTGGCCGAGAACATGGAAAGCACCTCAAATGGCGGGGCAGGGCCTGCTTTGTTGCTGGATTTCGAGAAGAAAGGGAAACTCTGTCTTCATCGCGAGAAGACTAGTTATTATAATAACATTTTCATTGGTTCCAGTCAATGTGAACATAATTACAAGGTAATTGGAGGTTGGGGATTCAAAAATGGGTCAGAGCCTGTGTTTCCTGGAATTTATTATATATGTGGAGACAAGGCTTATTTCAAATTGCCGGATCACTGGTATGGAAGCTGCTATTTTGGCATTGTCTTCCCGAAAATATACCATGTGACTGAAATGGCTGGAAGCAATGAAAATACTAATGGCTTAGTGCGTAGTAAAAGAGAAAGCGTAGGTGAAATAATGGGTAGTATTTTTAGTGCACTGATACCTGGAGTGGGAGTGGTTCTGAACACTCACAGAATTTGCAAATTGTCCACAATAGTGGATGTGTTGTCTACTGACACAGCTCATGGATTCCTGCTGGTCAATACTGAAATGGTTGCGATCAGATCAATGGTTTTGCAGAACAGACTTGCTCTTGACACCTTATTAGCAAAAGAGGGCGGGGTCTGCCGGATGTTGAAGGCGCAACATTGTTGCACTTACATTCCGGACAAAAGCGTACAGCTCAAAAGATATGTGAAAAACACTACTAATTTGGAAAAGGAACTCAAACCACTCGAGGTTGACAGTGCCTGGAAGAGACTGGTTGATGGTCTCTCCAATGTAGGTCATTGGTTTGCTAGTTTAGGTAAAAGCTTATTGTTAAAGGTACTGATGCCAATTGGAGTGATAGGTCTTATCCTATTTCTCATATTCGTCTGTTGCAAATGTCGCAAACACCGAAAGAAATACCAAGTGAATGCGAGAGGAGTGAAACGAAGTGCGGATGAGCTTGAATTAGAAGAAATTAATAATAAGATTTATAAAAAGGTGAAAAATTCTCACCCTACTTTAAATGAGAAAGAAAAATTGAATCGCCTGTTGGAAGAGATAGAAATGTACAAGGTGTGAAAGAAAGTTGGCATCTGGTTCCATTTTTTGTGATGATAGTAAATATCATCAAAGAGGGGATTGATAGAGCAAGATTTCGCATCGTGACTTGCTCGATTCATGAACCTCGAAACCGTTGTAACCTCGTAACGAATTGTACGTTTTACTAATATCTTTTATTTCCGATATATATGTATGATAGAGAAGCTTGCTTATGTGTTTTATTAATACGAATAACTTTTGTAATTCTAAAATGGCCGCTGCTTGACTTTCCTCTTCTGCGCATGCGTCAGTCACACTCATGTGACTTCGTGTAGAGATAGTTTTGAAGGGAAAGGGTGCGCATGCGTAATAAGCAAATAAGATGGCTGTGCTTTGATAACGTGGTGAAGCTTTGTGCTGCTGCTCTTGTGACATTGTTCGTTGCACTTACCATTAATGCATAGTATATTTTTATAATGATGAAACCTGAAATGTGAAATCATGACATGTAATACATTCATTCATTTCTATGTTTTAATTTGTTTTCGCTTACTTTTCATGTATCACGGGAAATGGGGGTCCGAATGGGTCGTGAGCCATTTTGAAGGTCCTTTCTGCGCATGCTCAAGATGCGAGGCCACAGACAAACTTGGACCGTGGAACTCAGCCAGCTGGCAGCCACAGTCGAGATGCTCCTGAGAGAATTACCTCTGACCCAGGAGGATGGAGCCAATGTCCCTATGTTGTTACAAATGTATACGTTTTCATTGTATTTTGTGCGACTTCTCGTGGGAACCCCAATCTTGCTAGGCGGCACCCAAAAATGTAAATTAGGCCTTAGAATAGTCTGTTCTGATTGGTGTGTTAACCAAATCCTACTTTAGGACCAATCCAAATTGAGGATTCTGACACTTTGCAACATTTGGGGGGTGGTACCCTGTCCCAAAACAGTATATCTAGCCTAGGTTTAGCTAGAGAAATTGTCCGACTTGTCTGAATAGCTGACCTGTCACTGACTCAACGCACTCAATAGGTGACTTGATACAGAGGTGCTGCGGAGCCCTCTGTCCGAAATCTGACCATAGACTCTGAAGGTTTTACTGAACCTTAAGTGCTGGCGGAGCACTTTGCTGGGGAATTCGCTGACCCAATCGGGGTCCTGATCGATAGCTGCAGAGAGGGTGGAGCGCAGGCGTTGCTTCCGAACTGCGGGTGCTGGTCGTATCCTGGTGGTCCTGTCCTGATCCGAATCTGGGGTTTCCTGTCCTGTCCTGGGGTGTCCATTCTGCACCTGCTGTCCCACTGACGGTTATCCTTCCTTGAGGGTTTTTCCTGTCCTTAACTGACCCGTGGCCAGGGTTGGTTTTCACACCAGTCTAGGTAAATATCGCTCTGAGTTCTTAAACTGCACCTTTCTATTTTTTCTGTCTTTGCTTTAATAAAGACATACCTTGGCACGTGAATAATTTTCCATGCTTTCTCCTGCAACCATTGCATTTCATAAAATCATTTTGTATTTTATTTCATAGCGTGTTCCTATGTTACCCTACCTTTTAGAAATTATTTTCTGTATTTGCAGTTTGCAAACTTCCTGTTATGATCTTGGTTTTTCCCTCGTAAACTGACTAAAGTAACTCAGATTTATAGCGTGTTCACTTTGCCCTTATCTTAGTTTTCCTCTCACTTAGCGGGTTCCCTGTCGCACTAGCATTCTTTTGATAAAGCTGTATGACTGCCCTTTATTTGAATTTAAGATAAAACTTTCAAAACTTCCAGTTGTCCGTGGTCATTTCATGAAAAGTAAAGTCATATGTGGAATAGTATATTTTGCTGCCTTTTCCTTTTACAGCTAGCTCCCTGACCCATCGTTGTCATAGGTACCCATAACGGTGGATGGTAAGTTGGGTACACTGGAAATAAATCGAAAGGGAACTCACAATTATTGGTAGTAGATTGTGTGGTCATCTGATCAATGTATATGATAAAGTAAAGTATATGGGCCCGAAGCCAGAAGTGGCGAAGTTATTGGTCGGGTGACCCGCGATCTCTAGCACCCCCACTCTTTTTTTAGGACTTGTGTCCTGCTCGGGGACTACTTAAACAAGTACGCCGCGGATATCTTCCCCTTGTCCTTTTCATCACACCTGGTGCGGATGTGAACATAGCACACTTTGCCACCACTTTTTACCAATTGTCACAGGCCGTGGGGATCATGGTCGAACTGGCCTGAAGGGCAATCTTTCAATGCACGATGGTCTGGTCTTACAAGTCAGTGTGTAGTTCGTTGTTTTGACTGTTTGTGGACTTGTTTTATGGGCTGGTGTCCCATTTTCCCTGCTGATTTTCCTTATATTACTACAAGCATTGCCTGCAGCAAGCACAAATGTATGAAAGTCCCCCATACCTTAGAAAACTCCTATACAGCTTGTCTTTTAAGTTCAAAACTGCACCTGTTTACAGAATGCGGGCCACTTTTGTAGCCACCTGATTGGCTAATGGGGGCGCGGCATTAATTTATTTTAGTGCCCGGATCTCTTTCCTGTCCCGGTCCGACCCTGGCTGAGATATCACATCCTTTAATGATCTCCGATTTGCGTTTTAAACAAATAGATACACATTGCCACATACTCACACATTGACTTACATGGCTCTGCCGTATGTTATCTATTATGTATCTTATGAACACAGAGATAACAGCAACAGGTGTTCACCAACGCTGCAAGAAACGTATGTCAAACTAACATTGTAGTAAACATTTTACAAGATGTAAGTCTTAGAAACTACATTGAGAACTTGACATCTTAAATGACTTTGGTCGTCATGCTGACCTGAAACGGGGGATTTTTAAATTTTTTTTTATGAGCCAACAAAATATAATGTATACCTTTATTTGGCACGTGAGTTTCAGGGTTTTCTTCGATAGGGCCTACGTAAACAGGGTGTACGGCGATTGCCAAGCGTAGTGTAAACGGCAAACTTCCATAGATAACAGCAAATCGATACGTTAATTAGCGAGGCTAACCCCTACGGCGCGGGAGGGGCTGCACCACACCCAGGTAGCTTCGAGGTGGTTTTCATTCTGACGCTGGTAAACCAAATTTACAAACATAATGCTCTTTTCTCATGAGACAGGATCAATGTCAAACAACTTCCATTGTGCCATTTTACAGCACCAGTAACTAGATAAAACGCCACAGCACACAACAAAAGCAGGGCTCTGTATTTTTAAGATTCTGACAAATAAAATTAAAATTAATAAAAAAAACAGTGCTTTATGGAATGCACACAAACACATGTGCAAGAGGAGATACTGTTATAACAGATCTTACCTCATTTTTACCCAAAACACACTAAAATGTAGAGAACCCTGGAGCATTAATTCCACTTTCTGGATATCAATTTCAGTTTATAATTGTGTTTTGAATGATCACCACGCTGCTCTTTTAACCTAGGGGTATTATATGGAAGCCTGTGAGAAATTTTAATTGCAGCAACAGAATTGTGTCATTTTGGGAATCTTGCATACTGCTATTTACTCGAAATTCCTCAAATTACGCCATTATGCCACGTCACTTAATTATGCCGCCATCTGCCGCAAAGTATAGCACTGGAACGCTGAAACAAAGCAAACAACCAGAACACAGTGGGTGTTGCTCACTGGGTCTGTCTTTTGCGCTACTTCTTTAGTGCATGCTTCCTCATGTCAAAATCTGACGTCAGGACACATTTGACCATTTAGTGCTGAAATATAGCCATAAGGGCCAGATGTACGACCATTCTGTTTTGCGGGTCCCAAATTGTGATTTTTTGCAACTCGCAATTTGCAACTCGACTTTGCCCTGGACACTCTCATTGTCCAGCTGCCTCTCTGCAAATTCAGTTTTTTTAGCCAAACACATTGAAATCTGGGGCTTGCATATTTACCACTTCATGTAGAGGCAAACGTTTACACCCACAAATTAGAACTGGCTGAAGGTGTCACATATGTAATGGTGCAATGAGGCAATTTAGGTCGAGACTCATGCTTTCTGTCACTCATTCCTCTCCACTTGTTCCTCATTCTTCTGGACTCATTGACCACCCACCACGCCCCCTCCCATATTTGCCCTCAGATTGCCCCCTCCTGTAATTTGTTTCATTTATATTGCACTTTATCAGTAAGCCTTGCCAGTTTTATGTATAGCATGCCTGGCCCATTTAAACATTTGTCTGTGTCACCACAAGTTTATTGTACGACCATGATATATATACCCTTAGGTATCACATCCTTTTTACATCCTGTTTTTTTTAACTTACTCAGTTACTCATTGCCGAGTTACTTGTACTTCATCTACGCCTCTGCACCTTGAAACTGTCACATTTAGCAGCATGTATAATACAAACAAAATAAACAGAAACACAAACACCAGGCCTCATGCAGCTATAAAGGTGGACACTCAAGAGCTTGGGTGCCTTAATGTGGGTTGACAGCTCTACACAAGTTTCTCTTCCTTTTGCCTATGTCTAATGGTGCTAGTGCTAAAATGCATTTTAAATATAGTATTTACCATAAACAGTGTGTTCCCCTGTAAACAAATCAATGTAATAAATTGGAAAGAAAGACTGGAATGCACTTTGTTCAGAGCTTACTTGGTCCCAATTATTTTGTCTTTAATTCTGGTACTTGTAGTCCTTCATCTATAATAGTAACGAGTAATTCAAACTCTACTATTCATGGAAAAAAACAGGTCTCGACGAATTACTGATGCATAATGAGACATCTTAAAAGCGCTCTATCATCCTGTCCACAACTACTGCACACCAGCTTATGCCCCTATTGGACATTGCTATGTGCTCCCTGCTGCATAACCCCCTGTGTCTCCATAACACACATCCTTGTGCTCCTGAACTTAGATCAGCCAGTCCACTGCATTTGCACTGAACACTGACGAGGCACTTATGTGTCTGTATGTCTGTTGGGTTTTGTGAAATAACTAATTTCACAAAGCCCAACAGACATACAGACACACATAAAATGGCTGAAGGTGTGCCAGTCTGTGTGCATGATCTGTGAGTCCACGTCAGCCAGCATGGTCTGTGGGACTGTGTTCATGCAGGATAGAAAAGTCAAACCTCTTGGCTTTGTCAATGCGCTCTCAGAGCTGCTCGTGTTGGAAAGGTGGCTTGATAGTACCAGAGAGCCACGCGACCTATATACTCCGCAAAAGCACTAATAACATAACAAACAACCACTTCACAGAGCCCATCTGCTCTGCACACTGATACCACCAAAGGAGATTACACATTTACACATTAACGCCCTGCACGGGTGGTTCCTACTTTTCGGTTCAGAGGGCACGCGCAGACACTCGTGCCTTGGAGAGAAATGAACTTTAATTCTCTATATCATGATAGGAGTGAAGCAGCACCATAAAACCCTCTGCCAGCAACTAGAATTAAAATAACAAAGATCCTATCTCCCTTCACTGCTGCATCATACAGGTAATATCAACTCTTCAGTAAAGGGCGGCGTTTCCAGGCGCTCAGAATAAGACCCAAGGTGGGCTCCTCCTTTTAACATTTTCCAGGCTAATCTCAGGAACAAACTGATGAATGAAAGCATCTACCTGACCAATCAGAAAATAGAAGCCCCTTCAAGTCTCATACTTTGTGCAACAGGTGAGTGATAAATTATTATTTTTTCTTAACAAGCCAGAATGTCAGCTCATTTTTGCAAGTGAAATTAACAATGAAGGTACAATGTTATATCTGCAATCTTCAGGGGTGACGCCCCTCTGAACAGACACCGGATTTCCATTTGCATCACAGAAACACATTTAAGTAAAACTGTTAAGGATGGAGAACGCGAAGTTTGTCGTTTTCTACATTTGCACCAGGGTAGATTTTACTCTGATGGTCTCAGACTTTTCAAAAACATATTATTGGAGGAGCGGTTTCAGTGCTATGTGGGTCAATCAACATCGGGTTAAATAAAAGGGAGAACTTTGTGTAAAAAGGGAAAGTCAGACAAAGCTATCTATCACAAGATTGGTTCAAGAGGTAATTGTATCACATGCATTCACAGAAGTAGCGTTCCCAGATGATGCCAAACTGTTATTTTAAGAGCTTCTGTCACAAAACATGACTTGTTACCTTGTCTTTTTCCCAGCTGAGTAATAAGGAATGGATCAAGAAAGTTTGTGGTGGTATACAACAAACATTTTTTCACCAAGACAAATTGAGGAAACTATTGTGAAACAAATGCACAAAAGGTAGAAAAACAGATACAGAAATATGCAGCATACATGTTGCCTCCGAATCATTTTAGGAGTGGGGTAAGGTTTTTTAACTATGAAATAAGTGTTCTAAGAGTAACATTTGTTGAATAATAATCGAACGAATTTGGCATTACTTATGCTGCGTTCGTAATAGGAAACGCAGCAACTTGATTTTTGATCAAACTTGGGTTCATCTTTTCTATTTCAAAAGCTTTTAGAGCAAATTCATATTTCCCATTTCCTCCCTATAATACACAATCAATCACCTTTAAAACAATCGTATTCAAGCATGAACTGCTTGCTCCATTCCTTGCTGCACAAACAGCAACACATAACAAAAGAGCACTTGTACATGTTTTCCACACGTGTGAAATAAATGTAACCTGACCCTGCTGTAAAAGTACTCAGACAGTTTACTGGCGTAACAATTCCGTTTATAGTCGTGATATATGTAGACAAGTAATCCTAATTTCAATGACAGCAGTCACCCTGAAAATTACTGGATTTACAGGCACATGCATCATCCATTTTTGCGAGCGCAAATGGAGCGATTCGCAAAAATCGTCCGTTTGCGCCTGCAAAAAGGGCATTTGCGATGCATCAAAGTTCAAGGAATCGCAATTTGCGATTCCTTAAATACAATGCAAGAGCCACGTTATAATAGCGATTTCGCTATTAGGGGGCGCAAATTATCATAAAGATGAACACAATGGTAATTTACAAAAACTTTGAAAAATGCACTAAAGTGCATTTTTCAAAGTTGTAGGTTACACATACACATGTCCTTGGGGCATGTGTGTGTGCAACATGTGTGCACAAAACAATTTCAGGGGTGCAACAAGGTGTCCTTAGGTCACCCTTGCACACTTGAAATTGCATTGCTTGCTTTTGCAGAACATGACATTAATTTACACTTATTAAATGTTGGTAAAATGTTGGTGGGACGTTTCTCTCCACCTTCTTCTGTCTAATGCTATCTAAATATGGGCCTGCATTCCAATATCAAGGGGATATTTAGATTAAACCAGGATACATTCGTGGCTATAATCTGAATTTGGCAAAAATGACAAAAGAAAAGGAAACCTTGCCTGTGCAAAAAAGGTACAGAGAACATTTTGTAGGTCTCTCCAACAGACAGCTTTAGCTTCAGCTTTTGTATCTGAATTTAGTCAGTAGTGTCCTGGGAAAGTATGTACCAATCTCCACATGGCATATTTGTATATGTCTGCCAGTGCTGCATTCCTGAGCCAACCCTAGACCGGCTTTGCCCTGATTAGGGCTCACCAGTTGGGATTAGCTTGGTTCCAGTGGCATAGTTGGAATGGGACAAATGTTTGGAAAGAGCCATAGGTACATCATGCCCATTTGAGTATGCTTGGAGAATTCTGAGTTTCTTTGGATTATTTAATGTACAAATATATGAAGACCTCAGCGTCATAAGGATTGTGATTGTAGCATCCGTTGTGCATTGTGTCATGTAACTAAGTCCTGTTTGTGTGGAGAGAGATAGCTGGTGTAACGCTATTCAGCAACTTTATTAGTGACATAATAAATCGCTAGACATTGGTATGTACTGTAACATAACAGTAAAAAAACGTATTAAACCAAATGTAACTCTCAAGGTGTGCTCTCCCAATACTCATCTTTTGATTGTCGGCGACCCACCCACACTGATCTTCCCGCCCTTCAGCAAAACTCCTTATCCAATATCCACAACACAAAATCAATACAAAATAAACAGTAACATATGTACACAATTGGGCTTAGCCAAACGTGCTCCAAACGTGCTGAGATCTGGGGCAAGAGGAAGGCAGTGATATCGCTAAATTGAGAACAGCATCCCACTCAATCCACCGACATATTATCCCATTGTTGTAGGGCAACATACCAAAATATTAGTCCTGCAACAGACATGCAGTGAAGAACAGCCAAGTGTCCCATAGTCAAACATCACCATCAGGGGTTTCTACATCTTGATGCTCATCACCTGTCTCAGATAGGAAGCGGCCTGGAGACACAGAGTTCCCTGTCATCCGATATTGTTTAGCAGAGGTCTAACCAGACTTGTGGTCCATGAATACCATCGTTTTCCCATAGTTTTGCAAGGGAAAGCATAGCATATTTAACCCCTTTCGTACTCAGAAATGTTTTAACATTGATAAATTTCCTTCTAGCGCCTTGAACAGCTATTGTGAAGTCTGGATATATGGAACTGTTTGACCTTTGGTATTGCAGCTGGCCCTGTTTTCTGGCCAACTGCAAAACCTTGCCTCTGTCTCAATAATTTAGCAAGTCAGCACTGAGGGTCTGCCGAGGAGCCCCTGGCACAGGTCTAGGGCCCAATGAGCAATGGGCCTACTCAACAAAAATGTTGCCTTTAAGCTGTCATGATCAAACATTTCTAGCAGTCTTTTTTCCACAAATATCTCCAGTTTGCCCACTTGTGGGATCTCTGCCAGACCTAAAATTCTAATGTTATTGTGACAGGGTCAAGCGTCCAAATCCTCATCTTTAGACATTAGTCCCACTATTGATTCTTCTTATGTCAATAGCTTAGTTGCCTGTGTAGTACCATCATTCTCCTGGTCTGATATGCATCATTAACCACCATCGAGGCACACATTGTGCCCATCCAGCCACTCCATGAGGCTAGTCTAGTGGTCACTGTGTCAAGTTTCCCATCAATTGCCTCTACGCCAGCTATTAGGTCAAGTAGCAATGATTTGGTATTGTCTACTGTGTTCCAAGAAGCAGAGAGTGTGAAGTGATACCAGGTTTATTCATCTTCCCAAACATCTAACCATTCAATTCAGCCCAAGGGACCCCCTACTGTGCTTAGCCTATCTCTCCATACCAGCCCAAAGAGATAATCCTATGGTAATAAAATTATTCTCACCCACTGCGATTCCAAGTGGCATGATTCAGTTCAGTTCAAACAAGCTTTATTCGACAGATAGTCATAAAAGCACATAAAAACATATATGCTATTTACAATACAAATATCGCACACAGAATAGGTAAAATAGGCTTGTTCGAGCGCTGGACAACTACTCAAATGTTGTTGATGGACAAATAATTCATGATATTCATAGAACAATCTCTTCCACAATAGATAATCAATCCTAACACAGAGCATCTCATTTCCTAAAGAACTATGTCTAAAAAGCATAGAAAATATTATAAGTAGGAATTCATACTGTTGGGGAACACTATTTTAAAAAGATGAACATAGATACTTGTTACAATTAAACCAGACAAATATTTTAACTCATTTACATACACATTTTTAGACAGAGATAAATTTCGACCTAATCATCCACATCCACCCTAAATATTTGGCAACTGCTAGAAAAATTGGGGATGTGTTGTCGGTACGCAGGATTCTTTCAGCGACCAAGCTACTTCTTGTCCCCAAGAGTTTGCATATGGGTCTTAACCACACCCTTCGCGGGGTATCATAAGCTGGGCAGGCAAATAGCATGTGCACAACTGATTCAGTGCATGCTAGACAGCTTGGACACTTACTATCAGGTGATTTGTTCCACCTTAGTGTAAAGGACCTTAAGGGGAGGGTGCCCGCTCTCAGCTGGAAGTAAAGCTTCCTGTCTAATGGTTTCAAGACTGTGTCCCAGTATGGTTCTAAACTCGGGGTGGATTTAAATTCCAGGAAAGTTCCTGCTAATGAAGTTGAATTACTAACTCTTAGGTGATCGCCTCCCAATACTTTTCTTTTAAGACCTTCTTTATTGGAGAACAAGCGGTAGTGGGGTCATCCCAAAGCATAGACATACCAATTTTGGCTAGCATATCTTTGACACCACGTAGCCAACTGATTTTATGAAAAGTGTCAGTTTTTATGATATCCATAAAACCCTCTGCGTAAGGTGCCAATTCTGGTGTTGTCCACAATCTACGCCAATACAACACAATACGTAGCTTAGCGATGTCAGACAGGGGTTTTCTCCCAAGGTCATAAAACTATGGACACATTGGTGTGCTTTGTGGGAGATTAGTGGCATGATTCATCATAGAGTCCTCGTCCAGATACCTAGTCTATCTGGATGGTCTCAACCTTGGTAGCCCAGGGAGCTCTTCGATTTCTGGGTGGGATCCTAGATTTAAAATAGTCTTGAATGTCCTGAGAGTTAATTTTATTTTTGAAGCCTTTGCAGTGCCTGGCAGTGCAAGCTTCCTTCAAAGACATTGCACAAGTATGCTACTGCAGGGCAAGTGCAAGCTTAATTCAAAAACATGGAACAAGTGTGGCACTGCAGGCTCAGTACAAGCTTCATTCAAAGACATGGAACTAGTGTGGTACCACAAGGCTAGCCGTGCACGCTTCTTTCAAAGACACAGAACAAGTGTGGTATTGCAGGGACACTGCAAGCTTCCTACGAAGACATGGAACAAGTATGGCACTGCGCAGCACACTTTTAATGCCTCCCTTAGACACAATAAACACTAAGAATTTCAGATTTGGTAAAGGTGCAAGGAACAGCAGAGGAGTGAGTGAATGAGTCAGAACTTGGTTCACACACATTAGAAAATTTTCCTACACAAAGCAATTGCAGTACCAGGTAGGAGTACACATTTCCCCCACACCCATAGAGTACATATCTATCTAGTCAGAAAAAATGCAAGCTTCTCTCACATGCACAGAACATGGACAGCATCTGCACCAGCAGTCCAAGCCTGTGTGTAATAAACACACACAATGTGGATCATTTGGCAGCATTGTAAGTTCTCCGCACATGCAGCACAGGTACAAAATAATCAGCAGTGCAAGCTAAAATATCCTCACATACAAAACAGGCTGCTCAGTGGCAGTAGCTTCTAAGTTTGTTTAAGGCACAGAATGCCCAGAATAAAATAAAATGGCGGGGGAGCCACTGGAGGCTTGAGTCAGATGCTAGACTCTGGTTCAGCTCGAGGTCCTCTTGAGTTCTCAAGTCCAAAATGTCGCTGAGCTTTCTAGTGGCTTCTGCTGCTACCCAATACTCTAACCTCGTTCACCAAGAATGAAAGACAAACAGTTAAGCTTCGATGTGAAACAGGAGCGTGAAAGGGGTAACAATCCAGTGGCTGATTTACACAACGTGAAACCAGATAACCTGGGATCAATCCTGGCTTGACCACATGATCAAATTGTGTGAGGCAATCATTTTATTTATTTGTGCCTCCCATTTTTTTCAGTGTTGAATATTACAAACCTTGAAAAATGTTAGGATGTGTGCTGTACAAAAATCTCTTGTTTGTTTGGCGTAATGGACTATAATGTTGCTCTGTATAAAAAAAGAATATAACCCACATAAAAGGAGCAAATGACAACTAACATGCCTCTTAGTTCACTAATGATATTGTCGTCAGAGTGGGAGCATGAAGATTTCTAAGTTCATCTTTAAAAATTATAACTTTAGGCAAACCCCTTTCAATACAGTGATTTAATCTGATGCACTAATGTAAAACGCTTGTCAAAGAAATATACTTTTTGAATTTTGAAGCCACTTTATCATATTTTAATATATTATCTGTTGCATGATTTCCATGCCAAGTGTTCCCATCGCTCAGTATAAAAGTTGAGCTTCTGGTTGGTATGCACCCTGTCAAATCAGGAACCTTAATGCTAGTTAGAGTAAGTGAGTTACACACTAAATGATCACTTGTACTCACCCTCTGGTAGATTGGTACAGAGCTGTCAGGCTAATGTAAAGAGGTAATGTGTAAAGCATTTTCTATACACACACACAGTAACACTGTGAAAGCACCACAAAAGACCCCACAGCAGTTTAGAAAAATAGATTATTATATTCCGAACAAAACATGACCAAGAAGACAAAAATCCAATAAGTACAAGTCAAGATATGAATTTTTAAAGAATAAGTAAAAATAGTGCTTTGAAACAAATAGTGCCCTAGGGTTACTCTAGGTCGCACTGGACCGGGACAAATAATCTTAATCCTTGTTGCAGAATCAAATGCAGTAGTGGTGAGGTGTCGGTTCCATGAATGAAATGCAGAGTCCGGAACGTGAGGGTGATGCACCAGCTTAATCCATGCTGGAGACAATGTATTGATTTTCTTCACGCTCTGGCGGGTATGTGTTGATCCCTGAAGTGGTGAGTCCAGAGACGCAGCTGGCGGTGCAGAGTGCAATACGCTCGGTCCAGACTTCACAGCAGCATTGATGCAGCGATCCTGATGTCAGGGTATGTGAAACATCCGTGTCCAATCAGTACAGAGATGTCAAAGCACAGGTTCTGGCTGATGAGGCACTTTAAACTCACATCCAAGGGTCCTGGACTGGATTGGCACCACTTGGAGGAGCAGCACATAAAGCAAGTAAAGTCCAGGTGCTGGGATTAAGTTGAAAGTTGAAGACTTTGATATCCCTGAGACTTCAGCAACAGAAGGCAAGCCAACAAACCCTTGAAGAAATGTAAGTCCTTAGGGTGTAGAGAATAGATCCAGTCCTTCTCACTTTCAGGCAAGGAGTAGCAGGCAGCAGGCCAACACAGCAAAGCAGTTAGTAAAGTGCTAGCCCTTCATACAGCACGGCAGGTCTTCTTCCTTGCAGAATGTTCTTAGTTCCAGCAGTGTTCTGAGTTGTTGAGGTCAGAGGCCTAGTGCTGATACCCAATGTGACCTTTGCAATAGGGAGATATCACAGAAACGTATTTGTAGTGTACAAGACCCTGCCTTTCTCTCAGGCCCGGACTGGCCGTTGTGGGCACCGGGCAATCCCCCGGTCGGCCGCAAGGGTGGGGGCGGGTTTTGGGCCCTGGGGGCCGTTTTTGTTGCAGAGCCGGTTTTGCAGCATAGCTGCAAAATGGGCCCTGTAACAAAATCGGCAGAAAAGCGGCCCTGGCAAAGCGCTCGCCCCCCTCCCGCCCGGGGGGCAGGGGGGCCGGCCAAGCACTTTGCCAGGGCCGGTTTTGGTTCCCAGTCCGGCCCTGCTTTCTCTGTCCTGGCCCCAGACTTACTTCAAGAGGGTGTGCAATCCTTTGGATGGGGACAGAACACCATCTCTTCACATGCAGAGTGTCAGCTCCTCCCTCCCTTCCCAGGCAGCCCTATCAACATGTAGTTGACTAGGTAGTCAAACCTATGTGTTTGGCTGTCTAGAGTGAATGTAGGAAACTAACTGTGACCCAGCCCAGACGTGCATTCCAGAGTCAGGCAGCAAGCACCAAATGGTTTAAGTAAGAAAATACCAACTTTGTAAAAGTGGCATTTACAGAACTACAATTTAAAAAAACATTTCACCATGAGTTGTATTTTTAAATTGTGATTCCAGAAACACTAAATTAAGTTTCCAACCTTTCCCAATTGGAAACGTTGGTTATAAAATGTTATAAGTCAGTCCCAATGTTATCCTCCGGAAGAAATATACCTTGCAGGAGTGAAAACCAACTTTTGGAGTATTTCACTACTTGGACATGTAAAACGTAAAAGCACATGTCCTACCCTTTTAAATACACTGCACCCTGCACATGGGCTGTCCAAGCCTACCTTAGGGGTGACCTATATATATTAAAAAGGAAAGTTTGGGCTTGGCTAGTAGGGTAACTTGTCAGGTCAACATGGCAGTTTAACACTGCATGCATAAACACTGTAGTAGCAGGCCTGAGACATGTTTAAAGGGCTACTTAAGAGGGTGTCTTAATCAGTGCTGCAGGCCTACTAGTGCAAAAAAACAGTTGATGGACAGCATGCAGAACAATGTCATACATTCACCCCAGTACAGAGATATGGGCCTAAATCCATTGTTTTCTTGCACTCCACACCACCCCAGTTCAGACATGGCCATATGCAAATCAGCCTTGACCCTGTGCCTCATGGGAACAGTCCAGCCCGAACTGCCAAGACATGGACTGGAATCAAGCATCCTAGGACCGGTGTCTGGCTATCAGCCATCATCAGCCAGGATAGCTTGACTCCAGTGGTGTGGAGAGCACGGGACTCACGTCTAAGCATACCCGTCCCACTCGGGGTGACAAATGCAAAAACAACAGTTGATGGACAGAATGCAGAACAATGTCATACATTCACCCCAGTACAGAGATCTGGGCCTAAATCCATTGGTTTTTTTGCACTCCACACCACCCCAGTTCACATATGATGGACATGATATGCAAATCAGCCTTGACCCAGTGCCTCATGGGAACACTCCAGCCCGAACTGCCCAGCCATGTCTTCCCTGGACCAGAATCAAGCATCCGAGGACCGGTTTCTGGCTATCAGCTGTCATCAGCCAGGATAGCTTGACTCCAGTGGTGTGGAGAGCACGGGACTCACGTCTGAGTATACCCGTCCCACTTGGGGTGAAAAATGCAAAAACAACAGTTGATGGACAGAATGCAGAACAATGTCATACATTCACCCCAGTACAGAGATCTGGGCCTAAATCCATCGGTTTTTTGCACTCCACACCACCCCAGTACAGACATGGCCATATGCAAATCAGTCTTGACCCTGTGCCTCATGGGAACAGTCCAGCCCGAACTGCCAAGCCATGTCTTCCCTGGACCGGAATCAAGCATCCTAGTACCAGTATCTGGCTATCAGCCAGGATAGCTTGACTCCAGTGGTGTGGAGAGCACGGGACTCACGTCTGAGCATACCCGTCCCACTCGGGGTGACAAATGCAAAAACAACAGTAGATGGACAGAATGCAGAACAGTTATACATTCACCCCAGTACAGAGATCTGGGCCTAAATCCATTGTTTGTTTGCACTCCACACCACCCCAGTTCAGACATGGCCATATGCAAATCAGCCTTGACCCTGTGCCTCATGGGAACAGTCCAGCCCAAACTGCCAAGCCATGTCTTCCCTGGACCGGAATCAAGTATCCTAGGACCGGTTTCTGGCTATCAGCCGTCATCAGCCAGGATAGCTTGACTCCAGTGATGTGGAGAGCACGGGACTCACGTCTGAGAATACCCGTCCCACTCGGAGTGACAAATGAAAAAACAACAGTTGATGGACAGAATGCAGAACAATGTCATACATTCACCCCAGTACAGAGATCTGGGCCTAAATCCATCGTTTTATTGCACTCCACACCACCCCAGTTCAGACATGGCTATATGCAAATCAGCCTTGACCCTGTGCCTCATCGGAGCAGTCCAGCCCGAACTGCCAAGCCATGTCTTTCCTGGACCGCAATCAAGCATCTTAGGACCGGTGTATGGCTATCAGCCATCAGTAGCATTTGAGTTCTAGGCCCTGTGCACATGTGGTGCACTTTACTAGGGACTTATAAGTAAACCAAAAATGCCAATTGTGGATAAGCCAATGCTACCAGATTTTAGATAAAGAGCACATGCACTTTAGCACTGGTTATCAGCGGTGAAGTGCTCAGAGTTTCTAAACTAGCAAAAATTAAGCCAGCAAGTAACAAAAACAGAAGGTCAGAGGCAAAAAGTCAGGAGAAACCATACCAAGGATGACAGATGAACTAATAACAGTTCCTCTAGTTCCCCCTCTCTCAGTATCTCGCTCTAGGGAGCAAAGTCATGTTTTCTGAAACTCTGGCAAGTTTCCATTGATCTCAGAAGGATAACTATTCCAACTTCTGGTTTTCTTAAGGACAAATTGTGCGTTAGTTACACCAAGAAGTTGTTTTAAAGTTATCTGTAAATTTTTTATCAGAAAATGAAACAACACTCCATGTATCCATTTTCCCAATTTCAGTACTCTGTCCTAGGTGAGTTTGTGTTCTTTTACCAACTGTCATTGTTTGCCCTCCACCCATCAAGCTGAACCTAGGGATTACAGTGACTGTTTTTTCTTCAGAAGCCACCCATTATGGCCATAACATTTTCTTTCATCTCTATTAGCATCAGGTAGCCAGGCTAAATGGCGCACTCTGCATTTGCAAAGTAAGCATGTACACTGCTTGGCCATTCAGCAAGCACATAATGAGGACTTTGCTGTGACCCCACAAGTGCTTCAGTAGATTCTGCTGTTTGGAGTCAATCAATTCAAAGCTTTATTCGGAGTATAAAAACATCCATATAAGCATACATAAAACATGAATTACATTTTCTATTACATACTGCATAGTAGGCTGAACAACGAAGCCAGAACAATTAAGTTATCAAAGTGCACTTGCAGTACAATATATATAAAAAATGACTTGTGCTTATAGCATGCAATATGCCTGGTCAATACATTTGTACATAGGATTCTTCTTTATCAAAGTTTTAGTATGGCAAGAAAGTACATTTTAAGAAATCAAATTAACAATAGCAGCATAGTGGTTATTGAGTATATAAAACATGTGCAAAATACGCTAAAGTGTCAAGTATAAGGTGAGTAGTGCAAACAGTGTGTAATTACATTTGCGACTATTGGTCTTATATATAAATGTTCCAAAAAGCACCACTAATCGCCATCTATATCCTTAATTACATTTGGTGGAAAATAAAGTACATATTCATTAAAAACAAAGACTTCCCAAGTAAATATCTTTACAGTACAATTAATTTCCTAGCAGAGATACATTTTAAAATGTAGGACGCAGTAAAAAAAACAGGCATCGGGGCTTTCAAGCAGGGATAACAGCCTCATGGCATTTTTGGTGGATCGAACGTTATGTTTTAAAAACAATGGTTTCAAATAAAATTTCCTTAAGAAATGGTAACATTTACAGAACAATAAAAAGTGGCAGGAACTTTGTATAGATGTATTGTCGCATGGGCATACTAAGCTCGTGCTTCTCTTCATTTCCGGGAAGGCCACTAAATGATGCACAATCCCTAACCACAAATGTGTTAAGACGAATCGGTGGGAAGGCATGGTTACTTCATTCAAATAAGCCTGAAAGCCAATTGTAAGGTTAAGTTCTTTATAAAATACAACAGTGGGCTGAGACCTGGTTAAGATTCCCCTATTCTCATTTTTATGGGCTAAAAACGCTTCTTTAAGATCTTTTTTGGAAATGGAAGCTGCATACTCAAGATCAATAAAGATATCACGTTTAAATAGGAGACTGTACCAGTGGCGGATATATCTCAGCCACGGAATGCGAGAATTGTGGTCGAGTTTAATACAATCTCTTATTGTACTTTGAGTAAAAGCTGTTTCAGGTTTAGCCCAAATGGAGCACCATAATAAAAGGGGACGAAGGCCAGCCAAATCTGAAATATATTTTAGACCCACTTCCTGGTGTATTATTACTGTTGAGGCCGAAGGTGGGGCGCACAGCAGGCGTTTAATAAATGTGTTTTCATCCTGCTGTAAAGACTGTTCAGAGTAGTGGCCCCAAATTCCGGCACCATAAAGCGCAGATGAAACACATTTGGCATTGTATATAGTTACCATGTCTTTGATTCTTCGTTCACCAACTTTTGCAGAAAAACGGAAAATGCCATTCACATTCCTGCTCATTTTAAGGCGGATGTTAGCATATTCCTGTGACCACTTCCCATTTCCCGCAAAAGTTACCCCAAGGTAACAGAAGGATTTAACAAATTGCATTTTTATTCCTTCTAGAAAAAAAGCCTTTCCCGGCTTATTCATAGATTATTTTTGGTTGCTGCCGCCAAACTAAAGTTGTCCCATGCCTCGTGTTGTAATTATTTTTTACGGGCCCGATGATGTGTTTATATTTAAGACATAGCGCTCTAATATGCTCCGTATTACGGGGTTTTATGCCCAATGCAAGCTTTAAAGCATGCAGGGCATCAGTGCAGCTTTTGTTAAACCATCCTATACGTTCCTGTTTTTTGGCTTTTTATTTTTTGGTGAGAAGTTGTTCTATGAATGCATTAATCCTTTGGAAGTTAAAAATCAGGGAGCTAGGGTCCACCTCCTCACCTAAACAATAATCTATTTCTTTTTTACAGTGGATGATAACTTCCTTTTGTATTTTATTTGGGTCAACAGATGCCCATTTTAATCTCATACCGTTTATGGGGAAAATATCGGTCATACGACTAGATGTATTTACCTGTTTATTTCCCCTGCATAGCAGGACTATGGAAATGCTATTATGGTCACTGACCACCTGTTCCGTGATCCATAAATCCTTATAGTCGCTGTTATAAGATAATAGAATATGATCAATGGTTGTTGATGCACCCTTCCTGGTGAAAGTTGGACAATAGATGTTATTTTGGTTCCTGGTACAGCTTAAGAATTCAAGGTAATATTTAGACAGCAAAGTATTTAGAGTTGTGCCATATTCACCATGGGGGAAATGCAGCAATTCCACATTATCTCCTCGGCTGTAACCTTTGGTAAAGCTGCATGTTTTGGTTAGGGCAAATGGGCACATTTGGACGTTAAAATCTCCCATCCATAGGATGGTTGCTTGTCTGTTTGGCATTTCCAATGCTCTATCTACTTCTTTTTCAATATCGTGGATAACACCTCCTCTATTATTGCTAAAATTATTGTTATAAAAATTAATAAGCAGGAGGTCATTACCCCTATTAAATCTAAGTCTCATTAGCTGACAATTGCTGTTTATAATTATACAGCTAATGATTTTACACTCGTCTAATTTATTAGAGACAAGTATTACGAGACCTCCCTTTGCCCTACCAGAGGTAGAATCGACCGCTTTAACCCAATTAGAAGTATACCCATCAACGTAGACTGGTTCTCTATACCAAGTCTCCTGCAGGCAAATTACGTCATATTTGGATGCAATGAGATTGTTCCAATGAGGAGTATTTATTTTACTGTTTAGACCTGCTATATTCCAGCTCATGAAGGTATAACCTTCATGATCAATGACCACATTACTTTCGTGTTGGTTGACTATATTAAGTGTAGCTGGTGATTGTCCAATAGATATGCCCTCGTTATATATGGGTACTACTGGTATGGCCTCAGGTAAAGACTGGTTTGCTGCAGCCCCCCCTATATTTAATGCTGATATACTAATTCCGGTTGTTGCAGTAAGACCTAAATTAGATATGTTACCATCCTGGGTAGCTTTTAGTTGGATCTGTGCCGGTCTATCATTAACTACCATTTTGCAGCCTGTTGCGGCACTTCCCCCAATTTGTTTCAGTATTAGTGATGATGGAACTGTCTCCATTGACATAAGTCAATCGTTATCCTCCAAAGAACCCAGTATCTGATAACTATTAGATGTAGGGATACTTGGGTATGGAGGTATAAGTGGTAGTGGGAGAAAAGTTTGATGCCTAATGTTGGAATTACAGGTAGTTCCGCCTTGGTCAGGGTTCCCCATTAGGTGTCTGTAAAAGTAGCTGAGTGGTAATAGTGTCATGTTGTATTCCCATTGGGATGGAGGGGAGCATTTGCTAAGGCATCTCTTGCCCAGACTGGGGATTTGAAGTTAATTATGATGGAATCTCCATAAATATTTTTCCTCAAGGGATCTATCCAGCCCACACGTTGCACTAATAATATCTGTTTCGCTGCCGATAGTGGGAAACCACATTTGCCCGACATCCAGTGGATTATTTTGTTTTTTAATGCTGCGTGATTTTCCCAATGGTCTTTTTTTAATTTGGGCACATTCACCAAAGCTGCCACATAAGGTCCACTCTCAGGAGGTAAATTAATAAATGGAGGCACTGTGGGTATAATATTGTGTTACCTATCACCTTTGGGACTGGTGCGGGGAGATTTCTACATTTTGATACGGTGACATCCCTTTTATCTTTTTCGCATTGGGTTTTAGTAGTATGTTTATTTGTTAGCTGTTGGGGGTTTTCAATCAGGTCTCTCGTGTGGGTTTGTTTACCGTTAGGGAATTTCCCATTTTGTTCTTTATTTATACTGGTTACAGGAATCTCTCTTAGGGATATTCAATACATTCGCACCCAGACTATTTTTACATACACACTCATTGCTTTCCTCTATTTTTGTGTGTATTTTCTCAAGACACCCACTAAGTTTGTGCACTTCTTTGGCCACATTATCTATTCTTTCGTGCAACGGCCCTAACAATATTACCAGTTTATCCAAAATGGCTTCTATGTTCAAGCTTTTGGGCATGTTATTCTGCTCGGATTCCTTGTTTGTTTTAGCTACACTCCCTCGAGTAAAATGTTTTTTGTCTCTCTTTGCCTTAGTAGCTCCCTGACCAGGAACTTTTTTCCTTGTAATTACATCCTTTGGCAATAATGTGGGGGAAGTAGTGGGTGGGGTAACTGATATGGATAATGAAGGTGTTTTGGAAATACGTGAATGGTCTTGGCTGATCTCAGTTATGTTGTCTACATGGGTATTTTCATCTTCCTCTAAGAGCAGTGACCCTGTAGTTGGTATATCTTCTGTATTCCCTAAATTGGAATCTTCCCTTGAGTTACCTCCAAATGCTGCATTTGAGCTCATAGATAACCGTCTCTCTGTAAGATCAATTTCTTTTGACAGATCACTGACTGCTTTAACTAGATATGTATCCAAAGTATTACATGCATTCCCTACCAGATTCTTATTTCCCCGTTTTCTGGCCATTGTCACTTAAGCCAGTGAGGAGAGAAATACAATTTGCAGGGGTTTAAAACAAATTACTTATATATTACAACTACTTGGTATTTCCTCTAGTAGTTCACAATAATACCTCAGGAGTTGTGTCTGTTTTCAGCAGGTTAGGGGGGGTGGCTCAGCCCAGTCTCTGACAGCCTCTGACAGCCTCAGACGGCCCGCCCTTTGCCCGGGCTTAGCCCGGCGAGTCCCGCGTGTGTCCCACGACGCGGGAACTCTCACGTAGTTTTAAGCGCCAGCGGATGCGTTATG
Source organism: Lissotriton helveticus (assembly GCF_964261635.1). Lineage (NCBI taxonomy): Eukaryota > Metazoa > Chordata > Amphibia > Caudata > Salamandridae > Lissotriton > Lissotriton helveticus. The sequence goes on along the minus strand of NC_136070.1, from coordinate 130,670,416 downwards.
GGCGTGGGCGTCTTCCTACTGCAAGGGACTCCTGGGAGGTGTAGTTTCCCCCTCTTGGCGGCCGCGCTTGGTGTCTTGTGGCTGCGGCGGCGGAGGGAAACCAACGGCAGAAGCTGCAGGGATCGAGGGTCCTGGTAAGTTGCAAATGCCCCCAGAATGCTATGAAAAACAGCCTGTTTGGAGTCTGACTCCTGCAGCTGATGTAATCGGACAGAGCTAACAGCAGGCTACCAGTGTTGTAAGAGCTGCTTTGGCTCTAGTAAGCAGCGAACTACTAGTTATTTGGAAAAATCCAAGCATTACACAAAGAATAAGTGTCATAAAAGTGCCATGCCCATTTAGCAGCAAAGTGCTAACGAAGTAGTAGGTAGCAGGTGTTGTATATATGAACACACTTTCACAAATATATTACTAAAGCATGGTGTGGTAGATGCTGTCATTAACAGACAGCACATTTTGAATTGAAAAGACCACAACATTTCACAGGCATACAGATTTACTGATAAACCTATATAGCCCACAAACAATAGTGTGTGTAAATTTGGTTTTGGTGAATATTTATCATTTGTGCATCACAATTTGTGCATCATCAAGTAATGTGTTGATATGTTTGATACTATTAAAATCTTTGTTTCTATTAGACTTTAGAATAAGAGAAAAAAGTGCTTCATTTATGCTTTCCAAAATATTGATTTATTTTGAAATATGTTTACTGTTCATTTATAGGTATTTTAATGTTGTTGTATTCGAAGAAAAAACCATCATACAACCTTGCAGTTCACAACAGCAACATTGTCACATAGTTCACTTTACAAACAATGCCGTGGGGGAAAAGAGAATAGACACCAGTGTCCATGCTGAAAGAATAAGCAACACTTTGTCGTAAATTTAGATTGACATTTAATCTCTGTCTTTGAATGCACAGCAGACGAGAATAAAAACGAAATGTAAAGTCTTCTTTGATGCTCATTCACTCTCAGATCTCCAGTATAATTAATTAGGTGCCCTCTCAGGGCTCAATGGGCTGCTTTAGTTGGGCCCCCTCACACCTTTGGGGCCTCTTACATTGCACTGACTACACCACTGGCAGCTACAGTCCTGGAAAGGACCTCCGGATCTCCCTATAAGACTCAATGTCATCGCAGTTCTCCTTCCCACATTCAACTGTTGACAAGTCATGCACCAATAGCAAAGGTCTAAGCCACCACTATGAAATGTGGATTAAACTAGTTTTGATTAAGCAATCTCTTCATCGCGTCCCTTTCTAGATGTGAAGGACCTTGAAAATCTCTTATAGTTGGTAACAACAAACTGTCTGGCAGAACAGGTCTTTCATCTTCAGAAACCCAAACCGCTTCCTCATTCTTCACACAACCTGGTCAGACCCATCCATGCTGCTTGCTCTCCAGTGCTTCTTCCTGTAGCATCTTAACCTCTTTCCATGTATATCAGCAAAGGTCTGCAACATGTTCATTGCAGTCTCACTTTCAGATTAATTTGAGTACTCCCTATTGAAGGCACAGGACCGATGAGCGCAATATGGGGCAATTTTGTCAGCATACCCATTTCTGGCAGTCACATAATCATTTCCACTATTGTAAACTGCCCACTTCACGACATCTATCTTGATAGGCAATTCCAAGGCCTCGAGCAGTCTCATGACATATTTCTCATTCCTTATTGGTACCCAGAAAACGTCACAAACCCTCTTTGTGACTATAACTGGCCACATTTGTGGACCACAACAAACCATATTATCAGTGTAACTGGTAACCTTCAATTAGTCAGAAACACTGCAAGCTCTACTAGGAGTGACCAGTTCGCCACCTGGATAGAGGTTACATCACACAGTGGAGAAGTGTGGCTCACTGGTTAGAGGAGGCAGACCTGGAAGCAGAGGTCAGCCCGGGACCAGGAAGGTCCCGGGCTGAGTCCTAAAATGTCCATGGACTCGACAATTCTCGCTTCGGTGCCTACTCGATTCACGGGTTCACACTCTGCGACTCTGGGCAATAGCTTGCTTAATCTCCACAACGGCCCCTCGCGGCGGGATGCCTGGCTTTCACCTTGCGGATACCCTGCTGGGGTTATCTCAAAGGGGAATACCAGGACGGGTTCCCTAAGCAAGCGCTTAGAAACCGCTTGGTGATTTGCGCTATATAAATTCCTGTACATTTACATTTACATTTACAAGCAAGAAGCTTCCACTACCCCTTCTAAGGTACATATAACATAAGCAACTCTCAAATTCCCTCCCTCATCCCTTAAACACGAGAGGTTCACAAACAGTACATAATCAGGATCTGCAAGGGGGTTATCTCTGATGTCAGGCCTGGTTTGGTACACAACTCAGTTACATTAAGACAGTCAAGTTCAACCTCCACCCCATCTGCTTCAGGCAATTGAAAAATGTGGCAGGGTTAATGCATAAGCACTGTTTCGATGTAATATTGTCCACCACCAGTATGGCTGTTCATACCTGGTGAGGCGAGTTTTAGTGAAATGCTGCATCGCATCATAGTATGTGTCAGTAGGACTGCCACCAAGTGGGGAGCCATCACAATGAGAGGGTATCCCATTACAATACCTTCCCTTTGATGAATGCTCACACCAACTCCTGCAACCACCTTTAAAAACCCAGCATCCCTACGGCTACTCAGTCAAGAGTGGCTGAAATGGACTCCTTGAATTGCCATGGGTTCGCGTGAGCACTGAGGGTGCACACCATCTCATTTAGTGCTAAACAAAATTAAATCTTAACTGTAATCTGGCATTCCTAGAGCTGGCGCAGCAGAGACTTCCTTGCAGCTGGATGAAGGTGTTCATGTTTTCATTGTCTCGAGGTAACGGATAAGACATATTGTTTTGTGTAAGTCTTTGTAGAGGCTTTGCCACTAGAAAAATGTTGGGCATCCACTGGCGACGAGTAGCCCTCGATTCCCAGAAACATCCTGACTTTTCTCTGCTGTAGGGTGAATTTTCAAAATAGCAGCTATTCTTTCCTGTGACAGTTTACTTGCTCCTTTCTCAATATGATGTCCTTGAGACAGCACTTCCTTCTGACAGTATTTCAACTTACTTGGGCACACTTCATGACTTATCTCAGTCAAATTATTCAAGAGTGCAATAGTGTCTTGTTTGCAGGCTTTATGTGACATCAACACCACTAATAGGTCATCAATGTACTGGACTAGAGTGGATTGGACTGTCACTACAGGGTGTCCAGATCCTTTTTCAAGATATGGCTGAAGGTCGAGGGGCTCTGTATACTCTTGTGGACTCTGCCCCTTGACAGAATTCGAATCTGTCATTGGAATGGGAAGATAAACTGGCTCTCTTTATGCGGTTGCATGGAAAAGTATTCTTGGCACAAATTAATCTCTATAACCACTTGGATTCACAGGATAACTGAAACAGTACAGCAGGATTCGGTCCCACGTGTAATATAGTAGAACAATATGCATGATTTTTCTCCAGTTCTGCACTATCTTATATTTGCTGTTATACTACCAGGTACATGTTCAGCAGCCGCGGCCGGTAGTAGGTGTAACTGCAGGGCGGTGAAGTGGGGAGGGGGAGGGGCAGGGTGGGGGGTAGTAATGTATGGATTACGGACTTTAACAGGTAAGTCAACATATAAATAAATAAAACAATTTTCGTTGTGTGCACTGCATCACCAAATGCGATGCAGTGCACGCAACGAAATTTGTTGTGTGCACTGCATCACCAAATGCGATGCAGTGCGCGCAAAAAATTTCTTTTTTTTATTTATATGTTTACTTACCTGTTAAAGTCCATAATCCATACATTACTACCCCCCACCCTGCCCCTCCCCTGTCCTGACAGTAGAATAGGTAGCACTGATGTCAATCAAAAATGACACAGAGGCCATTCACCTCACCATCAATCGCGGCCGGCATGAATCGCAGGTAGGGTGCGGGGGGTTGCTGCAAGGAAGGGGTGGGGGGTTAATTTAATTTAAAAAAATCTTTTAAACTTAACTTCGCCTACGGTGCCAGACTCCCGCATCGCGCCTCCTACTCTCTGCTCACAGGAAGCAGAAGCCATTTTTCAAATGAATTTGGGTTAACTCCAGGAGCTGGGTTCATACTGAACTTTCAGTTTTCCATACTGTGTGGAGACATCAGGCCTAGGGCATCTGATTAATTTGAGATGGGATACCCTAGGATTCTGAAGTCTCTGCATCTGCATATTTTGCATTGACATTGTATTCATGTTTTTAATTTGACCATCACCTGGTATTCTGTTAGGATTAAGCCAACATGCACTTTTCCTTTGGCCTAATTTGTTACAATAATAACATGGATTAGACCTCGGGAGAGTGGCCACATTTATTCCAGTATTCTAATTAATCAGCACATCATGACCTCCACCTTGTGGAACACCGTTTCCATTGTGCATCATTTGTCCACTCCCTTGATACCTGACTCCCTGCATTCTACCAACACCATAATTGTTACCTGCATTTCCCATGTATAGGCCAGTTTGAAATCCCTTCCTCTCTCAAGGTGTTCAACACCACTGTAATGTTGGAACACCTGTATGAGGCATTCATAGAAGGCATGCACTAATTAATTAGCTTCTTGTGTGGTTTGACTAATCTTTAACCAATCACTCTCCTTCTGTGGGAGCTTAGTATTCCAAAAATGTATTACTTGATCATACTCCAATGAGACCTGGGCAGAATTATGAGCCTACTTGCGGATTTGGCGTGATACGGGAACTCTCTGCTGGACATGTAACGCAGAGTTCCCCCTAAGTTCCCCCATCCGGCGTGTTGCCGAATTAATTTTCTGCCGGCATATGCGAGACTTGCTTTGGTGTGCACTGGCGAGTGCGATGAGATTTTCACCGGTGCTAGCAAGTAAATGCAAGATTTGCTGCTAACTAGCGCAGCTTCACTCGCCACTGACCCTTCCAATGCCATTTTCATGATGTTGGCAAGTGGCTGCAGCCGCAGCTGCATCTCATGCAGATTCTGTACTTGAGAAGCATCTAAATCTAAAGAACACACTTTCGAGTTAATATTCTACTCCAAGTTCAAGTTGTTTTTTAGTACGAGAAGCATTTGTTTTTAAAACTTTTTTTTCAACAAATAGGAAATGCCACAGGAACTCCAACTTCCTCTTCCTGTCCAGCAGGTTCCTCCCAGTGCTTTCTCCATCTCCTGTTCACTTTTTATGTGGATTTCAACTTGGAAGAATCTCTCTCTTTGTCTGCTGCATATATACCATTGGATTAAAGGACTTTGGTTTTGTGACATCACTAGTAAGTTGAAAAACATTTGTATAAGGGTGTTTTTTGTTTGATAGAGGGCAGGCACCAATATTTATTTGCATCTTTATTCGATTTTTAAATTTGATTGTGGTGGGTGGCCAGGAGTTTCAGTAGGGGCCTAGTTATTTTATTGCATTTAATTGTTTATGTTTTGTAAGGGAAAAAGATTGTACAATTCAGTACATTTTCTCCATGATTGTTAAATTTGCACTATTCATTTGTTTATAATATGTGGCCTAGTCTGCCTATGGGCCATCCAGCCAGTAGGCCCAGTACTAGTCGTGGGTACATGAAACAACTGTTTCTGTTGTATATGTTGTTTTAAAACATCATTTAGGGTGGGTATGGCATTGGATTAAATTAAAAATGTTTTTTTTGTTTTTCACGTTTTTTTCTGCAAAAGTGTATTTTGGTGGGGTAATGTTTGCTGCCTTTGGAGGATGTGTGTTGTTGTAAAATGTGTATGGCTCACTTAATTTTTATTTTTTGCATTGCTGAATTAATGGTAGTGTTACCATGCCTCCTTTGTCTGGCCAGTGTGTGAGTGTTTGTTTACCACAGGCCACCATTTGTCTTTGTTCTCCATGCCATGTGGATGGGGTACAATGTGTAGAGAGTGTGTACATAGGCCTACATGTGTTCTTTGTTGTCCATGCCTCCTTGCATGTTGCAGTCGTTTGAACGTGTAGCTGGCGGCTATTTTATTCAGCCAGTCAATGTGCTTTTGCCATAGGTCTGCATGTGTTCTTTGTGTCGTCCATACCTTCTTGCATGTTGTTGTTGTTTGACCATGTGAACCGTGGCCATTTTCTGTAGCCAGTCAGTGTGCTTTTGCCATAGGCAAAAGATACGGCAAACAAGATAGCCGACGGATAAGGAGCTCCAAGGCTAGGGATCGCCTTATAGTGCAAATCCCTTAGAAAAAAACCCCATCGAACCACCACCACCCTGGGGATATGAAGGCTACAATCCCGCCATCCTCCAGGACTATTCCAATGCGATTGCCTAAAGATGTTAAACCTACCACAGTAATAAGCTTAATCAAGAAAGACTACAACCAGCGAAATCCTAGTAAGACGGCCGATTGCACGGTTGAGCTGCTAAAAAGCAGCTGAGAGGAGACAGGCTTGAGAGCACCCTTTCAGTGTTAATCCACAGCCATCACCTACCTTCCGGACACTGCAACTGATACTCTGCATCCCGCTACGACTTCTTCTCACTGGCAAAAACAAAAAGTGACCCTTGCACGTTTCCTTTGGCGGCTGCCTTGGTGCCCGAGATGTTTTCCCCAGACGAGGTGGGAAGAGATCACTGGGTTCCCCTCTGCCCTCTGCAGCCCTTTCGTCCCCGTGGCAGCCCCTCCTGCGATCCAGGGGGCGGGGACAGGCTTCCTCCCCGGTAAGTGGTTGGGGTCTTTGGAGTCTCCTCTCCACCACTGAATGGTGGAGGTCCATGGACTGGCGGGCACAGACAGAGCCCTCCATGCTGGCGGTGGGGATCTTTGATGGGAGCACCGCATGCAGCCTGTCTTTATCCATTGCAAAGGTGTCGTCAGCTTGGCCTGTGCCTCGCGACGAATTGCAAGGGTCCACTCATGCTCCCCCATTGCTTCCCTTCTCGCCTGCATCCTGTCGGTGAAGATGTTGGGTGCGAGGGGGCCATGTTGCTCCATCTGCTGGCCCTCTCAGCAACCAGCTTGCTTCAGCTCGGAGAGCGTGGCCGGCCCGTGGTGCTGCAACCCCAGCCTGTTTGAGGGTTTGACACAGGACTTGAATGAGACTGCCTTTTTTTCCAGCCTGGTTGGAGGGACTGACCCCGGGTGTTACCCTAATTGGTGCCAGTCTGCATGACCTGAATTAATCCATCTACCATATACTCAATTCCCTATCCCACTCTACTCTTTTTATTATGTGTATCTGTGTTTATCCCTTGTAACCGCTTCCTTTAAAAAGTTTTAGATATAATCTATTCACTCTTCAACTGTACGTTGTTGTTTTTTATTCACCCCTATCCTATGTGTTTGTATCTGCACATATGTAACTTAGGGGTGAAGTTAGCGCTATATAAAACTCTAAATAAATAAATAAACGCCTACATTTTGCGGTAACCATGCCTCCTTCTTGCTTGTTGCCGTTATTTGACCGGCAAACAGCCCTCACAATGAAGCCATCACCCCGCATGCAATTAAAAAGTGGTTGTTACAACGACCGTGTTGTAACAACGCATACCATTACCCCGCAAGTCGAAACAACGACTTGAAGAGGGGGAGAAGGTGTTGGATTTAAAATCCATCTCCTTCCCTACTGTCCACACAGACTGGAGTTGGAATAGTAAATTATACTATTCCAACATCCAGTGCTCCCCCCCTCCGCAAGTCGTTGTTGCATTGCGTTGTTACAATGCAATCGTTGTAACAACCACGTTGTAATTGCATGCGAAGCGAAGGCATGCGTGAAAAGGAGGCATATTCTATTTGACCATGTGGCCATTTTGACTAGGCAGCTTGTGTGCTTTTTCCATAAGCCTGCATGTTGTTTTTGTTGTCCATGCCACCTTGCTTGCTGTTGTTGGTTAAGCATGTGGCCGGCAGCCATTTTGTGCAGTCTGCTACTGTGTAAACCTTTTATTTTTCCATTTTTCAAAGCCATTTTTTAGTGAGATTGATTGGAGAGTGCTATGCCTTTTTGTTTTTGTTCATTTTTTTTACTTTTTCCTGATGTCAGCTGATATGCTTGACGTTCACTGTAGTGAATATTATGTGTATGTATGAAGTGTTTATTTTTTTCCATTTTTCCCCTGCACCTCCTAGCTTCCCAATGGGTTTCTCATAGTTCCCGAGTACACCAGCAATTTTTATTTTTAAATCCATTTCATTTTTATATTTTCCGAATGTATTTGTTTTTGTTTTTCAACATTTTCTCTTCATCCACTCCCTGCCTGCCATAGGTGCCAGTCACACACCAGCATTCACTTTTAAGGATCATTCCATGTTTCCCTGTACCCCCTATCTGTCATAGGTGCACACCATCATTCACTGTTTAAGGATTATTGCATTTTCCCCTGGACCCCCCTGCATCCCATAGGCATACTCCAGCACTCATTTTTTAGGAATTATTCAATTTTCCCCTACACTTCCCTGACTGCCACAGGTGTCTCCACTTAGATGCTCATAAAGCAAACAGTTACATCTGCATGTTGTTATCCTGACTAAAAATGAAATATTATGTTATGGTAGTGTGGTTTGACTTTGGAATGGATACAGTATAGTTGTTTATTATTTAGGATAATAGGAAACCACACTAAATTATATTGTGTGTACTCTGAATAATTAAAACTGCAAAAATGTTGTGTTTCACTAAATGTTTTTCTTGTTTGTTTGCTTTTAGGTGCACAAGAAACATCAATCACAGTGTTGCCAGACTGAAGGCCAGCACAAAGTGACGTGACCACAGCACGTGAATCCTCCAATCTCTTCCCCTTGTGCAGCTAAATGCCACTGCCAACTGACAGAGATTCAAGATGACCTCAAAAAAGGTGTTGCCAAGAAAGTGGTCAGTGAGGAGAAGAAGAAGAATCACATTTCCACCACTGGCATGCCTCCCCAAATCGTTTTCAGGAGACTTGTGCCTGCCACACCGTCCTCCAGGCAGGAAGCTGAGAACAGCAATCCCACATCAACTACACCACCCTAATAAAAACTTAAGGCCATGTCTCTCAGCAAGGCAGCAGATACAATCATGGCGACGTGCAGTGATTCTGCTTTGGATTTGTCTCAATCGCAAACAAGTACCCAACAGTCACAGGAAACTGAGCAAAGTCAACAACAGCATTGGTAGATCTTCCTGAAGTAGAGGCAGAAATGGAGGTTGAGCTTCCTGCTTAGCAATATGTTCCTTGTCTTGAATCATCTGGCAGCGGCCTTTGACACCGTCTCTCACCGGACACTAGTCGCCAGACTGCACGACGCAGGCATACAAGGAACAGCCCTGGACTGGATCCGATCGTTCCTCATCGAGAGAAGCCAGAGAATCAGACTACCTCCCTTCTTCTCTGATCCAACAAAAATCACCTGCGGAGTCCCACAGGGGTCATCTCTGAGCCCAACCCTCTTCAAAACCTACACGGTCCCTCTCGCAGCCATCATCCGACAACACAGCCTCAACATCGTATCCTACGCCGACGACACCCAGCTCTTCCTCACCCTCTCCCGAGACCCCACCACCGCCAAACTCAACTTCCAGAAACGAATGCAAGACGGTGCAATGTGGATGACCAACAGCTGTCTGAAACTCAACGCTGAGAAGACAGAAGTCCTCGTCCTTGGAACCAGCCCATCAGCATGGGACCACACCTTATGGCCGACCGCCCTCTGAAGCCCTCCTACCCCCTCATACCGCGCCAAGAACCTGGGCATCATACTCCACTTATCACTCACTATGAAACGACAGGTCAACGCCGTCACCTTCAGCTGTTTCAACACCCTCCACATCCTTCGCAAGACCTTCAAATGGATGCCCCTGAGTCAAGGGAGACAGTCACCCATGCACTCATCACCAGCAGACTGGACTATGGAAACACACTCTACGCCGGCATCAACAAGTCCTTGCTCTGCAAACTCCAGACCATATAGAACACCGCCGCCAAACTCGTCCTCGGCATCCCCCAGCAAGAACACATCAGCCAACACTAACAAAGACTCCACTGGCTCCATGTGGAGAAAAGAATCACCTTCAAAATCCTCACTCACGCCTACAAATGCCTACACAACAATGGACCCAAATACCTCAATGACAGAATCAACTTCCACGTACCCAAAAAAAACCTCTGATCTTCCAACCTCATACTGGCCAAAACCCCACGCATCCACAGAGCCAGAACAGGCGGAAGATCCTTCTCTCACATTGCAGCCAAGACCTGGAACGAGCTGCCGGCAGACATCAGACACGCCCCCTCCCTGAACACCTTTAGGAAGAATCTCAAGACCTGGCTCTTCAGCTAAACAGACCTGCGGACCCCCCCCACCCCAGCGCCTTGAGACCCTTACGGGTGAGTAGTGCACTTACAATTTCCCATGATTGATTGATTGATTGATAGAATCATTGGCTTCTTCATCTCCAGCAAGAAAAAGGAAGGGTACTTCACAATCTTCTCCTAGGCCCACTTCTGATAATTTGGACATTGATTGGGCCACGGCTGAGTCTGAAAATCACCCCCTCCCCAGCACCTTGAGACCCTTATGGGTGACTAGCATGCTTACAATTCCCCTGATTGATTGATTGATTGATAGAATCATTGGCTTCCTCATCTCCAGCAAGAAAAAGGAAGGGTACTTCACAATCTTCTCCAAGTCCCCCTTCTGATAATCTGGACATTGATTGAACCACGGCTGAGTCTGAAAACGGCCAGGAGAGATGAAGGAAATGGAAAGTTCTTGAAAACCTTACAATTATGGAAGGGAATGGGGAGGAAAAGCCAACCATTGTCATTGAAGCTGGATCAGAGGACACCAGCATTATCCCTCGTATTCAACCTGCTCTGAGGGATGTGGCACTGGTTTCACCACTACCTTCCATATTTGTAAGGCTCCCGTTGAGACCTGAGTCCACTACTACCTCAGTTGAAGTATGCACTGCAGATCAACTCAGGCAATCACCAACACACTTACCTACCTCCAGTTCTTCTTCAGGCATTGGCAGTGGCACACTAAGAAAGTTCTCCTCCTTAGTTTAGGACAGGAGGAGTCAAATATTGCAATATGCTCCATTTGCCAAGCGAATATTCATCAAGGTAAGCCTAGTTCATAATATGGTACTGGATGACAAACGACCCATATGAAAAAACACTCTGTAATCTGGTGTGAGGCGCACCTTAATAAAAGAGCTTCAGGTGGTGATGAGAGATGGGAATCAGCTCCAATCACGGTGGGAGGTTCAGGTGATGAGGAAGAAGAGGGTGACAGCTTTACACAAAGCAGTCCTGTCCGCATCAGTACACCAGTAATACCTGCCTCAGCAACCTCGAAATGGCACAAGTCAGATGGAACAGCATACAGTGACTGCCACAAGATGCACATTGAGTCTACCACCTCTGCGTCCTTCCCTTTGGAAGTCGCCTGCATCAGTGGCTTCAGAAAAGTAAAAAAATCCAGGCTACTATTACAGGCATTTTAGGTCAGATGGGGCCGTATAAATGTGCCCGACCCATGGCACTTTTGTACAACGGGAAGCTGGCTAAAATGTCAGCAGCGAATCTCCTTCCCTTTTCTTTTGTGGAAGGAGTTAGATTTTTAGAATTTGTGGCGGCCATCTGCCTGAAATGTAAGGTTCCCTGCCGCACCTATTCTGGCGGACTTGCTGTTTCAACTCTCTATCGCGGTGTGCTGCAATTGGTTGGACAAGCTTTGAAGGAGAGTGTTGTTCACACTATCCACCTGACGACAGACATGTGGACAAGTTGTCAAGCCACTAATTACATGTGTATCACTACACACTGGATCTCTTTTGTGTGGGTTAGGCAACAGCCATCTACAGGTTTCAGTGCTGAAAAAACATTTTAAGACGTTCTGCGGCATGCAACAGTAACATGTTTGCCATGGAGAAATCCAATACAGCTGCAAACATCCTGGAAGACTTTAACAGCAAAGTGTTTGAATGGCTGCTCCCTGGAGGTCTCAGAATTTGATTTGTTGCCACAGATAATGGAAGTAATATAGTTAAGGCCATGGAAGATGGTGGCTATTTCATGGTCCTGTGTTTGGCGCATTGCAGCAACCTAATTGTGCAGGACTTTCTCAAAAAAGAAGACATAGTCAGCAACATACTGACCACCTGCAGAAGAATCAGCACTCATTTCAGTCATTCTTTTAAAGCCCGTAAGCCATTGACGATCATTCAATGGGCTAATAGAGTACCAGTTAAATCCCTCATACAGGAGGCGCCAAGAGCTTGGAACTCCACCTTTTACATGTTGCAATGTCTGTTTCAGCAGTACAAACTGATCAATGACTATATCATTCAAAGAGTAGGGGAAGCAACTTGGAAAAGTATGACCATGGAGGTGGACAAATGGGGCCTAGTCAAATGCCTGACACAGATGCTACTTCATTTTGAGGTTTTCACACAGGAAGTCAGTAAGGAGGACAGTACGGTGAGCCAAGCTATCCTGTTGTTGCATCTGCTACATGCAAAAACAACAATTGATGGACAGAATGCAGAACAATGTCATACATTCACCCCAGTACAAAGATCTGGGCCTAAATCCATTTGCTCTATGACCAGTTAAAAAAAGTGTAACAAAGGTTTGCAGGTGTGAACAGAGAAGTGCATGGCTTGGTTGAGAGCTTCATCTTTCGCTCGGCTGTTAATCCAAGGCTGCAAAGAGACATTGTACCGTCCAAAGAGTACATCTGTGCTACAATACTTGATCCATGACTCAAAAAGATACTGGCCACAGTCATTCCTTTGTCAGAAATGGATGTTTCACTATTCAAGACCTGGATTGTTTATCAAGCAAGAGACCTGGAATAAGAGTGTCTAGAAATTAGAGTCCTGAGAAGGGGTGCAGCCTTTAACTTCCAGAGAGGGTAGTGCTGCTGTCTCACAACACCCAACACCAGCAACAAGAACACCGGCAACAACAGCAACAGGAACAGAAGAATTGGACCCAACCTCTGCATTGGCTTGGTTTCATGTGGCAGGGCTTAAGTCAAATGCAGGCAAAGGCAAAAGGAGTTGAGCAAATGGCAGCTCGAATGACCATTCAGAGGATGTACCAGGACTATCTGGATGACCCAAAAGAGGTCTATGTGGATCAAAACCCATTGGTCTATTAGGATGGGAAGATGCACCAATGGCCAAGAAGAACAAATGATGGATGTAATGCTAAACAAATCAAACATTCACTCCCAGTCACAGATCTGGATTTAATCCCTTGTTTTTGGCTTGCTACACCACCCCAATGTGGACCCAGCCATATGCAAAGCAGTCTTGACTCTGCTCCCCAAGGGGGCAGTCCAGTCCCAACTGCCAGGCAGAGTTCTCTCTGGACGGGAAACAAGCACGCTGGGACTAGTTTTGAGGTATCATCATTAATCAGCCAGGCTAGATTGAATCTAGAGTGGCAGTGAGAATGGGACCTATTTCTGGGCATACCCATCCCACCTAGGGCGACAAAAGCAAAATCGAAACTGACAAATGATGGATAGAATGTTGAACAAATCAAACATTCACCCCAGTCACAGATCTCTGTTTTATCCATTGTCTCTTTGCTCACCAGGTCACACTATTTTGGACCCAGCCATATGAAAATCAGTCTTGACGAGGGGTGATATCCTGAAACCAGTAGCAGGATACATGTTTCCAGTCCAGGGAAGACCTGGTTTCGCAGTTCGGGCTGGACTGTTTCCATGGGGAGCAGGTTCAAGACTAATTTACAGATTGTTGAGCCCAAACTGGAATGGCATGGTGAGCAAAAAAAAACAACCAGTGGATTTAGGGCCAGATCTCTGCAATGGGAGTGAATGTTCCACAATATTCAAAATTATGTCCATCAAATTTTTCATGTAGCTATAGTTGCCCTAAGTGGGAAGGGTATGCCCAGACGTGGGTCCCTTGCTTACTATGCCATTTGATTCAAGCTAGCCTGGCTGATGAGGGGTGATACCCAGAAACCAGTCCCAGGATTCTTGTTTCTGGTCCAGGGAAGACCCGGCTGGCAGTTCGGACTGGACTGTTCACATGGGGAGCTGGGTCTAAACTGGAATGGCATAGTGAGCAAAAAAAGTGGTGGAATTAGGCCCGATCTCCATATTGGGGGGGAATGTTTGACAATTTTCAGTATTCCGTTTATTATCTTTTTGTGTTGCTATAATTGCCAGAGCTCAGCAGGCTGGCAAAAAAGTATTTGACTTGTCTGGTAGCCAGTGTGTCTAATGAGTGTGTGTTCAGTACAGCTTGCGCAGTTGTCACAGTGAGAAGGACCACACTCTCACCTCAAAACGTGGAGAGATTGACCATGATTAAAATGAACCAATACTTCATGCCACACAATTACACTGCCTCTGAAATACCACAGGAGGAGAATGGAGGCGATTAGTCAGACTCAAGTGTATTATCTGACCAACCTCTGGGCGTTTGAGAATGAACGCAACTTCCCTTACTGAGTAGGCCACCATAGATTGTTTGAATTATTTATAAACAAACTGCTTTGCCTAAAAAAATGGATATAGTTAAAGGAACATATATATTTTGTTTGTGTCTGACTTATACAGCCCCACCATTTTTAGGTACATGTATAGCCGGAATTGGAGTTGGACCAGTGTGCACTGAAAAAGCCTCTCCATTCCTCTCAAGGACATTGGAGATAATGTCTGCCTTCATACCAAGGAAGTTATCAACTTCAAAGGGAAACCAACATGATGATGACTCCAAGAGGCATACTCAGCTCTGTGGACTGGAGCAAGGTGTGTTGATTTGGTGAATGCTGCTGTTTGTGTGTGCTGGCTCAAATGTGAAACTCCTTTACTATGTGTTGTTGTCATTGGAGACAGACATGTGATGTCACATCCCTATACACCCACATCTGCCTCCCTGGGAGAGAAATAACTTCTCACAGCAATGTCGCCTGTGTAAAAACGGCAAGGAGGACATCATCCATGTGATCTGCATTTGTCCTAAACTAAAGGACTTGAGGTACATCTTACTACGACCATCCTTCAAACTACATAGCGTTCGGACTTGCAGGCAGGCTGTAAAACTGTGCTTCAACCCTAACAACACCAAATTGAACTGTTTGGTTGTAAAGTTCTTTGATTTAACAGGAAAAAGACTTAAGAGCCTGTGATGACATTGTAATGTTTTAAGGATAACTAAGAATTGATCTTAACCAAATTTTATTCTTATGTACAATGAACTTTTATACGTATCTATTGATGTTTTTATCTTTTGTAAAGATTTTAATTAATCATATACAAATAAACGATTACTTACTTACTTATTTAGTGGAGAAGTGTGGCTCACCGATTAGAGCGGCAGACCCTGAGGCAGAGGTCTTGCCCGGGACCAGGGTTCAATTCCCGACGCGACAGGGTCTTGGGCTCAATGTCCACGGACTCGATAATTTTCGCCTTGGTGCCTATTCTAATCATGGGTCCCACTCTGCAACTCTGGGCAATAGCTTGCTTAATCTCCACAACAGCCTCAAAAGCGCTAGGATGCCTGGCTTCACCATGGGGGTGCCCAGTAGAGGGCATCTCACAGGGAAAGCCAGGAAGGGTTCCACAGCGGTATACAGCGCCAGGATGCCTGGAAGGTGATAGTGTGCTTTACAAGTATACATACATACATTACATCATCACATGATGCACACACTCAGCTAAATGTTATGATGACAGCTGTGAGATTGATCAGCCCGGTACATGCAGCTCCTGTCCATGATTGGTTATAAAATTGCT
The DNA here is from genome assembly GCF_964261635.1 of Lissotriton helveticus. Classification (NCBI taxonomy): domain Eukaryota; kingdom Metazoa; phylum Chordata; class Amphibia; order Caudata; family Salamandridae; genus Lissotriton; species Lissotriton helveticus. Next base: position 130,654,668 of record NC_136070.1, on the reverse strand, counting down.
CTCACTTCATAGTTAATTGCACATGAGTCATAATCAAAGTTTGCAGCAGCCTATGCCTCTGAGTCTTGGTATACTCCTCATGAAGCTTACCTTCTGTTCTTCTCCTTGACTCTACAATTTGGTTTCTATTTTACAATCCACAGGCCTTCTCTTTTCCTGCATGAAAGGCGAAAGCTCCATAAAACTCCTGCTTACCTTACAGGACCGGTACAGACAGGCACCCCAGACAGACATTCTGAGAAGAATGCATATGCCCTTCCCAATTTGGCATTTATACATTTAATATGCAGTGTCATTTTTCTTTTAACGATCATCATTTTTAAAACTGTGTGGTTTTCCTCCTCCGGAGTTACTTTTTTTTAAACCTAGATGACAGAACATTTAGATATATAATAACTTGGGTCTCTGGGACAGAAGGACTGTTTGCAATGCATTTAACTGAACTGTCACTCCTTCATATCCTTCCACAACCGATTTGATAATGATGATGTGCTGCTCATCGCCCTGACGAATGTTGTTGTGTAGTGTTTGTCTTTATCACACCTTTCCCCAAATCCCTTTCCCATCCATTCATCAAACCACTAACCCTCTTCCCCTAGGCTGTATGATTTATTGAGGTATGATTTAATTCATACCATGAATACATTTCACACTTGGTGGGGTGGATGGGGTGAAAGTGACACCAACTCACTGAGTGTTCTTTACCTGAATCATAGCCAAACCAGGCATATTTACCCACTCACACATAAAAGAGATCCAAAATTAAGATATATACAATAATTCATCAACATCATGATTCAGGCCTTGTGTTGCATAAACGCTTCACCTTGCCCACTCCAAATTCTGAGTCCACTTCTCCTGACTTGAGGATTTCGTATGTTTAGTTTTAAACAAATACTAGCTCACCATTGCTCAGAAGACGTTACTGTTGCTAGTTTTTGTTATTATATCAGACTTTGTGTCACAGTGGTGGGCTGGTCTCAGTCTTTGTAAAGTTATGATATAAATATAACTCACTAACTCAGTGTTTTTTTCCAATCTAGTTGCCTTTGATGGCTAATCCTTCTGATTAATCCTACAGTGGGAGCGGAATCTCCCTTTGTGTGTAAAAATACAAATAAATTACCTCACATTAATGAGTAAGGCATTATGCACTATGCAGCACAAGTATTCTTGTTGTGCTAAATTAATGGTGGTATGGTAGCGTGTCTGGTACTTTGCTACTCTCTGCAGTATGTAGCTGGGGAAGCTCTAATGGACAATGCATTATCTTACTTTAATTCCAGTGGCCTTGCTCTCCGACTGCCTTTCAATTCTAACTTGACTTAAAATAGGCAGATGAATAATAGTAATACTACGTTACACATGTCACATATAAAATGCAGATATCCTCTCTGCCCTAAGTAGACAGTGAGGAAAACGATGCACTGCGGTAAAGGGAAAGTAACGGGATGTAGTTTTTATTTGGCACATTCGTCACAGAGTTTCCCATCCTCCAAACTCTAAATCAAGCACTTAGTCCCACTACAAATTATTTTCAATAAATACCTTTGCTTGTCAGTAAGGAAACTTACTTGACAGCAAGGTAAATTAGAGGGATTAGTGTAGGTAGGAGTTTTGCTATAGAATAGAGGGGTGTCACTGATCGTCATGTGCTAAGCTTTGGGTGTAGTTGACGACTGACGAAAGGAAAAAATTTGGACAGGCACAAATCCGTTATGGATACTATCAAATATATATACATAAATACTTGGCCAGAAAAATGTGGCTCATGCCAAGAATGTATTTTCAACTTTTTGATAGGTTGGGGCAGAACTTAGGAAAGAATAAGAGTGAAGTACTAGGAGGTGACTGAGTGTGCTTTGGGAAATTCACCTTGTTTTCGTTTTTTTATGCATTGAGAAATGTGTAAATGGCGCATTAACTGTAGCAGACACACACTGCACAGCCAACACTGTATTGCCAAATTGAACCATGCTGCACTTAGGTCAGAGATAGTTAAATGCCATTGGCAGGGAGATGAGGATTCAGTGGGATAGCTGCCTCGCTTAACTATTACAGTAAGTATACTTAATTTGTCCATAAGTAAGCATTGTGAATTACCACCAACCATCCCTACTACTGCTGGGACTCCCCCTCCAACCACCTCCTCTAACAAGACTGGTGCACTGCCGCTGCTTCTGGCCCGGCACTGGTGGTATGTGTGGCTATAAAAAACAGTGCACATTTTAGATGCCAGATATGCCTCCTCTTAATATTTATCAAAATACAACTTCAATACCTCACTACAGTTGGGTTAGGAGTATCTTCTATGAAAACTCTCCCTTTGGGACGTTTGTTGGTTGACAATGTTAGAAAAGCCAGATATTCAAGTCAACTAAAGGCTTTTTATAATGGAAGGGCAGAGCTATGATGACTGTGAATCATTGAAGTGCAATGAAGGGGTGCGATAATGCTCAATGAAGGACATATGGTCAAGGGCAAATGCACTGGGACATCATACCTTCCTGCCATACTACACTGTCATGGAAACTGTGGTGTACTGTATAAATGTATGATAACACAACATTGAGGTGCTCCACCATGACCATGGCCACTCTCGCCTTATAGCAGTTTGAGCATGAACAAGAAAAAGAAAACCTTCTCAAATAACATGCCTGGTGAATAATAGCTTTCTTGGACCTGCAATCTTCACAGTAGAGTACCAAAAAGCTGTTCTCTTAGTCTTACAGTACCACAAGATTATAAGGGGAGAGGGAAAGTTTACTAACAAAACAAAAGAAAGCTAGAAGCTACTGACTAGTAAGTATGGGCGGATTTTGCGAATTGGCAATCCGCGAACTTGCGTATTTACGGATTCGCAATCCGCAAAATCCGCGAACTCCCGCGAAATTGCAGATTTTTGGGGTTTTTTGTGTTCGCAAGGGTTTCTGCCAGTTCGCGAGGGTTGTGTACGAGTTCGCAATTGCTTACTTACTTGTCGGCTCGCGACGGCCGTGACTATGTTGTTTCTACGTCTGGTTCATCATCACAGGTTCACAGCACCCTCTGTTTCACCACTGCCACCCTCTGGTACACCCATGCCACCCTCTGTTACATCACTGCCACCCTCTGGTTGGTTTATCACTGTAGATTATGGGGGTGAAAAAAAGCAAGCACACCTGCCATGCTTCAACTGACATGAATTAATTTGGGGTTGATTAATGTGTCACTGAATTTAAACTTCCAGTCTGGCTGGCACCTGCTTCCTTATCTGTAATTTGCTTTCTGTTGCAGTGCAATTTTTTTTCACAGGACCTTTGTGGCCTACTTGTAGCTATTCTATGAGCATGCTGTGAGGGTCAGAGCAGGGTCATAGAATAGTTGCAAATAGGCAACTGAACTCTGGAGGGGCCCCTCAGGAAGCACTAGAGTGAATGGTTACTAATGTTAAGATTGAACTTTTGCACCTGCTGAGTGCTTTCAGTTTTGCAAAAATAGTTTTTCTGCAATTTCGCGCGATTCGCGGGGCGCTAATTCGTGCGAGATCGATTTCGGAAGCCGCGAATTCGTGCGAATACACGATTAGTTTTTTGTGCAGCGTGTTTGTTCGCATGATTTTTTGCGTGTTCGCAAGCCGCTTGTAGCGCAACGTTTGCGAAGTTACCTTAGCGGTCGTACATGGGCGCGGCCATCTTGTTTGCGTGACGTATTTCCGTTTCCGGGCGCTATGTGTAATCTTGCAAAGTGTGCAGCTCGCTAGTACAATTTCGCGTGTGATCGCGAGGAAAATCTTGCGCGAACTTACCCACGCGGTCGTGAACGGGCGCGGCCATCTTGTTTCTCATTCATTGCTAAGGTTCTGGGCATGCTTTCTGTATCCTCTGTCAATCTCTGCCATCCTTTGCTTGTTTGAAGTTTTTTTTGTTCTATTTTACTTACTTATTATCTATCCCTCTATTTTTCTAGCTCTATATTTTTGTGTTTTCTGCTACTTTGGGTTAATTTTAAACTACTTTTCTTAACTCTTTTCTTTTCTTCTTCCCTATTCTATTTCTTCTTTATTATTTACCTTCCTTTCTGCCCAGACCATGGCAAAGGGAGCCGGGAAGCAGCCCGCGAAGGGGAAGGGTCCCGCACCCCGTGCCCGGCTCCCGTGCGGGCGTTTGAGGGGGGAGCAAGTTATAGCTCGGGAGATTTTTAGTGTGGAGGAGGTGGCCGCACTAGTCTTTCATATCCAGCGCCGCCTCCCCAAGACCATCATGGGAGGCGGCAAGATCGCTACCGGCTACGGGATCCGGGAGCGGCGGAAGCGGTGGGAGAAGGTGTACCGGGCCATGTTTGAACACTCTGGGGTCCGGCGCACCTACAACCAGGCCACCCACCGCTGGACGGATCTCATGGACCGGGAACGCGACTTGCTGGACGTGCTCGGCGTCGAGATCCCCGGGCTTGGTGAGTAGTAGTAGCTATTTCTAGCTATTTCATCACTACTCTGTTTTCTCCCGCTCTGTGTGTTATTATATTGCAAATTTTTGTTTTTTACCAAGAGCAATAATGCTGCCGATTACATTGTAGGTAAATTATATTTCAAAATCTTCTGTGCATTTCAGGTGCACTGCTCTTCTTCTCAGTAGTCTTGCTACTATGCTTATTTGTTTTCTATTTTGTGTTCATTTCATTGGCCTGAGAAATTATGTATGAGTGTAGTGTAAAGAACTGCATAATGCTAGACACTAAGGGTCAGATTTTCAATTACCGGCGCATCCCTGCAAAGTAACAGGGATGCGCCAGCAATTGTGCGCCACGCCACCACCACCCAAGGTGCGCCGTATTTACAATGCGGTGCACCATGGGCCCAAAACGTCACAGAAGCCTTAGGCATCTGTGCCGTAAAGGCGGCGCATTGCTGGAGTTGCGTGACAACTATGGCGCAGCTCCAGCAATGCTCTTGGGTGCCCTATCTCCCCAATGCTGCGTCAAGCCGTACGTCTGCTTCAAGCAGGCACAGGGTTTGAGTCACACATCATTGTCCTAAAAGTGACTGATTGACATCTTGTAGATTTCCCTCAGCCACTTTTAGGATGCGTTCCTGCGCAGGAACGCCCTCCCTTGCGCCAGAACGCCCCCTGATGACGCAGGGCTTTACAACGTGATGCATCTCCCATATGCGTCACGTTGTAAATATACACCGCACCATGGCGCCTCTTTTGTTATGCCTCTGCGTCACAAAAGTCACGCAACAATGGAGCAAAAGAGCCGCAAGGGGCTTGTAAATCTGCCCCTACAGACTCCAGTCCAGTCCTTCCTATGTACACCTGGCAATAAGAAGAAATAGTGGTGGTGGATTGATAGTTTGAGTATTTTAATGACTGGTTAATGTAGTAGGAAACTTTTTAGTGTTGTCGCTGATCTGCAATCACGATGGAGTTTGTGTGTCACTTCGCGTGCTGCGGACTGCTGCCTGCCAGTCCTAGGCGAACCTTTTTAGTAGTTTGTTTAATGAGTTGCATAACTTTCCAAGTCGACGGTCCGCAAATCAAGCAATACTAATATCGTAGTAGACCACATGAGATAGGTCAATATATCCCGTTCAATAGTTGTCTATTTGCTATTTCGCCAAAAGATTTTGTTATTGTTCTTTTGAAATGTTTGATTTGGTTGACAACAATCATCCATGTTTTTGGGTCTTTCTTTCTTTCATGTTGTACATCAACTCCCCCCAGGGGCAAGAGGACATTGGAGGAGGCTGCTGCTGCTGAACCAGGCCAGGATCGGTCAGGCGAGGGCTCCTTTGCTGGCCCCGGTAAGTTTTAATTTTAATATAGAGTACCTATTTTTTCCTAGCGTTCCTCATTCGATTTTTTTCTAAATCGTCTTTGATCTTCTTGTAGACTGTATCTAAATTCTTATCCTGCCTCGACTATGACTCCCTGTGGTATTACTAGATTATTCTTATTTGTCTTTCTGTGTAGCTAACTAAGATTGAACATTTGGCAAAAGGTGTAAAACGAAACTCCCATTCTAGTCAGCAATAGCTCTATGCTCTGAGTGCAGTCCTCAGGGATTGTCCATAATGTCTTTTCAAGTCTTCTAAATGTTTATGCTTTGATAATTACCAACAATAAAAAGGTGAATGACCACCAAGAAAGAATAAGATACTACTTTACTTTTGGTTTGGATAGGAGGACAATCCATACTACTACTGTTGCAGGGACAAATCTGTCCAAACAGAACTATGGACACTAAAGTGCTTTGTTTATCAATTATAATAGGCACAGGTCGACTTTCCACATACCTCAGTGATATCAGACTTTGAAGAACTCCCAATCTCCTTACTGATTAGATAGTGTGGCAGAGTCATTTAGCTCCCGAATTCATCGATGATTGATCCCCAATGATGATTATCCAATGGAGGATAAGAGTACGGAGTCAGAGTCCAGAAGTGTCAGAGGCACGGGCTCATGCATTGCAAATTGCAAAACCTTTTGCTCATTCACTCATGACCAAAAACCACAGAGTCTATTTAAGTTTTAAAGCTTTATTAAAAGTAAAAATATTTATTAAAATCAAGCTTGTCATAAAACATAAACGGTTGATTAAAAATGGAAAAGTGCTTATAGTGATTTATTTCATACATTTATTGTGGGCGAGCTGAGCCCTCACCTGGTTTGAACTTTAATTTTCTTTTTGGTGCTGAATCGTTGGTCCCTCCGTCCTAGTGATGATGATTTGTTCTTAGAAGTGAAGCTTCTGTCTGTTATGAGACAAATGGTGCGTGTTAAAAAGCAAGCATTCATCAGTTGTGCCAAAAAGTGCAGCAAGACAACACCCTTCCCTGGAAAAAGGGACATTTTTACTTTAGAGTAGACAGTCACAAATTATTAGATTGTTTTCTGTATTCACATTTCTTCATTTCTAGACAAAATACTAGTGATTGGTGTATGTCTATGACATCTAACATTCTTAAATGTACTTTGTAGGTGGAACATCTGGTGCTGGGCCCAGCGCGGAGGTGGAGGAGGAAAGTTCTGGGGAGGAGGCGGTGCAAGTGCCGGCACTGTGCGGGTTGGCACGGTAGTGGCGGGCAGTGGTAAGCTCCTATATTCCTTACTTATTGAGATTTCAGACTGCATAGTGTGCTCCCCGTGAGAAAACGTAAGGTTTGTCCAGATGAGAGACATGAAGAAGAATGATTGACATATAGTTTGAATGGATGGATGCCTGAAACATGGTACTATCTGACTCATAGATAGCATATGTGTATCTCGAGAGAGTACACGGTCACTGGATGAACTAAGTGTTACTTTGAAGAGCATGTAACACCGCACCCGCAAGTCCGTCCCAGTGTAGGAAAGGCAAGGAAAAGAAGTTGTAATTTTGTCCGAATACTACCATGAATAGCAGCAGTAGTTTGTATTGCAAGCACAGCATATATCCGGCTATTACGATGGCCACTCACTACCTCTGTTAATAAGTTTAGTAGAACTCGGTCATTCTTGTGTGGATGTATCACTGTTCACTCAATAAAAAGCAAAGCACCTAAAGTCATCCCATATGTAAGGAAATACATACCATGTGCAGGGATAGATAATCAGATTATTTATCTTCTTCATTTTCCTTTTCAAGTATCTATTCATTGGCACTGTAGGGTGAAAGTTAAATTAATTAAGCAGTAGCCCTTGTAACAGAGTATTCTCAGTGCCACGCGTAATAGAAAAGTAAGAGCATCACCACCTGCATGTAGTGGACTGGTACAGTAACGCAAGTCTGTCTCACTCATCATGGCGGGCGTCTGTTTTTCTTGGGTGCAAGTTGACTACGCTGGCATTATGCCGGCTTGCAGAAGTTAACGTACTAATTTTGCTAAACAATAGAGAAGAATAAGAATAAGACTGGTGTACTGTCATAGTCGACTCTAATGGAGTGAGTCCATAGTGCTCGTAGAATTGATTCCTTAAACTCCCACTAATGTTAGAGCAAGGATGAAGTAGTGGGAGGTTAGATAGATACTGGACACAATAGTTATGTACTGCGCTTGCAAGTTGCTACTTCTACTGTGACACAACTTTCTGCTGAATCATTTTGTGTTAATCTTAAAGAGCATTGGTTACAGACTATGTCTTTCTTTCTTCATATAGATGCTCCTTCCAAACCAACCCGGAAGGAGCTGGCTTCACGGGCCCGGCAATGGAGGCTGGAGGCCACTGTCGCTGATTATCGGCGGCTGGTGGCCCAGGAGGAGGGGGACACGCAGTCTACAACAACATCTACCGGCACAGCTGCATCCTCCTCCGCGCTCTCTGGGTCACACAGTCAGCGCAGAAGGTCTCCAGCGGTACGGAGCCGGGGTACCGCTGCCGCAGCCACCCGCCACAGCCGAGCAGCAAAGAAATCAGCTGCCCCCCACAGCAGTTGCAAAAAGCGTATGCACCGCCTTTCCCTGAGGGTTTCCTACCTCGAGCAGGAGCTGCTCAACACGAAAACCCTGCTTGAGACCCTCCGCAAGGAGCATTCCGACCTGGCCCGGAAAGTCAACAGCAGTAGTCAGCAGTAGGAGGAGAGACTGTCCCTTGCCCCTTTTTTAAAGACTTCTGGGGGGTGGGAATTGGGAGTTGGTTTTTTTCACTTTTTTGGACTTTTCAAGGACATTCGTTGGGGTTAGGGAGTGGGGGTGGGTTGGGTCTTGTGGGAGATTATTTTTGTCAGGGATATAAATATACTTTAAACTTTATCTTAGCATACGTGTTTTTTTTACTGCTTTTGAGGCTGGTGGGTGGGGGTTTAACAGTAACTTTGTTTTCGTGCAACTGAAGTGGCATCCTGATTCAAGTTGTGTAATTAATTGCCCAAATGTTTTCAAAACTAAGTGCCTCTCACAGAGTAAGTGAATTCAATAGTCCTAGGACTTTACTAGTACTAGCGTCAGTCTCTTGTCTCTCCTAATACTCCATTATACTTCCTCCCCCCAAACGCTTATCTTACCTGTAATTTGTGTTTTGAAATAGGGCTAGGCACAGGGCTGGCTGCACGGCAAATGGCGATTAAGGTTGGCAATCCTGGGCGGATGAAATGTCATCATTGGGTTGGTACTAGTGGTGTTACACAGTGGCAGTTGCAGTATCTGAAAATAAAAGAAAATGAAACCTTGTTTGTCCTTACCATAGCATTAGAACGGTACGATAGAGAATATAACAGGTGACAGTACACTAGAACAGTGCCACAATGTAGCCTAACAAATGGTAAAGTATTGAAAGTATAACTAGTACTTGCGTTGAATTTATTTGACATTGGCTACTACTACAAGAAATAGTACCGAAGGTGAAGGACACAGCAGCGTAATAATTTGCCACGTCTAGGAGGAGGATGTTCTAATCTTGATGACCTATCAAGTTGATGGCGCACATGAAAATCTGCTTTCATTTGCCAATGGTGACTGAGTGTCAAGCTGAGTAAGAATAGAATATATATCCTCGGATTCCTTCACCAGCCTGTTGCTATGACCTTATCCTCCCCAGCAAGTGTGTGGAATTATTGCTGTCATTTAGTCACACATCAATCAAAACCACACAGCCCGGGGGAAGAGGGTTAGGGTTTGGAAAATGGATGGGAATGGTTTTTTTTTTTTGGGTAAGTTTTGTTGAGAGAAGAAAAAAAAAAAGCACAGCATGGACAAACAATAATTGAAGATAAAGAAATCTTTGGGTACAAAGCTAAACATAAATCTTTTAAGTGACATAAAGGAAGTGCATGCACGACTGCATGCATGGTTACTGAAAAGGAAGTACTATTTTCGACAACCGTGAATGACAGAATGCGACAGTACAGGGCTGCAGCGTTTACACTTGCCTATCTCTGCACTCAGAGAAACACTTCTTACATTAAATTAGGTTTAAAAAATAGCAGAAGTAAAACCTATAGAATGGCTGTAGGGATGAATTTAGAAGCAGAGAATGGAGATCCAAGAAATGCAGAGTCACACTCATAGAAGTTCACAGCAATAACATTACTTTAAAGATAATTAGAAAAGAACGGATACTGTATCTGTATGTTGTTGTAGTTGTCCTGTTGAATTTGGTAAGTTGCATGCATCAAACCATTCCTCTTATTAGCGGGACTCCTCCATTCCAGTTGACGCTCCGTCCATCAATGTTGGTGACCAGAAGACACCCTGTCCACTGCCTGCCTGGCGGATGCTGAATTGCGGCTCGCTAATGTGAAGCCTGACTTCATCCTTTTTTTCCCATTGCACAGACTGAAACCCGGCCTGTAATTATTGATGGAAAAATAGGAAGTGATATTAGAACACCACTGACAAATAAATATAAGGTATGTAAGCTGTGTAGTGCAAAAAGTCACACTTTGAGTTTCCTAATAGACAGTACAATATTTTTGAAAGTGCGTACTCTGTCTGAGTCTCCTTTTGAAGGATAAATAAGTATGGGCAAATTAACTTAGCGGATCTTTCCCCTCAAGCTAGGTGTACTGTAAACTGTGTTTTAGAACAAAATTAGACCTTCCCAGCAGTGCTCCCACCCAGACCCAGTCGCAAAAATGTAGAAGACCCCCAATCAGATCTCAAAAAACGAGGCCTAGTAGAAAACTGGTGACAAAACGTACTTTGAAAGTAAAAGTAGGCCCAAATCCCCCCTTACCCACCGTGGATTGTATTCAAAGCACTTACAAGCAAGCAAAAGTATCCATACCCAGCATCGCTCCAAGACTCGCAAACCCCCCCACAAACAGCCCCCCATCCAACCACATGCAATACAAATACTGCTAACCCTAACGAGCCTTAAGTTAAGAATAGTGGCAAACGCTTTCTTTAACTATGCCAAATCCCCCCTTTCCCACCATGCATTTTCTTCAAATCACTTGCAACCAAAATTACACATTCCCACGAGTGCTCTAAGACCTCAGAACTCAGTTGCAAAAATCGAGAACACCCCGAAAAACATGCAATCCTGCTGCTAGGGCTAAACCTAACGAACCGTAAGTTACAAAAAGTGCCAAAAGGCTTTTCCGCAAGGATTTTGTCCAAACCAGTTTTATCCGGTATTAGGCCTTCCCAGCAATGCCCCAAGACCCGCCAACCCACCCGCAAAAAAACACAGCACCCCCAAACAGCCAAAAAGCCAAAATGGAAAATCTCATATTACTTACAATATTTTTCGGCCTTCTGTCCAAACGCGCTGTGCAGCTAGGTCATAACTCCCGTTTTCCACCATGGATTTCCTGAAAAGCAAATGCAATCAAAACTAGACTGTGCCAGCAGTGCTCCCAGACCCCAAAACCCACCCACAAACACCCGGAACACCCCCAAAGAGCACCTCAAAGACAAGCAAGTCAGCAAAAACGCAAAAAAATATTTAGCCTCCGATTTTGTCCAAACCAGTTATATCCGGTATTAGACTTTCCCAGCAATGGCCCCAGAGCCGTCAACCCAGGCGAAAACAAGTAGAAGACCCCCAAACAGCCAAAAAGCAAAAGTACAAAAATGGGGACTTTGTCACTTTTGAGGAAATTTCCAAAATCACTCAGCGCGCGCTCTGCAGCCTGGCCCTAACTCCCCTCTGCCTCCATGGATTTCCTTCAAACCTCTTGCTATCAAAATTATCCATACCCAGCAGTGCTCCCAGACCCCGAAACCCACCCACAAACACCAGGAAGCCCCCCAAACAGGCCCCCGAAAACGCTACATTGAGTGAAATGTCAGAAAATGCAAAAACTTTTTCCTCATGGATTTTGTCCAAACCAGTTTTATCCGGTATTAGACCTTCCACGCAATGGCCCCAGAGCCGTCAACCCAGGCGAAAACAAGTAGAAGACCCCCAAACAGCCAAAAAGCAAAAGTACAAAAATGGGGACTTAGTCACTTTTGAGGAAATTTCCAAAATCACTTAGCGCGCGCTCTGCAGCCTGGCCCTAACTCCCCTCTGCCTCCATGGATTTCCTTCAAACCTCTGGCTATCAAAACTATCCATACCCAGCAGTGCTCCCAGACCCCGAAACCCACCCACAAACACCAGGAAGCCCCGCAAACAGGCCCCCGAAAACGCTACATTGAGCGAAATGTCAGAAAATGCAAAAACTTTTTCCTCATGGATTTTGTCCAAACCATTTTTATCCGGTATTAGACCTTCCCAGCAATGCCCCAAGACCCGCCAACCCATCCGCAAAAAAGCACAACACCCCCAAAAAGCCAAAAAAAGCCAAAATGGAAAATCTCATATTACTTACAATATTTTTCGGCCTTCTGTCCAAACGCGCTTTGCAGCTAGGTCATAACTCCCGTTTTCCACCATGGATTTCCTGAAAAGCAAATGCAATCAAAACTAGACTGTGCCAGCAGTGCTCCCAGACCCCAAAACCCACCCACAAACACCAGGAAGCCCCCCAAACAGGCCCCTGAAAACATGATAGTGAGCAAACAGTCAAAAACGTTTTCAAGTCTGATTTGGTCCAAACCAGTTTTATCCGGTATTAGACCTTCCCAGCAATGCCCCAAGACCCGACAACTCACCCGCAAAGAAGTAGAACACCCCCACAAGTGCAGAGTCTTTCTTCATTGGGCGTAATCCAGCCCTCTGCTTTGAGGGAAATAGGAGTCTGGAGGAGGAGGATAGAGGAGCATGTTCTTGTGAACTTGTGAACCTGAGGAATGCAGACTGCGGCACCTTCAAATCAATAAGCAAATAAGTGAAGACAGTTCTGCTGATGGGCTTGTTTTTGTGATTAGGTGATTAAAGTTTTATTAATTATATTAACTGTGCAAAACAAAGAAAGACAGACACACAGGAATAAAAGTGAATAAGGACGAAAAAGAAAGTTATTGATTTATTGGCTCATTTTCAGGGCTCGGTGTCAGGGAATAAGAGTTCGTCCTCATACTCTGCGAATTCAGGCAGGAGTAGGTCAGTGTCACCTAACACAGAAGAAATTCCCTCATCTAAGTTGCTGTCCTCCTCGTCTTCTTCCGGCGTGTATTCTCGTACTTTGTAATCTGGTGGTATGAGGTGCTGATTCATCTTGATCATTGTTAACCTCTCCACATTTTTGGGCGAGAGGCGGGTCCGTTTGCAAGTTACAATGCCACCAGCAGCACTGAAAACATGTTCAGAAGACACGCTTGCGAGTGGGCAAGACAAGTAATTTATAGCCAGGTTGGTGATCTCTGGCCACAATTCTTTTTTCCCATGCCAATACGCCAATGGGTCAGCATTAAGATAGACCTCTGTTGAGCCATTCAGATAGTCCTGCACCATCGACTGAAGGTTCTCTGCGGTTCCTCCACTTTGCTTACTTTTTGCTCGGACCTTTTGAGAACCAAACCCAAGCTCAGTTAGCCAATCCTCTTCTGCACCCAAGTTTTCTGTTGTGTCTGGTGCAGATGATCCGGTTGCCGGTGTCTTTAACGGCTGAGAGGTCACTTCTGCCACAGCCACAGGTGCAGAAGTGGATTCTTTTGACTGGGGATGGCCTGCTGATGCTGATGTACTGCCTTTTCCTTCAATTTTCTGCCGTTCTCTTTCAAACCTCTTGGCTGACGAGGCTAGCCAATGTTTGTACTTTGTAACATCTTCATCACCAAAAGGAAATAATGCTCTGCCTGCCAGCGCCTTTTTGTAGCGTGGTTCCAGAATAGTAGCACAAATGTAATGCTGTTCTGAGTGGATCTTTTGAAGACGTTCATTGCCAAGTAGGCGCTCTAATAATTTCTCCGACAAAACAAAAGCTTCTTGCTTTTCTTCATCTTTTTGAAACTTAGAAGACACCGCTTTCAGTTTGTGCTCCAGCATGCGCAACAATGGGATAGCTTTTCCCAAATTACAGTCCTCCCTGCTGACTGCACGTGTGAAGACCTCAAAAGGACAAAGCATGTCTGTCAGGCTTTTAACTAGCTTCCATTCCGCCGCATCTAGCCTCAGGTCCTTCTGAGCTGTACCCAGTGTTAAGAAATACTGATCAAGTACCGTAAACTGCTCATACAGACGCTCAAGTATGTAGAAGGTTGAGTTCCAACGTGTTGGCACCTCCTGGATGAGTGCTTTCACTGGCATTCGACGTTCATGTAGCAGGCTCCTCAGATGCTTCCGGGCCTTAAAAGAATGGCTGAAATGGTTGCACATTTTTCGGCAGGTGGCCACTAACTCGCACGCTGGAATGTCTTCACTCAAGAATTTTTTAACAACCAGGTTTATACAGTGCGCCAAACACGGCACTCTGAAATAGTGACCCAGATCCATGGCCTTAACTACATTGGCGCCATTATCCGTGGAAACATAACCAATCTCGCGTTTTTTTGGGGACAGCCAGTGAAAGACCTTTGTGTTAAACTCATTCAAAATGTTTTCTGCTGTATGACGAAGCTCCAAGCCAAACATGGCTAGTGTTGCATGTTTCCGAGCAGCTTTAAAAACTTGGTCCGGGTCAACACCTGAGTTTAGCTTTGCTTTAACCCCTGAAAAAGAGACCCAGTGTGCAGTGATGCACATGTAATCAGTGCCTGCGTCACTGGTCCACATGTCTGTTGTCAGATGTATAGTGTGAACAGCACTCTTCTGCAAAGCTGCCCCAATCACCTCCAGGACATCTTCATGTAGTGCTGGAACCGCAACTCTGGCAAAATAGAACCGGCTAGGAACCTTCCATTTAGGGCAGAGCGCTGCCACTAATTCTAGAAAACCAACCCCTTCTACAAAAGAAAAAGGGAGAAGGTCCAGCGCTAGCATTTTAGCCAGCTTAGTGTTATACAGACGCGCCGTTGGGTGGTTGCGTTCATATGGAGGGCCTGCCTGTACAAGCACTCAAGATGGCCACCACCACCCACATGGCCAGTCCACATCAACAGTACACCCCAAAAAAACGAAAAACACACAATAATCACCACAATCCAATGGCATCCAGGATGTTTACATTAAAGAGACCCTACAGGCAGACTCAGTCCATGCACCACTCACTACCCCTGGGCAAAAGGCCCCAACAGCAGCCCAAAAAAAATCGAAAAAAAACACAAAATTCAGCACAATCCCAGGCCATCCATGCCCTCAATGATGTTTAAATTCAAGAAGACACCCCACAGAAAGACTAGGCCCATGCACCACTCACTACCCCTGGGCATAATGGATGAAAGCTAGGCAAAATGGGTGCAGGCCTCAGACACTGCCTGTCTTCAAAATGGCCCTTTGCACCCCAAGCACATGTGGAGGGCCTGCCTGTACAAGCACTTAAGATGGCCACCACCACCCACATGGCCAGTCCACATCAACAGTACACCCCAAAAAAAACGAAAAACAAACAAATATCACCACAATCCAATGCCATCCAGGAGGTTTACATTAAAGATACCCCACAGGCAGACTCAGTCCATGCACCACTCACTACCCCTGGGTAAAAGGCCCCAACAGCAGCCCAAACAAATTGAAAAAACCCACAAAATTCAGCACAATCCCAGGCCATCCATGCCCTCAATGATGTTTAAATTCAAGAAGACACCCCACAGAAAGACTAGGCCCATGCACCACTCACTACCCCTGGGCATAATGGATGAAAGCTAGGCAAAATGGGTGCAGGCCTCAGACACTGCCTGTCTTCAAAATGGCCCCTTGCACCCCAAGCACATGTGGAGAGCCTGCCTGTACAAGCACTCAAGATGGCCACCACCACCCACAAGGCCAGTCCACATCAACAGTACACCCCAAAAAAACGAAAAACACACAAAAATCACCACAATCCAATGCCATCCAGGATGTTTACATTAAAGAGACCCCACAGGCAGACTTCGTCCATGTACCACTCACTACCCCTGGGCAAAAGGCCCCAACAGCAGCCCAAAAAAATCGAAAAAAACCCACAAAATTCAGCATAATCCCAGGCCATCCATGCCCTCAATTATGTTTAAATAAAAAAAAAACAGTTGTATCATGCACCCATAACTAACCCTGGTCCTACTGGATACTGTGGCTACCCACAATATATTTGATTTAATGTTCTGAAAAAGTTCCAAAATTGTAGTTGCAGCAACTGTAATGCCCCAAACAAACTTACTTGTGAAAGTTGATTTCTAATCCAAAAGTGATCCAAAGAAAGTCAAAAAGGCCTCAAATCCAAATATCAAGCAGCATCCACAAAAAGTAATCCTTCCAGGTCAAGATCCAAATGAAAGTGACCAGCACATGAAGAAAGCACTGGGAGGAGCCTGCTGGACAGGAACAGGAAGTTGGAGACTGTGGGGCACTTCCCTCCTCCCCCCCCCCCAAAATGGGCTCCTTGCAAAAAAAAGTGCAGGCAAATGTCAAGCTGAGGAGTTATTCTGATAAAAATCATCATTTCCAGAAGGTTTATGCTGCTTGCTGGTGGATTTCTTGTGCAGAATTGCAAATTTTGCAATTTCGCGAGTGCGAGATTGTTGCTGCCCGCCGCATCTACGTGTTCGCAATTGCGAACTCTCGCGATGCGTGCTGTGCAAGGTGGCAAGCCGCGATGACGTAATCGCGGTCGCCAAACTCCCGCGGGATCCCGCAGCAAGATCCAAAATGGCGCAGCACACGCAAAATATGGAGAAAAACAACTCTGCAAACGCTGAATGACGGTAAGTGAACGCCGCGTGCCGCAAAATTGTATCACCAAGCAAAAAAAATCCGCTGCGTGAGAATTTACGAATTTTCGGCAAATTCGCGAGAGTTCGCGGATTGCGAATTTGCCGAAAATCCGCAAATTCCGCGAGCGGAACGGATTTTACGCCCATACTTACTGACTAGTACAGACAGGAAGAAGTCAGATACGGAAACATGAACTATACAAAAAAAAGGATAATGCAGGGATAACAAGAATTTAACAAACATTCGATAGAGGAGTTAAAAAAAAGGAGACAGTATAAAAAATAAAGAAGGAACACGTATTCAAATAGAGATACAAGTTAGAGAAATAATAATAATAATAGGTCTTACTGGGACCAGCAGAACCATCAGACCCGCCGCTGGTGCTGGTGTTGGTAGTTCCACACACCACGGCACTGGTGGTGGCTGCCCTTTCATCCATCTTAGATGTCCTCTTGCCCTTGGGTGCTGATGTAAGAAATAAAAAAGATCAAAATATAGATTAGCTGTACAGTTAATCTCATCAAAAACATTTTGCCATGCAAACACATTAGCATTGTAATTTTCTAAATCAGATTGTCTATGGTACTAGAATTGAATTGACCTACTCCTACTTCTCAACACTAAGCCCTATTCCTAATTTCCAAAACCAAAACTACATTTAGAACTGCTAATGTACTACAAAGAATGATGTCTGCATCTCAACTCCCTTTCATGGCACACTTAGTCTCCCTTTTCAATGCATAGATGCATACTACACATCACTGGGAGATTGGTACTGTGTGAGCTACATAAGCAAAGACATAGAGAACACTAACTCACTGATATTATTACCATTATTTTAGTGACAGGACAGAGGAGTCTGCATGACTTGTTGAATAATTAATCAACCCAATCGAATGCCGAAGAGTGCAATTAGGTAGTGCTGAGCACCTGGCTAGCTCAAGCTGGTTTATATAATATTCGTGACGTAAAGTAAACTTACCTCTGAGTGTCAGTAGCATGCTATTTGAAAAAAACTATTAGCATTCTAGAACACAAAAAATAATTTCTTACATTGATGCCCAGCAGGTCGAGAAGGTCCTGTTCCCTGTCCAGCAGGTTGGTCCAGAGGTGCATCAGCTACTCCATAGTGCGTTGAAACCCAGTGCTCCAGTGCATGCACCACTGCACTCTCCCCAACGTACCCCCTCTAAGGCCTGTTGTCAGCATGGAAGGGAAGTAGAGCTGCACATAAAAAACGAGTGCAGCCTGTACCACCTTCGTAAATATGAGCAGGCTGCAACCCCTGGTGGTGCTGGCGACCGCAAAGTGTACGGCTTGTAGCAACTGCACTAGCGCTGCCACTTGCTGACTGTTGGTCCTCCGACATGGTGCTAGGATGGAAAAAAACTGTAGGAATAAGGAAAAGAAGCAGTCAGTAAGAATTAGGGATGTAGAAAGGGAAAACAAAAAAAAGTACAAAAAGTCACAGAAAAAGGAGGGGTGGGTGTTTGGGATAGGGGGAGAATTGAACTAGATTTTAAAGGGATGCTAAATGACTCCCAGCACCATGCAGACAACAGAAAGCAGGTAAAACAAAATGGCAGTACCCATGTGGAGCACGTGGTGCTGTTCGTATGGTTTTTTCAGTGTGAAATGTGCTACTGGCATCTTATCTTATCTTATCTTATGCTGTATTTATAAAGCGCGCTGACACCGAAGGTTTCCTGGCGCTGTGATTGAGATTGAGGGTGGAGGTCATAGTTTAAATGAAGTTTGAGAAGAGCCAAGTTTTTAGGCTCTTTCGGAAACTTAGTAGGGAGCCAGAGGTTTTAATATGGAAGGGGAGGGCATTCCACAGTTTAGGTGCCAGGAAGCTGAATCTGCGGCCGCCCAGTTTTTTTAATTTGACCGTCGGAGTGGTGAGAAGGTGGAGATGGGCAGAGCGAAGATTGCGGGCCGGGCAGGGGGGGTTGAGGAGGGATTCTAAGAAAGCCGGGCCAAAAAAACAGCATGAAACAGCAGCCGAATTGGGCGGGCAAGACTTCTTGTCCCATTCTCGAAGTTCTGCGGAATCTCACACAAGTTTTGCCCAAGCCTAACTTCATCATGACCGCAGACGCTGGAGCATTATTCCAAGATACTCTTGGGGGTTCTACAGTTGGCCACTGTAACAACACTTTACATTCAGCCCATAAATCACTAGGAACCACAATATCAAAAACGGTATTCAAATCTTACCACAACACTTGAAATGTTCACAAACCATTGAATCTGAGTGGGCCACAAATCAGGATTTGCTTTCAATTTTGGAAATTGGCTTATCTATGTAGCAAGATCCCTGCGTCTTCAGAGCACATTCACATACTCTAATGCATGCACCTCTCTGTGGGGATACGCATCCATTTCAGAGTCACTCTGGTTTCCCCTTTTTCAGTGACCCCACCAAATACTTCTTGTCTTTCTTTCTATTTTTTTTCAGAGTCTACGTATCCCTAATTTTCACAAGATTACTCCATTTCTGTATATTGATCACTAACTCCCTTATATGTGTTTTCAATCTAGGTGTTCTCTTACTTTTTAGTGTATCATCTTTTATGTGCATCATAAAATTATTTTGAAAGGTGCAAGGTTTGGCTACGTCATGTTACGGAATGGCCGCCTTTTGAATGGGCTCCACAGACCAGGCTCCATTCTCCTACAATATCACCATTTAGAATCGGACTCCGCCTGGAGATGCCTCACTCAACGCGAAGCTGAACTAACTCGCACCAACTTGGCAAGTTTTGAGCATTGTAGGTGGTGTTGGAGCCGAGTTGTGAGATCTGACGTACTGCGATCGGACTGGCAAACTAACATGGCTGCTGATCTACGCAGTTAAGTGAAACAACATCTACGGGATACTAAAACTTTGTGCGACACCACCGTTGCAGGTTAAACCACCATATACGCAAGTACTGAGTAAATTAGGCGGAGGAAACCACCCGACTCCGTGAGAACGTCTGTGACCATTGCCGCTCTACCGCCGGATATGCAAGAACTGTACAAATTATACGAGGATCTCTCCCGACTCCGTGAGAACCCCTGCGATCGCTCGTTTGGCACGACGGAGCTCTGAGAGCCTCAACAAAGACGATGGAATTCGCCTGTGCTGAATCTCTGGGCCCGATAGGAGAGAACTCGGAGAGGTGTACACGACAGGTGCACACCTGCCACCAGAAGATATCCTGAACTGGCTGTCCTGTGGGGTGAGGAGTCCGGACATCACGGTGAGGTGCTGTAAGTGTGGGCCGAAGTCTGGGGTGGTCCGGGGCCATGGGCACTCCTGCTGCAGTGGTCTGATCCCCCCTCCAAAAAACGTGGGGGAAGCTCTGAGCCAGGAGGCGTAGTTGCGCCTGCGCCGCGGCAGCCCTTGCTCACGCTGGGCCGCAAAAGTGTTGAAGTGCCTCGTTGTGCTCCGGGGTGGACGTGTGGGCCGGGTGGACGCCTTACTCCTTATTTGTGCCCCCCGCGCTCGTGTGCAAGGCGCGGGCCTGAATTGGAGAATACCGGTGCCACTCATCCCAGGCCCATTCTGGAGCAGATAGTCACTGAGCACTAGCCTCAATCCACTGCCTAGCACTGCAGTAAAATCCTCCACCCTAGTGAGCTGCGTGTTGACCCCACGCCACTGGAGTCTCGCATTGGTGACTTCTGCTGCAATGGGGAAATCAAACCCCAAGCAGGCGAAATGTCCATCGAAAGTAAGCGCCTCGCCCGTACTATTGACACTGGCCCTGAGCTGAAATCGGCCCAGGATTCTAAAGAACACTTGGAGATTTCAGAGGAAGACATCCACGCCATCTTGCTGGATATGCGCTCCAGCATAAAGACAGTTGACAGCAAAATAGACGCTATTGCCTCCAGGTTTGATATTTTCAAAAAGCGAGTAGATGCGCGCGAGAGTCGTCTGGACACTTTAGAGAACAGATTGTTGGATACGCAAGATTCGACAGCAGAAGCCAGAACTCATATCCTCAACATGGAAAAAAGTATTAGATATGATTAAAGCTAAGAATGAGGACTTGGAGGCACGCTCTAGGTGGAACAACCTACGCATTATTGGACTGCCGGAATTGACTGCCATTCCAACAAGTATTGGCATAGCCAATAGGTCTCGCCTTTGGGACCTTATAAGTGTTTAGCCATGCATCACTTGATGTTGGTGCACTAAGGATATTGTGCTGGATAACTAAACACTTATAAGGTCCCAAAGGAGACCTATTGGCTGTGCCAATACTTGTTTTTTGGTGTCCCCAGGCCGAATTTTGATCCCAATCCAACCCTGCAGGTGAATATGCATCTACAAGAGCAGGCCTCTCCAATACAAGTGAACAGAAATTTGCACTTGAATCCCCAACTGAAGGACGAGGAGGATGGTGTTCTATTGCATGGTGCGTCTTGGAAGGTTGGTAAAACCCCAAAAGCATGTACATTAGTGGACATTTCCAAACTTCGATCTGACCCTTTTAAACCCTGGAAATAGTAACAGATTTACTCCAGCACAGTTCAGGTGTAACTTCTCTTCAAGAGTAGGTATGACAACACATCACACCCACATTTGGTGAGTATGAGGAAGATGTATGATCAATTCCAATTCACAACAGCAGCACAATAAGGCCAGCTTATTAGCACAGTCTGCACAGTAAATAATGAAAAACACAGTATTGGGAGGGACCTTAGCACCATGTCTGTAGATCGGATGAAGAATCTATATAGAGACAGTGTGGAGGGCAGGGCTTTAAGTGGGCCGGATCTCACCGGTGCTGAGCACCGGCAGTTTTTTAAAGGGGGCCTCGAAATGAATCTCTATCGGGCTCTGTTAGGTGCCCTAGCACAGGCTGTCTGTTTTTTTCCAGACTGCGGTGACAGCAGGCACATCAATGTACGTGTCCTCAGACTGCTCACTAGTGGAGAAGTTAGGGCATGACGTCATGCCAGGTGAGCGTTGTAGGGGAAGGGAAATCTTTAAAGAGAGTCATTTTCTTTCTAGATTTCCCTTCTCTTTTTGAAACTCAGGAGCAGCAACATTGTTGTGGTGTCACCAGAGCTTTAAGTGAAAGCTTTTTCAGTATTATATACAAGGCATAGTTGCTGCTTATTTATCTTATGCAACTAACAACCATTTACAAAGCCAATAGTCCTGACTTGTTGTAGGTATGATGTTACTTTTTGTATCGTATGTCAGGATGCAATGACAGGGGAAACAACCTTTACAACGCAACCATTACATCGCACTACACTTACAACGCAGTCATTACATCGCAACAACCTTTCCAACGCATGTCACTACAACGCAGGCATTACAAAGCATACCATTACAACGCATCCCATTACAACGCATAGTACCCCTACACTATCCTATACTTACTTAACCTACTGTTGCACCCCTGGAGTTAGAATAGTAATTGTTAACCCTTACACTATCCAACACTTACCCTACTGTTGAAGCCCCTGGAGTTAGAATAGTAATTTTTAACCCTACACTATCCAACACTTACCCTACTGTTGCACTCCCTGGAGTTAGAATAATAATTTTTACCCCTATTCTATCCAATACTTACCTGAAATGCAATGTAATGATATACGTTGTAAAGCTATAATGCGATGTAATGGAATGCGTTGTAAAGGTAGTTTCTAAAAATGCGATGTAGTGTCAGACGATGTAATGGAATGCGGTGTAAGTGATGTTGCGATGTAAAAACTGTGTTTTAAAGGCATGTGTTGTAAATGTATGTGTTGTAAGGTCATACAACCCAATGTCAGAAACAGCAAAATACAAGTTGGGCGGCTCACTAAGCTAAGCACAGATTTTTCACTTATGCCCGGGTGGAGGGCTCTCAGAAGTAGGGAAAGAAGGTTCTTGATGATTTCAATAGGGACCAGTCTGAGAAACTGGGTGAAAGGGAGAAGGTTGTAGTAGGCTCAGTGAAGGGAACCATGAAAAGAACCTACCAAGGGAGCAATTTTATGTCAGGCTCTAGAATCTTCTTATCACAGATCCATCCAAATACACGACAAGTCTGACGCCTAAAGTTCTCCAATGGGAAAAATGTCTTCCCAGGAGGTAAAAAATGTGCACATTTGAACAGGTGGCTCCATTCCCCCTGTTTAAGGGTCTCTGCTATGGAGACATGGACACAAGAGGAGAAGGATCCTTCACAAAAAGTCAAATGACGTTCTCAAAAGTTCACCTACGCAGCTTTCCGGACATACTTCTGCAAATGTTTTAATTTTTTTATTTTTGGAGTTTTCTATAGCGCTAGCCAGACCCGGAGGTATCGGAGCGCTTTACAGCATTGTTATAAACAGATTACATTGTAGGGCGTGGCTAGGCACGCAATGGCGGCAGTCGCACTCGGGTAGAGCTCCGAACTGAGCTTCCCTTCCTTGGGCCAATTCTCCATGCATTTTCCCTGTGATTGGCTGAGAAAGCAAGCGGAACACTGCTGCGATTTCGCCTGCCTGCCAGCCGACTTTGGTGCCAATGGCTTGATCGCAACCGCACCGGCCCTTCCCGAAGACCTCCAGCGGGATCCTGTGCTGCCCGACCGGCCAGTGCGCTCACGCGAGGCCGCGGTCTCGGCCTCGTCGCTAGGCCTGAGCAAGTGACCTCCGACCAGAACTGCTGAAGGCCCTTCCGCCTATCTGCACCGGGACTTTGAACCCACCTGCCTACCCCTGCCGAGACCTGCAGGTACGACTGGACGCCCCCGGGGACTCGCTGGAGATCCGGCTCTGCGAGGGGCGGCGGCCACTTCCTCTCGAACCGTTGATGCTCCGGGAGGGGCCTGGAGCGAGGGTGCTACTGCCCGGCTGCTGAGTGTCGCGGCTGGGGGCGCTGCGGCCCCCTGGGGAAGTGCGCTTAACACCGCCGGGAGATCGGGGTGCCAGGGGCGAGGGCCTGTCCCCTGCTGTCGCCGGATCGTCACTACTGCGAGGAGAGGCCTGCACCACACACTTCTCCTAGCGCTGAGGACTATGCATTTAACGCTGTCTCCCGCCCAGCCCGCCTGACCGGACGCTCTGAGGGCTCGCTGGACTGCTCTCTGCCCCACAAATCCCCCCAAACTCGCGGGTGGTGCTGGGGTGACCGGCGATTCCTGCTGAGTGACTGAACTGGGTGCCACGGCCTACATAGAGCGACGCCAAAGGCCTTTTGGCGCCATTACCCCGGAGTGAGCCAGGCGCTTACGGACCCTGGCGCCCTGGAGAGCACCCTGGCCTCGGCTGCCGCTGGACTCCCCTTAACCCCCTGCGACCTGCCTACCTGTGGGAGCCTGGAGGGTAGTGACCCACCGGACTCTGGCGGGTGTTCGCGGCTGCCGGAGATGTGACTGCCGGGGGAACGCGGCCCTTGCGTTGGAGGAGGTGGCAGAGCCCTGTGTTACCGGAGACGGCCTACGCCGCTAATCACACTAATCCCCCGTGACCAGCTGCGGGGCTGAGCTGTCGCGGCCACATGCCCTCGGATCCTCCTGGGACCCCCCCACAGACCTTGCACCCACAGTGCCTCCTCTGCAACTTGCTCGACTGCGGGCCTCCCGCTGACCACTGCTGCAAGGAAACAAGTCTGATGCCTTTCAGGAAAAAGCTAAAAACCGTGCTATTCCTGGAGGCATGGGGTACCATCTAGCTTCTTCCCCTAAACAACTCTGTGTCCACTTGTATCCACTTCCCGCCAAGCGCTTAGAGACCCCTGGGTGATAAGGCGCTCTACAAATCAAAAATACAAATACAAATACAAATGCTGCGGTCCACATCATGATGAGGGCGAAAACTGACACCTGAAGGCCACGTTGGTGGGTGATGACTCTGCACGCCGCCATCGCTGAATTGGCCTTGTGCTCCCACTGCAGGCCGTGAAGCCTCATATCATCGCTATCTGCTTCTGTATGACAGGCGCGCCTGCCTGGTCCAATAGCCCACAGTGCCCACTGTCGCCTGCCCACACGGCGACGCCCTGCTGCCCGCGCTGAGGACGCCGCCTACCCTGTAGCCACTTAAAAAGCGGACAGTGCTACACCTCTTCAAGCCACAAACTGGGGTGTGCCTTGCTGCCACGGGCCCCGGTGGACACTGCTTGGCACATAACTTCGTCGCTCTGCCCATGTCTGGAGGGGTAAAAACGCGCACTGGCACTGGAGGTGCCCTACCGAAAGGGAAGACCGACAAGACATCGAGGCAAATGGAAGCCGACCAGGTGACAACGAGGCTGGACAGTGTGCTCACTGCCATGGAACGTCTGGAAGAATCGCTCCAGTTGACCCGAACCTCCTTGGAGACTAAAATAGACTGTGTTGCGATTGACCTCACCCATCTGAGGGATGATCATAAAAAACTGGCAGATCGCACCAAAGTCCTGGAGGGAACAGTGGCGGACCTTGAGCCCCGAGTCAGTCAGACGGACAAACATGTACAAGATCTCCTGAATAGGGTTGAATTCTTAGAAGACCGTGCTGAGGACGCGGAAGGACGAGCACAGAGAAAAAACATCAGACTCATGGGAATATCGGAAAAATGGGAGGGGAACGATCCCGCCCAGCACGTGGAGGACTGGCTGAGAACCATACTGCTGGAGGGCACACTATCGCCTTACTTTGTGGTGGAACGGGCGCACCGTGTGCCGACGAGACCACTTTCAACAGGCTCCAACCCGCGACCCCAGCTCCTCCGGATATTAATTTACTGCGACCGTGACTCCGTCTTGCATGAAGCCAGAAGACTCGGAGAAGTTTGCATAGAGAACGCTACTGTGATGTTCTTCCCTGACTACACAGTTCAGGTGCAACGCCAAAGACAGTCCTTCCTAGAGGTGAAACGACGGCTTCGCACTGCAGGTCTCAAATATTCCCTCCTTTTCCCTGCCAAGCTGAGGTTGGTGGCACGGGACAAAACTTATTTTTTCACCAGCCCTGAAGAAGCCGATGCCTGGCTGGATGGCGGCACTGACATGGCACCCAGACAGTCTCAGGGCCCGGCGACGAGACCGCGAACACGCGGACCGCGACGATGCCGCAGGAACAGTGCGCCTCTGACTCAATACCCGGAGGGCGCGGCGCACCACTCCCCACCCGCCGAACAGGTTATCCAGGAGCAGCAAGATGCACTTCGCAAAGTCACCAAAATTAGCAGCTCGCGAACATCGGGCGCTGCACCAGACGCCGGCCCACGGACGTTCCCGAGTGATGATGAAGCCATCTATGGGATAACGGATTCTCAACTTTCCACAGACCCAGCAGATGTCACACCACAGACAGCAGACCTGCTCAACTGATGCCACTTGCGGAGTTCTAACGGCAGCCACCAGCCCCATGCTGTCTTGGCTGCGGCCTAGATGGATTCTGCTGCGCCTCTGGGGCTCGGCGACATCTGTGGAGACATCCTCGCCTTCAGGAGAGACCGCGGAAATGGGGCCAAGTGAGTACTACCCTGGACTATCGGACACTGACACAGTGCTGTGGTGGGAGGGGCTCCTTGCACCTCCTCTGTCCATTGACCTTTGCATATTGGCTACTAGCCGCACACATGGCCTGGGATATGCGGCCTGCCTTAACCTGTTCCTAAACGGCTGACCGGGTCGTGACTTCTGCGCAGCAGGTCAACCTGAGTTAACCCAATATACTTTGGCTCCACGATGCCTACACCGTGAGGCCCAGGGAAGGATGATGACTCCCCTCTTTGTCCAAGTTGCTGTACTGCTGAGACTGTGCCTAGCACACACCACCCCCTAGACTTGAAAGGTTACTTCTCTCGCTCGAGAGTTTGGACGGTGGCATGTTTGGCTACTGCCCTTTTGGTATTCACCGTTGGTTTGCCACCTTCTGGCTAACGTTGTTCTTTCCTTTCTGTCCTCTTATTGTTTTTCCAGGTTATGATACTCGTGTCAATGGAGATGACTTTAGGTGTAGGTGGCGGGGCTGTGCAAACGGTCCAGGGTCAGCTGATATAGTGAGAAGGGAGGGGGAATGCCTGATTGGTTACCATGACCGCGATTAAAATTTGTACATGGAACATTAGGGGAATGCACACGCCGTCACGCCGATATCAGATATTCTCCTACCTCAAACGCCACCGGGTTCAAATCGCACTCTTGCAGGAGACGCACCTAAACAAGGCGGAAGTGCTAACACTACGCCGGAGGTGGAGGGGACAATTGTACGCTAAGGAATACTCCTCATATGCCCGTGGGGCGCTGCTATGGGTGAGACCGGGCACTCCCTTTGCAATTACATATTCTTACATTGACCCGGAGGGTAGATTTGTACTTGTACATGGCCGGCTAGATGGGCAACCCGTGGTTCTGACTTTCTTGTACTCTCCCAATACAGACCAGGGTTTTTTTTTACACACCTATCGGAGAAACTTGCGCCCTGGTATGGAGTCCCCTGGATACTCGGGGGGATTACAATTTCATACTAGACACGACACTAGATCGCTCTGCTCCACCCAGGCCTGGCGCACCGACTTGCGGTGCTATGAAAGCGCCTTATTCATTGGGCAACACAGTGGGACCTACAAGACGCTTGGCGCACTCGCAACCCTGCTTCTAGGGTATACTCCTACTACTCAGGAGCGCACGCTTTACATGTGCGCCTGGACAGATATATGGTGTCTTCTGAACTCCTACCTCTCATTACAGACACACAGTACATGGGCCGCACGCATTCGGACCACAATCCACACACACTGGATATAACATGGGAACGCCCACACCCGCCCATTCCTACTTGGCGATTACAGCCCGCTCTCTTACTAGACGCCCCTTTCCGAGATTCCCTGCAAGCATGCGTAGCGCAGTATTTTGCGGACAACTCTGGCACCGCGTCCTCCCCACAGATCGAATGGGACGCCTTCAAGGTTGTGATTACGGGGCATTGCCTGGGCACACAGGGACATATGCAGAAATGGTTGGAAAGGGATTTGCAGCGTGTGGAGGCTGACCTGCTCCGACAACAGCAGGAGGCGATGGCAGGGGCCAACGGCCAGCTACTAGCAGCTCGCGAGGAACATACACGACTGCTGGAAAGGCTCTGTCACCTTAACTATACCTTTCATTCGGCGTGCACGCACCATCTTATTGTTAAACCTGGAAAGCTACTGGCCTGGCTTGTTAGACAGGAAGACCGCACGGCGCCTGTGTCTGCCATCCACACTGCTGAGGAAGGGGTAGTATACACACACAGTAAAATACACCAAGCTTTTGTACGACAGTAGCCTTGTATCAGTCTCAACTGAGAGCTCCTACTGACGCTATCGTAGACTATCTCTCAGATATACAGCTGCCACTCCTCGCAGCTGCGCAACAGGGAGACCTAGAAGCGCCGCTTACGTCGGAGGACCTGCGCGATGCCATTTTTGCTCTCTCTAATGGCAAATCGCCTGGCCCGGATGGGCTACCTGCCGAATTTTTTAAAACATGCTCAGAAATCCCAATTCCTGAGTTGCTTAAAGTATATACTGCTGCAACCGACGACTTGGCACTCCCCACCACACTCAATGAGGCCACTCTTGTCTCGCTCCTGAAGCCTGGCAGGGATGACACAAATATGGGCTCTTACAGACCACTCGCACTGTTAAATACGGATTACAAAATCTTTACTTCTATTTTAGCTCAGCGCCTGGCTGCCGTAGTCCCCACCCTTGTCCATCATGACCAGAATGGCACTGTGCCCGTACGCAGCACCTCTTACAATATTCGCCGCCTCTTCATGGTACAGGAAAGTGCCACGCTTCACTGGCCGAGATCAGGGTGCCTGGTGCTAGACCTTGAGAAAGCCTTTGACTCCGTGGAGTGGCCCTACCTCAAGGCAGGGCTGGAGAAGTTCAACCTGGGAGACGCATACGTCGACATGGTTGGACTGCTATATCAGAGACCCACTGTCCGAGTATGAATGGGCAAGCTGCTTTCGGATGCAGTGGCTGTGCGGAGGGGAACTAGACAAGGCTGCCCCCTGTCGCTACTCCTTTTTTCCTTGGCCATAGAACCCCTCGCGGCACTCTTGCGAACACGAGGAGTGGACTGGGGGATTCCATTGGCAGACGGCCTACACGTGGTCTCGCTTTATGCAGATGACCTGCTCCTATACGTGCGAGACCTCACCTGTGTGCCACACTTACTATCAGACACTGAGGACGCTGAGGACGCCGCCTACCCTGTTGCCCCTTAAAAAGCGGACAGTGCTACACCTCTTCAAGCCACGAACTGGGGTGTGCCTTGCTGCCACGGCCCCCGGGGAACACTGCTTGGCACATAACTTCGTCGCTCTGCCCATGTCTGCAGGGGTAAAAACACGCACTGGCACTGGAGGTGCCCTACCGAAAGGGAAGACCGACAAGACATCGAAGCAAATGGATGCCGACCAGGTGACAACGAGGCTGGACAGTGTGCTTGCTCCCATGGAACGTCTGGAAGAATCGCTCCAGTTGACCCGAACCTCCTTGGAGACTAAAATAGACTGTGTTGCGATTGACCTTTCCCATCTGAGGGATGATCATAAAAAACTGGCAGATCGCACCAAAGTCCTGGTGCGAACGGTAGCGGACCTTGAGCCCCGAGTCAGTCAGACGGACAAACATGTACAAGATCTCCTGAATAGGGTTGAATTCTTAGAAGACCGTGCTGAGGACGCGGAAGGACGAGCACAGAGAAACAACATCAGACTCGTGGGAATACTGGAAAAATGGGAGGGGAACGATCCCGCCCAGCACGTGGAGGACTGGCTGAGAACTATACTGCCGGAGGGCACACTATCGCCTTACTTTGTGGTGGAACGGGCGCACAATGTGCCGACGAGACCACTTTCAACAGGCTCCAACCCGCGACCCCTGCTCCTCCGGATATTAAATTACCGCGACCGTGACTCCGTCTTGCAGGAAGCCAAAAGACTCGGAGAGGTTCGCATAGAGAACGCTACTGTGATGTTCTTCCCTGACTACATAGTTCAGGTGCAACGCCAAAGACACTCCTTCCTTGAGGTGAAACGACGGCTTCGCACTGCAGGTCTCAAATATTCCCTCCTTTTCCCTGCCAAGCTGAGGTTGGTGGCACGGGACAAAACTTATTTTTTCACCAGCCCTGAAGAAGCCGATGCCGGGCTGGATGGCGGCACTGACATGGCACCCAGACAGTCTCAGGGCCCGGCGACGAGACCGCGAACACGCGGACCGCGACGATGCCGCAGGAACAGTGCGCCTCTGACTCAATACCCGGAGGGCGCGGCGCACCACTCCCCACCCGCCGAACAGGTTATCCAGGAGCAGCAAGATGCACTCCGCAAAGTCACCGAAATTAGCAGCTCCCCAACATCGGGTGCCGCGCCGGACGCCAGCCCACGGACGTTCCCGAGTGATGATGAAGCCATCTATGGGATATCGGATTCTCAACTTTCCACAGACCCACCAGATGTCACACCACAGACAGCAGACCTGCTCAACTGATGCCACTTGCGGAGTTCTAACGGGGCCCACCAGCCCCATGCTGTCTTGGCTGCGCCTAGACGGATTCTCCTGCGCCTCTGGGGCTCGGCGACATCTGTGGAGACATCCTCGCTTTCAGGAGAGACCGCAGAAACGGGGCACAGTGAGTACTACCCTGGCCGATCGGACACTGACACAGTGCTGTGGCGGGAGGGGCTCCTTGCACCTCCTCTGTCCATTGACCTTTGCATATTGGCGACTAGCCGCACACATGGCCTGGGATATGCGGCCTGCCTTAACCTGTTCCTAAACAGCTGACCGGGTCGTGACTTCTGAGCAGCAGGTCAAGCTGAGTTAACCCAATATACTTTGGCTCCACGATGCCTACACCGTGAGGCCCAGGGAAGGATGATGACTCCCCTCTTTGTCCAAGTTGCTGTACTGCTGAGACTGTGCCTAGCACACACCACCCCCTAGACTTGAAAGGTTACTTCTCTCGCTCGAGAGTTTGGATGGTGGCATGTTTGGCTACTGCCCTTTTGGTATTCACCATTGGTTTGCCCCCTTCTGGCTAACGTTGTTCTTTCCTTTCTGTCCTCTTATTGTTTTTCCAGGTTATAATACTCGTGTCAATGGAGATGACTTTAGGTGTAGGTGGCGGGGCTGTGCAGACGGTCCAGGGTCAGCTGATATAGTGAGAAGGGAGGGGGAATGCCTGATTGGTTACCATGACCGCAATTAAAATTTGTACATGGAACATTAGGGGCATGCGCACGCCGTCACGCCGATATCAAATATTCTCCTTCCTCAAACGCCACCGGGTTCAAATCGCACTCTTGCAGGAGACGCACCTAAACAAGGCAGAAGTGCTAACACTACGCCGTAGGAGGAGGGGACAATTGTACGCTACGGAATACTCCTCATATGCCCGTGGGGCGCTGCTATGGGTGAGACCGGGCCCTCCCTTTGCAATTACATACTCTTACATTGACCCGGAGGGTAGGTTTGTACTTGTACATGGCCGGCTAGACGGGCAACCCGTGGTCCTGACTTCCTTGTACTCTCCCAACACAGACCAAGGTTTTTTTTTTACACACCTATCGGAGAAACTTGCGCCCTGGCATGGAGTCCCCTGGATACTCGGGGGCGATTACAATTGCATATTAGACACAACACTAGATCGCTCTGCTCCACCCAGGCCTGGCACACCGACTTGCGGTGCTATGAAAGCGCTCATTCATTGGGCAACACAGTGGAACCTACAAGACGCTTGGCGCACTCGCAACCCTGCTTCTAGGGTATACTCCTACTACTCAGGAGCGCACGCTTTACATGTGCGCCTGGACAGATATATGGTGTCTTCTGAACTCCTACCCTCATTACAGACACACAGTACATGGGCCGCACGCATTCGGACCACAATCCACACACACTGGATATAACATGGGAGCGCCCACACCTGCCCATTCCTACTTGGCGATTACAGCCCGCTCTCTTACTAGACGCCCCTTTCCGAGATTCCCTGCAAGCATGCGTAGCGCAGTATTTTGCGGACAACTCTGGCACCGCGTCCTCCCCACAGATCGAATGGGACGCCTTCAAGGTCGTGATTAGGGGGCACTGCCTTGGCACACAGGGATATATGCAGAAACGGTTGGAAAGGGATTTGCAGCGTGTGGAGGCTGACCTGCTCCGACGAGAGCAGGAGGCGATGGCAGGGGCCAATGGCCAGCTACTAGCAGCTCGCGAGGAACATACACGACTGCTGGAAAGGCTCTGTCACCTTAACTACACCGCTCATTCGGCGTGCACGCGCCATCTTAGTGTTAAACCTGGAAAGCTACTGGCCTGGCTTGTTAGACAGGAAGACCGCACGGCGCCTGTGTCTGCCATCCACACTACTGAGGAAGGGGTAGTATACACACAGAGTAAAATACACCAAGCTTTTGTACGACACTACCGGGCCTTGTATCGGTCTCAACTGAGAGCTCCTACTGACGCTATCGTAGACTATCTCTCAGATATACAGCTGCCACTCCTCGCAGCTGTGCAACAGGGAGACCTAGAAGCACCGCTTACGTCGAAGGACCTGCGCAATGCCATTTTTGCTCTCTCTAATGGCAAATCGCCTGGCCCGGATGGGCTACCTGCCGAATTTTTTAAAGCATGCTCAGAAATCCCAATTCCTGAGTTGCTTAAAGTATATACTGCTGCAACCGACGACTCGGCACACCCCACCACACTCAATGAGGCCACTCTTGTCTCACTCCTGAAGCCTGGCAGGGATGACACAAATATGGGCTCTCACAGACCACTCGCTCTGTTAAATACGGATTACAAAATCTTTACTTCTATTTTAGCTCAGTGCCTGGCTGCCGTAGTCCCCACCCTTGTCCATCATGACCAGAATGGCTTTGTGCCCGCACGCAGCACCTCTTACAATATTCGCCGCCTCTTCAGGGTACAGGAAAGTGCCACGCTTCACTGGCCGAGATCAGAGTGCCTGTTGCTAGACCTTGAGAAAGCCTTTGACTCCGTGGAGTGGCCCTCCCTCAAGGCAGTGCTGGAGAAGTTCAACCTGGGAGACGCACACGTCGACATGGTTGGACTGCTATATCAGAGACCCACTGTCCGAGTACGAATGGGCAAGCTGCTTTCGGATGCAGTGGCCGTGCGGAGGGGAACTAGACAAGGCTGCCCCCTGTCGCCACTCCTTTTTTCCTTGGCCATAGAACCCCTTGCGGCACTCTTGCGGACACGAGGAGTGGACTGGGGATCCCATTGGCAGACGGCCTACACGTGGTCTCACTTTATGCAGATGACCTGCTCCTATACGTGCGAAACCTCACCTGTGTACCACACTTACTATCAGACATATTCCAGACTTTTGAGGATGTGTCGGGACTAACAGTCAACTGGGCCAAGTCAGGCGTATACTCGTTCAGCCCTGACACACAGGAGTGCGACGTCCGCATCAGTGGTGAGAGGCTCGCCTGGTATCCCACTACGTTCAAGTATCTCGGGATGCACATCTACCGAGACCCATCTGACATAATGGATGGAAACCTAACGTGTGTAATCTCTTCGCTGCGTGCACAGATGGCCTTCTGGAAGACACTGCCCCATAATGTGCCTAGCAGGATAGCGCTATCCAAGAGTATAGTATTACCAAGGCTGTTATACCACTTTGCCAATATTCCATTATATGTCCCTGCCCGAGTGTTCCGAGACCTAGATACCATGATCCGGAATCTCATTTGGAACGCTGGAAGACCCCGTGTTGCACTGACAAAACTCTACACGCCCACTGAGGCTGGGGGATTGGCAGTCCCCAATTTAGAATTATATTATCCGGCAGCGCAGCTGCAATGGGTGTCGTGCTGGATGGGTGGGAAGAATCTGGACGACACCGCCACTGACGCCACTATATGGACACACGCACAACTCTGCGCATTGTTTCACCCTCTAACCAAAGGTCCCCGCCCGCTATCGTTACATGTAGCGTTAGCCCGCAAGTGCTTCCTGCGTAGCCTGAAATTGACACGTGAGGTGAAGCCTTATGCACCCGCGCTCCCCCTGTTGGGCACCCCTAGGCGGGGTGGAATGGTGACGCCGACCATGTTAGAGAACTGGACGGCGACTGGTGTGGAAACAATGGGAGATCTTTATGCGGATGGAGCGCTGCTTCCTTTTGGAGACCTAACAGAAAATGCAGGCTTACCAGCCAGACAATTTCTCCTCCACGCATCAATATTGCGTACATACACGGAATCCTGGGGCGACATACAGGAGGAATTACCAATGCATCAACTCATACAGTACCTGCATATAATGGGTAACGGCTCCCATATTATACACTTGCTAGCACAGGCTCTTCTCGTACACACACAACAATCCACGCAGCCATTGCGGGATAAATGG
The DNA here is from genome assembly GCF_964261635.1 of Lissotriton helveticus. NCBI lineage: Eukaryota > Metazoa > Chordata > Amphibia > Caudata > Salamandridae > Lissotriton > Lissotriton helveticus. The sequence continues at coordinate 130,620,730 of NC_136070.1, read as the reverse complement.
GCGGCTACCCGAGAGAGGGGATGGACTGACAAGGAGTGGACTATGGTATTGGCCGGCCCTGTAAACATCCCACGTAATTCAGGCTTCAAAATAATACAATTTTATATCCTACACCAGGTATTTCTGTCACCAGATAAGATTAACAGGTATTTCACGACTACCACCGCTAGCTGCCCTCGATGCACCCTGGTTGGCGCGGACATTTTACACATGCTCTGGAGTTGCCCCACTCTTGCTACATATTGGAATGAGGTGATGACCCTGTTAACGCAAAGCGCTGGCGCAGGCCTACCCCATACATGGGAAGCATGCATCCTGGGGTTGTATAAAAGGACTAAACTGAATAAAGTGCCGGCCAGATTCTGGGATCTAGGGCTCATCACTGCCAAACGCATGCTCACCAAGCATTGGAAGAAGGGTGAACCTCCGCTCACTAAATATTGGTGTACTTCCTTTACTAAGTGGACGAGGGCTGGAAGCATCACACTACACCGAGAAGAAACTGCAGGTTTAAGGAAGTTTCCAATCGCGCAACTTTGGGATGATACCCTGGGATCCTTTCAACAGGCAAGCTTGGCTCAAGGGCTCACTTAGGAGATAGCGCACCAGAAGAGACACATGCCCATGAGATGAGACACTGACATACAGCTAGACTGTGCTGTCCCCCCGGCACGTACGAGCCCCAAGAGTTAACATCACGGCTCCTCCTGGTTGGTGATACATCAACCCCCCCCCTGTTCCATTGAGCGACGATTGCAACGTACTCCTGCCACACTGCTCACGGACCCGAACACTCACCTTCACAGCTGCACACTGACCCACCTAATGACACGACTTATCCCCCCATTTTTTTTTCTTTCCACCCCACTCAGCGATCACTCCGTGGTACGTGGTACCCTGTCCTTTTTCTTCCCTGGTTTGTCCTATTTGACCTCTTGTCCCCGATGGGGTCTTGTTTGGACGTTACTGTGGCAGATTCCACTGCCATATTTGTTATAATGTTGAATATGTTGAATTGGAGAACAGACCACATCCGATGTTCGGTACTCCTGATCACACACCACACCTGGTGCTACCACACGCTCCAAATCAGGAATTATGTAAACACGAAACAGAGCCACAAGTACATGCCACCTCCCACTGAACTTTACTCCACAATGCCCTAAGGTCACATTGCCACGCGTGCAGAAAGCTATTATACCCATTGCAGTTAGGTTATCTATTAACGTTGGCATAGCCTTTCTAATTAGAGACTTGATACACGTAGCAACTGTTTTGATGAGTGCTGCCATTGTAATATCTCGTTGTAACTCTTTTATTTGCAAATGTACGTGAAATACTCCCTATCCTTTTATATTGGCATTGTATATCTATGTGTCAACCGACTGTTTACATAAACCAATAAAATATATTTAAAAAAAATAAACAGATTACATTGTTAAAAAACAGATTATTACACCAAGAGTGCAAATGTTTGTGAACACAAAAAAACTGAGAAGTATGCTCAGATGGAGGGCTATAGCTCTTCGCCTCTACTTTTGTCTTTTTAGAAGAGGGCTCTAAATGTGCTTTGAAGCAAAGTTCTAGCTACTACAAATGGTACATTGGTCTTTGTGTAAAAAATGAATGCCTCTTCGGGGCATGCATTAACTTTGAGAAAAGATGTATTTTCTAAAAACATTTCCCACTTTGCATGTATGCTGTTCTATATGGAACACATACAAAGTTAGAAAAGTGTTAAACCATGTCTGTTCATAGTATGTTGTACTAAAAAGATACCCTTCCAGTACAAAATCTATGCTTGACATCATGTACACACCCTTCCATTATGTTTTTGCTGAGTGAAACTTAGCACATCTGCAACCTCAATTTGCACCTTTCCCTGAGGTAACTTTACATATTGGGAATGTACACTTTTATATATGTCCTTTGTGATGACTGGTGTGAGCTATAAAATTAAAGAGCAGCCCTCACGTGGGGCGGGGCCACACAAGATTGGTGGTTTTGCCTGTCAAGAACAGGACACACATGAAATTCCTGTCCGCAGTATTTTTTCTATTTTTTCTAATCATTTCGGCAAAAGTCATTCATTGAAAGTGACATCATTTTAATTAATGATTTACAAGAAACCCAGACAGCAGCTAATTGGATCCGAGTGTATTATGTGACTGGTGGCTGCAGTGGCCTATCCTAAGCACCTTGTGGGGTGATGGATGGAGGGAGGAGGGGAGAAGAGATCCAGGTAATGGAACTCTCCCAGCCACGGAGCTTGTTCACTCCTGGCGCGTTCCCGCCTCACGGAGGCATGGGAACCCTCGTGCATGTACACATTGCCCTTCAGTGGGATGTTACGAACCTTTATCCGAGGACCAGAGCGTCTTTTCCGACAGCAGATACTGCACTATTCGAATGTTGAAATAACTGCCTTTGAATGCTTTTAAAGTGCCGCTCATAGCAAAACACACTTTGAGATAACTACTTCAAAGTGTTTAACGGAAATCTAATCACATAAAATGGTGCCAAGTGATGCACAGTCGTTTTACTAGTTTAAAAAAATTGGATATCAAATATTGTGATGCAAGGGGGGGCTCGCCATCTTGAGATGTCATATAATGAGAAAAGAGGGAGGCTTGCTATTTTGGGGAGTCATATACTGAGAGCTGAGGGGGGCTCGCGGTCTAGGGGTGTCATATACTGAGATGTGAAGGGGGCTCTCCATCTTGGGGTGTCATATACTGGGATGTCAGGGGGGCTCTCCGTCTTGGGGTGTCATATACTGAGATGTCAGGGGGGCTCTCCGTCTTGGGGTGTCATATAATGAGATGTCAGGGGGGCTCGTTGTCTTGGGGTGTCATGTACTGAGATGTCAGGGGGGCTCTCCGTCTTGGGGTGTCATATACTGAGATGTCAGGGGGTTCTCTGTCTTGGGGTGTCATAGAATGAGATGTCAGGGGGGCTTTGCCGTCTTGGGGTGTCATATACTGAGATGTCAGGGGGCTCTCCATCTTGGGGTGTCATATACGGAGATGTCAGGGAGGCTCGCCGTCTTGGGGTGTCATATACTGAGATGTCAGGGGGGCTCTCTGTCGTAGGGTGTCATATAAGATGTCAGGGGGGCTCTCCGTCTTGGGGTGTCATATACTGAGATGTCAGGGGGCTCGCTGTCTTGGGGTGTCATTTACTGAGATGCCAGGGGGGCTCTCTGTCTTGGGGTGTCATATTCTGAGATGTCGGGGGGCTCTCCGTCTTGGGGTGTCATATACTGAGATGTCCATGGGGCTCACCATCTTGGGGTGTCATATACTGAGTGAGATGTGAGGGTGACTCGCGGTCTTGGGGTGTCATATACTGAGACCTTAGGGGGTTCTACGTCTTGGGGTGTCATATATTGAGATGTCGGGGGGGCTCGCTGTCTTGGGGTGTCATATACTGAGATGTCAGGGGGACTCTCCGTCTTGGGGTGTCATATACTGAGATGTCAGGGGGGCTCGCCGCTCCTTGGGGTGTCATATACCGAGATGTCAGGGGGGCTTGCCGTCTTGGGGTGTCATATTCTGAGATGTCAGGGGGGCTTGCCGTCTTGGGGTGTCAAATACTGAGTGAGCTGTGAGGGGGGCTCGCGGTCTTGGGGTGTCATATACTGAGATGTCAGAGGGTTCACCGTCTTGGGGTGTCATATATTGAGATATCAGGGGGGCTTGCTGTCTTGGGGTGTCATATACTGGGATGTCAGGGGGTTCTCCGTATTGGGGTGTCATATACTGAGATGTCAGGGGGGCTCGCCGTCTTGTGTTGTCATATACTGAGATGTCAGGGGGGCTCGCCGTCTTGGGGTGTCATATACTGAGATGTCAGGGGGGCTCTCCGTCTTGGGATGTCATATACTGAGATGTCAGGGGCGCTCGCTGCCTTGGGGTGTCATATACTGAGATGTCAGGGGGGCTCTCCGTCTTGGGGTGTCATATACTGAGATGTCAGGGGGGCTCTCCATCTTGGGATGTCATATGGGCTCTCTGTCTTGGGGTGTCATATACTGAGATGTCAGGGGGGCTTGCCGTCTTGGGGTGCCATATACTGGGATGCAGGGGGGCTCGCGGTCATGGGGTGTCATATACTGAGATGTGAGGGGGGCTCTCCATCTTGGGGTGTCATATACTGAGATATCAGGGGGGCTCCCTGTAATGGGGTGTCATATACTGAGATGTCAGGGGGGCTCGCGGTCTTGGGGTGTCTTCTACTGAGATGAAGAGGGGGGCTCCGTCTTAAAGTATCAGCGTCAGGCTCTGCGGCTGTCCCAGGCAGGCCAGTGTCTCCCCACCAGCAGCATCCCTCACACTGACTCAGGCGTGTGGAGGTCGTGCTGCCGCTCCTTGGGGGGTGGGGCCGGTCTCAGGTTGTTCCATGCATCCCTCCCACAGCCCCCGTAGCTGGGATATATCTGAGGGGCTCCGCACGTCTCCTGCCAGTTCTCCTTTGTGACGAGCCAAGGGCAAGGGGGAGATCTTTATGCGGATGGAGCGCTGCTTCCTTTTGGAGACCTAACAGAAAATGCAGGCTTACCAGCCAGACAATTTCTCCTCCACGCATCAATATTGCGTACATACACGGAATCCTGGGGCGACATACAGGAGGAATTACCAATGCATCAACTCATACAGTACCTGCATATAATGGGTAACGGCTCCCATATTATACACTGGCTAGCACAGGCTCTTCTCGTACACACACAACAATCCACGCAGCCATTGCGGGATAAATGGGCGGCTACCCGAGAGAGGGGATGGACTGACAAGGAGTGGACTATGGTATTGGCCGGCCCTGTAAACATCCCATGTAATTCACGCTTCAAAATAATACAATTTTATATCCTACACCAGGTATTTCTGTCACCAGATAAGATTAACAGGTATTTCACGACTACCACCGCTAGCTGCCCTCGATGCACCCTGGTTGGAGTGGACATTTTACACATGCTCTGGAGTTGCCCCACTCTTGCTACATATTGGAATGAGGTGATGACCCTGTTAACGCAAAGCGCTGGCACAGGCCTACCCCATACATGGGAAGCATGCATCCTGGGGTTGTATAAAAGGACTAAACTGAATAAAGTGCCGCCCAGATTCTGGGATCTAGGGCTCATCACTGCCAAACGCATACTCACCAAGCATTGGAAGAAGGGTGAACCTCCGCTCACTAAATATTGGTGTACTTCCTTTACTAAGTGGACGAGGGCTGGAAGCATCACACTACACCGAGAAGAAACTGCAGGTTTAAGGAAGTTTCCAATCGCGGAACTTTGGGATGATACCCTGGGATCCTTTCAACAGGCAAGCTTGGCTCAAGGGCTCACTTAGGAGATAGCGCACTAGAAGAGACGCATGCCCATGAGATGAGACACTGACATACAGCTAGGCTGTGCTGTCCCCCCGGCACGTACGAGCCCCAAGATTTAACATCACGGCTCCTCCTGGTTGGTGATAGATCAACCCCCCCGTGTTCCATTGAGCGACGATTGCAACGTACTCCTGCCACACTGCTCACGGACCCGGACACTCACCTTCACAGCTGCACACTGACCCACCTAATGACACGACTTATCCCCCCCATTTTTTTTTCTTTCCACCCCACTCAGCGATCACTTCGTGGTACCTGGTACCCTGTCCTTTTTCTTCCCTGGTTTGTCCTATTTGACCTCTTGTCCCCGATGGGGTCTTGTTTGGACGTTACTGTGGCAGATTCCACTGCCATATTTGTTATAATGTTGAATATGTTGAATTGGAGAACAGACCACATCCGATGTTCGGTACTCCTGATCACACACCACACCTGGTGCTACCACACGCTGCAAATCAGGAATTACGTAAGCACGAAACAGAGCCGCAAGTACATGCCACCTCCCACTGAACTTTACTCCACAATGCCCTAAGGTCACATTGCCACGCGCGCAGAAAGCTATTATACCCATTGCAGTTAGGTTATCTATTAACGTTGGCATAGCCTTTCTAATTAGAGACTTGATACACGTAGCAACTGTTTTGATGAGTGCTGCCATGGTAGTATCTTGTTGTAACTCTTTTATGTGCAAATGTACGTGAAATACTCCCTATCCTTTTATATTGGCATTGTATATCTATGTGTCAACTGACTGTTTACATAAACCAATAAAATATATTTTTAAAAAATAAACAGATTACATTGTTAAAAAACAGATTATTACACCAAGAGTGCAAATGTTTGTGAACACAAATAAACTGAGAAGTATGCTCAGATGGAGGGCTATAGCTCTTCGCCTCTACTTTTGTCTTTTTAGAAGAGGGCTCTAAATGTGCTTTGAAGCAAAGTTCTAGCTACTACAAATGGTACATTGGTCTTTGTGTAAAAAATGAATGCCTCTTCGAGGCATGCATTAACTTTGAGAAAAGATGTATTTTCTAAAAACATTTCCCACTTTGCATGTATGCTGTTCTATATGGAACACATACAAAGTTAGAAAAGTGTTAAACCATGTCTGATCATAGTATGTTGTACTAAAAAGATACCCTTCCAGTACAAAATCTATGCTTGACATCATGTACACACCCTTCCATTATGTTTTTGCTGAGTGAAACTTAGCACATCTGCAACCTCAATTTGCACCTTTCCCTGAGGTAACTTTACATATTGGGAATGTACACTTTTATATATGCCCTTTGTGATGACTGGTGTGAGCCATAAAATTAAAGAGCAGCCCTCACGTGGGGCGGGGCCACACAAGATTGGTGGTTTTGCCTGTCAAGAACAGGACACACATGAAATTCCTGTCCGCAGTATTTTTTCTATTTTTTCTAATCATTTCGGCAAAAGTCATTCATTGAAAGTGACATCATTTTAATTAATGATTTACAAGAAACCCAGACAGCAGCTAATTGGATCCGAGTGTATTATGTGACTCGTGGCTGCAATGACCTATCCTAAGCACCTTGTGGGGTGATGGATGGAGGGAGGAGGGGAGAAGAGATCCAGGTAATGGAACTCTCCAGCCACGGAGCTTGGTCACTCCTGGCGCGTTCCCGCCTCACGGAGGCATGGGAACCCTCGTGCATGTACACATTGCCCATCAGTGGGATGTTACGAACCTTTATCCGAGGACCAGAGCGTCTTTTCCGACAGCAGATACTGCACTATTCGAATGTTGAAATAACTGCCTTTGAATGCTTTTAAAGTGCCGCTCATAACAAAACACACTTTGAGATAACTACTTCAAAGTGTTTAACGGAAATCTAATCACATAAAATGGTGCCAAGTGATGCACAGTCGTTTTACTAGTTTAAAAAAATTGGATATCAAATATTGTGATTCAAGGGGGGGCTCGCCATCTTGAGATGTCATATAATGAGAAAAGAGGGAGGCTTGCTATTTTGGGGTGTCATATACTGAGAGCTGAGGGGGGCTCACGGTCTAGGGGTGTCATATACTGAGATGTGAAGGGGGCTCGCCATCTTGGGGTGTCATATACTGGGATGTCAGGGGGGCTCTCCGTCTTGGGGTGTCATATACTGAGATGTCAGGGGGGCTCTCCGTCTTGGGGTGTCATATACTGAGATGTCAGGGGGCTCGTTGTCTTGGGGTGTCATATACTGAGATGTCAGGGGGCTCTCCGTCTTGGGGTGTCATATACTGAGATGTCAGGGGGTTCTCCGTCTTGGGGTGTCATAGCATGAGATGTCAGGGGAGCTTTGCCGTCTTGGGGTGTCATATACTGAGATGTCAGGGGGCTCTCCGTCTTGGGGTGTCATATACTGAGATGTCAGGGAGGCTCGCCGTCTTGGGGTGTCATATACTGAGATGTCAGGGGGGCTCTCTGTCTTAGGGTGTCATATACTGAGATGTCAGGGGGGCTCTCCGTCTTGGGGTGTCATATACTGAGATGTCAGGGGGGCTCTCCGTCTTGGGGTGTCATATACTGAGATGTCAGGGGGCTTGCTGTCTTGGGGTGTCATTTACTGAGATGTCGGGGGGCTCTCCGTCTTGGGGTGTCATATACTGAGATGTCCATGGGGCTCGCCATCTTGGGGTGTCATATACTGAGTGAGATGTGAGGGTGACTCGCGGTCTTGGGGTGTCATATACTGAGACCTCAGGGGGTTCTCCGTCTTGGGGTGTCATATATTGAGATGTCGGGGGGCTCGCTGTCTTGGGGTGTCATATACTGAGATGTCAGGGGGACTCTCCGTCTTGTTGTGTCATATACTGAGATGTCAGGGGGGCTCGCCGCTCCTTGGGGTGTCTTATACTGAGATGTCAGGGGGGCTTGCCGTCTTGGAGTGTCATATACTGAGATGTCAGGGGGGCTCTCCGTCTTGGGGTGTCATATACTGAGATGTGCATGGGGCTCGCCATTTTGGGGTGTCATATACTGAGTGAGATGTGAGGGTGACTCGCGGTCTTGGGGTGTCATATACTGAGACCTCAGGGGGTTCTCCGTCTTGGGGTGTCATATATTGAGATGTCGGGGGGGCTCGCTGTCTTGGGGTGTCATATACTGAGATGTCAGGGGGACTCTCCGTCTTGGGGTGTCATATACTGAGATGTCAGGGGGGCTCGCCGCTCCTTGGGGTGTCATATACTGAGATGTCAGGGGGGCTTGCCGTCTTGGGGTGTCATATACTGAGATGTCAGGGGGGCTTGCCGTCTTGGGGTGTCAAATACTGAGTGAGCTGTGAGGGGGGCTCGCGGTCTTGGGGTGTCATATACTGAGATGTCAGAGGGTTCACCGTCTTGGGGTGTCATATATTGAGATGTCAGGGGGGCTTGCTGTCTTGGGGTGTTATATACTGGGATGTCAGGGGGGCTCTCCGTATTGGGGTGTCATATACTGAGATGTCAGGGGGGCTCGCCGTCTTGGGTTGTCATATACTGAGATGTCAGGGGGGCTCGCCGTCTTGGGGTGTCATATACTGAGATGTCAGGGGGGCTCTCCGTCTTGGGATGTCATATACTGAGATGTCAGGGGGGCTCGCTGCCTTGGGGTGTCATATACTGAGATGTCAGGGGGGCTCTCTGTCTTGGGGTGTCATATACTGAGATGTCAGGGGGGCTCTCCATCTTGTGATGTCATATGGGCTCTCTGTCTTGGGGTGTCATATACTGAGATGTCAGGGGGGCTTGCCGTCTTGGGGTGCCATATACTGAGATGCAGGGGGGCTCGCGGTCATGGGGTGTCATATACTGAGATGTGAGGGGGGCTCTCCATCTTGGGGTGTCATATACTGAGATATCAGGGGGGCTCCCTGTAATGGGGTGTCATATACTGAGATGTCAGGGGGGCTCGCAGTCTTGGGGTGTCTTCTACTGAGATGAAGAGGGGGGCACCGTCTTAAAGCATCAGCGTCAGGCTCTGCGGCTGTCCCAGGCAGGCCAGTGTCTCCCCACCAGCAGCATCCCTCACACTGACTCAGGCGTGTGGAGGTCGTGCTGCCGCTCCTTGGGGGGTGGGGCCGGTCTCAGGTTGTTCCATGCATCCCTCCCACAGCCCCCGTAGCTGGGATATATCTGAGGGGCTCCGCACGTCTCCTGCCAGTTCTCCTTTGTGACGAGCCAAGGGCAAGGGGGAGATCTTTATGCGGATGGAGCGCTGCTTCCTTTTGGAGACCTAACAGAAAATGCAGGCTTACCAGCCAGACAATTTCTCCTCCACGCATCAATATTGCGTACATACACGGAATCCTGGGGCGACATACAGGAGGAATTACCAATGCATCAACTCATACAGTACCTGCATATAATGGGTAACGGCTCCCATATTATACACTGGCTAGCACAGGCTCTTCTCGTACACACACAACAATCCACGCAGCCATTGCGGGATAAATGGGCGGCTACCCGAGAGACGGGATGGACTGACAAGGAGTGGACTATGGTATTGGCCGGCCCTGTAAACATCCCATGTAATTCACGCTTCAAAATAATACAATTTTATATCCTACACCAGGTATTTCTGTCACCAGATAAGATTAACAGGTATTTCACGTCTACCACCGCTAGCCGCCCTCGATGCACCCTGGTTGGAGCGGACATTTTACACATGCTCTGGAGTTGCCCCACTCTTGCTACATATTGGAATGAGGTGATGACCCTGTTAACGCAAAGCGCTGGCACAGGCCTACCCCATACATGGGAAGCATGCATCCTGGGGTTGTATAAAAGGACTAAACTGAATAAAGTGCCGCCCAGATTCTGGGATCTAGGGCTCATCACTGCCAAACGCATACTCACCAAGCATTGGAAGAAGGGTGAACCTCCGCTCACTAAATATTGGTGTACTTCCTTTACTAAGTGGACGAGGGCTGGAAGCATCACACTACACCGAGAAGAAACTGCAGGTTTAAGGAAGTTTCCAATCGCGCAACTTTGGGATGATACCCTGGGATCCTTTCAACAGGCAAGCTTGGCTCAAGGGCTCACTTAGGAGATAGCGCACTAGAAGAGACACATGCCCATGAGATGAGACACTGACATACAGCTAGGCTGTGCTGTCCCCCCGGCACGTACGAGCCCCAAGATTTAACATCACGGCTCCTCCTGGTTGGTAATAGATCAACCCCCCGTGTTCCATTGAGCGACGATTGCAACGTACTCCTGCCACACTGCTCACGGACCCGGACACTCACCTTCACAGCTGCACACTGACCCACCTGATGACACGACTTATCCCCCCCATTTTTTTTTCTTTCCACCCCACTCAGCGATCACTTCGTGGTACCTGGTACCCTGTCCTTTTTCTTCCCTGGTTTGTCCTATTTGACCTCTTGTCCCCGATGGGGTCTTGTTTGGACGTTACTGTGGCAGATTCCACTGCCATATTTGTTATAATGTTGAATATGTTGAATTGGAGAACAGACCACATCCGATGTTCGGTACTCCTGATCACACACCACACCTGGTGCTACCACACGCTGCAAATCAGGAATTACGTAAGCACGAAACAGAGCCGCAAGTACATGCCACCTCCCACTGAACTTTACTCCACAATGCCCTAAGGTCACATTGCCACGCGTGCAGAAAGCTATTATACCCATTGCAGTTAGGTTATCTATTAACGTTGGCATAGCCTTTCTAATTAGAGACTTGATACACGTAGCAACTGTTTTGATGAGTGCTGCCATGGTAGTATCTTGTTGTAACTCTTTTATGTGCAAATGTACGTGAAATACTCCCTATCCTTTTATATTGGCATTGTATATCTATGTGTCAACTGACTGTTTACATAAACCAATTAAATATATTTAAAAAAAAAAAAAAAAGATTACATTGTTAAAAAACAGATTATTACACCAAGAGTGCAAATGTTTGTGAACACAAAAAAACTGAGAAGTATGCTCAGATGGAGGGCTATAGCTCTTCGCCTCTACTTTTGTCTTTTAAGAAGAGGGCTCTAAATGTGCTTTGAAGCAAAGTTCTAGCTACTACAAATGGTACATTGGTCTTTGTGTAAAAAATGAATGCCTCTTCGAGGCATGCATTAACTTTGAGAAAAGATGTATTTTCTAAAAACATTTCCCACTTTGCATGTATGCTGTTCTATATGGAACACATACAAAGTTATAAAAGTGTTAAACCATGTCTGATCATAGTATGTTGTACTAAAAAGATACCCTTCCAGTACAAAATCTATGCTTGACATCATGTACACACCCTTCCATTATGTTTTTGCTGAGTGAAACTTAGCACATCTGCAACCTCAATTTGCACCTTTCCCTGAGGTAACTTTACATATTGGGAATGTACACTTTTATATATGCCCTTTGTGATGACTGGTGTGAGCCATAAAATTAAAGAGCAGCCCTCACGTGGGGCGGGGCCACACAAGATTGGGGGTTTTGCCTGTCAAGAACAGGACACACATGAAATTCCTGTCCGCAGTATTTTTTCTATTTTTTCTAATCATTTCGGCAAAAGTCATTCATTGAAAGTGACATCATTTTAATTAATGATTTACAAGAAACCCAGACAGCAGCTAATTGGATCCGAGTGTATTATGTGACTGGTGGCTGCAGTGGCCTATCCTAAGCACCTTGTGGGGTGATGGATGGAGGGAGGAGGGGAGAAGAGATCCAGGTAATGGAACTCTCCCAGCCACGGAGCTTGTTCACTCCTGGCGCGTTCCCGCCTCACGGAGGCATGGGAACCCTCGTGCATGTACACATTGCCCTTCAGTGGGATGTTACGAACCTTTATCCGAGGACCAGAGCGTCTTTTCCGACAGCAGATACTGCACTATTCGAATGTTGAAATAACTGCCTTTGAATGCTTTTAAAGTGCCGCTCATAACAAAACACACTTTGAGATAACTACTTCAAAGTGTTTAACGGAAATCTAATCACATAAAATGGTGCCAAGTGATGCACAGTCGTTTTACTAGTTTAAAAAAATTGGATATCAAATATTGTGATTCAAGGGGGGGCTCGCCATCTTGAGATGTCATATAATGAGAAAAGAGGGAGGCTTGCTATTTTGGGGTGTCATATACTGAGAGCTGAGGGGGGCTCACGGTCTAGGGGTGTCATATACTGAGATGTGAAGGGGGCTCGCCATCTTGGGGTGTCATATACTGGGATGTCAGGGGGGCTCTCCGTCTTGGGGTGTCATATACTGAGATGTCAGGGGGGCTCTCCGTCTTGGGGTGTCATATACTGAGATGTCAGGGGGCTCGTTGTCTTGGGGTGTCATATACTGAGATGTCAGGGGGCTCTCCGTCTTGGGGTGTCATATACTGAGATGTCAGGGGGCTCTCCGTCTTGGGGTGTCATATACTGAGATGTCAGGGAGGCTCGCCGTCTTGGGGTGTCATATACTGAGATGTCAGGGGGGCTCTCTGTCTTAGGGTGTCATATACTGAGATGTCAGGGGGGCTCTCCGTCTTGGGGTGTCATATACTGAGATGTCAGGGGGCTTGCTGTCTTGGGGTGTCATTTACTGAGATGCCAGGGGGGCTCTCCGTCTTGGGTTGTCATATTCTGAGATGTCGGGGGGCTCTCCGTCTTGGGGTGTCATATACTGAGATGTCCATGGGGCTCGCCATCTTGGGGTGTCATATACTGAGTGAGATGTGAGGGTGACTCGCGGTCTTGGGGTGTCATATACTGAGACCTCACGGGGTTCTCCGTCTTGGGGTGTCATATATTGAGATGTCGGGGGGGCTCGCTGTCTTGGGGTGTCATATACTGAGATGTCAGGGTGACTCTCCGTCTTGCTTTGTCATATACTGAGATGTCAGGGGGGCTCGCCGCTCCTTGGGGTGTCATATACTGAGATGTCAGGGGGGCTTGCCGTCTTGGGGTGTCATATACTGAGATGTCAGGGGGGCTCCACGTCTTGGGGTGTCATATACTGAGATGTCCATGGGGCTCGCCATCTTGGGGTGTCATATACTGAGTGAGATGTGAGGGTGACTCGCGGTCTTGGGGTGTCATATACTGAGACCTCAGGGGGTTCTCCGTCTTGGGGTGTCATATATTGACATGTCGGGGGGCTCGCTGTCTTGGGGTGTCATATACTGAGATATCAGGGGGACTCTCCGTCTTGGGGTGTCATATACTGAGATGTCAGGGGGGCTCGCCGCTCCTTGGGGTGTCATATACTGAGATGTCAGGGGGGCTTGCCGTCTTGGGGTGTCATATACTGAGATGTCAGGGGGGCTTGCCGTCTTGGGGTGTCAAATACTGAGTGAGCTGTGAGGGGGGCTCGCGGTCTTGGGGTGTCATATACTGAGATGTCAGAGGGTTCACCGTCTTGGGGTGTCATATATTGAGATGTCAGGGGGGCTTGCTGTCTTAGGGTGTTATATACTGGGATGTCAGGGGGGCTCTCCGTATTGGGGTGTCATATACTGAGATGTCAGGGGGGCTCGCCGTCTTGGGTTGTCATATACTGAGATGTCAGGGGGGCTCGCCGTCTTGGGGTGTCATATACTGAGATGTCAGGGGGGCTCTCCGTCTTGGGATGTCATATACTGAGATGTCAGGGGGGCTCGCTGTCTTGGGGTGTCATATACTGAGATGTCAGGGGGGCTCTCCGTCTTGGGGTGTCATATACTGAGATGTCAGGGGGGCTCTCCATTTTGGGATGTCATATGGGCTCTCCGTCTTGGGGTGTCATATACTGAGATGTCAGGGGGGCTTGCCGTCTTGGGGTGCCATATACTGAGATGCAGGGGGGCTCGCGGTCTTGGGGTGTCATATACTGAGATGTGAGGGGGGCTCTCCATCTTGGGGTGTCATATACTGAGATATCAGGGGGGCTCCCTGTAATGGGGTGTCATACACTGAGATGTCAGGGGGGCTCGCGGTCTTGGGGTGTCTTCTACTGAGATGAAGAGGGGGGCTCCGTCTTAACGCATCAGCGTCAGGCTCTGCGGCTGTCCCAGGCAGGCCAGTGTCTCCCCACCAGCAGCATCCCTCACACTGACTCAGGCGTGCAGAGGTCGTGCTGCCGCTCCTTGGGGGGTGGGGCCGGTCTCAGGTTGTTCCATGCCGCCCTCCCACAGCCCCCTTAGCTGGGATATTTCTGAGGGGCTCCGCACGTCTCCTGCCAGTTCTCCTTTGTGACGAGCCAAGGACACGGGGGAGATCTTTATGCGGATGGAGCGCTGCTTCCTTTTGGAGACCTAACAGAAAATGCAGGCTTACCAGCCAGACAATTTCTCCTCCACGCATCAATATTGCGTACATACACGGAATCCTGGGGCGACATACAGGAGGAATTACCAATGCATCAACTCATACAGTACCTGCATATAATGGGTAACGGCTCCCATATTATACACTGGCTAGCACAGGCTCTTCTCGTACACACACAACAATCTACGCAGCCATTGCGGGATAAATGGGCGGCTACCCGAGAGAGGGGATGGACTGACAAGGAGTGGACTATGGTATTGGCCGGCCCTGTAAACATCCCACGTAATTCACGCTTCAAAATAATACAATTTTATATCCTACACCAGGTATTTCTGTCACCAGATAAGATTAACAGGTATTTCACGACTACCACCGCTAGCTGCCCTCGATGCACCCTGGTTGGCGCGGACATTTTACACATGCTCTGGAGTTGCCCCACTCTTGCTACATATTGGAATGAGGTGATGACCCTGTTAACGCAAAGCGCTGGCGCAGGCCTACCCCATACATGGGAAGCATGCATCCTGGGGTTGTATAAAAGGACTAAACTGAATAAAGTGCCGGCCAGATTCTGGGATCTAGGGCTCATCACTGCCAAACGCATGCTCACCAAGCATTGGAAGAAGGGTGAACCTCCGCTCACTAAATATTGGTGTACTTCCTTTACTAAGTGGACGAGGGCTGAAAGCATCACACTACACCGAGAAGAAACTGCAGGTTTAAGGAAGTTTCCAATCGCGCAACTTTGGGATGATACCCTGGGATCCTTTCAACAGGCAAGCTTGGCTCAAGGGCTCACTTAGGAGATAGCACACTAGAAGAGACACATGCCCATGAGATGAGACACTGACATACAGCTAGGCTGTGCTGTCCCCCCGGCACATACGAGCCTCAAGAGTTAACATCACGGCTCCTCCTGGTTGGTGATAGATCAACCCCCCCCTGTTCCATTGAGCGACGATTGCAATGTACTCCTGCCACACTGCTCACGGACCCGGACACTCACCTTCACAGCTGCACACTGACCCACCTAATGACACGACTTATCCCCCCCATTTTTTTTCTTTCCACCCCACTCAGCGATCACTCCGTGGTACCTGGTACCCTGTCCTTTTTCTTCCCTGGTTTGTCCTATTTGACCTCTTGTCCCCGATGGGGTCTTGTTTGGACGTTACTGTGGCAGATTCCACTGCCATATTTGTTATAATGTTGAATATGTTGAATTGGAGAACAGACCACATCCGATGTTCGGTACTCCTGATCACACACCACACATGGTGCTACCACACACTGCAAATCAGGAATTACGTAAACACGAAACAAAGCCGCAAGTACATGCCACCTCCCACTGAACTTTACTCCACAATGCCCTAAGGTCACATTGCCACGCGTGCAGAAAGCTATTATACCCATTGCAGTTAGGTTATCTATTAACGTTGGCATAGCCTTTCTAATTAGAGACTTGATACACGTAGCAACTGTTTTGATGAGAGCTGCCATTGTAATATCTCGTTGTAACTCTTTTATGTGCAAATGTACGTGAAATACGCCCTATCCTTTTATATTGGCATTGTATATCTATGTGTCAACCGACTGTTTACATAAACCAATAAAATATATTTAAAAAAAAATAAACAGATTACATTGTTAAAAAACAGATTATTACACCAAGAGTGCAAATGTTTGTGAACACAAATAAACTGAGAAGTATGCTCAGATGGAGGGCTTTAGCTCTTCGCCTCTACTTTTGTCTTTTTAGAAGAGGGCTCTAAATGTGCTTTGAAGCAAAGTTCTAGCTACTACAAATGGTACATTGGTCTTTGTGTAAAAAATGAATGCCTCTTCGAGGCATGCATTAACTTTGAGAAAAGATGTATTTTCTAAAAACATTTCCCACTTTGCATGTATGCTGTTCTATATGGAACACATACAAAGTTAGAAAAGTGTTAAACCATGTCTGATCATAGTATGTTGTACTAAAAAGATACCCTTCCAGTACAAAATCTATGCTTGACATCATGTACACACCCTTCCATTATGTTTTTGCTGAGTGAAACTTAGCACATCTGCAACCTCAATTTGCACCTTTCCCTGAGGTAACTTTACATATTGGGAATGTACACTTTTATATATGCCCTTTGTGATGACTGGTGTGAGCCATAAAATTAAAGAGCAGCCCTCACGTGGGGCGGGGCCACACAAGATTGGTGGTTTTGCCTGTCAAGAACAGGACACACATGAAATTCCTGTCCGCAGTATTTTTTCTATTTTTTCTAATCATTTCGGCAAAAGTCATTCATTGAAAGTGACATCATTTTAATTAATGATTTACAAGAAACCCAGACAGCAGCTAATTGGATCCGAGTGTATTATGTGACTGGTGGCTGCAGTGGCCTATCCTAAGCACCTTGTGGGGTGATGGATGGAGGGAGGAGGGGAGAAGAGATCCAGGTAATGGAACTCTCCCAGCCACGGAGCTTGTTCACTCCTGGCGCGTTCCCGCCTCACGGAGGCATGGGAACCCTCGTGCATGTACACATTGCCCTTCAGTGGGATGTTACGAACCTTTATCCGAGGACCAGAGCGTCTTTTCCGACAGCAGATACTGCACTATTCGAATGTTGAAATAACTGCCTTTGAATGCTTTTAAAGTGCCGCTCATAACAAAACACACTTTGAGATAACTACTTCAAAGTGTTTAACGGAAATCTAATCACATAAAATGGTGCCAAGTGATGCACAGTCGTTTTACTAGTTTAAAAAAATTGGATATCAAATATTGTGATTCAAGGGGGGGCTCGCCATCTTGAGATGTCATATAATGAGAAAAGAGGGAGGCTTGCTATTTTGGGGTGTCATATACTGAGAGCTGAGGGGGGCTCACGGTCTAGGGGTGTCATATACTGGGATGTCAGGGGGGCTCTCCGTCTTGGGGTGTCATATACTGAGATGTCAGGGGGGCTCTCTGTCTTGGGGTGTCATATACTGAGATGTCAGGGGGCTCGTTGTCTTGGGGTGTCATATACTGAGATGTCAGGGGGCTCTCCGTCTTGGGGTGTCATATACTGAGATGTCAGGGGGTTCTCCGTCTTGGGGTGTCATAGCATGAGATGTCAGGGGAGCTTTGCCATCTTGGGGTGTCATATACTGAGATGTCAGGGGGCTCTCCGTCTTGGGGTGTCATATACTGAGATGTCAGGGAGGCTCGCCGTCTTGGGGTGTCATATACTGAGATGTCAGGGGGGCTCTCTGTCTTAGGGTGTCATATAATGAGATGTCAGGGGGGCTCTCCGTCTTGGGGTGTCATATACTGAGATGTCAGGGGGCTTGCTGTCTTGGGGTGTCATTTACTGAGATGCCAGGGGGGCTCTCCGTCTTGGGGTGTCATATTCTGAGATGTCGGGGGGCTCTCCGTCTTGGGGTGTCATATACTGAGATGTCCATGGGGCTCGCCATCTTGGGGTGTCATATACTGAGTGAGATGTGAGGGTGACTCGCGGTCTTGGGGTGTCATATACTGAGACCTCAGGAGGTTCTCCGTCTTGGGGTGTCATATATTGAGATGTCGGGGGGGCTCGCTGTCTTGGGGTGTCATATACTGAGATGTCAGGGGGACTCTCCGTCTCGTTGTGTCATATACTGAGATGTCAGGGGGGCTCGCCGCTCCTTGGGGTGTCATATACTGAGATGTCAGGGGGGCTTGCCGTCTTGGGGTGTCATATACTGAGATGTCAGGGGGGCTCTCCGTCTTGGGGTGTCATATACTGAGATGTCCATGGGGCTCGCCATCTTGGGGTGTCATATACTGAGTGAGATGTGAGGGTGACTCGCGGTCTTGGGGTGTCATATACTGAGACCTCAGGGGGTTCTCCGTCTTGGGGTGTCATATATTGAGATGTCGGGGGGGCTCGCTGTCTTGGGGTGTCATATACTGAGATGTCAGGGGGACTCTCCGTCTTGGGGTGTCATATACTGAGATGTCAGGGGGGCTCGCCGCTCCTTGGGGTGTCATATACTGAGATGTCAGGGGGGCTTGCCGTCTTGGGGTGTCATATACTGAGATGTCAGGGAGGCTTGCCGTCTTCGGGTGTCAAATACTGAGTGAGCTGTGAGGGGGGCTCGCGGTCTTGGGGTGTCATATACTGAGATGTCAGAGGGTTCACCGTCTTCGGGTGTCATATATTGAGATGTCAGGGGGGCTTGCTGTCTTGGGGTGTTATATACTGGGATGTCAGGGGGGCTCTCCGTATTGGGGTGTCATATACTGAGATGTCAGGGGGGCTCGCCGTCTTGGGTTGTCATATACTGAGATGTCAGGGGGCTCGCCGTCTTGGGGTATCATATACTGAGATGTCAGGGGGGCTCTCCGTCTTGGGATGTCATATACTGAGATGTCAGGGGGGCTCGCTGTCTTGGGGTGTCATATACTGAGATGTCAGGGGGGCTCTCCGTCTTGGGGTGTCATATACTGAGATGTCAGGGGGGCTCTCCATTTTGGGATGTCATATGGGCTATCCGTCTTGGGGTGTCATATACTGAGATGTCAGGGGGGCTTGCCGTTTTGGGGTGCCATATACTGAGATGCAGGGGGGCTCGCGGTCTTGGGGTGTCATATACTGAGATGTGAGGGGGGCTCTCCATCTTGGGGTGTCATATACTGAGAAATCAGGGGGGCTCCCTGTAATGGGGTGTCATACACTGAGATGTCAGGGGGGCTCGTGGTCTCAGGGTGTCTTCTACTGAGATGAAGAGGGGGGCTCCGTCTTAACGCATCAGCGTCAGGCTCTGCGGCTGTCCCAGGAAGGCCAGTGTCTCCCCACCAGCAGCATCCCTCACACTGACTCAGGCGTGCAGAGGTCGTGCTGCCGCTCCTTGGGGGGTGGGGCCGGTCTCAGGTTGTTCCATGCAGCCCTCCCACAGCCCCCTTAGCTGGGATATTTCTGAGGGGCTCCGCACATCTCCTGCCAGTTCTCCTTTGTGACGAGCCAAGGGCAAGGGGGAGATCTTTATGCAGATGGAGCGCTGCTTCCTTTTGGAGACCTAACAGAAAATGCAGGCTTACCAGCCAGACAATTTCTCCTCCACGCATCAATATTGCGTACATACACGGAATCCTGGGGCGACATACAGGAGGAATTACCAATGCATCAACTCATACAGTACCTGCATATAATGGGTAACGGCTCCCATATTATACACTGGCTAGCACAGGCTCTTCTCGTACACACAAACCATAATCTACGCAGCCATTGCGGGATAAATGGGCGGCTACCCGAGAGAGGGGATGGACTGACAAGGAGTGGACTATGGTATTGGCCGGCCCTGTAAACATCCCACGTAATTCACGCTTCAAAATAATACAATTTTATATCCTACACCAGGTATTTCTGTCACCAGATAAGATTAACAGGTATTTCACGACTACCACCGCTAGCTGCCCTCGATGCACCCTGGTTGGCGCGGACATTTTACACATGCTCTGGAGTTGCCCCACTCTTGCTACATATTGGAATGAGGTGATGACCCTGTTAACGCAAAGCGCTGGCGCAGGCCTACCCCATACATGGGAAGCATGCATCCGACAGGAAGAGGTGTGGCGCCGCGGCCAGGGCGACTGACGCTGGAATCTGGAGACCACGGTTCGTTCCCCGGCTCCGGCGGCAGGTTAGCCCAGCACCATGCGACTCTGGGCAATAGCTCGCTTAATCTTCCCGACGGCCCCCAGCGCCTAGAGACCCTTACGGGTGATTGTGCGCTTTACAAATGTGGACTTTACTTTACTTTACTTTATAAAAGGACTAAACTGAATAAAGTGCCGGCCAGATTCTGGGATCTAGGGCTCATCACTGCCAAACGCATGCTCACCAAGCATTGGAAGAAGGGTGAACCTCCGCTCACTAAATATTGGTGTACTTCCTTTACTAAGTGGACGAGGGCTGAAAGCATCACACTACACCGAGAAGAAACTGCAGGTTTAAGGAAGTTTCCAATCGCGCAACTTTGGGATGATACCCTGGGATCCTTTCAACAGGCAAGCTTGGCTCAAGGGCTCACTTAGGAGATAGCACACTAGAAGAGACACATGCCCATGAGATGAGACACTGACATACAGCTAGGCTGTGCTGTCCCCCCGGCACATACGAGCCCCAAGAGTTAACATTACGGCTCCTCCTGGTTGGTGATAGATCAACCCCCCCCTATTCCATTGAGCGACGATTGCAATGTACTCCTGCCACACTGCTCACGGACCCGGACACTCACCTTCACAGCTGCACACTGACCCACCTAATGACACGACTTATCCCCCCCATTTTTTTTCTTTCCACCCCACTCAGCGATCACTCCGTGGTACCTGGTACCCTGTCCTTTTTCTTCCCTGGTTTGTCCTATTTGACCTCTTGTCCCCGATGGGGTCTTGTTTGGACGTTACTGTGGCAGATTCCACTGCCATATTTGTTATAATGTTGAATATGTTGAATTGGAGAACAGACCACATCCGATGTTCGGTACTCCTGATCACACACCACACATGGTGCTAGCACACACTGCAAATCAGGAATTACGTAAACACGAAACAGAGCAGCAAGTACATGCCACCTCCCACTGAACTTTACTCCAGAATGCCCTAAGGTCACATTGCCACGCGTGCAGAAAGCTATTATACCCATTGCAGTTAGGTTATCTATTAACGTTGGCATAGCCTTTCTAATTAGAGACTTGATACACGTAGCAACTGTTTTGATGAGTGCTGCCATTGTAATATCTCGTTGTAACTCTTTTATGTGCAAATGTACGTGAAATACGCCCTATCCTTTTATATTGGCATTGTATATCTATGTGTCAACCGACTGTTTACATAAACCAATAAAATATATTAAAAAATAAATAAACAGATTACATTGTTAAAAAACAGATTATTACACCAAGAGTGCAAATGTTTGTGAACACAAAAAAACTGAGAAGTATGCTCAGATGGAGGGCTATAGCTCTTCGCCTCTACTTTTGTCTTTTTAGAAGAGGGCTCTAAATGTGCTTTGAAGCAAAGTTCTAGCTACTACAAATGGTACATTGGTCTTTGTGTAAAAAATGAATGCCTCTTCGAGGCATGCATTAACTTTGAGAAAAGATGTATTTTCTAAAAACATTTCCCACTTTGCATGTATGCTGTTCTATATGGAACACATACAAAGTTAGAAAAGTGTTAAACCATGTCTGATCATAGTATGTTGTACTAAAAAGATACCCTTCCAGTACAAAATCTATGCTTGACATCATGTACACACCCTTCCATTATGTTTTTGCTGAGTGAAACTTAGCACATCTGCAACCTCAATTTGCACCTTTCCCTGAGGTAACTTTACATATTGGGAATGTACACTTTTATATATGCCCTTTGTGATGACTGGTGTGAGCCATAAAATTAAAGAGCAGCCCTCACGTGGGGCGGGGCCACACAAGATTGGTGGTTTTGCCTGTTAAGAACAGGACACACATGAAATTCCTGTCCGCAGTATTTTTTCTATTTTTTCTAATCATTTCGGCAAAAGTCATTCATTGAAAGTGACATCATTTTAATTAATGATTTACAAGAAACCCAGACAGCAGCTAATTGGATCCGAGTGTATTATGTGACCGGTGGCTGCAGATGCCTATCCTAAGCACCTTGTGGGGTGATGGATGGAGGGAGGAGGGGAGAAGAGATCCAGGTAATGGAACTCTCCCAGCCACGGAGCTTGTTCACTCCTGGCGCGTTCCCGCCTCACGGAGGCATGGGAACCCTCGTGCATGCACACATTGCCCTTCAGTGGGATGTTACGAACCTTTATCCGAGGACCAGAGCGTCTTTTCCGACAGCAGATACTGCACTATTCGAATGTTGAAATAACTGCCTTTGAATGCTTTTAAAGTGCCGCTCATAACAAAACACACTTTGAGATAACTACTTCAAAGTGTTTAACGGAAATCTAATCACATAAAATGGTGCCAAGTGATGCACAGTCGTTTTACTAGTTTAAAAAAACTTGGATATCAAATATTGTGATATATGGGGTGTCATATACTGAGATGTCAGGGGGCTCTCCGTCTTGGGGTGTCATATACTGAGATGTCAGGGAGGCTCGCCGTCTTGGTGTGTCATATACTGAGATGTCAGGGGGGCTCTCTGTCTTAGGGTGTCATATACTGAGATGTCAGGGGGGCTCTCCGTCTTGGGGTGTCATATACTGAGATGTCAGGGGGCTCGCTGTCTTGGGGTGTCATTTACTGAGATGCCAGGGGGGCTCTCCGTCTTGGGGTGTCATATTCTGAGATGTCGGGGGGCTCTCCGTCTTGGGGTGTCATATACTGAGATGTCCATGGGGCTCGCCATCTTGGGGTGTCATATACTGAGTGAGATGTGAGGGTGACTCGCGGTCTTGGGGTGTCATATACTGAGACCTCAGGGGGTTCTCCGTCTTGGGGTGTCATATATTGAGATGTCGGGGGGCTCGCTGTCTTGGGGTGTCATATACTGAGATGTCAGGGGGACTCTCCGTCTTGGGGTCTCATATACTGAGATGTCAGGGGGGCTCGCCGCTCCTTGGGGTGTCATATACTGAGATGTCAGGGGGGCTTGCCGTCTTGGGGTGTCATATACTGAGATGTCAGGGGGGCTTGCCGTCTTGGGGTGTCAAATACTGAGTGAGCTGTGAGGGGGGCTCGCGGTCTTGGGGTGTCATATACTGAGATGTCAGAGGGTTCACCGTCTTGGGGTGTCATATATTGAGATGTCAGGGGGGCTTGCTGTCTTGGGGTGTCATATACTGGGATGTCAGGGGGGCTCTCCGTATTGGGGTGTCATATACTGAGATGTCAGGGGGCTCGCCGTCTTGGGTTGTCATATACTGAGATGTCAGGGGGGCTCGCCGTCTTGGGGTGTCATATACTGAGATGTCAGGGGGGCTCTCCGTCTTGGGATGTCATATACTGAGATGTCAGGGGGGCTCTCCGTCTTGGGGTGTCATATACTGAGATGTCAGGGGGGCTCTCCATCTTGGGATGTCATATGGGCTCTCCGTCTTGGGGTGTCATATACTGAGATGTCATGGGGGCTTGCCGTCTTGGGGTGCCATATACTGAGATGCAGGGGGGCTCGCGGTCTTGGGGTACCATATACTGAGATGTGAGGGGGCTCTCCATCTTGGGGTGTCATATACTGAGATATCAGGGGGGCTCCCTGTAATGGGGTGTCATATACTGAGATGTCAGGGGGGCTCGCGGTCTTGGGGTGTCTTCTACTGAGATGAAGAGGGGGGCTCTGTCTTAACGCATCAGCGTCAGGCTCTGCGGCTGTCCCAGGCAGGCCAGTGTCTCCCCACCAGCAGTATCCCTCACACTGACTCAGGCGTGCGGAGGTCGTGCTGCCGCTCCTTGGGGGGTGGGGCCGGTCTCAGGTTGTTCCATGCAGCCCTCCCACAGCCCCCGTAGCTGGGATATATCTGAGGGGCTCCGAACGTCTCCCAGTTCTACTTTGTGACGAGCCAAGGTCTCGGGGAGATCTTTATGCGGATGGAGCGCTGCTTCCTTTTGGAGACCTAACAGAAAATGCAGGCTTACCAGCCAGACAATTTCTCCTCCACGCATCAATATTGCGTACATACACGGAATCCTGGGGCGACATACAGGAGGAATTACCAATGCATCAACTCATACAGTACCTGCATATAATGGGTAACGGCTCCCATATTATACACTGGCTAGCACAGGCTCTTCTCGTACACACACAACAATCCACGCAGCCATTGCGGGATAAATGGGCGGCTACCCGAGAGAGGGGATGGACTGACAAGGAGTGGACTATGGTATTGGTCGGCCCTGTAAACATCCCACGTAATTCACGCTTCACAATATTACAATTTTATATCCTACACCAGGTATTTCTGTCACCAGATAAGATTAACAGGTATTTCACGACTACCACCGCTAGCTGCCCTCGATGCACCCTGGTTGGCGCGGACATTTTACACATGCTCTGGAGTTGCCCCACGCTTGCTACATATTGGAATGAGGTGATGACCCTGTTAACGCAAAGCGCTGGCGCAGGCCTACCCCATACATGGGAAGCATGCATCCTGGGGTTGTATAAAAGGACTAAACTGAATAAAGTGCCGGCCAGATTCTGGGATCTAGGGCTCATCACTGCCAAACGCATGCTCACCAAGCATTGGAAGAAGAGTGAACCTCCGCTCACTAAATATTGGTGTACTTCTTTTACTAAGTGGACGAGGGCTGAAAGCATCACACTACACCGAGAAGAAACTGCAGGTTTAAGGAAGTTTCCAATCGCGCAACTTTGGGATGATACCCTGGGATCCTTTCAACAGGCAAGCTTGGCTCAAGGGCTCACTTAGGCGATAGCACACTAGAAGAGACACATGCCCATGAGATGAGACACTGACGTACAGCTAGGCTGTGCTGTCCCCCCGGCACATACGAGCCCCAAGAGTTAACATCACGGCTCCTCCCGGTTGGTGATAGATCTACCCCCCCCTGTTCCATTGAGCGACGATTGCAACGTACTCCTGCCACACTGCTCACGGACGCGGACACTCACCTTCACAGCTGCACACTGACCCACCTAATGACACGACTTAGCCCCCCCATTTTTTTTTCTTTCCACCCCACTCAGCGATCACTCCGTGGTACCTGGTACCCTGTCCTTTTTCTTCCCTGGTTTGTCCTATTTGACCTCTTGTCCCCGATGGGGCCTTGTTTGGACGTTACTGTGGCAGATTCCACTGCCATATTTGTTATAATGTTGAATATGTTGAATTGGAGAACAGACCCCATCCGATGTTCGGTACTCCTGATCACACACCACACCTGGTGCTACCACACGCTGCAAATCAGGAATTACGTAAACACAAAACAGAGCCGCAAGTACATGCCACTTCCCACTGAACTTTACTCCACAATGCCCTAAGGTCACATTGCCACGTGTGCAGAAAGCTATTATACCCATTGCAGTTAGGTTATCTATTAACGTTGGCATAGCCTTTCTAATTAGAGACTTGATACACGTAGCAACTGTTTTGATGAGTGCTGCCATTGTAATATCTCGTTGTAACTCTTTTATGTGCAAATGTACGTGAATTACTCCCTATCCTTTTATATTGGCATTGTATATCTATGTGTCAACCGACTGTTTACATAAACCAATAAAATATATTTAAAAAAAATAAACAGATTAAATTGTTAAAAAACAGATTATTACACCAAGAGTGCAAATGTTTGTGAACACAAAAAAACTGAGAAGTATGCTCAGATGGAGGGCTATAGCTCTTCGCCTCTACTTTTGTCTTTTTAGAAGAGGGCTCTAAATGTGCTTTGAAGCAAAGTTCTAGCTACTACAAATGGTACATTGGTCTTTGTGTAAAAAATGAATGCCTCTTCGAGGCATGCATTAACTTTGAGAAAAGATGTATTTTCTAAAAACATTTCCCACTTTGCATGTATGCTGTTCTATATGGAACACATACAAAGTTAGAAAAGTGTTAAACCATGTCTGATCATAGTATGTTGTACTAAAAAGATACCCTTCCAGTACAAAATCTATGCTTGACATCATGTACACACCCTTCCATTATGTTTTTGCTGAGTGAAACTTAGCACATCTGCAACCTCAATTTGCACCTTTCCCTGAGGTAACTTTACATATTGGGAATGTACACTTTTATATATGCCCTTTGTGATGACTGGTGTGAGCCATAAAATTAAAGAGCAGCCCTCACGTGGGGCGGGGCCACAAAAGATTGGTGGTTTTGCCTGTCAAGAACAGGACACACATGAAATTCCTGTCCGCAGTATTTTTTCTATTTTTTCTAATCATTTCGGCAAAAGTCATTCATTGAAAGTGACATCATTTTAATTAATGATTTACAAGAAACCCAGACAGCAGCTAATTGGATCCGAGTGTATTATGTGACTGGTGGCTGCAGTGGCCTATCCTAAGCACCTTGTGGGGTGATGGATGGAGGGAGGAGGGGAGAAGAGATCCAGGTAATGGAACTCTCCCAGCCACGGAGCTTGTTCGCTCCTGGCGCGTTCCCGCCTCACGGAGGCATGGGAACCCTCGTGCATGTACACATTGCCCTTCAGTGGGATGTTACGAACCTTTATCCGAGGACCAGAGCGTCTTTTCCGACAGCAGATACTGCACTATTCGAATGTTGAAAAAACTGCCTTTGAATGCTTTTAAAGTGCCGCTCATAACAAAACATACTTTGAGATAACTACTTCAAAGTGTTTAACGGAAATCTAATCACATAAAATGGTGCCAAGTGATGCACAGTCGTTTTACTAGTTTAAAAAAATTGGATATCAAATATTGTGATGCAAGGGGGGCTCGCCATCTTGAGATGTCATATAATGAGAAAAGAGGGAGGCTTGCTATTTTGGGGTGTCATATACTGAGAGCTGAGGGGGGCTCGCGGTCTAGGGGTGTCATATACTGAGATGTGAAGGGGGCTCTCCATCTTGGGGTGTCATATACTGGGATGTCAGGGGGGCTCTCCGTCTTGGGGTGTCATATACTGAGATGTCAGGGGGGCTCTCCGTCTTGGGGTGTCATATACTGAGATGTCAGGGGGGCTCATTGTCTTGGGGTGTCATATACTGAGATGTCAGGGGGGCTCTCCGTCTTGGGGTGTCATATACTGAGATGTCAGGGGGTTCTCCGTCTTGGGGTGTCATAGAATGAGATGTCAGGGGGGCTTTGCCGTCTTGGGGTGTCATATACTGAGATGTCAGGGGGCTCTCCGTCTTGGGGTGTCATATACTGAGATGTCAGGGAGGCTCGCCGTCTAGGGGTGTCATATACTGAGATGTCAGGGGGGCTCTCTGTCTTAGGGTGTCATATACTGAGATGTCAGGGGGGCTCTCCGTCTTGGGGTGTCATATACTGAGATGTCAGGGGGCTCGCTGTCTTGGGGTGTCATTTACTGAGATGCCAGGGGTGCTCTCCGTCTTGGGGTGTCATATTCTGAGATGTCGGGGGGCTCTCCGTTTTGGGGTGTCATATACTGAGATGTCCATGGGGCTCGCCATCTTGGGGTGTCATATACTGAGTGAGATGTGAGGGTGACTCGCGGTCTAGGGGTGTCATATACTGAGACCTCAGGGGGTTCTCCGTCTTGGGGTGTCATATATTGAGATGTCGGGGGGGCTCGCTGTCTTGGGGTGTCATATACTGAGATGTCAGGGGGACTCTCCGTCTTGGGGTGTCATATACTGAGATGTCAGGGGGGCTCGCCGCTCCTTTGGGTGTCATATACTGAGATGTCAGGGGGGCTTGCCGTCTTGGGGTATCATATACTGAGATGTCAGGGGGGCTTGCCGTCTTGGGGTGTCAAATACTGAGTGAGCTGTGAGGGGGGCTCGCGGTCTTGGGGTGTCATATACTGAGATGTCAGAGGGTTCACCGTCTTGGGGTGTCATATATTGAGATGTCAGGGGGGCTTGCTGTCTTGGGGTGTCATATACTGGGATGTCAGGGGGGCTCTCCGTATTGGGGTGTCATATACTGAGATGTCAGGGGGGCTGCCGTCTTGGGTTGTCATATACTGAGATGTCAGGGGGGCTCGCCGTCTTGGGGTGTCATATACTGAGATGTCAGGGGGGCTCTCCGTCTTGGGATGTCATATACTGAGATGTCAGGGGGGCTCGCTGTCTTGGGGTGTCATATACTGAGATGTCAGGGGGGCTCTCCGTCTTGGGGTGTCATATACTGAGATGTCAGGGGGGCTCTCCATCTTGGGATGTCATATGGGCTCTCCGTCTTGGTGTGTCATATACTGAGATGTCAGGGGGGCTTGCCGTCTTGGGGTGCCATATACTGATATGCAGGGGGGCTCGCGGTCTTGGGGTGTCATATACTGAGATGTGAGGAGAGTTCTCCGTCTTGGGGTGTCATATACTGAGATATCAGGGGGGCTCCCTGTAATGGGGTGTCATATACTGAGATGTCAGGGGGGCTCGCGGTCTTGGGGTGTCTTCTACTGAGATGAAGAGGGGGGCTCCGTCTTAACGCATCAGCGTCAGGCTCTGCAGCTGTCCCAGGCAGGGCAGTGTCTCCCCACCAGCAGCATCCCTCACACTGACTCAGGCGTGCGGAGGTCGTGCTGCCGCTCCTTGGGGGGTGGGGCCGGTCTCAGGTTGTTCCATGCAGCCCTCCCACAGCCCTCGTAGCTGGGATATATCTGAGGGGCTCCGCACGTCTCCTGCCAGTTCTTCTTTGTGACGAGCCATGGGCACGGGGGAGGCTACAGCAATAAGATGCTTTTCCTGCCAGTGTGTGCCATTGTGCTACAGTCCACCTTTGACCCCACGGACTCCTCTGCCTATTATGACAAAATCCTATCCCACAGCGGGATGCTGGCGAGGAAAGAAGGGTAAAGTGCGAGGCTTCTGCACGGCTGACACGAAGCTGGGAAGAACTTAAACGAGATAAGCAGTAGTAACAATTAAAAAAAAAACTTTGAATTAATGACTTATTAAAATAGGCATTCCTGATGCCGGGAAGACATGCACTTTATTAAAGGTCACCACTATTCGAATGTTGAAATAACTGCCTTTGAATGCTTTTAAAGTACCGCTCATAAAAAACCCACTTTGAGATAACTACTTCAAAGTGTTTAACGGAAATCTAATCACATAAAATGGTGCCAAGTGATGCACAGTCGTTTTATTAGTTTAAAAAAATGGATATCAAATATTGAGATGCAAGGGGGGCTCGCCATCTTGAGATGTCATATAATGAGAAAAGAGGGAGGCTTGCTATTTTGGGGTGTCATATACTGAGAGGTGAGGGGGGCTCGCGGTCTTCGGGTGTCATATACTGAGATGTGAAGGAGGCTCTCCGTCTTGGGGTGTCATATACTGGGATGTCAGGGGGGCTCTCCGTCTTGGGGTGTCATATACTGAGATGTCAGGGGGGCTCTCCGTCTTGGGGTGTCATATACTGAGATGTTAGGGGGGCTTCGCCGTCTTGGGGTGTCATATACTGAGATGTCAGGGGGCTCTCCGTCTTGGGGTGTCATATACTGAGATGTCAGGGGGGCTCTCCGTCTTGGGGTGTCATATACTGAGATGTCAGGGGGGCTCTCTGTCTTAGGGTGTTATATACTGAGATGTCAGGGGGGCTCGCCGTCTTGGGGTGTCATATACTGAGATGTCGGGGGGCTCGCCGTCTTGAGGTGTCATATACTGAGATGTCAGGGGGGCTCTCCATCTTGGGGTGTCATATACTGAGATTTCAGGGGGGCTCTCCGTCTTGGGGTGTCATATTCTGAGATGTCGGGGGGCTCTCCGTCTTGGGGTGTCATATACTGAGATGTCAGTGGGGCTCGACGTCTTGGGGTGTCATATACTGAGTGAGATGTGAGGGTGGCTCGCGGTCTTGGCGTGTCATATCCTGAGACCTCAGGGGGTTCTCCGTCTTGGGGTGTCATATATTGAGATGTCAGGGGGGCTCGCCATCTTGGGGTGTCATATACTGAGATGTCGGGGGCTCTCCGTCTTGGGGTGTCATATACTGAGATGTCAGGGGGGCTCGCGGCACCTTAGGGTGTCATATACTGAGATGTCAGGGGGGCTTTCCGTCTTAGGGTGTCATATACTGAGATGTCAGGGGGGCTTGCCGTCTTGGGGTGTCAAATACTGAGTGAGATGTGAGGGGGGCTCGCGGTCTTGGGGTGTCATATACTGAGATGTCAGGGGGTTCACCGTCTTGGGGTGTCATATATTGAGATATCAGGGGGGCTAGCAGTCTTGGGGTGTCATATACTGAGATGTCAGAGGGGCTCTCCGTATTGGGGTGTCATTTAATGAGATGTCAGGGGGCTCGCCGTCGTAGGTTGTCATATACTGAGATGTCAGGGGGCTCGCCGTCTTGGGGTGTCACATACTGAGATGTCAG
This sequence comes from Lissotriton helveticus, assembly GCF_964261635.1. Lineage (NCBI taxonomy): Eukaryota > Metazoa > Chordata > Amphibia > Caudata > Salamandridae > Lissotriton > Lissotriton helveticus. The sequence goes on along the minus strand of NC_136070.1, from coordinate 130,590,121 downwards.
GGGGGCTCTCCGTCTTGGGGTGTCATATACTGAGATGTCAGGGGGGCTCGCTGACTTGGGGTGTCATATACTGAGATGTCAGGGGGGCTCTCCGTCTTGGGGTGTCATATACTGAGATGTAAGGGGGGCTCTCCATCTTGGGATGTCATATGGGCTCTCCATCTTCGGGTGTCATATACTGAGATGTCGGGGGCTCGCCGTCTTGGGGTGTCATATACTGAGATGCCAGGGGGGCTCGCGGTCTTGGGGTGTCATATACTGAGATGTCAGGGGGGCTCTCTGTCTAGGGGTGTCATATACTGAGATGTCAGGGGGGCTCTCTGTAATGGGGTGTCATATACTGAGATGTCAGGGGGGCTCTCCGTCTTGGGGTGTCATATTCTGAGATGTCAGTGGGGCTCGCCGTCTTGGGGTGTCATATACTGAGTGAGATGTGAGGGTGGCTCGCGGTCTTGGGGTGTCATATACTGAGCCCTCAGGGGGTTCTCTGTCTTGGGGTGTCATATATTGAGATGTCAGGGGGGCTCGCCGTCTTGGGGTGTCATATACTGAGATGTCAGGGGGGCTCTCCGTCTTGGGGTGTCATATACTGAGATGTCAGGGGGGCTCATTGTCTTGGGGTGTCATATACTGAGATGTCAGGGGGGCTCTCCGTCTTGGGGTGTCATATACTGAGATGTCAGGGGGTTCTCCGTCTTGGGGTGTCATAGAATGAGATATCAGGGGGGCTTTGCCGTCTTGGGGTGTCATATACTGAGATGTCAGGGGGCTCTCCGTCTTGGGGTGTCATATACTGAGATGTCAGGGAGGCTCGCCGTCTTGGGGTGTCATATACTGAGATGTCAGGGGGGCTCTCTGTCTTAGGGTGTCATATACTGAGATGTCAGGGGGGCTCTCCGTCTTGGGGTGTCATATACTGAGATGTCAGGGGGCTCGCTGTCTTGGGGTGTCATTTACTGAGATGCCAGGGGTGCTCTCCGTCTTGGGGTGTCATATTCTGAGATGTCGGGGGGCTCTCCGTTTTGGGGTGTCATATACTGAGATGTCCATGGGGCTCGCCATCTTGGGGTGTCATATACTGAGTGAGATGTGAGGGTGACTCGCGGTCTAGGGGTGTCATATACTGAGACCTCAGGGGGTTCTCCGTCTTGGGGTGTCATATATTGAGATGTCGGGGGGGCTCGCTGTCTTGGGGTGTCATATACAGAGATGTCAGGGGGACTCTCCGTCTTGGGGTGTCATATACTGAAATGTCAGGGGGGCTCGCCGCTCCTTTGGGTGTCATATACTGAGATGTCAGGGGGGCTTGCCGTCTTGGGGTATCATATACTGAGATGTCAGGGGGGCTTGCCGTCTTGGGGTGTCAAATACTGAGTGAGCTGTGAGGGGGGCTCGCGGTCTTGGGGTGTCATATACTGAGATGTCAGAGGGTTCACCGTCTTGGGGTGTCATATATTGAGATGTCAGGGGGGCTTGCTGTCTTGGGGTGTCATATACTGGGATGTCAGGGGGGCTCTCCGTATTGGGGTGTCATATACTGAGATGTCAGGGGGGCTCGCCGTCTTGGGTTGTCATATACTGAGATGTCAGGGGGGCTCGCCGTCTTGGGGTGTCATATACTGAGATGTCAGGGGGGCTCTCCGTCTTGGGATGTCATATACTGAGATGTCAGGGGGGCTCGCTGTCTTGGGGTGTCATATACTGAGATGTCAGGGGGGCTCTCCGTCTTGGGGAGTCATATACTGAGATGTCAGGGGGGCTCTCCATCTTGGGATGTCATATGGGCTCTCCGTCTTGGTGTGTCATATACTGAGATGTCAGGGGGGCTTGCCGTCTTGGGGTGCCATATACTGAGATGCAGGGGGGCTCGCGGTCTTGGGGTGTCATATACTGAGATGTGAGGGGAGTTCTCCGTCTTGGGGTGTCATATACTGAGATATCAGGGGGGCTCCCTGTAATGGGGTGTCATATACTGAGATGTCAGGGGGGCTCGCGGTCTTGGGGTGTCTTCTACTGAGATGAAGAGGGGGGCTCCGTCTTAACGCATCAGCGTCAGGCTCTGCAGCTGTCCCAGGCAGGGCAGTGTCTCCGCCACCAGCAGCATCCCTCACACTGACTCAGGCGTGCGGAGGTCGTGCTGCCGCTCCTTGGGGGGTGGGGCCGGTCTCAGGTTGTTCCATGCAGCCCTCCCACAGCCCTCGTAGCTGGGATATATCTGAGGGGCTCCGCACGTCTCCTGCCAGTTCTCCTTTGTGACGAGCCATGGGCACGGGGGAGGCTACACCAATAAGATGCTTTTCCTGCCAGTGTGTGCCATTGTGCTACAGTCCACCTTTGACCCCACGGACTCCTCTGCCTATTATGACAAAATCCTATCCCACAGCGGGATGCTGGCGAGGAAAGAAGGGTAAAGTGCGAGGCTTCTGCACGGCTGACACGAAGCTGGGAAGAACTTAAACGAGATAAGCAGTAGTAACAATTAAAAAAAAAAATTTGAATTAATGACTTATTAAAATAGGCATTCCTGATGCCGGGAAGACATGCACTTTATTAAAGGTCACCACTATTCGAATGTTGAAATAACTGCCTTTGAATGCTTTTAAAGTACCGCTCATAAAAAACCCACTTTGAGATAACTACTTCAAAGTGTTTAACGGAAATCTAATCACATAAAATGGTGCCAAGTGATGCACAGTCGTTTTATTAGTTTAAAAAAATGGATATCAAATATTGAGATGCAAGGGGGGCTCGCCATCTTGAGATGTCATATAATGAGAAAAGAGGGAGGCTTGCTATTTTGGGGTGTCATATACTGAGAGGTGAGGGGGGCTCGCGGTCTTCGGGTGTCATATACTGAGATGTGAAGGAGGCTCTCCGTCTTGGGGTGTCATATACTGGGATGTCAGGGGGGCTCTCCGTCCTGGGGTGTCATATACTGAGATGTCAGGGGGGCTCTCCGTCTTGGGGTGTCATATACTGAGATGTTAGGGGGGCTTCGCCGTCTTGGGGTGTCATATACTGAGATGTCAGGGGGCTCTCCGTCTTGGGGTGTCATATACTGAGATGTCAGGGGGGCTCTCCGTCTTGGGGTGTCATATACTGAGATGTCAGGGGGGCTCTCTGTCTTAGGGTGTTATATACTGATATGTCAGGGGGGCTCGCCGTCTTGGGGTGTCATATACTGAGATGTCGGGGGGCTCGCCGTCTTGAGGTGTCATATACTGAGATGTCAGGGGGGCTCTCCATCTTGGGGTGTCATATACTGAGATTTCAGGGGGGCTCTCCGTCTTGGGGTGTCATATTCTGGGATGTCGGGGGGCTCTCCGTCTTGGGGTGTCATATACTGAGATGTCAGTGGGGCTCGACGTCTTGGGGTGTCATATACTGAGTGAGATGTGAGGGTGGCTCGCGGTCTTGGCGTGTCATATCCTGAGACCTCAGGTGGTTCTCCGTCTTGGGGTGTCATATATTGAGATGTCAGGGGGGCTCGCCATCTTGGGGTGTCATATACTGAGATGTCGGGGGCTCTCCGTCTTGGGGTGTCATATACTGAGATGTCAGGGGGGCTCGCGGCACCTTAGGGTGTCATATACTGAGATGTCAGGGGGGCTTTCCGTCTTAGGGTGTCATATACTGAGATGTCAGGGGGGCTTGCCGTCTTGGGGTGTCAAATACTGAGTGAGATGTGAGGGGGGCTCGCGGTCTTGGGGTGTCATATACTGAGATGTCAGGGGGTTCACCGTCTTGGGGTGTCATATATTGAGATATCAGGGGGGCTAGCAGTCTTGGGGTGTCATATACTGAGATGTCAGAGGGGCTCTCCGTATTGGGGTGTCATTTAATGAGATGTCAGGGGGCTCGCCGTCTTAGGTTGTCATATACTGAGATGTCAGGGGGCTCGCCGTCTTGGGGTGTCACATACTGAGATGTCAGGGGGGCTCTCCGTCTTGGGGTGTCATATACTGAGATGTCAGGGGGGCTCGCTGCCTTGGGGTGTCATATACTGAGATGTCAGGGGGGCTCTCCGTCTTGGGGTGTCATATACTGAGATGTAAGGGGGTCTCTCCATCTTGGGATGTCATATGGGCTCTCCATCTTCGGGTGTCATATACTGAGATGTCGGGGGCTCGCCGTCTTGGGGTGTCATATACTGAGATGCCAGGGGGGCTCGCGGTCTTGGGGTGTCATATACTGAGATGTCAGGGGGGCTCTCTGTCTTGGGGTGTCATATACTGAGATGTCAGGGGGGCTCTCTGTAATGGGGTGTCATATACTGAGATGTCAGGGGGGCTCTCCGTCTTGGGGTGTCATATTCTGAGATGTCAGTGGGGCTCGCCGTCTTGGGGTGTCATATACTGAGTGAGATGTGAGGGTGGCTCGCGGTCTTGGGGTGTCATATACTGAGTCCTCAGGGGGTTCTCCGTCTTGGGGTGTCATATATTGAGATGTCAGGGGGGCTCGCCGTCTTGGGGTGTCATATACTGAGATGTCAGGGGGGCTCTCCGTCTTGGGGTGTCATATACTGAGATGTCAGGGGGGCTCATTGTCTTGGGGTGTCATATACTGAGATGTCAGGGGGGCTCTCCGTCTTGGGGTGTCATATACTGAGATGTCAGGGGGTTCTCCGTCTTGGGGTGTCATAGAATGAGATATCAGGGGGGCTTTGCCGTCTTGGGGTGTCATATACTGAGATGTCAGGGGGCTCTCCGTCTTGGGGTGTCATATACTGAGATGTCAGGGAGGCTCGCCGTCTTGGGGTGTCATATACTGAGATGTCAGGGGGGCTCTCTGTCTTAGGGTGTCATATACTGAGATGTCAGGGGGGCTCTCCGTCTTGGGGTGTCATATACTGAGATGTCAGGGGGCTCGCTGTCTTGGGGTGTCATTTACTGAGATGCCAGGGGGGCTCTCCGTCTTGGGGTGTCATATTCTGAGATGTCGGGGGGCTCTCCGTTTTGGGGTGTCATATACTGAGATGTCCATGGGGCTCGCCATCTTGGGGTGTCATATACTGAGTGAGATGTGAGGGTGACTCGCGGTCTAGGGGTGTCATATACTGAGACCTCAGGGGGTTCTCCGTCTTGGGGTGTCATATATTGAGATGTCGGGGGGGCTCGCTGTCTTGGGGTGTCATATACTGAGATGTCAGGGGGACTCTCCGTCTTGGGGTGTCATATACTGAGATGTCAGGGGGGCTCGCCGCTCCTTTGGGTGTCATATACTGAGATGTCAGGGGGGCTTGCCGTCTTGGGGTATCATATACTGAGATGTCAGGGGGGCTTGCCGTCTTGGGGTGTCAAATACTGAGTGAGCTGTGAGGGGGCTCGCGGTCTTGGGGTGACATATACTGAGATGTCAGAGGGTTCACCGTCTTGGGGTGTCATATATTGAGATGTCAGGGGGGCTTGCTGTCTTGGGGTGTCATATACTGGGATGTCAGGGGGGCTCTCCGTATTGGGGTGTCATATACTGAGATGTCAGGGGGGCTCGCCGTCTTGGGTTGTCATATACTGAGATGTCAGGGGGGCTCGCCGTCTTGGGGTGTCATATACTGAGATGTCAGGGGGGTCTCCGTCTTGGGATGTCATATACTGAGATGTCAGGGGGGCTCGCTGTCTTGGGGTGTCATATACTGAGATGTCAGGGGGGCTCTCCGTCTTGGGGTGTCATATACTGAGATGTCAGGGGGGCTCTCCATCTTGGGATGTCATATGGGCTCTCCGTCTTGGTGTGTCATATACTGAGATGTCAGGGGGGCTTGCCGTCTTGGGGTGCCATATACTGAGATGCAGGGGGGCTCACGGTCTTGGGGTGTCATATACTGAGATGTGAGGGGAGTTCTCCGTCTTGGGGTGTCATATACTGAGATATCAGGGGGGCTCCCTGTAATGGGGTGTCATATACTGAGATGTCAGGGGGGCTCGCGGTCTTGGGGTGTCTTCTACTGAGATGAAGAGGGGGGTTCCGTCTTAACGCATCAGCGTCAGGCTCTGCAGCTGTCCCAGGCAGGGCAGTGCCTCCCCACCAGCAGCATCCCTCACACTGACTCAGGCGTGCGGAGGTCGTGCTGCCGCTCCTTGGGGGGTGGGGCCGGTCTCAGGTTGTTCCATGCAGCCCTCCCACAGCCCTCGTAGCTGGGATATATCTGAGGGGCTCCGCACGTCTCCTGCCAGTTCTCCTTTGTGACGAGCCATGGGCACGGGGGAGGCTACACCAATAAGATACTTTTCCTGCCAGTGTGTGCCATTGTGCTACAGTCCACCTTTGACCCCACGGACTCCTCTGCCTATTATGACAAAATCCTATCCCACAGCGGGATGCTGGCGAGGAAAGAAGGGTAAAGTGCGAGGCTTCTGCACGGCTGACACGAAGCTGGGAAGAACTTAAACGAGATAAGCAGTAGTAACAATTAAAAAAAAAACTTTGAATTAATGACTTATTAAAATAGGCATTCCTGATGCCGGGAAGACATGCACTTTATTAAAGGTCACCACTATTCGAATGTTGAAATAACTGCCTTTGAATGCTTTTAAAGTACCGCTCATAAAAAACCCACTTTGAGATAACTACTTCAAAGTGTTTAACGGAAATCTAATCACATAAAATGGTGCCAAGTGATGCACAGTCGTTTTATTAGTTTAAAAAACATGGATATCAAATATTGAGATGCAAGGGGGGCTCGCCATCTTGAGATGTCATATAATGAGAAAAGAGGGAGGCTTGCTATTTTGGGGTGTCATATACTGAGAGGTGAGGGGGGCTTGCGGTCTTCGGGTGTCATATACTGAGATGTGAAGGGGGCTCTCCGTCTTGGGGTGTCATATACTGGGATGTCAGGGGGGCTCTCCGTCTTGGGGTGTCATATACTGAGATGTCAGGGGGGCTCTCCGTCTTGGGGTGTCATATACTGAGATGTCAGGGGGGCTTCGCCGTCTTGGAGTGTCATATACTGAGATGTCAGGGGGCTCTCCGTCTTGGGGTGTCATATACTGAGATGTCAGGGGGGCTCTCCGTCTTGGGGTGTCATATACTGAGATGTCAGGGAGGCTCTCTGTCTTAGGGTGTTATATACTGAGATGTCAGGGGGGCTCGCCGTCTTGGGGTGTCATATACTGAGATGTCGGGGGGCTCGCCGTCTTGAGGTGTCATATACTGAGATGTCAGGGGGGCTCTCCATCTTGGGGTGTCATATACTGAGATTTCAGGGGGGCTCTCCGTCTTGGGGTGTCATATTCTGAGATGTCGGGGGGCTCTCCGTCTTGGGGTGTCATATACTGAGATGTCAGTGGGGCTCGACGTCTTGGGGTGTCATATACTGAGTGAGATGTGAGAGTGGCTCGCGGTCTTGGCGTGTCATATCCTGAGACCTCAGGGGGTTCTCCGTCTTGGGGTGTCATATATTGAGATGTCAGGGGGGCTCGCCATCTTGGGGTGTCATATACTGAGATGTCGGGGGCTCTCCGTCTTGGGGTGTCATATACTGAGATGTCAGGGGGGCTCGCGGCACCTTAGGGTGTCATATACTGAGATGTCAGGGGGGCTTGCCGTCTTAGGGTGTCATATACTGAGATGTCAGGGGGGCTTGCCGTCTTGGGGTGTCAAATACTGAGTGAGATGTGAGGGGGGCTCGTGGTCTTGGGGTGTCATATACTGAGATGTCAGGGGGTTCACCGTCTTGGGGTGTCATATATTGAGATATCAGGGGGGCTAGCAGTCTTGGGGTGTCATATACTGAGATGTCAGAGGGGCTCTCCGTATTGGGGTGTCATTTAATGAGATGTCAGGGGGCTCGCCATCTTAGGTTGTCATATACTGAGATGTCAGGGGGCTCGCCGTCTTGGGGTGTCACATACTGAGATATCAGGGGGGCTCTCCGTCTTGGGGTGTCATATACTGAGATGTCAGGGGGGCTCGCTGCCTTGGGGTGTCATATACTGAGATGTCAGGGGGGCTCTCCGTCTTGGGGTGTCATATACTGAGATGTAAGGGGGGCTCTCCATCTTGGGATGTCATATGGGCTCTCCATCTTCGGGTGTCATATACTGAGATGTCGGGGGCTCGCCGTCTCTGGGTGTCATATACTGAGATGCAGGGGGGCTCGCGGTCTTGGGGTGTCATATACTGAGATGTCAGGGGGGCTCTCTGTCTTGGGGTGTCATATACTGAGATGTCAGGGGGGCTCTCTGTAATGGGGTGTCATATACTGAGATGTCAGGGGGGCTCTCCGTCTTGGGGTGTCATATTCTGAGATGTCAGTGGGGCTCGCCATCTTGGGGTGTCATATACTGAGTGAGATGTGAGGGTGGCTCGCGGTCTTGGGGTGTCATATACTGAGTCCTCAGGGGGTTCTCCGTCTTGGGGTGTCATATATTGAGATGTCAGGGGGCTCGCCGTCTTGGGGTGTCATATACTGAGATGTAAGGGGGGCTCTCCATCTTGGGATGTCATATGGGCTCTCCATCTTCGGGTGTCATATACTGAGATGTCGGGGGCTCGCCGTCTCTGGGTGTCATATACTGAGATGAAGGGGGGCTCGCGGTCTTGGGGTGTCATATACTGAGATGTCAGGGGGGCTCTCTGTCTTGGGGTGTCATATACTGAGATGTCGGGGGGCTCTCTGTAATGGGGTGTCATATACTGAGATGTCAGGGGGGCTCTCCGTCTTGGGGTGTCATATTCTGAGATGTCAGTGGGGCTCGCCATCTTGGGGTGTCATATACTGAGTGAGATGTGAGGGTGGCTCGCGGTCTTGGGGTGTCATATACTGAGTCCTCAGGGGGTTCTCCGTCTTGGGGTGTCATATATTGAGATGTCAGGGGGCTCGCCGTCTTGGGGTGTCATATACTGAGATGTCAGGGGGGCTCTCCATCTTGGGGTGTCATATACTGATATGTCAGGGGGGCTCGCCGCTCCTTGGGGTGTCATATACTGAGATGTCAGGGGGATTGCCATCTTGGGGTGTCATATACTGAGATGTCAGGGGGGCTTGCCGTCTTGGGGTGTCAAATACTGAGTGAGATGTGAGGGGGGCTCGCTATCTTGGGGAGTCATATACTGAGATGTCAGGGGGTTCACCGTCTTGGGGTGTCATATATTGAGATGACAGGGGGGCTCGCTGTCTTGGGGTGTCATATACTGAGATGTCAGGGGGGCTCTCCGTCTTGGTGTGTCATATACTGAGATGTCAGGGGGGGCTCGCTGTCTTGGGGTGTCATATACTGAGATGTCAGGGGGGCTCTCCGTCTTGGGGTGTCATATACTGAGATGTCAGGGGGCTCTCCATCTTGGGATGTCATCTGGGCTCTCCGTCTTGGGGTGTCATATACTGGATGTCAGGGGGGATCGCCGTCTTGGGGTGTCATATACTGAGATGTCAAGGGGGCTCGCGGTCTTGGGGTGTCATATACTGAGATGTGAGGGGGCTCTCCGTCTTGGGGTGTCATATACTGTGATGTCAAGGGGGCTCTCCATAATGGGGTGTCATATACTGAGCTGTCAGGGGGGCTCTCCATCTTGGGATGTCAAATCGGCTCTCCGTCTTGGGGTGTCATATACTGAGATGTCAGGGGGGCTCGCGGTCTTGGGGTGTCATATACTGAGATGTCAGGGGGCTCGCGGTCTTGGGGTGTCATATACTGAGATGTGAGGGGGACTCTCCGTCTTGGGGTGTCGTATACTGAGATGTCAGGGGGGCTCTCCGTAATGGGGTGTCATATACTGAGATGTCAGGGGGGCTCTCCGTCTTGGGGTGTCATATACTGAGATGTCAGGGGGGCTCTCCGTCTTGGGGTGTCATATTCTGAGATGTCGGGGGGCTCTCTGTCTTGGGGTGCCATATACTGAGATGTCAGTGGGGCTCGCCGTCTTGGGGTGTCATATACTGAGTGAGATGTGAGGGTGGCTCGCTGTCTTGGGGTGTCATATACTGAGACCTCAGGGGGTTGTCCGTCTTGGGGTGTCATATATTGAGATGTCAGGGGGGCTCGCCATCTTGGGGTGTCATATACTGAGACCTCAGGGGGTTGTCCGTCTTGGGGTGTCATATATTGAGATGTCAGGGGGGCTTCCGTCTTGGGGTGTCATGTACTGAGATGTCAGGGGCTCGCCGCTCCTTGGAGTGTCATATACTGAGATGTCAGGGGGGCTTGCCGTCTTGGGGTGTCATATACTGAGATGTCAGGGGGCTAGCCGTCTTGGGCTGTCAATTACTGAGTGAAATGTGAGGGGGGCTCGCTGTCTTGGGGTGTCATATACTGACATGTCAGGGGGTTCACCGTCTTGGGGTGTCATATATTGAGATGTCAGAGGGGCTCTCCGTATTGGGGTGTCATTTACTGAGATGTCAGGGGGGCTCGCCGCTCCTTGGGGTGTCATATACTGAGATGTCAGGGGGGCTTGCCGTCTACGGGTGTCATATACTGAGATGTCAGGGGGGCTTGCCGTCTTGGGGTGTCAAACACTGAGTGAGATGTTAGGGGGGCTCGCGGTCTTGGGGTGTCTTATACTGAGATGTCAGGGGGGATTGCCATCCTGGGGTGTCAAATACTGAGTGAGATGTGAGGGGGGCTCGCGGTCTTGGGGTGTCATATACTGAGATGTCAGGGGGTTCACCATCTTGGGGTGTCATATATTGAGATGTCAGCGGGGCTCGCTGTCTTGGGGTGTCATATACTGAAATGTCAGGGGGGCTCTCCATATTGGGGTGTCATATACTGAGATGTCAGGGGGGCTCGCCGTCTTGGGGTGTCATACACTGAGATGTCAGGGGGGCTTGCCGTCTTGGGCTGTCAATTACTGAGTGAAATGTGAGGGGGGCTCGCTGTCTTGGGGTGTCATATACTGACATGTCAGGGGGTTCACCGTCTTGGGGTGTCATATATTGAGATGTCAGAGGGGCTCTCCGTATTGGGGTGTCATTTACTGAGATGTCAGGGGGGCTCGCCGCTCCTTGGGGTGTCATATACTGAGATGTCAGGGGGGCTTGCCGTCTACGGGTGTCATATACTGAGATGTCAGGGGGGCTTGCCGTCTTGGGGTGTCAAACACTGAGTGAGATGTTAGGGGGGCTCGCGGTCTTGGGGTGTCATATACTGAGATGTCAGGGGGGATTGCCATCCTGGGGTGTCAAATACTGAGTGAGATGTGAGGGGGGCTCGCGGTCTTGGGGTGTCATATACTGATATGTCAGGGGGTTCACCATCTTGGGGTGTCATATATTGAGATGTCAGCGGGGCTCGCTGTCTTGGGGTGTCATATACTGAAATGTCAGGGGGGCTCTCCATCTTGGGGTGTCATATACTGAGTGAGATGTGAGGGTGGCTCGCTGTCTTGGGGTGTCATATACTGAGACCTCAGGGGGTTCTCCGTACTGGGGTGTCATAGATTGAGATGTCAGGGGGGCTCTCCGTCTTAGGGTGTCATATACTGAGATGTCAGGGGGGCTCTCCATCTTGGGGTGTCATATACTGAGATGTCAGGGGGGCTTGCTGTCTTGGGGTGTCTAATACTGAGTGAGTTGTGAGGGGGGCTGGCGGTCTTGGGGTGTCATATACTGAGATGTCAGGGAGTTCACCGTCTTGGGGTGTCATATATTGAGATGTCAGGGGGTTCTCCAAACTGGGATGTCATATATTGAGATGTCAGGGGGGCTCGCCGTTTTGGGGTGTCATATACTGAGATGTCAGGGGGGCTCTCCGTCTTGGGGTGTCATATACTGAAATGGCAGGGGGGCTTGCCGCTCCTCAGGGTGTCATATACTGAGATGTCAGGGGGGCTTTCCGTCTTGGGGTGTCAAATACTGAGTGAGATGTGAGGGGGGCTCGCGGTCTTGGTGTGTCAAATACTGAGATGTCAGGGGGTTCACCGTCTTGGGGTGTCATATATTGAGATGTCAGGGGGGCTTGCTGTCTTGGGGTGTCATATACTGAGATGTCAGGGGGGCTCTCCGTATTGGGGTGTCATATACTGAGATGTCAGGGGGGCTCGCCGTCTTGGGGTGTCATACACTGAGATGTCAGGGGGGCTTGCCATCTTGGGGTGTCATATACTGAGATGTCAGGGGGGCTCTCCGTCTTGGGGTGTCATAAACTGAGATGTCAGGGGGGCTCTCTGTAATGGGGTGGCATATACTGAGATGTCAGGGGGGCTCGCCGTCTTGGGGTGTCTTCTACTGAGATGGAGAGGTGGCTCCATCTTAGCGCATCAGCGTCAGGCTCTGCAGCTGTCCCGGGCAGGCCAGTGTCTCCCAACCAGCAGTATCCCTCACACTGACTCAGGCGTGCGGAGGTCGTGCTGCCGCTCCTTGGGGGGTGGGGGCCGGTCTCAGGTTGTTCCTTGCAGCCCTCCCACAGCCCCTGTAGCTGAGATATATCTGAGGGGCTCCGCACGTCTCCTGCCAGTTCTCCTTTGTGACGAGCCAAGGGCACGGGGGAGGCTACACCTATAAGATGCTTTTCCTGCCAGTGTGTGCCATTGTGCTACTGTCCACCTTTGACCCCGCGGACTCCTCTGCCGATTATGACAAAATCCTGTCCCACAGCCGGATCCTGGCGAGGAAAGAAGGGTAAAGTGCGAGGCTTCTACACGGCTGACAAGAAGCTGGGAAGAACTTAAACGAGATAAGCAGTAGTAACAATTTTAAAAAAAACTTTGAATTAATGACTTATTAAAATGGGCATTCCTGATGCCAGGAAGACATGCACTTTTTAAGGTCACCCCTTCAGGTTCGTAGACTGTGCCTACTGTCCTGGCACTATAAAACCCTGCAATTTAAAAGCAACATTTTAATCAATTCCAAGCACACGTTCAAACTCTGTACAGTACACTCTAAAGGAGAAAAACTTGGCAAACACCTAGTGTTAGATCAGATTTATTTTTATTAGTGGTCGAAGCAGGGCTTTGACGTCCATTATGATATTTATATAGGGTATTACATTTCGAAACAAATAGAAATCAGTTGTTTTAAATTATAACATTTTAACAATATAAAAATGCTCCTTTTGGTGTACCGATGTTATAAAACATAAGAAACGTTTTACATTGCATTTATTTTTTCTCTCCCGTTAATGTAACGTCTATAAAGTGCAAGCTAAGCGTTTAAGGCTGTTTCTGACAAGACTTGTTTCTAGGACAAACAGAAACAACGAGCCTCACGGTTGTGTGAGTGTTCAGATTGCGCATCGCCTGCAATCACGTCTTTTTAATCACTGCCTATCGCTGTGAATATAGTGTCACTGTGAGTATTTCTCGTATAAGCAGTTTGCATGTTTTAATTGCGTTCTTGAGAAGAGCACCTGATAACATTGGTGCCTTGTCACATTTCGTGAAGTGTTTCAAAATTATTTACAGCTAGTCTAAACCCAAGTGCTGGTGGACTCATTGTCTTCGGGAAATAAAGAAACACGTTTTCCGAATTCCCACGCCTGGCCATATGTGTCCAAAGTCAGTCGTGTGAACCGCGCTTGTAAAAAGACAGCCTGCCTTTGAAAGAAGCACATGTGCGCGGCTGTTTACATAGGTGTGTCTGGGACAGAGGTGACCCGGAGATTCACAAGAGCGCGCGGGTATCAATGAGATAATACTTCAAATAACAAACTTGTGGCGAAAGAACGCATTTCAGCACACGAAGAGCTCTGAGTGTGACCCACAACCCCTTCATACCCAGAAGAGCTGGCACCTTGGGGTGCTAGGTGCACCCCACAGCTCACGGTCGTAAACCTGCTGTGATTTCTGGTTTTGTTTAAGGTTTTATTTGGCATTTCACCTCCCCACTCAAGAAAATGTCCCAGCACAGGTCGCTGACGCATGTGGTTAGAGCTTTAAATTTCAAGAAAAAGATGGAGAAACAAATGGACCGCGATTTGAGGTGTGCCAGTCCAGACGGACAAACGGATGCTGGCAGCCAGACGGACGAACGTTCCTGTGGGGTGTATTTATCTATGACCAACCCAGCTTTCAAAGGGAGTTTTATAATGGTGCGATAAGAATGGGAAGGTCGCCATGGACACCGTACAGGTAGAGAGACTCACCGAAGAGGCAGTGACCTTCCGCCGATATTTGAACAGCTTTTTGACACTGGTTGCATAGTGTTCAGCTGCTGCAATTAAGTCTTCCAAAAACATTTTGTTCCCTTCGAGTTAGACTCCGTTCCATGGTTTACCCACCCTTACTGAACACGCTACCTTTATACCTACGAGCATAGTAAGCTTAAAAAACAAGCACAAGCACAAGCGGCCTCGCGCGGGGGGAGGGGGGAGAGGAGGGGGCCAGTGTGATTCCTTTTTGGGAGCGAGCAGCAAGGCGCAATAATTGAGAACATATGGTGCCAACTGCTCGCTCCCACTAGGGAATCTCTAAACGTGCACTCGTTGCCATGGAAGGCATGCACGTTTGTAAGCGAAAAAGGGAACCTACAGCTGAAGGTCTCTTTCCTATGCAGCGCATCGGCGCTGCATAGGCGAGACCTAAAAATGGAACCTTTCATTGAAAACCTCTTGCGCAATTTGTTTTGTTTAGTTCTCTCACAAGTTATGATCGTTGAAAGGGCGCACTGCACCTTATGCCCTAGGCCCCCGCCAGGAGCCAAGCTGCGTCCAATAATCGTGTGCCTCCTGAACTACCGGGACAGAGACGCCATACTCAGAGCTGCAAGAGACCAAAGTCCCATATCTTACCAAGAGAACTCCCTTTCCTTTTTCCCTAACAACACACCCATGGTTCAGGCAGCTCGCAGGTAATTTGTGCCTGCGAAGCGCATCCTGCAGTCTGCCTACATTGAATACGCTATGTTATACCCAGCTAAGCTCAAAATCACATACGATGGGTAATCGCAGTTATTTACTGACGCTAAATCAGCCCTAAAGTACGCCAAACATATTGGTGCAAGAAAATCGTCCTCGCTGTCTTCACAACAAGCTGCTTCAGAACTAAAACTAAGGGATAATGTTTGAGCTGTAGTTGATTAGTTCTATATTGTAGTACGCAAATTTGGTTGTTGATTCATTCGCAACTGCGTTTTAGTATGAGATCCTGCCTATCCTTATTGCAGTTGGAATACATAAGGTTTTGAGGTGGGGCAGTTATGTCCTTTGGTGGAGTTTGTATAACTAGTCAACGCCAAGTCACCCTGCCAAGGAGCAGGTTAAAGTCAACGTCCCTAGCTCCCGAGGGAGATCTCCCATGTGGTGTTGTTTTGTTCAATGGGTTTGCTGTGGGTAGGGAGAGGGGGGAATGCAGTATACTCAGGCGCATGGTCCTTAACAGAACAGCATATACATGAAGTGCAATGCTTTTTGGATTTCGATTGCAGATGGTACAAGTTTTCACTCTTTTTGAAATGTAATGTATGGGAATTCAGCATATTTGATAATCTCCTGTTGTCCAATTCAAGCTCATTTTACGGGTATACATTGCTTACACCTTATCCATTAGAAATGACTGAAACTAAATTTCTCACCTGGAACGTTCGTGGGCTCAACGACTTTAAGAAAGCTCGGCAGATACCCTCATATCTGAGCAGGCATCATATAGATGTGGGCTTCTTCCAGGAAATGCACTAAAATAAACAGAAACTGTTCTTTGAGGGACGCACTTTACACATGCCCTAAAGGTGCAATTTTTTCTCAACGTATGTAAAGTTTACATCATAACTCTAACTGTTGAAGTATTCACAATCTGTGCTCAATGATTAAACTCAATAAACATAAATCTTATTGCTCTTTAGCAAATCATCATTAATGCATCATCAATCTTCTTTGATCTTCTTTTTGTTTATTTCCTTTTTTTTAAATTTTTTTATTAACAACACGAGAAGACTTTTGAATAAAGTTTACAACATAAGTTTTAGCAAGAAGAGATTAAGAAACAAAAAATAAAGTAAATAATACAATGATTACAGATCCATACACATATAAAGTTTTGACATTGACAGTCATGAGCCATCTGAGATGTTAAACAAAGATTCAACAAAGGTACCCCAAATTCTATCCAATTTCATCAACGATTGCGATTCCTTAAATGCAATGTAAGAAGCCAAAAAAAATTGCTAAATGGCCTGAAGGAATTGCAAATTACCACCAACTTCTAGTTGGTGGTAAGTTGCGAATTCCTTGAAAAATGCACATTTTTGCATTTTTCAAAAGTGCCATGTGACGCACATACATGCCCTTAGGGCATGTATGTGCACCAGATGTGCACCTATGCTTATTTCAGGGGTGCAACAGGGTGTCCTTTGGACACCCCTGCACCCTTGAAATTATTCTCAATTTGCGAATCGCAAATTGCGAATCGCAAATTGAGAAAAAATTCCCATTCCTTCCTATGGGCCTCCTGACCCATAGAAATGAATGGGAAAGTATTCTTTAATTGCGAATTCGCAATTTGCGAATTCGCAATTAATGAATATCAAGAAATCACTAAAAAATTGTGATTTTCTTGATACATACCAATTTGCGATTCTGAAATAGCGATTTCTTAAAATCGCTATTACAGAATCGCAAGTTGGTTCCTTGATACATATGGCCCTTTGAGTGTTACAAAATCCATAAAGCCACCATTGCCATAAAGGTCCCCTAAAGTATTTATACCAAAATTAGCCCATGTATTACCCACTCCATCATAAAAAATTCCAGGAAGTCCCGGATTGCCCCACAAAAATAATTTAGGGTGAAAAAAAGAGGTTTTACATATAGTCAAGACCAAAAACCATATTCTCACAGTCTCCCTCGCAGTCTTAAACTTTACCCTTTTGAAGAAATTAGGGTCATTTATTCTTGCTAAAAACTGATTGGAGTCGGCACCCAGCATAAACTGATGAAAATAGAATTGATTATTTGGGTTAAATAAGCTACGTAGGCGACAAAGAAAAGTTGCAACAAAATAAAGCCTAAAGTCAGGAAAGTTCAGCCCCCCTTTATTAATTGGAAGCTTAAGTAAAGCAATTGATCGGCGTGCTTTTTTGTACCCCCAAATAAAGCTACTAAAAATCCCGTCTAGTTTTTAAAAAAAAGAATTATTAACGCATAAAGGGATTGATTTAAATAAATAAAGAAATTTTGGCAATACCTTCATTTTAATTAAATTGATCCGGCCTATGACGCTAAGCGGGACCTTATGCCATTTTTTCAACATAACACATACTTCTTTTACTAGAGCCTCATAGTTAAGTGCAATTATTTCACCTATTTTATATGAAATTTTGACCCCCGGATATGTGGCTTCCCTGGATATCCCTTGGACTAGGGCCTGGGGTTTGTAGTTCATTATTATCTGGGTTTTATTTAAGTTTAATATATATCCAGAAATTGCCCCAAATCTATTGGCTTCCTCAGTTATACTGTGTAAGGCTTCTATAGCATCTGTAGAATATATGGCAATATCGTCAGCATAAGCTGTGATTTTTAAAGAATGAGGGACAAAATCAAAGGGAGCAATTCAGGAGTGAGTCTGTAATGCATTGATAAATGTTTCCATTGAGAGTGCAAACAGCAAGGATGACAAAAGGCACCCTTGTCGAGTGCCCCTAGATATTGTAAAATTAGAAGATGTCAAGCCAGCGTGGCTAATTTTAGCAGTTGGGTGATCATATAAAGCCTGAATCCACCTTAAATATTGGCCTTTGAAACCAAAAGCTGTCATTAGGGCCCAGAGATAATCCCACCCCACTCGGTCGAAAGCTTTTTCAGCGTCCAGCAATATCATACCAAGTGGGGTGGAATTGGTCTCAGCCACATCAAATGCGGTAATAGTCATATTTACATGGGCTGTAGTGTCTCTACCCGTGACAAATCCATGCTGTTGTGGATTGACTAGTATTGGCATAAAAGGAGCCAATCGCGTAGCAAGAACTTTCGCAAATACTTTTGCATCTGTATTGATGAGAAAGATGGGTCTATATGACCCACACTCATTAGAAGTTTTTTTTTTGTTTTTTTTAAACTATCTTTGCGATGTTACATGACTTAGAAGCCTTTCCACCTTCGCCAATTGAATTAATTACCTGGCAGAAGAGGGGGACTAATTCATTAGTACAACTTTTATAGAGTTCTACTGGGAGCATGTCCTCCCCAGTAGCCTTGCCCGGTGGTAGAGAAGCAATTGCAAGACTGAGCTCTGTCATAGTGATGTTACTAGTCAATTGATTAAATACTTTTATTTCCATATTCTTTATCATGTTGGTATCCAGATACATTTGTATATTAGTCATAATAGGATAGTTTTCAGGAGTATACAAAGCTCTGTAATAATTAACAAATTGCTCCATTATCTGTACAGGCTGATTGTAAATAGTGTTATTAGGTCCCTTTATTGCCTTGATTAATGTTTTGGCCTTATGTTATGTTATTTTAAAAGGGGTTTTATATAGCGCTCAGCTACTCAATTAGAGTGTCCCGGCGCTATCAGACCTAAAAAGGCACAGAGCAAGAGAGTTAGATGAAGTTATTGTCCAAACAGCCACGTTTTGAGATCCTTCCTGAAGGCAAGGAGGTTACACTTTGCCACAGAGACAGAGGCAGTGCGTTCCAAAGTTGGGGAGCCCAATGTTTGAAAGAGCGACCCCCAATGCGGGCTCGCCTAATTGCCGGAACAGAGGCCAGAGCCAGCGATGTGGAACGTAATGATCTTGCAGGGAGATAAAAACGTAGTCTTTTCCTGATATAGCGGGCGCCGGTACCGTGGAGGGCCTTAAATGCTGTGGTTAGAGTTTTAAAGGTGATGCGTTTTCATACAGGCAGCCAATGGAGAGATCTAAGAAGAGCTGTAGTGCTGGATCGCCGGCCGAGACTGAAGATGGCTCGAGCAGCGGAGTTTTGCACCGTTTGGAGGCGTGAAAGAAGATATTCAGGAAGGCCCAGATATAACACATTAGCGTAGTCCAGGCGCGAGCCAATCAAGGCCTGGACCGTGTTCCTCCTGTGGACTAGAGACAAAAATGGAAGAAATTTCCTCAGTATTTTTAAGAGACCAAAACACTGTCCCACAAGGCTCAGAATCTGTGGTTTGAAAGTAAGACCATTGTCCACCTTCACACCCAGATTATTTGCCACGGAAGTGGCAGCGGAGGGAGGAAACATGGCCGCCGGCCACCAGGACTTCCAGCCGGGGTCAGGAGGGAAACCAAAAAAGAGCACCTCCGATTTGTCCGAGTTGCACTTAAGATGATTCAGTTGGAACCAGGCAAAAACGGCTCCTAAACAACTCTTAATACTCTCTCCATTAAAGTCGGTGTTCTTTTCACAAGTGAAAAGAAGCTGTGTGTCGTCGGCATACGAAACAATCTGGGTACCATAGGCCTCCGCCAGTACGGCCAAAGGGGCCATATAAATATTAAATAGAGTAGGGCTCAATATCGACCCCTGAGGAACTCCCACCTCCAGTGGCGGCACTGAGGCTGAGTGCGGAGGGGCCCAGATTGTTTGTTGGCGGTCCGATAGAAATGACTCAAACCAACTAAAGACCGTCCTCCTCAAGCCAATCTCATAGAGTCTTGCAAGGAGACGGTTATGGGGGACGGTATCGAACACCGCCGACAAATCCAACATCACCAGCATCGCTTTTCCTCCATCGTTCAAAACCTCCTTGATGGCTTCCGTCACTTCCAACAGTGCTGTTTCCGTGCTCATGTTTGCACGGAACCCGGACTGGGTATGATGTAGGATGTCATGGGTCTCTAAGAAATTAGAGAGGGAGGAATGAACATGCTTTTCTACGACCTTAGCGAATGCTGGGAGAAGAGAAATAGGTCTGTAGTTGGCATGAATGCTGGGATCAAGGTTAGGTTTCTTTAGAAGAGGAAGGATAAGGGCCTGATTCCAGGACCGGGGAACCACTCCGGAGTCAAGGGATTTATTTAGTACCGGGTTAATTAATGGATTAATAACTTGTGCTACCTTGGCGAGGAACTTGTGGGACAGGGATCCAATGGAGAGCCAGATTTTAGTTTAGATAGAATATCCAACGAGGCCACTGGAGAGAGGGCGGGAAAGTTCGAAAGTAAGGGCCGTTCAGAGATGGAGGACGGAAAAAGGAGAGAAGCGTTGGGAGCCACCGCCGGATCTGACGGCAGAAAAGACGTCTGAATGCTTTTAATTTTTCTAGCAAAAAAATCTGCAAGTTGAACAACCCACGGTTCAGAGTGGGAGCACTTGGGTGTAATGGAAGTAGGCAATGTAAATTCCTTCACTATCACAAAGATTTCCTTACTGGTATTGGTGGCAGCTTCAATTCTCCTGGCTAAATAAGACTTTTTTTCAGAAATGATGTCTTTATGATACATCTTAGTACGCTCCCTATAAGCCTCCTTCAATAGCCCATCATAGCTGTGACGCCAGGCCCTCTCAGTCTTCTTACAGAGCCTGCGACTCTCATTGAGTGCAGGCGTAAACCAGGGTGCGGATGCACGAGTGGTGTTTTTATGGGCAGCCTGGGGAGGTGCCAGTTCATCCAGGCGCTGCGCGAGCCATGACTGAAAGCAATCTAGGTCGGCCTCTAAATCGCCAGAGAGCACACAGGGATTAGCTGTCAGAGACTGCGCAAGCATGTCAGAAGACACGCGATGGAAGGCGCGCGTGGCCGGAGACTGACGACTAAGGCCACTTGTAGTTGACCTGTCAACGCGTACAATCTCAAAATTGACCAGAAAGTGGTCCGACCAGAGCACTGGTACTGGGGCAGCTACAACAATCGGAGTAGTGGAGAAAATTTGATCCAATATGTGGCCTTTATTATGGGTGGGGGTAACAAGATAAGGACTCAGGCCCAATGGATTGGTAGTGTCCAGGATCTTAATAGTGTCCACTGCATCTGCCGCGTCCATATGGATGTTAAAATCACCCAAAAGCAGGCAATGCTTAAACTTCAAACATAAGGATGAAATAACGGTGTGAAGCTCTTCATGGAATAAACCAATCGGACCAGGAGGCCTATAGACCAGCAGCCCAGCACAGGATTGATGAGGTGACAATGACAAACAGAATCCCAGGGCCTCCACCCCGTGGATATCTTCCGTAGGGACTATAGAACAGGAAAATCGTTTGTCCACCACCATAGCAACCCCTCCACCCTTGCCATTTACCCGATCCTTTCTTAACATGACATAGACCTGGGGGAGAGCATTCAGGACCTGAACACTCACCGAGCCAAGTCTCGGTTAGGAAGAGACATACGGGCTTGGATTCAGATAATAGATTATGAAGATCTAAAGCGTGTTTACTAAGTGATCGGGTGTTGAGAAGAAAACAGGAGACATTGTTAAGCAGATTCCCAGTGCCCGACACCTGATTATGCTGGATCTTCACCTTAGACGATGCCTTCCTAATAGATCCGTTGCCCGAAGTCCACCCACAACTGGGGCAGCATTTGTTCCCCTTAGAACAGTTGGGAGAGATTGAGCAACATTTACTGATGGTGCCCCTTAAAGTAGTGAGCTGTGACGACATGTATTTACACACCTTACCCAACAAGTGATAGGATGGAACATTCGCCCGTCCGCCCCCAGCTGCCTCCGGGACGCTGACGGGCGCAGACGGGCTTTCCTGAGGCGCTCCTTCGGGGCGTGGGAGGTGCGTCCGCTGCTCGCGTCCGCTGCGCGGAGCCATGTCCGTCTAGATTTATAGCGTCACAAGCGAGAGGCAGCAAAATCAGTTTCAAAAGTAAAATTTAAAGTTTAAAACACAGTGCAAGCAAACGCTCATGCACCCGGCTTCCGCCTCAGGTGTAGTAAGCAACGTCTAACTGGAGCGCCTACCTGACGCTAGATTTATAGCGTCACAAGCGAGAGGCAGCAAGCCTAGTCCGCCGACCAGTGAGCCTGCCTCCCCCAAGATGGCCACCGAAGTTGCAGGCAGTCTCCTAATCCGAGAATGCACCTCAGCTCCTAATTGGCTGAGTGGGTGCAGGGTAGGAAAATGTGGCGCAAGTTTAGGAGGTGGAAAGGTAGGAAATACAATTACAATATTTAGAAGCCTAGCGTCTCCCGGCTTCCGCCTCAGGAGAGTGCAATAGAGCAAGGGATGCGGCGCAGGTTAAAAATGACAGAAGAAAACGAAAATCTGTTTCAAAAGTAAAATTTATAGTTTAAAACACAGTGCAAGCAAACTCTCATGCATCCGGCTTCAGCCTCAGGTGTAGTAAGCAAGGTCAGCGACATCAGCGACTTTGTATGCCCGAATCTTTCCAATTTTATCACCACTCTCATATTGAGACAGTTGATATTTATGCAGTTTTATACTGCTTTTCTCTCTGAGGGTGTTTTTCATAGCAGACCTGAGATTCACTAGATTACAACCAAGCTCCACAGTATCTTGGGAACCTTGATACAGGGCTTCTGACAACCGGTTTTCCATTGACAAGATATTAGCGACCATGGTTCTAGTCTCTTTTCTAGATTCTGAGTTCTGTCTCCATACACACGGTTGTACAAATCCCCTATACTAGCCTTGCAGGCATCCCAGACAAAAGTAGATAAGGTGGAATTAGAATTAAAACCAATAAACTCTGTAATATGTTTCTTGAGTTGTAAGATGAACTCTGACTCTAGTAGTAAATACCTAGAAAATGAGAAGTGCTAAAAACAAAAAGAATTGGATTGTGGTCTGAAGTGACCCTTGTGCATATCTCTATGGTACTAGTATCTAGAATGTTATCAGAAACCCAAACCATATCTATGCGTGAGCATAGTTTATGTGGTGCAGAGTAGTAGGTATATCCTGACACAGTAGGATATATATTTCGCCAAGCATCCTTTATATTATGTATGCGCCCTACTTCTAGAATAGCAGCTTGTGTTTTGCGCATTCGTTGAAAAGCTCCCCTCCTGGTAGTGTCTAACTCGTAGTTTATTATACAATTAAAATCTCCCATAATTATAAGTTCTCCTTCCCATTCCAACAATTCGATATTTAGCCGGTCGAGAATAGAAGGATCATCAGTATTTGATCCATATATGACACAGAATACAAATTTGCGATTATCCAGAATTAATTGGGCTATGGCCCATCTACCCCTCTTGTCCACAGCGGTTTTAATAACTTCCAGTCTTAATTGCTTCTGTTTCAGAATAGCAACCCCTCTGACTGAAACATTAAGTGCTGTGCAGGCTCTTACATCATACCCCAGTTGCCCTAGTAGCTTTCTATCTTTATAAGAAATGTGTGTCTCTGAGAGTAATACTAAATGGGGATTGTACATTTTGAGCTCCTCCTGAACTAATCGCCTCTTATTTCTGCTGTTGAGGCCTGCAACGTTCCAAGCTACACATCTCAGTCGATACATTTATGAAGTAAATTGTCCCTTCCACTCTAAACGTAAATGTTGCAATTTGCCTATTGTCATTTTCTACATATTTCATTCTCGTGTTGTTGTTGTTTTTAACATTTTCACCCCCTCACAAGACCAGCCACCCCTGCACCCACCCCTCCTACCCCCCTCCCTCTTGTCCCAAAGGGGAAAACACCCCCTATGTCCTGCTGCCGCTGTTGGGGCAGCCTTGCAGAGTAGCAGCTACAGAGTCTACTCCCCGCATCCCATGCTGTTATAAGTAAAAGAAAAGGAGGACAAGAAAGAGAGAAAAAGAGAAAAAGAAAGTCTCTCTGATGGTTTCTACCAATTAAAGTTTATTCTAGTCTAAAGTTGTTTAAAGAAAGGGAGATTTATGGAAACAAGAAAGAGAGAAAAAGAGAAAAAGAAAGTCTCTCTGATGGTTTCTACCAATTAAAGTTTATTCTAGTCTAAAGTTGTTTAAAGAAAGGGAGATTTATGGAAAGAGAAAACAAAACAAAATTCAAAAATAATGCAAAGTAAATCCCCATTAACTAGGGACTTAATAACTAAATTTCAGATGCCGTTTCCTCTTTACATCCCATTCTTGTATTCCCTTTTGAATAAGCCACATAGCATGATACAGAATTAATATTCATCACCTAAGTTTAGAGAGCGCTAGCTCGGCTTGCTTGTCATCTGTGAAAAAATACGTATGACCACCCTTGATTACTTTGAGGCGAGCTGGTTCCTGAAGGTACACCTGCCCCCCCCCAGAGATTTGAAAGGATCTATAAGCTGACGTAGCTTCCATAGTTTTTCCATCGTGGCTTTACTTAAATCAGAGCAGACGAAGAAGGTTACATTTTCTGTTGTGACAGGGGAATTAGGCCTAGCTTTAAATGATACTGCCTGTCTCAATAGAAAATTCCCAAAGTAGATCAACAAGGGGCGAGGGAATTTGCTCTCTCTATTTCCTTGAGTTAAAGGTAGTCTATGAACTCTTTGAAGCTGTGAGTCCCAGTCCCAGTCTGACAAATCCAAAAAAGCCTTCTGAAACAATTTAACTACATATGTCCTTGGGTCTGACCCTTCTGACCCTTCTGGAATACCAAAGAGTCTAAGGTTTTGCCTCCTTTGATGATTCTCCATATCCTCCAGCTTGTTCTGAAGATTCGTAATCTGTACATCATGTTGGTTAGTCAAGATCTCGGTACGAGCGGACGCTTCTTCTATACCTACCACCCTTTGCTGCAGTTCTTCAATTTCTTGAGTGACCCCCCAAGTTTACTAGACATCTCTTGTAGGGAATTTTGCAATTTGTTATTGTCTTCCCTCAACTGCTGTTGTGCTTCCTGTTGATGATCCGTTAAAGTCTTTAAAATCAAATTAACAGGGGAGAAATTGGAGTTTGAGCTGGCACGACAGTGGTGTTAGCTATGGCTGTAGCTATAGCTGGAGTTAAAGACGGAGTAGCCATTGAGGCAGGACCTAATACAGTGGCTGCTATAGTGCTGTTAGGCTCAGACCAAGATTTAGTCTCAGCTAATGAAGTTGGTTTTTAAGCCTACTTGGATTAGAGGTGTTGCAGGCAAAAAAGGAGGAGATATGGTACGGAAGACAGATAGGGAGCAATCTTTCAAAATATCGCCTTCCATTGGGCTAGTGCCTGATAGACGCAAAGCCATGCTCTTGACCCCCCCCCCTTTTGCCTGGATCCATTTCCGAAGAGGACTCTCGTCCCTAATAGGTTTCCCTCGTAGATTTAAACCAGAGGTTGAGATAGAGATGTTAGAAATATTGGAATTCCCTTTCTTATATTTGTTTTTAACTTTGGTCCTTCCCCTTTTGAGTCCCATAGGCTTGGCTGCTCCTGCGGGGGAGCTAATTAGATCTTCTTCTACAAGCTCCTCATAATCATCATTCGAGCACTCCTCAACCCCTTCAGCAATTACAGCAACCAAGTCCGTCATGTCCTCCGTATCATCAGGTGTTTTTCCAGCCACTGCCCCTACAACCGGCTTATCATTCTTATCATTCTTGTCCTTCTCAGGGTCAGCAAAAGAAGTAGCAATGTGGCTCCCTAGATCTGACCTCTTGAGAGGCTCTGGTTGGTCTGCCACCTGAGAGAATTCAGTTATTAATTCGACAGTATCGTCCAGTGTTTCAGTAGTCTCAGTAGCTCCCATACCACTGGGAGCCTCTTCCCCAGGGTTCTCTGAAACCATCTTCGCCCTTGGACTAGTATCAAGGTCCGCATAATCCGCGTTTATTTTGTCTATTTTGTCTGTTTTATCTGTTATAAGATGCGTTTTGTTGCTAGGCAGCCTAATCGGTGAAGACTCAGAATTATAGCAAGTACCACTAGGTCGAGCCTGTTTACCAATATCGACGATTTTGCAGATTGCAGCCAAGTCAGAGGGTGCTGCCACATTGTTGCAAAAGTTCTTAATAGGAGTATGACTGTTTCCGGCTAACGCTCACATTGGCTTTCGAAATACCGTCAGAGACAACGAATAGCGGGGCGCGTATCAATTGCTTACCCGATTGTTGCTCAGCTTTCTCGGATACAGCAGCTGATAAAGATGCATTCGCGGCCGCCGTTCCTGCCATAGTGTCCGCGTCCGTTGTGTCGATGAAAGAAGGAGCCGGAGTCTCAGCAGCAGCGCCCCTTCCTGCACGAGTCGATCCGGGGACATTCTTTGGTGCTATCCTCGTTTGAATTGCCGACCCCGCAGCTACCGAGTCAACCCACGTCCACACCTTCTCAGGAGCAGTCGGGACAGTCGGAGCCGCCAACACCACCAGGCCAGACCAGCCGAGCCCCAATCTGCTGAGTAGCCATAGATTCGGAAACCGAGCAGCCAGCTGACGCCACCCGCACCGACCTCGGGAAAAACGCAGCATCCAGCGATATCCAGGTATCCAGGAAACACAAGATGAGTGAAGCTTAGTACTTTAGTGCTCTTTTCTCTTAATCTTTTAATCTTTTAATTTTCATCGCGGTTCCTCCATATAGTCTCTTCATGATAGCCGGGAGCAGGGAGCCGGGAACCTCCGTAAGAGCTGCAACTCCGTGGCAGCTTCAACCCGCCATCTTGATTTTCCCCAACACATTTTTCTTTTTGTTTATTTCCATCAAAATTATTCTTGTGCTCTTCATTGCGTTGAAATCATGCCATACATATATTTCATGACATCCTTATAATTCCCAATGCATTTCGGTTATTAACCTTCATCAGGGGAATACTACAAATGAACAAAAATATATCACAAATAAATCCTAATTACAATCTGGGGATAAGGATAGACCCCAACTCACCACAATTACAGTATATGTTGTTAACATGCTCACCGAGCAGTGAATCCAACAGTGCAACTGAACTTTATGTGTGTATTAGCCATCTAATGTGCCACCAATATAGCCAAAAATGGTGCAGTACACTCTGCGTCCAATGAACCTCTCAGTGAAAAACCATACCGTACTGACCTGTCATATTGCCAAACAATGTACCGCCTAAAAAATAGAAAACGAATAATACATAAACTCGAATGCCCTCCTATTCATATGAAACTGCCAAATATCTTTGAAAACCTCTTGATACCTACTTTCCTCCTTCACTCGCTACTTCCAGCTGCGTGTGTGCACAAAGTCTCCAAACTAGCACCACCGGTAATGTGGAATCTACAAAGTAAATGAACAGATACACTGCCATTTGTAACCAACTTATTTGCTGGTAATGTAATTGTTACTGTTGGAAACGCACTTAAAAACCAAAACACCGTACCTCCTACTGTAACCTCCACGCGTCCTTCTCTCCTTCTTCCCCAACGGAAGCGCTAGTTACGCGCGTACCAGTCATCAAACTAAACAACAGACTACACGCATCAGTGTCTTCTATCCTACACGGCACAGGAAACTCATCTGAGCCACGTTTCTGACCCCAACCTAAAGCATAGGCACTGGGGGGAAATACATTCGGCACCCTACTCTAATTATGCTAGGGGGGGGTCGCAATACTGATTAGACGTGGCCTGGGTTGGTCAACCACACATGCACAGCTGGATCCTCAGGGTAGATATTTTATTCTTACGGGTACTCTGATGACCACTAAAGTCACGTTGGTGGCGATTTATGGCTCAAATGTGGACGATCCACAGTTCTTCCTCACTGTATGGGCTAAGTTTGCAACACTGGGAGACGACACAATTATTTAGGGTGGGGACTTCAATGTCGCCCTTAATGACAATTGGTACAGAGTTGGTGCTCCTCGTAACACACCACAAGGCAATATCTCAATTAAATACTGTTATACTTGAACACGGTCTCACAGACATATGGCGTAGCAGAAACCCAACCAAGCTGGAGGGTACCTGCATCACCTCATACCACAATGCATGGTCAAGAATTGACTACTGGTTGGTCTCATGTGATATTGCGTCATGGACCATAGACACACTTCACCTTGCACGTACATTATCCGACCACGCTACGGTGCTGATACCACAGACTGCTCCTCACGCATACAGCTGGCGTCTACCACCACATGCTCTCCGAGACACTGCATTCAGAGAAGAAATTAGAACTATTGCACAATATTTCTCCACTAATGCAGGCTTGGTAAAATCTGCACCAACCTTGAGGGAGGCTATTAAGGTAGTAATTAGGAGGGGGGGTGCATTTCCAAGCAATCAGGGGTGTTAAAATCTATTCGCTCCACCATAACGAAACTGGAACAAGAGATTAAAACTGCCGAACAACTGTTCTTCCAATATAGGGAACCTAGTCACCTGGCTACCATCAGGGGTAAAATCTCAGAATTCGAGGAATAGGCAGATAGGGAAAGCAGGTTCTTGGGGACACATGCAAGAGAGCGTAGCTATGGCGAAGGCGATAGGCCTAGTAAAATTCTTTCCAATGCACTACGACAGAGCACTGCCCCTTCTTTTATAGCAGGGCTATTCGATGATGGTGATTACCCCATAAGAGGCCAAGAGGACACACACACATTTATCACTGAATAATATGCCTCATTATACACAGCAACACAGAATGTACCCCCAGACCTTGGTGAATATCTAGAATCCATTCAACTGGTCTGGTTGAGTGACTCTCACAGAGAGTATTTAGGTGTGTCATTCTCAATAGAAGACATCACACAAGTTACTTATTAGTAACCTACCTGGCAAGAAAGCGCCTGGCCTAGATGGGATAACCACCACATTTTATAAGACCTATGCAGAGGAGCTGGAACCTAGGCTGCTGGATGTATACCAGGAGCCGCTTGAGAATGGGATCCTTCCACTGACTGTGCGAGGCCGCTATAATTTCTCTTTTAAAACCTGAAAAGACTGTTAATTTATGCAACTTATACAGACCCCTGTCGTTAATGAATGTAGACGTAAAGATCCTTGTCAAACTTATAGCTAACAGACTTCAGCCACTACTGCCACTCATAACCACACCGGACCAATCAGGATTCATCCCGGGTAGCCCACAATTTTCGCACGTTCTTTGCCATGGTACACCAGATTGATCCACTTCTACCTTCTGCTGCAGTATTTCTTGATACCACAAAGGCATTTGACTCTCTGGAGGGGCTTTTTTGTTTACTATCCTGCCCAGATTGGGCTTCAGCCTCAACTTTGTTAAATTAATATGTCTGCTATATACTAAACCCACAGCCCGACTTCAAGTAAAAAATCTAATATCGGAACCATTCTACATAACTCGTGGAACCAGGTAGGGTTGCCCACTCTCGCCGCTGCTGTTCATAGTGGCAATGGAACCCCTGGCTGCCAGAATTCACCAACACCATAACACACAAGGTCTGGTTTTATGGATAGGAGCCTTGTAATATCAATGTATGCAGGTGACATAACATTATATATCTGTAGACCAGACGAAAACCTCAACCCTGTATTGAGAGACATTTTTCGCTATGGTGGTATGTCCAGCATACAGATGAATTGGTCAAAATCTTCTATTTTGCCTTTAACTGATGCCCCGCTGGACACTAACTTGGAATTCCTGCTAAAATGAGCTGATGGCGCTGTTAAATACTTAGGGGTTGGCTGAGCAGAAAACTACAGGAAATGTGGTGAATGAACTTCAGTAAACTGTTAGACCGGTTGGATGGAAAGTCGAAATTTTGGGTTGCCCTGCCTCTGTCACTTGCGGGCAAACTCGCAGGTGACCTTCTTAGAGCAGCTACAACCACAGGGAGACGCTCCCATGCCACTCCTGAATTTATTCCTATATTTTCAGCTCTGTTCCGCTTGTAGGACACTGAATCCAGTTTTCTCAACCCCCCCCCGATGCGATGAAGCCTCTAGAACATCTATTAACTACACCTTCACCAAGTGGATTGATTACCAGACTGTACAACCTCACGCACACAAACACCCCTTTGGTTACTCTCAAGGCACTGATACAATGGAGAGCAAACTTGGAAGAAATACCTACAGACAAGCAGTGGTTATTTTGCTGCTCACAGCTGAGATACCTATCCCCAAGCTATAAGCTGCGACTGATTAATTTTAAATTTATACATAGGATATATCGCACTCCCCTCCAGCTACACAAACTGGGGTTACGTCCCTATTTGCGCTGCTGAAAATGCAGACATGAAGCAGCTGCCTTTTTACATGTTGCGTGGAGTTGCCACCCCATTGCTCTGTTCCGCTTGTAGGACACTGAATCCAGCTTTCCCAACCCCCCCCGATGCGATGAAGCCTCTAGAACATCTATTAACTACACCTTCACCACGTAGATTGATTACCAGACTGTACAACCTCACGCACACAAACACCCCTTTGGTTACTCCCAAGGCACTAATACAATGGAGAGCAAACTTGGAAGACATACCTACAGACAAACAGTGGTTATTTTGCTGCTCACAGCTGAGATACCTATCCCCAAGCTATAAGCTGCGACTGATTCATTTTAAATTTACAAAAATTAACAAGGAGGGGAGAGAGAGTATTTGTGGATTCGTACTCCCTGACAAGTTTACATAAACAAAAAGAATCCACTCTTATGGCAAATGGGTTTCTCAACTATGGTTGGGAGCACCCAGTGTTGTTAAAATACCCCTCACACACCAAAAGGACCCTAGGTGTCATGCTTCATCATTGGGGTCTTCGCACCCCTCTACGGGATGTGGCGTGCTACGACCTGCGACTACGCGGGAGCACTTGTTCACTGACTATGTGTGGTGTGTGTGAAGGTATTTGTTTTTGTTTTTATGTGCGTGAGTGGTGAGGTTATCGGCGAGTGATGTTAAAAAGTGCCTGGCCCGTGGGGTAAATATAAAAAATAAATGTATGGGCCCCCGGGCTGGCGCTATTAAAAGGGGTGAATTGATGGAGGTGTGAAATGCAGGACAATGTGCATCACCTCCCGTGTGTGTGTGTCAACATGTTTCGGAGTGTGGAACTCCTTCTTCAGGACGGGGTACACAAATCCCCACCTCACTCACGTTTCTCTACTTTAAAAATGTGTTATTTACAAAAGTGAGATATGGTGCAGGTTATGCATGTACCTACAAATTGGCTTTTTGTCACTATTCAGCTGACCTGCAGAAGAAGGGGATAAAAACATTTTTTGTGGTAGTCCACTTCTCTGCTTCCAGAGGTGCAGTGACCTGTGGGAAAAAAGGATCAATATGTGCGGGCTTCGATCTCTAGACAAGATGTCATTCTATGTGTGAAATTGTGCCTGGCGTGAAAAAAGGAAAAAACAATGACAAGACACACAGACACTTAACATAAAGCACACACTCTATAAAAACTATTACTCTTTCAAGGGTTAACTTGGCTGTGCATCAATTCGGCTTCTCATAGTTGTTTATAAAATTAAGGGTTCTTAGTTAGTGCAGAGAAAGTTATGAATTTCATACTGTTATGGGTTAATTTTCAATGCCTCATGAGCATCAGGAACGTAGGGGTCTTCGTGCTGGTTCGCTACCTGATGGTAATGCAGAATATCAATGTTTGCAAAAACTTACATTGTCTGTGACTTCTCAACCTTGTTCTCGTTGTTTTATACTCACGATGCCTCAGAGAAAATTCCTCTTGACTGCCCCGTATGCGGCTCCGCTGCGAGTGTCGATGTGTTGGTCGGTTCTCGTTTTTATACTGGACCTAATTGCCAATAAACCCTCTAATTGATAGATTGGTAATGTTTCAATGGCCATGTTTGGGTTTTCCGGTATAGTGGTTTTGTCGCATCTGTGCAGATTGAGCGAGTCTGACTGCCCATGCGCATTTGATAGACGCTACCGCGCATGCGTTTTCGGTATAATGCTAGGTCCGTGCTGGCAGGGATACTGTGTCACTGCGCATGCGCGCTAGCTATGCACGTATTGTTCCGTGTTCCTGGTGTTATTTGTCGGGGTTTGGCTGATTTTTGAAGTTTACAAAGAAGGGTGTATATAAACCCGTGGCGTGAAAAAATAGGTGCCACATTTTAGTTCTTTGACAAAACATATTAGCATCGTCGAGTTCTTGGCCTGCTAAAGGGTATAAAAGAGAGAGGAAGGGGGCCTTTGGCAATATATGTGTGCATCAGTTGGGATTTTATACTCTAAGCCTTGACTCAAATGTTTCGTGCATCTAGCCCTGGGTTTCTTAATTTTCATTAATTCCTTATGGTGCCTTTTATTGGGGTTCATTCTATATGATATGTTTTGTTGATTAAGACCTTCCACACTTTTAATAAAGATATTATTTTGTAAGACATACTGCTGAATCAATATGTTGAGGTGTGGTGTGTACTAGTTTATGCGAGTTGGCCCCATGGCATTTCGTCATTAAGGCCTCTGACGTCGGTGTCCATTCTAAACACCCAGCGTTGTTCTTTCTCAAAGAGTCCTACTTCTGATGGTAATTGTTCTATGATTGTCCACCTAATATCATTGACACAGTGTTGTCTCTCTAAGAAATGGGTTGCCATTTTGGTCGTGCTTTTTTTGCACCCAATGTTGCTTTTATGTTCATTCAATCGTACCTTCACTGCTCTAGTGGTCATGCCTATGTATTCTAGGCCACAGGGACAGGTGATCATGTACACTACATTCTTACTGTTGCAGTTGGTCAATTTGCGCTGGTCCCATTTCGTGCCATTGCTGAATGTTAGTTGTTTGCTTTTCTTTGTGAGGTGACAGCTACCGCAGTTGCCACATGGGTGATGGCCCTGTATTCCATGTGTGGCTAGTGGTAGTTGTTCCCTTTGTTTGGGACGGGTGTGGACAAGGATATCCTTGAGATTCTTACCTTTCCTGTGTTCAAAAAGTGGTTTCTCAAATTTCAATGCCCCACATGTAAGAATCCGCCAATGTTTGTTGATGATTTTGGACACTTTGTTGGAATGTGTACTATATGTAGTTATACATATAGGTCTTGTTTGTTCCGTGCTGGATTGTACTTTGTCGTCTAGTAAGGCCACTCTATTGTTATTCCTGGCCCTCTTCATGGCTACATTTATGATTCTCTCAGGGTATTGCCTCTTTTTCAGTTTTGTTTTCAGGTCATCTGCTTGTGATTTAAAGGCGGCCACGTCTGTGCAGTTTCTTCTCAAGCGAAGGAACTGCCCATATGGCAGGTTATCCCGGAGGTGTCGGGGATGGAAGCTGTCATACCTGAGTAGGCAGTTTCTCGCCGTCGGCTTGAAGTGGGTCGTTGTTTTTAGAACTCCCTCTTCGTGATAGATGTTCAGGTCTAGGAAGACCAATGATTCCTTGGACACTGAATGGGTGAATTTTAAGTATTGATTTTGGATGTTAAGCCACTCCATGAATTGTGTAACAGACCATGGTTTCCCTTACCAGATGACCAGCACGTCATCAATATACCTTTTCCAGGTGATTATGTGCTGTCTGTACGGGTTGTCCGTGTGGAGGGTCTTGTTTGTCTCCATGTGGTTGACATACAGCCCTGCCAGACTTGGAGCGAAGGTGCTCCCCATGCTGGTACCATGGCTCTGGAGATAGAGGGTACTCTTGAATTCAAAGACATTTTTAGTCAGGGCTAGTGCAATGCATTCCAGTACTACCCCTCTGGGTGTTTGGTATTTCCAGTTCGAGGTGTACAGCACTTCTTCAATAATTGCCAGGGTCTCGTCATGGAGAAGGCTAGTATATAGGCTTTCCACGTCGAGACTCAGCAAAAGCTGATTTTCTGGATCAAAATGAAGGTCCCTGAGTAATTGTAGGACTGCTTTAGTGTCCTTGAGGTAGGTTTCCGTAGATGGTACTAGTGGGCGGAGGAATGCATCTGAAAACTTGGAGAGGGGCTCCAAGATAGAACCTATCCCCGACAAAACCCTAAAAATACCACTGTACCTTAAAACCACCCCTGAACCCTAAAATACCCCTGTACCCCAAAACCCAAACCTAGCCCTGAACGCTTAAAATACCCCTGTACCCCAAAACTCAAACCTACCCTGAACCCTAAAAATACTCCTGTACCCCAAAACCCAAACATAGCCCTGAACCCTAAAAATACCCCTGTACCCCAAAACCCAAACCTACCCCTGAACCCTAAAATACCCCTGTACCCCAAAACCCAAACCTAGCCCTGAACCCTAAAAATACCCCTGTACCCCAAAACCCAAACCTAGCCCTGAACCCTTAAAATACCCCTGTACCCCAAAACCCAAACCTACCCTTGAACCCTAAAAATACCCCTATACCCCAAAACCCAAACCTAGCCCTGAACCCTAAAAATACCCCTGTACCCCAAAACCCATACCTATCCCTAAACCTTAAAACTACCCCTGTACCCCATAACCCAAAACTATATCTGAACCCTTAAAATACCAAAACACCCCAAAACATATACCTCAGTACCCCAAAATATATACCCCTATACCCATACTTACATTATCCAAACATTAAAAAAAACAAGCTTTTACCATTCATGCATTTACAACGAATTTCGGTGTAAATGTATGCGTGGTAAAAGCATATAAAATGTAATGCCCTGCGTTATATTGGCATTGCGGAGTCATGGTACTTTCGTAATGAAAGTATGCGGAGTGATGGTATGCGGAAAGAAAGTTGCGGAATAATGGGTGTTTACCCTCCCCCGGTAAGTACATTGGTGGCACAGCGGCCCACATCTCCAGCAACATACTCATATTTTTTCACCACCCATTAGAAAAATACACAGGTCTCTCTCATTGATGGCCAGCACCGACAAACACTTTTAGAAACACCTCCCGCCGCAAGTTCTAGAATTGCGAACTTTAGAGCTGGGGAGCTACGTTCGAATCTCGGCATCAGCGCAACATCCTGTGATTCCAGGCAAATCGCTTTGTCTCCCCATACCTACCACAAATGAATGTGTTCTTCTGTAATGTACATTGTGCTCATGCCCTGTTGTTGAGTTTGCGCTATATAATATTGCAAGGAAAAATAAAGTAGGGAAACTCGAGTTCACACACTATTGAACGCGCACTCTTAAGTGCATCAGCAGTGCACTGTGAATCAGAGCGTTTCACAGGCCTGTCACAGATAAGAAATGAAATCTTACAAAACAATATACTACTGGCCGGCAGCAATTCATACCCGGACTACGTCGGGACGGGCTGCTAGTAAGCTAAATAATTTCATTTGCACTGCATGTTTTTGGACTGAATGCTGAATGATAAATCATGTTCATCCAACCAAATTTGTAGATTTAAGAACACTGACATTCCAAACCTAAATTTCAATAATTAATCTTAATTTTAAATACTTAGAGTGAATGATGTATGTGCTTAGTAGCTCTCTTTGAAAATTCCACTTCGGAAATTGAAATTATGAATTTATGTAATCTTCAAGTTGCCTTGAATGGTTTACTTCAATATGCACAACTTTGTTATTTGTCTGGGAAACCATTACACCGGACTCTTCTATGCTGCTGCTACTACCATGAAAGAGAAAGAACTCAAGAAGATACTCATTACTTATTTGCTTATTAGCTCTCTTTGGAAGTTCTTGTTTGGGGATTAAAATTAGGAATTGATGTATTCTTGAAGCTGACTTGGCTGGTTTTCTTCCCTTTGCAGAACCTTGTAATTTGTCTTGAAAATTATTACGCTTGACTCTTCTATGCTGCTACTACCATGATGGAGAAAGTACACAGGAAGATGTTCATTACTTTTCTTTCTCTACTGTGTTTTGTCCTTGCATTCTACATCGCTCTGCAGCCCAGCCATCCAAGGACCTTAGGTAAGTAATTTCTTTAAGGTAGATGCAATGGCTGTCTTGTTATACAAATCATAATATTTACCAACCTGACACATCTTTCCAAGTATATTGGCTTATACTTACTTTCTGAGGAAAGCTTATAACCCACATTTTACAAGATAGACTGGGGGTTCTCCTTCCAAAACACATATCCAAATTGGCCTATTGATTTTGAAGTAGATTATTAGATGGGAACGCATAAACTGCTTACCTGGAACAACTATGTCACTTAAGCATGTGCCTTATTATATGTTACACCTGTTTACTTTTTCGACAAATGTATTTGGGTAAGGCATGCAACGATAAAGTGAACTAGTGCCTAGAATTCAGATATATCACACATTTATGCTTGAGAGGATATACTTACTGTCATATATGCTACAAAGGCCCTTAAATATCAATGCATTTTCCCAGAGACGTAGAATCACTAAAACCCTTTGCTACTTCAGACCCCGGAGCACCAAACTAGAAAGACTCGTTCCTCAACCTGGAGGTACAATTAGCACATCAACAGGTTTGTGAAGGCCTAGGCAATTTGTAATGAGACCTATGTACTAATAGGTTGTACCGAAAAATTTTACATTATCAGGTGGTCAAAAAACGATGTGCATATAAAGATTAGTTAAATTGGTTACAATTTACAATTCCATGTGAATGTGTGGCCTGCAAGGGTGAGCAGTCTAAAAAACTTGCATTTTCCCCCCAAATTGAAACATTTTATTTTATACGGGGCCCCTGTTCATTAAAGGGGCAGATTCCGCTTAAAAAAATATTTCCCTTTTGTTTTGGGAATAGGTTGAGGAAGCAATCAGTGGACCACTTATCCCCCAGTTGCTGGTCAACTTGATTCCTAAAGTGGAAACTTTCTTACGTGGGCAACTTACCCCTGTATAAATCAGATTATACACAGTTCGAGGTGTCAGTGTATGATCAATAGTTTAATGCCACAGTTGTGGCGGGAAAACATTGATACATTTGAATACAACTCTCAAATAAATCAGAGGGAGACGCTCCTTTCACGTCCACCCTAGTTTGCAATTTATTATGGGTCGTGAAACACCTTTTACGAGACAGAAGGACATTCTGTTAAAAAGAGTACAATACAATTAAAAGCACCAGTCATCGGGCTCTGATGTTTCCATCAGATGTTTGCATTTGCACATTTATTTAAAACGTGTTTCTCTAATTTCAGCCTCTGCAAATTAATGAGTTATATATAATGAGAATATATGTGTACATTAAGTTGATATGAGAATGGATGGGTTATGGGATGCGCCACTCCTTAAGTGCCAATGAATATAGACAGAATCAGTTCTATATTCCGAGTGACATGTCCAGCCGGACAGAGGTCTTCAAGTTTACTCAATCAACAATTCAATTCAGACAGAATACCTTCAACTGATCACCTGTGTGGTACACAAGCCTGTGCCCAACACTAACGGATCTAATACAGAAGGTAGAATTACAGACAAAGAAGGGCTATTAAGGCAGACAAACGTTTTCTGTGTAATAAATACAATTGTACAGAAAAATCAGAAATACACCATTTCATCACATAGCAATCACGTTTTGTATAAGGTGTTACAGAGGTCGACGGCGTTTCGGCCCCCCTATTAGTTATAGGGACCATCATCAGGACATTAAAATAATGCCTTAACGTTGTTTAGCCTCTAGTTGCCCGGGCACTCGTGTGTGGCCGGCTGGGAGGAGTACCAAAATTAAGTACCACAGCCCAAAATAAGGTGCAATACGTGCCGCGGTATAATAACGTGTTCCAACGGCGCCAAGATACTGCCGGATAAGTCGGTAGTTCAGTGAATGCCTGCCGGGCTGTGGTACTTAATTTTCGTACTCCTCCCAGCCGGCCACACACGAGTGAAGAAACACACCTGAACAAAACGGAAGTACGTGCACTACACCGCAGATGGTGTGGGCAATTATATGCAACGGAGTACTCCTCCTTCGCCCGTGGGACGCTCCTGTGGATCCGACCTGGGACTCCCTGGGCGATCTCGAGCGCTCATATAGACCCTCATGGTAGAAATGTAGTGGTCCAGGGCAGATTGGATGGACAGCTGGTGGTGCTGGCCTCCCTGTACTCCCCGAACACTGACCAGGGTAGCTTCCTCACCCGACTGTCGACGACACTGGCGTCATGGCATGGTGTTCCATGGATCATGGGGGGAGACTATAATTGCATCTTAGACGCGACACTGGACCGCTCCTCTCCACCGCAAGCTGGCACGCCGGCGCACGGCACAATGAAAGCACTGGTCGGCTGGGCCACACAATGGGACTTGCATGACACATGGCGGGCACATAACCCCAACACACAAATATATTCTTATTACTCTGGCGCACATGATCTACATGTGCGTTTAGACAGGTACATGATATCCGCTGACCTCCTCCCCCTTGTCACTGACACACGATACATGGGTCGCACACATTCGGATCATAACCCACACGTCCTGGCCATAGCTTGGGAGCGCCCACATCCACCTATCCCTACATGGCGGCTGCAGCCGGCCCTCTTATTAGATGCGGCCTTCCGAGATTCCCTTACGATGCAAATCGCGCAATACTTTGAAGATGATTCAGACACAGCATCCTCTCCCCAGATTGAATGGGACGCCTTCAAAGTCGTGATTAGGGGACACTGCTTGGGCACACAGGGACACATGCAGAGACAGCTAGAGAGTGACTTGACTCGTCTGGAAACCGACCTGCTCCGTCGAGAACAAGACGCGATCGAAGGCACTAACAACCCCCTGACAGAAGCGCAAAGGGAGCACACGCACCTCTTAGAAAGTCTACGTAACCTTAACTTTGCGACCCATTCAGCGCGCACACATCACCTCAGCGACAAACCAGGCAAATTGCTGGCCTGGCTGATTGCGCATGAGGATCGCGCGGCCCCGGTGTCGGCGATATGCATGGAAGAAAGGGGACTACTCTACACACAAAGCCACATTCATGCCGCTTTCACGACCCACTATAGAGCCTTATATGGCTCCCGGCTCCGAGTCCCGCCTCCAGATATAGCAGAGTACCTTTCTGCCTTGCCAATGCCACGTCTGACTCCTGCACAGCAAGACGACCTCGGAGCATCGCTCACATCTGAGGAGCTCCGCACAGCCATTTTCAACCTGTCCAATTGCAAATCCCCTGGCCCAGACGGGTTACCAGCTGAATTTTATAAGGCCGGTTCAGAACTCCTCACCCCTGAGCTCTTGAAAATGTATTCTGCAGCTACGGAAGACTCCTCCCTTCCTCCTACACTTAGGGCCCGATGTAGGTAAATCTTTTTTACCACTTCTTAAATACCGATTCATACCGAATCGGTATTTAAGAAGTGGTAAAAAAGAGGAGGGCAGATGTAGGTAATTTTATTTATAAAATTACCGAATCGGAAGGAATTCGTATTTACCGATTCGGTAAATACCGAATCGGTAATGCCCATTGATTCCTATGGGCATTGAAGCCCATAGGAATCAATGGGCATTACCGATTCGGTATTTACCGAATCGGTAAATACCGAATTTTGCAAGGGTGCAGGGGGTGTCACTTTGACACCCTCTGGCACCCCAATTACAGGCATGTGTGCCATGTGACACACAAACATGCCCTTAAGGCATGTTTGTGTGCCTCATGGCACAGGTGTGCATGCACAGATGTGCATGCACACCTGGATTCGGTATTTCACCACCCAATTGGATTGGGTGGTAAAATACCGACTCCTAAAACATGTGGGATTTACCGAATCGGTAAATTTACCGATTCGGTAAATTTACCGATTCTGTAAATAAGTTCCCCTACATCTCAATGAGCCATTTACCGGTCGGTAACGGCCGAATTCGGCTGTTACCGACCGGTAATGGCCACCTACATCGGGCCCTTAATGAGGCCAATCTTATCTCCATTCTCAAACCTGGCAGAGATAACACCCGCATGGGCTCTTATCGCCCCTTGGCCCTCTTGAACACGGACTACAAAATACTCACCTCTAATCTGGCCCAGCGCCTGGCCCCTCTGGTCCCGACTTTAGTGCATAACGATCAAAATGGCTTTGTTCCTATGCTCCACACCTCTTATAATATCCGTAGACTGTTCAGAATACAGGAGTATGCCACCCGGCACTGGCCGAGAGCGGGATGCCTGGTACTGGACCTTGAGAAGGCATTTGATTCTGTAGAGTGGCCATATCTTAAGGCGGTGATGGAGAAATACGAACTGGGGGGTGGTTATAGGGACATGGTGGACTTACTATACCAAAGACCGACGGTCCACGTGCGCACTGGCAAATTGCTGTCTGATATAGTCCGAGTGCGACGGGGTACCAGACAGGGCTGCCCCCTGTCACCCCTACTGTTCTCCCTGGCAATGGAACCTCCAGCCACGATCCTGCGAACACAGGGGGTTGAGTGGGGAATACCGATGGCGGATGGTGTCCATGTGATCTCGCTTTATGCAGAAGACCTACTCCTCTATATCAGAGATCTGAGCAATATCCCGAGATCTCTCACTGACATATTCCGGACCTTATAAGATATGTCAGGGTTAAGAGTCAACTGGTCCAAGTCAGGAGCCTACTCCTTTGGCCCGGACACACCTGAGAGCGATATCCGACTTAGCAGAGAGAGACTGCAATGGTATTCCACTACGTTCCGGTATTTGGGGATCCATACTTAGTGAAGTAGTGTGGCTCACTGGTTAGAGGCGGCAGACCCGAGAGCAGAGGACGGCCCGGGACCAGGGTTCGATTCCCGGCGCGGCAGGTTTCTGGACCAGGGTCAGCGGACTCGATAATTCTCTCGCCTCGGTGCCCACTCTGATCACCGTTCACACTCGGCAACTCTGGGCATTAGCTTGCCTCATCTTCACTAACGGCCCCACCAGACCGCCGGGGATGCCTGGTCTCACCCTGGAGATACCCATTAAGGGACCATCTCTCAGGGAAGCCAGGAAGGGTTTCGCAGCGGTCAAAGCGCCTTGGGACCCTACGGGTAAGTAGTGCGCTATATAAATGCCTATACATTTACATATATATCGGAATCCCTCGGACATATTGGATGGAAATCTGATGCGAGCGATCCCCTTCATTCGCGCGCAAGTAGCCTTTTGGAGAACTCTGCCTTTGAATGTGCCCAGCCGTGTGGCACTGACGAAAATGATTGTTCTACCGCGGCTATTATATTATTTTGCCAATATCCCGACTTATGTCCCTACCAAAATATTTCGCGAACTGGAGGTCATGCTCTGTGGCGTTATCTGGAACGCAGGTCGGCCCCACGTCGCACTAGCAAAGCTGTACATGCCCACTGAATCGGGAGGCCTGGCGGTCCCCAACATGGAGCTGTACTACCTGGCGGCGCAGCTGCAATGGGTGTCGGGATGGCTGTGCGGTAGGAACCTGGGAGACACTGCCACAGACGCTAACATCTGGACCCAAACGCAAATATGCAACTTGTTCCACCCGCTGACTCGGGCCCCCCGCCCTGCCCAGCTGCACCTAGCAGTGGCGCGCAAATGCTTCCTACGCTGCCTGAGGCTCACCCGAACGACGACGCCGTATGCCCCAACGATTCCCCTGCTGGGTACCCCCAGGGACACCGGGGTGTTGACGGCAGCAATGCTGGAGAGTTGGACACGGGCGGGTGTGGAGACGCTGGGAGACCTTTATGCGGAGGGTGCCCTGCTACCCTTTGCGGACATCACTGCAAGCACGGACTTGCCAGCTGGGCAATTCTTGTTACATGCGTCCCTCTTGCACACACTGACGACTGCCTGGGTTGACGTATCTGAAGAGCCGCGGATGCATCACCTCATGCAATACCTACATGTCATGGGCAACGGCACCCACGTGGTGCACTGGTTGGCGCAGGCCCTTCTGACCCATACACAACACTCCACCCTGCCGCTGAGAGACAAGTGGGCGACGGACAGAGGGAGAGACTGGACTGACAAAGAATGGGCAATGATACTGGTTGGCCCGACTAATGTCCCACGCAACCCCCGTTTCAAGGTCATACAATTTTGCATTTTACATCGCGCTTATTTATCGCCCGATAAAATCAACAGATATTTTTCAGCCATCGATACTGCATGCCAACGCTGTTCCCTAGTTGGGGCAGACTTCTTGCATATGCTCTGGCATCCAGACATACTGGAACACAATAGTGGCGCTGCTAACGCACTACACTAACGAAAATGTGCCACGCATGTGGGAAGCCTGCATCCTAGGACTCTACAAACGCACCAAACTGAATAAGGTACCGGCCCGGTTTTGGGACCTGGGACTTATCACGGCCAAACGCCTACTCACCAAACGATGGAAGGCCAGCACACCCCCACATATCCAGCACTGGTACATGTCTTTTACCAACTGGGCACGAGCGGAAAGCACAGTGCTGCCCAGAGAGGAAACGGCGGGACTCAGGAAATTCCCCATTGCACAGCTCTGGGATGATGTACTGAAGTCCTTTCAGCAGGCGAGTTTGGAACGAGGGATCACCTGAGGTAGCCCACAATCAGACCGGCTCACTGACACAAGACACAGCAGGGACTCTGAGTGCCCGTTGCCCCCCTCCCCCCCTTCTCCTTGCTACGACATGGCCCATGCGATGACTTCCGGAACTGCAGTGTGCTTGCACCCCATGCACGTGTATCGCGCCACACTTGTAGCCCCACACGCTCAGAATCACTAGCGCTTCCCTGCCCGCCTGACACGATCACACGATTTCTCGACCTTCCCACCTCCTAAGTGACGGAATCCCATCCCGCTCCTTGCGTGTGGCTGGCGCGACTGTCGCACTCTAGAGATGCCACATAAACGCCCCTGCAATGGCCCCCCTCACGCTCACGATACTATTCCGCCTCAGCCCGACCTCATGTTATGGGACCCTATCTATTGCTGCAACTCCCCCCCCTCTGTTCTCACACGAACGGACGCCTCAACCCCTCAATAGTCCTTTTCCTCCCACCATCCCCTGATACCGTTCACGTTCTAGTTTATACATTAGTTGTATTTTAAAAAACAGGACCTTTTTCATAACTGATTGGACACTACGTACTATGCGTATGTAATGTCGATAACTGCATCTCCGCTGATACTTACTGATTCCTCTTTACTCACATGACGCAAGACACATTACACGCAACTTGTGGGGTGTGGAGGAGAACCATGCTCTCCGATCACTTGCAGACAGTCCCACGCTACGACTTCTAACTCTGACCACCATAGCAACATCAGCACTGTTGGAGGGTGGCACACATGTTGAGTTACCAGACACGCCGGATACGGCTATGACGGTCACTTCCTCTTGCTGCCACTAAATATGACTGCTCCTTTGACTTGGTGCAGCACACCATTGCCCAGTTTACTTGTTACATCATTATATCACATGCGACTGACCTGTGATCTTCATATTTCTGATTTCACTGTTTATTGTTGCCATGGTTGCTAATCATAAATGAACACGGACTGCGGACAGCTTGTCCACGACACCGGAGATACATTATCACATAAACAAAAAACATAAAAACCATAGACCTGTATACTCCCCGAACTAC
Organism: Lissotriton helveticus; assembly: GCF_964261635.1. NCBI lineage: Eukaryota > Metazoa > Chordata > Amphibia > Caudata > Salamandridae > Lissotriton > Lissotriton helveticus. Next base: position 130,547,063 of record NC_136070.1, on the reverse strand, counting down.
CCAAGGTATGATGTATGCATGTTTTATTCTGTTACGCCGCCGAACCCCAGGGTTGTCGGCTACAACGGCTGTGTTATCCCACCAACAATACATGTAACTTATGCCATATGCAGCCGGCCCAAAGAGGTTGTAGGCTCTGTGCTATGTTATTTGCAACATGTACAATAAAGGTCTTTAAAAAATAAAAAAATAAAAAATAAATAAATAGATAAGAATGGATGGTTTATGCTCATTGTACAGTACTTGTACATTATATTATAATTTGGTGATACTGTCAACGAAATGTATGTATGGAAGAAACAAGTGGAATGTTTAGGTAGACAAGTCCATGAACAGTATCCAGGTAGTGATTTGATAAAAGATAAGAGGAAAGTGTAAATACTTGCTGCAACACTAAAACTGAGGAGCCTATTCACAAATTGCATTAGTAGTTTTAGTAGAAGTACAATAGTACTACCTAAACCTGCTAATACTAAACAAAATGCTACTTACATATCTACACGTAGCGGTCTCCTTGCCTCCGACTTGCCTATCTTTTCTGTACGGAGATCCCCACCAGTGGCGTAAAAAAGGTTTCCGCAGCCCGCGGTGTCCGGTGGGGCCCGAGCTCCAGGAGAACCCCTCAGCACTTTACCATGGCGTGACGGCTCCTGACTGAGTCCGGAGGGGGCTATTACAAAAATGGGGTGAGCCAATGATGGTCGTGGACCTGGGTTCAATGTGGTATAAAAGACAATGGTCCTAGACCTTTTCTTTTAAACGATATGCATCAAACCTACAGTTATTGTTGAAAAACAGTGTCTTGAGCATGCACATTGTTAGCTCACAGTAATCAATACAATCAATATACTAAAGTGCAACAACCCAAAAAAATGTTAACACAGATTCATTCCACCATGATTAGATCAATAGTAGATTACTTACTGAATGGGACAAAAAGGGGAAGGGGAGGTTACTCCAGTTGTGCGTGTGGAAAGAGAGAGTGCTCTAGTGTAGAAGGGGTGAAAAAGGATTTTAGACGGTGTGATAAGAAGAATTTAAAAATTATTCGTATGTTGGACTAATAAACAAATCTCAGTCTTTGGTAGCCTGGCCACATTTAGACAATCAAAGTTCCTTTACATTCAATTTCAATTACACAGATATATCCTTGTGTGGCACGTTGTGTTTGGGGTTTGTGATCCAGGCTAATTACATATGGGCATCAACGTTTCGACCCGACATGGGGCTCAGAGGGCGATTTGGGGCCTCAGCCTGCGGGTCTTCCTCAGGACAGTGTGGGGCAACCTGAGTAGCGGTGTGTTGTCCGTGTCGCACACCTATGGGGTTAGAAGGGGGGCATCAGGGTTGTGCACAATGATACTTAACCAGAATCTAAGTTAGCCATTTATGATGGTTGCTTACCCGCTTGGGTCTTGTGGGGCGCGGGGCATCCCTTCTGTCTAGTTTACACGGTAGACGTCCTCATCTAGAATCAGAGGCGCTGGTTAATACATGTCTACTCGCTATGTCAAGTCACAATCCATACTGGATAGTAAGGGTGGTGCACTTACCCGTTAATGAAGGGTACATGCACTCGCTTGATTTCAAGGGCAGTAAATGCTGGGCCTGCGGAGGATATTATTAAAAACCGGGGTTAGGAATGTCACCTGCTCTGTGGAGAGTATGGCATTCTAGAATTAAAGGATCCCTGGGTTTTACCTTTTGACTTGAACAAACGGCGTCCGCGGTCCGCACGAGTTGCAGGAAGCTAACGGGGCAGCCGCGAGGACGTCACAGGTGGCGCGATCGCTCGTAGTGGAAGACAGACTGCCTCCGGTAGTTGTTTTAAGTTATAGCATATTTACATAATTTACATGGTGAAAATATATACAGTGACATAAATAGCACAAATACTAATTACGTGAAGGATCGCTCATCCGAGATCAATTTATATACAGTGACATAAAAACAATTACTAATTACGTGAATTAGCGCTAGTCTGGGGTGGATGGAAGAGAGCCCCTGGTCGGTACTGAATTGGGATCCCTTGGAGGGAAGGGTTGTTTTGCTCTACTGGAGTCATTAGCACAATTTAGATGAGGTGTACGCCAATGATACAGTGACATGAATAATGAAAATCATTACAACACTATTGTATGAGATTTTGACAATGAACAAGGAATTAAACATCAATGGCGCGTAAATGCCATTGGCCCGATATCAGTCAGAGCCTATATATCGGACAGCCAGATAAATAATGACATATAAGGGACACGAACGCCTGGTGATCATTTGCATTATCTACAAAGAGTGTGCCACTAATGCAGAAGCACAATTGAACATATTTTACACTGTTACAACATTATTTGTGAATTACAGATTAAAGACAGTAAACAGTTGAATTAAAATAACAATGACATGTTGCTGCCCATGGGGCGGCATCAATCAGAGCCTATATATCAATTCACATAGTGAGTGAAGGGTCTGAATTGAGTGAGTCCGGACGGGGGGGGGGGCACTCAATGTAGTTTGTAGGGGGGGCCCTCAAGTTTCGTTACGCTAGTGATCCCCACCCCAAATGTGTGGATCTCAGCAAACGTAAGGATTTGTTTTAGAAGTAAGTGCGGTCAGACAAAGGAGAGTGGTTGGAAAATGGAGAACACTATTACTATTGAGTAGGGATAGGATTAAGGAAGGAGTAAGGAGGGCTTTAAAGGGGATTTGGGAGGAGTTTAGAGAGAGATATCCCGCCCCAAAAAAGTAAGTCCATTGCTATTCACAAACTGGCATTCTATAGTTACTACAGCCAAAAGGACCCAAAACAGAGGTAAATGCAATTCAGCTCAGAGCTGGAATAAGCCCAGAACCATAAATGGCCAGTCACTGATACTGCAACACCTTCCCATAAAACTAAAACTCATAGCAACTAATGCTAAAATAAATGTAATTATTTAAATTATTGTTTTATTTTAAAATAATTTTTCATAAACCTTGATTAATTGAAAAATTAATGTAACATTAATTGTTTTAAACATAACTGAAATATAATATATATATATTTTTTTTATATAAAATGATTCCTTTAAGATTAAGTTAATAAATCTGTACCTTTTTCTTGTTCTACACTTAAAATAAATATAGAAAATAATTAACATTAAAATTCTACATGCACATCTTTTTTCATAAAAAAAATAGTTTAATAAACTTGTTTACTTTACCTAATACTTTACCTTAGAGGATTCTCTGCTCCGATTGTGGTGGTCTCCGCCAAATGTGTGGAACAGCAAATACAATCCTAAAATCACTACTATTAGTAACTTTTAAGTCGTATGTGAGATTTTCAATGGATCCGTTCCCTATTTCAGGGGTGCGAACATATAAGTTTACCCCGTTTGAGTTACTTTACACTTGCAAATGGTCAATAGCCAAAAGCAGTAAATGTACTTGTAGTAAGTGTATACATCTAGATTTTCCTTTGTGGATAGGCCCTTAAGAGAGAATTTGATTCTCCAAGGTTAGGGGTGTTCGCATGTGTGCAAGCATGTGTGTGTGTGTAAAAACCTACACATGACTACACACTCCTCTTGGTAGTTAATGATATAACTAATGCTTTATATTATGATTTAAATGAAGATGCCTTTGTACAAAAACAAATATTTATCTTTCTGAAAATATTTATAAAATCCATCCATTATTGAACATGTCTTTTCAAATTACAAGTTGCAATCACATAGGGCTGTGTTCGTGAGGGGACGGAGCTGGTAACTAATAATTAATTACAGGAAAGGATGTCAGTAAGGTACAATATGCAGTCCCTACAGAGGCCATATGGAAATGGTGCCAAAGTTGCCAGCAGGTTGGAATGCTTTAGCCCTTAGGAAAAGAAAGCACTGTGAAATATGCCTTCATCATTAAAAAAAAAAATGTTGGGGACAGAACACAGGTGACACAAAAGGTTGATCCACAGACATCAGTGAAGTGAAGAACCGGAATGGGTATAACTAATAATGGATCTGAACAATTAGTGAAATAAAATAAAATTCTTGTCAGTGAAAATAAACTTACATCAAAATGCTAAATGTTTCACTGTGTTTGTGACCTCCTTTAAATAGTTATTGACCGTTTTCATGAGCACAGAAAGTGAGCATGGATGGCACAGCAAATATACTGGCAGATCAGGGCTTTATTTAGAAACAAATATATTCAAATGTCAGGATAAAGAATTAAATAATTAATAATTAATTGTTATTCATTACTATTAATAATTAATTAATTATTTAATAAGGAATTCGTTTCAGGAATTTCATATTTAACTAAGACTGGGTAAGACTAAGCCTGAAAAATTATTACACCCGACTCTCACTGGCTCCTCCTGCCATGAAGGGGAAACAGAACAGAGTGGAGAATTTATAACAAACTTCAGATATCTGCATCTGCAGGGTTACTTCCTTGAGGAAGACTGTACATTTTTTATAATTAACAAAGCTTTCCAAGAGAATAGTAAGAAAACAACAACAAGAATAATGACTGACTGACTGACTGACTGACTGACTGACTGAGTTTTTATTAAGCGCTCGAATGCCGCGGCGTCTTGCCGCTGTAGGATAGAAGGTGATGTGAGACAGATCAGGGCAGGGAGAACAGCCATGTTTTCAGGGATTTTCTGAATCTCAGTTTGGAGGCTTGTGAGCGAAGTTCGACAGGCAGTGAGTTCCAGAGTTTTGAGGCCTGATTGGAAAATGATTTTCCACCCCAACGCACTTTCCGGATTCTAGGCACGCAGACCAGGTCTTGATTAGCCGATCTTAGAGTTCGGTTAGGCACATAGCGCGGGAGAAGTTTGGCCAGATCGTCTGATCCTTTTCCGTGAACGGCTTTGTGGGCCAAGCAGAGGGCTTTAAACTGGACTCTGCGCTTAATTGGCAGCCAGTGCAGCTCTCGAATGGCCCGGGAGGTAGGGTGACGTTTTGGCAGGTTCAGAAGAACCCTGGCATCCGCGTTCTGGATAGCCTGCAGCTTGATCAATTGCTTCTCTCCTGTACCAAGATAGAGAGAGTTGCAATAATCAACCCGAGACATTACTAGGGCAGCAATGACAGTCTTTTTTAAGGTGGGTGGAATGAAGGGCAAGATCTTTCTAAGTACCTTCATCATATGAAAACAAGCTGAAGTGACTTGGTTCACCTGCGCTGTGCAGGAGAGGTTTTTGTCCAGTAAGAAACCGAGGTTTCTGACCTTCTCGGCTGGGATAGGACAACAGCCGGCTTCAGGGGGCCACCATAGCTGACTCCATATCGAGGGCTTTTGACCGAATTCTATGATTTCAGTCTTCTCAGTATTTAATTTGAGAAAGTTTTGGCTCATCCAGTTTTTAACACTGAGAAGGCAATTCCTGAAACGGCCTGCGGTTGCTTCAATGGAATCGGAGACCGACACTATGATTTGTGTGTCGTCTGCATAAGACACTAATCTCAAGCCATGGGATTTTATCAGTTTCGCCAAGGGGGTGACATATAGATTGAACAGGGTTGGTGATAATGCCGACCCTTGTGGGACTCCTCCGGGAAGAGTGAATTCCTCTGATTTGAGTCCATCCCAGTGGACTTGTTGGATTCTGCCTGTCAGAAACGATGCAAAGAGGGCTAGAGCGGCATCGGAGATGCCCAGATTTTCCAGACGACTCAGTAGGACCAAATGGTTGATGGTGTCGAACGCCGCGGTTAAATCAAGTAATATGAGGGCCGTTCTTCCACCGTCGTCCATGGTCTTCCTGATATCTTCTGTTGCCATGATAAGGGCTGACTCAGTTGAATGGCATGCTCGAAATCCATGTTGTGTAGAATCAAGAAGATTATTCTTCGTAAGGAAAGTCATCAGTTCTAAGTTCATGGCTTTCTCGAGGATTTTAGCTGGTAAAGGCAGGCAGGAGATGGGCCGATAGTTTTTAGTTTCGGAGGGATTGAGTGAGTCTTTTTTCAGAATCGGGCGGATACAGGCCTTCTTCCAGATTGAGGGGAAGGAGTTCGAGCCTATAGCCTTGTTTAATAGAGAGGTCAATACTCCAGTTATGGCTAATGGAATAGAATGCAGAATGTGCGGAGGGCAAGAATCCAGTGGAGATCCTGATTTCATCTGTAGGAGAAGGTCCCCGACCTCCGATTCCTTTAGCATAGGGAACCTAGAAAAGACAGGGAAAATGGGAGGTGAAAATTACTCAGTGTCCACTGCCGGGATCTGGATAGGAGTGACCGAGATGTTAAGGCTGGTATTGGAGTTGGTGGCTACGGTGCCAAGACCGTCATAAACTGCCTGTACTTTGCTCTGGAAAAAAGCAGCGATATTCCCGACAAAGTTCTGGTCCGGTGTAAATATAGTGTCTCGCGGGGTTTTTGCCAGAAGGGTAACAGTCTTAAAGAGCTCTCTGGCAGAGTTGGGGGCTTCTTGGATTCTGGTGGTGTAGAATGTGGAGTTGGCCTGAAAAATCGCTGCCTTGTACTCCTGCAGAGCTTTGGAGTATTCGGCCTTTTTGAGAGCGCAGTAGTTGGACCGCCAAATACGCTCAGCTTTACGGCATTTGAGTTTGATTACTGTCAACTCAGCTGTATACCACTGGGCGGTGGCCGACCGTTTCTTAGGCACTCGGGACACCAGAGGAGCTAGCTCATCGGCAGCCTGAGCAATCCATCTGTTAAATCTGGAGGCTCCAGTGTCGATGCTACATTGCTCAAATGTTGGGGGGTCGTTGGCAAGAGCCACTGCGGGCAGATTCGAGTCTAAGTGTTTCCATGAACGCTTGCTTTCCGGGGGCAGGAAGCGTCTTCTGTGTCTTGCAGAGTCATTAAATTTTAGATTAAAGAAGACAGCCCTGTGATCAGACCATGGGACAGGGAAAGTGGAAGAAAATGTTAAATTATTGTTGTTGGTGAAGATGCCGTCAAGAGTATGTCCTGCAATGTGGGTGGGCTTAGACACTAGTTGGGTCATATCAAAACTAAGCAGGTTGTCAATGAGAGTTGCGGAACCAGAATCATTAGTAGCTTCGAGGTGAAAATTAAAATCTCCTAGAATTGTAAAAGTGGCGGAGTCCGTGGTGGATTCCAGATATGTATGGAGAGCAGTGATGAAGGGAGCTTTTGGCCCTGGGGGTCTGTAGAGCAGCAGGCCAACGAAAATCAGACGGTTATTGCATTTGATTTTGAAGTTCAAGGCTCCATATTTAACTCTGGTAGGCAGTATATTTTTAGATGGGACTTGTAGATGATACCAATGCCCCCGCCTGTTCTTCTAGGTCGGTTAAGGTACTCTACAAAATATCCCTCCGGAACTGCTATGTTCCAATCTGGACCAGAGGCCTCAGATGACCAGGTCTCAGTAAGGAACATTACATCTGTATCGTGATCGGTTATAAACGCCTCAATTTCGCATTTATGTTTTGGCATGGATCTGATATTCAATAGAATGCATTTTAGAGTCCTTCTCCTGACAACAGGAGAGGCTTCCAGACTCAGATGGTTGCAGATGGTAGGTCGATAGCCACAGGTCAGGCATGTAGGGACTGTGAGGAAGTCTGAACAGTTAGCTCTGACCGGATTTTTACAACTAGGACGATTAAGCAGACATAGCTCTTTGGCTGAGTAGCGAAGGGGCGAGGATTGGGCAGGGGTCATGACGCAAGGCGCTGGCCCGGCACGGACGGGCGCAGACGGGCTTGACTTTGGCGCAACTTCGGCGCGTTTCCGGCGCGCCCGCTGCGCTCGTCCGCTGCGCTGCCGGAAGAGCATTTGGCTAAGTAGGCTCGTGTCAGGGTGGTGCTTGTGAGCGCTAGACCGCGTCCCTGCACTCCCCCACACCTAAGATGGCGGTGATGTGTGGGTGTTTGTAGATTTCAGCAACCCGGTTCTCCCTCCGCACAAACGGGACTTCCCGCGGCAGAAACAGGGATAGGGTAGCAGGTAAGGGTCACAGAGCACTGTTTAAACAATTTAGCAGTCAAATTGCAAAAACGAAATATATTTTTAAAAACGAGGTTTCAGCAAGGTTTCAGCAAGCAATAAAATACAATTTATCAGTCAAATTGCAGAGGGATTGAATCTTTAAAAAACGAAGCTTTGCACGCAGAGAAAATACACTTTCTGGCGTGAGCTCTGATTGCTCCAACAGGCTTCTATCTACTGATGAGCCTGGTGTGGTGCTTGCCTAAGTAGGCCCGTGTCAGGGTGGTGCTTGTGATACAGTGGGGAGAACTAGAAAGGAACAGGATCACATTAAAATGTAGATCTTGTGGAGTCATTCATTTGGAGATTAAATAATATGGCAGTAAATAGGTCAATTGGTGCTATTGACTGTAAACAGATGTTTCTGTTACCCAACTCAATGATATTTATTGTATTCTCCATGAAGGATGAAAGACTGGACAAATTAATGAGTGCATGCATTGGACACTGAGACGACAGATCCACCCTAATAAGTAATGTGTGGCTCTTGGAATGAGCGCAGAACCACAAACAATTCCCTTTAGAAGGATTTACTACAAGTAAGGAGATATTTTCATGCTCACAGGCCCATGTACCTTTTTCTATCAGACAACAGTGTAGCGTGCATTTCTATTTTCTCTCTTCACTAACGTTTCATCTTGGCCTCTTCTAGATACATAAGGGCTGGCCTCTGCACAGTAAGTTAAGGTTCCAAGCTTCCCTTTCATCATATATTTTGCTGATGTTTTCTTTTTTCTTTCTTGGATCCTCAGTACAAGTGGCAGTATTCCACCCATAGGGAATTCCAGACCTGATGATTCCAGAGCCGCAAACTCTGGACCTGATATTGAAGGGCCTGGAGACACACGACCTGGTTTCACATGTGTAGAGGCTCACAAAGGCAGAGGCCGAGGTCAGGAGTTCAGGCCAGCCCCCATTTTCCATGGATTAGCTCACAATCCCCCCAATTAGGTCCCAGATCCACCTCACCCAAAAAGTCACAAGATCAGGTGCAAGAGCGCTCCCGGCCACATGCAAGGGCCCCCAACCAAGACAACACCTGCACGGGTGCAGCAACCTACACTTCCACAATCAGCTCTAGCTCTTACCTGGATCCCTTTCGCGTCCATCCATGCTCCTTAAAAAAGGAAAGCACCGGCACAACAGAGATGTCCATAGCTGTGTGCACCTCCACCCTCTACACCCCAAGTTATAGAACAGGCTAAGTCTAATAGCAGTGGACGTTTGGGTGCATTCCCAATTTCTCCCTGTCCAGAGCACTTCACGCCGGAAACAGGCAATGCTACAGTGCTGCCCAGGACTCCTGTAGCCTTCCCTGTCCCTCGAAGACTCTGATGCCTACTGACCTCCTGCCCACATACTCTGCTTCCTCTCAGAAGGCGGAAAATGTCAACAGATTTGCAGCTTGAATTGGGGAAAACTGTATAGAAAAGGAACTGGTAATCTCAACTCCGTGTGGTTATTTCCTAGTCTGGGGTCAAAGCTTGAACTGTTGTCCCCACACCAAATTCTGCCAAACGTGTAAAGAGGGGCCTTAGTTGAATTTATCTATTTTACTCCTGGTTACTGACAGTATGGTCAATATGTATGGTGTGTGTGTGTTCAAAGGTGTTTATTGAGTTTTTAAATGTGCTCTCCTTCGATGTCAGGTTCAGGGCCAAGTAAGGTGAAGGTTTTTTCCCCTAGACTTGTTGTACATCGAGGAAGAGGTGTATGTGTGAGAGAGAGAGAGAGAAGGAGAGAGAGAGAGAGAGAGAGAGAGAGAAGGAGAGAGAGAGAGAGAGAGAGAGAGAGAGAGAGAGGGAGAGAGCACTTGCATTACATCACATTAATTGTTGATTCCTCCTGACTGTGGAGGTCTTTACACTCATGGACGAGAGAGAAGCAGTCAACAATTTGCGCTGGAAACAGACAGTCATGGTAGCGGTCTAGTTAACATGAGGAATTTGACTCCCGTATGTACAGAAAACATAGCCAAGTGTGGTAGTTCACAAGTAGCACTGTTTACAGCCTGAAATTGGTATAGGGTCAATGCAATCCCATGGAGCAGGAGAATAAAGACATACAGCACCAGATACGCACAAGACAGGCAGTCCTGGGGTACATAAGGTTCCCATGCAGGCACATAGTAGGTGCATCCATAAAAGGTGCTCTTTAAAGACTATTCAAGAACATTATAGATTTAAAATAAATGAGTGTATTTGGTTGCACAATGCCCATGTATTTTTGTGGAGTACACCAGGAACTAGATGAGACACTCTTATGGACAAGTACTTGTTTGTAGCACCCTGTGTAAATGACCAAAAGGAAACACCGAGATGCTATGCAAGAGAAGCATGTGACCAAGGAATGAAACGGTTAATAAAATTAAGAGTGTAAAAAAGTAGGTGCGCTCAGATGAGATGCTGTTTATCATCTATCTAGAGAGTAATCCAATTCTATGTATTGGTAACAGGATGTTAGAGTCCCTTGGCCACTCACAAGGAGAAACAAGGGCTCTAAACACACAGGACAAACCTGGCAAATAGATCTGGAGGGTCTAATACCACACGGCTGTGGCCAAATGTTGGACATGTACAATGCCATTTATCACATTGTCATAAGATTCTGCAGTGCCTGGGAAATTTCAAATACTGCATGCTAGGGCAGCGGAAACAGACAGACGTTGCTTGCTGATCCCACCCAGAAGAAGCTGAGGATCAACCTTAGTTGTGGTGTGTGAGTGTGTGTGCATGAATGCATGCATGCGTGCCTGAGTGAATGCGTGTGTGTGTACTTGTGTGGCAATTGTATAGTGCAAACCTAGCCTAAAGGCCGTGGAGCAAATGTCCTGGTTATAAGCAGCCTTGATAAGTTGACAAGTTGACATCTTCCAGTGAATATTGTCCACACAAGAGAAAGAGTGAACTGGGAGCAGATGCTGTACTGACTACCCTAGTAGGCACTTTGTATGGACCTGGATCACTGAAATATTATCGACGGCCAAAATATCGAGTTGCCAAAATATCGTTGACTAATTATCGACTACAAAAATATCGAGTTTATATACTTATTTAAGTAACTACAAAAATATCGAGTAAATATTATCGAGTCTATTAAATATCGACTTCAATATTATAGACAAAAAATATATCGAATACAAATATATCGTTTGTAACCTAAATAACCCTAACACTACAAAAATATCGACTACCAATATATAGACTACAAAAATATCGTTTTTTGTGATTTATCGACTTAAGGTTATACACATTATATATGTAAAATGATACATAAATCTTCTTGTAAAATACATTACACAATCCTAATTATATATTATATATTAAAATACAATTTTATAACACATTTAAATGTGAAAACATTTTTCCTACATATCATGAATACTTAGAAAATAATATATACATTTTTCGAATTTTTTAAACATATATTATCACATTATTAGTACATATATTTAAAAAGATTTAATTAACTAACCTGCTTTAATGCAAAACTCTTCACAAACGACCATTTCCACTTCAACAAACAAACCAATTAATTGTGAAAAAATTCAAAGTACCCAATAAAATGCTCTCTTTCTTAAAACATCCAATGACATTAGAGAACACAAAAAATACACACTATAAAAGGAGTACATGCCTACTACCATTTGTTGCTGCACAAGCTATAGAAAACAGAAGGCAACTCTTTGATCAACTAGTTCCTAATAAATCGAGATTACTATTCAAGATTGCTACAAAATTAATCAAGTAAGTGAAAATTAATTATTATAATACACAAGTACTAGGCTAAAATTGTATGTATTTCTCCTAACAGTTTAAATTACATTTATTTTTCTTTTTTAACATTTGATTTATAGACATCTCCTAAACACATCAAAATATGTGCTCCTAGTGATTTACCACTAAATACTATTTGTAAGTATATGTAAATGTTGTCTAATACACCAACTGCTGTTCTTATTAACTATTTTCTAATATCCTTTCTTTATTTATTCTATCTTCTAAACAGAATTTCTGATAACATCCGCATTCTACTCAACGAAATATAAAGACTACACAATTTAAACAAGTAAGTATATGTGTACAGTTCTAAAAGGCACAAAAATACTATAACTATTTTCTAAAAACCATTTCTTCTATCTTCCTTACAGATATTCTAAACACATCCTACATCTACTAGACTAAAGGCAAAGACTACACAACTTAAAAAAGTAAGTATATGTGTAAAATTCCTCAAAGGCCCTAAAAAGTTAAAGCTATATTCTAAACACCATTTGTTTTTTCTTCTATCTTCTCTACAGATATTCAGAAAACATCCGACATCTCCTCTACCTTAAGCTAACACTAAAGAATTAAAACAAGTAAGTATATTTATTAACTTCCTCAAAGTCCCAAAAATTATAAATCTATGTACTAATAATCATTTCTTGTCTATTATATCTTCTCTACAGATAATCACATTACATCCTTCATCTACTCCACCAAAGACAAACAGTGATCAATTTTAAAAAGTAAGTATCTCTAATAATGTCCTAAAATTGCCTAAAATGCTAAATATAATACTGCTTTCTCCAAAAAAAAATAGAAACATTTTTAAAAAATGGCTTATAATTTTTTACTTTGCCTACCAACAGGAAAACAAGAAGAACATACTAGAAATAAATTGAACATAACAGTTTCAGAATTTTTCAACACCAGATTTACTAACTGTAAGTATAAACAGTGAAATATAAATGTGTAAAACACTACCAATAATATTTTACATTTAAACATGTTTCTTTCTAATCTTTCCTAGAACAATTAATACAAAATGACTGAAGGTGCAGAATTTGTTATGTCACAGAAAAATACATTGTTGTTATGTTATATGGGGTATGTTTATAATCAAGAAAGACAAACAGGAAGAAAAGTATTCTGGAAATGTACCAAATACTATTCTAACAAATGCTATGGTTGGGCTACTACTGAAGACACAAATGTATTATCTACCAGAGAACATAATCACCCCCCCAATGTCACAGAGATAGAGATAAGGGATGCTTTAGAAACTATAAAAACAGCTAGCACAGGGAGTGACAAACCTACCACACAAATCCTAAAAGAAGAACTGTTAAAAATTCCTGCCCATGCTTCAGGGCAGCTACCCTCAATTGACTCCCTTAAACGCACAATAGCACGCACTAAAAGATTAACTACTACTACTCAACCTAACCCTACATCTTTTGAAGAAATAATAATTTCCCCAGAAATGAGCGTAACACACAGTAATGATAATTTTTTACTTTTTGACAACGAAAGCCCCACCAACAGAATTATCATGTTTGCAACAGCAACAAATTTAAGAAAAATCCAACAATGCGACCAATGGATGATGGATGGGACTTTTAAACCATGTCCCAAACCATTTTATCAACTATATACCATTCATGGATTATATCATCACTACAATATCCCTTTCATTTACTGTTTGTTACCTAACAAACAACAAAATACATATATAGAATTATTAAATGTTATCAAAAATGAAATCAATAATTATTTTCCCCAAAAAATAATTATTGATTTTGAAATTGCTATGATCAATAGCATTTTGAAAACATTTCCCCACACAGCTATCCAAGGTTGCTACTATCACTTTAACCAAAGTATATGGAGACATCTCCAAAAATCAACGTTAAGTATTCAATACTCAACTGATAGCAACTTTGCATATCAAGTTAAAAAATTAATAGCACTAGCCTATGTTCCAGTTACTGATGTAGCGGAACACTATGACTTACTTATTAACAGCACATACTACAAAAAGTATGAAGACAAACTAGCCCCACTACTGGACTATTTTGAGGATACTTGGGTGGGAAGGTTACATAGATCTGGGCACCGACGCCAACCTAAATTCCACATATCTTGGTGGAATGTATATCTAAGTACATTAAACCAAGAAGCAAAAACAAATAACAGTGTGGAAGGATGGCACAATGCATTCCAAGCTACCACTAACAGAGCCAAACCCACCATCCTAAATCTAATACAATCTTTAAAAAAAAACAAAGCTACCAAGAACTAAGGATAGAACAATCTGTTACACAAATTGGCCCTAAACTAACAAAACAAACAAAACAAATGTTCAGACTCCTGCAAAGCCAAGTGACTCTATATCCTACAACCAGAGGTTTAGAATACCTATCACTGATAGCTAAAAGCCTACTATAATGTATCATACCAAAACTAACAAAAACTTCTGATAATTTCATAAATTGTGCAATCAATAACAATTTTCATTTAATCATAAATAATACACATTTGTTAAATTATAAAAAAGATTTATTTAACAAATATGCAATATTTATATTATTAAACATTGCAATGACATTTAAATCGACATTTCCCACCCAAATAAAATAAATGTGAAAAAGTTACAATTTATGTAGCAGAAGAAGAGGTCATCCAGCCACGTATAATCCATACAATACCTTAAAATCCAGTACAAATCCAATTCAGGAAACCCTCAAAAACCCGAAAATAATAAAAAAAATTGTGAAAAACGCTCCAGGAAATCCCGATAATACAAGTGTGGACACTTTATTATTTAAAGTGATATACACACACCTTGTAAAAAATTAACTTACGCATATTCTTCTCCCAATGCAAAGCGACACCCTACAAATACCCCGAAAATTAGTAAAAGATTAAAAAAATCGCTCCAGTAAATGTGGAGTAAACAAAGTGTGTAAAAATCATTTAAAAATGAACATACACACACTTAGTTTAAAAAAAAACTATGTTATCGGAATCCATTCCAAATCACAACCATAAAAACCAGAAAAATCGTGTAAAAGATTAAAAATCGCTCCAGGAAATCACGAAAAAAGGAGATAGATGTTAAAATATTACATTAATTTGTAATACAATGTTATCTCCAAAAAAAAAAAGCATCCTTCCATGGAATAATACTGCGAAGTTCCGGTACCTGTAAAAAAACATATATTAAGTAACCCACCCACACAAACACTCAAAGATTCCAAAATACACATTAAAATTTATGTAAAACATGTTCAAACACATATCCTAAGCATAAAAAAACACTAGGCCTCTAACATACACGACGCCTCGGTAAATACGAAGTTTCACCTAAAACATACCAAAACGACTACTACATACATACAATAACTCTAAAAACGTCGAATATAGTCTCAAACACTACTACTCTCTACCAAATATTAGTTAAAATTCCCCTTACCTTTCTCAACGCGAAGCAGCTTCCAACCGCGCTCTTCTCCAGTCCTGAATGAAGCAAAATAACCTTACGCGGTCAAAAAGTAGTCCCCTTAAAGTATATTAGAAAGGTAAAAATAATAAATACAATGTTCTAATAAGAAATAAAATACATACACAAACTTATAATTTCTAATAAAAATGTGTAACACTAATGACCATTTATTTAGTTTAGATATCCGTTTTTAATTAATATTAAATAATATTTATAGAATATTATTTAATATTAATATTACTTAAAATATATAAACTTTATAATAAATATCTTTTAAATGTTTAATGTTAAATGATATTTATTATAAAAAAAATCCTTTATTAAAGTAAATGTAGCAATTTATTTCATTTGTAAATTAATAGTATAAATAAATAATTATTTTTATTTAATTATATTAATAATATATTTTAAATACATCATTGGAAATAAATACTATGACAACTCTAAAATTGAATTACTATTTTCAGAATGTATATATTTATTTTGTAACAAATGTTATAATTATTGTACAATTGTAAATTAATTTTAATAATTAATATAATATATTAATTATTATTATTAATTATCCCAACAATGTATGTAAATTAAAAACATTTATTTTTAAACATTATATCCAACTAAGGCGTCGATTCCGATCCGGTAAAATAATCCACCGTACGAATCGTATTCGTAGCCGATTCCGTACGAATGGGAAACTACCGGCCGACCTGCGAATTCCGATCCGTTTTCGTTGATTTCCGTACGATTTGCTACGACCCGTACGAATGACATTCGTTTACCCATACGAATAAGCCTCGTGCAGACCACCGTACGATTCGTTATCAGTCCGTACAAACTCACTATTCCGATTCGGAACGAAAGGCCTGAGCGAGATACGTACGGGCCAAAGTATTCACGCTTCAACATTGATTCGTATGGGACATTCGCCTCACTGCAAGCTCCACCAATACATACTAAACGCACACCCCTCGGCCAAGCCTACGCGAACCCCCCCACCCACCAACGGCCCGTATCACTCACTCGCACGCACAAGTACGACACGCACCCCCCCCAACAAGCCTACGCGAACACCCCCACCCGCCAACGGCCCTTACTACTCACTCGCACGCACAAGTACGACACGCACCCCCCCCAACAAGCCTACGCGAACACCCCCACCCGCCAACGGCCCTTACTACTCACTCGCACGCACAAGTACGACACGCACCCCCCCCCCAACAAGCGCACACGAACACCCCCACCCGCCAACGGCCCGTACTACTCACTCGCACGCACAAGTACCACACGCACACCCCTCGGCCAAGCCTACGCGAACACCCCCACCCGCCAACGGCCCGTACCACTCACTCGCACGCACAAGTACGACACGCACACCCCCCCAACAAGCCTACGCGAACACCCCCACCCGCCAACGGCCCGTACCACTCACTCGCACGCACAAGTACGACACGCACCCCCCCCAACAAGCGTACGCGAACACCCCCACCCGCCAACGGCCTGTACTACTCACTCGCAGGCACAAGTACGACACGCACCCCCCCCCAACAAGCCTACGCGAACCCCCCCACCCGCCAACGGCCCGTACCACTCACTCGCACGCACAAGTATGAAACGCACACCCCCCCCAACAAGCGTACGCGAACACCCCCACCCGCCAACGGCCCGTACCACTCACTCGCACGCACAAGTACGACACGCACACCCCCCAACAAGCGTACGCGAACACCCCCACCCGCCAACGGCCCGTACTACTCAAACGCATGCACAAGTACCACACGCACACCCCTCGGCCAAGCCTACGCGAACCCCCCCCCCCCCGCCAATGGCCCGTACTACTCACTCGCACGCACAAGTACGACACGCACCCCCCCAACAAGCGTACGCGAACACCCCCACCCACCAACGGCCCGTACCACTCACTCGCACGCACAAGTACGACACGCACCCCCCCAACAAGCCTACGCGAACACCCCCACCCGCCAACGGCCCGTACCACTCACTCGCACGCACAAGTACGACACGCACACCCCCCCAACAAGCGTACGCGAACACCCCCACCCGCCAACGGCCCGTACCACTCACTCGCACGCACAAGTACAACACGCACACCCCCCCAACAAGCGTACGTGAACACCCCCACCCGCCCACGGCCCGTACTACTCAAACGCACGCACACCCCTCGGCCAAGCCTACGCGAACCCCCCCCCGCCAACGGCCCGTACTACTCAAAGGCACGCACAAGTACCGCACGCACACATAACGCCAACACCAAAACGACCACAAGGACCTTGCTAACGAGTCGCACTACCACACTGAACATGTCTCCTGTGTACACACCTTTGACAATCAATGTCCTGGTCACAGCCAAACAGCCAAACAAAGGACAACACCAACACCCACCCCATATAACACCCACCCCAACAATTCAAATTAAGCCACACCCACCATTTGACCAATAAAAGGGACCACACATACAACCCATCATCCTTTGCAACATACCCATTCTTGCGAGGAAACTGAGAGCACACAAACTATTGCAGACACATACCTTCACACATGCACCCTATCTCATCTACACCCACACCACCCCCTTCACATTCTGACCCAAACACCCTCATTCATACACACCATCAACCCCTCAATCACATACACTACACACCATGACCACACACAAGAATCCAAAATTCACTAACCCGGAGATGGAGATACTTACAGATGAAGTCATCAGAGTCGAGCCGCAGCTGTTTGGCGCATTGGTCAGACAGAACAGCCTGGCAGAAAGAACACGCCTGTGGGAGAGGATCGTAGACCGGGTCAATGCTGTTGCACCCATCAGGCGCACCAGGGATGAATGCCAGGCCAGGTGGTACGATCTGCGGAGGATGGTGAAGAAGAAGATGGCACAGGATTACGCCAATGCACACCACACTGGAGGCGGTGGTCCCCGCAGACCTCCTGTATACCAGCCCTGGGAGGAGAAGGTCATGGTCCTACTGCCAGCGGTGGGAGTACATGGAATAGAAGGAGCCATTGAGTCTGGTGAGTGTACAAAAAACACAAGTTACATGGGTAGACTAACAACAGTGCCCAGCAGCATTTGGTGGGTGGCCATGACTCCAAGCAGTACACTACCAAATGGTGGTAGTTGCAAGGGGGAGGCACATAGGGTGCAATGTGTAGGGTAAGAGGCTGCTCTCATGCCATATGTCCCAGGGACACACACAAGCATAATGACCAATGCACAGGGATAGGTAAATATCACACAAGATAATACACCACAGCTTCTAAATATTTACTATTTGCTGACACACCTTACAGAGATGCATCATTTTGTGACAAAGTAAGGCAGTGTAGCAAGAGAGCAAGCACTATCTACCTGTCTCCATCCCTGTCTCGCCCTCTGTCTCCCTCTCCCTCTCCCTCTGTCTCCCTCTGTCTCTGTCTCCCTCTCCCTCAGTCTCCCTCTCCCTCTGTCTCCCTCTGTCTCCCTCTCCCTCTGTCTCCCTCTGTCTCCCTCTCCCTCGGTTTCCCTCTCCCTCTGTCTCCCTCTGTCTCTGTCTCCCTCTGTCTCTGTCTCCCTCTCCCTCTGTCGGCCTCTGTCTCTGTCTCCCTCTGTCTCTGTCGCCCTCTCCCTCTGTCGCCCTCTCCCTCTGTCTCCCTCTTTCTCTGTCGCCCTCTCCCTCGGTTGCCCTCTCCCTCTGTCTCCCTCTGTCTCCCTCTCCCTCTGTCTCCCTCTGTCTCCCTCTCCCTCAGTTGCCATCTCCCTCTGTCTCCCTCTGTCTCTGTCTCCCTCTGTCTCTGTCTCCCTCTCCCTCTGTCGGCCTCTGTCTCTGTCTCCCTCTGTCTCTGTCGCCCTCTCCCTCTGCCGCCCTCTCCCTCTGTCTCCCTCTGTCTCTGTCGCCCTCTCCCTCGGTTGCCCTCTCCCTCTGTCTCCCTCTGTCTCTGTCTCCCTCTCCCTCTGTCGCCCTCTCCCTCTGTCTCCCTCTGTCTCTGTCGCCCTCTCCCTCTGTCGCCCTCTCCCTCTGTCTCCCTCTGTCTCTGTCTCCCTCTCCCTCTGTCGGACTCTGTCTCTGTCTCCCTCTGTCTCTGTCTCCCTCTCCCTCTGTCGGCCTCTCCCTCTGTCTCCCTCTGTCTCTGTCGCCCTCTCCCTCGGTTGCCCTCTCCCTCTGTCTCCCTCTGTCTCTGTCTCCCTCTGTCTCTGTCTCCCTCTGTCTCTGTCGCCCTCTCCCTCTGTCGCCCTCTCCCTCTGTCTCCCTCTGTCTCTGTCGCCCTCTCCCTCGGTTGCCCTCTCCCTCTGTCTCCCTCTGTCTCTGTCTCCCTCTCCCTCTGTCGCCCTCTCCCTCTGTCTCCCTCTGTCTCTGTCACCCTCTCCCTCTGTCGCCCTCTCCCTCTGTCTCCCTCTGTCTCTGTCTCCCTCTCCCTCTGTCGCCCTCTCCCTCTGTCTCCCTCTGTCTCTGTCGCCCTCTGCCTCTGTCGCCCTCTCCCTCTGTCTCTGTCGCCCTCTGTCTCTGTCGACCTCTCCCTCGGTTGCCCTCTGTCTCCCTCTGTCTCCCTCTCCCTCTGTCTACATCAGTCAGTGTTCGTCCCTCTGTCACCTCAACGCACATCCCTGGGGCACACACACAGTTGCACACAAGCACTGCACAGGCCTCACAAACTCCATAGAGCAGAATGTTAAGGGATGTCTCACAAGTACCAGCAAACATCTGCTATGTGCCTGTAAGACACCCACCATTTGCTGTCAACACTGTACTGTGTCAGGACACACATCTCAGAAAGCTCTGTAGTACACAATGGGCACAGGTGTAGGCAGCACAAGTCCCTCCTGTGCTCATTGCAAACACAAACACCAGGACAAGGTCACACATCCTGTGCACCAACACAAATCCACGATTATGGCAGCATGCCACATGAGGGGACAGCCAAATAATGAACAATGGACGCTTGCAATTCACAAACAAAGTAATAGCATGGCCTGTTGTACACACCCCTTACAGAAACTCATCCCCGGGGGACAGGCGTTGTATTGCAACACTGTCCCAATTGCCATGTACCACAACAAAACACGTACTAATATGAATATGCATACAACTCATACATGCACATAACAGAAGCTCCAGTCCATTGTGCCTCTCTAAAAAAGCACGTGCCCCATCTCATTACCTTTGTGGATGCACATAAGTACCAACATGGACATGGGTATTGACAAGGTGATGCCAAGAAGTGAAGAAGTGCCAAGTTCTAAAGCCATGATCTAGAAGTGGGTGTACAGGTCCAGCGGTGTTGGCATTGTTTGGCCAGCATGGAACAGCAGAAGACATCCAAAGTAGTAGCTGACATGCTAAATAATGATGCTCTGTCTCTTACATCAACATGCTGCATCTAAACTCTGTGCATGCTTGACGCACACATAAGATTTTTCACCGTATCCAGGATGTTGCGTGAAACTTACCAATGCTTTACACGTGTGGTGCTGGCAACACAAGACACAGCAATGGCTGTGTCAGTCATTGTAAAGAGATTGGAAGAATGTAAATACCCCATCGTACAATTGTTTTTTCTACCACTAAATACACAACTGTACAATGTCAACAATGTATAGCTTGTGGAACAGTGATGCTGATAATGGATAACCAAACCACATGTCACTTGATATTGCCTTAACAGTGTCTGTCTCTCCCACACACAGGGCAACGTGCGGATCTCCCCCCAGCCAGGGGGGCCAAGGATCCCAGTCCCAGGCTCAGCAGGACCCAGACCCCACCGGCAGCGCCGTCCCTCAACGCACTGTGGATGACCCCAACCAACCTGGCTCCTCTGGATCCCAAACCCCTGCAGCAACTGTACCAGCTACATCTCTGCCAACCACCGGACCTATTCCCACCACATCCCAGCAGACAGGTCAGAGCCCTGCCCATGATTCACAAGAGAGCCAGTCTGAAAATGAGGGACACCCTTTGTCGGGCGCCCCTGAGGTTGGTGACAACCTCCACCCTCCCAGCACTCGGGGGGCCCGTCGATCGGATGTGCCCACAAGCGCAGGCCGTGCTCATGTGGGTCAGGGTGGTGGGAGTGGCGCAAAGCGGAGGCGAGAATCTGGCCAGTCAGCTGCAGGGACCGGTATGGCTGAACTCGCTAACATCCTTGAGGTATACCGGCGGGACACCATGGAGGTAAGCCAGCTTGCGGAGACCCTCAACCAGCTCAGAGAACAGCAGGCAGAGCAAATAGCCAGGCAAGACCTGCATTATGGACGGGTGGAGGCACACCAGGCTCAGCTCTTGATGGTACATAGGGACATTTTCCATGTGCTACGACAGATGGCTGCCAACATGCAGCCCCCTCCCTGTGTCACAAGGCCAGCAACATCACGGCAAAGTGCAACACCAGCCACAGGGAGGGAGGAGGAGGAGGAACCCTCTGACGTAGCGTCCCATGCACCGTCCATGCCTGCACATGAGGGTCCCCCAAGGAAGGTGGGTCGTCCACGGCGAAGACGTTGAGGGCCTGTGGCCCATGGACTTCTCCCAGGACACTGGACCTGGCATATTGCCCCTGGGTGCAACAGCATCCCCTATGAGACTCTCCCACATGGACTTGCTGGTCACAGTCTGCCCAATGATGTCAGGCACTGTGGCCTGGACTCTGTTGACTGAAACTGTAAGTCATCTCATCTCCAGCTGTGAATTTTGGATTCCACCCCTTTCTGTACAGCACCTATTCACGTTTCATGCACAAGATCACCCAATAAATAATCTAAACATCATACGCATTTGGTGAGTAATCTTTGAAACAGCATACATGTATATGTGTCTGCAAATGTCAAAAATGCAAGGTATACAACAAACAGCAGTCATCCACACACTTGGATCAGAATCTGAGTGAGGACACACATTGGTCAGAAATTTCCACAAACTACATACATGGATGGTAAGACACACCTGTGTGGGACAGTCAATGCTGGAGGGGGGATTGAATCCCAATACTGCTAGCACAGGCAGGCCCAGGAGAGTCACTTTGAGGAGTACATGTCAGTGTCACAAAAGTAGTAGTCCATGTAGGGAGTACCTACAACTGTGTCCTCAGGTATGTGAGCTACCATCAGCATGATGCATTACTGTGTATGTGATTAATGCGGCACAGGATAACGGTGGCAGGACAGACTGTGGGCAATGGGCTGGAGCACTCTAGACAAGCACACCTGATTAGGTGACCTACCCCTATGGAGCTACAAGTACTATACTACTGTAATGGGAGCAACGCATACAGAACAACGACACACATCAGACAAATACCTACCCCTGAACGGCCAAATCACACCACACCCAAGAGACAGGGTCATGGTGTGTGTCCCATGTGCCAACTTGACTGACTGTGACAGCAATGTTGAAGTGGTGTGAGCATGTTGTGTTCTGGCACGTGACTGTAAGCTAACAGTTTTCTGATCTAGTGGTGTTGACAAGCTAACACTGTACAATATTGTGCCTATGTAAGGTGTGTGTGTGTGTTGGACACGGTGTGATGTATTCCTATAGGTTCTGTATCGATCCCCCTATTCCTGACCCTATTCTGGTTAACAAGTTAACTAGCAGCCATCCCATGAGGCAGAAAACCCCCATGATGCAGAAACCGTTATCTGATTAAGCCACACTACGGCACAGGAACGTGTTATCTGATTAGGTCATAACGCTTGCCATCTAATTAGACAAGCGATATTCCTCCAGCCCCTGATAAGGCATACGGAGTTCTCAAAACAAATCAAACCTATGACAACCTGGGAAAAACCCTGCGGCCATTGTTTTGATTTCACCGAGAACTTCAGCAAAAGAATGTGCTAACGACCAAGTCGTATGACATCCTTATTGACGTATCTATGTCCATCCTTACGTCAATCTCGGCACCTTAAAGGTATAAATATTACCGATATTGCCCTATGCAAACACACGCGGTGGTGACGAGATCGGAGCAGCCAGACTTGCCGAAGCCCAGAGCAGAGCAGACCCCGCTGGCGCAGCCCCGCCTTCCTGACGCGCTGAAAATGAGACGCTGCTTTCTCCTGCCGAGAAATCCAGCTCCGGCGCTTCCGAGCAGCCCTCGCAGGCAGCTTGGAATATCGAGACCAGAGACGAGAGATACCATCCCTCATTCATCCTAAATTCCAGGTACAGAACTGAATAACCCCTCGCAGAGAATTCTTGAGTCAGTCACTTGGCAAAACAAACTTAACTTAAACTGTTACTTTCTATTCCCGCCCACGTATTAGGCTTAGGTCAGGTACACTGGGGTAGGCGTAGTTAGAAACACCAGTTGAGTACGATTAGTCAAATGTGTATGTATATATATATATTTTATCCATTTTAAACCAGCATATGGCTTAGAAACCATATCAATGTTTTTACAGTATTATTTTATACTTCTGCTTTTATTGTATGCACTTTACTTAACCATAAGTATTGCGATAATATCGATCCATTTCTCTTGTACGAGAAAAGAGACTGATCAATAAATACCATCTTTTATTGAACACGCCCGTCTCTTCCTTTTCTCTACAATCTGGTGAGACTAAGAATGCACGTACTGACTGAGTAAAATAAGTCGTCTTTTGTTTTCACACGACTCTAGAGATACACTCTTGATTAGGGGAGAGCAAAGTTGTCATGTTCTATGGTTGTCAGAAACTAAATCCCTTCTTGTCTATCCAGGGAGGTTCAACTCCTCCTTGCCTATTCGAGAAAGTTTCTAGTGAACTCTGAGCTAGCTGGCAAACCCAAAACTTTAAGTCTAATATCAACAGTAGTAGACCTAGTTAACGTCTGGTCTAGGCCTATACTATTGAAGGTATTATTCCAATGCGCAGAGCCTATTGGGATAATAGGAACTACACTACATGGCGCCCAACGCGTTTGGATAAGGCGATAAAACTAACGTAAGACATTTAGAGTAACTCAGTCGTGCTTTTTCACTCAGACCCCCTTTTTCCCATAATACTCCAAAGACGTCTGGAGTGGGTGAAAGGTAATATCCGCCAGACCTCGCAGGAGGAAACTCCTATGTATGGTTCTTGGTTTAGTCAACGTTGAAGGATACACTGTTCCAAAATATTGTGCATCTAATCTTTGTTTCCATAAGAACCTGATCTGCAAACAAACAAAATAACCTTCTGGACAGTACAATGTCAGACAGTGAAGGAGAAAGGGAGGCAGCTAGAATAGCAGCTGAACTCGTAGCAGCTGATACTGCTATGCAAGAAGCAGACCCGGATATAATACTCATCCCGGTCAACACAAGAAAATCTATAACTTTAAAACTTATAGAAAATGGACTGACACCTAGAGGTGGCACAGTCATATTCGTAATTGAGGCACACGAATATCGGCAGACAGAGGTATTCTATACATGGATAAACTTTCCAGCAGCTAACGCTGTAACAAAGGTCTTCCACTATTACAAAAAAGAGGAACCTCCTGAGGAGTACACTCCTTTCGAGGAGGTGGAAGTACCACTTAAATTTCAAGAGCACCTCCTCTTGTTTAATGGCGCCCTAAAACACAATAATCACATCACCAGGCTCGGTCCCTTAGGTAGACCAGGAGCAACGTGGCCGGTCCTAGCCGGATACACACCACATCCAGACATTGAAAGAATGCCTGCACCAGAGCTGTTAACACAGCTGAAACAATTAATAAAGTTACATAGACAATTAGTCCAGTATGTAATGCGGACTTCAACAATCCAACCAGCAATTAAAATTCCACAGCTGACCCCTCATCAGGGGAACACAAATAAAATTACACCACAGAACATACAATCCTGCCTGGGTAAAGTACCAGCTAAACGGGAACAAATACCATTCTGGTTAGCACAAAAAATCACCCAAATAGAGGCGGTGTTTCCAGACACCACCCCGTTAGAAAAACACAGGATTCTGACTATCTGTCTTCCAATGGGAATCGCACCACACGTGGAGGACTGTGACACTTGGGGTACAGTCTTTGCTTCCATCTACACAAAAACGCATGGTGTTCCATCCATCTCGGTAATACCAGATGTGCTAAAACAAATTCAAGATGAATACGGTCCAGAACCCGCTTTAACTCTTGGTATGAAATTACTAAAAGACTTCAAGCAGGTCTCGGCTATATTATTAGCTAACATCAAGGGAGAAGCAGCAAACGTGGCGATCCGCCAGAGGTTAAAAGAGACAGATATAGCAGACCAACCAGCTGAAATTGCCAGAATCATAGAAAAGTCCTATGAGGAACTAGGTAGAGATAGTTTAGGTGGAATACCAGTAAAACCACAACTGATTGAAAGTCCTGAAAAAATATTTTTTAATAATAATTCAACATCACAAAAAAAGAGCTGGGATGGAAACAAACAATCCAATCCTAAAGAAAAGAAATTCCAGTCCAGAGGAAGGTCTCCTAGGCGGAGAGAAAGATCTCCGAACCTAAGACACAGGTCACCCCAAAGTGACCCCTCTGGGAAAAGATATAACCTTAGAAATAGGGATAATATAAAGAAGCCTGATAGATATCAAGACATTGATACACGTCCCTCTCAATCTTTTCAGACTTCCTCGCAGAAATCGGAAAGAAGAGGACGATCAGAACAAAGAGAAGAGCACGCCAAGTCCAAAGACAAGGACGCTGCTCATCTAAAAAAGAAATTACAATTTCCAAAAAAGAAGGTAGCCAGCATTAAAGTAGTTAACAATGCCGAGAATACTGAAGACACAACTGAAAAACGGAGAATGGGCTCAGACAATGCTAGACAGCGCAGCAGAAGTGAGCATAGCTCGCAATGTCCTTATGAATCATCTGGAGACAGTGGACACGAATGAATACCTTCAAGTGGAAACTGCAGACACCAGAGTTAGCAAACCTCACAAAATATATGAAATAACTTTACGTATAGAAGGGGATAAGACTAGAAAAATAAGGGGACTATTTTGGGATAATCTCTCCAAGGGCTATGACATCCTTCTAGCTGAAAAAGACTGGCCACCAGAGTTTGTCAGGGACTGCCCTCATGGCGAAGAAATAATTATGCCTGCCTTCTCAAATCATATCCCAATTCATAAAAAATACACACTTGCTAGAAAGTGGGCAGTAGCTCAAGCTCCTGCTTTATATAAAAATCATGTAGGATGGGATGAGGACTCTCCTCCTCACAAAATCCAGTTAAAATCACAACCTACTGCACAAAGACAGTACCCAATTAAGCAAGAAGCTAAAAAACAGGTAAAAGAAATCCTAGATCAATTAGAATACCAGGGGGTGATTGAAACTTGCACCTCACAAATGAACAACCCTTTGTTTCCGGTCTCCAAACCAGACAATTCATATCGTCTGACTACCGACACCTTAACTCGTGTTGCAAAACTTTTGCAGTGCAAAACTCACATAGTGCTGCACTAATGAATAACATAGTGCGCAAAAAATACAAAACAACATTAGACATCTCTAATGGGTTCTTTTGTCAAAACATAGTACCAGAGAGCAGATATTTGTCTGCGTTCTCAATAAATGGCACTCAAAAACAATTCTGTCGGTTAGCCCAGGGGTACAAGAACAGCCCAGGAGTATTCTCAGCGAGAGTAACAGAATTATTACAAACATATAACGAAGAGGCATTATCTTATGTCGACGCCATATACCTAACAGATGATGACTTGGATACTCACTTGAAGAGAGTGAACACCATAATACTTGGGTTCGCAGCAGAGGGTTACAAATTCAACTTTAAAAAATCTAGAATTGCCCATCTAACAGTCCTGTTCTTAGGATATGAATTATCAAGTGAAGGCAAAAGCCTGGCTGACAATTTCCTAGAGAAATGTGCCGTACTCCAAGCACCTAGAACACTAAAAAACCTACAGTCAATTCTAGGCTTCCTAAATTTCGGAAGAACATACATTGCAAATTACGTAGAAAGGGTCAAGCCCCTTTATGATCTAATAAAACCTGAATTTAAAAGAACCAATTGGACTCAAACACACACAGAAATTTTGAGATCCTTACAAACAGACATGTTAATTAAAACAAAATTAGAAACACGTGATAACACACGCAATCTTGTGATTCGAGTCATCCCAGGAAGATGCGGATTCACATACCTGACCTCTAATGAGGGAGAAAAGGTACCAATTGCATTCAAATCACACTTGTACACAGAAGCTGAAAAGAAATTCAGCATTAAAGAAAACATTGTTCATGCAGTTCAAACCGCAATAGCTAAAGAAAAAGATAAAGCTGACGGTAGACGTATCACAGTCATAACAGCAGAATCAGCCTTTGAGGCATTAACAACCCCGTGTAATTTACCAACCACAGCATTGAATCCAAAGTGGATACAATGGGTGAATTCAATTACAACGGACAAAGTATACTACTACTTTGATCCTGAACTAAAGGAATTAAAAAATCTAGAATATGAAAGAATATTCCCTCTGCCAGCCGACATTCTGCCATTACGACAGTACGCTTGTGTAATCTATACAGACGGACATGCTCAACCCTCCGTTTGGGGAGAACAAGCATACAACCCCACATGTGAGATTACAAAAGAAGTGTGGCGCGGAGGTAAATTAAGACCTCTATTAACAAAAACACACTCAGTAGAAACTAATTCAGAACAACAGACTGAAATAATAGCATTGAAAATGGCGCTAGATAATGCGGATCGCGAATTCCCGACACTAATAGTGTCCGATTCATATTACTGCGTCAAATCATATAACAATGATTTGCAGGAATGGATTCAAAACGGTTACAAAGATGACACAGGTGCAACAATAAAGCAAAAACTGCTTTGGGAACAAATAGTTCTGTTACAAAAAGAACTACCAAAGACTCACGTGACACACTCACTGAGTCATCAGCGTGATGGCGTTCACGTTGCAGGGAATTCATTGGCTGAGAAAGCCACAGCGGTAGCAACTGAATCGGCTTCCACAGCTAGGAAAAAGCGTACAATAAAATACATTGACGGTGAAACAGTGCTGGCGGTGAAAACGTCATCAAAAGGCGACTGCTCAGCACTACCGATCAACTATCCACTCAATTATACATACATAATCGATGCAAACTCCGTCCCTTTTGCTCGAATCCCTGGAGTGGGGGATAGAGTAATTCCAAACATGGATAGGAGAACTTTGTTAATTGTAGACGCACACATAGGCGAGGGTCTCAGACACCTCAAACTAAAAGATTCTCTGGAAGAACTACAATCAGTGTACTGGTGGCCAGGCATGAGCCTGCAGCATGACATTTTTGTAAAAAAATGCCCGGACTGCAACAGAGATCGCAGTGGCGAGAGAAACGGTATACTACCTTGGCGTTTCACTCCAGAAAGAACCAACAGCAAAAAGCAAAGCGTCCGATTAACATATACAGGCTAGTTTCCACTTATAATGTGGATCACCAGCACTCGGCTGACGTCTGGACTGTTATACAAAGATAGGCGAGTCTAAATGGCATATACGCTAGGAGCATGCTACGTTTGACCAATGTTTTCACTTTAGCCCTCAAGCTTGTGGGAAAGCTCGGCCAAATGAGCATAGCATAGCGGGATTCTTCTCACTTCCTTCCTGAGGGATACGGGATGGTGTAAAGAAAAAACCAAGGCGTAAAGCTATCTATAACGGAAAGGATATTAGGTTCGGGAGCTGGGTGGGTCAAACATCTAATAAGTGTCCAACGTAGTCTAAATAACCTGCCAAGAAATTCTCTGAAGGGATTCAGTCCGTACGAATTATTATTTGGAACTAGGATGTTAGTCTTAGATCTCGACAGTCAGACTTCAGTGGTGAAGGAAAAAAGCTTTGATATCAAAGATCGTTTGGCTATTTTGCAGGACTTAAACGAAACAAGAAAAGACCTGAGCAACATAAAGTTGAAACAGCAGCCAACAACCACTGAAGAACCACCACCTGTCCCAGCAAGACCTGTCTGGATTCCAAAAGTCGGGGATCTAGTCAGGGAAAAGATCGCGGTAAAGAAGGAATTTGGGCCTTCTTACAGAAAAGCAGTTCCTGTCTTGTCTATCAACGGGACAAGATCAGTTGTACTACCGCCGCTTGCTGGTAAAAAGGAGAACCGAGTTGTATCCATCGACCTGGTAAAACCACAATCATGTGGCCGATAACAAATAGTAGGCCAAGTGGACTCCCGATAAGTAGTAGAACACCAAGGTTTGCTACAAATACAGAGGTCCAAACTAAGAGGCTAATCACATTCGAAACGCCTACAGAACAACTACAAGGACTATGCAACAATGCAATGGAACTTAAACCTCTGAAAACCCAAATAAAAACATTTAGTAAAGACACACCAACCTACAATGAAGTAACAAACGAATATGCAAGAAACAATAATCCTGAAGCAATTGGAACAATTGACAGAACTGCATCCGGCTACTTCATAAACTTCGATGATTCCTCTGAAGACCTCAGTGAATCAAAAACACAGCCATCAACAAAAACCTTTAAAGATAAAGCTAAAGAACTTTTGAAACAACTGAAAGAAACATATCTTATTTCTCCATGGATTGAATTTTGGGTGGGTTTTGGTGCATTTATCCTCATACTTTGGCTCATCATGGTACTAACTTTGGGACGCTTCATTGAGGGAAAATATGCTAAAATGGACACAGCAAGTCAGAAAATCAACTTAATCCTCAAGCCACACACATCTTCACACGTCGAGAAAAGAGAACTTTCTTCAGTCAACTTCACAGCCAATCCTATACCGGGTGGGGTAGCATGGGACAACACTGACTACGAAATGTATGGTCCGGTTGAGATCCTGAAATATCCACACCAAATTAAGATCTCGTTGAGTGACTTTGTAAAACCAAGCTCATTTGCTGATGATTGGGACTTTGAAAGTATAAATAATATGATGTCTGACTTAGTGATGTCTGCTAAATTTACCAAACATGATTATTTGCAGGGTTCGACAAATTATGATAGTATGTACTGTTACAACCACTATGGTAACCATTTTCTACATAAATCTGCACAACCTAGAAATGTTTTAAATTATAATCAATGGGAACATTGTGCAACCCCTCCAAAAGGAAGCTCAAGAACTTTTTATGACAAATATCCATACTTTTCAGGTTTTAACACAAGTAATGCTGAAACATTTTATTTCAAATTGTCAAATAAGACAGGGACAAAGACCATGATAACAAACACGAAATTGATATATTCAGTCTCATTTTTTGAACAAATGAATACTTTTGGTTTTGATTATTGGGACAAAAATGTTGAAGTAAAAAGTGTTTGGGGTACAAAAGAATGGCAAGTACAAGGTATAGAATCATTGTTTAGAGCCTGCATGATCCCAGAACAAATTATATTTTTGAATGACACTGTTCAACAAACTACCTGTCTTGGCCTTGCCAAAATCAAAGACTTAAATAAACCGTCTATTCCGAAACCAACAATGAACAGCAATAGCTCTACAGATGAAGAGATAGACGTAAATTATGTATTAAACCAAAACAGAACACATCCAGATTGGAAACAGTGGTTGATCTGGCCCACAGATACTAATAACTGTCAAGACAGATTCCTGAACAAAACACAGGGGTTCAAATTGACCAGGCCAGACCCTAGATATTCCCAAAGACAACACCCAGGGATAATAACAACCTACAGTGTGGGCAAATTATGCATTCAATGGCTACAAACTTCCACACTGGCAGAAATTAAGCAACACCTAACTTTACTTACTGATGGTGCTGACTTGCGTGATTTCATTATGGGACCACGCAAACAGCGTCAAAAGCGCTTCATAGCAGCCTCTGTATATGCAGCATACAACGAGGCCTGGAAGGTGACTCAAATTGAGACAGCAGAAAGAATACGGGAAATTGACCGTATTAATTTGGAAAAATCACTTTCTGTAGTGTACAATGGGTTAATGACTCTGTCCTCCAGAATTTTTTCTTTGGACAGCATTGTGTCTTCAGCAATCAACATAATATCGCAAGACTTACTGTTGTTACAACATGGGCACTCTGATGCTGGGAAGTGGTGGGCACTCTGATGCTGGGCAGTGGTGGGCACTCTGATGCTGGGCAGTGGTGGGCACTCTGATGCTGGGAAGTGGTGGGCACTCTGATGTTGGGAAGTGGTGGGCACTCTGATGCTGGGCAGTGGTGGGAAGTGGTGGGCACTCTGATGCTGGGCAAAGGTGGGCACTCTGATGCTGGGCACTGGTGGGAAGTGGTGGGCACTCTGATGCTGGGCAGTGGTGGGCACTCTGATGCTGGGCAGTGGTGGGCACTCTGATGCTGGGCGGTGGTGGGCACTCTGATGCTGGGAAGTGGTGGGCACTCTGATGCTGGGCAGTGGTGGGAAGTGGTGGGCACTCTGATGCTGGGAAGTGGTGGGCACTCTGATGCTGGGCAGTGGTGGGCACTCTGATGCTGGGCAGTGGTGGGCACTCTGATGCTGGGAAGTGGTGGGCACTCTGATGCTGGGCAGTGGTGGGAAGTGGTGGGCACTCTGATGCTGGGCAGTGGTGGGCACTCTGATGCTGGGAAGTGGTGGGCACTCTGATGCTGGGCAGTGGTGGGAAGTGGTGGGCACTCTGATGCTGGGAAGTGGTGGGCACTCTGATGCTGGGCAGTGGTGGGCACTCTGATGCTGGGAAGTGGTGGGCACTCTGATGCTGGGCAGTGGTGGGAAGTGGTGGGCACTCTGATGCTGGGAAGTGGTGGGCTCTCTGATGCTGGGCAGTGGTGGGCACTCTGATGCTGGGCAGTGGTGGGCACTCTGATGCTGGGCAGTGGTGGGAAGTGGTGGGCACTCTGATGCTGGGCAGTGGTGGGCACTCTGATGCTGGGCAGTGGTGGGCACTCTGATGCTGGGAAGTGGTGGGCACTCTGATGCTGGGCAGTGGTGGGAAGTGGTGGGCACTCTGATGCTGGGAAGTGGTGGGCACTCTGATGCTGGGCAGTGGTGGGCACTCTGATGCTGGGCAGTGGTGGGCACTCTGATGCTGGGAAGTGGTGGGCACTCTGATGCTGGGCAGTGGTGGGAAGTGGTGGGCACTCTGATGCTGGGAAGTGGTGGGCACTCTGATGCTGGGAAGTGGTGGGCACTCTGATGCTGGGCAGTGGTGGGAAGTGGTGGGCACTCTGATGCTAGGAAGTGGTGGGCACTCTGATGCTGGGAAGTGGTGGGCACTCTGATGCTGGGCAGTGGTGGGCACTTTGATGCTGGGCAGTGGTGGGCACTCTGATGCTGGGCAGTGGTGGGCACTCTGATGCTGGGAAGTGGTGGGCACTCTGATGCTGGGCACTCTGATGCTGGGCAGTGGTGGGCACTCTGATGCTGGGAAGTGGTGGGCACTCTGATGCTGGGCAGTGGTGGGAAGTGGTGGGCACTCTGATGCTGGGAAATGGTGGGCACTCTGATGCTGGGCAGTGGTGGGCACTCTGATGCTGGGCAGTGGTGGGCACTCTGATGCTGGGCAGTGGTGGGCACTCTGATGCTGGGAAGTGGTGGGCACTCTGATGCTGGGAAGTGGTGGGCACTCTGATGCTGGGAAGTGGTGGGCACTCTGATGCTGGGCAGTGGTGGGCACTCTGATGCTGGGCAGTGGTGGGCACTCTGATGCTGGGAAGTGGTGGGCACTCTGATGCTGGGCAGTGGTTGGAAGTGGTGGGCACTCTGATGCTGGGAAGTGGTGGGCACTCTGATGTTGGGCAGTGGTGGGCACTCTGATGCTGGGCAGTGGTGGGCACTCTGATGCTGGGAAGTGGTGGGCACTCTGATGCTGGGAAGTGGTGGGCACTCTGATGCTGGGCAGTGGTGGGAAGTGGTGGGCACTCTGATGCTGGGCAGTGGTGGGCACTCTGATGCTGGGCACTGGTGGGAAGTGGTGGGCACCCTGATGCTGGGCAGTGGTGGGCACTCTGATGCTTGGCAGTGGTGGGCACTCTGATGCTGGGCAGTGGTGGGCACTCTGATGCTGGGAAGTGGTGGGCACTCTGATGCTGGGCAGTGGTGGGAAGTGGTGGGCACTCTGATGCTGGGAAGTGGTGGGCACTCTGATGCTGGGCAGTGGTGGGCACTCTGATGCTGGGCAGTGGTGGGCACTCTGATGCTGGGCAGTGGTGGGAAGTGGTGGGCACTCTGATGCTGGGCAGTGGTGGGCACTCTGATGCTGGGCAGTGGTGGGCACTCTGATGCTGGGAAGTGGTGGGCACTCTGATGCTGGGCAGTGGTGGGCACTCTGATGCTGGGCAGTGGTAGGCACTCTGATGCTGGGAAGTGGTGGGCACTCTGATGCTGGGCACTCTGATGCTGGGCAGTGGTGGGCACTCTGATGCTGGGAAGTGGTGGGCACTCTGATGCTGGGCAGTGGTGGGCACTCTGATGCTGGGCAGTGGTGGGCACTCTGATGCTGGGCAGTGGTGGGCACTCTGATGCTGGGAAGTGGTGGGCACTCTGATGCTGGGAAGTGGTGGGCACTCTGATGCTGGGAAGTGGTGGGCACTCTGATGCTGGGCAGTGGTGGGCACTCTGATGCTGGGCAGTGGTGGGCACTCTGATGCTGGGAAGTGGTGGGCACTCTGATGCTGGGCAGTGGTTGGAAGTGGTGGGCACTCTGATGCTGGGAAGTGGTGGGCACTCTGATGCTGGGCAGTGGTGGGCACTCTGATGCTGGGCAGTGGTGGGCACTCTGATGCTGGGAAGTGGTGGGCACTCTGATGCTGGGAAGTGGTGGGCACTCTGATGCTGGGCAGTGGTGGGAAGTGGTGGGCACTCTGATGCTGGGCAGTGGTGGGCACTCTGATGCTGGGCACTGGTGGGAAGTGGTGGGCACTCTGATGCTGGGCAGTGGTGGGCACTCTGATGCTGGGCAGTGGTGGGCACTCTGATGCTGGGCAGTGGTGGGCACTCTGATGCTGGGAAGTGGTGGGCACTCTGATGCTGGGCAGTGGTGGGAAGTGGTGGGCACTCTGATGCTGGGAAGTGGTGGGCACTCTGATGCTGGGCAGTGGTGGGCACTCTGATGCTGGGCAGTGGTGGGCACTCTGATGCTGGGCAGTGGTGGGAAGTGGTGGGCACTCTGATGCTGGGCAGTGGTGGGCACTCTGATGCTGGGCAGTGGTGGGCACTCTGATGCTGGGAAGTGGTGGGCACTCTGATGCTGGGCAGTGGTGGGAAGTGGTGGGCACTCTGATGCTGGGAAGTGGTGGGCACTCTGATGCTGGGCAGTGGTGAGAAGTGGTGGGCACTCTGATGCTGGGAAGTGGTGGGCACTCTGATGCTGGGCAGTGGTGGGCAGTGGTGGGCACTCTGATGCTGGGAAGTGGTGGGCACTCTGATGCTGGGAAGGGGTGGGCACTCTGATGCTGGGCAGTGGTGGGAAGTGGTGGATGTGTTTACTTTACACCAGTTAGACAAACGTTGATATAGCAGTCGTATGTCCCATACGTCTATTGCACTGGTGATGTGCGGTGACATACCATACCCCGTGGTCGATGACGTAGGTGCGGCCTCTCACCGTATTTCACTAGTGTTGTGCGGTGACGTACCGTACCCCGAGCTGGATGACGTACATGCGGCACGTATAACACTGGTGGAGTGCGGTGACGTACCGTACCCCGAAGTCGATGACGTAGGTGCGGTACGTCTCCGTATTACACTGGTGTTGTGCGGTGACGTACCGTACCCCGAGCTGGATGACGTACATGCGGCACGTATTACACTGGTGGAGTGCGGTGACGTACCGTACCCCGAGGTCGATGACGTAGGTGTGGTACGTCTCCGTATTACACTGGTGTTGTGCGGTGACGTACCGTACCCCGAGCTGGATGACGTACATGCGGCACGTATTACACTGGTGGAGTGCGGTGACGTACCGTACCCCAAAGTCGATGACGTAGGTGCGGTACGTCTCCGTATTACACTGGTGTTGTGCGGTGACGTACCGTACCCCGAGCTGGATGACGTACATGCGGCACGTATAACATTGGTGGAGTGCGGTGACGTACCGTACCCCGAAGTCGATGACGTAGGTGCGGTACGTCTCCGTATTACACTGGTGTTGTGCGGTGACGTACCGTACCCCGAGCTGTATGACGTACATGCGGCAGGTATAACACTGGTGGAGTGCGGTGACGTACCGTACCCCGAGGTCGATGACGTAGGTGCGGTACGTCTCCGTATTACACTGGTGTTGTGCGGTGACGTACCGTACCCCGAGCTGGATGACGTACATGCGGCACGTATAACACTGGTGGAGTGCGGTGACGTACCGTACCCCGAAGTCGATGACGTAGGTGCGGTACGTCTCCGTATTACACTGGTGTTGTGCGGTGACGTACCGTACCCCGAGCTGGATGACGTACATGCGGCACGTATAACACTGGTGGAGTGCGGTGACGTACCGTACCCCGAAGTCGATGACGTAGGTGCGGTACGTCTCCGTATTACACTGGTGAAGTGCGGGAGTGTGTGGTGCAACGTACCCAGACATGACAGTCGTGCAATGGAGATGTGCGCGTGTGGCAACACGTACAGGTATGTTGAAGTTCGTTGTACTCACCTTCTGCGCCGTCGTCGGTTTCTAAGTGGTGGGCACTCTGATGCTGGGAAGTGGTGGGCACTCTGATGCTGGGAAGTGGTGGGCACTCTGATGCTGGGCAGTGGTGGGAAGTGGTGGGCACTCTGATGCTGGGCAGTGGTGGGCACTCTGATGCTGGGCACTGGTGGGAAGTGGTGGGCACTCTGATGCTGGGCAGTGGTGGGCTCTCTGATGCTGGGCAGTGGTGGGCACTCTGATGCTGGGCAGTGGTGGGCACTCTGATGCTGGGAAGTGGTGGGCACTCTGATGCTGGGCAGTGGTGGGAAGTGGTGGGCACTCTGATGCTGGGAAGTGGTGGGCACTCTGATGCTGGGCAGTGGTGGGCACTCTGATGCTGGGCAGTGGTGGGCACTCTGATGCTGGGCAGTGGTGGGAAGTGGTGGGCACTCTGATGCTGGGCAGTGGTGGGCACTCTGATGCTGGGCAGTGGTGGGCACTCTGATGCTGGGAAGTGGTGGGCACTCTGATGCTGGGCAGTGGTGGGAAGTGGTGGGCACTCTGATGCTGGGCAGTGGTGGGCACTCTGATGCTGGGAAGTGGTGGGCACTCTGATGCTGGGCAGTGGTGGGAAGTGGTGGGCACTCTGATGCTGGGAAGTGGTGGGCACTCTGATGCTGGGCAGTGGTGGGCACTCTGATGCTGGGCAGTGGTGGGCACTCTGATGCTGGGAAGTGGTGGGCACTCTGATGCTGGGAAGTGGTGGGCACTCTGATGCTGGGCAGTGGTGGGCACTCTGATGCTGGGCAGTGGTGGGCACTCTGATGCTGGGAAGTGGTGGGCACTCTGATGCTGGGCAGTGGTGGGAAGTGGTGGGCACTCTGATGCTGGGAAGTGGTGGGCACTCTGATGCTGGGAAGTGGTGGGCACTCTGATGCTGGGCAGTGGTGGGAAGTGGTGGGCACTCTGATGCTGGGAAGTGGTGGGCACTCTGATGCTGGGCAGTGGTGGGCACTCTGATGCTGGGCAGTGGTGGGCACTCTGATGCTGGGCAGTGGTGGGCACTCTGATGCTGGGAAGTGGTGGGCACTCTGATGCTGGGCACTCTGATGCTGGGCAGTGGTGGGCACTCTGATGCTGGGAAGTGGTGGGCACTCTGATGCTGGGCAGTGGTGGGAAGTGGTGGGCACTCTGATGCTGGGAAGTGGTGGGCACTCTGATGCTGGGCAGTGGTGGGCACTCTGATGCTGGGCAGTGGTGGGCACTCTGATGCTGGGAAGTGGTGGGCACTCTGATGCTGGGAAGTGGTGGGCACTCTGATGCTGGGCAGTGGTGGGCACTCTGATGCTGGGCAGTGGTGGGCACTCTGATGCTGGGAAGTGGTGGGCACTCTGATGCTGGGAAGTGGTGGGCACTCTGATGCTGGGCAGTGGTGGGAAGTGGTGGGCACTCTGTTGCTGGGAAGTGGTGGGCACTCTGATGCTGGGAAGTGGTGGGCACTCTGATGCTGGGCAGTGGTGGGCACTCTGATGCTGGGCAGTGGTGGGCACTCTGATGCTGGGAAGTGGTGGGCACTCTGATGCTGGGCAGTGGTGGGAAGTGGTGGGCACTCTGATGCTGGGAAGTGGTGGGCACTCTGATGCTGGGCAGTGGTGGGCACTCTGATGCTGGGCTGTGGTGGGAAATGGTGGGTACTCTGATGCTGGGCAGTGGTGGGCACTCTGATGCTGGGCAGTGGTGGGCACTCTGATGCTGGGAAGTGGTGGGCACTCTGATGCTGGGAAGTGGTGGGCACTCTGATGCTGGGCAGTGGTGGGAAGTGGTGGGCACTCTGATGCTGGGCAGTGGTGGGCACTCTGATAATCGGCAGTGGTGGGCACTCTGATGCTGGGCAGTGGTGGGCACTCTGATGCTGGGAAGTGGTGGGCACTCTGATGCTGGGCAGTGGTGGGAAGTGGTGGGCACTCTGAAGCTGGGCAGTGGTGGGCACTCTGATGCTGGGCAGTGGTGGGCACTCTGATGCTGGGCAGTGGTGGGCACTCTGATTCTGGGAAGTGGTGGGCACTCTGATGCTGGGCAGTGGTGGGAAGTGGTGGGCACTCTGATGCTGGGAAGTGGTGGGCACTCTGATGCTGGGCAGTGGTGGGCACTCTGATGCTGGGCAGTGGTGGGCACTCTGATGCTGGGAAGTGGTGGGCACTCTGATGCTGGGCAGTGGTGGGAAGTGGTGGGCACTCTGATGCTGGGAAGTGGTGGGCACTCTGATGCTGGGCAGTGGTGGGCACTCTGATGCTGGGCAGTTGTGGGCACTCTGATGCTGGGCAGTGGTGGGCACTCTGATGCTGGGAAGTGGTGGGCACTCTGATGCTGGGCAGTGGTGGGAAGTGGTGGGCACTCTGATGCTGGGAAGTGGTGGGCACTCTGATGCTGGGCAGTGGTGGGCAGTGGTGGGCACTCTGATGCTGGGAAGTGGTGGGCACTCTGATGCTGGGAAGTGGTGGGCACTCTGATGCGGGGCAGTGGTGGGAAGTGGTGGATGTGTTTACTTTACACCAGTTAGACAAACGTTGATATAGCAGTCGTATGTCCCATACGTCTATTGCACTGGTGATGTGCGGTGACATACCATACCCCGTGGTCGATGACGTAGGTGCGGCCTCTCACCGTATTTCACTAGTGTTGTGCGGTGACGTACCGTACCCCGAGCTGGATGACGTACATGCGGCACGTATAACACTGGTGGAGTGCGGTGACGTACCGTACCCCGAAGTCGATGACGTAGGTGCGGTACGTCTCCGTATTACACTGGTGTTGTGCGGTGACGTACCGTACCCCGAGCTGGATGACGTACATGCGGCACGTATTACACTGGTGGAGTGCGGTGACGTACCATACCCCGAGGTCGATGACGTAGGTGTGGTACGTCTCCGTATTACACTGGTGTTGTGCGGTGACGTACCGTACCCCGAGCTGGATGACGTACATGCGGCACGTATTACACTGGTGGAGTGCGGTGACGTACCGTACCCCAAAGTCGATGACATAGGTGCGGTACGTCTCCGTATTACACTGGTGTTGTGCGGTGACGTACCGTACCCCGAGCTGGATGACGTACATGCGGCACGTATAACATTGGTGGAGTGCGGTGACGTACCGTACCCCGAAGTCGATGACGTAGGTGCGGTACGTCTCCGTATTACACTGGTGTTGTGCGGTGACGTACCGTACCCCGAGCTGGATGACGTACATGCGGCACGTATAACACTGGTGGAGTGCGGTGACGTACCGTACCCCGAGGTCGATGACGTAGGTGCGGTACGTCTCCGTATTACACTGGTGTTGTGCGGTGACGTACCGTACCCCGAGCTGGATGACGTACATGCGGCACGTATAACACTGGTGGAGTGCGGTGACGTACCGTACCCCGAAGTCGATGACGTAGGTGCGGTACGTCTCCGTATTACACTGGTGTTGTGCGGTGACGTACCGTACCCCGAGCTGGATGACGTACATGCGGCACGTATAACACTGGTGGAGTGCGGTGACGTACCGTACCCCGAAGTCGATGACGTAGGTGCGGTACGTCTCCGTATTACACTGGTGAAGTGCGGGAGTGTGTGGTGCAACGTACCCAGACATGACAGTCGTGCAATGGAGATGTGCGCGTGTGGCAACACGTACAGGTATGTTGAAGTTCGTTGTACTCACCTTCTGCGCCGTCGTCGGTTTCTAAGTACGAGGTGGTGGGCGTACAGGATAGGGATGACACGGACGATGGCGTTCATGTCCTGCTTGTCGTGTACCGGGTTCCGGTTTTGCCGGAGTGTGGGTTTACGGTAGTTTAGAGCTCTCGTAGCAAAAGAGCCGTACGGAGTGTGTTCAACACGGATCGTACTTCCTGGTTCGGAAGGCGCGGTCTATTTACGTACGGACGATGCGTGGTGCGTCAGCCGACTGCAATTCGTATGGATTTCCGATTTGTACGGTCTTTTTTACGATTCGTAAGGAGTGACGCTTTAATTTGTGATTGTACTTGCTGAATCGTACGGGGACGCCTACAGGTACGATTCGTATGGGGAAAAACGCTCCGAACAGCAATTCGGAGCGCTTTTTACCGGATCGGAATCGACCTGTAAGTCATTGTTTTAATATTTCATATAGTATTGGGAATAATGTTTTTCTCCTAAATATTTGTATATATATAACAAGAATACAAAAATATTTATTGTTTATTAAAAACATTGTATGTAATATCTATCAAAGTATTTAACAATGTTTTTTGTATAATATCTTTAAAACATATATTGACTATTGTATTTTTTTATAATAATCTATATATCAAACATGTATATTTAATAATATTAATATATAATATATTAACATTATTAAATTAATGATTATAATTTGTTCTCAATATTACAATTTGTCACCCAAATATAACTATGTTACAAATTATTATGTTTTGTATAAATACAGTACAAAAGATATGTATAAAAAATGTACATTTATAAATTACAATAAATGTAAATGAACACATCCTTTTTTCCTAACTACTTATATAGAATATTAATTGTTTTGACTATTGTACTGTACATGTTATAAAAACAAATTGACAATAAAATTATTAAAAACATCCATGTGTACTTATATTCCTAAGATTATAACACAGTCATGTAAATTTTTCTGTGAGGGTGCTGAACACTGACCAATTATATTTTACTATTCATAGTCCAGTGAGACAAATATCAGAGAAGGTGCTGAACACTGACCAATTATAATTTACTATTCCAACTCCAGTCAGACAAATATCAGGGAAGGTGCTGGACACTGACCAATTATAATAGATGTATTACGTTACAACGCATACTTTCACAACGCATACCTTTACAACTAAATATTTCGAAGACAAAAACCATTACAACGCATGTAATTGAAATTAATATAATTTAATTTAATGTAATGTAATTAAATTTAATCAAAATTATTTAATATAATTTAGATGTAATTTAATGTCATTTTTACCCTGTTCCCATAACCCAAAAACCCAAAACTAACCTGGCCTGAACCCTAAAAATACCCCTTTAGCCAAAAACCCAAAACTGACCCTGAACCCTTAAAATACCCCTTTAGCCAAAAACAAAAAACTGACCCTGAACCCTAAAAATAGCCCTTTACCCAAAAACTAAAAACTGACCCTGAACCCTACAAATACCCCTTTACCCAAAAACTGAAAACTGACCCAGAACCCTAAAAATATCACTTTACCCAAAAACTGAAAACTGACCCTGACCCCTAAAAATACCCCTTTACCCAAAAACTGAAAACTGACCCAGAACCCTAAAAATACCCCTTTACCCAAAAACTAAAAACTGACCCTGACCCCTAAAAATACCCCTTTACCCAAAAACTGAAAACTGACCCTGAACCCTAAAAATATCCCTTTACCCAAAAACTGAAAACTGACCCTGACCCCTAAAAATACCCCTTTACCCAAAAACTAAAAACTGACCCTGACCCCTAAAAATACCCCTTTACCCAAAAACTGAAAACTGACCCTGAACCCTAAAAATATCCCTTTACCCAAAAACTGAAAACTGGCCCTGACCCCTAAAAATACCCCTTTACCCAAAAACTAAAAACTGACCCTGAACCCTATAAATAGCCCTTTACCCAAAAACTGAAAACTGACCCTGAACCCTAAAAATATCCCTTTACCCAAAAACTGAAAACTGAACCTGAACTCAAAAAATACCCCTTTACCCAAAAACTAAAAACTGACCCAGAACCCTTAAAATACTCCTTTACCCAAAAACAGAAAACTGACACTGAACCCTAAAAATACCCCTTTACCCAAAAACTAAAAACTGACCCTGAACCCTAAAAATACCCCTTTAGCCAAAAACAGAAAACTGACCCTGAACACTAAAAATACCCCTTTACCCAAAAACTAAAAACTGACACTGAAACCTAAAAATAACCCCTTTACCCAAAAACTAAAAACTGACCCTGAACTCTAAAAATACCCCTTTACCCAAAAACTGAAAACTGACCCTGAACCCAAAAAATACCCCTTTACCCAAAAACTAAAAACTAACCCTGAACCCTAAATATACCCCTTTACCCAAAAACCCCAAACTGACCCAGAACCCTAAAAATACCCCTTTAAAAAACCCAAACATATTACATTTAAAATAGAATTATATACTTACCAATACGTAAGTTGTAATGTTATGCGTTGTAAAGGTACCTACGTAGTAAAAACATGCGTTGTAAATACATGCGTTGTAATTGTTTTTGTGTAGTAAAATTTTTGTTGTAATGGTAGTACGTTGTAAAAGTTGCGTTGTAAAGGTTGTTTCCCATTATAATTAACTATTCAAACTCCAGTCAGACAAATATCAGGGAAGGTGCTGGACACTGACCAATTATAATTTACTATTCCAACTCCACTCAGACATATATCAGAGTAGGTGTTGGACACTGATTCAAAATAAATTTGTCCACATATTATTTGTGATTTACACTATATATAATATATTTGATCATTTAGTATTTTTAATATCCAATTTTTTGGGGGGATAATGAATTATTGTAAAAATATTACTTGTAGTTAATAATTTTATTCTAAATGTTTAAAATTTCTGTGCAAAAGATTATATTTTATAACATATTTAGATAATTTTTTTCCACTTATTAAATTATATATCTTGTGTTATAAAAGAATATTTATGTTATTTTCAGATATATTTTATGTGTATTTTTATCTGTATAAATTTTTTATAATCTATTTTTTAAAGTATCAGTATATTGTTCTAAAATTACATACATTTAAGTATTTCTTACATATTTTATGATATTAATTTTTTTTTCTTATTTTATGAGCAAAAATTAGAAGAAATTAATATTTGAAAAATTTATAAATAATAAAAATTAATTATTAAATGTATTTTATAATATTTGAAAAAAATGTAATAAATATTTATAAATATAAAATTATTTTATAGTAATTGTTAAAAATATTAATACATATTTATAAATATTAAAATATTTTATAGTATTTGATAAAATTATTAATAATATATTGAAAATAATAAAAAAATATAAAAAAATTTAAAAAAATTTAAAAAAATGTTTACTTTTTATTTAGTTATTTAACATATATTATCCCAAAAAAAGTTTTTTCCTATAATTTTAAATATTTTTATATACAAAATTTTATTTAAAAAAAATATTTTATGTAAAAAAAAATTCTTTATAGACTTCTTTTAATTTTATTTTATAATACATTTATAGATTTTTACACTTTTTATTACATATTTTTAAATTACTCCCCACCCTTATCCCCTATTAACCCAACATCCCGCTCCTAAACATTAACATTATTTTCTATATTTATATAAATATATATAGGATTTTTTAAAATAATTATTTATATATTTATTTCATTTTTTCCAATTTTTGAGTAGATTTTTGTTATTTTTTTTAAATAAAAAAAAATTTGTATAAAAAATTTATTAAATAAATTATTAAAAAATATACAAATATTTTATAGATTTTTACACTTTTTATAACATATTTTATAATTACTCCCCACCCTTATCCCCTATTAACCCAACATCCCGCTCCGAAACATTAACATACATTTATATATTTATATAAATATATATATTATTTTTTAAATATATTAATAATATTTTATTAACATTTTATCTATACTTTTTCGATATTTTTTACTATTACTACATATCGATATTAATATTACTCGATATTTTTGACTAGATATTTTTGTACTCGATATTATTTTCACATTAAATGATACGATATTTTCTACTTCGATATTCTTTTTTACGATATTTTCCTATACTCGATATTTTTGACTCGATATTTTGTCCATTCGATATTTTGGAGTCGATATTATGACTAGTTACCGTATGGACCTATCAGGTCTGACAGACCATGTATTCTGTGGATGAGAGAAGAGCAGGCCAAGGGTGAGGAATGATCGTATTTACTGGCCAGCAGCAGGGTCAGTGTTCGCTGACTTAACTCATTCGCCGCGCGGCAAATTCCACTGCTGTGCGAGGCGGGGTGGGGCGGGGCTGGATGTGGCGCCCAGGTACCCAGGACGACTCCCGGCAGTCATAAAGCATAGTGGGCGTGTGCTCATGACGGCCGGGAGCCGTCCGAACTCCGCCCACGAATTAATTTGCCCGCACAGGCGGGGAATTAACCGCGTGTGGGCGGAGCAGTAACAGTCGGACGGCTCCCGGCTGTCATGAGCACACGTCTTCTGTGATTCATGACAGCCGGGAGCCGTCATGAGCATCGATGAGGTTAAAAGCTGCTCTTGGTTATCCATTGGTTTCTGCTGTTCTGTATGTATGTTACCTGATGTGAAATTGATATTAGTATTCTATGAATCGACGGAGTGATCAGTTTAGGGAAAGGATAGATGTGGATGAACGTCA
Source organism: Lissotriton helveticus (assembly GCF_964261635.1). Taxonomy (NCBI): domain Eukaryota; kingdom Metazoa; phylum Chordata; class Amphibia; order Caudata; family Salamandridae; genus Lissotriton; species Lissotriton helveticus. The sequence continues at coordinate 130,502,798 of NC_136070.1, read as the reverse complement.
ATGTGCGGAGCAGAGGGATCTAGATAATTTCCAACATCTGGGTGCCCAGTCAGGGCACCTAGGAGGGGAGGTTGGAAGGCACAAGAAGGTTGTGTCAGCAATGTTCCATGGTCCCCCTCCAATACAGATGAGTTCTTAGGATAGCCCGTCCAGCATCTAATAATCCTGGGATACAGTCAGTCACAAATAAGATACCCCTTACATATGGCTTGCATTGCTTCAGCCCTAGGGCCTATTCTGTGCCACTTCATTGCAGACAAAAAAGCATGATGCATATTCTGACATCTGTACTTCACATCCCATGATGCTGCACCTAGGTTCACATAAAAAGGAGAGCAGCACTGATGAGAAGTGTTGGGGCCTCCCATAAAGAAACCATGGCAGCCCTACATCTAAATGCTGATAGTGGATAAAGGTCATGCCACTTTGTGAAATGCGCTGGTAATTTTTTCTTGATCCTGTGGGCCATGTCTGGACACAAAAACACAGCCCACACACTTGCCCTTTCAAACTGGACCCTCTGGCCTTACCAGAGTTCCAGGCGGTCTGAAATTCTAATCCAACTCTGACTACTCCCTTCAATCCTTTACAAAAATTCACAAATTGGAAGGGGTCCATTGAAGGTATAGAGAGGACGCTTTTCCCTTAACAAATGTGTTACCAGCCCAGCTTGGGAGTCGTAACTTATCAATGCTTTTCAACGCGTACTGAAGGGAGTTACAGTTGAAAAACATTGAAATATTCGATACCGAGTTATTTGGAGAGGACGCCCAAAGACTCCCCTTCCAAATATCAAATTGGTATCCAGTCACAATCACATTGGGAACTGTCAATCAATCAATCAATCAAAGCACTTATATAGCGCACTACTCACCCGGAGGGTCTCAAGGCGCTGGGGGGGAGAGGGTACGCTACTGCTCGAACAGCCAGGTCTTGAGCTGCTTCCTGAAGGCGAGGTGGTCCTGGGTCAGGCGGAGGTGGGTCGGAAGGGAGTTCCAAGTCTTGGCGGCTAGGTAGGAGAAGGACCTTCCTCCTGTGGTGGCTCTTCGGATGCGGGGGACGGCGGCGAGGGCGTGGCTGGTCGATCGAAGTTGGCGTTTGGGAGCGTAGAAGTTGAGGCGGCTGTTGAGGTATCCTGGGCCTTGGTTGTGTAGGGCTTTGTGTGCGTGGGTGAGGAGCTGGAAGGTGATTCTTTTGTTGACCGGGAGCCAGTGCAGGTCTCTCAGGTGTCCGGAGATGTGGCTGCGGCGGGGGATGTCCAGGATGAGTCGTGCTGAGGTGTTCTGGATCTGCTGGAGTTTCTTCTGGAGTTTGGTGGTGGTTCCGGCGTAGAGGGAGTTGCCGTAGTCCAGACGGCTGGTGACGAGGGCCTGTAAATGTGTAAATGTATGAAACTTATATAGCGCAGGACTTACCCTGGGGCATCTCCGCGCTTGCTTAGGGAACCCGTCCTGGTATTCCCCTGTGAGAAACCCCGGCAGGGTATCCACAAGGTGAAAGCCAGGCATCCCGCCGCGAGGGGCCGATGTGGAGATTAAGCAAGCTATTGCCCAGAGTCGCAGAGTGTGACCCCGTGAGTCGAGTAGGCACCGGAGCGAGAATTGGCGAGACCGTGGAATTAATGAGCCCGAGACCCCCCGAGGCGGGGAATCGAACCCTGGTCCACGGTCGATCTCAGATTCCGGGTCTGCCGCCTCTAACCACTGAGCCACACTTCTCCACTAGTGACCTGGGTGACCGTCTTTCTGGTCTCGGTGGGGATCCACCGGAAGATCTTACGTAGCATGCACAGGATGTTGAAGCACGACGAGGAGACGGCGTTGACCTGTCTGGTCATGGACAGGGAGGAGTCCAGGATGAAGCCCAGGTTGCGTGCGTGGTCTGTGGGTTTGGGTGCGCTGCCCAGGGCGGGGGGCCACCTGGAGTCATCCCAGGCGGAGGGTGATGATCCCAGGATGAGGACTTCCGTCTTGTCCGAGTTCAGTTTCAGGCGGCTGTTCGACATCCATTTGGCTACGTCTGTCATCCCTTCGTGCAGGTTGGCTCTGGCTGTGGCGGGGTTGTTGGTGAGGGAGAGGATCAGCTGGGTGTCGTCGGCGTAGGAGATGATGTTGAGGTTGTGCTGGCGTGCGATGGCTGCGAGGGGGCTCATGTAGACGTTGAAGAGTGTTGGGCTGAGCGAGGAGCCTTGAGGAACGCCGCAGATGACTTCGGTGGCCTCCGATCTGAACGGGGGGAGGCGGACTCTCTGTGTTCTTCCGGCGAGGAAGGAGGTGATCCACTCCAGTGCCTTCTCCTGGATTCCGACGTTGCTGAGGCGCTGTACTAGGGTACGGTGGCAGACAGTGTCGAAGGCCGTGGAGAGGTCCAGGAGGATGAGGGCCGCTGTTTCTCCGTTGTCGAGCAGGGCTCGGATGTCATCGGTAGCTGCGATCAGGGCGGTCTCGGTGCTGTGGTTGGCCCGGAAGCCAGACTGCGAGAGGTCGAGGGAACCGTTCGTCTCGAGGAAGGCGGCCAGTTGCTTGTTGACGGTCTTCTCGATGACTTTTGCCGGAAACGGGAGCAGCGAGATGGGGCGGTAGTTCTTGAGGTCGGTGGGGTCGGCTGATGGTTTCTTAAGTAGAGGGCTGAGTTCGGCGTGCTTCCAGCTCTCCGGGAAGGACACGGTGTCGAAGGAGGTGTTGATGATGTCCCGCAGGTGGGGTGCGATGACAGCGTCGGCTTTGTTGAAGACGTGGTGAGGGCAGGGGTCTGTCGGAGATCCGGAGTGGATGGAGCTCATCGTGTGGACGGTGTCTTCGGTGCTGATCGGGGTCCAGGCGCGGAGGGTGGTGGTGGGGGGCGGTGGTTCGGTCGTGGCGTGCGTCGGTTGAGTGCTGAAGCTGTTGTGTATGTCCGCGATCTTGTTGTGGAAGTAGGAGGCGAGGGAGTTGCAGAGGTCTTGCGAAGGGGTGATGTTGTTGTTTCCGGCGTTGGGGTTGGAGAGCTCTTTCACGATGTTGAAGAGTTCCTTGCTGTTGTGTGCGTTGTTGTCCAGTCGTTCCTTGAATGCGGTTTTCTTGGTGGCGTGGATCAGTTGGTGGTGTTTTCGGGTGGCGAGCTTGAGGGCTGTCATGTTGTCTGGTGTTGGGTTTCTGCGCCAGGTTTTCTCGAGTGCTCTGCAGTTCTTCTTGGAGCTCTTGAGTTCGTAGTTAAACCATGGGGCTTTCTTGCTGCCGGGTATGCTGGGCGGGGTCTTCAGAGGGGCGAGTTCGTCTGCGCAGTCGCTGATCCATTTTGTGAGGTTGGTGGCCGCTTGGCTGGGGTTCGTTGTGCTGGTGGGAGGGTTCTTGCTCAGGGAAGTAGAGAGCTGGTCTGCAGTGATCTTGTTCCAGCTTCTGCGGGGGGCCTGTATCTGGTGATGGAGGAGCGTGGTCCTTCTGAAGCTGAAGTGGACGCAGCTGTGGTCCGTCCAGTGGAGTCCCGTGGCGTGGCTGAAGGCGATGTCCTTGCTGGAAGAGAAGACCGGGTCGAGCGTGTGTCCGGCGTAGTGGGTGGGGGTGTTGACCAGCTGCTTGAGTCCGAGGTTGGCGAGGTTGTCCAGCAGGGTGGTGGTGTTGTGGTCGTTGTTGTTCTCCAGGTGGAAGTTGAGGTCCCCGAGGAGGATGTAGTCAGCGGAGAGGAGGGCATGTGGGCTGATGAAGTCGGCGATGTCTTCGCTGAATTGTGTGCGTGGTCCTGGGGGTGTGTAGATTGTAGACTGTCCTTTGGAGAATCTATTTTTGTAGACGCAAACTCCACTCCACTGCAGAGTGTTTGCAACTGAAACAATTGACCGCACATCTGCCCCTATCTCCCTGTCTTTGTTTATCTTTTTGCTTCTTCTCAACACTTATAGGTTCCTTGTCACATGGATGATGGGAACTAGACCTCTGGGATTAGTGCTCATTAAGCAATCTCTTCTGCTGCCATGACAAGAAAATGTAGGAAGAACAGAATAATATGTTGAAATAAAGCAACAGAATCTGCAGTAAGTCACTATCACTCGTGAAATAAGCCTTGCCAGGGAAAACAACTCACCTCTGATGATTAAGGAATTTTACAGCTTCCTGTTGTGACGGCAGACACACCTATGAATGAAGAGCAGGTATTGTCCTCTTACTTGCAAGTACATTTATTGGGGGGTTAATACAGTTAATTTAAAACTACAGTGTTCACCATCTAACCTTGGTCACTGCCAGGCCCATTCAGAGAGAGGGGACATCAACATAGGCTGTCCAGGCACCCCGAGGAATTGCTCAGCCATAGCCAAAGCTATCAGTCATTAAATGCTGGGTGTGGCCGAGGGCCATGTCTTGTGCCTCCAAATGAACACCATGTGGGCTCTGCCCATGGGCCACAGTCCACACCCTTCACCTCCCCCACTGAACAGACATTTTCTGGCCACTGGGTGAAGTGTGTGATCTCCAGATGCACACTGCCTTCCATCGCTATGCCCACAAACACACAGTGGCAGCCTTAGACTGTGCTCAGCTTGTGTTGGCCCTTCTGACTGGTTTATACATTCTGAAAGTAAACCTTTTCTGACTTCCTGAAATGCTGACAAATTATTCATCCTCATGGTACAAATGGAAAAAAGGGACAGATTTTCATCCCAACTTTTGAAGCAGCAGTAAAAAGGACTGAGATTAGGGGTTTAGGGATGGATTAAAGATTGATAAAGTGAGGGGTGAAGAAGGGTAACATTTACTAGAATTCACCGTGTTTTAGTTGTATATTCTCGTTTCTGTAGGGTGAACACATGGAGCTATCTTTTTTGGCCATGTATGTACAAAATTGTCAGGTTCTCAATTTCACCTTCTCTGCAGTAGCGGCTCATTCATAAGGGCGTTTGGGCATGTGCGCATTGCCCTTTCACCTGGGAGCTTCCACATGAATTCTGATAATGGCACTATTGTCTTTAATTTATATTTCTCCTCAGTCATTTGCAAACATTCATAAAACATTCTGCAGAATGTGCCACAAATCTGCAATACAGTTGCTTACTGCAGGAGGTGTGGTCATCCTCTTATAAAACCTAGGTAGATGGCAGGGCTATCGTGACCTGTCAAGGCAAGAGCCGTGGCCAGCCCAATCTAACATGCACTTTAAAAGGCTTCTGAACATGCGCTGTATTAAATAACATGGGGTTCAGAAACAGCAGGTCCCTGGTTTCCAAAAGAGCCCTGTGTTGACCTGCCCAAGCCAATCTCAACACTGCTCTCAGACACTTTACGCATACTCTGATACTCTGGGGCATATTATCAAGGGGGTTTATCTCCACTTTTTTGGCTTTAAAAGCTAGGAAAGCGGAGATAAAATGATCTGCCTATTACCTAGCTGTCGCTAACACAAGTTAGCGACAGCTAGTAGGAGATAGCGACCATCTTGGGCCCCACTTTGCATGTCAGTGATATTTATCACTAATGACATGCAAAGTGGGCGTGCCAAGATGTTAGCGACTGGAAACAGTCGCTAACATCGCTATCTCCTATTACCAACTTTTGGAGATATTCGCGCTAAGCGCGAATATCTCCAAAAGCTAACACCTGCCCTGAGCAGTTCTTAGCCACATTATCCAATGGGAGGTGGATAACATGGCTAAGAGCATTAGCTCGGTAATGCATGAATATCGCGGACTTTTCAGCGATATTCATGCATTGCGGCTGTTTTTTATCGCATTTGCGATAAACCTTGGTAATACCAAGGTTTATCTGCGATAAAAATCGCCGCAGCTCAGTGGTAAAATTTTGTCTCTAACCAAGCAATAGCGATAATTATCGCTATTGCTTGGTAATATGCCCCTCTGTTTTTTTAAGAGAGGTGTTGGGATTAGTTGGGCTGCGTCGACAGGAAGCAAATTGCAGACATGCAGAAGAGGACCCGGTGTAACAGCCATGGCATTCGGGGTGCTGAGAAAGGGCACATCCTGAGCATAGTAGAGTGAGAACAGCACTGAGAGGTCATTGCAGGAGTACCTGGAAGACAGAATATGCATGGAGTCCTTCTCAAATAGTAAATAGCAAGGATGATCAACATCATGGGCTGTGGAGTCACTGTCCCAGAAACAATCATTTAGTTGACAGTGATTCATTATAATGTGTTTGTATCCACCAGTCTTGAAGCATCAGTCTATACGAGCATTAAGAACAGCTGCATGTTTGTGGCCAGGAGGCCTTGCTTAACACTGACGGTGTTCAGGTGTGTGAAGGGTACTTGTTGTGTTGGATATATGTCTACATATATCTAGCACAAAAAGTACCACAATGCCAGCCAGATGAGCTGCTCAGCCTCTGTCTCTCCACACACACAGACATTTATAGAGCCCTGAACAACCCAATTCTGATTTTCCTAATACTCCAGTAAGCCAGCAGAACAAGACATCCAAAGTTCTTACTGATCACCACTGTACTGATGTGTAACATAGTATTCATGTAAATATCAATGAGGACTAGCTGGTTAAGAGGGATTTAAGATACTCAGATGGGTACGTCAAGGAGCAACAAAAGAGAAACAAAGGATAAGGGAAAGCACTGTTTTCCTTATAAAGCCCTCACCCACCGACCTAGTCGGTGGCATGCTTCATCATCGGGCCCACCACAGTGGCACTGAATGTGCCCCGGGTGTGCTTCAACGCCAGGTGACTGCGGAGCTGGTATGTTGCTGAGTGTGCAGTGAGAAGAGTGAGAAAGGTGAAGTTTTTTTAAAAGCTATACAAGAAATCCCAGCACCCGAGGGTTGCTTAACTTTAATGGACTGGGCTTCTGTTAGCGGTTAAAAAGGCAAGAAGACGTAGAATGGAGTACTAGTTATGACCTCCAACGTCTAGTGCGGTCTACATGTTTCAGCCAGTGCCTTGTGGATTTAAAGCTGGCTTTCCTCAGGACCATTTGATATGTGAATAAGTGCAATAAAAACAAAAATAAACCAGCTAGTCCTCATTGATATTTACATATATTATGTGAGAAAGGTGAAGTTTTTTTAAAAGCTATACAAGAAATCCCAGCACCCGAGGGTTGCTTAACTTTAATGGACTGGGCTTCTGTTAGCGGTTAAAAAGGCAAGAAGACGTAGAATGGAGTACTAGTTATGACCTCCAACGTCTAGTGCGGTCTACATGTTACAGCCAGTGCCTTGTGGATTTAAAGCTGGCTTTCCTCAGGACCATTTGATATGTGAATAAGTGCAATAAAAACAAAAATAAATTTTAAGTGGTGTTTGGTTTTTGGCTATGTGTAGCGCACGCTAAGGCGCTGTAGCTGCTAGAGGGGATTCCCTCAAGCTTGATCTGTTTTATCTTGTAAAAAGCTTCAAGGGTCGCCTGGCAGAGAAAGAGACCGAGTAGTTCGGTCTGGTTCCTCCTTGGACCTATTCGTCCTTCCGCGGCACCCGGGTGCCGAACTACTCGGTCTCTTTCTCTGCCAGGCGACCCTTGAAGCTTTTTACAAGATAAAACAGATCAAGCTTGAGGGAATCCCCTCTAACAGCTACAGCGCCTTAGCGTGCGCTACACATAGCCAAAAACCAAACACCACTTAAAATTTAGTTTTATTTTTATTGCACTTATTCACATATCAAATGGTCCTGAGGAAAGCCAGCTTTAAATCCACAAGGCACTGGCTGTAACATGTAGACCGCACTAGACGTTGGAGGTCATAACTAGTACTCCATTCTACGTCTTCTTGCCTTTTTAACCGCTAACAGAAGCCCAGTCCATTAAAGTTAAGCAACCCTCGGGTGCTGGGATTTCTTGTATAGCTTTAAAAAAAACTTCACCTTTCTCACTCTTCTCACAGCACACTCAGCAACATACCAGCTCCGCAGTCACCTGGCGTTGAAGCACACCCGGGGCACATTCGATGCCACTGTGGTGGGCCCGATGATGAAGCATGCCACCGACTAGGTCGGTGGGTGAGGGCTTTATAAGGAAAACAGTGCTGTTCCTTATCCTTTGTTTATCCTTTGTTGCTCCTTGACGTACCCATCTGAGTATCTTAAATCCCTCTTAACCAGCTAGTCCTCATTGATATTTACATATATTATCCAGGGGATTCGGTCTAGCCTATCTAGTCCTCTCTCTCTTATTGATCTTAGCAGTAACATAGTATTCAGCCATCTGCAGTGCTCTGGTCTCTTTTTCTGTTTTACAATGACATTCAAGTTAACAGCAATAAAAAGAAAGAAATCATGTTAAAAAACAAACAGAAAATCACTCCTATCTACTCGAGTTCCACGGATGACATCAATTAAATAACTTAACTGAAGTTAACCATTCCAGCTGTAAGGAGGATACGGTGCACAGCATGAGCACAGGAAACCAGAATGCAACAGCGGGTGGATTGGTATCCATCTATTCCTTTGCAAGAACTAGGCAAACAATTGTAATACAGACTTGATATTATTACTTGATGTACTGTTGGGCATATCACAATTATGTGGTGCAAATTGGGCTCCAAATGTTTGTGACCTGCCTAGCATTTTGTGATGTAGCAATCAGTCACATCACAAAATGGTTATTCAGTGCCCTGCAAATGGCATCATGGATATAGGCTTGCAAGAGACAGTTGACCTACATCGCTTGAAAACATTTTTTGAAGTAGCCTGTGTCTATCAAAGGTATGGGTGCTGCTCTAAAAGAAGTTTTCAGGAAGGGAAGACATCAGGGTGGCATGCAGTAGAAATCAACACAACTAAGACAAAAAAACGATGACTATGGGAAATGGCATCGGCACCCCATTGAGGATTAAGTCAAATGACGTAACCCCTGAGGAAGTCAGCAGCTACAAATACCTGGGCTGTATTATAGATAAAAAGCTAAATTTCATGATGCATAAACAATACTTGGTGAAAAAAGCAAGGCGCTGACATACGCCTTTTGTGAGCTAGCCAAAAATCTGGACAGGCCCTTCTTTAAATCATTATTAGCCATTATCATAGCGAAATTACTGCCATCAGGTACTCTTGCGGGAAAGATTCCTCTACCTTGGAGAAAATACAGATAAATACTTTTTTGTCCTCCCTCAGAGTGCCTCTCCCATGCAAGTACAACTGGAATTCGGTCTCATGAAACAAAGCATTGCACAAAGATGTACCACCATCAGAACATGGCACAAAATACAGAGTAACCAAGACAGCTTATTAGTTAGTGCGTTATGGCAGTCAATGGATAATGACAATGATTTAACATACAGCAAATACCTGTGGTCCTCGCTACTAGAAACTCCTTCCTCCTTCCTCCCCTCCTTTCCTATAAATTCTCTCAACCTCGTTGTTTGTTTACTGTACCTTACTACGCTATTGAAACTGATGTAATTTGTAACGCAATGTTCCTCTGTTATAGCGCTCTGATACCTAGGGGTCGAGCCAATGCTTTATAATCCTTTTGATATATCTTTTTATGCAACGTTCCCCTGTTTATGCGCTCTGATACCTTCGGGTCTAGATAGCTCTATATAACCTTTGCAAATCGAATGAACTACAAACTTTTTTTCTTGAACGCTGAGATCTGAGCAACCAGGCTGATGACCGGTGGAGCTGCTTGACAGCTAATGAGGAGATTGGCCCTGGTTTCCCCCTTGACCGTCACCTACCCAGCTAGACATTGGACCTTGTTCCTCCTCATTTCCCCGCTATTACTCCTACCTCCCCTCCCTCCTACAAATTATTGAAACATTGTTTATGTGTACTGTACCTTACTATGCCCTTGTCTCTGATGTAATTTGTAAAGCAACGATCCAAAATGTAAAGCGCTCTGATACCCTCTTGCATCAAGTTCGCGATATATAAAACTTTATAAATAAATAAACCTATGGGACCTAAATTTACCATAATCCACATTCTGCTGAGCCATCAACACAGTAGCTCAATTGCATTCCCTCCATAAAGACAAGTATAAAAAATGAACCTCACGGTCACATGCCTGGATGGTAGTCCAATCCTACATTAGTTTAACCCCTTCCATGCTGGCGACGGAACCGCTCCGTCACCAGCCTCGGTCGCACTGTGCTGGTGATGGAGCGGTTCCGTCGTGGCCCGCTCGGCGCACCTGCGCGGCGCTGATTTCCCGCCTGCGCAGCGCGTTCTATTGAGTGGGCGGGGCCGCGACGGAACCGCTCCGTCACAAGCACAGCGCGCCCGAGGCTTGTGACGGAGCGGTTCCATCACAAGCATGGGAGCGCCGTGCTGCCCCCTTCCCCCTAGCGCTGCGGCAGAATTGCCGCAGCAGCGAAGGTGTTAAAACTAGCAGAATACCTCAGTGCGACATATCCAGCATATCGAAAAAGAAAGCTGTTGGCCCTTAGATTCGGAGTCTGCCATCCTCGGCTGACCAACCCATATGGAGATACAAAGGTTCAAGATCGTGCAGACTTTGTGATGCTCTGAAGGAAGACATAATCCACCTAATTTGCCTTTGCCCGGCCTTAAAGCAGCCCCAAACTCCATTACTGAAATCTGCATTCAATGAACTGGGGATTTGAACATGCTGGATGGCAATAATTAGGAGCCCCCACGGATCCCAAGATTAATTGCAAATTGCTGACATTTTTGGCAATGCATGAGAAACAAATCAGCCCTGCTGGATTTACTAGAATATAACACAGCTCCTGAGACACCTAGGCCGTTCAGCCATAGAAACACTACCTCTCAAACATAAAAACAATAGTGGTATGAATAGGTTATTTTAGTCAAAGGATCACCTTTAGAAAACTAGCAACAGCTTTAAACAATTCATAGGGTATAATGTGATCACTTCTAATCACGTATGTATAGCATTACTCACTTGACAACTGAAGGTTAATCTTTGTAACCCATACATTAGGCAGCCTGGAAACAGCCTGGGAACAATGATACCACTATAAATACAAGCCCAGCGAACATTACTAGAGAAAGTGGGGAACCTAGGCTGCCATAGCAGCATAAACAATGCAAAGTAGAAACAGCATGCACAATGGCACTTCACTTATTCTAATTACGATTGATTTTAGAACACTTGGCACCTTATAATGAATTTTAAATAGTAAATACAGTGTCAATTTTATTCATTGCGTTTTGCATGCCTCATGACATTTTTGTATGTAATATTATTGTGATGGTTTTTATCAACTTATAACAATAAAAAAGATTGAATTGCATTGCATGCCAGATTATTACACTTGCTGCATATTTTCACATGTTACATTTGAAGTGCACTTTCGTAAGATTCCTCAGTGGGTTATTTGGTGGCAGCAGACAGATGTGTGTCATGTAACAATCACAGTAAAATAGAGCAAGTTGTCAATGTGCAGAAAGCGGGATCTACTTTACTCTGCAAGTCAGGTAATGTGGCTACTGCACACATTTACTTGTAACATGCAACATAGTATAGTTATGTATTGAGCTTGTTGGACAGATCTGTGCGTAACATGAACATCACTGATTTTAATTCCTGCAGAATCAGTCTAGCCTTTCACCAATCTGAAGTCAAGAGTCAACCAAATTTATACATATCTAGGACGGGCATCCCAATTACTGAAAATGTAGTGTAGGAGGCCAAACATAAACTAGACCTGTCCTGCTTCACTACCTTCTAGCTTTACATTTTCTTCTTCTATGGGTTCTGACCAGTGTATTTAGAGAATCAGAATAAAACAGTCAATTTCTAAATATCTATTTCCAGTCTTACCATTTTCGGTCTGTGCTCCCTCCTCTGTTTTTAACATATTTTTCTCCCTAACCCCTGATCACTTTCTCTGATAGATGTCAAAGGTAATTCCAGCCATGTGCTCTACAATTACGCCTTGAATTTTCCCCATAAGGAAAGACATTTTTCATATATGTGTGTATCTCTGCTGCATTAGGTTATCTTGAAGAATGCTTATTTAGTACTTTTTTTAGTTGTGGCAGAACATGCATTAGTCAATTTGGTCCTGAATTTGAGATGGGTAGTAATGTGAAAAACTCTTATTTGTGGAGGAAGTGGTACATCAGTTTTGGAGGGTTTACCAGGAGTAGTGAATCCTCTGGCGGAATTATTTCCACTGCAGTATGGCGGGGTCCTTCTGCCAGTGCATTCTCCATGGATAAATAATCATTCAACAGAGAGTTTACCACTCCCTCCACAAGATGGGAGATTTTCCATTTCCATCTCTAAATCAGACCTTCTTACTACTGGGGCATCTGTTTTGTTGTTTACAAATGTAAAACCATATTTAATAACAGTGTGTTTAATTTCTTTTTTTTTTTCCTTATAAACTTAACTCTTGCAGACCTTGAAGAAAATTGGCATGATGTGCAACAGCAACGTAAAGCCATTTTAAATTATACATGCACAAAGTTCAGACTCTACCGCCATAATGGCATTCTGGATCCAAGTGTTGCCAAGATGCTGTATGTGGAACACACACACAAATTTATATACTGTGAGGTGCCTAAAGTAGGCTGCACCAGTTGGAAACGGATCCTTCTTCTCCTCAAGATGAATTTGAGTAGGGATTTCTCTGAGTTGTCACAAGAAGCTGTGCACTCAGCCAGACTGTACACAAAACTGAGCTCGTACTCTCCTGGCAAGCAGAGGCAACTGCTCAACAATTACACCAAGGTGATGTTCAGTCGGCAACCCTTCGAGAGATTAGTTTCCGCATATCGTGATAAGTTCCTTCTCAATCGGACAGATCAATACTACATAAAGTCGATTGCCGGCTTCATTAAATCAAAATTCAGAAAATCCAATGACTCTAAACGACCTGTGACCTTCATTGAGTTTGTCCGCTTTATCTTTCAAGAGAATCCAAAGCACAGTGACATTCATTGGAGACCAATGTCGCTCCTCTGTGACCCCTGCAATATTCGTTATGATATCATAGGAAAATTTGAGAAGCTGAAACAAGAGTCTAATCGTGTACTTATGGACATTGGAGCTCCTAAAGAGTTTTATTACCCTCATATTATAGAACATGCAACAGACACTGATGATGAGGCCACAAAGACATATTTCAGAAACCTGACCAGCGACCACCTGCAAGGCCTTGTTAATAGATATTACCTGGACTTCAAACTGTTCGGCTACCCTGTCTTCTAAAACAAAAGGGGCTTGTAAACAGTAATGGCAGATATCGTTTATATTCGGAGTCACTGAGCTCAAAATTGTGAAAGGTTTATGCATATACATAATACTTACCTCTTCAGTTTGCAGGTGCTGAACTTAAGTGGGTTTCTGTAGAATCTGCATATTCAATTTGGATAGCTGTACTGTTTCCTGTGTGTAGTGTTTTGACAGGCAAGTATTGTGTGTTCTAGTGTTCTACTCTAGGCGCAAGGCGACCGGGGCGGAAAAGCGGCGGACGGTCTTTCCGTCCGCCGAGGTCCCCCCCGCCATACTAATATGGCGGGGGGGAAAACGTGAGTGTGTGGCGGGCGGATTGCCCCCGCCAGGCTGGCGGTGGCCACCGCCAGCCTGCCGGGGGCAATCCGCCCACCATCATAATGAGCCCCTAAGTCATGCATCAATTATTTCACCATTAATCTATGTGATTATTTTCCTCTGTATTTTGGATGACATTCATCCTTGTGATTGGCACACAAATGTTTCTCATTGGTTTCAAAATATTGGGGATCCCAGCCCTATTTATACATTTTAGAAATGATCCAGCGCTGAAAGGGATATCTCCTGATAATTTAAAGTACTAACCTATGCTGATGATATGTTGCTTTTTCTCTCAAAGCATTATTGAGACATATAGCCAGTGTTCAGGCTACAAAGTCACCCTGTCCCAATCTCTAGAACTTACCTAAAGGGGTATGTGGAAAGCTTAGGCATTAAGTGGTGTCACACAGGTATCAGGTATGTGGTTATACACAGTCTGTTAGAACCTTTAAGGATCTTAGTTGTTCGTTTTTAACCTATGGATGTTATGAAACGTAAGGACAGCGTGTGATAGATTGGCTAACCAAAATCTTAATTAATTGCAGGAAATGTTCTTAAAATGCATTTACAGCCCATGTTTTGTTACAATTTTGGTTTCATAGCACATTTAATTAAATAAGAAGGGACATGTGGAAAGCTTAGGCATTAAGTGGTGTAATATAGGTATTAGGCATGTGGGTATACGCATGCTGTTAGTACCTTTATAGGTCTTAGGGCTTGATTTAGATCTTGGTGAATGGGTTACTCTGTCACAACGGTGATGGATATCCCATCCACTGAAATATAATTCCCATAGGATATAATGGGGTTTATATTTCGGCGGGCAGGATTTCCATCACCGTTGTGATGGAGTAACCCGTCCAGCAAATCAAAATGTTAGTCTTGCCAGTATCTGGTTTGGAGGCTAATCATCTCTATGGGTAAGCTAACCTTTCACAGTACTTCAATGCTGAGCTAGAGATGGAAGATTTTAAGAAAAAGTGAATGCAACATAGCAGTTCACATTGTGCACCCTCAGGTTAGGTATCTGCCTACAGTGGTGCCCCATCTATATCAGGCACTTCGTCTTTAGTCTACAGGACAATATAAAAATTAAGGACAGAGTGTGATAGACTGGATAATCTCAATTAATTAAAAGACATGTTATTAACATGCATGTACACCATAGTTTTTGATATCATTTTGGTTGCATAGCACATTTAATTAGGAACGGTGGTTTAAAGCCAGCACATAAATTGCTTGGTATGTTTCTGTGAGGTCAGAGACCAAAGCTCAATGTTCATGGGAAATACTATAGGTGGATAAACAGGGGTGGTTTTGGATTCCCTGATTGATATAATTACTAGTTTTCTTTCACTTTGGGACAGTTGTCTATAACTCTCTAACTGGGAACACAGACTGACCAATTCTATTATTGCATGTATTTATCTCTATGAATAAGCATTTGTTAAAGCAGAACATATATCTTCATAAGGAATGTACATTCTGGTGACACCCAGCCTTTAAACATACATGATTGATTATTTTTGGGTCCTTTTAGATTTCTGTTGGTGTAAAAAATTGGAATAATTGATGTATGTTGAATTATGACCATTTGCATTTCATAAACAAGATGCAATATTTGGAAGAAAGAAAATATAATCATTTGAAAGGAACAATTGAAAATATTACTGACACACATATATTTGGCTCCCCATCCTTACTTTTTTAGATAATAAAAAATAAGAAAATATCAGCCTCAGCTATTCACAAGCGTCTGTAAACCATTGGGAGCTTTATAATGAATGGGATTTAGAAATGGAGGAATAAAGAAGAGACGTGTTTTGTTCTGAGATGCTGCATACCAACTACAACAACACTGATGATCTAAGGATAACCTTTATACAACCTGGCTGATGATCCACACTTGTGGAAATGAGCTGATCATGCCTGCTGGGTGGCTTCAGTATGGGAGAATGCCTCACTGTGCTCCTCTGTGGGCTGAGACGCTGAGATTGCTTGCCTGTATGACATTTCTTTCTAAGACAAGGAGGACTGGCTCCTGATGAGTGGTTCCTTCAAAGATCAGTTTGTAAGAGGATTGGAGACGGGAAAGGCATATTAAGTAGTTGTTGTGGCAGCATTCCCTCACAAAAATTCCCCCTAAGCTAACATGGTTTTAGGAGTTTGGTGTGTACAGCTTTTTAGTATTTCATGCTTTGGACAAAGTGCTGTTGCAAAAAATAACACCTCTGACCTGGGGTAGGGGAGTTGGGGACAGTTATATTGTTCATAACTAGCTGTGATTTACAAATGCACTAATGTACACTTGCTTATGTATTGGGACACCGGACCTCAGTAGGTTGCTTGTGGGGTGGAGGGAGAGTGCTGTTGGGGCTTGGAGGGAGTAAAAGAGAGTGGATAACCCACACAACATGATAGGGAGGGTGCTGAAAACTCCTTTCTCATCTGGAATGTCCAGGGTTTGGTGTCCTTAACCTAGCACTACAAGATCTTGTCCTTACTGAGACACAATTGGGTGTATGGGGCTCTTCTCCAGGAGACTCACCTAGTGGGTGCAGAGGTGACCAAATTTAAAAGTATTGGAGGGGATAGATTTATGCCACAGGGTACTCTTCATTTTCTCCAGGGGGCACTAATATGGGTCAGATCTGAGATTCCCTTGGACATTACGTGAACGCACATTGATAATGAATGAATACTGTTATGTTGTTATATCAGGGAGATCTAACAGACTACAGTTAATGACTGGCAGTGTCTATGTCCCAAATGTGGGACATGCACACCACAATGAGACCTTCACTCACATATTTTCACATGACCCTGATCCCAATGTTACAAGGGGGTGATTATAACTGATTTGCTGACACCCCACTTGCCAGGTCTGCCCCCCTTCCACAGTGGATTTCCCATCAGGTTGACTGGTGCTGAGCTTCTAGGACTAGTTGGGCATTGGGACCTATATGATGTGTGTAAATTGAGGATTATGAGGCAAAAGGAGTACTCCTTCTACTCCCTGGTGTATAACGTATAGGGTATAAAATAGTATGCTTTTTCAGGATCATTGTGCAGGTTACACATACACACACTCTCCGACCATAACCTACTGCTTGTGAGTGTCCAGTGGGGAAGGCATGGTGAGCCCATTCCCACCTAGCGAATCTCACCCAACCATTTACAAAAACCCACATTTAGGGATTCCCAGGGAGAAATGATAGCGGACTACTTTCACACAAACTCACACACAGCATCTCACACCAATATTAAATGGGATGCTTTTAAGGTGATGATCATGGGTTACTGCCTTAATCAGTTGGTGCGGGTTGAGAAATCAATCTGAACTGAACGGCCCACCTTGGAAGACAACATCCATCAACTTGAAGGAAAGTCCACGACCACCTGTGGGACCTCCTGCCAGCCCTAACTTTACTACTCCTAAACTGGTAAAAATCCTAACTTTAAAACTTTCGGTATTCACAGAAGGTATTTAGGAGTCCTAAAGTTAGGACTCCTAAACTTCTGTGAATACCGAAATGAGTAAGTGCCTTCTGTGAATCCCAAAATGAGTAAGTGCCTTCTGTGAATACCAAAATAGTAGTAAGTTTAGGATTTTGTCTTAAGTTAGTTCTGTGAATCGGGCCCAAAGTTTTCAACCGATTACGATTTCCAACATCCTTCCTGAGTCAGCCTGTTCGACATGAAAAGGTTATCAGAAAGTGACTTTGAGGGCCCCTAGCAGGGCCCCCTTCATCCTGCGGCTTTCGGTAGGGAGCGGAGGGGGTAACTAAGGAATCCCCATGTAAAACCCTGCACTGTGTAGCAGGCACTGTGGGGTGCCTGCGACAGGGTGCAGGGTTATACACACACACCCATTTCCCTATAGGAGCCTGTGTTTTCGGGCCACAAACAGGCTCCCATAGGGAACAATGGGACTCTGACCGAACACTGTTCGGTCGGATCGTAATTAGTCGAGCGGCACCACCGACGATGAGTCAGTCAGTTCCCGAATCCGAGATGGTGTCTGACATCGCAATGAGGCCCTAAGTATATTTTGTTTTGTGTTGCGCTCAACCAAAATTATGTTCCAAAAGGGCTTTTCTATTATTGCATGGTCCATATGGACCCAGTTCTTTTCTGATTCTGCCTTGGACCACTCAATTATAATTCTCAGTTTGGCTGTAGCACAATAATAGGGAACACTAGGCAGAGCAAATCCACCATTGTTGCTAGCTTGGTTGAGAAGCTTCTGAAGGGCCCTGGGACTTTTACCTTCCACAGAAATTTGAATAGAAGCTTTTGCATGTGATTTAAGTAAGGTCTATCTACCCAGAACGGGAGCATCTGAAACAAATGTAAAGTCTCAGGAGAGCATTAATTTTAATATTCTTGATCCTTCCTATCCAAGAATTTATCAGTTGCCTCTAAGCATGTAAGTACTGTTTGATTACAGCTATCTTTGGGAGAAAGAGTTGGGCGTGGTTTGTGAAGTAGCGCTACGCGTAGCTACGCGAAGTGCACTTTGCACTATGGAGCTACGCAAACTGCTTAGTGCACTGTGCAAAATGCTGTTCGCACTGATTGCACAGTGCCGGCTGCTTGTCTGCACTGTGTAATCAGTGCAAACTGCATCTTGCCAGTGCACTACGCAGTTCACGTAGCTACGAGTAGCTTGTGTAGTTTTCTGCCACTCGAGTAGATTTCTGCTCGAGCGGCAGCTTTCTCAACGCGGACTGGTAGTTTCTCATCGCGAGCGGTCGTGAGCATACGCGACCACTCGTAATGAGAAACCTGACCACACCGCGTTTATTTTCCACACTCGCGATCGGCAACTTGATGTTGCTGATCGCGAATGAGGAAAAGTCTCGCTGGGATGTCATTTTGCTTGCTCGTGGTCGCCAACTTGACGTTGAGGACCGCGAGCAAGCAAAAAATGACCGCTGCACTATGTTATGCTACGCTACTCATGTTTGCACTGTGCTACGTGCAATTTGCGTAGTGCAAAGTAGCGCAAACTTCAAAACTACGCAAGCGTAGCATAGTGCTTTGCCTAGGGTTAATCTTTATCCCATAGGTATTTATGTACTTCTTGGCCCAGCGGAATTGAAGTGGTGGTTCTAATACTTTAGCCTCACTCTCAGGGTTAGATGAAAAGCCTCTGACTTCTTACAATTTATGTTATAGCCAGAGACTTATGCAAAATATTTAAAATCGATCACTGCCAGGAGAGTTGAGCATGGTGAACACAACATATAACCAGCACTGGCAAAGTTAATAGATCTTGCTAATCTGAGAGCTAATGGTGTTGTGGCATTAGCAGACAAGAGGCCCTTACTTAATCGGTACCAAGATGTGGTGAAGTTAAGATCGAGATGGCCTGGTAAAATGGGTATGCACCAGTGCTGAGGTCAATGGTGATCACTGGGCTGTGAACACTGAGGGAAAATGAATGTCTTAAGCCTCGGAGAGAACATAAGTGGTTACAAAATTTAAGGGAATCCTGGACCTTTAACTTATTGAGTATTAATTGTACATAACACAAGGGATGTATGTGCTGATGGATCACGAGATACATCTGTGTTTAAAAGAGTCTAAACAAAGGAAAAAAGAAATTATCCAAGGTACTGTATAAATAGACTTAGGCAACAATGGCTCCACTATAGTTAGATGATAAAGAAGAGTAGGTCTTCGTACCAGCTCCCCGCTGCCAGACATGCCCCATGTTGCCACTGCTGAAGTCTCCCTGGCCCCTGTCCTCCTGACCTCTACCCCTAGTATTGCTGCATACCGCTGCTTACCGCTGACCTACAGCACAGTATTGTTTCTTCAAGTGTACCTGTATTCTTATTGTATTGTTTTGTTTTTCTCCTCACATTGCTCATACTTCTGATTTTATGGCATTTGCCGTTCCCCTGCATGTTTAGGTGGTTGCTCTTCCATCATTAGGCAGTCATTTGCTATTTGGTTGTTAACCATTCCATTATTTCTTAGCTAACCTTTTTTCTGTAACCAGTCATCCTGCCGCCTGTTCCCTCTGTTTTTCCAGCCGTCACTGCATCCCGTCTCCAGCCTCCCGCAACCCAGCGCCCCTCCCTCCCCAGGACCTACCTAATGGAGTCCTAAGTGCAGCCACGCAGTAGAAAAACACAAAAGTGTGGCCAATATCCTTGCGGCCAGGTTCTCAGGAGTGATCCTTACACTGGTGCAAGAGGATCAAATCAGCTTTATGCACCACAGGAAAATCAGGCACATTAATGCTATTCTTGCTCACACAGAGAATTTACACAGACGCTGTAGCTTCCTACTGTTGGATATAGAAAAGGCTTTTGACACAGTGTACTGACCTTTTGTTTTCCGAGTTCTACTTGAAATGAACCTCAGACCCAGATTCTTGCGATATGTGGAAACACTGAATGCAGCTCCCTGGGCAGACATAAGAGTGAATGACATGCTCTATGTGCCGCTTCCAATTGACAGGAGCACTCAGCAAGGCCTCCACTCTCGCCCATATTGTTCACCCTAATAATAGAGATTTGCCCCACAGTTGTGAATAGACACAAAGGTTAGGGGATTTTATTGGCCTTATGGTCAGTAAGCCAGTAAGACAGAGTCTCCATGTATGCCGAAGATATGCCTCTTACTGTACTGAACCTTGATATCACAAGCCCTTGGGATTGAGGCTTCATCGAGTGGAAAACACTTATGTGCCTATATCGGAAGGGCGTCCTTGTCTTAAAGAAAACTCAATGAGAGAGGTGGACAACCATTTTCGATACTTAAGCATAGCGATTGCTCAAACACAACACAGAAGCTGGGAGCTGAACATTGTCCTTTACTCACTTGGTTAAACCAATAATTTAAGACATGGGACACATTACCACTTTTGATGAGAGGAAGGGTTTCCTGTGAGGAAATGCCCCTCTGGTTTCTTTTGCTAAGTGTAGACAGGGCATGTGGAACACTGGCCTGGGATGGACAGATGTTAAACCATGTTGCAGGATCTTCCACCATATTTTTATTATTGGCAAGCTTTTTTGCGAGCCTTCAATTCATTGGTGTTTCTGTGGGGAAATACCCCTCTGGTCTCTTTTGCTAAATGTAGACCGGGCATGGAGAACGCTCACCTGGGATGGGCGGGTGTTAAATCATGTTGCAGGGCCTCCCACCATATCTCGATAAGTGACTTGTTGCACGAGGGTAGACATGACTCAGCATTTAGATTGGATCTAGAAACACTGGGGAAGTAAGATCCAATTGCTCTACTTTACAACAGGATTGCCTACTGTACTGCCTTCCGTTACAGGGATCTTGATCATTTGCTTGCATGAGACTTTGAAAGAGGTCAAATGGCATGGTGGCTTGACAGGGGCAACCCCACTTTGGTAGGGCACATGGTTGGCCCATATAGCATGACTCACTTTGCTGGACTCCTGAAGCTACCTCTACTCTAGCTACCAACAGGCAAATGCAGACAAAATAACCTAGGGGCTCATTAGGATGGCGGACGGAAACGGGTACCGTCCGCCATGGTCGCGGCAAAATCACTCCCGCCCGCAACGCGGAGAATCCGCGGTTACGATTAGGATATTCATTTAAAAAAAACTCTGACCGCGGCGGACGGATCACATCAAACACCGTCCGCGGCGGACGGAACACATCTAACACCGTCCGCGGCGGACGGAACCAAAAGAACACCCACCGCCACGGACGGACATGACGGCGGGAACAGGCCCAAGCGCCGCTATACCTGCGGAGGGTCCGTCCGCGCGATTAGGATAATGCCGCCATTCCAACGGAACTCACCGCCGTCCTCCACAGCCGCAGAAACAATACCTCCGAAAACGGACCATGACTGCGGAAGGACCACACAAACACCATCCCTGCCGTCAAACCGATTACAAAATGGCAGACGAAAGTAAATAGAAAATACATTAACCAGAACACCCAACCACCTGAAACACCCACCCCCAGCAACTACACGCCCCAATAACACCCCCCCATGCTCCGAAAAATGCACCTAAATCACCACACCCACAGAACACCTGATTGCCAACAACCATTGGGACACCACCACCACACAGAGTATAAAATGAATCCCTCCCACTACCACAGTCCTTTGCATCACAGCATAGCTGCAAGCAAGAGCCACATTACCACGAACAGCAGACACACACAAACACACATACAACCTGCTCACAAACACACAACCACACAAACCAACACAACACCATCCCTACACACCACACACCTGCACATCCCACCCCACCACACCAACACCTTGCACATCACACACCATGGCACCAAAGAAAAATCCAAAATTCACTGACACTGAGTTGAAGGTCATGGTGGATGAAATCATCTGTGTCGAACCACAGCTCTTCGGCAACCTAGTCCAGCAGACAACCTTGGCAACCAAAAACCACATGTGGGACAGGATAGTGACCAGAGTGAATGCGTCAGGGACCGTGCCACGCACCAAACACGACATCCAGAGGCGGTGGCACGACCTCAAGGCAAGGGTGAAAGGCATCAGGGCGAAGAACCACCTGCGGGCACACCACAGTGGCGGCGGCACTCCCCCGGAACCCTTACCATTTGCTGAATGGGAGGAGAAGGTGCCGGGCATACTGCACCCTGAGAGCCTGGAAGGAATCGAGGAGGGAGAAGAGGCTGGTAAGTACAAACAAATGATCACGATCACACTGCCATGGTCTGCCATACACAACTGCCAACACACATCTCCCTGGCCCCAATCCATGCATGTGGACCACACAGTCACCCAAATGTGAAGTCCTGGCCACAAATGCACCCACCATGACCAAACACAAATGTTGCCTCCTACGTTCCCAGGCTTGCATGTTGTCAAAGCAGCCAGTACCACAACTCCCAACAGGCCCCCATGTCCACAGGGAGGGATGGCGGTGGGTGGGGGGTGTGAGAGACCAGCACTACAACTCCCAACAGGCCCCCATGTCCACAGGGAGGGCTGGGGGTGGGTGGGGGGGTAGTGCAAGAGGTGTGTGGGGTGTGTGAGAGACCAGCACTACAACTCCCAACAGGCCCCAATGTCCACAGGGAGGGTGGCGGTGGGTGGGGGGTGTGAGAGACCAGCACTACAACTCCCAACAGGCCCCCATGTCCACAGGGAGGGTGGCGGTGGGTGGAGTGTGTGAGAGACCAACACTACAACTCCCAACAGGCCCCCATGTCCACAGGGAGGGGGGCGGTGGGTGGGGGGGAGTGCAGTGAGGTGTGTGGGGCATGAGAGAGACCAGCACTACAACTCCCAATAGGCCCCCATGTCCACAGGGAGGGATGGCGGTGGGGGGTGTGAGAGACCAGCACTACAACTCCTAACAGGCCTCCATGTCCACAGGGAGGGGGCGGTGGGTGGGGGGGAGTGCGTGGGGTGTGTGAGAGAGGTAATTGATTTGTAATGTTGTTACCAAAAACATGTCATGTCCACAGCATTGATCATGATAATCTTATCCCTCAGGTGATCGCAACTTGACTGGCGAAAGCAGCAACCGGCAACACCAGTCGCCCACCTCATAGCACGGACTCTCTGGGGACAAGCCCATTGCCAGCTCAGACGCAGAGGACGATGCGGGACCAAGCAGACTTCCAGGGCCATCAGGCTCCCAGGACATCACTGCCTCCACCACCTCGGCCTGTGTTACCACACCATCACCTGCCATAGTGAGCTGTGCAGCCACCACCACCACCACCACTCCTGCCTGTGCCACCCTGCCTGATCCATCAGCCGATGATGGACCATCAACATCCCAGGCAAGCAGGGAGAGTGGACGTGAGAGGACACAGGTCAGGGCACAGCACACAACCAGGAGTGCAGTTGTCAGTCGAGGTGGGGAAGGACACCCACCCCATCCTGCCGTCGAAACCCTGGAAGCCATCGCAAGAGTCAATGCCTCCTATCAGCGGGCGCAGGAACAGTCTGATCGGGCCCACCAAGACTCACAAGAGAGCAGTCATCTGTTGCGGTCAATTGATACCCGCATAGGCCAAATTGTGGACATCATGGGCCAGCAAACTGCTCTGTGGAGGGACTGGCTATCCCGCGCCACACCACCACCCCCTCACCCTAGTGCCCAGCGGGACCGCTCCCCAACACCACCGCCACCCACACCTGAGCCCACGGACAGGGAGGTGGCCCCTCACCAACCTGCCCCCACAGCAGTCTCCGCTCCGGCTCCAAGACGGAGGGGCCGTCCGAGGCTGGATGCAGGTGAGAGCAGTGGTGTTCCTCCATCTACCCGCTCTAAGAGGGGGCGCCAATGACTTCACCCTTATCTGAGCCTGCCATTCACCCTGAAAACTATCCTGTCCCACAATGCCAACCATTGCCACACGTCTGTTGGACTAGCTGGACATCACACATTGTGGTGTCCCCACGGTGTTTTCATCTGCCATGAACTTCAACTCTCACTCCCCCACCAACGCTTCTTTGTAAATATGCACCAACATCAATCCTTAACCTGTAAATAAACATCACGTAAACACTCAATGATGTGTGGCCTCCATGTTTTAATCACATGATTGTCTTAGAATGTAACGTTACCAGGTGCAGGGATCAATGTTGTTGAGAATCATGCCTCTGTGGGGGTGACCTAGGGATAATGAGAGAACAACAAACACAGGTCAGGAAAGAGATTCACACCCATCACAACACACTGTACTGCAATATCCCACAAACCACACTCATCACCAAGTAAGTGGATCACAGGACACACATCAGGGAGCATAGCATGTACCCCATCTAACACACACATTTGCAAACAGAACATACCAGAACAGGCAGCATAGACACACCACATCCACACTCCACCACCAAACATACACCACGCATTGTCTGGCTGTACAAGCGGTAGTTACTCACATTCAAGGGAAATAGCAATCAATGAGCTGACGCCTCTGGTCCACACCTTCTTCCTCACCACTATCCTCATCAGTCGACATGGGTGGGATGGGAGGCCGAGCAACCTGTTGGTCTTCAGGGTTCATGATCAGTTCAATGTTATTGCGCAAGGCCAGGTTGTGGAGCATGCAGCAGGCAATCACGATTTTGCATACTTTGCCTGGTGAGTATGGCAGGGCCCCTCCGGTTTTGTCAAGGCAGCGAAACCTAGACTTCAGCAGTCCAAAAGTACGTTCTATCACTCGACGTGTACTCCCATGGGCATCATTATAGCGCAATTCACCAGGGGTAGTATGATTCCTGATGGGGCTCAGCAGCCACGGCCTGTTTGGGTACGCAGAGTCGCCTAGGTGGGGTAATGACAGACACAAATTTCATTACCAGAATTTGTGGAAACACCATGCCACACATACAACACAATTGTCCTCACAACACACTGACAACACATTTGTTCTTTCAGCACACTCACCTACAAGCCACGCACGTTCTGGACACAGATTAGCCATCAGTTGGGGGACAATGCTGCTCCGCATGATGTGGGAGTCATGGGCGGAACCGGGAAATCTGGCACACACATGCGAGATGATGTTGTCAGCCAGGCACACCACTTGCACGTTGATCGAATGGTAGTGCTTCTGATTCCTATATACAGCTTCACGTGCCCGGGGTGGTATGAGACCAATATGTGTCCCATCAATTGAACCCACTACGTGTGGTAACTGGGCCAGGGCATAGAAGTCCCCTTTGACTGCTGCCAACTGTGCCTGACGTGGAAAATGGATGTAATCATCCTTGTAAAGCATCATGGCATTCAGGACATCCCGCAGAACCATGCTGAACATGGATTGTGACATCCCTCCCGCATGACCAACTGTGTACTGGAAAGTGCCAGTCGCAAAGAAATGAAGTGCCGCCATCACCTTTACTGTGGGTGTGAAAGCTCCAGGATATGTCCTGCATGGCTGTAGATGAGGTGACAATTGTGTGACAAGCTCCTGCAATCTCAGTCGGTCAAGCCGGTATTTGCGGATCACCTCCTCGTCAACCATGTCCTCCAGCACAGTGTATGGTCGATGCACATTTGGAGCCCTCCTGTGTGGGAGTACATGGCAGCAGATGTCAAATGACCAACAACGCATAGCTGTGCAATACTATCACATCTTGAGCACCACAATGCTAATAATACATGTTGCAGACAGTGATGATATGTGTGACCGGAACAATATATAAGGCAATAGAGCTGACTACACACACAATGTACAGCCACAAAGACATCCTGTGGGCAACATGTACAATGTAACGTGCACACATGTTAAAACATCTTGCAATAACACATGACTGAGGGCCCATATGTGGACAAGCGTCCACACAGACACACATGTACATGCACAAACAACATGAAATTGGAACACACCCTACTTGTGTTCATGCACCCATGAACACACATACATTGCCCCCTCAGCTGACATGCATGGGCACACAACAACAGACACGCATACACAGAATGCATGTACACACACATCATTGTTACTTGCACACACAAACCACACACTCACAACAGCTAATGAATGTGTGTACACACCCTTATGGTACTGTGTAGATGTGTAGAAATGAACACGTGTGTCCACAAGACCAATACGTCAACACTTCGCAATGCACATCTGACGCAACTTTGGCCCACAACACTAGCCTTTGTTAACCACTGGCAAGGTCTACAGTCTGAGCACACATGCAACAAATGGACATGAATGTCGCACGTGGACATGGTCCATAGACTACACATCAAAAATCTTACAGCATTCCGGACATGTCCTGACACACACGTACAACTAAGAAGATTACATGTGTGCGGAGACATGCAGTGTGTGTACATACGCCATCTGGGGACGCCTTCCACCAACACAGGAGATGACCGATTACACAGCAATTAAGCATGACATATGCTGTATGGTCAATGACCATCCCGGTTGCACCCCGCTAAATGCATGTGCGCACTACCGCGACGGTGCATCATTTGAAATCAAATACTCACTGGTGCCGCTATGGCGGTGCACGCCTTCCGCGGTGGCGGTGCAGGCATACACATACATTTGATGATGCAATCTGAAATGGCAGTTGAAACAACCCCTTACAGTGTTATTGCCTCACCCACCGCCAGTCCAGGCCGGTCACGCACCACCAGTCCAGCCCGGTCACCCACCGTCAGTCCAGGCCGGTCACCCACCGCCAGTCCAGGCCGGTCACCCACCGCAAGTCCAGACTGTTCATGCACCGCCAGTCTAGCCCGGTCACCCACCATCAGTCCAGGCCGGTCACCCACTGCCAGTCCAGGCCGGTCACACACCACCAGTCCAGGCCGGTCACCCACCGCCAGTCCAGGCCGGTCACCCACCGCCAGTCCAGCCCGGTCACCCACCGCCAATCCAGGCAGGGCACCCTCCACCAGGACTGGGCGGTGCCAGGACTGGCGGTGTGTGACCGGCCTGGACTGGTGGTGGGTGACCGGCCTGGACACCGGCCTGGACTGGCAGTGGGTGACCGGCTTGGACTGACGGTGGGTGACCGGGCTGGACTGGCGGTGCGTGACCGGCCTGGACTGGCGGTGCGTGACCAGCCTGGACTGGCGGTGGGTGACCGGCCTGGACTGGCAGTGGGTGACCGGCCTGATCTGAGGGTGGGTGACCAGGCTGGACTGGTGGTGCGTGACAGGCCTGGACTGGCAGCGGGTGACCGGCCTGGACTGGCGGTGGGTGACCAGCCTGGACTGGCGGTGGGTGGCCGGCCTGGACTGACGGTGGGTGACCGGGCTGGACTGGCGGTGTGTGACCGGCCTGGACTGGCGGTGCATGACTGGCCTGGACTGGCAGTGGGTGACCGGCCTGGACTGGTGGTGGGTTGTCGGCCTGGACTGACGGTGGGTGACCGGGCTGGACTGGCGGTGCGTGACCGACCTGGACTGGTGGTGGGTGACTGGCCTGGACTGGCGGTGGGTGACCGGCCTGGACTGATGGTGGGTGACCAGCCTGGACTGGCGGTGGGTGACCGGCCTGGACTGACGGTGGGTGACCGGCCTGGACTGGCGGTGGGTGACCGGCCAGGACTGGCGGTGGGTGCCGCAATAACACTGTAAGGGGGTTTCTTAACTGCCATTCCAGATTGCATCATCAAATGTATGTGTTGGCCTGCACCGCCCCCGTGGAAAGCGTGCACCGCCATGGCGGTGCCAGTGAGTGAATATTTTCAAATGATGCACCGTCGCGGTAGCGCGCACATGTGGTAGCCGGTGTGTGAACGTGACAGTCCGTGCACATGTAGCCAATGGGAACAGGTTACGCGTTGCGCGTAAGCGCATTCAAAAATTGCGGAAGACGTGCACCGCCACAACAATGTGAGTCATTGGCTCTTTTTAAATGAAGCATCCAGGGAAAACCAATTGCTGCAGACGTGTGCCACTGATATGAGCTCAGGGCCCTATATATGTGTGTAGATTTCCTGCACACATTCACTGCTTCCAGCCACTGCTGCCTGCGACCATCACCTCCACCTGCTGCTCCTGAGCTATCCAACAACTGCTGCCTGCGAACGTCACCTCCACCTGCTGCTCCTGAGCTATCCAACAACTGCTTCTGTAGTGCCACAGTCCTGGACCTTGCCATGTCGAGAGTGCGAGACATCCGGTCTCGTCCCTTCACCGCAGCGGAGCTGGATGTCCTTGTGGACAGTGTGCTCAGCCACTATGAACGGCTCTACGGTGCCCCCGGACAGGTGGTAAGTGAAGTGGGTAACATGTTGGTGGGCATGAGGTGGTCACTGTCTCCTTGCTTCTGCAAGCTTGGCGGTGTGCTGCGGGACCTTCACATGTGTTGTACTGCGCATGGCTGCATGAAGATACGTGTTTCTGCAATGTATATTATTGTGAAACAGTCCACTCACGTTACCCTCTTGTCTCCCATCCTGGTAGGTGAAGCTGCACCTTCGCAAGGCCGTGTGGAGGACCATAGCACGTGATGTACGGGCAGTGGGGGTGTGCAATAGACGACACACCCACTGACACAAGCGCTGGGACGACATATCCAGGCTCAGCAAGAACGTTGCGGAGATGACACTGGGGATCCTTCTGAGAACAGTCCGCCTTGCCCGACGCACCATGACACCTCTAATGCACCACATAATTGCTGTGACGCATCCTGACCTGTCCGCCCGGCTGAGAGGGGATCAACAGCAAACTAGCGGTAAGCAGACTGTATGTGTCTGTAACTTGAGAGTGAATGCATGTATCCGTGCTCAGACACAGTAGTGACATCCGTGGTGCGTATCTTTTGCATATATTGCATGTTGGTGTCATTAGCGGAGTGAGCGGCAGCACCCATGTCCGCCAGGTGGACATACCAGTTGATTTGTATTTGAGGGTTCCAGGACATGCCGTTGAGGTCTGGGGTCCCATGGCATGACATGTGTGGTGGTCTGCATGCATTTGCCCTGTTTGTATGATGTACAGGTTTCACAGACACCCACGGATCCATGATGTGAGGATGTGTGGTAGGGGTGGTTCGTGTACAGGATGGGTGCTACATGTCAATCGACTGTAAGAAACGGTGTGACTTTGAAACCTTCAGTACGTGAGTGTGTCACTTAGGTTAACATACCGTCCTGACTCGTGCAGTAGCGGTCGCTCCCCACGCTCCCTGGTCACCACCTGGTATCGTAGCGCTTTACCGCTTTACCGATCTTAGCTGCAAAATCCTAATTGTGCTCTGCTTTCTTTAATTGGAATTGTAATTGTGCCAGATTAATAGCATAACGCTATTTAGCATAGCCCACATTGCGTGCATTTTAAATTGTGCCTACCTAACCTCGTAGCGCTATAGTACAAAGTGCGCATTGATTGCTAATTCATTTTTTGCCTGATTGTGCCGGTGCCTCTGCCCACATAATAGCGATAGTCCTGCTTGAGCCCCAATCTCGTCCTGTTTTCACTTTTGTTTTGCTGCCATCTTGTTGTTGTGTCCCCCAGCCCGCCTCTCCACCCCACTCCCGCCTCCCAGCTGACCCTCCCTCCCACTGAAACTAAAGGACTGACTCGTTGGCTCCTGCTCTGTGACCGTCCTGACTCGTGCAGTAGCGGTCGCTCCCCACGCTCCCTGGTCACCACCTGGTATCGTAGCGCTTTACCGCTTTACCGATCTTAGCTGCAAAATCCTAATTGTGCTCTGCTTTCTTTAATTGGAATTGTAATTGTGCCAGATTAATAGCGTAACGCTATTTAGCATAGCCCACATTGCGTGCATTTTAAATTGTGCCTACATAACCTCGTAGCACTATAGTACAAAGTGAGCATTAATTGCTAATTCATTTTTTGCCTGAATGTGCCGGTGCCTCTGCCCACATAATAGCGATAGTCCTGCTTGAGCCCCAATCTCGTCCTGTTTTCACTTTTGTTTTGCTGCCATCTTGTTGTTGTGTCCCCCAGCCCGCCTCTCCACCCCGCTCCCGCCTCCCAGCTGACCCTCCCTCGCTCCGCCCCCCCCACTATCCACTTATGTCAGAACAGCTGACGCGCAGCGTTTACGCGCAGCGAACGGCACGCCCGGAGGTGCATGCCTTCCGCGGTGGCGGTGCAGGCAAACAGATACATTTGATGATGCAATCTGAAATGGCAGTTGAAACAACCCCTTACAGTGTTATTGCCTCACCCACCGCCAGTCCAGGCCGGTCACGTACCGCCAGTTCAGCCCGGTCACCCACCGTCAGTCCAGGCCGGTCACCCACCGCAAGTCCAGGCCGGTCATGCACCGCCAGTCTAGCCCGGTCACCCACCGTCAGTCCAGGCCGGTCACCCACTGCCAGTCCAGGTTGGTCACACACCGCCAGTCCAGGCCGGTCACCCACCGCCAGTCCAGGCCGGTCACCCACCGCCAGTCCAGCCCGGTCACCCACCGCCAATCCAGGCAGGGCACCCTCCGCCAGGACTGGGCGGTGCCAGGACTGGCGGTGTGTGACCGGCCTGGACAGGTGGTGGGTGACCGGCCTGGACTGACGGTGGGTGACCGGGCTGGACTGGCGGTGCGTGACCGGCCTGGATAGGTGGTGGGTGACCGGCCTGGACTGACGGTGGGTGACCGGGCTGGACTGGCGGTGCGTGACCGGCCTGGACTGGCGGTGGGTGACCGGCCTGGACTGGCAGTGGGTGACCGGCTTGGACTGACGGTGGGTGACCGGGCTGGACTGGCGGTGCGTGACCGGCCTGGACTGGTGGTGCGTGACCGGCCTGGACTGGCGGTGGGTGACCGGCCTGGACTGGCAGTGGGTGACCGGCCTGGACTGACGGTGGGTGACCAGGCTGGACTGGCGGTGCGTGACAGGCCTGGACTGGCAGCGGGTGACCGGCCTGGACTGGCGGTGGGTGACCAGCCTGGACTGGCGGTGGGTGGCCGGCCTGGACTGACGGTGGGTGACCGGGCTGGACTGGCGGTGTGTGACCGGCCTGGACTGGCGGTGCGTGACCGGCCTGGACTGGCAGTGGGTGACCGGCCTGGACTGGCGGTGGGTTGTCAGCCTGGACTGACGGTGGGTGACCGGGCTGGACTGGCGGTGCGTAACCGGCCTGGACTGGCGGTGGGTGACTGGCCTGGACTGGCGGTGGGTGACCGGCCTGGACTGACGGTGGGTGACGGCCTGGACTGGCGGTGGGTGCCGCAATAACACTGTAAGGGTGTTTCTTAACTGCCATTCCAGATTGCATCATCAAATATATGTGTTGGCCTGCACCGCCCCCGCGGAAAGCGTGCACCGCCATGGCGGTGCCAGTGAGTGAATATTTTCAAATGATGCACAGTCGCGGTAGCGCGCACATGTGGTAGCCGGTGTGTGAACGTGACAGTCCGTGCACATGTAGCCAATGGGAACAGGTTACGCGTTGCACGTAAGCGCATTCAAAAATTGCGGAAGATGTGCACCGCCACAACAATGTGAGTCATTGGCTCTTTTTAAATGAAGCATCCAGGGAAAACCAATTGCTGCAGACGTGTGCCACTGATATGAGCTCAGGGCCCTATATATGTGTGTAGATTTCCTGCACACATTCACTGCTTCCAGCCACTGCTGCCTGCGACCATCACCTCCATCTGCTGCTCCTGAGCTATCCAACAACTGCTGCCTGCAACCGTCACCTCCACCTGCTGCTCCTGAGCTATCCAACAACTGCTTCTGTAGTGCCACAGTCCTGGACCTTGCCATGTCGAGAGTGCGAGACATCCGGTCTCGTCCCTTCACCGCAGTGGAGCTGGATGTCCTTGTGGACGGTGTGCTCAGCCACTATGAACGGCTCTACGGTGCCCCCTGGACAGGTGGTAAGTGAAGTGGGTAACATGTTGGTGGGCATGAGGTGGTCTCTGTCTCCTTGCTTCTGCAAGCTTGGCGGTGGGCTGCGGGACCTTCACATGTAATGTACTGCGCATGGCTGCATGAAGATACGTGTTTCTGCAATGTATATTATTGTGAAACAGTCCACTGACGTTACCCTATTGTCTCCCATCCTGGTAGGTGAAGCTGCACCTTCGCAAGGCCGTGTGGAGGACCATAGCACGTGATGTACGGGCAGTGGGGGTGTGCAATAGACGACACACACACTGCCACAAGCGCTGGGACGACATATCCAGGCTCAGCAAGAACGTTGCGGAGATGACACTGGGGATCATTCCGAGAACAGTCCGCCTTGCCCGACGCACCATGACACCTCTAATGCACCACATAATTGCTGTGACGCATCCTGACCTGTCCGCCCGGCTGAGAGGGGATCAACAGCAAACTAGCGGTAAGCAGACTGTATGTGTCTGTAACTTGAGAGTGAATGCATGTATCCGTGCTCAGACACAGTAGTGACATCCGTGGTGCGTATCTTTTGCATATATTGCATGTTGGTGTCATTAGCGGAGTGAGCGGCAGCACCCATGTCCGCCAGGTGGACATACCAGTTGATTTGTATTTGAGGGTTCCAGGACATGCCGTTGAGGTCTGGGGTCCCATGGCATGACATGTGTGGTGGTCTGCATGCACTTGCCCTGTTTGTATGATGTACAGGTTTCACAGACACCCACGGATCCATGATGTGAGGATGTGTGGTAGGGCTGGTTCGTGTACAGGATGGGTGCTACATGTCAATCGACTGTAAGAAACGGTGTGACTTTGAAACCTTCAGTACGTGAGTGTGTCACTTAGGTTAACATACCGTCCTGACTCGTGCAGTAGCGGTCGCTCCCCACGCTCCCTGGTCACCACCTGGTATCGTAGCGCTTTACCGCTTTACCGATCTTAGCTGCAAAATCCTAATTGTGCTCTGCTTTCTTTAATTGGAATTGTAATTGTGCCAGATTAATAGCATTACGCTATTTAGCATAGCCCACATTGCGTGCATTTTAAATTGTGCCTACCTAACCTCGTAGCGCTATAGTACAAAGTGCGCATTGATTGCTAATTCATTTTTTGCCTGATTGTGCCGGTGCCTCTGCCCACATAATAGCAATAGTCCTGCTTGAGCCCCAATCTCGTCCTGTTTTCACTTTTGTTTTGCTGCCATCTTGTTGTTGTGTCCCCCAGCCCGCCTCTCCACCCCGCTCCCGCCTCCCAGCTGACCCTCCCTCCCACTGAAACTAAAGGACTGACTCGTTGGCTCCTGCTCTGTGACCGTCCTGACTCGTGCAGTAGCGGTCGCTCCCCACGCTCCCTGGTCACCACCTGGTATCGTAGCGCTTTACCGCTTTACCGATTTTAGCTGCAAAATCCTAATTGTGCTCTGCTTTCTTTAATTGGAATTGGAATTGTGCCAGATTAATAGCGTAACGCTATTTAGCATAGCCCACATTGCGTGCATTTTAAATTGTGCCTACCTAACCTCGTAGCGCTATAGTACAAAGTGCGCATTGATTGCTAATTCATTTTTTGCCTGATTGTGCCGGTGCCTCTGCCCACATAATAGCGATAGTCCTGCTTGAGCCCCAATCTCGTCCTGTTTTTACTTTTGTTTTGCTGCCATCTTGTTGTTGTGTCCCCCAGCCCGCCTCTCCACCCCACTCCCGCCTCCCAGCTGACCCTCCCTCCCATTGAAACTAAAGGACTGACTCGTTGGCTCCTGCTCTGTGACCGTCCTGACTCGTGCAGTAGCGGTCGCTCCCCACGCTCCCTGGTCACCACCTGGTATCGTAGCGCTTTACCGCTTTACCGATCTTAGCTGCAAAATCCTAATTGTGCTCTGCTTTCTTTAATTGGAATTGTAATTGTGCCAGATTAATAGCGTAACGCTATTTAGCATAGCCCACATTGCGTGCATTTTAAATTGTGCCTACATAACCTCGTAGCACTATAGTACAAAGTGCGCATTGATTGCTAATTCATTTTTTGCCTGATTGTGCCGATGCCTCTGCCCACATAATAGCGATAGTCCTGCTTGAGCCCCAATCTCGTCCTGTTTTCACTTTTGTTTTGCTGCCATCTTGTTGTTGTGTCCCCCAGCCCGCCTCTCCACCCCGCTCCCGCCTCCCAGCTGACCCTCCCTCGCTCCGCCCCCCCCACTATCCACTTATGTCAGAACAGCTGACGCGCAGCGTTTACGCGCAGCGAACGGCACGCCTGGAGGTGCATGCCTTCCGCGGTGGCGGTGCAGGCAAACACATACATTTGATGATGCAATCTGAAATGGCAGTTGAAACAACCCCTTACAGTGTTATTGCCTCACCCACCGCCAGTCCAGGCCGGTCACGTACCGCCAGTTCAGCCCGGTCACCCACCGTCAGTCCAGGCCGGTCACCCACCGCAAGTCCAGGCCGGTCATGCACCGCCAGTCTAGCCCGGTCACCCACCGTCAGTCCAGGCCGGTCACCCACTGCCAGTCCAGGTCGGTCACACACCGCCAGTCCAGGCCGGTCACCCACCGCCAGTCCAGGCCGGTCACCCACCGCCAGTCCAGCCCGGTCACCCACCGCCAATCCAGGCAGGGCACCCTCCGCCAGGACTGGGCGGTGCCAGGACTGGCGGTGTGTGACCGGCCTGGACAGGTGGTGGGTGACCGGCCTGGACTGACGGTGGGTGACCGGGCTGGACTGGCGGTGCGTGACCGGCCTGGACTGGCGGTGGGTGACCGGCCTGGACTGGCAGTGGGTGACCGGCTTGGACTGACGGTGGGTGACCGGGCTGGACTGGCGGTGCGTGACCGGCCTGGACTGGCGGTGCGTGACCGGCCTGGACTGGCGGCGGGTGACCGGCCTGGACTGGCAGTGGGTGACCGGCCTGGACTGACGGTGGGTGACCAGGCTGGACTGGTGGTGCGTGACAGGCCTGGACTGGCAGCGGGTGACCGGCCTGGACTGGCGGTGGGTGACCAGCCTGGACTGGCGGTGGGTGGCCGGCCTGGACTGACGGTGGGTGACCGGGCTGGACTGGCGGTGTGTGACCGGCCTGGACTGGCGGTGCGTGACTGGCCTGGACTGGCAGTGGGTGACCGGCCTGGACTGGCGGTGGGTTGTCAGCCTGGACTGACGGTGGGTGACCGGGCTGGACTGGCGGTGCGTAACCGGCCTGGACTGGCGGTGGGTGACTGGCCTGGACTGATGGTGGGTGACCAGCCTGGACTGGCGGTGCGTGACTGGCCTGGACTGGCAGTGGGTGACCGGCCTGGACTGGCGGTGGGTTGTCAGCCTGGACTGACGGTGGGTGACCGGGCTGGACTGGCGGTGCGTAACCGGCCTGGACTGGCGGTGGGTGACCGGCCTGGACTGACGGTGGGTGACCAGCCTGGACTGGCGGTGGGTGACAGGCCTGGACTGACGGTGGGTGACGGCCTGGACTGGCGGTGGGTGCCGCAATAACACTGTAAGGGTGTTTCTTAACTGCCATTCCAGATTGCATCATCAAATATATGTGTTGGCCTGCACCGCCCCCGCGGAAAGCGTGCACCGCCATGGCGGTGCCAGTGAGTGAATATTTTCAAATGATGCACAGTCGCGGTAGCGCGCACATGTGGTAGCCGGTGTGTGAACGTGACAGTCCGTGCACATGTAGCCAATGGGAACAGGTTACGCGTTGCACGTAAGCGCATTCAAAAATTGCGGAAGACGTGCACCGCCACAACAATGTGAGTCATTGGCTCTTTTTAAATGAAGCATCCAGGGAAAACCAATTGCTGCAGACGTGTGCCACTGATATGAGCTCAGGGCCCTATATATGTGTGTAGATTTCCTGCACACATTCACTGCTTCCAGCCACTGCTGCCTGCGACCATCACCTCCATCTGCTGCTCCTGAGCTATCCAACAACTGCTGCCTGCGACCGTCACCTCCACCTGCTGCTCCTGAGCTATCCAACAACTGCTTCTGTAGTGCCACAGTCCTGGACCTTGCCATGTCGAGAGTGCGAGACATCCGGTCTCGTCCCTTCACCGCAGTGGAGCTGGATGTCCTTGTGGACGGTGTGCTCAGCCACTATGAATGGCTCTACGGTGCCCCCTGGACAGGTGGTAAGTGAAGTGGGTAACATGTTGGTGGGCATGAGGTGGTCTCTGTCTCCTTGCTTCTGCAAGCTTGGCGGTGGGCTGCGGGACCTTCACATGTAATGTACTGCGCATGGCTGCATGAAGATACGTGTTTCTGCAATGTATATTATTGTGAAACAGTCCACTGACGTTACCCTATTGTCTCCCATCCTGGTAGGTGAAGCTGCACCTTCGCAAGGCCGTGTGGAGGACCATAGCACGTGATGTACGGGCAGTGGGGGTGTGCAATAGACGACACACACACTGCCACAAGCGCTGGGACGACATATCCAGGCTCAGCAAGAACGTTGCGGAGATGACACTGGGGATCATTCCGAGAACAGTCCGCCTTGCCCGACGCACCATGACACCTCTAATGCACCACATAATTGCTGTGACGCATCCTGACCTGTCCGCCCGGCTGAGAGGGGATCAACAGCAAACTAGCGGTAAGCAGACTGTATGTGTCTGTAACTTGAGAGTGAATGCATGTATCCGTGCTCAGACACAGTAGTGACATCCGTGGTGCGTATCTTTTGCATATATTGCATGTTGGTGTCATTAGCGGAGTGAGCGGCAGCACCCATGTCCGCCAGGTGGACATACCAGTTGATTTGTATTTGAGGGTTCCAGGACATGCCGTTGAGGTCTGGGGTCCCATGGCATGACATGTGTGGTGGTCTGCATGCACTTGCCCTGTTTGTATGATGTACAGGTTTCACAGACACCCACGGATCCATGATGTGAGGATGTGTGGTAGGGCTGGTTCGTGTACAGGATGGGTGCTACATGTCAATCGACTGTAAGAAACGGTGTGACTTTGAAACCTTCAGTACGTGAGTGTGTCACTTAGGTTAACATACCGTCCTGACTCGTGCAGTAGCGGTCGCTCCCCACGCTCCCTGGTCACCACCTGGTATCGTAGCGCTTTACCGCTTTACCGATCTTAGCTGCAAAATCCTAATTGTGCTCTGCTTTCTTTAATTGGAATTGTAATTGTGCCAGATTAATAGCATAACGCTATTTAGCATAGCCCACATTGCGTGCATTTTAAATTGTGCCTACCTAACCTCGTAGCGCTATAGTACAAAGTGCGCATTGATTGCTAATTCATTTTTTGCCTGATTGTGCCGGTGCCTCTGCCCACATAATAGCGATAGTCCTGCTTGAGCCCCAATCTCGTCCTGTTTTCACTTTTGTTTTGCTGCCATCTTGTTGTTGTGTCCCCCAGCCCGCCTCTCCACCCCGCTCCCGCCTCCCAGCTGACCCTCCCTCCCACTGAAACTAAAGGACTGACTCGTTGGCTCCTGCTCTGTGACCGTCCTGACTCGTGCAGTAGCGGTCGCTCCCCACGCTCCCTGGTCACCACCTGGTATCGTAGCGCTTTACCGCTTTACCGATTTTAGCTGCAAAATCCTAATTGTGCTCTGCTTTCTTTAATTGGAATTGTAATTGTGCCAGATTAATAGCGTAACGCTATTTAGCATAGCCCACATTGCGTGCATTTTAAATTGTGCCTACCTAACCTCGTAGCGCTATAGTACAAAGTGCGCATTGATTGCTAATTCATTTTTTGCCTGATTGTGCCGGTGCCTCTGCCCACATAATAGCGATAGTCCTATTGAGCCCCAATCTCGTCCTGTTTTCACTTTTGTTTTACTGCCATCTTGTTGTTGTGTCCCCCAGCCCGCCTCTCCACCCCGCTCCCGCCTCCCAGCTGACCCTCCCTTGCTCCGCCCCCCCACTATCCACTTATGTCAGAACAGCTGATGCACAGCGTTTACGCGCAGCGAACGCGCCCCATGCGCGCCGAAGGTGCGCCAAAGGTAAGCCCGTCTACGCCCATCCGCGCCTGGACCGCGCCCAGCGCCAAACCCCCTGGCCCCTGCGATATCCCCTCCACCCGCATTACGTACGATACCGCTACCCTCTCAGCACTCAACCCCGGCCGTCTCCCAGACTCATACCAAGCCGCCCCAGGGCACACCCATGGACCCCTCACCTGCCACTCCTGCAAGTTCGACTGCATTAGAATTCACACCAAATCCACAAACTCCAAACAGAGCTCCGGCGCTAATCACCTGAAGTGTATCCTGCTCAACACCCGCTCTGTCCACAAACACGCCATTGAACTATGGAACCTACTAGACACTACAACACCGGACGTCGTCTTTCTTACAGAAACCTGGATGAACGCCTCATCAGCGCCCGACATCGCCATAGCCATCCCGGAAGGCTACAAGATCATCCGAAAGGACCGCATCAACCAAACAGGTGGAGGCATCGTCCATAAGAACACCATCCGCATCACGACCAGTTCTGACGACACCCTCGCAGCTGCCGAACACCTTCACTTCCAAATTCACATCAACCCCAAGACCACTCTCAGAGGCACCCTCATCTACAGACCACCTGGCCCCCGCACACAATTCAGCGAAGACATCACTGACTTCATCAGCCCACACGCCCTCCCCTCCAAGGACTACATTCTACTAGGTGACCTCAACTTCCACCTGGAAAAGAACAACGACAGCAACACCAGCACCCTTCTGGACAACCTCGCCAATCTTGGACTCAAACAACTTGTAGACACCCCCACCCACCACGCCGGGCACACGCTCGACCCAATCTTCTCCTCCAGCAAGCACATCTCCTTCAACCACGCCACAGGACTCTATTGGACGGACCACAGCTGCGTTCACTTCAACTACAAAAAGACCACGACCCACAACCACCCACAACGTATCCCCCGCAGAAACTGGAATAAAATTACCACCGACCAGCTCCTCACATCGCTTCACCAAAACCCCCCTACCAAATCACTGGGCCCAAACCAAGCAGCCATCAACCTCACACAATGGATCACCCACAGCGCTGACGAATTAGCACCCTTGAAAAACAATCAAATCATACAAGGTAGCAAAAAAGCCCCCTGGTTCAATGATGACCTTAAGAAATCCAAGAAGTTCTGTCACACCCTCGAGAAAGCATGGCGAAAAAACCCAACCACTGACAACTTGACCACCTTCAAGAACGCCACCCGCAAACACCACCAACTGATCAGAACCACCAAAAAATCAGCACTCAAGGATCGACTCGACAACAACGCCCACAACAGCAAGGAACTATTCAACATCGTCAAAGAGTTTACCAACCCCACTGCCGGCACCAACGACGTCACTCCCTCTCAAGATCTCTGCGACTCTCTAGCCTCGTTCTTCCACAACAAGATCGCTGACATACATAACAGCTTTGGCGACCAGTCCACCCCACCCACCCCCGAACAAACCCCCCCCACCAACAACCTATGCGCCTGGAACCCAATCACCACCGAAGACACCATCCACCTGATGAACTCCATCCACTCAGGATCGCCCACCGACCCATGTCCCCACCATATTTTCAACAAAGCAGACTCCATTATCGCATCCCATCTCCGAGATGTCATCAACTGCTCCCTCAACTCCGCTACCTTCCAGGAAATCTGGAAACATGCCGAACTCAGCGCCCTCCTGAAGAAACCCACAGCAGACCCCACCGAACTTAAGAACTACCGCCCCATCTCGCTCCTCCCATTCCCTGCCAAAGTCATTGAGAAAACCGTCAACAGTCAGCTCGCCGCCTTCCTCGAATCCAACGGCTCCCTCGACCCATCACAGTCCGGCTTCCGAGCCAAACACAGCACCGAGACCGCCCTCATCGCAGCAACAGACGACATTCGAACTCTACTGGACAACGGAGAAACAGCTGCCCTCATCCTACTTGACCTCTCCGCAGCCTTTGACACAGTCTGTCATAACACCCTCATACAACGCCTCAGCAACGTCGGAATACAAGGAAAAGCATTGGACTGGATCATCTCGTTCCTCGCTGGAAGAACCCAGAGAGTCCGCCTCCCCCCTTTCAGATCGGAAGCCACTGAAGTCATCTGCGGTGTTCCACAAGGATCATCACTCAGTCCCACCCTCTTCAACGTATACATGAGTCCCCTCGCATCCATCGCGCGCCAACACAACCTCAACATCATCTCCTACGCAGACGACAGCCAGCTGATCCTCTCCCACACCAAAGACACAAACTCCGCCAAAACCAACCTACACGACGGGATGAAAGAAGTGGCCGAATGGATGAAGAACAGCCGTCTAAAACTGAACTCAGACAAAACGGAAGTCCTCATTTTAGGATCTTCCCCCTCCGCTTGGGATGACTCATGGTGGCCACCGGCCCTGGGAAACGCACCCAAACCAACGAACCACGCACGTAACCTGGGCTTCATCCTGGACTCCTCCCTCTCGATGACCAGACAAGTCAACGCCATCTCATCATCATGCTTCAACATCCTACGCATGCTCAAAAAAATCTTCCGCTGGATCCCCACCCAAACAAGAAAGACGGTCACCCATGCACTAGTCACAAGCCGACTGGACTACGGAAACACCCTTTACGCCGGAACCACAGCCAAACTACAGAAAAAACTCCAACGCATCCAGAACGCATCAGCCAGACTCATCCTAGACATCCCCCGCCAAGCTCACATTTCCGGTCACCTGAAAGACCTCCACTGGCTCCCCGTCAACAAGAGAATAACGTTCCATCTCCTCACCCACGCACACAAAGCCCTTTACGACCCAGGACCCGAATACCTCAACACGCGTCTGACCTTTTACACCCCCACCCGCCAACTACGATCGTCCAATCAAGCCCTCGCCGCGATTCCACGCATTCAAAGATCCACCATGGGGGGAAGATCCTTCTCCTACTTAGCGGCCAAAACCTGGAATTCTCTCCTCACCCACCTCCGTCTTACACAGAACCACCTCTCCTTCAGAAAGCAACTAAAAACCTGGATATCCGATAAGTAATTTCCCCCCCTCCCTCAAGCGCCTTGAGACCCTCTGGGTGAGTAGTGCGCTATACAAATTTTGAACTTGAACTTGAACTTTTTAACATCTCTTCCCTCTCTCTTCCAGCTTTGGCCGAGGGCACTGAGACACAGATGACGGAGATGAGTGGTGGCAATGCATCCGGATCCGAGATGACACACATGCAGACTGAGACTGAAGAGAGCAGCCACGGAGAGGAGGACAGAACCGTCCCTGAGGACTCACAAGTGGAGACACCATTGTCCTCATCAGTGTTGGTGAGTCAGAACCGTTGTCACAGACAGGGAGTGGGCAATCGACACCTTCAGTCGGGACACAGCGCACAGGGCCCACACTGCCACCCACTGCAACATGTACTGCTCGTGCTCGCCAGAGGAGGGGGAGCAGAGTTGCCTTCGGTGCAGGCACCACAGAGCCTGCCCCTGTGACATAAAGTGCACTTTGTGCTGAGGCTGTTGATCTGCTGCGACAGATGTGTGTAGGGCAGACCAACATGATCAATGCATTCCAAGACCACGATAGGAAGTTGGGGCAGGTGGTGGCATTCATGGAGGGGATGCATAGCGATGTTGCTGGTCTCCACAGAACAGAACAGTTCAGTCATTGGCAAACACTGTGTCCTCAGCCATTCTACAGTCGCGTAGACAGGGTGCTACTTCTGTTCCACCATCCACACCACTTGATGTTACAGGGGAGAGTGAGTCATCAGACCAGGCCTCTTATTCAGGTTATTACACTAGGAGCAGCCACAGGCACCAAGGCAGGGCACGGAGGGCACAGACACCATCCCCTAGGACTGGGATATCTTTCTCCGAAGACGACGTGAGCAACACTGGAGTTGACACACAGGATCATCAAGGGGTGTTGGGGGAAATGGATTCACATGCTACACAGGCATCCCCCACAAAAGGGACTCCCAAGCCAAGGGCACCTCCCAAGCGCAGGGACACTCCCAAGGACAAGGACACTTCCAAGGAAAGGGCACCTCCCAAGAGCAGGGACACTCCCAAGGACAAGGACACTTCCAAGGAAAGGGCACCTCCCAAGAGCAGGGACACTCCCAAGGACAAGGACACTTCCAAGGAAAGGGCACCTCCCAAGAGCAGGGACACTCCCAAGGACAAGGACACTTCCAAGGAAAGGGCACCTCCCAAGAGCAGGAACACTCCCAAGGACAACGACACTTCCAAGGAAAGGGCACCTCCCAAGAGCAGGGACACTCCCAAGGACAAGGACACTTCCAAGGAAAGGGCACCTCCCAAGAGCAGGCACACTCCCAAGGACAAGGACACTTCCAAGGAAAGGGCACCTCCCAAGAGCAGGGACACTCCCAAGGACAAGGACACTTCCAAGGAAAGGGCACCTCCCAAGAGCAGGGACACTCCCAAGTACAAGGACACTTCCAAGGAAAGGGCACCTCCCAAGAGCAGGGACACTCCCAAGGGCAAGGACACTTCCAAGGAGAGGGACACTACAATGGACAAGTCTGCACCCAGGGACAGGGCACCGGCAAGGGATCAGGGACATTCCAGGGACAGGAAACCTCCTACATCCAAGGCAAATCCCATGGCCAAGGGTTCTCCCATGGACACGAGCACCATCAAGGACAGGCATATATCACCCCTGGCTACACTGAGGATGATGTTTAAGGAACGTACAACACATGTGTCAGCGGTGGAGTCCCCCATACCTCTACTCCCATCCACGTCCCGCGAAAGCAGAGGAAGGAGTACACTGTTGTTGCATCCCCCATTACACATTATGCAGAGGGCAGAAGGCAGGCCCACAGCAAACGGCAGGCAGGGTCCAG
Source organism: Lissotriton helveticus (assembly GCF_964261635.1). Taxonomy (NCBI): domain Eukaryota; kingdom Metazoa; phylum Chordata; class Amphibia; order Caudata; family Salamandridae; genus Lissotriton; species Lissotriton helveticus. The sequence continues at coordinate 130,460,231 of NC_136070.1, read as the reverse complement.
CACGTCCCCAGAGAGCAGACCATCACAAGCACATGATACACCTTTGATGTCTGATGATGCCACTCCGCTTACCAGTCCTGTCATGTCCGGGGTGCCCCAACATTTCACAAAAAAACGGAGGCACACACCAGTGACACATGACCACCCAGATGTCGCTCCAGTACAGCTTTCCCCAGCTCCCAGGGCCACACTGCCTCCTGGCCCAATACAGCCCTGTGGCTCATCATTTCAGTAGTCCTAGTGAGTCAGCTGCAGTTCACTCTCATGTGTCAGATAGTGGCACTGTGTCTATTGTACGCTGTCATGCATCATGTAGTAGCACTGTGTCAGTTGTGCCCTCTCCTGTTGCAGGTACTGGCACTGTGTCTGTCCGCCACTCTCATGTGTCAGAGGCAGGCATGGTATTTGTTGGTCAGTGTACAGGGACATGTCCTGGCACTGTGTCTGGGTCTATGGCTCATGTGTCAGTCAGTAGATCTGTGACTGTGTCTCACACTCCTGTTTCTGGTGCTGGCGGTGTGTCTGGGTCTAGGGCTCATGTGTCAGTCACTACAGCTGTGGCTGTGTCTCACACTCCTGTTTCTGGTGCTGGCGGTGTGTCTGGGTCTATGGCTCATGTGTCAGTCAGTAGATCGGTGGCTGTGTCTCACACTCCTGTTGCTGGTGCTGGCGGTGTGTCTGGGTCTATGGCTCATGTGTCAGTCAGTAGATCGGTGGCTGTGTCTCACACTCATGTTTCTGGTGCTGGCGGTGTGTCTGGGTCTATGGCTCATGTGTCAGTCAGTAGATCGGTGGCTGTGTCTCACACTCCTGTTGCTGGTGCTGGCGGTGTGTCCGAGGGGAGTAGTTCAAGCAGTCCAACAGATTCTGTGGTGTGAGGTTTAGTTGCCATCACTCACATGTCTTTTTACTTTGTGTGTAGATTGACGAATGTAACCACCCAGACATTATTATTGTCCTTGTCACGGGTCGCTTGACACACGTACTTGGGTAGCCAGTGATGTACCTGCTCTGTTGTCCACAAGGCCCTGTTGCTGTTCTGATACTGCATTCTGCCCTCTCATGTGCTGCCAATGATGTAGCTGTTCTGTGCAATGGACTGTTGAGGCACTTAGCCCATCTCATATGCTGCCTCTGATGTACCTGTTCTGTGCAATGGACTGCTGATGCACTTAGCCCATCTCATATGCTGCCTCTGATGTACCTGCTCTGTTGTCCACAATGCCCTGTTGCTGTTCTGATACTGCATTCTGCCCTCTCATGTGCTGTCAATGATGTAGCTGTTCTGTGCAATGGACTGTTGATGCACTTAGCCATCTCATATGCTGCCTCTGATGTACCTGTTCTGTGCAATGGACTGCTGATGCACTTAGCCCATCTCATATGCTGCCTCTGATGTACCTGCTCTGTTGTCCACAATGCCCTGTTGCTGTTCTGATACTGCATTTTGCCCTCTCATGTGCTGCCAATGATGTAGCTGTTCTGTGCAATGGACTGTTGATGCAGTTAGCCCCTCTCATTTACTGCCTCTGATGTACCTGCTCTGTTGTCCACAAGGCCCTGTTGCTGTTCTGATACTGCATTCTGCCCTCTCATGTGCTGCCAATGATGTAGCTGTTCTGTGCAATGGACTGTTGATGCACTTAGCCCCTCTCATTTACTGCCTCTGATGGACCTGTTCTGTTGTCCACAAGGCCCTGTTGCTGTTCTGATACTGCATTCTGCCCTCTCACGTGCTGCCAGTGATGTACATGATCTGTTGTACCCAGTGCCCATGCTCTTGAATAATCTGATATTATACATCTATTATGTTGAATAAAGCTAACAAATCATGTTTTGTTGTTTGTCGTTGTCATTCCTGGTTGTGTACTTCAATTGTGTATATTTTGGTGTGATCGTCAATGCATTTCCTCTGACATGACACTCCCCCTTCCAACGTCACAGCCCTGGCAGGTACTCCCCTTCCGACAGCAATTGGTGGGTTGGCGTACCTGCGTCGTCGTCGATGATGGTCCATGACTTGCTGGTGGTGGAGCACGAAGAGTGTCGGAAATGCGTGTAGCGCTGGGTCCATGACGGCGATCTGCTTGTGGTGTGTATCTCCGCTGTGGTGATTCCGCCGTGTTCAGGCAGGTTGTTTTTCCGCTGCGAATTTATGTGTGTTTTCCGCCATCGTGATTTGGAGGACGGTCGGAGACGTCATTCCGTACGGCGGTGTGTCTGGATTGGTCACGTCCGCCGCGGGGTCGGGTGTAGTTCCGTGGCGGTGCGTGCTCTCCCACATCGTACGGAAATTTGACAGTGTTTCCCATCCTAATATGGCGGACGGAGTGTCCGCGGCAGGTGGACGGAAAAAAGGCTTTTTCCGCATACTCCAGGACGGCGGTCGTCCTTCCGTCCGCCATCCTAATCGACCCCATAATTTGGCATGACTATAGGAACATCCACAGGTCCCTAAAATAACAAAAAAAATAGCACTAGAACACAATCAGTGAGAATTTGACAAATACATAAAAAATACACCAAAAGCCTACAGTTTCAAGAAAAACCTGGACAACATTCATAAAAAACACAAGGAAAAGTAGGCTATTTTATTATGCAGAGGCGTCCACCATCCAAGAATATGCATTACCCCTCAAGGCCCATTGTATCACAAGGACCTTACTACACCCTCCCTAACTTTAACGCCAGACTATCAGCGACAACCAATAAATATTTTTTTTAAACTGAGAAGGAACAAAAGCAGTACTGATTGCCATTAAAAAGATGTTTGCAAATATCTCCACTGAAGGTATATGATTAAAAAAAAAACAGTACAGATTCCAACTTCCAATAGTCAATGATGCAGCAGAGATGCAGAAAAAGGAAGAGCGATCATTTCCCTTCAAAATCCAATTCCGAAATATCAAGGGATGGACAAAGCACAGGGAGGAGTCAATAGGAAAACAAGAAGTTCATACCATATGCACTGTATCTTCATATCTCTATGACATTTCCTCAGTGTTGCCCAAAAAGATGCATTGCATGCTCAAAATGTACCTGAGCAGTCAGCATGGGTACAAAATTACTTTTAGGGTTACTTTATAAATGTAAGCATTAAAGAAATATTGCTTGCTTATGTGTCAATTGCCTTGTTTCCGTGCTCCCACAATACTTTCTTTTACATTTACGTTAGGCAGCTTTATGGTGTGGTCCATGGGTCTTATTAATAGTTTGGAGGTGCAGGAGCAGGAATGCCATGCTCCTTCACCACCGGCGAGAAGTCGGATCCACAAAACTACAGATTAGTGGCATTATTAGACAACAAAGCCAAATATTTTGCTGGTTTGCTATTGGAGGGTCTCCAGGCTTGGGCAGAAGAAAAATCCATAATTCCCCTACAGCAGACTGGCTTTATAAAATTGGTTGGGACAATGACAAACATACTAAGCATGGCCATGCTTATGGACAAGGCTGAGGCAACACGGTTGTCTCTATTTTTATGTTTCATTGATTATAAAGCTGCCTTCGACCATGTCAACCGCACCAGACTGTGGTCCAAACTACACAGCTGGGGGCTGCCACAGCCTTTACTCAAACTAATAATGAACTTACACACGAATACGCTACAGGTGAAGCTGGGAAACGGAACGCATCTATCAAGGCGCATACCAACGGAAAAAGGGCTAAAGCAGGGTTGCGTCTTAGCACCCACACTTTTTAATCTGTACATTGCCGATTTAGTCCCGCTACTAACCAGCTGCAACTCCCATGCCCCGAAATTAGGAGATATTTTATTACCTTGTCTCCTCTACGCAGATGACATAGTCCTGATCAGCAAAACAAAAGTAGGGCTACAACATCTTTTAAACACAACGTGGGATTTTTCCCAAGCAAATGACCTGACCATTAACCTTGGCAAAACAAGAACAATGATAGTCAGGAGGAAAAGACGCCAAACTGCTGCCTGGTTCTGGGGCGAGACCAGAATAGAGGATACAATGGAATATAAATATCTAGGCATGAAGTTGGATACAGGAGGCCGGTTTGTGGCACAGAAGACCAGCATAAGACACAAAGGTCTAGCTCTGGCAATTACCCTAAAAACATTAAACTCTAAATTAACAGGCCCATCGATCCTACCACTTGTTGAGGTTGCTCGGGCAAAACTCCTGCCAACAATCACCTATGGCAGTGAGGTACAGAAAGGGAAGGATGCAAAAATACTGGATGCCACAGTAACAACGGCATATAGGGTCATCTTCGGGCTGCCGAAATACACCTCACCGGCCCAAATTAGACTCGAATTCGGCATTCTGAAACAATCACTTGCTAGACAAGGGGCCTTCATCATCACTTGGGACAAAGTGCGAAGAGCAGAACGTGGCACAGTAAACGAACAGTTGTGGAAGGAGCTACAATCGCACCCCGCATTACCAGCCGCGGAGTAACTATATAGTAGCCTTCATAATTTGAGGCTAAACCAGCTCTGGGAGATACCGACAACCAGCCATACTTTAAAAAAATTAGTATGGAAAACCGTGAAACTCCTCTCATGGCTGGAGGACAAGGATGCACTATCAAAGAGATCCCACGGCTGGATGACCCTGAACACATACACGAAGCCCGGCATACAAACCTATTTCAACTTGGGTTATGATAAAAACTTAAAAATTGCTTTTATGAGATATAGGCTCGGACTGCTCCCTTGTGCCAAGCATCTCCCTCCCTGGCTTCGGATCCAAGCTGGTTCTGCGTGCCGCCTATGTGGATTGGCTCAGGAAGACATGCTGCACCTACTATGCTCCTGTAAAGAACTTACAAAGGAACGAGTTAAATTTCTCAAACATCCTTTAAATCAACGAGGGATCCGCACCAGGAGGCACGCTTTGCTAGAATGTTTCGAACCGAGCAACCCACAATTGAACTGTAGAACAGTAAAATATCTGAGACTGTGCGGCAGCAAGATGCCAGAATTACTGACAACAGGAACCGAACCAGAAATAGCACTTGCATAAACGCAAGAGGTCTGTGAACACTCTGAGTATATGATTCAAGAATCCAGACAATATGGCTTTTTAGAGACAAGAGTTTTAATTATGTACATGATAGTTTTTAAATGAGTATATTTTTTGTATTGCAATGGTTTTAATTAACTATGCAAATAAAGTAAACTACAGCAACCACCAAGCTCATGTAGGAACCGCCCACCAGATCAGGAGTTTTCTCCTCTCTGGCAGGTGGTTCTTTGGTATTCCCAGGGTGGTATCTATGAAATAGGCACTGCAATGGAAACGTCAAAGGCAGTACCTGCACAACATTGACTGCTCCAGTCCATGCCATGCCATGGCGGTACTAGTCTGCATGGACTGTGCCCCCTTGTATGCATTCACATGGTGTGAGACACAAGGGGGCCCAGCAGGGCCCTCTTTTTTTCTCGCTGCCACACTTTTGCATGGCAGTCGCACCGCCATGAAAAGTGTGTAGTGAGGAATCTTGTATTATGCTTTGTGGGGCTGCAGCAGCCCTGTCAAGCATATTGCAGCCTTGTGGGTGCCACGAACCACCAGCGAGCGACGATTGTGACGGATGTAGTGACCCTAGGGCGGCCCAAACGGCCTAGCCGTAATAGGGCAGTTGGGACACCGCCGCAGTGAGACTGGCTGTCTGTGGACCACCAGACTCATAACAAGGACCTAAGGAATTACATTTTTTTTTCTCTAAATGGTGTAGTCTCAGGCATTACATCTCGTTTTCACACCATGAAGTTCCTGAAATTGCGCTATATTATGCTAGCATAATGGAAATTGGACCAGGGCCTAGTTAAAAGTCACTTCTCATATGAATGTCCACTACAGCCATCACACCCTCATCTAAGAATCGTTTAGGCTTGTGAAGGTCAACTTGTCCACGGCAGGAGTGAGAAGTTTAACCCATCAAGACTTACCTCCCTGTTAGGAGGAGTTTGGAGATACATGTATGCTGAGGAGAAGAAAGAGAGTGTAAACTATTAGATGATACATATTACTAGTTTATAAAACATTATAAGCCTGCAAGGTCTTTTTGTCATTGAAACATTGTTTAATTTATAATATTAAGAATCTTCATCTCAAGTACAATTTGTGAGGATCTGTAAGCTTTGATGTCCCTTTCCACTGGTTTTAATGCCTTAATAAAAAGGGTGTAGAATGCTACTAGGTATAGATCGAGGTTTGTATCTTTGGGGGGAAAGTGAAAGCATCTGCAGAAGAAATGGTGGAGCTGAGGAGGAGGGAGGAGCTACGAGAGCCATGCACCCTCTGCACCCCTGGCTTGTGAAAGGACCGGGCCCATAAGGTTCTGGACCTATTGAAAAGTCACAATTCGATTTAGCAGCATGGAAGTGTAGAGGGGAGAACATTTGTATTATTGTCAATCAAATCATTGAGAAATCCTTTGAACTCCTAATAACTACAAACAACTTCATAGGTTAGTTAATGTATTACAATGCCAAAAAGCAACTGAACATAAAGACACCTCAAGAAGAGAGTTTAAAAATACATTAGAATAAGCCTTAGGCATCAGCGTATCCAATTGAGGCAAAGTAGCGTAAACAAGACAAATAGTTCAAGAAACAAAATGCAGAGGATCAAAATTCCCTGCATCAAGGGTTGGTAAGTATAAAGCATTAATCTATCCCTACTCTAACGCGAAGTGAAATCCCTACTTTCCCTGCATCAAGGGTTGGTACGTAAAAAGTATTGATCTATCCCTACTCTAACTCTAAGTGAAATCCCTACTTCAGCATCTTCAGAAAGAAAGTTAAAAGGTGTCAGCGTGTGGAGTCTTCCTAAGAAGTCTCTCCACACTATCGGGTCTTGTAGCATAAAGCTACAGAGACAGCTCTAAGATGCTCTCTCTCAGAAGGCAGGAAAGAAGTGGGACACTTTTCCTAATTTTAACATCAATGTGGGTCACACCATCTGCTCTGAGTATAATGTTAAAGGTTGTTTTCCATGGGATAATAGTGTTCTCGAGTTGCAACAAGTTGACCATAGTTCCCAGGCCATTTCCTGTGTGAAACATAACTGCCTTCCTTTATTGACTCAAGCTTACACTGTAACTTTTTCTCTCCTTGCCTGACTAAAAAAACAAAGACATTATTCTAGCTAACAAGGGCACTTCTTTCACCAGCCCAACACAAAATGTGAGAAAGAAAAAATTCCAGAGCACACATGAAATTCAGCTATTAATTCTGATGCAAGAGTTTCCAGGGAAATTCATTTCAGGCCTACAAGATTCAGCTAACATAAGAAACCAGCATGTGTAATTTACGAATATGCATAGGAAAATAAGACACATTCAATTAATCTGTTTATCTACATGTAACATGACACAATTAATAAACACTTTTTAGTACATGGCTGAGCTGTGTGTGCAATTGAAAAAAATAAGCATAAATAAAGGTTTTGAAACAACAAAAGCTTTTTTAATTTGATTGTATGAAGTGTTTAGTATGCTTTTATGGTTTTAATGTGAACCGAATAAAGTACTTTTGACTAGACTAGACTTCTTTACCTGGCGCACCTCCATTAGCTTTATCAATTAAGGATTTGGAACCCGCAGGCACCAAACAAAGGCGGGTGCTGGAGTGATAGCGCGCAGGACTTTGATAGCAATGAAACTAGCATGAGGTGCAGATCTATAATCCGCCAGTGGATTCTCTTTCATTGACTTTTTAGAACATGAATAAGTTTCATTATCTCAACACGAGCTCTTCAAGTTAATGGTTTCTGCTAGTTACATTCACTTTCTACGTTAACTCTACATGTTACCTTTCAAGGGCCTAAGCACATCATGTTTCAGGCTAATACGTTCTAAAATCCTAACACGTCATGTTATACAGCAAAGTATTATATGTGGGTGCGCTATACACGTATGATTATAATGCAATACCAATAAAAAGTGATTTCCACTAAATTACTTGTTTTCTTGTTCCTGGTTTGCCACCTGCCTGGGGGGCAAAAAATAACATGCTTTTATTAATTGCTTTCCAATGAATTGCATTATTGAAGATTCTTTATTTCTTTTTTCAGCGAAAAAATGTAATCTCAGCCAGAGCAGTCTCATGATCATGTTCTATATATCTCTAAAGCCTCACATTACACTGTGTGATGCACGATGCATTAAAAAAACACATCGCAGTGAGCCTCCTACCTGTGTGTGCTTGTGCAGTATTGGGTGATTGAAGTAATCTGCTACCCATGGGTATTTTCTATTCTAATTCTTGGAAAAAAGCAAAAATTGTGCAAAAGGTCAAAAAGAACTTCTCAACAAACACATTTGTGATACAGTTGTTCTATGGTTATGTTGTAAACTTAGGGTCAGTTCACCGAGTTTGTGACAGCCAACCCTTAACTTCACTACTCCCATCAGATACTTCCAAGTCAGCCTTCTTGCTCACCTTACTCTCACCCTCCCCCATTTGTATAAAATAAAGCAATAAACAGACCTATAAACTGCAGCTTCCACCTCAACACTAAAGTACTTTCCAATGTATAAATAATATATAATATAATTGTTTTGTATTGTGGCTGAATTTCTATGGTTCATCATATTCTTATCAAGGTGTCAGACCACTTAGCAGATGGCTAGCACACACGTTGTAGGATGTGCTTGATTCGCAAGGTATAGGCTTGCAGTGTAGCCTATATTAGTTTGTTTCTGAGTCATGTTTCATGACCATATATAAATTAAATAATAAATAAAATATGCGTCCTTTGTAGACAGATGATATGGATCGGTGCCCCCTGAGGAACTGTCATCCCCCCTGGTACCAAAAGCTGCCTCGGTCAATGTCCAGAAGGATTAAGAATGTTGAAGATCTAAAATTTAACAAGGGATAAAGGGACATTCATCCCACAAGCTGACATATTGAAAATGTTGGGGAAAGGAGCACCCTGGCTAATTCAACCTGCTTATATAGATAATGAAAAACGGGGCCTAGTGAGTAATACAGCTGAATTATTGAGACAAGAGGGCATACTTCACCACTCATCTACAGTCATCTATGAGAGAGAGAAACACTTATTTTGGGTATTTGCCTTGCCTAAACCATACCCGAAAAGTGTCCAGTAGTTGATGATGCTCTACAAATGCCGAAGATGAGGCTGAGATCAAACAAAGTTGACCAAATCCTTATGCTCTAACGATCTCTTTTTCAACAGAGATATGTCTTTCCCTTCAGGTTAGATCATATGTAGCAGCATATTGGTTTGAAAGGTATCAGAACTCAGAGGTGGAAGATCTTACAGAACCTATGTCTTGAAAACTGATTCCATTTGGTCCATTGCGTGAACGGATTATGCCTTCCAAAGCCAGAATTGTTGTTAATATCAATGCTGTGATTACAGTGGTCAAAAGTACAAATACCAAACAGTGTAACAAATGTGAATAGCATCAACTATGAAGAATGGTCAAACTCACTTTGTGGCCTGCTAAGGAGATTTTCAATTAGAATTAGAACCAGATACTCTGTTGTATTCTGTTAGCATGGAGTGATTTCCCGATCTCAGCATCATTAAATATTTGCAGGGGTTCTTTGCTTATACATAGGTCACTTCCACCAATTTTAAGCTGGTTTCTGCTCAGCACAATGTGTACACGTTTATGCAGTCTTCCGTCATGCCCCATCATCTACTTTTACTTGCCCTACTGATCGGTATTCAAACCTATCTTTTCCCATCTCCTTAGGTCCTGATTGTAAAGTCTGGGTTAAATTCCGAACTCAGGGCAAACAGAGGTTTGCACAGTGACTCAAATTCCGAGTTAAGTGATAATTGTCATACCCTTGCTGTCTTTACAGATTTCGCAGATTAAAGTTGCTGAAATCTATGGTGGGATGAGGCTCTTAAACAAGATTAAACATGCAGAAGGAGGTGTGTGTGAATACCAATTATACAAATTGCGCTGCATTTCTATGTTCAAACCTCAGAATAGGAGGTACTTACCACACTGGGTAAATACCTCACCAGAGAAATTGTAATTCCTGCTGTGGAAAATGCCCTCCCATTCCTGACATCTCGTACTGCGGAACTAAATTTATCTGATACACTGATGACACAAACAGTAGCGTGAGGGATACTATATTGTTTAATTCTGACAGTCTTACTTGTCTTTAACTTTTTATTGGTTTTACTGTTTACAAGAATATAAATTACACACAAGTTACACAAAAAGACCTAAGTCACTCTATAGACATTATATGCAAATTACAATTTGTAAGGATCACTATAGCATAAAATACAACAATATACAAATTCAGTGCCACATAGTTGTACAGTGATATTGGATATAAAAATTTGGTTCATAAATGTAAGAACGTGGATTAATATTTGGGGTGGGCGGTCGCCCACCTCAAGAAATAATGAATTTAACTTTTCAGGGTGTACCCCAAAGTCACTAAATTAATCTGAGCACAATACCCTATTACCTATAGTACATAGCAGAGAGGCTTGTCTAAGGGCAATGTGTAAAGTAGTATGCAGTATCAAAACAGTATTAAAGTCATAACAACAAACAATAAAAATACCAAACCAAACTAGTAGCATAGAGTAAAATGTAATAAACAAAATGACACCAAAACAACAAACATTCAATTGGGCACCTTTGCTGTGAGATCCCTCTAATGGCTCCTGAGGTCTAGGAAGTCCAAAATGTTCTAAGTCTCAACTTTCCAGTGTTTCTGATGCAGCTTCTCTGGGTTACGTCCCAGATCCGCAGAGACATTTAAGGGCCAGGACTCACTTCAACAAAGGCCACCACAGTAGTCTTGTCAAGGTCCAGTTCATTCCAGTTGTTAGAAATAGGGTCTCTAGTTGGCAGTGATTTGTACCATTTCCAAGTAATAGCCCTCTCTCTAGCCAGGATAAGGGAGTCACACAGCTAAGATAGCCCCTGGGTAGCTTGCCACGAGCATTTAGGCTTATCTCAGAGGCAATGTGTAAAGTATTTGTACACACACACAAATTAACAAAGTGAAAACACTACTAAAGGAGTCCACACCAGTTTAGCAAAAATGCCAATATTTATCTGAATAAACCAAGACCAAAACAACAAACATCTAACATACACAAGTCAAAATATCACTTTTGAAAGATAAGGCAATTTTTGTCCATAAAAATCAATGGATGCATTTGTTTTAGCACAAAGTACCTTTGATGTGTCAAAAATCAAAGACGGTATGTGGCGCAAGGGAGTTGAGGTGCCTGAAACGCATGTGTCGGTTCCTTACTGGCAAGGGTGGTAATGCATCGTTTTTTTACTAGCAGAGGAGGTGATGCGTTGGTTTCTGGACATGCATACTCGGTTCCTTATGGTGGTGCTGTGTTGATGGAGAATCAGCGCACCGGGACAATGCATCGAAAATCCAGACGTGCTGCAGTGATTCCACAGCCATGAAAGAGGCACTGCGACTAAGTTGGAGTGGTATGTCATGGACTTCGGCGATGCAGTGCTCAAAACTCATGGCGGTTCTTCTAACATGCTGCAACAGAAAGTTGGGGCCTGCGTTGTAAGCCGCGGTCGGTCGGTGTGTCAAGCGGAGACCACGCTTTTGTGCTGGAAGTGGCGATGCATTGAATTTTGCAGCAATGCATTGATAAAACAGACACTGGTAGTGAATGCGTGGATTTTCTCCTTAAGATCACCATGTTGCACTTTCAAGGGCTCAGGAATTGGATTTAGCACCCTTTTGCAAGCCAGGGCTCTCAGCAGAAGAGCCCAGGCACTGTCAGTTGAAGTCTTTGATGGCCCTGAAGCTTCTTAACCGAAGGCAAGCTCAACTCAAGCCCTTTGAGAACCTTGGAAGCATGATGCAGAAAGCAAAGTCAAGTATTTTCACTCCAAGGACAGAAACAGCATGCAGCAGGCCAGCACAACAAAGCAGATTTACAATCAAGCTATTGAAAAAGAAAGGCAGAGATAAGATCTAAAGCATGGGAAGATTTGGAACATGCTGCCTGTTCAAAAGATAACAAGGCATTCTGAGAGATTGTAAATCGACCTTTCTTTAGTGAAAAATCCCCTACAAGTATAGAAGGCCATATATTGGAACACAATTGGGTCCGACACGTCACAAAAGTGTTTAACAAAGATGGTAATGAAAGAGTGCCTTCAGCACCAGTTGACTCCAGTGTTTCACCCATGGCCCTTGTAGACTATAGTAAGACTATCTCAGTTGGGGAAGTGCGAAAAACTAACCTGAGCTACGCGATTGATAAGGCCTCAGACCCAGACGGGGTCTCAGCAGAGCTCTTTAAATTCAACATAGATTCTGGGTCCTCCTGATAACAAATGTTTTTAGGACCATAATAATAAGGGGCCCGATTGAGTTCTGGAGAGGAGTCAGTTACAGTCCCTATTTATAAGAAATAACCCAGTATTTGTAAAGCGCAAACTAATCACCCCTATGTGTCTCACGGAGCTGGGGACCATCGGGAAGATTAATGAAGCTATTGCCCAGAGTCACATGGTGCTGGGCTGAGCTTCCGCCAGCGATCGAACCATGAGCCCCGTGATCCGGAGTCAGCCACCCTGGCCACTGCACCACCCCTCTCCCCAGAAAGAAAGAAAGGAGACAAAAATGACCCAGGAATTTACCGGCCCAATTCCCTGTTTAACTCTTCCATTAAAAAAATTGGGAGGGCAATCCTGGGAAAATTTGAGGCACGGGCGGAAGTAAACGACTTTTACAGAAGTCTAATATGGGTTTCGCCCAGGCCGAGGTACTATCAAGCAAGCGTTAAATCGGTCCCTGATTTTGGGCAATACTTCAAGGTCAGGAGAGGAGCCATTCAGATGGCTTTTATGGACCTCTCCTGCACCTTGGACTTAGTGGACAGAGACAAACTAGAGGACATCATGGAGGTAGCAGGGGTTAACCCCTTCCTTTATTAAAAGCCTCCATCGAGACACCCGCATGAGGGTTCGATACACTCAGCTTGGAGATTAGACGCCACCCATTCAAGTCACTTGTGGGGTGAGACAGGGCTGTATATTGGCCCCCTTCTTATTGCCCTTTAATATTAATGCTCTAGCTATCTCTTTAAGGTCTTAAACCCCTGACATTCCCAAAATCACTCCATGCTTGGTTCACATTCTCTTGTACGCGGACGATGCTATCCTTTTAGCTCATATTGCAAACAGACTGCAAGCACCTTTAGATTGGTTTCATCGTTTTATGCAGAGTTGAAACTTAAGATTAATCATAATAAGCCCTATATTTTAACTTGTGGCCCCAAGAACATCCGCTCAAGAAAGTTTTTAATTGAAGAAACTCCAGTAAGAAAAACAATTAATTTTAGTTATCTGGGTATGTTATTCATCTCGAATATGAGCTGGGAATGCTTAAAAACTCAGAGGTCCATTTCAATGGAGGCTGTGTGAGAAACAATATTTAGGTTTGCTAGGAAACTGGGACATAAGCCCCCCAAAGAAATGACCATGCTTTATAAAAGCAAATGCTTATCCATGGCCTCCTATGGAGCAGGCGTGTGGGGACATACATTTAGGAAGGCTTTACAGTTGGTAGAGAACAAGTTTCTAAATAGGTTTTGAGAACTCCCTAGATCTAAAACGAGCTTCATATCCCATAACGAACGGGGCATAGGTTTTTAAGAAGACCTGGAGGGCCTGGCTCCCATTCTGTTATGGATCAAAATTTGGTCCACACCCAACTTAAGACTCACACACATCATAGTGGAGGATTGCTTGCTTGAGCGAAAGTAGTAGGCTAGCTATCCCCTCGATACACTATGCCAAAAACACTCTTCGAGACCTATGATTGAAAAGCTTCTTTGAGATCAGAGATAATATTAGTTCATCTTCCAAGAAGCTTATAAAGGAATAGTATTTCGCACACAAAGAAAAGCTGAGACATATGAATCTACTTGACAAGAGAACGGCTCAACCTACTTGACAAGAGAACGGCTCAACCTTACATACCTCTTGCAGCAACCAATAGCATAGAGCCTTTTTTAATGTGGATAAAAGCATCAGTACATAGGTTTTATTTAACACAGTTTGGAGTCAACATTATTTAGGGCCGTTCCCTATCACAGGGTCTTGATTCTAGTTATTGCCACGCTGTCCTTGTGATGGAGTTTGCCCTCAGTTAACGAAGCACTTTATGTTTGTTTTTACTCTGTATTCCTTTTTTAGGTTGCGTTTCCTTCGACCCATTCTAAGTGGAACATCTTTTAATACACATCAAGAGGGTTTGCTTGTTTTACAACGACTTGAATCCCCAACAATTTGTGTCACAATCCTGAGAGAGCGCAACTGACCTAAATGTATGAGTACATCACACTTACCTGTAGTAAGCACAAATCATGAGGAGATATGCCATGAGTGCTAGTAGTATCTGCAATTATATTCTGAATGTATAGCTAATGTAGAGATTTAAGTAGAAGTGGAACTAATACAGAAATGTGTGACACTATATGATTTTATTAGATGTGATTATTCCTGAATTCATGTCGTGTAAGCTGCTAAAATGTAAGATGGCATGTGGTTAAACGCAGAATGTGGTAGGCCTCAGGGCCAGAGCTAGAAGGGAAGGGGAAGGTGTTTCTTTTCACGACATAGATTGAAATAATGTTTTGGCCATTGCATTTATGGGCCATGATTTATAGATGTGTTTACTGAATAATAGAATAAGAGTATTAACATGCTTTAATTAATGAAGAAGTTGAATGCTATAATCATTATGAGAAATATTGTAGGCCTGAAATGTTTTAACATTGATTTACACGTACATGTCTGGGCCGAGAAATGTTGCGAAACCTTTTTGGAAGTCTATGAGAGTTGGGTTCTTGGCTGCAGATGTCTGTCTGCAAAGGAAAAGGGGGGATCCAATTATAAATGAATGAATAGAGGTCTGTTCAGTAGACGGCCCAGACATGGAGGAGGGTTCTGGAATGTTTAAGGGGTATCAGCGGGCCGGAGAAGAGTCTGAGAAGCAAGGTCAACTCCAACGTATGAGGCCCAATACAAAGCAGCATGGAAAAAGCCAGAAGCTACACCACGTGAGGGGCGTCTCATGAGGGGCGTCTCAAATGTTGTTGACTGTTTTGTATTAGGGACAGCACCCCTGGGTGGAGTTAGAGCAGATGCCTGAGGACCCTTTAGAGAGCTGATGGGTAGGCAGAGAGGGGTCATGACTGGAGAACTATAGGTTTTCATCAAGAGACTTAGAGTGAGTGACTTCCCTTGGGGGTCATTCACTGCTGACACCTTTGTTAGGTTAGGATTTGGTTAAGTAGGGATACCATCTAGAGCAGGGTAGGGACAGCCTAACCTGTGTGTTTTCCTCCAACTTAAATGAAGGAGAGATATGCGTCAATGCTGATAGCTTTATTATTCTTAGAACTTGTGTTAGTAATTTCCGTTGCTCGTCTGAGGGCTTTCAGAGAGCACATGTATGTAGTTGGACCTGTGTATCTCGTGAATCTCATTCTGAGATGCCTGTATTTGCAGCTTATCATATCTTTACAATAAACTTTTGAAAGCTAGAAGTTGTCTGTGATCTTTTGGAGTGGGGTCCTTTATTGGGAGAACTAGCTTGGGAGAGAGGCACTTTCTTCCTCAAAGACAGGCAACAAAGGTTCAGTCGACCAGATCGAGGTTTGGATCAATAGTGCTAAGGTATCGATCAAAATCTCGCCCTTCCAGTTGGTAGCTATAGAGGATGGTTGCCTTCTTGAGGACGGTGACCTAGGCCAGGTTAGCTTACCCCAAGGCCCCTAGAAATCGATGATCGGAAGAACCGCCCGCTGAAGAAGATCCGGATGACGTGAGACAGAAAAAGCAGCAGTATCGGTCGAGAGTGAGTATAAAGGGTCATGCGTGTTAGATTGCGGTGTTTTTGTACTGTATCTATGTTGTAATGTCTGGCGGAGTTGAATGTCTGTAGAGTGACTGTGGAACAGGTTGTGAGCGCGCGCAACCGGTGGAAATCTTAAGTTCAAGGAGAGCTTAAGTGGTTCGGGTGTATCGGACACCCAGAGTAATTGTCAAATAGTGTGAAGGGGGTCATGAGGTACCATTGATCACCCGAAAGACCGAGATAGGGGGAACGTAAGAGTGAGTGCGTGAGTAACGGACGCTGGTCGGAGGTTACTGTGTGTGTGTAAGCAACCTATCAGAGAGACGATAGACATTTCGTCAGTTGTGTTGACAATTACATATAGACTGTGGACGTACAGTCGAGGGAAGTGACCGCTTGGTCGGAAGTAGTCATTTTTCGGTGTATGAATGGGACGCATGCATGACCGGGAGACGAGTTGAGAAAGGAGGGGTGCTGCTGCGAAGCGGAGAAAAGTGACGTCAGGAAGTGTCGCGACGTGATTGGCCGACAGGAGAAAGACCGCGCTGTGATAGGCCAGCTAGCAAAGACGTCAGAAAGTGTCGCGACGTGATTGGCCGACCGGAGAAAGACCGCGCTGCGATAGGCCAAGTTAGCAAAGCCGCGACAGGATTGGTGGATTGTCATCAGGAAGTAAACAGAGTAGCGAGGCTGGATATTGTGCGTATAATTATGAAGTGTTTTAAATGGCTGAGAGCGGTGTTCAAAAAAGAGAAGCGGGGATCGTATGAGGGGGAAGAAGCCCCGCCGGAGGGTACGCCAGCTCGTTACATGGCAGTGAATGTTGGGTTGCATACGATCCTTTGGATATCAGAGTGGAGTAAGATTACGGAAGGAAATGAGGAACTGACGTTCCCGAAGTACGGGACGTTCAGATTAGAGGTGTTACATCGATTAAAATCAGTCATGACCTCAATGAGACCCTTGCCTAGACCGACCCAGTTTGAAGCCCTTGATGCATGGATTAGGGCAGCGCATGAAAAGAATATGAACAGACGACAAGAAAGGGTGAAACGATCGGTAAGGGCAGTGCAGGATGCCAGGTGGGATGCGGATGCTAAAAGATGGAGAGTGCATAACATGGAAGTAAATAAACTGTACCCAGTGTTAGAGGTGCCCGTAAATAAAAGCCCCCTAGAAGAAGATGATGAGAGCGAAACAGAGGACAGCCTGATAAACAGATTACTGACAGACAGGCCACCCCCGTATAATAGAGCAGGGGGAGAGGTCGAGCGTAGTGAAGGAGAAAAGGGGGGCAATGCAGGAGAGCATAGACCGCTTCCCAGTTCAGAGTGGGATCCTGAGGCAAAGAAAGAGCTGTCCCAGCCTAGTCAGGTGCAACAGGTAGTCGGGAGGTTTGTGGTACAAAGAGCGCCGGAAACGGAGTGCGCCACATCCTACGGATTACCAGCTGCACTACAGGTACCTGTTACCATAGGTCCTATAGTATCGATATATGACCCAGAGAGAGCAAGAGGGGAAGAACGGGTACGGAAGGACAGAGAAAGAGCAGAGACGGCAAGGAGGAACGATACGATCAATTCCCCAAGTCAGATGCCGATACCCAGAGAGTGGAGCACCCCGATGCACACAGCAGGGGACCCAGGAGGGGATCCTGGGGGCCCTAGATGGCCAGCGGATCTGAGGGGAACCGGACGAAAATCCTTTCAAGAGCTAAATGAGTACATGAAGAAGTGGGATGAGGCAGTGGAGGCTCATAAGAGCATCATAGCTGCAGAAGCTGAAAGGGAAAGTCAGGACAGCAGAGCTCGGACTCACTGCGGGGCTGGGGAGAGCAGCCCGGAGTGGGACTGTAGAGAGAGGGATAGTAGGGGAGTCACCCATTGGGCCCGGAGTGGAGATAGAACAGACCTGGAAAACGGGGGCCCCGAGATTGGAGGGGTGGCGCGCCCAATACTCAGTGAAGGGGAGAGGAGAGCGCAAGGGTACAGAAACAGCTTTAAGTGTCCACACTGTGTGCCCGGCACCAGAGAACAGAATGGGAGTTGTGAGAGGTCGCACCATAGTCCCTGTGATGACGGAAATGAGCGCAGCCCAGGGAATATGGGGAACCAGGAAGGATCGTATCGGATACTGAGCGATACTAGGCAAAGGGAGAGTAGCGACCAGAGGGAAAATAACAGAGAGGAGTATGGTGAAAGGAGAGAAGCAGGAGGGAGTGGGCAGAGCAAGAGTGGGGGTAACAGGCCCGTGTTCCATCACCTTCCAAGATCGGATGGCCGAGCATGGGACCTGGAGAGATGGGAGCAAGGGAGAGCACTCATTAACTCTCCCGAGCCCAAACGTAGAGCTCGGAGTTGGGATGGTAGGGAGACCAGTGAGCCCCCTTCGAAAGACATATTGCGAGCTGAGATAAAAGCTAAGAGACTCGATGTCGCCAGTTTAAGGTCAGACCTGGATGACATGATAGATGGTACCCTGCCTTTAGAAAGAATGGAAATGTATGAGCAGGATGAAATACTGTATATGGCAAAGGACATCACTCGAAAAGCGAGAGCAATCCATGAGAAGTTAGTCGAACTAGCAGGCAAATATATGGTGGACCTGTCAAGAACCAAAGCATTACAGGGTAACCACAGGCTACATTACACAGATCGAGACCTAGATGAGAGGAGAACGATTGGGCTGAAAACGCACATAAGGGAACTGATCACTGGAATAAGGACATGGAGGGCACTAGATAAGTGGGAAGAGAGGTGGTCCAAGAAAGGGACCGGCAGGAGAAGCATGCTTGGTATGACACCAGGAAGGCTGCAGGGAATAGAAGCATACCCTTTGCGTGAAGTCGCCAATGGGAACTATGTGCATGTCCCTTGGAGTAGGGGAGATTTAGCTGCTTTTACCACCTCCTTCCCCAAATTGCGGGAAAACCCAGTGGAGTGGTACAAGCAAGTCGAGAGATTTGTAAAAATCTCAAAGGTCCTATGGATAGATCTGAACACGCTGTTCGACATTGTAGTACCAGGAGATCTGTGGACAGCATGCAAGGTTAGCGCTGAGTGGCCCACAACGGAGCCGGAGAGAGATGCTAAGACTAATGGGCCGTCCGAGATTGTGATGGCAAAATTCGAGAGAGTGATGACTTGGCTGAAAGAGAAAGTGCCAATGCAAGACATAGATTGGGTCAGAATAGACCGAACCAGACAGGAACCCAAAGAGACAGTCCACGAATATTACGAGAGATTGCTGAAGGCGTTTAAACAGTATAGCGGCCTGGATGTAATGGATCCAAAAGACATAGGGCAATTCGTGTCCAAGTTCGTCCTGGGACTGAGACCGGATATTAGTTTAATGATTCAGCAACACTCGATTTGTTGGCAAAGTAAACCCCTAGACGAAATACTGAGGTATGCCAGGTACTGCTGTGATGAGATAGACTCCAAGGCTAAGAAACTAAAAGAAAAGTTGATGGTGGTACAGATGCAGGCAGCAGGAAAGGGGGGGCTCCTCCCCGAGCCCAGTTCCCGCAACCTCCTCGAGTAGGGACTATGGGTAAGACCTATAGACAGATGCCCCTGTTTGTAGAAGGAGAAGAGTGCTATTATGTGGACCCATTAACCGGACAGAGAGTGGAAAGAGAAGACTGCACCCTCGGGGCAGCCTTGGAGGTGGACCAGAGGGGACCCTATGTCGAAGCAGAAGTAGCAGGGTGCCCCACGACCTTTCTGGTGGACACAGGAGCCACTAGGTCCACGATCAGATCAGCTGCAGTTCCAGACCTGCCCATGTCTGGAGAGACCATACAAGTGGTGGGGGTCGCAAACAGGAGAATAACCAGCCAATTGACAGAACCGGTACAGGTGAAAATAGGGAAGTACAGTGATGAGCACCAGTTTGTGGTTTGCGATTCAAGTCCTGTGTGTCTGCTAGGCAGAGACCTGTTGTGTAAATTGAATTGTACTATATACTGTACACCTCAGGGAGTGGAGGTATTGACCAATGATGATGACGCAGATTTCAAAGTTGCAAACTCAAGAATATGCGTGGAGCTGTACCCTAATTTAACAGTAGATGAGCTCCCCTGGGACTTGAGAGAGACAGTGGCACCAGAAGTATGGGATTTCACTGGGGAAGAGATAGGATTGGTCAAAGGGGTGGACCCAGTGAAAATTGTAGTGAAACCGCATGCTGAGTTCCCAAGAACACCCCAATATAAATTGACTCCAGAAACGATTGCAGGCATAAAGCCCGTAATCGAGTCCATGATTAAACAGGGAATACTGAAAGAAATCGTGGGTAGTCCATGCAACTCCCCGATTATGGGTCTGCAGAAACCAAATGGGAAATTCCGGATAGTACAGGACCTTCGAAAGATTAATAACATAGTCGTTTCGTGTTGTCCAGTGGTACCGAATCCATCAGTGATACTGTTTCAGATTCCATTCCAAGCTGAGTGGTTCACTGTGATCGATCTT
Source organism: Lissotriton helveticus (assembly GCF_964261635.1). Classification (NCBI taxonomy): domain Eukaryota; kingdom Metazoa; phylum Chordata; class Amphibia; order Caudata; family Salamandridae; genus Lissotriton; species Lissotriton helveticus. The sequence goes on along the minus strand of NC_136070.1, from coordinate 130,439,912 downwards.
TGTCAGGCTTTCTTTTCGATCCCTCTGGACGAAGAAAGCCATTTTCTTTTCGCATTTAAGCTGGAAAATCGCGTCCTAACATGGTGTCGTATCCCTCAGGGGTATACAGAGAGCCCATCGATCTTTAACCAGCTTTTGAAGAAAAATCTTGAAAGTCTAGTGCTGCCCCAGAAGTCAGTTCTGGTCCAGTACATAGACGACCTCCTCGTGGCGTCAGAAACAGAAGAAGCTTGCAGGGAGGACTCCATTGCTTTGTTAAATCACCTAGCTGCCAATGGGCACAAGGTGTCCCCGGGAAAGTTGCAGTACTGCCTGACAGAAGTGCAGTACTTGGGACACAGAATAGAGAAAGGCAAACGAAAGGTGTCACCAGACAGGATAGAGGCGATCATGAAAATGAATGCGCCTAAGACACAGAGAGAGGTCAGGATGTTCCTAGGGATGGTGGGCTATTGCCGACAGTGGATCGCGAACTTTTCACTGAAAGCAAAGCCCTTGCAAAAACTGACGCACAAGGAGGTGAGCGATCCGGTACCATGGGACAAAGACTGTTTGATGGCATTCTTACAGCTGCGAGAGGACCTGTGTCGTGCTCCGGCATTGGGAATGCCTGATTACAATAAACCATTTTTTCTTTACTGTTGTGAGAGAGAAGGTTGCGCGTTGTCTGTGTTAGTCCAGATCCATGGGAATGCCCGTAGACCAGTTGCTTATTTCTCGGCTACTTTAGACCCAGTAGCCGCAGCGTTGCCCGGATGTCTCAAATCCGTTGCTGCAACGGGTGTCAGCATTGAGAGATGTGAAAATATCGTCATGGGGCACCCGTTAGAGGTGTGCGTGCCCCATTCTGTTGAACTGTTGATGACCAGGACCAAAACACAGCATCTGACCAACAGCAGGCTCACGCGCTATGAGCAAGTTATTCTTGCTGCAGAGAATGTGACCCTCAAGAGATGCTCTGTTTTGAACCCTGCCACCTTGATGCCACTCCCAAATGATATCGAGGATGATGATGAATGTACAGACCATGACTGCCTCGATGTGACTGAACTATGCACCAAACCCAGACCCGACATCGTAGATGAGCCACTGACCGACCCAGACGAAATTTTCTTTGTCGATGGCTCATGTGTAAGAGACGAAGTTGGGCAGTTGAGAGCAGCTTATGCTGTTTGTACAATTGCTGGAGTTGTAGAAGCTGGATGCCTGGAAGGAGTACACTCCGCTCAGGTAGCCGAGATTATTGCCTTGACACGTGCTTGCTTGGCAAGCAATCAAATTCGAGTCACCATATACACCGACAGCCAATATGGTTATGGGGTGGTTCATGATTACGGGCAGTTATGGTCTCAAAGAGGGTTCATGACCTCTTCAGGCTCTCCCATTCGCAATGGAGAGTTTGTGCGCCTGTTGTTAGAGGCGTTGCAATGCCCAGCAGGTATCGCAGTTGTAAAGTGCACCGCACATACCAGAAATGAGGACTTCGTCTCGAAAGGCAATAGATATGCTGATGAAGTTGCGCGGTATTGCGCGGAACAAGGGTACTCTTTCACAGAGGTGGAAGTGGGTGGAATAAATGTAAGGACTGAATTAGCCATGATATTGGAAACTGTTGATACTTGGGATGAACTGGCAAACATGCAAGAAAATGCTCCTGATTTTGAAAAAGAAACATGGGAAAAGGCAGGATGTGTAATGGGTGAGTCCCATTTTTGGGTCTCAGCAGATGGCAGAGCAGTGTTGCCCAATGAGATGGTGAGCCCAATGGCCAGACACATACATGGTCCCGTACACTTAGGGAGAGACGCTATGCTGAGAGTGTTTAGACAGACTTGGTACAATCCTAAGTTTAGAATAGCAGCAGAAGCAGTGTGCCAGCGTTGTGTGACCTGTCAGCAGCTGAACGTAGGGAAAAGAACACCAGTTGCACTGAGTCACATAGGAAGGTCTGGAGGTCCATTCAATCGAATGCAGATAGATTTCATTGAAATGCCGAGATGCAACCGCCTCCGCTATGTCCTGGTGGTTGTTTGTGTGTTCTCCAGATGGGTTGAGGCATACCCTACACGTAGGTGCGACACCCTCACAGTGGCCAAGTTACTGCTTAGGGAACTCATTCCGCGCTTCGGGGTGCCGGCCTCTTTGGAATCAGATAGGGGAACGCATTTCAACAGCGAGCTTGTGAAGATGATTTGTGCAGCTCTGAATATCGATCAGAAGTTGCATTGTAGTTACCGACCAGAAGCCTCAGGAATTGTGGAGCAGATCAATGGCACGATCAAAGCCCGAATTGCCAAAGTGTGCTCCTCAACGACCCTGAGTTGGCCTGACGCCCTGCCATTGGTCCTCATGAGCCTTCGTAGTACCCCAGACAGAAGAACGGGGTTGTCACCACATGAGGTGTTAATGGGGAGAGCAATGAGGCTGCCATCTGTCCCAACTACTGCACTGTTAAATATCACAGATGATATGATCCTGGACTATTGTAAGGGGCTGTCTGACGCCATTCGTTCTGTGTCCCTTCAGGTGCAGGCTGCCGAGGTTCCATCGTGCCAGGGCCCGTGCCATGACCTGTACCCTGGGGACTGGGTCCTGGTGAAAAAACATGTGAGAAGAAGCTGCCTGGATGTTCGTTGGCGTGGGCCCTTCCAGATCATCTTGATTGCGAATACGGCTGTGAAGGTGGGAGGCCTGCCCAATTGGATCCACGCGTCACATACGCGAAGGGTTCCAGCACCTCGGGAAGAAACAGCTCCTCTCTCGGATAGACGTCCAGCAGAGGACCGAGAAGCCATAGAGGGGGCTAGCCAAGCTGAAGAGGTGCCAGCGGAAGCAGGGAACGAGTCTGACCAAGCTGAGGACGGTCAGTACAACAGCGAAACAGACGACGCTACGGAAGGAGAAAGTAGCTGGGAGTACGAGTCAGACACTGACAGGTCTGACAGAGAGCGAGAACAGACAAGAAGGAGAAGGAGTAGAAGGGCACGTGGAGAAGCTAATTGGCCGCAAAGAAGGAGCTCTAGCCTGAGGTCAACTCCAGAGGTAACCCTTCCTCCGATATCAGAAGACTCAGACCCGGAAGAAGGTGCTCAGGGCGCTGAAGCACCGGACCGAAGAAGGTCAAGAAGAGTGCGTGTGCCTAACAGAAGATACTCCACACCTGAGTGGACATATCTGGCGACAAATGTCTTTGAAGCAGGAGACAGGGAGGATTCGAGCGGTGGTGGTGTCCAGTTCTGAGCCCATCGTCACTGTGGAAATACGACTGTTGGTACCCGGAGTCGAACAAGAAGGGTCACTAACATTCATGCTCCCCAGACCTCCCCGCCTCAGCAAGTTAAAACATATGTTTCTTTCAGAATTGCAATTCCCCGACTTTGGTACAACGATAACAGCCCATGAAGAGCACAATCTTCGTTTGGAAATACTGAACTTTGCTATCGAAGCTGCAGGCACAAACCTGATAGTAGACTGTTAAAGGACTTTGTAAATAAAGCGAGCAGAAAAAGAAGATTACCTAGCGCCCAGGAAGCAGAGAATATTAGGGAACTTCCCTTGAGTTGATGGAGAAGGGCTAGGGTTGTCTTTATTGAACTGTTAAAGGACTTTTGCGAAGAAGGTTGTCAGCTTCCAGTTGTGTGGATTCTAAAGACAAAAGGATTAAAAAGAGACTGTAAAGGAACGAGAGGAAAAGAACTTTTTGCTAAGATAAGAGAGAGCTATATTGTCTGACGAGATGGAGGCCGGCACCCAGAACCGCAGAGCTAAATGTATAATAGGTACACTAATAGTAGGAGTGATAATATTAATAGCTTTAGTGGTAACAATTTCTTATGTACAGGGACATGAGGAAGAGGCGAAGGTAACTGATGTGAAGTCTGTAGAAACGCTTACACCTACTGTTGCTGGTGAGAAAAGGGAAAACATTCAAGAGAATGCGTTATTAGCTGCAGAAGCCCGCAGATTACACGTAGATGAGTCCCAAGGAGACTTTAGGTCAAATGCTTATGCTAAACTCTTATATGAATACGTGGATGCCATGGAGGTTAAGGACTGTTACGTCTGCATGCAGTTGCCGGCGTCTGTAGATGAAGGCATTAGATATCATCACCTCCCGCTGACATATGGCATTACATGTAGCTTATTGCTTAGTATATTTTATGAGAGAGATAGTTTTGAATACTATTTCTCCAACTATGATTCAGTGTTGCCGGAAGTCCCAAATTATAAGCAGATGAACAAATGGGACTACTGGAAGAGTGAAGACAGATTGGCCAAGTTCTTCATTCCTTGGATTACCTTAGATACTTCACATGCCCGTAGAAATAACCTGACATGCAAGGTGTCAGAAGTCGAGAAGAAGTTCATAGGGCAGGTGGATGATCGTTACAGGAGACAAAAGATTTTGAAAAAATCAGGACAATGGAAAACAGATTGGACCGAGGAAGAAAAGGCACACAAGAGAAAGGGTAGTAGTGGTCCAATAGCTTTAGATAAGACGCAGAGAGGAAAGCTATGTCTTCACCGAGCCAAAACGTATTATGAAAATGTATACGTGGGAGAAGTCGACTGTGAACATGCTTTCAATATAGAGTACTATACTAAAGATTTCCTGAAGGGAATGCAAGTGATTCCAAATGTGTATTTTGTATGTGGAAGAAATGCCTACGTGAGACTACCTGACAACTGGTATGGATCATGTTACCTAGCAATTGTCTTCCCCAAAATATATCATGCACAAGACTTAGTGATCATCGAGGGCAAGACATCATCGAGGGGAAGGAGAGATATAGGAGATGCAGAAATGGTTGGAGATGTCTTTGGAGCTATGTTCCCTCTTTTAGGAGTAATCCTTAATGATGTTAAAATTAGACGACTGGCAACAGTTGTCGACAGGTTGTCTGCCAGCACTGCTCAGTCCTTAATGCTGGTAGAAGGAGAGATGCAATCGATAAGGGCTATGGTTCTTCAGAACCGTCTTGCGTTAGATGTCCTACTAGCAAAAGAGGGCGGAGTCTGTAAGGCTTTGAAGGTCCAGGAATGTTGCACTTACATTCCAGACAATTCGAAGCCCCTTGAGAAAGTTATTAGGAACATAACTGATATTCACAAGGAGATCGAAGACTTGAGTAGAGAAAATGTCTGGGAAAAGGTGGGCCACAGAATGAGTGAAGTTGGAGGGTGGATCTCCACCTTAGGCAAAAGCTTTGTGTGGTATATACTAAAACCTATCATCATAATATTGATCTGTGGGATTATATTGTGGGGATTGGTGAGGGTATTCAAATGGTACAGAGCAAGAAGGTCAGAAAGGGCCCAAAGAGAGCAGCTGCAGAGATTGGCTGCCATACAAGATAATCAGTACAGGAGTCTGAGGGCTCTGGAAGCGCAGAGACAAGTTATGCCAGCAATAACTGCAGTTTAAATGTTAGTGATGACCCCGAGAGGTCATCAAAGGGGGGAACTGAGAGAGCGCAACTGACCTAAATGTATGAGTACATCACACTTACCTGTAGTAAGCACAAATCATGAGGAGAAATGCCATGAGTGCTAGTAGTATCTGCAATTATATTCTGAATGTATAGCTAATGTAGAGATTTAAGTAGAAGTGGAACTAATACAGAAATGTGTGACACTATATGATTTTATTAGATGTGATTATTCCTGAATTCATGTCGTGTAAGCTGCTAAAATGTAAGATGGCATGTGGTTAAACGCAGAATGTGGTAGGCCTCAGGGCCAGAGCTAGAAGGGAAGGGGAAGGTGTTTCTTTTCACGACATAGATTGAAATAATGTTTTGGCCATTGCATTTATGGGCCATGATTTATAGATGTGTTTACTGAATAATAGAATAAGAGTATTAACATGCTTTAATTAATGAAGAAGTTGAATGCTATAATCATTATGAGAAATATTGTAGGCCTGAAATGTTTTAACATTGATTTACACGTACATGTCTGGGCCGAGAAATGTTGCGAAACCTTTTTGGAAGTCTATGAGAGTTGGGTTCTTGGCTGCAGATGTCTGTCTGCAAAGGAAAAGGGGGGATCCAATTATAAATGAATGAATAGAGGTCTGTTCAGTAGACGGCCCAGACATGGAGGAGGGTTCTGGAATGTTTAAGGGGTATCAGCGGGCCGGAGAAGAGTCTGAGAAGCAAGGTCAACTCCAACGTATGAGGCCCAATACAAAGCAGCATGGAAAAAGCCAGAAGCTACACCACGTGAGGGGCGTCTCATGAGGGGCGTCTCAAATGTTGTTGACTGTTTTGTATTAGGGACAGCACCCCTGGGTGGAGTTAGAGCAGATGCCTGAGGACCCTTTAGAGAGCTGATGGGTAGGCAGAGAGGGGTCATGACTGGAGAACTATAGGTTTTCATCAAGAGACTTAGAGTGAGTGACTTCCCTTGGGGGTCATTCACTGCTGACACCTTTGTTAGGTTAGGATTTGGTTAAGTAGGGATACCATCTAGAGCAGGGTAGGGACAGCCTAACCTGTGTGTTTTCCTCCAACTTAAATGAAGGAGAGATATGCGTCAATGCTGATAGCTTTATTATTCTTAGAACTTGTGTTAGTAATTTCCGTTGCTCGTCTGAGGGCTTTCAGAGAGCACATGTATGTAGTTGGACCTGTGTATCTCGTGAATCTCATTCTGAGATGCCTGTATTTGCAGCTTATCATATCTTTACAATAAACTTTTGAAAGCTAGAAGTTGTCTGTGATCTTTTGGAGTGGGGTCCTTTATTGGGAGAACTAGCTTGGGAGAGAGGCACTTTCTTCCTCAAAGACAGGCAACAAAGGTTCAGTCGACCAGATCGAGGTTTGGATCAATAGTGCTAAGGTATCGATCAAAATCTCGCCCTTCCAATCCTGAATTTTATTACACAGGCACTAAATGTAATGAAAAATATGCATCATGATTTGTGATGATGATTGTTGGGTGACAGATAGTTTTAACCACGAATTGATTTGCACTGATTTTGATATTCTGAGACTTTTGTATGTTTTTTTTACAAATGTGCTTTTATGGTCACATTTCTGACCAAATAAAGATTTTCTAATGGATTGATTGCTTATTTTTCTCATTTCCTGACAAAAGTTCAGCGGCAGCCAGCACGGATCGGAAGTAGGGGAGCTGGGGCAGGGGCGGGAGGGGGGAAGGACACGGGGGAAGCGGGTGTTAAAAATACATTTAAAAACGTACCTACTCGCAGCGTCTCTGCTCCGCAGTCCTCCCTCTCTTGGCATGAACAGGAAACACACCCAGACTTCCAGTCAGCCAATCAAAACGCTACCTTAGCAGCATTGTGATTGGTCTGAGCACCTTGTTTCGGAGCTCAGACGTTGACTGAGAGCCTGGCTGTAATGCAGCCTGCATGAAGAGCTGGCGAAGTACGCAAGACTGTTTGGTCGGCCCAAGATGGCAGGCCAAGCAGTCAGTGCGCACTAGGAGGGTGCGACCACTCCTCCCCTGCCCCCAACTCCTCACGCAAAGCTGCGAAAGTAGGAGAAAATAAAATGATAATATGCAAGTTATTTTATTTTCCCTTTATTTCACTGCTAAAAAGCAATGGGTGACGCTCCTCTGCCTTAGTGGAGAAGCTGCAGTGGCAAATGTTACAGAATATGGTTTAAAATCTGTGAGTTGACGTTTTCTAGGATCCAAGTACTGCCCTGGCCAGTGAAGATAGCTTTTGGGGTCTGAGTACTGGAGGGATATTTCAAATTTAATTTTGCACATGTTCTAATTTTAAGCGTCAGACACTCAAACTTGTGACTGATGATGAGTACTTAGGAGCACTTTCAATCAATCATAGGACCCTACGATCTGCCCAGCTCTCCTACGCTGTGGTCCCCCGCACCAGAAAGGCCAGATCGGGAGGCCACTCCTCCTTCTCCTTCCTCGCGGCCCGAGCCTGGAACGCCCTGTCCCTGCAGGCACTTTTCTGGGGAGAACAACCTTTCCACCACCAGCGTCCAGTTAACACAGGTATTCTACAGAGGAGTGATGTAGACCCTATCCACTGTGACCATCTGGAAGTACTTTAAGGAAACTCTCAGGAATCACCAACTTACCCGCTGGGTCCACCTTCCAACAAAAAAACGCTACGGTATGCTCTACCCCCTGATCCTGGGAATAATCTCCCCCAAGCACTAAACCGGCTACCTCTGTAGAGTGTCCTCTAGTGAGTGCCTACCTGGGGTGCAAGGCATCGCCCTCCCTTTACCTTGGATGATGACAGTCAAAGCACGTGCCCTTGTTGAAGGGTTTCCTGCCCTCTTACTCACCCACCCCTGTATTTTGGCATTCCAGCTTCCCTGAAGTGAGTTGGGACTCTCCCCTCTGATCAAACGTTTGAGTTCCTAAGGGGTTCCCACATTTTTACTTCAATTGGGTGCCTGACCACCCTTCTTGTGGCCACCACCTGGAAGTTTTTGGACACTCTGGTGTTGAGCCAGACATCCTGGGCAGGGTGAGCTTGAAGTCTAGTAAGCAGTTACTTGAGATGTGCTCCGTACAAACGAACTATAAAGCACACTGTAATCATTTACTTTGCTGCTCTTCACCCAACAAACCAGTGCCTCGGAAATACACCACAAAATCATCTCAAGACTGGTGTCACAGTTTCTGGGACTTCCTCAACTATGGGTGATAGTGCTGGGGTTAAACCAAATGTGAACGTGATGGCCTCTTTTATGGGGGCATACTTAACCTAGTCAGATGCATCTAAGACCAACAGTGAATCTCTTCTGAAAATCAGCAGGTGCTTCCAGAGGCTAATCCCCAGTTCTCATCTCAGATTCTGTACATAGGGCTGCTGCTGCCTTTTTCTCTTCAGCAGCCATGGCCAACTTCTTACCCTCAAGGGCAAGGGTAGCCAGTTTCAACTTTACAGCCCTCTCAACCTTCCTGATCAGGACAAATTGCAAGGTTACACACTGCTTCTTGCCGTGGACAACACAGAGGATGCCCCTCCTTGTATTTAATTAACTATATACTAGGACATTATAGGCAGAATAAATATGTCAATCAGGGGTAAGCTAATTTAACCATGTTTAAAGGGGGGCACAGGCTCTTCGCTCCTGTTTAGCAGGGGTAAAGTGCCTAGAGATTTTAAAAAACTGCAAAACCAGGGTCCAGAAAAAAGGTGCTAAATCTGAGGTGACCATACAGAAAAGCCAGATTTGCTGCATTCATCTTTTATCCTGTTCTATATTGCATCTGGTAAAGTATTAACACAGTACACTGACGAAGATCCGAAGATCTGAAGATGGGCATCCTAACAATCTATAAAGATTCCAAATCAAAGACTTATTCCCATGAAAGTGTTGGGGGAAAAAATAAATCACGGAATTCAGTTAATAGTGCACTTTATGCCCTTACTGAATTACTGGTGCCTGTGAGTGAGAACATGGCTTAGTGGATTGGCAACTACTGTGCCTGGATTTATATTCCGCAAATGAATGTTTCCTGTTTATATTCTAGTGACATAGGCTCAACAAAGAAAACTATTAACATGCCGATACCATTTGCATTAATTCAATATAATTTATGTGCCAACTAAAAGAGAAAAAAAGTTGAAACATTGAAATATCCTATATAGGGTTGTATGACGTCACAACGCATGCTATTACAATGCATGCCTTTACGACGCAAGTTTTAAAACGCAAGTCGTTACAACGACTTGCGTTGGGGGGCGCTGGATAGTGAATAGTTTAATTTACTATTCCAACTCCAGTCCCCGTGGATAGTAGGGAAGGTGTTGGAAACGATTCCCTATCCTATAGCGCCCCCCCAGCGCAAGTCGTTGTAAAAGTTGCGCTGTAATGGTTGCGTCGTAAAGGTACTTCGTTATAACAGTTGCGTTGTAAAGGATGTTCCCCCTATATAGGACATGAACACCGTCAGCAAGAAACAAGAACTCCTCTAGTCAGCAGTACCGCTTAAATGGGGAAAGTAAAACGTATTAAGAAACTGACATCATTCTTGCAGTCTTTCTTCTTTTAGAATACTGGGTAGTCGAACAACATGAAGTCCATGTAGTATTTCTTCATAAGGCTCAGCACATCTTGAGTGCTCAGATTACTGAAATATGTCTTTTTAATGTTGCTGCTCGTTTGTGTTGATGGTTCTATAATAAAAGGGTAACGAAAATCTTTAGAAGCCCCAATGCTCCTGAGCACTTGATCAGAATCTTCTTTCAGTTTCTTAAATTTGCCTATGATGTCATAATGAATGTTGCATGGATCACAGAGCGAGGACATTGGTTTCCAGTGAGTGTCACTGTATTTAGGATTCTCATCCAAGATAAAGTGGACAAATTCCAGGAAGGTGACCGGTCCGGTTGAATTTTTAGATTTGCTGACTTTTGATTTAATCAATTCTGCCATTGTTTTTATGTAGTATTTATTTTGCCGATTGCGGAGGAACTTGTCGCGGTAGGCAGAAACAAGTCTCTCAAATGGGTGCCGGGTGAACATCACCTTGGTGTAACTGCTGAGCAGCTGCCGCTGTCTGTCCCGAGGGAAGGAGCTCAAGATTTCAAATGATTGTCTGGAGTGGACAACCTCATTCGACAACTCAAAGTAATTGCTGGTCATGTTCATCTTGAGGAGAAGAATGATCCGCTTCCAGCTGGAGCAACCAACCTTGGGCACCTCACAGTAGATTAATTTATGTTTGTGTTCTACATACATCATCTTGGCAACACTTGGATCTGGAAGGCTGGAATTCCGGTGAAGTTTGTACTTCTCGCATATGTACCTTAAAACGAGCTTCCGCTCTTTCTGAACATCTAACCAACTTTCTTCATATTCTGCAAAAAGTAAGGATTACATTAAAGATTACGTAAAATGCAATACACATCACAATAACTTTCTTACACATCAATAGAAAATGGGTGACAGGCTAGACAGAGCACCATATAAATGCTTTTCTCATACCTGAAAACAATAAGTGTCATGAAAAGCCTTGGTATTTTAAATACATATTTTTTAAATGTACCAAATACAACAAGCATAGACTACTGAAGGTCTACTTATATAAAGAGTAAATACTTTGTGTAAATGCAGAGAACGTAACATAACATAACATATGTTATTGGCCTAATGGCTAAGGCGGTCGACCTCGAATCTGGGGAACCGGGTACGAGTCTCAGCAATGACGCTGAACGTCCTGTGATTCTGGGCAAATCACTTAATCTCCCCGTGCCTAACAAAATGAATGTGCCCTCATGTAACGCAACTGGTGCTAGGTAAAGCACTCTGATACCGGATACCTTCGGGTCAAGTTCGCGCTATATAGAACTCCATAAAAAAATATATATAAATGTATTTGTAAAGCGCACGTTCACCCTTGGGTATCTTGCCGCCGAATAAAACATTTTTATTGTTGTCATCTCAATGGTACTCATTTTAATGAACACAGATAGATGAAAGGTTGAGTGGGCCTGTCAGGATGTGAACCTTTGAACCTGTGACCATGAGGTCACACACAGGCCCCTGCAGTGGAAACATTAGTCCACTGAGCACCAGATCCTCTGAAGCCATGATAGATATATGAAGGAGCTAGAATGGGAGGCATGAAAAGGAAGCATTTGGCACCAGATCCTCAGCTTCATTAAGTAAATGTTTCAACTTATCAGAAGCCACACTGTCTGCCCGTACAGAAACATTTGTTGCAGAATGATGGCCCATGAAAATCAGTGCCAATAGCAACATAAGCAAAAATCACAAATACTTCTGTGGACAAGACAGGCTCTTTTAGCATAATCCTGTACCTTGTAAATATTGGACTTTTGTTGAAGGGTAAATGTTGGATTTTCAGGTTTATAAATGTGGACAGTAATTACAAGTCACCCACTGACATATCTGTCATTATGAAGATTGGAGCTACATGTTCCAGAGCCTTGACGTGCTAGGGATGTTGGTGAGTTTCAGCAAAGTTATGAGAGAGAGGGAACCACAATTGGAGAGGGGCCAGGTGTGGGGAGAAAGAGAAATAGTGAGAGAACAAAAACGGGAGGTGTGGGCCCTGTAGAGAGAAATATGTCTGAGCAACAGATACACTGGATAATGGAGACAGAGGAAAGTGGAAGAAAATGGCAAAAAGGGACATCTGAAAGTAGGAAAGAAATTAGGAGAAGGGGGAGAAGTAAAGGGAATTGGACTGGGGAGGATCTCTTAGGCCTGAAAATAATGATGAATATGTTACAAGGATAGAGACAATTTTTATTGTAAACAAATACATTAGATCAGTCCTGCCCAACTAGGTCTCCCCAATAGCAGACTAGCTCAGAGATATGCTGACCAATTCAACCAAGGTGCTTTAAAAAATAATTGCGGGGGATTGCAATACCAGACTCTCTCGGATGGGATGAATATGGCAAGACCAGCAGAACCTGAGGGCTTAGCATCTCTAGAGGGTGTCAAGGGTCAAGTAGCATTGAAACAAATAGTTGTCGCCTCCCAATTAGAAGAACTGATGGTTGAATATGACCTGAGAATTGCCATTGCCAACACCCGCTCTGACTTCCTTCCACCTCCAACTTTTAAAAGAGGTGTTTCAACTAGCCGTATTGATTAAATATTTATTGACCAGGCACTCTGGCCAGCGCTGGTGGACATGGTCATAATCAATAGGTCGGACAGTGATCACCAGGCATTATGTGTCAGGTTCGACCTAGCCATATTCATGAGTGATACCCTGGTGCCCTTAACTTTTTCCAGCTCAGTCGATACAGTTAATAATAGGCGTAACAGAAAAGGGGCAGACGTTTAATCTAATGTGATGTTCCAGAGGCAAATCTATGAAGCCCTTATTTATATTTTTTCGGCCTATGATGCACCTGCTAATGCTCATTGTCAGTTTAACTTTGTCACCGCGCACTGACCATTCTTGGATTAAATAAAGCCCCTCTAGCTTAAGGCTAGAACAAGGGGAAGTATCATGAAGAAACAACCTCGCTGGTTTGGTAAAGATTGTAAATAGGAAAAAAACCTCCCTGATAGAAATATTTTTAAAAGGCAGCAAACCTGAGATATCTATGGCCAGGAAAAAGTATATGTCCACACTGCTGGCAGCAAAAAAGAGATGGGAGTGGGGACAATGGGCTGACCTTACCGAGGCACTTGATAGCAAAAACATCAAGTCCTTGTGGAAGCTAATGGCTGAAGGTACACGCACCACTGATGATCAACTGCGGGCTGGTATACAGCCCGATAAACGGGTTACCCACTTTATGACACTTTTTAAGGAGGAGGCTCTAGGAAAGCGATTTGATAGGCTCCAGGAGACAGTGGATGTTTTCATGCCCCCCAACCCTCCACTTATGTGACAAGTGTGGCCCTTTCCCCCTGGGACCCTCTCTGTTTTACCCTAAGCGAAACAAAGAATGCCCGTAAACAAACCAAGAAAGGAAATGCTCCAGGACTGGATGATATTCCAGGAGATTTGTTTCTATCTAAACCTGAGGTCTGGGACCCTTACCTCAATCAATTGGTTTACACCAACATGAAGGGCAGCACAATTTCACCATCCTGCCAGGGTGCTACTATTATCCCAATCTATAACAAGCATTTGCAATGCAATGGGTCTCGCATTTGTGAAAGTCAGAGCTGTTGGCACTGTAAATGACAATGTGTTTTACATATTTTGTTTGTAGTGGAGTGATCATGTAGGAAAAAAGTGCAAGCTATACCAAATTATAGTAAAAAAATGCACAAGCTTCACGAAAACAGTGTTTATAATTGTATCTTTTTGCATGTATTAGAGAACGTTCTCTGACAAACGAATACCTGTATTTTGAACACGTATTTTGAAATGACTGGGTTAAAAACAAGCATTAGCAAACATGCATTTTTGCAAAGTTATTTAAAAGAAAAGAAAAGTATACAAAAAATAGAAACAAAATTAAAGGAGAGACTAGCCCTAAAGCCCTGATGTGCACTACTTCTCACTTGTAATCCGGTAAAATGGTACAGGAGAGACAATGGCTGAAGCAGGCTGGCCTATTGCTCAATGCTTTATGCAGAAGTATGCGGAAGCAAGATGCCATTGGCAATGTCACAGACCAGTGAAGAGGAAAATCTAAAGCCCATCTATATATTTATCTATGCATATATTTCTAGTTATGATTTTTATTTAATGCATGTCGGTGGCCAGACAGGTAAAACCTTTTCTCTCTAGGCTAGACGCAAACAAGGATCTATCTTATGGAGAGTTCTAACATCCTGAGATTTTTCAAATACTTTATGCTTATGGGAAGGGCGAATCCTAAAAGAAAGATATGCACCTGTTAAGATGACTGCACCATTTCCCACACCTTTCCACATGTTTAAAAGGGGCTATATGTTTGACGCATGTCTGTGACTCTCACAAACTACACCTAGCACTTCCCAAAGAGATCACACCCTTCTAACGAGGTACTTAAGAAGGTCTTTACAGTTACACTTTCATCACCAAAGTGCTTTACAACATCAACAGGAGTGTGAAATGCTATAAAAATGCAGCAACACAATTTACTATCAAATAAATCTAGCCTACTGTAACATACTTTTCTTAAATAAAATATTGTGGTCTTGTTGACAGACATTTGCAATCTGAAATTGATTTGCAATGATATGCCATATTAGCAAATAGTTTGCACTGACCGACATTTGAATATTGGTGACAGTATTTCTTGTGCACACTTGGTGCTGCTAGAAGCCCTGGGGAGGCACTGAGGCGACACAGAGAGCCACATTCGTGTGCAGGGTCAGAGTTGAATGCAGACTGAAGTACTCAGCAGAGCATGTCCAGAGATAGAGCTAAGGGAGCAACCATGGAGACCCAGGCAGAGATGGGAGATAAAGGGTGTAGAGGGCCATAAGAAACTCAGAGGCTGAACAGGCAGGCAGAATGAATCAAGAACTATACAGCAGAGAAAGAGAACACAGGCCACCAAGGTGGGAGGGGGTGTTTAAGAGCAGCAACTGGTTGAGCAGACACAGCCAATGGCAAGCGAAAGGATGAGCATGAAGTGGAATGAATTAGTACAACGTAGAAAACCCATGGTCAATATAGTTACTGGCACGAGACAGAGCAACATATGTGAGTTGGTAAGAAAGCACACTAGCAGAGGCCACGAGTAACCACAGACAGCATGGGCAAAGACAAAGGTGGATCATGGGGTGGAAAGATAAGCCACCATACCACACACCCGAGGCAGAGTCTGCCAAGTACCACAGACACAAGGTGCACAGGGAGAGAGTGTGAACAGTAGAGAGCGCATGCAGAGAGGACAGACCATGCAGTGTACAACCGTCTTTCACCGCTCAGGCTCCACGGAGTAGGCACTGCCATTTCTTTCAATAAAATCCTGCATTCTGGTGCACGGTACCTGCGAGGAGCATCTCAGGGACTCACTGCAGCCTTTTCTGACTAAGACCTTGTGCCCCGAGGGGTGCTGCTACCACGACAAATGTATGTTTGGCATTCCGTCCGGGCACCAGATATCTCCTTGACAGACCAGGTCCTCAGTATTCTTTTTCAACAATATTATTTAAAAGCCATGATCAACATGACTGTGCAAGAATCGGTTTCTTTTCAATATTATCAAGGCGCCATATTTAATGAACACTAGCATTCCATAAACGTTAGCAACGGCCACTGGGTGTTGCACATCCTCCAACAATGGAGAAAACAGCATTAAAGTGACAGCAACTCACCTATGATCCACACTACAGGAACCATTGATAAAACAACTATGAAAACGTTGAATCCGTACAATAGGCCTTTAGTTTTGGTGAGCTATGTTTGATTGAGCTGGAATTGACGCTATTCTAAAGTTACTTCCTTCACCATAATGATAAGCCTTATAAACCAGCTGATGGGGATAGGCGCAGCGACGGGAGATGGTGGTGGAGTGCACCACACGGAGAAGGGGTAGCGACAAACAGGGGCACGAAGACACGCAGCTGAAGCCATGTGGCTAGGAGCAGCGACGGCGCAATTAGGTGCTGATGAGCAGGGGCACCGAACACACAAGATAGGCTTGTAGCGCAGGGAAGAGCAGCAGTACAAAACAAGGAAGTGGTCCCTAAATAAAAAGGTAACAGCCCAGCAGCGGAACTAAACTGTAGTTGGTCGGTACTGCTTCCTGCAAAACTGAAGCAAAACGGAAGTGACATATCAACCACCAGCCAATCAATGAGTGAGATAAGAAGAGCAATCCCAGATGTAACCAATGGCAAGCGAAAAAACAAAGTTTTCACCACTAATACTGATTACTTGATGCCTCGGAGAGGCAGCGCATGCGCTGCCTATGCGAGACCTAAAAGAAGGAGGGCAGCAACAAACTATCAAACTACAGGCCTATTAGCTTGCTGGATAACAGCCAAAAAATATTCTGCAGACAGCGCCAGCTGCTAACTTGGCTTGCCAATAACCATATCCTGGAAGATGCCCAGGCAGGTTTCAGGAACAACATACGCACCACTGACCAGGCTTTTCATTTTAACGTTCTGTGTTGGAAGTTTGTCACCCTAGAGAAATAACACTTATATGTTGCCTTTATTGACCTTTGGTCAGCTTTCCATCTGGTCCCTAGGTATAGGCTATGGAGGGAGCTGGGAAACTATGGGGTTCCAGAGGATCTCCTCTGGATTCTTAGAATATTGCATACCAACACCTTTGCTTAAGTAAGGTGGAACAGAAAAGATCCCCATCAGAAGGGGGGACAAACAGGGCTGTGTACTTGACCCAACCTTATTTTCTTTGTATAGTAATGGAATGGTGAACTGGGTCTCTGCATTTGAACATGTTGCTCCACAACTTGCTGGTGTCCGGGTCCTAATCTTAATGTTTGATGATGACACAGTACTTATTTCCAGAACCCCCACGTGACTCCAGAAGGCACTGGATTCGTTTGCAGTTTCTGTAAAAACAGAGGCTTCGAAATAAACCAGATTTATGAGGATTAATCCTCAAAGGTCCTTTAGAGGAAAAATAACAAATAATGGCTCCGCGACAGAGCAGACTGCTCACTTCGACTATTTGGGCATAAGGATGTCAGATTCTCTAAAATGGGGGATGCAAATAGATAAGAGTAAGGTCGGACTAAACCAGCGCACACTCTTAATCAGAAGGAAACACAAGTCCGCAGCAGGAGGGACTGTGTCACCAGCCCTAAAATTCTATCAAGCCACCACAGTGTCAGTTGCCTTTTATGGGGCAGAGATTTGGGGCTATACTGATGCATCCATATTATCCATTGAGGAAAACAAATTTATGAAAGGTCTTCTCAATTTGCCACAACAAGCCCCATTGGTTCATTTGAGATTTGATCTAGCCCTTAACCCCATGCACTTGGTGTCTTTTCTCATACTATTGGTATATTGGGTGAGGGTTTAACTATTTGCAGAGGAGCACTCAGGGACCCGATTAATTGTCACAAACTCATCCCCACCCCATGGTTGAAGCATGTCAAAAAGCAGTTTGAATGTCTTAGTTTTGGAAACCTATGGATTACTCCTGATGAAGTCACTAAAGGTGATAAGCTGATCTTGAATCAAATCTACTGGTATCGGGCTTTGACTAGAACCTGGGTCAAGCACAGGGAGGGGTCTCTAACAGGTCAATTCCTGCCTCACAAATGCTCCCCCAATGTTTAATTCTTTTTGGACAAGATTTATCCCGCCGGGGCTAAACGTCTATATTTCCAGTTCATATCTGACTCCCACCCTTAAAATCCTTTACCTCGAGATGGTGCAAAATGGAGCGTGATCTAGAGACATGCACCTTTTGCCCATCATCAAAGGAACCATGGGCCCACTTTCTGCTCTTTTGCCCCAGATATTCAATTTTACGCAAAAAAATGATAATTGCATTGTGAAAGTTGGAGGGTGTAAGACACTATTGGGAGGCACTGCAAATATTGAAAAGTAACATGGAAGTTTCAGTAATATTTGTGGTCTCACGTTTTGTTTGGGGGTTTGGTCAATACGAATGAAAAGTCTACCATCAGGGAATCTGAAACCATTATTCCTGCAATTCATGTATGAGGTATACGTCTAACAAATCCTATAACAATAGCCTAAATTATTTTTACCAATTGATTTTAATCTTACCTCTTTTTATGTGAACTTTTAAAATGATTTAATAGCAGGTCAAGGTACTTAATATGTATGGACATTATGAGAGAGATAATCCTTCTCTTGGCGTGGTCGGGGTACTCAACATGGTAGACCACGTTATTGCCTAGTCTTAGGTTACTATGGAGGTTTATGTTGATAGAGGTAACTGTTTCCCCAGAGGTTCTCTACCAGGCTCATTGCATTGATTATTGTTTTTCATAATGTTTATTTATTATATTTGTCTGATCTATGTTTTATTTATTATAATGTATTTATTGCAACTGCACCTTTATTGTCATCAGACCAAAATAAAGTATATTGATGATGCTGGCTGGGGAGGAGGGAGTTGCAGGAAGTGAGGGGGAGAGGAAACAAACATTAGCAAAACAAATAAGTATTGCCTTCAACATGTGAGCAGGGGCATAGCTTAGTCAATAATGTTAGGAGGGTGTGGGTCTGAGATTTCCCAACAAGCAACATGGAGTACCCAACTAAAATTGGTAGAGCTGGCCAGGTTAATGGTCAGGGTTAGGAACTTTAGTTTTGAGTTACTTATAAAAGCAGGGTAACTTCAGCACATGGATAGATTGGAATTCTTGAACTGCTCTAGTCAGGTTCTTCGGCACAGCAATGTAGGAGAGGGAGGCCAAAGACAGTAGGCCTGGCACCCGAGCAGGCCTAACATAAGCAGACCAGACTTGGGGAGAGCAGCATGAGCTGGTCTAGGAGTAACCCATGAGTCCTGTCCTGCAGATCTTCAAAGAAGATGAGGACAAATACTGGATGATCCCAGTCAAGATCACCTGCTTAGAACCCATACCCAGATACACATCTTTGGTACCAACAGGCTGGTACACCATAGCAAGTATGCCTAATGCTTCTGAGAAAATGGAAATGTAATAAGTACAGCACATAATCTACTGTGTAAGCATCCCTCATATAACAGGTACAGCTGGGCATAAACAGTGCAAGTTTCCCTCCTTCACAGAATAAGTACAACACACCAGCTTGCGTTCAAGATTCACTCTCTCACAAATATCCTGTACTTTATCCTGCCCCGGGAAGTATTCCACGATGTGCAATGGAACGACGATAACTCACAGGCACTTACCGTTTGCTCCGGTGATTCCTGGGTGTCACGGATCCTGAGTTACGCCCCTGTCTGCTTCGGGGCCTCCGGAGCGGCCGGGCCTGGCACTCCTTGGCGGCGCCCGGGCTGGACGGGGCGCGGTGGCCGGCCCTTGGTGGTGGTGTGGAGTCGGTCGGAGGGGCCGATGTGCTAATAGACCGATTGCGGCCTCCCGGGCCTGGTCCGGCGGTCCTGCGGCCTGGTGTTGGGGAGCTGACTTCCATGGACGGGGTTAACCGTACATATGGCTCGTCTCCCCTTTGTTCTCCGGCCCGGCCATTTTGAGTTCCTCCGCCCGGACTCAGAGAACGGTGCCGGCGGCGTGTGGGGTGCCGGCGCATCGCCTTCTTCTGGTGGCTCCCCTTCCTGCCCTGGTGGCACCTCCGCTGGTGGTTGCCGGTATCCTGTTTTGCCCCGCTGATATCCGGGCGGGGGTCGGTGTTCGCAGCGGCCCCGCCGGGCTTCGAAGATGGCGGCCGGCCCCATGATTCTCGGCCTTGCGGGGACCGGCGATGCGAGTCCGCCGCGCGGCACGTTTGCTGAATACTGTAAAGGTGAGCCTACGCTCCGCGACATCCTCGCCGCCCTGCGCTCCTGGGGGGCACCCATGACCGCACCGACCGCTATCCTGGAGGGGGGTCCCTTTGTTGGGCCTGCCAGACCCCCCACGGTTTGTGCGGCTTCATCTCTGTTGTGTGCTGCTGGAACTTTCCTTGGGGTCGTGGACCTGGAGGCTGCTGATGGTGTGGATGTGCGGGGGTCCGCTGCCCTTCTTCGTCCTGTGCCTCCTTCTGCTCCGGAGGTTCCCCGGCTGGATCCCGTCTGGACCGACCTCGATGGGTTTCTTTTTCCTCTTTTGCCTCACATGGCCGTACGAAGATCCTGTGACGGTGCCGCTGGACCGGCTTTCTCCGTATTCTCATCGGAACTTTGCCTGCTTTGCTTGAAGTGGTTACTGTACTTTCTGGATCATCCGGGTCACGATCGCTACAACTTGAGTGTATTTTTGATTCGACTCCCTGTTATTCACCTCCTGTTTTATGTGATCTGGTTCCTGGTGCGCTGGACGATTACAGTTTGCGAAAAACGAGGACAGGGTTGAGCTGATCTTGCCTCTGTGGACTGTTATTTTGTGGTATGGTTGGGTGATCCGTTCATAATTGTATGATTATGTTTGCTACGTCTTTACGTTCCTGGAGCTTATCCGTGTGTTTATTATCTTCCCGTGGGCTCTGAGTATTTTCGGGCGGGGGGTGGGAGCTGAAGGGGTTTTGATTATGTGGCTCCTCTCCCGCTGTTTTTTCCCTGTTTCCCCTTCCCCCCCCCTTTTTTAATCTAAGTGATTCTTTCTTTCTTATATTTCTCTATATTTCGGGTTCTAATTAGGGCGACAGGCACGCTGCTGGGGGGTAGGCCATAGCCTTCTGCAGGGGTGCAGGGTGGGCTGTGCGGGGTGGTGGGGGGGTCTGTTTATTGTATCTTTCCCTGTTCCTCTTTTTGGTTCTATGGCTCTTATGTATCCCCTAATTTCGTGGCGCGGTGTCGGCACGTAGCCCCCCGGGGTGTTTGTGCTGGCATGGCCCTTTTGGTATGTCTGCTGTCACGGTTTACTACGCATTCATTTCTCCTGTTGCCACTAGTTCCATGTGCCGAATTAGTATTGGGTGCTTTGTTAGCCGTGGGGGGCGTGCACTGACGCTGCGCCCTCACTTTCCCCCTCCCCTTTTTTTGATGTCCTCTTCCTCCCCTTTTTTCCTTTTCCCCACCCCATTTTTTTTTCCTCCCTTGGGTTGTTGTAACGGAGGGCTTTTAGTTTTGTAAACGTATTTTTCGCTGTTTTATTATTCTGTTCCCTGATAGTGGTGGGTGGGTGTTGAGCAGCGATTGTGATTGTTCTTGATGTGGGACTCACGTTCTGCCTTTGCCAAAATGTATTGCTCTGTTGGTCTTTTCCTGTATTCGAGACTTCGGCTTGCTCACGGCCCACCACGGCCCTCTGGACTTTACAGATTGACATTATCCTGTGACACCCTTTTTTTCAATTATAAAATTAACCTACTTTTATCCTGTCCGTGATGGCGACTCAAAGACTTGTTGCCTTTGCCTTTCATATGAGCTATTTAGAAATCCTGTTGTCTCTCCTGTGTTGCCTCGTATGTTTCTTTATTGTGGTGGCCGGCCCGGTGGGTTGTAGGCCCGTATCTGTGCGCGCCTTCTGTACAATAAAGGTTTTAATAAAAAAAAATTAAAAAAAAAGATTCACTCTCTCACAGAAAAGGTATAGCACACTATTCACAGTTTTAGCATCCAATCCTCAGAAAATAGGCACAGCAGCAGAAGTGCAATCATCTGCCTCATAGAAAAAGTACAGTCCACTGTCATCAGTGCAAGCTACCCTCACATAACAGGTACAACCGGGCTTCAGCAGTGCAAACCTCTCTTTCTTCAAACAGGTACAGCATGATAACAGCAGTACAAGCTTTTATCTCTGACAGATAAGTTCTACCACTACATCAGCAAAACAAGTTTCCTATATATAACAGGTACAGCACAGTCTACCTCAACAGTACAAACAACCTTACCTATTTGACGTGTATGCCTCAGTATGGTTGCGTAGATTGGTAAGTGTATGGATGGCTGAGTGGGTAAATGGTTAAATGTGCATTAGGTAAATCAGGTGAATTGCTGAATCGCTATATGAGTGGATAGAGGTTTGGGTCATAGGATGATGGAGTGGATTGGTGAGCTGTTGGGGGAGTCTGGATGGCTAATGAATTTACATTTGGATGATTTTTGAATTTGTGTGGATGGATGAAGAATGTAGGTTAAAGTATGATGTCTGTGGATTTGTGCGAGCGATGGTACGTTTGTGTGTTTATAAGTGGATTAACCATCACTTTGTGTATGACGTATACATGCAAGTTTATGGTGTATGGGTGAATGTATGTGTGGACAGATCATGTGGGAATGCAGATGGATCCATGTACCTTGGAGCTGTTCTCTTTGGCGCATGGTGAGCTGTAAAAAGGGCTTGTGACCTTGCTAGGTAACAAAACACTGTGAATCACTGTAATAGGACAGCACATCATCTAATACCATTGGAAATACTGATAATACAAAATGATGGTTGCCCTGAAATTACTGGCTTACAGATAGGAATATTACACAAAACTCATAATTTAAAGAATAAAAGTGATCCATCTCAGAATGAGGCATAAGGTGTGATAGCGCTGAAAATAAAAGGGTGACATACATATTCCAAGAAGTGAGACATCTCGAAATGAGGCATAACATGCGGTAGCACTGGAAATAAAGGGGTTGACATGCACATTCCAAGTGAGCCATCTCAGAATAAGATATAACATTCAGTGGTACTGCCAATAAAGAGGTTGACATGAAAACTCCAAGAAGTGAGCCATCTCAGAATGAGGTGTAATATGTGGCAAAACTGAAAGGGGTGACATCCACATTCCTAGACATAGCCATCTCAGAATGATGTATAACATGCAGTAGAACTGGCAACAAAGAGATGACATACACATTCCAACAAGTGAGCCATCACAGAATAAGTTATAACGTGGTAGCCTGAAATAAAAGGGTGACATGCACTTTCCAACAAGTGAGCCATCTCAAAATGTGGTTTAACATACAGTGACACTTGTAACAGAGGGAGTGACATAAACATTCCAAGAAATGTGCCATCTCAGAATAAGGTACTACATGCGGTCACACTGTAAAACAAGTATTGGCATAGCCAATAGGTCTCGCCTTTGGGACCTTATAAGTGTTTAGACATGCAGCAGTTAATGTTGCTGCAGTAAGGATATTGTGCTGCAAAACTAAATACTTATAAGGTCCCAAAGGCGAGACCTATTGACTATGCCAATGATTGTTCCTAGACGCTAGGGAGATTATAGTAGAAACATTTGACTGGTCAATGTGACGTGGTAATCTCAATAAAGTGCCACAGGCCAACTCTCTGACGGACTTTCCTACATGTGGCCATCTCGCACCAGCCGGAAGTTTTCACAGAACACAAAGAGCCTAGGGGAACAATCTCAAAAATATTGAGTCAGAAGAAACGTGGCAGCATTATGCAATGAATTGCCTCGCCAAATACTTTGCATTTTCTGTTACATAATTCTTACTAGCAAAGACTCAATAACACACACCTAGGACTGGCCTCAAAAACATTCACCCGGAAAAGAGACGTTGTTTTCTGATCTCTAAACTAGAGGTCAGGCACTAAAACTAGACGTAACAAAGCTAACCACCGACCACGCTATCTCGCCAAAAACATTCTTCAGTCCACTCCTGCATTGAGAATGTACGAAGCCCAGACCTGCAGATGTGTACTTGCTCTTTGAGAGTGTGCACGGTGTTTGTAAACATGATCCCCACGCACTAGCATAACTGCTGTCAATCGGCGTAGTTTTCAAGGCAGACGTAACGTAACCAGTTTAGACGGCAGGTTCCAATGAGTGCAGACTGCGTGCGCAGTATCACGCAAGGCTGAGCTCACGACAAAGGGAAAACGTGATAGTGTGGATAAATGTTGCAAAAGAGATAAGAGAGAGACGTTGGCCAGCCTAGCTCACTCACATCAGAGGATGCTGTTTCAAAAGCAAACGGAAGAACATACTCGTAAAGTGTGAAAGTTAGCATGATATGACATTACATGTCAAGTGGTAAAGATGTCATTTCCCAACTAACACTTTCAAGAAAGGCAAGCCCGGGAGTGGTGCACGCGCGCACTCTAAAAGGAATTTTTTTAAAAGCATGGCAAAGGTGCGTGCCTGCGCGCGCAGCCTGCTCTTTTTCAAAGCATATACTTGTGCTTGTGGCACGCCACTGCGCACTCCCGCAAGCTGTATGATACCACAAGCATGAGTATGTGCTTCTAAAAAGAGCTGTATGACGGCTAAAGGTCTCCTATGAATCACATGCGCGCTGCATAGGCGAGACCTAAAAAGGGAGTGACATACACATTTCAAGAAGTGATCCATGTTAGATGGAGTGAACAGTCATAATATCGAATTTTTAATATCGAAATGGCAAAATATTGAGTTTTAAATATCGAGTGGACATAATATCGAGTTACAAAAATATAGTGGTGCAGAATATTGAAATTCAGGTAAGAAATATCAATTTTTATAATATCGAAGTTAGTAATATCGACAGTAATATTATAGTTGTTAAAAATATCGAGTTTTTTTTACAGTCTTTTAAGTGTTAGTATATGTGTTAAAAGTATGTATTATTTTTGTAATGTATGTTTACAATTTTTTTAAGTAATGAATTTTATGTTATTTAATTTTTGCGTAATTTAATTCCGTAGCGGGTTGTAGGTTTATTGGGGAATAGGATGGGAAGTAATTTAATTATAGTAAATTAAATATTAATTTTTAGGAATTATTAATTATTTTTTACTTAATTTAGCGTTTTAGTTCTGTAGCTCGTAGTGGGTTTATAGGGGAGTAGGGTGAGAAGTAATTTAATTGTAATTAAGTAAATATTAATTTGTGTTTATTGGAATTGTATCATTAATTTATTGTTAATTATTTATTAACTGGTAATTAGTTGTTATTAATTGTAATTAATGTATTCATTGATTAATTGATCATTATATTAATTGTATTAATTTATTATTTGGAGCGGGTTGTGGGTTTATAGGGGAATAAGATAGAAAATAATTTAATTGTAATTAAGTAATTATTTATTTGTATTTATTTGTATTGATAATGTATTGTTAATTATTAATTGGTAATTATTTTTTAATAATTGGTAATTAATTTTTATTCATTGATTAATTGATCATTATATTAATTGCATTAACTTATTATTTGGAGTGGGTTGTAGGTTTACAGTGGAATAGGGTGGGAAGTAATTTAATTGTAATTAAGTCATTATTGAAATTGTTTTTGTGTATTGATAATTAATTTACTGTTAACTAATTATTAATTCGTAAAAAAGAGTATTACTTATTAATTTTTGGTATTTAAAATCGATGTGTTGTTAATTAATTATTAATAGGTAATTATTTTCATCATTAATATTTATTGGTGTTTATAATTAATTAAATATTAAATAATTTGTCATTGGTAATTCATTTTTATTAATTTTGTATTGGTATTGATAATTAATATATATATATATATATTTAATTATAAAATCATTACTTTCCCTACTGTTGCACTCACTTGAGTGGGAATAGTAAATTATTCCTACCCGCTATCCAACACTTTCCCTAAAGTTGCACTCACTGGATTGGGAATAGTAATGTTTACCCCTACACTATCCAACACCTTCCCTACTGTTGCACTCTCTGGAGTGGGAATAGTAATTTTTACCCCTACACTATCCAACACTTTCCCTTCTGTTGCACTCACTGGAGTGGGAATAGTAATTTTCACCCCTACGCTATCCAACACTTTACCTACTGTTGCACTCTCTGGAGTGGTAATAGTAATTTTTACCCCTATGCTATCCAACACTTCCCCTACTGTTTACCCCTACGCTATCCAACACTTTTCCTACTGTTGCACTCACTGGAGTGGGAAAAAGTAATTTTTACCCCCACGCTATTCAACACTTTCCCTACTGTTGCACTCTCTGTAGTGGGAATAGTAATTTTTACCCCTACACTATCCAACAGTTTCTCTACTGTTGCACTCACTGGAGTGGGAATAGTAATTTTTGCACCTACGCTATCCAACACTTTCCCTACTGTTGCACTCTCTAGAGTGGGAATAGTAATTTTTACCCCTATGCTATCCAACACTTTCCCTACTGTTGCACTCACTGGATTGGCAATAGTGATGTTTACCCTCCCGCTATGCAACGCTTTCCTTACTATTGCACTCACTGGAGTGGGAATAGTCATTTTTACCCTCCGGCTATCCAATGCTTTCCCTACTCTTGCACTCACTGGAGTGGAAATAGTCATTTTTACCCTCCCGCTATCCAACGCTTGCCCTACTGTTGCACTCACTGGAGTCGGAATAGAAAATGTTACACTCCCGCTATCCAACACTAAAAATATTGAATAGTTTTTAATATTATTAAGTTAACATATATATGTAATACAAAATAAAAATGCATGTTTTTTCTCAAATTTACATTAATTATGTATTAATATTAAGGTTATTTAAGTATTTTTAAGTATGTTTTACTTAATTATATTCATTATTTCATTATTTTACATTACTTTTAAGACATTTAAAAAATTTGATATTTTAACAAACTATATTATTTACAACGATATTTTGGATTCAATATTTTTGTACTTACCTGTTTGTAGATAGGAAGTCGATATTCTGTCATTCTACATTTTTTCATTGATATTTTGGCAGGTCAATATTTTGCTCCTCGATATTCTGTCAGTGATCCGTTAGATCGGTGGTTCCCAAACTGTGCGCCACGGCGCCATGGTGCACCGTTAAGAGTAGCTAGGAGCGACGCACATGATGAGGGGAAGACAGCAGTTTTTCTACACAGGAGACCGCCAAAAACATCCACTTCGTAGAAATAATAACTTTATTAATCCACATAGTAGCGCGCACTACACAAGCCAATCAGTCCATTTTCTAGGTTTATAACCTCACATCAAGACACTAGGCGTATCGAGCACTTAACACACACACACACACGCGTACTAACTGGCACCCATGCAGCAGCTTCAGGAAAGAGGAGCGCGTTCATCCCGATTAACCAGTAAGCAAGTGGGGCAGCGTTTTTGTTGCTTCGCACAAGGGAAGACTCTTTCGATAAAGATAAGCACGGAGAGGGAGGGCGTATATTGGTACCCAGAAGGTTTGCAAAATTGTGTGGACAGAGCTTATAGCGGAACGCATAGCGTTTAAAAGGCATGCTTAAGATTATACGACCATACGGAGATAGTATAAGTGTCCATGCATAATGTGCATTGGAGACACGTTAACTAACCACAGTGCTGAGAGCGAGCACAAACGTAGAGACACATTTCACGCTATGCTAAAAAATCACACTTGCACAACGAAAGCGATGCGCATGATTTTTAAGTAGGACACTTACTAACTTTTCACGTTGCTGAAAGTGAGCACATTTTAAGAAACCACGAGGAATGTGGTGGTGGTTACAGTGTATTTGGTCGAGAACCTCCTGAATAAAGGAATGTAATGTTTTACTTTTTCTAGACTTTCCCCTGAAGAAGTCAACGAGCCGAAATGCATTGGGAGGGGAGAAATCGCATTATATAATGCAGATGTGATGCATGTTGGGATTTGAAGTTTCAATTGGAAAGCACCATGAAACAATGTTGAAATTAAAGAAACCAGTTCAAGCAAAAAAATGGTGTAAAAATAGGATTTTCTTTGGATTCATTGTTACTGTAGACACCGCAATTTGACCTGTGCCCGAGAAGACACCCCATGGAGGTGGGGTTGCGACCACAGTGATCTTACACTCCTGAGCGGGGAGTGATTCCTAGAAGCACAGCACAACAGCCCACAAAGGGGAAGTTACAAATGCCTCCTGCATAATCCGGGAACATGGTTTGGCCCAAGAACACACTGCCGCCAGGCAGTGTGTTTGTTTTTTGTTTGTGCTTTCACGCGTTGTAGCCTCAGGATAAGCAGCAATGTTTGACAGCGTTATTCCTGCCCGTGTTCTGCCGCGCCTCTGGGGAGCCTCTTCAAAACAAGTAGGTAGGAGGGCTGACACTGCTCGCTCATTTACTCATTTATTTTCACATGTCGAGTTTGAAAGGGACAAAAATTAACGGGTACTGTTTGAAAATGTGCAGTGGTCTGCAGTCTTGCCAAACAGGACAGCATCCTTAGTGAACACGGCGGCTCGCTGAAAAAATGACGCAAGCGGGTACATATGTGTGACATTTCTGGTGTAGTAAAGCTTCCTGGGGTGCAAGTGTCATGTAGGGGGGAAAACATGGACTCGTAACATTTTCATCGAGATAAAAATTGCTGACTGTTGTTCCCACACTTTGTTCGTGTGAAGAAACGCGCACTGGATTTTATAAGC
The DNA here is from genome assembly GCF_964261635.1 of Lissotriton helveticus. Classification (NCBI taxonomy): domain Eukaryota; kingdom Metazoa; phylum Chordata; class Amphibia; order Caudata; family Salamandridae; genus Lissotriton; species Lissotriton helveticus. The sequence continues at coordinate 130,411,649 of NC_136070.1, read as the reverse complement.
CAGAAATTTCAGTGAGCAAACTCGCTGTGGAAATAGGCCTCATTGCAGCCAGGATTAATTGCCCAGCCCCAGTGTGTACTACCCTATTTCTTACACTAGCACTTCCTTACTACCTCAGACGAGACATCACAGTGCTAATATAAATTCCAATCAGACTGCAGCAACCTGGGCATCGGAGAGGCTGCTAAATCACCCCAGACTGGGCCATGTGTTTTATTTCTGGGAAGAGGAGTGCGCAGAGGGATGAGAAATAAAGGAAACTGAAAGTGACACCAAGACTTTCCATCTGAGAAAACAAGGGCAAGCAGCAGGTGGAAGAAGGAATACACAGGGGTAAAACAGTGTGAAAGAATCAAAGGGGAAGAGAATGAAAGCTGGACATAAAGCAGAAAGAGGGATGCAAAAGAATGTTTGAAGAGGAAATCTAGCAACAAGATTTGGAGAAACAATAGAAGATGCTTTTAGCAGGCGCTTTCATAATTGAATGTTTCACAAAGCATCATTAACTGACCTTAAAACAGATACAGCAGAGGTTGCAACAATGCAAGATTCCTTTAATGCACAGAACAGGCACGCATATAGCTGCTCTTTGGCTCTTTTTTGAGCTTTTAGTAGTGCATTCTTGGGCTTGTAGTTTGTCTTTTTTACATACCTTCATTGGCTTCATTCCAATTAATTTCAGGGAAAAAACTGGAAGTACTCCTGAGGTCGGGCTTACATCCTCCCACCGGTAAAAAATGGTGGGGAGCCACGGCCAACTGACAATTAGGTCAAGGGAGCCAAAGGTCGAAAAAGTTTGGGAACCACTGGGCTAGATGGAAGTATAACATGCGGTAGCACTGGTAATAAAAGAGTTGACATACAGATTCCAAGAAGTGAGCGACCTTTAAATGAGCTACGACATGCATGAAAATAAAGGGGAAGACATGCATATTCCAGACGTGAGTTATTTTGGAATGAGGTATAACATTCAATGGTACTGAAATATGAGGATGACATGCATATTCAAAGAAGTGAGACATCTCCGAATGAAGTACAACATGCAGTAGCACTGAAAATAAAGGGGTGACATTCATGTTGAAGGAAGTAAGCCATCTCGGAACGAGATTAACATGCAGTAGCACTAACAATAAAGGGGTTGACCGGGACAGTCCACGCATGAGGTATGAGGTATAACAGGCAATGGCACTGAAAATAAAGGGGTTGACATGCACAGTCCACGTATGAGATATGAGTTATAACATGCAGTGGTACTGAACATAAAGGATGACCCACACATTCCAAGAAGTGAGCCATCACAGAATGAGGAAGAACACGCAGTGGCACTGAAAATAAGGGGGTTATATGCACTTTATAATTCTAAGATTGGATATACACAGATGTGACTCTAACCAGGGTGTTAACCAAGTGACCAGTTATCAGAACACTACACCAGTTACTACAGGCGTCAGCGCCCGACTGGCACTGCCAGGCCCTGACCCAACTCTGGAAATATTCGGGGGTGTTCCACCCCTTACGCTCCTGCACACTAGGTACTGCTGGAGGGACATTTGCATAATTTGGATGCTGGTTCAAAGCAACTGATCCATTGTAGCCTCTCTATCTAAGGTGAGGTGCTACGAAAACATGGAAACAGCGCAAACTGATCATGTCAGGCAGCCTCCTCTCTGACTATGAATCTTGTCCAGTTTGAGACATGGGCAGAATCGATCCAAATTCGCCCATTGGGTACATCGCGCTTTTATATAATGTGAGTAATGTAAGAAGTTGCGTTGCCCATGGCCCGGAAACATTCAGAATGCCCCTTGGCTAATAATACCTCCCTGCATAGTTTCAACCATGTCTGGAAGCGCCCTTGCGTAGTCCTTATGATTATAAATGCTTCCCCTCACAGCTCGACAATTGTACATACTTTTTGCACATAGTTCTCTATCCTATCCGCTGTGTAAAACGATGTTATTATTTACACATAGTGTCATTTATTTTGCGCCTAACCTACTCCTATTGTAAACTGCTTTGACGACTTTGAGGTATACTTACATATTATATTGTTTTCATCCACATTCCCAATATAGCGCTTTGACACGCTTTTATAATCTGGTCCATGGCCCGTGCTGCATAAAGTTCTCATGCTAGCCAGCAAACGTTCTATGTGAATGCCCCCGAATGCTATGATTACGTTTGGGAATCCCCATTACTCTTAGTCTTACTCGTCCTCGGCCCAGTCATCACTCATGAGGTATTCCACAGACAGGAAACAAATCAGGAAATGCTTTTAGGCTCCACCCCTCCTCCTGCCAGGTGCTATATCAGACATAACCACCAGAAGCACATCCTGACACACCAAGCAACAAAGGCCTGGACAGGGAGGGAGGGTGGGAAGTATGACTGAGTCGAGGACGAGTAGGACTAAGAGTAATGGGGATTACCAAACGTAATCATAGCATTATGTTATGTTATGTTATGTTATTTAATGGTTTTATATAGCGCTCGGCTACTCCGAGGAGTATCCCGGCGCTTTAGAAAAAAAAACAGATGCGGCTGTTGGGAGCAGAGAATGGGCAGGAAACTATTGCTCAAAGAGCCAGGACTTTAACTCCTTCCTAAAAGTCAGCAAATTCGAGGCTTTCCTCAAATGAGCTGGCAAGGAGTTCCAATGCTTGGGTGCCAGAAAACGGAAGGAGCGACCCCCGATCCGGGCCCGACGTATGGATGGAACAAGTGCCAAGGCCAGAGAAGCTGACCTCAGCGTTCTGGCCGGTATGTAGAAAGCCAGTAGCTTTCTAATATATTTTGCTCCAGAGTCGTGCAGTGCCTTGAAAGCGAGTGTAAGTGCCTTGAAAGCCACCCGTTTCTTAATAGGAAGCCAATGCAATTTTTCCAATAACTTTTTTGCGCTAGTTCTACGATGGAGGCCATAGATGGCTCTAGCAGCCAAATTCTGCACTACCTGTATGCGCGAAAACAAGTAATCAGGCATGCCCAGGTAGAGGATGTTGGAATAATCCAGGCGGGAGCCTATCAAGGCCTGAACAGTGACTTTTTGATGCACCAGGGAAAGCAAAGGAAGAAATTTCCTAAGCATTTTCAAAATGCCAAAGCACTTTCCAACAAGACCCAGGATCTGAGGTTTCAGAGTAAGACCCTCATCGATCTGCACTCCCAGATTCTTTGCCTTGGTGTAAACAGCCGATAGAGGAAACATGGCAGGAGGCCACCAAGACTGCCATCTGGGATCGGCGGCACAGCCTAAAAACAGCAGCTCCGATTTATCGGAGTTGCATTTGAGGCTATGATGTTCAAACCACTCAAACACTGCCCCAGACAGCCTCTGATCTGCACGCTGTCAAAATCCGAGCCTTTCTTGCAGGTGAAGAGAAACTGGGTGTCATCAGCGTAGGAAACGATCTGGGCACCAAAGGACTCCACCAAGGCCGGCAAGGGTGCCAGATAGATATTAAAGAGGGTGGGGCTCAGGACAGAGCCCTGAGGCACCCCGACCTCCAGTGGCGTCCCTCGTCCTCGACCCAGTCATCACTCATGAGGCATACCAAAGCAACCCCCAAACAGGCCTTTGGCAACCCAAACACAGCAAAACACAGACCAGACACAAAGGAGTGCAGCAAGTGAAAAAAGTTTAATAAACAAAACAGAACTCAGAGTGGAGGGGGAACCCCCACAGCCTGCAACACCCCACGACCAAAATTGGTCCGGTCAGACAGGGCACAATTCAACCTGTAGTGCCTCACAAACGTGGACTCTGAGGCCCAGGTCCCAGCCCGACAAATCTCATCAAGAGACACACAATGGTAAGCAGCCCAGGAGGCAGACACGCTCGAGTGGAACGCGCCTGAACACCCGCCGGACAAGGCAATCCAGCACCAAGGTAGGCAAGAGTGATGACAGCCTTAATCCAGTGACCCAAGGTGAGCCTGGAAGCAGCCTTACCAGCCAATCCAAAGGTGACAAAGAGAGAGTTAGAAGAGCGACACAGTCCACAGTCTCCAAAGGCTTAAAGGGGGAAGACTGCAAAACACCCAACACCAAGGAGAGATCCCAAGGGGGCACCAGAGAACGAACAGACGGGGAAGAAAGAGAAAAACTACGAAACAGACGAGAAACCAACAGGCCATCCGAAGGAAGAAAAGAATCCGGGTCCCAGAAGGCCCGGATAGCAGCCCACTGGCCCCTCAAGGAAGACACAGCAAAGCGCTTCTGAAAGCCATCCAGAAAAAACTGAAGGACAGAAGACACAGGGCAAGAGGTAGGAGACAAACCAGACGAGGAACACCACCCCGAGAAAGACGACCAGTGCTTCGAGAAGGAAGACAAAGTAGACGGCCTACGAGAGGCCTGCATCACAGAAATTATGTGGTCGGGCAGACCACGGACCCCAAGAGACAACCGTTCAACCTCCAGACCGCCAAGGAGAGGGGAACCAGAAGAGGGGACGGGGACCTCAGAGGAGAGGGGCAGCAGGGCAGAAACCAAGGAGGGCCCACCACTAGGCCCAGCAGCAGAGGAAACCAGGACCTCCTCGGCCAGTGCGGAAGAACAGCCACCACCTGAGCCCCCTCCTGCTGAACCTTCAGCAAGAAGGCAGGAATTAGAGGAAAGGGAGGAAAGGCATAAAGAAGCCAAGGAGGCCACCGGAGAGACAAGGCAACCACCCCCCAGGTGCCCACCTCCGGAGACCTGGAGCAGAACAGGGGAACCAGGGCATTGGACCGGAAGGCGAACAGGTCCAGACCCGGAGTCCCGAACCTCAGGCAAATCAACCAAAAAGTCCGGGGAGCCAGGCACAAGGACAGAGATGAAGGAAACCTCCGGCTCAACAAATCCGCCACCACGTTGTCCACACCTCGAATGTGCTGAGCAGACAGGGCCAGAAGATTCTTCTCGGCCCAATCCGAAATGGAGCAGGCCACCAGATTCAGGGAAGAACTGCGGGTCCTCCCCGGTGATTGATATAGGCCACAGACACGGTGTTGTCCGATCTCACCAGGACATGGCAACCCCTCAGATGAAGATGGAAAAAGCGGAGCGCCCTCTCCACCGCAGACAACTCCCTCCAGTTGGACGACCTGCGAGACTCCAACGGGAGCCAACAAGCCTGCACAGCCCAATGGTCCAGAGTCGCCCCCCAGCCGGAAGCGCTGGCATCTGTGGTCACAACCAGAGGAGGAGGCAGACGGAACAACATCCCCACGGAAAGGTGGAAAGGATCCAGCCACCACTGAAGAGCAGACACAATGTCCAGAGACACGGGCACAGGAACCGCATAATCCAGGACAGGAAAGGGGACCCACCGCTGCACATGCCACAGCAGAGGGCGCAGATGAACCATGGCCCAGGGCACGGTGAAGACAGAAGCAGCCATGTGGCCCTGAACCTCCAGCCACTATAGGAGGGGAGCTGAGGCTTGTGACAACAACCTCCTCAGCAAAGACTGAAGGCGACGAATCCGGGCCTCCGGCAGGAACACTTTGCCCAACACAGAATCGAACACAGCTCCGATGAAAGTCCTCCGGGTGGCAGGCTCCAGGTGGCACTTCGGCAAGTTGATCAAGAACCCGTGTTCCCTGAGCGTAGTCATGGTCAAGAGAAGGTGGTGAGACATGACCTCCAGGGACAGAGCCTGAACCATCCAGTCGTCTAGATACGGAAACACAGACACCCCCAGGAGATGGAGATGGGCCACCAAGGGAGCCACCACCTTGGTGAAAACCCTGGGGGCAGACCGAAGACCAAAGGGAAGGACGCAGAACTGCCAGTGATGACCCTCCAGGCAGAATCGCAGGAAACGCTGATCCCTCACAGCCACCGGGACGTGCAGATAGGCATCCTGGAGGTCCAGAGTGGAGAACACCCAACCCGACTGGATCAGCGGAATAATCCTCTGGAGAGTCTCCATCTTGAACGGAATCTTCCTCACGAACACGTTCAGTCCCCGAAGGTTGATGACCACATGGAAGCCCCCCGTGATCTTTGGCACCACAAAGATGATGGAGTAGACGCCCAACCCCCGCTCCGCCAATGGAACATGGACAACTGCAAGCTTGCCGACCAAAGAACGGACACCGTCCAACAAGGCCCGACGGCGGGAGGCATACCGAGGAGAAGGGGTCACCACCTCCCCAGAGGGGGGAGGGGGGACAAGAACTCGATCCGGTAGCCCCTCGACAAGACATCCAGCACCCATCTTTCCGAGGTCGTCAGGTGCCAAGCAGGAAGGAACCTGCGAAGTCTCCCACCAACCAGAGGCGGAAAACCAGCGAGAACGTCCCCCAGGGTGGCATAGTCAGGAACGCTGCGGACCAGACCCGGCACCCCTCTGGGACTTCTTCTGAAACTTCCGGGAAAAAGACAGGCCAGTGCCACGCTGATTCCGAAATGAGGACTGCTGAAACCTGGAAGGCTGTCGGAAAGTCCTGGCACCAGAGAAGGAGGAACCCCCTCGGGGCGGAAGATCACGAAAGGACAAATAATGCTTGCGCTCCTTGAAGACCTTGTGCAGCTTCTCCTCCAGTGAGTCACCAAACAGACGGGCACCAGAGAAAGGCAGCCTCAAAGCAATGGAACGCTGGGCCGCGTGCGTCTTCCAATCCCGCAGCAACAGGTTACGACGGGCAGCAATAGAGGAACCACAGGACATAGCAGAAGCCCTCACAGAATCAAAGGCGATGTCCAACAGGAATTCCGCGTGGCGCTCCATAGACTCCAGCAACTCCGGACAACTGGCACCCTCCTGCATGGATGAGAACAGGGACTTGAAATCGGTCAGCAAAGACTGGGCAACATATGCCCCATAAATGCCAGAACGAATAGCCAGGTGAGAAGCGGCATAAGACTTCTTCAGGGCAGAATCCACCTTTTTTTCCACACCGTCCTTCAGAATGTTATCATCTGCCATGGAAGGACGACCCTCAAGACTGGCCACAACAGAGTCCACAGCAACCGAATCAGGCAAATTGTCCGCTATATCCAGCAAGGGATAAAGCTTGGACATAAACCTGGGCATGGAAATATGATCCGGGTCCTTCCACTACTTCAGCAGGACATCAGAAACAAAGGGATGCACCGGCAAGGAAGAAGCAACAGGCTTCTGAAACTGCGGCAAGATAGAATCCTGAGAGGAACCAGGCGCAGAATCATCCGGGAACCCCATGTTAACCCGCACATGGGAAAGGACGTCAGGCAAGAGATCCTTGGAAATGTGCTTTCCCTGAAGCTCAACAGCAGACAGAGAAGACTCATCAGACTCATCAGAGGAGGAAATGTCAGAATAAAGAGCAGCAGGACCAGAAAGACCAGCAGTACTCCTCTTGGTTGCCTTCATAACGGAAAGAGTGTCCAGGATAAGGCGCTTAATCCGGTCATCATCACCCTTCTTGGCATGCTTCACAGGAGGGGGTGGGGAGTCCCCACTGGTATCAGGGGAAGAGGGAGGCACAGGGGAGGAATGCTTCCTCTTGCGATGGTGCTTGCCCATAACGAATACACCCAAGCACAAAGCAGTAACAAAGAATGAACACTACAAAGAAAACACCTCCTCCCAGAGGAGATATATATATGCAGGGCACACCCCACCAATCACCCCCCCACCCCCCACAGAGAAGACACCAGAGGCCCCTCACTGGATGAAAAAACGACCAATGCACAATAAAAAACAGGCAGGGAAGCAAGCCCCCGACCCCCCAGCCAACCACAAACAGGCCCGAGGAAAAAGGGGGAGGGGCGGGCAAAATGAAACCGCGGCCAAACAGCCGGCGCAGTAATTTGAAGGCAAATTCTGCCGTAGGGAAGAGAGATACCACTCACCAGCCCACCGCCAACCGTCCCAAAGTCCGACGTCGCCAGGACGAACAGAAATGTCCACCAAGGACCGGAGCGCCGGAGCCCACCCGGGCGACCGCCCCTGAGAAGCGCCCGGTAAGTAAGTGAACACCGCGCATGCGCGAACACCCTCGCACATGCGCGGACACAGAGAGCAGCCCGGGCGTCCTCACGGAGCAGCAGAGGAAGCCCGGCGAGAGGACCAGCAACGACCCGGGTCCCCCGGAGAGAGGGCAAGAGCACAGCAACCCCCTCATCCCCCCCCCCTCACTGCAAGAGAAAACACCGGAGGAGACACCCCGGCCGCCACTCACAGAGAGGGCCAGGCGCGATCTGAGAGACCAAAGGGGAGTAGCGCGCCACATAGCAATCAAGCGCACACAGCCCCTACTTGCACGGTGACAGCAAGAAAGCAGGTCATCACCACCAAGGAACCCCTCGCACAGCAGGAGAAACCTCAGGGTAACAGCAGCAGGAACAGACATCAGGGCAGCAGCAAACCAGGAAGACCCGAGAAGCCAAGCAGGCCAGGTCACCTGAGCCCAGGAGGAGACAGGGAAGCCCAGCAGCCCCACTCCAAGGAATCCCACGACGGTCCATGGGAGCCCCCCAGAGCCCAGCAGAGGAGGATCCACAGGACAGGAAGCAGGTAAGTGCCCGGCACTCACCCAAGCGTCTCCCATCAAGTAGTCCACCGACAGGAAACAAAACAGGATGTGCTTCTGGTGGTTAGGTCTGATGTAGCACCTGGCAGGAGGGGGGGTGGAGCCTAAAAGCGTTTCCTGTTTTGTTTCCTGTCTGTGGAATACCTCATGAGTGATGACTGGGTCGAGGACGAGGGACGTAGAGGTAACAAATGTTCCAGATGCTCTGTTTGGTGACTAATTTACAAGACTGGTATGGAACAGCCCTATGATTTTGGCAGGAAATATCATATACTGTTTCTGCTATTTTCTGGGAGTGGTGAACCTTTCTCTCCTCGGATTGGTACGTTCAACCTACTTGCCTGGCTTATGGCAGATTTGCGAAATTGGCCAAGCTGATGGAAAAGAGGAAATAGCAATTTGTTGGTCTAGGGCACCGGAACTACGTCGCTAGTATGGACTAAAGCCCTGAATATGAGTGTATCGGTGTTTTCCGGTTTCCCTGTTATCCTGCTTTCCAGTGTTTTACAACCACTATGCAGACTCCTGTTTGCACAGGGCTTGGAATTTCGAGTTGGGTGTTATTTACGACACTGATCACTGGGTATGTTAAATACCTCAATATTTTATAAAAATCGACAGGTCAAGAATGTCGAAATTTTTAACAGGGGAAAAGCATACAGTATTTACCATACTAGGTAGATTTTGGTGCATTAAACACCAAACTACCCATGTTATTCCCCAATAAATCCTAATAGACGCTATTTATCGCACTCGATAAATAACGTACGGTGGAGTATCATCATTTATGAGGTGCGATAAATATCACCTTGATTCCAATGAACTCAGAATCAGACTGACTCCTAAGAACACCAATAAAGAACAAACTACCATAAGTAACACATTTTGTTTATTTTCGGATTAAAAAATATATAAAATCGCTACATATTATACTTGTATTTAAATATCCTAATAAAACAATCGCAATTATTAATCAGACAACCGAGTAAAACTTTATCTACAGTAATAAACAAGCATTGGAAATGCAATAGGTCTCGCAGCATTAGAGTTAGTGCATTTAGAATTGTTTATGGGTTTTTTGTTGTAAATCTTTTGCATTTTTATTTTTTTTTGCCAATGCTAAAGAATTACAAATCAAAAAAGCAATAAACAATTGTAAAAGCTGTAACTAAAAATCCTACGAGACGTATTGCACTGTGTGAGGGTGAGGTGTTGAGGGTGAGTGAGGGTGGGGGTGAGTGAGGAGTTGAGTGTGAGTGAGGTGTTGAGGGTGAGTGAGGTGTTGAGGGTGAGTGAGAGTGAGAGTGAGTGAGGGTGAGGGTGAGGGAGGGTTATTGCGAGTTAGGATGAGGGGTTGAGGGTGGGTGATGGTGAGGTGAGACATTCCTTTTAGCCAAACATGGTGTCGATTTCTCTGTTGATTCGACCCCTTCTATTCCTGACTCTGCTTGCCGGTCCATGCAAATGAAAAATCCCTTGTTTTACGCCCCTACCAGGTGTTTCTAAATGTTAATGTGCGTGTATATGTTTTATAAGACACAGCCAGTGAGATAACAGGAGGTTATCGCCCCGCCCCCACAAACACATGCTGGCCGGAGACAAAAGGCAGCTGGAGTATGTGTGACCCCGGATCCCTGAGTCCTGTTTGTTAAAGCATGTAGACTTTGTTTATGTTGGGCGCATGTTATCATGTTTTGTTTTAGAGAGCTCAAAGAGAACCCTGACACGCGCCTTACCAATAGCAGAGAGGTCTGGGTGGGCGAGATATGCATTTTACGATAACTAGGGTTAAGGGGCTTTCCTTTACGTACTGAAAGATCTGCGGCAGGAAGTTGTCAACGTAAATAAACACCTGGATACAAACCAAATTGTCCTATGCCTACTTTGTACAAACGTGCAGGTAAGAGCAGAAAAAGAAACACCTGGATGCATTAGCGACTTCGCAGAATTCTGTAAGAAGTGCTGCGACTGCTAGAGGTGGAAGGTGAATATGCCACAAACCGACCCGCACTTCCGACACAGTTCTGGGCAGTGAAGCGGAGGGCGGTCTGAAGTTGAATTGGGAAAAGCTTGTGCTGAGTGTTTGGTTACAGTTCTGGGCGGAGGCAGGAGAAGCTTGTGCTGGAGTTCCTAGGATGGGCGGTGCTGGCAGACTACCATTTACGTAGTAACAACAAGAAAGGGTGGAGGGGGCAGGGGAGGAGGGGGCAGGGGAGGAGGGGTCCGGGGAGGAGGGAAGGGCCAGAGGGACTTGATGGGAGTGGTGGGGGGGAGGGGGAGGGTATAGAGAGGGAGAGGAGGAGAGACAGGACAGGGGGAAGCAGCAGAGACACGGCGGGTAAAATAAACAAACAAGCCTTTCACCGTAACACGGCTGGCAGGGGAGGGGGCGGAGAGGGGAGAGGTGCGACACGGCAGTAGGAGGAGGAGGGGGGAGGAGAGTAGGGGAGGCACGGCCTAGCGGCAGGCAGGCAGGGGAGGAGAGGAGGAGGGGGGAGGAGAGTAGGGGAGGCACGGCCTAGCGGCCGTGCAATCAAGTAGTGAGGGGGCGGAGCTGGGGGAGGCTGTGAGAGAGAGTAGGCAAGGCAGGCGGCTGGGGGCATGTGCACGCGCTTTTAAGCTCAATGCACATGCGCATTGAGCTTAAAAGTCACGGGCACTGCAAGGAATCGCCACGATTCCTTGCAAGTTAGATAAAGTCTGGATGAGCCCCTATAGTCTCGCTTGCTCGATGCGCATGCGCATCGACAGGCGAGACCTAAAAACACAAGCATATTTGACCTTCATATTGAAAGGTTGATTTTCAAAGTCTGAGAAAATGAGATGATGTGTAAAAGAACATCCTATGTTCAAGGTGCTCTACAGGGCAGTGGCATAATCAGATTTACTCACCAGAGGCCCTTGGACGGGTGTGCCACCGTTTCAGAGGAATGTAGTAGACCAGGAAGGAACACAGGAGAACAGGAAAGAAAAGGAGCAGCTTCCGGATGAGTCTCCCCATCGCGATATTCACAACATGGGCGATTTTTCTGGACCAATCACGAAGTTCTGCAAACTGAAAAACACAGACTTGTCAAGCTGAAGATTTCATTATTCAACAACAAAGTTTGTCTTTTGTAAATGTCTACAGTTTGTAGATAATCGAAAAGAGATTTCATTGTGCTTCGGAGTCTGCAGTGGGTGTGCCAAGGACATAAGTCAAAAGGCCTGACAGGTGTTACTGGAAGCCCACCTGTTCACCTGAGGCAGAGCCGGAAGCAAAGGTACAGAGCAGGCAGGCGACAGTGATGCCCCTGACTACACCCATGCTCATGCAAGGTATGGGAAGCTGGTTCACATCAGGCCAGTGCCTTCGACTCATACACGCACATCTGGAGCCACAAGCTACTGTTGGCACAGAAGGCTTGTGTCCACTAGACCCGGACCGTGCTACTGTCGGGACAGAGAGCTCGAGGCCACTAGACCCGGACTGTTCTACTGTCGGGACAGAAGGCTTGTGTCCACTAGACCCGGACCGTGCTACTGTCGGGACAGAGAGCTCGAGGCCACTAGACCCAGACTGTTCTACTGTCGGGACAGAAGGCTTGTGTCTACTAGACCAGGACTGTGCTACTATCGGGAGAGAGAGCTCGAGGCCACTAGACCCAGACTGTGCTACTGTCGGGACAGAAGGCTTGTGTCCACTAGACCCGGACTGTGCTACTATCGGGATAGAAAGCTCGAGGCCACTAGACCCGGACTGTGCTACTGTCGGGACAGAAGGCTTGTGTCCACTAGACCCGGACTGTGCTACTATTGGGATAGAGAGCTCGAGGCCACTAGACCCGGACTGTGCTACTGTTGGGACAGAAGGCTTGTGTCCACGAGACCTGGACTGTGCTACTATCGGGATAGAGAGCTTGAGGCCTCTAGACACTGACTGTGCTAATGTCGGGACAGACAGCTTGAGTCCTCTAGACCCTGACTGTGCTACTATCGGGATAGAGAGCTTGAGGCCACTAGACACCGACTGTGCTAATATTGGGACAGAAGGCTTGTGTCCACTAGACCCGGACTGTGCTACTATCGGGATAGAGAGCTTGAGGCCACTAGCCCAGGACTGTGCTAATGTCGGGACAGACAGCTTGAGTCCTCTAGACCCTGACTGTGCTACTATCTGGATAGAGAGCTTGAGGCCACTAGACACCGACTGTGCTAATATTGGGACAGAAGGCTTGTGTCCACTAGAACCGGACTGTGCTACTATCGGGATAGAGAGGTTAAGGCCAAAGACCCGGACTGTGCTAATGTCGGGACTGACAGCTTGAGTCTTATAGACCCTGACTCTGCTACTACCGAGATAGAGAGCTTGAGGCGACTAGACATCGACTGTGCTAATATTGGGACAGAAGGCTTGTGTCCACTAGACCCGGACTGTGCTACTATCGGGATAGAGAGCTCGAGGCCAACAGACCCGGACTGTGCTACTGTCGGGACAGAAGGCTTGTGTCCACTAGACCCGGACTGTGCAACTATTGGGACAGAAGGCTTGTGTCCACTAGACCCGGACTGTGCTACTATTGGGACAGAAGGCTTGTGTCCACTAGACCCGGACTGTGCTACTGCCGGGACAGACGGCTTGAGTCCTCTAGACCCTGACTGTGCCACTTTAGGACTAGACAGCTCGAGGCCACTAGACACGGACTGTGCTACTTTAGGAATAGACAGCTCAAGGCCACTAGGCCGGGACTGTGCACTATCGGGACAGATGGCTTAAGTCCACTAGTGGCGGACTGTGCAACTATCGGAACAGACGGCTTGAGTCCTCTAGACCCTGACTGTGCCACTTTAGGACTAGACAGCTAGAGGCCACTAGACACGGACTGTGCTCCTTTAGGAATAGACAGCTCGAGGCCACTAGGCCCGGACTGTGCACTGTCGGGACAGACGGCTTGAGTCCAGTAGACCCTGACGATGCTACATTAGGAATAGACAGCTTGAGGCCACTAGACCTGGACTGTGCTACTGTTGGGACAGAAGGTTTGAGTCCACTAGTCCCTGACTGTGCCACTGTAGGAATAGCCAGCTCGAGGCCACTTACTAGGACTGTGCTACTGTAGGAATAGACAGCTTGAGCCAACTAGACCTGGACTATGCTACTGCCGCGATAGATGATTTTGAGACTTGAGCCCATTAGACCCTGACTGTGCTACTGTCAGCATAGACGGCTTGAGCCCACCAGGCGCTGACTGTGCCATTAGACTCAATGGCCATTCATTAGAAAAAATGTAAATATTAGCACCAGCACCCAGGTTCAGCGTATCTACCACGGTCTCATTCATGCAAAACTCAAAGGAATGAACATATGCAGTCAACAAGACAGATGACTCCGAAAATAATCTTTTTCAACACAGATGTCAACCATTCATTATTCATTAATAAATAACAATTCTTTGTTATTTCTGTTGCTTATTTATTTGTTTAAATAATACTCATGCTCCTGTATCGTACTGTACTATTTATGATGTAATTTGTTCTTTATTAAGGCGTTTTGTAAAGTGCTGGGCTTTTCTTTTCGGTTACTTAAAGAGCTAGAAGAGAAGGAAATACAACTTGCTATTTCGAAAGGGAAGTCATAGTTCAGTAGTTTGTGGTAAGTAATCATGCCTGATATTCTTCAATCACATCCCCTCTACAGGGATGGGATCCGTTGAAGTCTCCTGAACCTCTTGTAGTTTTGTCCAGATGCAAGATTAGGGTTAAAGGTATTGCAGTCTCAACCAATAACCCAATAATCTGCACCTTTGTTTCTTTGATTTGAAAGATCTTTGACGGTGCCATTAGGTTATATAGAACCAATATTCATACCACAGAGCAGTATTAAGGGGAGATTAATATACCTTAAAGGATATAATGCATCAGACAAGACAAAATGTACAGAACCAGATATGGAGGGAGGTTTAGAAGTTTGTCCCACTTCAACGGCTGGCACCAGGGATTCTATTCTATTCTATTCGGATGTTCTTGTAAAGCGCATGGCTACTCAAAGGCCTCCCAGCACTAGAACAGTCATCATAGATTACCAGATCGCCACGGAAGAGCAACTAGTTACTATACAGCCAGGTTTCAGGGCCTTACGAAAGGAATGTTTGTGGGTTAAATGACATAGTTCAAATGGAAGGGTATTCAATAGTTTGGGGGCCAAATATGCTATTGAAAAGGCCTCCAAAACGAGACCTACAAATCTTGGGAACCTTTAGCAGAAGTACTGAAGAGGATATAAGAAACCTCCCAGAAATATACGGGGTGGTTAAAGGTATTAGCAATAGAGGGCCTATCTTATGATCTATGCCAACTACATAAAGCCTTGAATTGCACTCGCTGCTCCACCTGGGAGCTAGTTTAGATCTTGCAGAGCCTTTTTGGCTGACTGGTGCCTTGGGAGGTTCATAAGAAGCCACAGAGCTGCATTTTGGTCGACTTACAGCCTTTTGATCACATGTTGAGGGGAGCCAATGTATAAGGCATTACCATAATCCAGCTGTGACATTATGGGAGTCTGGACGGTTAATCTTCTAGCTAAAAAAGGGAGAAAATTAAAAACCTTTCTCAGCAGTCTCAAAATACCTAAACAGTTGGCAGCAAGTTTTTTCACTTGTTGGTCCATTGTGAGGCTGGAATCCAGCCACATTCCAAGACTGTTTATGCACTTTTATGGTTAGGAAGCCTAGCCAAGCATTCCGGCATGGTAGTTGGAACCTTATTGCTAAAATTATTACCCAGTAGCATAACTTCCATCTTGTCTTCCTTAAGCTTCAAACTGCAGTAAACCATCCATCTGGTTACTTCCTAAATACATGGTACCAGATTGAGGCAGCTTGAACTGGGGTCAGGGGAGATTGATTTCACCAGCTGCTTGTCATCAGTGTAGAAGACCAATGACAACCCAAAAGAGAACACAATTTCAGCCAGGGGTACATATAAAGAATAAAAAGAGTTGAACTCAGGGAAGACCTCTGAGGCACCACACAGCTTAAAGGTAAACAAGATCGATCTAACACCTGGAACGTTTAATTCTACAAGAAGTAGGAAAGCCATTTCAGTGCTCAGCCTTGGATATTCATATTTGATATCTGCTGGATAAGTATGACATTATCTATTGTATTCATGACCACACTAAAATCTAAAAGGATAATGGCCACCACGCTACCTTGATACAACAATCATCTTAGTTCCTCAACCACGGGTATACATATTGGACCCTCAGATCAACTCTTCAGTTGACTCCTGGAGCTACAGAGAACTGCCTTGTTCCTCAGAGGGCGGCCCTGCTGTTTGAGGCTTGCTTTGCTGATTGATGCCAGCACTTCCAGAGTGACTCCAAGAGCTAGTTGGCTGGCCTCCTGTTCTGAGCTACAGGGACTCAAAAAGCTCCAACAACATTGCACCTGCACCTGGACCGTACTGAAAGTGAGAACAGGAAGGGGTGGGAGCACACTGCTTCACCTCCCAACTTTGGTGGAATACTCCAGTGTAATTTGAAGTAAGCATCTACCATGAACTGCATTGATCAGAATGCTAAGGGGCGAACTGTGCTGGGAGGTGAAGCAGTGTGCTCCCACCCCTTCCTGTTTGAAAAGGCTCCCATGAGCCATTGAGCTGGCGAGCTTGTGGAGATGCACCTGTGCACCTGTGAGAGGTACTGAGACCTGAAAAGATTGTGGCAGCCTGCTCAGCAACCCAAAATTAAATTTGTTTTTATCTGTACTGATGACGGATGATATTCAGAAACACATGTCTACAGATTTATAGCACTACCCTGCACCAACTTTGGTGGAATACTCCAGTGAAATCTGGTGTGAGCATGTACCACGAACTGCATTGGTCATAATGCTAAGGGGCGAACTGTTCTGGGAGGTGAAGCAGTGTGCTCCCACACCTTCCTACTGAAAGTGAGCCCTGCCCTCTGAGCGGTGCCCACCCAGTCCTGGACCCTTGTAAATGGTGCGATTGGTGCCAAAAACGAAAACTTGGGACTTTGGGAAACCTTTCCATTGCAAAGTGGTCAGAGAAGTGACAGGAGACTGGGACCTACCCACTCGCCGGTAGGCCTGACTTCATGGTAGCTCCCACTACGTTTTGCTCAGCAGTAGCAAATCTTGTTCAGCGACTCCTTTTAGGAAGGGTTGCAGTGTACAGGTTAGTTCAGCTGAATATGCTCACCTTACAAAAAAGTGACAAAGTTCAAATGCAGAAATCTTCACTGAGACCTCATCCATCGGCTCCCTGACCATGACAAAGTTTCCTCCTCAGACCCCACTTTCTGCTTTGCCTCACTTTCTTAACCTTTTAAGACTTTTTTGTTCACAAATCTTCAAAGTCTGATGATAAGCTGAGATCGAGCCCAATCTACTTCTGGTATCCAAACCACGCTACATTACGGTTGGCCACATCTTTTCAACTGTTTGGGTCTTCCGGGACTAGATGCCTGCAGGTGGTTTCTTTGATCTTTTAAGTGCTAGTTTTTACAAAAAATTTAAAAACTCCTAACTCCAGTTCTACTGTTTGTATTTTTGTATTTTTGGCGTCAAATTATTTATTACATTTTTCTCTACCTTATATTGTGTTTTCACTTTATTACTGTTTATGTGCTGCATCCATACCTTACACATGGCCTCTAAATTAAGCCTGACTGCTTTTACGCCAAGCTACCAGAGGATTAAGCACAGGTTATTTTAGTGAGATTTGTGGTTCACCCTGGCAAGGACTGTGGTTGTTGTTCGAGAAGGGTTTTGACACCCTTCCTCAACCAATAAATCGATTTCCTTTATTGGTTCTCAGTGGTGGGATCCAGTACGTGTATTTGCGCAATGCCACTTCGTGCTTTTGTGAACCACTCAAATCCCAGAAATATTCTGACATCAAATTCGGCTTTTTTGAATTCCCCTTAGTTCTTGATTTGGCTATTTTTTCTTTTTCTAAATTTAAGTAACCTCACGGACATTTTGCTCACAATGGAAGGGAACAATGTGAAAAACCTCAGCAAGACAGAGCAGCAAAAGCTTTTAAAGGAGAGGGGGCTGAATGTGAGGAAGAGAGCACAAAGGTGGATGTCCAGGAAGCCCGCAGAGCCTTTGAGGAAGTCAAAAGGATGCAGTCCACCTCAGCAGCTGTGGCCAGCACATGTAAGCGTGGTGGAGGGGCGGAATTGGATGGGGGAAGTCAACAGACGATTGAATAGGTATATTTAGCTAAATAAATAGCACCTATTCCGTTGTCTGATGGTTCCCCCCTGCTGCTCCCTGCCCTGCCTCACCGTGCTTACCTGTGCCGGCCACTGCTGCACCTCAGAGGAGCAGGAAGAGGATGTTTCTGAGTGGGAGGAGTTGGACTTGGAGGAAGAGGAGGAGAAGGGCCCGGCCACAGACCCTGAGCTACAGTAACCTGAGGGGGATAAGGAGAGGAGCGACCTGGTCACTGGAATGGACCCCTCCTGTCAGAGCAGGGGGCAGTATGTCCTCCAACAACCTTTTTTCCTGAGGAACAGGCAGACAGAAAGTCTGAGACAGGGAGTTCAGGCTGCAGCTGGCCAAACTCAGGATAGAGAATACAGCAGCCAAAAGGTCCTTACAGGAGGAAAAGATGGCCCTAGAAGAGAGAAGAATATCTAATGAAATGAGTCTGAAGGAGCTGAACTTTAAAGCTAAGCAAACAACAGAATCCAGCAGCAATTGTGACAGCAATCTAGTGTCCCATGGAAAGGTGAGGGTCTGCATACCGCAGTACCTGGTGCCCAGCTTTGTGGTGCGGGATGATGTTGACAAATGGTTTTTACCTATGAGCTAGCACTGAGGATGCATACGGTCCCAGGGGAGGATTAGGGGGCAAGCCTGTGAAAACACATGTACACATTGGGGAGGAACACTCTTCTTACATTAGAGGTTGGGGTTCAGATGAAGTATGCTCCCATGATGACCATTTTCTCACCAGGTTTGGGCTGACCCTTGAGAAGGACCACATCAGGTTCAGGGACAGTGAGAAGTCAACAAACCAGTCTTGGGTGGATTTTTTAAACATCTCCAGCAGGGCACTGAGTGATTGGGTGAGGGGCAGTAAAGTGAGTAATTCTAATGGGCTGTGCAATCTAGTTTAGAGAAAGCACATGCTTAGTACTTCATTTACAGAGTTGTGCTGACACCTGATTGATAGCAATCTAAATGACCCGAAGGAGCTTGCAAAGGAGGCAGACATCTGGGTTAACACCTGAGCATCCAAGAAGGCATTTGCGTGGAATTGCCTAAATGCTGTTCAGGGTTCCTAACAGAAGAAAGAGGGGGGAGCCAAAAATAAAAGTAAGGAGTAAGGAGCCTCCCAAAATAGTTCACAGAGGAATAAGACCCAGCCACAACCTGACCAGAAAAAGGATTGGTTTAATGACAAATAGACAGGAAGGTTTATCCCTAAGTGAATATAACAGGTATGGGCACATGGAGGGAGATGCCAGTGTCCCAAGAAGGCACAGCCCCCCACTAGTGGGCAGACCTAAGGTTGGGCAGTGTAGAGTTTGGGGGAGTTTGCCTCAGTTAGTATTGGGGTAGAGCATAGGTTACCCTAGTATCCCTGGATGAAAAGGAGATAGTGCTGAAAGCCCACATGTCTTCTAATACTTGCAAGTATAGTCAGTTGGTGACCATCAATGGAAAGAGGATGGAGGCTCTGAGGGGGACTGGAGCCAGTATTACTACTGTAAGATGTCATCTGGTGTGTTCAGAGCAGGTAATCCCCAATACATTCCACCACAGTGTAGTAGCAGACAACTGTGATAATCACTACCCAGTGGCTCTTGTTCCCTTTGAGTGGGGGGAGGATCCTCAGATTCTCTAAAAGTAACTGTGAGTCCTGACATGCCTATTGAGTATTTGCTCGAGAATGACTAGGAACACTGTTGGGAAGGAAGTGGATCTCAGGTCCCACCTGGAGATGCTATGGTTGCCTGAGTGGGTGTGCCTGGACACAATGTCCTTGGCAGCCCAAGAGGGATGTCAAGAGGTCTGGAGCCTTGAAAAAAGGCCCAGGCAGTTGCCAAAAAGATGAAGGGCAAGGGATGTGGGAAACCAGCCCCTGAATTTCCACAATCCAGGAGGAGGCTGAGGGCGCTGCCCTGGAATCCACTGGTGAGGACATTCCAGCCCTGGGAGAGCTGCCTGAGCTTGCTAGGTGGCAAGCTGGAGGTGAGCCTACCAGGTAGGAGTTCTGTAGAGCTCAGAAAGACTGTCCACTCTAGTGGGATTAAGGTGGCAAGCTGAGGCCAAGGCAGCTGGTGACACCTCCGGAGATCACCTTATATATTGAGTGAATGACCTCCTTTGTAGTGATCCTAAGGATCCTGGGCCTGTGACATCTCAAGGGTTGGTGGTCCCTGAGTGTTAAAGAGCCTTCCTATTGGGTCTGGCTCATGATATACCCCTTGCAGGACATCTGGGGCAGAACAGGACCTTTGCCAAACTTCTCACCCACTTTTATTTGCCAAAGATGTAAAAAGCCTGAGATGCTTTCTGCAGGTCATGTGCAACATGCCAGGCTAGTGGGAAGTCAGGGAAGATACTCAAGGCTCCCTGGTTCCCTTACCTGTCATTGGCACCCCCTTTGAAAGCGTGGGCATCAACATTGTTGGCCTCCTGGACCCCAAAACAGCTTTAGGCAACAGGTTTATCATGTCTTTGGTACACCATGGCACTAGATACCCAAAGGCCATACCTCTGAGGTCTGTGACTGCACCACAAGTAGCTTGAGCCCTGATGGGGATTTTTTACCCAGATGGGGTTTTCCAAAGACGTAGTGTCTGACAGGGGCACAAACCTCATGTCTTCATGCATGGAGTCAATGTGGAATAGGTTCTCTACATCCTAGCACACTCAGACCAGTGGTCATGTTGAGAGCTTCAGCAAGATCCTTACAGGCAGGATTATGGGCCTACCTCAGCTCATGAGGAGGGTTTAGGATGTCCTTTTGCCATGTTTGCTTTTTGCCTACAGTGAGGTGCCAATGAGTTGGGCTTGCCTATTTGACCTCCTGTATGACAACCCTGTTGGCAGACCTCTCAGTCTGGTGGAGGAGGGAAGAGCTAGCTCCCAAATAGCCTCCCCCAGAATGTAGATAGCTACATGTTGGCTTTCAGAAGGCCTCAGGGATGCCAGCTAGGAGGTAAGGAAGCTCTGGCAAAACCAGATGGCCACTCTGGTTGATTTTCAAGCTGGACAAAAACATTGGGTTATAAATTCAGTGAAGCCCAGGGCCATTTGACATGAAGGAGAGAAAGGGGGAGGTCACTTGCTTGGTAGACCTCAAAACCCCCAGGAACCCAGAAATGGGGCAGCTGGATCAAACTATATAATAATCATCTGGTGGCCATGGACAGAAAAAGATTTGATAATGAGTGGAAAAAAAAGCTTTACAATTGAGCCTGCTTGGAAAAGAGACTCTAAAGTGTTTTGAACATTTGCCAGTTTTATACACGACCCAAGGATTAGCTACAAGTGACTATGAGGAGTACTCAGAAGGAATTAATAGGCTAAAAGCCTGCTTTATTGGTCAACCTTAAATAGTCATGGAGATTCATACGTTTTACACTAGAGATCAATTTTCAAACGAATCAGTTGACTTATACGTTATGAGAGGTCTGAAGTCACCATGCCTCTGATGATAGATCATGGAGTGACCTCCTATCTTCAAAGGAGCAGGATAGGTCAGTAGAAGGTGTCAACCTCTACCCTACCTGGACTCCAGGACAGTGGAGTAAGTGTGGGCTGTAAACTCTGCTCTGCCGGCGGATTTTACTTAGTTTTGGGCACTCCGCACACCGCTACGAGTGCGAATTTTGAAAAAAAAACTCCGTCATTCGCTGGCGGAGGAGAGTTTACCAGCAGACACTGCTAATTTCCCGTTAAGTGCAGCAAAACATCACCTTGCCACAGTCACTGCAGGACAGGCAACAGGTGGCAGTGCATCACTATGTCACTGTCCGTTTTCCCTTCGTGTTAAGATGAACTAACTACAGTACACTAGCACTTCTGTCACCACGGCATATGCATGCCTTTACTGCAATTAACACTGCTTGCATGCCATCAATGTGCAATCAGTGATGCTATGGGCTGCTTCGTGCATGTGTATGTCACCTTTACTGGTTCAACACATTCCTCATTCATCTTCCTTCACTCGTTGATTGCATTTCATTTGACTGTCTAGAATTACAGTGGCATGTGCTTGCCAGGACAGTACAGGAAGACAGTCAGGAAAAGCATCTGCACTTCACAATGATGAGTACTTGTCACTGACCTTGATGCCTCTGCGTCATGCCTGTGACAAGACATCCCGGTGCAGGAAAGCCCCCCCCCCAACAGGGCTCTGCCTCCCACCCTACCTGCTGCTTGCCAGCCGGGAGTACTGCAGCGCCTGCTGGTGAGGCCTGAGGGCCCAGCCTCGTCTCTTGTTGTTCACCTGTTCTGCTCTCAGGCTACATTGCAGCTATGTTGCAGAATGATGCTGGTAGCAGAGCTTCTCTTTCTCGTCCCGCAGTAGCACCAGTCCAGAGCAGCTTGCCACTTCCTCCTGCCGTGTCAGAAGGCCGATTCCCCCGGGTAGAAGGTGGATTGCCTCCTGAGTGGATAGATGGGCGGTCATGTGGACTGCCATGGTGTCCAGCCCAGGGCGGCCTCGAGAGCAGCAGTCGGGAGCCTGGCTGAAGACTAGGGAGGCGGGGCTCTGGTGTAGGAGTCACACAACTCCCAGATATCCCAGTTGCACCAACCAGAAGTGCATGCTGGTGAGACCCCAAGAGCAATGAAGTCTGCCCTGTACCAGTCATGGTGGTCCAGGGAGGAGGGAAATACTGAGGATGGCAGTGGACTCACCAGATTTTTTACATTGAGAGGTTTGCTCTTGCGCGGGCTGAGCGCAGTCCGAATGGACGTCATGTTGGCAAACTTCTGACAGGTAAGACACACGATATGGATCCTTCAGCTGGGTTTGGGAGGGTTCTGTACAGTTGGAGAAACATGCTTGTTTACACTGTCATTTTCCTCCCATTTCGTTTGTATTCAATAAGCTGTGTTTAGGAGCGGCAGAGCAATCTAATAATACACTCCGCGAGCTCCGCCCAGCCTTACATTAGAGGGACTATGGCCAGTTGCTGGGGCAGTTTTCCTGTGTATTCTTCCTCACCCTGGGCTCACACATTTGTGTACCTACGACATTGATACAGGGGACAGTATGGCAGCCCACAGGGGTTGCATGGCAGATGGGGACTCAAATATGGGCTGCAGGGGATCATAAAGAGGGTATTTAGAGGAAGTATGGGCGCAAAGAGGAGCTATAGTGGGGCCAAAGGACTCAAGGACAGGCTTCAGGGACAGGTTAGGGTGGTAAGAAGGGATGCAGAGGGGCTAAGGACACAGATCAGGGGCAAAGGGTTGGTGTCACTTTGATGAAGGGGACAACAGCTGTCATGGAGTCCTAGGCACATAGAGGGGCTAAGGGAAGCACACAGAGGGTCGCAGGGCAAGTGGGTGTCACATAAGGGAGAGTTAGAGGGTCACACGGATGACCTGCAGGTGTGTGGCAGGGGCAGAGAGGCACACAGATGACCAGCAGAGGTGGAGCAAAGGGCTGCACGAGGGACTGGGGGCAATAGCGGCTATGTAGAGATGAGGTATGTACAGAGGTACAGCAAGGGTTGGGGGGCACACGCACTATCATGAGCCAATGCCTACACCAACAAACCAAACACTATAAGTCTATATACGCACCATCATATTCTAACACACGCACCACATAAGTCCAAAGAGACAACATCATACCTGATCTATGATTCCAAAAGCCCCTATGAAAACTGGAGAGCAGCCCTTCACCTTGCTTGCTAAAGCATCCAACACAGGCCTTCAGGTAAAGGGGAGAAGGGTAAGGATGTCATCCCTCTTTGGGTGTTTAGGCCAGCAACTCTGCCTAAACTGGCCACTCTCCTTCAGATTTCCTCAGTCATTAGGCCACAAGTCTACTAAATTCACTGCCCTCTTGGGTAGAGCGGTACAAAAGGGGGTGGTGATGGACGGAGCATCTGAACCAATCAAACACTCACACCCAGTCAAAAGATCTGGGTTTGATCCATCACCGTTCTTTAGCCCACTCTGCCACCCCAGTTCAGACATGGCTATATGCAAATCAGTCTGACCCTGTGCCTCATGGGAACAGTCCAGCCTGAACTGCCAAGCCATGCCTTCCCTGGACCGGAAACAAGCTTCCGAGGACCGGTTTCTGGCATTCCAGCCGTCTTCAGCCCGGCTTGCTTGAATCCAGTGGCAAAGTGAGCAATGGTGATGGATTAAACCCAGATCAGTTGACTGGGGGTGAGTGTTTTATTTGCTCAAACGCTCCGTCCATCATCACCTTTTGTATCGCTTTGTTCGCCCTAAGTGTGGCAGGGTATGCTCAGATGTGAGTCCCTTGCTCACTTGGCCACTGGATTCAAGATAGCCTGGCTGATGAGGATTATGAATCCGAAACCGGTCCCAGGATGCTTGTTTCCGGTCCATGGAAGACATGTCTTGGCAGTTCGTGCTGGACTGTTCCCATGAGGCACAGGGTCAGACTGATTTGCATATAGCCATGTCTGAAATGGGGTGGCTGAGTGGGCTAAAGAATGGTGATGGGTTAAACCCAGATCAGTTGACTGGGGTTGAGTGTTTGATTTGCTCAAACGCTCCGTCCATCATCCCCTTTTGTATCGCTTTGTTCGCCCTAAGTGTGGCAGGGTATGCTCAGACGTGAGTCCCTTGCTCACTTGGCCACTGGATTCAAAATAGCCTGGCTGATGAGGATTATGAATCCGAAACCGGTCCCAGGAAGCTTGTTTCCGGTCCATGGAGGACATGGCTTGGCAGTTCGGGCTAGACTGTTCCCATGAGGCACAGGGTCAGACTGATTTGCATATAGCCATGTCTGAAATGGGGTGGCTGAGTGGGCTAAAGAATGGTGATGGATTAAACCCAGATCAGTTGACTGGGGGTGAGTGTTTGATTTGCTCAAACGCTCCGTCCATCATCCCCTTTTGTATCGCTTTGTTCGCCCTAAGTGTGGCAGGGTATGCTCAGACGTGAGTCCCTTGCTCACTTGGCCACTGGATTCAAGATAGCCTGGCTGATGAGGATTATGAATCCGAAACCGGTCCCAGGATGCTTGTTTCCGGTCCATGGAAGACATGGCTTGGCAGTTCGGGCTGGACTGTTCCCATGAGGCACAGGGTCAGACTGATTTGCATATAGCCATGTCTGAAATGGGGTGGCTGAGTGGGCTAAAGAATGGTGATGGATTAAACCCAGATCAGTTGACTGGGGGTGAGTGTTTGATTTGCTCAAACGCTCCGTCCATCATCCCCTTTTGTATCGCTTTGTTCGCCCTAAGTGTGGCAGGGTATGCTCAGACGTGAGTCCCTTGCTCACTTGGCCACTGGATTCAAGATAGCCTGGCTGATGAGGATTATGAATCCGAAACCGGTCCCAGGATGCTTGTTTCCGGTCCATGGAAGACATGGCTTGGCAGTTCGGGCTGGACTGTTCCCATGAGGCACAGGGTCAGACTGATTTGCATATAGCCATGTCTGAAATGGGGTGGCTGAGTGGGCTAAAGAATGGTGATGGATTAAACCCAGATCAGTTGACTGGGGGTGAGTGTTTGATTTGCTCAAACGCTCCGTCCATCATCCCCTTTTGTATCGCTTTGTTCGCCCTAAGTGTGGCAGGGTATGCTCAGACGTGAGTCCCTTGCTCACTTGGCCACTGGATTCAAGATAGCCTGGCTGATGAGGATTATGAATCCGAAACCGGTCCCAGGATGCTTGTTTCCGGTCCATGGAAGACATGGCTTGGCAGTTCGGGCTGGACTGTTCCCATGAGGCACAGGGTCAGACTGATTTGCATATAGCCATGTCTGAAATGGGGTGGCTGAGTGGGCTAAAGAATGGTGATGGATTAAACCCAGATCAGTTGATTGGGGGTGAGTGTTTCATTTGCTCAAACGCTCCGTCCATCATCCCCTTTTGTATCTCTTGGATAGAGGCCACAGATGCTCTACCAAGAACTCCTTTCAGTCACTCCTTGGTGGATGCCACACACTCACTACTGAGGTATCCTATCACTCTGCTCTTGGACCTCCTGAGGGCTCCTTTTCCTCAGTTTCTCTGTGAATGTCATGGACCCACTACTGGTGGCTCTTCCAAGTCTGGTCTTGGGTAGATGGCATAGACTAGCTTCTGGGGGGTTCTTTCACTCCACTCCTGGATTAAAGCCATAGTTCTTCTACTCCTGGGTACTTTCCATCTGCCCCTGAGTGGCCCTCATTGACCCTTTACTGAGAGCTGTGCCTACTTCATGCTTGACAAACCTTACTGACCCACTATTGTAAGAAAGTGCCCTATTTCTGCATGGTTGACCCCACTTTTTGCTGAATTTCTGATGTGCTTTGACTGAGAGTGCCCTGGGCTCCTGCTAACCAGGTACCCAGGGCCTATGTTCTTTCCCTAAAACGGCATTGAAGCCTAAACCCAATTGGCATCTCTGGCCCCAGGTCAGCCTCTGGTAAATGGTACCACAGGTACCCAGAGCACTGTATTTATTCATTTATTTTTAAAGTTGTATATAGCGTGAACATGACCACCGAGGGTATCAGAGCGCTTTACAAATTATGCATCACTAAGGGTATAAGCAAACAAAACAGAATAAACAAAGCGACAAAGTCAACGTCTAAGAATGACCGATATTCTCGTGAGGGAAAAGCAAACACAACAGAATCAACACAGCGACAAAATCATATTCTAGAATTGTCAGACAAACTCGAGAGCCAGATTGCTGGACAAAGTCAAGTCTATGGACCCAGTATCAGATGAAGGGGACAGGCTAAGTCAGAAATTTCTTCATCAAGAGCCCTTTGACTTCTTTTTTGTGGAAGGGTTCACCCTGACTTCGGGGGAGAGGGCGTTCCAGATCCTTGGAGCCATACCCGAGAAGGCTCGGTTATATGTCTTTTTTTTCTTGAATTTTTGTGGTTTTAGCAAAAGGGTACTGGCGCTTTTGGAGGCTGTAGAACCACAGGAGAGCTCTAGTTTCTGTGTGAGGTACAGCGGGGTCTTGAAGTGGTGGCTTTGCGACCCATGCATGCAATTTTTAACTGTATCTGAGCTTCATATGGAAGCCAATTCAGGTCCGCAAGTACAGTGAGATGTGGTGGTATTTTTTGGTGCCAGTTGAGAGCCTAGCAGCGGAATTGAGGGTTGCCCTGAGAGGAGCCTTCCTCACTCTAGGCAGGCTGCAATGTGTTGCCCTACCATAGTCCAGCTTTGAGATCACTAATGCTTGTACTGCCACCTTTAGGTCAGGAGCAGGGAGAAAGGGTTTGAGTTTCCTTAGTAAGCAGAGTTGGAAGTTCGCTCCTTTGGTGAGGGAACTGATGTGCTTCTGCATGTTCAGGCTTTTGTTTAGAATGACGCCCAGAGAGGATGCCAAGTCCAAAAGGTGCAGTCTACAGTTAAGAGCAGTCAGCTGATTCAACCATTGTTCCATGACGAGGGCTTGGTTGTGCAGTGAGATCAGTAAGAATTCGGTTTTAAGAGCATTTAGATTCAGGTGATTACGTGTCAACCAGCTTTGAGTTTCCATTAGGACTGAGTTGAGGGACTGAATGTCTTCGGGGGAAGCTATCTTCAGGTATAGTTCGGTATCGTCCGCATACATATGATAATGAATGCTGGATAATTTTAGAATTTCTGTCAGAGGCTCCATGAACAGGTTAAAGAGAGTGGGGGGACAGTGCTGAGCCTTGGGGACCCCTAAGGTGACTGGTTCAGGATGGGACACAGATTGGTTCACCTTGAAGCTTGGGGATCTGTTCTGAAGGAACGCAGACTACCAGTTTAATGTTGGCCGAGACAGCCCCATCCTGTGTTCTAGGAGGTCAATTAGGTTATCATGTTTGACAGTATCAAATGCTGACGAAAGGTCCAGGAGGATCAATAGGCATGACTCATTGTGATCCAATATTCTCAGCGCATCATCCACAATGTGCATTAGCACTGACTCTGTACTATGGCCTGGGTGAAAACCAGATTGGCAGTGGTCCAAGAGTTGGAAATGGTCGATGTGATGACACAGTTGAGCGAGCACACATTTCTCCAGGAGCTTTGTCAAGGTGGGGATGTTAGTGATTAAGCGAACGTTAAGAAGGTCTGTGGGATCAACATTTGGTTTCTTTAGGATGGGGGTAACTTGACCTGCTTTAAGGCAATCCGGGATAGCACCTTGCGTAAGTGAAGCATTGACGATCATCGTCCAGAGTGTTAGTAAGGAAGATCTGACTTCCGGGAAAAGGTTTGATTGTAGAGCAGAGGTCTTCAAACTTTTGGATGCTGAGACCCCCCTATCAACATTTTGAGGTGTAAGGACCCCCTCCTGACAAAAATTTCTAAACCTGTAGGCAGGGCTACTGGAATTATGAGGCAGTTGAGGACCAAATTATGCAACAGGCTTAACTAAATTGTGTGGGAAGAAAATGTAAATGATGTTACGTGACGCAGCGTATTTTGAGATAGCATTGCTTCATTTTTTTAAATTAATTGTTTACACACAGTAACACTGAGGAAAGATTTCAACCCATCAGTACCTGTTTATAACCAAAATACAGAAATTAACATCAGAAAGATTTCTAGTCAACCTTTGTGAAGGGCCCTCCTCTCTGAAGGAATACATGCTGCCACATTAGAAGCTCCCCTGGCCCTGGCCGGGAGAATCAGGGGTCCCTTCAAACCCTGGCGGTTTTCTACTGAGTTAAGCAGTTGAACCATGCAGTTTTCCTCTCATTCCCTCCCTTCCATCCCTCTCTCCTCTCCCGACCCTGGATCCCTCTCTCACATTGCAGGCCATTTTCTTTCACCCCTTTTTACAGCTTCTGAACTCTCCCAATTCAACCTCTCACTTCACCTTTAATCACCTCTTGCCATTCTGTCTTTTTACTGCCCTCATCTCTAACAGTCTCTCGCATTTATATCATGGCCTCTCTGGCCCCGTCACCACTTGTTCCCCTCAGCACTTCTCATTCACCTCGTCTCTCCATTCAACTTATTGTCTATTTGTATCTTACACCTCCCCAGTCCCCCCATTCAACTTTCACATCTCCCCTTTGTTCTAACAGAAGCCCTCACCTTTGGCTCACACTCACTTCTAGCGTGTCCACACTACTCTTCTGCAATTTACATTTCTCCTCATCTCTGACCTCTTCAATCAAATTCTCCCAATCTCTTGCTGTCCTCTCTCATCCTCTCATCTCTCCTCACCAAGCATACGGGTCGGACCTGTATGCTCCTCTCAGCCTGTGCCACTCTGCTTATTGTTCCCTAATTCAAGAAGGCATGAGTTGTCTATCTCGCTGTTTTGGTGCAGGCCGCGCAGTTATGGGACTTGCACCCTCCATTGTTTCACTCCACCAAAAATTGATTATCCTTAAGGAAGATATAAAAACCCTTCACTATGCTCTGTAGGTTACACCATTTGGCTGGTTATCCATCTCCTTCTGTGTGTTTCTCATTTGCCTTCAGGCAGCATATGGTTATTAGCCCCAGGGCTTCTTTTGGTAACAGTAGCGCAGTACAAATGTAAATAATAATAATCAGCAGAAGCAGGGGAGCGTTCGACCAGAACTTCTGGGGGAGGGGTAATAACGCTCCCAGCCAGGGCTGACCCTAACACTGGTTGCACCCGGTGCAACAGTCTTTTTTGGTGCCCCACTCCCGTTTCCTCCTTCTCCATGGATTCCCTCACTACCACTCACCAACAATGCACCTTATCTCTCTATAACACCTTTCTGACAAACATTTCATTTTTTATAGCGCTACTCATAGTTTACTCACACTCATTTCTGTGATCTGCATGGTACATATTCTTTGTAGCAGGCACATTAACCCTCTGTGCTGTGTGAGTGGCAGGAGTGCCCATGTGAGTGCACGGTGAGCGATGCAACAGTGTGAGAGTAGGGTGAGAGGAGTGACTGCAGGGTGAGTGAGGTGGCTGTACGAATTTGGGTGCGGATGCAAGTTCAGAATGGGATGAATGAATGTATGATTACTGCTGGGATTGTTTGAGTGAGTTGTATATTCAGCGGTGAGGGGGACAGGTGAGTGAAGTGTCACATGAGTGCAGGATGAGTAGTGTGCTTGTGTGACTGCAGGGTGAGGTATAGGGTGAACAGCGCAAGTGCATTGTGAGTGCAGAGTAATCATTGTGAGTGCAGAGTGAGCAGGTGAATGGTGTGAGTGCATGGGATCAGTGTGAGTGCATCGTGATCGCTATGAGGACAGGGTGAGCATGAAAGTGAAGGGCGAGAATGTGAAGTGAGTTGTCTGAATGCAGGGTCCATTCCCAGACACTTGAAGTAACCCAGCATGTTATTGATGGCGGCGTAGGGTGTAAGATCTAAGTTAAACTGTTGCTATTATGGCAGGGTGGAGGAAATAAATAATGTGCTGATCCTGCAACAAACTTCCAGTCTTATGGATACGGTTGCCAGTAGATTATTTTGATGGCCCAGTTGGTACAAAAATAAGCAGTCACCTACAGCTGTATTTTAAGCACTTATATGTGCATACTTCAAACAGCAAATATAAATAGAAAGCACTTTTAATTGTGTTCTAGGACTGCCTCAATGATCCATGACTGATAATTAAAAAGAACAAACACAGAAAAGTCACATAATGAATGAATACATACTTTTTTATTTATAAATCTATTTAGTGTCAAGAGGAGGTCTCTGCAGGCTCTTTAAACAACACACAGGCATTTTACTTTTGGCAACCCTACTTTATATTCCTTTTCATGAAATGCATTCTCACACTACATCAGTAAATGTAAAATACAAATGTACGGAATAGGCAGAGTGGGACCCAGGGGGTACTGGAATCAGGAAAAAAACACTAAGCCTCTGTAACCAGTTTACAAAGGCATGTAAATATATAAATGGTCTTTAAAGACCTGTGAAAAACTCTGATGGGCGTGCTGGAGATAAGACTACAGACACTGCCCAGCTGAGGCCCCAGCAGCTCGAGTTACACTGCAGCAGCCCCGGCTGAGACACAGGGGAAGAGGGGGGCTGAAGCCCTTGGGCCTGAACAGAAGTGTGACTGGGAGCGCGACCCCCTTTGCATCGCTCCACGGCCCCCCTGGGGGTCGCGCCCCACAGTTTGAAGACCCCTGTTGTAGAGGGTCATTGTAGTGATTGGAAGGATTCAAAGTCAACAGCACTTTGCGAATAGTGAATTCATCAAAGGTTTGGAACAGACTCCAGGATGCATTGTTTTTGGGGAGGAAGGGCTGTCTGAGGTCAGTGATATTCGACTCTGAGGGGCGAAGGGTGTTCAGCGGACCGTTCGAGAGGTGATCTCGGGCTGAGCGTAATTTAGTCTTTATCTTAGTAGTCTTCTCAGTGAAGAAAACAGCGAATTCTTCACAATTCGGCAGTGTCCTTTGACACGGAGCCAAGAGGTAGGATGATTGTTAGCTTAGGACTTGATGAGTTTGAACTGTTTTTTAGGAAGATTTTTTGCTTGATCAAGTTGAGTTCTGAAGAAGGTGGCCTTCGAGCGTCTGATTCGCAAGGATCTCAAGTGGCAAAAATGTTCAAGAGAGGGATATGATCACCACTTCCTTTTTGCAAGTCTTAAATTTCTTTTTTCAGCATTAGGAGTATCATTAAACCACGGTTTGGAGAGTTTTGAGGACACTCTTTTAAGCTGAAGTGGTGCCACCGAGTCAAGTACATTAAGAATTGTGTGATTA
The DNA here is from genome assembly GCF_964261635.1 of Lissotriton helveticus. NCBI lineage: Eukaryota > Metazoa > Chordata > Amphibia > Caudata > Salamandridae > Lissotriton > Lissotriton helveticus. The sequence goes on along the minus strand of NC_136070.1, from coordinate 130,380,301 downwards.
TAGTGGGCCGTAAGCTCATGGACATCCAACATGTTCATAGGGGGGTAATATGTTATCACAAAGCACCAACAGGTCTTGCGAGTTGATGTTCTGTAAACATCTTTTCAACAGTTTTGGGTTCTTAGGTTGGGATCTGCTTGCTCTGACTGATTCAAGGACGAGGAAGGTGATGCAATAGTAGTCTGTCCAATCACATGGGAGAATCGACTCCAGGAGGAAAGAGTTGGACTTACCAATGAAAAGATCTAAAATGGCTCATTTGATGTGCTTTGGGCTGTCACATATTTGGATAAGGTTAAGGTCAAGTAGAAAGGATTTAAGGCTATTAACCACCACATCGTTTACATCAGGGTACCCAAACTTTTGACTCCTGAGGACCCCCATCGACTCACCACTGGATGCCGGGGACCCCAGCAATTTGTATGATTTAAATTTCAAACATTCAAAGAGTAATTCGAAAAAAATAAACACACATGCACACAAAACAAACACTCAAATTACTAAGGATTTTAGTGTTTTATATTGAAAGAGTTTGCAAAAAACTGAAAAATGTAATGGGAAGGTTGGTGCTGCATCTCTGTGATTAAATTTTAAATGGTTAAGTTTATTTCACAGTACAAGGCTCCTGCCCCTGTCAAGGCCAGAGTGGAAACCCAAAGCAGCCCTGGCAAAGGTTTTCAGATCAGTCCCCATAGAGTGCACACCAAGTGCAATGAGTGAGCCTGACCACTAGAAAGGGGGCTTTGGGAGGCTCTCCCCTCAAGAAAATCTAGGATACAATGGTGCATTATACAGCACATTTATCATTATTTATTGAATTGTATTAGCTTTTAAAGAATAGTAAATGTAGACCTTACTATGCACCAGGATACAACAATCTTTGTTGGGGTTCTTCAATGATTCCCTTAATATCACCCTTCAACAGTGCCTCTCATTTCTCCATAGCACATCTGTCACATGTATTTAATTTGTTATATAGCATCTCTCATATCATTGTAGGATGTCAGAGCACTTTACATCACCCACATATAGAGACAATGAATCGTACATGTAAATCAGTGTAGAGAAAATGTTATATAAGGCAAAGGGGACTACAAGGTGTAGGATTCACGTGTCATTCATACTGGTAGGCATTTTTAAAGAGTGCTTGGTCTGGAAAAGCACAAACTCAGGATTCAAACCATAACACAGTGGTTAGCATTGACTTTAACAATAAAAATCTATTTCCACCCAAATAAACCCCTTTATCAGCATCAGGATAATGAAAGACTGGGAAAAACATACGTTACTTACTTGTACCATGCAGTGTGTAAGCAGCTCTTTGATGACAGTTTATAGGTCACTGTGCTAGATTATGATTGTCTCTTATGAGCTGCAGAGTAATACAAGAATATCTATGACAAAAGCAGTGACCCAGTGACCTATGCACATTAAATACTGTTTTTTAAAATGCATGATACGCGTTCTTTGCAGCAGGCATATTAACCCTCTGTGCTACATTAGGTCATTAGATAAGTCAAACCTGCCACTGGACAAAACTCATATCTGTCTCCAGCAGGTACATTAATCACTGGTGTTATCTAGACACTTTTATTGTTGCTCGAAAGCTGCTAATTCTACAAGGCACTTTGCAGTGCTTTTAAAACTGATGCCTAAGGACCCCCTGGGAATATGTCAGTTTGGGAAACACTGGTTTACATCATTCCAGTGGAGGTTGAAATCAACCAGGAAGATCTGAGTGCCCTGGAAATCTGCGTTGGCCAAATTAATGTCCATGATCTGTTCTGTGAAGGGAAGGTTGTCACAAGGGGGGTGGTAAAACGTGTGCAATGTGCATGAATGATTAATACCCCCAGTCAATTCAATGCATAGGTATTCACAAGATGGCAGGAGGTCGGCCTGAATGACTTTCACTGTTAGATCACTATGATGTAGGCATGTGATGCCTCCCCCTTGACCACTCGTTCTGTTCAATCTAATGATATCAAAGTTGGGAGGCATTAAAAGGTCCAGGATGGGAGCGGCTGAGTCATTTAACCAGGTTTCCGTCAACATTACAAGGTCAAGATCCTGGACAAGGATGAGATCGGCAATATCCACAGCATCTTTAACAGCCGATCTGTAGTTAAGGAGGGTGCATTCGAGACTAACAGGGGTGTGAGTTGGTGGAGGTAGAGTGATGGTGACTATCGTGAGGTTGTTCTTATTTGAGTTTCTAGTGTTTGGCCTGGGTTCCCGGAAGGGATCAGTGGGGATTGATTCAATTGGATGTAAGTTTGATGGGGTGGAGGGAAGTGCCAGATCATATGAAAGTAGGATATCACTACCTGACATGGAGGCTCTACATCCGGAGGGGCAAAAGGGGTCATTAGGGTGCGGCGCGGAAGCCCACCTATGGGTGTGTGAGTGGTGTGGGACCAGGGAAAGCATCTAAGGGCTGCAGCACTTATTGTGCCACCATTAGAGGCCCTTTACCTTTACACACACACACACTGCCTTTGCAGGTTGCATGTCTTGGTGCAGAACAAAGTGAAGAGTCAACATGGCACACATCCCTGAGTGCCATGCCTACAACCCACTGCCATGGCCATTCTTAAACAATGTAAGTGCAGTGCTGCCATTAAGAGTATACAGTGCTGGGAGTTTGTCATTACGAACTACACAGCACCATGATGGCTACACTGAAAACTGAGAAGTGTGGTATCAAACTTCTCAGCACATTAAACCCACACTGATACCAGTGTGGGATTTAATGAAAAATGCACACATGGGAATCTTAGGGATGCGCTCTGAAAACGAACCTACCACTAGTGTCCAGGCTAAGTGGTTGCTTTCAGCTGCCAACTCCAGACATATTTCGGGACCCCTGGGTCGAGAGCCTGCTGCTCTCGGGGGCATGAAACAATGCACATCCTGGCACAAGGTGCTAAGCCTCCTCCCCAAGATGGGCAGGGTCCACAAAGGGGAAGCTTCAAAGGCTTGCTGCCTTTCTAAGCTTCTCAAGGCCACTTGCTGCTTTCAGCAACTGGTCCCCACTGGTTCTGATCCCCACGTTGGGCGGCAGAACCAGCGGGAAAACAAGTGAGGAAGAGAGGTGTGCCCACCTCGGCTAACTCCACCCCTCAGGTGGGGGAGGCAAGGTGAAGCCCAACTCTCAGTCCCCGCCATCTTGCAAATAGGGGGATACTGCCAGCCAGGAAAAGGCATATGCCCCCCTCCCACTGGAGGGTGGCATAATTGGTGGTGTACCCACCCCAGGGAAGAGACCCATTGGTCCCAACTCTTACCTACCTGTACTGCCCCTAAATCTAGTATTTAGGGGCACCCCTGAACTTTGCTTTCTCAGACAAGAACCTGCAACAAGAAAAGAAGAAAAAGGACTGAACAGCCGCGCTGATGCTAACAAGAGGAAGACGCCCACTGACTTGTCCCCAGTCCTACTGGCCTGTCTCCACCTCAAACCTGCTCCTGCAAAATACGGGTGTGTCCTGCAGCCAGCAACCTCAAGAAACCCAAAGGACCTGCCTGCCTTCAACCCCAAAGACTTTGTCTCCCGTGAACACCAGATTTATTCATCACCAACCTCTGGTCCCGGCCGGAAACTGCAAATCTGCCCCACTCTGCACCCGCCGTCCACGGCCCGAGCTCGAGTGAGCAAACACCACAAGGAGGTCTCCCTGGTGATCCTGACCCGAGATCCAGTGAACTCTGACCTGCCTCAAGCCTCCAGCCGATGCCTGTAGCCTAAATCCGGAAGTCCCCCCCAACCGCGACCAGGAGCTAGTAAGAAGATCCAACCCTAAAAGGCACCCCTGCACTCGACGCCCCATGGCCTTGGGTTGCCCAACCAACAGTGCCTATCCAACCCCCAGCATCCCAACTTACTTAACCAAGTGGTGGTCGCACACAGAAGACCTTCGTCCCCGAGCCTGCAGTGCTTTTGCAAACCAGAGACTCCCCGTTGAAAGCTACAGGGCTTCCGACAACAAAACAGTACTCTGCACCCGGCCACCCCAGGGCCGCTGAGTGTGCATCTTTTGTGTTGGCCTAAACCCCCATTTGCCCTGAGCTTAAGTCCAGGAGCTTTGTTTCCACAACCCAGTGGCTTGCTTGTCAGCAGCCACCAACAGGAGGCCCCTTATCCCCCATTGGATAACGTTGGGCCTCAGCACACTGCACCCAGCCGCCCTAGAGCCACTGAGGGTGTAGTGAGAGTGCATCCCTGACCGTGGGGGATCCCTGAGTCTGTGGTAAATTAAATATTACCCTGGCATAATTTCTAGGCATTAACAATTAGCATGTATCAAATGAGAGGCAGAGAGTCCGTGGTGTCCAAGTTAAAAGGGCTTTATTCCAATAACTCGAGTTAAGGGAGAATCTGTTCCATCACCACTGAGGTTCAGGAAGGGTCTTCTAACATTATTTACAGAGAACAACACATATATACATTTTTCCTTGTACATAGGGAGGAGCGCTCCAGGCAGTGCAAGAAAGAAAGAGATAAGAGCATGTGGGCGTGCATGAGGGTGTACACTTGATGAGTCACAGGTGGGTGATAGGTGGGTGGCTACATAGAGGAGGAGTTACATGGCAGGCTGGAACTTTGCCCTACTTGTGCACGCAATTTGAGCATGACGTGCAATTGACGTGTAACTGGGAGGAGAGCTGACTTTCAGTCTAGTAGAGAGGCCTTTAGTGTCAGGGCGACCAGCACGTCTTGTACTAACTGATATCTTAAGTCAGGGGATGTATTATCTGAAGCAGAGGTTGCTCATCACTAAGAATCAGAAAAAGCATATATTTCTTCGTGCATTTCATGGGGGCTGTGAGCTTTCTATGGATGCAAGCACTGTGATTTACTTCAATGGAGACAGAGAGGCCAGGCCCTATCTTCCGCGGACGGGTTCTGTTTACCTTTTTCACCGGGCATGCAGATAACTGTTAAGCAAAATATACTGTCTTGGCAACCCTTGCTCAGCTGAGCTAGAAGTATGCGAGGTCAGAGATACGTAATTGCAGCTTTCAGTGTGTCAGGAGTCATGAAAACCCTGATTCAGAAAGTGGTTCAGACTGAACCACAAAAGAAAGGGTTCATTACGATATTTATTTAAAAGTGCACAATGCAAATACATGGGCCTTCATGTTAGCTTAACGTTTGGGAAACTTGATGACAGGCACCTTAATGCAGGACGTGATTGCAGAGGCCTTGTGATTCAAGCCACTAAGAGAAATATGCATGGGTGACATGCACTTATATGTAACATAGGGTACACGTAGGGGGCATCTTGGTCAGGCAAAATTTCATTTTCCTCAAGTCTACCCTCAGAACTTCAACTCCCACTACCGAATACTTACCCCAAAACCAATAACACTATTTTTCTCCATAAGATAATATTGACTGTTTTTTGTAGAAAAGTTTCCAAGAGTGGAGTTGGAAACCTAAAGAAATTATTCAAAATTGCATAATCTAACAGAAACAATTTTACTTACCTGTTTACAGGAAATATCCCAGTGCAGAATCCTTGTATACTACACTGTGTAAGAAAAGTAATCTCAAAAATAACTTACCTGTAATTTTACTAAAAAACCCATTCAAAGTATATGTACTGTATTCTACAAAGTATTGCATTTCTCAGTGACAATACTGTAAGTCATAACAAAGTGCATCTACAATTTCAATTCAAGCTGTTTACAACCTGCATTACTACTGTAAAGTATGTATTGCTTACCTGTGCCAGGCTTACTTGGTTCCAAAAAATAAAATAACTAACACAATATTTTTATACAAAACAATTGGTCTGAAGTTCAGTCTTTGAGTGTGTGAAATCATTTGCTGATTGAGTGTGTACAACAAATGCTTAACACTGTCCTCTGATAAAGCCTTACTTCCCAACCACACTACCACAAATAGAGAGTAAGCTGCTATCTACTTTTACCTATGCTTACCTTTGGGGCTCCCCTGAACTCTGTGCACACTATACCTCACTTTGGTATACTATATACAGAGCCAGTCTCCTACAACTATTGACTGATCTCTTTCTCTGACCCCTCCCTGGCCTGACTCTATATATTTAACAGTCTCCAAAAGTCATCTAAATAACAGCAATTTAGCAACTCATGTGAATCTATTCACAGTCTCGCTGAGACACAAACACCAATGAAAAAAAAGCCTAGGTCTACACATCCAGACTTTAATCTCAAGTGGGATCTGACTGAGCGGCTTCCAGTTAAGAATCTACCCATAAATGCTTTTGGTAGTTGGTAGAACATTTCCACTCTCTGCATGAAAGAGGGGCAACTAAGTTTCTGCTAGTCAACAATCTGCCCTCCAATGCCCCTCATCTCTCACGGCCAAGTGTTGGCTACATAACACTAATTTCTCACACTGCTTAAAAGTTTGTAAGTGATGCCCAATCAGTGCTCAATTTGTTCAAGAATTAGTGTGTTCCCCAAAGCTCTGCTTAGAAGCCAGCAGCCAGCGCTATTAAGTGTCACCAAAATTGAAAAGTGTTTATTTGGGACACAAATGTGTGTACTTGCAGATCTGATAAATTGACATCGGAGGCAAATGGTTGAATTTCTAAAGCATAATTAAAGTTAATTGATTGATAAACCATGTGGCATTCGAGAAACATATTACTATTAACTTAGTTCCATGGTCATTGCAGCTATGGCTGTTATATATTACTCTTGAAGAGACATTTCACATTGACAAAGATTTTTTTCAATAAATGCTGATAACCATGCATGATGCTCTGATGTGATAACTGCTGCTAATCTTGCAAATTATGGGCTAGAAATAATTTAAATAGCCTACTTCCAACTAACTATAGGGTCACCTCCGGGTCTCATCTCCAAGAACCTCCATCCGACAGGTTCCTACATTCGCGATTAGGGTGATTTTGAATCACAGCTTGCTGCAGTCGCCAGAGGCATACAAACTCCTGCCACTAAGATACTGGATCTGGAGCTGCCTTCTGAAGCCATGTGTGGGCAATAACACGCCTACTCAATGTGATTTCGAGGAAGGAAGCCCCTCCCACATCATGCAGAATACTAGGGGAATGGCCAAGGATCATCGTGTATGGCTCAGCTCTAACATTAGTCTCCAGGAGCTGATTAATAAATGTAAAGACCCTATGCCAATATTGAGTGATACTGTCACAGATAGAAAAAAATATGTATTGTGTCTGCCTCTGGAGCATTACACTAAAGGGTGGCCTTATGGTGATAGGTTTCATTTCTCCATGCCCCGCCCACTGCATACATTATGCTTATGAGTTAGCAGAATGTGTCTAACTACTGATATATTCATTTATGCATTTACGTTTATATTCTTCTATTAGTTATTCATTTATGCGTGTGACATTATTTCAGTCTTCTTAGCTTGGCCTGTGTGCCACCATTTTTGAAGCATTTCTCTTTCTGTGCGAGTTGCACTTGCTCATCCCCCTCCCGTAGGAATAGGAATATTCCACATGTCAGCAGTTTTGTCTCTTAGCTCACTGTGACTGAAACTACTAGCGAAACCCCTTATCACTCTGTTCTCATGTGCTGGAGATGCTAAGGCCTGGCTCCGTGTCCTTGGAGTCAGAAGAGAGAATGTTGCAATTCCAGGTGCAGATGCCTCTTGTATGAGGCCATTGTTTATCCTCTGCGGGGTCCAGTACTTTTCCAGTATGGGCGTGTTTTACTCTGCCTTTTTGTATTATAATGTGTTACTGTGATGATATGAGTCAGTCCTCTCGGCACACTCTTAGAGAGTGAGGTCAGACAGGGCCCTCTCATATGGGAGTTTGTGGCCTAATAAAATTGCTTGTTTATTCTTCTCCACTGTCCGGCTGACTTATTATTAGGTAACTATAGGTGAGTGTGGTAAGTCACACAGGTGGATTTGAGCCACGCTTATCAGATGGCAGCCCGAATAGGGACTCCGTGATAAGGATCTTTCTCACCCGTAAGTGGGTAGCAGAAGGCCGGGTACCCTCTGGTCGGCACGGTGGGTCTGGGTACCCACTTTGATGTGGTCCCAGCAGCCGGCAGTGGAGAACGGTGGAGGTCGGTTCTGCGAGCAGAAGGTGAGTGGTCCGACTGTTGATTGAGGGAGCTGGGATGCTCCATGAGACCGGTGTGTCTCTGAGACCGGTGTGTCTCTGGTGATTGGAGGAGCCGGTGTGCTCCTGGGGCTAGTGTGCTCCAGGGAACTCAGAGTGCTAGTGGCGCTCTGACAGACTGTTGGTGATGAGGGTTTTGGGTGGATGTCTGTTTTAGAGCATCCGACCGGGTAGTACTGAGACTGGAGTGTGGCTCACCACGGTTAAATACTGGGAAAGGACCCAAACCCCTTGTGTGAGTGGTTTGATGGAAGAGTCCCAGATCTTCCGGGGTAAAGTGCGCAACGGTCTGCAGTGCCGCCCGGGTGGCGGATGTGTCCTCCAACATCAGAACAGTTAGTGTACTGTTCGGTCTGCGGTAGGGTCCAGGTTCCCCAGGACTTGGTCGACGGGCCTTGTCCCATTATGGTAACACGTGTTTGGCAGGGACTCAATGCATAGGAAGTGCGTGTGCATGTGTGGTTGTGTGTGGAGATAGTTGTTTGGTTCTTTTGTGCCAGGATCTGTGTGGGTTCTTTGGCGGTATTTGATTGAGTGAGTTTGGTGGTGTTTGATTGAGTGTGCAAGATGCCGTGTTTCAGTAAGTTGCAATGTTTTAGGTGTTGCTGCAGTTCAACTGATGTCAGATTGGCCAAGAGCCAACACGCTCCTGTAGAAGACTCTTGATTTTGTTTAATATTTCTGATGCAGTTAAGATAGATCACTTGCAAGAGAGATTGTTTGCTAGGCACTGCTGTCAGACCATGTTTGATTCCTAAGGTTGTGGCAGAAAGAGGAAATTTTAGTTTTAAAAGAAGACAAAATGTGTACACTTAAAGTTGCTTTTAGTGGCTCAGTGAGCCAATGTGAGCAGTGATTAAGAGGATGGGGTATGTATTTCATGTAACATGTTTTATTTTGTTATAATTGGTTTGGGTTGAGAGCAGTCGGTGAGCCGCCTTTTGTTTGTGTAAATGTTTGTTTGAATGAAGCGAGTGCGTCTTGTTGCATAAGTTAGTTTGCCTGGTCCTTGTGAGCTATCTGAGATGGGTGTGCCTGACTATCAGTGTTTTTTCATGTAGTTTAAAGTGCATGCAGGGCTGTGCTCTATGGGAAAAGAATTTGGTTTCTTCTATTCCCTCAATTTGTGAACAGTAGAAGATGGAGTAAAAGGGATTTGATTACCAGTAATTAGAATGTATATTAATAGCATGTGGGAAGAGTGTAAAGTGAAAAACAAAAAACAAAAATAGAATGAGAAATGTATTTGCCGAAATAGTGTTAAATTATTGAATGTTACAAAGAGTTAGGAAGGACTTATTGGCTTTGTCAGCGCCAGACCCGAGCGCGAGGCAGATTTGACCTTGGTGGTGAATGCCAGGGGAGGCGGAAGGCTGGCTAGCAGCCCAGAATTCTTAGCAGACGGTGAAAGTGAAATGCAGTTATTTAGTTTGTTTTAAACATGACTTGTCGAATGAATGTGTTTCAGCCCACACTTTAGAATAACAGTGTGTGCATTTTTATTCAGTTTTGGAAGATTATGGAGGATGGAAACATAGATGCTTGCCACCGTAGAGCAGGACAGGTGTGACCTTGGTGTTATCAGCACCATTCCAATGGGTTCGCAGAGCACCGAGGGCGAGAGCGAGAGAAGAGTGCAGGCAGAAGATTATGGGGGGGGGCTAGGAGACTCTGCTCCTGGCACAGAAAGCAGAGATACACAGCTGGAGCCAGCAACAGCGAGTCTGCATAATTATGAGGGTTTAGACTGAAGTATAATGCAGTTGTTCAGAACACATGTGATTTAGAATGAGGAACAAAATTATGAATAACTTTCAACAGGTCATTTCGTTTGGACATAGAACATTGCACTTTAACATGGCCCAGCCTGAGAAAATAAGGATTGTTTTGAGAAAAATTAATTTACTCAATATGTTAGTGAGTGTTACTGCTATTGTTTGGATGGTATTCAGTAAGTGATTAATTTGTGTGCAGTTTAATGGCAAACAGTAAAAAGAGATTTATTGGTTGCCTGTTGTGTCCATTTTTGGTGTTGATTTTTGTTTCAATGTTGGACAATGTCCTAGTATAACATTTTTTCTATTTCAAAAATAATTGAGTTGGGGGGGTCCCTGATTGGCATACTGATTAGTGTCTTTGCTAGTGGATACCAGTGGAGAGTACTGATGATGCGAGGGCAAGTAAAAATATTGATTGTGTTGCTCATAGGAGCGGCCTGGTGGGAATGTATATATGTGTGTAATGTCTATATGTGTGTAACAGTATTTGTATGCAGTTTGTCCATGGGACACCATTACAGAGGGCCCTGTTCCAGTGCCCCACCCGCTGAGTGTGCAGACGTCTGCTAGTGTGCACTGGAGTATTTAGTATGTTCTGGAGGTGAGAATATGGCGCCCTTTTGTTTAAAGTTAAGAAATGGCATTGGTTATAAGAGGGCTCATTTACACAGCGACAGATGACTATGCAGAAATATTTGGTATTTTAGTAACAAGAATAACATTTTTACGCAAATATGGAAATTCCTGGCTCATGACAAGTGAATGAAGTGAACGTAAATGTATATCTTTTCCCTTTTTGATGCTGCATTAAATGCCATTACCAGATTGTCATGTGATTTTCAATGCTGCTAAATGTTTTATATTCATGGCTGATGGTTTAAGAGGTTAGAACAGGTTCTTATCTAAGACAGCAGACAGGGTTTTCAGAATGGAAAGTGAACAGTGAACTGGTGTGAATGTGCTCCAAGCATAGGTTTTACGGTAAGTATTTGTGGAAGGTATTTTTTACTAAGTGGTTGCTTTTTTTTTGTCCAATATTTTCTGTGTTGTTGTTTCTTTTGTGTGTGTTTTGATTTGTTTCGTTTCAGTGCAATGGGAAATATTTTTATCTGTGTGTTACGGTGAGTATTGATGCAGCTTTGTGCTGGACAGATTACGTGTGCACTGACACCGCATGATGCATGATATGCATGAGAAAATAAATATAGTCCTTTCAGTAACTAATATTGTGTTTTCCTTTTGTGGCCTTTGTGCCATTGTGTGTTTTATGGTTTCTTTGGCTTATTGTGCATTGCTTGCTCTGTTCTGCGTGGATGGTATGCTGATCGATCTTAAGCTTGATAAATTAAGTAGGCCATCACGCTGGGTTTTGGGCCACAGGCTCACTGTACATGAAATGCATGGCATCGTGTTGTGTGTCACAGCTCATTTGCATGCGTTACAGTGAATTTTCTATGCTATCTGTGCTTAACACAGCAAGTATACCTGCTGCCTTGGTATGCTTGTTTTTCTTTTTTTTGTATGTCTCTGTATTGTATTTTTTGATAATTCTATTATTGATACTAGAACAAGCTCCTCTATGGGGAATTTGTTCTGGTCCCTAAATTTCACAGACAACACTTCAGCAGTGTTTGTCTATTTGGTTAAAAGGGGTATGGAGGGAAAAATACGAGAGTTCTACGGTGTACTCATGGTGTTGTGTCACAAGCCTGACCATTACCTCAGTAATTTTTGTTCATTTATAGATTTTCCATTTGCCGCCATTTCCCTAATGAATGTCGCATAGTGCCTAGTTATGGGGGACTTCAGCTGTGTCCCAGTTCCAGTTCCATTTCCTTACTACTCTTCCTCAGATACGTTGATATTAATAGGCACACATATCATTTTATGGCAATGACATTTCTTCATGTGCTAAAAGATGTTCTAGCCCTCTCAAAAGTGCTACGTATCCCCTAGAATTTTGTTTATGCTCAGGGCTACACCCAGTGGTTGATGGTATTGACCGAAGTGAAATATGTTTCAGATTTCCTTCTGTCAAAATGGGGTAGGAAGCTAGCTCCCCGCTAGCTCTCATATAAATTAAAACTAGGTAACATGTGTATTGCTCCCTCCTGTCCTGCTTTGATCTAAAAAGGGAATTAGACGTGGGTAGTTTTGTTCTACAAGTGTTGGGTAAACTGAGAGTTTTAGAATTAGCGCGCTACTCACCCGGGAGGGTCCCAAGGCGCTTGGGGGGAAGGGGTCTGCTACTGCTCGAACAGCCAGGTCTTGAGTTGCCTCCTGACTAGTGTTTCCTTATTTGACCCTTGAAGGGAACAATAGGTCGGTACCTTTGTGTCACATTCCTAGGTAACAACACCATTATTGTGCAGCACTAAGTAAAGGTGTACAAGTCTCTTATCAGTTAGCCGGTATAGTTGAGCTGATATTCCTTATTAGAGCCGGTGAACAGGTTTTCCCCTAAATAAAATGTTACATGGTCTAAATAGTGAAAAAAGTGAAAAGATGCTTGTGTGATCCTCAGCACAAATATTTCTAAAAATGAAAGATTTGTAGAAGTTAGTTTCCTGCTGCCTCTATAATATGTGAGCATGGTCATGAGCAAAAATATAGTTGTTTTGAGTAAAGAAAAAAGAATATTAGAAGTGTTTGAAGTTTTGCACAACAGTGAAGGTTCATAAAGTAGACGCTGTGTACTCGCTATAGGAAGAGCGGTTTGAACTTCCCTTTTTGCTGTTTCTCAAGTGCAAATGGGGGAATACAACATGTCTGTTTTGTTTTATTTTTTTTCTCTTCTCTTAGAATTCAATACGTCCATCTACAGGTAATACAGCGAAAAGTCAGATATGTAATGTATTACCTAATGTCAGTGCACAAATTTATCGATAGGTACAATGTGTTCACCTTCAAATTGACATGGGTAAAGAAATATGAAAGCACAGAATAGACCTCATTTGGTTTCTTTGAATTTGAATTTTATTCATATGCCTTGTCTAAAGACCTTTGTTCTGTCCATCAATAGAAATGAGTCACACAGCCCGAGCCAGAGGGGACCCAAGCATCGGATTCAACTTCAAGTGCAAGTCAAGTCCCGTCGAAGATACCAATGGAAGTTTCGCTTGGAGTCAAGGTACCACTGAAGCTGCTGTAGGTGTGTGATTCCTGGGTAAGAAAAGGGCAGGCCTGACCGAGATGGAGGACTCACTCTTCGCTTTTGCGCCAGTTCCCCAGTGGTTTGTTTCTCAGAAATACTTGAGAGGGGCAGTTCTGTCTGTGCAAAAGGCTGCCGCCAGTTCTCCAGTGGTTATGCTTCAGGTTTCCCTGTTCCCCATCTGTTTTGGAATCTACAGTTTTGTCTGCTAAGGTACCTGCTCACACTTTATACAATCTATGGCCTCGACAGAAGAGCGGTGCACCAGGAGAAGAAAAGTAGGAGATAGGGAGAGACTTTAGTCTTAGGGTACAGATACAGTGCTCTTAGTATCTGTTAGATTCATATCTGGTGTACTGAGCGAGACACTGGACAGAATTTGTAGAGGGCACTACCTGGATTGGTGGTTGCTAAAATTCTGCAAGAAAGACTTTGCATCATTGGCCAAGATTGTTTTCCATTTGAGTTGCTAGCAAGTGCAGCTCCAACGCAGATGATTTTTGAATTTTTGATGGATAATACGAGCTTACCTGTGAGGCTCAGATGGACACAGGGAGAAGACCCCCCTCTGGCTGGCTGTGTTGCAGATTGTTTCCTTTAGTTTAATTTGGACATTTTAGCTAGGAAAATTTGTGTTTTGAATGTTCCTATTCCCATGGAGGAGCAGCCCCTGCGGCTCCTTGTCCAGATGTCCCTGATCATTTTGGTTCTCTTGGTCTACAAATTTAATATTGTGTTTGTTTGTATCCTAACTGTTGCTTTCATATTTCTCTTTAGAGAATTAGTTTCTTGTTGCTTGACACATACCTTCATGAGTATTTCAACGCCACCTGATAATATCATTGGTACTCTAGATCCTCACGAAGAGGAGCACTGGGAAGTTCATTAATATGATGTAGTATTCAAATGTTGCACCTGACACATGTTATTCATAGAACAGCAAAACAATTATTGGGTGTGTGGGTCATTGCCTTCATACACACACACAGGGGTGGAAAATTGTTGCTTGTATTCTTGCCCTATGGAAGCAGCTGTGAGGGTTAGTATACTTTGAGTGGTTTAGTAAAACACATTTCTCAGCCTGATAAAATATTTACTCCAAGGATGTTAGATATAGGTCCTGGCTGATAATGCAAGTGAGCCCTCAGTATTGGATTCAATCGGGTGTTTTCCTTGATGATGACAGTTTGATCTTATTTGCATTAATTCCTGCTCATGACTTAAAGTGTGATGTATTTAGATTAGTCAAAAAGGAGGGTGCCTCACACCCAGAGAATAATTATTGTCCTAGTAGGTATGGCAGGGGTTGTTCTTTTACTTGTTGCCTCTGCATTTCCTGCCCTATAGCATGCTGCTCTACTTCTGTGACCATGACCATGCTGTGTAAGGTGACAGATTGCTGGGTCTGTGGGTTACTCCTTTCCGCTGCATATAAGAAGGACAGGTTACTGGCACTTCCCTTGACACCTGTGAATAGCTGCGTGGGCTGGTACACTTTGATTGGTAGGGTGAAATTCTTTCAACAGCCTGATTTCCTGACTCCCCGACTGGGTTGTAGGAAATGTAGGTGTATTACTGACTTGCTGCCTCTGTGTTTATTGCCTTCCCCCTTGTTGCTCCATGTGTGCCAGCAATATACGAGTTTCCAGAAGGCCAACAAGACTACATCCTGTTTCCAATGCTGTTGAACTTCATGAAATTCACTGGCTAATGCTTATTGATGATGATATTTTTGATCAGTATAGTGTCCTGGCCCTTAGAATTTGATGTAAAGGCTCTCCTTTTAGTTAATAAAGTTAGCCACAGTCTGCTAAAAGGAGGGTCTGATAGGTTTCATTTCTCCATGCCCCGCCCACTGCATACATTATGCTTATGAGTTAGCAGAATGTGTCTAACTACTGATATATTCATTTATGCATTTACGTTTATATTCTTCTATTAGTTATTCATTTATGCGTGTGACATTATTTCAGTCTTCTTAGCTTGGCCTGTGTGCCACCATTTTTGAAGCATTTCTCTTTCTGTGCGAGTTGCACTTGCTCATCCCCCTCCCGTAGGAATAGGAATATTCCACATGTCAGCAGTTTTGTCTCTTAGCTCACTGTGACTGAAACTACTAGCGAAACCCCTTATCACTCTGTTCTCATGTGCTGGAGATGCTAAGGCCTGGCTCCGTGTCCTTGGAGTCAGAAGAGAGAATGTTGCAATTCCAGGTGCAGATGCCTCTTGTATGAGGCCATTGTTTATCCTCTGCGGGGTCCAGTACTTTTCCAGTATGGGCGTGTTTTACTCTGCCTTTTTGTATTATAATGTGTTACTGTGATGATATGAGTCAGTCCTCTCGGCACACTCTTAGAGAGTGAGGTCAGACAGGGCCCTCTCATATGGGAGTTTGTGGCCTAATAAAATTGCTTGTTTATTCTTCTCCACTGTCCGGCTGACTTATTATTAGGTAACTATAGGTGAGTGTGGTAAGTCACACAGGTGGATTTGAGCCACGCTTATCAATGGCCCCATTTAAACAGTTTATTTGGAGTGTAGTATAGATCATACGTCATTTTGAAGGCATGGGTCTTTAGCTTGGGGACATTGTGGGTACTCTGTGTAAGACTATTGGTGTGTCAGAGGTGAGCTACAGAAACGTAAGAATGCAAGCTGTGTGACAGCCTAACCGACAAAGCGCTACATTTATTGATTTCCTTACGTTGGACCCAAACAAAAAATTCTGATAAAAAGTATGAATGTATCCTCGTCTAGATATCTTGACAAAATTGTGTAAACATATGTTATGGCTCATGCAAATTTCGTTGGGGATGAGATATGATAGAAATTCCCTTAATTGTTGGTAATAGAAAAAGCATATTTTAGGAAGCTGATTACACCTACTGATATCTGAAAAAGAGCAGAAATTGCCATTACTTTAATATCTCCTCTCCTTAACAATTCATAAATTGGATTGATCCCCAGATTAACAATCAATAAATCCACTCCACTAATACACCATAAATTAATTCCAAATACATAAGAATGATGAGAATAAAAGAATATGCTTATCTGTCCGAAGCAAAAGAGGGAGAAAATGTAATGCCATGCGGTTTTATGGACAGAATGTTCTGAAGTTCTTTATGAGGCATGCAATGTTCTTGCTTTGGAACTTTGAAGTGTTTGCTCCTTGGAATTAGTGAATACAAGTTAATGCATAATGCTAGCCTCCTTGTCTTTAATAAAATGATAATTTCTTTGGTCACCCAGGCTTTGAGAATTGTCATTCTCCACCTAATTCCCACTCCTCTAGTACGCCCCCAAACTCACTACAAACCCAACTTCATTTTATTTTTATTTATTTTTTTATTGTTTTTTATTTTTAATATTTGCAGAATATACAGTGTTTAACATCGTTGTGTCCCCCTCTCCACCCACCCCTTCTTATGCACACAACAAATTTACAAAATTCGTCAGGGACATCAAGTTGTACACAGAGGAACACCTAAGAGAGAAAAGGGAGAGGAAAATAAATATAAAAAAAAAGGAGAAAGAGAAAAAACAGAGAAACAAAGAAAGAAAAAGAGAGAGAAGAGTTAGAGAGAAGAGTTTCAAATTCAAATAAGCTTTATTCGGTTTTTAAGTTTAAAACCATAAAAGCAACAGAGAGGAATACATACATACATTGATAACTCGACAATTCATTACAAAGTTAAAAGAGAACCTACTATTTAAAACAAACTAAAATAGAATCAACTAATCAGAGTAATAACACAAAATGCACACAGTCCCCTTTCACCAAGTATTATAATTCAGAGGTTGGGGGCTAGGATAATAGTCATGCAAGTCCCAAATACAGATGGGGCCATCTCCAATTTTGGGCTGAGAAGATCGTAAATAGGGGACAATGTTCCTGTGTTTGAACTTAATTAATATCAAGTCCCCCGGAATATCTTTAGGCAACCTACCTAGCCACCCCACCCTCCTCACGCTCAAAATTCCGCCGTCTAGAGTAGGTGGTAACGGTCTGTTATTTTGGAGCCAAAAGATGGCTTTGTTCAGCAGGTCCTGGTGTGTTTCAATTTTGCCCTGTTTAAGTGCAGGCACCCCGGAAAGAACCGTCACGTAAGAGGGGGCTTCAGGGGGTAGATTAATTTGATGCCGTCTTTCTTGAATAATTCTAGGAGCTGTGTGAGGGACATATACAGGATTAGAAGTAACATTTCGGCCACTTGGAGAGGGTGTGGTAAGAGGGGAATCGAGAGTTTGAACTTTCCTGCTTGCAACGGATTTAGCCTTTGTGATGTTGGTAGAGAAAGTAGGACATGTAGGTATGGCAGTATTTTCAGGTAATGGATAAATCCTTTTTACTGTTTTTTCAATACTGGACAACCTGTCCCCCAGATCGTTAATTTTAGTGACCAGAGGTAGTAATGCAGAGTTTAACAATCGTTCGATTTGAGCCAATAGGGTCAATTGGAGAGGGGACACAGAGTCATTGGTTCTAGTCTCAGCCTTATCCGTCATTAATAGAGTTGGATTGGAGGGGGATAATGAGGGGCTACAGCACATTTGATCGTTATTAGGCTCATCATGTTTCCTTTTACTGGTTAAGCCCCGGGACAGTATGTTGGCCTGAGGAAGGATTTCTTCGGGGGATAAAGGTACATCCAGGGAAGTGCGGTTTATTTGGTCGGTGTCTCTTCCCACTATAGGGGGGGGGGGTTGATACCTCCGGTGAATAGTTTGTGCCACACAGGGCATTCAACTCCTCCCAGATGGACATAGTTATTGAACAGCAAAAATCCGGAAACGAAAATAGGCTAATCAAAGCGGAAAAGAATGAATGATTTAATGTCTCCTCCTTCGATGGGGCCAAGTGGGGTGGCCCGTCCCGTCCTCCTCGGGTCCTCTGAGGGCCACAGAGGGCCCGCCCTTTGCCCGGGCTTCGCCCGGCGTCCGGGCGCGTCCGCGACGCGGAGGGAGGTTCCTCAATTTGAGAGCCTCCGGGCGCGCTGAGCCTGTGGATGTGTGGGCGGGACCGGAACTTCACCCAAGGCTTGCTGGGAGCTGTAGTTCCCCCCAGCTGCGGCCGTGGAGCTGGAAACTACGGCGGCAGGGGGAACGAGCAGTGTCAGGGCCCCAGCAGCAGGTGAGAGAAAGTACGTGTGCCTGCTCCCCTCCTCAGCCCAATGTTGGTAAAAACGTCCCCCGCTCCTCCGTGGGAGCTTCCACAATTTGAGCGCCTCCGGGCGCGCTGATCCTGTGGATGTGTGGGCGGGACCGGAACTTCACCCAAGGCTTGCTGGGAGCTGTAGTTCCCCCCAGCTGCGGCCGTGGAGCTGGAAACTACGGCGGCAGGGGGAACCAGCAGCGTCAGGGCCCCAGCAGCAGGTGAGAGAAAGTACGTGTGCCTGCTCCCCTCCTCAGCCCAATGTTGGTAAAAATGTCCCCCGCTCCTCCGTGGGAGCTTCCTCAATTTGAGCTCCTCCGGGCGCGCTGATCCTGTGGATGTGTGGGCGGGACCGGAACTTCACCCAAGGCTTGCTGGGAGCTGTAGTTCCCCCCCAGCTGCGGCCGTGGAGCTGGAAACTACGGCGGCAGGGGGAACGAGCAGCGTCAGGGCCCCAGCAGCAGGTGAGAGAAAGTATGTGTGCCTGCTCCCCTCCTCAGCCCAATGTTGGTAAAAACGTCTGAAGAGTTAATCAGACTGTTCTTGCCAAATGGTGAGAGGTCCCCAAATGTCCAAACTCTTTTTCCTCCCTTTGCGGCCTTTTTGGCATATAAAGCTTTTTCGAGATGATACGTTGCAATTAGCCTAGCTAACCACTGGGAGAATGGTGGTGGGTCAGCCCCTATCCATACTGAGGCTACACAGATCCTCCATACTGTCATAGCTACAAATACCAATGCCCCTCCTCTGGTCCTGCTAAGTGTTTCACAGGACCCTTCGCATGATGGTCGAGGGGGTTAGTTCATAATCCTGAGACATGACTTTTCCCAGGAATTCCTGTATTCTAGAAAAAATAGGGGCTAGTTTTTGACAGGTGGCAAACATGTGGATAGAGTCAGCACCGAACTCAGAGCACCGTGGACAGGTAGTCCCCTTGCCTGTTCCCCACTTGGAGATTCTACTAGGAGCTATGTATAGGAAGAAGATGGTCTTGAAGTGTTGCACCTGTAATTTAGCTGACAGCAAGTCGGTCTGAGAGAGTTCAAGTGATTTAAAAAACAAACCGTGTGTCACTTCTAGTTTTGACTGCCACTTGTCAGCTATTCTAGGGAGATCGTCTGGGGTGTTGGTGTTTAAAGCTGTGTATATAGATCCTATTCGTGGCGCTACTGGGGTTCGTAGCATGTTGATAAATTTAACCTCTGAAAACCCAGCAAGTCCCCCAACCTTTCGTGAGAGAAACTAATAAATCGCTAGATGTTTAAAGGCATCTTGCTGTTTTAAGCCATATTTGTTTTGTAAATCGGCAAAGGTGTTTACTCTCTCGTATGAGATATACAGGTAGATGCATCAAGCATTTTTGCGAGCGCAAACGGTGCGAATCGCAAAATTTGGCCGTTTGCGCCCGCAAAAATGGCATTTGAGATGCATCAAGGGTTCATGTACTCGCAATTTAAGAATTCGCAAATAATTGCGAGTTCTCAAATTGCGATTGCATTTAATAAATCGCAATTTGCAATTCCTTAAATGCAATGCATGAACCATTCCAAGATTGCGAATTCGCAATCTGGGGCCGCTATTTATCGTGAAGTCTAACTACGTGGTAAATAGCAAAAACTTAGAAATATGCACTCTAGTGCATTTTTCTAAGTTGTATTTTACACACACACACATGTCCTTGGGACATGTGTGTGCGCAACACCAGTGAACATTACCATTTCAGGGGTGCACCCTTGAAATTGCTTCCTTATTTGTGATTCGTTAATTGCTAATCGCAACTAAGGAATGACTCCCCATTCATTCCTATGGGCCTTTAGGCCCATAGGAATGAATGGGAAAGCCATTCCTTATTTACGAGTGGAATTGCTGGCAGGCAGCGAGGCGAGACGTGCCTCAGAGGAGCAGAACAGGAGTGTTAACAGGAGCTTTCCTTTGGAAACCCTGTGCTGTGCCTCGCAATCTTCCTGCCTCCGATGGGAAAGCTTTTTGGTTCAGCGTGCCTACCTGGATACTAGCGGTGTTTACCCTGACCGCGTTTTCTGTCGTGGAGTTTCAGGTGCCCAGCTTGAGACGCCTTCACAGCCCTGAAAGCAGGGTGGGAGCCCTTCGGAGGTGCCTCAACAGACATCTGGAGATGAGCGTCAGGGGCGCCAAGAGGTGCGGTAAACTGAAGAATGCCAGTGAGCCCAGAGACAAGGCTCTATCAGAAGGCAGCAGCGGCAGAACCCGACAAGAGGTTAGTGGTGCAAAGAAGCAGCCGGGGAAGCTCGGGGTGGCAGGGGCTGCCAAAGACATTACCAACACGAACTCTCTTCCTACACTTGCCAAAATATTTCAAGGGGTCAAAGGGCAGGCCAAAGGGCAGATCCATAGCACTAGCACTAACAGCACTAGTATCAATCAATCAATCAATCATAGCACTTGTATAGCGCACTACTCACCCGGAAGGGTCTCAAGGCGCTTGGGGGAAGGGGTCCGCTACTGCTCGAACAGCCAGGTCTTGAGTTGTCTTCTGAAGGCGAGATGGTCCTGGGTCAGCCGAAGGTGGATGGGGAGGGAGTTCCATGTCTTGGCCGCCAGGTAGGAAAAGGATCTGCCTCCGGCGGTGGCTCTTCGGATGCATGGTACGGCGGCGAGGGCGAGGCTAGTAAATCATAGCTGGCGGGTGGGTGTGTAGAAGGTCAGGCGGTCGTTGAGGTACTTGGGGCCCAGGTCGTGGAGAGACTTGTGTGCGTGGGTGAGGAGCCTGAACGTGATCCTCTTGTTGACGGGGAGCCAGTGCAGGTCCCTCAGGTGGCCGGAGATGTGGCTGCGTCGGGGGTTGTCCAGGATGAGTCGGGCGGAGGCGTTTTGGATGCGTTGGAGTCTTTTCTGTAGCTTGGCTGTGGTTCCGGCGTAGAGGGTGTTTCCGTAGTCCAGTCGGCTGGTGACGAGTGCCTGGGTGACCGTCTTCCTGGTTTCGGTCGGGATCCATCAGAAGATCTTGCGGAGCATGCGAAGGGTGTGAAAGCATGATGAGGAGACAGCGTTGACTTGTCTGGTCATCGAGAGGGAGGAGTCCAGGATGAAGCCCAGGTTGCGTGCGTGGTCTGTTGGCTTGGGAGCGGTGCCCAGGGCGGGGGGCCACCAGGAGTCATCCCAGGCGGAGAGCGATGGTCCCAGGATGAGGACTTCCGTCTTGTCTGAGTTCAGTTTCAGGCGGCTGTTCTTCATCCACTCGGCGACGTCTTTCATCCCTTCGTGTAGGCTGGTTCTGGCGGTGTCGGGGTTTCTGGTGAGGGAGAGGATCAGCTGGGTGTCGTCGGCATAGGAGATGATGTTGAGGTTGTGTTGGCGTGCGATGGCTGCAAGTGGTCTCATGTAGACGTTGAAGAGGGTGGGGCTGAGTGATGATCCTTGCGGTACGCCGCAGATGACTTCGGTGGCCTCGGATCTAAACGGGGGGAGGCGGACTCTGTGTTCTTCCGGCGAGGAACGAGATGATCCACTCCAGTGCCTGCTCTTGGATGCCGATGTTGCTGAGGCGTTGAACTAGGGTGCGGTGGCAGACAGTGTCGAACGCTGCAGAGAGGTCCAGGAGGATGAGTGCCGCTGTTTCCCCGTTGTCGAGCCGGGCTCGGATGTCGTCGGTGGCTGCGATGAGGGCGGTCTCGGTGCTGTGGTTGGCTCTGAAACCGGACTGCGAGGGGTCAAGGATCCGTTCGTCTCGAGGAAGGCGGCAAGCTGTCTGTTGACGATCTTCTCGATGACTTTGGCAGGAAAAGGGAGGAGCGAGATGGGGCGGAAGTTCTTGTGGTCGGTGGGGTCCGCTGTTGGTTTCTTCAGTAGGGCGCTGAGCTCGGCATGCTTCCAGCTCTCCGGGAAGGTGGCGGTGTTGAAGGAGGTGTTGATGATGTTCCGGAGTTGGGGTGCAATGGTGGAGTCGGCCTTGTTGAAGACATGGTGGGGGCATGGGTCGGTTGGAGATCCGGAGTGGATGGTGTTCATCGTGCGGGCTGAGTCTTCGGTGGTCACCGTGGTCCAGGTGCGGAGGCTGGTGGTGGGGGGCGTTGGTTCGACGGTTAGGTGCGTGGATGGTGCGTCGAAGCTGTTGTGGATGTCGGCGATCTTGCGGTGGAAGAACGAGGCGAGAGAGTCGCAGAGATCTTGTGAAGGAGTGATGTCGTTGTTGCCGGTGCTGGGGTTGGAGAACTCCTTGACGATGCTGAAGAGTTCCTTGCTGTCGCGGGCGTTGTTGTCCAGTTGTTCCTTCAGTGATTTCTTCTTGGTGGTGCGGATAAGCTGGTGGTGCTTGCGGGTGGCGTGCTTGAGGCAGGTCATGTTGTCAGTGGCCTTGTCGAGGAGCCAGGCTTTCTCGAGGGTGCGGCAGGTCTTCTTGGAGTCCTTGAGCTCGTCGGTGAACCAGGAGGCCTTCTTGCTTCTGGGTCTGCTGGGAGGGTTCTTCAGTGGTGCGAGGTCGTCGGCGCAGGCGGTCAGCCACTGAGTGAAGTTGCGGGCTGCTTCGTTGGGGTCCGTTATGTTGGCGGGTGGGTTCTGGCTGAGGGAAGTGGTGAGCTGGTCGGCGGTGATCTTGCTCCAGCTCCTGTGAGGAACATGTTGCGGGTGGTGGTGGGTCGTGGTTCTTCTGAAGCTGAAGTGGACGCAGCTGTGGTCGTCCAGTGGAGTCCGGTGGAGTGGCTGAAGGTGATGTGCTTGCTGGATGAGAAGACGGGATCAAGCGTGTGGCCTGCGTAGTGGGTGGGGTTGTTGACCAGTTGCTTGAGTCCGAGGTTGGCGAGGTTGTCCAGCAGGGCGGCGGTGTTGCGGTCCTTGTTGTTCTCCAGGTGGAAGTTGAGGTCCCCTAGGAGGAAGCAGTCAGCGGAGGGGAGGGCGTGCGGGCTGATGAAGTCCGCGATGTCTTCGCTGAATTGAGTGCGTGGTCCCGGGGGTCTGTAGATGAGGGTGCCTCTGAGGGTCATCTTTGGGTCGGTGTGTATCTGGAAGTGGAGGTGCTCGGCGGCGGCAAAGGTGTCGTCGGAGTCGGTCGTGATGCGGATGGTGTTCTTGTGGACGATGGCGATGCCTCCTCCGGTCTGGTTGACGTGGTTCCTCCTGATGATCTTGTACCCGTCCGGGATGGCGATGGCAATGTAGGGGGCTGAGGAGACGTTCATCCAGGTTTCCGTGAGGAAGGCGATGTCTGGTGATGTTGTGTCGAGGAGGTTCCAGAGTTCCACGGCGTGTCTGTGAACAGAGCGGGTGTTGAGCAGAATGCACTTGAGGTGGTTGCTGCTGGTGCTTGGCTTGGCCGGTGCGGTGCAGGTTCAGAGGCAGGTGAGCTTGCAGGTCTTGCAGGTGAAGGGTCCGTGGGTGCGTTTAGGGGTGGCCCGGCAGCAGGCGGGGTTCCGGCCGGCATTCAGTGCGTTGAGAGCGGCGGCGTTGTAGGTCTGTCGGGTCGTCTTGCATCGCCAGGGGCCAGGGGTCCTGGCGCTGGGCGCGGTCCAGGCGTGGACGGGCGTAGACGGGCTTGCCTTTGGCGCGCCTTCGGTGCACAATCGGCGTGCCCGCTGCGCGTCTGTGCGGTCGCCATTTAAGGCTAAGTGGGAGGGAGGAGCAGCTGGGAGGCGGGAGTGGGGAGGAGACGAAAAAAAGGGGCATGGCCGCGAGGACGGCAGCGGGAAACGGAGAGCGGGGCTGGCGGCAGAACGGGCACAGGCACAACTACATCAATTACAAACAGGAATAAGCACAAATATTACAAGTTTTAACACAGATTCTAAGAGACACAGCTGGGGGACAATGCAGAGAGGCGGCAGCTAGGGAGGCAGGCAGAACGTCACAACGAGGATGCGAGCAGCAGCTAGGGCACACGAGGGGGCACACACACAGCTGGCGGCCGTGCGGCGCGGGGGTGTCCTGAGCAAAACCTCTCCAACTGTCCCCCCCGAGAGCACCCCCATGAACTTGGACTTAACCTTGACTCAAACCCCTGTGCCTACACTAGCCCAGAAGCATGAGACAGACCCCGCAGGTGTGTTCTTGGGGGCCTCACCAGAACCAGAGATTTGCTGCGCCCTGACGAAGGAAGTGAGGACACAATTCCTTGTCCGAAACGCGCGTTGGCGCTCCACTTTTGTTGTGCTGCTGTTTGATGTACAATCTGTTATTTTGTATTGTTAGGTTTTGTCCTTATTGTTGCACTGTAATATATTTGTGTGTGTGAGTGTTTTGATGGATGTCTGATATCTTGGTGTGATGAGATGTATGAATGATTTGACATGTACATTGTTTTCTTTGGGGGCTACTGTATATAGTGTGATTATATATTTTGTATAGACTGTATATATAGAAGGAATATGATGATTATGTTATTCTGTTTTGATGATGCTCTTATTGTCTGAAAAGTATATAAATTGGTTTGGGACAATGTCAATATAAGATTCAGTGAAGGATTTTGTGCCTAGATAGTGAATTATTACTTGGGAGAGGTTTTGTTCTTGTTCTTCCTAACTCTAACTGCTTCCCTCCTTTTACTCTCCCACATAAACCTGCCCTGCAGTACATCAAGCATCACATTAAAACTCACTCAATCCACCTAAATTCTTCTTTTTCCTCTCACCACTTGCCTTCCACTCCATCCAGTTTTCTCCAGTCTTCTCCTCCTCTATATATCTTCCAACACCACCTTCACTCCTCCTCCTCACACCATACCAGCCAACATCTCTAGTGTCCTGGACTCTTCTCCATCTCACCGCCTTCCCCAATCCGATAAAAATACTACTAAGTATACTAAGTAGACTCTGATCTGAACCCTTTGTTACATAAGACTGCTTTGCCTCATTCCTATTTCTAAACCTATCAAACCAACTCCTCAATCCTCAAAATCTCCTCAGATCCTCTATTGCCAACTCTGGAATGTCAGATGAAAGAAATAAAATTGTCTCAATATTTAAGACCTTATATTGGAGGCCAGCCAGACCTACTTTTTAACTAAAACATGGCTTAGAGATGATACACACCCTATCTTGCATGACACTATCCATAAAGGATATAAAATGCTTCAAATGAACCATCTAGTCTACAAGATTGTGAACAGACTAGTTGTTATCCACAATGAAGCCCCACAGACCACACAAATGGAAGCTATTCAAGTCCTGCACTGTGGATCATTGTGGATCCAAGGCTATTGGTTAACAACTCTCACTTGTGCCTCACTTCTTATCCACAGACAACCTCCCTACGATCAGTATTTGCTGAATTCTTCTAGACATCAATGCTAAAATCCTTAAAATCCTTCTATAGCAACCACACCTTTGCATACTTTGAGATTTTGTCACAAGGGCCCAGATTTCTAAAGGTTGTGTGTCTAATTGCGTGTATGCAGACCCGATGCAAAGTCCTTTTTGGGATTTACAAACCAAAGCAAATATATTGTATATCTCGTTTCTTTTCGAACTTTTAACATGTGCTGCACTGCTCAACACACATACAAAGTGGAAAAAGTTTTACAGCTTGTCCTGGCTTAATATTTTGTACTGTAAGGGTATCCTTCAAGAACAAAACTTATGATAGATGCACACAAACACCCTTGCACCAAGGTTCAAAGGTGTGTGCGTGGCGCTCATGAGCCTGATTGTGTGCCGGCACTAGGGAGAGGAGAGGAGAGTGCCATATTTCTGTAGATATGGCGCTCTCCTGCTCTCTCCTTGTCATGCAACACAGCTCATCAACTTTAAGGGATCACTGACAGAAGATCGACGATCTAAATATCGACCTGACAGAATATCGCTGACAAAATATCGACTACCAGAATATCGAAGTACAAAAATATTGAATCCTAAATATCATTGTAAATAATATAGTTTGCTAAAATATCGACTTTCTTAAATGTTCTAAAAGTAATGTAAAATTAATGAAATAATAACTAAAATTTAATAAAACATACTTAAAAATACTTAAATAACCTTAAAATGAATAAATAATACATTTCAGTTAAAAAACATGCATTTTAATGTTTTATTACATTATATATTAACTTAATAATATTAAAAAGCAATTAATATTTTTAATAATTAGATGTTGAAACGTAATCTTAAATATAATTACATATATATATAAATAAACCTATAATATAAAAATAAATTATATATATTAAATTAAAACATTAAAAAAATTTAAATGTTTATTTTACACTACATTAAATATAACAATACTGAAAAATTGCATAGCGTAAAAGATACAATTTCTATTTCCACTCCAACAAGTGGTACGGTAGGGAAGATGTTGGATAGCCGGTAAATAAAAATTACTCTTCCCACTCCAGCAAGTGCAACAGTAGGGAAAGCGTTGGATTGCGGGAGGGTGAAATTTACTATTCCCACTCCAATTAGTGCAACAGTAGGGAAAGCGTTGGATAGCAGGAAGGTAAAATGTACTATTCCCTCTCCAGTGAGTGCAACAGTAGGAAAAGCATTGGATAGCGGGAGGATAAAAATTACTATTCCCACTCCAGTGAGTGCAACAGTAGAGAAAGCGTTGGATAGTGGGAGGTTAAAAATTACTATTCCCACTCCGAGGAGTGCAACAGTAGGGAAAGCGGTGGATAGCGGGAGGGTAAAAAATACTATTCCCACTCCAGTGAGTGCAACAGTAGGAAAAGCGTTGCATAGCGGGAGGGTAAAAATTACTATTCCCACTCCAGGGAGTGCAACACTAAGAAAAGTGTTGGATAGCATAGGGGAATAAATTAATATACCCACTCCTTAAATATAATTATTATTAATTAATAATTAATTATTTTGTAAAAATTAATTTATCTCCCACCATTTTCCCCTATAAACATCACCTGCATTATTGTAACATATTATATAAATAACATAATTAATGATCAATTAATTAATTAATGATTTACAATGAACAATATAACTAATTAACATACGTACAAATTAATTATTAATAATTCATAACTACTTAATTACTCATTAATAAAAAATATTCCACAATTAACATAATTACCAATTAATTATTATTAATCAATTTATAATTAATTATAAGTTAATTAATTAACAATATAAATTATTAAATATTAAATTATTAAGTAATAACATAATAAATTACTTTATTTCAATTAAATTACTCCCCACCCTATTCCCCTATAAACCCACAACCCGCTACAGAAATAAATTACGCAAAAAAAGTTAACATATAAATAATTAATTCTAAATAATTCTAAAAATATATATTCTAATTAAATTACTTCCCACTCTATTTCCCTATAAACCTACAACCTGCTACGGAATTAAATTACACAAAAATTAATCAACATAAAATTCATTATTTTTACAAAATTCAAACAAACATTTAAAAAAAAACACATGCTTTTAACACATATACTAACAGTTAAAAAAACACAAAAAAATCGATATTACTAACTTCGATATTGTGGAATTCGATATTTCTTACCTGCATTTCAATATTCTGCACCTGCATATTTTTGCTTTGCATTACTCTGCCCCAGGGAAGAATTCCATGGGTTGAGCGTGGGTGTTCCCACAAATCCATCCACCCAAGAATTTTGGCGCATTCCCATATTTTCCATTAGTAGTAGACCTGGGAATACATCAACACGCGACTCTTCCCCAGGTGAGGTGTAACGAGGAGAAATAAACCTCTGAGAAATATCTTTATTTCTCCTCGTTACTTCCTCTTTCTAAGTGTCCTGCATTCTGCAGCACAGATATAAAGAGGGAAATGCCTCTCAGGATTTTTTTGTGCAGGAAGGTGTCTTCTTCTGAATGCGTTTTCCCCATCCAACATCACTGATAATTGCTCCATCCTCGGTTGCCTGATCACAGTTTCTTGTCAAGACCTTATTGCTTCATTAAGCTGTTTGTCAGCCTGCTTACTTGTCTATTTCTGCATGTCACTAACTCTTCCTTGTTACAAAAGGGGCGGCTCCGATTTATCAGCAGTTCGTTCATGATATCCATGGTTTAGCCTTTAGTACTGCCTTCTGGACGACATCTGTATTGCACCCAATTTTTTCTTTAGTACAATTTAATACTATGCAATCCTCCCCCTTTATTTCTTGACGACTCACAAATGTATGAGACTCCTGGCTCAAGCTGTATAACAAAAATCTGATGGCCATCAAAGGAAAAAAGCTTTACCATTGACCCTGCTTGGAAAAGAGACTCAAATGTTTTTGAACATTTGCCAGTTTTATACACTCCCCCAGTTCCAATGCTCTCTCCCCGAAAATTGATATGTGTGAATTGGTAATCCCAATTGGCAAAGCACTTTAACCCCTCTATAAGACTCAAGTTTATGGTACCAGTGGTACCAAGGGCATGGGTGTTAAAGGGGTCACCTGGGCCTGAAGCACTGTTTGTGCCACCCTGAATGACCCAAATAAACTACTAGGATAGGATAGGATAAAAATGTGTAAAGCGCACTAAACCAAAATAGGTGTCAAGGCCCTAAGCAGGACCATAGGGAGGCAGATAAGTACCAATTATGAAGCAAAAAGCCAGGTCTTTAACATCTTCTTAAAAGAGGCAAGAGTGTTAGCCGAAGTGATAGAAAGACGAAGAGAGTTCCAAAGTTTAGCGGCCACAACAGAAAAAGAACGACCCCCATCATTTGGAACGATAAAATATAGGCAGGGAAAGCTTGTTCTGGGTGGAGGACCTCAAGGATGTGCCTGGGGTGTACCAGTGGAACAAGCTTGCAAGATGTGAGGTTTCGGTACCATGCATTGCCTTGTATACCAGATTCAGAGCCTTAAAGGTGATAAGCTTCCTAATCGAAAACCAATGTAAATTTTGAATTCCCTCCCTGATGGAATGATATTTGGGGATGTTCAGGATAAGTCTTGCTGTGGCGTTTTGAACAACCTGCAGCTTGTTCAGTGACACTTTACTGATATTAAGATACAAGGCATTGCAGTAGTCCAGCTTTGAGGTGACTAGAGCAATGATAGTAGGTCGATGAAGCTCTTGGGGAATGTAGAGCAGCGCTTTCTTCAGCATTTTAAGGATATAAAAACAGGTACTAACCGTACTGTTTACCTGGGCGTCAAAGGGCAACCCCTTGTCAAAAATAACACCTAGGTTTTTGGCAGTTGTTACTGGAACAGGGAGGGGGCCACAGGTATCAGGCCACCAGACGGCAGACCAGATTAGAGGCTGAGTACCAAATAGCAAAATTCCCGTTTTCTCTGTGTTGATTTCAAGAGAATTGTCCTGCATCCAGTGTATAATGCTGGTCATGCAGGTGTTAAACCTTTGAGTGACCAACTGCAAATCATCAGAGATTGAAATAATGATTTGCGTGTCGTCCTCATAGGAGAGGATTTGGAAGCCAAAAGATCTTACCAATGAAGCCAAGGGGGTCACATAAAGATTGAAAAGACTAGGGCTAAGCGAAGAGCCCTGGGGGACCCCACAAGGAAGACTGAAGTATTTGGCTTTGAACCCGCCTAGGCTGACTACATTAGTCCTATCGTGCATAAAAGATCGAAGAAGCTCTAAGGCCTTCCCCGTGACACCAACATCCCTCAGTCGCTGAATCATGCGAACTAGGGATATGGTGTCAAAAGCTGCCGAAAGGTCGAGCAGGACCAGCACCGCTGACCCGGCCTGATCGACCTGCATACGAATACAGTCAGAAGCTGCAACCAAGGCGGACTTGGAGCTGTGTCCTGCCCGGAACCCATTCTGGGAGTTATCCAGAATTTTTGTGTGTTTCGATAAATTTCATGAGTTCTGAATTAATAAATGTTTCCAACATTTTGGCGGGGGCGGGGAGAAGAGAAATAGGCCTATAGTTCTTCAATTCTATGGGGTCGGCATTGGGTTTCTTAAGGAGGGGTGAGACAATGGCTTCCTTCCAGATAACTGGATAATGTCCAGATAAAAGAATGTTATTGTAAATTTTACA
Source organism: Lissotriton helveticus (assembly GCF_964261635.1). NCBI lineage: Eukaryota > Metazoa > Chordata > Amphibia > Caudata > Salamandridae > Lissotriton > Lissotriton helveticus. The sequence goes on along the minus strand of NC_136070.1, from coordinate 130,350,184 downwards.
AAAAAGACTCTGCTATAAGATCGGGCATCAGCATAAGTGTGGAGACTCTACAAGGATCAGTAGGAGACCCAGATTTGAGACCAAGAATGAGTTCCATAATACATGGAACTGTAATATCTGGGAACAGTGCCAGGTTAGGCATAGACAGCAGGCCTGCCATTGCAGACTGCAGGAGTAGTGCAAACTGCTCAAACTCCACTTTGCCCTCACCATATGTGGCAAAGTCAATGTGTTGAAAAGTCAGCCCATATCGCACCCGATGCCCAGGCCGCTGGTGCAGGGCGACTCTTCGTTTGCATCTTGAATAGCTACCAAATAAAGAGACGGGCACTGGAAGTAGGAAAACAAGAACAGGGTTTATTACTCATGAGGAGAGCCTGTCCTTTGGGACACTCGCATAGTGTCTTCGGGAGGTGCTCTAACAAGTTTCTCTGAGGCTTCGTCTTTTATACACAGGTTTATGGCACACAGGCATCCTTTATTACAATCAACACATTGTATAGTATGGAGGTATTCCAACACGTGGCTACAGTAGGGCCCTTATCCTCCATGCAATAGGAGGGGGCTGTCATGCGGCTGAGTGTTCTGCTGATTCCATTGGAATGTGTGTGCTTGATCGAGTCTCAGGGGGTGGGGTGGCCATGATCAATAATAGCTTCTTCCAAGAGAGACGAGTGCATAAAGTAGTGGGCAATAAACTGTATCCTCAGGCTAAGGGATGACCAGTGGTCAGGGCTGACGTTCAGGCTCAGAGGAAGAGGTCATCAAAGGAGGGGTATTCATGGAGGGACAGGAGGTATTGGTCAGGCGCGGGGTGCGATTCTTAGGGACAGAGTCATGCAGGAGGGGTGGGCTCATGACTCGTGCATGTGGGAGAGGGGGCAGCCAGGGTGCATGGGGGAAGCTTGCAGGGTCAAGGAAGGGGCACTGGCGATCGACCGCAAACTGAGAGACCATCGTGCTCAAAGTGGCTGTCGTGTACGTGTGTGCATGGGTCTATGCTAGTGGGACAACACAGTCAGAGTTTTAACGATATCCTTTCTGTTTACACCAAGGGGTACTGTGAACATAAATGAACGCCGCTTATGTACATACATATTCCTATTTTTAACAGTCGCCGCTTTTTACATAAGTACGTTCAATTTCTACACAGTCGATGTGATAGGCAGAATACAATACATGTTAATTTACATCTGCTGGGTTCTTTATACAAGCCTAGAAATCTGCATAATATTTAGTCGGTGTAGGATCAAGAAAAATGTTCCAATACATAAAAATCAAGTTCACATTTTCTTTCTAGTGGCATCATATACAGAAAGATCGCTCTGATACCTTCCGGATCTTTGAAAACTAACCACATGAGTGACCGATGAAACATTTCTTACAAAAATGGTTGGGGGAGGTATTCAATTCGATACAAGTAATTTAGTCAAGGGGCGAATAGAAAGTTCTGGAAAGGGGGAGGGTCTTTGTCGCAATGTCTTTTAACAGAGTCCGGTCTTCTTTTGTTGGCGCTGCTGAGCACCGGCGGTGGAGCTATAGGTCCAGCTCGGATTCGTCCTTACACGTTGCAGGGTGCGATCAGTCCTCTGCTGTTAGATCACAGTCCTGTTTCCTAACTCAATTTCTTAGGGGTGCCTTATGCTGGGCACATGCGTTTTTTTTTTTTTTTCCGTGACAAAATCCCAGTCCATAGTCAAATTTTATATGAAAGAGTTTGTTGAATAATCGAGGGAGGAGAGGGCGGAGTGGGGCCAGATCTTCGAACACACCAAGGGACCAAGGGAGCAAAGGACAATGAGCAGGCAGGCCCATCAGTCGGACTCAAAAAGGGACGGGAACTTCAGGCACGAGTGGGTCAGCAAGTCGAGGGCTTCAAGGCAGCCCCTTATTCCTTCATCAGCTGAACTTGAAAGTTGTGCCTCGTCCCGCGTCTCGTTGCTCTGCGGCTCCACCTTTGGTCGTCACACGTGCTCCATGATCTGTGGCCAGGCTGTGCGTCACGTCCAGCTCCTCTCCTTTGGTGATTGTATCTTTAAATGGGTGAAAAACAAGTTTTAGAAAAACTGATCGGGAGAACAGATATACATCGCAATTCCTTCCCTATTCCTGAGTAGGTGGGGGATAGGTTCATCGGTCACAGTCAGAGGTCGTTTTTATGGAGTCTGTAGAAGGGCATTGCATATTGAATTCATAGACTTGTTTGGCGTTCATTCGTGACATGCGTGGAGAGAAATTTGACCTTTATACACAGTGTATCATATCAAACTCAAAGTCGAGTCCTTATGTAGAGACTCGCCCTTCCCTTTAGCCCAAGCATCGACAATCTTACATCCCCCTTCGGGGTCGGCTAACTCTTGTAAGTGGGGCGTTATCGTCGTGAAGAAGGGGGTGGACGTAAAACATGGCTTTCCTGGGGAATGACCGTTAATCAAGGTCATCAATTACGTTTCGTGGATAGCTGACATGAGGCTGGGGTTAATCGGGGGAAACGGGGGCACTTTGGACAGGGAGCTGGGGTCGATCGGGAGAAGTGGGGTACTCTGGACATTCGTACTCAAGGGCAGAGGGGCGAAGTAATTTGTGCATTGGGAATTGCTTTTTTAGCGAACTGAGAAACAGAAGGCCAGTGACGTTATAGTCCCCCCATAGAAGGCCAGTTTAGGGGACATCCGTCGTCTTACCTATCCTTTCCTTCATTACCAACTCGGGTTCTATTGTTTGCAGAAGGGAGAGGTAGTAATATGGCAAGTCACAATCGTTTTGGTCAATTTTGCCGAACACCTTTGTGTTCGTGGAGTCCAATTAGGTTCGTGCCGGTGGGACACATCGTCCTTTCATAAGGGAGGAGGGAACAAGGGGGCTTTTAGAGAGTGAGAGAGTGTGGGAGAGTGTGTGGGGGGGGGGGGGGAGGGGGGGGGGGGGGGGGGGGGAAGGGAGGGAGGGAGGGAGGGAGGGAGGAGGGAGGGAGGGAGGGAGGGAGGGAGGAGGGAGGGAGGGAGGGAGGGAGGGAGGGAGGGAGGGAGGGAGGGAGGGAGGGGAGGGAGGGAGGGAGGGAGGGAGGGAGGGAGGAGGAGAGAGAGAGAGAGAGAGAGAGAGAGAGAGAGAGAGAGAGAGAGAGAGAGAGAGAGAGAGAGAGAGAGAGAGAGAGAGAGAGAGAGAGAGAGAGAGAGAGAGAGAGAGAGAGAGAGAGAGAGAGAGAGAGAGAGAGAGAGAGAGAGAGAGAGAGAGAGAGAGAGAGAGAGAGAGAGAGAGAGAGAGAGAGAGAGAGAGAGAGAGAGAGAGAGAGAGAGAGAGAGAGAGAGAGAGAGAGAGAGAGAGAGAGAGAGAGAGAGAGAGAGAGAGAGAGAGAGAGAGAGAGCACCGCACTCTAAGTGGTCCATTTCAGTACACGTGTGGCATGGAGAGAGGAAGAGGGTGGAAGAGAGAGAGAGAGTGAAACGTGTAGTACAGTAATGGACCATTCAGTGCGCGCACAACATAGAACAACAGGGGTTAAGTAATACGGAGACACAAACGGAGGGATGCCGTAGATCCATACATCACGTACATACAAACTCAGACGGGGAAGACGGTACATGTATTATACACAAAAAAATCCAAGACAAAACATAAAACAGTTATTGGCCAGAATTATCCCTTTTCTGTATGCTGTGCACTTTTATCATCCTAAGCTCTTTTTACCCTTTTCTTATCTTTTATTCGTTGGCTGCCTCTTACTGGTGGCTTTGAT